>NC_039506.1:1471555-11471555 GCF_003672135.1 Ooceraea biroi
AAAAAGAGGAGAATCAAGCGCGAATTAGCCTCTAAAAATCCGCGCAGACTCGAATCTGCAAAAGTTGCACGCGCGCGTATCTCGCGCTCGTCGCGACCACCCACGAGGATGGTGGTATCATCGGCGAAGCCGGACACGTGACAATCGGGCGGCAGCGCCGTTCGCAACACCTGGTCGTATGTCACGATCCAGAGAAGCGCGGCTAGGACTGCGCCTTGGGGAACTCCGCATTCGACCGATGCCGAACAACGGAGCCGTCGCCTAACACCGCGTAGACCCACCGGTCGGACAGGTACGAACGGAAAAGCGTCAAGAGGTAGGCGGGCACGCGCCACTCTCTAGCGCCGCCATAATAACCGGCCACGGAAGGGTGTTAAACGCGTTCTTATGTCGAGCGAAATCCCGACACAAAGCCCACCCTCGGCGGTATAAGACCGAACCGTATTTACGACGAAGCGAAGTGCGTCACATGTCGACCGATTGACGCAAAAACCATATTGGTGCGGGCTAATTCCGCCGCGATCAGCGACATGCTGCGTGAGGCGCAGAGCGAGAACTCGCTCAAGAACCTTGCCGGCCTCATCTAATAAGCAGATGGGCCGGTACCCACCGGGATCACCAGCCGGGCGCCCGCTCTTTTGCAGCAAGACCAGTTTGGCCTGCTTCCAGCGAGCGGGGAAAACACCCGCGGCAATGCACCGATTCAAGGTCGGAAGAATCGCGTCAGGAACCGAACGAATTAAATGCCGCCAAATTAACCCAGGGATACCGTCCGGGCCAGGAGCGGTAGGACGTGTACCGACCCTGGTGAGACACCTCGCGACCTCCGCTGCGGTGATCTCATGTGACGCGTCACCCGGCTCCGACCGAGGCCGTGCCAAAGGGTCTTCGGCGACACGCGGGACTAAAGCACCCGACGCGGGGGGAAATAACGCGGCAATAACGCGGCGCGCGTCAGGCGGCGACATGAGCGCGAGGGGTGCGGGCCCGCTCGAACTCCGCAATTTCTTTAGTACAACGCGATAGGGCCGGCCCCAAGGATCCGTATCCACCTGCGCGAGCAACTCCGCCCAGGCGCGCTCCTGGGCGCGGACGATCAGTTGCTTATACGACTGGCGCGCGGCAACGTACGCCGCACGCGCCAATGCTACCCGCGCGGCGTTCCCACCCCGACGAGCACGCGTATACCGGCGACGGGCGGCGTTGGCCGCCGAGCGAGCTGCGGAGAGATCCCCGTCCCACCAATAGACACCACGGCGACCCGGGGCACCGCGGACACGAGGCATGACTACGTCGCACAGATCCGTGACTTTCGCCACCAGATCCGACGCCTGAACGCCGACAGGCACATCGTCATCCCCAGCACCCGCAGACCACGCCGCAAATGCCATCATGGTGTCGAGTTTCTCACGGTCCAGCTTTTTGAGGGCCCAGCGGATGTCCCGAACAACTATATCGCGCTCCCGGCGAGCGGTAGGCCTGTCGACGCGGAAAAGGATCATCCGGTGATCCGAAAGGGACTCGTCCTCCAACACCCGCCAACGGGACAGGAATGGAAGAAGGGCGGAAGTGCCCCACGTCAGGTCGACGATCGAACGACCCTGATACCGGTCTACGGTGGGGGTATCACCCCGGTTGAGGAGGTGAAGCGACAAAGATGCCGCCCACTCGCTCAGACTCTCACCGCGAGCTGAAGTATGCGTGTCGCCCCACTCTGTGGAGCGCGCATTAAAATCGCCGGCCACGAGGAGCTTACGGTGCGAGGACACGCGCACGACGTCCCGAGCAACGACAAGAACCGCTCGAATTCGCGCAAGGGCCTGTTGGGTGAAAAATAACACCCGACAAGCAAGAGGTCATCGACCTCCGCCGCCACAAAACCGTTTCCCCTATTTCGCGGCGTCCAGGAGCACGCAACCGACTCGGACGAGCGCAAAAACAACGCGCACGTGTCATCGAGGCTGGTGACCCACGTCCCGGCCCCAGCCGCCCGATACGGTTCCGCGAACAGAGCGATGGGAACTCCGCGTTCCGCCATCGTTTGAAAGGCCAGATCTTGGGCCGCGCGTGAATGATTGCAGTTAAACTGCAGAATGTCCATTTAGCGGGCTGGACGGGAACCGGCAGGCGGGGCAGCTCTCCGACCCCCCCCTCGCGCGTCGGCCACGACTGGCTGACACTGCGCGCTACCGACGCGATGCTCCGCGGGCAATCCGGCTTCGCGGCAAAGGATGCAACTCGGTGTTGCAGCTTTGCAATCCGTGGCTCTATGACCCGGCTGACTACACCTAAAGCACACGGCCGTGCGATCGGGCCGTGTGCAGCCCCGCGCAACGTGGCCGACCTCCAGACAATGAAAGCAGCGTAACGGCTTTGCCCTCATTAGTTCTGCGCGCACGAGCATCCAACCAAGGCGCACCTTGCCCTGGTTGGACACCTTAATCGCAGCCGCCAACGGGCACTGCGCCCACACGATTCCGAGACCGTTGCGCAGTGGCTTGATGACACCCACGCGAACTTCATCTACCGGACACTCGCCGATCTGCGCAATAACATTCGCGACCTCCCCTGACGTCACCGATTCGTCCAACCCAACGAATCGGAGTTCGGCCATCTTGACGGGGCGACGGACGCTGGCGCCGTCCCGCAGCATCTCACGGAGATGTCCAGCCAACGCGTCGGCCTTCGTTTTATTTTCCGGGCCGCCTACCTCTATTAATAGCGCGCCGGTATTGGTATACCGCACTCGCGTCTTGTCCAGACCGATGTCTGGCATCTGCGCCTTGGCCTTCGTCAACGTTTCGGCGTACGAAGGCCCATGGTCCGCGCGCGTGACCGTAACCACGGAGGTACGCGGGGGGCGACGACGATCGCGGGAGGCACGTTGCGGCGCGGCCGGAGGGGCCTGCTGCCACGGCCGGTGGGGATCGACGGGTCCCCGAACGGACGCGGGCGGGTGCGGCTGACTCGCTGGGCGGCGAGCAGCCCCCGCATACGTGGGGGGCAGATCATAACGATGATCATAATCGTCAGGTCGCGGGGCTCCCTCACGGACGGGAGGAGGCCGTACACGAGGCGCAGACAGCACGGGATACGCGCGATCGTACGCTACACTAGTACCCGAAGCCGGGTCATCGTACGCGTAGTATGGATCAGCCGCGTATCTAGCGGACGGATCCACATTATACGAATCGCGGTAACGACCGCGCGACACACTTCTGGACGCCTGTCGACGTCCGCGACTAACGCTGCGCGACGCACTACGATTGCGCGGGCCCAATACACCCTGTTGACGCAACGCCGCCATAACCGTTTGGACAACGGTGTCCGTGACGGTCTGGACATCGATAGGGGGAGTCGCTTGCTCAACGCGAGCAGGGCGACTATCGTCGCGCGCACGGGCCGGTGGGTCCGGTCGTACTATAGTAACGCGGGGGCCAGGCTCATTGGCAGTGATACGCGGCTGTGGCCTCATCGGAGGAGCCACGGGCGTCGGCGGCGGCATAGCCACCTTCGCCATCGCCTCGTCATACGCACGGCGCAGACCAGCGTTCGACTCGCGGAGAGCGGTAACTTCGCGCTGCATGGAGGTCGCTGAGCGTCGCAGCTGCTCGACCTCCTCAGGACTATCGCGGGTCGCCAGGATGAAGGTGGCTTCCTTAATCCGTTTGAGCAGGGTTTTCATATCCCCGCTCAATTTACCCTGCATCTTCCCGCTCTTTTTGCGGATGTCATCAATCATTGTGGCGTACTCGGTAATACGCGCACAAATGTCAACGGAGGAGGTGTGCTCGTCACAAGGACGGGCACATACATCCTCGTCAGAGTCCCCGTCAGATAGGCGATTAGCCGCCTTACGCTTTTTATTGTGCTTACGCGAAGCACGTGAAGTGCTGGACACCTGGGACAAGCGGGAACAAACCGACATGTCATCGTCGTCCGGGTAGGCGGCGACATCCGTCAAGTCGATCGCAGCGCCCAGCTGTTGATCGGAAGAGGGCCCCGAGGAGGGGCCACACTCCGGGGCACCCTCAGGGGTGCTAGTAGGGACCTCTGCCGGAGGCATGCCGGAAAAAGGGCTCTCCGGCGGAAGAGGCTCGTCTACCAAATAGCTGTTGTCCATTGCAGACGTGCAATGGACGCACCGCGCGGTCAAAGAGCCAAAAACACAAAAATAACTAGGCCTAGGGGAAAATCCCTAGGCCCCAAAAACTAAACCACCACGAAATTCCAAACAGTACTACTGAAGGGATATCTATTCTACTATAGGGTTTAGCAGAAAAACCCAAAAAACCCAACACGTAAAAATAAATAGTCTCCCAACCGTGGAGAATACCGAACACACCGATAAACCCGCCAAATATAACGAAAAACCGTCCAAGACCAAAGAGACACTAATTTAGGGGAATAACCCTAGACCCGAGAACGAGTTTGTCCAACTTACCGAAGTGGGGGAACGCGCCCTAAAGCTGAGCCTCAAAATGGCGACTGCACTGCACGGCTCCGCGCCAACTAACCTCGCTAACCACGAATCTGGACAAAATGCTCCGCACACCTCGCACACGCGAAAACGCGGCACGGCAAGCACCGAGCACTGCCCGCAAACCTCCCGCAAACCGAACAGGCACGACAAAACCGTCCAAACGCCGTAATAAACGTTTAAAATACTCGGGGTGGTCGAACACCGCGACCTGTCACTCGGCACAGCACTCTGCAGTCCTCTGGGCTTCCTGGAATGTCCTCGAGCTCGCGGGCGAGCTCGGATTCCTCAGGAAGGGTGGCCGATGACTCCTCGCACGTACCAACCAAAAATAAAACCGAGAACTCGAACGAACGGACAAGCGGGCTAACCTCGCGACGGCGAACCCGACCGCGCCACAAGGACGGATGTATAACGCAACGAAAATACCGTGCACACCCCGCACACGCAAGAGAACGTCAAAATATCTCGAATACGCGACACAAGCACGAAAGGCGACCCGCACGCGCACCGCGCAAAGGCAAAATACACTAAACGACCGACCTGTCACTCGGCACCACACGCTACGATCCTCCGGGCTTCCTGGAATGTCCTCGAGCCCGCAAAAGGGCTCGGTTTCTTCAGGAAGGGTTGCCGAAGACTCCTCGCACACGCGAAGCACAAAATAGCACGCGAAAGCACGAAAAATCGAACGAACAGTTAGGCGGGCTAACCACTTTGTGGCGAACACGGCCGCGCCGAAGCGGCGAACATGTAACGCAAATAAATTGACGCGTACGCCCCGTACACGCAATTACACGACAAACTCGCAATAACGCGACACTAACACGGTAATTAGCCCGCACGCGAAACGCATAAAAGCAAAAGCGTCAATAAAAACCGCGAAAAAGGCGAGTGACCTTGACCTGTCACGAGCACACGCGGATGCTAAAATTGGCTTTCCGGAATGTCCAGCATGCACCGGAAGGGCACGGATTCCTCGGAAGAGCTCAATAAACACGTCGCGAACTCCCGAAAACCGAAAATTGACCGCAAACGCGATATCTAACGCGCGCGATTTGGCGGGCTAACCAACAAAATGGCCGGCGCGTCACCTCGACACTAAAAACCACGAAATCTCGGATTTCTGCCGGAATTCCGGCAAAACTCGACAAGATTCGTGACGAGCGCAACGAAATACACGAACTGAGTACAAAACGCAACCCGAAAACCGGATTTTAAAGGCCAGATAACACTTCGAGTACGGAGCGCATCAGAGACACGTCCGTTCGCCTCGAGGCATCCAACAAGACTCCCAACCTAACCTAACCTAACCTAACCTAACCTAACCTAACCTAACCTAACCTAACCTAACCTAACCTAACCTAACCTAACTAACCTAACCTAACCTAACCTAACCTAACCTAACCTAACCTAACCTAACCTAACCTAACCTAACCTAACCTAACCTAACCTAACCTAACCTAACCTAACCTAACCTGGACCAGTCTCCGTGGTCCTGACAGTTAGTTAATTAATTATTTAATCAGATAGTTAATTAATCAGTTAGGACTGTCGTCCCGACGCCATCCAAGGTAGGACTGGGAATTCCCAAAGGTTAGGACTGTCTTCGTGGTACCTGAAATCAAATCATTAGTTACGCCTGGTTGCGTTAGGACAACAACAACAACAACAAAATTAACAGGAACAACATTTAACTAACTAGTGTAAAAGTTGGATCGTGCGGTTAAGGTTAGTATATAATATTCATGTATAACTATTAATCAAAATTTATTTTTATCGGCCTTTTTTTAGAAACAAGATACAAATATTATTATATACAGAATATATTATGCATATATTATTATGCATATAGAATATATTTCTTTAGAGTACTAATGATAACAACAAACAGTGCAAACAGATTTTATAACAGACTTTAAGCTACGAAACGATAGCAGTTATACTCACTCTCGCTTTGCAGCTGGTATAAGAGAAGAATTTGTGTCATGGGTGGTAGTGTAAAAGATGTTTCAGGAATAGTAATAGTAAATAGTAAATAATATTACTTTGAAAATAATAGTACTTTGAAATATATAATATAATAACTATAATATAATATAGATGGATGGTAAGGCGTGTAAAAGTGTAAAATAACTCAATTTTTTTTTTTTTTTTTCCATTAAATATTTTTTATAAATGTACATATTTTTATAAATGTACATATATTTGATCTTATAATTTTGTTTGCATAATGTATTCAACTTTTTTTTTTATATAAAAATATGTATGCGTTTAAGTATAAAATAAACAGGTATTACTTATGCTATTTTATTACTTATGCTTATGCTAATTCTCCACAAGTTCTTTCTAGAATCGCCAAAACCAAATAATGTTGTCTACGCTCACTATACTCCATAAGGAAATAGTACTATTTCATTCTATGTGTACTGCGACTAGTGGTCATTATCTGCATATATAATATTTTATATTATTTATTGCAATCGTTTTTTTTTGTGTTTTTCGTTTTTTTTTTCTGTTCACTCATTCGTTCGCAAAGTAACAATAAAGTGTTAATTTTCCTAATTTTCAACAATAAGTCAAATATACGTCAAGTTGAACTGAGTAAATTAGTTGAACTAACTACATTTATAATTATATTCAAATTTTAATAATTTATTCAACTTTATGTTTCTTTTTGTACTTATTTTTTTTTTTCTTAAATTATCCAACTTTCCTGAATTCGCTCAATTTTTTAATGGTTAATACACGGCTTTGTTTTTTAATCATCGGCCTGCGGCGCTTGAACAAAGAAAATTTCTTTTTTTTTTTTTTCCTTTTTTCTCTCCCTTTCCTCAATTTCTCCTTTTTTTTTAACGGTTAGGTTAGGTTAGTACACCAGGCTTTTTTTCCGATCATCGGCCTGCGGCGCTCAAACCAAGCAAATTTTATTTTTTTTTTCCTTAATTTTCTCCATTCTTTTTTTTTTATGGCTAATACACTAGGCCTTTTCCGATTATCGGCCTGCGGTGCTCAAACCGAGCAAATTTCTATTTTTTTTTTTCTTCTCTCAATTTTCCAACGGTTAAATATAACAATAAACTATAATATAATAAACCACGCTTTTTTTCGGCTCATTGGCCTGCGGCGCTTAAACCAAGCAAAATTTACATTTTTTCTCTTCATTTCCTGCATTTTCTGCATTTTCTGCATTTTCCTTTTTCTTTCTTCTTTTCTCTTTTCTCTTTTCTCTTTTCTCTTCTCTTTTCTCTTTTATCATTACCTCTCACTATATTGTTAACCGCCTGCTTAATTCCATGCAATACCAAACCATCATCTCTTCATCATCTTACCTTACCATCGTCTCTTCCTTTACTAATTTCCAAAATTCCTCCTACTCCCTACTCCCATTCCTCATCCTCAACCGGTCAACTAAACCTTACGAGTAGCAATAAATCTATATTTTATTCCTATTCCTATTCCTATTCCTATTCCTATTCCTATTCCTATTCCTATTCCAATTCAACCTTACAACGATCATCCAATCAATATCCTCTTCTAATAACACCTGGCTAATATTTTACAGTCACGGCTTCTATTAAACCTCCATCGTACTTCCAGCCACGTCTCCCATGCAATGTCGCTATGTCGCTATGTCGCCATTGCCACATCGCACCAACCAACGCAAATATCACGCAAACAGCCAATAGGTCCAATGCGGCAATAAGCATCACGGCCATTCCCGCTCCTTAGCTTAAGCGCCTCTTCGCCCAGTCCGTCTCCCGCATTCCATAACGCTTACTTCAGCCAAAACTTCCTCTCCACTCTCCACTCTCCACTCTCCACTCTCCACTCTCCACTCTCCACCATCCTCTTCTTTCCTCGCTATCCAATCTATTCTACATTCTTCTTCTTCACGCTCCACTATCAATACGGCCTGTATGCAGGGGGCATTTCGGTAACGTGTCAGCGATCGGTAGTCCTCCATACTCGTCGCTTCTCCATACTCCGAATAAACGTACATAGGCTATCTCTATCCTCGTTCCATCTACCTGCTCCCATATCGCAATCCCTGCGGACACCATTTCCTCTTTTTTTTTTTTTCCATCTAGTCCGTACTGCAGGCTTTTTTCACGCCCATCAGCCTGCGGCGCTCGAACGAAGCAAATTTTTTTTTTTTCTCCTTCCCTCAATTTTCCCACTTTTCCTCCTTACTACTACTGCGCCTATTTATATCGTTAGTACGGCATTCATCCCGGTTACCACCACGTTAGGCCGCCCGCACGCCACACAAAATCTATTATTTTCCCATTTTCTCTCCCTTCCCTTCCCTTCCTCTCATTTTCTCCTCTTTCCTGCTTTTCTTTCCTTACCATCGCGCGCGCATTTGCCTCCTTAATGCCTTAATGCCTTAATGCCGCGTTACGTCGCCCACGCACCAATCAACCAATGTTTTCACTTTTCACTTTTTCCTCTATCAACAAACACCCCGTACTGTCTCGCGCCAAGTATACGCGCAGTGTCCCAGTCACACGGCGCACGAATATACCGACAGCATCTCCGCCGGTTCATCTATCACGAGTACAGTACGAATGTCCATGTCCATTTTTTGTCGACATGGACATCCATGTCGACAAAAAATATCCAATATCCACCAATTTTACAACTATTTATATTCTTACGTCCCTGTCGCTCCGTCAGCTCGACCAAGGGCGCCACCGTCTGGCCTCTGCCTCTCCACGTATGTACGCACGCAACCGCCGTACCGAGTGTCTTCCAGCCGACAAGCGTATCGACAAGCGTATCGACGCTTCCATTTTCCATTCTCCATTCTCCATTCTCCATTCTCCATTCTCCATTCTCCATTTTCCGCTCAACCACCAACGTCCATTTCACCCTCTTATATTTATATTTATATTATTCCACACCGTCTCTTTTTACTCCATCGTCCTTTTTACGTAAGGCAAACGTAAGGTCAATCCCTCTTACCAACGGGATCCTCCTATCCTCCTCCGCAGCACCTGTACCATCTGTCCAACCAGAGGGTCAAGCCACGCTAATTCCTTCCTTTCATCAAATTTCCCTAATTTCTACTAATTAACCTCATATTCTTCCCATCACATTCCAATCAATAACTCTTACAAATACCAATCTTTATCATTTTCAAAACCGAATACACCATCCAACATCATTACCATTTTTTACATTTTTTCCATCTTTTCCATTACCCACTCACTTCCACCACTTCCAAATCCACCCTACCATTTTACTTATTTCCAAAACGCAAACATATTCCTACAACGCCTTTCAATTTCATCGAAATTATTCATTCTATCTAAATTCATTCCATTCTTTCCAAAGGTCATGCCTTAAGGCATATTTAAATATCCCTACCCCTACACCTTCTACGGATCTTTATCAGCCAACTATCATTTCCAACGCCTCATCCACACTAATCCAGCCACGCGGTAGCGTCGCCACGCCCAGTACGTAAACCACCACCTTCCGAGCAATCGGAGCCACTACATACACGTCGCGTGCTACCAACTAGCTTTCCTTGCAATATCTCACCAACTAAACACCTAATCACAAATCTAATGTCCATGCAAGCTTTCCATTCCGACCACTTTCAAAACAATTGCTGCACTCCATCCTCCGATATCCTAATCGTATGCTAAAATTCTCGCTTTCATTCTTCTCCACATTCACGTTCAGACTCACGTACGTACGCTCGCACGTACACAAGCAAAGCGACTTTGTCCCTAAAAGCGCGTTCACATACGTACGATAGGTTCACGTCGCCGGACGGCGACGACGTTGCACCACGTCGCCAAACGTCCAACGCCTAATGCCGAAAGTCTCGAACGCCGAACGTCCAACGTCCAACGGCCAAGACGCGTGCTCGCGGCCCGCGGCCCGCGGCTCGCGAAATCAGCTCATGTGCCGTACGATACGGCAGCTGTCAATTCTGTCAAATTTCTATTCATCAAACACCATGAAATAAATAAATAACACCTTTAACGCCTTTTTTACAATAGCATTTGTCTTATTTATTATATAATAAATAATAGATCAATATTATTATCCGAAAACATTAATATTCAAAAATTAAATAGCGCGCGTAGCGCGCGCCTGTGTTGCTAGTAAAACTCTACATAATTATATAGAAACATACAAAATTATCTATCAAATATGTCCATACATGTCCGTACATACTTCCTTCACTCTTGTATAATTTCTCATCACATATATGTACAACAAATAATAAGACAAATAATTGAAAAATAAGTAGAAAATTCATTTGCGCGTTGTCTTTTTGTAAAATTGTGATTTTGTATAATTGTGACATATAATTGTGAGATAATATTTCATACATCGGGCGTGCGCGTATGTGCGGACGTATGTGCGGGCGTGCGGGCGTGCGGGCGTGCGGGCGTGCGGGTGGGCGTGCGCGTATGTGCGGGCGGGTGGGCTAGCGCAGCTGGCGAATAGACTCCGGGACGGTGCGCGT
The DNA here is from genome assembly GCF_003672135.1 of Ooceraea biroi. Taxonomy (NCBI): domain Eukaryota; kingdom Metazoa; phylum Arthropoda; class Insecta; order Hymenoptera; family Formicidae; genus Ooceraea; species Ooceraea biroi. The sequence continues at coordinate 1,482,526 of NC_039506.1, forward strand.
GACGGAAAGTTTAATAAGGGCGTTGGAAAGGGCTCGCAAATCCCCGTCGAATGCCGCTAGAAAGAACCCCCTAGCTCGCTCCGTTCGCCGCGAGATATCGTCGAAAAACCATTTCTCGAGAAATACTTTCACAAGCGGTGAACTGCTCGCTTCTGTAACAATTCACTTCTGTGAGTATAGGGATATCGCATTTTCACTATGCCCAAAGCCAATCGCGCGTATTGTTTCATGTGACATGAAAGTACGAGAAGCGAGAAAAATCGACAAAGATACACGATCGATGCCCTGGGGGTCTATTACGTATCTCTTCACGGAGTGAAAATGCGAAAAGTGAGCAAATTCACTAGGTGTTGACCAATCAAATTACAAATATTCTAGTAAATTTGCTCATTTTTCATATTTTCACTCCGTGAAGAGATACGCGTAATAGACCCCTTGTTGCCTGCATTGTGTAATAGGCTTTACAGTTAAAACGCGAGCGTGACCGCTCTCAGGCTTCTCTCTGCTTTCACTCTAACTTATTGCACTAGGAATTTTGTAATGGCTACGGCAATGGACTTTTATGATGTAATGATTGTCGCAGTGACGGCAAAAAAGGGAACACGCCCGGAGTACATCTTTGGATATACTGCAAGTACGAACGAGTCTTGCACTTTTGTATGCAGTCGTGTTTATATGTAATCGCTTTGCCGGTATCAAATTTCATTTCATTGTGCACATTATACAGCCATGTTACATGAAAGATCGCGTTACTTCTTAAATCTTAATTACATTTGTCATTTATTATTTTGTCCTAATTAACGTTGCCTTCATTCATTGGCCGACATAACCTATCAGCTGATTACTGAACATCGTCCGTTTGTTCTATTGGCAGCTATAATTCATAGAGTCGTATCCGTGTCATTTTTCATCAAGATTTGATTCCGTCCACGTGAATCTCAGCGTACGTTCAAGCTTCTGCCGTTTCGAAAGTATGCTCGAACAAAAATCGGGAAAGAATTGCACGAGCTGGAACGTAGGTTAGACCACTCTGCGAGTACCGTAGAATACGATAAAGTTTTAGTCGATTTCAAACGTGATGGATGTGGAAAAGATTGCAATGTTTGCCGGCGTGGGCTTTGCTATCGCTGTTGGCCTCTTCGTCTTATGGGGCCCATCACCTAAACCCAGAAAAAAAGGTAAGTAATCCCTAATTTTTAGCAGGGAATGTTCAAGACAACATCTCTATTAACAAAGCTTTTTTTTAAAAAAAGTTCTTTTTATATTGTTATGTACTTGTATCGTTATAATAAAATTGTATTCTTAAAATAAAGTAATGTAATTGTTCATTGTCACTAACATTGTTCTTTATTATTCTGCTACAAGTATAAGACGAATGTGAAATTCTTTCCTTCTAAATTCTAAATTTTCGAAATACCAAGTTATTTGATTTATCTATTCTAATTATAGGGATATTTTACATTTAGGAAACGTATTATGATTCTTATTTATTAATATTGGTAATATTTTTAGGTCAAGTTGTTGGGATCAACAATTTGGGATATACCTGTTTCCTAAATTCTCTTTTGCAAGCACTAGCTGCTTGTCCTACATTTATCCTTTGGCTTCAGAAACAACAGGAGAAGGACAGAAGCTTTACTAATACATTGTTCTCCGTTCTCAGGAGTATGATTTTGATTATTAATTTATATAAAGTTTATTTTGACAAGATATTAGAAAATAATTTCATATCCTAATTTCTTCTTACGTAGTAAGATTTTCAATCATGTATTTTTCGTCAAATGATGGACTTTTATAACTTGATATTTTTAAATGTTCTTTATATTTTTGTTGCATTAATTCATGCATCTTGACAGAAATCAACGGTTTTGCCGACGATTTATATGGCAACGTGACGCCTATCGAAATTATTTCTTCCATTGGTTCCTTGTGGAATTTTGGTCCTGGTCATCAAGACGCCCACGAATTGTTCCATGTGATTTTAAGTGCATTAGATGCTGAAATACAGCCAATAAACAGGGTATGCCACATTAAAGAGCATTTTAATATATCCAACATAATTTTCTGCTTTGGCGATAAACTAAAATAATTAATGTTATAAAAGGAGTGTAATCTTCAAGATCTTGATAACTAGTTGCTAAAAACTTGTATTCAATAACTTAATAACTTGATAAAGATTACTGAAGAATTAATTTCCATAATTTCAGAAAGGCTGTTTGTCCGACGCACTGCCCCCTAGTCCAACCGTGAAATGTGACGCGAGAGGAGTGGGCGATGTGCTCAGAAGCGCGTCCTGCAATGACATCGCTTCAGCAAAGAACAATACCGTTGCTCCAAAGGGTTTTGACAAAAACTGTAACAATCAGATGGTAACTTCGACCTCGTCAGTATCGAGTATGTCTCCGAGTTCATGTAGACCCGGCATGATTCTCGCTAGATCCTCGGAGTTGCTCTCGCGAAACGTTCAGAGCAACGGTGACTGCAAGAGCCCCTTTAGATCATGGAAATCCCTGTGCTCCATGCCGTTCGTCAACATTCCTTCAGTGGAAACCCATCTGTTCTCGGGTCTGATCACCAGCCAGTTTCAGTGCAGTGGTTGTCTGTGGAAGGTATTGTCACGAAGGCAAAAATAATCTCGATTTGTTTTAATTGCTAATTTTTCTCGAAATTAATTTATCTTTATGTGATTCTTGAAATTATACATTTAAATACTTAAATTTTCAGTAATTTCCAGTAATTTTATCTCTTCGATTAATTCAAATACTTGTCAGTTTATTTCTTGTTTCGTCTTATCTCTTTTACTATATTAATAATATTAATCTCTTTGTATTACATTTAATAATTGATACAAAAGAAGAGATGATTCTTCTTAATATAGTCCTGAATTTGTTGGCAGTCTTCAGTGCGCTACGACAAACTCGAGACATTGTCGTTACCTTTACCACCGCTCACTTCGTTATTCGTGCCACAACATTATACTCTGGAGTGGTTGCTCTCGCGTTTCGTGGACAGCGAGATCGTAAATGACGTGCAGTGCGACGGATGTTCATTGCGTTGCGCCGCTATCAAGACTCTTACTCTCGGCAAACTGCCCAAATGCTTATGCCTGCATATCCCGAGGACCACGTGGAGCTCCTCTGGCGTACTGATTAAAAGGGATGATCAAATCACATTCCCCGAAATTCTGGTGCTAGATCCATACACTTATACGGAGACGAAGAAAAGAAGCGCGCAGGTAATAGAGCATTTAATTGATAATTCAGAAATTTACGTAATATGTTATGTGCTTCTGCGATTTCGATTCATCAAAAATTAAGAAATATAATTTGTTATTCTTGTTACAATAAAAAGTTCATCTCTTTTTATCCCATTGATCGAGAGGTCATTGATTGAAAAATATAAAATTATAGTTAATTATTGAAATAATAGGTAGGAAAACTAATTTAATCGTAAATCGTAAATCGTAAATCTCTATTTGTTCAGGGTGACGTGAAATCCGTTGAGCGCAACGAGTATCTCATGACAATACAGGGTAAACACAAGTATCGGCTGTGCGCAGTGATCGAACATCGCGGCCCAGTGGATTCCGGCCACTTCGTTTGCTTTAGACGCGGAAACAGAGTGAATCAATGGCTGTATACATCCGACATCGTCGTCGAGAGTGTATCCTTGACGCAGGTGCTATTCGCTAGCCCATACCTGCTCTTCTACGAGCGCATGAGCGATATTAATCCTAGCTAGGAACAAATTTTCGAAATGATAGGATATTACGGAATTAGCGATCGATCTGTTCTCTTTAACTGCGCTTCCTCGGCATTTCTACTATCGCTTTAAAGTGGCGGTATCAAAGTGAAGAGTACGTAGAATCACGCGTAAAGAAATGTGGAAAAAAGCGCGCGCAGTTGAAATTGACGGACGTAAACATTTACGGAACATTACGGCGGGAGACTGTCGAATCTTCCATAATCAGTTTGACATCGCTCGATGTTGCGATGTTAATTTTGCGATAATACTTCGCAATAATTGGAGACTGCGTGTCTCTAGGTGACGTTACGTAGCAAAGTGTATCGAACATGTAATCCGATTTCAAGAGCACTTCATTAGTGACGAGCGCGGTAATAATTGCCATTATTAGACGCTGACGGACCTGGCGGAGTAGTTAGTTTCGTGAAGGAAGAGTCTTGCTTCTGATACATATAGTGATAGGTTTCTACCGAAGGAGACTGTCAATTCTCTTACTTAATCAATTTGTCGTCATTAAACTTTATTTTAACGAGGACTGGAATCGTGCCAATGTATAAAAGATTCTTCGAGTTAAATTTATTCAGGGATTAAAGGGGACTGCGAATCTTGTTATTTTTTTTATTATGTTTATATCTGCGGCATGTATACGCGTGTAATTGTTAAAAATATTACTAAAATTAAAGACTGTATCAGATATTTGTTGTCATCATTTTTGTTTCTGGTTAGCATAAGTAAATGTGCGAGATACCAGAATAAATTTACTTTAGGAACTAAATACGCGTAACGTACGTAATTTAAAATCTCGTGGAAAGTGTATTAAAATCGAATAAAAGTTAAAATGCAGAATTAAATATCTCGGAAAGTATAAAGGAACTTTTTCCCCAATATTTAAATCTGCTCTAACATGGATAATGAGTAAAGTAATAATAATAAATTTAAACATTTGATTTATCTATAATGAGAGATTTTTGAACGAAACATTTTTGCATCTTTCATAATTTTAATAGAAAACGTTTTTAATTATATTCTTATGGTCTGATTTAGAATATATTCCAAAATTATTGCCAACATTTTTCCAAATAGCACGCTGTAGCAATGCTATGAGACCTGTGAGTGCCTGTGAGAGACTGAAGGTTTGTTCTTTTTTTTTTGCTGCACTTCTCAACTAGTGCAATTAAAATGAAAGAAAGCCAATCGGAGAGCTATATTAGTATCTGAAAGATGTTCTTACAATTATCTCATTATAAGAACTTACTATGAATACCACTCTATCACTAGAATCTTCAAATATATTAGCAGAGAGAAGCCCGAGAGCGGTCACGCTCGCGTTTTAACTGTAACGCCTCAAACGTCGACATTGAAGTGATTGAAGTGATTCTGTCTTTATTGCTCACTGAATATTGAATAAAGATGGAATGACGCCGCGAGCGTTGGGAGCGTCAAGTGGAACGCATATCTCCACGTTTGAGCGTTACAGTTAAAACGCGAGCGTGACCGCTCTCGGGCTTCTCTCTGATATCAGCATTGATACACTTGCTTCAAATAAATTCTGTTTTGTTTCTCTCCATATTTCTAGGTTAACTTGTTATGTTTACTTTCACTGTCAGCACTGAAAGTATCGTTCCAAGTTGAAAATCATTTTTGTACTAGCACACTTATCAAAATTGAAAAGCTGTTGCCCCGTGATAGCATTTTTCATGACGTCCGAACGCAGCCTAATAATTATATATAACTTCCGTATTTACCAGAAATGCAAGACGGTGATTGGCCGCCGCGTTTACCTTCCTTTGCACTAATCTAGCTTTATCTCACAGACTCGAGCGTCGTAAACACTGAATGTACTTGAACGTTCGTATAAATTTACTTTCTCTTATTGACACTAAATATTGATTATAAAAATAATTAATAAAGTGTAAGGTGTGCAAACACATGGCAATTTATAAAAAGCTATGATGGTAAAGCTATCATAGGTATAATAAAGTGAACCGTTACATGTAATAAGAAATTTATATGCATGCAAATGGTATTGAGTGTTAATAAGTTTCTATATCAGAATTTCTGTGTTTCTTCCTTCTTCTTCAATTGTCTTCAAGTTTGTTGAAGACACAATTCTTGAAAGACAAGCCAGCATGACTGCTCCGATCAGTACTGCCATGGACAGCTTGAGCGCTGCGCTTAAATCCAATATTATTCCAAATCAAGAGTACTTGCTTCAAGGATCGGTATTGGATAGTGCCGTAGAAGTCCTGCTGCACAGACTTCGTGGTTTATGTGATAATGTAGATAGTGGACCAGAAACTTTCAACGATCACGAGATGTGCTTCAGCATCCGCAGGTACAAACATTTCTTTTCCTCTTTGACATGGAAATTGATTAACGTTTTATAAATATTGAAATGCAAACCTTGTGCCTCTAAAATATTAATAATATTATAATTAAAGTGATAAATCAATAATATGAAATTTTATTTCTAATTAAAAGTTCTAGCTATTTAACACTTGAGGAAAAACATTAAATTTTAATTAATTAAACTAACATCAAAATTATTTTAAAAAACTGGTATAATTATGTGCATTACACTTGTTTGATATGAAAGATTTCTTTTCTTTGACTTTTCAGAGGCTCTCCACAAGAACAACCATTATTGTTACGTGTACGACGCGCTATGGACTATCAGGACATGCCATGGCAGTTGCGATACATCGGCCAACCTGAACTGGGTGATAAATCACGACCAACAATTGTACGCAGCAGCATCGATATCGCCACCAGCAACACAGTCGTGGAGTTTCTCACTGAACTAGGTTGCAAGCTAGATTTTGAGTACATTGCTCGTGGTTACATGTTCCGCAAAGGCCGGATGAAAGTTACCGTGTCAAAGATCTTTAAGATGAACCAAAGCAAGATGCCAGAAAGTGTAGAAGCGATATCACAAAGCTACTTGGTAGAACTCAGTGTGTTGGCTCCCAGTGGGCAGGATGCTATTGCAGAGGACATGAGGATATTTGCGGAACAATTGCGACCCCTGGTGCAACTTGAAAAGATAGATTACAAGAGACTGGTGCATTAGAATAAAATTACAATTTCACTAGAAACAAGAGAAGAAGTATGGAATATCTTAAATAAATTGTAATGCAGAGAAATTTCTTAGCTGAAATAATCGATTTGTTACGATAACAAATATACAAAATAAGTTATATTTTAAGTATTTATATAATTTTATTTTATTTATTTATATGATTATATATTTTATGTCATCTTTCTTAATTCGATTCTTATGTTTCGTTAAAACGGTAGCGTAGATAATTAAAAGGATATTAATATCAAATTTAAAACTTTCCTGGGAACATTCATGTAGATTCTCTTTGGTTGAATTCTTTGCGGATAAAATAAAATCGATATAGGTTCACTGCATTGAATTGTGATTATTCATCTCGCTTCCTCCAATGTTCGATCGTATGTAAATTTCGTGTCAGTAGAAGAAAGAACAAATCTGAAGTATGAACGAACATGGAAGAAAGAAAGAGAAAAAAATCAAGATTAAGAGCTATTATATTCAAAAATTAAATGAAACAAGCTTCGTGTAAACGGGATCTTTCCTCTTGTGCCATGCGTACAACGTGCATCAAATTTTATATACGCACATCTCCTCAAAATTAACCTCAACATTCTCTCAAGAAAAAAACTCTTGAAATTTGCTGGCAAATGACCAACTGCATTCAAGTCTACCAAATAATTCGAAAGAATTGTATCGGACGCAAATAATAATAATTCCAAAAGTAATCATCGTATCGAATGTTCAGTTAATATCGAACACTCGCTTGATTCCGGATTCCAAAATGGCGACGGTAGGCTTCAAATCGAAGGAGAGAGGGCTGTGAAATCGTTCGTTCAAGACCTACTCGACGCCATTTTGTAGCATTTCTACGTACGTTGTGGGGCAGGACGGACGTGTGTTCCGCCAGCACTTGTACCGATTCTTCAACAGCGACTCATTCGCGGGTAAGCAATCGTCATTCAATCGGCAAATCGAGGTATACGATATCTCTAGGTTAGGTTGACTCGTTTAGCGGCAAGAAAACATTTTTGGAAGCGAAAAGATTCGTGAAATTTCCTCGGCGTCGCTTCGTCTCGGCCGAAGCAATGAATTGGTATCGTGGTTGATCAAACTAAACGGTGAGAAAGGAACGGCGGGAAGGAAGTCCAATGTTCAAATTAAAGACGTAATTTCGAGCAGCTCGTATATCGCTCGCTATTTTCTCTGAGAGATTATTAAGTAGCGAGATAAAAAATGAAAAAAGTGAGGGAAATTTGTCGGCAAAGCGGACAACATGGCGCTCCGGTCTTGAGAATAATTGATGAATTTCGGTGCGATTGCGCGGCTTTCAATTGATTGAACGGAAGGGGCGATTGGTTTTTTCTGCATTGCTGCAGTGCTGCACACTCGTCGCATCTGTTGCAAGTTTAGTTGTATATGATAAATAAAGAGTAAGTTGTTATTTCTAAAGCGTTTCGGTTGTATTAGTAATTATATTTTAATGGACGCTCCGAATTGCAAATTTAAGTCGCAATTTCCAAGATGGAGCATTAACACGTTGTGAATAGTCATCCTTGTATCTTACCAACATAACCATTAAATTTGAATTATTTGAATGATAGTTTATTTCATTTCTTATGTGGGGTTATTTAGATATTAGATATAGTACTTATTACATATTTATAATTAGTTAACATACCTAATTTTATTTTATTACTCCATGCATCTTGAGAAATATTTGTTTACATAATACTTGTGTGTAATATCAAGTGCTTGCAAAAGTTCATGATGCCACAATTTATCTACTATTGTCCAACTATTGGAAAGAAATGTCCGAAAGATGGCAAAAGGTTATTGAATGGCCATACTTGTAATACTTTGATTAAAATATTATATGTCAGCTTGTTATTAATAAATAAAAGTAGCTTTTTATCATAGAAACTTTTGTAAGGACCTTCATGTGTCGCATAGTAGAGTCCTAAGTGTTTTATTGTATTTTCAGGCAAAAGATGTCACGCTACCGTGAGTGGGATTTATCGTGTAAGGTTTATGTTGGCAATCTGGGTAGCAGTGCTAGCAAACATGAAATTGAAAGTGCATTCAGCAAATATGGTCCACTGAGGAACGTATGGGTAGCAAGAAATCCACCTGGTTTCGCATTTGTGGAATTTGAAGATCCACGAGATGCTGAAGATGCAGTAAGAGGATTAGATGGAACGTGAGTTTAAACAGTTTGTGATAATATAATCCATAGATAATTTATGTATATTTATAATACATACAATATTAAATTGATTATTAACACATTCATTGCCATATTATATATGCGTAATTTAGTTAAATCTCCATTCAAGGCAGCATTCCGTTCAATCTAGATTATGAAAATTCACCCGAATAACAACACCCATATGATCCTTTCTATTATTATTAAACAGTATCCTTTAAATCCAAGTATCTCTGTGTTACATTATTCACAGGTTTTAACACATTTTTATTGCATATCGGTTACCGTGTAAACGGAAAGCTTAGTAACGATTCGATCGGTAACTGTCATGGCAGTGATTGATAAAGGACGATAAAATAGAAATTACTACAATATTTCTGTTGGCTCTTGTTTTGCTCTCTCAACGTTTCATTTTCTGAATGATAAGAATATATAAACGTATTTTGTTTTCATCTTCCAGACGTTGCTGTGGAACTAGAGTAAGAGTAGAAATGTCATCCGGAAGAAGCCGACGCGGTGGTGGTGGCCGTAGACCTGGCCCAAGATATTCAAGGTAAGAAAGTCGGTGGCATTCAATAACAAGCTGCAATTTTACAGCGAAAAAGCGTTAGAGCTACGACAGAGGCGCCTCTCGCTAACGTAGGTATTTGTGGTAAAGAGTCTACTCCTTATTTTGAGTGTAATAGAGCGCTCTTGTTCTCGTTTGCTCAGGAAAGCAAACGACGGATTTTTTGTTAGTCAACACCTTCGTGCGTACCATCATCGTCGCGAGTTCCGCGATATATATATATTTTCTTTCTTATGTCTCTCTTATGTATATGCAGGAATGCCATTCATAGGATATTCATAGAAAATATATTTAGTTCACGTATTTATGTGTCGCATACTTTTATCTCTTCTCATTGTTGCCGTGCGTCTGGCTAATTCTCCTTCTCGTTCACGATGCGAGATACGAAGTTGTACCGCACGATGCTCTTCGTACAGAGATTATGCCGCCCTAGATATTAAGTCTGCATGAATAATGGTGGAAGGTGAATTGTGGAGATTAGCCAGAGAGTTGTCAAGTCCGCATTGCATGTTTGAATCGCGCGGACAAGGAAAAATCGGACCGCAGAATTTGATTCCGACGTGCTGAGGCAGAGAACGGAGCGGAACGATTTAATCCCATCAATTATTATATCCCCTCTTTGCCTTCTTTTCCTCTTAATTGATTAACGATCATCAAATGCATCCAGATTTGGGAAGGATATTACTTTTTTTTTACTTTAGTCGTTTTACGTAAAATGTAATCTCTTTCTTTAACTTCTTTATAATGTCTCAGCACGACGGAAACACCTTGGTAACGATTTCTTAACGGGTGCCACTTAACATTCATTATTCTTTCATCTTCTCTTCACTCTGTGTCTCTCTCTCTCTCTCTCTCTCCCATTGTATTCCTCTCGTGCATATGCTTTAGCAAACAATCGGACTTACTATCCATTTTCTCCTTCTTTTTTTTTCTTATTTTTACAAATTTGTAGGTCCAGGTCGCGCAGTTCTCATAGGAAATCTCTGGGTCGTTACCCGAGGTAAGATTTCCTTTTAGTCTCCCAAAACTGTTTCTCCTCAAAAAGATCCATCTCGCCTCGTTTTATATCTTTCTATCTATCCCCCCTGCTGTCCAAGTTAAAACCAGAATTTTCAGGTGCGATTAAGACGAACGAAAATCTCTCAATATGTGACGTGAGGCTGTCACCTACAAAACATTTGGCAGACCTACATTAGTTCTTCTTAATATTTTGTAGATCCTGTTCAAGAAGCCCAAGGAGATCATCGGTCAGCAAATATTCCAGGTAATTAATTCCATTTGTTACGCTGCTTAATCATTTTCCGTACTTCGCTTCGGGAAAGTTTTCAGGACCTACTGTTCTGGTGAAACGAGATGGCAATCAGTAGGTATATACATATATATCCTGCGAGCTTGCACATTTGTGGTAGAATATACATACATATATATATATTGCACGCATTATCATGAGAAATATGGTAGTCGTTACAAGTATTCTTAAAGGCGTCTGGAGAATGATGACGGAAGTGAACTCTACTCTATTGATTGAGTTTTATAAAAAAGTTAATATTTTCTTCTTATCCAGTTTAATAAAATTTTTCTGCAGTTTGTTTCACTAATTGAATTTAATTGAATTATTGTTCTGTCATTGTTCTCTCTATAAGCGGTTGAAATTTATAATTGGAAAACTGAGACATCTCAGATCTCGGGCAATGAAAAGAAAAAGTAGCGCTTGATCGGCAAAATTAGAGGGAAAGGACGGGACTAAATAAACTGTGCGATGGATAGACAAGAACAAAGAGGAATTTCAAGTAACGCGATGTAACGATCAAATTCGAGGATTTTAGAAATGCGTGACGTCAGCGCTCGCGATGGTTTCGCGACAGGTAGAACTGACAATGAACGACTTTCATGTGTAAAATCGATCGCTATCGAAATTGTTCTTTTAAGTTTTTCAAAGTAAGGAATATTTTCGGTATCTAAAGTCGGGAATAGCAGAGAGAATATGTAAAAATAGATATACTGCACATTTGAAGAATTGAAATTGAAAATAAATTTATATCTTTTTTAATAATAGCAACGATGTAGATAATATTTTTCAGATTGAATTTAATGTGTGATATTTTATAATAGAGTATATAGATAGATGTGATGGAATGATACTTTGATTTAATACATTTCATTAATAATTAATATAGAAAGAAGTTCTATTTCTAGTTAATGTGATAAAAAGATCATGTAAAAAATGTTGCTCTATGTTATATTCTTTAATTATTATGAGCAATATAAGTAATAATAAATTTAATAAGTATATTAAAAATCCAAATTTCATATGGATATAACATACTCTTCTGTGATTAGGACTTTTGATACCGAAAGACGTTAAAGGCGAATGGGCGAATAAGTTAAACATTCGTGCTTTTATCACTTCTCGTCGTACATCAATTTGTAAATTCAATTGTTAATTTTCTAAAATTAAAATTTTCTTGTTTCCTAGCAGAATATTAAAATATTTATACGTCTAAGTAGTAATATTCCGTAAATAATTTTTACGAGACCAAATGATAATTCGAATCATAAATTAATGTTAGATAAAAGTATCAATATATGCTTGGTACATTTTGACGAGAACGTGATATGTACAGAAGCGATATACATTCATCACATATAGATTTTAACCGAGCTCAGCACGAGGCACAGAAAGGTCCTCTTTTTTTTTTCTTTTTTTTTTCTACGCATTCGAGTGGGCAGTCTAGGATAAACGAGAATGGAAAAATCAATTGTTGCAAACGGCGAAAAGCGAGCGCGCGTGCAATTATCATCTTTCTCTCTTTTTCCGAGATTACAAAAGTTTGAAAGACGAAAGAAAAAGAAAAGATTCGCGATTAATAGTGGCCAGGAGTATGATAACTTTGATGATTATATTGCTAAAACTGACGTTTGCAGATTCTACCAGCGTCAGCTCCTAGCTCTGCTCGTCTCCCCGCCACTACTACTACTACTGCTACTACTACTACTACTACTACTACTACAGCCACCGTGAAAAAGCGTATATTACATATACGCGAAAAAAGCAAATCGTCAATCTCGCAATCGTCGTCAATCGAACAAACAAAAAAATATATATGCCTGCCTGCCCACTAACTTCCCAACCAACCAAGTCACCATCAGTCACCACCAAGTCACCGAGTATATAGGAAGCCGTCCGTACGTCCGTCACGTCACGTCGCCCGTCGATATGTTGTGCGTTGTGGTGTTGCGACGCACACACAGCACACAACGGCGCAACAACCGAAACAACAGTTTGCGTGCGCCGTCGTCGCTGCCGGAGTACCGCCAGTGCCGAGAATGCCACCTTCGAAAAGAAAAAAAAACTTTGTCTCTTTCGTTGCTGTCCCCCCGTCCGTCGTTGCACCGCAAAAAACTGTCTTGAGCAAAAATAAGCGTCCGCCGATCTGCTATGAGACTCTCCCCTTCGATCACTACTACTACTACTACTACTCTTCCACCACCACCACCACCACCACCACCAACCATCACCAACCACCAACCGACCAACCGGGTGTTGTGATCTACCACCTTCTTCAACTCTTCGTCTCAGCTTTAGCCCGGGGGACGGTGGCACTGATCGAGTTAATTCAACCGCCAAAAAATTCGCCACCGTGAGAAAAACGCCACCCACAACCGGCTGCCGTCGCCATCTTGAACAAATATATATATATATATATATTGTATATATATGTCGCGATGCCAAAAATAATGTTAAATCGTCCACACAGTAATTCCATTCATCGACGCGTCTCCATTCGACTGCGAACGACTCGTCTTCTCGACTGTTCGTCGTTTTGAGACCGACGTTTCTACTCTACTACTACCGCGCTACTGCTACCATTAGTACTACCGCTACTGCTACTACTAGTACTACCACTACTACTACTACCACTACTGCTACTGCTATTATTCATCGACCTAAAGACGTGTGTTTAGCCACGACAACAACTGAGCGCGAGAGTTGCCGCCGAGAAATCTTCTCGACCTCCGACTACTCGAACGAGCGCAAAAAAAAAAGCGAAACGATCACCACCTACTACACACCATCCCACCACCACCCACCAACCAACCAACTACCATCACCAACCACCACTACATGTTCACAGTTATCTGGTATTTCACCAATTTTCAAAGATTTTTTATCTCTATCTCTCTATTTCTATTTTTCTTCTTTTCCTTTTTTTTCTTTATATTTATCTTTCCTTGTTTTTTGGATTTGTTGTTATCTCTCGGCTGGAAGTTTTATCTGATTCGATTAAGAATTGATGTAATTTATCAATATCACGTAAGCAAAGGCTTTGAATCGAGTTTTTAAGTAGAATAGATTATACAGTTAATTGAATCAGAGAATTTCCAGTCGACGACACACATAATATAAATGTAAATTGATATACATCGAGATGTAACATTTACTGATAAAGAATTTGATGATTTGTCTTTACTAAAGTTAATCCTCTACTTTCTTTAATTGATTTCACATTCGATTGGTGAGCCGTCATTTTGTATTAATCATATCTAACTGTATAATTTTTATATATCACCTTCTAGGCAAAACATAGGCATTAAATAATCCTAATTCTCTTACAGTTGCCTTGCGATGATTTTTCATATCTGTGTTTTATCACGCCACTCCGCTCCGTTTCAAACAAGATATGTCACTTTTTAATCAAAAATTAGCTATTAAATAATTGTTTATTTTCAAAACAATTATACTAAATAAGTTTGTTAGTAAATTTATTAGGTTTTTTTTTTATTAGTAACACTCAATGAACGTAACCATTCACTTAATAGATATTATTAGCTTCAGCAATTGCACTTTAATATTTGTAAGATAAATTCGGTATCTTTTACTTAGTCAATTTAAAAGTTGGTGATATAATATGCCAAGAAAGAGATAGTATTTGTAATTAATATTATTTAATACTTATTTAATAATGACGAATAGTGACAGAGCGGAGTAGCGCGCTCTAATAATCTCACTTTCCATCTCGAAATGAGAATGATACCAAAACTGCTTTTAATCTTTTAGGTCGAGATCTCGCAGCCCTCGCAGAAGATCTTTGACTAGAAGTCGCAGCCGTGATCGCCGTTCTCGTTCGGATTCCCGTGACAGACGGTATTGATATATTAACCCCGCTACTTAAAAAAAAAAAAACAAAAAAAAAACAGAAAAAACCTTTTGAGTAAAAATCAAAAACAAAAAATCGAAACTGTCAAGAAACATTAATGTAAGAGAAAACGTAAATACAATAACGTGCAACACTCGATCCTGCCTCCAAGGGGAGAAGAACTTTTATGTAAAATTGGCGTAAATTGGATAAATAAAAAGAAAAAATCTGCCATATAAATATACAGCGACAATTCCATTCGCGCGTCTTGATTAAAAATTTATCGCGAAGGATGCAACGTCCTCTCTCGCGATAAGAGAAATAAAAAAAAAAAAAGAAAATTAAGAGACACTTTGCTAAGCTATTCTTTATCTAATTCCAGTTAGGTGCTAAAACTGAAATTGAAGAGAAAGAGAGAGAGAGAGAGAGAGAGAGAAAGAAAAAGAAAGAAAGAAAAATAATGGACTGATTTAACATGCCGGACAGAAGAAAAAGAAAAATGAGAGAAAAAAAGCGAAAGACAAATTTTGTATGTACATAATAAAAATCGATGGTTCGACCATACACACGTACACGTATATACCCTCGCGTTTGTGGAACTATGAGCGACTACAATGAGAGATCTACGAAAAAACGAAACGAAAGACCTTTTGTGAATTATGTGAATTTGTTGTTTTAAGTTACATTCTTGTTTTATTCACAAGCATGATATGTGCACATGTTAGTTATGCTATTGTACATTATGATACAGCTTACAAACGCACACATATGTGTGTGTGCGTATGTCAAATTAATTGCGTTACACTCGTGAACCCACAAATATCCATTCGACAATTGTTTCTGAGATACCATATTATTTTTATGACTAATTATTGGTTAAGAAGAATTATTAGTGGTGAAGATTGAGAAATAAGGAGGGAGTATTGGTTTTTTTTGACAAATGTATATTCAACATTTTGTACTTTTATTTGACGCCTATGGCACGACAAGTAAATCAGTAAATGTCATGTTAATGCAAGATGCAAAGCCCGGGGCGGATAACTTTCCTCTGTATTCTGCGAGTGCAAACGAGAGAATCATGATTCTCCGTTTTCTTCACTTCAATAACAGATATAATACCAGTGAATATCAATAAATAATATAAACATATTTCTTGTATTTTTTCTTTATATTAAACGCTTGAGAAAAATACTGATGCATGTTTATGCATTTCTGATGTAAAATTCTGCGTAATCAATGAAAGTGATCCGTTTAAATTTAAACTTGATTTAAACAGTAAATAAAATATTACTTATTAAAAATAATAAGAGCAAAAATTGATATTTCCAATACTCTGGAAAATATCTGCAGTAGGTCAGAAATTATGCTCTGGACGGAAATTTGAATTTGAATTTTTATAGTTTTGCGATGAAGAAGAAACTTTTCAATAATTTTGTAATTATATCAAGTACTAGCTCTGTTGCCTAGAGCGAGAGCGCAAAGTCTGACCCCCTGTTGACAGAGATGATAGTCTCTGATGGGCAATGCTAGAGTCTCATCCAGTAATTTTAAGATTTCCAGGTAAGCCTTTAGCGCCTGCTCGTTTCGGTCTTGTTCAAGATTCGTTGAGGCAATTCTGAAGAGCGCGTCTGTATCTTGCAAAGTCTTCAGACCCTTCAGAATGTTTGTGCTCTTGTTGCATTTAGCGCAACAGACCATGAATTCATTTGTGTCGCTTCTAACCAGCAAAACATTACCACAAGACGGCCCAGTATCGCATTTAAATCTGGAAAACATAAAACAATAATGATTAATAATATTATATATTTGGAATAAATTTCCATCCAATAGTTAATTTAAATTTATGTTTCAAAACACTTAGATTCATACAAATTGTTGTTTATTTAAGTAAATTAAAATAATATATTCCTTTTATATTAATCAAAATTCTTGTTGGTAGTTATTAATTTCACAATCGAAAATTTCAACAAATTTTAATTACTATAATTTATTGCTATAATTAGTAAAATATAATTCGATCAGATGGCACCTGAGTACTGTTGGATCCAAGTCCTCGAGAAGCGGCCAATGCCCGGAGCATGCTTCACAATTGCAATCGAACCAATATTGCACCCGTAATCTTCTCTTGCGATCATTTTCGGGCATGGTTGTGAAAATGGGACCATAATTTTCAGAGATCTCCTCACTTGTGTTAATCGTGCGAATAGCACGAACGATCATGGTAGTGCCAATAAAATACCTAGAAATCGATATTTTGTTGTTGCAATTATAAAAAGAGTACATGTATAAAATCTCTTCAGTCAAACATTGATGTTAAAATTAGGTTAGATATGTGATAAAAAAATTAATACGTGCATTAACAATATTTAATGATTTAAAAGAATGATATACATATACATATACATATAATCACATGTTAATTAAGTTGGAATTAATGAAAGTAACTTGCATAAATAATGGTTAAATTGTAAGTATATGCTGTGTTATTTATTTACCGTACTACGCCAGGATTGCAAGAGTGATTTAACATTGCTACTGTAGGATAAACACCACCGCCTATGAATATACTTTTAGCCTTGGCGAGTGTCGTTTCCCCTTTTGGTTTCACCAGTTCTGAAATCTAAAAAGCAGGCTTTTACGAACTACAAACTTATATAAATAAGATAAAATGATATTTTATTTAGCAACATAATTTTGTGGTAATATATATAGTTTATAGTAATTATTGTATTGGGCTACCTCGTGCGTGTTGAATTGAAGCAATTGCAAATTATGTAACAGCAAACCCGCGATGAACAATTCCTCGTCGGACAGCTTGCTGTCCGCAGAATCGGCGGTTTTTACGTTTTCCGGTAAGTATTCGCTGGTTTTCAAGAGTCTGAACAGCCATGCCGCCATGTAAGCCCTGTGAAAAATGTCCTCGGGCAATCTCTTGTCCTCGTGGGTAACTGTTCAGATTAAAAAAAGTGCCGATGTCAGATCAAAAGATAGAAAACAATTTATCAAGAAAACAAATCAATATACAATGAAATGTTTAATCCTTTTATCTATAAATGGATAAAAATCATTGTTATGCAGCTAATTAAAATATTATTTTCACGCTATTAATTAATTACTTAGATTGTAGAAAGTCATATAATCGTCCCCTCGATACGGATTCCCCGCGGTGATGTTCGTTGCACTTCCGGAATCCTTGATTCGTTCCTTCAACTCGAGAACTTGCTCGTAAGGTTTCTGCACGATCGCTCGTAATGCCAAGAAGCACGTGACCGAAGCTTTCGAGTGCCACAGGATCGGCAGCAGCTTGCACTCCCGCAGATGCACTTGAGCGTCTACATCTCTGCAATGACGACTGCAATACGCGACGCAGCTGCAGGTGCGACAGGCCGCCGAAATCGGCACGAGTATCCTCACGAAGCACAGGTGACAATGTGTGAGCCTAAACAACAAATGCGTTTTAATTCCTTTTGTTATAATACTAAAATGCGAAATGCCTACTTGAAAGAAGAGAAAAGCGTAATAATCAAAAAAATATAAAGGAATTGTTTGTTCAAGCGATTCACCTGTTCTCCGCCAAGAGAGACGCGCAATGAGGTCTTTCCGCGATCACGATCTCACCGGGTGCTATCTCCCTGGTCGCCACGGCGTGCCTACCCACGTCTCCTCCCTCGTTCCTGATCTCGATCGACCTGCTGCAAGCGGGATACAGAGGGTTCCTCTTCCTCTCGGGGAAGAACCACCTGCCGTGGTTCTCTTCAGAACGCGGATTGGACTTTTGCTTGACGTTAACCTGCGGTTGATTCTTCGAGGCGGCTTCGTTTAAGAGCCGCTTGCCCTTGTCCATCACCGCGAGCATCACCCTGATGTCCGCCTCGAACTTCCGTTTGCGTTCCGACGGTATCTTGGCATCGTCCAGGGCCCGAAGAGCACGCCTAAACGCCTCAACCGCATCGTCGTGCCTCTTTAGGCTCAACAAACATCTGGCTCGTCGTTCTTCAAGTTTGTACAGGAGATTATGCGGATAACCGAGCCGCAAGGCTTCCTCGATGTCTCCCAATGCGTGCTCGTGATGCTCCAAGTGATACAGAGCGGCCGAGCGATTTGCGAGGATGATGCTTAATTCTAAAGATTAGATTTGCATAATTATGTGCCATGTAAATTATTAATAATCATTGAAGAACGATAATATAAAATGATCAAGTGAAGTACGAAATTATCGAGAAACAAAGATGTATCATCCCGTAAGAGTTGTAGTAACATTTTGTAACAATTGTAGACATATTTTATTAATTAAAGACATGATGCGTGCGTCTACCTGTTGATGGTGCTAGAAGAACTGCATTCGAATATGTTGCCAAGGCTTTCGCGAATTCGCCGCGACCAAATAATTTGTTACCGGCATCTTTTAGCTGAATAGCACCATTGCTATCTTTGACCATTGATTTCTCTATCCCCAAAGGTAGCCGATGAGCCTCGGAGTAACTCAGAATGAAAGCTGCTCTCTCACCGTTCGATTCGAAGGTGGCGAATTTCTTGAAGTCTCGTGGATGGATCGCTTTTCGCACGGCCAGCAAATTCGAACGGAAAAAACCACCGATTTCTGGTCCCGACTCATTTTCCGACATTGTTTTCTTTAGGTTTTTTTAAGTTCCTAACGTTAGCACGTAACAGCAATTAAGAAGAGCAATTAAAAACAGAATATCATTTGTAAAAAAGAAGAAATTAAAGAATTGGTTTATTTAATAAATCATTGAATTTATTGAATACAAATTAAGAGAGAATATATTATTATATTTATATAACGTTCATTTGTTTGTATTAAATAATATATAGACACAGTTTAAGAAACATTTTTTGAAATTATTAATTAAAAGTACATTCTCTGGTAATAATTAGTAGCGAAAGTTGTTTAGCAGTAGGTAATATTTATTGTCTTCTTTTTCGATCGATCATTCTTTATTCACATCTTGCAATTAATTTTATAATTCTCCTCTCAATAAAATCACTATATGTATAGAATTATTTTTTAATAATCCAAAGTTAATTAGTAGACAAAGGAAATTAGAAACTATATTTTTGCGGAACCGTCGTCAGTGGATAACTCGGATATACTGACTTCTAGCGGTGCGTCTAACGAGAGTTATACGCGACTATTTCGGCGTGCACTATTTTAAGATCGTCGATTTTAGTACGGGAGTACTCTGCAATAGAAGATGGCAACAAGCGATATTTCGAATACTATGAATGACAATATAATTCTACCGATACTCAAATTAGAAAAATTAACTCAGTCGTCGTTATACACATTAATTTTTTCAGTTTACGTGTAATATACATTCTTTGCATAAATCGCATTATTATTATGAGGAGGAATACAGGAGCAAGAATTACAAAAAATAAGAATTTATACATAAATTTCTACCAACGGCAAAAGAATATATACTTGTTAATATTTTTATTCGTATCCGATGTGCGCTATAAACTAATTAAATTCTAAGCTACAACTAGGCAATACTAGATCGGTGGACAATACGTTCGATTCGATTCCTTGCTACCAACTAGTTATTTAAGTACACTATATACAAAACTCGCAGATTGTACAAAATAGTGGATGTAGAATTTATAGAAGACGGGGATATACCGGTCGGGATAATGATCTTGAATTACACAATACCGATGTTACGATGAAATAGCACTGTTAGATGAAGATAACTGGAGAAGAAACTCTTCTTTTGTTTTTCTTTTCCGCATTAGAAAAAAAGACTTAACTTGTAATTATTTGAGGTAAAAAAAGAATCTCTTTGAGAAAGGATATCGATTTGACCATTAATAATCGATAATGTTAAACACTGTGTAATATTATATACTTCCCTTACTTAATATATTATTATACTATAATTCTTTAGTATGCGCGTATATTAATATTATACGATAACATTGATACATATTGTTTCTGCTTCTTAATTTCTTCGGTCTTTTCCGATCAAATACGATTGATTGAAAAAGACTCTCTTTAAATGTTAAGAATAAAAAATTGAACGATATATTTTAACAGCGATAGTACAGAAAAAACTATTGCTTGCATGTAAATTTTTCAACAGTTTTACTTAAAGAGAAACGTATTTCCTATAAAAAGTTGTGGTATACGTAAATTGTAATAATTTTGTTAAACGTCACGGAAAATCACGAAACAATCTCGCAGTCATCAAATCATTATCATCCTCCGAATTTTACCTCTTTATTTACACTCGGGAGACTTTCGGTCTCACGGAATTGTTATTAAAATTCATCTCGCGTTCAGGTCCGAACGGATCTTCAAAAATCGTACGAGCCTTCATCGTCCTCCCTATTAGGCCTTAGGCCCATTCTGTACACTCCGCCGGCAACGCAACCGCCAATGAGAGGTCCCACCCAATAAACCCACATGTGCTGATAGTCGTTCTGCACCACAGCAGGGCCCAAAGTTCTAGCGGGGTTCATGCTACTGCCGGTGATGGGCACCGCCGCCATGTGAGCCACCGAGATCGTCAAACCAATCGCCAGCGGGGCCCAACCCTTCGTGTCGGTCCTCTTGGAGTCCGTGACCGCATGCACCACCAATACCAGCAAAAATGTAATGATAGCCTCCATTACGACACCCTGGCCTACTGACACTTCGGGACCCAACGTTGTGGCGCCCAGTCCCTTGGTGACCTGCGACTGGGGTAACATCAGCTGGACAAAAGGACGATTCGGATTAGATTAGAGAATTTCGCGATCTTGAGGTATTTGAGGTGAGGTATTTTCTATCTATTCTGAGGTCATAGCGTTGTGTAAATTATTCGTAACAAAAAAACACTCAAATTCTTTCTTGACAAGTAATGTTTGATTTATGAATGATTTATTGAATTTCGATATTACTAGTAGATTTTCTTTTATCCCGCTCTCCGATTTAAACTGTGTTAGTAATATTAGGATAAAGATGCGAGATAATTTAAAATTAATTCGAGCCGCGAACGATACGTAGAACAGTATAGTACTACGCACGCACGCACGCATCGGATACGCACGTGCGCCATCATTCTCTCGCGCGTGAGAAGCCAGTTTCTGATGTAACGGGTGTGCGTACGATTGACGATGGGCCCGAGGAGGTGAGGCGGACCTTGACCTTGCTCAACAGCGATTTAATTGATACGGGCAAGACGAGGCACTTTCGGAACTCCGCGCCAAATCGAAATGACAGGCTATCATTGTGATTACGCGTGTAAGGAACGCGTGAGTGCGCTCAAAAACGAATGCGTCGGATTTTACTACGACACGAAACTCTGACTCATTTAAAGTAAATCGCAAATAACTTAAACGATCCAATTTCTTTTATATTACAAAATTCCTTATAGTTTACGCACCTTGAGAACGGCGGATCCCGCGATAGCACCGCAGCATTGGCAGACCATGTAGCTAAGTGCCTTAAGGAAAGTGCAGTTTCCGCTGACCATCAGACCGACTGACACGGCCGGGTTCACGTGACAACCGGAAATCGGTCCCAAAGCCTGAAATTTCGAGATTACAACCAATTATTATAGCAAATATCACCTTAATTGAATATAATTGCAAGATTAGGAAAATTGGCATAATAACTCGCAGTTTTTTTCGATCGATGATCTTATGCTCGGTAAAACCTGGATCGTGAGAAAATTTCTAAAGCCTGTTTCGCAATCGCGTGGTTCCACGCCCGCCGCTGAGATATGAAATCCGTTTCTCGGATTTATCTCGTACGGTTTCTCAACGATCAACGCCGTTGCGTTTTGACAATCCCGCAGCATGTGTGTGTAACGCCTGCTTGTCAATTCTCCTTACGTACGCGGCATATATAATTATATAGAGATCGTACGTGAACGATTCGGAACGATCTCGGACACGTCCGACACGTTCTCGTAGATGGATGAATAACAATCTGTTTACGGTGAATATCATTAAAAGAATATAATATCTTACGGAAGGTATGTGCATAAATATCTATATATATAAAATCCCTATTCTGTCGTTGAATTCATCGGGTACTTCCCGACATGCTAGAAACACCAAATTTCTCATGGTGATAGGGGTTGGTGAACCCCCAGGTAATGGGAAAATTCTTGAAATCTTTCATTTCGGTCCAGGGACTACCTGGCGTAGACAGGCTATTTTACTAGTCACGATATAAACTTGTAAGAAAGTTTAGAATTAAAAATAAATGATTAAAATTAATGATTAAAATTACAAAAAAAAAAAAAAACAATGGAAGAATCGAGAGAGAATTGATGAATAAAAGATAAGTAAATGTTCAACAACGATTAGTGTTCGCGATCCTTAAAAACGCATTCGCAAGTCTAAGATATCTTGATCGTTATGTGTGATTCTTTTAGCCACGACAAGCTTAACGCATTTAGAATGGCCAATATTTGATTTATCATAACGTCGCGTGTTCTCGCTAATCAGCAGCAGATGGTGGTCGCGATAGGCGAACGCAAATCGATCTAATTTGCCTGTGTATTTTCCAAGTCACTAGTAAATCCAACTGCCACCCGGTATTGACGCAGACAATTATAGACGATATAAAACCTAATTATTAAACGTAATTAACTTTTTACATGAATGATCGTCTAATCATTTTATATAAACACACACACACACACACACACACACACACACGTGCGCGCGCGCGCATACCTAAGATTAAGTATATTAGAAGATTAAATCAATTATAATAATAATTAAATATATAATCAATAATATAATAAATTTAATAATAACTAACATATTAATTTCATATAATAACTTTTGTGGGTTGAAAAATTGCTCCATCAATCAATGGAAATTCAATGTCAAATCGACTTATATTTGCGCAATTAGATGCATCTCGATCATGGAATCCGGATTAACTCGGCATGCGAAACGTCGCAGACTTCGCGGCGTCGCCAGACTCGTCCAGATCCGACTCGTGCCTATTGGGTCTGGAACACGACGAGAGCTCGACGCACGCGGCCCAGTTCTCATGCACGCCGGCAAGGTCTCGGTTCGCCGCGGGCGAACGGCATACGTATGCGCCAACCAAGATTACGCAAGTATTCCCTCTCTTTCCTTTTGTCCCTTTATCTTTCATGAACCCCGTCCCCATCAATTCACGTCCGCCAATTCGCGATTTCCGTCGCGAATTCGCACGAAATCGATCGCGCACTTGAATCCCGCATATTGTGCATTATAATACAACAATCGCCAGAAGATAAACGAAGATAAATTGTGTTTGCAGCTAGCCGGAGCTAGAAGGGTCCAAATTTCATTAAATATTTCCGATTTTAATGGTTTTAATGAGAGTTTCTTTAAAAAATTTTCGGATAAAAAATCTCGATAACTGACTCGCAATTTCAGCGGACATGATCAATAATTGAGAGGGGGAGAGATTCTTTTGTACGAGTCTCGGAGGACCGACGAATGACGTGGCCTTGCGGGTTGCCAGGTGAAATGAAAAATCCCCGAGTTGCGCACGGCTTTAATTGACACGTGCCCGCGCGACACACGTCTGTCTGGGCCTCATGAAATATATAAAGCGTGCTCTAAAGGGGAAAGTTATACCACACTTTCCGCGACTCATCGGCCTTGCCTTCGCGCCCGCAACGTTGTTCCGAGAAAAGCAATAAACCGGCCCCCTGATGCCCGCGTGAGATCCTTCGGACGGGCCTTATTTTGGACCTTACTCTGGAACGCCTCGCGCGCCAAAGACTTCTATTTTTAGCTGACTACGAGTGTTCTAAGGCCCGATAAAGTCAGCTCTACACATGACAATACTGGATGTTTTAATTTTTATTTTCGATAGTTTTTACAATATTTCAAGCTGGAAACGTGGCAAGCTCTTTCTTTTTGGGATAATTCAGTCGATTAATGGATCTTCTGCGGACCATTCGATTTCTGTGATGCTTTTAACTTAAAGATCGAGCAGAAAATAAAATTAATTTCCAACATCCGTTCCGGTTTGCTGTAGATCGTACGATCTCAAATTATCCCGCGGTTTCGCACCCTCGGGGCCTTACGACCCATAGCCCGCGGTCATATGCCGCGCATACAGCCCGCGTGCAAAGCGCGCAGGATCGGATTGAAAAGAAACAACATGAAGAAGTTTTGTCAAATATATGATATGTAAATATGCAATAACTAACTCATAAGAAATTCGAAATAATAAAATGATAAAATAATCAACATGATAAATAATTCTCTTCAACCTTAAATAGGTATATCAGTTATATGTTATAGGTACATGTAAAATATAATACTAGAATAAAATAATGAAGTTGAAATAAAGACTCATCACGAACAGGATATGAGCCGAACCTGAGAATGCGCGTTCGTTGCACGCGTGCCACGTTCCTTTTTCGCGCGAATGAGTACACGTGTGATACGCGTTGCTCAAACTTCGTCTCGAATTAGCGGCGATCAGGTGCAAAGAGAAGAATCACGCGCGATGAGTCGTTCTAGAACTCATCCGAGTACGATAGACAAAGTTGATCGCCTTGAATCATTCTTCTGTCTTTTGAGGCATATCATCTTTGTTGTCATACACTGGTGGAGCCGAAGGCTACCAACTTCTTTTTTTCGTTTCGGCAATAAAATCGCAGTAAAACCACAGATTTTCGAAACCACACGCAGCGCGTACAAGATGAGAAAAGCATCCGGTTGCTCGAAAGCCACCGACCTCATTTTATTTTTTAAATGTCTAGCCTTTTGATTGCGCTGACAGCGCAAAATTGTGGCACAACACACAATTGACAGTACCAATGAATGCTAATTTTATGATAATGTAACATGTAATATATCCATCCATATAACATCCGTTGCACATGTGATATTCCGTTTTAAATACTTGAAGAGTCAATAAATTGTTAACTTGCTGAAACCACTTATTTGATATGTTAATATCAAAAGTTGTTGTTTCCCTAGAATCAAAACCATGATAAGTATAATGGAACCTAAGACGGCGACAACAACGAACAATAGCGAAGAAATGAGATTGAGACGTTGAGAAAGTATTTCACGCTAATAACATGAAAAGGATCGAGATCCAGCATTAACGAGATGCGTGCAGCTTGTGACGCAAATTACGTGTCTCTCCTCCTTTTCGAGACGTACCGTCCATCGTCCGTCGACTCGTTCGAGCGTTAAATACGACTGCGCGCGAGCATTAAATAATGGGCTTAAATAATGGGCTTAAATAATGGGCCCCGCCGACGTATTGTCGGTAATTACCATAAGATGTCTGAGCCTGCTGTCCCGTTACAAATTCGTACACGTTGTCAGCAGCGCGAACGCGCAGGATCGGATCCGCAAGATCCTTCGTCTTCTCTCATTGTCATTTATTGTCAAGTTTTCTTATCTTATCAGGTTTATTTAGCTATACGTAATATCCTGTTATAATTAGTATATTTGCTTGCAATTTCTCTCGGAACTCTCTAATCAGTATATAATTAGTAAATAAAAAATGTATATCATCTTAATTATATAATTATTATACAATTATTTGAATATTGTTACAGTTAAATTACGTTGCAATATCACAGATTTATTCGGCTGTATAGAATGCTTTTTTTTTATCTAATGTACCGTAATTAATTAATGTAAAGATACGTATGACAAGTGGATATACTCGAAATCTATCGGTCTAGGACCTTAATCTCTTTTCAGTGCGGGCCTGCGTGTAAAGACATAATTCGGCTGCGTGACACACACGAGCTGCAAGGCGTAGGACAATGATCTTTCGCCTGTGGGCTTGCTTGCGCAACAACGCCATACGAGGGAGCGGCCCCTCTTGGGGCCCGAAAAGGCCCCCAGCAAGATGACTCTAATGTTTGCCGATGGATATGCGGCTTTTACCGCAGGAGCGTACGGCGTGTGATTTTGTCTTAGATAAATCATAGCCTGCATATTTCACGTTCACTCGCATGCTCGACATCAATTTCCAGTTCCCTCCTTTATTACGTCACGCTATATTCTTTTAAACAGCTCTCATCATTTTTTTAATTTTGCATGAAATTGAGAAAAGAAGATTTAAAGATGAACGTATGTGAGATATTTATAATACTAAAATGATATGAAAATTGTTGAGATATTTGTACGTCGTATGTGTAATTTCAAATTCTGATATTATTCTATTAAGACTAATTTTTTATTTTTACTTTTGTAATTTTTACTTTTTATATATCCTTCTCTCTACTTTTCATATACTATAATTCTGGAAATCTGTATTTGCTGACAATCTGTATTGCGCGTCAAGGTTTTGCAAACGTGGGAAAACTTCGTATTACCTAAAAGAGCTGCAGAAAATGACGTCGGCTCTTTAGAACCAGGAGAAAATGAAGTATCGAAATTTAAAAGTGTCGAAAGCCTTGGCCCAGCTCTAAAATCAATATTGGCGCGAACGCACGAGTTTCATGCAAATTCTCCTGAAAGAAAACAATGCGATGCGTAACGGCATGTATTGCACAAAGCTGGCGAGACATAAAACCCCAAGAAAAAGTAGAAATGCAAAGCAACGTGAGTGAGTGGAATAATCAGCTTTCAGCTGAATAATTTATAGTAATTACAAATCGATTAACAAGAGATAATCATTCAAAATCATAAATATAGAACTGTAATTAATCAAATTGTTGTCCAAATCTTGATCCTAGTATGCTTTCTAGAAGAATCATCAAGATATTTCAAATCATTTTACGCATTCATTTTATCCATTAAGAGCGACGAGACGAGCGATCTAAGATAATAGCAAAAGCAATTGATGCTTTTCCGCGTATTTGTTGTAATTCAATTTTGCCATCGTGTGCATTTAATGCATATGGCAGGTGACGTCTCAATTAAATCGGATTAAATCTTTTTTAATCCGAATTTGAATTAACAAACTATTCCTTTAACAAAATAAGATCTACTAAAACTCGCAGACTTTGTAGGGTGAGACTCTGTCGATGTTGCTGCATTCAGTACCTCGAAGAGAACACGTGGTGTATTGAGCGCGTTCCGCTCCGAGGTCGCGTGTGCTTCCAGATCTTCACTCGCGAATATCAATTTGTCTCGGGGCGCTTCTAGAATCTCCTTTCTCGTTTGTCGATGCAACAAGCGATATTTCCCGTCGATTCGAATCGCCCTTGTTGCATCCCGCATTGCGCAAGTCTTGCACTCTTACTCTTCTCGCGTCGCGCGCGATCTCTCGCTCTCGCATGCTAAAAGGGCCCGGCGCATTTGTGTATAATGCGGGGCGAGATGCATGTGATTTGCATTCAGAGCAGGATCGATTGTGACTTTGCACATCAGCGTCTCTCTCTCTTCTTCTTCTTCCTTTCTCTCTTTCTCTTTCTCTTTCTTCCTTCATTGTTATCGTCCGCGTACTTCTTCCATTCTCTTCGCTCTCTCGCTTCAGCCCTCGTTTTCTTCCCTTACGGCTGGGTCCTTTCTTCCATACCTGCATTCTTAATCATACGAAAAAAGGATGACAAGGTACGAGGATGAGGAATGGCCGAATTGCACGAGGTTGTAAATACACGAGAAGCGATTTTAATGATAACGCTTGCGCAAGCTCGCAAACTCCTCTGTTTTGTCCACTCTTTTGTCCTCGGATTCTGCTCTTGCGAGGAGTCCAAGTTCCTTGAACTGGATCAGTATCATTAATCGTCAGATTTTTCAAAAGGAGATTTTAATTCTCTCGCGTAAACACCATTAACAATCACATTTTAAATAAAAATAATTCTTATCAAACTTACAAATGATGCAGAGAGAATCAACGTAAAGTTTAAGAGGATCAACGTAATACACGTTAAGTGCGTGTATGTAGGATGATTTTGAGATGATGAAGGAGAAAAAGATGAATGCCGACGACGCAAGGTTGAACGATTTTAATCGTGGCGAATTGCAGGTTTCGCAAGCTAATGAAAAGTGCGACGTGTATTCGTGCTTTTTCTCGGGCCTGCATCTGGAGAATGCCTTGTCTTGCGCGTTGGAGAAGGCTCTCTACTTTTATTACGAGTATTTATTTTAACTCGTGAGAGAACATTAGCATGTACACGAAGGAGTATATTTCGTCATTAAGACACAAGAATTCATCACATCCTATTTCATACTAAAATTAAATGAATATTTAATCAAATTTCTACGTAAACTGAAATTAAATACAGGTTTTAATTTATATCC
Organism: Ooceraea biroi; assembly: GCF_003672135.1. Taxonomy (NCBI): domain Eukaryota; kingdom Metazoa; phylum Arthropoda; class Insecta; order Hymenoptera; family Formicidae; genus Ooceraea; species Ooceraea biroi. The sequence goes on from NC_039506.1 coordinate 1,511,421, forward strand.
TCATACAATATTATTAATTCTATTAATTATAGTATTAATTTAATAAATAATATTAATACTGATTATGCAGAAAAGAGACAAGTTCAAATTGAACTTTAGTCTTTAAGAATCTTGACATTTATCTAATAAGGATAAGCATACTAGGCCACCTGCAATTTGATTGCGCTAGGAGAACATCTCTCGTCGCGTGCTAAATCTGCGATAATTACTCTGAATAATTATTTCATCCAGATAAGCACGTGAGATTCCCAAATATTTTTCCAGCGCTCACTCACAACGCCTGGTTTGTCCAAGCCTCTCTCTACTACCGGGGGAAAAGTCATTTAACGTGTCTTTATCAATAGCAGCCTTATTGAACTATGTACGTTGGTCGCTCGTGCACTTGTATAAATTATAATTTCCATTATGGATGGAGACACGACCGATCTATAAATAATAAATGTGAGTACAAATGTCATCTGGTGACGTTTATTTTAGACGGCTGTGCAAAGCGGTTGGCACAATAAAGCCGATCGTTAACGCTAAAGACAATATCCGTTAGAACAGAAGAGACTTTTGGCATTCAATTTACGCTCGGATGAGACTCTCGAAGACGCGCCTTAGATCTCGAGTGGGGAATTTTCAATTGAGTCGTGTCTGCACGAGATGACGTGTGACTAAACGAGATTCGTGGACGATTGTGACACGATTGAGATATAATCGGCGTTGAAGAGAACATGTGTGACATCGATCCTAACTCTAGCGCCAATTTGTTGCAGAACTATAAAAACAAAAGAGATTTTCGGACATGACAAATTTAGAAAGTCTGAGTAACGTTATTAAAAAATTAATCTTTCGAACACATAGTCCTACAATGCGCGAGTTTATGTGAAAGATATTTTTTCCTTAGAATAAAAACAATCCGCGTATAATTAACCATTAAACATTTCTGTACACTAGCATCTGGAGATTAAGTTTTAAGACATCCATACGATATCAAGATATAAGACAAACGAAAGAAAGAAGTTAAATAAATTAAGTAGACCATAGTTATCTTCCAATTATAGTTTTTAATTAAAACTGCTATCGATACAGCGGAGTAGGGAGCAAAGCAACAACCAATCTCCCCTACAAAAAACGATTACGCGACTTGTAGAGCACCGCATAGACGTTCACATCCGCGCCGCGGGCTGTCGGAAAGTGAAGTATCAGAAGGGCGGAACGCACAGGCGGAATAAGAGTGAGCGCAAGATCCAGCTCCGGAGCTCTCGAGTAGGTTGTCAGAGGCCTTCGGGGCACAGTTGCACCATCTCCGGACGGAGTTAGACCCCCTTGGGCGAATCGGCGGCCTTATTTACCTTCCACGCGCGGGGCCCGGGCGGCCCACACGCGCGTGCCTCAATTAAAGCACCGAAGCTAAGCTGAAGTTCACGATCCTTTCACGATCAGAAGTATAGATTAAAACGATCGATATGAGAAATAATTAATCTTCTTTTCTCTCTCATTTAAAACAAAAAGATTAATCTCGAGGCTTGGAGAATTAAATTTACGTCAGTTAATACTTTTATATTCGCGGCCATGGATTTTTATCGATTATAACGAATTAATAAAATTAATCTCATCAATGATGCAAATGCCGCAACTCTGTATTCTCTTATCTTACCAATATTATTAATATTATCAACTTATATATTTTATTGTACTTATGTATTTAATTTATTTTCTTTGTAATGGGTTCACAAACGCAATTCGATTCACGAATTCACGATGGTAATTTATTCTGAGCTTCTCGCACCCGAACTACATTGTCATCGGAGATGTTCGAGCCGGTCAATGAGGGGACCATTCATCCTCGCGATCGCGTCGCACGAATCCTGATTGATACAAAGGAGGCCGCTCGAGTGCTCTTCACAAATCGACCGGCCGTTCGCCGAAAGTTCGCGTGTCGACAGAGCAGCGCGCCATAAATTGTTTCGAGGACGAGGTCAGCTCGCGAATTCGAAAGGACGAGCCAGGCGTAATTTAAGGATGATCCTCGTTCCTTCGCACCCATTTATCCGTCTCAATGAATGACCAACGATTACGTTTTGCCGCGCGATCGTTTATCGAAAATGCATTCGTGGCAGAAATGTGAGATTCGTGGAAAACCTGTCGTGAAAATCTGCAAACTCCGAAATCTGCTAAGCGTTTCTAACAACTCAATTGAAAGTTTTATTTTTATTCATCTTTTCTTTATAATCGATTCTAAAAATAATAATTAAATTAATCAATTCTCTGATCCATATTTTTGTATAATTTTTCATTATATTATATGCGCATATTGCATACATATGTGTTTTTTTATTTTCTCCTTTCTAACATTCATAGTAACAACAGACATAAAAAGCTAAAGTGGAAAAACAATTGTGTAAATCAGATGGAATACTAAGTGCATAAAATTGCGGAAGGTCGCAATCGAGAAGAATCATTTCTCACGTCAATCTTCTTTTCACGATCGTACATTTTTGTAATGAAGCAATTCAAACGATCACCGATAAGGATTAATCACGCGCGGGAATCGCATCGCGCCGATACTGTGCATGACGGACGACTTATCCTGCGATATTCAATCTCGGTCTTTTGCCTCGATCGAATCGCGATTCAAGATTACTTCATTCCACCTGGTTATCTTATCTTTTTTCTTCTTTGACCCTTTACGGAACGACAGTTTCGATTGGAATCGCATACTGTGATTTTGTATAAGCAGTCCCACGCGCGTCTTAAATGTCTTCCTTTTAGAATAAAAATTCGCGATTGGGCGATGCAAATCTCGTATGCGCGATTCTCTCTCTCTCTCTCTCTCTCTCTTCCTTTTTCACTACTTTATACATATATTCTTTATAATATATGCGAGATACGGCGATCACTGAATCCCGTATTCGCGAGAAGGAAAAAGATCGATTCATGGAACGAGAGTGAGAAGGATTAGATGGCTGACTGAGTCGCAAAATTTCAGCGAGGTGAATGGAGCCTCCACCTTGAAATACTCGAAATACAGAGTGTTCGAAAATAACGTGAACAATGCTACTCTTTGACTGTGGAAACGATACGAGATACATACCTATAAAAAAATGATATAATATATGTAATATATGTAATATATGTAATTACACACACATTCAATTAAACATACTGTCTGTTATTAATAATCACTTTTGTGTGATAATTATCATTAGTATTAGTGGGGTATACAGCTCCCTCTCTTTCTCTCTCTTTCGTCTTTTCTCTTTTCTCGTCTTCCTCGAAAAAAGCAAAAATACAAGCTATTAAAATGCAAAATAGGGACAAAGTTAGCACAATTCCTATAATTTATTTTTATTGATTTCCGCATAATTCATAAGTATTTCCTCGCGCACACGAATCTCAACGCACGCGTATCTACGATCCATTCGCAACAAATATTCGAGATATAATTGTGATCGATACTGAACGAAAAGCAAATTTGTTCCTCGATCGCTTTTTTCTCCATAACAGGAAAACTTAATTTTTCAGGAACAACAGGAAAAAGTTGCAGCGACCGCAAAATATATTAATTAATTATTAATTGTGACGTAATGCGAGATGATGCTGCGCGCTTGTATTTCACGCGTGCGTCCATTAAATGCAAATTTCCGGATGGACGATTGAAATGTCGTCGAGGATAATGCTAATCTTTTTTTCGGTGTTTTTAAACTGTTCCTGTACGCTATAATATGCATATACGGATTTAATAAAGATTGAGGTAATATTAACCTTTCTTGTTGTTCAGCTATTATTAATTAATTATCGCGCATATTATAAGAATATTTGATTGAGTGAATAATCTCTATACATGAGAATTATTATAAATAAATTCGTTATTAACGAATATGAAAAAAAGTTTATATTACGTATTTATCGAGATATACATCAGCTAATTAAAACATGGAGGACATCCAAAGAAGAACTTGTAAGATGTTGAGTGTTCGCTTTCACGATACGCACACGTAAGCGCGCTTCTCCAAGCAAAGATAAGAGAAGCGCAATAAAATATTCTAGACGAGCAAATCTTAGACGGTGTCCTTATATATTCATATTACAATTTTCTAATGTTTTACGTGCGAATTTACATTCAGTAAGAATACTCAAGCAAGCGAAATCGCTGGCGAAGGAAGAAACAATGGGAATAGAGAAGGAATCGCATTGTAATTCTAACAAGATCTAGCGTTCGTCTCAGTGCAGAAAAATATTTCTGAAGAATACGTCTTCTCTCAGCTTTCTTGTCGCGATATATTCTCGAACTCATTTATTATAAATAATTTAATGCTTCGAACGCATGCATGTACCTGCTCCCCTAAATAAAGGGTCGATAATTCTGAACTAATTTTTTTGATTCAAATTTATTATCAAATAGTAATTATCGAAAATGATAAATAAATACGAAATTTCTAACATTTTCTGATTTCTTCAATCTAGAATTTCAAAATAAAATTGCAATTATGTAAATTAATTTATTACTATATAATATAATTAAAATTACAATTCTTGAAATTCAGAGGTTTTGTTACAAATCCAATTTTATTGTATTTTTTTCCTTCGACTTTTATATTTATAAATGATAACTCACCTGCGCTAAGCTTGCCACTGCGAGACCGAAAGTGAAGGCGATGTGCAAAACAGACGGTGGCATGTTTGCTACCCACGTGATGCAGGAAGCGCAGCCGATGAGAACCAGCAGAAACGTGCCCAGGATCTCGGCGAACAAACTCACCAGAAAATCTAATCTGGTGACCTCCTCCAAGCCAACAAACTCCTTCATCCCTGCGAACAAAAATTGAAATAGTCAATAATATGTCTATAAGTTATAATATGTATATAATATGTTGCAATATATTATAATATGTATCATATCTAGTCAATTTATAATTTTAGATTTTAGAACATTGATTTAATCTATTTGATTAATTGTAAGAAAAAAAATAGAAAAACGATCAAAATATAAGTATAAAATACAATTAAAATTTACAATTGGTTTATTAACTGTTCATAATTCTAGACTAAATCTTAAGTCGTGGAATTCAAATTCGTTCAAACTGAAAGGGTTGGGACCATAAGCGAACATGACTAGTCAATCTTTATCACACCCTTATCAAGATATTAAACGCAAGAAACATGTGTCCGATCGCCCACTCAAGTGCACTGAAGTGGATTATACAGTTGTGATTAAAAGGTATGATTAAAACACGTCCATGATAACATGTCTAAAATAAACGTTCGATATTAATTGAAGATGAAAGTTAAGACATGTTCGACTATCGCGAAGAATTTTCCGAGTATCTTTGAGCGCCGAAATACTTTCAAGTACGCCGACTATTGCGATATGACATTCATTCAGAAATGATAGCACGATTGACAAATCTTAATTATTCATCATCAAATTTTTTTAATATTGATACCTAAGTATTAGTGTTATTTATGACACTTTCAAAGTTTTTATTGTTTTAAATTTAGTTTCCCAGTTTTCTTTTCCCCATATACTTATTCCTCGAAACTAATTGTTATATATTGTAACTAAAATTTGCGAAATAAAATGCAACTATTTACGTTAATTTTAATATATAACTATACAGTTCTACATGTTCAAATTTTACTTAATATACTTATCGAAAAAAAACGAAAGATCACGAATAGATATAATATTTAATTAAATTTTTCTTTGCAAAGATATGGCTAAGAGAAAGAAAAAATCTGTAGATAATAAAAACTCAGATTTTTTCGCGACACTGTATATGTCGGCTATGTTTTGGATCGCAGTGACAGTCCACATGGTTTGCTTTTGTAATTTACTACCTAGTCAACAAACGACGTATATAACTTCGTTTGCATGCATCATCACGATGAATGCTACCTTGAGTCTCATTCTTCCATGTAATATCATTATTGATCAACTCTTACCTTTTTTTATATACATAAGATCAAGATAAAAAGATTATCGTAAAACTAATAATTTATCTCACATGATGTTGCATCCCTAAAGTACTTCTTTAAGTTTTAATAGAATTTTTAATGCAATTTTAATGCAATTCTCACAAACGATTAATAAATTTAAAAAACATGATATGATTTTTGCCCTTTTATAGCATTTGTTTTATATTTATTTTATATTTAGAACAAGAATATTTTATAATGCGAGAGAGAGAGAGAGAGAGAGAGAGAGAGATTTTTATAATGTTAATTCATAATATAAGAAATTTAAGACCTTTTAATCTTATTCCTTTAAATTTAAATCCTATCTTTTTTTAACGACGTCATCAAGATGCACAAGCACGAGGTAACGCATCTCAGCAGGAGAATCTACAATAGCGATAAATCTTTTTAGCACAAAATCTACTCACGATGCAACAAGGCTAATCGATCGATTATTCATCCAATGAATTCCTATCTTTCCACTCAGAACCCTCCAGCTAAATGCAACGAACATTTTTACGAGAACATTCAACTACCAACGTCGACGTATGCAGTCCTGAGATTCTCCAGAGTTCTCTGCAACTTCCCCCTCAACAATTACCGATTCCAATATCATTCCGACGTACCTTTCGATTTACTCATGTTTGCTGCGCTACGAGCAAGAGACTGTTCCTCGATCACTCCCACCTGTTACCCCTTCGATCTTCCCTTGACTCTCTCGACCCTCTCGGTGTTTCTCCACGTGGAAGACGATCCTGATCGCTCTCCTCGTCCAGGCAGACACCTTTTCAACAATTTCTTCGGCAGTGAATTCCGACGATTCCGCCCAGAACTTGTATGGAGGGCGAAGAATGGACAACTTGGGGTACCACTAAATAGGCAAGACGAATGGGCACGAAAGCGGAGGATCGCGGACTTCCTGCGTTACCGCGAGTGGTGTACACCACGTGAGACAGTCTCTGGGCGACGTGCGCGAGTTTCGCCTTCATATATCGCTTGCGTTCGCCGACCAGCAGCACGGGTCCTCCCTCTCCCCGAATAGTGCGCACGCGGGGTCCTCCCTGCTGCCCTCCTGTCGCCTCTTCTGGGCCTCCCACCGCGCTTCTTTGAAAGCTCATTGAGGAAGGAAGAAGAGAGAGAGAGAGGAAGACAGACGAGAAGCACACACGAGGGTATAACTGTGCCGATCCTGTCGCTCTCGATCCGTCAGGATGTGGGCTTCGCCTATCGCGTAATCGCGTGCCCTTGACACGTACGCTGGCAGTTGATGCGTTTAAGTTTGCAATAGCATACGAAAAAAGTCTTTTGTGCAGCTAAATTGATCAAAAATAGTATTTGTTATATAAATTATAATTAAACTGTGTGCGCAAGTGTTTGAGTTGAGACTAATATAGAGGTTTAGTGATCCATGAGTTTAGATGAATTTTTCAGTAAATGTATGCAATATCCACGATTGAAAACAATTTAATTTATATAGCAATTCTTTCGACGCATCGGAAAAGTTGGCGCAAAATTTCGTGAGTTTACATACGAGATAAGATATATTTGAACACTTCTCACGTAGAAACACTATCCATAAAAAATGTCTGCAGATCCTTTGGACATCTTTTGTGGCATCGTGTTGATGTCACGTTGTCTGAATTTGTAATTTTTTATTTACAATTGGGATGCGCTTTTGCATTCTCGATTTATTCGATGCTAATTCTACTCTTGCACATCTCCTTCAATTAATTATCATAATGGAAGATACACATTGTCGAATGCGATAGCGATAGAGAGAAACGTGTCACATGATGATGAAGAACCACCCGCAGGTGCCATGCGTCCGGTATCTGCGTCGCACGTGCGACGTTATGCGTATGGTGAGGTAATGGTGCGTAGACGCACGTAAATGCGTGCACAGTACCATTCATGCAGACTCGTGGCGAACCTGATTTAACAGAAATTATATCTCACAGTCAATTTTCTATGAAGCTTATGGGAATCATCGTCGCAAGATTTGACGAACGCATTTTTGACAGATCTCCAATTCATCTGAAACTCGACATTGATGACATCCGCTTTTTCCGTTGCAATGAAAAATATTTGATTCGTCAAGGATGTAAAATGAGCATGGCCAAATGAATAAAAATAATCAAATAAAATTAAAATCAAGTTACGATATCATCAACAATCAAGGCGACCAAACCACAGACTCTTTGTAAGTTTGAACGTATCTCCTAAATGCGTAAATAAAAATCAGTGGGATCATTTGCATACTGTACTTAAAGCAGACTCATCTACGTTAGCGAATCTATGAACGATACCGTGTGTCAGTGAACTGTCCAAATCGGTTTTGGAGTCTCTCTTTCTCTTCACTTTCATTTTCGCTGTCGAATAAAGAGACGTTTTTACGAGGCGCGCTTAATGGCTCAAAGATGAAAAGTCGTTCCCGCGTGGGCGTGACGAGACGCGATCTGTTGCGTTACAAATATCCCACGTAATATGCATTAAGTCAATAGATTACTGTAATACAGAACAATAGAGGTACATACGTACATACGAATCTTCGAGAGCGACGAATTTGGAATAAAGAAGAGATTTGGAATAAATATATTGAATATATTGAAACCGAAAGATAGAACGCGTTTGTCATTCTTGTTTTCACCATTGACGTAAATGACGTTATTATACAAAAATAAAATCGAAATTTAGAAAAAAAACAATTAATCACGAGAAGTCAAACATCATAAATCTCCTTATATTTTAAAAGTTTATTTAATTTGATGATAATTAAATTATAATTACAAAAATTAATTAATCTAATTTTTTGTAATATCTCTTGCCGAAAATAAATGATACCTATGCACGGTGGCGTGTTTTTATCACTGCGTTATCAGCGGTTATCAACGTTTACCTGCAACGAGGATAAACATCGCGCTCGCCGAGAGAAGGCTCCCGGTTCTCTTGTTCGAGCGCAATGGCAAAGATAGTAATTAAGTGACATTAATTGGGTCGTTACGCGATGGCAAAGTGACTCTGCTGTAAATAACTTCCGCAATTAGCGTTATGCCCTCCTCATCGTCGTTGTACTATTCGCGCCGTGCATTGCGTTCCCGCGCGCGTTATCCCGACAGAAATAATTACATGTGTGGTGCTTATGCACGTAACTCGCGATGAATTCCTCATGTATGCGCACGTTACACGCTACGTTGCGTGCGTTAGTCGCTCTTCAGTATGGTGATTGCGATGGCGCTTAATGAAAACAGTTGTAAAATATCAAGATGATAAAAAGGATATTTATATATGATTCGAAATCTAAATACACGTGCTTTATTTTATTTTATCAAGTAGAAATGTTAAATGAACGAATGAACATATGTATACATATAATGAGAAAGCTTGTGAATTCGTGTATGATGTAAATTTTCGGGAATTAAGTCCAAGCATATAATAAGATACATTGTATTTTGATTATCTAATAAAGTTTTTGATCGTCTAATAAATTATGAAAAAAGAAATAAAAAATAAAACTTTTCTCATATTCATTTATTTTCAATCATTTTTTGTGAATCTGGTGTAAATGTTTTTCAATTCATTTATTGGGTCAGGTTTTTGAATTTAATTGCAATTATACGATAAATATGCTTTTTCGTAGTAGTTGTGAATAGAGTGAATATTGCTCTAAAAACACTGAGATGATAAGTGAAATATTGTCACGAATGTCAATCTAAACATCTAAAGATCCATCGAAGATGCAACATTGACCTAATGTCTCGTCTGAAAGCTCGCTGAAATTAATGTGAGGTGTGGCTGGAATCCCGAAAGGCATTAAAGATTTTATTGATTATCAATTACCATTATCAATTATTTAATTGGAATGGACTTATCGTACCATTCACCGCGCTATCCACAAAGGACCATCATCTAAGCTAAGTGAATCGATTCGAGTCACGCAGCGATTATTCTTAACTTGACTTGTCCAGAGACGGAATCGTTTCGTCAAATCGTTCACGTATTATCACACGCAAGATTTGGCAAAATAAAATAATGCCAAATGTAATGAGGAACAAGTAGATTTGCCTTGATGGCGTGAACGAAGGACGATTATCGGAAGTGGGAAGAACGCGCGGGATTATGCAATTCGCGTTCGGGAATTCGCAGGATCAAGGAGAATTGCGCCGCTTCGGTGCAAAACACATTGCAACTCTTTAATGACACTCATTGGCGGACATTGCGCATCGCGATCAAAGGATGATCGAGCGTACTTGATGAGATCATTGATTCTGTCTCCGTTTGACTCTTTTGCCTTCCGTAATAGCTTCTAACACGGGACATGTGCGCAGTGCGGGGATACAAGGCACAGCAATTTTTAAATGCTTATGTAATAATAACGAAGCATCTCAAATCTTCAATATTCTTTTGCAAATATTTCTTTTTCTATTAAGCTTATTGTATTTTAATTGATTTAAAATGCTCGATAATACAATTTAAGTAGGATACCACTTAATTAAAATACTGCAGCACATATTAAAATTTACGTTTTGCATGAATCTGCACATATGTATATACACGTGATACGTCATGGGCGAAAATAAATAATTCTTTCCCTGGAACGCGGTTGAAGACACTTAATGGTTTTACCAAAATTATTATTATCCAATATGCTCTATATGAAAAAGTTTAATTAATCGAATCGTATGTATATATCGCGCTGTGAAAATATGTGTTGCACATGCCGTTAATTATATCTCTAGCACAGACTGATGGCCAATCTGATTAATTGTTTCCGTTGCTCATTAGCGTTCAAAAGTGTAACGCGCGAAATTAAAATATGACATAAAGAAAATATTGTAATCATTTATGACTTCCATTAAATATCTCGTTATGAATAAAATGTCTCATATTTTATCGTGCGTGAGACTAAATAATGACGATTTGGCACATAAGTATCAAAGTTCCAAATCTTTGATAAATCTAACTTTTGACAGAACGTCCCACTTTGATTACATTGACAAGAAATGATAAGTTCCTTAAACAAGTCAGAAACAAAAATGGCGTTTAATATCAATTTTTCGAAATAGCGAAATACAATGTAAATTCTACATCTCATTTAATTAAATTTAAGAATACAAATATTAATATTCTTAAATATATAAATCCATTAAAAAAATAATAGCACTATTTAAAATTTCGTTAAAGAAATGTCAATCCTAAATTGCTTTAAGGATGCATCTTTGTAGAATAGCTCGAAGCTCCACGTTTTACGGTACAACTTGTGTAACAAAACGATGCGTAGTAAAACATAGTAATGTCAAGTCAGGCGGAAATTGGCGAATCTCGGCGAACGATCATTTATGATGTCACGATTGCGGCACAAAGCAAAAAGTATCGTGAGAAATCTCTGGTAAAGAAAAAACCTCTAAAGCTATTATAGTTTTTTTTTTACAATCGCTCATATATCAGAGATTTCTTCTACTATCATAATTCTGAAGAAGGTAAAATTTATTTCTATTTATTTAACTTAAAATATAATTTTCTGCGTAGGAAAAATGCATTATACTTTGCAAATTATATCATTTGGAACGATGAGTGAACAGGAATAGCTTATTTTTCATGCGCGACTTCGCAGGTGGATTTCACGGCAATTTTAAATTTTAATTCGTGGCAAGTGTTGTCATCACTGTCATCAGATCTGCGTTTATTTATCTCACCATAAATGCATAAAACTTAATTGCACAATGTTCCCAGAAGAATTTTGTGAATTAAATTCCATCCACAAACAATCATGATTTTTCGTCTAACTTGAGTGCGAATTATTAATAATAGACACATAATTATTAAGAATAGACTAATCCGAATAAAAAGTCGAACAGCATTTCCTGCAAATTATTTAAATTTAATTTCCATCAGAAAAAGTGATATGAATGAAATGAATTTAATCGCGAATATCTTTAAGGAAGTATTCCGCGTGAAAATATTCTAAGAAAAATCTGCCGATTGCACAGATAATTAATGACACGTCGGCGAGAAAAATAACGACGAAATAAAGGGTTAGCAACACGTGATTAAGAAACATGTTGTTTTTTGTACGAAAGGATGAATTGACGACACACGTAAACAGAGACGTCGTCAGCGCGCGGTCGATCGCAGCGATTATCGAGCTCGTTAGGGCACAATTTCTTGAACGCATAACATTAGCGGCCGATGCTAATCGCGCGTGCGGAAACCACAGCAATCACGAACACTATAATTGTCTACGCATAGGGAATGAGATGTGTCAACAATGGAATGCAGAATTTTCCGTTTTCCGCGTTTTAGCGCAATCGAGGTTGTGTCAATAAAATTGATCCTCCGATTTCGAAAAGCTCTAAAGACTAAAAATGAAAAGAGAATTAAAAAATCTTCGAAATTATGTGAGGTCAGAATGAACAATTTATAATTTCAATGATGCTAACAATTATTGATAATTAGAACGCAACGTATAATGACAAATTGTTCCAGGAACAGAATTGATGCAGGATGTTTCTTAAGAATAATTTTTGAAAATAATAATTTTATTTATATTAAATTACATTAAATCAGTTTCAGGCACTTCACTTTGTTTGTGTGTTGCGTGCTTCTTTTTCAGGCTGCGAGTAAGTCGCGATCTATCGAGAGCGATTTAAAGCGGTATAAATTTAAACACTGAACTGTCTGCCCGTCGATAAAATAGGAACTTGTTGCGAAAGTTTTTTTTGTGTATAATAAATATTAAATATTAATCTATTTAATTAAAATGGGTACAATAAAATACGACATTTTTTCAATTTTGAGTGTTTTGGTTACTAACTGAAAAGATTCGTAAAATATTCAATTAGAGAAGCATAAGCGTAAGTAGTTTACATTAAAATTACATTAAAAACTTATTCAAGTATTGCATTTGATCCTATAAGTACGCATCAATTTTCTCAAGATTTGCGCGTTAATTATAAATGATTATACAATTTTAAAAGGCAACGTTTAAGAATTAAAACCATAAGTAAATTGCATTAATATTGCAGCTGTACTGTGTATCATACGTGTGTGTAAATTTAATGTAGGTTTTTCTCAGTAATTAATGGTATTAATTACACGGAAAATTGCCTCGCAATTCCTTTCTAGAGATTCGACGATACATGATACGTCACATAATTTCATCTTAATTACACAACGATATGCAATGATACGTTCGCGCAGATACGACGTCGGATAAAGCTTCATCTTGTAAGTAAGATATTCTTGTCGGAAATGGTAATTTTTTCTTTTGATATAGCTAGGCTGTGGTACACACGTTCGATTCAAAAGAACTTCCGCGAGAGAGGATGATAAATGATTTTCTGTGGGAGAACCGCGCACGGCGTGTATCCATGAAGACCTCTTTAATCATTAGCTGTTAAACCATCCGTGAACTCGAATTAATATAGAAACATGAAATTACGACCTCACAATGTAATTACTATGAAGTGTAAATCGCAAGTGCAAACTATACGTAATAGACTATAAAAGATAGAGTAATGCTCAAAACTATAACGTTAAAGATAACGTTAAGTTATAGATTTTCAAGAAATGCGTTAAATATTTTTTATGCTCTGAAGTATGCACTGTGCAAATTGGATTATGCAAAGAAATATTGAAATGGACTTACGCCGAAGTCGTTCCTGATCAAAGTCTTCGTCTTCTTTAGGCACTGATGATGACTGATGCACTCGCTCATTTTCCACGTATCCTTCGGGGAATACCGTGGACACGTTCATTCCAACGGGCTTCTGGAATTACAGTATTTAATTACTATAATATTTTTTATCATAGATTATGTTAATTCTTGATTCTTAAGTCAGTGGTTCCCGAGCAATTTGCCTCTTTTGTTTCTGATTCATTAAATCCTAAACATTATAAGTATGTTCCTTTAAGAAAAATTGTTTCATTTTCATAAAAGAATTGAAAGAATAATTTCTGTATGTAAATATCAGTTGTTCTATGTCATTACTATTTTTCCACTCCTGCGATCCACGAAATTCAGATTGTACTTTTTCATATTGTGATGCAAAACCTTGAATGAGTATATTATGCAATCGGAGATTTAAACAGTGACAATCTTAAACTGTTTCACAGCTGATAGATGCGTCTCTCGCGATGCAACTGCATTCTTTATTCAAGTCCCGATCGCATTATAACCATATGCTAATTCGTCGTCTAAATTCAACGTATTAGCATCTCTTTGTCAACCTTGCCATGGATTGTATAAACAGATCACGACGGAGAAGATTCAAAGGAATTTTTATAACAAGAAGAGAAACAATATTAGATTATAACTTCAAGATCGTAATTTTCCCATTAATTATGATAGTATTTTATATCTTGTTAGTTAATTAAAAATTAAGAGATATATATTGATATTTAATTAAAGAAATATATGCTGATCAAACAAATTGTCAAATTTTTCTCTTGATCTTTCTATACTGACAAATTCAATTATTAAGTATATAAAAAAAAAGATAGAAAACGCATTCTTTATATTGTTCATTATACTTAATATTATTTATACTTCATCTATTTTTATGCGATTTTATTGTCAGAAGAAGTATTATTATCCACGCTCGCGCGAGTGACTTAAAACTTTATTAGTCCCTTGGTGAAAATCTAGTTAACACATGTTCTCCAGTTCGAAAAGTCTTGTCTTTGTCACGAAGAATAAGAAATAAATGACCAAAAATTTGCATAAATGTGCAAATCGTAGGAATATGCCGCGTGAATTCTGCCAAAAATTTACATAAGTGCAGGCTGCCGAGAACATTTCCTTGACTTATTTTATAATCTCACCTATAAACCTGAATCAAAGATATACATATATAGTGATATACATACATATATTCTGACTCATGACTCGATGATAAGATACTTGTATTGGGTTGAGTAAAAACTAATTTCGTATTTTTTGGTCAAAGTCAAAGACAAAATTTTGATATTAAAAAATAACTTTATTAAACAATGTTTTTTCAATAACATTTCGCCATCTTTCAGGTAATTTAAGAATTCCATCCTCCCAAAACATCCCAGTGTTCTGAGTGAAAAATTCCTCAAGGTGTTGTTTGCAAGCTAGTGAAATTTTTTCCATTAAGCGAATTCTGTAACGATCTGAATAAGTGGAAATCTGATGGTGCCAGGTCAGGTGAATATGGCGGATCTTGCCTCATCGGGCAAGACGTCCCACCCAAGCCGCAGTAATTTTTGACGGGTTGCCAAAGATACGTGCGGTCTAATGTTGTCTTGATGGAAGATGACACCATAACGATTGCTCAATTCTAGTCGCTTCTCGTCGATTGCTGCCTTCAACCGGTGCAGTTGGGAACAGTACTCCTTCGAATCAATTGTTTGATTTTGTGGAAGCAGTTCATGATATATGATTCCTTTCCAATCCCACCAAATACACAATATGACTTTTCCGTGTGTATGTTTTGCTTTGGTGTGGTTTGCGGCGGTTCATCTCGCTTCCCTCACGATCTTTTGCGCTCAACATTCTTGTATACAATCCACTTTTCGTCGCCCGTTACTATTCGTTTTAAAAATGGATTGTTTTCGTTGCGGTCCATTAAATTTTTTTCAGTCAAATTACGAGGTACCCAAATATCGTACCGAGACACGTAGCCAAGTGTGCGCAAGCGGTTCACAACGGTCTTCTGAGATACGTTGACAATTTGTGCGATATCTCGTGTCGTATAATGTGGATTATTTTCAACCAACGTCTTGATTTGATCATCATCTGCAACCAATGGCCTACCTGAGCGCTTTCCATCTTCACATGTCGTATCACTAGCACGAAATTCCGCAAACCGGTTTTGGCACACACGTTCGCTTACGGCATCCTCCCCGTACACAGCACATATCTTTTCTTTAGTTTGCGTTGCGTTTTTCCCTTTGTGAAAATAAAAAAGCATCAAATACCGAAAATACTGCTTGTTTTGCTCCATGTTTACAATGCCACTAAATACAAACTACTGAATCGATTTTGATGAATGATGACTTTATACACACAGGAAAACATAACCTTTCAGAAAAATAATGGTAATGTCACATCTTGAGTGAAGTTAGCTGCCAATATTTTTTCTTAATGACATCTACCCAAAATACGAAATTACTTTTTACTCAACCCAATAGTACTCTTATCATTACATCATAATTATCTGAACCGCGTCACAAATTACGAAAGCGGCATTTGAACAAAAGACCGTAACTTATCTCCCGTTTGCGAAGCAATGAAAATGATGATAATAAAAACTGATAACACCCCACTACTTTGTATCGAGATATAAAGTCATATTTATAATTACATATTGGGCGATAAATATGTTCATCTTATTTCAAATCTTATGTCTCTGTTATCGATATCATTAATCGGTGATACCACGAGGATTATTTCTAATCGCAAACAGATATCCAAATGACTCTTACTAGAATAAAAAATAGATAAAAACGCAATAATCTATACTAAGCCTGACAACGAGTCTTCAAGCTGATACTTTTTATCTGCTTTAGAAATACAAAGTATCAAGTTTTTTTGCAACAACTCTCAAAAAGGCCTACGAAGGAGAAGATGCTCACCTTCCGTCGACCGAATCTCTTGGCGGCTGTGTTGAACACCAGAAACTCCCGCCACAGGTAGGTCTTGCCGCCAGGTCGCTGCATCCCCAGGCGGCCAGGTTCTGCGATCCACGAACCACCACCTGCCGTCCTCGACGGCCATCCACCCCACCACGAAACGTTCTAAATCGACAAGTCACCCTCGCGTACCGCAAGCGCGCCAGACCTGACCTCGCAAAGGCGAGGATCAACTGGACGAGCACTGGAAGAATTCGCCGTGATCGGCCACCCTCGTCGACCTGGCAAAGTGACGAGGGGTAGTGCACGTGATAACAATGGTGGTGGTGCATGTAACGACCTTGGCAGCGACCTCATCGAGTTGCGTGACGCTCTGCCGTTGATCGTTCTGCTCGCAACGTTCTGGTTGTATTCTTGTCGTCGTCAACGTTGTCGTGCTGCACGATTGGGCATTACCTAATCAAAATCGAGAAGTGAAAGAACTATTTTGAGAATCGTAGAAGCGAGAAGCATGACAGAATTTTAGGCAAATGTTTTTGTCATTTTGCCAATCGCGTCTTTTATTTTGGGAATTAAATAAATAATAACTATGTACTATTACTTCTCTTTCTATTCTTCAAACCTGCTTTTTTAATCCTCTCCTTTCCCACAAATACACTTGACGCATCTGACTTCAGCTTCATTTCTCTTCTACCTCCGACCTTTAGATCGTATAAATTGCGGTCGTTATGAACAGTGAATACCACCAAGGCCACTGATAAGATTCCGTTAGTAACATTTTACGGCAGTGATCTCTGATCGCGAACTTCCGGTCGTCGCCTGCAACGACCAATTAGTCTCTCGTAACTTGCTTAGATATCACCGCCCACGATATCAATCGCAACTGGATCTTACGTGATTTCCCTTTCGCCGACAATACGGAAAAGGCTTTGCCCTTTTCGAACAAAGCTGAAAATTATTATTCCAACTTTTAATCGATCGTTTCGATCCGAAAATCATCCAAGTGCAAAATATTAGTTACCTCAGTACCATCTTAGAAAATTATTGTAAGATCCTTCAAAACTGTTACACGTTTTACATACATGTATCTGTTGCGAAAATAAATTTGCTAATTTTCTATAAGAGAGATATTTGAAATAATACTCTTCCATTGTGTTGGCAGAGTTCGCGATTAAGGTCGAGCGGATAATTCGCCGTTATGTTATGTTTGTTGTGCCAAGTTCTTCGGTACTCCGTGCAATCCCACCGACCGTTCTATTTCGCAGCCGTTAACTGACGTTACGATAGTGAGCTCGCGTGCAGATAAAACCGCGACAATTAGCATACAGGAGGTCAACCGATGGATGCGATGAACGCGGGGAACATGCATAACTGCAGTTTCTTGCACTCGTCCGTCCGTAACGATCGACCTGCGAGGTGCAACGTCGCAGGAAATCTTACGGGGGTATCTCGCATAAACATATCTCTTAATTCATTAAAAATCCCGGTTCTCTTCTTCACAGTTAGTCCTCGTTAGTTCCTGCAGAGGAAATTTTAATTACTTGCCGAGAAACTGATTTACGTCAGATCTGGGAAGCAGATACAGCGAGAGGTTTCCTTCAACAGAATTTAAATCGCCGCACATGTACATTTATGAAGCAGCACATCCTTTGTGTGGCGGTTCTCCGTTCCTTCAATTGGAAGATTCATCTTTAGGGGGCTTATTTTTAGAATTATTTATGACGTTTCGTGTTGCTACAATTCAGAGAGAATAATGCGAACGATCCTTCGACCACGCGCGCCTATTCCTTCGATAGAGATAAGCGGAGATTAATCGGGTGCCTGGTTTTCTTCCGGCCGTCTCCTTAAAATCTGACACGAAACAGCGCCTGATACTGTTACTGCGCGTAAGCCGTCTGCATCTGATGCACGCATCTAAATCGGAAACGTTATTTAAATTCGAAGTACAACAGATATGTATAAATATTTTATAAATCTCTTTTTGAAATAGATGTCTAGACATTATAAAATCCATTACGTTTCATATCCTGGAACATTACATGGGGGATGAAACGCGCCTCTTGATTAAACGTACCTCTTGGAGAAAGAAAACGATCATAGATATTATCGGCGTCAAGAGGACTTTTTTTAGCCGAACCAATCTAGACGCGATATGGCAAGATTAAATAGAAAAGCAAAAAATATCGTTCGTCTACGCGCGAAATCAATTGAAGACAAGATTGTGTCGATCGGTCGCCAGCGATCGACAATTCACATAATACGACGAGTCATCCAAGTGGTGCTCATGCACCACATTACTGGTCGTTTGTATCGATATTTATGATATTGTCATTGATATTTTATTTTTATATCGTTAATTTGTGGTTAATATTTTAGATTATTTAACGATATATTAGAATTGTTTGATTATATAACTTGAATATTGTATATAACTTGAATTGATATTAAAATTAAATATTTGTTTTCTTATTTTCTTGTTGCCTTTAGGTATTTATCGACGTTATAATAAAAGATTTTAGACGCATGTTTAATACAATTCTAGATTTACTGATACATCGAAATGCAAATGTAGTATGCCTTATACACATTCTTAGCAAGACAAAGCGATGAGTTGACAGCGCGCGACCGTCACGTGAAAAGAGCGGTAATGACTCCTCGATGATGATCCTCTTACGCTGCTTCGCGGAATGTGCTCGGACTCGGAAAACATGAAATGATTCATCGGCTTAGATAAATGACGGAATAGATCCTGAATCTCTATGTCATTGAACTTTAATGCTATCTCGAAATCTGAAATCCGTTCAAATATCGCTCAAATATTGCAAAAGGTTTAAATATATCATTAAAGAAATAATACATTATCGATTTTCTATCTTTAAAACCTCAACCACTTTATATAAATCACGGAGCTTTCTTTATCAAATATTATCGGGTTCTTGTGATAAATGTGCTCTTCTTTAGAATTCTCGATTAAAGACTTATCTTATCTCGTATATTTATCTTTTATAATAATTTACAAATATTGAATTTAAAAAATATTCTTTATTCTGCTAATAAGATTCTCTTTTAGTTAACAAAATTATTTCATAAAATTATCTTTCTCATATTTATATCGCTCTTTCTTTATTTACTAGTTTTCTCTTCGTCGCGCGATCTTATATGTTTAATGCATAATAAATATGCACACTTGCACCTGAGCCGTATAAACCTCGATTCAGCACCCAGATGACAACGAGGCATTCAGCTGTTTCCAATGAGAACAATATTCTAACAATACAACTCCCCTCCATGATGCAGTGTCATGTTGGCATTATGCAGCTCGAAGCACGCTACCATTTGATATTACAGTTGCAACACGTCGGAGAACGTGGTATAATTATAGTTTTATTCTAGGCAAACATTACGCTACAAGGGACTTTACTTGAAATCCGCCACTGCACAATTCTCCCAGTAGCTAATTAGTTTGTTGTAATTTGTAAACAGCTTTATGCACATCGAGAGAATATATAGTCATATAATTAATACTTATAAATAGGATTAGAAAAAGTTTTGTATTAAGTGTCTTTAATTTTTATTATTTGCAATCTGTTCAACTGTAGATATAAAATCACTTGTTGCATATAGAGATGATGACGAGTAAATCGAGAATGGCATTCGATTTACGCAAATTGATTGAAAAGAAATCTACTTAAGATATTTCTTAAGAATGTGCGTCGTGGAGTTTGTCCTCGGTTGCGCATTTTTTAAAAGTCGATTTATTTGTATATTGATTATCTTAATAACACTTGACACTTACTTGCACGATTGGTTAAACAAGACACAAAAAGAAGACAAGTTATGCAAGTTAGCAGAACTAATACTTCATGTTTAAAGATGTTGACACTCAGAAAAATACTTACGAAAAAATCTTCATGAATTTTATCTATTTTCCTTTATTTCAACTTATTCAGATTCATAATTTTATATGAATATACTGTAATAAATTTAAGAATAAATTTATTAAATGGTTACTCAATGTGATTTAAGATTAAATCAGAGATTAGTCATAGGAAAAGATAAGTGAAATAAAAAGAAAAAAAAGAACGTAAAATAAAAGTACTAAGTAAGGCTGAAACGGTGATCGAATTCATCGTTTTCAGAGTAGTGGTCGTCGCGGTTAGGTGATTCCCCCTTCGTTATGCATCGCGTGTTCCGCAAGGAAGTACCGTTGAAACTATGCTTTCCTTTTCCTACCGGGAAATCACTATTTCCGATTACATATCTGAAAAAAGTTACAGTCAGCACATTTCCGAAGGAAATAAACTGCTTCAAGAATTATAAAATATAAAAATAAAATGATTACAGGAAAATATCTTTTAACGTTATTGATTTCTCTGAGGAAAAATATCGTATTTCTATGCGTGATTCTTTGGAGTGTATCTTTCTAATTTATTTAAACGAAGCCCCATTCTAGAATGTATGTTTTATGTGATTCAGCCTCAGACGAGTTTCGCTCGCTTCCTTTCTAACTTCCTAAAGCAATCGTACACAGCGTTTCAAGACTCGGCGTAAAAAAAGATTGCAACATAAAGGCCAAGAGGTGAATCGAAAACAAGTCTGGGTAAGAAACAAGCCATGGTATCTCTAAAAGTATAGTTGTGATATTTCATAGTAGTTTTGAAGAGTATCCTAATATCAGTATTTAGATTAACATACTTCTCGAAAAGTCAAATAAGCATTACCTTCATTCAAATTATATTGGAAATTTAATTGTAATTTCTCGTTGGCAATGACGTATCGTAATGTTTAATATTTTATTATAAAAGATACAAATTACCACTATTTGTCGATTATAACTCTGATTTAAATTCAGATTTGAATCCTTCCGTGGAATTTTGTATTCCTTCTGATTTATTTGAGAGATATAATCTATAATATTTCATTTAAAATTTGATCTAAATGCTTTTTTTTTCTCTCTTTCTTTCTCCCCCCCCCTCTCTCTCCCTCTCTTGGACGTGGATGATTTAATCGTCTTTAAGTCACAGAATTTTCGATCTTAACCGTGAGTTTATCAGGCATCCGGAGTCATGTCGCGGGGATCGCCTTGTTTATGAAAATGTTTCGCGCGTAAAGTCATCCGCACTCGCCGTTTTTAACCATGATATCCCTACTACTCTGATGTCAGCCAGCCGGTAGAGTACCAGAACGGATACCTACATACGTGAGGCCCGAGAGCTCAGTTCGCGACAGTTGTTGCTTAGTCGTTCTCAAGGAGCCATCTCTACTTCAACGTGACCTGACTGCGATCAAAGAACTTGTAAAGATTCTCAAAGGATTCTTAAGTAACTCTTGAAGAAACTATAGACTCTTTTAAGGGATTTTCGATATTTATCAAGGGACGATATTTGTCAAACGACTATCAAAGAATTGTCAGTAGACTTGAAAAGTCACCGAACGGATTGAAAGAAGAATAAGTGAGGACTTGTTAGACTTGGAGGTAAGTAGAGATTCATTCGCATTATTTTCTAATTTTGCCTGTATACATTTTTATTGTTATATATATAGTTGACTGCTTGTGTACATGTGTGAAGAATCCAAAATGCTACCATGCTCGTTAGATGCATAAGGAAGCTTTTATGATCTCGATCAGACGGTAGCATTTAGTGTACTACACGTGTATGCGTATCGCAAAGTCTCTTGGCAAATACGTGACGTTCATGCGAATGTTTCAACTATTTTCACCTTTACTGCGCTCCGTTTTCATGGAAACCAGACATTATTCTTTATCACTACGCCTGATATCTCTTTACTAATAATCAATAGTTATTCGCATACACATGCATTATGGTGCTCGATAATACTTAATAAACAAATTAATACCTAACCAATATTTTAAATTTTATTGAAGAATTGCAATTTAATTGAATGTAATTTAGTATGTTTATTCAACTGCTGTTAAGAATTTGATAAATATAACAAAAATCAAGCTATTCGTAGAAATCTCATTTTAAAACCAAACTAGATTTAATTAATTTATTTTAAGTCAAGTGTGGATCTTTGACGATTGACTGTAAAAAGTCTGATCAATTCGATATAAAGTGGAACGAGTGTATCACCGATCGTCTCTTTCGATCGATCCTTTAAAGGGATGGAGAAGAAGTCGTACAGTGTCAAGTAGAGAAAGAGAACGGAAAAATAACGTAAGCGGAGGGGAAAAATCCTAAGAAACCATATAGGGATAACGATGTTTCTAACAGCCGACGATAAATCGCCGAGGATCTAACGGGTGATTTATGCTTCTCAAACGACCGGTCTTCGCTTTTGCGGAACGATCGGTGACGGTCGCAAAAGAACGAACCTGAGGTGAATTCTCAGGTGATATAAAAGAAAGAGGTTTTATTGCCGCAAGTGGAACGTTAATATCGATAATCGTACCGCGAAGGGAAGTGGGACGTTAATGGAAAGAGAAAAAAATCATGACAGAAAAAGCGAAGAAACGAGTACATGTTATGTTGGAAAAATTGAGTTTTTCCAACATAAGGCTTTGTTGCAGTCTACGATATATTTATGGTGCAGCTTTCATATACAATTATTTGCCAACTGTTGACGGATATTGCAATAATGATTCACGCCGAGACTAACGCTCAGAGAAACAGAAGATACTTGCATATTCATTAAATTCTTGAAGGTGTTGAAGGTGCTCATTATTTTATATAAAGAAAACATATAATAATTAAGAATTAAATAATTATAATGATATAATTCGAATTGGAAGACCAAGTAATAGAGAAGATTTAAATTGTATTGTCCATTGAGTATTATGAATAATAATTCCAAGTATAAGAGAAGTATAATTAATAAGAATAATTAAGTAAATAAGATAATAAAAGTATGCTTCATAATTAATTATTCTACTAATCACTCTACTAATTAAATAACACATTGTGGAATTTTACAGAAATTTTTCGAGCGAACATTTTTCACTTGTGTTCCTATAAAACTTTTGTAATACCTACACAGAGAATTGATAGCACAAATAGTAAACAATTGTTCGAACTATTAACGCGCGATTTGGCAATAGCAACATTTTTTTGTCGTGGACGATTCGCGTCCGTGACTCGACTGCAGTTCGCGAGAGGAATGTATTTGCGAAATTATGACTACAACGATGGTACGCCAATCGAGTAAATGGAAAGAAAAGTACGTAAATGATGGAAATAGATGCAACTCAAGTTTCACAGAATTTTCCAAGACCATCGCGCGTCCGCGCTATATTAACGTGCGAACGCGCTTTTACGAGTTAATGAAATTGCCGACCGAGCGGAATTAATTAATTTAGTGAATTACATCAAACGACTATAAAAGTAATGAAAAAAGACACACCCAAGTTCTATAAATTCGAAAAATCATATATGAGTCATGTATAGATGTATCGAAATTGATTAAAGGAAAATAATTAACTTATTGTTAGAAATTGAAGGACTTATATAATACTTATAAACTCTGAATTTAAAACTTTCCGTAGATATCTAACAATAAGTCAAATTTTCCGTTGTATATAATGCGATATTTGCAAAAATCAAAGTTCATGGAACAAAAGATCGAATAAAAATGATGCACTGGTGTTGGTGTACGCGATTTGCATCGACAAGTAAATCCGGTTCCTGTCGGACCTACGCGATTTAGCAATGGCTCGATTTAGTAAATCGCTCGCACAAACGACAAATAGTTTTATAACAGACTCGGACGGAACGCGAAGGAGAAACAATCTTGGACTGTGACATCATATCCCAACGTAGGTTCGGATCATCTCGGTTTACGACTTTAGTAATGACGCTTGTGTAATTGCGTAATCCGCCTGCCGAATAGCTTTTTTGCAAGGGAAATCTTTTATCTCTGACGGGGCAATTTGCTATTTAATAGAATATTTATAAAAAAAATACGAGCAAGCAAATAAAAAGAGATACATTACCAAACTGTGCATAATACTACATATAACACAAATAGTAGTTTTACAAAATACATTTTGTTAAAAATAAATTCGCAATTTCCTTCATGTGTGTAATAGTGTATTCAAGAAAGACAAATTATTTCTGGATGTAAAAAAGTTGCACAATTACATACAATTCAACTCAGAGAAGCATTTTGAAGTCTTGCCAAAATTCTGATAAGAGCGGTCTTGAATATAAGCTTTTTATTTCGCACTTCGCTCGCACAAGAGGAAACCTTTGCTGGTCTTAATTAAAGCGCGTGGGTGATGATCTTGAGCGAGCTTCAGCGCGATTAAGTAATTCGAGTCGATCGCTCGAAGCTCGAGGATGTGACGATCTGCATGCGTAATGCAGCCTAGATGTCGAAGCTTTCGTCGCGGTTACGCTCGTAAAAAACGCACGTCCTCGAACTAAATCTACTAGTCGTGGACCGACGAAACTGCTAAATGTCGCTAAAGACGAACATTAATAGTATTGTTGTATAATAAGTATCGTATTTTGTTCTGAGAAGAAAATAAAATCTGTCCTCTTCTCTTCGCGTTAATTAATAATAATTATTTAATGCAATAATAATTTCCTCATTTATCTAGAGTAAAATATAGCTTTTTATTTTTAATATTTTTCTAACTTATACGTATATTTTTCTTTATTTTATCTTGTTATTTAATTTTTAGTTTCTTTTTTTTTCTTTACTCTGTTACTTATGTCCCTTCGTGCAGATGGTGAACCTGAAGAGCGCTCTGGGCACCGATGAAATCACCGACAGGAAGGCCGGTCTCCCTCGTGCCCTTCTGGCAGAATTTCTCGGCACTTTGCTGCTCAATTTCTTCGGCTGCGGTGCTGTGATGACTGCCAATGTCGTCGCCATAAGCCTGGCCTTTGGTCTTGTGGTAGCGGGTGCGATTCAGGGGATAGGCCATGTTTCCGGTGGTCACATCAATCCGGCGGTCACGTTTGGTCTCATGGTCATTGGCAAGGTAAAATGATGTATCATAAGTGTATATAATAATTAATAAGTGTAGTACTGTTTAAAAAAAAAAACAAAACAGTATAACTTGATACGTTGCGATGAAAATCGATCGTTTCCGAGCCTATATAGATTGAAGACCAATACTTGCTGGATAAAGAGAACTAACGCTCTTTTTCGCGTTTAAATAAATCTCAAGTTAAACAAATTATTCATTAATGTGACAATAAATATTTTTACGCAACGACATGTTATTACACTGATAAATTTATTATTGGATACTGCACTGAATTGCATCTTGATTTTTCTCGAGTTTCTTTTTGCTACTTTTTTATTAATTATTCGCACTAACATCCTGCATTTTGCGCAGGTACCAATTATTAGGGGTATCTTATATGTCGTGGCGCAATGCGCGGGTGCCATCGCGGGTTCAGCAATCCTGAGGGCCCTCTCATCTGACATGATGGACAATGACTTCCTAGGCGTAGTGAGACTCTCCAGGATTACTCCAGTCCAAGGACTCGGCGTGGAATTCTTTCTTGCATTGATCCTGGTCTTGGTGGTTTGCGGCGCGTGTGATGCCGCTAAACCGGACAGCAAGGGTATCGCCCCCCTAATAATTGGCTTGGCAGTTACCGTCGGCCATATTGTCGGTGTAAGTATCTCAATTAATTCTAAAGATCAATTAATTGTTATAATTGATTAAAATGTAACAATTAATTGTTATAATTGATTAAAATATAGCAATTAATTGAAGCTTGATAATTAATCTGAGATCTCACATATCAGCTACTCAAAACTTGTATTGTATTTTATAATGACTTAACGTCTCCCATATCTCTTTATAATGATTCTATATCATCAATGATTCGCGCGTGATAATTAGGTGCCGCGGACAGGCGCCGGGATGAATCCGGCACGTTCGCTGGGCAGCGCTGTGGTGATGGGCGCCTTCGAGGATCATTGGGTGTACTGGATAGGTCCAATTCTGGGCGGTATCGCAGGTGCGCTTATCTATGTGCACGCGATCGGCCCGGCCAAGGAACCGGAAGTGCCTGCTAGGACGTATGCCTCTGTCGCCACCGAAGAAAAGGAGGTATATTATACTACGAGAACGTGAGGCTACTTTTTCAGACACGAATAAAAAGCGTTCTATCACTGGCTCCTTGTAATCAATTCTTGATTCTCACAAATTTATTGACATTTTTAATAAATGGATTTTTTAGTAAATTACTTAATTTCTGTTAAATTCTTCAGTTTTAATTTTTCAAGTTTTGCATAAATTAATCTGTGATAACCTTTTTAATATTCTTTTTACATATTTCTAAATCTTGAACAAATGCATATTGTTTTTGAATTGTTTTAAACAAGTTATGTTTATATTATGTAATTTAATTTGCTATCATGTAATATTCAATAATTTAAGTAAATCATTTCTCAATAAATTAAAATTGAAATATCTTATTACTATCGTTTTCATTTTGGTGTCTACTATTAGTGTCTGAAAAATGGCTTAAAAATAATTTCTAGATATATTTAAGTCCAGCATCTTTCTATTCATTAACAAAAATTTAATCCGCATGAAAAAAAGTCTCTCTATTGAGTGACACATATTAACTTTCTAATTAAAAATACGGAAGCATTTTCCCGGAATCTTGCTTGATATTCTTTTCTTGATGAGAAAATTTTGCTTGTAAAAATTCGAAAATAAAAGCAGAAAACTTAATCCTTATGGGACAGAGTATTTAATTAACGAAGATATTATATGCACGTAATACATGATAATAAAATATTACGGAAATGCACACTCTTATTTTTCTTTTATTATTTTAAATATATAATATATAGACGTAAAATCTTGTTGAGCAAAAATTTTGTTTATAAAATATTTTTTTATTTATTAAGTTTTATCCACGATTGTCTCTGTCCCACAGAGGTTCGAGTACATTGACAGCGGACATGGTGGACTTTGAAATATACGAAGATGCTCAGACATACAAGAGCGATCTAGCGATTCCAATATTGTATAATAGAACATCGCTTCGTATATATGCGCGAAAGAGAAAGAAAAGCGAACATTCTATTCTTGTTTTCCAGCTCCAGAGTCTTACCAACAGGAAAAACGTCAATCCTGCTTGATGCTCTAACTGACTTTAACCATCTTTTGCCAACTCGCCAATCGTCTTATAGATAACGTAGTGAGGATTATCGGATAGCTTTTATACATATAAAAAGTCACGCACAAAATTGAATTTTTCAAATCACTTTTTAAAGGAGTGTTCTTAGAGAAATATTGTGACGATATCAGTGTTGTTAAGAATGCAGAACGATCTAAAAATGCAATCACCCGCATTGCAATTGCCAATTTATGAAAATATTCACATAAACTGTAATTAACTAGAGTTTAATTGTTTCATAGATTATTCTGTATAATCGCATGAAATAATGAAACAATGACGTCAGAAATGGAGAAAGCGATTTTCCTTCCTCCAAAGGGATCTTCGAAAGAAATTACGAAATGCTTCTTATTGCTGGCATCTTGTACAATGTTGAGCAACACTCGCAGTAATGTGATTACACAGGATGTGATGCATCACGATAACATCTTGATAATCGATCGACCGGAGATTTGACTGAATGCCCACCGCGCTTCTATTAATAATAGAAAAATCACGCAACTTGCTTAAATGCTAGATGTGAAATTTGATATTTTGATGTTTAATAGAATAAGAATTTAATAGTCTTTACATTATAAGAACATTATCATGACTCACATATTACTTATTATCAGTTGCGCTCCAGCAGATGCATTTCTAGCATTTAATGCAAGCATAGATCGACAATCTCTTTTTTTATTTTTGTTATCATTATTGTTTGTTAAAAAAGTCATCGAGTCAATTCAATTTAATTCATTGCAATTCTCAATCATCTTTATTCTTATTTAAATATTAAAAATTAAGACTGATGACTGATGTATTATAATAGAAACTTGCAGATCAATGTTTTTTAATGAATATTTTGTAGCATATCCATCCTTATATTTATTAGTATGTTTAATTACTTGATGCTTTTGCGTGACTTTTCCGTGATAATTTCACAGTTATACTAATGCAAATGTGTGCTCATCTGCGCAAGCTTACAATCGCGCGAATTTACAATCGATTTTCGAGACACTGTTCGCGCGTTTATCCCAGACTCTCTAAACTCTTCAAATTATTCGCATGCACGAGAACTTTATTAAGAGTTCACTAATCTCAAAAATATAGGCCACAAAAACGCGACTAATTTTCACTAGCGCATAATCATGATCTATGACTTATCTATAGATCTATAGATTTCTCTTACTCGCGACAATGTGCATTTCCATAAACAGAAGCAACGTTGTGCATAAAACACATTTATGTAATAACAACGTATAATCTCATTATGTAATATAACATATAATCCAGAGCAAATATATATTATACATATTTGTAGATGTAAGTGTTACATGTAATATTGTATGGAATAAAGTCGAAGTTTTTATACAAACTTCTTTAGTTATTATTTATACAGTTATTTTGTACATAGTAAAATTCGTAAGTAGTAAAAATTACTATAGAAATAATTATAGTAAATTAATATATTAAATTATATTATACTCACCTTAAAAAGAAATTCATGTTTTCTATTAAAATATTTATTATTTGAAAGGAAAGAAAGGAGAAAGAGAGAATGAAGGAACAATAAACAATATCAAGTTCTTTACACTTACACACCATACTTTGTATTTCATAATATTTTATCTTGCAAATATCTTGCAGAATATTGGATATTCTATGTGTTATCTTCTTCGTTAACTAATAATTAAGGAAATAATTCTGAATATGATTACTGCATATAAGCGTACGTATCTATGTATATAGCTCATCCCACGAAACACGAAAGTTCGCGTTTCTTGCGATGTTCAGAACATTTGCCAGTGGCAGAAGAGATCACCGATGTCATTGATACCGATCTGCCGCTGGCAATTAGAAAGCGCGCCAAGAACACGAAGGAACATTACCTCTTACATTAAAAATAATAAGCTGAAGTGAAACAAGACAGAGTTAATGAAAACAGATCATTATTGGATATACTGGACATGCAAAACGTGACGGATATGTATGCAAAATGATGTATCCTTCGTGTTACTTGATGAAAGTGTCAACTATTGAGAAACGTTGACTTCCGTGTTCCGCGCGTAAATAATTCTTATGTTCCCAGCATTGTATAATATGTTTGACTTACACAATCAGAGTCCGTTGCACCAACAAGGCCATCGAAAAATAAAATTATAGCAACGTAATTGTAATAATCTGACTCTTGCTTTTTCAAAAGCAAGAAAATAGATGCAAAGAAAATGAATCAATCGGCAGTCTGGACCAATTGCTTCCAGTTAGCATGAATCATGTTAACTTCAATTAATTTCAATTAATGTTAAATTAAAGTTGACTTAAACTTTCCCCATCATGTTTCAAGAATTATAATATAAAACTATATATATATATATATATATATATGTATAATATAATTAAATATATTGTCAAAATATACTATTAAAATAATGTAATTACACATACTAAATTAAATAAGTAAGATGTATAAATTAATAAAAATATTTCATTAAAGACTCTCAGATCGCAGGCAGTCGCTGAATATGTTATTATAATGTAACAAATCTCTAATTATAGAAAAGTTTTCTGTAATGTAGCGCCTTGTTAACGCGAGTAACTATAAATTCTTATGATACAGCCACTGATATTGAACTAAAGTAATATCAGAAACTTTTGACACGTGCTTGTGAAATATTGTTACATTTGTATTACTGTAATTCAGTTTATTAAATATAATTTAATTACATTGTACACGATCACCCGCGACCCAAGTTTTCATTGCCCTGTTACATAAATTAAAGAATTTTGCTTTACAATTAATTTTGAGTAATTGTTTCGAAGAACAAAAAAGTTGATTCAAGTCGATCGCAAAGAGAGAGAGAAGAGAGGAGCGAACAATTGGTGCAACTAGCCCGGACTGCACGTTGACGCTTAATGCTAAAAGAGAAGACGAAGCCGACGATTGCGCGATCGGAAAATCATGAAATTCCTACGTCAACGAAGGCAAACATGTGGAAAATAAGAAGTCACCAGGGGATTGTATGTACATATTTGTCACGGCTGTGAATTAGTTCGCAAGTCGGAGCCAATAAAATCACCCCGGTGACTATCTCTATATTTACAAATGTATCATTGCAGATGTGCTAAATCGAATAATAGTACTCGAGGCAAAGGCCAAATCATCGCGATCAAGTCTGATTAGAATTCTTTCTAATGCAGGAAATAATTTTTATTTCGAGAAGCCAGACACGTAAAACAATTTTGAACATACATCCAAATATATAGCACAGAATGATAACGAATGGAGATTTTTCAAATTATGCTCTCTTGTTGCAAAAAGAGTGTTATTACAATTATAAAAATTTGTAAATAAAGCCTTTTGTGGTAGATCTCTCCCGACATGGATTAAATAGTATAAATAATAAACTTTCGCCATTCTCGATACAAGGAATCGACTTAAGCCAACAAATCATTTCTATGTTTCTCGAGTAGTAAAATCAAAGAGATGTGAGGAAATCTCGTTATAATCTTGAGACAAGATTGACACAACATCCTCTTCCGCCCGCCTTCCGATCACAAAGCTCAAAGATATGATCGAAGTGACCTAATCATAAAAATGCACGTATTGAAATGAGAGAAACGCGATGAGATCTTTTCTTATAGAAGCGTCCTTAAAAATCTGTTCAGTTTTACCGTTCCACTTTTATAATGTTTAATTATTTCGGGTAAATTCATATCAGTATTTCAGAGGTCTCGTAAGATTACATATTATATATAATAATTACATACTACATTTTATAATAGCGACGATTAAAGTGGAAATAATAATATTACAAAATGAAAAAGAATTCGAGAGAAATTTAATGTTCCTGTAACGATTTAATAAAAAGACATTTAGAATTTCGTAGTAATTAAACTCGAATTACGTAATTACGTAAAGTATATTGATACTTTGCATTGGCAAAAATTAACGCTTTCCAATCGACTCCGAGGTTGAGTTTTTCAAAATTCTTGTAAATTTAATTTTACGAGTGCAGTATTACATCATTTACCTCATAATCACATACTATCCGTTTCGATAGCGCAGCTGTTACATGGACGATGCCGATTGTACAAGCATAATCAGGTGCATAAGGTCAGAACCATCAATGTCCCGAACCGTCCGAAACTAACCTCTGCGATAGTTATTAATGTTTTAAATACCAACACGAATTACCAATCACGCGAGAGTCCTTAGGAAATTTTTAGCAGATTTCGAGTCGAATTTTCATTGTTAAATCTCTCCGCAGTATTTTCAGAATTCTCAAGACGAAGGATCAATGTTTCCTCAACCCTCCATCTGCGAGAGCTTGTCTTCCAGACTGTCTTGGCTGTCATTGGTATCGTTCAAGTTGACAGTATCATTGCTTTCCGCGAGTTCGATGACCGACTCTTCTAACGAATTCGCCGTCGACTTCCGCACCTCCATCACGTCATCCGATGGCTCGAAAATCGAAGCTGTCTCGGAGAGGTCTTGAGTGTCGAGCGTTAGAGCGCTGGCGGATTCCTGGTTCTCCTCCTGCACCACGATTACCTGTGTCGGCTCCGCTATATCACTATCCAGTTTGATTTGGGTCTCCGGTGGAACTTCTATTTCCATCGTTCCTTCTTCCTCTTTGATATCCTCCACTTTGCAGTCCATTGCCATGACATTGCATTCCTGGTTTATCGGCGCATCGACCTCCATTGGCTCGTCGAGGGTCTTTAACTTGGTAGGCGTGCTCGATGCATTCACGTCCGACGACGTCGATGTCGTCGCAATGCCCGAAATCTGCGTGAGGTTACTCAATACTGTTTCCTGCATCTTCACCACGTTGTCGGTGGTCTCGAGGATGCTGCACAACTCACGGCTCATCTCTTCTACTTCAGACGTTTCACTGGGTTTCACGATCATGTAGCGCTTATTCGTGTATACCTTGTTGCTGAAGATTGTCGGGCCCTTCTTTGGAACCGGCGTGCTGCTTGCGGTAGTGGTGGTGGTAGTAGTAATAGTTGTAGCAGTAGCAGTAGTAGTAGTGCTATTGCTGTTGTTACTGCCGCTACTAGTAGCCGCCGTTTTCAAAGTGCTCTGTACTTCCTTCTCTACGTTTTCCAAGGTTTCCTCCACGAAAACCTTAACGTCTTCCTTCGTATCATCTTTTGTTTCTGGTGTCGGATCGGTCTTCGCAGCGGTCGTTTCCGTGTTGTCGTTGTATTCCCGCTCCTCATCGTAGATACTTTGCTTCCGTTTAACAAACACTCGCTTAAGCGGTAGCTGTTGTTCATCCTCGGACTCGTCGTGTCGCTCTGGCAACATCTCGTCAATCGCCTCGTAATCCTGCTGTGCCTTTCTCGCTTCAAGTTCCTCAATTTTCAACCTTTGCTGCTTCACCTGTTTTTCCAGTTCTTCCAGCTTCTCCTTGGTCTCCTGATGTTGATCCTGGCCGATCTTCTGCGAGCTCTTCGGTGCTAACGAGCTAACGGTACTGCTGCCGGACGTTGAAGTCTTCAACTCAAATTTCTCGCCGAGGATAGCGTCAGTGGTTTTCTGACGCTGCTCCGCTGACTGTAGCACCGTTTGCACCAAACTCTGATTCTTGTCGAACGGCCGTTTCACCACCACTCGCTTCACTACATTGCCAGTCGGTAACTTGGCCAACTCCGCGGGATCTATCGCGGTGCCGTCTGGATTCATGATGACCTCCCGAGTAGTATCGCCTTGCCGAATAATTCTACGGACTATCACGCGCTTGACTTTATGCGTACCTGGAGTGCTGGAAGCTTCACCCTCCTTGACAACGGGTGTACTGACCGTAGTTCCTTCACTACTGCCTCCTGGAGCTTTTCTTAGCACAATCCTTTTGATAAATTTAACAGTGTTGACGGGCTTTGGTGTGGATGTTGCCGCCGCTGCCGCCGCTGCCGCCGCTGCCGCCGCACTCGTCTCCGCCTTCTCGTTCTCCTTGCGAGTATCCTGAGTAACACTCTGAGATCTCGTCACTGGCGCTACTGCCTCTTTAGATTGATCCTGATTGCCGGCATTCTGCTTCAGCTCCCGCTTGTGTTCCTTAAACACCGTAGCGATTATCTTCTGCACTTGCGCCTCGGTCTCGTCCATCCGGCTCTTAGGGCTTTCCTCCTTCATTTGCGACGTAGCGCTGGCTTTTGAGCTGGATTGAGAGGACGAAGCGGGACTGCTCTGTTTCGTGATTTTCTGCTCCTGGACGTCGCGACGTTGAATCGGCATCAGCGTCTTGATGGTTTTCTTCACCATGTTGCCATCCTTGCCACGTACGAATACTACCTGTTCCTTGCGCTCTTCTTTTTCCTGTCTCTCTGATTTCTCCTCCTTGTCCTCTTTGTCATCATCCTCCTCCTCTTCCTCTTCGCTCTCTTCGGTTGGCTTCGGAGCTGGCTTTGGTAGTTTCTTCACAATGTAGGCTGGAGGCTCATAGTCGTCATCGCCGTCCGAATAGTCGTCCTCCTCCTCTTCGTCTTCATCCGAATCCAACTCGAGAGCTTTAGTTTTACTGTCGGGCTGCAAACCGTCTGGACCCATCTTCTCGCCCGCCTCAATATGCTGCTTAATGTGGGTGACATAATCGGCGCGATTGCGACAAGATTCTTGGCAAACGTCGCAGGTCAGTCCCATTCCTGTGCGTTTCGTGTGCGTCAATTGGTGCACCTCCAGACTTTCCTTGCGCTTGAATGCTTTACCGCAATCTTCACATACGTGACGCTTCTCTACGGAATGCGTGCGCATGTGTCTAGTCAAATGATGTGACAAAAGGAACGTGCGCGGGCAGAGCTTACACAAATACGGTCGATGTCCAGCGTGCGTGGTGAGATGTCGGGCCAACTTGGTACTGGTGTGGAAGGCCTCCTTGCAGTAATCGCAGACAAACGTCTTGTCGTCGCTGTGTAGCATCTCGTGCCGCTCCAGACCCTGCTTATATTGGAAGCACTTGTTGCATATGTTGCATTGGAACGGCTTTTCCTTTTTGTGCGCCTCCTCGTGCTTCTCGAGCTCTTCCGTGCTAAAGAACTCACGGTCGCAGTGTTGGCAACCGTAGCGCGTCTCATCTCGGTGAACTTTCTCGTGACGCTGGAGCAGATTCAGTCGTGAAAATTGCTTCTGACAGATTGTACAAGAGTACGGTTTTTCCTCCGAGTGCGTGATCATGTGCTTGCTAAGATCGTACTTGGTGAAGAACTGTCGTTCGCATTCGGTGCATTTGTAATTGCGGTCGCGATGAGCGCGCTGCACGTGCAACATCAGCGCTTGACGCAATGGAAACGTCCGTTCGCACTGATCGCACGCGTGCACCCTGATCTCCCCGGGTTCCAATTTCGTCTCTTCCTTCGTGTCGCTCGCTTCCTGCTGTTCGTTCTCGCTGCCTCCATCTTGTTCCTCTTCGTAAAATTCAAGCTCGCTAGACTTTTCTCTCTGTTTCTCATCTTGTCTCTCTTTGTCCCTTTCCCTCTCTCTTTCCCTCTCTCTTTCTCTTTCTCTGGTCTCGCGTCTAGAGTCTCTACTGTCGCTATCAGTGCGTGGCTTTTTAGCAGTTTCGTTCTGCGATCTAGATTCAGCGGCTCTCTTGTTGCTCATCTCTGTCGGTGGATCGTTCGAAATGGGTGGAAGAGGTCTAGGCAGCATCCCTGACAGAGGGTAGTCTCTCAAAGCCTCGTCGGCTTTCTTGCATTGTAGTTTGAATTTGTACGAACGATCCAAGTGCCAGCGACACATGGTACAAATCATCTGCGGCATTCCATCTGCAGCGTATACCTGTTAAAAACAGATTGTCGCGGATCATTAACGACATGCTGACTCGTTGGAAATTCAGAAAGGAGCGTCTTCGGTATCGGATGTCAGGAATTGCGGGAAAGGTATTTGGTATTTGTTGCCCAACTTGTAATTGTCTCTATTTGTCTCGCGAGAAAAATTATTTCCGTTTCTTGCGCAATACGTATGAAATATGAAAAATAAATGCTAGCGCGGTAAATATCAAACTTAATAAAAATATCAATGGATCGAAACCAATATGTACGAGAAGAAATGAAATTTCAAAATCGAGCACGCGCCTCTGGGTAAGTCGGTCACGGAAGAGAATCGAGCGGGAACGATCGCGAGCCGAGCGTCACGCTCTCTCTCTCTCACCGCGGACGGTGATACGAACGAGTATCGCCGATAATCTTACCGTCTACATTACCGACGGGTCAAGAGAATCTATCAACTCAATTCCCCAACGAACACCCCTCGTAGCGTACCCCTATCCTCTTCTGATCGCTTTCTCACTCATCAAACCCCCCGGATACAGGCAAAATGGGAGAACGACTCGCGCGGTAGTACGTTCGCGGGAAATCGGGATGCAGCTGCGGGCGGTCGATGCCGCCAGTACAAAAGTCTACCGTCGCCGTCGTATCGTTAACGACGGGGTCCACTCACCTCGATGGCGACGCACGACATGATCTGCAGTGTGAGCGGCACCTGGAACGGCTTGTTATGATCGCGCTCGTAGATGAAGTTGAGCGGCTCCGATTCCGTTAGGCAGAATCGGCAGACGCGCCGCGAGCGCAACGGTGCCGGTCTGGCTTCCATACCCGCCGGCGTCCTCTCCTCGTCGAATGCTCCGAATCTCCGATCCGGCTCGTTCTCCTCCTCCTTCCTCACTCGTACGGCCGCGTTCGCGACACTCGCGTACCCGACGACTGCGAATACCGTTCGCGACGACGATTCGCGGCTGGTTACTCACTCGCTAGCTAGCGCTCGCCCGCTCGCTCGCCCGCTCGCTCGCTCACTCGCTCGACGACGCCGAGCGTCGGTAAGCGTCGCGTCGCGCACTCTCACCGGAGAATGGCGCGTATGCTGCCACGGCGCTACGCTGTAATGGCGGAAGAACACGGAACAGATTGGCCACGCGAGCGTCGACTCGTCGTGTACGGAAGACGCCGCGCCGGTCCTCTCGATTGATCGAAGTCTTTGCACGGTAGCGCCACGCACGCCGCTGGATACGTGGCGTTCGCTGTCTGCTCCGTTGGTAATGCACGGCGCGCTTGTCGCCGATCGATAAAATGAGTAGTTAATGAGAGTTTTGAGGAACAGATGGCGCGTTCGTATTCATTTATATGCATGTATCACGATTTCACGATCCGAAATCAAATTAAGCTCGTAGCTCGATCGCGTTTGCATTTCACGTATTTTTTCTGCCTTCGAAATAACATATAGTTGTGTATTTTCAGGTTTTTCAGGAAAAACATGTGCGAAATATATAAAATCAACTGCAAGATGTAAACCATTTTCGTAAAACCCGTGCTTGTATGAAAGTCCGAGATAATAAGTAAACGTGATCAACTGATTTCTATCGTATATTCAAATTTTTTTTTCCTAATTGTGCTTTCCTAATTGTGCGTTTGTTAAAGTTTGTATATCTTAAAATAAAGAGATCAAAATAAAAAAGATATACATTCCCCACATTTGACTGCATTACTACTGTCGATGATCGTCGCGGCGTCGCGTCGCGAGGACTCGAAAAGCTCGCGCATCGTGGAGTCGTTTCAACAAATGCTGCCAGAGCGAGCCAAGATCCTGCGGGAGAAAGGGACCGCCGAACTGGTGGTTGGGGACATCGTCCTGCTGGAGACATTAGGATCCTGGAATGTCGAGGTAAGATATGTGTCCTACCACACTGCATCACGTGAGAATTTCTCGTTTCTCTGCGGAAAAAAACAAGCCTTTCTCCTTGCTCAATCGAAGACTTCTGCCGATTTTGCGCGTTACTTGATTCTTTATCAAAAGGAAATTGAGAGAATATATCGCTTGGGAAAAAGATGCGAATACGAAGAAAGATGTAAAAAATTCTAATTAAATTAAATTAAAATATATAACGTAACACGTTAACTAATTATTAAGTAATACGAATTACATTCAAATAATAATGAATCAAACTAAATATACTTACGACAGCGCAACATTGTCCTGTATTGTAATTTTATAGTAGGCAACTTTTAAAAAAGAAAATTCTCCAAAATATCGTTACGATATTGTCATCTAGATGCAACTCGGATTGCTTAATTAATGACTTAATAATAATTCTGAGCATGTTATCCAATTATTTACATTTATGCTTTTTGGGCTTTTTAAATAAAGGTTTGAAAGTTGGCAATGCGTCGATTACGGGCGAATCAATACCGTTGATACGGACAACTAACATTCGGCAAACGGGAAATGTCATGAACATGGTGTTTTTCTCTACGAACGTCATCAAAGGTAATCGCTTTAAAGAAACAAAAATTTCTCATTACTCAAAATACTATCAAAAAGTCGTGAAAAGATATGAAATTCATCAAACATCTACGTATATGCGACAATCATCGTACTGATTTAACAGGTAGCGAAAAAGGCGTTGTAGGCGATCACACGATGACGGACAGAGTGGCCAACCCGACCTACGTCTCTCTCTCTCCAAAGAG
The DNA here is from genome assembly GCF_003672135.1 of Ooceraea biroi. NCBI lineage: Eukaryota > Metazoa > Arthropoda > Insecta > Hymenoptera > Formicidae > Ooceraea > Ooceraea biroi. The sequence continues at coordinate 1,549,520 of NC_039506.1, forward strand.
AGAGAGGTCGCTTCGTGAAATTGATCTCTTGCTGGGTGTCTCGTTCTTCGTCATGTCCATGCGGCAATGGGCTATGACTGGATCGACTCGGTAATGTTTTTAATCGGCATTATCGTAGCGAATGTGCCGGAGGGCATCATCGCCACGGCTGCCCTGTCAGCTTGACCTTGACCGCCAAGAGGATGGCCAACTGTCTGGTGAGGAATCTCGAGGCCATCGAGACCTTGGGATGTACCGCTGTTATCTGCAGCGACAAGACCGGAACTCTCGCGCAAAATAAGATGATAAGACCGTACGATCAAAGTTTGTTCTCTTTCTCGCTTTCCATAATTTTGCAAAAATACTCTTACAGAATTAAAGCATCTATGATAGCTTTGCAAGAACGTTGATTGTTGCTTCATTTCGCAAAAGAATAGAGGGGAAACAGAATCCCTCTATATTACTACTATTACTCTTTTCTGTTCATTCTTCAGGATACCTCAAAGTGATCACAAGTCTGCGCGGGTTTCGCTACGTATTTCATGCGTGATGGCAGAACGGTTTTCTACCCAAACGACTGTTGGGCCTAAGTATCCTGAAAACATGTTCCTTGAGACCGGAATGGTGGTTACTCGGGATACCGTATGCTATTATTATATTACTCTACGAGGAATTGAGAAAGTGGTGGATCAGAGAACACCCGGCAGGTTGGTGGGACGAAAAGACTTCATATTAAGGTAAGACAATAAAGAGAAATATCGGATAGAAAAGCTCTGGACTTGTACAATAAATATAAAAATGAACAAATTATACTATTTTAAAATGTATGTAACAAGAACTTAGATATTTTGAAATAAGAAGAGACATAGAGTTCATTTATTATCAAAGGATTGCGATATTATATTTTGATGCATCAACTTGCAAAAAGAATAGTTTCATAAGTGACGACCTTTTCCCGACTCACTATTTTCCATAGTCGTGACTACATCATATGGAGTCGAGATCACATGCAACTCTTCACCTTTCTAAATAAATCACGGCGAACGAAGCAAAATATCGTAAGGCAAAATATACGAGTAAGAGAATTAAGTAGAGAATTAAACTGTTTTACTAAATAATTTCAGATCTAAAGATATAATTAAAACAGTCAAATATTCTTTTATCGCTCCAAATTATTATTTCTTTAAATTAAGAATTAAAACTTTTATGGATATCCACTTTTTATCATAATAAATTTTATGTTTTCATAATATCACATTTTGTATATTACTAAAAGAAACTAGTGAGTATACATATTATTATTTGGAAAAGATTTTTGCTAAAATGAGTTTGTAAAACAGAATAAGTGTTTATTTCTCATGCGGTGGGTAATAATAAACAAAGACGAAAACTGGAAACAGCAAGAGACGAAACTGGAATTTCACGTCGTTTCCTCGATGGGTGGAATAACTTTGATGTCCTAAAAATACCTCGCAGGTAACTCGCTGTTAAGGTTGCCAGGAAATCTTAATTTTTGCGGGACTACACTGCGTTCATCACCCTTAGAACTTTTGACTTTTTTTCGTTAAATTCCATTTTAATTTCAAATTGTTATAATCTGTGAAAGAAAGAGTTGTGACAAAATTCTAATCTCGATATTTATTCTTTTAGGTACAATATATTAAGTAATCACATTAAATACTCCATTAATTTAATTGCGCAAGTAGGACAATTTCCAAGGAAAGAAGAAATTATTATAAATAATTTTGTAAGTCAGAAATTTAGCATTCTGTTGTGTAGTATGCATATACGTACGTAGAGGATCAACGGTTCTCCATAGACCTAAGTGATCACCAAGTGTTGTAACCTCGTGGAAGATAAAGTGGGGGTCGCATATAAGGCCGCAACGACCATTCGACGAGACCCAGTAGTCTCTAGTCATCAATTCCACCACGTTACCAAGACTGGAGCATCACACAAGTGACATCACTCTCTCTTTTAATCAGCGTCATCCTTCGTTTCAGGATGAAGACGGAAGCTCTTTGTCTTCTGATTTGTCTCGGTGAGCTCTTATCACAATTTATATTATCAATGTAAATTGGAATCGAGTGACTAATAATTTCTAAGCAAAGTTTAATCTTGTGATAACTTTTAATTAAGTTTTTACTATTGTAATACATAGTAGTGTAAAATGTGGCGATAACATGTTTATCTTTGTAATGTGTGATTTTGTTTTTATTTGACATTATCGATTGTGATTAAAATAATTTGCATTATCGAGAAAGTGAAAACTTGTTTGCATGTGCCATATGTATAACATACATGCCGAAAAGAAAATATAGAAAATTATCAAGCTCTTCGCATAAACTCATTTATTGATTCCTTTGAGAGATTTCGTGATAAAATGAGTGAAACGCAATTAATAAAAGATATAAAGTCGTAATTTGTTTGTAAAATATATAATATTAAAATAAAAACTTGAATCAAGTTATCAAGTTTCATGTTATTTATATTTATATTTAATTTGTAATTTTACCTATATTTCACATTGCTTAAAGATCATTAAACTAAATACAACTAAATAATTTCTATGTCTAATTTAATTTAAAAATAAGACAATATTATATATTTTTTGAAGAAAAGAAAAAGATTTTCGAAGATGGATGCTATTTAATACCATCTCTATTATTGTCTGATTAAATATCTTTACCACCTTGTGTGAAATCACGCTCGAAAGCCACCAAGCCGAAACGATTAAGCGACATTAAGTTCTGGCCGATCGACCGACCGGGTGTGCATACATACGAGTGCTTGGCCACTTTCTCGCTTTCTTCGCTCGCGCTCGCGAGGTCGATCGGCGTTTCTTCAGGGACGCAGACGACGTGTCGCCTTGAAAACGCGTTCGAAAGACCAGTCGACCCTCCGTGTTAACATTCGCTCTTCTTTTCTTTTATTCTCTTCCTTATCCTTCCCTTTTATTCTTCTTTTTGCTAAATCGCACTCATGGCAAAAAGTTATCGGCGATTGGGAAAATTAATTAATGATATCGTAAAGATGGTCAACTTATTGTAAAATAATTTAGTAAATCAGTTTTATTTTTAAATTTATTATTTATAATAATTTTACTGGCAATTTTCGATTTTTTATTTATGATAATTAAATAAACAATTTCTCTACGAGATATTTTCATTTAATTAAATTATACGTTGAATATTTTAGAAAATATGTTTTATATTTTTTATTTGTCCTTATAATACAAGTTTTATCACAGGAGCCGTCACTGCTCTGACGAGGAAGCAAGAAGCCGCCGAACAAAGTCGCCGGAAGGCCGCTTTAGCAACAACACCGAAGAAACAAGAGCCAGCTGCTGAAGAGGAATATGACGACGATGATGAGCTTCTAGATCAATGTCCGGAGCCGAACGGATACTTCCCGGACGCGGAACAATGCGATAAATATTATGACTGTCGAGATGGCAAGATTACGGAAAAGCTTTGCCCCGATGGTCTTGTTTTCAATGACTTCAGTCCGCAACATGAGAAATGTGATCTGCCGTTCGGTATCGATTGCTCGAAGAGACCGAAATTACGTGAGCAAGCACTTCCATTACTTCACTTTTATTACAGTGTATTGCTTACGAGATCAACCAATTTTATCAAAAATCTCAAAACATTATTTAGTAATTGTTATTTGGAGAATATTTCACTCGTTTTTATAATATATAAAAAAGGAAAGTTTTTATTCCGTTAATGTATGTATATTCACTCTTTTCTCACAGAAAAGCCACAACCGTCACCGCATTGTCCTCGCATGCATGGCTACTTTGCTCATGAGGATCCCAGGAACTGCAACACCTTCTATTACTGTGTGGAGGGCAAATTCAACATGATCACGTGCCCAGATGGCCTGGTCTTCTCAGAGAAGACTGGCATCTGCAATTGGCCGGACGAGGCGCAGAAAAAGGGTTGCGGTTCCCGCGAGCTCTTCAATTTCACCTGCCCGAAGGTCGACGAGTCCGTGGCCGCGACGCACCCGCGTTACCCGGATACGGAAGACTGCCAATACTTCTATGTGTGCGTCAACGGTGAGGTACCAAGGCGAAGTGGATGCAAACTTGGCCAGGCATTTGACGAGCGCACCGGAAAATGCGATTGGGCTAGGAAGATACCCGAATGGTACGACTTACATTTTGCAATACGAGTAGCGATAAACGTAATTTTAAATTTCAATGGCTCTTTGATGTAAAACATGAATTCAAAGAAATCACATTAAATGAAAAATATATAAGCATGCAAGTAGAACAAAAATTAATGGACTGTCAAAATTTATATCTTAATGTATAAAATCAAGAATTAAATCTAAATCTGCGAGAGATTATATTTATATTGACTTTTTATATGAAATTTGATTCTTTTGTACACCACAGAACAGGATATAATAATTAAAGCCAAAAAAAAGATATTCTTCATTCTCAATTATATCTAAATTGCGTCATATACATGCATGCGAAGCCTCGAAGAGTCAAAAACATTTAACTCATAAACACATTTTACATAATATCAAATATATATCAAATATATGTATCTACTATATTACTGTCTTACTGATTTATGTGATTTTTGATATTTCTCAATAAAAGTTTTCAAATTTCTTTTTTGTTATACTACTACTAAGAGACTGAAGCAATTAATTTAATTACAGCAAAGACTGGTACAAAGGTCAACTGACTGACGAAGAATTGGATGCTTTGGAGAATCCACCACCGAAACCCAGACCTACCGGTGGTCCAAGCAGAAGAAAAGGCAGTAGGCCGACTGAATAGTCGAATTTTTAGATTAGATGCATAATTTTTTAAGTCTCTTTATTTTTAAACTGTCTCATTATGTGCAATAATAAACTTATCTTTAATACAAATATGTTTTTAAAAACACAGTTGCAAATCTTATATTTAAATTAATCCATTTAAAATAAAACGTCATAATTTATGTTTTAAATAATTTAAGAAGAATAGAAGAACGGTAGAGAGAGAGAGAGAGAGATAATTTAAAAAAACAATTATCTAAATCCTTAAATATTATGTTGTTGAAACTAGTTTTGTACTTCTAATTATGACACTTATTTCTGTTCTGTTCTTTGCAAAATCAAGAGACAAATTTTGTTAACGACTTCAATTGATCATAGTGACACAAATCAAGGATCAAAGAACTCTCCGCAATAAATTCAGATCGCGTGTTAAATTCTCGTGAGCAGTGAAAGTACAATATTGACCGACGTTCTTTGCATTTCTCATGTAGGAAACATTTCTGAAATCCTTTCGTAATGCTTTCCTAACGTAATGCTTTCGTAAGCATGAAGATCAAAAATCAGTTTATATAAGTCGAAGAGACTATGTATTCCTTGTTTATCATATAATATTAGTATATAATTACTATCGTCTACTACATACATATATATACCCAACCTCTTTTTTATTAGCTTATTAAATAGAGAAATAGTAAGTATACTCGTACTTAACAAAATAAAATTTAAATTAATTTAAAATGTTAATTTATTCATGAAGTTTAAAAGAAATAAATAAATAAAATTATGTCAATTCTATAATAACTTAAGACATAAAATATTTCAATTCAATTTGATTTTTTAAGAAATCCAAATTTTATTTAACAGTTATTTTTACGATCTGTAGTAAAATTGCATTGGATTTTAAGTGACATTTCCGTGGTGACAATTTAATCGATGGCTTGATAAACGTCACTGACCGAATCGAGTTGTCACTTTCCCGCGGAAAAACATCGGAAGACGGATGGAAACGGAGCAAAACCGGAAGAGCATCGCTGTACTAGCGCAAAGAAAATTTTCCTGCCAATAGTTTAACAGACAATAGCCGCAAAAGTCAGTTTTACGAAACAATCGAAGCGAAGGTGAATGTTAAACGGTAGTCAAAGCAAGAAAGCTTAACAAAAAATTGCTACTTCCTGTTAAACCACAACCAACGATGCGTGACTTAATATCTCTCATTTTAAATTTCGTTTCAAAACGAAAGCAAATGCCTTGAGAACATTAATATTTTCTTATAGATTTTGATATCTTTCAGCCTTTTTGCCTAGAGTTTCTGATTTTCTAATATGCTATTTTCTATATATTTGTTCAAGGAGCTTTTACCAGAATTCTTTGTAAGAGAACACCATAGAAATTATTTCTTCTCTGTTTGATCTCTGACAGATTAATATATACATCTTCAATCTTCTCTTCAGGTGGCAATGATGACAGTGTAACTAAAATATTGGTGAAATTGCTACTATTATCCACCGGATGTCTTAATGCCAGGCCCGGGCGTTTACCCGGACATGATTGTCATCGCGCAGCAACGCATTGCAATTTGCATTTTTCTCTTGGAAAAATAAACGCGACGAAGGACATTACAGTGAGAGTGACGAGAGAAGTGAGAAGGGTAAAAGTCCCTTTCTCTGTCCCTCTCTCTTTCATTCTTCCTCTCGTTTTCTCTCTCTTGTCTTCTCGATCTTCATTCTCAACGAGTGTCCATCGATGAAAAGTGACGGCGAAAGTGGGATCCGTGCGGTACCTAGTGGGGATCCACGGGGTATACTCAGCCGGCGAGTAGCCGAAGAGCTGCAGTTCCGCGACGCCAATCCAAAGAGGGACCAAAAATTAGATAGCTTAATTTAGCCCGTTTCAGTGTAACCTCAGTGCGATCTAGAATTATCGCGTGACAAGGAAACGCGAACCGGCAATATGATCACGGCTGGTATCGTCACGTTGCTGGGCGCGATCGCGCTGACACGTGAGTATCGATCATTAATCTGGCCGTTGCGCAAACGAGAGTGAGACACAGAAATTCTCCAACAGATCGTGAAAAGTAATTTTTGTATCGGTAATAATCGGTTATAATTATAAAATATCATTAAAACTCTTGATCTCTTGCGACATTAAAAAATTAATTATTGTTACTTTCATAAAATTAATTGTTGATTATATTACAACATATTAATGTTATCGGAAAATATTCGTGTTCGTGACGATTTAAGATGACTTTAATAAATTAATAACTTTAATTTATAAAGTAAGTTATAAAGTTTAATAAAATCTGATATGAATTATATATGATTAATTAAACGACATACTTCTCGAGTCGATTATGAAATTAGTGGTATCGGCGTTTCCTCAAGCACTTTCTCCTGGATATCAGCTATTTGCTCAAGCAATTATCTAATTTCTCTTGGAATAATTTATTCTTTCGGTAATAACTACGCGATGAGACAGTATCCTTATTTGAATAAAAAGGAAAATCGAATCGACTACTTATATACCAGTTATAAGTGATCATCGAGCAGAGAAAAATGCGAAAGAGAGTAACGGCACGTCGAGAACCAGCAAAAATGCCCATTACACTTAGCTAAGCACGGAGACAGTGCGAGAGCAAACTTTCTAAAGCGTAAATGTCAGTTCTCTCGTTCAGTGAATTGCATAAGTACATTTCAGAGCGCGGCCGAGACAAAATTACGTAACGAACGACGAAATAGTGCCGATCGTCGAGAATCGACGACAGGTAGAACGGGTTCAACCGCCTTCGTCTACCGGAAATGCCAGTGGAGATCGAGATTAATTTCCGCCCGCGGCCGCGGAAAAAAACCGCGAAAGCATTACCGCGGTCGACAATGTTACAGACGCGGCGTTCAATTGCCCCAGCAAGGACGGCCAATATGAAGATAGCAGGCAATGCGACAAGTACTACGACTGCAACGATGGCATTGCGACGGAAAAATTGTGCCCGGACGGTCTCGTGTTCGATCCGCTGAATCGTAAGGTCAACAAGTGTGACCACGTCTTCAACGTCGATTGCGGCGACCGTCTCGAATTACGTAAGATTCTATAAATAAATTATAATAATATTTCGAATATCTCGGAATCTACTAAAAAACTAGTCGACATTGAACAGCTCAACTTGAACAACTAATTGATCTTATAATATGTAAAGTAGTTTATATGTATTATATACATATACATATAAACAATAATATTCTTGTTAGTAGCTCTTATAGCAATTTCATGCTATCTCAATTTATATTTAACTGATTGAAGCTGCCTAATTGAGGATCTTTATTAATAGAACCTCCGCAACCGACGAAGAAGTGTCCACGACGAAACGGCTTTTTCGCGCATCCTGATCCATCGGTGTGCAACGTCTTCTACAACTGCATCGACGGAGAAGCGATTGAGATCACCTGTACCACCGGATTGCACTTCGACGAGTATAGCGGAACATGTGTGTGGCCTGATAGCGCAGGTCGTGAGGTAAACAGTTATCGAAGACTTTTTTTATTTTCTCTACCTTTGTCTATGTAAAACATGCTAATACATTTACAGAATTGTTAGCACTAGAAATTTCGTCGTAATGTCATCAGTAACGTGTTCCGTATGCCAATACGTCATATACTTCAAATTAGTTTCGACAGAAATTTGAAGAAATCTGTTCGAAATTTTAAAAAATTGCGAAACCTCTATCTTCTCCGCTAAATCTTTGAGAGAAAGTACTTCTAATACATGTAGTCAGCGCACGTACTTTCTCTCAATTACAATTACGGATCTTCCGCGACGAGTCTGAAATTTTTTCTAGCCATTAGTGACTGTAATGGATGGACGTTCTATTCTGAAAAGCTAATACCGGAATATTGATCTTGAAAATCCGTATTTCGAAGATGTCGATAACAACATCTCGAAGGTTCGATTAATCTTATCTTATAAGTGAACGTGGTTTTAATAGAATGTTAATTCTCTATTTAATATAATTATCAAGGAGGAGGAGAAAATTCTTATTATAATAGTATTATAGTACTAGAAACTAGAAATTGAAAACCAAAAATTAGCAAAAAGAAATAGGAAATAAATAAAAAAGGAATTATACTTGACAAAGCCAAATCTGGCGAAGAAAAAACTGCAAACTTATTTCCAGAAATACTTAAATCCTTAAATTAAATAAAATATAATAAACTTTAGGAAGCTATTACCAAAACTCCTTTAAGAAAAATTGTTAAGATACACTCTAATATGACGATGCTAAATACAAGAATAAATCATGCGATACAGGGCTGTGGAATCATGGGTAAGAAACTAAAGGATGGCTTTGAGTGTCCGACCGAGAGTCAAGTGGACAGCAGAGGCATGTTGGTCGATCACCCCAAGTTCGCGCACCCTGAAGACTGCCAGAAATTCTACGTATGTCTGAACGGCGTGACGCCACGCGAACAAGGTTGCAGCGATGGTACCGTCTACAATGAAGAGCAACAGAGGTGCGATGCACCCGAAAATGTCCCTGGATGGTACGATATCGTGCATTATTTATATATATTATTATTAAGTTATTGCTTTGTTCCAAATTTTGTTAGAATGAATAATTATCGTCAAAAGCGATTAAATAAGTGATATGCATGTGACTTTCCTTAGTATTCTCTAAACATGATCATAATTGATCAGTTAAGAGAATCTCATTTTTGCAACCAAAATTGTTTTTTATTTTTCATCTAAAATTTAATCTGGATTTTAATTTTGTAGAAAGAATTATTTAAATCGTTACTTTTTAACTATTTCTTTGTTTTCTTTATTTCTGATAGTATCTCTAAATCATAAATACATTATGTCATCATTGATCGACTACTACTATATCACGCTTTAGTTAAAAGGTCGAGAAAGTCAGTAATTGTTGTTTGCCTTGCAGCGAGGACTGGTACAAGGACGACGACAAGAAGCCGTAAGGAAGTCGTTGACGTTCATCTGTCCCGCATCGGGACGCCCTCACATTTACTCTAATCACGTGTCACTCACTTCGCTCAGCGTGTAATCCCATGTGTGTGTTTAGCCATTTGAATGCCTTGGAATACATTTTATTTTTACTTTATGCCTACTACTTAATTACAATTAAATCCTTCCTCTCCTGTTTTTCGCAATCAAAACAAAATACTGCGAAATAGCATCAAAATTAATTCTTCTCGCAAGAAGAAATCTTTTAATTAGTTAAGTTAGTTTAATTAAGACGGAAAATTAATAATTTTAATGTCAATATTCTTCTAAAAGTATAAAAACATTCAAATATTAATTATACTATCTTCCTTAAATTTATTCAGATTAATTAATTGGCATTATTATTTAAATAGATTTAATATATATATTTAGGGAACGTAAATTAAAATGAAATTTTATCGTTGATAAATTTTCGGCATTCAAGAAACGTGCAAAAGTTGAATCGTTCTGCCTGTAAGATCGCTCGACTATCACTTTCTCTTGAACTGCTCTCTTGTTTTTTGTTGAGTGATTCTTTCTCTCTCTCTCCTCTTTCTCTTTCCCATACTGCATTGATTAGCAAAGAACGACAGATGAATCTCGTATTCATTTCTCCTGTTTTTTTCAGATGTTGGTCAATGATAATGTAGGAAAAATACGCTATTTTATATAGAAGATAAAAAACCGAAAAATGTAGTAAAGGACCCATACGTTTTTTAACTAAATCACAAAGTATTCACAGAATATTCACGAGAAAAAAAACAAGCACTTTAACAAGAAACTTTAACAGAAAAAATATCGCAATTTAGTTCCGTAACATATTCGATGAAAAAAGTCGCTTTCTTGAAGAAAGATCAACTTATTTCGCTCGCATAGTGAATATATTGAGTTATGCATGGTATTCTTCCACTTAACTTTCCAATTCACAAACATCTGTCGCAAATGTCACTTGCTGAAGATTTTTGAAGATTAAATCTATTCGTTAAGCACGAATTCAATTCCGTAACGCACTTAATGCGACGATATTCAATAGTCATTCTTGTACATCACGATGTTTCTGACTTTTGTATTAAACAGGATTGTAAGTAGCACATAAAAGGCAAAGATACTGCAATGGTTTACTTTAAATTTTGCATTTCAATAAAAAATTAATAAATATGCTTCATCGATTTATATCTATTTTATAATTACGTTAAACTTATGAGATCATATACATATACATACATATACATTTGCGAAGCCTTCTCTCGTTTTCTTCGGCAAGCGATGCAGAAAAACGGTAAATTCAGATATTTAATTTATCCGTAATTGTTCTATTAATTTAAGTAAACAAACAGGTAATTGTTTCAGTTCATTCAGTGCAGTGTTTCAGTCTACGAAACAATTTCTCTCGTTCCGCTTTCGAAAGTATCTCAGTTCAACATCTAGGACTGATCCGAGACCGAAACCAACCCGATTGCAATGCGGGCGCGAAGCAAGCGAACGCGCAAAGTGGGGATGCAAATCGCAGAACGATAGCGGCAGCAACTCCCCGGCGCGCCGTCATCGGCACCCGGAAGTGCCTCGAATATCTCCTTGCGCCGATAATAGCGAGATGTAATAAAACCGGCGCTCATGCATCCATTAGAATGCACTCGCGACTCGGGAGAAAAGGGGCCAGCGAGACTGCGGTCCAAATAGAAAGAGAGAGACAGGACTTTCGGCAAAAGGGGGGCGCAGTTGAGAGAAGGGAGGGTCGGGAAATGTGTGCAGCAACAAGGACCCACCAAGGTGGTGGCGAGACCGTCGAGCGCAACAGGACCCGTTTCGGGCCCGCAGTCACGTTTTACCGTCGTCGCGACGCGCTGTCGCCAAAGCTGAAGAGGACGAAGAAGAGAACTGAGAGAGGAAGGAAGAGAAGAGCAAGCCTCTGCAGGAAGAACTTTGGGACAAAGATTTGAAAGGGTTTGAGAAAATTTTCGAGACACCCTTCAGGATGCAGAGGACGGAAAAGCACGTGGTCCTCCGTGGTCTTTTACTGCTGACCCTAGTGACCTTGAGCAGGGCGCAGTTTCGGTGCCCGGAAGCCAAGGGTTTTTTCCCCGACCCGGAGCAGTGCGATCTCTACTATGCCTGCATTGATGGCCAGGCCGAGGAGAGGTTGTGCAAGGATGGTCTCGTCTTCAGGGACGATAATCCGAAGAAAGAGCTATGCGACATACCAGCGAACGTGCCCTGTGGCGACCGTACTCTTTTACGTAAGTCCACATAAAAAATTATTAGATCTTCATTGATAAAAAACTGAGATTTTTTATCTCAAAAGTGAAAAGAAAAATAAAAGTCTTCAAAATGATCAACGCATTCATGCGATCAACTTTGTTCGTAAAAATATTAGATTATAAGTTTTAAAATTATTTTTATTCTCGCTGTTATATGTGCGACTTATTTAGGCCAAGAATTACAAATCTAGAAATTCTCTATTTGACATAGAAATCTTTTCCGAGTTGTACTTATTGTAAATGTTCAAAGAGTTGAGGCTTTTTTTAAAACTAAGTCTACAACTTTTCTATCTACGTACATATGTTTCTGCAGCTCGACAGATCGGAAGAATGGCCGGTCAGATATCGTCGCGAAAATAGAACTCGGGGTGAACCGGTTTTTCGATGAACGAACAATCAAGGAATTCTTTTACGAATTCTGTCGTACTCCGATCACTCAACATCTTTATTTCTATATGATTAATTATATGATACGTCGCAATATTATGTAATCAGTAGTACAATGACTATGTAATAATTGAAATATATTGCATAATTAAGTGTTGCATTAATTCTTACATAATTGAACAGAGGAGCCGCATCCCAGCAAGGACTGCCCTCGCGCAAACGGCATCTTCAGCCACGAAGACCCGACCGCGTGCGATCGTTTCGTCAACTGCATTGACGGGGTGGCGCAGGTGGTGCCGTGTCCGCCCGGATTAATTTACGAGACCAAGATGTCGAGTTGCGTCTGGCCAGCAGACGCTAGTCGCTTATGTGAGAACATGAAACGCGACGTTTTAGACGACGGTTTTGTCTGCCCGGATGGTGACGTCGCTGGACCATCCGGCAGAATCCTGCCACATCCTACGTATCCGCATCCCGATGACTGCGCCAAATTCTATATCTGCAAGAACGGCGTGGTGCCACAGAAGGGTCAATGCGAACCCGGTACTGTGTACAATGAAGAAAGCTTCAGGTGCACCGAACCGGAATATGTGCAAGGATGGTGAGTATTTTGTTTTCGAGCTTCTGTAGAAACTTGTACTTGATGAGGGTCGTTCGATAAGTTCTTAGAAAATATATGAGATGGCGACACTGATATCAAACCGACACGATATAATACAATATGTATACATACGTATATATTTTCTACGGATTTATCAAACGATCCTCATATGTAATTTTAATAACGACTTTTTTGAGAAAATATACGTCTTTAATAATATTTTTTCGTATATATATTTTCTCTCGTTAACTGCTTATTAATTATATTTTATATTAATTTGTTACTTTTATGATTCGTTAATTTTATCGATGATTTTCTATTTAATAACGCAACAGTACTTTTCCTTAATGTTATATTTACAAATAAAACTATCTTCTCTTTTATTTCTTACTGGATTACTCTTCGATATTCATAACGCATTGCGACTGAATGTTTCAGCGAGGATTACTACAAGCGCAAGAACTGAAGTAGAGGATTGAAGATACCGCACAGTTAACCGCAGCTACGTGTGTAACGCTCATCTTTTTACTTCTAGGAACAATAAACGCGTGTAATATGTATGCTTACGTAAAAACCACGTAGCCTTTACGAGAGCGATTACGCCCTCTCCGCGACAATTACTACCCCTTTCTCCTTTTACGTAAACAAATTCGTATTCGGAAAATTCGTAACGAAGCTGCCAGTCGCGGATCACTAACTCACGGAAAGAAAACCCGCAAATGCGACGATATCAACTTCTAATATTCGTTAGATAAACTATCTGCACTCCGAACCGGTCCGACTTTACATAATTATCGATTATACCTACGTTAATAAAATTTTATTGTAAAACCGCGTGGGCACACATACCCGTACGCAATTCCGCGATTAAATAACCGAAGTAATAAGATTATTTATTTTAGTCCAAACGAGAATTAACTCTTTCACTCCGAACGCCACTTTAGATAACATCATTTTTAGCTGATATAAGAGAATTATGCTATATTAAATCTTAATACATTTATGTGATTACGTTCGTATATTTGTGTTTTCTACAGAGTGCCCATGAAATCTAGTTGGATATAGATTTGATTACTAAGACTTTGATGAAAAATTGTTCAAAACTTGATTAATGAAAAATGTTAATTATATTTTTGTAGAAAGCTTTAATGTGTTAAAAATAATTGCATTGATCATAAGTTAAGATCTTTATTTTCACACTTAACTATTATAGAAAATTGCTGAGGTGTCTATACTTTCATTCAAATATAATTATGAAAAAATTTATATACATAAAAGATACATGCAGTAAAAAAATAATAAAACATACATGTATTGCAGCATGATTGTATCATTTACCTTAGTTCCCAAAGATATACACTTTGAAGTTGTTGAAATAATAAGTCAAATAGTAGAAATCCGAAAAAGTTAATTAAGCGATGATGATGATTAAGATTTCTATTGAGATGATCAAATAATTTTCTCTCGTCGAATGATAGATTCAAATTATATAACCAAAATTATCTATTGTATCTTACAATGAATTGACTTGACGTTTTCTAATGCAAAAACCTGGACATCGAAAAATCTCTCATCCAATCTTCATCACAAAATCGCATCTTCGAACATATTACACATTGGCGAATCGAAATGTCAACCTGAGAATTAATTAAGTCATTCGTGATAAAATTATATTGCGCAATATATCGCTTTATTAAACTTACAACTTCAACTATATCTGCGCGTGCGCTTTATTATATAACGTATTCTTTAAGTTTAGACATTTAAATAAAACAAAAAAGATCGATTAAACGGAAATTAACAACGTGTACATACATGTTTTACGATATTCGCTTTACGATATTTTATCAAACTTATTTTATTTTTCACATTTTATGTGTCTTACATTGATGAAAAATTCGACAAATAACAAGTAACAATAAAGAATGCGCCATAGTTTGCCGAGTTAATACAGACAATTTCTCTTCATTTGCCTGACAGCAACCTTTCTCTTTATGTAATATGCGATGTGTTCAACGAAATACGCCTCAACCAGTGATTTACATTTTGTGCGTGGCGATGAACTCGGTTGAAATCAATTTCGAGTTTCTTATTTCCAATACCTTTATAGACAAGAACAAGATAAAGAGATGTGTGCGAGATACATGGCGCATCTTCTCCAATACAAGATAAAATATATATTTTTCTTTGATTCATAAAATAAAGCATATTTTCCAAACTTTTTATTTTAAAATTGACAGTTGATATTTTACAATAACATATTTTAGATAACTTGTTCACAGAAAATCTTAAATTGTCGTTAAATTTATTTTGCGCTAAAATCAAGAAAGATTATCATCATGACATATTCATTTCAAATGTTCGATCTATTTATCTGACTCGCTTCGGCTGCTTTCACTATCCGGCGATCTGGTCCCCCCTCCTCCTTGGGACCAGTACGATGGGTCTTGCGTAAGGCCAGTTAAGATCCGAGGGGCCTCACCAACGTGTGCACGCATCAGTGTTCGCCAAGAGATCATGTGTTCGCATTAGTTGATATATGGGAAACGCACCTGTCTGCGTGCGTGCACACGTTTCAGTTATATGATTACACGTGTTCGCACGTGTTACAACGTATTTAGAAGCTCGTGTTGCGCTGTATTCGTCATAGCACGAGGATCGCACCTTGGCATTAACCGTTAAGCGCAACGTGCCCTTACTTTATTCCCGTTTTTGCGAGAAACTCGCTTTCCTACTGCGACAACGCGTCCTTTCTTAAGATACTTTTAAAATGCTTTGAACTTTTAAAGTAAAGTTAAAACTAAAAATCGGATAACTATATAAATGGGAAAAAGATATATCAAACGATAATGTAAGATTTAAATAAATCCAAATTTTTATACAATTTTATGTACTTTTGGTGCAATATATGCATAATATGCCGTACAATCACCTATTATAACCATATTATGCGATTATGCAGTTACGCGATCTTTCGAATTGTCAGTTGTGCGATAACATATTCCATCTGCACAGCCGTTCACCGAGACTGCAGAAATGTTAGACGGTATTAAATTAAACACGGAAAAATGACTTGTGCAACATGGTTGACTGCAGAGCGTACGTGTCAGAGTTTTACATCCTTAGACATTTCGAGAGGTGCAAAAGACTCTCGCACTCTACCATTAAAGCTGACGTCGTCTAGTCGTATATACAATGTATCTTCTTGTGAGATGCCGAGAGATTAGAAGGATGATTCAAATGTATTTTTGCAGCTAAAGGAATATTCCTCGTTCGTCTGCGAATGCAACCCATTGTGCATTTGTATGCAGAATATCTCTTAAATGTTCTCTCGTATAAATAGCATTAATTTTATGACGTCTTCAATAGTACCTTGGGAACGCAAAAAATCTTCCTGCCAACTTTTATCTTACATTCTTTTATCGCTGCAGAATCAGCTTCTTGCTTCTATTCTCTTAGAATATACATTTTCCAATATAATTATATATTTTCTCCACCGTCCGTTGGACTTTCTTTCCAACTGTTTCTTCTCTTGAGCAATCTTCGTGATTCATTCGACTGAGATCTAGTCTTTTCCTCAAATTAACAGTCAAGGATCCAACCGCGGTTTCCGGACAATCCATCACGCTCGGTGTGCCGCTGGTCGGCACACCGAGCACGTAACCAGCCGATGGCGACCCGGGAGAATCCTGGTGGGGTCCAGTGGAGCCGCGGTGAAGGGAGTGAAGGGAGACGGGACTGTCTCGAGGTGTACTCGAGGCCGACACCTAAGTGCGCGCCAATCGCCGACTTCGGTCAGTAGTCACAGTCAGTAGCCAAGCTGAAGAGAGTGCCGGAAAGATGGGCTATCCAAGGAGCGTGACCCTGCTGCTGGTCTTGGCAGTCCTGGCACGTGGTAAGTTCTCCACCACCACCATCACCACCGGCATCATCATCATCATCATCATCATCACCACCGCGTGGTCACCTTCACCTCGCATCTCGCATGCGCGCAACATACGTGCATCTCCGCCTTAGGATGCGCTTCTTTTCTTCCTCTCTGCATCGGCGACTGCCCCTCCGCTAGCGTAAACGCTTTCTTCTTCCCCTGGGGCCTGAGGCCTGGCAGGTTGCGACACCACCCTCGGCTCGCGAGGCTTTCACTGCCGAGGCACCATATGTTAAGATCCATGTGTGTAACATAATGGTCGACATTCCGAAGTGATCCATAGAAAATACAATCAATCCGCGATTTAAGTACTGATCAGATCGTGGTACAAGATGATTTTTCTCAGTTTTTGGTGGCGAATTTTGTTTATTTAAATATAAAACACTTCCTCAATTTTTTGCATCTTTTTATATATTTATGGGTAGACTGTTTAAAAAAAAAAAACAACTTTTTCAGAGATAGTTATAATTTTCATCTCTTAATATCTTTTTTGTCTTGTCTCGCAATTGTCTTTATTTGCTAAGAAAAAATTCTAACTTTTTCGTGAGTTGTTTCTATGAGGTGAACCATTGTCTGTTTTATGCATATGTTTTACGTACGCCTGTATGTATAATGAAGCAAACATGGTGTCCGTTACACTTCACCTCACTGTTGGAACGCACATTCGCGAAAAAAAGTTTGTGAGAGTCAGCGTTCGCGAGGTTGTCATGCGAATCGAGTTTTTACGAATTAAAAACATTCGAATCCAAACTTGATCAACAAATTTTATTTTTCATCGATTACAATCTTCTTTGCTATAATTATTCATGGAACAAAATCACAATATACACTAAAATATAAAAATAGGATAAAAGAAATTTATATGTATTTATATGCATAATAACAAAAATTAATATTATAATATTTATGTTAAATATTTACATTTTCTACAAGTACGTTAAGTTTTCTTTCACTTCTTATAGCTGAAGGTGCTACCCTATTTGGAGCTCCACCATGCCCCGACCCTTATGGGATTCATGCGTACGCCCACCCTGAGGACTGCGGAGCCTTCTTTCTATGCACGAATGGCAGTTTAACTTTTGAATATTGCGAGAACGGACTTCTCTTCGATGGACATGGCTCTGTTTACAACCATTGCAATTATAATTGGGCCGTTCAATGCGGTGATCGTAAAGTCGATTGTAAGTATCGTAAATATTACAAACGTAATATCTTTTTGTTCATTTCTTCAAGGCACTGAAATGTTTTTATTTGATGTATTATTGCACTACTAGTTAGCACATTCCATTATTTATGTTATTATTTAAATTATTATTCTTTAAACAAAATCATGTATTTTATGCAAAAGTAAAAATTACACGTCCGCGAAAGAAACATTCTCGTGAAAGTAAAAGTTGTGTAAGCCAGGCGATTTTGGCAGCGCTTTAGTGGGTCATGTTAACGCCAATGATTATAATTTTGCCCTCGAGCAAATCTCTCTGGATCGCTTCAACTCAATGTTTCGACGCAGTTGCGTGACTTTCCAATTTCCCATCTCGTTTCCCGTATTCTGCTCCGCCAAAAACCCTATGCATAAACTATAATAAATTTTTTTATTATATGTACAAAGAAAAAAAGGTAAAAAATTGGTATAAAAAATATAATTTAACATTTAAAATGACATTTAAAACGAGACAAAGCTCCGTCAAAATTATGTCCGATTAAACATGCTAAGAGAATTTCTATTACAAACTTTTGTACAAAATATCCTACGTTTAATATTTTCACAAAAAAAAAAGATAAACTAGGCGGAAACATTTCTTTCTTAGTCAGTATATTTAACTTGTTTCTATAACTTATAACTTTAGGATTCCTCGAATAAAGATAATCAACCGATCATTTTCACAGGGACGCCGATCAGCAGTCCGGGCTGCGAGTACCAATTCGGCATGTATCCGGATAGCGATAGCTGCAGCACCACATACAGCAAGTGCATCCACGGTGAATCGCATCAGGCACATTGTGACTCTGGTCTGGTTTACAACGCCAAGACCCACACGTGCGTCTGGCCCGATGAGCTCATCCCCTACTGCAACCCCGAAGCCATAGTCGGATTCAAGTGTCCGCACAAGCTGCCGCCTCACAGCCCCGCTGCCAAATTCTGGCCCTACCCAAGGTAACGCAATTACATGCAGTTATACGAGACATTTCTGAGAAATTCCACGTAACGAGAAACCACGCGGCGATAAATATGACGATGAGGATCGATGCACTCCGAGAGCCGCGCAATATATTCAATTTTTTATTGCTTTTTTTTGCTTCTTAAAAGTCTTAAAAATTCAATTCTTCGTTCTTGTTGTATACGAACACGTTCTCATTTTTTCTTTTTTTATCGGTAAAACACCTGTTGATCAGTTTAATTGCTTGCTTCTCTTCTGTCTTTTAAATTGAATGTTTTGTTTCATTATTTCAGATTTGATTAAATTGTGTCTAAAAATTTTGTTTTGATCGATAATTGCATAGAGATGAGTTTCACTCTTGCTTATACATACAATATTTCAATATCTTCATTTTACCAGCCTTCAAGATCTTAATATATTTTATATAAATATTTTCTCACACAAATTATCATACGTCCGTGTGAATTGTTGATATTAATGTTTATTGAAGTGCGTACATCATTTCAGTATACAGTCATAGGATATAATAAAATTTTTTATCTTGATCTTCCCTTTCCTCTCTTCTTTTTTATTACGCGAAAGATTCAGGGAGGAAATACTGCGCGTCGCTAATTGTGAGAGTAAAAGGAGTTGACGCCGTTAAATGTCAGACCATTCGCGTTTATGCGTAGTGCTTCGGTATAAGAACCGGTCGTTTTTCAAGAGAGACTCGGAGAACGAGAAAGAGAAAGAGATGAGACAAATGTCGACATGTATTTTATATGAATATTCAATTTCCTACTACATAAATAACGAATACGTTATTCTTTCTCCATGAATTATACAGGATGTTACAAAAGAAATCTAGGAAATGATATTTAAAGAAAAATAAAGGTTTTAAATAATATTATATTCCTAATATTAATTATTACCTATAACGTTGCATTCGCTGGAACAACTATAACTTTTTAGTTGTAGAATTGCAAATAGTTGATTATGCTTTTTTAAGATATGGTGATCAATGAAAATACTTGTTTAAATATCGAAACTATATGCTAAGATGTTTCATTTATTCATGTGGCATTATTTTTAGATTCCCTGTGCCAGGTGATTGCGGCAGATTGATCACCTGCGTCGATGGTCATCCACGACTTCTCACCTGTGGAGATGGAAAATTATTCGACTCTGTGAGTCTGACCTGCCTGGATCCTGACGAAGTTCCTCATTGGTTTGTATATTTTACATCTCGAGATTTTTAATATCCAGATTTCTACTTGAGGTTAATATTATAAGCGCGAATACTTGATCTAAGATCTTCCTGACGATGAAGAAAAGTTTTAAAGTTTATTGCGATAATTGAAACAGACGTAATAATTAAGTTCTTATTAAATTTAATACGAAAATACAATAAAAAATATTTTAACTTTCTAATTATATGTTTTTGTATTTTTCACAGCAATGGAGTTTAAGCATCGAAGTGTATTCCTGATTAATCATTCAATCAGTGATGAAATCAAGAAACAACAAAACAATCAAGAAAGAACTACACGTTCAATAAAAAATTTACTTTTGGAAAAAAGATATAACAATTGCAGCTACAAATTTATATATAACGCTCAAAAAGCAATTGCACAATTGCATTGTAAAGAATTAAATTAGTATAGAGAACAAAATTAATCTTGAAAATTAAGAGAATAATTAATTACAAAAATAAAGAAATCGAATAAAAACAGCAATTACAGCGTAATGTTAGATGCATTTTTTATGAGCAAAAAAATGATTAAAAGAAGAAGTTAATTAACACGGGACGTAAAAATCTCTACTTTTGCTAGATTCCAATTTTGTTCAGCGTTGCAAAAATAGACGAGAATAGAAAACCTAATTATTCCTAATAATAAATGTTAAGGGGAAGTGATTGCACCGTAAAGTGCATAAAAAGAGTACGATATGTAGTACATATAGTGTGTATTTATATAATACGATATATATGTAATACATATAATGTATTTATGATAAATAGAATAACAATGTACAGCCAGGCAACATTGAATAAAATCTGGACATGCGTATAAAAAATATACAACGTACAGTTTATTCCATTCGATCTACATGTACATAATACGAGTCTTACGATTACGAGGGCGAGGGAAAGAGAGTGAAGGGATGGGGACAATATGTACATCTCGATCAATGTGACAGAGGCGAACGGATGGTGAACGGTTCTAGAACCGAAAAACGAGATGTTGGTGTAATATTATAATTAATCGATAATACGAGTCTCCGTTCTCGGGAAAGGAGTAGAACTCGATCGGTTAAATCATGGACGGATCAATGGATCAATCGGCATCGATGAGTCTCGGTCTTTGGAAGTGTTTTTAGCTTTTTACTTATTTTTCTTATTTTCTGGGTCTAATATTGTTCCTTTAAAAAAATAAACCTGCGTCTATGTCCATTTAAATTGTTTAACTTGTTAAATTTAATTGTTAAATTTAACTTGATTTTATTTTTTATTTGTAATTCATATCTTTTATTTGATATTTCACAGTATGCAAGAGTATTGCATTATTAAACAATTTTATAATCAGCTTTTTTCATATTGTTGTTAATCCCATTTTTGTTTTTTCCTTTTCTTTAAGTGTATCTTCGTTGATGTTTATCAAATTTATAAATTTGTATAAAATCATATATTTCATAAATGTATTCCTCATCAATAAAATAATTAAAATAATATTTACCGATTACTCAAATTTCAGCCACATGTCTTTATAATTAAGAAAGTAATCCACTGCAGCAGAAATGTTATCAAGAAGGAATGGAACTTTGTCAACGTCCCCGAGAAATCACAGGCCTTTCCTCTGGCATCCAGAACAATTTCAGAATATCAAAGAAGCTCTAAATATCTCAAACTCGATTCTACTCGACTCTAGAATTATGGAATTACAGGATTTGCGCGGGATTCCGGGGAGACCCGACGAGAGAACCTTTCGAGAACTCTCCGATCGATGATCGACGACGAGCTCGACCTTCGCGATCTCGCTCGTCAAAGGGACCCCTCTCGCTTCCTTCGGTCCTTCCAACTTGGATGCAGGACCAATCGTCGCCTTAGTTCCTGGCGCGCGGTCGCAGGGGGATCGGTAGCGCGCCTGACGGCAACGGTGGCACGCCAGGTGGCAGGTTTTCCTCTTCAGGCTCTTGCTCGTTGCGACCTTCGGGTAACTCGCCCTCGGCGGGTAGCGGCGTCGTGGGTACGTCGCAATCCTCCGTCGGTGGTACCACGCACCTCAATGATCGCCTGTCAAACACCAGCATGGCCGGGCACCGCTGCAGCCGCGGATAGCCACCCTGACACTGCCAGTAGCGGTTGCACGATTTGCCCAGGGGCACGTTGCCGTTGGCGTCGTCATTGCAGAGAGCTGCAAACAGTTCAAATCTTACGTCTAGCCAGGTCGAATATATTGTCAACCTGCTGCTTGGCCGCTGCAAGAGACTCGTAAATAGGATATGCGAAAAGCATTTCCGAGTCTCGACCCCGCTAATCGCGGTTCAATCAATCGTTCTTCTGATGATTGCGTACCAATGCGATATGACTCGGTGAAAGTTGGAAACTTTCGTTCGGATGGGATAGAATGACCTAACTCGAAATTTAATTATGGATGCACGCGTTTCCACGTTCGTGGATATCTTTTCTTCTTGCGAAGAAGGTGGAAACTGCAAGAGATTATTTTCAAGATTTTCCAATTCTCCTTATATAAAAAATGTTCGCTAAAATCTTGTTATCAATTGTTAACGAGATATCATCGCTATTTAGCAGAATATTTTCAAGATTCTGTTTGACAAAACGTAATTTGGTTTCGAAGTGAATCGCTTCAATTAATCCTACTTGAGGAAAATGTTTGATGATCCACGAAAATTGATTCTTGCAATTGGTTTCCATCCCGTTTCAGTCTTGAAAAAGAGATACAATCTCGCAGTGATCAATGCATTGGTGTCGACGTTTGACATTCTGAGAGACGGCGCGACGGGAATTAATAAACGCATTTCATCTGATCCCGAGGGCAAGTAGGGGGAGAAAGGCGCGACGAGAATTCGCTTCGAATGCTAATTAAGTGCCTCGCCCCTTTTTCCTTGGGGCACTGTCTCCTGGATCGAAGAACAGCTATGAGGAAACGTATCGCGTCTTATTCGCCCACTTTTGAAAGTGAAAATGATGATTGAAATGGACTGCAATTCTTGTATGAAAACTCTTGCATCGCATCTTAAAATTGAATCACATTAAAATTACATCTTAAAAATGCTTCAAGTATGTTCAATCAAAATTCAAAGTTAATTCCGATTATAAAGATGAAAACAAAGACGAAAGGATCAAACTGAACTCAGAGCTGAGAATCAAGCATCGTTCGCGGAAAATCACAGTCATTGTTCAGGACACTTCATGGTCTCCAAACAATCTCCAAGTATCCGTTATTTTTCTTTCCTCTATAATAATTTTCCATTCCGTTCTTCCTTTAGATTCCTCGAGACGACTCTTAATAAACCTCAACAATATTCTAATAAAATCCTTTCATCGTCCTACTTACGATGCTTCTGACATCCCTCGACGTTTTCAGGCCAGTCGCAGGATCTGGCCCTCTCGTTGTAAAGCAGACCACCTATGCAGAGCTGCTCAGTGGCGGTACCGTTCCAGCAGGTCCAATACCTGGTGCACGAAGTCTCGTGCCCGAAGATGCCGTACAGCCAGTCGCAGTGCTCGGTCGAGATCGGTGGGTTTGCCTGGCGTTTACCGTCACAATAGTTCGCCCGCCACGGGTAATCGCAACCCTCGGTGACACCGCGATGTTTGCCGGCGAAAACGAGACCATTTGGACAGTCAAACAACTCCGGACGGCCATTTACACATTCCCAATAACGATCACAATATTCGGCATCACCCACCACCCGCGACTTTGTCTGGCATGGATCCTCCTGCTGCTGCTTCTGGCCCAGCGAGCCTGTAAACATAGAAATGTGAATGCTTGTCCTCTTTGGGACTTTTTGATGGAATGGAATCCTCTTGAGTCATGTTCAGGATGATAACGAAGTCAGATAAAGGAAAGTCAGATTGTTCAGGAGAGCTTGATGGCTAGATTTAGGATAGAGTATTTCCTGTTTCCTTGTACATATTATATGTATAGATGATAGGATCATGGTGATTAATGAATTAATTAATTAATAAAAAGAGTAATTAGTCCATCCGTGAAGAAACTCTTTTTCTGCTTATCGTCCTCTGCTTTCTCAATACTAATAGAGCAGCAAAGCCAATTAAGCTCATCTGGAAGCTCATTAACGAGCATTCAAATTTATCTGCCAATTTATCGAATCATTAACTTTTCCTCCATTTGTGCTAATTATCCTTTCCTTTCCCTTTCGTTCCAATGAACCGCGATTACGAAATACCAAGGAACATGCGTATCAGAATCAGGAATTCCACCTGTGTGTGTCCTCGTCGAAGGATATCGTGGGGAATATCAACGACGTACCTGC
This sequence comes from Ooceraea biroi, assembly GCF_003672135.1. NCBI lineage: Eukaryota > Metazoa > Arthropoda > Insecta > Hymenoptera > Formicidae > Ooceraea > Ooceraea biroi. The sequence goes on from NC_039506.1 coordinate 1,574,105, forward strand.
AATTTACCGCCAATTCTAGCCACGTACAATTTCGGAGTCATGATAAATTAAGATCTGCCGAGTCAATTCGAAAATCACAATGAATAGCGAATGGTATCATCCTTGCCAACACAGAATTCGTTCACCGTTCAAGGATATCGTCTGATTAATGTGAGATATCCGGATCGCATTTCTTTTCGCAAGTGGAACAAGTCAAATAACATCATCCTATAAAATACTATAGCATACTATAAAGTAATATTCTTTTCTTTTATAGATATGTAAGCTACAGAACAACATTTATCCTTTCTGTCCAAATCTATTGAAATATTAAATATATGTATTTTAAGCCGAAAGTTCGAAAAGAATTGTTTTTTAATGATATTGTTTAAAAAGAAGGATTTTTGAATGTGTTTTTCCTTAAATGTATAGCGCGCTTTTGCTGTTGTAACTACCGCATTTTTATTTGGAAATTTTTATCGGAGATACACACACTATTGGATGGAGGGCGTGCATACACTACCGGTGCCGGTTTACCGTAATGCGATCGTTTCGCTAATGATCCGATGGTGCGCATTCGCCAGAAAAGCAAATAGTAAAATAAGGTGGGAAGCCGGCATGAGGCGCGCTCCCAAGACAGCTCTCAAGTGAAAGTGCCTAGCCTTGACTTGCAACCTTCGGGAGCAGCTCTGCTCCACACCCCTGTTTCATCTCCTTGCTTCGCCCCCCTGTACTGCCCATTGATCCCCCACGAAAAATTCACCATTCGCCTGTCATTCTTATTCTTTACTTTGCGATTCTCAGTTGGAAGATTCTCTCAAACCATTAAACTATTAGACAAATTTCTCCCAACTTTATTTTTTTTATTATATATGTATTATCTTTTTAGGTATTTATTTAATAATATCAATAATACCAATTTTATCACAAAAATTTACGATAATATATATTTTTAATTCTGTCAAATAAAATAAAAATCTCGATAGTTTTATTCATTTTTAAGATACTTATTCGCTATGAACACGCTTTTATGTTGTAGCCTTTAGTCGTGGAAAAATTACATTGTTGGCCAAGTAGTCCGAGCGGATAAGGGAAGGAAAGCGCAGCACGATTGATCTCACGATACGGATAATCTCGTGGGGAAGCGAGCTTCACTCGTTTGAGAATGTCTGGAGATTGCAAGTTTCCTCCGACACAGCGATTGTGCAAAACATAGCCTTAATTATCAATGGGAATATCGTAACAATATCTAAAATCGATAACTATAGCGCTCTTGACGTAATCGCGTCGTTCTTTTCAGTTCTTTGTCTGTTTGTTTGAGACTTTCAAATCGTCGGTTTCCATAAAGTTAACAGCGACTGTTTGACATTCTGAAAGATTATATTTTTCAGATAGAGAGATGTGAATTTCCTGAAATTTTTCTTTAATCTGTTAAAATATAGACAACTACGGGACCAAAATAACGTCTAAAAATCAAAATAAAAACATATATCTTATACAATAATAATTATTAACCTTTGATATCATTTTACTATCCTATTATTCGCTAGAACAATCAATACGAAATCCCATAACAATTATTAACTGCTGTAACGTATCCGGACATTAATGCGATCACCAGATTTATCCTTCATCAGGAATTATGCAAATGTCGTCAAGAGCCGGATGATGAGGTTGATGCCTCCGCTCGAAGAGCGAGGAAGATGAATCCGATTAGTCCCGCGAGCGGCGCGATTAATCGATTTACTCGCGCGGTCGTCACGGTACCGCAAATAGGTGGAGACATCCCTGGGACGTCGTCGAGGCGCATTACGCAAGCGGTACGTTTAGTTAACGCCGTGTGCGGCATCGAGTTACTTTCCCTTTCTTAACGACTCCTTGTAAAGAGTAAGTAGCCGGAGCCGCAATGACTCCGTCGGTCGTTACACCTCGGAGCAGGAGCGGCTTTGCTCTTCGACGAAGATTTCATGCTCTACGCTCTATGCAAAACACGAGGCCTCGAACGAACAAATAAACGCACTACGGTCCAGTAAATCCCTGGCTTGAATTTACAAGAAATCGAGATTTTGCAGCAAAAAAGCATCTCCGTAGAGCGGAGTGTGAGGGAATCATCTCTTTAGATGACTTGGAAGATCGACGACTCAAAGTTTGGAATATATACATATATCGACGGCTGTTGTACATTAATTTTCCGAAAGCGTACTCTCCATGAATTACAAGCTCCATGAATTAGCGCAATAAAGATGCGGATATCCAGCGTAACACTCGGCAAAGTAATTCGCGTAACTTCCTCGAATAAATTTCAAGAGAATGGTCACATGAATATTTATCTTGCGCTTTCTTTAATACAGCTCGCGACTGCTTGATTCCAGAATTTCCGGATGAATGATTCCGTCAACGTTGAATTTCGCGCAATCGGTCGAAACGGAAAAAAGCTCCGAGATAAATTTCCCATCGAGGAATCCCGCGTTACCGGATTAAACTAAGAGAAAAATGCATCTGGAGAGACATTTCCAAACGGCGGCGGTAAAAGTCTCACGAGTCTCTTTCTCTCGTGGCCTTTTCCACGTCCCCTTCCGTGATACGCGAATAAATAAGTGCAATCCACCTTCCCGGTCCTTCCCGAGACCGGTAGAACACGAAGCCGAGGAACGCGATGCCGGGGCCCCACCTTAACTCGGTACCTGGTAAAATGCAAACGTTCCTCGGCAAAGAACGCGCGCAACAACAACGACGTTTACGATCTCGCTTCCCTTTTCCGTCCTATTCACAACCTTTTTATCCTTCTGATCAATAAATCAAGCCGAGCAGAACAACCAGCGTTTTTCTCGTTGTTACACCGCTTCCGGAATCGGTCAGAGCGCAAATGTTGCAACTTGGCGCGTTGCAAACGTGGCGAGCAAACGTGGGAAGCGGACAGACAAATAGATGAATGAACGAGCTTTCCTTCGCGAAAATTACGCGCGGTTGACTACCGGTTGGTGCCCAAACTAATGTGCTCTCATAATAAAACCGTGCATGTGTCGCCGTAGAAAGTAGAATCCCTTGCGTAAGCGCAAACGCCGCGTGGCAGCGCCGAGTTAACGGCAATTACACGTTTTCGAGTGATCGAAGACGGCTGTCGTCGACGTCGATAATCTACTTGCCACGACTCGAGGAAAGGAGCAAGATGGAAAAGTATCTGTGACGTGGAACACCATAAATTATGGCAAAAAGTTTCAATGTGGAATACTGTGCACGAGATTAGATAATATAAATTAAATATAAAATTGTATAAGACGTAGAAACGTGTCAAGTAAATTATTAAAAGAAATAACGTGCTTCCGAAGGGTGTCCAATAAATAATTATATACTTGTAAAGATGATGAGAGAGAGAGAGAGAGAGTGAACTGCAGGCTGAGCTACTTTCATATTTTCACTCCAGGCGCACAGGAGAAAGTTCCCGAGAGATGTGTGAAACCCGGTGAATGGTCGTCATTGTTCTTGCGGAGATGTGTATAATAATTACGAAGTAGAAGATCTCCCCTCTCGTTCCCCAACTGTTTACTATAGATTCTACACGTTGGATGTCGCGGGAATTGTGCAACGAAAATTGTAATCGAGCAGCCATCTCATTACTTAACTTGACGACGTTACTCTCCCTTATCAAACTAGCAATTATGTAATTTAGACGCGCTAAATTAGGTGGGACCCACCAGTTTTCTTTGCTGTTACTAACATAGCGTTAATTTAGGAAATTAGTTGCTATGACGTTTATCAGATTAGAAATTATATGATTTCTCATTGCACTTTACTCACGCTAGCTTTCCACACTACAGAGTACGTAAAACGTTCAATTAAATAAAATGTAATTGATTCGTCATTATATACATTTTCTGAGAATAATAATAATATTTTTATCACAAATTAGAGAGAGAGAGAGAGCTAACAAAGAATATGATTAATCTTATTAATAAAGATATTAAATTATCTAATAATTAATTTAATTCACAGTTATCTATCAATAAATAAGGAAACTAAAAACAATTCCAGTTGCAAAGTTCTTACAAATAGACAATGGGAGAATGATTTGGTAGAAAAACTATAATGTATCCCACTTATAAGTGATAGTAAAGTGAATGTAGAAAAGTGGTATGTATCATAATAAGGATGCATGACGGCACGTTTAGCGTTGGTAATAAACACCGTTAGAATGAAACGATAATTTGTCATTCAGTGAGAAAATAAAGTAGGTCGCTCTCATGAGTCATCGTCAATCTCGAAGGACACAGGAAGATCGCTTTAATCGATGTCTATCATCGCGAGGATTCACGAAAGAAAGTGGAACGGTCCGCGTAGTTTTTCACTGCGAACAGTAATAGCTGTGCTGAAATTTCACCGTTTTCATTCTCGCACCTCGCTCGCTCGCAACTCGACTCGTTATTGAACGACTCTTATTATTTACAGTCGCATACGTGCCGATCTCGAAAGTGAAAGCCGAACGATTACTAGATCAAATCAAGATCAAAAGTAATCTATTTCTCGTTAAGTATTTAATTGACATTTAAAATATAAAAAATAGAATTAAAGAATTTTAGCGTGATTACGTTGTTATGAAGTGAGATATCAATTTTTCATTATTAATAGTATCCCTGAAATATAGCTATATATTTATTTGTGCATTTTATATAAAAATTAAAGAATATTTTCTCATATGTATATAAATCAAAGAATATTTTGAAACTTGAATATATAAACAGTATTAATATAATATATATTATTAATTTATATAAATTGCATGATCAATAAAACTATTAAAGAAATATTATATACCGACACAAATAAAAATTTTTACGTTTTATGTTTACTTATAATATTAAGCATTTATATTGACAAAATTACTAGTTAAAATATAAAAATTCTCAAATGTATCAAATTATATTTATCAATTATATTGATTAACCTATGTTTAATATAGACAGAAAGCGACACGCGATCGATGCAATTCAATTAGTCTGTTCAATTAAAAATAGACCAAGAGGACGAAGCGAGAAAGAACCAAGACGAAGAAGAAGAAGAAAAGCACGAAGAAGAAGAAGAAAAGCACAAAGAAGACCGAAAAGAAGAAGAGGCAGAACGACTCACCCTGCGTAGCTAGGAGCACCAGGACGAGCGGAAGGATTTGCTGCAACATTCTGAGTTGAAGTGGCGACGCACGATCGATCTAACTCGAAGTGTCAATCCCTGATCGGTAAAATATCCCGAGGACGACTGAGGAATACGACTCGGGGAGAATGCGCGCTCTCTTTCTCTGCGTTGTCGTGTGGGAGCCGAGGAAGCTCGGCTGATGAGTTTTCGTGTCGAGACTGGTCACTGGGAGAGGCGTTTGCCTGGTGTCTTATATGAGCTCCCCACCCTTCGTCACCAACCGATCTCTGGGGCCGCGTAAGAAGGCTCTACGCCAGAACATACCTGGTTTCGTCTATCGGTAATCCTAGCTGATAGCCACGATGATCACCCGACGATACCGTCCTGGAACGCGAACGTCGGTTAGAAGGGGACGCAAAGGATCTCTCTACGTGATGATCTCTCGTGGGAGAGATGACACATAGTGTCTTTAATAATAACATTTTTCCGTATTATACACTGTGTAATTTATCGCACGCTCAGGAAGGCCATAAGAAGTCTTTGCCTCGATCGTCATGGATGATATCTGTGTTTCCTTGGAAGTTATAAGACTTGACATATCAACTACTTTATTTTCTTTTATACTCAATAATATTCTTGAATTATACAGATTAATCTAATTTTGAACTAATTTTGAAGTATGAGCTTTGATTATACTTAATTATCGTAATTTCCGAAAGAACGGTTTCCTTTTTGAAAAGAAACATTTTTTGAACATAATTCGAGACACTTATTAATTATTAATCTGTATGTAATGAATGTATTACTTGTTATAATTGTACATTCACATTATAATTATTGTCATAACTTAGAAAATTGATAAATAATTTTTTACTTTTGCATAATATAATTGTTTTAAGCACGGATAACTGCAATTACATAGTTTGAAATGCAAAACGGAAAAAATACTAATAGCAATCTATTACCAATATTACAGTTTAATTAATGATCATAAAATTTCACGCGGTGAAAAGGTGAAACTCTTCCATGTATATAAATATCTATAAACATTCATAAACACTACAAATTCTGTCGAAGCATTTATAGAAATCGATTACACGCCACGAATTGATACTGATAGCATTGGAAAAAAACTCGCCTGATTATCTATTAGACACTAAAGTATTCGCGGATAAAACAACATTGCTACGCTCTACGAAGCAGGACTAATTAATGGCTAATCCTGATCGGGACTTTAACTTGCAAGACAAACTCACTCGTGATCGAAGAGCAGCAGGTATTACCTTACGAAGAGGTGTTCGAAGAGGGGAAGTGAAATTCCGCTCCGAGGAAAACGAGATCGCTATACGGAGAACGGAGAGAATTTTTGCTCGCTAATTGGGAAGAAAACCCGTTTGGCAAAAATATCATTTGCACGCAGGAAAGAAAACTTATTTGGAAGGAAGGTCAGATTTATTCGTAAATCGCAAGAAAGCTCATAATTAAGATTTATAATTATCAAGAAATTGGAGAAGACAAGCGCGAAAAATTGCACGATAATTTAATCAAACTCTAATTCTTAATCCATAAATACCATTTCATAAATCTTCATATTTAATATTAACGTTATTATTATTTCTTAATTCCTGCTGGATTCAAATTTTACTTTAACTTCAAATAACAATAAAACATCCTGCATATAATTATTATCGATTTATTATTGTCGCTATATCGTGAATCGAGATGCTCAGAAATACGTGGCACACGTAATTTCCGTTATCTCAAAGCGCCACCGTTAACCGTTTATTTCGCGTGCATAAACGGCCTCGAGACGAGGCCTTCACGAGGCTTCTTTCGCCTTCCTCCGGCCAAGCGGTCATCTTAATGCGATGAGATGGTGAAAATAAAAGATGAAACTCTCACACATGACAGTGCAAGATGCCTACATTACATATCACGTCAATATGACAATAGCAATAGCGTACACGTACAGTATCGTTTCCAGGACAAAGTTAATATTAGATGGAGTTAATATTACAGGAATAACAAAGTGATTGTTACTTTTTGCCACTTTTTCTCATGATACACTGTGAACTTTTGCTGCATCGGTTCGAATCATTAAGAAATCCCTCGATCGTTCGCTGCAGCGACATTCCAATTTCAACGGAAATCCACGGTCAATGGAATTCGAAGCGTTCCAAGGACCATCAGATATTTGTCGATTAAACCATCGCGCGTTTCCCAGTTGCAGAACCAAGATGAAGAAATTTCTCTGAGTAACTTGAAAAATTTCTTCTAATGCGTCGAGTATTTTTCCGTGTCTCAAAATTTGTTTGGATAGATATTGATTTAATCAAGATGCGTATGAATTGTTAAAGTTCTCAAAAACAGAAGTTTGTTTATTCTTCTTTTCTGTTTTGAAAATAGAAAGTTGCTTAATTATCCCTTATAACACTGCTCTAGGCTATTCTCCGAGTATCAAAATAAAAAAACTACGTTGATTAATAATCGACGGTAATAATTTCTTAGATTCCTTGATTAAAGATGTGATGAGAATGAGAAAATGGATTTCAGATATAAAAAATGTCGGATTATATGATAAATGGAAATGTTGCATTAAACGACCAGTGCTTCCCGGAAGAAGCTCGAGGAGCGCTTGAGGCATCTGAAATAATCCTTCAAGGATTTTCACTTAACTCTCTTATGCAAGCGAACGCGTGGAAAAGACAAAAACGGACGCTCGTTGGATGAAATTATCATGATGCTCGGTGAGAATGGTCACAAGAGGAAACGAGACACATAAGAATGAAACAATGGGGCACCTAGTTTCGCAAGACTCTCGCAATCCCATCCTCGATTTTCAACGGAGGAGGCCGATCGTTAACGCGTCCAGTTAATCACGATAGTACGGAATTTTATATTTTTTATCTTGTAATTGAACTCTCACTCTCTTGAAAAATTAAAGGAAATTAATAAATAAAAACTAAAAAGAACAGTTTTACAAACTATGTATGTACGAGTACGTATATATGTATGTATAATAGTATACAGATATAATTATTGGATGGAAAGTTCATGCGTATTAATACAAAGTTTTGCGTTACCGGGGAAAGTCTGTGCTAATCTTTTTAACGAAATTTAAACGCAAAACTTTATTCTTCATACAAAGTTTCGCATTTATATTTTGCTAAAACAATTCGCACGAACTTTTCGATCAACTCAATGCATTAAATGAGATATATATTCTTATTAATATAATAAAACAATCAATGTAAAACAATTTTTACTTTTTATGTATGAATATATATTTATTTTATACATATAAAAATTAAAGATTTTTATTGATCATTTAGTATCTATTTCGTCTGCATTACCGAAGATCATTTCATTTTTATGATAAAAATTAATATTGATATTATTTCAAAACATTTCAAGAGAACGCCTAAGCTGAGGCAAAACATATCGCACTAGCGTTAAACTGGTTACATATCAAGAGGGCTTTTGCTTAGTTGTATAAAATAGATTCATTACATCAGCCTATATAAATATTTATGCAATCTGTATAAGTATTCTCACGACATACATCGTTTTATTAATTCAATTCATTTTTATTAAATACATCTAGATTTTTTCTAGATCTGAGGAATATACGTTTAAAATTGTACAGTTAGATTTTTTAAAGAAAATAAAATCTGATATTAAACCTTAAGTAATGGTTAATTAATATGTTATGAGAAGCGTAAGAGTTCTCGTACGGCTGGAATATCAAGATAATAATGATTGAGAAAATGTAAAATTAAGAATGTATTACACGCTTTATCCTCATACTAAATTCCATGACAGTACAACTTTGCGCGATGCAATCGCACTGATGCGTTGCACGTTCATCAAATCTGGCTGGATATAGTAAAAACGCGATGCATACTAACAAGTTTACATTTTTCTCCGCATATGTAATTAAAAATATTTCAAAGACATAAAATGTATATGAAAAATTAAATACTAATGCACACGACTGATATACTATGACAAACGTTTGCGTATTTCATCTTTGTACATATGCACGTTAAACGCTTTGCAATAAAGCTTCGATTAAAAATTCTGGATATTCCGTGTATCACGTGAATGTCGCAAAGCCTAAAACCTTGTTGAAAACCGCGAACATCTGTCACCACATGAAATTACGAAACATGTCGCGTACCGCGAAGTTACGGTCGCATATAATCAAATAAAATGTTGAGATCGTAGGTGTCACAGTGAGAAAGTAATTTTAACGAGGAAATGTCTCGTGCTTTCTAACACCCTACTCGAGCCAGCTCTTTCGCCGGTGCGACACTTGATGTATAATATCTGCGATTATATAAATTAGACGAAAAGTCACGAGATATTACTTTCCGGAAAATTACATGTCGCTTTCATTTATCTAACATCTTGTAAAATCATTAGAAATTAAGTGTGAACAAACATTTAAATTATTAAATCACTCAAAACTATTTTATCATTTTTATTTTGTTATTACAAAATTATGCATTTTAAAAAGATAATTCCATCAGAGCTCCGAAAAGACATGTTAGATATAATAATTTTGAGTGGAGACGTACATTAAAATACTTGGCATAATCTATTATAATTGCCTATTTATTAATCATTTTATATAATGATATTATCATATTATTAATATCTCTCATCTTAATGATGATATTCGTTAGATTGAATTCTCCCGTCCCTTATAAATCCGACATGGGCACATCGATACTGATGGGCTCGCAAACCCGAATAGGCCAGACTTGAGAGCCTCTGAGGGGCCTGAGGAAGGTGTTGCGAGGAGCCTGTGGGCCGCTATGACCTGGAGAGCAAGGACCTCTGGTCCTTGGACGTGTTCGAGTCCACCGCGTTCTTCTTTTCCTTTATTTTCTCTCATTGCATCGTCTTTTTTGCCGGACCCCTTGCGGCCGCACCGTCCTTTGGATCCTTTTTAATTGTTTTATGGTTATTCTACCTTTCTCTCTCTCTCTCTCTCCTTTTCTTCCACTTTTTCCTCCAATGGTCCTCAAAATGTACGTTTTATTAAAATACTTAGTCAATAAATGCGGCCAGATATCCTGTATCAGGAATTACGCAGTTCATTCTTGCATAAGTCCTCAAATATACACATTATAGATCATTACGAAACGTATTTTTTTTAAACAAAGATCCAGAACTTTTCCATAATACTACAATTGATTTATTTTAAAATTGCTTTTTACAAAGGAAGAATATAGAAAAAAATTAATGGCTGTTTAATTTTACTTATAAACATCGTTAGTACATTTATACTTTGTCAATGAAAAATTTTTAAAAGTTTTAAACTTATTTTAGTTTTTAGAATTAATATATATAGATTTCGAATATATGCGCAGAAATACCTGATAATTACTATAATAATACTGAAGAGGTTCCTGTCCGCGGATGAAGAAGTCAAAAATAAAGTGTAACGTTTGTCGTTAGTAAGCTGCTTGTGCTGTTCTGGTGCGTATCTTTGGATGTGTGGATTCTACATAAGAACGGCCTACACATTGCCATTTTATCGTATATCGCCTTAGACACGTACAAGGGTAGTTTGCGTATCGTGATTAAGAGAGCCACTTTTAACAAACTGTCCACAAGGTGCAAATATCTAAATGCGAAAAGGACCGATTCATATACATGGCGTGTCAAAAGCAGAAACTTGTAAACTAAAAATAAAAGCCTGGCAATATTAAATCACACATTAACCAATTAAATAAAAAATTCTCTCGTGATTCAAAATAGTCGTTGTAATATTTATGTGTATTCTGCATAATAACAAAAATAAATAGCGATTTAATAAATTATGCAAACAAAACAATAAATTTTACATAATAAATTATGCTTGATGAATCGTGATATTACAAAAATAAATTATGTGGAATTAAAATCTTTCTAATTGGCTTTATTTTTAGGACAGTGACTTTTGGATCGGCTTATAGGTGCGGCGCACAAAAATTAATTCACGAGAGCCACGCGAATTTATCGCTCAAATCCCACCCACGGGCGATATTTATCGTGGATCCTGAAGTCTGCTGCTCTTTTTTGGCCGCTCGTGTTATTTATGCAAATTCGTCCACCGCCTAAGGTCTTGGACAAATTTTGACGTCACTATGTCTCGACATTGGTCAGAAGAACTGGTCACGAACGAAGGAAAGAATAAACGGACCTTCCCAGGTTGTACCTTTTTTTCCTCATTTTGATCTTTGGAATTATTCTTTTCTCATTAACAATCTTATTAATATTATAGATATATCCAGTTAATCTATGCTGTCACTCTAGAGATACGTTTTAAAGACACGTTCATCCATACAGTTTAAATTTAAATGCTAATTATGTAAGACTTTTATTTGTCGTTATCAAAATTGCCATAAGGGAGTCCGTAAAGAATCGCAAAGATAATTCGGCGTAATCGCGCGAGAGTCTGGCCAGCATGTGTTTTATTTCGATAGCAGCAACATCGTTTAAAGCAGTTATCGCCGCTGTGCTTGTACTAAGTGCTTGTAACCCTCCGGACTTCACTGTATCATCTCGCGCTAAATTATGAACGTGTAACAGTAGTAACAGACCACCTATGTCAGACGCGCTTTTGCAGCGCGTGTACCTTCAATCCGGCACGCCAACGTACCCGAAATGAATTCAAATAAGCATTGCGGTATCAATGCGCGGCGCCTGCATTTTTAATATCACTTTGGATGGTTCCTGCTTTAATATTAATGTTAGCAAACCTGTTTTTCGACTTTCATTGCGCAAGCAGAACTCACACAACGCATACGAAACAAAGCTTAAATTTATTTCCAGGCAAAACTACAGAAAGGTGAATCTATTGCATTTTATTTTCATTATCGAGACGATGAAAATTTGTTTAAATACATATTTCAATTTAGTTCTCATGTTTCCCTTTCAATTACATTGACATTCAGGAGAACTCATGTAAAGGCTTCCTTCTCGGTAGACTACTCGCGCGTGTTCGCGGCAGAAATATTGCCCTCGTATTTGAATCTAAGTGGCATGTCGTGTAAACGACGTTGGATTTATTGCGCGAGATTTAGCATGCGATTCAGCATCGCACATAAAAATTATCGTTACGTTATCGACAACGTTCGACAAAAGTAAGGATATGTCTGCGACTTGGCATTGAACTTAAATATCTTCCAAAATATCATTTCAATAATATAATATAATCAGTGATGTAATGAAAACAAATCAGTTTTTATTACATAAAGATTATCAAAGTTACAGATACTAAAATTAACAACAGTAAATTAAAGATGCCAAGGTTAAAGCAAAGCAATTCAACGAACGCACTTTTGTGCAATTCATGATTCGACACTTTGCTTTTGTTGCAGTTTGTGCACAACGATCTAGTTAAGGGCCAGCCCTTTCCTTTCTCGCTGGGCGGATCTCGCGGTCCATACAACGGACGGGATTCCCGCCTCGTTTCTCTCTGCTGTCGGCATTCCATCCTAGATCCCCTCGCGGTCTCTCGGACTGCGGTCTAAGGTCTAAGCGAAGCGCTACACAAGTAAAAACAACAACGATGACTTGGTCGGACGCGATGAAGATGACGATGGCGGTAAAACTTAAGAAGCGACCGCTTCGCCGAACGCGCGATGTAAATATCAGCTGACAGGATTAAACGCGGGATTACCCCGAGTGTCACTCCCGTGATTCTGATCGCGAGATCGTATGTCTGTGTCTTGCAAGCGGCCATCGTGAGAAGCTATGCTAAATTCTTTTTGATATTATCCTTGATCACTTTTATCACGTAAATATTTATAAATTTATACACATTTATACATACATTAAACATATTTAGACATCCGTTAACATTAAATATTATTTCCATCTCTAGAACCATATATTTTTAATTATTCGGAACAGTAAATAAATATATTGCTATTAAATTATAAAATTTATGTAAATATAATATTTTATTTTATTATTATATGAAGCAATATTAATATTCTGATCAAAGCATTGTTGATTTGTGAGTAACACGATTAAGATTCCGTCGGTATTAAATCAGATTAGAATTTTGCGTGAACTCTTTTTTTATATTCCTGTCTCGAGAATCCTAGGATGTTACAAAAACAAGACGTATACGGTTACGCGAGTCCGCAGATTTCGTAGTCCTGTCAGCGATGTCACCCAGGACACGTTGAAGAGCGCAACAGCGAGGTCACTGCGCGTGACTCAAGATTACTCTCGCGAGATTCGAAGGCGGGAGAACTGAAAACTCGACAGATTCCAGTATTACGTGGACACGATCGTCCACCCTTTTTTTTCGTCCGTCGTTCGCACGACCGGATTCTTCCTTATTGCCGGGACCGCCGAATCTCTTATCCAAGCGGATAATAAAAAGGACGATGAGCCCTCCTGGAGGCCGACGGGGCCTCCTACATACCGCGGCCCATGTTCTTGCAGCATCGCTGGATCCAGTCTCAGGACACTTTCGGTAACGAGTGCGTAACGAGTCCTCTCGAAAGTGCATCCACCTTTGCATACCGATGCGCGGTCCTCTTTCGCCCCTTCCTCCTATCCTCCGCACTCCTGCCGATCTTGCAGGTGTGGAATTTTTTCCTCTCCTGTGTCGCAGGATGTTGACTTGACCATAGGAAGCTCCGTAAACGTTCAAGTCACAGATTAAATGACCGCAAATTAAATTTGCGAGCACGCGTTATCTATCGATTGTTTGAGATAAATCGATAACGTCACGCCATTTGAAAAATAATGGTCAAATGTTTCTTTCAGAAATTTGTATAATAATGCAATACTAATATATCTGTAATATGTTATTTGATTTTTGTTGTTTTTTTATTGTATTGTAGAAACGGACTTATCTAACTACAATATTTGATGTACTAAAATGTTTTTGTTTTTTTGCCACACTAAATTCCAGAAACTAAAATCGATTACAGACAACAAAGGAGTGCGAAGCTACGTTTTAATTTCATGAATGGGAGAAATTGATCTATCCTCAATAATTGAAATAAAAAAAAGAAGCCGAAATCACTCTTAGGACTTAAAAGCGATTTCGCTCGATGCCTGTTTCCTCCTTATTTTCCTAGAAGCAAGAATAATAAGCTGAGGAACAGTCTGAGAACAGTGATCAATAAGTCACGAGGTTGTTTTTAGCCCTGTCAAGTCCACCTTCAGCATGCTTTAATGAATTAAAACCCGACCCACAAGGGTTAAAGTCCTAAATTCGTCCGGTAACAATATCCAGCGCCTAAAACCCATCGAAGGTCAGCTCGATAGAACAGCTCGGGCCAGGACGAATGATCACCGCGAACGCATGTATGTATCCTTCGGGTGCATCCTAAATCTCGTCCAATGAGGAGTCCTCGAATGGGGAGTGGAGAAGGGAGGCGCTCCAAGGAGGAGGAACGTATCGGTGCGAAAGCAACGGTCGCAAGCACTTCCTGCGCAACAAGAAGAGGGTCCTACGCGGCGAACCGCCGCGTAATTGAGGTCCTGCGGTCCCTACGAGGTGCGGCGGTGGGGGCCGCCCTATGTAAAGCCCTGAAAGCGTCCAGGTCCAGCCCATCCAGCATCAGAACAGCGCGCGTCAGTGTCGATTATCGTTCAATTCGGATCATCCGCGAAAGAGGTATCCTTGAAGAGATACCCTCGGAAGAGAGGAATATTTGTTCCGGCAAAGGGTGCCGACCTTACCTGAAAGGAAAAAAAACAACGAGGAAGACGAAGAGTAAAACGAGGACAACGTCGAAAGGAAGATGAAAGCATCAAAAGTGACATGGATCTTCGTGATTCTTGCTCTAGGATTTGTCGACGCGGCCAGAAGGAGAGTCAGATCCACGACGGCGACAGCGGTAATGACGACGCCGGCGTCGTATGCCGGTAAGCATTTTGCATTCGTTGGGCGAACCGAAGGTCAGTGCCAACGACTTTCAGGGTCGAGAGTCTCGAGTTCCGCGAGAGAGGTTCCTATGTGACTGGTAACAATAACGTAGCGTTACGAGAGGTGTTACGTTAACGTAACGAGAGATGTTAACGTACGCAAACTGCTAACGTATCAAAAATATCTAAAAAGTATTATAATTTTTCATGTCTTTGTATCAGTTTTTAGAGATATTTTAATAATTTAAAAGAGCATTTTAAAAAGACTTAAAAGGACACTGTCAACGTCAAATGTAAAATTATTGATTTAACACGGCTTTTTTAAGAGTGGAATCATGTATGATATTTATTTAATTCTTACTTAAACAGAAATATTAATGTTTAATATAGATGAGAAATTTAAACAGAAAAATTTATTATTTATTATTAATTTCTAATATTCAATTCCAATTGCGCGCAAGCTAATATGAAATTGTTATTATTATTAGAGGATAATAAACTTTTATTCATTAGAACAACCAAATGAAATTCCAGAACTAGAGAACCCATGGAACAAATTTGACCTCCAGAAACTGGAGTCTCGCTTGAAGGCTCGCTGGAGCAATGCGAACAACACGTCGGAACGTTACGACGAGATCCTTCTCAGCAGACAATATCCCGGACTTCCAGAGAACCCAGGCGACACAAACGAGCTTCCAAGTCCCATTTCGCCGCCAGTGAAACCCATATTACCACCGCAACCTGCGCCAGGCTGCCTGGGCTTAAGAGGTCAATATCCAAGCCCGAAGAGTTGCGCCAATTATTTGAACTGCTGGGACGACGTGGTGGTCGAGCAGATCTGCCCGGCCGGGCTACTCTTCAATGATGTTACCGGCTACTGCGACTTCGACTACAACGTGAATTGCGGCAACAGACCGTCCGCCACGCCGAGTGAGTGTGATCGATAATTCATGCGGCGCGAATCGCCGATTCACGCAGTGATCACGACTTCGTTTGTTAGATCAGTGGTTCTCGAAGTGAGATTTATTATTAGATGAAGCAGCGTGGATTTCATCTTGGCTCAGTAATTATTTAAAATATCTATTAAAAATTTTCTATTATGCTTCCTATAAGTTATACAATAATGCATTTTTATGTAATCATTAAATTTTTTCATTTAAATGCCGTGATTAAAAATAATGGTTTATTTCTTCTTAATAGTGTAATTTATAATTAAATAACTGAATAACTTAATAGTTTAAATTTGCAACAATTTGTTTGATTAAAAATATACATTCGAGGAACAAATGTAATTAATGTGATTATTCGACAGAACCGCAGTTGCCACCAGGATCAAAAATCTGTCCGGATCCGAACGGGCGTTACAGAAGCTCGAGCAACTGTTCAGAATTCTATGTGTGTGTCGTAGGCAGGCCCATCAAATTCAACTGCTCTCGCGGTCTCGTTTACAATGATGTAAGAATTCATTTAAAAAAAAATTTGGTGTGAGCGGAATTTGAAGTCGTAGTATGACGCCATGATGTCATGATGCTAGTTATGGATGACATTTTGCAATTTTCTATATTTCAAAAAGTATTACTTAAAAGTAAATTACTTATTAAATTTAATCTCTACATATCATAAAAATAAAAACCGATTTTAGTTTTCATGATTATTTCCATTAAGAAACAGTGATAATACAACTTTCAACAGTCGTTTTATCTTCCAGATATTAAACGTATGCGACTATCCGTATAATGTGGATTGCAAGGGCGCAGCCACGCCAAAACCACCGAAACCTACACAACCGCCGACTCAACCTTCGCGTCCCCCATCGCGTCCCACCTATGCCCCACAACCACCCACTTATGCACCACAACCGTCGACTATCGCGCCTCAACCTCCAACTTATCAACCCCAACCTACTTATCAACCCCAACCTCCAACTTATCAACCTCAACCTCAACCTCCCAAACCACCGACCTACCAGCCGCAACCCTATCCACCACCATCCCCCTCGTATCCCAGTAATCCCTGGCTGAACAAAGTCGAACTCGATCCGTGGCATCAGCGACATCCAGCAAGCCAACTGGAGATTGACAAGGAGAAACACAAACAAGAAACGCTAGCTGATGATCAACTGTTTGGTCAGCCTGCGAACGTAACTGAAACATCCAGTTTAACGAACCCGTGGACCGTCTTTCAAGTGATACCGCCCGAGCTGATGAATGCCCCGTGTAACAATGGCGACATGCATCGACTCAACGACGCCTGTACCAACGTGGTGGTTTGTAGAAACAACAGGCCTCAGTTAATAAGGTGTTCGACAGGATTTTCATATGACAAGCCGTCGGACTCCTGCAGGCCTTTCAGCATTGCCAAATGGTGAGGCTTCCTTTGTTGTATAATAGTCTTCCTCACTTTTTAAATATATACATATTGAAAGAAACATGCGATATATGTTATAGATGTATGTATAGATTCTAGTGGAATGACTTAAGCTGAGAAAAGATACGTTTTTCTGTTCCAGCTAATCAAATGAATTCTTTGAAATTCATGCTTTCGCTAGGAAGGACGCGCATTGACTAAACTTCAATAAAATAATACTTTTACTAAATCAGCATGTTGATTATCATCTGTCAGTTGCTCATCAGTGCAATAATATTTAATTAAAGTTTTAAGCAATAACTAAAAGAAATTATTAGTAAGTAAATTTAAAGATAATTTCTCGATAATAATCCAAGAGAGTTTGATGAACAGACAGCAAGTAAAAAATTAATTATTTTCATTTAATTGAGTATCTTCTGCAATATACATATATTTACACTCACTCATAATATAGCATCTTGTAGAAAAGTAAAAGGGAACTTTTGATTGAAATCATAATCAGATCTGTAAATAAATATAAGCTAAAATTGTTATATGCTTTTCACATATTTTCCCAACTTCTTCAATTGGATTTGTAGATGAATATAAATGATTAAAGTAGTATCAAAAAATTTCGATAGAAGAATATGTTCTAATAAACATTAACAAAGAAACGATAGAAACAAATAAAATTAAGCAATTTGAAAAATTCGCCGGAAATTATTTTTATGAGAAATTCCCATTGCTGGTAAATGGTTAGCAGATGACATGCAATCCAGAAACTTTACATCAGAGGCACCAGATTGCAGCACACACTCTTCAGATTCTTCAGGTTCAAAAGCAAGAAGTTCGACCAATATATATATGAACAACCGGAGAACATGACCAAAGAACGGGAAGATAAGAGATGTATCCAATTAGAGATTGAAAAAATTATTATAGATAAATTGGAGCATGAATAATTCATACAAATGTTATCTCATAAGATGTATTGCTCATGATCAGTTGTGGCAACATCAAGGTGATCTATATAATTCTATATAATAGAGTGTTCCAGGAGAAAAAGTTAACATTCTCGGAAATGATAGTATCGGTCATTTTAAGCAAAAATGTATATACGAAAAAAAGAAAATAAAAAAGGTATATTGATATTAATGATGATACTATTAAGAATTTATTATAAACTGTAAGACATGTGTCATTTGAACAATAAATATTAGAAACAGTAGTATCTCTTTATCTTGTCAATAATTTTGTAACTGTACATTCAAATATAATAGCTCTATCTCAGAAACAAAAATTTGGAATAGGACATACGTTCATATGAACACTTTTGCTTAAAATAATCGATATCATCTCTCGGAATATTGACCTTTCTTGTTGAGACACTCTGTATATACTTTATATACATATATACACCGCATGTAATTGGGATACGTTTTTTTTTACCTCTGGAGAGAGTAACACGTTAACACGCATCTTTTTCAATTGCCTTGCAGACAGGCCTTTGGTTTCTCCGCAAAGCAATCTGTTGCGCCGTTAGCGGATTTATTGGATCGTAACTGTAATATCCTCGTTTAGCGGCAAGTAGCTCGTCCTAATTTTCACGCCTTCGTAAAGCCAAACCATTTCGTTGTTAATTATTTCACATAACGTGATTATTAACGTATGTTGGTTACGGTCAATTAAGAACTAAATGGCATGTTTCGCTTGAATCTACAATGATATGCTCACATCTTGATATGTTATGTCATTTAGTTCTTAATTATAAAATAACAATTTGGAGTTCGTATTTGTCCAGGCGTTGAAGTCTCCGGCATTGAAATTAACGACGTTACATTATCGAAATATCCGACATATAAATTTTTAAAACTTGGCTAGAAAATCTTTTAATATTTAAAAAGTTTCATACTTTATGTTTAAAACATGTGAATATCACTAAATACATTTTGTAGATTTCCAAAACTTGTATCGAAACTTCAATATGTGTGTGTGTGTGTGTGTGTGTGTGTGTGTGATAAGCACAAATTTAAAACGATACATGTATCAAATTACATCACAAATATAAATCAAATATGTCATTTAATTCTTACTTAATTATTGATATGTATGTTATTTGTAGTAATTACTGCGTATAAGACTTATTATATCATTAGTCATTATTTTACTAAATCATATTCAACGAATTTATATATCCTCATTAATTTGCAGCTTCGAACTGAGATTTCTATCATTCAATGCATTTCTCGTCTATCTCTTTCACCTCTATTATTCCTGACAACGCATTGTCGGGAGAAATGATGGCACGTAAAAGAAGAGACCAACCGCAGCGACCTTTTTCATGCCTTTTTCGCAATTGGAATTTCACGCTTGATCGCACATACGCATAGAAGAAATCGATTACAAAAAGTGCGTTGCTAAAGAGAAAGGGATAAAGGACACTAGAAAGAAGAAAATTTCTTTTATATATCTCAAGAAATTTTTCAATTATCAATCCACACACTTATCGCATGTGCTGAATGAGTTATAAAACTGAAGCATGTCATTGGTCACTATGTAACAATTATATAAACAAATGACTATATAATCACGCAACAATGTTATATAAGAGCAACGCCAAACGGCTGTAATATAATGATCATATAACAGTCGTAAGATTACGCGTCAATCATGTAAATGTGTAAATAATGACAGTGTGAAATTTTTATCGCCTACGTTTTCATTTTATCAAGAATAGATTTCATGATACTGTGCATAATGTGAAAATGGCAAAAGCAACAGAAAGTATATTGTAGTAATTGTCGAACGAAAGCTAATATCGCCTTGCTCTTTAACGAAGAAAGTGTTTCGATTAAACCGGATGTTTTGACCGAGCAGAATTCGAGAAATCGTTTAGAAACGAACGAATTGCGTATCGAAAGTAGCAGTCGGGGAGACGCCTCTCGTACGTTTCACTTGGTCTCGCTGGCGCAAAACTTGATAATTACGTAATAATACGCGACGTTATGTCGGATATGAAGCGGCAAAAGGTCCCGGTAAAATGTGAAAAGCGTAGCAAATCAGTGGCAAAGTGGGGAAGTCATCGAATATGCGGCCGAACGCCGGGAATGCGATTAAATCATTACAATTTTGAAAGGAAAATCTTTCATCGTGAAAATCGCTGCGTTTAATTAGAATAGCAAAAGTAACTTGTTAATTTTTGAAAGTCAAAATTTGAAGAGATAGAACACAAAGATAGCTTTATTCATTAATTCTCTCTCTCTCTCTCTCTCTCTCTCTCTATTCCAATTATTAACTGTGATTAATACTCATTATATCAAGTAACATTATTTTTTAAATTATGTTTTTTAAATGTGTAATAATTATTTTATTTAAATGCGGGGATGTTGAGAAATTTGATTAGTCCCTGTATGCGACGTGAGGGCAAAGAAATATCACTTTCCCGTTGCTTTCTTGCTGTTTTCCTGCTGCCACGCCCGATTACCGTGTTTCTAGAGATGAAGAAAACGCTCGATGTCAAGCGTGATGAATATAAAGCGAAAGAACTGCTGTAGGAACGAAGCAGGATCGCTTAACTATGCTTAAATATACATTTTTGTCTTTGTTACACAAAATTCTTGCATAATTTGCGGCCAACCGATGGGATGGTAAAATAAATAGAATTAAAAACGAACGGTAATGCATTTGCCAAAAGTTACGCGAAACGATCGCGATAATGATTCGTGACAAGAAAGGTGAAGAGAAATACTCATGTAATTCCTGTTTATTACAGAAGGTTCGCCGGGTCGAGAAAGGTATTCGCGAGTTGGCCGCACGACCACGGCGGCCTCGACCTTTCCGGAAAAGCTTAGAAATTGCAGTCAACGAGCCCTATGATTAGGCACGCGTGAAAGATCAACGATGGACGCCCGCCGCTCAATTTAATAACACTCACACACAGGTTTAGTTTTTGTTTTCTTTCCTTTTTAGTCTTTTCTACAAAAATTTAGAAATATCGAAATAAAAATAATATTAATGCTAAAAATATTTAAAATATTATAAAGTTATTATTAAAGAGAAAAAATAGAATTTAATTTGATAATCTAATTTATAATTAATTTTAAATTGATTTTATAATGTTTTATTTCAATAATAAGAAGAAATAATTAACAATTTAATTAAAAGATTTAATTATCAGTAGAAGTTGACGACAGTATAATAGATCACGCGATTATTTTATATGACAACCGATTACAAACAAAGAATTAGCCCTCCAGGTTAATAGGTCTGCCAGAAAATCAACGTGCGTTGTTACGAAATTTCCGTCGCGAGGAATCGCCTTTCTCTCGCCTTAATGACTTCAAAAGGACAATGTCCTTTCAGTGGTTGAGTTGCAAGGCAATGTATCGTTAAATGTTAACGTGGTTTGCAACATTTTCGTAAGCCATTACATAGAATGATCACTACTAGAATCTTGGAACTTGATGTTGCAAATAAAAGAAATTTAAAATAATGAATAGAAAACAGTTGAGAATATTTATCACAAAATCATTATTTAGGGAGATTTAGCTACAAGAATATCTTTTTATTTAAATGACGAAATGAGACAATCAAGAAAACAATTTCAGCGAAAGATCTCGATAAACTTTCCATTCAGATTTTTGAATCGATAATTGCGATCGCGCTTTTCGCAACTGTAGAATTTATTTTATTTATACGTCGCAAGATTGGTGCAATAAATAGAACATTATGCAAGTTCTCGATGGACAGGTAGTACACGATGTCGACGAAAAATCTTACGTCGTCGTGTGCCGGGCATAACGTAATGAGACCTACTACGCAAAATTTTCACGTATTCACGCGTGAAACGCGTAGTACGATGATGTTGTCAAAATATTATATTATATTTCTTGCCTGGACGAGACTTACTGTCTTTCAGAATGCTAAAATATCCACATTCCATAATATAATGGAATAATATATTATAATGTGCGCGCACATGGCACTTAGATACACTGCATCTCGATACGATTTATGTAAAATGTACTCATTTAAACTGTAAATTAATAATTTCCGTAAGATCAAATTAATGAATCGTAAATCCGTGATAATAGCTATCGTATATAAATATCAAACGATAGTTTTACTCATAATTAATTTTTTCGGTTATTTGTAGTTAATTCTGTCGAAATTATATCTTTCTCATTAGGTATCAGAAGTCAAGAAAATTCTGCTTAAAGATGATTATATGCATGTGCGATACTATTCGAGGCAATGAATAATAAGCAGGAGGAATCTGGAGGAGGCATTCCCGGTCTATACGTTTCGTCACTGCGTTCCGCAATTTTTTGCATCGCCAGGGAAGGTCCTCTAGGTGTGACTCGAATTCTTCGACCTGTCTCTTTCTGTCTACGTCACGCATCGTTACTTTCCCTGCAGGTCGATTGCATCCAAGAGACAGAGAACGCCTATTATTCGTATTGCAATACAAGTGAGTATGCATCTTCATAAATACGCGATCTGCGAGTAAGAGCGAAGTGCAAAAGGTGACGAATGCACTCTCGAAAGGTGCATTGCTCGGGATAAAGCTACTAAACACACGTTATAATACTTTATTAGTAACACATTTCCTTTAAATATAAAATCCTTTTTTTATCAATCTTTTCAATATAAAATAAAATGGCATCTTCAATAAGTAAATGGAATATCAACAAAACACAAATCGATATATACATATATATTCTACAACCTATTAATAAAATGTCTTGTTTCGAGTTAAGAATAAAATGTAAAATCTTTTTTTCAGCAAAATAGTTATAATTCGTATTTTATTTCATCAACGAATTCATATTTGCATAATCCTTATATTTTTAACTTTTCTAAAAATTCTTATTATGCTAAAAATCTTTCCCTTTATATATCCATAAATCGAGACGTCAAGATGGATCACTTCTCGGTTCCCAACCTACTTAATCCGAAGGTGCAACTGGGTCACCTTGCCTTGGGAGATTTTGCAACTCCGGTAAGCAGATAAGTGTTCAAAGGATCGAAACAAGGGGCGAAACACGGCCTGAAAATCCGGTTTGGGGAAAATAACGACGCGCCGGAGGAGACCTCGAGGAGACCCGGGGGCTGGGTTTTTGTACAGCAATGGATGCAAGCCACCTTCTCGCAGACTTCTCGGAACGCATAACCGTCCTCGACGCGGATAATTTTAGACTCGTGAAAGAGCGGCGTCGCGAAATATCGCCAGGAAGAGAGCTATAATGCGATAATGCATTTCGGCGATGTCGATGGCGCGAGACGAGAGAGATGATTCAGGGAAATAAAGCGAATCCTTCCTTTAGCCTTCCTTCAAGATAAAACCTTTATGAGGAAGCTCTTTTAATGATCTCCGTAATTATACCTTTAAAAGATATAAAGGAATATGAATGAGTAGATACTTATGCAACGTTTTATTAAATTTCAGCGAATTGAGCGAAATTTGTGCGACCTTTAACACCTGAACATCTCGTTGCCCTAAATTTGAAGATCAAGCAGCGGATGAAGACTCTGCGATTACAGTCTCGCTTAAATGGCATCGATCATCCTAATGCGTTCCAGCTGTCAGAAGGTAAATTACGCAAAGGCACGTTGTACTCTCGCCGCGCCCAACGTTTCGCTCTGTCGCCCTCTCTCGCTCACTTTCTCTCTCTCTCTCTCTCTCTCTCTCTCTCTCTCTCTCTCTCTCTCTTCTTGTCGAGGAACGTGTGCGCGTGCACATATTCGCGGTAAAGTTAAACCCCGGTGACATTTTGGACGACTTTCACTGGTACGGGCCCGGTTGCGGGAAGGCTGCTTTCTTCGTCTTTTCATCGTCGTCGTTGTCGTCTCGCGTTGGCATTCAGGGCGCGGTTCGCTATCATCGCGTAAGTCTGATCCAAATCGGTACTTACTACTTACGCGCAGCATCCGAGCGATTCCCGGGATTCTCATTGCACGACCGTGACCTGAATTCCACGTCGAAGGAAAGGGGATTATCGAAACTACCGAGCACGAAGATCGAGACAGATGGCAATTGAGACCGCAAAATTAGAGCTGTCTCGCAAAATATAATACGTAAAGAAAAGATGAATAAATCCATAATGGCAATTTCTATTAAAATATTTAATTTGTGTATATACATTTTCTTGATAGAAATTTATCTCAAAAAGAATATTCCAGTCTGGAGCAACTCACATGGAGCTCGTGTGTCACTGCGATGGTTCAATCGCATTGAAATGTTGAGAATCATTCTTTAGCAATCCACGGTAGAAGATAGAAGTTTACGCTGCACGTCCTCGGTTCGCAATATTATTTCTAAGCATCGCGATCGGGCGGCGTCACGGAGAAAGTGAGAAATACGCGCAAAAATAAGAACAACAACGCGGTACATAGACCTCTCCACCTATGTAAATGCATTCCCGGCGCTCGCATTTCCTTCGAGATTTTCCTTTTATTTTTCTCACCGCGCGTTATTACGTGCCGTGTGCAAGGAAGTGTATTCTATCTCGTTGCTTCGAAGCAATGAGGAAAGCAGTGATAAATAATTATCACGAAATTATGCAATATTCATTCTGAGAAACACGTTATTAATGAAATTCAATTAGCAATTCAATTCTAGCAATCAATAAATGTAAAATATCAAATTGCCTCTTCCTATGAATGGAAAATGAAATTGAGGAATAACCAGAATCCCGAAAGAACGTTATACACAATTGCAATTATTGAATAAGTTAGATTTGTACGCTCGTGGATTTTAATATCGCATGCAATTTCCAAGAAAATTAGAAGAAATTGGAGAATTCTCGCTCATGGTTCGTGTAACATACGATCGCGGAAGAACTCGTCTCGTCGAAGCGTTACGAGCAAACTCGTCCGCGTGCATAGTTATGTCCGTGCTCGCTCGCGCGTGAACATTCGCGCGCGTGTCCGTCCGGGATCCGTGTGTGATTCTTTATAGCTACATTGCGAACGCCTGCAAGGATCAGGTGAGACCACTTGCAAATGTCACGAAAAGACTAAGAAGACATGTCTGAAGATCTTTCAGGTATTAGGGTAATTCCGGGATAGATAACCATCGATTTTTTAGTTGCTGAAAACATATCCTGTTTTTCAATAAAAACATGGTGAAAAAATAACCGGGAAAGACCATAAAGTACAAAGGTAGTTCAGCAGTTTTTAAATTAACGTAAAAGTAAACAAAAAAGGAGAAAAAAATGTTCTAAGACTAAAAATAGCCTGAAATAAAATACACTTGTTGTTGGAAAAAAGATTTTAATAAAAATTATATTAATAGTGTCTTTTTCTTTTCATTTTTACGGGTATTACGGGTTTTAGATATTTGTTCAGCATCTGAGAAGAAGAGAGAACTTTTGTAGAAAAATATAATAGCGATTCCACGGGTGTGACCAACTATTTCGGAGCTGCTATAGCCATCTCTCCCGATCATCTAAGAGAGATAATCAATAGCATTTCATAAAACATGATGGGAATGGAAATTGTACAACGTCAGCTATGAGAGCTCTAAATAAATCTAAAATCTTGGTGTCTGTAAGTTTATGTCAGATATTTCTAATACTTACGTGGAAATAGTAACGTACGAAACAATTTTCAGCGGACACTCCTGTTGCAAACACAACTAAAGTTCACCACAGACTGAGCGATAATAATAACAAAATTAGAGCGATTAGTCATCTGTGCCAAGTGGCCATTTATCTCGGAATTATCCTAAATGATAAATCAAAAACCAAAATTTTCTGAATCTCAGTGCTGAACATCCAAATTCAATTAATCAAATTAAAAATATAGTCACCCAATTAGAACATTATAATGAAATAATAATAAATTAATCGACAAAAATGTACAATAGATAGATAAGATAAATAAGACCCTAAGGAGAAACAGAAGATACAAAAAGAAGAAAAAGAATCTTTTGTTACGCTTTGACGAGACGAGTTCTTCCGTGATCGTACGTTGCACAAATCATGAGCGAGAATTCTCCAATTTCTTCTAATTTTCTTGGAAATTATATGCGATATTAAAGTTGTTGAGGTGATTTTGCGTTGAATACGGGAATGGCCATCGGCAAACAATGTTACCGGCCGGCCAGTCACAGTCGGGATCGAGGAGATAGCTGCGGAACACGTAGGGTGCAGCGGCGAGAAGTGGTTCTCCTTGGGCTTTGGTGCCGCATTCCGACTCGCATGCATCTCCTCTCCCGACGGCGGCTTTTTTCCGCACCGCAATTGGCTACGTGGGCGACGGAAAACGGCGCGTTACGGATCCGTCCCGAGCGCGTTACCGCTAATCGTAAATGCGTGGCATTAAACCCCGAGTGATGACGTGTCTACCGGCGGGTTACATTTATGGTCGTTCGAATATGAATGAGACATCCACACAGGCCAACAATGAAGATTTACTTTGAGAGAAATGAAAATGCAGTATCATAAAAGTTTCGACAATTTTTCTTGATGCCTGCACATTACACGTACATGTGTCCAATTTGCCAAATTTCTTCTTTCCAACATGTTGAAGAAAAAAAATCAGATTAGATTTCGCGCGGCGTCGCTTTTTAGAACTTTAATTTCTTCTCATTCACGTATTCGCTATGCAAAACTTGCTATGCGGGAAAACATAAATTTCGTGCGCAACTACTAAAGTAAAATTCTCGAAGTCGTGTTATCAATGTAATCAATATAATATAGAATTTTATGTTGCTATTCACATTTTTCTCCGATGAAATGTATTGATAAGTACTAGTGAAGTATAAATTGCAATTTTTCAGAGAGATTAAATTTTCTTGATCCTGAAGTGATCGAATGCGGTATCCTTACGTGGACTCGTGGGCAATAGGATCGAAAGGAGACGAAGAGACGTAACCCCGAAAACAACGGGCGAAATCTCGGTTCCATGCTGAATGCAATGAGGGAGATTGCGGCACGAACGACGATAGGCTGATGTGAAGAATCCTCCTTTCCATTTGGAAGACGTCTGATGTTACCCGCACATGAGATCTAACGGTTTCACGACACGTGATACGTTCGCACGCCTCGCGTGCACGTAAACGGTATTCCACAGCTCATGAAATTTCAAACCTGATGACAGATCCTCTCAAAACTTTATAATCAATCTCAAAAATACTTTATACTTTCAGACACAATCACGAGATGAGTGCTGCTAATTTAAAGATGCCGAGTTGAGGTTGAGAAAGATATTTTAGCATACGCAGGAACAATAGGCGATGTGTCAATCTTCGGCGCAAGACAGTCTGCCTATTCCTCGCATATGAAGAAAAACTGACAAAATGGAAGAAGACGGAATCCGAAAACTGAGCGGCATTTAAAAGCGCAATGTAACGTCGCAACATCAAGAAAGAGAGAAAACCGCTCTGGAGAGCGCGCCGCGGAATAAAAGAGTCGCGAATTCACGCGAAAGGGAAAATACAGATCGACAAAAGAACACAGACATCTGGTTGAATTCGAAATGGCATGTCGCACTTTCTTCGGAACGCCGGTCACCAACGACGTCAACCTCGCACAAGCACGCTGTTCGACAAGTTAATAAATCAATTTCGGAGAAACTCAAACTTTTCGTCATATCGAAAGAGTATTAATAAAAATGGATTGCGAGATAGAGACTTTTAATAGAATATTTAAGCATTTTCGTAATCCAATTATAATAATAATAGCATTAGGGACAGATCTTGTAATAAAATGTAAATGTAAATTACGTAATTCTCTATGTAAATGTTTTACGATATTGATAAATTCAGTTCTTATAAGAAAATCTATTTTTTAGTATTTTTGATACACTGTAACATAAGAAAATTATACTTTTTATAAGAGAGCTGAATTTACAAAAACTGTGCAATGTATCATTTTTGTTATTTATGAAACTAAGAAACAGAATTATGTCTCTTGCTCGTCAAGAAAGTGTGCTTGGAAGCGCAAATGAATTCAGGATGAAAATACGATGGGACCTTGAAGTCGTGGCGGCGGATATGGAAATCTCATCATATGGAAGATCTAGCCCGATCAACGTCGGCGGTGTGAAGGAAACACGAAATAGGGAATGCAAGTCGCGTGCACGAGGAGGAGCAGCCGACTCGCCGGCTGATTGGCATTCACGATGCATCGCGCACATATCTTACCACGACACCCAGGAGACAAAACGCATAGAACGTATGCTCGATGAAGGTGTCAACAACCTCTCGTGGCACTCTTCTCCACCTGCGATTTTTTTCCACCTCCCACACCTCATCGTCGCCTCGACTCCTCCGCACTGCGATTCGCTCAACGACGAGCTCCTTTTAGGCATAGGTATGGCAAGCGCATAATCGATCGGTAAGAAGAAAAAAATTAATTGATTTTTTTATGAATCAAATGAGGTCATTAATGTTCATCGTTAGGAGAGTGCATACATCAAAGCGCGTGTTGATCTGATTATTATAAAAGAAAATTGATTTTTTCATATTTTTCATGAATTGTCAAGAAGAATAGTAATTATCTTATTTTTTACATAAAATTTGTTAACCTATACAGAATTATAAGTTCGTTACTGTGTTGTAATAAAGTTTTTAATACTGTTTTTAGTAAATTTTAGTTAAATTAAGATTATTTTTAATCTTGAAAACATAAATTTGTATATTGGTAAGCGTATTTCGAAACTTACATAATCCTTGTAAGAAATTATGCAACATAAAAACACAGAAACGATTCTTCTCATGCATAAAACAACTCATCCGGATTTATGAATATCTCAAAAAAACGGACAGTAAATTACACAATTTGTTATTCGCATGGAACAACACTCACGTTCATATGCTAAAGTTCATGTCTGCGCCACTATAATAAAGTTCAACTGATCGAATGTCACGATATTTGCACTTTTTGCATTTCTTTAAGAATCTTTGGCTAAAATTTTCTATCGAAATAAGTTGTAAAATTTCAGAAAAGTCAAATATCTTGTTTATTTGCAAAAATATACACAACATTAATTTATCGAAATTAATTCTTCGACCCACAATCTAGAATCTAGATTATCGTTATTTCAATGTCCTCTGATTTAACTTTATTAATGAGAATCAATTTAAATCATAATTGCTATATTGCATAAGATCTCGTTCATCTCTTCAACATTCTTCGACCTAATTTTCCACCTGAAGCTACCATTGCCTTTCACAATCTCCATATTCGTCAACTAAACATTCGTAAAATTAATTAAAAGCCGTTATTTCGTTTAAAAAATCCTATCATTCTGTTAACATTTTTCATCTGATTTTATCGATCAAAACTAGTTTAACCTCTATTTTTTTACCCAGAAACTTTCGCCCGCTTTTCAACAGTTTTTTAATATAATTTCAAAATATTCAGCTATAATATATATAATTTCCTAAACGTAAAAGCTTTACAATATCGCACCCTACTGTAATATTTCTCTAAAAGGCTCTAACTTTTCGCAAATTTTGCGAAAACTATTTTAATACATAACAAATCTTACAGTTGCAATTTTCATCAATGGATCCCATCAAAATTGCTCTAAACTGTCTCATTGATTAGTCGCTTGCAGCACTTTTCGGTCGTTCGCGATCCGCAGGGCGCAGGCGCGGATGCTGCGGAGGATCCGTCGAAAGCGAGGAGCGCCACACTTTCACTCCCGCGTGCGCGATATGCCGCAGCAGATTCCAGTAGATAAAATCGCGACGCCGAACGAGTCTCAAACGTTGGCAAAAGCCTCCGACGCGATCGACCATCCTCCTCTCCTTCGCAATGACGCTATTATGCAAGCTGCGAGATGTTACCTCGTGTTACCAGAAGCTGCCGACGTACAGAGCGCGAAATCGTTAATAACAGAGGATGAATGTTCGGAAATTGAATTTCACGCTGCGTTGGAGAAGAAAGGAGCGATATTTCGTGGTTCGAGATTGCAAAGCCACGGAGATTTAATGATCCTGTGGTCTTTATTGATATCTTCTGTATGTCTCTAGCTAGAAGAAAATATATGTTTACAAGAAAGTTTAACAAAAGTTTGAAGAATATGTAATACGATTACGGAATAAGAAGATTACAGGAAGCAATAAGACGGAGATATTCTTGACTACTGAAGAAAGGAACTTTTGTAAACGCGTCGATGTATTTTTAACGAGGTAAATAACTCATTAATCAATTCCCGATTTAAGTGGCGTTCTCTCATTTCACAATTATAATTATGTGATTAACGATCTGTTCTATTATCACTCATTGTCAGTCCTGTTTTTGTACGAGGAACACCTGTCGGACTTTTAATGAAATTCCTTCGACGAAACGAGAGAAGGATAACTCGCGAGAAGGAAAGAAATAAATGCGGCGACCACGTATGGAATGATCCTGCGGAAGGACGACGGGCCTCGCTCGAAAGAGGCCATCGAGCCGAATATTAATCACACCTCGAGGCGTGGCATACACATCCTTGGCACGTTGAACACGTAATGCCGATCAGTATACCGCAATAATGCACCGTACACGACGCAACGTTACCGTTATCCGGAAAGGGATCGCCTTTTTCGTCGTCGAGCCATTTTGGTCATGGCCCACTGATGTTTATCTTAAAAATATAATTTTCTTCCAAATATATTATATTGTGTCTTGTTTATTAAACAAGATTAAATGATTCGCGCGATGTAACGGTATATCTTAATAAAATTCAATAGTTTATAGTTTAATATCATAGAAATCGCGATTCGATGTCTAACAATAAATAGATTTGCTGTGAAAAAGGGAAAAAAGTCGATAATATGACCTGAATATTTGCAAGATCAACGAAGCAAGTAGTCGTTAACTCGACAATAAAATATTGTTTACAATTCGTAGGACGTGAAAGTTATCATTGCAGAAATTCACTAGAACGACTAGAAATAAGATCGCTTTTACCGGAAGTGCAGCGATGATAACGTGCGCACGAGAAATGTACGGAATGCATGGCATGCAGCAGATATCACATCGTTCGTTACCGATATTCTCAGTCGGACTATCATCAAATCGAATTTTTCGATTAACAAAAAACAAAATAATGTAAGTAAAATAATGATACAGAATCAATGTCGGTAGATAAAAATTGAATTATACGTCGGTAAACGTAAATAACGCTTGTTTGCATTAAATTAAATATTATGTTGATATCAAAAAGATGTAACATATTTAATATAATATTAACCAACGTATATTTTATGATCATGATAATTATTTCGTTAATGCCATTATATTTTTATTTAAACCATAAAACACAAATCACGCATATATTAGCGCAAATATAAAAATATTAATTTTTCAATAACTCGTGTCTTTTGCTAATATAATATTAATTACAGCGAGATATACACGTATAAGAAATCACACGATAGCGTCCGTACTTATTAGATTCAATAGCCAGTAGCCAGCTATTCATCGAACGTACTTATAAATCTTGCGCACGGTCGTTACCTCACTTGAACAAGCGGCGGCGGTGGCGATGCGATTTATTCGAGAAACTGGATTAAACGGAGCGAGAAAGTTCCGTTGTCGTCGACGTCGAAAGCGTCTTGCATTAACATGCGTGTCCGCCTTGGATCGAAATCGTCCTTGGTCCCGAGAAGAAATACACAGGTCGTTTCTCGTCAAATCTCGAGAGAACGTTTCCATTGATCTATTGCATATTCGAGGCATGAGGAATAAAAATCTAAACTTCCACGAAATCGAAATGTTTACATATATATTCGATTTCTAATTGCATAGAATAAACGTAACTTATTTAATCTACTAAAATAAAATTAAAAATTGAATAACATATTATTATTACACTGAATTTTTAGCACAAATTGTATGCTATCATAGAGACTTTGTAGATAAGTGTTGCTCTTTTATTTCGCACATTCCAGCATTTGTCTAGTTTCTTTCTTCCAATCTGAAGACTTTCTTGCGTGACGAAATAACTTGTCGATTGTCGCGAGAAATGGCGAAATGCGTTGCAAAACCTGTGCAACTTTCTTACGTGACGAATCGTAATAGCTGTTGGAAACGTAAACGGATGATACGAGATTTGATACAATCTATCAATGCGTGATTCAATATATCAATATATCAATATGGCATTTGCGACAATTCGCGAGATAACAAAAGCTGAAGTGTCGAAGTAGAAAGAACAAATCTGTGCAAATCCCGCAAATATACATTTTGGAAAATCTATCGCACGGAAGACAAAAATACTTGGAGTTTCCTTTACTGGATATCAACGATATCTTAATTAACCTAAATTATCCGAGCCTATCACCGCCAAGATGTTAATCAGCAAACCGAAAAGTATGTAATTACGCCCGTTAGTTTCTAGGTGATGTAAACGCATTTCTACGCTTTTCAGGAAACAAGGGCTTCAAACGAGAATTCACTTCCAACATGTACGAAGAAAAAATAATTACACGCGAATAAACTAGAAGATATTTATGTAATATCCAAATATATGTGTGTGTGTGTGTGTGTGTGTGTGTGTGTGTGTGTGTGTGTGTGTGTGTGTGTGTGTGTGTGTGTGTGTGTGTTATGTTTAAAGCATAGAAATAACAAAAAAGTAGAACTAAACGAACTTATGCTGCTAGAATTTTCAGATGAATCTTGATTAGCCGTTTTATCACGATCAAAGCACCGAGACACCATTAAAAGGATTTCTATGCCCATACGAAGAACATTATAAATCAATGTTGGCAGCAAAGAAACGACAACGGAGAAGTGAACGAAGAAAAACGCGACTCGAATTCTATTTAATTGTGCACCTCTTTCGTGGTTTCTTTGCACTGATTTCTTGTATCGCAGCAACGTTAGCGTCCGTTTAACGTTTTCTTTTTTTAAGAATATACTTTAAAAGCTTCGAATTAAATTCGCATGAATTCAACACTCTTTTATATAAAATACTACACGCAATTATTGCATAATTTTAATTGCTCGTTTTATACGTACTTTATTTTTAGAGTTTAGAGCATTGCTTTTTTGTTTCTTCGACAGCCCTGTCGTTCATTAATGTTAAAAAATGAAACATATCTTGGCAAGTATCCGTTATGTATCTCAATATACTTTAACTTTAAGCTCGACAAAATAAAAATCAAGTTGAAGCAATATTACAATGAAAAATAAAAATAAAAAAGAAAAGAAACGAAACTTATAGAACAGAATAGATCTTATTTAGGAGAAGAAAATTAGAGGTCTGTGCGAAAGAATGGTATCTAGGTAAATTTCTATTTCCTCGCACGCGATATTGATGTAAATTTCAAACTTTTACTCCCGTCTTGGGGAGAGTGATCCACTCACTGTGACGAAAACGTCCAAACATGTGCATCGTACTTTCGATAAAATAAATTACACATATATTATATTTGTTGTTATTTAAGGATACTAGTTTTAATGAAACTGTACTAGATACAATTTGTATTCACACAACAGCCTTTTTCAGAAATCTTAATTTATCACACTTTATTTTATCACAAACATCTCAATTTACATATCGAGCTTACGTATTGATGCGGTAACATTTGGAAATGCATAGAGAACATAATATCGCGATTTATAACAAATAATCATAGTCGAGATCCTGAAGAGGGTGGTGACTCACGCGCTTCGCGCACAAGAGCTCGACCTTCGCACCTTCCCCGTTATTTCATATCGCGCCGCAAGTCGCCATGGCCTCACGATCATCATTGTAGCCACGTATTATAGCCACGATTAATTATTATTATGGCCACGGGCCGACCAGTATTCTGCAAATTGCGCGGCCATGGCCGCCGACACATGCCGGCTGCGTACAAAAGCGACTCGACGAATTTATCGATATGCAAACGCATCGTTTCGCCTTCTTGTGTAATATAATCAGTGCATGTTGCATCAATATAATTAACAAATCTTGTCTCGATGCATGGAAGTAAAATGATCTACTTTTATCATTATATGATTACTTTTTAAGTAATCTAACTAATCCACTGATAATTCTCTTAAAATTAATCAGGAAATATATTACATAATAAACTGTATTTATAGGTTTTTCTCCAATAAACAAAGATTTGGCAAGGAAAAGTTAAGACAATGTTTTATGAGCAGTTAAACCGACAGAACGAGCGAAAGATATTTGCTCTGTTAACCTTCCTTTCGCCTGCGTTGCAAAGAACAACTATGGCAATGACTACGATTGCTCTTTTTTTCTTTCTCTTTTCCATGCGATATGAAATTTTGCGATTGTCGCGAAGAACGAAACATTTCTCAAAGCTCGCAAAGCTTGTAAATTTAATTTTTTAATCGGTGCAAGAACCAGCCAGCTCCGAAACTGGCTCGCGTATGGCTCGCGGCAGATAACATAGGGAAAAGAAGAATGGATCCGTAGGCATTAAAAATTGAAAGTTATTTCAGTGATTTCAGGATTTGTAAGATAAACATGATATACAGTACACTTCATTTTAATCCTAAATAATTGTAATTATAAATTAAGTTAAATCAAGAATTTTTATGAATTGAATTTACTGAAATTAAATTAAAATGATAAATTAATATAAATCTGATCACATTTTTCCTTTCTTACTTTCAGTTTCTCTAGACATATTGTTTAATGTAAACTCGTTGAAATCACATTGCTCGATTCTCATTTTGATGTTCAGACAATTCTAAAAATAAAGTTTTAATGAAGTACGAAGTAAACTAATACTAAAACACACATATAGTTACATGCATTAACTGCATATTATAACGAATCCAAAATAAACCTAATTTTATGTACACAAATCTTGTAAATAATTATCTGCTCAAGAAGGAGAATCTTCTTGCTTTTTTTTGTGCTTCCGCAAAACTATTATTCCCATATAATTACAATTTCTTAAATTATCATTTTACGTCTCTCATGTTTCTTTAAGTCTTTCATTCATCTCGGACCTTTAAATCTGTTTTGTGAGAAACCGCTATTACTACGTAATACCGTTATTACACTCTTCGTATACGATGAATTCTTCGTTCGAGGATTTGAATAGAGCAGCTGAAACTGACAAGAGAAGAAACACACATTGAATACCCAGTGTTGGTATTTCGTTCCAAATCTACCTCGTAACACAGAGAAAGAGCAAAAGAGCGAG
Source organism: Ooceraea biroi (assembly GCF_003672135.1). Lineage (NCBI taxonomy): Eukaryota > Metazoa > Arthropoda > Insecta > Hymenoptera > Formicidae > Ooceraea > Ooceraea biroi. The sequence continues at coordinate 1,609,554 of NC_039506.1, forward strand.
TGACAGAGAGAGAGGGAGAGAGAGAGGAGAAGAAAGGATATCATCATAGAGGGAAAGAAGACGGAAAGCTCCAATGCGAGACAGAGAAACGAGGGAGAGAGAAAGAGAGTGAGTGAGGAGACAGAGAAATACGAGAAAAGTAGAGAGGTGCACCTCTTCTCGAAGCATTCGGAGGAAGAGGTGGTAGACGTAGGAGGAAGGAGAGGGATCTAAGACACGTGACCAATGACTTATATAAAGGTCGCGAACGACAGGGCCCAAACACAGAGTTCTCTCTCTCGGCGCAACGGAGGCGGTGTCCTAAAAGTGCCTGTAGATTTTTTTTGTTAATTTTTAATACGTTTGCGCCGCACAGTCGACTATTGTCGTTGAACCATGAGGACGTACTTCGTGATAGCCGCCATACTGATCGCCGGTACGTAAATCAAAATCACCGACCGCTGGGGGCGCAATAGGGGTGGTGAAGTTGAGGAAGGGCCCGCGACTTAAACGCGCGGAAAGTCGCGAGTGAGATGCGACACGTCGGCATCGATTTTTGCAAGGAGGAGGAAGTGGACGGGAGTCATCGTCAGTGTGTGATCATACGCGTGTGTAGCGTAGAGCAGTGCGGCCTACGTGTGTCGAGGGCAGGATGTATGATCGGGACCGGATTCTGTGACAGGGGGATCTCATGCCGAAGCGACCGATCCGCCGCGAAGATACTCCTTGGATTTCCGAAATCGCGATCGATTCATCTTCGCGCAATCGAATGTGCGAGTTTTTCATTTACGAACGATGCCCACATTATAATTTCTTAACGTATTTATTACAGCAACATGATATCATTTTCTCGAAATTGTTCATATTTTTATATCAACTATTAAAATATTAACTATTGCCGTAATTGTAATTGTAGATTTTAAAAAATAAAATTTGAAATACTTTAAAATTAAAAAAAAAGAACATTAAAATTATGAAAATGTGCTCGATTAAAATAACAAATGCTTTATATAATACAATTTTGAAGCATCTTAACTTTTTTTAACTTTTAATTCAACTTTTTGATGATAAAAGATGTTTTTGCAATTAATTACGATTGTAATTGATTACAATAGTACATTCTAGATAATACAATTTTTTGCTTATATACTTCTACAACTATGAAACAATACGTTGCAGATTTTTAATGTCCAAGATAATATAATTGAATGAAACTATAATTCCAATTGTATGTAACATGTTTATAATGTATTATTGAATTTTATCCAAAGTTGCATACATTCGCAATTTTAAAAAATTAGTACTTCGAAAGATTTTTATCAAGTTTTTTTTAAACTTATTTCTTTATTAATTAAATAATAACTAACTTTTTAATTACATTTATTCTGGAAACTTAAATTAATGTCTTTAAACAAAACTGTGGACACGCACCTTAATCGTCTCTGAAAACAGTAAATTTTCGAACAACTTTCTTTGTGGTCACGTTAATTAAACATGTACTTTATAATAATTAAAAAGTGTCGATGTAAAAAAGTTTGCTACGCTTTCTTATCGTCACGGTATAACCTTGGCCTAGATTTTGACCCTTTTTTTAATCTCTTCACTTCTTTCATGTCAAAAGGAGATTGAAGAATATAATTTGCCAAAAGTTATCTTAAGTTTCCTGACATAAACTAATACTAATTTGTGCATACATGTATGTATACATAATCATGTCAAAAATGTAAAGAGAAAAAGATTTTTCCAAGAAATATTGGCAATATTTATAAGCAAAGATAATAAAACAATATTTTTATTATCTTTGAAATATACATTTTCCACTTCAATAAAAGAATTATAAAGTTTGCTAAGATGCAGAATATAAAGCCTAGAAAAAATAGCACTTTTTTGAAATATTTTTTAGTGAAAATATCATAAAGAAATCCACATCGAAATTTTGTATTATAAATATAATAATTTCATCTATAAATTATAAAATGTAAAGAAATATGTCATATAAAATATTTACAAGTTAAAATTGTATGTAGTGTATCGTATTCACATAACACATATTACTCAGAATGAATTTCTCATTGATTTATCGAAGATACGAAGATACAGACATAGAAAAAATCTTTAAAATGATTTTTAAGAATCTTTTGAAACTGATTTAAATAAATTTTTTTAATTAAAAATTCTTAAATGTTTTTAAATTTAAAATGCTTGAAATAAATTTCAAACATACATTAAATATCTTTTCATATGTAACACACATTTTACTCGTTTTTTAATGTACATTAGAAATCATTCTGTCAGTGACAGACTGTCACTCGACATCATTAAAGATAATTTCGCGTTACAATCGTAGAACTTTGTTAGTTCTTGATACGCAAGTAATTTTAATATATAATTCAATACTTTACGTAATCTCTCGCCACGCGCTCAAAACAAGTAATTATATAATAATCTAATACTGCATATTTTACAAAACAAGTCAAACGTGACTGAAACTCGCCGGGACGAAGGAGAAAGAAGGGGGCCTTGTCTGCGGTCCCCTAGCCGATAAATATTTCGAAGTCGCTTTCGGTAGCAGGACCGGTCCGCGGAAAACGAAAGTGAATACAGCTCGCTCCACGCAGACGCACTCATATAGACCCGCACTGAGACTTATAGCGTGAACCGGGTGAACGGGATGCTGGGAGGGCCCAGTCACGAGCAACCGCGACGGCGGCTGCGGCCAGGGCCTGGCCACGGGCCCAAAGTGAAAGCGCCCGGCGAAAGTTACCGTCCCGTACAGCCCCTTACATAAGACATTTTAGCTTATTCAGGCATCATATGCTGCGCGTATGAAAGAAGGAAAGAGACATAATTAGCATAGACCAGTAGCGCATAGACGCGCGAAAAAGCAGCTCCCAGGGGGGTGGAAGGGGTCGTGGGGTTCCTTATCTATTTACTCCCGGTTTTATTTTCTTGTAACGACGTCGGCCGACTTCCTGCTGTTCCCAGGATCTTTTTTTCGCGCGATCGTCGTTGTTAAAAGGTAAAATGAGAAGAAGAAACCGGAATGCAGGCGGTCGGCAGTTAATTTTAGCCTGCGATTTTCTACGGAGAACAGTGATATCGAGCTAAAAGCTGGGCCGCACTTAACCGCGTTCCAAGGAGCTTGGCAATTCGCGCGAATTCAAGATTAAAGTTAATATATGTTTTTTAATTTTCGGAGAGAGGATCAAAAAACGAAGTTGGGCTTTTTAGTATCTTCCATCAATCTATCAGATACAAAAAAAATATTAGTTAGGCATTTTTTATTTATTTTCTCCTTTACTTGAATGTAACTTGTAATTGAAAACTCAAATGTTACCATGAATTGCGATCATCTTTTACGAGACTTTCATAGGAAATGTAAACAGGACAGAAACTATAACTTTCTCCTCAAAGTTATAGATCGATCAAATATTAATTTATTTTAATACTAATGAACATACATATGTATTACAAGAAAGTTTTATAATAATATCCATACATATCTATAAATTCAATACCAAAGAACGATTAAACACGACTAAAGATGCTGATAAAGCTTTTAAAATCTGAAGACTTTTCAAAACCTCAAATTGCCCAGTGAGGACAAGATTACTTACAACGAAATTCCAAAATTCACCAAATTCCGCAACCAAATCTTCAATTTTTGCTTGCTTATTCTAGGAACGAGCGGTCAGGAGAACTTCAAATGCCCAGATGACTTTGGATTCTATCCCCATCACATATCGTGTGACAAGTACTGGAAGTGCGACAACAATGTGGCGGAACTGAAGACGTGCGGCAACGGCCTGGCGTTTGATGCCAGCGACAGCAAGTTCCTCACCGAGAATTGTGATTACCTGCACAACGTGGAGTGTGGCGAGCGCACGCAACTCGAACCACCCATCAGCACACCGCACTGCGCTCGCCTATACGGCATCTTCCCTGACGAGAAGAAGTGCGACGTCTTCTGGAACTGTTGGAACGGTGAAGCATCCCGTTACCAATGCAGCCCCGGACTGGCCTACGACCGTGAAGCTAGGGTGTGCATGTGGGCCGACCAGGTGCCCGAGTGCAGAAACGAAGGTACTAATCTCGCTAATCGTAGATACAAATAGAATTCAAACGCAGATGCGAATCGCATGATTAAATTAATTCATTTTAATTAAATCCGTTAATGCTCGCAATTTTGTGGAAATCAGAGATTAAAGAAAACTCAAGCGATATATAAAACGATACATAAAAAGCGATATTTGTTGAATTTTACTTTTATAGAATTTTACTTAAATCATAATAATATTTCTGGTCAATTGTCAATCAATAATTATGTTGCTCGAGATTTCTAGTTTCAACATTTGCAAATTTTCACGATTAAGAGAGAGAGAGAGAGAAAGTCTTGAATTTCTCTTTTATGCTCAATCAGTGTTTTAGCTCGTACTCTAGCGTACTTAGATAGATCGAATATTATAATGCAGATTATCTGGTCCAGTCACCCAAGAGTTCGTCACGGATGATTTGACATGAATAACAGAATGTAAAACGCGTACAGAACTCGCCTCTCTACGTCAAGACAGTACAATTGCCTCCTTCTATATCCATTCCTTTCTATTTGCTAATTTTGTGTGAGTTCTATTCTTATATTATCTACTTTACTTTATCTTTACTACCAAATTTTTCTCATAATTTAAATTAATAAATTTTCCCTTATTTCCAGAAATGTTCCTTCTCTAGATAATTTTTTTTATTACAATATTATAACACAAAATTATGTTACATAAGAAAATTGTTTACAAGATAAGTTTTTACAAGACCTTTTTCCTTTAATTTTGATGGATTAAACTATTATTGCATCGGGAATCTTTATTACACCTTATATCATGTACCTTTTCTGCTTTCGCTGACTCGAAACTGATTGGTAATGCAATTGTGAAGAAACGCAATGCCTTTCTCTTTGTCTTTCTCACTATACAAGTCTATATCCTATTTATTGCGTTGTGCAGAAGTCGCCGGAGGTTTTACGTGTCCGGCCGCGGGCGAAGTGAGTGGCGCATCCGGCAGCTTCAGTAGACACGCCCATCCCGAGGATTGCAGAAAATACTACATATGCCTGGAGGGCATCGCCAGGGAATACGGCTGTCCGATCGGCACTGTTTTCAAGATCGGCGACGCTGACGGTAGCGGTGCTTGTGAAGACCCTGAGGACGTTCCCGGATGGTGAGCATCCTTTTCTACATGATATGATTTCATTACGAGATTATGCAGGAAAAAAGAACCATTTATTTACTTAGAAAATTACTCAATTCATTCGACATATATTTTTTCTTCCAAATATACAATTTAGAAGATTTAAAAAAAGCTAAAAATAGCATTACTTAAACATTTCGAAAAAACAGTGTCTTTTTTCACATTATTTACTATTTTCCTGTACAATTATGAATTTATCTTCGAAACGACACGTTAACCTGATAGCGTATAATTTTCACAACATTTGGATTCTAATCTGAATTGTGTGAGACCACATGATCGAATGCGACGTGAATGGATGATTCATATCTATCAGAATTCTGTACTTCTGATCTCGTACGATAGTGAATGTTAATGAACGCCGACCGAAAGTTCAAGGTTCCACAAAGATTACCCACGATTACCGTAGAAATCGTAAAAGAATAAAAAAAGCTCAAATAACAGCATTTTCGTAAATATATCATTAAAAGATTTTGTTGAAAAGTTAGGAAACAGACATAAATAAATAAAAAAAGAATGCCGTAAAATTTTAGAAAAGAAATATGTAATTCTCTTTAAAATTCTAAAAAAAGTTCAGGTTATTATTAAATTAATAGAATAATTTGCAAATAATATGCGTAAGAAAAAGCAGTAAGATTGCAAAAAGAATGTTAATGTCGGTACATTGTGCAAGGAATAATTATGGGAAAAATATAAAAGCATCTGAATTCGATTATCTCGGTAATTATAGTAGACGGCAGAGAACTTCGAGGCTTCCTTGAGGATAGGATCGTGTTGAAGAGATTTCGGATATACCATTGCGAATGAATTGCATTCGTGGACGATCTGCAATTAAGGAGATATTCGTATTGCAACGCGCTTTCACGGTAGTTAATTATATTTTGCGTAACTGCTGTAAAAAATAATCTCAACGAAAAGTTTACGCAACGAATCGTGCATTCAAAAATCAAAGAATCATAATCTTCCTTTGAAAACAATTATGAATGAGCGTTTAATCGTGAATTAGCAATTATCGAACATTATGTATCTATCAGTTTGTATGAGTTTGTTAATGATTTGTTTGTTAATGATGTCCTAACATGTGGCTAACATGTATGTTAACCGTCCCACTGTTCTAATATTTTGTTATAGCATTAGCGCTCCATTTTGTAGATTGCTAAGCAAAGCTTTGAAAAGTTAGTTTCTATATAATTTACATATATTTATTTAGAAAGTTTAGATAGAGATCGAAGTTGATAAACTGCTTGGCAATTTACGCGATAATCTGTAGAAATGTTCGATATTTAATCATGAAAATTTGCATACACTTTAATAATAAGGTGCCAAGAAAAGGGCTTTCTTTCATTCTATTCTACAATATCTTAAATGAGTAACATTATAGTTCTGGGGGCACTTTGCAAGTTTTTGTGACTAAGTACAACCTACTGTAGCCCTTTTATGTGTATGCATGTGTTTATTTCTTCTGCAAATATAATGACAAGAGCACGCCATGTAGGCACGTAGAAAGTAGCGAGCACCAAGCATGTCCTGACTCCCGGGTTTTTCTCGGTTCTGCTTCACAGTGAGGATTACTACGGTGACCTGGACCTGAAGAGCATCCGGAAGAGCGAGCTGCTTGCCGGTATCCAGAGCGAGCCGAGAAAACCATCGAACCAGGCTCTCAAACCCAGGCCTTCAACAGTAGGAGGGCCCGTAAGGCCCTCCGGAGCCCTCCAGGAATAAATCCCGATTGATTTATTCCTTGTCTCTTTCATTCACCCTCTCTTTTCCTTTATTTCTTTCTTTTTCTCTCTCTCTTTCCCTTCCTCCTATCACTTACCTATCTTTGTTACTATCGTTTAATTTTATCGAATTCTATTGTTTAATACAAATTATTGGTGCAAAATCTAAAACACCAAATTTATTGATAGGCACCTCTTTACAAGAAATAATGCTCCTTGATTGATGTATAATTATTCAGGGATAAGCTCACTATCATATAATGTAATGTAATGTACTTTTTTCGACTTCAAATTTATTTCATCTTAATTTTACAAATCAGCAATCCAAAATATTTGTAAACTTAAGATTTTATTTCATGTCCATTAATATTGTTCCCTTTAATTTATTTTATGTTTAAATTTATATCGATTTTACGCCAATAAATTATATCAAACTATCTTTTTTGTCTTTTTTCCTCTCTCTTTCTTTCTCTTTCGATTGCTATTTCTTTTTTTTTATCATTCCTATCTTTTCAGTTCCTTTTCATCTTTCTCTCCGTTTCTTCTATCACACGTACACATACATACGCTCACACACACACGTATATAGTTGAGAGAAAATCTAGCCCTGATTACGTAAAGAAGATTCTTCTGGAAAGGAAGTAATCGGCGTCGAGAGCCTAGAGAATTGAAAAGTCAAATCCACCCTCAAAGGCCGCCAATCCTTCGGGCGATTGTCTATTTTGCGACTCGTAAGGACGTGACTCTGTCTCGAGATGAAGGTCCCGAAAAGAAATCCGCGAGATACCGAGAAGACTAGAATGTGCAATTGTTGTGTTTTCAACAAAAGTTTATATCAATTATTTCTCCCATTATAATTGAAATAAAATTGCATAAATGCAAATGAATAGCAGTATAAACAACTAGCGCGAGAAATAACATAATTGTAAATTTCAAAAATTGTACAAAACTTTTCTTCACATTTGTAAGTCAAGTTTTGTGATATAACGTTATTAAAAACCCAATATAATGTGATTTTTTCAGTCAGCAGAATAAATATTGTGGATAAAATATATAAATTTCTACAAAGTATTAATTTTCAAATATATAACTCACCGAATTAATCATACTATATATGGAGATATATGCAAATTCCATATAAAACTCTATTAAATTAATATTTCAGTTAATAATAAATTAGCAATAAATAACAAATTATTTTTTGACAAATGCTCAAGAAAAAATTGATATTTTACAAAATTTTAATCATGACGTCTTATCGGCAATTTCTTCTGTTTTATTCTCTCTCTAAATGTTATTTTTTACACTCTTATCTATCTCTGATTGTATTTTTTTCCTATTTCTCTCTCTCTCTTTAAATTTCCTTTGCCGATGATAGGATTTAAAAGCTTGTAATTTCGTAATAATAAATATACTGTACAATTGAGGATGGTTTTGCAAGACTGAACACTTTTATTGTAAAAATATGTTCTACTAATTATATATTTGTGTCTCAGAACGTGTTGTTATTATGATCTTGTACTCTAACGAAATTACATTGATTTTAAATCTTGTACGAGACACATGATTAAAATAAAAATAGTAGAAAATATCACTTTCATGGAAAATTTCACACAAAATTAAATCCATCGGACTCGCGCGATCCATGATCTAATATTCAAGCATTTTTCGGGAATTTTGGCGCCAATGTTTAAGAAAGTTTGATCGGTCTTTTAAGTAAAGCGAAGAAAGTCCGTACAATAAAAAAGAGAAATTTTTTCAAAGATTGCAGCTTGTATTTTCACCGCATGTTTAATGATAAATGTGATCATCAAACTCTGAAATCGTGTTATGTAATAACAAAGATTGATCCATCTACAACGAAAATCCACTAAATGGTCAGATATTTATCAAATATCAAAATTGTATTTTCTCATATTTAATTATATAATATGATTTAATATTATGATTTGAGCAATGATTAGATCTATTTATATGTAATAGTAAGATAGTAATTCGGCATATCAAGAAATCAAACAGCTATATATTTATACACTAAATGTGTGGTGAGGATATAGGCAATTTATGTAATTGCCCTAGATCCTATTTCCTAATCATTCTTGATCAATTGATAATTGTTAATGTTACCATTTATCTATTTCATTTTTATTGTTGTTTCATATTTATTTAATTTTATCTGTGTACTCACCCGTTGCATGCGTTATAATCGTAGTTTACTAATTTTTATAACTTAATTGTAACATATGCAATGTTAAAAGTAGAAACTGACATGACTTATAACATACATTTATGTATCAAATTAACTTCATTGCAATTACAATTGCAACAGCTAGTAAATGAAAGGAACATTATATTTCAAGCATTGTAAGCAATCAAGGGAACATTTTATTCGATATATTATTATAAATGGTAAACTTTTTGCTTAATCTTACTTTGCCTTTTAATTGAAGAAGTTATTCCAAAACTTTTAGCAAAGCATAATATCAGTTATATTTAGCATAATTCATAAAACAGAAAACAGAAAAAAAGTAAAATATTGTAAACACTTATTCAATTGTATCATTTTTTAAGTATTTACAAAAAATCCTTTTCGATACATGAACTAATACAAAAGATAGTAATATTCTCTCCGAATATAAGAGGTAAATTTCGTATGCATTTATTACTTTCTTTTTATTCTTTTTGCAAAACGAAATTTTATTTTGGCTCTTAATGCATTCTTTAATGCGTTATGGAATTGACTGGAATCTCAATAAGTTTTTAAATCTCATAATACATTAAATTTATTATTCAAGACTGTTGAAATCAAAGATAATGTTTAAAAAATGTCTTACTATATTATTACATTTTATACCTATTGATTTAATTTCATATTTATGAAAAATTTACTCTTTAGTTATGAAAACTATATTACTTAAGTACAAATTTAAAGTTTGCTAAAAATAAATTTAATCAGAATTTAAATATAATTTCAAATGAGATTTATGAGTATTATTTCATTTTCTGGTCTGTTTATGTTATTTAAACTTATTTCCAACTTCTTTATCCTTATCGTTTAATTTTTCAATTCATATATGTATATTTGAAATTCGATTTCGATTAAAGATGATACGTTACGAACAAATCACACGCAATATTTTCATGCATTTCTCAGCCAAGATTACTACGGTGATGTGGACCTGAAGGCCCTACGCAAGCTGGGCTACAGAAAATAGAAGCATTCGCATGCAAGCATTGTACTCGCCAACGATGATGTCCCGTCGCAAGAAGCCAGTTCCAGAACGGCGATTAATATCCGTTGTGCTGAACAGCTATAAGCAAGGATAAGCTCTCTCTGTAAATCCGAAATTAATTCTTACATTATCGTCGTTTGGATCGTCATGTAAATAAATCAAATCAAGTACACATCTCAAAAGTATCAAAAATACATGCCGAAAAAGATGTACACTTTTAATTTTTATTATCCTTAGTCCTTACTGCACTTATTAATGTTTTCGAATATAAGAAAAACGTACTTATATGTAGCAAATGTGGTAATAATAAATTATAAATATAACTTCATCTATATGATATATATAAAAAATAACTCAACACAATTTTATATAATAAATATGTATTTTGATATATGTATAGTATATATTATGTTACTTATTAAAAGTATAAATTCTTCATTAAAAAGACTAGAGTATGTAAATTTCTAAGTACTGTGTTTAAGGAATTTTAGAGTAATTTTTAGATAAAAATATGTAATAATTATATAATTACGATAATTTAAGATAATGTATACGAATTATGTAAATTATATATATATATATATATATATATATATATATATATATAATTAAATAACACTAAGTAATTTTTCATCACACAATTAAGAACTAAATAAATAATATAAGTAATATAATGCCTTCACACTGGCAGCCATATGACACAGTACAAGTATTGTGACCAAACTTTTTTATCTTTGCAAATTCAAACTCGTACGTGCATATTTCAGATCGTGCTCACATCATTACAAGATAGCAATCTTTACATACCGTCCAGCGGTATTATATATTCTCTCATCCTCCAGCGAATTATAAGATTCAAGAAAATCCGAAGAAACACCATAGTTTTTTACTTTTTTCCAGACTAACTCTCGCGGAACGATCAGTGGTTCATCACTTTGAGCGATGCAAATATGTCGAACTGTGCAACAGCTCGCGAATCGTACCATCAGCGCCATCTCATCCTCAAAAGTCCAACTTTACAATGATGAGTTTTCTTTTCGAAATAATCGAAATGATATTTTCGATCGTAATGATAAAAACACAGATTAGATAGTATTCAATACTTATAAAATATCATGCACTTAAACATATTATACAAAAACTGAATATTTAATATACTTGGAAGTATATGAGAAGAGTCAAAGTTTAAAAAGGTAAAAAGATAAGAAAGAAATGAAAAGATGTAGTGCTTACTTTACTCCCGCTTCGATTCACAAGTTGTATTAATTAAAGTGGCAGCTAATTAAGACAAAATTTTCCATAATATCTATTTTCTTTTTACTCAACTAACTTTATGTACTCCTCAGGATATTATATTTAAATTCAATAAGCAAAAGTTAAATTGGTTCTACTGAAATATTAATCTTTCCTCTGCAGGCCAGCGCGACGCAACACGCGACATCCAATGAACGTACAGCTTTTCTGTAAAAACTATACGCTGATTGGATGTCGCGTGTCGCGTGTCGCGTCTGCACCGAAGCGGAATCGGATTTAAGGCTTCGGTGGAAACTAGACCATTGTTAGTCTTCCATACTACTTGGTCGATGCATGTACGTATGTACGTGTCGTGTTGGCAATACCATGATAAGCGGTATAACCTGTGCAACGTAATGCTCTTATTACGGCCGACAGTGTAATTTACATACAGTTGAAACAACTCATTCTACGCGACTGAATTGAATGGCAACGTGAGAAAGTGAGTAATAACAATAATATTTTTGGGCCGCCGAGGCAACGCCGGTGCATGCGAAACTAACCTCGCAATTGTGATTACTCTCAGTTTGAGCAACAGGTCCTTTTGAGAATTATAATATCTGATAATGAATTTGTATGATTAATTTGATAGTTTAATTTAATCTTTCTGCATGTTCCTTTCTTATCCGATTTCTTTTCTCTGCTATCAAAACGAAAATATTATATGTGTAAGGCAAAAAAGAAATATGAAAAATACATTTATGCATATTTTATTTTGAAAAGAATGCAGCTGCAGGAAACAGCAGCAGTCAAAAATATTAATTTTTGACTGCTGAAACATCTTTATTATAATCTTTATTATATGATATAATAGATAGTGTAGCGCTAAATAATTGCGACAAGAGTAATTTTAACTAAACAAAAATCGAAAACACTAAAAATCACAAGATGAAAAGTTCTTTATATCTTAATGAGTACATTCATAATATTGCAAAATTTTATGGATTTTCAAATTAAATGTTAATGAAATATTGAATTGCCTTAATTATTGTATATAATTATATTAAATAGCTAATACATCTAACTTAATCGGACAAGTTTTGAATCTGTCATGACATAATTCTATGATATGGATTTGGAATGTAAACTGAATATGAAAACTTATTCCTGTACTGTTATTTACTATTATATCTGTTGCGTTCTTCGTATATTATAAATTATTATTTTAGCAAGATAGCTTCTTTGACACTACCGAAACATAATCTTTGCTGTGACAGATGGTGTAAGAAAACAATTGCGACGGGAGTAAATTCTGCTGTTGTAAAGCAATAAGAATTGCAAGATGGAAAGTTGTACAGAGAAACAAATACACAAAATGGGAACGTTATTTGAAAAACATTTTACGATCTCGTCTGAAAAAGATACTCACACGTTTCCCGAGCCAGAGTCTATGTTCAAGGAGCCGCAGTGGCAGCTAGATAGCCTGCAGACACTGAAGAGTAACTTAAACGAGGTGAAAAGTCGGCTGAATAATTTCAATCTGTTTGAGTGGCAGAAGCACACGACTCAGATGAACAAAGCAGGCAGCATTGTGGGTCATGTGAGAAAATTTACACAGCCGGAATTGTTGACTCAAGCTTGGTGCAAGTTCTACGAAATCGCTTGCAGTTTCCCGTTGGTGCCGATGGATGAGATTCGGCGTGAAGGGGATCATTTCATGTCTGTGCATCTTTGCGAGGCGCCAGGTGCCTTCGTGGCCGCATTGAACCACTGGCTAAAAACAAACGCGCCTGATGTGCAATGGAATTGGCTTGCCAGCACGTTGAATCCCTACTGCGAAGAGAATCCATACGACAGGATGGTCGCGGACGACAGATTTATCAGGCATACTCTGAAGCATTGGTGCTTTGGCGCCGACAATACGGGCGACATCATGGACCTGAGAAATCTAGACGCTCTAGTGGAGAGAGCGTCCATGTCTCGCGATCAGCGACAACGTACCCTACTGGTCACCGCAGACGGCAGTATAGACTGCATAGACGTGCCGGGAGAACAGGAAAGCGCCGTGGCACAGTTACACCTGTGCGAGACGGTGGCCTGCATGCATCTCCTGCAGAAAGGCGGCAACTTTTTGTTGAAGCTGTTTACTCTGTTCGAGCACTATTCCGTATGCTTAATGTATCTACTGTCCTGCATCTTCCATCAGGTCACCGTGACGAAACCAGCGTCTAGCAAAGCAGGCAATTCCGAGATGTTCGTCGTCTGTATGAACTTCAAGGGAAGGGACTACGTGGCACCGTATTTAAACATTCTCCGACAGCATTACGGTAACGTGTTACCCACGAAAGCGATGTTCAATTTGCAGGATATTCCGAATGATTTCCTGCGAAGGATCGAGCAGTGCAGTGAATTCTTCAAGAATCACCAGTGCCAAGTCATACGGGATAACATACGCGTGTTTCGCGCAGAAAATTACAACGATGTCAAGCTAAAGCGAACCAAACGAATCGTCGCTGATAAGTACGTGAAAGATTGCAGATTGAGTCAGATGGATCCGGCGAATGAGATAGTCGGTCGAGAGATAATAGAAAAGAGTAACAGCTGTTTCATGAATAAAAAGTTGCGTTTTAATTCTTACAACGAGCGTAAGAGGCAAGATTTGAGTCCGCGAGAGCGTTTATTGCACACATGGAACGAAGTGAAAGACGTTGACTTGGAAATGGAAAAATTTTACACCGTAAGCAAAGTTTCTAACTGGGTTTTTAGATCACAAGTCTTTCGAAATTAAAGAGCAAGAATATTTATCATGATGAAATCTTGCATAGCGCGCAATTTAAACATTTTTATATTATTATAATTATCAAATTCGATAGCACGAGCTTGTATACTATCGCAGCATTGACATTTTTTATTGATTACTTTTCTAAAGAATTAGATGATGAATAAATTTACCACGTGTGATTATTTTCTTTTATAGTGGCATCCTCTAGCATTCTCGGCAACTCTGGAGATACAAACGGGGAAATTGTTTAGTAAAATACGCAGCTCGCGATTTTGCGATACGAGAATTCTGCAAATGTTGAACACGATCGATAATGTGATGCAAGATACGCGTTCCACCGTCTGCTTTCCACCTGCAGAAGCGATTACACAGTTGAGCACGGAACAGCAAAATGATCCGAATTACGAGATATTGAGCTTCGAATTTGTTCATAATTACGATAGTCATCGGACGATTACCCAAGTGTCCGATCGACTGGATAAACTCCAGACTGGACAAACTCTCATTCTCCTCGGTTATTCGTTATTGACGCAATTAAATGTTGGTCTCTTATACCTTCTGTCAAGTTCCTTCGAGAAAATCATTATAGAGACTTGTGATAACGAAGGTTATCGCGTCAAATTGGAGACTTATCGGCGCAACGAGAAAATAATAAATAATTTGCAAGAAATTCTTGCGGCATCACATAACGCACGCAAAGAAAATATGGCAGTCTGGTCGATAGTACCAATGATGATTTTATATGGTAAGACTCACAGACACAAATATAAGAACGCCTTATATCAGTTTCAACATGTATATATTTATTACGTAATTTTTATAATAATTTCTTTTTAGAATATGAGCAATTCTCCATAATAATGCAACTTAATCACCAGATGGTCAAAGCGTACGCTTGTTATATTGTCAAAGTGACAAAAGATACTGAAATGTAGCAACATTTACATTTGATGTAAATTGTTACATAATTGTTTCATAATTGCAGTCGTACAATTGATTGAAAATAATTATAATCAAATGTAAATTTGTAAATACCGCCGGCGCGGGCGTTGCAAATACTTTAATTATTGTAAATAATTAGGTAAATGCACAAAGTTTCAATACTTGTAAAATACATACGAAATACATACGGAATAACATAAAGGGCACGTTGGCTGCATGTATGGAAAGACATAAAACTAAAATAGAAATGGTAATTACAATACATATTTGTAATAATAATTATATGAAATACTAAAAATGGGGAAATTATATATTTTATTGTTTTAATAATTTTTTTATGCAATATAAATTGAACGACACTGAAATAATATGGGCCAATAAATAGTTTCAGGTCCAAAGTGTTGGTGCTTGTGGATCGTGTTATTCACGATCACTGATAATGGTGGAATGATCAATGTCTTGCGATGTTTAGTGCATGGAACGGTGACTGAGATTCCGCTTCACAAAAATCGCGTTAAACGGCATTGTGCGAGACCTCGGCGGTACCCTGTTAAAGCATATTACAATTGTTGTATCTAATATACATACGTTTTAGACGCACGAAGAGATGAAACTCGACCTTGTAAGAAGCTGCGCTCGCCTGCTATCCACCGAACAACGCATACCGAAGGTATGCATTGTTGGTGCAGGTCCGGCAGGCTTTTATGCCGCGCAACAATTGCTGAAGGTATTAGTGAATAATTAAACTTGCGGAGATTTCACGAAAAAGTAAAAAGCAAAAGTACAAATTTTGGTTAATTATATTTTAGAGTTTGAGTGACGTGAGAGTCGACATACTGGAGAAACTACCGGTTCCTTTCGGTCTAGTGCGTTTTGGGGTTGCTCCAGATCATCCAGAAGTGAAAAATGTAATCAACACGTTCCATAAAACCGCGACTAACCCACGCGTTCAATTTCTGGGCAATATTAACGTCGGGACGGATGTTACCATCGATCAATTACGAGAATTTTATCACGCAGTGTTATTGGTACGTATTCTTTCTCAATTAACTGGTAGCCAATAGTTACATCCTACAATATAATACTTATAATGTTACAGAGTATTTTACATTTACATGCGATTCATGTTTTTCATACACATGACCAATTTTTATATATAATTATTAATAATTTTATTTCAGACTTACGGTGCCGAAAAAGATCGATTGCTTAGTATACCAGGTGAAGATCTGAACAATGTGATATCAGGTCGACGTTTCGTTGGTTGGTACAACGGAATACCAGCCGACAAAGATCTCGAAATTAATTTAGACGTGGAGGAAGCAGTTGTTCTCGGTCAAGGCAACGTAGCTATAGATATCGCGAGGATTCTTCTGACACCGGTCGACAAGCTCAAGGTAGTCTATCCTTAAGTGATCTTAATTAATTGAATATATCTACGATTCTTCAAATTGTATATTTTAAAAATGTTCTTTCGATCAAATTATATATCTCTCCGCTCTTCATCGACTATTTCAGAGCACCGACATCACGTCGTACGCCTTGGAACAGTTGTCCCGCAGTAAAGTGCGCAAGGTATCTTTGGTCGGACGACGAGGACCGCTACAGGCTGCGTTCACGATCGCGGAACTGCGCGAGCTCATCAAATTAGAAAAGTGCAAGACTCTGTGGCAACCGCAAGACTTGACAGGGATACGGGAAATCGTACCGACCTTACCGAGACCCCGTAAACGACTAACAGAGCTCATACTGAAATCTCTAGATGAATCCGCGTGCGACTCAACGCACGCCAAACAGCTGCATCCGATCTTTTTGCGAGGTCCCGTTCAATTTCGCGGTACCCGCGAGTTGGAGGGCGTG
Organism: Ooceraea biroi; assembly: GCF_003672135.1. NCBI lineage: Eukaryota > Metazoa > Arthropoda > Insecta > Hymenoptera > Formicidae > Ooceraea > Ooceraea biroi. The sequence continues at coordinate 1,626,545 of NC_039506.1, forward strand.
AAACTTGCCGTGAATCGCCTGCGAGGAGACGCGATTCGGGATCAGGTGGCTGAGGCGACCAGCGAGTTCGAGACGATCTCGTGTGGTCTGGCTCTGCGTAGCATCGGTTACAAGTCAGTGCAAATAGATAGCTCAATTCCGTTCGACTGGACGAAGGGACGCGTGAAGAATGCTCTCGGCAAGGTCCACGACAATCTTTACAGCGCTGGATGGGCGGCTACTGGACCGATCGGAGTTATCCTATCGACCATGACGAACGCCTTCGAAGTAGGCAAGCTGGTGTGCAAGGAAATTGCCTCTTCAAATGAAAGGAAAGCGGGCTCGGACGAATTGTGCGAAATATTGCGCCTCAAAGGGGTCCAGATTGTGTCTTACAAAGATTGGGAAAAGATCGATCGCGTTGAACAAGAACGTGGCAGACAAGTGGGAAAACCGCGCGAGAAGATAGTTGATGTGACGGAAATGCTGGAAATCGCTGCGAAATGAACAATATGAAAGATTTTTACAATGTTGCATTAACTATTAGGTGTATAAGTTAATCCGATGCTTTTTCCTGAAGAAATTGAGCCTTTATTAGTAGTAAAGAAAAATATTCGAAAATTATGCCGAATATTTCGAAGATTGACATGTTTTTATCATTATTTTTTTCTAACAAATGCAAAATTCTTCAATAAAAGCACCGAATTAATTTGTACCGAGTTTTTTTTATAGTTTACCTTTACACTGCTTCAGAAGAAATTATAAAAGCCTATGGTATATAATATTGAGAAGAATAGACAAGATAAAGTCCTATAAAGTCATTGTATTTCCATAAGAGAGGTTTTCAAAGAGATAGGTATTTGACCAAAAATGTTCCAATTTTCGAATTTTCTTCATAGATGTAAGATATAAGTAACTATATTTTATAGATATAGCTTTTATATTATTGTTGAGTATTATAAGTGTAAGTGAGATAAATAAAAATATTCTGTTATAATTCTTGTTATAAACAGCAACACTTACGTATGAACATACCACTACCACGGTATATTTCAAATATCTAACCTAATCTGAAATGACTGAATGTATACACGTATCGACTGTCACTCCATAAGGTAATCTTTTTAACAATCGGTAATTAATAGAAAAATATTCTGTATTGAAATTTATATTTTATTTACTCTATAATGTATAATTTCTAAAGTATGTGTACAATTGTTAAATTCTTCAATGCGGAATAATGAAATGTTTTCTACCTATAGGTTAAGTTAAATTTCTCTTATCGCATGGTAGAAATTATTTAGCACTACAATGCCTCTTTATTTATTTTGCTAGATCGAAACAATAAATTTCTTTAGCATATTTTTTTACATTATAACATATGTACTACATACTTATTGATCGCAAAAGTAAATCCTAGATGCCTCACAAAATATTTCAATACGTTATAACAAGTACATGCCACTAAAAGAATCTTATATTTTTACTCAAACAAAGTTGAAAGATGAATTTGCGAGAACCAAGGAAAAAGAAAAGAGTAAAATTGAAACTGCAGTCACCATTTCCCATTCCACTGAACGAAACTGAAGAATGGCCAGTTTATACCGCTCACCTCACAGATCTGGGCTCGTGCATAATTGAACCTGATGAAATCCATGCAGTACATTCTATGGTAAGAGCAAATTTTTATATATGAAATAAATTTTCTACAGAAAACTAGGAATAATAAATATATCTATTACCAGGGATTTTTTGGTAAAGGATCGCTATCACGCAGTTATCCTTCTTTTGGCAAAGCGAGGTATGGTGCACCTCCAGTTGTCCGAAACAGACAATGGCGTCATAGGCAGGAATGGCTGAGAGAAGTGAAAGAATTGAATTCTGCCTCTAGATCCAATTTCGAAGGTACAAAATGAACACTTTGCAATATGTAAAATATGAAATATAAAAGCAAAACCATATATTACACGTGACTAAAGAGTATGATTGAAACGCAGTGGAGATCTGCGATATAATTGCAGAAGGTAAAGCGAGTCAATACGGGGAAGGAAATGTATCAGGTAACAGAAAAGAGAGCGTTGGCGATATCATCGAGATTTTACCGAACCCCATCGAAAGTGGGAGCAAGCAAAGAGATGAAGCTGCGATAAAGGAGATCGACGAGGTCGTTCTCGATTCCGCGGAGGAGGATGACGTGTGCGTCATTGTTAATAAAGACTCCGAACAGAAACGTAACAGCACCAAGGGCTCTCCGAAAACTCAGGATGATCAGAACTTCTCGGAGGAGCAAAAGGACAAGGAGGAACTTTGCGAATTCGACTATTACGACTTCAAGAACGATCGCCTGAACGAGGATGATGATCCGCATGGTAAATTGTTAGTCCTACCGGACAGCGACTCGGACACCGAGAACTATCTGAAGAACATCAAGCCAAAGATCGAAAATGAGGGTTTCCCCATCCGGGAAGCTCTACACCTCACTTTCGAGGAGACTTTCTTCCTGCTGTTCGGTCTCGGCTGCTTGCAGATCGTCCACTTCGATGGCAGCCTACTGGACATCAACAGCGCGTGGTTGTACTTTTGCAAAGAGAGGCCGGACTTTTTACAAAAATACGTAGTCTACCATTATTATAGGAGCAAAGGCTGGGTGGTAAAGCCTGGCCTGAAATATGGTGGCGACTTTCGTTAGTATTTATTGCTTTTCGAGTTTGTTTGTTTTTTCGGATTGCTTGCCGAATTTATATCGTTGCTGTCTTTCGAATCGGTGTTATTTTTCAGTGCTCTACAAAGACGGGCCGCCCTTTTATCACGCTTCTTACATCGTCATAGTTGAAGTAGCAGACGCAGATTCTTTAGTCATAGATTCTACCATGTCGTCGCGATCCATGACGTGGGACAGTTTGTTCGGACTAGAAAGGCTTTCCGAAACCGCTGCTAAGGTAAATGTATTTATAATATAAGAATTTTTCTGATGTGGATAAAATACATATTGCTTTTGTGCTATCAGGAAATACTTTTCGCGCAAGTTTTATGGCCATCTTCAGTGTCTCGGGATGTCGGCGCGACTAACCCCGAGATACTCTCCGAGTTCACAGTAAGAGAATTGCTCTGGCGACGATGGAATCCGAAACAACACCGGGAAGATGTTCCGACTGAAGAGGAAGATGACGATTCCTTCTAAAAAGTTTTATTTTTACAAATCTTTTTACAACGATAATGCTTTAATTTATTTTATACGATCATTGTTTTATCATAACGTTTTACCATAATGCGCCTATATATATATATATATATATATATAATCTTTTTATTAAAAATGTATTTATATAATAAGGCGATTCGTGCAATTCACCAATACGATATATCTTTTTTTAAACTGTGACTGTATTAAATACTGCGAAGTTTATTACAATCTAAAATTAAATATATGCGTGTAATGACAATATTAGTGATATATATACAGCTCACAGGAAACACAATTTGCGCAAAGTGTCCAAGCTACTCCGCGCGAGTAGCGGCGCGCATTAAGTCGGATCGAATCGTGTCTTTATCAGTGATCGGCGATTCGCGCGGCGGTACCGCTTGCGGTACTCGCAAAGTGAAAGCAAGTTGCGATCGCAAGGCGGATCGCGCGAGGGCCCGCAGCACGTCATCCCAGGGCCCGTGCAGTCAGTCCGAGACGAGCTGAGAGCTGGCATGTCGAGCGCCGTGCATTGCGAGTCGTCAGCGAGTTGAGCATCCTTCAAGCCCGAGCCGGGGGATAACGTCCGCGCGATTCGGTATGTAAAAGATATTTCTCCCCTATCAACCTTGCGTCACGTTATCAAATAAGTGTAGGTGCTTGTGTCATCCGAAATTTATGTGATCAACTTGCAAAACAAATAACAATACTCGATTTTTATAACACCGAATTTATTTTAATTAGAAAACTTAGTTAAAATTTATAAAAATGAATAAAAATATTCCTACTGTCTTTTTCACACACACAATATCTCGTCTATCTGTCAAAATCAATATCTAAAAAGAAATAGAGAATCTCAGAGATGAATTTTAAATTTAATTTTTAAGTTTCGAATTTGGATACAATTTTATGGTAGACCTAGCATATACATAAAATATCTTTAATATTATATTATTTGTATTATTTGTGATGCAAGATAAAAAAATGATGTGTATGTTTATGTTTTATTCACATTTAATTCTTCTTAGAAAATTCTTCTTAAAACAACAGAATTTCTTTGGTTTGAAATGAATTTTTCTCTACTGTAATTTGTATAATATTTATTCAATGAAATCTTATTATTGAACAAAAACTGCATGATTACAACATAGACAAATGGCGTGAAAATTATTACCTTTCAATTTAGGATGGTAAACCGATTTCATAGAAAAATCATGAGAAAAATCGTTAATTTTCTTTCGTATTATTTGAAAAATCTAAAGGTCGAAAAGATTTCCGGAAAAGCATTATATGATTAAAATAAGTGAAAATTCAACGATTTATCTAAAGTTATTTCTATAATTTTCTATCATTTTCGAACTAGTAAAAAAATAATCAATTCATGTTGAAATTAATTGATATAGTATTATTTATCGATAATCTATGTAGTAACATATTATCAATCTAGGAATTTTTATTGGATTACGCAAATACCCATTGATTTTCCTATCCACTTTATTCTACCAATACGTCTTCTGATTTGTAAGAGATTGTTTGAGAACAAACAAACGTGCGATTGGAGCAACCAATGAGTAATCGTGTCACTTTCATGTAGGCTGAATACGAGAGAAAGCGCGACTTCGCGAGAGAGTATTCGTGCGCTTAATTTGTAGGAAGAGAGATGATGCGACGCAATCTTCCATCTTAATCCAGCTAGAAACAGGAAGGATACTGAATCTCGTTTCTTCCTGTCATTCGATTAACTTTCGATACCAAAAGAAATTGGGGACTTTAATGCGACAGCGATTTTAATCTACTTCTTGAAAAACACAAGGGAATTAACTTTTTTCACTTTAGACTTAATTCTCTCAAATTATTGAAAAAATAATTTAGCAGTATTGTATTTAATCTCTTACTTATAAATATTCAAAACTTTTTTTTATGTTTTCCTTTGTATAATATTTTTAATTCAGTTTGATATTTATTAATTTTATAATCGCAATAATTATTAGATAAGTTTTCCACTTTATAACTTGTGACTTTTCTTACTCTCGAAATTGGGAAAAGTGTAATACCTTCGATACAGAGATTCTTTATCAAAATTGTATTTGTTATATTATATAATGTAAAAATTATATTCTTGAACGTATAATTTAAAAAATATGTTTATTTAGATTGTCAATTAAAATTGCGGCAGCGTGAATATTGTGCGAGGCACGCGTACATTACAGAAATATCATTTATGAACGATCGTGCGCGCCGTAAATGGACAAGTGAATGTCATCCTCGTCTCACGATATGCCTGGGAATTCAGTTGCATCCGAGGCGGCGATGTGCATAGCAATGAACAAACTTGCCGCCAACAAAATGACCCGAAGCAAAATTTTGAGCGAGTCACTCTCAATCTTTAATTGCCATTAATCTTTAATTACTGAACATTCAAGACAAATTAACTAATTGAGATGTGAAAAGAACTAAAGTTATACATTAGCTAATCGAACATTGGAAAATTTAATAATATTTATATAATAATATTTTTATAACATTTTATATATATATATATATATATATATAAAATTACATACATGTTTGTTCATTCGACTGGATCAAATAATATGTTTGGTAATTTTTCAGCAAGTTAGTAATCAAAAGTAATTAACAAATGTTGAATAAATTTTTATTCATTCGCGCCATTCATTGGTTATTATAAAATATCAATAATTACGATTAGTATCTTGATCTTTTGTAGTTTTCTATGTATAACTTTTCGCGAGCACCATCGAGATATGACCTCGACGGGGGACCATGAACACCCTGTATATCTTAGCCGTAAAGCTAAACGAGATTCAAGTGAAAGTGTATAACTGTTTGTACCGTCTATACGTTCCTTACGGCATCCCCGCTTGTGTCCTGTTATTTGTAATTGGGATATCGCTTACATTGCGTTACATTACGTGCTCGATACACCTGATATACGGGCCATGCTCGAAAAAACGCGAGTCATTGTACGAAAAAGATATCTCGATTAGCATCTCTCGAGGGAACAACTTTCGCTGAAGTTTACTCCGAAAATTCAATTAATAAAATATTCAATGATAACTCGATATATATCATGAATACTATTTAAACAGTTCATCGAATACTAAATCTTTTGAACCCTCTATTGTTGATTTTCAAGCAATATACAATTATTATTATTGCAACAAAGTTACTCTAATTTATTACTTTAATTTCTACGTAGTAGAACGAGTAACGATAACTTATTATTCGCTTTCGCACATATCTATAATAACTGCATCTGTAATAAGAATTCAAAATATAAAACATCTCGCACGACCGTCACAACATAGCCGTAGTTGATCCCGCGGCTTCGTTCTCTCTCAGCTCGCATTTATCCGATCACGGCGGCGTTTCCATTCGGGGCCAGCGAGGAGAACGATTGCTAAATGGGCATTCCTAAGTTTGCTTTCTAAGCGAGGTCTCTGGTCACGTGCGACGGGGCCTAGTTCGCGCGGATACCTTCTGATCTGACACGTGCAGCCGCTTGTCGTCCACTCGTGATTTTATGTGGTCCACGCGTGACAGCGTGCGTGCGAAAGCACGTTCACTGCTCCCGTTTGCACGCACACGGTTTACCGCGATCTACAACCTACGACAAATTCAACATATTTCAACTCAAACGAGTCGCTCAATTTTTTGTTAATTTAATATAATAAGCCAATATGTGTCTAATAACATCAATATTATGCAGATAATTTAACATAAAATTAGTAGGAAAATTACAATGTTTGAAAGCAAATTTTATGTAAAATGAATATTTAGAATGTTAAATTTTATTTAAGATAAATGTTATTGTACGATTCGCACAATATCGCACTGCACCTTATGTCATCGTCGCGCTAATGTTTGGCAAAAATTGATTTAATATATGGTGACTGTTGTAGAGTGAAATTCTTACCATTACATATAAAATATGTTATTTTAACATTTGGATTAATTGATTATAAATTTGATAAAGTTCAATTAACACAATGACGATTTATTAAATTATATATCGCTCCTTTGGTGGAAGAACGTCACAACTCAAAAACACAAGTTTTTCAGGAGAGCAGTAGGAAAATTTCTTTTTAAGTAAATTTTAAGATAACGAATGAAACAAAATTGAAGCAGATTTTTTTTTACTGAAAACTGTATGATAACTCCTTCACGATGTAGGGTGTACCAATCTTTTTTGCGGTTCGTATCAGCGACACGTATCGTTCCGGCATGTATGTACCTACATAGATTGGTTCAGACTTAAGGAATTGCTTAATCTGGCGGATTTTTTTGTACCTACATTTATGACGTTCTTTCATATGAAAATATACAACAAATATAGTATCTCTGCATTACTAACACAAAATCGGGAATTTTTGAGTTGTGACGTTCTTTCACCAAAGGAGCAACATGTTGTCCATATATAAATGTTTATATACAATATATATATATATATTTATATAGGTATGTTGCGTTTTTAACATAAAAAGCGTTTAACAGAAACACGAAATGTTTTTGGCCGTAATGGTCACAACCCGTATTTGACGTAACCGTGATAATCCACTGTGGGATTAGCGCGAAGGGCATAATTATAGAGCGAAGAGGCTTTCGCAATTTCGCTGGCCCTGAATACTGCATACTTTTTTAATTAAAGTGGATAAATTCAATAATTAGATTCGATCGACACCAGTCTCACGTAGAAGTGAGAGCTTGCCGCCGATCGGAAATCTTACGATACCACTTTTTCCCTCGGTACAATGTTCGACGCGCGAGTACATAATCAGTGAATTTCTGTAATATTTTCTTCAGCAATTCTACGAATTTGTGATCTCATAATTCGATTTTATTTCAGAATACATCGTCTAACTCTGTTGTGATCTTTACAAACGTAGAAATCTACAATTCCATTTTGATTTGTATGTAATCCGATAATTTTATAATTTGTAATCTCCTCATAACATCTCGTTCCCACCGTAATCTCTGCAATCGAGCTTAATATTCAATGGAACAGACAATTTCACAATCCATACTTCTGGATCCATAATGCACGTATTTTCTCATTTCAAACGAAACTCGGACGGTTAATTGTTACCGTAAGCGTGATTAGTGGATTGCGGCGAACGCGTTTCCAGTGCGATGGTCTCGTGGGAACGGGAGCGTGCAAAGCGCATTTTATATGCGTATGCGTAGTGTTACGTATTGCACTTGCGCTGATGGAAAGTAAAATAAGCCCGTGGAATGTTACGGAGGGCTTCCGAGTGAAATCGCGGGCTTCCGCTTCCGACTTATCGTTCGTCTTGCGATAACGGTCGCGGATTTGCGTTAGATCCGCGGCAAGAAAAAGGAATCTGGGTCGATCGGCCGCTGTGCCGCGAGATCAGGAAGCAATTAGGAAATAACCAGCAACGCTGCCTGGCCTGCCTGCCATAAGCGGCAGGAAAATTTATACACCCTCTTACTAAATCGCTCTGGCATCTCGCGATACTCGAGTGGTTTTTCTCGTGGCAAACGATTATATCGTTATACAAACTGCCCTCGTCGTTGACGCCAGTAAATTAAGCTTCACGCATGCAAATCGATACGTCAGGGTCATATTCTTCAATTAAAATTCCGATCTGCATTGAATAGAATTCTGATTCGAGACTTAATTGTGAAGATAAATAATATCGATAAATATAGATAATTGGAAAGTTGTAATTAATTATAATCACGTTCCTGTCGACCACTTTTCTTGAATTGGTACGTTTTACCAATTAAATGTATTTCAATCTTTGCTTGTACTTATATATTTCACCTCAGTATACACAACGTTGACATCAAATTTCTTAGATAATCAAAAGAGATATCATTTTTCAAATCAAATTTATATAAATTTTATCAAATTATTATATAAATAACTCACCAGATTTTCCACCATATTTCTTTTGTTGCCAGAAACTAAACGATAACCGAAATCAGAGATATAAAAACGTGTTCCAAGGATGCATTTAAGCACTTTGTCATCCGCGAAAATAAACCCGTCTCCATTTTACATGGGAGAGTTAATATGAAACCAGCGCGTAGCCTCGCGCGTTCTCCTTCTCGATTGCAAGTTTCGCAAGCACGATAGTTTAATGACGGAATTCAATCTGACGCGGTTTTGCGGTAAGCTTGGCAATTTCCTAAGGGAATACTGAACAATTAGACGAACTTTAAAGGCAAGAAAGTATAAAAATCTACGACAGTGCTATTATCATTATAGATCAGAATAGATTAATTAATCTGTCACAAATATTGATGCGATTTTACTTTGAGTTATAATATCAATTTTATAATATTATGTTTCATATAATAACATACATCATAATCTACTAATGCTTAAAATATAAATTATTTTTTACATTTTTTTATTGAAGCAATTTTTAAATTTTGGTACAATTATTTTAAATGATTATTCCTTAATGATTTACGATTTCTGTCAGCGGAAATAATCAATTCAATCATGGTTATAATAAATATATATTTCATCCTTATTTTACCCTCTGACTTGAAGAACACGTAGGAGGCGAATTGCGATGAATAGATTAATAGATGATTAACTTAGTTGTCGGAGAAGAAAATCAGAGATCTTTGGGGAGAGCCCGGATTCCTTTGTCGCCCGGTTGGAACCAGCCGGAAGGCCGTGCAGTGCAGGGTGTCCAATTAAAAATAACTGTCCTCGGAACGAAGACGAAAAATTTCTTGTAACAAGACCAGTGTAACCTCACGAACGACCGTGATCCTTCCAGGAAAGCGCAGGAGTTAGGGTCGATGCCCGCTATTCCCCAGAATGTGAATCGGCAAGATGAAACTTCGTCTTTATTTAATTCTAATTAATTCTAATTAATTCTAATTAACAGAGACAAAGATGATTTATTTCTGGAATAATCTGACAACTAAAACAAAAGAAAATTCGCTCTTCAGCAGCTGACAAAGGAGCATAATGCGGAAACGTTACGTGACAGGGAAACCGAGCAATATTTCAAGGGAATAATGAGGAGAATAATAACGGCGGCGTTTGTTCTTGGCCCGTTCGTTCAAGACAACGCGAGAATTCTCTCGGATTAACCTTTTCCAGCAAGCGCAATGATGCAGAAGAAAAAGAAGAAGCGCTGCACACATGGGAAAGTGCTTTCCCAACTATTCTCAGAGTATTCACGTAAAATCGCGAGATTGTGCGCGGCTAGGCTTGCCTAGAATCGCGTCACCTTTTGCAGACGCGTGCACAAGTGGATTGCATCGTGCTTGCGTCAAACAAATGCGTAAATTCGCATTAAAATTACCGTTCGTGTGGGTCTAACAATCGCAACAATGGAAGCATGTCCTTTTTAACGATGCACGAATTTCAAGACAATCGCTCTGTGTGTGTGTGGTCCTCGCTCTTAATTACAACAAGAAGTATATGTAGATTCAGCTTTAAACTATTCCTTTAAGTTTTCGCTTTATCTCAGCTTCTAACACAAACTGTCTGAGGCTTGAGATCGAACCGTACTATCGTGCCTTGTAAGTCGCACCTATAGGAAAGTTCATGGCCACCACGACGGTTCTTCAAACGGTCAAATATGCGGACATGATCTCGCACGATCTCTGACAATCCGTTCTGTCGTCGAAGCGACGGAATATGCTTATGCTGAGTGGTTTCCTGTGATTTACTGCGTTTTCGAGCCCGGTAGTGTTCTCCCAAGCCGCTTTTGATATTATCGTTCAGTGACACCGGCACTTGTTCCCAACGCCAACGGAGGAAACGATTGAATGAAAATTGATTAGCATACGTCTGCGTACGAATGAGAAGAAGCGTTCGAAAGCGAAGCGAATACTTTCTGTGTTGCGAACAAGCAGGTGTTGGAATGACATATTGCCAGCGAATTCTCACTCTCTCGATTGTGAAATCTGTGACAATCCGTGATCGTACGTTTCGCGCTAGATTTGACTCTACTTATATTTTTATATATTTAAGAAATTGTTAACACATAAATAATTAATTGATTTATCGAAGAAGAGATACTAATCGCAATCAATCATATTAAAACCCTTACAATTAATTTTGAAGAATGTTGATTGCTTAGGAAAAACTGACAAAACAAGCTTTTTGTTATACTTAATATTAATTGTTATTAAGCCTCGCAGGAACGAGGTCCGTTGCAGAAAGACGAAACTGCGTCGAGCATATCGGCTGCAGTTCGCATCCATGTGAAGAAAACTGACGTTGAGTCAAAAATGGAACTGTAGGAATGCGTAGGTAGTTGGTGTATCCGGGACCCGGTCTCGAACTGACCGTGATCTTGGGAGATCGACCGGGGTATACCGTTCTCGTCGTTGATGACCGGTTTTTAGCATATTTCGGAACCTTTGCCTCGATCATTACTCTTGACCACGAAACTTACCACTAATGCGCCATTCCGACCGGATCGGTCGTTAATTCTCATCAAAAGAAACTTTGACACCCATTCGCGTTTACGGCGATCCGAAAGCACGAAAAACGTAAAATGCATTACCGTTCTCTTGTCGAAGATTGCCAGATCTCTTGTTTCAAACCTATTTTAAAGGATTTGTTATTTATATGGAATTTTCTTAATTTTTGACCAACTATAACAACTATAAAAAGAGAAGATAACTTGTTCAGCTGTTAGATTATTTTTAAACGTGTATCATACGCTAAGAATCTTGCGCGTCGATGATGGTCACGCGCACATTTCTTCGATCTTTCCGCAAGAAAACATATCTCGATCATAAAAAAAGAATCGCGAGCGCGGGAAAGGGTTCACTGAATTGCTCGACCGAGATTTATGCGCATTGCAGCATAACATTTTTTCAGGTCATTACATTCCGCGCACGTGTGCGTATATATGAGTAGAATGAACGAGTAGGGCCACTCCTTTTTACCTTCGACTCCTTCGCGAGTCGAGAAGTGACTTGTCATCATTACCTCGTACACCTTGAATTCTCGTGGCGACATTTTTGGTTGCATTGTCTCGTCTTTTGTTTAATAAGCGGATTAACAACATTACACTCACGCATGTAATCCCGTGTATTAAATTACAAATTTCATAAATTATTATACGCGTTACAGAGACACACGAGATAAACTCAGATTATTACGTGTTAAAGTGAATTGTATTAAATGACGAAGAAGGCAAGGCAACGATCGCAAGTAGAGCAAACACCGACGATTGCGATGGCTTAATATCGAGCAGCCCCCCAGCAAGAGATCAATCTGCCCGATCCGTTTGACAGCTTGCAATAATCCACGAGCCCATATTCATCCCGCGATAATTTACCGTGTACTCTATCATTAGAAGCACCCCGCGGATGGAAGCATTGCGCTCGTGCTTTTCAGCTAGAGCTCGCGCAGCCATTATGCGATACGGTCGTGAGAGAATACAGGTGAAAGGAGCGAGTTCAGATTCCGCGATGCTGTATGTTACCATCTTGATACTCCGATTCCTCCGATTGCTATTCTGCATCTCCGGGAAAATCGAAAGATCCCTCGCTTTTGAACCGCGTGAATTTCCGTTGAAACCAACGCGCTTCACTTTTACTTCCACGATGGATGTAAGCAGTCAAAGTAACTGCACTTTTAATAAATAAATTATTAAAAGGATTAAAAGTAATCCTAGCGATAGAATTAACTACCAAATTGTATTCTTCAATTAATTCCGTGCAACTTTCAATTCAAGATTTATAATCATCAACGTAAGAAACTTAATGCGTGTGCGAAATTAGCAAGGTGTGAAAAATATAATATCCACGTCCTTGACACCTTTGCTAGTAGAAAATTATCTTCGAATTGTCCGAGGAAGTTATAATTGAAGGGACGTCCGGCGAATCGGCGATCGATCGGCAGTGGTAACGGCACGCGCTGTGGCACCACGTACTACTGGCGGCTTCGAGTCGATCCGAAATTACAGATTCCAGTCGTGCCTCCTGATTTGGAGGCGGCTTTTACTATTGTTTCGGACTAGACGATTACTGGCAACCGGCAATGGATTGCGCGTTACGCAAGAATTTCGTCGGGCCACGCGGCGTTACCGCGTTCCCTACGCGCCGTGGTTGTGCTAAGCTGTTGCTCTTGCGTTTACCTCACACAGGATGTTCCCCGAGCGAGCTCATGCCTCACAATGCTCATGCTCGGGCAGATAGCGATCGGCCGAGAAGGAAATTTGTACTTGCGACACTTGATTGCCTCACGCAATCGCGAAATCGAATCGCTCTTTTTACTCCGCTCGCTCGCTCGTCGGCGTCAATTGTAGTGAACCAAACACGATCGGCAGTATAACAGTATGTCTTTCGTCTCCTTATCATCCACAAAAACATTAACGAAAAAATCAACGAATTAAGAAATGTGAAAGTATCAATCAAGTACTGGGAAATCATTAAAATTATGTCTTTTTCATTAAAGCGAGAAACGTATACAATCAAGATCCGGTCATCAAATTCCGTAGAAGCAAAAGTGAAAATTTGTAATATTTAGGAAACGATTACAGAGAGATCTCTTACAGATTCTTTCAGTGCGGAAAATTCCTGAAGAAAGTTCCCAGGTGCAGAGTTATGCAATGCAAATATCATTATCATTATCATGTCAGATATTATTAATATTAAATCCGGATCCGCACGAAACGTCGATGCTTCTATTGGAGAAATATTTCCCTTGCAGCGATAAAGATGTAACTATGTAAATGCGAGGACAATCTTTCGCGTAGGAAATTGATAATTAGCAATTCCCGTAAGAAGACGAGCACGCGCGCGTGCGGGATAATCCCCGAGACGTTACCTTCAATGAGGCAGAATTTTTACATAACCGTTATAATTGTTAGAAAGAGAGAAAAGTAACGGTATTTTACAAAACAACACGATATATGCGTGGCTGATGTAAAGTGCGATTTTCATTCCTTTGGGAAGATGGCTATAAGTAGCAGGCTGCGCATGCAACTGCGTAATAATTGCGTAATCGACTGGAAATCTCTGCCCAATTCTCTCACGCATGTAGAAAAGAATCTGTTGCATTATATAATAAATATAACAGTCGTATATACGCATGTACGTCCAAATTGTTGCACGTTGATCATTAAGATGTTGAACGAAATATTTTTTAATAATTTCTGTTGTATTTTACTTATATTTTTTTATTTTTAATTATTTATTTTGTTATCAAATACTTAATTTTTTATAATGCCAAGTAATGTTTTGAGAAAGAGAGAAAGTAATCATCATGTAAATTAAGCGTTATGTCAGATCCGCATTACGGAATATGAAGAAAACTAATTTTTTAAATCTTTTTTATCTTATTTACTCCTTCAGATTCTGAGATTCGTGCGTCCACGTAGGATGAGATCAGACTGAGCGCAATGACATCGAGATACTTCGTGTTTGCCGCGGTTTTAGTGTACGGTGAGTAAAATGACGTCATTGCTAATAAATGCAGAATTTTTAATAAAAACCCCTTCGTCCAAGGTTTGCTGTGACCAGAAATCTTCCGTCAACTACGCCGCAAGCAAACTTTATGAGTCAAAAAATATAATATTTTTATCAATACTTATTGATTTAATTCCATTAACGTTTTAACGTAATTAAATAATTGAGTACAATTTTTTTCTGATTAATCTGATTAATTTAATCTAATTAACTCGAAAAAGAATTAATCAATGTGTGTGTTAATATATTTTTATATATGTTCATAATATATTTTATACTTGCAACTGTATAATATTTTACTTCCCATAGAATTAATTATTTGAAAAAAGATTAGAAAAATAGGGTAAATATGAAAAATTACAAATTTACTTACGATTTTATATAGTTGCAGCATCCGCCGCGCAAGTTTACGAAAGCCATCCGGTGGATGCAGCTGCGGCGATCAACCCAGCAGCTACGAATAATGACTTCATCACGCAAACCGTCTACGGATTCCTGGACTTTACCACAACAATTGGCAATACGGTAATGGTCTTCAACCCTCAGAGTGCACCTCCAGGTAAATACCTTAAGAAAGAATTTACTTATTAATTATATTATTCTATATCCGACTAATTCGCTCATAAAATCTATTAAAGTACATTAATATCATTATGTGTATAATAAATATAAAAACAAAAAGTAAAGTATTATTAAATCAAATTTTTGATAAAATAAATATCTATCGGTACAATAATAATTACAATTATATATATTATTAAATTTCTTGACTTGATTTTTAAACATACAACTCATTATGGGTTTTTCAATAATTTATTATTTAGATTATTCAATTGTTGATTTAGTTGCACACTATAAAATGTACCTCTCACTCGACCATCAATCATTGTTGGGTAAAAAAAAGTTTCTATGATGTTCCGAAGTATTAAAAAACAAATAGCGTGGACTGTCGCAATCAGCAGAAGGTTCGCCAATCTTCTAACCATGAGGTGTCATGCACTTTTGAGTTGTGAATAATGCCAGAAATACTCTCTAAGCGCACTCGACACCTTTTTGTTACGCCGTGCTCGTTCTGATCTTTCGAGTTACAAGCGGGACCTTGAAGCAGTTGAAGAGTTCGTACATTCAAGGCGAGCCTTGGCGAGGGGCGTCGTGGGTCCCAATCTCTTTAGCATATCGCCAACTCCGCTTACAGATCATGTTCATTGTTCACTCGTCATGATTTCTTGTCATCTCACAGTCATCCTTGACTTTTCAAACTACCTACTCGACAAAAACTTGGTCCTGTTTGTTTCCTCGTTCTAAATGAAGGATACGAATCCTGTTGACGCTGAAGAGAAAGGATATTTACGATAAAGATTACGACATCTGTCAACAGTGGATAATTAACGTCACTTTTATTATCTTCATGATTAATACAGTCCAGATCAAATCTCCTTATGCTTCTAAAAATCAAATAAAAAGAATGAAAGGAATAAAAGGAAATTAAAATAAAACCAAACAACACGTGCTGATACATTTTTAATTAAAATTGAATAAAATGATGGCGTATATAATATAATTGAAGTCAAATGAGGAAAAAGCTTTTGCATACATATATCTTGGATTCTTTCTCTACGATAAAGAATTTGGCAAGATTTGGCCATCAGCACCGGTGTTGGCCGTCAAAACGCGCTTTTTTTTACTCTCGTTTTCTCAACTTTGTGAAACCATGATTTCTTTTCGCCAGTCGTCAGATATGCAAATGCGTCGTTTGTTTTCAGAAGGAGACACCGAGAAGAAAACCTCCACGCCGGCGATTCACACGAAACCAACAGAGCAGCAACAGAAGAAGAATGTCCCCGACATCCAGCCTAGCAAGACTTACAAGGTCGAACATCAGGACGGCGAGACAAAGAAGCAGATAAAGGGTACGAAGGTCGTCGTGAATTCCGTGGTTCACCAGCAGAACGTGGTGAATCCGTCTGAGAATGTCGCGCCAAAACCCACCAAAAGCCAGGTATAATATCTAATGTCAGCTAAATCTCAGTTTCCCGACTAATTTCGAAATTGGTTCTACTTAAAATATGTTTAATCTCTTATTTCTATGAGTACCTCCCTGTAAAAAGAAAAGAAATTTAATATCTCTCAGGAGGTTTCAGAGTTTTCTTTTCATCTAGTAAGTTAGTAAGATTATATAAATTAAATTACTACTTGAAAAATATACGTACAAAGAGGAGAAATATATCTTATGCGATTTTTCCAGGAGCCAAGTAAGCAGACGACGACAAAGCCACCCGTACTGTCGTCAATCGTTCAAGTACGTGGGAAAGACGAGACTCCAGGTGTAAAGAACAATCTTGCCGAACCGGAATATGATTTTCTCTCAAAGCAACCAACGGAAGTGATCGACGAGACGTATAAGGTAGATAGAAAATCTAGATTAGTATAAAAAATATAATGAAAATCGTAAAAATAAAGTAGACATCGCGTCGTTACTCCCCGCTCTTGAAGTCGCATAACGTGTAAAATCTTCGAAATATATTATTTAATTTAATCTCATTTTTCATACGGTTATCCTACCTAACAATTAATTGTGTTTTGCCGTATTTTTTTACAATATCGGAAAACTAAATTGGATCGATGTCAACAAGTCTGCTTTCTCTACTAGTTAATGATATGGGAGCACAGAAGCAGTCTCGCGCCCGCGAAATCTATGATTAATTTTCCAAGCCAGATCGCAGAAGCAGGAAACTCAAATATCAAGTTTATAAAAGCGACATTGATCTTCGCGCGTGAGCGAGTGCCATGGTTATGAAAATCCGGAATCTGGTTTCGATTCCGCTAATTGTCGCCAAACCGGACGTCGAACGAACGATGCCGCGTGTTAGAACGAGTTCTGTTGATCGGCGGAACGTCGCGTCGCGTCGGCGTCGGCGTCGGTGGCGTTTCAGTTGAACACCCGCTGAAGAAATGGGTTATCCGGCCAGCAGCGGGGTGGGAAGGTCGTGTGAAAACCATTCTCGGTTTTTGCCATTAAATTGCGCAACCACAATCTATAAGCGACTTTCACGATACTCTCGCGCGAAATTGCCGTGGAATTATACGGAATAATAGTGTCTGCGTAATTTTCCGCGTGCCGTAATCGATTTCCTAGGCCTCCTATCCTTCCCGGCTGCCCGCCCCCCATTCGTCCGCCATCGGCGGAGGGGTTCGGCGTGAAAGTCTGATCCGATTATACCGATAAATCGGTTTCACCCAAGGAGTTGATGAAACGCGATACTTTTCCGAGGATATTTTCTAACGATACTGCGTCGGAAAAAAATTAGAGAAATGAGTTTCTTAGATCCACAATTATTCCTGCAGAAAAATATCAAAATTGAGTATTTTACTAGATTTGTTATTTATTATCCACATTTCCCTCTTTTCTGTTTTCTATTAAAGAACAATGTTAAAACGTATTCACGTTCATAGTTTTAACAAATTGGTTAGAGATTGTAAGATAATCGCATTATAATTAATCTTACTTTATATGTTAACTGTTACATTATGATTATCTTTCTTCAACTTCAACTTCAACAATTTTTATTTTTAATAGCTGATCAATCTGCGACCTTCATCAAAGGCTCATAAGCCACGTGCTACTCCTCGGAGGGATAAGGAGAACCCAACTGGCCTGGTGACCATGTTGGGTGGTACCATCGTGAAGGACGGTCTTACTACTGTGCACGAGACCAGCGTAATTGGCACTTACATCAACGGCAAGTATGCTCAAGTGCTCCAAAGTTCCTCGAGAATTCTAACAGCGCCAGTTGCGCCAGCCGAGGGCAAAATTCGGCCGTCCAATACTCATAGGATTCTGAAGACTATTGGTCCACAACATGGCAAACTTAAGCCTCAGCTGGAGCCTACTCCGACCCACCAACAGCAAGAAGAATCCTCGCTACCCCTAGAGGCCCTCTTCAGTTCTTCCGGTAAGTATTCCAATTACACGATACAATAAATTTTATTATAGTAAATTTTACAGAAACTCTTTTAAATATTAAATTTTTTCATTATTCATATAGGTATATATGAATATAATAACAAATTTTTTAAGAAAAATTATATAAAATTTATTTATTATAAAACTTCAAAGTATCTCCTGATAGTATTGTGTGAAAAAGTTATAGATACGAAGATATTTGTTCAATGCTGAATTTTCAAATTAGGCACTCCAGTACGAACAACGCGAAGGCACTCAACTTCGAACAATCAGGCCAGGCCCAAATTCCGAAACAAAATCGCCGATGATTACGACAACAGCGAACCGCAGCAGACGAGAACCGGAAAAAACCGCGGCACAACGGCGCGGCCGAATTACAAGTAAATAATGTGTGACAAGTAATTCTAATTTCATTGAACTCTACTTCATTCTTATATAAAAGATAAGAGATATGAGAAGAGAGTTTCTAATCTTCTTATAATGTCTTCCTATAATATTCTTATAATTAAAAATCTTCTTTCAGGAATCGCCCTGCAACGACCACCACGGAAGCACCGGCGACTCGTCGTCGCGGCGGCTTTCGGCCGAGCAGTCAATCCAGCAGTGGTTTGTCTTCGAAGCAAACAAAATCGAGGAACGATCAACAATCATCGACGCCAATTAGTCTTCCGGTGCCTAAAGTAAAGCTACCGCGTACACAAGGTCGATGGTCGTACAAGACCACTCCGAAACCGAGAATCGTAATTCGCAAGCAGGTGGATGAGGACGATTTGCGAACGTCGACGACCGAAGCGAGCACGACAGAGTCGCCTCATGCAATAATCCCAGACGAGCAAAATAAATCGACGGCGACAACGATGACGATGATTAGCGCATCGAGTTCATCCGGAGGCGTCGTCAATGTTGCTCAAAGAAAGGAGCTGTCCTTGACGGAAGACGAGCTGGATCCTAGCGAGAGTGAGGATATAGCCACTGTTAGCGTGCAGCAAGATCAACAGCATCCTGGAGAGCAAATCCTGCCGGTAGAAACACTCAACGTTGAGATTTCCACAGCGGCGGATCTTGACAACGTGTACTTTGAAATCGCCACCATCAAGTCACCCTACTCTTTCCAGGCAAGTCTTCTTCAAAAATTATTGAGACTAACAAGAAATTTACGCTTAAATATAACTATAGAAAATAAGTGTAGTGATTAACGCAATGACAGAAAAAGAAACTGAACGCTAATTAAAATTCTTAAAAGAGAGTTGCATATAAACGCTTCGTTGATTTAATAATCAAATCCTTTCTCTTTTTTTCAGGTAGGAAGCCTGCGAAACACTCGCTTCATCACAGTGACCTCCACCATCAAAAAAACTTTCGCGACAGCCGAGCCGAGCAGTTCGATCTCGCCCACGGAGCCGCTGACGGAAAACATCCTGGCGAACACTGGAGCCGCTTATGACTCGACATTGCCGCTTGACTCATCCGTGGCGACGTTGCCGGCGATTTCTTTGGAGGCCGGTCAAGCGACACCCCCTTTGGAAACGCTGACGGAGACGTTCTCGACTACGCAGACGTTGCTGAAGACGCATCTGCTGCCAGTGATCTATGGCAACAGCACCACTCGATTAACTTTGGTGCAGACATACAACATCGCCCGGATGGTAACGGCGACGAAGACTCTGCCACCGATGGAGATCTACCAGTTTATCCCGAGCAAAACGTTAAACGAGTTCAATTCGAAGCTCGACGAGGCTGGCAGCGAATTGCACCTCGAGCTTGACTTTGGCGACTTTGACGATCGTGACGACGAGGACGTGCCTAAGAGAATAGTAGTGCCGAACAATGACGACTCCGACTTGGATATCTTCAGGTCGGCGTCGCCATCTAAAGTCAAGAGCGACGTTGCCAGCAGCAGCAGTAGTGCTGAACAACTAACTCCGGAACAAGCTCAGCAGCTGGCATTGTTGAAGTACTTTGGTCAACAGCAACACCAAGTCGTCACCACTTCCAGGCCGGTAGTTGTCCTGGAGACACTCTACGAGTCGCACGTGATCCCCGTGGTGAACGCAGGAAATACCATTTATTCAACTCTGACCAGACCGGTCGGCACCGTACCCAGGTATTTTGTCAGTACTCGCGGATATCCTTTTAGCAACGGCAAACTTTTCATACAACGGATACATATCGTGGACACGTAAAATTAAATATTCAGTTATTATTATATGTAATAATAATAAATATAAAATAAATAATAAATGTATATTTTATGTGATATTTACATATATTCTGACACATTTTATTTGTGTTTCAGGACTTCTTACGAATACGGCACGTCCACTCTGAGTCCGGTGCTGCAGCCACAGGTGCCACAAGTGCCACAAGTACCGCAAGTGCCGCAATTACCGTTGTTCCCGCAGCAACCACAGTTCACAGTGACGAGCGCACCCTTGATAACTCAGACCCTCGCCACTGTGTCGGAATCACGGGTGCTAAAGCTCACTTTCGGCGCCAAGACCGCTTACACCACCCTCTTCTCCACGAGGGTCGTGCCCACCGAGCTCACCACTTACATTACCAGCACGGTGCCGGTGCAGCCGACGGTAGCAGCGTATCCTGGCTATTATCCGGCTCCAGTGCCCTATGCGCCCTTCCCCTTCGTCGGTTAGACTTTCGTCTGATCCTCGATCCCTCCGAACCCTTCGCGATCCACTTCGATTGCACTCGATCGCCAGGTAGACTCCTCGTTTCTTTGAGTCTCATTTCAATTTTTATAAAGATATTGTAGTTTCTTTTATATACTAAATATAAATAATGCGTACAATGGTCCTAAAAGCGAACGATACAGCCTAATGCATTTTTATTTATGTGATATGATATTAAAATAGACATCTTTAAATCTGTTTCGAGATCTTTAGATAATATCATTCACATAAATACAAGTTATTCTCCATATTTATCTGCATTGGCCGTAACGTATCGTGAAAATTAAATATTTAGTAAGTTATGATTTAAACAAAAATAATATTTAAACTTAATACTTTTCAATAAAGCAACAATTTTGCAATTTCGCTTAATTATAGTTCTATGTGTATAATAGCATAAGTGTAACATAAACAGACGCAACCGAAAAATTGTATTTTAGGCAAAGAAAATTATAAAGCTGCAATGACAAATTATTATGATAAAACCTTGGCGATAATAGCAATCAAATGGTATCGGGAATTATTGTAAATAAATTATTGACTATAATATCGTGTATTGTATGTATATTGCGTATTTTGTAAATAAATAAACACGGAAACGTAAAGTTTTGTTGTATTATAATAAATCCAGATACTGCGAATGTGGAAAATATTGAACATTTCTTTGTTCTTTTATAATTTATTAGTAGATTATTGTACGATATTACAATACATTTATTACATCAAATATCAGAGATAATATCTCGTTTTCGGCAACTATTGTTCAATTATTAATACTTTTTATTAGAATTATTTTTTATTCGAAACTGCTATTCAATTTATTTGCATTTTCCTTTCATCTGAAATATTTCTTTCGAAAATAGTTTTACTATAGTTGCTGTTTAATTATAAATGTAAATCGTGTAAATAGAAAAAATGTATAAAATTATGAAAATGTGAAAATGGAGAACGAATTTCATGGTTGAAACTTAAATGAGAGACACGAATATTCATTATATTTATGATGATAATTAAACTTTTTTATTAAATAATGACATAAATGTTTATATGTGTTCTGTTTAAAAACAAATCAAATTTCGGTTCAAAGTTCTGAAAGGATGTCAAAGTATATTGTACGTGTCGTGAATATCATTCTTAGGATAAATGTAATTCAATAATAAATTTGCAATTTTCTATTTTCTTACAAAAAACAATAATTATATTTATGCAATAATTATGATTTGTCACTGTGTTGTGTCTTTAATAACGAATTAACATCTAACGTTTAAACGTTTGAATCGATTCCTCCTCCTTCTTGATCGCTCGTATAAGCGTCAGCGTCAATACAGCTATGATCACCTATAATAATTAGAATAGAAAAAAGAAATAATTCGATAATATGAATAATTTTGTCATACTTAAACTGTACTCTAAGTTGTCCCGATAACGGATAACGGATTCCCTCAAAATTATAATCTATGATTTAATAGTACCACTAAATTAATCATATTAAACTAAATCAATTTTTTAGGTAAATTGTAATTAAAGCAAATGTACACTTTTTTATTCTTTGAATTCGAACAAGATCTAAATGCTCGTCATTCTTACATGAAGCATGCACAATGCCATCGCCAATCCAGCAAGCCACCCTGATCTCGCTTCCAGGAACCAGGTCAGTTCATCGACGCAACCGTGATGGAAGGCATTTCCGGTAACTGTATCTCGGCATTCGGTGGGTAATGGCTTACGCATCTGCGTGTAATCTCTGGCACCCTCTGCCCCGCAGCATGCAACCTATCGCAAAACAAAATTATTAAAGATTAAATAATTCGCAAATAAGAGCATTAAGAAAACTCGCATTTTTCTCTTACAGTTTCCTGAATTACTCTGAGGATGAAACTCGCAGTGTCGTGGTGGGAGTTGCTAATGAGTTGATACATGGCTCGCTCGATGATCGGTTGAATCTTGCTATCATACGTTGAGTAGTCGAGGATTACAGCAGCTCCTGCTAGTCCGCAGATGAAACATAGTACTTGAAGACCCACGTGCTGAAGTCATAAAAATCTTGTTGAGGCATTTAAGCAAGCTTTCACGGATTGACATTAAATTTATTTTAATTGTATAATCATGTCAACTCTTTCGAATCTTAAATTTATGTATATAACGTGTTTTATTGAGGAAAAAATGCGTTTTTTAAAATAATTTTCTTCTATAATTATCAAACTATGTACGGGATAAGCATTCTTACGATAAATAGAGTCAATATGTGCTCCATAAGTACAGCGGCGCAACCGATGAAAGCAATGGCCATAACGATCACGGAAGTGGAGACCAACACATAAATCCCGATGTAGAACTCGTACATGTTCAGAAACTCCACCCATTCTTCAAACATCGGTTCAAATCGCATCCATATCGACAATCCAAACATCGCACAACCCAGGATCTTAAGTGACAGATATTTGATTAGTTAGAATATATTAATTAATATACTCGAAGATACGCTCTCGATAAGGAGAGGAGTTTTGAGTTTAGTTTTGAAAAAAAGGTCTGCATTTTTAAAGATTAAAAAATACTTCCTTTCTTAAAGAACGCAATTCAACGCAATTAGAAAGTAAACTAAACAATTACATAGAAGAAAAAGTATTTGTATCTATGTTTATATATATATATATATATATATATATATATATCTATAATTAATTCACCAAGAGCAAATTATTTAAATAATTTCAATATCTCTCTTAAAAGAAGAAACTTTTGAATCTCTCGGAACAATATCTCTATTTAAAAAATCCAGTTTGTTGTATACGAAAACTCATTTCGATTTTGTTTTAATTCATTTAGCGCCTAATGTAAATTATTTTCGCTTGAATTAATTTTTTTCATCCACGTATCTTCTCCAATTCACATACTTTAAACAATTAAAATACTTCATTATTGTTTTACTATCACACTTAATTTCACAAGACAACGTAATCACCACGAATCGTCACGATATCACTGCGCACCCACCCATATTACTGCGTTTAAGCAAAAGATCGTGAACTTGATGCAGCCGATCTGCTTCTCCAGTAACGGCCCAGAATTCTTCATGAGCTTGGGCATCTTCTTGTATTTAGCGGATCCTCCGTTGCGAATTCACGTTTCTCCGAGAAACACAAAACGCTATTTCGGAAACACGATGCGACAGAAACGTAATTAACTGTTCGGCAACGTCGACAGGTACCCCGAGTATCATCGCCTAACGTTCTAGTTATCACTGGCAAATATAAGATAAGTGGATAAGAGCGTCCTAGATAAGGAACGCTACATCAAAGTGAATCATTCTTTTCTCAGTATCGCAATGGTGTGTTCTGTAATTATTAAGTCAGGATTATTAATCGACAGAAAATGTTGTCATCATTTAATCGGACAGTCTTTCAATCTTTCAATTAGACAATGAAATTTGACAATTTGATTTTGACAATTGTTCCGCGATAGCCATTTTTATTTACTTTTATTTACAGTTTACAAATTTGTGATTATACAAAATACAAGACAATATTGGATCTTGATCGCGAGTTCTTGGCGTCGCGAAATAAATAAAAAAAAACAGAAAAGAAATTAATAGAAATCTTCCTCCGCGGTCTTCGATGCTGACTGATTTTTCTGATTTTTTATCTGTTCTTGATTATTATACATGTCCGCGACTTGTTGAGCGGACGTTGCCTCCTCGCAATTCTTGTCCTCGCGGATTCTAATAAATCGTGGAAATCTCAAAGATATTCCCTTTTCCGGATCGACCTAAAGAAGAAAAAATAACATTCCTGTATATGGAATTTCTTAATTGTTTTTAGCGCAGTTCAATGAAGATAAGCCACGTGTTAAAAACACTTTTGTTGGAAAGTTTGGAGACTCACTACTCCAATAGCCGCCCTATGAACAGGCGAGAGGGAGAGATCGGCGCACTTGATCTCCCAGACTTGAATCGACTCGAACCAATGATCTGGCTCATGGCTACTGTCGAAGCGATAGTATGATTTTGCTTGGGATATCACGTGATCTTTGAAGAACTTTGTGTGATTTTCGAGGTCTTCCTCTTTGAAACCCGTACCGATCTGTTTACGAGGGGGGAACGATATATTAAAAGTGAGTTAAAATAATATATTGAGTAAAAGGAGTAAAATAGTAGCAATATGCTTACAATGTTTTATTGTAACTCATATATCATGTATTACGGAAACTATCGGAAATTTAATAAATACCTACCAGAAATATTTCAGTTCAACTCGATAAAAATAGCAAATCAATTTTAGTGTCCCTGTCTATTTTCAACGCCGAGAGAATCTTAGGAACGTACCTTACAAATACTTTGATACTCCTCGTTCTCCTGATCGTAACACGCCAAGAGGAAGCCACCGTAGGTGCCAGTTCTCTTTCCCTTGCCGATATAACCACCAATTACAACGACATCGAGCGTATCGCCGACACCGTCCAAGTAATCCTTCTTTAGCTTCAGCCAATTGCGCGATCGCTTCGCGATCTCGTAAGTTGCTTCTTCCTCCAATGTCTTCACCATCAAACCCTCGCAATTTCCCTTCACGGACTCGTCCAAGAATATTTGCACCTCCTCCATTGTTGTAGTGTCCATGCTATTAGCCAATTTCCATTCGCCTTCTACCTCCTTGAAATGCTCTCGCAATAACTCGCGGCGTTTTGCGAACGGCTGCTTCACCAACGACTCGCCGTTCAGATACAACAGATCGAACATGAACACGCACACTTGCACTTTGATGTCCTCTTCGTTGGCATCC
This sequence comes from Ooceraea biroi, assembly GCF_003672135.1. Classification (NCBI taxonomy): domain Eukaryota; kingdom Metazoa; phylum Arthropoda; class Insecta; order Hymenoptera; family Formicidae; genus Ooceraea; species Ooceraea biroi. The sequence goes on from NC_039506.1 coordinate 1,652,576, forward strand.
TAAAAACAAAGACGGAATAAATAATACGAGTAATAATACGAAAAGATGTCTCGAATTAAATAGTTACAATGATACGATGATGATTACGAAACATTATACTACAACAAATGATATTTCATAGAAAAGTTTTAACAAAAATTGCAATAACTTGATGATACAAGAATCGCTTTCTCACCTTTCGCTTTCTCGTACTGAGAATTTGGAACGGTAGAATTTGCTTCTTTCCGTTGTCCCAGGCGACCGCCTCGCAATCGAGTACACAGTTTTTCACCAAGTCACCACAAGTATTCTTGAATCGTTTAATAATATCCGGATACTTGCTGGTATTGTTCTCTTGATTTCTACTGTAGATGCTGACTTGACCATTGTCCGCAACGTGTATCTGCCGATTTTAATATCAAAAATTTTTAATTATAAATTTTTATTTATTTGAATCTCTATCGCATATTACTATCGCAATATTATGTAAAATTTTTTAAACAAAAAAAAGGAAAATACCTGTGCTCTTTCCCCGTCGTATTTCCACTCACACGTGAACTTCAAGCCATCGAACCGTGTGAGGACTTCTTGAACACCCTTAGTAGGATGCGCCAACATGGGTTTCAAAGGTATTCCAGGAGTAAGTTTGCATTTGGTCGGCAAGGCATTAATGCCAGCCTCTAGTAAGACGGGAATTATAAGGTTGTAATTCGGACACTCGCTGTAAAAATACATATTAGTTGTTTTAATTAACAAAGTGTGAACTAAAATTTTGAGACTTAAATGCTACATTTAATCAATATCATTATTTATGATTAAATTATTTAAAAAAATATATGTATAATTATATTAATAAATTTCAATATTAAAGATAAGATTATATTCGACTTTGAATAATTAAACTTGAAAATTATCTTACCAATACGTTGTCTTTAATGTAATAGCTATCTGATCGTATTTTTCTTTGAAACGATCACTTGACATCGTTTTGCTTGCATTTAGAATTTCTGATGGATATTCTTGTTCCGGTGGCGTCATCGCACAAGCTAGAGCCAGTGCCTACGAATCAAATTCTTAATAATATCGATTGAGACAGCGTAATGTTGCGAGCAACTTACTTGCAAGACGGATTGCTCTGCCAATCCGATGCGAAGTTTTCCGGCCAACGATCTGATGAGATACCTCGCTTCAGTATTACGACACGCTACAAACAGCGTCTGAATTTTATCCAACTTCTTCGCGAGAGACTGAAAATAAGCAAAGTAATTTCTGCATTCACTAAAGAATTTCCAGAATAATTATTTATGATTGTTTTAGAAATTCTGATATATTCGTTATAAGATAAATTCTAATTATAATAGTTGGATTACCGCATGCCCCGTCATTTGTGCGATCTCCTTCAATTTTGTGTACACATTAGGAACGGTCAGTGGTGCTGGTTGGAACATGGTTCTCTGATTGGATCTGCTACCTTCTGCCACGATTCCCAAATCACCGACCTCCTGGACGTCAGCTTTGATTTGTGCCAACGTTCTGCCGGTACATTGTGCTATCGCCTTCATCAAATTTGTGTCGGCCACACCGAGCTCAATTCCTGGAATACGATAACGTGAATAAAAATACTTTTAATACTTTGAATGATGCACACAATTTCAGTATTCACCTTCATACGCTGGAGCTAGTTGATTAAGGCACAAATACACGCTCGGCAACAGATCCGCTGGGCTCAGAACTATGACAGATCGGAAGTAATTCGACAGTATCTCTATTATCTTCAGTCTCGCACTAGTTTCCTCAATGAGCTCCAAAGTACGCGTGAATGCGCTATATGGAGTTCTGTAAGCAAAGATTCAAATATTTTCGAAACTTTTTTCAGATTCCTACAAATATTCTCTCTCGTTAAAGCCTCTTTAACAATCTCAACTCACTTATCTCCTCGTTTCCAACACGCGTCGTTTATTGGATGATAACCAGATGCACTGGGATTGTAAGATTGGTCAGCACTTTTTCTAGTTTTTCCGCCGTTCCTTTTGTCATCCTTTGTATCGCTCTTTTGCTTCGATACTGATAAATGCGATATTTCATTAATTGTTGCATCAAATAATTATTTCAATAAAGTTTTAAACTTTGCGCAATTATATTTCCCTCTAATTTAGATCTACCGCGTGTTACTGTTTAATTTCAGAATGCTTCTTTTCTGCAAACACTTACGTAAAAAGCTATGCACTTTCTTGGGCGGCTTCTTTTCAGGCATAGATTCCTTCTTTGGACTTTTGCTTTTTTCCTCATTATCCGAAGCACTTTTGTTTGCTTCATTATCCAAAGTGTTCTTGTCGACTTTGCTAGACTCTTCTACGATTTTTATTTCTTTGCCATTAGGCTCTGGCTTTTTTGGACTATTTTTTCTTTCAGGACTTTCAGGCAACTATAAACCATCATTTGCAGATACAAAAAAACTTACTAATTTACATATTTGCTAAATAATACAGAATAAAAGTAGAAGACAATCAGATTAATAAAATCTAAACTTACAGGTAAGTGATCCTCATCGTCGCTCGACTCTACTGGCTCAATTATTCTGGCTCGTTTCTTCTTTACAGTTTTACTTACAGATTTTCTTTCCAAATTGACTTTTGAATCAGTCGAATTTTTCTCTTCCTTTTCGTTATCTTTTACAGACTTAGCTTCATTTGCTTCATCTTTTTCTTTTTTCTCTTCTCTTTTTTTGTTTACAGTTACACTAGTTTTCTCTTTCTTCTTCTCTGTCTTTTTCGATGCTCCAGGTGAAAGTTTATTTGACTTACTTTTTGGCGTAGCTCCTTAGAAAAGAATCAGACAAGCATATTGCTTTAGACACATAACAATATATTGCATTAAATATAACGTAGCAGTATAATTACCTAACTTTACACGAGGCTTTGCAGCTGGAGAAGGAGTTTTGGAAATTCTCTTGGCCTTTGTAGACTTAGTATCTAGCTTTTTCGAGAGAGGAGAACTGTGGATGTAACAATTTACAAAAAGATTATATTATATAAAGAAAAGAGAGAGGAAATAGGTGTCTACAGTTCTGATTGTTAATGATGAACAGAAATATTGGACTTGATTACCTAGCGAGCTCACTGCTGCTGTCTCTCTTTCGTTTGCCGTTTCCCTGAGCATCATGGTGGGCCTCCTGTTTGTTGGATGAGTTGTTGCTGTTGGTTGTATGTATCCCATTAAAAATGACAAGAAATCGACTACGAGTCACAGCCGCGTACTCCAGACGTCGGGCCGGTAGAGCCAGTGAACTCAAGCGCGAGCAAGTCGCAAGGATTTTTAACATAATCGACTGTTACAGATAGAGATATCGTTATAATGTCTGTAATGAAACATACCTCTCCGATTTACTTTCGGTCGAATTTTCCTTCTTGGACGGTAACTTGGTGAAAAAGGAGCTGCAAAGACAAAGTACATCGGCGACGTCATTCAAAACGATGTACATACTTGACACAAAGCAATTGTCGAAAGAAGATAGACATAGAATGATAAATGCTATATCGATTGGATTACGTTGTGTTAGAAGAATTATTAGATGTTTAGAGCAATGATATTAATTCGATTCTTTTTCAGGAGCGATTTATCACGCTAAATCTACTCACTCTATACGGCGCTGCGCCATTATCACGCCGTTTCTTACGGTTCTACGCGCGTTGACAGATTTCCCGCGTTCATGTCATAGCTATGCAGCCATGAACTACATGCAATATAGAACTCTAACCTGATGATGATTTGAAGATGTTCGTTAGCCAATCAGATAGATGTATTAATGAAATACATAACTTTTTTTCTTATTTATTTATTTTTATATTATACTACAATGTTATATACGTAGTGTGTAAACGAACATGATTACAGCCAAATATTTTGTCTTAAAACCTAAGATATTACATGATTCTGTTTCATAACTAATAGATAATTTTGTACTTATAACAATTTCTACGATATAATTTATAACTAAATCTTAATGTTTTTTTCTTAAATTAGTTGAAAGCAAACCATTATGCATAGGTAACACACGTAAAGTATAACTGTTTGTACAAATTCGCAACAATTGTAGTTGATACTTTCTGCTTTTCTTCTCTATAATTTTCTCAAACATCGTGAAAAGAGTGTAACGCGTTCCAGATTTCGCGTAACGTTCCAAGTAATATAATTAGATAACATCTTTATTCTATTGCACAACATACGAAGACTGTCAAGTCCTATCCCGGAAAATTGAATTTTCATAAACATGCGCACACAATATGCCATATGTTCACACAAAACATCATCTGAATCCCTTGTACTGGATTCATGTTTCCTCAGGTGTTCTTCCATTTACGATACAAGCGCATCTCATAATTCGTATCCTTTTTCTTCCCATATTTTTTTTACGGTTCTAACATATCCCATAAATTAGCAATATTATCCGAAGGAAAAAGACTTTTGTTTCACCGTTTCAATGTATACAATTCTCCAGATGAACGAATCGCGGTACATCTTTTGCTTTCCTCTCAGCGTTGATTTTAATTTTTAACGTGTGTGTCCCACATGTCTCTAGTCAAACGCAAACGCAATAAGAGTGAATCGCTACATATTGACTACGAATTATACGTTAATAATGTAAAAGTTTTAACTATGTTATCTCTCTCTCACACACATACACACACACACACACACACGCGCGCGCTCTTTCTCTTCTTTTTTTTTCTACGATCTAGATATGCTTTGGTACAAGCACGATGGATAGCTACGTGAGTAAAATTTAACGAAATGTGTAAAAGTATAAACTTCACATGGAAGTTGGTGACCAAAAATTCATCTCTCTTAATTCGGATGGTTTAGCTTCCAGTAGATTCATGTGAATCGCCGACTTATCCGCTGATTTGTCTTCTTGCCCTATGTACGTGAGGTTTTGCGAAGATATCGATCTTTTCCTGTTGAGTGGCTTGTGTGGTTCCATGTCTGCAAAGGCTTCATCCTCTTCTTCTATTTTCGCCGTAATAATTTCTCTGGATTGCCCAAGTATGCTCGCCAAAATCCAATTACCCTGGTATTTTTCTCTGTCTGGTACGAATGCGCCCGTAAAGTATCTGTTGGCATGAATCTTTCTGCGTGCTTTTGGTGAATTATCAGGACTTGCTGTCGGTGATGTCAGCGGTGTCGCCGGCAAAGATTTACTGACATTTCTCGATGAACTTTCCATCTGTTGGGAACTGGAATCTGGTGCAAGTACTTTTGTCAATTTGCCAGACATCATCTGACTAGCTACGTGAACGATCGACTTGCCACAGAGAGCCGATTCACCATGAAAACCGTCGTCCGTTCCCTGCGATTTGGGTTTTACGTATCCACTTGTTACAGGTTTTTTAGGTCTGATATCGTCAGCTAAAACAATTTTTCAAGAAGAGAAAAGATGGTACAACTTTCGAAAAAGAAAACTCTTACTCTTTTTTTTTCCACCCTAATAGTTTGTAATGTTATACCTTTACTATTTACAGCAGGTATAAATGGTTGACAGGGCAAAGGATGTTTGCTAAAATCGATTTTGGCTTCTTTCAAGTCAGAAATAGATTGTTCCTTCATTATCTGATTTGTAGAACTCGTGATGTTGTTCTCATTCAAGACCTCAGGAACGATACGTTTTAATCCTTCTTTTGGTAGTTCAGAATTTTGTGACTTTTGATATCTTATGTAAAAGAAGTTATCGTCGTACGATGGTGGACTGAATGCTACATCGTCAAAGTCGAATCTAGAAAAGAAAAAGAAAAAAAAAATATGCCATACTCTCAAATGTGTTACGTGATTGATATGATCGTTATATGTACGAAATACATTGCTAATTTATTGATTAACTTGGCAATACATGTTATCAAAAAACTCAAAAGGATATCATCCACAGCTGTAAGTGAAATACTTTTAACATTGTGTACCATGTTTCGAGCATAAGCACTTCTTTTGAAAGAATTAGTTAAAATTCAAAGAGAAAGGGAAGAAAAAAAGAAAAAGACCAACCTATTATCCATTTTTCCCTTCATCCATTGTGGCAATGAAATTCCACTACCGAGAGATCGATCTTGTTGCCTCGATGTACCCATTTTGACAGACTTGTGAAACTCGGCAGCAGACTTGAATTCTTTATGTTAATAAGTAATGTAAGTATAGACGCACAAAATAGCATGCCAAAAGAATTGATACTACTTTGTTATCCATATTATACTTGCATTGTGGATATATGTACATGTAGTGTTATAATTTGTACAGATTCGTACAATGCAAAAAAATTAGTAAGTCTGCAACTTTTTGTTGGACCAACAGTTACGCCACTCGACTGATCTGCAATGTTGTAAATGCTTAAAATACACAAAAATCTGTGTTATTGATACAACAGGAAGATAACCAAGTCTACTAATTTTCTACTCACTTTTCTGTCAAAGAACATTGAGAATTTTATTGATGAGACTTTCATGATTTCCACGTTCAACTGTTTGCTTCTTTGGTTTTGTTTAACCAGAACAGCAGTGAATAAACGCAATGTTGATAACTATAATGGCTGACAAACGGTCACAAATAGCTATTACGTACAGTTATAGTACTCGACATCGATGATACCACATATGTATACAATATATATATATATATATATATATATATGCATACATGTGTGATACGCATTAATAAAATAGAAAGAGAAAAATAGATTCCTTTCGATCTATCTCTGTCGGTTCCGTGAGTTACGCGTTCCGTCTGCTGACTGTTATGACTCTGTAATGACAGTTGCGCGCATCATCTGTCATTAATGGCACGTTCACACGGAACACGACAACGCTAGGAAATGTGTGTTCGATATTGCGATATAAGATATACGATAATCGAAAGTAATTGATTGCCACATCGTTTCTTGTCCCTCGCTACGCGATTGTCGCGTCCCGTTTGTGGCAGCTTCGATTCACCGATAACTAACGCGTGGACAAATTTAACAGGAGAAACTAACTGCGCTGCTGGCGCAACCTGAGAATTTCCCTTTACTATATATTTTTTTTGTTTTTCATGACTTTTTCAATTCTTCAGCTATTCTTATAACGACGGAACGTAACATTGTGTTGTGTTAGAATAAATTTATTTGTCGGTACTGTAAAACCGTTTACGCGAGTTGCAATGATCGTAAACCAGATTTTTTTCCTGTGAATTGTGATGCTTTCTCAGCTGATTCCAGCATGGCACTAGAAACTTGCTAGCATTCGTGCGCATGTGCACAAAATCTGCCCTTCTGGTAACTCTAATCTGACGTGTAGCAAATTGCATCATAGGTTAAGTCGGAACGTTGTATTGTATTCGGATCTTTTTTTTTCTTGTTGAAACATCACGAAACATTATGCTCGATCTTTTCACGATATTCAGCAAAGGTGGTATAGTCCTCTGGTGTTTTCAGAGTACGTCTCAGATTTTTGCGCCCAGTGTCAATGCCTTGATAAGAAGTGTCATATTGCAAGTAAGTTTCTTTGACACTTTGCCTATCTGTTGATCTTTCATTGTAAATTTCGTGTTATTACACCATCAATTTTCTCAAATTGTTTTCTTAATCTTAATTTCAAGCAATTTTTAGTTATCCTACTTGTTCCAAAAATTATAACTTTATGAAGAAAAAAAGGAAATATGACTTTTTCAACTTTCTATTTTCGCCATTCTTTTCTATCGAAGAGAATTGTTCCTCGTTTGATTAAAGTATCACAAAAGTGACGCGTTTATTTTTATTTACAAAACCTTCAAGTGCATACTAGATAAAAATATAAAACAGCAGCATTAAAAGCACCATATGTTTGAGATTGTTATGATTAGGATCTTGTGAGAGTGAAAGTGGTTTAGTTGTAGCCTCATAAAAATAATGTACAAGGTACATTGTAGATTAGAGAGGTAGATATTGTATTGAAAGATACCACTTGTACTTTTCTTCAAGTTGAGATGTTACCTTTTGATAATACTTTTCTGACTGAAGAAGTCAAGAATGATTAATAATGCTGCTGGTTGACATATGCTACAAAATTTTTATTTCAAAAGTAGTTGAAAAGTTAAGAAAATTTGAATCTCTGTGTAATTATTCTCATGTAGACAAGAACTCATTTCTGTTTTTTCAGGAACGTACAGGGAACCACAGCTTTGAACATGATTCCTTGCGTTTGCAGTATAAACTCGACAACGAGTTTGAATTGGTATTTGTGGTGGCGTATCAGAAAATACTACAGTTATCTTACGTCGACAAGTTCTTGAATGACATTCACTTGGAGTTCAGGGATCGTTTTAAGAATGAGCTGGAGAGCTCGAGCTGGTTCACCAATTTTGAGTTTGAACAGGCCTATCGTTTGGTGCTGGAGCGGGCCGAACAATGGTCACGCACGCAAGCCAAGATACCGAAGCAGATGCGTACTTTCGATGAGAGTCAAAAGTCCAAGAAGACTGTTGCTAGTATGATTGAGAGAAAAGATGATAAAGATGATAAAAAATCAGGTATAGTTATAACGTGACTACGTCTACAAATTCGTATTTAAATTTTTATGTGTTGTATTTAGTTGAATCTTTGCTGTATAATTGATTTATATACATGTCTGTCTTTTATGATATACATGTCTCGAGATATTGATAATCGTGTGACAAACAATTATTACTTTTATTTCAATTCTTTACCCGTAATAACCATAATAACATAAACATTAATAATTGTACCACTGAATTTATACTGCGATTACGCTTATTTTATTTCTGCGATACATTAAAATGTCATGTTACATTATGTCATGTGTAATAGATATAATCCCAGAAGCTATATTTTGTAAATAGTAATTTCTCTTTACTACAATTTGACTAGTACTAACAATAAAAATTTCTTCTTCGCTTCCAGGTAAAAAGAAGAAACCAACCATTAACTCTAATGGAGATTTCCAAAGTAAGTAACGCTTACTAAATCTTTGCATAGTGACTTTGCACTAAATTACGCGTTGTTATGCATAATATCTTGCATCGACAGTGCAAGAAATTTAATGAAGGTTTAATGAAGGTTTGTCACAGGCTTACATTTACATTACGATTGATCTTAATGTGGAATATCACATTCTTTAATCAATTTAGAATCATTTTCATCTTCAATAAGAACAAAGGGATTAATGTTTCTTGTAGTAATAGAAAATAAAGTTGGATTTGCCAAGCAAATACTTGAATACTTTATTACTATCGTATTCAGAAGGATATAAAAACTCTCTCGTGTCGTAATCGTTTATTAATACTACTTGGCTAACATTTTTGCTATTCACATATGTCAATGTCTCATTACGTGACAAGTAAAACAGTGATTTAACATGAAATAAAATGTATAGGGAAAATTGTGTATGCGTTATTGACAAAGAGCCTTGTTATTGACAATGAGGGAAAAAAGGAAATCTTAGAAAAGCTTAGAAAATTAAATTTAATTACTATTGTCGTTTTCCCTGTTTTAAGCTTGTTAATTCCCTTGTTTCTCATGTTGCATATAAAAATATAGGAAAACCTCCTTTATGCTTTAGCGAAAATTCAGGAAATTTCAAAGCAAGAAGTGGTGAAACAGCCAGTAGAACGGAATGGAGAACTCGACGAGGAAACACTGATTGCCAATCGCATGAAACTCGCTCAAAAAATGGCAGGACAAAAGAAAAAAGCAGACAAGCAGTAAGCGCTTTTCTCCCTAATTTATTAATAGATGCTTGTCCTCTGAGTTGAGTCTTGCGAAATTGAACAGTTGCAGTAACATGTATGTACGCATGTACGCCGTACATTTAATCGTACAATTAAGCGCGATATCAAGATGTGAGCTTTTTCTAAATATTACAAAGAGGGATATTTGCGCCGCGTGAACGACATTAATGCAGATGATTGTACGTTTAATGCAAATGAGAGAAACAAGTCAAGTTAATCCAACAATTTCCTTAAATTAAAAAAAAAACGTAGATAACAAATAGATAACAAATTAAAATATATGTTGTATCAGAAAGAGTCCGAAGCCTGAGAAAGCCGGCAAGAAACCACGCATCTGGGAACTAGGTGGAACAACCAAGGATCTCGCTACATTGGAACGCACGAAAGATAAGCCGGAGGAAAGTGGCGATTATGTGGCAGCTGATACAACTGTAATATTCTTTTTCAATTATCTTGTGTGTTATATAAACTAAAAATTTGAGTGGTTGTGTTTCTTTACTTCTCTACTTATAGCCAAAAAAATTATATAAAATTATTTATACCTTTTTGTCACTCTTACAGCTAGTTGGACAGATGAAGGGTAGCATACGCGATCTCGAAGTGGACAGCGAGTCCGAGGACAATTCCGATCAAGAGATGGAGCATTCCAAGCCACAGCAGGCGCAGAAGAAGACAAGCGTGTTCTCCATGTTTAAAAGCCTGGTCGGTAGCAAGTCTTTGAGACAAGAGGACATGTTGCCGGTTTTGGAAAAATTGAAGGATCACCTGATCACCAAGAATGTCGCTGCCGACATCGCTCAGAAATTATGCGATTCCGTCGGCACGAAACTGGAGGGGAAGGTGCTCGGTACCTTCGACAGTGTAGCAAACACGGTGAAAGCTACTTTGACAGATGCTCTGGTGCAGATATTGTCACCGAAGAGGAGAATCGATATTCTGCGAGACGCTTTTGAAGCGAAAAAAAATAACAGACCTTACATCATGACCTTCTGCGGAGTCAACGGAGTCGGCAAGTCGACGAATCTGGCAAAGATCTGCTTCTGGTTGATAGAGAATAATTTCCGTGTGTTGATTGCCGCGTGCGATACATTCAGGTAAATGGACGACGTAGACAGCTATAGAGAATCGATACGATATGAATTTGTTTCCACACCGATAATAAATCACTTAAAATACTGATTTTTTTCTTTGAATTATTCGGAATATTAAGTTAAATTCTAATTAAACCTTTAAGCGCCTCCGCAAAATTTATGTATATATATAGAGCTGGAGCAGTAGAACAGCTGAGGACGCACATGCGGCACTTGAACGCCTTACATCCGCCTGAGAAGCATGGCAATCGATCGATGGTGCAACTATACGAGAAGGGTTACGGCAAGGATGCAGCAGGCATAGCTATGGAGGCGATTCGCTTTGCAAAGGATTCCAGGATCGACGTCGTTCTTGTGGATACCGCTGGTAGGATGCAGGACAATGAGCCACTGATGCGAGCTTTGGCAAAGTTGATAAAAGTGAACGAACCGGACTTGGTATTGTTCGTTGGAGAAGCTCTCGTCGGTAATGAGGCTGTGGATCAACTGGTGAAATTCAATCAGGCCTTGGCCGATTACAGTCAATCTGCCAATCCGCACATTATTGATGGTATCGTGTTAACGAAATTCGATACGATCGATGATAAGGTAAGTTTCCTGTACAAACTGTGTTTTTCAACTTCTGTTGAGAAATTGTCCAGTTTCCAAAAAAGAAAGAAAGAAAAGAAAAAAGCCTTTCCCTTAAAATTGTACGCACATACATGTATATGTGTATCGTGATGTCAACCGAGTAGAATCTTTTCGCAATACCATGACAAGTTTTAAACTTTTGTTACAAGTGAAATAGTAATGTAATGTAATGTAAATGTAGCGTTAGTAATATGGTTTGCAGGTTGGTGCTGCTATCACAATGACGTACATCACTGGTCAACCTATTGTTTTTGTTGGAACTGGACAGACGTACATGGATCTGAAATCATTGAACGCCAAAGCCGTGGTGCACGCTCTGATGAAATAAATGTGCGTTGTTATGTGGAATATAATAAATCTCTGAAGATATTCTATCGCATATGCGTGGTTTATTCCAGTATTCTTGCACAAATTAATGTTTGAAAACTTATATCAGATGCGCCAAATTGTGCTGTTATCGTAAACATGAAGAGATACTAGGAAATAGGAGCAGGAAAATTGGAGAAGATAAGTTGACGTTGAATGCGTGTGGGAAGTGTGAAACAAGAGGAATATTGGGATTAAATCTACTGCGCATGCGCGGGAAACCCATACGAAAAGTATCGAAAGTGTTGCACTGATCCTTTCGAGTGTACCAACATCTTTTGCGACAAAGTGGATTCATAGATACATTACGTAATTTTATTCGCTATTTTCTCATCGATATTGGGACGAAATATTAAATTATAAACTGTAAGTAATTGAGAGATATGTAAATAAATGTGAAAATGAAAAGCGCCAATCGAACCGTTTTATTTTGCGGTGTGATCAAATGGGTTGAAGCTGCTATTACCTGAAAAAACGGATCGTCTACTTTGTCAATTTGTTAGCATTTACGCGTTGTTACATATGAATATCATATAATTATCACACTTTTATTCGTATCTCTCTTATGCATAGTGAAGAAAAGCTCTGATTTTTCGCGTGTTTCTTGTCATCGACTAAATAACCTATACACCTGATTAAAAACTAGACGTGTCGATGCACGCGCATTGACGAGTCTTTCGGAAATTATCGATACATTCCTAACTTCTGTCGCGTAATATTATTATTGCCGCGTACGCGGTGCAAATTACAACTTTGTATCCATTACAGACAGCCAATATGTTCGGAGGTGGTGGACCGTACCGACCTATGAAGTACCCGTATACCCTCACTGCAAAGATAGCTCAATTTCCATTCAAATATTACTGGAAACACAGTTGGCTATTCAAGTATTGGCTAATTGGTATAGTGGTAGTATCGCCCGTATTTTACAAGATACAAAAATTATGTAAGTCTGCTATTAACAATTGCCGTTGTCGATCCATATTAGTAGGACGTATGTAATCTTTCTCATTACTTTCAGCATATTCGCCTGAGAATGTTGAGAAATGGAAGAAACTTGATAAAGAATTGTTCCAAGGTACTGGCCATCATTAACGACAAAGTACCAACATTAGAGAGCTGTATGTTAAAGTTCTATGTCAAATACATGTAAAGAAAAAAGTAATCTGTAAGTCGTCTCGTTCATCAAACGAATGATCTAAAGAAAATAAACCAGATATATATCATCATACCGTATACGCGAGTTTATTCGAGGAAAGGCTATAGGAAGGACAGGTCGTTTTAAAAAGTCAAGTTTCAATGTTTATATTACCAAAATAATTGTATAAAATATGATGAAAAATTAAAAACACGACTAAAAAAATCTTGCAATTGCTGTACGACACAATTGATAGTATTTTGTACTCGTATGAAAGTATGGAAATATTTGAAAGATCAGTTGACAAGCTGATACGTGCAAGGAAAAGCTAATACTATCCAGTACTAAAATGAAAATGAAATCTCCTAAAATGTGAACAATATTGATATTACCTTTTGTTTTTTTTTTTTTTATGATAGTAGAGCAGGCAGTACAAAAGTATTCAATTTTATTGTCTGGATCTACAAACGTAAATTTATGAATGCATGTAAATTTATGCTTGTGTCTTGTGTATAGATTTGGAGAAAAGCAAAAACTATGAGGGTAAGTATCATCATATACAATTAACGATTCTTAACAACTACGGCATAGAGAAAAAGAGAGTATAATACGATGTTGCTTTATGCGAGAATAATATTAAAATAATAAATAATTATATATCGAAGCAAAGATATGTGAGAGAGAGAGAGAGAGAGAGAGAGAGTATGTGTGTGTGTGTGTGTGTGTGTGTGTGTGTGTGTGTGTGTGTGTGTGTGTGTGTGTGGTGTGTGCGCGCGCGCGCGCTGTGGTGTATATATGTATGTATGTATGTATGTATGTATGTATATCGAAATCTTTTCTTGCTTTACAGCTAAAGAGCGAAAATAGGGTTATTCTTGTACAGTCGCGAAACAAATGTAAATGTAACTGTAATCAACTGCTTGTATGCACTGTGCTCGCTTTGCTCATAACGCTTCGTGATGCACGACTGATAATATATTTAAAAGCATATATAGTGTAGCTATGTATATGCATTTTTGCAAATAATACTGCATACATCTTTATTACAAGCCTCGAAGAAATCAATCTTTGACAAAGAAAAAAAAAGAGACAATCTTTCTTCGTATACGCGCCGGTTGATTCGACAAAATAATTTTCAAAATTGTACTATTGCCTCCATAAATAGTGTCGACACAACTTCTTATTACTCTTTGCAATGGAATCGATATATATATATATATATATATATATATATATATATATATGTGTATTTAGAAAATGTTTTGACTACTTCTTTTGGAATCTGGTTACCGCTCGGTATTGATACACACATCCACTTGTCGAATGAAAATATAAGATTTATGAGCGGCGCAGATTAAAATCTCACAAGTATACACTGAAATATGCGTATCCCGCTTCTATCTCTTCTTCCGTGTCTCCGTTTCATCATCGTCCTCGCCGCTGTCGATTGCCCCGTTTCGTTCCACATGGTCCTCGTCCAATCTTGCCCTCTTCACCTTCGGTTCTTCTTCTTCGAATATTTGTACTTGGTTGAAATTCAAGCTCAATTCCTTGCAACGTTTCTCAACGTATTTGAACAGCCGCGTGCCCGCCCTGTACACGTAACTATTTTTAAAAAGACATAGCCTTACTTCTTACACACGTATTTCCAGATTGGTTCGGAGGCCAAAGATTACTTGTATCAACTTGTGTGATCAAGCAAGGCCTTACTTACTCTTGCGGATATATTAAATTACTGACTATACATGATTATACATGATCATCAACAATGACGAATGATTTTACAGCTTTAAGAGACATCGTTAAGAGTTAGCTGAGAGCTGTTAAGAGACACTGAGAAAGCCAATTTCTTCCAATGCAACCGTACATTAATCACATTTAGGGTTTAGTTTAGGGGTTGATAACTTAATAGTGTAGAATAACGGCTTGTTTTAATGCGTGAAACAATGTTCTCTGCAAATTTTCCCTTGAATACATCATACATGGAGATTTATCTCATTTACGCACGATATGATTTACTTGTATGTATATCGAGTCAAAATAAGTATTTTCTACGAGACAAGCAGATATACCCCATTACATTGTCGTTAATAGTAATTATATGTGCGTGTGTATTAGCGTTCATGTACCGTGTGTGTATGTGTGCATATCACATTTCTGCAAATTCAGCCGTTTAATAAAGAGTTTAAGCTTTTTATAAAACGCTACCTCGCGCAAAGCGAACGTTTTATAACAAGGCTCGGCTTTTTACAACGGAGCAAAATTTACAAATTTCTAGTGTGTATTATTATCAGCGTTGTAATCTCTGGCGTCCGAACTTGCGTGAAGCGGATAATGATAACGTTGATACGTACTTGTATACGGAACTGTGTTCCTTGTTGTACAATCTACAGTTTTCGAAGACCAACTGGCAATCGGAAAAAAATTGATCTAACGCTTCGTAGTCACCATTACCAAGTTTGTATTTTATCGTTCCAAAGTCCATCGGATTAGAAATGATATCATGATAATCTGGAACTTCGTTTTTTGTAACGGGTGACAAAAACGGCCATGAATCCCTGTGGTGCCTAACGTCGGTTAATAATTCTTGCAACTTTGCCATTGATCCCTTAATTGAATTCTTGTCCCCTTCATGCTCAATCTCCGCTGCTCGTTTCGTTGCGCGTCGCGTCTGCCTTGGTTCGGTGTCATCCGATGCGCTACTATCTGCACACCCAAAATTCCTTTATTTAGTTGGCGTACATTTTTGTGTTATTCCAGTTTCAAATTCATTCAAGTTGGCGCTACAAAGCTCTACCGATGCTTGATATTTTTTCATATGATATGATACATACATATGGATATGGATTAGCAATAGCAAATTCCATTGCCAAGGCGATAAAATCTAAATCAAGAGCGACGAAATGAGTACTGCTGTATGCTTGCGTGTACTTTACCTCGTGTATTTCATTATATATGCTCCAGAAAAAAAACAAGTTGAAACGGTTAACTTTGATTGTAAAATTGACACATGTTGTAAATCCACTACTCTTTCAATGTATAGCGAGCTTTCCCGAGGAAAATAAGAAAGAGAATGACAAAAGGAAAGAATAATAAATCAATCATGTTGGGAAATGCTACAAACACAAACACACGCAACGCGTGCACGCACGCACGCACGCACACATATAGAATAAAATAAGGGATACGATACAGACCGTCCCAGTCTGTAGATTCTGTAGTGAGGAGGCTCTTGGCAAAGCCATGGATGCGAGAGCGTGCTGCTGCTGCGCACAGCCTCTCCTTGTCCCTTTCGCGCCCCCTCACTATCAAACATAATCACCACGCTAAGAAACTCTCTTGTCTATACTTGGCTACAATTTTTATCTATGCTAAATGCAGAAATCTTGTTCGAGTAACAGTAAAGGGACGTTATACGGCCCTTGAAAACTCGAGATACTTTCGCTCTTCCGTTGTTACTACGCGCCGTTACCTTTTGTCGCATTTCTTCTTTTATTCTTGCACTTGAAGCAAGACCATCTTCCTCTGGGAGCCCTCGACAATGGCGGTTCTACGCATTCCAGGTGATAACGATTTGGACACGTATCACAAGCGATCAGCCTGCCACCAGTCTTACACGATGCACATAGATTTTCCAATCGTATATTTCTGAAAGGTTCACAAAAGGTTGATCAGTCAAATCGACTAAAGCAACGCGATTTTGAATTGAATCGCGTTTGAATGAAAGATCGATGAAAGAAATATCTTACATATCCTCCTCACTCTCCTCATCGTCCTCTTCATCCACCTGATCGCCCTCATCGTCGCTGTGAGGCACGCGCTTCGCGCGATTGTGCCGTGTCTCTTTGGTCAATATCGGTTCATCGTCAATCTCCTCTTCGAACCTCTTTCGCTTTTGAGTTTTCCCCTTGGGCTTGATCTCCGGCGGTTTACACGCGGTACAAAACCAGTCTCCAGACGGTACGGCCTACAAGGAAGCAATAGCACAACGAAATGATATAAAAGAAAAATGATGGAGCAATTATTAGGAAAAGACATAATGTACAGGTAAACGCGGGCGCGTGAGCGCGAAAAATATCGTAATTACATTAAGTTTTGGCTTGAGACAATAGAGGTGATGTCCGCGGTTGCATCCATCGCAGAGTAACATGTTCTCCGCGTCTCTACGCCTCCGACATATGCGACACTGAGCGTTTAACGCGCTCCTGTCCCATGCGACACTGTTGTGCAGCGTGCTCAAGTGAACGAACAATTGAGACCAGTTGGTCGACGCTACGAGTGATTGTTCCCATCTCTCTCGCGCTTCTTCGCCCGACCACTTTTTATCCTTTTGGTCGGGTCCTAACGGTCTCTGTAAGTACCTCTGCTCTATAGCGTGGGACAGCTGCAAAATAGCGCACGCCAACTGCTTGATGATCGTCTGCTGCTTTTGGTCGAGCGTCATTTCGGTTTCATCGGGTAAACCTAAGTACATTCCTGGATCTCTGTAAGTCTTTATGTTGATACTTCCAACCTCGGAGTCGGGAGTACCGGGTCTACTGTGCTTAAACTCGTTCTTTATCTTGTCTACTAAAGTATTTGCCGGTGTGTCTAGATCGATCTCATTGCCGGCGCACATCAATTTGTCACATTGTTTGTCGTAACCTCTCTGAACGATCGCGTTCCTCCAGACGGTGCGATCGATTATCTTCAGACATCCCAAACAACCTGCATTGATCTTGTCTTCAAAGTCCAAAATGTGATCTCTCAACGTCAATTCCATCGCTTCCTCGATCGTCGTTTCGGGAGGGAAAGTTAAGTTTGCGTTCTCGTACTTGTTTTTCCTCGTAATCGACTTACTAATTTGTCCCTTGAGATCTGAAAACTATGTACATCCCGCTTAATCTTCGTTCCTTTAGCGCTGCATGATGGTGTATACGTTTAACGACAAATTTACTGTGTAAATTAGGGAAAACTATATACTTACTACGTCCGGATTTAATCTGTGCTTAGGACACTCGTCGATAACCAGAAGCAAACTGTCCATCTCTTGTAAAAGGTTATTTCTAAGCTCGCTCTCCCTGACGCCCCTTGTGCTTAAGCTGTCTATCAATGCTTGAACGTCTTCTTGCTTCCCGTAAAAGCTCCACTTGATCGGCGATCTCTTACAATGAACCGGACAGTCTTTATCTCCCGTGCACAATACCAAGCCCTTTTTAATATTGGTAAGATCTTGCTTGAACTCCTTTCGAGACGATTTAACGCTGCTCTTGTCAGAGGAGAGAAGCTTCTTCGGTGACTTTTTCGATTTCTTAAAGCTGTTCTCTTTGTCGCTAAACTCATCCTCAAATTTCGTTTTTAGATACGCGTATGTTGCCTCCTTATCTTGCAACTCTGGATGGTGCGGAGTGCCTTCGGCAAGACAGCTTCCAGGCCACCGTTCGTCATTTTCTACGAACAATCCTATAAGAAGAAAATGAAAAACAAGATCATTATCATTTAACTAGTTGCAGTATCTTGCAATGAAAAATCATTTCGTTTTCTTAACAGGCCATGCATGAAATGTTGCAACGTACCTGGAATAGACAGAAGTCTCCAATATCTTCGATGGGCTCTATCCGCGCCCAAGTAAAGCATCATTTTGTCGTTCCTCGACGCTTGTTGTAATTCTCTCAGCTTGTTCTCATATTCTTCTTTTTTCCTTTCTTCGTCGTAATTGCCGCGTGTAATTTTCTTCGGCTTTGCATCTTCCTCCTCGAGTTTTCCTTCCTTCTCGCGTTCCCTCATCTTCTCTTTCTCCTCCTTCTCCTTCTTCTGCTCGGCGAGTAAGAACAGCTTTAATTCTTTCTTAGCTTGGTGCAGCTTATCGTGTCGTTCCTCGATCGCATCGCGGATCGATGCAAACGTAAACAGCTGATTGATCAAACACATCACGATTTTGATTTTATCATCCAAGTTAAGCTCGCTGACATTTCGGTGGCCCAACAATCGCAAGAGGTAAGCGTCGTTAATCCTCAGAAGGAGCGCAGGATCGTCGAAATTTGTATAACCACCTGTAATGACGATAGATAGACGTTACACGTTAAATGTCGACATTCTACCTGACATACTCTTACTGTTCAATTAAAATGACACATTTCACACGTACCCTTTTGCGAATAACGCCATTTGGAAGCGGCTTCGCTTATACGTCCTCCGGAGCTTAATAGATGTTGCCTGAGAATTTCGCTTAAAGTTACGTGGTCCAGCGTAAGTTCCAACAATTTGCAGCCTTGATAAGTCGAGCACCATGTAGAAGCCATCGTGGCAAGTTTTATGGCCTTCGCCATCGACGACGCTCCTTCGTAAGGACTAATATTGTCTAGCAAAGTAGACGCTTGCGCGTCGACTTCATTGTCTTCCTCCGCTTGATATTTCAATATGTTTAATAACAACAGTTGCAAGAGATCACTCCAAGGACCGGATGCTTCTTCAGTCAACAATGCCCTTTCCAATAGTTCCAAATTGAATCCTCCTGAGAAATATACAGATACCTCCAACTCCTCGTTAAAAAATGCAAGGAATTCTAATATCATGGCAAAGTCTCCGAATTTCTCGTTTGGTATGTTGCATTTGATGGCAGTAGGTTCAGGAATAGGACAAAGATCCTCGCACTCGAGATCTTCCCTCGGCTTGTTCCACAGTTTCATGTACGCGGCCAAAGCTGCCGACTTTTGCTTTTTCTCCTTTTTCCGTTCGCTTTTCAGTGCTCTTTCCTCCTTACGCTTTGCTTTCTCCTCCAGAGCTTTCGCTTTAAGTTCTTCTTTAAACTTGCCATTCATTCTGTCGAGATAAACGCAAAGACATTAAACGAAAGAAGAAAATTCCGTCAGACGGACGGAGGGAGTTCGCTCCCTCACTGAGCAATCTTTACCTTGGTTTACGAAATTTCTTTATCGCACCGGTATCGTTCACTTTTCCACTGTCGCTAACTTTCTTCAAAGGATCCACCTTCTCCAGTGTTTTCTGCTTCGACACGGTCGAAGTAAGAAATTTATCTATCGATTCTTGTTTATGCTTGACAGATTTCTTCACGCGCACTGTAAAATCTGGAAGTGTCCCAGCAAATATCGTATCGAAACGTACTTTGTTAATTCCATACTTTTCCAATACGCTTTCCTGCAACAGAACCAAAAATTTTCTGTCGCGATGTCACCTACGTGTACGTCATAGTACAGATATTCCTTACGCAAATAGCGTAACATTTTAAAATAAAATCTCTATTAACCTTTACGACCCATATACCGTTACTATTTTGTTCACAGAGTTGACGAAGAAATATCTTGTTACGCTCTCTGCTATAATGCTGCTTCCGTCTTCTAACCTGCGACGCTTCCACTATCATGATCTCGCTGACATCGGAATCTCCAGAATCCAATTGTTCTACCTCGTAACGAAATAATTTTGCCGGTGGATGATAATAATGCTCCTGTAGACTGCTGAAACATTTCCCACCCCGAAATGTGAAATAATATTAAATCGATCACGTGAAACGACTTGTATGAAAATGATTTAACAAAATTAAGTCAATTACTTGCTATTTTCGTTCATATATGCCTTAACTTGTTGCTCGGAAGGTACAATGACTTGAAGAACGTGGCAGTTACACCAGGAATCTTCCGTGAAGCTAGCCTCCACCATTTCTCCTACGAAATAGCGATCTCTCGCAAATTGATAAACGTCTTCGATCATTTCGTTAAACGAGGACCTGTTTGTTTTACTAGCAAGATACAATATAGGGATTCGCAACTGAAAAGTACAAGACAATGTTTTTTATATAGAAGCATACCCATTGACCCACTCTGCCTGTCCTCGATATAGATTACACAAAGTTATAGCTTACCTCCATCGGAAACTCTTTCAAACTCTTCTTTGCATTCTCTTCACATTGTAAAGCTTCCTCAAATGTCATATTAGTCTTACCCGTTATACTACATGACCATATGAGCGAGTTGCACAAAATAATTCTCTCGCAAAATTCACTGTAATAATATTAAAACTATATACTAGTATCATAGTATACATATATTAGTATGATAGATTCATTGTACAAGAGCAAGGAAAATCTGAGTAATCTATCCAACGTTGCAATTTCTGCATTTCTAAAATATCTCCACATTTCTATTTCAGATCTGTATACAGCATCTGTGTTATATGCATTTATAATTTTATATATACATATCCACAACGACAAGATATTGAGGTAAAAGGAGCATCTCATTTCTACGTGTGTTAATATTCAATGGACAAAACTTGTTACACAACATAATGAGGTAATTGTTAATTTCTTTAGCTGGATCTCATTTGCTTATTCAAGCTTACAATTAAACAGGTATATGAGGATACAGTGCCATATTGTTACCAATGTAAGCAGACGTCTGCATCTGCAGCCAAAGATAACCAAAAGTAAAAAAAAAAGTCAAATACAATGTTCCAATTTGAGTCTGTAGTGAAACATAGTAGCAATGTGAAGCCTTTTCTCTGGCGAACTCTACCCAATTTTACCAATGGCAACATCAATTTCGTCGTAAACGTACGTTAAGCTGCTCGCGAGTCTAACCTTGTCGAAACAACCATGCCATTTCAATTTTTAAACAAACCAACAAGCGCAAGCCGGTTATTGATGTATTTTTTACGGAATAATAAAACAAACTTGTAACAAAAGACCAATCAGTTTTTATAACACGGACATAGTCCATCTTGTTGCGATACTGTAATCTCGCTGTCACTTTACGAGACTGTATAAATCGGTATATTCGACAACGAAGCAAGATTGATTTGTCAGGATTGCGGTCGCCATCGTCGTCGTTATAAACTTACTTGTAATCTTTAAATATCTCGTTGGTAACTTCGCAATGGTACACTTCATCATCGTCTCTAAAATCGGAGGAAACATGAAGCCGTTGAAACGGCTGTTTACGTAGCAGCGGCATTTCGGCTGCACTCTGCAGCAGCGATGGTAACGGCGATGGCAGCGGCGACGATGGTTCTTTCTCTTTTTCCTCACATACAAGGCGCGCAACGAGACTGGCACCGCTCTCGAGAACGAATGATCGCGATGAACAAGGAACGATGTTGCCTCTTGGCGCGGAACTCGCGATGCGTCGACAACGCACACCAAGTGGTCGTACGCGTCGTCTGTGCACTTGACGTGTTGATTTGACCAAAGATGAAAACGTCAAGCCGCACGGCTCGGCGATGTTGGTCCGTGATTCCGTATCATTTCACACGCGGGTAATTTTGCCGCGATCTCATAACGAAGCGCAATCTCCCAAGCACTATGCACGATACGCGTGACGCGTTTGCACACCTGGTATCGCACGTACTATACACAGCCGGAAGCCAACTGCGAATCCGACCGTATTACCAACTGTGACATTTCGCGCGCGAATCACTATACAGGGGGTCGATTGTGTATCATATTACTTGGGTGAAAATTACAGAAGTGAGCAAATTTACTAGATGTTGACCAATGAAATTATAAATATGATACACAATCGACCCCCAGGTTAAGGTACATACATACTCATCGCGATTGGAGTTGCGGCTATCTATTTGGCGCTGCAAATGCTTCGTCGTTACTCTCTATCCTTTTTCTTCTTTCGGATAGAAAGTGTTGCGAAGCATTTGTAACGTCAAATGGATCCCGAATATCTCGAGACAAACCAGTGTGATTTTATTGATCAATGCCCACAGAATGCTAATCTACGTAAATAACAGACAGAAAATGGAACAAAATACATAAGCATAGTTATATAAAGTACAGAAAGGTCTCATATCTTTAGTAGCGCGTGCCAAATTTAATTCGTACGAATGATATGGCGAGATATGCAAATGCGCATTATTATACAGTTGGTAACTAGCATCTGGTTGCATAAAAGTTGGCGGGAGAATGGACACGCTGGATAAACGGACGGTAAGATATCATAACCAAGATGTCATAACTAAAATGGTGATTGAATGTTCACGTGTCTCGTGTTTAATCCAAATATCTCTCGTTTTAATATTTTAATTCGAATTATTCAAATTATAATTCAAGTTATAGTTCCTCTCCTAATCAAAGTTCTTATTAAATACAATAAAAATATTTAATTGTACAATATTACTACACGATAAAGCACAACTCTTTTGCTCTTTATATTGACGAAAAACGGAAATAAAATGAAATATGCACACGCTACGTAAGAAAATCGACCAAAAAGGCAATTAAACTTTTTTCTTTTTATTCTCTCTCTCTCGGTATCATCTCGGAACAATACAATACAAAACAAAACTAAAAATTACTCGACGATTAAATCATTCTACTTGCGAAAAAGAAAATACGTATGTATAAAATCGAAAGATAAAGTAAGCATTGTTTTTAATGAAAAATATATGCAAGAAATAATTCGTTAGATATATATGCCTATTTGACTTCAGCTTACAAAGATTAATTAGATAAAAATCTTAGATAAAGTAAGTTGATAATATGTGTGGGTTCATGGCGTTTTATCTATTCGGATTTCGTCCAAGTTTATCGAAACAAAATGATATTATATGATTATAATACATCGCAGGAACGTTCTCTCACAGATAAAACAGTGCAGTGACCAGTAATTGATATGAATCAAGCGAAATTAGTTTCTTCAAATGAAGGGACAGATGTCGCCACTGTATTATTGAATGGATCCAATGTAACGGATTATTATTGTAAGTAAATTTTTCTGTAATAATGCTGATACAAAAAATGATTTTTTGGATAAATATGCGCATTAAATATCTCTTTTATGTCAAAACTATTTTATTGAAAACTCTTGTTTTCTATGGTAAGAGAATGTTTGTAAGAATTAAAAAGAACGTGTCTCAGTACGCACGTTAGTACGAGTAAGGAATGTACGTGAGCTCTCGTAAACTCAGTAGAAAGTAGAAAAAAAACAAAAAAGTAAGGAGAAAAAGATTTCATTTGATGTATATTATCTACTGCCATCAGAAATGATCAGAATATAATAAAGTGTTTGAAAAACAAATACGATTATATTGTGTATAATGTGTTATCGCACACGCGGTACTTGTGATACGGATACTGTGATAATGTATCAAAATACATTGCATCTTAAGTCAAAGCATCGAAAGTTGCTTGTATTTCGACAATTATTGTATGTACTTTTGTACATATATACAATACGTATGTATGTACGTATGTATGAAAATCGCCTTCGCGGAGAACATTGCGAATCTGGATATAAGAATAACTGGCCTTGCTTGCAGGGTGGAGCACACCTCCACAACGAGGAGGGGAGTGCAGAGCTGTTTTCTTAGCAAATATTTTCATTAAAGCCCCACGGAGGGAGTCTCGAATATCTGAATAGCAATGGCGATATTCGCGGAAGAAAAGAGAAAAGGAGGAGGTGATGGAAAAAAGCCAAGCGTCGAAGACGGAACGCGAGACTGTACGAGGCAAGTATACATTTATATTGTTAAAACGTTTCTGATTTCTTCGAGGATTTGTGTAGCGATGCGTGTGGCACAATGATCTTGCTATTTGATAAACTCTCTCTCTCCCTCCCTCATTTTATTTTAAAATCGTTACTCGTTACATGCGTACAGTGCAAATTGTAGTCATATATCGATAATAATACGACTGAATAAGACTGAAAAATATCTAGTATGTATATGATTTATATTATGATTCTTTATTCTTGATTTTCACTCTATGCAATTGCAAATGCCATATGTTATACATATGTTGCAAATGAAAGCATATATTTTCGATTACACACGCAAACGAAGAAAATCATACATATATCTCAAGTATATTCTTGAAAGGACGACGACACGTAACCATACGAGGCTGGCGAGTGCCGGCACGCGCAAAGCATCCTGAATTCTCGCCCTTTTCAATGTTAAGGAGCGTAAGAGACGTTCTTTCACATGAATTCATTCAACGTGAATGAACGTCAAAATGTTTGTAGACTCCATTGGTAGTCGGCCACCGGTTGATTCGTTTACACAGATGGCATTATGGCGAATCTAGCCGCGTGCGCGGATATCACTTTTGGATTGTCGTTAATAAAGTTGCGGAACCTGACGAGATCGAAAAAGGAATAAGCTACGACTTGTTTCCAAAAATTGGCATGTTACTGCGAAAAGTAGAGAAAAGAATTTTCAATCTTTACCTCTTGAAATCAAACAATTGAATTTGATAAATGGACTCACTCATGGTAAGTGAGTCAAAGTGTCACGGATGCTGCGTAACCATCTTGTCAAGTCTTTTGTATTTCTTTTATATTTCTATTTGTAAACTGCACGTGTACAGCGTGTAATGTTTTTTCAACAACCAAGCAAGAAAATCGATACTGTTGGATTGCCCGAAGGATTTTGCGGATCCTTTAATCCTCGATCGATCGGTCGATTAGGCGTTTAGTGATCTTTATTGCATCGTTGCTGAAACGTGTAAGTCGGCTTGCGGCCGAGCCCTGTTGTTATTCTCTCTTTATTGATCATTCGAGCGAACGATCACCATTTTGTTGGCCAGGATCAATGGTTTTCATTGCCTTTCGTGCAGTAGATTTAAGAGGTTTTACCGTAGAACGCCCCTCGGTTTCTAATCGAGGGCTACTTCCTTTTTCGTGCAAGCGCAGACGCACTTGTGTCAATGTGCATCTATATTCCAGGAAAAAATGCAAAAAGATTTCATTCATCCTGAGAAATTTATAAAGAAATTTTATTTATATCTTGAGAATGTCACGAGCCTACTATTACATGTGCCATGTGCAGAATTAATACGTGCCAAACGCGAAAGATACATGCTTAGCTACGTGCTACGACTGTCGTTACACTACAATTTTGGCAGAGATATGCTTAATATCCGTAAATTATCTTGACTTGTTTTCACGAATCAAACTTTACGATACAGAATATTTCGATCGGTAAATACAAATCTCTTCCTTCGTTTGTTTTGAGATTGTTTAATAACATGTATAATTACAGACTATCTTTCTTTATCACGATGGACGTGAGATGTATCCTGATATCTTATCTCATTTCAAGATTGAAAATCTTGTGATATTTGTCGAACGCATTAAAATCTAAGCAACAATCTCAGCGCGCTTTCCGGTGATCTGTTTCCAAACGGCACATCCCTTGTTATTCGATAATTAACCTTTCTTCGCTCTTTTCGTGTAACCCGGTGGTGCACAACGCGAAGCGAAGCGTATTCTCTGATTTTATTGTACTCGCCGAGTCGCGCGCCTTCTTCTCCACTCTTTGCGACTTCCTCTTCGAGTTCGGCAACGCGGAAAATGCGAATTTACCGTAAATTAGTGAATTGGAAAATAACGGAGCGGAAGCGTTTCCTTTGATGAACCTTACGACAAATGCGCAACAAGATCCAAGAATTAAACCATAATTGGTAATTGCCTGGTAGAATTGTAGAAGCCTGTCCTAAACGGGAAACTGTCGCTAGTAACGGGAATAAAGAAATCTTCAAAATCTATCTGCAATATACTAGCTGATTGATATAATATAAATGTATATCACCGAGAGAACCCCTCTTCTCCCTTTCTTCTATCTCTAGAAAGAATAAATGATTCCAAGAAACAAATTGAAAAGTTTGAAATAAATTTTTGAAAAAGGCTGATTTACACTTAGTTTCGTTTCTTAATTTTCAACGCAGCAAAGATACCAAAGAAGGGCGCGTCTTTAATAGGCGCGTCGAGCCATTTCTGCATAATGTATCATGGAACATAGACCGTCGCCAGCGATGAAACTCGCATTACCGGTGGCAGCTTATACGAACTACAGTAGTCTAATCAAACACGGAGCTATTAACCGGGTCAACATTTCGAGTTTGGGGTACTTAGTGCCAAAGACTTTGTGGTACCTATGTCAATGACGCGCTCACGCATATGTGCGTGCACTCGATACGTGCACACGTGCACACGCATGTGCACATGTACGCGCATTCGGTCGAGTTCTAGGGCGAATGAGTAGCAAAGCGGCCGTGTCGGACGGCCTTAAATAAATATCTAATGTGCACAACCCGAACCCCGAACCCCTGGTTGGCCCCCGCCAATATTGTTTTAGGCGCGAGGTATGGCAAGCCGAGTTTTGTAACTCAAGAAACGAGCGCGACTCGCGTGCAGCCAAGAAGACGATGCAATGCATCCAAGATCTCGCGTCTCAATCCGTGTTGCGGACTGCTACGCAGCGAGTATTTGTTGGAATTGCTCAGGAAAAAGTTTCGAAAAACGAGATGCTACTAATCTCATAAGCGATTTCATTGTTCACAAGATAAGTTGTAAAGCTACAAGAATAGCTTGTAAGCTATTCTTCTCCTCATTTGGTCTCATTTGCCTTTCGAGTGAGCTTGGCAGAATTGCGGTTTGAGTATTATCGATCGCAAACTTACATGATATTAAAAATCTCATTGAAAGATAAAATTTGAAAAAAATTGATTTTGAGTTGAGTAGTTGAGAACGTTCTATATATGTATACGCATAATTGTACACTTTATTCTGATTAACTATGAAACTTGTTCTGTTTCGTAGTTCACAGCAATCATTTCCCTCTTTCTAACAGCACCTATTTGCTTGCGGAAAATGTTTTTACAAAGAAAATCACGCGGACGTAATTCGCATAATACCGCTTCAAGTATTTTCTCTTGCAAATGCGCTTTTAAAATCTGGCAGAACTTTTCATTCATACACATTGTAATCTTATCAAGAATTAGTCCATGATAGCTCATGATCTGCAAGTTTATCATAATGTCAATTAGAAAATGTCGCGATTTCGACTCACCCTAAATCACACACACACTTCCTTCGATCTACTTTGGTTAGCGTTTGTCGCGGAAATAATTAATTAAGAGCAGAAAGCACCCTCTCGCGCTCTCTCATACACACACGCACGCACACATTTTCTCCTATCCGTTTCTCTCATGCTCTCCTTCTGCACGTCGCCCTTTGCGCCAACTCATAACTGTGCTCGCCTCTTGCTACAGCACCATACCCCTTTGCCCGACCTTGCTGTAGCCCTTATTACCGTGTCGCAGCTCGGTTAACGTGAGCGGGTTAATGAACAGCTCGGGCAAATATAGAATTTCTCATAAAAACTACAAATTACTGCTGCCGCAGGTGCGTAGCAAGCGGCGGCGGTCGGTCGCACGGCGTGTACATTTTTTCACTCGCAAAATTATACAACGCAGTATAGTACGTGAGAATAAGAAAAAATTAAATTGCGCGGCGCAGCTACAGAGAAAGCGAGAGGGAAAGAGAGAGAGAGAGAGGAACACTTTGAGGATCATGCCTGGTTGCCGTGATTTCCCGAAAGGCATTTTGCGCCGGATAATAGGATGGATGAAAAAATTTGCGAGTTAAAGCTAGAAGAGAAAGGGAGACAAAGAATTGGATAGAGCACTGTTGTAAAGGGAGGTACGTTTTGACGGAAAACTCGTTAATTGGAAAGGAAGTAGTACGTGCCGGTCCGACAATCGCAATTGTTCGGTGAGACGAGGCCCTCACGGTCAAACACGAGCCGAGGGGCGAGAAACACAGACCTTCCGTTTAATTATACTCGACTTTATCTCTGTGCGCGCGGAACGCGCAAGATTCTTTGCCTTACGAGGGAGAAGATGTAATTCCCGATCTGCCAAATTTACTCGTTGCTAATAATCCAACGCATACATGACGGACACGTACAGAGAGAAGGAGAAGGAAAATCATGTATCCCATCGTCGTCGTCCGTGAGCGACGCTCGCATTATATTATTACACTCGTGCTGTTGTTTGTCAGCTTAAAACCGGGAGCCATTAGCAGGTATTATTTTAGCCGTGATCCACTGTTAACGGGAACAATGGCGTCGGTACGCCCGACGTCCCACGATATTAAATGAAGCGAAGTGATACATTTCGAAGGGGGATAGGGACGAGCAAATAGGGATGACGACGTGTTTTGAGGGGGGAGAGAGAACCTGGCCTCTCTCTCTCTCTCTCTCTCTCTCTCTCTCTCAGCACAGAGAGATCGGGAGACCGAGAGAAGGGTGAGCTCCGTGCGTGAACGGAAGAACAGCGAACGCGGGGGCGAAGGTAATGAAGGGGAAGATACAGGGAGAGGGCAGGGGTAAGATGGGGCTCGTCA
This sequence comes from Ooceraea biroi, assembly GCF_003672135.1. Classification (NCBI taxonomy): domain Eukaryota; kingdom Metazoa; phylum Arthropoda; class Insecta; order Hymenoptera; family Formicidae; genus Ooceraea; species Ooceraea biroi. The sequence goes on from NC_039506.1 coordinate 1,681,654, forward strand.
CGTATTACGTTACGCCTCTGGCCTGTGTAAATACCACAGCGCTGTAATCTAGAGTTAATGGTGCTCTAGTGACGCGAGTATCTATCGAAAGCGCTATCATCCCCATATAACTCACCCCCTCGAAAGTCCTTCGGCGTGCGAAGCGAGAGGTGCTCTGCGAATGAAGCTTTGCTTAATGATGTCCGGGAGCTACGCTTAAATTTCATTTCGTCTTTATGCCGGAGCTTTAGCCGGTGCTGATTCACCTGAAACTTTCGGTTAGTCTTTCCCGAGGCATGAGCTTGCGCGAAAATTAATTCCAAGAGTCTGTACCGCGTTGACGCGACTTTGACTGAAATATATATGATTGCGAAATCAAGTTTTCTACCAGCTGCCATTGTCATCGAGACTAGAGAATTAGTCAAAATGCATTTAGTAGGTGAAAGGAATAAAGATCGAGATTAAATGATATAAGTGGGATAAGAGCGCAAATTGTCGAAACTGCATTGTCGCACGGAACGACTTTCCTAAAGAACGCAGAATAAGTCTATACGCTCAAGTATTTCAAATGAAAAATTGAATAAAAAGTCGAAAGTAATATCCCCTCGGCTTCTTTTCACTCGGTATATTATAATACGTCTGGTCTACTGGCGCGTGTTTGCGCGATGCCCCGCAGATGGATCTGATTTAGAAACGATCTTCCACGGGGGGAAAACGGGGGGAAAGAGAGTCGAACGAATGCAGATAGTAATCTGCGAGAGCGTTCCAGGCTGTGCGCGATATTATGCACGTGATTCCACGACCAAGACACTGCCGTTGACAGCGCAATTACCGCGTCGTCTCGCGCGTGCAGTCGTCTACTTTGCAACCTCTCTTCTTCCAAAGTTAAACGCTTCGCCTAACGAGCGATGACGCTACGAGAGAGTCTCTTTCACCGATCAGCTCTCATCTATTATAATATCGTGTTTTATCACGTCCCATTTTCCCAATGAAACCTGATAAAGATGCAACGAATATCCGAGACATTTTTTCCGACTTTCTCGATATCCCCGAGCGTTCTCGCGCGGATCGTTGCTTCTCTCTTATACATAATACTAATATACCCTGACCTGACGATTGATCATGATTGTCACGATCGGAGATGAAACGCAGGGAGCGTGTGGAGCAAAAAACATGGGCGAGTGAGGAGGCGCGTGTTACGCGGACGCGCACCTGTCGCAGATCAGTAACGTAATCGCGAAAATCAAAGAAAGCGTGGCCAGCGATGCGAGAGATGCCACTCCGCTGGATATACATCTATGTATGTGCGTTTTGCAGTGGGTGACAGCGAGAGAAAGAGGCGATTTTGAGGGCGTTACTAGGTAGGAAGCCATTTTGGGGGCTGGTGCTTTTGATTAATGAACCGCTGGAGAGTGCGTGCACGTTCTTGCGCTTTGTTCGCCGGGAATAATAATCGGGAATCCTTGTTGGAGTATCAAATAGGAATCAGCTCTCGCGTCGGATAATCGATTAATAGTGGTTCGGATAATGCGTACATGGTATATACGGCGTGCACTGGGTAGGATACGACCAAGCTTGTGTATACGTATACGTTACACGTTGCTCTTCCGCGTAATCTCTCCTTGCTTACACGTCTTACATGTTTCATTTGATTAACCTTCTCGCGCCTGTACTTCAAACCTTTGTTCGATCGAAACTCAAACGTTAGACCACGTGTAATTACATTATTTATGTCGTATTATTATTGATAATAATAGCACATGTGGCGTATGAGATACACCGCGATATGTGTCGTATACCGTGTATCGAAAAGATGAAAATTTATAATTTTACCGTTTATTACCCGAGTGTCTGTAGCATAATGTATTAAACAATCGACCGAATCGGCGGAAAACAAGTCTGAAAATATCGGCAAGATTTCGCAGTGACGACACATATACTTATTGACATACAAACATATACATGCGTGTGTATACAAATATATATAAACGCGATATGTACAGAGTCTATATACAGAGAAACGCGTTTTAAAACCTTAAATTCCAAACTCGTATCTCGCGACGGCGGCAAAGCCAGCCTGATACACAGTGACAACTTCCGGGATACCCGGCAGCCTTTGGCGTCGTCGCGGATGTGATTGGCCGTCTCCGGAGACGGTGGGTGTGGCCCCCCTCCAGCCAGCCGGTAACCACCATCCCTCTTGTCGTCGACACTTGGCGGAGTGAGTCCCCTCTACTTTCCCATCACCCGGCGAAAGGTACATAGCTTACTCGCTAAACGAATCCTGGCACGGAAGGGGAAGACTTCCAAGACGTTCCTGGAGGGGCGAACCAAGACAGATACGAGAAGGGCGCATCCATTGGAAAGGGGTAAGGTGCGGGGAAAATGTATCAGTGTCGAGGGATGGATAATCGGTTGGCATTACTACTCCCCTGCTCGCAACGATACGTGTGTGCCTCCGTGATGTATCCGTCTAGAATGCTCCGAGAAAGAACCATCGTGGATCTGTGAGGATTCATCGTGGGAAGCTGTCTTTGATTTCGCGAGGACAAAATACGAGCAAAATTTGGGGACTGCAGATTCTCAAAACGATATAGATGTTTAGGAGAGCTACGATAAGCATTTTGCTACGTGGAGAGCTTTTTAATTCAACTTTTCGAGATAGAATTCTTCTTGAACATTGCAAGGTCGCAAGAGACTGCTAGTTAGCACAGAGGTAAAGAACTCTCTGTTCCCAACTATGGTACTCTGCTGATAATAGCCGAGATAGGAATAATCTTGTTTCCCCAAGTCACCCCAATCTCACCAACTTGGAAAACACCGAGTCTAAGCTGAATCGAGAACTACGTCTGACAAATCGCTCTTGCACTTGGACGTGTCGCTGTATTAATTCATATGCTTGATAAATATCTCAACAAGCGTTTTTTATATATTTGTTTGTTGATTATTGTTTCTTGATTCCTTTGCGAATAATGTAGCAAATAACGAAGAAATATGTGAAAGAGGATGGTATGAAGACACGAGACAAGTTCAATCAATGAACTTTTGAACCTTGATCCATTTCTTGTGCCGAGTTGACAAAATACGTTATACAAATGGTATGCGGACCCGTACGGAAATAATGTCGTTCAATCTCCGATCATTTCCACGCGAACGTAATATTTCCGGAATATTACGTTCGCCAAGAGCTTACTCGAAAGCGAGCCGATCTTTCGCGTAAACAGTCGTTCTCTCTCTTCCTCGATGCATTCCGCAATCTAGACCGTTGATTTCCGTTGCGGGCAAATCCGTCGGGATTTCACGCGTCGCGTCGCATCATCGAATCCTATGTCGAGTTAGACGGATTAGAACGCGTTGAAGCAGATTCCGCGTCGGCTGGACGCGCCCCGAGATACCTTATTCTCTCTCGGCTGGTTTTTATTCGCCGTGTGTGCATGCAACGTGTGTGGCGTGTCCTTTGTCGGTATTTTGCACTCCGTTCTACGTGTGTCGCTACGACTCGTCAGAGCCATTATCCAAACAACACCGAAAAGACAGGCGTTTAAAATTCTCGGAAAGCAAATTTTCTCGTCTTTGTGAGAGAAATTTCTGATAACCGGGGAAATTAGCCAGGACAAAATCTAATCGACTGTGTATGTCAATGGCGTATATCACGTTGCGACGATGACGGCGATGGCGGCGATAGCGACGAAGATTCCCGGAGATAGGGGGATGGTAGTGTCGTTTCGCGGTAATTCGATCCACGCGCCGTCACGTGACCCAAGTGTACTTCCGTTCTGGCGAGGGTGACTTGTGGCGCTATCATGGCGTGGCCCGAGATTCGTGCAGCTGACGGCTCAATTATCTCAGCGAGGGTCTCACACAGTCACGCCTGCGACCTACGTGCCTATCCCCTCGGCTGCGTTCGCCGGTGGTCCCAGGAACCTACGAGAGCAACCCCAAGCCCATTGTCCTCCAGCTATTAACCGCTCTCTCCTCCCGTACCCGAGTGAAGGACTCATTGCCTTCCGGATGCTTTGACTCCTGTCACGCGATCGGTGCTACTAACTGCGTTCGCTGGCTCGCCTTATTGCCGACTAATCTCCTTGGAGTTTTTACGATGCTATGAGATTCGGTTGCGCATACCATGAATCAGTGGCTTGCGTTTAAAATCACTTGTCGATTGATCATCGATCGTCATCAAGCTCGAGAAAAAACGCACAGCGTTTTAACAAAACTTCAACATTCGTCTCGTAAACGCCAGGTTACTCGTCATTACATGTTGTACTTATCGTTGCTGCAAGGGATTGCAGGGAATCGCGATGTAAAGGTGGCAACACGCTCGTGATGGTGCGTTTCCTATTAACGGTCGCGGTATCTTAAACTCAAGCCATTGTGTGCTCAGGGTGAACCATTAACTTAATTGAAAGCAAGAACTTGGTATTCGTTTCTTCTTATGACGCACCGGTAATATCACCATTAGCAGACGCTCCTTATCCTGTGAAAGATGGAGATCCTGCGTAATAGCAATTTCTACAGACATTTGTCCCGCAAAGAGAGTAACGCCAGAACCCTCTCGACGAGAGCTTCTATAATAGATTCTAGGTAGGACCGCCCCGGCGAATACGATAAATGCGGATGTACATGTACACACGCATCGTATACACGGGCACCCTGCTAGAAAATCGAAATTGCCTGAAATCAGGAAAGCCGGATATTTGGAACTAAGCGTGGTCGTTACTCGAGAAAGGATTTCTTCCTCTCGGAATGTTTTCTTCGTCTGAGTTTCTTCAATGCGCTAATGGAAATGAAATCCCTTAGGATGAAGACTACGACCCCGACAAAGGCGGGAGTTCAGCCAACCCTAAGGGCGAATCTCACCCCCGGCGTTACCTGCCCACACCCTTCTCGTCGCTTCACTTGATTATATGAAAACTGCGCGAGTATAATGAGTCCTTAGATCTCAACTGCTCGTTATTGCGAGCTAATCAACTTATCGATTAACGTTATCCGTCTTGTCTCGTTCGGCTAAAACGAGTGTCGATCTCTCGGACGAGAGATGGTGGCCGCTTATAGTTTATGTAAACATCGACGATACTACAAATCAGATTGATGATACGACGTTATTTAATTTGTCAAGGTACGAATGTTAAAACCGTACACATTGTACATTTGTGTACAGCTTGCAGCATGCGCGATTGTGCTGCATTTGCGATTATCTACGCGTTACATCCTCTTTGCGTCACTTTCTCGCTAGAGAAACAATCGGTGTGAGAGAAATCGTGCTCGTTAGCCCATAAACGACGGCCAAGCGAAGGAGCGAAAGGGAAAGAACTCACCTTCCGCTTGTCGGTTTTGTAGATACGAGTCAGCAGTGAGTCGAGATTCCTTGTTATGCGCTGTGTTACTCGCTAGACGCGAATGGGCGTAAAGTTACGCGCGCCGTCAATCGATCCTGCCGACTTTTATACTTTTGCAAAAACTGATTCCTTTTTTTTCAAGTTGGGAAAGAGGAATCATTATACTTAAATTTATTTGTAGAAAGTTCGTTTGCAGAAATTGCGCGATGACATTGGTACATTGAACGCAACGAGAAGAATTACGAAAAAGCGGCTAAAATTACGTCGCGAAATCTTCATTTACACGCCAATCTTTCTTGGATGAAATCTGGTTTACTCGCTTTACAACGCCGTTAGTTTTTCAGCTGACATGACAAACCCTTTCGCGCTCTCGAGTCTCAAAACTCAGGGATCGTGCAAGGTAAATCGAGCTGCGAGTCTTACGAGATGGAGTCTAATCCTCTCCATGAGAACAATGACGAGTGGAAAACGAGAAGCGGGATTGGAGTGAAAACGAGCATTGCGAAGGACGATATAGCAACCGATATCGACATCGACATCGACATCGATAAGAAGAGTATCGTTGATATTGGCGACGGTAAGGGAACGCCGGGGAGACCGGAACCGTTCGTCCGTGTCGTTCGTCGTATTGAATCAGTTCTCGGGGAGCAATAAAACACAGACGGAATGTCGCGTTTCAATCGTCTCGCATTGTGAGAAACCGGGGTTCGAGGCGACGCCAAAAGTGCTTTCGCGTTTGTGTATCGCATACGGATCCCTATATGCGCGACGGCGTATCCACGCTGCCAACAGCCTCCCTTTCCTAGCATCTGCTCGTCCTTTTCCTCTTCGTCTTCTCCTCCTCCTCCTCCTCTTCCTCCTCCCTCTCCTCCTACTTGTCTTTCGCAACACGAATATAACGAGTTCGGAATATTCCTCGTTGAGATGGTAATTTGCAATTTTATCGAATTCCATTGAGGTCGTGCGTATGCTCTCGCAGGATCTCGCGATACCTCAACGAATGACTATAGCGGTGGTCGAGTGACGAGATACATTGTTACACGGGAAAGAAGGTGGAATTAAAGAATCGAAAGGATAATGATCACACGGACCAGATCTTGAAAGAGTCAAGGATAATCTGGGGTATCGCATACGGATCCCTATCCTATTTGGATGTACGAAAGACGGAAAACCGCCGACCGGTTTTGAATCCCTTCAGTTTTCCGCGTCGGACAGGCGGAATCATCCAACGAAATTGCGGTTCGACCGTCCAGACAGCAAAGGGACAAGCGATCTACTCGGTCAGGTACTTTGACGAGTCAACTGCCCCACTAGTTTATTGTCGCACGTACGCACGTCTCGTCTACATGTACGTACCGTACTACCGGAAACCATTCGTCCTGGCGGTGCCATGGAGTGTGTAAACACTCCCTCGGAGCTCAGTCTCTCTCTTTCCCTCTCGCTACGAGGTTGCGAGGGTGCATGGAGGACGGAAGGGTAGTGGCGGTTGGCGGCAGCGGCGACGGTCACGGCGGCGGAGACGGGGCATGGCTGGAAGGGCATGGGAGGAGGGGAAGAGATGGTGGAGGAAGTGGAGGAGGTGGAGGAGATGGAGGACGAGGAGGAGGAGGGTTGATTTTCGTTCGGGGATGTGGTAACGTACAGACCGGGTGCAGAAATCGTGTGGGTTTCTATCCCCGCGGGCTATATCCCCGGAATCAGCTGCCAGATTATTCTATTACCGCGTATCAACATGGGGTTTGTTTGATCTGAAAACACGAGCCCGCCACATTGTTTCACCCAGATAAAGAATTTAACGTCGGGTAATTAAAAGGACCTCCTCTCGGCCTCGGGGACGCGACGCGGAGCCGGAAGACACGGTAACCCGCGTCTTTAACGTCCTTCCAATTCGAGCGACTTGTCTCCGGTGGTTTGTCACGTGCAAATCCCTCCTGGGAACATTTCGAGCCTTCGTAGCGCGAACTTTGTACCAAGCTATGCGTGTACTCGCCTCAACCCTCTCGTTGCGCACGCACAGCACTCTCAATCTACTTGGTTGATCAACGTAAAAAAACGTCGTTTTCTTCCTTTTCTCTGTTTTCAATTTGGCTTTTTCTACATGGCTTTTTCTAAATTCAACGACATCTGTAAAGAGACTGAATGTCACAGCGTTTGAGATTAAAAGATTTAAAAGTTTCTTCGACAAGTGGGAGCGGGAAGAGAAATTGATAATTCCTGGTTGATCTGTTCGCTGTCAATTGATTATTGTCATCGAACAAAGGGAGCGAAATGTGCGATTAATTTTGTCCCTCGTCAGGAATTTATTCTTTTATTGGATAGACAGAGGAGTCAGATAGAAGCGAGTGCGCTGAAAGAATAAATGTTGAAGAATCGTAAATCGTAAATGTATTATACATATAAAGAATTTTGCAATGAAAGACGGAGGGGCGCACGTTCCGTAGTTTTTCCGGTTCGTTGTTTCTCGTTACAAACTCGCGAGTGAAATACAAAAGGCGAGATTCGTGCAGGGTAAGAAACTGGTCATTGGATTAATATCGTCGCGAAAGCGTTACGTCTCGCTGGATGATTAAATTCTATATCGAAAATGAATCGTTGAATTATTTACTAGTTTAGTACGTGTTTTGTGTAACCGGCATTCGCCCTTGTTTAAGCAACGCTTTATTATATATTTAACCGCAACAAATTCATACTCGCCTCCCTTTTCCGCCGGCGATATTACGATAATTTAATTATTGTAATATTATCGAACTCTATCGCGACTGCGCATTAGTAATGACGTACAAATAATTCCGCTACTACACATTGTACAATGTGCGTGTAGGGCAAAATAGCTTAATTCGTCCGCACCAGTGCGGCCTTTGTTATTTCCTCGAATAATATTACGGCTCGTTTGTAAATTCGATGTGTCGACTTTTTAACTCCTGGCCGAGCGTGTATCGCGGATGGCATCGATCGTGGGCTCTTCTGGCGCAACACAATCGAACATCGTCGCCTATGGCCGGTTGGTTCGCGCGTACACCGTATCGTATACGTGGCTATCTCTTGCCAACTTGCACTGCTTTCGATCCTGTACATCCTACGTGAGCCGGTATGGGCCTGTTTGTTGCCTTACGACTCGTGTACAAGGTCGCAAACAAAAGTATTGGAATCTTTTCCTCTTTTTCCTTTCTTTTTTGTCACGAAAATTCTGTCTAGTTGTCACACTCCTCAAGCACGCATCCTAGCGTATCCAGTAAAATTTCCGAAAAATGTTACAAGGAACGCGATCATTTTTAAGGCACGGCATTCGTTCTAAGAAATAATTGAGAATTAGCCGTGTTGAAGAAAACTGACGTCCATTTATACAGGTGTCGCGTCGAGGCGGACGAGAGGCGGAAATTGTCAGCGGCAAAATTACGGGCGACGGTCGATTCATCGACGTCGAAACAATAACAATCGGCGTATGCCCGACGATGCGGTAATTAAAATAAAATTAATTGGATTGCCCGCGCGCGCACTCGCGGCCGAATCTTTCGAAGGAGATGACTGCACAGCCGTAGGGGTGTTTTGTGCGTTATTGCACATATAATGCACTGTTTATTTTGCATTCTCTCTCGCTCTCTCCACTCATTTCACCGTTTCTCCTTTCGAAACGAGTATATATATTATACGCCAAGCGTATATACGTATACATACATTTATTCACGCACACACATTAAATAAATGTGTGCACATGCATGAGCAATCCGCTTCTCCTCTCTTCATCCCTCGGGACGATTCTCTCATCGCAAACGTGTCTCCCATTCGAAATTTCTATCATTTCAAACAGACCAATTTTTGTAATCGATTCAAATTACAAAATTATGAAATAATATTTTTGTCTCACTGCGTGCGATGTGTGCGATGGGCCGAGAGAAATTGCAAGAAATTGTAATAGGTATATTTTTAAGCACTTTAAGATTTCTGTTCAATATATGTGATCATTCCTCATGATTTTTTTCGTCTCTCTCTTTCTTTGATCGAGCTTGTTTTTTCTACTTCAAGTATGGCGAGGAATTAAAAGACTTAACTCAAGATTCTGCGGGTCGTTGCCCCAATTCTCAATGAAAGAGAGAGAGAGAGAGAAAGAAAGAAAGAAAGAAAGGGGAAGCTTCGTATGCAATAATCGATCGCGATTATTCATTGATGTGTGTACTTTCGAGGTTTAGCCACGGCACGTGCAAGCAATCAATCCCGTCTTCCCAAGTTTACGTATTCGAGCGTCTCCGTGTACCGTTGATTAAATTTTCAGCAGGGATTGTCTTGATCTTTCTTCGATTCAGCCTTTGAGCGAAACTTTTCCACGGCAATGATAGAGCCTGATGGCAGCTGTACGAAGGATCAGGCTGATTTTCGATTCCTCGAGTTTCACTTATTGTTAGACTTGGACTTGGGATCCGGTGTTGGAATTCCCACGAGGTACACTCGCCGAACAACCACGGGCGACCACGAGAAAAATCGGTAAGAGTACCGTTGCGTCGATCCACGGTTTCGGCACTAACGATATACCAAATGGTCTATCGTACACTTTATACACATTGTTATTTCATTAGTTAAAAAAGTGTTAAAAACTTTCTACCGCGCTTTCCACGCAAACCTGCCTTGTTTGGGCGTCGGAAAAATACAAAGCTGAAAATAACATGAACAAAAGCTGCGGATATTAATTTCGGACGGTGTGCACGTTCGCAATGGGCCATTCGCAACGGCATGCGGTTTTCTCCCATTTTTACAAGCCGTTACAAGCTGTACAATACGTGAGAATTCTCAGAGGTGTGGATAAACGATTAATATCTTGAGTAATATTCGCGTCTAAATGGTCAACTTTGCTCGAAAAAAGTACAATGTAAATATTATAAGTATAAATATTTCGACATGAATATACTAATTTTGGATTTTATTTGGATCCAAATGGTGTTTGGAATTTTGGTCGTCAAAGTATTATATACTTTGGTCGGTATGAATTTTATCTATTATGGAACCTTTCGAGATTGAAGCTTGAAGTGCTTCGAACGATACCATTACGGTACAATAGGGAGATAAACCAGTCTCGAGAATAGATTGGTTTATCGAAAATTAAGCTGATACTTGAATTAAGCGCCACAAGCACTATCGCGACTTTGGTCTGATGACGGTTTTCATTAGTGACGGACTATTTGAGCTCTGCACTCTGCGTCGGATAATGTCTGTGCAGCATCCAGAAAGAGCTCGTACGCGAACAAACTCGTTGCGATATATAAATTTCGGTTATTACATCCGGAAGAGAGCAGCGGCTGGCGCTTCCGCCGATTGCGGAATGGTGCCGACTTTGCGGCATTCGAAATACGATTTATTTGTTCGTCATCCGTGCGTGCACGCGCGGGGCTCCCAAATCCAATAATGATTTGAATAGGCCGCGGGCCGACGATGTACGGTTTCGCGTTATTTCGGTCGCGCGCGCGCGCGCGCGCACGCGGTATCGCGCCCGTAATTTTATAAACACTTTGGAAATCTTGCGTCACCGACGGGCTTCACGCGTCGAGATTGCCTGTCGAAACCCTCTATAAGGCTTCGTCTGCTCCGCCAGCAAAATAATTACAAAATCGTACGAACGAAACGCGATAAATCGACGAAGGCTGCGCCCCCCCTTCGAGCTTGTATTTTTTCAGCTTCGCGAAGCCGTCCGCGTCCGAGGAACCAGACCCTCTGCGGTCTTCCAATGGCCTACGGATTCGAATCGAGTCGATTTTCGAGTGTTTGCCTCCTTTCTCTCTTGACGGAAGAGGAGTCTGGATCGCAATTCTAATGTTATGTATTACATGATAATCGTTGATAGGGAAAAACGGCTTTGACAACATCTTTCTTTTTGTTAAAGTCAAATCATCTGAATGTATGTCCATATGAGGCACGCACTACTTTGATAATAAATGAACGCGAGCGAATAGACATTCAATTGGATCGAGCTTACACGCATCGATTATGTCAATTACATCAAAATTGTAAAAGGATGATGTTTACGATATTTTTTTAACAGCACGATCGTGACGTGTATAGTGATGCAGCCAATGTTCAACCGGTGCTTCAGATGAACAAGAAAATAACGAGATAATTTTTGTCGTACAATCTTGAAAACGTTGCAATTATACTTACACCTTTACGCATGACGAACGTGTAACGTACAAATTGTGCTGCCACTTGAGATTATATTTTCACGAAATCGAATCGAATGGGAGTCTCATGATCGTAAGAGTACCGGAACGCGGTAAGAGAGGGTAACGAGTGAGTTTATGGAGGATGATACGACGAACGCAGACATCGATGTACAAGGTGGAATTGCGATCGGAGACACCATCGAATATCAGATTTACGATTACGAAAGCGTCAAACCGAATGAGGTCGAGAAAGCGAAGAAAAATTCTCAGAGAGAGGGAGGCACGGATGAAAAATGGGCCGACGATGAAGCATCCCTGTGGCGTACTTATATGAAATTGTAAGAGAAAATGTGTAAAACTCACACTCGGATAATAGTCGATGAATTAAGCATAAGACAACGAATATACGATAAAACGCAGATACACGGAGTCGAGGTCGAAGCTAAATAAGGAAGACGCTTCCGAGCGAGAGATGTCATCCGATGTTGCGAAGCTGCCTCGCGCGGAAGAGTCGCTTGTCCCCTACGAGTGCTTTCCGCTCAGCGGTTTCCAATTGGAACGTGGAGCTACGACTATTGGGAACGGATGTAAAAGGACGAGGATCTGGACAAGTATGAGGACGAGACAATCGGTTAGTTGGAGGAATGGAGCTCATCACGTTTTAATTACTTTCTATATCTATTTAAGTTGATTCAGAGCGTTTATTCTCTGTCCGACAACTCGTTTTTATCGCGGTGATACCGCGCAATGTGGATATTTCCGACAGGTAAACGTGTTTCGAAGGAGAAGAGGAACTTGGAGAGCCGGAAATGGAAGATGGCCAGGTGTGTGGCCGTGCGCTAGACGAGATTTGTTGAGTAAACTCGAGACACGAGAGATGAAGAGCAAAGAGAAACGAAAAAACAATTTTCCTTGCGATTCAAAGCACGACGACAGAGACGAGTTTGTCAGGCGCGATCAAAAGCGTGACTCCGCTAATCGCAGAGAATTGGCTCACGTCCGTGCACCAGTGCCATGTCCGAAATCGAAGCTGGAATTATTGGTAGATCGTACGACTGGCGAACGTCCCGGTCTGGTAAACGGCGATTACGTTATCGTGGAACTCGCGTCCGAGGGATTGAACAAGCGTGTCTACGCGAACGTGGTTCTTCGCGGGCTTAAGGGCATGCATCTATTAGAGCTGAACACGTTGCGAGAACGCAGGAGTACTTGGAAGTTTTGTTTCTATCAAGCGATCGTGGCGTTGTTGGCAAAAACTCAACTCAGGTAAAACTGTCGAATATAACCGCCGCATAATTGCGTAACGCTCGGGACAAAGTGTCAAATACGCGTGGAGCATCTCATGCCTTTCGACAAATTGTACCATCACTTTTATTCATCATTATTTGCTTGTATTTCCATTACTCCTATCCGTTTCCCCATCTCTCTCCCGTTAAGTTTGGCTTCTCGCGGCTCAGTTGTAGCATCATTGCGCGGGTCAAGATAAATGTCACGACTTTATCTTGAGTTAAATTCAGTTTCAGGTCGAACCTTTTTCGCGAATAACATTGATTTTCACATGAAAGGTATAAATACGCGTGGAGCGCCAACATCGATTACATCTACGAGCTCGCTTGGACGCTCTACACCCATATCGGTGCGATCAACGTGAAGGAGAAGCAGCGTTTGGACGACATTGTCGTGTACAATTACAAGTACAGCATCGAGATTGAGCTGATGCAGAAGATGAGAAAAATACCCGTGATGCAAGATGCAGATTTCATGTACGAGGAAAGCGCCTTAAGGGGGCAGATTATGTTACGGAGGAAGGATCCTCTGAAGGTCAGAATCGAACTTGGCTGCCGAAAAATGACGGATCCAGGATACGTATCCGTACACGAAGATACACGAAAAATCGAAGAGTGGTTTGATAAGCTGGAGACGCAATATCGCGATTGCATCTTTCGTACGACTAGATTCTCGTTAGCCTTCTGGCGAGAAGGGGTCTTCTGGTACGTTTACAATCCCTATCGGTGCGACGAGTTTGGACTCTGGGACAGCGGCGGTAGCGCCTGCATCGTCAAATTTTGCTCCAAAGATTCTTTACGGAGACATCTGATGATACTTTTGCTGAGAGCTTACGGCTACCAAGTTCCGAGGTCACAAGATCGATCTCAGATCTCAGAGGAAAACGTCTTCGACATTGAGATCTTTTACGTGACTCTTCGTTGTTGCCGGTTGCACGATTTGAAATTGTTGGAACGCGTTCCACCAGAATCGCCGCGACACATGGACGAGTGTTCGTTGGATTTACTTGGAGATCCCGGAGACGAGATCGATCGGGAGGAGGTTAAACGAGAGGACGATTCGAAAGGGCCCAAGAGAGAGAAACTCGCGTGGCTAAAGAGTCATCGAGTGACCTGGAGTAGATGCGCAGCTATCAACCGGAGGAAACGAGGTTCGATCAAGCTCGCTGTTAGAGACAGCAAAGCGAGATGGCATCAGTACTATGTGGAAGAGGCCGATCGGCTATTCTCTTTGTGGGGCGAGATGCACGTGACCGACAGTATATTTGACGAGACGAATCGGGGGATGCAGACGTATGCCTGTTACGTGGTGTGCGCCGGTATGACCAGAATCATAGCGCCCGAATACTGGAGTTCCAGGATCCTCGACGTAATCGTCATGTGCGGAGATCGTTATTACACGCGCAGCAAGCTCGAGGCCGAGCTAAAGTCTGCCAAACGCGAATACGCTCACGTGGCTTGCTGGGACAAGTATCTGTCCGATCGCTTCAAGATCGGCGAGACCTTGTTCGAGGCGAGAATGTTGCCGGCGATTTGTGGCAGATTATACGGCAGATCGAACGAATGCCTCTGGAGACTGCTGGAACGAACGTTTACCGACCATCACTTTGGCATCCTCGCATGCGAGAGCGCCTGTCTTGGTCTCTTCACGTTTTGTGGAACGTATTACATGTGCGACGTAAACTCGTATGGTCCACCGTTCTTTCGATACGGTCACGGTACGGTGTACTTGCTGAGAGCCACGTCTTTCCGTAAATTTGTCACGGTGCTCGTGTTGACGATCGGCTCGTACGAATCTAGTCGATTTACTCTGAATCCTGTTGAGATTCTCAGAATCCTCGAGGTCGATCCCGCTTTTGATTCTCGCGCGAGGACGACTGAGAGGAGAAAAATCGCTCCCGGAGATTCGCCGGAAAATAGGGCGCGTTCAACGGGCAGAAGGAGACAACGATGAAAAAGTGGAGGCATAGAAGAACGAGAATGGTCGGAATAGCGATCCAAGACCCGGCATAGTAAGCTTTGCAAGGGTGAGAAAGTGAGTAAGTACCTGGAAATGGAAGGCTAAGGAAAAGGCTGCTTTCCGAAATATAAATTTCGTGAATAATATTTACGTTGGCATGAATTTTCTCATTACACGAACCTCCAAATTCTGCTGCCCGTATCAGCGAAGAATCCAAGTTTGATTTGATTGGCGCAAGTTCTAGCGCTAAATCATTCCTATACGATCGACAGGCTTTAATATTTATGTGGAGAAATCGATGCTACGTGTAAACGTTTATATAAATGAAAATGTATTTTCTACAACAGCGAAGCGATTCCAGTAAGAAAATATTGTTGTAAAAGCGAGTTGCGCGCTAGTAATAACAATAAGCGCACGGTAGTAGTATCACAGGATTTAAATTTTTCGCGATCTAAATGAACACCTCGCTGCAAGTACTTACATATTAATGGGAATTTTCAGTAAAATTTTTGCTGTTGGCAGAGAATCAATTTTGTTCTTTTCAAATAAGATTAATCATCGATAAAAACATTATTATTTTTATTTAATCTACGTTAAACCCTTATTACACGTTAGAAATCAATGAAAATCAATCAATTAAGAAATTAAGAAGGAAGACATAGTAATATGCACACTGCGAGTATTGTGCGCACATTTCAGAAGGTATAAAACGTGACAAATATCCCGTGTACATATACTTTGATATTTTGCAAGATGTTTGCAAAACAAAAAATCAGTACAGTACAAATCAGTTTACACGCCTAAATAGTTAACCCTCCTCTTCCGCATTCTCACTCTCTCCGTCTTCCTCTGGTACGTTCGTATTTTAATGTGATAAGGATGAATTTTATGAAAATTGTATATAATCATGTATGAAGAGCAGTTTATCTGTAAAAGTTTGTTAAAATGATTATGGGATAAGAAGAAATGCGTAGGACCTCGACGAGGATACACGTGCGCAATACGCATAAATAAGAACGTCAAACGTCGTGTCGATGCTTTGCGCTTCGATGCAATAATTTATTTCGGTATTGTACACATTTATCGTTACTCATATTTACAATGATATTTACAACGCAATTGCGTATGTACATGCTCCATTCGTGGATAAGAACGCGAAAGCAACGGTTCGTCTTTGATCGATGGAGAATACTTTGTCGTTTCATCTCGTCTGGTCGTTTGGCCACACTACGCTACCTCGAGATCGGAACTATCCGTGTCTTGTTCGAGCTTCTGCTGTTGTTGCCTGCTCAGACTCAAACGATCACCCACCATCACCGTCGCCGCGGCGCCGCTCTCATCGGTGCGCTGACGTTGCTCCAATTGCAGCTTCCGTAGACGGTCCTGCTCCTCGCGCTTCTGCTTCCGCCACTTGGCGCGACGATTTTTGAACCATACCTGGAATATATAAATAAGCACGATTTCACGTAGCTTTTAGATACGAAAACGACAACATGATTGCGTCGATTTTCTATATGGCAATGAAATATAGAACAATCCAAGAGCAAAGTTAGACCTTTCTGCCATGCACTCCAAAATAACGCAGAGTTTCGTTGATCTGTAATGAAAATGAAGAGAGGAGAGAAAATGTTGGTGAGAAAAGTAGTTGGAAAAAGTAATTTGTTTTCGTTTTTTAAGAGCTTTAGCTCTTTCTAAAGCACTAATAAAGCCCGTGCGCCACCTTTTAAACTGGCCAAGAAGAATTGACACGACAGATGAAACAAATTCCTGCCACATACGTGCAACACGCGCTTCTCCCTCACGCCTGTCTGAATCAATTCGAATGAAAACCGACAATCAATATCCATCCCATCTAGTCGCTCGTTCGCTTTGCTGCATTAGCCACTGTAATGGCTTAACCCTCCTTCACTTTGAAGAGTTCTTCGGAGCGCTGGCCGAGATCATTGAAACTGGTAGATTTGTCACGTCACGCTCGAAATGTCATCCTGTCTATAATGGTCTATAATAAATCGAGATCATTGTTGCGCAATTGCCTAATTGATGATTCGATTAGTAATAAAATAAAAAAAGTGTCTGATAATGTTTTCGGATTTGTAATGCTGGATCGATTTGTCGATATCTGCCTACCATCCGCCACTTGTGTCGAGTTGTGTCGATCCGTTGTGTTAAGTAAAATGCGGAGGCAACGATGGTCGGCTCCGATGGTCGGCTCCGATGGTCGGCTCCGATGGTTGGACCGTCGAATCTACGTGTCTATCCCCGAATTCAACAACGAAGTCGACGCGATCTTAAAGTATACACAATGCCTTGGGTTTCTTCCGTTTCCAGCGGGCGTAGCAAGCAAGAGTCGCTATTCTACTAATTTTGTGCAAACATCGTAACACTCTTACTCCGAGAGGCGGGCGACCGGTGCAAGGTGCGCGCAGGTATATGTTGTTCCAGTCTTTAAACACTCTCGAGACTCGGGGGGACTTTTCTTTGGCAAAGCCGACGCGACGCGGGTGGTCTTACGCGAGTGTCAATGATTCTCAGAGTCCCCGTGATTCCTCAACCCGAATCGTCATTGTCCAAGACTTTGTCGGGTACACGGGTACACCGGACCAGGCACAACGTCTATTTTACGACACTCGTTCATAATTTCATCTCGCGGTCGCGCATTATTTCTAACTCTGACTTCTGTCTCCAATTATTTCTGACCATTACGAGATTATAAAAAGCAGTAATCAAAAATAGTAACGTGAAGCGAAAGTCGTAGTCGAGATAACATTGACAAATAAAAATTTCGAGATTCTATGCGTACGGCACAGAATCCGATCCTTTTGTAAAAAAGTTGCACATATCGTCAGAGATCTCGAACATGTTTTCGCATACGATTAGTCTTGGTTCGAGAGATATTTGAATATCGATGCCGTTTGTGCCCCGTCAAGATCGAGAAGCAGGATTTGGAATTATATGAAAAAAATAACGCGCAATCGTGCACGCGCGCGCGTACAGCGACACAATGTGCCGGCCGCATTAATTGAAAGGTAAATTCATACGAAATTAGCGTGTCGCGTAAAATGCGCGCGCTTTCTCTCGTTGGCATGGAGGTACACCACTTTAGAGATTATAAATTGCACGACGCGTACGCGTGTGCGTGTACGCGCGTACGCGCGATCCTATGTATAATTGAAGTAAACACATTATCGCTAAAGCTTTTAATCTAGCATGCAACTTGTTAGCTCAAGTCGACCGAGGCAGACCCGATAAATACCCGCCGCGCTAAATTTTAATGACCGCGTTAAAATATTATGGGCTTTTATGCATTAGGACGACAAACAGAGGCCGTTCCATCCCATTCAGGATCGGCGGTGGCGCGCGAGCTTGTAGTTTGCCGACATTACATTACAAATTGTGCGTGCGGCCCATCCGGACGGTCAATGTTTGTCAATCCGAAACCCGATATTCCGTTCACGGCTCGGGAAAGTAATTTGTCATCGGGAACGACGGCTTAAGTACGCTGCTGCTGTACTACCAGCTGCAGCTCAACTCCCCGGTCGACTAACTTGACGTACTCACTGACGATGAATGTTGATCAACGGGCAACATCCGTTTTAACGAAAGATGCAGAAACAATAGACTAACCTCGATCCTTTCCTCCTTAAGGTCCACCTGTAGAGCTAATTGTTCTCGCAGCAGCACGTCGGGGTAATGCGTCTTATCGAAGGTGGCCTCCAATTGTTCCAGTTGCTCTTCCGTGAATATCGTCCGATGGCGACGTTTTCTTTTCGCCATCGGTCCCATTCCCGGATTGTTCGGATTGATTTGGTAAGGATGACCGGCGTGATAGAAAGCCGGCTGTCCGTGTAGGGAAACGCCAGCGGCAGCCATCGCCGCCACGTATCCTCCAGGGTACAATCCTGGATATGCCGCGGCTGAAAAGAATGATAAAGTGCGTTTCATCTTAGGATCCTAATCGTAACAGATCAAGATTATCCCGTATTAAGGATTCGCAAACGTTCATTTCTGCGCACGATTACGATATTATGACATTTATCTTCCTTTCTTTTTCCTTGGCAGTAATTCGCAACGATAAAGAAAAAGGAAGAAATATCCTTTGCGACAAGACACAGACAGTTTGGCAAGGACCGCTCTCTTAAAGGTTTTTACAATTGAGAAAGAGTGGTAAAACTCGACGACGAAAGCTTCTATTGGAGAAACGCGATATTATAATTCGTAGAACCACTCCGCGACGACCCCATTCACGATGTTTAGGGTAAAAAGGTCGCCAAGCACCCCCATCCCGAGGGACGTTTTACTTTAAAATCTCAAAGAAAGCTGCTTAAACGCGACGTTGCGTATGAAAATGTGGGGACGGTAAAAATTTCTGCTTTTACTCGCAGTGCGCTTTCTCTTTTCACGTGTTCCATCTTCTAGCGGGATTGCAGAAGGAGCTAAATCGTTCATGCATGATCGAAACGGATTGCGGATTTCATCTCGCGTATCCCCGATGCGAGAGGGCGCGGTTTTCTTGAGGGAAAAATACCTAAAGCCCCTGCGGGTATGAGAGAAATTTCAACGTGTTTCACACCGAGTCTCTTACGATTTCACGTAGAATCTTACATTTTTGCGACGTAAAATTGACAAACTAAACAGTAAGTGTCTTACACGTGCACGCAACTCTAAATTGAGATCAAGAGTCAAATAATTGTTTTAAGTTGCAATTCGTTTCTACCAGGGAACAAATATTTATAATTTAGCTCAGAAAATTTTATTCTCCACCAATGTTCACGAACCTAAATGGCGAACTGAATGTATGAATTTTTAACGCGACGTTTCAAGCGCTATCGACATCTTCATCTACGTGTTACAGATCCATCTTTGCATCTTCCAAAAAAGATTGTAAAAAGAAAGAAGAATGTACGTATATTGTGTCGATATACAATGAAAACGGCACGCATACGTTGGATCCTTCGCATTCGGTCTCGGCTAATTGCTCGGTACAAGCAATTCCGAAAATTTTGAACATTCACTCGAGCATTTATTGAATAGTAATATAATCTCCACGTCAGTCTCCCGACATGCTTCGGAAATTACGTAATCATTTACCGGTCATCTAGTTGCGGAAAGAATTTAACGCGTGACGAGATGTATCCATTTACGCAGAATACCCTTGCTTAATCACGTAACAAAACGATTTTGATGATAATTTTGTAGGAAATGTGCAAACATCGAGATCGAAGACTCCGTAATGCAAGAAAATTCATGAGATACGTAAAACCGGAAAGGCGTCTGCGAGGCGTTTAAAGAAAGGCCTTAAAAGACATTCTTTTAAAGCCGTATTTGCGGCCTCTTTGTCCTCCTGTGTTTTTCGGAATAAAGTGTTACACCTACCGAGGAAATCCGCCGAAGTGAACGCCAAGTGATGTAGCTGCTGCTGCAACGGATGCATCGCCGTGGTGGTGGTGGTGCGGCCGGCGGCCGATTCGATCGTTTCCGGCGTCTGGATCACGGAAGCGGCGACGGTGGTGGTGCTCGTCGGGGTGACGACATTGCCGATCGGCCTCGGCGCCAGGATGCTGTCGATGGTGAAGAGCGAAGTGGGGGACGACATGGTAGCGGAGGAGCCGCCGGGTCGCGAGGAGACCGGTTCGCGGCTTCGATGTCGCGGCGTCTCCTCCGAGCCGATCGGGCTCTTGGCGAACGTTCGATCGTGCGTGATGGCATCGGTCGTCTCGTTACTGCGTCTCGCCGTGACGTGATTTTGCGTGTCAGGCGGTGAGTAACTGTACAGATAGCTGTGACTGTAGCCGGATATACCGGGACCATCGTGCAGCGGACTCGACGGTTCCGTCATGGGCGAACGTGATCTCGGCGAGTCGCTCGCATAAGTGCTCTCTACCATGTTACGTACACGTATGCCGATATGTGTATGCGAGTACGCTTGACGACAATGATACGTAACGTATCTCTTTCTCTCTCTCTCTCTCTCTCTCTTTAGTTGGAAAATTGTCGCGAAAGGATATTCTACCCTCGTCCTCCAGCAGCGTTACATTTCCGCTCGCATCGCGAGATAAATTACGAGACTCGTCAATCGGACTTGACGCTCCGCTTTCCGATCGTTGTCGCTTATTCTCGGAGAGACGGGACGAATCCGCGTTATTTCGTCCCGTAAGAGTATAACGCTCCTCCTCTGTGGATGACCGACGTCTCGTGAGCGCTCAACATTGAGACTAGAGAGAGAGTCGTGAATGAGAAAAAAATCAACGCGCAAATCCGATTTCGAGGCTGATGACGTTGGAGCCGTTCTCGCGGACTCACCGGGAGCGGACGGGCCGAGCGCACTTTATCCACTTGGTCGTTAAGCCGTCATAGTCGCGACGAGGCGTGACCGATCGCGCCTAGCGTCGCGCGTCGCGGACGCAAAGTGACATCTCTCCGATAAAGGATATCCGAGAACTAGTCGTAGTGGTGGTTAGCGCGGTGCCGCGTGGACGCGATGCGCGTTTCCTTCCTACCCTTCCCAGCTTTCGTCGCGCATACCGAAAGCCACCCCCGTGGCTCGCAGCCGCGCCAGCCGCGTCGGTGGCGGACAGAGAGACACCCTCGGGTGCTCCGACGGTTGGCGTGTATTGTCCGCGATCGGGGCGTGGCTCTATCTGGCTCCGACCACTTTTCCACCACCCGGTTACGCTCTCACCGTGCGATCCTCGCAAACGCGTTACGTGAAAGAGGAGAGAGGGTGTGCGGAGGGTCGACGACGATGATGACAACAACGACAACGACATCGACAACGACAACGACGACAACGACGACAACGACGACAACGATGACAACAACGACTACGACGACGACGACGACGACGACGACGACGACGACGACGACGGCGACGACCACGACCACGACCACGACGATGATGACTGTGAGGCTCCAGGAAGAGTGGGAGAGTGCACCCCTTTCGCACGCTGTGTCGCGGCAACAAACGAGCGCGAGGCAACGTTCGCTCGTCGAGAGAGGGTGGTCGCGAAATAACCCTCTGAGAGAGAGAGAGAGAGGAAGCGAACGACATATTTGTCGATGCATATTACCGAGGTTACCGAACCTCTCGTCCCTCGTCATTGTCGCCTGAACGTGACTCACAAATTCAACGGCTTATTTCTCCCTCTTAAATCTGGACATATTGTATTTTCTGCCTTTCCCGTTTTTAACAAATGATAACGATATATGTGTTATGAGTTTGGACAAAAAAGTGTTTTTATTCTGATGTGCAAATTTTCACTCAGCCATTCAAGAATGTTAGGTGCGATGATCATCTTCTTGCAATGACGGAGAAAAATGCGCTGGTTCGCGTCGCGTTGCAAAATTTACGAGCCAGCATATCACGACATTTCTGCACGTAACTCAAGATATTTATAGATTTTTACAGATTTCTAGAACGAAACTCTTCTCGTTCAAGTCTTTTGGAAGAAAGGTCACGCTTGTACTTACTCGCATGCAGTTTTTTTACCGTTCAAACAAATCATAATTGTTCATACTTGGAGTGTTTTATATCAAAATGTGCCATTTCCAATTTTTAATAATTTTTTATCTGTCCTCCACCTGTTTTGGAACATTAATAAATGCCGCATTGATTTGTAATCTTAAATAATAATCGAATCGATTTGTCGACGTTGCGGGATCAAACAACGAACGCAAACACCAATCCGAATGCGATGAACCCCACGCGGAAACTCAGGCGTCGGTATATCTGGATTATGGCGGTTGCGCGCGGCCCAAAGAGAGAGAGAGAGAAACCCCTCTCTCTCTCTCTCTCTCTCTCTCTTTCTCTCTCTACAATGCATACCCACCTAGCGAATCCGTGCGCGGATCTGTTCAATTATTCAAATCCCGGCCAATGCGTCCGTATTAATAACATAAAACCGTTGTAATGTGCATTGACTGTCGTCCTTGCGTCGCGGCGATACCTAGGGGCCGCGCATCGTGGCGCGATACGCGGAGAATCGAGCGTGAAAAGGTCTTCTCTCGTTGGGGCATGTACGCGTATCTCGCACGTACATTGTAAGTATCCCGTCTGTTCTCTCCCCTCTGTGACGATGGGCCCCTCCCATCGAGGTACGTCCCCGTGCGGTCCATTCGGGCGCAGGGAGATCCATCCGCCAAGCTTAATCCTAATCCGTACGTTAATCGTACGCCCGATCCGGCGAACCGGATCCCACATTTTGTGCGATCCATACGCGTATTATACCTACCTATCTATCTACTTACCTACCTACTGGTTTAGGTCGTTGTTAGAACCAGAAGAGGGTAGCCTGTCGCGCGCCTAGAAGAGAGAGAGAATCCGCGAGGGAATCTTGAGGAAGGAGGACCTTCCCTTTTCGCAGGGAATTCGTCATTGTTCGACGCTACGTCGTGAATTTGATTAGCGACCAGGCTTTATTATCACGATGACGGGAGATGGAGCCAACTGAGAACCGGCCATCGCTAATGTATCTCTTGATCTGCTGATGGTCTTTTTGCGATTCATAGAGACGCTCCGCTACTAAAAACGAAATACACCCGTAAAAGCGTTCGATCAAGTTGAACGCGAGTCGATTTTGAAATTCCTGTCCGGTTTTGCAACGCAATATCATGAATTATGAATGAGGTGTTTTTTGAAAAAGGAGAGGAGTAACAAAGTTGTACGAGTTTATCTTGTACGGCGCGGCGTAAATCGCACTGTTTTCAAACATAATGAATCTCAATCGAGTGCGGATGTAAACTGTGAAACAACAATGTCGTATCCCGGTAATGTCGTTTGCGATTTCCCCGTGGAGATGAAATCTCTCGAAACGAGACACGCAAAGTCTCACCCGACAGAATTTCTCTCGCCTTAAAGAGTACCTCCCGGCGGTTTCTTCTCGTGAAAGATTACGATTTTCCTGGCAATCACGGGGGGATGAATCCTGGGCGCTAATGCAGCGACAATACAGATGTTTTCGCGTCTAAGCGGCGTGCTAAGTGGATCTCGTTCTCCCTCTTTCTCTCCTCCACCATATAAAGACGAATGCGCACCCGCCACATCAGCCCATCGATATTCTGAAGGGCCGCGGGGTGTCGGCAAACCGATACCTGGTCCCAGCTTCCGAAGTCTCTCACTGGACTCGTTAGTCTCGGTTACACTTGACTGCATGCCTTCCTGCCTTTCTGCGAGCCAGTCGAATAAGAGAATCGATGCACCCGTGGCCGTGTCTGTTGTGAAACGTTCGGTTCCACTCAAGTTTGCGTCCCGGTAGGACGTCTCTCGCTCTTTGGTATCGTTCAGCGATACCAAAAAGACTTCGCCGGGACGACGTTGTGTTGACGTCGTCAGTGAAACGTCATTGGATACACTGGATCGCTGAGATTATTATCCTGTGGATTTATTGGAGCGATTCTCCCGAAATTTCACGCTCGTTTGCTTTTACTTTGCTCAAACTGTTGAAAAGCGGAAACTTCTCCCTCTGTGTGTGTGTTGTCTCTCTTCTGCGAGTAGGTTTTATTCGTTGATCCTCTGATAGTTTACGCGCACGCACAAGTCAGAGTGAAAAATTACGCTATGAGAACAGGACGTATATGCGTCATATCTGATGCAGAAAAAGATTGAACAATAAGAGGGTACTCTCCGCGAGTACGTTGCCGGCACAACTCGTAAGTGCAGAGAGAGAGAGTAAATGTGTTAATATTAATATTTCCACGCCTCATCGCATTCGTGCGGCTCGCGTAATGCAAAACGCAAATATTGTTCCTTCGTCACGGTATCCTGCCACTCATGCGCGCATTTCAAAGGATGCCGAGTTTCAAAGCATGAAAAGAAGAACGAGAAGGAAGAAAAGGGAAGAGAAGAAGAGGGCAAGCGTGTCTTAATCTATCCGACCAAGCCGCTACGTTGTTCACGAGTTCCATAAGGATTAGCGTAGTCGATTATAGTTCTCGATAAATATTTGCCTTATCCTGGGTTCTCACACACGCACGCATCCCGACGAAAGGCGTCTTCTCTTCGCGACCTCTCCCGTCAATGATTCTCAACTTTTTGGTCATAATCGCAACGGCTCTTGAAAAATATTTCGCCGTTACGATACAATTACAGGAATATCGAGGCTGGAACGATGCAAAATCAGCGGAACGATCAAACACAAGCTACGCTCCGCTAGGTGAGATTTTCTAGCGGCTATTATCGAGAACCGAGCGACTCGGCGACGACAGCACGCATCCCTCTACACGTATGTGTACATGTGCGTACGCACACGCGTACGTATCTTGCACACGCACGGAAGACGCGCGACGAATAATTGTCCAGCTCATACGCGCGCTCGCGCGACGATGCGCAACGATCTCAAATTTATTGGCATGTACGTTAATTACTTTAATTATTACACCGCTGTCAAAGGCTGATCGCAATACAAAGGAAGTTTATTCGACGCTGAACTATGTTTGCATCGCCCCGAGTCACCAATCGCCAATTAATTTTCCATAATTGGACGGACACGCTGCTGGAGCACGCACCACACTCCTTGACGTTCTCGTTGCACGTGTGCACGAACACACGTACGAATGCGTGCGGGTACGCGCATACACGTATACACGCGCGTATCTACGTCCATGCGTATATGCACGCGTATGCATCCGGTGGTACCTGGCGTCCCACTCACACGGCTCTGCTTAAAACGCGTTGCGACCAGCCGCCGGCCACACCACCGCCGTATTTTCACCAGGGAACCAATTAACAGTTTTCACCTATTCCTTTTCAGGTGACCGAGCGTATGAAAAAAAAAAATCAAAATAAATGCCCGAACGGGGAGTGGAGAGCGAGCGAGCGAGCGAAAAAAAGAGCGTGGTGTGTGGCCTCGCGCCGCCGGAAAAATCAACTCTAGTCTTGTCGAATACATATTTTTCGATGACGACGCCATTAAAATTGGACTCGATGCGCTCGGCCAAATAGAGAGCATTTTCCGACAAGCGTAATTAGTCCTCGCCGGAAGGTACAGAATTCAATTCGAAAAAGGACGAGGAGAGACGGCTTGCGTCAACTCTTATAAAAAAAATCGCCAATTTCGAATCGGAACCTTAACAATGCATTGTAAGGGAGTACTAACAATAAATTAAAAACAATTTTAAATATTATTCTGATGAGTTTTTTTATTTTATTTATACGAACCTTGTCTCACAACTTATCAACCGTGAAGATAAACATCAAGGTTGTTTATCAAGATGCTAAGCGAGTGTCGCGGTGGATTGTAACATTGCAGTATCCTTCTTCTCGTAGCGTTGATCCTTATCAATTCCCATTTGATGCGATTGACGTACGTTAACGTTACGCGGGAAGACGCGTACATATAATATTTCACGCCGCTGCGCTGGAGTGCGGCCTTTTAAAGTCTTGCCATTTCTCGGCGGATACGGATTTCGCGTTAAGTGATACCGATAACTCCAACAACGAGGCGCACTCTTGAGATTCGAAGGACCAGCAGCAATCCCGGGGGATGTTATCTAATCCCCCGCTAGATTTGTTGATTCTGCGTCTTGCGCCCGGCAAAGCCCGATGAGGTTTTCGTGTAGCACGGGATTACCCCTATTTTCCGCGGCCTAAGCCCACCCCGAATGCCGGCCTCGCCGCTGCCAAGCGCGCGCGGAAACATGACGCGCGTTGCGAGATCTATCTCGCTAAATTTATCGCTAAATATCCGCGTAAGAGCGATGACGTTTCATCGACTTACATTAACTTATCATCGTAAACGTATAATAACATGATAATAATACCGCACAACGCGCACATCATTCCGCACACGATACAATCGAACGTCCGCGTATACGCCGGTATAATATAATAATTAAATCCGAAGGTGTGAGTTAATAGCGGCACAATGGCAAACAGCCCAATTGGTGGTGATAGCAGCGCACCATTATGCGGCCGATAAAGGATAAAGGTGATCTTTAACGTTTTGCGCTCGCGTAAAATCTCTGCGTACGAGGAAACTTTTGCGTATTTCGTGCCGTTTCGAGGGTCCAAGCCAACTTTCGAGCAGGTTTTACTCCCGAGTGAAAACAACTCATTCCGTATATTTACTTAAGATTTCATTCGCATTGTCACAACGCAGAGCTTTCGATATCCCGGAACGTACATCGCCAGGGTTGAAAGGGTTGGTTGCGCAATTGCGGTTTTCGTGATTACGCGACCGGCGACGACGGTGCGGTATAAACAAAGATGTGCCGGTACTTCTGCCCCGCGGTGCACCACCCCTCTCCGCTACTCGTGTAACGTGCAGATTATTCTATTACACGTTACGTAAACATCGAGAGTACAAACGGACGACGCGAGCACTCCCAGAGCGGTGCGAGCTCTCTACGGCTCTGGTGCGCGATGCTGTTTGCTCTGAAAATGCTTTATTGTTTCACCGCGATAAAAAATTCAACGTTTGGATAATTACATCAGACCTGATCGATTGGCAGGGACGGCGCGGCGGGGCAAGGGACGGTCGCCCCGGGCGATTTCCGCGCTGGGTTACTGACTTACTTAGACCGGCCGCAAAAAAAAGAGAAGGAAAAGTAAAGAAGAAACAAAACTCGCGGCGCAAAAGGCTGGATGAAAGGAGAGACGGATTTCGCGATTTAACGATCGATCGGTCGTTTTGGGCTCTTTGAATAATAATAATCGAATTCTCCCCCATCCCGAGAGTATGATACGGAGAGTGTGACAGGGCATTCGAATTTGGAGCGAGGGCCTTCGACGAAATCCGAAGGAACTCGCTCGTCCTCCTCCGTCCACCCACGCGGATCGCCGAAAACAGAAATACGAAAAAGGAAAGAGCCGGGGGATCGTTAGTTTTTGGTCGGGCCACCGGTGCGTGGCAGCTGCGATCTTTTCTCGAATCGCTTACCTTTCGCGTGTTCCCTCTTTTCTTCGGCGGACCGACAGGCCGCCGGTTTTCCGTAGGGTAATCCCTTCGAGGAAGAACGACGGGAGAGAGACGGAGGAACGATTTCGCGCGCGCAGGAGCGGAAGAAACGTGGACGGCGCGCGCGCGCGAGAGAGAGAAAGAGAGAGGACGAGCGACCCCGCGCTGTTTGCCTTTTATTAAACTCTTGTTAAACGCCGCCTTTCTCCGCACACACAATTGAATCGGCAAAACAGCGAAGATAATACCCCTACCGACTCTCGTATACGCCCGCAGGACCGGTGGCTGCCGTGAAAGAGAGCGAGCGAGACTCGCCGCAAACACCAGTTCCTTGTTCGTCTTGAAATGGACACCGTGTAATCCGCCTCTTTATGCGGCGACTCGCTCGCAAATATTCTTTAGCTCGCGAGAGGATCGCGAGCGATCGCTGCCTGCGAGAGAGAAAGATATTCCTCCTCCGATCGATTCACTCGCAAAAAGGGTCCTCCGCTCACAACGAGCTTCCAATGAAAATATTTGGATGTTTTCAACTAAATCGACATCGGCCCACCGCTCGAAAGCGATGCTGCTGACCATCGAAAAGCGGTCTGAAATGCCTGGAAATTCAGGGCTCTTCTTTCATCGCGCGTGATTGGTAAAGCAGCACTTTATTTCGATTACGTTCTCTTTGGTTTCCTCTTTGTCGACCAAAGGGGATTTACAAATTAAGTACACATTTTCCATGTGTATCCTCGTGTGAGAAGCATCGACAGTATACAAGTGGATATCAACGCTTCGTTTGAAAAGCACAACGTGCGTATACAATATATACACACATATGTATATGTATCGATTAGGAAACAATAAATAAAAAAAATAAAAGTAAAAAATCCCGCGTATTTTCCCGCGTCTCCCCACACGTCAATTATTATCCGTGTCCGCGCTTGTAACGATTCGTTGCGTCACCGCTTCGCTCCGCTCTCGGGCACGCATCAGTGACACGTTTATAAAAAAACACATTTAATCGCTGGCTTGAGATATGTATGTCTCGATATCAGAGGTTACGCCGTGAAAAATAACGGCGATACAAACGCGATATCACCGCCTGGCGTTCCTATCGTTATTTATTGCCGAAGCAAAATGAAATTTCTCGAACGAGAGAACGGCGCGGCGTTTCTCGATCCGCGCAAGTACGATTGCATAGTCGGCTGTTTCACGTGCAATCGCAATACCTGAGAAAACATTTAATCTCAGGGTAGCTCTTTGCCTTAAGATTCTACCTGGCTTCTCTCGAGAGAAACGTACGTTTCTTCGGAGATGCTTCATCTTTTTTAATCCTTATGATTTATTTAACATCAGCAGCAGAGAGGGAGAGAGAGAGAGAGAAGATTAATATCGTCTCTGACTAATTATAAATCTACACAGAAAGTTTGATATCCGTTTCTGAATCGCTTCGTCGAAACTTTAACGTCAGCAGAAAGAGGAAAAGACAAAAAATGGACAAGTAATTTATAAACCATGTTTATTTCTGTGTTGTTTTGTAGTCGGTTTTACAGGAAACGAGTGCAAACCAGTTTAGAGTCGTTTGCTCGTACTATCTCGCGCGTGTTTTTATTTTATATACACCCATGTATAGTAACGTATAACGAGGTAAAAACTAAGTACTCGTACAAAACGTATAATAGTTTGTGTTTTTGTTTTTTTTTGTCTTTTTTGCTCTTTTCTCTCCTTTTTTTTGATACAAAAGATTTTTCTTCAAAAGGGAGGAAGAGATTTTGCTTCAAGGACACGTTGTAGGATCCTGTTCCTGTACGCGTATATTTACATATATTATACACGCGCGCGCATACGTACTTTTCTTTTTTATTCATTTACTTACAGATATGGCATTGCGTGTGTCGGTATTCGATAGAGCGTAGACTCGACAGTAACAATTTACATTCGCGTTGCTTCTCGCCGAACATTGGCTCACTTTTGTTTCATGACCAACATTTCGTTTGTTGACCAACGATTGTTCTAATTGACTAATAAATACCTGTATAGGGGCGATAGTATGGAGATTAGTGAATTTAATCTACGTTTCTAACGCTTCGGGGTTCTGAAATGGCAATAGTCGATTGCTTTTTCTTTCTATCTGTAATCGTTCTCCCTACGTGTTATGGAACATTAACCCTTTGATCGTCAAGTTCATCATTTCTGCGACCAACTATCGAGCGACTAAATTACGTTAATTTAATTCATTAATTTTGTTAATAAATAAGAGAATTTGTCTCGTTTTAGCATCCATGCTGAAATTACGTTAAAGAAAATTGGAAAATAAAGTTTTTTTTCAGAATAAAGCTACGTTTCAATGAGAGATAAAAGTTATTAATTGTAAACCAATGTCTCTGTAAGAAAATCGTCTTGATAAATATCGACTCTTAACGAACATTAAATACGTATCACTTTTTTATTCACCAATGCCTGCTATAGCGATTTTTTTTTACTTATGCAATTTGTAAATTCTGTCGCAATCGTAAATATATACTGTCTCTCTTTCGTCACGATTTTCTTTAAGTTATTTTGAATTACTTTGTGCAACTACTAAACGATACCAGTGATACTTGTGCGTTATTTTTTCCGAGATTTCTCGCTTCGGAATAAGCTCACGTGACATGGAACGGATACGCGCTACCAGTTTGTACTAGTTTATGATTGTTATTATCCGATACTGTGAAGATACTGTGAAACGCACATCACGCAACACATAACGTTACACAAATACGTTTTAATAGATAATAGATAATTCTTTTTCTTATTTTTTTAATTATCGCTAATCATTGTACACACAAACAACAATGACTATACCAAGTAAGATTTCAATACTCTTTACATCCTTTTCTTTATACATCACGTATCTTATCCTACTTACAATTAGAAAAAGTGTAAAATCTATTTTATCATTCTGTCGGAGTCCCTCCTTTCGCTCTAGTCGACTATTTATTCGCGATACACGATTTGCTAAACTTGACGTAATATAGTTGGTGCGCAAATTAATTTAGTGCTTCTTTTGAAGAAATGGAATCTTTATTTACAAAGAAATAAGACATGTCAATCTTCGAAATATTTACCATCATTTTCTAATATTTTTCTCCATCGCTCAGACGAATCTCCTCTCGAAAAAGAGCTAAATTTCTTCGAAAAAAAAGCACCGAATACGATTCTTATCGCTATATCGGCACGTCTGTATCATCTTATCGTATATTACGCGATATAAGATGAAAAATTGACATCATATTTTAGTAACTTGGTTGGAGGACCTAACCAGATATATACAGAGACTATCTAACAACTAAAAAAGTAAACTTTTTCCTCTCTACATTATATACGCACGATACGTTAATGCTGCATTAGAGCAAAAAAGGATCCTTTTAACTCTACGAGTGACTCGAACGAATTTGCCAAACTGCACGAATTTCATTCTCGGAAGAACGATAAAATTTGATAAACAAATATACAATTCAGATTCTCGTAATGTCGCAGACATTTGATGTGTAACCACCAATATTTAGGCATTTGCGCTATAATTTTTAATAGAAAGAGAAACAAAAGAAGAATACAATAAAATAAGTCAATTTTGGTATCAGCTTGACGCATCCGTACTTTCATTTTGTCACATCTTTGTCATTGGTAGAAATTGTTAACGAGATACAATATAGTCAACAGGTGTATAATATGTAGAATCTATAATAGTTAACCGTTTATTACGAATATTTATTCTTTTATTGAGCGAGAATCTAAAGACTTGGAATTCAAATGCTACAAGCTTGGCAGAGAAACGCAAAACTGCAACGGGAAAACATAGCAGAGCCAAATTAAAAATTTCAGTCGCACGATAAACATCGATCGTATATAGTTAAAACTTATTATAACGTCTCTGATTAAAACATGCGATATTTGGTCTCTTTTTTTTCTTTTCTTCTCGTCCAATTCTAAAGTCGGTATGGAAAACTATATTGATATATCAATCGACGTTTAAAACGTTAGAATCGATTCTAATCTTCGTAATTGTTAAGCTATGACTTGGGATGACTATCGGTGGCGCAATATAGTTCAAGTTCAAAGAAAACTATACCGTTTCTCTTAAATTTCCAATCGCGATACAATCTCTTCGCCAGCTATTATAGATGCGCAAATTAATTCGGTTTTTTTGAAGAAACTAATCTTTATTATTACAACTTATTAGTACAACTGACGAATTCGTTCTCGAAAAAAAAGAAAGCAATTGAAGACTGAATTTCCTCAAAAAAAAGCACCGAATTAATTTGCCTAATTTAGATCGGTGCGTAAGTTCTTGGTATTTGCATGTTGCTGGAAAGATGGAAAAAGATGAAAAGGTAGAAAAGGATGGAAAATACTTGGATTGATTTTTGCTGTACTGTCTTTCATTTCAATGAAAAGAACAATTGCAAAATCGGCAAGAACTTGTGCACGGACCTAATACATTCGACATAATTTACATTAGAAATGTGAATTTCTTCGACGCACGTCTTTTTTCCTTATCCACTCTCGGCTACAGCCCCGTTTTCGCTGCTATTGATTGACTTTATGCTTTACGGGTACATTATAACCCTATGATATCAGGTATAGTTGATACGCTACTGCAGAGGACATTTGAGCGTCACCTAGGACTCGAGAGGTGTCTTTGGCGGGGTGTATGACATCTCCATCGTGATCCCACCACTGCTACGTCGAAATCGCGATGGAATGCCTGGGATGTCGATGCTGTTGCGGGGCTTGCGCCTACTGAGGTGCCTCTCGACCCATTTCAACATCGTGAGGACAGAATCGGTGCTGGGCAGACGTCTTTCGGCGGAGGTGCGAATGATGTGCGACGATGCCACGCGGAAAGTAGCAGCCATACCTTTCAAGGCCTATGCAGAAATGGAGTAGAATAGAAGTTGTCGATAAAAAAAATCATAAAAGATTTGAAAAAACAATAAATCGTTATAAATTTAGCCATTCGAATAAATGATAAAATTAATAAAAAGAGATACGATTTCTACCTTCATCGCGTCCTCATCCGTAACGTCGTCACCAGCGTATATAATCCTGATGCGTTCGCTCCAATCTAATCCAAACGCCGTGCGCAAGATGTAAATGGAAGCGTGACCTTTGTTCCATTCGACTGGCGGTTTCGCCTCGATGGCACAATGCGCGGTGCAGGCCTTGAATCCTGCGTTCTCGATGAGTTTCCTGGCTTGATCGACCATCTTGGGACGACTCTCCATCGGAGTCTCGCGATAATGGAACGTAAGAAGCGCTCCTTTATTCTCGACCCATGCACCGTCTCTACAGAGCTTTCGCGAACAAGCAAACGAGATTAGTAGATTGTACGTTATACATCATACTTGTAGTAAATATGTCCGTGACGCGCGTGACGTGTCGTCGTAGACAACTCGTAGACACGAAGGAGTTTCGCGCACCTGCTCCTGAAGTATCTGCATCAAACTGGCCACCTTGTCTTCCAATTCAGCGGGCATGGGATGAACAAACTTGCTACCATCCGGATGTAGGATTTCCAGTCCATGATTCCCGGCGTACGTGATACCCTCTATACCGACCATCGATTTTACGTTGTTGACGTTCCTGCCAGATATAATGGCAATATATACGTCTGACATGTTGGACAGCCTCTGCAGAACGTTCTTCGTCTCGAGCGGTAAGATGGCCAGGTCAGGATGCGTGGCAATGGGCGCCAACGTGCCGTCGTAGTCCAACAGAAGCGCCAATTTATGATTATCACCGATGTATCTAGGGGACATGTGGTTATCACTGGATCGTTATCCGATTTGTTTCATGAGTCAGGTAACATTCGCTCGCGCGGGCCCGCCGTTTCAAGGTGAAAGCGTTTCTTGCGCGTTAATTATTTCTTACGCGTTTACCGATTGCCAGGATATTCGTGGATAGGATATTAGGACAAATATCCGACGTAGCGAAAACAATGCATCGTAAATCACCGGCGTTGCCGACATCATAAGCATATCCCGTCAATCATATCGTATTGTCACATCACCACGCTGCGACGTACCCAAACTCATGCTTAGTTTAAAAGTGTCACTTGGAAAGCCAATGCTATTTTGCTGTCAATTCTATTTAAACTTGCGAATTTCAATTCGCTCGATGGCTCGGTAGTTGTTAAAGCCAGAGTCTGCAGAGATTCGTCGAATCACAGCGAGCGACCTCTTTAAGGTGCTTTTGCACAAATTTACACATTGTCAAACTATGTTTCTCGCAGTGAACGTTCTATATAATAATTCTATATAAAATTCTTAGAAATGTGTTCGTTTGTCCCGTTTCAGGACAACGCCGATACTCGTGATATTACAATTAAAATTGCTAATTGTTTTCAGACGACAAATGCATCAACACACTTGATACATTTGCACCTTGTGATTTATAACTGCCGTTGTAAAGCGCATGCGCTGGTCGGGCCCAGTCATGCACGTCGTTTAACGCATCTGATACTTACTTGTTCAAGTAATCATCGAAATCGTCCATGGTCACGGGCTGCATCGTAGTAGCGCCAACGGAATCGTGCTCTTCGAGCGATCCCATCACTTGAAGGAAAGACTTCATCCAATAGTTGACGTCGTATATCCTCTCACGACGACGTAAGTGGTTCATTCTTAACGTCCGCTCGTCCTCGGGCATCGTAAGAGCTCTGTCTCGAGAATGTCAAACTATTTAAATTTTCTTATATTTCACCTTGTCGTCGGCATTGAAATAAGTGAGATGAAAAGCAAGATTTTCAATCGGTTACTTGCAATATCTATGGCTACTTGCGCGATACCTGGAAGAGGTGCAAGAGAGAGAGAGAGAGAGATTTTGATGACGTACCTGTGAATCACTTCCGCAGCCTCGTCGATCTCATATGGGTTGCAGATCAAGGCCTCGTGCATCATTTCGCCGGCTCCGGCGAATGGTGACACTATTAGTACTCCCGGCGGCGTGTTGATTTGGCAGGCGACAAATTCCTTTGCAACTAAATTCATACCGTCCCTGAGCGGTGTGACGAGAGCGACAGCGGCGTCCCTGTAAAATGCCGCTAACTCGTCCTGGCTGACGCAGCCATAGATGTAACGAATGGGTGACCAGTTGGGCGTTGTGAAGCGACCGTTTATGCAACCAATCAGCTGATCCATCTCCAGCTTGAGATCCTGATACTCGCGAACGTCCGTGCGTGACGGCACCGCGATTTGAAGCATCGTCACCTGCAAATCGAACGAATAATTGTCATATATCGTGCGACTCGAAACTCGGGAATTATCAGATAACAGCGTAACCTGCTCACGATGCTCGGGATGCTTCTCCAGTAGCATTTCGAAGGCTTTCAGTCTATGAACGAGACCCTTGGTGTAATCGAGACGATCGACGCCGAGAACGATCTTCTGATTCGATTGCATGACCTTATTAGCAGTCTCTGCCAGCGAGACAAATCTGTCGAATGGGATGCCGATTGGCAGTGGTCTTACTCGCACTGTTCTGCCGCCGTGTTCGACCAGCAAATTCTTGCGGTCCACTCTACAGCCGAGACATCTCTGGCAGCAATCGACAAAGTTCAGACAGTAGTCCTGAATGTGAAAGCCCACCATGTCGCATCCTAAACGTTACGCAACAACCACGTTAGTATCCTGCGAGATTAGCGAAACTATCACTATCCACCAAACTACCGAACCATCAAAGAGAAATCATTGATTTGCATCGAGAAGATTACTCACCGAGCATACCCTGCAGGATTTCGTCGGCCCATGGAAAGAGCCTGAAAATATCCCACGGTGGAAAGGGTATGTGAAGGAAGAAGCCTAATTTCAATCTGAGATCCTTCTCCTCAGCAGCTTGCCTGATCCAGTTGGCAGCCAACATTAAATGATAGTCGTGAACCCATACCAATGGCGTGCCGTTGGGCTGGTTCTCCTGTTCCTTGTACATTTCTTCCAACGCACCGACCTACAAATGAAAATACGCATCAATTTGCGTACGTTACATTTATGCATTTAACGCATCTTACTACCGAATATAACGTATCAAATTGAAAAGAAATTTGTACGAATCAATTTTGTATGAAGGAATTGACGGTCGAAAATTACGAAAATATTTTCGAGGGAGAAACGATAAATAATTATCGCCATCGTACCGTCTTTGCAGCAAACTCTTCGTTGACCGTGGAATACGCGCGCCAATGCTCCGCGATGAAGGTTGCTCGATCCGGCATCGAGTGGAAGAGAGGCCAGAAGGTTCCATTGCAGCACCCGTTGTAATATGAATCAAAGACGTTGGCGTCAACGTGCACCGCAACCACCTGAAAACGAAAAGAAAGATTCAAGAAGCGAAATTGCTTCCCTCTTGTTTGAACGGCGGGGATAGGACGCACGGGAATATACGTTTGGGACATTTCTACGGCTGCATCCAGAAATTGAACGAGACGCAAGATCGCAAGAATATCGCGGAATCGACGATGATAAGAAATGCAGGAGCAAAGACAGTAAATATTGATCGGCGAATCGGAAGTGCATAAAGTCCGGTTTCTCCAGAGGCAAGCGTTCGTTATCGCGCTTGATAACGATGTATCACCATATCGACCGGTTAAACGGCCCCTCGCGCCCGTTAATCGTCGCCGCGCTTGTTATCCCACACACAACTTGGTTATTTTGTCCACGACACTGCCTCCTTTATTTCCGATCATGAGTGTGAAAACAGGCCGTGCCGAGAGATCACCGCCTGACGCAAGTCAAGAGATAAGACGTTTAATGTTTCTACGATAGACACAACGAACCGCGGCCATCGGTTGTTTCTTCGATATCACTGCTGCACGGGTACATTAATTAAGAGAGGTCAGGGAAAGCGGCAGTAACTCTTTTCCTTTTTCTTCTTCTTTTTCCGCTGCATAACATTCTCAACTGAAGCTCCGTGAAAATCATCGCACATCGTTATTCGCATTGTTATCGCAGTGTTGCCCCTATGACGAGACTCCCCCGCTAGGAATCCGTATCGTCTCGAGGCTACTTAACAGCTTAAAATATGAACACGATAAAGTATATTAATCTACAGTTTCCTTGATCGTCAACAGCGGAATCGTAAGGAAAAAGACGATGACCACGATTTCTACCAAGTCTTATAAGTTCTTTGCCGAAACTTTCGATAAGGATGGAATTACTTAAAAGTGTTGAAATAGCAAGCTGCAAAGATCATGTAATTATCAACTTGGTCGAAAAGTTGTCGCGTAATATAATAGCTAACGCGTAACGTTTCTTATCTTCAATTCTTCGTACGAGTCTCTGCAATTGCGTACTGTGTGTCAATCGGCGCTTCCGATTACGATCTACAATAGACACCGATATGCAAAGTGCAAGATATCGAGCATCGTTTTTCTCTGCCGCTCGATTGCGCGGGAAATTCTTCTATTGTCGCGATGATCCGATCAAGGACCAGCCGAGAGTTGGCAATGCTAGCAAAAGTTGTCTATCGGACGACGTAATAGGTCCCCGCGCGTCATGCAACCGATAACCCTTTGCGATCGACCTCGCCGACATCCGTGACGAATACCCGTGATTCCAAAAGTCGCTACTTGTCACTTTGGATTCATTCAAGACGACACATTACACACAAGAGGCGAGATTCACCGAAAATCCGTCGTTACGTCTTGCTTTTAAAAAACTGTTTTCTCCGCTTCATATCACAAGAGGCGAATCAATTTTCTTTTTGTCGCTTGTATATTTTGCATATTTAATGAATCGAATAGAAATACAGGCATAAATACGGGCTAATCTGAATAAGAGAGAGAAGAATCAAATTTGAAATGTGTTGAATTGAACTTATATACTTTATCGATACCGTTTTCTCGAATACGTAAGCATGTCAAAGAAAATTTAATACTCCCATTATCGCAAGGCTTCTTGCACGCGTGAATTTTCCAACTATACATATACGTTGATGAGAAAAAAGAAAAGTGTTTAATGTGACTAATTACCAGCGAACGAGATATGCTGTGCACGCATTGAAAAGAGGCAGCGTAAGAGACAAGACACGCAAGCACGCGCACAGCAAATAAAATGACAAATAAAGCGTTTATCAGTAGGCATAGTCACGTTGCTCTCGCCGGAAAACATATGATTCGTTGGTGTATTGCCGTGAAAACAGCCTATAAATAAACTGTTTTGATGGTCACCGAACTCTTCACTATCGAGAGAAAAGGCAAAGGGCATCTTTGAATCTTGAATTGATATATGTTATCAATCTATATATTGCACTAATTTTTTATCCCGGTCACAACGTGATCATCGTATTATTACGTCGTTAAATCCGTTATCGATATCAACTTGGCGCAAAAACCGAGTATAGTATTGTAGTATTTCGAAATGTCTCGAGACGTGGAATATTACAGGTTGACCGAGGAGGG
Organism: Ooceraea biroi; assembly: GCF_003672135.1. Classification (NCBI taxonomy): domain Eukaryota; kingdom Metazoa; phylum Arthropoda; class Insecta; order Hymenoptera; family Formicidae; genus Ooceraea; species Ooceraea biroi. The sequence goes on from NC_039506.1 coordinate 1,719,671, forward strand.
GAACGGTGACTGCTCTCTTGGTCAGGCGGTTATACCGAGAGAGTACACAAGTATGTCAATGCCAAGGTCAGCATGCTTAATCACGTCGTGTAATCGCGATAATAATGAAACTGTGTTGCATTAAAAATAGCCAACTGCATTATCGGGCAGATATTTCGTCGAACACGTCGAATTAACAAGATGTTACGCAAGCTCGAGCTCTAGGAATCAATTTCCAGATGCGGATCTGTCCTACCAACAGAATGTCAATTCAGGAAAGAAGATTAAAAGAAAACGAAAGGGCTCGTCGAATCATACATGAATAGGCACGTTGCGGTTATTTGTTCGTTATAACGCAACGTTGAACGATCGCATATTCACAATGATAATACTCGATTACGTATCCGACAATAACAAGGATTCTATTTTTCTACTGATCCTATTTTCCTAGTGATTTTACTGGATTTGACGTTTGAAAAAATTTGCACGAGCAAACAAGTTAATCACATTTGCCCCCACGTATAAACGATCGTTGCGTTACGTAACGCAAGACGGAGAGGACATAAGATATTACGATCGGGCGAAATGTCGTCCGAAATCAATAAAGACATACTTTGCGAGATAACAGGCCGGCTGTGGGGGTACGATCGTTGGGATCGGATTCGGGAATCGGTTCGTCCGGATTTTCCATGTGCATGCCCGGCCATCCGACCCAAACTCCATTTCCGTTTATGACAACTGGCGCTACCGCGGTTACCAGGCCACCGGCACTGTAAAAAGACAAATTACACGAAAAATGTAATATCAATCAAAGTGTATCGTATAAAGTGTTACCGAGATGATTCAACATTCCTATAAACAGATGCGTGACGCGACGTAAACCTTCGAAACTCCAAGATAATCGTGGGATACCGCTTCGTTAACGGTAACGTCCATTATACATATGTATAGCTTGAAGAGATTTGTGACGCACAGATATCTAATTATCCAGCATCTTAATCCGATGACATAACATACGACGATGGTTCCCAAACGCACTTTATCGACATTCAACTTGAAAAGAAAATTATTGTACTTATCATGCATAATTGTACTTTTAGCGAGATTTTGAATTTAAAAGAATGCACCTGAGAAATGCGTAGAGAAATGCTCAAGGGAACGGATGCAATTATGTACGATATCGATAAAGAGAAAGATTGTGCGTATTATGCCTCGACACGACCATTGTGCTTAATTAATTATGCATTTAAAAGACATGCTCAAGCGCGACATTGAGTATAATGACAGGAGCTCGTTTATGTAATGCACAACCGCGTCATTATCGGGACTGTCTGTCTCGACCATGATCAACCAAGAGATTTCTCAAAAGCACGTGCATCAAGTGCGCGTAAATGCGTGACAACACCGTGACCTCCTGTCTGATCGGTCTGATTATACGTAGTATTTTTCTTTAGCGTTAATTTACGCACTAGTTCTAGTTTTGTAGATTCGCAAACACGCGCGTTTATTTTCGAGCCAGCTTTGTGGAATAATTTGTCGAATGTTAGTGTTGCACTTGTCATTCATCTTTATTCTTTACGAGACAGAATCGATTCAAATGAGATTGCTCAAGGAATTTGTGAATGAAACGAGACGCAAGTCTGAAATATCCCGTAGACTCTCTTTGTGCATCAGCTCTGAGATATCGTCGAGTTAACGTTAGTTTCCTCATTGACAATCGCGAGCGAGCGAGCGAGTCTAAGAAATTGGCTAAGAAGCAGACACGCGCTAGACACGTGAGACGATTACGACGCAGGTGGTACGCAGACTTTTTACGTTTGTTATCGATGCTTTGAAAAATCCCCGATAATTATGATCGTGTAGTTCTCTATTAATACAAACAACAAAATGGACACATGGAGTCGACGATACGCGCTCCGTTGGTCCACTATCTCTTTTCGTACCAACATCGTCTCGTTTTTTTTTCAGATTTCAAATTTCAGCTGTTGAGTAATCGAGTACGCATGCACAAACGTCACTTATTTATTTTTTCATTAAAGTGTCTTTGAGTAACTTGATAAATAACTTGTACTTGAAAGTTGAAATTGTTGAAACTGTTGAAGGTGGCAAAATAAGTAGACTATTGACAAACTTGTGACAACTATATACTCTAATACACTTCAATCAGAGATTATGCGTGACGTTTTATAACAGTATCATTATTTGTATTCCACACAAACGCGATTAGATTACGTTCATCAAAAGGAGTTGTTTTGAATGCAATTAACAGAGAGACGTCTCATGGTGAACGCTCGTTCATGAAATTGATAAGAATAGCATGTCTTTCTGCTTTCAAGTTTTTATTTTAATTTCTAATTATTTCAGCTTTTGAAGTACATAGAATCTTCTCTAATGCGAGCATTGTTTGACTACAATGTCGTATCTGGCGTTCCAACATGTCAGATATCATGTAAAATGTTATATTAGAATTTATGATACGTTAGATATTTATATGTTATCAAACAGAAAATTGCAAACCGTCGTTCTCCATAGAGGAAATGAAAAAGCTTAAACTTTGTTATTCCCATTATCGCGTTCTTTACATCGTCACTATCAATTGCATGTGTACAGAGATATCGTGCGTCTATTTCTGGTATCATCTTTTTTATCAAATCTTCCACAAGGAAGAAAATTGCTTTTTAATCTTGATCTTTTCGATATTATTATTATATTACACGTATGCAACGACAGTTTCTTGGAAATTTCATACTTTAGCCGCATCAAATGACAACACATTTGAATATCAATGCGAGAAAACACGATATTTCTTCATCGCGATATATCGAAATATCGTCATATGTCGTCATGACACGGTTTTTCATTTACAAACTAATCTAATATTTTGTACTCGGTATCGTATTTATTGAAAAACGACAACGAGTGATGTAACTTTGTAGACAGCACATAACTCACCCGAAAAATGTTAGAAAAGAAGAGTGCTCGATCTTTGAAATTTCAACGGACATAATACAATGTAGCTTATACAGCGATATATAATAGGCACATTACATATAATAATTCAAAGATCATACATCGGACAAACAATCGAGATTCTGTTGCTTTGTCAGTAATAAAATAACATAAAGATATTGGAACGTGTCACCGAGCACACACTCTGTCATTAATATGTCAATCGTGACATGTCAGGATATATAAGATAAACAAAGATTACAGCACAAGTTGTTTATGAGAAGACGGTTTAAATGCGGTCAAGTGTGATGACTGAAAGTACGACGATTCACGGTAGACGCATCACGTGTGCGTACTCGCCGAGTACGACGTACGATCGTAACACGTGCGATAGAAAATAAGGAAGAAAACGAAACACTGACCTGGCTTTACGTTCCAGCTGACCGGTCGTCTCGTTCCGCTTAAGCACAAACGGCAACCTGTTGCTCACGACAATCATTCTGCTGTTGGAGGTGAAGCTACCTGGTTCTGTAGACATGTCGACGTATAGTTTTGCAAGGAAATTTACAAGAGACTCGCGTAAAAACGTCAAGGTGGAGAAAGGTGGTAAACGTTGCGTTACTCGAGCGGAACCGCGAGCGATCACGTACGATCAGTGCATAGTGACTCGCAGTGGCGAAAGATGCAGCCGTTTTTATTGTATCGCTCTCGCACTCTCGTAGCGCACGCTCTCTCCGTCTCTCTCTATAGATAGAAATCGGCTCGCCTAGCCGCGCGCGCGCTCGCGCGCGCCTTCTTTTTCGGCACAGTTTTTACTGTCGCTCTTGGCTGTGACTCATCTCTTCAGAGTTTTGTCACGCCAGTTTGCGGCTATTTCACTCGACGGAGAGATAGAGGAGAAAAAAAAGAACCGGCAAGCAAGCGGAGGGTGGGAAGCGTGCGAGCGTGCTCTGCGACGTGACGCGCTGCACGGCCAAGACTCAACTGACCGCACTGGAGGAACGACATCGAGTTTTATCCCTCTTAGGAAACATTTGGTCCAAAGTGCATTCCGTATATCCGTATGACGAACGGGGCCGCGACCTTTCGACTACCACCCGCGCGACCACGACCGCGACCGCGACCGCGACCGCGACCGCGACCGCGACCGTCCACCCTCTCTATCCGGCCAGCCTCGCTCTAATCGTCGCGATCTCACGCCCGACGAGCCTACCGCCGCTACATCCCCGGCCGCGTTGTCACGTAAGCACACGAAAACAGGGTTCTCTCCCTGCCGCTCCGTACGACGTCGACTGCTGACCGCGGATATTGGCACGACTATGGGCCGCGTTACGCGTATGCGTTCTCCACCTTACAAACGGTCTCTTTTCGCGTGGTGGTACGCGCGCGACATCTGCGTTCCGCTGCGATTTTGGCCGATTGCCGATGTTATTTTGCAAACCCCACGGTATAGCGGCTACATGACTCGCATCGCCCGTTGATCAAGCCTCCTTTTCCCCGTCAAGCACGTTGATCGTTCTGTTATTATGCATACGAGATGATTGTGTTTCGATTTTCATTGGATTTTTTGGGGCATGTCAATAGCTATATACAAAGTGCATGTTATCAGTAAATTATTATTGAAAACTAAACGAGGAAGCAATATGGTCGAAAAACATTATTATTTTCCTTTCCAATTCTTATAGGAGGTGGACGTTGGAGCGATCGAAAGATTTATATCGGAGGATCAATCAATATTTTCCGTAACGAGCGTAGATGTACCGAATGAGTCATTTGTGTCTTGTGTGTGTGGTAAACGCGTCTCTCTCCCTCTCTAAGCCGAAAGCCGTTGTGACTGCAAATACGTTGGAAGCAAAAATGTAATCGTCACGTTGCGAACGCGTGTTACCATCGCGTCAACTCGCGATGCAGAGCGGCGTGAGCAGGCAACGCACAATTTTTCACCTCGAAACGAATCTCTTTGTACACTTGTCGCGAGACAAATATATTTCGAATGTACATTTTCTCTTCCATTTTATACAGGCTAAGCGTTCACGCGCATACGTCGAATTCCGCAGCAATCTGAATGAAAACCGCGCGCATCTCGAGGCGGTTTGTTTCGCTCCGAAGCCGCGCGTGTAAGTCGGGTTGCCTATATAGGCGGAGATCTGCGAGTATTCCAGCTCCACGAGGTCTTTTGCGCCTTTTCGTGCGACGCAAGCGTGTTATTCTCGTGATCGAATATGAATAAAAGTGTCTGCACATTGATATCTATAAAACGCGATTATAATCATAAATCGATAAAAGCACACCGAGGTGTATCAATCAACGCCGCTTCACTATTGCTGCAATTAACGGATTTTCGTCGGATCAACTTTTCTTTCGGATCTGAGTTTTTACGCGCGACACTCGTATAGAATAATCTAATCTGTGATTTTTTCGTCGCGTCTAACCTTTTGTATTTTTATTGTATTATTTTTTAATCTTTTCAATCATCGCACCGACGATCAGCAGTCGTAATAGTTTTTTCAATGATTCTTCGATTATTCAATAAGAGACTGATGAAAATGATGAATGACGAAAGAGAATCGAAGAAAATACAAAACTGACGAGAATGCTCGAAGAATCATTGAAAATCAACACGGCATTATCTTATAGTTGCGATTCGACTATTAAACAAAATTGTAAAAGGTATATTAAACTTTTCTTTTAGACACAACTCAAATCTGTCTTGTGATTATATAATTACAGGACGATTAATTAAGGGACGATTACGAGAAGGAAAAACAGTAACTTGAGCTTTCCGAATAAAACCGGGTTTTATGTTGGTTCGCGCATATCGAGTAACATTGAGATAGTCTTACCGATGTCTCTCTGATCAATTTTTGTTTTTCGGTTTTCATCGTAATCTGGGCAGACAGTTGGACGTTTCTTCCCGATTTGCGATTCGCAACGCAAAGTCGTGATCGTGGAAAACGCGTGACAATGATCGACACATTCTTTTGCCACCGATTCCGCCGACTAAGATTGCGGGTAATCATCATTGTGCGGATGGCGACGTCTGAGATCCGACGGGTCGACTCGACTCACGACGTCGTCGCCTGCTCGTTTTGTACGATTGCGTGGACGTACACACGCTGTCGAGCAGTGCGTTTTCGAATGACGAAACTGCGTGCGTTCCACCGTACGTACACAACCGGCAAACGACGACGGCGACAACTGCGGCGCCGGTTAGTATTCTCACGAGAAGGTAACACCACCCACCAGGTTATCACCTCACTAGATGAACGCGCAGTGTTGAGCCATCAAGTTTTTCTGCAAAAATGTCCAAATTCCCTAAACAAAGCTCTAGTCTATTGGGTGTTTTCCAATTGCAATCCCTAGACATATCTGATAGTGATAGCCAATCGATATGTCCGACAAACATTTTGTCGTATGAAGTGCTGGAAAACATAACTGATTATTAGATATGAGACAGTTGAGTAGCCAATCGGTTATGAATACCGCCCATAGCCTGTATGCCTATACAACATACGCCTGCGTCGTAGCGTCAAATAACATTGCACACACACTTTCGATGATCGTAAGTCTCGCCTTTTCACGTAGAAAGAAAAAAAATCACGCATGGAGATTACGAATATAAATAAACCGAGCGCGCAAATTGGCGGTTTTCCGCAGAGTTTCATCGGAAGCGCCGCGTGTCTCGTTACAGTCGCAGAAATCTCGGAGCTAGATCGCGAGGTCGATCAAGTGGACGATAGTAGTGTTCGGGGGTCCAGTGAGAAATGGCTGCCGTTTTGAGGAGAAAATTTCGAGTTGCGTTGAACGCGCTCGCCGGCTACGGGAATCCATCATTGCTCGTCGGTGTACGGTAGGCCACGAATAAACTCGCAAAATACTAAGTAAACCGAAACTAGAGAGAAAATAGTAGTTGTATCCTAACGCAAAGACTTGAACAGTTTGACGAGAGATTACAGTCCCTCGATCGGTTTAGATGGAGCGATTAACAGATTGTGCGTACAGGTCTCTCGGTGGGTCATCCGTCCGAAATGACATCAGCGAAGGATGGTTGAGCAAGCTCCTAGTGAGGAAGATCGAGCCCACGAAGGAGTCGCACTCGCGGATGCTCTCTGACAAGGAGGTTATTTATGCGCTGCACACCCACAACATTCGACCAGACTCCATCGACAAATATCTGGCCAATTAGTGAGACATTTTCCTAATCTTGTCAATTACGCATCCAGCTCGTTGTTTCAAACGTTTTTGCGTCGTGCCAACGTTTGAACAGTTTAAACCTAGTCGAATCTATCTTGTGTAACGTTACTTTCTTCCTTTTATTATTTTTAATATTATTATTACAGTGAGGAAAACGTCAATCTCATTCATTCGAAAAAATCTGAATTGAATTGCGAATTGGTCGGTTCATGGACGGTGGAGGTAGGAGATTTGGATCAGGCCTTGCATTTGTGGCAGTACACTGGTGGATACGAACGTGTGGATCATGCACAAGCTGTACTCTCCAAAGACGAGGTATGAAACGTCCCGTCTTGTCAAGTAAGTAACGTGTAAACGCATTCAGCAGTGAATATTATTTATATGAATTCTCTCTTCCCTAGGCTTATCAACGATTGCTTAAAGAACGCGGGAATTACCTGAGATCACGTCACTTGCAATATTTGTTGGCATTCAGTTATTGGCCACCTGTGCAAAACCGAAAAGGCTCAAATAAATACGAAATACGTAGCTATAGCTTAAAACCAGGTACAATGATAGAGTGGGGAAATAATTGGGCCAAGGCTATCAACTATAGACGTAACAATGATGAACCATTCGCCGGTTATTTTTCACAAATTGGTAGGCTGTATAATGTTCATCATATTTGGTGTAAGTAAACGTTTTTATGACTTTTATCACTTTCAGTACGTTTCACATGATATATAATGTTGATAGACAACTAGACTTGAAACGACTGGCTGGGAAACTGAATGCTACTTTATATCAGAACGAGCATTTACATTTATTGCAATTCTCGATATTATTTAGCTTTTTAATGGAATCTTACATTTGAATTCTACTCTGATAAAATCCATCTAAAGTCTATGATCTTATTCTGTTCAAATTTGATTCGCCGCAAATTGCTCGTTTCCAAGCGTTGATTACAATCAAGTGTCGCGATATTTTTGTCGATATTCCATCGAGTGTAAGACCGCTTCCACATTTATGAAAGATTTTCAGAAAATAGTGTTTAGTGTTTTCATTCCGTGTTTGTGCATAAGGCAAAGAAACAATATCCATTCGTATTTTTAGGTTACAAAAATCTTCAATCGCGTAAGGAGACGCGTGAAAGCGCTTGGAGGTCACCCGGCTGGGATGAATGTGTTGCTTATACTGTACCTTTAATAAGAGAAATGCATTCGCGCATATTAAATCCGACTTCGTTTTCGCCCACGAAATAAGGTTTTGCGGAACAAACGCAAATGCATTTGTATATTACTGATTATTCTGTTCACACACATATGTATATATATATATATATATATATATATATGTGCATATACGTACAATTGTAAAAAATTTGTTATGTGTATACATTGTAGATTTAACTATAATATATGTATAAACTATATGCGCGCATATGTAAAAACTAGACATTTTTCTCGTATTCCAACTGACAGGATACAGTTTGTTACTCATTGAATTTATATAGTGCAAGCAAGAGAGTGTCACATTTTTGTTAATGTCAGTTGAAGCACAAAATATATGTATATACATATGTATAGAATATAAAGGAAAAATCTTTATACATAATGTGTGCATACTTTTCTCTCTTTATCCATTCATTTCACTTTGCAATTTGATATTTTTATTTTGCCGATCAGATTTTATGCATACTAGAGCCTAGAGAGAATTGTAAAAAATCTCAGAAAAATGGTATGCTTAAACATAAACATTTTACGTTAATGTTAAATACGTTTGTTACTATTAAGAAATTGAAACTGAATCGAAATTGATTTATAATTGTTCTTCTTTATTACTTTTGTATATTATTATTATATATGTTTTTTTTTTCTTTTTTGCCAAAGACAGTGGAAGCTCATAACAGAGTTTTTACAACTAACAAACTTGAACGATCACAGTTTTCTGTGGTTGAAACTAATAGAATAATGTACTTTTAGATGTAAAAACATCGATAATTTGTTATATATAAAAAAACATTTCCTAATGAGATTATATATATATATATATATATATATATATGTATTAAAATAAAAATAATGGCAAAAGTAGTTGTTGCATTTTTATTTAGATGTCTTCAAGAGATATTAATTCCTTCTTATAAAACATACGTGATTATTTTGTTTCAGAGAAAATTACAGTTGAGATAATATCCCGTACAGATTGTGTGTATGTATATGTGTGATGACCCATCTAAGGTAAATTTTTTACTTTCCATGGTATCAATGATATATTTATTCTGCAAACATGCTAACGCTATTTTCGTTACTTTGCACATTACCATACCTACAAAAATGAGACTGTTAAAAGTAAAAGTTATCTGCCAGAAATTATATTGAAATATATAATATGTTGTGTGTAGAATGCGCGCGTGTGTACGCAGACGCGTGTGGGTGTACGTATGATTACATTGCTTCGATGTTTCAATGTATCTAGAAAGAATATTCTTGCAATTGACCAATGACACAAAGAAAACGTAATTATATGTATCACTGTAATTGTAATTGTTACAGCAATCTCTAAAAAATATTGCGTTTTTAGACAGATAAGACAATAGATTGAGTATTGTACTTTAACACAATCACTAACATTACAAAATCACACCTTGTATGGAAGCGGAAAACCTTGTATGGAGCTTGTGTTAAATAATCACCAAGCACAATTTGATAATACGTATTTGATATGCTACGCCTATTATTAATTGTCTAGAGCGTATCAGTTATCACAATCCAAATTTAACTGATAAGTTAGCCATTGTTTTTGCAAAATTTTATAAATCTCTCATTGTCAGTGTAAATACTAGATACATCGTAACTAAAACAAAATTCTATATATCGCAGTTCTATATGCAAAGCGAATAAATATTTACAAAACGCTAGCAACATTGACAATTTCCTAAATTGGGTATTCAGCGAATTCTAATGATTACACACGTACTACGATCAAGAATTATTTTTTGTTACATACATACAACGTAAGTCAGAGACAACTCGTGCTATAATTAAAAGTGCATATAAAACTTAACAATTTTTTTATACAGAAATTTCCCGTGGATAAAGAGAAGTTTCAAATCCACGACTTAGTAATCGCGATTATATATGTATAATTACTTGTTTAGTTACCTATTGTAAGAAAAACTTACTGCATAACTTGTTAATCTAATAGTTATTTTTCCAAACCATACGCAATACACAGCACACACATACACACGTACACTCACGTACATAAAAGTCGAACCCTTTTTTGTTAGCACGAATAATCTCTGTTGTACCTCTGAAATTGATCATACCAATTAATTAATTAATTTCAGATGAATTTATTTCTGTAATAAAACAATTTGAGGAAGAATTGAAATTTATCTTCATATACACGTGTGAAGATGCAGTCTTACTGTCTTTTTCATAATGATTTGTTACAATTCGATTACTATGTATAACATGTGTCTATATATTTACATGCGTACTTGCGTAGTTGTGGTATAGGGCAATATCTCAGCTGATTGTGACAGTTTTCCGTTGTTAGTTACATTGTTACTTTGAAACATGTAACCATATATTCAATAACAATTGTTTATTGTTTCCCTACGTCAGCATTCACTATAATGAGAACACAGATTTTTAGATATTCGTTCAATGAATGCTAGCACTTGATTAATTTTCGCGTTTAATTCCATTTGAATTTTCCATTTAACATTATATATCTCGTGATAATGGGAATGTGTGCTGTATTGCCATTGAACGATGAAATGTGTGATGAATTACGTGAACATTATTTTAAGCTCTTTACGAGTGTTGCTCATTGTTCATACTTTATTGAATCACACAAAGGAGAAAGTTTATAAACTTATGAAATAAAATGCAATACTTTTGGTCATGCTCCTTGATTGCAATCACTTCCTATCTCTCCTAAATCTAAGAAAACACTTTTCTCTCAATTTGCCAAGAATTTCACAAGCTACAAACGCAAAATGCCAAAGTCGCAAAGAACATTTGTCTCTTCTCTTTAATAATGCGTGTACGTACTAATCAATATAATACAAACATTTGATTGGCATCGCTTGACACTTGCTCAACTATCGCTTATATAGATATTTCATGATGACATGTCTCACTGCTCTCAATGTTAGAAAGAAATTGGATTATATCGTTGAATAGTAAAAATTTACATTTTTTTATGATAAGAATGAAATGCTTTATACATAGTTATTGACAAAACTTATTGACATTACACAATCCAGAAATACGTGGACTGCACTCGCGCGCGCGCGCGTTACTAAGTATTAACTACGTAGTGGTAGCACCTCCTTATAAGGGTGTTATAATTAATGGAAATACACTTTCTTAATACGACATTGTTCATCATTCTTCTCTTTTAATGTGAAATCGTACTTGTTTTCGTTGATTCTACAGACAATATATTTAAATTATCGTATAAGGGCACGAACATTGTTGGGAGGAACAACAGTCACAATCATTTAGATTTAAATTTTATCGGTATTAAGGGGACTTTGTGACATATAAGATAAAAGTATATAAAAGTGTAATATAAATGAAAAAGGAAACATAACATGTATATCTTGATGTAAAAATACTACATTGGGGGATGTGTACTGGATGAAATTTTAAACAGTTATGGAGATTATGTGATATACACTGGAATTACGCAAGAGTCCATCAGATATATCAAAGTGTGCAAACTTTTCTGAATAACAGATGGAGAAATTAACATTTTGCTAACGTTTATGCAAACTTTTCTTAAAGCTTTTTGTGAAAAGTAAACGTCTTTCACTGGTATGTCAAATGAAAATAAAAATTTTGCTAATGTACAGATAACATTGGTCAGATTCTCTTACACTTGACGCGTTTATATCACATTAACGGGGAAGGTAAAGAGTTAACATTTGTTCAATTATTTTCGTTGATTATAAAATTCGATACAGAAATGTTTTTAAATAGTCCGCCAACTTTTAACTCTGTACGAATAAAACTTGCATTAAAAGCTGAAATGAAATCACAGTTAAACAACTGATCTCGTAGTTGAAAATTGATTTACTCATTAATGATGCAGAAAATACTTGGAAAATTACATTTTATCATTTATCATTATGTACAAGGGATGAGAAAAAGTATACGTTCATATATGTCCATAAATCCTTTTTTTCGAGCTTTATAATAGATAATAAACCAATTTACTAATACATCATAAATTATTTAACTATACGTTATACTTTATCAAAATTTTATACAAATTATATATTTGAAATATTTGAGATACAATGGATAAAAAAATCTTATTGTTAGCAGAAAAGTTGACAGGAATTGTGAAAAGTGAAGACTAATCGTTCGCAGTTCAACAATCATTTTATTATCAATTAAATTTTCATGATTATTGATATAAAATAAAAAAGAAAGTATAATGTAATAGAAGGATAATGCGAATGTTATTATATCCTGAACTTAAATCTTTTTTTCTGGAGGGGGAAAAATGCACATTAATTACTAATATTTATATGTATAAAAAAATAGAGTTTTGCTAAATATATTAGAATATCACTTTACAAATTCCACTGATGTGTGTATATTGCATCAAATTAAATGTATAACTAAATTCTTAAGATATATAAGAAATGTAACTTTCGCTCTCTAACGCGCGCGATGCTCGATTATTACGATTAATTCTGAAATCTTTGTTATGAAAGTAGTATCTGAGTGTGTCAGTCAAAACACCAAGAAAAAGACATCTTAAACTTACTCTCATTATTTCAAATTTCAGACGAGGAAAAATGGACGGGGAAAAGAATGGAGGATGTGTTAATACGAGAATCAATTTAGGATTATTGTACTATTACCATTGTCATATTTTTTGCGATATATTAATAAATAAAGATCTCTAAAGCTTTCCTTTTCTGTAGTAGTATGTATAAAATTCTTTACTTCCTACACTGACATCTTCTGAGCTATAAATTTTAAGATTCTACTGGATATTACAGATGAAATTAATGTTATTAAAGACTTTTCTTTACCTCTATATGCATCTCAAGATATTTGGTTATGAGTAATAAATATTACAATGTTGCAAAAAGCATCTAGATTCTTCTTCAATATGAAGCTTGCTTGCTTGCTCGCTGACTCTTTCATTCTCTCTTTCTTTCTGGTAAATCATATCAATATATCTTTTGTTGATTGAAAAATATGCAATTGTGACAATTTCAGTCCAATACACATTCCCAAGCTCAACAAACCTTTCAAGTTTGGGTCGATGCACGTAACGAGCCACACAACCCTTGTTTTATATATATATATATATATATATATATATATATGTCGTCGAATTATTATACGTCGGCAGACTCGTCATGTACTTACTACAGACAGACAACATACATACGTACGTACATATATGTATGTGGGTACGTATGTACATCTATATATATATCTATATATATATATTCTATTAATATGATTAAAATTAAAGACTATTAGGGGGGAAGGATGTGGAGCTATTACTGTGAGCTAGACTTAACATGGAGCCGCTAAGGCTTTCATCATCCGGGTATGATTCTTTTGATGCCTCAGCTATCGCCAGAGCACTGTAATAATTCGAAAAATACTATAAAGGTGTAAATGTTTTAGAAATGCGCGCGTAAAAATGTGTTTGGTAATGAGAGGACGTAAAGGGACAATGTTTCTTGTCATTAAAAAATAAAAAAGCAAAATAAACTTTGTGTGCTATGTATTCATATTTTTCTATAAAATTTGATTAAATTAAACATTGCGTCGATTTCTCGGCAAGATTTTCAGAAATCTCGACTTAATTAGTATAAATGGTAATTAGTTACGTACCTGAATCCTATTCTCGCGCTTTCCTCATCAAATTGCTGCAGTTCCCGTTCTTGCCTTTCATGTAGCAGGCGTATACGTTCGCTACGTTCACGAAGAAATTCCTGAGTTTCTAATTCCATCTTTTGTTCGAGCAAAGCTCGTCTAACAGATACGCGATCTTCCAACTCGCGACGTTCTCTGTTTCTCTGCGCCTCGGCTTGCATCTTGTTTTTTGATTGGTATGCCATTAGAATTTCTAATTCATAATTTAATCTTTCCTGTAAGATTGATTTTAGCATGTTAAACACTTAATATAATGTATACGATGACAAGATGTAAGAATATGAAAGAAGCAATAATATAATTAATCATGTCGAACCTTAAGATTATGGCATTCTAATTCTTGCGACTCATCTAGCCGTATACTTTGTTTTTGGAGCATTTCAGCGATACTCTGCTCGTACTGATCACCTAAAAGAGCCAATTTACGTCTCTGTTCCTCCTTCAACTTCTTAATAACCGCTTTCTGTTCGTCCTTAGCAGTTGTTTGCAGGATTTGAGCTTTTAATGCTTTATATTGTCGTGTCTGTATTTTACAAGTTTCTCTAAACTGTTTACGAATTTGCATTTCCTTTTGCTGAAATTGTTGAGAAATTATTTAAAGGAAAATGTCGCGAGTACAGAGAATGCAAACTTTTATATCTTTATCTTAAGCAGATATCGATAAAAATGATTATAAAATCATAGGCTGATGTTTACAACGTTACTCATTTACCTTGAGACTTTTCGGTTGCTGTTTCAGTTCTAACGCATGTTTCTTACGCAGATCACGTTCAGCCCTTTGCATGTAATCCTGCTGATTACAGAGCTCTGTTGTATGTTGTCGATGCACTTGATCTTCGCGAAGCGCGTGTACCGCTCTCTGTTGTCTATATTCCAATTCTTGGGTCTTTTCATGATGTCGCAAGAGCATAGCATGTGCCTGCTCTAGTTGCTGTTGCCGCTTGTTCAGTTCCTACGTAATGAGTATACTTTGTAAGACATTCTTCAAATGTTGAAATTGAAAACGAAAATTTGAAATTGCTTGCTAAATTTGAGCTTGAAACGTGGAATGTTTGTGTGATGTGAATGTGTATTATGTTCATAGTATGAAGAGGATATTGCTAGCTGTTCGAGACTATCGTTGTGTGTCTTAAATGAGGGAGCGATTGAAACTCTCGAAGAAATTACTTTAAAAGATATGACACTTATCGGATTCACATTGGAAACAGAGAGATATATCGTGGAAAAAGACTCGGTGGTTATAAAACTGATTCGATACGTACTTCGCGAAGAAGCTCCTGTTCCAGGCTGTGGAAGATGAGTAACTTTTTTCTACGGAATTTACGAATTTCAAGATCCAGATATTCTCGTTGTCCCCTCGCGAGCCGTTGTTCCTCTTGCGCTTCCATTTGTCTCAAATTATCTTTTTGACTCTGAAGCGTAGCGTCTCGTTGCCTCTTTGGAGTTACTTCGTCCTGAGACAGTTCCTTTTTCCATCTTTCTTTATAGGCCTATGTAAGTGAAATTGAGTTAATTGAGCGCGTACGTTGAATGTCGCAACGTGCTTGTCACGTCGACAACATTACTTACTTTGTACTCTCTTTTCTGTTGAGCTTCTAGAGCCTTGCGATCGGCCTCCTGTCTGCTTGTTATCTCCTTGTGAAGTTTCTTCTCGGCATTTTGATTTTGTTTCAGCTTACGTTCCAGTTCTTGCAGATGTCTGAGTTGCAATTTCTCGAGATCTTTGCTAAACTGTTGCAAAAGAGTTTCGTACTCTTTATCCAACAGCTGTTTATGTGACTCCATCTCCATTTTGCAGCGTTCCTCTAATTTCACCTGTGAATGAAAATATTGCAACGATATCGTAAATGTTTCACCTTTGACCGTATTAGTCTTACGTGTAGAAGAAAAAACAGAGTGCTCCTGCTTTAAGGTGGTTAACATTTTAAAGTTTCTCAATCGCGCGATCAAAGTCACTGTGCTTCCTCTACACTTCTCTTCTAATAGTCTCTAACGATGTTGTCAGATAAAATGTTTCGATTCTCACCAAAGCACCTTGATGTTCTCTCCTCATTCGTTTGTACCCACTCATCTGTTCATGCATTTCTTCTTGCATGTGTTCCTTTTGTTGTTTCGTGACAATTGAAGTCGTTCTAATTGTCGCAAAATTATTGGCACCGTGTTCAAGAAGATTGGCAGTGACACCACCTGCTGTAACTTTATGCCGATTTCTGACAGAACCCGAGGAATAATCATTGTTATCAGTATTCGGCAGCGGCAGGCTATTGGTGGAGGAACTTTGAGAGCTCGCCGAGACGCCCATCGAGTGAATCGAGTGTTCTGAGGTAATTGAATTGCTTTTGCTACTATCACCACCTGTTTGTTCATCGGGAGTATCTATAACGAGCAATCGTAATCTTACGGATTTTAGATTCAGAATCTCAATCGCATTTTCTGCTAATTTAAAAGGAGCGTAACAAGTTGTTATAACACAACTTATGGCACGTTAATAATAAAGCTACAAGAGAGATATTTAATGATACGGATTCGACATACCGTCGGCGTCACCAACTGTGCTCTCAGTCTCGCATGCGTCGATCATCAAGATCTTCTTCATCTTACGGTAATTCAAGTTATCTAATTCCCGTACAGCGGCTTTCGTTCTCTGTATCAAATCTATCAAAACTTGAGGAGAACGTGGTCTGGTGACAAATTGATGCTGTAAAATTGAATGCCTATAAGAGAACAACTAGACTACTTTTAACACACTATGTACAATAAGGAAGGAAAAGACAAGTATAAAATCATTGCATGATACACACATATATATGTAACATATATGGACAACTCACTGATAACAATTTCCCGGACGTTGGTCTTTCAATCGGACTTTTAGTAAGACACACCTCAACAAAATGACGAAAGACATCGGTCCAATCTGGTGAATTTAAGATTGGCGTATCATTCTGTGCGATATGATACAAGGCGCTCATAGCGTTCATATTAAAATAAGGTGGCTTTCTCTCCGCTGTAATTGATAATCAATCAGACAAGTGAAATTTCAGCAGAATGTCGATTAAAGCTCGTCGTTTTCGAGTAGGTGAATTGATGTTATTATGTGGAAATAATAAAACATGTCGATGAATCACCTAATTCGATGCACGTTATTCCTAACGACCATACGTCCACCTTGCCATCATACTGGCCCTCATCCATAGCTAATATAACTTCTGGTGCCATCCAATATGGAGTCCCTACGAAGCTATTGGCTGGACATTTTATGCTCGCGGACCCAAAATCAGCCAATTTCACTGTACCGTTCTCAGTAAGTAGAATATTTCCTGCTTTCACATCACGATGGATCCTTCCGAGAGAATGGAGATAATGCAAGCCACGCAATACACCTTCGCATATCGCGGCGATCTCTTCTTCTTTCAGAGGTCTTTTGTGGACTTCGATAATATCCGATGCGGAGCCAAGACAATATTCCATCACCAGCTGCGAAACAGCACGCATAAAGTTTTCACATATGTTTGTTAGTCACACAACCGTACTACAAACAGTCGACATCTGGTAATCATTTGCACGTACCCAGGCAGTGTGGTCCCTGAGATAGCAACCCTTATATTCTATAGTGTTAGGATGATTAAGTTGCCTAAGAAATCGAATCTCCTTCAGAATGTCCTGCCATTTCTCCACCGTTTGTTTCCCCAGGTAAGACATCTTCTTGATGGCAACAATCTCTTTGGTAACCAGGCATCGTGCATAGTAAACTGCTCCGAAACTACCATGCCCGATCTCGCGCAGATCCTCAAATATCTTCTCCGGATCATTTTTCTCGAATAATTCGGCAATCTCTGGGTCTTTTAAGCTACCAGGCCTTGCAACAGCTGGCATAGTCGAGTCGTTGATGGTTGTACGGCCCGAGGCCTACTCGCAGACACTTTGCCCTGTTATCGTCTGTCGTTTAGATTCCTCGTACCCAACTTTTCGATCTTTTCTGGAAGATCCTCTGTCAGTCCATTCCCGAGTTTAACATTCTATCTATAAAAGAGAGAGAAGCGAGGTTTAGACACAAAGGCATCCGCTCGGCCGATCAACGACATGTCACTTGTCATTCACGCACTCAACTCAACACTGAAATATACTCCGTATATCCTTATGTTCTTTGAGACAGAGCGATAAAGAAAGACTTTGTGATACAATGACACAACGTACCCGACGATCACACGACAATATTTCGACGAGGGGGAGAGAGACCGTGGATTTCGATCGTCATCACCGATCTCGGGAAAGAATCTACGCCGTGCAGCCTCTTTCGTACGTTGGTCGTATTAACCTCGTAAACCGTGCACAATTACGACGCTATATATCGCGTTGGATGGAGGAAAAGTGCTGGGTATCGTAAAAAACTCTCTTGACAGAGACGACAAAAGCGTGATCTCCGTTCCGCGTAACCGAGCCCCTCTCGCGAGAAACGATCGCCGAGAATCCTCCGCGCGGATACACGGAAAGCATCGAAGCGCCTTTTAACCGGATGCACTTGACGAGCTTTGCAAATAATTGCCGGGCGTACGCGGCAACGTTACACGGATCGCAAACGGTCCATTGTTCGGTGTTTGTCGAAGCAAAAGCGCTAAAAGCGATCCCCGATCCACGGTTCACGTCGCGGAGCGAAGACGTGAGCGTAACGGTTCAAACGACACAGAAATAGGCACGTTCCCGCAGGAGCGACGAGAACCGACGCACTCTCGTCATTGTTGTCGCGTTAGTCACATTACCAGCAGCAGCGGATAGGTGTCCTCAAGGAGGAAGCCCTGCGCGACCAGGGCCGCGATCGGAGGGCGAAATTCGGCAGGGCGCGCACGGTACTCTCAGAGTGCCACGATCGTACGGGGCGTCATGAGATTATCGAGCGTACCGGGAGCGTATCGATGGAACCCTTAAAGAGGTGAATCACTAGACGAGAGAACGAATCTCTCTCTCTCCCCCTCTCTCTTTCTTTCTCTCGGAAAGCGCGAAGGAACGAACGATGACGGTGAGTTCTCGTGCGGGAGGAAAAGTGCAGCAGGTTGAACGATGACGATGAGGAGTTGGAGCAGGAGGTGGAGAAATGCGGGCGTAAGGAGGGTTGGGTCTTTGCCACTCGTCGGCCCGATCGGGGTCCCCCCCGAAGCGAACGCGCTCCTCCGGTGCGGCGCGCCGTCGACGAAAACACACCTCGCCTCGGCGCGCGTGCCACGAGCGAGCGACCGGAAGGAAATTCGCGGCGGGATAGTAGGCACGATCGGGCTAAAAAAGGGCCGAGAAAATCGTATTCACCTCCAAAATGGCGAGGGAGCGGGCGGGGAAGCATGCGCCTCGCGGACTTGGTGCACTCTCCTCAGGCGAAAGAGGAGGCGGAGCAGGAACGGGAGCAGCAGCTCTTTTTCCTGAACCTAGTCGCCGATCCCGCGGGCATGTTAAGCGCTCGTCCTCGAACGATCCCACTGCTGATTTGCCGTAGCGCAAACCGCGCAAACTGTGCAAATCACGCACCGCGCCCCGGAATGATACACGCTTCGTCCTCGTCCTCGGCGCCTTCTTCACCGTCGCCGTCGCCGTCGCCGTCGCCGTCGTCGTTGTTCTCGTCCTCGTGGTTATTTTGATCGTCGTCGACGTCGTCGTCGTCGTCGCCGCCGTCGTCGTCGTCGTCGTCGTCGTCGTCGTCGTCGTCGTCGTCGTCGTCGTCGTCGTCGTCGTCGTCGTCGTCGTCGTCGTCGTCGTCGTCGTCGTCGTCGTTGTCGTTGTCCCCCGTCGTCGTTCTCGTCCTCTTCCCCTTTCTCGCAATCGTGCAGTCGCTACGCACGTCACGCACGCACGTATACACGCATACACAACTAGCGCGCGCGCACTCGCAAAGAGAGTAAGCGAGACGCGAGCAAGCGAGCTGCGGCGAGCGTGTCGACACGACGCCCACCGTCGCTCGGACCTACGGATAACCGCAGGAATCGTATACGAGAATTCCCTCGCTACGTTTCACGCTCGCTTTTGCTCGTCCCGCTTTTTACCGTACTTGTATACCGTACGTACGCTATACTGCACGGCAGCAGGCGCGAGAGTCGTTGATCGCGAATGTCGCGATGGCGGTGGCGCTCTGCACCGATCACGTTGCAAACTAGTCATCTCGGTACGGCCGTTTTCCCGTTTCCTTTCCTCGCCTATAGCTAGTTTTTATGAAACAATTCCATGATAAGAACGCTTTCCTTATTATCGATCGATGGAAACTTTGGACATTTTCGATAATTCCGTTTCATTAGCAGCGTATATGGTAAAGTTGGGAAAATCTGCGTTACGAATAACGTATTGTTGTAGGGACAAATTTTCATTTAAATTAAAAACGATTTTTTGCATTTTGCACCTAATTCTCTGTCATCAGTCGATATATAAGCAAATAAAGCTTTCACACACATACATATACATATATATTTTTTAGTATTATATATAGTATAAATACATAATTGAATAAATATAAGATATGAAATAAAATACACTATTTACATACGAGTTTTACCTTATTCCTATTGCATAATCACATTACATGTATGGAAATTATAAAATGTTTAAATTTTGACATTTTGATGCATGCAGGCCTCTCACGTATGCTCTAGATGTTCCATCAAAGAAGAGAGAAACGTATCACCGTTAATTAATTTGGTGGTTCCCACGACAAACTCCACATTTGCTAAAAGTAGATTTTATTATATTCACATATTACATATGTATCATTTGTCTATATACGCAAGCGTTTCGTAATCCAACACGATACTTACAGTCTTCTTGTTGTGAGAGAAACCGGAGGGCAGATATCTCGGCAAACGTACATCCTCCGATAAAAAATACCATGATTAATTTCGGTGGCTCAGAATTGGAATCTTCACTGGTGATGGAATTGCCTGGTAATAAAAACTGCTACGTTTTAGAACATATGAATATTTATGTTTACGTAAAAGAAGAAAAAGGCAGGAAAAAGAGAACGAGATGGAAATTTAGTGTTGCGTCTTACGTCTTGCTAACGAAGATACGTTGTACGGAACGCTGCTTACGGTAGGGCCTGGTAGTAACCCCATTACATCGTTCAATCCTTGCCATCCATTTGGTTGTACCAATTGCTCCGCCAATCTCACACTCAACGGCGCATATATAGAATGTACGTAACTGATATCTTTCGGTGCTATTTCACTCTCGTCCTCGACCGTGAGCCTCAATGTTTTTCTCAGAACTGCATATTGCCGCACTGATTGTTGCTGTTTCAGTAAGCCAGCCTTTTCTAAATTTAATATCGTTGGCAAATGTTGAAATCCATAAGTATGAATTATCTCTCTCTTGTAATAATCTAGTAACTTTGGCTTTAAACCAGAATTTGTCAACGATTGTATGCAAAGGAGACGTAAAACTTTGAGTAAAGGTTGTTGTTGCGCTATCAAATCTTCGATATACGCATTTGGTTTGTCCGTGTCGATACAATTTAACAGTTCTTGCTCGACTTGTAACGATTCCAAAAAATCACTCGAATCGGTAATTTCCTTTATCATTTTCGCAATGGTAGTGTCTAATTAAAGAGAAATTTTAATGAGAAACATAATTTTTGAGACGCAACGTTATACGCTATAAGCCACGTATACCAGCATCTTTCTTTGTTAACTGTTCTCACTTACGCCTTGCTAATGATTGCTTCGTCGCTAGCATGTGTGGTAATCTAGCAACAAACTGTTTAATTTCTTGCACACTTTTGTCTCCATGCCTTTCATCAAACTGAGATAAGATCACCTTAGCTTTCCTGTTAAGAACTGGACCAACGCCATTAAAGTTTTTATCTCTGCAAATAAAAGCTATTGCACGAACGGCTGGTGACAAATATAGCGATGCCTATAACTAGATGCTTACCTGATTTCAGCAAATAATTCTTCTCCCGAATTCAATATAATTTGTTCTTTCTCATTTAGAGACATTGCTGTGGGAGAGTCATCCGAGTCATGAAACTCTTTTGCAGGTAATTGTACAGTATCTGAAATATTTATAAAATATATATATACATACATTTTTACGCTTCAGAATTAAGTACAGAAAATCGATACTTTACTGTATTTTATTCCAAATATTTCATCAATTAAACCCTCGTAAGTTAGTTGTGTGACCAAGGGTGAAAGCAAGTCTATGGATCGATCCAATAATAACAAATGTTCGATTGCGACGGATGAGCCAGGAGCAACTTTAATGTCTTCTTCTTCTTTGCTTAATCTCTCTAATAATTCCCAGACTTTGCTAGCTGCTGGTCCTCTTCCCGTAATTTTTGAGATTTTCCCATATAACCTCTGTAAACCTTGTATAGCTTGTGCAACTTGATACAAACAGGTAGGATCATTTTCTAAATGGAACTCTTTAAAAGAGCCACTCAGTTCCATCGATAATAGATCATTGTCAAATGGAAAAAGGTCACACTTAAACTCCTCTATTAGGGTAAAGCTGCCAAATACACCACGATTCTGAAGTTTCTTTTGACAAAGTAGGCTCTTGCGTGGTACAAAAAATAAGTGAAACTCTTTACGTGGCCTTTTGCCTTCTTCTCTGTAAATATGATATCAACACACATTAGTCTACATAAACAGATTTCTTGCAAGCCCATCTTAAAGCAATCATTCAAGCATTAGTATTTCAACTCGATCTGACAGTTTCTTGCCGTATATTTACCCATGAACATTCTCAGCTATCAGATCCATAAGTTCTAATTGCGGTCTCGAGATAAATATGACATTGGCTATGTTGGATGGTATCATCAAAGTTCCACCATGCAATGGATACATTTTCACAACACCATACTCCTCCAATGAATTATATTTCGCTACAAGACCAATCGGTCCAGCCAATGATTGATCCCATATAATAGCCTATAGAAAAAAAACGATGACAGCTGATAAATAGATATGTAAGATAAATATCTCAAAGAAAAGTTAGGAGGAGAGGAGAGGATTATTTGAGAATTTCAAAGATTATTATTAATATTATTTGAGCTAAATAATCCTAAGATAAGTTGGAGGCGCTATTGATTCTACCCGAAATCTAATCCAAAAGACCTCATGACAGCTGAAATGGATAAATAAATACTCGAAAAAAAAAGTTAGGTTATGCGGTAGATTGTACCTTTGAACCATCGCATTTTTCTAATAGGCAGAGCAATTGTTTCCTCGCTTGTTCTTGTATGAGGCCCACATTTAATCTACCTCCGGTTAAATACGCCGATGACATCGCAATCGCAAGATTTTAACAATACATCAACAATATATTATATCAGAAACAGTCGGTGTAACGTCGACCCACCGTGAGTCGTGACCAGTCGTGACAGTTCCAATGGCATTTAGTGACATCTAGTGGCAAGTGGTCAGTGACAATTATGAATTTACAGTATCGCTGTTATCAAACGTGTGGTTAGTCTGACGAGATACACGTAACGTTCAAGATCTCGTAATTAGAAGTATCTCATTGCGTGTAATGGATGATAATTAATATATTCTCACTGTTTCGACGTTAAATATTTTTTTCAATTACTGTCCGGTTCTCGCGATATGTCTCGATAGACGTCGATTATCGGAGTTGAACCAGAATCACGAATCACGATACGCGCGCTGGATCACAATGTCACGATCAAATCATTCCGTGTCTTTTTGCGCTTTTTACCATTTAAAATTGAAACTCGTGAGAATAGCAATTTCCGCAAATTTCTTGTAAATTATTTCGGGCGTTTAATCGCAATTAAATTAAATATCGCGAGCGAATCAATGAGATTTCGCGTGTGGAATTCCGCTGGGATCGGCTGAGAAATCTTCTTTACGGATCTGACATCATTTTCTCATTAAATCGCGCAAGAATCGTAAGTTCGAGCAATGAACGCGCAATCATCGCCAGGTATGTGCATACGTGTTTTCTTTTTCTTACTCGTACCTTTATTATAATTGTGATATAACCTTAATATCAACCGTGACGAGTTTTTAAATAGTGACATTTGTGCGAAAGCCGCGATTTTTTGATCTCGTAGCGCTTTTTTTTTCTCACATCGACTAAATAATTTTTTACAATAATGTTAAAAAAAGATAATTAAAGTACTGAAAAGTACTCGTG
Organism: Ooceraea biroi; assembly: GCF_003672135.1. Lineage (NCBI taxonomy): Eukaryota > Metazoa > Arthropoda > Insecta > Hymenoptera > Formicidae > Ooceraea > Ooceraea biroi. The sequence continues at coordinate 1,743,832 of NC_039506.1, forward strand.
TATTGCGTTAAAGTTTTCGAGTACTGAAAAATTGATTGCCAAAAATATATATAAATGATTATATTATCTTCGAGTTTTTCAAGGTGTACGCATAATGCCAATTTCTTCTGCATCTTGCATGTATATCGTAACGCATATGTGCGCTTAACACGCGAGTATCAATAGTTAATAAGTTATAGTTTCAGTAATCACGTGTGTTCTTGATGTAACGTCAATGAATCGAGTTACATCATCTCGTGTGTGAGTTTTCGTTGGAATTTTTGGAATTTGGCACGGCGTATTTGAGCGATATATTCTTAGATGTTTTCGGATGATCGCGCGATACGCGAGTTTATATATCGGGCCGGATGCACATTCGGTATTCGTGGGGTACGGTATTTGTGTCAGTGTTCCAGAGACTGCGCAGCATCCCGCGCGGATAAGCAGGGAGCACGCAACTGCGCTCACGCGACTGCGTGAGACGCCTGCTTAGGGGTGCGATAGGGGAGGCCACTCCGGTTTTTAATCCGTGGCCATGGTGGGGACGTATCCTCGCGACCCTCTCTTCTCGTTGCACTCTTCTCACCCCGTTATTATTCCACCCCTTTCCGACTGCTTAGTCGCTTTCCGCCCCGCCGAGACTCGACGATCCGGCACCCCACCATCGTCGCCGATCCTCTCCCGCCACGTCGTCCGTCGTTCCGACGTCTTCTTCAGCATCCCTCCATGCTCCTCGTCAGGCGGGGGTTGCTACCGGTCTCCTAGTGACTTTCGTCGTCGGGGGTCGCGTGACACGTGCGTGAGAAAATACCGGTCTCGGGTCTCGATTCCGACCGATGTGTACGACATACCGAGTGGTTCCACATCGACCTCGCGATCGCGAAGGACCCGCTGTCAGAGAAACGGCGGCGATCGACGGCACGTACGCGTCGTATCCGACGCATCCTACAGTAACGCGAGATCGAAGATCGTGCTGTACTTGGTGATCCATCGTCAAGTTTCCGTCATCGGCAAGTTTCATTGTGTCATCAGCTGTAGTGGATTTTCTTCGGCAGAGTTTCAACATTGGTGCGCGCTCGGAACGATTTCCGTTTAAGTAAACGGCGGATCTCTGAGATGTCTTGTGGTATCCACATTAGAAATCGCCTTTTCCGCCCTCGAGTATCTTAACTTTGCTTCCAAAAACGGTTCTCGTTCTTCGATCGCGACGCTAGCAGCGACGTCAGAAACCACTCACGTTAACAGTGTAATACGACAACGAATCTAATCATCTCGGATCTCAAACCGCGGGTTTATGAAAATCTTTCAATCTTTTGAGGATACATTACGACAATCTCCTAATCATAATCGATTTTCTTCATCGTGTTATCATCACATCCTTTCCAGTTCGCCAGTATCGCCATTATATTCGTATCGATCAGCATCGTTTCACATTTCTCATCTTTTTTCGTATCGTATAATCGATAGACGTTCTATCGATAATGTTGTATAATATATTAACGTTCCGTAATTCGCGGATGTTTCATTGTCGCTTTTGCATTTTATTTCACTTCTCTACGTACTCGTTGGCAATGTTTGCCAATCCGCGGATTAGCGGATAAAGGATACATAAAGGAAAGCGCAATATAATTATTCTCTTTTTTTTAACACACAAAAAGGAGGCATGACGTACGTATCGGAGTATTTAGAGATCAGCTTCGCGGTGTCACATTATTAATTCAAAGAGATTCGTCTGAAATAAAGCGTACGCGGCCCGGTAGATTATAAAAAGCCTTAGATCTAGGAAGCAAAGTGGCGCTATAATTGGATCTGGTCCAATGGTTTCTCCTTTTCAACCAGTATTGAAACGATACTGGAATATTACGAAAAAAAGGAAGATATTAATCGCTTAACACAGCACTCGCAAACTAGCATAGAATGGGATCATTTTTACGGAAATGATCGCGAAAAGAGAAAAATAGTGAAGAAGACTTGACTTGACTCGATTAACCGATCTGTAAGCTTAGCAATAATATTTTTTATTTTCTTTTTCGTTTCATCGTCTTTAATTGAATGAAGCTCACGAGGAAAAAAGTTTTGGAGAATTGTTTTTACTGAATGCGCTCGTTCCTTTGTGCGTCAACTTTATTCGCTGCAGATTCGACTTCACTTTATTTACTCATTATTATTTCATCAACGTTGTTAACACTCGGTGTTCACTGAATGTGATGACACGATACCTTGTCTGATCTACTTTCGTATTCTTTGTACGTGTCACGTGTGAAATAGCAGGACGTAACACACACACACAAACATCAAATTATAATTATTATAATTTATTATTTATATCCATATTTAGTTACATCTATATTTGATATTTTCTTTTTATTTCCTTTGATAGCATTGTAGATATTTTAAATAATTTTTTCTTTCTCTTTTTCAAACTGCCTTTTTCTCCCGACGAGGTTTCTACAGCTCTCTGAAACAGCTGTCGCTGTACTCTATCCTGATTTCTCTCAGATGTTTCATGATCGTTAATTTGAGTGATCGATAAAACCATTCAACGTCGCACTTTCGCGTTTGTTGCAAAGGCAGAGGAAAATCGAGAAGAAGAAGCAAAAGTAATGGTTATGATTTTATAATTTTCTTGTATAATAGTTGGGGTATAGCTGAATAAGCTTATTTTAATGCGTTTAAAAGTGCATATATGTGTGCGATATACGTTGCACCAGGGCAAAAGAATTTCGCGTATTGAATAAGTGGAGTAAAAGCGTGATTCAATATTTTCCGGCTCGTGGAGACATAATAAAATAGACTATCTATAATATATACGTTTCCTTATCCATTTCATACAGTACAAATGCATATCAAATAACTTCTAGCATATTTAAATACAGAAAGAAGCTTTGCTATTGAATAAAATAAATCAAGTAAAATAAAGAGTATACGTTCACTCGTCGGTTCCTCGATGAAGCGGGGAACTCTTTGGACCGAACAAGCTATTGTATTATAGAATGGCGAATGGACTCGCGAGCGTCAACGCGCGGGTGTAGTTTATGATAATATTTAATCCGGTTATAGTAGCGAGGCAAATATACATAGAGCACACTCGACTCGGGTAGAAACCTCGTGGTTGGTGTTTCAGTCGATGATTCCGTTCCGACTGTGTGTCGTTGTCGTTGACGATAATCCAGTTACACCCGAGCTGCGAATGTTACGCGGTGACTACGACGACCTGTGCTGTGCGTTTCAAACGAATTTTTTGGGAATTTGCGCTCGGTCGCGGAATGTGTCATGGAATGAGTGAGCGTTCATTTTCCGCGAGTGACACTAGGATTTTGTCGCGCGGATTAACACCGTACACGTCGTCTCGTTCGCTCATTGCATTGTGATTTTAACGCGATTGCTCACTGACGTCGTCAGCCACATTCGATGTGTCGTCCATTCATCTATATCATATGCCGATGTCATTCATCGACAATTTCTCCCATAATCGGGGTTTAACCCGCTAATCAAGAGGAAAATCTTTTCTTCGTTGATGCAACGTCATGTGTCTCGTGATAATCAGAAAACATGAGCAAAACACGCTCTTATTCGTACGATCGAACACTGACATTGTTAAAATATTAACGTTGCCGAGATCTTGTTGCATAAAGTTGCTTAATCACAATTCTCACACTCTCATTATAGGATTATATTTACAGTGATCAGATTAGAAATATGATGAAACAGTTAAGCACTTTATACCATCGTGATCCTCCTCGATCCATGTTATACCATGAGTGAGTGAGTGAGTGAGTATGTGTGTGTGTGTGTGTGTGTGTGTAGGATCTTGTTACGAGTATATATTAAAACTTTATTAATCGCGATCAAGCGTTCCATTCTCAGACCATCTCGGTGACATTGCAGAGTTAGGAAAGTGCTACTTCACGTCGAGACTCTTCAGCTTTGTTCTATTAAGACTTGCACATCCAAATGATTGGAGACAACAAATTCTTGTTTTGTTTGTTTTGTTCGAGGATAATTAAACTAAACAATTCAACAATCTTTCCCCTTTAATGTTTTCAAGAAAATTCGTTCCAACGACAGTTAAAACGTTATACTCGTTTGTCTTTTTGTTTTGGTATTAAAACATTATCTATAGAATCGAATACGAAAAAGTAAAAGAGGAGGAAAGTCCTGGACTGGAACGTGTAAAACGATCAAATGTAAACGTAAGCGAGAAAGAACGCATAAGAAATTCAAATATCATTTCGATCGATCAGCTAAGCTAGCAGAGCGTTTTACAGCTTTCCTTCGAGTTTTCTCGAGCGATCGACGTACACATACACGCACACACACACACACAACAGCTCGCAAATTCCACTTATGGCATAAGCTTTAAGCTTACAGAACTCGTAGAATTTCAATGCATAAGCAAACAGTAATGAGCGATAATATAAACAATCATCCTTACGACTCGACAAACTAATCGCCAAATGACAAAGTATCAATCGAGGTGAGTCATTGAATTACGTTCAAGGTGTTTCAAGTTTGTGCGAATGATCGAAAAGTGAAGCGCTATCAAAGAATGGAGAGGAATCGGAGAAATGCAAGATCACACAAACGTGGAAGGACAGGATTTGCGTTGCCGTGCAAAGTTTCCTCTTGAGGTTTGCGACGTGCCTCTGAATGCGAATTCGTGCGCTAAACACAAGTCCGCCGATTGATCACGAATCAGCAAACAAAGTGCCGTTGGTGATATTTGCCGGGCAATGAGCAGATGTGCTTAATATAAGTTTACCAATTAACGTGAGCACAGAGCGTATAAACGCGCGCTTGTATCTCCGCGTGACATTTCCATCCATCTCGAAATTTCAAACGGAACGAAAGTAAACGGAAGTGAGAACTTGCGGATCGAACTTGCCAGTTGCAAAGGTAGCCGACATATCCTGGAACATCGGCCAAACGAGAGAAACCTAGAAGAACCACAGTTCATAGGAAAAGAGGGAGGACGAGGAGATAGGAAGTCACGTACGCTTGTATTTTTGCACTCTCGCGGGAAATCAGTAACCGAGGAGAGAAGCCATCGAGGACACCGTTGCCATTTTTTACTGCGGTAGCCGACAAATTGATAACGAGTCAATCGTCAATCGTTGTACGAAGACGATCATCCGATTTCGTGATGGTCAAAAAGAAAAACGGAGGCAGGATCGAAACACACTGAAAGCATCGTACACTTGAAAGCGATTTGTAACAGAAAGAAAGAGAAACCATCTGATGCCATTCCCTTCCTGGACATTTGTTATTAGTGTTTCTTTTAATTACACTCTAGGGAATTATCTCCAAGCTCCATGGCAGATTTATCAGCATACTTTCTCACGTTGTTCGCTGATCGAAGAAAGAGCAACTCAGTCGTCGCGCAAAGACGACGAGAAAAAGGATAAGAGGTTTGCTTCTGGCATCAAGATATGATCGAGAAAGTACATCAATTAAAAGATACATTAAAATTGAAAAGATCCAAAAACTAAAGATCAGAAGATCAAGGAGCAGCAAAAGTATCGGTAACGCGCGAACGTCACGAGAAGAGATATAATTCGGTAAAAACTCTGCGTCTTTCTTATCCGTTTCCGTTTTTCCTTCGGAAAGTTTCGGCGCGGCAATTTATCCGCGCGCCGCCTTTTACGGTGGCTTAAAGATATCACGAGGAATCCAGAATGCGTCTCGACCCTCGCAGAGTTGTCGGGAGAATCAGGCCCTTTATCGGGAACAGGGAGAAATGAAGTTATCAGTGTCGGCTTACACAGCTCAGGCCAGTGCTCACAAGAATCTCTGCAGCTATCAGCAACAGCGAAGCTACGGAGCCACCAATCAGGCGTTCACGGCCCGGACCCCCTCAGACCTCGCAACAGTCCTTCCTGCCTTCAAGGTTCGTATGTCCCGGTTACTATTAATTCTTCGCAAATCTCCAATCAATGTTCTACAAGAGAGAGAGAGAGAGAGGCCGTGATGGTTGAAAACATTTTCCTAGCGATACCAAATTTACATTCTTCCTTTATGGTCAAAAGAAAGAAAAAAAAGGTTCAATTGTATCATGTACATACGGAGATATCTCCGGATTCCACTGTGTCACCTCCAATCTACGGATTTTCTTATCATAAAGTCGACTTTTTCTTTTTCTAATGCAATATATAATAATTGAATAAAGCTTCAAGCAGGTGTCAACGAAGCCTTACTACGATTATGCGTTACACCTGACTTGTACTTTACTGTTAATGTAGGCCGTGATGATGCACATATGCAACACGAGAATAATTATTTTTGCATGCTACAGAGTTTTACATTGTCGGCTCAGTTGTCTGCGTAATTAATTTTATTTTTTTAATTCCTCAATCTAACTCATCTCTGCGTAATATTGTTTACTTAAATAGTTTGTTGTTTTTGTGTGAATGCAGCTCTGAATGTCGCAACGTAGGGACGAGAACGCGCGATCGAAAAAATAGCGCAATAGAAAATGTCAAAAAGACAGGCAGTGGTTCGTATATCGCTTCCCGTAAGTCATCATTGGTATTACCTTCTTTTAGTACGGAATCATATTACTCTTAGAAAGTACATGCACATTTGTTTAATCCTTCTTATTAAACTTGTCGAGTTTTCATACCAATAGTTTTTGTAATTTACTTTCCATCAACGATTGTCATTTCTTCTTCTTGCTATTTGCAAGGCTCTTTGAAACGATTCATAATTTCTCTGATGAAAATTTCATAGATTCCAATGTTATTCCGTCTCGAATTTTACATTTATACGTATTGTTTTGTACATTACCTATCCAACATGAATCGAAAACATACACATACACACATGTACACTACCAGACCATCAAAAATTGATTTATTTTTCGACAATCTGTTTGCTTGGTTTTCTTTTCTCATGGTCCGTTACTGTCTGATTTAGAAATTCCTCGTTCCAGTCTTTGTTTTGCCATTTGCTGCAAATAGCGTAATACATTGTATCTTGATAAAACTACGAAAGATCATTTTCTTGTTTATTGATCGTTGTTCATTGAATATTATGCATCTGAGTATTCAATCTTACAGTTTCGTTTTTAACCATGACATTTTGGAAGAGAATGTTACTGAATGTATAATATTTTGTCAAAACCATATGCAAAGTAAATTATTAATTTAATTTTATTTAATTTTATATTTGAAGCTAACGAGTTTTCCATTACACTCTGTATATATAATATATTGTATATGAGGTAATATATGAGATTGCCACCACCGCGACTAGTAAGGTCGCGATACTGATGCGCGATATATTTACAGCTAATTACGTATCATTAAAGTGTATCGTTGTTGCGCGGTATAAGTTCTTGCAACGTATGTATAAGTATGTATAATTATGCAACGAGCACAAATTTGCTTTAACTCTATATCTTATCCTGTACAGAGATCTTGTACAGAGATAAGTAAAATATATATAATTTATTCGCATCACTTTTTGATGATGTTGCTTTAACGCGGATTCGCGGATTTCTACGGTAATAAAGAGAGATATAATATCAGTAAGAGACAATATCGGTAAAATCTTCCATCTTGCGCTCTCAAGAAGAAAGTGACATCTTGATATATCGCGCTACCACCTTAGCGGTGGTGAACAATGGCTGTGCCTACTTACATTTGCCGGCCTCGTCCAAACACGTCAAATGCGGCTGCACAAACATGATCAGGGATAGAGAAGCGATAGAGGCAGTGCGAGACACGTGTTAGCCTCTAGAAAGCGAATCGATAGGTGTGAGCCGGTATTTATCGCGACGATCCGTACAGTAGAATTTGCCCAATCTAAAAACACGCGTCTAGAGTTGTCGAACACAACCATTGCAGGCCCTGCATGTGTGTTGCAGAAACGTTGATAAATCACGATTCTAAACCTGTTTAAAAAAAAAGAAAACCAGTATGTTTGCATAAAAGATATTATTTTTCCATTTTCCGTCGAGATATAAATATTTGCACGAAACATCCGCGCGATCTAGTAACAGGCCAGAAAAATTGGGCGAGATAATCCAATAAAAAAATTCGGACGTTGTGCCTAGATCGGTAGAGATAATCGATATCGCGTTATCTGGATGCGCGGTTGATTAAATTGGAAACGCGACTATCGCTGAGTACAAATCGGGACATTTCGTTGGGTAGGAGTGTAAATTAATATGTAACCTCGTGCACCGCTCTCTCGTGTCGCGTACTCTTTAACCTTTCTGTAATACATGCTCACCAGAAATAAAGACATGAGACGCGACGTGCGCGCTCGCGCGCATCGTCTATGCAGCGCTCTCCAATTATTCCTGATTGCCCTCCGAACGTTCGCGCACAAAGTGCTCCTGCGGGACGAGAGCTGCGAGAGACCGGAACAAGTGGTTAGCGTTACATCGCGTGACAACGATGCCACTTTAATTACGCGTATACGTTACCAGCTCGAACTCGCGCGCAACCCAGAATATTGCGAGAGGTTCGATCCAGGCGCAATATGTACGCTCGTTTACTTGGAAAAGTGAAAAACCACCGTTGCGTTGTCTCCCGCTACTACGGCGAACCGTGGGGCAAAATTTACCAGTCTCAAACAATCATAATACGCACGATTTAAATAAACTGACTGTTTTTCTTTTCTTCGAAATCTTGAGAGAATTCTCTTCAGATTTCAAGTCTTGGACCGTTTACTTTCAATTTGATTTTTCGACTGTAGAAATTTAGTCTCATTTTTTCATATCAGTTTTAATATGTTGTATTAAGAAAAGAGGTAAAACAATCTTAAAGGAGACAGCTTCTCGAAAGAAATCCAAGTGACGTTAATCCCAAGTTTGTTACTCGTGGCTGTTGGTGCAATTTGCCCTTTGTCGCGGCCAAACGTAAAGTACCTCCAGAGAGGGATTACTAAAATTTCTTTTTCTACTTACGTTACAAGTTGAGGTATAATTCAGATGACGATTTTTCCGATTCAGAACTAAACCGATTTGATTTAGTTTAGAGTCAGAGTTAAATTACCTAACTTGCCGAGTGACATTGAGTGCATTTAATCGTAACCATCTTTGCAATATCGAGAAAGAGAGAGAATTTTCACAAAAACTGAAATTATATCATTTACTCTCTCCCTTGCTGTGGAAACAATTTTCACATCCTGGAAACCACCCGGAAAAACAGAAAACGATTGGTGTTCTTCTATGAAAATCAACAAACAATCGTAGCTGCATCGATAACATAGGAAATATGTTGCGATATGCGTGCTCTTATTTATATGTATTGTTTGTTTCAACTATTACTGAAAACAGCAGATTTTCTTTGTGTCAAAGTTTTTTCGTTTTTAAAGAAATATGAAATTTATAACGTCAGAAGAATATATTTAGAAGAATACAGTGTCTACTTGATGATAAACTGCAAATTTTTCTGATATTAACATTAATATTATTTTTACTGTGAAATAATAAATTGATGAATATCATTTCAAATAAATAGGAAAACGCTTTTATCTGGAATTGGTATTTCTGAGATTAACAGAGTAAATGTACCAAAACGGACTTTTCTGCAAAGAGAGAATCTCGGCTGACAACTAGAAGTGACATGATTCGGTAGGAGACACACACACACACACACACACACACACACACACACACACACTCACTCTCTCTCTCGATTAGCTTGCTATGCCAAACACTCTGTCAGAACTTGCGCAGAGTAGGTTCCCATTTCGGATGTTCGGTGCTTCGCGAAATTCTCGGTGCATGCCTCATGTACGATCGAGTAGCCCCATTTCCTGAATGTGCTTATGTGCACAAATAGTTGCGCGAATCTCACCATAAAACTATTCAATTTAATATAACTCCTTCATCTCTCTATCATGCAATTGAACAATTGAACAAGATTTTTATTCGACAGTTATGTATTTTTGAATTATTTTATTACATAGAATTATAGTTAGTTTTCTCGACTATACCACTATAGCAACGTTCTACGGGTAAAAGAATTACATATTCCTTAGTGTGCCGTTTCTCCACGCGAGGGAAATATTCAGTAGGTAGATTATTGGTGTCTAGAGACGAGCCCGTTATCCTTGGTGCTAAGTGCGTGCCAAATGGCACCTGCGGCGTTGCAAAAAAAAAGAGGTCGGGAAAAGGGGTAAAGTGGGAGAGTAAAATGGGCTTCGTACGAGGAGTGCGACCCACAGAGCGTTGGGAAGCGACCTCCTGGGAGAACGTGTAGAGAAAGGCGGAACCCTCCCAAGGTTCGGGATTGCTGAGAGATGGGAAACGACGAAGAACGCGAAAGGGGGAAAACGGCGAGGCGGTGGTGGCGGCAGCGGCGGCGTCGCGACGCGGTGCTGTCTCGAAAGAAGAATCGCGAAGTCGCTCGAACGGAGGACCGTCACGACGTTGCACATGGCAACTCCCAAGGAAGATCAATATCCCCACCAATCGTATTTCCCTCGTCTTTCCCTACGGTATACTGTCTCTCTGGCCGCGTACTATGCGAGATATACCCGACTTTTCTTCTTACCTCGCGCTTTTCCCTCGATCGCATCCACCCTTACGCGAGACGCGCGCGAATTGCCTCCTTCGAGCCCTTGGGTACATCTCTATTTTCCCAATGTGCCGAAAGAGATACTAGGTCACGATTGATCCGTCGTATGGTGTTAAATATTCGGTGTTCTCTTCGCAGGCTCTTGACTCCGATCTGTACTTGCGTTTGCCTGACACGCTCGATTATCTGGAAATATCTCTGAAATTTTCAACTTTTCATATTCTACATCGGAATGCGTTGTTTGAATAGGAAAAATATGCGTGTATGTAGAAATTAAATCTCCCTCTAAAATTTCATTCTAGACAATATGGCTTATAAAGAATCGCGGAGAATACGAAATACAAAGGAGATGTTAAGTAAAAATCTGAAACACAATCATATATATATATATGCATATCATATGCATATGAACATAAACATGGATATAAATAAAAGATATTTTTATATTACCTTCATTAAAAACGTATAGTGGCGTTATCGCGTTATTCGATGTGACTCTACTTTTATTCGCGACTTTATCAGCATACGAAATACTCGTATGTTGCATTTTACAAGGTTGTTATTTATGTATTATCGATTACGTTTCTGTTAAGTCAAATAAATGGCATCCTGGAATCAAAAGGCAATCGATGTAAATATCATGCGTACCGGTGAAAGGTGTCAAAGAGAAATGGCGTTTGCAGTTACAAAATTGAGTACTTGGAGCGGTATATCGAGTGAAATCGTTTAGCTGGAACACGTGGTTAAAATGTGAGTTCATGTCCCTGTAATTTCCGACGCGCATGTCAGCTGCACAAGTATTGGCTTGCGACAACGGAGCATTTAGTTTTTATAACTGGTTGAAAGAGCTCTGTATATATCGAGTATACCATATATACTGCGTACGATATTACAGCTTTCAATGCTGTTTAGTAAATCTCAATGTTTCGTTGTTTGCTGAAACTGAAAACGTGACTAAATGGAACGTTATTTTGTTTCTTATCTCTTACGATTCTTTTTTCAGTTGTGGGTCATGTGTAACGGGATCAATTTTATATTTTATTTAGTATTGTGCTTTGCTTTCTAGCAACATGACAAATTTTATTTTTCACGATATACACGATATTCTCTGATAAATTAATCGAAATTTAATAACGTAGACCAAAGGTATAGCTAGAGGTCATGACAAAAAAATATATCTTTGATACCTTGATCGGAGAAAATTATATCGCTTGTTGATAACCCGGATTTCAAGTGACTCTAATGAATCTTCATGCCGTTCATAGTTTTATTAAGATATTGGAAATAAATGGCACGGTAAAATCGCAGTGAATAGAAACTATATGTAAGTTAGTTTCGCAACCGATAGAGCTGGTTGTCTGTTTGATCCCTGTTCATTTCGAAAGTTTCTCACGTGTCGCGTTTCCATTTCATCGACTTTGCGCTTGTATCCTGACGAGAATTGTTCGTTAATGTTCTTACTTCGATTCACTGACGTTGAAAAATTGCATTCTTCAGATATCGAGAGTACTTTTCTCTCGCTGGTCATTCATGCGATTCAGGTGGAAGAGGTCTTCGCGATGAGCTTCTACAAATTTTATCCAATTTTTTTATTAATTTTTTTCCCGTAATAATGTTAGCCTTTTGAGGTTGGCTTTAATCGCTATTTTTGTGTTTCTTTAATGATATATGCCTTGATGATGGGGTTAGAATCGGAAAGATGACGATAGAACTGAATAGTAAAATTAAATTCTAGTTATATGTATAATATAATAATATTCTCAGAGAATATGCTCGTAATACATCATGCAAGAAGATTGACGTGATAACGTGTGTGCTGCACCACATTTCAAAGCATATGCGCGTAAATCTTGTATCCTTTATTCCAGATTTCGGACCAGACAAAATGAGAACGGAGGTACTTGTTTTGGCAATCATAATGAATGGATGACACGCGAGCCTTTCCGTACAAATGTGCGTTTAACAATTGAGAATACAAAGAGGAAAAAGAGAAAAGAAACGCGCGATCGAACGAGCTTTTGTTGTACGAGGAAGAATATCCGTGCGAGAAACTATATTGCATTAAACGACCATGATTTATAATGCTGCAAAATTAATGCATGTTTTTGCGAATCTATTTTTCTTGGACGAACTTGAGAAATGTAAACCATTTTCGTGCATGTTCGTCGTTACATGCGCGGGTAATGGGTATACATACGTAGATACCTTTTACGTGTTTTTACAAAACATTAAAATGTTATTTTTTACAAAACATTAAAATGTTGCTATTCGAGCTTCTTCGGATATGCTAACAGAGTAAATTGCATCTAGATATCGACGGTATCGCAAACCTCGTCGATAACGTAACAGGCTAAGTATCAGGCTGAGTAGATACACGAAGCCGCTATCATTTGCATCTTCCTGTAGGGCGCAGATGGGGCATTTACATACTTGAACGTGCAAGTACGCTAAGTCGTGTCTTTAGTTAAGCGTACATGCTAATTTTCCGGTACATTGTGCGCTTGGTAACAAAGATGACGCTTTTGCCGTTGTTTTTCGTTACACGTATCACTATAGTATCATCACTATAGTATATCTGGTATACTGTAGTAACTTGTGTCAGGCATACGAGACTCGTCACTCGGCTTAAACGCAGCACGGACGGTTTTGCAACGCTGCCTCGGAGAACAGCAGTGTTTTTGACGTTCAAAACACGAGGGCAGAATGAAAACCAGGACTTAAAATCTTATTAAATATACTCCAGTTGAGTGTCCTACTAAAAGCGAACGTGTCATGTAATGTTTGAGATAAATGGAGATTGAACAAAAAAAAAGTTAAATCATGCAGAGATTTACTAATAGGGACCTACATGTGATCAATTTGAATAATAAATTATAACGTGGTATTCTGATAGGCGCTGCTATGCCTACAATTAACAAGGTACGATAATCGTGAACGCGAATCAGATGTAGATGGATATCAATAGAATATGTATTTATTATATATGTATTTTATTAATCTGTGGTTTGACATCATTTGAGGGACAAAGTGGATGCTGTCACAGGTACGTGTTGTTTTTACAGTTAAGAGGAAAACGAGCGTAATCCGCGTTAGTCTGTTGAAATGTGCTTTCTTATGTGACCTGCAAGTTTCGTACTACAGAATTAATGAACCGTATTCTAGACTAAAGCTACGGTAGTTAATTACTTGGTTGAGGGTAGACAAGAATAAAAACGTTTTACCAGACATTTCCATCTTGCTTTTAGACGCGGAGCGTAAAATGGAGATCTGTTGCAATAGTCTTTATCTTAAATGTTGAGGCGTTACGTAACATGGCAAAAATGCATAATTTCGCTATAACTTTGCTACTGAAAGCATTATAGCGGAGAACCTTTACAAGTTTTACGCCGGAACGTCGGTCGACACATAAGTTTTCGCTGATTTTCCGTAAAAATTTTATAAAAGAAACTTTCCAAAGAGAAAAAAAAACGGTTCTTGCAAACTATTTGTTTTTAGGAACAATTTACAAAAAAAAGAAAGGAAAAGAGAAAGAATGGGGTACGCGTTTGGAGAAGTAATCGACTGATGAAAAAACTCATCGGAGTTTTTGCTTGCCGAATGTAACGTGCTTCCTAATTGCGTATCCCGCAGTGACGGTGCCAGCGGCAATTTTCGCTTTATGGCTGCGACCATCGAATATTTGACGAATGTCGTATCAGCGCGTGTGACATGATTTGTTCCCGTTGGATTTATCAACCACTGAAGCCCCTACGCGACAGATTTTCGGCGCCGGATCCTGTCATCTTTGCAAATATATTGTTATTTGATTGCGTTTTTCAAGCTAAAATTTAAAGATTTTACTTGAAAAAAAATTATCCGTCATATCAATCTCAAATTTTTAATATTTTAATTTTTTATATTCTATACGTTTTAATCGAAACTTTAGATTTTCACGAAAGACTAAACATTGCCGTACGACCTGAAATATATGTAGTTATATACTTTAAAAAAAATACTTTATTAATTGTCAGTTGTGTAACTTTCGGCAAATGATGTCAAAAACAAGTATAGCGGCCTTGAAAAGTGTAAAGAAATAAAAAGGAAAAGAAAGAGAAAATGCAATGTCATATGTGTAATCGTCCCATTAATCAGCAGAAATGTTTGAATTGCAACGCTGTGTATTCGCTGATTTGTCGGAAAAGTTTCGTGGGTGTCGAATGCAATTCGAGTGTAATTTCAATTTGTATGACTGCGTATAGCTCACCGCGGCAATAAACAGTAATTGTGCAATCGAATCATGTTATAACATTGAGTTTATTTAGATTGGTTTTTTTATGGTTCGGCAATCGCCTACTACTACAGTAACGAGTAAATGGTATATCTCAGTGCTCTTTAAATTGCTACTTAAGCAAACAGCTCGATGACACGCAAAGATTAGATGCAGCGAGTAACTCCGTAGCATTTCGCGTTTATTGCATGCATTATATTACTTAATGGATTATACGAGCAAGATACAATATTGCGCTAGCCGCTATTAATATGATTAAAATGACCTCGATGTGAATGAACAATATCAAAGCTAATGAATTAATGTCGCGACTTTGATAATAATTCGAAACACAATTAATTAATTAACATAATTTTAAATCTCTACTCAAATTAAGAGAATATATTTTATTTATCTATTTGAATCGTGTAATTGTGCATACGTGTACTTGCCAAGATTCTATTTGAATATTGGCATTGAAACTGCTTTATAGCCTGGGATTCATCAAAATTCAAGATTTTGAAAATTGGAACAATACTTGGTTGACATTTACGCAATTTTTTGACAAATATAAATTTAGTTCGAGCTGACACAGTTTTTATCTTTAGATGATTGCGCGTGTAATACCGCTGCACGAAATGTCCACTCCAAGTGTAACCTAACTGTGTTAATTGTTTAAATTCATTACAGTAAAAGTTCTCATGTTCTCCCCAATGACCCTCTCACGATTGAAACACGCATGAACGTGCATGTTTTATGGAGCTTGAATATGAACTCGACCAACTGTGAAACATTTGTTAAAATACAAGTTTGTGGCACCTTTCCCTGTTACATGCGTTAGGTGATTCATTTGTTAATTGCATTGCTCCGCTAAACGTTAATTGGTTCAAATCTAATTAATTACGTACAATATGCGCATGTCCAATCGTGAAATGTCACCAGACATTGCATGATTTAAAAAGCAGCACTCTATCCGGACTGGATTAATTAGGCACGCCTAATTATCCATTATATCTGGTTTTCTTGGCGTTAACGAGCTTCGTCCCTAGATTAGCGAATTTTATCTCTTGCATTACAGCTCGGTACCAAGATCTAGGAAGAGACAGAGTGAAGCAATTATCTCTCGGATAATTTTACTTTATCCAACTTTATCCGACGCTTAACTAAGATGAAGGAATTAGACAAATCCCATGGAAACGGTAGAGAGCATTAGATTTCGGAAGATAAACATTCTAGGCTTTCCTTCAGATATCTTTTCCACACATCGGTTTCGATTTTCACGAGTGGATGATAAAGCACGACATGTCGACTCGACGATAGTTTTATTAAAACGTGACACCCCCTACTTGGTGTTTAAGAATATCGGCAGTTGAGTTGTCGGCAGTGCTGCCAATGTCGGGCAGGACGTGACATCAACCGTAATTTATCGGATCGTGAATGCAGGCATAATTGGAATTTTAGAACGCTTGGAACCTCACGGCAATTGCGGTTTCCGTTGAGAGAGGGACTTTGCGCACTTGAAAATCGTGCTGACTCATGGCAAAGCTATCGCTGTAGGATTTTGACCTGGCCCGTGCCAAGAATCATCGACCTCTTCAATACAATTTTCAATTTCAATTCAAAAGTTGCATTATTCAAAAGCTACGCGCACGTACGTTTCTATAAAATAACATAATGATCACATCTGCTCTTTATCGATCCGATTTCATATCTAAAAACGAAGTATACAAAAAAACAGTCGTTTTCAAACGGAGGTTGTTACGATCGTAAAGGCAAAACGAGTGTCTTATGTAGAAGAACGTCAGTGAGGCTGTACGCGATCAATGAATTTTTCAATATCGACCCTCTTGCTTTTACAATCAGCACGTTCACGATTAAGCTACCGCAAACACAAGATGGTTTTAGAGTTTAGCGTCTAAACCGTAACTACAAGAAGGCCACGAGCCAAGGAAGCCCTTAGGCACGTGTCGTGCATACGGGTTAAGTGCTTTCTATCTCATTACTGTGTAGGCTACGGTCACCCCGGTCATGAGTAGAGATGTTGGATACACAGGGGCTGCACCCATCTTTACGGACCTTTGTACTCGTATCTCGGAAACCATATAGACTCTATTCACGGTTCGGCGTAATGGAGATGGCGTAACTACGTTACGATAACGTCAACGCATCCTACTTTGTACAAGTTGCAACTTTTCTCGTACCACTCGTTGCCAAACGGATCGGACTGCTGAAAGATGCTCTTTTTGTTCCATTCATTTTCCTGTTAAAAACATTACCTTTACGCAATTGCGTGTGATTTTTGTTGATTTATCTTTATTTTTACTTAAATTTTGACTTAATGGCGAAAAACGCAATATCTCGATATCGGACAGATGCGCAGTAGCGCGAAATGTTTTCTAAATATCTCGGTGGTGCATACGTATAGATATAGACCGTGCCGTTAAGTCAACGTTATTACGTAAACTCATGTTTACGCGACGGTTATGGTCACTATGTCAGATCTTCATGGCTACTGTGTGGCCCATGCGGTATTAGGAATACCCTTAATGTCATCATCAAGCGTTTCCAAGCAGCGGAGTTACGTGGCTCTATGTATACAGAGTGGTTCGACGTAAACATCTCGTCGTAAATTAGGACATCGCCCGTCAGATCTTTGAGAATGATCCCGATCTTTAGGATATTGCGGCAATCCGCAAAGCGCGCCTGCGCTTTTAAGAAACGCTTCTTTTCGTTTTCGGAAAATATAATATTTGCGGTGGATATTGTTTTCACGAACGGGCGCGACGCAACAGATCATCGAGAAAAAACGCAGCTGAAATTATGGATGTTTCAAAAACGTAGAGACCAGGAACGTTTAACTTGTTAAAGGTCATCATTGAAATGTAAAAATATTCTAGTTATACAATATTGCAATCCTACCGTAATGTACCATGAATAATTCTTGGTAATTTTCTGCTAATTATTGGAATATCATTTATAACGAATTCATAACGACGTTTCTCCTACGTACTTGGAATTATATATTCTTCTCAATCCTGCTCGTGAACATCCATAAAAGTCTGAATGCTTAAAAACTTTCTTCTAATTTTATTGTGTGTATTAATCAGAGTATAATTAAACGCGTGCACGAAATGGATCTTTTGTTCTTAATGATAAATGATATATCATATATAGTGAAATTTCTGAATGCAATCTAGTGATGTTCTTCATAAATTCGTATGAAATTTCCCTTCAAATAATTATTGTAAGAAACGATTAATAAATGTATCTTATCTTGAATAAATATCGAAACGTAAATCGATAATTTACTTTTGCTTCATGCAGATGTCTTCGGACTGACAATGTCAGATGTTAAAGAGTAAATATTATTTTCCCGTATGAAAAGCATAAACCTTTTATGGTACCAATAATGCGAGGCACTCTTCTTGAAGACTTGAACGTAATGGTTCAGCAGATACAGTTTGTTACTCACGACTGGAGGAGTTTACGCGATTTTCTCTTTTTTATTATTCCGTATCTATCGAAAATAATTTTTGTGTTAGTGTGATTTATATTTTTAATGCGTCGCGTCGTGCACGTTGCTCGACGAATGGATTAATGATACTCAGTTGTGAATTCACAAATTTCAGGGGTACAACCTATCATGCTGTTCTTCAAATGTTTCATTCCTGTAAGTATATGTCGAGTGTGAGGGTGAAGCGCTCAAAGCACGGCACGCAAACTTTATATTATACATTTTATATTGCACTTAACTGTTCATAAATTCTCTTTAAGAAAAGAAAACAAATTTATGAAACGCACCACCACACTGATATCTGCTTTGCCAAGATGTGACTCAACGCACGGATACTAATGTACCAATATCGAGAACTGTTTCGCTTTTACCGCATTACTTTTTGTCTTATAAATAGTTATGTAAGTACTATAGAATGTTCTCTAATCTCTAATTTCTCAAGTCAAAAAGTAGAGCGAACGTCTGTTTATCGCATCTTTAGAGTATTTTTCGATTTCATGATTACAAGTATAATGTCTTTGCAACTGTCGTTGACTTGATATTTTCTCTGAATTTTATTTGCATCAACATTATATAAATAATATAATTATAAGAAGGTAAATATATAAAAGAACCCGTTTACACTCGACGAATCGGCCAGACGAGTCAACGATGCAAATCTTTAATTAATTTTGTAGAAATGGTAGAAACTTAGCTTATCACAGCTTGCCAAGACTGAGTGAAGTTGATGCTGATTTAATTACAAATTCGTGATAGTATGGAATGTTCATTATCATGTCTGCGTGAGTTGCGCAAGTGCTTATTCATGTTTTCACGAGAACGCTCGGGATACATACAAATATTGTGACTAAATTTGTTCAGTTTATAAATTGCGGATGTACTCTGCGTCACTCTGTCTAGTTAGATGGAATGTTCGATTATTCGTCGAGATGTGTCAAGTTATTTTGGAAAAATGTTTTGGAAACCTGTAGAATTCACGTGTTATTCGTCGCTGCGTTTTACAATTGTTGCATAGAGATGCATTGGAAACTTTTCTCTACGTTAATAGCAAAGGCGGGCAAGCAGGTGAAGGGATGAGAAAATTGTACGCGGAGAGAAGAGGGATTTAGACCGCTGCTCCGGAAAATTAATCAAGAAACGAAATTACTTTCGTTGACGAGACCTCCGACATTCCAGTTCGCGCGCATGAGCGTAAGGCATTAGCGCCTGATATACGATGCTGCTGTACTACTCGGTTTGCCGTGGACTCGCGTCATGTCAAGGGATCAACCAGTCTCTGATTCGAAATTCAAAGTAACGACTTTCTGGAAAGTCATTACTTTTTCTTTTCCGGATTTTCCTTTTACCCAACATTCGTTCGAATCTTACAAAATAGATAGACTGATGATCTTTCTGCTATAACATTTTGTGGATGACACGGATCTTTATTTAAGCACGCGCGTTTTTTTTAGAGAACGTACGTTGACGTTTTCTTTCTGCTTATATGACATGTTATGTTTAGTTTTGATTGGTATTACGACTGTACAATCCGAGAGTGCTTTGCCGTGCTTTTGTTCGCGCCATTCGAAAAGGAAGTACTCCTAAGAGCGAAACGTTTATTCAGTCATTTCTCGGGAGCCGCATGGAGCGAGCAGGAAATGCTCCCCTATTCGTAACGCGCATCCATCGCGGACGGACTTATAAGGGGAGAAAAACGCGAAAGTGACACTATGTAGTTTTCAGCGTATGAAAAGAACGGAAGGAGGAAGCGTCCTTGTCTAGATCTGAACGTACTTCTGAATACCTCGTAGCAGCTTCCCGGTGTTCCTCCGGGACGAAACGAAGACTCGCGCAAGATGCGACGTAATTGTATAATGCTCGATTTTCCTATGCAGGTGCAAATTCGCAGCAATAATGATACTTTTCTGATTCGTTTATTGGGAAATGATATTATCACCGAGAGAGAGAGAGAGAGAGAGAGAAAGAATACAGAGCACATGCTACATCATGTTCTTTAGAGAATGTGTAACATTGAGTTAACGCGAGGAAGGCGACCGTTCCTGAACTCCATTTATTCACAAATGTACTTTTGTCAATCTATTTTTGTTTCGTTTTCTTTTCTTTTCTTCTTTTCCACTTTTTATGCTTTTTATCCGAGGGCGATGCCCTATTCCCTCATTCATTTTCCTTCCACTTTAACCTTCGAATAATCGCGTTTGTACATAGTTGTCATACGCATCGATTCCGGAAAGCGTGTCGAGTTTGATATCCGCATTGTGACGGAAACTGGTAAGAACACCTTCCGTTTTCTTTTCCGTCTACACTTGGATTTTCTGTTTTCATATCAAAATCAGTAATGCAGATTGGAATTTAAAAATTTGAAGCTCTCTGTATCGTCGGAATGTTCCTCAAATTGAAAATGTGTATCTTGTAAAAATTTTGAAATGTCAGAAAATCGTATTTTGAGACGTTTATGTAATATAATTTTTCATTGTGTAATACGCGAAGCAAGCAAAGTGACGTTTCAAGTATTGAAAAAAAACAATCTTTTTTTTCAATTTGAGTAACACGAGGCTCAGGATGCATGATGTCTTGACCGACACGGAAATCAATATCACAAAGATGTGTACACATATCATATGGGAAGATCCTAGAATTTTATGCGGTTGACATCTTTAAAATTTATCACATGTCTCGTGCATTATCTCGGTCAGCTCGTTCCAGCGAGTAGTACGTGTCGCTACATCTCTCGAGCGATGCGCACCAAATTCTGCCAAGTTTCTGCCAGTCCAACTTTAACCCCATTTCTGTGGTTTCCTCGCAGATGAGCCAAGATGATCGGACAAAACTACACTTTAATGTGCCACGTGCCTTGAGTAGAATAGACATTTGAATAGGATCGAAAAGTTTTTCCTTTTAGGAAAAGAAATCGAGTTAACGTGTTCATAAACTTATCAGTACGAGTTTCTTTCCACCAGAAAAATTATTATACCGAAGACGACTTCTAAAGTGTAATTGTATTTATTTTTGGTTGTGCCATGATTCACAAAATCTAAATAGCGGGAGAATTTTCATATCCTTATCACATTACACATATGGCGTCGTACGTGACCATCCAAAGTCTTGAAATTGAAAAGAGGATTCTTCATCAAGCGTTGTCTTTAGTTTTTAATTTAGTTCAGGTATATGTATTTTCCTCTGTATCGATATTATTTTTCACTCAACCCGATACCGCTTCTCCGCCTATATGTCTGCCTAGATTTCCTTCCTCTGTTCCTTCCTTCATCTTTCACTCCGCATTCGGTCCGCCGTCTTTCCCGTTCCGTCCAGAGGGGCGATTGACGTATCGATTCCAGAAGGGTGGTGCAGTCTGGCCTTCGCCACCGTGTCTGCGTGGTCCAAAAGTGCTGGCGTCGTCTGTCCCGCCGTTCTTCGTCCCCCGCGGCTGTCCGCCTTCCTCCACAATTCTCCTCCCTTTCCTCTGGTATGCTCTCCTTGTCTGAAAATCGATGGGTCGAGTGCTCTCGGTCGAGCGCGTGAGGATCCGCGGCGACGAAAGTCCGCGTGTGAAATGTCCACGTGAGAAATCGAGAGATCACCACCACCACCATCACGTGATCTCGCTCCTTGCATTTCTCCGATAACGTCCCAAATTCCGGTCTGATCGTTATCGAAAAACAATCAAGTGCTACATATAATCATTGAAACGTATAAATAAAATAATCATTTACCTGCCGATAATAAATCGCGTATCCACTAGTGATTGTTATCAATCGTAAAATTCTTTCAACACGTGACGGACGTTTAAATGTTCTTTCTGCATAGAGTGCTGGCACATTCGCGCAAATTCAAAATTGCTTCAAAATTGCAGAATTGGAGAAAGTAAGTTACATTTCAAGAGTTTACATATCGCGTATCGTGACATACAGGTGTTGCATACAATCTTTTTTCTCCACTCACAGTTTGTTCTTCTTCGGATTTTTATTATGTTTTCCCGCGCTTTCGTCAAAATTAAATATCGAACTGGAAATGTGCCAACGAAAGCGAATAAATAGTTAGGAGTGAATTGTACTTTTATCTCACACTTATACATATAATAAGGTCTATGCGTGTGCGTCCACGTATGTATGTGTACAGAAGCGATATACTTATCTTAGAACATGTAAAACTACCTGAAATTTTCGTTCAAGTTACTTAAAATACTACATTGTGCATTAATCGCGTCTTCATCGCTAAATTACCGTCTACCATTTATTGAGGATGGCAGGCAAATTATAATATTATACATTATTTCACCATGAGCTCAATTACGTCCTAATCAAGTATTTGATGGACAGACTTGCTCGTTGAAAATTCTCTGCTTTTGTCTATAACAGGACAGATAAATTCGATTTCGATGTACTGAAAAATGAGTTTTTACTCGCAATGAGCTACCGTAACCCCACAGGGCGCAACCTGCCGTTCGATCGTTTCTACTTGGTTACTTCAACAGGTAGGCCAGTGCGGCAGCATCAGTTGCGGGATGGTTTAATATCCTTATGGATGAACGTCAATTTTAATGCACTCGTAGATTACATCTGATTATTTGAAAATACCAAAATACATTGCATTCATTAAAGATATTATAGAAATCATGAATCCATGGATTGAAAATTGAGAAATCCCTCAAGAGGCAAAAAAACCATTGTAATATTATATTTTATACATGTCGTCTATTATTATTAGATATTTCTTTTTACAAATGCTATATATATTTTTGTTGAAAAATTCTCAATTACATTTGGTTCAGTGGCTCGTTAGCTATATGGTCGAAATAAAACTTGATTTATTATAATACATGAGAATTCTTCCTTTGCAAATGGAATTCAATGCAGTTTCGAGGCTTGTTCTAAACTTGACAGAATTTGAGAAAATAATTTGTTTTTCATTTGAATACTTTATCACCGCGGGATTCTTGCATCAGTTTGTACTCACGTAGTGAATTAGGTATAACGCGTAAGCACGAAACGGCAAATCCTCTTAGAGCAGGCTCGAAGACTAATTCGCTGCGTTAGAGAGATACGCGAGGTGAATACGTGGGCGTGCTATACGAATACTACTACGGATACAGAAAGGCACGATTGCTCTGTCGCAGACGGAAATGCAATTTGTAGCGACTTTACAATGGAATGGCATAGCTTTATGATATACGCCTATACGTACATCACTCGTTACTTCTAGTGCTCATTCGCGTTTGTGACACCAGTGTTTCAAGCCTACAGTCTATCGGCATAAACTTTGCAGAAACTCTTTGCTATAGAGACCAACATCAAAGTATTTCGCGCGCAATTATTTATCGTTTGTTTGAAGACAGAGAGAGAGAGAGAGAGAGAGAGAGAGAGAGAGAGAGGGGAGGGAATAATTAAGCTCAATCTAAGATCTTTTTATAACTTTTCGTAATTCTTTGAAATAACATTATTGAAACTTTAATCTCCCATTTTTATCGAGTTTTTACATACATGCATTTTTGTTTATTTCTGGAAACTATGAAAACACAACAGTAAAGTATGCGGTTACGACGTTGGAATTGTTCGGCGATTCCACGCTCAGCGTTCGATAAATAAATGACGTTATAAAATTTGGCCGAACCGACTTTTGGACATGATCCAAAGACGCAACGCTCTACTCGAACCTGAACATCGGTCTTTTTAAGTTGGTTTAGCACGTTGTTTACGGTATACCATGCCGTTATGACGGTATTAAAATAATCCTCTTTAATTCAGTCTATATTATACTTTATGCGAATTTAAATCTTTCCGATAGCACGACATCTTGGTAAAACCAAAGCTTTAATATTTATACTGATAATTAAACAATGGAGATTAAATACGCATAGCGGTATATCGTTCGAATATTCATATCAGCTACTATATACTTCGCAAATTGCCTTTTACGTATTTCATTGACACAGAGTTGGGTAACTTGAATTTTAAAAACGACAACGTGTTAAATTTGTGATAAATTGGATTATAAGTAAAATATATCTGCTCTTGTTATAAAACTAATAAATTTCTGAATGGAGAAATTGTGCGTAACATCAACCTTTGTTTTAACATTTAAAAGCAAATGTTCCAATTAAAGCAATTTAAGCGAGTATGAGAAAGCAGCAGTGCAACGTACGCACGCTGTATATACATTATTGATACACACACGTATATATACATATACATATGTAAAACAAATGAAATAATTTTCTCAAAGAGGTAGAGCTTGCGTACTTTGATTGTTTATTCGCCAATTAATCGATACAATCACACTGATGCACTTTTAATCTAGGTTAATTAGAAGAACGAGGAGTAATTACGAGATTCTGATCGGGGCGTGGCTAATGCCAAGCTGACCATTGTTTGACACGTCACCGCCATTATCGGCGGTTGATTAATGAAATTCTGCTAGTCCCCTCAAAGTGCTCTTCCGAGCTGAGAGACAACGTCGAGAACTTTGTGACGGATCATTTAATAACGTTAATGAAATATCTGTGGCTTCGGCATATGACGTTATATAGATTATTACTATTGGACGTTTTTCCTCCAAGCACGTAAGGCTTCTGTGTTTGAATCTTCTGAAGTTAAAATTTTTTAGAGAAAATTTACCAGTTGATCAATTATTCGCACTTAAACCTATTTAAACGTGATAATCGCTTGATAAATTGTCGGATTAGATTAAATAAAATTGCGCTTAAGGTAACAAAGTCTCGAAGTCCTTATTAAGGGGTGCTTTTGTAGATTGCAAGTGACAGCAAGAAGGAGACGTGAGAATAAAGTGGCGATTTCTCTCGGTCCGCGTTGCCGCGGGAGCAATTCGACGCTAATTGCCAAGTCGCTAGAAATAAGCACCGACAGGTATTGGATTAATCAAGTTGTACCGGGAGAATTAGGGTGCAATTGCGGTTGCAAGTAGTCGGTTTTGTCTCATCTATCCGCGCTAGTACAATATATGGATAATTGCGGAATGTCTCAGTGACCATATCTTGCCTTTCGTGTCTCGCAAACTAGGAAATCCAATTTTCTAGCAAGATAGATTCTAGAATACCGCATACACACTTTGAAAACCATCTTGCTACGAAATTGCGGAAGACGATTTCTGTGACACTCTTTACAGCTCTGTTTTCTTCAATGGAGAAACTTGTCGTATTATACGAATTTAAGGAACGTAATTTTTCGATAGATTCCAAGAGATCTCTTAGTTTTAGTAGTACTTACTACTAATAAAATAAAAAAGATTGTTTGTGATGAATGAAAGAAAGGAAGAAAACAATGCGGTCCACCGCATGTTCTTTAAATATATTTAATCAGGTTATTTTCTGATTCCGATAGACAGAAGTTGGAGAGAGAGGAAGAAAGAGAAACCACGGATAATAAATATAAAAATTATTATTGTAATAAAACCATTATTGCGTGTAATTGTCGGGTGTAATTCTTCTATTAAATTGTTGTGAAATTCGTTATATGTACGCGCAAATGAGATATTACGTTACTAAATTCCGACTCTATCTCTGATAGCGGGGAGGAATATCGGTTCGCAGGAAACCCCTGATTGATACGTAGGAATCGATTGGCACTCGTTTCACACTCCGGATCGTTTCTAGCACGCGCGAGATTTCCGACAGGGGCTTTCGAGGGATACGGCCTGTAGAAAGTCTCGTTTTGTCTGCACCTAGCGTGGGATTCGGCTTGATGGATCATGGCATGAAATATGTAAGGATAGTCATTATCGTGACGGCTATACAACAAGTTTCTTCGCGATGTAACGCGATGTATATAACGATACAACAATTAGATAATTCGACAACCGTTAGTATCGTGAATCGTTTTGTATGAGAAAAGGACATTCGCGAACAAAGAAGTTTACAGTTTTGGTAGCTAAGCGCGATGAAATACATTAGTAATGAAAGTGAAAATTTGAGAAACTTATTTAATAAAATTTTGTTATAACTGTGCTTCAATGAACGTTAATGACGTTTATTCTTGAACGGAAAAGTGTAACCAGTTTCTCAGCGTAGCTCGCGGCACAGTCTGCAGTTTGTGGATCACGTTGTTGTCAGAACTCCCGCAACATCGTTAACTTGCACCTGGAGAGGAATTCTCTCGTGAATATGCTGTATATGTAACTCGGTGATATTGTTATAATTCTGGAGAGCTCTGGCAGCGTTCGATATTGCCATAACGTCACACAGTCTATATTACAAATATGTCGCGATCATCGGATTTACGATAACATTCCTCTAAAATCCGATCGGGTGAGAGAAAAGTAACCCAAAAGTATTTTTCTTACGCGTTTCATAGGAAGCTTTGTAACATTTGTACGATATCATTTCTTGCTCCTTCAAGGCGGAGCAAACATTTATCATCTATGTACACTTGACAGAAAATTATATTTTTCTTGCGCAAATGCGCCAAGTTTTTAACAGATCGGTATGTTTTACTGATTTTCGACTCTCGATATGTTTGTTTCGTATATCATGTACCCGTATACGATGGCAACTTTAATGTCCCCTCCGAGGGTGATACTTTGAGGGACAAAACGATTATATTTCCTCCTCATTGAAGGGGAGCCACGTCTCGAATTAGACAGTTGACCTCGCATAGGGTCGCCTTTGCGTAACATGTGACCAGAAATTATACACAGTATGTCACGTAGCGAGCGAGGACAATCCGATTGTGTGAAAAGTGCGCCACACATAGAAGTAGCGTCTCTCGCTTTGAAACGTATTCGATTGGAAAAGTAGTCAGGCACTAGCCGAGGATAGGAATCACGCTCACATGTATAGATACGTACAACAAAGTTCCGCGATTCTCTCTCAATTTCCGAGAAAGGTCACTAGTCACTCATCTCTAGACCAATATGACTGATGTGAAATTATTCAGCGATCCGTGCACCATCGTGTGTTTCCCCCAAGGTCGGCTGACTGTTTTAGATACCCGTTTAATCTACCGAACGGCACGAATTTAGAATTTATCAGTATTTCCGCGAGATGTTTTCATCTTGATACTATGGTTAGGGCTACTTTAATTGAAGAATCGATTTTTAATTAAAACTCTAATGGCAGTTTTAACGTCTGTCGATACATGCACGTGGACGCGAGCGACGTACTTTGTATTTTCGATTTCGGCTGTAAGCTGACTAGCTGTAAGAAAATTCCAGCGTAGTAATAATCGTAACCGTAATATTGCTTGAGAACACTTCGGAGAAAGATATGCGAACTTGAATACCGTGCAAACGTGCAAGCCACGTCAATTGACGTGGACGTGTGTTCCAAAGCTCGTATTTCCAATGTTGCATGAGGTGTTGTGCTTGCCAGTCAACTCTAGTCAGAGATTAGGTTCCCAAGTGACTCATGACGCGCAAAGGCTCTTTCCCTACATGTATGTAAGGTAGAACGTCTCTTGTGTGCAATGCCCAATTCGCACAACAAACAAAGTTTCTCTAACACGTTGTAAATATGACGAATTTTTTTATACTGGACACACGACTTCTAATATATATATATATTGTCATCTAAATATGTGTCACACTTTTTCCACATCGAAGAAATCTCATTCTGTCTGAAAGGTCTTCATCGATCGCTCTACGTCGCAAAAAGAGCAAGAGAAGAAAACCGCGAGAGGCTTTTCAGAGCGAACGGAGCTTTGTTTCGCTCCTTCCATTGGGAAGCAAAAAAACTACAAAGGAAGAGAAGATACTTTCTTCTCTTTACAGTTACTCACAAAGAATCTATAGAGCTTTTCTTCTCTCGAATGCAGATGCAATTATGTTAATTTTATGATCCTTTGAATGTATATACGACGTTAAATTGATAAAAGCTGTAAAAGTTATTATTTGCAAGGATAATTGTATTATTGTCGAGTATGTTTAATTATCATTTAACAGTCTGTCTATTATAAAATTGGATTATCAGAAAGTGATGTAAAACTATACAGACGATGATTACACAAATAAATGACAGGTGATATGTCATCCGCTACACCGCGAAAATATGTACATTCTCAAAAATCATGATTATTTTACCATATTTTTTTTATATCGTACGGTCTTAATGTCTGTGAGAAAAATAGGTTACCAACACAATGCGATAATCGATAGGGTTAAAATAAATTTTGTCAAAGAGCATTTATGGAATACAAACACACGTATATACTGTGAAAATGTGAGACAAGGTAGATGAGTCTGCGAACCAGTGGTCCGCAGTTATTACTTCCTTAGCGACATAATATACGAGCACGTCTTCCAAGCTTTTGTTCGCTGCGTATAACGGGATGAAACGCTTCATTGCAAGGAAACGAGAATTTTATCGTCTCTAAACCATGTAGCGGATGTTGAAAAGGAAAAGTGACAAAACGAAACGGCTATATAGCGGCGAAATTTCAAATGTTTTAACTCCATACTAAATTTTGCAATATGTTCAAGTATCTTAAAGCTATTGAATATTTTCACATTTGTTTATTCACAATGGGCAGGAAAGGTTGTCAATCAATCTCGCTATCCGATTTTTAACTGTTTAAGACTTGTATGTAAGAGATAGAGCACGGAGGTAAGAGGCGATAAACGCTAGCAACGAGACACATTTCATATTGAGGACAAATCCTATACGTTGTCCGTAAAACGTAAAGAAAAACTTATTACATATTATTCCAAGTTTTGAAATTGTTGTCAAAACTGTTATGTTTAATATAATGAATTTCATAAAATATGCCAACAAACGGGCACATGCTAACGGTAAATTTTGGCGTTTTTGCAAAGTAGACCCACGACTTCTCCAAAGTTTATCTGCAAGCTTACATCCTTGTCTCATGTAAATGCAGACAAAATCTGCGGCCAAGACGGGTGTCGTGGATAATCTTTGAAATTTATGTTTGAACCTCCATCAATCACTGACTTTGGACCATAGCTAACACATTGACAGCGGCTATTTTTCTCACGGGATTGACCGTTGACCGTCCTTTTCTTAACCCATCGATCACGCGTCCGCGATTAATATCGATAGTGAAACAACGCCGTTTAGAATATTGATTTATTCAATTTATTGAAACAACTATCCATTATAACAAATATCTGTCACATGTAACAAATATGTAGATGGCTCTTAATTTATGATTTTTCGAATTCGGCAGTGGAGTTCTCGCGTTGAAAAGCAATTTTTTCATCTCGGCAACTCGACTGTGTTACGGTCATCTAGGTACGTCATGAGAAATTTTTATGCGAGAGACGCAAGCGGCGTCCCCATAAATTGCTCGTATCGGATAAAATTCCGCATCGCGGTGTAGCGCGTTGCGTTGCGGGAAGGAAAAATTTTCAAGTGAGCGAGTTATTGGAGTGTCAAGTGTACTGAAGATGCATCGTGGCGTCTAAGCTACCCCTCGACGTTCCTTCGGGTTTGCGTGTCGTTGGAAAATGCGTGCTATGAATCGTTGACTGTTACGCTACATCAAGCAATTTATAGAATTTATAGAATTTAAAGAATTTATAGGATCAACACGAAAAAAACGTGTAGAATGTTCAAACGTGTGCATTTGATGTAGGTATATAGCTATTTCTGTCGATATCGAGCATAGAACTGCGTCTCTTGCTTGTACGAATCTATCTTTTACGTCTGTGGATATTTCGAATGGACGATCGCGGTACGAGTTGTCCACGAGGAAACATCGAGGAGATACAACACGAGATACCATTAATTTCCAGCGTGGATCCAGTAATATAGACATTTTTTCGCTTTATCTTTCCCCGCGGATCTGTCAATATGCTTAGCAGCTGGTATCACGCGCTCACAGTGTTAATTCTGTTGGTTGCTATAGATACTGCTAGCCGACGCGGCAGTTTACGTGTCAGCATTTACAGCGTTCTCGCGAACGAGAGAATAGAGGTGCACCCCTTTTAAATTCATCTCTAATTTAAGTCGCATTGTTCCGAGTCAGGTGGTGCGATGATACGTGCGTGCACGCGCGGGGGCGCGTCGTATGTCGGCATGGACGTGTGCGTGGTCACTTTACGTCACGGAAAACGATGAATCGTGCACACGTGTGTTGGCTACTACTCCGCCCTGCATATGCAAACTACTCGTCCCAGTTAATGCATACGTAACGCGACTACCCGGGGCTTACTTCAACAATGGCGTCTTATTATGAGACAAATTACGTCTCATAATCGCAGCAATTTCCCTTCCGCCCTCTCAGCACTCGGCACTCGCCACTCGCTTAATTCTTCACGGGCTGTTGCCTTCGCCGCAACATCACTTTTAATCCCGAGCGTACCATTGATGATGATCCCCGCTGATAGCGTAATTTAATCTATTGCTACATATTCGAGAAAGCGAAAAATGAAAAATTGGACGACGAATCACACTCTTGGCTTGTCCAATCCGCTTGATTGTTAAATGTGCGGCTCACTAAATTTTCGACAGCACGTTTCGGTTAATCGATTTTAATATACATTAATATAATAGCGCGAAACTAGTAAGATCCGTCTGATCCTTGAGATCTTGCTCTTTTTACGAATTTCCATTTGAAACGATATTCACGATAATAACAACGTTTAATAATATTAATGCAACGTTACTTCTGAATAATCCAAATCTGTTTGTTGCCAAATTTTCATAATAATGTCTTACCTTGTATAGATCATATGTGTACAAGGTATAGAATATGCGTCTAGCATCGCGAGATGTATATTATACATTTTTATAAAATGGGATTTGTAGAACCTCTCAACTGACAATTTCTATTTCTTTAAAATTGGTTTAACCTATACAGGAAGAAATGTCGTCCGTCAGAAGACATCTTCAAGGAACGAGAACCTTGAACGTTACCGTGTCATTTATCACGCGATAAATTCCACCATTGACGGATTTACGGAATGATAGCCGACCGTTACATTGAAAATGCGCGAATCACTTATTCATATTATACACCATCTTAACGCTCTTACTATAATATAAATGATACCATAATAAGAGATTCATTAATAATCAGATATAATAAAATAGTCTGCGCGTTATATGCATAAATCAATCTCCAACGGCATATGAACGATATTTGATGAATCTTTAATCGATAAATTAAAATTTGTTTGCCAATCTCTGTTGAGTTGACATTTCTGAAAATATCAGATGCACGTTAAGTAATTAGATCCTCGCTCTGCTCGAGTATTTCGATTATTTTATCAAATTCGATGTACATTACGAATACTCTCTACATTGATATTTCCGCAAGTTTTCTTCCATTTGACAAGTAGATGGCACAAATTCAATTTAAGAGAGCGGCTAATGGTACCAAGTTAAAGCTGGCGGAACGAGGAGCGCAACATTAACGATCTTTGCAAATGTTAAATTTTCTTTGTGAAAAGATATTTGTGACACAAACATTCCAATAAGATTCAGTGATAAATTGCAGTCAATAATTGTCATCCCATTCAGGATATCGTGAGATAAACGGTCGACAAACCACATCTCACGATCAGTGTTTCGTGATACCGTTAGAATAGCAAGGTCCATGACCAAGTTGCGTACGACATATCCAACCCTCTCTTAGCAGCCATTTCCTCTCTCTATCTCTCTGTTTCTAAAGGCATAGCACTAAATAGTAGCGTAAATTCTATTACGCGCGACACAATAGCTAGGACGTTTCTGGCCATTTGAGCATCGGTTTATGCATGTGTTTTCCGTTCCAAATGTAGCACACAAATGTACTCGGTTTGCGGAGTGTGCGTATACACTTGATTGGTGTATCGAGTTACGATGGAGAAATGAATTCTATTCCGTTGGTGCGGAAAATACGATGAGAAGAAGAGGAGAATTCCTTGCTTACCTCGCAACGAGAAATGTCACGTACAGGAAGAACGAAAGAGAGAAAGAAAGAGATAGTAAAGGCAAAATATCACTTGTAGCACTTTTTACATGCATTTAGGATACGTGAAATGAAATACTGTAGAGTCTTTGCGATAGCTATAGTTTGATAAGTCATTTCGGATGTTTATTTTCTTGAAAAAGAGAGTTTGTGCACTTGTACTCTTCTAGACTCTAATCAGAGAACACGTGCGATGCGAACAGCAAAACCGCTTACGTTTATGTATACCGATGCGTTGGCGCATGACTACATGCCTACGTGTCGACTAGATACGTTAACTTGACGTTGATTTTGCCTTTCCACTCAGTTTGTTATTAAACGATCTATCGGGCTTTATGAGAACGGTGCAACCCTCTACTCACTTGGATTTGTTATATGCGATGTAAAAATCATAGCACAAATCTTCCTTGTATTGAAATTAACAATTATACTATGCACATCTTTTTATTTTTAATTTCAAAATTTAATTATAAACTATAGAATATACACAAGCGTTACATGCATCTTTTTTAAATGTGTAATTTTGAATAAATTTGGCAATCTGAACCCGGAAGAAGATTTGAACGAAACAGCAAATATGATTTTGCATGAGATAAGATTTGATTGCGATCTTTTGCACAATAGATACGTAAGTATTGCTAATGAGCTATCCATTTATAAAACTTGTTGAGAAGGAGAGCGCTCATTTGTCAAAATCTATATTCAAGTGCCATCTATATAAATTCTAGCAGGGTTGCACGTGATGTAGTGTGATATTCTTTTATACGTCATAGCCTACCACCGTGAAGTAATATCGTATTGAAAAATATATATTATATCTGCATTTTTATGACATAATCAACAATCATCATGAGGAATAATGTTCTCTCGAAGTTTTTATCTAAGGTGCTAAACGCGCACGTCAACTTTTGTTTCAATCTATTATGTATAGTTTAGTTATACATTGGATCCGCCTTTCGAAACTAATAACGGTAATGAACATTTCATGACTTTTATAGATCTAATCGATCTTTATCTTAGCACTTAATCGTTTCGCGCATCCATCACTGGCTGTGAAAAGGAAAACGAAGACAAAGGGGCAGTTTTTATTATCTTGGTAAAATGAGAATGTTTTCTTTTATATTTTTCATTTTAAAGATGCATCATATCACAATAACACAAGTAGAGTTGTTTAATTCATGTTAAAAAAATTATTCGTTTGTTTCGAAAGTAATTAAACGTCTAAACAATTTATTTATAATTTATTTTTTATTTTATTTTTTTAGCTTGTTAAATGCTTGTCTAAATGCAACAGAAATCAATTTGGCTTTATACTTGTTTGTAGAACAACCGAAACAGGATCATCTTGCGCTCGAGTGATAGGTATTGTAGGTGAATGATATTAGAAATGATAGTAGGAAGCACACGCAATTCAAAAAATATTGATTCGTCGATAATATCTGATAACAGCAGCGTCGAAAACATGTCGGTACGCTTTAGATACAAATCAACTTTATACCTAGTGTCGTTTCGCCATCCCTACAGTAATGATTCTGGACTTAGCCCGTGTGCGGCAAGCCTCGACAGAGAGAACAAATAATGTTCGTTATTATTTACTCCTCTTGCCTCTTTTCCCTCCGCGAGTTTGCGTAGTCGCGTAAACTCAATGATCAGGACTTGCTTAAATGGAGCATTTACGCTTATCGTAAGGGACGAGCCGTACCTTGGTCGAATTCGCATTGTTTCGAGTGAAATGCCGACCGATATACTCGATCTACGACGAATTTGGAGAGTTGGACACAGGCGTAATCGTGTCAATCCGCAGAAACTAAAAATATTTTGCTTGTCCTCTTTATACAAGGTACGTACATTCTGTGACGCACGTGTATTAATAATGTCATATCTTACAATGTCTCCGCAAGAAGCTAAGCGTATCGCGTACCAGGTAAAATGATGAAATTTAATATTCAAGTTTGCTTGTTCCGCGTGACATTTATTTGATGTCTGACTGAACATCTGACTCGTTGTACTTGATAATGTGCAAGAGTCGTTAATAAAAACTGGTGAATCGTGAGTCCACGTCGTAGTACTCTTGTGCGCCATACTTTATCCCCCTGAGACCCGACGCGGTGGCACACAAAGTTGGTGGTATCTAGTTAACCTGTTTTCGGGTCTTGAGGTAGAGGAAAATAGGATGTTACGTCAAACTCGATTAATGTCCGTGGGATTCAAGGAGAGGGAACGATGTGCGGAGACTGACATTAATGGTGTTGATCGGAGTTGACAGGATTGTTTTGCATTTAAGTTATCTTAGTAACAGATAGAGCCGCGCAATGTTGTAACCGTTTAATCATTCTCGCGTGTAAAATGAAAATATATCTTGTAAAATATACTATACTTTTGGGTATATTTTATGAAGTTAATTAATTAATCTATTTAAGTAATTGAGAAACGTTATATGAATCAGATACTCGTAAGCGTGACTATAAGCAAATAGCTCGCAGTTTTCAAGTTAGATTTTTCTATACGAGAAGCAGAGAAAAAGAAAGAAAGAGAGCGAGAGAGAGAGAGAAAGAGAAAGAGAGAGAAAGGAAATATCGGTAAAATTGTCATAGACATTTTGCATAATGACAAACAATTTCATAGAGGAACAGTTACACGAAATTATTAGACCAAAGTACACGCGAAAAAACTAACGTTGCAACGTCGTATATAGAGCAGTGTTTTTCTTTTTTTCTAACATCTACGATACAAAAATTTGACGCAGTATTTTAAAGAGGAGAGATCCGCAAGCTCTCTCGTGTGTAATCAATACGAAGTCCGTTACGAAAGTTGGTCAGACGATATTACGATATTTGCTTCGAGATAAGTTTCTATATCAATTTATATGGATTAAAATTGAAGTATGTGCAATTACATGCAATCAAATTCAGGCTCATTGAAACGATTGAAGAAAAATATTATATTTTCAAGTGTTATTTACGATAGAATATTTAGACAAGTGCAAAACACATTATTGGAGCTAGCATATTTTTCACGATTGTTATTAAAAGTTTATTTCTTATCAAAATATAAACACCATACGAGTGACTGATGCTGAAGAATTAAGGATAGATTTTACGCAGAGAAATCTTGAAGAAAGTACTCCAAAGTATCCAAAGAATCTTTTCTGAAATTTCTGCAAGAACAAAAACCTTTCTGATAAAACTGGCTTGAACAAGCAGTTCGCGGTCGAGTGAACCAATTGACCCTTCGATATTACCGACGTTTCCAGCTCGGTCAATTTATAGCCGCGTCTCTGCTGCAAATTGCTCCTTCATCACAGAATTTTCGCCACGCTGCCAAAAAAGGAACATCCTAAAAATAGACAATAGTCGTTGGGTACTCTTGCGTATTTTTTTACGTACAGGTGGAAAGGCCTTTTTCTCGCAGTTGATAATCGGTGTGCCGTCTACATTTCTCTACAAATACAGTTATATAAATGCGCATATGTGATTTAAACTTGGACAAGGTATTATACCATTTCGATGAACGAGATGAGGCATCATCATTCGCGAATGCAAAATTGCGAAACACATTTCACGTTCCATTAAGAGATAATTGCGAGAACGACGTCGATTTCCCGATAAAAGTCTTCTTAACATGATTATTGTGATATGTAATATAGTAATTGAATAAAATTACACACCTTATATGATAGCCGGAAATGAGAAACTATTAACTTTATTACAAAGTTAAGAATATTTCGAAAAGTGAAATGATATCGAAATATCGAATCGTAGATATCGAAAGTTTCTGGACATTATGCCGGAGCATCGAAAGCTCTCTGTGTACGTGCATGCGCGTGCATATGTGTGTTAATAACATTTTAATCAAGTAAAATGTATACATGGAACATGAGATAAGATTCACTATTAGAATATGTTAATATTAAAAAGAAAATATTTCAATAACTTTGCATTTCAGTTTTAAAAATTCCTTTTATTTTTTTATAATTAGAAATATTGAGTCACAAAAGATTCAAGATTAAAGAAAATATAATAATGCAATTTATACAATGAATAATGCAAAAGTTACTGACACAATATGTTGACTCGGTGTCAACTTATCAATAACTATAAAAATGTATTGTATAACATGAGAAAGTTATATATACATATACATAATATGTATATAATTATGTGTATGTATTTAAGTAGGCCGTGTTTCAGCACAAAGGTACTACCATTATCCGGACACGGTTAAACTCTCACTTGGAACAAGAGGATAGAACAATAGCGCTGTGTCCAATTCGGAGCGCATGTCCATATTGGTTGACTAACTATTGTATCAATTCTTGTGTATGCATTTGCAGGAATGTGTCTATCAATGTTCTCCTCCCGATGTTGCCGAGCGTTTTCAAGGCAAATAGTACAGCAAGTTTCAATTGTAAAGCTATATCGTTCGTGAAAGTTGTGTGATTACATTACGTTATATTGTATTACATTATATTTCATATGCAATTCATAGCGAATATTATCGAGCCATTGGAGCCCAATCTTTACCATCGCGTAGCAAAACCATTATGCGTGCGCATAACTTTGCTTTCGGAATTGTTCATAATGTAATAACGTAAATATCACTAGCAAGCTCGATATCTCGCTATAAAAGCGGTAATGTCTCTTTGAGCTTCCCAATTTCATTTTTATTTCTTGTGTACACGAATATTATTCTACATTATTTACTTCTATTTTCAAATTCACATTCAAATAAATGACAAAAAAAGAATGAAGTAAAAACAAATTATTTAATAATTTTGTCAATATCCTGTTTCTAGCAGATTTCAAATAAAAATGAAATATGTGAGTTTCTCTCTCTCTCCTTCTCTCTCTTTGTCTACTTTGTCAGGCTTGAGCAAAACTCAGGTGAACATGTAGATCGAAATAACTGCAGCATCACTGACAGCTGCAGTGCGGCTACAATTTCATACATATTATGCCCACACATGATAAAGATCCATATACCACGATATCACACACACACACACACACACACACACACACACACACACACACACACACACACACGCACACACACGCAACATTCCATGCATCTACTTGTGCTTGTTTGTCTGATTCATATACATGGATATTATATGCACGGATATGAATACGGGGGTATTCATCCATGTACCGTTTTTCTTTCGATACATTAAACACTTGACATATGCGTAACTCTTCCAACGCGTAAATGGATACTATATGTTTTTACACGCTTGACCTATTTTATAAGTAATACACAATCTGTTTCGCTCTTTAACGAAAAAAAGTTACCACTTAACCAGACTTAATTTAATATTTTCTCATCAAGCGATTATTGTACGCATTAGTGGATTAACTTGTTTGTGATATTTTACATTTATTTTTGTGCTACCGAAGCAATGATTTTGATAGCTATACATAACAAATGAAGAGAAAACCTGTCGTATTCTTGATGCACAATTGTTTTTTGAGTATGTGTTAACAAAATGTTACATGTACAGTAATAAATGAAAAGTTTATGAAAAAGTTTATAAACAAAATGTTTCTTTCGAGATGGGAATGAAATTGAGAAAAAATATATATTGTATATGTAGCTCCTCATGTTGTATAATCATTCAAGAGATAATTATGAAATTACAGGTGGATCGGGCGGAGAAGGAGGAAGGACAGGGAGAGGGTGGTCTGGCGCCGTCTTTTGCGGGTTGCAGCGGTGCTTCCGGATCGAGGATGGGCCCTGGGCCCGATTCTGGCAGCAGCGCTCCCTCTTCCGTTCCACAATCGCTGGCCACCTCAAGAGACGACGAGGACGACGAAGACGAAGAAAGCAGTGGTAGGCGGTCTAATGGTCATGGAGGATCGAGGTTAGTGTGCAACCTTCTCATCTCAGCTTCGTCTAAACTTGCTTGATACGGACGTACTACTCGAATGCATTTCCTATACGCGTGTGCATAATTTCAATAAATTGTATTGAAATACATAACGTAATATCTCGAGAATCTTCCGATTTACGGAATACATTGTGTTTTTTCACTTTTCGATGAATTACGACAAATCTAAATCGTTAAGCCGATAGCAGCATATTCTCATTATTCGATTTTTTCATTGCAACGCTTTTCGACAATACGCGCATCACACGCCTCGAGAATGCATTTTCGATACGGTGCAGTAAATTTCAGATGAAACGATTCACGATCGTACCGAATGGAACTTTAAATCGGACGATAGCAAATCTCTGAGGGAGAGCTTTTGTCTCATTCTCCTTTTATTCGAGCATTTACAGCGTTTCCTCATAGCCTCGTACATACATATACATACGTATATACACTGTACGTGTACGTACGATGTGTAAATATAATGAAAAATTTCATGGACGGCGTACTTGGCAAGAAATTCAGTTGAAATGTTAAGACGCTGATCCGCTGATAGTGAAAAATATTCGAGACGTGTGTGCGAGTGTACCAAAGGCATAATAAAAGATCTGACGTATCGAGAGAGCTTAAAATCTGGTACGAACCTAAAACCTTTCGATTCACCTTAACTTCTTGCGAGATGTTTAAGCTCTCGATTGCTCTGGCCCGCATTAAAGTTCGTTTTATAAAGTTTGAAAGGGCCAGAGGCCAAGCTTAATCTCTTTCTTATACACTTGCTTTTCTTCCCTCGATCAGAGCATCAGAGCTTTTTTAAATCGTATGATCCAACGACGGATTTTCTTGCCTTGGGGGACGCTTGTTTCCCTGTTTGATAGAAGTGATAATGAGAGAAATAATTTGATGAGATCCTTTTCACGCGAATAAGCATGCAAGCAAAAAATATATTCCTGGTGTATCAATGTAAGTAATTGAATAAAACGGCATTTACGTTCAAACTTTTACTTTTTTTCATATCGGACGTAGGAATAAAAGGGATATTATGAAATGAAATATTCTGCTTAACCCCTTCGGCGGCATTGACGCCATATGGCGTCCTTGTATTTTTTTCGATTGATTGGGCCGATCTTCATAAAACTTAGTACCCTTAGTAAGCTTTTTGGATCGCTGAATACGAATCCATAGTCAAAATTTCAAAATTCAAAATGACGGATCCAATATGGCGATCGAATATAATCATAAAATCAAAATTTGTTCGGAATGTTATTAAATCTGATATCTAAGGGTTTTTGGGACTGATGAATACGAATCTCAGATCACAATTCCAAAATTCAAAATGGCGGACCCAATATTGCGGTCAAAAAAGCAAAATCTATCTGAGTGTTATGAAAACTGGTATCCAAGAATTTTTTCAGTCGCTGAATTTGAGGTACAAAATTGCAAAATTCAAAATTTCGAACCCAATGAAGTGGCACAAAATAAATAAAAACTTTTTTCACTAAGTTTTTGGATGCATCTTTCCAAAGATAGTTTGGGTTCCCAATTCTAAGATACAAATACTTGTCAGTTTTTCAATTGTTCTTAGATAGATTTGGTTTTTTGACCGCCATATTGGATCGGCCATTTTGAATTATGAAATTTTGTACCTCAAATTCATATTTCGCGAGCCAAAAAATCCCTAAATACAAGGTGTCTTTAAAATCCGATTACTTTTTTTGGGTGCCACCAGGGGCACAAACAGTGATATTCTGTTTGCCGCTGAAGGGGTTAATAAGCAAAAAAGTTTACCTAATCTGCAAGTTGTAATGTAGCTCTTACTTTCTCGCGAATGTTCGTAAAGAATTATTATGGACTATAAAGTGCCTGAAATACATACGCGTATATAGATTTTTTCGCCAAATATATGTAACGTATCACATATGCACAGTTTGATACGGCTATTTGACTAAAAGCTCACTTGAATCTACATATGTACTGCCGAAACTTTAAGTTAAATAATTTCAAAGTTTCTTCTTCTAGCTGCTAATTAACATTACAAATTGGAGCACGTGGCATCATGTACATTTCAAGGATGTCAAGCTTAATTATGTAATTATACGATTCTGACGATTTCTCTTATTTCACGTAAAATATTCCAGTATTTCTTGAACTGTTTACAGGGCAAAATTAAGTTTTTTAATTAGATTTTGTCTAATTAGATAAATAATAATAAAGTAAATATAGAGGTAGTAATCAGTAAGTACTCAACAATAATAATCGCTGCACAAGAAGAAATCTCATCATTTTTGTTTCAAAGTATTCAGTATTATTCATTCGATATGATTAAACAACATCATCACGGTAACATTCATTGAACATTTGAATAATCAATAGGATGTAATGGAAATACTAGGTTTAACGTAAAGCGAAGGTAATTTTGTTACTTGTATTACATATTGTATAATAATATTCAGATCCACGTCTTCTGTTAGAATTTTCATGAAATGAAAATGAAAATTTCCGTCCGGCGCAATGTAATCGGAAAGCGTGGCAAAACTAATTTCCAAGTCGAAATCTTGCATACGACAGAATCGCGCTTCGCTGCTCGCTGCTACTGCTAGTTCCGCGAATTTGGTTTTTTTCTTTCTCTCTATTGTACAATGACTTCTCGTTGCATGTAGCACTTGGCGAGCAAGCTGTATAATCAGCAAGTCCCGGCAGTTTATTTATTCAGTAGGGATCCAGGCCCGCTTTCCCAGATTCCCAGACACCCAGGCAGAGTAACGGTAAAGTGTCGATTCTGCTGCAGTCGCATCGCGCGCGTTACAATTCCGTATAGCGCAAAGTGCACTCGGCAAACTGCCGCGTTGTCGAGCTTGCGCGCCTCGCCAATTAATGTCGCGATGTTCCGCGGCGCCAAACCTTTGTCGTTAAACGACAAAACCTTTTTTCACGAGAGTAAATGAATTTAGCGTCGCGTCAGCCGGTGAGTTTTCAGTGGATGGCTCGTTTTTCACGATGTGATATGGAGATGGACAGACGGACACGGAGAGAAAGGCATGAAGAATTGTTTGATTGCGCTTGTGTGAAAGGACGCGAGATTGACTCGGAACGAAAGAAAGGGAGAAAGAGAGAAAGTATGTATGAGTGATGAAACTTCACGCACTCAATGAAATACGTTACAGACCATAACTGTATTACGTCACTTTCGAATGAGATGGTTCCCCGAATGAACGAGTAATTCTTTCGAAACCTTTTCTTTTTTTGTGAAATGGCTTTACGTTATCACTCACAGATTGACGGTGGTAGTGACACGAAAACTACGATAATTGGTCATGCTACAAATCATATTACAAATCGTACTACTAGTTTACTAGACTCGTAAGAGATTCAAAGTTTCAAATAGATTCTCTGTTCGCATTTGAAAACTCACGTAGAGAAACATCAAGTTTTCTAAAATGATTTAATCTCATTTCAAGTACACTTTTAATACACAAATTTTGATCGGAAAAAATAATTTCCTCTTTTTTTTCTCTTATGTGGTATCATAAGTGCAATTGATCTTTGTCGAAAACATTATATTATAGGCATGCGCGTGTACATGCGGGATGCTTCCAAGACTTGAACAGAAAATAGCAGAGACATGTGCTATCAAAGCAAGTACTTAGTACGTGTAAAGAAATCGTATCAGTATTAAAGGAAACCATCCCACCCGATATATCATTCACTTATTCATACATGACATGCATTTTAGGATGAACGTGCACAAAGTAATATCTGAAAAAGCGCAGCTTTCCCTAGAGCGAGAGAAAGAGAGAAAGAAAGAGAAAGATCATACGAGCATGTAAGAAAAAGAAATGAATCACGAGATCATAAGTGCTGTATGTGTGTGTGTGTGTGTGTGTGTGTGTGTGTGTGTGTGTGTGTGTGTGTGTGTGTGTGTGTGTGAAAGAGAGAGAGAGGCAACCCGTATGGGTTCTCTGTCTTCTTCACAGGTCATCGGAGATCCATCGCCAGCGACACGCTTCCTCGATACATCGTCGACGACGCTTGGAGAATAAGACGGCTGGTGTGACCTCGACCACTTCGGAATCACTGGAGAGCTACATCCTCGATACAGAGATACCAGCAGCAGCCAGAAGGCCCCGTAGCACGAGGGGTTCGCAAAAATGGAGTAACGTACGCGCAGTCATGGCGTTATATTCCTCTCTACGCAAAATTAAGAGGTATTCCCGTCATTAATCGATATGGACGGTAACCTCTGGCACTTATCATCCGCACACAATTACACACCAGTACACCAATCTTCAGATTGTCCCTTGCATCGTGTTGGAGATTCGTGTTGGGAACGATAACTTCAATGCTCGCGTTTTTTCAAGGATTATTTTTTGAATTCTTTGTGTGTGTGAAAATATGTTTCTCTTAAATTTTTTAAATATTCCAGAAGATTTTAAATAAATTCCTCGATAATGTTTATTGATCTGCAGACGAAATAATTTTGATGATAACGTTCCCATCACTGCTCACACGATACTATGACTGCTCGCGATGTAAAACGAACAGAATTGATGAGTATACAAGGCTCTCGGTAGAATCGATATATTTAAAGAAAATCTTTGCAGATATTTATTAAAAATGTTAGTTTATTGGGAATATTATTTTTCTGATAAAAAATATCACAAAGATTATCACGTACTTGTATACGTTGCTGCTTATGTATATTATAATAATTTAAGGTCCGAGTTCATAGTCGCATTTAGCTGAGAAACA
The DNA here is from genome assembly GCF_003672135.1 of Ooceraea biroi. Classification (NCBI taxonomy): domain Eukaryota; kingdom Metazoa; phylum Arthropoda; class Insecta; order Hymenoptera; family Formicidae; genus Ooceraea; species Ooceraea biroi. The sequence goes on from NC_039506.1 coordinate 1,786,571, forward strand.
CAGCTGTGACCTGGATAATAGTGTCGATGATTCGTTCACACAGTTCGATCTAACGTTACTTCAATGGATTGACGTTATACGTATGTGGCAAGTATATAAGAACGAAATAGACACCTCGGGTGTCGACTCGATCGTTTTATCTCGTGAGCGTCATACCGCATTCGACTTAATACCGCACGAAAGTACTAGCTACTCGCTCGCCACTGCAACTCTATCCTATCGCCATTCTTTCACTCTGTGAACGTTACCTCGGATTACTACACGACTCGTGTTCTATATTAGATGATGTGACACTGATAGGTGACCGTTGTATCTGCTCTCTGATGTCCAATGATGCCTTGAAACCTCTGGCGTTTATAACAAACTTCGAAATGTGCGCATTATTTGCTTGGCGGCCTTGTCCGTTCGATGCATCGAATTTCATCACTTGCATACCCACAACTTGTTTTTATGAGTTATTTCTGCAAACATTAATCAAAAAAACATTAGTCAAAGTCAATCGAGCTTTAACTTATTTTTCGTTTCTTTCTACAACGTTAGGCGATATTAGAAAGAAACGACGAGTAAGTTAAATCTCAACAAACTTTCACTAATTTTTATGCAAATGATTCTACGGCTTGCGTTCAAAGGATGCATCATATCGATTGCGTATTTTTTTCGAATATTTTCACGTCAATCTTTGAATTACGCAAATTGAAAATCTCTTTTAACTTTCAGTGTACTAAACGCAATTTTTCTCTTTCTTCTTTTCTTTATCTTTGAATGTAAACATATTAACTACATTAATAATTGCCTGAAGATTTCAACTGCTTAAATCGGATTGTTTGTATTATCTAAAGAATGAAATTTATAACTTCTTTTTCTTTATTCGTACATTTTGTCCTTAGAATTTAATTTATACAATACGATCTAATTAACTGAAAAATATATTTGAGCTGATAACTGCTGAGCAATTAATCTTGATTAATTTCTCACGTCGAATTAAATATTTTTCTATAAACATTGTATGATTAAAAACTATTCTGCGCGTGGTAACTATTTCGTTCTACCAGCATACCTATACATCCATTTTAAGCTGTCATCCACATAGAAAGAGATTTTTATACAAAGGTCGATAAATGGAAAGAAATCAGTTTGCTATTAATCAGTTGCTATTGTGTATAATATAGTGTGTAATAATTTAACATGATTTGAGAAATTGAAATCTTCACGTATGTTGAATTTTCTACCTGATGTTGAATTTTCTCCTGCATTTTCGTGTGAATGACAGTTAAGGGATTCTTGAATGGAAAGATTCTTTTAAATATAATAATTTTTTTTCTCTATAAAACTATAATTTTTTTTATGAGGCACATATACAAATAGGTATTATTTATAGGAAAGATGTATCATTAAAATTACATGTCGACAGATTTATCAATAGATAGTCAACGTTTAACTGAGTTAATCCCCTTATATGAATAAAGGAAAGATAAAGAAATAATGCTTCTCAGAAAAAAAACATAGATTGTAGGAGTTGGTCTTTCCATTTAAGCATTAAACATATGCGCGACAACATAGTTGCAGTTACATCTAATAGGAGACACTGTACATGGATGTACTTGACGACTCAAGAATGCGTAGTGGCATAATAACGAATTTTAGTTCCATTATTGTCTCTGTCTAACGTATGCGACTTTTCAACATGTTTCTGTATCTGTCTGTTTGTCTATCTGTCTGTCTGTGTCTGTCTGTCTGTCTGCCTCCTATTCATCTGATGCTCTCTACCTAACTGATCTGATCTGGATCCTTGCTCGTTTCTTATTTCAAGCAAAAAAGAGGACTACTTATTACATTACCTTACATAGAATGGAGAGAGTACGACGGTATACGTTGATGCGATTCTCCCGAAAGAAAGAATGTGTGACATTTGTTTCGTTTCACTAGGTTTGACTAGGAATGGAACGATAGTAGGCGTATACATTTATCGTCGTATGTGTTTGCAAGATAAATAGATTATAGCAAGGACTGTGGAACCAAGTGTCTCGTGATACACCATACATAGCGAATCCTACGATTTTTGCGTGGCATCACGTGGCGATAAAGCTCATATTTATGCATGCGTGATTCGTAAGGAACTCGCGGCATTGTCAGTCACGTGGAATACTGATTAAAATGGCGTGTATGTGTCAATCCTATCAGTTTAGAACGATAAGGCACGAGCACAAGTACGAAAACATGGAACGACAGAACAGAAATGTTATAAGTACAATAGTAACAAAGTGTGCAAGTAATTACGTTAAAAAGTAACATTACCAACGGGATGCGTGATATCGGACGTGTCATAACTTTAAAATGTCCAACTTTTTATCTGTAAAGTCGCGTTGCAAAGCATTGCAAGCAATATCTCACTGATTATTTTTGGTCTCACATACTCGTGATGTACGTGGTGTATGTATGTACATATATAATATATGCTGTATGTGTAAACCCATCGGATATGTGCCGCTCGAGAAAATATATTAAATATATTGCAGAGTGACGTGACGTGTTATCTTGATGTCATTTCCCATTTTTCGATATGGTATATTGAAATTGGTCTGTGTCTATGTTGTATAGACAACACCTACCAAGACGTTTCATCTTTGCGAATGATTTTGCTAAACATTAATGTTTGCCTAGATCACACAATTTATTTATACAACAATTCCCTTGAGCTGAACGTGCGTGAAAGAATTAACGTGTCTTTTATTACAGTTATCGCAGTTAGCCGTACGGCCGCGAGAACTGAGATACCTTTAACTGACGGTCGTAACAATACTCTTTCGTACCACTTAACGACTGCCGTTATATATAACGTCATTTACGGTGTGCATTTCGTTATCTGTATATCAAGCTCTGCAAACGATAGCGATTTTATTATTTAGTACTTCCATTATGGTCATCCAAGTGAAAGATAGAAAACAGCTGGATGGACGAATCAGTAGCGATCGGGTCGAGAGAATGCGACGAATCACACAATCCCGCTCGTGTATTCGTTTGCTCGCTACAACACGTGAAAATCGTGGTATTATGCATAAGTTGAGATCGATAGAGATTGGTTCGACGAAGCATGGGAGATGAGCGCGTTCTCTGTTAGTCCATTGTCCGTGTGACTGGCGACCCATTTCTCTTTCTGCCCGCAGAACCAAGAGCAATCAACGGTGGATGAAACTGCGTACGACGGTGCAGTTGTCATCCGCAATCTCCACGATCCAAAAGAAGCCACCACTGAAGCGCGAGGACTCGTTCTTGAAGAGGTTTTCCACCAGACAAATACCGGAGAGCCAGGAGACGCTCGATACCGGCGAAGGCGAGGGGGACGCGACCGACAAGGAAGCGGGTAACCGGCGCCGCAGGCGACCCCGTAAGCCCCAGAAACCGCCCAAGAGCGTGGTTAACCCTGACGAAAACTTTTACTACTACTGGTTGATGCTACTGTCGGCCTGCGTTCTCTACAACCTCTGGACGCTGATCGTCCGTCAGAGCTTGCCGGAGCTGCAAGCTCTGGCGCCTGCCGCCTGGCTCGCCTGCGACGGTTTTACCGACGTGATCTTCTTCGTCGACGTGGCTGTGCAGTTTCGCACCGGCTACTTGGAGCAAGGCCTAATGGTGTACAACAGTATGAAATTGGCCGGTCACTACCTCAAGTCAAAGTCCTTCGTTCTGGATCTATTGGCACTTCTGCCGCTCGATCTACTGCAGGTGAATCTCGGCAGCAATCCGATGCTGAGGTTCCCCAGATTCCTCAAGATCTATCGGGTATACAATTACTACTATATGGTGGAGTCGCGCACAGTCTACCCGAATCTCTGGCGTGTGCTGAACCTTATTCACATACTGCTCATACTGGCGCACTGGTTCGGCTGCTTTTATTACTTACTGAGCGAGGCCGAGGGCTTCCAGGGCGACTGGGTGTACCCGTACCGTCCCGGCGAATATGCCACCCTGACCAGGAAGTATCTCGGCTCCCTTTACTGGTCCACCCTGACGCTGACGACCATCGGCGACTTGCCAACACCGGAGACCAACGCCGAGTGAGTCACATAATCTCTACCGAAGATACTGTACACACCACTTTCGCTCCCCGCTCCTTTCGTTTTTATTTTATTTCAACGCGCATCCCGTATCGTTTGCGCGTTTGATCTCGTTCATCTCGACGAGGCTTGAGAGAAAATGGAACACGAAGCGGCACGTTGCATGCCCTCCGGGCCTTTGCTCGCCTCTCGGATCAAGAATATCGGCGAGGAAACCTCTGTTAGACCTGGCTTACGTAACATGGCACGTTATTCAGATTATGTCAAACAGGATTACATAAATGATATCCACATTGACGTTGCATTCAATCTTAGTCATCGAGAAATAACGTGGAAAAAGGAGAAAGTCACTGAGCGTGCAGCGAATAATCTCGCGTGCTTTTATGTCGTGTGTACAAACCTTTCGTAAGCGCGGATAAAAATCATGCCACTTTTCGCAAAAATTCAGATAATAAGTAGAAACTTGTTTCTCTCATCGTCGATTCAAAGGGACGATTCTTTAAAACTTTTTCGCACGCGAGTTAAATCTCTCTTTATATAGGCTGAAGTCTCTATATACACGTTTTCCTATGTCGATACCCCGATAGGAATATCAAAAAGGAGTGATCCCGAGATCGATCGCAAAGTCACGCACAACGGTCATACATTCGTACATCCTATACTCGTGTGCCAGTATGAGACTCGAGGTCAGCTTGCATTCGATCGGTGCATTACGGCACTCTAAAAGCTAAATGGTTCCTTCGGACTATGACGTGGATCAACAGGTAGCTAGCGCATAATCTTATTTACCTTATAACGTTCGTCCTGGCATCGTGCGTCTCGTGATCCATCAAGATGCCGGTACGATGTTTGCGCGCTTTTAAACGCCCGCGTACACGTGTATGTAGGACACCCAAAGAGCTAAAAAGAGTTAAAAATTTTAAAAACTCGGGAAAATTTCGAGAGTGAATGTTTTATATCAAACTGAAAAAGAAGTCTGACATGAATGCATATTTATCCGCAGACGAATAGTTATTTGTTAAACGATAATTCATTGTACGATACGTGAACAACGGAACCAATAATATCGCGAGATGTTATGTTCCATATATCGAAACGATGCAAAAATATTGTTTGTATATTTGCGATGACAGATGACATCAGATTAGTTTTATAGTGTTAGAGTCTTATAAAGACGATCCTCGTTCTGTGAATATTGTGAACTGCAATATCAGATCGCAAAATCTCAAACAATGTAAATCTCATATTTTCGCATAATGCATAATAATAATAAACGCAATTTGATGTCACAAGATAATCGATATGTCGAATTAAATGATAGAAATTAATCGTTGGCTGGCTGATCGATCGACAAAATGGCCATTAGAACACCACGCGCTATGCACGAGCTCGAGTGCAGACGTTGTCGCAGTGCTAGTATTTAACCGTATTATCGGTCGCACCACATTCAACTAAATCGACGAGATCGTATCGTCGTGGACGTCATCATCGCCGGTGTTCAATCAGATTGTCTCTCAATCTAATTTCAAGTCGAGTTGAACGATACACACCCACGCAAATCGCCGATTTCCTGCATCGTCATCGACGATGAGAGACACGACCCTCCGCAGATGGGTCACGGTTTCATCCACCGAAAGACGCCGAGATACGTAGGAAATATTGTGCCTTTCAAACGGTTTTAAGGTCACAGAAGCGAATCAAGCTCACGATTGATCTAAGACTAGTCGAGTACATACAGGTAACATGTGAGCAATTGCTATTCAAGCAGCCAGTCACAATTGATTTTTTGAGCATTCCGTACATTATGGTGCACATTATGGGAACGCCGAAAGTTCCATTGTCTCTTAAGTTTAATCTCTAGTGAACTTAGATGCCTAGGAATTAGACTCGTGAAGCGGCCTTGTTGTTGTTGTTGTGTTGGCAGAATTGCGGGCGGCAATCCCCGGAGCCTCGCTCGTCGCGGCCGACTGTCCCGGCTTCTGCAGTTCAAGAATAACGGAGGGTATCTGTATCGTTTCCAGAATAAAAACGATAAGAGAACGAAAAGAGAATGAGAGGAGGAGAGCAAGGTGGGAGTGAAAGGGAGAGCGAGAAGGAGAAAGCGCGTGATAGTGAAAATCAGTTGGAACGATAGAAAACAGAGGTATTGTTCAAGGGGGTAAATGAGAATACGCAAGTGAGGGAGGATGCTTGTGGCGTGTGTGTGAGAGAAAGAGAGAGGGAGAGGAAGAAGGAGATAAAGTTCACTTTTCTTAGCGAAAGAGAGTGTGACATTATTACGAACAAAATTAAAAAGAGAATAGTTTTCAATTACGAGATCCCGCCACTTTGTTCCCGATTTCATCAAATAATTCTCTGAGAAATAATAAATTCTCGCGATAAATTTAGAGTAAAAAAGAAGAGAAGAGAGGACTTGCGCGCGAGTAGGACTTGTTTAACGCGTTAAAATTTTGCGGAAAGTACGCGAATGAAACCCGATATCGTAATAACGAACCTTACGTGGAGAGAACAGGAGAAGCACTTTTCATTTACCCCATTATGTCGCTACGTGAGAGAGAGAGAGGAGAGAGAGAGAGAGAGAGAGAGAGAGAGAGAGAGAGAGAGAGAGAGAGAGAAAGGGAGAGAGAAAGAGAGAGAGAAAGAGAGCGAAAGAGATATCTGTTTGAAGAATGATAGGAAAGGTTGACAACGAGAGACTGCTCGTTATCAAGTACCGGTGCATCGCATGATTTAATTCAGTACGGTACGGTAATATTAAAACGACACCTCCGTCTTGTCGAGATGTTATTTTTCAGTATAATGAATTCCCTGCGCGGCTGCTCGAATACGCTATATTACACTGAAAATTTGTGTTATGCCGTGATATCTACGTCACATAATTAGAGGGGCGGACACTATTTGCTCTATCTCGAGTATGCAGTTATAAAAACGGATCTTTTCCTATTTATCTGGAAAGTAGTAATGCGATGTGTATATCTACATACAAATTACATTTTCCTTTAGAAATGTGAACAGTTTCAAGCTCAGCGGAATATTGCGTGATAATGGACCTCCGGACCAGAGTTTATCTTTCAAACAGCGCTATGTTTTGGCACGCACACTCGGAGATTTTGTTCTCGGCAGATGTGGAAAAACAGTTTAACTGCAGACGATCGGAACGAAAATAATGATACATCCACATTGATTAATCTATCAATTACGGAGATATTATGCATAAGTAATTTTCTATTATTTCTGTGATTGTTCGTTTTTTAATTTCACCAAGGCACCAAGTAACTGTCGTTACTTGGTGCACATACTCATACTCTCCCTTTAGTAATTATTTATCGCTCAATTGATGCAATTGCTGCAAATCTTGTCTACAACCTTTGTCCTTTTTATCTGTTTGCGATTGAAATGTAAACAGTTTAAAGAAAGAACACAAACGTTTTTATTAACTCACGATGCAAGAGTGTTATTACGAGCGTGGCAATCCATTGCAAAATATCTCAACTCGGGGGTGAAGAAGGGAATTTACAAAGTTGGGGGAAAAATGACACCGACTGTGCGGGAGATGCTCGTTTCGTAACGATATTACGTTCCGTCGGGTTATCGACCGACCGTGCGAGAAGCAATTTATGCGACGCATCTATACAGAACACATACATGCGTGTATACGAAAGCACATTTAGCCGGTCCAATCTCGAGGTGTATTCACAATCTGGTTGCGACGTAATCTTCGACGACGGAGGAATGAATCTATGCAGCGTCCGTTCGTCGTTTCAATTATTCTTTGTCCAAGTAACGCGACGAGTCGAAAGCGTCTTTCCATTTAACTCCCGGTCCAACGCGTAAAGGCTCCTTCATTTTTCAAGGCATTTTTCAGTGTTTGTATTCAGCTAGGGTACTCGAGATCGGATGCATCTAATTATATGATTGACAGGTATCTCCACATAAGTTTTGTCTTCAATCTGAAATACTGAAATACGAAAAAGCACTTTAAAAGCATCCTCGACTGCAAAGTGCATCAAGCCAAAGTACTATAGTATCAATAATGTGCTCTGACGAAAAAGATGTAAGGATGTTCCAGTGCTCTCGTAAGTGCTTTACATCGCTATCGGCAAATAAATGTCGTCACAATGAGACGATATGTCGTCGGAAACGTCTTTCCGTAATTCCGACTCAAAGTGATCGATGAGACGAGATCGCCATCTCGTCGAGACATTTTATCCAGAAAAGCCGAGCGCAAAGAAAGGAAAGAAAAGGCGATGAGACGAGGCTAATAATGTGACGCGCGAAATCGTTGCGAAATCGTCTGTAGAAAATCGGCGAGTAACGAGCAGCCATAAGCCGCAAGATGACAAATGATGATCTCATGCCGGAATTCAACTTTTGACGAATTGAGACTTTCGTTGCTTTGGACGCAGCGCATTAATACTCTAATACTTTATCATGTCGTACTTTACAGTATCATGTTATTAGCAAAAGCAATTCAGACATAAATTAAACCTTTGCTAAATTAAACGGATTAAAACTATCAATAAATTAGAGGCAGTATACGCATGAAATGCACAACTGTTACTAAAATTAAAATATTGATTTTATAATTAAGTGATTTTCTTTTACTAAAAAGTACTTTTTTTAAATTTGAAATTGAGGAAAACATAAAGATATTTTTGACGAGAAACGATGTATGATCATACATGCATCAAGAGGAAATCTCCAAAACGAAAACGTATTAATTGAAATTTCTCGGTTGCGCAAATGACAAATCGGCCATTATTCATTCTGGTGAATATGATGGATATGGCACGATAGTGGCACGGTCTAAATAGTCAGCCATATTGCAGCTAATTACTACTTGCTTGACACTTTGCTACTGAATATCATGCAATAATGCCTCGTTCGGTAAAGACAGAGAAATCGTAAAGTGACAATACATAATTGGCATGTGCCCAGATTCATGGATGGAAATGTTCTACTTTTTCAAGAAAATATGCATCTTGTTCAAATATACTCAAACATTAGCGCAAAAATTCTTTAAATTTTTCAAATTCTTCAAATGTTATATTCTATTCTCTTTATATTATATTATTATCTTATATTTTACTCTATAATTCTTTACATTTAGTTTATTATTTTGTCTTAATTTAATTTGATATAATACCTAACCTTTGAAATTTCAGAGAGATTAGACAATTTAACAAATGTCAGATTTGACAAATCCGAGTCGTATTCATTTTTCAAAATCTCTTATACCTGTGTACGTTTGCTAAACACGATCGATGATACGGTGGCGATACCACGCGGAAGGATCCGTCGACAATCCGCATATTTCCGAGTTAACCAAAACTGGCACACGCGCGATTCGTCACGACCGATATTTTTGCAGCAAGATATTTTAGCCAAATGTCGGACGTAGGCGAATTACGTCAGACGAGTTTGGAATATTGCTGTATACACTCACGCAACATTTGCAAAGCCTGCTAAGTCACTCGACAACTAGCTATTTACATATTCCAGATGGAAAACAATGCAAATGGATATTTTTCATTTTAAAGCATGAATGTACAGCCGTAATTTACATAATTATTATTATACAAGCGATTGTTAATATTTGTCGATGCCATTTACTCGTATTGTGTTCACAAACTGTCAACCAAGCGGCATTTCCGCAACAAATTATTTTGTCCGCGTATCTCAGGAATTATTATCGATATTATTGAATAATTGCGCGTAATCCCACACGTAGTCCCGTTGTGATACATAAAAACGTTTTGACACATTTACGTTGTCAAGTTTCCTTTTCTTGCTCTTAAAGTTCAATCGCATGGTACGTATCAAAAAACCGTGTTTTCTCTCGGATACTTTGCGGATATCTTATAATTTTCAGTCTCAAACTCGGTAGCTCTTAAAGTTCTTGAGAGAGATTGCCAAAAAGAAGATTCGAGTTCAGGATTATCGGCAACACTCCAGTTCGCGTTTTGGGCATGACAACGACCCGGTTAAAACTCATTCTCTGCAGACGGCAGTAGAAATTCCAACAGCCCCGCATTACAAATCGTTTCTGTCGCGGTCGCCGACAGTATTCAGCCACGCCCGAGACTAATTTGAATAATACCGACGCGAATATTCCATTTCGTTTCTTCTTCTGCACAGTTTTATTCACTTTTTGCACCGTTTGCATCAATAGTTATAGTCACGGCCAGATGTAGTATATGATAATAAGATGCTCGCAAAAAATATAGAGATAGTTATCTCTCCTTGCCATATAACATTGATAGACGTATCATACGCGTATATTATAGTAAATCAATAAACGTTATCGTGTGATGGATAACTTTACTAGACGAATCTATTTTTATCTCGATGAATGCGCGTAACTTATTGTGAGATATCGCGGACAATGTCACCATCGTGAGACGTATCCAAAAAGATATTCAAATCGCTTCGAAATTTATTCGTTAAAATAACTCGACTCGACGAGGAAACTGGATACTGTGTACGTATCGTACTGTGAGATTACCGCAGCCAGATTAGCAATTATGATTAATGCTACCAACGGAATTAGCCCATGAGCGCTTAATAGTCCATGCGCGGTATTAGATCGTGTTGACAGCGACTGACAATTACTAAACTTTAATGGCAATAAACTTGAAACGCTATAAATTGCGTTTATTTCCATTCGGCCTGCCATCAAGTGCGATTTGGTTATGTGAAATTTAAAGCATACTGCAGAGGCTTTAACTGCGATTACGTGTATTAAATCACACACATAAATGCACTTTCATTGACGTACATAGATCTGTAAATAATTTCTAATCGGAAATGAACGCAGGTATCGCGCCGATACGATGTAACGAGAAATCGATAGTCGAAAGGTACGGTAAGATCAATACCGCGCAGAGTGATTGCGCTTCGTGTGAGTAACTATGACCGGTATCACCTAAATAAAGTACGCGCGACGCTTTAACGTTGCGGCAAATGGAAATTCGATATAATGTCCGTTTTCAGACGTGCTCGGCGGAGCCGAGTAGCAAATCTTGACTTGGCGGAAATATTGTGTATTCGTCACGTGCTTTCGATGTAATTCCAACTTGGCAATCGCGGTTACGAGGACCATGTCGCACTAAATACATCCACGTCCCTAATCGATTTATCGATTGGCTATAACGTGTACGAATATCGCCCGCAAATTTTCCACTCCATAAATTGACACGTGGAAAGCTTTGGAACAGCGCTGTCGAATGATCCCGCGTGACTGTTACATCTATGATGCTCGGACTGCTTAATATGTCCTGGGAATTTCGATAATACTCGAAATGTTCATTTCTCTGTTTGTTAACAACGCACAGATTAGAAACTCTTCAATAAAGGAGAATTTTGACATTTTTATTAGGGATGTTTATTTCTGTGTGATAATTAAAATTGGCTCTTCTCGCAGCGCGAATACCGCAAACACTACGAGAAACATCTTGAAGGGGTGAGTCAAGAGGGTTGTCCACTTTCGGACCCTTCGAATGTGCTTTACAAAATAATTTCGCGAAACGAGGCCAGCGAGATTGCTTTGCCTACTTGATTAAAATATCGGGGATTACGAGCGCGTCCGTGCGAAACGCTAAAAGGACTTACCTTTAAAGTTGGCAGCGGGTCACGCCAATTAGAGTGACGATGAACGATAAAACTCGTAAGCCGTTGGCAGACTGGCGCAAACGGTTGGAAAATTCCAAAGTCTCTCCGCGAAACTGTTTAACTCAGCGAGAGTTTATGGGTTTACGTGGACCTATAACAAAAAGTAATAAAGATTAACATTGGAGAAGAGCTATCGGCTGTCGTAATGGGATACAAATGGTATTCCATTTCGTTTACGTTTCTGTTAATTGATTATTGTTTTATACGGCAATTTCAATTTGATCCTTGGCAAGATCGCTTAATGAGACAGACAAACATCCTGTCCACTACAAACAACTTGAGCCGCACGATCGTCACGGAAGATCGATCCTCTCTAGATGGCAAGAACGATCGGCCGGAATCTCATTTTAGTCGGGGTCAAATTTGATCTCACGTTACTTCGAGTACGTCGAGCGAATCGCAAACTGAATTTCCCTGGTTCGATGATGACCCGTAGCCTCTGGGATTTCGGGGTCACAACTTCCGTTCAGTCCGTTCACCGAGTTTGTAATGCTTTTCTGTATGTTATAGCAAACAATTATGGCATTCCTTACGCTCTTTTTTTATATTATCCATATAAAAATATTAAAAATATTTCATCCAGTTTCAATCATGTTCCACAAAAAGAATAGAAAAAAATAGAAAATAAAACTATTAAACTATGAGAAACAGCTATTCACTTTTATATCAGTCTTTAACTGAAATCTGTGACACGTCATAAAACTCGAATATGGGTTAAATAAAATCGAAAAATTGCATCTATAAAAGTCAAAAGCGCTATCAATTTTACTACCGCGAGTAACTGATACATAGCAAAATCACGTTTGATTATATTTTTGATTATTTTTAATTAACTTTGAAGAAAATATGCAAATGCAAGAAATGCGATGCTATTTAATGTGCAAGCTGGTAGACATAGCGGGCATTCGTGCACGAGCATTTCAACGTGCATCGATCGTTAAACGAGGGAGTTAAATCGCGAGTTCAACAGAGCTAAAACTAGATCAAAGCATAAACAAGAAAGATGAAGTAACCTAAGAATGAGCGATGTTGAGAAGATATCGATAATTAAATAATCAATGTTTTTACAATATTTTTTAATATTTTCGTTACTCATAATAATGTGTACGTGTCTTTTCTATTACGTTGGTTCACAAACGGAAATAATTAATGAAAATTAATGAAAAAAGAAAGAAGGCCTCGAATCCATGAAATCACCCATTTGTAGAGCAAGTACGAGCTGATAGGTCGAGAGGCGGGGTGAGGCCGTCACGGGGATTGAACGTATGAAAGAAACGCTGAAAGAGGAAAGTTCGAAGTCGGCGAAAGCGCAAGAATTTCGTGCCGGAAGGGACAAAAGGAAGGTGGGCGGAAGGGTGTTTTCCTTAGAAAACTGTACGGTGTACCGTATCGGATAGGTTGAGACTTGGGAAAGGCATGTGTATATATGCGTGTTTGCCAGATCGTGCCGATACACGAGAAACGGAAAGAGTATCTTAGAAAAATGATGAATTGTGAGATGTGGGCGAGGTGAGCAGAACTAATATCGGTTACGACATGACCGAGTTTATTTGAAAAATCGTATATACTAAAACTCTTGTGTTGAATTTCAATAATTGATAAGATTTGGAAATGCTACTCTTTTAAAGAGGTTGATTATCGATCGTAAAAGTTGTTGATTTCTCAGGTATTATATTATCAAGAATTCTACTAAAGTAAAGCTAAAGTATTATTTGAAAGTATTATTTGAACATTGTCTCGAATATTTAAACAATACGACTTCGTTAAGTCTCCAACTGGAGAAGCGGGGAATTTTAACGATCCCAAATGACACTCGATTATTCATTGATTCAGCAATCACGTTCGATCAGAATACCAACGACTGGTTTCGCGAACAAATGCAAAGTACTCGTTCCACTACTACTCTTTCCGTTTTACGAATCAGTGAAGAGTGAGATCAAACGAAGAATACAAGAGCGGGATGTTCACGAGAGAGTTTGTACGTGTCAGTGTATGTATGCGTGTGTGATAAAGCAAAGAAAGGCAGAGAATACAGGAGAGGAGAGAAAGAAAGAGAGAGAGAGAGAGAGTGAGAGTGAGCATGTGTACGTGTGTGAGAAAAAGTACACGAGAGGGATCGAAAGAGAGACGAACGAACGCGAAGAAAGCAAGTAAGAAAGAAGAGAGAAAATAAAAGAGAGAAAGAGGAGGAAGGCTCCGGCGGGGGCCGCTCGTCCATGAACGGAGGACACTGATCACATCCCCCTCGGACTGATCGGCTCTCTTTCTCCCTTCCTGATTCGCAGGTACGTCTTCACGATAATCAGCTACTTGATTGGCGTCTTCATATTCGCGACCATCGTTGGCCAAGTCGGCAATGTCATCACCAACAGGAATGCGAATCGTCTGGAGTTCGAGAGGCTCTTGGATGGTGCCAAGACTTACATGAGGCATCACAAGGTACCGGGCGGTATGAAACGACGAGTACTCAGATGGTACGACTATAGCTGGTCGCGCGGCAGGATCCAGGGCGGCGGTGACATCAACACCGCCCTCGGTCTACTTCCGGATAAGCTCAAAACCGAGCTGGCGTTACACGTCAATCTCTTGGTGTTGAAGAAGGTCACTATTTTTCAGGTGAGTTTTCCCATCACGTACGCGAGTATCTCTCGTGATGAATAAATTCCATTGAAACGAGGCAAGCAACGGAGCATATCCCGAATTCCTGTCTTTTTGTCTTGCGTTTTTGTCAATTGAGAGAATTTTAATATTATTAATTTTATAAGACGATATCGTGAAGAAATGCCAGCGGTGCATCGCGTGAATTAGGAGTTTATTAATATGTATAATTGGGTTATTGGAATGTTTCATTCGTGAGAAACTTATTATCACAATATGCTTTTGCTTTGCGTTTTTAATCTAAAATAACTGCTTTTACTCCAACATTTATTGTAATGATTATAAATTTATTTAATCTAAAGATTGAATCTATTTATATTTTTCTCTTTCGTGTAAAAAATTTACCAAAGACTTTTCTCGTCTTATAAAAAGCCAAAGGCAGAAAGATGAGAGTGAAGTGCATCGAGGTCAAAAAATGATCACTAAAGGCAAAATATTTCTTTGATCGTTGTTCGATCGCTGAAAGTATTTTATTGCCGGGTATAATCAGGAAAATAAATGTATTATATATTAAATTGTAAACGGTTTACGGAAAGAATGTTCTCAGAACGTCATTTTAAAAAATCGGTTCCTATGCGCGTCTAGGATTTAAAAAGTAATTATATACATATTATACATATATTTTTATCAATATTTATCCTGATAAATTAAAGTGCAATTTTTTATGTTCAGTTTTCTTGTTATGTTACGTTATTCACGTGGCGGAAAGTATTAATACGTGAGTGCAATTTGCGATGATGGTAAAATATCGTACATTTTTTCATGAGAAATAGAATCCCATGAAAGATTTTGACAGACTCGAAAATATACGAATCTCGGTTAAGGAAACTTTTAAAGGAAAATGTAAATTCCCAAAGAAAAACTTTTAATATATGAGTAAGATTTTAAAGAGATAACACAGTGTGCTTATGACACAACTAAATTGTTAAAACAATTTTTTCTGTGTGTTTATACATATCGTTTCTCGTATTCTTTCTGATTATGTACTTCGCAATATTTATGATAATTTAAAAATTTGAAAAATGAGATAAACATAAAGAGTTGATTACTCTTCTCAGTTGTCTGTTAATTATGCATCAAAATCGTGTTCTTAAATATTAAAAGTAAAATTTGTACGAGCAATTAATACTTCTCATTAACAGTTTTCCTATTTTATTTTACTATATATTTAAATAGCGGTAAATATAAAATGATCTTTGAACGTAACTAAACAAAAGCTATGCTACCTACGACAAAGAGGAATATTCAACTGTAAGTGATGATTAAAAAGTTTCAGTTTGATTTTCACAAGACAGTTACTTGAGTTAAGGATGAAAATGTTCTCCTGGACAATCAGTATGTATGTTGCTACCGCTGATCGCAGGAACTTGGATAATTCAGGAACTTTAATGTAAAGGAGATTTACTTGTGTAACTACTCAAGTTTCGCTATCGGATGAGTGGCAGCTTCTGTCGGTAAGCTCGAAGAACCGCTTTTTGTGAACGTAAACACTTTTCTTCCGGCCATGGCCGGAAGCTTATCGTTCGCACTGTAAGAACGAAAAGAAGAAGAATGCGAGCAGATGCAGAGAACTGCCCGCAAGAAGCGGTTGGGAAGTTCGCCAAGAACGACGCAGAGTCATTACTGACGAGGTATGACACGAAGCTCCGCTACGGCAGACTTCTTTTGGTCAGCTTGAACTTTCGTGTCGCGTACGATTCTTTCAAGTTGGTCTGTTCGCTCGGAAATAATGTGAAATTGTTACACGTAAGATCTCGGTGCTTTAAGTGAGCTGATCGATCCAAGCGTTAAATTGTACCTGCACGTAAAATTCAAGATATCTCTCGGTATTTACTTAATGGGAGTGACAAGATGACAAGAAGAAGGGAAAAGGAAACGCGATACAGGAAATAGATCTAAAAAGTTCGCTAAAGAATCGCTGGAAAGTAAATGGAGCGTATGTGATAAAGCGATATAAAGTGAAATGCCGTTGCAAGCTTTCGAGGTTTCACGAGAACTGTTCACGAGGAAGATCGAGAAAAATTGCAATAAATCGTGAGCGTATATTTCTTATTCGCTTCAACTCCATTAGCTATGAAAACCTTATGAGATATCCGACAAGCCCATTGTTAATTAAAATACAACGCAATCTTCGAATCGGCTTTTTCTCGTAAAACTGAACGAATGAACGAGAAAAGTAATTAAAGTTGTCGAGTATGGTTCAGTATCCGTATCCGCTCGTGATAGATTCACGTGAAGAACAAAGCCAAAACTTTGTCTCTTCAACTATTCCGATACTTGCAGCAGTAAACTTACTAGGGCGCAACGCTATTCACCTAATAATCCTTTTAGGATATTTGATAACTTTACTTCTACACTTTTGAGAAATGTTACCTAAGGATCCATATGCATATTTTAGATATTTACATTTCTATTACTCGCACTTTAGATTATTTATAATTCGTAACGAAAATCTATTTATCCTCAAACGCATTGAAATTGTGAAATCAGATTTATTTTGGATTAGTCTCTTCTGAAGATCGCATGAAATTTCAAATGTTTTTTCAGATTTCGTGATAACGAGATCGACGCATTTTGAGCGTCTGTCGAAAGTTGATGATGTTAATACACGGACCAATTACCCGCGAAATTTCATTAATTCGCATGAAAATCCGAATCGAGCGCTTGTTAATTACTGAAAAATAAAACGAGACTATATTAATTACGAAAATACGTCAAGCCTGAGAATCGATTGATTGATCGGTCGTTACTGAAGCATCGAAAATCTTTCTACAACCACAAACAGTAGTTTCGTTTATCATGAATAATTGGTTACGTCGACTGAATATTCAGATTTAATTTCTAGTTGAAAGTACACCAAAGTATGAAATAGTACTCTCTTTCATCGACTTTTGAAATACGAAGCTATCTCGCGGCACGTTGGACGATAAAGTTGGACGATAACAAGGAACGTGAGATGTATAAATCACATTGCAGCAAATCCAACTCGACTCTTTCGCGTTTTCGTATGTATCTAGCGCACATATGAATCGACTGGCGGAAAGATTTTTATGTGCGCGATGAAAATCTCACCCTATAAATCGTACTGAAAAACGCGTTTAGGGGACCAACCTGAACGTAAAGAAACATAACTTTGACTTTGAAAGAATTGTTACATTATCCGGCTAATTATTACATTATCTAAACGTATACAAATTCCACATTGAGTTCGATAAACCGTTCTCGCGCAACTGTTTTAAAGAAATTTAACGTTTCTGCTTTTGTGTAAGATCCGAAGTAAGTATGTTTTTCCATCCACTTTGACAGGACATGCCGTCGGTCACTTGCCGCAGAACCTCTGCATCCGATAACCGCAACGAGCGTTTTTCAAGAGGGAAACGTAAGCAGATAGAAATCGGAGTTGGTGAAAAAGGAACCTCGCCCGTCATCTCCGTGCGTCTAAAGAATTTCCATTATCTCGAGATGTCCTCTTTTGCTCTTCTCTTCCGTTTTCCTTTCCTCTTCTCCTTTCTTTGAACGATAGAAGAAACGATGAAGAGAACAAGGATGGAGGATAGCAGAAATAAATGACATTGAGATAGATTCGTGTTTCGATAAATGTCTTTTAAATATTCTGATACAAACTGATAGACTTTTATGATTATACGAAAGAATGATAAAGCTTCAAACTTTAAACATTTCTCAATTAAATATTTATTGTTCAATTACATGCACAAATTTGTATTGTAGCTCATAAGCATAAAGTATTCTTATGGCATTCCAATTTATTATTAATATTTTTTCGGTAAAAAGTCATACGTGAATGAATCTTTGACAAAATTTTCCAATCTTTGAAACTGCAATCATGCTGCAAGAAATAGCTGCAATCTCATCTAGTTTTCGATATCTCGTTTCAAGCATCTAATGAAATTGGTTTGATTTTCCAACGTATTTTTAATCGGAAGTAAACTGGAGCTGCTTCTCACGTGTTTTCTACAAGAGAGTTCTAAATTACAGCTACGGTTTCCAAATTGACCGGTATCCTCGAAAATGTTTTCAAAAGAAGTGGACTGGCGTTGGCACAAAATAGGGTGGGAAAATACAGCGAAAGTAGTCGAAAGATACTTTAATCGAAAATTTAGCCTCTGTCAGGACAAAAATTGTTTCATTTCCAGCTGCATCCGGCCTTTCAATCCATTTTTTCGCCGATCCCTTTATTCATTCGAAGCTTCACTTGCTTCACAATAGTACGCTTAAAACATTTTATCAGAGTAGATCTCTTTTATAACTTTTTCGATGTATAATATGAACGATATAACATTGCATCTTGGAATGAACAGCGTCGCAGCTAAAACAAAGTGTATTTTGAGAGAGCGATTGAAAAGCAGATTTTTTTCAATAGAATCAATACAGAATCAAAAAGTTGTATTTCATGATATCAAATTACGTTCAAATGTTAGTTTCTTAAACAAACTTAATATTGAATTTTAATATCATGCGATATCGAAATATTATTGATATACATATAGTATTGACCTGACAGCAAAAGAAACCATTCATTATCCTTCTCAGACACGATCTTACCAGCAATTTTCTAATTTATGGTTACGCTCCAAGTTTGATGAAGTACGCTGTAGACTATTCAATGCGAAATCTATAGCTAAAAGAGAAGGGAAAATGATGTTCAGCTAAACACGGAGCAGAAGAGAGCACTTTGCTCTACAAGAATGGTCGAGGAACATCAATTAGTTAAATTAGAAAATGGGAATCCACGGGTGTAGAATTACAACTCGTGATAAAGTTTAACTTGCCGTTAGGGATTGCCTCTTAACGTTTAATTGATTTCCCGAAGTAGCCATAGAACCAAACTAAAGCGAGACACAAGAAAAAAAGCTCGAAGTAAAAGAGACTAGATCAATATTTGACGCGAATTAATGATGAAATACGAGTTCCCTTGAAATTCCTTCAATAGATACGATTTTTCTGATAGTGGAAGAACGATTAAGATAATTACCTATACGCAAATCGAAATTATTTTCGTTAAAATTGTTTTCACAATTGAACGCGTACGTTTAGAAAAACACATGATAATGATAATGAAGTCTGCTCGGAGCCGCAAATCCACAGTGAAGAAGAACTTGAATTCCGAGTTTGAAATTCAACGTAATCTACTTAGCCTTCTACTCTCATCGGATTACGTGCTAGTGATATTTTTTTGGAAACAAAGAGTGAAACTGAGAATAATGCAACGATGCCGCTAGCCATTTATTATAAGAAAATAAATTGCGAATGTTTACACGCCAAATGAAGCATTACCAGCGTAATCTAAGCCGAAGCAAAATTGAGCGAATTATATACTTTTCAACATTATTTATCTTTCAAAAAGAAATTCAGTTAAGATATATTTTTAATCAATTCAAATCATGTAAAGCCTTTACCTTATCAATCACTTAAATCAAACATGCCGATATTTTCACTAAGGAAAAATCGATTTCAACCTGGCCGAAGAATACGCCAATTTGTGACACTAATTTTAAAGACACCCCGTATTTTTCCTCTTTATCGTTGTATTCGTACCAATACGCGCGTTCGTTCTGACTGCATTTTAACGAGGTCCATTGTAGATTGGTTGAATAAAGTCAGAAGGCCTCGATCATCGAGGACAGCAGCCTCGATCGGTCGTGTTCTCTCGAATTAAAGTGGTGGTGCCAGGATGTGTAAAACGCATTCAGATCTATAGATTTAGAAGTCTGTGAAGTTATAACTTGACTCGGAGAACGAGCTGAACGGAACGACATTGATTTCGAAAAACATAGAATAGGCGTGACCCCTATATAATCTAGTTTATACTGGAAAATCTGCTTTTCGTAATGTTATTGCACATATAAATCAGAATATTAAAGATATTTCAAGTTAGCAAGAGCAATAGTAGAAATCATGCGAATACTTTCAAACAGAAAACACCAGATTTACAAATTTCGTTTTTATTTATATTCTTTATAGGCAGATTATGTAAAAGCTTTAAATTTAAGATGCTTATATATATATGTATATATAAGTTATATATATAAGTTAGTAAGGCCGAATGAAATTTTCGCTCTTAAACTTTAAAACTAATGTAACAAGATTTAAATGGCTATTCTTACTGTAATTATAATTTCCGTTCTGTTATCTAGAACATTTTATGAAATTGGTAATATTATAGAATAAGAAATTCTGGGAATAATTTTCGAAAATGGAGATTCATGTAAATTTATTTATGGAATTATATTTATATATGTATACATATAATTTGATATAAATTAAGGGATTAAGTAAAAATAATGTATATTGCAGGATTTTTGCAAACCCACGAAATCTTATATTTAATATATGCAATATTAACTTGAAGCTTTTCCAACGTAATATGTACATACATATGTGTACGTATGTATGTGCGTATGTGCAATTTTATAGATCATTGATATTATCTTGCAGGAGTGTCAGCCGGAATTTCTACACGATCTCGTTCTGAAGATGAAGGCCTACATTTTCACCCCCGGTGATTCAATATGTCGGAAGGGCGAGGTCGCTCGTGAGATGTTCATAATAGCCGACGGTATTCTGGAGGTGATCAGCGAAACTGGCAGAGTCCTTACGACAATGAAGGCCGGGGATTTTTTCGGCGAGATTGGTATACTCAATCTGGACGGATTGAATAAGTGAGTAAAGTTTGGGTTCTCTCTTTCCTAAGTGTAATCGCAGCGAATTTCGCGCTAGAGTCACTTTTCAAGATTACCATTTAAATGTTGGTAATGACGATAAAAACAGATTTCCGAATTACTACGACGAAAAGAATTTTGCCGGAACGATATCGCAGTTTTTCTTTCGTATTTATCCACGTGGAAAATATGAAAATATTTTCAGACGCACAGCTGATGTTCGTTCGGTGGGTTACTCTGAATTATTCAGTCTTTCGCGAGAAGACGTACTGGCGGCGATGAAAGACTATCCAGAAGCACAAGAAATCTTGCAGAACCTCGGCCGGAAGCGTCTGATGGAAGCGCAAAGGGTTGCACGAGCAGCGCGACGGCCCACGTCTCCCGGCCACGATTCCTCCGATAACAGCACCGGCAAGAGGATTGTCGATAAGTTGAAGAGTGACGTGAAGGGCTTAAAGAACGTTCTTAGGAAAAGCAGACGCAATACCCGACCTGAGGAGAGTCTGGAGCTTCAACCGTTGGCACCAAAGGCGCCAACTCTGAGAAGACAACAGAGAATCGACGATGGTCAAGATCTGTCCTTACCCAATAGCCAAGAGCCAGTATCGCCATTAGGCGCCGGTCTTCCTCTACTGTCCAGGCTTAGGCTACTGAAAGAGAAGGAGGAGAGAGAAGAACGACGTAACCTGATGGACACTGCGAGTCACGCGACGGAACGACGCGAATCGCTGCAACGACGCGAGTCACTGCAACGACGCGATTCACTGCAACGACCACCATCCTCGGAGACTTTAAATCCCACTAATCCGAATCTACCATTCCTACAGAGGATACTCCTGCTGAAAGGGAAGAACGAACAAGAAGTTGTCCAAATGGAAAAGGAGGTACACGCAAAGGAACATCTCTTGCCCAAAAACACTATTCCCGAGGAACCGAGCGTGCAGTCCGACGACCAACCATCATCGGGTAGTCAGACTGGCATCGCAATTTCTACGATCTCGGAGGCTGGCGAGGAGGCGCGAGGAGCAAATATCAAGAAGCCCTGGACCACCTTAAAGAATGCGTCGCTGACCACCAAGGATAATTCGCCACAGAGAAGTTCATCATCCTGGAAACTACAACAGACCAAGATGTATGCCTCCGTTGACGATCTCTCGCCGGAATACTGCGGTCTGCCGTTTGTCAAAAAGCTCAAAATCCTTAACGAGAGACAAAAGCTGGCCGAGTTGGAAAAAGCGGTCAGGAGTTCGTCCCTCGATTGCGGTGAGAACACCGAGCCAGAGTTCGACAGCAACCTCACGAGGAGCCATTCGGAGGCCTGCGCCATCGAGTATGCCAGAAAGTTGGCCAAGCTTAATCAAGTAAGAATATCGAATTTGGACAGATTATTGCATCAACGAGAAAAACTTTCAATTTTGATGTACCTCGATTATTCTATTGTATAATATATACCCTGTTGTTCAATATTCGACAGATAATTGCAAGTTTTTCTACTCTCTTTATTTTTGTCTAATAGGATCGACAAGCAACAGCGTCGCCGGAGCAATTGTCGCCGGAGAACGAAACGCTGGAGAGGCGAAATTTGAAGAGCATCCTAAAGAAATTGTCGGCCAGCAGTAGGGCCGGTAGTAGTGAAACCTCTGTCACAAGTACGCCAGATCGTAAGGCCGCGACTGCCGAACTGAAGAGGCTAATGAGAGCGCCGACGATTGAAGGATATGCTGCACGACATTCGAAATTGTCCAAGAGCGTGACGTTTAATAAGTACACGCTGCAGAGCCCGCCGTCCGAGCAACCCCTGCAGCCGTCGAACTATTCGTTGTCCGAGGTCCAGGATCAGCCGTCACTGCCACCGCCCAATAAACTTAGTTTCCGTCCTGTAGGCAGTGTCGGTAATATTCTGCAAGCGGTGTCTCGGCCGCGGGAGGAGTGCCTGGGCGACTTGCTCTCCGGAGTCGGCCAAGTCATCAAAATGGGCCTGGTAAGTATCGCACACTTACCATCACATTCTTTCCTCCCTTTTTAATGAACAAACTCGAAAGTCGAAACATCGCTTGCCATTGCACACACGATTTTTTATTATTCAACTAACAATAAGACAATTATGGAGTTGATTATTTTATCTTATTAATTAAACGTATTGATATAATTGTTAAAAGTCATTTTACCTAAGTAAAGTGCCAGTTATTACAGTTACTATTAGTAAATATTAGTAAATAATAATATAATAGTAATCTATTCTATCTAGATTTTGATATAAAATTTACTATTACTCGTCAGCATATCTGTTTCACCAACTCTCAATTCATCATCGCTACATATACGTCCATTAAGCCCATCGATTACTCAACTTTGCTCGTTCTCACATTAGCGAGTAACGTGGTCATCCCGATTAATCATGCCACTAACTTTACAGGAGGACATGCAAAGCAAATTCGAGCGACAATTTACGTCCTTAGAGTTGGAGGTACGTAAACGCGACGAGATAATATCGCAACTGCAAGCGCGGATCCAGCAGCTCGAGCGACGGAAGCTACGCGCCGAGGATGATTCCTGCGGGGACAGCACCGAGCACGATGCCTCTTTGGAAGAGGATCTCGACGATGATCGCGAGGACCATCCCTTCATGCGAGACAGCTCCGTGGACACTGTCTTGACTACGCGGTCACGCGATCTGCATTCGCGCTCGTCGATGGGCTCTAGCTCGCGTAGCAGGCGATCGTGGGAGGAGCACTCGGAGAGGGAAACCCTGGAGCTACAGGAGCTGCCGAATTCGATAGTACCGCAGAGGCTGTCGATGGAAGACGTGGCCATCGAATTAGAGTCGAACAGTGACAGCAGATCGGACGAGGAATTCGACAACTGCGGCCGAAAAGGCGATAGCGACGAGGGCGACGAAGAATATGACGAGGAGGATGAGGATGATGATGAGAAGCTTTTGCGTCAAGACGGCTACAACAACTGGGAGGTCGCTCTACTGGCAAAGCAGCTCGAAGCGAGGAGAAGAAGTGGCGACAACGCCAGCCCGGGTTCCTAGCGCATTAACGAGATTCTAGAAATACTGTGTTACCTCACGAACACGATACGCTCTGACGGATGGTGCAACCCGCTAACTGGGTCCGGTAGTGCAGCTTTTTGCGAACACGATCATCGCCCGTACTTACAGTTAGATTTCGATAGTATGACTAGCTGCAGTGAGACTATGATGTAGTCTGATCACAGGGTGTTGTACAACGTCTTTTTTTAATCTATTTGAATTTATTTCTACTTTAATTCTTTTTAACTCGAATCCTAGCGTGTCTGTGATAGACTTCTACTTCACTTTTATACGTTACGCGTTATCGTTATTATCAAAAATCATCAACGATCAGTTTTACAATGAGTTTTCTACCTGTTTTTCTGGCCGGTTGATTTATTTTATTCTCTTATAGTTTTACTATCGTGCACATTGTTTCGTCACACCAAGCATAACTAGCTCAAATTGATTAACTTGTTTGCATTCATTGAATTGTAAATATTCACAGGTGTGCCTGACAATGAGAGGAAATATTATACTTGGGATATATGCAGAACTTATATATGAGCATTCTAATTGAACATACGAGATACCTCAAAGATACCTATGTACCAACGGTAAAGAGTTGCAATCTAGAAGGAGCTTCTTAAATGCGAATTTGAGAATTTTCGAGATGAAAACTTGAAATCTCCCTGAACTGTAATATCAACAATTGTGTCCGAATATGATTAGATCCTGTACTATCGAAAGTATTTGTATCATCCTACCGCATTTTGTTGGAAATATTTTCGAGGATTCTCTCTTCCCCATTACACACAGTCAACCATATTCCTGAAAAGCTGCACCACGAATAAACGAAGTTATTCGGTTGTACAAAACCGAAGAAAGAATAAAAAAAATAACTGTAGAAGAAAACTAAAAGAGAGATAAATATACTTTGAAAAGGGAAAAACCTTAATGAGAATATATTACGTACGTATACTGACCAGACCAAGCTCAATATTTCTAGAGTCTTTACAAGATACGTCTATTAAATGACGAATGACTATTAAAGTAAGAAGAGAGAAACTATATTAAGATCTTGTACATATTAGTCGATAATTTATTTATTTATGAGTGAAAGAACAAGAGTGAAAAAAAGAAAGTAGGCGGTATGGCGGAAGAAGAAGTAGGAGATATACGAGTATAAAAGTTAGCGCAAGAGTGAATTTTATTGGACTACAAGGGAGAGAGCATTTTAGATGCTGATACATTACTTACTCTCTATGCGGACGAAAGGAATATACAATAAAGCAAATGTTTTCAAACATTACGCCTTTTTATATAACCCTTTACCATGGATATTGAAATAAGATATAATTACATTATGTCTTTTTTCTACTTCTGTTTTGTTAAAACGATTTTACAAGTATATTGTTAGCGTACTTGGTAACAATTTAAATCACGCGCGGTTGGTAACGTCCGGAAATTAAGGGGCGCATGGATCGAATGCTGATGTAGCGTCACGAACTCGCTACATAACCTACAATCATAATAATAACAAAAGCGTCGCGACGGACTTTTGTTATCAAATACTGCGAAGTCATATTTAGCAACGGTTCGCGCGCTATTGTAATGTTGAAAACGTGAATTTTCGTAGACCGATTCATTAAGATGGGTGACATACGGGCTGGTCTCGAGGATTTAAAGCTCGACGGTGTTCTATTCGCCAACGTTAAATACTACGTCAGCGGTGAAGGCGATCCCAAGGTAAGAGACCTCGCTTGTTTCCCGCGTTTTGTCACCGTTGGATTCATTGGATCCAACAGCCGCGAATCTCACCATTATTCTAGCAATTCTTTGACGCGATCGATCTGTTCGAAAATGATCATTTTCATACTTTTATTCCGAAAACTGATAATGTATTAATCGTCAAGGTTATAATTTAATACCTATTACTTGATATGTCTTCAGTAAATACTTTTCTAGACAAATTGTCTAAAGCCAGTATATCAATTGGTTTCGTTTCTTGTACCAAATTATCGTGATCAATGCTACTGCAACTATTTACAGATTTTGAATTTACTGCAAGAGGGTGGAGCTGAAAGGTCCAATTATTTTAGTGATTTTGTCACGCATCTCATAGCAGGCTATGAAGCATTGGAAAATGATATATCTGCAGCGAAAGATCTGTATGAGATTCCAGCAGTTACACAAAACTGGATTCTATATTCCGTTAAATGCAGCAAATTACTCCCGTATCCTTTTATGAAGCATATTATTTTACATTATTTAACATTACATATATACATTTATACCTAGGATAATAAAGATTGTACTTTTGATTATAACACTAAATTATATTCGATATTTACAAATTTTCACCAAGTACTTTTAATAGTTGAGTTTCTTTAAAATATTTTTTTAGTTATATCGCCATTAGAGTAATGAGATAAAACTTGAAACTTTTGGATATAGAGTAAGAACATGTAAGAAAGATTTTTAAAGAGCATTATTAAATTGTTGCTTTACGTATTTCCTTAATGAATTTAATGAAACAGAACACAATATTTCTCACCAGAAGAAAATCAATTGTTCTCGAATGTACGTGCGTGTATATCCCAGGTAAGTCGAGCAGACAGTAAATCACTCTGGGCAATGATAACGTTGCAAGGTGGCAAATGTCAGCTACGCCTGGATAGATATTGCACTCATTTGATTACGGGAAAAGCGAATGGCATAAAATATGAAACTGCAACGAGGCATCATATACACATTGTTACGCCTGATTGGCTAACGGAATGTTGCAAGAAAAGCGCTATTGTTAGCGACGTGGAATATCATCCAAGACTACTGATTTATCCATCTCCGAATAGTTCAACAGCTATGATTACTGGATTTATGGATGAAGATACCGATAATAAAGTCACACAAGAAGAGCAAAATAAGACCAAAGCTATGTTGGAACAACTCAAGCAACGCATGCCATGGAATCAACCAAGTCCGCCAGTGTCGTCGAATGCTTCGCATAGTCTTGGTGCAAGTGCTGCAGCAACTGTTCCTTATTCAACTAATGGACAGAATAATATAAATATACAACCGCAACAGCATCTTTCACGATCAGTTCCCTCGACTAGTCTAACCACTTCCACAATTGCTCCATCTGTTTCTGATCAAAATATTATCAATCAAGCGACATGGCTACCACAGGTATCTCAGCAAAGTAATATTTCTCAACAAACAAAGACTGTACCGTCACAGATGCAACAACAAGAGCTGCCACCGCAACAGCAGCAGCAACAACAAATAAATATTCAACATCAGTTGATACAACAACAACAATTAACGCAACAACTAACGCAGCATCAACAACAGTTACAACAAGCACCGTACAGTCAACAGCAACAACTTTTAAATCAACAACAATCAGCTCAAATATCATCGCAACAACAGTTGATAGGGCAACAACAACCACTCGGGCAGCAATCGATGATGCCACAACAACAGCAGCAGCAAATAAACTCACAATTACCACAGCATCAATTAACTTCGCCGCAACTATTAACATCACAACAGAAACAATTAAATCCGCATCAAATTATTCAACAACAGCAATTGCAAACGTCACAGCAATCACATTTGACACAACAGCAGGTACAATTAGCAGCTCAACAGCAGCAGCAACAGCAGATAGTAATGCAACAGCAACAACCGATTGCAGGTCAGCATCAATTGACTCAACAGCAGACTCCGTCACAGCAACTTACTCCAGAACAAAGGCAACTCATTTTGTTGCAACAACAACAACAGCAACAAAAGATTCAACAGATATCACAGCAATTACAACAATCTGCGCCACAGAGCTCTCAACAGTTTGTCATAAGAGAAGGCCAGCTACAACAACAACCGCAAAATCAGCAATTAATCGGGCCGAATCAACAAGGATTTATCGTGCAACGAGATCCGCAGTGGCAACAACAGCAATATCACTTGCAGTTGCAAAGACAACAACAGCAAATCGGGCCTCAGAGACCTGGAGGGCAATGGAACCAGCAACCGCCTCAACCACCCAGGCAGTTGATTCAATTAGACGCACAGACGCATCAGCAATTGCAGCAGATGGACCCGCAGCAAAGGGCTCAGTTCATCAAGAAGATTCAGATACAACGGAACATGATAGTGCAAAGACAGATGCAGAACCGTCAGGCGCAGCAAGGTCCGCATATCGCTGTTATAAGGAGTCCTGGTAAACCGGTGCAACCAGGCGGATTGCAATGGGTTCAACAAGCTCGACCTCAGATGATGGGACCACAGCTCGCGCAAACTCCTGGACAGAAACCAGTGCATCCGGGGGTACAACCACCAGCGTTAACCCCGATAAACTCTTCGAATCAAGTTATCGTGCCGGCTGGTCAGACCGTTCAGGGTCCAGAAGCATCGCAAGCAGGGCAAACATTCCAGCAGAGGCAACTGATACCGCAGCAAATAGCGCAGTTGCATATGCAGAAACAGCAACAAATGGCTAGATTGCAACAGTTACAACATTTGCAGCAGCAACAACAACAACAGCAGCAGCAGCAGCAGCAAGGCGCGCAACAGGAACCACCGTTAACGTCCTTGCCGAATAACGCGCAGATTCCGCCAGATCAGCAACTCGTCGTGAATGCTAAAACCAAAACTGCGCTAGCTAACATGCTGACTAATAGATTACAGGGTGGTGCTACGGAGGGTAGTGCGTCTGGTCAATTGAGATTGATGACTGCGCAACACAGACCTCCGCCACCTCCCTCGCAGGATCCACAACTCCTAGCTGCTTATCAGAGAAGGACTCTGGGGAATATAACGAATGGTGCACCAGCAGGGGCACCCATAAAGATGCAGTTTGCCCCAGTCATGCCACAACCTAAGGCGCAATTTTATGGTCACAATCCAAATTTGAAACGTACGCGTACCTACTTTTTATCATTGTTATCACATGCTTAATGTTATCAATGTTGTAACATTAATAACAACAAATTATAGAAATTAAGATAAATTATACAAATAATTTCATGTTATCTTAATCTTATATTTTTGCTTGATAGTCTTGTACTATTGTATATTATTATCATCGATATTATAAAAGAATATTTGTATTTTCAGTTCCGCCAGACTTATTCTTGTTGGGATGTATTTTCGTCATTGTCGAATACGACGTGCAACGCCCGAATGAAGTTTCGGTGTGGAAACAAGTTATCGAGAGACATGGCGGTGAAGTAGAACCGCAATACTGTACTCGTGCGACCCATGTACTAGCCATCACGCAAAAACATCCAACTGTCGTACAAGCATTACGTGAAGGGAAACGTTGCGTCAGTGCGCATTGGCTTTCTGACGTTGTCAGTAAGCAGCAATTGCTACCACCCTGGCATGCCCTGCATTTTCCAACACCATTCAGCTTAACAGAATTTCCATGTGTCAAGCAAATTGTATCGTTATCTGGATTCGAAGGAGAAGAACGAGCGAAAGTTAAATATATGTTGGAAGCTTTGGGTGCAAAGTACACAAATTATTTTTCCAAGCACAATACTCTTCTGGTTTGCAGAAGGTATTTGATCGCTTTCTTTAACTGTTTTAGTTATGTTTCACATATATAGCTTCTCTCTCCCCCACATTACATTGCATAAGATATAAGATATTGAGAAGTCCACTTTTTTAATTTTAAAGCTCTTTACCACGTAAATATACAATAAAATATCTTGTAGTAATCCCCAAGGAACGCAGAATATGATTTTGCAAAATGATTTACTAACTTTTTCTATTATGAAATAAATAATATTATATAAATAGTAAAATAAACTTTAGGACAGACGGACAGAAATATAAAAAAGCGCGCGAATGGCAAACTAGCGTTGTAAACGCACTGTGGTTGACGGATTTGCTTTGTGGACAAATGAACGCTTTGCGTCAACTTGAGGGTCCAAAGTATCAACAGTTTAATCTGAGTAACCCTTTTAGACTAGACTATTCACTAGTGCCTCATCTCATGGGTATGCAACATGCATTATTTATTACTTATTTTATAGATATTAAAAATATTAATGTTATAAAAGACATAATGCTTGAAGATTATATTGCTATCGTCCTCTTCAAGTTTCTTGAGACATACATGTTCCAAAGTATACGATAGAAAAATTTGTCCGAAATAAGTGATTTGCAAAGTTGCGTTAAATTATTTCCTATGCTCCTTTCTAGCTGCTTGGAAAATGCCAATAAATATTACTCAAGAGTCGTATGACAAAATAAACCAGGTTGGACAGGGTCCAAATTCGATCAGAAAATACAAAAAGCCACGATTGGATGGCCCATTATTGAATAAAGACCCGCATCTTTTGGGTTTGGAGGAACCGATTGTCGTCAGTAATCCTGATCCTCCGCCACCTGATAAACAACCGAGAATACTATTCTCTGGTATAAATCCAAGAAAGCATGCCAAGGTAAGTAATTTAATTTCTATTTAATTAATAATTTCTTTAAATAATAATAAATTAATTTTATTTATATTTTATTTCTTTATAATTGCGCAGGCACTTTAAACTGTATAAATGTTAATTACAATTTTATTTTAAATAATATTACATTTCAGAGGATTCGCGAACTAGGAGGTGCTCTGGCTGCTAACTGGCGAGACGCCACTCACCTCATAATGTCCGCACCGTTACGAACAGTAAAACTGTTGTGTTGTTTATCGCGATGCAAATTTATCGTCAACCTACAATGGTTGCTCGATTGTTCCGCGAGAAATACTTTTGTGGACGAAAGTGCATATATGCTCGGCAATGCAGAGTTCGAGAAAAACTTTAATTGCAATATCGAAAAAGCTTTAGCGAGTCCTAATCGTGGGACAGTACTTAAGGTAATACAATAGATTAGATTTCTAAATATTAAGACAAAAAACACATCTCTTCATAGTTCATAGTTGATAGTTTAAGAAAGAAAACAATGTTAAACATGTTCTCATGTATTTTGTTTCTAATATCTTTTTATTTTTCAAATGTTCTAATAAGGGTAAGATATTTTATGTCACACCAAGTGTGATACCATCCCCTTCAGCGATCGCGGAGATAATAGAAAGTGCAGGAGGTACAATGGAAAAGACGCGTAGACCACTTGCGCAAATACAAGAAATGAATGCCGGGATATTAACTTATTTTATCGTAACCCATGAGAATGATCTTCATCTTCTTTCCGATGTCTTACGTGCGAATATCGGTAAGTAATTTTTATAATATCACATTATATTACAAAGAAAGTTAAGAATTATATAAAGTAAAAATAGTACTAAGCACGTCTTGAAGCAGTATTTTCATTAACAACTTATTCTCTCAAATAAAAATTTAACAGGTGTGTACAGTGCGGAAATTGTATTAGGCGCAGTTGCACGACAATACTTCCAACTTGATACGAGTCAAGTTTAAAATATTACACTTTACTGTATTTTTATCCCTATTATGGGCCTACCAAGTCTTTTATGCCCGATTCCACCAACGTCGTTTAATTTTAACCGTCGTTTAACTCACTCTTTGTCTCTTTCTAAGGCAGGTAGTTAGAAAGAGACGAAGAGTGAGTTAAACTACGGTTAAAATTAAGCGACATTGGTGGAATCGGGCATTAGTGAGTTATTTTCGACAAACTTTTGCTTATCCTCTGCAATGGGACAATAAAGAACATAATTTTATCATATAAAAGGAAATTATTTTTGCAAATCTACCATCTCCTCCATCCTATCGTCCTTTCAACCATAGTTTGTATTATCGAGATACGTGTGAGCTACAAATTTCAATATATAATGTTTAACATCATTCATCATCGTGCAAAGAATTTATTCACGTAGAGAATGTCTTCTAGATTTTGTCTTTGTATTCAAATCTCACTGAAACGTTGTAATAAAGCACCAGCACCGTAACCCTCATAAGCCACGTTATCGATAAACCGCATAGCCAAATGACGTAAATTGTCGTCAATGCCGCTGGCAGTTTCCATCATTTTTAGCAACTGAGCTAACAATCTACCTCTGGTGGGATGCATATTCACGTCTACTTGTCCTATCTTCTCTTCCAGATTACTCTGTGACAGAAAAATTTTCAAGCTTATATACTCATCCGTGTAGATATTCAAACCAGGCAAAGCTTGAAGGAGATCCTCGATGTCTATGTCCCTTATCTTTCTCCTCTTTGTCTCGATTTCTTTTCCTGCTTTAGTAAAATTGCTCCAGTATGTTTCTAATCGACTGTTGCACTTGGCCTGCTCCTCATTGATTCTGTTTTCGTACGCGTTGATCAACTCTGCAATCTTCGCTTTTAGAACGTCAGACGTAACAAGGTCTGAGAATAATAGCGCCTTTAGAGTCTTTAGAGTAGCGTCTATCGGACCGTTGATATCATTTTCCGACAAACCAAAGGCGGGAGCCTTTTGCCAAACTTCCGGCTTGACGCTTTTATCCGATGCCACATTCGCAAGCAGTCTTTGGATCCTGATAGAGTTTTCTATTCTCGCCATTGCCATGAGAATCACTTCAGTGATATCTCGATTTCTCAAAACTTTCCGTCGCTTTTGAGCGTTTGTCAGAAGCAGATCGCCATAGACGCTGTTCACGACATCCGACACTCCATTTCGATGAGTCTGCTGACGTTTGAGTTGACTGACGAAAGCCAACAGCAAGTCCTTGTGAGATACATATTCGAAGGGATGGAATTGCTCGATGGTGTTATGTGCGTCCAAATTGTTTTTCTGGATCATAGACGAGAGTGCGATACCAGCTTTCGATCTGGAAAACAATCTGTCCCGCGATATCAGAAGAGTATAATTTAGAATGTTGTCGTGAAAAAAGTTGATAAATTCAGAAGATTCCCAACACTCGGACGGTTTCTTCAGAAATGGCAGCAATAGATTGGCAGCTACCAGAGTCTCATTCTGCAGAGATAAGTTCGAAACAGCATTGGAAATCAGCTGGTACGGATTGGAAGACGTTTTGAGATTAGTCAATTGGTGATCGCCATTTGATAGCAAATATTCGAAAAGATTTGTGATCGATTCTCTAATCTCCGTCGTTGCCTTCGTTATCTTCAAATTCGCTAACATATACGCGATCAGTTCCCGACGCGGAGAGACGATCTTGTAATTAATTAACGAGGCAGTCTCGCCGATTATCTTTGGCCAAGGTCCTTTGAGATCCTTGAGCGGCTCGCGATAAATCAAAGGCGAAGCCGCTTTCTTCAGATCCATCAGAGAGATCTTTTCTAACAGATCGCTCTTTGGTGGTCCCCAGGTCGGTCTGTGGATCTCCTCGACGTCCAGAACTCCTTCCTTTATAAATCGTCTGATTAAAGATATCGCTGGTATTAGATATTTGGGTAAATGGTCCTCCATGGATCCTAGAATACTATCTATCTGCTCTTCGATAGGCACATGCGTTATGGAAGGTAAGACATCTAGACAATCGATCAACGAACCACCATTCCTCAAGTAATCTCCGATGATCTTTACGGAATGATGCAATTCGTAATTCTCTATCTATGAAGAATGCATTAGTAAGCTATACAATGAATTATAATTTATATTTAATTTTCATATTTAAATTCAACTTACATGTATCGCTACATCAATATATCATTTATCAATTTTGAGATCGTTTAAAAATAATCTAATAAAGCAATACAAATTACTAAGACATTACTCTTGTAGTATTTATCAAATTTATCCCAGAAACAGAATGCACAATAATAACAGCAAAACTTATTTCTTAGACTTACTGGTAACTCGTAAAGAATCTTCCCGAGATTATGCTTCAACCGTGTTGCTGTTTTCAATTTCAATATCAAGTTTCTCTCCAAGGATGAGAAATACTCGCTCCCATTGTTGTCGAACGACTCGATCGATTTTACGAGGAATAATACGTGAATTAATAAGTATATACCACAATGAGATTGCATTGTTGCAAAATATCAAGCTTGATTCTATCGCACTGCTGACGATGTTTAATTCAAGGCATATGAAAAGCTTCAGATGTTGTTCCGTGTGTGTTCGCAATCAGAAAGAACTTTTATTAACGCGCACATGTGTACATGATAGCGCGATAGCGTGAATTGAACTCCCGTGATTGAAAGTAGTATAAAAATTTATTATATACTGAATTAAAACATAATAATCGTTCTCTGTAAAGTGATCAAGCTTTGTGAACTGTAATCTCAACATTTCTCTTTTTTTTATTAGTTTGATTCAGCCAATTAATTAAGTTAAATATTCATAGTTTTCTATTCTCTATTTTCTACAAAAACGTATCCTCTACAAAAAGAAAAACAAGATGCAACGATTTAAAAACCAATGTTTATTCATATTTCTAATTACTTTTTGTGATACACATACATACACGCAATATAATACGCACTGTTTTATAATAGTATAAAAGTGTGTGTGTGTACAGAATGTTACACACGCAAATAAATTTACATATATATATGATAAATTTATTTGTGTAAATTGTTAACTTCACAAATTTAAGTTTCCTAAATGTATGAAGTTAACAATTTGTTTATACACATTAGAATGACATAGATATATGAATCTTATTGCTAAGTTATATATTTAATACATATCCAACATATATAATAATATGTCAATTCCCTCGGCAATATTTTTGTACTTTTTATTTTCATCTTGATAAGAAATGAAAGGCAGTAATAAATCGTTCGATAAATGTATGATGCGAGATAATGGCAGAATACTAACTAAACATCGTGATACACGTTCTATGTGACATACGTCATAACATATTAACACTTGAGCATTTAATACATAGTAAGAATCGTTATAATCATACGTACGTAACATATGTATGCAACTTGATAATTTAGTTTATTTCTAGTATTTAGATTATTTCTAGTATTCTTATATCGTCAATATTCTTTTAATTAAACTTAAATACGGCTTTAAATTGACTTACCGAAAAGTTTATCGACTAGCATTTTGCATCTGGAGTAAAGCACAAGCGTTAAGTGCTGAGGATCTGCTGCTGAATCCAGGACAAGTATTTAGCCACGTCAACAAAGACAACGTACTGCGTGAGATCGCAGGTCATTTGATTACTGTCGAACAATGATCGCGAAACGATACCGCGCAATTGATAACGACCTGCTTCATAAAGTACTAATCCGCTACCACTATCACCGTTACAAGGACCGCTGCCATCTCGCAAACCGGCACAAAGTGTGCGGTTAGAGGTGAAGCTAACGAAACGCTGATCGCTCCAGAGACATTCCTCCTGAATATAACGGCGCTGAATTATTATTTGCAAAATTTGATTGTACAGAATAATAATTTGATAAAATACTTAATAAAATAAATAAATAAAATGAATCCAATAAAGCTAATATAACTTAAATTATTAATTAATTAAAACATTTGTACGTATATGTAGCTGAAACGTTAGAAATTAATATTATCATGAATATTCTTACCTGACTTACTATCGGTGCTTTCGCCATACGTGGTTCCGCGAGATAAGGATTTCCTAGCTCATCCCGGCCCCATCCTACGACATATCCTGGCTTGTTGACAACACTCTGAAGAATGGTCGGACCAGACCATAAACAAATAGGTTTAATCGTGGGGCTGAATTCAACGGAAGTTCTCAAAACTAGAATCGCTATATCGGAATCACCAGTGCCTTGGTGCGTGTAATCAGGATGGATCGTGTAACTCGCGATTTCCCGATTCACAGATCCCTTTTCGTACCATTCACGTAGTCGATATCGCCCTAAAGACACCAACATCGCGCTAGGAGGTATATTCACGTTGTCCTGAACATCCAACTTGAAGCAATGCGCCGCTATAAAAGAGCAAGAAGAATTGTTTGTTCCCAAAAAAGTACAATGAAAAAGCAAATGTATTTCAATGTGTGGTATTTTTCAAGTCGTTCCGTGTAGCCTAACAACAGTGCAAAGATATTTTTAACACACCTGTTATAACGTGTCTATTGGTCAGGATGGAACCGGCGCACTGAAACTCGAACTCGATTTTCACGAGGAAGATTGCCACCAACCATGGCCATTGGCCTGGCGATGTCTTCACTCCCTTGGAGATCAAAAGGTTTATGTCGCTGGTTTGAGCGGTACGACCGCACTCATTTCGTTGACCGTCGGAAAGACCGACAGTCGTGGTCGGACGTGGAGTGGCAGGTTTCTTCTTTGGTCGTTGGATAGTAATTGGTCGTTGAGTAATTGGTCGTTGAACGGTAGGCCGATTCGATGTCGAATAAACTGGCCCAATTGTCGGCTGTTGCCAAAAGATATCCGGTCGAAAAGGAAACATCGGTGATGCATTGGGAATAGAACTTTGCGAAAGTGGTATGTTCGGCGGGTACAGATTATGCTCCAGCATGATAGAAGTCACGATGTGTCCCATCGCTAAAATAAAATGCAATGATTTAATTTAATTGATTAAATCACACTCTTTTCTTAGAATGGACAAGGAATTTCAGTTTGTTTTTCAAAGATCTAAGATCTGCTACATGTTTCTTTTCAGGTATTGATAAAAAAAAAGTTGTTTCAATAGGTCTCACCCTTTGCTTTTGAAAATTGATATGTAACAAAATGCAAAATAGATCAATATCTGATAAAAAATTAGGGAACATAAAATATACGTACGATTCGATATTTCTCGATTAGGTAAGATACTCACCGCGTGGACCCGAACAATATTGTTCATTGTTAAACCATATCCCGGTCAATAGTGGAATCGGTCGATGCAAAGGAAAATGTATGCGGTATAACAAAGGCAAACCACGCTGAACCGCTTCAACAGACTCCTCTTTTGATTGTGCCAGTTCTAATTTACCGACATAGCTCTAAAAGTGTAATTTATAATATATGTATAATATGTATCATTAAAATAAGTAGCTTTCGTAATTGTTTAAAGATGACAAATAATTTTCTTAATGTCATTGAAAATTGTACGACACGAATTTTTCTCGAAAATTGGTCAGACTTTAATTTTATCATTGCGAAAGCAATACAAACTCGAATGAAATTTTGCTTTAAAGATATCTTTAAAGATTTCAAAAGATTAATTTTTACAATTAGAAAATATTTAAAATTACCGTAGGCAGTGCTACGGCGATGCTCAAGGCCACTTTAATATGAAGTGCTCTATTCTTTGGTGCAGATGGGATTACGATTTGTCCCAGCACTTCGTCTGTTGTAAAATCAGTTATATATGAGAAATACTCAGGACATGGAGATTGTCCGGATATTCTTATCGGCATGCAATATAGCTGCACCAGCAATGTGATTAAAACAATGACTTTAGCCATCTCTGCAACAAATATGAAGTTATTTATGTATGTATAATTCTTAATCTTTTAAGAATCAAAATAAAATCACACCGCATATAGGCTCCAATGTGTTACTTTCTCCAAAACAAAATTTCTCATTTCTCTTTTCTTTGAATTGACAATTTCAAGCCAATAATTTAAATAAAAGTAAAGTTTGATCAAAGAAACGATAAACTTATCGCAATACTCGTATGCTTATTCATACACTTAATAGTAACGCGAGAAGATTAAAAATCAATCAATACGTCAAGCGAAGTGACGTTTTCGCCACTCATTATAAATGAACCAGGAAAACTGATAGAATATGCAGATAAGCTCGAATATCGCGTTAAATGTTTTCATTATTCTGTAAAATGATAAATTCAGCCTTGCAGTGTGACATAACAGACTTATATTCAATAAAACATTTGATACTTGAACAATATTTGCCGAAAGCTGAAATAATTTGTCTCTGTTAAAATTTTTATTATATTCTCCTGTTATTTTTGCAGTTTTAATATTAAATATCTTGATATTCGTGCTAGCAGCATGGATCACGACTCATTAATCACAAATCTTCTTATTTCTAAAGCGCAATTTGACACAAAACTTTTTTTTAATACATCATCAAACATTCTTTTCTTACTTGATAATGACTCCTGTCAAAAATATTCAATATTATTCAATATTAGATAAGTATTTCCATCAAGTTGGCAAAGATAATAATCTTGCTCTTATCGTAATTATCTTATGTCATTTCTATTTCCTTATATTACAAATATGTTTGCTTTAACGCAAGTTACAAATGTATGTTATTAAAGTTATTAATTTAATATTAAATGATCCTTTGATTAAATTTTAATCGAAGGATATTTAATTCGTTTTCATATTATATAAAGAGATAAACGAATGTTTAGAATATTTCGTGACAAGAAAAACAATATGTATATACTGGTGACATTTATTAATTAAAACGTTAACCAATGAAGCAGACAGAAATAAATTTTCGTGACGTATGTTTTCGCAAACTGGATAGCATATTTGTCCAAAAACACATTGGATTTGGTCATGGAGACAACTCGAAATAAACTGATGATTAATGCAAATACATGTAAATCTTGGCTGAAACTTGACAGTATAGACGCACATTGAGAATTCACTCCAACACTAGTCACGCAGGTTTACGTTAGTCAATCGTGTTTAAAGGAATAACGTTTCCGTGAGTAATTGTTTTCTTTGTATATTGTGATCCTTATTTATGTCTTCTTATAGTTCTTTATAAATAAATTGTGTACTTTATGTAATATATTCTTCACGTACCTCGGATAATCCGAGCTCTCTAGTACGTCAACACCGTCACAAAATCAGGATATTTAACGCATCAATCTTTGAAACTCTTCAATCCGACAATCTCGTCGAACCTTCACTCAGACACCAACTAACCAGTTCTTCACCGAAACGCCTCGGCTTACAGTTGAACACGTTCTGGTAGTGGGGCACCTCGCGAAACGGTCGTGTCATTCAGCTGGTCTGCGAAACGAGCATCCTGGGCTGATGAACGGAACAAGGAAAACAAGTAAGGAACATCCTCTCCTGGACGGTATTGCGATAATGGCGCGAGAAGGAAGACTGGGGAATCCGCGGCCGCACGTCCGATGAATCATGACCAGCACCACGTGTAGCTTCGACATCATCAGGCCACATCAAGGAGAAGCCAAATAACTGTTAGCGTGTCCTTTCAACAACATGCGTATTCTTCAGTTACGCAAACGCGCGTTCCAAAAATTATATCTTTTTTCATGAATTTTCTTTTCAATCCGTATGTGTTTCTTCGTCAGCACGTGTAACTTTAGCTTAATGGTTTTAGCTTAAGAAATTAAACAACGAATAATGCATGTCTAGTTAAATTCTATCTAAACTAAGAATACATTGCCATATATAAAATTATTGCAATCTTATTCTAATCTTTTATTCCTTATTTCACCATTTCCCCGTTATTTTATGTTTAAAATGTTGATCTCGACATAGATAATACGATTTTATTATTTTTATCACTTAAAGATTCATCACTTTTAATCTCTGTGCAATTGAGAGAATGTTGGCATTATGCATCCAACTATATCTTGAGAGGAAATAAAAAAAAGTTAAACGTTTCTCATCAGAAAATTCTTAAAAATTACACAGGATACACGTTATTACATGCCGATTTCTAGAGTTGTGCATACTCAGATTCGTTTGGAATGAGGATGTTTGAATTTCAGTAAAAAAAAAAGAAAAAAACGAGACATACAACGATGCGAAACGAATGCGCCTCTTATGAGTGGCAGGATGGATGGACGA
Source organism: Ooceraea biroi (assembly GCF_003672135.1). NCBI lineage: Eukaryota > Metazoa > Arthropoda > Insecta > Hymenoptera > Formicidae > Ooceraea > Ooceraea biroi. Next base: position 1,826,318 of record NC_039506.1, read on the forward strand.
GCACCCAGGGGAGTCCAGAAATCTGTCAGTTGAATGATGATGAATCACAACAAGAAAATGTGCTATGTGCTGCAATGGAAATTTACCACGAAAAGTTAGCAGATGAAAGATGTACGATCATCAATAAAAATATATTAACCAATGAAGATGAATTATGAGAGAAGAATGAACCAAAATCACACATTTATCACAATGTAACACATACATAAATGAAACCTTCACAAACATCTTTCTTAAAATATAGTTACTTATAATTTGCGATCTCGACGGAACGACGAAAAATTCTAAAATACTTAAAAAAACTCGAATTATATAATAAAAAATAATCTTTTACGTATATAATATTATGTAATATCAATGAAATATTTTTATAATGCAGGCTATGCAACCGATTACTTATTAGTGTCCTGAAACGAGGACGGATACGTTTGCAAATATTTAAAAGATTCCCATATCCGTTAGAACTTGTTTTCAGCGTGTTGATCACTTAAACGACAACGAATTAAGTGAGCATTTAATGGCAAAATGATTGCTCCAGCTGGTTAGTATAGAAGTGGGATAATGGGATTATTCATAGAACTCACCAAGACACAAGTTTCAAATGTCTCCCTTGAAACGATCTTTTTACGTGATACTCGAACTGAATCACATTGAAAAACTTGCACAGATTTTACGTAGCAGCTGTAAAACATATATAATACATGTAACAATGAGATATCTGTGCTACAGACAGATAATTTGCGTATGCTACATTATACTGAAATATATAATTACATTGATTACAAAAGCTGAGCTTGAATCGCTTTTGTTTCGAAGGAAGTGCACATGGAATAATGATGCAGTATCTGAAAGCATACTCACCTTGGCTTCTTTAGAAACTTTAGAACTTGCTCGTGAGAAAGTGGGAAATTTTCTTGTAAGATTCGCGACAACCGGGATACGTCTTGGATAACTTGATCTGCTTTCCCTTATTATTGTTTCTGTTCGCCTCCGTTTCTGCAAACATTACGTGAAAGACGCAACCGGAAGTCGGAAATAGTATGTCGTCAAGTTCTCGCGTTAACCGTTTCACAAAATTGCAGAGATACGAAAATAGAAGTGATTTAACAATGCAAATAATTGTGTTGAGACGTCAATCCCAACGATCAATGACGCAAGATGGATTGATGGATATTGGAAATTGATAAACATTGTCGCGGAAATACCGCGAAATACAAATTATCCATTTAAGAATATTTCCATTTAGCAGTGCGGTATTTTGCAACGATTTAAAATTCGATTTTCTCTCGGGAAACATTAGCGTACAATTATATGCAATTGTGAGAAAATGAAGTTTGCCTACTGAATTCTCACAGCTGCTAACTATAATGATCAACGTTGTTTCAATTTTGAACGAGCTTCACTGAAATGACTAAACGTTTCGAATATTCATCAGATTGAAGAAAACCTGACGTTTGTTCGAGGGATACAATTATGGGATTACACATTTCGTTAAGATCAGTATTTACATAACGTGCGTTTATGTATTTAGCTATATATAACGCAATAATAATAACACCAATAATCTTGGAGACGTTACAAATCCCAATCTTCCTCACTTAAATTTATTCTTATTGAATCATTTCCAATCCTTTTAACGTGTCAAATACCTTTCCTCGATTGCGCAGTGAGTAAATGCGCACATTGTGTACACTGATGCTGCGAGCCTACGAGTTAGCTTACAAACATAACCTTCACAGAGATCCACAGTGATCGGTGTTTCAATCACAAAGGTAAAGCAAAAAGAGATCGTCTGGCTTGTAAGCTTGCTTGCGAAGGTTACTAAACATCGTGCTCGAAAGTTCTTCAAAAGGGATACAGGAAATGGACGTTTCGATGGAGGAAACTGACGAAACAGCTCGTCAAGAAAACTCCGACGTCGAGGAAGAGACGATAGAAACCGAAGCGAGAGCGGAATCCAATGAAGAAATGGACGAAGAAAACGAATCCGATAGCGACGAGGTAGACGACGACGAGGTAGATGCCGATGAGGCAGAAGTAAACTCTCTGCAAGCTCTCTTGAGAAAAAACCCGTATGACTATACCAGTCATACAGCCTTGATCAAGAAATTGCAGGAGATGGGGAATGAGCGGTATCGCTTGCTAGACGCCAGACAGAACATGAGCAATGCGTATCCACTGAGTCCCGAGCTGTGGCTTTCGTGGATACGCGATGAAATTGAACTGGCACTCACAGACGAGGACAAGGTCGAAATAACACAGCTATGTGAGCGTGCGGTCGAAGACTATGTTTGTAAGTTTTCACGTTTAAGAACCGCCAATCTAGAATTCATGACGTTTTGACAGATTATGATACCTCGCATGTCACGTTCTTTCAGCTGTAGAAGTATGGCTGGAATACTTGCAATTTAGCATCGGAAACATGGGCTCGGAAAAGGATGCAGCTAAACACGTCCGCAAACTCTTTGAACGTGCACTAATTGTCGTAGGCCTGCATACCACTAAAGGAGCAATAATATGGGAAGCATTTCGAGAATTCGAAACTGTTTTACTTGCACTGGTAAGATTTTGAAACAAGCGTAAAAAGCAGTTACTTGAAAAGTAGACTTCACTGTACACTAGCTCCATTTATATGTTTAGATCGATAGCGCAAATCTAGCAGGAAAGAAAGACCAATTGGGGCGTATCGCTAGTTTATTTCAACGTCAGTTAGCGTGTCCTCTGTTAAATATGGAAAAGACATACGAGGAGTATCAGTCTTGGCATATGGGAGATGGCGCAGAAGCAACCATTGATGACAATATTATTTCAGTAACATACGAGCGGGCTTTTGCAAAATTGAGCACGCTTCTTCCTTATGAGGAGAAACTGATCTCCGCGCAAGGCGAAAGTGAGCTGACCGATGCTTACAAGGGATATTTACTGTATGAAAAACAACAACGCAATCAAGATCGTATTGTACTCCTTTATGAAAGGGCGATAACTGATTTGAGCTTGGAGATACCGATTTGGTTGGATTATCTCAATTATCTCGAGGATACAATAAAAGATGAGCTTGTGTTACTACCAGTCTATAAACGAGCGTCAAGGAACATTCCATGGTGCTCGAAAGTGTGGCAAAAGTGGATGAGATCGTCTGAGATGTGGGGAGAGCATGCACAAGTACAAGAATTATTTGGGCTGGCCTTATCCTCCGGGTTTTCAACAGCAAATGATTACCGAAACGTGTGGCTCACGTATCTCGAACATCAACGGCGCAGAATTGAACAATGTTCCGAGGAAGAGAGGGAAAAGTGTCTAGATATTATTCGTCGTACATTCGACAAAGCATGCGAACGTCTGGCAAACGACTTTGGACTAGACGGCGATCCCAATTGCATTATCTTGCAATATTGGGCAAGAACCGAAGCAATACATGGAAATAACATGGAAAAGGCGAGAACATTATGGGCTGACATTCTTTCACAAGGACATTCTGCAACGGCATCTTATTGGTTGGAGTATATATCACTGGAACGGTAATTATTTATTTATTATAATATATTAATAATTAGTAATAGCTATATGATTAATTATTTTGGACTTTTATAATTCTGTTCTACTTCTTGAAGCAATCTCTCACTTGATTCGCAGGTGCTATGGGGATACAAAACATTTAAGGAAACTGTTCCAGAAAGCCTTGGCTTCCGTGAAAGATTGGCCAGAAAGTATAGCAAATGCGTGGATAGATTTTGAACGTGATAAAGGAACTCTGGAACAAATGCAGCTCTGTGAAGTGAAAACGAAAGAGAAGATTGATAAAGTTATGGAAGAGAGACAAAAAGAGCAGCAAGTTCCTATCCTGAGCGAATCTCGCGAGTTTACGCGCAATAAGAAAGCCACCAAGAGAAAATTAAGTGATGATACTGGTAAATGGAAGCATTTAGGAAATTCTTCAACAAAAATTGTGAAATCCAACTTGCAAGCAAAATCAAAAGGAGAAAATCTCTCGGACACTGTCGGCGGGAGAATAAACGAGAAAACTCAAGAGAAACCAAAATCACTACCACCTCCTGGTTTTCAACCAGAGGATAAAGATATGGATGACAAAGATAGTGAGCATGAAATAGACAGTAGCATTACTGTTTTCGTTAGTAATTTAGACTATACGGTAACTGAAGACGAAGTACGAGATGCCCTAAAACCAGCTGGATCAGTAACGTCATTCAGAATGGTAAAGGATTACAAAGGACGTGGCAAAGGATATTGTTATGTACAGTTGAGCAGCGCAGTACGTATCACATTATTGGTTAATAAACGAAAACTTAAAGCATGAAAATGGAGTGTTAAAAAAGCAAGAAAAAATATGTTATCTTTTTAAATTATTGTATAAATCATTGTTGTATTTAATTTCTTTTTTACAATAATCACATAATCTTTCAAGCATTTGAATAAAGATACATAGTGTTTCTATACTCACTATTTTACACAGGAAGCCGTGGGAGAAGCTTTAAAATTAGACAGAACGCCCATTAATGGACGTCCTATGTTTGTTTCAAGATGTAATCCTAATAAAGATACTAGAAGTTCCGGATTCAAGTACAGCTCTAGACTTGAAAAAAATAAACTCTTTGTTAAAGGTATAATAAAATATTTACACATTTGCAAATCTGATTTTTCTGCCGAAAACATTGTGAAAAATGATATTTTATTAATATTCTTTGTTACTCTACATTTTGCTGACCATTTGCAGGACTTCCGCTCACGATCACGAAAGAAGAACTTGAGGAAATATTTAAAGTTCATGGAAATTTGAAGGAAGTCCGCATGGTTACTTACCGTAATGGGCACTCAAAGGGCTTAGCTTATGTCGAGTACCACGAGGAAACGACTGCTGCGAAAGCCCTTTTAACTAGCGATGGTATGAAAATACAGGATAAAGTGATTACAGTTGCGATAAGTAAACCGCCCGATCGTAAGAAAACTCAAACGGTGGAGGAAGATAAGGAACAAGTAAAATCATTAGGCGGTACGACGACAAGCCGTACCACGTTTGGAGTACCCAAGACTTTATTGTCTATGGTACCTCGTAACGTTAAAGCTAACGTTAGTAACGGTAATGGCAACACGAGTCGAACTGGGAACGGAGTTGCGCAGCCAATGAACAATCAAGATTTTCGAAATATGTTTCTTAAGAAAAAATAACTTGCTATTATATAATAATAATGATTACACTGTAATAAGTACTGTACAGTAATATTTTTCCTTAGTTTACTAAACATCATCTTGGTATGAAACTTTCATCCCAAGTTAGCCACTACGCTAATTACAATGCCTAACCGCAACTAATTAATACTAAGTTGCAGTTTCGCACTGAATAGATACAACAGCATACAAGAAAAAATGTATGATTAAAAAATTGTCGAAATTATTAAAACTTTAGTTTTATGTATTGCATTAGATACTCGTATAAAATATATTTGATTTTTTATTTTTTCGATGCACTACGTAAGAATGTAAAAAGTTTTTCTTATGCATACAAGTGCACATTTTCTAAAGCATTTTGCGGTATCAAGAGGTATGTAAAAGAGGTGTATACAACTTGGAGAAAGCTACTAAAATTATTGTACTAATAACAGCATTGTAGAGATTATGTATCAAAACTGTTGTTAATACACATCGATCCTTGTACGTGATCATGTCACGAATATATATCGCAAGATATGTAAAATGTAAAATAAATACTTTTAATATATAAAAGAATTATGATATGTATATACAGGAGCGAGTGCCAAGTACGAGATATATCGCTCGAGATACAATTGCTCCCACTCTTTATCATCGAGATCTGACTTCGGCGTTGGGAAGAATTATATTTCAAGCGTTACGAGAATATCGCGCTTTGATTCATTATAGTCGGCTCGAAAAATTCTTCGAATTGTAATAATGCGCCAAAGTGCGATACTGACAAGTAAAGAATTCTACAGCTGCAGCTGCGATACGTGATGATGCTTTTTGTGCCTTGGCGGGGCAACTGGTGGACTTTCCTGCACCAGAAATCTCCTTGCCATAAGCCACTTTTTGGCTCTGCCGGCGTGATAGTAATACGTGTAAAGCAATGCCATAGCGGCCAGCACCACCAGCAGGCACGTACCAGCAATAACAACACTGAACAGCCAATATGGCCCGGTGGATTTCGGCAGTGAATTCGTGTCCGTTGGCGATATCCCCGTAGAAGTGGGAGTTGTAGTGGGCTGTTTCGGTAGTTTTGGTAATGCCGCCTCATTGTCGCCGATGGTGATATCGGCACAGGCTCGAAACTCTTCCTGAGGCCCACATCCAACCGCTCCTAAACAATCGTTACGCAATTTTAAAAGCGACAGTATAAAAAGGCTTTCTACTTGACTAAATTTTATTTTTTTATACACACGCACGCATGCACAAATTATTTCATTATGTTTTGTTTTTCCAACCAATGATTATAAAAACATAATGAGTTCTTAGTGCTACGTTATTTATGTAAAATAAACCGTATCACACTTTGGTATGCTAAACAAAGCTCTCGAATGGTGATACTATTGTGCAAGAAAAGTCGCAACTCTCGAGACATTGCTACCATATAGAATAAAGTAATAGCACTTTCTACTTCGATAGAATCGTAATGACGGCCCATATGCACTTTACGATTGTAACATCGGAGAATACGTACCAGTACCATTACCGCAATCACCCCAGTTATTGCCGGCGATGTATCGCCATTGGAAAACGCATTGAGCGCAGGTCAGGCCCTCCGGTAATTTGAAGTAGCCTTCGAAGACCCGATTGCCAGGACCGGGATAGTAGCGGGCGGATCCATTCTCGGCACGTAACAAATGCTGATCCAGACACTCCTGGCTGACTTCTCGATCCCGATAAATCATGGCGCAAGTGCGAAACTCAAAATAGCCATGATGATTCGCCGTCAGCTCCACACGGACCGGTATAACGGATCCGGTCCTGTAACGCCGGACAATCACACTATTCCCGTACTTACCACCTGTTTCATGAGCTCGTGGCTGAAAAAAGATTAAGAAAGAATATACATACAATCCATACAATTTATATATATATATATATATATATATATATCATATACACACTTTAATATTGCTATCAATCACGTGAATAAATAATTAGCAAAAATGGATTATTGCAAATAATTAATAGAATTAAATTTAAATAAAACGATTTTATTTCAATTAACATTTGGCATTTTTTCCAGATATAAAGTGCTTTATATGCACTTACTGTTGGAGAATCCCAAGGATCACCGCAGATACCGCAGTTTCCTTTGTTCCGCTGCCACTGTCTAGTAAACCCTCCGCAATAGCACTCATGATCGTTATAATCGTGAGGTGTGTCGAAGCCATACCTCCACATGGAGGCCCTCGAAGGTGGCTCGATCAGTCTTCCATGGGCAGAAACTTTTCTAACGACTAGCAGGTTTACGATTAACGTCAGACCAAGTATCAGGAAACGCATGGTCACCAGACAAATCGGTCTCTGTAAAAACATTCGTTGAAAGGATCATCAGTACCGATTGTTAATTGGACGATGCAAGACGCAAGACATTGCAAAGTAATCGAAAAAATGCGCTATTTATTATATTTTATATTATTTAATAACAATTCTGCATTAACGTTTTATGCTTATATTTAAAAAAGCACACTTTAATTTGCTGCATTGTTTCGCAGGCTCTTGTCAATATTTCTATTGCTATTGTATATTGCTTGCTGCTATATCATTGGCATGTATTTAAGTTCGCGGGTCAACGATCATCTGATGACTCCACTCATTGTATGAGCATCATACAATAAGTGGGAATATTTCACTCGAAAAATGATAGGGAAATTGTCACTGTAATTTGCATGCACGCGAGTTGCAATGACAACAATTAACAACGTGAAACTCAACGAACTAGAAAGCGTTGTAAATGAAAAGTATTAATCAAAATAAAAGGTTTGTTCAGCGAATACTGTGCATTGTACATTGTAGCAGACGATCGTAAACTTAATTTCGCTAGTTAATCGATCGTCGCCCTACGGCGGCCAAGACTCAAGGAGGCACAAAGGTACACGAAACTCATTGCGCTCGAAAGCTACGAAACACTATGAGGAAGGGGCCACTGAACCGGTTATTACACTGACGCTCTACGCGCAAGATATTCCAGATACGTTGCCTAAATACATATTTGCTTCGTTAAAGTAGAAACCCAGAAACTTAATGTTGAAAATTAAAGCAATTCATTAAAAGTGGTACGCTTCAATAATATTCTCGAACCAAGTTTCACTCTGAAATAATGAATTTAATTGAACTGAATTTGATTTTACTGATTCATATGTTGCAGGAAAGCACCAAAGTTTCAAATAATTAATGAATGGAAACAGAAAACTACCCGAAATGAGACAATTATAATACGGTGCAAAAATATAAAATTGTATGCTTAATAACATATGAATAGTTGCTTATTTGGTAGAGAGAGAAACGACTCAACACGTGCGAATGTATGATTTTGTTACCGTTATTCGACCACACGCCCAGCTTTTTCTGGTCTAACTGTGAATAAATCGACTCTTTACGTCGATTCATATGAATGTTGTATCGACAGCAATCACGAGTGAAAACTTCAATTACAGATTTTATTTTGATGGAGTCTTTTGATAAACATTTACCTGTCATGTGTGTGCGCGAAAGAAGCAAAGATCCCACTTTCTCACGACACTACTCGGTGTCGACCTCGACGGTGAGTCAGGCCCGTGTGGCGGACAGGGCCCGGACCTCGGAACCGGTCGCTCGACGACTGAAGTACTGAACGCGACGGCGACGCGCTCGTCTGACACCCGATCGAGCACTCTGGCCGAGCGTCGGTGTGGGAGTAGGTTATTAGAACGAGGCGTTCATCCGCATTCACGACACGTTTCGATACGAGGTGAGGATGATACAGAATTACAGATCATTTCAAGCAATCCCATTTCTCAAAAATTATATCGCTTCCATTGCTCTTAACGTTCAAATTCATTATCCTCTTTCAACGATCGCCAAAAGATTTTGAGAACGAAATTTCATCCATAGGATTAGTGAAAAATTAATAAAATAAAATAAAAACAGAAAAACACGTATACATAGAAGCTTGAAAACTAACAATTCCTCGTTGATTTATTTGAAATTTTGATCAAATGAAGCGTACGTTAACACTTGCAGCATAGATACATATATAATAAGATATATATAAATAATATCGAAAAATGATAAAATGATAACTAAGACGTTTGTAGCTTTATCTTAAATTACATGCAACATTTGCGCGCACACATGATTAATAAAAAATGTTAAATATTATGTAAAAATTAGTTACAATTTAAAAAGTTTACAGTAACTATTTTCGGATTAAAACAATAATGTTTAGCGATTACGACTTGATGAACATGTAATTTAATATCGATGATAGATATTTAAGAATATTGATCACATAAATTAAGAGCTACCTGTGGCATGACTCGACATGCTCGGCAGAACGCTCGGTACCTTCTTTCCTCTGCAAAGATTCGTGAAACTGTGTGGTAAAGAACACACGTTCCTAAAAGAAGAAAATAATGTGCATATATTTTAAATCTGAATAGTAGTTTTACGAAAAATGGAATCGCGCACGTATTATGTTGAAGGCTTTAAGAGATTAAGATTTTCCGTTTATCTCAAATGTAATTGATACATTCCATGTCTCATGCACCTAAGCCATCACGATAAAAATAATGACAAAGAGACTCTTCCCATATCTTAATGAAAGACAAGCACCTTTCACGAACTTTTCTTCCTGTGACATCGGCGTAAGGAAAGCGTTTGTGCACGCAAGCAATCGCCCGTGTCGCATCCCAAGCAGCTGCACTTTCCAGGACATTGCTAAAATTTAGCAGAAAGCATCTTCGAAGTTTGCGGCAAAATCGGTACAAAGATCACCAGGAGAAAAAATGCAAATCAGACACGTCATCTGCATTTCTCGTTTCCTTATACGGGATACTCTTCTAATTTAATTTAATCTGACTGACGACTCGGATTCGTCTATGTGGTTTTTGTACTTGCAACATGCGCAATCAAAATATTCAAAAATTTCATCGTTATGAATATACACTTTTATTGAATCTATAATAGTGCTAACGAATAAACAATTCAATTGACGAATGCGTCTCTTCTTCACATAGCGCATCACTGCGTATCTTTCCGTGCGGGTACGCATCATCTACATCGCGAGCGGAAGAAAAATACTTTCCCACGACAACGGTGGAAATTGAGCGTAAAGTGCCGCTCGCTATTATGGCCAGCCAAAGTGCAAATATCCTAGAAAGGAAGAGACTCGCACAGTGTCTTTTTGTCGGGACTTGTCCCTGCGCGCTTTCTATAAATTTCTAATCGATAGAGATCCTCCGTTTATCAATGACACGCTCTTCCGACTGTACATCAAAAATGCGGAAACGGACAATGAACTGCTCTCCTCGATCGGTCATTTAACTCAGAAGTGATCGGTTTGATCGCAAAAGATGTGAATCTCTTTTGTTGTCAAGAACTGTTGTCAGGTTTATCGAATATTAGAAGTTTGCAATAAAGGACGATTTTCTTTGACTCTCTCTATAAAATAAATATTAATTTTTAATTAGTTAGAAATCATAGAAAAGTATATTTACTAGCTCTAAGACATCTTTTTTGGTACACTCTCTAAGGAATAATTCGCATTTCTGTATTAGTGCGGTGACCACACTTAGTCAAGCTCGCAACACACGCAAATGTCATTAATATTTATCGATGAGCTTATTATTGCGAGAAAGTCGCCAAATAGATATCGAATTATGCGTGTCTATTGACTGTAACATAGGGACAGGATCCCATCCTAGGCGAAGGTCTACAACCTCGCTTCTTTGAGACCTTTCCTTGATCCTTACGCGGAATAACCGGTCTTTGCTTGGGTCCACCTACGAGGTCAAATCGTTCACTGCTTCTTGCGCAGTGTATTCCAGAACAGGCGTATCCATTGTAAATACATTCTTGCATGGTTTATGAATTGTATGAATAAAGTGAAGTAAATGCTTCTCTTTTTCTTTTAATGTGATTTACTGCATCATCTGATTGTTCCTCTTCTTTTTCCTCGATGCAACTGAAACATGTACTGTTCAAAACATTGTAGTACAAGTATTTAACGAAGAGAAACGTTTCTACGTTGTAAAGGCGTCAGTAAAGGAAGGTGACTAATTGATTAGCCTCTTCACTGGCTCATCTGACCTCGTACCTGACATTTCAAGCAATTTCCAGCGTGTTCAGCTTTCTTCATCAGACAACGAGAGAGAAACTTGGTTTTGACAAAAATGTGATCTGGTTTCATTGGGATACACACATGTATGGCTTATACCGTTCAATTGTAATATGATGATTTATACCGGCGTGATCTTGTCAATAACTAAACGTATTTATATAATTATAAACAAACACACAATTACGAATATACATGGTATTCAAATGTTATAAAATAATGAATTCTCAGAAGATTGCTACAGAGACAACGATTTATTACATAATAATGCGATAAATATCTAAAAAGATACAGTTTTTGTTTTAATATACATCGAAAGTTTGAGCAATTGTATACAATAGATTACTGAATGATTGATAAACTTCAATATTTTGATACTGCAACAGTAGTCTATTCCAGTACAGATGAGAAATTATTAGTTTTATTACTGAAATCAAATTTTTCATAAATAAATTTTATATTAATAAATAGAAATATACATGTATCAATAATATTTCTCCTACACAAGAATATACACCTCTCTTTCTCATTTACACTTTCATTTAAACTTTAAATTTCAAGATACTATAAATAATTATAATATATCGTAATATATATACAAATCTTCTTTCTTTTTTTTCTATCTCTATATTTTATATCTTTGACTGTACTGGAATTGCAACTATACAATTATATATAATATATATCTGAGATTTTAATGAATAAATAGAATATAATGTGTTATCGAGAATAACGATCGATACATTATATCTATGCATGCAGTATGCAGCGAATATATTAGTTGTACGTACTGTTTACTAGCACGTATGTGTAAAACATGTTTATTTAAGGACGGAGCGCGATAAATGCGAATATAACAAATATTTAAATCTGTTAGAATATAAACATTTAATACTCGAGCGCCGCGAAATGTGTTATGTAAACTTATATAAGATCTGTTTTCCTCAAAAATAATTTGTAATTCAGAAATAAAGTTATAATATCTATCTTAAAATGAAAAGTACAACGTTATAAACATTTTGTAAGCATATAGCTAAAGGTTTTATAAGAATCAATTTTATTTATTCAACTTGTATAATCCATAAGAATTTATCATGGAGTGTTATGCAACGTGACTCATGCAGCGTCCTTTAATAAATCTATGCTTATACAATTACAAGATTATTTATACTTTTTTCTCGGATAAAGGCATCCACAAATCTCAGGAATATTTTGATAAAAAGGGCAATATATATTCAAAAGGTTTCAGATGTGATATGTGTCTAAGAGCAAGATGTGTGAAATTTCAAATGGAAACAAATTGAAAGTAATCTGTTTCCGATAAAATGAAGAATATATTACTAATTGACCGAAAGTGTGGCACATATTTTCAATGTGTTTCAGACCATTTTTCTCTTAACTTATCTTTTAAGACTATTGCATATCATATAATATATTAACAAACAGTAAGCTATCTTTCCAACAAGTCATATGTATCGAACGATCAAAATTATTACGCGAACGTACTTATAATGTTAAAGGAAAAATTGTGTATGTCATACATCAACATGTATATTGCAGAGATTCCAACATGAATTGGATAAAGGATTATAGAATGAGAATCACAATCCAACTATTCACATTATATTCGCGATACGAACATCGCAATAGAACATCATAACCAGGAAAATTAGCTTTGTGAATTATAAAATGAAGTAAATCCGATTTGCTGCACAGTAACAACTGATGACACTCAGATAGTAAGAACGGTTAATCGCGTTATATTCAAAACTGATCAATGCATATGACTCTCTGATAAACACTCCTAAAAAATACACCTTCTATTGTAACGATATCTAATTTATTGTAACATAATCTATATCTAATCATACATTTGAAAGTTCTAAGACGATGCGTTCGCTAATTAATATCACGATTAATGAGCGTAATGCAAATCTCCAGTATTGAATCAAATACAATTTTAGTTAATCGCAAAGTCAATTCTAATAAATGTGCGAGTCACAATGTGAGTATCACAAATATTGTTCTTTCATAATAGTATTGACTTGGAGGAGTTTCCCACGAGAACCACCGACTATGCATAAAAATACTCCATTGCATTTTAATAATAAATAACATACATTTACAATAATGAAACTCAGTTACTCTCTCTCTCTCTCTCTTTCTCTATTCGCAAAAATTGACAAAGATTCTACAAAGATTTTGTATTATTAATTAAAGGTTCTGTTGTAATTTTCAAACTAAATGGGTAAGTTAGAATCTTGGTTTTCACACATTCACACATAATAAGTCATAGAAATACGTATCGACAACTACGTCAACCAAGGTTTTAAATTGCTCATTTAGCTTGAACGTCTGCCATATATAACGATATTTGTTATATTTACTATTAATAAAATAAAAGTGTAAAATCGTACGTTATGCAGATCCACAGATAATAAATAATAATAAATAAATGCTCACACATTATAATACTTATAGTTAAAAAAAAAATTTATAATGTACTGTTAATTTTTATAAAAGAAGAAAAAAGAGAAGAACATTTTCTTCAAACTCTATTAGTTTATCATCAAATAAATTCTTGAAAATTTTCATAGGTTGCTAAAATTTTCATAGTGCTTATAAGTCTTATATATCTAATTTGAGGATAGTATGTTAAATGCGCATTTATGTCTTAAGGCAATAGTGTTTCTCATTTCCTAATCTTTCAATGCTATCTTTATACATTTACACACATGTTTGCATCAGCTTCCTTTATATTACATTCATTTTCTGTAAATCAGAAAATAATGAAAGCATCTTGTGTTCCGAGACAAATGTTAAGCGTGCCAAAGACATGTATTCAGAAATCTGCAGAAGCATATTTAGAATTCCGTACAATTGTCTATATACAGTTGCGTTTTTGCTCTTACATATACACATATATATTATCATTCAAGGCAATAGTCAGTAATGACATATAGAAAGAAATAGATCATACATGAATTTATTAAACTTGTTTATTGCAAAGTGAATGATATATTCATAAACGTATGCTATCAATATCTGTCAGTTTGGAATAAAGATAAATATCGATGTTTTATATCCTTGACTTACTTAAAAATGCTCATGTTTTTATTTAATGAATACCGTGAAATCTTCATATTAGAAGGTAAGAGCAAAATGTTGAAATCTATAAATATCCAAATAATACATATGTTGTGCAGGCAAATTATTATCTATAATTGTATTTACAATAAAAACTGTATAACTTATTTTGTACTACATTATAACATAATAATTGCGAGATTAAAATTACAGGAATTACGCAGATGTGCTTCTACTAAAGTGTACATAGTTATTTAGAAACAATTTATATAAATATCACGTATATATGTATAAACAATCTACTATTTTAATTTTGAGACTTTCACGGCTATTAATATTGTCACTAATCATGGATAGATGTCGCAATAGATTAACAGCGTTGTGCCAGGCGAGCACCAGTGGTTCAATGAAGAATGCTTGGCATCAGTGGAAAATGCTCAGCATCGGTGATTCAGTAAAAATGCTCGCCTGGCATAACGCAAATATACGATATAGATATTATAAACTGCTAAATAAGAATAAAATATTATATTGCACAATATATATATATATATAAATATATATTATATATATATATATATATATATATATATATATAAGAATTTTCTTTAGGATTTTTAGAATGTCAAGACTGTTTTTGAGATGTCAAAATGAATATTACAAAAGCACAAGTATCTAACTTATCTAAAGCTATGGATACGCACAAAGATATCATGCTAAGCTTGTATTTCTTAATCTCATTGTCTCACAAAATGTTAACTGATACACAAAGAAAACAAATTTTTAATAACCATTGTCCTCAAAATGGTGTAAAAAATACAGAGACAAATATTATAATAATAAAAATACATAAACTTTACTTTTTAGCCATTCAGTTAATGCACTACAGTTGAGATTTTCATATTATACTTAAAAATTCAACATAATTGGCTTATACATTATACATATTGTCTGTTAATACTTTGTTTGAAATGCTGGCTAACATATAATAGAGGCACTATAACGTAAATAATATACATTATAAAAGGAGATTCTTGAAATTTGATAATGTCATACTATTCTCAACACATCAGCACATAGATTGGCCCCATTGCCACATTTAAGGCATAAGTTAAATAAATTATTTGTCAATGATGTCTGTTGATCCCATTCATTTCATAAAAGATATTCTAAGATTAAAAATTTTTCAGGTTTTAAAATAATGCATACAATTCTTTAAAGAAACATTTGTAATGTTTCTCGGACATGTGCAAATTCAATGTAATGTTCTGGTTCTTCTGAATTATGGGCCATCCTTCTTTTCGCGATTTCCTGTAATCACTGTATGCATGAACATAACTAAAAAGTAGTTTTACAATGATATTTGAAATATAATTCATCTCAATCTCACAAAAAACACAACTTTTTTGTTTTGGATAATCTTTGGATACCTTAAAGAAAATATATCCAAAACTTTGGCAATGTATAGTAAGCTTTGCTTTTATTTCGACTGCGGTGATTTATGTCCTACGATCTTATTGCGCAATAAATTAAAATGTCCGTGCACCTGTGTAAGCTGAGCTTTAAGTGAATCAGAAAGCTGTTTCTGTAACTGTTGAACCTCCAAAATTTCTTGACGAAGATTTTGATAATCTTTCGTAACCTGATGGATAGAGTGTAATAGACGAAGCACAGATATCTGTTAAAAGCACAAAATGAAAAGCAATTTGATGATTGAAAATTTGAGAACATTGCAGACGATAAAGTGCATACAAAGAATTTTTGAACATGACGTCGCACATACTTAAAGACATAATGCGAAACAAAACAAGACACCCTGGTTTCAAGCAGGAATTGTCAAATGAACACAACGTAACATTATTTATTTGGTATACTGTCACAGATGACTGTGCGGAACGATATTTGTCCTTTTCAGTCGTAATTGTTACTCTTCGTTTTTACATTAAGCAAACTCGTAAAAATACGGCTAAAAAGGACAAACTTAAGAAACATAACGTAATATAGTATTTCTGCTAAATCGCTAAAAGCAGAACGAGAGACTACCTCATTTTCAGGATCCTCAAATTCCTTTTCGAAAGCGTCTATTTGCCACGCGATCATGTCCAGCTTTCCATCGGCTCTTTCCACCTAAAGCAGAGAAGAAGAAACAAATTCAATGTAACGCTCCACATTTGTAACAGGTGACATACAATCGAATTCGGACAGTACATACATACATATGTCACATGTGGAAATATATATGAGCAATATTTTACAGAAATCTAATTCGACACATTTGAAGTCATACTCACGCTTTCTTCGAGATGCTCAATTGCGGACTCCATGGTGTCTCGTCTCACCAAAAGAATTAGTGTCCAAAAAACTAAAACTCGCGGAATGTCGAGAAAAATGTAGCCGTTACTTTGCCGTACTAAAGCACAATATATATATATAAGTTATCGCAGTATATATACCGTACCGCAATTCCCGATTTTGTATCGGTTGTAACGAACTGCGCATACACGAAATAAGAAAGCTCGATAACGCCATCTGAACTTCTGTTCCACTTTTTCTTATTTATCCTCTCTTTCTTCCCACCATTTAATACTCACCGTTCAATCGTACTGTTCAAAAATAAAAACTTTGTTAACTCTATCGATTCGTATTGTATAAAAATATAAAGAAAATAAATCACCTCTGATACGTGTTGCTGAACCATATTCTACCAGTTTATTTTCCAAATGAAGAAAGTGGAGGCTCATAGCGGAATGTTTGAGAATTAATTGGAATAGAAGGTGATTCTCGGAGCGTGTGTCATTACGTTATCGCTGGTCATCGCGCAAATGCGCGTTATGTAGGATCTTTGCTTTTAGACAATCGAACAAAAATAATAGAAAGCTGCAATCACTGCAAATACTGACGCAAGTTCATCATTGAACGATGTACAAATCGAATCAGGAACCAGACATACCTGCAGCATTAGGTTTGCTGTCACACCTAGATAACGACGAGCTGAAAGAGTTATTAAACGATGACGGAAAGTTTGAAGATATTGTAAAAGATATAAAACAGGTATGTGTAAAAATATTGCTCAATGATTGTGCATAATTATGTGCAAGTAAAAAAAACAGACTATTTTAATGTAATGAAATTAGTTTAAGAATCTCGAGACTGAAAAGGAAATGTTAATGGCGAGCAACAGATCTTTGGCTGAATTTAATTTGTCCAAGCAACCGGAATTAGAAGAAGGTAAACAAATCTTAAAAGAATTAAGCGAACAGGCTAATCAATTGTGTACCAACGTTAAGGACAAATTAGATGAAACACGTAAGTTATTATAGATACTCGTAAGATTATATTTTAGTGTGACTCAACGCTGTTACTATTATCAATCTCTAAAATTGTATTAATAATGTAATTTAAAGATTATTGTTTATTTTGTAGCGTAAAGTCATTAGATAGATTAATGTAATGTAAATAATATGAAAACTGATACTAATATTATGCCTTAAAATTTTTAATGAATTTTTATGATAAAATTTTATATTTATAGGTAACAAATCTGGCACAATGACTGTTGATACTGCACTGGACTTACTGCAGGCAGCTGCTGCTGAAATTGAGGAAGAATCAGAGGTATAAAAAATATATTTTTATTAGCTCATTCGGCAAAAAAAATCTGATGTAAATTGGTATTTCTTTTTAATGCATATAGGCAATAGCAGAGAAATTTCTATCCGGCGATATTGAAGTAGACGAGTTCTTGGATCAGTTTTTGTCACGAAGAAAATTAATGCACTTACGTAAAGTAAAAGTAGATAAACTGAGAGATTTGATAAGAAAAGGACATTCGACAAGTAATACTCCTGGTTATCCATTGACTACTTCTAATTTTCCTGGAATAGCACCTTCTGTACCATATCCAACTGGATCTGTAGCCATGCCAATGCCATTGCCATCGGGATTACCTGTTTATAGGCCATATTAAATAATATGAAATTATGTTGCATATTTATGTTTTTAAAATATATTGCTTCATTCGACATGGCACAAAATATTTCACTTTAAAGTATTTTACATACAATTCCTTTTACAAATTAATTTTTCACTATTTTTATATTACATGTATAATACATATTATGTAACACACAAACTGCATATTTGTATATCATTACACTTTACCTTAATCCTTTACTACATGTTTGATGATAGTACACAATCAATTTTCATTATTTTGACAGAACAATAAATGTGTATTGTAAAATAAATATATATACATGTATAAAATGAATATGTAATTTATATAAATGAATGCTTGTAAAAATAATGATCAATAAAGTAATATTCTAATATAGTGGATTGAATTTTCCTATAGGAGAAAAAATCGTATTAAACGAGGTATAAACTATCTTTTTGTTATACTCTATTTCATGTTAATAAATAGAATAACGAGAAAATTAAATCTATAAAATTTAATTTATAAGAATCTATATAAATTTATATATTTTAAAATACATGAATTAATCTGTACTTTGTTTTTTAGTATGTGGTACATCTATGTTTCGTCGACCAAGAGAACAGACCATAAAAATTATTATTATAAAAACACATATTATCCCCAGTGGATCCCCAGTGGATTTTGTTTCATTCTGTTCACGTCTGATTTCTTGCATCGTTTCACGTTTTTTTTTCAACGTTTGGGTCATATCAAATTGTCGCCCATAGTGTGCCTGTATCCATGCATCAAAATTATACATTGTTGTAGGTCTAACATGGGCCTGGTCTCTATATGGAGTATTAGGTGGTACAGTACTTGATACTGGTCGCTGTCGAAATTTCATACGTTGATCATAATTCTTGCGTAGTTCATGATTGCCAAGTATTTCATAGGCTTCGGATATATCTTGGAATTTCTGTTTTGCATACTCGCTTTTATTTTTGTCTGGATGATATTGAAGAGTTAATTTATAATATGCAGACTTTATTTGATTGTGAGTAGCATTTGGTGTAACCTTCAACGTATCATAATGATTTTTTGGTAATGTAACTTTTTGTTTCGTTGAATAAAGCCGTATTAATGACGATTTTGAACTATTCAACATACCAGATTTAAGCAAGGAATGCATCAACAAAGTAGGCATGTTGGAATAGAACTATATAGGAAATTTACCATAGATATTAGAATTTATTCATTAAATTTATTCATTCTAATAACCTAGTTTTCCTTTAAAGGATTGCTTTCTTTATAAATTGGCAATTTATTCCTATGATTACTATAATATTTATTCGTTGTGCATAAATCATGAGGCTTTCTGAAACAATAACCGTCAATCAATAAAAAAATATGAATTTGAAAAATGAATTTATTTCAACTTAATATTACATATATACTAATATAAAATAACATATTTTTCATGTATTCAAATTAAAAATTATTCTATTACGTACATTATTGAGATCATCAAGTTGCTATATTTAAAAAAGTATTTATACTCAGGTTATGTAAATTGTCAAAAGTTCGACAGGAAAGACATAACGCCTCCTATTGGAGAATCATGAACTAATCATATCATGCATTTGTAACACCAAGTGGACCGCATCCTTCGCTCTTTCAAGAAATTTCTTCTTTTTTGCTGCACTTCTGAACTATCATTGCATTAGTTCAGAAGCGAAAAAGAACAAACCTAGAAATTACAAGCGTGCCAATGTGTATTTCAACATAAATCACGTGTAATTCCCTAGTATGGTGGAATCTCATGTGTTTCTGTCTGTAGTCCAATTGATATTTCGAATTCTTCAGATTTCCATCCTTTTCCTTTCTTTCAAATAAAAAGATGGTATTTTAAAGCATTTGGAACATCAACTGGACTACAGCCTGCTACAAGTTGCAATTATAACCTGATAGGGAAATTTCTCCCGACATGTGATTGATTTGTCAACACTGATGTCGTCGTCCGTCGATCTGTTCACTCTTTTCCGAGTGCACGCGGTTGGTGGTGGTTGTTGAGGCTTATCACGGAACGGAGAAATTCTGCCTTCATCGCTATCTTGAGACAAAAGGAGATCAACTTGTTCACACACGATAATCACGTGAAGTTCACGATTGACGACGGTGCGATGCTCGCTCGTAACGCATAAAACGTTTACGAAACGGGCGAAACGAATGTTCTTTCTCGATACACTGTACGGAGTACCGAGAATTCGACGACAGGCACTGATCGTTACACGAGCGACGTCCCGATTTCCGTTGACCGATCTGACTGATTTTTGAGATCCAGTCACCGAAAACTTCCATCATTCCGTCAATAACCGTGTGCCGACCCGCAGGGTGGCGATCGTCCGACAAGGTATGTATTCCCGACGTATCAAATTGCATAGTATTTTTTGGTTGTTAGCGGCTGCTAGCGGGACAAGTGGGAAAAATTGCTGGCATTCGTGGATTCCATACAAGCTTGCTTTTCATCAAAAAAATGCTTTGTTTCGTCACGATATTATGAAATTATGATATCGTGCTCTTGGACGATATCGTGACATTCCATTATGATGTCGCCTAAAACTGCGGTTTCTTACTGAACTTTCCAGGGCTGCGTTCGAAAACACTACCCGAGTGCCCCAGTGTATCATTTTATCCTTGTTGTTCAGCGAATGAACACAGCCCAGCTTGAGCTTTATGAAATAATATGTCCAAATTTGACTTTTTTTTACATAGTTTTTAGAACTATTTTGATGAGTATTGTTTTGAAGGAAGAAAATAGCTTTACATCTGTTCTGTCTGTTCGCATCTAGTCTGTCCCTGTAATTTTCATTAAAATTGATATTAAATATTATTTATAATACCATCGTCTTATACATCATGACATGTGCTGTAAAATGTCAAGATAATAAAAATCAAGGTATGACATATTTTATATGACTTGTAACAATTTAATCCTATGTTTTAAGAATATAAAATTATCTGGCATGTTTGTAAGAAATTATCTTTAAACATGTATACTTCACATGTTTATCGAAACTTTTAAGCGTGTATAATACAACTCATACAGTATAAATTTATAAAACTTTTATTAATTTTTTAGTATCTGGTCTGTCCAGTGATAAAATGAAAAGTACATCTTTATACTACAATGCATGCAAGATAAATGTCATTAATTCAATCATCCATATCTTATGATACTGTCTTTATCTGCATTTCTCTAAAACACAGATAATTGCCATTGAAGACACGTTATTTGCAACTGTTAGGCTGTACAGTGATGATAAGACATATTTTTACAATTCTCTTGCTCATTTCACACTATATGTTTTAATATCAATGTCCACAGAACATGACCAATACTCATGTTACTTATGCCCTTTGAAGTTTGTACTATCTTATATATAAACCAATAATCTTCTACTCCGATCAATAAAATCATTTGTTAAGTTATATAAGAATTCCGTTTTATACTTGAGTCTGTTTGAAAAAAATCTGAAATTTCTGGCATTATATCGATCTCAATTCTAAAAACCTTGCATTTACTTCCAAAATGTACAGTGTTATATTATGTATCTTTTCAACGATATTAAAGTTACAGAAAGAAGACATATGTCTGTATCTCGGAATTATATAATATTTTTATATCATATTTTTATACAATATTTTTTAAGCATACATATGCCTTTGTATTATTGATTATTGAGGCTTAAATTTTTGTCTTTCTATAAAGAGTTTTATCTTATCTATGTGGCTAGAAGGAAATTATATAAACTTGATATTTATGTTTATCATTAGTATGGTATTGTGTGCTGATAATTGATGATATGTGAGCTTTGCATAGATTAGGTTATTCCCCAGCCCCCCTATTGAGTTTGATTCAGTTTGATTCAGTTTGAAGTGACGTTTGTATTACCCTTCCAATCGAAATTGGTTTCCTATGAACCATGTACCTTTGGATTGCCAGATAATCTCTTGAATGCGTAAGCTTGGACCAGGCAAAGACTGGGGTGATAATACTTATCTTTCTCGTATAAGTAATGGGCTAAATAGTTGCCTCAGACTCAGTATTTTCTTGACTTTCTATCCATTCGCACATTACTAGTGAGCAAATTATATATTTATTTATAATATCATACGTAGATACATGTAGTATCTCTTGTGTGCGTACGTACGTAGAAATACGGTCGAATAATTGAATTTTAACTAATTCATAAAATTATATTTTAATTTTATTTTGTATATATGGAACTCACAAAAGCCATAAAAATTTAGAAACATATAAGCTTTTAGATAATAACAAAATTTAGTGTATGTGCTGTATATATAAAAAAACGAGAATTCCTTCCTATTGTCAGGTAAGACTTAATTATATTTTGTTAATTGTTTATTAAAAATGCTCGTGTTTAGTTATTATATTAGGATGTATATATTAGGTATACCTTCTTTGTTATATATAAAATGTGTAAGTCTCAATATTTACTGTAAAGATATAAATGGGGTGAAAACAAACTAAATTAAACCTCTAACAGAAATATAATTAACACATGTTATTTGTTATACATAATTAACATAGCATATTCTCGCACAGAATATCACCATTTAATTCGGTTTGATAAAAGTAAGATAAAAATTAGATAAGATAAATTTTATTTTGGTCAGTGACAAAATTATCATAGTTCACTACATAATAATTTATAAATTCAATACTTAAATATTTATTTTTCCATTTCTATATACTAATAGAGTTTAAATTTATATATTTGGTTCATAATAAAGTTAACAATTGTAAAGTTGATCTAATAAATAACTTATGATAAAAGAAACTTTACTACTTGCGTAAATTAGAGATAATTCTTTTATTTTTCTCCAGGGTTCCGTTTGCGATAGGCTGGTGGGACAATCTACTGGTGGGTGCTTGAATAACTGCGGCAACTGGAAGCTAGCCCTGAACGCAGAGCCCCCGTGGCTTTGCTAGCACCCCTACAGTGATCTTGTCTTAATTAGCTTCTCCACGACTCACTCGATTAGCATTGACAGCTGCCTCGTATGTTTCCATTATACATAAATTTATGTTTCAAAGTTTGTAAAACTAAAGTATTTTTACTGTATATATTTAGTGTCTAATAATATATGTATATTTGATTTTCAGTTTGCTGCCTAGCATCTACAGAGTACTGATTAATTCATCAATAAACATGAAGGTAACAGATCACGATGAACGCATTCATGTGTTGGACAACAAGTCCAACGTTATGACCGTTATCAAAGATATCGCAATGAGTGGTTTACAAGAAGAAGCTTTCTACGTATTGGATATCGGAGATATTGTACGAAAGCATCAAATTTGGAAAGAAAAGTTGCCACGAGTTGAGCCCTACTATGGTAACTTAACATAATCATTAACATGTGACATGTTGTATATGTTTGTGACATGACATATGATTATATATATATACTCACAAAAACTTTCAAATTTTAGCTGTAAAATGTAATGATAACTTGCTGGTAATTGAAGTATTAGCAGCTCTTGGTACCGGTTTCGATTGTGCATCCAAGGTAAATTAAATATGTTTTTCTTTTCTTTTAGAGAATAATTAACACATTTATTTTTTCTATTCATTAAATTATTTTTAAAATTATTTTCGTATTAATTATAATCGTTATGCCACGCACATCTATATTTTTAATATAATTTATAAGACGTATAATATCTCTGTTCTTATAGAATGAGATAAACAAAGTATTAAGTGTCGGTGTGGACCCATCAAGAATTATTTTCGCTAATCCAGCTAAACCAGCTTCACATATTCGTCACGCTGCTGCAATGAGAGTGGATACCATGACAGTGGACAATGAAAGCGAATTGCACAAAATCAAAAAACTTTTCCCAATGGCGAAGGTAGTTATGTTATATTTTATCAAAACTATATTACACTATATCACTATAATAGTGATGAGTTAATTTTGAAAATGCGTCACTATACTTTCTCATTTCTCTAGATTGTTTTACGGATTCGTTGCGATGCAGAGGTAGCCCTGTGTCCTCTTGGCATGAAATTCGGCTGTGATCCGATACACGAGGCTCCCGGTCTTTTACGTCTTGCGCATACTTTGGGTCTTAACGTAGTGGGCATTAGTTTCCACGTTGGTTCCGGATGTCAAGATCCACCAGTGTACCATCGCGCTATTTATCATTGCAAGATTCTTTTCGATATGGCTGAAAATCTTGGTTTTAAACCATATTTATTGGATCTTGGTGGCGGTTATCCAGGCAATAAAGGCACATCCATCGACAAAATGGCTGAAATTATCAACAAAGCTCTCGACGAATATTTTAATAGTGAGTTAACGTGCTTTTGCTTGGAACTGCATGTTATAATTGAACGTTCTTTTAGCTGACGCTGTTCATGTGATCGCGGAACCAGGCCGTTTTTATGTTGCGTCTGCATTTACATTGGCAACAAGTATCCATAGCAAACGCTCTGTACGCGGAGACGAAAATTCTTCTATGGCGGTTACGCACAATATGTATTACATTAACGATGGCGTTTATGGTTCATTCAATTGTCTGTTATATGATCATCAGCATGTAATTCCAATTCCACTTAAGGTAACTCACTTTATTCGGTGAACTTATAAAATAACACATTCGTTTCTTTAACTGATACCCGTATTTTGTCTTTATCATTAGAATGGTTGCGGAAAGATGATACCTTCGAGCATATGGGGCCCGACGTGCGACGGATTGGATAAAGTTGTCGAAAATGTCATGTTACACGACATGGAGCTTGGTGATTGGATTATTTTTGAAAACATGGGTGCCTACACCTTACCCGTTGCTTCGCCATTCAATGGATTTCCGATTCCTAAGGTTCATATTGTAGCCGAGGAAGACATTTGGTAAGAAAACTTTTATATTATTCGATACTCAGTTTGTGTGTAATTTTTTCTTTCTTGTTTTTTGTTTCCTTCTTACGGAAAAATGGTTTTACTTTAATGTTCTTTGTATAGGCTTCTACTAAAGGATGCTCTGCCTTTAACTGAACATCACTTCGTTATTGGTAATACACCAGCTAACTTGCGTCTTGGTCTCGATATCGCAGGGAACAATATTGATCCATGGGGAGTTACTGATTCAACAATCGATTTAGCATCGCCTGAAATAATGGCAGATTCTCCTGATACTCCATCATTCATGTATGATTTTGTTGAGGCGCCACTAAATTAATCATTCTTGGTGATTGTCTTGCAGTGTTAAAACACACATGCATTTTAAAAATCACGCGCGTATCTTGATAATTCTTATGGGATAGTTTACTTTTTTTTTTCCTTTTTCTTTCTTTTAATATACATATAATGAACACGTAAAAATTATTTAAATAGCATAATTTTACATATTTTCTTTTACTTTTTCTAAAACTTTCTAAAATAACTGTTTAAACAGAAATGTCTGTCAGTCGTATCTATCTCACATGCATTGGGTTCGATTGCAGTCGATAGACCTCTTTTATCAGGCAAATTCTTCAAAGTTACTTTTCTTTGCTCATTTTCGTGAAAAATTACGCTAATTTCTAGTAATAATTAAAGATTAGCAAATAAGAGTAAGTTAAGTAAAAATAAAACTGGCTCCTTTGACATTATAAATGAAAAGTAACATTTACAATTGTCAATTTCTTCTGTCTCTGATAGACGAACATATGGTGGATGTTTAATCGTATATGTGTGCTTCCTACATGTTATCTGTCTAATAGAGCGTATTATAGCTCATACATTTCTGAATACAAGTATCGGTATCTCAGAAGAATAGCTTGCCATATCTTTTTTCGCAATCTTTTTCTACAATTTAATAAAATAAAAAATTTAAACGAGCTATAACTTGTTCTTTGAACAGAAATCATATGCATATGGAGTAAACGTAATTTGACACTAGAAATATCTCTTTCTGTACATTACAAACAGACGTGTCGATACATAACGACTTAAATATTAATTCAAACTATAATTTAGTTTTGTGGTTTGATTATTTAACGTAAGAAGATATTTTTTTAGAAGACTTGGGCAATTACTCGAGGCAAGTTGAGAAATGTTATTTGAAACTATTTCCTAATTAAGACTTTGAAACATTAAGAAAAAAGGAACTTATAAGATATTAACATATACAATATACAATATTATATTAGCTATAAATGCATTTCCTAAAATTTATTTGCTAAATAAAGCAAATATAAACTCTGTAGAATTGCTAGGAACTTCAACGGCATTGAGGCAGCTGTCATGTGAAAAGAATGTAATTGATTTTTTATTATTATGATTGTATTATATGTCTACTATTATTATAATATTATTATTACTATTATTATTGTGAATTAAGTATGAATAATGGATTAATAAATGCAATAAAATGCATAAAATTAGTGCAATTGATTTCAAATGTTACATCCAACATAAATTAATAATCTACTAATTTCTTCTCTTTTTACTTCTCTAAAAAAGACGTAAAATATGGCGAATAATAACGGAAGCATGGATTATCTTCTGTAAGAATAATTAGTCAAAGATGCAATCTTGTACGATATAATTAAATGATATCAGTCACTAGAACTGTCTGTGGACAACGGAGTGTGGCAATTGAGGAAATGTCATTAGATAACGGCAAATTTATCGGGCAAAGACGGATCGAATGTTTTTATCGTACGACTTTATCTAGCATCGTATGAGGAACTTGTTAAGATTAAAAACTGCGCAGTCGATGCTATTTATATCTTAATAACACCGAATTTCGATTAAAATCGAAGATTTTAATTGACCAAGAGTTTTCGACAATACCTCCGACAAAACATGAAAAATAATTTATAAGAATCATTCTTTCATCTTAGTCCTCCATAGTTTTATCTTAATATATTGGTTTTGCACCAATATATTAAATCAGATACACGGAGAGATGTACGAGATACGTGAAACGTGTGTCTTTTTAAGTTTCTTAATCATTCCCATTTATTTGTCTTGCGCTATACAATTTTCGTGATTTTCGAATGGCTCCATCCGCGCACGTGCACACTTGTTAAAACACGCGCATGACGCACCTGTGCCGTAACGAGTCTTTCACGAGATTGTTCTTTATGAAATAAACATAAATGCAGCCGAAATATCGTACCGATTGATAGTTGGCTCTGCTTTTTCTTATTTTATATTCACGACATTCGGTATACTCATTGTGCGAAACTTTCGCGGTACCGTATTGCAACATGACGGATTATGACCGGAAGTATATGAGATACGGCAACTTACTTGGAGAATCGATTGTGATCTCGCCTCGATCGCGCGACACGTTCGAGAGCTTTAAATATCTCTCTAACAGGGGGAAAACTCGAGATAAACGGATCTTCTATTCTATTCGATCTCCTTCCGTTCCGCCAGAACGACGCGTCTCGATGAATCTCCGGATGCGTCACAACGGCGAAGGGACAACACGCTTGACAATATCCTCGTGGTAGGCGTTTAAGCGCGACATTTAGCAAATTTATTTTTCTTCTTTTTATGTCGTTATATATATGTATTAGTCAGCACAGATCGTCTTCAGGGATGCGCAGCAGCGAGTCTTCATAGATTGTAAATGGCACAGCCATGTTCTCAGCCTATCAATCAGCTCCGCGCAATCTGATCCCACATCTATGCATTCACCGGCCTCTGTTCCTGAAAACAGACGGACGATTCAGAATCAATGAGTTACTCCTGAGTTGGTACAAAAGATTTATCGTATTTATGAAGTACAGTCGAAGCTGTAACATTATACTGCGCTTTGAAGCAATTTTTACCAATAAAAAAATTTAACGACTTTTTTTTTATCTAAAAGAAGAAGCTTTTCATAATTTTCTTCAAAAATTCGAATCAATGACTTAGCTAGAACTAGAAGTTAATAGGAAAAAATATCAAATAAATCTTTTGCACCCTTTCTCTTGTAGACATTATAGAAACATTTCAATATACATTGATCTAAGTTACTGTAAAAACGTTACTGTAATTTTGTTAATCTATAAACTGTAGAAAGATTGAGATAAAATGTTGATAAATTTAAAAAAGATGTGAGATATACTGTGTATTTCAAATTATTTCTGTGTGATTGTGGAATGCGTTTAATTAGTGTATAATTGTGTATTAGACTAGAATAGGATTAAGTGTTGTGTAACAACATAAGAGTATTAGTATCCCATCCATGGAAACCACGATGTACCATTGTCATCATTGCGCGTCTATAGGAGAGAGAGTGTTACATATAAAAAATATATAATATATGTATATCCATAATTCACTGTCCTACTAGTGACTTTGATGGAGAAAAATATGAGGAGCGACAGAATAATTCCATATTTTTATGCTTATGTGCATTTTTGTCGCAGAGAAAACGAGAATGTAGCAGCGCTCCATTTCGCATCAACTAATCGTAGCAAGACCTTGATTAATCCGTGATTGAATTTTCCTTGATAAAAATGTCGAAGAAAATTAATGCTATTTATTTCATTACATTGCTGTACGTAATATATTTTTTTCAATACATTGTTCTAAATTTATTTAAAGAATCTCGCATGAAATTATCAAATTATCGGATTGCAAGAAATCCTATAACGTTAACGACAAGAGTCGGTCATGCAGAATTAAAGACTCTTCTTTCGAAAAGAGTCAGGAAAAAAAGAGAAACAGATAAAGAGAAAGAGACAGCGTGATGAGACAGATCTAATTCAGAAATCTCTTACCGCGGCCGTCATTTCGAGGGCCATTCTGATATCCTTTGGTGGTCGTGGAAAGCGACACATTGAGCGTGTTTTTATACTTGAACAGACTAACTTTTGGACCGTTAGTGGTCTTCGGAGTTGTACTGACGGTGTAATATGAGTTGAAGAAATTGATGTTTCTCCTGGTGGTTGTGCTGATACCAGCACCGATGCCCTTATTACTATTATTGTTATTATAATTGTATCTAGTTTTATATCGATCGGTATACAAATTATTGACGGTGGTTTGTGTGTATCTCGGCACTGTATTTACGAATGGAGCTGTGACGCGTTTATAGGAATTGGTTGTCGACGTCATTATCGTCGTCGTCGGTGTCGACGCGATTACATTCGATAATGGCGTGCTCTGTGTCGTTGATCTCCATGGGTACCTGTGTAGCATATCATTACTTGTACTTGTGCAGTGTGCTCCTTAAATGATGTGTCAATATCGGTCAAATAATGGCAACCATCAATCGTATCAGATACGTTGATTTGCGTTGGCCCTTTGACTAAAGTTATATATTTGATGAAAAGATGAATGTTCATTTTACCAACATATTTATGGCAATAGTGTTTTGATAACATTATAAGTATTACTGATATAAATTTCATCTTCAATACTGAAATTAAAAACTTTTATAGTTTACTTAATTAATTCAATAAATAATTTAGCCTTTTCATCTCAAATTCAGCTTGGAAATTTTATATTCTTTTTCTAGACGTTAAGAGAATAATCGAACAAATTGATTTAACGGTGCTGAAGCATTAACATAATAATAAATCTGATAAACAACGCTGTTCCTGTTACACTTATGAAAGGAAATCAAGAGAAAAGGAAGTCTCGTTACCTGTAATCTGTGTTGTTATATTGAGCGAATATTGGCCGATTGTGCACCGTGGGATTGAAAATGCTGTCCCGGCGTACATACGTTGGAATATTTTGCGTATAATCGGGTATTATGTTCTCGTGTTCCGCTACGCATTTTCCATTTAGACAGTACTGAAACCAATGTTAGTGATTGCAATCAATATTTATACAAAGACATTTCGAGAAAACACGTACGAATTGTGCCAAGTTATTACTTCATTTCATAAAATTACGTAATGTGATATTTGCGTATTTTCGGTAATTTCTGGCATGATTGTACTAATTTATAAGATTTATAAAATTTACGTCCTAGTTTGGTATGAGGATTAACAATTACTGATACTATCTCAATCGATATTAAACCGATCTACAAAACGCACAGTGTCGTTATAAAAATGACAATCAATTTTTTTCAATTTTTCTCTTATACCTGACCATCCCCGCAAGGCGAGCCTTCCGCCGCTGGACGATATGCCACGCAGTACCCAGATCCAGCATCAAAGCAGAACAGCTGAGCGCAAACTCGATCATCTTTCTAAAATCGTATATAAATATAAGATGTATATAAACAGCAAGACTTAATAATACGTACTAAGTAGACTATAATAAAACTTACGAAACAAGCACTCGTTCCACGATCTTTTCGGCACTGCGCATCTAAAGATAGCAGTTTTCCTGGAAGTACTCGAGGTAGCGCCTCGTCTTCGTGAGGCGCGTTGTATAGGCAGGTTGCCGTATCACCGCTGAAGATTGAGAAATAAAAAGAGATATTGGATATGTTCTGCGTTGCTTTGTTTAATAACGTAAAAATGTAAATTCGAAATATAAAGATATTTCGTATTTCCGTTTAAAAAATGAAAAAAAATCTATTAGCAAAATAATCGAATTGGTATGTGATACATCGAGAATTTTTTGATGTTACACGGAGATTACCTACTTTAAAAAGTGATGGAAGGAGGACACACTACAGTGAGACCACTTGAAACCTTTCTCGGTGTGTCTGAGATCACTCATGATGTAGCCGTCTTCCCAACGGCACTTTTCAGCGCCTGGGCCACCTAAGTAACTGGGTGGAGGTGAACCATCGTGAACGGCACCCAATCTACGATTGATAAAACGTGTTTATAAAGTCTTTCGAAGTAAAGATGAAATAAAACGTACGTAAATTAATACTTACAGATGACCCACTTCGTGTGCAGCGACGATAATGCCGCTGAATCCGCCTGTGTCTTCGATAATAGCGACCGAATTGACTTTTTCGAGACGCTTATTCACGACACACGCTCCGCCGACATAAGCGAATCCTGTGCAAAAAAGAGTTTTTAGTATGCTGATTAGATTCGCATCATCATTACATGTCTATCGAAACTCAGAGCATTAATTCATCACATTAAATTAAAAAAGCTATCTTGTTAAATTAGTATCCGAATGCTGAACAGCGGCGCATACAAATGTCTCTACCATAAACTCATGTTTATATACATGTGTGTGTGTAGTGTATATATAATGTCTATAATTCTATAAGAATCCAATCGTATTTCTGATAGCTACATCTGCGTTTAGAGTGGAGATATATACATATATATAAACATTTAATTATAGATAATTTGATGGATTATTTAATTGTTATTTTCAGATTAAAGTATTGTGACAACATAAATTTAATTATTTGTCTACCGTCGTCGGCTTCACTAGACTCGTATTTGTTGGCGTTTTTAAAATTAATTATAAAAATTTGTTTATCTTGATTTACTTATTTGGATATAATAGATTAAAATTAAAATAAAATTAATCGAAAATTAGTTAATAAGTTAATTTTTGTTTTTTATATTTATATCGCCTTATTAATTTTCAGACAATTTTTTAATTTCGATCTTTAAAAATCAGAAGCTATAAGATATACAAAGATAAACATGAATCTAATGCAACAAACGGCCGGTAAATCAAAGATTCATTCGAATTAATATTATTCATTCGAAATAAATGTTAAAACAAGTTGTTATCAATACAACATGCATCCAATATTAATCGTCGCCCAATGGTTAATGAAAAAGTTAGCTGAAGTGTTGAATACTGTACAGTCGTCAGTTTACGTTTGATATCGTCTATTCGAGATTGCAAATTAACCGATCAATGGATTAGAATGTTACCTCCCATTCCCTCCTTTCCCTATCGATCGGCATAGATATATTTCTCGATATATTCGCTGTGACTTTAAAGACTTACCAAACCACGATCCATGACAGTAATGCAGCCAAAGATACAAGAATCATGAATTATATAAGAAAGATACAGAACACAGAGTATAGGCAATGTAAAAAAAAGAAAACAAAAGGAATTTTGAATGATTATTTCTGTTTGGCGATGTTTTTCGTCACAAATAAAATACGTATTATCGTATTCAAAAACGATCTTGATGTTTAAA
This sequence comes from Ooceraea biroi, assembly GCF_003672135.1. Lineage (NCBI taxonomy): Eukaryota > Metazoa > Arthropoda > Insecta > Hymenoptera > Formicidae > Ooceraea > Ooceraea biroi. The sequence goes on from NC_039506.1 coordinate 1,858,739, forward strand.
AGGCTGTGAAATAATAGTATGTACATAAATGCGGAAACAGTAAAAGTCGTGATACAGTGTATACAGCGGCGGATTACAATGGGATTATAATAAGCGCTCTTTCAAGTCGTCGCATATGTACAAGAATATATTAAAACTTGAAGAAATTACTAGTATAAATATATATATGTATATAAAATCAATATCTATAATAATACGAAAATCCTAAAGTAAAATATTAATATTAATCTTATTTCATACAATACTATAAGCCTTGTTACACTTTTTCTCTCTGTTTCTAATATTTTATTTATTAAATTTTTTATTCTTTTAATAATTTTTCTAATGCACGCATATATTAGGATTTTAGAAAATATGGTGCGCCTAAGCCCGGATCCGCCACTGTGTAGATATTGAAACCTAATACACATATGCAATAGATATACACACATAAAAGTAAGTTTAAGCGTCTGTGCGTGGGGACAGCAGAGTTTGAAAAGAGGCAATTACTTGACGCATTTTTATTTGCTCAATTGCAATCTGTATGATATATGTACGACACCGAAGATCATCACGCTATGAGAAGAAGAAAAATGTAAGGCATAGAAGAAAGTATATATAGACATACATAAATACATAATAAAGTATGTAGCAGTAGGCTTGGTTCACAATAACAAATAAATAATTTCAATAATACTTCAGTACAAATAAATAGTCTTTTTGAAGAATTGAAAATAGTAAAATTTAAGACAAACAAACATTTGACGTTTTTGTTTCTAATTTCTCGACCTTTGAAAAGAATTTAATAGTTTCTTTTTCGTTTAATATATGTTGCTTTAATTTATTGTACTACCTTGTTGAATTTCAAAATGTGTAAATTAAGATTTCATAAGGCAGTGCGTATGTGCTTAAAATTGAGAAAGCTAAAACAAAATTTCCTTTTTTCTTGATTCGAAAAAACGTACCTGCTGTTCCTCTATTGCACACATCATTCGCGTATTGCCTCCTGCACATATCTAATCTGCAATGCAATAACAAAAATGTTCTTTATCATGTAAATTCATATTCGGCATTATATCTGACCTGTTCATGAGACAGACAATAATCAGATATAGCGGAATTCATGCCGCTCGAAATAGCTCCTTCTGTAATACTGCACAAGACTAACAATAAAAATAAGATAAGAATAAATATATGGAGTCATTGCGTCGCCCCGGAACGAGTACGAAACGATTTGATTTGACGTCGCTGGATTTCTAGAGAATTGAAACATCAATGATAATCATTCTCTGAAGAAAATATTGTTATATACAAAATGTAACGCTGTTGTAAATGTAATCCTGAGAAAAAGTTGCATAATATTTTTACAGTAATCAATAATGTTGACTCTTGCATGTGACCGAAAGCAAACACTCGCGAAGCGTTATAAAGGGTGTAAAATTGATTTAGCTTCAGTCAACATTAGGTGCACGCAGAAATTATCTCTGTGTTTATTCATGGTAATGAAACTGCTGGTGTAGAATCCGTTTTCGCATAATTGTAGCAACTCAACACACTGCACACGCAAAGTGACCGCTCTTCTTTTTGAAAGCAGTCGCGAGAAAACACGTGTTGCAGAAGCAAGTGTGTAGCGTGGAATATAAAAAAAAGCAAAAACAGTAATTCCTGATACACTCGATAAATAACAAATGTTCACCAATTAATGCATTGTGTTATACGTTACGCAATTTTAATGCACGAATTATCTTGAACTATTGTGTATGCACATTTCTTAATAAGTCACAAAAGACCCGAGTTGACGACTTTGCAACACATATTGGAATAGCTCTGTTCGTCAATATTCCACATTTTATATGCTCTTACACAAGATGTCTTTGTGTATGATCATCACGTAATATTTTACGACCGTAAATCACGCGTTATTAATTAAATTAAGAGATTAGTGGTACACCACCATATACCCGCTCATTCGCTCTTCACTCGATATGTGCGTAAAAAGCTTTGGTGAATTATAAGTGCATTGTCTCGCAATTACTAATTACATCTCCCTATAGTTTCATTGATTACCCGTACGTTACAAAGTCATATGAGGAAGACGTTCTTGTTCGAACATATCATGTGTATATGAACACATTCTATGTATCACGATGAATTCTTGATAAAACGTTAAAGTGACATATTATGTTGATTTTAGCTTAATCGTATTATTCAACCAATGGAACATCTTCCTCGAGACTCTTAAGAGTACCCCTAATAAGGCTATTATTTCTGTTAGACTATATACCATTACTGTACCGTCAACTATATACAAGCTAGCAAAAATGCTGTACCATAAAAAACACATTACGTGTTGTACATGTTGAGAAAAGATTAAGCGTGATCGCTATATAATAAACCATACCGGCAGTTCCCTTAGTGCAGCGGCCGCCTTTCCTACGACGGCACATATCATACCTGTTTTGCGAAATAAAAATCGAGAGTATGAAATCATCAAAATAGATTGTGAAAATTATAATAAATATCATCGCGGGTGTATATAGCGCAAAAGGAAACAGTGCGCTTTAAATCTTTGAAAATATACGCATCAAGACCATTAAAACAAAACTCTATTTTCGATAGAAAAATTCTCTGTAAAAACTTTGCAAAGATTTTTAAGGAAAAAGTTAAACTAAAATTGTTTATATAGAATTTATTATTTGTCATTAAGAATTTCTTATTTGCGAAGGAAAATTTTTCCATCGAGAATGCATGTATCGTTACGAAACAGATGTGTAAAAATTAAACAAGTGTAAAAATATTCGAATTAATTACTGTTCCTAGGAAATCTAATGCTCACTCATGCTATTGTATTATGGCTATATCATAAAAGTAATAAACTTATCATTAGAGTAAAAAAACAGAAAATCTGAATTATATCAGATGACATCGTTCCTGCAAATACTTTTGTGAATCGTCACCGAGTTAAAGTAAGTTAGCGTAAATAAACTGTTTTGCGGATTAGACACTCTTACTTTGTAACGGCAACGGCAATGTCGTATACAGGAAGTCTCCTCTCCCGGAAAAGGTATTTGCCCATGTCGGTCAGAGCGGCTGCCGAGTCGATTGCGTCTCTTCCCACGCGATTCCTTTCTAAGTACGGTGTCGCGTCTCGTCCCTGTTTAGAACACAATTTTGCTTTATACGCGAAGTGTATCTCGTTGCAGTCATATCTTTTTTATCTCTCGTAAATTCTGGGTTGTCGTAAGATAGGCTTTAAAAATTTTCAGATACGACAAACTCGCGTATCTTGTAAGATCCACTAATTGCGCTAGCCATATTTTGTTTGTGTATCATTTTAACATTGCTAAATCATCTCTCTTACCCTTGAGATAATTATTCCCGCTATACTGATACGTATTTTTGGCCCCTTCAGTAACTTATACCTTAGATCTACTCCGTTCCAAAAGGATACGAAGTATCTCTTTATCTGCACGTTATCGCCGCCGTGCAATCTAAAACGAAAAGATCATATTCGCTTGAGTATTGCTTAAATGTACGTAGTCTTAAAGGATGTATCAATCAACCTACCTGTACCCATCGTAATCCACAATACAAAGGATTTCCGGGTAAATAACGTAGGGTGCTTCGCGTTTCGATCTGTTATTGATTGAACGCTTAATTCTATATCTCTTGGCTAAATGGTCGGGTTCCATAAGCGCTGAAATATACATACTTGTAAAATAAAAATTTATAAAAGTATTTTTCTCAAAAAGCCCACAATTAACAAGAATTTTGGTGTATAATAATGTGTATAATAATGACTTACAAAAGTCGCTATACTCGTCGCTGGTAGATTGATACACTTTTTTGAAAATAACGTGGTGAGTAGTATATTTTAAATCTTCGCTTCTAGTAACATTGGGCAGTAATTCGGGTTCGTAAAGGGCTGGCGATTTGCTCACTACTTCTTGTAGAACCCGTTCTGGCAGTGGTCGAATTACTAATTCTGAACCGATGGTTCCATCCTGAATAAAAAAGTATCGTATATTTTAACAAAATGGATTAAAAATATCGGATGAATGTAATTAATCAATTCAGGATCAACTTTTCTTAAAGCCTTTGTCTCTGGAGTAAAATTTACTTTACAAGAAATTTTTATAAAAAAGAAATTTTAATAACTTATTATAAAAAGGAATAAAAGAATAGAATTCTCCGCGATTTTTTCAATTATAATGTAACAACAAATGGAAGTAATTGTGTTTTTCTTTCTTTTTAAGAATAAAAGTATTTATCTTTTAAAATAATCACAATTAAATTACATAAACAGATTCAAGTAGTATGTGTTGCAGCATACGCTTCGTTGTAATTAATTGTAACTAACTGTGACTATAACAGTCTCTCGAAACAACCGCAATATTCTTTTCCTGCAAACAAACTGCGCTAAAAGAAGTACATATTGTACATAAAATAAAATTAGATAAAAAGATGAAATTTCGCAAGTTCAATTTGAGTGCACTTATATTATATTGAAAGCAATTGAAACAATCATGTTCAATCACTGAACTATTCTACAATTATAATCTGAGCAATGTTACATTTAACATTATGTGAATTTTGCATTTGCAAGACTTTAACTATTCGTGGATATATAACGGTCTATGAATCATGTTCATATATTAGTTGAGTTGCACATTAAAGCGAGCGTTTCTCTTGCAGGTTTCGAACGTGTTTTGCAGCGTGTCGAATGATTCGAACGCACGGTATTCCCGATCTAGACACGATCGAGCCATTCGATCTGCAGTCTAAGAGGTACATTGGTCAGATCTCGAAGGAGGGAGAGTGAAAGCGAAAGGTCAGGGCACCACGGGGTCACTTAGAACAACGCTTTTATGGCGCATTATGTAACCAAGCCATATTATGTACAAGCCTATATGGAATGGACGACATTACGGTTTCGCCTTCATTAAAATTTCATTGGAACTCCCACGCACAATTGCTGCCCGAGATTTTCGATATTCTTATTTATCCATTCTTGAAATACCTTTTATCATTGATTGCGAAAAATTAACAGAGATAAAAGATTTTTTATATAAAAAGTAACATTTACGAAACAAAAAATTTTAGAAAACGTGTTATATTAGTTATCAGTGTAAATACGTGTTTTGATGAGAAATAAAAAAATTATATATTAGTAAAAACAGCTTATCATGATTAATAAGATTGTTATAATAATAATGGATCATTTAATTACTATACTCAGCGAGTATCAATGTAAATGTATGACTGTATACTTAAAAACTTTCAACACTTTCAAGATCCGCAATCGAGAAGTTTTGTAAGAATTTCTTGATCGCATTACAGGAATAATTGCAGAGTTAGTCATTGTCAGAATGACCAAATCCTGCAACTGGTCGTACCATTAAAATTATATATGTGATAAATATGAGTATACGAGAAAACTCTGTGTAGTCACTTCCTCATAGAACGGTAATTAAGAACATTGTACAGAAGAGAAGAGTAGAGAAGAGAAATCAAAGTCACGCTTGTTTGAACGCGAAATTATTAGAAACAACGTTCCCTTTTTTCTCTCAAAATTGCAGGCCGCAGGGAAAAGTAGGACCAATGTGCAAAAGTTTATATTAGCTTCTGTATTTCGAGGGTACAATGCCCTACACGTGGGACTTTATTTCGACTAGCGAGAAAAACGGTCGGTTGCGAGTGCAGAGGGGAAATGTCAAAACCGCGATATCGCCAGTATTTAAGTAACTTCGCCTTATATGCTTCGCTGCACATTTGTTATAACCTTGCGCGTAGGTCTATGTGATTATGAAAATAAATTTACTTAGATATCTCTTATCCGAAGACAATTACAGAAGCTTGCATTCTTAAATATGAAGCAAATATTTTTCTTACAACAATGCAAGATTAATCGCACTAATGCTTAGATTGAATATTTATAAAAAAAGAAAAAGAAAAAAACTTTTTTAAGAAATAAGATAACGAATAATGCATACTTAATTAAGAAGACAATGAAAGAGATAATCTGTAGTCTCGTTAAAGTTAGATTATAATCTGTGTTCATTTAAGTAATATAATTTACAGCTGCGCAAACAATTTGAATTATTAAGGGAATTTAAGTCTCTCTCACTCAACTTCCTAACTACTTTGAAATTATAAATTGTTTTTAGTAAGTGCTTTACGTCCGTCTTGTCGTAAAAATGTTTCGTTGTGCGACACAATTGCGATATTGCTATAATTATAACATAGGTCCTAAGCGAGTCGTGTTGACGAAAGACGACCCACAATAATAGGGTGGTGACGAAAGGGGCATTAAGAAAGAATGGTCGCTTACAACGCGCACTTTCCCATTCGTGTCCTGGTGTAGCAGAATGGAAGCCATGTTCTCCGCGTCTTGATAGATGTCACCGATATCCACGTCGACCTGGAATAAAAGGGATTATTAGGAACTCGTTTCGCCAAAAGCTACACATGTAATTAATTTTTTCGGATATTTTGACTCGGTAATTATTAACATCAAAAAGTAAAGAAAAATCTTTAAGTTTGCCAAAATTGTAAAATCCCAGTAATTACGTACGACGAAAAAAAGAACACTTACATCCTTCACTCTTTCGTAATGAAGACCGTCGGGTTGCGAAGCATTTCTAGTAACGGTCCACATTGGTAGGCTATTGGCCGTCAACAGTCCTTCCGTGGGCTTCAATGAAAGGCTGATATCTTTCCCGAAGGCCTTCAAGTGAATTTGCGGTTTCGCGTCCACGCTTCTTTTGTGCGCCATATGCAGCACAGGCACAACTTCGTACGGCGGCACTACGGTTTGAGGGTGCAAAATAGATATTTATATTTTCTGTTAATCTCGTAATAGGCAATAAAGAGAGATTTTTAATTTTGTAAACAATTAATTTCACAATATCAATATTAATGTTTGTTACATTTAGCACAGTTATATTTAATATTGTAGATTAATGGTTCTCTTTCTAATTAATTTTTCTTTCTAATTTGTTACATTATCAAAAAATTTATTTAATAGGAGAACTCGACGACAGATAACAGAGATTCTTGCTAAAATTATCAGAACGGCGATTTTCGAGTGTGTTCCCGAAATCGATAAAATGGAAATCGATAAAAATTCATCGAGTATGATCCACGACGAAAAATTTGAGTTTAACAGCCTGTTGTCGACAGTTCGTAAAAAATATTTGCGCCTTTAATTCTTGATTTCATAGGTGAGCCTCCGAATCAAGCGGAAGGTGTAAGGGATGCAGAAAATAGCAATAGCCCGAAGAAAGACTAAAAAATGTCATCTGAGAGCTGAAGAACTGTCAGAACTTGTTCGTTTCAATCATTTTGAATATTAATCGCCAGAACTCAGAAGCACGTCGGTTTGAATCGCATTAGTCGATGACCCGATGTCTTCGTTGTTCTTTTTGTCTCGTTGGAAGGAACGGAACGTAAGAACGGAATAGCCGCGCGTACACGCTCGCCGCGAGTTACTTTTTGCTGTTATTACCAGACTCGTGTCCCGTATAAAACACCGATAGCATCTCTTCCCTTGTCATATGCTCGTGGATCTGAAACACAAATGAGTTTAAATAAACACGGGTGTCGCAATCTTACGCAATCGAGATCGTAATCATCATAATCCTGCACGTTTTGCTAATCGATTCATAAATAAATTCGCCACAGGATACGCAAACAGCGGCTGTAGACTGACGCGGTGTTCAATTTTCTAAATATAGCGATGTATAATAACGATGAACTGATTGAAGCAATAAATTAAAGAGAATTTTTATCCAATCCAGATGTAAGTATCGCATCCGAACATTGCTGTTGTCTCAACGAAGAAATAAACGAGAGTAGAATGTGGAAAAAAATGTTCTGCAAGGTCTTTCGCAAGCGAATCTAACTTCCGGAATCTGCAATTTTATCATTATTCATCATTATGTTATTCTTCGTACATTTCTTCGTTTGCGCGTCTTGACAGTTCTGTGACTTCAATTTCGCTTTTTACTGGGCAAAATAATACTTCCTTGGCCGTATTATCGCACCGTAGAAACAGTAAGACAAAATGAGCGGTACAATAAAATATAATTGGGTATGGTAATGCCGGTGGTGAAAAGACATCACGTTTCGTGCCATAAAAAATTACGCCACAAACAATAGTGCTACTGCATTGCGAGAGATTACTCATACATATATTTGCAATTGAAATTTTGCATTTTATAATGCGATCTTTACGCAAGAGTAATTGATTAAATGACAATATATCTAGGCAATTATATAATAAGGCGAGACAATTTTCAAATATATTATGTTATGTAATTATGTCATTTATGTGAATGGAATTAAATTAAATCCATCAACTCGATGCAAATAATGATCTTGCATGACTTAATAATCAACAATTCATCAATTTATTAATAATTATAGATAAATCAGCCGTGCTTCATCACACGGAAAGATCGACGTGCGAAGAATGTATGCCCATGCATGTATGCTGACTCGGTATGCTCATTGTAATCGGTCGATAGGCTTTATTTAAACAGAGGCAGCGATTTTTCAAGTATTCTCAGAATCACGACTCGTCCGGTTTTGCAGCAGTCTGTAATCAACGAGTATATGCACGCATATTCAGTTTTCCAATCGCGTTTCAAGGTCTGCTTCTACCATTTAGCGGCACTTGCCGCACACGGTGTCACAGAAATCGAGCCGTATCAAAACGATCGAAGCCTGGGACTTCTAAAGGTCGGTTACTTTCGCTCACTATTAACAAGCGTCTGATCGAAAGTTGATCGATTTGCGCTATGGAATTTATTTTATTACCATTAATTATCTCTGTTTATGCGAAATTTTATTTACAGAAAGACTGCAGAAATCAGAATTTTATAAAATACTATTATTCTTGCATTAAATCTTTCAATATGGAATATTATATCTTTTGTCCTCGAATCCTTAATTCTCGACGTAATGATTTCTGTAAATTTGTTAAAGATACACCTCGATGCGTTAATACCTTGATTCCATACGTCAGAAAAATTGTTCACGCAACGCTTCAGTCCCAACAATGAATTTTGTAATACTCGTTAAGCGTAACGCCAATCGCGTGTTTTAATCATAACGCGCTTCACGGATCTGTGAGCGCAACTGTCAATCGGCAGAAAGATACTGTCTTTTCTCCGTGAAAAGTAGATTATTCTTAGCCGAGTATTTCGATTTCGCTTTCCATCTTTGCCGGCCAACAAGTACATCCCGAAAGCATGCAAATCATGTGGAACGGCTGCCGGAAATGGCGCGCGAAGGCAAATTTCTTGTCTGAAAGCAATTATCCGTATCATTTCCTAATAGCCGGAGATTTACGTAAGTTGGCGGACTGCCGGCGACCACTTTGCGATCCGTGATGATTCAATGATTATCGAGGAACGCCTCTTCATTGAATTATGATACTTAACTATTATTAAGTACCGGACCTCGTATTTTCCCATGCTCGATCATATTGATGCTGATCACAAGACGCAATATTTTCACAATATCTCTTGTCTAAATGGACCATTCTTTTCATCTCGATCTTGGCTTTGCTGATCGTTATCTCGTTAATCGTTACAGGAACTGCATTTATTATTGTTTGTGTTTGTTAAAAGAAAAAAGATCGTACGCGAAAGCAAGGCAATATAACTGAACAAATGTCGAATGGTTCGATGATTTTATTGCAATTTCGTGCGTAAAGTTCTTACGTAAGTTGGAGGAGAGCCGGCCATTGACCACATTCGTGATGATTATCTACAACAAGATGACGCGTTCGACTGACGCGTGCTGAATCGTAACATGCCATTAATCGCGATCCCTTCTCTTCTTACACGCTTTCTCAATTACGATGCAACTATTGACACGTAGTAATTGTCAATGTTATTTATCTCTGGTTAACAAGACTCATTCTAGGACCATAAAGCATGTCTCACGTATTCTCTTGTCGATTCTTAACGGAGAAAAATGTAAGTTAATGAGATTTTTTATCTTTCCGCGATAAATAATTGAAAAGAAATTTCCAAACAAAATAAATAGAGATCATGACAAAATACTATGACAAATTTCGTTTTGTTCAAAAACTTTACGCAAATCCGAGCGAGATTACCGATGCGATCATCAGAATGATTACCTCGTAAATAATCCCGGCGCACCCAATAGGTGCGAGCAACGCAATTGAGTGTGGAATCAATTTTTAATAAGGCGTCATTAATTTTCTTCTCCTACGTTATCGAGCTCCATGTTAATTAATTATTCGCGTGCCGTAACTCCACTGAGTAATATGCAGAAATTACAGATGTACGCGCGAATTAAGGTTTACGAAACAAACGTATCATAAAGAATCGCATCGCAGAGAATAAAACATTAAAAGAGAATTCTACGTTCCGCAGAATTTTTATATAATGCATGCGGAGAGAGAAGAGAAAACTAAATATATTATTAGAGTAAGTGAAGATAAAGATCAGAATAATGCGCGTAAATCAGAAGCTAAGACTACTGCTCACGCACCGTGAATCTATCCCGCAGCAACGTGATCAACAATTAAATCCATCGTCACATTCTGCGGCCGCTTTAATTCAGCAGAATTATCTCGTTGCGGACACGCGTGTGCTCTTTGTCTCAAAGAAGAAGTAATTGCACGGGATAAGAACACGTCCTTGGATACTTGGCTATGAACTTACCTTGTGGCATCGTACGAGAGGTAGAATGATGGCCATGCAGAGAAGGACAAGGGCGCGAGTCATTTTGCATAAAAATATTCCTGACTGGTTGCGTCACATCGCTGAAACAGATAAACGTGGTCGCCTCGTAAATAAAAACGAAATGAAAATAATTAGCGTGATGTATACATGTGGGATGGTGACAAATAACTTGAGCACTTCATTGCGCATTCATTCATTATTCATATATTCCATTTTCCCATCGATTTTCACTAACACCGGCTTTATTTTAAAAGATATTTATCTGTTTGTAAAAATAGCGAGCCGAACACGCGCCAATTATTTACCTAAAGCCATCTCTTTACCCCGGCAATCGATATAATAAAACGACAAATCATGCGATGCACGGACGGAATCAACGTTTGAAATCCGAATGCATAGAGAAATCTGTGTGTGCACAGATTACTTATGAGACAGAAACTGCAAGATACTTTTGTGCTATTGATATTGTATTCGATAACGCAACTGAGAGTCGTGTCCATTACACGATTGCATGAAAAGAGATATTCTGCTCACTGGCACACAAATATAGCGCAATAAAGAAATCCCACGGTTATATAATTTTCGCTACACCCGGTGGGCGAAATGTGAAAACAAAAAATCGAAACTCAAACTAGATCCGCGATGAGTTCATGCATGCCTGGAACTGAAAACTACCGCAAAGCAAGGAGAAATGCGAGTGTGTGTCGAACATGCGCGAGTACAACGGGGGCGATCCCGGAAGGAAAGTTTACTTGCATCGGATTAATGCTAACTCGCACTTTGGCGAGAACGTAGAACATAGAGCAAACAGATGTATTTCGTTTCGTTTCAAAGATTCTCGATGTAGAACAACAAAATCGAGAAAACGTGATGGCAATGAACACGTTGCGATCAGAATCGCGAAATGTAAAGCAGCACAAGTCCATTTTTCGTATTATAGCGCATCCCACGAGCATCGGCAAATATTAATCGAGAAAAGTTGGAAAATTATATCCAGTTATAACTTTGATATTTATCAATACGATCGTAGGTACCAAAAATTATTCACTTTTCGAAGATAATATGAATTTAATTATAAGCAATTAAGAAACACCAATTTTCTTTCGTTCTGAAAATTTACTTTCTACATACATAGGTCGGTTTTCTTTCTGAAATTCAATTCTATGCTGGAAAAGATAAACCGTAAATCAAAGAGAGTATCTCGTGCGAATAGAGAAATCTATGGGAGTAACAAAAGCAATTGACTCACACGGGAGCAAAGAAGCGTGTGTCTTATTGTTTTAATAAGAGGTAATGACTTTTAGCCAACTGATATATTAAATCTTCGTGCTACAATTGCGATGGTTCCATGCTTTATTCTTTATTGATACACCAGATTAAAATTTGAAGATTAAAATTTGATTAAGTATTCACAGTACACTATAGACAAAGAGGATTTATTGTATATTATTGCTTCATCCTGATTGTCTCCGATCAAAAATCATTCAGGCAGTAATTACGAGAATCATTCATTAAGTAATTACAAGATTACATCGTGTTCAAGCATATTTTATGTGTATCTTTGTATTGTCGCTGCAGAATTCGTGTTGTTAACGTCGCGGATTGCGAATATCATAGACGTCATATAAAATTATTTCTTTTTTCATAAAATTAAAGGTATATTACGTTCACCACAATTCAAAGTAAAAGAAAAAAACAAAAGATACTTATCACAACGGAAATCTCTAGTATCTAATTAGTTCACAGAAAAAAATGCTTTCACCTAGAAGCTGGTTAACAATAGGATATGAATTTAGGCCATTCTAAGTTTGCGTTCTCAGTATGACAACTAATCTACTTTACACTTATTTGATCTTTACACTTATTTAAATGAAACCTTTTTGTAATTTGTGCGAAATTGTAAACAGTATAAAGAATATATAATATTTATTATGACAAGAGAATTTTATTGACAGCCTGACAGAAAAAAATAAAAGAATGATTTATTATTTAAAATGGCTAACTTATTCTGGATAGTAAAGTAAAAATGACATGAATAATGCAACATTTCTTTTTACGTGCGCTGACCTTGCAAAAACGAGTTTGAGCCATCGGTTGCATTATCAATATGACATTTTATTTATATCTCGTTTAGTTCAGTCGACTTAAAAATTATATTTTTTGTAAAAACGTGATCCGGCAATAAATTCCATACAAGCTAGAAGATAATAAATTACATAATTTATGTAAATAAAAATCGATTTATGTGTAGACAAAAAAAGGCCAATCAGTATAACGTCTATTTTAGTTAACTCAATCGTTAATTGATTTAATTGCGAAATTAAATTCTATATGTATATAATATATATTTATATAAGATCAAAGGCAACTTTTTACTAAAGGGGCAATCCAGCAGTAACTGTGAGAAAGTAAGAAATATTAAATTAAATTATGTATCATAAGTGCTATATAAATAGAAATCAGTTTGCATGGACAAAAGAACATCACTTTCGCTTGGCCTCGAGAACCGAATTTGGGCCATTGTCTGGGTTCCTGGCAACACCTAATTTGCTTCATTGTCTGGCGTTTCGTAGGCAAGCAAAACGAATGTACTCGCGCGCGGTCCTGTTTCGCGTGGTGTTAATTAGCATGGCGAATAATTGTGGGTTATAAATGTCAGCATTACGCTCGGAAAACCAAAGATGAAGCTAAGTAAAGGGCAACAGGTTTCATCGCATTGCACACTGAGCCTGATTGCGAAAAGCAATTCCTCGCCTTCCTCGTCGAAGACGAGTAAACGGCACGATTCTCCTTCGTCTTGGCGATAGAATCGAGAGGAATAAAGTCAAGTCGATTTTATCGCTGCATGTACTCTATACCGTCGGCCACTTTCTTTTCGGATTAGGTAGAGAAGGCGATTGAGCGGCGTTTCGGATTAAGTGGTACGCGCGCGAAGCAATGGAAAGTAGTTCCGAGATCACCGGTCATCGATATCCGTATCAAATTCTTATCTATCTTATCCACTTTCTATGCCGCGTAATGTTTACACGTTGACTGCTAACGTAATCTCCTAACATATAACTTCTTGATATCATCGATCGTACGTTGCAATGTCGTAGAGAAGAGAAGAATGATGGAGCACAGATAAGGCGCTTTACATTTGCGTATAGATATTTCTCTCTCTTTTATATGTGTGTATATATACATATATATGGATCAATAATACACGACTTGTAATAGGTAGACCGTGAATTATTAACGTCATATCAAGAATTAAATTCTTGTCATAATTTGTAAAACTTAATTAACATTATACACATCATTAAATTTATATAGATTAAATATGAATGCTAAAATCGTTTGGTTGATCTTCTCTATTATGCGTTTCAGTTTTACTAGTTCCATTATAATTATACGATATATTTTGAACGATGTGGTTTGGCAGAAATTTATGGTATTTACTTTGTTGAAGGCCTCTTATGACCAAGAATCGCTAATTTTATTACAGTGTGAATGTTTTCATTTCCTATTCACGGAGCGGATGGATACAATGTAGTGAGCTAATCGACGGCGACTCCATCCTGTCTGTCCCATTCAATGACTTTCCTTTGGACCAAGTACTTATGGATAGCAGGAAGTGTAATGAAAAGTGCTTACTTCCGGAATGCGAAAATACTGGTTAGATATATATTGAGTGTCGTGAGAAATCGCGACTGCAGTCGCACTTCTATTTACTGCACTAGGCCACCATTGAAATTGAAATGATTCTATTACGATAATGTATAATGTGAGTCGCATGTTGTCTTATACGTTTTCTGTCAAATGTATCATTACATTGTACTTTATTTTGTTGCACAGTGAAATAAATTAGATTTATGACTTGATAAATCGATATATCGGCCATACAACGATAAAGAAAACAGAAATGAAGCATTTTCATACTTACGCAAAATAAGAAAGAACATATATATTTCAAGAACCTATCGGCATCAGTATTAAAGTGAGATTCTTAATACGTGCTCGCGCCAGACAAGTTTCAAATAATAATTTAAATCTGAGATTTGAATGAGATACATGTGCGCGGTTCAAGGATAAACTAATAGCTATTTTTTTACGTTCAAACGATTAATTCTATTTTCGTAGCGCCGTCCGCATTAGACGAATTCCATCAGCGTAGCTGGAATTTTTTATAATAAATTTTTCCTTAATCTTAACAAGGATATCAATGAAAAAAATATCTTAGAAATTATTATTGTCATACATAATTATTGTCATACATTACTGCACTTTTATTCGTGAAATATTTGGATTCAATATCCAACGTGTAATATTATATCTCGCAGGTGATAGGCATGCATCGCGCAATATGGTTCAGTCGCAGTGTTAACTTATATGTTCACTGGACTTTCTCTTATGGTCTAAACGAGAGGACAGCACCACCATAAGTGGCATTTGGAATATACAGCCTCGAGGACATACGCAGCCGCGAGGCACGAGGTATTCTCGTCTTTACGAACATTAATTTATACGGACCTGTCCGTCTGGTCTCATCGTTTCCGGTCTATTGGAAAAAAATAACTTCTCTTTGTGAGTGCGCATTTATCAAACAGGAACGCAGTTGCGTATGACATGTAGCTGCTGTATCGCTTTGCCATCTGTCACTGCAAATAATAATATGCGTGCCTATAAAAAGTTCTTGCTTTTTTTCTCCTTTAATCGCGTGAAGGCACGCGGACGAAATTATTTAAAGCTATCTCCTTCTTTATCTTGACCGCCTCGATTCAGCGGGGTGTCAGCAATCGAGATGCCGTCTGTGCTCTCTCTGTGTCTCAGGGACACGTCCACGAATCGAAATTGCTCCTCCCCGCCGTTTCCTTACACGCATTCCGTAACTTGGCAGCGCTCACCAATGTGAGAACCATTCCGCCTTGATGCATTTTTCAGGTTCGACCTGGCTGACGGTCGACGCGGCCAACTCAAGGAGTCCGGAAATCGGTTTTATGAGAATCACGAGCGCGCACCGTTCCCTCGAGAAAGAATCGAGGTCCTGCCGCAATCAGTCTCCCTTGAACACGTAGGAAATGCATTTCGAGCGAGGACTTGATGAAATATACGAATAGATTTCCGGTAAAATTTCCTTTCACCTCCGCGGAAAGTCTTTGGCTTTCCGATTTTTAGTCATCTTGCGTTTTCACTCTCGTGTGTGTGTGTGTGTGTGTGTGTGTGTGTGTTGAATTATGTTTACGCTGTTCTGCATATGCATAAGCAATTATGGTTGTGGCTGTTGCAAGTAGAAAGTATAAATGTCGAAAATTTGTTAATTCAAAACAAATACTTTATTTCAACTAATATCAAAACAAACAAAGTTATGATTGCATCTACTGTGCATTAAAGACGATACATATCAGTAACGAACATTGAAGAAAGTAGAAGCCGATACTTCTTCAGCGAAAATGTAATCCGTTACGTTGTAAACTAGGCATAACTTTCTACTTTTCACTGAATGTTTCTTAATCTACCAAGTATTGAATAAAAATGTTTACTTGCGTTGGATTAACCAGTCTCAGATGAAAAGAAAATAAATAATAAGTAAAATCCTCCTATTCTAAAAAAAGCGTGTTAACTTCGTGAAGTTCTTTTTTATCAAATATTGAGGCCTCTTTTCCGCGACGCTGATTGGTTCTCTCGCTTGGCTCGAACTTCGTGTGACTTGAACTTCGTGTTGCGAATGTCAGAATGCATAGTGGCTGTTAGTGCGGTTATATTGACAATTTTATTTATTATTTCTTAGGAACGTGAAAACGGCAGCTGTCAATTCTGTCAAATTTGTATTGATGAAACACGATGAAATAATTAAATAACACCTTTAACGCCTTTTTTAGAATAGGATTTGTGTTATTTATTATATAATAAATAATAGATGAATATTATTATTCAAAAACATTATTAATATTGAAAAATAAAATAGCGCGCGCCTGTGGTGCTAGTAGAATAAAAAATAATAATATCAACAACTCAGAACTTCTCGGAAAAGAAAAAATTTCTACGGGCTAGAACTTTTTCATTTCCGAGTTTACGGTATTTTCAATAGCAGAGAACTCTAGGCAATATAAAAAATAATGATTTCAACAACTCAGAACTGCTCGGAAAAAGAAAAAATTTCTAAGGGCTAGAACTTTTTCATTTCTGAGTTTACGGTATTTTCAATAGCAGAGAACTAGGCAATATGCCAATTAATAATATAAACATCTCAGAACTCCTCGGAAAAAGAAAACAATTTTTTAATAAATAATAGCTGAATATTATTATTCGAAAACATTATTAACATTGAAAAATAAAATAGCGCGCGCCTGTGTTGTACTAGTAAAGATAAATTGTAGATAAATCAGTAAAGTGTCATGAAACAATGTTCAGATTATAATTTTTCCAAAGTCGTAAGAGCTTTCCCAGTTTATCTTCAGCGAATAATAGAAAGTATAGAAATATCTATTTTCAATAACAATATCTTTCATGTCGCTCGTTAGACCGACCGTTTAATCCCGATGCTTTAAAAGACATCTCCACCACATGCATTGAAATCCCCAGCGTTCTGGAGATTTTAACGCGTGATTGGTGATGTGCTGTACGAGCCTTTGAAGCAGCACAGATCTTAACGAGCGCAATAGTGCTATAGTATAACTGCGGATCTACTAGGAATAGAAAATCGTTGAAAAGAGTCATTTTCTGCGATATCTTTACAGTGGTTACCGACGTGTAATAGTTTCCGCGTCACGAACTAGAAAGATCATTCTATTTCGGCATTAAAGAAACAGCGAATAAGCTCTTCATATGTTTCTTATCTAAAATCGGAAGTCGTGCGTGTCGCGTGTAATGACACATTTTTTTATATTGGATTAAATAACGCGATGTCGCAAAAAACCGGTATAGGATTCGTGATTTTTTTGAACCACGATCGAGTTACCTTGCTCGATCGATTGCTTTCCTAAACTTTGAATTCTTGTTCTAACTACGCATATTTTGCCATCCACACGTGCCATTAGTGCTGAATTCCTTAATAACTAACCATTAGTACTGTACACGTGCCAGCATGTACTGAACGTACTTTTAAATTATCGATATCCAGGAAAAAAAATGGTGTGTCATGATAATACTTAAAACATTGTTCATTAAAAAGCATTGATTTATTTATTTCGCCAGTTATAACGGCAATTAAGAATAAAACATTTAATTATATATTAATGCTTTTAAATATTAATAATATTAATATAATATTAAGATTTCGATAATATTATTCGTACATACACTTTACAAACATTAATATTTCAATAGTTTCTTTTCTAATGTTTATTTCTGCAACAGTTCTGTTAAAACAAAATCAAAATTAAACTTTAAACAAAAAGATGTCATGTACTATACTTGTCACTTACGACATATAATTTTGATGTATGTATGTGTCGAGAATATAATTAAAATAACGGTAAGTTATCGTATACGTTCTCGGATAAAGATCACTGGTATATTTATAATTTGGCTAGAATAATTCCGTAATCTTTCAAGTTCCATTGAACGATTTGCGAGTCAATGAATGTCTTGGCTGATGCCACCGAAATTTGCAAATCTCATTAAAACCGGTTTTCAGGTATATACGACGTTATCCTTTATATGCTCTCGAGGTGGGAAAAAGAAAGGCGTATACCAATGGAAATGCGGTGACTAAACACCGATTTTGCCGGTTTTACTGCTGGTTGACGCCATGCTGACGGTACGCTCGATCGAACGAGCAGATAAGATTCGGTTCTACAAAATTCGAGAAAGACATGTAAAAAAAAGACACCGGAAACACGGCTGCCATCGGCCGCGATCTTGAAAAGCCACGTTAAGGGGAAGCTGGAGTTGCTAGTGAACTATTTTTTCACTATAGCGATGGTAATTGCAGTTTCGAAAATTCTCTTTATTGCTTGTGCAGAATAAAAAATCCTTTTCCACAAATGAAGTATAGATAGAAAGAAAGTCCGCTCTACAGGACTTTATATTCAAAATGGAAAAAAGTTAAAAACTTGCATTTGTCTTTTCTAACTTTTTTCCATTTTGAATATAAAGTCCTGTAGAGCGGACTTTCTTTCTAGCTATACTTCATTTGTGGAAAAGGATTTTTTATTCTGCACAAGCAATAAAGAGAATTTTCGAAACTGCAATTACCATCGCTATAGTGAAAAAATAGTTCACTAGCAACTCCAGCATCCCCTTAATTCATTCACTTATAGTTTTTACTGTCTTTCTCTACATCAGAGATTGACAAAAAATTCCCTGTACCTCTTATTAGTCAGGCAATGAGCGACAAATATTATACCGGGTTAATATTGGCGATTGCTGATAAAGAAAAAAAGATTGCATGCAGTCTGAACCGGCACCGGGCTGTCTGAAAATATTCGCGAAAACATATATATATATTATCATTTCCTTTCCGTTTTTGCTTATAATATACACTATTTCACAGACTGGTTCTTTGCATTTCGCGGAAGAGTACCATCTGTGAGATATTTCACTCTTGTTAGTTTCCGCAATCTTTCTCGCTTTTTATCTTAAAGTAGCAATGATTTTTTATTTTCACAGCAGAGTTGCGTCGTAATTAATTATTCATTTTTACAGCAAAGATAAGGATATAAAAGAGGCAACTTTTGCTTCTCGTATAATTTCATAATAATAAAAACTATAAATTAGATAAAAAGATAAAAGACAATGATAAATGAATAAAAAACTGTAAAAGTTATCGTTACGCAAGTAGTATAAGTAAATGTGAATTTTGTGTGCGTGTTTGTGCATGTATGCGCGTCGATAAAGCTTTCTCTTTAATGAAATAAACGACTATAGGTTTACATAAGAAATGACGTTCATTTATGACATTTAGCAATTGTGCAGACAGAACATAGTTTGTTGCACAAGTATTCAAATACCAAAATATTTGTTTATAGATTAACGTGATTTGCGTTCATCTCATAATTCGTTTATAGTGACTTTTAGCTTATCATAAATTGAATATCACTTATGCAAAATTAAACATTTTTGTACACTGAATTTTAATATTTGTGACTAGGTGTACAAATTTGTCCCATTTTAAGTAGGTATGCACATTCACACGTAAGTTGATTTCAAATGTATACTTTGTAAAGTTATTTACATGTGTGTAATCTAGTAACAAGATTCTTCAGTTATTAATAGCATTCCTTACTCTTGGCAAAGGCTGTACATGCAACCCGGTAGTTATACGGCATGTCGCTTTCCTGCTGTGCACCAGTTCATGAGCGGCTTGAAGTAAATTTATAGCAAGTCCGTTTGTCAGTCCTTGCGGTAACACCTTCACACTTCCGCGATTAACTTTTCTCATCTAGTTACCAGATATACACCGTGTTTTCAAATAACATAAATAACTAACAATTTTCAATGACTTCTCTCTCATTGTTGAGTATCGAGCATTCTTGCGTCATCATCAACAACAGGGTCATGTACACGTTGCAAAAGACAATACAATGCCGAATGTAATAATAAAATTGAAACGATGACAGCGATGAAACTCACATGACTAGGAGTATACTCGTGCGAACTGAAGCCCGGCTTCGGGAGAGACGTATCCAAGTTGGATTGATAGACATGAGAAGACTATCACGAACTGACAGACTTATTACTTATATACCGTGTGTTTCTGTGGCTATATTTTGTTATCTAAAACATCACCCACTACGAATGACGATAATTTCCGAGAGACGGATGGCCAGGACCCGTGGGATAATATAGTATTTGTGGAAAGCATACTTTTTTTTAATCCATATGAACTGGTTCTACCCGTTTGCACATTCTCGACACAATAAAGCGATTTATGTCTCTTTTCATCGCGAATTGCTCTTGACCGCACAGTGAGATACGAGTTACTGATTGACGATGGTTTCCCTCGTGTTCTACGAATCGATCAATAATATTGTAATTAGACAAGCGACTCTCTCACAGAGTTCTTGTCTCGCGTCACCTGCCAAACGTGTTTCGTATCGTAAAGAAGAAAAAAAAGGGAGAAAGAAAAAAACTTGTCCTGCGACGGAGAAATTATTTAAATATTCCCCATTTTCGATGCACCTTAATTAGCAAGAAGTTTTATCGTGCGAGGCGTGCTATTAATATCGAGAATTCTGTCGAAACTGACTTTTTGTTTATTGAACTGAACCACTAGATAACAATTTTGAAGCGAAACGTTTATTTGTGAACTATACGAAATAATTTGTAGTCACGTGTATTTTATGCCTGCCAGAGTCCATTAAACGCATAATATCGTCATTTTAATACACGTTATCTTCACGGAATATTCCATATCTTTTGTTTGTTTGTAGATTACGAATTAATCTGCGCTGTTAATGTCTGTTTTAACAAACAGAAACGTATAAAGCGGCGAATCAGTAGCAAGATGTAACATTATTTCATACGGTACTCGCAATCTTTCAATATTTTACATGTTAATTGCTACTGCACTTACGGCTCTTCCTAACTACCGGCCTTAGAAAGAGACAAAGAGTGAGTTAAATTACGGTTAAAATTAAGCGACGTTGGTGGAATCGGGCCTTAATCTAGTCAATGTAATGCGTCTAAACGCTTCTCGGATGTTCCACGAGAGTCGCGTGAGTGTATAACGAACGACTAACTACTTTGTGCAAGAGGTAAGTGACCTTTCGTACGATAATCGGGTGGCTTCAGAGAAATTTCAATTGCGCAAAGGCTGCCAACGGGGAGTCGTCGTCTCCACGGGGCGCAGGGGCTGTGCACCCGCAATCGCCTCGCCGTTATGCAAGATGCAACGATGCAAAAGTCACTCATGCGGGACCTATCTATGCAAGGACACACTCGGAAACCGAGTTTTAGCTCGCGAGCGCGTTCGCCAGCGATGCAATTGTCGTTTGTGCAACGTTAAAGACCTCGACAATGAGGACAGATATGCGGCTAATTAGTCTACGCGCTTACACACGAAATTGATTTACGTCACATTGATTACACGTACGTTTTTATCCTGAACAGTACTCATACTACTACAATAAGCATGCTCTCATTAGATCTAACTACCTCTCTCTCTCTCTCTTCCTCTCTCTTTCTTCCTGCAGGATTTCCAAAGAAAGATCCAGAAAGGGAGAATCTTATTGGCGATTGTCCACTGTGGCCGTTCCTGTGGCCGTGAATTGGATTAATTTTGTGACCAATCGATCCGTTGTTGTGGCGGGTCTCTGTTGCGATGCCAACAACCTTGACCCGTATCGAACTAGACCGATCCTTAAAGTAGGTGAGTTAAGTACGTATGCATATTTCGCAACGCTGTTCCCAACACCAATTTCACTTCGACCGTGACTCGAGTCGGAAAGCGATGTGGCCTCACTCGCATATCTCGTTCTTTTCATACCGGCGAGACATGCGTCACCTTCTTCAAGCGTAGCAAACGGGAAAAGATTGAATTTTCGCATAAATAGAGTCGCATTATTTCCTTGCACGATTCCGTATGTCCGTCAATTAATGTAACACACAGCTCATGTCCGCGCGATGATGAAACAGAAGTATCACCTGTATGGTAACACCGCGACTGTTTAATCTCCTCAGCCAACAAATTATAATTAGGAGGATAGTGCGAAACTGTCGATACACCTACTACCTGATGAAACATCGTTTTCAAACCGCACAACAATGATGGCATTGAGTATTACATAGATGACACAACAGTAACATCAGAGTCATTCGGTACAAGTGGCATACTTTGAATTCACGTTTCTGAATATCTGACAAGAATAATAATTTTCATCGGCAAATGCAACAATCTCGTCCTTGAGAAAAAAGATGTTTCAAATTATAAGAGATTATCGCCATTTATATGCTTGCCATACAATATAGAGACAGAAATGTATAAAAAATGTCATCATGTAAGTTACGTAAATCGCAACTGTGTGAATTGTGCGCGAGCAAACAGAGGAAAATATCCGTTCTTCAAATATTTCGCTTGATATTCACATTCGTTTTAATTTTCGTCTTTTCCTATACTTCAGGTTCAAAAATCCGAGAAAGGATTAACTCACATTTGCATAAATAATAAATTTTAATTTCCTTGTGTGTTTCGGCGAATTGCGTCGTCACTATTCGACAAACAGCGCGTAAAAAGCAAAACCTACCTTGTCGGTACCGACCATCGACCGTTGTACAATATTTTTTCGTCAATTTCCTGTGCGTAGACTAATTGCGATCGTTATTGTGCCTTCGAACCTAACACCAGAGTCTCTTTTCAACCAATGCAACTGTTTTCAACCTTGACATGTATTCAAACACCGTGAATCGGATTCATGACGATACCGAATTTAAGCTGATATAAAACAAGTTATATTTTTCTGAATTTTATAATCATCTTTGGATACAATTAAGAGTACTTTTCTGTTCCGTCCAATGGCTATTGGATAGATTCTTTCAAATAATTTCTAACGCGATAGAGAAATATCTTTTGCTATTAGATCAAATACTTTCATAATTGCTTAATAAGACACTTATATATATATATATATGTATATGTATTCGCAGAAACTACTTTTAGTTTCTCAATTTCTTTGTCACTTCGTACAAATTCGGCCGCATATTTTCCAAACACCCTGTATACACGCACAAACCATGCATGAGACGTGCGATGCACAGGAATGAAGCCCGTTGTCGCCGAATTGTGTCGGGGATCTAAGATGGATATCTTTCTCAGAGCTCTTTATGGTAGACTTAAAAGTCACGCGTGGTACGTAACCTGACGCACGTACAAAATTTGGTAGACGATCAACATGAAAATATTGAAAGTCTTTGAGGTTTACGTGGCGCATTTCTACGAGTTAAGGATCATATCTCAACTCATTTCATTGTGATATGTATACATATGTTGTATGCTATAGCATACAACATTGAGGTTGTTAGATAGCAAAATACGTGGAACAAAATTGTCCATGTAAAAACAGCGACCCTCATAGATCTACCGCGCATGATTGAGCATGGACAGATATCCGTAATATCTATAAACCATTATGTGATACTTGAACTCCATTTACATTAATGAGATCACATGTCTCAAGTGCAGAAAATAGCTTGACGCGATTGTTCCCAGCGAAGGGAATATAACACAGCAAAGTGTGACATATGGGATTTTCTTGCAATCGAGGACACGTTATACATGTCGAGGTACAATTAATTAATTGTCGTGCGCAAATTGCAATTCACGTCTCAGTATTAATACAACAAATTAACACTTTTGTCTTGACTTTGAACTATTTTTCTGAACTGTTAAAGTTTGTTAGATGACTAAATAGACGCGAGTTGTGCTCCAATAACTTAAATTTGGTAATTTTTTGTAAATACAAAATATGTAGGAGAAACGAAATCATTTTATATAACATTGTTATTTAACGTTACACAATCACTCTACTCACGAATCCACCGGTTTCACAATTTCTATATTGGCAATATTAGCAGACGACTTTTTTAAGAATAATAATTTTCTTTCTTTAAAAAAGATATATCTCATCATCTTTTAATAATGGACCATTTACCGTTACACGGCCAATACATGTGATCCGGAAACGTTTCTCGAGGTGATTAACAATCCTGCATATTTTAAAACCTCTGTATCATCTTATCTGTAGAGATTTAAATTAATACTTTAATATTTGCCGACTTATTTTTTGGTTTAGGATAATTAATTAATTCTAAAGGTGTAACATCTCGTTTTAGTCGAAGGAAACATATTCTATCTTTTTTAAATGTCGGTTTTAATTTACGGGCAGTCCACTTTGTCAACAGAGCCACGAATACAACAAATTTATGAAACGTCTTTATGAAACGACTTTATGAAACGTCTAGATAAAAAACTAATTAATGATTCATTTAGTGGCGTGACCGACATTTTCGATTTTCGTATGAGCCTCCGCCGATGAAATCTGCTCACACTTGATGCTCAAGGCATGTCTCGCTAAAAAGATTGCACTGTGGAAAGTGTCAAGGTCAAGCACATTTTCTGACACCTAATATTTAAAAAAAGAAAAAATGACTTAGCAATATGCGTTTATTTATGTACTTTCGAATAACAAACCATCCACGGGGGATAAATAAGTTACATGACACATGTTATATAAAGTTACAATAAATTGCGGTCTTTCTTTATACTGCAACTTTTCTTGGCGATATTTGCTCCACTTTTATTCAGGTGACTCATTCTTTACCCTACCATTATTCGCGTGCGTTACATTCCCGTTGACTTGTCGCTCCGCACTTGCATCCAAGAGCACTTGCATGCATACCTCCCCATACGACATGCGATCTCGTACGTACGAGCAAACTGTCTCGCGTTGTCACTACGAAATGAGAATCTCGCGGGACATGGACGAGGAGAGAAAAATGTATTCTGGGTGCGCCTACCATTGTGCTGCAGGCACTGGGTTCTTGTATTTGATTACGAGAGACGACTCGAGCGTATACGCTGAAGGAGCCGAGCCGAGCGAACGAATGAACAAACGAATGGACGAACGAGTGAACGAACGAACGAACGAATGATTGCAACGGGCAATACCACGGAATGGAATGGAATGGAACGGAACAGAACGGAGTAGCAGGAGCGTGTTACAAAATATCAGCTTTCACCGTATCGGCGCTACGCCGAGGCGCAAGGAGCAACGCACACGACGCTGTGCAAGAATCATCGTTGCCGACTACGACGACGACGACGATGTCACCGATGATGTCTTCGTCGTGGACATCGTCGTCATCCTTGACCCGCAGATACCACAAACAGGATTACACGGGCCGATAATTGATTCGTCAATATAGCACGTCAATATGTCGTCTTTGCACGGGAGCCATTAGCTTTCAGAGTATTCTATATATGGATTATCCATCTACAAGTCGACATGTAATTATTTATCTAAATCCTGCTAAATGCAAACCTGCAGAAAAAAAATGAGAAAGAAGAAAATCATGTTTCTTCTTTCTTCATTTTTTGATCATATTCATGAATAAAATTACAAATTTACGCCAAGAAGGGAAATACAGAGAGTCGTCGCGTCGAGACACAAACAAAAAGAGAACCAAGTAAACTATAATATATAGTTGAGATTGTCGATACGGGCACAAGAAGAAGAGATGGAAGTGTGAAGAAAATGAATGAATATTCCATAAGCTTTTGCGCGCGAAATCCATAAAACAGATGCACTTCATATCGCGACGCGGTGCTTTACGACTACTGATAACTTTGAAAAAGTTGTATTTCACTCTGAAAACAGTATTTACGTAAAGATACGAAATCATCTGTGCACGATTATTTTGAATAATTGAAAGATCGTATTTATCATTTTGCAAAAAAATTTGCACCGTAAATAAAAGTCTTTACAAGCTTGGGCGGATTAAATTTCGTAAGAGAAAGAGAGAAAAACACATCTGTTGTCGAAATCGCAAAAATATACCGAGGAATCATCGCTCGCGACTCGAAGGTCTCCGTTTTGCCATAATGTTAGATATTTGCAATCATAAATCCCTAATTGCAGGTGAGACGCTGCTCTTTAGAACGGCCGTTCTCACCACCTACGTTCACGTGGTGTTCCACGTGAGCGCTGGAGTCAATGCTATGGCAATTGAAAGTAAATTCTTTTTTATTAATGGAACACACCGGCATCTGTGATCTTAGATACCCGTAAACCGACATTTTACTGTATTTCTATAATCTCATCCTATCATCTCATCTCTATTATTCCGTGCGTCATAACACATGCTTGTCTCTCTCTTCTCGCTATTCGTGTTGATCGTTAATTTAATTAACGATAAAATAAACACGATGATAAGTCGGGTAATTACTTGCACGACTCTCTTTCGCATTCACACGTTCTCTCACACGTGGCCTCATCTTAATTTTATAGCATGCCTCTATCGGATACTCCAGTAAACACGTGAGAAACATGATGGTAAAGTTCATGATGGTAAAGTATGTGACAAGATTCGCATTTACAATTGATAAACGGAAAAGAGAAAATCTTAATTATTTTGCAACTTTAATATCATAGAACACTGCAGCAAAATTGTTAAATATAACATAAAGAATACATATAAAAAAAAAATATATATATATATCAAAACATCTATGGCTTTGCCACAAAGTATTTGCATACATTATCATTATGAGGGTGATCTTTCATATGCTGATGCTGATGAAGAATTTTAAACCCATGCAAATTAGCGAGAACGATTCGATCTTTTCAAATTCCTTCGTTCGTTAATTAAACGCGCCTAAATCAATAACCGACCTTAATCGTTATCTGTGATGAGCGCTAATGCGCTATGGGATTAGCACTGCCGGACTTTTGTACACGGGTCAATGCCCGTGGTTCTTGAAATAACCCTGTCGCGTTGGCATGGTTCTCACTCTTTTCCACGAAACAACGTTGATTCAATATGGCAAGAGCTGCGATTTGACGTCGCGATTCAGTCTCGCGGGAAAAGGACTTTCGACGTTCAAGAAATCACCGATTCACTTTTGCAATCATCAAGCGTACGATCAGAGTGGGGCACAGCTGATCCAGACTCGACCGTACCGAGCTATGAACGTAATTTTCTACTCGCCAGCAATGGCGTTTTCAACCGTCACCTACATCGTTCCGTTAGACGATGACTGGCCAGTCTCGGTTTTCTGAATTGCAGATTCTCACACGAAAGTTCCCAGCAGTGACCAGAATGTTCGACGATTAATCCTTCACAAAACTCATCTGAGTCATACCGCCCGAATCTCGATTTTTATTTATAATCATTACACTATCCGTTATTCCGATGTGCTCCTCGTCGTACATATTCCTATACATATCCCTCTCAATTTCTAAATATTAACGAAAAGAATACTTTTGGCTGTACTCTCTTGTGATTTTTATGTTTTTATTCAATAATTATCAACGTTTTACGTTAATGAGCTTTTATAAAATATTCGAGAAATATGCAACGGCTATTAATCTGGAAAGATACTGAAGAAAATACTCGCAGCTGAGAGACCGCAAATTACTACACGATGCTCAATCTCTTTGAAAGATGCGGGTGCAATGCAGCAAGGTTGCGTAATCGGGAACAGTGAAGGAATCGTAATAGCAAAAACGATGATTTTAATTTACTCACATCTAAACGATCTCGGTCGATCCGGCTCGACCCGATCCAGCTCAGAAACGCGGTAACCCGGATGCAATCCAGACATATTCTAGACTAAGTGATATTTCTGCTGTACAGGCGGAAGCTAAACGGAGATATTTAGTCTTTTGCGTCATGAAATACAGTCCTCAGTAATGCCGATATTCCTTATATCGACGCATTACATGATAATTGATGTTTTCAAGGTTCTAGGAGTTATATTAGAATATTTATGATTGCGATTTATGATTTAATTTGTTTACAATCACAGTTATTGCCGATTCAAGACATACTTTATTCATGCCCCACGCATCTAATAGCAAACTGCGTTAATACGTACTGTCACTCAGAAGCACGTGTGGTTTGGCATGCGTAACCACTGTTTTTCAAACGTTCTCTTAATAATTTCCTTCAAATAATTACTGAATCGTAATTTTAATCCAGACGTGATATTTATTGTTAATTTAAGCGCGTTAAATGCATGTTCCATCTACGTTGAAACAATCTATTTGGATATTTAATTTTTCTCCCCATGACTCTGAATTAATGAATGAAGTAAAGTCACGTTAAAAACAAGAAGGAGAAAAAACTATACAGTTGTCTTCCCAGAAAAAATATTTACGAGTCGTATGTGGAATAACGTTGCAAAAGATCATTGCAGAACAAAGGAAGATACAAGATGCCTGAATAGCACGCTTCAATCTCAGAAACGAAAAAAATCGAGACGGCACGAGCGCAACCTTTCCCCGAGTGGACTTATTATCTAACAATGGTTGTCGGTGATGTCCTTTACGTGTTAGACGGACTTGTCGGGGAATTGCAGGTGATCGCAGAAGTATCTTAGAACCCGGACGTAACATTCATTTATCATACATATCTCCATTATCATATTATCGGCACAATCGTTTGCAATTGCGGTTTCTCCCATTGACACGGTGTCTCGAGGGATGTCGAGTGATAGACGACAATAATGATTACTTGACAAGAGATGGATTGAAAAGGTTCTTCATTGAAACGTCTCGCGGTTCGATGCATCCTTCTCGGCAGAATCGAATGTAAAATCCACGCTTGAAGGACTCGATGAGACCCGACGCGACATTCGCGTGTCCTACTTCATACGTGAACTGTACTTCACCGTGAATACTTATCAAAAAACGTTGCTTTCCTCCGTGTGTGAAAGTGCCTCCCCGAAGAACGGCACGAGACTTTAAACGAGCAACCTATCGAAACCCTGATTTCAGAAGCTCCGCAAATCTCGTGCAGAGCGATCGAGGAAACGACGTGCCGAGCGGAAGGAAACTCGGCACGTAGAATATTTCCGCGCAATTAGTAACAGCTCTGCCCACACGTGAAAGCGGCAGTAAATTAAATCAGCCGTTAGAGCAAAGAAACAGAAAGTAATTTTAGCTGTACGGCATATTGCTAGACCAACCTATAATCGCAGTGTTATGCAAAAGTGAGTTAACTCACTTTTGGTAGCATAGTTATCTCGAGAAAATTCAATTGAGATTTAAAGCGCATTTAAACCCCATTCCTACTCTCGTTTAGATAATCATACCTTAATGTATAAAAATACGAGGTTATGCGCTAATTGAAATGCTCGCTAATTAGAATGCAGAATTTAATTTACGGTCCAATCAAACATTATTCATCTGTTATGCAAGAAATAGAAATTATTATATTTCTTTAGACTATTGTGTCGATTTTTCCGATTCTAATGAAATTCCGATCGACTGGCTGCAAACTTGTAAGGCAGGCTTAGATAACGACTAGAGACGGCCATAAATAAAACAAGACAACAAAAATCATGGTACACAACTATTTGAAAAGTATAATTGTTACAGATAGTTGAAATTGCTGATGGTATTGCAGTTTCCTTATTTTCTCCGCGACCATTCAAGTCCTCAGATGCTAGTGGTTCTTTTTTCCCAAACAAGATCGCGAATTCTTTCAGTGCTTCCACTTTAGAGAGATACGATGCTTAATTGGTACGATTAGCAATTCTCAGATCAATAAGAGAGCAACGTATGAGCCATATAAGTGTGTACGTAATACAACGTCGATCCGCCGGTTTCGGTTCGTGCATACGAGGAGATTGCAACTATCGAAAACGAAAGTTTTGTCCCGTCCATTTAAAATCTGCTCCGTTTCGTGCTGGTTCGTTATCGACATACATGATCGATTATAACCAGCGATTGCGGTGATGAAAGATTCTACTTGTTTCTGAAAGAAACCTACCGAAAAGTCGCGGTACGACCTTTGCCATAGAAAAAACCGACGTTTCTCACATCTGTGAACGACAGTGTCTTGTGAGAAGAAACGATGCTGATTAAATCTCGCTTTCAACGCTACGCACCAACCAGGTCTAAGGTATGAAAGGTAGATGCTCTCCTTCTTGAAACGAGAGACCTGAATCATTCGAAACGCACGATTGTTTGGCAAACAACCGTGTTCCACGCAACTGCACCACGTGCTTGGCCAACCAGCACGTACCAGCACGTAGTTTTGATTCCTCGGCGTAGCAGTGACATGGAAATCAAAATCAGTCATTCGATTAGTCGGCTATTACGCGCGGATCTAAGTTAACGAGCGAGCACACGAGAGTATGCGGAAACGGAGAATGATAACAACAGAGATAACAATCCTAATAACGCGTCTCTCTGAAATTATGTAAAGCGCGAGATTGAATAAGCGGAGGCGATAAATGGCATTCCTCGCTGCATTCTTCATCGACAGTTTTGCAACGTCGCCAGGAATGCCATTTGTTAGCTTCCTCGGGCTCGTAAGTTCACGTGAGTTTTAATTAGGTGTTTATTCGGATTATCCGTGCGACGTTACGCAAGCATTGTGCTAGATGGATACACTATGCTCTATGGAGCATAGCACTCGACTAGTTTGGCTATTTTATGTAGAAAGTTGGAGCACGAAATGCTTCCAAGCATACATTCAATTTGTATATCTCATGACTCGTGATAAACTGCAACGCTTGCTTTATCATTATTTAGCGCATTCAGCAACGAATCGTTATATAAGTGTAATCAGCCTTTCAAAACGCCAACAGACGCTATCAATCGCAGATTTAAGAATATCTCATATCTCGAAAATCTCATCTTATAAATATGTACCTGAAAAAGAGATGAAAATTACGTTTGTGTGCTCATTATCACAGTTTTGCACAGCTACGTAATCTCCATTTCTTCATAGACGTGAGATTAAGACAACAGTTTGGAAACAAGTCCTGCCCTACATTCGATCAGACCAATTTCGAATTGCGCGCGAGCTCAAGTATGGCGAAATACAAACGAGAGTACTTACGTCATTTATAGTTGGTAGGAGTGGAGCTTCGTCGATCGAATGCGCGATCTATCACGGTCTTCATGTTGCCATCGCTGCGGCCGACGAGATCTTCAGCATCATTACGATGACGAGCGGATCGTCTAAGTGAGCTCCTCACACGCAGTACGATGCGCACGTTTGTGCAGTCGATCCCGTAGCGAAGGGTTTCGATAAATCGACGTGCGATTTCCGGCAGCTGTTTTCTCTCGCTTCCGCGTGATTTTGTATGCATCAATTTCCGTATAATCACTGCACACCGATACACTGCCAGGAGAGAGAGAGGAGATCCTCGTGTTCGACGTCAAAATCGGTCCCTCGACTATGGAATCTAGCGAGACTCGATTCTTTGCATCCTTGTTCAAGAAGTGGGGGCAGAAAATTTAATTACTCGATTAAAAACCGAGATTGGTTTAATTTTTCGCGGAAACCGGTTTGCAGATGCCGACTAGGGCAAAGTAGGGGAGTACGCAGTTAATTGGAATAATAAAGGAACGATTTGGGACCGGATACCGACTCGAAATCGTCGCGAGGGGATGGAGAATTTGTGTTTTGAATGTTGATTGAAGACACCCCGATGTCGGAATGCAAGAAGTCGAGGAAAACTCGAGCTTTTTATTCGCGTCCGTCCACTGGTCGGACGACATGAACAGAATGGATACAAAACTCGATTAAACGAGGAGGAAAAAAAAAGAATGGTCGTTAAAAAAACTCGTCCTCCCAGTTACGCAAAGCCGCGACGACGGTCAGCCAGAAATATAAAAGTCGCGCGCGCCTTCTGCGCCGAAAAGTGGAGAGGAGAAGCGCGCCTCGCGCCGTTCGTTTGCGCGTTTATCAATTGCGATTAATTAATCTAATCGACCAAAAATCGAAAGAAAAATCAGTAAAAATTGCATACACAAGTTTCCTTCTGCTTTCTACACGATCGCGCTTCTCTTGTTAATTAATAATCTCGAAAGTTTGTGATAAATCGAGTAACAGATAGGTTAGAACTCGTTTTACAACTTACCTTGGAAGGCAAATTGTCTCGCGCTAGGAAAACCGAATTATTTACGCTCTTCGTTTCCCCACGCGCATGAATTATTGAAATGTACATATGAAATTCGTGTTTCACTGGTGCTCCGCTTTTCACGATACACAATACAGGCGCGACTCTCGAATCACAGAACGCGACGACGTAAAACCACGCGCGCAACGTGTTGCGCGCGCGTACTTTCTCCGTCGATATCGATATCGCGTTACATAGACGCGGAAGTGTCCTTACGAGATCGCTTCCCTCGCCTAGAACCTGCGTTTCTTTTCAGGATATTCGCGGGGATACGTGTCGTTTGCGGATGATTTGTCGAGGGAAGAAACAAGCGACGATCCAATTACAAATCGAAATACAGTTTCCACGAATTTAATTCTCAAGAATTCAATTTTCAAGAAGGTGCATCGTACGCGCGTCGATACGCGCTACGAGACAAGACGAAACCGATACGACGCGCGGCATCTCGGAAGGAAAAAGCAAGAGGTACACGTAGAAACGGTGTAAACCTCCCGGGTCGCGGGAACAATTTAACCGTGTCCGTGTAGCAGACTGCGACGAGGTCCCAACTCACCGTGCTGGTGATCGCAATCAGCGGTTTCGCAATCCCTCGATCCGTATCCTGCTGAATGGTCGTTACCCGCTGAAATCTCCGGACGCGCGTTTCGTGTCACACGACGTTTCCTCTCGATGCTCGCGGACGACAACGGGCATCTCCTCTCCCGATGACCTACCACCCTACCGAAGGGACCGACTGACGTCGAAGGACGACGACGACGATGACACGTCGCTCGCGCTCGCACCCGATCGCGCGCGCGCGGCGGTGTTCGAGGATCCCCCGCGAGGGTAACGTCGGCGTGTTTACGATGGCGAGGGGGTGTTACGGTGGACACGCGCGCCACGCGGGTTCGGATTTAATGCGAATGCGCGAACGGACTCGGTGTAACTGCGGACGACGGTGGCCGTCGACGTCGGCGGGTGGCAAGAGTCGGAGAAGGTGGGGAAGACCGAGCGAGCTCTCGGCTGGAGCGGAGCTGGACGCGATCGCGATCGTTACACGGCCGTGCACGCGCAAGAGAAGGCCGTCCGCTCGCGAGGGAACCGAGCCGAGCCGCGCGCGCCGTCTCCGTCACCGTCACCGTCGTCACACCGCGCCAGTGGTGTCCGATCAAAGGGAGGGAAATGTCCGACACCGAAACGCGGAGGTTCCCTCAAGTAACGGTAACAAGTAGGATTCTCTTTATCACGCTCGAACGGCCACGTTTGGTACAGGAACGATTACTTTTCAGATCGACGCTCTTTCGAGACTATCGAATGAAATTTCGAGAGGACGGCGCATGCGCGTTGGCGCCGCGCTACGCTACTGCCCGCCGCGCCGCGTTTCAAAATCGGGAAAGTCCATCAGCGCCACGACGCGGCGGGAGATTACCGAAACGAAGCGTCAACACGCCTGTTGTCCGCATAAGACAAGTTCGGTAATAAGCGCACGTGGCGATACGGAAAGGAATATGTATTTCTCATTATATTTCTGATTGCCCTTAGCGTGCATGCGGTAATTTCAACAGAGGCACCAGTTCCTCAAATGAGAAACACGCCTGATTAGCACGGCTGCTAATGCATCGAAAAAGGATATTTTGTGATTCCATTGTTCGCGAAACGGGAACAATGTCATACGTTGACCTGGCGGCGGAAGAGAGGAAACTTTACGTGTGTACTACAGATATAGAACGTTCGTCCTTTTACTTTCAAGTCGACGAGTAACACAGTTACTCCTATTCCGAGGTGCTGAATAGAGAGTGAACTACATTAAATCGGAGGGATACGAGGATCGCGTAACGGACTGTCGGAGGAGAATGTCGAATCAGCATCGCGGAACTTTAATTATATATATGTATATGTATCAACAGCTTTCCACAAAACGAGTTATCTACGGATTACATCCGCGGCTGGATGGTCGCTTGCAACATTGCGCAACGAGTAAAATGGCATGGCGAATTGAAAGATTTCTTTCCAAGCACGATCGTTCGCGTCTCAAAAGGGCGAATCGCGGGTCGACGAGCTTCCCCTAAACCTACTTGGGTCTGGGTCAATTTATTCATTTGCGTGTTGCGTCAAAAAAATATGATAGATTGTCGCCCTAGACACGCATGAGTCCAGGTAGTGTCAGACAGATCCAACATTGGCTAGCATCATGGACTATGCGCGATAACTTGGGTCTTCGTTATGCGAAAGGAAACGATTGCGGGATCGCGGGATTGCATGCAGGCTTCTCAGCCGGAAGCGTGTCTATACTTCGCGTGACCGGCTCCGCCGAAGCGGCCTGGCGGCGGAGGCTCACAATCTTAAACGCGGACTGACGCGACGTACTTAAACGGGGAAAGATACAGCTATACGAGGAGCCGCTCGTATACGAGCTGAGCCGGCACAATGACGAGGGTGCTGTGACCGGGAGGGGGGGGGGGCGCCGCGGATAAAAGGTGCAAGGGTAAAAAAAAGGCGCGGAGTGGTAGGGAAATAGCGTGGGCTTTAGCGGTGATCGTTTTCCGGTTTTCCGTTCTCGCGGGGCACAGTTCTACCTCTGTACCGTGCTATCCTTTTCTTCCTCTCTTTTCCCTCTCTCTCTCTTTCTGGCTACATCGAGCCTCTCTCGAGCGCTCGACTCTGAGCTCCCGTCCCGTCTCGCGCGCGCGAGAGGGAAAGTATTTTATATCACGCTTGGCTTGGCAAGAGAAAGGGGACACGGTTCGCTCCTAATTTCTGCTTTAACTTCGTAAACCTATATATCGCGTTTGTCCGTTGTGCACGTGTAACACGACGCTGCGTTCGAATTGTTCTGCACACTCCTGCTGACCACCGCAGATTTACGTTCCGAAGCGAACTTTGAGATCTTGTCGTGTCGCAGGCATTCTCTATCCTGCAATGCTAAACAAACGTAAAAAGCATTGGACAATACGTCGAGGAAAATACTTCGACTAAGAAATCTACGCTATATGGATGTAATTTCTGTATTCTGAATTATGTAATTGCAAGAAATTGGGATTTTATTGGTGTCGTAACACAAACTCGCAAATTTAATACGTTAATCAGTTAGCTCAAGAGGCAAACAAATACTTGAAAAGTTGTCTACTTTTTGCAATACATTTTCAAGATATGTTTCTTGATATAAAGATTAGACAGCTTGTTAAGAAACATTGTATCTACATAATATTTATACCGAATGCAAGAGAAAAATCATTTGTCAGAGAACGTTACAAAACCGGATCGATGGCTTGTCCGAAATGACTTCCACTAAATCAAAACTATTGCACACACAATACACCAACATAAATAATTTAATGTTTTATACAAAAACGAAAAACACTACAAGAGTCTATTTTCCTAAAAATCTAGGAATTGATATCTATTTTTATAAATAGATTTTAATAAATAAAATATGATGAAACATTCTCGAGACATTCGGAATACATCTCACAACCATTGAATCTCACATCCGTATAAAGAATGAAGAAAAAACTATTAAAGTTACAAATGAGATCAATCTACTTGTATGCATAATTATTCAGATAAAATAACAAGCATAGTCACGCGACTTTCAGTATATTTTACACTCGAATGATTTCTGTATATGGAAACAAAGAATTAAGATTCTTCGAGAGTCGCATAAATTCGTGGCGATGCGACCAAGATTTTAGCGTCGATTCCGCGGTTGGTGGAATCGTCGCGCACAGTAAATTCTTATCCTCACGACGGTGAGAAAACCTAATACGAGGCTTCGACGGAACTGATCGCGCGGGGACGAGGACAAGGCGAACGCTAGTCAATCGGCAGAGAGAAAGAGAGAACGAAAAAAAGAAAGAGAGAGGGAGATACAGCAGCAGTGAGCAAGAGAAGAAATGTGGAGAGGAGGAGATGCAGCAGCGGCTCCTTGGCACAAGTCCGGCTAAAAGTGAAATCGACTATCCACCGGTTTGTATCACAGCCGTTATTATATGTTATCCAAGCTAAGCGAGATGCAGGAAATCCGAGGCCACTGTTACAAGAATTACAGCGCGGAAACGTAACTCGGCGCCAGACTATACTATTCCGGAGCAGCTGCGATTATCGCGACATTGATGGAAAACCAGAGGCAAGCGTTTTGCGCGAACGCGTCAAGGATGGAGGATCAATCAAAGCTTTTGTGAGGTCTACCGATGCGGGGAGACACGGATTCCTCTTTTGCACCTTCCGTCGGATATATTCGACCTAGGAGCGCATGCAAGCATCGCCGTTAAAGTCATCCACGTTAATTACGAAAGTGAAAGTACGCGTTCGTTCGCGATGTTGGATATGAAGTAAAAAGAAATCTCCCAGGGGGGGCTTCTTCTTCGTCTTCTTTCCGCTGCTTTTACGTAATTTGGCTGATCTTGTTATCGTTTTGCATTTTCTGATGAATGACGCGCACGTTCACGTGCCAACACGTGACCGACAGAGGAAGCGTTTTTGCAGAAATCGGGCTATTAATGTAATCAACAGCAAAAATTAGATGCCTGCTCATGTTTCGTTTCGTGTCAGCCGCCGGTAAATTTCGGTAACGAAACCCGGAAACTGTTTTTACCGTTCCCCTGTCTATCACGTCGCAACCAAATTTCTAATAGTCTCACAAGATCAATCGACCGAGATGAGAATTTCGTAAAGAGATTTCACTGTTATACTTGGCGATACCGAAGTGATACTGACGGGTAATACGTAATTTTCTTGCTTGCTTTTTACGTGCCCACATCATTATTCGCAGATACAGCTGAATTGAGCAAACAGATAAGAACTCGATTTTAAAAGCCAGGAATTTCGTTTCTAAAATAATAGAAATGCTTTCAAAATTTTTTGCCGATTTTTCTGTGGACAACTATGCAGCATATACATCACGACAAAAATATTGTGCGTTGATTGTGTGTAAATAATAGTTTTATACATAAGGAATTTTGTAATTGTGTAATCATCCGGCTAGACGGCGTGTTGCTAATAAAGCAGCAGTTTCTACCTTTCACAATGCATAACGGGGATCGTGGCTGCTTGCCTGTGTATGCACCGTTATCGATGAAATACTGTTAAAGACTTGCGGGCTCTGGGTAAAGTTTCGTGACTGTTGGACCCCGAAGGTAATTGGAGTATCTCGACATGACCAATCATAAATAACATCGCAATAATAGATAAACATCAGCACAGATCGACATCAGCTAACAGATCATTGAATTAGTATAATGCAATTTGGGATGCAATGACTAATTTCATACAAAAGTTGTTATATAAATCGAAAATTTTCTCTGTAATCAATAATTATTATTAAAAACGAAATAAAATGAAAGGAAGAGAAAAATAATTTAGTTATTTAAGTAATACAACGTAAAAGATAGAGATGCGGAGGTAGATACAAAGACACGTGTAGCAGAGAAAGGCACATGAATGATAAAGGTGGTGACATCTTGGAGAAAAGCAGTTGCATAAGAGTAAGCATTAGTTTTTTAAGAAATTTTAATGATAGGATCTGTCGTAAGTGAAATCTGCAATAAAGTAGCAGCAGACCATAGTTTGCAGGCGATCGATGATTAATGATACAAAAGCAGACGTTACTACTCCCAACGTGGCGTACCAACGTATGTTGTACATTTTTTATCTTGTACTTGTCAACTGTCGCATATGCAACTGACACGAATTTGCAATTATGAAAAAATATACGCATATGAGCGTATACGAGCTGTGCGTAGCGTATGATAAACGATTTATTTGACAGCGTGTAAACATATCGTACGTCATAACTCGTATAACGAAGCTGGAAGAATTTGGGGAGACCAATGTTCTTCAAGAAAAATAATAATTATTTATATATTCACATTCGTTTCGAGCACCGTTTGTACTTTAATCAAATGCAAATGCTCAGACATCACACGTATCAGAACTTGTTAACAAAATTAATATACGTTTTCTCTATTTTTCTTCCTATTTTCGCAAAGTTACATAATGGCACGTCAATTGCATTATTAATGGCGGTCTCCCAATTTGATCTTTGACAGAATGTTTAATTCACGATCGGACCTTGTGCCTGTGTGTATATCAGCTGTCATACAAGAATTATGAATTTGTATGAATTCTTTCTTGATTATCGCGCTCATACTTCATCACAAATCGTTATATGTACAAGTGTTTCGCCGTATAATTGCGAGCAAAACAAACATTGGCCAGTTAATTTATATTGGAACGCAAAATAGTCCCTTTTTTATTCGAGCTACGAACTCTCTCGCAAAACGTCGGGCAGTCGCAGAATTTGCAAAAATTGAGTTCCCGCGCGAGAGAGATCGCAGTTTGCGATCCATATTATTTTAATTTAATTATAATTTTGTGCAAATTTCGGAAAAAATGTTTTTCATATTTCTCTTATATCTGGCTGGAGTATCATTCGTACAATGCCAGAAGGTAACTTTAGTGCTGAGAATAAT
Source organism: Ooceraea biroi (assembly GCF_003672135.1). NCBI lineage: Eukaryota > Metazoa > Arthropoda > Insecta > Hymenoptera > Formicidae > Ooceraea > Ooceraea biroi. The sequence goes on from NC_039506.1 coordinate 1,897,444, forward strand.
ATACAATTTTGGTATCAATTTATCAAGAAAGAGTACTATAAAAATGCTAAAAATTAAAAACTATATTTTTAGCTTCACGAGTATATGACGCCGGACGAAGTGATGTCCGTTTTTCATGCTCCGCATCATCTTGGTAAGTCCTAATAGAACTTTTGTTCGAGAAATATCTTTAAAACAATATTTCTATAGTGTAATATCTTTTTCATTTACTTTTTAGTAATATTAAAATTAATAAATGTGTATATTGTCACTGATTGACTGAGAGAGAGAGGAGAGGTGTCTGCAATTTAAAATTAATTTGTTCACTTTTAGTACCTGAGTACGAAGTAGTGCCCGTATTGCATCGTACAAAGAAGCAAGAAGATTCCGATGTATCCGAGGTAAAGGTGAAAGCATTCAATGATGAAGTCAAGTTGTACTTGAATCCTACAGAAGGCATTCTTGCCAGCAAGAATACACCTGTATGGACCGTCAAGTCGAATCCGGAAGCATCCGAAGGATTACAGTACGAACAAGTACTTGGGGTATGTTCGATCTGCAATCAACAAGTACGAGGAATCAAAGATATGAAAAATTCGATCATTACATTTTGTTACAGGCTATGAAATCTTTAGGAGTCGCGCTTCAAGATGTAGACAGTTCAAGCGCAGTTGTAGTCACTCCTACTCCTAATGGTAAAATACATTTGGTAAGGACTTGAAATTCCAACTTATCAGTCATCTAAAAATGTCAAATCAGATATGTTTAAATTTTAATTGTAATAATATAATGTATTATAGTATCTAATTTTATAAACTAATAATGTTGCAGGACGGAATAATTAAAGATGCATATGTTATAAAATCTTTGCCGCAACGAATCTTGCAAAAAGTTCTCTACGGAGGAAAAAAACTTTTCGAACCACTTCACACCAAGAACGTAACGAGCGATGACGAATACGCTTATACACATCATCATGTAGTATACAAAGTACCTCCAAATCCGTTGAAAGATTTCAGTAAGTTGTACAGATATCTATGGAAGAACGTCAAATTTATATTCCTTTCTAAATTCATCGATTTAGATGTATGTGTCCACATACGATAAGAATTTAATTCACATTTTCATTTTATAGAAATTACCGATCCTGATAAAAAAGTAAATGCTCCGAATATTATCTATCCCGAATTATTAGTCGTAGTCGATTACAAAGAGTACAAGTGAGTAAAACAACATATTAAAATGACTAAAGAGTGATGTTTAATAATATTTTAAATAGCATTATTAAAGTTATTAAATTATTGTTACATAAACTCATAGAGATCAAGAGACACAATCACAAATCGTAAAAAACACTTATTATCTTACTGTAGATTACTTGGTGGAAATGTCGAGCAGGCCGTAAAATACATCTTCTCATTTTGGAACGGAGTTGACTTGAGATATCGCTTGCTAACCACACCTAAAATTCGATTCAATATCGTAGGAGTAGTTATAGCTACGGTACGTTCCATTATATATTTTATATACATATTTTTTTTAATTACAATAAAATTATCTCTCTTCATGAAACTTTATCGCAGGACCCGGATGCAACTCCATACCTGGAGAAGAATCGCCATGAAGATTCGGAAAATGCTGTAGATGCAGATCGTGCTCTGCGCGGTATGGCAGACTATTTCTATCGTGAAACCAGATTTCCAACAGATTATTATGATATAGCGATATCTATGACACGGTGAGTATTATATTTTTATTAATTTAATTTTCACTACAAGTGCGAGTGATGAAATAACGATACTGCCCATAATTTCAGATTGGATTTGTGCAATATGCTCACTGAAGATTATTGTGATCTGTCAACTTTGGGTAAGTCTGTTAATATATTCTCATATTCAGTGATAGGAATCAATTCATACTGCGTATAATTAATTATTAATAATTACAGGTTACGCATATGTGGCTGGTGCATGTGACAGAAATGCAACGAAACAATCATCCGAGGCCGTAGGAATTATCGAGGATAACGGTGGATTCGGCGGTATCATCACTGCGGCTCACGAGATCGGTCATTTGTAAGTCGATGTGTACCCGCTCTTTCTACTTTTACCTATTTTAAGTATTTTAACAGACATAAAAGGAAAACTGAAGAATAAATTCATAATTCATGCTTACGCTAATTCTCTATTGTGATAAACGTACAAGCGTAAAAAAGACAAGATACTCTTTTTCACGACATTCAATATCCATTTATTAGCGTCAGAATCGTTTGATAATGAAAAGACGTTTGATTGTAGGATAGGTGCGCGTCACGACGGCAATCCTAACGGAGCCGGAGACTGTCCGGCTCATGAAGGCTTCATTATGACTGGCGGGCTTATGTTGCACGAGAACGGCTTTGAATGGTCCACGTGCAGTATAGACGCGTTCTACAAATTTATCAAGTACGTATTGTGCAATCTCGTACTTGCGTACATAATCTTAAAAATAAGAAACATGTATTCTATTACTTAACTTTCTATTTTTGAGATCATATGCGGAAATTAATATTTACAAATTTGAAAACATTGTTTCAGCGAGGACAGAGCAAAATGTCTTTACAATGAACCTTTATATGGCGACCAATTGCCGCGTGTTTTGCCTGGAAAATTACTGTCTCTGAACGAACAGTGCAAAATGACCTCGGGAACACCAGCTTGTAATGTAAGTGCAACATTAAATGATATTTCATTCATACATGAATAGGGACTAGTGAATAAATTCTCGAGAATTGTGAAACAATTGTACAAATTGGGACAAATTTAAAATGAATTTTATTCTGGAAAAATTTCAAGAAAGTTTCTCATTACAGAAAGATGCTACGGTCTGTACTCGCTTGGAATGTGAATATCCTGGCTTTGAGGGTTATTGCACAGCAGCAGCCCCAGCAGCGGAAGGTTCTCCTTGCGGAGATGGATTGGTGGGTTGCTGCTTTTTGTATTACATATAGAAATTCTTGAAAAACGCAATAAGATATATATCTTATAATAAATTATATCTTTATCTATAAACACAGATATTACTATTAACAAAGCAATTATACTCATTATTTGATATTTTTTTAGTATTGCTTGAATGGCAAATGCGTGTTGGAGGGAATAATAACCAAGGAGCAAGAGAAAAAGAAATCACTCAAAGATTATCTCCCGAGATTAAATATTCAGGAAATCAAGAAAATTACGTGGATGGATTTAGTACGAAAAGTGAGAGAAATGAGAGACAAAGTGAAAGAAAAAGTGAAAGAAAAATTAAAAAATATCTTTGGGCCAAAGAAAACGTGAATGTTGAACTGTAAGTATTACATCAACTGAAATCGCAATAAAAAAACAATTGTACGAATTGATTTGAATTATATTTCAAATCAATTAATCCTCTTTCATTCCTATTACAACTTTCCTCAAGAATTATATCTCAATTATATTACAACTATTCAACCCTAAATATGTAAATGTGTAAATATGAGATTTTTGCTTATGTATTAAAATTTTATAAGAGCAGTTATTCATTTAAAAATTATAAAGTAAATATGTTTCAATCTACATGTTACAGGACACCACACATGCTGGTTACACAGCTACTATTGTGCATCACTGTTGCTTTTATGGAATATTTTTCATATACAAAAATGTAATTTCAATGATATTCTGTTTTGTCACGAACATATTACATCATGTTTCAATATAAACTGTAAAATTCTTTTTACATATAGTTTATATATGCAAAAATACCGAAAAGTTACACGTTGTACCATATGCAAACTTATAAAAAATAAAAAAAATATAAATATTCACAATACAAATGTTCACTATCTACTCTATAATGTACAATTTACACACTTCATATTATATGATAATAATATGCATTAGTGATTTGAGCTTATTTTCTGTTTAATTCTATACAACTACTTTTTAACATAAAAGTTTTGTATAAATGAACAATATACCTGAATACCTATTTAAAGGTTTATAAACGAGAATGTACACTTAATGTGTAAATTAAATGTTAACCATTACACAATGGGACTAAATTAAATGCCTAAACTATTGCTTAAAGAAAACTATCATTGTTATTCATTGTAAATTTTCTAAATTTAAGAGGAGAGGGTCAAAATAAACATCTAATTTTATATAAAGAATATATTAATATATTAAATATGCTAATAAATAATATATTAATTTGAAGAAACAAATTTATTTGTGATTTACTATATACTCATTGACTCTATACCTGCTTCGTCATATAACTGGTCCTTGGTACCAGGATAGTTTTCCAAAATGGTATCTATTATCTCAGTGCATATTCTTTTCCTTTTGAAATATTCACGCGAGTACTCATCCACCTGCTCTTGGGCCTTTCGTTTTGATTGACGTAAATCTTCAATACGATTTTTTGTCATATTTTGTTCATCTAGCTCATGCTTCAACTTTATTACGCTATCTAGTAAAACAACCTCTTCTTCCTTTGCCTGCTTCAATGAGAGGCTTGACTTCAAACAGATTAAAAGAGCCTCCTGTTCTTTAATGCGATTTATGACTTCTTGATATTTTCTCTCAATATCATAGGCATGCGTCTGTAGTTCTTTGTCGATCCTCACCAATTCGTCAGTGTTACATGTCAAATGTTGAACAGCGCAATATATCTTCTGGTTGCCATAGACCTAAGGATAAGACGAGAATAAGTGATCTTTTTGAAAATCGTTGCATCTTTGCACATATGTTACCTTTACAAACAATTTCCCATCTGTCACAAGTTGGTTCATAACTTGTTGAACCTCAGGTTTGCTATATTTGTATGTATGTAAACTTGTGACTAGGTCGTTCACGCTGTAAGGTCTGTTCTGCGTCTTCATGTATTCAGATATAGTATCGTATATAGCCATCTCTTCATTCATTCAAACTGTGAACGAAAGACACTGTTCACTAACATACGTTTAGTCAACATATATTTTACAGAATTCAATAAATAATACACATGACTTACTCCTTCTTACTGAACTTGTTTTTCTTCACTCACTCAATGTTCGAATTTTGACAGTTTAGTATCAGACTCCGCCTGGTGTCCACTGACAGAATCCGCGAACGCTACGCTTCTCTTCGCTTGTAAAAACTATCGGCAATGCAGTCTGGCTACATATTCTATTGTACGAGATTATTTTATGAATGCGAGTAAAATTTGATAAATTTTGATATTTAAATGTCAAAATTTTAATAATATGCAATGATACCATTTCTAAAGCTAGTTAATCGATCTTTATTTGTATATTGTAATAGGACAAACATCTCAGAAAAGTGTATTGACATGATATAGTATTAGCTCTGATAATATTTTTAATTCTCTACAACTATATACATACATATAACTAAAAATTTGATAATATTTCTAAAATTCTTTTTTCTTTTTTTATTTCATGGTTAAATAAGAGATTCTTATCCTACACCATACTACAAAATAAAAGTCGCGTCCAACTTACCATTGAATTTTACTACTATCTCATTTTTTTGAAAACAGTGGAGCTTGTGGCGGAAATTTTTGAAATTAATTTCGAAGTTGTCTTTCGCCAAACGTCACTTGTTGAAGCCTATATAGAGTGATAACCTGCTTACCAACGTCAGAAGCAGGTTGCCATTCTGCAGGCGCTCTACATTTATGATATATAAATTGCAATAATTGTAAAAAGTGTTACTAACAAATTTAAACCTATACGATTATTGCCTAATGTCTCATCTATTGCAAAACAAATTTGTTACGTAACAGAAAAACATTATTTGAAACTACAAAATATTTTAACAAAACTCGATAATCATTACTTTAGCTCAATGATTACAACCATTACCTAGCGACGACAAATATGGATTTGTACGGAAAAGATCGAGGCAATGTCAGTTTACCGCCACGTCTTCAACCACGCAATTTTGACGAAACCAAATTGAAAGATGTCATCATTAACACGCAAAAATGTTCTTACAACTTAAAAATTGCAGAAATAAATAAAAGAATTCAGAGGTATTTATTAAAGACATTTTTTAGCTAAAATATTTTGATTCTTTAATACTAAACTAAAAATTTAAGATACTCTATATAATAACAATACTAATCTTTCAAACAGATTAGAAGAACGAAATAAAGAATTGAAGGATAATTTAGAAGATACGAATTATTCTATCAAAACTTTGGAAGAAGAGAGGGTACAAGAAATATTCAATTTAAACACACAAGTAGCTTCTCAAGCAGCCAGAATAGACGAATATAAAAAGCAATTGATGACAGTTGAAAAATCAAGAATCGATGATAGGATTGCTCACACTGCAAAAGTCACAAATATTAATGATAAATATAGAAACACAAGGCTCATACTTATTTCGCAGATTAAGCTTTTAAGTAACTGTGTTTTTATATTTTTGTACGATTGTTACATTAAATTGGCGTTAATTATGCAATCTATAAAACTTTTTTATTGCATAATTGATTTATACAAAACATTAGAAATCTTTTTACAATTCGAATTGTGCCACAGACTAAATGTAAGATATTATTTAATTGTATTTTAAATGTGTCAGATTACTTTAGATTTTTTGTAACATGTGTTAAGGTGCTAAAACTAACATTTTGGAAGATTACAAATTAATGCAAGATACACTGAGAAAAAAATTGGACATGCAAAATCAAATGCTAATCCATGAAAGAGAACAAGTGAAAGAAAACTTGGGCTGCATTGAACGCAAGTTCAAGATTGATAGAGAAAAGTATAGCAGATATGACTTCTGTTTCATATTGTTGGGAAAACATTAATATTATTATTTTTGGATATCTAGACTCAAAGAAGATTTATATAATCGCCTCTTGCATCTGGCTGGTGTATTTCAAATTGAAGTAGCTCAACACATGCCGTATACCATATCCAGATTATTATCAAAAAATATAGCTATAAGTAATAACTTGTTAAAATTTACGGAAAGCGCGACTCTTAAAAAACAAGATTGTGATTTACGCAAGTGAGTTATTAATTTATTTAAATATATTTGCACAAATCTGTGAATTTTTACAATATTTAAAGTTTGTCTTTAAAACTTAAAAAACGTTTATGCATTTATGAGTACACAAATGTACATTTATATAAATTCATTAATTATATGTGTAATACACATATGAAATATTTTTTTGTACAAACTGACAATATTTTTTATTTCATAGAAAAGCAATAAAAGAATATAAAAGAAAAATCAAGAATGCGCAGTTAAACGCGAAGAAATCAGCAGTGACTACCAAACTGGAGAAATTTGCGATTGCAATGTTGCATGAAATTCGCAGTAAGGTGAGTATCGATGTATCCAAATTGGACAAACCTGTTCATCTAACGGAAGAACAATACGTAGTAAACAAAGATAAGGCTACCATCGAGGCGCGAAAGTGTGACACTAACGTGAAATACATGGAAATTTTACTTTATTGCGAAAAAGAAAAACTTACCATTGCTAAAAATCGAAAACAATGGATATCTGATCAAATACAAACGCATTTGCAGATGCTCTATGATATTAAATATATGCTAATGAACTTAAAACTGAAAAATAATGACAAGTAAAAAAAGATCAGTATTAATGAAACTGAAATAAAATGATTGAAATAAAAGAAATGTAAGAAATAAATTAGCTCAACTCTGTTTTGATCAATTGTACAGAAAATTAATTTACCTTGATATATCTTTCAACGATAATATATGAATTACATATATACGATTTTGAACGAAATATAAAAATCTTAGAATAGGAAACAGCATTAAGTCTTTCTTGTCTTTGACATCCTGTTTTTCTTGCCTTGTCTCTTGACAATGTCCAGATCTATTTTATGATCTGGTTTCACGAATTTTTTCATCTTTGCCTTTTCCCGTTTCCTAAATCACATAAAGATAAATTAGCAATTAGCATATTAAACAAAGTTTATATAAAAGTAGTTTGTTAATCACTGTATAAATTCAGCAATTAATAAATACTTCTCACGTATATATTATTATTATTTATATATTTTTACATATTTATTTTATTCTACTTACAATTTGATGACGGTCGGTGCGACAATGTTTCTTTGTTGAAGCGATTTGTAGCGATCTTTCAGTAAATTCATGCTGGGTTTACAGTTTCTCAAATTACCAGTTAACTCTTCCATAAGCTGAAAATCAGAATCCATGGGCTCAAATTTTATCCTACCAAGGGTTCTTGGCATAGTAGATTCTCTTTCACATTTCTTCATTCGTTTCTGTCGTAAGAGTTCTTCTTTCTTCTCTTTGGCCTCTATTTGCTTCTGTAAAATGTTCAATTTATAAACATCGGAAAGTTTTTTCTTCTCACATTTCATCAATGCACGCTCGTTAGCCTCTTGCTTCTGTTCTCGTTGTTTTCTTCTTTGCACAAGTGTCTTCTTGATGTTCTTTACAGTTTTATCATTTCCTACTACAGATGAATCTTCTTCTTCTTCTTCTTGGTCCTCTTGAGCAGATTTTGAATTTACTGTGGTTTTATTTATATTTGGTAAACCTTCCGACATTTCTTTCATCATATATTCATCTCGTTTGTTTAACGGAATCTGACAAATAATAATTTAATAAAATATTTTATAAGAAACATCCACAAATCATAAAGAATAAAAATAAAAGTTTTAGCTAGTAAAAGATTTATTAATGAGATTATTGTGCATACAAATAAATTAGAAAATTTATTCTGAAATAATCTAGAAATTAATATATAACTAATTAGTTTAATTAATTTAATGACGTACCTTTTTAAACATTTGAGTTGTGACTCTGTCCAAATGCTTCTCCTGCTTGATAAGCTCCAATTCTTTTTGAGCTATTTCATGCAACAACTCTTGGTGATCAGTATATGATGGGTTATAAGATGTACCTGGATGCGGCGCTTCCACTGCTGGTAAAATGGATGGCTTTTTACCCAAAGATGAGGGTACTTTTCTTTTATTAACTCCTAAATGTTTTATCGTATGCCGAAGACTATCAGAGGACATCCAATCAGTGACTTTTTCTGGCAATAAGTCATTCTTCGTGACTTGCCATGCATCACCTGTAATCTCTCCTCTCTTAGGACGTTTAGCTGCAGCGGCTTTTGCAAGCGCTCTATTTTTCAAAACTACTTTCTCTTTCAATTTAAGAATACCCTTCATTTTTCTCTCCGCTTCGCGTTGCCGTAATACGGAGCTCATACGTTCCTCCTTGGTTCTTACTCGGTTTCTTTTGGAGATTGGATCGGGAACTTTTGTATGTGGTTTTAAAGAAGCAAAGCATCTTGGCTCTTTGCTTTTCAAAGCTAGTCTGGCCTCGCGTTTGGCACTTTTCACAGGCTTAGTCGCACTGGCATTCTTGTCAATGGTAAACAACTCAGAATCTGGTCTCTCAGAGAAAGGAGCGCCCAATCGCTCCTCCAATCTCTTGTTATCAAGAAATGCGTCTACATCGTTAATGTCCACATGTTTTCTCCACGATTTCTTAGTCTTTTTAGAAACTTTGTGTTTCTTGGTTTTTGCAGTATTTATGATATCAACCATCTCTGTCTCTGGAATGAAATCTGCATTTGTACATAAAACGAAATTATGACTTTTGTAACAGCACGTGCACCGGAAAGGTTATGATCACTAACCTACAAAATATTTTTTACCTATATATTTTTCGTTGTTTCTCGTGGATATTTCCTTGCTTCCTACAATTTTCACGTTTGTAACTTGTAATACTTTATTATTATTTCTTTTATTATTATTATATTGAAATGTGGCTGTATGTACAGTGTGGTGCAAAATACAATCAATCTGCTAACGTTTTCAAAGAAATGTCACAATCACGTATGGAAACCACCAATCACAGCACTCCGTGCTTTGATGAACTGCAATGTCCCTAGCGCGATGAGTACTGTGATTAGTCGTGCCTGATCATTTGGACAAATGAGATTCTCTTTTTCTCTCAAAATTCTCAAGGATTCTTCAAAAATTCCCTCAAATTAATCGAAATAACACATACAACTAGACCAAATTGCCAAAGTTACCTACCAGATCATAAAATACCATTTTCATAAATTTCTGTTATCGCTGTACAATGATTGGTAGCGCTCCTCATCACGACTGCTTCTTATCATTGCATGAAATGTAAGACTATCGATATCAATTCAGAGCGATACAGAGCAAGATGGCTCTTGTGGCAGGAACAGCTGTTCTATGCTGAAAAGCCTCGTACGTCAAGTAAATAATAAATTAAATACAATACGGCAGCAGAGTCCGATGTTTCGTATTAATTGTGGCTTACCACTAAGCAAGTAACTTGTGCGTTAATTGCCGAGATTTATTGATGCCAGTATAATGTGAGAACAATTTGTGACATTGACGTTTCATCTAACAGGTGATAATAATTCAACATAATTTTGCAGAAACGTGTAATTTTTACATAAAATGCTGCGGAATCTGCTCTAGCCGCTGTAAGTCTCGACAGGAGTTACATGCAGCAATAAATAATCGCGGTTAAGCATGGATGTGGTGACTACTAGTTTAGAAGCTCTCATACGTAAGCACAATATAAACTGCAAAATTGTTTTACGTTGCTTGCATTTAAATGTGCGACAGTCTAGATATATTTATTAGACATGATCGCCATTGTAACTCATTTTCTGTAGAGAGAGCTACAAATCCACAAAATCAGAAGCCAGATGTAGCAGCTATTGAAGCATTCTGTGTGATGCTCACCAAAGAATCTGAAGGTGTACAGATAGGTACCAAGTTGCTGGCGACGCACATCCAATCGCTTAACGAATCGGAAGCGCTACAGGCTCTTTCGGTATTGTCTTAGAATATCTTTCAATTTTTATCTTTTTCAAACACAATTCTGGAAAAATGAGTTTTGTGAATAAACAGATCATATTACTTCCTTAGCTATTAGATACTTGTATGAAGAGATGTGGTCCATTATTTCACGCTGAAATTGGTAAATTCCGCTTCCTGAATGAGATGATAAAACTAGTCTCGCCTAAATATTTAGGTGGTCGCACAACAGCTAGTGTACGACAAAAAGTCCTCCAACTTCTTTATGCATGGATTAGAGAATATCCTCGCGAAACAAAAATTAAGGAGGCCTACGAAATGCTGAAGAAGCAAGGAGTCATTGAGGTTGTCATTTGTTACATTTATATATGATCTAATAATGGAATTTATAAATATTTCTCTTTTTCTAATGTGATTATATTTATTTGTGTAACTTTTATCATTATATATACGATATTAAAATGATTTAGTAAATTTAATAGAAATATTTTTACAGGAAGATGCAGCATTCATAATGGCTACCAATGAGGAGAGTCAAAAGTCATCCACGATCAAGAATAATATATTCGAAAATGAAGAAATGTCAAGGCATTTGCGCAAGTTACTTCATAGCAAAGATCCTTATGATCTGCAAACTGCAAATCGACTGATCAAAGTTATGGTGAAGGAGGTAAGTGTATCTAACTTAAAAGAAAAATATTTGTAATATAATTTTTAAATTGAAGCTCGGATATCTCGAAATTTAGATTTTTGCTGCTAACGTTTTTTATAAATCTTTGTTTCTTAAAGTCTCTGATTATCAATTGTGTACCTCTATAGGATGAAGAAAGACTGCAATTGAGTTCGCGAAGAAATATGGAATTGGAATCGGTGCACAACAACGTGAAGCTACTATCAGAAATGCTAGATTCATACAATCAGACTGAAACTAGTGCAGAGGATCTCGAATTGATGAAGGAGATACATCAAGCCTGCGAGCGACTAAAACCTCTTTTATTGAGACTCGCCAGCGAGACTCAGGGCAATGTTGAAATGCTCGGTATCTTATCACTTTTCGTTCATCACTGATTTACTTGCAGATTTTTTCACAATTGCTCTCTAGAAAAATATAGTATAAAAAAATTCACTAAACTTTTTAATGTTTAACTGCATTTTAGGTGATGTGTTGGCTGCGAGCGACGAATTAAACCAAGTCGTCGATAAGTACACGTCCATTATTGTCCTTGGACAGTCTCCCAAGTCTCCTGCAACTGAATCCTCGAAAACATGTAACAATGGCCCGTCCTTATTGGATCTGTCGTCCCCTGACAGTGTGCCCTTTGATAATACGTTAAACACGACGCAGAGCACAACATCGACTGACCATCGCTCCGATATGGATGTACTAGGAGACATCTTCAGTGTACTCGAGAAGCCAGTCAAGTCGGACACGAGTCTCTTGATGCCGAACACTATTATGCAACCAATTAATATCTCGCCCGTGAATAAGAAAAGTAAGCACGAATCATGATCAAAATTTGACGCAGGCCTCTTAAACCTACGTAATATCAATCACTTCACATTTGATTATCGTATTTTATTGAATTATTTGTTATATAATTTATATTATTACTTTTTTAAATAGCAATATTTAATTGTAGACGAAATTACCAATGTTGGCGAAGAAAAGATAGATAGTAAAGCAAAGGCGCTGGAAGAACTAAACGAATTGGGAGAAACTTTACTTAAACAAAGCTTATCAGGCACGATGTCGACTGCATCATCACAAGGGTAAATCTATTTATAGATTCTAAATTGAGAAATTCCGATATTTTATCGAAATGATTCCTAGATTAATTAATTAAACATTTTATAATTTGCAGCAAAGCAAATAATAGTATGACAAAAACTCAAGGCACCGGTGATTCTGCTTGGAAACAAAAGTGGTCGCATGATAGTAATAACATAGCACAACACATCGCCAACACAGAACAGTCAGATGCAAAAAAATGTGAAACAAATAGTAATTCTGACACCTCGTCATCCTCGAATTCATTGAAAATGAATACAGTCGCCAATTTGCTGGTTTGCAACAAAAGTATTAATTCAGAAACTACAGACACAAGAATACAGCAGCAGGAAGTGATGCAGTCACATAATAATGCATCGAAGATAGCAGATGTTGAGCCTGAAATCAAACCACTGACCGATATCACCATTAAACTCGAAGATATTAAACCAGGTTATTATGTTACATATACATATTATAGTTTCCTGCATTTTTCTCCTACGTTTTATTTTAAGAATCTAATGCCAATCACTTTGTAGGCATAAATCCACCTCTAACAGTAATCGAGGAAAGAAATGGTATCACTGTGGTGCTCCATTTTGCTCAGGATAGCCCTAGGCCGGATGTATCCGTAGTAGTAATCACTACAATGAGCAAAAACGCAAAACCACTTAGTAATTATTTATTTCAAGCAGTTGTACCCAAGGCAAGTGCCTAATGACCTAAAATTTGCTTTAGATATATTCTACATAGAAATTCGGAGATAAAAAATTTTAAAGATCAAAGATAAGCTTAATGTTCAAAAATGCAAAAATTAAAGAAATGACGATATCTTAAACGCGAGAGATCTTAAAAGTCAGAGATTTATAAATCGTAAAACTGAAGTACGTATAGAATTAAATAAACATTTTTATAACTTTTAACATTTTTGAATGTATGCACGAACAGAATTGCAAGTGCAGATTGCAGGCACCGTCTGGAACAAAGTTACCAGCACATAATCCGTTTCTCCCACCATCTGCAATCACGCAAATTATGCTGATTGCCAATCCTCTCAAGGTAACACACATGATAGTGATCTCTTTCATTTGTGAAATGATACAATTTAAATAAATAATTAACTAAACGTTACAATATTAACACATCTTCTCATGGAAAATTAATAATTTTAGGGACCCGTGTCTTTGAAATTTATGTTAAGCTACACAATGGACGACGAAACGTTTACAGAGATGAGTGAAGTGGACAGACTACCTCATCTATGAGGCCCAGTACACTCCTGCTGTGACCTCGATGTAATATTATATCCATACTCGTCATCGTGTACTCAGCAGGCCAAAACTAATATAGGAATATTCCAATTATTGCGACCCAGTTATTTGAGAATACGTGCATTGATAAAATTGTTGGACATGCTTTACACTACTTTAAATTCAGTATGCATAACAATCTGAAATTCATCTGATCCGAGGAATATCTTAGTTGTAAATTCTGCATGGATTATTCTCAGTGAATGGAAGGAAAAAAAATGTGAAAGACAAGAGATATATTAAACATCTCATGTAAAAGAAAACATGTTGTAGGAAACAGTTTAATATGTCAAAACTATCATAAGTAGAAACGATGAAATGAGTCTCGATTGTGAGTGATATGTAAATTCTAAGTGATGATGTTGTTTTTATTAATTTACTATAGTTTTATTCAGTTATAACTATGATTTTTAAAGATCGCATCCATTAATGATTCAGATCAAATTCACTATCTTATTTATACGAACAATGCAAGTACGATTAAAGTCACGATTAAAATGCGATTAGAACATCACTTTGTGAAATTTATTATATCAAAATAGTTATATTCAGAATATGATACAGTACTTAATCGTGCATAAGATCATCTTATGTATTTGTATTCACATAATTAGTAACAGTATAATAAATATCATAAAGTGAGCCGCGTTTTTTCCTTGTAAATCGTGCATCCTCGAGTTGAATTAGTGAAACAAATGTTAAAGTGAAAATTGTTTTAGGCCTTGTGTCCACGATGCTAGAAATGATCCGAGAAATGTGTAGCCAATCAACTTGCACTTTTACTGAAAAGCTGCAAGTTGATTGGCTACATATTTCTCGGACCGATTTCTAGCATCGTGGACACAAGGCTTTAGACTTATCTTCGAAAACTTGGCAAGATTATTATGTAGAAAATGAAACATAAAACCGTCAAGAGAGAGCCATAAAGATATTTATTATGCATTCTTTAGTTTGCATCAGCAAAGATGAACGGTTTCACATTGTTATGGATTATATTCGTTTCTTGTTAACTAAAATCGCTATTCCAGTATTTTGTTCATTCGTATACTTAAAAGTTTATCATACCTACGTAGTTGTATGCTGCTTTGTGATATATGCTTTAATAAGTGTAAACCTATTTTAAGACTGCAAATTTAATAAACCAAATAAAAGAGGGTAAAATAAGAACCATTACATCTATATAAAGTACAAACACTCTGCAGTTAATATTTTAATATCTAAACCAGTTTAATTATTAAATTATTATCACATTGAGCTTTATATACATTTGTAAAACATTTTTGTACATGTTTGGAAAAATCTTATAAATATTTCTACAATTATCTTTCCCATTTTTTTTCTCTTTTAAATATATTTTTCTATTCTTCTATTTGTTTTCTTCAATATGTGTGATATTAAATAGTACATTTCACTAATGCATTATCTGAATAAATTTTATTACATCTAATTCAGCAACAAAATTATCCGTAAATTCAATTGAAAAATTGAATTGAAAGAAAAAAATCATCGAAGGAAAAACAGAAAAATGCAGATAATATATTAAAAAATAACACTAAAAAATGAACATTACTCAGTCATTTATATAAAACAATTAATTTCTTGTATAAATTCCTAATTTTATACAAAAACAGAAAAGATATTGCACCATCCACTTTATGTTTAGCTGATGGGAATTATTTCGTCGCGGAAAGCGATGGCTGTGATGGCTTTCTGGTGTCCTTGATATTCTCGTTCGATTAATCCTGTGGAAGCATTCCATAAACGCGCAACTCCATCCGAAGAAGCTGTGAATGTCAAATAAAGTAAAATAACAAAATGTTTAACGAATTATAAACCGGAAAATTGATTGAGGGATGCTAAAAATACGCGGTACTTACCAGTAAATATATACTGAGAGTCTGCGCTGAATGCTGCATCCCAGACCCAGCGTTTAGCATCATGTTGAAGAACTTGTATTTCAGAAAAGTCGGTTGTTCTCCACACTCGAGCGGTCTGATCCGCTGAAGTCGTTACCAGCAGCCTTAACAAATTAATTTGAACGTAAATCTTGCTTGGAAAAAATGTTAAAGATGTAGTTTTATCATTTACTAGTGTATTTCAGCAAACTGAAATGGAGTTGCACGTACAAAATACAAATCAAAATACAAATGATGAAGAAACTCCTAAAATAAAAAATAAAATTGACATGCACTCACGTAGAATCAGGACTAAATTTGCAGCGAAGAGCATAACGCTTATGAGCTAAAAGTTTGTGACGAGGATTGAGTCTTGTTGGCTCGTCTCCTGTGCCACCTGTAAGTGTCCAAATGTAGCAATGTCCTTTGTTATTCACAGCTGCCATGTAAGTACCATCTTGATCTACTGAAATATCCTGAATGGATGATTCAGCTTCAGGGATCTGCGACAAAAGCATTTACAAGTAGCAAATTGTTATTGCTCACGAATCTTGTCTAATCTTTATCAATTCTTTTTTCCTATTGCTGATGAATTTTGTATTATTATTTAAAAGTTTTGAGAATAGTTAACATTTTTAAACGTAAGAATATGGACGACATACTAGCTGCTCGTTGTGGTCGGAACGAAGATCCCAGAGATGTATAACCCCACTTTGATCTCCAACAATTAGTTCAGCTTGATTGGGATGTAAACAAACGGAATTTACTGGGGCAGACACTTGAAATATCCTTTGACACTGGAAACTGCTGGATCTGTCATCAAATTATTTATTAATTAGAAAATATGGATCATGCATTCTTGTTCCTGTGATTTATATTGATACCTCAGATCCCATACTCTTGCCGAACAATCTTCTCCCCCTGTGTACATCCATTTTCCTTCTTCCTATTTATAAGAAACATTGCACATATACATTATTACAGAATTTGAAACTAAAATATTTCTAATTTAAGTTAGCTCAAACTTGATAATGTATATCTTAAATTAAAAGAATATTGCAATAGTATGTAATATTGATGTTACACCTGAAAACCTAGGCTCGTAATATTCTTTGTTACTCCTTCATAATTGATGACTGGATTAGGATTGTTCGAGGCCAAATCATACATTCGTATATGCTGATATCCAGCAGCGGCAACAACATATTTATCTGGTGTAATGTCCAATGCATTGACTTGCTATGAAACTTGTTAAGAAAGCTTACAGAAAAAGTTGTGGAAAGTTTCTTACTGACTAATGATTGAAAAGTTTTATAACATCAAAATATTATTCACGAAAATCATGGGACGATAGACGAGATATCATTTCGCAACTCATCAAAGGATACAGAATCCGTATGTTGACAGGTACGTTGACAAACACCCGTGTGCGGTTGCCATATCTTAATAGTATGATCATAACCTCCTGTGACAAAAATCACCTGTTCGCTGCTAATTACATCGTCCGTAGCCATTGCTAATTAACTTATCAATTCTTCAGATTCAGAAGACTTAACTGCACGAGTACGCTTCTAATGAGAAAACTCCAGACAGAAATGGATTAGATTAGAGGACATTAGAGAAATAATTTTTGATTTTTCAGAGTAACAAACATAAAAATCGCAGAAGTCACTAAAGTGAAAAGTTCAGATGGCGGTACAACTCTGTTTCGTGTCGCACGCTCATCTAACCAATCAGAACAGTCGTCAAAAGTATCAATACAGAAAATCAACTAGATATTTATAACTAGGATCGATATCAAGAGTTTTTAGTTTCGCCTCTCGCTTCCGCTTGGTGCGCTAACATCATTAAAGAATGACGTTTGATCTCTTATTACAAACATTTCATGCCGTTTACTGGAGCCGCGTTTAAATTGCCGTACGCGCCACTCTGTTCAACGATGGCAGATTTTAACGATGGAGTGGACGGAAAACTGGCGTTTAGGATGCGGAAAGTTAATTCGGAACAATTTCACACGCTCGTGAGAATGCACCTGTCCTTCGAATTGGATCTTAATACGGAGGAGTGAGTAAAATATCTCTTGTCGGTGATATTGGTATCTCGATCGTCCGTCCTTCTCGCACGAATGTTACGTCGTTGACATTCGTATTTTGATGCTTAAAATTTACATTTTGCCTCTAAGTTCTTACCATTTTACCGTTTTGTCGGTTTTACCGATAACGTTCGACTTCCTAGCCGCATCCAACGTACAGCGTACATAAATTACAAAACCGTCAAACTACGTAATTAAACATGTGCATGTTGACATTTCGATTAATCCTTTTTTTTTTAGCAGTGACAGTACTATTGAAAAAGCGAGATTAAAAAAGTGGGGTCTTTTGAGCTTTGCCAAAAAGTCCAAGTCTTCAGGTAGTTTAGAGAAGGGTGCAGAAGGTGTTACCTTAACTGAGGATGGTATCAATCACGTAACGCAGTTGATAGATTATTTATCCATAGAAGAAAGTAAGTAAAACTGTCAATTGATGAAGAATGTGACAAAGTTGAACAAGTTTTCCCTTTCTCTCATGTGACACAGATATCACACAGGAAGGAATATTTCGACGTACTGGAAAATTGACGAGGCAGCAGGACTTGAAGACAGCCATGTCCCAGGGTGTGTCTCTAAATCTCGATGATGGTCGATTTAGTGTGCATGATTGTGCCTCTGTGTTGAAAGGATTCTTGTCAGAGCTATCGGAACCGCTCCTGACGGATTTGCATTATCCAGCACATTGCCAGATAGCTGGTAATAATAAACAGAAGCATGGAAACAGATTCTGCATGTACGCATGCTTGTACGACATATTCGCTATGGTCGTGTAAATTATTTGCAGAGTTATGCAGCTTGGATGCGAAGATGCACGACACAAGATTATTGAGTTCTTTGCAACTGCTCCTCCTGCTTTTGCCACCTCCTAACAGAATCTTGCTGAAGGCCATTCTTACCCTGCTGAACAAAACGGCGAGCTACGAGCACAGTAACAAAATGAACAGCGACACGCTGGCCACTCTCTTCACGCCGCACCTACTGTGTCCACGAAAACTCTCACCCGAAGCACTGCACATCAATTCCCAGAATCTATCGTGTCTGGTTGCATTCATGATCAGGAAGGGCACGGAATTATTTGAGATTCCAGCAAAATTGGCTACGGATATAAGAGCGTACTGGGTGGAGCAGGAAAGGAAATTGTTGAGTCCGAAGAAAACCGACGTAAGTCTCGAATTTAATTTGTGAGATACCAGATATATTCCGTCCTTTGTTTTCTCTGTGCAATAAAAGACTTGCAATTGCAGCTGAACGAATCTGTGCCGGATACGACCGGTACGGCCCACACTGTATTCAGTTTCGTCGATCGTAACTTGACGGCAAAGGCAAACTCTACGCAGGATACACAGGCAGCTCTGGCTCAGCTGTACGCGCACATACAGGCTATGCCGGAATCGGCCAAGAAACGGCGACTCGTGAAACAGTTCAATAAGGAGAACGGTCAGGGTACACCTCGGCACGTGAAAAATTGCAAAACCAAAAGTCTCGGCGATTCCATCAAGAAGCACATCTTCCAAAAGAAGATCTTGGGTCACAAGAAGTTTGTCGACATCAATATTGGATGTAACATCACCAGATCGAACAGCGAAGAGAATATATTGTCAACGGTAGGGATTCTTTGTGTCTTTATCTTGCCTATCTGATATTTTCTGTTACGTGTTTGTCATGTGCCTTTAACAACACAGCACGTTTACCGCTTTCATCTAATATTTGTCTTTGCATGTCAATGTACAGAAACTAGAGGAGTCGTTGCTCCCAACGAGAGCGCTTCTCAGCAAGTCAAACGACGAACTTAGCACGGAAAACTGTGATACGATCTCCAATAACGATCTCCTGTGCACCAAACACATGAGCAATAGTGTAGATAGCCTTAAGAACGAGACCCCGACGAGCTGTAGTACAGTGAAGAGGAAACTCCGTACACAGTCGAAGAGAGAGAAGTTTGACGAGCGCAGTCTGCAACGTGACGCGAAACAGAGCTTAGGTTCGATGGAACTCAGTTCGAACGCAAGTTTGCGAGACGTTGACGTGGTGACTGCTTGCAACGACAGTCAGTGCGATTCCGGTAAACTGATGCGGCAACTCAGCGAGCCGCTCGACGTATACTCCGCTCACGATACGATCGACGGTGATGATTCGTTGACGAAGGATAGCGAATTAGTCCGGCAAAACTCGGAGCCTACGCTCGCACTCGTCGCGATGCCAAACGTACAAACCTCTTCCTCGAAGGCCTCAGACACGTTGAACGTAAAACCATCCGAGACCGCCTCGAACGTCGAGTCGCATGCCGAAGCCGCGTGTGCGCACAATATGCAGTCGCCGATAGTAAAAAATAGATTTATAAACGTGTACTCCGTTCATACATCGACGCCATCGAGCTTGCTGCGACGAAGCTTGGCTACTAATGACTATATCCTAACTCCTATTACTAACAACGATAAAAGCATGAGTCCGATCACCCAGAGCGCGACGAAAATGACTAAAGCTATGCAGGTATGAATCTGAAAGGGTACAATTATGTTATCGATACGTAGATACGAAAAAACTTTCTTCGTTAAGACCATCATTAATATTCCCGATTTGTAACAGGAAACGATGATGACTCCACGCTCCCGGAAGCCAGTTATGATAGTCTCAACGTCGAATCTTTGCAATCTCGTCACCGGCAACGATTGCAATCAGCATAACACGCCGAACAACTTTTGTGGGTCCAATTTAGACATGGTCGGTGCAATAAGTTGCGCTTCCATCTTGGAAGAATCTCAGACGTACAACAGTACAGGAAACGCACTGCCTCACGCAAAGGATGCTGAGAATAAAGAGAACAATAAGTTAAACACGCTCGAGAAACACAACTGTATCTCTTCGTTCGTCACTAATTGTTGCGCTTGTACGCAACAAAGTTCGGCGTCGATAACGAGCACGTTCAGGGAGTACTTGTTGTCGCGAAGCGTTTTAACAGCCAGTCCCGTTGATCTCAGTTTCACGTCGCGAACAGGAGACTTCGAGCAATCGGAGTCTGATTTGAACATCTTGAACGACGATACGCTGTCCGACAGCTTACTATGCTGTTTAGACGGTAACCAACCCGAGTCTGACACTTCCGGCATAGCGTCTGGCAGCACGAATAGCGCGAATAATTCCACCGAAAAAACGGAGGAATCCTCCTCTTCGAGAAAACGAGGGACTAGTCTGCAACGAAACGATTCTAAGAGATCCGCCAGAGAGAGCGCAATTAATGCCTCGAGAGACGAGGAGCTCAAGCAGAAGCCGCAAAATGAATCGATTCTAAACCCGTCAGAGATGAAGGACAGCTTCCAGGAGACATCATTTTAATTTCGTTCGAGATTCGTTAGTTGTTAACATTAACGTAGCGTTGAGTTTAAATAAGTTTCTATATCTTCGATACTTTAAAAGAAAAGAACTGCCACATTAATTTAAGAGTGCACATCGATATGGCCCTGGACAGTCTTGTTGCAAGTATAAACTTTCTTGATTTTCCGCTACTAGTTCGATCGCTTATATTCCACTTGTAGAGACTGAAACTTTATTATACGGATATAATGAAAGACGTTTCAAAGAATTAAATTTCTTTTCCATGTCTTCGTCTTGATGAGAATGTAGACGTTATACACTCTGCGAGAAGATGCAATTAAGTATTTTTCTAATATATATATATTTTTCTAATTTATTTTGTACCTTCAAAATTGCATAATACATAAGTACACACTTTGATACCAAGTTTAGTGGTTCTTGCGTCCTTTAAACGACTTGACACAGCATACGCAAAGTTTGGTCATATCTTTAGAAATAAAATTTGACAATATGACAAGTCATAATACATTTATTTTACAATTATTCTTGTTTCTCGTTTGAAATTAAATATTTCAAGGGTTATTCAAAATTAATATATTACGTTATAAAACCGTGTGCTACTTGATTTATATCTAGGATATATCACCTCAGTTTTGTGTAAATATAAGAGAAAACTGATAAATTGTCAGTAAAGATAAATCCTCTGTAACTCTGATATATCTTACATCAGAAAAACGATACAGCCTTATAAATCATATAGAGCAGTCATATGAATATAACGTAAGTTAATTAGCGTCGATACAAAACAAGCATTTTATCAATACATGTCATCGTGACTTAAATCCGGCATACAACTCGCGGAGAAACCTCGCTGTTTAAAACTAATTTTGTTCATGTGACGTTTCTCATCCTGCTTTAATTCTTGTTCGTGCCTTTGAGCGTCCAAAATGACGTCCACCGATACCTGCTTTAACACTGAATTCTTTTCCTTTTCTAAATCCTACAAGAAAGCATTTGTTTGAGCAATATGTGAACACAATATATCAAAGTATTATAAATCGTTAGTACAAAGCACAGCATATATAAATATTATATTATAGTTTTCCATTATCAAGAACAATATGATCCTTTGTCTGTGAAATGCTTACTATTTCTCCTAAAAGCACAACGTTTTCTCCTCTCACTATAAAAATACCTCTTGGTATATCACCGTATTCTTTATTAACGTGAATTCGTTCAATGGTATCTTGAAGTACAATATTAGCAAACTGATCGACACTTCTTAAAACTCCAATCAGCGTTCTGCCATCCCTCAATAGAACCATTAGCTTTTCTAGACAAAAAGCAAATACACTATGACTGAAATATATATATATATATATATATATAATAGAAATATCTTTTTATTATGCAATAATTATTAAATGAACATTTTGACAATGTTTAGTTTGTCCAATAATTTAGATAATCTGATTTATATTTTTAAATATACGCAAAAAAAGTAAAAAAATAATTAGACACAAGTATAAGATCATATGAGAAAAAATATAATAGGAAAATACCGGTGCGAGCTCATCGATACGTATAAACACTAGATTAATACAAACTGTTGAGTTCCTCGAGCAGCGATGCTGTTCCTGGTGGCAATTCAGTCATTTCACTCATCCTGCTTGATTAAATCAACAATCGAATAAAATTACTAATGATTACGAGTTTTCTCGGAAGCGACAACTCGAGCTCACTTGTCGTTTCAACGAAATCGCACATATAAAACAACGCTATCCTCGTATGATTAGAAATTTCTATTTCATATCTATGATTCAAATAGAAACCTAACGTTTGCGCGTTTACACGAACGCACAAATCCCGAGCACACTACCGACGAGATGACATCGAAGACCGTTGACTCTGATTGCGCGTTCCAAAGATTTACACGTGAATTAAAAGTCTCGTGGGGAAACGTTATAACTAAAATGACAATCAAAATAACATGTGTAGATAACAAAGAAAATGCTATTACCGAGCACATGTAGGTAAACTTTTTAATACTTACCAATGATTCCGCCAGACGTTCATATCACCAACACAGATGATGGCGCTAGCGTTAAGTTTTGGTGGCTGGAATGTAGCGAGATGCATTCGGTAAGCAGGCACAACATCGTCTGTCGATCCCACGTGCGGCCCTGCGTGTTTTTAATTCGAATAAATCCAAGCTGATGAGGAGGCGGCCTTTTAACATTCCACTGATAACACGGCTCGAGTTTGGACGGTCGAGACGGTTTCTCCTGGCTGCCGTAAGTACCGCCCGGCGTGTGTTCCGCCGATTTAGCTCGAGATCTTATGCCCGACAGTCCTTGTCAAAAATTATCCTAGATGTGTAAATTAATAAATCGTGTAAATAAATATGTATAATAAGGATGAGATCTCGTCTATCTCGATTAAAATTAAAAAATGTTCACGTGAAATGTGAACTTCAACTGTAAACTGTAATTTTCGAACGAAGCTAACAAAGCATATTGCAATGCTAAGGTTGCATCGCAGTTTACATAGATTGCAAATTATCATTTTGTTGCTCGAACATAGCCGAAAGAATTCATGTTGTGTAGATGAATCTTTCTTATGCGCATTCGGTAACGATTAAAACAAGATAAATGTTCAATAATATCTCAACGGAAAATGGGAGAGAAAGATAAAAGTATACATGAACGGTGCGGCGAGGGACGAAGCGAACATGGTCCCAGGATCCGACGCGGTCCGCGATGCACCTGGGTCCCCTCGAGGACTAACCAGGACTTTGCTTTATGTGGACACTTTATGCCCCCGATTGCGAGCGACACCGGAACGCTCTCAACTTTCCGCGGCACCGATCAGAATCGTTTCCCGATCGCAAAACAACGAGAGAGAGAGGAGAGCGATTTAATTTAGGGCCCAAGGAGCCGCGCGGCGTGTTCCCCTTCTCACGGGTCCGCCTAGTTGGCGGCACGTTTTAATAATCGTGCACAACGACGACGACGACGAGCTTTCTCGTAAACCAGATTCGTCGCCTCGGCACGCGGCAAATCTTATCTTGGACCCGGATGTTGCGCGGTATTCATCGTGCGCGCATTAATCCTCGATCACGACGATCCAGGATCTTCGTCAGAAAGCTCATCATACACTTTGAGTTCGCTCCCAATTTTCTCTACTTTTAATAATTCCAGTAATAATTTTGATAATAGTTGTATCGAATAATGAACAAAAGTCTGATTCTATTGCGAAAACGAGTCATCAAATCCGACATCGGACTTCCTTGAAAGTGTATAGTGTGCAACGTAACATGAGCGATGCCACATTTATATTTAATATCTTTAAAATGTTTTAAAACATATTTTTTTAAACATATTTAGAATTTTTTAAACACATTTTTTAAAACACTCTCTTTCATATTTATTCCATGCGTGTATTGCACGTCACGATAGACGCGTGCTCTTTGCTCAACGTACGTTTAAGGATTGCGATGAACATCGAGGGATCGAGCACCCCTTAAAAAATTTGGGTAGAACCGCACACTGTGCCGGATACCGCGTGGATTTCGGCGCAGCCGCACGATTGCATTTGCAATTCAAATAAAGCGGTAGGCTTTACGACGGTTTAAAGCCGACGATACTTGAGCGTAGGAATCACGCGGCTCGTCGCTTCCGAAGAGCCGGAAAGCGCGCCGGTCTTAACTCGGCGCGATTCGCGAATTCGTGAATTTGCGATTCGGCTGAGCGAGTTCGTTCGAACGTACGTCGCGTTCTCCACCTTCATTTCTCATCGTCTCGAGAGTAAATCCGATCGATTTCCCGTCTGTTCCCTCGTGTGTAACCGTTAGAACGTCGACGGATTCTCACAAGCCCGCGTACGAAATAGACGGCGGCCACCACGCTGTGCCCTTCTCGTCGAGGACTCCCCGAGCGATAGGCACAACGTCGCAGCGTTCTGTGTAAAATCGACCGCGAGGGTCGCGGAGTCACGACCGGAGTCGTGCCAGATAGGAGTCGAAAACGATTTAATGCCCGGCAAATGGCAGTCTTGGGAAATTGGCACCGCAAATACAGCGAAACGACGACGAGATTGTCGGCGCAGGGAGAAGGGAAGGGACGGCGCGGGGGAGGGAAGGGGGCAGGCGGCGACTGAGAACGGACGCTGCTACACCAGGGGGAGAGTGGAGCCCGCGTCGCGATCGTTTCGTCTTTAAACGCTTCGTAAAAAAGAGCTGGACACGATTCACGCTTGATTATAGGCTCCGGCGCATGGGTCAAGAGTCGAAGCGAAATCGATTATCGATATGATGACTCGATGGGAGCGACCAAGTTGAGAGATTACAGGTAACGACTAATAACGGCTCGATCTATCCCTTTCCCGTTCGCCGTCCCTTCGAGACGTAACAACGAGACGATCTAAAGGGCTTGAGCTGTGCGAATGATCGATGATTTCCTCTCGTTGCCGCTTTGAGATCGCGACATGCTCGTTTGCAGTTTCCCTTGATCGTTCCGTTATCATTTTATCAGCTACGTTTGTCAGCCACCCGAAATTCGGGTGTCCGTTGAAGATAAGGGTTGAAAAGCGATGTAATCTCAGCGAGAAGATCAGTTTACGATTTCATAGATACACGATGTGCAGCTGAACACGCGTTTATTCGCCAATTGTCGCGTTTGCGACACGTTCCTCCCGTGTCTGCCGGCGCCGAGAATCACGCGCTTCTCGCCGAAATCGCGATCGGCGGGCAATCTGCGGAATGAACTGCTCGTGTGCATCGGCCGTTTCGCGGCCGTGCCACCGATCAATCGATTCGCGATACCGCATCGACGACGAAGGATACCAAAGGCGCGACGCGACAACGCGCTCTCGTCCTTCCCCGCGCTTTTCCTTTCTCAATCCTATGCTTCAAGATGGCCGCTGACGGCTTGAACGCGCACGAGTGGAGGCCGGGGAGCAAAAAAGGACAAGCGTAATAACATAGTATCGTTAATGGCCGGGCAATTTCAACGTGTACGAGTGCCCTCCCTTTCTCTCCTTCTCTCCCTCCTTCATCCCACCCGCCCCGTCCTCCTTCTCCTTTCCTCTCGCTCTCTCAGTCTCTCCCTCTGCCTTTTCTTCCTCTCCCTCACTCTTCTCCTTCCCGCAAAGTTTCTCGCTTCTCCCCTATTCCCTTTTTCTCTTCTGCCCCTTCTTAACCGCGTCGCGCCAACACCCCGCGCACCCTTTTGCATCGCTGCGCGGCTTCACGCGGTGTTCCAAATACGCGAGTCTTACCAAAAGTGGACCGATTTCGCGAATTTTCAACGCACGCTCGAGTCAGGCTCGTTGATCCACCGCTCCTTTTAACACCGGGATGGTCGCGTTAGGGGGGGCAAAGAACCAATGTTCAGACACTTTACTTTACGTAACGTCACTCGTCAGGATGGATCTAGGAGTCTGGATGTGACGCGCATAGACCCCTTCGCGAAGAACGCTCGCTGCTCATTTCTCAAGCCACGAGGAACAGTTGCTTTCAGATATTATAATAAATCGGATTAAAAATTGACGTACTTTATCTGTCCCGTGTTTAAAATTCCAGCGTTGTGCCAGGTTTTTTTTCAGAATATTCCTCGATCGACCATCGTCGATATAAACGTCACTTGCAGCTACGGTTGTTACGAATCCCTCATACGTCGCTTTATCAAACGCGTATCCACTTTTATAGCCCGGCTGAATTATTCCCAGCGGCGTTGAATATTTATTTTACATTTAGAGAGATGTCATTGTGATTCGGCGTACGAAGGCCGGACATTGAGCCTCGTTAAAAAAAGGGGAGAGAGACAGAGAGTAAAATTCCGATCGCACTCTTATAAATGTATAATGAAAAGGACGCGTAACGTACACGTCGTGTCGCATCGAGCATTTCAAAAAATACAATCGGTGTCCATCGCCAAGAACGACTGGCCGCGCAAATGCGAGAACATCGGTCGGCCTCAATTATTCAGGTAATTCGCCGAACATCGGCGGCCCAATGACTGTCGGCTAAATTTCTTTTTGTCACTCGGTGATGTCGCGTTTTCGCGTGTTCTCCCTTCGCATCGAGAGAGCGCGGTTATCGACGTCGCTGCGCTCGATGCATTTACGAGACCTCGAATATTTCACCGCGCAAGCTGAAAACGCAATTAACCGCTTCGCGCATTACCATTGCGAATCCGTTCCTGTTTTTTCCATTAGTCATTGTTTATCAGTGTTTATTGGATTTTTTATTAGCTCTATTTAATGCCAAGTTAGTTTTCACTGACGACAAATGATGGAATAAGATTTTTCCAAAGTACTTGACGTCTTTTGACAGACCTTTTCAAATTTATCTGCGTTACACATGGATATATTATATATTATTATGCGACACTTGGATCATTAAGAGAGTATTACTATACCGTTATATATTATAAAAAAATTGTTAATACAATTGTGGAGAAAATATGACACAGAAAATCTTATTAATTTCCAAGACTATATTTCTCCCAAGGCCTGATTCAGACGACTCCAAAGTTACGTTTTCTCAGATCTCAATTTGAAAAAACTTTTGCAGTCCTTCAATGGATATCTCTTCAATCCACATTGCAGTGCCAGGATTTAGGACATAGGAAAGGGATTTAAAATGCGCGCAGGGTTCTGCCGTGCGCTCGCACGTTCCTGCAGCCAGGCAATAGGTGCACGTCGCTTAACACAACAGTCGGGTTGTTGGCCATCCCCGTGCGGTGTGAGTATCCGCGTATGTGTGCGTGCGTTGGCGGCGCGCACTCACAGACGCTCGGCCACGGTGCATCGCGCCGGCACGGTCGTGCTATACTTGGGCGCGATGCCGAGATTAAACCGTGCACCGGCGCGATTACGATCCGGCAGTATCCGATTGGCCGCCGCTTCGTCGAACGGCA
Source organism: Ooceraea biroi (assembly GCF_003672135.1). Classification (NCBI taxonomy): domain Eukaryota; kingdom Metazoa; phylum Arthropoda; class Insecta; order Hymenoptera; family Formicidae; genus Ooceraea; species Ooceraea biroi. The sequence continues at coordinate 1,925,565 of NC_039506.1, forward strand.
GAGGCGGAGCGAGCGTAATGAGTTTCTAGCTTAGTACTCTCTCCCGCTCCGCGCCGTTTCGCGGTGCGTTTCCACTCGCGTCCATTCGCCTCCACTCGCCTCCACTCGCCTCCACTCGCTTCCACTCGCGCGTTCTCTCGTTCCTTTCGTCTCGCTTATTCTTACGCGCTCACCCTGCCCACGCACCCTCTCGCACACACCCGCGCGCACGCCACAACCATCTCGCTCCGAAACGCCGGGAAACTTTGCGCATCTCTTTCTTCCTTCCCGCTGCGCTGTAACGCGTTGCGGTGCATCTCGTTTGCACTGACGAGTCGTGATGTCGTTGCAAAAATATATCATCGAGAGATCATTCAATTTTGTGGCAAAACTGGCCTTGCAAATTGTACATTTGCGCAACTTTTTAGACAAATATTTTCGATTGCCGCATGACAGAAAGGAAACATCAGTGATAACTATCGGAGCTGGTGTTTCGTATATCAAGATCAAAGTGAGATATCGATGGCGAAACACCAAACATTATTTTGGTACCATCGGTGTTTCGAAATACCAGCGTTCTGAATTCGAAATCCGCCCTGTTGATTTACGTCGACGCGAAACTCGAACCACGCATCGCGATTTATTTGTCGGAATCGCGTAGCGATCTCCAACTGCGTTGACAATAAAATTGATTCGCACACGGAGGAAATGTAAAGTATTTCTTTCTTTTTAATTGTGCAATAAATCGAATGAAAACCAGCGTACTGACGACGACGTGGATCGAAAATGCATCATTTGTAATCGCTTGCACTGTACACGTAAATAGCAAAAGAGAGAACTTTTGCTGCAATGTGGAATATGTAAGCGGGAAAATAACGAGCTGGATAGGCATAATTCAACGAGCAAAGTGAGCATGTAAGAGTACAATATTTAAAAGTACAGGCAGCTGCACTCCCCACATTCATCGCGATCAGTTATTTTCTTGGCTGATTGTGGTGAACGTAATAATACGTTTTTATCGTGCCCAGTGCACGATTTCAAGCAGCCTCCTAACGAATTACGCGGAATAACACGGCATTAATTAAGGCCGATTGCGATCGCACGATACGATATTACATGGGATGGGGCATCGGTTGCCACTGCACGGGCAATTTGCGAATCCATACGCGAGTGCGCCCAGTGTATGCCATCAGTTTCTTCATATGCGATGTAATCGTGCTAGTTGCGCGCACCTATTAAATTCTCTGGATTTGTTTGTTCGCTTTTCGATGGCCGGCGCGCGCTGGCGCTTCATCCGGAATGACCGCGGTGCCGTTCCATCGAACGAGATTGAATCGGAGCCGGGGCTCCTGATGAGATCCGCATGGAAGAAAAAGGATTAACATCTCGTTTCTCAAATGCTAAGGATATCGCGCACGGAAATTGCGAGATACTCTTTTTTTTAAACGACTGGCAGAAGAGCGATATGTATCCAATCACCTTTATTTGATTCTACGATCTTTTATGTTTCTTCTAAAGTAAAAGATGAACTGTCTCTTTCATTTATTCATTGTGCAGTGGATATTGGAGCTATCGTTAAAGCTCCCACATTGAGAAATTCATCGAGGAATTAAAATCTCCTTACCGGATGCTCGGGAATTATTTTACGTCGCGAGACGACGTCTGACTCGGGTCGGTTCTTTGCGCGCGACTCCTGAAAATCGATGTCGACACGACGAATTCGTGAAACATTTAAAAGTTCTCGTTGGTGCGCCTCCATTGTTGGCCTAATACGAATGAGCTGGTATCCTTGTCGACTTTGCATTCTTCATGAGAATCGCGCTCCGCCTAAAACGAACGTGTCAAACACCCGACGTTTGTGGTAAAAATATCCACGTCTCTCACAATAATCGTAACGCAAAGTTTCTTCCTTTTTGTGTACAATGCCTGCTCTTGCACAAAGACGAGATAGAAATTTTTAGAAAAAATCATTTTTACATCGTCAGAACTTGATTGAATTTCACTAAAGATCTCAACCGACCGGAGAATCTCGTAATTACGAGGGTGGCGCAAAAGGATGAAGAAGACATCCCTCCGCCAGAGTTAAATATCCATTTACGGTAATGCGACCGATTTCGTTGGGTTAATCATTATTCGGGCGACGCAAGCGATATGCATTAAAGTTGATTTCTTTCCTCGCGGAATAGCCTCAAACCTCTCCTTCTCTCGGTCTCTCTCTCTCTTTCTCCGATGGTGGCATCGCATCCAATCTCGGACGACCGCGATCTCCCGATGCTCGGACTCTCAGCCAGGAGAAAAGAAACGTTAGGGGTGTAATCGCGTTAGGTGCTCGGCTCGCCATGTTGCTTTCTGGTCACGTATCGCCGTAAAACAAAGGAACATTGAGCGAGACCTCACGCAGGATACGCCCCTTAATATTTAATCCCTCATTATTGGGCCGAGGCCGAGCTTTTGAGACAATTGGCAGTTTTACTAGCCAATAAGGTATCGCGAGTACCGAGCCGACCGGCGGAAACATTACGATCACGCGTGCTGATCACACCAATTCCCTGCAAGCCTAATGCACGAAACGTATGACCTTACGAGACATGTCGATCCTTGCACTCGCAAAGCAGTTAGTGAAAGCTTATAGGATAATGTTGGTCGGCTGAGCAAATAATATTCCGAACAAAATAATTGTTTGTTTGTCAGGCAATTTAAGTGATCGAGTTTATTACAAGGATACACATACGTATCGGTAACTTGAAACGGACTTATTTGAGAATTAAATTGGCTCAGATCTTTTCTGCGTAAATGTCAGTGGTGTAGACACGTGTAACTGCGTTGTCCTCGTACCGCGGTTACTACGGCACTGTTCTTGACCCAAGAGACCTGCCGTAATGAAATTAGAGTTCTCGTTGACTGTGAGGCAAGGTCCAACGCCGTGAGCAGCACAGCTGCTGAAATATCACTGCTTTTGCAAAAGGTGGAACAGCCACTCGAGCGGTTGGGGAAAGGGGATATCCAGCATGGGTAGATGGAGAGAAAGAGAGAGAGAGGGTTGGCGGAGGAGACAACGTGATCGAGCACCGGACATTGCGCGGTATAATGAAAACATGGCCGCCACCTGAAAATCCCGGATGGCTCTGAACGGAAGTCTGGTTAAAGTTTCCCTCAGCGTATACCTTTCTTAAAGTGAATGCTCTTTGTTATTCCCTGATTATTAATACACAAGACACGCCTTCGATCAATAATCCATGAATGAAAAATGAACAGTATATTTAAAGAAATATAAAAAGTAATCAATGTTATAATTTATCTGTAATGTAACTGGATCCGCACAAGTGGAAACTTTTCGATCGATTTTTTTCGATTTTTATCAATTAACTTCAAAAGAAATCATTCTCGAGAATAAAACGTTATACCAAAATTAGCTTTTTCAGCTCCTGATATGATGCAATAAATACAACATGAAGATGCTATTTATACGTTCTTCGCGAAAGCATTTTGCGCCTTACGTGTGTCCATCGATCGAATTTCGAACGTTAATTTAATTTCCCGTTAACGGGAAATACTGCGACCTGTCCTCTCGGCTCTGAATTTCATGAAGCTCGAAATTAAATAGAATTTAATCTCGGGACGCGGTCGCGCAACCCAGAATGCAGCAAGTCTGGTTTACGTCATCCGTAACCACTTAGCGTATTGGAGTTTGATTTATTTTCCGAGCCAAACTGCCGCCTGGGGAGAGGGCGGCTACCCTCTCTCAATGTACTCTATTGTATTTCTATTAAGTCTCGAGCACGTTCTTTCGCTGCGCGCACGATCGTACCGTATCTCCTGACGTTTCACCCTCGTATGACGCGATCGTCGATCGCGCTGGCACGTGTTTTTTAAACGTTTCTGTATCCGAGCGAGTCAATTTAATCAGAAGCACGATCAGTTCAACCGAGAAACAAAACTTTTCAAAAGCAATTATACCAGAAATAATTTTTGCATAATAATTTTAACGTGGTGACGTTATCAAGTAAATTTTCTCTCCTTCCATTTTTAATTTCCTCCGTTTCTCCATTTCTTTTCAACGACCGCGACGCCATCGAAACTTTTTCTTTTACGAGGCAATGTAAGACAAAATTAGAGGCACTTTGCGACGAGCTAAGTGGACGTAATATTCAGTTAAATTGCAATTAGCGCTCACCGCGTAAAAATGTTTTACGCCAATTTAGGAATTCAATTAATTAGGTAATCGGCTGACTCCTAATTCGTGAAGCGCAGGATGAGACTTTTCAGACGATGATTTAGATGAGGACATTGCGAAGCGGCGAGGGCCGGCCGAGATATAAATCCACCGTAACGGATTAATTTCATCGTACCTCGAAAGCAACGAGTATTTAATCGCGCTGTGCCGTAACGCCGGCTGAGTATAATATTTACGCGCTTCTTAATCTAGTTCAAAACGTAAACGAGTTAGCCGGCAACGTACGGTCCCCGAATCCCGTGATGTTAATAGTAAAATGCAGCGAGAAGAAAATAGATGACGGCGAAATTAAAAAGTGCGGTGTTGTACATCTTACATCTGAAAGTTCTTCATAATAGAAATCGTTAATTCAGACTTCATCGTTAATTTCTCTCTTTACGATTTTCATTCGATATCTAAATTTTTTGCTTACATAATAATTTTATTCGTGAAAATATAATTTACAACTTGTGTGGCACGAATCAATTATTATCTAAATATGGAATATTTACTTCTTTTTTTTAACAGTAAGCAAACGTATAATGATTAAAAAGTTGCAAAGCAACTCCTCAGCTCGACCGTTGGTTGGCTTGCCAACGGAAATTAAGCATTCTTTTATCTTCTCACGACGTTTTACGCGTCTCAGCTTGGAGTTGCTCTTAATCAATCAAAAAATCATGAAGAAATGAATTAGGTAGCAACTCTCGGAGGGATATTTCACGAGAGAAGAGGCACTGAGCCTCGAGACTTTGTTTGATCTCCGACTACCAAAAAATGCCGCGATTCGCCTGCTGTAATTTTACGACACGTTGCTTCCGAAGTCTAAATAGTGAATCGTGTTTCAATACTAGCTACTGCATATCCTCATAATTCCAATTTGGAAATATCATATGACTGTTGCATCTATCAAAATTGTCAAGCCAGTGTACTCGTGCACAGACGAAAACGTAGTCAGGCACGTAGTAAGGAAATCGACACATGAATCCTACTCGGGCGGATAGAACTGAAATTCCGCCAATAGCAATAACAATGGGAGGCGGTATGAAGGCGAAAGAGAAAGAAGAGCACGGTTGGAGAATGCGCTCACGGTGATAAACTCCTCGGTAGACAGAATACAGATCGAAAGTCTGCCGGCTAACCGAGTTATCGTGGCCTCCGCCGAATTACTACGCCCGCTTTTCCCTCCATTTGGAAAATCCCCTGGTACTAAATAAATGTTTCACTCTGGCCGACTTGCCCGGTATATTTATATGCGGTGTTGCGGCGGCAACGGCGGCGATGTTAGCCACCCCCAGTGCCGCCCTCTCCTGCGCAGCCATATGTACTTTCCGCAGGGGGCCTCGGACCGGCATCGCAGTTACAACAGCGGGAACAACGGCGAATATAGGTGCCCGCGAGACGTATGGGACTATCGTTTCCTTCGCGTAAAACTTTCCCGCTCCGACCTGAATGTTTTACGCCGGAGAACGCCGGGGCGGTTCCAAAGGGGGAGTACTTACATTAACCCTTCGTAGATCGCGATCAAGTACGCGTATTATCACTTTTTTTCTGCTATCCGCCATTGTCTCGTTACATCGACCTTCAGGACGATTTACGAGCGCGTGAGAATCTGAAAACTTTGCAAAGTGGCGTTCGCGAAAACGACCCTTCCATCCGCCCCCAACCCCTTGCGACGTCGGTGCGAATCTATGCTCTCCCGCGGCCCTGACGCAACTTTTCCTCCCTCCGTGAATGTTGCAGATACATATTCGCCCGACCGAGTTGCATCGCAAACTCGTAGGATCTTATAGGGGCCCCCTCAGGGCGATCCTCGGTCGACCACGAAGTTTAAAGTTCCGCAGTCGCGCGGCAGAAATCGGGGAAGCCCCGTGGGGAGACAGAAAGTTTCGTCCTGTCCGTCGTATCGTCTGCACCGGGTAATTCAGAGATACGTCGATTTTCCATTCCAGCTACGGTGCCCGTGACTGTCCCGCATGAATGTTTTAACGGAGATAAAGCTGCTCCAAAGTGACTCCCGATCGCTTCGTTCGGGACTCTACAATCCGCTGTTCCGCTGGATAAAATTAATCTCACCCGAAGTTCACGCGCGAATACCACTTTGATCACGCGATCGATTTCCACAATTTCTAATCTTTACCTCAAAAGAACCCTTTCGTGGATTGTCCGGAACATCAATCGTCCAAGTGCTCACGAAAAATGATCTCGATATTCTCACATTTGTAACAGCTCGCGAGAGATATTGTTCCCGTGCACGCGCGATTTTCAAGTTAACGATAAAATCCCACAACGATCGTATTACCTCGTAAATACGTAAATTGATCGTATCGAGAAGACGGAAATACATAGAATACCGTAACATCGATGTGCGCGTAACAAGAGAAAGAACGAGCAAATTACTTCCCTCTGTGTTACGTACCGCACTTGTGTTCTAGCGTTAAAAAATTGCCAGTTGCGAAAACTGGTTTTGTCAAATTACTTCGTATTTCAGGAAATTGCTTATTGTCTAAGGAAACGGTTTCTCGAAAGGGGCGCGCTCTCGCGCCTTACATTCCCCGTCGAGTATTCATCGCGAGCTAACGGGGCGAGCTCGTAAACGTGAAATTTAAAAATAGATTATCCACATAAAACGAAGGAGCTATTAAAGCGTGGAGAGTCTTCGTTGCAACGTGCGCACACTAGAGGTACGGATATCGGATACGCCGTTTTTCGCGTGTTGCCACGAGTCTCTGCGAGTTTGACGCACAAATTGCAGCAAAATTGCTGCCGAAATTAAATTGGCCATTGCATTTCCCTGCCGCCATCTCAGAAGGGAACCGATTGCTAATCCTGCGAGCCAGATGTTAAATGCCATCAATCCGACCGTAACGAGCTTCCGCGGGGGTCGACAACCTGTAACGAAGACCCGTGGCAACTGAATTTACATTTGGTGTCCTAATAACGAACGGGCGACACTTGCTTCCGCCTGGTCCCTCGACCCTTGACACACGGTGTACGATTTCGCAGCCAGCCAATCGTCCAGGCGTAACCGCGTGTTTCCCCCATGGGTCCATGGTGATGTAGCCGAAAATTCATCTCGGGGGTGCAAAGCTCGTACCCTTCCTTAATCAAGCAAATGAGCGTCCGCATCAGTCGTCTTATCTTTTGCGACATCTTTTTGCTCGTTATCAAAGAGTTATCAGAGTCGTTGATGTATTCATCTGTTTCCCGTTTTTATCCACACACAAGTTTCGAGCGTAAAATTACAAACACTTTGGCGGCTGCAAGTGCACCCTTGCACCTACCCCCGACTCGTGACTGCACGACGCGACTCCCTCGACAATGCTGGCGCACAAAAGGCCCGGGATGGAGGGTCTACGGGAGAGACCCCCTCGTGGGCATGATCGCACGAGCCGGTTCCCCGGGGAGACACGAGCCGGGGAATCATAACAATTTGGGGCACGGCGTAGGTAGAGGTGTCGCTCGGTCATGGTTCTCACATGGGTGCGCCATAACGAAATTGATGTCTCTGTTTCGTATCACGTTCCGCGCGTAGGCCGCGAATAAAACCTTCAGAAAGAGAAAGAATGAATGTTCCCTCTGATTACGCGAGAAAACAGCCGGGATCGAGTCTGGGGTTGAACCGAGCGTTTCATCCTGTCTCATCAGGTCTCTCGTAAATCGCCCATTGCTTATAATTGTTAACGGCCACCCGTTAGATCGGCAGCGTTGCGCGCGTTTTCTCCGATTGCACTGTCATACGTTGGCAATCGGTTAATGGAGCCATTACCGAGTCGAGATACCGTAATGCGCGGTCGCGAGACGTCAATGTAATGGAGTCGTAATTATAAAGATGTCCTTCTTCCTTCTTGAGGATGATTGAGAATTATTGATGGCGAACGATATCTTTTGGCGAGCACTCTGAAGGACTTTTGAGGAAGCGGTATCGTAATCGCGTTACGTCGCCGAAAATTATGTCACCCTCCAGAATCAAGCTCGGTGATGATAATGATGATTATGATGATAGTTATTGTAACGATGTTGTTTCTTTAGAAATTGATTCGTGGTAGCTGCTGAACGCTTTCCTTCCCACGTCCGCACCACTGCTGGGAATCGCTTCTCGGTGCTTTCCACCCCTTCTCGTCCGTTCATAGAACGGCGCCCGGTGCACCAGTCAGCCCTCCTTCGTCCCAATCAATTATTTAGCATTGCCGCCTCTTCAGTTACGAGATAAATATTCCGTCTACGTAATGTGAAACTACTCGAACGACGACAGGGGGGTTTGATGCGGGGGCCCTCGACAATTACACGAGCGCGTAGCGACAGTTTCCGTGGCATCGGGAACCAATCTCGAGGATATTGCGCGGGATTGTCCCTTGATTGACTTTCTGCGACGAAGCTATCTCCGCTCATCTCACTTGGATCAAGAAAGACACATTGCCCCTTTATTAATGCTTTTCTTTCCGCAAAGTAAAATTCAAATTAATATTTTCAAGTTCCCGAAAAGGAAGCTCGCGCCTTTCTCTCGACATGTCACCGATCACGGCTCTCGCGGGTCGGTCGAAAAATGCGAGCGCTGATAGAAGTCGGAGGGTTTTAAATAAACGATGCCGCCTTTCGGGGGTCGCACGTACGCTTGGTTTTTCACGCGTCAACGTATCTCTTTCTCTCCCTTGAGCCGACGCCGGTCAATCCGCGTTTTTCTTGTACAACCTGTCGTCTCCTTCGGCATCTCTCTCTTTTCTTCCCTCTTTCTTCTCTTCCTCTATCCACGCGTTTCGCTCGCGCTTTTGTGCAAGGTTTACACTGGCTGCAAAGGGTGGCATGAATTATTCGGGTGGCGGTGAAAACGTCTAAGTGACACACGGATGCCTGACACCCGAATTGATCCTCGATCGGGACGCACCTTCCTATCGCACCGCAGGTAGTACGCACCGATGCAGCGAGCTTCCCCTACAAGAGACCCTATTTTGCAAGAGACGTCGCGGGAACGATTAGTAAAGTCTCATGCATAATGCTCGTGGTACCCGAGAAATCGCGTTAATTCTCGTTCTGGATGCTGGGGAGGATCCATTTGAATCGAAACCAAGAATGAGTTCGACTTTGGCTCGAGATTCGTCGCGGCGGGGAATAACTTCGAGAACGAAAGTGAATGTTGCGAGCAGCCGCCCTCCGGGGACAACCCTGAGCGTTCGAGCGCTAATTAAATTAGACCGTCGAGTGTACGTTCGATAAGCGTGCCGAAGAAAATGATAGGAAAATGTAGAAAAACAGTAGAAACGATCACGTAAGAGCAACTTTTTTCCACGAAAGTGAGTATTACTTTGCGGCATTAACGTCTCGCCAGCTTGTCGACCTTACGCGCTGCGCGTGACGACATTTTTTTAACGTTCATCGTCGCAATATCCATTTCTTAGCTGTAATGACGGAGCGGTCGATCTCTTGTAGCCATCGGCAGGTGTCTATTTTCTTCTCTCTTTATCCTTTTATCACCGGTACATTCGTGTATATTGTTTCTATGAGCGATAGATTAAGTAGTTTGAGCTTTATAAATCTGGAAGGAATTATCCTCGCAATAGAATAAACGCAATATAATAAATAAAATAAATAATATACTATATATTCTACGATCAAAAATAAGTCAAAATCGTAAATTCCAAATGAAATGTATTAATGACTAAAGCGCTCTTTGCCCATTTTGATTCGAAGACACGAGACTCAAGTGCCGTGCACGCCTGAAAATTCTGAGAAAAATTAATTAAAGCAATATTGGTCTCTGTTTTCAACTCAAACTCTTGACACGCAATCGTTTCAGGAAACATCAAGTTTCTTTCTGGAACATCCTGTACATGCGGCGATTCGTCGAGAATTTATACAACTGCGTAATAATACGTGTCCCGCGCATAGGGACCATTGGAAAAGCGCGGGGCACAATGATAGTGCAATGGTGGTGCAATGCAAAAGGCAGGAGAAGGCGAACCTTAACCGCGCCGGTCGCTGCTCTACGTGTGCGGCAAATCATTTCGTTGCCATTATACGGCGTGCACCGCAATGTTTATTGCGCAAACGCACCGCGGCACGTTGCGGATTGCCCTCAAACGAATTGGCGATCGAAATATTCTTTTACGCAACGCGGCCTAAGTCTGCACGTGCGTCGCCGGTTTATCGGTTTTCCCGGATCGAGCCGGATCGATCGCGAGAAATCATTTTTATTCACTAATTTGATCTTTATTAGGTACATTTTGCATATTTACACTTTTTTATGAATAATTAACAAGTGTTAAGGAAACATGTCATCACATAAATGTTGAGATTTATAAATGCAAAGTTGAAAAAGATTACAAAAAAATGAAAGCATAATCTTCGATTAACCTGCTGAAAATAAATTTAGAAACGATTTGAATCCACGAGTGCATTCGAAGATCAAAATGCGAAAAGATTAATTTTTTATGCGCAAAATCGTTGCCTAAATCGATTCATGTTCACTATGTTCACCGCAGGAATAAATTAAACGTCCTTTTAGGGCGGATAAATTTTCTACCCCTGTTTGATCGTGACTTCTTGGAGACTGCAGTAAAAGCGCTTCGTCTCTCGTCTTGTTAAGGGGGAGATACACGTCTCCTCGATAGGACGTGGAAAATGGCGGGTCGAGCTTGTCGACAGTCACCATTTTAAACCGGCTCATATAAAAGGACGCGCCCGCGCATTTACGCGGTCGGACAGCCACCCCTACGGGGTGGTGCGACTAATCGATCGGTCGTAAGGAACTTCTCGGTAAGAGATATCGACCCGCCCTCCTCGAGAAAGATCTTTGGATGACGTGCAACTTGAGATACGAGATAATTAGATGACGATAAGAGTCGCGGATAACAATGGAATAGCGCGGAGGAATATCCAATAATGGGTCATTGCTCTCGCAGCTGGCTTCTCTATTCTTTGTTTTTCATCAAATTTAGACCTGATCAATGATTAATAAACCGATAATATTGTGCCTTTTATTATCAAATATTTCGCTCGCATATCCAAAACCAGAGAAACGCGAGCACCGTTCTTCGCATTCTTCTCATGGCGTCCATGATACGTTAACATGACAGGGCGAATGAAAGGAGAAAGAGGAAGAGAGAGAGAGATAGAGGGAGAAGACTAAAGCAGTAAGAATATTCTTCGTAATTAAGTCCCGCCGCTTCCTCGACTCGATGCAGCGTGGCGCGTCGCCGTAGCGAGATGAGGACGAGAATCTATGGGGGCTGCAGGAGCGAGAGAACAAGAGAAAGCTATAAGGATATCCCGGAGAACGCGGCGGGAGAAGAAACGCGAAAGAAGAAGCGGCACGGCAAAAAAGAGAAAGGGAGAAGGCAACAGAGAGAAAGAAAAAGAGAGAGAGAGGCGAGGGGGGCGAAAAAAGGAGGCACGACGATCGAGCAATAAATAATACAGGGGAAAAAGGCGATCGCCTGCAACATTCTGCTCAAATGTTAAATAGGTATCAATTTAACAGCGACCAATGCGCGCGCCCGTGGGCGTAGAACGGCACAGCGCGATTGGCCAACCATCCGACAGTGGGCAGGATCAGGCGTCTAGACACCGCGAGTCCGTGACGCACCGTGCCGTCCTGGTAGGGATAAACCACCTGGTTTCGCCGGTGCCCTCCACAACGTCCCCGTCTCTCTCGACGCGACCGACCTGGATTCACGCCGCTCGCCGGCACTCCGGTCAGCCAAGGGGTCCGAGTTTCGTCGAAACGGAGAACGGGGCTCCCCCGCCCCCGCCGCGCATCCCCGTTCACGGTAATCTCACGCGGGCAACCTGTTTTCATGTTTTCATGTTTTCATGAGGCGCGAGATTCCGTCGCTCGCGCACGCTTTCGTCCAGTGTTCCCATCCGTGCAGTTGGACTCGTAGCCCGGCGGTCGGTGGGATCTCCGTCAAAGATCGGGTTCAGTGCGATCGCGATTGCGAAGCTAAACAACTCTTGGTGAAACGTTTCCAAGCGACGTGAAGTGGTCCCAGAGTGGAACCGTGAAGATACTCGCTCCCTTCAAGATGACAGAGAGGCCAGCCTCGAGAGAGGCTCGTTGGTCCTTGACTGGTCTCTCGCAACAAGCACGGAGGCGCGATTCGAGGATGGATTTTATTTTCTGAAGGCAGAATTGGTGTGTGTGTCGATGAACAGGGTTGTTGTTTATGCGTCAAAGGGAACCGATGGTCAAACCGAGTCAGTGAGCGAGCCCAGTGGAATTTGTGTCACAGTGTTACATGTTGAATTGGTCGAAAAACCAAACGAAGAGACAGACGACGAGAGATCTGGTAAGGTCTCCCCAATGTACAAACGGTACCATCATCGATATACATACCGGTAGAAACAAAATGGCCGCCGTTCATAGGAAGATTTACGAGGTGACTCGAGTTAAATCGCTCGTGTAATAAATCTAGACTGCACCGAGCCTGAAGTCGTCATAATCTAGTCGTCTAATCTAGACGAGTTCTTTTCGAGTCCATCTTCTTTCTCAGCAGCATTCCATCATCCACCTGATCATTCCGCGCAATGTTGCTCCGTAAATTGCCGTAAACGCGCGACGATTCGATGAGGATATCCACCGACTGAAGTACGTTCACCCTAGTGGAAGCCGATTCCAAGCGCCGAAAGTCCACGCGTGCCGGCCAGGCACCATGTCGGAGCACGGCGACAGCGACATGGACGCAACGGAGGAGATCAACGTGGATGACTCGGACTCGCGTAGCTGCAGTCCGCGGAATTACGCGGGCCATGACGGCCGCCACGTGTCCCAGGACGCCTCCGAGTGCTCCACTTCGCCGCCACCCAGCCAGACCGGCGCGAGAACGCTGTCGAACGACTCTCCCCGCAGCCACCCGTTTAGCATAAGTCGTCTACTGGGCGAAAGCGGGGTGCAGAACCCCAAAAGCCCGTCCTCGGAGGAGCCAGACAGTGATAAGGAAAGAAAGTGGTCCTGGGAAGAAGGCAACAACAACAATAATAACAACAGTCAAGCACCCTCAGGTGGTGTTCTGGACGACGGCAGGCGGTCCTGGGGCCACGATGCTGAGGAGAAGCTGTCGGAGAAGGACGACGACGATAGTGCACCGGACACTCGCGCCAACTCATCCTCGTCCATTCACTGCGCCTCGGCGGCGGATCTTCTCGCCCCCTTTAGGTTGTTTCCTGCCGGCACCGGTCTCATCTACACCGGCGGTGGTGTTATAAGGGTGCCGGCGCATCGGCCACCGGGCACGAACGGCGCGCCCGCCGGTGCTCTGCCCGCACAGGCGCTGATACCACCCTGGAGCTTGCAGGCCCTTCAGCACAGCCAGCAGCAGGCGGCCGCGGCTGGTCTGCACAGGGCGAGTATCCTGGCGAACCTTGCCGCGCACCCTCTACAGGCGCATCCACATCTTAAGGATAGACTAGCAGGTATGCGCGTTACAAGAAATCGAGTTGGTCGTGAGTCGTTGTCTAACGTTTACCGCGTGTTTTCTATCGTGTCGAGATGGATTTTGTTAATTTTAAGATTAAACATGTCTTTCCGTTGGAGAAAAATATTAAAACAATAATGTGAAAAATGTTGACTGGGTCAAAACGTTCACCAAGATGCTGACAACACTTTTCGATAATTGCTGGAAGAGGTACGCGTATTTGTTTCCGCTGGCTTATTTTCGTCTTTTCGGAATTGCGTCTGTTTGACCATGAATGTTAATGTAAAGTTAATGTAAAGCGTAAATATATACTTGCACAGGTTCAGCGTAAAAATATTACTTGTGCAAAGTGAAATGAGACTCTTGGTGAATGTACGTTGATTTTTATCAGTTGCTACAGTATACTTGTCGTTATTGTTTCATACCGCTATTACTTCATTGCGTGAGTCCTATCTTGATTTAGGAGTGAAATGATTTTGCCTCGAGTAAACCGTGCTTTAGACATTTTCAGCGCAGCAGAAAATGACAAAGTTTAAGTATTTTGTTCCGCTATATTCCATTGCATACAGCTCACGAACCCGCGTTTGTGATTACTCGACGACTGCAATATCTTGATAGACACTGATCTATTTATAACATGATAACGGAAACCAATTATAAAATAAAACAGTTTCAGAGGGAAATATCTGATAAAGTAACATCTCATGCTGTTATTAGACTTAGTAATTTAAAAATAAATTAGGCGATCGGATAATTTAAAACTGAATCGATTTAATAATATCCGATAAAAACAACATAGCTTTGCAGTTATTTAAGGATTTCCATCATAAATGCATGCTCCGCTAGTTGGCATCCGGAAAAATAAAAAGTGCTATTAATTACTAAATGTCGTCTGAAACGTTAATCGACTTATTGAGTTATCTCTCTAGCCATCGCGAGTCATCAGACACCGAATCATCATCCTTACACTGAGATAACGATCGTACGTGGTACAAAGCGTCTCGCGTGTTCGCGTTAACGCACGATGCAGAAGGAAGAATAGTTACAGCACATACAGACACGGTACTCGTGTAATTAGCGAAATTGTCAGATATCATTAATTTCGCGTCATCCCGGCGGGATTGGAGCGACGACCGGCCGTCGCTCGATGGAATCGAGTGACGAAATATAAAGCGACGAGAGAGAGAGAAGGCTTCCTGGTTGTCGGCGAGCACAGCGATGTCAATTCCTCTAATTGGAATAGGTATATCTTTAGACGACGACGACGACGAAGACGAAGAGGACGACGACTATCACGACGATGAGACGACGAGGCATGAGTCTCCACTCGGTGTCACTACTGCGCGCTTCGCGACTGCTAACCGTATATAGAGGACATCGATTATGTATTAGCAGCGAATTATTCACTTCGCGCCGTCGTCGCGATCAGCCCGGTACGAAATCAGTCGAAGACGCGAGTGACACTTTAATGGTGTGCGGACAAGCCAAAGTCGACACGTTACGTTCGATAACCCTTTTTGTTCTCTTAGACTCCCTCTGATCTCTCCTCTATTTTTACCCGACAACGTACTACCGGCGATCGGACTTTGAACCCAGAATCAGGTTTTCGGTACGGAAATTGGCACGAGATGCACATCAATCACAAACGCGGCAGTGAAAAACGCGAGAATTTCGTCTCACATAATTAAACGTGCAAACATAATAGTTCCCGCAAACGTTTCAACGTTTCTGTTAGCCGTGTGCTTTACGTTTCGCTGCATGCCTTCGAGATATCTATAATTTACCAAGGCAATTCAAACTCGCGTACGTATCTGTCCCTCGTAGAAGGTATAATTTTAATTTGCTTTAATCGGAGAAATACGCTACGCGGTATGTGCTCCGCTGAACGAGGGGGACTATTACATGCGCGATCATTGCACGCGGGAAAAGGGACGTAAAAGTGTAAACGTTAAAATGCAGGTACGTGCAAAATACATAATTAGTGTCTGCACCGATGCATTCACGAATGCCGACTTTTTCGTGCGGGTAATGAAACCCGGCTATTACTCGCGTGGCGTGAGTGAAATGTATTTATGCGTGCGAGCAACATTACTCTCTCGCCCGATTATTTTGTTCGGAGTACGCTTAATACGGCCCAAAGAGAGGAGCACCGACACGCAATAATAGCGCAATGAGACAAAGTAATCCTCGGGTGACCGTTTCTCCCCGTGTAACTCGTGTTATCTCGCGTTACAATGATGACTCAAAGTGTCCCGCGCACTTTCTCACGACTGCGGCTAATTAAAGACCAGTTGCAAAAACCGTGCCGTGTCGAGAATTAAACAGCCGTCGAAAAATGTGGCATGCATAATTTTCGTTAAGGAGATTTATGATTGAAACGGCGCACGCGATCCCTGGAAAACGCTTTATGTAAAACGCATTAATACGTTCCGCACGATAATGCACAGGATCCGTCTATAGATTCGAATCCTTTCAGTGCAGGAGAAAATGTCGCGCGAAATACAATAGTTGCTACGACGTATAAATACCTTACATAATTAAAATTGTCACGGCTATTTTCGTAGCCTCGATCGCTCGAACGGGACAAGGCTGCAAATTGCGTTTGCTACCATTTATTTAGCGCATTACCAAGTAGATCGGAGCATCGCGCGGAGCATTAGTTGCAAGATTGATCGCGATGCACTTTCCGAGAGCGATTTGACTCACGTGAAATATAAAAGCGCGAGCGTTCTGGCTCGAACGGTGAGCATCGTTATTTGCTTCGTTGCCCCTCTGCCTCCATTACGTCCCGCCACCTGTCACTTTGACACTGAAATGGCACGCAGCATTCGATTAGGGGATCGGGAGGCGCTTCGAAACGGCCGGAAACGCCACGTCGCGAAGACGCCCGTAGCCGCGCGGCGCATGAATCCGAAACAATTATATAAATAGAAACAAACGTAACGCCAATTACTCGATTCTCTTCAACGTGATCGCGTGACGTTTATCGTGACGGGATATCGATCTCCCCGCGAGTTTCAGCACGGCGTGTGAAACCAGGAGAGAAACTCGAGAGAGACGCGCGCGGAACCTCGAGAGGGGCTCCCGATCAATTAGGCGCTGCGAAACTGGCGCTATAAAATTCGGACGTAGCTGTACGAAACTAGGCTGCAATTTACGTTCAGAGAAACAATCTCGCCGATTTGACGTAATGGTCTCTCGGCAACTGATCGTAAGCCAAAACTCTTCGAGCCGCTCCGGTCACTAGCGTAGCGCGGGTATCATCTTTATAGCGGGCTACGAGTCAACCTGTTTCAACGTTTCACTGATGACAGTAATAGCATTGTTCAACAGCCGCGATTATAAATCATTCATTCGTGGGTCAAGTTGGCTCCAACGTGTCAACGTGCAAGCCAATAGGATACACGCGTGATGTACATTGTTTGCATCCATAATGATAAGCGGTAATTAATTATACAGAAATAACTCGGCTGGCACGAGGATGAGAATCGGGCAAGAACTTCTTTATTGAATTTCTGCATCAAACTTTATTGCTTCGACATGTTACATATTTTATTATTTGACAAAATTATTTGACAAGAAAGAGAGCGTAATTTGTACAAGCAGGTGTCCAGAATCACTCATTTGGTATTGACTGAAACGTCTATGCGCGATAGAGGGAAATATTTTCGTGGGGCACAAAAAGGAGGAAATTACACGGGGCACTACGCCAATGCGGCGAGGCAGAATGCGCTCGTCGTTAAAAGTGGGTTCGAACGATTCTACGAATGCTTCGGAGTCCGCGTCCACACTTTGCAATACTCTTCCCCGGGAACTGGTAGGAGAATGCATTTCAAAAATTGCAATAACTCAAGCGGTCGTTGTGAGGAATCGTAAAGCCGCAACGCGCGTTTTTCACAATGGCTTGCTCAACTCTTATCTCGGGCAAGTAGCCCAGGATCAGCGCGACATTTACCAAGGCATCACTTCATGATACATCATGTCAATTAATTGACGTGAGACATCGAGAGTTTCCGAAAAGAGAGTAAATTTATTCCCAAAGAATCCATCCCATTTATTCCCGTTAAACCTCGACACTTTATTGACTGGAAATCAATTGAAATGGAAAGCCTGGAGTAGGTCGCGACTCAAGAGTCACATTATAAACGCCAAAGAAGCGTCACAATCGACATTATTACCTACGAATATTACTGTTTGGAATCCTGTTTCTAAAAACGAGCCTTCATACTTTAGCTGTTTAATCTTGCGATCGTGTTGAATCTAACTCACGCAGTACTAATGTCCGAGCAGCAGGACCGAGCAGGGAGAATGCGTGATGAGCAGCTGTCCCTTCCTTCGAAATTTCAATGTTTAGGACTGAAAGATCGCCTCTCTCGGAATGACACAGGGATGTGCGAACGCGAGTTTCGACTATTGTCTCAATTGTTTGGCTCTCGGCATTCGGACCGGTTTCTAATTGAACACTTCAATTGTGGCACCACGCAACGCGCGCGGTAGAACGGGTCCGATGATCCTCCGGGCGATGCGGCCCGATGAGTCTGTGGCGGCGGCTTCGACTCCGAACGTTAGCCCGCAACAGTAATTTTCTACAATGTACGCTCCGCTCACGGAGGCATTCAATAATAATTAGGTCTTCGCACTTTTACGTCCGCATATTACTCCACTGATTTGCGCCCTTCTGGGAAACGGTTACGGCACAATGGGGCACGGGCTGCACGAAATCGCTACGCGTGCGCGCGCGATTCGTTAAGCGGCGAGTTTTTTGGTCGACAAGTGTTGTTGCTTTCTTACGTAATCGTCACGAGAGAGTGAGAGAGAGAGAGAGAGAAAAAGAGAGAAGGGGGGAGACGCAAATGTAGCTGACGGAATAGAGCGCCTAGCTTTGAAATGCCCGCGATAAAGGACGATTACGCCAGGGAAGATCGAGAGCGACGAGATCGAGAGCTTGCGAGTGTGGCAACACGAAGTTACAGGAAACAGAACGGCGATGCGCCCGTGGACCCTGTGGCCTCGGGCCAGAGATAAGCGGGTACCGGGAACAGAGAAAAAAGGCATCGCGTGACCGAAACCTGAAAACCAGAATCCTTCGCCGCCGCTGCCGCCGCCGCTGCCGCCGCCGCCGCCACCACCACGGCCGGCGCCTTCGCCGATGGAATTGTCCGGGTTGTATGCACGTGTATACGTGTGTACACGCCGAGTGATCGCAGCCGTGATCTACGTAAACCGGCAATTTCTAATATTTCGCCGGCCCAGGGCCATGCGCTCTCTTTCCTCGTTTAAATGAAATATTAGGGATCGCGGAGCAGCCGCTTATTAACCACTCATACGTGCTCGTTTCGGCGATCCTGATTCGACGGGGAACCCGGTGGCCCGCGAACGGTAGCGCGATGGATACGTTATTACGGATCATGGGTAGGCTCCATCACGGCTACCGGATTGGAAATTCGAGGGTCGGGATGGGCCTTCGGATGAGCCTCAAGGTTCATGGAGCATTCGCGGGATGTCGGCGTAAGAAATTTCGAAGCCGCGAGCGATCGGAAACGTGAATCCGGGAAGAAGCTCCGTTTCCGATCGCTCGCGGCTTCGAAATTTCTTGCGCCGACATCCCGCGAATGTTCCATCGCTGGAAAAACATTTCTCGGTAATTTGCAGCTCACAGCTCTACTTTACGCAGCTATTGTGCTATTAGCGCTAAGACGCGCATTTCATTTTTCGGATCGTCTGTAGCGGAAACGCGTGCACGCCGAGAGGCGCTTGACCTGAACGTACACGCGCGATGCGCGTGACAAGCTCGCACCGCTTCGCGCGACTTGCACGACGATGCAGTATATCACCTTGTTGAAAGCGCAAAAAGGCAGAGTTACGTTCTGTTTTCCATGAAAACTCCTGATGGAAAAAATAATCTTAATGACAATGGCAACAACAGCACACAATTGTTCTCTCGTTTTTTTTATCGAGTTTGCGTTTTATCGGGAACGCGCTCGAGCAGCGAAAAAGTTTTAAGACCGCGCTTAAAGAAGCAGGGGCAACACGTGTTCGAAGAAATGGTAATTGCAACGAGCGGCGCGCGCGTAAGATGTAATTGCATTCGCGTTTGACGCGTCCTACACGGTAAACTATTAAACGAGCAATCGTAAAATCAAACTATCGAGTTTTTTTGCCCAGAGTATTTTGCTGTAACAATAATTCTCGACAGATAAAATTTGCACACGAGGTAATCGTGACGCCGCAACGTTCTCCATTCTGTATAATTATCCTGATACGACTATAAACCCGAGAGAGAACTTGATAGGATTAAACGTCATTCGGCACACGTAGACGAGCGTTCACGCGTTTTGGGGGAAAGTGAGAGGAAATGAGACGAGGAACGCCGCAAGAGCAACATAGCCGCGTACAAACGATAATTATTCAGGCTGGCATTACGTAGTAATTAATCTGGAGGCAGATTAGAGCCGAGCAACGAGCACGGCGCGGGGCCACGGTGGGCGTTGACTGATCGAGTTAACGTTGAGTTAGGGATTTTGCTGGGCGAGCTTGGCAGCCCCCGTAAGGTCAGGCACGCTCGTCCATCATCGCCCCGTTGCTCTTGCGCTTGTCGGTCGCGTTGCCAAGCCACCACCAAGCCGATCGACCATTGACAAACGAAACGGCGCGACGGGTTAGGAGTTTCATAATTAACGAGACTTCAGTTTAATTCCGTTATGGGCGAATTAGCGTTTAGACGTCGTGCGAGTTGGCTATCCGGAAACATCGAGAAACACGACTTTCCGGAAGAAGCGCATCGCGCCGACCTCGCGGGTCAATTGATCAGTCAGCCAGGCAACCTTGCGAGAGGGAAATCGGCCGAATCTGCCCCCGCCTCTCGCGTCGATCGAATGTCCCTTGGGACGATGGTAAAGAAAGGAACTTGGGGGCGGCGGTAAATCTTTTGACCGGCGCGCGATGACGATACTTTATCGCGGGACAGAGCGCGCCGGGGACGGTTTCCGGCATATCATTCGCGATTTTTTTTCTCCGGTCCCCGGAGAAATCGACGGGATTTGCCGGCGGGTCTTCGGCGGCATGTCACAGTGAATTTTGGTAGACCTTGATCGCGCCGGCCGTCATAACGTATGGATGACTGGCGAGAAACCGCGCCGGACCGCGCCGCGCTTCCCGCGTTTCCTCGAGCACCATCATCCGATCAGTGTGCACGGTAGCATCGGTTAACGCTACAACACCCATAAATATCGGACTTGAGATATCAAGCCCGAGGTTGGGGCTCTCTAAGAGACTCTCGAAATTAATAACGTCCATTAACAAGAACGCTACACGCGAATGGCGCCTCGGCGAACGGATGAACGGGTTAAATGTTTAATCGATAAAACATCGTATGAAAAGCCCATCGCCTGTATGTAACGGGCGAATGGGCGGGAAGGAGAAACGCACGCGCTGCGGTTTACGATACATTTAGAATGTATGTATGATGGCCCGTTCTCTGGAGTTAACTTTAAATAATGCAGCGAATTCGGTGTTATTTAAGATAGGGGAGAATGTATGCTCGGTAACGCGCAAGTGTTGCCATCTAATATGGAAACAACCTGTTATTGTGCTAATTAAACGTAATGTAATTTTTCAGCCGCGTAAAGTGTAAGATTTAGGATATTACGTAACTCCAGCAATGCTGCACTCGTTGTAGCTAGGTAACGACAGAAAGTCATGACAACCAACAGTTGGGAATAACGAGATCGCGCTCCGAAACCCCATAAGAACGCCCGAAGAATGTTTGCCAACCGATAAACGCTCGTTGGTAGCGGAAAAGCGGACATGAGAGCCACTGGCAGGACCCCACGGGCGAAAGGTATTGAGTTTTATCGCGAACACGTGCGAGCTTGCTTAATTTTATGCGATTTTTTATCGACGCCTCGTAATATCGATAATGTAAGGCACCGCTGCTTCACCTCTCGCCTCTCGCCTCGCCCCGCTGCTCCGCTCCACGCTAGGTCGAGGGTCTATATCAAGTTATGGAGTTTGAGAAATGATCGGTGCTCGCGACTCTCACATTTCCCTCTTTCGATCGGCTCGAATGCCAGAGAGAGAAAGAGGAGCCCTTCAAAGCGCGTACCAAACTTCTCAATGTTATGTAACGATCGGTTAATTAAATCTTCAAGTTTCCGAGCGAGTTTCATCGGACGAAAGGACTCTCGCGAGCACCATGTGTGCGACTTGCTGAGGTAAAGTGATTAGTTGCGCGATTATCATGCGTATCAGACGCGGGTGACTCACGTTCGATCAAGAGTAAGCGTTGAAAGATACTCGTGCTATCCTGATTTTCTACGAGTTTTCTTCGGACAACCAGATGCTAGGCGAGAATGTTATACGAGGAGGTGAAAAACCCGTCGGTTTGCTCGTCCACATTTTTCCCGGGCGTTTCTTACGGATGAACGGAATACTGACAGAAAACAGAAAATACGATTCTGTGCGATTTTCTGCCTCTTCCTGCGAAATACACGTTTTCTTGTCTTTTTAATTTTCCCCGAAGGCCGGAAGTAAAATTTAAAGACTGCGACCATTCCGCGGTTCTTACGCTGGGCAATGCTCTTGGGCAATTTTCTCGATTGGAACCGCATCGGCCTCACATTCCTGGAAACGTTTAGTTTTCATTTCCCTAGTTAAGTACTAACAAAAGCACCAACCACTCCCATTACTGTAACAGCGCCGCAGTTATCCTTGCGCTTCGCAGGCCCGTATACCGTATACGAGTGCAACGCTCCGCCGCGATTCCTCGAAAGACTTTAATTACGGAAGGGACGTCCAGTTTCACCTTAGATGAAAGGCAACAGCACGCGGCTGGAAATAATATATTCCACCTGTGCTCCTCGTGCCTTGACCGTCGGATTTTCGTTTCATTTCTCGCTCTTGTTTCGCGCGTTCCATACGAATCTCTATTAATCGCGAGAGAATGATTCTTCAAGAAGAAGGTGAGGGGCACGGAAGAAGGAAACCGAATATGGAGGAAGCAGGAGCCTCGAGAATCGAGCATACGGAGAGCGTGTCCAAGGCGGCGATATTAGGCGAGGGGTGACTAAGAAAGAGCGAAAGAGAGACAGAGAGAGAGAGAGAGAGAGAGAGAGAGAGAGAGAGAGGGAAAAAACGTAATTTTATAGAATGGAATATGCCTTCTACGAATCCGTTTAGTGCTATTTAGCTGTCCGCTATGTCGGCTCAATTACACCGCGTCGGAAGGCGTGCGCGAGCGTAACACGTGTGTGTGTATCCGTATATCGGTGCTTTCTAAATACGCGTAGGCCCATAGTGGGTCGCGGATATAGAAGCCCGGTAATTCTTACAGCACACGGTCCCTCATAAAGATTCAGCCACGGATAGCGTTGCACCTGAAATTGCATGTCCGGAGGTGAGTCCCCCCCGGGAGGCGCTATTACCTCAGCGAACGCGACTCGAGGGCGATACGTCGACGCGTTTCCCTTGCTTGATCGTCCTTGGCTTACGCGGAAAGTAAGAGAAAAAGATCCCAGGATACTCGTTGATACGTCGCGATAAGGAGGAACAAACGAGGGGTCGAGGTCCGACAAGAAATGATCCAATGCGGACGAAGAGGACGTATCCCTCGCGGCGTATCAAGCGTGCGCGCGGAATTTTGCGGGCATCTTGCGCGGATCTTCAACATGGTTACCGACATCGAGGGATCCACGGCGCGCGCGCAGAAAACAATTTACTTTGAAGGCCGCAAACTCCATTACCAGGTGGAACGTGCTCGAGGTAATGACTTTCTCTGGCTGTGTCGCAGCGGAGCGCGGCCACGCGGTTGCGTCACCAAATGATGCCGACCTGGCTGTCTTTCTCGGTCGAGGAAGGAACCCGGTTCTGTCGTCGTGGTCGTCCTCATCGTCGTCATCATCGTCATCGTTGTCGTCGTTGTCACGCCATTACAAAGGTTATGATACAAGCTCAGTGGGTCACCGAAGACGAAACCACTCGCGCTACGGAGTCACCGCGAACAGCTGCCGACAATCTCACTTCGCGGTTTCTCGCTTCGATCACTGTCCATCATCAAGACGCTCGTCATTGGTCGAGACGCCGAACCGCCATTCTCGTTGCTTCGAATAAACGAGCTACTTGCCAAAGGTTTCTGACTGTCCACGTTGCTTTGTTTCGAATTTGGAACGCAAACGACATATCCGGAAGTACTGAAATACTATCATTGAATGATGGGCATCATCGGCAAATAAATCGTCTATGCTGCGACACATTTACATCAAGACGACGAGCATTTGCCGTGCGACGATTCGTTTTGCCGTGGCAATTCCGTGCGTCTCGTCACCGCTTCAATTATTGGATAATAAAATTCAGAAATTAGAGTGACTAATCACGGACGTTTCCGCTCCAATGGGCACAAAGCCCGGCTAACCGGGCGAAACTTTAGCGTGGACAGAAAACGAATAGCTTTGCCGGAGAGATCGTGCGCGCGCGTTGTCAGCGACGTTTATTTACATCGGCCATTTCGTGGCGACGTGCCACCATTTTGTTTTTACGGTCACCCCATGGGAAAAGGAGGAAAAGCACATGCCATGCTCCTCTGTTCTTCCTTGTGCAAAACTAGTACTTGGCAAAACGAAAATAGTCGCGCAACTTGAATGGAAGAAAAAAACGATTTCGACGCGAGTGGTTGGATCGTTCCTTTCCCCAGCGATGCAGAAATTCTCCTGCGGAAGTGCCGCAGGATCATCGCACCGGTGATCGGAGCGGTAATCCGCAGCGTCGGGATTTGTCGACGGAGTTAAACGCCGCGACCGCAAAAAATTCGCGGAGAGGAGTGTCCTGACCGAAATTGCGCGGTAAAACGGCCGCCGCGATACCAAAGTCGCTTTTAACCGTCCGACAAACATCGCGATGGCTAAACTGTCGTTAAACACGCTAACGACACTGACGATCAGCAGGCGATATCGCTGGACACGAAAGCACGTTCGGAGCACGAACCAATCTCTCATAAATGGGCAGACAGACGGACAATTGTTACAGAGTCGCAACTGCTTTTCGCGACTTATTACTTCTTGATACGCAAATCGGCAGTAAACGGGCCAATTTCATCGATTCCTTCGCTGGATTCGTCTCCGAATGCGTGTTGCGACGCGAGCCAACAGCGTCCACGTTTAAATACCGGATCGGGAACAACCGGCGCCTTGAACGCGTAGTTAATTAACAGAAATCGAGAGCGTTATCGTCACACGCTGAGTTACGGCTGGCAGGCAGAGCCTAATTGGTTTTACGAGACGACCTCACCGAGCCTCTCTCCCTTTCTCTCTCCCGATATCAAACGCGCTGGTCACTTTTGATATCGGGAGATGGTCACTTTGATGCAGACTGCTCTCCTTTCCCCAGTCTCTTAACCAATCAATTAATCGATCGTGCGCTTTTAAATGATAAAAACTGAATCGTTCGTCGCAAGCGCAAAATCGTGGTTCCGCTTGATCATCTCTGAGGAAAAAAGAACGCAGAGAATATTTGTTGATAAATGTAGAACACGAGTCAATCATCCGATAAATTGCAAGGATCAAAAATAGCGTAATAAACAACGACCGACATTAATGGCAAAAGTCATCTCAATATATAATGCCTTGCGGAATAGCATGCGTACAAGGATTCCTTAATCTTTCAGTCGTTTTCAAAGAAGACGAGCAATTCATGAACGCGCTTCATCCACGCGTGCACGTGACATTTCCATTATTCCGTCCTGTTCGCGTCCCACAAAAGTTTCGTCGGAGTTTCGCACAGATACGGATCCCTGTATCGCGCGCGTGTCCGTTCCGCGGCGGGTAATTACGGGTGGATTACACGGGAGAAACCACGGTCGGGCGGTCGCTAGAATGGCTGCTATACGCGATTATTGTCCTAATAAGCGCACGCGGTGACGCAAGAAGGCCTCTCTCGCGGTATAAGAATGTGAGAGGCCAAGACTCGGCGAAGCTCGCGGATTACTGCGCGATGGCCGCGAGGACCAACCGGCAAAACGGCGAAATGATTTGTCCTTTCACGATGACTTGGCCGGCGATGACTTTGCGTGCCACTCGACGTTGCGCAAGGCACTTGCGAGGAATCAATCGGACGGAACATTCGTGCGCCCTCGAATCATCCGTCAATCGTAGCCATTATATAGCGTGCATGCGTGCGCGGACATGATCGCGGATCACTGATTACACGACGTATAAATTATGCTTGTAAATTATGACGAAATGAGCGGAAATTGATCAGACAGCCGACGAATCCGATAGTGGGACTTTTTCATTTGTTTCTGCTCGTTCGCGTAATCCGATCACATTTAAGGCAACAACTATTATAAGAACACGTACGTATCGGCACACAATGCCGATTATTTCAGGTGTAAGATAATACGGTGGCTCGCCGTTCGTGCGGTACACATTTCGACGTTTGCGGATCGATAAGGAATCGCAAATGAATCGCGTAATGAGATTATCATTTGGATTGCTCGCGCGATTATACCGCGCGTTGGGATCTATTTCTGGACGACGAGCAGCAATAAAGGACGGGTATAAAAGGGGTAGCGGAGGGGCGGGGAAAAAGGGTATTCGTAATGGGATAATGTTCGCTCGATGGCCCCTTCACCCTTTAACGATGATTCCTCGGTTTCCAGCAAAATTGTAGAGAAGAGGGGTGCCCAGTCGACAGTCGACGAGACGAACAAGGATATCCTCGTTGGTACTTGACGTGGTGGAAATCCGTCAGTTCCATCGTGTTATCTTCATGTCGAGAAAAAAATATGTCTCGTTGAAACAAGCGACATTTGTACGTGCACTCGCGCAAACATCGCTTAAATGCACGCGATCCTTCATTCGAGTTGACGCGATGAAAAAAGAATCCCCTGAAGCGCATAATTTGCCTCATTCGGTATAGTAATAGTAAATTAAATAGTAGTACATCATAGCAAATCAAAGCCATAAACGTTTTACCGATCACCCTCCATTCCTCCCTCACAAAATCGGAATCAGCGCAGAGATCCGCGTTCGACCACGTTGTTGACGGACGCGTTGGCGATTGATCTTGCGAATAAATGCACGACAGTTGTCCGACTAGCCGCATGATCTCGTGAACAAATTTGACGAGATTGCACATTCCGTCGTTGAGCCTCCAATTAATTCTCGGCAAATAAGCTGAGATCCATGGGTGCGCAATCGCGGCCGTAATCGCAGAGATACAACTACTAAATCCCGTGTTAGCGTCGAATTTTCTTCGAATGTACCGTGTTTTAATCCATTAGCGAGGCCGACGCGGGGAGTCGAGGATGGCGATTTGCTTACACGATACACACATTTTAGCGATACATGGCGGCACACGAGTCGCGTATCTAGTCGGCTGATCCTGCTCCCTTTATTGCTCTCGTGAAATTGGTAATATCTCGCGTACTTTCTCATTACATATGCAAATCCGCGCTCGCATGCGGCGTTTAGCGTAGTTTCTGTTACTCGCGCGCTATTACCGCGCCAGATAACTGCTTAATGACTCGGATAGCCGCCTATCGTGTATAATAGAAGGCGGAACGAATGGATATCGAGCGACAGATGGAGAGACATGTTCAACGAGTAATAAATTACGCGGGTATAAATTACGATATCGGCCGTCAGGGACCTCCGGTGAGCCATCGATTATTTTATTAACGTTGTAACGCGCGGCGTAAAGCTATTTCGAGTAAATTTCTATTGGCACGTAGAGCGACGACTCTTAGCCTTAACGATCTCTTAACGGAGGTGCCGACAGTGTTTAAGCGTGTCTATCCGGAATGCATACCGTCGAGCTGACGCAACAGCGACAGTACGTCGTTAACAATGTCCGAAACGATTGTCGTTTATCAGTGCTCCTTTCTTTTTTCTGGACGCAGTGGCCGGTGCATTTCCGAGACGGATCGGTCATCCTTATCAGAACCGGACACCACCGAAGAGGAAGAAGCCAAGGACCAGCTTTACGAGGCTGCAGATTGCGGAGCTGGAAAAGCGCTTCCACAAGCAAAAGTATCTGGCCTCGGCCGAGCGGGCGGCGTTGGCCAAGTCGCTCAAGATGACGGACGCGCAGGTGAAGACCTGGTTCCAAAACAGGCGGACGAAATGGAGGTGAGCTCGCGGTAACGAAACGACTTCTGCGAAAATTCTGTTTCTGCATATATCGCGGCGATGCTCGAAACGAGGAGTGACTGACAACGACGACGACGATGATGAACAAGAGTTCGTGACGTTTCTCGGCACTCGCGGCTTATAAGCGTCAATTTGTCGGGACTCGCTGTTCCTGCGGCGAGTGAATCTCTTTTCAGGGTAAGAAGACGCGAGTCGGAAACCGCGCCCGGAATGTTAATAGCGGGTTAGTCGCGGCCTGACGCGCATATCTGTAAACGCATTGGCAGTCAAATGTATTGGAGTCTCTTCAAGATAAGGGAGGACGAAAACACGTCATTTAGATAAAAGGGGCCCGTTCGTAGCGCGGGTCTCCCGATACCGGGGGGCGTCTCGACGACGAGACGGGTTCCGGCGACATTCTCGAAGACTCTCGTATACAATGTACCCGCGTCGTGTCCCGTCTCTACTCCCCCCTCTGTCTCCGCGACAGAATTTCTAAAATCGTTGTCGACGTTGTGGAGTCCTTGGATCGTTCTACGAAGCGCCGTGATAAAGCGGTAAACTCGCAGAGAAGTTCGGTCGGGACAACGATAGTTGTTGAAACGAGGCACGGTCGCTCGATGTAGACCCTTTCGAGACTCGTTCAGACGAGCTACGAACCCGCTTTTCTGCGTTCGTTATGTTAGCGAGACAGTTTGTCGAGAATCAAGACTGCTACGATTTTCAGCGAGTTCAACCTTTGAAACTGCGATTAACGATCCGTCGAACAGGATCAGTTCGTCAAGGAGAGATTCTCGGAAAAAGCAATGAGAATTTAAATGGTTCTTTGATTTTATTGAACGATTTACGTTGGTATTGTCACAACATATAGCTGGGATTGAAATATGAATTTCATACCGAATAATTTTGATTAAATACCAGTTCAGTTACGATTAGTGTTCAATTGTTTCGCTTTAATCTAATTGTAAGTATGATTGAAGAATTTAAAAATAGTTATCCATCTCTTGAAAAATGCATTGAAAAAATAATCCGAATACAAGCTGTACTTTTTTTAGTTTTTAATATTGTACATAAGTTATCGATCTTGATACGAAAAGAATTACTTCTCAATTTTATCTCCATCTTCTAGACGACATAAAAGTTTCGCGATTTATGCATACGTGTCGCATATATGAGGCGACCAAAGAATTATTCGTCGTCGCGAGGGAGGTAGGCATGAAATTCAATTTGGAATCCGACGACACACGCCCGGACACTATCTGTCTCGGTACGGCCGGGAATGTTATCGCCGTGACAGGTACATTTGTCTAGAACGTTACGACGAGTTAACTTCACGGCGGAGTGACAAGTACATCATTTTTAATTAAAGACACACACGCACGGCGGGGTAATCACGCGCGCGATCAATAACGCGTCACCGCGCGCACGACCGACTTTTCTAGTCGCGCTGCCACGGAAATAGTAATTCAAAAAGAATGTAATCGCAGAGCGGAAACGAATTCTTCGATTCTTGACTATATTCGAAGAATCTCAGAATTTCATGTAACGCTCGCGATTCCAAAACGAAATTGCGCGAAAGTGCGTTCGACAAAAAATAAAGTCGTCGAGTGACTTTCGTTTTCTCGCCGAGGCACGCAAAACGTTCGCCGTAACGCGTAAACGCAATGCGGTGCGGTCCAGTACTCCAGTGTGCAGCTGCGTTTAAAGTAACGAGATGACTGTAGGCAGTAGACGAGATAACTCGGTCTCTCAATAATTCAGGTACCTAACAGCTTAGCCCTGTCCCGTACATAATGTAGTCCCTGCCCTCCCATCGCGCGTGCACCCCCCACGGCCCTTTCCGGTCGCCCCTTGCTTTGACTACCAATCCTCCGCGCGCCCCGTCACCTCTTTCAACCCCTGCGCGCCTCCGCGAGAGCTTCTTGGCTTTTAAACTGTCAAACGCTCGAATCCGTTGGCTGAATCGTTTCGATCTCCGCCGGGCCGAGCGAGCGACCCCACCGATTCACCTCGTTAAACATTCATCGGTTACAGTGTAGGACCAGCCGGGTAACTGGCTCGAACACGATTCGCAGGCACGACGATGTATCGCGCGCGTAATACGCGCAAGTAGTGTAAGAAAAATCAATCGGTATTGATGCATCCGCGAACTCGAAGCGGTTCAGAGCTCGAGAAAGAAAAAGAAACGAATATCTACGATCTATGATCCGCGGCCATCGCGGAAAGCCACGCGATAATAAATCACGTGGACGAATCACGAAAACAACGGCTCAATTAACGGGGGAGGGGGACTGTATCAGGCTCGAGTGTGCGCCAAAGTATAAAGATAAGAGTAATGTGTCCCAGGTCGTATGAGGGAATACGGTTACGCCGGCCGCAGCGAATGGGGCGAGGCAGCCGCGTCGGGGCTGCAAAATGTAATCGGCACGGTGTCGTCAATTATTAATCGCTAACCGCGTTAATTACTTGCAGAGGCGTAGGTGTACCTGTCACTGCCGCAACGGCGTAGCCGCGCAATGGATTCCGGGGAGACGGGAGCGGGATTCGATAGTCGGCTAAGCTAATAAAAGCGACAACGCGCTAAATCTTGCTACTTTCGACAGCCGCGAAAAACGATAAACGAGCGTATCAACGATTCATGCCGCAATCTCATCTGGTGCTTGCGCTAATTACCCGTGAATTGTTCCGAGCAACGACGCGCGATAATGAAGCACACGTAACTCGGAGAATTTTCTTTGGGGAGTCAAGAATCCGCCTTTCGCGTATCTTTCGCGTGGGTACAGAGTAACAAGCCTCGCTTTTCATTTAGCGGCCACAAGCGCTCGTTAAGATCGTTTCGATGATTACAGAACGAGAATCGCACGATCGCCGAAGTAGGTCGAGGCACCGGGAGTAGACGACTTTTGGGAACCGGAAAGTAAACTTTGTGAGATCGCGTAATCGTCGTCGGCGGGTACCCCGGGTAGCTCGTTTATACGTATCGGGTGAAGAAAATTACAGGAAGTCGTCCCGAGTCTCTCGTGCGTTGCCTAACTCTTTGCCCAAAGAAAGTGGGCAAAAAGAGGGTCAACGAGATAGTACCTGCGCGGCGATAGGCCGGAACGCGGTATAATTCGTGAGGACGACACGAGCGTGATCCGCCACCGGTCTTTGAAAGTCCACGAATATCACGGCGAGAGGAACCAGTTTTAGGAAACAATAATGAACCGCCAGGTCTCGTGGAAAACATCGAGAACCCAGTGCTTTGCCGCACGCCCGGCCGCTCGTCCCGTTGCGATGAAGATCGTCGAAGATCGACGGTGGTCCAGGATGATTCCGGGACTGACGATTCATCTCGTTTAGGCGCGTTAAAAACCGTCGTTTCTCACGACATGCATAAATGACGACGACGATATGCGAAGCGAGAGAGAAAGCCCGCTGTTTCAGCGTGGCGGATGCGCGCAAGCTCCATCGACCTTACCAACCGGTGTCGGCCATTTTGCGGCGCCCTAATAGACTCAGCGCTAGAAAACAGACGTCGCGCGAGCCACCCTGCGAGGCAAGGTGGCTGCTCCGCTTCGCTTCGCCGTAGTGACGAATCGAATTAACTTTATTACATCCGTCTTCTGTTTTCCGCCCAACGACCGCCACTCTATTTTCGCCGTCCTTTACTCCGCCTCGTTTCCACTCAGAGTTCGCCCCCCGTCCGCAAACCATCCCTGCTGCTCGATCCTGATGGCGCAGCGCGCAGTTGAGAACTTGGGTCGCAAACTCGAATACACGTCGGTCGATTTAGCCGTATATAGATTACGATGTCGGGAAAGGTCGGAAGTTTCCTCGCCGCGCCTTATACGCAAATGTATGCAGCTACGGAAAAGGATTTAAGGATCATCGATCGAGTATTTCAGATTATAAATTACATACATGGGTACGAGAAGAACGCGGCAAACGCGATTTTCCACTTGGTTTTGCGATCAGAAAGCTTCCATGAGAGAAAGAATACGGTTTGAAAACAACATCGATTCCTTGGATCGAATAATTTATTAAATGTATGTTTTGAGAGTCGAGAGAATGTATTTTTCTGATCGCCTCTTTTTGCGATTGATCAATCTTTCAACACTAAATTAATATCAGATTCTTACGAGGTGAAAATCGAGTTATGACGTGACATTCCATTTTAGCAGCTTGGATGTTAAACACGCGCACACTGTGCTCGATATATCATACCTTATTAAATGTAAAATATGAAAATATAATTACAATAAAATCCAACGTGTTTTCTTCAACATTCACAATCGGATATTTTATCATCGAGTTGCAACGAATGTTGAATTAACATCGGGAATTGCTCCGTTCTGTTGCAGGAGACAAACGGCGGAGGAGAGGGAGGCTGAGAGACAGGCGACGAACCGGCTGATGTTGTCGCTGCAGGCTGAAGCTCTCGGCAAAGTGGCGTACCCGGCAACAGTATCCGGGCATCCGGGAGGCACACCAGTGTCCAGCCTAGACAGGCCACAGGCATCGGCGACAGCTCTGACCCATCCGGTGGGCCAGTGGGCCTCTCCTTACGGCCCACCGCAACCCCTCGCCGAGCCAATTTGCTGAAGCTTAACGACGATCCCAGAGACTCCCGGCGCCAAGTGAATCGTCATCTCGGCCTACTGCGTTTTGTGTCTCTTGCCGCATCAAACTTCCGAACGAAACTGGAGCACGAACTCCGGACGTACTCGCTCGGAGTTTGCCAATTTCGATCCGCCCTCCGTATTTTTGTCCTCTTCGTTTGATTCGCTTGTCGAGACAGCGAAGGAACGCTCACTCCACGCTCACCGACCGATTACGGGACGACGTATAGCGGAGGTCCTTTTCTTTCTCTTAGAATAGTTGCGAACTGTAGGCTACTAGCATCGCCTTTCTTCTGCCTTACGAGTATTCAGGCGACCACCGCGTACATGAACGTCCTAAGGAGCACCGCGAGATCGACTGTACATTGCCTTACACAGAGCGTATCTTCGGAGTATCGTACTACTTGATAGCCAATCGAGGTTTTGCCATATGATTACCAGGGCGGGCGCGAGAGAGGCGATGATCTCGGTAAATTTGTCGTGTACGAACGATTGGAAATCGACGTCCGTTTCTCTTCGGTCGGATTTTTTGTCGCAATTAGCTCTGATGGACGCGACATATCGACACGTGCGCGTCTCGAGTCAATGAAATAGAGTTTCGGAGATGGAAAATTTCTCCGAACGTTATTTCCACATCGCGTTCAGCGCTGACCTACACTCGATCGTTTCCGAGAGGCAGCCGATACGTTTCTCGCGTTACGCATAGTCGAGAGATCATCGATCGAAGAGCGATGGCTGATGGCCCGTATTCGCATCGTTAATTATAATATTATCGTTAGATGGCCGGGGCAATTTTGAATTTTATCGCGGACGCGCCAGCAGACGACCGGGAGTACAACTTCGTTGATACAGTTTTTGCAATTCGGCCTCTCTTCATCGAGCGAGGATATTTTTTCATGAAATGCGAATGCGGGCCTGACGGGACAGCTGACGTGACATATCTGTGTACATACTAGCTGCTACATAGTTGTAATTAGGCATTATATACTTGTACGATACGAAATACTTGTATACGCAAAAACGCGCTGTCGTGCCAATGTATCGACGGCGAACGTTCCCCCTTTGATTGTTAGATACGTCCTGTATATAGGTACCACTTTCGTGCGAGCTGCTGCTACGCGCGCGACGCAAGATGCAATCAAGATTATATTATCTCGGAATATTATACATATATGAAGATATATTGCTACCACTATATACCATACACGCATACACACACCGAAACACATACACGTACACACTACGATCGTCGTCGTCGTCGTCATCGTATGATTAGACATGTATTTTAAGTTCGTAATTATATATATATATATATATATATATATATATATTATTATATCATAGCGAACGATGTGATGTTATGTAAGTACGTGTAATGTTGTATATACGAAAAATTGAAATGCATATAAAATGATTTAACTGCTACACGCTTCTTGCTTAAACTACATGTCCTTGTGAAGACAATCGTGTCGATGGAAAGCTGCGTGGGAAGAGAAGCTGTGTCGGAATTACGCCGCGATTGTAAAGGGAATAATCAACTAACACAATTTCAGCATTAATAACCGGCATTAATTCGTTCTTTTATACAGATATATGGATGATTATTGATCCCGATGAATTTTTTACGTCACTATCTCGAGTATCATCGCGTCGATTAACAGACGTGAGTTTGACGTGGGAAAGCAACTGTCGCAAGAGCTTCCGCAAGAGTATAAAAAATTCAGCGGATTCAGAATTAATCTTTCGATTAATAATCGAGCTGGCCGGCCGCCGTGGGAAGCGTGGATCACGCTTTCACGTTATCTCACGTTATCTTCACGTAACACACGCGTGTTGCTTTTACGGAGGGAAATTCCTCATAGTACCTGCGTATTCGCGGACGGAATGAGACACTTTTTATTTCTCTCAACGAGATCGGTACACTTGAGCAAATTGCTCCCGTTCAAGAAATACGAGGAAAGCATCACGATGAGTTATCGTAATGAGGACTCATTATTCTGTGTCAGTACGCCGTGTAATGCCTACATCTTCCTCGGTGGCACGGCTTCCGTCATTTCGATCGTCAAACGACTACCTTGTCGCGGTCGCACGATCCTCGGCGCTCGGTTTTCCGCTCTTTTCCCTCTCGTTTTCTCCGTGTCTCGCCTTCATCTCCGACCTCAGCAACGTCCATGAACGACTCCGCGGGAATCCCTTTTCTCCTTCCCTCCCGATCGCCTTAATCGGTGTCTTTCCTCGTGGAATTATCCCACTTCACCTATACGAGGACACCCTGTACCGGATGTGGCCGTGTTTACTGCCTATAATTGCAGAGGAGATGCGGCGCGCCGTCCCCCGCCCAATTATTTGGAGACAAATATCCGCCACCACGAACGACGATCTCAGATACCTTGCGCGGGTCTCCACCGTGAATTACGAGGTATCCGATTGCAATCAGTAAACTGCTTTAATGGTCTGTCAGGTGGTATGTCTGACTTGATATTAATATAGAAACATATTTGTGGGACAACTTTAATCAATTCTTTTTCAAATGTTGCTCTTTAACGCTACGTGGATGTAGCATTAGAGGATTCGATTGTTTCTCACTGACTGAATCGAGACGCCTGAGTCCAATTTATCCAGAGATAATTGGTCAAGCAAGTGAGTCAAAGTAATGATCAAGCCTAAAAGTCAGTCTGGCCGGTGCACCACGTGTTCCCAAAAGAGTATATTCGACGGAAGTCGGTGTATCCGTGGTAAACGTATCCCAAATGTTTCCGCCGTTTAGCGCAGAAGACCGTTTTCGATAGATACCGAGCGGGCTACACACCGAACGAAGGCGGCGCGTCACCGGCGCCCTGTAATCTCGTCTCAAGCGGAGACCTTTCTGCGGTATTTCTAGTTTTTAACGTGGACGCCGGTGACCAATTACGAGATCCCCGTGTATCAAGACGTCCGGAGCAGTGGAACTCTGTCGAGTCCCACAGCCGAAACGACGAGTCGTTGACCGCTGCGGTGGATACGAAAAAAACCCGGACGAAAATTAAAAATCCTGGTTTCAGCTTCCCAAGGTTCAGCTCGAAAAGATAATGACGCGCGAGACGCACTCTTCTCACGTACGGTCGCGTATTAAATGGTATTAAAACACGTAGTACAGAGTAATTTCTCCCTGTTTTCTGTGGCTCCCGAAAAAAAAGAAAAAGAAAAGAAAATCTTGGACGCGCAACACGACAGCTTTGGAGTCGGACGTCTTCATCATTTGCGACTGCTTTAGACTAATGCGCTGCTGTAACCGACCGCTCCGTTGCTAATGATAATCGAGTGGTACGTGTAAATAATACCGTTTTTCGAGAAAATTGTAAGTTTCAAGCAACTGGCGCGTCGATCACCGTGTAATCTCGCGAGTCACGCGCAAATCAACGCGGAATTATGCAAATTATTGATGCCGTTTACTACTCATTGCCCTCCCCGACTCTCGGCACTCGATGCACACACCCTGGAAATTAATCTACGCTCATGCACGCTCGCACGCACGCACACGCCGCCGTCCCTCGTTGGCGTACCGTTGTTTCGCGTGGCTATCGAAACCGAGAGGGGGGAACACGAATTAAAAACTAATCCAATATTAGTCTCCTCGCTGTTCCCTCTTCGTCCTTCCCGCGTGCTTCGCTCTCTCGATTCGGTACAATGATTAACGATTATTTCCCTGCATCGGGCCTCCGTCTCCTCTCGTAAGAAGGACGTACGTCCTTTCATACACACACGGCGCACACATTCGCGATACGCGATGCCGCAACATGCACGAAATTATTCGTTCATCGCGGTTAATTGGAGAACGGGGTTTATATCGCGTACGTTAATTTCCTGGGAGTACGTAGACGCTTTCCGCCTCGTGTTCGGGTTATCTGATTTCAAATGGCGCAGTGACGTGGGAACGCGTTGTCTTGCGAACCTCGTTAATAACGACGTCGATCTCCGGGTGCGATCGAGTACGCGGGAGTAAAATCTTCAACGAGACTCAGTCGAGGGGAGGGGAATGACAGCGCAAAATGAGTCCACGGAGAGAACGCAGGAAGCGGTGTTAATAACGTCGTTTCGTTTGATCGGCCGATTGATTCCCGAGCACCGTATCGTGCGATACATTCGCACACGTAGATCGTTATACGTGGTAGACGAATGTGTCAGGTGTGTATGCGCATGACACGTGGAGCGCGTTTAAAAAATCATGAGCGGCGCGCTGCCATATTTACACGCTTGTGGAAAATTTATTGTGATTGCGCTTTGGCGAGCGAGCGCGGTAACGCTTTTTTCTCGCGCCGTCGCCTCGCCGTCTCTCAATTTCGCGACTCGGCAACGAGTCGCGCTCATGGAAATTGATAGTTCCGATAAAAAATAAATCCGCGAGCACACGTGCGTGCGAGCACCGGCGTCGAGCGTCCAGAGATACTTCCGGATGATGATTGCGCGCGAAATAGCGGCATTAGATTTACGACTTTCTCTTTCTCCGGTAAATCTCGGTGAATATGAATAACATTCATCCAGATCCGTTCCAGGCGGATTTATTGTCGGCGAGCGTTCTAAGAGGACCGTTAAAGATCGCATTAAAATTTCGTTGCTTCGCGTGCAACGATTTGCCAGTAAGTTTGCAAGGATTGCAAATGTTGCGGGTCCGAGAAAGAGGAGTATTTCGTCCCGATTTCGCTGCTGCGAAACGACGCATCGCCTAGTTGTCGAATGGTATTTTCATCGGACTTGGGAGAGGCTAATCAATTCTCTCGCGGCCGTTAAGACGCCTCGTGCGCGTCTCCTAAAACACAGTGTCGAAGCACCGCTCGTTTCCTGCCCGTAAAACGGGTCCCCCCGCAACTATCTTGCGAAGTAGTTTCTCTATTTCCGATCGTTTGCGGTTTCGCCGCGGCGGAAACGGCTGGAGTCGTGTTAAAACCGAAACCGCTTTTTTTCGGATAGACGCCGGCAGACAGACGGTGATTTCGACTATGCTTCTCCGTGGATTCTGCTTCGACGCCGAATCGCCTAGCGGCGATCGACGTTTGCAAAAACTCGCAAAAACTCGCTCGTTCGATGGGAAACACGAGGATGAAAGCACCGAAAATCTAGAAAGACCAGACACGGTATAAGTGAACGATTAGCATTAATTAGCTGTTCCAACGCTAGCAAATAATCGGATAATATTAGCGAGAAGCATCGTTATCTCTCGAGGGTGCATTAATGTTTGAAAAACGGTATGATAAACTATAACGTGTGTCGTCCCGAGAAGGGTGGCGGAAGCATACGAGCGAAAGTAATAAAAGCAACGTGAGCGTGACATGCCCGAGACGGAAATTGTACTTGTCAAACGCTTTCTCGTCGTTCCACGCTTTTTCGTTTTCAACTACGTGGTGCTGGAATGGTGCTGGAACTACGCACTCCCTTGTCGCGCGACAAACGACGGGCGACAGACGACAGCTCGAAAAAGGCGACAGCCGCTCCTGATCCGGTAGCGAGGCGGCCATTTAGGATGATTGCCCGATTTTATGTATTTATACCGGGGAGCTGTCGGGCCGCTTTTCACCGCGCCGACGTTTCTGTTTCTATCGCTAATAGGAATTCGTTTCGCAGCCTCTCGTATCTGTGCTGTACCGGGAAAGAGCGCCGTTAAATTTCACAGACGGGCGTGATGCGCCCGAGGAAGAAATAACTTCACGACGCTCCCGAGGAACGATGTAATTGCAATTGTTGAGGCGGCTTTTTGCGACTCGTTGTCGCAAGAAGCTCGAAAGAGAACGCTTCGATCTTTTGTTGTACTCTGGCACTGTTTTATTTTTAGGGCTATGCTCCCTCTACTCCAATTTCAGCATGAAACATACATGCTATACCGCTGTATGCGGCATTATATTAAAATTTGCAGGGGATACAGAACGGATCGTACATCATTCACGCTGCGACTCGTATGCTCAACGAGTTTCCATCAGGTCTTACATTATTCCTCGACAGGTTGTATTTTGCGATCGTCACTATTTATTTTACTGCAGAAGACGTCGGCCATCGGGCTTTATTGCCGCGATACGTCGTACAGACGTATAATTTAGCGACGCGTATTTATATCGTTCTCGCGATCGTTTGACGAGAGAGATATTTTACTAGATCAGAGGCTACAACCCGTGATATTTCTTACATCGGCTTCTTATAAACCATCCTCTGAGAAAATTCTCAGAAGGCCATGGTTCCCGTGACGTTCCATGGATAACGTTCCATTCTCGCTAGCCGAGAAGATTCTCGTTTGTTGTGCCGTTCGCCGGCAAGATCTTCGTCAGGAAACTCGATTGTTGCGAAGGCGCGATGCAAAATGCTCGATGCTATGGCGGTTGTTCATCGGCCGTTCCCGTGGGTATTAAGAAAATGGCTGAGACCGACGGCACGTGCGGAGTGTGCTGCGCCTCCCCCGTGATGACTGACTCGTGCGTACTTGATGGAGACACCGGGTATACGCTGGAGACGAGCGAGCACTCGAGCAGCAGCGGTATCGTCAGGATGTTTTAATATTTAATGCGATTAAACTCATTTCGTCCCGCCTGCCGTAATTGGTTTCTGATTAACAGCTAAGTTTTAAGTGCATTAGCCGTGTGCAATAGTTACGTACGCCCCGTCGACGTCGCCGTCGACCAATAATCCTGAGTGCTGCCGTGAGCGTCTCGAAAATCGCGCCGTTGATACCGCCGCGCGATTCACCGCGACGATCTAAATGAACCGATGAACGTAACGATGATCGCGATGGGCGATGCGATCCGCTGGAATCGTCCTGCGGATCGAACGCTCCTTGCTCGAACGCAGGCGGCGGAACGCTGCTCGAGCTCATTGCTGCACGAGATTCAATCAAAAATTAATCTGTTATTTCGCTCAAACGATCCTTATCGCCAACATCTGATACACGCCTGGCATGACTCGGGGTCCGAGTGCCCGACTATTGCTGTGGGAGATAAGTTGTCCGTGGGGATAATCCACGGACTCAGCGGGTGTCTCTATTCGGCACGGTTTCACTCCATCTTCCGTTGACAGACAAAATCCCCCGCGTTGAGCGCGCACCAACGACCGTCCGCGATCTATTCCATCGGCCGGTCTGTCCAATTAAGAGAGCGAAACTTAATTAGCCGTCACGACCAGGATCGGA
The DNA here is from genome assembly GCF_003672135.1 of Ooceraea biroi. Taxonomy (NCBI): domain Eukaryota; kingdom Metazoa; phylum Arthropoda; class Insecta; order Hymenoptera; family Formicidae; genus Ooceraea; species Ooceraea biroi. The sequence continues at coordinate 1,965,032 of NC_039506.1, forward strand.
CGAGATCGGCGAAGAAACACACAACATGTCCATTTGTACATAATAATTCCAATTCCGATACCGATTCATCGATCGTGCTTTACGTGCGATCAACAGTTTCATTTACCTCTGAGGACGTCAACTGAATCGGTTGACTGAAGGATGCTGCTCGGGAAGGATATCACGCGATAGACGACGGCTATAAATTATCGTTACATTGCAGATTTCGGGACACTGATAATTTATTTGATTAAAACTAGATGCCTAAAATACAGGTAGAGCATTTCCTCGAAGCGATCGATACGTGATGGCCGTCACATACGGTGAACGTATCCGTTTCAGTAATTATCGTCGTTCTGCTCCTTCTCGTGGCGTAGCCGGGGCGCGTAATTGTCCGCGTGAACGAGTTTTCTCTTGTCCACGAAGTCACAATGAAACAGCAGCGGCTGCGAAGGAAGACATCGATAGATTTATCCGAGACTCTTTCTGATTAAAATTAAAGTAGTACACCATTTACACGGAGATATCAATCCACGAATGCACATTCAGACTCAAGCTTCAAGCTGTTGCGCATATCGCTCTCGAAGATTTACTTGTTCGTCGGCGTTTCCGTGCACCAGCATCTTCAATCTCTTCAGGTCGCCGTTGGTGAAACGCTCGTCCGCCGCGCTCGGGAACTCGGATCTCTTGCCGTTGGTCCATCCGCGGCTGTATTGGAAGGTTTGACAAATCGCGGCGTTCACGAGCAGCAGCAGGACGAGAAAGACGAGCACGCGTCTGCTGGTCATCTGCAAAGAGTGGACGCGCGGTGACAACCGCGATGAAGACGGTATCTCTACCTCCGAGAAAGATAATACGGAAATGGAGAGGACAACAAAGAACCGTGAACGACACAAGCGGGCCAAATCGATATTCCGCGGGTAACGCTTCCTTCGGATGCGCTCGCTATGTCAGCCCGTTAAATAATTGCGCAAGGACGAACGACTCGGAACTTATTGGCAGCTTTCAAAGGGCACTAATGGCTTTCGGGCGTTAATTAGCGCAGAGCAACGTCGGTAATTCGTCGTGAGTGACGCTCAAACAATTCTCATTGGGTATTATTAAAACGTTCCTTCCACTCTTATACGGGGATCGGATATCTAACTGATTTCGCCGCAGATTCAAGCAAAGTCCGACCCGTTGTGTGAACCATCCGTTATTATCGAAGACGAGCGTGCGCGAGAGACGGACAGCTTGACGTTGCGATGATTGCAAGATTCTCTAATATCGGTGACTTCGCGGAAATCTTTTTACCGAGCCCCAGCATCATAAACTCGGAATCTCATGCAATCGTAATCAAATCGCTTCGTTCGCTCACTTGAGAACCGGCCCGAGAGAGGAAGTTCTTCGCTCGTTTACCGCGTGGAACGAGCGCGAACGAAAAACAATAGGCCACCTAACTGTCACGGTAGATTTGTCGAGGCAACGATCCGTACGAGTAGCAGTGCAATTTTAAATTGCGCGATCGCGATCGCTACCGCTCTCGTCGCTCGTTTCTCTAGTCTATCGTTTCCAACCGACCGCTCGAAATCGCAAATCGCCCCCGCGATCACGGTGACGCAAGCGTCACGAGGAAATAATGATCCCCTCCAACACTTTATCATCCCTTTTCTTTGTTTCATCCACGCATTGTCGGATTATTCGTGAATCTCGAAGGTGAGCGTTTCCTTTCCGCATGTGACTCTTCATTTAGTAGCAATCAACGCGTGGTATGCGAACGACTTTCGGATTCAGTGATGTAACAATTAAATTTATCTAAATTGCTGCAATAATCGTGAGGTCCCTGCAAACGCGCCTCTCTTTTTCGACTGTTTCAAACTGCGACAAAAAAAATATATATATATATATATATATAAAAGAAAAGAATTAATGCGTACGTTGCCGACATGTGTACGGAGCAAGTGGCGTTTTTCGAAGATTTTCAGCGCACGTACGGCCTTGTTCCGCGTGCTAATTTTAAGAGAACCATTAACGCTACGAGCGTTCCTGGTCATTAAGATAAGCGTAAGTGCTACTAAGTGTCCGAGCGGATAAGAGACGTGACCAGCATCCCCGCTGCATAGAGATGAAGCGTCCGAGCCATCTCGAGCTGCAGGCAGGAGCGCCGGCAAACACGCGGTGCATCGCGTTTACCAATAATATTAACCGATGTTTAATTTGTAGCAAAATAACAAGGACAGAACGCAAGATTGCAGCAACTGGCAAAAAATCGCTGTTTACCGATTAATTATCAATTATTTTCCACGCGTTCCAAATTCCAAATATATCTGTATTATTGTTTCCTTTGCACTACCAAGAGCGAGATACTCGCTGTTAGTTGAGAATTACGACATTCTCGGAATTGCTAGTAAACACATCCGTTATTCTTCCGACTTGTTGTCAACAAAAACAGCGCTGTTTTGTGTTGCGCAGCAAGTTGATTTGAAATCAACGTATGATGTACAATTTATCAAGCCAGATTCGATTTCGATTATTGATAATAATCGAATTGATAATAATTCTTTCTAGTCGCATCCATGAGATTGGCGTACATCAGATATTAATTAATTAAGCAAGACTATGAGCGATCGGAAGATACAATGATTCTTTAACACGTGAAGTTTGCGTCGAATGCAACAGTGAAACGCGTGTATGTACGTTTCGCGGAATTGAAAAATGTCAGGGAGACAATTTATTTCACCGTACACGCCGCGTCGAAGGTGTATCGTGGATTTTCCATTTCACGCTAACGGCCAATTTGTCGTGCGTTTCGTAATCCATTAGCTCCGTAACTGGATTGTGTTCCGTTCCTACGTTTTCCCGTAAGTCTATCTGTCCATTATGTATCATTTTCTCTATTGATACCTCTATTATCCGTGTAGGATTACTCGGTCTTCCCACGATACACGGATCTATAATTTACGACAGTGACGACTGAATTCTTTCGTTAAACGACGTTTGCGAAGCAAAACGGACTTTGCTTAGAATGTAACGTAATAAGCAACAGCACTCTTGCTTTCTTGACATCATAACATCTTGAAGAAAATATTTTAGATAGATTACAAAATGAAGAGCCATGATTCTCCTGCATAAAATACTATTCTTCTGATAATCGTAAATAAATTTTACATCAGATTCTCGATTTATGCAATTTATGCATACATCTACGTAAGGCTCTAAAAATATTCAATCAAAATAAAATTTTCTTATCTGAGAAAATTACGTTTGATAATAAAAATTGCATTACTCTGCATATCAACTATTTTTATCGAATCGTAGGAAAGATACTGAAAGATCAATCGAATGGAATTGTGAAGAATCGTAAAGGCCACGCCATCTCTGTCGCACGTTGCAGCTTGGGATACCCCAAGTTTTCATGCTTTATCCTACACTTTTGCCGTAATACTGTCGTTCTTACTAGTCGTCGATAAGAGAGAGAAACGCAGTGCGCACTGTCAAACACAATGTACCCCATTGCGGATAAGACAGATTTTTCTTGTGTAAAGTCAATATTTAGAATGAATAAAGATTTTCGAAAACAAAGAGAAATTCTTTTATTGAAACAAAACCTCGCATATCAGAAAATCCTTGTCACTATCTCTGACATCCGTAATAAATAATCTACAATTTAATTTGATAATTAAAATTAAATTGTAGATTATAAAAATTAAAAAGTGGAATATATGCGTACCTTAATGGGTCTCGCTTTGAGCTCGTTAGGTGACGATACGTTCTCCTAGAAGGTCTTGCCAAAGTATGCTTTGATCTAGCCGAGAGCACGAGCCTTATATACACTCCAGAACAAGAGCAATATCCTGGAGTAGCATCGGTGCCGAGAGACAGATCGTGCTCTTCTAGACAATAAGACCAGTCATTACTAGTAATTAATATTAGCGAACATTGTGCGAAAATTGGTCTAATAACGCGTGTCTACCGAGTAGGCACCTAGGCGCGACTTCTCCCATCAGGGTAATCAACTGTTTTAAACTGTTGGGTTAATTACTCGCGGATAACGTGCAAGAGATCATTCCTCGTGACTAAGTGTCATCCTAAAGTTAGACAAAAGCTGTCTGCGAACCTATCAATTTCGTGGGATGCATGATACTCGTTACTAAAATCGCTGAAATTTTCGGAGTGCACTTAGGGAAACTTGATCCAACTTTCCAACACGCTCTAATTTCTCAAACTCCTACTCGCTCGATTCCTTCAACGATAATCACCTCTACATAAATCGCACGCCATCCCTGGAAATCTCGTCAGAGTCGCGATGAAATTATAGGAAACGCGAACGTGGCAAGAGACGAGCGTTCGTATCTCCCGCCCCATCATGGAGCACAGGTCGGAGCAGCATGTAGCCTGCGCGCAGCGCGATCGTCGCTTCGCCATTGTCGCGTGAAGAACGCACGCGCCTCGGGCAGCTGAGTCTTTTTGTGGGGCCCGTGCCTCGCGCTTGTCAGGTCAGTTTTATGAACGCGGGTCTTGGTCGACACGCGTTTCCGCGAGTGTGCGAGAGATAGGTGGTCGTGCGGGGCTGTCGTCGTCGTCGTCGATGCACGTACGCGTTGCATCGTCCTCGTCGTCGTTGTCGTCGCTGTTATTGTCATCATCGACGTCATCGTCATCGTCGGCTGTCCCTGTGACACGAGGGGCACATCGGCCGAGTCCTCAAGGTAGAGGACCCGGAGAGGAGACCCCGTGACATGTCGACGTCGCGAGTGCCCAGGAGGTCGCGGCAGACGCAGTGACGGTTCCGTCAGCAGCCCGATGACGTCAGCGGCATCACGATATGATGGAGTCCATCAGAAAATGGTTTTACAGGCCTAAGGTGAATAACGTTACGCGTTTTGCGCCTTCGCTGGGTCTTCCATTTGCTTGCGCTCCCTTTGCGTCCCTTCGTAGTCTCTCTTTTACTCATCCCTGCATCACCTGTCTGTCTTGCTCTCGCTCTTCCTCTCTTCCTCTCAGTCGCTCTCTCTCTTTCCGTCTCTGTCTGTCTTTCTTTATCTTTGCCTCTCTCTCTCTCTCTCTCTCTCTCTCTGTCACTCCCACTTGCCTGTTATTAATCGCATTGTTCTTTGTGTTTAATTTTGTTGCGTCGTCGAGCGCGCGCGCGCGCGCGCGCCCCTCAAATTCGTACCGTATCTCGTTAATATCCCCTCGCACCACCGTCGAGCAGAGGTTCTATTTTCTCTTTCTCTCCCTCCCCTCCCCCGCGCATCCCCTCTGTGCTGATCGAACGCGTGCGCTCGTTCTCTCGCCTACTCCTCTCGCGTCCTCACCGCGAACTCCCTGAGCGCTGTTGCCACCTGTTTCGTGAAAATTTCGCATGACACGAGACGTGCGTGCGGGCACGCACCTGCGTGCATGGGTGCATGCACACGCAGCATCACGTAGATGCGTAATGCAAGGGGGGAGGGGGACAATCGCAAGGCGTTCCGAAATCCGTCGGTGGCGGTATCTGAAAAGCTCGAAATAGTCCGCATGATTTCAGTGAAAGTCAGTGGACGATCAGCTCCGTACGTAGCGAGCCGAAAACCCTCCCAAGAGTTCTTTTCGAGTCTCTCGTCTCGACTCGAAGTTCGGAGCGCGCCTGCCATGCGTTGTCACGTGTCGTGGCGTATGCCGAGGTCGGCGTCGAATCGGAGCAAAATATAATAATCCCGAGTGATAAGGCTGCATACTGAACGTTGCACTCGTCGCAACATACTTGGCTTCCACTTTCTTTCTCGATCCCCTCTCCGCACGTTCTTAGACCTGGCACGGTGTGTCAACACAGAACCAGTCTCCGCGGGCGAGGAGTATCGCTTATTGTGAAACTGTAATAGAATATTCCACGCGAAACCGTTTCCCCCCGTTTGATTTTTATTAAAACGCTCTGTCTCTTACGCAACATCATCATCTGTCGAGCCGAGTGCCGAGTCGCACGTAGTGCCCCGGAAAACAGGTGTCCCCCCGGGACATGATACCTCACTAACGCCGTCGACGCATCTACGCGAGCTGCGTTACCGCTTAATTAACAGCTACACGAGAAACAAAGAACGGACAAGTGGAGCGAAACGCTTTATCAAGGTTAAAGCGCTTGGAATTAATGGCACGTTATATATTGTATAATAAACGCGAGAAGGGTATAATAAAGACAGACGTTGTTCCGGATGCAAATCAGCCGGTTTCGTGTCGCGTCTCGTCGGCAAGACAAAATGAAACGTGCCATATTAATAATGCCGTGTGCGTGATACGTATCACGACAAGTATGATAAGTATCGCGCGTTCCCGCTTAAGCGGAGTCGATTCCCGGAGTCAATTGACGCGCGACGAAGCATTCCCCGCGTGTCGTTTATCTTCGTGAATCGACGTGCGCGAATCGAATTTTTAAATGCGAGGCGAGAGTCGTGAGGCACGGCTGAAAAATTTAAAAGAGACGCGACATCGAATCGAAAGTAGCCGAAACACGGTTCGGGCATCGAGCTTTCAGAGACGATACCGGGACGACGCAACACTGCGGAAAAATTTCTGTAAAATGCTGCTCGATAAAACGTAGCGCGGGGAGGCGGACGTGTCGGGTGGCTGTTAATGACCGCGATACTATTAATAGGCGGGACGATTGATAACGCGCGGCATTTTCGTCCTGAGAAAGACAGAGAGAGAGAGAGAAAACGCGGGATCGCGATCAGGACGGAGTTTTCCTTTCATTGAGCAACATGCAAAACTTGTGATATTGCTCCCTATTTTTTACTGATGAAATTTTTCTTGATAATGGGGAAGAGAGTCGTTCGCGCAATACGATCGGTCGCAGGAAGAGGCTCGTACGTGCCGGATCACGAGAACACGCGTGAGAAGAAGGGACGCAGCTCGAAATAAGGATGCGTGCGTCCTGGGGTGCGTCACGGGCATAATACGTATGAGGGTAACGCCGGCAAAAACGAGGGTCAACGTCGCTCGGGATGACTCACGGCGGTGCGCGACGTGATTTTTCTCGCGTCCGATGACACCGCCGGTGCGAAACGGGCGCATCTGCTGCAGCGAACGATTGATGGCACTCGCAGGTCGATATTTCGATGACGCGGTAGCTCGCAGTGTCTGCCGATTTCGCGTGCGTAAATGCCGAACACCCTGCGCGTTTTTACGCGTTAGAATCTCTCGATCCACGCCGGGTCAATCGCGTCGCCCCGATGACACTCATAAATCGCGAGCGAGTCCGCTGGTTCGACGCTAAAACCCGCAACTTTCTATTGAATCGTGCTTACGAACCGTTGAGCGCGCGAAACCGTGATAAGCGATGCTATATTCTGGGAGACAGAGAGAGAGAGAGAGAGAGAGAGAGAGAGGGGGGAGGGAGAGAGAGAAAAAGACTGCCCACGGGAGAGTAGTTCATTCGAGTCGCTTCTCCCTCTTTATTGACAGCGATCGCCGTTATGCTTGTGAAATAGGCCACAGTTAATCCGCTAAAGCGCGGCTTCTCGACGGAGACGAGACATAGAGGCGGCCTGAGCCCGAGTACAATTCACGAATCTTTAAACTGTCAAGCAATAAATTGTAAAATATTCCATTGAAAAGAGTTTCTTGAGTGGCTGAATCACATTATCATCTCTTCGTAGAATGATTCAATGGAGATACAATGATCATTCGATCGCAAGGCGACCAATTGAACGTAGTCTACAATAAGAGCGTTGGCGTAAGAGCCGATTAAGCGATCGATATCGGCTGATTCTTGTGTGTATGCATCTGCACAGAGATATTTACCGTATCTAATTTAAACTGTCACGAGCCAAAGAAGAAAGAAGAAGAATGTCCATGCATTTCTTTTAGTGCGCTGAATACTCGCGAACAGCGCCGTAACTCTCGTCGGTGGAGCTCGCTCGTTCTCCGGACATCGCGTTTTTGCCGGTGGCAAATTATTGCGCGTATTTCTACGAGATGGGCGAGCACACAGAATAAATGACATCGGGCGCAAAGCTGTCGGACATTCTCTCTCGTGAACGAATGACGGACGTTACTTCACGTCTACGGTATCTCAACCATGTCACAAATTCCGGCAACGATAGTTTGCGCCCCCGAAATGCAATTTACGACTGCACCTCAACGAGATTTGCATACTGAAAACGAGAATGTACAAATGTGTGGTCGTAGATGTAACATTTTGAATTTTGCGAGCTTCGGGGACCTCGAAATGTGCGCATCCGCACTGTAATAATGTCCTTGAGCGCAGTGCGGTGCGCTGGAGCGCGAGATGCGTTTCCGCAAAATTACCGAAGTAGCAAATTGCTGGTTACATTATTTTTTGCATTTTGCGAGCGATGAACTCCCGCAGGACAGTCGACGCTACGAAACTTGGAGTCTCGCATATTGCTCGTCGGCTCGCGTTGACTTCTTTCACCTTTATTTCCGCCCGTTTTAATCGTGATTCCCCGCTTCGAGATAATTATTTCCGCGATTTTTGTTGTCTCGAGAAAATGTGAACAAATGGTCCGCGTGTTCCCTTCAGATATGTATCTGATCACATAGCTCAAAAGAAAATATGACGTAACACCTGCGAAATATCGATATGTGGAAACCGGAACGACCAATGCCATTGTGCGGTTTGTGAGAAGAACAAATGTTCCCTTTGACGTACGACAGTTTCCTTTTCCTTTTCCTCGTAAGCCACGGCATGACATTGTTCCAATTCCACAGCACCGATACGAAAGGTTAACCGATTTATTTGTCATTCTGGACATGCAAATAAGCATGATTTCTGAGTCATTTCCAATGCAACGTGCTGCAATAAGCACATACGGGTGACAATAAGCGCATTACGTCATTGTACTGTATAAGTGTCCAAAGAGTATATGATGAGTCGACGCTAATAGCGTAATAGGAACCAATTTTGCTCTCATGATAAATACATGGTGTTTTTTTTATAAACATATTTGTTTCAAGATAAAAATTTTATCAGTATCGACATGAAAGCGCGGATGAACGCATGTTTGAACTTTGTACAGTCAATGATCCGTAAGTAATACGAGATGCGATCATGATCGGCTTATCTTTTCGCCTGGATACAATTTCTTGATAAATTATCCACGCTACGCTAGGTCTCTCCCCGTGAATTGCATCCTCGATCTGGTCAATAAATTTTGATTAATACAGGTCGGAATGTCAACAACTGCATTTCTTTTCGACTCCGACAAGTGGATTTAAGATAGGCCTCTCTCGAAACTGAACAATTTTTAATCGCTACTACGTCCAACTGGACTAACCGCGATCGCGACGACAAGCAGCTGGTAGCGAGTATGATTCAGCGCTCGCTATCATTATACGACCTATATCGACCACAAAACTCGTCGTTATCTCGAAATACCGCGCGGTGCCGTACGTGAATTTACGCTATATAATAATCAAACGATATAACAATTCGCTGATAATTCTTAATTGATTTATTTTTGTCCACTTGCGTCACGTACATGTCATTATTTCGAGTAGCACGCTCGTTAGTGTGGACGGAAAGAGGTGTTTCGTCAAACGATTAAATCAACTTCACCCTTTACCCTATACGCTCGACGTCATATCGGTAGTGCAGGCTCGTTCACGGGGAATAATACGGTAGATCTCGTCGCCGCACCCCTTAATGGTGACGTGGGTCGCCCTCTTTCATTATGACGTAGATGTGATCAGTGTCATTGTTCAGACATGGACGCGTATCATCAGCTTATAAATATCGCAGGCGCGGACTTATTCCTCGCGAGTACGTGGGCGGGAAAAATTACCCATCTGTTCAAGATCGTGGAAAACGTGATTCAGTATCGAGCCTCGCTCAATTAAGATGCTTCGAACGCTAAAATATCGCGTCAAATTTTAGAACTCTTCATTCTGTATATCGATGATCTTTTTTCTCGTTGTAGAGGGATGACACGAGTCTGCTGGCTCAGTTCTTCTACGCCGACGAGTCCTTGAACGCGGTCGCCTGCGAATTGGACTCCTTTGACGGTCGACAGGAGCCGGAGAGATGCACGACATTAGTGAATCAGTTGCGACATTGTCAGGACAAGGTGCTGACAATCTGCAACCAGATCATGGATGACCTGATCCCCGAGAGTCGCGCCAACCGAGACTTCAGGGTAAAATTCCCCGATGACGTGATGCAGGAAAATCTGGCCGGCCAGCTTTGGTTCGGCGCGGAATGCCTGGCTGCCGGTTCGTCGATCATGAACCGGGAGGCTGAGAGCTCGGCCATGAGACCTTTGGCAAAAGCCCTCACTAAGTCGCTGGAGATTGTCAGAAACTTGTTGAGAGAGCACGCGCTCAAAGGTCACATGAATTTGAAGGTATCTATCATATCTATCATATCTATGTCAGTAAAATATGTTCGACTATACAATTCATTTCATCATTTCAAAGCCCTGTAAGATAAACGAAAAAATTTCGAAAACGAAGAAGATTTTGAGCAGAAAAGTATTTTCGTTAAGTTGATCTACGTGTATAGGGTTTATTTGTGCAGTATAATGACAAAATCAGATGAATATTAATAACATCTATTTCAGACACAAAATCCTCTCGAGCCATCGCTGGAAAAGCTGATCGAGTCGCTAAAAATTTTCGATCGACTGTTCGCCGATTTCGAGCTGTGTTACGTAGGCGCTATGGTGCCAGTGAAGTCAACGAAGGAGTACGAACAGCAGGAGCTCGTATGCGTCCTATTTTCCGAGACTTTGCAAAGAGCGCTCGAGCGCGGATTGTTGGACCAAGCGGACGTAGACAACTACGAACCGGCTTTAATGTTCACTATTCCTCGACTGGCTATTGTCTCGGGACTTTTGGCACCACCTGGAGGACCTTTGTGCCTCAATTCGCCCGATACCATAAGCGAGATGTTTCGACCATTTAGGGTGAGAGCACAAACTTTGAGAATTATTGTTTGTGTAAACTTATAGAACGTTGGTTTCAAAATCAATTTAGAACTCAGACAAAAGATACAAAAGTACCATTTATTTTTCAGACTCTTCTTCTCAAAATAAGAGAACTGTTATGGACGTTAAATAACCGAGAGTTGTACATGTTGGAAAAGTTATTGTGTTCAAACGAGGAACCATCAAGCTCGATCACGCAGTCGACGAAGTCGACGTGTCAGGACATACCCGACCTGGAGGAATACGTACACAATTTTTATACCGGTTACCCAAACTGCAAGGAATTTATTGTTGATTTCTACACTGTGACAAGGAACACGGGTAACAATATGGACGAAATAGCGAGCGACGCGGTGCAGTCGTTGGACGAAGGAACCAAAGTGACCGACCAGTCAGCGGCGAGCAGGAAGCACGAGCAGGATAGAGAGGGCCGCAGAAAAAAGAGGAGTGGCGCGGAAGCTGGCCGCACAAACTTAAACATATCCACGGACGAGTGTGATAATAACGTAACGTGTAATAGCGGCGAAAAGACGCCGAGTGACGGAGAAAGTGCTGGTGACCGAGTGCGATGCAACGCGGAACGTGAACTCTCCGACAACGGACGGTTTGATCATGAGCGTGATTCCGTTTCCGACGGCGAAGCGCCGCGCGAAAACGACGCCAGTGAGAGTTTCAGCTCTATAATAGAAAACGATATTGGGAGACCGGACATGACGACGGACGGCGGCGACTCCTCGAGCACCGTCGAGGACACGCGACACGAGAGGAGCTTCATCACGCCCGACGTAACGCAGATGCTCGAGGGATGTTCGGACAACATAGAGATCCCGCAGACTCAGTATTTGCTTAATCAGGTCGCTCGCGACAACACCGCGGAGGTGGACGAAGCCGCGCAGCACATAGAAAACTCCTTACCCGATTTGGATTCCAAAAAACTCATCTCAGAGGCGAACAAGACACTCTCGAGCTTTCTGTTGGACACTGGAGAGTGTCCAAACGAGATCTCGGAGCAGACGGACTCGGGCATATGTACGGTGATCTCGTCCGAGAACACGAGCTTGTACGATAAAAGCCCGGAGGAAAAGAAGACCTTCGCAAATGAGATTCAGCAGGATGAACACGGCGTGTCGGACGAGGAGGAGGACGCGCAGGAAAACACAAGCTACTCCTGCTCCAACATGAACTCGCCGAAGCGAAAGAATTCCGCCATCCTGGAGAATTCATGTGTCTGTGGCACGCGCAGCGCCAAGACGGTTGCGCCCACCTTGGATCACTCGGTGGAGGTACGTGGTGGCTTGCAGGCGAACGGGGATGGAGAATCCGGCAAAAACATTCCACGAATATCGTCGAACTTTGACGGCACTAACGAGGAATTTATCGGCGTGGCGTATGGCAACGGCCAATTAACTCTCTGCGACTCTAATCAATCCACCTTTCAGATAAATTATTCCGAAAATTGGGAAAATCTCAACTTGAATATTGACGCGTCAACCTCGAGAAAGGAATTCTGGGGCGACCTCAAGTGCGAGAACTGCCCGTCGACCTCCCAAAGCATCGACAGAATCGGCAGTAAGATCGAGAGATACGCGCAGGATAAGACGAGGAAGGCAAGAGACGAGAGACAACGACGACGGCACCAGCACAAGCTGGACCGAAACTCGCAGCGGATCCATCACGGTAGAGAAAAGAGACAAAACTTGCACATTATGCGCTCGGCAACCAGCACCGAGAGCTCCAGATCAAACTCGACGGACCGATGCTTGAATCCTCGTCTGAGCAATTTCGGCGCCAGCTTGCACCTCGGCCAGAGCACGCGACAAATGCCGAACTTTGGGAGTCACAGTCCGCACATGAGTCCGAGGCTCCATCATTTCGAGTCGCGCAGCACTCCGAATTCCGGACAACGCTGTTGCAACTCGGGATCACAGGTCGCAAACAGGAACTCGTCACCGCAGAGCCGGAAGCTGCTGGATCACAGAAGATCAAAGTCCGAGCAGATCGCGAGAATGAAGCGGAGAGACGTCGAGAAGCGGGAGAGGCATGAGCGGGAAAAGTACGCGCGTTCGGAGCACGCTAAGAGGAAGTTGGGGAACGGCAGTGCCAACAGTAGTCTGAACGACGGATTGGGCCCGAGGACGGACAAGAGCGGCTTAGCGGAGACTACCACTGTGGCACAGGGCACCGCAGTTTCTCACGAGTTTCAAAACGCACGAGACAATCATTCGCAGAGATCTGCGCGTGCGATGAGGCTGGTTAACGCGTCGACCGTATCGTGCCTGAACTCGGATCAGTCTTTCAACTACAAAGCCGACGTGGCCTCGAGCTCTAGCTGCTCGAGCTGCTGCGACTCGAGTTCGGAGACCAGCGAGTTCCACAGCGACTGTCAGGATGACGAAGAGATCGCGTTAGCGATGCAGGCCGCAGAAATAGCAAACAGAAACCAAATCAGGGCCAAGTTTCGGTAAGGGAACACGCTGTGCGCTCATTCGCGCGTGATTCACTGCTGCGTTAACATTCATCTGACCAACACTTGTGCTTTTTCAGATCCTCGGAAGACCTGGTTCATCGTCTGTTCGTCTGCATAGCGGGGGTGGCGGATCAGTTGCAGACGAATTTTGCGTCTGACTTGCGGAACATTCTGAAATGCGTTTTCCTCATGAACAGTAGTCAGATGATGGAAGAGGATGATGGATCGAAGGATCCAAATTCAGTCTCCACGAATCAATCGGCGGACTCGCCGAGCGACACGGCAGAGACGGAAAGCATTCACGAACGGCAAGAACCGTTGCCAGAATACGAAGACGTGGAGGAAACCGCTTTGACGCACGACCGAGGTACGAATGTGCTTGCCTCCTTTTTATTTTTCTCACGTAGTAGGGGAAATTGAACCTTTTACCATTAATCCAGAATAAAATATGAGACACTGTAATTTCTACTTTAATTAAAAAAGATCGATCGAGGTTCTCTCAAGAGATACGGGACGTATATCATTCGATGCGTAATTATTCCTCTACATTAATCTTTTTTATCTCTCTCTTTGCAGCTTCGCCTGTCACCGAGAGGGGTGAGGAGTGCGTCGAGAGAGCGCCCGCTTGGGTGCCGGACAACGACGCGCCGAGATGCATGGCCTGTCAGGCGGGATTCACGGTCGTGCGACGCAGACATCATTGTCGCAACTGCGGCAAGGTGTTCTGCGGCCGTTGTAGTAGCAACAACGTCCCACTGCCTCGTTACGGGCACACGAAACCCGTGAGAGTGTGCAACAGGTGTTTCCTGTACCAAGTGACGCCTTTTATGGTCTCCCAAGTCACGTCCACCAGCTGAATATTTCCAGAGTGGCTCGTCAATCGGATCACTTTCTATTGAATTCCCTGTATGCTATAGTCTTTCAATGTGCAACGTAAATCGCGCAAATTTGACAACCGTTTCTCGTAATAAAAATTCACTATTCTTGCGATAAGAAATCGTATTTACAAGTTCTCTTAGACGAGCCGGACGAATCGTGTAATTATGTCAGATATTTGGCCGGCATTAAGAACTTTAGTCCAATGAATTATGGCCGCTAGCTTCGTTAGTCGAAGCGTGTCGCTCCATTCTGGAAGCTGAAGTAAATTGTCAGAGCACTCGGTCAGATATTCGTTTTCCTCTTCTCTCCTACATTTTAAGTGGTATAAACGCATATTGGATATCAAGAGGTCCGGTGGCATCTGAAATTCGTCCGATTTTCACTGTATAGTTTGTAAAAAGAGAAACCATAGAGACCCGCCGTTTATCGTATGATAACGAGAACAAAACAAATTGGAGGAAAGTCGCGGTACCACCGGATCGCTTTCTCGCGTTGTTCGTACACTTATGTGCACTTAAGCTATAAAATTAGATATCGGCGCTAATCGCTCATATTTTTACACGTCGTGATTAGATATTGTTCGAGAAAGTGTTAGCGCGATTCGTGACAGCTGCGACAACGCAATTTGACTTGTGTAGACTGCGAGATTCTCTGTAAATTGTTCACGTTTACTTAGGAAGGTTCCGTCTTCGTATATAACATATTAAGCGACTGTACAGAAAACTACTTATTTGCATATCAAGATTATCTTTATGTTATTATTACTTACTCTTTTTCTATACTTTCTCTTTTTCTTTTTTTTATTATATTATTAATATTCTGTTATTATCTCAGTTATAACGTTATATTATTTCTTACTATTTCACTGTAAATTTAGACTTTATAAAAAAACGTCGTTATTTAAAGCAAATACTTGTCAATTTTTTGAGTTGTAGATGCAAATTCTTACTAGCAGAATGATTAGACGATTTATTTTAATTAAGAGTCACCAAACTTCTTCCGCGTTCTGTTTCTCCCTTGAAACAAGACATAAGACTAATACGGATATGTGCGCCGTTAAGTTACATCGATACATTTATAGTGAAATCACAGTGTAAATAATATTCTTGGTACATGGTCATAAACTTATGGTGATTAATTATTATTTAGAGTTATTGAAGCGCCGAGCGCAAACACTCGAAACAACCCGAAGTTAAATCAAGTGTAATCAATTGCAGCAAGTTTTCGGGTAAATGCACAAGTGATGAACGTCGTTACATCGCTGTTACCTCGAAGAAGATTCACATGAAGAGATTCCTTTAGAGATTTCCAAGTAACTTGTTTCTCTCGTTACGATAATGAAGAATTTCACATTTGTGTTTTCGATAAGTTTAGATTGTCGGTTGACATGATTTTCCGTGATAACAAAACTTTTTCTCCGTGGAACTTGAAACTTGTACATCACTCTCGAAGCATCAAAAACATATACAGTGTATATACATCCGTACGATGCGGATAGGGTGTACATGTCTGATGTACACGCTTACATGAATAACGGTAACTTTAAGGGAAAGTGTAAACGAAGAAATTTCGCGTTCAACAGTCGGGCCACGCCGTACGACGTTATCGCCGTGATAGAATTTCTAAACGTCCAACTGCCTGCTAAAGTATATATTTCAAAGTATATATATACACACAGGTGTGATCAGCACATACACGCTAGCTCCTGTGCCAAATTTTACGACAATAAGTTTCCTCCCGTTCTCTTACAATTTACTCGCACGCATTTTGTTCCTATCGGAAGGCAGATACGTCCGTAGCATCGCGCTGAGACATATTTTCAGGATATAGTATATGCGTGCACCTCGATTAACCCATTAACGGTCAGTGTCCCACTTTTGCGACATAATATTTATAACGAACCAAATTAAACACATGAAACATTTTCAGAATGTTTTAGATTACTAAATCAGTCAAAATCATCGACGAATATAAGAGATAATTCAATTACAAATTTAGCAAATAAAATTAATTAGAGAGGTTTTATATAAAAAAAATATTTAAAATATAATATGGCGCTTAATGGGTTGATAAAAAGACTGGTTGAATTCACGGATGGTTCGTTCATTATCGTTTCGAGCATTATTTATAATTATTATAAATTCCAGGTCACAAATTCGCGTTATCGATTTCGCTTCCGACTGTATCCCACTATATATGCGTATATATATGCGTATATATATGCGAGCCGTCGTGTCGGTGAATCTTAGAAGATGCGAAAAAAATAACGATCAATTTCACCGTCATTCTCTCAAGCGCTCATAAACAAATCTTAATTTTTCAATGCGCCGTATCGGTGTTTGAGAATTTATCACAAGTCGAAATAATTTAACAATGATTCGCACCATTGACACGGAACAGAGAAAGCCTTAATGAATTTTGGACTTGTAGAATGTCGGTGGAATTGGCTGTTATGGCAATCAATGTAGAAATGAAAACACATCATGGTCATGTATAAACGATTGTATAAATCGGGCGGCGAGTCGATTTGCTGCAGTTCGCGTCAACGAAGGAACGACGACGTTAATTTGAACCGACGTGTATCGATTAATCCGATGTTCGGGCCGGCCGTATTTACATCGCCGTAGTTACGAATATCGATTTTCATACGCACATCACAGCGTAATAATGTTCCTCAAATTGGAGACAAATAGCGACACCGGATACATAAGAGATTTTAAGATCATTGTACTATACTATACTGTACTATGACCGATATCGCGCGCGTACATCACAAATTCAAATAGGACTGTTCGAAAAAAGAAATATCGTATAGTGTCCACGGAAGCAGTGGGAATATTTGCGAGACGCGTAAGATTAATAAAAGAAAGAGAAAGGAAAAAAAGCAGAACTAATTTATCTCGGTGGGAGCACATCGAGTAGAGAGAGAAAGAAAGAAAGAAAAAAGAGAAAAAGAAAAAGAGTATACCTCTGAGATACGAACGTTTAGGAGGAGAATTATTTTTTACACGTAATCGATGCCTTGCTAGAATATCGTGCTTTCGATTATTGGACGCGAGGGAACGCCGCTCGCATAAAAAAGGAGCTCTAAAAGAGCTGCTAGCATGAGACCGTCACTAGTGTGTCATCTCCCCTATACGCGCGAATCATTTTGGTAATCAGGATTTCCCCTGTGCCTAATGTCGCAGGCTAGCCTGTGAATATAAACTACATAGGAACGAGGAGGGAGAAAAGGAAATAACGGAATGCGTGAAAAATTCAAGATAAAGCGAAATATAGAGTGGATCAAAGGTCACGATGTCGTGGCGCGAGTAAATTCGAAAGAAAAACTTTGATTAATAGAAACGCGAGGAATAAAAATAAAAAATTAATGACACTCAATTGTATTCACGCGAAATAAACGTTACGGGACAAAATACGGGCTAGAGTTGCGAATGCAACTCTCTTTCGGCGTGGTGATTTTGGTCCACTCGACACACCGAGGGGGTCACGATCTGCCAATTAATTAAGAAATTTCGACTACGAGGTGACGAAATGTACCTCGGAATTATTTTTGTATTATTTGCTTAAGTGTACGCGTAGAGACGTGTCCTTAGCGCGTTCGACGGATCGCCTTTCAAGCGGAGCAATGGTCCGGTGGTTTGCCGTTGTCCGGTGATGATTGGTAACAGCGTGTAATCAACGACGTTAAAACGTTAATTGCTGTTAATGACGGGATTTGACACCGAATTCACTTGCGATCGGTATCAGAGAACCGACGCGATACATGATGTCGCGTCAATGTTTCGGGCTGGCGAGAAAGGTACTTTGCGGGAGTGAATGCAACTGTCAGCGTACGTGTACGCGTGTGAGTATGTATGTGGATGTGTGAGTGTGTGAGTGTATATGTGTGTGTATGTGTGTGTGCATGTGCATTGCATACATGCAAACGAAAAGTTATTCGCAATTATATTGAATTGCGAGACGAGATGTCTCGCGAATACTTGAATGCACTGTGTGGTTTCGGTAATGGACGTATTAAAACACGAATGTAAATAAAGTTTGTTATTCGAGGTGTTTAAATCGCGTTGTCATTATTGCGTTACCTTCAATATAATTATAAAATTAAACGCTCTTCTTCCTAAATTTTCCTTCCTTTATTTTTAATGCTTGCAGCGCTGAAATAACGAGCTTTAATATTCGAAAATTTAAAACTTCTCTTCTCACAGTTTCTTTTTTAAAGAGTGTTTACCCTTTCTCGAGAATTACATCAAAGCTTATCTTAGCAGTTTTTCGAAAGTTGTGCTTCTTGATATCGATTGCTGTAAATGCGTTAAGCATGTTAAGGAAGAGTCTTCGCTGTCATGGTGATTCAGTCAACAACGTGAAATCACGACACGTAGTTGAGAAACATTCCTCCACCCGTTGCAATAGTATCAACACATCGTAAGAATCTATTCAGATGATTAGGGAAATCAAATGAAAGTTTTTCTTTCAAAAGTGTTTGTCTTTCAATCGCCAACAAATTGGCAATAAATTAATATTTTTCATTAATTTATATATTCTTCATCGAACGTGAATTATAAAATTTACATCTACATATATTATCAATAAGTTCCAATCTCGCTGATTCATCATGATGGAAATGGAGATGAACGCTGAGTTGGAGGGTGTAAGTAAAAATTTAACCTAATTAATATCAAACAATTAAAAAAAAATTAATTTAATTAAGTAAATCAAATAAATTTTATATAAAGTTTCCATCAAATATTGCGCATACATTCATAAAAAGGATCATTCTTACTTTATTGTTTGACTTTTTGTATCGCCAATGTGTTTTTATACAATATAAGTAATATTTTTCATTTCTCATAATTCTCTAAAACATGACACAGTAGATATCACAGTAGACGTTACGCAAATGTTGCGTCAAATTTTCAACATTGATTTTCATCTTTTTTGCACAATGCATTATCTCACGCCGCGCGCATAATGCTGTAACGAACATAGAATAATAATTAACGTGCTCTCGGTCTAATACGGCAATAAACGTGGATGACAACGACAAAATGAAGAAGACGGAGGCAGGACGGTTGACATCGCGAACACAGGACGATGATGTTATTAAAATAGAATTAATTAATGTACCTATAACCTAACCGCGCGACTTGGAGCGGTAAGCAGCTATAGAAAACTTTACCCTCGAGTTCCCTCTCGAAACTACCCACGAAGTGAATAGTAAAGTCCCGCATAAATCGCCCCGACCCAACACGAAACCTTACTCCACTCTCGAGAGACCGAAAAGTTGACCCAAGAATTTTTTTCGGAAGCAAAGTCCAACACTTTCGCTTATATTTTCACACCCGTTCCATCTTGGATGTAATTAATGTCGGGCCGTCCACGTCAGTGGCGCGGATAGGTGATGATCGAGGACACTCGCGTCGCGAAATATCCTGTCACGGCAACGAAACGATGTACTGCTTTCAGGATGACGGGAGCGAAAGCAGTCAACCATCCTCGGAGGGGAGCTCGGCTAGCGACACGTTTTGCATCTTGGAGAGAGATTATGCGAGGGTAAGGGAACTTTTATTCGCAAGAGGAGACATCGAGGAATACTTTCTCCCTTTCTCTCTCTTTTTCTCTTTCCCTAGCTCTTTATATAAGCTCTTTCGTGGGCTTTTCAGCGTGATCCTTTGCACCGTTTATACGCTTGCAACGATAAATTTCCCCTCGTTATTATACTCGATGGCTTCTCTTGCAACGACGACAGAAAATTACGATTCCGTGGCAAAGGTTAATCGAAGTCACCCGGGACATTTGTCACAATGTTAACTTCAATTCCGCGCGAACGTAATGCAACAGCAACCGCGAACCGCGAATTTCCGATAATTAGCGTTCCAATTAGCGTTTTTGGGGATTAAAGATACGTCTACCTCACATTTGTGCAGATAACAAATGAAATGAAGGCTAACGAGGCGCTGGCTCCCTTCACAGTTGAGTACGCGAGGCTCTACGAGTCCTTGTACAAAGCGCATCAGAATGAGAAGCAACTCTCCAGCCAATGCGCCTCGCTCAAGGTAATTTTTCTGATGATCTGATCATACCAAAAAATCGAATCCTTTCTTTCTCATTCTCCATGTTAAACAATATATTTATCAAGGATAAATGACAATTTGCAATTTCCCGATTGTTCACCATCGTTGCGGTCCCATTAAACGTTCTTCCAGGACGATATTGCGGACAGGACGTACAAGATACACGAGTTGAGAAAGACAGTCGAGGGCCACGAGGACGAAATGACCCGACTGAGGCAAGAAATTGTCAGCATGACCAAACTGGCGGACGCGGCACATACACGTGAGCAAAACGCGCAGGAGATGATTGAGAACCTGCGACTAAACATCACGAAACTTGGCTTGGAAATCGAGCAGAAGAACAAACAGTTGGCTGCCGAGAAAGAGTGAGTCTATTTGCCGGTAAAGGAGTCTGATTCCGTCGCGAGACAGAACTGCGAACGGAATAAAACAGCTTCGACAACGACAGCAGATTTTTCTTTCGTTTTCTTTTTCCTTTTCTATTTTCTGTCTTCGTTTTTTTTTTCTATCGCGATCCATCCAAGTGGCTTGATTAATTCGGCCTGTCGAATCGATGCATGCGCTGCAAAGAGGCGCGTAAAAATGTAAACGACCGGTCGAGCAAAATTCAACAACGCGTCGTACTGTAGATTAAAGCAGAAATTCAATTATCAGAGGCGGTGAATTTCTCCCGGATGAAACAGTTTTGCGGTCGGGAAGAGCCGTGATGCACGTTGGAATACACAATGTCCGCGCGTTGCTCCAATGTCACTGCAGTTGATTCTTGGCCAGCTTTACGTCGACGTAAGCTTACATCAAGCTTTGCATTAAATCGAGCTTCATGTGCAGCTTACAATATGCACAGCTTTAGATACCAAGAATCGACCACAAGGTGTCGGCTTGGAAGCAACAGCAAGTCGCTTTCGCAGCTTCGTGCAATCAATTTGCTTGACGTTGGCGCTCGCCGTTTAAGAGTCCCGATTTTCAATTTCTTAATTTCACCGAAAGATCTGAATATTTTCAATTTATGTGATGGAACATTTTAAAAGCCGACTTCAACACGTAAAGGAAAAATAAGAATCGGCGAATCTTACATAGCTTTTAAGTTAGATTAAGAACATGACAGAGGTTCAAGGATTGACAGATCGATCAGGTAAGCTTGTGAAACGTTTATTGAGCAACGATTAATACACTCTCGTGTGATTCGTAAGAATTTTCAATCGCGTTTAACGTACTCCGACAACACTTAACGTAACGAAAAAAAGAAGAAGCGAAAAATCTATCTTGAAAACGCGAGCTTGTAAAAAATTCATACTGGCGATGAACTCGCGCTGCCGCTGCGAATATATGGGATCTCGTCGAGAGTTTTACAAAAATTGCAGCACCACCATTAGCAAGCAGAAGGAGGGCCTGTTGAAGGAACGGGAAAGGCTCGTGGGCGAGATGGAGACTATGCGGCAGCGCATGAGGAACATGTCCGATTACATAGGGGAGCTCGAGAGAAAGAGCACCGAGACCGAGGAACGAATTAACGAGATGCACGAAACGATCGAGATGCAATTGAACGAGATCTCGCGGGAGAGGAGGGGCAGAGAGAGGGCAGAAGTAGAAACGCGACAGCTTCAGGAGGAGATTGCCGTAAAGAAAAACGAGCTCGAGGTGAGAAACTCGAGGAAGATCACTGAAGACTTCGCTTAAGAAAGAAAATTATGATAATTTAGATAATAATTTAATCGTTGAACAGAATATTTTATTTTATCGTTTTGAAATCGCACAATTATGATATAATCGAAGATGTTAATGAATGAACGCAGACCGCAAAAGCATCCATCGAAGCCGGTACGAGTAATATAGTGAAGCTGGAGAGTCTGATGAAGGAGTACAAAACAGCGAGCGAGAAGATGCAGAAGGAGATTAGCAAGCTAATGTTGAAGAGGATGAATCTGCAAACGGACCTCGACAACGCGAACGCCGAGGTAGACAAGATGGAGAAGGAGATCGCCGAGAGGGAAAAGCAACTGAGGAACATCAAACACGAGCTTAACAGGTAACGGGGAAAGTCTCACGTTATATTCACGGAAAGTCTCGGCAAATACTCCGAGAAATAAAATATTCTCTGCGCGATCGAATGCCGTGAACGAGGAACGCTTTAGGACGAGAGACGACAGCGCTAAATGCAAGCATGAGAAGGACATGGTGGACAAGAAACTGTTGAAGGCCGACATCGAGCGAACCAGGCTGGAGCGCGATTTAAAGCAGGTCACGATTGACATCAAGAACACCGAGCACGAAGTGTTCACCTGTCGCAAGGAACAGCTCGACCACAAGCAACGCATCGAGGCGTTGTTGCGGGAGAAGAACACCATCGCTCGTAGCAAGGAAACCGTCCAAGAGCGCGTGAAGCGGCTGAATCACGAGTTGGTACTGTGCCAACAGAGCAGGAAGAAAGTCGAACAGGAGTTGGACACGGTGATGCAGAGCGTCGACGAAGTGAAACATCAAATGGAGGTAGTGGAGAAGGAGAGGGACAAATACAGCTCGATGGTACTGGGATTAGAGCAGCAGGTGAGGTACAGAAAGGCTTTACGAGTAGCTAAAGATAATAGCGAATACGCGAGGAAGAGTAGTTCGTCGATATGAAAAGCATTGATCGAAAAGCGAATATCGATGGAAATTCGTCAATTAGGACGAAAAGGAGATTAAAAAGTACTTCGCGCCTAATATTACTCCATTATTATATGTGAGATACCATAGTAAAATGTCAATATGCATTTCATGAGGTATACGCGATAATATGATATAATATATTCTTCAATATATATATTTGAAAATGTTCGCTTCAAAGTGTCTGCCGAGTAAATTTATTTCATTTTCTTGTTTCATATTCGAGTTTGTTTTGCAACTTCAACAGCTTATTAATTACGTTTTTTAGCTGTTTGAGATTAATAGTTAATTAAGGTTGGTAATTAAGCAGATAATTAACAATGTAAAGTCTGTTCTATATAGAAACTATCGTCCAGACGCAAAGCTTGCAGACAAAATAGCTTTCGATGTTTTTAGTAACGAGCAATTAAAACGGTAATGAGTAGAATGCAACTAATTATGTGTTATTCGTTCCTGTTTATCAAAGCGTGTAATTATGTTTTTTTTTTATGGCAGAAATAAATATTTATGAAAAGTCATTGATTATCTCGAGCGTGAAGTGAATTTTCATTCACTGCTCTTTTTGTCTCCCTCTTGCGATCAGAACTTTAGTTTTTTAATCAACTCTTGCGTGAAACTTTTGCGTGAAACTGTGAGGAAAATTTTTTCGGTAGTTGAAGAGAAAAATTACATAGTCGCGACATAAATGCTAAGGAAACTCGTGTAATTTGCTAGATTAGACTTAATTCTCTTATCAAGAGAAGTAAAAATGTGAGAAAAGCTTTTTCCGAGTGACGATGGTCACGGTTGGGATAAAATCCTCGATTCGACAAAATGTGGAATGACTGAGAAGTAATGTCACAGGAAGCGGAATAAAAATCTCGTTACTGGCTATTAAGGGCAAGGAATATTCTCGTTATAATAATTTTCATCCGTAGCAAATAAAACGATCCGCATGGGCATCTCACGAAAACAACTGCGAATATTTGTTCTGATAAACATAGAAGGGTAAGAGGAGAAGAGAGACGAATAACACGCCATTGTTCGCAGAAATATCATGACATTATTTCTGAAAATTCGTGTAACGTATAACGATATTATTTTACGTTCAGTAATTAATATAAATTCCGAGCTCAGACTGATCGGTTTGTGTGTTTATTTAATAAATAGCGCATACCTCGCATTTGTTCGTTCATCGTATACCAATAGCCACTAATCGATTCCAAACAAGAGAGAAAGAGAGAGTACGAAAAGCTGAAAGTGATGTGAATGGAGCGATTGATTTACGACACGTTGGCAGATAGAGGATTACATAAAGGAGGCCAAGCTGAAGCAAGTAGAGATTTTCGATTACAAGAAGCGTTTGTCGGAGGCCGAGACGAAGTACCGTCAACAGCAGAGCTTATTCGAGGCCGTCCGTGCGGAGCGAAATTTGTACAGTAAGAGCCTAGTCGAGGCACAGGAGGAGGTACAGGATCTGAAGAGGAAACTGAAGATCACGAGCCAGCAGGTCGAGCAATTGAAGGAGGACATTGCGACGAAGGAAGCCAGTTTCATCAAGCAGGAATTTCGTAAGTATTCCAATTTAACGCTTTAGAAACGCTATCCGTTTCAGCTGGTCCATCTGAATTACCAATTCCGGACGTGGCAGTCTTGCGAGCTAATCCATTGTCTGTCATGTTTTCCAATTATTACCGTTATTTGATCTTAATTCGTATAATTCTATTTTTGCATTGATACGTTATTGATACGTTATTCTTTGTCACGAATAAACAAAAAACATAGTACTAAATAAAGGAGATTCATTGCGTTGTTATATTATTTTGAATTTCATTTTTGTGCACACACGCAACTGCATGTATTCCCTTCGAAACGCTTTATATTTAAATCCATCGTTTATCTCGCAGTTTGTGTATCGACTCGTTGTCAGTCCGCCAAATGTTGAATTGCGCGTATTAATAAATAACAAACCGCATGAAACACACAATGGCGGAGAGACATATTTCGGTATGCACGTCACGCGCAAACCTTGTTTTCGGGTAAAACACAAAGAGAGAGGACGTACTTCAGCGCGCGCGCTGACATTGCGATTGTTACCGTAATGCGTTTTCATTTTATCATAACGACGTTCGTTCCTCGCGAATGACGGATTTCGGTACGAGATTCTGTCGCAGCTCCCGAAAAAATATGGAAACGATGATCGTCGAAGTGTGACTCGATCGGGGACCGATTCGCGATGAACGTACCGCCAGGAGAATTTATCACCGAGCCACGTCAGAATCTCGTTTCATATCGAGAGTTCGAGAGAGCGGACGGTCGCTCTCAGCGGGTCGTTTGTCTTCCAGTGTTGGGGAGGGTCGAGAAGGAGAAGGAGAATCTTAAGGTCGAGTTGCGGGGGTCTCGCATGGAGGCCTCTAGCCTACGACAAGAGATCGAGGAAGCGAAGAAGGAGGAAAAGTGCCTTAGGCAGGACATACGGCAGGCGGATATCGACATCGGGCGCCGGAAGAAGGACATCGACAACGTTATGAACGAACGCGACATTCTTGGCACGCAACTGGTTCGCAGGAACGATGAGCTGAGCCTTCAGTACAGCAGAATAAAGGTTTGTCCGTACACGCTCGAAATCTGCGTTTAATTAACGGACGAATGACAGAATGCAATGTGCGATCAAAACAACGGAATTCGAGCAAATGAATTTTATGTACGAACGTGTATGAATGCGAAAGAGAGATATGCCCATTATTAAGGGCGCCGAAAAAGAAAACAGGTGAAACTAAGCAAACGCGAAACTTTTCACCACATACGTCCCGGGGAAAAAAGCTTTTATTCTCCACTCTGAAATGGTAGCGTGGAAAGTTTATTCATTCTGCCTGCTTGAAAAGAGGCTCCCGTACTCCTGCTCATACGCGTGTGTTTACCGAACCTTTAGTATTAGTTACTTTTGTGATATTTGCTAATATCAAGTTGTGGCGATACATCGAATAAAAATAACGAAACACGATGTGCGGTTTTACAGGTTCTGAATACAACACTGCATCGCGGCGAGGCGCAGTACAATCAGAGATTAGAAGATATTAGACTGCTCAAGTTTGAGGTGAAGAGGCTTAGAACTGAGAAAGCACTACTTACGAAGAGCATTGACAACGTAAGCAACCTGCGCCAGGAGGTTTTCCACCTAAATCGCGATTTGGCGAGAGAAAGGTTTAAAGTCACCGCACTTGAGGAGGAAGTTCAGACTCCGTTGAATATACACAGGTGGCGAAAGCTCGAGGTAAATCCTCATTTCTTTTACAGAATACAAGATTTTAATTTTCCCCGAGCAACTCTATCAATATCAAGAAACAATTTCAAGCGAATAATATTTATTCTTGAGATACTTTATTACTTCATCGTATCGTACATTGTATCTCATTACAAGTCAAGCTTCTTTCGCATTACAGGGTACGGATCCCACGACATTCGAGCTCGTCAAGAAGGTACAGATTCTACAAAAACGCATTTTAAAACTATCTACCGATATGATTGATAAAAACAAGAAGATAAAGGACACGGAAAAGTTATATATGAATCTTCGCGATGTCTTGTCGAAGCAACCGGATCCACAGGTAGCGGCGAATCTGGACAAGGTCCAGAATGCCTTACGCAAGAGAGAAGAAAAGCTTAAAGTAAGAGAGAGAATTTACCGCATAAATATTTTTAAAGGAGATGTTTTATTTTGTACCTCACTATTATTATTTCTTGCTATTTACTTGCTTACAAGTTACATTTGCATCTTTTATTTTTAGTAATCATTTTTGCTTATTAAATCCAGGAAAACACAATTCTGACATTTAAAATTTACAGTAGTATCGTATGAACGTCACGGAGCTAATAAAATTTTTACCTTTGTATTCGTTACACCGCTGCTGCGTAATGTAATCAGCGCAAAACGAGATTTTTAAGGGCTTTCTGACGAACATGCAAACGTTTGTTCCTTTATCGTAGTGCCTTGTCGCTGAGCTAAACATGTACGAGGCGCAGGCAGAAGAATATAAAGGGGATATGGCAAGAATGGGTAACGAGATGTGCGAGTTAAAAAAGAAATACTACGCGCAAAAGAGGAAACTCCAGAAAATGAAGGAAGCGATCCCGAAATCTACCCACGAGTCCATTCTTCCTGGCATCCTGCTATCTAGTAAGAAATTCTGCGGAGGTGGCTTCAGGATGATAACACCCACGTCGAAAAGTTGTTGCATTCTGAATTCCTCGATGAGCAGATAAGCAGGACCAGATGGATAAATAGAAGATAAATGGGGAACGTTGCTATCGATCGCACAAGTGTTTTTACAATTCCGTGTTTTTGTACGATACATGAATTAAATTACGGGAGACGCGGGAACAAAATAAATGTTATATGTTATATCAAATCGTATCGCTATATATTTTTATATTTTTATTGCGCGTGCCATCGTAACACGATGCTGGTGATAAATACCAAACTATTAGTATCGGGGATTCGATACAGACTCGATATTATCGCTTTTCGTTAAACGAAAAGTTATTTGAACAATTTTAAAGTGATTTTGCAGTAAGAAGTTTAAAACGAGATCTGTTTACCGGACTTTGATTGGGTAAATTATCGAAAAATTTCCCTCGTTTCGTACTCGAGCGATTATTTACTGTCGTGGAAATAGCGCGGAACCGTTCATTGTCGCGTGTCGACAGGAACGTCGGGCAGGGGAACGCTCTCGAAAACGTGTCGGTGCTCTCTCCGCGCGAATTCCTCATCGCGAAATCCCATAAACGCCTGATACGCGAATCCCGCGATTTATGGCCGAAAATTTTTCACGTATTCGAGATGCGCTGCGTATCAGGTAGGTTTCTATTCAGCTGCTACGTGGCAGGAATTCACGGACGGTATAATTCCGCTGGATATCCGCTAGGCAAGTGAAGACTGCGAATTACTGAGACCGCGAGGAGTTTTCCACGAGCGTTTTTAAGAGCACCCGGGAGAATTGCCCTAGCCGGCTTCATTCCGACAGTAATGTCTCGGCCGCGAGATAAACCCGGTAATCCTCCGCCAAACTCGTAAATCCGGATTGCTGATCGCGTACGTCCGACCAACTGAATGGCAATATTACTTTCACCTGTACGGAGGTTATTTGAGACACGTCGCGTAACTGTGAATCGTTTTACGATTGTACAGGATGAAAATAGGAGGACGAATTGGAAAACGAATATCAAAAAAGAAAATCAATTCGACGGCTGCGTATGGATGGAACTAAAAAGAGCGACGACATCCATTGAACACGTACGTCTACTTGAAAGTGAAAATAAACAAGTAAGAAATTATTCCAAGCGGAGATTCCGTGATGGTCTCATCTTCTCATCTTTCACCAAAAATTGCAGCTTTTCGTGGAGAAGCCACTTACCCAACAAACTGTCATCTATATAAACTTGAAACAACACTATCATCCGGTTCGGGAAGTACGCTATTACTCATTGAAGCGTTAATTGGTTCATACATATGCATTCAACCCTCATCGAGCATCGAGCCGTAACTCGTGTTACCAACAAATTCCTGCATAGATGTTGCGTCCGTAATACGTTTATAGGCTGACCATAGATCCGGAAGAGTGCGTTCATTGGTTTCGGATAAATCGATATTGGTTCGCGAATAATTTGCGCATTCAATAGGTAAAGAGACGTAATCGCGCGTTGTATCACGGACAATGTCGCGTCCTGGGAACTTCCTCGGTACCGATTTTTCATACCGCGCTTACAACTTCCGAAATGATACGATGTCGAAACCGCGCTGCGGGCTGAAACACGAATTCCGGGTTCAAGTATTTAGCGTACACGAGCTCCATTGATTGTTGATCGTTCGATCCGTAATATCGCGTTATTGAAAGAGACGCGCGATTTTCTCGCGGCACCGATACTGACCGGATGTCCCGGTATTTCCGATTCCCGTATGAGTGTACCAGTACGCTCTCGATTCGGGGGAAAACAACACGTTCGACCAAATGCCACACGGGGATGGTGGCGAGTTGGCAATTGGGGTCGTTGTCGGCGAATAGAGGAATTCGGAAATTTCGCGGCCCGCGATTTGTTATCGTCCGCTCGGAAATTCGCTTGTACCGGCAAAATGTTCCTCGTGTGCACGCGCGGTACACGGTGGTTTCACCCATTACTATTCCAAGTTCGCCGCGCAACGTTCAACGGCAAAATCTCCGTTTATGTGCCGGCTATTTGGCGGATTTGCGGATCGATCGTGCCTTGCAATTTTGTTCCGACGAGATCCGACGAGATAAACCAGTTCAGATCTCTAAATTATACGCATTCACAGTCGCAATAAACCGGGTATATTATACGCGGCATATCGCGCAATAAAATAAAATTGAGAGACTACTAGGAGAGTTCGCTCGTTTGTATTTTCAGAGGAATATAAAGTAGCCACTATCTAAATCTAGTGAGGTACCCTTTAATCTGGTATACGGCTCGGATGATAATACTTTGATGAAGAAAGTTCATTTTATTCTGCTGATTAATTAAGTCGCCGTGCCTCGCGGGGCTCTCGTCTCCTCGACTCTCGCCGAAAACTTGTATCTTCAAAATTCAATCCGTGAAGTAAAACGTCGCCGTCGGGCACGTTGCTGTCAAAGGGACGACGGCGTCGGGCGTTAGTTTGCCGTCTCTCAAACAATTTCCCAGGCAAATAATTTCCCGATCCAAATCACAGATTATGGCGTGGCCCGTAAAATTATGCAGTCGAGAAGTCGAAAGGTAAACGACTCGACGCGCCTCCAATTAAAGACTCCAACTTCTTACGGCGGGATCGCTTATATAGCTTTCACGTTATTTCCCCCGCTCGATTATTGTGCTCGAATCATGTCGTTATGAGTTACGCTACCCCTTGACGCTAACTATTTAAATGTGCTGGCGTATTCCTGCAGGGACTGAAATAATTCACGGATTTGCAAATTCGAGCTAGAAGGGCGCTGGTAATCCTGTGGGAAACTTTCGTATTCGCGTTCCCCGCATGCCGATCCCTAAAGTGCCTTAAGGTAAAATTACATGGTACAAAGTGAAACACGTAACGCTGGACAAAAGTGTTGCGTAAAATGTTCCGTCGTCGGAGAGAGAAACCTTGAATCCTCCAAATCCCTTTTAGAGACTTCATTTTGACGATTTTCGTGTCAGTGTACCTACGATAAATCTTTAATAGACGTGTTTACCTCTATTAGTCTGCAATTGTCAATGTATCACCGCTGTTAACTTTTTGCTAATTGCTAGGACATTTCAAAAGAATTACAGAGAAAACAATCGCTCCAATTGCACATGTCTTTTGTAAGAGTACAACTGCTCTCTTCCTCTAATTGTAAGTATGAAGAACGAAGCTACATTTCCTTATTAGCAGAGATAGACGTTTTCTCGGGATATTAACGTTCCGCGGGAATTTCAGCTCCGTCGTGATTTCCCGTGGTTCCTGCTAAACTCGTGACGACACGACGCTTTTGAACCGCTAGTAAGTTGCTAATTTCTCCCCGTTGCCGTTCTAAGCGTCCGCCGCGCTTTCCGATCAGATTTAATTGGGCCAACCTGATATCTGCCGTTGCTTCAACCTCGATCAATTCCGGGTTAATCATTTAACAGAACCTCGGCAAGGAATTACGCGATCGGTCAGGTGTAACGATTTTCAATTACGCGTGTACATGGATTATATCTTTAAGTGCAAACTCCCATTAACAAGTTGATTCGCGGACGTTGCAAGCGTTACGCAAGCATTACATTACATAATTAACGTGGCGGTTGCCATTTACGCGAATTACTGTATTTTCCGTTTACGTAAAACAATTTATTCGTAGCTCATTTGCCATATATGAATTCTTTATTAATGAGATTAATAATTAACCTGTTGTGAACTGCGTGCCGCCTTTAGCTCGAATATTTTCAGAAGGTGAACTGGTTTATCGTGTAAAATGCAAAACTTTATTTTCGTAATATCTCGCGCGCGCGCGCCTCTCCAATTATTCATCATCTCTTATTATTCAGACGTAAACCGCAAACGACACCGCATCTCTTCGGCAAACATTATAATGTCGAATATGTTAAACGCGTCCGCAATCGTCCGTAATCGACCGAGCTTTAATTCAGTCTACTGGAGAAGCGAGACACCGTAAAACATTTCGCCGGTGGCGTGCTTGAAATATGCGCTCTGCGAAATATCCGCATGTTGAATCATTGCAGCTATTCGATCGGCACGTCGATTGAAGTATCTGGGAAAAAAGTCAATTTAGATTCATCGACGGGGCAAAACGATGCATATTTTACTCGCGCGATGCAATGCCGAGAAAATAAGAAAAGTACAGAAAACTTACTCTCCGAGACTGCAAGATTTACGCTTATTTAGAGAGAATTCCGTTTCTTTCACCTTCTCGAAATTATATTCTTGTGAGTACTTATTCTGAACTTGACAGAATAAAGCACAGACAACGAAGCAAAGTGCGTAGCAGAACGTAACGTACGTCCTCCATCGTCTCCATTAAACCTAATTTCCTCTGTCTCTCAAACGTTTCATACGACTTCGTTTCGGCTGTCATTCGGAGCTACCATTTTATTCCGACTACGAGAACGCGTACAGGACGCGTACCGGAAATACCAGCAAGAATATTTTTATATAGAGATCTAAACTCCACGAGAATAGCCTGCTCGAAAGATTAAATCTCTGATTAATTCACTTTCCTCTTTCGTCCATCTTCGTTTTATTTCTGTCAATTTCTATTTAATTCCTATTAGCCCTTTCAAATAAACTAATTTGATTCTAACGGCTATTTGGATTCGATGCAATAGATTTGTTTGCACAGCGGCCAGAGTTATCGGACATAAGCGCGGTCGTCCATGATTGCTACAGATATGTGTATGATCATGACGAGTCAATATCCAGACCATCTCATATGACCAAGAGAATGTCTTTTCTCCTACGCTCGAGCGTGACTGCTACAGTCTAATCATCATCCCTCAAGAACAAGTGCAGTAACGTGAACTGGCTAAATAAAAGAAAACGTAAACGCTGCGCAATTTCCAGAGTTCCTCTTTTTTTTCCCTCCAGAAGAAGGAAACTTTGCCGACTGAAATTGGCTCTGGGTATCTTCGCTTGGACGAACATATACATATTCCTTCGCAAATTCTAAAACGCGATGGCAATAATGTAGTTGGATTCCTCCGCTGATTAAATTCCAGTTCACGTGCGCGCGCGCTGCACACGCATATGCGAAATAACACATCTCGATATACGAAAATTATTGAAATTGCAAAGCGTAAATTAGGTCGTACACACGGTTTCCGCAACTTTGTGGTGTTTAACACACACGGCAACCGTTTATTGCATCCCTGCATCCATCCGTCTCTCTTCCTCTCGCTCTCTCGTCATGTAACATTGAATATATTAATTAAACAGACGCGTCTCGAGATCAGTCGACGAAAACCGATAGGTACTTCATACGTCGAGTGGAGAAAATTAATGTGCCGTGAAGACGAGTTAATAATTCGATTAAATATAGAGTGACGTCAAATATTTACGCGCTTTAATGTGTTTCCCGGGTAAATATGCCCGCTATCCGTCGTCTTCGCCATTTTAAGCCGGCGCACGTTCCCGCCTTAATGAAGTCTGAAGAGTCGTCGCTTAGCAAGCGCTTTCGGGCAGAGGATACGCTAACGAAGAAATTCTAATGGTGTTCCATTGTTCCAAACGAAGCTACTTACGCTGTCGTTTCTTGTGGAAGACGACAGCGCGAAGACGACCATTTGCGTGTTCCCGCGAGCGTTCCACGCGAATTTTCCCGACGTCGTTGCCGCGATTTGACTTCGTAACTGGCGATTTCACGCCGCGGGATATTTTCCGGATATTTTAGCCGGGATTTTAGCCGCTGACTCGCGCTTAAACGCATATTATTTGCACGGTTCGTTTAAGTCTCGTGTAACGTCGTGTACGCCACGACGCACGCACGTGGTCGTTGTCAGTGTAAATTATGGGCACAAGCGAGCTAAATCGCATAATTTTGCGGTTCAGCTCGGTGAGATTGCGGTGCGACGCGCGGTTAGTTTGCGCCGCGAGCGAACCCGGCTCAAAACTCCACTTTGCTAATTATAATTGTGATTCAATTGTCTTGGCCGAAAAATAGATTGACGAAAGAATAGGCCGCTAAGGCTGAGCGGAAACGATCGGCCGGAGAGCATGACTCGAAATGAGCGCATTGTGTACTTTCAGATAAAAAGCGAAACGTATCGACTCCCGCAGCAATAAGCTCCGGTATTGACGCTATAATACCGGAATATCGAAGGAAAAAGAACCAACGAGTGCATTTCTGGCTTGGAGTCCGCTTGTTTATGCGTTCGGCTTGTGGATTACGACAAACGAGGAGAAAATCGATCGTGTTCGATGACGCGCCGTGTAATTTTGCACCAACGAGAAATTCTATTATAGTTGATTCTTTGCACGGAATTAATGATCAGTAGCACGACAGTGCTGTGGATAAGATCATAAGATATCGGCTTTAAATAGAAAAAAGGAAGAACAAAAAGAACCAACCACGGAGAACAAGCAGCGTTCACCGTTTCGCCTCAACGAAGGCTTTTAAAAGAAGCGCGCGGTTGGCTTAACTCTTTCAGTTACCGGCCTCCATTGAAAGGGACGTACAACATTTTACTGCAATGTTGTTACGAGTCTGTTTAGAAACTTTGAGCCCATTAATTCGCGTTGCAGCAAGTCTACCTACGACGGATAGATAGAGGTTCCACCAAGAGAGAGAGGAAAGGTACAACGGATGTATCTTCGTCAATGTTGTACGTCATCGTCGTTTCGCTTTGTCACTTTTTTTAGACACAATGTCCCGGAAAATAACGACTCAGATCTTTAAATGTTGAGTGCATCGTGCGCATTAAATATTTTTAATTCGCGTAATGGTCAAGTATAGCTCTCATGCGTGAATGTGTGTGTATCCCGCGTGCGGTTGTACAGAATACAATTACTATTATTCAAGTCCGTCCGAGCGCGACGATATTAATAACGATCAGATTTATTATTGTTATTCGTGCAGCAATAAAAATAAAAATATATCGAACTAATATTTTCATGTAAAGTCAAACTAGGTAACGGAAAGCAATTATTCGCATCTGTGGAAAACTGTTCTGCGGGC
Source organism: Ooceraea biroi (assembly GCF_003672135.1). Taxonomy (NCBI): domain Eukaryota; kingdom Metazoa; phylum Arthropoda; class Insecta; order Hymenoptera; family Formicidae; genus Ooceraea; species Ooceraea biroi. The sequence goes on from NC_039506.1 coordinate 1,999,134, forward strand.
GAGCTTCGTCAAAGGAACAAATTCTGTAACAATTTCCTTCGTCCTTCGAGAATCGGATTACTTAACTATTGTGTGATAAATAGTCCATTTGCGAGAGAACATCAAGACGACATTCGAATCGTTGATCAGTTCCTTTTGTCGAGGATCAGTCCCTGAAGGAAGAACTGAAACGACCCGAAATCGATCAATATCCGAAATAAAGGAGCAAGAGTGGTTCTCGTTATTGACTCTGCGATAAATGACAGTCTCTCCAACAGTATGTTGGATCCATTTGGAAAACATCACATTTTTCTCTGCACACGTTTCAGCGGATATGTATAGGGATGAGCGGACAATAATATCGCGGTTAAAAATACGCGGAAACTAACGTATGTAGCACGCAGGGATGACGACAAAAATATTTCAGATGTACAAAACAGAGAAATACATGTACATTCAATACAAAATCCTGTCCTTTTTATCTGTATTTTATTATTTTATCATTCATACGCATGTAAGGATTAAAATGACGAATCATGACTATGCGGATCACTTTCCACGTAGACACGTCCGAAATTCAGGTCACTCTGCGAGCTGTGCGACTATCTCGCAAGATAACAAAACAGTGACGCACGTACGTCCGCATTATTTAACATCGGGTACCCTGCTGATTGTTCTTTTAGAAGATCTGTCAAGATTAATCAGCGATAACCGTCGGTTTAGCTTACGCGCTCATGTGGACTACGTCAGATCGGACTTTTACGACACACACGGCAGCAAGACACACACATGTGTGTGCGGCCGAAAACCGAGATTATCGCAAGTTTGCGGTACTGACTATCCAACCAATTCCAACCCTCTGCCTGCTGGAAGGTTTACGACACACACGGCAGCTGCTCTGTCCCGGAGATTAATTGTTTCAGTCGTCATGTTAAATTTAGCTCGAGCACAAATTCCCTCGTGCTATAATGTCACCGGATAGTCGCCGGGCGCATTAAACCGCCAATTATAAAACGCGTCAATCTGACTTTGCGACACGATCATGAGATCTTCGCCGAGTATTAGACCGCGAGCCTGTGATAACATCCGAAACATCCGCGATATTGGTGGCGGCAACTATGTCAGCGGCTGTTTCGTTATGTTATATATGTCGATGAGGGTTTGTTATTGCCATCGTCCAAATATTTTTCAGTTTTACGCTGCAAATCTTCTTGTTGAGACAAATGAAGTAAATTTTTCTGCCTTTTATATTATGTTTTCGTAAATGAATGTTTCGAGCGCGTCGAAATATCAATAATTGCATTTCCGTGTATTTTAGTGCGCGCCGGATGTATAATATTCCGCTGGAAATACGAAAATACATACGTATAACGCGGAAAGTGGGTTTCGTTCGTATCAGAAATGCGCACTGCGCTTCTGAGAAATGCAGTACCCTCGTTAATCATTGCAGTGTGCTACATAGCGGACGCACGGATGTATAATCGATAGTTTTCCGATGACCAATAACGAAATGCTCGACCGCAAACATCACATCGAGTGGTACACAACCAGCTTTCAATCTCGCATTTGTGGCCACCATTTTCACAGGGACGTTATAAATAAATTTAAAACGCCACACGTTATTACCGTCCGAAACGATGGAAAAACATTTCGCGCAGCGTTCCTGTAGATAAATGTCATCCCTCCGTCATTCCCGTGAAATATGTAGAGTCGAATCGTAAATCATCGGCGAAGCTACTGCTTTCCTAGGAGAATCACTCGGGTAACATCGAAACAACGGAGAAGGTGTCTCGTTCTCGAAGACGAACGAAGCCGGGAACGCCGTCGTAGCCGATGGCGTCGTTATTAGAAAATGGAACAGACAATGTATGGGAGCTGTCGGGTGGACTAGCGGAATAGACGTTGCTCGAGCACGTTACGCAACGGACAAATGAGTAATGAAGAAAGTTCCGTCTCTTCGTAAGGAGGCATGGCGAACTTCCGGTGCTCGAAGAGAGCGCGCGATAACTCGGCGCGGCGCCAGTCGACGTGATGCTGGTTGGCGCGCGACGAGAATTTACGTCGGATGTTACCTCTCTCCTCCTCCCATCATCCTCCTCGACCCCGCCGCAAACGATAGGAGATGGTGTCGGGAAGGTGTAATTGGACGTGATTAAGTTTTAAAAGCGATTGTTAAAGCTCGTTGCTGCTTGAACGTAGTTGGGCAATTTGCGACTTGACGGAAGAAGGAAAAGTACGCCACGCGTGAAAGACGGTTTCCCATTTACGATATTACAGCATGATACGTGGTCGATATCGTGGTTTGTGAATTTGGAGATAGCTGCCGATCAATTATCACAGAACGGATCTTTTTGGGATCGATCGGATTACCGCTCCTGATTACGGGATTAAGTTCGCGGATGTAGAAAGACATGGCATAAGCGGATTATCTAGTCGAGATATTGCACACTTGTTTCCGGCGTGTGTATATGACGACGAGTGCGGCTTATCCCTTTGTAATCTGCATCTCTGCACAACCCGTCGCTGAATCGATGCCTTAGAGAGATTGCACTTCGTGCAGCTTGATAAGTGCATCTAAAATGCGTAACCGCACCTCTTCGTCCCCGTCGTCAACGGTTTATAAATCCTGGAGCAAAGCGGGTTAAAGCAACGAGTACACTCGGCTTACATAATAGGCGTATAATCCGCTCACAATATTTCGGCCTTTCATGTCCTTTTTCGCTAAAACGAGTTGGAAATATTGCATGAGAAGGGAGGGGGATTAAAGCCTCTTTCAAAATTTATAGATAGAAATTACAGTATCGACCACACACACTTGTATAAATTATAATTAATAAACTCGCAGTGCAAAACACATGCAAAAGTAAAAGTATCTCTAAAAAAAGATGCGTTTTCAAAAATTTCATTGACTGTAGTATTCTGTATATTACAAAAGACTATAGAAAAACAGAATGCACGAGAGAGAAGGGGTGGAAGCACAGATTCAAAGAGGATTATTGCAGTTCAAATGTCAGAGCAGCGTACCACGCACATACGTGGGTACGTAGTAAAATGCGAAAAGCGATACGGTATAGGCCGTCGCGTGTGCAAATTCATTGTGCGTGCAGGGTGAACGCGCCAGTGAACAAACCAAACATGTAGCTGGTAAATGGCGGCTGGTCGGTATTATGTCGCGAATGAAACATTCGTACAAGTGGGAGTATGCGCCTCTCGGCCTCGGTTAATGCGCTTCATCGCCCAAAATCCACTTTGACCCAGTGCGTAAAAGTTCCCGGACGCGAAATTATCGGAAAATCAACGCGCTTGGCCTCAGCCGCTGTCTCATTATGCGAAGCGTACTTTTCATCGAATTATATCATTATCTTAACCATCGGCCTTTGACGTTCGGTTTGTGTCTTTATGTCGCCCAAGCTCGGATAATCGATTTCCCGACGTATAATACGAAATGTACGAGCCTCTTTCACATTATATCCAATTGATCAATAATAATCGATATTCCGATACCGTGTCTATCCAAAAATGTCTACAATTCGGAGATGAAACATAACATATTTAGGACCCTCCCATCTAATAAATAGAAAAGCGGCTTTTAAGTTGGCCTAATGCATTTTTTTACGGTAGCTCTTCACGTAAGGAACTATGCCATAATCCAAGTTAAAAGCGCGCGAGTACGGCTTATGGTGGCCGAACAAACCCGAAGTTCAAGCTGGGAGCACCGCGGGCCACTGGCTTCCAAACCGATCGATAGGTTCGAGGCACGGATTTGTTCGAAACAAGTCCGCGAAAATAAGCTTACCGCGAGGATATAGTGTGGCCCATGTGCGTCTATTTCGGAAAAATGCAATCGGATTTAGTTTCGCCGAGTAAATAATGTAATCGCAGCGCTGGTCCACAGAAAAGAACCCTGTTACCGTCTCTATCTGGAGCAGAGTCCGACGATGGCCAATCGATAGCTGGTCTGGAACTTCGAAAATACATTCGAGGATGAGACCGCGCGCTCGCACACGACGACCGCGACGAACGTGGTCTCGCGGTTTGACGCGTTACAGGCTGAGCTGAAGTTTGGGGGAATTCCAACCATTGTCGAAACGTTTCGAAAACCGACGGTTATTTAGACTTGTGTGCAAACACAGGAAAGTTTTATTTGGATTTCTGATCGCGGGAGAGAAGAGCATTTCAATTCCCGTTTCGGAATGGTAGTCTTTGAATTTACATCGGAGTTCTGAATAAAAATCCCGATCTCTCGCTGTGACAGCTCTTGTGAATTTATTCGCGGAAATTCTTTCGATGCTTCTTTGTGCCTTTCGCTTTGAACTTTAGCGCATAAAAGAAATTGTAGTGCGAATCACAATTGCCAATCGACTCTCTAGTAACGTTCCTCCGTCAAAAAGCTCAGCGCCAGTAGCCCCATTAGTTACTCCTAGGTACACTAGCCAATCTATTTGTTATTGGTGCAGACCGAGTCCTAGCGGTCTCGGCTCTCTCGGTCCTCTCGACGATGCAGTTTCTGAAAGGCTAACGACGGCAACGGCGGTTCGAAGACGAACTAAATGATCACTTAGGTTCTCCAGCGAAGCTCTTGAACGTTCAAAAGCCACACGTTGGACTATGGGATCTCGTGTACGACAAACGCCCTTTCGATGCCACTGTATCAATTAAAGAATTTCTCAAAGCGATGCATTTACTTGGTCTGAAAATCTATTTTCATTTGCACGCCCATATCGATTATCTTGGAACCACCTTTATCGTCTCAAATAAACAGTTTCTCAGTTCCGAAAAAGAGCGGAACGTTGTTTTTGTCTCTCCTGAAAAATGCGCACTTCTAGAATTAACTTAATTGACTTTTCTTGTTGGTTCTTTAATTAGAAATTCTTCGCTCAGATATTTTTCTTGCAGCTTGCCATTAACGAGATGAAATCTTTACGGAAGATTAGGAACGCTTTCGTAGCGTTACTGTTCATGCATCCTAGTGGTATCTGTCAATAGATATCAGTCGGTCGCGGTCGGTCGATTGGCTATTCGGCCTCGTGGGTTCGCAGGAATATCGTTGCGTGGATTTGACGGCCGTGTCGAACGGCTCGAGTTTCGGGGATCAATTTTGCGTGGAACGGGAACACCGAAACGCACTACGTTCTCTCTCCCTGCCGCAACGTTACGATCGCACAGGTATTTCCGTATAATCTTGATGGACACTTGCGGGAACCGGATATTAATTCTGAAATCCGAATGCCTCCGAATTTAGCCGGAGACGACTCCCTGCTCTGTACGACAGTAATTAAAACTCGAAACGCGAAGCAACGCTTTTGTGCAACTCGCGCATCGAAGGATTCGTGAATTACGTGTATGTTTCACTGCGCGCGCGCGGTCTATATCATTCGCACATTTAATTCAACTCTAAAAATATGTACGTCTTGGTTTATTAAGTCCACTGAGGTTCAGCCGCGAGATTTAATTTTCCGTAATTTGTCTCCGCGTTCTGACTTCGAGAAAAGATAGCAATATTTCGCTCGTCGGGAATCTTAGTAGGTCAGACCTGCCGAAATTAAATTAGGTGATAATTTGAAGTAGCATCTTAAATCCGATGTTGCTCTGAAAACGTAGAGAAACATTTATTATTATCCTTCGCAATTTTATCAAACAGTTCGGAATGTCTTGATCGATGGAGCATCATCCGAGCGGCGTCAAACTTGAAATCATCCGGCCGTTCGATCGGCGCTCGCCTTTTCAGGGACTTCTCGGACTACGTAAACACGAGAATTCAAGTAGTTCAACTAACGCTTAAGCGAGCAAGTAGGTGCATGCTCTGCCGTTATTCCCTTGCTGCCCAAACTACCTTAGATTCCAAGTCGTGAGCCAAAGTCACTGTGAGAGATTCGTAGCGTACTCAACCACGTAAACTTCATAATTCCATTCCACCACTATCGATTGCTAGCTTTAACGACCAAGCCGCGCGTATTACTCGGTCTCATGTCGCATGTTAATAGTAGTTCGCGCTTTTGAGACTTGCGAATTTGCATTGACGCTAGCGATCGTTTCCTCAAACTGGGAAGCTTCCCTGAAAAAAATGCGCGTCTCAATTTTTCTAAACATTATAACAGACAAGATATAGAATTTCTATTTACGATAAATGTGCATGAACAAGTTTTAGATACGTCACACAAAAAAAGAACACGAGAAATAAACATTTTAGATGATAATTTGATACGCTGTAATGTATTTCAATTATCCAATTTGTTACTTGAATTAATGTTCGTGCGCATCTCTGTACGCTTATGTTATAAAAAGCTATCGCTCGCTATTATCAGTGCGTGCTCTTCTTACGCTGCTTGGTTATTCGTCCACTCGAGGTTTGGGGGAAAGGGAGGAGAAAGATGCATTTTTAATTAAAGTTTCATGATGTATTTTAATGTAATGTATTTCTACGGCAAGATTTCCTCCGAGGACAATTTAATTCTGCGACATAATTTTTATTGCAAATTACTAGCGTAATGTAATTGCGTTTGAGTTCTGCAACGCGCTTCGTTTGTATGCTCCAATTAAAGACCGCGCGTACTGAAAGTGTCGATGAAAAAATATGGAATCTTTTATAACGCGCAATATCGCGCATATATCGTGGCAGCGAATTATTCGGGGAAAGCATTATTTCAACCTGCCCGTACTCATCTATCCCGCATCGGCGCTATCTTTCCGTCATTAAGGTCGGTTTATCGGCGATTAAGGAGCCGTTACAAAAGCTTGAATATCCCATATCCGGATTATTTTCGTGCATTAAATTTTGGCTTAAACGCGAACGAAAACCGGAACCTAATGTATCCGATCGACGTTATCCGCGAAGATCCGGTATCGCGATGCATCAGTAATTTCTGGCTCTACCGCCATCAATTTAATGAATGGTAATTCTTTCTTCGTGTCGAATAACGACGTCGATTATATCCATTAATGCATGATAAATGAAACGTCGACATGCATTCTGTCCAGGCAAGATAAATATGCCACTCCCGGAAAAGGAATGACAACCCTCTTCCGCGTATTTTATCGCATGAATATTACTGCTACTGCAGAAACAGTAGCTGAATTGCCATCGCGGATGCACTGGCCGAGCTAGAAGGCGAGACGTTGTCGGCGTATAGTATTATTTGCATATTAATGAGAATACTATTAAATGATAGTTGATCAATCGAAACGCGCGCACATGATTGGGTCAAGAATCACTTGGACATCCAAATGCGATATATCGCATACACAGTCGATTTCTGCTGGCGCAATGATAACTAGAATACAACACACAATGAGTATTCAGAGGTGAGAGAGAGAATGGCATGGATAATTCGGCGCGGCGTACGTCCCGCGGCCACCGCTCTCTATTCTCCCAGCACTTGTTGCTGCAAATGCAAATGTCGAGTTTATATCAGTCGAAGAATCCTTTGCAAATGCGTGTACGTACACGTGCATAAAGACATTTCAACGATAAGAAGGAAACGAGATATGTAAAATGAAACAAAGCAATTTTTCTTTGCATGCATTTGATATCTAGATAATGTAATGTATAAAATTGAAATTAAAATCGAAATTATACAGAATAAAGTTTCTACTTTGCATACACAACGCTCCCTTATCGAGAATGTATGTCGTCAAATACGGGATAATATACAAAATTATAAACTTATAAGTTAAGGCCAAGCTAACTCTCGCGCAATGTCCCTAGAGTCCGTCAATGAATGACGGATGGTCTCCGGTAATCGAAACTCTCGATCTCTGCCAGATACGTAAAGGATGATGCGCCAAGAAACCTGAGGCCAAGTCTCGGGACGAGTTCTTCAGCAACAATGGCAGCTTTGTGCGAAAGAGAGAGAGCGTGAGAGCGGCTCGTGATCGGTCTTCTCAATAAGAAGGTCGATTGATGAATTATTCCTTACGTTTCGCGCGCGAATCGGAGAAAGAGAATCTCTCCCTTTAAGCGAGGAGCTTAAAGGGCGATTTTTAACGGGCACGCTGGGCCAGCATCCGTCGTTCTCCTTCGCTCCGCGGATAATCGAAAGACCCTCGACGGGGTAATCCGTCATCGTTTACCGAGTCAAGCACCCTCGGGGTATTTTAGCGCACATTATCGCGTTATCGTCGAGGCAGCGGCACGAAAATTGCAAGATTTTCGAAAGCTTGTAATGCAACGCCGGAGACAAGTCAGCGGCGGTTCTTTGTGACATGATACCGTAAAATCGTCTCAAATTACTCTCGCGTTGGAACTTGGAATTGCTCGCTCTCGTGCCTCAGGCCGTTCGCGTTTAAATCCGTCGAGAGAAGACGACGCGGGAGCCCTAGAAACGCAACAACGGACAGCGCCTGCAAGTGCCACGCCGGAGAGTTTGAATTACCTCTGAATCAATTGCCATTGCATGTTTACACACTTCGACGCTTGCATTCGCGAGAGAAATGTCGCGGACCCGCGCAACGTTCTACAATTGCAATCGCGAGATTGCGCAAAGCTTTCCGGCGATAAAAAGAGAACGACGCCACGGTTCTAACAGTCAAAAGTGATGGTGTGTGCACGAGACATGGTTTTCTTCTCCCAGATAGCAAAACCGGGAAACCGAGATGTCTACCCTTTTACCAAGTACGTTCATCTCTCATTCTGCGACTACGTTCAGTCGCTGTTTCCCGTTGCTAACGAAAGCAACCGTACTTATCGCAGCGTCCACAATGACGCGTGGCAAAAGTGCATTCTCGTGTATGCATTACAAAGGGCATTTAGATGGTAGATATTTCATGCGACACTTCGGAGCATCAGAAGTACTTTTTGTCGAGAACAAGAGGTTCTTTCGATAGAGAATTCGCTTTCTCGATCCGCGTGCGCCCACTTTCGGCAGACGGAGAATTCGCGCGGACGGGCCGCATCCGAAGGGAGGGAGAGAGGAAGGCGCGCATCCCGAATATCGAAAACGCACTCTGCGCGCGTAAAAGCGTAGGCGCGTACGTGCGTGAGAGCGGTATCTCTACGTAGGGCGTTACGATGAGCGTTGCGTCATACGTCAGCCGGTTTTCCGGATAGGGCAGTATAATTTGGCGGCGCGGCGCTTGCGCCGCGCAAGGCGGGTCCGGGTCAACGGCAAGAACCCAGTCTAGTCGCACGACGAACGTTCAGCTGGTTTGGTTGCGTTGCGTCGCGACGCTCCGCGGAGTCGCGAGTGCGCCCTACGTTTCCATTCTTTCTTTCTCTCTCGCGCGTCTCCTTCTCTTCCCCGCGCGCACTTGCCACCGGTTTCCCGGCTGAACGCGTTCATCATTCCACCCCCGACCAAGCGAGAACCCCCGCCACCCCCGTCGACAGAAAACTCGAAGCAACAGGACGCGATTGCGCCAAACGAGAGCTGAAAGTCCCCGTGCAATTTCGGTTGCACAAGCGGGAGCGACATGGGACTTTTGTCCGACAGGAAATTAACCGATCGCCGAGAGAGAACGCCGCGCGAGTAAATCGTACCGATTTCCGGGGAGAGAAGGGTGCGCGAGTACGACTATCGCAACAGAAAGTGCAAAAAGGCGCGAAAAACGGAAGAGGATCGCGCGTACTGAGACGATCCGCGATCGATCTTCGCCACGCGCGTGTCCGCGCGTTTGCGCGTGTGCGATCGATCGGTAATCGATCTCGATCGCGGTCGCTGCGTCAAGACGCGGAAGTTGTTTTTAATTCGTCACGAGAAGCTGAAGAGAGGATAAGAGAGCAAGCAAGCGGTCAAGGGAACGAGAAAAGGAGGAACAGGAGGAAGAATAGGAGCAAGTTGATGGACTCGATAGTGCTGTGAAACCATCCGGTGATGCGTAATCGAACAACTTCCCAAACGGAGGCTGCCGCTACTGTTACTACCCTCGGCGTCGTTCCCGCGGACGAGCTGGTACGGAGATCGTCGATCGATTTCTACGGGCGAAGGGGTGGCGAGCGCGGATCCCGGCTTCCTCGGCCTGCCGGGACAATCGCATGCTTAAGCCAGTAGGTGGATCGTCCTTTACCCTATCAATCTCTCTTTCTCGCTCTCTCTCTTTCTCCTCTTCCTCTCTTTCTACGCTTTCTACGCCTCTCTAATAGGAAACTCACACACCGCTGCAAAAAGGAAAAAGTAAAGACGCGAGGTGAACGGCGAAAAGGAAATTAGTTCGTATCGACCTCTCGTGAGTTCCGGTCTCCTCGAGTCGCGCCGGCCGCAGGTGTAGCCTCCCTGAGGGTACACTTCGCCTTGTCAACGCGTTCGATCGTTATCTCTTCAAATAGATTCGCCGCTGGGTCGAAGTTTATACGAATGCGAAATCGCCGGCCGAGACGATACTTACGGACGACTTTATTCCCTTTCGTGACGATAAAGTTGAACGTAAAGGCAGCCCGGATGTAAAGATGCGACATATACCTTTCGTCACAAAGATTTCACTCGAGTCTGACCGAGGATGCGTATAATCGTGCCACATTGTAATATTTATACCCGCATGCGACTACAGGGCCCGAGGTCAGAGACTGCTTGAACGCTCATTAAAGAACGTGGAAATAATTGATTAGAGCTTTTTTAAAAATTACTCTAGCGAGTAAGTTCCGTCGAGTCACGGAGTCAATAAAATGTTGCGCATACTCGCTATATCGAATAAACTTTTTAAACGAGTATGCGAGAGTTCAATGTATACAATCTTATCAACTTCAACCTAAAGGCCGATATATTTACTTGCGCGAGGAATATCCTGAAATTTCGATTTTCACTTTAATTTATCATTATAAAGTATTGCATTATAATTCTATTATATGCAATTATTTATAATTATAATAAATTCATATAAATAAAAAAATTAATAAATTCAGCATGTTCAGTATGTTTACTTTTACGTTCTTTTGCGCTGAAATTGTGATTGGGATCTGTCAGACCTCATCAGGTTAACGATGAATAAGTGACTCCTCCGAACCGATGGAGAATTAGGGCGTTGCATACACGCGCTACGAATGCACCGGAAAAGATACGAGTGAAATACGATACAACACGGGTAATTCAAACCCTTATCAAACTCGTCATAATAGTCGAGATACACGTATGTCCCAAATATTGTGATTACAGTGTATGTGTACTGCGCGACTCCAATACCTATGCAAATAATATAGAACGCAATTGCATTTGCGCGAGCAGCATTCATGAACGCGGTATCGTTCCTGATGATCTCTTTTTCTTCAATCCGCAAGGGGACGCAGTAGTCTTGCGCGGATCTTATTAGCCGCGCGAGCAAATAAATTATCGCGTTTGACGCATCGAGCGCGACCACATGTCGCGGTCGTCAGGGACGCGATTTCGCGATTTTTTTTTCGAATCTATTAAGTCGTTAAGCCAATTAGTTGAGATACCGTCTACAAATTAATAGAAACACGAAAGAAAGGAAACGAGAGAAAATGCACGGCGAGGTGTATTAAGGAAAATATCTCAAGTACTTCGGGCAGCGGGACGGCATTATCGCGCGGGTGCATTTATCAAATGCCGCGTGCATTCGCGCGAGTGATTTATTTCAAGAAAGGAATAGCAATTAGTCGTTTTTCCGTGCTCAGCGACAATCTCGTCGCTGCACGAAGGGCTTCGAAACAAATGGAAATATCATGGTAATATCATGGCACTATTAATTATCGTTACGTTGGGCAGTACATGCGCAGAGTATGTGCCACACGTCGCTCACTGCTAACTCATATTGCTGAGGCATTAATGCGAGCGCGCTTTTTTTTCTAAATGCACAGATTCTCGTATCGCTATTACTTCGTTGGTTATTTCGAGGCACGTCCGACGAGTAGTTGAAACAAAATTGTCCTAGAGCGGAGTTTCGCTGTATCTTCATTTTTTTTGTAAATAGCTTTTGCAAATAGTTGCAACGGCTTGAGAATTTAATTCTCGGAACGGCTAACATTCATGTAAAATTCATGACTAATAAATTACTTCTTGCCCTGTTTTGTCGGATAATCATTAAACTAGAAACTTTGATGAACAATTTACGCGGACGAACAATAGTGACGAGCGATTTCTGATCGGATACTCCACCGAGGTTACCGTGAATTATTCAGTCGCACCCGGAAGGAAACGCGACGGATAAAGCGGCGATTACGAGGGATAGAGAGGATGAGGGTCTCTTCTTTAGAAGATGAGATTAACGCTATTTTATGAACGATGAAAGATTAAGACAGCCGGGAGAACCGAGGGAAGCTAGCGTGATGTGATGCGGTCTGGTTTTCACGGTATTACTGCGCGATCGCGTTCCGCGACAAAGGTGAATGAAGCTTCAATTGTTACGTGCATGTGTGGGTGCGATCAGATTCTCTGATAACTCTCTTCTGACACGACTAAAACTTACACGAATCTACAAGGTTTCATCACACGAATGCAGTATCAGTCTGTCGCCGCGCGTGTGACGAAACTTTAAAAAATCTGCAGAAAACTCCCGAGAAACTGGAAACTTCTCGCTATCGATCTGCACGTTCGCCACATTGAGAGATCTTCGCGTTGAGAGACATGACTATCGTATAGCAAGAGCTGACGAAGTGTGCAACTCGACGTATAAAAACGTATAGGAAATACGGATTTCTAGATCCATCGGATCTCTGAAGAAACACCATAAGTTTATAAAAGATATCCTTAGCACAGATAATAGCAGGAATCAACCTTCGCGTAAAGCAGCGGTTAATGCTCATCACTGACTTGAGCACAAACTTTGCTCTTTGGAGGAAACGTGCCGCTCTATTCTCATCGGTGCGCAAAAACGATACGAAACTGCGCTGTTCACTACAAGAGAAAAACAAAGCCAAGTTCGGGATTGGTAATGTGGCTCGAATGATGAATGCGACTATATCCGGTCCACGTTGGACGTGCTCGGTACCATACTCGATGGCATATTTCCCAGACATTGTTCGGTATGTACTTTCAGTGAACCTCATATACCGACTAGCTTCTCCCAAGCGACGATAAGTCCCATTGGACCCGGCACCAACACCGTTTGCACATCCAAATGCCATCTTAACTGCCGGCTACCGCGTCGCATTTCGCGCATTTCCGCCTGCTTGCAGCATCACGGTCAACGGACAGATTCGCGCGCGCAGGATCTTCCATTCGCCATTGTTACATAGGTTCGTTGTGCCGTGTAAATTACTGAACGTATTTCAATGTTGCAACGCGCCAGCACAAAACGCTTGGCCATACATATCGTATCGTACGTGTAAAGATAGTGGAAAATATAATATCCCGCGAGAATGGAAGAGGAAATGGAAGACAGAGAAAAAGAGAGAGGAGAGAAGAGAAGAGAGAAAACGGAGACTATGATCCTACTAAAGTGCAAGATATACACAGTGCATTATAAATGGATAGCAGAATTGCGAAGCTTTATGAATGAACGTATAACGATATCTCGAATAGTGGATTTACACAGTGTTGCAAAGGGACGCGTAGCAATATCTCAAGTAATACGTCTGCCGAGCAAACAAGTAATCTTCCCGCGAACAATTTATTTTGCATTCGGGAGGGTAAATCGCGCGGACGGAGATACGCAAAGGGTTGAATTATAATTTTAATTTTATATCATCGTATTGCACACCTAGAATGATTACGTGCGCGCCCCGATAAAGCTGCAGCGCCGGGCGAGTTTAAAATAGCGTAGGTCATCGTATCGATAGACGTGTTATTGACAAGCGCATGGCCGACGATAGCGTAGGCAGGCGCGAATTGTCATTGCAACTGACAACTTTTATCGACGCGGGCGGATATAGACTGTGCTCAGGAAGAAATTGATAAATCGATAAACAATATCCAGCGCGAACGCGAGTACAGAAATGCAGCGTGACAGAGAGAGAAAGAGAGAGAAAGAAAGAAAAAGAGAGGTAGAGAAAGAGAGACAGAGACATTCTCACGGACTGTTCTCGTTCTTAATTATCTTCAGCTGATTGCTATTGCGTCTCTCGGAACGATGCTGCAGTTTGCTCAAGACGAATTGAGATCTAACGAAATTAGAGTCGCCGCCGTCGCGGCCAAACTCCAGCGAAGAACTATCTCTCCGGGGACCGTAGTATATATCCCATCCATCATCCCATCAGTATGGCCCATAAATTGAATATTAATACCAAATTTTACCCGCTGTTCCCTGTAGAAGAAACTGCGGCGACGGCTGCGGCTGCGCTGGTGGATAAAAGACACAATCTCGAGAAATTTCATTCTCTCCTGAGACCTGAGAGACCAAACAGATCTCCTAAAAGATACTCTACCTATGCGAACGCTAAAAAAAAGGAAAATGTACATATATATGTAAGAGCCATGTGCGCGTTTCATTTTTATATCGAGCTATAAAGTTCGCGTGGGTATATGCGCGTTTGCGCTCCTCCACGCGGAATGATGGGATATTAATATATGAGTATATACGCGCGATATTAATACGCCGATACTTCTTTTTTACGATACCAAAAACGCGGCGACGCAGCGAGGAGTATACTATTTTAATCGCGGAAGCCGATGAAACGGCTCTTCCATTCACGACGGGCGGGCATGAATTAAAAGCGCACTCTCGTTTTAAGAGTATATTAATAGCGCCAAGTATGTAACATCAATTGCGAAATCCATTCAGTGAATAGCTCGGACAATGCAACTGTATTATTATTATTGGATATACGATTATCTCACATGAGAGGACGGAATGTTTCAATATGACCGGACTTCTTTCTGGCGATCTGATAACACTGTAAATCCATGAGATTTTATCAATTACGATACAATCATCACATCACATTAATTATTTATATTGTCGTCAACACTAATAAACGCGCAGCTGTTGTGATAAGTTTTGTGAAATTTCTCAAAGTGATGCAAACGCGCAATCTAATATGCGCATCCTCCACATCGTTCTCGACGTCAGACAACTGTCATCGTCTCAAAGGCATTCTTTCGCCTCGTTTAAGCTCTCAGGCAAAAATGCACTAATGCAAGATTCAGTTTCAGGCACGCGACGTATTCGGCGCATCCCGGTGAATTCCGTTCGCGCGCGTTATTTCGTCCAGGAGGTCCATTTTGCCCTCGGGGCATACCATCGTTGACCGTTCGCCTCATCGGATATTAATGTATCGGTGCCGCACCACGCAAAATATCGATTTTTACGAAAAGGCAGCTTCGCCTTCTTTGCTGCGCTCACGACACAAGATAAAGCGGTTATATAGCCAGGCGATCTGCAATTTTATCGGCACATGGATGAATATATCGCTCGTCGCGAGTAAAAACACCGGTCTTCGTCAGCTAGAAATATTGCAGTATTTGCATAACGGTGCAATGGCGCGTTATTATTTCCTTTTTTTTCCCTCGTGATATAACACAACAGGGTGGCCGCACCGCGTGAGTTTTCGGCGCATCTTTGTCAACGATATAGATTAAACCATCGACACCGCTCGGCAAGCGCGAGGGTATTCGAAGAATAAAAAAATATTCCCTTCAACCGGTAGTCGGCAGCCTGAACGTGACACGAACCGCCATACGGGGCTGCAATTTTTATCGGATAGAGGCGCGGCAGATGGAATTCGTGAGAGGAGGCTGGTGCATGAATATATTATTGAATGCACGCACGAGGAACTCGAGGAGAATACGCAACGCTTTATATATATCCGAGGAAAAGGGAAAATACGATGGTTGGTGATGATTTTATGTCGCGAAGGAATTTACTTGTTCGCGTTCACTTTTATAATAAATTGAAAACAATGTCGCTCGTCTCGTGTTTAGTAAAACTGCAAAATGCATCATTAAAATGCACTGCTTATTTATATATTGAAACATTATATTTTGATTCGCTGTTACATGATATTTCTTCGCCTTCATGTCCAAGCACAGTCCATCAATCTACTATGAATATGAATGTGATGCGTGCGAAAGACCTTCACCTTCGAGATGAATAATGCTCTGTGAACGGGCATATTAATTCGTTTCCCCCTAACGATTTTGCTCTCGATCTCGTTCGTCCATTCACACACTCGTGTCCGAGCGACGTTCGAGCGTATTACTTCAGAGCCGCGAGAGGAAAAAGGAGCTCTTAACTGCGCCATTACGACGAGCTAAGCCCCGGGTAAATTTTAATAAAATTTTATACACGACCAACCCTCTTGCTGGACTAGCAAAAAGATATAAAAATCAGTATAGGGATTACTTTTGATGAAACGTTAACGTTAAGTAGTGTTGAGAGAAAGAGAAACAAGGAGAGACTTGCAATGTTTCTTCCATGTTAATGCTAACTCTGGCATTTAATAAGACGAGCCAAGTTCCATAAATATAAAGTTTTCTCCGTCACAGGAATACGTAAGTCAAGTTTGCGATATATTTTTGCATATTTGCATTAATTGATCACCTCAACATTGATCGAGTTAGCCTATCAAAACCGGTAGCTCTTCGGAAACTACGACTCATTTGCATGAAGCGCTTTACATCCGTACCTGCCAATTCAACAGTCACGGTGACAGCACGAACGATTTTTCACGGAAAAACTTTTCGCTTTTATGGGTTATACATTCGATTTATCTAGTTGCAAGTCATATACGCGTTTGATATTTGCTCGCGACACCAAATTTCAAACTCTAGCTCTATGTAAACTGAATAACGAAATTTCCTATCGCCATTTGCTTGATGTATCAAATAGATCCTCCATTGATCTCAAGTGTTTCCATCAAAATTTCGCTGTGCTGGAACGAATCGGATTCGTCGTTGATTCCGTCATTAAACTTTGACGCTGTAAAAGGTGCGACACCCCGGCAAATGCACACACGAAACGGGAAAAAAGCTTTTTGATGTCCCGATAGATTCCCGCCGATTTTTATGTACACGCCGAGGTACACGTGGCAAACACATTCGGTATTTGCCAAGTAAATATTAAACCGGTATCCGATGCTCGCGACGAGCGTTTTTTGCCATTTAATCTTTCCGACGTGGAAACTATCGCAATTTGTTCGGAGTTTAATATCTAATCGGCCTTGCGCGTTCACGCGCGAGGGAAAAAAGGAAAAAGTGAAGCTAACGCAGGAAGTTACTCTCATCCTCGAGCGGGCAGATGGAGAAGCGACTCGATTTCTTTAAGTGAGCTTTTTTGTAGGTAATTCCTTTCGCGCTCTCCTCTCTATTAAACGTAATGCAGAGGCAATTCGCGGCGGTCATTTCCGCCGAGAGTCGATCGGCTTATGAAAGAGCAATGGCCGTTAATCCGGCCGCCCGACGCGCGGCGGCAATTTTGTCGGAAGAAGGTTGGACAGGAGCTTTAATCTGTTTGTCAGAGAATTGATTTGCAGCGTCCTCGATAGCGCGCGCGCTTACCACGTGTTACCGCTCTAAATTACTGTTCAACATGTATCCCTACGTGTCGCTTTTGCTCGCGCGGTATTCCGGAGCTTCAATCGAGGAAATCAATCAAGTGATCGCGCGGTCGTGATCCCGCGTATTACGCAATACCACGTTACGTCTTCGACGCGAGCGGAAAGGAACGATTCTCTTCAATGACGGCGTTCTCTTAATCTCGAGAGCACTCGTCGAGACGTGCTCGACTGCAGGCGGTTCAAAACATCGCGCGGCACCGATCGTTCTTTCCTTGCATTCTTGGCGTTCTCTTGGCATCTCTTCAACCGCCTGATTAATTAGATTGGACGGTTGACCTTTTGGAGAAAAGGCACTTCAGCGTTCCGAGATTAATTAAACGTGGAATAGGGGCAAACGAATTGGACCGATCGCTCTGCGAAAATACTGGCTCGATCGCGCGATCTGAAGTCGTCGCGAGAGTAGATTACCGTTTCTTAACGTTCCACCGAGTGCAACACAAAAGTGCGAACACAGTTAATTAATCATTGCTAAGAATTAATCGACGCTCAATTTGAAATAAGCGTCATTGGTCGAAGAACACCTTCCAGTCCTTCAGAATTCTATGTCGGCTTAAAATGACATCATCTCAAGTTACGGATCGGCATGCGGTCGTAACGGATCATCGCTGATAGAGCGATCTCGAAACCTCGTAATGTGACGGCCATCTATCTCCCGCGTACGCGCGCGTCTCGATAACTGGATAATGAATGACATAATTGATTTTCGGAGTCACGCGATTGAAGGCATACGCTGTGGCGATCCTTACAGCGCGCGATCGATGCATTCCGAGGATGTGGAGGATACGCAAACGTAGGTATATTGCACCGGCAACGGCTCGCCTTAGGGCCGAGACATTAATTAATGTCGGCCACGCGTCTCTGTAACCCTAATCCCGGATTAAGTAATCCACGGATTACGCGATACGTGCCTCGTGTCATGACGTCGCCGAAATTTACTCCGAGGAAATTCAGTCGGACGAGGAAGCGCGGAAAGACACGTGGGATGTCGTAATCCGAACGCGTTCTCGGCCGCGCGAACAATTATATTTCACGAGTACGAAAAGCCGATTAATTCCGGCGCAGAGGTGGAATTAGCGACGCTTAAGCTTAATAAAGTAACGATGTATTTCGCCCGCTCGGTATATCGAATACCTCGCGACGCAGTGTCGTTCCTGCTCGTCGACTTCGTTCAGGAGCGCTGACACGTTGTGCGATACGCGAACTTTGCTCGCGCAACAAAGAAGACGCTCTATGATCGAGAGGTCCCGCGACGATGATGCAAATACGCCGGAAATTATAGCGTTACGTCGCAACTGTGCAGCTTCGTTGTAATTTTCCCACGTCGGATGTCACGCGAGAGAATCTGATAGGATTGATCCGACCACCGGGACCGGATGCAGCAGCATTTGCGAATGCAGCGCGGAGCAGTGCGTTTCGCACGAAAGACGAGCTTTTAACGACGTTACGCCGAATCCATTGGTAATTCAATTTGTCCCCGTCTACCCTCACCCTCCCCTCGAAACCTAGATGACACGTGTGGGTCGATACCATAAGCACGCCGTCGACGGTAATACGGGAACGGCGTCGTGTAATCCACGTGGAGGACTTTATGCACGCGCGAATTCTCGTGCGCGCTCGGGAGAGCGCTAAATGCATTTGCCGCATGAGTCAGATCGATCTCTCGTTGAATTGTTATCGCGTGCGTGCCGGGGATTCGCGATCGCGTTTGCAGCTTCGTCAAACGGCTGCTCCTTGCAATTTCCGCAGATTTTTATCTACGCGCTGCGCGCGCCATGATTCCTCGCGGATTCGAGGTAAAGATTTATCTCCCAAAGAACTCTCTTCTCTCGCGGAGCACGCCTTCGAGAAGTATATACAAGTACACTCGAGCAAAGATTTATACACTGCAGAAAATAACGTCGGGATTCTAATAATATCGGAACGGTATGAATCGACTTAGTCGTGACGTAAATTATACTTTAGCGGTATTTGATTTGAAATTTCATTACGGGGATGTATAATCTGGAATTTAACAACCTGGGACTCGGGATTTATTAAAATAATTTACACAATGATTCCAGCCGCGGAGCCGGGAGCTGCGTGCGCGCGCCGGAAGCAAAATGAAAAGTTACTTTCCAACTGCGCCGTTTATTCTCGTTCGTGTATCTTGCATCCATTTCTCGTCATGTCCTACGAGCTCCACTCTACAAACTTACGATCACTCAAAGTCTCGTTACATCGTACTATTTGGCTACATCGCCGTTGCCCGCGGCATTGCACTCGTCTCGCTTGACGTTTCAAACAACAGGTTGTACAACGAATTTAGAATTCATAACACCAATCTTTTATCCGTATCGCGTATCCTTCAACTTCGCCAATGGCAATGTCTACTTTGATTTTCATTACCGCAACATTGTAGACTCGAGATCGTTGTATCCCCATATAAAGACGCACACACGCGTTTTATTCGTATGACAAATCGAACGAACGTTGCGAGATTGGACTACGGATTTGAAATGAAATGTGGAGTGCTAATTACGTGAAATTACTCGAAATGACACCTGCCTCGCTGTTACATTGAACGATTCGTTGAAACCGCGATACAAATCACTTTTGCTATTGAAAGTGGCCGATAAGCGCCCGTCGACTCTGCGGAATATGCCTATTCAGTCAGAACGACAGTCGTTGACTGACAAACGAGCATTAACGATTAAATCGTGATCGAGAGATGCGGATAGCCCGATTAAAGAGTGACGATTGAAATCTCACCATGCAAATTATCGAAGCATAATAAGCCATAAGTGTCGGAGCAGGATCAGTCGAATGGCCTGATGTATTAATTTCCTTATGCGCATTTTTAGATGAACGTGTTTGCTGTCGATTGTGCGATCGACGATACGAGCTTGGCACACAGCTCGGAATAATGTGATTAGAATAGATTATTCATAGATTAATGAAGCTCGCCGGATACAGATGCAGGATGAATGTTTGCAATATTATCGTTGTCACATGATATGTATAATCAATATACATGTTAATAATTAACAAATGTTAATCGTTGCATAAATAGGTGTGCGCCACGTCCAAAAGTGGTTAACAGCGAATGACAATCAGCGACAGGGCGATTAAGCCCCAAGAAAAACAGAGACATTGTTACATGAAATTATATAGAATTCTTTATACGCTTTTAAATTATTCGTCATTCCAGTTGCGAATTACGATTAAATTATACGGCGCACGTAACCGCGGTAAACCGCGTTAGCGTATATAATTTATAATTATTATCGCGCGCAGTGTATATTAAGTGTAATGTCCTACGCGGTTATTCCCAAACTCCGAACAGCGTAATTGCGTACCGCAGTATTATGACAGATTTATCGGAGCAATGCGAGTGGAAAACTCCGCTCGCGTATTTGCATTCATAATATTGGGGTACATATTTGGGGCCGTTTTCGCTCCGGCGTTCGCAGTAAAACGGGCGAGCTCGGATATAAGCGCTTAATCCGTAATGTTGATTAGCGTGATTACAACTAATACGTATCGGACGTATTATATTGCCGAACCGAAAAATACATTATCTCCGATATTGCCTGGTTCAGGTCGTTCGTAGCGTTCAAAATACAGCTTGTTCCCGGAACGTAATGCGAGAAGAATCGAAAATGCACCCTCCTTTAACAGCAACGGCAGCGCTAAAGCGCTAATTGCTTCTCGAATGTACTGTGCATTTTTGTCGATACTACCAACATCGGGCTGAATTATCAGCGGGGTTTCTCGAGCCGCATACTTTTAATTGACCACTAAATTGCAACACCCGCGCAGTTAAACGGATATCTGCGGGCGATCATTAAAGAGAATAATGGCACAACAGTGGGCAGCAGCTCGGTAGAAATAAAGCGCCATGTAAGTATCAGCAACGAAAGTGCACCGTGCACAATTTGAAAGAAAAAAAGAAAAAAAGACGCGGAGCGTCCGAGAAAAAATACTGAAAAGCTCTCACGAGATCACGGCGATATTTCGTGCTGCCGTGAGTTAAGTAAAGCCGAGAAGCTATGGAGAAGAATCATTAGACCGGGGATGCGGCAGTGTATCGGGTTGAAAGTTATTAAATCGGTGCCATGCCTGAAAGGACTTAGAGTTTATCTTAGAAAATCCCATTATCGATCGCGTCGTGGTCGGTCCGTGTCGTATGTATATGATACTAACGAAGGCGAAAGGAAACTGAGCAAGACACGTCACGCGGTTCAGAGACACTTTTGTAAAAAAAAGGGCAGGCGCTTCCGATAGCGTTTACTCGCTATTTGCGCCGTTTCATTACCTCGACTATATCTAAGGAGAGAAAAGGCAGAGAAGGAACAAGAGGAGGAAGAGAGAGAAGGAAACGTCTGACCGAGTTCCGTCCATTATTAGGATCGATAGTGCATTAGGAACGTCGCCTGAATTTCACTGATGGTTGACGACGACGCGACAGTCGTTCCTATAATGTGACCGCGCCGAAATGTCACGACGATAACGACCGATCAGAGGAGGCCCGATATCTGATGGAAGAGTGAACACTCCAACAAAGAAAAAAATTCCTCGAGTTTAATTAACGACCCTCCTTCGGCTCTTTGCCGTTGCGCGCCACGCGGAAATGGCGTCGATCCTTTATTATTTCACCTTTCGTGAATTCAATTAACGTAATTAGTCAGAACGACCGTGATTTAACAACGTCCCGATGTTCCTGATCTTGACGGCCACGTTCACACGTTAAAAAAAAAGATACAAAGTATCGATCATTTCATCAGTTATAGGCGCAATTGGACGAGCCTTCCACACAGAGAGGGACATTTTTATTTTTGGGAAAATCGCTTGTCAATACTTTATCGAGATTAAAGTCGGATATTCTAGAACACCTCGTATAAAAAATGAAATATTATTTCTAGAAACATATCACGGTGAAAGAGATTGCGAGGGTCGTCCCTCCGATTGAGAATTTTTATCGATCTGCGCGTATAAAAAAATACAATGTTTTATAGCGCTCAGAAATTATAATGGAGAATGTAATAAAAATTTCAAGTTTCGTGAGTGACCATCCAAGACACGTTGGCAGTTTATCGTATTTTCTGTGACTGTCTCCAGAGACTTGAAATGCTATTACGCGATGCCTCAGATAGGATTTCGAGCACATGATTCGAATCATACACATTGATTTGATTTACAAAGCTCTGATACAAGTACAATAAATCTCCATTTGCCGGAAACATTTATATGCCCCGGTCAGCGACATTATCGCATTACATTTTCCACACTGCGCACAAAAAAAAGAAATAATTGGAAACATGAAGGATAACGTAAACGATATGTATGTATATGTACTTGCGTAATATTAGGTTGTTCATTAAGTTCTGCGGTTTTTTTGCTCTAAATTAAAACATAAATCTATTGTACTTACACATTTATTCAATCTAGAATGTATTGTCCATCTTGATCGACCACCTTCTGCCAACGTTCTGGAAGAGACATAATGCCGCGTTTGTAGAAGTCGCGCGACTTCTGCGCGAAAAAGTCCTCCAAGTACGTTTGAATATCGTCCACTGAATTAAAGCGCTGTCCGTCGAGATTGTTTTGGAGTGACCGGAACAGATGGTAATCCGACGGCGCAAGGTCTGGGGAGTACGGTGGGTGCTGCATGACTTCCCAGCCAAAGCACTTAAACTTCTTTTTGGTCACCAAAGCAGTGTGTGGTTTGACGTTGTCGTGGTGGAAGACAACGCCCTTCCTGTTCGCCAATTCCGGCCGCTTCTCCGCCACTGCCTGCTTCAATTTTTCTAACTGAGCGCAATACTTCTCGGCGTCGATGGTCTGACCGCGCGGAAGCAGCTCGAAGTACAGGACGCCTCGCCAATCCCACCACACACTCAGCATCACTTTCTTCGGATGCAAATCCGCTTTGGTAACCGATTGTGACGACTCACCTGGACCGCACCATGACCGCTTGCGTCGAATGTTGTTATATACCACCCATTTTTCATCTCCCGTGACCACCCGTTTGAGAAAGGCCTCCAGCGAGTTCCATTTCAGCAGGGATTCACAGATCATGACGCGGTCCAAAATGTTCTTTTCAGTGAGCTCGTGAGGGACCCAAACATCTGCTTTTTTCGACATCCCAAGCCGTTTTAATCGCTGCGCAACCGTTGTATGGGCGATGTCGAAGCGCTCCGCGATCTCCCGCGTCGTTAGGTGTCGGTCTGCTTTGATTGCGGCCACGATTTGGTCGTCGTCAGTGGTGGATGGACGACCGGAGCGAGCAGCATCGGAGACGTTCACATCTCCGGAACGAAAACGCGCAAACCAACGCTGACAAGTGTCAGCGCTTATGGCCGAGTCCCCGTACACGCCACATATCTCACGTTGTGCGTCTGTCGCTTTTACTCCTTTGCGGAAGAAAAATAGCAAAATGTGCCGAAAATGCACCTTTTGATCCTCCATTTTCAATGAATAGCGCGTACACACAACACGTCAAAACACAACAAAGACTCTGGCGAAATGTCAAGCGTTGTCTAACCTGTCACGGAGTATGCGGCAATCCGCGGTTCAGGCGATGTATGCTATCTTTTTCAATGGACAAACGCTATCTATCGAGAAAACCGCAGAACTTAATGAACAACCTAATATAATAATAAGACTGATCTCGAAACACATGAATTTCCACGTTAATTTATTCAGCGCCCGCAAATCTCGCAAAGCGTATCAAGCAGCCGCGTAATCCACTCTCTGACGTAAGCCGAAATTATTCGCTCGGAGGCGAGATGCGACGATAAAATCGAGTGAATTCTCAGTTTCGTCAGGCAGCGTAGAAAACTCGCTTAAGGAGAAACTTGCATTCCGCGCGTTTCCAGAGAGGAGCACGCAAGTACTACAATGACACTTGGAGGATCCAAAGTTGGACTTTTAAACTTCCCTCAGTCCGATATTCTCAGCGAACGCGCGCGTGAAATCTCGCGTTCGACGAACGGTCCCAGGAAACGTCTACGCATAACAAATAGAACGTGAAAGTGCCATGAATTTCGCTCGTTGCGGAGATGCGACATGCTTGTCGACGAAGCTTGGTCCGTCTCTTCTTCTCTCTCGACTATCTTGATCGATGAACTCGCATTTGCGCGATTAAATCCGTGATACACGACAGTAATGCGACAGAACTTCTTTATCCAAAATAGGGTTGTCCCCTTGAACGACTCGAGATGCGATTATTTGCGCGATCGTCCCTGTTAAAATACTCTGATGCGATAACTTGGAATTAAGAAGGCTTTACTATCTCTCTCTCTGATACCGTCGAGTAGAGTGCATAAATATACGGATATATGCTTAGTCGACTCGTGACGTTTAATCTATTTGTCGAAATAGCGAGTGTAGCAAAGTTAATTCCCTTAAACCGATAGGCGGTCGGACTTTGATGTATTACGACGGGGCGACGTCGCCGACTACTGATATTTTATGTATGAAGCGACGAAAGGAACGAAAGTGGAGGCGGGGGTCGCGAAAGCGCTCGATAATATTTGAATTTCCGTCGTGTACCATTAGAGCAGGTAGCGGCATACGACGATGATTTCGATTTTGCCGATTCGATAAGTATGAATTACTTTGCAGATGCTCCGTTTCTCGAGACTTTTCTTCCAATTAATGCCAAAGGTTACGCGCGCAGATGCTACCGACGTATTCACAATTTAGGAAAAAATCATACGTGACAGTGTTGGATCATGCAATGATTGACGTATCTCTGAGGATCTGTTATTTCTCCATGAGAGAAGATTCAATTTTATTTAGTATTCCACATATTATGTTGGAAAAAATTGTAATACCTTTACATGGACATGAAAACAGTTAACATTAAATTTTAAGTATAGAATTATGAGGAAAATGTTTATTATACAGATAGTAACGATAAACGGTTTTGGCTGAAATATTCTAGGGGAAATTGGATTTTCGTGCCAAAATGAGACCGTACTGAATTATGTATCCTTACTTTTAATAAACGTGCAGAAACGTTGTTCTTCAGAGAGGTAGTTCACTGAGTTTCCACTCTGAGAAATTTCTCTCTCTCTCTCCTCTCTCTCTCTCTCTCTCTCTTTATCGCTCTTACATATTTTAAATATTCCTCTAGTGCTCTGAGAGATACCTGGACACGGTGCAACATCAAACTCTCGCAGTGCTATAATTATTCTAATGAGCGCCTTTAATTAATTAAGGTTAACGAAGCTGATAGACAATGATTACTAGGCGCTGCCGTAATAAACGCGTGGTATTGGAATTTATAATCACCCACTCGAGAAAGAGAGACCTATCACGATAACCCATGATTTGATGAACCGTGATCTAATAATGAATTAACAAGGTAACGATAAAATTCATCACAAATTAAGTATAAACACCTTTTCTTCTCTCTTTCAATTAACAAAAAACAAAAAAAGTTATTTATTCATGTAAAAGTGTACATTAGTAAATTTAATTTATTTTTATTTTTGAACTTTACTTTAAAATATTCCACAGACAATCTCGTTGATATGCACATTCAAAAAATGTAGAAGGTTTATCTTCTAAAGAAGGTCGCATAAGTCTTAATACCCTTAAAAGTTTATAACGTAAATTTTCAAGGTACACTTAAAACTTTGGCGAGTCCTCTCAATGACAATGTAATAACATCATTTCCCGTCGCCCGATCTATCGTGCAAACCGAGATATTTAATTTGAAAACTCGAGCAGTATCAGGGAAGGAAAGAGAAACAGAGAATGAGGGAGAGAAGAAGTTTCGCGAGTGCTACGAGAGCTCGTTGCTGGATTTACCTCGTTATCGCTTTTGGATCGATAAATCTTTCAATTCCGTTCGTTCGTTCGTTTCCATAACTTCACAAATAGCATTCCCGAACTTTGTGGGGCAAAGAACAATCTTGGCGCGATGTTCGCCTCGCTGAATCCTCTCGTACGTATAACAAATGAATGAAACACGATAAACAACATACTCGGGATTTTTCGAGTACTTACATACGCAAGTATAATTTTCAGGATATCGCGTTATTACCTCTTTTTACGAAATATTTTTAGCGAATGTTTTTTACGCAAAGAGAGTAACTACTTTCGAATGCATTAAATTTCATCATGCTGGTACTCTCTGATATTAAAGGTGAACGATGCACGATTTATTCTGATTTCAAAAATGTATTTTGAAATATATCTTGCGTCGGTCTATTTGTGCTTTTTTAGCTGATACGTAGAGATCGTTTTCATAAAGAGGTATGCTCTTTCATTATTTTAATTAGTAATCTTGATAATGCATGCACGTATTGTAGCAAATCGCTTTCACATACAATATCTTCTCGGCAGAAGTCACATATTTTTTTACATAAAGCACCCTCGAATGAGAAGCTTTAATACTTTCGGTAAACATTTCACGCTGACGGAGTAACAGCACTCGTGGGAAGATCGAACAAGATATTGACAATCTCCCGGAATATCCGTAGCGTGAATAATAAATCGTTTCCTTACCGCCGGAAACAGCGATGTATCTCGAAACTCCACCTCATCACCGTTTCCGTCAAATGTGGGCGAATTTTTCGTTGCCAGAAAAGCACGAGCGCACGAAGAAGGGCCACGTCGCCGTTAAAGAGGTAATTTATAGCGGACACGTGCCAACTTTATGCCCACTTTTTGTTCGACAAATCGCAATTTAGTGCAACGATGATGCAGGGGTGTAATATTGTCTGTACGACCGAAAGCATTGCTGCTTTCCTAAGGAAACGCTATTTTTCTCGCGAGATTTGCGAGGTTGCGCTACTTGGCGAATCACACCCAGGAGGCGCATGCGAAACATTCCATCTCATTCCTTGTAAAAAATTGCAGACATTATCGCGCGAATAATTTCGACGGTTTCCGGTCGTAACGGACGTTCCGGCGCGTAACTTTAAGCCAACCTACGAAATTTGTTATCGGGGAAGATAGCTTTATTCGGAATACTCTTCACCTCCGGCGGGCTCGTTCACGTTTTTTGTACACACCTACATCTGCCGGGCTTTGTAACGTTATATTCGAAAGTGACCCGGCATTCCGTTTGATCTAATGAAACTTCATTCGAGTGCCGAAGCGACGAGGCGCATGGTTCTTGTGTCAAACAGTGTTCCGATCCTATCATATGAACGCCTGTTTGGCGTTGACACGAAAGACCATCTTGTCGATCATGGAAATGGCTATTAAATTCATATTTCATTTCTCAAATTACAGTTTCTCAAGTTACAAATTACAAATTACAGGGAAATTACAGTCGAGTTTATTCATCTTAACAGCAAGAAATCACACCAGATCGCGTAAATTTGTTTTCGCGCAAAATCCGCATGATGCGTTAAAACTTTGGCGCCTGGACGAAATATTTCGTTGCTTTAAATATCGTTCTTATATAAATGTATTCTAATATACTATGCAAATGATTATTACTACTGTTTCGTGTGTATCACTCTGAACGTACAGCGGAAGATATTGCTCCGGGGGGGAAAATCTCGCTATCTCCCTTGGTAATGGCAGGAAGGCTTAATAACACGTACAAATGCTGCAGCTGACAATGTAATCGAGCCAAGTCCGCCGTTGCTTCTTCGAGATGAGCAATACAACGAGACGGGAACAGGTGTATTTAGATTAGGTCATCAATTACGGCCGTGACGGGAATGGAAAGTAATGAAGACTTGAAGGGAGGAATCGGGACGAACGTCTGCCCATTCGTGGTTGGAAGTTCAATTACCGGGTGATATCCGAGAGAGAGGACGGAAGAGAACAAACACACCCTCACAGCGTACCAAATACCAAATATTGGAGGAGCGCGGTGGACACACACACAAGTCGATAGCCAGTCATTGAAGGCACAAACTGGCTGTTAAGACAACACAATAGTTAGCACGTATGCTTCGATGATCGCTCGGCTCAGTCATCTGATTTTTTTCATCTCGCCGAAATTTGCCTGTTGCTGCAAACTCGATACGGCGCTTCTCTCTCTCTCTCTCTCTTTCTCTGTCTGTCTCTCGTTCTTTTTTCTCCCTCGGCACACAGCGCTCAAATTAGGGCGGCCTATAACATTTCGCTCGGCAAGAGTCACGATAACTGACCAAGCAACCAGTAATCTCATCCGCTAATCAAATCAATCGCATGAAACTCGGCTCGGCTGCGTCTCGAATTAAACGTCCGCTCTTACAACCAATTAGGCGTAATACGTGCCGACCTAGAATTTAGAGTCTGACGTTTCTCCTTGACCAATTTCCGAGCTTGCGAGCCTCTCTCCGAGAGCGAGAACTCGGAGGCGCTATCGTTAGAGTTTTTGAGACCCGGCGAATTGAAAATAAAACTCGTCCCTCGTTGTGTTATTCAATATTCAGAAATGGCACGATAACATATTCCAACAATATGCAAGCCTCCGGCCGTTATTTAGCGACGTCATCCTGGCGTGTAACAAAAAACCATAAAACGCCACGGAGGTAAGGACGTTTGTCGTAAAAAGCTACGGCGCTCGCACGCGCTGACCGGTTTCCTAGTTTTATCCACGGGCCAAAGGATTGTGTATGCGTCGTCCGTTTTCCTGCTTTTCACGTTGTCACGACAGAGACATCGTAAGTGAAAACAGTCCTCTCACGGCGTCAGGTTCGCGCCGAAACTTTCATCCTTGACGCATGGCCTCATAAGAATAACCCATTTTTATCACGATCATAAATATTCATAGAGAAGGACAAAGAATAAGAGGCGGAAAGGAAACGCGCTGCTTCTTTCGAGCAACGGAAAGATTAAAATTTTCCGCGCGATAAATCCCCCCATCCCGCTTATGCACGATTGATATGCGAGACTTCATGACCTTCGTGGAAAAGGGACTTGTATAAATGGTCTGCGGCAGATCGTTTATCTCGAAAATAATAGCGGCGTAATCTATGCGCTTACGTACACACACGTACGTTATATTGCACGTATGTACGTGTACGCAGTTACTACACGTCGTTTGGAAGCTTTGAATAATGAGCTGAATTTATGAGTCTCGCGATATACAGTCAATCTTAACTCCAGTCACTGGCATAGCGCATAAACATGATCGCACGACTACTTTACTCGCTATCGAGTCGCGATGCGGCGGACGGTAATGATCTAGAAAATGCTCGTGAAGCTGGTATCAGAGGCAGATAGACGGGCGCACTCGACGGAGGATAGATTAAGATAGCGTAAAACCCGTGTTCGCTGAGGCAACACGCAGTGTAATTTGCAGCACAGATCGAAAGGTCAGACCAGCGGGATACGGGACACACACGTATGTACGTACAAGTGTGTCGAGCGGGTATCTCTTTGGCGAGTCGATCGCGTCTCGAAGATAGTGTCAAAGCAATTGCATGCTCGGGGAAATGCCGTGTTGCGACAAGGCCACTCGAATTTCGCGATTTCATTTAAATCCCACGGGACGAGAAACAATCACGATTCACTCCGGGGATGCAACATTGCTAGCGAGACTAACGTCGTTTCCAAACTTCGCTTGCAGAAGTGCTTCAACTTAAATCGGTACCATGCGCGTATTATCGTGCCAAGGCTTGCCGTGCTTATAGATGTAATGTGCATAATGGTGCATATCTCTCTCTCTCTCTCTCTCTCTCTCTCTCTCTCTCTCTTGCTCTCTCCAGTAATGGCATGCGGTACGTTCATAAGCCATTCCGTGAGGACAGACAACCGACAGATAGTTCGATGATGTGCACAGTACGTGCGTTGTCATCCGGAACTCGAGCGACGACGTCGAGGCGGAACCAAACGTGGCAAGTCAGTTGCCAAATATTACTTCTCGAGACGAGCGTGCCAAATTAATCGTAAGCGACCTGTCTGCGGTGACAATGACGACGGTACAATGCATTTATTTCCAAATTAGAAATAAGTCATTAATCACCGAGGTCGTATCCGACTTGGAACATTCCGTATAACAAAGGAACGTTTTCACTGCGAACAATATTCCTCGTGAATCCAGCAGTTTCTAAAGATCCATGATGCATTAAATCACTTCGTAACAGATAATTAATTTAGGTGATAATTCGATTGAAATTTTAATAACGATGCAAATATCGGATCGAATCATAAATAATTTATCCGTATTCAATATTACTTGAATTATCCATTCAATATTAATAAGATGAATTAATTACAGTGAATGCCGCAACGACTTTGAATTTAAGTAGAATAACGTTTGAATAACTAGCTCGCTGTTCTGAATGCTGCGTCGAAATGTATCGTCGAACACTCGACAAAACAATCCAACAAACGTACCGCAAGCGAAAGTATTTACGAGTAAACGTCTGCAAAGTTTGCGGCTTCTTCCATCGCAACCCGTTCGTTTATGCATCTTTATCTGCACTCAAGTTCCTCCCTTCGCTTCGTCTCATTCCGCATCTCGCGCCAAGTTCGGATGTCTTTCGAAGACATTGTCGGCAAGCGACTGTCTTTTGTACTACCAGAGCGTTTTCACGAGGATTCACGAGAAGTTTTCACCGGGACAGGCAAACTTCGAAACATTCTGTCCTCGACTTGCGCTTTGACCTATCATGAAGAGCCCTCGGCTAACGCAGGATCTCAGGCTTGTTAGACAAGACGAACGGTGACGTGAGCAATTTAAGTGGGATTATGCTCCGGCTTGCATTATGCAGATTCGCATTAGCTCGATACAAGCCTAATACAAACAACGCATCGCATTATTCGCACTCGGGCGCGATTTCGGAGATGAAAGTCCGTTTTAATTTAACCGCATGGTTAAATTGCGTTATCGCGTGAAACCGATAGTCTTTAAAGGACATTTCAGTGCATTAGGAAACGTCTACGAGTGTAACTATGGGACGACTAATGTACAGATAATAGCGATCCACTTAACTTGAAACTTGCTCGATTCGCTCTCCGTGGGGAGAGTCGTTGCGCAAGTGATTCTACGTTTCATCCCATGTCGTGCCGAAGACGCCGAGTAATTGGCTGCTTTTAACTCATTAGCTTCGGAATTACACACATGGCGACGAGACTGGCTTCAGCAGAACGTTTCATTGCGAGACTGCTCGATTCAGACGTCAAACAATCAACGTGAAGAACAATCGCACGGAAGCTTTATGCTGAAATCAGTAGAAATCCAAGAGGCAGCAAAATTTTCTCCACAGGAGCGATATTCTAATAAGAAAAAGAGCGAATAAATTACTGCTATAAAGCAGGATGAAGTTGGAGGAGTTGATGCCTCGGTAAAGAGCACCATGCGAAAAATAACGTGAAGCTTGGTGTATACTTTTAACGCAAGAACGTGAAAGATCAAAGCGCGATTACGCGGGCCGCGCGTGGCATTCGCCGCAGCTGCGCAAAGTCTCGCGCGATAGCGTTAGCGCAAGAATTTTTTTATTAAAGAAGCATTTTCTCTCAGGCGTGACCCCGAGCTAAGCCTCGATCGCAAAAAACTTGCCGTGGCAATTAAAATTCCAATTCGATTTTCTTGCTTCCGCCCATAGCTGTACAGACTTTAATAATCGAATCAATTCCGCTTTAACGATCCCCCGAGAGCAGATTCGCCGGAGACAAATTGAAATTCCAATAAAGAGTTACGCTCCCGCGCTAACACTTTTGTTCGCGTGGGTTAATAGAAGCGAGTGGGAAAAAAATGGATTATTCTCTGGGAGTTTTAGAGTATCGTGAAAGATTTGCTCCCGTCAAAAAAAAGACTAAAACAGACTTTGGCGAATATCGTTTGACTGCAGAATAGCGTTGCGAAACTCAGCGATACTTTACGCAGTGCATTCACGGTAACACATTTTTATGATTAAAAGCACGTTATGGATGATGACAGTGGAAAAGCTAAGCCGGAAGTGCTCCATGCTTCCGGCGAGACTCGTTTGAGATTTCGTCGTTAGCAATCAGGCATGAACTCGTTACGTTTATTCGCGATGATGAAAACGCGGTGATTAGCGTAAAGTACGGGGATGAATCATGTTTCCATAGCTGCGTAAATTGAACTCTCCGGAATTATAGCGATTTTCGCCGCACGGTAAAACGAAATCAAAGTGATTTCCATGTTGAAAAGATGCGTGTGCAACTTAAACATCCGACCGTTGCAACATTTCGTCCGCCGCGTACGTATCGCAAAGCAGCTGATTATGTTACCAAACGCAAATACGTGAACGCAATTACTGCGCACGATGATGACGACGACGACGACGACGACGACGACAGCAACGACAGCGATGGCGATGTGTACGTGTGTAATACTCCATATGGAAGGCATTACCATCAATTCCACGTGATGCAGGTAATGCGCAATGGATGGATGGGTTACTCTGCTCTCTGAACGGGGATGTGGGCTAATAGAGACGAACGCAATGTTCTTGCGTTAAATCTTAGTTACACGCTGCAGCCCAGGCGGAATCCAATCTGTTTTACTATTGCATTCCGCCCCGCTTCTCGCTCCGCGAGGAAATTAATTGGAACGATACGCGAAACGCAAATCGAAAAAGTTCAGTAGAGCGTGTGGGCGAGTTCGAAGAACGCGGCTTGCAGGGGAAAATGAATTTATTCATTTAATTGTATAGGGTAAAAAAAGAAGGCTAGAAGAGGACCGAATACCGGTTCGGTAAGCAGATTGAATAATGAAGGGCTCGTAAGTATAAAATAGCGCGCTGATGAGAACTCTCGCTAACGATGCGCTGTTGTGCGCGAAATTTCGCAGACTTTGAAACAACGTTAATAAACTTCGGGACTGTTACCAGTAAGCCGAGAAAGGTTGTCTTCATAAAAAAAAAGTTATGACAATCACCTGCGCAAAAACTTTCAACAGCACTGTTGGCCGTCCGTAAGGTACACTGCGATAGTCAAATACTATTTAGATTAGTGTTATTAAATTCCATCCCTCTTTATAAAATGGGTAAACGCAGGTAAATGTAAAAAGCGCGCGGTGTCCGTTACGAAAGAACGGCGAAATTGTTTGTCAGCGTAGCGCGAGATTAGCGCCACGTGGTCGGCGGAATATTAAACAAAGGCTGTAAAGTGATATTTTTCCGGAAGTCTCTCGCATGTTGCTCCAGGCTTGTCGAAATTAAGTTATACAAGATTATTCGGCTTTACGACCTCATACAAGAAAATGATAACATAAAATGGTGCTTGTAAAAGTTCATAAGATCACAAATAGAAGAAGAGTTACGAGTTGCTCAACGGAAACACCATCTTTTAAAAAACTTCGTCCCAAATATTAAAAGAGTTTGCAGAGTCGTTTAGAGTTAATGAATCAACAGCATCTCGCCATTTTAAAGCAATGGAAAAGAAGGAAAGAAGATGACTTTATCATACGAACTTTTGCACTTAATATATCAAGACTCATGATGATAAAAATAATCGTGGATTTTTCAAAAATGAGAAATAAAATATTTTATAAGAAATTTGTACGATATAATTATGATCTTTAATAGAGGTTAACTCTAAGAACGCATGACTAAAACTACGATTCGCAATTTGCACGAGTGCAATCGAGCAGAATTAAAGGAGCTCGAGTACGCTCGAGGTGATACACACACGCGCTTAACTTAACATCTCACAGGAATCTCCTGGAATTTATACCGTCTGTAAAAATTGTCGTCGTGCTCTTTAGGGGAATGTATGAATAAAACTTAAAGTGCACCATTACGAACGACGATGGCACGCTAAACGGAAGGCGCTTTTAATGTGTTTTATATGACGGATGTTAATTTTAGCGGCACGCGCACAAGAAGGCCAGTTTTCCACTCTGAGATTACTGACCATTCTGCACTTTATGCCTGGAAAAGCTATATCGGTAATCCCAAGTACCGGTTACTGCGATACTCCTTAGCACTCCTTTGTGAAATTATCGATTGAGGTAACGAGCTCAAAAAATAGCGAGTTTAATATAATTATAAAAATTGTTTAAGTGATAAAAGTGAATTACAAGGGAATAATCGTTTATTATCCACCTTCATCTCCGCATTTTATTTCTTCACGCTATACCTCTAGGAAACGGGACTCCACTCGTTTTATAGTGAAGAGAGAACGTCTGTGAAAAGTAGAGGCAATTTAAGGCCTCGCATCAATTTTTAATCAACCGCTCGCTCAGCGGTCAGACACTTCACCGCAACCATGAAAGAATTAAAATTAAATTCAGTCTCTCTATTGACGTCGGCTATGTGTAGCAGTACGTCTATCAATGACGAAGTTGAGTCGCTTAACGTTCGAGAAAACGTGAATTTCGGATGAATCAATTTTCCAACGAACAGACCGGGCCTAGACTCAACATACATACGCATTTTCTTTAAATGCTTTACACACACACACACACACACACACACACACCCCTCAAAGGAACTCACTGTAACGATGAAAACGCCGCACATATGTATATTCTATATGCGTTCAACAAAAACGGAACGGACAGTGCGTGCCAGTCCTGTATGTGGTGTACATTGAAAAACGGCGTTGGCTACATTTAGCCAAAAACGTGACTTTTCGAGATAAACGAGTCCCGTGCGCGGCCAAGCCGAATTCGATAACAAAAGCATTATTGACGTTGCTAGTGGAAGCCGGACCATGCGTTAGCCCGCCGTCCGCGCTTGGCTTTGTGCGCGTGCCCTTAAGCGAGAGAAACGGGGTGAAACGCGCACGTGAGTATATGCAAGGGGTAGAAATACGGCGCACGTAAGCGGTCGCGCGTTTCCGGCCGTCGCGCTCATGCTGGACCGTAAAACCAGGCTACGTACCTGCTGCCGCAGTCGTGTTTCAAGGAAATTTCAGGCGCAAAACTTTTTATCGCAAAAAGTAGGAGGCTCGTCTCGCCTCGCCTCGCCTCGCCTCGCCTCGCCACGCTCGGGTCACCACGATATATGCTCGGGGCGCGATACTCCGAAGAGAGTCGTTCCACGCAATTGACAGCCCGCTGTTACGATGCCATTTCCAACTTTCTGTCGACCGGAGAAAAAATCAGATGCGAAAAGTTGCGTGTACTCTGCGTGAATCCATGAAATCGACCTAAATCTTAAAGAGATTATCAACATTGCCACTTTAACGTGTACTTATCAAGCGGCGTGCGCAGCATCATGCAAGGATACCTTTCTCTCTCTCTCTGTCTCACACACAAAATTACGTATCTCTTTGCAGGACACGTCTCGCGGGGGATGAAAGTGTCGCTTGTTATCTTTCCCGGTGGTTTTTTAACCGTAGCTTAGCACTCTCGCGACCGCGGGCTTTTGAATCTTATTACATACGGAAAATCCGGGTCACGTCTCTTTCTCTCTCGGTTAAAAGTAGATTTTAATACCGCCGCCGCGGTTTTATGTCGTGTAATCCCCCCGATAAACCCGGGGACTCGCAGGACAAAACTCCCGTCCGGCCGCAACTATTCCGAGATTCGACCCTCTCACGGAGGTTTCCTCGCGGGGAATCAAGTAATGATGCAGCATTTATGGTAAAAGCGACGTAACATTTATCAGTATTTCTCTGAAATTCAGCCTGAGCTATATGATACGTGGCGGTCGGTCCCGCCTCACGCGCGAATATCGAATCGCGTTGCAGCGGTCTGTCGAGAGTCTCATTAATCCTATTTTGATGCATTAACGCAAGTTGTTGCGTCGGTGCCCACACCGTAAAGGATGATGGTATCGCACGCACGATGGCTTAGCCGTTACACAATGCTGGTTACGTATTAGCTGAAATATGGAATAAGCTTCCTGAATAACAGACGATTATATTATACTGACGTACTGGCGCAGGGTAAGCATATCATGGACGGTGTGTTTCGTAGGAGCTCGGCTCATCGCGCAGCATCCGTTAAATTCGCACGACGAAAATTTCCTACGAACGTGACATAAAACATAGAGATATAAAAAGATTTTATGCAATCGCGTAAGAAGAAAGCAATCTTTTAGCGACGGAGTGTGACTGTGACGTTTTAATGCCTCTAATCTGCGTGCGAAGATAGGAAGGGATACATAAAAATCGTGATCCCTCCGAATGCGCTTTAAGCGGCACTTTGAATCTCTCTCAGAATGAAAAGACTCCTCGGGCAGAAAGATAGGGAAATAATCACGACTCAGGCGCACTCGGCTTACAATATCAACGAGGTCGTTCTTCTCTCCGTTCTTTCTAGAATAATGCAGTTGGGAGAATTAGCTCTTATCGCCGTGTCGTAAGGCGCGCGGAAAGAGCTCAGCGGGGAAAAAGAGCTCCGTAAAGAATAATGAGTATCGTAGCTCGCGACAATGGCTCGACACTATTTGGTGTACCGCTAGCTGGGAAAAAGTGTACATCACTCCGGAACGTCGCGGCGAGATGAGAGCCCGTGTAGGAAACGTAAGACCGAGGACTCGGTGATCCCGCCTGATGGAAGAGATTCAAGAAAATGGTCCACCCAGGCACGTGATCTCGTTTGGAAGATACATAGTGCCGGAGCGGGGGAGGAAAAAAGGTGGCGCGAGAAATCGGCTCCTCGGTTGTCGAGCGAAGTTGAGAGATGTACAGAATATTCGAAAAATGGCTAGTGTCCTCGCCGAGAGGATCTGACAAAGAATCTCGCGTCTCCCGTGTTGTTTGGAGATAAGTATACGTACATGCGCGTACACGGTCGGAATTATCTCGCGCGAGTGAGATCGATTGCAACGCGGTGATGCTCTCCCGACAATTTCGGAGGTATCAAAGCGCGCGATGCTCTCGTCGCGACGCGATGCTCGTAGCGCAAATACCGCGAAAATCCATTTCGACACGCGACAGCGACAAGCACGGGGCCGCGTCTCGCGTCCCTTAATCGAATTTTAACATGCGCTAAAAGCAAATAAAGAGGAACTTTTTCATATCGTCGGTGTACACAGTAGTCGCGGTGACGGCTGGACCACACGCGCGCGTTTCCTGCGCGTGCGATTGAATTTAACACCTGCCAACGGTGTTGGTGTCAACGGTTCGTTTCGATATAAATCGTCCGGGCGCGGGCAAAGGTCGAAAATCTCGTCACCGCGGAAGGCAATCCCGAATTATCCCGCCCGATTCGGGTTGCAATTTCGGCCGCTTTTCGGGGCGATCGCGTCATTGATCGCGTCGATGATGGCAGACCGAAGCTGAACATTTATTGCTTCCCTCGAAATTGCTCTTGGAGTCGCTAATTGGAGGGATAGAAAGAACGCGCGGATGTACATAAGAACAAATTTGCTCTTGTGTCATTTGGATGAAGGCATCGAGAATTTACTGTAATAGAGAGAGAGATAATCACGACAAATTGCCAAATACGTTCACGTGACAGCATCGTCCGATTGATGCAGCGGACCGATTGTCAGTCAGCGTCGCTTAGCTCGGTCGTTTGACTGATCGCGCAGTAAAATGGATATGGAGAGTTTGAACAATAAATGAATCTGTTGCGCGTCGAGGCGAGATACGAGTCGGACGTCCATCCTGCCGGCGTAGAACTGCCCTACGGAGCAATAAAATCGAAATCCAATTTACAGATAGGATTGCAAATTTTTGCAATATAACGCCGCGGCGTTAGATCTCGCGAGCGAGCTCCGGTTGCAGAGTGGCCTTCTCACGCGGGTATTGTTTCGTGATGCGATATTAATGGGCCGTTTAATGACACGTGGGCAATTTGGTTTTCAGGAAATTATGCGATCATCCTGTGCGTGTTTTCGCGTGTACAGTCCTCCACGGGTGTTCGCGCTAATCGTCGCATTAATCCCAATTAATAAAGTTTTATTTCATTATAATTAGCGTATGAAGCGACTTTCCACGACGCGCTACCTATCGCCGTAAACATCGTGCAGACGCAATGACAAAAAGTTACGGCTATTTTAGTTCGAAACTTGGCTGAAAATGGCCTGCACGCGGCTCGTAAAGTTGAAATTTTAGACCCGTCCTACTTTAATATTAACGCAAAACAGAAGGGTGTACTGGAAACAGTCATAAAGTGCAAAGTTTCAACAGCGTTTTCACTCGTGAGCACTAAATCTTTGTCCCACATTTGTCACGTAAGTACAGCGCTTATACACATCGCAAGTGGATGTCTACATTGTCAGCTGTGCCGGAAAAACTCTTGTCTACATCTAGTAAAACCATTCTTCGTTTCAACGGCTAAAAGAACGCCATTATCAAGAACGAGCGGGAGGAAAGAGAGGGAGAAAAAGAAAGATGCGGAAACTTTTGGCTCCTCTTAATTCGGTGTAATTTATTAGAATTCTCCGATAATCGATTCAATCTTAATTAGCGCGAAAAACTTCATCAGACAGATCGTAACTTTTGAATTTCATTTCATTTCGAATCATATTGTATTTCGACTACATTGAATAAAAACTTCATCGGACAAGTGTTCTTTACATTTAATTCCTACGCGTTTGATAATCGTATCCAGAAGTACATTCCTAAAATGGTGCGTATTTGTCGAATGTAATCGAGTATCTCTTCGGCAAGTCAAAGAGTGTGTTCTTAGGCGATGTGACAGCGCAAGGCGAAGGGTTCTGCTAATGGGTTAACGTTGTTACGGTTGTATTTAGTCTAGAGCATCCTTTCGCACGCCGAG
Organism: Ooceraea biroi; assembly: GCF_003672135.1. Taxonomy (NCBI): domain Eukaryota; kingdom Metazoa; phylum Arthropoda; class Insecta; order Hymenoptera; family Formicidae; genus Ooceraea; species Ooceraea biroi. Next base: position 2,038,022 of record NC_039506.1, read on the forward strand.
AAGTACTAGATTCGAATCGCCGGTGCCACCGATCATCCGTTTTTTGCTGTTCGTGATTTCTTCAAAGTAGGTCGAGGCCATGTGTTTATCCAGCACTCGCTTCTTGCCGGAAATCCTGACGCATATCCGCGCCAGCGTGCACGAACATGCACACGTGTGCAGACACATCGTGTATTTGCGCGCAAATAAGCGAGTGCATCGATCGACTCCCTTCGCGAGTCCCTTTGATAAAAGCATTTACCGAGAACTAAAAGACCAAGTCGCCGTCAGATCTCGTGCGACGACAGTTCTGATGATGATGATGATGATGATGCCTTAAAGAAGATTCTCACTTTTTCCGCAAGCTTAATTGCAATGGCAGTGATTGCAGCAATTGCCTCAATAGTGCAAGATTCAATTTTACGCGAGTGCACCCAGAATCGAAGAAACTTCGAGTAATGTTTATACCTCGCTCGCCGTGCATCCGTAATTTACGACGAGATCTAAAATAAACGATTTCGATTCCGAATCGATTATGGAGACTTCAGGAATACTTTTGTATCTCGCTCGCTCGCTCGACACGACATCGAGAATAAATGGCTTCCATGATTTATTAAATAGACATTATCCCGGAACAGAGGAAATGCGCTTAAAACAAAATTTTTTTCCGCGCTTTCGAATTTCGCGGCAGCGTGCGTATTATGGGAGAACGAATTTAACATTCCGGAGAAAAACATATTTATTTGAATTAAGTGCATGACGGGAGTTCATTTAATGCCCCATCAGACTTCGTGGGGTAAAGTGAATCAACGACGTGAAACGAAAAAACCGAAGCACCTTTTTGGAAGAAAGTTTATAGAACTGCAATAAAATTCGATAGCGGCGTAATAATGTCACACGAACGAAGCGGAGAACGCATCGTCGACGTGCATTGTGAAAATTCGAGACAAAACAGAAATTCATATTGTATGTTATTTCATATCGTTTCTATTAGCGACAAATGGAATTTCACGTTAATTCAAGGGAGCGAATACAAATCGATCGATGCAAAGTCGTGCATTGTAGACGTATTACAATTAAACGAGCAACGAAGTACGGATAAATGGTACGAACGAAAGCTCGATCTCGCGTGACCACGATAAAAATCCAACGATAAAAATTACATATTCTTCATATCGATACTCCGGCCGCGCGCAAGCGTGACCAATCTAACAGAAAATTGCACGAAATAATAATATACGGCCGAGTCTTTTGCAAAGTTCCGCGTACAATTTCTCTGAATACGTACACTTCGATCGAAGCTTACTTCGCTCCCGCTTCCGTGGAGTTTTATTATCTTTTGACAGAGAAAGGGAGAGAAAGACAGAGAAAGAGAGAGAGAGAGAGAGAGAGAGAGAGAACTTGGCGCAAAGGGTCGCTTTATTCAATTTTGCTTTAACGTCCCTCTTCTTCCTTTCTCCCATTCTCACTCATTATTTTTTATTTTCCTAATCTCCTTTTCACTGTTCTAATCTTCATGGCGGAGGAGAGGAGAACAATCATTTATGTAATGCGAGGCAAGTTAAAAAGGGATCAGCCGGAATTTGCGTTTCTTTGTTGAAGTACGATATTAACCTCTGCCGTTGGAATACTCCGTATCCGCCCGGTTAAGCCCACCCTGTCTTTTGACGACGAAGAGATTTTCCCTGTAATCTCAGTGCAACGTAGTCCTCTCTTCTACTGATCATCTTCTCAACCCTCAACCTCTCTCTCTCCAGTAACCCTCTGATTTTCCGATTTGCCATTCCCATCGCACTTTTGTGCCTCTTATTTTCGCAAGCCCGAAAACCGATAAGTAGATCCGCCTATACGTGGAAAAGGGTGCCGGCAACGAGGCCGGGAAACGAACGCGGTATTTCAATTACAATGTCAGTAATCTCCCGCGTGCAGTCAGACGACTTTACAAACAGTACGCCGGTCTTCCGTAAATATCGGAATGTCGGTAAACACGTAGCGGAGCGATTCTACGATCGAAATTACCGCAGGATAAATCGCAGAAAGCGACTTGTGCGCTCCGGATGCAAAATCGTTCGCACAAATATCGGGGATGCGCGAGCGAAGTTTATCAATGACAATGCTCCGACGATCTCGAATAATTTTCCGGCCAATTTTTTCGGGGAAAACCTCTCTCGCGCTCCGGGATGATCAAGCGAGAGGGGTATCGAAAGTGGCATAAGAGCTTCGATCGCGCGAATCCTCCGAACGACGCGAGTGTGCAGGAACGCGCGAACGCGCGAGTAATTAAATTGGCGTAATACCGTAGCTATCCTGTAGTCAATCCGTCAATTTCTACCGATGCTATCGCATTTTTCGCGCGCGATCCGTGGGGTTATCGATGGCTCCGATGCGCGTCATTCCGAGCGATTGATCACAATTGACGGAACGACCGGTGCGCGGATAGCGTAGCTGAACCTTCCATTTCCCTGTGCCATTCATGCGTATAATTTACCCAAGCGATTCTTTCGCATCTATTTCACGACGTTTCGCGATGGATTCATCGCACGAAGCTGTTACTATTAATAATATTTTATTGATCTATGCCGACCTTTTTAGCAGAATTCAAACGCAAAACTCTGCATTAAGAATTAATATCACAAAGTTTTGCATTTAACATGCCACAAATATCCATATGGGCATTCCGCTTTGTATTTTTCTAATTGAGTCGACCCGTAATATAAACCGTTAACTTAAGATTCATTATCTCTTCGATGGTCTTTTTACGGGTAATTTACCATGTATCTGTAACTGCACGGTACGCGATGTCTGATCACAAAAGGATACGCTTCATCGACGACAAAAATCTCGTGATAAAAGTTCCTTTCACGTGCAGAGTATCGGATTTATCATCCTTGCGACTGCTCTCAATGAGGTGCACTTATCAGAAGTGTGTATTCGACGCGACGTATAAATGGTGTACGTACGCGTATAGTTCAGTAGAAGAAATGCATTTCCGGAGCAATGTCACTGAAGAAAATAAGATTAGGTTTATCGAACGTAGAGACGCTCGAGTGTTTTTCAAGAGTTCCCTGACAGTTTCGTAGATACATATCTGCTTGCGTCGCGTAACGATTTGAACATGCATGGCAAATTATAATAATCGACGAAAACGATTAGATAAGTCACCGGAAATGTACGTGCTGAGAAAGAGAAAGAGAGAGATATATTAATGCGCATCATCACGCGAGCGAACAAATAACATGCAAGCGAACACTTCCACGAGTTTGCTTTTTCACGTTTGCGACATTTAATCGGAGGTACGATAAAGTTTAATGAAAATTGATAGCAGAAACGGGCGGGATTACGTTACAAATTGCATAATCGATTCAATAGTCGCGCGATCCGTCACGCGCAATTTTAGTGCTCACCAACAAATACGTCGGCTTTGATTCAAATTAATCGATCATCCGTCATTGTTCCTCAAAATATTCTCAAAATATCAGTTTTTGATTAATCTTCCAATCTCACCTCATTATGCTCGCTCATTAAAATTGCAATTATTGTTACTTCACAATAACAACATTTTGATTTGAATATTCTCATATTCTAATATTCATATTCAATATCGCACGTGGATGGCACGATTCATCGCGCGGCGAACGAATCGATACGGTTTTTTTCACTTTCGGAGACAGTTGCGCATAGGCGATTGCATAGAAAAGTTCGTCGGCGATTACGAAAGTGCATTCTGCAGCGGCGGCAAAGCAATGTGCACGAGCAATTTATTTCAAAACATTTCAGACAAGCGCAGGAACAGTTCAGAACATAGTACACTGAAAAACCGATGCAGAATAAACAACGGGCGACGATTATTCATAGTAGCTTTCGCAATGGCACGGCTGCTTCCAGAGACTGCAGAAACACGCAAAATAAATTAATTCCGTCGTGTCACGTGAGGACTCGGACATGTCGGATCCGCGCATCGAGTCATCGGAGTATCCGGAGTGTTCTCACGCAATCTTCATTTGTTAGACGATCTTTCGTAATTTCACGCTACCGAGATGTCGTGCGATTCTCGCAAAGTGACAGTTTGCGCGAAATTAAATTCACTCTAATTCTTTCCTTACCTCCGTGCAAGGCGCGCAAGTCGCCAAGATGAGTATTCTGATTTGTTTCTTCGGTATTCCAGCAAATTAAATCGAGATAAAATCCCCGAGCTGATACGCTAGCGAGAAGCCATTGTGCAAGCTATTTTATCCATTTGTTCGCTTCTTCATTCACTTGACATTTATTCCGCATGAATCTACTCTAAATTCAATTCAACCTAATCTAATCTAAACTTACACAGCGAATCCGGTGTATCTCGTTTTTTCAATCGGAATTCAACTTCAATTCTCGCTCTAATTTCGTGTTACAGCCAATTTACTCAAGAATGCGCTACACAATACGAACAGTTACTGTGATTCGGTAACTCAAACGGAATGAATGATTACTTTCGACTATTGTTTCCGTTAATCCGATTACCCAGTAAGTCCGTTTTCGTTTCATATCCGCGCTCCATATCCGTGCAGAATATCCAGAAATCACGAGGTATCGGCGAAATATTCTTCAGCCAAGTTTTGGCAAATTCATACGAACTGAAATTACCGTGACTGCTCATCGTTCCATTTCGGATAAAGCGAAAGCGCGGCTTTCCGGCCCCCCGAGAAATTGAAATAGCCAATAGGTCGGCTATCGGTTCGAATTTCATTTTCGCCTCTGCAAAATTATGTGACGCGATCTCTCGTTCGACCTCATTACTTCGCCTATAAGAAAGAGATTCGCGGCACTTTTCCGATAAATGAACGGTGACGGGTTTTTATGCGGACTATCGGAAAAGAAAAGAGAGGGAAGGAAAGAGAGGAGAGAGAAAGATTTAAGAATATTCGTAAAACTTGCGAATATTTCAAGAACTCACGGCTACAATTCAGAGACACTTAAAAAAATCTAGAAAATTAATGCTCGAGAACGAAAGTGTAACGCGATTTATCCCTTCAGAAAGGAAATTTGACGCGATTGTTGAATCTAATTGAACATCTTAGTCAGTCTCGGCTTGTCCAACGGTAATGTTCTACTAATTACGAAACTTTATCATTATCGTGTAGTTCGTCTTAAGTCCATTGTCGCTAAGGTCAACTAAAGTCATCCGACTAATTAATATTACTAACTAACTTCCGTCTCAACTATTCTCAATTATTATCGGACGATATTACGCAACAGCGGCCATGGTGGTATTATTTTGAGATGAAGAACATTAAAGTTCCAGTAAATTGCAACAGTCCGTTTTTGGAGCAACGTGATATGCACACTTAAATCTCGTGCACCGCGACTCGTAATCTGATTTGCGCGGGCAATTTAGCGAATTACGTTTTCATAGATCTCGTCGTTGTAATTAGAGCATGTGACTGCTTAGCATGTCAGCGTAATAGGAGTTTCTTCTACTTCATGAAGTGCCGCCTAATGCACGCTTCGCGTGCATTCCCATCGGTTTGGTATCTCGAGATATTTTTCCACCATGCAATTCCTGAAACGAGATTACATTCCACATTTTCTCTCGTATCTCCCTTCCCTCCGCAACTTGTAGCATTATAATTCCAGCTTACGATAATCATCCGAATTTAATTGAATTTTCCGATTCTATCGTCTCGCGATTTCTATCGCCAACGATTCCGGACGCGATATAATCCAACAATTTAATGCCACGCTAGTATGCAATCAGCCAGCAGACATGACCCGTAACGTTATCGCGAAAAGTGAAATAAAATCTCGCGTTTGCGAACGCGGATCAGATCGCGGATGCAGTTTACGTAAAAGCTTTATTCAGCGCAGTGGCAAACGTGGTGTGCCGTGCGTTTGTCGCGACGCTTAGCGCCGCATCACGCATAAAATACTCGTTATCCACCAACTGGAATTTTCGAGTCTGGACTCTTGCAAAACACTTTGCGGTATAATTCCCGCGCCGTAACCGGCGCCAAAATCCAATAAACCAGCCGGCGAAATAATTAGGTCGACGACGAGGAGGTATTAATGCCCTCTGCGACTCGGCCGCGCTATCTCATCGACGACAACGTATTCAAAATTTCACGCAGCCTGCCTGCAGCAATGTCTGAGAACTTTCGGAACTCCCTCACCATTAAATAGTCGATTCCAATCAATACTCGCGGACGACGAGACATCCGCGACACTCTCGTTTCCCGTCGGGGCATGCACGGTCGCAGCGACAATGCGCGTATTCGCTCTCATCCACGCGGGCGGCAGCGACAGCGGGAACTGCGGAATTTCGTTGTAAAACCGTTTTAAGTCAGCAATTTACGCCGTCGCTACTGCGAGATTACAATCGGGACTTCTCCGGCGACGCTTCCTATTCCATGGGGCGCGATAATGGCGTTCCGCGCGAATCCGGTTCGCACGCTTTTGAATTTTCTCCGTTCAAAGCCCATTTACCTTTTACCACGCTTCTAGAGCTTCTCATATTCCTTTCGATTGGTGACCACCATAGCCCCCCACCGAGAGAGACCACCGAGACGGCAGTAACGTAAGGGAAATTCACATGGCCAGGACGCCATTACCGCGTGCCCGGTATCCTTGTTTCTCGGCAAAGAAAATGCGTTTGGTCTTTTATGGTACCGTTTCGCTCCAACGGGCACAGTACGAATTCAGAGACCCGTGTAGAGCCGCGTGGAAACTGCAAACAGCTGCTGGAATTTCTGATTCGGACTAAAAATGAGGCCACCTTCCGAGATGTAACATTACTTGGTATTCTAGTCCCGGCATTTCCCGGGTGTTATCTCCACGTGTATAAATGCGACACGAAAAATAAGTCACGCTCGATAGAAATGGAAAATACGGACGACGTTTTATTGCGCGAAACACAAAACCGTCCACACCGGCATCGAAGTGACGCGGGATTTCCGAGTTTGTCCACGTAGCTACTCCGTCTATGTCGCGCAGTCCGTTTGGCACGGATAGGCTCGTCAGTCACGGGGTGGAACGTGATTTTGCAGAGGGTGAAAGGGTCGGCCGGGACCACCGGATCGGGATAAGGGAGAACCGCTGCTGCGTCCGTTCCCGAAATCGAGGCAAGGATTCTCATGCACGCCGCGAACTTGCCCGGCATCCCGTGGTCGAGAGGAGAGAAGGAGCATGACGTAGTCGTCGGCGAGGGGGGCTCTTGGGATGCTCCGGACTACTTCCGGCTAGGGTCGTCGTATGGAGGGGCAGGACGTAACCACCACGGACGGCAGCCTGCTTCTGAACTTGACGATTATCAACGCCAGCCAAGGGCCAGTCGACGGCACCGACGGATCCTTTTTTCGGGGTTTCCCCGGCAAGAACTCGCCCTACACCACTTTCCAGGTAAGCGGCGAGGGTTGCCGTGATCTCTTGCTTGGCTCTCTCTTTCTCTCTTGTCCGAGGGGAAGAAAGCGTCTTTTCTCTTAATGTCTCGCATGAGTGGGCGAGTGAGTGCCGTACGACGTTTATTACGTTCTAGAATAAAATTTCTTCCCCGAGCGAGTGATTGGAAAAGAGAGAACGAGAGCGGGAGCAACGAAAGAATGACGCGTCATGAGTTAAAGCTGGCACCTGTTCAACTTCCGCGAGGCTTTAAAGTAGACATGACAAACCGGCTTTAGTTTCGCACGCAAAATTTCGCTCCATGTGGAGGACACGTGTGCAGGAAATTGTGGGAATGGCGGAAACAGCTCTCCATAAAGTATCAGCAGTTTGGAATAGAGTTGGGCACTTCTGGATTTCTTCTCTTTTATCGCTTTTAGCTCTTTTCCTTATATCTTTGTGCTATTTATCTCGACAAACACGTAACTTTGCGGTTTGCTTTACTTAGTGCAAGCTTTACAGAGAAAGCTTTTTTAAAGTCTAAGTAAATATTTACGGAAATAACAGTTCACGTCTATGGCCAGGAGCGATTTACACGATTGAAAGTGTGACATGTGACAACAACCGGCGGTAAACAAAAACACAATGCAGCAAACACGAGGTACTCGGGATATTTCTCGTTTTAATCACGTTACGTATTGGTGAATAAAATTAATTGTCGTCTTAACGTAGACGTAGATCTTATTTGCTTTATTTACTGTTCAAGTTTCTTCAAGTTGTTCCGACGACAATAGTGAAAAATGAGCAAAAGCTGAATGCATATAAAATGCGACACGTTTCTGCGAAACAGGAGCTTGCACGACACGCTGCGATGCCTTCGCGAATATTGTAAAATTTAATATAGCCTAATGTATTCTACGTACATTAACTTTCTCTTCTCGTTAATTTAATAAACTGAATTAATTAGCGAGGAAAACTTTACGGTGCATGATCGATGCAACGTAATTATATGCGCCCGACATAAAAAGATTATCAAAATTATCTGCTTCGTCTGTTGATAAAAGGAGGCCGACATATTTCATCGGTATTTGCGTATCTGTCTCACTGTACCTACACTCATGATTTGCATGGTAGCGTAATCTATTATGTCAACTGCAGTCGTTGCACAAATCCGGAGAAACATTGCATGACGTGTTATGAGTTATGTTTTCATCGCATCGTCGCTCACCAACGTTTCGACGAACTTTTTAGCTATTACGAACTTAGGTACACGTCGGGACAAACGATTAAGCTTATTGATGAGACGTATTGATATCATCGGCTGATTTTCGCAAGCATTTGTGAAATGAACGGCCGAATATCGTAATCACGGATTACCACACATTTGCGGCTGTTTGAGAAGAAATTTCAACGTTGAAAAAGTTGTTAATGAAATATTCTATTTTTTATGTTAATTAATGCATAAACTACGCATAAAATTCGAGATAATACTCACTATTCGCGCGTGCGCGATCGACCTTCTCCCTTCTCTCCGGCGTATATTATATCAGTATATAATTTTGCTATATGTAACACTGCATAATACTGCAACACTACATTTCCTAAATGTTTCCTGAATTGGAATTAATAATGCCGTAAAGGCTCGGCAAGCCCGAATTAAATCGCATATAATAAAGCATACGGTGTTACAATATCCAACGGAATGCAAATGCGAATTGTTGAGAGTAATAAAGCCATAGTATGAAAGCTCGAACATTTTGTATGAAATACTGTTCCAATTCTCGTTGTGAATTAATAGAATGACTTATAAACGGGGCGCGAAAGCGTGAATTCTCACACAACAAATGCGGGTGCGAGAACGGCCGCAAGCGCTAGATTAACAAGACATCACGTGCGGTCCATTAATTTTATTTGGGAATACATCCCTTTCTATTAACGCGATATATTTAACACGCGCGGAATTGGCCACGCGCCAGACTGCAGAATTTATCGCCCCTATCTGCAAAATTGATGACCCCTTACGCTCGCCGCACGTTTTGAGATGAACGTGAGCGTCTGCTTCCGAATTTTATCTATTTAACAGGCGGGATATAAAAGTTCGACTTGAAAGCGAGAGCTTTACATGTATTCGACATGTGAATAGTCGCCATCGAGATGCAGCAGAAAAAAAGATCAAATTTGACAGAATTGACACTAATAACTGACCTACGTAGCGAATGTACAATACGTTTTTGCAACATTGACGATTGTCAATAGATTGTGATTGACGATAATTCGTTAGTTTTACCTGTGCAAGAATTTGAACAGTTTTATCGTCATATATTTTGATTTCATCTAGAATTTTGTTTTGATTCAATTTTGATTTAACGTTAATCGTGCTGCGATTTCATCTCGATTCGCAACAACTTTCCATTTGATTACGAAATATTCCGGATCGACTTTGGCGCTATCAAAAAAATATTTTCGATTGCCGGATTTATATAATCAATGTATAAAACACCGAAATCGCGGAGGTGCAAAGTACACGTGTTTCGCATGTAACAACGTGTCGAGACGAGAGAATCGCGGGTGAAGGACGGTTCCGGATAAACGTTATTACGTTACACGTTATTCGTTACATTAGGCAATCGCCCTCGCCCTCGTGCTCGGCAGCATAATCGTTGGGACGGTGATCGGCAACATTCTGGTGTGCGTGGCGGTGTTCCTCGTTAGGAAGCTACGGAAGCCGTGCAACTACCTGCTGGTCAGCCTGGCGGTGAGCGATCTCTGCGTGGCGCTCCTGGTGATGCCGATGGCGTTGCTCTACCAGATATCCGGCAACTGGTCCTTTGGCTGGATCATTTGCGATCTCTGGGTCAGCTTCGACGTGCTCAGCTGCACCGCCAGTATCCTCAATCTCTGCATGATATCCGTGGACCGGTGAGTAGTAGCAAGTTAATCGCAGGTGGATTCGAGCCGAGTCACGCGGCTCACAGGCCGATTCTCCCACGAAGATCGCGCTGCCATCACGCCGGTAACTCCACTCTGATTAATGCTTTCCCCGGATATACGGACAGACATTGCGGAATGTAAGATAATGTAATACAACACGCGCGATCACGGACGGCAGGCAAATCGACGCGCGCGCGTGGCTCGGTGGCCGTCCGTGAGGGTTGCTTGCCGTCGACAGCTTCGGTTAATTAACTCTGATTAGCCATGCTCCATCCCCTTCACGCCGCGCGTCGGTTATAATATAGATGGTACAAGGCAGAGCGGTTAAACGCGATCAACGCTGAGCGACGTCGACGCAGCAACGAGCTGCGAGTTCAGTGTGCATAATTAAAAGCTCTAAGGGTGTAAACGTCGTGTATCCCTCTCGAGACCGATATGTCCTTTTCATCTCGCGAAACGACATGCCGATAAAACGAAGGACAATATTTTTTACGCATCGAATGTGTAAAATTGGCCTTCTGTCTCTCTCTCTCTCTCTCTCTCTCTCTCTCTCTCTCTCTCTCTCTCTCTCTCTCTCTCTCTCTTTCTCTTGCGATATTTGTTTTCTCGTATCGATATTTTCAGACATGACAGCGAGTAATTAAATAATCCGCTTAATTCCTCACCCGAGCTCTGTTTCCGGTTTCATCCCGTTCCAGGTCGCTCTCTCGCAGCGGAAATGTCATAGCTCGAATATGCGGGTTTGTGTCTCGAGTTTGTGTCAGCCAGACCTATTGTCCATGACGTGCCACGATGGTTAACATTCCATGCGCTTCGCCCTCGCTATATTTTACACAGATTCGTTTTATCCCGGTATATACTTTATCCGCGGGGTGATTGGAATAGTTGAGGAACCGGGCGAGAGGGTAAAACGAGACGAACGCATCAGGCCGGATGTAAGCACCACTATTGTTTCCGCGGATACCGCCGCGATGTTTCCCGATCTCGTTTTCAACTTGCTCGTTTGGTTAATTGCGCGCGAGCACAAAGAGAAGCCTCTTCAACCTTTGCAAAGCTTTACGCCCCGCCATCGGAAGAGGGAAGTCACAGTCGGAGCGCAAACAATGTAGCAAAAACAAATTCGTCGATGTCTCTCCTCTCGTTTCGCCAAGCAAGGCAGGAAATCGAGGAATCTCCCACGAAACGTCTCTTGCCGATAGTTATTTCGATTGTTTAGTCAGCCGTTGTACAAACTCGCTACTCCGGGCACTCTCTCTTTTTCCTGTGTGTGTCGAAGATACTGGGCCATCACGAAGCCGTTGCAATACGGGGTGAAGAGGACACCGCGCCGGATGGTCATCTACGTCAGCTTTGTTTGGTTAGGAGCGGCCTGCATTAGCCTGCCACCCCTGCTGATAATAGGAAACGAGCACACCGACTCCGAAACCGGGCCCTCGCACTGCTCCGTCTGCCAGAACTTTTTCTACCAAATCTACGCGACTCTCGGCAGCTTCTACATACCGCTGATCGTTATGATTCAGGTCAGTATCACCGCAAGCAGATTCCGCTGCTTAGCTAGCCAAATTAATGTTGGCGCACGATAAATCCTCTGATAAACGATGTGTAACGAAAATATATCACGAGACTACAAACATCAGAAACAGTAATTTGAAATCAGACATAAAAATGAAAAACATTAACAAGATTAACTAAAAAAAGATTAACAAGAAAAAGAAAAACGAATTCTCTCTTGTTTTTCTCGATAAATTGAGTGTTTTTGTATACTGAAATGTCAGTTGCGGTCATGATTTGTACAACATGATTAATTTGTAATAGACGTAATATCTAGTTGCGGTGTAGAAATGTTAAACTATTATTACTACTGTTGTAATTATGACGTATGCGTATGCATAATATCCTACATTGTCAGATATTTGTGGGAATAATGGATAACGCTAATAAATTAAAACAAAGTTGAGCGAGCTTCCTGCTGCGCATTGGCGTTTAAGCAATTTACCGCTCTCTCTGTAAATGTTTAAAATCTATTTTCTAGTTCTCCCATGGGAGAGTACCCGATATGCATAGCGCTGCAGCAGCACTATCCGAGTTAAGACGAAGTTAAAGAGTTAATAGGATTAATCATTGTATCTCAAAGTTCGCGTTGAGTATCACATATGTGAAGAGTTAACATTCTCCCTTGCGGGAAAGAAGAACTTTATTATAATTAAATCTTAAACGTTAAACAAGGCAACGCGTACACGTGCAAACTCGACATTACCTCATCGGGAGCAAACATTCCTGCCATTTGCTATTTCTTTTTATGTAATATCAAAAGACACAGTAGTGTCTCGCGCCAAGTGCATCGTTTTCGACTATGGATAAGGTATAACATAATGCCGCCAACTGTGAATACAAATTTTCATACAAAACATCTGACACGAAATCAGTTATCTTGAATCACAAATTTATAATTGTAATATATTTATGAAAGATATATTTTTAAAATGTAATAAGTACAAAATTTTTGAATGCGAAAACCTTGGCGCTGGATTTCAAAATATCAAACATTAATGTCAACTTATAAATTATATAGTTTATGAATTTATATAGTGTATGAATTTATATCACAGTTAATCCAGCAGCGTCCCCGAACGCGATAGCCAATATAAAATTGACGAGCGAAAGCGGAAGTGAGTCGCGATTAAAAACTAAGTGAAGAGCGTTGTTGACTTTGCTTACGAGACGCTGAACGTTAGATCAAGCCAGAACCGATAGCGATAGCCGGTGCGGTTGTTTGAGCGGGTTTTCATTAATTCATGCGCACACAATAGGAGGCTTCTAGTTTACAACTCTCCTATGTGGCATATCTAACAGACATGTGTGCGACTCGGGCCGGTTGTATGTGAGCGTTATCGATTCGGTGATTATCCGAAAAGATAAATTCATTACGCGTGGAACATTTGAGCGAACCGTGGAAGAGTCATTTTCGATTGTACGGCTAGCAGGTGAAAACAGTACGAGACTGACCAGTCGATGGACAACGTCAACATTAACAGCCGGGCAATTCGCGCGCGAGTACTCGTGCGAGATGAATCGTTATTGATACATAATTCATCGGCATCCGTCGTTAACGTTAAACATCTGCCGCGTTGATGCACACATCTGACGCGCCGTCTCTTTCTGCATTTCAATATTTACACCACGGCAGATCATAGAACGTTTAATATTCAACACTTTCCCTGGAAACGCTCTCGCTGGAAGTTCCGTAACTGCGCATTACACGCGGGAATCTGGTGGACGAGCGCTCTCGTACGCACGCATGCAGATATTACCGCTTTCAATAAATTAATATCGGAGAAGATCGGACGGATTAGCATAACTTGACTCGCTACGTCGCGCGACCCAATTGTACCGAGTAACGCGTTCTCATCTAAATACGGTATCTAATGTTATCGCGCGACAACTCGTTTCGTCAAGTTTCAACTTGGAATTGCCAACAGTTGTAAGAAACGCTGTCTCGTAATTATCTTGGAGTATCCTAATCGCGTCGTAATTACATCGCCGCGAGCGAAATTATTTATTTCTCGTTCTCCCGCGAGACGATTCCCAGTAGTCCGACGTAATTTACGGGACACTCGTGTTGTCCCTTATTTGCATTGCTCATTACGTGGCGACCGTCCGCTCTTTTATTCGCCGCGCAAGAAGAGCAATTCAACGCAAGCCTACCCGCCCGCCCGGCCGTGAAATATGCGGAAATTCTGCCGCACGTATTATGCGAGGATTTCATTACGGCACATGCCGTTGTTCGCGAATTAAAATATGATCATAAACTGTCGGTTTGGCGTCGTAGTGTTGTTCGTAGCGCAATTGTGCAACGCAATCATGCAACGTGATTCCACAATCGTGGCACAATCGCTAGTGAAATATCCAATGTCACGTGCGCGCGATATGCGTTGTTCTCCATTCTCCGCGTGCGATATCGGCATGCGATATGCTGTTCGCTGGCTGGGTGAGTAGTGAGGCCACGCGAAAAGCCCGACGTCCGTACGACGGCATAGTGTATGTACGCAGTAAATTAAGCGACACCGTAGCCCGGATATGGCGGCTAATTGAATTTAAGACTCTGACTAACTAAGAGACTAAATGCACCCCTTCCTGTCTCCTAACGCGTCGAGTCGTAATCGGCTTGTCATTAAAGATACCCGAGAGATTGTCATGGACGTTAATTAATACCACGAAGCTGCGACGGCTCGTCCAGACTTTCCCGGGAAGGAAAGCCCGTATCGGCTGCAAACTCTGTCAGGGAACGGCAAGGCTTGCCGCTATCAGCTTCGGCGACTGTAATTTCTCATACTTCCCCGTTGCGAGACTATACATGGATAGAACGAAGGAACGCGCGCGCATGCGACGCGAATTAAACATTCATTAATTGTGTCGCAGGTGTACTACAAAATATTCTGCGCTGCGCGCAAGATCGTGCTGGAGGAGATACGAGCGCAACTTCACCTGGAGGTGCACTGCCATCTCGACATGGAGCCGCCGGCCGCGCAGCATCCGGCCGCGCCCGCAGCAAATCGTCAATTAAATTCCTCCGATCTGCAGACGAGCCAGGGCAGCCCGCCGGTGAAGCAGCACAGAAGTTCCAGCGCGTCCACCACGGTGAGTAGCGGCCACATGGCTCCGCCATCGAATCGATATAAGGGGTGTCGCAAGGCGGTCATACGTTTCCCCTCCGTCACAAATTCATTTCGCTGATTCTCTCGCGTTGGAGGAATTAGAATCGGTATTCGGAGGGAAGTCGGGGGTTGCGAAATTGAGTCGATCCGTTTGACGATTTAATTCTGATTAGCAGGGGACGGTTGCATTCCGTTTATGTAGCCTAATCTCTTTATCGTTCGGCCAGTCTCTGCTCCCTTCTTTTAAATTTAATTCCGAGTGCGCATTAAACTAGTAAACTAGAATCCGCATCAAAGTCGAGGGCTAGCGTTTTGCTGTCCCGGTTAATAGCGTTGGAACATTAATTCTTCTAATGCGAGATTGATGCGTAATATCCAGTGAAGCACGTCATATTCCTGTGAGATATTCTGTGAGCACACATACGTGTAACGGCACGGAGATCTCCTTGCGTTTACACTTGATGCCGTGGCGCATCAGCTTCGAGTTTCGATCCCGAAATATTAATGCGCCTAACGCCCGTCGCCGAGCTTAATGCACTTCCACGTTAGTTTGGAAAGCACCGTGAAAGGACGTGAAAGGGCCGATTTACGTCGCCACCGTTTTCCCACGATCGAGAGCACGATCGCGCGTGTTCCGATATTTCCGCATGCCGGTGCACGATTCCTCCTCATCGTTGAGAAGCACTCGAGCGCGTCCGAGATGGCTCATTGATCGGATCGGAACGCGCATCAACCGATTTTCGAAAGGGAAATCGATCCCGTTTGCCGCATCGCTCCCATATTCGCAGAGACATTAGCGCGGCGTACTGCACGCCGGCTACTGCAGTACGAAGATTTATAGTATCGTAATAAAACAATCTCTAATTAAATTTTAATCAACTTGTAATAAATTGTCTCTCCAATTCCTAATTACTGCAGTTATTAATGCAGATATTAATTGTAGTTTTTATCGGTATCTTGTCGTTTATTGAAATATATTAAAATGTGCTCCGAACAGTCAGTTACGCAAAAAAGAAACTCGGCAATTTTACTACGCAATTTTAGTACGTTTATTTAAACATGTAAACCGTGTTGCCACGGAATACAACGTGAGAAAGGTGATATCCACATATCGGCGATCGATGTTTATCCAACAACGACAAGCGCCAACATTTTACGCGCGTGACGTCAATTCGGATCCCGTGAACTATCGACGCCGATTGTTCGAAGCAACCAGTCAGTCCGCGGTAGAATCGAACAATAGCTGCTTTTTCCCCACAACCGAATCGATGTGTCCTAAACATACGGTTCGGTCCTCCTCTCTTTCTCTCTTGCCGTTATCCGAATTTAATGGCGTTTAATTAGCGCGAGAACTCCTGCGCCTCTATTGACAAAGCAGAAAAGATGACTTCTCGAACGTTTAAATTCCGAGTGCGCAATAAAATTTGTCTGGAAAATCCATGGCTGCTTGAGAAGATAATCGAGAGAATTACGCGAGATCGCGCAATGGACCATCCATCGGTTGTGCTTGGTATTATGCGAGATTAGCGTGGCTAATTAAATGTCTGTCTAGCAACCAAGAAGACTATCTCACGTTAAACTGGAAAGATTTCTTATTAGTCTCTTAGAATGGGAAGAAAAAGAACATTGTGTCAAGCTTCAAAAGTTTGCTTCCCTGAGACTATCTACGGTTTATTGCGTTTGGGGAAAGATCGCAAAGTTATAAATCCGATAGCTTGATTCTTCGGAGCTTCCGAGCTTTTGTCCAAGCTTTATTAAAGAACGTCACCGCAATAGGTTGTTATTGTCATAACTTCCTCTGACGTTACCGGGCAGGTTGAATGCAGGCGGGATAAATCGCAAAATAACGTTCGGTAGATTGTGACACTGCTCCGCGTTTTATAGCTGAATCGATGCGATATGCGCACAGACTCGCCAAAGATATTTCCTTCTCGCTTGTAAAACATGAGGCTGAGCACACGCACGGTATTCTGGTAGCTTCAATCTCTGAACAATCGCGTGCTGTACAAAAAACTGTACTTACTCGACGGCATTTCAATATTGCAAGAAGTGCATTGCAGGGGCTTGCAACATTGCGACAACCGACAAAGATACGCATTATATAACATCTCTGATGATTTATATAATTATTTTATATATTGAATTATTTTAATATTAATCGATATAAACAACATTATATTTAAGTATGAAGAGAATCTAGATTTCACATTTATAGATATCAAAATATTATTTCAATTTCAATATTACAGAATTTCACAAAATCTAATCGTATTTTAGGAGAAAAATTGACTGTACATTGGTTGAAGAGCCTAAAGGGAAGGATGAAAGCAACAATGACAGTTGCGAAACACTCCGCATTCATGAAAAGAAATGGAGACTGTTCATATCGTGAAATAGTACGAAAAGGTACGAAGAGTTCTCGACTGCTACGGTGATATGCTATAATAATATATCTACGTATCACGGAAGAAGCTCGAAAGTAGAAGCACATAACTTACAATGCAGAGAAAAATGTATAAGATCCAGCTCCACGCGAGTTTCAAAGTCGCCATTTATTCGACATGTCATTCGATCCAAATACTGGAGCATATTTTTTCACAATACTTTTGATTCTTCATCTTTTTTGATACAATATTTCGGAGTTGTCTGAAGATTGGTTTTCGAGATCAAACACTCTGGCAAAACGTAAAGTTTTACGAGAGAATGTAAAATCGGACGCGTTTATCTTTGTGCTATCTCTTGCTCGCAATGTAAAAATTATAAATTCGTGCTGATATTTTTCATTCGTTCGCACATTGCTATCGATACATCTCGTAGCAGAAATAACGTGAAAAAAGTTTGATGGCGAAAAATGAAACATGTCCGAAGAAATTAATTGGATGGCAAACAAGTTCGGAAGTATAATTTTATTTCAAACTATTATCGGCCATCTCGCAAAGAGGAAGAGAGAAAGAGAGAAAGAGATCGCAGAAAGAACTTAAAATTGCGACACACAACAGAACGTAGCTCGCGTCGCAATTTTCCTTTCCAGTCCAAGATTAAATTCAATTTCTCCAGTATCAATTTCAAAAATTATTAAGTGCCCCTGTCTCTAACTTAACAATCCATTATCTCTGCGCGTTTTATTATTAAGCTATCTTGGGAAAAAAGAATCCAGTTTAACTCACTTTACCCGAATCGTTTATTCTAAAACAAAAATACCTTATTTTTGCGTATTCTATCCACTTGCGGGATTATAATTTGCTTTACTCGTGTCACTCTCTCCGTGTTGCATTTTTCATAATTTTTAAAAATAATATCGCGCTGGAGCTAAAAGTTGGAAATCTCATTCGCGTGTTCTCTCCAAACAACGTAATATTTTATTGAAATTATGCCGCTCACGTAAAAGTAGCAGTATAGTTCTGATAGACAATCATAACAATAAAGTTATGAACAGATATGAGAAGGAGCGCGAATTAAAAATTGATCTCATTTCGAGTAACGAGTAATATTAGTTGCATGAAACGACGACAGGTCACCATACTATATATACATATACATATATGAAATACACGAATCAAAATGTGGCCGCGCGCACATCCAGCGTACATAGTCTTTGCCGCGTGTGAAATATGAAACTCTGTCGTGTGTGGCATATAATATGAAAAGAATTCACTCTATAATGACAAGTCGGGAAGCAGATTTTTCTCTATAATACGCTACATATCAACTCTCATATTTCGCTCATCAAAGGAACATACGGCTCGTCATTGAAAATAACATACGTGTGTCCATTATGCACTCTATACCGCGCGCGCGCGGTATTACAGCGTTACAATTGCTTTACGCGATGCGAGAGACAATGTAATCGCCGCAGACTGTTGCACATAATATATCGCCGCGTAATTCGCTATCGCAAAAATATATACCTGTATATACCGTCGAACTAAATCGGCTCGCGAGCGACCACTAATGCAACGCGCAATCTTCGCCAAGCGTTTAATCGAACATTTATTAAATTTGATTACTCTCGTTTGATGAATAAAAATATCTTTGCGATTGTGGAAGCTTCTCTTTTAAAACGCGACTCGGGTCAACGACGAGTTTATCATCGCGTGAAAATGAGTTTCCATAATGAGCGAAACGAGAATAGTCGTGGGCAAATGCATCGAGCGACAAATGTAACCATTCTTCGTGCACGTGTAAATTCCCACGAAAATACACGTAGACTTGTGTGACGACTACCGTGCGATGGCGAATCGCGTTAAAAAGTGCTCGCATTCACGAGCGCTATCACGGGTGACTGCCAAGTGAAATTTATTGCTGGAACTGCCATAACATTAACCGTCCATCATGGAATTAATTTCTAACATGGCACACACATGGTCGGCGCGTAACAAGAACCACCCTAGACAAATTGGCCGCCGGGTTACCCAAGTTAGTAATCGCAGGTCCGCCGCTTATCCGAAATCAGGTTAAACCGTAAAGTCAATATTGTAGACCGTACTACTAGGAGAAATGGAGAGCGAACAAGCGAAAAGAGAGAGAGGCACATTTACGTACATTTACATATCTGATTCGAAAGCGCGATAAACGATGAACGCGATAATGAGAAGGTGTGTCGAACGTATCGGCTTCTATGTCGATTAACCCTACGACTCTACGATCAGCCACGATGCTAAAGGGCGAATATTTCGAAAGGACCGAAACGGTACTAAACTATAGGATCAATTAGGTATTGGCAGCACGTGCTATTATATATCTAGATGTAGGTACACAAGAGGCACAGAGGGTCTGAAGGTAGTGCTGTAATTAACATTTACCTGACAAATTCCTTTGGGATTCTATTCTATTGCGAATACCTTCGTAACTGTTACCTAATAAATGATTTGTCAATAAACCATTACATTCAAGTATAAAATACTCCTTTTAGTAACGAGCTGGTGCTCGGATAAAAATATGTCAAATGCAGATCCATTTGCGTACGTTATGATAATTACCGAAATTTATATCCAGACGGAACACACCACGAATATTATTATCTGCATCCAGATGTGCTTCATTACTGCATCCGTGCACATGTATCGCAGACACTTTAAAATGTATCTTTAACAACACTCTCGGGAAAGCGAATCTCGGTACACGTACAACGCATATCCCAATGGGAATAGAAACGCGATACGGCGTTTCTCAACGCCATTAACATTCGCCCCAGCCCAAAAGCAGATGTGTGGGAGCGTAAGCAATTTTCAATATTAACGCGACGCATAAGCAACGTAATTAGCGAACGTCAGAATTGTACCGTGCACCTAATATATACCGTAAACATAATATACGCCGGTAACTTATTATGTAACCGCAGTAAGACGACGATATTCTCTCTAGTGGCATTCCGGAGACGATCATGTCTTGCCAAAATTGCAGGCGTAGCATGGTAATCGTAGAAATTTTTTACCACAATTAACGAGATCCTAAAAATATTGCGCGATAATAAACGAGCGTTAGATATTAGAAGCAGTTAGACATGATAAATAATATTTATGAAATAATAACTCTATTAAGAGAAAAAAGCTTTATCTTAATGGAGTTTCGAATCCTGATCACTTTTAAGCTGTCTTACTTCTTTTGCTTAGAAATTTACAGATACCACTTACAAATATCATTTACAGAGACTTACAAATACCGCTTACCGCCTGTTTTACTTGAACGTCGTTCGCGCGTGAAGCACTTTAAAGTATACCTTTTTAAACTGTGTCTCATTACTGAAAAGCATGTTGCACGTTTTCGCCATTAGTTAAATAAGACGGATAAAATCCGGCTGTAGTATCGCACTGCGAAGCCGGTTGGTGTTTTCAAACTTTGCGGGAACATCGTGATGAAAAATATCTATCTCATTACGCGAGCGAATCTGCTTAAGTGGTACTTGCTGTTGTACGTGATATGTGAAAAAAAAATTAAAACGTCCATCTCGCCATTAAAATATTACGGAAAAAATACAATTTTTAATGTCCCATGGCATTTCCGAGTCTATATTTGCATCCTCCTCTGTATATTTATTTTGAAACGCTGTTCTGTTATGAATGTATTTATACACCTACACATTCCATCATTACAATTTTATGAATTCATCCGCGTGCATTCCAGAATTATACATAGTTTGCATTATTTTATTCTTCAACGGGACAACATAAAGCGTCACAGGAAATCCCACCGAAGAAACCCACGTTGTTATCTCGCGCTGAATATCTTATCCTCCGAATCATAACCTCGGGCAGAATCTGATGTTCGGTGAATGACGCCAAACATACACCGCATACCGTATCAAACGACCGGAGGGAGAAATACATTGAGAGTACTAATTGCGAGCGGTTTTGTTTCACGAATTTGCATAGCGTACCGCGCGTTTAACGACGCGGTCACCACGGCCGCGTCACATCGCACATTTCATACAACGCTCGCGATGCAGCGAGCGCAAAAAGTTTCCCGTCCGCCCACTCTGTGCCACCCCCCGCGATTCCTCCTCGCTTCCTCCCCAGGGGTTGTTCATTACATAACGGGCGGCGCATTAAAAGCGACACGGCCGACTAACTTCCCGTTCGCGTGATCGTGTAGTATCCTTCCCGCGTAAAAACCATCGGAAAGCAGTAACGTATTGTCAAAACCGCCTCCATCTCCGCCTCCGCTCGTTGTAACCTGTGTACCCAGATGCAATGATGATACCGCATAAATCGGGCGATGTTCGTCGAATATAATACCGCGAGGCGTGTAATCCAGCTGTGCATGAATATCTCGGCTTGTTGTGGGAAACTGGACTAGATAATGGGACAATTGATGGATATCGATAAATATTGATTATTGCCGGTCGCCATATAGAGCTTGTAATGACGAGCGATAGTACTCGTTACTGTCTCCAACGATAATTCCGGCCATGTCGAGGACCGCTCCTGGCCTCTATCGAATCCACATCGAGAGTATCCACTCAACTATCTCTTCAGCTATATTCAGTTATAAATATATTATGGCGGTTCCATAAATTCACTGGCGAGAGATAAAACGCGAGAGCGAAAACAGCCAGCAGCGGTTTAATCGGACCAGTTAGTTGCACAGTGCAGATCCAAAACACCCGAAATGATTTAAACCTCGACCTTCCATTTATAACTTCTCCAGAAATTGCACGCGATGCTCCTAAGTTCAGCAAACAGCTAAATGCGAAAATAACGATCGTACTGTTTCTTTGTATCGCGCGGTGGCACGCGGGCATGCGGAAATTATCGCGATTTAAATTTAATTAGCAATTAGACCATTGCGACTATCACGTGAAAATTGCATCTGACGTGGCCGTAAATTGTCGCATCTACAGAAAGGCAGAAAGGAAGGAGAAAGAGAACGATGGAGGTTTATATATATTATATAGCGAGAGAACAGCAAACACGAGTGCACGACGTAGTCGTGGTAGTATATTTTGTGCGACGTGCCTGTCTCTTGTTGTGAAATAACACCGATGACAAGCGCGAAGGCAAATTGACATAAGTGTAAAATACGATCGATTTTTACCGCCAACGCCCACGGATGAAAAGCCGCTTTCTACAACGATGGGGCTTATACAACGAAAATAGCACGTTGCCTCGTGTTACATCGCATTATATTCTGTTCAATATTAAATACCATCTAAAGATTATACGCGCTTTGCGTCTAAAAATTTTTAACTTTCCAATAAAATAAAAAATTTCTAAAGAATGACTGAAATTTAATTAATTAATTTTTTGTCGATTCAAATTAATTGTTTCCAGCTAAAGAGGAATAAAACGCGTCATTATTCCTTCAAGTGAAAGAAGAATTGTCGAAATGGATTTTCGACGGGGGTGTGACTGTGCACATTGTACCGAGAAACACGACGATAATTGATTTGGCAATCACGTAAGCTCTAATTTTCGGGGGAACTACGCAGAAAAAAAACCGTGATAGCAGCGGAGAAAGGTCATAAATGTACTAGAATTTGACACGAAACGATCAATCAGTGTCTTAGCGTCTAAACATGCTCCAAATCGCTCCGACCTTCGCTGATATTCAGCATATATTCGCACCGTCGAAAAATCGTGGCTTTCTTGACCATTTCTCGGTGAATTTATTTTTAAGACGACTGTCAATTTCCCAAGTTTTCCCCTCAATATACATGCCCGAGGGAAAACTGTCCGGGACAATCTGCGCGTAATTTGAGGGAAGGGTAGCTCTTGTTTGTAAAACGGGATTAGAGCCTGCGGACCCCGAATTGAATGCGTGACAGCCGCGTCACATCTAAACTAATGTGAGGTTTCGCTCACTCCGTTCTTGCATTCGTGTGTGTGTGTAAGTAATTAGTATACATTGATGCACACATATCGATTTCCGTAATGTCACGCACACGGATATTAGCATTTGTGCCCGTCAATCAAAGGGATTATCCGGAATGGAAGAAGGAAATATAATGCATTGCATCATAATTACTACACATCCAATTATATAACAGAAAATCAGTATGGTGCAGATATCATCGACAAGCGATTACGTTAAGTGAAATTAAACTGAGCTCTCATCCGGCACTCTTATTATATAGACTCGGCGAGAAAGCCGAGATTACGGCAAAGTCTCCCGCGAGATGGAAGAAATTCCTCTCAGCGGCGTCGATTGTCCAAATAATTGGGTGAAAACGGTTCAATAGAGACGCGCTATTTGTTGGGAAAATTGTGGTGGATCGTAATGTAATTGGCGCAGAAGCGGTGTGGTATGGCTACGAGATTGGTTGCAGCCAAGAAAATAGAGCGCATGAAACCGCGGGGAATACACAGCGGGGATCGGAGCAATATATCCCGCAGCGTGCTTCTCTCTCTCAGACGACGTGGTTCATCGTTGTGCCGGATATTCAAAAACCCGCGACTACGATGCATCCCGCGAATTCTCGATTGAATCGGTCGCTTCAGAAAGGCATCGCGAATCGCAATTCTCTCCCCGAATTGGAGAATTGAATCTCTGCTCTTTATTCCCGCATTTTATTCTGTCACTTTGGATCAGTAAATATTGCCCCTCACCGGCGAATCGAGGTTAATAGGAGAATTGATTCGCGGACGGAGATACGCGATGTAATTCACGAACGGATTTCGGTAATCCGGCAGCCTAATGGTAGGTCAGCGACATCGGCGCCATGTACTTTCAGGAATAGCGATAGGAATGGTGATGCGCTCCGTTCGTGATAACAGCGCCGATAACGAGGCACAGTGGTAACCTGTTACTTTATGCCGTCCGATCGCGAAAGCCCGATTGGACATGCCGGCGAAAATGCGCGATTATATTTGGTACGGCATCCGGTGCGAATAATTGCTTTTCCCACCCTTTGATATAAAAATCAACATTAATCTTATACATACAAACCATCTTATACACACATACCTTATATACAGTGTGATTCAGACCACCCGTACAGCCCTTTTAATTCGGAAATAGAACATTTTAGAGAAAAATGTTTCAGACAAAAGTTGTATGGCTTCGAGGGGGACATAAGATGGTATCATTGGTTTGATCTTGAAGAGTTACTTGATGGTCACATGAAGGTCATATTCAATTTCTTAAATAGAACCTACTATTTCTCATTACATATTCTTGTAGCTTATCTCGAGAGCTTTCCAAAACACTATAATAAAATATTTTTTCATTGAGTACTTTTCGAGTTATGAAGCTCCAAAGCAGTACTTTGCAGTACTTTGACATAAAGTACAAAATATGTTGTATATTGTTATGTCATGGTGTCAAGTAAATCCTTAGGTATTATTTTAAGGTCAAATTACCTTTTCACTCAAATCTCTGTAGTTATGCATGTTTAAAAACATTCGGATCATCCTACTTTTAGCGCTATCCAGAAACAACAAGATGGATGCCCGTCACATACATCCAGAGTTGCTCGTGCAGTGATAAATAATATGTTTCCCAATAAGTGGATAGGCAAATATGGTCCAATCGATTTTCCATCTCGATTACCGGACCTCACTGTCCTGGATTATTATTTATGGGGAAGGATAAAAGACATAGTATACCGTGATCGCCCAACTACAAGGAATGACATGATTAACAGAATAACAGAAGCAATTCAATCTTTAAGTAGCGATGAAATTCTTCGAGCAACCAATTCTTTTCAAAACAGAGTAGACGTTTGCATTGAAAAGAATGGTGCTCACTTTGAACACTACCTTACTTGAATACAGACACACACACATACACACACACACGCACGCACGCACGCACGCACCCACGTGAGAGGCAAGGGGATTACTCACGTTAAACCAACACCCCAAAGGGAACAGAATTCTACTACGTCCACGTCGTTGTTCCTGGATAGCGCTAAAAGTAGGATGATCCGAATGTTTTTAAACATGCATAACTACAGAGATTTGAGTGAAAAGGTAATTTGACCTTAAAATAATACCTAAGAATTTACTTGACACCATGACATAACAATATACAACATATTTTGTACTTTATGTCAAAGTACTGCAAAGTACTGCTTTGGAGCTTCATAACTCGAAAAGTACTCAATGAAAAAATATTTTATTATAGTGTTTTGGAAAGCTCTCGAGATAAGCTACAAGAATATGTAATGAGAAATAGTAGGTTCTATTTAAGAAATTGAATATGACCTTCATGTGACCATCAAGTAACTCTTCAAGGTCAAACCAATGATACCATCTTATGTCCCCCTCGAAGCCATACAACTTTTGTCTGAAACATTTTTCTCTAAAATGTTCTATTTCCGAAATAAAAGGGCTGTACGGGTGATTTGAATCACACTGTATACTAAGTTGCATTTCCATAAAAAGCGGGATGCCACGAACAGCTCGCGATGTTGCGCGAATAATATCAAAAAGATGCGAAATTGTTTCTCAATCAGATCTCGCTCGCAGACTCGACGGAAACTCGATTACGAATTAATGTCAATCTTAATCTCCGTCTTCATTATCGTTTGAGCGAAACCTCAATCTACCTTAGATATAATCTGACGTTTGAATATAGTTATTTCAGATTAATTTGCGTCTATCTCAATCTATATTGACACTAAAAAAGCTAATCAAAAAGCTGTCATGCGATGACGAAGCATTTATGCGTTGCGAATAAATACGCGACTGCATTAATGCGTTCGTCAGTAATGGAGAACAAGCTAATAAAGTGGTTGTTCTCTTCAAATTCCTCACCGTGGTTCTTGAGGAAATTCTCCTTGAGGAATAGCCCCTCGTGATCCTCGTACATACGAGCGCGTTGCAAATGCAAAGCCGCCGGTAGCACGAGTCTAGGGATCCAGACTAGCTTGTCTACCTAGTGTCACGATAAAGCTTCCTACATCGGTCCTTCACTTCCGACTGAGAAACTATCGCGCAGGCGACTATCAAGACGATTGCTGGCTTGTCTTACACGTAACCCACGCCGACCCACGCGCGCGTTTCGCTCCTACGGAAACGAAATTGCTCGGCTCTGCTGTTAAACGCGCGAAAGAAATAGAGGGATCGCTTCGTCCCGCGCTCCGTCTCTAGGTTAAATTGTTTTTATTAGCTGGTCCCTTCTTAGGCGGGATATCAACGGCAGTAAAGAACTCGGCGATAGAAACGCGCGTAAGAGGCTTTTTGCCAAGAATCTCTCGGGGAGGAAAGATAGGCTCGTTTCTTCTTGTCGCTTTCATCGCGCGGATTCGAATTCGCCATGAAGGGAAAGTCTACTCGACGAATCAGTCGTTTATCCGCGTTTATATCGAGCCGAAGTTTCGTCGTGTCTGATCGAGATACATGCCGGCACGTGTATGTATGTGTGTATGTATGTACTCGGATGGGTTTTGAAGTCGGTCATTCTCAAGCGCTCCACGAAGCACAGGATTTCGAAGAATCTATATTAGAGCAAGGAAACGCCTTGCTCGATAAGCCGCACCCGCGAGCGAACGAGCGACTCGATATCGAGATGCACAGGGTGTCCCGGGAAGAGATAAAAATATCCTGCCTTGGTTGGATACTGTAACTGATTCCGGTTAACGTGTCACGAGAAGAGTCCAGGAAGATCCAATTCCTAGAATTAGAAGCGAGTTTAGCGAGACGCGGGCATCTCGATGAGCCACTATCGATAAATGAGGGTAAATGATTATATTAATCGTTCCGTTGGATGCATATAAATTGCCATGCCATTTGAGCCTGGCAATGGAATGCAAATAAGATTCGTAGCAGTATCAATATTGAATCGTTCGATATTCATCGCAATCACACCTGCGTTGATACGGACATTCATCATTCGAGATTTGCTCCAGCGTGCACTAGCAAATTATTTCTACCAGATAGGAAACGCTTCTGTTATATTCGTTTGTTAAACATTACTCTGGAACGGAAAAGTTAATGCGAACGCTAATTATTTAATTTCCAAGGTAATCCATGTTTTAATTCACTGGTATTTATATCAGCCAGTATTAGTTCCTGGACGTTCAACGCGTCAAGTACTACGCGATTTTATCCGGCAATTATGAAAAAGCTCTCGCATTTCTTCCCGGGACACCCGGTATGCAGTCATGGCAAAAATGCGGAGACGGAGGATAAGGAGGAAAGGATAGAAAAAGGAGTGTCGTGGATACGGAGATAGGTGAGTCGCGGATGCGGGCGAATTGATTTTGCGAAACCAACGCAAAAGAGATGAACGCTATCACCGTGGGCAACCCATATATACATTGCAGGCTGAAATCTTTATACCTCGCTGTTGCTCCCAGAAAATGCATTTTGCCACATTCGAGGATTACACCGCTGTTCCAGATCTGTCGCGCGTCTCTTGCGATGTATTCTTAGGGGAGCACGCGTATTCCGTGGAAAATCTGATGAAACGTGTAATTACGACGTCGCATAGAGCGGAAAATTAAACAACCTTAATATATCGCACTGCGCGGGAACGCGAGCAACAATCTCAAACGAACTTTCGCGAAATGGACAGTCAGGTAACGGCTTTCCAGAACATGTCTCACATGTCGAGGTATAAAATATGGTAAAAGCGCGATTTCCTCGCAACAAGTTTCGAGCTAGATCACGAGAGGTTGCGGCCTCGATGTGTACGGAAAGTCTCGTATGTAAAAGAAGATTGCAAAACTTAAAAAGAATCCCAAAAGAAAATAACGTAAAAATAACTTTCTCCCGATTTCTCCAACTAAGTCGACTATCGTCTTTCCTCGACGCACGATTCCTTTTGTACTTGTGCGCCAGTAACGTTACTCTATATCGACGGTGTTCTCTGTTTCAATCCCGCTGCAGCACATCGACTACAAAGATAACGTTACGGTATCGTTGCTCAGTTCAAACAAAAGCGCATAGTCAGTGCTCCCTCGGGAGATTACTTCCACCGGGTTTAATTGACATTCAAGATCCATTGTATTACGACGAGTGACATCGCGCAAGTTACGGGATTGTACAAATACGACGAAAGCTCCCGAAAGCAATCTGTGGCTCTGTAATGTGTCGCCGGGTCCATGCCTGTGTCCATGGGGACACAAGCATGGACGTTTCATTGCTAATATTTCTGCACATCGTCTCACTACGTCGAGAATTCGTATCACTGCAGAGATCGTCATATTGAGAAAGTTTGTTAGTACAGTATCTGATTAAGTAACATGAAGCTATTTCCAAGTTTCGAGTACGAGAAAGATCGAGTGATAAGATGATATACCGATACAAAATGGATAAGCAGTGAGTTCTCCCTTTCAAGATTCCTCCTTTATACATTAATAATGCTTCAACAAATCCTTACAGTTCCAAGAATATTGTCGTTTGTAAATTTCTCCGCTCATTAAATATTTTTCATTGTATCTTCGAATTGATCGTCATCACAAGGTCTTCTACTCTCGATGCGGATAAAACGCGTGGGGAATTAAACGAAATTTGCAATATCATTATTAGTTTCCATCGTGCATATTAGTAAGAGTGGAATAGCAAATGCGCGAGTGGTTTGCGGCAAAATTTCCAAGACTCTGAACAATGCGAACAGCCACTACATGCCAGACAAGTGATATACAACTGTCGAATGAAGCAGACACACAACCGCGAAGTCTCGTGGAGTAACGCAATTTGCAGAGAGAAATAGAATGCACATTGCGCAGTGAACGTTACTTTTAGGAACGAATAAAAGCACAAGGGAACGCCAAGTATATCGCGTTGCCTAAAGAAAATTTTTCGCAGATGTTTTAATCCTACAAAACTCGAGTCATTTGTCTTATCGTTAAATTTGTACAGATGAAAAGTACTGCAATTTAATTTTGATTTATGACTCTGGGATTTTACTTTATTTTATCAATATTTTTTAAAATTTATTTTATAATATTTTACATGACAATTTTCGTTGGCAATTTCAGTTTTATCTGCGATATGATCCCGAAGTCCATGAATATTCTAATAATAAAAACTTATTATTTATATTTTATACCTTGTGACTCTTTACTACCAAACCCGAAGGACTTGCAGACGATTTTTTTGAAAAAAATTATAATTTCATAACGCTGCAATAGTTTTCATTGGAAACATCGAAATTTGTCCGCGAAACTTGTGTTGATAGATGTCGAAACTTACGAGATTACTATCCCCTCTCGCCTAATGATTAATTGTAAGCCGGGCGAACACTACCTAAAGGAAGGAAATGTGTAAAAGCTATAAAGACGATAATCGATCCGCGACGTCCATTTAAACCTCAGACAAGACAGAGCACGGATACAGAACGCGTTCTTATCCCTACATCCACCCCAATATTAAGAAGGATCCGAGCCTACCGGCTGAATGGCGGCTACCGAATTTCATTTATCAACGGCACCCTTTCTCACGCAAGATCGATGGAAATGTTCTGCCGCAGACCCATGGAATGGCGCCCCGAAGGAGTCCTCGAAAGAGGTGAGAGAATCTCGGCGTGTATCGCGCACGGAAGTTACCCAAACGGATTCGAAAGGTCCCTCTTCATACATCAAGCACCTGCGATAGATTCGCGACGGTGCGAAAAGTCAAGGAAGACAGGTGGAATCGCATTATAGAGAAAATCGGATAATCTACGCTCGCGGCGCTCGTGGATACGTAAAATGGAAGAGCCGCGAGGAGAATCACATGAGGCGCAAGTCGCGAAAACCACTTTTCGGTCTCGTGAACACTAAGCTCGTATAGATTCTCTTCGTATAGATCCCTTTATGTACAATAATCCGGTTCCTACCTTGTACAACTTTTCTATTTACGTAGAAACACCGTCTTCATTTCTATGCGTGCTATTCTACTTTCGTGACAAAGACCTTGCGTGACACGCGCTTGTTTAAAATGCCTAAAAAGATTTACTTGTTAAAATATGTTACAACGTTCTATCAAACACGGTGGGTTTCACATAACTCGATTTGTTGACTCGCTCCCGCGAGAATAAAATCCTCGTTGGATATAGCCATCGATATAGCTATATCCACTGGAGAGCTTTGCCATCTCGAAAGTCACTCCCGGGGAATAAAACTGTGACGTCGAGCCCTACATGACGATGACATTGGCGAAATACACGGATATACCCTCCAACGAGATGGGCTGTATAACATGCGAATTTTTTGTTGTCGGACAGTTCGATTGTTGCTAGAAAAAATGACGCTGTCACGAGATCCGGTTGAGGCATCGATCTCGAGTTTGTCTATTATGTATATTTTCGGAACGTAAAAATATACGTCGTGACTTCTATGATTCAGGAAAAAGAGTTTGCTGTCGCCTTCGCCACGAGGTTTTTATAGTAGAAAGATGAATCGACTGACCGATACAGAATTCGATGAAGTAAACAGAAAGTAAAGAATGAAACAAGAGTCGCGGAGCGGAAAACCTGCATTATGACAGAAATCGAATTTCTGCGCTCTCGGTGCGGATTTGCACCGTTCGAGACGTCGACGTGTCCCAGCAACGAATACACACGAGGATATAGATATAGACAGCCATTTTTCTTTGCTATTTTACGTCGCTCGATCGGAAGTAGAGATAATATACAAGAAATGTCAGTCGCGACTGGGGTTTTCCTTTGGCTCCTCGTAGTCGATCGTACGTAGTTAGCCCGGGTTTACGGTACGGTAAGGAATGCGTATATTCTTTGAATTTGTTGACATTGCAACTTTAGCTTGCTTTTATCTGAGGATGACCCGAAATTCGATAAGCAGCTTAGCGAATCTTCGGGGGCTACCAAAATATCTATGAGCGTGATACGCGTGCGCACACGCGCGTGAAAACCAGGACGTTCTATCGATGCTCGATCGATATCCAATTTGCGGCGGAGATGAAAAAGAAACAGGATACCGGGATCGTCAAATAAATATATATAGTCGCACGTAAGTGGCGTAAGGGCTAAATACGATTTGACCGTGATATACATGTATAGGGTATACTACCCAAGTGTCGGTTACAAAGTGAGAAACGCGTAAACTGAAATCCATTCCGTTTTATTTCACAATAGATTGTCGGATATTCGAGCAGGTAAATGCACCAGATTAAAGGAAGCCAATTCAAAAGCCATCAGCAATCAACTCATTAAAGCCCATAATCACAAAACTTCCTTATAAAATTGCCGCTTAGCTCTATTTTATATTTTTATCAATGACCTTAATTGGTGTGGAAATTAGAACCTGGAAACTTTAAGTGAGCACATTACTCATCATTTATATTTCACAAAAGTTGCATCCTAAAAATGGGACAATGGCCGGATAATGGTTAAATTCGCACGAAGCGCGGGCATTTTACGTTGTGCGCTAAAAACCATTATTAATCACTCGATGGCCCGCGAGACATAATAGTTTTAATACCTAACAAGCGCGAGTGACGGAGGAGCGTTCCATTCGCGCGCCTATAAATGACACGAGATCGGTCTTTTGTGAAGTGTGTTCGATGGGACAACGACAGTCAAAACAATAGTGAATGATCGTTTGCATTGTTCGTGCACCCGCACACATACCACCGACTCGGGATTAAACTCGGCATTGAATGTACGGTATGGCTAAAATAGAGAAGTGAATATGAGAATAGTGAATTTTCAGCGAATGTGTCAGACTACGCGGTAACTGCATCATGTCCCACAGTAAATTCTGCTCCAGATAAGAAACGCGCCGCGTTCCACTTCCTCTCCCCTCGAGCAATGTTCTATATGTCCGCGTGTCTGTATGTGTACACCTAAATCAATTTTATATGTCTCCAAAGGCCGTAAACTGCAGCGGACACCTGTGCATGCAACATTTTATCAGAGGTTTAAAAAAATATACATAGCGTATATAGCGTATATAGCATGTATTGTGTATCGATGATTTTCTTGAAGATGATTTCTCTCATAAATATATCTAAATATAAACGAGCTATGTGAGGAATGCAATATAAGGATACAGTGGCACATTGTATCTCGCGTACCTTTTTTTATCTTTTGGCCAATAAAGATCACGGTTAATTAATCTTATACGGTGCAAACATTTCTAGTGAAATTTATGGGAAGACTTTCGTGCTGATATATATAGCACAGCATTTTACGATGATGGCGATATCTTTATATCTTGATATATTTATATTGAGACACCCGGCTGACATACGACGTTACGACGCAAAAAAAAGAAGCTGGGGAATCATAAAACGCGGATGTATAATGTTATAAACCTTGCATAAAGGTGATCATAGATTCGCACGAAATCCCAAGGAAACGCGAGGATTAAACATAAATCATGTACTCGTCGATGTACTCATATCTCGCCACGTATACGTGTTTGATGTCGCGCTCCGTCCATTTCGACGATAAACTGTTAACTTTCGGGCATAGCAACGTAACTCCGAGTCGAGTCCACAATACCAAAGTTTCTCGTCACGTAAGATAACTTTCGGGTCAACTCCATATGCATGAATATAGGGAGACCCTTTAAAATGAACGCCTGAATGTCGCTCAAAAGCTAAAAGACTCGGGAGGGATAGGTGACGTTTTTCTAATAACGTATGTAGGACGATACGATATCCTCGATAATCCGATAAATGACAAGTTAATAAATTTATTGATAATTTAATAAATGATATAGACTAGCATACAATATTCAATTTTTATCTAATTGTCAATTTGAAACAATTATTAGATTTGTAACTGTAATTAATAATAAAACTAATAATAAAAGATGCGAAATTGCATTAAGTTCGTATCACTATCTACAGACTTTCACAACGAATTCAACATGTTACATTATTGTACGTATCATATGTTCTTGCGATTATATCAGTGTACAGATTTCATAAGAGATTTCAATTTTAATAATTAATTAATTAAATAATCATTTTATCATTTTAATTAAATAATCATTTAATTAATTGCCTTCTTATTTTACTGAAACCGCCAGCTGTGCACCATCCCTCTTTATTGAAAATCGAGCTTGACATTTATCGTGATCTATTTTTTTTCTTCGATTTCTGCCAACGACCCGCAGAATCTCGTTAACGCGTTCAACGACGCGGGTCACTTTTACGTCTTTCATTCTTAATGAAGGATAGTGGCAAATCTTTTTAGTACTTTACCACCAAGTCAAACTTGGTCGGAAAAAACTTTCCTTCGGTTCGACCAAGATCTCGCATCACCATGGTAAAATCACGTGTAAAAGTTGTCTGTTAAAGTGATGTAAAAGTTATAATATATAGACAGAAAAATACGTCTTCGATGAGACGTATTAGAAAAAAATTAATGCAGTAGAAACGGATAACGCGGAAAATACTAAGAACAAAGTTGAGATTTCCGGATTTCTTTGTTGCGTTCTTGAGATTGCGTTCGAGAGGAGTTAGAAGAGATCTCTATGCACAATCTGCGGACAAGTAGATCGAATATACACGACTTCAAAGAGCTTCTCGAATAAAAGATGTCGTCGAAAGCGTATCAACGTCGAGCACTGTACTACGCGTTTTGACAAAGAGTATTCCGTATAAAAAAACAACATGGAAATTAAATGATGTCCTAATACATGTTCATTAAATGATATTATTAGAGATACGTTGTTTTTTTTATATTGTTCATTTGACATTTATATTGTTCATTCATTTGACTGATCAGCTTTTGTCATCATTCTTAATCAGTAATAAATAATTATTCGCTAATTTATGTTTATTGAAGATTTAGACAATAAATTTCATATTTTTTATAATAGTATTTTCAGGAAAATTATTTTGTATTTTAAACATGATTTACAGCTTAAATCCGGAATCAGAATGCAAGAGATGCAGTAACAATTTACGAACAACTAATTATTTTAGTCAGAAATTAAAAATGATTCATCCTTGTTCGCGACTTTAAATATCATTTTATGAAAATATTAAAAAATCATATTCCATTATCGTATATCTCATAATACAGGAAAGCAACAAAGAAGCTGGAATAAGAACGGAAAACGATCATCTCGACGATCTTGTAATTAAAATTCTGTTTCCTTCCGCGAGGCGGAAGCCAAAGAAAAATACTGACGGATTGCAACCCAAGTCATGCAGCGCA
Organism: Ooceraea biroi; assembly: GCF_003672135.1. Classification (NCBI taxonomy): domain Eukaryota; kingdom Metazoa; phylum Arthropoda; class Insecta; order Hymenoptera; family Formicidae; genus Ooceraea; species Ooceraea biroi. The sequence goes on from NC_039506.1 coordinate 2,072,437, forward strand.
CGCGGCACGACAGAAGCAGTCTTAATTTTTTGTCTCCTTTTCTCTTTATTCCAGAGTCAGCTGTAGACGTGCGCTACTGTTGCACGATTTGTTTATCTTATTTATTCAGAATTTCAAAGATTCTCTCCACAGACACGACGGCAATATCCGTCCATACTGCCGAGAGAAGCAGAAAATAACGAGTTTTTCTTCTCTCGGGGCGTATGCCATTCATTCGAATAAAGTCGGGATTGCTGCTGGTCGACTGTCGACTCGAAAATGCGAATCGCCCAAGATTTATTATCGTTTGATTGACTTTTGCTAAGAAAACTGTGCTCCCTTGGATTTATGGGAATTTTGTTATCGCTTACCTCGTATGATAATTCGGCCCAGGAACGGAAAGATACAAACAACTATATTGACAAAAATTCTACACTCACTCTGTAAAAGACATAACAAAATGATAAATAAAGGGGATTATATTTAAATTAAAATAAATATAGCAAATTTGCATGACAAAAAGATAAACATTATAATCCATCGAAATAAAGTAATATCCTCGTAAAATTCTCATAAAATATTTATCGATACTTGGTGCATTATGAATGTTAATATTTTGTTTTCATTTACAACGTTGCAAGTCGGCGCGGGAGTGATCGGCAATTCGATTGATTAAACGAGCGAAAATCCATATTGCGATGTTATAGCTGCATGGTGGTTGCGACGGCTTGTTTACTCGATAAGAGAGCAAATACGATTCGCGCGTGTTTGCCTGCGATTGTCCGAAGGTATACCCCAGCTACCTTAATTCTCTCTGTATGATCTATAAATACACACTAAAAACTCAAGTACCATTGATATTCACGTTTATGTATGACCATCGCCAATTCGCGAGATACAGAAACACCCGGCGAATGATAGTCAGACGATCATTACGTAGGCAAATAGACAATCAATGTAATGATCGCGTGTGACCGGCACGACGCAGCCTCGTAAGACAAACAGGTGCATCGAAAATGCGTTTTCGCGAATGAAAGTAAACGGAAAACTCGCGGAACCGAAACTAATCCCTAAGCGAGCTTTGCGTCTCGTTTAACTAAAGGCACACCCGCACAGCTCGTTTGGACCGTTGTGTGTAATAATATATTATTGTTATTATTACCAGTGCCGCCGACTATTATTACCGCTTTATGAGTGCCGTTACACAGCGGTGTGTTAATAATATCTCGTAATGGACACATATTGATCGGGTCGCATATTACGTAATATCACGGCAATGAATTGTTCACGAGAATGTTGCATTATGTCGCTATTACCGCGCTGGACGGCGAAACATTAATGTAAATAGAGAAACAAATATGAATAGTAAGTAATTACGCGTGCATATAACGTGCGCACTTATGTCAATGTGGTAAACTAATTTGTGCGTGTATGCAACTGCAAAAAAGATTTTGCATACAATCGGCATGTACACACACGTACACACACGTACACACACACACACACACACACACACAAAAGCAAGTTCCAATTAATCAACAACGGTTGTTCAATTACGTAAATTTCGCTGGCGACGACTATTAGATTCAATCAAGCGGCTTTTAAACTTTAAATGCGGTTAAGCGAGAGACTAACGAATGCGCTTGTCGCGTGTAATCACGCTGTAGGAAAGATTAGTAGGTAAAACCGAGTATTTACACAAACCGAATATATTTGATTACGCGCGTACCGAACATTACAGTTAATAGTCACCGTCCAAGTTTCACTGTCGACAGCCATTTCCCCTGTAATTATGCAGTTATTAATGGCAATGTTTAATCCACGCTCATCATTATTCGCCCGATCGTCACGTCGATTGTCCCTGGATGCGAGCAATCCGAAGAACAAACGGCGTGTATTGTATAAACGCGCGAATAAACGAAAAATTAACGTTACGTGACGCGCCCATGACGTAAACAATTATAAATCTCATTACAACCTTTGATATCGGTATGTAACGCGCTCGTTCCGATACCGTGTTGATTTAATTCATCGTAACGAAGCGTGTTTAACAACTATTTAATATCTCGTATATCTCATTAATGTTTGGCGTATAATATAGCGTTGTAAAATCAAAAGTTGCGCGATGACGCCGGTATTAATCTTGATAACCACCGCATACGGTGTATGACTGAATCATTTAACTATGCATATGTGTATATGTATGTTTTTTATCGATTTTCTTGAGGCTAAAATTGTATTTTTGCGCTTTCCTTAGAATTTTTCTTATCGCGCTTATTTTATCCTTGTCTTTTGCATTCATCTGTGACTATTTTTAATGTTACAAGAATAGGCGAGATATCAGGTTCTCCATCTCCGAAAAGATTGCGTGAGAGCGATGTGCTCACAACAGATCGCCGATTACAACGCAATGTTTAAACACAGTATGCGTGACTGTTCGTCCTTTATTTCTTTGTGATTTGTGGTATATGGAATTTTTATGGACGTTCCATTTTCGACTTCTTTACTTCGTTACGTCTATATCCCCGGGAACATACGCGGTTTTAATTTGTTTTAATACGCGATTAAGGGCGCTTCAATCAGTCGTAAAAACCAATTCTTTTCTCTTTCAAATAAAATATAGTGAAAAATAATGTTTTCCTCTGCCGTTCACAAGCGCGCTCCTCGTGCAACGTGAGTTTCACAAACCGATCATTTAGTTTGTTTATTCACCGAGCGACGTAATTCGATAATGTATGCAATAAAGTTATGATAAATTAGTTCATTAATTACGCTAGCTTATTAATGCAGATTGTACACAGTGCAGTATCGATTACATACATAGATTATACGTATATTACAAATTCAACTGCATTTCTAATCGCTCGCAACATATTAAGATTATATTTTATTTGTACACGTATACATAATAAAATATAATAAAATATAATAAAACGTATATAGAATAAAATAAACGTATATATAATCAAAGAAAGGCATAAATTTTCTGAACCGCCAATTAATCGGCCAAGTGTGACTTAATTCGAGTTTTATTGTCCAACTGGATTACTTGGGAGTCTTGGGATGCAATTCTGCACACTCGCGGACCATGGACGGATATCCGTATACCATGTGCACCACTCGTAGTGATAACGTCAAACGTCACAATGTCAGCGCATTGAAACGTCAGTCGTACACGGTGACAGATTATAAAACACCTGCCGAAGAATTTTTTACGTTGCATCGTGTCGTCACAGATTTGTCCAAGTCAAGTTTCGAGTGACTGTCATCGGTAGTACGATTGAGGCGATCGAGCTTTTCAGCGAGCCTTCGAAGGATAAATCAGGTCGACGTAACAAACGATTTCGTCGCCGGCTGCGATTTATGACGCATCGTAAAAAGATCCCTTTGGAAAAGCAGTAATTTGACACTCGCCATTTTCTTCGCCGATCATTCTTCGTTTCTGTGGCCATTGTTATCTCACCGTCCTCGAATGCAGGGAGAGAGAGAGAGAAAGAGAGAGAGAGAGAAGAGAGAGATCGCACCATATGACACGATCGCAAACCGATCGTCGATGACACATTGATCGCACGAAACAATGCTCATGAAATGCTACAAACAATGCTAATTATTAATGATGCTTGAGCGCGACGTGCATTGATTATCGATTAATGTCTAATCAGCGGCTAATCGATTAACCGTGGCTCCGATCGGGTAGATCCGAAATCGCGATTAAGTCAGATCGTAGATTGTCAGACTGTAGAACTACTTTTACTTCCGTTCGTTGATAAAGTTCGCTCGTTCGCGCGCAAACTGCGCTACTGTTCGCGACTGGATTTGGAAATGCACGGGGATTACACCTTCCGTTTCGTAGTTTCGCCATTTCGCGCAGTTTCGAGATTTAACGTTGCGCCTGGGTTTTATGGCGTCACGTAATAAATTACCGGATACTGAAGTCGCAAATGCAAGACGACCTCCGGCGAGTTCTGCAACGAACTGTCAGACCCTAATATTGTACCAGTCAACATTTCCACCATCTTCGCGAAGCTATGCGTTATTATGAAACGGTTTTCGAGTGGAGGCGAAACAAAGGGAAACCAAGAAAAACAAGTATCACCGACCCTCTCCCGACGAGATTTCGTCTCGTCATTATTAATGAACGCCACGGCTCCAAATTGTGCTCGATGAACTTCTCCGGGGAATCTGGAATGACTACCTTATTCCAGGTACTAATCTTCACAAATGTGTGCTTAGCAACGACATTATTTATACCGCGATTTCGCGGTACAAAAATCATGAACGCATGAGCATCAGCGACGCAAGAAAGTAATAAAACCAAAAAATTCGTAATTTCCTCATCCATCTACGATTATTTCTCGATAAACCAAAGTTGTTTTGTAGCACAAGTGCGAAAAGTGCAATGTTTATTATGTAACCGGATCCAAATTCGAATCACGTCCGCGAGCTATGGGGGCGACAGTGCCAGTGCCAAGCGACACTAAAACTGCAGGTTTCCATATAACGAATGGGGAACACGTACGCCGATTGGGGACCACGACTGGGCATGGAAAACGGAGAGGGTTAAAGAGCACAAAAGTAATCTCTGCGACAACACACCACGCTGGAACAATACCGGGCCCGAAGAATTGTACGCTTTGTATATTCAAAGGGAGGGCTTCGGAATACATCGCAATCTCGGCGCGGCATCGATCGATTCGAATTACTGACTGTGCCAGTCGCGCGCTGGGAATCGCGCGTTGATCGCATTTCGCTGGCGATTTTAACATTGCTGCAGTGAGCTTCGGATACATTCCCGCGCTGCAACGACAAACGGTAAAAGAAAAACGATGGAAAAAGAGAAAAATCCCAGTCGTTGATTGGCATTCGCAAGATACATCGCGAACAACGTGTCGATAAGCGGATTGAAAGCGCCCCGAAATTTTCGCGAGCAATACCCGGCGAAACAACAGTGAAGATGGATGGAAGGTGGATGGACGACGTCGCGCAGCACACAACGCACCACATCAAAGCGAACGAATAATTATGCAAACTGTGAAACTTGAGCTTGCGAACGAGGTTACTAATTAACAAGCGGACATATTAAAAATTTGTTGAAAAACCGCATATGAGAGGCGTTGCTGTAATAATTGCGTTCGTAGCTCGCGCACATGCTGCATCCCGATAATTAATATATCATTATTCGTGGCGGGAGTTCAACGCGATGACAATATATAATACGTATCGATTGAGCAGCATAAGTTGTGGATCGGAGAAGAAGGACAATAATTGAGGGGTACGAAGCGGCAGCACATAGCCGAGAGCCACGTGCTGAACAAATTTCAGGCAGCCTGAAGAAGGTTATAAATAATTCATGAAACATTCACTCTTTATTCTTCTCTTCCTCCTTTAAGTTATTCCTTAATACCCACCGTCTAAAAGGTCATAAGAATTTTTAATTAAGACCGAGCCAAATTTGTATATTCTGTTTGTTGGGGAAAAAGTAAGAAAAAGTTCAAGTATGATTTTTCATGTAAAGTACACAAAATCAAACGAATAATATATTTCAAGTGAGAATAATAATTTCAAGATATAATACTGCATTTACGCACGACGCACATGAATGTAGCATTACATCGCAACACATCTTGAACTTTCTTTCACTTTACGGATTCACTTTACGGTACGATTTTAGACCCCCAGTTTTTGATTTGCGTCAACTTCTGCCGTATTATATTACAGTAACGAGACTGGGGGAACAGGCAGTCACTAAAAAGTCGGCAGTAAAGTACCGAAAAGAGGCGAATCTTATTGCCACGTGGGATCTTAATGGGGCCGGAGTTAGGCGGAATAAGAGATCGTTAGGAGAAACGGCGAGCCAGGGGAAACGAGTGTGACAGTCAGTCCACCTTTATTACCCTCTCGAGCCATGAGTTTATTCGCCTTTTTGGATATATATAGTATGAAATCGTCCTGTTCGCGATGCAACGATTATACCGTCCTAATGTTCACTTTATTCACGTCACGAGACTGGGTGCTTTATACTTCTCGAAACGATATCGTTCAGGAAAAGAGAGAGAGAGAGAAAAAAAAGAAAAAATCTAGGTAATCTTTTCTCCGGAGATAAAATTCCGGCGAAAGACGAGGGCTAATTACGTGGCGCGTTACAGACGACGACTTTCAAGAGCGGCTATCTTCGTAGAATTCGATTGCGTGACGTTTCAATTAGAATAAGATGCAGCGCGGAGATAAGGAGGAGAAGAAGGGATCGGTAGGGCGCCGCACGAAAGCTTCGGGGGTGTATTCGATAGCCGCTATCGACGGCTCGCATCGCGCAATTCGCGCATCGACCACTACCGCCTTGGCTGGCGTGCGACTTTCATTTTCCACGACGAGTAACGCGCCTATCTGTTCTCGAGGGGAATCGTGAATCGGAAAATGACCCGACCCGGTTTCCACGACTCCTTCTCTTTCCCTCTCTTTCTTTCTCTCTCTCTTCCCTGTCTATCTAACCGCAAACCAGGACGAAGTTCGTCGGGCTCGCTCGCGACAGATGCAGAAAATTGCAGTAGTTGGATCGCGTGACCACACGAGTGCAAGCCGTGCGACTACAGCGGCTCGAGGGTGTAAAACTTAATTCCGTTCTTTTTGCCTACCCGGAAAAGTCTTTCCCGGGATAACGGCCGCGCACTCATTTGCGAGCTCATTTCGACGCTCGCGAGCTTGCGACTTTTAATCGAGTCTCCGGCCGAGTTACCGCAATCACTGCTCACTCGACTGCGGTCTATGGTCGGCACTCGCGAATCTCACCTTCGTGGGCTTTCGGCGGTTCATTTTATTTGCGTGTATGCATGCTCTCTGCATATTCTAAAATCTACAATATTTAACTTATATTTACATTCGGATAGTAATTACATTTATTTCCCGTGTGTATCCAAATTTTGTTTCTGATTTCCTTCTATTACACACGTAGTTTCGTCATAATGTCATTTCATGAAAACTCGGTACATAATTTTGACGTTTGATATCATTCGTGTCAATATAAGTAAATTAATATATATTCATAACATCGATAAAGCTTTGATAATAATTTGCCAATCCTGCCATTTGATGAGTAAAGCATGAAATGATTCCTGTCGTAATTGGCCGCGTTTGCGAATCTATAAGCCATTACTGATCCGTACCGAAAAGCCAGAAATTGCCGATACTATAGTATACATTGCATCCGCAGCAAACGGACACCAGACGTCAGCGAAAATATAGACTCGGATAATTATTTTATCAGGGTATATTTTGTCAAGAGAGATGTAGATAATTATTTAATCGGTAAGTCCACAGAGAATGATGGCGGCGAGTCGCGATAAAACGCGCGATTCAGCGGCCATGATCAACGTTAGCCAGGAGCCTGAATCTGCATTATCCTCCTACTGCGTTTGATAACGAAACGTTTTAACACGGACCATCGATAAAAGTCGTCGAAGCGCGAATTAACGTCAACCGTGGCGTTCAGCTGGCATTATACGCGCGTTGGGTTTATTACAAATTCACGGGCCGATTGCACGCTAATCATAGAAGCGGAGGAATTCGTCCAGATACCGGTACCGCAGCAGCAGCGCGTATCACGTGCAAATCTATCCCGTTACGATCTCGCGGTGACCCCAAGGTCGTCATGAAACGCTACATTCCGCATTGCCACGCATACGAGATTTAATTATTATCGTTGCCAGCAGCGTGCCGCGTTTACGGATTGCCGCCGCGAATATCATGCATCACGAGCCTCGCAAATTACACCAGTGATAGATTTCGCGGAATTTCCCGAATGCTTAAGCCGAGATAACGTACGCTGCGAATAATTATTATTAGCATTATTACACGATTCACTGCGCTTGTCCTGATGGCATTACCACAAGTATCATCATTTTCTGGGCTATCATGCTTCCCGCAAAATACCTCGGACTTGAGTTTACGGTTGAAGCGCGGTTTTATTAGTATTATTTTTTATATTATTTTTCCACAGGGTCGATTCCGCAGCGAAATAATTTTGACGCGAGATTAAAATCGGCGATTAGTCGCTTTTACATAAAACCCACGCAAATAATGCAGGGCTGAAAGCTCGCGCGGTGAAATGAAAAATAATTTCGGCACGAGGCGCACGTCAGAGCAAAAACTGACATTACGGATAGCTGATGCGGGAAATTTAGAAAAATGGATCGATGCACGCGCGCGGCGCATGCATCATCGGCGAATGCAAATACAGGACGAATAATTGACACATGAGAATAACGAGGATGGATTCGGCGGAAATATCGAAATATTAAAATACGCGTTGCGTTGAGGGCGCGTGCACGCAGCGCGATGAGTACCGCGCGAGTAATAGAAAAGAACCGTAACGCATTACGGCGTCCGATCGATCGGCGTCGCGAGAGCGGAAACGGCTAATAAAGATTTCAATGAAACAAAGGAGGAGAAAAAAGCAGCGCGATCAGCCGCATCACGCATAACGCGCGCATTTGTATCTGGCAATTTCGTTTATTTCCCAGCCCGTAACATGACAATGCATCAAAGCGCACGTCAATTGCATCGACGGATATTGTATCGAGTGGAGGCTTGCTTGCTTCCAATTAGTCGACGGTATAGAGCTTTCGACTGCAGATCGCGAAACGCGGAACGCTGTTGCGAAGGCTTCGGAACCCGGTAACGAACGATACACAACGATGACTTTCGAGCAGGCGAGAACAAACCCGAAGCAACGACCATTGTGTTATCCGTCTCGTGCGAAACCTCTTGACACGAACTTTCCGAATGAATGGCGACACTCTTTGTATCGTTTCGTACGTTAAACACAAAGTTAAATTACGCCCGGTCGAGAGACGCGATAGGAAATTTTGCACCAACGCGACGCGACATTAAAGTTCGCACGCATCTTTGTAGTTTGTACCGGCTCCGCCGCGTTTGCATTTTACACGAAGTGTAATTGCATGTTGTACGCCTCCCGTTTGCGTAAAAAATTATTACGTCGTTAAACGATTACATCGATACGAGTATATTGAAGGATAAGTGAAATAATAAAGTTCCTCGTAATCGGAAATATTTAATGGCGATAAAAAAGAGTTTCTCTTGATATTATTGATATTATTTATTTTAAACAAAGATTAGTTTTCCTGTTTGACATTTTTCGTGCGTTTCAAAGCGCGTGTACGTATACGTGGGATTTTATATAATATTTTATTAACGCTATTATTAACGCTAAAATAGAATACAGCATGATATAATATTTAATACTTGATTTAATACCATATCGTACAATTCTGCAATTTCAAAATGTAATTGAGCATAAAATACTGAAATATCAAACTTGATACAGTTGCAGTACAATTCTATATCATGATATGATATAAAATTTCATATCATAATATAATATAAAATTTTCATTCAATTTCAGGATATAATAAATTTGAGGATTAATTTTTCGCCTAGAACTACTGGGTATTAGTCAGAGCGTTACGTGTTACGCGTAAAATGAAGTTTGGAATCCGCAAGTTAAGGATGCCTAACGAGGAAGAGAGTGCGTGTGGGCGAAATTAGAAAACTGCGTTCGCACCGAGCTCTTCCATTAAATCCCGCCCGTACTCGTTTTCGTATCCGGCGGTTGTAATAAACGTCGTGCGGGAACTTCACTCAGTTCTCTGTGCCGCTCTGTAGCAGTTATCGAACGTTGTGAAAAGTCGACCCAGTTATAAAAGCCCGGGCGGCTCCCGAGCGAACGTTGATCGCGTTTTATTAAAATGCTCTGCCGAATGCCGCTTTCGTGCAACGCGCGAGGGCGAAAACCTATCAAACTTGGCGAACTTTAGTCGGTCGGTAGGCACACGTCGTTTTCGGCGAAACAAAATGCGATCGGAAATCGCGATTAACCAAGGCAAGGGGGCCAGTGCGACAAAGGGGGAAGGGACGAAGGCCGAAACTGGGGCACAATCACGGACGGCATCGGCAGGCCGTTTGTTTTTGCGAAGGTGGCGAAGTTTTATCCTGGTTATCTCGCGCGTCGAGGAGGAAGCTAAATCTGAAAGTTATAGTCGCGCGAAACGCTGAAGGTAAGATCGGAAAACGTAATCTCTATCTAAAGATACTCAGGTACACAGAGAGAAATGAACATCCAACTAATCTTTGAGAAGTAGTCAGAAACCTAATTATTTATTAATTAATCGTTAAGCTGTTACTCTCACTGGGTTGTTGTTTCATAATTGTATATCGTGTGTCAGTTTGCACTCGACGTTTCGGCACAATCACCTTATTAAATCTCACCGTCCGTAATTAACGCGTCGGCATACCGGCGCATTAGCCACTTGCAGGCGCTTCACGTTTCTACACTGCTGTACAATTGGTTAAGTGTTTTCGCACCGTTACTCGCATGCAAAGCGACAAGACCACCATCATCCGCCGTGATACAGCAACAAAGTCCGCGCGAGGCGTCTGCGAAATTCTCGTTGCAGCCTCTTCAGTTGCGACGCTTCTTAATTGATCCGCAGCGAGGGAAGAGAGAGATAGACCTCGGCTCTCTTTCCCTCGCAGCATCCCCTCCGGTGGGGATTAATTTCGCTCGAAACCGAATTGCGTAATAATACCCCCGTCGACTGCAGGAACGACTCCGTTGCAATTCCGTTTGCGACGTTCGGTCTTAATGCCACCTCGACAAGGAAATGCTTTGCGAACGACGACAACGACACGAGGGATGACGATGAGAATGAGGACGACGTGACCGCGTCCGGGCAATCGTTTTATCTTTCAGCCAATCGAGAATACGTGGCTAAGATTACGCGCGCCCCGGCACGTTACATTGTCGTCCATGCGCCCCATTGTGCCGCATGATTCCATCGTGTGAAATTTCATAGCCGAAAGAGATATTAATCTACGTCACAAATGAATGGGTTTAACCCATCTATCTCTCCCCTAGCCCTCGTCCCAACGCCATCCCGCTCGAATCCTGACACGCGAAGATGAGAGAAAGCGACTAGAATAACTCTCGTGTAAGCGGCGCGCTGTTGGCGAGCGGATACGATGACGACGAGGGTCGGGTTATCGGCAAGGTGGTGAAAACAGGGACCGCAAACTGTGCGCGAAAACAATATTATCGGCAAAGATTAATGTACAGTCCCGCCGGATATTATCGATAAGGAACCGCGCTCGATTGCGCTCGGCGGGATATCCCGAAATCGGTGGGAAGGAGAATCGCTAATTTCACGATATCTGCGTCGCATGAAGCTTTACTGAGCTCAGTTAAGCCCGGTTATAAGCTGCGAGCGATATTAGTTTGTTTTACGAGCATTACGGGGAATATCGAATTTTTGAATAAGCTGTACGATTAAATTCAAGTTTCACGGAGATTCGCGCACCGAGCAAACTAGCACAACTACGTTTTCCATTCTGCGTTCCCGCAAAACCGTATATGTTAATACCGCGAGAAGCAGAATATTACATTAAAGCGTAGCTAGCGTGATATCGCGAGTTATATCCCGCACTCCGACTTGATTTACTATTTCGTGAGAATATCTAAGTCGTAGAAGTTGCAGCGCGTGCTACGCTATGTAGAATCTGATATATCCACCCTGTACGACTATCGTCACGGTCTTCACTCGTAGACACGACGGGAGGTGGGTAGAAAAATTAAACCAACGACGCCTCGAGCAAATCGGAATCGATTTTTCTCTTTCACCGCCTTTCTCTCTTAAAGAGTCTTTTTCTTTCTTAAAGAAGAAAATCGGTATCATTAAACGCAGAGTCTTTGTTTCTCGCGAAGAAAATCAGAATATCTTACGATATTTAATACAGGATTGCACTTAGAATGTTTGTACTTTAAGAAAAGAAAGTTGAATTTTTGTAAATCAATTTAGAAACTTCTTGGATTTTTTTTTAATTCTTGGAGACGCAGTCGCGATATTGACAAATTTAATAAACGATAATGTGAAAACAAAGTCGAAAGCTTCTCAGAATTTTCTTAGAATCTTAAGATGGCAGATATACACGAGGACATAAAACTCGGCGAGATGGTCAGACGATTCTTCCAAGAAGTGCGATTGTTTCGTTATCCGCGCGTGGCGCACGTAAACAATACTTCGCGCTCCCACTCCATTATTCGCTCGGCACAACCGACTCCCCGTAATGCAGCTCGAAATATTTCATCGTGTCATCTCTTAAAACTATAATATATGTGACATCTTTTACACAGAATAGAAAAAGATTACTCTCCTTAGCACACTGAAATTAATTATAAGATTCTTCCACGACACCGTTAGCATCCTTTTCTCACGAATAATCCATTAAAAAAAGGCAGAGTCCAATAAATCTCCAATTGAACAAGCGTCTTTCGACACGCCGAGAGTAAAGGGCTCAGAGTTCAAGGGTCCCGACCACACCGACGTTTTCGCCAAAGAAAGCAAGAAATCGTGTTACATCGATTTAACTTGAGACTCGTAAAATATGGTTACGAAGTTCGACTCCGTTCGGCCGTGGAAAAAAAAAGAAAAAAAGGAGAAACGACGGCTCGCGCGCGTCCTGTCGGAAAAGCAGCGTACGTTTCGCTTTCGAGGATCGTGATAAATCGACGGATTTGTAAAAAGTATACGCCACGTAGTCCGCGGTGGAGTTTCATGCCATACGCTCTATATATTATCCGTCGGGACGACGGAGTTAAGTCCTCCGCGTATTTCGCCAGCACGTTCTCGTCTTGTACGGAACCGTGTCTCGCCCTCAAAGAAAACGCGTCGTGAATGGGATCCCCGGGCCATTTCCATCGAATAGCAGCTCGCTCGCGTTTCCGCCGTTACGGGATAAACCAGCGCGCGATTAAAGCACCCTCGCGAGAGCTTTTGTTATCGCCGGCCCCTGCGGCTCTGCCGGAAATTTACGGAAATAACGAACAAACGAGCTTTACGCTCGCGTAAATTACGCTACTCGTCGTACATTTTGCAAGCGTTTTTCCGCCGCGTAACGATATTTCTTATTTTTCTCCCGTGCGCGCGAACATAACATCGCGCATTAGCCTGCACTGTGCGCGTCGACATTTTTAGTCACTTTCACTCTACACACACACATTCTCTCTCTCTCTCTCTCTCTCTCTCTCTCTCTCTGTTTCTTTCTTATCAGCAGTATCAAAAAAGAAAGTTCCCTAATTATGGCAGTTATTCTCGCACGCGTCCCGTCTCTCTTACGTTTTAAAATTCGCACTTTGAGTTCCGCGAGAAACATCCATAAAAAATTATTAACCCTTAAATCAAGATATATAAAACAGAAATAACTTTATTTATATAAAATACTTGTGTAATTTTTAAAACTGAACACAAATGTAACATACAGATTCTCAAATCTGTGTCAACGAAACTGAATTACAGCTCACTTATTATAAATCTCACGGATGAACGATTCGTCTCAAGGGTTAAATAAAGAAAAGTAGAAATAATTATTGTTGCTGAAAAACATCTCATCTCACCAGTTACGTCGACCTTGCTGGACGATGATCCCTGGATCCTCCGATGCTCCGAACAATGTTACCAAATTCCTAGGTCCATATCCTCGTAAACACTTCACATACTTGATCACACTTCGCGATACACGACATACACGACACACCAAACGAACGCCCGCAGACTTGTTGGACAATCCCGACATTGCCGGCCATATTAACTCTAGCTTCCCACATATAGAGATGCCTGAAACCCCAAGTAAACTAATTCTCGATTTTTGAAAGTAACTTAAAATCAGTTGATTTTTTTCTTATATTTTTAACTAAATGTTTGACGTGGGATAGCCTGTATCCCAGTGTGGAAAGCCCGTGAAAATTAAAAGTGTAGGAAGCTAAGTTAACACTCGCGAACGAACCTTGCGAAACATGACCGACGCGACGCCGTCCGTAGATCTTGAAAATTCGATCCGGCGATCACTACTTTGTCATTTAATCACCGAGAACGCGCAAGGTGAACTGATCGGCATTAAACAATTCGGTGGGTAACGTGATCAGCGCGGCAGAAGGGAAAAATAAGTTACTCCGTTTTGTAAGAAATAGCGATACGGTTCTGCGAATGTCGCACCCGCCGATACACGAGATAGGTGCGCCGCGGCCTCGCACCTCGCGGAGTAATACTAGAATAAGGCGAAGAAGGAACCAATTGTAACATTCGATGTACGGCAGAAAGAAAATCCGTGTGAACGTGGGCGATTGCGAAATACAGTAATTATTTTACGGTAGGAAGTCCCTTCTTCTACAGTTTATTGTTTATTTTTTTGCTAGTGACTGACTCAATTATCTCCGTGGAATGTTGAAGATCGATTATCAATTATGATATTCGTAAAAGTATATTTACGCGCAATTTGTGTAAAATAATATTAATATATCGTAATTACATTCCGTTCGTCGAGATTCGATTTGATCTCGTTTAATTGCTTACAACTTTATGCTTATGCGCGTGGCGGGAAATTTCACGGAGAATTTCGAGCACAAGCTTATTAATGCCGCTTTATTAATACTAATTATAATACGTTATATAAATGATTACTGTTGAGAAAGCAATATTGAAGCTCCGATTATTTGTAATTTTAATTAATTGATATTAGCGTATACTCGTCGTTCGCATTAGGTAGCTCGTAGAGATCCGCATTTACCGCGCTAAACGCGCGGCGAAAATACGAGCTTTAACGCGTCGCAGGTGCTTCGCATTTAATATCACGTGAAGTCTATTACTCTAATGGTTTCCCGTCTTCGGGGAACGAGGAGAAAGCACTTGCGTAGTCGGATTATTCATTGTCAAAATCGCGATTCTGGGACGCGTCTCGCGTTGCCAGGGAGCTATCTCCGGTATCGCGGATACGTTTCGATCCCGGCAATAATAAGGGTAGCGAAGAAGCTTTCGCCTCTATCTGTACCTGTAGGAACTATAATTCATTATTGATTACACGTAATCCGTCCATTGCAGCAGCAGTAGTAGAGCGGAAAATTTATTCCCAAGCGGTAGCGATTTTGTTGATCGTGCGTCGATTCGTGGACGTCCCTGTGCGAACGAAACAATTTTACGCGCGAGATCAAGCGTTTCCCACCCGGCAACCCTGAAGGACCATAAAAACCCTCGCTTTAATTCGCGTAAAACCACCCCCCCCGTTCGCCAAGTCAGCTCGCATCCCTAATCAGCGTACCCAAGATAAATGGCGAGTTGAGAAACGTAGGGTCCCCTCTCGCATTTCAAGAATCATTTCGCTATATAAACCTACAGATACAAAGGTACGAGGAAAAACGTGCTGTGAAATAAGAACAAAGATATAAGCGATACGGATAGAAATGAATAAAATAAAACTTATGATTAAATGACGCAAGCTAAGATCGACGTAAGAAACCGCTGTGAAAGAGTGCATTTTCCCGCGTCCGTTAAGAAAAAAGTATCTGCGAAATTGGCCAGTTTAAAGAATAGTTATCGAAGGTGTTCGCCACTGGGGGCCAAGATGAATGGTCCCACCGCATCCCCCCGTCACATCTTTCTATCTCTATCAAGCTCCGCCGCCAGCGTACACGGTCGATAGCCGAGACAAACGCGAGGCGTGGAAGGTTGCAGACGGCAATCGCTCTTTATTGATCGATGCTTGCATTCGTGTGATGTAGAGGGTGCTCATTAACCAGTGCACGTACGATACGTACGCGCACGTGCACCCGTTACATCCTTGTTCGCATTCGTCTTTCTTAGGTAAGGAGAAGCGTCGTCTCGCGTCCGCTGAAATCCGCCTTCCAGCGAGCCCTCCCGCATGCGGATCGGACCTCGACCGATCGTTAGTTCGATGTTCCTCAAACATTCGGGTTTGTTGATTATCAGGTCCGACCACCACGATTTCACGGATAATCGCCTGGTGCGGGCACGCCGCTGGCAACGTTTCGCGTTTGTACGACAAATTACGCTTCCACGGTGAGCGGCGGGGAGGGATGGCACCGGGAAATCTCGCGGCCAACAGGCGGCTGTTAATTACACACTTAATGATCGCAAATCAGATTAAACGCTTCGCCCTGGCACGGGATAATCGGTCCGGTCACGAGCCTCTTTCGTCGGTGTAACATTCGTTATAATAAGTACGTAGATCTGCTATTTTTTTTTGCAATTATCGATGCTGCTTGTAATTATCATTTTGTTGGCACGGTAGAATCCGTACCATCCAATTGTAATTAAACGGCAGGTTTGCTCGGGAAAATAATTCACGCTTTTTCCGAAATATATTCGCGTCACAAAAAGCTCGCGTAAAAAGCGCAGTAAATAATTTATACTTCGCGTCTCATTGGTGAATAAAATGGAAAATCTTGTAGAATAAAATGACGGAATATAAACAGCTGTTTTAGATATATTCAAGGCAAGATCACGAATATGCTGCCTTTTCAAGAGTGTTGAAGGAAATATACATGTTAACGTATACGTATCACCAATACATCGTATATATTACATCGCCGCGAAGCATCGATTTACATCACTTTGATATTAAGTGACAACGCCATTATTCTCTCACGCAATTTCTTCTGACACCCTAAAAGCATAGCCGCGAGAATACGGCGTGCCTGTATTCCCCTTGCGTTCTACGATCCGCATTTTAAAATATTCAGATAGACGTTCCATGATCCTCTGTTTAAAATCTTATGTGACGGAAATCGGATGCACACACATTCTTTCACCGAATCAATACGGACGGCTATTCGGGCATCACGAATAATTTACGCGGCGTAGAATTGGCACAGGAAGCAAAGTATAGCAAACGTACGCAAATAAAATTTCTATCTATTTAAATATGTAAAATGTAATACAATATGTAATAGCCTATATAATGTAGAAAAAAATTAATGATATAGCAGAGTAAAAAAAGATCATTTTATTCTTCTCCCGCGAAAATCAGATATCGCGAAAGCAAATATCGAGGTATTGGAAGATAAATAAAAGAAAGCGTTCTAAAGAATGGAAAACGTGATGAAAAATTTCTTCTCAAAGGGTTTCAACGTGGCAACACTTGCATCGAGGATACAGATAAATATTCGAATGAAAAATCTTCTCGTGTGAAAACGAGCGTAAATAAAGTGAAATTTGATTCAATCCCCGGAATAGCAAGAAATAAATTATTCGTACTCGGGCCTCTCAGTGACGTTCAATTTCGCATTACATATTCGCGGCAAATAACGTGCCATTTGCCGTTCGCCGAAAAGTTTTATCAGACCGAATTTAAGTTTAATAGCTTTTTATTCTAATTGCAGCGGGCGAACGACTGGCCATTTCCGCTCGCGCGCGGTGATGTACATCCGGATGATCAATTTTAATATATTACAGCGGGAATAACAATATGAGACAGGAAATAAAATATAATGTGTATCAACGAATGCGGAGAAACGCGCGTGTAATATTCGCATGCTAGCCTTTAATTAGCTATGCTTATTGGAAAACGAGAATTTCGAGTAGCGCGCAGTCGTTTAATTTGCACTGTGAACACATGCCGCCGGCATGCGGATAAAACACATCAACAAAATGCATTCTCCCGAATGTATTCTACAAATATAACCATATTCCCGTTTACCTTGTCGTAACCTGCGAATGTTGCGTTCAAGAAGAATCGCTTTTGATGTTTTTCTCCGAGACATCTCTTCTTCCGAGGAAATTAATTCTGCATCCCTTACGGTTTTAATCTGACGTATAAATCCAACGAGGAAGTGTCACTTTTACTCTTAAACCTTTCTTTTAGTTTGAATGTACCGTACTGAATAAAGGAAAAGTTACGAGCGCTTTGTCGGATGGAGTTCAGAGAGACGAAAGAAATTTTCTCTTGGAAACCTTTCAGCACGGAACGCGGGTGAGAGAAGATTGACCCATCCTTGCGTAAATACAAGAGCAATGCTGTATGCATGAGAGTAGTAAAACGAGCTTTACATAGCGCGTTATAACAGTGAAATTTCACATCAAGATTCGCACCATAGCCCACTCAGTACCATCTATCACCCGGTGCATGACGTCGTTACGTCGTACTGTCTCCCATTCTAAAATCAGCTAAAATCGTCGTCTCGTGTTCACGCTCTCCCGGTTTCACGATAATGGACCAATGTAATATAAAACATTCACGTATAACATTCAAGTGCTGTTAACTTATGACCGTTTTGCGTGCGCGTAAACGACTCCGAAATTGCAACTCGCACCAGACGCTTTTCTATCAAAACTTTTCTACGTTTCACAAGCCTGGACTCCTAGGAATTTCCTTGCAACTGTAAAATCCACTTCTAAGCCATCCTCTCCAAAATTCTGCTCCGCATTCTAAAATCTCCATAAATTTTCGAGAATTTCTTTTCTCTGAAAGGAAACTGAAGTTTCACTGCCGAAGCTTGATTCGCGCAACTTCGTTTATTCTCAAAGCTTGAAAAACTATTACAGGACTCGAAAACTATTAGCGTCCTGGTGTTCTTCGCAGAAATGGAATCGACATGAAATTGGTCAAAGCGTTCGCGGTTGGAAAGAAGAAAGCACGATCGTAACTGGAACGCTTTGTACATTTTCTCACGCGCGTCACGTGTCCTGTAATCGAATCGAACTCTCTTCGTTCGAGCAAAGCACGCCACGAGCACGCTCTCTTCACTCTTTGCACCAGTTCGCTAAGTTTTCGTGTACGAAAGGTCGCTATCAAAGATCAGCGTGAATCGGGGGCGGGTACTGCATCCAATCGAGTGTGTCAACATCAGCGAAAGCCGCGTAGCGCGCGGTGTACGCAACCGAATAATGAGTTTATCCTAATTTCGTGCCAGATTCCCAATTTAATTTACGCAAGCTTTGGGGATTGCCTGTGCGAAATTAGTGGCTTATACATCAATCACCCACCGACCCTACCGTCGTCACAGAGTACCAGTATGTTCGTTGATCTCGCGGGTATACACGCGATCCTCCTTCTATCGATCCTTACTTATCTCATTATGTGTTACATCATCTTGTGAATCACACCGCATTCAGTGTTTGCAATTCAGTAGTTGCAAGGATCTGAGTCTTCCTGAAAGTGTTTGTAAAAACACTTGTCTGTTGTAGATCAGATCAAAGGTACGCGCCGACACGCCGGATAATTTGACAGTGGTAAGACATTATCTTCATCTACAAGTAGTTCTTTTCTCCTCTCTAACTATGCCTAGTCGACGTTGTCCGCGTTGCGACAACGTCCTCGTGGATGTGTTCGAATATCCTCCCGATCACCACTAGGGTAACAAAAATATTAGCGCGTAATATCGAATGACCGCGTTACGTCAAGTTTTTCTCTGATTTGCTTTCTATTTCCAGTTTAATTCAGTTGATTTCACGGATCTTTTCATTAGTAGAATGTTTATTATTTATTCGTTTAATCTTCGTTCAGACTGATGACATGCGAAAAGAACGAAGCTTTGCATGTGCAAACAAATACCGTGCACATGCAAGAGCCCAGATGGTCGCCTACTTTGCGACGACCTGCAATCAAATATTTAGCGATTCTCCTTGACAAGACTGCTATTCTGAAACGGAACACAGGGCGAAGTAACTCGTCATGTCGGACATTACGAATTCATATATAATGCCTAGTAATAAATCGCGAACTCTCATTTCGTTGCAGAGTTCCAGCTCCTCGTTCGTCATAAACTGCTCTAATCGATGAGTCTTTAACAATGAAAGTATTTAAGTACCTCCGAGTTGGCACGATTATTATGAAAGACTAAAGATGAGCAGAAAGTTCGTCAAAGTATTCCATCTCGTTAACTTTATTTCGAAAAAGCGCACATCCTTGATGTTGAATATAATTATAAAAAATGATCTTTTTAATCGTTATTACGTCATATTTAAAAAAGAAATTTGAAATAGTTGGAATCTTGCCATAACATAAATATAACGTTGTAAGTCATAAAATTATAAAAACGCAGCATTAAGATTTCATTGGCAAAAAAATTATTAAAATAACGAAGAGATTATTTAAATTTAATTTAATTCTTGGTGAGCAAAATATATCCGAAATTCCGCGTTTCGTCTCGAGAAATTTCGCGAAAAATATGTGAGACGGATATAAATACATGTCGATTGGAGCTGATCGCAGAGAAACGAAATATTTTCTAAAATTGAGGTCGATGAGGAAAGATATTTTGGTCGTAAAAGAGCGATCGTAAAAGAAAGTCTAAAATTTTCCTTCGCAAACAATTCGCGAGATCACAGGGAGGTCGCCCTGCTGCTCTTTCTCCGTTTTTTTGTTCCTTGTCTCGAAGTCGCGAGTATTTCTGCTTTTCAATTATCCTAAGTGTCATCTACATTTCTGAGGTCGGGCCATTCCAACTCGGGCTCATCTGCATTTTGACATAGTTATGTAACGCTCCTTCACCGCGTCACTTCCGCCACGGCGTGCCGCGAATTTACATCGACGCTTACAAAAACAAAATGCAGCCCGCGGAACCAGACGGCATGTTCTATCGCCGTGAAACTCCAAACAGAATAATTTTCTTGAGGTCCACCTCCTCTTTCAACGACGAGAAAATCAATAGAAAGCGCATACGCTTGATGATTTAAACATAAAGACCCGCACGCTCGGCGCAACCACAATCAGCCACACTAAAGTGGCTACTGTTCCCTCGGGTGATTTGCCTAATATTTGAAGATCGTGTTTTATGTAAATACGGCCGAGAACAGCCGCGGAGAACCGTAAATTTCTGTTTTGCCTCGCAACGGGAACTATTCACATTTTTTAGAATATAATTCAAGAGCGTTGGTATTCAAAGAATGATTTTTCACGTATGAATTAGCTTCGATATGCGCTGCACAGGTATGTTCGTATCGTGTCCTTTGTGCGGAACTCTACAGAGAAGTTCCTGTTTGAAAGGGTTCTCGCAAGTGTAGAAATATCTTGTACGCGAGGAGTATTCCGCGAATGGCGTGGAAAATGCTTCAATACTTATCGCGCCCGGGGTTTCCTTTCACGTAAAAATGGCATCGAACGAAGTACGTTAAGATACGAACGAAATTGGAAATCATTTCCGTGTATAGCCAATGTCTGTCGGGAAATGTAATGTCGTTTGCGAAGAAAGTCATTTCCAACATTAAATTACAGCAGATCAGAAAGATGTCCACTACATCTGATGAAATTGATCAAGTATTTCAAAAATTACAAGAATTCTTTCAAAAGATATCACGAGGAAGATACAATTTTAGAGAATAAAAAATACTAGAGTGCATATATTTCATAATGCACATTATTAAAATTCTTTGTTATATTATTAGAAATTCTAAACGAAATTTAAATTATTACTGCAGAAATAAATTTCAAAATTTTACAAAAATGGATACAAAAGATTGCGTTCTCCTGTATAAAAAAAACAAAGAGAGAAAGAGAGCAAGTTTTGGCAAATTTTTCATAAAAACTCAACGCGTTTATTTATACACGCACAAAATATTATAAATAATGCTCGCTATGTAAATAGTACGGTTATATATCAGCTCTATTGTGCGTGAACGTACGCATTTCTCCGTTAACGTACACTCTTGAACGCGTTATGTCCGCAGCAGTGGAACGTCCGATGAACGAGTCAGACAAACACAAAAGTCGATGCATCGCATGTTCCATGACACGTACTTAAACCCTCGTCGATGAAAGAAGACCGGCGGGTCTCGCATCGTATTCCGTAGAAAACGCGTGTTATTAAAATAATCAACGTGAGACTGAAAAGGTCGCGTCAAAATTATTAGAAAAAGTAGTAAAATATCGTTTTTAATCGGGGAATGAAATGATGTTTCCAATAACGTTTGCTGCCTCTTTTCTGTTACAGTGCAGCAGCCACGCAGTCCGGTGTTTCGCTGGTGGACCTCGCAGGAGCAACGAGTCGCAGTGCCCGATGCTGCAGAGAATAGAGAAGCCCGTGTTGTCGACGGCGACGACACCGTCAATGACGTCGTCGACGATGAAACACACGACGACAACGCTCGTGCGCAACCACTTGAACAGCACGTGCAGTGTCACCAACTCGCCGCACCAGAAGAAGCTACGCTTCCACTTGGCGAAGGAGCGGAAGGCCAGCACGACTCTCGGCATCATCATGGGTGCATTCGTCAGTTGCTGGCTGCCGTTCTTCGTGCTGGCGCTGGTCAGGCCGTTCCTAAACGACCCGGACGCTATCCCAGATTTCTTGTCGGGTCTATTCCTCTGGCTTGGCTACTGCAACAGCCTGCTGAACCCGATCATCTACGCGATTCTCAACAAGGACTTCCGCAAGCCGTTTCGTGAGATACTGTTCTTCCGCTGCGGCAACCTCAACCACATGATGCGCGAGGAGTTCTACCAGAGTCAGTACGGCGATCCGGTTAACAACTACGAGATCAAAGCTGGCGCCGGCGGCGGCTACGGCGGCGCGGAAAGTGGCGAGAGCGCGGAACACTACGACGATAATAATCAGGGCGTCGTCGAATCGGTTGACATCGCCAACACGCCGAACGAGAGCTTCCTATGATCCGCGGAGCGTGCCTCGATCATCGAGGACCGTAATATTCGACGGAGGCAGCCGTCATGCTGCATCGAACCGCTCCACGTCGCCGTCGGTCTTGCCAGCTCGCCCAACGAGATTCTTTTGTGATCGATCGCGATCAACGAGGATCGCGACGGTGATTCCGCGTCACGTCGCCCCGACGTCGGGCCGACAACAGGACGATTTTTATCCCGCGACCGTGCGATGAGCTATGCGTCGCCTCTCTTTGTCTCTCGGGAGGTCCTCCTGTGATCCGATCAATGGAATTGGACCATAAGTGATCTCAGCGCCGACCAAAGAGACCAATCGAGAGACAGTTGTCAGTCGCGCCGAGATAAATTCGAGACGCGCGTAAGGACTCACAAGTTGAATAGGGAACATGCGGAAAGAGCGATTTTCGCTCGCGAATAATTTACCTTCCCAATCCTGTCGGTGAGAACTTGAATCGATCGACTCGGCTTCATTCGCCTTGGGGGATGATTGAAGAGCTTATTTCTAAATCTGAAACCCATATTTTTGAAAAGAGATTCGTACGTGTGGGAAACGTACCCGTAGAGAGCTCGTAATGAGCAAACACACGGTACTCGTGTAAAAGAAAGAAGGATCTGATGACTCAGAAATAAGCTGTTCAGTTAGAATACGAGAGTGCGCGAAAATCGTCATCGTCGAGACCATTTTAAACGACCTATAAAATTGTACTTATGATTTTACACGTGGTGTACTCTCTGATGTGCGTGTGTACACTTTGTTGTGTACTTTATTCCGTGTACATGTGTATTCTGGTTTGTGAAATATGTTTTGTATTACACATGATTTTTGCAATAATCTTTATATGTGATTTTCTGAACAAGATTACGGAAAGTCTCAAGATACACGAGATTGACTCGAGAGAAAAATGACAGACACGTAACGAAACAAAGTCCTTCGTTCTACGATTTCTTGACCCGTAAGTAATTACGACGTAACGTGCAGCTGTTCGACAGAATCGTCGAAATCCGCTGTTCTCACATCAGCGGGTGGAGGAAAAAAGGTCATTAACGTCAGGCAAACGTGAGCTCTGCAAGTAAATAACGCGCAATAAATCGCAAGAATTAATTGCCGCGCGAATCGTTGCTACATCTCGAAAAAGAACCCGTTGTGCGATCGGAATTGTCGAGAAGAGTGCGTTCTCTCTCTTTCACTTTCCTGTTCTCTCTAACAGAGCGATAAAGATTTATGACCCGAAAATCGCGGCCACACAGTATAACGGTTATGCGAATCGTCAGCTATAAAAGATATCACATAAATTTCAGCGACAAACATATTGATGTCAGCTGTCGATGGGAATTCTATTTGTATTGCACGCGTCCCGATTATTTATTAGTTTATTTACTCCGAGCGGAACAACTAGACAAATTCTTCAAGTAAAAATGATGGGAAGATTATAATTGCGAGTTGCAACATGAGCTTTCTATTCGATCTCATTTTGTTCTTCTATCCAAGTACATTGAAAATGCTATACGGGTGTATATAGCATTTGCGGGTACTTTGTGTTTATTGAAAAACACTGGATCAGCTAACTTAAGAGTAAAAACCATCAATTAATTACGAGATGTAATAAACGATCGAGAAGGTATACGTGCGTAAAACAACCCTCGAAGCAAAGGTAACAGACAATCCTATAAACGCAGAGGTGGAGGAGTTGATTGACTCGTATAAACATTGCACAAGTTGGACAAACGATCACGCAAACAATCGCATCGCGCGAGACAATCAGATGAGAAGGAAGACCGAAACGTGTCCCGGCAACTCTGATTTTATTCTCTATGGAGACGCCAACGAAACTACGACGACGACCACGAGGGTAGCGAGATTGAATTTTCTACATTGTCATCGTTGCTGGCGTCGATAACCGATGCTTCGGACTTCGGTCAGAGTGGGACGAGAAAAAGAAAAGATACAGGGAGAGTTTGCGAGCGGTGTACATTCGTCACGGCGCTGTCCGCTGGCGAAATAAAAGCTCCACGAGGAAAGTTGCATTAAAACTCGCGGAAGAGCGAGTCCTCCCGAGGAAGTCCGCGAGGATTGTTTGCGGCAATCAATTTATCCGTTGGCTCAGAAAATGCAGCAATCGGTTACTCTATTGGCTTACCATACCGAGCTACACTAGCGGCTCCGCAAGTCCACACAAAGCCGCTAATGCACTTCGATTCCTTTGTGGCGGTCTGATTTCGTTAAGCGGAAACGTATCTTTCGGCATTTTACGGCAGGGAGTTAAGCGAGAACGCGCAGCGACAACAATCACGAATCGCTGCCGAGAAAGCGGCACGTAGAGGAACGAGGTCGCATTTTCTCAGCGTTCCCTCGATACCTCGAAACGTATCCAGCAAAAGCAATAACCGGTAAAGCGATCAGACCGACGGAACACAATTGCGTGCTGTACGCTACCGAAATGTTCCTCTAGAATGGTCTCTATAGTCTATCCCCGGAGGGATAGACGCGATCGATAAGTTCACGATGCGCAATTAATTTCATGCCAATCAAGGAGGCACGAGTCGATGTCTAATCTCAAAATAGATTCTGCAACCCGCACGTTTCATTCACGCGTTCTCCTTGAGCACTCGGAAACGAAAGTTAACAAGCTCACGGCCGTTGATGCGAAAAATGAGAAAATGGGCTCTCCATTCCTATCCACGTTCCGAACAATCGACTACTTCGCAAGTTCGGAAAGTCCATCGCGCCGCGCAATATGTTTACCCTATTTCGGTGGCTACAGCCGATTCCACGCGTGGTGGTTGGCCGAGAGGGTGAGGCCGCGGGAGTGGCGGATTCCTTTGAAAACATTGATCCAAGTTATGCGGAGCGACAAGGTGCCGAAGCGAATGCTCGGGATGCATTTAAGCGGAATACGGGGTAACTCCCGCTGAAGCATGCACCGTAACAAACGCGCGAGTACGCGAGCGGGCGGATAGCGCGCAGATGGCTGGCGAGGCTGTCTCGCGTGTGAGCAAGAGACGGCAACAATGAAATTTGCAAGACATTAGGAGCAGTTAGAGCTAGTTTGATTTTGATTGAGGTCGAATCAAGTCCTGAAATCTCCGACGCAAAATCTCAGGTCGAACGTCTCGCGCTCGGCTCGCGCTCAGCTCGAACGAGCGCGCGCGAATCAGTCGGCTCACGATAAATTCGAGACTCGCGTAATCACGACCGTGCGGCACGCGAGTGGTTTCGTGATAATCGGCCTGCATGATCGCCGGGATAAGCCAAGGCCAATATCGAAATTGCACACGGGCAATTCCGAGGGAAGGAACGAAGGATGGTTTCGCGGAGGGCAGGTCACTATCAAAATTCGATCGGTCAATCGATCGGGTATCTTTCGCGACGAGTCTATCAAAGCAGAGTCTTTCCTGATGCTCTCATTTTCGGATCCCTGTCAAGAGGATCGAACTCATCATTTTGGTCGATATTGATAATCGTGGTGCGTTAAATCCACCGAATCATCTCAAGAAGTTCTGAGTTTGTTTGCTTTAAGACGTGATCTGTCAAATTTCTAATCTATGAACGTGTCGTTATATTTAGACTCGTTTAGGAAATGGGAAACTCGAACAATCTTCCTACGAGACCTACGAAGAAAGAAAAAGTACCTAAATTGACTCGCAAAACTAATCGAGTGTTTTGAAAATTGCAAAATGTTACTTTGTGAAAAGATTTTGTGGGATTTTCAAAATATCCGATCAATTTCGTGAGTAATTGTATACAACGCGTCTGTACGCTCTCTCTCTACACACAGCAATGTTCCGCCGTACGTAAAATATAAGTATAAATAATATAGATATATCGTAACATATATATACTTTTGGTGCTAAAGCAAATCTTTCCAACTAACGGCAATAGATATACGTAATGAGATAACTTTAATCACGTATAAACCATGTTCCGAGCGTGATACGTACGTACTATACATTCCATTGCTCATAATCCAGCGTCATTTCCAATCACGTGAGAGGAATTTATCACTAGCTAGACAATCCTAAATGTTTGTTAAACGAACTATTTGTATGTAACGTAAATCAAAAGTGTATTAAAGGAACAAAATATTGAGGAGATTGAGATATAGGATTATCATAATTTCGGAGAATTGTCGGTGGAACTCTTAATTCTTTTTGCATTTCAAATCAAAGCTATTAGTTTTAATTATATTAAATATTTAATTGTACAATTTATACGAATTCTGATTAAGTACGATTCTATGTTTAAATTATTCATATACTTTAATTGTAGAATCAGTATTTTAATTAGAATTAATTCGCGGTACGAATGTAACATTCGTATTAAAATTGACACCAAAATGCGGTTTGAAAAAAGGAACAGAAACAATACACCGCTAAAGCGCTGAATCACTTTTTCAGCACTACAATAGCGAGCAATTTATACCAATCGCGCGTTAATTAGCACAGACGCAAATAAATCTTCATACAATAACGTGCTTTTGTTGCTTGTTGGTCGCTTTGTTTTCAGGCGACAGAATCGAAAAGAACAGCGCGGAAAAGCGCAGCGCGGCGAGACTATATCGCGCGAAAGGGGTTAATGCGATTAAGGGATCGACCGACAAAAAAGAAGAAAAGAGAAAAAAGTCCGTATACGTGCATGCGAGATGCGCACGAGTTGGTATCACCGGGAGAATTTATTTGTTCACTGAGAAATGTTCGATGTACATAATTCATCACGTTGTAGCGCCGTCATCGTCAAGAAAACATGTGTGTACAATCATCGCGAATGTCACGAGATTTCACGAGAGAGAAGTGCGAGGTAAATAACGACGCACGAGACGTTTCCTCCGTGAAAACTCGTTACGCGAATAGTGTCACAGTATATATATATATATATATATATATACACACATACATACACATATATATATATGTATGTATATTTATATGTATATAGATATATATATATACATATATATGAAAGCGGCAATCTCACACAAAGATATATACATCATCGATGTCGTCATCTAGCCAATATGATGTTTTAGGGGTAAATGTGTAAGCGCGTTAACACGTTGAACGCAAGAACGAGTGTTAAAAGATCGTTTTGTGAACTTTGCTCATGACGGTAATTCACAATAACAAAAATCTCCAGGAAAAATAATCAGAGTTCAACGTTTTGCTCTCAGTATTCCGCTCACTGGAAAATTTAATCTAGGGTCGCTCTCGAGAGTGAGACTTTTGAATGAACGCGGAGGAAAAGATCCGTATTCATTTTTATTTAGCGTTAAATAGTTAGTATTACGAGTCGTCAGTATTATTAAATGATCGCATTATTAGTAGACTTAAAGTGTTGAATATAAATGTAAAATTCTAATCGTTTCTGGTCGCAATGCAGCGTTTAAGATCAGTTTTCGTGAATTTGTTTGTCACTCGAAACGCGTTTTGATCCAAGAGCTGGATTTCAAGTAAAAATCTAAAAGTTAAGTGTAAAGTAACAGATTAAAGAAATTAATATAGTAACTATTTGTACACATATCGAATGTGTTTCTTAACAAACACGAAGGTCCACGAAACTCACATCAAAGAAGTATACAGCTGTATTAACTCCGACCAATTAATCGTCATAACGATTATATAAATCTTTTATTCTCCGTTTATCTTTTTTTCTATCTTTCTACATATATCATACATACTCATCTCGCTCAAATGAACAAATATTTAGCGTTAAATACGCGGTAAGAATATGGACCAACGTGTTAACGTGCGAATTGAGACGCGTAATCTCTAGGACTCGTCTTTGTAGCAGTTCGAAATTCTCTCGTAAACTTTTCGCGCGCATATTGCGCATCTTTCGGCGAAGAGAAAGCTTAAAGAAGCTTGGTTACGAACGTTCAATCATTTTACGCGAATTTACATTAAATCGTGTCTTCATATCGTATAATCCGTCGTCAGTCGCGAGCTATAAAATTCATTGATCGGCGCGTCGTTATGGTCTTTATAAAATCGAAATGATATATGATAATGAAATCATACCATCACAACATAGAATTGTTTCTCTGCTATTGGAGCAGATCTTGAGGGAATGATTCTTCAGGGAACTGAAATCTTTTCTCTTAATAAATTTCAGTGAAGTTTTATTAGCGTATTCCTTAATGATGCGAAATTTGATAGATCATTGTTAATCGTAACACGTGTACCTGAATCTTAATTCGTATAAAAATGTTTTAAAAAATATACACATATATATATATATATATATATATATATATACATATTTAGATGTTATACGTTATGATATATAATTTATTTTATTTGTTACTGTTATGTGTGTTGTAATTTATTATTATTATTATTATTATTACAAGTCTAAACTGTTTTCCCCAGAAAATGAATAATTATCATGATCATTAATAAATGAATAACAAAACGACGCACCCATTCAAAACGAGTTTTATTCCAAAAGTTCGGCAATATATCCACGGGAAACGTAAATATCTCATACAGTAGAAACATAATTTTATCGAGATATTTTTGATACTAGAGAGTAATTTCGTGATTCTTTTCGCTTCAGAGACCAACAGAAATAAGATTCCTAATTTTTGACACGAGCGGAACGAAGAAGATGGTACCTTGCGCGAACAACAATCGATTACTTTTTTCTTGTTAGGCCGAAAAGTCTGAATGAATCGTATAATAAATGTAATTTTGGCGCAGCGCAACTCTCCACTCTGTATATAGTAGACTGTAAACTTTTTATGTATGATCTCGAACTCAAAGCCATATTATGCTAGTGCATAGTCATGAATCGACGAGCGAGAACTACGAACATTCTAAAATAAATATTATGGTGACTGAACATGAAAGAATCACCTGGCATTTCTACTTGGTGTTTAATTTTACCCATACCCATACCAACCCAATCAATAATGATAAATGGTCATCGTTTATAAAAACTTTCTGCGTACATGCTATAATGCACGATATATAATTTAAAATAAGATGTCTATTTTTTAAATATTAAATATATGAGAAAAAAGTAAAAATTGTATGTGTCGGATTAATATGGAACATATCGAGGTGTAGAAAACTGCAATAGAAAATGTAGCTTAATAGTATATTTTTCATGTTACATCGGCCTTACAGATCTACAACCTATAAATGAAGATATAAACATCGAGAGCTTGCCAGTATATCGTACAATGCGTCGCGAGACGCGAAAAGTGTAAGTAGAAAACCGCGCTTCCATGAAAAAGCCAAACAAATTTATTATAAATTTATTATAATCACATCATAAAATATTACATTCCATTTTTCTAATTGAAAGCTAGTTACTGTAAAAGTACGGCTACTGGCCATATATGCAATAATCAATTTGTTTTCGATCAAATTGGATGTGTATCAATATGCCATTTATTTACTCTATTTTCTATATAAATTCTCGTGCCTTATACAGAGCGTCTCATATAAAATATTCTATCGTATCTGTTTTCTTTTCTGTATATACTCGTTTTAATTTTGATGAATGTAAAATCGGTTTCTGAATCTTTACAAATATGTAAAAACATAATAGTATCTTAGTTTTTATTTAGTGAAAAATTTCACTTTAAGCGCATTAACAAAGATATTTAAAATCGCAAATTTGGAAACATTAAAGAAGCAAATTGTTCTCAGAATCTTGAAATAATCGACCTTCAATTCATCAAAATACCGAGTAAAGAAGAATGCAATGCTCACTGATGAGAAGAAATTGAAAGTTATCTAAAAAATCTTTCTATAAATATCATCTCAGATATTTACAGAGAAGTTAACATGATAGGACACTCTGTAGACATGATTTTATCGTGAACTAGATTAAAGATCCCTCAGTGACCGAACTTTCTACTAATTTACTACTAATTCATATTATTATTACTTACATTTTATCTATTTATGATAAAATAAAGACTCAATGTAACGTAATTACATCAAATTTAATGCAATTTCTGGAAAATAAGGATTAAAGCATCTCCATCCATCAATGTGTATTAATAACAAAATTCGTAATACAATATTGATTCTCAGTTACAATTTTGTAACTCTGAGCTAAATACTCGAGTTTCGGTTACATTACAAACGGTTAAAGCGCCACACGATATTAACCCAAATAGTGGATAATCAAGTCTAAATGAGGTGAGCAACGGCTAATTCGAAGCGGAGACCGTCTCTTTAGTGATAGCACCAAAGTGATAAAAAGAACATCGCCGGAACATCTTTGATTGTTGTAACAGCTTTTTTATTTTTTACCGACTGTTACTTATATTAGAAGGTATTATAGGGTATGTCAAGTATCTGTAATGTATGTATAGTTACGCATCACTGCCTTTGCAACTTGCACTCGCCAATTCTCTTGACTCGCCAATTACAACTATCTGTTGTATGAAACACCTAAAACAAAATAGAAACGTAAATTGTATTTTTTTTTTATCACAGTATGGCCATCAATATATTTGTTAATTAATTATTTTCTACCTTCTTAAGCTTCGGATGTAGCTAATGGAGCTTCTTTCTTTTCTTCAATGATAACGGCATCTTTCTTCTCGCCATTAGGTTTGTCATTTTCTTCGAGCTCCTTCTTTGGGGCAACCTTAAGATTTGTTTGTTGCATTGTTAAATATAAAGCAACAAGATTTTGAATATATTGCTGTTCTTATCAATTTTATTAATTCTATCCACTAAATTTTCTTATTATTTATTTATTACTCTATTAACTTGCAAGCTATATTAAAATAATTTATTTCTTGTATGAGACCTATGTGCAAGTAAAATAATATGTTTACATATTGCACTTAACCATTAAATTATATGTCATTATTGAAAATGATCCTGCAAATTTCTTATTCGTAGTTAACCAACTTCAATAGTATCTTGCCAAGTCTATCATGAATAGAATTATTTCTCTGCCAATCTTAATGATAGTTTCAGGGAATCTTTTACTATTGTATTGTAAATGCTTAAAATTATTATGATTATTATTTCTTACCTCCTCTTTGCTGGCTTCATCGAAATTCTCTACCAAGTCGGGCACCTCGTCGTCCTCTTCCAACGTGGTCTTACCAACAGCGCTGCCAGCGACTGTACTTGCTAATCGTTTCAATTGTGTCAGACCCTCCGGTCCCAGTTGACTCAATATTCCTGGTAACATCTCTGTTATCTGTTTGTTTTCGCCATGACCAGTAATGGCAAATGTGTTGGCAGACAGACTGGCCTGAGCTTTCGGGTTATTAAAGTGAATAACCGTTCCATCATCCTTGATCATATTGACTTCCTCGATGCCTGGAATCGTATTTACAGAGAGCTTTTTTAAACAGCTTTGTAACTTTTTGTCATCTGTAGCAGCGGTTGCGTGCACCACCTACGGAGGTAAGCAGAAATGGAACATGATCAAGTTACCAAGGTAATTCTGTAGCAAAGTGACATAGATAACGTTTTACGTTGATTGACCGTGTACGTGCAAATGTTTCAACGAGCGTTTCAATGAGATTTATTAGAATCCGAGCAACATGTGAGTGCACCACTCACACAAGATTACCATTAATATTCATCCTGTTCCATGATCTCTCCTGATACCAAAACCGCGACGCGGTAAGGCCTCGTATCGCGAGGCAAGACCGGATGCGGATTAATTAACATGCACGTTCATTGTCTCCTTAAAATAGAAATGCCGCGATGTCAAGCGCGCTGTTCGCAGCCCGAGAAAAACGAAGCCATTGATGACAACGACGGATTCGCGCGAGGGAACAAAGGACCGAGTCGGAGCTTCGGATAGCCTCACTCACCTTCTTCTTGCGTCGTGGTGTGCCCTTGCCACCGATCCGCACTTGAGCCTGAAGTTTCTTCAGCTTCTCGGCGTTCATGTTTCTTTAACCTCTGCTGTACACGCGAAACGCAAACGCGCCGATAAGCGACGTCGAAGCGAAATACGTCTGAATCTATGGGACGAGTTTTCACGCGATTTCTCGCACGTATCGAAGCGTGCCGTGTGCGCGAGGAACCGGCGACGAAGCACGTGTTCCGCTCGCCGAAAGACTCGAGAAAATGGAAGCGCGTACGGTACGTTCGTGCTACTACGTCGAGCCGTACTTCCGGTACGGCGCGCGCGACGGAAGGCACCGCGCACTCTTGACTCAAAACACCGTATCACTCGCACGCAAATTGCGCAAATGCGCACCAATGCGCACGAACTGAGACGCGAGACGCCCGCGAAAAATCACGGGGCGCCGTGCGGACGCGATGACGCTGCAAATCGCGTAAATCTCCAGTCCGTACTTTGCGCGTTAGCTCGCCAACTGAGCGCGTAGCCGAACGCGCCAGGCCTAGGCGTTGCGCGATGCATCCAGTAGCGCATCTCACCTAATGTTTCTTACGAAATGGATTTATTATATCATTGATATATTGTTTTTTTACGCAATTTTTATTACAATTTTAGATGTGCTAAAAGAAGCGAAAAGAGAAAAAAAGAGTGAGTGAGAGGGAAGTTCAGATGGCGGTATTGTACATACTCGCTGACTTCAGGCATGCACAGTTCATTTCGTGGTACGTATACATCAAAGCCGACCGAGAATAGTGCTATTGGATATACTACTATAA
Source organism: Ooceraea biroi (assembly GCF_003672135.1). Classification (NCBI taxonomy): domain Eukaryota; kingdom Metazoa; phylum Arthropoda; class Insecta; order Hymenoptera; family Formicidae; genus Ooceraea; species Ooceraea biroi. Next base: position 2,105,494 of record NC_039506.1, read on the forward strand.
TCCGATGTTAGCCACTTCCGGGACAAATATAGATCGGCGAGAAAATAACAGAAAACAAATGGAGAGAATTTCATGTCGTCACTAGTAATCATTTTTGTGCGCGGAATTAACTATTAGACAATAATTACTGCAAGAAAAATATAGAGCGAACGGAACGTGAACTTGTCCGCCAAATGCATTTCGTAATTGTGACCGCCATTTGAATATCGATTAACAGACTGCGATTCTCGATGTTCCGCGAGATCGATTGTCGCATCGCAGATGCAACGCGCCGCGGAACTGTTATTTGCATAAAAATAAAATCTGAGTTATTTTGATATTTTAATCTCAATTTCGCATACAGAAATTAATCATCGATATTAATATAATCATGATATTAATTGCACGAAAGCGATTATACGCGTACACGCATTATGACAAACACTTTAGACATGCACGATGCACGTTTTCGCACGCAAGAGCCACTTTTTTGGACGCTAATAGACGCGGAAAAGGCGGAGCGATTCAACCGCGTCGTGACACCTTTCACCGATCGCGATATGAGATCTGTCGATATTTTTAGAAAACGGGAGAACGATAATGGAACCAGTGCGAATTTCATACATGAATTATAAGATATTTTACTAAAATATAGAAATGATTATAAAATAATTAAATTGAATTAATGGTAATAACCATTTAATATGCGAAAATGTACAATATGTTTATATAGATTTATTATACATAATTTATGTAATTACATACATGCAATGTATTTTTCATGTATGTTATTAAATGTTTGTTATAATTTATTTTCAAGTTCAGAGATGTTCATAAAACAGACTTAATATATTGTTAAATAATATAAATACACTCTTTTTACATAACGGCGCGCGTAAAATATATACATGTACATTTTACATATCACATATATGTCAAATGTTGCAACGTAACGTTTTTCAAGTGCTACGCGTGAACAACGCAATTATCATTAATATTAACGTATTATTTCATGATTCATTATTTCGTGATAGGATCAATAACATTTTACCCGGTCAAGTTAAATTAAAATATATAATATAAAGAATACTTTTGCAAAGCAGTAGCGATGTGGCAATAAGTTATATAAGTTTAAGTTATATAATTGTGCACAACATTGTAAAATGGTATAGAATAATACAATGGCAAAAGCAATCTCTCAATCTTAAAACAAGATTGGTTCCCACGATCGAGTCGTATTATGCTCGTGTTTAATCGCAAATATTACATCAGTCTTTGAAAATTACCAATTTAAAACCTTATTAATATTATTCTCTAGGAAGTTTGTATAATTCAATTAATTTTTTCTTAAATACCATAAAATAGCTTAACATCATTAACAAGATTTCAATCTAAATTCTGACATCAAGTTTCTTCGTGACTCTCATGACGTACAGTCAGATTAGGTGTCACACGTTTAATATCTGTCGTTACTCCTTCTCTCTCTCTCTCTCTCAGAGGAGAGAGAATCATCTCATTTAAATATTTTTTGTGGTAAAAAAGTGAAAACTTGATAACATTCGCACGAACGATTTATAACAGAAACATCCACTTTAAAACTTTAATCGCGTTTATAATAAACAATTATCCTCCATTTGTGATTCGTTTCGCTTCTTGTAATTATAATGTCCGTATTCAAATATTATTCTAAGCTCGCCAATTTTCGAGATTGGTAAGATATCCGGTATCCACTCTATCAAAAAAGGCGTGGGTTCGGTTTGATTTGGAGAGGTATTCCCTGGAAAAAATATAAAACAAGATTCCATCAATAATCCGTCTTCTGTATTGACAACAAGCTTTAGTCATTATTCTCTAGGTCCCGAATCCACTTACCCACTTTTAAATATGTTTTCAACTCCAATGGTTTGATGAGCGCATTATTACTCGTTTTCTTATAACGATCTATTTCCGTTTCCTCTCGTTTATATAATTCATACGTGCCATCGGCGTTCTGCACAAAACTCCTCGTAATCTCCAGAGGTATGTCGGGTGTCTCGAAGATACTTTTTACCTGCAAGATATTTGTGATCTGCCACGTATATTTGATGAACGTTCCCAATGGTACCCCGTCTTTTCTAACGAACGCCGTAGTCGAGTTCGGCAAGCGTTTCTTCTTGCTGCCGCAGGATATCCGTTCGCGCAAACAGTCGAAGAATATCTGCGGCACGTGGAACACCAGGGGATCGGGCTTCCCGTTGAATTGAAAATGCATCGTCTGGTTGATCCGCTCGGTTATCGACGCGAGCCACTTGATGAACGGTAGACTCGCCTTCGCCTCGTCCAATTCGTCGCAAGTGGTTTGGTACTTCTTCAGGATTTGTGACTTCGTCTTCATTTTTCTAGGATCGATAGACTTCAAATTCGTACTGCCACAGTTGGCAGACTTATCGTCTCTCTTTCGTTTCGTCGAGATTGCCGGTTGCGTCGCTTTACTTTCAGGATTTGATAGATTTATCTTATCGTAATGTACAATTGCGTTTTCGTCAATGATTTGAACATTGCTGTTTAAAATAGCATTATTTTCGACGAGCTCCGCGTTAGTTATGTCGAGGACCGTCGTATTTGCATCAAGAACTTCTAACGTATTTGCATCTAATATTTTTATATTATTATCATTTAGTATGTATTGATTTTCAAGTACATTATATTTCGTATCAATTGTCGCTTGATCGTCCAATATTTTTATAGTATTCCCTTCTCCCAGTTGAACACCAGTTTGGTCAATTACTTCTAAATTGTGGACCTGCATATAATAATGCATTTAGCTTGAATATTTTTCATAATTTCTTTTCTCGAAAATTTCTTAATAAGGAAAATATTGTGTGTCTTACTTGTGATATTATATTATCCTCCAATAAACTGCGCTTGTTGCATTCTACTTCTATATTTTCAACAATATTGTCAACATGCGACAAAATCGAGGAATCTAGATTCATAGAATCTAAATCTAGTCTATTTCCGTCTAAACTTTGCACAGTTAGAGTATCGTCGCGAAAAATTAAAAGAGGCGTGTCGGTGTCATCTGTAGTCAAACTATCAAGATCTGAAATTTTGTATCAATTACGACAAAGCGAGAATATTAGCGTAAAGGCCATAGCCGGATAAGCATACTAAAAGTACCCCCGGCGAGTTTTGGAACGACACTTGGACTGTTATTTTGTCATTATAACAAAAACATTTTCTCAAAATTTCAGTCCTTTAATTGTATTATTTCTCGAGTTATTGAAAAAAATGCGATTTTCAGTTTTTATTTTTTTCTTCCATAGATATTATAGATGGACTTCTGTCGATTTTTTTAAAAGACTTATTAATATAAGACATAAAAAAAACTTTTTTTCATAGTTTCCGATTTAAAACTCCATTTACAAAAAAAATAATAAAATTAAAAGTAACTTTTCCGAAATGTTCTCTTCGAGGTACAATCACTAAACTTTCACAGAAAACTTCTCTTTTATGAAATTGTTCTCAAATTTTTTCAATTTTTTCAAGTTGGTGCAACATCATGAAAAAAAATAAAAATCAATTTTTTCCTTTTATTTTTGCAGTAAAATAGAAAATTATTTATTTCTCTCAATACAAATATAGTTATAATTATACAAACAAGATTCTAGAAAGAATTTTTATACAAAAATCATAATTTTTATCGAATGTGATCAACAAATTAATTTTTTATCAGTCTTCATCACTATCTTCAGTAATTACTACGGTGCTACCCTGTATCGTAAACAGATGGCTCAAAATTTCAGCTGGCTTATTATTTTTGCTAAATATCTCGCATAAGTAATATACAGCTAGGGTGTATTACTAAAGGTGTTACAAGCTTATATTTTTAAAACTAGATGAAGTATGAAATTTTTGTTTTCCAGCAAATAGTTGGTATCGAAAATAACATCATATGATGAAGTTAGTTTTTTCCTAGGTGGAGTGGGTAAAGTCACATCAAGGATATTTTGATTTTATAACTGTCGACATATAGTTTTTGAATGGCGCTAATTTCGAACATTTGCTAAGGATTTATTACTTGGTTTTGTTATTTCTATTTGTTTTGTTATTATAACTATTTGTGGTCAATCTACTCGTCAGGAGACGGGCTACAATCGTACGCAATAAAAAATATATATCGACAGTTATAAAATCAAAATATCCTTGATGTGACTTTACCCACTCCACCTAGGAAAAAACTAACTTCATCATATGATGTTATTTTCGATACCAACTATTTGCTGGAAAACAAAAATTTCATACTTCATCTAGTTTTAAAAATATAAGCTTGTAACACCTTTAGTAATACACCCTAGCTGTATATTACTTATGCGAGATATTTAGCAAAAATAATAAGCCAGCTGAAATTTTGAGCCATCTGTTTACGATACAGGGTAGCACCGTAGTAATTACTGAAGATAGTGATGAAGACTGATAAAAAATTAATTTGTTGATCACATTCGATAAAAATTATGATTTTTGTATAAAAATTCTTTCTAGAATCTTGTTTGTATAATTATAACTATATTTGTATTGAGAGAAATAAATAATTTTCTATTTTACTGCAAAAATAAAAGGAAAAAATTGATTTTTATTTTTTTTCATGATGTTGCACCAACTTGAAAAAATTGAAAAAATTTGAGAACAATTTCATAAAAGAGAAGTTTTCTGTGAAAGTTTAGTGATTGTACCTCGAAGAGAACATTTCGGAAAAGTTACTTTTAATTTTATTATTTTTTTTGTAAATGGAGTTTTAAATCGGAAACTATGAAAAAAAGTTTTTTTTATGTCTTATATTAATAAGTCTTTTAAAAAAATCGACAGAAGTCCATCTATAATATCTATGGAAGAAAAAAATAAAAACTGAAAATCGCATTTTTTTCAATAACTCGAGAAATAATACAATTAAAGGACTGAAATTTTGAGAAAATGTTTTTGTTATAATGACAAAATAACAGTCCAAGTGTCGTTCCAAAACTCGCCGGGGGTACTTTTAGTATGCTTATCCGGCTATGGCCTTTACAAATATTTGATCTAATACACGTACCAATTCCAACAATTTTGTCCTCTTCATTATTTTGCCGTACAATTGCCAGCGGATCATCTATAAAATCTATTAAATTTACGTAATAACTAAACTCTTCGGTCAGCTTTGGATCACTAGCGAAAGCACACATACACGCATAAAAGTGTGCACACTTTGGTTGTGACAAAATGCTCTCTGCTTCATCTCCTCCTGTCTTCATTTCCTGTCACATTAAGAATCATGTCAATAATTAAAAATTAACTGTCGTTTTGTATTAATAAATACAGCTACAATAATTTAGCTAATAATCAAATACAGTGGCTCAACAGTTAAGTTTCATTAAGAATTTCTGACCCTTTACCAACATACTATGTGTTCTGTGCATTATAATATTTTTATCAAAATTATTGAAGTTGACATCACTTTGATGATGCTTCATTAAATTTTAATGGAACTGCAAATTTTATGAAGATGTTATCTACACATAAGTTTTACCTTACCTTGGACTCGGTACAGCTGCAAAACCAACGATGCTCGATTCTATCCTTTAATTTACTAGTAACGAAAGAGATATGAAGGTAACCTAGTGGATGTTTCGAAGACGCCTTACATTTCACTGCCATTATATTCTTTGAAACTCTTTGTACTAAGGGACCACTAGTATCCGTCGCTAACGACCATATTTCTTGCTTCATTGCATTATTTACATTTAGTGACAACAGAATAGAATTTTTTACGGTCAACGGCTGTGCTTCCGCATAACATTTCAGTGCTGCTTGAATGTGTTGGCATGTAGTCACAGTATCCGAGTAATTTATTTCCTAAAAATCAAAATAATTATAAAAATTATTTGATACAACAAGCACAAGGTGTTGCAACGGAAAATACGAGACACTCACATGACATTTGAGGACACTAGTGTCAAAACTCCTCTCGCAGCTGTCCACAAAGCATAATGCGGTGGTTTGTGAGATGAATGTGCTAATGTCACTCGAAACGGAATTGTTTATCAGTGGCAGTTGTACAAGACCACGGTGATCAGGCCCCTTATCCCTGACACGTACGGAAAATACCTGTGCCGATGAGCCTGTGATAAGTTTGCATGCTTCTGTGAACATCTTTCGTTTCTCGCCAGGTTCTTTGAACACTACATCGCAGTACTTGTTCTTGCAGCAGAGGCCACGCGAGCCATTGTACGTGCCACACTTGGGACATTTTCGAATACCCCGCAAGGTTGCCTTCCCCAAATCTGACAGAATATTCTTCAAGCGTTCTTCATTGGACATAGCTGCTGTGGGTAATTTGTTTCCCGTTTATTATTTTTCTGTCAAATAAAGTGTTAAAGAACATTTGTTATTTTTTTTAAATGATGTTACATGTATATGTAACACTTTAAAAACCTAATATATCAAAATATTCCAACAATTTCAAAAACAAAATATGTGTGTTTTAAAAAACTTTATGTTCTATCCTATACTAATCAATCATGTCCTTCAATCAAGAGTTTTCCATCAGGAAATTATAACAAAATCGGCATGGATAAAAGAAAAAAAGAAAGGAAAAATTAAATACAAGAATGATTAAAAGCCAGAGAGAAAAAATTATATGTTGCGGAAGTGCCTCGAGCAATGTTGTTATTCTTTTTCTAACCGATCAAACACGAGTAACATCAAATACTGCAATACGAGAACAATTGTAAGAGAAATGTCTCGCAAATGTTCGTTGCATGGCAATCACATTAATTGCATAATAAAAGCCACGAAGTAAAACCTGTCGCCGCGTTACCGACATCATATTGCTGAAGGAACTCCGAAAACACACTTCGCGTTATCTGGTTGCATCATTACGAGGCACGTAACATGTAACACGTTTCATGTAAAAAGCGATCACTTATCGCGGACGACGTTACCTTCTGACATCGCAGAAGTGATGTAAGTTACAGTTGTAAAAAAATGTTTCTCACAAGATTAAGTTTTAAAGAAGCTTACGCCAGATAGTAAATAAATAAAGCCCATCGCGAGTATTTAGAGCAGAGGGCGTAAAATTCTAGCCATGAACTCGTCAATGGAGTAGAGGGGTCCATGAGTTATCATTCCTCATCATTGCACATAAATTTCGAACAAAAATCAGCTAAATAAATCAAGACGCGACGCGACACTTTTATTTATTTTAATTTTCTGTTTTATTTCAGAGACATCATGATTCCAGATTTGTTCACTTCGATCGCATGCTTCAATTACTTTAGTGCTCTTTCAAGAAAAAGAACTATTAGATTGATGCAAAAATAATTGCGGTTTTTGCTATAAGTTGAATAACAATAACCGCAATTACTGTTTTTGCACCAATCTAATATTAAATTATCACTATTCAACAGCCAATCAGATCATTGGACGAGCGCGTCTTTCATGCGATGCAATATGGGCCTTAAATGTGTCTTGACGGAAGTGCAAGATCCGCCATTAGTTTCTTTTTCTCTTTCGTTTTGTGAGTGCTGCACAAGATGAGGTTGGTCGCTTCGCAATTAATTTAATATATTATTTCAACAAGTATCATAATTAAATGCGCTTGCACTTCTCATAAAAATTACTCGTGAAAATTTTTCTATATTTCTATTCTATATTTCTATTCTATATTTTTACGTATAAGCACGATTTGTAATGGATAATCGGCAGATATCTCTGTCATGTGGTTTCACTGCTCGCGATTTATCGAACACATGGACTTACTGTTGACAATATAGAGGTTTTCTTTCGTTGCAGTAACGATAAAGATTATTTTCTAATAAATACGATTGTATTGACGCATTCAAAACGCACAGTTTTTAAATAAACGTACCACGTGCAAGTATAAAATGGATGAGATCTAACGACATAACCTAACCTAGTAATTTCCCCGTTGCAGCTCGTTGAAGCTACAGAAGAGGCTAGCAGCCTCTGTTATGCGATGCGGCAAAAAGAAGGTCTGGTTGGATCCTAATGAAATCAATGAAATAGCGAACACAAATTCGCGTAAGTTCCATCTTCATTTATATAAATTTAAGTTAATTATCTGATATCTTTTTTATTTCTCAGTACTATTATCAATCCTTTAATTAAGTTCCAAGATTCCAACTTTGTTTTTCTTTCTTCTAGGGCAAAACATCAGAAAATTGATTAAGGATGGGTTGATCATTAAGAAGCCTGTAGCTGTACATTCAAGGGCTCGTGTTCGTAAGAACACAGAAGCTAGACGTAAAGGTCGCCATTGCGGTTTCGGAAAACGTAAGGGTACAGCAAACGCGCGTACTCCGCAGAAGGTACAGATCTCGCATATATTTCTTTAATCAATCCTTTAATTTTTAATAATTTCCTTTAATAACTTTATTTGCATTGTTCGCATTGTATAGGATTTATGGATTCAACGCATGCGAGTTCTCCGACGCTTACTTAAAAAGTACCGGGAAACGAAGAAAATCGACCGGCATTTGTACCATACTCTCTACATGAAAGCTAAAGGAAACGTGTTTAAGAATAAGCGTGTGTTGATGGAATTCATTCACAAAAAGAAGGCGGAAAAAGCCCGTGCCGAGATGCTGTCGGATCAAGCGGAAGCGAGGCGCACCAAGGTCCGAGAGGCGCGAAAACGTCGAGCTGAGCGAATTGCAACGAAGAAGCAGGAATTGCTGCAATCGTATCAGCGTGAAGATGAAGCTGCTGCGCAAAAAAAATAATTACCTAATATTATATGCTTGGACATTTTTTTGAAGCTTGGAACTACAATAAAAAAAAAAGAAAATCCATTGACTTAATTTTTTGTCCAGTTGAATTTAACGACAAAGAAGCAAAATTTAAGATTTAGAAATTCAATTAGGGCCACTTCGACCAAAGTCCAGTTAATTTAATCGTCGATTAACTCACTCTTCGTCTCTTTCTAAGGCAGGTAGTTAGAAAAGGACGAAGAGTGAGTTAAACGGTATTTGTAGAAGCGGGCCTTAGGGCAAGTTCCACAAACATCGGTAACCAGAGATTTAGATTACCTATCTTTTTCTACATTATTATCTAAGAAGAGACAGAGAATCGATTAATCTCTGGTTAGCAGTTTGTGGAACTGGCCCTTAGAGAAATTATACCTGAAATATTTTATCCGTTACATACATACATATAGTCCACAACTTTGGATGAAATCTGCTGTATCTTGTAATGATATAAATACATTTCGTAACTCAGTTTTTTCTATCAGATGGCATAGTAAATTCCATTATGGCGGTGAATCTGTGAACATATGTAACCAAAGTTATCCACAAACAACTTTCTGTAACAGGAATAACCAGCTTGTTGCACATTTATTTGCTGTAATAGCATACAGCAAATTATATATGACAAAAGGTATATTTATTATTTACAACTCTAAGGAAATCCATCTGGCAGAGTTTTTCTATTGCTCACCTTACTCACCGTTTGTCTGATGTAATATATCGACGATCTTGGAAATCAAGATTACAATGCATCAATTCAAATATTCACGTGCACATTTGTTTAAACTTACTAATAAATAACACTGTAGATTTCTTGTAGATCGATTATTTAACAAAAACGCGACCACGTGAGGAAACGATATTTAAGGTTATCGAATTATTAGTTTTAGCGAACACACGAAGATGTCTTCGCAAAAGCCAGATGGGAAATCGAATTTAACACAGAAAACGAGGGAAGAGGTCAAGGCGGAGCGCGAAGCGAAAAAAGCCGCCAAGGCCGCTGCCAAGGCAGCAAAGAGCAAAACAGATGGAGCAAACAACAATAGCAACGTGACTTCTTTAACCAATAATAAAATTCCAGAGGCGAGTATAAACTGTGTCAGAACGGACAAGGCGAAGGAAAAGAGCAGCAAATCCGAAAGAATTGATAACGTTAAAAATAAATCACTGAAAACTAGTAATAAAGTGTCAGAGCAGATTGTTATGGATACGATGGACGCAGTAAACGTGCAAGGCAAGAAGGTAGCAAGAGAAGTGTCTAAGCAAGAAGCAGTCTCATCTTCAAACATTACTCAGACAAACGAACCATCTGAAGGCGAGAAGAAGAGTAAGGCTGAATTGCGTGCAGAACGCAGGGCTAAACAGGAGGAACAGAGAGCTGTGAAGCAGCAACAGCAACAAGCGAAGAGCAACGTTCAATCACAACCGGTTAAGCAAGCCGTTAAACCAGAAGAGACAGTGTCTGAGTGTAAAGTAAAGAAAATCAGTGCAACAAAGGAGGATGCTCACAAAATGAATTTGTTCAAACATCTGTATGACGAAAGGGAGCAGTCCTCTAAAAAAGTCCAAATCACCACTATCAACTCGAGTATACACCCGGCGATAGTCAGGTTGGGTGTCCAGTATGCAAGTAAAATTGTTGTGGGCAGCAATGCGAGATGCGTTGCGCTGCTGGCTGCTGTCAAGCAGGTGGTCAGAGATTTTGAGAAACCAGTGCAGGCAGACTTTGTTCGTGGCCTGGAGGTCACCTTAAAAGAATCTCTAGAATATCTGCATCATTGCAGACCAAAGGCCGTTTCAATGGACAATGCGATGCGTCATCTCAAGTGGCAGATGACACAGTTCCCGTCCACGTTGTCAGATGACGAGGTAAGGCAACATTTCGTTCGCCTTATTTAATATCTTGGATAATAAAATTGATAATAATATGAATAAGGGAGGATTCACGAGAGTTATTGTATGTATTTGATTTTTTCCAGGCGAAAAACAAGCTACAAAATATAATAGATACTTATATTAGCGAGCAAATTCAACTGGCTGATCAAGCCATATCTTTAACGATACAGAGAAAAATATCAGATGGAAATGTTATTTTAACGTATGGATTGTGAGTATTTACAATTTATCTAAAATTAAGACAAATGCACACGGCATATGAAAATGTCAACTTGACATTTCTATTCCTAAGAATTTATTCTCAAGAGTGCAATACAGTGTACAATTATTTTTATACTTGATACATTTGTACATATAAAATGTAATTTTAAAAAAATATGATAAATTTCAGTTCGTCCTTGATTTGCAAGATATTAATCGATGCACATGATGCGGGCAAGAAATTCCGCGTCATTGTGGTCGATGGCAGACCGTGGCTAGAAGGAAAAGAACTGTTGAGGCGCTTAGCGAAACATGGAATCGAGAGCTCGTACATACTCATCAATGCACTTAGTTTCGTCATGCCAGAGGTATTCCCGCACACGCGTCATAAATCTCAAAGATGCCATTCTCAAATATTAAAGACTACATTCTTAAAATAAATTTAATTTAATTGTTTAAGCGGTTTTCACTTTCGTTGCCAATATAGCTAGTTATTTCACTGTCCAGGTCAGCAAAGTCTTTCTCGGCGCACACGCGTTATTTGCTAATGGCTCGATAATGTCGAGAGCCGGCACTGCACTAGTTGCTCTGATAGCGAAATCTTTTAATGTGCCAGTTTTAGTAGCTTGCGAGACGCACAAGTCATGCGAGCGAGTGCAGACCGACTCCATCGTCTACAACGAATTGGGTAAGCATAAAAATGAACCTTATTATTATTGCATTCCGAAGAGTCACATTTGTTTTATATAATTATATTGGTTGGATTATGTACATTTCATATATTATTTCTCAAAAATTATCAATCCAACGTTCTTAACTTTCTTATTATTTTCTTATTACCAACATTTTCTCATACATTGCACATATTTATTTCGTTCGATGTTTCCTCCGTGAACCAGGTGAAGCGGACGAACTCGTGAATAATCGATCCAGCAGTAACTCAAGGACATCTGTGCTCTCGAATTGGCGAACGAAGCAATCTTTAAATCTTTTAAACATTACGTACGACGTGACGCCTGCTGATCTAGTTACTGCTTTCGTTACAGAATTAGGGATTTTGCCTTGCACAAGTGTTCCTGTAATTTTACGAATTAAACCCACCGAAATTTAAGTACGTAGGTTTCGTCTGGAAAAGTTTATACACCTAGCTACCATGTTCTGAGTACAATGCAATTGGTGTATTTAATTAGCAGCATGCTAATTATAATACATATGAATTATGTAAAGTTTGTATTAATTGATTAATAATGTGAAGTAGATAAATTTATTAATAAATTGTGCTATATATATATATATATATATATATATATATATATATGTTTATATATACATATATATTTATTATATTTATATATATATTATAGATTTATGCATATGTTCTGTTGTATACATTATTAGAATAAACTTTTTAAGTCAAATGACAGTAAATTTTGTTCGGAGAAAATTTGCCGGCATCCAAGTCTTTTAATGATAACTAGCATAACTAATGTTTTATACATCTAACGCATTATATATTGCAAATTACTATTTGATACAGAGATAATGTAATGTTTAACGAATAAACATTTATTGTAAAAAATAAATGCCTTGAACTAATAGAATTTTGTGTTTGAGTTCTTCTACTGCCCATATTTTGTTTCTTTATCGAATAAAGATTCGTAACGGTGTTTTTTTGCAACTAATTGAAATTTTTATTTAGAAAAATAAACATCAGATGGTACGCGTAATTCGAGAAAATGGTGCCATCTATTAGAGTCTATTACAATTAAATTCAATAGATTTTGGCGCCACGGCGTCGTGCATGATTCATGCGCAAGGAGCGGCTGAATTTGTGGTACCCAATCGGAAAAGAGACGATTCTTCGTGCAAAAATAAATAAAAAATATAGGTGATTAGAATTAGTTAAAATAATTAAAAAATAGAAAACAGTATAAAAAATTATGTATTAAATTAAAAACAACATAAAAATACTGTATTAAAAAAATAATTTTAAATTCTCCAAATGCTTTGTTATTCTCTCTCTCTTTCTCTCTCCAAATGATATTAACTAAAAAGAGGATATACATATAAGTATTGATAATAATAATAACAAATATAAAAATGATATGATTTTCTAAACCAAATAAAAAACATATCAAAGAAAGTCTTGAAGAGCTACAGAAAATGTTAACCCGGGGTGCCAGGAATCAAGGGTAGATCCTTGTTAAGGGATCAGCTGCAACATCAATGGCGTCATAGCGATGACTGTATCCTCGTACTTGTCATAACTATGCATGTGTAATAGTACGCGATAATTACAGTAACCTGTCAGTTTCCAGTTCTTTGTATTTCAATCTTTCTACCAAGTTGTTAGACATTGTTTCGTGATTGACGTGTCAGTATGTTCGGCAAGAAGAAAGAAGCGAAACGGCCCAGACCAGTCGGTGGCTTGGAACAGGTATCGCATTATTATTTCTTCGATGAATATTCGATGTAATCTCTCCAGGGGGAGGGCCCCCTTTCTCCAAATTTGCCCATTTTTTAAATTTTACTTGTACTTAATTCCATGTTTTATATTTACATTGTTTTTAGCTTTTATGACTTAAAGTACATAAAGCGTGACGCCTTTCTGTTAACCTCAGCTTTTATAAATCATATCTCGTGATAAATTGCCAGTTTTTCACTGATAATGCTTACTTTATGCAGTACGGTATCTTTGAAGTACCTGATATAAATATGGATAACATTGGCGGTAATATGGAAGATGATGGCGACGATGACGAGGATTTGGAAGCTGAATTGGCTGCATTAGCTGCTGGTAATGATACGAGCTACAAGAGTAGACGCAGCGGTAAGTTGAAGTTTATCGAATTGTACAGTACGGAGACGTGTATTGAAATGCAGAGACTCGGCTTGTGATTCTGTATACATGTATGTAACGTACATATATGCTACATATTTATACACGCATATATACATGTTACAGCTGCATGCAAAACCACTGATGTAAATTTGGATGCAATGGTAGCCGATTGTATGAAGGATACAAATTCAGATGAGGAACCACCTGAAGGAGATGATGATCCTGTATTACTGGTGAGTGAAAAATACTAGACTGTACAAAAATATTAGTATGAAATTTGCCTGACCCTCTGCTGTAAATCTTCCAGCGCTAGTACTAATTCACTCGTTATTTTAGAAAGAGTTACAGATGCTCACGGGAGACAAAATCATGGAACAGACAGAAATGCCAGAAACTCTGGCGGAGGGACAAGCTGAACAAGACAAACCTGAATCTAAGGAAAATAGCTCGACGGAGGAACTGGTCAAACTGCTGCAAGAAAGACTGACGACTTACAAGATGGCTGAACAAAAGGCGAAGAGGGAAAATGAAACTGGCAGGGCTAGAAGGTTCAATAGGGGTGTAAGAACACTGAAGGAGATGTTGGCCTCTGTGCAGTCAGGCAAAGGCATAAGCGAAGCTGACATTCCTCCGCCTTTGCCTCCTTCAGCTACCGCGGAATCTACAGTGCAAGATACAAGTAATGCATTTTCTTTCTCATATTGTCTTATATCATTTTGGATGATATGATCCAATTTGAATCTAATGTTAATCTTTATTTTATGGACATATTTCTGTATTTATTATAGCAAAAGAAACATCATCACCTACTGAGACCATCGAGTCACCTGCTACCCCAGACGTGGTCTCAACCGATGGTCCTCCCGAAGCACCTCCAGCAGACACCGCAGTTGATCAGGAGGCTTTGGATAAATTGAAGAAACAGCAGCAGAAATACAAGATTGCAGCGGTTGCCTGGAAGAAGGCGGGCAACAAGGAGCAAGCGTTAGAATACGTGAAGACTGTGAAACAATTCGACATAGTCATCGCTGCGGTAGCTGCAGGAGAAAAGCTCGATCTATCAGACATGCCACCTACTCCAACTCTGCCTTCTGCGGAGGCAACAGGTACTGTAATGCTAGCGGCGAAGGAAGAGAGTGAAGTTCAGCAGCAAACTACAGACACGTCGCCTGGAGGTACGGTGTAGATATCCAAGTTGGATTACAGAATTCCTCATAAAAGTTATTGTTATATTTATCGACAGTATTGTAAATATATGTTGTGTATTATCGATATCTGTGCCTTTCTGTGAAGAAATACATAACAGACATGAAATTTTACTTGTATTTATCAACAATGCTGACGTACAAATTCTTACGTTGAAAGCCAATTCGGTCGAATCAAAGTATGGTCCTGAGAACATCGAGGGTGCCCTTAAGGAGCGTCTCGAGGTGTACAGGAGAACGAAGGTAGTTGCTGAAACCGAGGGTAACACTTCCAAGGCACGCAGGTACGGTAGGATTTGCAAGCAGTTCGAGGACGCCATTAAGTTACATGCACATGGAAAGCTGATATCTTTGGACGAGCTTCCTGTCCCGCCTGGTTTTCCACCATTGACCAACACGCAAGGCAACAATGCTGCCGCACCGCTTGCACCCAAGCCACCTGAAAATGTTGCTGCTGTGACACCTGCGCAACCAAAACCACCTGTTCCACCTCCTAGAGCAGGTAAGAAACGACGAGACTTCTTACTCTCTGCGTATATTATCGATCATGCTCTTGTATAGCAATGCCTGCGTAATTTCATCTTTTACTTTGCCCTCTATTAGGACCGAAACCAAAACAGAGAATTACGTCGCGCGCGGAGAAGCAAACGCAGCAATTGCAGTTGAGGCAGCGCGAGTTAAAGCAAGCCGCTCTGAATGCAAAGAACGACGGAGACATGGATTTAGCGCGCGATTATTTGAGACAAGCGAAAGGGATACAATCATTGATCGAAGCCAGCAGAGCTGGCTTACCCGTCGACATGAATTCCATCCCGTTGTCACCCCTTGAAAAGGTCGAACTCAGTATATCTCAGAAAGACGAAAATTTTGTGGTGGTGTCTACCGAAGAAGGATCGAGTGGAACGGATGAACAAATTTATGAAAATCTTGAAACGCAACTAATTAAGCAGATTAAGGTAACAAATAATGCTCTTTACGGAATGTCGTTTTATTATTGAAAAGCAAATTTGACATTGTGTTAAATCGTATCATTAATTTTTATTCAGTAATCTTTGCAACTTTTTAATATTTAATTTCGCAGTCCTGCTTGTCCACGCGAGACCATTCAAAAGCATTGGGAGATGTACCCGGATATAATAGATGGGAACGACTCGCGCTGGGTTACACGCGGGACTTGGATATGTTAAGAGTGCGGAAACGCGACTCACTGCCACCGCCACAGCATCACTATCAGATCAAAACTTATCAAATAGTACAGTTAGTACACATTCATTTCTTTTCTTGTGCAAGCACATACGTAAAGGATGAGATTATATAAGAAAAATTGTTATCGAGAAATTACAAAAAACCAGAACACTGATTTTTTCCAAATAAATATAAAGAAAATTGGTTTTCTTTGTCAGGAGCTGTACAGACTTGAACGACGGCGATATCGAAATCTCCATAATTAGAGGAATTAATTATCCTCGGGAAGCGGACACGTATGTTATATTTGAGTTTCCATTTCCATCAGATGGCCACCCTACGGATAGGACATCAACGATTAAAGATACTTCTAATCCCGAGTACGAGGCTGTATTCCCGTTGACTGGGATCATAAATCGTACCTCGAGACAATGTCAGAGAGCATTCAAACGACATGCCTTGAAGTGTGAAGTTTGGGCCAAAGGGTAATTTAATAGCGTTGCCAGCAGTGTTTAACGTTTAATTCGAAGCTTAATTTAAATTTTGGGACCACGTACATCAATGAGATACTACTAACCCCAGTTGCATGATGTATTCTTCTTCCTCTCCTCTTGGTTTTAAACGCCCCGTACATGCTTGTTATGCTATTAAAATATTAGAAAGATTTGCAATGAGTATATACCCGAAAAATAGAACGTTGTTTGCAGGTGCTCGCTGAATTCCATCTTGTGTTGCACTCATTCCAGGTACGATACCTCTATAATCCTTGTAAAGTTTGCAGCTTGTTTTATTTATTTATTACAGAGATTCTTATGGCACACATACATATATATTATATGTGTGTTTCTTTTTTTTTAAATGTAATATTTGTTAAATAAATAATAAATATATCTGAAAATTATTATAGTCTAATAGAATACGTGTATGTACAATTACGATTAATTAGGTATCACGCATTTTTAAAAATTTTACGCGAGCAACCTGTAACAACGTTAATGGTTAAATCTTTTCGAAAATAATCCTTTTGAAAGAATAAATTTCCACTTCATCTACATTTATGATGTCTTTTTGCAACATTGCAGGGGTTTCTTTCGGAGCGATAGCCTACTTGGTACAGTGACAGTCAAGTTACAACCTTTAGAATTGCAGTGCGCTATACACGACTCTTTCCCAGTAAATACACTTTATTTTTTTTTTTCACATTATACTGCAGATATAAGAAATTTTATGTTTCATGTTTCAGCTTATGGATGGCAGAAAGGCAACAGGGGGAAAATTGGAGTTGAAACTGCGGCTCAGGAATCCAATACTTGTGAAGCAAGTTGAAAATATTACAGATAAGTGGTTAATTCTTGATCACTAATTTGATATACCAACTCGGAGTGATTATTCAGTGATTTAGTTTGCATTTGCCATTGATTGCGGGGCCTTCGAAACAACGAACTGCACAAAAAATATAAACCGCTATTTTTCAATCGTGTATATCGATATATATCGATATATGTGAACTTGAAATGTTTTAATGGGAAACATTTGTCTATGTATATTCATGTATAAAAATTATGTATAAATATGATATGAGACCGATTTATAAAAATAAAAAATCGCGTAACTCGATTCGAAAAAGATGACGAACTTCAAATATCGATTACTCTCGAAAGAATCGCGCGAGAGATGCAAAATGATCTCGCGGATTCTACAAGATGGGTGTGTATCGTACGATTTACATGTGGAAACAGAATGATTCGCGCACTCGAGCTGAATCCACGTTTCTCGGAGAACAATACAGCCAGCGGACCTCACTAACAAACTATTGTTCGATAATCGTTCGACTCTGCCTCCTTCCAGCTCGCTATACCACTAGTTCGTTCTCCAATCAAATGCGATTAACTATCTTGAGAGGATTTCAGCAATTGCATTGTACATACATACATAGGCCGTTCGTTCACTTGCGTGCGATAAAACGTATCGCGACGCGTTTTACGCGGCGCGCGTCTTTGGACAAAAGAGGATTATGTAATGAAATTATATAATCCAATCTTGAAAAAGTTGCGCATTGTAGATATGTATTAGCACGTCAATGCAGAAAATGGAATTATTATTCTGAAATTGAAGAAGATACTTGAAAAAGGGAAAAAAAGAAGATAATTTCTCTTTATTCAATCTTTATTAATTTTATCAAGTTAAGAAGAACGCTTTGGATTTTTCAATCAATGGTCACAATCAAATCCCAAAAGTTACTGGAACGGCGGCTGCAAGTTTCCGCTCGAAATGTGCAGCCGATTAAGCGTGAAACCTCAAGAGTTCCATCGCGCGGTGTTCTTCTCGCGGTTTGAGCAAATACACGATATCCTGTACGATCGATGGGTCCACGAAGGAACACGGTGACACCCACGGTGTCAAGTGTTCGCAGCATGATCCATCTCAATCGTTCGACTGCGTTCAGGAGCACTCGCGCAAATTGCGGTGTTGAAAATTCAAAAAAAAAAGAAGGAAAAAACGGTCGTGTTAAGCCAGGCGGCACGTATCGATCGCGAAACAATGAGATTTATTTGCCAATTAGACAATTAAGTTGGTTGTGGGGGTCCATCGGGGCTCGAAGCGACTGAAGACTCAGCGTCGAATCCGGGGTGAACGTGTACGAGCCACGGGGTGCGCGGAGTATTTGCCGTGTATACACGTAACCGCGGTAATGTTGACCTTTTGGCCTCCACCGGGTCGGAGAGCGGGTTTTCGCGTGCAAATTAACGATGTTTGTTCGTCTAACCCTTTGCCCCTATCTCGACTCGTGGCGCTCAAACCTCTCGTCCTACCGACCATACGCGCCCGGCGTATTACCGGAACTCCAGCATCCCGCTGATCCCGCCCCGTCATTTGTCCGACTTCCTTTCTTCGCGAGTCTTCGACGGTGTTCGCGCTGATTACCCCATGCTTCTGAATGAAGGCAGCTGGTATCAGGACCGATGCACTTCCGCAAACTTTCCGATCCGTACTTTGCCAGTCTAAATATACAAAAAAACTATGTGCATGTGTTGTACACGTGTTCGCTTCGCATAAATAAAAATGAGAAGTACAAAAGTACGTCTGATGGATTTACCTGCATCTCGTAGACTGAAAATAATGAATATTTTATTACATATACATTTCCAAGGAGACGTGAATAAATGGTATTATTGCGTCAGCGTAATTGGATTATTGCACATTATTAATGAGAAGATTAATTGATACATTTTGCACGCATGCAGTTTAATTATAAATAGCTTTCAGATCAGATATTTGAAATTACTGAGAAGAGTGAGTGTGTGTATGTAATGAGTGCCAAAAAGAAAGAAGTCAATCATTTTTAAGTCTTCTTAGGATAACCCTTGACATCTAAGCGACTATTTATCTCCGCGAATGTGTTACAATGTACGTTCTGATTCGAAGTTCAATGAGGACGATGTGATCTTGGTCGTAAACGAGATTAACGTAAATCGATATCATCACTGTGGATCGAAGTTTCGGAATTATATAACTAATTCGATCAGCAATTTTGCACTGCACGCACACTATCTCTTAATTCCCAATAATAATTCCTTATAATTGCTATTGTTATTAGTGCACAAATTAATTTGGTGCTCTTTTTGAAGAAATTGAATCTTTATTACCAAAAGAATTATAAATAAGTAATACAAAATAATAAATTTATAAATATAATAAATGTACGAATATAATAAATCTCGAAATATTTGCCATCATTTTCTAATACTTTTCTTAATCTATCAATTAATGAATTTCCTCTCGAAAAAAAGAAAATGAATAAAGGGTCAGTTTCTTCGAAAAAGCAAATTAATTTGCACATCTATTAAAGACTTGAGAAGATATCCAAAGGAATCTGATCTGATTTTATGTTCCTCGCATAATAATTTATCAGACAATCTTGAAATCGTCTTTCAATGTGATCATTGAAGTCAATAAAGTCGAACCAATAGTCGACCCATGTTTCTTTCATTTTTTTTCTCTTTCCTGAACGTTGAAACATGCTCGCGTTCCGATACGATACGTGTCTTCCGACGCGACACGTGCTTCGCGCGGCGATGTGTCTCTCTTTTCTTTCTTTTTTTTTCGAAATCGTTCCCCGCGGATAGAGTTCGGTTACGCGGTTTCTGCTTATTCGGCACACACGGCCGGACGTGACGTCACTGAAGCTACGTGAGTGTTGATTGCAGATACCAGATGCGACCTGACACCCGGGGAGCTCTGCCTCCTTGCTGTGATTCACTCGCGTTACCGCGACGATCCTCGTTTTGCGCAATAGGCATTTGTGTCAACGAGAAACATCGCGGAATCGGATCGCTTTGTCGGATTCAATCGAACGGCGCAATCCAAAAAAATTATGCCTTCTTAACCGAGCACTACACGTGCCGAAGCACTAATAATAAAATTGAAGTTGACATGCCAACACACACATACACGCAAGGCGCGCGTATCGCGCATAGTAAAGCGCAGCCTGTTGCTGCGATAGTGTGTTATGCATTTAGAGATTATGTCCATGATATCCATGTAAAAAGCTCCACGTTCCTCGTGCGAAGGTTACGTCATTGAGCCGCCACAATCAATCAGGGTTTGATCACCTATTTACATACGCGCTCTGGTGTAACTCTGGTGTAAATGGGGTCGCGTTTGCTATTAACTTCTTTTCTCGAACGATAGTTTATGTATCGTATAGCTTTGAATCAAAGCACTTGATCTTCCCCCCCTCTCCCTCTTTCTCACACTCTCTCACTCTCTCACTCTCTCACTCACTCATACGCTCGCTCGCGCGCGCGTATACACACCCTCCTCCCTCTTCCTGCTTGTGAAGTCAAGAAGAGCGTTGCAAAAATGTCCTCGCGCGTGCAATCTCGGGTGCACGAAGGTCGCCATTTTCGAGATACCGCGACGCATCGCCGCGATGCGATCCGATGCGATGCAACGCGATGCGACGCGACGCGACGCGACACGCTTCTCGTTGCATCGCCGTGGTCAGCAATTGGCTTGACAAGGCAACTCGCGTTGCGCACCGGTTATTAATAATTCGTTACCAGGAAGCCCTTCGCGGCGATGCGCGACGAACGAATGGAGTCGATTCGAGGTAACCGCGCGATATCGTTAAGAGAGAGTTATAACGTGTCGCTCCCGTGATAGACACCATCGCGCATCCCAGCCGCCTATCCCGATTAACCAGAGTTGTTTTACACAGCGATTTATATCGCCTCGCCACACTCTCGTATGCGGATATACATGACTTGGGAGATTACGGCTGCCGATCTCGAGACGCAGCCATGTTGAATTATGATGTCACGTTCTATACCAGAAGAACATCTTCTCTTTCGCTATAATTGCGAACGCATTTACCTCGCTAATATAAATTCGGTTTTATTTCGCTATTTGTTTATTTTTATTACGAATTTATAGAATTTTAATTATAAGTAAGAAACATATGCTAATTCAATCGCTTGAATCGACTCCAAATTCGAAAATTAAGCATCGTTGCAGCCAGCGGGGTGCTAACGGACGTTTATCGACGACGAAGCGGGGGATAAGAGGTGTAAAAAGTGTCACCACCCGCTGCGGTTTCTTGGCAGCTATTAAATTTAATAGCTATAAAAGAAGGGTGCGTTCAATTGTGCGATCTTCTCGAAAGCTTGCCTTCTGCGTCGGCGATCGCGTCCTCCCTCTCGCCACGGTGAAACAATAAAAATACGCCGTTAATAATCGACCGGGTGACAAATATGACGGAACTTCCGACGCGAGCCGGAAATCGCTAAATGCGCGCCTGTCCCGACCGCAATTCCATAAATGTGGCCTGCCATTCTTCAGTTCACGACTCCTGCAGTATTCCGCAGTACTGCCCGCCGTTTCTTTCCGCTCCTTCTTACGTTCCCTTCCTCTGATATATGATTTGTACGCGTCCAGCTCTTGTCCATTCATTATTACTGAGGTGCGGAAATTCATAAAGCTTTACGGTCAGTTATCCGGTGAATGTTTTTTTTTATTATATAAATGTTCAGAAAAAGATCTCGAGAATATCTTTTTTCTCTAATAATTAACAAAAATATATATTACATTTTGCCGGAAGAATGGACAAATTATCCATCTCCACAGATTGGGGCAATCTAAAAATTGAACACAGACTGCGGTACGTCAACAAAGTTCTGACTGTACAATAATTATAATTTTCGGCGATTAAACATTCGATCGCTCCACCGTAGTTGCAATTGATAACGTTTTTTATCACGACCAAGCGGATAATAGCATTTGATTGTTTCGAAGCCCGATACCGATGATCCGGGAATAATTGAGGCACGAATGGCAAACAGATTACTCTCCCCCTCGCGTACCCGCGATTTCTACTTCATTGTCATCTGTCATCGCGCCCGGAACAAATGAGCGTCTCAATAGTGGATGAACACACATTCATGCCGATCACACTCTCACATACATGCACACACGATTAAATAACTCGAGGATTATTTGCTCTCTGAAACGGAGACGCACAAAGAAAGGGTAGGGGGTTGCAAGTCCGCGATTAGATATTCGATCACCGCGACTGCAAGATTCACGCTGATAATAATCGCCGAGTATTTGTGACAAATCCTTCTGGATATCGTCGATTGTCGAGGAAATGTCCTCCAAGAGATTTGCAGTCATGTATAAATTTCTTGTGACATTGACAAATATCAATCATTGAATATTTTCTGCATACAGATGGGAAATTGAAAACAGTCTGTGCTGTAAATTAGCAATGCTGCGGAACGTTTTGTAATGATGCAAAGACGCCCAGTATGCAATTTTAGTAAAAAAAGTGATTGTTGGGGCGACAAATAATGCTAGCTCGGCAAGCGAGTTGTTTTTCTAGTGATAAATGCAGCTGCTTTAGCAAAAATTTAACACGGGCTTGGATGCCATTACCCAGTTTCATGCCATATGTGCGTATGCAAGGTCACCACGGATCATCGTGGATTTTTTCCATAGCGGAAGTAAAACTAAAGTCTGACTTAGACGATCAGGCGCAAATATTCCTATTTATAACGTTAGATGCAAAAAATTTTATGTTTACCCAATACGTATTCAGATTAAGTCTATTTATGGTGTGTGAAAATATGCATTATTTTTTCACCACTGCTCTTTTATTCTTGTTTATATTCTTGTCATCGTGACTTGTTATAATATCTCTATACGCGCAATAATTTGATGAAAATACATTATAACTAAAAATTATTTAACTTTTGTATTAGAGCATGCGTATTCTCAGAATTAAGATAATACTTGCTGTTAAAAATTGAAAATAATTATAATTTATGAGAACAAAATTATATGCATACATTAACGTAGTTAAAATCTTAAATCGCATGCTGTCGTTATTACATCCGCCATTTTATTATGCATATTGCGAAGCGTATTACTTTCTTCGTGGAGAGAAAATAAATGGCTTAATAGATCCATATCACTTGTGTTCCCCAAATGTTTTCCATGTCGCACAATAGCCAAATTATAGAACTGAGTTCAAAATTTTCTATCGGATTCTCGCAAATTATAGATCGTTTAAAATAGGCTTAAAAGTAACATTGCGACAGAGAAATGTGATAATGTAGTTATCGTATGATAACCTTGGACTCTTGTGGTATTGCTACACAGGGTGATCTTCATCACAAAACAAAAAAAAATTTATAAAAGAGGAACAAGGGGTATCAAAAAATCACGTGTCTCATTTAACATCCCCTTGACATGGCGTGAGATAACATATAAAATTATTCTATAACAATCGCTTCACACACACACATATTCATTTTTCCTAAAGGGCATTTGAATTTGGTATACAAGAACATTCATGCACTCGAACATTTATACTGGACGAGAGTAAAAGTCTTCGGCGTCTTCCTAAGAGTCGCAGAGAAAATTAATCGCCAACTATAAATGTGCACGTGGATTTGTTATGGATACCATAAATGTTCCCAATTTTGCGTATCATCTGCAATGTGCGGAAATAATACAAAACTGAAATGATTGAGCGTTCCATATGATTTCGACGCTTGATGATGATGTTGAGGCGATTAATGATCGATACGAAGAAGGCGTATTAATGACGACGATAAAATGCCGATCGCGTTTGGATCAACACGTACAGTGTACAAGAATCTCTACTGAAAAGAAAAATTCCTCTATCGGCCGTAGAGGGTTCATTGGTAGGTAGGTTGGTTTGCCGGCTGACTGGTTGGTATCGATGTGCAGGCTGGCAAGCGGGCTATGCTGGCTCAGCACTCTCCCTCATTCCTCCTCTCTCCTCCTGCGTCCTCCACCATCTTTACTCCCGATTTCGTGGCCGTAGCCATAGCCTTAATCTCGCCTGTGAGCCTCATCCTGAAATTCCTCCATAAACTTAGTCTTCTTAGAAACCGCGAAGGCCAGCCACGGCTGATGACTTTTAATTTACAGGAGAAAAGATTAATCTGGAGTTATCCTCGATTTTGTGTCGATTTTCATGCTTTTCGTGTATTATGTTTCCGGTCCTCATATTATTTCACGATTTTGACAAACAATTTTTTGTCAAGAGAAAATGTCGAGTTTGCATATTATTTATGATAAACTTGCAGTTTTTAATTAAATTGTAACACTAATCTTATCGTTCACGTAACATCTAACTTAAATTTAATGAGAGATAAGGAGTTTTCTTTCTCTCTCATGAATATTATTATTATTAAAATTAAAAGGTATACAGAACTGAGATTATAGTGACAAATAGGACTGTAATAGGACGAGTTTTGGCTCGCGGAAATTCAGACTCGACTCGAAATTGATTGATACAATCGAGTTGTTGTACTAGAAATTATGATTGGTTTTTGCGTCAAGGAAACTACGCTATTAGCAATTTCAATTATGCGCTTCAACGGGCATAACGAATCGCAACAAGGGTGTACGCACGCGACTGCGTTGTAATTAATGGAAGGACCTGATGGTAGAGAGCATAGAATGGTACACTGATTATCAACTAGTGCGTTTCATTTCACTGTGCGTTATTAGATTAATTGCGACATCTACTAATCCGCATCAATTTGACATTGTCGTATCGCCAAAAATGTGGCAACGTCAAATGAATCTTTTTTTCAGAATTAAGATCAAGGCAGCTAGGGAACCAATGCGGGAAACGCGATGCGACTCGGCCTGAAAAAATCTGAATTTTTGTTCTGTTTGGCTTTCGGATTGCAATTGCCGTCGTAAATCTCGCCATGAAGTTTGTTGCGCACAATGCCAAGCGGTGCCAAGCCAGACCAAGTTCCGCTGGACGTCCAATAGATTGGTCTTTCGACCTCCTGACATGGGAGAATAATAGCGACCGGAAAAGCAGTTTCTGCCACATGCGATTATCAGTTTGATATAAAAGAGGAAGAGAGAGGGAGGTGATGGTTTTGAACACGAAGCAATTTTGGGTAACAATCTTTTTAGAATTTGTTTCAAGAGAAAAAATATCAATGATTCAAACAAGATTAATGATAATTACACGTCTTCCTTGTTATATAATAAATTTAATTACACGTGTATTGATCTAAACTTCCTTCATAAAAATTAAAAGAAGAGAGAGGATAGAAAACGGGAGAAAATAATTGTGCAAAGTTAAGAATAAATTAATGCAAATAAATGACATAAAAGAATAATAATAAAAAAAAACTTAACACAAATCGATGAAGAAGATGCGATGATCAGTCATGGGAGAAAACTTCGTTCTATACCACGTAATAAAGTTGGAAGTTCCAGGTCCGTCACTTCCTAACAACGTTTCCAAGATCGATTGGTTAAATTTAAAAAAATAGCGCTAGAAAGATAAAAACTTAAAAAAATTCTATTTTACTTCAACTCAATATGCATATGAATAATGATAAAAATATAATTTTAATTTATTTAAAAAGAAATATATATATTCTGCATTTGTGCTAAAACCAATCAAATATTATAAATTTTTGCTTTCAAGTATACAAACACAACAAATCTTTTGCGTTAATACTTTTGTTTCACACATGAATTATCGTTAATATTAGGAAACAGGTGTCGATCGACGAACGACGCATCGCACGCAAAAATGTATCAGCGAGTGGAAAATTTCCGACACCCCTTATACTGAGAAATCAAGTGGCGCGCATATATCGAACGCGAACGAATGGTGAAGGTAGAGCGGAAAGAAAACGGCGAACGAAGGATGTTGAATTGCAGCGTCGACAAATTCCTCACGCTCAACAAAATGGCCAAACCTATCGTTACTCGTTCATCACTGTTTCGACTTCTTCACGGCGACGATGTCAGACGATGTCTATACCGATGAAGATTCTATCTTGTCGAAGTTATGTCACTTTCCTATGTTCGGTTAAAGCAGAAATGGATCTTAAAGTTCCAGATTAAACATCCTCGCCGTACTTTTAAGCGTTTTTAGACTATTTAATTGTCGATAGAATAATTTTAAATAGATTATTCTCGTAAAAAGAGAGAATGTAACATAAATCTATTAAAATCTATTAAAATTACTTGTTCTACACTTGGGTTTACTTCCCCCGCAACTTTTCTTGTAATCATAAATTCTTGAACTTTGAATATGAATTTTTATTTAAGAACTGTTAATATATTTTATATTTTATATATTAATTTTTATTTAAGAACTGTCAATATATACCTGATGTTATCTTTTCATCAAAACTCATTTTTATCTACTCTATTTACATAAATCTAAGAATTTAAACGCATGTCCGCAATGATTACTTGGAACAAAAAGAAATGCGGATTATGTGTACTTGGAACAAGGTAGAATGCTATAGATTGGGCAAATTTTGCATTTTGCGACGTTTTAAAAGTTGAAGACCAGGATGTGGCAAGGCGCATGGGAAGAGAAAGGAGATTTGATATTCATGAAGCATTTTAAAGTCGTGGTGTTCCAGAAATGGATACGGAGTATAGTATGAACTGCTAAAACCGAGGGAGTGGCTGTGGTAGACGTCCGTGGAAACCTATTTAGATGCGAGTTTGTGATTTGCGCCCATTTCGCATAAATTCTCTTCCTGCATTTAAGTTTTGCCGATCGAAGAATAACATTATTTCTCACACACAAAGCTATATTATAATTATTAAGCATACATCTTAAATTATTTCAAAATATCACTCATCCGTATAATCTTTAATATACAATGACGTATCTTTGATCAGATACATGAAAGAGAAAAGACAATATTTTTCTGCAGATGATCTTTCGTCTATTAATTATCAATTAATTAATAACAATAATTGTTTAGTACAGTATAATGTTAAAAGCGACCATTTCGTCGGCCATGTAAAAGACGATACGACCTGCACAACATCGTCGAGACATCGCAAAACCGTGCAACATCGTCGAGACGAGCTGTAAATCCCGAGAGGCGTGGATGCTCTCTTCCGGACGCATCGAGCTCAGGCACGCGGAGCAATATCTCGTTAACGGGACACGATCAGCGATCCGACACCCATTCCGACCCCTATTTATCTCTCTTGCGCCTCGCTCGCCCTCTTCCTCTTCGGCGTCGTGTCGTAGACGGGACACCCCTGTGATCCGCCCCGGTCCCCACCCCCGCCCCTCGGTCACGACCACGGCCACGGGCCGCGCGGAAAATCGTGCCCTGTTCGGACCGAGATCGCTGTCGCTAGATAAAAGGTCACACGTACCGACCGCCGGTAAATTGAATTTTAGAAGGAAGAGAAAAACCGCGATACGGTATCCTGTAGGAATATGAAGGAAGACGAGGCGGGTGGCCCATCGAAGCGGTAATGGCGACGAGACACGGAGCGCGAGGCGAGGGGCAAAAAAGAAAGAGGGTAAAGGAGAGGTGCGAGTGTAGGATTCGCGCGATCGCGCTCCTGAAAAATTATAATAATCACTTTAGAAATTAATGGATACCCCGGGTGACCGGATCCGCGCGGATGCGGCACAGCAACGGGTGAGATTTACACCCGCTGGTTGGTATGGTGGGGTACGTGGGAGGAGTGTGCAAATGGCGGCGCACCCCGAAACGCGCCAATCGCCAAGCTCGCTGGAAGACCGAACAGCGGACGGCCACGCCTCCCGCGCATGACGTCAAGTGACTGCCTGCGCGCGAACGCACGATCCGCACTTATCGTCAGCATACGGCTGACCAGTCACCATTCAGACGGCGTATCTACTGCTGTCTGCCACGCGATCTCTTTTTCTCCTTCTCCTTAAGTGTGCTCTTTTTCTCTCCTCCCTTTCTCCCTTTCCTTTCGTCCGTCGATTGCGCTTCCGCCTGTTTCATTGAGAGCGCGATGTTCGAAAAAAATCGTAGTGGTGTTCGTGCACCGGATTGACAAGACGGCGTTCGATACGCGAATCGATCTCGGGGGTGGAGTCGGCAGCGCCTGATTTACGATATGCCTCGCTAATCGGGAGATCTCCGTCGCTTCTCGGACTTGTTAAACAGCGCGAGAGGAAAATAAAACAGACAGGAATTACGGAATTGATTCCGGATCGTGATATCCGTGAATCGTGATGATCTAATCACGAATCGCTTGCGAAAGGATCATTTAAAGTTCAAGTTTTTTTTTTTAAGTGGACGCTTTTTAGTGAGAAAAGTGTTTGTGTGTCAGTGATTGTCGGTGCACTTTGACAGTGCAACTGAGTGAGATTGACGCGCAGTGTCTGATAGTGAACATAAAAACTATTGCTTCGTATCAATCGTAATTTGCAGCAACTTTGTCGCGAAGCGAAGTTTCAACGGAGATTAATCTCTTCGCTTAACCGACGAGAATGAGTCATTAAGCCGTCACGTCTTCTCGAAATTATTTGATCCAATTGCCATCCAATTTCGCGCAAAATCAATCCGTTGTCTGTTCCTTCAGAGATTACTAAAGTGATCTCTTCATAAGGACGAAATTGTTCATTGTTTGAGTCGGAACTGGAACCGGAATCAGAAACGAAATCAATCAAAGGAATCGGCAGGCCAAAAGCAGAAGTCACACGCCATAATATGCATTAACGGGGAATCGGAACTCACGTCATCTGAGGAATCCACTTAGCGCCCGATTCTGTCCTTCAGCGGCCAGTTTCTTGGCCTTTTCCGCGATCTATTGTAACCTTTGCGAAGAATTTTATCGAGATTCGGAATCTCAAAGTTGCCCTTTACCTGGGGAGGCCGACGCGTTGTCCGTCTAGCTTCCTCCGGCGGGGTGCTTGATCGAAAAGGTGGTCACGACGCAACAAACGACGGTGACGAGTTGTCTTGGTGCTGGCGGAGGTGGAGGCGGTGGCGGTGGCGGTGGCGGCGGCGGCGGCGGCAGCGGTAGCAGTAGCGGCGACGGCGACGGTCAGGAGACGCTCACGTATGCGACTGCGGCTAACGTGGTAGAGGAGGTGGAGGTAGAGGTCGACGAGGTTAAGATGGAAGCCGAGGACCATTTAGCGAGGGAATACGTGCAAGAGTTTGTCCTCGATCATCTGGATCCCGCCGACGTCAAGCGAGAGGTGAGTCGAACAGTAAGTCTCATTGCAAATTTTCTTTTATTTATTACGAAACGAGAGAATGTCTGATCTAGATTATTTTAGTTGTAATATGTAGACACATGTGTTGTCATTACATACATTATATTCGATGAATTTTATTATTCTTCAGTAACTATTCTACGTGTTTTTAATTGTGTGTTATTTTAATTTGCTTGTTTTTTAATTATGAATGAAAAATGTATGCCAGCTGTGATGTAAATATTTTATAGATAGAGAGATGGAAATATTTTAAAGTGTCAATTATTTGTACATATTATCATGGAAAGTAAATCAGAAACATATTTTATTTTGTTATAGTTTGTTTCTTTTAGAAGAAACAATGCTACGGTCGCAAATGCATAAACAGTGAAATAAATTTTATAATGCGTGTTACATTCTTTTTAACAGTTTTATTAATTAATTAAAATTTTGTTCGCACATAAAAAGCAAGATGAAAATATGTAGATAATTTACATATACATAAATAAATGTGTAGTTGTGTGTCATATTATCATTCAAAATATGCAGAGCGTAATGCATACATTGCATGTAAGCGAAACATGTACCTCACTGTATGTACATAAAATCTCACAATCGCGATTTCTCTGACACTGATTACTCTTTTATAAAAAATACAGTATTTATATGTAATATCGCATTTAACAGTGAAAAATGCAACTTATATGACCTTACTCGCGAACATTTTATCTTTTTATAAAAATATAGAAAAATACACGCATATAATTCTAATTCTGATTAAATAATTGGTGCACAATTGGTCGTAATGTATTTAGTTATTATCATTTTATTACACACACACGCACAAGATGTGAACATTATTTTATTAAAAAGATCATCTATAATGTACTTTCTGTAATGTACTTTTTCCGACAAATGATAAATTTTACTTTCGTCTTAACAGGAAGTAAAAAAAGTAACACTATGTTTTCAACGTGGACACTTCTCACGGGTATTGTAACCAGCAAACTCTTATTTTATAAACTGCTACAAATGGCACCAAAATTATTTATTTATTCCTTCGAGGGTCGCTATTCAGGGTCGGCTTGAATTAATGCGTTGTAGGTGCGAATGGGTTCACCGGCGGTAATGGTGAACGGTAACGTGGTGCAACTGCCCGGGCAGGTGCAGTCACAGGGTCTGACGTTGGCTCCGTTGACGCCGCCCGCGCACGAGCTGGAGCAGCCGCATCCGCTGTACGGGCAGCCTCACATCCAAGTGCAGCACGGCG
Source organism: Ooceraea biroi (assembly GCF_003672135.1). Taxonomy (NCBI): domain Eukaryota; kingdom Metazoa; phylum Arthropoda; class Insecta; order Hymenoptera; family Formicidae; genus Ooceraea; species Ooceraea biroi. The sequence continues at coordinate 2,136,359 of NC_039506.1, forward strand.
TCCTGGTGAAAGCGCCGCCGGGTACCGCGGCGCATCTCACTACGCTGTCGCATCCGGGTACGCCGCCGGATACGCCGCCGGTCTCGACCTCGCCGCCGCCGCTGCAGCTGCACCGCGGTGACTCCCGGGATCCCCGGGATGCGCGCGATCCCCGCGATCGCGGTGGCATTCTGCTGCAGCTGCAACAGCCGACGGCTCTGGTGCACGAGGAGATGCAGGTGGGTGCGGGCGGCATGGGTTGGCTGACGCAATCGCTGAGACAGGAGCCGCTGGACCTCAGGCCTCACTGCCTCCAAGAGCAAACTTCGGAGCCGCACCACGAGTCTTGGTCGGCCACGCCGACGCATCACCATTTCCAAGAATTGCAACATCTGCCGCGACCCATCAGGCACACGAGTAAGTATCGCGAGCATGGTCAATCGCGAAGTTGTGCTGCATGATGACGATCTGGTAGTACTTATATGCGTTTCTCATTTCCCATCTATCTGTGTCTACCTAATTTGTGTTACATCTCAATCCTGAAGAATATTTTATCTTGATCCTTTTCTTCGTTCCTCTCCCAACGCCTTTCCTCCGTGGCACTATGCGTCTGTTTCATTATTTCCATCGCATGTATGTTGGTATCGTAGGTGGATACCTGGCGATGTCGAGTCATCTGGAATATTATGGCGGCCCGGGCACAGGAGGCGCGATGCTTCCCGCGGGTGGGACTGTGATGCCGAATATGGAGGACAGCATGCAGGGTATACCGATGCAATCGGGCAGACCACTGAGTGTGTGCTCTGTAAGTTCCTGCGGTGGTGGACCTAGCCCGCCTCATCGTGGGAGCAATGGCCTGTACTCCAATTGCAATGGCTCGAATGGCGCTCCGGAGGATGTTATAAACGACGAACTTCTGATGTCGCTTTCGGTACGCGAGCTCAACAAACGCCTCCATGGTTCCCCGCGGGAAGAGGTGAGTCAGGTCTCTCATTTTCTGTTCAATCGCAAAAGTACATTATATAATTGACTTCTTATAAATTGATTGGAAATCGAAGTAACATCAGCGAGTCAAGATACATCAAAGCATAATGATCGAGATTACACATCAGCTCTAATTCCAGCAATAAATATGCCGCGGATATGTAATCCACCGACATATTCTGTCGATTATATAAATCCCCGGTTGTGTGTGAAGGTCGTGCGGCTGAAGCAAAAGCGGCGGACCCTGAAGAACCGCGGCTACGCTCAGAACTGTCGTAGCAAGCGGTTGCAACAACGCCACGAGCTCGAGGCCAACAATCAGAACCTACAGAACGAGCTTCAGCACCTAAGGAACGAGCTGGCGCGGATTCAGCAAGAGCGTGATCTTTACAAGCAAAGATACGAGATGTTAAGAACGAGGCAAAATCATCATCATAATCATAACCATCATCAACAGCAGACGTCGCAGCAGCAGCAGCAGCAGCAGCAACAGCAACAACAGCAGCAACATCAGACAGCAGCAACTCCAAATCAACAACCGCATCAGCAGCAACAGCAACAGCAGCAACACCAACCAGCACCCGCGAGTCCAGAAGTCTACCTGTGACATCGACAGCGCCGAGGAGGCGCTTGTTGGACTTGAGAAATTACTCGTTACGTCGATGGCTCATTGGTGAGTGAGAACAATTAATAAATTTGTCATAATGAACGCAAGTTTGATGCGACGCGTAGTATAATTTGATCGAGCAAGATCTCTCTCTCAAGATATTTTATTTGAGACTGTATATATCCTATAATATGTGTATTAAATCGATTTCACACTGTGCATCGCGTTGGAAAAAGTAAAGAGATGTAGCACATTGCGCGTTGTAAACTTTTACGCAACATTTTGTCAGGCTTTATTATAAAAAACTGGACTTGCTTTAAGATATTAAATATAATTTTTAGATATTTAACAGCATAAAATAGATACATACATCTTAGGTAATAATTTAAAGACAAGATTTTCTTCTAAGAGCTTGTGTTGAAATGTTTATTACTTTTTTCCAAGCATCCTGTATACTTAGTTAGGTGACTGCTTCATTACCACTTTTGCGCATACGAGTAGAGTGAAACTTTAATCATCATGAAAGAACATCTTCTCCAATCTTTAAACTCAGATAGATAAACAACTGACATCGAGTTGATACAATTTAATTTAACTGCATTGGACTCATTTATTTGATTTTTATATTTAAAATATAAAAGTTTGGAACAAAATGTCGAGTACACATCTTAATTAATCAAGCTTAAATTTGTCTCAAGAGTTAAATTTTATTCGCGCATATAACCTATTTAAACGATTGTTTACAGCTTGACCATGGACTGCAAAGAAAATGTGAGAAGTAGTTTTCCAATCGCGACTTAAGCGCTAAGCACATTTTAAGCTATAGGTGTATATAACGCTCGGTTTCATGATTTTCTTCGAATCGTAACCGGAGGCTGGAGGCCTGATTGCCAAACTGATCATAAACATATAAGCAGTTACTCTTCGTGTAACTAAAGTATCATTAGGTTAAAAAGGCAACTAGTTAAAACCGCGTAATATATAAATGTACATGTTAGGCTAGATACATCTTCGTCGAATATTATACGAACAAAAGTAAAAAATGCGCAAATTGAGCAATGAGAAGTTTATGCTACATAACATACCATCATGAAATTTATATCTTGTTTGTTACGTTATTTGTTATATAATTCCTAACGAACAGTTTTTATTGTGATTTGTTATTTATAATATTATTGGAATTTTAATCTGCAATTTCGTTTGCGGTACCAATGAAATGTCTCTTTGTCGTCAATACATTTTACTCACCAGTCTTTACGTTTAACAATTAAGAACTCTATTCTCCTGACTTATTTTCTAAATTATATTAATTATTAATTGAATATACGACAGGAGAGAGAGTACGAGTTTGAGCGTAGATTACATATCATTTTGCTACTCTTCTTCCTGATTTTGTCTTCATATTCGCGGCATTCCATTCTGTGATTTAGTTATATCTGTTGCCGCGTCTATACGAAAGCTTTCGCGCTCGATAAACATTTAATATGTCAATCATCATGTATATTGTGACATTTATCTTTATAATTATTAGGTATTTTTGGGTCAGATATTTAGATATTCGTGCAATGTGATGCAGAAACCGCGTCTGGCAATTTTAGACTTGTACGTATTTGACATGTGTGAAAAAGATGAAACGCAAACTTCATGAGCAATTAGTAAAATTTACGCAACACATACAAATGATAAAAAGATATATGTATTTATCGTTAATCAATATTGCAAAGGTAATATTGTCTGTTTCGGACCTTATATTTCATCTTTTACATGTGTCAAACACTTACAAATGCCAAACAGATATAATTTTGAATTATGTGTATTACGTTTAAATATTCATACATCGTGATATATTTTTAATCGATTATATTTTTTATCGGCAATATTTTTAATCAATTAGCTAAATATTGTATAATCTGCTATTTATTTTTCAATCGTATATTTAATCTTTGACGCACATCTGTGACACACATTTGACAAATTATTAGATATAGATCGTGATACATGAAAAGAAACAATTTGTTTACAGCTAACAAAATGAATAACGCAGATCTTAAAGAGCGGTTTTACGCATTCTAAGATCAAAATGGCAAATTAAATATATTAAGAGTTAAATTTACAATGACATGTATCTGTGCACGCGATTGCGTGCATGTGTATATGTGTGTGTGTGTGTGTGTATAATGAGTGCACGAATGCATGATGTACATGAACGTGTGAATATGTGTGTGCATATTTAAAAATACATTTCTCTCAGTTTATGTTTTGCAAAATTGGTATTATTTCAACTAAATATTTTAAGCATAAGGGGGAGAAAAGGGGGAATAGCGTTCAGTTTTTATTACATATACAATCGCCAGCTATTTTCACACGTGTTGTCAACAGCGCGTTTCTCTCTCTCATAATCTATCAATATTTTATCTTTTTAATATTCTCCAAAATTTAATATATGCATACAAATTCTTTCTTAGCTCATTTTTATCATGAAAATCATGGCTGAATTTTTTTAAATATTGTTTTTCCTTCGAAACTGCGTTAGTTTCGTATTATTCGACTATGGTGGCATAAATTTTTGTGATGCATATTTTGTAAAGAGAAGCTAACTAATACCGTACCGCGAACGACAATACGTTGTGATACGTTAATTTTATCGGCATTATGATACATTTCTGAACGCTAGGCCTTGTTATCGCGAATGTTTAATAAGCAAGAAAGATTATGCGATACAATGTTTGCAAATGTTACGCGCTGCAACATTGAAACGCGAAAGCTACGCTCCCGATACCAAGTGGCGTAAGACGCATATGTTATTGTTTTGTCGCATTGGATTGTATTGGGTTTATTATGATCGGTCTACCTCCAATTCGACTTAAGAGTTAAGAATGTTTTAATTCTCGTTGCATTTCATATGTATATAAAAGAATAATTATTATACTTCTTATTATAAATAAATGTCGATGCCGACAGTTTCAAATATATCATAGCCAGTCTTGTTTTTAACTTGTTCTCACCAAAGTGTCTCCTCTCATCCAATAAATTTTAGTTTCACTGATTGAAAATAAATCCATTAGTTTTCTCAGCGCAGGATGACGATACTTTATGTGAAATTTCTATTAAATTCAGACCTCATGTCGCAAAATTTGTTACACAATACGCAATCCAATTTCATCTTTCGTCTTTTGAAGAAGAAAATAAGTCCTGCGCATGTAAAGCCGCATTTACCGATTACAGTTTTGAATAGATGTTTTCATTGTTTTCAACGAATTTCCAGGGTGGAATACAATGTGGTGGTTTGATCCGCTTGGTAGGTACGTATACATATAACGCTTGAAGTAATACGATCGCAGCGAGAGCCACGTAACAAGAAACTTACGATTAGCAGCGAGTACTCGCTCACGTATCTTCAGACGTACCTTACACAACATGCAATCTCAGCATTTCATTTGAGGAAGGAGGCCCGAGCATCAGGAGAGAACGCCCCAGTCTTCCATTCTTCTTTACACCAACAAATACCTTTCTCCGTTCCCTTGCCTTCGTCGCTCTCCTTAACTCTATCTTGCCAATAGACGAGACATGTGTATCAACGTGAACACGCGGTACAAATTATCGTCGAAATTTAATCGCAACCCCTATCATCGGCGGCGAATAAATCTTTCGTCCGCGCGAAAACGCTCGGATGATTCCGCTACTTGGAAATACGGACACGCAACGCGCGATTTCATGAACAAATCGAACGACGCGACGTTGCGACCCCGGTCCTTCCCTCGCTTTATTTGCAACGCCATTTCTGCTGACATTGCCGCTTGGTGATGAAACCATTGGGGGATGGAACGTCGGTAAACAATACGTTCACCTCTTTCACTGAAACCCGCAGCCCGGCTGGAAGTGGTAGAGAATGAGAGCTGCAAGACTGTCCTATAAGTGTACAGGGTGTTCTCTTCTGCAGCAGAAGAAATGTCCTCCGAGATATCCCTATTGCTTCGACGTGGAGAGATTCACTCTGCTTAATTGCAAGAAAATCAAAATCGAGACATTTTGCGGATTCAGGGATGCCCTGAATTTCGGAACGTTGAAACGACAAGCGTGAAAGTCGTACGAGTGTTTAGTGATAGTAGCCAAACACAACGATGGATAAAGTTCTAATGAGGATTTAACAGACTTGTCCACAGGGGTCGATTGACAATGGCTCGTTTTCGACCCTCGACGAGGATCCCTCGAGCAGACGTCGCACGTCAGGCTGACAGATTGACTGATCGCTCTTTCTCTAACAGATTTGTATAACTCTTGCGCATCTCGTTATGGTAGTTCTCGTTCAAATACCGTGATAATTGTAACATGGTCTTAAAATATGATCGTAATCTCGTGTAAAATACAGTGTTTTATAATGAAAATAAAAACAGCTTTTTTCGATGCCCGATTTTAGATATAAAGATGTCAAAACGTCAATTAATTAGTGAATTTTAATATCAAAGCGAGGTCGTCAAAAAATGCGTAATTTGCGAGATGTATTTGTTCCTGATATATTTGAACATAAAAGTATAAAATATCTCGTAGAGTATCCATTTTTCTGATACCTTTATCGCTCACTGGCTAGATAACAGAACAGTATTATAGAAAGAGATAATGAGAAAAGAGAGAAAGAGAGAGAGAGGGGGGATCGTTTGACGGCTCGAGTTTCGCGTTTTATAACTCTTGGGCGTTATGTCGAGTAGCCGGTCGGTCCATGGGCGATAGGCAAGATAGTCAATGGCATGGCAAGCCGTGTAGAAGTGCGTCGATGTGTTGGTCGAAACAGGCGGGGGTGATAAGGGGGCGAAGCCAGGAGCTCCCGGAACGAGCCGGAGGTGAGACGAGCTTTATTGTCAAGTCACGCTGGTACCGTGGCCTATCTCTATCTTCTGCAACGACCCCTCCGCTTCGGAAGCCCTCTCTCTGCCCTCGTAGAACACCTAACTCCTTCATGTTCTCCGTCCAGCAGCCTTACCATGTACATTTAGGTCTGTAGTAATAAATAATAGATAAGTGTGTCTACGTGGATAAAGAGGACATCACGATATTGTTCTAAAAATAAAAATCTATTTATGTATAAAGATGTCATTAATATACAGAAAATGTTACATAAAAATAACGGGAGAAGAGAAATTTAACGTCAATCGCGTAATAAGTAATTGTCGTCAGTCGACGTGGAAATCATTTTTAACCGCCAATAACACGGCGTTAAAAACTAAATTCCTTGGTATTACGCAGTTTTCCTTTTAATTCCCACTGGCAAAAATGCGAATCAATCGGTAGTACTCGCTTCGTTCGCCAGCTTTAAGCCGGTGACGTCACGTTTACTCTCACCGCGTACAGAAGGTGGAGAAAGGGAAGATTCGGCGACGCCAGCATCTTTCACTTGTGATGACGATGTAGGTTTGCGGTGGTTGATGACGCGGCACGTAGGTTATATCCGTACCTACGTAGAAACGGACACACATGCACAACCAGGTATATACATGTATAATACATATATGCACATACACACACATACACATTCACCGACTGGTCCGACATTCGCCGAATGAACGAATGAACGAAATGTGCAGAGGGACGCGGAAGTAAGGAGATCACGAGAGAAGACGACCACCTTGACCCAGTCCTGTTCGACTCGGCCGAACAATCGTAGCATCATCACCATCGAATGCGTCCTTCATCAAATGTTAAAACTTCCGGATACTGCGTAGCCATAGTGAATCGTAAAACGTTGAGACGAAAAATGATACAAACTTTCTTCTTGTACGTTATAGAAATTAGGAAGAAATCAGTTTCTTCTGCGTGTGAATATTAGGACTCACACACGTGGGAATCGGTAACACAAAACTGACAAAATTGTCACTGTACTCGTGAACGGCTGACGATTATAATGCTTCTAGTTTAATGACCCTGAAGAAGGCTATTCTGACCCAGTTAGAGAATAAGCTCGTCAAAGGCAATCGATACTCGCTAATCAGATCAAACCACCCTACTTCTATCTAACTGCTTATAGTTCTGCGATTGATAGATTTAACGTGATTTAACCCGTAAACTATTAACAAATTAATCGTTGGAACTCGTGATCAAATGATAATTGTTTCAAGTAAGCGTTAATTTGCTGAAGTCTTTGAATTTTCTTCGTAGAAAAGATGATTGAAATTTATATCGCATTACAGAATTTTCTATCATGCAACATATACGAACGTTTAAGGAATTTTTTCTGTATGATACATTGCTCGAAAGACATGCTGAAGATAGCATACGACGTTAACTTCCCTTTCATCGATTTCTTCTTCTATTCTTCGTCGCCGTGTCAATGTACGTCGAACCTTGCAGACGCCTTTGAGCTGCGAGGGGACGTGGCTAGTTGCTTCCTAGGCGTAAACCGGCTAGTGATTTAGTGAGATCCGATCTGCGAGCGGAGTATCCGATCAGCTGGACCATAAATATCAGGTGTTTTTTGCTCCTATATATAAACATACGTGCGCACACACACACACACACACACACACACACACACACACACACACACACAACCAACACACACACACCCAACACACACACACACAACACACATTATTCTTTTTCTTCATCCTCAAGAAGTAGATCTTGGAGGTAGCCAAGGTCACATTCGTCTTCTCGTTAACGTCCATTCCTTTCTTTCTTCACTTTTTCTTTACTTCTTTAAATCCCAACGAGCTTTTCTTCTTTCGTTAAACATTCATCTTTATAATACATGCAAGGAAAATGAATATCTACTTTGCTAAGTAAAATTAGACTCCCGACGATGAAACTCAAAACTGCGCTCAGAGTCCTAGCGTCTTAATTTCTTGAAATTTCAGCAACCCCTAAACACGGTTATTTACTAATTATAGTTATCGCAGCGCAAAGACGCGCGGGTTGAGCCTATAGGCGCCCCGTTAGAAAGCTTAACTGCACTTTTATAGCGCTTCTCGACTTTAAACGGATAATTTTTATCCGCTAAGCCACCGCCGCCGTTGTCGCCGCGCTTCACCCCTCCGATGCCGCCCTCGTCGTTCCAGGCGACCCTCCGTAAAATTAAGTCAAACAGCCACGGGGTGCCGGGATACTACTCGCTTTTCCGCGTTACACTCCCCCGTAACCGTTAAGGTGACGCCACCGAAGCGACGTTGATCGTTTTCAGAAACGGCGAAAAAGAGCGATCTGCGAAAGTTCATAATGATGCCAGTGACGTAAAAGTCAAATACGCCGGGGCAACTTGTAATGTAACTTATTCGTATGCATAGTACAACAAGAAAATTATAATATTAGTTATAATATTAAGTTATAATATTAATTAGGATTAGTCACCATTCTCGCACGCATTATTTTGGCTTCGATATTTATTGGTGGAATAATAAAGAAAGTTGTAAGATTTTAGAATACGTTAGAACGCTTCGCGTATTCGTAAAGGTTTGACATGAATATCAAGACCTTGAGTCCGATTCGACATTGAATTATAGAAATGCTCATGGGGCACAACGCGAAAGTTCTCCTTCATTCGATCGGAAGGAATTACTTTTATCGTCGTGACAGAAGTAGACGGCGATTTGATTCGCGATCGTTCATGCGAGTCGCGACCGCGGAAGCTCCGTGCGTCCGCCCGAAAGGCAGACTTGATCGCGTTTTCCGGCATTACGCCGGTATAATTCCTTCCTTTTTTTTTTTTCGTCTCTTTGCGCACCGGTCGTCAGCCGTCAGCGTGATTGACGAGTGATATCGTTAACGGTTTTAAGACTCCCTTGCTCCCTATCCTCTCCTCCTCGCTTATGACGGGGCGTGCGATCTACCGCGATGATCTCGTTAGTAGTTACTCCCGTTCCACGCGAGATTTAACGTTCGAATATGTCGCGTTCTAAATACGCATGGCGAATTTAAATTTTGACAACGTGAATTCTAAATCAATTTTGTAATATGTGAAGAATAACTTTACTATTACTTATTAACGCAACCACACATATTTTTGTTTTGAATTTAAATATATAAATTCATATTAACGAATTCTTCATCAGCTTAATATGATTTTGACAGTTTTATGATTTTATCGGGTGTCATAAAAATTATTCTTGCAAATTAAACCTTCAACTCGCCAGGATTTAATTTAATACACACCCCAACACAAATGACGCTATGAGTACATTTAATTTCTGTAAATTTTTGTGTACATAGCTATACATGCAATCACCACAAAACTTTTAACAATTTTATATAAAAAATGAAGCACCGATGATGACGCTAACGGGGTGGTAGCGGAATTTCGCGCCGTCGCAAGGTGGTTTCCATGGCACGGAGAACATCTACCCAGGTTGCGAGCGCCGCGCACTTCGCGCACCTCACCAAACAGCAATCCAGGCGCCTGGCGCCAGTAGCTCCGCCTACTCGCGATACAAGCTTCAACCCGTACATTCCCGATGGCCAGTCGCTATTGTCGTCAAGCCCCTTTCTTCCTCCCACCTGTCTCTCCATCGCGGTTACAGTCCCAGGGTGTCGAGGACATCTGCTCCATCATTGCTGTGATGTCACGTCGCTCAGTGAAATCGCTCAGTGTCGCATGCTCTGGTATTAGGGTAAAAGCAAAAACTGCTTGCGATTGTCACTAGCCCGGTGTTAAAATTATTTTGTCATATATATCACAAATAAAAAAATGTTATATCCATTAAAACTTCAATAATAAGACGTAATTGATATTCTTGTGAAATTATGGAAATTATATTTTAAAAGAAGAAAGATTTAGTTGAAAACTATAATTATTCAATGTCTAGTACAAGATCTTGATTATTCCACTGCAATGTTATTGGACTATGATGTCAAAACAACAAGACTGTTTTGTACGTATCATCGAAATAAGTTTTCCTTTTTGTGTGCACTGCTTGTCACTTTTTTGCCGCAAGATTCATGCACTTGCATAAATTAAGTTTCTAGATTACGATCAATTTGCTCTCGCGAATGATGTCAAGGTTAAATGTCTCGGCAATGATTTAGAGGAGCAGGAAGGGAGATACGAATCTATTGACGCTGCATTCATCATCGAGACGACATTCACGGAATGACCGGCATACGCATCACGCGCTGTTGCAATGCGCAAATGCAACACATTGTATTTTTAGGCACAAGGTCAATTCACTATCTTTGCTGCAATGCAATATTAAAGTACTTTTGAATGATGAAATCTGGAAATATTTACTACTCCGTAATTTTATTACAAAGCATTCATTCACAACGTTTCATGGTTACTAATGTTTGGTTTAATCTGGTGCGTATGCATCGATAGTTGCATTTTGATCAAGTAATGCTCGAAACAATCGCGTTCTTTGTGCACACCACATTCTTAATTAAATGCGAGTTTATACAGATAATTTACAGATGTACTAATATTTAATGCGACTTCAAGAATCTCTAAGAACTACTTGAATTGTCTGTTAACACATGCATGAAGATAATATTCAATGATTCCCGGCTTCTTTCTCCCGCAAAATGTCTGCGCGGCAATGCGGAACGTTAGCATTTTTATGCGAGCTGCCGCTGACAGTTTATTTTATTATATCGCTAGGCGGCTGCCCATCGTCCATCGTACAGGAGAATTCATAAGTCAAACCCCACGTAAATGTGTGCCTGGAGCAAGCATTCGCACGCGAAAATCGTTCTGCCTCATTCTCGAACACTATTTACCATCGCCGAAACAAATTCGTTGATGATCATCAGTCGCAAGTGCCACAGTGCACTCGAATATAATTTTCGGATCCGATCTCATCTTAACAATGCAATTTTGCCCTCGTGCGACTTTAAATGAAATGTAAAGTACAATTAAAATATTCAAAAAGTAATAAAACGATCTAAAAATGTTGTTTTTTTACGTTTCCACGATTGCAGCTCTGGCTTCTGCATCAGACAGTGCAACTTTGCGTTCTAATTCAGAAGACAAAAAAGAGACAGAATTGCGAAAATGCGATGCAATACGCGGTATCCGAATCACGAGGCTCATCGTTTCCCCGCAGGAGGAGTGTACGGGAACGGAATTTACGATGTAGGCCGCGCGTAACCAACCTCCTCCTCGCCGGGTTCCTTGGGGTTGCAGGCGCAAACTGTCCCGCCGCTAGCGCGCGTCGTCCCAGCACTAGTTGCGATTAGCATGACAACTGCTCGGGAGCCGACCCGATAGTTTGTTACCGCACTATCCGCGCGCTTATGTATGGGGTGAGGGACTCGGGCAACCCGAGTCCGAGGGTGGTCGGCTGTCAGGCAGTATTTTTTATCTAGTCACGGTCAACTGGCTGATCGGCTCGTCCGCCCATTATTAGCGCAGCACACAACGACGCGTCCGGGGAGACCGTCGTACACAGTTCCTCCATTGTGAGGAGGGGTAGTGCGTTTGGGTGTACGTGTGTGCGTGTATGCGAGAAGACTTCTCCCTCGGTCCATCTACGTAAGGTCCGGTAGCTTATGGGCCACCTAGCCTCGGAGCAATAGCTCGCTCCCGGAGGGTGGACACCATCTCGCGCCCCTTCTCTCACCCCCGGAGGTTTTATCTTTTTAGTATTATTGCGCGATCGCCGTAGCGACCAGTCAACCCCCGGAGGGCGGATGACCCGATGAACGGATCGGGAGAAACCGGGAAAAGTAGACGACCGGCGACCTACAAATCGTCATTTCGATCGTCGCGGAAGTTTCTTATTAGCATGGAGACGCGGTGAAAGCTTCGTCGTTATCCGGCAACTGGATTACTGGACCGCTCGTAAACTCTTCGACGGTGATTCTCCTCAATGTGAGAACCACGAACGGAATCAAGAATTTGGGACAAAGGCGGAAACAAATAACGGAAATAATGTAGCAAGGAGGAGGTAGCAACCACGAATTTTAATGGAACTCGCTTCTGTTTCTTCCGCGCGAAGAAAATCATGAATGAGGCGGCTGCAGAAGGGGATGTAGGTGCGCATCAGAAGTCGCAGTTAGACGGGGTGGAATAATAACGGACGGATTCTTAGCATGGGACATCGATGAGATTCAATATCGGAATAATCCGATAGCCGTGTGTAAGCATGCGTGCAAGCATATCCGGGGCACGTGTACGCCGTTTCACGTATATAAGTCACATATACTTTCTTTTCTCTCTCTCTCTCTTTCTCTGTCTCTCTACACCCTGTGTATGTGTGCTCTCCCATAAAGATAACGCGCATCGGATAGCTAGGTCCGATCGAAGGAACTACAATCTTTCTCTTCTTCGCGAGTACACATGTATACACGGACATCATGCTCTTTCTCGCTGTATCGCTGTTGCCTTCTGCAGTTACGGAAAATTTCAAAAGCTCAATCTCTCGACAAGTTTTGCTGAATATTTGGAGAATATACATTAAATTGTGTGTTACTCGATTGAAATTATCGACTTGGTTTGTTCGTCCGCGCTTCCATGAAAGTGATGGGAACGTAATGGTTGTACGAGGACGGTCTTTGGATAAAACGTATTGGGAAGGAAGTCGGGAGAAGAAAGATGCCTCCGGCGTGTTACGGGTGTCGATGATGTCACAGATTTGGACCATAAAGGGAAATTTAAGAGATCGGCTCGACCTACGTGCGATATCCCGTTGTACATCCAAGCCGTCTCGATTCCAAAGTCTCGCGGATCAACCCCGAAGACCTATTCACTTCTCTTTACCTTGATCTGGACTTGTTTAATGAAAGTAAAGATAATCGAAAATAAAATAATAAATAAAAATAAAATATTATTGTTAATATTCAACACAATCCTTTTGTTACATAAAATTAGAGCCCAAACGCTTCACATCAGTAAAAATAATAAAAGTAAAAAAAATATATGATACTCGAACTTTTGTCAATTGCTGCTTTTATTATTTGCACGTACAAACTGCAATCTTAGACTTGCAGTAATTGCGACACGAGCTTGGATGCACTTATTTAGAATTGATTCGCGTATTTAGTAAATACTATTTACGGAGTAGCGAATAAGGTTAAGTAGGTGTAAGTAGATTGAGTTGAGAACCGAAGCCTCACAATGTACACTGAGGGGTGAGAAAGATAGAACCAATTGCTACCGTCCCTCTTGCCCTCGCATGCTACAGAATCGAAGACCCACCGTGTGTGGTCGTAACTGCGGATACACACTATCGAATACTCTCTCTCGACTAGGAACTTTTATTATGCCAGTAATCGATGGCAGATCGTACACTGGGGTCACTGTTAATTGGATCATGCTCTGATCAGCTGATCGTTGCACGCGTTTCGGAGCGGAGCGAAAACTTGAGGTCTTCGATCCGTTACTGGTTATTTTTTCTGAATATCGAGAATTAATATTATACTTTTTATTAAACAAGCAAAATAGAGTGCATTTCTGTGCCTTCACAATATAATAAAAATAACAATAATTGCAGCAAATAATTCACCCTATTTTAAAACCCCAGATTTTCAAATTTATCAGCTAACGCAAATATTCCATTTTGAGAGTGCTCATCGTTTTCGATGGAAAAAAAGGAAAGAGGCTTCCATTGAATTTCGCATTATCGCAATTGGGAATAGCGCGCCCATATTTGCGGGATGAGTGTAAGGAGAGCGTGCATAGGAAAGGGTGATAGGTGGGCTTCGTGACGTGCCTGAGAAAAACATGAAACGGAGGGAATAGACCGTAGCCACCCTTAACGAGGCTAATACGCTCGTCACGATCTGAGCGACGCTGAACCCGACGTCACGTTCTGACTTCCGACGTGTTATTAACGTCGCGCTTTGTGAGGCGCGACGCAACTGTTGAACGTCACGTTGACGCATCGTGATACATTGCGTCGCGCGGCGTTGCGAGGGTGAGTGTCACATACACCGTTAATGTGGAATAAAACCGCTCATTACGGGATACAACGCGAAACTTGCAATCCACCTGTCACACTTGCGAGTGTCGAAAAAAGATCTTTTTCTTCTCTATGACACGCCGTCAGACATAAATAAATTCCACTTACTGATTCTATGAGACAGAACGTGTTTTACGTTTGATCGTAGTCTTGAGTTATCACGTGTTCGCAGACAAGATTTCATAAACTATTAAACGTTATTTCCTCGGATGATCTCTCGATTAAAAACTTGCTGCATAGTGTGATTTAATCATAAATGATATTATTTTTTTGTTATTTTGGTTTATTATAAATATTGGTTTATTATAACTTTTAAACCATTTATTATTTACATGTATAATATTTACTCTCGCGCAAAAATTTGCATGTAAAAATAATATATCAATGATTATTACTATTATTATAATCATTGCGGAGGATCAATGTGCGGAACACGAGTTCGGAACTTGTGCCAATATCCATGGGACATAAATGTTTTACATGCAATAAGGCGTTCCTCCCGGCTGGACGAAACTGCCCGCAGCCCGATTTTATTACTCGATCGCAAAGAGAATTGCGCGACGAAAGGACAGAGAGAGGCGACGAAAATCAAAGGTGTAAAAATAACCACGTGCATAAATGTGGAGGAAGCTTTTACGTATTTCTAGATTTATGATTTTGTTTCGTGTTTGCTCGGCCAGTTAGCGCGTTTCACTCGTTACGCATGAAAAATGCTACGCTCAATCAATTTTAAAAAATTCCAGTTACGAAAACAGTAGAAGCAGAAATGTTGTGCACATGAATGCACAACTGCTTCACAAGCCTCAGTAGAGTACTAAAACTATTCCGTTCAAATTATGTTTTGCATAAAACAGTCATGTTCTTTTTATATAAAATACGAAATATGTGTGTATATATATCTGAATAACATGATCGTGTTTTATGCAAAAATCAAAGTCTTCAGGTGCGACATAGATACAACTTGTAGAATGCGGACGTTGTAAATGGACAGCCGGCGTATGTAAATATAATACATATGTACGCACACGCGCGGTATGTAGCACATAGGATTTATGGCGGTCAGTTTATTGAAATGGGCAGCCTCTGCGCCTTCATCCCCATGGCCTATGCTCGCCCAAACCGTTTCTTGGCCTTTGCGCATATGTAGAGAGAGAGACCTATAAGAGACATAACTTTTCTGCATCCGGTGACGCGTTTTCTGCATTCAGCCAGCTCGGCCAAACTTGGACGCTGTTGTCTCCCGCGCGCTAAATCTTTAATATTCTATTTAATATCCGTCTCGCCCCTTCGGTATCCGACCTCGCGACCGTATAAATCAAACGGGAGATATTAGCCGTTTTTTGCCGGCGCGGCGGTCCGCACGTTCGACCACGACCTCCATAATTGTTTTTCCGGATTATAAATTTCGCTTTTTACTCCCCCCAGCGACGAAGCGTGCTTTCTCGCGCCGGAGACAAACCCTCTTCTTTTAACCCGGTTAATCTATTTTCCGTTCATCGTAATTGGCAGTGAAAATACACATTAAATCCGCTGGATTAATTTCCAGGAATATCATCTATTGAATATGAATGTGTTACTGTGTGCATATAAAATTTCGCCTTGAGATCGCATAAGAATAACTGGATTATTTATTCAGAGCGTGAAAAAAGAAGAAAACGCAAGAGTTTTCTAAATGACACTGATCGTTAAATCTGTCGATAGAGCTCGCATGGCAGGGCGCGATTTCGGAGGTGCTCCGTAATCGTCTGTCGTTTGCATAACAGACGCCCGTATTTATATCAGACCGAAGAAGCAGATAATATTTATAGGGTATTCGCGTTCCCGGGCCCCCTCGCTGCCTCTTAGGCGGGGAGACGGCACCCATGATGATACAGTGCCGTTTAGACGGGTGTTCAGGGGTTAAGAGGAGAGATTTTGGGGTCGCGTTAATTAATACCGCAACGTCGTCGGCGTCGCCCCCGCTCCTACACACGCGCGACGCTTGGACACTAACTATACCTTAAGCTGCCATTAATTCACATCAACGTCTTCCTACCGCGCCGGGGGCTGGTGACTTGCATCCTTGTTGCTGAATTGAGATAAGTGGATGGGTGCTCGAAAAAGAAGCGCGCCGCGATGCTCCACGGTTCCTCTCACGGTTCTTTAAACGCAAATCAAACGTCGGAGGAAACCAACGACGACGGAGAAAGTGCAGAAAGTGCAGAAAATGAATCGCTTTCATTCGGCGAGATTTCACCTGATTGCATTGAGATTTTGGTGATTGATGGTGAAAAGAGTGCCATCGAATTTTCTGTCAACAAAATATTTCATTTGACAATTAATTTGATACTGTAATATTAATCTGAGGACAGAAATGTAACATTGATTTCATGCCTTCTGAATGGGAACAAGAAAATATTTTCCAGTTAGATGGACACCGTTGATCAGAACTCTTGTAGCGATTGTATGCATCCCTTCCTAGAAGGAAAGTGACAAAGATGGCGACGATGGTTTCGCGATATCCGATGTCACTGGGCGCGCGCGCGATAAGAAACTTGGGTTCTCGTCACGCACATGTCTCATGTGATCTCGTGTCTCACGTCCACGAATCCAGAACGTAATCACTGCTCTTGTCTAAGAACGTCAATCGTAACTGCGCTTGTAACGTTTTCATCTTCAGTTACGATCTCTCGATCGGATTACATTATGCAATGTGGAGACAATGTCTTATGAGTTTAAAAAAATGTATGTGACAAAATATAAAGAAAGAAAAATAAATGTATCTCTCTTTTCATTCGTGATCAAGTATTCCATAAAAGAATGAATACATCACAAAAGATTAGCCAGCACGCATGCTTCACAGTTGAGAGTTAAGAATGGCCATCTAGAATTGCAATCTAGAATTTCGTGTAAGAAGAGAAGAATATCTCTCAAGACAAATCCAGTCGCACGTGCTTAATCCAGAGAATTCGGTCGAGAATATCTAATCAATTCCCTCCCTCACGGCCCTTCTCATCCGGTGATAATAAATTCCGTGAAAGCGAATCTATCCGAATCAGAACGAGTGTCTCCAGCAGTCGTAGGGAGGAACGCCGTTGACACGCGTGTCCAGTCACCAGTGTCTGCACGTCCGATGTTACCGAAAATCCAGCGCGTGCGGATGGATCTTTCCCGTTGGTTAAGCCGATCATTGCCGCGGTAACAAGCCGGCTATTGACAGGTCCTCGTCCGCCTCCTTGTCGGAGGTGCGTAGGTGTGTGAGTGCGCCCTAGGTATACGTCTTTGTAGCCACGAAGCCGAAAGGGCACGGCCGGGACAAACCGCAGTTTGACCGCCGTGTGGTGGTGGAGGTGCCGCTACTACGGGCGCCACATACTAATAGGGCATTACCTTAACACCCTCTCTATCCGGGCTCTCGTTCAGTTAGCTACTCCTCGGGGATGTGAAAGAAAGGGCGGCGGGAGAGAGAGAGAGAGAGAGAAGGTCGATCTCCGTATCTCCCGACTTGTCTCTCTCCGTTGTCGCCGTCGACGACGAAACCGACCGTCTTCGCCACCCTCTTTCTCGTCCACCCCTTCGCCCGTACCGTCGCGCCTTTTCCTCTTCCCGCCGGTCCTGTTGCCATTTTACTCCTTTTTGATCGATCGCTTGAGAAACAGCACGGTCTCAACGTAGATCGTTATCGCAAATGTTTCGCCGTTCCGCAGCAGACGACGATCTAGCTGAGCGGAGGTTATCCCTCATGACTGCAACAAATAAAACTCTGTCAAAGATCTCTTTATTATTTTGCACATATTATTCCTACGATTGCAACAGTTTCGTGTAAATTTCTTTTTAAACTACGGAGCCTCCCAAGTCACCCTGATTTTTCTCTCTCTCTCTTCTTCCTACTTCACTACGCGTTGCGCGACAGCGTATGCAAATCTTTCTTCCTTCCATTTCTCGCCGTCGCCGTTGCGTCAATATTTCGGACCGCAATCTTCGAGTTTCAACCGGAAATGATACGAGAAGCGCGATTTGCCAGGGCGATAGTCGACGTCGCAGATAGTGGTGGCAATGGATGGGGTGACGGACTGCATGAATTTCAATCGACGTTTTATCTGGTGCACGAGCTAGGCTGAAGAGCTGCCGGATCGTGATCAAGTGGACCGCCATGGTGAGGACAATACACACCGCGGTCGACGAGCGACAATACGCTATCAAGCTCGTTCAGGCATATTGCTCTTTTGTCCGAGCTCTGCGCTACACCTGCCGTGTACGTATACTTGAACAAATTCAGCATCGAGGCATACATATATCAGATTTTACTTGGAGGAGAGCCCAAAGTGTTACAATTAAGAGTCATGAAGAGGATCAGTCTCCCACCTTTCCACTCATAACTTTTCAATTTATCTCCTTTCCCAGGCAAAGACATCGATTATGAGTTAGTGGATTTCGTGAGCGACGTGACTGCCATCATATTAAAGCCGGTCTCAAGACTATCGGGCAACTTTAAGTTCTTACACACGCTCGGCATTCCTACGGTCCGACCCCTCCTTTGAGAACGCGTCAACCCCTATACAGTTATACGATTCAGGACTGCCAAGGGGTAGACTGACACGGCACATTCGATAGGATTTACTGCCGCAGACATATTTCAAGTTCGATCCAAAGACCTCGGTCATCGACGAACATGCGTCTTCTAATGCGTCTCGTGTTTGTCTCTCTCCGCCGTTTTGCTTTTGAAAGTCCAAATAAATAAAATTCGGCAAAGAAAATTATCATGAAATATTGAAATGACTGCATATTAATAGCAACCTGCATGTACTTTGATATTTTAATATTTTACTTGTTCATTTAGAACAGCATCTTGGTATTTATACATAATTGCTTCACGTATTTAAATTGTATGTGTGGTGATTTTACCTGTGACATTGTCTCGGTGATTTATTAAGTCATATCCACGTGCATTTCTCCGAGTACTCACTCTTCTGGAAGATCATCGTGAAAGCGATTAAGTAATGCACCATGGGGAACAAAATCCCAATTGGATTGAGGATTGAGCAAAATAGCAAACATTCGAAGACAAATGGCAATGAAGAAAAAGCTCAGGAAACTCACTTGATTAATCGTGTTAGTTAAAAAGAGACATCGGATATTGTCAATTCGGAAAATAGATACAATTCTTGAGACAATCGAAATATCCGAAGTACATTGCTCTTTCTTTCTCTTTTTATCTCAAGATATAATAGACCTATTTAATGCGAAGCCTCAATAAATAATAGCGTCTCGATAAATAATAATAAATAATATAAAAGTGTCTGACCGACGAAGGAAAATTCGATTGCTAAATTAGATGACTATTATTCGATTTCTCTCTCAGTCGGATTACCGAAGACTGCTGCTAATCAGGAGTTTGCGTAGGTCCACTTCACCGAGAACTCCATTCTTGCAGTAACACTCCAAAGCAAGAGATTTTACCCTCTTCTCCACTATCGCCTGTCCCTCTCGTCCTCTCGCATCCCGGACCTCTTTAACTCGCGAGGACTCGTGAAGTCAGAACTGGCGCTAACTCGACTCCACTAACGGGCAATCAGATCGCCTCTGTTGGGACAACAAACTGCTCCGCCACCCCCTTACGAGCGGATGCCGACGCTTGTACGGCTTATTTATCGAAGAAGTTTCCGGGGGTTAAACAGCAGTAAATTCTTCCTCCCTTTCTGCCCGCCTCCACACGCTCCTTCTCACGGGAGAAGGACACTGTGACTTAATTGCTCGAGCCCGATACCGTGCCCTATTGATTGGATAACGATGATTTGTGAAGCTGCGGACTCAATGATAGAGATGGGCCGAATGACAAGAGAAGGCGGCAAATCCTGCTAATTCCGACCACGGCGAGAGATGTATTTTACGAGTTTACAATATGCAACTATTTTCTAAAATGTGAATAATATAAATCATGTGTGACGCAAATAAAATAAAATCTTTTTTAAATAATGAGCGAGAGACACAAATTCATCCGAATAAAATTAATCCCCGCAGTACAATTTTTCAGTTGTAGACGGACTTTTATCGAGCTTAGCGAAAGCCATATGGACGGTGTGGGTCACGCGCAGCAGACCAGCTCTGGATATAAGCTCTTGGTGTAAATGGGACAATAAGATCGAAAACAGTGAAGCTGTCCTGGAACCCGTAACCCTCGCTTCCATCGAAACTTCCCTCGCCGGATATATGCCGCGTATGGTTATGGGAAGAGGAATCAAGCCTGCAGGATACCCTCACTTTCTGATCGTCTACAGATACAGCGGCTGACAAGCCCGATATACATATGTATACAGGACAAACATCTTCAGCTTCTTGAACGACTCAGCCAATCTTGTAACGCATCCATTATACAACTGAAAGGTGCTCAGAAAGCCTGAGAAAATATTTCTGTAACAATACTATTTAATTATTGTAAAAATTTTAGGCGCGCTCGTATGTGTGTATCGATCATTCCTTTGTCATTGTTTAAGAAAGCACAATTATTACAAGTTTCGAGTTAGAATTAAAACGTACTGTTATTCTAAATAATAAAAAATAGTTTATTCCAATAAAGTTCTCATTTCCGTGTTATCAACATCTTTTTGTCAGGTACAGGATTGACGCTTGAATTGAGTGTTAGGTGAATGTTCGTTGTACGGCGAAATGATCGAGCGTCCGTCTTGGGCAGAGAAAGAAATCGTAGGAGATGATCGCGCGTATAGCAGGAGCAAGAGAGACCGATGACTATACGCGATCCTTTACGGGTTTAATTGAGCGCGGAGATAACGCGGCCGATTCCTGCCAGGCAATAACGTTTCCTTGCCACCGCTCTCTTTAACGGCCGAGTTAATCGCTGCTGGTACCTTAACTATAACTTAAGCATACCGTGTTCCACCCGCGCCATTGATTGTCTCAGAATCAAATCTTTGTCACCGCATTCAGTCCGTGGAAAGGACGGTAATTTATCCCACATCCGAATTCCGCTCCACGATTGTTTCGTTCAATGATCGGCGATCAACACTCGCACCTCTAATTTATTATCCGCTCGTTAAGCAAGATAACTCGAGGCTTGGAAAATTCTATGCGATATATTCTTATACACAAAGAGAATTTTTCTGGAAGAAGATTTGCTGTTTATGGGCTTTTATGGTTTTTTTCCTCAAGTGTTAAAATATCACAAAGATTGGTAAGAACAAATGCAGCGGGGATCACTGAGAACACGCTCTGTGACTCACACGTTGCGAATTATAGCACCGCAATCACCGTGAGCCATCAGCGTCTTTTCTCGTATGGATCACCGGGGAGAGTGTATATGTAAACGGGTCAAATGATGATTTGACGTCGCTCGAGCATTCTGACACCCTCTCACAAACTCCTAGGAGAGTTGTTACCATCGCATATAAGTTTCCTCTCTCGATGGACGCTGCAACTGCCAATATTCAAGAGCACGCAAAGAGAAATGACGTTTCTCAGATCAAATTTATATTTTAGAAGATGTGATAATAGTGACGTCAACAATAACAATACTGATTCTCGCAGTAACAAAAACATTTAATACAGCAGTAACTAATATATTGTTATGAGTTTTGAGACCTTCAAGCGCAACATTACGACGCAACATTAGACTCCTATGTCCGGTGGTTCAATTCCAACAACTTGTGTTAATAGCCAGCGTTAAGTGCGAGACAACTATATGTTCAATAGGCACTCTATACGCTATACGTGCTCGTGTGAGACGGTGTAAGAGGGTACACCTACAAAACCTCGCAAGATACGTGAAGCTTGATCGCCACTGGATATATAAGTATTCCCGAAGGCGAGGGGCAATTTGTCCCGGTCATTTGGCGAGTCCACGGGGACTCCCTGACTGTAATCCAATCACTAGCCACACTCTCTCTCTTTCCGCTTTTACCCGCCCCTCGTAGCGTCTCGCTCCCTCCATTTGCCACCCCCTGGTATCTGTCCTTGTCGGTCGCTCTTCTGCTCCGGCAACCTCCGTATCTGGTCGTCATTGAGTCTCCTGCAATCTTGACCGAGTGACGACGACTGTTCCGAACTGTGCGAGGATTCTACTTCTGCGTGACCGAAAGCCGCACAACTGACAATCTGAATGGCAGTAAGTGTGATGATTACTAATCATTGATTAGTATACACGAAAATCTCAATTATCGATGCGTCCGTGAATCTATGTACAGGACTTGGTGTCAGTACATGGTAATTGCTGAGAGGAATTTTAATTTTATTAAAAACCTTGGTTATTAATTTTGTTGCAAAGTATCGCGGTATGACCTCTTCTTCCCATATCACAATTATTCAGTTTTAATATCCCGATTATTCTGATAGGATGGCATACGTTACGATTCGAATCTCTTTATGCTTTTCCGCAACTGAAGCACGTATGAAAGCTACAGTGCAAAAGATAGATATGTGAATTTTTCCGCCAGGATCGTGCTTGAAGGCGAATGCCATACGTGATGTCGATCTGCAGGGGGTGGCGTGCTGCAAATTAGTCTTGTTGCGAGACGGCCCTTTATGCCGCCGTTTCACCGTGTGCCTTTCTTTCCTCCGCCTTTAAACTGACCGACCCAACCGCTCCAAGCCCCGTCTCACGTACGGGAGAACGTGGCTTGACGTGTCTTTCGCGCAGAATTTCGCCTTTCTCCCGTTAACATGCGAATATCTTTCTTTCCTCCCCTTACTCCAACCGCGAGGAACAGAAGGAAAATATATTTCTCTCAGTCGAGAGGTTCGCATTTTCGCTTCCTTCACGTACGCCATTCCTCTTCTGTGGCTTGATACCAGAAAAAATATCCAATTTTGGATAATGTACATTGAATCAAAGCGTAGGATATTATTGAACTCATGCATCTTATATTGTTGCATTAATATCTGATAACAAAACGTTGAACACGACATTTAAAACTGTTATAGCCAGCAGAGTTATTGCATTTTGTACAAATAAAAATAAAGCGAAAGAACTAAATAGCACAACACCGAAATACTGAAATTGAACGATATCGGGACCCTAAGTAATACAAGTGAGGCATTAAAAAAAGAGATTGAAACGTTATCCTCAGATACAGTAACGAATAATCGATAGCGACGCATTATTACGACAAATAAGATTGCCGGAATCCTTCGCAGTATTTCAGCGGAACGAAATGTCCCGTTCAATACTCTCATCTGTTAGGCAGTTCCGGTACGTATAATCCGGCCGAGCGGTGTTGCAATTACCGCGCTGTGATTTAGGACTCACCCGTTATAGAGCGTAGCGCCTTTGATTTACGGTGTCGCTGAAATTCAAATTTGATAATGCGAAACGAATAATTCGCGCAGTAATCGTAATCGTAACGGGACGAACATTTTGTTTTTAATAAATTCTTAATGTGTCTGTGTGGGTTTACAGGATTGAGAAGTATATTGTTATTTATCAGTGTTTAAAAAAGCTTGGAATGAAAGGATAAAATAAAATCTTGAAATCTTTATTAAGATAAATTTCACTTATTTGCTTTTAAAATTGGTATTTCTCACACACAGTCATAAAGTACCATTATCATTCTTTGTTAAAGCGAGTTTTATAAGTTCACAGATATTATCCGAGCGAATATATCTTCTTATCCAATCTCCATCGTCACAATCTCCGAAGGAGGTCCGTCCATTGCCTTTGCGGTTAGTCACGATCAAACGCGGCAGAGCGAGCGAGTTTTCAATCGCGCAATATACATTGAAATTAATTTCGAATCTACGTAGATAGGTACGGGAAGACACACGCCTCGTTGATCACGAATGCCGGTAAGATTGGACCGATCGAGAAGCGGAATGAGAGAAGCTCCTTAGACGGGCTCCCGCTCAAGTCGAATATATATAAACCACCCCTTCGAGATGTCCGCATGTAAGGAGCAAGGCAGAGCGAAGGGGTGGTCAAGTTCAGTAACGAGATTTGCTCGACGTCCACGAGCGCTTTAAGCCGGGATCACGTTCGAACGTTTAACTCTCTTTCTCGTTCTCGTGCTGCAAGAGGATCCGCGTCTCTCTCTGGCTCCCCTTTCTCTTTCCGTCTCATTTTTCCGCCCCTTTTCCTTTCTTCTAACCTCCCGTCTCCCGCGTCCCCCTTATTTTTTTCTATCCTCGCACTCGCCCTCGTATGCGTATCGCCCCGTCACCCTACTCTACCCTACCGCGCTAGGATCGAGATAAACGGATAGATCGCGCGTGCACCGAGAAAGAAGCTCGGCGTACCGGCAAAACGCTTCCGACCACCCGCACGTATGATTTATTCCGGCGCGAAGCACCCACCAGAAATATCAGATACCCCTAATGAATTTCTGGGCCCGCATGTATGCGTGCGTATAAGCACCGACGAGAAAGAAAATATATAGACACAGCCGGACATGGTGAACGACCCGGTGTCGAAATATTCCATCTCTGAGTGTCTTTGGTCGTTCATGTTAAAATTAACAAACTGTATCAATAAATATCCTGAAGAACTTTTATTCGATTGTATCGTTTTACAATAGCCATAGTTAAATGAATATTATAAAGCGTGCATGAAACATTATCTCTAAAAGTGGCAACTTTTAATCTTATTGTACATTTTTCTGTATACAAGAAAAAAATCTCGTAAAACGTCAAAGTCGATACGAAGATGAGAACCACCTGCAGGCTCCCAGTGTCTATGAAAGAAATTCTCGACGCCTATAGAGATAAATGACACGTGGCCCGCATGAGATCGAGAACGAAGAATATTCAGCGCAGAATCTGCGAGAAATTAGGCGTGAAATGTACCCATGTGCTTCGAATATCTTTGCCGCCAGTAGAATCTAACTTCGCTCGTGAATCCGTGAATTTAAATGATCTATCGGCACGTTTTAGTATTCACGAAGAGTTTTGTCTTGCCGTGTCTGTTTAACATACCAAAACCCCGAATAAAGCTCAAACAGCTATTCCATAATCCAAACTGGACTGAAACAGTCTTCAGCCACGATCTAGATTGTACAAATATCTAAATATAATATAAAGAAATTACCCAAAAAAAGAAAACAGGAGAAATTCAACTGGACATAAACTGACCAAGCGATAATTTTGAATGCCTTCAGCACGATGATGTTGAATGATGCGACACGGAGTAGGAGGGAGGGGGCAAAAGCCGAAGATTTAAATAATCATATATATCGAGCAGAGCAATAAATCCTGTGCGTCCATTCGCCCTCCCAGCATCGCCACCCTAACTACTGCCTTCTATAGGCAATAGGGGGTGAACCAGTGATATATGTCTTCCCTATAACAGCCAGAATCAAAACACCGACCTCCCTCGATGGCGATGTTTGTCCTTCGGCCACCGACTTCTGCAGCGGACATCGTCCGCACTGGTGATATCATTGTATTAATTAGGCATAAGTTAAAGCACACGATAACGTAAATAGCGGATCGAAGGCTAAACTCAATTTACTATGCGAAATTAACTGGTATCGCTGAATTATTGTCTAACGCAACGGAGAATATATAGCATGTTAAATCTCATCATTCAATTCGTATAATAGCTGCAATAGCTATGTGTACAGTGCACTACTCATTACGCTCGTTAGAGTACTTGAGGAAGACCATTAAAGCGGCGGATGTAAAGCGGCGGATCCGCGCCGGACATTATTATAATTTCGGTGCGGTGCGACGTGCTGTATCTGGACAAGGGCTCGCGGGTCCTGCGGGTGTAGAAGAGATTACGGCGGTCGCCGGGACGCTGGCCACTTGACCAGTATTATAGATGTAATATCGTAAACAACGTCCCTCTCAGCTGGCGCGCGCGCGCGCGAGGAACCGCGCGTTTATGTCCGCACAAGTCACGGCGCTTCGTCGACTCGCCTGGTCGGCCAACCGAGTGCGTCCCGCAGCACCCTTTATCCGGACACCCTTTACAAGCGTTACTGGTGTTTACTGTTGAATATTCATTCTTCGGTCGCACACTCATGGCGGTACGCCACCGCCGCAGCCGCAGCGAGCAGAGAACACGGAGCGCTCGCGCATTATCCGATCTTGCAGCGGGTCGGGGCTGACCATACGCTTACCGTAATCTCTTACCTCGTTTTACATTTTATGCGAATTACCCGGCGCGTTCGTGATAATCCGCCCGGTAAACCGCCGATGCATGGTACGCCTTGGGACCACACTGCACGATTATTGGAGATTGTATCGTGAGATGTGCAATTTCAATTGCTCTCAGAATATTTCGCATTTAATGTTGATTGATCAAGCATTAATTTCGGAGATTTAATTAAGAATTTCGGAGTAAAAGAAATAAGTGCACATGACACTTTGTATTAAATATAAGAGGAATCAATTTTGTATGCGCGCAAGTTAGCTTTGCATGAGTTGTTAATGGATAAAAGAAATCGGCAATCTGGAAACAATAGTCAAACGTGCTTCAAAAGTTCCTCGTTGCCTCCCACTTTCATCGTAAAAATTCAACGCCGCCGTATTATCGCGGAAACAATAAAATAGATCCGCCTGCTTAGTATCCAGCCGCGAGTTACGATTAAAAGATTGGCACCGGGGTCCGCCCAGGTCGTGTCCCGAATTCTCAGTTCTTGGCAAGGTTTCCGCAAGATACCACGGGGATCCTGGAGAGACCCGGCGAATCCAGCATATTCAAGAGGACTAACCGCTGATACGCCTCAATAGCGAGCACTATGCGTTTACTTCGAAAAGTCTTTCTCGGTTTATGCTTATCGGAAACATCGTCGTAAACAAACCTTCTGTGAGTTCCTCCAGAACAAAACGTTCTCGTCGCATTATTTGATCCTGAATGCGACAGGCTTCACGTGCAGCCGAAGGATAGACTTATCCGAGTAAAAGAAATTAAAAAGAATCATTAAAAATAAAAAACGAATCCTAAAATTCTCACAAAGAAACAGATTGTCATCCGCGTAAGTGAATTATCGCACAGGCATCGATATATCCTCAAATTCGAAATTCCAAATTCCAGGAATCCTCTGAGAGAACTTCGCCACGGAACGCACGCGTCTTAATCGAGCGTTCTCACTCGATGCGACATCCGCGTAGACGGGGACCCTTTCGATTGCGTATACCACGACGATAAAACCTCCTTTGCGTGGATTAGTTCGCTCAATCAGGAAATATACTCGGGGACCCCCATAAAGTCTCCCGGAGCACGCGAACCCCTATATATACCCGCCATGTACCACCCTCCTACCTTTTATGTACTTCCCTTCTTTCTCTCGTTGTACAGCGGAAAAAACCAGCACACATGCCGACAGATAACACATGACAATACTCGCGAGCCATTCTCATAGTTTCTCGCGAAATAGAAAGTTCTTATTCATTCACGTACGTGTTTCGCACCAGCGCTGTGATATTTAATAAGATTCCCTTTCCAATGCCAGGTATAAAAATTAAAATCAAAGTCCTTTGATATTAATAAAAATATTTAAAAAATGATCGAACATTTAAAATCGCGACATCAATGCATCTACTTTTCGCGCTAATGTGGAAAGGCGCGCGATGGAGGGGTGGCTCCCCGCGTGAAACGAATTTTTCTCGGACGCGCGCGCGACCCGGATTCGGTTTCGGGGGTATTTTAAAGTCCGTCGGCTCAATGTGCCGCGAAATGCGTCACCCCTTCACCACCCTCCGTCGTAATACAGATGCCATATAGATGGGTACAAATCCCCGGGAAACTCTTCATATCTATAACCGCCTTTCTTTTTCAACTACCTACCTAAAACTACCCTGCGCGACGTGGCCCGCGCGTCCCGCGGGGTAGTTTTAAACAATTCGCTGCTCAACCCCTGCCACGCGGCTCAGTAAATTGCCGTTCGAGGGTGTGGTGTTACGATATGAGGGATCTTTTGATTTCACATGAGTCAATGGGAAGAACCCCTCATGTAGATGGAGTTTTCATGATTTGCGAACGCGCAGCACTCTGTTAAGTCGAAATTGGGCACTTTCGATGGAAATGAAAAGAAGCTTTGCTGCAATTACGTATTTTGTTGGCTGAGAACTGTTTTACGTTCGAATCTTTCGATTTATCGATTTATCAAATTTCTTGATAATGTTTCGTGACATCTGAACGTTAGTTACATCGATTGCAAGTAGATACAACACTGTGGCATATTAGTTTCAAAATTGAAACTATGGTAAAGCTATTTACAAGCAAGCAAAGTAGTTGTATTATAAATGTAATCAACAGATATCTTGTGTTACGAAGAGCGTTGATTTGAGACACGTACCTGAGAAAGAAGTACGGAACGGAGAGATGAATGCGATGACGAGTGCGGGAAAAAATTGAGAGAAGAGAGAGTGATACGAAGGAAGAAAGTAAAAAGGGTTACAAAGTGCCGGGATGAGAAGAGAGAAAAGAATATTGCCGCGAATATTGGCATGGACGTGACATCTAGAGCAGAAAATGGAAACTTACGAAAGGAAAACGCACAGTCGGTAAGGAAGATAAGTGGATGATAATGTTGGAGGAAAATATGAAGAGAAGAAATATCACAGTTGAGAGATATTATTCTAATATATTGCTTATCACCATACGCAACATAATATGATGACACTATCAAGTAAAACGTAGAAAAAAAAAATCTTTTATAAAAATTATTTCCTCGTCTGCAGACAATAATTTATCAGTAAAAAGTCTGTTGTATAAATAAATATAAATAGGTAAATTGCAGAGAGGTGGTGCAAAGGTGCATTTAAGGGCATTTAAATAGAACTGACCCTATTAGTAGGTAATCTTAATTATGAGATAGTTCACCCCGATGTCAATTTCGCAAGGGGAAAATTACTGCTCACGGAAGGGATGGAAACCTGGTGGATGGGGTAACAATGTATTATGTGTTCCTCTGTCAACCCCTCGTGCTAACCACAGACCCGTTCACCCTTCGCTCACTAACAATTCCTTGACTATAGTTGAGAGAATTGATTTCAATCAGAATCTTTAGAGCGTGTGCTCGTCAGAACGTGACACGTTCTCGTTATTTTCTCCATGCTTACTAATTTAATAAACAATTTATTCTAAATGTTAAAGTTGGGCAAATATTATTAGATCACCTCTCATGTGCAACATGCAAATAATGAATCGAGAAAAAGTATAAAATTAATATAAAATATTTTCGCACATAAATCTTTGCAATTATTCAATGCTGTAGCTATAAAAAATAGCTTCAAATATTTTTTATGACTATGAGTGTTTGCCTGCGGCATCCCTTCGAAATAAAGTCGCGGGAATAACTCGACTTACCCGTCGAGGCTCGCCAAGGGCCGAGATATTGAGAACGAAGTGGCCCAACGATGTCGAAACGAATGTTCTACTTGACAAGAGGCTACGAGTATCAGGATTCCGCGGCTGGTCGGTCGTAAGTGATTCTCGGTTCGCGTGGATATTAAACTTTGAGGATGTCACTCGTCACCTCGTCCCCCGCGTTACACCCAGGTCCTGACTCAGCAAGTGTCATTAATAACTTCGAGGAGGCAGATAAAGTGTTAAACACCATGGGCTCGTCATGTACTTGGGCACACGTCATTACCCGAGGATTCGATAAAGACCCGCTGATGTATCGCTTATGACCTTGTCGTTTTTTTGAAAACTTTCAAGTGTAATAAAAATGTAAAAGTATAATAGAATAATAATTCAACAGAAATTTTAGAATCGTTTTACAACAATTATATAATAATAGCCACGTTATTTATGCTACTCTCGAATAATGTCGGCGGCGCTCAATATATTTCACACTCGCTAAATACATTCATATCGTTTTATCTCTGATAGTGATCAATAGCGGGTACATTATAATTTTCTTGCCGCGAGATGTATATAAATGTGAAGTGTTACAATTTGAAAGAGCACGATTACAACCGGCACGAGAATCTGTAATGTACGCATTAGTTGACATTTTCGTGGTTTAATAATTAAGTACGCAGATAAAATCGCGACTACGGGAAAGCTGGAATTATCGCACATTCGATCAAGAGGAGGGCGACTGAATTTTTTATGTCACGTCGCATGTAGTGTTGCACTATGCTTTCACTGTTTACTCCGTCCGATAATACGGCAGTGTACGCGCTAATGTGCCCATGAGAAGGCACGTTCTACCCTTTTCTTCATAGTTCATAGTTCAATTAACAATCCTGACTCGCTGTAATGTGCAAGATTTGTCCATAACAATTGATTAGCTAGATTAGACATGAAACAAGTCAAGATACAAACTCGTAAGAAACCGCGAGCTACATGGTGGGATATCCTGAAAAAGGAAACCTTCGACTTCTGTCGTGAGACCGGATTACATGGCTACAAATACATCAGCCAGACTCAACGTTCTAAACCAGAGCGGTATGCGAGGACTTCTTGATAGTAATTCTTTAATTTTATTACAAGAGCAGCGCACAAAAGTTCACTAGTTCAAAACTTTATTGAGCTTTATTTATCTTTAGTAGCATTGACTTAATTAAGAGAGATGCAAAATCCACTTGGCAATATGTAGAGGCCAATAAATAGCTGCGATTATGTGTACCATCAATAATAATTCATAGGATCGTTTGGGCGATAATAGTGCTCACTTCTTTCTGCTGCGCTCTCGCTTTGATAAATATGTCCTGGGATGATTACGCCAGCCGTCCCACCCTGACGGTCATCGAGTCGACTCATCATGGAATATGGCATTATCCATTTCCCGCAATAACGATATGCAACTTTAATCGCGTATCTTATAATTTGACTAAGGAATTTGTCAATAAACTGTGAGTACTTGATTCTTCGCGTTCGTTGCAAAATTTTATGCATAAAGATTAGACACATGTATATTTTCACTCTTTCCATTATTCATAACACGATAAAAAACCCTCGTCATTATCCATTGATTTGTGTCTGTTTTTCCGTAGGAAAATACCAACGAACATTTCGAAGGAATATTTAATTCAAGAGATGCGGCTGACGATCGAGTTGATACTACCGGGAGTATTCGGATACGACGTTCAGAAAAATCTTACTCGTCTGCAGAATATTATAGATGATAACGATCTATCCATTTTGGATGTGATAAGTTCGGTGCGTATTGCAAATATCCGTCACGTTTACGTGATGATCGTACAAGATATTTATCAATTCCCGACTGAATATTTCAAGCGGGAAAAAGGCACTATTTCTATGAACTTTATCAAGTTTTGCATTGAGTTAATTCTTGCGATTTATTTTTAGATAACGCGAAACTGCAGTACTCTATTAATAATGTGCAAGTGGAAGGGCCTGGTCGTGTCGTGTGACAAGCATTTCAAGCAAAGTTTAGCTCGAGAGGGCTTTTGCTGCAGTTTCAACTATTATACTTCTTCAGACGCGGTGACATCAGACAAGTATAAATATTTTATACAGTAGATTATTAAAGATTACTAATTTATGTGGAAAAAGAGAATACATTGAAAATTACAGAATTTTGTTTGAACAAGAAAAATATTTGAAAATAAAATGTGGACAGAAAATAATACGTACAAGATTGTGTAAATTCAATTCGCTACGAGATATCGCTATATCATAATAAAATAATCACGTTAATGAACGTGCCTGAAGACTACAAATCCCAAAAGATTTGTCTATGTTTTATATATTTTCGTCTATCTTATGTTTTTTAATATAGAAGCTTTTTGTTATAGTGTGCAAAAATCTGCTGCTTGCGGGTCTGAGACCGGTATGAGTGTTATTATAAATCCCGAACCTAATGATTACCACGCTACATACGTTGGAACAACTGGAGTGAAGGTAATGGAATCAACTGGATTTGGATCATAAACTTAATAATGAAATGTATTAAATGTGCGCATTTATAGACCATGGTACATTACTCATACGATTATCCGAATTTTAATGCGCAAAGTCAAATAATACGACTAAATAGCGAACATTTTCTGAGCATCAACCCCGCGCTGATGTATTCAAAAGAAGAAGTGAGAGACTTGGCGATTTCTACACGGAACTGCATATTCGACGATGAAGCTAATGGAGTGTTATATGCTGATGACGAAACGAGAAACTTGACTTTCGCAAAGTACACGTATCACAATTGTCTTGCAGAATGTCGAGCTAGTATCGTAAAAGCAAAATGCGGTTGCATTCCTTATTACTTTCCTCAAAACAGTGAGTACGAAACACCAAGACATATGATATTAGAAAATGAACGAAAATATCACATTACATAACGTATAGATGAAATGCTAAAATAAAATAACCACGTCGCTCTTTTAGGTACTAGAGTGTGTAATTTCAAGGATGTCAAATGCTTAAAAAAATATGAGTGTAAGTGCGTAAATGTACATACATAAAGAGTTACGGATAAATCGCATAATGGCGCATTAATTTTCATATAAATCAAAGTATCAATTAGGGACAAAAACTTGACTAAAAAAAATTAAAAGTATTTTGTGTCATGTGTATTTACTTTCTGCAGCGTACTTTGATAGTTCATGGCCAGATATGGAACAAAATTACAGAGATCTAATAAAATTACAAACTCCAAATGATATCGAAAAGTATCCTTGCGGATGTATGCCGGATTGCACTCTATATGTCTATCCTATAGAAAGTTCTTTCGGGACTCTTGATTCTAATGTTTACTATAATAAGGGCAATTTTTTAAGGGATTCTCGGTAAATGAACAATTCATTTATAAGAAATTAAGTCTTATTTAGAAAAGATATCATAGCAACACAAAAGATTACCTTTTGCAATTAAAAATAATAATCTGAGACTTAACTGAATATTAACTAAATATTTGAATATATTCCATATGTTAATAGTGTTATTGTTACATTTTTGCAGTACTGGCAATAGTATAGAGAATCATAGTATAATACATGTATTCTTCAATGATTTAGTCGGCTTCCAATACCGACAATCAGTTAATTATAATTGGCGAAACTTATTCGGTAAGATAAATATAGTCATAAAAACAATGATGATAATAATAATAATAAATAATATTAATAATAATAGTTAATATTTTCAGCATCCTTTGGTGGTTTACTGGGATTGTTAGTCGGTTTTAGCCTCATATCCATTTTCGAAATTTTATATTTTTTCGTGATACGCTTTATAATAGATGTATATGTCAATTCAAGAAAATAAAACAACGTACAATAACGTATTTAATACTGTAATACATTTAAGATTAAATATTTCAAAATTGATTTAACATATATTCATTTTTCCAATTTGTCATGAAAATAAAATTAATATAATCTCGTTCAAATATACATAACATAGAAATGTTTAAAAAATATATCCATGATTACACAATCTATACATTTTTCCATTTACAATAAAAATGTTCCACAAATTAAAAATTATTATATGATATTAAAAATTAAAATAAAATATATGAAAATAAAAAAAACAAATCAGCAATAAAGTTTCAAACAACAGAATCAGCTGCACTTTGTAACTGAAAATCTGACTGTAAACGATCTGGACGTACCTCCGCTAATTGTGCAACTCGATTACCTTCTATTGTCCCTTTTTTCTTTCGCACAGATGTCATTATTTCTCGAACACATTCGAGAAAAGTCAGCTGGTTTCCATAAGTTTTCAAAACTCTACAAACTTCTTGTATAAACCATGAACCTAAGTAAAGTAAATGGTAAATATTAAATCACATATCTCCAAAATTTTTGTTTCGAGTCACATATAGAATATGTTTCAATATTATTTACCTTCTTCTTTATGACGTATTGATAAAAAACCTTGTAATGTTGACATGAACATATAAAAATTTTCAAACTTGCTTGTATCTTCTGTTTTAGGTACCGTATCATATAAGCCATCTCTTGCTAAATTATCATTTATAATTCCTGGAAAATAAATTAATTGTTCTACAAATCTGCTATAGCATGCTTTAAATAATATTTCACAGTAAAATTTGAAAAGATTTACGTGCATACTGAAATATTCTAAGATACATAGGAAAAATGTCAATATTCTTAAGATCTTTTTAAATTTTCGATGTCTCTCACTGAGATTAATAAAAACAAAAAATACTTTTTTATATCAATTGTAAG
This sequence comes from Ooceraea biroi, assembly GCF_003672135.1. Classification (NCBI taxonomy): domain Eukaryota; kingdom Metazoa; phylum Arthropoda; class Insecta; order Hymenoptera; family Formicidae; genus Ooceraea; species Ooceraea biroi. The sequence continues at coordinate 2,170,844 of NC_039506.1, forward strand.
TTTTCTTCTTTAAGTTTGCTTCATTACCACGCGTCTTTCCCTGGCAGGCTTGAATAATAACAATTTTTATAACATCCTTCAATTCCATACAACAAACAGCTCTTTCGATTTCTATTAATGAAACTTCTTGCTCATCTGATGATATTATACCTCCTGTAATAAAGATTTATTATTATTTATTAAGAGAAAATAGTTTGCAGAAATATATAAAATTTTCTTCATGAATTGGAAAATATACATTTAACTTTTAAAATAGCGGTTATAAAATACCATTGTATCCTACATTTATTGTGAGCTATTATCCTTACCTGTGTATCCATGACTTAAAATGCAGAGAAACATACAATCAAATGTATTACCATGATCTTTTGGAATGTTGCTTATCTTCTTTAATATTTCTTTTCTTACTAAATTTTCGTGTTTGCAGACTGTGAAACCAAACGCTTGAAATGTTTCAGATAGGCTAGCGCAATCTGCATTAGTTCCATATCTTGTTTCATACTGAGAAATTAAAAATATATAAATATCCAAGAACTTCGTTTATAATATATTTAAATATCAATTATTATTATTAGTACCTCTGTTCTGAAGTCCATCTGATTTATAATAATGCACAATCCACTATTAATAGCTCGTATATTTTTTCGGTAGCAATTCCTTTCTGTAAGGGATGGTTCTTCTAACGAAATCGACTCAGAATAATTTTTATTGTTTATCTCAAAAGTTCTACAAGTATCAACAACGTGCAAATGATTGTCAAACTTTTCCAAATCCCAACAAATTGTCTGCAAGTTCGCAAAACTTGCCAAATGCTTCAATAATCTTATTAAATGTTCTCTATCTAAACCAAAATAACGTTAAAATTATAATCAATTTGTTTATATCATATATATTGCAAACTAAAATATTTTATTAATTAGATACTTGCAAACTTTTAGGAAACGTTTTTTACTTTCTACTTATACAACTTTGCTTCCACAAAAAAAATAATATACTGTACATACCTTTTGAAATTGTAATGTATTTAATTTGCATCCAATAAAGCATATGTAACTCGAGACAATCAACATTGTCTAACAGTGGTTCATAATTAGAATTTTCAGATTTAACAAATCTTATTAATAAGTTTTGTTCATCTTCGTCCAGAGATTCACATACGTCGTATAAACATTTTGCAATCACATTTACATTTTGTGCAGACAACCTGATCTTTGGAACATAGTGTCTATTTAAGATATCAAACGATACTCTCAGCTTCCCTAGTACTTCACAATTATTTACAATGCACAATGCTTCCAAGACTTTATCTTCCCAGTTTTCTGGGTGGCTTTTGACATAATCTATAATTATATAAGCCTTCTCTCTCTTTGCTTTTTGATAAAGATTAAAAATACATGTGAACGCATTCGCGTAATCCTCTATTATCAAAAATAGTATAGAGATCTTTTCGTCCAAATCTAGATCATCTTCTATTTGTCTTAAAATATTGATGTTCATAACTCCCTCAGCTAGATCACATCCGCGTGCGTCCACTGATAGCGACATCACAAATCATATATCAACATTTATAACGTTCATAACTATCTAAAACATCAGTAGTTATCAATCATATTTGCATTTCATATTCGAAATTTCTTGTTATAATACAATGACGCATTAATATATGAAAATTACAAAGTACTTACAGTATTGTTTTTGTTCCCTTATTACAAAACAATGCGTTATGTATCACGAATGCCGACTAAAAATTTTTAGTTTTAAGGCAGGAGCACAGACTTTTGCATAAGCGCATAAACAGATGCATAAGGAATTTGATTGGTCCATTTCCTTATGCACATGCTTATAGACCAATCAAATTCCTTATGCATCTTTTTATGCGCTTATGCAAAAGTCTGTGCTCCTGGCGCTCCTGCCTTTACTTATATGATACATATATACCATATGCACCATGCACACGTCAACGATACATTTATCGATTTTAAATCGTATCGGTCAGTACTAAATAGTTAAACTATCAGTAATCTCATTATAAACGGACGTCTATTTGTATTTCTTTTATTATAACTGTATTGTACCACTGTACTTCTTATAATCAAAAAGAAATGAATATATAATTAGAGGTTAGGAAAAAAAGAGAAAAAAAATAGTGTATGTACCTGAGAGTAGTCACAAAGGATTCTCACGCGATCACTTCGTGCGCATGCATAAATTATGCGTGTGACATGTGATCCTTTTGACAGATTGATAAATATAATATAGAGCTTTGTAAAATCTTCGTAAAATTGCTTTTTTTCCTTTTTATTATTATTCTTACAATCAAATTATTATACATTGATATATGACAATAGTATTTCTTACAATATATTATCTATTAATACTGTTTACAATTGTTAAATCAATTATGGTGCGAAATTTTCGTAAAATTCGTAGGTTATGTTGGAAGTATGATTGTAATTGTGATTGGTCAATTTACTACTGAAGTCTGACTACTTCACTGCGTTCTAAAACTGATTAAAAAAAGAATGAACCAAATAAAAAGAGAAAGTGTTTTGAATCTTTTGAAGCATCAAGAGGACTGCAGTCCATGCATACAGCTAACAATAAGAGTAATTTAAAAAAACGATACTGCAATTAATCTCTTAGTGCAATCGCGAGCATAACGTTCAGAAGGATGTATTTATGAATAACATCAAGTGATTTACACTGACAACATTCCAACATCCATAATTTAATACATGATCACCTTCGCAATGTCATACGCATACGAGTACGGGAACTACACTTTCTACACCTTATTCTTTACAAAGTTCAAATGTGTGTCTATTCTATTTTAGGTGCAGGCAGTGCAAGGTAGTGCAGGTAAAGCGAGCAGAACTCAGGTATATAGGTCGTGAGAGGCGAACGTGCTGCGTTGACGATACGTGCGGGAGAAACACGTCAAGCATCGACAGCATCGTCGATCTGATCGCGGAGCAGTAACGAGTATACGTACAGTAATGAGTGAACGTGGTGAACAGTCGTGAAGAAGAAGAAGAAGAAGAGAAAGAAAAATGATCTAACGTTATCCGACATTGTCGCCGACGACAATACATTTTTTGCACAGACACATAATAGTACCTGTTACCTGATAACGCGAGTCGATGTATCACGGGATCGCCCAATGAATTCGTGACTCGTATTATCGCGCCGTTCTTGCCGCTATTAACGCGCTAAATGAGGCACACTTGACGATGAGTGAACCTCACGATCCTCGGGATTCTGCGAAACGAAACGAAGTGCAACGAGACTGTGAACACGATGATTTCGGCACTGGCCGCGTCGCTTTGATTGACCCGTATGTGAGAGAGATAAGAAAAAAAATGAGCTGGCTACCTCTGGGGACGAGTTTCAGCAAGCCACGGTCGAGAGATTCGCCGCCGAAGGATGCCGATCCATCCGCGTGCTACGATAGTTTCTGCATACATTGGCAGCAGACTTACGAGATTATTCTGCACTCTCTGGTAAGAGCGATCTGTTTTTCTGCTTCTGTACACCTGTTATCTTACGGCATTAATGTATCTGGCTTTTATTTTTGACACAGCACATGCTGAATCTATTATTAGATTCAGTAATATTCAGTTTCATGTTGTAAACTTGATTGCAAAAGCATTGTTAATATTCAAAAACAAGCAAGAATTGCTGTTTATAAGCATAGCAGCTGAGTAATCGGCTGTCAGTTTTGTAAAGAACAAAATGACTTGTGCTTTATTGATATTAAAGCAAATTATAATAAATTAGCATTGAAAATGTGGAGGAAAAAGTATTGTTCAATAAGCATCACAACTACACATAAAATAAGTTCAAAGAGATGTAAATGAGAAATTGTTCCAAAGCTCAATTTTATATCTCTGATGTTTGATGATTCGGATATTTATCAGAAATAGAGATTACGTGTAATCTTATCTGTCGTTGAGGCTCAGATAGCCATATTTGGTATCAAGTATGCCTTATGAACATATATTTATAACTTTTACTTTATTACTAATAATTTCTCATACTATTTATTAAACGCAATTAAACTGTTTATTATTCTGAAATTATTCTGAATGCAGAATTAAGTGCAAATCAGGTTTTATAAAAATTTCGACAAGTTAAAGTTGTCTTTAAATAGGTCAACCATATCATATTACATTACTAAATCGTTATTTTGTACATTTTAGTCTCCTAAACAAGTACCCAATCAAGACGATGTACTTGGAGTTGTTAATCACATCGATCAAATGGTAACGCTGCTGATGCTAGAGCTACGAGACCCAAATTCGCACAATCAGTATCGGCAAAGCAATACTGCGACGCACTCTCCCTGTTTGGAATATCTGTTGAGCGAAAATTTGCTTGTTAAACTATATAATTGGAGCACACACACAGGAAGGTATATCATTGTTATAATATTCATTGTTGTTATATATCTGAGTAATTGCATTCTACAAGTCTAGTACTACATGCATACTGTATTATAAATCTCCTCTGTTTGCAGGTTCAATAATGCTGTAAGATTGGAGCAGATAAAGCTGTACGAGCTATTGGTTTCATACAGTGGTACCCTTCTCGCACACGAGCCAGTTACGAGACCACTTCTGCGATTACTGGAAGAATGCGCCAACGACATTATGCCGTTAAAAGTGGAAAAGAAACTGGTGGTACTGTTGAATCAGCTATGCGTCGCTCTGATGCAAAATATGGCTTTACTGGACCTGTTTTTTCAACCGAATGCAACTGGAAAGAACAAGTAACAATCTATGACAAATTTATTATTATTGATTATTTGTTATGATAAATAGATATGTAATTCTTATTGGAAAAAAATGGGATTTCAGATTTATTATATTCAACTTACTGATACGTCACGTGCATCGGGAAGACGGTGTCGGTCAGCAAGCACGTGACGCTATGTTGTTGTGCATGTCGCTCTCGAAAAAGAATGACGAGGTTGGATTATACATTGCTGATCATTCCAACATATGTCCTGTAAGTAACGCGATCGTGTTATTGCTTCAAACAATATCTACTCGCAAAAGTGACAGTATCAAAAAATAATAGTGTAAACAATTTTATCTTAATTTATGTAGGTATTGGCTACCGGTTTGAGCGGGCTTTATTCCGTGCTTCCGAGGAAACTTGACATCGAGACAGATGACTGGCATCAATTGACGCCGGACGATGTAAACGATTTACCCGCGCTTACGCAGCTCATGAATTCCCTGGAGTTTTGCAATGCAGTTGCACAGGTGGCACATCCGTTGGTGCAGAAGCAATTGCTTGAATTTTTATATCAGGGTTTCCTGGTGCCTGTTATGGGTCCAGCACTGCTACAGGTGAGTGCTTGTTTCATAGGACGCGAGAGAGATTGTACAAAAAAGGTTTTTAATGTCGATGCTTTATGAATTCTTTTTTGTACTAGAGAAAATAATTTTTTTTTGTACTTCACGATTCTAGATTTATATATAAAAGTGTTGACTTATTTATTTTTGTTACATCCATTTTCGCAAATGTACTTCGTCATTGCATGTGGTGAAAGAAGGTATTCACTTTAGTAGCGTATACAAGTGTGCAGATAATGTTAATATTACATATTGCCATTACAAATGTAATATGTTCATATTCTTTATTGCTTTGATTGAAAATATAATTTTCAATCTTGAATTTAAATGTCAGAAATAATCATATGCGAATTTTTAAATCAAGAATCAAGCACAGATATTACTATCGCACAATAAACACATTTTGATAGAAAAGAAAAACAATATTAAATTAGTAATCACTCCAATTTTATTGCATATTTAGTCACACAAAGAAAATTGCGCGAAAATTTTGAGAATAATCATTTTATCCCGATAAATACACATATATGTATATTTCTATTTTTTTAATAAGAAATTTGTAATATTAAATATTTCAGGCGTCATTAGAATTGTTTACACTTCATTGTTATTGCACATAATTCATAATCATTATGTAATCAGTATATTTTCGCAAAAAAAAGAAATAAGTGCGCTCGCATTTATCAATTTATATGTAATTAGACAATTTTATTGTTTTTGTGTGTGCGATACATCTTACGTTATCGAATACATGGGAATTCATCAATGTGGTGACGGTAGAGCTAAGTGCACTGGTATACAAGCTAATGACATTCAAATCGATGTTGCGGTTTATGGTTGTGGCACCTATCTGGTAATATTTTTATGATGCTCATAGGATTCTCTTGGCTTGACCCTAGAACAGCTAGATGCACAACAACATTGGGTTAGTACAAAAATATCACTTTTCACAGTATGGTATTTCAGTCGATGCTTCGTACATAAAATAAAATATAATATTTCATGCGTTGGGCTAACAATTTTCTATAACGTATAATTTTAATGTTTTACATAACTGATGTGTTCAAATACTTTATGATCCTGTTTCTTATTTTTTAAATAGATATAGTCAAAAAATGAATGTATCAAATAGTTACTTTAGCATTTGTCATTTAATTTCTTTTATGAGAGCATTTTATCATTGTGACTAATGCGACATTGATTTGTTACATTTTGAAATTATTTTTGTATATATGCATACAAAATAGTGTCCACTGAAGTACTAATACTTACTGCTATATCGACTCATATTTAATTTAGTAGCATAACTTCTATCATGAATTATAAACCACAAGTAGTACGCTTGCGAATTTTATCAAAGCGCACGTGATGTTATCTGATATATCAGAATATATCATACTGATAATTACAAGAAAGACACTGTAAAATTTTGTGGTTTATAATTGATAACACACACACACACACACACACACACACACTCAAATACATATAACTATTAGGTCGAGTTCTTACGGTGAACCACGAGAGTGAATCTTGCTGTTTTGCGCACTCTAGTTATTGGAGTAAGCAAGACAGCATGATTAACGTCTCATGGGAACTCGACCTTATTGCTTTGCTTATTGTCATTTTCGCTTTTCTTGTAATTTCATCTGATATTTTAATCAGCTAATAAACAGCTTTCATCTGTCTGTATTGTGTCCTACTTGTTTTTATTTCTTTGTATCAGAAAAGGCCAATACAGTATTCATATAACAATAAATGTGCTAGCAATTTATTTCCAAGCTTTATTCCTATGTACAAAAATCAGCAAGAATTCATCATGAAACATTTAATGCAAATACCATGTGATTATTTATATTTTAACATCGCTCTTCATATAATAATTCATACCCTTCTTTTACCACATAGAAGGAAATCATAACACATGTCCTAAACTAAAAAAGTAACTACGAAAAAAATTATAACATATTTCTTAATAATTTTGTCTTCTTTTACTGGTATACCAAAGATTTCTAGAGTTCCTAATTTTATATGAGACTACTAAGAAAAGATTTGTCTTTTCCAACAAAGGGAAAAGAAACGTGCAAATTGATGACAGTATTACAGAATATAATTTCTCTCACTTGTCACTAATTACTAATTAAGAACAAGTTTTTGTCAAGGAGGCATGATTTTATTACACTTTTCTCAATTGTAATTATTTGTGAAAATCTTTACAGACAACCGTGGATGAATTAGTCGCAGCGACAGCTTATTTTGATTTGTTCCTTCGATCCGTGACCGATCCTGGCTTGTTACGGTCGCTCGTTAGGTTTCTGCTAGAAGATAATTATGATGACTGTAGGATATTGGACAGTTTAATACAGAGGATCTCTTCCCGCTCGAGGGTAAATTCGAAACTGTTTTCTTTTTTACAATCTCGTGAGAATATTTAAGCTGTAAACATAATTTTCTAACGTGTTGTTTTCTCCGATTTAGTTATGCATAGTCACTTTGGCATTGTTCGAAACCCTGGTTAACTTGAATTGCGAGGACGTAATGTTGGAATTGTGCTTGGGCGCGCTGAATCCGTGCTCGCACGTGATGCTCTCCCAGCGTAGTCGGTTGCGAGACGTAGATCCTTTCGGACGCGCGGCTGAAAAATTTCTATCTCTGACTCCACGCTGTTGTTCCACATTTACACCATCGGACTCGCAAACGAGCTCTTTACCCAATGCCGCACCATATACATACGACAAGCATGGACCCGACTCATTGAGATCGTTACCAGCATCGATGAATTACGGTGCTAGAACGTCAGACAGTTTGTACGGAAATTATCACGCATATCTCTGCGATGCTAGACAGAAGATAAAAGCTTGCCGCCTAGCGTGTTCCAATTGGTCTTGCCATTATGACGGTAACTTGCCACGAAGTAGTAACACTAGCAGCGCGACTACGTTGATAGATGAACACATGACATTCGATCAGTCGCAAAGGAAGATGGAGGAATCGAGAGCTCTGTTGCTGGAAAGTGCCAGGAATGCAAGGAGTTTGTACGAGAGCGATGAAGGCGCACCGATGGACAATGTACTGCTCAACGTTCAGTCTCTGTTGCAAAGCAAAGACTTGAACAGCAACGAACACGATATCAAAAACGAGCTGACCGCGGATGTCGCGTTGTCTCTCGACGAACAGGCGCAACTAGACGCTGACATTGCTGAGCTGATGAACGAGGACGTCGGGATGACGGAGTACACGGAAGAAACTTGCTTAAACAAAAGAGAATCCGACAGTTGCTTGGACGATTCAGCCACGGCCATGAATTCACTCATGTCCTTGGGAGAGAGTAGCGGCTACGAGAGCTTCGCGCTGAAAGGATCACCGGAATCGACGCCGGACAATGAGCCAAACGAGGAACGCGCGAACGAGCCCGAAGAAAGCCACGTCACAATGAAGAAAGAGATCATTGATGTCATGGAGTCGAGTTCCGCGGCAACTGCGGAGACGTCGTCGTGTAAATCAAACAAGGACACTTCGTATCGGCAGGATGTGTTTAACGGGCAGCCGAATGTTGGCATATTCTTAGACGTGGTTTTACGGAAGCTCGAATGTATGACGAGCAATAACTTGTATGTCAATTTGCACCTCACAGGCCTCATCAGCAGACTGGCAATATACCCGCAACCTTTATTGCAATCCTTCCTGCTGAATCATTCTCTTGTATTCCAGCCTAGCATCAGATCCCTGTTCCAGGTACATATTTATTGTTCAAAACCTGCAGCCTCAAGCAGTGTACTGCAAAAAGAAGTATATTAAAGAGAGAGAGAGAGAGAGAGAGAATAATATTATTTCGGTTTTGCTGTAAATAAAACGTCTTCGTGATTTATATTACAGGTACTTGCGTCATTGAAGCAAAAGATTGATCAATTTCTGTCGAAACATAACAATGTGGACTTGTTGGTCGAACAAGCAAGATTATTTCTGATTAATCGAGAAGACAAGTTAGTGAACGCGAGGAAAAATGCCTTGGAAGCTGCTGCTCAATCGTCGTTCGTCAAAAGGCATTCCCTGACCGGTGACTCGTTCTCAAGAGGTATCATCGATCTCATAAACATATTTATATTTTAGAAATTAGATGCGATTCAAGAGCACATGCGTCCAGTCTCACTTTCCCTTTCTCTTTCTCTCCATTCTTCACTTTTTCTACCTCTGTCTCTCACTCAAACTATGTTAATTATGTCTTTTAATATTTTGTGCCCCACACATGCTGGAAGTATTTAAAAGACGTATGTATTCATGCGAAATACTTTCATGTATGCTTGATGCAGACGTGAATATCTTTGAAGCGCTACAATTATTCAATTATATTTGCAGGGGAGCCAAAGAGAAGAAGCTTGACGTCGTCAATTACACAAATATTCAGACGAACGAGTACCAGCTTGGGTCCCATGAGCTTAACAAATCCTAGTAGTCAACCGTCCAGTATAGCAGAGAGAGAAGATCAACTGCAAATGGTTGGATCTGGATACAGGTAAGAGTCATTTACCTGATTCTCACTGTAATCATATTGGATCATGTCAGCTGTATTATCAGCTGTATCCAAATACCAAATTTACGAAGATCAACTTTTTTAAATTTTGCAGATACATGAAAACTTCATGGGAGTCGCCGAGCGAAGTGAGTCCAGTGCAAAATGTTATTTTATGTGCCGTTATATTAGATGAATGGCTTAAAGAGCTCGCAGCGATTACTCAGGAGCACGCAATTATGTCCCTTACAAATAGTATCGGACTTAGAGCTTAACATGTAAGTCTGTAAAAGCATAAGACTTTTGAAATGGAAAAAAGAAAAAAATAATAGAGTAATTCGAAAATTCTTTTTGACAGGGTAGAACGCCAGTAATGTGATATGTATTATAATTATGACATGTACAAAATTATATATAACGACAGCAATTCAAAAAACGTAACACTAACACAAATTTTTTAGCATGTTAGTCGAATTTAGAATAAGACATAGTATATTTGTAAAAATGTGACCTGAGTTTGATTTTTTCTGAAATTAGAAATAATAAAATCATGAATTTTCAGTAACATATGTTATATAATTTAACAAAATTCAATTAAAAAAGTATAAAAATATTTGTGAGTATAATAAGATACTTGTATACTTTTACTGTCGTATGGAATTTTATAAAAAACTTTTTTATAAAACAATTGGGTTAATATAAATATAATAGCGTTGTTAAGTTTTATGAGTTGATAATATTATTTGTTAGTTATTAAGAAATTTAAATATACATATATAGTTTTTCAATGTAGTGTTTATAAAATTTATGAAATTGTTATCTATGACCATGTGATTATTTTGCAGTTTCGTTATTGTACTTAATGCTTTCATCGCGAATTAAATTTAGTGCATGTCTTGTTTAGATACATTTTAGAAAATTGAATTATGGAAAATGAGAGATGAAATAGCATTGTATTACAAGAATAAATTTTTATATTATTTTCGTTGAAACTTACTTAAATATACTTAAAACCACAAGCATGTAATATATAAAAATGTGAAATATTATTTATATTTTTGTAGCAACAGTATTGTTTTCTCTTAAAATTTTATTATTCATGATAATACTACAAAAATAAATATGATTTCCAGATATTCAATATATTTTCAATATAAAGGATTTCTTACAATCGTTTGCGAAAACTTGCTATAATTTGCTGAACAAAGCAAACACCAATCTAGAAATGTGTATATAAATTTATTTGCACAAAAATAATTGCAATAATTAGTTTAATATTTTAATACAAATTAATATTTTATTAATATATTAATATTTTTAATACAAATTCTAATATTCACTTGGAAATACATGCAGTAGAATACGGTAAAAGAGAGAATAAAATTAAAACTTTTTATAATTTTGTCATTGCACAATTAATTTTTAAACATATGTCATTAGTATATTTAGATATGCTTTGTCTATATTGTGATATTAAAGTAAGCCGCATAAAGATTGATGAAGGATTTATTATTTATGAAGATATAAATGAAAAAATTCATAATAATGTGTCAATCATTATGCAATTGTTAACCGCAAAATTTATTTTAATTTCTTTTTCATTATATCAGTAGATGTAAATTTTCATGTTCTATTATTTACAAATAATTATGGGATTATGAAAATCACAATTCGTTAGAAAATTATTTTTTAAACTTTAAACGCGTTGCGACGTAATATGTGCAATGCTACCAGTTAATATTTTTACAAATTAGTATGTTTGTGAAGATGTCCAGATATTTTTATATCATTTTAAATACAGTGATACAGTGATTAAAATAAATTTACATTGTATTATGTTTTTAAAATATTTTATTATTTTATAATGGTTCCCTACACACACTTCATATATTGGAAAATATTGTCGGAATATATGTATATCTATATTTATTAAGTTCAAGTCTTACCGACAGCTTTCTGTTCACCAAGTTTGCCTTGCGATTTCTTGTCTCTTATTATTATAGTTCTCGTTGTACATATGTAGGTTAAATATATTAACTGTGAGCAGTTCGTGATATACAATTTATGTTTTGACACAATCGTTCCCCTTGAGAAGGCATAAGGATTTACTAACACACATGTACATCGATTTGCGACATGTATCGATTTGCGTACGACTTATGTACGATATTATCCTATGAATACCAGCATGTCAATGCGCAAGCATTACATGTATATTGTGTAAAAAAGATTTTCTTGAATTAGAAACAAGAAATTAAAAAAATACAAAGTTGATCACACACAAATATTACATTATATTATATATTTTTCACAATTATCAAGATTTATATTGCTGTAACATAATAGTTATTATATAGTATTATAAAAGATGTAGTTGAAAAGCATATCGTTGTTGTGTTACAAAAGATATATTTTAATAAATATTAATACGGAGCATCTTTGGCCATTTTCTAAGCACATCCTAACTATACTCCTAAAATTGTAATGAACAAAGATAATTATTTTTCGCTTGCAATTTATGTTTAAAATATATTAATTATATAAATAAAGAACACATAGTATTTAAGTATGTATTAATTTCAACTAAAGTTTATTCAAATGCTTGCTTTTACAGATTACTTTTTTAATATATTACATCGTTTCCAAGAATCGCAGTTTTACGAGAAAAGCATATATGCTATATATGGAAGTTTTATGTTGTTTTCAAGATATAGTTGGTAATAATATTATGTTTTATTAAATTCTTATGAAACATAGAAACGTGTTTTATTTACATATGCACGCATACTCGTATTCATATTTATATAAAATATTATTTATATAAAATTGAACTCGCAATATTATTGATCCAATATATTTGAAAGCTCGGAACGATAGAATCCTGTAAACAAATTTTACAGGTAAAAATTTTATAAGACACGATCGTGTCTTTTTGTGTATCTATTGCATATATACTGTGCATATCTGTGACCTATAAGTAATCAATGTAATTTTCTGGATCATAATTATTTTATAAATAAATATCAACTTCTCTTCAGTTTCACACAGCCTCATCATGTGGCTTTACTATGTTATTACATTCGCAATTGTGGTTTCTTATTGTAACATGCCATTGTGTTACATTTCTGTAATGAGAATACACTTCTGTTTTACATTATTTTATTATTTGCGTTATTGAAGGAACTAGAAGATTTATTCGTAACTGATTAGCGCAATTTATTCTTCATATTCATGATATACATTTCTCTCGCCCATCTTTCATTAGAAAAACGTGTATCTATTTTAATTAATTAGGGAAGGATTAGCCATCGCCTTGAATCTTATTCGATATAATATCGGCTAAACTTCAAATAAAGCTGCCGCAAGAGATTAAAGAATTTATCTTCTTAATTTAACTATTCGTCTAAGTACTTTACACTGTAATGCGTTTAATTGCCTACTAATAACGAAAAAATAAAATTGTTTTATTTACACGTGCATATGCACGCATACAGAGGCTAAAGACAGTCTTTCTAGGATCTTAGTTTTAAATGAATAAATATACAGAAACAGCACAAGTTACTTTTACGCAGAAAATATTTCCGAAACACGAATATAAGGCACTGAAATATATCTTACGATCTATATGCTACGTGTTACACATATATACATAAAAATATATGTGTAAATCATCGTAATCATAATACATGATCGATGCGAATTAAGCTTGTGCAAGTAAAGTTTTTTGCAAAATCTAAGGGGCGATTTATGTACATTCCGCATTGTGCGAATCTAGAACATCATCAATAACCGTAACTGTATATTTTAATAAATATTGCTATATTTATTATTTATAGCATATGAATAAGTAATTAGTATTAAATATAATACCCTAACTACAAATTTGCTAGAGAATATATCGGAAGCATTAAAATTCTTATAACTAAAAACTATCGCAATTCAATATACACGTGTGTGCATAAACTATATAACAAATTAATACATTTGTTAAATGGATAATAAGTAAATAAATAAATGTGCATATTTATTTACTTATTTATTTGTCTATATCTTGAAGATCTTTAGTAGATTTTAGACAATGCTACACAATATTCTTTCGATAATTTCAGTACATATATGTAAATACACACAAAAAATTGTCATATTCTTATAGAACCAAGAATGAGCTATTTTATTGTGCGTTGTCAAATATTTAATTAGCATAAGAAAATACTAAATTCTTATACAATATTATATTTAACATTATCATTATATGATTACATTACACGCGCGCGCATACACAATCTTGTGGTTACGAATAGTAGTAAAGCATCGAATAAATTTTCGAATTTGTAAATAATAAATTTTGTTTAATCTATAAAATTTGTCTTTTTCTCTTCTTTGGCTATAGATCAGTTTTAGTGATACAATCGTAATGTATGACTAATATATTGTAATACTAATATATTGCAATGACTTTTCATTATTATTTGATAAAATGATTTTTTAACTATGATACCAATTTATAAGTAATACTGATTAGACTAGAATTGAGTTGCTTCAAATTCTTTTCTTGATTTTAAAGTAAATTAAGAATAAAATATCGCAATATATAACAAATAAATATTGTATTAATTAATAAATTATAAATTATGCTGAAACAGATTTATAAATTTTAGCTACCAATGGAGGATATTGTGTGAATTATTATTATAACATTTGGCAGATTCTTCAGATAATTTAATGATAAATATTGAAACGCGCGTCGAAGACTTCAAATCGAAAACAGTTAAATTAAATTAAAGCTCCTAACTCTCTTCTCGTTGATCTTAATTTAATGTTATTACGAAGGAATCAGAAGTTCAAGTCATTTCACTATAAATTTTAAGTAAAACAAGTGTAAAATTATTTAAAAAATAATATCTTTCTATATAAGTACATCCTCCATGTTAAAACAACAAAATTTATTCATAATATGCTACTAAATCTTTAAATATGTAAACTCGCAAAACGCATCATTCAAAACATTTAAATTTATCATTACATGTTCTCTTACATATAATTTCTTTCTCACCATATTTTTCGTAGCCCAATTTACTTTAGTTTTCTTTCATTTCCTGTCTCAAAAATAATCCTGTCTCTTCTATATCATCAAGATTCCGAGAGACTTTTTAATATTAGATGTTTCAGGCAATGAAAGAGCCCACTTTCTAAGACCCGTTAACAAAACTGAACTCGTGACTAGTATAGCACCCCCTACTGAATATCGATTTGGTATCTCATTAAAAAATAACACCTGCCAAAAAAATGCAAAGACAATGTCCGTGGATCTTGCTATGGCCACTGGACCGGCTTGTTCCATCTGAAGAGCTAAAGTCAGCAGGATCTGGCCTGCGAAACTAAACAGTGCGAGCGCCACAACCAAAAGTCTATCTGTACCACAGCGCGGTAAGCATAACGCACCGATAGCCCACGATATAAGTGTAGTCTGTACTAAGGCAAATGATCCGAAATTTGTCATTATAACGGAGAAGTGAAGACCTTTCAGTGCGCGTAGTAAGACGTACGCATTCGCGCCAAATAGCGTAGCCGAGAAAGCAGCCACGGCTCCCCACAGGTCCGCATGCCCCGGGTTAATATCCCCGTCCGAAAGAGATTCCACGGTGTGACCAAAGATCAGTGGCGGTCGCGTTATTAAGATCACGCCAATCAGTGTCAAGCACACGGTAACAACGTTGAATAGTCCGCACGGCTCTTTCAGAAATATCCGTGCGAATATCGCGACGAACACAGGAACGGAAAACACAACAACAGAGGCATCAGCCAGCGGCATGTGCCTGAACGCGTAAAAGCTCAACATAAGTCCCGTCGTACCGATGAAACTTCTTAGGATAAGTATTAGTCTACGCCCCTTTGGAAAAGGATGTTCACCCTTGTAAATCACAATTGGTATGGCTGGCAACAGCACCCCCAGAAATCGGAAGATGGCCAGTTCTACAGGATTCACCTCTACCAGACTTTTAACAATAACGCTGCATAATGAGAAGAACAGAGACGAGAGTGTCGCTAATACCAGGCCCAGATAGGGACACGATTTACATAGTAAAGTAGAGAACTTTCTTTTATGATTCGTTGAGTTGCTCTCTACATCACCGTCGACTAAATGTTGCAATTCCACATGCTCCGACATATCTGTAAGAGAAATAGCTTGCATTGCGATTAAGTGCAACAAATACGCGACGCAAGAATCCTATTGTCAATGTAAAACAGCAAGAAATAGTATTCGCCTATGAGACAAAATATTTTCAGATAGAAAACACTTGATGCTTAGAACAGAACAAAATACTGAAGTCTCTGATCGAGTAGGGTCAACATCAACTTTGGCACTTGACACGGTTCAATAACGTGGACCCTGCTTTAATGACACAAAGTTGAATAATATAAAAGCATCCATCTCTTAGATAATCACATAGAAAATTAAATAATTCCAGCAATCGTGTTTGCGAATCATATTTCTTGTAAATCATGAAAATAATAATAACAATGATACAGCGGTAACTGATACAGCATCGAAGATCCGCGTTGCTTTACACTTTACGGTCTCGTTCAGTCATTAAGCATCGTGTCGGTCAAAGTGCAAAGGATTATTGCTGCCACTTACCTGTGACGCTTGTAACTCATTAAACACGTGAGCAACTATGAAGATACGTGATGATTCATGCAGCGCAGGACAAAGTCTATGACGGAAGGTTAAGGGCATTAGCGACCGTGGTGCAATTATCATCTAGCGTCACGAGACATCAGATGCGTCCGTTTCATGTTCACTCGCTAAATGCCATATTCAGCGATAGCGTAGCCAAGTCTGGACTATATCTGCGAGTGTCGGCTCCGACCGCCGTCAGTCTACTTCTATTACTCGTGAGTGGTGCTTCTATTTTCATCCGCTGAACTATCGATTCGTATATACCGCCAGAACGCCAAGTGCCAGTAGTGTATTTCCTTTCTTCCTCCCTGCTTGCGATAGAAAATTCTATCGTTTCGCCGTAGGTCCGTTCGTTTTAGCTGCACCCCTTGCCATTCTCGGGATTTAAATTGAACCGGATACGCGACAAGGAGAAGCTAGACAGCGGCATCTCTTTTCGCGGGAAGCGCCATCTGCAGCATCCCGGAAATTGAGCTTCGCAAATTCCGCAATCGTTATACGCGCGTCTTGTGTGCGATCGTATCTATGCTTAATCTGAAAAAAATCGCTCGAGGCGATGCTGTATTGACGGTTTCAGATTTTCGCCCGCGAAAAGATGTAAAAAAATGCAACTGAACGATCTTACTCCGACAAACGGTGCACATGCAAAACCTGTGCACAGAAGTCGACGTACTGCGCATCGCTCTTTCAGATGCGTTCAATCGCTACTTAGCACTTACCATGAGCGATATAGGAAAATATATTTATCTATATATGTAAATTTGTAATAATGTATTCAAGTCTACGAAATGCGTCAAAGACGTGGCTTATCCCGTTATGCGTAGATCGTGAGCAAGTATTTTTGGCACGCTGGCACCGCGAGCGTTATGCATCATCATCGTCAGAGGTTTTGTAAACAAAATATAACATCGTAATTTATGAGATATCTGATAACGCGTTATCACAGATTCGGAGAATAAAGGAAATACAAGATTTTGGTTATAAAGAGCAGCCGTTTGTATCTTTCTAGCGATTGCAAATACTAATCAACCATGTGCATCCTATTTGTCTACCGCAATCCGAATGCTGATGCTGGATCCTATCGATTGATAGTGGCATCGAATCGAGATGAAGCATACAGACGTCCTGCGTCAGCGGCTCACTACTGGGAGAAACATCCTGAATGTTTGGGAGGTACAAAAATATGAATAGCTTGCCTCTGAAAGTGATTGAACATCATTATTATCAATATAATAAACAATTTTGATATTACTTGATTTACGAGATATTTTTGGTGATCTCACATAGTTTACAATGAAAATAGAAATAAAATTAAATGTAATGTAATAGAAGCCATAACAATAAAATTAAAATGAATAAGAAACAAATTTAATTTAAACAAACTTAAATTACTTATAAAATTATTATCATATCAGGCATTGACATGGAACCTGGTAAGGAAGGAGGAACCTGGTTGGCTTTGTCGATGAAAGGAAAAGCTGCTGTAATCTTGAATCTAGTTATGCCAGAAGGTAAAACAAATTTACCAAAAAAGGGTCGCGGTTCCTTGATAAGCAACTTTGTTATTTCTAATGATTCCATGGAACCATATTTGAACAAATTGCACGCAGAAAATAGTAATGGACAACCTTACAATCCTTATTGTTTGGTTTTGCTAGACTTGAAGTATGTATTAATAAATATTAATTATTATATAAAATAATATTATATTCTAGTGAAATGTTCAAGTGTTCATTATATCCTTTTCTTTCTTTTCTCTAGCAATATATATAACTATATTATAAAATTATGTTATTGTATTTTATCACATATATTTAATTTTGTTTATATATTTTTTTCAGTAATGCAGATATACATTATTTAAGTAGCAACGTAACGTCCTCAGGGCCACAGATGTGTCATGATAATATTATAGGCGTTGGAAATAGTGGCATAGAGTGTCCATATAAGAAAGTTGAAAAAGGAAAGGAAGAATTTAGACATATTGTACAAAATGTGAATACGTCGAAACAAGATAATCTCATCGACGAACTTATTAATTTTCTCAAATCGGAGAAAAGGTATGAAGGTCAAATTTATAATATATTCAAATATATAATTTTCATAGATATTCAAACTTCTTAAAACTTAAATATTGAATTTCTGCAAAATGTTCTCATATAACTGAATATTGAATTTATGTAAAATGTTCTCGTATGCAACATTTCATTCTGCAGATGCCTACCAGATCCCGAATTACAGAGAAGATCTCCAAACCAGTACGAGGAACTTAGTTCGATTTTTATTACTGGAACAGAATATGGTACAAGAACGCATTCTGTGTTATTGGTCGATGGTTCAAATCAAGTAACATTCGTAGAAGAGACCCTTATGCCTAATTCTACATGGAAACGACAAAGTTTTCAGAATAAGTTGATACATATGTATTGATGTTAAGAACATGAAAATGAATATGCAAATTGTAAATATCATGTAATAAAAATAGAAAACGTATTTGCGTTATGTAATCAGAGTTATTATATGCATATATAAATTTTATTTAGATTTATAAATTTCAGAAATTATAAATCTTATAAAGATTATCTTGGAAGATTATCCGAGTTCGATTTTTATATTTTTGCTTAACAATAGAAGTAACGAAACGAACAAGTTTTTGTATGAAAAAAAAATTGATAGTACATTGTACATAAGAAAAGAGAGAATATATAATAACATTAGTGCGAAATTGTTTAATCCAGTATTTTTTCTTATTAAATCATATGCATTCATTTTACCCTAACTTACCCCGAGTCAACTACACGTTATTAATTATTGTCTTCATCATCGGTTTCCTCCATTAAATCTTCACTTAAATCAGAATCCAAGATTTCAGATGACGCACTTACGAGTTCCTCAGAAACGGCATTCATGTCTACTGCAGTCTCTTCTGACGATGTCTATAAAAACATAATAATAATATTTTACCTATTCATCTACGCCTTTTTTTTCACTACAATAATAAGATTCAAACTGATAAAAACCTGTGAAAGAATTTCACGTCCGTCTAAATTCTTATTGACAAGATTCCCCATCCAAAAGGCTGTTGCGCTGTCGTTAAGGACCAACATTCCTTTGACACTGTAAATTAATCTCTCTAGTATAGATTTTGCGGCAGGCACATATTTAGTTAACGGCAAATTCTTCTTTTCCGTGCAATCACAGCATATAGCATGTAAGTATCGCGTACCACCTGGATGACAATACATGACGTTATTATGTGTTTAAAAAATGAAGGGAGAATATATACAAGGTATTCCATATAAACACGCAATCTTGATCTTAACAGATATTTTCTGTCGTTTCTCACTTTGCATCATTTTCAGGATGCTAGTTACGTCGTCCGTTTGATACTTCAAATTATGTTCAAGTATAGGCATGCCAACATTTAGAAATTGCTTTATCAACAGCGGCATGTACCGCAGAAACAGCTGTATGAGAGATTTCGTTTTTAAAGTTTTGCAAATCTGCACGAGCTTTTGTACATTTGAAACAATGCTGTGCCATACCTTTATCCTCTTCGGATCTCTAGAAAACGTTCAATCAATTTTCCAAAATTAACTTTAACTAATTAATTAAATACGATAAGCTTTCTTGGAGAAGTTTTCTCAGAAAGAAAAGAGGAGAATTATTACTTACGAGTTGACCGTTAACAATGATATATTGATGCCTTTGATCAAACCATCGAACAATTTCTTATACAACAGATGGAAAATATTCCTGTTCACGGAAGGTATTTGTGTTAAAGTGCTCTGCACATTTTCTAAATCCGAGACTTCGTTTGGCAACCATTTCAAGATTGATGTCACTACTTGTAACGGTAACGGTTCATTATCCATCCAATTATTTAATAACTGATTGATAGATAACTTATATTGAGAACCGGTATGCTTATCCTCGGGCCATTCCAGACAGAGAAATCCGTATGCTAATTTGGCTAAAGATAAAATCAGTAACTATTATTATTAATTGAAGGTTCTGTTATATCTTTCAAGCTGCAAAACTGAGCAAGTTAGAACCTTGACGCGTTAATAGTGCGTACTTTCACAATTTATTATCTGTGAATTTGTATAATATCAGAAAATATGCAAACGTTGTTTCTACTGACCGTGCCAAGAATTTAACTTGCCTATTTACCTTGGAAAATCAGTAACGTTATAACGTAATAACAAGGAATTTAAAAACTTTGGAGTCTACTCAACATAGGATTGTATTGTTCGTGTATCTTACTCACCATGTTTGTCTTTGTACTGTTGGGTATAGGTTTCGGAATGTTTCATTAACGATTGGCACATGTTAACGAGAGCGGTAGCTAATGATATCTCGGTAGCAACATCCGACAACGATTCAAAATATTTGTACGACTCGGCAACGAGTTCCTTGCAAGAACGCAGCTGTGCATTTTCCTCATTAACTTGTCTAGCTAAGGTACGCAATCCCTCTAAAAAGATGTATTAGTAGCATGTGTGTGAATAATGTGAGACATTTTAATTATCAGTTGATAAAAATGCGGTACCACGCAGCAAGATGTTATATGTTACACTCAAGAATCCTTTCCAATCGAAAATTTTAGTCAGAAGGCGTAACAACAGTTTTGCTCCTTCTCTGAAATCGTGATTATTTTCTTGTCTCAATCGGTTGACGATGTCGTCCAATTTTGAGCAGATCTTTGGCAACAGGTGTATTAAATCTTTCACGAAAGACTCAGAAGGTTCATTTTCAAATATCGCCAAAAGCTCTCTTGTGAGAAAACAGACTTGCTTTATCGATATGCCTTGCATTTCGCAACACGATGACGACTGTGAACCAGTTTTGATATCCAAAAGATGAGCTATCTAAACAAAACAACATAACACATTTTTGTTAAATTTTTTAGAAATAAAATTTTTAAAATTAATTCACGTTTTTGAAATAAAAATTTTTTGTATACATTCATGTCAAACATTAAATTTTTATACCTTTGCATCAAACTTCCTAAAGTATGCTGGATTTTTAGAGCACAGTATGGAACCCGTTTCCCATGGTTCATTCTCCGTAATTGTAATGTTCGCTTTGTTTCCTTTCGAAGATTTCTTCCCTTTTTTAGTAGTTTTGTGCTCCATTTTTACAAATGGTGGTAATGGGAAGTAATGGAAGTAACATGGTGGTGGCTGATATTTAGTATCACATAATGTTAGTAAAACATTTAGTTCACCTTGCAAATCGATCAAAGTATCTAGACGTTTTAGTATCTGTTCTTGCAGTAAGAGATCCGTCTGTGTAACAAAGCCTGTGATTATTTCCCTAAACCTGTAACATTTCTTTTAGTTTTTCGCACAATCACATCATTATAAATCATAAAATAATATTTAATTCTCATACTTACCAATTAATACTGCATATCATGAGATCCAGTATTGGCGGTTCCGGTATATCAAAGTTTCCTGGCATTAGTATCTCACATCCCAGAAGAGCATCTATAGCTTGTAATTCCCCATGCACGCTGAGCCTCATATTACACACTCTGAGAAGTCTAAACAATACTGGCGCAATTGAACCACTTCTTTTATTTCCCAAATTTAGCACACAGTTTTCTGACTCGTTTCCTGTTCCCTTATTTAGCCCAAATTTAGGTACTAAATCTTCACTGATAAACATAAAAATTACATCTATTTGATATTGAACTTGCATTAACTTTAAGTACTTTATATTTATGAAACTCCCCCCAATCACAGAATAAATCAAATATAAATTTTAATTTAATATATTAATCTACTTTTTTAAATCTCTAAGTATCTCATGAGTTACATTAAAAAAAAATATAGAATCACATTGTATTTACCTGGATGGTAATGTATCTGTCATATATGTATTAATAAATTCATCCTCAATACAGCTGGTAATTTTTTGTAAAAAGTTTGCATTAATATGTTCCGTTTGCACGATTACTTGTGACAATTGATCATAAAACAAAGGTTGCGATTTAGAACAACTCTTCACGCTTTTCATTACTTTATCTGCAAAAGATATTTTGTTACATCGCGCATAATGCAAAACTATGATTTTCAAAACAAATTAATAAACATACTAAATAATTCCAGAGCTTGATCACAAGTCTCAACCTTTCCTGCTAGATGTTTTATCGCCATTACTGCTGCCATAACACCTTTGCACTTTGTGCTGAAATATGTGGATCAACATATTTATAAATTTAATAAATTAAAATATTCTATTAACTCCGTGACATGCTTACATCGGCTTAGCAACAGACAACTGTTTCTGCAACAGTATGAACAGATCATCACGTAGCGATTCCGAAGTCACATCGTCAGCTAAACATAATCCATGTAATAAATCGCCCAGAGTGCCAACTTCTTCCAGTCCAAAGCAATCTATCTTTTCTAGCAGAATTCTCAGGTGATTGCAATGAGATATCAAGCAATCTCTCTCAACCGTGTTCTCCGTCATTTTGCAAAGTATAGTCAGTGCGTGTTTTACAGTTTGATCGTTATTGCCCATGAGAAGAATAATCTTTTCTACAATCTCACGCTGTTTAAACAACATGTCTTTTTGGCTGACGAACTGCAATCGAAACCATTCTATTGCAAAATTAACAAACACGCACTCTTCAGATTTTAATAATTTAGACGCCAATTGCAATATCGCTGTTTGCAACTCCTGAACAACCTGAAAATATCACATACAAGTAATAGCACAAGTATTGTTCCGTTTAAATAAAAATCAATCTAGCAAATTTTTCGTTTGCAAGACATGTACACACCTCTTTGTACTCATTGTAAAATGTGTGCAGCAAACTTATCCTGTAAAAGCCGCATCGGATGTTTTGTTTTAATAAAGTTTCTGCGCTCTTTTGTCTCGTTGTCCCAGAAAACACCAGGAGTAGAATGATTAAATCCATGGGCTTTGCATTTTTGTTGATATCTTTTATTAGCGCTAACACAACAGGCACTACGTCTTTAACCAACAACATACACATCTTTAGCGTTTTAACTATCTGCACTTGATTTTTATAGCACTCTTCAACTTTGTCTCCAGCAAGAGGTTGCATCTCTATGTTGCGCAGTACAAGTAACGTTTGCTTGATAATGTCAGGTGTTACAGAATCGTTGAGAAGAAATCTGCAATAGAGTTACAAAAAAGTTGTCATTATTTGTTGGCATTTTACTACCAAAAACACAAGTAAAGGAAAAGTCAGTTAAATATACCTGATAACGGACGGTACAAATTTTATTTTCATATTCGTCTTTAGCAATTGCAAAACTTTAATTTTGTATTCTTCCAGACATTCCTCACTGAGATTAAAGGTGGTGATGCAGTTTAAGATCACATTTATCAATTCATTATTTTCTTCCAACATTTTTATCAGAATTTGCGCGATACTCTGGTGCTGAACGTCTGACAAAATATCTGGCAGGAATAAGATGAGCTCATGTTGGAACCATAGTGGACACGTTTCTAACAACTGTTCTATATTTGTAGTTAACGTATCGACATTGACTATAGTATCCAAAAAACGAAACTGATGTAGCAATAATATGGCCCAGGGTATTTTTTCGGGAGTATCTCTAAAAGGGAAAGCTATATAAAATTTCTTTACTACTAATAAAAGTTATGACACTTTTTAATGTCATGATCATTCAACGATTATTATCACATGATTAAATCTGTATTTAGATAATACTATATTTAGTGATGCACTTACGCCAAGAGAACAAATTCATTGAGCTTAGATATAAAGATATTGTATACATCTGTTTGAATTTCTGTAAATTCTAATAATATCCTTGCCAGAGATACATTGTTTAGAGCACTGAGACCTCTGGTATCGACAGACAATTCCATGTCATTTAACATCCTCTCAAATCTCCCTTCATTTTGAACATATTTATCTATTGTATTAATTATATCTTTTTTTTGGAATTGCTTCGAGTTTAATAGCTTGTTCATCTTCCTTTTGGCAACAGATGCAGGAACATCTAAATAAAGAAATTTAAATGCAAGTGTAATCTCACAAATCTTCTACCTACTTTTTTTTCTAGATAAAACATAGAATATATATTGTAGAAATACTTACTAAGTACATGTACATCATCAACTGATAATGTAATTCCACACTTCTGTAAAAAATTAGAAAAAACACATAGCTCATCTTGCTTCCTGAATGAACGATCCTCGCTGTTGACTTTGCATTTCTCCACAAGTTTATCAGTACTTTTACGTTTTTCTAATCTTGTAGCTGAATACAGTTCTTTAGATGTGTCGTGTTGCTTCTTCTGCGAGATGTTAGATTTGGTGATTGGTTTGATAGGTGATCTATAACTCGTGGAACCTTTCTTCAAGGGAGAATCCTCGTCAGTGTTAGTATTTTGTGTAGTTTTATGTTTCTTCCTGATGACTGTAGGTTCGTCGAATGAAACATCAAGATCACTGTCTTCTTCTGTTCTTTTGGGAACCTCCTCTGTTATTTTGGGACTCGCAACTCTAGATTTGTTCGTGAATGGATAACGACGCTTTATCGGCGTACTATTTTCTGAAGGGCGAGTATCCTCTGGGCTCATGACAGATGTGTTCATTGACACTTGACTATTCAGCTTCGATCTCGACACTGCAGTCTTGGATAATTTATGGCTAACAATCAAATCTTCTTCTTCCGAGGCATCATTTTGAATCTCATAAAAATTTCGTTTTCTGCTTTTCATGGAAGAATTACTCCCTACTGATGATTGACTGTTTAGTGGCTTCAAAGCTGATGATCCGACGCCTGACAATCTTCTATCAATAAATGAATCACTCCTTTCTTTTGTTGTGCAAAGACTTGCTTGCTTACTGCTGATGATGGAATCTGCCCTTTCTGAAGATTGACTATCTGACTGCAGATTTCTGTGCAAGCTGCCCTTGAGCTTCAATTTTCTCCTATCCATGGTGGAAACTGGTGTTCTTTGTTACTAATTCTTTTTAAGACCGATCGAAGTGAATATAATGATTTAGATGAGATGAAGAACATAAGTTTTTAAAATTATATCTTACTGTATTACGTCGTATTCTTATCAAGATATTAAATGTCAATGATTCACTTTCTGCTCGAATTTATTTACTGTCGTCTCATTTGTTACTCTTAATAATTATTCTGAATTAATCAGTTATATCAATTAATCATGTGAAATTGATGCTTGCAACACATTAACACTTTCCAAGAAACTTCACGAAACCTCTTATTTGAATTGCATGAAATAACAGAGGCGCAAATGGCGCCAAACGAACAATTTTTTATTCAACAGAAATGCAGTATGTACACGTCAGTTTAAAGTATTGCCAATAGCGAAGAAGCAAATATAACCAGGATCTCGTATGTCTACGGACCAATAATCGTATTGATAATTCCAGTATGGTATGTTTCTAGATGAAGCTAAACCATCACAAGAAATACATTATCGAAGGTTATAAAGATGGTTGACGATCAGTCGACCACAGTTGACAATCATAGGCACCGTCGGCATCACCGACAATCTTTTATTTGTAAATTGAGTGTGTGTATCTTTCAGTGCTTGTTGAAGAATTCTACGGATTGCTGTCAGTATCTATCAGTAGTTCAACTTGGTTCAGCTATCTTGCATCCCTTTAGCAAGCAGCGTCTAAACAAACATGGTAAGGAAATTCATGTTTTCACTTTGTCGAGGTTTTAACCTCGTTATCTATTTATCCGTGATCATTGACATAGAGTGTGTTCTCCACTTGGCAAAAATATCAGGTAGAAAAGGATAGAAAGCAAAGGTAATGTAGCTTTCTCTCTCTAATAAAAGAAGAGTGGGGGAGTGAACATCGTTCTCGATTGTTTATATACGATCACTTCGTTCTTCTGTTATTAGAGAGAGAAAGCTATATTACATGTGCTTTCTATCCTTTTTTATTTGATACTTGATATTGCAGAGAACACGCTTGGTTTATCTTACTATGTCCATAATAGATAATCAGCTTCGTTATATCAGTTTTTGCACGAAGCTGTTACTACGGTTTGATTTCCGCATGACATTTAAGTTCATAATAGCAACGAAACAGAACATTCCATAATTTGGGATGGTTCGCGAAATTTCTATGTTTATTGGATTACCTCGATTTCCTATTGAAAGATGTCAGACGTAAACATCAGAGACATAAATGTAGAGATTTGAAGTTGAAACAAAGATATATAAAAATTAATTGTGCAATAAACTGTTTTATTCGAAACTGTTCACAGAATGTCTGTGCTAATCTAGACAAGTAGCGTATAATAGAAATTGGCAATCTGTTAAATGAGAAAGAATTTGATTATGATTATTTGATGTGATATACGTTTATTAAAAACAATATGTCTTTGTACTTTTGCAACTGTTAATGCTTGTTTTTATTTAATTTTTTAGTCTCATACCATACTACTGGTACAGCCTGGCCACAGGCCTGAAACAAGAACATACTCGGATTATGAAAGTGTTAATGAATGTATGGAAGGTAACATTATATAGCATTAATTTCAATATTAAGAAATATTAGAGATACAGAAAAATTACTAATCGATATAGATGGTTTTCTTGCCTTGTACATTTTATACTTAAATTGTTATATAAAATATGCTTACATATTTGTATATATTTCTATAATACTTCTATAATAATTATTTGGATACGAATATTAATTAATTAATTGGATTTTTTTGCAGGTGTTTGTAAAATTTATGAAGAACATCTAAAGAGACGAAATCCAAATACCCCAACTATTACGTATGATATCAGTCAGTTGTTCGATTTTGTCGACCAACTAACGGATTTATCATGTCTCGTATATCAAAAGTCAACAAATACCTATGCGCCATATAATAAGGATTGGATCAAAGAAAAAATATACGTATTATTGCGCAGAGCTGCAGGACATAGCGAGTAAACAGTGTATAAAAATAGAAAAAAATGCTTTCCTATATAAAATATTTAAAAAAATAAGTCTATATAATTATTTGTTGCAATAAACCTATAATTTGAAATTTTATTTACGTCGATATAGGTAGTTGTCATATACTTTCCTTTTCGCATGTAAAATATACATTGATCACTCTGTATCATTCAGGCATACGTATATAGCATTTATTATATATATTTAAATGTAATATGTTATTTGTACACTTATTTAAAAATTCCCATAATGTACTCCTCCATTTATGTAATTTGTACAAATTGTTATAAGCATATTTTCCATAGAGTTAGCGTTTTGGAAGGGCAATTTGAATCGGCCAATTGAAAACGCTGATCTTTCAGGTAAATGGATCGTTATTTTATAAACGTCGACGCTGTTAAGCTGATTGCGATAACGTAGGTGTTCTTTTATTGTCTACAATCTTTATTTAATAACTTCCAAAAAGTCCGCAATAAGTTTACTGATCTCTATTGTCTCTGATAAAAAAGCGATGTAGTGATACAACTCAATATCGGGGCAGTAGTGTTTTCTTCTAATGAAAATATAGCATCCGATACTTTCATGGATTCCAATGTCCCTAGCACGATGAGTGTGTGATTGGCGGCGTCAGATCGCAACTATGGACAAATGGGACTCTCGAGAAATAACCAATAAAATGCTTTTGTGTAACCAATGGTCATCTTTGCTGGAAAGCAACCATAGCAAATCACTGTTCGCGCATGCGCATGGCGATTTCCATTGCGCATGCGTGAGAAGTTCGACCTGTAATGAAGCGCAGATTCATCGCCATTTCTGTCAACACTCCCTTCAATTCCCTTTCTGTGAGGAAGCTGGCAGGGTGCAGTGCGTGTTGTTAGAGGCGTCTCTCTTTCGTACGAATAGTTGAAAGCAAATTGGTATACGCAAAATGGCCACGTCAAAAACTACTAATACGTATAACAGACAAAATTGGGAGGACGCGGTAAGTGTAAAAGATCTTTGCGATAATGTTAACATAACAAGGTTATATTTCTATAACGCACTTGCAAATACCTCGTCGTACTGACTTCGGTTTGTTTTGTCTGTATAGGAGTTCCCGATACTATGCCAAACGTGCTTAGGCGACAATCCATACATTCGCATGGTAAGTAACTCATACTAAGCATTAAATATTAAAAATCTCAGTTTTCATCCTTTTCATAATGCTATAATTTTTATTTACAGACAAAGGAAAAATATGGGAAAGAGTGCAAGATCTGCATGCGGCCGTTCACGGTATTTAGATGGTGTCCAGGAGCAAGAATGCGATTTAAGAAGACCGAAGTTTGCCAGACGTGCAGTCGTCTGAAGAACGTCTGTCAGACGTGTCTGTTAGATCTGGAATACGGGCTGCCCATTCAGGTTCGTGATGCTGCCCTAAAGATCAAGGACGACCTGCCACGTTCGGATGTGAACAAGGAGTACTACGTGCAAAACATAGACAATGAGATCGGCAAGATTGATCCGACAACACCAGCTGGTGCTGTTGGCAAGTCCGCTGCAGCCAGTGATCTGCTCATGAAACTGGCGAGGACGAGCCCTTACTATAAAAGGAACAGACCACACATATGTTCATTTTGGGTAAAGGGCGAGTGCAAGAGAGGCGAGGAGTGCCCGTATCGGCACGAGAAACCGACAGATCCCGACGATCCGCTGGCCGATCAGAACATAAAGGATCGTTATTATGGCGTGAACGATCCAGTGGCAGATAAATTGATGCGACGGGCAGCAGCCATGCCGAAACTCGATCCACCCGAGGACAAATCCATTACAACATTGTACATTGGTAATCTGGGCGACGTGTTGACGGAGAAACAGCTGCGTGACCATTTCTACCAGTACGGCGAGATTCGTTCGGTCACCATGGTACCGCGTCAGCAGTGTGCCTTTATTCAGTATACACAAAGGAGCGCCGCTGAAGCAGCAGCGGAGAGAACCTTCAACAAGTTGATACTAGGTGGAAGACGGCTCACTATAAAGTGGGGTCGTTCTCAGGGCAGGCAGACCATATCTGCGGCAGAAGCGACGAGAGAGATCCTCGAGCCCGTCCCAGGACTGCCTGGAGCGTTACCACCGCCGCCGGAGAGTATGGGCAACAATTTCTTCAATCTTCAGACTTCCCCTGGCATGATGCCACCAATGATGATACCGCCACCGCCTGTCGCACCTCAGTTTATGTTCCCGCCACAAATAGCGACTACCGCCACAGCTGCGGCACCGATTTTCCCACCAGGAACGACTCCCATACACTATCCGAGCCAAGATCCGTCCAGGATGGGCGCGTCCCAGGGCATCGGCAAGCCTTGGCCAGAAGAGTAAATGAGAATTAACTGAATTTTTAATAATAACATATATATATATATATCACAAATTTAATATTTGTATATAAGAAAAGGACAAAAATATATCTTTGGCATTCTTGGAAACAATAAGTCATATTGCACGCTTCTTCTGTGATATGACTTTTTCTTTTGCAATATCGCAGACTTTTTATACATAGTACTACGTAGTTAATTTAATAGATTATGGGTACTCTATATATAATATGCCTCTACTGATACTATGAGATGTTAAAATGTTTGTATAACATTATATGAAAGAATACGCTACTTTTTACATTAAGATGTATCTCTATAGGCATGTAAACGTTAAATTAAATTCATATCAAAAGTAAAATTATTTTTTCAATTGTGTTACCCTGCTTAGTTTTTAATCTTTTTTGTAAAATTTTTATTTAATCCATGATCCACGTACTGCATCCAACAATTTATGAATCAGAGCTTGTCTCACATGTGGCTTGTCTAATTGCTACAATATAGGATGTTCCTGGAGGAAAATGTTAAGCAAAATGTTCGTGTCCTCTCGTCAATTCAAATTATCTTGGAAACCGTTCGGATAACAGTTTTGCTTAAAATGATCGATAATTTCCCAGAATATTGATCTCTTCTTCTAAGACACCCTGTATGATGTTATTTACGTCACTGCTGTATAGCTACAGCACCGAGTATAGTAGGCACTGTGACAGTTGTAACATCATATTGAGGCACAGCGCGATATCAAACAAGGCCGTGATAACGTTCAATGGCCGTGTGTGATTAAAGAAGTCTCTTTCCCCCGACCAGATAAAAATTTTGTGCATTTCTCGGTAAAAATGGCTGTGGTAAGTTGACCATTTGACAAAGTATTGCTTCTTGCATTAGGCCGAAAGTTATAGACAATTTTGAGGTTATATGTATATATACCTTGTTTAGAATCATGTAAAATATCTGTGAACATACATCGATGGGAGCCAGCACGAATTTTTGGAATATTTGTAACATTGTATAAAAAAAATTATACAAAGAAAACAACATATGTGCAAAAATTTTGAAAATTTTTCTCATTCGAAGTCAACGTTATCTTTGTGCTGTTGTTAAAGCTATGTTGAACTTTTTTTTTAGGAATTGAAGAAGTTTCTCTATGGACTGTTAAGCGATGTAGAGGGTCTGCATAGCATATTAATTACAGATAGGGATGGAGTACCTGTCATATTTGTAGCCAACGAGAAGGCACCGGAATTAGCTATAAGAGCTAGTTTCTTATCTACCTTCGGAATGGCTACAGACCAGGGAAGCAAACTTGGTCTTGGCAAAAACAAAACTATCATATGCATGTACAGTAATTACCAGGTAAAGCGTGTGACGAGAGAGATTACGTGCGTAACGATTCGTATTAATAAGGATATGTTATTTGAGAAATTGTCTACTCAGGTAATCCAGATGAACAAGTTGCCACTGGTCGTCAGTTTCATCGCTAGTCACAGTTGTAACACCGGCCACATATTATCGTTGGAAAGTAAGATTGATCCTATCCTAAGTAGCTTAAAGAATGCAGTAGTGGAGGCCTGATGGTTACCTGTTGTGCATTATGGGTGATAAACGCTGAACTCAGATATGAATCTGTCGCTGCGAACGTTGCACAGACAGTGCTCGTGCTGCATCGGACACACGCTACTTCTTCTTAAAGACAACAGATTCCTTCTCATACTTCTACTTACTTGCGCTTTTGTACATACAACGTTGGGAGAACCGTATTTTGCGAATTATATATACTATTTCAAGGTAAAACTATTCTATTCTACAGAGAAAGGTAATTTGCAAGGTAATCGTTTCAAAAGTATTTTTGAAGCAGATGTTCTGTTGTTCAGTGGAGATATACATCTTTTATAAAATTTGATATTTGTTAAAAGTTCCCAATCTTTAGTATTAAGTAGCACAGTAAATAGCGATCAATTGAAATTGTGATTGTAAAAAAGAGCTCTCTGAGAATTCGAAGAAATTGAAAACTTTCTTATGAAATTTTCAAGGAACACTTACAAATACACTGACACAGTACTAATGTTATACAATTTTCGAGGATGTACAGCATTTTTTATAAAACTATTCCAATATAATGTGGTGAATTAAATTTGACAAGCACACGAAAACTTTTCAGAGTCTAGATAATCCGCTTTGTACTAGCGAAACTGTTCAGTCATTCAAATGATTATATGGACGCTCAGATTGAGATCAAAGCCTATCAAGTTACATGCAATCATGATGTAAAAATTGACGAGATTTCTATTAAATTAGATATAAATAAATAATTGTATCTAGTGATATTTATTAGATGAAAATAATCTTATAAGAAACACAAGCATATAATAAAAGTGATTTACTATAAAGGATAAATTAAAGGTTTGTCCTCAAGACCATTGAGAATGTTCTGTGCTGCGGTCAATGCCATGTCACTGCGGGTTTTGAGGGTTGCGCTGCCAATATGTGGCACGATTTCTGCAATTGTAAAATACAAATTAATGACATGATTTTTGCATTATACATATATAAATAACAATACATCAGACGCAGCTTTAAAGTTTTTGAATCTCGCGAATTAGCAAATTCTATTATACCTTAATAATCTCAATTATATTGAATCAATTAAAGAAAAAACAAACAAGAAACAAAATGAGCAACCGACCGACATTAGGTAGCTTCAGAAGTTGATGACCCGGTGGTAGCGGTTCCGGATCAGTAACATCGAGCCCGGCGGCGAATATCTTCTTATTCCGAAGAGCTCTCACGAGCGACCCGGTATCGACGAGTTGGCCACGAGATATGTTCACGAGGATGGCCGTTTTCTTCATTTTGTCGAAAGCTTCGTCGTTGAAGAGCTCTCTGGTTTCGTTGGTCAACGGAGCGGAGATTACGAGGAAGTCACTTTCTTTTAAAAGCTCATCCAGAGATACAAACGTCGCCCCAAGTTCATCTCCTGAAGCATGTTACGTGTTTTGAAAGGCGATTTGTATGAAAAGTTGTCTAAAAAAAATATATTTCCCGATGGACCGTGAACACACCTGCTTTCTTGCGCGAGTGTCCGGTGTAGATAAAGCGTCCCACTTCGAAGCCGGTTAATCGCTTAACGGTAGCTTGACCAATATTTCCCAAACCAAAAATGCCGACTGTAGAGCCCTGTAAATCCTGTCCCAGCAACCATTGCGGTCTCCTTTCTGTCTGACCCCTTAATTGGACGGAACATTATCAGAAAAAAATCCACATGTATTTAAAAATAGGATATATCTGATATTTGTGAACTATAATGATTATATGTATTAATTTTTTACTAATAAGTCTTAACAAATTTTTTAACACTCAGCTGACAAGCTATTAAAATTTCTATTGAAATTTAACTTTCTACTTTTTAATAATATATGAATTTTAATTGTAAATTTTGCATTATTAAATATTTATGCAGAAAATCATTTTTGAAAATGATATAAATATTCAAAGTACGTGTTCTCAATTTATGTCATTTGGAGAACTGGATATCCTACCAGTTAAGTGTTGAGTAAGGGGGAGCTTCGTACATTAAATAAATTTAATCTAAAACAAGATAAGATATCTATTACTGTTCCAGCATCGTGCGACCCTCGTGGGTGCGTCTTGCTGCGGCTAACATCAAAAACACAGCAATTTCTGCAACTGCAGCGGACAGCACCATTGGCGTATGTCCAATCTTGATTCCTCTTTTCTTAATAGCTGGAACGTCCAAGTGATCATATCCGGCGGACATTGCCGACACAACTTTTAAATTTGGACCTAAAAGATAGTATTAAATTAAATCGCTTTTTACCAAAAGTGTTTAAGACTCTTGTATGTCAAATGTTTTGAACATATTGCGATGGATTTACCAGCAACATCGAGGAACTCGTTATTGACAATTTGATGATCAGCGAGAAACACAGCGTCTTGACCTGGAAGCGCTTGCAACACTTGTTCTCGAGTACTTATAGGGCCTGGTAAAATTGTCAAGTTGCATCTGTATAATGAAAAACATGAAAATCATAAAGCGCAACATCGCACAATTTATTTACACACCGCAAAAATTCATCGAAACTTACTTTGTTCGAAGCAAGTCGAGGGCGGCTAACGGTACGTCGCTGCTGGTTACCAGAACTTGCGGTAGACCTGGCAGACTCATCGTCGTTCCTGGCTGAAGGATCAAAGTAATTCGAACAAATTCAAGATAATATTCGATACACAAGTTTCCTAAAGTTGTCTTTGTAATGGAGAGTCCTTCAGTCTACTCTTACGTACCTCGAAAAACGGATTCCCTCAAGGTGCACCAGTCTCAACAACCAGATTAAATTTCGCCACAATTACCTTGCACAATAATGTGCACTCCACCGCTTAGTGCATAATACTGCTTTCCAATAACCAGCTTCTGGCTCTTCCTACAACCCGGAGTAGTGCGATGAAAAATCCGAGTACACGCACCGGCGCAAACCGGTTTCCAGATAACACGACAGACTCTGATGTATAGCGAGTGTCTACGTACCTATGTGATAGCATACATCATATAACAGCGTGTAAACAACACGCCTGACCGCCCTTGAGCCACATATTGACAACGTACGAATAATTGTACGTTATTACGCGTCCTTCTCTCGTGTACACGCATCTTTGCGGTTCTACGTATTTTAATAACGATTCCAATATGTCAATCAGAGCTGAGAATTCTTCTTCTTCTTCTCCGCTGTTGTGGCTCAGTGGGCAGAACACCCATTACAAGAGATAAAAATACAATACGATAATAGACGGAAGCAGCCGTACTGCGGTTATTACAAAAAATATGAACGTGATCGTCCAGTCACACTGAACACACCGCGTGTGCTAGAAGCGCACTCTATAACTGAGAATTCGATCACATCATAATATAGGAACGAAGGAGTGACAAGCTCGTGATAGCTCCGCATAGTAATTAAAGTTGAATTGAAATTTGAATCTTGAATTCTTGACGTCGCGCAAATTTGAATAGCGCATTCGCGCGCGAGTTCAGGCTTGCGAGTAAGCTTACCAATCGCGCACTATTCATTGATTTTCCCTATGAATGAACGGAGTTTTTATTATTGAAATCCGTGATTTCTGTATATACAGGTCGTAAATTTCGCAACAACTAACACAAAATAGACCAAAACGTTTATACGTGTTACAGTCCTTCTTTAAATCAGTTCAGATATGTTCTTTTTGTTATAATATTTAAAATAAATTTAAAAATAATATAATAATAAAATATTTACTCTATAAATGCTAGGATCATAATTGGCAATAATAACGGCTATAAATTTGTGTGAAATGTTGTAGTGAAGATGCTATAAATATTAGAAAGCGTTAAATGTGATTTATAAGAGTTTGTAGTAGCAACTTTAATTTTACTATGAATATAATGAATCATAATCGGATTGTCTTTGTGTTATCAATTCAGATAGAATTCAAACATTAATTGAATCTAATCCACATTAATTGGATTTAATTTAATTAATGGAATCTATAATGTCGGGAAATCGGATTATTGATAAACAGATCCATCCAATTATTTTAATGGAAGTTTCGTTGCTCAAAATCAAGCGACAGAGACATATTGATGATAGATATTAAGTTCTCAGTATTAATGTATGTTAATAAGAAAATAAAAGTGCTTCTTGAAAACTTTATTGAAATTATTGAATCGTCGATGAACGGTAGTTCACCGAGAGAGAGAGAGAGAAGCAACTCGCGGTGACATGAGGGAGAAAAAAAGCGGGAAAAGGAAAGGATAATCGAAAGTAGCCGAAGCGTGACTTGAGGAAGAAAAACATAACGATTTGTTTCGGGGATTCTGCCGCAGGTTTTTAACGGCTCGTGGTCGTGTCGCAGTAGCGACAATTGATTCGCGATGGGATAAGCGTGGTGCAAGAAGTAGCCAGATGTAATTGTTGGTTCCTTCCAGAGAGACTAGAAAGCTGCGGCGAAGCGAAACGTATAAAAGAGCGGTGACAGAGCCTTTCTCTTTAGTTTAACGAACCGAATTACTAAGTTTGCTATCAGTTCATCATGAAGATGACGAACAATTTGGTAAATAATACACACACGCATATATACCCATACGTATCAATTAAAAACAAAATTAAATCTCTATATAATCGGATTTTTCAGAGCATCACGCTGTTTCTGCTGTGCGCAATTTGCGCCGTACTAGGCGGACGTCGTTACATCGCGATTCCCGTTGACGGTATCGACGGCATTGACATAATCGAGGTGAATCCAATCACACCGTCGTTGCCGAGAGTGCCCCGACAAACGGAGGCATACGTGCACGTACCCAACAGCGTTATTCACCAGGATGATCCCGAGATACAGCGTTCCGAGCGATCGGCCGTACGTGTGCTGGATTACGTTGACTACGGGGGACACACCGGTTCCAACGGAGCCTTTAGTTGGTATGCTGACTATCCGGCTCATCGTTTGTAATTTTCCAACTTTATTAAATAGAACGGAGCGCCCTGGGAATATTTATTGTTAATGATGTAGTAATTAAAAAAATAATGTATAATGCATATGCAACGCAAAGAGAAAGAGACTTATGCATGAAATTAAGAATTGGAACTTGAAAAATTCTTTCGAAGAGGACACGAGAGGATATTTTCGATATTAAACAGAATTCGAGAATTAAAATGCACCTCTTATACTGTAACTCAGTTTTCTTTATTTTCTGGTATTCATTATGATACAATAAATAGTGTAGGGGGACTGGCAACATCTTGTCATTTTTACGTTAACATTCAGCTAGAGATATTCGGATACGGATCTAAAAATTCAGCGGAAAACGCATCGACCGGTTCTCATTGCTGCATCCGAATAAAACAAACATCGGAGCCATCGACAGTCTCGGGGGATATGATATTATATTCGTCTTTATACAGCCAAGTGTAGTGCCCACATTTTATATACGCGTGTCTCTTTAAAATGTACAGATAGATATACATATACGTAAAATACATATACATACGTACACTAAACATTTGTTCGTCGAAAGTTCGTAAGCAACGCGCGAAGATATTATTAAGTTGATAATAAATTAGCTTCTGATATATATATTATCGCACGTCTTTACGGGCTACATTTATATCTCTATATTCTTTTTTTCAATTTCAGTCAAAAATACACACATCAAAAAAGAGGTTTTGTCGTGGATCTCATTTTATATTTCGATTAAATTGTATGATTTACCATTGGCGAGGAAAATGGGATCCTGGCAATAATGTTAATATTATGCATGGCAAAAAACGATCTGCTTTGGGTTTTTATCATATAGTTTTTATCCAACACAGTTTTCTGTTTCTCGATACAAGAATCGTGACCGTAACGGGATGCGTGGAAAGACACTTCTCGATGTGTGTATTGATAATAATCGATTGACTGCAGAGTCAGAATAATAAATTTGTTTTTTTTTCTCTCTCTCTGAAGAAGGAACACATTTCTCATTAGCAATCTAATGTAATAATTCGCAGCAAGCGAAGCCTCGCCATCATCGAGGTTACTTGCGGTGAAGTACGATCACAATGCGTGCACAATGCTGCGAAATAAAATGTCAGCGTTTGTTGTACGTAGTTGTCTCTCAATCAATCTGATAAAAACTCGTCGATCGTTTTGATTGGCTTGCCGAAAATTCATTAGGGGAGAGATTTTATCCTTTTTAACTCGTATGTATTATATAAAACTATTATTTAATTCCCCCATTCCCAACTTACTCGTTATTGTTGCGTGATGCGTATCTTCAGTTTTACATACTCGTAGCGTCCAGTATTAGTCTCTAAATACTTAGAAATCTGTAATTAACGAATGTCACGGGAGAGATCTGTGATATCTTGTACATATAGTATTAGACTAGTCATATAATACTCATTGTTACGTATACAATGGAACGTCAAACGGCTCGTTACGCGTTAAGTTTCAAGGTATATCTTGCTGAATCTGCTATCGCGACGTCCAAATGTCCCTTAATTCCGACTATTTTAACACAGTAGTTAAGACAGGTACAATTCCGTATGGGAATGAGAGAATTAATCATAAAAAATCAGAAGCAGTCACATTACCTCGTTGATCGGATCGGCTAAGCTTTCAAGAATGATAATCCATAGTTATGGCTCACGTATCGCCGAGTCCTCACATGGTGTACTGGGAGAGCAGAATACGAGGTGTGACCATGGAAGCAGGTGCCTCGGGTCAAGTGGTGCACCAGGCAAGCACCACCTTTTTGAACGGAACAAAGATCGCCCGATCTGGCTCGCTGTTAATGAGATATTTATTATTAATTAAAGCTGAAAACGATGCGGTCGATATCGACTAGATATCGAACACGCTTACTTATTTCTTCTTTGTTTTTTTTTTAATTCTGTAGTTTCAAATAAAAGAACGTGATATTTGAAAAATATTCAACTTTAATAATTAATATTATCCGGAAGATATTCCTTGGAAGCTTCTCCGAGCTTACCAATCAAAAAATCTCCTGCCGTGAAAGGTACCGTCGGATGAACCGTTGACAGACGGTAACTCCACGCCTACATGCGCGTCTTCTCGACCTGGGACAGGACCTACGTATCTTACGCGACCCTGGAGGACTCTGCCCTCCGGCGATATGACTTTCACGAGGTGATCTAGTTTGAGATCCCTTGGTATCTGAAAGACGCACGAAGATTCAATCGATTATGCACATGAAACGATTTCGAGTCGAGTGATTCACGTGTGAAAATCACATAGACGCAGCGGTATAGTGATACCTTTGGCAAATATGGCCTGGTATCCTGGGGAAGATGCCAATCGTGAATCAAGTCAGGCTCTGAATGTCTCCGCGCCCTTCTTCGCCTTTGTTTACTCCAATAATCCGTGCTGGCACTCGAGATGGTCAGCATGGAGTCGATGCTGCGCCGCAGGTAATCCTCCGCTTCGTCGATCAATGATTCGGTGGAATCGCCGCTATTCTCACCGCCGATCGATTCTGAACGCAAGTTGGGTAGACTACCACGCGTCATTGGACACTCTGAAAATTCCGATTACTTTCTCTGTCGTGGTAAATTCATTTTCTGCCGCAATATCAAGCCCTTCTTCCTCTTTAGCTTGCTTAAAAGTACAGCAGGATCTTTAATATCATACCTTGGAACGTCACCTTGGATCGCGTCCTCTTTGGCGTACTTTTTGAAGTTTTGGAGGAGGTTGTCGGAGGATGCACGTGTGTCGGAGAGGACGGCATCGAGGACCACGTAGGACGCGGCGTGGAAGTCGCAACTGGAACCCTCCATGTGTCGAAGGACGCCGCGGTTGCTCTCCAGGAATGCCTTCGTGGCGGACCGCCAACGACCTCAAGACCGGGTGATGGTATCGATGTCAGAGACCCGCGATAACGCGAAGGATACAGATCTGTCGACAACCGACAGTCGCAGGGACTTGGTAGGCCGGTTGCGGGATTGCAACGCGGCCAATAGCCCGCGGGCGAACCCAGAGATTCGCGTCTGTGGACTTCCGGTGTACGAAGACCGCAGCCGCGCGAGTTGAAACACGTCTTAAAAAAAAGACACCGTACCTTTTGTTAATCATACGTCCTTTAAGAAATATTTTTAAATTTAATTAAGCTCGAAGTTTTAGTTTGAATTTTATTACAATTATTATGTATTACGAGATGAAATATTAAATTGAATTATTTCCCCAATAACTTTATGATTTTCTTTTTAATACTGTTAAATTTTTGTTTTACTTTTACGTGTTAACTTTACCTGGGCATGTGGATCGTGACACAGATGATCTGCACTCCTCGATAATTCCGGTACCATGCTAGTAAAGCTGATGTCCGATAACATCACTCTCCTAGCTTCTCGAGTTTTGTCCGACAGTTTCAATCGACCGGATACTCCTGTCGGTAGAGCGAACTTGCTTGGTAACGTTGTAAAGGTATGCGCGACCTTGTGTGCCAGATAGCTCTCGGACCGCCATTGTGCTGGAAGCGCAGATATATCGGTTTGGGCACCGGACTCTCTTCGTGCACCGCTGCTGCGATCCATCACTGGTCGCAACGGCGCAGAGCTCTTTCTCCGACTACCAGCCAGAGCTTCACGGTGAATGATAGGTCTGAAAGGACGATGTACTGACTAAACGTTTGCAAATTGTAATGATAATAAAGTATACAAATTTATAAAATATGGAATTTCAATAATGATTCTATTCGACTAGTTGGCGAAAAGAAATAAGCAACGTGTTACATACAAATGTAAAATCTCTCGATCTCTCTCATAAAAAAATATTCACGAAATCCTGCGAAGCAAATTATCCAAAGTTTTAGAAACCTGTAGGTCGTCGGTGGCGCAGCCAAGGTGTTTCTCCTCGCGGCATGTCGCAGGGACGATCCCGCGGAGCTTTCAGCATCTTCCAGTACGCCGCACTTGCTGATGTCCGTCTCGACCAGGACAGAGCATTGCGACCACATCTTGTTGAGCCTGGTGTTGGAGCTCTCGTCGAATCTGTCGACGCTCTCCTCGCGGTCGATGCTGGAGCTCTGCGAGGAGACGGCTTCCTCGACGGAGCTGGTTTTCTCGCCGTTGCACACCAACGATTCGCCCTCCGCCGATTTCGTGTACTTGAGTAAGATGGGTTGGCCGTCGCTACCGGCGCCCGCGTGCTGCCAAGACTCCGTCTCCGTGATGGACACCAAGTCCTCCTGCAGACCGAGGTCGCGACAGGTCTCATCCGTCGTAAATATCAGCTCGATGTCATCCAACTCCTCCGACTCGTTTTCCGAGTGTTCGTTCGGTCTCGACGAATCGCCCGGTTGGCTCTGCTGAGGCGTTTGTGACTGATCCGCGTGATCGCTAAACATGGAATTGTCGCCCTCAGAGATGGATTTCAGGCTCAAATCCTCGGTGTCCTTCTCAGGTACGTCTAAGTGGCCCACACTCGTGTCTGAAACAAAATTATAATTTCCCTTTAAGAGGATTCGTCCGCAATGATTGTAATAAAATTACAATTAACACGCTCACAGATCGTGAATTGAGAGAAAGCGGCTAATCCTACCTGTGATCTCTATTCGAGGCTCTTCTTCGTTGCTAATCGCGTTCGTTGTTGAAGTCGAGGATTTGCGATTATCACTCTGTGGAACATTCAGAATTGTAGATGTTGCTTCCATAATCTCTATCGGACCAGCCGTGCCTTTGGTTGCAGCTTTGGAGGATTTCGATAAAGCTTGTAATTTGGGGGCGCGGGAAGATGGATCGGGACTCTCGTTGCCGCTGCTGCTATTACTGCTCTGATCAGAGGCTGGTTGATTCTGTATTGTTGGTATGTTCTGAGTGTCGGTAGTGACCTTCTTCTGGGATGTGTCCATGGTGGTTTGCGCAGGATGTGCTGTTTCACTGGGCACGGAAGAACTCGGTGAGTGATACCAGTCTGTCAACTGTGCCCTTCTGTACGTCGAAGAATCCACCGTTACCGCGTATTTATCCAGCTAAATAAAAGCGTGCTTACTCCATGCGAGCTTCTACGACGAGTTGGGCGTCTCTCGACTGAGGTGGCGGACTGGTCGCCGCATCGCTCGAAAATTCGCAGCTCCTCCTCAAGATTCTCCGCCTGAGGATGTGATTTTCGAGGGCCAGACGGCTCACCACGTCGACGTAATTCTCACCAGGATAATTGCCGACGCTTTCCTGCAATCGACGGAGCTCCTTGCGCGACAACTCCAAAGCCGAACGTAACGACACGACCGTCTGTAATGGTGAAGGCAATTGTTGGAGTATTGAGAGATACAATTAAATATATCGGTAAAAGAGATGAATTGTACTTGATGTAACGCTTCCACGACGTCTAATCCGGATATTGCCGGTGATGGCAAGGTGCTCCTGAAGAGCCTCTGATGAGACGGTTGGTCAGCTTCGGCTTCCATGCCTCCACTACCCCGCCTAATGTTTCCAGGTAGGTTTTATTTCCGCCACGGATCATGCCGAATTTTCTATTATCCTTCGTTTTTAACTTGCTCTTTTTCCTGACGAGTCTTTTTACAGCATTCACCTGACTTTTAATTAAATATTTTCACATTTCAAGGTGTCCCTTCTCTGTTCCTCTGCAAAGTATGATATCAATTTTCAACGAGAATCAACGACTGTTGCATTCAACTAATTCCTTATGGCTCATAAGAAACAATCAGAAATATTAATTTTGACTTCAAAGTTCTGGAGAAATATAAATAAATAAAAGAAGTAAAAATGAAATAGAGAGACGGAAGAGCAAAACTTATACATATAGTTGTACATATGATAAACTCTAACATAAAAATGTAAAGTTAATAAGTCTTTATATATATACGACTAATTGTTCTTATAGTTTTGTCGAAAACGTTCTTGGTTTATCTCTTTACGGAGAAAACTCATACATATTCTATATTAACAGAGTGTTATTAAATATGAGTGTCGACTTTGTTGCTTTTTACTGGATTTGCATCGCACTTCGCAGTCGTGAAAAGCTCGTGACGTTTTAAAGGATCCTATCCACTGCACAAACACCGTCATGAATAATTCATCCGCGGAAACTCACCTCGCTGCGAGAAAACTCGCGGTAAATTCACGAACGAGTTCGTACCGTCGGAATTATCGATCATCAGAGGGAATTTTCTATTAATGGAATTAATTAAGGATTTATCCTCGCAAATCAAGCGTTATCGGAGGAAAGTCCGCAAAAAACCGCTGGAAAATCCCTAGAAAATCCGTAGTTGCAGTTGCAGCGATGCCATCCTCAGGCGTACATACGAGATGCGTTGTACGGAAGACAGACGCATCGATGAGAAATTGATCGCGCGGCTAGCAGTTGCCGTCAATTTTCCATCCACGACTACAGATCACGATTGTCATGATCGGGGAAACACACGATGCGTCATGAGAACACCTGCCGCGTTTTTAGCACTGCTGACAGCTGCTGTGTTACCGACAAACTGTCGAGAAAAGCTTTCGGAAAATTGCTGAAGCCACCACAGTCAACAGCGTCGATGGCAGCGTCGATGACAGTTACGAAGACGATAATAATGATCGATTTGATCGCTTGATTCTCGAAGCGGGCTCACATCGTGATCATGGAAGTCGCGAGGCGCGATCAAACGCGAGGAACGTCCGCGTACGCGACGTAAATCATGGAACGCTCCGACGAGAAAATCCAAAGCGCGAGTCCGAGTGGACCGAATCTCGCAGATAGATAAAAGGCGACGACGAAGACGTTCGATCAGGCGCCGTCGCTTGCTTGCTCCACGACTGGCTCTCACGGCACCGCGGCGCGAAGCATCGCGGCATCGCGCACGTCCGCCGCCAACTTCACGTAGTCGCTCATCATGCGAAGCACCGTTCACGCCAACGTTCCGTCGACATTTAACTGTCAATAACACAGACTGACACAGACGAACTGTCACTCGCACCTCGATGCAGACGACGAGACGACGCGAGACGCTTCGCGTCAAGATTGCCAACGTTGCTGCAATGGTTATATCGTGAGGGAAAGGTAACTAGAGTGAATGTAACTAGAAGCTGTAACTTGAATAATTATGGCGCGTCCCATGGTGCGGAATATGCGCAATGCGGAATTGACCGCGCCATTATTCGTCGAATATGGACGAATCGGACATTTTCACCTTGGATATTCATATCTAGATACTTGTGCATTTAAGGTTGAGATTGACATTTTTTAATACATACCGAGTTTGCAACATACATTTTTTAATAAATAAACGTA
The DNA here is from genome assembly GCF_003672135.1 of Ooceraea biroi. Classification (NCBI taxonomy): domain Eukaryota; kingdom Metazoa; phylum Arthropoda; class Insecta; order Hymenoptera; family Formicidae; genus Ooceraea; species Ooceraea biroi. The sequence goes on from NC_039506.1 coordinate 2,214,482, forward strand.
GAAGATTGAATATAAGATTTAAAAATAAACAGATTTTATAAGTACATTAATTTATAGAAATATAGCAGATTTTGTAGGTTAGGTGTTTTAATCAATAGTCATAAATGAGTATCTAGATATATTCCACTCAGAAATGCTTAATTTGAAGATGTAAAGGTATGAGAGTAACGTCTAATATAAATTTTATCGAATATTTAACATTTTTTTTCTTTGACGTTACTTTTAAAGTATAAATTTTTCGTCGATAATATCGATGCTTCCTTGTTTCATCTTTTTTGCCGGCAAGTGGCGCTACTATTAACTTGTAGCGGTCACGTTCGAAATCCGTGACAACCTGACGTCAACAAGCGAGGGAACGTTGATAAAGCTGCAACGCAGTATCGTCGCGTGCAATGCCAGCTTTACATGCATTCGCGCCCCAATCGAGGTAACTCGACGCTCCCCCCTCGTCAATTTACTGAATCCACAACATATTGCGATGTCCAAGAGAAATCGAGGAAACTGCACGTCGAGTCGTAAAATACGACTATAACCGTAGACTAGAAATACTAAACGCTGGGCAATCGGGACACGCGACATTTCAGCGATTTCTACCTCTTGGCGCTGAGCCCGCATGTTGCTCGCTCGAGCCTCGATCGTTATAGCGCCTAAAGCCAGCACTGGTAACGGAGCGCGCGAGAGAGAAATTGACGTAGCGACGAGGGAGCGAGCAGCGGGGGAGGGGTGGGTGAGCGGAGGAGGCGGAGGAGGCGGATGAGGAGGAGGAGAGATAGACAGTCTCGGCAGAGCGGAGAGTCGCGGTCGGCACCGTGCTTCGTCACGCATTAATCGGGCGTGCGAGAACGTGTGTCACGCGGGTAGTACTTGGGGACGCGGGTCAGGCTCTCTTTAGGCTTCTCGTTCGGGTGTGCGGGCTCTGCGCGTCTGGACAGGGCCCCGGGTTTTAATGGGCGGGGTCGCGTGCACCACCGCTCGAACGAGGGACATGGAACGACCTCGGTGTTCTCAGTGGTGAGCTGCCGTCGCCGCGGCCATCGCCGACCGATCGTCGGTTCTACCACCTTCGAGCGTGTGCCATCGCTTGTTGTATTAAATGGCGCGACTTGACGAGCGTCGAAGCTACGCCTACGGCTATATGACGTCGCTCTGACGAGAAAACAGAGAGAGAGAGAAAGAGAGAGTGCCCCGCCAGTACTCTTTAACCCGGCTCCAAAGGTAGGAAACTTTTTCCCACCGAAATTTCGGACGCGCGCTCTCTGTGTCTGTTCTGTCTTCTCCTCCCTTCTCCTCCCCCTATCGCTCCTCCTCTCGCACTCCGCTGCTCTACTAGCTGTATCTCTTCGTCACTCCTGCTGCTGTCTCTCTGTGTGGTTTTTCTCCCACTCTCTCTTTCTCTCTCTCTCTCTCTCTCTCTGTCTCTGTCTCTGTCTCACCGCATCTCTCTCCTTCGTACTCCCGGACCTCTGGCCCCTATATCCCTTCTAGGATGTTCCCCGACTCTGTCGACTCGCTTGACTCATAAAAGTCGCTTTACGTTTCTCTCTGGTGTGATCGCGGATTAAATACCGCGAGAGGGATACCGTTTTTCCGCACAAATTTAAGATATATATATGTATATATATTTTGTATTATATGCTGTGCAATAATATAGTTCGGTCGGAAGCGCTTGCTTTGCTTCTTTGTCCTCCACGAGTGCGATACGGCGGTCTTGGTCTTAACGATGAGAATCTACCCGTACATTTGCCTGGCACGAATTAACATACAGGGTGTACCGCTCTATCATCTGGCAAGGCAAGAGCTAAGGGAAAAAATGTTCGTTACCCGTAGTAGAAAGGTTCCGCTGCTTCGCTCAGCGTACTGCACCTGCACCGATGTATGTTTTTCTACCTCGTCTGCCTCCCCTCCTTTATCTTCCCGTCTTCCCCCACCACTTACTCCGACGCACATCTGATCCTTTTGTTTGCCGATCGAAATATACGTGTGTAGAGGCGCGCGCGAACGCGCATACCTATACATTTATTTGTGTACAAATATCCCTCACGTGCACACCCGCGCTATGTACGCACACACGCTTGCGATGCTCGCTTCTACACACACACACACATGTATATATGTATATTGCATTTGTCGCACTGAGGAAATTGAGAAGACTAAACGAGAGTGAGGGAGATTCTGTAGAAATACATGTACATATGTGTGAAATAGATGTGCAAAAATAGGGAAACAAATGTTTTATGTTCCCGTTACACAAATATCGATGTGTTGCAGAAAAAGAGCAATTCAATAAACTTGAAAAGTCAGATCTTCCGGTACAACCCGAGTAAAATAAAAATCTATCAATACTTTAAGGTACGTTAGTAATCTATGAGAGAACAGTATAACAATCTACGAGAAGATAGAATATTCGTGTGCGTTCACACTTTTGGAACGCGCACAGACGACTTTAGTACACAGATGTAACGGACGTAGCTCATTGAAATATATAAATACGATTTCACAAGTGAAGCACGCGCACAGCACAAGACACAGCTGTGTCATACCCAATCTCCTCCATTAATAGAATAGACATAAATGTCAGTGCATTAATAATAACAATAACAACAACAAGATCCGTGAATGATTGTAAAATTGAGCGGAAAGGGCGCGCATACTGTCCTCCCCTCCCCCTTCCCACCCTCATATTGCAGCGTACATGCATGCATACACATGTGCGCGTACATTGTGGCAGAGAATGCATATTGAATATGTTTTCCATCTTTGTTTTGTCGAGCTGACACACACGCGCGTCTCATCAGGGTTACGTCGCTCTCGACGATGATGGTCGACGTGAAATAGACCGATCGGATGATCGGAGCAAGCTGGGTGGACGCGTCTGCGATAGGAGATTCGCGCGTACAAAATCGAACGTTCCCGCGAACGGCGAACGCCGTATGAACGGTTGATCTTAGCAATTAACGGTACATCGTCGGTCGAGCATTTAAGCCGCTGACCCTTTAAATCCGTACGCGTGTGACGCCCTTCGATCGATTCTGTGGGTGGGTGTTTGTGTGCGTGTCTGTGCACCGGCCGGGAATTGCGTTTCTACATGCAGGGTCTCCTCTTTGCTAGGGACCCTCACCGATACTCCGATATATTGAAGGTACTTTTACTCGACAGCTTTCCTCCGGTATTTTGGTATCGGTACTCATTTACTGATAGAGATGCTCTATGAAGGAGATTCAGGTGCAAAAAGAGCAAACGACATTCCTAAAATACACTAGAAGCGTCCTGAGAGATGTCTGTCTCGCGAGAAATACACGGTAAACTGATAAACCTGCTGATACACGCTCAGAAATTAAAAATTCGATTTGGAAACGGATGATCTTTGCTCCAAGTGTCGTTCGTCCGTTGCCAATATGTAGGATTTATAGCCGGTCGTTAAATCGCGGATTAAAAACGCACTTGGGAGCACGACTGAAAAATATATAAGTAACAACAACTGGAGCCCTCGGTAGTCGTTCTGTACAGAGTGCACACTTATAAATGCATAGAATTTTTCAATAGACGGACCAGAGAGAGAGAGAGAAAGCCTGGTGCATACGTGATGCTTTTCGGAAGATCCGCTGCAATTCACCGGCTGAGATATATGTACTGCGTAAACGTAACGTTGCATCATTTTCTTAGAATTGCTGCAACCGACTCGCGCTTAGATTAGATACTCTTTCATTGCTACGCGAAAAATACCTTTAATAAGCGGTGCATTATTAAGGGTATCCATATCGAAAAGAAAGGATATAACAAATGACGATCTTTTGAGCTCGAAAACTCCGCGTTTTGCTTTCATTCATCTTGCAAAGTTAGAAAGTATTATAGGAGAAGGGAAGAGTAGGGATATTAGCAAGAGCTTCATGCGCGAGTTAAGAATTCCGAGTGTGCCTTGGCTCGTACCTGGGCATGGTTTTGCATCCATAGGGTAGTTTGGACTGAAAAAGTGTACTTTTTAGTAGAGTCTGAGGCAAAAATTGGCGGCATTTTTCGCTCCTCGCGGAGTTACAGGGACACTTAAGTTCTTTCGCGGTAACCATTACGCGATTATTGTATGATTGCTCGGTAGGATCATTCCGCCCGCCTCCCTTCACGGGGCAAGCTCGTTGCGGGGGCTCGTCCGGGATTATCCGCGGCGAGCTTCGAAACACATCGAGGCTCTAAAAGTCCCATGAAAAATAGATCCTCCGTAACGACAACCGCCCATAGACGGAAATTATAGATGCGCGGCGCGGAGGGGCGCGCCCTCCTCATCGTTCTTCTTACATTATGGAGCAAATTATAAAAGCTACTTTGCGCGGATGGGCGCGCGTTCCAAGTTCGCTGCGAGCGGAGTGTGCAGCGTAATAATTTAGCGCACGATGGGTCTATAGGCGTGTGTCGATCGTCCGCAAACTCCCTGCTGGCAGAAGCGATCGAACACCCTCGCGACAACCACCGTCTTCCCGACCGGTGCACTGTACGCGATGCAACGTTCCATCTGCGGGAAAGACATAGAAACGATTGACGTGCATGCGCATAGTGTACGTGCACTTTTTATGTAAAGTATGGAACGTCCTCGGTGAATTGATAGGGTTGTCAAGAAAAAGATACGCTTCTAAGTATCTGGATTGTAACAGTCATGCTTGAACATGATGATGCATAGATAGATCGCGTCGCCATATTTCGAAGAGACAAGAAGCGATACACGTCAATACGTATAATATGTCGTGGGGAATATTTAGAAATCTCGTTGATTAATATTTAATAATTCTGTTTCCCTTTGTTTGCGACCTTCGTGACTAGCAACCACGTGAAACCGGCCACGAACCAAGCACGTTTTGTCGTTAAAAAATATGACCGCCATTCTTGGCACTATTTGCACCTGGCTTAAATTTTTACCGCAAGTGTTAGCGGTCTAGTGTACTGTCTAGAGGTCTGCATACGATTCACGTGCACAAGCGTAAATTATGAAATATCTGACGTTTATTTCTCCCGTTCTTGCTCTCTTTTTATCTTGGGAGGAAAGAATAATAGCGCCGTTCGCTATAGCTACGTTCTTGCACAACGCTTCGAAATTATAAAGCGCCTACAAGACCGTTGAATACCGTTCCAGAATTATTCGAGGCGACGTTCCCTTCGCAGTCGACCTACGCGCGTCCACCCTTTCTTCCCCACCCCTTTTTTAAAGTCTCACCTGTCTCGCGAGACGCTTTCCAAGCACACGTGCGAAACGCTCTCAGAGTGCAACAATAATTGACTAACTTTGTGCTTAAAGCGTTACGTCATACATTTATCTAACGCTCTCTGCTTCTCGATTTTTGTTTCGATTTTAATTCTTTTGGATCTTGTAAGTCGTTCGGATCTTGGATCTCGTCACTGACGACAAAGCCCAACGGATCGCTCGAATTTGGACAATTTTCTCATTTCATTGTTCATGTAAATTAATTGAACGTAGATCGCCACGATCTCACGTCGTCCTCGCGTTGTAGCAACGCGACGGCGGATCTCGCTCTCCCGTGAGGATGACGGCGACGGAAGAGCGGGCTTGCAGCATGGGAACCGCATCAACGGTAATACATACGGGCGTTCTGGCATTAGAGCCGCACACAACGTTCGCTCTCTTTCTCGCTCGCTCTCGCTTTCTCGGTTTCCCTCGTGTGTCAACACGTTTCCGACGCCCACGACGAGTTACGCATGCGCCTCGTGCACCTTATCAGTTCCTCGCTCTCTATCTCCTTCTCTTTCCATCTTCTTCCATTCTTCTTCTCTCTCTCTCTCTCTCTCTTTCTCTGTCGCACTTTACTCCTTCTGCTCCTCTCTTTCAAAATACGGGAGTATCTCGGGTTTCCCGCACGCCTTGTGTGCACGAACCTTCGCGGCGCAGGACTTTGGAAGGAACTTTTTCTCCAACAAAAATGCTGAAATAACAGTTTTTATTTTTAGATAACAAAGAAATAAAGAGTTTTAGGAATGCAGTTTCACAAGTACCAGAGATAAGGATAAAACGTTATTTTTAATACAATCCCAGGCGAACGCTAATGAGAGAAAGTCCGGGGAAAATATGTCAGATGAAATCTTCGCTGATTAAAATTCGAGTCGAAATTACTCGAGGAATTCGTAGACGAGAGTAAGCGCGGATTTTAGGCCACTCTGTAGAATAATCTGTTTATTAATGTTGAGCAACTGTCCGCGTTCTTCATTCGACGAGATACTCGAAAAGGATTGTTATTACAAAACTACGTCGATAACTACAATTACGAGCAGTTAGTGCGACCAATAGTAGAGAGAGCACGGGCAATAAATCTTTCTCCTTTTCCTGTTTTCTCTTTCTTCATTCTCCGTCTCCTTCCTTTCCTTCTTCGCCGCCTTTGTCCTCGTCCCGCCTCCGGGTTCCGTTTCTCTGGCCGTTCGTCGGATACGCCCCTGGCTTTTCTACAAGTACCCTTTTCTCCGCGCTAGTCAGTCCCTCCGCTGGTTGGTAAGCACGGAATTTTCCAATTCACAAGGGTGCATAGACGATGCGGGTCGTCGACATGGTTCCGGCCACTCGCAACATCCTCGATGTTACCCGCTGCGAACGTGCCACCGGCAAGAAAAATTTCAAGTTACGTCGTCACATTCGGGCGCTCCTATGCCACGTATCGAGGACACCCTACCACCATTACGCTCCTGTCCCAAGAGTGTAAACTTAATCACTCCCTCTCTCTCTCTTTACTCATCCTCTTCTTACTCTGTCCACCTTCCTCTGCCTTTTCTTCACTGACGGATCGAAACTCCTAGCGGCCCTAAGCTTGTAGACGAAATGGAAATTTTCTGATGAAAGAGAAACTTTTTTCTTTAATAATATTAAAACCTATTTATTAAGCGCGATTACAGCGAGTTTTGTGAAATGATTTATCGTCGAGGCAGTAAACGGGAATCTTAATTCGCTCGAGTTCGTCATTGGTCTATACCGTTCCTCTCTCTCTTTGTCTTTGTATCGTCACACTTCTTCGTATGACCCAGCTTTTTCGCTCCTCTTCCGTTCTCATTGCACACACCAATTTTCCAATTGATAAGGGTTGCATAGTTGATACACCGGAGCAACCCTCTGCTGTTTTATCTCTTTTTTTTCTTTCGTTATCTCGCTTCCCCCTTCCTTTCGCCCCCTTCATCATGTATGCATCATGTCAAACTCAGCGCACGGCTATCGTCTAAAATATTGACGAGCGAACCATGTTCCCATGCAAGGAATCGTCAATGTCGCAACAAACGATTTCGCAAACGTCGCTGGGGACAATTTTCCATATATCGATACGGTTGGCATCAATGGGCACAAAGTGAAGTTCCCGAGACGCGCGGCGGCGTCCACGTTCCGCATCCCGTGCGGGTCTTCTTGAGGAAGGACGGAGAGAACTCGCGAGAAACTGAATATTCGTTGATTAGTCGGGAAACTCGGTTATCGATCTCGGTTATCGGGGATCTCGGTAAACACGCGCGAAGCACGGGCGAAGGGAGAACTCGTTGCCCTGCCGAGCGCGAATCGAGCGCGCGCGCGTTACGTAAAATTAACAGTCATGTTCCGAAACTCACTTTCCCGTCTGGGATTTTGGAGGAGAGAGTAGGAGCGAACGGCGGGAGGGAGGGAGAGGGGAGGGGGGAATATCATGAGAAAACGCTATGAAAGGTAGAGTAAGACGGTCATGTGCCAAGTAAGAGTGGGGGAGGGAACATCTCCCTTTACTCGCACGCGAGTAATCGCTTTTCCTAACTGATATCGGATTCGACGAGCGTATCTCCTGATATGTTGTGCCCAAAGACGAATTGGCGGAGAGAAAGAGAGAGAATTTATTGACTGTAGAAAAAAAAGAGAGAGAGGGAAGAGAGAGTGAAGAAATAAACTTGAGCTTTGATGTGACTGCGGTATATTCGTTGCAGTTGTGTCGCGATGCCGGAGCGCGTGTTGATTTTGACTAAACTTGGAGTTATCAGCGCGCTTAGTGTGCTCGGCCATGATATCTGCCTCTGACGCTCTCGTCCGCGACGAGAAAACTGCTCAGCGCGCAAAGGCAGCGCGATTACATTACGAGCTTACGGCACGTACGTGCGGATAGCGTTTTTCTAAAGTCGAAACGTTACGACGATTATTATTGAAAAGATGAATACATGAGGCGATTCGACTCGCGAATAATTAACCTCATTATATTTAAATTATAATGTAATATTTAATAAATATAATATTCTGAAGAGAGAGAGAGAGAGAGAGAGTTGAATATAATCTGAACATTATAATATCGTATCTTGAAATATCTGTACATTGCTGATAAATCCTGAAATTTGAATTAGGTATAGCACATTTCTCGATATAGGATAGTCTTGAATTTTTCGACGAAAATCTGTTTGGACGTGTATATCTTATTGTTAGATAAAGCGTGGGTTTTCGGAAGGTCTTTCCGCATCCATACAGTCACGAGCGAACGCGTGGCGGGTATCTCATTCGATAATGTCGCGCGATTTTTGCGCGAGAGCCGTCTAAACGCCAGAAAACAAGGGCGCAGAGCATATCTTTTCAAATTTACGCTATTACGCGATGCGATGATGAAGCGACGTGCATACGCGTTAAATATCCCGGACGGAAGAGAGCGTTTCATCCATCCTGGATTTCTCTCTCTCGGTGGCGGACAACCACCAACAACATCGCGCGAGTCGGTGGAATTAAAAAATCGTGCGCGCATGCGTCTCGCGCGAATACGCGGCTCCGCACGAAAGTCACACATTTGTGCTCAGTCTGCCGTCAAGAATCGTTTTTCCTCTTTTCTACGCACTTTACCCACACACCGACGCGCGATTATCATCGTGAAACTATGGCGATCTCGCGAGTTTGATTCGCGAGAAATCGAGAAATAAACGAGGTCGGAAACTCAAATCGTGAGACTCGGTAAAAACATCGAGCTTATCCCGGGATCTCTATCGGTACAGGAAAGACACACAGTCCACTGTCGCTCGCCTGTCTGTGTGTGCGGAAAGTCGCTGAAATAAATAAGAAATAAATAGAATCAGAGGAAGGAACGTGCGCCGCGTCTGCGTATCTCGACTGCGAAAGAAAAAAATCTAATCTCGCCGGAATGCGATAGCGGTTTTAAATGTTGCTCCTATGATTTTTACGATGTCCTTCGCGCACGGGCGTCGCGACGCGTTTACTCGGCTTCCTCAGGTCTGTGTCAGCGGGTTCCCCGGAGCGTGGGGACCCGTGTGGGTGCGGCCTCTCGGTCTCGCGGGAAGAAGGGGCTTTCGCTTGTCGGAACGGCGCGGCGCGGCGCGGCGCGGCGCGGCGCTCTCTCTTCCAGAGTAGGTCCTATCCTCGTTTTTTCTTCTTTTCCAGTCGATGGTCCCTTCGTCGCTCTCGTGGCTTCAGCATCAGCACTCCCTCTCGTGTTAGGGTCGTCCCTATCTTCCTTCCTCTCTGTTACCCTCGGCGATATTAAGCTCCGTAGTCCGCGTCCAGGGATGTACATTCATAGGGATGGAATTCGTGTGCGTGCGGGATCACGAGATGCCTGTCGAGTCCCGACATCGCTTCGGCACAATTTTTCTCAATTTTTGTAACATCGTGTTGTTGTATTATACATACTGCGTTATTATTTTTATTATCGAAAGTATATTAATTGCATGATTTAATTTGCTGTTTCGTTTTATTTATATTTTATTTATTGGTAACAAAAGATTGCGATATGGCTTTATACAACGTACTATACTTTATGCATGTTTCGTAGTGTTACTTGAAAAATACGCGGTCTGTCAAATTTCCAAATCTGGCAAAATATCACCATTACTTGCTTGCATACTTCTCTTTTTGCGCAATTTTTTATGTAAGGACCATGTTGTAACAATAAAATAATACTTTACGTGAGATTGATTCACGTAACATTGTCGATGCGACCACAATGCAACGGCGGTCACTGGCTGCGTCCCTTGTGGTACATAAAAAATGCATCACTCGTGCTTTGCAACGTGACGTTTGTTCCACGTACATTGCCATGTCCTGTACGAGGCAGGACTGACTGATCTTTTTTGCTGTTAGCTTTGAAGTTACATGACTTTAAAGTTACATATTTACTTTACAATTATTTTACATCGCAGTAGAATTCACGCTTAAAAGCTCGCAAAGCTCTCGGTGTAGCTTAGGTTTTAAGCACGACTCTTTCGAGTTATTACATAGGGAAAAGTTGACTTTGGAATTTGAGATATCAATGTTAACTTTTGCGGATCATCTTGTTTACGTAACTTGTGAAATGGAATTACACAGCTCGATTGAATCAATATTATTTAGCATAGTGAAAGATATTGTGACAGCGAATGCGAATTGGGAAATTGGAAAACATGCCACTGATTGACAGATTGCTAATAATGATTCGCGCTATTAATTAATTTACGATTAATTAGCACGGTACATATGATTCATAGGGTTATTCCAGTAACTCACTTGCGTTCCTGATAACGGGACAACTGTGCAGCGAGTTATTTACAACTCCGAGATGGGAAACGTTACACGTTGCATCGGGATAGAGATACATTGTGTACAGCACTAAAAGCAAAGTTTTATTCCGAAGCCTCACATCTGCCTGATCTAGGTCTCCCGTTAAAAATTGCACGTCAAGGTCCAAAAGTTCTCTCTCGCTCGATCGAGAGCGCAAGATCCTTGTTCAAATTCCGTGGATTTGAATTTTGAAACGGGCGGGAGTTGAGGTCTCACGCCAATCGCGTGCTACGTCCGCACCTGCGATAAGCGCCCCCTCTCCATCACACATACCCACACGCGCGCGCGCGCGCACATGCATACACGTACTCAGCAATGTTGATTCCCCCACGCCGAGTCCCTCCACTCTGCCGATACCGAACCGAGTCCTGCTCGGTCCTCGGTTAGGTTCAGTCCGTGGTGCGCCGCCGGCGAGTGAAGTGCTCCGTTCTACGCGCAGGGAATCCGTTGTCGGTCTCGCTGTCGGAGTGGCGCACGAGCGAGCGTGTGTTAATGCGTCCGCTGTAGAACAGAGGGGGGAGACAGTGTGGGTACGTGTATACACATCGACAGTAGGAGCGAGCGCGCGCGCGCGCACGTACACGCGTGTGTCCCGTACGCTCTCTCGGAGTCTCGGTGCGTCGTACGTACTACGTACGTCGCGTGTGTCTCTGTCTGCTCCCGGTGGCGGCTCATCGTGGCTTCTGCTCTCGCACCCCGACCACGGCCGCTCGCGCAATCACACACACGTACACACGGATAGACGTGCACGCACGCACGCACGCACACGCAGGAGAGACACGAACGTGGAGGCATGACGGCGACGCGGGAGTGTTACCCCATACGGTAGGACAAACTGTACATCGTGTCTCTTTTCTTTTGCGATAGCGATAGCGGCGATGACGACGAAGACGAAGACGACGATGACGACAACGACGCGACGATCACGACGTGCCGAGAACGATCGAGCGTTGGGCGGACAGACGACTAACGATTCCCAGCGGCTCTACACGGAATCGAGTGCGTTAGGTGCAACTCGATCGGATACGAGACGACGACGACGACGACGGCAACGGCGACGGCATAAACTTGACCACAATTGTTTTGTCCGAATCAATACCCTCCGGCAGCGGCGGGCATTTCGCATATCGCCGGACGAAAACGGAGCCTCGTCGTCGCGAGCGTGACGCTGCTGCTTGCCCGAAGAGCCCGACGTACACCGGAACGTAGATCGGAGTCGGAGTCTACGTGTGTTAACTCCGTCTCGCCGCTCGTCCAGATTCCGCCTCCCTCGCTCTATCGACGCGTGCATAATCTCTCCCGTTGCTCCTCTTGCCCTTCCGGTGCCTCGTCTCCGCTGCTCCATCGTTGCTCGATCACTCGATACCGCACCGAGAGAGCCTCGGCCGTTCGATATATACGTCGTCGTCGACGTGCCGCAGCCGCAGCCGCCGCCGCCGCCGCCGCCGCCGCCGCCGCCGCCGCCGCCGTCGTCGTCATCATGATCGTCTTCGTCGTTACCGTCGATTCACGCGATTCTCTACCATCGACAAGCGCCAAACGTTACTCGTGCCCGTACGAAATACGTATGAGTGCCAAGGAGCTTTTTTTCCTGTCGACGACGTAGCTGTCGGCGATGTCCGCAGCTGTTTTGCTGCCGACCCAGTGTTACATCGCGTATTGCGTCGCCCGCAGCAGTCAGACGAGACACTTGTGTTTTGTTTAACGAGCACGCAGTGTCTTCCTCTCCCTTCCCGTGTTACGTTACAAACGTTATGAACGAGCGGTTCCCACCCTTGTACGCTTCGTGCCCGATCACGCTCGGATCGCGAGGAACTCGCGTTCTTACATCCGGGGATATAAACAATCGTGCGAAACCGGAGCGAAAGCTCCGCAGTAATTTCGGTGAACTCGAAGACTCCCTGTGACCGCTGCGCGATAGCGAAACTGTAACGTTCCGTTTTCGGAACGAAAATTTGAATCAATCGTGGATTCATTCGTTTTGCCATGTTCTTCTTGGAGATATATATATACTTCTCTCGCTGAAACTCTTTTCCTATTTTAGTATTTTATAAATAATAAAAGCATTTTGCCCCCGATCTGTGGTCTATCTCGAGATCCGCTATTGGATATACATGTATATATTAGCTCATCGTTCTTGGACGCTTTAGCGTTTCTCGTTCTTGCACGATAAATAAATAGAATAAGTGAGCCGGTTATACGATTGACCCGCTGACGTCGTCGTGCCAACATTCGTCATTCATACCTATATTGTCACGCGCGGTCTGTACGTCACAATGTAAATCGTGTCTCAAGAGTTGCTACGTCACTGGGCGAGGTGACATAAAAAATGCAGCTGCAAAATCACTAAAAATTAACTGCGTATTATGGCGACGATTTCCGTTGAAAACATTGACGATCGATGAAAGTTAATCGCTAACGTTTAAACATTTTCTTTTGTGATCAGTCTCCTCCTCGAAAGCAAGCAGTCTTTGTGTAAAAAATCTTTATAACGATGATTGACTTTTGGTAAATATATTGTTTCAATCACGGCAATATCATCTATACGTATAGGGTGTTTTTATATTTATGATTTATACGTATTTATTGCCGTTTTGTATTCTCTTTTCGATTTTTCTTCTTTCCTTCTTTCCCTTTGTTAGAGCAATATGGGCAATATAATTTATTTATGATGTACCTATTTGGCTGTCTGTTCAGAGAGATATGGTATCATCGTAACAAACAATGTTTCTCCATCTGCGTTTTTTCGGGTTTAAGATAGCCTTGCAATAAGGCAATCTCGTTTATAATCGCACTTACAATTTCGCTTTCTACCGCTTTCAATCTTTGAAGGTTCAATGAATTTCAGGTTCAAGAGAATTTCAGGAACTTTCTCTTGAACTTTTCTTCTCAAAGAAAAAGGTGTTTTTAAAATTTGATTGCCGATTATAGCATCAAATCTTTTTTCTCTACATTGTTTAATCTATGTTAAAAAATTGACGAATTACTTAAATTTTCAGGTCCATAGTTGATTGAAAATGTTAAAGATAAATTCGCTGATAAGTTATGATTTGTCTTGTGTCGTGATACCGTGTGCGTCAACTGCATGATCGAGGGAAACGTTTCTCTTCGTCCTAAACAAAGAAATGAATGTATTGAACTAAGAGATTGTGTGATAATTTATGTAAAAATACTTCGATCAAGGATACCTGGTCGGGTCAGACATGTGCAAACTGGAATACTCTATAGCTCATGATCAGCGCAATAATATGAAGATATGACGCTTCTATCTTTAATATATTCCATATGAAAAATAAAGTTGGCAATTCTAAAACATGATGCATAGTCGATATAATTTTCAATATCGCGAGCGCGTTACCGACGTCAAAGAAAATCTATTTAAAAATTCTAGACTTCGAATAAAGAATATATTTATTCCGACCTGAGTCTCAAGATATTGAATATTTACGAGCACGAGCGAGCAATAAACATTTCATTACGATACAAGCAAACAATATCGAGGAGCTGTTGTTCCGCGCGCAGTAATTGTAATGTTCAGAGACATTTTGCTTTTCTGAAAAAAGGTCCCGTATAAAAATGGCGCGCCCACGATTGTCACGTTTACTACCTGGAAATCATCTGTAGCGTATCTCTAGCGCTTTTCACCGAGAGATGTAGCAACGATGATAGCGGGAACGATCATCAAACGTTGCACAAGAAACTCAGGCCTAGACTCAGACCATACCTCAACCCTAGGACGCGCAAGCTGGTCGGGGCATATTGTTCGCTAGACGCGGCATATGTTCATGAAGGTCTTGTAGCGGCAAAAGAGCAGGTGGTAGCCGAGGGGAAGACAGGTCTCCCTGGGTTTTTCAGGAAGTCGCCCATCGGGAATGATCGGTGCATTCGCGTTCCATAATAGTCGCTACTGCTGACTAAACCAGGACGTTCAGATTAGGAATCTACGTCTAAGAAATCTGTGTATGTGAGCGCACCATACTAGCTCGAGGTTGAAGCCTTGCCTGGATGCTTCCCTTTTTGTGAGACCGATGTCCCTTTGGACCTATGTCCTGATGTATTCCGAAAGTTTTGGGATGAGGTTCTGAGAAAGGAGACTGAGAATGCAAGAATGTTCTCATCATTCGTCATGGATGATAAATTTTCCACGTTGTTTCCACTTCGTAGGCGATTTAATGTCAACGTCGCTCCTCAGTTTCGCTTTTTCCGTGTGACAAATCGTGTTGATAATGATATTTTTTATACATAATTTAATTTGCATCTACGGTTAAAGGAAAGCACTGGTCAGTGCAAAGTGTGCACGTGTGTGTTCTTAAAGGAAGTTCGGTTCATCAACAAGTCATTACCTTTCGTCTTATTTATTGTTGTTAATCGCTTACACTCCAGATCTTGCTAAAATGGATTTTAAAAGAAAGATTAGATTATTTGTTCCATACTTGTTCGTTCTTATAAATTTTCAGTTTGTTTTCTTATGCTTTATGTATTGATAGAAATTTATTCTTCTCAGTCTTATTACATATAATATTAATAAATCTTATTACATATAAATATGAATCAATATTATTATATGTTAAAAATGATTTTTCTGGGATAATTTTGTTCTGTTTTAATCAATTATTTATACAATATATTCCATCATACATACACGCATACACGTGGAACGGTATATATGTTCTGGAAAGCATTGCTCAATGTTAATACGCGATTGTGCCAATTGCCTTGAGAAAGCGTGCTTCGCACGCGCGATGTTTGTAGTCGCGGATGAGTAACGCGGTTTACCAACTTGCATAGGCTCGCACAATCATGGAATGCATCGCAATTGTTAAGCACTTTCGTTCTCACGAATAACGTCGACTGGCCACGAAAGTTGCTGTTAACGTTGAAACAGGATCGGGAAAGCTCTCGACCGAGTCTTCTGCTATGAACGTTATGAAAATCGAGAAAGTTGAATCGATTTATGAATGCTACGACCATCGAGAACACCCACATGACGATTCGTGCAGGCTTGTCTACTCTCTACACATAATATTTGATAGAAATATTTCGAATAGGAAATTAAATAAAATTTAGTATACATCAAATGGAATCTTTTCTGAAAAAGTTAACCATTTATATGTTTATTATTGTATTTTATTCCATCCTGCGGGGGTGCGCGATGGATCCTCCAGGTGAAAAAGGCATTCGGGTCGGCGAAACTTTTCGTGGAAACGCCTCTTAAGAGCGGATGTGGACGTGGCCGTTCCCCGCTGCGCAGGGCCGTAAGGCACAAAGGGGAATCAACTCTCCCTGTTCCTCGTTTGCTTTTCTCTCTCTCTTTGCTTTTCCCTTCTCCCTTCTTCTCTCTCTCCTTGTCTCTTTTTCTTAGGGACTGCCTAGTATCCAATCCATCTTTCAACGAAGGGTACACCTTTCCATAAGTCCCCATTGTGAATATGCAACAATCCTCGCGGAGATCCTTTCCAAATTCTCTTCGGTATCTGAAACAAGATAATTCAAGAAAAGCACTTTTTATCTGATTTTTCCGATTTGGAGGAATTACTGTAGAAGATATATATTGTTTCATAATATTATATATAATATATAATATATTAATACATAATTCAACTATCATGACATTCCTGCACAATTAAATACTGGTATCAGTCACGTGATATCAGTACGTCAATTAATCATCGCGAATATCTCGAACTACTAATGAGAGGCCATCGAGAGGCCATGGTATCTCGCGAACACGGTTAACTCTCTTTAGTCTTTCACGTTTTTCAAACTTTTAATCCCACATGACCCTTTTGTGCGACTAATTGCATCGCGGACTAATCGCAATGCGCAGTCAATTCGAACTTGAAACGTAATTTGCCACAACATGGTCGCGAGATGAGTTATGTACAATATGTGTACCAGGTGTGCAGGCATACAAGTACATTTATGTGTGCGTGCGATTCGTTCTAGTCCTTCGACCGCCATTCAAACTCCAAAGTTCGTCCCGATACCTAAAACCCTTCTCGATACCTAAAATCCTTTTTTTCTATAAATGGCCTTAATCCTGATGCGTTCAAAGAACTAGAAGATAAATTCTTTCAATGATCGTCTAGAATTCAAAACTTTACAGTCTCGTAATTATATGGCTAGTACGCATGAATCGTCTATGTGTATCCTGGATTACTTGAAAATTTAAAGCGTTAGGTTTCTTCGAGTTAGAACTAGACAACCAAAAGACTTAATACCGTGTTGAATAAGATTCAATTTGTATAACATTTATTGCTTACGAATCTTGCTGGAAAAATATTTCCGCGAATGAATTCAAGTTTCTGCAAGGCTCTACATCAATTATTGCCTAATATAACATAATACCACACAATATACCAAATAATATAACACACATTATATAACATAACAAATCAAAAGTGGAACATGCAATTTGCGCGCGCAAACACATGGAGACCTTCGCAAAAGGAGCGCGCGCGCAAATACTCTCGCAAGGCCTTTTTGGCGACAAGGCAAAGTCGCCGGGAACCACGCGCGAATTTCTTAGTCAGCGGCCATGACTAAGAAGAGGCCGCAACCTTTTCAGGCAAGAGACGCAACCGACGACGAGTGCACGGACGAGTGCGAATTCGCTCGAGTAACGCGGCTGCCTGAGCGCACACGCGGCTCGAATGCGTTCACGCTCGATAATCGAAACGGTTCCCGGTTCTTACTGAACTGGTCGGAGTTTATTTTGCAGCGGTCCAGTTTAACGCGATTGCGAGTAGTTGCGCTGCGTTCTCCGCCTGTGCATATCCCTGATCAGCAATATTGCGACGCCTTGCCCCTCCACAATGAACGGTCGCGATACGTCGATATCGTTATTTATTAATTATATATACAGTTACGGCCTAGGCGATGCTTATAACTATAGTTGTTTTGCCGATCTGGCACTGGCGACCGGATGCCAGTGTTTTCGTTATGGACTTCCTGGGCTTGAAGAGATTGGTACCAAGGTCTACCTGCAGTGTAGAGTGTCATTGAAGTTTACTTACTGATACAATGTTAGGTCATTAACTAAATAATCCGAGTCGCGTCTAGATGGAGATAAATCAAACAAAATGTATACTTATGACAGCACAACATAGCTTGTCATGTATTAATTTTATACGACGAGCAACCTTTAAAAAACCAAAAGATTCTCCGAAATTGTTGTAATATTTGTATAGAAATTTAGACGCGACTTGGATTACTTAGTGAATATTGTACTTTTTTTGCTGATTGTAATATTTTTCATGCCTTGGGTTGTTGATTCTGCTGTGTCGAAACAATTGTTACCTTTCATATAGCCTCTGGTGATCGTGCAGCTATATATCTGAGGGAACATCAGAAATATATTTTATAAGTTAGAACGCTCTCGTACATGAGCGTAATCACTATAAACGTCTGTGACGATTTACCACTCCTTATGTGTTAATTTGCAAGATGAGTATCGAATGTTGACCTCGCGTTTGTTACGGTATTCGCTAGAAAGATATAAAATAATTAATGTATGCATGCGTAATGAAATGTTTTCTAGTTGGAATAACGTGTCATGGATCGCGCGATTAAGTTTCGCAATGCGGTAAGCGGTAATGGCATCAGGCAGATATTTCTATGGACTTGCGTAAAGATTCACGTGGCGTAAATAATCCGTATGCATTAATTGAGAATCCTGTTGGTTGGCAATCTCAAAGAGTCTCAAGGTTGAATTAACAGCAAACAAGACGCTAAATTAAACTTGAAGGAACAAATTTGTGAAGATCAATAATATTAGCAACATTTATATGTACTCCCTTAATTAAAGACGGAAAATTCAACGCGTCGTAACGCTCGATGGAAAGCAGAAAAACTAACGCGAAGGAAACGTGAAATCAGTAGTCGGATCACTATTCCTCGGAGAGCAAAATGGGTCCTCTCTCTCTCTCTCTCTCTTTCTCTCCCCCCCCCCCCTTATTCGTCTCTCTCCTTTCATCCTTCGTCTCCCTTCCTCTCGAGCTCTCTGAGGTGCCAGCCAGTTTCGTGATACGAAGCGGTTTGGATCGATAGAGAGTGAGCTCCTTCGAGCCCTCTTGGCCTGGCGATTCCTGGAGGATTCTGAGGAAGCTGAACGCACTCATGAGGAAAGTCCTGACAACCAGACCCCGATTTCTTATTCGTGGCTCAGCCCGGGGACCAACGACCTTTGTTCTTTTTGAGGGCCGACTCGAGTGGACGGCAGTGGAGGTCTGAGATCGAGGTCTTGAGTCGCGCCGGTCAGGCCAGCTGTGTGCTGGAAAATCGAAAACGCAGCTGCTCGAGAACGCGCTATTTCGAAGGAGTCGATGGATTTCAAGCCGATAGAATGTTACACCGCTGCATTCAAATCCACAGACGAAATAGTACGCGCGCCCGCGCGCGCGCACAGCTGGCTAGGATCGAGACGAAAGATGAGAATGATGCATGTGCCACGAAGAATCAATTCTACGTAAAGCGGAGGAAAACGCAGGCCGCCGAGGTCGTCTGGAGTTTTTCATCGAAATTTAAATTAAAATTTTAACGAGCGTTCTTTCTTTTTCATATAAATTTCCATGCAAATTTATGCTGAGGAGCAAGTATAATGTAAAATATCTTAAGTCGTAAAGTGTTAAGTGGATTTTGGCAACTCTTCCCCAATATCGATAGGCCAAGGGAGATCGATAAGCGTTACTCGAAATCGCGATTATCGCACTGCTCGAACAAGACCTCGTTCGATGGCGGCTATTAATTTTTACTAGCACCGTGACCTTGTATTCGCCAGCGGATCACACATCCGGTCAAGTACTCCGTCGTGATCGTGGCAATTGACGTTTCGTTCTGGCGAAATATGTCGGCAGAACGTTCCCGAGATGCGTCTTGGGGACATTTTCCCCGCATTTGCGGGGAAACGCTTGCACGAGCTTGCTATTTTACGGGCGTGTGTCCGACACAAAGCGGAGAGTGCTAAATCAGGCCGGCGTGGTGCGGCGCGGCGGCTACGCCGTCGCCACGGCTATGCCTCGTATCGAATCAGATCGTGTAAAAGCGTCTCGCGTGCTTTTCAGTCTTGCTCGTGTTCGCAAAATTCGAACCATGTCGTTGCATAAAAAGCCTAATTTGTACAGTATGCAATCATTCGTGTGATTCTCTCCTTTGACTTCATCGTAGCTCGGTTTTCGCTTCCGTTGCATCTCTCTCCTTTTCGAAAGAGCGACAGAAAGAGAGAGAGAGAGAGGAGGGGGGGGGAAGAGAAGAAATCGCCGCCGTCGTGGTTGCCGTCGTCGCCATCGCCACTGCGCGAGAGGAGTTTAAAGGTAAACGGGTTTCTCTCCGCTCGCGCAGACACACATCACCAGGAGGCTGGGCCCCGTTCTCGGCTCCGACTGGCCCACGTACACGGCGTGGCCGGGACGGCGCGATCGCCACGCACATATCGAGGCAACGGTGCTTGCCCGCGCGACGTGCGTCTCTCCCGTGTATCGCTTGAAAATTTCACGAGCGCGATAAAAGGAGTCAGAGTCGAGGGTATCGGGGCGCCGGGTGGTGCAAAGCGGGAGCTTACGGAAAGGAGGCCCTTCTTCCCTTGAGCTCCACGTCGAAACGTATTGTTATCGTTGACCGGCTCGACGTTTACCGGCTCTAGCGTTTTTAACGTAGGAATAATAGATAAATGACGTTAAAAGAAAGTGGAAAGTAGCATTAAATGCTCGATCGTCCGTACGTATCTATCGCTGTTTGCCTCGTCCGTATCACGCGTATCGCATTTACTCGTAATGGCGTTTATCACACTCGCATGAGCGGAGCATGCCTCGCTTCTTTAAAGACAAGTGCTCTCTGCTCTTGCTCTGTTCCGTTCCTCTCTCTCTTCCTCTCGCAGTTGACTCGTTTTATCACGTTGTCAACATCGAGTGAGCTAACACGAAGAGGCTCGTCGCCTAAAAATACACGGCGAACTTACGGTTATCGTTCGATCCCACAGACATTTTTTCGTCGGAACACGGGCCTCGGGCCCGCACGAAAGCGGAGAGGGAGCCGAAGCAACGGGGCCTGGATATTCCGGTTCACTTAATCGTTTCCTCGGACTTGTGTCTGATCGCACGGGGCAGCCTGGCAGCGATACCACAGCGCGCGGTGCCCTGGCCCAAAAAGGCTCAAAAAGCGCCGGCCAGTCGAGAGAGGATCCTGAGAGAGAGATCCGCACCGTCGAATAATGCAAACGGAACGCCGCGCAAACGCGCACGACAATTCCGTTTAAATTATCCGTCGTGGAACGGCATTGTCCCCGCTAAACTAAACGATACATGCGCTGTTTCACCATTCAATCGCATTAAATCACAATGACGAATTTCTTCGAGCAATTAGAAAGCTGAATTTTTGCCTAACTCGAATGCGAAACGTCATTAAGGGTCTTTGAGTCATAAATGAGTCATTCACAAATGAACAAAGGTAAATGGTTCTGAATCAAATTTTAACGGAGAGATATACACGTATATACACGAATAATATAAGACAAAGAAAGAAAAATGCTTTTAAAAGATTTTTTACTTGACTGCACTTCTAACTTTAAAATGTTCTTTAATCTTTTATTTATGAAATTTCCACGTTGACGTGCGGTTTTTTGTCAAATTTAAAGTGATTTAGCATGCTGATCTCTTCTGACATTGAGTCTGAAATTGAGTCGAGCTGAAAGGTTTACGAGACAGGAGCAACAATTCAATTTTACAATTGCAAATAGTGTACGTAATATCGGACACGGTAGCGGTATCACGAATTACCGATCTCTGTAAATTACCGGACTTAAATGTGTTACTTTCCATTATATCCATGTTGTTAGGATACTTCGCACTTGTGGAAATTACAGTATTCAATTATTCACGTATTCGAACCGCGAGCGTATTTCCGGTCAAGAGTCAAGCTTATCCTTTCTACTCCAATACTCGTGTATTACACCACCGCCCTTCACCCACACCATTATGTTACTTGCTAAAGTGCATCCTTGTGTGTTTTTTCGCTGCACGAAGCTCTATCTCTATCTCTTTCGCTTGCGTAAATTATAGTTAGCGTTTACATCACCCAAGTGGCAATAAACGTCGCTCGCATCTTGCAAACGGCGAAAACCTTCCTTCTATTTCAGTTCTTTTTAAAGCTTTGATCTATCTGCGGCCACGTGTATTATTTATGTATTATTCATCAATTTTTAAATGACAAAAACGTAAAAAAGTTTACTTATTATATCCTTATCTTTTACGTTATTTATTATTTTTTTAAAAGAAATTAGAGACTGCACAATTTTTGAGCAAGAAATTGGAATTTAATCAAACGTAAAAATTTAACAGGAACAGAGAGAAGTTGTTTTCGCTTTTGTATATATCTATTTTGTTACATTAACGGCTAATTGTGCCCGATTAATTACGTAAATACCGTAATTGATGAGTATTTTGTGCGTGTGTACGGTTTCTCCGTTGTGCTTATGCCTAGATGTAAACGCTTAAATGTGTCTGTGTGCTTTGCGTGTCGCCAAGCTGTTGGGAAGGAGCGCTTATTCGTTATAATTCCCAGGATTGTTAATACATTTCTGTGTATTTGTCAATATCCTCACGTTTTACAAAGGGAACTCTTGAGAAACATGAAGTTGCGCTGGCGCGTGGGGAACTTTAATACGGAAGTTCAGGCAACTCATCATTGTTGCAACGATTGCTGATACTTTACGATCGTTGCGATAGTAATTTACGTAAATGTACCATCAGACGCACTAATTCTTGCTCTTTATTGTATTATATATGAATTAATAATATTAATTAATTCGCGGACGTTTTTAATTTTTTTAGTCCTGATTAAAGATTTATCTACGTGATTAAATTACATGGATGCTACCGAAATATTATAATTGAATAATATTAGTAATAAGCTATATACGTTTTAAAGGAGTTTTAAAGGAGATGAAAGCATTAGTATTCAGGTACTTAATTAATAAACAAAAGTAAATCCTCACCTAAGCCCGTACTATGAAGATTCGCGGGTTAATTTGCAAAATTCATGTTCATTCATATTCATAATTCGCGACGTCACGAATAGCAAGAATCAGTATTTCTGATTGCGCTACTTTTCCTTATTTGCTCAGCCGATTCTATCATTCAGACACGTAATAACATGGAGTTCCATTTGTGACACAAAAATATATCTCATATACATTTACGTAACAAAGATTTTTCTAACATTGTAAACAGCGATAAGTTTTTTACAATTTACATATTGCATCGGTTTGCCTACCAAGTGCTTGATGGAAAAGTGCTTCATGGAAAATCGCTGTTTGTCAATGTGTCCTACACGCTAGCTGAATTTAATGAATTTTTCAAGTTCCCGTGCCGTGACGCACAAAGCACTGATTCAAAAAAGCCATTGTTACCTGCCATTCGCTTATCGGACAGAAGTCACGTCTTTATCTTGTCTAAAATCGTTAATCGCGAAGAAGGAGCTGCGGCCGCTGTTTATTAAAGACACGATTATTAACGAACATGATATGATAATAGTGACGTAAATATTCACATTACGTGACTTTACTAGCGGGCTATTCGGCTTATTGAGTACGATTTGTATATGGTACATAGTCGCTCCTTTTCATGAGTGCTTTGTTACGAGCCCAGTGTTGATAAAAGTACAATATTGCAGCATCTAGTAGCCAAATGTTCACTTTGCAATTATTAAAAAATATCTAGAAGAACAACATTCGTGTGTGATTGCAAGGAATTCGTATTTCTCACACTAACAATTTCAACATTATTAATAATTGCATAAATAAAATACCTCTTTTTGTTTAATGGTATCGCGATAATAATGTTATTAATGACTGCATTTAAAATGAAATACTTGAATAATTTTATATCTGGATTGTGCAATAATTATTACAAAACGTTATATACTAGATTACACAAGATTGTATAGATATTTTAACAATACTGGTTGCGTACGCGACACGGCACAGTTTGCTAAGGGCGAGTGAGGGCAAAATTGTTGATTCCATAGAAATGATTAGGACGTTTCACGCGCAAAGATATCCACGGTTTACACAGCCACGACATGACATCGTAACGAACAAGCGTCGAGGAACGTGTCCGACCTGGTCGCTAAGAATCAGTCGATCGCACAGTTGTTCTCTGGGCACCTAATGCACTTTCAGTCATTTCCAAATCAAACATGTCTTCAGATAAGCTCGTACGAGTTATCGTGAAACATGACTCTTCGCAGCTTTGCGACATCGATTTCTTCCTTGACTGGTCGTTGGCGTAGACATTTCAAACGTTATCGGGACGTTTCTGTAAACGACATCGGTTTCAGTTAAAAATTAAAAAAAGAAAAGAATTTATCGGTTTGAAACTTTCAAAAACTAATTTATTTTACTGCACGAACGAGAAAAAGCGGCGATAAATTCGAAAAAAGTCGTTTATTATATGAAAAATATTTCTTAATTATATATGAGGAATGTTTATTAGAAAATGTACTCGTACGGCGGAATATCGTTATCTGATATACGTTACAAAATATTGATATTATCCTTGATATACAAACAAGTTTCCATGACAAAATATCAAAATATTGCCGGGCGAAGTGAACCAAGCTACCAAGTATCAAACTATCGATACTTGGTAGTGCTCGCATTATAGCGGCTAGCTCGGACGTCTCTTCGACGCGTCTCGCGTTTCGTAATGTCAAGTCGGGGAGTTTGCGAGGCAAGAGAGAAAGACGAGAAGAGATAGAGAGAAATATGAAAGGAGAGAGAGAGAGAGAAGGAGCGGGAGAGATAAAGAGAAATTTGTTACACCCGTCCAGTCTCTCTCGGGCTTGGTAACGTCGTTTAAATACCTCGTCAGGTTCCTCCCGGTGCACGTCGACTGATCATCAGCGAGAGATTTTCACGAGAGGCGATAACGTGCATCCGGGGACTGCTGGGTGGCTGCGCCGTAAGGAGTTAACTTCCTCTTACCAAACGTGACGACGAGGACGACGTTGGCGACAAGGAGGAGAACGAGAAGAATATCACTGGATGAGAGAGTAGACGACAAAAAGAACAGATCGAGAAAGAGAGGAAGGAAAGAGAGAGAGGGAAAAAGAGAAAGAAAGGGAGGAAAGGAGAGAGGAGGAGACACAAACGAAAGGAAAGAAAGAGAAGCAGAGGATGAATGGCCCCGGGAGTCATCAGCATCGTGGCTTGGGCGTGCAGGGACGTTACAGGGCCGTGGTGGCCAATGGCGCTCCATCAGGGCCTCACGCTCGCGCTCCGGCGCCGTCCCACCCCCGTAACGGATGGCACCCTCACGGCCAGCACCAGCACCAGCACCAGCAGCAGCAACAGCAGCAGCAACAGCACCCCCAACAATTCGCCGCCGGCAACAACAAGGATTACCCGTATCGGCAGTGTCCGCCACGATATCACAATGGGTATATAACGAACCGCCGTTGCACATTGTCGCGAATATGACACGTTCTCTCTCGCAACGTGCACTCCGTGCGTGTGCACGTTTCGAATGACTCG
Organism: Ooceraea biroi; assembly: GCF_003672135.1. Taxonomy (NCBI): domain Eukaryota; kingdom Metazoa; phylum Arthropoda; class Insecta; order Hymenoptera; family Formicidae; genus Ooceraea; species Ooceraea biroi. The sequence continues at coordinate 2,239,531 of NC_039506.1, forward strand.
AGAATAGGGACCCGGGCGGTATTCTCCGATATTTGTTTGAGATCTTGAAAATAAATTTGGAGACATTAATAATAGAAAGCTGTACCAAGCTCTTTTGATATTTGTTTTAATTTATAAAAAAATGCAAAGGAGATATGTCGATGATGTCACGTACATTTGCTCGCCTGGGTGCCCTCTGACTTAACACTTGGGCTGAACGTAATACGCGTGTCCTTTGCGATAAAATCGCTGATTGCTAACTTTCATGCACAGCTATTCTTATCAGGCAGATGCATAGGATGTACTGGAAGTTGCGCCAGAACCCAGTATCTGTGCGAATGCAATCCTGAAACGTAAAATTAAAAAATCAGAAAGAGAGAGATCTTATTGCTCGTGTATATCTTCGAAGAGCTTAACTGGCGCAAATACATATTACCTGCAAATTCTTGCGAATCGGTGGAAAATACGATGAGACACTTGAGACACTTTGCACAATTTTCACGTACTTTCTACCAGCCGTAGAAAGTCCAGAGTAAATAAAATTCCGTTTATATTTGGTGCCTGGGAAACGCTCGATCTCCGTTAGATCACTCCGCGTAGTGACGCGCGTTTCGTTATTGGATGGATCGAGCTTTTTCCCGGCCGGTAAAAATTCACGTGCCACATTCCCATTATTCACCGTGCATTTGTGCCGCATTAAACGTCACGGTTTAGCAGGACTTAGCGAAAGTGCCCCGTGCGCGCGCGTTATACGATCGCATATATAACGGATGTTGCGTTCAGACCAGGCCACGGACATACATACGTGTGTATGTCTGTGTGTGTGTGTGTATACATTTAATTTTCAGAGAAGCCGACATTGAAGAGACGACGATTCTCTAATCAACGATAATCAACGGCCGCCGCGGGTGTCGTCCGCGCGTTGCTACGACGTATCACACAAGTTGCAACGATGCATTTTATTTCCGCATTTGCACCTCGAGCCTTTCGTTCGTTCGTCCGCTTGTTCGTTCGCGCAGCGAGTCCACTTTCGTTTATCTGCCTACCAATTAAATCGGTTTATCGATTTTCCTTCTCTCCCTCTGCACGGGCCGCGTGCAATATACCGTTCTGTGTGTTGCTGGATTTTGTTAGATACGACTATTATTATATTAGCCACATGTGTAGACCTCGCAGCCTTTGAATTCTTCATTAGAGCTTCTCATTGGATCTCTTGCAGGATCTCTTGTCTCGATATCTTGTCTTTTATTCCAGCGGCAGAATTTTCGAATCCATTTTCTATTGAAGAACATTCTGAGCAAAGTTACTCGATGGATAACTAGTTAATATCTGAAACTCTATTGGCTCAATTGACTCTCATCCAAATCAAAAAGGTCCAATCCTAAAATAGTCGAAATTATGTCATTAAATTTAGAATTGAGGATTTTAGGGTACTCTACATACATATTCAAATTATCGTTAATTTATTACTGTTTCTGCTAATGATAAGTACTGTCAAGTATCAATGTTGATCTTGATTTCGTTTTGAATCGCAGGATCTTCTCGCAACTCTGATACAGCACATTTGTATCGTTATACAAATGTCGAAATAATTGTCGGTGATTGTAATCGCTTTCTCGATCAGAGAAACACTAGAAAACATTTTTTCCCATAATTCTTTGCTGCTCAAGTAGCATGTATTATTAAGAGGAAGTTGATCAACGACCTCCTGTGCATGCAAAAATTGCAAACTGCATGCAAAGAGACACTGAAAAATATTAATTCACGAGTTCGACTTAAATCACTGTCAAGTTCTACATAAATTCATGTTTGTCTGATGAAAGATTGCACCAGAGAGAATAACTTTATAGATTAGATATAGTATAAAGGCTTCTCTCTCTAAAATTTCTGAGAAAGTAGTAGGAGCTGCGAGAAATGGATATATGTACAGTGATTCACACATTTGTTCACGTGCCTGCAAATATTAAGGATGTTTGTGAACTTATCTTTCTTCTCTCTGGACATAAAGTGATAAATACACGATAAATATTTATGCTATACGCATGAAATGCAGATCTACTCGTTTTTATGATTATATTATTTTAAACACAGAAAAAAGAACGACGTTTCTATATCTATGTGAGCCGATTCGACTCACCAGTATATACAAAAATTTATACTGGATTTTAAATCTCTTAGCAACAGTTTATAGTATTATCGGTATTACATATTGATCGATATTACATATTGAATAACTCGATTAATACACTGACATAGATAAGAATTTATTCAGGAATAGAATTCTGATAATGCTGTAAAAATATTATGAAAATTGCACAGATTTCCACAAGTAGTAGTCATAATTTGCAATTGAATTCGTGACGAGTAACACGCAGGTAACAAGTTCCATAGATACTACAAGTATCGTGACTTTCATTTTTACTGCGATGCTTATTTATGTCGAAACTGCAGAGGGTGTAATCTCGCATCATGTTACAATTTGTCGCTAGCATTGACGCATGACACCGACATCTTTGACAATCGTTAAACTCCATCAATTGACCTCGCTATCCGTTGAACACGTATGGTTTTACAACGTGCGCTTCTACATTTTACTTTCCTTAACTTTTTCTGTACCATGTTTATGTGTTCCAGTGGTTATCTCGTTTAGCATGCTTGCACATACTTATCAGTTTGTACGAGTACATATTTATATACATATACACACATTTTCCTTCTACTCGGAGCATTGCAATTTCCTCTCGCAAAAATGTTAACACGTATCGATATAAATAGGACAGACGAAATAGCTATAATATTCTTCCGATAGAAAATCTCTCTTTTTCTTCTTTTTTTCGCGCTAGGGATGGCACAGAAAGTTTCCTGTGTATATTAATAAATAAGTACAGTACACGAAAATTCCAGTATTACCAAACCCCATAAATATCTGAACGAAATTATGTAAATAGTATTACATTACATCATATATTACAAGCTGCGCAGTGTGATTATTTTACGAATGCCACGAATGTCGTACATTATGTAACGTTGGATTTCCATTGATACGTACATTCTTCATGGTACCATTCACGATGCTAGATGGTTTTACGTTCCACGCGCGCGATTACACAGAATAATGGAATAATATGTATAAATAAATAGACAAATAAATAAATAAATAAATCTCGGTCTCTAACAAAAATAAATAAACCGTCGCGCGTTCCAGTTTATTGAATCGTTCAACTATTACGGTCAATTTATTCGTCCATGCTTGTAGGTCAAGCAAATACATTGAAACTGTCCCACCGCTATTGGATATCCTTTTAAACTGCGGATTCACGTTGACGGACTCAAAGTCGATTTTTCGTTAACGAGAATTCAAGATGGACTTAAAAAATAGCATTGATAATTGCGGAATTGATAAAATTGGCCATTAGTTATTGCAATTTCTATATCTTTAATAATCTTTAATAAATATCGCGATAAATAATAATGATACGTTCAGCATAAAGTGTTATGTAACAAATATACTTATCTTTTTTTTTAAGAAAACATTCGGCCGAGTGAAATAAAGAAATATTTCGCAGATCAATATGTCGCTATACACGACGTGTTTCCATTTTGTTATTTGCACTTCGCAACAACGCACGGCCGTTCGTGTGTCGTAAATAAGACGTATCGTAGCCAGACGTTGCTATCGTTATAATTCTGACTGATGACTGCGACTTTCATAACTGTTCGGCAGCAAGACGCTTACTTAATTACAAGCCAATCAATTATAAACTTGATTTTCGTGTAATCACGATGTTGCAAATCACAGGTTTTTGCAAATCGCATTGAAACTCAATCAACTTGCAGATCTACTTCGCGGTCTAGACTGCGAAAATAAAAGATGCTGAAAGCTTTTGGATGAATTAGGTCGTTGTTCAGGAAGGATGAATGTCGCATAACTAGCACGTGTCGGCAGGATCTCGTTCATGTTGAAGAGCTGAAAGCAAAATTAATTAGTCACATTGAAATAACGTTACATTCGCACACATCATTGCACTTTTGCAAATAGATTTGTGAACGAGCGACGTGATCACATACCAGATCGGATTATGCAATTCTCGAAAATTGATCGCGCGACGTTGAACCGCTTCTGTTTCATCCGCTTGATACCGAGTTAATCGATTGTACTAAATTAATCTCGCAGTCTCTCGCGTTGACCTCCTTATAGATTTTCAAAGTCAGGACGATGCAAACGGTCGCTGCTAGAATTGCAGGTGTTTGGAATAAACGCGAGTAACTCTATTTCAAATTCTTTTAAAGGGCTCATTAAAAAGAAATGGTATTTTCCCGTGAAACTTTCACGACCAGCGAGAACCGATGCAACTTGTTCGGCTTCTCCTGTATTTTGCAAAATTTTGCAAGAATCATCTCGCGAGGGGATGGGACGAGAGATCGATGGAGTCACGTTGAAAAGAGCCCCTCTTCCATAGCGTGGCACATACGTGACTCATTTCTGTCGCGGCCGGGTATCAGCGCTTAACCGAGTTATCACTTTGAGAATGTGCTCGGCGTATCGCACGAATTTATTACATATTTTCCGGCGAGCACGGCGAGCGTTCGCCCTCTTTCTCTTGTGTCCGCCCGTTCGCTACATATTATACGACTCTCCTCATATTTCTCTGTGTACATAGGGATTGCCCTGGGGTTGGCACGTCCTCCGGACCAGCCGGCAAGGAAGTTTCCTATCACGGGAACGTGGGTGGAACCAGCGTGGGATACAAGCCACCCCCGCAGCACAGTCCGCAGACGAGGGGCCCGCCACCGCACTTCCCACAGGAGCCGGTAGGCCCGCCGGCCAATTCCCCCCCCTTGCACATCAATATCTGTGGACAGGTGCGCGCACACACGTACTCTACCTTTTTCGGCATTCCTCCCTCGCCTCCTTTCTCCGTTCATGAGAAAATTGCTTAATTGTCGCCTGTCTCAATTTCAGGAGAACACGATGCGCGGTCCCATATTGAACATGAGTCCCGGCCTTGGAGCCAGCGGGGTAGACATGGAGTATCGTAGAAATTCTCAAGGTATCTGATGGCCCATATGTCTGCTCAGTTATTGCGAGTTCTGCTAAAAGATATTGAGTTTTGAGCATCAATTTTGGTTTCAGTATAGTCTCTTTAACAAATTGCTTATTGATCAAAACTCTTTAATGTATCATACATTTATAACGTAGAGTTGTATGATGCTGTATGTATTTTAAAATTCGTACACACATATTTGTGATGTTAAATAATGTTATTTTAATTGACATGAGATTTCTTGTCGTTTGATTGAGACGTCATGAAATAAAGATCTCTCGATTTCAGCCACAAACCAGCTACCTCTAAGCCCCGTACAGATTCAACCGTCGCCGCCATATTACAGACAACCTAGTCAGGACGATGGCAGAAAGGTGAGCTACTGTTTTGTTTTGTGTATATTGTATATCAGCGAATACGTAGAGAATATGTAGAGAAAACGTCTCAGTTCAATGTCAACGTTCATTCGTGACATTCTGTTCTCGATAATTTACATTAGAAAAGAGGATCGCGATTGCCAGCAGGAAAATTCTTAAGTAGTTAATAGCAGCCATTTTAAACACGAGTAAATTCTAATCTCTTCATTTGACAAAAGACGCAAATTGTATTTGTGTCTTACAATCGGAAAAGAAGCTTCGAGTTTTCTAACCATCCACGATGTTTTCCTGTTCTCGAGTGAGCAAACTGCCTCGTTTTTAAACATATTGAAATGTATCGTTTAGATCTCGATTTAGTAATAATCTTGATTTGAAATTCTTTTTTGCAATAAGTTTATTCGTGACGTTTGTTTAATGTATCCAAGTGCAATGTGGCAAGTTTTCGATTACTTCACGTAACAATGAGAGAAATTTTTCTGAATTCTATATTTAGATAATTTTAAAATCCTGCTTGCAACTGCAAGTGTAATTGATTGAAACAAACAGATAAGTCAGTCATGTGTAAGTCAGGCTGATATTTTCAGAGCGAGTCGCCATCGAGGAAACGTCGTCGAATATCTCGCAACGGTGCTGTGTCCGGGATAGAGGTCCGGGAAACGACGCCTCCGGCTCCGACGCCACCCCTACATACAACCCCGCCGCCCTGGGAATTTGGAGGAGCGCCTCAACGGCGCTCCCCTCGCAATCACATGTCCACCCGCGGCAGTCCGACTGTTAGGAACCGTTATCAACGGTACACGGACTCGTTCGGGCTCTCGTATCCCTTCCTATCAGGTCATAATCCTCATCAAAGCATCCACAATTCCCATCACGGCCTCCACAATTCGCATCACAACATTCACAGCTCCCACCCCCACAGTCTGCATAATTCGCATCACAACATACACAACGCGCATCAGGCGCATCCCCATCCGCATCCGGCAGCAGGCGGCACGGGACACCACCCCGCGCAAGGTGCGAACGCTCCTGTAGTCGTTGACGTGGGTCAGGTCGGTGTGTCTGGCTTGGGGGTCGCCGTTAGCGGGGAACCCCTGTGGCATCCGCAGCCGACAGGTTACAGGATTCCGTGTCAGCTTCACAGCCTCTACGCGCCCCATGGAACGCACCCGTTCGGACACTCGTGCCAAGTGAGTCGATTGTCAATAAACTAACCTTTAAAAATTCATATCGACCTGTTATTTTTAATTCGTGGCTGTTTGATCGTTTGTCCAGATGACGCATCATCACAGTCACTATCCTGCTACTCATCCAACGCATCCGGGTCACGGGTTAGTCGGATCCTTGGTAGGTGCTCCTTCCAGAGGCTACCCGACTCCAACCGGTAATCCTGTCGCGGCGCTGCATCACACGCACGCGCCTCCACCGCCCGTCCACACTACCGATTATACTGCGCATCATCAACTGTCCCAGCAGGTACGATATAATAACTGCGAGCGCATTCTGGATTCTTTAGGAACGTTTATAACATTCTTACGCGACTGCTAACGTCCATTCTCGCATTTCCTAGAGAGAAGTCGAGCTGGAATTGATCGAGTCTCATCATCATCACAGAGTGGGCGCCGCAGCTGGCGCACCGCTACCACTACCGCACTCGTATTCGCCACCAGCTCTCACGCAGGTCACGACACCGCCGCCCATATTCCTGTCGGAAACGCGGAATAGTCAACTGGAGATGATGCAGAACAGAACTCGACGAGTGACATCGAACGTGCTGCGACGGCCGAGATTCAGTAGGTGGCGAGGAACGACTCCGCTGCCAACCATGACGTATCCGGGATATCTATTGCACTTCCTGTACGTAACATCGCCAATGATAACACCCTAATAATTTGCGCGTAAAACACTTTAATCGACACGATGGATGGTTTACTCCCCGCAGAGCGATGTTCAGCAATCCACCGCTGTCGCCGTACAACCAGGCGGAGTTGTCATCGCCCGATTCAGTGACGGAGAACTACGAGGCCCTGCTGTCCTTGGCCGAGAGACTGGGCGAGGCGAAGCCGCGGGGCTTGACTCGCGCGGAGGTCGAACAGCTGCCGTCTTACAAATTCAATGCGGAGACCCATCAGGGTGATCAGACCAATTGCGTCGTGTGCATGTGCGACTTCGAAGCGCTGCAGTCGTTGCGCGTTCTGCCATGCTCTCACGAGTTCCACTCAAAATGCATCGACAAATGGCTTAAGGTAAAACGTTTCTCCCGGGTTAGGTTTTCCTTGCTCGGCATCGTCATGTCTCGTACGATGTTCTAATAATTTTTGCAACTTTGCCTCACAGTCCAACCGAACGTGTCCGATCTGTCGCGGTGACGCCGGAGAGTACTTCGGAAACAGCAGCGGTAGCAGTGACTGACGCCAAGTTGGCGATGTGCACTAGCGTGAAACGTCGCAGCCCTCGAGAGTACTACTACACGTTACGGAGATCCCGGCCGTCGCGTTACTGTTATTCTGCGCGAATCCGTGCTGTTGAACACACTTGTGCAGGAGGAACACCGCCGACGAAGGATGCTCGCTGTTCGCCAGACAAGAGAAATCCTCGAAGGAGCAACAACGCCGTCTGGCCGTCTGAAAAAAGTAGTGAGAATAGTAGTTCGATGTACGATCTCGTTTTATGAGAGAAGAGGCGTGTAAGCGGAGATATCGGAGTCGGGAGACGGTGCAACGCCCTTTCGATTGCGTCAACGAGGATAGCGAGATATGCAATAAAAGCAATCTAGCGAAGAGAAGGACAAAATAGCCGAGAGACGTTAGGATTCAAACGTTTCGTTAGGTTATAGCAGAGATTTTTCTTATGAGATGAAAAAAAAGGAAAAAACGATGTTTTATTTGGATATTGCCTTGTTTTTGTTTACAAATGCTTCAGTTAATATTTTAACGCTCATTAAAATTATTTGTATCGCTACATTTGCATTATTAAATTTGTGTACATAATATATAACTGTATATGCAAATATCGCAACTTTCCATTAACGTTCCATTTTTTTATAGTTTGTCTTTCAATCCAGAGTAATTGTACATATATACATACATATATATATATATTCGCATAAACACCCTTATACATATATGTGTGCGCGTACAAACCAGTGTTAGTTTTGTTTGGACCTAACCAAATGTAGGACATAAATTCTTTTTGCAATAGAAAAAAGTGTGTATCATCTGATAAGGGAAAAAAAAGGATCGTAACTGCCTACCGTTAGGCTCTTGTGTCTTTGTAGTAGATCAGCTAATTATTTTATATTCTAGAAATGTATGTAGGTAATTGAAATTACTTGGCACCTTAAGTGCCGCGGGTAGAGATTGTTGAATTATTGCACCAAATGCCACGTGACTATTTTACAGAATATCTATAGATCCGTGTCTCTGATCCAAAATTTGTTTTTTTTCCTCTCTCTCTCTCTCTCTCTCTCTCTCTCGACAATTGTTAATACGTTGATTGTGTTGTTACTAATGCGTGCTTCATATAGCGCAATCGTGGGACAATTATTGCATATTACACGCACTTTGTGAGGTTTAATTTAAGCGGTATCTTTAAGCACGCGCGAATTTGGGTGCAATCTGCTTTTACCGGCCCCGAGAGAGACGACGCCTGGCACGCAATAGCCAAGTGCACACACAAAAGAAAATGAACGAAAAAGAAAAATGTAAGGATATCGCTTCTGTTTCCTGCGTATCTACCTCTAATAGAAGAAACACAAGACGATTCATATTTTTTTACATACACATCTCATAAACAATAAACATACCTATTATAAGTGAAAGCAAGAGCAACTGCAACTAGAAAACTTAGATATCTCGAAAAACATTCGGTAAATGGAACTAAACGATTAAGATTTCGGGAGAATAACGCGTACGCCCTAAATGCGAAATGCCGCGCGGATAAATAAATTTTTGGTCGAATGCGTTTGGGAAGTTTGATACGTTAAACGTTTTATTAATTGTGTTTCTGCAGAATTTTCGTGCAGGCGGTTGTAACGATGGATGAAACTTTGCCACACAACGAGCTGTGTGCTTTTTTTAGTTAATTACCTTAACGTTTCTGTATTCTGTACCTATGCGAAAGGATAGATTGGAAAGATTTGTTTATATTATTGTTATTTTAAGATGTTTCTCATGTATAATGTTAGATAGCGTATTATGTTATTGGCAAGATATGACTTGTTGAAAAGCGGTTTTCTTATGTTTCGCAAAATTAAAATAAAATTCAGGGGTATGTAACTATCAATTTTGGCCCGATTCAATGGTGTTTACACGACTTTTTGATGTGCTCCTTTCTGACAAAACGATTCTTCCGTTCCAATTTCACAATAATCAAAGAGAGAAGCTCGAATATGTGATTACTCTGCGAACTGAATAGACGTTTTTCAAAAGAATATAATCTGGAGGATCGATACGACTCGTATTTCGGTATATACGTACACGGAACAAGAGTCGTAGAAGACAAGCTACAGCGAAAGCTACGCTATTGGCGTGTATTTTAACGAAAACCGATTTGACAGGGGTGCGCGACTTGTGTATGTTGCGCGTTGTGTATGTCTGTCCGTGTGTATGCGCGTGCGAAGGAGCGTTTGCCAAGATGCGTTTGCTTCTGTACATTCTTTTCTCTCAGATGTAGTAGTAACACGTGAAAGAAAGCTCCTTTATGGTATCCATCGGGATCCATAAAGATATATTTATGCATCGCATTTTATAATTTAAGCTTTAATAGCATTAACTGATAACACTACTAATTGTGTTTCATCACGAGAGTGCTGTCCACATGAATTGTACATTATTATATATACGTATCGAATTACGTGAGTTACGTCTCCGTTGCATTTTCCTTTTTCTCGTTTTTGCGTTTAGCCGTCGTCTTGTTTTTAAGCACACCCACCAGTATCCGACACTGTGAATTATCGTCAATTCGAGGAGGAAATTCGCTTGCTAGCTGATTAGTCGGAATGTTGCCTTCTGGACGTCTCCCAACGTGTGTAGCGCGTGTCTGTCTGTCTGTCTGTCGCGTGATCGAAACCCTCTTTACTCCAAGCGCGGAGACTTGGATACTGGAGAAAAGCACAGAGAGCGTGATGCCGCGAGAGTCATGCTTCCTCATTCTGGATCTGTGTCCTTCCATTCCTCATTGCGTGCCTTTCTGTACACCGACCGACTATCGAGAGACGGAGGATATTTAAGGGATGAACGCGAGCGGGTCCGTTGTGTCGTACGCCCATGGAGCACAGAGAGCGTTGAGAAAGAGAATGTGGAAATTTACATTTTTATACATACCCAGCGAACACTTGAGGATACCGAGACACTGCAGATCTTTGTCCGGTGTTCCGTGAGCGCACTAATGTACCCCATCTATTGTCTCAGACTTGCGTATTCGTACTTGCATCCGGCAAATGCATTCAGCGTTGAACGCTCGTGTATTTGCGCTCCCCTCTATCTGATACGGGAGATCTATCTACGTGCTGCACACCCCCATACGAAAATTAGGGTGAGAATGAGATGTGTTGAGCGAGCCAAGATGTGCGGTGTGTGAATACGGGCCTCTTGCGAAGCAGCGTTGTCGTTACCGCTGGAAAGAGATAAACTCGAAGAAAAGCGTACAACGCGCGAGCCTGTCCACGACGTGTCCACCTGCGATATCCATTACCATGTCACGAAACAAACGGCACAGGTGGGCTCTTCAACGCTATTCTGTAATACTTAATCCTCTAATTTGGACGCTGCTTCCTCGACGCGCCTGTACGAGGAGAGACTCCTCTCGGTTGACGTTTATTCGCAGATTGACATAGTGATAATTTCGTTTCGTAGACCAGAACCCTCAGAGGATCAATATCGATTTTCGATTCGAAATCCATGCAAAGATTCGATACACACCGATAATTGATAATGCGAACTAATCTCCTAGGGTCGATTAATAATCGCGGCCACTTTAGTGTATGTGCATCTACGTCGAAACGTGACGCACACAGAGAAAGCTGGCGCAATATCGTAGTAATGATGTGCCGCTCATTTAGTCCACTTTGTGCTTAAGATTCCCATGACGACTATCTCGACAGTGCGGTACTTGTTTCACACTGGCGACTTTTGATCCTTGAGGATTTCTGTAGTCATTGTTGCCGTCTTTGGAATATTGATCGTCTGAGCTGATCTCTCAAGCGTAACTCGTCCGTGCAACCGCATATACGTAATAAACTATACTTTTTAGTAGTCATATACGGGTCCTAAACTTGTTGTCATAGGCCGCCGCGCGGGAAGGCTTCTACCTTACAGAGATATCAAAAGTCTTGCAAAGGCAACGAGCGAGCGGGCGAAAGAGAGCACCGTTGATCCCTTCTAGATGCGTAAGAAGACATATCACTTTTTCATTGCACTGAAAGAAAAGAAAGAAGGAAAGAATAACGCGCTATCTCGCGTGCCGTGCTCTTTCGAGACCTCTCTCTCTCATTTTCGACTAGCTTGAGCTTCCGCGAACAAAACTGTGAAAAGGAACGTGCGCTCAATGGATGGGTATCGTCGAATCTATGATACGTATTGCAAGTTTCACGACAATTTTACGGATAATTAGTCAATGCTCATGAATAAATAGATCTGCGCATTTGAATGTATATATAGTCGAGTGCTCATACACATATGCAATAGAATTAAGTAAAATTATGTTGTTTACACTGTTGTCACCTTTCGCTGCTATTATACTTTTTCAATATTGCCAAGCTATATGAGAACGTGACATTTTTTCAAATTATGCAACAAGTTTTATTAAATTTACTACTTTAAATATACTTGGAGTTGTGTGTGAAAGTATAACGAGAAAAGTTGGCGTGAAAATAGGAGTAAAAAAAAACGCACACATTTAAGCGTTATCTGCAAATGTTTAAAGAATGAATTTTATTAGTTTGCATTTTTCGCATCTTGTTTGGTGATTAATTTCAGGAATTTGTAGAAAATAATATTTGAAAATGAGAATAACGTTGCCGGCAATGTTGGAACGCGAAAGACTAAATGCAAACGATAATGAAAATTCTCTTTTAATTGCGGCGGTTCTGACCCATCCAACGCGGCGTTCCTTTGTTTTCTGATAGAGCTTTAGATTAAGCTAGTATTAATTTATCGCTAATACGTACGCATTAAGTACACTTAATGGCCATTGTATCAGTCGCAGCAAACAAAAGCACGATCGGTTTCTGGAATGTGTTACGAAACAAATCATCTGCAATTTGCACTTTGCACTTTGAGGCAATTTTTCTTGTTTGAAAAAAAGGAACAGGAGATTAAAGTAACGCTTTGTTCTCCCTCTTTATTGAACGTTCGAGAAATCGATTGTTGAACAGCACCAAAACTGATTGTTCCATGCTAGAAAATCCGCGAGTTGTTTTCAAGCGTAACGATAAGCCTGTGTACATGTGTGTGTAAATAGACAGGGCACGCATTATACGTTTATACAGTATGAATGAATAGTCAACCGGTACACGAACTTCTCATTTCTCCAGCATGTTGAAAATCATTTCGAATTGGCACTGCTCGATATCTGTTCCAAGAAAGGTTTGCAAGAATATGTTAACAGACAGGTACGTGAGCCTTTACAATTTCCCTTCCATTTTGAGAGATTTACGCATTTTTTTGTAATGTTTCCGTAAACGAATATCTCTCAATCTGTCTGTGCTTTCTGAGAGACACACGTGTGTACCTTGCGAGGAATAACTTGCTTGTAATAATTGCAGGTCTTCGATGACGTAATTGTAATATATTTTTCTGCACCGTGAAATCTGTATAGGAAAATGTGTGGGATGTTTATTACTACTGCATAGACCAAGTCTCTCTGGTAGTAAGTATACAGCGAAAAGGAAACTAGGACGATATGCTTGAATTGCGCTTTTGCTCGTGGACGAGCAAGCTGTTTCCTTCACGTGCAATTATCGAGAGAAGCAAAATAACGCGTACTGTAATTCCGTCTCACGCGGCTAATGTCAACCTTACTATACTAACGCATCCAGAGGAGCGTAAGCTCGCGGCTCGCCACCCTTTCAACGATAATCATATCAAGTGACCTGACGATAGAGGCTTATTTTTCATATTTCACGGGACAAAAACGTCACGCCGAGTTTCTGAAAAAAATACGGGAACACAGTTCAATCAAACGCTGCACGTTTCGTAGAAGTAGAACACACGACTGGGTTACCATGTAGCTATCTCTCTGTCTTTTAATCGAAGAACATTTCGGTTCTTTTTCCTCTCTCTCCATCGGATCATAACGTTCCCAAAGTATTGTACGTCCTCAAAATCGCAGGTTCAGGTTTACAAGAAATTTGTTTCCGGCTCATATGATTAGCCTTAGTGTGTACTTTCCGAAGGGAAAGTGCACTCTTTTGTGAAAGCGTAACATTTTGGAAGAGCTTCGTCAAAAATCATATAATTCAGTGATAGGCGTGTAATATTGTTAATTCGTTAATTTCGTGATATTGTTTCAGCAGGGACAAAATAATTGTGCGAATCTGCTTAAAAAGGTGCGCTTTTAGTTCGAGAGACAAATTGTTTTGCTATGTATGGTATTATGATTGCTAGATTTTAAGCCAGGCAGAGCTATCCTCGACAATTTTGTAATTGGTCACGTTTGCACAATAATTATTGCTGTTACCGCTGCCGCATACTTCGTTGATGCATTGGATTTGTTACATGCTGTATACTTGGTATTAGTTACATGATATTTAATCTGCCTATTAGGTACTGTTGTTATCATAATTGTACTTGTATTATTATTATCGCTATTACGATATTGGTTATTTGCGTTATTATTAATGAACTGTGCTATTATTGATTTGTCATATCAATTATTGTATTGTATCTGCCAATCAGAAATAAGCCTTGCACCAGTCTGTATTTTCGATGTTCGCAACACATGTGGCAGAAATTCGCGAGAAACTCGAAGCCGCCACATGAGATAGACTATTGTACAGACGCAAACACGATGCCAAACAACACACACACATTACATATTACTAGCTATGTTACTATTATCATTATCAATATCTTTATGATCATATATGATATTATTCCTATTAAATAGATTACACATTTTTTTACATCAAACTAACATTGATTTTCTGTTGTATTATTACTTCTGTTTTTAGCTCCCACTAGTTATTGTGTGTGTGCATGTATGTATGTGTGCAATTTCTTTTTTTTTTATTGGATTTTCTTAAAATCGTTTCAAATATTCCACGTGGTTTCGCCTAATGTTAGGATACTGCATTAAAAAAGGGCTTTTTCTCTCTCTGTTTTAATTCTAATTTTGTATTGTTAATGTGTATTGTGTTAATGTGTAATTTTGTATTGTTAATTTTTCACATTCATGCCGGTTTTAAACCGCGTCAGAATTATATATAACGCCATACGCCTGATCAATCTATGCTCTCGACGCTTCTGAAAACAGAACAGGGGGATTGGCACGCGAAAACAAGAGGAATGAAAGCGAAAGAAGGGGCACGGAGAAAGCGCAAAAGGCGGGGTGGATTTGCGCGCGAATGTGCTAGGGTGGATGGAGGCAAGCGGGAAGAGGGAAAGAGAGAGAGAAAGAGAAAGAGACACTCAGTCTACATGCACACTCCAGAATTTAAGACGGATATGCTCATATCTTTTGGCATCGGATGGCGACGTGTGAACACTTTCATCCCCTTTAAAGAGACGCGCGTTCGCGCCGATAGCTCAGCTTTAATGAAAAGCTCCCCCGGCTCGCAGAATTTATGGAGGATGAGACCACGGGCTTTGGAGTTTCTCCCCTCCGGGTTTTCCCCTTCGTCGTCGCGTTTTACCCCTCTTGCTGCCTCTCTCCTTCTCTCACTCTCTTTTTCTCTCGGTCTTTGTTTTCTCTGCCCTCTCATCCTCTTATCCCTTTCTCTTCATCTCTGTAAAAAGGTCGTTATTTCCTTTTCTCTCTTTGTTTCTCTGTTTCTACTAGCTTCTCTGCGCTCTTGCCATTGATTCTGTTGCGAAAATCGAACGAATTTTATATAGCTTCACATCTATAGTTTGTCAAATGACTTAGACTCTGTTTTGCTATCGTATGGCTTATCTGTTCTTTTATTCTTGCCTTTTTGGATTATTGCATTTTCATCAAAAGAATTAATTTTTCTATTCTTTTATATTATATCACTATATCTTTTTATTTTAGATTATATCAATATATTTTGTATTCTCTTTATTGTAGGTAGCGTATTGAAGATACGTTTCATTTCTTCAATAGATATCCATTCTTCCTGTGTGCATTTGTTCTTGAAATATGTCTTCTCCTACCAATCTCTTCTCTGGTTACGCAGACGTACGTTTCCAGTGCTCGCGTATATTTTTATCTCGACTTTTTTCTCTCCATCCATTGCTCTCACAATTTACATTTTCTCGTTTTATATTTTTGTTTTCATACCCTTTCAGTACTCTTGAAATACTATCTTGCTGCGTGATATCGACCGAAACGAACGGTTCAAATTTGTTTTGAAGAGGAAAAAAGAGAGGGACGACTACGGGGTGGTCTGCTCAAAATCAATTCGCCCTACGGGATTAACGTGTGCTCACAGGATTGTAGCGCGTGGGTGGCGGTGTAATCAATGAGACATTCTTGTAGAGGGCTGGTAAACTCTAAAAAATGATTAAGAAACTTATTTTTTAAATTTTAAATCTGAAAGTCTGTACGTAAACTAACTGAATCACATCATTATGATAAAGAAAAAAGAATAGTAGTTTATTCCTTCGATAAAACCTGACATTATTGTCTTCTTTTTCTACAATTGTTGCATCAATTTTTGCCCCCCATTAAATAGTGTTAGAGACAATATATATATACTATGCGTGATAGAGTGTGCCGAGATCACGCGATTTACCGAAAATCAACATCACTGAAGCAAACATCGAATCAGAATGCCCATAGTTTATTCACCGTTTTGATATTCGTCATCGTATGTACAAATATACAAATTACTTGTTATAAAACTCCGACCTTCCGCTCTCTTACCCAGTCGTGGAAAAATTCCGTAAAGAGTCGGGAATCAAACGCGAAAGATTCATTTATTTTGATGCATACAATACCTATAAATGCATATAGATACATATAAATATATGTATATATATACGTATTAGAATCTAATGAGATTTTTGTACTTGATACGCGGATGTACTCTATAAAGTCCAAGATTTAAAGAGATTTGCAGGGACATGTAAAATGCATATACATAATATATCAAGAACGCGAATATACTGTGCAATATTTTTCTAGTACGTCGTCGAATTGAATTTCTTTCATTTTGACGGAGAGTGCTCGTTTCGATAATCGTCTTTACGGAATTTTCATCGAAATATTTCGCTCTAATGCGGGTAACACGGATATCGATGGGAAAAAATCCATCGATCAGAGAATAACTGAAAACGTTCTCGTGTAATCACGAAGGAAAATTTCCTATGAAAGATAGTGACTGAATTAAAAGAAAATTCAACAAAAGTTCTCTCTGTAATATCACAAAATCCTAATCTTTGATATCGAATGCTGAAAATATGGAATTCAATTTGAATAAATGAATTCCATCGATTCCTCTTGGGATATCAATGACCGAGAACAGTCTAAAGTACTATAAAATCTCGCGCGAGAGATCTTGGATGAAATCCATTGTAAAAAATGCAGTATATATATATATTTGTTTTTTTACTGCACGTATATGTGCAAATACGTGATGCAAGATCAATAATTTAACGTTGGAGCCATGACAAAATTGCACACGATCTCGATGACATTGATCGATTGGGACTTGGAATAATTGCGTCGGCAACTGGACAAAGGAAGGTACTATCTTCGCTGTTAATATGCATTTGCACTACCTTCACAATCGCTATTTTGTTGTCTTTCTCTGTTCGAAAGCGAGAATTATGTGAAGAATAAAAAGTGTAGATTGTAAGTTACCTATGTATACCAGAATACAATGTATAAAAAGCAATATCCATCACATACCTACATATATACATATAAGCATGTATATATGATTGTTACATACACACTCGTACATATATACATATACATATATATATATATATATATATATATATATGTACTTAAATGATTATTCACCCACCCTGCTCTCGATTCGATTATTCAATTGTCGGAAATTTGCCATTTCGATTGTAAATTACGAGGTAGGATGCGCTTTGTAAGGAAACCAGTGTTGTGCATATTGTACATAACAAGTGAGGTGACCAGTGTGCGAACGAAAGTGGCTAAAACATTGTTTAGAGGAGAAGTTGTTATTCAAGGAAAATAATGTGTCTTACATATGGCAAATAGACGATGAGAAGCTCTCGCGATATTTCTCGTACTACACAATTAACAAGTTTACAAAATAATAGATGTGTTCTTCTCGCATTAGAGGGACTGAAGGTGTAATAGTTTGATAACTACTTGGGAGAAAGAAAAAAAAACGTGAGGGAGAGAAAGCTAAAGTGTGCTTGCGTATGTTGCGTGTGCATGTGTGAGAGAGAGAGAATGAGAGGAGGGAGAGGAGGGAAGAAGGGAGATACAGATTACAAAGTCACGAGGTCTGCTTTGTCTTGTTATAATCAAATACTTTGTATTATGTAGCACAGATCATTAAACGTGTGAACAAACCTATATCATTAAAGCCACTTCAATCAAATTGACACGCATTAATCAAAATGTGAAATGTTTTATCATATTGCCCTTGCAGGATGTGCATTGTAAGTACAGGAGAAAAGAAATCTCATTTTATTTTTTATAAGTTTATGAACGATTCTATTTTCTCTTTTTCGTGTACTAAATATTCAATTTTCCTTTCATTTTACGGAAATTCTACACGAAGCTATTACCTCTCGCAACTTTGTAATTTATCTTATCAGTTGAGCCTCAAATGAAACTGCAGTTAAGTGATAGACAAGATTTTATTAGCTTTTTCCTCTCTCTCGAGCTTCGAGTCTCATAAAAATCCTTTAATTTATCATGTTAAAATTACGGTTCTAATTGAATCATATTTTAGATGAAATGGTGCAAAGTGCGTTTCACAAATTAATCACTGATGCACCGCGATAGATTTTCTGCCATTCATCTTTCGATTTATATATATATTCCCTTTGTCGTCTAATGTACTTCTTCGCTCTTCGTCGGAATCGACCTCTATTATAGATTGCCAAGGAATCGGATTTACATACGTTGGCTTTGCTTTCTGATGAGCTAAAAGAATAAATATATGTGCACGAATTAATTTGATTCAAATTAATATTTGCTATTTGCTAGATTTCAGTTATAATAGTGAAGAAACTATCATTTTTTAAGCGCTCATTTTTTCAGTTAATCATTACTTATGTCATCATTATTATATTTTATAAACATACGAAGCAGTCCTTGCGTAGCGGGCTTGGGTCTATTCTTAGACTCCTCTCTCCATTTCTCGTAAGCTCTCGAGCTCTGTTCCAGTCTCCTTGCACGTTCCTCGTTCACTTTCTTCTGTCTCATCTCCTGGTCCCTATGCCGAGCTACAAACAGGACAACCAATTCTCATCATCGTCATAAATGGAGCAGCGGAGTAAATTACGCGCAGTTATATTGCATCGGTACTCTTTTGCTCCTCTTTTTTCTTATGAATCCACTGACGAAGATACAAGGCTTTTGCGACGGCAGCCTTTTCCTCGATTTCCTTCAGATACTCCTGCAATTCCAATTCACTCTCGAGCGTCGCTTTTCTGTCGAGCTCCTGCTGCCTCTTCTTCTCCACCCACTTGAGGAAATTCTCCTTTTCCAGCCGCGCTTTCTTCTCTTTTTCTCGTGCTATCCTCTCTTCTTCCTCCTGCAGTTTCTTCGCCGTGAGATCCTCCGCTTTCTTTTTGCGCCGCGCATCCTCGTGTTTCTTGCGGATCCACTCCGAATGAGCGGTTCTCCTGTCTAGATCGGACTCGTTCGATTCCTGATCACCGATACTTGAAATGTCTGAGAGCGATGTTGTGAAAATTCGCACGACTTGTCGACTCTCGACTTGACTGGAATAGATCTATCATTATAACTGTCATTCCTTAATAAAAAAAATCATTTGAGATAACGAAAAATGGAAATACTTGTCTTGTTTCATCGCTTCATTTTGATCAACGTCCGCCACAATGCTACTGATCTTACATCGTCGTTCTGTCCGCGCGATCGTTCTTGATGAGACCGCGGATCGGCCTGTAGATGAGTCAAAAGAATCCGGAAAAAACGTCGAGTAACATCTATAGGTATTCTGTCCCGTGTTGACGGAATGTTCGATCGCTGTCTGATCACTGTCTGTTGCATCCTTCGCAGAAGGCAGATTGATAGTTCGACAGTTGCTGCGTTTGGTATCGATTATCTGACCATTAAAATTGTCTGCAAAAGAATTACACAATATTGACAGAATATTGACAGAAATTTATTTAGAAGAGGTGTCTATTACTGTCCTTTGCGGAGAACAATAATAGACTGAATTTAATGGAAAACAATTTTCTACGATTATTTAATTGACACGTATTGATATGTTACGGTGACCTGGTTGTTCATTTCCGGATTTTTGCACTACACTGAATTTTTCTTCGCTGACAGATTCTGCGTAGATAGCAGGATTGATGTACCGGATCTCGGAATCAGAGCTCGAGTTTTTCGCTCGTGTGAAAATCGCATCTTTCCGAGTGCCAGCGGAGTGCACACAGTGATCGATGAGAGTAATCTTCTTCTGGAAATTCGTATAATTCCCTTGACCGGATTCGTCAGACTCGACTCCCGTCTTCCAGCTGTCAATGTCACTGCTATTTGCCATAATCGCACACTTTTAACTATAACACGTCAATGTCTACCGACAATTACTTATTACATTTAAACACATAATCATTGCTGTAATGTTCAGCTATGATTCAATTACGTGCAGACATTTCTGCAAGAGTCAAAAAA
This sequence comes from Ooceraea biroi, assembly GCF_003672135.1. Taxonomy (NCBI): domain Eukaryota; kingdom Metazoa; phylum Arthropoda; class Insecta; order Hymenoptera; family Formicidae; genus Ooceraea; species Ooceraea biroi. The sequence goes on from NC_039506.1 coordinate 2,259,914, forward strand.
CCATTTACACACGAATGAACATTCATCCATGATGAATTCGATGCTGTGCTTTTTGTTGAATAACAAGAGAAGAGTACAATCTGTTTTGCTCATTAATAATCACTGATCAAAATGTTAGATTTATGAAAATCCTGATTTAACTGACAATAATAAAAAAAATAATTTGTTTTCTAAAACGCGATCTGTATCCTTGTTAGCTGCAGCATTACAATCATACTCTCTGCATCTAGGATATTTAATCGGGAGAGAAAGAGGAAAAATAAAAATTGTAATAAATATTAAGTTTAATTTCTTTTTTGTTCTCTTACAATTTCTTCTTAAAAATATTCTACTTTTCTTTCCTGAATGACGATTCATTATGATTATCGCAAGTACTATATATAGAGAAGTTATATAAACTTCTCTATAAATCATCCTGCTTATGCGTAGTGCTGTACAAAACTATGCATTATAAATGTTAATATGGAATTGTATTTTCGAGCACAATCAACAGCATGATGATTGATAACAATTTGATGAGATTTATATATATATATATATATACACACACACACATAAATATATATATATATATACATATGATTCATGATAATCTAACGAATCTTTGGACGATATTAAAAAAATATGATAAGAAGAGTTATAGAAATATCTTGTTACTTCGTCTTTGTACAAGTCTTCTCCTTTAATTCCCAACAAGATTCCCAGAATTGTTTGAGTCTATTATCACCGTTGGAACAGAAATGTCGAAAATCTTGTATGATCTTCTTCTGAAACAATTCATCGCCCGTTGAAGTGGACAGTGACTTCCATTTACGACTGACCATGTGATTCCAAGACCACAAAAATCCCATCTGAGATTAAGAAAAAAATCGTAATTTTCATTAAACAAAGTTTGATCAAATTTTTTTATGGATAACTGAAGAAGGATATGTGATAGTTCTGAAACATTTTATTATAATTATTATTATTGTAATAATTGCTTACTTTTCTGTCTACGCTGTGATCATCTTTATTCTTTCCTCCGACGTGTCTGGTAATGTACGCCTCGTGCGGACTAGGCTGATCCGGGTGGACCGGATATCTCTTCTGTCCTGTATTCCGTCGTACGACATTCGTACCGGTTCGTGGACGCGGTCGGGTGTTCGCAGTGGACGGTACTAATATAAATGCATTGCCAGTGACGTGTACGTACTGACGATCATGCTCGACATTCTCAACCAGGCACGGCACGAAGCCGAATCTCTGCAGAATCGCTTCTTGGAATAAAAACAGTCTTTGCGCATAAGTGTCTTCCCGGAATTCTGGATCAATATACAATTTTTATTTTATAAAAATTAGATTAAATTTATAATGTGAAAATGTGATGATAAATCGATACATACCTTCAAACAGATATCGTTTATTCGCCATCAAGCATTCCGTATCGAGAGGAATGAAAATGGGCCCTCTTAGAGGATCGCTCTTCAAGGTATATGGCAGCGCCAGCAAATCGCTGGGAATAGGCACCATTTGAATCCCACACATTTGAGCCTTACGTTGCCAAACGAATATCTTGCAGAGAGAGATTATTATTTATCGATAACACAGTGTTGCACCCACTGACGGGGAAGATGAAGAAGAGGAGGCAAGTTGTAGCTTACCAGATCGGCTACTATACTCCCGGACGACGCGACCCATTGCACTACGAGCTCGTAGGAATGATCTACTTTGTAAATGGATTGGTACCTCAGGTGACCCCATTCGATCCTGTCGCTTTTGTTATTAATATCGATATCGAGATGAGTGTGCTTGTACAATGGTACTGAAAGAAAGAAAGCATTATGTAGAGGTCTGCGCTTGTCATCTGTCCTGTACAAAGATCATGTACAGAGTGTTTCCATTCTCACCTGATCCATTTCTTTCGTCTATCGATTCTGTTACATCAATCTCGTCCTTCAAAAAGGGCGGGACGTTCGATTCGTCGATAATGTCGTAATTGGGTATGGCTATTGGGGACGACACCGTTGTTGACAGTGTTGTCGGAAACGTTGATTCGCACCATCCTTTCGGTGGTCTCATCTCTACCTCCACCCACTCGTTCTCGAAACTTTGCAAATCACCGAGCGGAGCGGAATAGTCCGCGGCTATTACGAGAGATGTGATTAAGTTGCGAATCAGAGGAAAGCTTCAGCCAAAAAAATAATTATATAATTTACCTTTTTGGTTTTCTTTATCTTGCACAATGTGATACAAATAAAATCCTAGAATAAACGGTTGAGAGAAATCGCCGGATGCGTGGCATATTAATTTGTCCTGAATCATTCCCTGTAGAAATATATATCATTATGCTCGTCAGAAACGACATTTTATGCTCTTTCATTTATCATCTTAAATCTCCTTTAAAAATAAAAAACATTTCTTGGAAATCTTTACCTTCATGATATTAATCCCTTGTTCAACTCCTACGCCACCTTCTATATGATTGTTCAGCCATTGGATCGCATCCGCGCTGACAAATGTCTGGCTCGGGAGCGAGGGATGTTGCGTCAGAAAGCCGACGCCAGTCTGAGGGTGTTTCATGGCCTCCAAAATTTCCGCATTCGTCGCATTGCTTTTTATCTTGGTCAGTTCCATGCTCGTACTAGATACATAAATATATAACACATTACAAATACCCTTGCATTTATTACTAAAATGGCAAAAGCCTATTCAGAAAATTCGTCGTGTATTTTCGATGTAAAAATAATAATTATTACGATGCCTTTGTACCTGTCATCGTTAACGTCAAAATGATCCTGCTGTTGTTGCTCGATTGATAGTGGCAAAACTGCTTCACTGGCGGGCGATACACGTCCTCTGTCCATTACTTTCGAGCCCGATCTAAATCACGTATGAGAAGCATTCGTTAAATAATTGTATGAATACAACAGAAAGAAAATGCAGAATGAAGCAACTTATTCCTATTCAAGCAAGGATATCTTTTCCACGTACCTTATACATTACTTTATAGTAAATAAAAAAAAGTACAGAGACAATATACTAATTATATAAAGTGATGCTACTTTATTTTGCTTCGTTATTAATTGAAAGACGAGACAAAATTCTACGTACAAAAATATATCTCAGTTTTATACATCGAGTGTCCTTTTAATCATAAATATAAGTATAGATACTCTCTATATTTCCTCCAAAAAAAGAAAAGAAAAAAAGAAAGGAAAAGATAAGCTTTGATTTGAGCGTGTGTCAGTAACTCAAGTTACACAAAGTTAGTCTGTCACATTGTCACACTTATTTTCCATTTAATATATACAGCATTGATTAATCCTTAATCCCATTTATGCGCCCAATATGTGCGACTAAAAGAATACCCGATAATAAATCTAAGATAGTCCGTTCAAACGTTCAAAAATGCGGAAATATTGTCGCGAACGTAAAGAAAAGTCAAATGTAAACGCGTGCGTCCGTTTCCAATGCTACTCAACGTCATACACGAATAGTTAAAGTATTATTAATCTGAATCGAAAAGAATAAAAGAGTGAAACCAACCTGTTTGGCACGTGGCGAGGAGTGTCGAGGCACGTGCGGGCGGCTGCAGCGGTATTCACTACATGCCTCTCCTGTACAGAGGAGTCACCCCGTCACTCCCTCACTCACTACCAAAATCGTTCTATAGCGCAGAGCACAGATACAAGAGCACCCTCAAATTTAAGCATTGCGTCTGGCAAGTTCGCACCTTGTATGTGTGCTCTGCCGAGCATTCGCTCGGGAGGTGAACAGAAAAGATGAAAGAAGCTGAAAGGTACAGAAACTATGATACAAGGATTCTCTTGGGCTTTCTCGCGTTCCTCCCAAATGCGTTGTACCTGCTCCACAAGTGACACTGAGAAAATATTAATCGAGGTAACGCGGCGACGACGTTATTAAAGCGATTAGGCGATCAACGCGAGTAAAAGTGTGCAGGTAGAATAGTTTGTTATCACATTCGAAGCATTGCGTTTCCTGTATGTTGCGTGATATGCGAGACATGTGTGCAAAAAGGTTCAGGTGTGTCTTGTGTGGAGAGTTCGCAAGATAAAACATACATGCATGATAACAAAGAGATTGAAGAAATTAAAATTAAATTAAAATCATACGCGATACAGTTACATCAAGAGTATACACTGTTGCGTCCGTTTCAGTTGCGCCTAGACTTTAGCACCAAAGATTATTGATCTAGCACCAAAAGCATTAAACTGAAAGAAACTGATTTAACATATTTGTATGCATTAATAACATCAATAATTCCAGTGAAGCAAAGAATAGTTAATTTAATGCTTTATATCGTCACGATGTATGTGAGCATTAAATATCTTTCTTCAAATATTTCTTCATATTTGCATCAAGGATATTCTTTATATTAAATAAATTATTTAAACAAGATATTAAATGTACGGGTGAAAATATAAAGCATTTTAAGATAATATACGTTCCGCAAAATCAACAAGCTGAATTAAACACATTATGATGCAAGTGTTTCGCTTCAGTAATCAAACAATATGTGTGCCATGTGATAAAACCAAGCAAAAAGAAAAACCATCAAACACCAATTCGAGATAATCCACTGAAAAAACGAAAGAGCTCGTAAAACTACACTCCGTTAAAGATTGGCACAAAGCAACAAATGCTGAAATCATCAACGTAGGCATGTTCAAACCTTGGTCTCGGTTTCTCCGGTAGGCGGTTGCTTCCGAGTCGCTCCCTGAAAGGAGAGCTGCCGACTAGACTGGTCTGCAAAGTGATGACACTTATGGGTAACTGTGGATGGCAATGATCAAGCTGATGATCGTGAGAATGTATATCTGTTTAACTGTAATGCGATGTTCAACATTAAATATGTCTCGCACTCGTATAAGACATTAGATCGTAATAAAAAACGAGATAAAGTGTGTAAGGTCAAACATCGTAACATCTCACGCATAACGGATAAGCTCGCTAAAATCAATAGATGCACATTCAATGCAAAAATATCAAGCACGATCACAGTTATCGTGATATACGTATTGTGTAAGCTGCCTGATCATTCCAAATAACACGTATCAAAGAAGCGATCCAGTCGCAACTCGGATGTACATTTAAATCATGTGAGATGCAGTAAAATTGCACCTCAGGCACCGCAATTAAAACTTTCAGAATTATAAATAAACTACAAATCGAATAGAAATGATGAAGTATCTTAACGATAACAGTTTAGCATCCGTACAATCTGCAAGTGATTTTAAAATAGAATAGCAAAAAGAAAAGAATCTTTTCTTTTTGTTATCCTGCGAGAGTTGCCCTTCCTGCTGCAACTTTACTGCGTCTCACGGTACTCGAGAGATCGAGAGTAGTGTACTGTGTACGACGATCCGTCGACTCGAGAGGGAGAATTTTCTAGAAAAGTTTCTTATTATGTCCTGCTCGTAATAAACTAAGCTCGAATGAACGAGAGTCTCATGAACAGCTGGACTCAGTGTATCAAGGCTACAGGAGGGGAGGATATACCTGGTTAGTGAGGAATATCAGGCTCGTGCTGTGCCTGCGTCTGGTCAAATGAGAGGCAGGATCTCTTGGGGGGACACCACCTAGAGCTGTGGGGCTCTGAAACATATCATGCTAAATACCCCTCCCCATACAAACATTCCAGCTACTAGTCTCTATCTGTCCCACGTATATATATATATATGTTGTAGGCAATATCGAATTTCTGTCGCGCAGACCTATCGTGACTTTTGCAATTGTATAATCTCAATCTGCCGCCAATGCGCGCGTCTCACAGATACTTTGATATGTATTTCGGAACGATCGTAGAAGTTTTATATTGTTAAATGGAGAGACTAAATTAATCCTATCGAGAATGTTGCTATATTGTACATGTTACAACTGACGTTAACGCAAAGTGCCAAAGAAGCTTCATAAAAAGCCGTGCATAGTTGTCAATTTTCTAGTTCTTTATCTTGAGGTATTGTATTCCTTCCAGCGTGTTATACAGTATGTCGCAATACTTGGTTTACAGATATATCAGTAAAGTTAGATCATCAGATTGTTATGTCTTGCTACGAAGATCATATTTTACTTGCTATGATAAATACGCTAACAGAAACTGCATAATTCGGAAGTTAATAAGATGTAAATAACTAACACAAGCATTAAAATAAAATCTGCACAAATCAATAAAAATGTGAGCATGCAACATTCAAGTATAATAGAGAGGAGGTATTCTGAAAAATATAAAATTTTCGTAGATTATCTTTCCATAAGAAAAGGCTTTTTCCTCAGACATTTTTTCTATTCTATCTATATAAATGTAATCTTTGTACCCTGCTTGCTCAAACGTCATATTAAAAAAAATATATATAGAATAGCTCCTCAAGCATAATATAATACAACGAAAACTATCAAGCGATTTTAAATAAATATTACATTGCAAGTGGAACAGAATAACTGCGATTAAGATATCTATAAATAGTGAAATGTCCCAAAAAGATTCATATTAGCAGTACTTATTCATACGCAACAAATTTGAAATTTAACTGTTCAACGAGTCAAGATCGAAAATGAGAATTTGCCATAGTAATGTAACTGCTTTTTGGAACGTCTTCTATCTATAACTGGCTACAATTAAATTATTATACAGTTAGAATTCTCGCTATTATAGAATAATTAATAATTCAGGAATTATTAGCTTCATCTCTACACATCTACAGAAAATCAAAAGTGGTGAAGTTACCCAATTTTTGTTAGGGTTTGGTCGTCGTATTTTGTTCAGCCACCCCTCGATAAAGCGTAAAAAACCGTCCATCAACGATGCCTGCTCAACATTACTAGCTGAAGTGTACACGTCGCATCTTGGGGAGCCTTCTAAAATTTTGCGAGTTGCAGAGTTGTGCAGGGGTAACAGAAATACCCGAAATCTCCAATACTTGAGAGCCTTAAAATAAGTATTAACGTTAGTTTCTTTTATCCAAGAATACGTAGAAAGTTAAAATTTTTGTAAATTCACTCACTTCCACTAGGTAAAAGTCTGTATGACCTCGCGTGCAAATGTAATGGTCCAGGTAATTCCAGTTATAGTTCTCGAGTTTCTCTGTGGTGAAAGATACCCACGATACTTCGTAAGTGTCGTGATGCGGAGCATGGAATCGATATCGGTAATGAATATTGAATGGTGGATAAGGATGCCTATGAACATGATTATTATTGTAATATTTGTTACTCAAATTTGTTCGTTTAACTCATCATATCGTCATAATAAAGTTTTGCAAATACTAATAAGCACTATTTAATTAATAGAAATATTTACCGCGGGCGGTATCTTGTAACCGTTATAGAATTATCAAATAACGATATTTTATGGAAGATTCGTCCGATGCTAAGCAGATATTCCTCTTTAGGCTCGGATTCAGTTTGTCTACCACGTATTACCGTACTAATCGCGGGAACGGCATTGCTGCCAGCTGTGCTGTTTTGGTTCTTGTTATTCGATGGTAAAATAATCAGCTGAAAACCCTTGACAATACAATATTCCTGATTATCTTTGAGAATTTTCGGAAAGATGCAATTACAAAATGCATAAGAGAATGTTTTGTACTTGGGCCAGGCGTTGCGAGACGAGCTCTTTAAACACTTCCACTGTTGTGAGTGGTTTCTTGTATATTGCACGTTGTTGAGCAAAATCAGCGTTCACATCATCCGGAAGCAGATTGTAATCTGACACGACATAATCATTTTGCAAACTTCGCTTGTCTGGGAAGTAATCTGTAGTGATGGGTAGACACGCGGGAATCGTTAACGATTTCCAATCGACCCCTGTTCGAAATAAGATTCCAAAGTAATTCACGTGATTAAAGGCACTGTGCTACATTTGTAACAAAATACTACGTTTGTACAAGAAGAAACAGATAAATCTTGGGATATAAACAATTCGATTTTGACTTATAAGCACTTTTATGGCAGATACAAATATACTTTTAAGTTTCGTGTCCGCTTTTATTCAGTATCTATTTCTTCGTTGTAGCCACAAAGAGTAAACTCTCAATAAGATATCATTCATAAAATTGTATTAATTTTAAAGACATGTAGAATATTTTCTTGATGATATCCCAAACAGAGAGAGAGAGAGAGAGAGGAGAGAGAGAGAGAGAGATAAAGTATGTATACGGTAGAAATTCTAAGGCGTGGCAAGAAGATTATCGAGAATTTACTGTATTGTCGATTTAACGCCCCTTTACCAGTACAACAAAATCATTTTATCTCGTAGCAAGAATTACTAATACATAGTATGTATTAGTAATGTTTCTGTATTATACAGAATGTTCTAAAATATAGTGCAAACTAATAGTATTACATTTGAAAAAGTTACTTAAATCGTTTGCAATAAAAAAAATATATAAATCTAAATATATTTATAGAAAGATTTTACAATTAAGAAATATCAGAGATTATATGTAGAATATTCTGTATATTTATATATATGTAAAAAATTATATTTCTTACTAAAGAGATCTAACTATTGTAAAGATACAATATTACACATACATGTGCTTCTCCTCATAATAATACTCGTGTCAGAGCGCTATAATTTATATATGATGAAGATTAAAAGTTGAAAACGCATGCTTTTTGACAATTATTAGTCATAATTAACAAATATTCTGTGAATAATAATATAACACTTTTGTGTTACTGAATCGTGTATGATACAATAGATCTAGTGAGTGTAAAATGGAAAGATATATTATTTTCTTTCTTGGCGCAATAAAATCGCTCGATTTTAGAAAAGAGAGAATATAAGTAAGCTTCCACAAATGATTATCATATATAACATGTAAATGTGCGTTAACATGTAAATGTGAAGAATTGAAACTAACTATTGCAGCACACTCTATCTAGAAAGAAGATGTACATACATATAGAATAATACAGAAAACAAAATAAATAATGCGGAAAAATATATAAACTTTGTGACATAGACCTAACTAACGAAAATAACAATAGAAGAATTTGTAAAGTGCTGTAAAGAACAAGCGGCGGTCTATGCAACAGATGAAAGCACTTGAGAAGTATAGAAGCTCTCTACAGCGTAGTACAAAGCTCTAACGTGAGGAAACATTGCGAAGATATCAGAAAGAGAAGGAGAGAAACACATTTTGTAATTTAAAAAAGAAAGAGATTCGTTCGGAATCCTGAAAGTTCTTAAAACATATATATTACACATGCACCAAACACAGAGCAACAGTAATGATAGAGAGAGAATGGCGAAGAACCGTGAAGAGCTACTTGTGACTACTGATAGTGATGTGTCTACTTCAACTAACGTCTCTAATATAGATAGACAAACGTATACCGTAACCGAATCAATTCCTGATAGTGTATGGCGCTAACCTATGATCGCTGTAAAACAGCGTAAGTGACATCATAGTTGTACATCACACACGTATCCAGCGTTGCGTCCCGATTAGACGTACCACAGCATGGAAATAAATGTAACAACATTATTCGCATCCGTATGATGATCAGATCTCGTTACAGGACATACACATTGACATTTTCAAGAATGAAAATATTTTCTTTTTTTTTGACAATTTCTTTCCCGTGTAGAATATATAAAATATACATGGGCTTGGATGTAATCACACCTGATGATACAGAGATGCGATTCTATGAGGACAGAGCGTAACTGCAAGAACTTGCATTAAGCAAAGCTGCTATAAAGAACACCGTCTTATTCGTATGAAATAAATATACGGAATGAAACAAGTAAAGAAAAAAATAGGACATTATTAAAAAATTACAGATACACATCGTTAAAATGTTCTCTCTGCTACATGTGTAATACATGGAGTTTCACGAATGCAATGCATGATAATGTCCTATGTATTCCGATAGTAATAGCTTGGGATGAGATTCTCAAGTATTTTCATTCTTTCGTAAATTTCATAAATTCTAATTAATCCTTTTTTTAATATCGATATTGTATATATAGTGCATTTAATTGGTCTGTTCTTTATAGTTGCACTGCCGAACTGGTGCAATAAGTTAGAGTGAGAAAAAATATACTTCTCACTTTAACGTATCTCTAACTATTAACTCACTAGTTCGGCAGTGCAGCTATAAAGAACAGACCAAGTATTTTACTTTAAATTTACAGAGATTTTCAGTTTTAAATAAAACGTGAGGTAAATATTTTTTTGACACTAATTACATATCTTATTGATTGCGTATTGTGTGCATATATTTATATAATTGATGAATAACTGATGAATAACTGGGTATTGAAATTATATGTTATTGCAATTAAATAAAATGAAAATTCTCTCTGTTGAATTGTGCAAGTTTATCAATAACTTTGTCGCATTCTTGGAGCCTATACATATATATTTCGTACATCTTTAATTATAGAGAGAGAGAGAGAGAAAAAAAAGAGAGAGAGGGGAACGTTGAGAATAAATGTTTAAATACGATAATGACATCTATAATATGTATACGTTCTTAATATCTCCTGTGGACAATGCGTAAATAAATTCAGATAATTATCTAAAATATATATTAGTGTGCAAACCTGTTGTTAAAGCAGGCGTCCATTCTTGCTCGCCAGTAGCACCCCACAAAAGGGTCAGACTCTTATTCGTCACAGCTGAAGGGGAATTTGCACTTTTGTCTCCATTAGTTGCAAGGGCACTAGACCGCGGTAACTTTCCCTTCGTGTCTACACGAGAATGCATAAATTTAATTATTTAATATGGATTATCTTTATTCGACTGATTTGATACTTTAATAATACTAACGACCTTGAAATCCTATTTGAGATGCTGATCTTGAAATTTGACTTGAATTCGCCGCAGCCTCCATCGGAGATCCGCTCACGGTCGACGGAACAGCTTCACATTGTGCCTCCGGACACGTCGGTTGCGCCGGAACAGCTTGATAATGATGCTGTTGTATTAGTACCCCAGTTGGTCCTGAAATTATCAATATTACGATTTTATATATAAATTTTAAGTAGTTTATATTTATAAATTTTATCGTTTATCATCGTTTATTAGATTAGAACAGTAAGTCCATTGCATTTACACCAAACTGTTATTACAATATACGAGAGTTGTCAATGTAAATCAAGATTCAATACTCTTTTACCTTTCGGAAATATATGAGTCCATCTTCGTCTGTTACTGGTGAGCTTAATTGTAACGTGCGACGGATCGAACGGATTAATTAACGCTCTACTAGGCCTAAGTATATTCGTCGGTTGAGAGATGGAATTTGTCGGGCTGCCGGCGCTACCAATGATGGGTCTGAAAGGCGGAGATATCTCCGAGTCGGTCAAGTCATTCTTAACCGGTGTCTTGGATGCACCTAACACAATTATCATAATTATCACAGCTATTTAATAAATATATCTTAATGATGTAAGAATTATAATATTATCGGAGAATTATTATATGTGTGCTTACCAGTTCTGTCCCCATTAGAATCGCTCGTGTCGTCATCCGTTTTATGGGGTATCGTTATCGCCGCGCTCCGTAATGCGACCGGCGGTGAGTGCGCTTCCGGTGGAGGATGATGTATATCGGGATCAGACATCTTACGTTTCAGGAGCTTCAACAAATGGCCATTGTTATGCGTCTCCAGACACGCCACGCTCGTCTTCTTCGTTCTTGTGTTTATCCTTTGTACGCTATGGAACAACAATAAAGATCCCATATTAAAAACTTGAAAAAAATAGATGTGTATGTGTGTGTACAAATTGTAATTTAGATTTCTATGCTATGAATGTTTCTGAAAAATGTAATGTGTAAGGTTCATTATTTAATGTATATAAATACATATATAGGACTAAAAAATGTACGTTTAGCTCACTTACCTTGAAGTATGAGCTGCCGGTAACTGAAACACTTGCGCGTCGTAAGCATCATAATCGAATAACGTGTTGTGCAGGCATTCTCTCGGATCCTCTTGCAGGAGCCTCGTTTTGCAATGCAATTTCCCATTGTCCACCATTGGCTTCGATACTCTCTGCGGTAGCTTTATTCGCGGGATGAACGTGGAATAGGGGATCTTCTTGTTCGTGGAATAAAAACTAAGATTTATCCAGTGAGGCATGCTGTAGTCATCCGGTGCGTTTACGGAGGAATCTTTGTTATGAAACTGGAGCAGATACTGCACATTACTTCACCGCACAAAGAGCTGTACGAATATATATGTATACGTGTGCGACTTGCTTACCTTTAACAGCGGCACTGCGTGAAGCGGTTGCTCGCCTACGCATACCAAATCGCTGCCTACACCATTGTCAATGATTCTTTGCTTGGTGACGTTTGTCAGTTCTCTGTCAACCTCGAAAACTCCGACTCCGGGCGTGATTACTACGGACAACTGGCCAGTCCTATCGAAACTACGATCCAAGTAGTGCTTCTCGAAGACTGTAAAAATATAGTGACGGGAAACAAAAAGCATAAATAATTTTTTAAATATTATTCTTTATTTGAATTAATTTTTTTACTTACCATTTAGAGACATGTTTAATACTTCTAGAAAATTGCCTTGCGCAGCGGTCGAGTTTATCGCCTTGGGTATACTGATGCCTGGTTTCTGGTGATACTCCAAAACGATCTTCTGATAGTCAGTGAACAGCTTGCGTAACTGCACCAAGACGTTGCTCCAGTCTTCGTACCTCTCATTTTGTATCGCTACTCTATAAAAATCCTCGTAGAATCTGCCTCTATAATCCTGCTGCAAACACTCCCTCATGTGATTCGGAAATTCCTCCAGGCTGGTTGCGTTGTAGAAGGTTCTCGAGAACAGCACGATCGTCACTTCGTGATTGCTACCATTCTTCCTCCACTTTTGGAAGAGATCTGCTAGGAACCCGTTGACCGCTTTCTCGAAGTAAAGGTCACCGTGGATATCAAAGTCCCACATCTCGGAGCTCATTTGTATGAAGAGGTACACCATGCTCGTAGAAGAACGGAACACTACCTGAAAGTAATATTTTATTCTCATCGTAAGCATGAAAGTTCGGCAATAGCGTAATAGCAAATTATCTTTCCAGACCTTGGTATCGTCCGTTATCACGCCGCAGGCAACGCGATCGCCTTGCGACCACATCTCGTGCACCTGGCATCGAATGCTACCACTGCAGAACTCTATCTTTTTGTTGATGTAGACACAGGTGCGTACCTGGAAACGAAATCGTGAAACGTTTATCATATACGGATGTACAAGAGATGCCGATCAGACATGCGAATTTGTAGAATAAAATCGATGCAATACCAGGCTGTTCTTTAAGCGCCACATCTCGCTGCGTCCCATGTACTGATCCTTGAAAGTTAACTCTATGGAATCCAGCGCTACGTCATCCGGATTCACTATGTTCATGTACACATCAGCGAACGTTCTCAGCTGGAACATTGTCGCTACGTTATTCTCCACGCTGATAGTCTCGCGTCCCTGAAGGTCCTCCTTGAAGGAGGTGACTTGCAACAGCAGACGACTGAACTCATCTTCGGGATGGTAGATCTCGACGACATCGCCCGTCTTTATGCCGGGATAATCCTTCGGATTGATTATCAAATCCTCCCCGCTGAAATTCTTCTGATGCACTATCAGCTTGAAGAGCTTCATGCTTCATCCGGCATTCTGATCTGCTTGAAAGCGGTATATACCTTTGCGTGATGAAATAATAATTTTTATTTAGCGATACTTTGATAGCGAGTGCCAGACCGCGAAAGCGGATCGATTACTTACGTGTATTTTACGTTGATATTTTTGATTAGTTCGCAGACACTTGTACGTTATATGCATGCATCGCTTGAATAACAACCAATAACCGTTACTACTGGCTATCAGCTGTCCAAAACAATCTCGGGGACAACTCGAAGGACATCGAAGGACGCTGCTTTCGTTAGATGAAACTGTGGCGCCATGGATCGAAGCGATGACACGCTCAATTATTTAAATTACTCTACCGATTGTTATATTAGTTTATCATTTGGTGATAATGTGTACATCGGTATTATCGATTAATGATTACGCAGACGTAACGTTACTTCTTTATCTACTGAGAATTAGTAATTATAAACTTTTTATACCTCACTTTGTCAATATATTTATATATTTTAATCGATATGGATTAAAAACGACACAGATATAATACAAAATTATTAATACGAGTATCTTATTATATCACGCAGAAGTCTTCATGCAATAAATTTGAGGACATTTATTCACTTGTTTTTAAAAACATGACATGTGTGCTTGTGTGCATAGTTCGTATATGTATAGATGTAATATTTAATATAATTTATATACAATATATATATATATATATATAATTTCACAAACATTTGCATACATTTCTTGGATCACCACGACTGATGTCTCAATCTACCCGAAACTGTTTTTTTTTTTGTTTTCTTTAAATTAAGTAATGACGCACACATAGAAGACAACTCGGTTAAAAATTTCTCTTGTCTTTATTACAACTTTCACGGTATCCTTATGTACGTGCATCTATACTTGATCATGTATTAAAATCGTCACAATCAACATCGCTATACGTACTTATAAAGGTATATATCAATGTTACTGGTGTAAGCACTGAGACTAAATAAAAAAAAATGATTATGGATACGGTATTAAAAATTGTCGCGTGACTATCGACTGTAAAATTGGAGTTGTTTCATATCATTTCATACATGATTGTATGATGGTCTGCGTATTGCGTATTGACGAGATTTCATAATCGCATATATTTTCGCGCGATGGCGCGAAATTTCTAATTGGATGGATGAGAGAATTCTCTCCTCTCTCTCTATGAAAGAGTAGCTTCTAATCTCTTTATCTCCTTTGTGACTTCTGTTTTCCGCGCGACCTTGTCAAGTATCTCCTTGTCGGGATTCTTGAGCGCGCCGGTTTTGATTTTGTCCTCTAACACTTCGATTTCCCTAATTTTCTTCCGGAGATTTTTTAATCTCTTCTGCGGATCGGCCGTCGTTTTCTGCGCGGTGCTCGAATTGTCCTTAACTATATTATTTGTTGTAACTTGTTTCGTGGCGCAGGGCGGCTTGTCATTCTGGACCGGAACTTCTTTATGGAACTCAGGCTCCGAGATCGTCATCTTGAACAAGCCCTCGGTGACGGGTTCAGCGGCCTTCGACTTGCTCTTCTTCTTCTTCTTTTTCGAGCCTTCCTGAGGTTTCGTTTGTGCACCCGGTATTACTTTGTTCTTTGTTGCTAGAGCCTCCAGCTTGGCTTTATGCTCGGCTATGAATTCCGGGCTAGCACCCACGGGATACAAAGGTTTCTTTACCAATTGCTTTCCTTTACTTTCGTATCTGCAGACAAAAACCAGATGATTCAAGATTAAAAATCAGTAATTACTGAATAATTAAAGGTTAACGAAGAGTACATTACGAAACGTACAATGGAACTTCTTCTTGAGGAATATATCCATCCTTCACGCGCCGTTGCTTGCGCCACGTGCCATCAGGCCGTTGGCTCGCTGGGATAAAAGTACCTGAAATAAAAATAATACCATATTTTTTTGAGTCTACATAAATATTCTGCTTGATATTGGAAAAGTCTGTGTTTATGGTAGCACCGCAGTACGTTTTCTAATGATTGAATTAGCTCAACAAGCGAAACAGTTTTAGGAGTAAATCCAGTTAATCAATTCCAATAATAATCCAGTTAATCTATTATTTAAGCTGATTCAATGCTTTTAAGGTAACGTAATATTTGTATAGTTTCAGTACACTATCGCGCTCGAGACTTTTTTTCTGCGGGATCTCTCCCGGCGCAGGGATCAAGATACGGCTGCGGCGTTTGTAACATGTGCGAAAACTCTCCAAGATTGATTATCTAACTATAGCACGTAAGAAAGAACGATCTATTATTACACCGAACCGATCGTTTTACGCTTGTTTACACGTACGAGGTTAGAGAACCGGTGAGAGCTCCGTCGACGGGTCTACGTTCGACTTGCGACGAAACGAATAATGATTGATCGTTACCTGTCTCGTCCTTGATGTAAGTCGACGCCATCGCTATCACCCACGAAAGCGGCGTAAAAAATATAAATAAGTGAATAAAAAGCCTCAACTATCCGCGCGTGCCATTCTGCGATTCTGCACTATGTGGAGTGGAGTAGTTAGTTGGAGCTGTGTTGGACGGTGTGCAGTGTGCGTGTGTGCGTGTCGTGTAATGAGCGAGCAAGTGCGACGTACTTCACTCCTTGCACCAACAGATATCGCCACAATCCTAATTTGAAACGGCTCGCGCAAGAAGTTGCATTAGAGCAACATGTCAGCTCTATAATCGAGAATTGAAATGAAGTGAAAAATAATTGATGGAAGTGTCAGTACATTTCTCCCCAATTAGACAGATTATTGAGGGCAGAATTGATCTTTTTTCCTTCGGTAAGATTTAATGGAAAGTTTTATTTTACGAGCTTTGATTTTCTAATTTTCTTTACTTCGTAATTTGCTGTCTTTCTGTCTTATATGTGTAGGAAAATATGAATTCTTTTTTTTTCAGTGGAATTATAAAAAAGATGTTATATTTCTCAATAAAATATAATTTATTTGTACGTAATAAAACCTGTTTCCTTTTTCAAATAAAAAGTATTTTTATATTGTCACATTAAAACAACACATTTTACAAGCACTAGTAATCGATGTTATTTAACTCTGGAAAAATACAATTGACAAAGCTATCATAAACTAAATAAATTTATTTTCGTTGGAAACCGCGATTTTGTACAATGTTCGAAATTGATCTCGGATAATGAAAAAAGAAGAAGAAATTCGAGAAAAAAAAGCTAAACTAAAAAAATACTCAGGAATCAGATTGAATTCCCAAGTTGATAGGAAGGTTTTCAACGAATTTTGTTTAGTACATGATTAAGGCTAAATCTGTGCAGGACGTTCAACACACCCAAGCAACCGAGTTAAAGAACAGAGACGGATATCACATCGACTCGACAAGTAACGAGTAAGCGCGGCCCCGAGGGTTACCCCTTGGTCTAGCCGGGCTGCTTCCGTATATTCCAGGGATGCTGCGCGCGCGCACCGGGGGTTGCGCTCTGGTCTCATCTCAGTTTCGCAGCCTCCCTTTCGCGACCCGTATCAAGTCCGCGGCGGCTCAATCAGAGGTGTGTACCATTTAACGTCATCCCAGGAACGTCGACATCCCGGTGTCGCAATCGTTGTCGCAATCCTGGATGGTCACCAGCCTCATCGTCTCTCACCCCCGTTCGGGTCACATCCGGCTTGATTCGAGTACATACCCGCTCCGCTCCGGAAAATGGAAACCGTAATCGGTACGTAGCCGCATACGGTTCTTCGTCGTAGCTAGAATCCCTCATCCTTGCACGACGATTACGTGATCCGACTGAGAATGTAGAGCTAGCTGCACGTTGCGCTTTCCCGGATGCGTTTCCCGCATCCTCGAATTCGCGTGTTCGCCCTAAAGGTCACTGGATGGTACATGAAAAAATGGAATCGCGCGGTGCGGCATAAGTTCAAAGGCTCTCTCTAAGGTCAGGAGCAGCGTAGCGAGTAAATTCGAAAAGTCTTCTCAGGTCTTCGGCGACGCCTATGTGGAAGTCCGACAGAGTTGGTTTATGTAATTATCCCGTTGTCGGCTTTAAATAACAATCCATGGGGAGAAGTCGGGATATATATATCTCGTCAAGTTCCTATAAATCTACACTATTGTTTCATTCTAATGGCGTGATTGATAAGGGCGAGAGCGTAAAGGCGGGAAGGTTTTAAAATAAATTATCGAATTCATATTTGGAATTTTGCTTTATATTATAATATACGTTTTATCACGTTTAATTTGAAACGCTCGATTAAAATGCACGATTAAAATTTTGAAGTGGAGCGTAATTAGAAAAGTAGCATAAATTGTGGAGATATTCATCAAAGGAAATGCACTTTGCGAAAGGCACTCTGCGATTGATTTGAGCGCTCCATGTCAAACTGCAAATGAAATAAAGTATCTTGGGTAGAGCCTGTTATCGACTTTTGACGATCAAAATTGTGCGCGTGTGGAGTTTAAAGCGCTAGGCGTTTAGGCAAGTTTATAAATGGCGAGTTATTGTGCGATAGCTTGTACTGTTATATCTACATTATCAGGTATATTTCATTATTTATGCAATTTTTCACTTAGATTATTATTCAATTAAGGCTATGCTATTACATATACATGTGCAAAAGGAAAGAAATGAGAGAAAATAGTATCAAGTTCATACGTTTTTATTATCATACTTATATACCATAAAGATACAAATCGTGTTTGGGATATTATGCAAACTGTAAAATATACGCTACATGAACAACACTCGAAAAACGCATGTATTAACGTAAATCACTTAATTTGCTAGCAGAGATAATTATATCGAAGCAACTAAAATTCCTCAAATCGTAAACGTTTCGGTTAGAGTAATCGCTATCGCATGTCCATCGGTTGTTTTACGATCGGTCGAGGATTAAGACAGGAGAATCTAGAGGAGAGAACTGCCGTGGCGTGTCGAACGGTTTTACCCAAACTGCGGTCCTGGACCTTGCAGCCCTCTCCCTTCCTCCCTACTTCCAATTCCTTCTTTCATCGGACATTGCACCGATGCAAGCAAGGCGTATGAGAAACGACCGCCTCGCCGAAAGATGGGATCGTCAAGGAAAGAGAAGGCGGCTTATGATCTGGATGATGTACGCCCGCATGACAGATGCGCGATTCCATGTCCGTGTCTAGGATATAATCAGTCGCAAAATAAAATCCCAGAAAACGTGAAAAATTCTGAGACGTTTATTTCATTTTCATTTAATTCTATTTTTGTTGAATTTTTCTGGGATGTGATTTATTGCGAGGTGAAATTCCAGTAAACTTGCTCGTTTCTTTTTCATGTATTCTATTTTCTTTTAATTAGTTTAGGACATAAGCTGTCGCGAAGTGAAATCCCAGAAAACTTGTACAACGATTGGGTAACACAGTATTTTTTATGATTTTCAGATGATGAGAGATTCAGATCTCATTTCATTTTCATCTATCCTATTTTTGTTTAATTTTCTGTTAAAATGCTTATTAAAATTCTGTTAATATGCTTACAAATACGCGAAACCTGACAAGTTATTAGATAAAGTTTATTATAGAAAATCAGAGCTGAAGGAAAGTAAACAGATTTCAGTCGCTTAAAAATATTTTCATTTACGTGCATGTACACATTTATGTGCTCAAAAACAAAAAACACGGAGCTACGTTTCACCTACACATGCATTTTTCTTGCCAAGTACGCCGTGAAAACAACGATGTGAAAACGCGGCGTAATTTTGATTTTTACTTTATCACAGCGTTTCTGAATAGGATAACCCGGGATGTCGTGAACCGTGCAAAAAAGCGCGCTGCTTAACGCCAGATTGAACTTTATCCCTACGTATCTCGTGTCCTCGTTGCATAGAATGTTGCAGCTATGGCGTTATGGCGCACTTTGCGCGACAGACGCGAGTTCGTCAAACAGGCCATGACACATATATATATATATATACATGTCGCATACACGACGGTATTATGCGCGCTACACGGCATATCGAGTACATTGAATATCCATCGCAATAACGAGAACGGCGATCCTGTGTGCGTGAGATTGTCGCCTGTGGGCTTTTCGTGGTGTATGTATCGCTCGTGTATGTATCGACCGGCATAATCGCCGGTTTACAAGCATGTATAAGGCGCTTACAGTACTCCGGAATCTTAAAGCGCAATTACCTATACACGGTGTTCCGAAATTTCCCGCGAGGGAAAATCCGGCGGCCTCCCCTCCAGCGGAATGATTTTAATTACCCTTGTAATTAACTTGGGAACACCATTCTCTGTTGCAGGGATACGTCGTCGTTTTAAGTCGTCGGCAGGAGATGAATGAATCCTGTGCGCGACATTTACGATAAATGGCCATGCGAGTATTAAAAGGGCAAGCGATAAGAAAGAGAAAAAGAGGATCGAGCAGATACAGCTGAAAAGGAGATCTCGACCGTAAATTCCCTCATGCGGCTTATCGATCGGCATTTTTTAAATGTACTATCGGTCACCGCGGGGGGTGAGAGCTGCATTTGACAATGTAAAGAAAAATCTACAACAACGGGATTGTCCCCTGAGCGTAATGTTTCCCTACACGGCACTCGACATCATCGTTACCTCAACGAATATCTTATCGCGCTGCATTAATATTTCATTCCCGTCATAAAAGCTTGTCAGCAGTGAAATGACGTGCGTGGGCAATTGCATGTACATCTACATATATCTATGTACACATATATACGAAAATGAGTGAAGTTTACGTCTAGCGATACACTGAACTGATCCGGGAGCAATTTTCCTGCACTTTTCGCGAACATCCATTATCCGCGAAGCGCGGAAGACGCCTTGCGATAAACTGATTCAGGATTGCGTGATATAGATAACAAAGTACAGTAAAGTAAGTTACAAAAAAGACAGAGGAAGACAGGAAGACAAACATCATGATCGTGGAACGGAGGACTACAGCTGATCAGCTGTGATCAGCTCGACTGCCGCACCGACCCTCCCGCTCGATACAAGAAACTCACTTGGCCAGGAAATTCCTTGGTGATGTATCGTCGGGTCCGGGTAAAATGGCAGAGACGATGACACACAATCACACGACACCCGCCGAAAATGCGACGGCGAGAAAGCTGAATCTTACGTCGATGACATTCCTGCCTTCCACAGTGGTCGCGGCCGCAATTAACGCCGAGACGACGATTCCGACTAATCCGTCCACGGTGATGACGGGCGACCCTGCAGCCGTCATTACTGTCAAACCGCATCATCATGTCTACAACGTGACGGAGCATCTCGTTGAGCATGATGAGTTTGATCATAGTAAGTAGCAATGTCACGGAGAAGAAATGTACGCGCTCGATAAAGATAGCGATCGAGGGTGGCTTTAACTCTCTCCTCGCAACGCGGATTCCAACCGGTTGCTGCGGTTGGGTCTTAAAGCTTCAGCTGATGGACTTTCATCGGAACCACCTTGGCGTCTCTTGCAAATAATATATCTGATTTTTAAATTAATTAGTTTCCAAGAGCAACTGCGGAGCAGTTGGGAGATACGATTGTCGGCTCGATCGAAAAAGCCCTCGGGCTGACAGGGTGATCTCTCAGCTGCGGATTTTCGAGTGAACGCAGAGCGGATTTTCTCGATTCCGTTGAATGAGAATCTAATGGAAAATTCAATAATCGCGACGTAAAATGCCTTTTATTTTCCCAATTTTCGAGTATCACTTCGAGTAGTCGATCTCGCGGTTGGGGTTTGTAATCAACGTGCGAAAGATGCAATGTTGGGAGTTATTATTTTATACGATTTAAAACTCGACTATTGCGCTGAAAATGTGTTTGCGTTATTAAAAGCATTTTATACTTCCACCAGAACGTGGTACGTGCATAAACTTCGGCGGAATAATCATGGGACGACGCTACGTATCGCCAGCTAGTAAAATGACCCAAGTTATTATCGTGCTTTCACTTGAAGAACTTTATGGTTATTACGTTTCAGGTATCCTCACCAGCTTTTCAGACATACAAACCGTTTTACTCGCGTGCATATCGACGTTATTGCCGCTGATCATCACCCTGGGGATCGCCTTTGGCATCAGGTATGCTAATTCTCAAGTATGATAGCTCTTTTTAATATGCGCCTGAATTCTTGCGCGTTTCGCAGGCATGTGTGGCGAAAATACCAAGGCGACAGTGGGAACAGCGGGAACGTTTTACCTTACAAGAGCGTCTGTATCTGCGATAACGCAGTCGAGTCTCAGCATCATCATTCACATCCCGGAAATGTTCCCGTTCAAGCTGCTACGAGAGTCCTCTCCGCGCAAGACGTAAGTTAACAGCTCCTCGACAATCTCAGAGACGCGAGAGACATCCGGTAACAAATAGGGGATGTAAAGTCGCTACGAATCACGCTGCAGCCTGAATGACTTCTCCAAACAATCGTTATTTCTGCTTTTGTTTTTTAGTTTGGTCAATTCTATTTATTTATGATTTGCCAAACCGTTCGTGAATCATTCGTCGTAATTAAGGATTTTTTTCTGTAAATGGTAAATGACACAGATGACCCAACGCGGAAGAAAATTACGGTTAGCGCCTGATAGGGAAGAACGTTATGAACTTTAATGCAATCGATACACGCCCGTTTGATCCTCGTATGCATGCTCGATTAGCTTACATAACATAGTAACCACGCAAATACCGTCGGCCTTGGTTTAAATCTTCAAGCTGTGCCGTAATAGGATATGCGGCAAACGTTTACAGAACTTGCCCCAGATTGCGCAGCAGGGTTCACGTAAGAATGTTTCACCCTGCGCCGTCTTGCTCGGCGTCGATTGTTGTTGCGCTGCCAGCAGTCGTGCTATCGGTAGACGATCGCACGTGCAAAAAGCAGACGCGCGCCGATCGAGAAGTCGAAATCTATGGCCACACATGTACCGTTACAACGCTTTGCATTTAATAGCGATGCATCGCCGCGCCGTTGCGCCGGTCATTCGTCTCGCTTCGCTCTTTCGCCGATCTTTTTTTCTCTTTTTTTTCACGGATCTCTCTTCCGGCTAAAACCTTTCTCATAAAGTACCGTAATACGAAACACCGTACAACTTGCGTTTGATAAGTCGCTGATTTAAAATTCGAGTTAATGGGGTTGAATTAAAGCAGTTAACGGTGGTAGTGAGAGGTTTTTAGACGTCTAGTTTTGAAAGAACTGGGCAAGGTGTATCGAAAGTTATGACAATTATTGCAAAATATAAATAACAGCGAACGATATGGTTTTTCAGTTTTACGTCAAGAGCGTAGAGAGATAAGGACTAAGATCGACTATTTCATTATCGGAGAGATTAGATATATCAAGCCACTTTGCATATGTTACACAAGTGGAACCGACGCGTGTTCTGATGATATGATTCCAGTACTGGCGCTAAATATTTCACGATGTTGAAAATTGAACTTGTAGGAATATTAGAAACAGAATTGAAAAGCACTCTTTGTGCGAAATATTGCTCCACGAAATTGTAAACTTTTCAACTTCATCGCGCCTTCTCCAGTTTTGTTTTTTGTCACATCTGCGATGGAATATTGATTGTTGCAATCTGTTTGCAGGCAGGCAGGCAAACGAATTACAACGATTCACGTCCAGGCCTCGTGCACGTGGCCAATAAACCCGCGTTTGCCGAGCTTACGTAGAGGAATCCATTAACTTTGCACCTACCAATTGACAGCGCGTTGCATATTGTTAGAAGCCATAATGTAGCATAATGTAGCAAGCCAGCGAACGTCTGCACGCTGCCGTGTGTAGGCGAGCACATATTGCAAACACATAACGCACACATTATTATTTACGTATGTGTGTATGACTCAGCCAAAAATACCGTAGCGTTTCTTCGGCTCGAGGACGATGGGATTGACCTGATTTTAATTTCGCGCATATGCAATCGTGATAACGGCGTTTAGTCAAATTTCTCTCGCGTCTTTCTCGATGCATATTTATCGCAAATTGTTTTCGTTCTATTATTACGTTTCGCATGACCCACCCCCCGGTGCGGTGCGCACATGCAAATGTCGATGCGCAAAGGTCAAAAAATGCACTCCATTATTCCAATATAGCGCACCGTTGATTTGAATGAACATCAAGGATAGACGCGATAATGTAGATGCAAAGTAGACAGGATGTCGTATGAATTGTCCGTCTACTATTGTCCATCAGAAGTCCGAAACTTTAAGTTAATAGCGTATCTTTAAAACCAATTTTTTGATAAGAAACTGAAGTAAATTATAATTTCAAGAAAGTTTCATTTTGTAAATAATATTTTCAAGAAAGTTCCATTTTGCACGAAGTATACAATACGTACTTTCTGTGTATCATTATTTTTTCTTCGCTTCTATCGGAGCTGCAGAGCAAAAGGGCATATAATGCATAAACACAGGCATCGGTGAAAGTTGCATACGGGTGTTTGACTTCTTCTGCAATTAAACCGGGCCAGCTTTCCATGCGTGGCAATTCGTTTCTTTCCAAGCGACGGTGTCATTAGTATCGCGAGTTGTCCGCCTCTCTCTAATTTCGCCACTCATCGTTTTTTTTACATGCACTTTCTAATAAAATTGCGGTCAATCATTTCCAGTTTCCTGATGCAGCAATGCAAGTTTCAGATCCGTTCTTGATACACCCGATGCTATGTTGAAACATTTGCTCTTTTGCAAGATGATATGAGGATTAAATTAATTTAAATTTTAATCGCAAAGAACGCACCGGCGTATTTGAAAAGTTGGTATACTTTATATAGTGATGCATCGGATATTCATCTCTGCGTTTTTTAACAATTTTAAATAAATTTTTCTTTCTTTTCAGTGAAAATAAGAAGAAAAACAATTTTTTCAGTTGTAAAAGTGAGCTTGCATTCACGTACAAATATCAAATTTCCTGAGGCTGCTCAGATATCAAAGCTTCGAATTACCTCGGGGTTATTTTTTCAACAAATTTGCTCATTCTTTCACCTTTTACACTTGCACCAAAGGCAAATCAGCACAGCAACAAGCACAAAAAACTGCACATGTGTAGTGTTATCCTTTAAAGTGATATTCCTATAAGAACACAAAGAAACACTCGAATAACTCGATGGAGTCGTCTCGAGAAACAGAGTAGGCTTTTCACTCGCATCCAGCTTGCAAGAATTTTCACAGCGATCGACCAAGTCCCAATGCTGCACCCGCACTATTTTCCGGTAATAGTAAGCGCAGCGCTTGTCTATGTCGGTCGCTAGTTGCCCGCGTAGTACTCGGTGGTGGGGGGCACCGCGAGCCTTCTTAAAGGCTTGCGCTTTTTTCAAAAACGGCGCGCTACCCCTTCCACGGCCGTTCTAGGCCCCCACCACTCGATACTCGCGCGCTACTTACGTATCCGCGTGGCCTGTCCTCCCTCTTCCCCTCTAAATCGCACTTTCACGCGCTCGTCGCTTATCCCGCTCTCTCTAGAGCCGTTGCTCTTTAGTTGCTGCACCTTCATTGCTTCTCTCTCGCCTCGCACGCTGCACTCGCTTCCGCACGCTTCTCACCGCAACTTGGCCATGTTCATAACGATTATATCCTACACCGACTCTCCTTCCTTTTCCATCGCCTTCTCGCTTTCCTCGATCGCCTTGGGTCCCTTCGCAGATTTCTGCGGTCTCGAACTGAATAGTCTTATGGTCGAAAAATGTTGAACGCAACATTTTATTCGAGTAATTGAGAGACTCTCTATTGAAAATGCTGAAGCAAAATTGCATACGCGTGAGCGGCCAAACACGCACAAGTATACGTCGAAATTGTTTTAATTGCACTTTTTGTGCACTCGTAATTTTTTTTCTCTTTTTTCCTTTACTTCAAAACATACGAGCCAGCGTTTCATTCGATGCGCAGAGAGCGGCCTCTGAAAGAGGCCTTTTATAAATGCGTTCCGAATACGGGTCTTGGATTTCAATAATCGTTCGAATGATCGCTGTACTACATGTGCAACGCGGATGGATATAGCGATACGACAGAGTGCCGAGAAAGTGTGTCATTGTTTACGCATAGTCAGTTTACTCTACGACTCGTGCCGATACTCTTTTAGCTTCAACTCGTTGGCTGGTCTTTATGCCGTCGCGATATTTTCAGATACATACTGCGCGATAAAATATTAGATACTGAAAAACGATTCATCCTTTAACTGAACATCAGATATTTTCTTTCTGTCATCCGCCACAAAAAAATTGTTCCTTCACACGATACATATAATTCAAAACGTCGTATTTTGTGACTTTTAACGTTTTTAATCAGAAATGTTTTTCTATGCAGGTAATGCAGTTTAAAATTGAGTACCTTGCAAAAAAAGCGCGTTTAGTAAAAGAGAACGCGGCGCTAATAGACTGAATCATCAAATTTCTCGACAACGAATACAACACTGAAGGAAAGTTTGATGTCTCTGAGACATTCCTTAAATATCTTTCTTCGCACTGTATTAACATTTCTATCATGTAACAAGAGTAGTCAAGCTGATGAAGAAACACTGCTTAAATTTAATACAAAAATGGCGGACTTTGGTATATCACGCCTTTATTCCCGGAATATCGAAAGTGATTTCGAGTGCAGAAATACGCTCGAAAAAATCAGCTTCGTACCTGTGAGTGCAATCGAACGCGTCAGATTGCATATGACTACTCATTTTTATTCTAAACACGAGGCACCGTGCGATTTCATACAATCAATCGCGGTATCGGGCATCGCATCGCTGATAAAGCTCGAACGAAATGAAAAGAGAAGAAAAGTAATGTACGTGCTACATACTTTCCTCATGAGTCACACTATTTATTCGTACTGGCTTTAAACGACCAATCGCATCTTGCAATCGCGAAGACGAAACTCCGTCCGTGCGCGCGCGCGGACTGTATGCATATTAAACGCCGTTTTTGTCGAACGCATACACACACGCATACGCACGCGCGCCGCGAGAGAAAGCGATCTGTGCTTTAAACCTCGCGATTCCGGTGGAAGAGCTTGTCCAGAAACCAGAACCAGCGTAAACTAGCTTGATCGAACGTGGTTTCCCCTCCCCCTCTCACCTCCTTACCCTCACCAGGGAGAAAAAGCACGGGCGCTGAAATAAAATCGGCAAGGGAAATGCGCGCCACGGAGCCGATGGAGCTAAGTTAGGTCACTGGGCGTTAATGTGCCGGCCAACCTTACTTTCGCATTGCTAGACTCAATTCATGCCAAGGCTGACCGGGTGCGTTGCCCTCGATTGCCCCTATGCCACTGTGGCCGTTGCTGATCTCCCCCTCGCTCTTCGGCGGCCGACCGAGCACCGCTCGCGCGCCGCTAGACGCTCGACGCTTCGTAGAGACGCTTCGAGTCCAGAGTCTGGCCGATACGATACGATACACGCGTCAATCCCCGCAAAAAATAGAACGAACCGTGCAGTTATCGGCTATTTAAGGGGTGATTAGAAACCTGGAGCGAAAGGGAGAGAAAAAAAAGGAAAAAGAGTTGAGAGTGACACATCTCTAGGGATCTGCTTTTTGTCGGGAGCGGCTTTATTAGGATCAAGGCTAGCCCGCCTTGCTCAGCGCTCCCGTTTAGTCGCGAGACGTAAAATGGACGTGAAAGGGTATTTTTATTGCATTTGGTGGTGGATATATAAAGAGCTGGATATAAATGGCGTATTTGAGTATCCGTGGAAAATCGCCGGATCAACTGGAGAATAGCTTCTTTGTGGAATTGGGATTCGCGAGGAATCGGCGCGAAGAATCGGTTAGAACAAGGCAACATTGATGGAGTTTGCAGTGCACGAAGGGGATTTTGAGATTTTCAATGCAGAGTTATATGCCACGAAGCGAGTTGTTCCCTTGTCAATGAATAGACGTTTCGCGGTCGTTGAGCGTTATACAGAACTCGATCGATTTCTGTGGATCGTGTTGCGCGCGGATTCTTCGATACTGCTGCATATCGTATGTCATTTTCTCAATAGAATAGGCATATCCATTCATTGCGTTATGTTTCGTTATGGTTATCGATAGTCCGCGGATGTATCCAATGCACATGTTCGAACGAAATCTCCGATCATTAGTAGCATGCATCAGGCATTCTTCCATGTTATGTATCTGTATATATGTATCTATATATATATATACAGATACATAATATATATATATATATTATGTATTTCTGCCAATAAAACGTCAACAATACGATGCCAGCGATCTTCAACACTTGATCCAAGTCATTTTCTTCATTAACGTGTCTCTACCATAGACAAATGCACGCCATCTGTTCTTCCCTTCTTTTGGTCTCATCTTGCCACTTCTTCAGCAACAATCTCGCGTCACGTAGTTAGCTGGGACCGCTCCATCCGCGGAGCCGGACGGAAATTTTTTTGCCATCATCATCTCGCTAATCAACTCGCGGTTACGACATTATCGCGGGCTCCTTCGCTTTTCTCGTGCGACTTCTCGCCGCGACTTATCCACGCGATCGCTTATTCGGCCGTACATTTGTCCATCGGTGTGTCTCGCTTAACCACCCGTTTATTCGGCCGTGTGTCCATGCACCCGCCTTTCTGGCCATGCGTGCGGGTCCGTCCGACCGACCGGACCCGCTCGCCGCGTTGTATCGTGTCCGTGGGGTGGCTGACCTAACCGAAGGGGTCGTTGCACTCGTACGCCTGGGTCCGCTTTCATCCCACCACTCGTCAGTCTCTCTTCTCTTCTACTCTCTCTCTTTCTCCTTCTCTTTCTCTCGGCCCTCTCTCTCTCCTTCTCTTTCTTTTCTTTTCCCCCCTCTCTCTCTCTATCTATCTATCCATCTGTCTATCTTCCTCTTTCTCTCTATATTTCTTCTGGTCAGCCTCGCGCGCGCGTGAGACCTATCCTCCCGTCACATTTCGCTTCCACCATCCGGGCGGTGTGATGGCGCGAGCTCTTCCTCCTTTTCTCCTTTCTTCTTGCCTTCTCTTCTCTCTCCTCCTTCATCCTCTCGTTTTCTTATTATTATTCTCTTTCTTCCATCCCTCCTGCCCACTCCCCCACGCTGGTTTTCTACTCTTATCCTACGTATTGTCCATTTCGCTCGAACCCCGAACTGTAGCCAGCTCCGAAAGAAATTATAGTTATTTAGCCACCGACCCCTTTGGATAGTCGATTATTTGGTCCTTCCTCCACACTATCCTCTTTTTTTTCTTTCTCTTTTTCGCTCTCTTTCGCTCTCTCCTGCTCATTCTGCTTCTTTATCTTTCTCGCCTGATTCTCTCTCCTCATTCCTTGCCTCCTTCGATCGTTAAATTATTCTGATCGATATAGATAGATACGGACCACGATGAGTCAAGTACTCCAGATAAATATTAATTTTCAAATTGTTTCAATGTTCCGTAGAATGTCGGGCTTAATGGAGAACCGATAGGAATCGTTTAATCCTCGATGGAAAGCTGAGGAACGTACGTGCTCTGTGACCAGCAAAAAATATTTGCCATCCCTTTTTTCTTCTTTTTGCTGTTCCTCTTCTCTTCGATTCATCCCTATTCACGTTTAATCCCTCTACTTCCCCCGTTTTTATCTGACTCGTTCTCCTTGCTAATCGTATCGTGTAATTGAATGCTGCACATGTCAACAGTTGATATTTTACTCTATTATTTTTTTAACAGTTTCATGTTAGTTACGGCTTTATACGAACCATTACGCAAAATGGTATCGCAACAATGACTTCTCCGATATACAGTACTTGGGACAATCGAAATGTTACACCACGACAGAGTTGCAAATTTAGGTTTTTAGCACGGAACAACGAAGCGCAGTTATCGAATGACGTAGCCATAAAATGATAAGGCCCGTTGTTTGCTATACGTTCGCGAGGCGTACCAGACTATGATAGAGATTAGCTTATCTCGACTACGAGCCATAAGGAGGTCTCTGTTCATTTGCCAGCACTATGTCAATATTATTTCGCTGACCGTCGTCATGCGAATGCGACTCCAAAACTGCAGCTTTATTCGCAGCTCGTATCGCACGTTTGATAGAAAAAAATCACGACTCTTTATCTCTCTTTTCTCCCTACTAAGAATTGGTTCTTCAAAAATAGCAATTGTGAGTTATCAAGTGATTCCGAAAAAATCGTTTCTTAACTTGCGAAAACAGCACAATGATCTTGAAAGTTATCGAATAGCAATCGGTTTTCAAGATCGCTTAGCATAACAGCAATTTTGCAATTATAATTCTCTTTTTAATAGCTGCGACACGCAATTTTGTTTTAACGTACAAAAATCTATGAAAAAAAGTTTTGTATTTTCACCCCTCTTGCAGTCAGATATTTTACTCATCACAAGCATTTTGATATCAAACTCTCAAGTTGGTTGCATATTTGCTTGCGAAAATAGAAAAATGGGATTTAAAGCAGTTTGCGTGTACCGTTCGCTACTACTTTTTTATCTGGCACGATTTTTATCATACAGGTCAAACAAATGCGAATAGCTAGTCCACGCCTGTCGTTTTTTGAAACTGTCGGCTATAAATGTTGCATGAGCACCCAAACTGACATTAATAATGTAAGCACTATAAGGAAAAAATGCAGACGTGTTAGTTTCAAAATATAATGGACGCTGCTAGCAAAATTGCTGACGCGCCGTTTCGTTTAGTAATTTTATCTCTTTCGCGTTGTTCGTTGCTATTTTTTTCTAATTAACAATCCGAATTCAACGCTCACGATCTTTTAGCAATTAAAATTTCTCGAGCGATATAAAATATACCACGTGTATATTTAATTAAAAAATAGTTTCTTTTTTAAAATAATGAATATGTAAATTTCTAGACATTTTATAGACACTTATATTTGGCATATTGCTGTTTAGCATAAATAATAGCACGAACAGCGCATACGGAAATAATGCGATACGTGCAAATCGTATCGAGGAGCCTTGAATTCATCAAGACGAGGTCATTATTTCTCTTGCTTTGGTGCATCAAACATTCACAATCAATTCTGAATGACGCATTAGAGCCTGGCCTCGACGATGAAATATCGCGTATGTTCATTCGCTAGCCTTTCACATTTAGCTTTAACGGATTGCAAATGCAAATATTAATTAATAGAATTTAAATAAATTCTCTAGAGTCTTCCACGTAGCCCTGGCGATCTAATATTAAATGCAATATAATTTATTAAATTTTCTATCATTTCTATTTCACGATTATTCTAACGTACTTAGTAGTTTTAATCGGTTGGGAAAGATATCATGATGTATAATTAAAGTGTAGACTACTCCAAATGAAATATAACTCAAGGTCGCATCTATTCAGTTTGTGGCTGGCTATTTGTAATAGTTAAGGTCTATTGCGGATAGAGAAAGACTAGACTCGATTTGACCGTCTGGGACCTCTAACGGTATTGTTAAAGGATGCGTCACGAATCGAATATTCACACTACTTTTAGTATCTCTACTAATGCGCGTTCCATTCGCCGTTCTATCCTATTTAATCCATGTCTCCTTTCTCGGTTGATTGTTCTTTTTTTTCTTTTGTAAAATAAGTAAAACCAGAACATTTCAAAATTTAATAGTTGCGGCTCATCAAAAGAAATAAGTAGATAAAAAGCTCTCTCTTTTAATTATTTTTAATTAAGTTTCTTATTTAATTCCTTTTTTATTTTTTATGTTTAATCTATTAATTTGTTTATGCATTTAATTCTCTGTAATTGATATAATTATAATATATGCTAGAAAGCATATTTTCTTTTTAGTGTGATATTACATCATCAAGAGAAAAGATGATTAATTACAAGCGTACGTGTGCGACACAGAACTTCTATTTATTTGCCAATTGCCACATAATTGCTGCTAGAACGTCTAGATGTGTCCTTCATTTGTCGTGACCGTCTGCAACCTCTAACGGTGTTAGCAAAAAACCAGACGAGTGTCCTTGAGTGCTTAGTACTTGGGCGTCTGCTAGAAGTGGCGATATGACTGCTCAACGAACTCAATCGTAGAACAAACCGAGAGCACGCCCGACAAATTTATTCCTGCAGCACTGATACATATTAACTTTGTACGCGGGATTCATCCGGAAATGATCAGACGTCAGACGTTACATAGCCAATTAAAAATTTAGCTAATTCTCTACGTTCAGTTAATAAATTAACATTAATTAATCCGAAAGTCGAAAGGTGCTTAAAAAACTTGAGAAAACGTTATTTATCGTGTCTAGCTCTCGCAATGTTTACGACCATCACTTTTTCTCAAAGAAAAGAGGACTGTGATACGAGACAATGAACACATTTTGCGTCTTTCTTGGCGAATATTCAGATTCTAAGAAACTCAGTAACAATATCCGGCTCGCCGATTCACGGCAAAGGTGAAAGGCCGAAGTATATGGAACGACAACAGCTGGAACTCGTTCGAACTCGTCTATGCGACTCTTTCTTTTTTTTTCGCGACATGAGGACACAGCGACAAGTGTCGCTGGGCCTGCAATGCGAAAACGATTGCTACGTATGTTATGTAATACGTATTAGATGTATAAATTAATTCGATATTGTTTCTGAAGAAATCGAGCCTTTATTATAAGAAAATAATAAACAAATTAATCTTCGCAACATTCAATATTATTTTCTAATAATTTCCTCCATTTATCCGGCTGACGAATCCTTTCAGGGAAAAAAGAAAATAAATAAAGACTAAATTTTTCTTCAAAAGAGAGCATCGAATTAATTTGCACACCATTGGAAAGCTCGCCCGAGAACCTTAAAATTTGAGAAGAGTAACGATTTACGTATCACTGAAGTTCACGTGGAAGTAAAAGAAATTTGATTTGCAATCTAACGTGAAAGTTCATCAATCTTATATGCCTCCGACAACGAAGCTACCACGCGGTTTACGCGATGGCTCGATTTGCTGGATGTCTATGGTCCGAGGATGTACCGAGGATCACACTTTTACAGTGCAGACCGGATCTCATCTGGCTAATTTAGGCTGACATCGCGCATTTGACGGCGCTAAATAAGCACATTTGCGTAAAAGCGCGCATTTTACAAGCCGGCGTGGCGGTACGTGGTTTTTCGACTTGCCATCCGCGCGAGTACCAAGTCAAGCTTCGCAATGATACCTGCTCGCTTTGGCTAACGTGACGACCGGTGTACGTATGTGTGTGTGTGTGTGTGTGTGTGTGTGTGTGTGTGTGTGTGTAGCGATCTAACAGAAAAGGAACGACGAGAGACGCAGCGCAAGAGCAATGCCCCTTGGGTCAGGTTCAGTACCCTTTGGCACAAGGCACTCGGAGAACGACGTAACCGGCATGCATCTGCGCGCGTATAGGTGAATGCGTACGCAAACACCTACTTGCATGCGAGATGGCTTTTCGCGACGCGATAGATAAAAAACTGAACGAGACGTTCTTCCTCGCCGCGTGCGTTTCGTAAATTAGGACAACCCCCCCGCGCACGCACAGCCACCGCGCTCGGCTGTAACTAAATATCCCGGCACATCCCGCGGAGCGGGATTCGCGTCTCACGAGAAAAAATCACCACTGTTACAGCCCGTGGTCCTCGAAGCGGTCCTCGGGGCCGAGAAGACCCTCTGACAGGACTGAGAATTGTGACTTCTCTATTCCACGGCTGCATATAAATATGCAAAAGGGTGTATGCAAAAGTTTTAGTCTTTTTTTTTCGGTGCTCTGGTATTATTATTTAAACTTGAAATAAATTCTCGCGTTTTTTACGTTTTTCAAGAGTTGGCATCAAAATTTGTAAATTTATTATTTAATGATAAATTTATAACTTTGGAAAACAATAGTGAACGCGATGAGTAATGAAAAGCTACAGATGCTTTTCGTATTCAGTAAACCATTTGGACTTGGAAAGTTTTTCCGCACGTGACGTATCCACCCAATTTGACGTCCTCGGATTACCACTTATTTCAATCGATGCAGTACCTTTTAAGTGGATAGCACTCTCGAAATGGTGATACGAATTGACTAAGATACGAAAAAAGTTTTTTCGCTAAGGAATTCGGAATTATCCGAGAAATGGGAAAAATCATAAAAAAACAAGAGAAAATATTTTGATGACTTGTGTTGCATATATTATGCACCTAAAAATCGAAAAAGTAAAATGACTAAAACTTTTGCATACACTTTAATATAGGCTTAAACAAGAAAACGCAACTGTTCAAGGCGTAAAGTACGGTCGAGGTGGATCATTACATTGTCGGAGACCCAATTTGCCTTGAATTACAAATGTAGAGCTTGGAATTGAGCCCGCGGATTAATGGTCGGTACAGTAAGGAATGATCTTTTTGTCGCTTCAAGAATGCGCAGGAGGAGTTCGCTACACGCATACGAATGAGCGCGCGATTTTCGGGATATACAAAGTATTGTAATGGAATTAGTAAATTCCCGCGAATTTATTTCCGCGCATGCTTTATTGCGTGATTGTATTTTGGTGCGTTTCAGTTGGTGAATGGCCTAGATGTACCCCGATATATGTGCGAAACGGAAGTGATGGAGGAGGTAAATGTCGCCCCGGCGGCAGCAACCGTGATGGAGTATACCACTTCTGGTAATCACACCAGCAAAAATGCGAATGGGAATATCATCACGCTCACGCTCAAGAATAATCATCTGATCGTGGAGACGGAGGAACGCGCGGTACGTGCATTATTATAATATAAGAATTTTCTGATTCATTATTGTTAATATTGTTACCAATATTGGCGAAATGTACCAGCAAAGTTTGCACAAGCGGTCGGAGACGAGCGGTCGGCTCGTTTTTCGGATGGGAAGTAGATTCGTAATTATCCAACTTGGCCGACCCTATAAGGTCGGAGGTTACCGAGCAATTTCGCCCCCACCTATCGTCCTACTTACAGCCCCGTCTTACTCGTGAAGGCCTGTTCTCCTCCCGAAGATTCTCGAAATCTTGCGGACCGCTGCCTTTGCTTACACCTACATTACCCCTTCCTCTTCTTCAACACTAGAACACGCTCCTTTCTCTTTCCCTCTCTTTCCCTCTCTCTCTCTCTCCCTCGTTCAATTTGCACCGTGTGTCTCCTCATTTTCCGCCGCAGTCCCTCCAAATGCTCTATTCACATTCTCACTCAATCCATTCTTCTCGCACGTACGTGTATAAAGTGCCCCAACCTTTGAACAAGGAAGAGGCGTGGAGCCGATTCGGGTCCGTAACTCGGGGCCGAAAAAAGAAAAAATAAAGATGCGATGGGTAGATACATCTCACGGATTCCCGTGAGAATTGGAACGGCTGTTTGGCCGAATAATAAATTGCTGCTCTAATTGATTCCGTGATTAGGAGAGAGGAGTTTCGCGACTCACGTGCAATAAATAATAGATAAATGTAAGAGACAGCGATTGTCTCAGCTGATGCACAGTGCTCTAACGCTGAAAGAGTTACACTGCTGATAGGAGTGCTATGTATCAGAACCTACATAATGATCTTCGTGACGATTTCGATTTCCAGGTAACGATGGAAGAAAGCAAGCCCACGTCGAGATATAAAGACAGTAACTCGTTCGTGGTGGAGGTACAGCCGGATTACGATAGGAAGCAGACGGAAGGCAACAAAGGATCCTCCGATGATATGACCGCCGGTGTTACCGATCAACAGGCTCTGGTGCACAGAGAGGAGATCCCGGACGACAGATCGTTAGGTAATCATCATCGTACGATGCACCGGACAGATGTCATTTTGCGAATCTACCTCTCGTTTCGTCATTTCACAGGTTTTGAAAATACGCGATTATTTGGGAGCACCAATACCGGTCTGTCGCAATCCGATCTCTCGATATCCAGTCAAGGTTCCGCCAATCCGAGCTACCGCTATGGCAATCAGGTTGAATACGACGTAGGCCATCTCGGGTATCCCATGTACGGTGGCAGCTACGAGTCCGACGTGCTGTCGAGGAAACTGGAGGGACGATCCAAGTGGGTGGAATTCGACAAGTCGCCGGATATCGAGAAGACTCTGTTGGACGACTCGAGAAACTTGACCAGCGACGAGGACGAGGAGGACAAAAGTGTAAGTTAACAGAGAGATCAGTTGATTCACCGAGTCTCTTGTTGCATTCTGTTACATCATACCATCAGTGTCAATCAATGACACCGTATCAGTCATTGATGAAAGATTCCTGTAACACGAATTTGCTTGCAGCAGGAGTACTTTGGAAAATCAAAAGACATGTCGTCCCTGGAGGACGTCGTGAGCGCTGTGATGCGAGAGGATTCTCTGGAGATCAACAGTCTGCCGGATACCGTGCGATCGAATCCGAATCTGCAGGTGAACGGCACGACGCCCAACAAACTGGAGATCATGGAGCAGAAGGCTCTGTGCAACGACTTCGCGAGCAAGGTGGAGAGTAACAAGCCCGTGATAACCGGCGCGCTGCTGAAAGACGACGTTCAGGAGGATGCGTTTCAGGAGCAGCAGCGCAAGCTGGGCAACGGCACGCTAACGCCGGAGCACAAGGAGAACAGGATGACGGACCACAAGCCGGAAGGCAGTGTCTTCGTGCCGAGTCACAAGCGAGCGGGCAGCATCCCGCCGCGGCTGATCGAGGAAACGCTCGAGATGGATCGCAAAAAATCGCTCGACATCTATAACAAGTACAGCCAAATCAAAACGAGCACCAGGGGCATGCTCCCGAGCCTGAGCCCGAAATTCGAGCTGCTGCAGAACGAGGTGAGTCCCATCGAGGAGAAGGAGAGTTAATGTGCGCGTCAGACGAACGGAAACCCCTCGTCGTCGAGTTTGAACCGGTCTCCCGACTATCGTCGTCGTCGTCATCATCGGCAGGATGCAACGTCCTCGGGATAAATTGCAACGAAAGATACTAGTCAGGGATTACACGAAGAAAACCGCAGCGAATACAGTTAATACACTGTACACGTAGGGATTATGTTACTTAGTATAGTGGACACGTGTAACGGAATTGTATCGTAATTGCGCTCGACCACGCGGCTGCGCATCTGCGCGATTGCCTGGCGACAGACATTTCGCGCAGATATCAGCCGGATACCTAAACGAGTACCTAAATATATAAATCTCATACGACGAGGTAAACTTGGTGCGAGAATTAAGGTTTAAGATGTAATCGATTTAATCGAATCGGAGAAGGGAGGTGCGACTGCCGTGAAGACTTTCCGTTTCCACAGCATGCTTTGGTCGGCACTTTAGAGATCCACAGGATCGATCAATCGAGTCAGTGCGATCGATTTGTCTTTAACGGACGAAGGGTGTAACATGTAGCCCGAAACAGATGTATGACAGCGTTTTGTAACTGCAAAAAGTCTCGTTTCTCTTTCGTCGTATGGCAACGTACAATAATTTCCGAAACTTGATATGGACTTTAATATGGACCACGTTGTTTAGTTCGCACGGATGAGAGACTTTTCGCGATTGAAGCAAACAAGCGATAATGATTAGTGTTAACGTAGCAGCGTAACGTACGAGCTAATCAAAAAACATTGAAATAAGAAATCTTTTTTCATCAATTTTGCATAGGAATATATCGCTCTCGATTTGTGATAGTTATCTAGTACACTACGAAATCAACATTAACTTGAAGATACACGCTCGATCCGCTTGAACTTGCTATTTCTTATTCAAGAAATATGTAGTTATATTATACATATATATTATATAAACACATTTCTTTCCGCGCAAAAGTATATTAACATTTGTCCATCTTGGAATATATTCGCTAAAATTAACTACTTGAACTACATTTTTGCAAAACAAATTTATTAAAGTTACCTTAGTAATTTTTTAAATAGAAAATTTTTGCTGCGAAAACTGATAGATTACATCACCTTCATTTTACAATGAAGAAAATTCAATATGTGCTGAATTTTGGATTGGCAATCCGTTTATTAATATTTCTGATTTGAGATTCTTCGATTGAGCATTATCGTAACGATTATAATATATATATCGTAGTAATTATAAGCTCTTTGAAATTAAAAAAAAACATTGCATTCCTAATATTCACATTAAGTAAATAAGTCAGTATGCATATACACATGCATCGATAATGTATATGTATACGTATATGTGTACATACATATATAGGTATAACGAAAATTGCACGCACATAGAATATAAAGCACTTACACGTACATACATGTTATGCGCGCACACAATGTTAAACATTTTTTATTAGCTTTATAGGCGTTTCGAGATGTGAAGTCGACGCTTGAGACTTGACGATTACGTGGATTCTAGTGCCAAAATAGTTTCTTAAGGCATCTCATGAGAGAATTTGCAAGAATATTTATAATGATCACTTGTCTGTGTATAACTATGTTTCAGAGAAACATTATGTTACCAATATTTCAAATTTTATATGATTCCGTTGAATATTGCAAACATTATCGAATGTTATCTTCGTGATGCGTGAAAATTTTTGCGAAAAATTTCACGACATGATATCGAATGTGTCTGAGAAAAGAAAGCAATGTATTATATGTCCGCCGACATTTATGTTAGATGCTGTTCCAATTTTTATAAAAGTATTATTACTCATGCTATTGTTATCATATTTATACTTTGCTCTACATATTGTTTCAATATATGTATCCCCTCATGCATCGCATTAATCACGTTAATTGCACCAGTAAGATTTCGCAATTTTTACATTCTGCTCATAATTACTATTTAATCATCCTTCGGATATGATAACGCTTCGTTAGACGAGATCATGTTCGAAGCTAATTTAACTAATATAACGATGTTAAAAATTTGCGGAATTGCCGTAGCGACTCGTAAGGACAGTTTCTAGGATGTAGTCGTATAGAGAACACGGTTTCGGTGTTTTAAATAAAACCTGAATTGTCCTGCGCGAACCAAAGACATCATTCTTATGTACCAAATATATACATATATATATATATACATACGATATATATACATACATACACATATGTATATATATGTATATATGTACACATATATATCGTAAGATCTACAAGATATTTGGTATGCTGATTGTCAGAGTAAAATAAGAAATGTCTTGTAAGTGAATACTTTATGAGACATGTCATATTTTCCTCTGTCAAATTTTGAGGTAAAATATGCAAGCAGTATTCATTTTCCGAGATATTTCGCGTTTTATTCTGACATATTCTGTATTATTTTGTGTTTTATTCTCACGTATTCACGTCACAATTATCTCCTCTTAATTCTGTTATCTAGCGCTATCTTAAAATAGCTAGAAGAATTGATTTTGTGACAAAAAATTAAAATTGTATATTTCTATTTTGGAATAAGTTGCAGACGTGCAGAAAATTGAACCATCTTCCCGTTCCATCTTTTATTATGTGTACAAAAACGCTATGGAATAAAATAAAAACCGATGTGAGGAATATTTTGCAGGATATTTTATATTTTATATACGTCAGAATACGTTAGAATAAAATATATGATTGAGTATCAGATCAAAAAATTTATTATTCTGCCTAAGATATTTTATTGTAGATTCTATGCAAGTCATGATTACATTGTACGCTTACAAGACACCATTGTAACGGAATATTTCAATCATACCATCTTACATTTAACTTACATTAACATCATATCGTGTCAGAATCTTATTTGAATGATTTGTTCATTTGAATTTTCTATCGTAGCAATTAGATTACGCGAACTTTACGAATGTAGTTTACTTTCTTTTTTTGTAGACTAGCACTAGTCTTAAAAGCGAATGCATGAAAATATGGATTTTGTATGCGATCTAGATATCATATATAATCGTGAATATTGATACTGATTATCGATAACATATTTCTCACTCATGTACTGGGATGTACCGTGTACTTCGAAATACGATTTAGGACAGGACAGCATCTTTGAACGTGACCCATGGTCACTAGTAGCATCGAAAAGGAATCTTTCATTTTCTCTCGATATTTACAGGTCTCTATTACTGCGACATCCAAAATAAAATTGCTGACATAGAAAATACCGAAAATTGTCATAGAACTTAGAATTGACACGCGTTGGAGTTGCGAAAGTAGAGATCGTCTAAATTCATAATGCAGGATCAGGAGGAACGATAGGAGAAATGTTACGGAAATGATCGATTTTATTAATTGCGCATCACGCTTTAGCGCTTCACGATGAAATTATTTTGCTATTATTATTGTATATTAAGAGTTTGCTGTATTTTTTAAAAATATGCTTTTACACATATATATATATACACGTACGCGCATGCGCGCAGTTAAAATGATGTTATATGATTGTTTGTACAAAGCGAAAGCAGATATATTATATTCGTCTTAACATAACATATTTTACAATATTCTATATTCTCTGGTTTAAAAATTTTAGAAATTCTGTCTACTCTATATTTGAATTCTATATTTTTTACCGTATTCTGTATTTATTCAGTCTAAATTAATAGTTCCTCTTTTACTTTACTGAGACTTTGATTTTAATTAAGAAATATTATATTAAATATTATATTATTAAGAAATATTATATTAAATATTATATTATTAAGAAATATGATATTTTTATAAACTTATACTTTTTATTGTCTCACATCGTCTTACCTTTGTTGAATTCTTTTGTATATATTAAAAATATAATTAACATAAAAATATTTTTAATAAAGCTTTGTTAATGTGTGATCAACGATTAATAAAAATTATATATTATATCAATTTTACACGGGATGACACATAATTTTATCTGCAGGGCAGAATAAATGTGTGAGGTATTGTCTGTTTACGTGAAAGTGCAGATTAATGTTTGATTGTGAAAATCTAAAGTTGTTTCTGAGGGTGAAGGAGTTGAGAACGAAAAAGGTAACGATATGGATTGCTACGAAATCTTTCTTATGTGATTGACGAATATAAATTCGGAGCAAACCCGCTGAGACACGCGTCCGTCCTTCTATGTCGTAAATGATTAGATTCGTTCTTTCATGCGCTAATATACATATACGCATTTAATTGTATGTGTAGAATAGTTTTCTTATATATCCATACCTAAACTCTTTCCATCGAAAATTTATTTTTTGTCGAGAACATTGTACGATCCTTCTCGCCATGAGAACAACAATGTTCTACGTAATTTTATTAGTTAGGAAGATTGTTATATTACTTTTTACTTTGTTAGAAATATTGAAGCAGTTATGTTTAGTAATATTATGCATGAGAGGAATAATGCGAAGAGTTTAATGTAATACGGAAAATCGATATAGTATCGACATAGCGTATAAAAGCGCGCGTATACGCTTCCGGAGAGTGTTTTAATATTTTATAACGTGCAAGCTAACTCAAAGAAAACTGTAATACTAACATCTGCTTTTTTTCGGGATAAGTTCATAATGAAATCGAAGTAAATTATTGCGCTCATTGCACAAATTCATTTCTATTAGTCGCTAAGAGCTTCCATTGTATATGTCACCTTATTTTGCAAAATAAACTACTGCGCACGAATAAGACAATAGTTTTGTTACCATTGTTGTTACCATAATTCACTGCGAAGCTATTTTGCGTTTATATCTTACATGATTATTTATTAATGTAATTTATATGTGATTATTAATTGGCTTTATTAATTATATAAATATATTGTTTTTTATATATGAAGATACCGCAATGGAAGGTATGCGATATATTACATTTATGTCAAACTCAAATGCTCTGTTCCTCAAATTCTGTAAAATTATTAATTGCATTCCTTGTGAGCATTTTATGTATTGATATAAAAAATAAATTAATTCTTTCTTCTAAAATTTGCATTAGTCTATTATTCACAAAAACTTGGAATATTCTGCATAACAAGATAGTATAAGATAGCGATTAGAGATTTCGAAAATTCCTAATTATTTAACTGTTCGAAGAAGAGCTATTCTATCATCCTAACTCGATCAGGAGGCCAAATCATCGCAGATTTTCCAATTCAATTTATAATTACGCGCATTCGTGGAATAATAAATAAATGTGCCCATCAGACACGAGTCAGACGCGTTTGAATCAAATGCTCATAATTTACTCATTTAATTAAGCATTTGCTTAATTAACGAGGCGAAGTATCTGTCGTTGTTAACTATGACAAGCAACTATGACATTTCATTAGAATCATGTGATACCACATATTCTCGCGGCCGTAAAGTTTCGGGTGTGCACATCTACACATCTCTCACGTTTACTATTAATTATATTACCGTATTGTAAAAAATCGAAATTGTAAAAGCCGAATTACTGGTCTGATAAGTGTTCTGCAACCGACGCCACCTAGTCGCATTCGTTGAAGGATCATCCACGTGCAAGTTAATTATTCCATAAAGTATTGCTTATAACGATACGTAGACACACCGCGCACATATACATACATACATAAATACACGGTTAGTATGGGGGAGAGGCGTGGGAGGAATTTTATTTGACATAACTGACGCCAAGGCTGCATCGTGCATTTTTTATCTAATAATTGATAACAACCGCGCGTTTTAGAACCTATCTTTTTTTATACAGCCTTGTAAAATCAATGATATTTTGTTATTTATCGCGTTCGACAATTTCAAACTGAATATGCGCTTGCCAAGTGGAAAACTCGAACGGTGTTCCAATCCGTTTTCCGTTTCAATAGGAAAACTGGAGTAAAAAGAAAAATTAATTTTAATCTCCAACTGCGATTCTGTTGTAGTGTACACTTTGATAAGGTCACTGCTTATCACTCTTAAACTTGGTAGCAGGCTTTCACACTGAAGCCTTCGCATGTGACAGTTGCCGATAACAAAGGATAAAAAAATAAAGAAAAATAAAGATCAAGAAAATTGATAATTTTACGGTCATTCTTAAGAAGGGATTAGGTTTTATATAAAAACGGTTTCTGCAGAAATTATTAAATTTGTCATTAAGAATTCATTGCATTGTTTTATTTTTTCTTCTCGTTCTTTCTTCTCTCTCTCTCTCTCTCTCTCTCTCTCTCTCTCTCTTTCTAAGAGCCAAAATTGAATTAATCAGAAGAAGTTTCTCTCAAGAAAATATAAAAAAAATTCACGTATTCTTTTACGTGAAACTGATTACTTAACACATTTCTGTTTAGTCACCTGCAAAATCACTCAACAGTGTTTTTACCGCGTTCATACAGAAAAAAGGGCAAGGGAAAGGTAGTGAAAGATAGCACGCGGGAGGATCGGGACCGGATGAACGATTAGATGGGCGACTAGATGGATGGACAGATTAAAACGGGCGGGAGGGAATAGTCGTAGGGAATGACTGGAAATCATGAGGGAATCTGATTGGTCTCGGTGCTGATGGGAGCGCCGTTGTAATCCTCGCTCGGGTTGTACGTGGCGTGCCTGGGGTTGCTGCGGGAGAGGGCGGGGGAGGGTTGAAGGCGGACGAGCGGAGGCGGGTGGAGAGAGAGCGGGCGGAAGAGTTTGAACGTTGGTACAGATACAGCATTATGAAAACACGAATGTACTTTTAAATCAATACCACCATCGCATTGTGGGCACTGGTGAGGGCGGTACGTTCGCATCCCGCGGATACACGAGAGAGAGAGAAGAGAGAGAAAGAGAAAGAGAGCGACAGAGAGGCTGAGGGCGAATGGCGCTGCCACGGCGTTGCCGACGGGTCGTAAAGGAATAGAGGGACAGGATAGGACATAGGGAAGTTGGGGTAACTAGGGGGTTGGAGACCGGAGGAATGACTCCGTTTATGCGAGTGGCACCGCTCTACCCGCGTGGCCAGGCGCTGGTTACATCAAACTGTAACGGTATTGATGCAAATGCTACCCTTCATAGGAGACTCTTACGACGTTTCCTGGAGACGCCTTGCTGAAGTAGATTTTTATGTATTTTGTGATGGCGGCTCCGGAGGCAAAGCGGCGCTCTGACGGTTATCTGCAATCCGCGTGATTATGAAATGTATATTTTTCGAATTTCAATGTGTCTTTTTTTTAATGCAAGAGAGCTTTTATCGAACATTGTCAACGTATCATGCATAATCGAGGGGATACATTATAGAAGTTTAATGGCAAAAATTTAATGGCAGAATTTTCTATAAATATCAAAAATGTTTTCAATTTGTTTTTTTATGACGTTCCAACTTCATTCAGTATTGATGCGTATATGTCCGCTTTCGTCCACATTTTTGTTTTAATCAATCATAATCGAAAATTCAATTAATCGATCATTTTACTTAAAGTTAACAGATTTGATAATATTATTTTTGCAGATATTTTATATATAATATATATGGGGACATTTTTTAAAGTCATTCTTATCAATTATCATGCACAAATTCATATAAAATCCAGCAAATAAGCAAAAGCAACATACGAGGCTCGCGAGATTAATCAAAATAACACTTTGTTGTATTATATATGAGCTAATGCTTCCTCATTAAGTTAGAATTAAGCTGAATCCTTTGAGGTATTTAGCCAGTAGAGCAGTCCCAGATAATTATCCTCATTACGGTGATCGCGATAGTAATGATGAAACGACGACGATTTAAAAAAATCGAACGTTTTTGCGCGAAGCGATGTTAATAGATTTGTTAGCAGAGCAAAGAGT
Organism: Ooceraea biroi; assembly: GCF_003672135.1. NCBI lineage: Eukaryota > Metazoa > Arthropoda > Insecta > Hymenoptera > Formicidae > Ooceraea > Ooceraea biroi. Next base: position 2,304,006 of record NC_039506.1, read on the forward strand.
TAATACCACTTAACGCCAACTGCGAGCGCGTTATTGAATGCAACTTTTTATTCAGCAGGCGTCAGATTTTTATTCTGTTATTCGCGCACGTGTAAAAAAATTCCGTATGCAAACACTATGTACGCGCGTGTATGTAGCGCGTGTGTCTGTGGTATATGTGTGCATGTGCGGTAGCTGGCACGTGCATGGTAAAAATTTTTACCCGTATCGAAGGAATGATGGAAGCATAGTCGACCACCTGTATGCTTTAACAGTGGATCGAACCGTACCTGTTACTCGGCCGACACATCTGACGTGGCGCATCCCCAAACACATGCATTAATTTCCGCCTTACGAAATTAAGACGCGCCTTTCGTGTCCATGTCTGTCAAAAATACACAATTTTTAGGTACATTTAATTATTTTAAATTTTAAATAAAATAAAAGAGGTGCCAATTACACGTCTGTAAAACTTGTACGCTTGTTTGCACCATATTTGCCGTGAAAGTTATTAATTTTTCAGTAAAAGCTGCAAAATCTGCGGGCACAGTCCTCTTTAGAAAAAGTTAAAATTTGTGTATGGGTAATTTGAGTTGAATTCAAACGATTGCATCTGTAGCATACTTTATTTATTTGTAATCCACCTGCTGATATTTCACGATAAAATTCATATTATTTATATCCTTTCTAGCAGCGTGTAACGTTTTCTCTAAATTGCACTGTGTGCTTTATGCGCGCCGAATGCGTTTTTAGCAAAATTCAAAATAAAAATTCTCTCAAGTGACGGAATATAATATCAATATGAGCTAGCCGACATAATATACGCTTTTTGAAGTCTGCGGTAGGCAGTAACTGATGAGGGTAGCAATGTTTCCAGCATAGTCCCCGGGCACGTGGTGCTACTATTGATTTTAATTTTAGTGAAAGGGGTGGAAAAATTAGAAGGGTGGAAGGAGGATAGCAACTGTGCGCCGGTAGGAAGGAAAGGAGGCGCGAGCGTGTGTAAGTCAGAGAGGGAAAGAGGGCTAGCGAGCATAACGGAAGGGTGCGAGAAAGAGACAGAGAGAAAGAGAGAGAGGAAGAAAGAGAGGGGGAGAGAGGGAGAAAGAAAGAAAGATAGATACCGGGAGAATCGAAATGAGACGAAAAGAGACACGGCAAATACAAAGAGACAGAGGCAAAGAGGGCATGTATGTGAGAGAGAAAGGGAGAGAGAGAGAAAAAGAGGAAGAACCGAAGGAGAAGAGAGATAGCATGAACGAGAAGCCGGCGGAAAGCACTGCCGAACAGTTTCGCTTTCATTTCCCTCTTTGCTTAAAGGCAAAGGTAGTCGTCGTTTGAGGGTAGGAGGGTAGAATACCTGCCGTCATAGAGAAGGGTAGACCGGCAAGGGGTTGTTGGTTACGTATTAGAGAGAAAGAGAAAGGTGAGAGGTAAGAGAGAGAGAGAGAGAGAGAGAGAGGCAGAGGGTGGCTGCGGTGGAGAGACACGAGATCGAAGGCGAGGGAAGAGAGACCGTGAAAAAGACGGACACGGGGAACCTTGAAAAAGAAACTCGCCACTGTTGAATGTGAAAGGCAACAAGGGGCGAGGTATTTAAATAAAAAATACGAGAATCCGCACGGGGGTTGAAATCCTGGCGGTGTTACGGCGAGTTCAGCTTTCAACGCTATAGACGCGCGATGATGACCGTGCTACGCATACTTGTGACAGAGATGCGCAACATATCGACGCGTATTTATAGCACAATTGTGAAGTTGCTATGCTCACATCGACTTTTATAAAAAAAGGAATTGAAGAAAAATAGCTGATGCAATTTTGATTTCCACTTCTGATACCTTTAAAAATATTAAAAAATTAATATTTGTCGCTGAAGACAGAAATAATAACGAAAACGTTGTGCAATATTTTCCCACACCTAATACTGCACTGAAATGTAAAACTACATGTAATGTTCGAAATGCGTAGCTTGAGCAAATCCGACTTGCGTAAAATCCGAAAGCACACGTATCCAGAAGAATTCGCCTTTCCAACTCGTTTTCGATCGTCCGAAGATTCTCTCCACAAAATGTATCCTCTGACATTAGCGTTTTATCGGTGTCCGACAAGCGGTTCCCCGATTTTGTTGCACTTTCTCTTGCACGCGTTGCCCAAACCCGCGCGCTGCTCTCCCATCCTCCCCCTGTCTCTCACTCAGCATGCCTTCCTGGTTTTTTAATCGTATCGCGCGTTTATTCGCACGAATACGCGTACACACACAATGCACACATTTCGCACCGCAGATCACGAGCAAGCACGTGTGCGAGCATACACATACGTACGTACGTGTGTGTGTGTGTATCTGCGTACGATGGTAGAAGTACACGAGAGAAGAAACAGAGAAAAAGAGAGAGAAAGAGAGAGATGACGAGACGGAGAGAAGGGGTAGGTGCAGAGAAAGTGAACTGGTTTACGAACGTCTAGATTAAGGGCAGGCATATCGACGAAGTGCCTGGAGAAAAAGTATTAGGTCTCTTTTGAAAGAGAGCATATTTATTCCGGCTGGGAGAAATTCCGGCATTCACACAAAATCAGCGAACGCACGGTGTTTTTCGATACCGTGTTTACCGGCGAAACCGGTGACATGTGCTCCGCGCGAAAATGTAGGATTAATGCGATTGTCAACGATGGTGCGTTGCACGTCATTTCGTACGCTGTAAGGCAAATATGCGAATGCCTTTGTGCAGTCGCGCATTTACGGGCAACGGGTTACGCGCGCGGTACGCGCGCGCCATTATTGGTATAATAAAAACGCAAAATTGTTCGCGGTAAAAAGCACAAAGTCATCATAATGCCTAATTAATGCTCCGGGTAAATACATTTGCGATAAAAAGATAGATCGAATTCTGTTTTGCGCCGCGATTCAATAACGCGAGAATATTACAATGGGTGTCGCGTTTCAAGCTATTATTTTGTATCGTTATTAACGAGCGTAAAATTGAAGCCCCGCGGAAAATGCGGGGGGAAAAAAGCGTGGAAAAAGGACAACGGCAGGCAGGCAGGTAGGTAGGTAGGTAGTAGCTACGCCTCTTTTCGGCGGAGCCGCGCGCACGCATAATTAGACGAGGACAACCGAAATCGCCGATCGACCATCGGGGAAGAGACGGCGCGCGGCGAAGAAACACAGCGAAAAATTGACACCGGTCGAGAGCCGACGGTATCGACGTCGATGATCGTCCTCATTGGCCGGTGGCGAAAAAATCCCATCGAATCAGCGAACGAGGTGAGATTTGCAATTAAAACGCGGGCTGGTCCGCCACGCGGGCGAGAGGGACGGGACGCGGGGGGAGACGAACGGGGACACGGGCGGAGGGGGAGCTGCGAGCGGTCGGGGGTGAGAACGAGTAACGGGGGTGGACGGATGCCGCCGTCCGAAAGGGCGCAATAAATGTACGCATTGCGCAGAATTAGTTGATTAAAATATAAAAGAAGAACGGTGGGGATGGAGGAGCACGTGCGGCGGGCGAGGAGGGAGGGTGGCGTTACGCAGGGGCGGAAGGGCACGGGGGTGGATTGCAGGAGGGCGCGGGAGGGTGAGCGGCGCGGAGAAATATGGCAGGGGAGTAGTAGAGAGATAGGCGCCAGAAGGAGAAATCTCGCTTCCCCTCTCCGTCCCGCACGAGAGCGCGAGGGCACCCCCCGTCCCGGTCCTCGGCGGCCGCCCTCGCTCGAACTAGGGTGGATAGCGGGGGCCAGAGCGCGCGCGGGAAAAAGAGAGGACAGTCGCGGAGCGAGAGAGCGCAGCAGCCCGGGAAAAGAAATAATCTGCGAGCTGTATTGACGTTTCTAGTCTAACTCTGATTGAATTATGCATGAGCACACCAGCGATACCGACGGCTCTCCTTCACTACCGCCGCCTCCGCGGCCACCACCACTACCACCGCCACCGCCACCACCTCCCTACGAGCCCTGGTCGTTCGCTTGGTGTGTGCTTGCGTTTTTTCTCCTTTCTTTTTTTCTATCTCTTGTGGGTGTGTATGCCTTTCTTCTTTTTTTTTAAATTTCTACACACACGTACTCATCGGGAGATATCGCTCTCTTCGGTGGAGTTCGCTCGCGATATCAGACAAGTGTATACGGAGTACGTATGTCCGTTCGGACGAAGCCAACTTCGAGCTAACTGTATGACTATGAGGAGCACAGGGGTTGCAGCGGATTGACATGGGGAATCGGGTAGCGCCGCTATTGGCGAAATTCATATGGAATGTCAAATATTATTGATTATTGTAAACGTATTATTTTACTGTGTTTACGTGGCGGACGCATTTGTCTGGAAGAGAGGACGATGATTATTAAAATTATCATAGAATATGCATTTTTATATTTACTTTTTTATCGTGTTCTTTTTTTGTTTATTCTCTTTTTTTTCTGTTAAACGCGAATTGTATTCTGGAATATATAGTGTGAAACAATTGAATCTCTTTTCTGTCATTCGCGCTGTCAAGTATCAATTTGCGCCATGAAAGTTTCAAGATTCAAAGCATCTCGCGTGGTCAGTTTCTCATATTGCTAAATAATTCGCTGTACCTCGCGTTACTTTTATTTAGTTTTTCAATCAGACATAATAAAATGTTAAGGAGAAATGATAAAATATTAAGGAATTGATTGTAAGAGTGTCTTAACAGCGATTCGAGGATCACACAAATATTTGACGGATAACTAACGATGATTAACTATTAAACGGACAAACGTTAATCCGCTTACACTAAATTACACTCTGTTTCGTTTCGCGCGATGTATCGTGGCGCACATTATGGTGCCCCCTATTGTTACGCCATTTAACCGATTCGCTAATGGGGAGGCTAACAGAAAAGAGTACATAACAGTTACGGCTGCTTGTCTCCTCTCTCGCTCACCTCTCCTTACCCCTTGACGCACTCTCCGGGACGCAGAACATCCTTTCAGTACCTTACGCACGTAACCGATCGCGATGTTAGTGACGATTTACGTGTTTTCACTTGATCTGCGTTTCACTACGAACGGCAGCCGCGATCTGGACATTCTGGAGCTGACATGCAGAAATTTCAGTGTCAGATTAATTTTTTTCGAGAATATTACTATGTAATTAAGTAAATGTGTTTAACAATCAAATATGAAAATTTTACAATTGGACACTAATAAAGAAGCACACATACGCTTATATAATCCAATTATATAATTAATATCAATTTTGATTTTATAATTAAACGTCAGTTTAAGCATTAAGATACGATGTTAATTCTGTGTAACGCAAAGCGTTTGATTCACGTGACTGATACACCTGTGTTGATTCGTGCTCCGGTAAAAATGTTTTTGCATTTATCTCGGAGAGGGAGTGGGGTGGAAAAAAAACAATCTTTACTAAACTCTGATTTTATTGCATCTCCGAAATGTTATCTTCTTAAAAGATTAATAAAACGAATAGAAAATAAATGAATAAGTGATACGAATACATATACATGACTGATGAATGAAAAAAATTGGGAAATAAAAAAGTTTTTTTTACTGTAAATAAATCTATCTAGTTGATATTGTTACGAGATTTATATAAAACTGTTACGCTTATAAAGATCCCTCCCCTCTCGATATGGAATTATGTAATATAGAATTATATAATTATACATAGGTGTATATATTATATTGTAATAAAGAAAGAGAAAAGGGGAGAAAGAGACATAGAGGAAAGAAAACTGAAGAAGGCGATTCAATGTATTTCGGCAGGTGCATCCGCTACAAGTCGAAGAGTTAACATTCAAATTTGGTCGCAAAATATTTCGCTCGACAAAGAGTACGTTTTATGCATTTTATTATTATGCATTTATAGACATATACGTCGCACGGCTTCAGTAAGCCGACCTCGCGCGACAGGGGCCGTTGCCAGAGGGATGCTGAGTCTCTCCCGCCATTGCGGGCTAGGTGTATTCCCCCACTTCGCGTCGACGAGGGCGACGTAGGAGCATCGCGACTACTGCTAAAAACGGGATCGATACTAAAATGCTTTTAAAATCGAGGCTTTTGTAATTAACTTGCAACGTCACGGGATTTAGCCCGCGGTACATGCCGTGGCGCAACCATAACCAGTGGTTACGTGACGCGCCTTTCCACCCCCGCGTTTGCATGATCGGTCGAATGTGCGCAAGAAGTGGTCCAAGACTGCTCATGATGGCTCTCTGTGCCATCGGATGATCAAAAGCTCGTTTTGATATTTCCGTTGTTGGACGTTTTTGTGTCAATGCAGAACTTGGTATATTGTGCATACACACATTGATCGATATAGATATTTATAGTATAATACGTGACGCAGATATATTAATATTCCGGATTTAACGAATAAAAGTATTGATATTCGGTTAAATTCAAGCTTTTCTAGTATTTAGAAAATTATTGCCGTCATGTCGAGAATCTTAATGCAATAATTATACATCACAATCTGACTGTCATATCTAAAGACATTATCAATGACCTGGAAATTTCTGTTAATGTATTTGATTTGTAGTATCATGTCAGAGTTCACAATGTTCTTTATGAATATGATCGGTATATCCGGGTTTAAGCTTAATAATATCACTTGATAGCATTTACAAATTAACGTAATTTCTCTCTGAACATGTAATTCCTGATAAGTGGATTACTTTCACGAACATCCCAGGTTGATAATAATAGTAGACTTTATACAGCTGCTTGTTAATTATCTTCTTACTTCTCGTCCATCGTCCCGACTGGACTTCTCGTTAGTCATATTTGCCAATTGCAATATTCCCGTATTCCTGCAGATATACGATAAAGATCGTGTATCGTATTCTATAAAAAAGAAATATATATTAGTCGACTATTCGGCAACGAGATTTTCGATAACATAAGCAAGAGATATGTGGTATCGACTATTTTTTACATATTTGTGCAACTGCAAGAGATTTGCAAAATTTAGTCGTAGATTCATGTTTCATGGAAAACATTTCAACTTTGAAATTCTATGTCTTTTATCAAATCGAGGCTAAACGTCATATTTTCGATTCGGTGAGTCTAAAAAAATTTTTTCTAAAATTACATATATTCCTAACGATCTTCGATTTGCATAATGTGGCATTCACGGATTTTCCGGCGATAACGCGTCCATCGTACGTTCTGAACCCGGACCCGTCAAGGAACGGCGGGAGAACGCGGATAAGCGAAGTGCGAGATATAGGAAAAGAGATAAGGTACGCCCTGGACGATGGGAGTACCGCCCTCCAGCGCGCGGGCGCGTTTTATTTCGCTTTTTAATAAGGACCTCGTTTGGAACTCTAGGCTTTAAATAGATCAATACCTACGTACTTCATCCCTGGCAACGAACCCATCGCGTTTCCGCTCGCTTCAACCCCCCGGCCACCCTTTTTACCTCGCACTCTTCCACTACCAACTCACCTCTTCTCCCCCTCTCGGTCCCTCCCCGCCGTGCTCTTCCTCGCTCCATCTTCGCTCGCCGTCTCCGTCTAACCCACCTGTTCACCCTAATCCGATATCTTCTTTCCCCTCGTTATGCGTAATACTGTCTTTCTCTGCGTTTCTGTTTTCGTCCCTTTCTCCGCCTTCCCGACCATCCATCCCCTCTACCGTCTCCCTTTCTCTTTCTTGCTTTCTCGCTTTCTCCATCTCTCTTGACAAACCATCCGCGAGGGACCTACACCCTTTTTCGCGACTCCCCTCTATCCGCACTTCCCTCGGTCGCGGTACACACACTTATTTGCAAACAGTCTCGCGTATAAGTACAATCTTATACGTGCATTTATTAGTATGTAACCTCGTATGCACGTCACGTGACGAATGTGTGTGCTCGTGCAGCACGGAACGAGCGAGCGTTTCGTATCTGCGTGTGCGAGAACGTGCGCGCGCGCGCGTGCACCGCCGTGTTTTTCATTTTTCCCTTCATCCCCTTCTAGAGCGATATCCCAAAGCTGATAGTACGCCGGGTAGAGGTAGGTGGTGGCCCGCGGCCCGCTTTTTTCCCTTTTTTCCGCGCTTTTTCCTTTTTCCCCGGTTTTTTTCTACTCTTTTTTTTCGTGCTTGCCGCACCTCTCTCCGCACTTACCCTCCCGGGCCCATCGTCCTCCCCCGCCGCATTCCTCTCTCACCCTCACCCTCGCGGCGTCGTTTGTCGGCCTCTCCGCGTGAATGGGTGAAATGTAGGTAGAAGCCCGTTTTCGCTTTCTATACGGCTCTCGGCGAAAACGAGAGTCACGTACGTTCTGGGGCACCACCAACGTTTCTAGCACCCGATATATACATAGCGCCCGCAATCTCCCCCTCTTCACCTCGTACCCTTCCTCCGCAAAACTGTTCGTTTCGTCATACTGACCAAATGCGTGTTACCTGTGCGTACGATACAGCTACGCGTGTTGCTAACTTATTTAGATTATTTATCTGAATTGTACAATAAATAATTTTGTTTCACCTTTATTATTATCTTCAAATTTATGAAGATATTATTATCCCCTCTTTGCAGCTGTAATTATTATTGTAATATTATGTTATATTATTTATACCGTTAGTAATATTGATACCACTCTTTTATTTCGCGCAGCGACACTTTAATTTTCAAACAACCTTTCAGTTTTTAGTGTGATAAATGTTCATGAACAATTTCATTAAGGAAAATTACAATATTACATTATAGAGTTGGCAGTTAAAAGACGGCTCACAGAATATTTTATGTATCATCACAGATTATAAAGATTGATTGGGTAATCAAGTCGACCTGCCGCGATTACAAGAGTTGTAATTAGGATAGAAATATACGCAACAATTGTCGCGCCGCTTGTAACGTTGTTGTACCTCTTACGAATACTAAAAGCGACAAGTCGAATAAATTAACGCACTTTCACGTCGCTTTCAATTCACGACCGAGATTCTGAAACAATCAGGGACCCAGACATCATCACGTTTTACAAATGACTCACGCGGCCAGTGAGATCATTAGAGACTGAAGATTCCGCGAAGTCGTATCTCCAGGGTGAGATCTGCTCGCGCCCTCGAATTGGGGCGAGAAGAACCCGGATTTCCTTCTCCGTTGCGCCTCGTCTCCATCCATCTCGCCCCCTCGCGCGCGCGGCGTCGTTTTTTTCTCCACCACGGACCTACGCGCCGGAAAGGGTGATTTGTCGACCTGACCTCGAGAACCGTGGGAGCGTCCTTGACCTATCGACGCGGACACAGGACGTCGAGCGTCGGAAGTGGATGTCCCTGTACAGCAGCGGATTCCTTATTGCGAGCGCCAATTGACGCGCGGCGCTCTTCGGTCGATCGGCATGAATACACCATGAATCTCATGCACGTGCGGCACGGTGGTTACTTTTTTAATCTCCATCGATTGCATTCTGTTATACCCCCACGTACGAAGTGTCGTTCAACAATGGGAATATATCTGTTATAATACAATCCGTAATAATAAAAAAATATAATGAAAATGTCTGTCAATAATCGTCGGAAATGTGTGCGATGTTAAAGAGAGCAAAGAATACTCTATGTTCTACCCGATTACATAATTTATTAATGATAATCCAATGAAGGCTTGATCAACCGCTGCTAATGAAGAACCTGAGATCACGATGGAATCGAGACCGAGTTAATATTCATAACTTCATCGTATCTTGTATCATAGATTAAATTTCTGCTGAGAGGGAAATTCCATCAGCATCACCTTCAGCCGGCTAAAACTGTCTTCTTTACGCTCCAGTCGCGAGTCGGGAGACTACGGCGCAAGGAGAATAAAAGGGCGCGCTCGCTCGCTCGGTCTCTCGCTAGACAAGGAAATGATGGCGGGCTCTACACACATATTCGCGTACCGTATAATTTCCGCGAACCGCCGCAAAATCAATAAAAGAAACATTACATCGGCGGCTGGTAGTACTGAGCTTGGCACGGGCCATGGGATTGGATGGGGAAAACGAGATGGGAACGAGGCGCGCAAGCGTTGCTAGAAACCTTGACGGCAGCAGAAGGGCTCGGTAGCTCGGCTATTCGGCCACTAAAGGAGGTAAGAGAGAAAGAGGGCAGACGGGAAAGGGAGGACAGACGAAGGCGGGAATAGTAGGCGGCATGGAAAGCTGCCGGATGAGAGAAGCGAGTCTTATGAAATATGGCCTCCTTGCGGAGGAGCTCGCTTGTGTTCCGCGTTGCTGGTATAGCTGGCGTTTCGCGCGCAGAAGGAACAAGTTCCGAAGGGAGTGAGGAAGAGACGCGAGCGGGCAGCGAGAGTGAGAGAGAGAGAGAGGAAATGAGGGGAAAGATTTATTCTATTCTAAGATTAAAATCCCACGGAGAACGCGAAGTGAGCTTTGTGATGAGCGCGATAAAAGAAAAATCCATTTTAATGTTTCAAATAATCCTATCTCGGAGTCGTAAAAATTATTGTCGAATTTTTCGCAGGGGTAAAATTAAATAGCGGCTCACACCGAGCGACCGAATTACATCAGTACGGCATCGGTTGTTCTACTAAAATAGATATTGCTGCTGTACTATAATACGCGGTGATGTACGGTCGCATATAAAGTTGATACGTACGGAACGATATCGCAGAAATAACCGCAAATGGAAAAACGAAATAAAAACGGTTGCAGGTAATCTGATTGCTTATAGCTATCGCGCAATACGTTCCAATGGCCGAATTATCTTGCGATTGTAACGTTTGCTTTGTTGCGTTCATCAAATCGATTTCTCTCCCTCAATGATGATCCGATCCGATCAAAAATCCCGAATTAGAATCCGAGTGAAATATTCTAATTTTTTTAGCGTCTCCTCGTCATGAGTATGTGTAATAGTTTGCGCGAAACGCCTGCAAGTTACACGATTTTTTTCTATCATTACCGTTCAGCAACGAGATACGGTATTTGTGACTTGGGCGAGGCAGAGATCCTTTCTGGCGGAGGGTGAGAGGAGTTCGGGGTAAACTTGCTTAAACTATATAACAGTCTGGATTACGACGTAGCCATACTTACGATCGAGAGAATTGATCGCTATAGAGCGGAATTGGGACATGGATGCAAGGAGGGAGAAAAGGGGAATAAGGAATTCAGCCTTCTTCTCTCTGTGCGCGTGGAGAGATACTAAAAGGGAGATACATCTTTTACCGTTAACACGTTATTCAAACAGTCAAGATTGCAGAACGTGCAACGCGAGTATCGGATATTAATTTTTGATTGTGAATCAATCGCGTTTCATTTGCTCATGTATTAGTGTATTAACACAGCCGACGTGTTAGTTATACTTTTAGATTGCGCCCTTCTTTCAAAATTTACGTTTAAATATAAATAACAGTTTAATTTGTAATATAAAAGATAATATTAATAACTATTAGGAGCATATTATATTAAAATGAAAAAATGTCGCAATAGACGATATTCGATTTAAATTGAATAAAAAGTTTCGATATCTTAATGTGACAAAAATGATATATCCTTTTTCTTTTATAATACGTGAAACGAGAAATGTGTGTATGAAATATATTGACGTTTCGTACTTTTAGTTTCTCGTCTCTAATATGTGTAGGGTCAAAAAGGAATATTTATTTATATATTTATGAATACTATTTTCAAAAGACACTAACTTTTTACCATTTCGCGTACATGTATCTCGACTTTGACTATATTCCTAATCCATTGATATTGTTATTCGAAGTGTTTTTGACATAACAGTTTACTACCTAATTGTTCGAATTTACATAAATGTATTTGCGATATTTTCTAGAAAACTGGCAGAAAACTTAAGATTGTCTGCTTCCAGCAGGAGCTGGGAGGTAATTTTATTGCCAAGATTATTGCATCAAGAAGCAGGCAACGGCGCGGGTTCCGCGCGCGCGAACTAGCCAGCTTGTTCTTGCGGTCGGGGAGAAGTCGAAAACCTCTGGTGAACCCTACATACCCCCCACCATCGCGGACCTCTCCGACTTCTTTCTTTCGTTTCAGGCTGGGCCTGCTTGCCCGGGTTTGAACCGTGCACCTAAAATGCAGGCTAGGTTTTCGGCCGGACTCGCGCGTACCCGCCCACCCGATACTCCCCTCCATCGGCCGCGTTGTTAGGCATCTCCTCTCGTTGCTAGGGCCCCGCACTCGATAAGCCTACCCTACCTCACCCTCCTCCTCGCAGCCTCTCGTGTGCTACCGCCGCCGAATAGTCCCAAAATGCATCGGTGCCTTCGTGCCTCGTCCCTCCGTCACCTCATTGCGTGGAGGCGAGCAATGCCGGACCTCCGTCTATCCTTTTCTCCTTCTCGCGAGCTTTCTCTCTGCCTTTCTCCTTTTCTCTCTCTCTTTCCCTCTTTCTCTCTCTCTATTCTCATGCCTGCTACCCTTTTTACGTCTCTTCAGCAACGTACGACAGCTCGGCCAGCCGTACTACCGGCGGGCATCTCCTTTAGTTACTAGGTCGTTTTTTTCGCGAATAGAGTCGATGCATGTTTGCCATATGCATCGGATCTTGGATGTTTGACGAATTTCAAAACCACGAATAATCTCGTCTATGAGTCGATTTTCTGAATTTTATCTTGAATGTATAATGATAAGTTATAGAACAATAAAATATACAATATTTAATATATTGGTACTTGACAGAGTATTTGACATCGGCAAATTTATCGCTCTTGTTGTTATTATCATTTAATTATATAACTTTTATCTGAAACATTTGTATCTTTTTTTAATAAGAATATACATTTTACATATGAAAAAATACATTTTATATAAATTACAGTTTGCAACGTATGAGCATGTAAGATTAAAATATTTAACATTATTTATTCGCAGTGATAATGTATTTGAAAATAATTCAGTGGTATAATTTTACAGACATGTGCTTAAAATGTAGTATAATGTTCACGGCCTCATAGAGCGATCAGATGCATACATAGGTATGCATACAGGCACACGTGGTGTGTGGTATGTTGGTTTTATTCCAGACAAACCGCTGAACTACGAAAGCGATTAACATCGTCAGCGATATTTTCGCACGTATGTCACGTTAGCTGATTAGTTAGTGTACAAGTTCGTGGCAACCGAAGCATAATAATCGAAAATTAATAATCGTCGAGCAAAATAGATGTGTGCGCGATAATTAAAGTTATTATCTTGCCAGCACAGTGATAGACATTATTAGATTTCTTTATGATCCATTTACTTTAGAATTATTTAGCATACAATCATATTTAAGAAGACGCGCGCACTAATTGGAAAAATATATCGCACATGAATTAAAAAAATATAATTTGAAGCATTCTAGTTAAAGAATATAATTTTCAAAATTATATTTCTTTCTTAGAAAAATTAATTTTTCTTTCATATTCATTTTATGATTTCTAAGAGAGTAAGAGCAAATTTTCCACTCTTATCAATGACGTAATCGCGTTAGCAATAATATTTGTCTTTCCCAGTTAGAGTTGTTTAGAAAATTTAATATTATTGCAGTACTTGAATATCACGGCAAAGAATTTGGCGTCGAGGAGAGGCGCGCCCGCGTCGAAAAATTCGCCGCAAGACCGCATGAGAATTCGCGGGCTGTATAGGCGCGGCCCTGTCTCATTGCTAGAGTCCCCTCTTCCACTTCGAAGGCTGCACCTAAATGCGCTATCCGCTGCGCTGCCCCCACCAAGTGCATTCCACCTATTTGGGCCCCCCACCATGTATACCGGGCCGAAAAGTGCAACGGCCTAAATTCACGTAGGGGAAGGTAACAAGGGCCTTGGGTTTCTCCCACCCGGCGGTTCGGTGCAACAACCTAATTTCTAGAACCCTCTTCTTCTCTCTCGCACTCTCTCTTCCCTTCTTTCGTTCCTCTTGCTCGTTCCCCCCGTGCGCCGCTGCCGCTGCTGCTGCCGCCGCCGCCGCCGCCACCGCCGCGTCTTTTTTCATCCTCACCTCGCGCGCGTTACCCCTTCGCCCCCTTGCACTCCGAGTGCACACCTCCCTCCCGCCCTCCCTTCCCCGCTGCGCCAACCCGTCCTCGCCGAAACCGCCGCTCTCGGTCGGACGTTCGCCGTTTCGCCAGGCCCGCTCAAGCCATCGCGTCGCGCTTCTTCTACTTAATGCAATCGCTAGTTGGTTTTCGGCGGTAGGCCTTACCTTCCTCGCCTTGCCCTCTCCCCCGCCCTTCCGCCTCCCTCCTCCCCCGTATGTTCCCGTACGGCGTTCCCTTCCTCGGCTGCTACGACGTCCATCCCTTTGAACACCCCGCTCCTCCGGACCCGCTTCCATCTTTCGCCGTTCTCCTCTTCTGCGTGGACTCTTTTTCCTTCTTTCCTCGCTTTGCTCATTTTTTTTCTTGCTTTTTACCTCGATGCAATCGTCTCCGCTTACTAGCGATTCGTGCATGCAATACGATCTCTCGTTCTGCTACGGCTAGCACGAAGAGGAGAGCGACTTTGCGCTCGCTCGCGCTCGCTTCTCGCCCGCGGCCTCCCTTTCTCTCTCCTGCAAGAGAAAGAGAGAAGAGAGAAGAGAGAAAGAGACACAGAAAGATGGACCAGCGAAGTTTTCGCGAAGAATATCCGGCCAATCGTGCGCGCCTGATCACCTGGCTGAGGATCGGCTGGAATCGCGAGAAATGAAGTTTAGTTTCTCTCTCCACCAACAGATTAAAAGCCGAAACTGCACGCGCGGCATTGGCTTTCTTTGGAATCCTCATTATTTAACACGCACGTGTATACACATACTCGGAGATCTTCTTCCTTATTTCTTGCTTTGTCTTTGTTGTATCTCATTTCTTCCGTCTTCTCGAAATTTATTTTCATCGTTGCATCTTTCTCGCATCATTATTTCCCATTCCCACGTGTCTCCGTTTTTTATTCTCATTTGCACGCGAAGACCCTGAGACCATGTGACCGTTCTAGCTGCAACTCGTTCCTATTATGCATTTCTAGAGCGCAGAACTTGCCATCTGAGATGCTACGTCCACGACATTTAAATCGCGTAAGCGTAATAAGACGCCAATAACACGTGCAATCTTGTTTAGATCGCACTACGAGACTCTAGCCTCCTGGAACCGTATTAGCTAGCGTAAAGATATCTCATATTACGAGAATATTCATATTCATTAATTAATATTCCAACTTGAATAACATATATGTACCTCCCGCTCGAGAAATAATAACTTATCGTTAAACACTATGCAGAGAGAGAGAGAGAGAGAGAGAGAGAGAGAGAGAGAGTTTGTCATTCATAATTTACAAGTATTTTTCATTTCTCTCGCCTTAGCCTTCTCAAGGATATCTGGGAATCGTGGAGCCACTGCATACAGGGGGAAGGTTAATTGGCAATGGAGCGGAGATCGCGCTCCATGCTCGGCAAGATCGGTTAGAAGCAATTCGCGCGTCGCAGCCTGCGAGCGCAAAGGCGGAATGCACTTACGTATATTCGGCATAAGCCGAAACGCCCGGGGGAACCAATTCCGTGGTAGCGGCATCGAGGACGGAAGAGAGAACCTCGTTCTACCACGCGGTTTCGCGCGGGAAGGCGCGGGAAGAGGGCACGGCCGCGGAGGAGGCGAACGGTGCACCGAAAGTAGGAGGCGATCGGGTCCGGGGGGTACGGGGGAGGGCACGGGAATCATCCTTGCACAAGACGAGACAACCGTTTCCCCTCTGGCGCGCGCGCGCGCTCGCGCTGCAGCGACTTTCGTCCGATAAAGTCACCCCGGAGGCGCGGGGAAACCTTCCCGGGGCCCCCTGAGAGTCGCGTTGCACGCTTTCGAATTTCACGCGAAATTCGGTCAATTTCAGCGCGCCTGTGGCTCGCGCGACCAGCCCCGTTTTTAACATCGCGCGCGCTCGCGGATGGCTTCGTTATTTTTTCTGCTACACCTTTCTCCCCCTCCCCCCCCTCTCTCTCTCATTCTCTTTTTCTCTTTCTCGATCAGTCGCCCAGTTGTTTCGCACGAGGAGACTGGCGTTTTCGATCGACCGGGCCTCGCGCGATCTCCAAGGATCGGCGATCGGCGTTAGACGCGGAGCGGAGGCCGAAAACCGTGGAGAACGTCGGTCGCATAGAGAGAAGCCCGGCGTTACACACGCAGGTTTCCTTGCCGCGTTCGCGGTCTCGCGTTTCATGCGGATCAATGCCCCGGCAAAAGTTCTTTGAGCCGAGGACCACCTGCCCGCGAAGGACCCGCCCAGAGCCGCGCAACGGCACCGGTGCATTGCCCCTGTTACTGCGTCCACAACGTCACTTTACTTGACTCGACTTAGCCATTATACGGGATTTGGTGCCCTTTGTGGCACACCGAATGGCGTGCGAAGGTGTCCGCGCGGCGAGGAAATTCGTGTAATTCATATGCATCCGTTTTTTTCTCGTTTTGCGAGAGGCGCGGTGAATTTTCTGCCTCGCGTCGATGAACTACTTTGTACGAAGGATACGAATAATCCCGGGGAAACGTGCAGCAGTCTAAAATTTAAGGCGCGTTCTCCAAGATGTGCGAGAAGCGCGAGGAGGGATGCCCGTCCTTCGAGATTCCCAATTTTATTCATGCGGAGAGAAACGTTCCGCCGCTTCGCGCCTTCAGATAAATACATTCCGAAATTTCAGTAACAATCGAACAATCACGCGAGGAGATCCGGAATGAAGTCGGTTCAGTGGAAGAATCGTCGTCGGTCGTCCAGATCCGAGCGAATTATTGACGAGGCGAACAACGTGGTCGCTTAAATTGAGCGTTTGAATTTTTGTTACGACGCAACAGCCTTAAAAGCCCTCTAGGGCGAAACTCCGTGCGTGACTGCGGTGCGTGTGCATGCGCGCCTCGTGTTCGTTCACGTGTGCGTATGTATGTATGTATGTATGTAGCGCGTACGTGTGCTCGAGCATAGGCGCGCGTTGCTCCGTGCACCACCGACCGGTTGCAGTATGCCGAAACTTTATTTCCAGAATGTTTGATTTGAGAAAGAAATAGCTCTGGCTCTCTTCTCGTTCCGGTGAGGTCTTCGTCTTCTGTAAACTGCGTCGTATTTAACAATTTCCCGGTACTCCTGCCGATCCCTGCCAGAAACCTCCACCGATGCACGGTTATTTTTTCTTTTTCTTTTTTTTTGATATAGGCACGATTCAAGTGAATAAAAGAGAGATGCAGTCTCTTTTATGTTTCGCAACGGACGTTTCGAGGAAAAGACACAGTCCACAAAGTATACACGTGCACCGATGAGTATCTTAACAAGCGAACTTCCCGCAAATTAGTATTCCCTACAAATAAAAAAAAGTTGGCCGGAAAGATTGAAAACGTATGTAAAATCAAGTCGCCTTTTTTCTGTTTCCTTTTTCCTTTTTTTAAGGTAAGGCATGACATTTGTACAGAAACTCAATGTCATCCGACGTGATGGAATAGAAACGGAAAGGAGCCGCGAGAGAGGAGAAAGAGGAAACGAGGACGGAACGAGAGCGCACGCGGGTTACCAACCGTGTACGTACACTGACGCAACATGAATTTTGGCCCGGCCCGGTCACGGTTTCGTAGGCACGCTAAAAATTTTTTTTCCGTCCTTCCTCTCGACAATTGTTTCGTTGCATCCTGCCGGGTCGAGTCTTGAGACTCGGGCGACGCAGAGTGCATTTGGCGTTTTGTGCCGTGCCGAATGTGAACGCCCTCGTGCGCGTTTTAATTATCGTTCAATTTCGGATAAACGTGTAAATATGTGTACGATTTCATATTGAAACTTTCAAGTAACACACGAAATCGTTATACGTAATTTTTCAAATTACGCGTATGTCGTGCGCTTCAATTTGTTCGACAACATGTGATTGACAAAAATGCTGTCACCGCATTAAAATTGTTATTTCGTTACGTTTGCAGCTGCGATCATACACTTGCTCAACATATCAAGCGGTTTTTTGAAATTCCTAAGTTTATCTCGCGAAATGTATTTTCTAGATTGGTCGTTACCGTGTATAAAATTTTAATTGCATATTGCACATTTGAAATTTTAATTGGTAATTACAAATGATAATAATTTCCTCTCATATCCCGGGATGTAGACGACCCGTAGTTAATATAATGTATTCTCTGTAACTTATGCCAAGCGTATATTCTGAAAAACCTCTAAACCAGTTGCGGTTACACGCGCGTAATCAGCACGAGCCGAATCAACGCTGCCGTATCTTTCGCATTCACGCGCGAGAATAAGAAGAAGCATCAATGTCGGGGAAATAAATCCAGCAATCACTTGCCCAAAACTCCCACCCTCCCCTGCCACATTAATATCCATCAAACGCGACGGTTTATCAAGTTCGGTGAAAATTCCGCGGAAAGCAAAAAAAAGGGGAGAAAAGCAAAGAGCTGCTCGGGATTGTTGAGCGTGATCAGCATTATCGAATTAGCGCGATTGGCGTACGGTTGGAATTTCGCGATGGTTGCGCGGACTCGATGTGTTTGCATTAGCGAAGGCCGCCTGAGGGAATATTGCGTTTCGATTGGACATACACGCGCAAATCGCGGACGATAAATATTAATTATTTTTGTTTGTCTCCTATCGCGCGGCCCGGCATTAATAACATTTCGATCCCGCGCGCGCTCGCACGCTCGCTTCCGTCCCGCACCGTCTCTTCACCCTTGCTCTCTTTCTCTCTCTCTCTCTCCTTTCCTCTCACCTCGCCCCGTCCGTATCTCGTTCTCTCTCTTTTACTCCCGGTATCTCTTCTCGCGAGTAAAACCATAACGCGAGCCGGCAAACGAATTGGTTAACGCTCTCTCGGTGTGGCTCTCCTCTCTACCTGCACATTGATGACCCCATCGCCCCCTCTCTCCCCCCTTTCCCTCTCACGTCCTCCCCTTCGCGCCCGACAAAAACGTTCAAGTAACAGCGATGATGATGTCTCTCCGTGTTCACCCCCGCGCGCGCACACGCTCTTTTACACATTCGTTCGCAACCCCTCTCGATACCTCCTCGCGGCCCCCTCGCGGGCCCCCCACCAATCGGCCCCCCGCTCTCGCGGGTGTCGCCCGCCATCGTCACCGCCATCAACCCCGGGGAATACGTAACCGAGGTTACAATGATCGTCGCGCGAATACGTAATTTTCGCAAACAAAGTAGCCCGGCAAATAATAAAACGCGCCTGTTTACCTTGACCGATGTATATCTTCGGGTGGCTGCTCCGCGCTCCGTTCATAGGATGATAATTCGCGATGGCGACGGAGCCACCTGATGCGAGTGCGCGACGCATTCGCCGCGCGCGTTCTGAAGCGATTTCATAGTGATAAATTCAGTTGGTAGCTCATACGAGCGAACACGCCCGTTAGGGTGCATGATGTTGTCATTATTTTAGCGAATGATAAAAGCGGCTAGAGGAAATGACTCCCGAGACGATCCCCTCTTTTTCTTGCACCTTGCTGGCGATTGGTCGAGAAGTTTAACTGTTAACAAGATCTAATAAATTAACTGATATATTAATCAATTTATTCATCGTTACGTTGTTAATACTAAATTTCAGTTTAGTTTTTGCTTACTTTAACAACTATGCACGAATGTTGTATTCTATAAATTCTCATGGAGCATGGTATTGCGACATGATGTATTAAACCGTGCCGCCGAAATGAACGCGCAAGTTTTGATTTTGATTAGAGCCCAATCTGTACACGATTTATTGCGATCATATGTATTCCATTATTATTAAATCGATGCGGTCCTCAAACTGCGTCTCATACATCATGACGTGCCTCCCACATACACACATACAGACGCTGCACCTTGCCGTAGGGACATGTGCTCTCTATCGGTTTTCGTGTGACACGGACCCACTCGGCATTTCCGCAAAGTGCAAACGGACGCTTCCTGTACGTGGACGCATATACCGTGTGCTCATGTGCGTGCACGCAGCCAAGCGCTCTGAACGAAAGCGGAAGATACGCGTTAGGACATGGTCGAAATGAAATAAAATGGACGAGGCTGGGCGGGCATGTAGGAAGTATAGGGATGGTCGTTACAAATGAAATGCAGAATAACACTGAAAATTAAGTACACTTTTCGTTCGCGAAGGCAGAGTGCGCCGTGAAAGGTCGCTGTTCTTTGCCGAGATGCTTGCCTGTCCTGACGTACAAGCTGTCCCATGAGCAAGCCCAAAGTCAATTGGCAAGTCAGCTTTAACACTCGGTTCCATGAAGGACTCGATATTTGTTCTTTTCTTGCATTTGAGACGCTGAATCACGGAATTGTCGACGATTTTCAAGTTGATTAAGCGATTGTGAAGATGGAGGGAAGCAAAATTTGGAAAATTAGCATCCATGAATCGCGAGCGGCGAAGTGAATGCAGTTTATTAATACCATTTAACAATAGGAGGACAATCACGTCAAATTTTCCGAGGTTTTCCGAGCACGATAGATCCGTCGGTTCAATATTCCGAATGATGACGCCTCGTGGCGTCGTTGCACGGCGGTTGCCGTGAAGAAATTCCTCACAGGCTCGTAAATTTCCTAATGCAAATCGTCAAAGCAAACAATTCTGCCGTGATTTAGTTGTCCTTGGTTTTATTTGCCGAAGAGCCGCGAATTGCCAGGCAACCGTGCGTCTAGCTTAGGTGGACCCGTAAAAACAAAACCGTCTGCCTCGGCAAAATTCTTCGTCTATTGCCATTCCAGTAACGGATCTAGCAGAATCTACCATCCTTTCAAACAATACAACATTTTCTTGAGTCCGTTTATCCGTCATAATTATATCCGTCAATCCGACGCTATTAATACCCTACTCTCAGACACAGCAAATGAGAATCGTGGAACATCCCTGCGTCGCATAAGTTACAATTGTGATTCTTAACGGAATGACACGAAAACTGCGACAGGAGAGAATTATGTTCATGAAAACGTCTCGTCTCCCACACAACTCCCGTACATGAAGAAATATTCTCGAGACAACTGCCGAGACAACGTTTTCTTTTTCAACGTTTCTCGAGACGAAGATCTTAGAGGAGACGCGCCTTACGCGCCGATTAAGAAATCCACCACTGCGTCGCCGATAAAGAGTATCTACTCGCGCGCTCGGGTTTTCCCTCTCCTCCTCAGCAGCGATTCATTTCTCTTTCGTATTAGACTCGCGTTACGGTCACTGACGTGGATTTAGACGAAGGTCAAGACGTCTGGTCGCGTCTCGCCGTAATGACCGCCTCACATAATGCCCGCGCCAGCGTGTGAATAATCGCTAGCAAGACACCAAGTGTGCGTCTACGTACGACACGCGGACACGTAGACTGGTCTTCGCGTTTGCAGAATGCCAGACGTGCCGTTTATGATCCTACACAACGGTACAATATTGGTGGATTGGTAGAAAAACGGATGAAAAACGATGATAATGCTATCGGCCACCAGCTATGGGCTGCATGGAGACCTCGAACGAGGCACGTCACGGTGTTTCCTGTCTCGCGTCGCCAGGAAAATGCGTCAACCGCCAAGCAAAACTCGTAGCACGGAGCTGCAGTTGATCCACGCTAGAAATCTAGCCGGAAGACCACGTCTGTCTCATTAATTTGTAATATCGACAATCGAGAGCGACGCTTTTTCCGTGACTGACGTGGCGCGCTCGGTCGGGCCGAATCGGTTTATTCTCTGCAATGATCGGTTCACGTCCGCGTGGACAGTTCTCAAAATGGAGATTTTCTCTTCCGGTTGCCTTAATTCGTGGTCGAGTCTCGGAACGTTCATGTAAAGTCCAAGGGGTACGGCGTTAAGGCACATCCTGCCGCATTATGGCTGCCGTGCATTTTGAAAAACAGGTGCGCGGATACGAGCGCGTTTGTCTGATGACAAACGGCCTGCATGCGACAGCGAATCAGCAAGTATTAAATCTTCCGGGACGTTAATATAATTTCCCGTAGGTGAAGTGGAGAGCACATACACACACGTGCGAATTCTTTTCCGCTGTCCGCTCGGCGCTCTTTTTCGGGCGCGTTTCGCATCGCGAGACAGATAAGGGCAGATGTTTGTCTTGCCGCGTGACTTAATTAACTGAATAATTGCATGACATGGGTCATCTGTGCGGAAAATTCAGGCCGACCGGTACGAAAGCGCTGCAGATAAAAATAAGAACGTTGCTATGTGAACAAATGTGCGGGTGATACTTCGCGATATTTCGATTGCTGGACGATGATACCGCTTCGACATAATCGCTTATTTGCAGTCGATCCGCAATTATAAAATTATTCAATATTGCGATATTTAATTCATTAAGTTTCGCGGATGCGCTGGTTGATCAGTGGAAACCCATTTACCCACAAATCTCAAGCTGCTTTATCATCCCGACGAAAATCTCATTCCGAGATTTCAGCTTTCAACGCGAGTTTCATAGCGAGAGATAAAAAAATCACATGGACGGGGGTGCGTGGAATCCACCTAGTGCGGGTGAGAAAAGAGTGTAGGATCAAATTCACACACGCATACGCGCGCGCATGTACACACCCACACGCGTCAGGGAAAATGCGGGTCTCACTGGCGGGATACGAATCTCGTGGAACGCCGTGCGTAATCCTCGCCGAGGAAGGTGCCGTTACCGGTCGTGAGACGTGATTGAAAGCATCTCTCTCCCTCTCTCGAGACGAAACAAACCATTTCGATGCAGCGATTTAGCCCTGTAAGTCGCGCGAAATTAAAGGAACGCGCACGTGAACAAACACCCGGGAGACGGATTCGTACAGTTCCGCTCAAGTGTTGCATTCTCAATTAACGCGTGCTAATTAAGAGATTGCTCACACGTGTGAGCAAGCGAGCGAGCGCGAAGGTGGAGGAGTATTTCGGTTAAATTCGCGGGCCGTAGCGACGCTACGGCCGATAACGGCTCTGCGTTTTCGGCGTATTCGGAATTGCCGAGAAGGAAGTTCACATGGGTAACCAGCACGTTGCTAGGTCGAATAAATGCCTAATTATAACTATCTTACATCTACCGCATCGTGTTATTACCCCACGAAATACACACGACGGTGCGTTTCTACCGGTGTCCGATGCACGCAGACGTGCCTCGGCAAACGTTCCTGGTCAAATTTGCAAGGATGCGCATAATAATCATCCATTAGCCAGTCATTTGCGTCCGGAAAGGCGGGTTCTCACGCACTGTCATCCCACCGCATAATCTCGTAGACCAACCTGGCATGAATCGCGATCGGCCCCCAAACTCGACGATCGTTATTCCAATTGTTATTATATCCGCGTGAAAATACACGTGAAATTCCGGATGTCGATGGTCACCGACCAGCTGCGGTAAATAAAGCGCAATTGTGTCTTTTCTTGTATACAAGTTACGTTTCTGTTAATTCTATTCTATTCATGACTTTGTAACGAGATGTTTGTGTGGCTGCTTGGGATTTTGATAATTTTGCATTAAATTATGTAGATAAGACGGGAGATGGCGCATAAAATATTCCTTGCAATTGTATAATTCATTGGTCTGTGGCATTTGTCTATAATTAATATGTTTTGATAATTAATAGTAATGTGCTGTATAATTCGTAGTAATGTACTGCAAATGTATACTATTCTAGTAATAACGATATTATTTTTGCGTATACTGTCGCTAGCATAAAGTAGCATAATACCAAGAAAAGTGTAGATTATTTTCGGTACGTGACTGATTTGTATTTGTTATTATATTACCTCACGCTTTGCGAAATGCTTCCCAGAAAGTACAACGATAACAGAAAGTGACATCGCGCAATAACTGGCATACATTAATGTCAAGTTCTACATCACATTGACAGGTATTTCGCAATTGTAAAATAGCTCACACCAAATGCAAAAACAATGGAACGATTATTCTCATTTTACCTGTAGCACTGTTAGAATTATTTAGAAGAAAAAAAACAGGGATTATACGTTTAAATCCAAAGTGTCGCTTTCAAAGTCAAAACAAACAGCGATATTGAACCATCTTCGCCATTTCACGATATCGAAAAATAAGCATGTACTGTGCTCGAATTTCAATGCGTGAATTTATTAAATAATTAGCCGTTGCATGAGTTGCACGATCCAATCCACTAATGTGTGTCATTTATGGAACGATGTCGTCAAAATTGCATATGCGTCCTCTATGAAAACTTGTTTCAGAAATTTCATAATACATCAATTTCATAATACACATTCTTGCATCATTTGATCGGGAGGGCTTCGAAAAACGATACAATTCGTTCGATGCGTATAGATTAATTTTTCATGCTATTTTTCAGGATATTTTGCAGTATAGCACATTTTGCTGTATTCCGTCAACGAGATTTTAGTTAACACGAGTTTGATGCACCTTAATTATGCATAATTACAAACATGTCGCGAGTCCTTGATTGGCTGGTGCAATCTAATCCTAAAGTTGAAAATAGAATGCGCGATGCAAGATGAAAATTTTTTGCAGAATTATATATCACGCAATGAATAGGGTAAGTGACGCGGCGTGTGTCGTAATTTTGCGACGGACGACTGAATACATTGCGCAAGAAGAAAAAAGGTATGCTGTACAAGCAAAAAATTTTCAGACCAGGTACGCGCTTGCGTGATTAATGCGCTGAACGTGGAATTCCAAAAGGACGCCGCTGAGGACGTCCTAAAATTATACGAAACAACGAGGTGTCTTTCCTGTTTCTGAAAAGGGAACGTCGCCTGATCTCTTTACTAATTCATGCAAATCTTTGCATACCCTAAAGATACCACTGCACAGCATGATGCGAGAGAAAATACGAAACGATGCGCGCCAAGATGGCAAAGCAACACGCTGATATAGAGGAAGTAAAAAACTTTTCTGCAATTAATTTAAGAAAAAATTAGTACGCTTTTGGAGAAGAAAGGAGAGAAGGAAAACGATACGAGGGGAACCGAGTAAATGGACAATTCGAATATGCCGGTGCAACGAATAGATGCACGTGTATCGAGAAGGATGGGTGTGCAGGGCTGGCCGGATAGAGGACCAAACGAGAAATAGAGTAGCGTGGCTCTCTCGCGGAAGAGAGAGGAGGAGGAGGATAAGCTGACAGGCTAGAGGAGGAGGGAAGGGAAGCGAGGACGGGGTAAAGGCGAACGTACCCTTAGGAAGCAGCGGCGAGATGCAGCGAGTGCGAGAGCGGCAGGGGGACCGAGGGGAGCGAGCGACGAAGCGGCACAGAAGGTGAACGTCCAAGGGGCCAACCTGTTCGAGGTTCATGGCCCCCGATCGACTAGCGAACTCTCTTGCAGGAAGCCATCCTGCCCAATCTGCTAGCGAGCCTCGTGCAAAGGACTGCCGCACCTTGCTGCCAGAAAGAACGCCGGATTTCAGAACAATATCATCGCGCATAGAGCAATATCATCACTTTATATTCCTCGCATTGCCATCGTATTTCACGTAAATCGCCGTTTTTGTCACGATCGCTCGCGATGATCGCGTAGATGTGGCTAAATGAAGGGGCTGGGATCGATCTCAATCTCCACGTGTGCGGTACTCTCTGATATCTCGCTTTAAAACTGCACGCTGCACGGAAGACACGCCGTGTAGCAGATGATGGGTAATCTATTAAAGAAATGGAGGACAGGAATTATTACATATAAAAAAGTAAAAAGGTTTATATTTAATATGCGCGTGCGGAAAGAAGTAATTTGCGAAATGGATCGTTGAGATGTTGAGCAATATTCGACATTTTGCAACTTGTATGTGCCCTATGTGTATGCATAAATTGTTAGATCGGAATAAGATGAGAGTTGTAACATGCATCTTAAAATAATAAGTAAAAATAAACAAAATGTGTCTCTATAATTTTGTCACGTAGCACATGTGTTGAATGCGCGATTGCTGCATTCAGTATTGCTGTCACAACAATTCGGATAGCCAGGTAGATAACAACATGTTGCTTCCAAGAACATTTTACTTTCTATATATGTTCTGGACAGATCAAGGTTTAAAAATATTCGACAAAAATATTCGCATAGGTCCGTGCACAAGAAAGGCAGCTGCATAAGTGGAAACATCAAGGTAAAAATCTGGCGAGATTTCAAAACCGGAAAAACTGGCATAATAAATTGACATGCATAATCAATTTGAGCTCTTTGAATATATATGTATATATATCTTGGCGCATAAAATGTATTCATAATCGACTACTTTGTATCATTAAAACAACTCATTATTTGAACTTTTTTAGATTCTATGACGCAGAGAAATGTTCAAAGATCTTTTTTTTATAGTTGATAGTAAAATGTCAATGTTAGTTTCGTAACTCGCGGGTTAATTTTATTCTCCGTTTCTGGTCGTAAATAATCAAATCTTGTTTGCGAAATGACTTTTACCACGCGATTGTCCTCGTTGACGATCGTATCAGGGTGACGCCAAACGCGCATAGATCAGCAACCATCCCGCTCTCATTATAAACTATAATCTTATCTCGCGCTAATCAAAATACAAATATCCGGCAATGTGTGTGAGACGACGGGATTAGTAGTATCGCGATATTACTGAGCGTCTTTTAGAGATTAACGATTCGATACACATGCGAAGCTTCGGCATGCTCCTCAGCAAGATGATGACGGTGATACGCGTGTATGTGTGTGTGCTGTGTAAAGATAAAGCCAGTAAAGCAGTCACTTATCATTTAAAATCACCGGATGGAATTTCGCAAGCGGGCGACTCAAAATGCAGCAAACGCTCTTGAGTAGTTGCCCGTGTGGATCCGGTTTACTTCACCTTTCCAGATGTCAAGAAAATTGGCGTTTGCGACAAGTCACGCCTACCTTAAAAGAGAAGCGAAAGAGAGGGAACAGAGAAAGAGAGAGAGAGCGTCAATAAGACGACAGCCGCGGCTGAAGATTCCTGCAGATTCGAGACATTGCGTAACAAAGTATACAGCAGGCCTGCG
The DNA here is from genome assembly GCF_003672135.1 of Ooceraea biroi. Classification (NCBI taxonomy): domain Eukaryota; kingdom Metazoa; phylum Arthropoda; class Insecta; order Hymenoptera; family Formicidae; genus Ooceraea; species Ooceraea biroi. Next base: position 2,330,793 of record NC_039506.1, read on the forward strand.
ATACTCGATATAATGGTGCTTGCATTACGCGCAATGAGCTCCTCTTGCCTCTCCCTTACATGTGCGGGCAAAGCGAGTCGATATTTTCATCCGTTCCAATAGTTCTCATTAATATTTTGTATGTTGCATCAGTATATTTATATATCGCGGCAGAGAGAAACTTTTCGATCATTAATAATATCAAGATGGTTTTTACAATTCCAGATTTCAGTGGAAAAATAGTGAAGACTATACGTAATCACGTCTCTTGATTTTCCATCATGCTTTAAGAGCTGATGAATATTGACAGAAATATCATTATTATTTCATCGAAAAAACGTTTTCAATTATTTTCAAATTTGCCATTTCGCACTTGCACCGACCGTCTATTCGTATCTGAAACTTGCTGTTCGAGCAAGTAATTGCCACATTCTTGCTCACATTCTTGTGCTCTCATTAGTACACCGTTATCGAGTCATCGTTAAGTGGCTTATCTATCGATCGCGGTAATTTACGTAATGAAACGCAAGTCGGGGCCGATTACGAAGTAACTATCACGTTGCTCCTCGCGGGTGGCTTCTGCCGTGTTGTGCCTTCGCGCTGCCCACGATAATCTTTGCTTTCGTTTATGGGTTTCTCTACCTCGCCTCGGAAGGAGTGTAACGGTAGTTTATTCAACGTTGCCTCGATTGTCTGGCGTATAAGCGCAGGATTTTAGGCTGGAAGTGTCACGCGGTCGTCGCTACAGCCATATTTCGCTCACAGTTGGATTATATCGCGATATCCAGATCCGAGGGTCAGGACCAGGTGGATCATTATCCCGCGGGGTCATTTGCAAACTCCCGCTCATTCGTTCCTAATTGACCGCCTTGCCAACGCAACCACCTTCCGACAATATCACCGCAACAAATCCATATCCGCAAATTCAACGTAAAACGCGTTCGGCTCTGTTTCTCTCGTTCGCGTTGGTATCGCAAATTCACGTGGTTCCCACCACGTGGAATGGTTTGCAGAGACTTGTTTGCGCGCCGTGTGTGGACTGCACCCTAAATCATTCCCCGACGATGTCTCATGAGTGTCTCGGTATTGCCAAGTGCAAGTCTGCGCGCTCGTTATCCCAGTGAATAGCTAGCGAATATCGATCGCGCGGTCTGCTCGATTAAACGACTGAAGGCCGGCAATCTGCATTCGCGCCGTTTATCGCTCCTAATCTAAAGACACATTCGGACACGGCCGAGGAGGTAAACATCTTGCAGCATATTGACACAGATGCATTGGAATTACAAGTGACATTCAAAGATACTCGCTTATAGATTAACACGCCCGATAATCCGCCGATCTGCGGGAGAAATCGAATTAATGACGGAAAAAAAGACGTCGTCACCGATCGCGCCCTCGAGCATCGATGCGATTTATAAAAGTTTTCGTGCGTGGAAATCAGGCGCGAGATCGGGACGCTTTCTTTTCAAATTGTCGGGCCGTCGCATCGCCGATCTTTCGCAGCAGCAGTCTGCGTAGCTAGTTTCTGCCTCTGTCGTTTTTCGTGTGCGCGTCGTTAATTAGGCACCATCAGCTATCCTTGTGGATTTCTCTCTGAGAGGATACGGTTTTTGATGGACGACCTTCACTATTGAGAATGGTGCGTTTAATATTGCATTCTCGACGTAATCGTCTCGGTATAGAAATGTACGAGGTGCAAACGATCATTACTCAAAGTCAGAGAAATTCTTGCGGGATATCAATTGGCCAACGTGCAACGCGCGATGTATATCCATATCGTCGGATCGCGCGTACGGGAGAATTGGTGATCGCATCACCTGCGGTTAAATCTACGTTAAGTTCAAACACGTAAAGGCTTAATACCGGACGCGACAGGGTGGCAACAGGGTTGTTCGGTGGGAGCAAGGCTGAGTGCAATGTCAAATGTCAGCACGACGACAGAGTCACCCCGCGATAGACCAAGGAGAAGAGGGCAGGAGGAGGGCAGGGGGAAGGGGAAAGTGACGAGACTCCTTCGTTTCATTTCGGAGGCTGACGGTGACGGTGAGACAAGACGAGGTTAGAGTGACGAGAAGAAGTTAGCGAGGAGCAGTGGCACGAAGGCAGTGGCCGAAATGGAAAGAAAGACGCGAGAAGAAAAAGAAGACGGAGAGAAGAGAGGATTGAAAGGATGCAACGAAGGGTGGATAGGAGAGGATAACCGAAGACGAGAGATAAGGAAGGGGGAGGAAAGAGAAGGCGAATTAACGGAACAAAAAGGAAGAAGAGATAGCAAGAGAAGAGTTAAGCGGAGAAAAGAACGCACACAGAAGAGAGTAGAAGAGAGGAACAAGCGGTGGCCCGACGTTCGGGAGTAGGAAAGGGGGAGGGAGGGCGATTGGTCGGCACGGACGAGACTCGCGAGGGGAAACAGCCGAAGCGATGCACGGTTGAGACCAAGGGTGCCAGGGCACGAGGGGGAGGGGGGTAGGAACTAAACCGAGGGTTGGGGGGCACTAGCGAGGAAATGGTGGGGCCAAAGAATTGGCGAGGACCAGGGTCTCGGGTCGAGAGAACGAGGGGAGGAGGATGAAGATGAGGACGCGGATGAGGACGCGGATCAGGAGAACGAGGAGGAGGAAGTGACGGAGCAGAAGGAGGAGAACACGACGAGGAGGAGGGGGAGGGAACGTCTGGTGGTGAGCGGAGGGGTGCCGTGGGGGCCCTCGTATCACGGGGGGTAGGGGTTGCCGCCCCTCTCGTGGCGTCAGCCCCGCCAGCGTGGTCGTGAGGAGCGGGGGGCCGGGTTAACCCCTCTCCTCGCGTCGCGAGGTTCCTATGAATTTTGCGACACTCAATAAAAAGTGGTTCCACGAGGTTAACATTTCGGTAACTATACCCTCGCCTACCCGGGACGCGCACGCACGCACGCACGCACGCACCGCGCGGCGCGACGACGACGACGGCGACGACAACGACAACGACAAGCCGGATCGGACGGACGGACGTGTGCACGTACGTTCGGGCGCGTGCATACGTACGCGCGCATACACACGCGCGCGCATATACTCGCGATCGCATATACTCGCGCGCGGCCACTTGCTCTCTCCCTCACTCCCTCTCTTTTTCGCGCACAGGGCCGCTCTTCGGTGTACATCACGGGGCCACGCACGCACACGTGAGGGCCCGCACACACGCGCGTGCAAGCGGGCGGCACACTGTCGTGTGTTAAAAACGAGGGAAGCAAGAGAGGGATAGGAAAAACGGCACGGAGGGAAGGAGAACGAAAAAGAGCTCTCCGTGCAGATTGACGGAGAAAGGAGGGAGAGGGAGAGAGACAGAGTGAGGAGCGTACACACGCGAGCGGGCGCGCGCTCGCGGCCTCTCCGCACGCATACATACACGCCGCGCGCGCACGCATACCACAGGACTGCCGAAAAAACTGCACGGGAGAGGCGCAGCAACGGGCAAACCGAACCGCGCGCGAATCAAGTGCTTTGGCCAGTCGCGTTCCCAATCACTCTACGACTAGGTAGTCCCCCGGTGTGTCCCAAAGAAGCGGCGAGGAGCAGCTGGGTCCTCCTGTCCTCGACGTGGTTCACGCGCAAGATAATACACGCAGGACATTCTAAACGCGCGGAACATCGTCGCCGTTCTCTCGCTCTCCTCGCAAGCCTCGATATCCCGTGGCGCGTGTTACACATACGTGGATTTCGTCCTCTTAACCGAATTCTCTCTTGTTTCTTTTTTTTTCTTTTTTAATTCGTTTTTCGGCGCGACGCTCCTCGCGGCTCCCGACCCGACGACCATCCACGAGGACATCGCGTACGCACGCTCGGAATAGTAACCCGGTGTCTGGCATCATCGTCAAGAGGAAGGAGTGTGCATTCTTCTGTCATACGGCCGGAGGACGTCACGAAGGACAAGGCGGAAAAGCAGTACGCGCCCATGCGTGTATCGACGGGATCGCGAGTACGCGTTACGGTGATCCAGTTACGCGCGTTTTACGCGAGGAGAAGAGGGAAAGGGAGACTTCTGCAAGAGAAACGATCCTCCGTCACGGTGTGAGTGATGCTACGTTGTACGCGCAATTAAACCTGCTCCGTCGTTTACATCCTCAACGGAGGTCTTGGAGGTCAAGGAAACCGCGAGACGATCGACGAGTTTCCCGATCGACAATCCTGAAGAGGAATCGTGACAGAAGGCGGAAGGAGCGCGGGAGCAGAAAAGTGCGCCACGTCGAATTAAAGAAGAAGAGCGAGAAGAAGCCAGCGTGAGGAAGATTCCCGCGTACGATCTCTCCGCGTGTTTTCGGGATTGTCAACGATTCGGAGTGATCTCTGTGAGACGGCGATGAAAACTCGAGGAGTCTCAAATATCCCCTGGTTAATGAGACTTTGCTAGTGAAATACATGTGACTCTTCCATATGCCATCGTACGGCAACCGTTGACGTTGCGTTCATTCGTGGGGAATCCTATACGTGCGACTCGTTCGGTCTCCACCGCGCCGGAAGAGATTACAAAGTACGATTCAGCTTCATCGCAGGGCGGCAGCGACTTAAGAGCAGAAAGGTGGACAGACGGAGAAAGCGTGAGAGTAACGAGAGTAAGAGGACAGGCGCGTCCCCTTTGCTCGCGATATATTGCGACGCGGCTAGAAGATTCGGCGGAAGTCGGAGCAAAGGTTTTGCTCCGCGGACGTGATCATCGTCGTCGCATCGGGACAGTAGAATCACGGGACTCGGCATCGACGACAAGGACGCCGGGCAAAGGAGGTCCACACTTCACTTCGCGCTTGACGATCAAGGTACGTCCACAGCTGAGACCGGTGGCCTTCAGCCGCCTGTGCGACTTCCACGGTGTACGCGGTCGCTAGAGACAGAGGAAGAAGTTTGGGGAAGATAGAGAGGGAGGGAACGGAGTAGAGAGAAAGAGAGAAAGAGAGATGTGGGTAGAGAGAAGGAGAGGGAGCGCATGAGACAGAGAGAGAGAGAGAGAGAGAGGGAGAGAAGGAGAGAGAGAGAGAGAAAGAGAGAGTGAGAGAAAGAGTAAAAAAGTTCGGGAGGGGGTACTTAAAAGGGGCGGACGGGGGGCAGAGAATAAGAGAAGGATAGACGAAGAGAGTGTGCAAGGGTGAGAAAGAAGGAAAGAACGATAGAGAGGAAGGGGGCCGAAAGCGAAGAAGAGAAAAAGAGAGAGAGAGAGAAAGAAAAGAGGGGGGGATAGGAGGGGATGAGCGTTTGCATGTGTCTGTCGCGTGAGTCGTATAGCGGTATGCGTGCATGCAAATATACACGCAAGTGTGCGTATTTCACGGCGGCGTGATGCGCGCATATGCACCAACACGAGCGACTCTATCGCCAGTAAGCGGGAATACGGCCGCGTGCGCGTACATGCATGCATGCATGCATGTGCACGCGCGGCTCGTACGCGCCCGTTGAACACCTAGTTAGCGCGTCGCGCTAGAATACGCGCGCGCGCGTATCCTTTCATGATTCCACATACGGTGACGTGTCTCGTATGCCCTTGCCTATGTATGCCAGACGGTGAAGGTGGCGGCCGACCGCGACGGCGGCGGCGGCGGCGGAGGCGACTGCGACGGCGGTAGCGGCGTTAGTACCGTTTGGACTGGCGCGGCTAGACTCGCGCTAGACGAAGATAATGCCAGACGTTAGAGAGTGCCTGGCACATGACGTAATCCGTCGCTCGCACGTTTACTCGCTCGCTCTTTCTGCGCTGCGAGAGGCGCTCGGTCCTCGTTCGTCGTACATCGCTCCGGCTGGGCCGTGCCACGACCGTGGCACGGTCGCTGCCGCCGCCGCCACTGCCGCCGCCGCCGCGCCGCGCGCGTACGCGCTCAATTCTACGCGTTCACTCTCGTTTTCCACCGCACCACGCCTCGTCTGGCGCGCGGAGCTCTCGCCGCGTGGGAGTAGTCGTTTTTTTCGCTTCCTTTTTTTTACATACCCGATTTCGTCACGTTGGCGCGCCGCGCGCGCGAGCAATTTTGTTTTATTTCTCTCTTTTTTTTCGAGGTGTTTTTTTCGCTCGCTAACCGCGGGCGATTACGTATTTTTTCGGGTGTAGGATTTTAGCACTCGCTAATTTACAGTGCAGCCTCGCAGAGTCTCTTGCGTTAAGAATTTTTGTCTCCTTTTGATGTACAAGTCAGAAGAAGACCACGTGCCGTAAATGTAAAATATGCAAATATTAAGGAAGTCTTGCTCGACGAATTCGCCACTCCAGATGATACTACGCCCGCACCTGCAACCGCGGGAGTTTCCTTAGACCGATGTACCGCGCTTTCGTCTCCATCGCATCCATCGGCCGCTCGCTCCCTATTTTTACGAGCGACGCAGGTTGGGTTTGTTGCACGGGCGTGCAGCAAGTTGAAAACATCAGCGGACCTAGGTATAAATAGACCTCGCGCGAGTACCGAACGTCAGAGAAAGAGGAGGAAACCGCGGCAAGAAACAGGACACAGTGGGCGATGCTCGGGGGAGGAGGCGGAGGGGACGGGCGGGAGGGACGGGACGGCGAGGTAAACTGCGGTAAAAAATAAGAAGCGCCTCGATGATGATGCGCGTACGTTCCTGAAAAAAAATTTTCGTCACCGCGTGCACTCGCGCGCTCGCTATGTATGCGCTTCGTATAGGCGCGCGCGCGACGAGGCGCGCATGCGACGTACGGCAATAAAACTTCCTGTAGACTCAAGTGCAAAGGCGATTCTCAAGGATAGTTTCGAACAAAGCTGTGGTCGCCGTGCCTACACCGAATCTCTTTTGTTAGCAATGATTTCCCGCGCGAGAGCCGACATTGTCTCCCACCGATGTTAATCGGCATTACTCACTCCTCTAATATCGCGAGCGATTTACACTCCTGCCCATTTTAACTCGCGCCAATAATTCGACACGCTTTGTGATAGCGTGCGCGTAACGATATCAGTTGTACTAGCCCGATTACGGTAACAATCGCGAGGTACCGTATTATACCGGTGTGAAATCGACTTATACTTCCGTTATACTTCCCTTCGCCCTCGATCTCTCGCTGCTGCAATGTAGATCCTTAACTTGTTGTCTCTATGTAACGCACGTGTAAGTAATACTCGTAAATCATCCTTTGGAGTCTCAAACGGCCGTTAGCTTTTTGCCTTCTTTAGGATGTCGTAAACGTGACGCGTTATTTCCGAGCACGTCTATGCGTCTAGTCGATACGGCTTTCTGTGTTCTTGAAATGGCGTTCTTTACATGAGTGAAGCGGAAATTCTGGTCGCGCGCGCGTGATTTTGTCCGGACCGTTCATTATCGGGACGGATCCGTCGTCCCTCAATGACTATTAAATTATAACGCGATCAGTATTTGCACGGCAGTATCAATGCAACGCATCGCGGCAATTAGAGTGGCGACGGCCGCTTAATTTTCTTGGAAGCACTTGCACCGGAGGAAAGGGGTGTATCCGATAACGGTGTGTTCTCCTTGAACCACAACGGACGTTGGATCCCACCCGTTATTCCCGTTCTCCCTTACACCTCGGTCCTTTGCCGCGATTCTCCGTTTCGCTGCGGCGCGACTCCACGCTGCACCGCGTCTATCGTATTATCGCATATTTTATTTAATCGCGCGTTAATTATTACGCATTACGTGATTCGCGTGGTCGTCAACAGGTACCGCCGCCGACAGGAAGTCTTATCTCGCGCGTCTAGACGCGTTAATTTGAAGGAGACATAGCCGAATTAATTCCGGGGACAGGGAGGAGGATAGATTATGTAACGCGCGCCGACTTCGCTTCGTAACATTAAAGACAAACTAACTTTATCGCGGCCGGCTAGTGCGATTCTGCGAATAGAAGCGTAGCTTGTACGTGAAGGTATGCATACACATAATACGAATCGGTCGATTAGATTGGACGCCTAGTAACTAGATTACGTCGCGGCGGCGGCGGCGTTATCTGCGAAATTTGACTCTCCGACAAGCGAACACGTTATATATTTTGACTCGTTTCGAACGAGCGTTCTCGCTTGAGAGAAACCAGCGTTATGGATCGCGACACGTCAGTAACGAGACTTATTTTTCGTGCTGATAATGTAGCTTTTATGTCGACCTTATCAAAAAATAGGAGTGGTCAATAGAAAAGATGGAGATAATCGACAGATAAATCTCGAATAATCGTATGCATTATAAAGGTGTTTGCTTTCTTGATATTTGATTTTTTTATTTTTCTTCGCGATGCGATGGCGCGAAATGCACATTAACTTTGCATCCGATTTTGCGAAATCTATTTCTGCGACAAGTCGTTACATTATTACGCGGGCGATACACGATCGATGCTCGAAAAGCGCGACGCACGGATACACCTCTTTTTTTTATCCGCACGGGAGATTCGCATCGCGCGATATCGCTATCCTATGAAATTTAAACATTCCTAAACGCGTGGGACATTTGCGTCTCCCCTGCTCGGCGATCGATAGCGATCGATGCGAGAGAGCGCGCGCGATACGCGGTGCGCGGATAAGCGCGCGAGTTCGATAAAATTAACAAAGCGAATTCATTCACCGAGCCGGCCAGCGCGAGTCAATCGAATAAATTCCCGCGCGCACTGATACAAGACACGATTGAATTGCATATACTGCGCGTAAATTCAGGCGCTCGGCGACTATGCGAGCATGCCGCGCGCTTTTCGCGTTGCGCGTTAAAATTCGCGCGCGGTCAATTCGCTTCACGCCGTATCCCCGTGGGTCCGGTAGGTATAGAAGGTCGCAGGTGCGAGATTTAACAAATCGCGGATCGTTGCGCGTCGCGCGCGTAAGGAAAAGACGGTAACTTATTTCTCGCATAACGGACGGAGATAATCAGATTAATACGTACAATACGTCGAAAACAATTCTGATAAATATGTATACTCGGCAAGAAAAAGTGCAACGGAAAGAAAAGAATGAAGAGAGATGGGCTCCCTCCCTCGATGTTATCTCCCTGCCACGAAACATCAGCGGCACTACTTCTCGCGAAACTTCTCTTGTGGATATATCAACAGATTAAATGTTAATCCTTCTTGGAGCGCGATATCGCGATACGGATTTGTCGTGTCGCTCGTTCGGGCGGCTATCAAAGTTTCAGAAATTCGCACTGTCAGTGTCGACTTGTCGAAACTACGTTTCGCGTATCGAAATAATTAAACCGGCCCCGATTATCTCGATCGATATGAGAGACCGAGAAGAAAAGTAATTGCCATCAAGCATCGCGCGATGGAAGAAGGAGACGTCGGTTGCATTTCCGCGCGTCTCTACCGGGCAGCCGCGGGAAGGTCAAAAAGTGGACACAATGCGGCGCCTATTGTGAAAGCGGAGGGAAAGAGCGTCACTTTATTTAAGCCACTTGAAATGCGCACGTCAGCTGATCGTGACGAATCATATCCGAGGATCGGCGTTGTAGTTAGCGCGACGAGGCTATACGCGCGGTGGCAGGGGGAGAACGGGGGGGAGGAAGGGGGCACGGTGGCGACGGCGGCAGCCGGGTATTTATGCGAGCGAGAGAGTGGTTCCTTCCTTCGGACGCGGTTCTTTGTTCGTGCATTATACGCGCATGTGTACACGCGTACGCCCACGTTCGCGCGCGCGCGTGCTCGCGTGCATTTATATCGCGTCGCTAGCGCTATGTCCCGGGCGTATGAATTAGGCGGCCACCAGAAATAGGCTGTTGTGAGAAAAAGTCGCGGCCCCGATTTCTTTTTCCGACCGCCGCGTCGCCGAGCCGAGCCGAGAGGCCTCCGCGTTTCAATTGAACGCGGAGAATCGATCGCGCGGATCCCCGCGCGCGATTTCCCTGGATCTTATCGCGATCGCCGGGCGAATCGGCGATTTCGCATTTTAATAGCGTGGAATAGTTGCGCACCACTCGGCACATGCGCTCAAGGTCACGGTCTATATAGAGTCACGCATTAAAATGTAAAAAAGAGGCGCCTTTTCGGTAGGAGATCCGGTTGCGAATCATTTTTTTAACTGCGTACGAGTAAACGAGTATAAAAAATAACGGCGAGTCATGTATTTCTTTTGTAAATCTACTAACTTCCACATATCGTGATACTAAATATTTTTTCGCATCTTGCACTTTCAGTTTGAGGCAACAAAGGTTCTCGAACATACACTGAAAAAACAATGCATTTTGGTTAAACTAAGAATTTCTAGTTATCATATTATAACGTTAGGACTGGATATTTTATAACTAGAACGTTTGTATAGACTATACTACAATCTGGTACTAATTCCTAAAAAAAGTTTGATTCGTCTATTTTCCAACAGACAGACTGATTGAACTTACTAAATTTCGAATTAACAACCAGATTTTTTCAGTGTAGGATACAAGTTTTGCTGTCGGTTTGTTCAGAGTCTTGCTTCAGCGAGAAGCGTGTTGGAGTTTGCGTTTTTAAATATTCCTACTTGCGAGTTGCACGCCACGCACGTAAGACATGCGCTCGCAAGTGCGTGAACGAATCGCGACAGGTGCGTCTAGTTTCGTCAAAACCTGATTACACATCTCTGTTCTCACATCTGTTCTCGGGGCGAAGGGAAATGTATTGAGCGCGAGCGGCATCGCGGCCGACATCGGGAGACGTCGCGCTCGTCTAAAGAGTGCTAATGACGCAGCCTCAATTCTTTATTACGACCCGTTTTTAAATCGCGTTAAACATGTATGTACACACGTACACGTTCACGTAAATATAAATGCACATGCATGCCTCGCATATACACGTGTGCCGCGATGCAAATTCGATGCAACCGAGTGTCTGCGCTACAATTAAAAATATAGCTGCTGACCTGTTTTCAGTATTTTTAAGCGCCGACGGAAATATTCGCGGAGCACTCCGTGTCTCAATTAATCGCGTGGAATATCGCCGGCAAGTAGGTCGTACCGCTTCATAGACACCAACGGAAATCATTCAGAGATCGATAATCCATGAATGAGAGCTCCGTTCTGTGTGAGCCGGTTTTCGTTGTCGGCTAATTCCGAAGAAAATTAATGTGTTACCGTAACACATATTCATTTAATGTGGAAAAGCAACGGCGAGGGGAGCGCAAGGGAGTCTTTATTTGTGCGCTTTCTTTCCCGAGTATAAGATCGAGATTTCTTTATTTATACCTCTCGCACGTTTACTTTAGATATGACACTCGATAGGACGCGTCGGGTTACGTTAAAGCGCATTTGTGCAAACGTAGTCATCGCCCTGCATTCAAATCACCTCTCCATACGATAACGCAGCGTGAATCGTATTGGCACACCAGAACTTTTCAATTTTAAAGAATGCGATTATAAAAAATATAGCGATGAAAATCCGTTACTAGTTTTTAGTTTTTCGATTGCAAATTCAGTGTGAAAAACATCAGGCATCAATGATATTAATACGTGCAGTATGTCTGAAAAATAATGGGATTAACACTATACCAATCCAGGCACTGATCGTAGGAAAATCATTTATTTCATTCAGTCATTCAAAGATCATCGATCGAACACGATCAATCAATGCGTGGATAGAAATTTGGAAGGCTGCTTTCGGAATCACCTCGAAAAAGATCCTCGTGATTACTTGAATGGCTAAAACGTCATCATCATTATGACAAGTTTCTTTCATCGGAACTTTGGATTTCGCACATATCTGAAAAGTAGTTGCGGGAACCCAGGATGAACACAGCTGGTGGCTAGTTATTGGTGTTTATATTTTGGCCAAAAGTTTACGTACAATCGCCATTCACGACAAATCACATTTTCGTTGTCGCGGATAAAAATGGAGATCACTTTTGTGCGACTGCTCGATATCTGAGCTCATCGACGTTGCCCTAGTCTCAATCCTCAGTTAGAACAGCGGAATCGCAGTAGTACGGGATAGTGTAAGAATAGACCCGAGCACTAGTCTTGCTCGGCAGCGAAGTAGCGCGTGACTAGTATTGGCCAGACGGCAAAAGGTTCTCGAGACGCGAGCCCTTCTCGAGTCTCCGAGGTAGCAGCTGAAAGAAAAATGGAACGTACCCTGTAAAGTCGATTCCATCTCGATATCGTCTAATATTTTTTCCGCCGAATCGGACGAGCAGACGTCCATAATGTAACATCTTCTTTCGTGATTGCTACCGTATATTGTCGGTATCGTTACTGACTTTTTAATCACGTATTGCTTAAAATATACGAAAAGTGATACAATTTTTCACAAATTTGCTAGAATTTCTTAAACACTGAGATTATAAAACTCCATTGCACTGTGACGTACAATCGACATTGATTTAACTCAGTGTACGATTTGACATTCTCGATCAAGTTACATCGCAGCCTGCGCGATAGAAGAACGGCAAAAGAAATCGGTGACTTAACCGAACGCATTACGCCCCGTCGGTCGTCGGTGTAATCGGACAAGGTTTTTTCACCTGATTCATCGGTACTTTGGGCATTCCCACGTTTAGCGCTATGTCGGCCGGTCGTGGCGAAGCGTACCGTTGAGGAGAAATAATTGGTTGTTTGGCTGTCGGCGGATTAGCCCGCTCGAGGTCAACGGCCACCAAATGTTTGCGAGTGCAGGGAAAGAGGAAAGGGTACCGGTTCGTGCGCGGAGGGGACGGAAAGAGGGACAGAGAGAGAAAGAGAGCGGCAGAGAGGGCCGCGGATGAGGAGGGTCTGGGAGGGTAGACCGAGGCGATCGGAGCCGGCCAGAAAAGGATGGACGAAAGAATGGGGAAGGTATATGTACGTAGCGATCAAACGTATGCTGCCCCCGATGGTTGGCTCACCTCCGCCTTTTGTTACTTCGCGTGTGCAAAGTGCATTTGGGACCGGGCCACCGCGTCGCTTCCCTAAACAGGGCGATTTATCGGCGGGTGCATACGCGGTCGCCGTCGATCCCGGAACGAATCCCGGAAAATGTCGGTTTCGCCGGTTGCTTGATGGAGGGCACTTTAGCCGGCAGGTGCGTAGCGTTAACGATGTTTCCGGCCGATTGGCGGGAGGAAGGGGAGGAGGAGCGACCGTTTTGGGCTTCGTGCCGGTTGGTACGTTGCGCTCATTAGCGCGACCAGCCACGTATCATAATTACATGCCGTACATGATTTTCGGAAAAGATTTTGTTTTGCGTCTTACGTATCGGATGCGTGATCTGGAAGTACGGACGATAATGATCGCGTGTCGGCTAGTGTGATCGCGGTAATTAAATCGCCGATTCGGACGCAACGTCGCGCACCTCCCGTCGTGTATGTACTCTGTTTTTTTTTCTCGTAATAACATAGAAAGAGACAATATACATACATATTGTCTCTTTTTATAATGCTATTTTTCATTCAGGTCATCGGAAATGGATTGCACAAGTTGTTCTAAGATAAAATTGTCAGATTTCGTTAACATGTTATTTAGATGATTTTAAACGGAAACGGGGTCACGACGCGCAAGAATAGTACAAATCCTAAATGAGAAGCACGTCAAGTGACGTGACTATAAAAGTTGCTATTGCTAGTACTGTTCCAGCGGTGTCACGATTTTTCGTTTGACACCTGTACATGACGTCTGTAATAATATCAGACATCTCACTGTCCACAATAATTCAATGAGTTTCTTAAATCGTTTCTTGTTTCGTGACGGTCTTTTCTCTCTCTTTTTCTCTCTCTTGAAATTATAATACCGTCGAATTTCATGTTCCCATAGTTCGGAACAACCTGCATACGTATATGTATACATGCATGATGTCATATGCACCGGCATAATGGTAAGCAGGCGGCAAGATGTGGGAGAACGATACGGAACGATGGGGAGTCGTCCGTGCGTACGAAGGAGATAGGGTGTGCAAGAAAGGTCGGTTCGGATGATTACATAGTGCAGACGCTTCTGGTCGCAATGCAAGCACCCACTTGTACACATACACACATACATTGTACAAAGCTTTTCTTCCCGATGCTGTAGTAGCAGTTGGAGCGTTCAAATTGGACAGAAGTCGATTCATAGAAAACAAATCAGCAGAGAATTGCCCGGCAAATTTTTTCTTTATTCTTCTGGGGTGTCCTTAGCTGTCGTGTTCCCGTGGAGGGCGAAAATGTGCGATTTCACTATACTCGCTGGTAGCAGCGAGTAATTCCGACTGTACTAACAATTCGCGCATGCGTTTGCCGATTCCGTATCTTTTCCGTAGAAGCTCGCATGCGTTCACTTTTCGAGAACATCCTTGAGATTCCGCCAAATCCGCGAGAGGTGTTCATTAAAATCAATTACGCACGGCTGTAAATCCTCGCCGATATCGTGTCTTCGAGGCTCGCCTCGCCTCGAGTTCGTGAGATATTCTGTATTTAATGCAACTCCCGTATTCGGAAAGGATTTATTACATCATGTAAGATCAAGGATTACCAGTCTCTCTCCCTCTTTCTCTCGTAGTATTCTCTCTTCCTCTCGCGTTTTCTCTCTCTTTCCGCAGCATTCGCGTGTCTCCGCCTTCACCTCTCGCGTTCTCCCTTCTCTCTCTCTCTCTCTCCCTCACACACATACATACATACACACACACACAAACACGGACATACATATTCTCTTCTTCTCTCTCCTGCGGTGTGTGGTCATCTCTGTTTTTGGACACCTGCTGCTTCTCGGTGCAGACGCGAGCCTGTAAGCGAAGCGCAACGTCACGTGATCGGACTAGTCGTACTATGTATATGCAAAACCATTGATGTACGGAAGGCCAGTAAAAGTTCCGTCGTTTCTATCACGTCGTATACTTGTCCCGGCGTTTCATTGTCGGAGGAACGATAATATTACGAACCCGGCGAGTTCTCATTTGCATTTGTAGATAATGCGCGTGCGATTTGATATTCGCGCCGCTAAAAAAATCGCGTACCTCGAATGAAACGACAACGATTCACCGGAATGCTTACGCGCCGAGATCATTTTCACTTTTTACAATACGATCGTAAAACAGCTGTCTTGCTCAGAATTCATTTCGTGCTCAGATTGATTCGCGAAAGTATCCGTGATTAAAGTTTAAATCTGCGCTGATGTTTCTGTGTATCCTGAGATACGGCCGACCTTTCATCGCAGTTTTATTCCCGCAGCCGTTAAAAAACACACGACCATGTATCGCGGAATAATCGTTTAAATCGCGACTTTGAAAAAGACTTGCGAAGTGGCCCGTACTTCTCTGTCGCTTCTCATCGCCGGTCGCATCATTCAGATCCTAAATCTACCGATACGCAGTGTGTCGCGGCTAATCCGCTTCTCGCACGAGTTTTTCTCGCTGTCGTCTGAGAAAGCGTGCCGCTCGCGCGAGATTACATAGCGTTACATTATATAGCATTCATGCGAATGCTGGGAACCACGTGGACCGCGAGGAGAGTGAAAGAGAGGGCGAGAGGTAAACGTCGATAGGATAACGCGCGAAAAAAAAGCTAAAAGGAGGCGAGGGGGTGGAAAAAAAAGCGTGACGGAAAAAGTGTCGATCGTCGGCGACCGTCCCGAGCGTTCGTACGCAATCTAGTCCAAGCATAGGTGCCACAGCCCTCACAGCCTGGGCTCCTAGGAATCCAATCAATAAATATTACAATGGAACCCCTAGAGAAGTAGGGGCGCAGCATATCCTCCTCCTCGCCCCCAGGTCCACCCCCTTCCATCCTTACCGCGCCCCATCCTCGCGCCCCGTCATATTCCTCCTCCTACTAGTCGCTAGCTAGTCGGAGGAAAAAGGATCTGTCCTACGTCGCGCTCCCGCAGCCGCTTCATTCCTCGTACACTCGGCTCTCGGCTCGTCCTCGACCACGTCCGCGAAACTTCGTCTCCCACCTCGTCGTCCGGCACCCCTCCGCCAACCCCCCTCGTCCACCCCAGTTCCCGCTCCCGCCCCCGCCGAACTGTACCGCCGCCCGCGCGCGCCCCCGCGGGTGTCTCTCGCTCTCTATCCGCCTTTTTCTCATCCTCCCGAAGCCCGCCACCAGCCGCCACCCGCCCCTTCACGGGCCCTCGAGCCCACCACCGTTTACATTTTACTTTTCTAGTAGCGAATTAAAACCGCGTTCATGCGCAGCCCGTGGAAGGGCGTAATGATTTTTTGAGGGGCGAATCGAGTGGGGTCGCCTACGGTGGTGCACAGCTCGCGGCGGAAAGAGAGAAAGAGAAAAAGAGGGGGTAATAGCTCTGGGTGCTACCGCCGAGTTTAGCAAGAGCAGGACGGCGCGCGTGCCGCGGCAAGGATACATGCTCTCGCCCGCGTACCCGCGCACCCGCGAGCGAGCGAGCTAGCGGATGCGTTTTTGCTTCGTTAATGTTAACGAATGAGGGGTACATAATTATCGGGGAAACGGCAGACCGTTTATCGATCTCAGTCGAAACACGCAGTGACCATTTTGCAATCTCGCTCCTTTCGTACGGAATTGGCTCCAGAACGGATTAAATTTAGCCGGATCATTTCGCACTCGGCTTCATTTCAAAATCGCATCTACGTGTGCACGTGTACATGCGCGCGTGCAGGCATACACACACGTTTGTGCGATCGCCGCTTGATATCTTTTTTTTCCGTTTATCTGGAAATTGAAATTTTGGTACACGCGCGCGAGGCTTGACAGGTTTCAGGGAACGGCCAAGGAATACCAAGGCTCTCGCGATCTGCGATTACAATGTAATCGGGGTCCATTGAAATTGATGGGGTTTTTGGCGAACGAATCCGGCGAAGAATGCGCGCTCTCAGCAGCCTCCTCGGAGCGCGTCACATTTTTTTCAACTACGTCTCAACTCGAGTCGGATTCGCAGCAGCGGCTACGCGCATTTTCGTCTCATGAACTGATTACGGCGGGGTAGAGCGCGCCAGCGGAGAGAGCGTGGCGGCAGAGGGAAGAGACCAAGATTGCGGGGTACACGGGGAGAGAAACAGCCGCCGTGGCCGCAAGCATCAACCTCTCCCACCATGGCGCCGGTTACCGGTCCTCTCGCTCCCGCGCGCCTTCAACTCTCGCTATCTCTCTCTGCGTACGCACTATTTTTTAGTCCGCACTTATTACGACAGATGTCTCATGCTCCGATAAAGAATAACGGCGGGTGAGCCGGAGCCTTCCCCCCGCATGCTAGTCCTAACCAGGCTCGGGAACAGCAGCCCGTACTTGGTGCTTCGTCGGCTCGTGGTGTCACTGTAACGCGCCGGTTTACGTTACGCACGTTCTCACTCTCTCTCTCTCTCTTTCTCTCTCTCTTTCTTTTTCTCTTTTTTCGCTCTCCTTTTTTTCCTCCAACTCCTCTTCATTCCCTCCTCTTCCATCTCCCTCTCGCTCACCCACCCCCTCTCTCCCACCCTTTTTTTTTCATCCCTCGCACCGTTTCACTTTCAAGCTCTTTTAGCCCGTCATTGTCGTCACGAATCGGCAGCTGCTGCCCGCGTGATGCCGCGACAGTGATTATGCCGATCGTGTCCTCGTCCATCCGACCTCGAACTTGTACCGGGGGTGGTTGTTGCTTCGGTCACGCGTAGACGAGCACAGAGACGGAACCGTGCACACTCTCCCGGTCTCGCCGATTGGTGCTGGCACACGTGGTAGGTACGTTCTCCCGGCGCGGACGTCCACCCGTGCCCGTCGATCGTTATCGTCTTTGCGGTTTATTTTGTATTTCGCGGTCGTAACGAGGCCGCCGGACGGAAGAGAGAGAGGCGAGATGGAAATCTCGCGCATCCGAGAAAGAGAATCCTTCGTCGCTTCTCGGTCGGTTCTCGCGCGCGCGGGTGTGAGATTTTCGGGTCGGATCTCAGTCTTCGTGAAAGAGGAGTGACATCCGGATGATGTCCGCTTTCCGACGATCGCGCCAATGTGTCAATGTGCGCGAGTGTACGTGCGTGGTGCGTGCGTGTGTGTGTGTGTGTGTGTGTTATGTGGATATACATGCATGCGTGTGACTGCACGAGGGAGAGAAAGAGCGACGTCGTCGCGTGCATGAGCGCGTATGCCAGTATCCGCGCGCACGCCGAGTGCATCGCGCGCGAGAGGGAGGGTGACTGCATGCGTACGCACATGTGCACGATGTGCAACCACCACCGCCAGGCGACGAGGGGGTAAAACGGTTCGGACGCGCGCGACACGGGAGGACTCTTCTCTTTCTCTCTCTCTTTTTTTCTCGCCCCTTCTCTTCTTCCGTTGTTCACTCGTTCTGTGTTTTTCCCTGTCCCTCTTCCTCCCGCGCGTAAGATCCTCGCAGAACACGCAGAGTACGAAAGAAACGGATGGTTTTCAGGCATAACGACGATAACGAGGCCACCGCCAGGATTCAGTCAATTGGTACCGCGCTCATCGTCAGCGAACGATGATATTTAACTGCGAAACGCACCGCGTTGCACAGTGACACCGGGTGTGTGCAGAAGAGGGACTGGAACAGCCCGCCGGACCGCAGACGCTGGAAAGTCATAGGATGGTGGTTTGAAACCGGCGGAACGACACCGGGAAGACGACGCACGTGCGAGCCGATTCTCTGACAGACTCCCGCAAGGTAATTAACCCGTGGCGCTGCGTTTTCGGGCGTATCGGCGCTTACGAGTAAAGTCTTGCCTGTCGTAGCTCTACTTCGAGTTACAGCGCCGTTAACTCCGTGTACGGCACACACGGAAATTGCCGGTAATCAGCGTTATTCGGAGTTTGCTCTCTTAGCTCCGCCCAATTACGTTCTCCACACCGCGCGAGAACGTCCGTGCGTCTCGCGATCCTCGCACCGTTTTGACGTTTCAGTAAATTTTTCATAATACAGTGTTAGCCTTACAATTCTGAAAGAGAGAGAATCTACGTGTGAAAACATTCGAGTAATTAGAATCGAGTTATAAGTAGAATGAATCCGGTTAAATTTGATATGTGAGAAGAATGTTTTTATTGGTTTCTAAGAGAAAATATTCACATCGCCATTGACGGTGGATACATTTTTTTACAGCATTTATGGAAATTATTGGCTTTAACGTTTGGATTAAGCTCGGCGGCGAGCTGAAGATCTTACGATCAGCATCATTAAAGTGCAGTCTTTAATCATTACTTTGACTTTCTGTAACCGGTTTAATGATAAGAGTCTTAATCGAGTAGCATTATCTCGCGTTTCGGCAATGTTTCATTTATCAAATCGTTAGCATAATTGTTCCAGAATAATTTTTCTATATTTATACATCGAGTATTAAGCTAGCTGAAATTAACCCGTTCTCAGGCTCTGATATTTTATGCGCATTCGTGCGCGTGGTTGCCAGTGTCACCAGACTGTCGATTCATTACGCAGACATAAGGAACGGATTACGCTACTTTCTCTCTCTCTCTCCCCTTCTTTCTATCTGCTCTTCTTTTTGCTCTTCAATTAGCCGTCTGTTGCTATCTCATTTTGTGTGTCATTTCACGCACACACATCTTCGTCTTATCGCACACGTCGTCGCGTCGTCGCTCGCAGAATCTGTCATTGGACACTCTCGTCGCACTATTCTTTCTTTCCGTACTTTCTCGGCTGCGCTCGTCGTCTAAACGTACATTATCGATCAGAGGTGTACCCCACAAGAATCATAAAAAAAAAGGAGAAACCTCTTCCCCTTTCATCAAATCTTTCGTCCATCTTTTTCTTGGTTCGCGTGTTATTCAATATGCTCGCAGCCCTCTCTCTCTTTCTCTCTCCCTCTCTCTCTCATGCTTTTATCCTTTCCCCGTATCCTCCGTATCTCTCCTCACTCTCGCATCACGCAATTTTCTCCTTCCTTCCTTTCTTCCTTTCTCCACGTCTTTTCTCTCCTCCCTCTTTCTCTCTCGCATTACGAGCCCGCGCTCGTAGAGGCGGCGATCGCCGGCTTTTCGTACATTTTCGTGCGGCCTCGCGACGTACCGGCCCACGAGACGGGGGAGGCGCGGCGCCTCCTCCGCGACGGAGTCGCACAGTCGTGACGTGACGTTTTAAGGGTTGGTTGGTTCGCTCGCACACGGCATGCGACGGGGAAGGAGCCTGCTGCGGTGACTGCTCGCGGCGCCCCCAGTCAAGGTGCAGAGGATACCGCGCGAGTCGTCATCGTCCTCGTCGTCGTCATTGTCGTCGTCCTCGTCATCGCCGACGCCGCCATCGTCGCCGTTGCCGCCGCCGCCGGCGTGTCGATGTAGATAGGGCAGTCGTTTCTCTTCTGGTTCGCGCGTTCTTTTCTCGTATATCGCGGCATGTGAGCTGGATCATCATCGTCGTCGTCGTCGTTGTCCTCGTAGTCGCACGACTCGCGGACGTCCGGATCCGCCACGCGAATGAATCGGGGATCTCGCGCGCGCGGCAAGCGCGAAAGTCGCGGCGCGCTCGATCCTGCCACGATCCTCCCCGTACCCTCGTCCCGCTTCCGTCACCCCCGTTTCCCGTCTCCCTCCGTCTCACGCCCGCGTACGCCGTCCTCGTTTGATCGCGATCACTTTCGGTGTGGTGGCCGACAGTTCGGGCGGCGGCGACGGCGTGGGGGTGGTGGTGGTGGTTGGTGGTGCGCGCGATGGGTGGGAGCGCAGGGGAGGTAGGAGGATGATCCACGCGCAGGAAGGAAGGAAGGAACGACAAAATCGTTTAGTATTTATTTGAAGTGTATTTACCGATATCCTCGCACCCTCTCTGGTACGCGCGCGACCGCGCTCGCGAGTACGCTCGTCCCTCCAGAAGAGCGGATCTGCGGGAATCTGCAACCGTCTTCCCTCCCGAGAGTCATTTGTGCGCGTCGGTCGACAGGTGTCACGCACGATCGTCCCGATCGATCGGCGTAGCGCTCGATCCCTCGCGCGCGCCGCGCGAGAGGAACCGCCACCGCCGTACGAATCCGCGGGCGGCATTTTCGGTCGCCCGAGTGTCAAGTGTGTGCTGATCGGCTTTTTTTTCGCGCGGTGGCGTGGCGCGCGGAGATAAACGCAGGCAGCGTCGTCTCTCCCGCCGTCGCGTTCGGTTCATTGTTTCGGTCATTAGCTCACGCGGCATGACGGCCGATAGGTGTTCCCTCGCGATAACGCGTCTACTCTTCGCAGACCGTGATCCCCGTTCGCGTTGTCGGTCGAGCGTGCCTTAGGAACTATACCGAGTGCGAAGGAGAAAGAGAGGGAGAGAAAGAGAGGGACCAGTTGCTCGTGTGTGTGTGTGAGAAGGTACCGTATCGAGAGGATTCCGAGCGAGATCGATCGATCTATCACTCGCTCGCTTCGTGTGTGAACGTGTGCTTCGGCATCTCGAAGGATGTGATACGATGACACGTGACATATGCAATTGCAAAAATTCCTCTCGAAATTCCCCGCGCGCGCGCGTAATCTCACCTACGCGATTATCCGCGAAACGTGTGCAAAATTTGTGCAAGTAGCAATGACGTTGCTTGACCGCGGCGCCGACAATAAATTCGTGCATGCGGCGACAGTGCGAGAGTACTAATTTTTTGGTGCACCAGGCGACCCGTCACTTTTTCTCTGTTATCAAACAATGTTCAGTGGCGAAGTTATCTCTCGGATTCGTCAGACGTAAATTTAGCAGGACGCGATAGCGGCCTTTATAAACTCGCGGAATCGTTTCTACGCTCGCCACGTTAGGTGGAAGGAGATACAAGCGCTTTCCCCTCCCCGTCGGCGCTCGCATTGTCTGTTTTTATTTTATTTCGCTTCCCTTTTGTCTGACTGTAACGGGCGCGGGAAAAAATATGCCGGGCTGGAATAAGTTTGAATTGATGGAATTTATGTTATCGATATGCGATACGTACGTGCGCTCGGCGTGTAAACGTATTCACGAGCGTGTCGGGTGGAGATTTCATTGAAAAAAGATAAAATAACTAAGTAAATAAATAAATAAAAACGATAAAACGCGCGGTAGCACCGATTTTCCGTTTTGTCGCGAAATCACGCGCGAAAACGCGAGAGCACGATGTCGCGTCTTCGCGCGTCCTCGCTTATGTGCGTACAGGCACATTTATGCAAGAAAGACGAGCTCAGTAAATTTGTTTTAAGATCTTTTTTTTATCATTTTGCTAAGATAACACTATCAGCCGTACATTTAGTGCTCCCGCTTTTATAAGTAGCAGAGAATTATTTAATCAACGTACTGGATTGGCTCCAGCTTGACGACCTAATTTTCCCGTATGGCGAGCCGGCAAATCGCGCACAGTGCTTCTTAGATTTTATTCCCGTAATCGTCACATACTCGCTCGTCTCCTGCGCAATTGGACAAATAAAACGTTTGTTTCTCTTTCTCGTGTCGCGGTAAGTTTATCTATGGCAATTCTTTCGCTTCTCCCGCGGCGTTTCCAACTCGTCGTGCCGCTATTGCTGTTTAACGGAAACCTCCCGTACTGTCACTTTTCAGATTATCAGATTACATAGACACACCTGGGGCATGAAAGATGACGGAAACATTTCTACCTGCGCCTTCCACGTGTTTTTTCGTTACACACACACTTTTGCGGAATGATCTTTAATCCCGATTCAAAATAGATATCGCACAAGTGTGTGGACGAAAAAATTCGCGTTACATAACGCGGAGGAAAAAAAAAACGTTTTGCGTGCGTCCAGTCGTTGTACATTCTCGTTTCTTCTGATCCGCCAGCTTTCCTGCAATTATTTCGCAGTTAGCCGTTAATTTATCAGAAATATCGCGGTACACACAACTGCGATTTGATACCAGCGGCCGAGCACACTCGCACGCTGCAATTGTGGTTTCGAATGGCGAAATTGGACTTATCTAAAATTATCAGTTTGCAAGCTTATCGGCGTGCGCCGTGCACTAGTCGGCTCGTAGCCGAAATTTTAATTACGTTTGCGCGTCACGCTCGCGTTTAAGCTTTAGGCGCCAGGATCAATCCTCGCGCGCGCGCTTCCACGTGTTTCCGTTTCCGTCAATTAGTGTTCGTCTAATCGGTGGTAGCAGGCGTTGTACTTTTCATTTGCAGGTGAATAGACACAACGATGGTAGATACACAACACTTTTGCCTGCGATGGAACAATTACCAGAGCAGCATAACTTCGGCGTTTGAGAATCTGCGGGACGATGAGGACTTCGTGGACGTGACGCTGGCCTGCGACGGCAAAAGCCTGAAAGCGCACCGCGTCGTTCTCTCCGCCTGTAGCCCGTATTTTAGGGAATTGCTCAAGGTAAGACTCACCTCTCGCCCGTTTCGCCGTTAGCGAGATATTCGCGAAGCGTGACGGTTTTCAAGAAACACCGCGCAGACTTGTAAAACGTGGAACAATAATATTTCTTGCGCTTCTCTCCGATATTTCAATTCTTTTTCAATCAGTGTCACTCTTGGCACGTATTAAAGATCATACGTTCCGAGTGGTCAAAGTTTAACGATTTCTCCCGCAAAGCCTGTGATTATTCACGAGATGAAAAAGAGTGTTAAAAAAAGTAGTCTATCTTTGGTAACGTTTGATGCAGCTGTCCGGCAGCACGGTTTTGATTGGTAAACTGAATTGGTATTGATAAACGTGAACGTTCATGCGAAAGTCCTGCGATATTGCTCGAAGACTGATTAGAAACAATTAATCAGCACTTGCGAAGATTATGCGCAATACCTGGCACTGTTTCAGAGCACACCGTGCAAGCACCCAGTGATAGTACTCCAGGACGTAGCGTTCAGCGATTTGCATGCCTTAGTGGAGTTTATTTATCATGGGGAAGTGAACGTGCATCAGCGCTCTCTCAGTAGTTTTCTGAAGACCGCGGAGGTCCTCAGGGTATCGGGGCTCACGCAACAGGCCGATCAACCCGACAGAGACGAGGTACGTCTTTGGATAAAATTACGGGGACTGAAAACGACGTAATTCCATCGGTGGGTTCGGGCCCCTCGAGCCGCCGCAGGCACGCGAAAACGATGATTTCTGTGTGTATAAGTGACAATGCAGACGCAACAGCTGACGCAAGGTTTTCATCTTGCCGTGTCTGTAATATACGAAAGGTTCAATCCACCGCGCAATTACTACATGGCATCGCTCTTTTCTGGCGAAAAGAGAAAAATGCCGCGCGAACGTGAATTTTGGAAGCGTTATGTACATACGCACATACGTCGTACATATTATATGTACACATACGTGATATTGTCCTCGCATACACGCGCGTGTCTGATATGCTCGCGTGCGTCACACAGACGTGTTCGACTGTGTGACAGCTCGTGCGTATCTCTCGAAAACTCGGATACATCTTATCACCAATAGACGTTACTTTGATGAAAGGCTTTCACGTTATCTCGATGCAGAGTGTGTCTATCTTGATGCCAATTCGTAATTGTCATAGGTCAAGCAAATAAAGATAACGCGACTTGTTCCATACTGTGTTTGCTGTAATTCGCCCGGTCGCGGTGCAACGTGTATCGGATATCGATAGGTATCGCCGACAATATGAAACTCTTGGAATCGCACCGAACTATCATTTTGACGACAACAATTTATCGGTCGATTAAGAAATCCGGTCGGTGTACTTCGCGACCGTTTCGCGACGAGCACGAGTGCCCACCACGCGTATACACGTGTATGTGTGTCTCGTACAAAAGTCCTGAGTAATTAACACGACCCGTCCTCCTTGTTTTCCAGCTGTCGCATGTCCGCGCGCTAGCGGCCGGCGGCAATCACCTGCCGTTCCATGAGAAGTCGGAGGAGACCTTTCCCCGTGGTGGTTCGCCACCTACACCTGTAGCCCCGACGCCAACCACGGTGCAACAACTACTGCGCCGTGCCCAGATACGACGTAACGAGAGACGTACCCCGGATCCGCACGATGAGGTGAAGAGATCGCGGGTGCCGTCGCCGCCGCTCAACAACAACGATGCCACGCCCACGGACTTTTCGATGATGAAGAACAATCATCTGCCCGCCAAGGTGGAAGGCAACGGGGTGCACGATGAGAACAGTCTCGTCGAGGACAATATCAAGTGCGAGCCGCTAGAGCTGACCGGCGGCAACGGCGGCGGAAACGCCGGCAACAACGAGGACTCGTCGGATTCCGGCGCCGCGGCGTCGGACCGGCCACCCGCGTCCGCGAGCAGCAACGAGCACGAGCCGGAACCAGACCACACGTCCGCGCAGAACTTCCTGCCGGAGAGCAAGCTCTTCACGTCGACGCCCGGTAGCTTCAACTTCAGCATGGCGGCACTCACCACCGATCACTCGGCGTTATCAGGTACGTGGACGCGCGCGATCTTCACGGGCCTGTACGCACAGACCAATTCTTGCAGCCGAGGGGTGCACTCATCCCTGGCTGCGCTCATTCCTTGACCCTTAAAGGCGTGAGAGTGGTATCTCTTGGTTCCTGGTCTGAATTTGTTTTCCTCTTTTGTTTGAAACAGACTCTAAAACGTTCAGAGAAAACACGTTTTTTTTGCAGATATTATTTGCATGTACATTATATATCGACGTTTCGCACTTAAGGGTTGATCCGCGATTCGTAGCTCTGGCGCACTCAGTGTTACCGTATCGTTTCCGGTATCGCGATTGCTGGTAGATGCATGCGATTCGAGGTGATTATTCAATACGTTTTTTTCAGTCAGTTTTGTTTTGTTGTTTGTTATTATAAAAAAAGAGCAAATACTTTCCACTGGCGATTATTATTCTTGGTTTGAGCACCGTTTATGGTACGTGTCATTTGTACAGTTGGAGTCACGGTCTCGCATCGGTATTCGCGACGGTAACGCGGATTTCTGTTGCATTCGCACTGCCTCCGTCAGCACTGACTTTATTTTTCTTTAATTGCGAAATTGCGTACAGGCCGTTGTTGAGTTTCCGCGCGCGAGCGACACTGCCGTTGCTACGTGTGACGATAGTGAAATTTCCAGGGTTGGGCCACGGCTTACCAACACCGGACCTAGCGGGTACTTCGCAAGGTAAGGAACTTGACTCTCGTTTTTTAGCTCTCTGCCCTTGTGAAATCATTAGAATTGCTTGCGAGAAGAATCGAGGCATAAATATATTATACATACATACATATATATATATATATATATATATATATATATATATATATAATCGGTATCACGCTCCCGGCTGTGTATGTAGCACTTTGTTATCACGTGACCGTAGAAATCGCGTTGAATGTGCGTTCTTTTGATTTTTTTAAGGGCACTTCTGCGCTACTTTATTATTCTTCCACTGACAGTCGATACATCGCGACAGACCTCAATCGTACGCGATTAACGGTTCGCTCTAATAAAAGTAACTAAGGACTTGTGCAGTTATATCAAACTAACCAAATCACAAATTACGAGAATGAGAATATTTACTGGTTGCGGTGAAAGAGCACTACTATCTGCTTTGGAAGATTATTCAGACTTTTCTAATTGGCATGCGTTCCAAAATCATCTCTCGATATCATCATTACTATACGGCACCATTTACGATTCGCCTACATTTTGCATATCATAAAAATCATGTACTTGCGCGGAGCACGCACATGTGACTCCACGAATCTCGAACGGGACACAGTCGAGCTCGCAAACGTAATTTTACATTCTCGAGCTCGAAAAGGCGTAATTTTCGGGACACTGTCTGTGTATCTTCGCGTTCTTACAAAATTCGTCATGCCCACGCTCGCCGACCGTAACTCATGCTCTCGTTAACACGTCGAGCTCCATCGCGCTACGATCAAATACGCAAATACGTGCGATCGAATCAATTACACATTTTATCTAGATTCTATACGAGAGATAAATTCACACCGGTATGTTTCGCAAGTGTATTTTATTACGTTACGCGTCTGTTATGCATCGATATATTGCGTTCGATACGCTAAATATACGCGCCTCGGAGATATAATACTTCGACACACAAAAAGATCCACATGTGTATTGCTTTTTATACGATGTGTAAAAATGCACACTTTCGATTTATCTTTTTATATATTTGTCGAAAAAGAGAGATGCACGGTTACATACATATAAGGTGTCCCAGATGAAATGTGTTAGAATGTGGGAAAATATGTCAAGTAATTTTGGATACAATTTTTGCAACAAACGTAGAGTCAAAGTTATGATGATTTAAATATTAATATTTAAGCAGAGCTGGTTGCATCAGAAATACTTCCTTAATCAGTGTGCATTAGCACGTTGGTGCTATGTTACTATTAAAATATAATTTCACATTGCTATTATTGCCATTACGGAACATTGCGAGAAGCTAATTTTTAATTATAACTTCGTGGACAACACACGTACTCCGCATACCAGATTTTCCTCATTACAGAAAACTCTTATTACCTCCGAGATAAAGTTATAAACGTATTCGCGAGTAACATATGATACGTTACAAAGCGCGCGACGATTTTATTTCAAAAAGAAATTTTAATTTCCATTGAAATGAAGAATCCGAGGGTCGCGAGCAAGAGTTTTGCACGTGCACACGTGTATGAAGCAACAACAATGTATTCCGCGATTTCTTTCCGGGACACCTTGTACACGCGTGCAATCCATTTTTCGCGATCGAGCTCGTTGAGAGAACGAAGCGCAGTTACGTCGGCAGAGCAGCGCCTTTTGGTTAACGACAATTTTATCGACTCGCGCGAAAAATGCACGCTGGCCGCAGCAGATACATTCGCTCGAACATCGAACCACCGTTATTAATATCGACTCGACGATCAACAGAATCGCGCGATTGGCGCAAAGAAGTGAAATTGAGTACACCAGTTTGGCATCGCTGTGCAATATTCGGCGCGCCGCGGGATCGTTACCCTCCTCTCGCCGACGCATCTCCCGATGCGTCTACGCAAGGGGGTGCATCGAGGGTGCTCGCAAGGGGCTAACGACGCGCGGCGATAAGCCGTCGATGTTGTGTATATGTATATATGCGTATCACGTTTTCCGGTTCCTCGATCGGGTTTTAACGATCAACGCCGTTGCTTTGAGTGTCGTTAATGTAAGTGTGCCGATTTCTCGATAATCGATCGTTGCCGTGCTTGGATCGCTCGACTGAACGTTGGGTTTGCGTATCGGTGTGTTGCCCTCCCCCGCGTGTGTTAACGTGTTTTGCAATAGAATCAATATCCGCGGCGGTGCGATATCGCCGATACAACGGCGGCGCGATGTTCGTCACGTTGCAGGTGCACGATGAAAAGAGAGAGCAAGAAGAAGGAAAACGCGCTGCACGATCGCGCTCGATCAGGCGGCTGAAGTTCCGCTTGTCGCTGGAACCTCGCGGACCTCTCTTTCACGCGCGTAGGGTCGCAAAAGAGGATGTGATAGGTCACTTTCTTTTTTCCTACAATTTGCGTGCACATTTGCACTCATGAATAATATGGGGGGGGGGGTTATTAATACAACAATTGGTCAAGCGAAGTGTGCAAAAGCACACTGGAACATTGCAGTTTTACCCTGGAATTTTTTGACTGTAACCGAGAGACTCGCGTGAGTATCGATGTCGCGAGTTGCATCGAGAATCGTTGCATCGTACTTGATGCTGAGACGCGCTGCTGGGTTATTTACATCGACGTAACGGTGCGATTACATCGCTCAAAGGCACCGATGTGTGCTGCTGCTGCTGCTACAGCACACAACGCAACGTCACCGTCACGTCTGCCGCCTCGTCAAACTGCGTTCAACGTGTACGTTGCCGTACGATTCTGCACCATCAGACGACTGTAACGAAGCTCATTTGAGGCCGGCCGCATTTAAGAACGTTCGACGTTAAGCGCCGACGTGACGGCGAGGTGACGGTGACGTTACGCGTGGCCCTGAGGTGATATGGAATCGTTCTCCCTGCCAGAGATAATCGCAGAATAATTACGGGAACGAGGAATGGCGTACTTGGGCGTACGCGACCTTCCGCAAGCGGATTTCGGCGGTCACCGCGTGCGTGCGCGCGCGCGCACACACATCCGTGCGCCGAGAACTCCTCTCGAGAAGAATATCACGCGCGCGCGCACACCACACACTATGTGCGTGCGCGTTTTCACGCCTTCGCCGTGAACGTCTGCTGAGTCGATCGCATCATCGTCGGCAGTCATCGCCATCGAACGCCGCGCCGGAAACCGATGACAGTCTAACGTGTTTTGCAATTTTTTTTCGTGGTTTTGCTAGTATCCTTGGGGTGAACATAGTTAGGAAGAGGGAGAGGGAGTTTGAATGCGCCGCAATCAGTCGATTGGTCGATCGGCCGTTCGCTTGTGCAAATT
Organism: Ooceraea biroi; assembly: GCF_003672135.1. Classification (NCBI taxonomy): domain Eukaryota; kingdom Metazoa; phylum Arthropoda; class Insecta; order Hymenoptera; family Formicidae; genus Ooceraea; species Ooceraea biroi. Next base: position 2,359,826 of record NC_039506.1, read on the forward strand.
CAGGTGCGGTCCCGCATTGTCGATTAATATTTGAACGACTGGCTTTATACTAGGTTAGTACTGAAAAAGTTTATCGCGGGACCGGTGCAGAGGGTGGGGGGGGGGGAGGGGGGTGAGGGAGAGACAGAGAGTGTCGATAAGGCTGCAGATGTTATCCGCGAAATTCAAGGTCTCTCTATCTCCGGCGAGCGCGAACGTGGCCAACTAAACATTGGCCTAACTAAAAATACGACGACCTTGGTACGCCACTCACGTTCGCTCCTGCTACTCACTCTCCACGAATCATTAGATACATTAAGTTATAGTACCGTGTCGGGCGGCGGTTTGTGTTTTATGTGCGACGGCGGCAACCATGGTGTCGCCCGTCGTCATGTCGTCAATCGCCGCGAGGATGATATAATCCCTTTTCCGTCTCTGTTTCTTTCTTTTTTTCTCTTTTTCTCAGAAGCGTCTTGCGACACGACGCGCGCCGGCCTGTCGAATTTATGCAATATCTCGTCGGAAGAGAATAGCCTTGCGCTCGAGATCGATCTGGCTGAGAGACGTCTCGTCGGGCGCATCTCCTCCACGACGGTCCAGGAATGTTTCTTAGGCTCTTAGGGGGCTCTTAGGAATATTAACAACCTCCCCGGCGCGGGAGGCGCGTAAAGACCGTCTGAAGAGCTTGCGCCGGGTATTTATAAGCCGTATACACGTAGACGATAAATTGTATATCGCTCCGCGACAGCGCGGAACTTCGCGTCTGCTAATCCCATTCTTCGTCGTTGATCAACTGCGATCACGTCGCAATTACTCTCGACTCCGCCGAGGGAGTTTAGCGAGGTGTCTGATGGCCTGTCGTGCCATGTGAATTATTTAAAAAAAGGTTCACGTATTATAAGGCTATTCTTTTCGATGATGATACTGCTAGGTAAAGCGCTAAGCCCGAACGAGTCTCAACAATGAATGAAGCAGATAATAATGACGTGGTCTTGTCGTCGTTTCAGAAGTTGAATGCGATTTATGGTGGAGACTCGATCTCTTATACTTATTGATGCCTTCGTCCGAAATTCGCCGCTAAATGCTGCTCTTAGTTTTCGACCCGTCACGTTCAGTTATTGATGAGAGGATGTATCCGAGAGGACTGAGTCTAGTAATATAATATTTTTCAGGTCGAGCTAGTTCTTCTCAGAAATATGATAGTCTTTTCGTGCCGCTGATTAGACGCACGTTTGATCGCGCGACTATTTCCGACGTAATTCCCAACGCAACCGCAAGATCGGTTTTGAGTCGAGGCTGAAAGTTCTCTTTGTCTCGCTGCTATCGCGCGGCTAATATTAGTCGCGAACTTTACAATAAAACGAGATTCTTGAAATTAAATTTTATGGACGTATTCCTCTGGACAATTTTACTCTTTCATAATCTAATCTCTGTACTCATGTACTTACTGGGGCACGAGACTATGGCAATGCATAATCCGCGAGTTGTAATGAGATAAACAAGAATAGTAGTAAGTTCATCGTTTAGTCTCCTCAAGCAGATTGCCAGATAACAGACATTTTCATGTATCGACAGTGAGCTATCATATCTTGCTGCTGGACGGCGAGTTTACAATTTACAAGAGTTCAGCGCGGATGCGTTTATACAACAAGACGCGAAACATATTAACTTCGAAAATAGCGCACCGCCCAAGAAACGCGAGCAAAAAGTCAGCTGTAAAAGTCTCGGGAGTACACATTCTTTTGCCCGGTTTTCTGTCGGGGCCGCGTATTCTCGGCCGCGGGTACTCGATTTATTTCTCGAAAATGCGTTTCAAGTGACGTCGCACACCGGGCCAGCTGCACGCCGAGTTCCGTGCGGCGCTCCGATTATTTTCCTTCTTCTTTTCGGCGGTGCGGTGCCTTTTTTTCGCAGAGGCGTAGATAGGTGGTAATCTGTCGTGGAGCTTAGCGCGGCACAAAAATATCGATTGCGAAGTTGAATTCGTGCGCAGTTTATCTGCTTTCTGCGCTTGTGTATCAGGAGGCGTGGCAAAGTCCCGCGATGCATCGCGGGTACTAACCAAATATTTGTTCTATCGCTTTTTAACACCGCATAGAGAGAAAGAAAGAAAAAGGTGGGCCGCGGAGGTGAGGGGGTGGGAGCTGGGGAGTGCGCGGTATTTTTACGCGGCTTCTTTCTGCGGATAGTCGATGCTCCTTGCTGGCGATTTTTGAAATGCTCTCACACCTCGGACGCGGTTTGCTCTTTTCGATTCTAATTTCGAGGTGTAACGAACAGTTGGGATCAACAAAGTGAATCAGTCTTCTTTTTTCGGTTGCTATGACATATTTTCTTTATTTAAAGTTTCGCGAGCTGAAAATTGCAATGTTATTTGTGCCAGCGGCGCGCAAAGTGTCTCGGCGATTGATCGAATTTGAAATCTGCTTAGTAAAACTTTGACCGCCATTAGCTTCGTTTCCAGGAAGGCCACATGCAAATAATATTTCGTTAAACTCGATTCACCGACGCCTCTTTTATTTCTGCCCCCTCTGCCCTTCTTTTCAAACATCGTTTCCTACGCTGACGCGATGCGAGTTTCGATGCTCGGTTTTTTAAACTCGTTGCCGATCCACAGGAATTTTGATTGCGTAACGCTTGAAAATCGCGGAGCAGCGCGGACCTCGACGCGCCGCCATCTATCGACATTGCGAATAAATGGCAGCGAAATTTTGTCAGCTTCTCCCTGCGGAGTGACATGGGTTCTCTCGTGTTAGGTCTGTTTACACGATATACCAGGAGCGTCTCTCCTCTCTTTCTCTATATGCCTCGCCCCTCTTCATACTATCTTCCCCCCTTTAACCATCCCGTCATCCTCCATTGCGCGGTTACTGCCTCGCTAGCTATGATCGTGTTGATGCAGTGGCTCTCATTTTTTGCATACAAGCCCATAAATTTCCTCGTTCATTGATCCTGCCGTGCGTAAAACATGTCACGTGGGTCACGTGTCATGTGTCCCGTGAGAAAAGACAACCGATAATTTCTTGACGCCATGCCGGAAGTGCCTGGTAAATTGTGCTGTATTTTTGGCGCACAATGTACACCGAGATTGATAGCAGATAATTCTATGCAACCTGCTTCAGATGATTTAAAAATTTATGCTTGTATTATTGCTCACAGTTCATGCATGAATAAAACTGTTGATCGATGTTTACATTATCGGCGCACATCAGTCAATGCGATACTTTCAATTAAGGTTGCACAGAAAAATACTTCTCTTCCATTGTCGTTTCTTCGTACAACTTTATTTTAATTTATGTTCTTCTAAACTCCAAAATGTCAAATGTGAAGTTTTTGGATCTCCGACATTGTATCCTTCTCAGAGCATGCTTCGCTGGGATCTTGAGAAAATGTGATAACGAAGAGAACGAGTCGGTCAAAATTGGCCATTTTTTCTTCATTAGTGCATTATCGCGAATCTTTAAACCCACGTGACCAATAGGATGTATCGCGCGCGCGCGCGCGCGCGAACTACGGTTAGGGAACCCCTGTTGGTATTAACGGTACGTATTCTCGGATGGACGCGCGGCGCCCGCCAAGGCCAAACGAAAGTTCGCTCCAAACCAAATCCGACGGAATTTTTTATCTGTAGTACGTACTTATCGGGGACGCCCAGGTCTAGCTGCTTGTTTTTGCCTGCGCTATTATCGATGAACTTGAGGTGACCTCGAAAACTGCGCAACAGTGTGGGTACCGGTGAGCGGAGGTGCAGGGGCGGCGGACGGGCGAGGAGGGTGGTGGGAGGGACAAGTGAATTCGAGAGACGAGCAGTTAGAGCGACGGCAGTAGACGGATACGGTAGGGAACAAAGAATGAGGTGGGGAACGGGGGGGGGGGCAGAACGATTGCACTTTTGTGCTGTATCATTTCACCAACGTGACTCGCGATCTCTTGTCGGAATCTCCCAAGGCTTTTCCTCGTTCATGGGAAATCGCGTGGATAGATCTAGGAGGCGCCGCAATCGATTGCAACGAGCCCGATATGAGTGATGTGATGCTACGTTAAGATTCCTGGGCACAGTGCAGATATTACGAACGCAAAAAAAAACAGTTACAATATCGATCGTGCGATTACGAGTAGACTTTCCTTGATGCTATCTGCGATTATCTATTTACGCGTGTTCCTTTATCTGCGATTTTTAGAATGTACATTGGAAATGGATATACAAGCGCGATGTGCAATCTGTTTACACAGTAACTGTCGCGGATTATGATGGCCTTAATAAACTAATAACGTGCACCTAGTCGAAAATAAATCACTGAAACGATCGAGAGGGAGAGAGAGAGAGAATAGAGAAGAACGAAATTGTATGTTCACGTTTGCGCGAGCTAATTGCCGATTTCAATTCCCGCACTTCCGTGTGCATGCGAGACAAGTGTTTTTAATTGTACAAAACTGTGTTTTTACATGTAGAATTTACATCCTGCGATATAAAATCATCATCCAATCGTGGCATTATGGGACGGACGAGACGCAGCATTTTGCACTGATGCAATAATAAGCAGTTGCAATTTTTCTTTCGTAACATGAACTAAATAAAAAATGTCATCACCTTTAACGATTTTATACCGCCGAGTTTATCATTAAGAAAATATTCCAGCATTGTTATTATCCCGATTGACCTTATGCATGCGTGTTGGTTGAATAATCACGCATGTTATTACCGAAAGACGATAGAACTTAATGAGGCGCTTATGTAACCGAATGCACCTTAAATCACTTGAACATTTCTCGAAGTCTCGTCTCTCGCATAATCTGCGGAGATTAGCAAGTGGGACGAAGAGAGCGAGAAGTACAACTGGCTTATATCGCGAGCTGTATTTGCGCTGTTAGAGAAGCGAACGAGTGCTCCTCGCTAAGAATAGCGATGCACGATCTACATGAGAAAACTTCAAGTCGCTTTGTGAGATGTCTCTTGCGCACCATAAAACATGTCCTCTCCGTTGTCCGAACGGGTTTCGGCCGAGGGAATGCGCGTTTGTGTCTTTGCACACACATATTCTCTCTCCGGCCAAGCATCCTCTCCCATTTCTTAGCCAGGCGTACATAGGGTTGCTCGTCTATCGGCATAATGCTCATCTATTGCGGCACGCTCGCCCTCCCCGTTGCTGGAGATATGGGGATTGTGAGGAGCGCGCGAGAACGAGTTGCTTGCGGTTTTACGATCTTTCTCTTTTTTTTCCGGACGCTTTACGCGCGTCGTACCTCAAAACATGGATACGAGCTGCTTCTGTGGAACTTGGAAAAGAGGTCCCCTGTCGCGCGTGAAACATTGGACCTAAATTCTCACTCAGAAATCTTGGGCTATAAATTTAGACTGACTGTACCGATTATGCCGCGTCCGATTCCATTCGGGCTGTTAATGCAACAGTCAGGAACACTCGACCGCCGGGTGCACGCGAGGAGGAACGCGCGAAGTTAATTTAAAATTCTTAAACACACTGAATTTCCGTCGCGGCGCCCCGCGTCCCGGACTCGTTCTACCTGAAACGGAGCAACCTATCGATCGTGGCGGTTCTCTCCGCGCTCAGAGTCAACATCAGTCATAATACAACGTAACGGTATACAGGGGTTATTAAGAATAATACACATCCTACGTATATATCTTCTTCTCGGTTGTATCGCGAGGGGGAGCGCTTCGGGGTGAATGCGGGGGCACGGGAGGTGAGCACGCGCGCGCGCTCCACGCCAGGATCACGAGGGGCGCGAAACACGAAGAGGAAGGGCAAAGTGGAGAGCGGAGAACCGACGTGGGGTAGCGCGTTGCTACGGGTAACCGGCTGGGTAAAATCCCGCAAAGAAGCGTCGCAAACTCTGCCGGGTTTCTGTTGATGATCGTTAGTGTCCTATCGACGTCTCTCTTGATGAACAATGGATATTACCCGGGGTACCAAGGGTACCGATGCATCGGCTCTCGGCGGACTGGATGGCCGATCAGCGCTCAGCGATCAGCCAGACCAGTCGAGTCGATATCTGGTACCAGTATTGCGTCAATATTGCGTCGGACTGATCTCTAAATCGCTGAATTCCTGCAGTAAGTTTTGCTGGTCTAGCGTTTCAAATTCATGACTGAGCTATTAAGAGCTGTCCAAGTTATCGATTTTCATACATAGATTTTCGACAATTCTATCGAATCGTGCGTTCCCTACAGCAGATGTTTCACACATGCTATATAAATGTTATAGTCTGTACTATGAACTCTTTTGGAAATAGAGAGAAACCTGACTCGAACCTTCCCCAAATCAGTTACAGCTTATCGATCTCGCGATGCTATGAAACGTTTCTATCTGTTGTTCGACCTTGTGTTAAGAATATATCGCCAGATATATTGCTCATTTTAACAAAAGTCCGGGATCTACTTTTACCGAGAGCTAGAGAGAGAGAGAGAGAGAGAGAGAGAGAGAGAGAGAGAGAGAGAGAGAGAGAGAGAAAGAGAGAAAGAAAGGAGGAGAAAAAGAGAGAGAGAATGAGCGAACGGGAGAGTGTATCTGTGTATGTATGTATGTATGTGCGCGTATGAGAGAAAAAGAGAGAGAGAGAAAGAGAAAAAATAAATGTCCGCTTTCGTTCTGAAAGTTGCGCGTTATGGTACTAAATGATGTCGCGTGAATCCGGTTGGACTCAGCCCCCTCCTCTTTGGTTGCAGACCAGGAGGTCGCCGAGGAGGACGGGGGTTGGCAGTCCGCTATCAACATCGAGTACCAACGACAAATACAGCAATCGAACCAAAGTACAAGTCCAAATCGATGTGGCAAAGCGATGGTGCAGCCGCAGCACCAAGACCTGCCGATAATCGATCTCTTAGACAACATTAACGATCAAATGGAGATTGTGCTGAAATCAGAGCCTGTCTCGCCAAAGATGGACGAGCTCGAGTCCTGCTTCCTGTCGAATGACGCGATTGAGGGGCACGCGGATCTCGATTCGATGCGCGAGGATCGCTATGACAGCCATCAACAACAAAAGCAACAGCAACAAACATCCCGAAGATACTCGGCTAATGACGCGATGGCGTCTTTCACGGAGCTGCGATGGCTGCGATCGCGAAACGGTTCCTCGCAATCGAAGCAGCAGCAGCAACAGCAACAGCAGGATACCACGTCGCACGCGTACAGCGAACAAGATCATAAATTCTCGAATCGCACTTACTGCAACTTTTGCCAGAAGACCTTCTCGCGCGCCTGGTCCTTGCAGAGGCACTTGGCCGACACGCATTTTTACGTGCCGCAGTCTTTATCCTGTGATCAATGCGGCAGAAGCTACAAATCCAAGAACAGCCTGGTTAGTCACAAGAGCCAGTACCACGCTAGAAAGGACCGTAAAGAGCTCGAGGCTAAGTGCTAAGTCTCTTATTGATCGGCGGTGCCGATCTAGGACATGCGTCTGCATTGTGTCGTCAAAAGGACAAAGTGAAGAATGCAGAGTGCGCGTATGACCGAGATCCTCGGAGATTTACTGCGAGAAGAGGACGATTCGAATATATCGAATGTACCTATTGCGAACACGCCTGTTTCGTGTAAATGCATTCTATCGATACGAGTCGTTATATTCTACTGTTGATGCTACTTTAACTAATATCTCGACAGTATTAGAGTGGGATTTAGCTAGTCGTTTAGTTCTCCGGCGAATTACCTCAGTTGCGACCAAAGAAATAATCGGTGCTACTTTTGCTTGCCTATAAACGCAGGGTTCTACACGAAAATGACATTAAACCTGCATAGTTATTGTACAGTTGTTGCGTCATTTTGTGGAGTTTCAAATTTGGAATTTAGGCACGCGAGAATCATCGCCATGCTTTTAGCGATACTTTTTATTCGTGATCACGAAAATGTCACAATTGTGTCATCGGTTGTACCATTTCGCATTTAGATTCGCATTCGCATCCAAGATTAGATTTGCCAAAATTACTTACTCCCAATTCTTGAATTTTATTCATTTTCAGGACTTTTTTCATACGTTTAATATACTCGTGCCCGAAACACGTAATAGTATTACTAGTCAATGACATTTGTCTAACGTGATGTAGAACGTCCGCCGTGGAATAATCGCAAATTATGCATTATCGGGGAAAGAGTTTGCGCTGTTTTGCTCGTATCTCAGAATGTTCCTCGCGACGGTGAATATTTCACGTAAAGTCGCCGTTAAAGTTACAGTTAGCCATTTAATAGAGCAGATTATTTACTAATCGGACTCGTTATTCGACGTTGTACCTCGTAATAAATATTTTACCGAGATTATGTACATACAGTTAGTTTGATACGTGCAAGAAGATTACAGAATATTATGTTTCGCGATGATCCGCGTGATACGAGCGTGCAGCCGTGTCCGTTTCGAGGTAGACAGATCGCATTGTTCCTGTACTCGTAAAATTGTAATTACATGTAAGAGAGCTCCGTATCTACTGTTAACGCGGCGTATCGCAGTGGTATACGAATCGTCGACTTGACACGACGGAGAATAAAGGAGTTAATCGAAAGAACGATGTTGTTTTCTAATGAGCGAGCACTATATCTTGCGGCCTGAGTATCGCGCGCGAGGAGAGAGAGGAAGTCTGCTAGTAGCTCTTTCGTTGGAAGACTACGAAAATGCCATTAATCATCGACGGAATATAGAAAACATTACGCTTCATCGCATCATCTCCTCATTAGAAACAGATACCGCATTTGTGTACACAGCTCGCATACACTTCTTCCATACCCTCCCATGCATATTCACACGCGTACATGTACATATAAATATATATATATATATATATATATATATATACACATATACACACACACATATATATATACACACATACATATAGATATAAGAACTACACTCTATTTTGCTGTAAATAATACGCATCGACATGGATATGTCTGGTGATCATGAACCACTAACTTCATCGCTCACGATCGTTCGCTGGAACTTTGGAACTGCTTGCACTGCGTTATCCTAATTGCGTACGAAAGAAGTAAACGTCGCAGAATTTGAGAGATGCTGCACGAATATCAAGGTTGAACGGGCCTCCCAAAACTGATTACCGCGACTGTTACCATTGTCATCGTATTCGATCGATGGTGTTCTGATAATTCGGCACATTTCTAAAAGATTTCAGTTTGATAATTTTGTGATTAATTACACCAAGCATAATTATATTATTTACTGTTTATTAAAATACATTGATGATAAAATTTACATATACAAATTTCAATATAATTTACATACGAAAAAGGTTTTTGTTACATAGTGTTTTGATGGAATATCTTTCGCAAAAAATGTCCATGTAATTAAATTAATTAAAAATTGTCTGTGGCAAAAATGCAAATGCGTTTATAAAAACGCAACGGGTATCGGAACAGGGATGATAATGCTGAAGAGAATATTGATGACAAAGACAAGGACGATGACGGTATTCATCATAACGGTAGTTATAAATCGTTTATTATACAGCATTATAAATGATAATGACCAGACTAATAATAATGAGGGATAAAACGTTATTGCGACGATGGTGATCATCATATTAATACTGATGAGGTTGAAGGTGAAAAGAATATCGATCATGACGATAATGGACATCAAAGTCTACAGAATGGCAAGATTGACGGCTTGCTCGAGAGTGAGACAATGATCGAAATGAAAATGGAGGAAGGATAACCGCGACGATGACGTTAGCAATTACGACAACAATTTTGATGACGATTTGATGAAATGCTGCGAAAGTAAAAGAGGTTGAGTGACGATGATGACGTTGACATCGACGACGCGGTTGACAATGACTTTGACTTTAGAGATAGTTGAGTGACAGATCACGATAAGAGGATCAAGAATCAGATCGATTGATGACGAGATCATATGGCCGATTTCACGGAGAGATCGACAATTCGAGAATCTCACGTGCTAGAAAACAAAACTCAAAAGAAAGAAAGGGAAGAAAACGAGAGATACGGTGACAATGGTTGCGTGTGATGTACATTAGGAGGCACATTTTCCTCATAGCAATCGTTGCGTCGCGCAATAAAGCGCAAGCGGCAACGGCAGTAGTGCAGCATCCGCGTAAGCGTATAACTTATAGGTGATTTTTGAGAAATAACATACACACACACACACACACACACACACACGTAAACATAAATTTGGGCACGGCTTGTCGGGTGACGGTGGTACGACGTTATGCTCGATTAATAAGGGGCAAAGTACTAAGAGACAAATAGAGGCAAAGAGAGAGCACACAGGACGCACACGACTATCCTTTCCGCTGCCGAGAACTGTGTGGTGGTGTGATTTAGACGTGATGGTGTGGTGTAGGAACGGAAGGTATAGGAAACGTGCAAATGGTGATGTGCGATCGCGAAAGATGCGCGAGAAAACGCGGCTAGAGCAAACAAGACCCCCCTTCGTCCCCCCCTAAAAAAAAAGAAAAAGAAGGACGAGATGTAGAGAAGCACATCGGGGAAATAACGTCCTCTCTTTCTTTTCTTTTCTGTCTATCTTGAGACCCACCCCTTTCCCTGGCCAGCCTCAACTCCCCGCAGTCTAATGTCTACCTGTCCGACGTCCGTGTGACGTTCCAAGCGCCAGAAATCCACGCAAAAGTAGTAACCCCTGTGTGTCTGGTTCTGCCGCCAGGTCTGTTGGCCGGCAGCGGCGCGAGCGATGAGTTTCGATGCGAGCCGTGCAACAAAAACCTGACTTCCCTAACGCGGTTGAAGCGGCACATACAGAACGTGCACACCAGGCCCAGCAAGGAACCGATCTGTACCATCTGCAAGCGGGTTTACTCCAGTCTAAACAGTCTGCGCAACCACAAGAGCATCTATCATCGGCAGCACAACAAAAGCGAGCAGCAAAGAAAAGAAGTAGCGCAAATCCGCGAGCGGCAGAGAGACCAGAGAGAGCACGCCGAGAGAAATTACTCTCCGCAGCAACAACAACAGCAGCAGCAACAACAGTCGCAGCCGCAACAGCAACAGCAGCAACACCAGGCTCAGCAACATCCGCGATTGGGATGAGATTGCTCGTCGTCCGTTCCCCTCGCTTTCTCTCTCTCTCCCTCTCGCGTGAATTTCTTGGCGTCGAGGGTGTACCGGACGTACACGCGACGCAAACCCACGGTACCGTTATCGATACGGATCAAAGTCCGACGCGATCCCGAGTTTCGGGATCGCCGGCAATTCGGGCGCAGGTCTCTCACCGTGCAGTGAGGATCAGCGGATGCGAATCGCAGAGTAACTCGTACTAGGACGGGGGACGAACAAGTGCAAGTGAAAAGACAAGCCGATTGATTGATCGTACGCAACTCCGTTGCGACGTGACGTGATGTAGCTGTAACTGTTCTTAGTAACTTAACGTAGCGTAGCAAGGAATCACGAGCGAGTTGAATCTCTTGAATCGGTAACGTGCCGATGAAGCGGATTTAATCGGTTACGACGAGAACGGTATGCCGGTGCATAGTTTTCCGCCACCATCCATCCCATCGAGCGTGCTCTCGCGACAAAGTAGTCGTCTATCGAGGTCACTGCGTCCCGCTTGCGTGGCGCATTGATAAGACGCGAGCTGTGGGATGAACGAGCGACGTCTTGATATAAAATGCGCGCATGATAAAAACGGGAGGCGATCTTAGGGGTGTCGCTACTCGAGTAGGTGAGCGACACCGCGGAATTGCGTTAATATTTTTTACGGAGAACGTCCGACAAGATGTTTGCATCATTTGTAAATAGTAGCGTTTCGCGCGAAAGTATCGAACCGAAATGGCTCGCGGTATCTGAATCTAAGCGATTACGTATGTGATAGGCATAACTTCTTCGATTTTCGACTAGTGCAAGGGTCGCGATTTGTTGTTATTTTTATATTATTTATGTGACGAGCAAACTATATATATATATATATATTATATATATAATTTTATATATATATGTATGCATATATATATAAAATTACAGACGAGTTCTGTTCTGTTTATCGCCTTACGTGGCGGTACAAGAAAAGGTGCGGTACAAAACGGGATAATAAAAATATTATTTAATGTATCTGATTTATTCGTAACACACATCTTTCACGTTCCCTTAGACAAGATGATTACATCTCATAACATACTCCTTTTATTTCCTACATTTCCCTAATTATACCGTTCTTTATCCTTTCTTTCAAGTTTTACAGGCATTTCTCTGCTACGATTTAGCAATAAGATCGTTTTCAGGGATTTAAGCACTTGATACGTGCATTATTAATATCACTGATTGATAGCGCTATTTGCAGCATTGACAAGTATTCTGCGATGGTTTCACAAAAAATCATAATTACATGATTTTCACTTAATTTGAATTTAACTTAATTTTTTGAGTTGAATTTCTGTATTCTACTGGGAATGATAAGTATTATATGTTATAGAAATTTTTTTATTGATTGTTATAACGGCAAAATATACTTTTTGCTTATTACTACTAAAATTCGATTTATTGCAAAGTTAATTCTGCTGTAAGATAATTTATCTGAACTTATACTGAACAAAAAATACGAACTGACATCAATCTGTCTTTCATGATGCAAAAGAAGAGCATTCTTAAAATATAGATACTGTTATTTGACATAGTTTCCCAAATTGTTCGACATCCTTCTTGCGTTATTTTATGCATGCATATGTATTTGCACTTACACAATGAATTATTTTCTTATTTTAGATTATTCCGATACTCGCATTTTATGGACATCGTAATTGCAAATAAAATATTATTGCCAAAAGTTCTCAAAAATACACATTTTTTATGCAAAGTATACGTACGCGTGTCGATGTACTTTCACTTATTTGTCACATTTTCGGGGAAGGTACGTTCTCTCCACCTGCATTATTATTATTGTCCTCTCTTTATAAAAGAAGATGAAATATTTTTATTATCTCTAATGTTATCATCTTTCTTACTTGATGTGTTGTAGTAGTTGTTACCGCCATTAACATTTTTCTCTATCGGCAAGTATTTATATTATTGTTGCTACTGCTATATTGTCGCTCCCGCTACTATTGCCTACTATACTATCACACTTTCTACACACTGTGACCGTTATTTTTATTTTATATATTAGTTGTATCGTCATTGTTTTTCTCTACTGTTGCTATTATCACGGATACTTCACTTTTCACGAAAGTCATCGAAAGTCAGTTAATATGCCGGAAGAAAGTACATTTACTTTAGCTCGGAGAAAGGTATGTGCGGACACTTCGTTACTTGTTAAGCTCGCTTGGAATCTTTTCTTTCTTCTCTCATCGGTCGTCGCTTGTGTTTCACATTCAATATCCCGTTACAAGTATATTCATAAATTACGATAAATACTACTTAAGCATAATTTACTGCCACATCAATCGGTTCTCGATTCCTTCTTATGATTCTAGACGCAGTACATGATTACGTTTTATCAGGTATAAAGTAAGATAAATGTGAAATAAAAAAAAGAAAATGCTGCTTTACATTACCGTATTACATTGGCAGGTGAAAGTCGAGTCATTTATAATGTTCCCACGTTCGCATTCAACATTCTAATGTTCGAAAACGGGAGATGATTGTGTCTGTCCGTCTTGGATTCTCGCTATCGGACTTCTCGTTACCACGAAGAGCGAAACTTCGTGGCGTTCGATAATCATCTCTCGTAAATGTAAAAATGCGAATGCGCAATCGTAAGTAAAACCGAAGACGAAACCGGACGGTCGAAGTTCGCATTAATGATCATCGGCGGTCCACGATATCATCGCGTTTATTATGCATGACCAATGACAAACCAGAGCTCCGAGCCACAAATGTAATCTCTGCGGCTAGTGATGCAGTAGAAACGCAGTAACGAACGTAACTCGAGCATCTACGTGGCTCGTAGAAACATTTCAACAGGCTGTCAGTAAGACTACCGACGGATATTCAGTAGCGACTCCTTTACTGCCGGTCTGCTGTCGATCAAAACCCCCTTTTACCCTCAACCGATCTTCATTCACCAGCTTCCCCGAACCAAGCAATCAACCAACCCAACGCGTCCATCCGTAATTGAGAACCTTACTGGTCCATAGTCTCACCGCTCTTCCTTCCTTCCTTCCTCCCTCGCCTCCAGCCCGGCACACAATTGCCCCATCTCTAGCCCTAATCATGCAAGAATACTTAGCAGCGTATCGTAACTAATCTTGTCCAGTGATATTAATAGCAGTCGTATCTTTGTTCTTGTTTGTTCCCGGTCCCGCTCGCTCGGCTATACGTTTGGCTCTGGTTCGTCATTGTTCTGTGTGTACCTACCCGCTACCTTCACGAACACGGACTTGCGCTGGGGGTCCATCCACACACGTGGCTCTCCGTGTGCCTCCTACACCACAAATATTGGTTCGTAATGGAAATATTTCTTTTTAATTGGGTGTCGATGCATATGTAACGGACTATGGTACTTGATCTCTCTCTCTTGCTTTCTCTCTTTTTCTCTATTTCGCTTTCTCTCTTTCTCTCGCTATCTCTTTCTCTATCATTTCTCTTTCATTTTTGTTTTTTCTTCTTTATTCTCTCTGTGTACTTTCCGCTTTCTCCCTATTACGCTGGTTCATATACATGCACCTCTACTTTATTTCTGCTTTACGCGTCTGCCTGCGTCTCTACCTGTTTACATCTCTGCTTTTTTATACTTATTCACGCGTGCTCAATCCGCTGTTTATCATATTTATCAACTTACGCGCCGTATTCAATACTTTTCTCTCTGCCACATTTATCGATTCATGCATGCGACTCGTTCTCTGCCTGTCTGTCGCTTCATAAAAAAAAAATATCCATATATTGCTGCTCTATCGCGCATACTCTCTTCTCTCGCGTTTTCTGATGCTACTCTCATGTGAAAACGAAAAAAAAACCTCTTACGATCGAAATCGTAAAAATGCGACGCTCGTGATGATCGCGCGGATCTCAGGTCCGCCCTCAGCGATCCTCGCGATGCGATTGTCGCATCCGTTACACGGCAGCCTGCTGCCACCAGGAATCTGTTACACGTGCGACGTGTGCGGCAAGACTCTCTCCACGAAGCTCACCCTGAAACGGCATAAAGAGCAGCAGCACTTTCAACCCCTGAACAGCGCGGTCTGCGCGCTCTGCCACAAGGTGTTCAGGACGCTCAACAGCCTGAACAACCACAAGAGCATCTACCACCGTAGACAGAAATAGAAGTGATTACGCACGCGCGTGTCTTACGTGCAAAGGGACACCACGAAACGAGCTTAATAGGGACTATACAAATTTCGCGCTGTCTCGCGCCTAAGGGTTGTGCGATATTGCGAACAGGTTGTCGACAGCGTGCCCATCGGAGAATCGCGTCGAGAGTTCTCCTCGTCTTGCTGGTTTGCCGGAGCGACATCGAATGGCCGGGCAGAGGGATGCTTTCAGTCCGTGCTCATTCGGATTCATCGGTCCACAATCTCTCTCGATCGTGCGTCTAGCGCTGCGCACGATTGTCTGGAAATGATTCCGCTTGCTGGCCTCATTAAGCTTCCCGTGACTTCTTCGACAGATACTTATGCATACTTGCCACACTCGCGTGTTTTGAATGTGTTCTCTCAAGTCGCGATAATAGCTGCAATTGGCACATCTCGGAACTCGTAACGATTCGCGCCAATGTAGGCTTTGACGGACTGATGTGATGAGGGTGACGCATGATGCTGGTGCACGAGGCGGGAATCAGCAGACAGCCGTACGTTCAGCGATAAACGCGCGACGAGGATTTATCCTCCAAACCCGTCACGGACTGCCGACTGCTTTTGTATGAGATTTGGGAAATGCAATTGTTATGTTATTATCGCCTATGGATTACATATTGATCATAATGGGTTTTTGATATTTGGGACCAGTCAGAATGTGTTAGAACGTAGGATCTGTGGATTCTTTTAGCCAGTCGTTTGTTCGTGGAAGACGCGGTTCATTAGAAAGACGGGACTTGTCATTCTTTTGGGATGGTAGGAAATTGCGTCATTGTGTTCACGATGTGTGTGTGTATGTGTGTGTCTCCTTGAATCTTCTATCTCAGCTCTGTGGGCAACAGTTTTCGCGAGAGTGAACGTCGGTTCGAGAAATCAGTGCTTCCAAAACGCGAACGTACGCGATGGATATTATCGTTGTCAATAACTGCGCTAAACTGGCGATCGATAGGACTCTGGATCGCGCGGTTATTTTGTATATTTCCAATTTTATTATTTTAGCAAGGTTCCGGATGAAATTCTGACAAGACGGTGATATTAACGTGGACATCGCGCTCCCGAGTTTTCAAAAAAATTCTTAGGATTTAATTAGTTGACGATGTTGTGATTGAGAAAGAATGAGACTGACGGGGGTGCAATCAAATGATTCAAATTAGGATTGCTTTTACCGAGTTTATTCTAATCGACGCGTAATAATCCTCCAAGTGTGTTAGCAAATCATTTATCCGCACCTATTCGCACGCAATTCACGTAAGCGATTACTTAGATCTTGCACGTAAGATTCACACGCACTAGCATTGCGATTCACGGTGATCCAATGCCACATGATGACGGATTAAGATAAAAGCGTAATCTTAATTTTACACACACAGTTGCTTGTACTTATATTTCTAAGATACGTTTCTCTTACATACTTCTTTTTTATATTTTTCGTTAATCGCGGGAACGTATAAATGATTGGTCGCACGATGGGGTACAATAGATTGAAAATACGTGAATTTTGTTTTTGATATTATTTAGGAGATCGACATTGGCGTACAATTTCGTCGAGTCTAGTTTTCAACGTTGCAGATACAGCGAACTTTGTACCTTGCATCAATCAATTATTCTTTTCATGTCTAAACGCGAAGCTCATTTCAGCTGTATCTGTCACGTAGTAGCTCGGACTCACCGCAATTATGGCCGTTCGATCTCGAAATCGATTTATTCGAGATTTAGAAACGTAGACGCACTTTGGCTGAAGCTTCGACAGTGCTTCGCGGCGCAGAACGCAGCGAACGAGTCATTGTCGAAACCGTGTCAAGAACGCTTATTGGCTATGAAACGCGATGATTAATTTAGGCTTTATTAGTTAGATCGATATAACGCGAGAGTGGATATATATTGGAGAAAGCTTTTTAGTGTCGAAGACACAATCGTCCAATTAAATGTAGGTAGCGTCCAAAAATAAGTTTTCGATAAGACTGCAAGCGAGCCCGTAATAGGCAAAGAAAGAGAGAGAGAGAAAGCTTTCGAAAGTTTAATCGTTTCGATATTAAATATTGCCCGATTTACACGGTTCTGATAATTTAAAGAGAACGCGAAAGTTTCCAAAGGTCAGAGAAGGGTAGACGTGAATTAGCCCTTAGGTTCTGCGAGGAATATTCTTATACGTAACTTTTTTCGTCGTTGCTTGGATCGAGAAGAAGATGAGAGAGAGAGAGAGAGAGAGATGCAATGGTTTAATATATACATATATATTTTACTCTAATATATTCATTCCATATTAAATGCTTTAGCGGGCTATACCTAGACTTACGTTCGTTTCTACGATATCTAACGAATTTTACAAAAAGTACCTTTTACTTTTGTTATTAATTATTATTACTCATATTATATTGCAATTATTATCATTCTATTATTAATTATTAGTAATATTGCATAGTATTGCTGTTACTATTGTTATTAATATTATTATTGGTATTATTAGCATCACACGCACATTATTTGCTCTTACTTTGCGCGCTCTGTTGTGTCACGGCCGTTTCCGTTTCGCGGCATACTTGACGGGAGCTCCCGTTTTGTAACATGTTCCACGAACGCTCCAAAAGAGTACTCCACTTTCGGTTGGAATTTCATTTTGCACGTTATTTCTCGTCTATTTCGCGCGTACCAGCGTAGCGCTGCGGAGTGTCTTCCATCGACCGGATCTCCCGAATAGTCGCGCAGCCTCTCTTTTCACGGCTTTTTAGCTGTAAAGAGGAAAACGTTCGCATCATTGAGTCGCGCGGTTGCTAATGCGGCTTTACCGGTTCGGGAAAATGACGGATGCAAGAATCGTGGCGTTAATGCAAAAATGAATAATCCAGAAGATACAGCTCGAACATTCGGGACACTAGAAGACGTCTCTCGGGCACCACTTGCGTTGTCCGCTACCGAACAGGGATTTACTCGCATCCGAAATAATAGCAGTTGTATACGTACACATACGTACATGCATACATATTCATTGCCATATCTCACTCTGAACGCTACATTTTAGTAGAACCACGACGATTCATGCCCGGGAAAAGCCTACGGTGACACGATCGGGACATCCGCCGGTTTCGTATCGCGCGAACCAGGCAGTCACAGTAAATCGCGAAGTCGGGCAGAGTCGAGCTCACAAATGCATACGGATCGGCCTAATGCGCGATCGTGGGAGGTGTGTTGGTTTGGCGATAATAGATAACAGCAGAGAGAGAGAGAGAAAGAGAGAGATCTTCTATTTTTTTGAGGACGACGTTCGCGGTCCCCGTAGGAGCGCGACTGTGGACCTCGGTGAGAGATATCGAGAAGGCGATTGCGAGCGAATGTGAGTCCACCATAATGCCGATGCGGAATTGCGGGGTGATACGAGGGTGGCAGGCGGTCACAAGTACATCAGGAGTTCGCACGCTGCTAAGGAATTGCGCGGATCACGTAATAGAGTCGGAGGGCTAGGTCGATACGCGCAAGAATACATACTTCGCGTACTTCGCGAGGCGATTGTCGAAGAGCTGCTTGGAGAGCTGCGAGCTAGAACAAAAGACTTTCTCGAACCGGTGTACCAGCTGAAACGAAGTCGATTTATGAAGTCGAGAGAGGATCAGCGCTGCGTTATTCCCGTTAATGAATTAGGTCTTTGATACATTCGAAATGCGAACGCGGAAATCAGGGAGGGAGGAAAGTGAGGGAGGGTTGAAAATCGATGTCGAATCAGGGTGGTTGGCGCAGAATTGTTGCTGGAGCACATCAGGCACGTGGACTCTGGATTTCGAGCGGAATTCGAGCGAAACCGCAAGAAGCTCCCATTATACATCGCGATCGCAGTGTGGAAGTTCGGAGTGAGACTGTTTTCAAGCAGAATCTTGATGGTAATCGGGTGGGACTCGGTGTAAGGACCGTGTAACAGCAACGATTGAGATGCGATGTCGGTGGAGCGACTCGGTCGATTCGCGTCGCGCAGATTTTCCGGATTTTCCTCGCGAAAAAACGAATTCCGCTCGATGTCGCGCACCGTCGTTGCACGCGCCTGAAATAACGTGCAGCACGCACGCGAGTGTAATATATTTTTTTCGAAGGAACCGCACACGAGGAAATCCCGAATGGACACAGCCACGCGAATTATCCGACTCGACGAGTGACAAACCCGATGACGATCGCGCGTATATCAGTGCGTTCACATTTCGGCTCGTACAGGCAATCTCTGATGCAAGTGTGCATGCACGTTGAATGCATTTATAGGTAGGCTATGATAATTTATGTTAAACTATGTTTTATGAAATGCATCGTTGGGTCGCACGTATTTTCCGCGTTTCTCTCTCTCGCGTTAATTCGAATTAATGTATCTTTCGTAGCATCGCGAGCGCGGTCGCGCGGATAACTTTACGATCAAATGATCACTCGTATGTACGTACCGGGTGCACTGTCGGTGTATACATTTGAAAGGTATTAAATAATAATTAAATGTTTTTAATCAACTGAACGAACGAAATATTTATGGCCTTGGTGCATCAAGTAGCTTTAATCTTTTTACTTTTTATCATGCAAAATACAAATGTATTTGACAATCGTGAATTGTGATTGTTATCAATCAAGAAGGCATCAGATTGGTCTATATTGAAGCAATAAGTTGTGTCGCGAGAATTTCGAAAGCAAGGAACCGTCTTAGATTGTGTGCACTTTGACGAACGCGCGAAATTACGCGCGACACGGAATGCATTAGCGCATATAATTTGTACGGGGAGAGAAGAGTTGCGTTATTGAGGAATAAAGCATAAGCAAAAAAATGAAAAAAAAAGATTGTTAAATCGAGGGAACGGAGAGGACGAGGAAGAAGAACGAAGCTTTAAATTATGAGAATAACGAACACAATTTTATAGTGGTCAGGAGATAAGAAAGAACTGATATTGATAATATTTAAATTAGTAGATTTATTCGACGAGAAAGGAATTTGTGACTATTGTAAAAATGGCCAAATATAATTGCGAATATATATATCTATATATATAAATATATATATATATATATACATATATTTATGTATGTGTGCGTGACGACACGTACGTGTACGTTTGTATATTATTTGCGCGCACACAAATGTACACGCGTGCATGCGTATGTGCACGCACACATATATACATATATAATATATATCTGCCCTCCGATCAGCGGTCGGTGCGATATTATGCGAATAATAAATTATTAATGAAATTAATGTAAATTTGACTGAATATTTAACTACAATTTATATATTAATAGAGGTTTATCTGAGCGCCTTTTCTTTGTTTATCGTTCATTTAATTCTTCGCTTTTATATATATATATACACACTCCTGTGACACGCGATATCGTGCAGCCAACAGATTACCACCGGTTTACATTTTATATTGAAGACTCGCGCGCGTTATTTCGGTACGAAGTTATTGGGACGTCATCTTTTTATTATCGTGCTCGGTCGCGCGTCGTTTTCAAGCGCGAGATGAGAAGGTTCGTAAACGCAAGCTCGTGTTCGAAACATTCTTGATCGCCATCGCGGCTCGTCCAGGCCGATCACGGAGGAGGACGATATTGTGCAATGAAAAGGACGTTGCGATCGAAAATGCACTTGCGTGCACTTGCATCATGAAAATGCAATCATCATTATTAGTGATACATCTTTCATTGTTAGTAACTATTAAATAATTAGTCTCCGGTCTTCCATGTGGGAAACATGGTGAAAAGTATCCCGCGAACAAGCAAGAGAATCGCGAGACTCGCGAGGACGAGCGCGATTAATGATACGACATGCTCGAATTGTGCAGGGATACTTAACAAAACGCTTCACGCGATATCACCTTAAATATCTTAAATATAGCTATAATTCTTACATTTACATAGCTCTGACGCTTTATTGGGCGATTTTATAAGAAGAGTTTTCTCTATCTAATTGTAAGTGGAGCTTGAAAACGAAAAGCGCGACGGAGCACCGCGCGATGGAGGAATTTAGGCCTCGTTGAAACGCGCGAGAGAAAACGCTTGCGATTTTCATTGGACATCGACAAGTGTCCGACTGGCTTCCGAAGCACGAAAGACTGAAAATATTTGTTGATTCGCACGTGTCGCGGCGGGCCGCGCAGCTTCGCGAGATCCATTTATCGCATCGGGAATGTAGGGAGACACGTGTATACATATGTGTAGGCAAATAGTTATGGTAGGAAATTTTGACTAGACAAATGCTATCTACCTGGTCAAATGGCATTTGCCTATGAAAATAATATTAATAAACGGACACAAGCCATTTGACCAGATAGCATTTGTCTAGTCAAAAGCTATTTTCCTACAATAACTATTTGCCTACAACACATATAAATCTGCGCAAGTAGCGCATAATTGACTGACCTGATTCACCTGAGAGAGAAAGAAAGAAGATTGACGACGTTCTATTATATACATGTGTATATACAGGGTGTCCCAGAATTGTGTATGAAGCTCTCGTGAGCGGGTAGAATGCATCGAACTGAGAAGAAAAGTCCTTTGCCGTTTTGAAATTTTCGCAATAGTTAACGAGTTGCTAGGCGAGCGGAGAATTGTTTATTACAAGTGGCAATGGCTAGGCAAGAGCGACTTGTAATAAACAATTCTCCGCTCGCCTAGCAACTCGTTAACTATTGCGAAAATTTCAAAACGGTAAAGGACTTTTCTTCTCAGTTCGATGCGTTCTACCCGCTCACGAGCGCTTCATACACAATTCTGGGACACCCTGTATATATATGTATTTACTGCATGTATGTCGTTAATGTAGTTTATATTTCTTCTTCTTTTTTTTCGCCGCTGCTATCTGCGACACGATTGAATCGACGACTGATTTGGACGACTGATACGTATTTCACATCGCGAACTTATATTATTAATTAGGCGACGCGTGCTGTAATGATATTGGACTGATGCGTGAAAATTTTTTGACTGATGTTACCAAATCGTTGCTTAAAAGTACCTAAATGTTAAGTTAAAGAATTTATCAATTTATAAATTGCGCGCTGAGAGAGGGAGAGAAAGAAAAAGAGAGGAGAGATTGACCGAGATCACGCTGCATTGCAGTCTCGCGGGAATCGGATAATAAGCTAAGCGAAACGAACGCTTCCCTGCGTTTCCTCCCGCTTTGTTTTTCTTGTTTATTCTTAATTTTACTTTTTTTTGCCAAGAAAGAAGCGCGCCAGTAGGTGTTAGTAATCGGTGTAATGTTAAGAGATCGACCGTGTAGTACAACAGTTGAGACGCTCGTCGCACGTGCAAACGGGTCTCTGACGCATCCCCGGTTTTTCTATTGTTTTACTCCTTTTTCTCCCTTTTTTTTATTTCTGTTTTCTCTCTCTTTCTTCCCCCGCAATTTTTCTGTACTGGCTATGTGCGTAACTTCCGCGTGCAAGTTGCACGTTGGGGTACGTATGTACGATTCGCTTTCCCGTAAAAGGAGAACCTCTCCGTTACTCCCGTAAAGCTAAACGATAGAACACAAACAGGACACTCTGTTGAAAAAGGAAAAAAGAAAAAAATAGGGAAATAGTAAAGTAAAAGGAATGCGGCGAGAATTTCATTTCGCGCGACAGCTTTCTAACGATAACAATAAGCCTCTTTAATTCCGTTACTTGCGTTACTTGTGGTAAGATTACGTTTATTACCTTTTTTTATATCTACATAGATATCGAGCAGACAGCTTTCCCGGTCAAACATTCGCACGTAACTGTCGAGTGTAAGACGTGCAAGGGGGAAAAACCGATGCAAATTACAGGGAAATATGGAAGGCCTTGCCGCAACGTCAGATCGCAAAATCTGCGTGATTAACATATCGGCCCATGAAATCCCCCCTGCCCTGCCCAGTTAGCCCTGCCTTGCCCCCCCCCCAACCCTTTGTGACAAACTTTAAAAAAATGTTTATATATTTTCAAGAGACAATTCTTCTGTTTTTGGTACAAAATGTTTCACGAGACCGCGTCGCATTTGCGCGCAAAAGCAACGCGCGTCGCACGCGGAGGGTTAATTAATCGATTTGCGGTTTAATGGTATATACATATATACATATATAAGAGATTTTTTCTTTTTTAATGTAGCGCGACGCCGTTTACGTTACTCGCAAACGCGAGTCGGTCTTCGAACGGAAAACCGTGCGTTACCGTGATATAATTTGTTATATTATTTTTCATATATGATGCTTGGTTAATATAATATATACATATTAATTTTATATATATATATATATAAAATTATATACACACGTCTCTCGTTGACGCCACCGTGACTGTCATCAATGCCGTATCTGTCGCTATCGTTACTGTCATGATTATTATTATTCTATAGGCACGATATTATATTACTATCATTTTTATTATTGTCACATCAACACGAACCGCATCACCGTCATCGATATAGCTATCATTATTATTATAATTATTATTTTTTATTACCATCAGCATTGACATTTGACATGATGATTGTTCTTATTACCGCTATCCCTATTGCTAGAGCCGCTATTATGTACCGTCTTCGTTGTCGCCGACGAATTATCTCGTAATTACTTTTCATTATTGAGTTTTCACCGCTACTATTACCCGTCTTCGTTGTCGCCAGCGAATTATCTCGTAATTACTTTTCATTATTGAGTTTTTACAAGCGCTGTCATTGCCGCTGCCATTATCACTACGATCACTATTACATATTTATCACATTATTGCTATCTGTACGGTGAATCAGTACGGTTACTGCAACTTCTTATTATTACGATCACGATTAATTATTATTATGATGATGATTATCATTGCCACCTTATTTTATTATTATTATTATTATTATTTCTAAGCAATATCAAATGCATTTTAATATATTTTCATTTTTTATATATAATAAGAAATGTACTATTTGGTTTAATAATTGGTTTGTGTTCTCACTTGTTTCTCCAGTCACCTATCACATCCTCGATAGAAAGAACAGACAGAAAGAAAGTCGTGTTTATTACGTAAACAACTCAACTTGCAAATTATTGAATGATTCAGCATACGCGACGATTTTGTCGCCGGCGTTGTACGGCGAGTTTGATTATCTTTTTCTTTCAGCCGGAAGGTAAGTGACTATCAATGCGTCTATCTAGTTCTACCAGTTGTCCGGTTAATGTATCCTCGCAATAAATCGTAACGTCAACACGCATATCGCATTATCGAGCAACTACGTTATTTTTACGATAAATTTACGTATCCTGTTCGGTGCAGAAGCTGACGGGAATCTCTGAAAATAACGTCGATTTCACCGATGTCGTTGTCGTTGTTAGTACTTGCGCGTTGTAATATTCATTGTGGAGAGGCTGGCTTTCACATGCAAGATTGTCCCAGTCCTCTTGCATCTGCGGTGTCGCGTCACGAGGAGCGATGAAACGGTTGTTCTCGCCCAGATGATATAGATCCATCAATCTTAAGTGATACGAATTGATGAAACGTGATTTCTCGGAAGCGCGGTTGGCACGAGCCAATTGCCGTATATAGACGCCGTATAAATAAGCGAAGAATCGACGTTTTCATTAGAATTCTGCATGTGGAAGCTGGCCGTCATGTTAAACCTCGTACTCGCGGTGATCAATAAGGGCCGGAGCGCAAAGAAACACACAAACGAGATATGAGAAATAAAATGTCCATAAAATAATCCGCAGGAAATGAACAATAATGTTAACCGATGTTTATCGCAAACCAGATAAATATATCGCATGTCATGATAGGTCAGGAGTTCAATAATAAAATATAAACGCGTTTATAATGTAATCCATTTTGAAAATATGTCCATTTCTCTCGTGTCTCGTTGGTGCACTTTTGCGTCTCGGCTGTCAAAGTCTCGGTGCCCTAACAAAACACCCCTTAACGCGAGCGTTTCGAAATCGAGATCGGAACCGCGCCGATCAGGAACGCGCTGCCATGAGGAGTACGAAGTAAGAATGCCTCGTTTCTCAGCGGTCACGCAGCGTTTTGATTTCCGGATTAGTTTGATCGAATCGTCTTTCCCGGTTCTTGGTTCCTCGGAGAGAAAAGAAAAAACGGGGTGAAGCTCGCGCGCGGAAGAAATTTCTCGTAGAACGTGGAACGGTGAGTACGTGCGAGGGCACAGGGGGTAATGCGTATCGCAAAAAAGTCCAAAAAGTCCAGGGCCCGGAAACGAGGGTTGCTCCCCGGGAGAGTTCCTCGTTCACGCGATCATACAAGCACGAGGGAGGGCAAGGGAGGAAGGGAGGGAGGGAATCGATTCGAGAATCGCCACGCAGCTCGCCAGAGTCACGCATATATTTATATTACATTTACGTTTTTATGTTGATATTTATTTGTTCGTTCAGTTCGTTTCTCGAGTTGCATGCTTTAAGTGTCATCCAGAATGCTCAATGTACCTACTCTCTTCGTCGTCTCATTTCTCTCATGTCTGTTAGGCTTCGTGTACACATCTGAGATCCGTCGAACAGTGTAATACATGCATACAGCTACACGAATACAAGTTGGCGAACCGCTTGTATACGTTCCACCCTTCGATGGAAGGCATGTGCGAATGTGCGCTTCCACACAGACATCCCTCCGATTTCCTCCCTCTTCCCTGGCCTTCCCTCCGTCTTCTTCTGATTCTGCCTTCTTATTATATCGCCGTTTATTTCTCTAAGTAGTATTATTTAAGGTATCATCCTTTGAATTGAGATTATATTTTCGACGACACGACGACGTTGCTGAGACTTTAAACAATTCATAACGAATCATCACAAAATAATTGCGAGCGGCATTAGTAAGAAAGGAAACAGTGAGACAAAACGGATCTTAATCAGAGATACCGTGTAGCGTATGTAAGGTAACGTATATACATATACATATATATCAACGTGAGAATGCTTATTAACCCGCATATCACGGTGCAATGAAATTCATCGCACGAGATATGCCGTATTCGTCGGATGTTTCGTAAATTATCGCATCGTAACGTACAACGGGCAAAATAGCGCATGCATACATTCGCGATTGCAGCAACTGCAATGTACGAAGCAATTCTCTCAAGTCGCAAGAAGAGCGCGGCGATTTGCAAAATGTCGCGCATCAATGGCGAGCATAGTCGAGTCTCCCCTCTTTTCCCCCGTACGAGAGAAATTAATCGCGCGAAAGTCGCGTTAAATACGTAATGCATTCGCCTCTTTTTTTTCCCTCGCAACTTCCTCTGGCGATCGCACATGCACACATTCGCATATGCTGCACCGCGTAAGGCATACCTCAACGTGTGTCCGCTCATGTGATCGTGCGTGTATGTGCGTGTGCGTATGGAATTATTTTATGCATGTGCGTATACGCACCTTGTCTTACTCCCCTTTTCCGGATTAGCAGTGGTCGGAGAGGTCCCGCAGAAGGCCCGCAGGAAGCTCATAATTAAAGAAAAGGTTTTACTTCACTCGCCACGCGAAGAGAAACAGCGCGCCGCGCTGATTCCTCCATATACTACCCTAGTTTATCCTCCCCTTTTTATTATATCTCCCACAACACACGCGTAATCTCTTCCTTAACGACGCGAGTCCCGCGTTTGTAACGGATTGACTGACACACGGGGCGTGATTTTAAGTGAAAGAAAAAAAGAACGATTCGAGGAAGAAGAAAAAGCGAGGGTGTCGTGGCGGCGGAAGAGGGGGTTGACACATTACACTCGCACACGGTGCGGAGCGTCGGATCTCTTATTGAATCAATTAAATCGCAAACGTTTTTCCAAACGAGCTTTAGCGTAATCAATTGAAATAAATGTCGAATCCAGGCGCGTTCGGTCGGTCTGCAATTGCGAGTTGCAACGGGGGACAATTAAAATCGCCGGAAAGAGGGAGGTGAGAGCGTCGCGAACGTCACGCGAGCGAGATTCGCGTTCTCGGGGTTTAAGCGGAGGGTTTAAGTGTGTATTGGGGGTGTGCAGCTGCATGAGCGGTGCGTTATTGTGTTTCAGTGCTCACCTCTATGACGGGGCTGAACTTGAACTCTCTGAACACCCAGTCAGCGAAGAAGTTGTTCACCTGCACACTCTGCGGCAAGGTACTATGCAGCAAAGCATCCCTGAAACGCCACGTTGCCGACAAACACGCCGAGCGACAAGAGGAGTACAGATGCGTCATCTGCGACCGGGTGTACTGCTCGCGTAATTCCCTGATGACTCATATATATACCTATCATAAGAGCAGGCCCGGCGACATTGACATTAAGTTCTTTTGAAGGTTTAGATAAGGTAGGGACCACGCTAAAACACACTTATGGCGCACAACATTTTGAAGATTTTAACAGTCTCTCTTTCTCTCTATCTTTTTCTCTCTTTGACTCACCCCTGTACGATTTAACACACATAACGTATTCCTTCCCTTTCTATCTCTATTCTTTCTCTCTCTCTTGCTCTTTCATTCTCTCTCAGTCTTCATCTACTCTCTATTCTTTCTCCTCCTTTACACACACATCCGCAAGTATGTCTGTATACCAATATACCGCACGCTTATTCTCCAATCGTGCCTCCTTTGAGATTCATTTCCTTGTTTTTCGTGTTGGTCCGCGTCGATGGTTCGTTTGCCGGTGCATCGTCTTCTTTCTCTCTTTTTCTCTCTGTTTTTCTCTGTCTCTCTCTCCGCGACCGGGCGACCCCGTCGTCACCCCTACGCGCGCGCGGGCGCCGAGCTCGCTTCCTTTTCCTCTTTCTCGTTCCGCGCTGGCACTCCGCGGATGGTGCATGCCACGCCGAGAAAACCGGTCTCGACTTGTGTGTGCACGCGGAACCTTCTTTCTCTTCTTGTTCGCCTTACGGTTCGAGCCTCGCGCACCGCCGTGTCCGCTTCTCAGCTCGCGTAACTGCTTTCTTTCCTCTTATCCCGTCGTCCTTCGCGCCCCTTCGGTACCGTACGCGCCCGCTGATCGAGTTCTTCCGGTATTCGCCGGTCCGTTATACCTGCTGTCAGTGACTCGAATCCCCGATGCATCATTAAAGCAGCATGCCGCGTAGCCCGCATCAATGTCAACGCGTTGACGGGGGATGGATGCAATCGCGGATGACTGACACGGGTGAAACTTTTCTAAAGGACTAAATTAAGCGGATCCGGACGCGAACGGCTACTAAAACCACCTCGAACTTCCGGATGCGCCTTGACTCTCTTCCACACGCTTCCTACTTGGGCAGTATGCGTTTCTTACTAACGTCTTCTGTAACAACATCCTGGCGCTTTGTGACAGAGTTGTCTAAGACGAGCAAAGATAATTGACTGTTTCATTGATAATTGCGCGTCGTTGCTGTTTGTCGTCGTAATTGCGTTCTACGGACGTTCTATGGACGGTGAAATACAACATCTTTGGATACTAACAATTAAAACGATGGCAACCGATCATTTCCGATAGGAAACTAACACGAACACCACCTATTGTTATACGGCTTGGTTCTTTTTTTGTTTATACATCATCCGCATATCACATGTTTTTACATGCTGTCTTTTTTTTTCCTTTCGATCAAGCCACCAACCTGCATATATAGTTATTCGTTGCTTGCTTGCCGCTCGTTTGCATGTCTACCTGATTGCCCGCCTGTTGCTTGCTTGCTTGTAGCTTTGCCTACGTGTCTGACTTAATTCGCGCGTTTCTTGATTATTTTTCTATTGACACTATATCGAAATCCGCGCGCTGAATGGGAGAAATCTACATATCGACGCGAGACAGTGAATTCAGAATCAGAATTGATCGAGTTGAAACGCGAGGCAGAAATCCTATGTTTCGTGAGATTATAATTTAACGTAATCGCGCGACAAATAATGATAATTGTACATTCAACGATGGATCTCTTTTGCGAAGTCGTAGAAAAATAAAAACAAATAATGTCATTCTCTTAAAACACTGTTTCGCCGCAGATATTTATATTTTTCCTTGTTATATAGTTTTATGTTCATCGTTTGATACTGTTTTCTTTCGATTATTAGCATTTTTGTTATTCTTGCCATTCGGTTATCATTTTCGATTGACTCGGCAATACCGATACGAGAACTTTCCGGGTGAACGTAGCCAGGATTATCGTGAGGTCTTTCAGCAAAAGATTCGTATTATTTGCGCGACCGCGAAATCGATTTGCTCGTGCTTTTAATCTTGAGAACCAATTAACTTCTCTTCATGAATTCGCGATCCTCGTTCGATCAATAATATGACCATCAGCGAAAATGGTGCGCGCTCGATTCTTTAAGCTGCGGATTATTCTATCAGGTGCTAATAACATCTCAATCGACCGACCCTAATGCGCTAACGCATACTAATCTCTAATTCTCTAACTAATGCTCGATACACGCGATAACGATACACAACTCCCCTTTTTCGTCCCTTCTCTTGTTTCCTCTTTCTCAGACGGGATCTTTTAGTGTCCCGTGGTACCATTTCGAGTATTTGATAAAAGGAGTGACGACTGTCACACGTCAGCTCTATTTAACAAACTTATCCTATCTAATTGATTTATGGAGCTTTGCAGATTGCACACAATTTCATATCATTCCGAATTCTTTTATTTTCCAAGCGCAATCAGGCTCTCTGATAAGACGCTACAGCCAGATCTGGTAGTTCCAAGTGCTATTTCTTACGTTAATTTGTATAAAAAATTGCGCACTGCGTTGCGGAATATTTGTGTTACGATATTTACATTATTCGTAAAAGATATGGTAATGAAAAAGTTTAGTTAAACATGATGAAAACTCGGGCTTTCAATTTTTTACGCTGTTTCCCAGTTAATTTATGATCAATGAACTACTTTATGTTTGTTGGATAAATGAATAAATATCGGATGAGCCGAAAAGTTGTGGCGAGCCTCCATTATAAGAAAATCGGCCAGTTTATTTGTGCCCCTGTTAAAACGATTTATTTATTCAACCAAATAATGTTGCTCGCGCTCAACGATTTTCCACTGTATAATGCATTGGTGAAACAGAGTTGCCATTTGACGGCACTCGCAATGGAAGCTATTGAAACATTGCCTCAGTTTTTCCACTCAACCAATATAATAACAATTTTATTTAACAAAAATAATCTCATGACACATGGAAGTACCAACTCTGGCGTTTTAACGATTGGTTTTGTCGATCGGTAGCATCATGTTCTCGTCATTTAAGATGAGGAGTGAGAATAAAAAAACCGATGACATTTCGACGATTTGAAGTGTTTCATATTGCAAAATATACGGCAAAATATATGATATATTTGTATTATACAAATGTGTCATCCCGCTCGCGAGAAAGAAAGATCCTCAGGATCCGTTTGATCCATTCAAGTTCAAAATCGATACGTCGAAATTACAGCGGTTTCGATGAGCGTTTGATCCCTGGATGGATAAACTGGATGGATAAACAAGCTCTTGGTGAGCGATCTCTTATACGAATCTGGATACTTTTCAGGTACGGGCAACGGGATGCATCCGGCACCGACGACGCCTCCCACTGTCATGTACCGAATGCCACTACCCACTCCGGGTGGCATAAACGAGCCTCAGGAATGCCCGTACTGCCGTCGCACGTTTTCATGCTACTACTCCCTCAAACGTCACTACCAGGACAAACACGAGCAATCGGACACGGACTTCATCTGCGAGTTCTGCAACCGTAGGTACCGCACGAAGAACTCGCTGACGACACACAAGAGCCTGCAACATCGCGGCACCAGCGGCGTGCTGAAGCGGCTCCTAAAGGCCTCGGCGATTAAGAACGTCCTTGGTAGCATGCATCATCAGATGCAGATGCAGCAGCAACCGCAATGAAAACGTCGGAAAAATCAAAGCTTTTCCTGCTGGACCGTCTGCGTCGTCGTCATCGTCGTCATCGTCGTCGTCGTCGTCGTTGTCATCGTTGTCATCGTCATCGTCATCGTCGCTGTCGTCGTTTCTCACGCAATTCGCTCGATCGACATCACTCTGTCAGCAGCGCGTGAACTCTGAAAACCAACGCCAAATTATCGGAAGTACACACGTAGAGAGATACACGAGAGCGTGCTCTCATCTTCGACTCGGGCTCAATCGAAGATCGGTTTGACTCGGATCGCAATCGATGAAATCCTTTTCCTTTGTCTACATTACAGATCCGTGATGCAGAAAGAGATCACGTGCTGACAGAAGTTGGCCAGTGTCGAGCTATCGACACGACTCGCGTCTACCTGCTAAATCCCTCGACTTAGACAGAAGTCGATTAGCTCGAACTAATTAGGTAACCGACTTGGCCTTTTCTGTCTACGTCGCTGGTCTGTAATCTAGGAAGGGATCAGTTGATGATCACAGTTAATTAACCGAGATTATCAACTTATACCATAAACTAGGCTGAGTAAAATTAACAATAACCCGGATTAAATAAAATTTCAATTCTCTGTCTTTGCATTCAGATCCGTGATCGAGAAAGGGAACAGAAAACGACAGATAGCTGAGTTGGGTTCAGTTCAGTCCAGGTGCGCAGCGCAATGCCCTTGCAAGGCGCAGCACAGTACTGGTCGCGAGACGTGAAATAGGAAACGGATGAGAAAGAAGGGAGGGAAGCAAGTAGAGATAGAGATAGAGATAGAGAAGTGGAGCTCTGAAGTTGGGGTCTGAAACGCGGACGAGCTTGATCCGAATTTCGGTGTCTTCTAATTTCCCCACGTTTTTCCATCTCGATATGTATATACATACACACGCGGTTTTTCTAGTTTAAAGTCACTCGCCGTAGAGTTGTAATTTTTCATTTTCTTTCGTCAAGACTGCAATCAATCCAAAGAAGGACAATTTGACTGAGAAGCTTGTAGCTCGACTGAAGCGAAGAAAGGAAGGAAGGCAGAGAACGAGGCTCGAACTCGAAGTTAAAGTTTAGCGCGCGATGTAAGAAACACATTCCATTGTCGGCGAATTGCATGCCGGTGCAGTTAGAATTTCGATTCTCCAACGAGATTTCGAGTGGGAAAATTATGCGAGGAGGCCTCGAAGGGCACGCTTTCAGCTGACGTTCTCCAGAGAGCGCATCGCGTAGGAAGCTTAGAGGAACGCACGTAGAGTAGAACGGTTTGAAAAGGGAACAGAGTCTTCCGGAGATCATTTCTGAGATTGAATTTTACATTTACGGAAGTGCAGAATTTTTCCATATCGGCGCTATCGAGACACGCCTGAAGGGTTTGGAGAACGCGCCTAACCGGATCGTACGCGAGTTTTAACGCGTTCCGCGCTCGCGATGGATCAACGAGATCGGATGAGGCGATTGGCGAACGCTCGGATCAGCTGCTCAGAGTCTTGTCGAGTGTGGACCAGACGATTTTACGTGTTACTATAATCCAGAACGCGATCAAACGACAAGGAAGATCCAACGTGAACGAGATCGAGGATTGACGCATCGCGTAGATTACGAACACGCGTGGCGTATGCTGCACTCTACGCGAATAAATCGAATAGACAGATCGCGAACAGTCGTTTAGGCAGGGAAACAAAAAAAATACGAAGCGAATCGACGATGCTAGGCCTAAAGGCGAAACGGACGCTTCTGATCGCGCAAAAGATGACGTCGATCGAAGATAAAAAACGATCGCGACGACGGTAGTGACGTGGGACATCGAGTTGCAATCGATCGATGTAGATGTTGCCGATTATTGTAAAAGTGGGAAGGGGGGACGAGATCGGTTTTACGAGATCGGAGGAGAAAGGGAGGTAGACGCGGAAGTGGTAGAGCTATATCATGGGTTCTTAACGTGTATATGTAGATTCGTCGTATGCGCTAAAAATACAAACTATATTTTTAACTCTTTGAAAATAATATTTTGAACTGTAAATATATTATATTCGTACGATACATCGATAACGATGATATTCTCCTGTTCAGATTTTATAAAAATCGGCATAGTCCTACATAGATATTTCACGGATGGGCGGAGCAGTGCCCGCGGTCCATTCTCTTTATTTATCTTGTACATTTTCAACGATTGTCCACACATCAGGAAGCCATCTATGTCGCGCGCGTTTTCTGTAGCCGCTAATCGAGCCGGGGAAATCCTTTCTACATTCCGTTTAGTGTTCGCGACTAGTGCGAGACGAACGCATTTCTCCGCGAATCGAACTCTAAACGGTTGAAATAGATCGAGTCGTTCGATGAGACATTTTACAGGGGAACACTGCTCTGCTCCTCGGACTTTAATATATCCATATTAACAAATGTACAAGCAAGAGGAAACCCTAAAAAAGTTGTTCATCGTAACATATTCAGGTTTAAAACTCAGCGTAGAGAAACGAGAAAAATGTTGATGTTTTATCTCTGTAAGGCGAAAAAGGAAATGCCATAATAATTAACGAGCAAGTACAAATTATCGTGGAAAATATAAATTATGTCTACGTCTAACTTTTAAGATGCGTAGTATCGGGAAAGGAATATTTAACGGAAGCGCGGGAAAATTACGGGAGAAAGGAAACGCAGCGAGGGAGGGACACGCCTCCCTCGAATTTCATCGCCGGGCGAATTGATTCTGGAAGAACCGCGCGCGAGTAAAATGGAAAGGGTAAAAACACGAGTTTTCAAACATATCTTCGAAGTGTGAAGTATACTGTGAAAAAAAAATACGAGTTTAGATATTTAGGCCGTCTCTCTCCGCCGAGAGATTTTATAATTATTACATATACATTCTTAAATATCGGTAGGTCGATTTTCGATGACGTTTGGTCAGGGCATAATGTGGAGAGCACGACATCGATTGGACGAATTATCGAAATTTGCGTGATTTTGCGTTCCTGTTTTCTTTTTTCTTTCCTATTTTATTTTTTAAGAAAAAGGAAAGAGTCATTTCGGAGTTGCTGAGAACGCTCGATTGGTTGGATTAGTGAAGAAAAAGATATTTATCCTAGTCATTCTGGAAATTTTTGTGATTCTGTGATATCGAAGATCGTGGCATTGGACGATGAGAGAAAAGAAAGAGAAGTGAAAAGAGAGAGACCAAAAATGCGTTTAGTCTGTTCCACATTATGATCGCCGGGCGTACTCTTAAAAAATAAAAAAAACTCTTCTAGCGAGGAGTAAGAAATTATAGTAATTGATTATATTAACGATTAAAGTAATATCGAGAAATTTCTGTGATGTTCTTCAATTGGTATACTAGCGCGACTGCTAAGTAATTATGTGAACGGAAAAAAAAGTATACGGAATTTATGTCGATGTTCGGTGTTGTAATTGTAAGAGGCGAGACTGTATCGAGATGAAAAGATTTCAACGTATATATTACTTCGAAATTTTGCGAGATGGGATAAGGATAGGGACGAGATGGTGGGCAATCGCTGGTCGATCTAACGAGAAAATCATTCCTTTTGTGCGCAGCAAATAATTTTTCGTGTCGCATACGGACAATGAAATACACTGAAATCGACGTGCAAGTCGACAACTCTATTTACTCGGCAATTCAGTTTTTAATTTCGTATATATGTGTGATCCACCTGAAAATTTTCCTACGTGTGTACGTAGATCGACGAATTCTTTCTTTCAGTATTCTTTTTTTCTGGCGCGAGCGGTAAATGCATCGAAAGCAATCAGCTGTTGCCATTCATCGCAGATAAACTTAGTCTAGTGTAAACGTTTAACGTTCGCGTGCGCGTGTCGGGTGAATAGGTGTGCGCGTACGAGTGTGTGCACGTGGACGTGCCGTATGCATTACTTGCATACACGTCCACACTCACACGAGGCACGTAACTGCTGCAGGGTAACGACCCCATTACACGCCGGAGCGAACGCGAGGAAAGAGAAAAAAAATATCGAATCGAAGCGGAATGACTATAGATTATTTATCGGAATGTGCCAAGGCCTCGAACCGTTTACACGGACGTAATTTTAGTTAGATAGGACGCGCCCCGTCTCTCCCGTTGAGGAGGCATACTATCAATATTTAATAATCGTTTTAGAGTATAACGGAAGGGGTACGATTAAAAAAAATAACAAAAAGGATAAAGATATATCACACAGTGAGTCTTCGGGATTTTTAATGTGCGGATTTTTCGTCTCATAAGTCGATTTATCGTCCCGATTTGTCTTAAGGAAAAAAGCTCCCCGAGGAGGAGAAAGCGCGATATGGCGAAAATTTAGTCTCGGTTCTATCTTACGTTTCGCTCGCATCCCGCGTGCAACTCGCGTGTACATACGAGATTCTTAAGGAACTTAAGAAACCACGTATTTTTTTTCTGGCAGAGAGAAAAAGAAAGAGAGGGAGAGAGACCGATACGTGTAACTCTCAGCAGGATTTATTATGCGACGCGTGTGTTTCGCTTTGAGGAACCGCGCGACATGTCTTTCTCTTTCTTTCTCTTTTTTTCTCTCTCTCTTTGTGGTTCGTGGTTTTACTTAAAATTACACGTTTCTTTTCGCGCGATACGTCTGTCGACCGGCGACAACATGGTGCAATCTCATCGTCAGCAGGCTAAAACGTTCACTCGGAACGTATTCTTCCGGAGCGTATTCCCTGGTGAATTTAACTATAACCTGCACTGTTAACGGCTTCCTTTTGACCTTAAAGAACCACGTTGTGTCTAAGTTGGTAGTTGTCCGTTCGCCGATGAGCGGGCCCTACGGTGTATAATTCGGATCGTTATAACCGAAGAGGTCAAGTTTACTTCCTGGCGCTGTGACGAATACTTTGATACGCGAATTTACTTTTGAGAAGGCTGATTTTTGTAACGTTTTAATCGTCAGTTTATTTAAAGACTCAAATTTATGTGTACTAGTTTCTTCGTTCTTCTTAATTCCTACTTTTAAAGGAATCGACTGATTAGATTTTCTTCCTTTTTTTTGATTGGTTTAAAGTTATCTTTTTTTTTCTTTTCGTCATGTGATATTATATTACCAAAGAGCATCGAGAAAACTTTGTAAAACTTTCCCCGACGTGAGTGGTGTGTGCCCTGGAGAATACGGAACTGCGAATGCACCGCATTCATGTAACGCGTCTCATGTAATTTTTCTATTGAGAACTATGAGCCACGCAATCTTGTTTCATTCCTACGTGCATCTTATTTTTCGTAAAAATACAGTTTTGCAGTTTACATCAGCTGGTAAATCAATAGTAACTTAATGGTTGCAACAGCGCAGTTCGCAGTTCCAGCCGGCTATCGGAAACGCTACAAAAGTCCGGGAAAGTTACAAATCGATTGTTTTCGACGGAAACACTCTTCGGTTTCAGTAAAAAGAGAAAAGAAATTTAATTTCCAAAAAGGGGGATCAAATGGAACTATGAAAGGAAAACAAAGAGAAGTAAGAAGTACATCAACGCTAATCAATAAAACGAAATAGCGATATAATTGTAATGAAATTGAAGAAAACGAAAAAAAAATACGTCATGCATAGGAGAAAGACTACTTAGATTTATTTTTATTATGTCTGCAAAAAGACTTTAAAATAAAATATTTAAATTGTGCCATAATTAATATTAACAAAAGAAGAAAAATGAAATCTTAAGTATAAATTTTTATTGTTACAAAAGTTTTTAAATTTATCGGAAGAGAAGAAAAAAAATCGCAAAAAAAGAACGAAAAAAAAGTGACGTGTGTGAAACGATAAGAAAAAGATTATATCATTACTATCTATGGGTAATTAATAGTATGATAGTTCTTAGAGAAAAACAGACGTCGTGTCAGTCTAATGACGATTGTCGTATCAACAAGAGAAGCTAGGATTAAATAACAGTTGGTTATTTGCGCTCAATATAACTAAGAACTTTGTAGTATGGATCTTTTTCTACTCGTACCAAAAATTTTATTGCTAACTGTCGACTTCGTTTCTTTTTTATGTGTACATAGGGCATTACCTCATATCGTTCTTATCAAACGTGTAATGCGAAATTACGATTAAACGGTTCAATGAAATTACTGTCAACTTGAATGTCCGATTTCTCGGGACGATCAGTTCGCTAGTCAGATATCGTCACATGCAGAGAAACACAGAACACCGAACTCGTACTCGCGAGAATGAATAATTTCGTTTTAACGCACAGCACGCGACACACATTTTGTCACAATGCGAGAAAGTTGTCGCATTACCGCGTCGTGGTAATCCAATGTACGGCTTGGTACCATACAATATACATATATATATACATATATGTATGCACTTAGTATGTATATATATCTGACAAGCGCAACGCATCGTCCGCGTTCAATCTAACGATCCAATCCAATATCTTTTCGGGCCGATAGGAGCTTACAGCGAGAAACTGGAAACGTTGATGATCGCTCGGCTGCGCGATGCGACGTGCCGAGACGAGAAGACGAGAGAACTTTGATGTAGCCAAGAAGAGATGTACATATGTACGATGTACTCACCGCGAAAGAGGGACAAGCCCATGCGAATATATTACTTCTCCACCGTGTAACTGAGGTGTATATGTGTATGTATATGTATGTGTGTACGTATACGTATATGTATACGATATGTCTGTGTATATACTAGATTAAGGGTGGCACGCCGAGCGTGGCACGCTACAAGCTGTCGCGGATAGCCGCGGTGGTTCGCACTAGCGTAAACGAATGAGGTATGCGCTATTTTCTTAATGTATCATACAACGTAATAGGCACGAGAGGAAGGCCGATCGCCAAGGGCTTGTTTTTCGGAAGCTGAAGAGGGACTCGCGAGTCTTCCGCGAGAAAAGGATGACTGAATCGGAAGGGTGGAACGGATTTCCGAAACCGGAAATGACGGCCGAAGAGCGACGTCCACGGCGATTGCGTTTCGTCTCGCTCGTCACGCATTGTACGTCCGTTATTTCTGATAAAGTTATGAATATCATTGTACGTATATTAAACATATCTTCCGCGAGTCTGTCCCCCGCCTAGAGAGAGGGGGATGCTTGTGTGTATTCTAACATCGCCGGAGAGTTTTATATTATGCTTTACGTATATCGTTATGATTGTATCATTATCAACTCACCGTCATCTCGTCGTCACCGCCCCCATAATCACCGACGTTCATCCCCCATTGATAATCATCGTTCTTGCACCACTGTAATTATTTTATTATCCTTATCAGTTATTGATTATAAATAATTATATATGTATATTAGTAGTAGTAGCGGAGAGAACAGATTTCTAGTTTAATTTCTATCACTATTAACTACCACTACTACTACTACTACGAGTATGTTTACTGCTGTTATTATATTGTTACTAGTACCGCTGCATCATACTATTATTTTCGATATTGTCAATGAGTTTTGTTATATCGAGATATACGTTTAGCAGATTATAGTTTAATTGAGATTTGTTCATATTGGAGCGTGTACGATATTGAGGAGTGGTCGATGGTACGTTATGTTGCACTGTGTACGCATAAATATTGTATAGACACCTTTGTTAGAGTATCTATCTTTTCAGATCCTTATTTTTATTTCGATTATTCTATTACGACGTTTTATAAAACTGATTGTTTAAATATGTTAGGGGAACTTATTGAATACTTATTATTATTATTATTGTCACAGTTATTAATAATTATTATTATTATTATATTATTGCCGCTCTATTATAGTAATTATAATTATTACGACTATTCCTGTTATCATGAGTACTGTATTGCTATTATCGTCATTCACCACTGCAATCATTTTTTACATCTAACACCGCTATCGCTACGTAACTGATATCGCTATTATAAAGAGTAATATTTATTCGGAAATCCGTCGTGACGAGTGTATCGCGCGTTTCGCAAGGGGATGAGCGATGTACAGCCACGACGCGCATTTATTACGATTGCGACTCGCGTGTCGCAAGATGAACGAGGTCCGCTCGCGCCGCAAGATGTTTTCGCCGCGACGCGACGGGGCTGCCGATAATCCCGTTTTATCGCTACATTGTAAGCTTAATTTTAGTTGCATCATCGTCACCGAGATCATAAGCTGTCGAAAAGCTGTAGAGCGGGTCGTAGAACGCAAAAGGATCCACGTGTTGCAAGAGCAGGTCACATAGCGCTTTCCGTTTATCGGTTTCCGCCGGAGGAAAAAGAAAACCCTCGTATCTCTGTATCTGGAGAAGCAATGCCGAGGGGGCATCGACGAGAATGCGAGACCCTCGCGAAGGGTGGAAGGTTCCTGCGTGGACTTCACTTCTCACATTCCGTTTTGCATTTGTGTTCATTTCTCTTCTCTCTGCTCGAACCTTGACGTAGTGTTTTCAAATGCATCAGCCGGTGAATTAAAGATAGTGCTGCTTTCGTCCCACTGGGCTGAGAGCTTTTCTTTATTGCTTGTTATCGAAATCGATCGAAGCTCTCCTTCGGAGAATATCGTTATTATTATTTAAGCGCTGATGCAGTATTATGTTTAATTGGTCGAGATAGATGTCGGTGCCTTTTTTATTTTATGTTATTTTACAATTTCATTTTACAAATTGATTTCTTACATGTAAATTGTGTTGAATATCTTTCTGAATTTATTTTTTAATCGGGCGACTGCACACGGCAATGCCGTTTTTTCGGAGCTATCTCCAGGTACATTATATTGAGGTTCGAGTGCGCCTGTGCTTTTTACATATCCCATCGTCGTAACGATGTCGATTGACTTGCCAGAGCCGATCGATTGAACTGTAATAACGACGTGTCGATGCGAGTCCGTATTAATTTTTCACGCAACGGATCACATTTCTCAAGAATTCTCGCACAATTTCGCGACGTTGTGGAATCTTCGGTGGACAATCACGGCCCGACTATAATTATAATGTAAACAAAGTGCAACACGCTGCCTTGCTGAACAGTACAAGTACAAAACGAATACAAATACATAAAGAAGAAGAAGAAGATAAGGAAGAAGAAGAAAAAGAAAAAAAATACGCGTCTTCTCGATTTAATGGACGGGAACGATTACCGGTAGTTAAGGGATATCAAAACACGAAGATAAAAACGACGACAAATTGTTAAACCGTTAAGTAAAGTGGAAGATAACAAAAAAAGAAGAAAGAAAGAAGAAAAGAGGCTTCGTTACATATGACAACGGCCCGGATCCGTCGATCATATCTACTATGCATGCACGCACGAGGGCTAAATCAACGACGGTGAAAATGCGTTTGTTCACAGATACCTCAGTTGCCGTGGCCTCAGACCTTCTCGAGTTTTACAATCTCGCGTTCCGCTACGACGTGTCTCTCTCGTCCGTTTATCCTGTCCGTTGCACTGATGATTCTCAAGGAAAGGCGTAGCGTGATAGTACCTTGCACTTGCGTGTAAACTCACACACAGCAGCATACGTGTAAAACGTGTAATATTTACCGTGTACCTCGATCTGCATCTCCGGATCGTACGACACTGTCATTTACGGGGAACGCTTAGCAACGACATACATATATACGTATACAGATCGAGCCGGAGGAGGTGATCAATGTGATTGGATGGGAAAGTGCCGGAGATAGAAGAGTCGAAGTACGAATTGCTGTGACTCGAAACTAGAATAGCATCCTCCCAACTTCAGTCTTGCGCCAACTGCAAGATGCGAGATAAGAATACAAAGAGAGAAAGAGGAAGAGAGAGGGTTCAGTTCAGTTTAGTTACTTCGAGTCTTGTGTCTCTCGCACGTTTCTCCCTGCAATTTAATCGGTCACGGAGAGCTACATGTACATATTTATCTCGCGTTTAAGCGCGTCTCTTCTCTTTATTCCGCCCTTGCCCGCCCGCCCCGCTAATCGTTCTTCCGTCACGCGTCTCCAAGGCGAAGGGTGATCCGTCATGATCGACACGATCGACCCTTCGTGCCGATGTAATAACAACTTCCGTCATTAATGTACATACGAGGCTCTCCCGCGTCGAGCGCCGACTAATTCCAGATAGATTTGTACGTCCCTCCTCTCCGCCCACTCGCGATACTTGCAACGTGATCGAGCATGATCGAGGAGGAGGACTCGATGACGTTCGCTCCGACAAAGCCTATTCGACGAGAAGAGCCTAATTATATGATATATATATATAAATATACATATACATATACATATACATACATACATATATATTTTACGTCTCCGCAAGATCTCGACCGGAAACTTTCGTTCCGGGGGAGATCCCACGCACAAACGCACAGCTTCCGGTCCCGCCAAGGCCCGGGGCTCGAAGAAACGACACTGCCAAAATCTACGTACAGCTCGTTATACGACACCTCTTTTCCAAATGAAAATTCCACCGTTCCCTTTCTCCCTGACTTGTCCTCCATCTCCCGCTGACCCTGCGTTCCACCCTTCCCCCGTGTGCGTAAGAATTTATCTGAACTGAGGTAATCTTCCCGTATGTGTGTGTCTGAGGCTCGGCAATAAGATATACTTCTCACTAAGCTACAATATAGTTGTTGCTGTACTTATTTCTGTCCTGTATTTTGTCATCGGTCTTTCTTCTTTCTCTTCGGATATTCAATGCGGCTACGAGCAACACGTGCATCGTTCGTATATGCGACGGACTCCCATGAGGGTGCACCTTTGTTCTAGAGGAACGAGTGAGAGGACGACGCATGTGAGCCACGAGCGCGCGAAACTCGCCGTATCATTATTATTATGACTTTTTTAATTATTATTATTGCGATTATTATTATTATTATATTATATTTTACAGAGAGTGCGGATATTAGATATAAAGATATGTATAGATAGAACATACACAGACAGAGACGTACACACAATGCGAGCGCGCGCAAGCACGCGCACACACGTACACATATTATTCCGTTATCGCCGTTATACCATCCGTGTAACATAACATTGCGAATAAACTTGCAGTTTATTAACCGATCAAACTGATCTGTGATTGTGTTTTCTCCGCACACCACCGTCCCTTCCATAAAACTCACGGATGCCGGGATGAATAAAAATTGAAATGAATAAATATTGCAAATGCATCTATAGTTTATCTGCATGCACCTGATTGCAATCTAGACATCTCGCAGTGGCAATGATAATATAATTTCTCAATTCCGTGTCACATAATTTTACCCTAGCTGTTACAGGATCAACAACTAGATACAAAAGTCTGAGTAATTGATTTTTTTTATTATTATCTTATCATGGAACAACAAGGTTTAAAATAACATTCCGCTGCGATTCTATACAAGTGGACGGAGCGCATATCTGACGAGAATCG
The DNA here is from genome assembly GCF_003672135.1 of Ooceraea biroi. Taxonomy (NCBI): domain Eukaryota; kingdom Metazoa; phylum Arthropoda; class Insecta; order Hymenoptera; family Formicidae; genus Ooceraea; species Ooceraea biroi. The sequence goes on from NC_039506.1 coordinate 2,402,125, forward strand.
ATCATACAGTAGGCGTCACGATCGATCGATCCATCATCAAAGGTTACGCCAAGTGTCGAAGGAAGAAGGTGGGCCGTAGGGTGACATAAATTGCTTGCAACTATTTCCGCATATAGACCACGTCTCCACCCATCGAGCGATGGACAAAATATCGACGCACGGCTTTACCATGAAGTCTCACGGCCTTGGACGAGGGATGCAACCCTCGGCGCGGCAAGATGGCGCCGGGGCGAGTGTGCGCGCACGCGGCATCGGGTGGTATCCCTATCATATCCATAGCCGTACATCTCGTTTTCGCTCGCCCTTTCCGGAGCCACCCTCACTTGGATCAGGCGATACTCACCCCAAATTCAGTAATTGGTAAAGAAGATTTATTCGTCGGTTAACATCAAACAGTCATTAATCGATTAAAAAATTTAATTAAATTTCTCCCAAATGCCGTTCATGTAGAATATTTATACAGAATGTATAACGTTGCATCTATAATATCGCTATGCTATCGCAAACACGAACTATAATCCCGCAAATGGTCACCGAGATTAATCGAGCGGCTGAGGTTCTTCAACCACGTTTTTCCTCGCGGTTTTCCATGCGACCTGAGAACTTTCACTCGGACGAACGTGGGACGAACGGAAGCAGCGAAGGGGAAGAAATATCGAGAGGGATCGGGCGGGAAGCGCGCGTGCGCTCATCCGCACGTGTGAGAGGGTGCGTGGGTGTGCTGGAATCGACTGAGGGTGCGGCGGGAGGGTGCAACAACAGGGGAAGACGGAGGTAGGATTGGTAGAGGAAGAGCGAGCGCGGCAGGGAGAGAGAGAAGCGGACAGATACGATCGGCGCGAAGATTTAGTCAACAACGCGCGACCACCTGTAGTTGTAGCTTCCAGCCACTCCTGCGAGCAACCCTTTCTCTCCGTGTCGCGCATTCCGCGACCTCGTCCGTCCCATCTCGCGGTAGCTGATCTGCGCTGATCCGAGAGCCAGGTCCTCCTTGCTCTGACGAAGCAGCTGACGACCGGGAAGCTGGCACGAGAGACAGAACAGACAGACAGGTAGATAGGCATCGCGGGGGTCACCGGCGACGACCCTGCGCCGATAATTGGCGGAAACGGAACACGAGAGAACGACTGCACCAGCTCCGTCCAACGGCTGCGACGGCGACGGCGTCGGAGACGCTGGCGAAGCAGGAGGACGAACACTCCAGACACCACCAGATCACCCGATCCTAACACTTCTCGTAGCAAGCTGCCAGGATTACCATCAAAATGAAGACCTCATCGTTCTCCTTGCGAGTGATGCGCCGGGTGAGTAAAGAGATTACTCTTTGAACATCCGTGTTTCCGGGCGCCAATGGCTGGTCGCCGCCAACGCCTCTCTGGGGTGTACACGAATTTCGATAGGCGTCGGTGGCACTCTTTCGTGATGTCAGGTCGCATCTCGTCACGCGATTGGGAATTTGCACCCTGGGACGCGTCGGATGGAATCTGGCGAGACGAGTCAGCTTGTTGCAGTTGACACGAAAAGGTCCCTTGCGTATAGTACTCAGTGGCAACGTGACAATTTATACGAAATGGAGAGATAAATGATTTAATATGTCGGTGGAAATCTCTCGGAAGTAAAGTTCAAATTTCGTGAAGATGAGTATGAATTTCCACATCTTTTAGGAGCGTCTGATAATACTACGTTGAAAGAGGTAGTCGCGAAAAATGTTATTATTAAATTTATTAAAATGATTCATAAAAATATTGCAATTTCTTCGATTCATTTTGTAATCTAACACGTACGCTTTGTGAAGGTACCTATATTTCTATGGAATTTCACTTTAATCAACGGCTTGATTGAACAAGCGTAGCCCGAGATCGATGCGACGTATCGCACGGTACATTAATATTTATGAGTTTTCTTCCGCCTAGGAGTGAATCTATCACAAGGTTCCAGCTATTGCGGATGTGCCAATATGGAGCGATCGAAGATTGCAGTAGTTTATAATTTTACGAAAAATTGAATCGTTGAAGCGTTAAAGAGAGTTCTCTAAATAAATCGTGATTACGCACCGGTCACGCAATCGGAATCGCTGAATGAAGCCAAGATGTTGGTTCTTCGTAAGGATATGCCTTGGAACGATTGACGATCACGTAATCCGATCGTTACGCTTAAACGTTCTCGGATTTCGATGTCCGAGTGTGCAACGCTCTAAAAGGATCTTGGTTTATTTAGCTCCTCCGAGCTCTCGGCATTGTCTTCCACTTCGTAGGATACTCGTAGGAGTATCCGCTTCTTAAGAGGTGAGAAAACCGACAGCGCGATCATATTGAACCAACACGAACTCGAGTTTCCGATCGCGGTATCGAGTCTCACAGATTTATCACGTTCTTCGAATCCGGAGTGACAAAGAGTGACAAAATTCTGAACGATCCGGTCGATAGTGTAATGGGAATTTGCCACTCCCTCCTTTGGTTTTTCGAATCATGAAATTTTTACTGAGAAAAATGCACGTGTAACCGTGACATTTTCAAAGGGACAGATTTGGAAAGCTAAAATTTCACCTCTTGAAAAGGATGCTAGAATTACGAGAGATTTCCAGTGTTATATTTTGTATCTCACGGAGAATAATATTTTCCAGTACAGTCAAGTCCATTTAGAAATAGCTCGAGAGAAACGTAATTCTTTTCGAAAGTACTTCCATTTCAGATGGCAAAGTTCATACCTTTTTTTTCGATACCTGTCATCGATATTCACGTCGGGTCGTCAGGGACTGATGCGATATTGCTCGCGTTAATGGGTCGCGCGGTCTTTAATGAAAGTGCAGCTAAATGCTGCGGAATCTCGCTGGGATTCTAAAAAAGGGGTATTTAAAAAGGGTTCTCTCTCGAATCGAGAGGTACCTTCCCTCGACTCACTTTGATATTAAACGGTACACGGTGGATGCGCAATAGTGTGTCGCATCTTTTCCTTTTTTTTTCTTTCGACGTCGCCTGGTGGGCGGTTACTAGTGGTCACATCGAGAAAAGCAAGCAGGATGTGCACGCGAAGGACACGGTGAGAATCCTATACCGATGTATTTCCTCCCGTTTCCCAGGCACTCGTAGGGCCGTACGAAGGGATTCTTGGGTATGTGGCAACCCGGACGTGACCTTCGCGACCCCCCTAACGATCTCGGCATCTTTATAACGAGAGAGAGATGGGAGAGACTCCTACATCTTCCGTCTGTCACGCTCAGGCCTTGCACTTAAGCAAGTGCACATATTCACGTTCATAATTAGAAATACATAAAAATTTTAACTCCTTTCGCGTTTTTTAATGTATGACAGCTTGATGGGCAATTTTTATATAATATTTTATTCAATAATGTAGTATGAAAGTAGACTTTTTATAAATGTACTATAAAAGGATGTCGTCGTCGATATTTTTGGCAACAATCTGATGAACCGTTGCTCTGCTACACGTAAATGCACGTCACAGTCTGGAGTTACATGTATCGGTTTTTTCTCACTATTATTTTCAATCGGTTAAGTATCTCGAAAATCATTTTCACGACACAACGTACTTTATTTATAACGCGCTACAGTATAACATCTTGGCAACCTTTAAATGGAAAAGGTTAATAAAAGGGCTGACATATTCGTTAAGCAGCAAGGTTGGCACTCGCTCAGCCAAGTTTCGATGTTAATTTATGGCATGCACTTAGAGCATCCGCTCTGCGGTTGTCGTCGCGCAGTGTTAATATCAATCATTATTGATATTAACACTGTCCATTGGACAGTAATTGTTCACACAGTTGAAACTCCAGTTGAAGAAACGTGTGTCCTAACGACGTTACATTAAGTCGGGTTAAAACTGCGAAGGCAACTTTGCGTCGTTCGCAACGGCAATCGAAGACAATTGCGGTCCTCACTAAATCGTTAACATAAAAGTGATGAAGGATACCATTAGCCTTGAATTCAAACAGAAATAATCGAAGAACGATGCTGTGTCTTTCGTCCATTACGAAATAAAAGTATTTTACTTCGGGATACATATATGATATAATAATCCTAATTATTGTAACTCATATAATTCTTATAATTAAATTTCTTATGTAATGCGGAAGCTAATTGGTGCTTTCTAAATTTATTCATTTTTATAATACGAATTTGACGTATCCGCTGATTAAAACAGCTTCAGTTTTTTTTTCTGTGAAACTGGAAACATTCGACGCGATTTGTCAAGACCGTTGTAAGCGTTGCATCGCTCGTCTGTGGAAGGGAATTATTTCCTGATCGCTCGCAGTGACAATCGCGCTAGTTCGAAGTGCCTTCCTGTTCATAGCTTGTACGCGGAGAAACGCATAAAGTATCGGACTGGCCTAAAGGACAACAACCCACCTGTTGCTAGGCCTACAACAGACGCGATATAGTGAACTTCGCGTTTTATGACTCGCCGACAAGTGCTTAGATAATTACTAATACCTTGATTTGTATTTTTATCGCGTATATCTAACTCTGAAAACGATATGAGGTCAATTCCATTCTCAGCAAATGCTCATCGATATGCTATGTAACTGAAATCGACTATTAAGATATTATATACTACTAAAAGTAAAATGGCAACGTGACTAATTTCTGTACCGGAGAAATTGATGATCGATTTCCTATCAGATGTTGACAGAAATTGTGTTAAATCAGATTATCATGCTAAACAAGCTGTAAATAATAATTATTTTGTCTGACCTCGATTACCTCGATTCTCTTCAAGCTGATCGATATCCCCGCGATATAACAATATCCATATATAATAAACTGAAAAAATAAACTGTACGTGATATGAATCCCATTAATAATACTTGTACATGTATGAACGGCTCAGTATTAGTAGTGAATCTCAGACCTGTTTCTGGCTGTGTGTGTAACGTGTTTCTTGTGTTTCTATTGTACAGGCGCATCGCGGACCGACGGTCGTGCAGGTACTCCAAAGTTCAGAGAAGCTTGGAAGTCGTTTGTTGATTGAACATATAGCTTAGGCCGCCACTTAGATTAGATCTCAAGCTAGCGAGCCGCTGCCCAATTAGCGCATAGATTTCTAGTCGCCGAGACATTTAAATTCTCGTTATACCTAGGAATTACCCTGGGTTGTCGCGTCTGCGACAGTTCATCCCGGCGTAATTCCTCGTTTCCCGGGTATCACGCTCGGTTCGGTTAGCTCTCGTCCATCATCTTGCCGCACCTGCGACAAGCATCACTTTGCATAATGTAGGACATTTGCGTCTCGCATTTATCTAGTTTACGGCGAGGGGTGGTTGTTTAAAAAGTCGCATGATACGCGCGCAGCGTCCTTGGCGCGGGACTCGATATAGATCGCCGCAAGTGTATCTTATCAGCCTAATGCATATTGTCCGCCTATAAACGCGGATGTGCAGAGGTATTAATTAAGGGCCTCTCTCGGTGTACGCAGAACCGCCTGTATGTAGTGCGACCACCTCATTCGCCAAGTGAGTTCCATAGAAAGAAAAAAGACCGCCGAGGGAGAAAGTCGACCTTCGAAGTTGTAGATCAGTGTTGCTCAACTCTTATGCATTGTCGCGCGACAGCTTCTGTATGAAATTTCGCATTGTTTGTAACGTTGAAAAAGTTAGAGTTCGAGATTGCACTTATCTTCAGTCGTTAAGGAAAATTGGGGAACACTGAATCAAAAACTACAACTGACTAGAAAGAAGGCTAGAGAGTGTACCCCTTCAAGTTGGAGATATTTCTCTACTTTGCGGCTTTCGGCTGAATGTCGGATCACGTATCTCTAGTTCGTAGCGTAATCGCGCATAGCATGAACGGTATTTTAGCGTGCATGAAGTTGAAAAATAGAAGTATCAGAAAGTCCCAATCTCTTTCGGCATGCTTTGCATATTTGCATAGATAACGGGGTCGCGTGTGTCGTGCAATATTTAATATCTAATTTTAAATTTGATATTTGATAGCCGAAAAAAATATATATTTGTTCCTTTTACATTGAAATTGCACACACGACCCCGTTTGTAGCTTTCAGATTATCTACTAGGCATTTTCTCTTGCCTAATCAGTGCCCTTCAAACGACAACCCCTCGAATCGCTGCTATGAAAATATCAAACTTGTGCATCAATTAAGCTACATATACGCTGAAGAACTCAATTTTTATCTCACGTCATGGTTACACGACAGAAAATTGCTAAAGCTACAGATTATTTTTACATAAGAACTCGTTTGAAGGGCACTGACAGTTTTAATCCCCTCGCTGGGTCATACGCCGTGATCGATGTCAATGTCGATGACGCGCCGAGAAAAAAGGTGGAACCTCGTCTCTAATAAGAGCTTTCTTTCTTTTGTAGGTAAGTGCGTTGCACAGCGTAAAAGCTTTCGCACACCGTCGGTAAGTCATGGCTTTTTCTTCCTTGAAAGCTTCCCTTTCGGACATGATGCTGTGCTGTTGCTCCACCGGAGAAGCTACCTCCGGTTCCTACCACGCCAGTCGGTACTATCGAGAAACGCACGAGAAACATCCTCCGAGCTGTCAACGGGTTACCGACGCGTTTACGTCACCCGGTATATGTCGGTACCGCGTTACTGTCGTACTACTCGCGCACACGAACATTACGTACATACATACATACATACATACAGCACGCACACGTACTCAGAATCACCCTCGCCCGTCCGTCCGTGCTTGTATGTCTGCTTGTACGTTTGTGTGTGTCCGACAGCCCCCACACCCCACCCCGGCCCTCGCCACCGCTTCGGTACCCCCTTAGAAAATGTTCGATGTTCCGCGCAATCCTTTCCCTTTGTTAAGCATCAGCAGGTGGGTATGACAACTTCATTCTCTGGAAGAAACTTACACACCGGCCGCGCGACACACGATCATCTATTATGCATTTCGTCAGACTGATTACATATCGACGAGTTAGACTATGGATCGGTAATTGCATTTTATAAAAGTTACATAACGCGGCCTCGACCTTTAAACAGCCGCGAGTGATCCGACGCGCGGATCCGTCGCGCGCGATTTGCCGCTCATTACGCTCGGCTTTGATTGTTTGTTAATGCCATCGAGATGGATAAGCTCTTGATGGATAAACCGCTCTTAATTACCGCGATGCGCTGCTAATTGAAATTGCGACTATTATTTCTATTACTCTAACATTGTCATCGGTCGCTGCCGTCGTCGTCGTCGTCGTCGTCATTGTCGCTGTCGCTGTCGCTGTTGCTTTCGTCGTTGCTTTATATTTACATGATATTTGGAACGCGGACCGTGATTTATTGGTAAATATTGATCCCCGAGTATAACTCGCGTATACAGCCGAGAGAGTGTCGAACCGCTTATACAAACTCGACCGTCCATACCGTAACACTACTACTTCGTAATACCACACTACTTCGTAATGTAAAAGTGGAATGGTCAAACTATTTTTTGCCGCCATAAAGTGTATTTATGGCACACGTCTTTGCATAATCCGTGATTTCGATTTGCGGCGCAGAAATAGATGTAGAAGAATAGAAGGAAAATACAAGTTGCCATAGTCTGCTCATTACAACCTACGCGCAACTACATCAGAGACGTCAGACAGAAGGCAGATTTCCCCAGACAAACGCGAAATAGTTAATTAAAATATTGCAAATGTATCACATTAATGTATAAACTTCATTACCATAAATCCTTTTAAATCCCTAAATAATTGCAATTTACAAAATGATACCTAAAAAAAATAAACAATAATGAACACTTGACTATGAATTTATTCAATACGTCAAGAAAATTAAAACTCGAAGGAGAAGAATGAAGAGAAGCGAAACAAATATTTCCAACAATCTCACTAACTTTAAAATAACGCTAAATTTTCAGACTACCATGTTACTTATTATTCATAAGTACTATAAATAGTGGAGCTACGCGGATGTACCATAATAATCACGACTGCGTGAAGGAGACACCCCATTCAGGCCGGCATTTTAGTAACAGCCGGCCAGCAACTCTTTACAGTCTGTCAATGCTGATTTTACAAAGTGAGGGATGAATGGTGGAAAAAAAGGCTCGATAACGAGTGGTCTACGTCGTGGCGAGACAAAGCGAATCGCGCAAAGCGAAAATGTCAAGAGAACGCGATAAATCTCTTCTGTCTTGCGACTGTGGATTTTCTCGAGGCTGCGAGTGCGATTGGCGACGCTATTCGTGTCGGTATGCCTTCGCAAGAACCCTCAGTAGGAATGAGACACATCTATCGCCATTCAGCACAGTACGAGCGAGATACAATGGGAAAGCGAAGGAATTCCCGCAAGTAATTTACGTAATGTATAGCACGATAGCTCGTTGACACATGTCGATATTTGACAATGGAAGATTCACAAAGGCCCGTGGCAACTCCACGGAACTTTACCCCGTTTGCCTCCGCTCGCAGTGATATAAAGCGTATTGTGTTTCATTCGCTCGATCGCTGATGATGTATTCAATTTTTCTTGAACAATCGTCCTCTTCTCGCAGCGCGTTCTCTTCTGTAACCAATTGTTGTTCACGTCCATTATTTGCAAGACGCGCTGAAGGAAAATATTGTGCCTTTGTTGAAAAGAATTTTACGAATGAGAGATCATTTGTGATATCTCCGGGTATAACGTGAAAGGCAGAAATTAAATCGAAATTGTGTCACCTACTATGTGCAAAATTTGAAAAATCTCTGCTGTCCGACAATCCTCATTAAAACGTTCACATCGATATTCGTGTCAGCATTCGCTAGTGCGAGCCCAGCGCCGGGGGATGCGGTGAGATTAAAAAAACGGCATGAACGTAACCGGAAGGGTCCGCAGGGAAAGCCCGGCGCCGGATAAAAATGTAGGATTCTCGTTGCTAAGTACCAAAATGAAAGGGTACGTCGAAGAGAAAAGGCAACAAGGTAGACACAAGGAGGAGCGAGACAGAAAGGGTGTGCGGGTGCTGGCGGGGGTGAAGACGAGGGTGCGGGTGCGGGTGCGTGGACCTGCGCGCGAGCGACCGCCTGGAATTCGCAGCATTGGATGCGCGAGGGCGCGTGGTGGATCGAGGGTGTCAGTCACGGACTACCCGGTCAGCAACGAGCACGTAAGTCCGCAGGTACTGCAGTAAATCGCTCATTTGTCGCTGGTCTATGAATGACTCGCCGCGATGTCGTGTCCGTCCGCTTGTTCGCTCGCGCGTTCCGCCGCGTTGCGCCTCGAGATGACCCGAACTGCACGCCTCGATCGACCGCGCGGCGGGACGATTTCCGCTTCCAGAAAACCGCGATCGAGGACCGCCGGTGGTTTCAGTGATTTCCTTAAAAATGGCGGGTGTATCATGCACGAATTCCATCGCACGCGCGGCAGCCGCAGCGTCGGCTCGGCTCTCCTCGAGAGGGATCACGGGAACTCCCCGTGAAGGCTCGCGGATCTGCAAGTGCACCCCCAGCGAGTGCGCCCTCGCGAGCGCAACCCCGGCGACCGGCCACTCGTTTCCGCCGGACGAGCCGATCGCGTAACTTCATCGAATAGTCAGTGAGCTGTTTCGAGGAGCGAAGAGAGCACGATATCCGTTCCAGACCTTGTTCTTCCTCCTTCTGATACGCTGCGCTGCCTCTTTTATCACGCCTGCCTTACTACTACATTTTCGCCCTGATTGTTCCCGCTAAGAACGATACCTTGAGATAACGTATGTAGACGATTCGAGAGAGAAGGAGAGAGAGCGAGGCCTTTACGTACGATTCAATACGCTGGCCTAAATGAAAGTATCGTTTTTCATTGATGTTTTGAGTGCTGCATTGAGTGCTCGCGGAGTTTCATTATGTCTGGTCAGTGTAGCGTCGGTAATTCAAAAAATTGAGTAGGTACAATGTACCTGCCTTGAGGGCACACGTTCATCGATTAGATGCATTGCAATGCTGCATTTTATGAAGCGAAATTCATCAATTGCTATTCACGTGCAAACGTGCTCGGGATGACATAATTCTTCGTTTATTTAACTTGGTAGCTTATAATATTGCTCGAAAATACCGTGTCCGTGTCGATAGAAATATTTCGTGCAAGTTGCTTAGAGTTTACGACTCATTAAGCGATATTATTGCTGTTGAGTGCAATGTTTGGAGCACAATCTCGCCGATTTATGCACGAACGAGAAACGCCTGCGGAATTTGCATCTGAGCGATGCAAAACGTGGAGTGATAGCCGGCTCATAAAACGGAATTTAGTTTGACGCTTCCGTGAGGAGCTTTCACGTGAGAAATATGCTATTTATGTTCGTCGCGCACGATATTAACATACTTAACTTTATAAACTGACAAAGTAATATATCTTCGAAAAATAAATTTATCGAGAATTGAAATCTCTCTTTGTGTTTTATATATTTATATTAAATTTTTTATTAATTAGATTTAGATGAAAATTATGTTGCATCTTGAAAGAAAAATTAAATGTAACACATATTAAATGTAGTGTTGTATAAAAATGTAATTTTCTAATTAGAACTATCCTCTTTTCTTAATTATTCGAGTTATTTAGCGTAATTACACGGTACGCGCGGCACCTGGGATTTTCATGCTGCTATTTTTCCTGATTTTATCATACATATTAAATAATTACATTTTTTAATTATCTAAAATGTTTCAAAATCGTCATTATTCTAAAATAAATGATGAAAAGATCTTTCGTTACTCACATAATATCTCGTTCACATATCGTAGTGTAAAGTCATATAAGTTGTGCTGAGAGAGAAGAGAGAAAGAGAGAAAGAAAAAAACGCAGGTTTCATTATTGTTAAGATTCATGAGTTTTTTTTACAGTTGACTCCAGATTGCGAGCACAACAAGATTCCTTTCCAAATAAGCTTATAGGGATTTAACGAACGTGAAAGCTCTAATTTACGCTTTTTTTCTCATTCGACAGTAATGACGATATTAATAGATTGGAACATTTCCCAGCATACGTTTCGGAATATTAATATCACAAATGGGAGGTGGTTTGCATTACCGTAATAAAGACCCTGCCACGCTATATCGCGAGTACTTGTATGTGAAAGCACCTCGTAAAAATCTGCAGGACTATAGCGAAATATGAAATTTCCAAACTGGCTTTTAAACTTTCACGTCGATAAAACGCGCTAAGCGGGATTATATCCGCATACGGCGGGCACGTTAATTAATTAAATTATACATGTGACTACATTTCGCGTGGCGGAAATTCTAGGGACGCATGGGCAAGTCATTACTTGGCAAGTGCGACAATTACTATCTGGCTATTACGCTTATTAAATTATTGCGCGGGCAAAACAAATTGCGAAATCCTTGTGATACGAGGCAAATTAAATGATACGAAATATCGTTTGCAGTCAAACATGCAAATTCAGCGAAATCGAAATTGATAAAATAACACACATGTCGAATACGTACGCTATGTATGTTACGTCATGTAATACATTTTGCAACAATTAAAAATATTCTCTTTACTGTATCGATCAAACAAATGGTAGTTTACAATTGAGTTTTTCTGAATCAGAAGCGTCCATTGCTTGCTCGATGAACAGTTTATGGGCGATTGAACATCGTTTTGTATTTTTCACAGTTCATTGACGCTATTGACAGAGATTTTATTGGTTCCCTTTTTAAATTCGTGACATGCAAACGTACGATACATCAAATGATATTGTTTCAGTTCGCTTAATCGGCATGACACACGCGACGTCGTCGTAAACAATAAATTTTATATTAATCATGCAAAATCGCCGATCGTTTTCGATCCGCCGCGTGAATAAATAGCGAAATAATGACTGCGAAAAGATCGCCCGTTGACAGATATTGGTTCACAAAAACCAAACAGAGATATGAAATTTCTATGGTACGCGCGTGCTGGGAGCTAACTGAGGCGATTGCAAAATTCCGCTGTCCGTATCCGAGAATCCAAACCCGCAGTTTCATTTAATATTCGATCGATCTCGCAAACATACTCATACGTATTCACGGAAAACTTGTCAATGTTTTCCACGTGCTGCGGAAAGAGAGAAAAATATCGTGGGTTTCACGTGAATTGCCTGGGATTTTTCGCAAACGATAATCGATTGTAAAACGATAATAAAAATTGATAACGGTTTCGAGAAGAAGAAATGTCTATCAAAAGTGAAAATAAAAGAACTATTCACACATGATAACTTCACTTTTCTGCTTTAAATGACGGACCAGCTTTGCTTTGCTCACGACGCTTCACGTGATTACAATCTTTTATGTGACATTTTCAATAACTATTTTAATACATATTTTAATGCATAATATATGATACTTTTAATCAACGTGAAAATCATCGGAGACATCGCGATTCGCTTCTCCCCCTTTCCACAGCCTGTGAATACGGGAAAAACAATTTTACCCCGGGGTAAATCACTATCGGGGGAATTCGCTGGCTGACGAGAGCTGCGGCTAATGTTATCTGGGGCAATGACACAGTGATCTAATATACAAGGCACATTATAATTCGTAATAGCGAATAAACGGTCAATGGCAGAAACGTTTTGCGGAACGGCTACCTCTCGTGTAGTTCGATATCGTAAGTAGGACATGAACCTGGATAATTGTGCGCGCGCACTCATGTGCGTGCACATACACGCCGGCATACACGTACATTCAAACCAACAAACGGCATTCCCGCGCGTTTCTACGCAAAATCATTTGTAAAACATACCGAATTACAGGGTCTTTGTTAAGGGTGGAATAATGGATGTTTATGCTTGTCATAGTGTTGGACGTGCAAGCAACAGCAGTGTTCGCCACCAAACGCGCGAGAATTATGATGGGTATCGAGTTTGTTTGTATGGGGTATTATCGGCAACAGGTGCAAATTTGATATGTGGCGATGCGCTTTGTCTGTCATCTTTGTGTGCTTAGTGAAGAAAGTTGACTTGTAATAAGCCGCCGCCCGAAAAACCTCTGATTTGTAATTGAAGAAGTGTCTTGGCGATGAATTTAACTGTGTCCAATAGTAGTTTTGTTAACGTGGTTATAATCTAATATTTTTTTATCGAATTCAAAGCGATACGGCTCCATTGATCTGTTAAGAAACGATAAAAATATCAAGCTGCGTAATCCGTTCTCCATTTTCCAGTCGATTTGATGTCTCAATATAAATATCGTTAGTTACGTTTACAAGAACAATTCTGTGACAACAATTCTGTCTCACATTTTTAAGAACTAATATTGAATTTTTAAAGTAACTGTGGCTTGATTCAAAGACACCGCGTGGAATCGCGTTTAATGCGACCCGAGGGCTTTTTCTAAAAATTGTGACCTGGCGATGCGGATGGGAAGATGCAAGGTTTCCGGCGAAAAAGCATTTCGAACGAAACGTCGCCGGATGCCCCGGGCAAGGGCAGGGAGGAGGGAGGGAGGGAGGGCAAGATGCAGCCTGTGGGGGGTTAGGTTTAGGTACAGAGGTCGGAGGTCAGAGATCGGAGGTCGGAGAACGCGGAATGATGGTCGGAGGATACGACGGGGGCAGGGGACAGGGGGAAGGTGGAGGAAGGGGTGTTGCAGCCTGGGAATGATCAATACTACTCGTACGCCAAGTTCCCACGAGAGTACCGAAGATGGGTCGAGGAATACCCAGAAATTGAACGCTCTCGATTTGCGAGAATGATAAAAAAGCTCGCCCGCGGGGGGGACGAATAAAACGATTTCCCATTTATCGATGTTTAGTATCGGTGCTCCCGCATCCCGTTATCTCCCGGGCGAATCCCCTTGGGAACCGCGCTGGGATTTCCCTCCTTTTCTCGATAATGGCACGAATGCCATGCGGAAAAATTTACGTGTCTGGGCAATTGGCGTAGTTCGATTGCATCTCGAATTACATTTGGTTCCAAGTGTGGTTATATTGTACAAATCTCGTTGCGTTTTCATTTTCCTCAATTTACTTCCTCGATGCACGATCATCAGGGTGTTCGGTCGTTTCCGCTAGTTTGGTCCCGCAGCGAAACTTTGTTACGGTTAACTTTGTGTTTTACAACGCCGCTTCTGGAATTTCGTTACTTTAGTTTGAATAAAATTCTGCCGCAGCGCGAATTCCATTGCGTCTTTTCCATGTCGATGAAAACTTCGCTTTCCGCCACAAGATACCTTTAACGAGATCTGCCGCAAGATAAAACTGAACAATTCGGGAGACTTTGCAGTCGGAGCATATTTTCTAACGCGGACATATTCTTCCACGTGGATCAAAGATCAAGTATCAAAAGAAAGTACTGCTTTGCGAATTGTTCTCACGATACAAAGCAGTGTGTCTAAAATCGTTGTTACGACACAAACATCACGTTCCTTTCTCAGAGGAAAGCTCGCAAAGTTGATTTCCCCGAGTCTGTCCCTCTTCCTCTCTCCACACATAAAGGTCGATGCAAGTCAGGCGTAGGTAAATCGGTCTGTCGATGCGACCGGTCGCATCACAGATCAACGATGCACGACAGAGATTCCGCGTCGGAGGGTGGGCGAGTGGTGCGGGTGTCGTAACGCCGCTTGCGATCGCACGCTGCGGCGGCGCGCGACATCGCGACGTCGCGTCGTGCCGTCCGATAACGCGCGTTGAAATATTAACGACCAACGGGGGTGCACGTGGGCAACCCTCAAGGTTCTCTCTTTCCTCTAGGGTGGACAGAGGAACGGTATCATTCCCGTTGCCAATGCACGCCGATGCGCGGAAACGACGGCGCCGGATAAGCGCGACGCAAGCTCGTAAAGCTCTCAATGGAGTGACCGATTTTACGATACGATTTTATCGCGCGGGATTTCGTGGCGTGCGGATTATCACGCGAGCGTGTGATTCCCGAGAATATCGTGGGATACGAGCACGCGAGGACATGTTATAACGCGACATCCTCCTCGAGAATCTGATGCTTGCGCGTTTTGCTTGCAAATCGACAACGCGTACCTATCTCTCAGAGGGGTACTGATTAGCGACCATTACATCGTCTTTCGAAAGAGTATTTCGTTTGCGAAGGATGGTGCATATTATTGCACGCCTCTTAACTACTGCTCCAGTTTTGCAAATCTTTTATCTTTACTCTCTGTCTCTCTCTTTCTCTCTTAGCGGGCGCATTCTGACGTATTTATTATGTTGAGAATAGCATTTGCCAGGAGGACTAACACGAGCGTTATCTTTCGATCCGCCATCCTTATCTCGTGCCAACAGCCCCGAATCCCCTTGGACGCTCCGCTCTCATCGACTTATCGGCTTCCGGTCGGCTCCGCCTCGGAAACGAGTCTCTGTTATTAACGCGATTAATCGTGCGAGTCTCGCGTGTAGACCGTAGACCCTGCGAGAGAGAGAGTGGGTGGCACCCTCTCCTCTCCGCCCTCTCTTTTTTTCTTTGCAGATCGATGATCGTAATTACGATAACCATCGCCTGATCGAGTCGGACGCAAAGACGCGTTGTCGCTCACGAGCGTAATATCCCGCCACGGAGATCCCCGTTAGAGGCGCGTGAAGAGCGATTACTTCCGTTGCGCGTCCCCGCGAACAGAACGGAACGGAAACGCACGGGGGAACGGAAGTGCCGACCCGGGGGTACGGAACCACCACGTCACGGCGGGGCAAATGTTCCCGACGAGCTTCCGCGAGATCCCGCCGCCGCCGAGCAGCTCGCCCTCGAAAAACTGCCGGCAGAAGGAGGATTTGCGCCGGCACCCTCGCCGGTTTGCTTCCGGTGCATCTACTTCCGGTCCGACCGTCATCGCCGTCGCGATGAAGTGAGCGTGATCAGGCTCGCTGGCCACCGTCGACGACGATGCATCGCAACCATTGGCTGTGCCCGCATCCAAGCGCTTAAAACGTAATCGATAGTGTTCAACCGATCGTCGCGCGTCGTCCACCAACTGAGACAACCAGAATCTCAACGAGAGAGTGAAAGTTTGCTGAGAGAAAAATCGAGGAAGGCTGAGAAAGGAAGGAAAGCACTTTGAAAAAGGGAGAATAAAGATTGAGGAGGGCGAGGCGGTGACGGCGACGAGGACGGGAACGAAGAGAGAAACGAGGACGAGGACGAGAATAGGGATGACGGCGATGACGATGCGATAGGCGGTAGTTAAATGATAAGAGTCGCGTGATAAGAGGAATAGTGTGATCACGACGTATAACGTTGGTAGCCTTCACATGAATGATCGTACGCGACATATGTGCGTACATACATACATATATTTACAAAGGTAAAATACATACGGGCGCACAAGTATATATGGAGATACGAGAAAATACTTGTAAATATATTGCGATACGCATACGTAACTATATAACACGCGCGCACGCGGGCGTGCCGATCGACAAGCAATAAGAGCAATAAACCAAGAAAAAAAAGGGAATTGTTATCGTATTACACGTACACGCACGCACGTGCACTCATCGATTCGGTGATCCTTGTTATTACTGTGTTCGAAAGAGCTCGTTAGTCGCTAAGAAAATCACTTGGCGAGTTCACGCTTATTTCACCGGGACCGTCGAAAAAGAGTGCGCCAAGACGACAAGATGGCGTTCGCCGCGGCGAGGATGATCCTTAAGGACAAGCGCAGGAAACCTAGCAAAGAGGACTTCGCACCACGAAACAGGAGCAAGGTAAAAAACTGCACACGATTATGTTACCAATCGAATAGACTCTGTTATCATTTTCGCGTTATCACCGCTCCTTCATCGAGCGGCTTGAAATTTATGCATTCGCGATTCGCGCGCAAGGACAAATTTCAGTGGTCTTTATCGCGCGAAGAGACGCCGAGAGAGACGCGATTTAATTTGCGTCACTGATTCCCAATCTGGACGATGTCGTTCTTTAAAGACCGGAAAAAAAGAGTATAAAATGTAATATAATAATAATAAAGCTTTAGATATCGCTAATTTCAAAAGGGTAGACCGAGCAGAGTTGGTATCGCAAGAGTTGAGCCAGAGGCTTACATTTATGGCGGCGCAAAATAATATTGTATCAAGCGTGCGTTGACACGCCAAATTAAAGTGATATTAACACGCACGCCTTTATCGCGAGTCGTTAGATCGGAATTACAGACTCGAGCTGTATGACTCGAGAGTTCCTTGGAGCGATACGTGAGGTAAATGGTGCTGAAAAATGCATAATAATGTCACTCGGTTGGTAAATGTCGCGCGCCGATCACGCGACGTGGCGGGAATAAACGAGGTGACTTGTTTTTATAGGGTAATTAATCTCGCGTTAACGGCCGGCGAGATGCAGGCAGCAAACTTCATTGTAGCCTTATTCCGACGAGCATTAAAGTCCGTAAACATCGGATTTCTTTCGTCAGAATTATATGCGCAAGGGAGGATAATTAACTGTGCGAGACAAAAGTGTTTTTCTTTCTTTTAAATCCAGAAATTTAAAGAGCACTAAAAACTCGAGAACTTGCTTATTTATATTAAAAAATCCGTTGCAAATGCAACGAAGAATTAAGGAATATTTCAGCAAGGGTCCGAATAGATGATCAAGCGTCAATGACATGGATCTCTGCAGATCATCAGATTTACACACTTAGTAGTGAAGATAAATTATATATACAATATAATTACAGCGAATTTATTTCTATAAAAAACATTTTTACAGGACGACTTAATGACACTTGAAAAATCTAATCGAAGAAGCCAAGAAATTTCCAAGATCAAAGTTTTGATGCTCCTATTTGTCGTTTTTCAAGACGTTACAAGACGAACATAACAGTGATGCTGTCCGCATGAAGTTGTTGCAAGCTCATTGAAAATGGCATAGAGAAGCGCACTTCACGTACTACGGATGTGCATGTTCATAATTACTTTTATACGTGCGTGGAGAAAATACAGAAGAGAAGAGAAATGAAAAGCCGTTGGTAATAACAATATCGACTGAATGGTTTATATACGAATACATGCACATCATTTAAAAAAAACTCATCAAAATTGCGTAGCCTGTTCTGTCAACATTTGAGACACTTTTCCGATACCGCGACCGTTCACGTTTCCATTACTCCGACACCTGCACATTATTGCCAAAATTTTCTAAGACTCGATATTTGACACATGTCTGTCACGTTCAAGTACATGAAAAATTATTTGCTCTGCATAGAAATTATATGCATAAACATATAGACCATGTTTCTCATAAATACTCTTTTATAAATGTTTCATTTTATTCAATCTATTTAATTTCACGTTTTCATAGACGGGATAAAATTAATGGATGTCGTTTTGCGGTTTGATATTTATAAAATTGAGATGCAACAAATCGAAATCTGGATCATTGCATAAACAATTGCGGTAACGAGTTCGAGTTCGTACCTTGCTCAGCGCGGTGGCAAAATAACTTTATTGTGAAACGAGCAAAGTAGGTCCCACGTTAACAAGTAGTCGGTCTCGATTTAACCCGCGACGTAAACGGCCGGCCCGAGCGGGCGCGTCAGAAAGGAAACGGTTTCCGTCGAAACACAAAAGCGAGATCCGATCAATGCGTCGCACTTCGCTTGGTAAACCCGTCACGACTCGTTGATGTGACAGCTTCCCGCTTTGATGGTCCCTTTTTTCCCTTTTTTACGTAGATACGTAGACATGGGAACGAAAGCGGAATCATCAATTAAGTCGAGCGTAACTTTAAAAAGAAATCCATCCAACGGTAACGTTTCCCGCAATTAATGTTTCGCGCAAATGTGCGATTATTGATATACGTATACGACAGCGTATACGTTAACGATAAATGATGCAAATGATTTGATTTTAGAATATCAAAACCAAATTATCGTTATCAGATTTTTAACCATGATTTTAAATAATAATTATCGTGGTTTTGCATTCTCAATCCTTCGATATCGCTGTGTGTGAGTAGAATTAGACCTTTATGACTTTATGCAAAGTTTCTGTTAATGCAACAGAGAATTTATTATGCACATTAAAGTCGTTATTTGCAAATATCGTTATGTGATTTAGAGATGGGACCGGATTACTTTTGGATTAACATTTTCAATGAAATACATTCGCGGATTTGTACGTGCGCGGTAATTTTAATGTGCTGGAGAGGAAACTGCCCGAATCGAATACGCAAAATAACACGCGTAATTTTCTATGATTTAGCGATCCGTTGTTCCAGCGGCAAACAAGGTTCTTGACGAATATCGTTGTAGTAATACAGTAATTACTCGCGATGAAATCATGCAATAATCACACGCTAATAACTCACGCTACGCTATCATAATGTTCGATGTGTGGCACTGCTAATGCTATGTATTGTTGCGACATGTGAGTGCTCGTAATAAAAGTCAACGTATTTGCGAATTTTTTAGGCGAATGCGGAAAGTCTTTGAGCGCAATTCTCTATCAAATTCCAAAACTCTATCTTGATATAGCCACTTTTCAACGAGGTAATTTTCAGACTTGCCGATGTTATTGTTACGGTTATTTGTCGATTCTCAGTTTGTGAATTCATGTAATTTGTGAATTCCACTTTCAGCTCTTCGCATAAATGTTTCACCGGACGAACGTTTTGCTAGACAACTTGACAACGTGCGCAAAGACTGTCTCTGCAGCACACGTTATCCACTAACTTTCCGTAACTTTCACACCAACATTCACAAAATTCATTATCGTACTTATACTTCGTGCAAGTCGCACTTCTACCAACTAACAACAACACATCGTATCTACCTATAGTGTCGTCTCAGTGTTATGTCATACCTTAATCTATATCTTTTTCAACTACAATGGCGTGGTGATTGGTGACCTATACTGTACTTGTGTTTGCAGGCTCGCAGCGCCAGCACAAGTAGCTTTAGAAGCCTGAGCCAGGTATATACCAAGATAATAATCCAAATCTAGTTTGAGAGAATTAGTTACTAGCTACTTAGCTAGATCTAGTCGATCACTTATTACTTACTCGCTCATTTTTAGAAATCTAGATACCATTGCTCATGCGTAGAAGAAGAGCGTAGAGCACACGCATCTCGCTGCAGAATGTTCGAACGCATAACGATTCTCGCGGAACTGCCGTTCGAAGAACTTCCGGTCCCGTTGCTGCGCCCGTTGATTGGATTATCACGTCAGAATCGAGGAATCGCACGAGTTCTACCTGTGTCCCATTTATCCTCGGACGTCTCCTCGGGAAAATTCGTACGTTCAGCTCACGACGTCAGAATCCGATGCGGCTGCGAGAGGAAACCGTGGATTCTCGGTAATCTCTCCCGCAGAGAGTCGGCTTACTGCAACTCTCACTCGATAAGCGATACTTTGAAACTTGACGGTGCCGACGCGGTTCCACACACGTACGATATTTTACTCGTCCGTGTGTACCTCGCAATTTAGGCTCCGCGATTGCGCCCCTTCATGAACGCTCGATGTGTCATGTCTCAGTGATGCGTGTCACCTCCCCTTGATAGCGCTCGCGATAATGACATAATCGGGCTCGGGCTCGTAATCTTGATACCGTGCATGCTAATCGTGCCGCTTGACGCAAACGACGCCACAAACGTTTTAATTGAAACGGTTCAGGGTAAAAGTACACATTGGCCGCGAAATGTCTATCACCGCATGGCACGCATGCTCTCTCTCTTTCTTTCTCGCATTCTCTCTTTTTTTTCTTTTTCTCTTTCTCCTTCTGGAGCTTCTTGCTGAAATCGCGAGCGCGTAGAACTGCATGCAGCACTCCTAGCGCCCCTCTCGTCGACGTCTTGTTTCCTATTAATTGCAAAAGCTCTCGCGGAGAACAGTAAGTATGTCATGGAGGATCTAGGATAACGGACCGCCGCAATTATGCGAGAAACGTTTCGCGAGGAAAAAGCGAAGGGGAAGCTCTCGTCGAGGGACAGTTGTCCTCGTCGGACAACGCGCGATGACACGAATACATCTCGAGCAGTCCTCGTGCTAATGAGTGCATTATGCGACGCGGTCTCGTTAAAACCGCAACGTTTCTCTTTTTCCTTCTTTTTTTCGACACCTTGCACTTTATCGTTCTAATTATTCATTCCCTTTTTTTTATCTCAATCAACGCTTGCCCCCGTGCGCTTGCGTTTTTGCCACGCGCGCTTTCGCATGTCGCGTAGTTGTCTGATGTTTTTTACTCACAATTACAGTGCATAGCACGTTTACACAGAGTCCAAATGAACGACACGACACGTTTTCCGAGTGAGCAAAAACGCGCACATTTTAAAAGAGAACACTGAATCAACGCTTGACTGGAGCGGATCGATCAGCTAGCAAAAAACAGCCGTGCATCGTTAACCATTATACGCCCATTATTAAGCATTCTTCTACGTAAACGGTGAAACAAATGTACGAATGTAATGGCTAATGATTTTTCTCTTTGAAATCAAAGACAAATAATAATTGAAGCACACGCAGTGAGCAGCGAGTTTGATATAGTACGATGGTTGGTACGAGCGATATAGGACACTCGTACCAATCCCCGTGGAATAATGGCGATCATTTACTTGATTACGTACCATTGTCGTCACGATCGCTACATTAACTGAAGTTTAAGTACAAAGTTCGGCGTGAATATCTCCATTTTCAACTTGTAAATGCCCCGGGTCAAGAACTGTTTTCCGAAGGAACGCGCGGGAAGAATCGTCGTCGCTTGCGAGTTCGGGAACATAAATTACACTCTTGTGTCACTAAAGAGCATCCGGAAGCGAGGTGGAGTGCGAAAGGCGAAATAAAAGGAAAATTCCTCGGGATTAGCACTGAGGGATTGGAGATGCGGGATTCTGCGCTGCAACAATGACTTAATACGGTGTTCATTGAGCTCCGCTAAAAGGCAAATGGAAAAAGTTCCAGTGAACGTGCAGCAGCACGTTCCGTGTTCCGTGGGAAGAGAGCACTCGGCTGAATAATCGCCACTGCTTTCCGCGCGTTCGAACGTAACTTATACCGCCTTTCCGCCTTTTCGAGGAGAGCTACGAAAGCAAAGCAAGCAAAGCAAGCTCCAAGAGCAGAGCAAGCACGAGCACGGGAATCTTCGAAAACTCTAATGCCACGAGATCCAGCGCGAATTTTTCTTCGCAGTTACGATCGAACGTAATTGCCACGTTTATTAAGTTGGAGCTATACATTATAACGATCTGATATTGCGCCTATCGAGTCGCGTCCAAATGTACAAAGACGACAAAAGTAGGCGCGAGGATAAACGTCGTGCGAGAAGTGGCAATCTTTTGATTATTCGTTCTGATCGGCTCGCTTTTCAAATCGCTTTTTCATTTCGGGGACAGATGTCTCGGGAACGATGGCGATTCCGGCAAGGAGGATCAGAAAGGCATACATGTACACACGTTTATTCTCGCGGCGCGTCGGCTGATTCATAAATTTGCCGCGCCCTTAATACCCTTCGTCGGCGAAGATTAATCGTCTGCATTATGAGGACAAACGGGAGATAGTCACGAAACACGACCTCCGAGACAACGATGGCGGCGCGCAATGCTAACGTCGGGGTGTGCTCTGGAATCGAGAATAGGAATTGATGCCTTTGACCACGAGGTGCCCTCGCTCGACTTGTATTATTTGATTCAATTATTAATCAGCCGGTTCTAGACCTTGCACGGAAGGTGCAGTGACACGATTCAAGGACGCGTTTCCGTTGCGTATGCGATTTTTCCCGGCATTTCGACCGAGAAACACCTATGATTTGTATCGCGATTATATTATATTGTGTTCGGTTAGTCATGCCGAGGAACATTACGGTCCGCGCTCGTAAATCTTGTGCTGCGAAGAACATTATTCAATGTGGAAGATCTGGGCCATCAGCGACTTTGACATACATTTATCTTAATGGCTTACAGCTTCGGTGCAACTTTATCTTTAATTATCTTGAAATTGTAAAGGAATTTAGATTCCTCTTTATTACGTTAGAATATACGATTCACATTTTTCTGATGTTTATCGTTCAACCTAAATTGTATCGAGATGTCTCTTATTATTATTATCAAAATTACTGTTTGCGATTTATAAGGGAAAAAGACAGCTGCACGCGAGAAAGAGAGTATAAGTGTACTTATATATATCTAAAAGGTCCATGACAAAAATATGAAAAAAACCAAAATTATGCTTGACTGCATTTTTGTATTTTCGCAACCGTTGCAGTTTAGCGTGTGATGCTCCAATGTGTCTCGCGAAATATAGTCCTTCAAGGACGGCCGCAATCATCCTCTATTATTGATCCTTCGAAAGAGGTTTCCGGGTCTCGTTCGCAAACACTCCGCGCAAAACTTGAGTGGGTGAAATGGCCGAGACGGAAAATAATGCCCGGCACGTTGCACGCGTATGCAGTTTACGGTACACAATACTTTTACGGTACAATACTTTTTGATATAGCGCAAGAAGATATATTCGGCTACGATATAATGAGATGAAATCCATTTTTCATGATACGGTAAGATTTATATATTTTGTGTCTTTTCGTTCGCTTTTCTTATCGCTACTTTTTCGAGCAGACGATAATGCAACGCAACGGACCGAGTCAAAACCGCATTGCCAAAAGAGCAAATAGCGTGCATACCAAAACGCCGCTTAAAACAGGCTACGATCTAGATTCGCGTTCACAACGTGTCGCACGCGAATTCGTTTTACGCGATCCTTTATTGTTTCGAAAAGGGTTAATTGTGATTGTGCCTTGCGACCTGAAAAAGTCCGAGCAACTCATTTCTCAGGCGCACTCAACAATGCCGCGCGACTCGCTGATGTGCGCGCACACAAGTGCATTCGAGATTTTATCTAATTGGGCAGCAGTCAAGATGACGGAAACAAGCTCGCACTGATAAATAGCTTTATAAGTAGTCTTTAGAAACTTTCGTAATTTGCTCCTACGCATTTCGCGATTTTTACGAAACACGGCGTTTATGTTGAACGTGCAGTAACGCGAAGTAGATACTTATCAGCAGATGTAAAATGAAAAATGAAGAATTAGCAGAATTACAAAGTCAAGGATATTTTATAATTTTATTTGATATTTTCCTTTGTAAGATGCAAATCAACTTTATCGCAGTTGCTTCCAGCGCAATTAATTACGTCCCTCTCTTTCGTTTTACATCGCTTTGCGGTATTCCTTCTTTCATTACGTGCAATTATTTCTCGAGTCCATACATTGTTCTAGCCCTCGCGCGCGCGCCTGTACGCGTGCCCGGCGTCCGATATTGTCTCGCATTTATAATACGATGATCCGCATACGTTGCACAAGAGCACGTATACACGTAGACCGATGATAAGTAGCAACCAGAAGTCTGCCCGAGACAGATAGGACCCGATCTAAGGCTTAATCAGAGGCCCTCGGTCGCGCGACCCGTAATGTAAAACGGCCACAGTTGGCGACCTAAATCCGCATTTCCGCGGGCTCGGCGTGCACGTATAACGTATACGGTATATCACCACATATACGTTATCACCACGTATAATACGCGCGCGCTGCTGCTCTACGGACACGATAAATGGACACGATGCACGCGCTATCCGATCTAATCGACCGAACGAAAGTAAGTCGTCCGCCTCTACACTCCGCTCACCCCTTGGGAACTTTCGTAAGCGCCCATTAGCGATCGTTAGTAATTCGCTCCCCCGAGGGGCGTAGCTACCGCGAGGGTGCCTCTCGCTACCCTCTCCTCACCTCTTCCTTCTCTTCTGACAGGAAAAGAAGGTGAGCTTATTGACGTTACGCGCGGGGCGAGAGATCTTGATCCCTAGCGAGTTCTTGACGCCACTTGACGAAACAAGCGTATTGGCTCTTTCAGTTCTTGATTAAGGAAATATTGCGAGCTGCGTCATGCGTCTGCACAGAGCCATGATTCAAAGGGCAAAAGAGAAGCCAAATTAAAAGTTCGAGCGCTCGTTGAGTTGCTCGGCGCATTTGTTTCTAGAGCACCTTGACGCAATATTGCACGTATGCGTGTTCTCCATAGTAACAGCGGGGAGCTACACTTTTCTCCAAAACTTTGGAAGCCGGCGACTGGAAAGCTATCGTGAAAGAAATCACTTTCGTGATGAAGAAGACACGTTTCCGGTATACAGATTGATGGGGACGACAAGAGGGAAGATTCACGCGCGATTTACGACCCGAGATTTTTCTCGTGGAAAGAGTAGCTCTGGCTGCGTACAGTAAGCGCTTGCCATCGAGTGATAAGCCCCCGCATATTGTTTTGATACACTTTTGATATATGGTCGCGCGATCGATCCGTTCGTAGCGCCGCATGCGCAACGAACGATCGCGCTCAACGTACGCCCGGTCCGATCGATGTACCGACTATTTCCCGTGTTTCTGTACGAATATTTCGCGACAACGACGACCACCCTGGTTACACGGGTTGTTATCGCAGCGGGCTTTGTATATCTCTCTCTCTGTTTCTCCCTTTCTGGCTCTTTGCAGCGGTATCCTCTGCATTTATCACGACACTTGTTGACACGTTTGATTACGGAAAAATGTAACGTGCAACAACTGCACTATCAAATTGCTGTGATATTGATACAACTTGGTTTGATTACTATCGCGAAAACGTGATGACTTTTGTGCGAGAAAATTGTAATGGAAAATTTATTTACATGCGAGGATTACTTCGCGTTCTCGAGATAAATGGAAGTTTGGATTATTACAATTTTAGTGAATATTTTCAAATCAGCTCGTGTAATAAAATACAATATTACATGCACCATTTTATATTATTTTTATCGATAGCGATTTATTAAATTGCTTCGCCTTGAGGATACATTTTGTTTCGCGATCGCTGCATTAAGTCGCTATTTTATTCATGAGGAATGTATTTTTATTAACCCTGTATAACTCGATTCTTGCTAACGTAGTTATTTTTATGTTTACGTTATTACCATATATGAATAGAGAAAAAGAAAATATAAATCTAGAACAAGAGTATATAAATGAAATATTTATTTCTAATAGACGTTTCCACCTTGCGCTTACCGCAATCAATAATTATGTTTTCGTCAAAATATTTTAGCGATTACATGTACACACACATTGCCATACATCAATTATAAACATCCAATCTACTTCCAATATTTGCTTATAACAATATTGTATCCTTCGAAATATATGAGAATAAAAGCTGTCGATAGATGATCGACAGATGACGTGTAAAATGTAAGTACCGAGAACATTATCCATTAATAGGACGAGAGAAAGTAGAAATTTTGTGCATGCATGCGGTGCGTGCATCTAGGAGCAGCAAGTGCGCTTTAGGAAGGCCAGAGTACAAGACGCTATTCCGAATCAGTTATTTTTTACATCCGTTCTCCCCATAGAATTATAGAATACATTTCTGCAGTATATAGAATTATATAGAATACATTTCGTTACTATGTTATGCATAGAGAATTATATTAGACATATTTAGAAGATTATTGAAGCATCATACAGTAAGACTTGAGCAGGCGTAATGATAGATATTTCGAAGGTCTGCATTTGGCTTTTCAGACCGAACATCGATGCTTTAGATCTCACCTAGAAATTAAAGTACGTATCTCACGATTCAATTAATGACTCGCCATCTCACGGCTGCTAATGTCGGCCATTGATGAGACAAAATTGAAACCCTGATCAATCCCGAATTGGAGGATGCTCTCTAGTGCAATACAGTCTGTGTACGTAAGTAGTGGACTCCGTGGAGAGCGCATTGAATAGCGAGATCTATAATTAACTCATTCACCCACGTAAGATATGCAGTCTCTTCATTCAGTTATTAGCTGGAGAGGCTATTTTTAGATCATCTAATGCCGAACGATCGCATTTGGTCTCGATTTAAACAAACTCTTTTATCTTGAGTTATTGGAGGAACGGTCGATAGACCTAATTCGCTCACTAACTCACGACTTTGCAGAATCTATTCTCATATTTCTCGAGCAGTCTATAAATCTCTACCCACGAGACGCAAACCTCCCATAAATATTTATTCTTATCCTTTCTATTGCCAATACAGTTGCATTTATATCTCAGAATATCTCGGATAAAATGTAGAAATTACGCTGCGCGGTTACAGTAACACACAAAACCAATTCCGACGAGACAGCTTCGAAATTTTTTATCGAATCCACCATATAAAATTTCTTCGAGTATTGCAGTCGCCAGTAACTTGTGGGTTTACTTTCAATATTCATAAATATAATAAGATAAGCGAAACATGTGGGAAAAAAATGAAGAGAGAAGGAAGTCTCGATATCAGATCATTAATAATAACATATCGTTCTCTATCCATTGGAATTGATCAGCTTCCCCATGCTACCCTTCAAGCTAACGGAGATATTGTCTCTTTAGGCTCGCAACAAACCGGCGGATGGTGTGGGTCATGTAAACCAGAAAGGTGCTTCCGGTCAGAAGGCGCCGGTAGCTGGTCAGAAGGTCCCGCCGGGTGCTAAGGGCGCGGCGAAACCAACTCAGAAGTCATCGGCTCAGA
This sequence comes from Ooceraea biroi, assembly GCF_003672135.1. Lineage (NCBI taxonomy): Eukaryota > Metazoa > Arthropoda > Insecta > Hymenoptera > Formicidae > Ooceraea > Ooceraea biroi. Next base: position 2,429,490 of record NC_039506.1, read on the forward strand.
AAGGCCAAGTGAAAGTCACACCTAAAGCGGCCTCCGTGAAGACCGGCAAGAACAAGAAGAAGGGACAGCGACAACAATATGATCTCATCGTTACCATTAATCTGGTGAGTACCACGAGTTAAACTTGAAGAACTTTCTTCGAGATCGCTACTAATAATAAATTGCAATATGAATTTCTTTCGGTTGTTTTACAATCGCGACAGTCTCATTGATGTTATAAGCGCCATCTATGTTAATTAACACGGTCAATACATTTATGCGGGCAATTATAAAAGACGTAAAATCTCTGGACTTAATCTATTCTTTGACGGATTGAATTTGATTGCTTTGGTTAAATTCTTTCTGGATTAAAATATTAACGTGTTGCAATCGATTGGTAAATAATAGATTTCTTTGTGAGTTGAATTTTCCGGTTAACATGATTGAAATCGGGTGAAAGACTTGATCGCTCTGGAGTGGCCAATTTCGATGAATTGTACCATAGAGTCAATAGCACACGATCTCTTCGCACGATCCGTGTGGGTCCCCTAATTACTCCCGTTTATAGAAAAGAGTAATTATTGATCGGACACGTCACAGATCCCCTTTATCAACTTGGCGTGCGCGTAGCGTAATGCGTGCACATCGGTAATAAATATTACGATCTGACCCAGTTAGATACACCAGTTGGTTGATGAGCAATCGATAAGTTCCTTATGTTCGCCTAATGTAACGCGTACGACGTGCGTTGTCAAGATACGCCGAAGGAAAATAAACCCGCCGTCACTTGAATGGACTGGCACGATTAGCGACAGTTTCCCGATCGCGTCGCTCTATTTTTGGATTTGACAAGATTCCGGACAAGATTACGACAGTTTCATACGGATTTAGCGTTTAATATTCCTCTACCGTTCCCTAATAACCTGTCTTCATCATCATCTTAAATTATTACAATTGTTATTTTATTTTGTCCCACTTTTTATTTCCCGATGTTATACAAGTTTCCCTGTACAATTCCTTTATCGCATAGCACAGCTGATATCAGAGTAATCAGCTTAATCAGAATGTTGCTGCATCATCAACTTGACGAGAATTTTCACGGTACGAAATTACGATTTTCAGGTAATAAAAATTTGCTCGCGTGTGCGAGAGGTTGATTCTGAGAGCTGAATGAATCCCCGAGAAGCGGTCAGTAATTTTCTTCGAACAAATTTTCTTCGCAAAATTTCCCCCGTTACCGTGAACGTGTCAATGTGAGCAAAATATCTGGTCGTGTAAAATACCGAGAGCGGGGAAGGGAGCAGTCACCTGCCGGCCGATCGTAGAGGGGACCTAGTAGTTAAAAACAGACTAAGGTTGCCAAAGTCTCAGACACATGTGCCTTTGTCATCAGTTAGACGTCTTCTGACGCGCGCGATACTCGAAGATACGAGTGCCCGGAAGCGTGGCGGCACAAGTATCATTTCTTCATCTTCGAAACGTACGCGAACGTATGTAATGTGCGTGCGCGACAGTGAAAGCTAAAAGGGGAGAGCACAAGTGCAACGAAGAAGAGGAGACGATGCTGAAACGACACGTTCCTCTTCGACCTCATCCGACATGAGGATCACGAAGATCACGCTCCGAGCGTATTTCTCTACGCTACGCGTCGGCTATTTTTACTCATCCGCGAGCTATTACATTCTCGAATAGTGTCGTCCATGTGATCGCCGTGATTCTCTGGGTCATCTGATCCCCGACGACGATGATGACGACGTGATCGTCGCGCATCTCGACGCTTTGTTCTACCGATTCGGTATCCGGGCTTCGTAATTCGGATGCCATCTTCAATTTGATCCATTTCAAATAGGCGAAAAGTAATCGCGATCGATAGCAATGAAGGGACGCTGAGCGTCTTTTGGATATATCGAACCCCTCTCTCGTTCTATCTTTTTCTCGCTTTCGGTACCAGCGACAGCCTTGAGCCGGTAGTCGATAAATATTAGTTCGGCTCCAAGCTTCCAAACTTCCAAAAGATTCGTCGCGCGTGAATATACGTCGACCTCCTTCCTGGCGTGAAATTGCGGTTTATGCTTTTCTTCCCTCTTTTCGTTTTTTGCGTATCGGCGGAAACGTCGCGTGACGCGTACCTAATAGAAACGAACATGATAGTTCCGACGATGATCCTACGGTAAACACGACGAGACTCGGATTCGGAAGTTAACGTTTCGGCAGCGAACTCTGTTTTCGAACGCAGATTTCTTTCGACATACCTTATTCTGTGTGGAAACAGTGTTAACTATGGAAATGGAAAAGAAATACACGCACGCGTACGGGCAACTACGTAGGCTGACCAGTACGATAGATGGCCAGATTAGACAGTTGAGTGTAAGTAAGAGAACGGTATACGAGGGTCGTTTGAAGCCCTTAGAAAATATATACGTACGTATATAGTGCCGCCATCTTATATCTTTTCTAAGGACTCTTGTAATATTATCAAACAATCCTTGTAATTTCTCTGGAATTTTTAAGAAGCTCAGATATGTATGGTGCACACATAAATCCGCTTAAAATACGCCTGGAGGAGATACTCGAAGGATCAATATGTCTTGTTAACGTTTCTTGATGCATCCTCTCTGAGAGCATGCATAATGAAACGCTGACAAATACCAGCTAAAATGCGAAAGCTGAGAATCGATGCGAAAATTGTGAGAACGTCGCTAGGATAAAACGTCTTCGAGCTACAGGCAGCTCTGTTGTGTAACTTGCGATCGTGTTGCGACATGTTATTATTAATAATTCATTAGACGACCTCCCTCTGCGTCGGAGTTCCGAGTATCGGGCGTTCCGCCAAAATGTTTTCGATATGTCACACGAGAACAGATCATGGGAGATCGCAGATAGAGCAAGATTGTAAGCCCATAGCTAAGAGACTGGTTCTCTAGATGCCGTTTCGTGTTGCATACATATGTGTTAAATAAATACGATTTATAGATATGTAGCAATGAAATTATGTATATGAATGAATAAAACATCTGTCTCTTTCTCTGTTTCAGTCCGAGTATGGACTCACAGAAGATCAGGTAGCAGGTGAGTTGGTGTTTGCATTATGATTCGTTAATTATGATAAGATATTGTATATAGTAATAAACATGAGGTAATCAAATAATAATTTGAAGAATACAACCATTTTTTTATGTATAATTTTATATATTAACACGCCTTTTTTAGAATAGGATAATATAATTGATGTTAAAATTTTTACCTGAAATTTGTTTCTGGGAACATGCCTCATGTTGCTCTAGCTCTATTTATATCAATTATTATAAATTGATATAAATAATTATGTAAATGATGCTTTTATATGTGGCCCTGGTGCCGTATTAAAGATGATTATTATGAATCGCAGTATCACAGTAATGCTTGCCAGTTGGCAATTTTCCCTATTTACCTGATATCTTGATGCTGACTCAGTTAATACCAGAATATGCGAAATATATGTTATATATAAAATTTTGAAGATAGAGCGCGTGTGGTAAACTCAAGATATCGGCACTGAAACTTGTTTTGATGATCGAAAAAAATGCACTCTGTAGTATCACGAATATTTGAATGCACATTCTACTATGCGCACATTTTACTATGCGGATGACTCATTAGTAGTGATATCATCGCAGCACGCGATGATATCGATTATATTTAGCTCGCGATCCAACTTTCTGCGTTTGCACTTTTCGAGTTATAATCCCGCTCGTGGCAATACCGGATAAAAGTGAGACAGGCGAATGCAAGTTTCGCGGATCGATTCGTTAATTGCATGACGTACTTGCCGCGTGGCGCACTTCTCACAATGATGGGATGATTAAAGGATTAATTACAGGAATATAAATCAAAAGTTGTGGATATGATAAAATTAATTCTTCTGGTATTGAATTCTGCGACTGACAATTAATCCACGACCGTGCGGTGAAACCGTTCTGCAAATTTGCTTTGAATGTGCTGCTGGCTATTTGTCTCGAGTACAATAACGATCGGCAAGATAATAGCGCAATTCTGTTATTCCAGAATTCAAAGAGGCATTCATGCTCTTCGACAAAGACGAAGACGGCACGATCACGATGGCGGAATTAGGGGTTGTCATGCGATCTCTCGGTCAAAGACCATCGGGTGAGTTGGTCCGGGTTGAATTCGCAAACTCGAGTGCATCCGAGATGCACTTTGTAAATTCGTCCGGAATAGTGATAAAACTATGCGGTTCCCTTTCAGAGACGGAACTGCGCGACATGGTGAACGAGGTGGATCAGGACGGAAATGGCACCATCGAGTTTAACGAATTCCTGCAAATGATGTCGAAGAAGATGAAAGGCGCCGATGGGGAGGACGAGCTTCGCGAGGCGTTCCGGTAATGAGCTTCCTCATAAAGGCGGCCGCTTAATTATCGCATCGAAAGAACGCGATTCGGAGCAACTTGCGTTCCCGTGGGCGAATCGCGCTCTTAAGATGTAGATAAGTCCGCCTCAAACTTAACATTTGGACCATTTGCCTTTACAGGGTGTTCGATAAGAACAACGACGGCTTAATCTCCTCGAAGGAGCTGCGACACGTAATGACAAATCTCGGCGAGAAACTGTCCGAGGAGGAGGTCGACGATATGATCAAGGAGGCGGACTTGGACGGCGACGGAATGGTTAACTACGAGGGTGAGATCCTTCTACCTTTTTTTTTCTCTTCGTGTAACGCGATATTTAAAGATCGTTCCGAGAGCAAGTTTGAAGTGACATTAATCATCCCGTTTATACATTCATCGTGACAGTTTCTTTGGATTATAACGCTACGTTGCATTTCGTGACGGTTGTTCCCGGTGTAAAACGTCACCTAGTATAAATGTAAATGCGCTTTTCCACTGGATGGGATTCGGATTTTTATGATAATGGAAATTATTCTATTTGACTATTTGTTCCTTTTGCTGATCTGCAAGTAACCTAGTTTGATTCCAGCTTAATTCTGCCTCGATAGTTAACATTGTCTGACCGGACAATCATGTTTCAGAATTCGTGACGATTCTAACGTCGAAAAATTAGTTCAGAGATCGGAGAGGGGCAGACTCAGCGATACCAGAGATATCAGAGAATCACCGACGGATCGACGGAAGGAAAAGACGGATCCGCCGGCCAGGTTCCTCGACTTTTCAGGATCGCAACGAGACCGAGTCGCTTCGTGCCCCGTAGAACGGCAACAATGTCGTCGCCGAGTGAAGACACTCCGAAGTAAGAATTCCAGAAGATCGAGGTCGACGGTACCGTGAAGATCACCGCAGCGAGTCGTACGACGGAAGATCGCGCAAGCACACACCGATCTTACGATACAATCGGTGCTCTGAAGAAGATGAAGTCAGGAGGTGCACGAAGAAGATCACGAGTGCGACGAAGGTCTGCGTGAGTAGAACGCAAAGTAGAACGCCGGAAGATACCTAAGGAGATTTAAGGATCGCTCGTTCACGTCGAGCACGCTTTTCGGCTTTGACCGGGGTACCGAGAGGAGAGGACTTACTTCCGCGAATTGCACATACGTACACGCATTATATGCACACACACCTCGCGCTCCTTCGAACTAATTTTAGATGAGTACTTTAGGCGTAACGTAATTAAACAGTAAATAAACAGGGGAGAGGGCTCGAGAAGGCAGAAGAGGAGGCAGGAGAAGTTACACGTTTGAAAGTTAAACGTCGAAAATAGGAAAATGGTAAAGGGAGAGGGATAGGGGGCGCGACCCGTCTCCACCCGGAACAATCAACCGAACTTTGTTTAGACTTTTACGTACCCCTAATCTTCACGTCTCCTTCAAGCAACGTTACGGAGCGACTTAGAAGTTAACTAGCTTTCCACGTCCCCTTGAGCGCTCCCGCGAGAGAAAGTTCTGGAGTATACTCTAGTATATACTCTATATAATATATACATGATATGTTTACACGCATTAAATATATATATATATATATATATATATATATATAGATATAATTATTATACAATATCTCTCTTTCGCGTCGCGTTTTACGCGGCGCCCATGGAGAAGGTACCGTAACTCCGAGTATTTTTACTGCTTGTACTACACGCAGCGCGCGTAAATCGACGTAGAACCAGACACATACGTTTCTTCATCTTATCGCCGCTCTCTCTATCATCCGTCATCGTTTTCTCAATCTCTAGCGACTTGAAAAGGCGGGCGCACTCCGGTGACTCGCCAGCTAACACTTCCGCTTTTGACACGTAGCGTTTACACATGCCCATCGATTACCGGTGCGATGCCGCGTTTCGTAATCGATCATTCGATCGCTGAGCGAATGAGTGCTCTGGTTGAAAAAGCGCTCTGCCTGAAATTCAGCTAATTACCATGGGGTACTCGAGAGCGGATAGTCTAGCAAGGGGAAGCAGATATTCTATCTGTGCACACAGGGCTTTAAAAAGCCTTTGGTTATTGAAGAGATATTGACAGAATAAATTAAAGATTACTGGACTGATGTCCGGTGATATGTTAGATGAGGAGAATTCGAAGGGATGACTACGGTTGTGTGTGTATGTGTGTGTGCGTCCATGCATGTGTGTAGGTGTGTATGCGACAATCGACAATCGCTAGTTGCATTCTCAGTGACCGTACCTGCCTCGAATGCGGCACTGGGCTATTCACGGTCAGTGAGCATGTGGCAGTGGCTTCTGATGAAGATTCCGAGAGAAAAAGAGAGATTCAACCAGGATGATTAATAGCGCACGAGCCGCACCAGTGGATCCTTCGCTTCGCAAACGAGAAGAAGGATTCCGGCGATGCGAGGATGAAGTAAATGGAAAAAAGTAGCAAGTGGATGAGGAAGAATGTGGCAGGACGCGTTTCCGCTGGCGCACGCGCATTATGTCGTGGTGTGTGTACTTTTAGACGTGTTACGTAAGAGAGAGAAAAATGAGAAATCCTGCGCGTTAGCACGCGACGTAGACGGTAGTACCTAGCGATCATATAACGACAAGAAGAAAAATGATTGCCGCGAATTAAGCAGCGGGGCTGTACACTTATACTAATTATTATATACTATATACATGATGATGTTGCTACCAAAAAAAGAAGAAAATAGAATACATTGTAGATACGTACGTGTACGTACGTGTGCACTCGTGTATGACTGTATACGCGTGTGACACGCATGTACATACATATTATATATATATTTAATATGCTGTATGTACATATGTCCTCCGCCGCCCGCGCTCCACACACATTACACGTACGCACGCATGCACGCGCGCAATTAATCCCACCCGGCGCCGCGGCGCGAGGAAGCGGAAGTTGAAAAGATCGGTAGCGCGAGTAGCGAGAGGGACGAGAAATCGAATTAATGTAAAACAGCGATGCGCGTTTTTCGCGTACTATCAATCGGAGCGATTCCGTTACACTTTCTCGCACGTTTCGTTACTTATTGAATCTCCGTTGTCCGTATCGTGATTGGTACGATCCTTCCGTGCGCTTGCACGTTGTCTTATTCGATCTATCGATGCACGAAACTTTGAAAATTTGCACGCGGCAAAATGCTAAGGCTACTCTTGTTACTCCCGATTGACTGTACGTGTGTGTGTGCGCTATAAAAAGTAAAGTGAGATTAAAAAAGTGAGTGAGAGAGTGAATGAGAGAGAAAGTAGATGAATGGTATTTTTTAGAAGAGACTCCGCGTGTTTCGAGATCCGGGCAACTCGATCTTTCCAACTTTTCTTTCCAAGTAAGAGTAAATCGTGGATAGCCGATTGCGGTCGCGAACGCTCGCCGGACGAAACGAGTGATTGCACAGAGCTAGACAATAATTCTGTTGCTCTCTAATCTGATTAATCGACGATTACGTTACGTTTGACGGCGAGCAGATCACTGCGATACGGCTGTGCATTCTTATCGACGGGATTTCAAGTACAATAGCGAGATAAGCTGAGAAGTTGCCAGAAACCTCGCCATGCCGGGGACCTCGAATAACGAATAACGAATACGATCGCTTATATAAAATGCGTACGACGCGAGAAGAGAGAAGACTACAACGCATAGCACGTTACCTTCGTAGGCGAAAGCTGTGATCCAGAGCCATTGATTTTTCGAGTAGCTAGGAAAAGCTGGTTGGTTCTCCGTTGTGAGTAGTCTAGATCAAATTTTGAAGTACGATCCATTTAAGCAAGAGATGTTTGTAAACTCGCTGAGTAATAATGATGAGTCGACGAACGATGTACCGGTCCTGAGAACTTCAGAATTTGATTTACATTATCTTTACAAAGCGAGCAGCTCGCACCTCCGATAGAACACTGCCATGATGCTCGATTACGAGGCATTTGACTTGAAACAAGCAAGGATAATTAATATCATTCTCAGTAAGTCCTATCTAATGTCTCCTCTTGACCAGTTCAAAAATCACTATTATTAGATCACTACTTCAGAATATCTGATCTATGGCAGTCTTCTCCCGATGGTGCATTGTAATTTACGCGTGAGGGAAGCAGGAGAGTAAAAAGAAGAATATATCGCGTTCGTTCGCAGCACGAAGCGTCATGTGTGCATCGCAAAGCATACACAAAGATTAAAGATTGAAGATTGCAGATTTTGTTGCGTCGCACAGAAGCGCCTCGGCACGCGAACGCACAAGCGCGAGGACAGATCTAGTCGCGTTTCTGACAATAATATATTTTCCTAGTGCTCATCTCGGAGCGAGATGTCCCACCAATTGCGCCAGTGTCTTTCTTTCCAGCGAAACATCCACCGTTCCACGACAACGCTGATTACTAATGCTTTCTGACCTACCAACACCAGCCTCGAGATGATCGACAACGCTCTTTGTCGCTCGTGGACGAAACCTCGCTCTCTCTCGCGCTCGATTAACGTAATTAATTAACGTAACACGCGAGGCTCGAAACACTGCGGAGACCCTGGAAGATTTTCGTGAACACGCGAACGAATCAGCACGGCGATACTCCGATAGATAAAGGGGAAGGTAAAGGCGGCTTGATAATACGTCACAAATAGCAATGTATAACGTCCTAACGACAATATCTCTAATGGTTTAATTGAGATAATTCACTGGTGAAGCAAATGTATAACACTGTGGTCCGCCCCGAATGTTAAATGTATATTGTCACGAGAATTGTGTACCTATACACGCCAACTACGACAATGATAGGGCTACTCGCACGTCGACAGCACGTCACGCGCTTAGATGTAGTACCGTTTCTTCGCGTAATCTGCCCGCCGAGGAAAGTTTTCGTGCTAATGCCCCCCATTTTCGAACGCGATGGTACTCTAGCAAGGTGGACCCGCGAATCTATAATATTAGGTGTATGCAAAAGTTTTAGTCATTTTTTGCACGTTTTTTGCAAAGTTAAATGAAACGTCGCGTGCGGAAAAACTTTCCAGCTAAAGTCCAAAATGATTGGCTGAATACGAAAAGCGTACATAGCTTTTCATTGCTCATTGCGTTCACTATCGTTTTTCAAAGTTATATTAATCATTCTATCATGACGTATGAGGGTTTAGAAATTTTGGTGCCAACTCTTCAAAAACGTAAAAGAGCAAGAATTTATTTGAAGTTTAAATAATAATACCAAAGCGTTGACAAAAAAGATTAAACTTTTGCAAATCTAATAAATTCGCTTGCGTTGAATTGCACAAAAGTTCCGAGTGACACCGTGTACAGCCCGCATGTGCAGTGAATCCGCTCGCAATTTTTCGTTGCATTTACTAGGCGCGTGCATGTCAAGGTGTATGCGATGCGCGCAGATATGAGTACAAAAGAGCACCATCGACGTGAGCAAACGAGTTTCTGCACCGTGTGATTTTGCAAGAACGCGTCCTCTGAATCGCAAATATACATAAACGCGAGACTCTCGCGTGTACATGCCCGAGATGCGGCTTTGCAGTCTTATGTAATTACATTGCGAATGCACGTTGCGTATATGTTCGCTAAGGCAATGATTGTCCTAACTCTTTCAGGGATCGACAAAGCCAGCAAACATTCGACAGACGTGCAAATTATATGCAATTTGGTGCTTTTTTAAAGAAATTGAGCCTTTATTTCTTGTTTTCGAAAAAGGATCAGCTGCCCGATAAATGGAGAGAAATATTAAAAAATGATGGCGAATATTTCGAAGATTGACGTTCATTATTTTTTTGTAATAAAGGCTCAATTTCTTCAAAAAAGCACCGAATTCATTAGCGCGCCTAATATTTGAATGGAAGAGAGACAGATGCGATGGTTCACAGTTTCCATCATGTTGCTAATATGCAATCGTGGAAACTGTTGCACGATTAGTCGCCTACGTTATGCCGATACTTGTACGATACAAAGCCAATTGTTGTTATCGCATGGCGCGCAAGCTGTTTCAACAATCCTTCAAAGAGTTAGGAGCTCGACGTTTGCTCGAAAACGCAGCGAGGAGTTCTCTCTGCCCCGTCCCACTCCTCCGCAATTACATGAATTCTATTTGACGCGGGAATCGACTTCCTGGCGGACTTCGAGATATTTATTGTTATATTATCACTTGTTCCAAGGAAGAGATATTTTTATAGATTACACTTTGCGCCAAATCCTGCTGTGCAGCGTAACATCGGATCATATAGCATTACGTCGCAATGCGTTGCATTGCACTGAGTTGTATTACATTTTGTACAGGGTGTATCAAAAGTCACGTACTTCATTTCTGCCGTTGCTACAGATCGAACCAGATAAGTTTACGAGAAAAATTAAAAAATCATGTTAATTAAAGAGGAAGATAAAAAATTACGAAATTTATATGGTTTCAATTTCATTTTCACACTTTGCGAACGAAGAATTGTAATTTGAAGCTTAAGTATTAAAAATTAAGAGATATTGGTACAATAAAATAGTTTGTAATCGAATTTCCGCTTGCGCAAGTAATGTACCAAAACACAATTTATCGTCGAATCCGTAGTACAGAAACGGTGTAAGATGCTTGAAACGCCCTATGTGTTGCATTATATTGTATTATATGCGTGTGTGCAAGTTGCATATATATTTTATCGAATTGTTTGGAAGCCCGGGTCCGAGCGGACAAATGTTCTCGATCGTCCGTCGACCTGCCGTTAAGTATTGCCTACGTACAGGATACCTTACAAAACAAAAAAGCTCGTGAGAATTGAAATGAATTTTCAACGAACCGCGCTTGTGCGCGCTCGAGTTGTACGTGCATTTGCAAATGTATATCTCGAGTGCAAACTTGATGGAGGAGTACGCGTATTTTTGTTATACTCCTAGGACACCCTGTACGTTTGAACGTTGCCCTCCAGAAGTAAAGATGTACGAGTCTTCCTTCGAATACTTAATCGAGACTCTATTATATCTTCTCTGTTACATCCTGCCTGTTTTTAGCGTCCATCAACGATGGCGGCATTGACTAGTATAGAACGGATCGTTTCGTTAACGCTATTCTTTTGTTGTTAACGTGGGCTGGCTTAAGGGACAAACTTTTCACAAAATTGTCACCTTCGTTAAATACGAGAATATTTTGCAACGTTAAACGACGTTTTACTTAGGCAAAACAGAATATGTGTAATCAAGTTGTTTAAATGACCGTTTGAACGTCAATATTATTAGCAATTACGAGAAGATTATTTATATTTATATATATATTGTAAAATATATATATTTTTATGAAACCAAAGGATATTTATATAAAAATAGAAGGCGCGAATAACTATTATATTAACCAATGAATAATTTTCAATCGTTGCATTCCCTTAAGTTTGACCGTGCTTGAAACTGCTGAATTTTTCCGCGGAGAAATCTACGCACTCGCGCACTTTGTAAATCCATTTCCGTCTATTCGCAAACACATCCGCGCGGTGCAGCAACTGTCATTTCCCGATCAAGATCGCACGCGGTTGATTTGATCGCTTTTACGGTGCTTTGCGATCCTACGAAACGTAAGTATTCCGGATCGAGATACTTTAAGAGTGCAGCATATTAAGCGCGTAAGTTCGAGGCGCCTAAGTAATCGCTTCAAAGTTAATCGGCGTTCGACCCTGCGAGCGACGCAAGCAAGCCGGCAAGGGTATAATATCAGCTAGCTTAATATCAAACACACGTTGGAATACCGCAAACACGTAATAATCAAATTATATACATATATACATACATTGATAGATACGTGAGAGAACCTGAGATTACCCTAGGCGTACGATATAATTAAACGATAACTGTTATAAGTATGTAAGTGTAACTAAGTTGTAAACACAAATCGCGAGGGCTGTCGCTTCTAACAAGTGACACGATCTTCCGTTCATTAAGAGTCCGCGAATTTCGTCGTTATTATACCGGGTCTGACACACACGTCGCTCCTTTCTTACGAAACGATTTATAGGGTGTGACTGTAGGCAATTGTGGGTAGGAGATTGTGTGCTTGGCATGCATTTTTGCAGCTTTGTATCTTTTGGATGTCGTTTGAGAAGTTGCGTCATTCTAGTTCCTCTGCTTGCTCCGGTTACTTTCAAGCAGATTTTCCGCAGGTAGACCGAGGACACGCACTGTCGTTGCATTTTGATTTCGACTACCGGTTGCGTCCGAGAAAGAGGGATTACACGAGCTCCGCTGTCTTTCTCTCTCTCTCTTTTTTTCTCTTTCTCTCTTATGAGTAGCAGTCCCTTTCTTTAGTCCCGCGTGGAGGAACCTCTTTTGATCTTAAACGCCTAAACGCCACGCGAAATCAAATCAAATAGAATTGCGAGCAGGCAATAACCGTGTTACCTACCACACAACACCGCGGTCGAGACACGACGATGTTCAAACTAGTTGTAATAAGGAAATGTCTTTCATTAACTTTGTTAAACGTTATGGGAAGTACAAGCGCCGCGTTACTGGATGAATATACGCACGTATTCCTATACCTAGCTAGCAGAAAACGTTTGAGATAGGGATCCTGGTTTCTCGTACGATCGAGATATCGCATCTCTCCGGCGAAGGAGAACCGCTAGCTGGATTTTTTTTTCTAAGTCGCAAAGAAAGAGAATCATTTAAAATTATTTGATATTTAAATAAAACGATTTGATTAAATAAACTTTTAGAATAAATTATCTTGTGCATGATGTCTCGATGATACTTGATGATACTCTTGGAAAGAAAATCGGGGAATTGAAGTTATTTCTTGCAACGATGTTGAGTCAGTTATTGTTCTTCGAGTCGTGAGATTGATCATAATTGTTTATTAAAAATTCGAAAAAGATAATTGTCCAGTTTTGCAGCTGCGGTTTCCTCCGATTGGAGACAATAATAATCTGAATACGATGCGAATAGGAAGCGCACGAAGCGAATTGAAATGCGATGCGAGAGTTACGTGTTTGGAGATCATAATCGAATTGTATTAAGATGATAATGCGGAAATACGAAAACAATACATGGGGATATGTCTAATGAGGAGCTATATCGCGCTGTGAACGAGATATTTATATTTTTACTTGAGAAAAAGGCTAACGATAACGTTTGTAACGACTAATTCTCGCAACAAGGAATATCCATGACGTTATTTTTCTAGAATAAATATCGAAATACTTATATTGCGTTATGGCGAAACGTGTTCTCAAGCGACAAGCAGGCCTAAAACGCGACTTTTTACGACGATAGACTTAATGCGTGTACGAGCATCTTTGGCAAAATACGTATACATTTGTTACCTATTTATTTTGTACTTGATGGTGCTGTTGTACGTTACTGAAGTTAAAATATTCCGCAAATTATATATGTTTTTGACAGATCGTGAATAACTTGTCCAAGCAATTTGTATCCATGTTGGAATCTCACATTGTTGCGAGTTTTGCTATGAATATTCCAAGCGTTTATGTTTAACGTTTAAACAGTTGCATCCACTCAACTATAATTACAAACTTTGTTTCATTTCGCTCTTGTTGCATCGATTTTGGATTTGAAATTTCCTTGCGATCGCGTACATTATTTTCATTTATACGATAAATAAGAGGCTCTCTTGTTGTAACTGTTTAAATGTTAACGTGTGTATTTCTGGACGGCATGTCTGCAGAAATATACGAAGCGCATTGCCGCGCATGAGATAACTCGTCTCTAATTGCCATTCCGCGTGTGAGAGTCAATTTGTTACTTATCGAGATGAGAAATGGAGGCTATTCGTGTAGAAATAGATATTATTTAATAACTGCAGTTGAGAGAGAAGTGCGTCCAGTGCACGTAACGAGATTTAGGACGTCTTACAACTGTTTTTACATTTAACTGATTTCATTTGCATCATAGATTTTACTGAACAACGAGAAGAAATTCGTAAGAACGTTCTGTGACAGTGAATGACGATGATTAAACGATAAACTGTCGAATGTACGTCATGAAAGTAACATTCAATGGTGGTGCTCGATGGTTTCTCGAATATATTTGGCTGAATAATCAAAATTTCATAAAAAGTCAGTACTATATAGTAAACTGAAGTAGTTAGGCGATAAAGACTGGCTGCATTGGAGCTAATATTCAAAAATATTCATCTACCGATAATCAAAGGAACAATGTCTTTGAGGTAGAGGATGAAATGTATACGAAAGAACGCATTATACAACGATGTTACTTGTAATGCGATCAAGATCGAGATTCGCAGAAACAAAATTGTGCTCGAAATCAGCAGAGAGTTGTTTCATCGCTTCATCACCGAACGAGATACGTACGGATTGTTATAATAATTAATTATCTTTCTCTTTCGTTACTGCAATCACGCGATGTTTTTCAAGTAAGTAAATACTCTACTCGCGTTTTGTCCTAAAGTGGAAAAAAGTCAGACGGAACAGGGATTCAGAAAAGAGTACCGTATGTCTGTTTTTGTGCATGTGTGTGTGTGTGGTGTATGTTCGTGTGTATGTCATGTGATGTTAAACGTACGCGACCATGTTACGTGTAACGTTATGTATTATAATATTACAACACGACATAAAAAAGAAAAAAAAAGAAAAGAAAAAAAACAAGTGGTGAACACTGTGTACTGGTGAAATGCAATACATGTATCGAGTTGCCCCTAAATACAGCCATTTTATAATGGGACACACGCCTGTAGTTGTGTATCTTTCGAGTTGATCGTATTCGATGATGAGAACGCGCGTCAGAAACTCGCTCGACGAGAAACGCGCGTAAATCGCAAGCCGATGAGATACTTTAGAGTGACAAAAAGGTAAGAAACAAATAAACATCATTAGCAACAAAAACACCATAATTGCAACTTTCCGAGAAATGCTTTTTAACTGCTGGACGAAAGCGCCTTTTGTATTAAAAATGTTGATATCTTTATTATAATATTATTTAAGCATTATTTTTATAATTGATTGCCGCATGAGGTGCAATATTATTAAAAATGCGCAGATTGAATCTCAACATGGCCGGCCATCGGTAACATCCTAATATGATACAAATAAACTCACGTTCAGTAGTAATCGCAATCGCGTGAAAATTGTCTTTAACCTCTTCGGTACCGGCGCACGTCCGCCGCTTACTTTATGGCCGACGCTCGGCCGTAGGCCCGTAAGGATGCATTCGGTGGCTGTCTATATGATGTGAAATGTACAAAGAGAAATTCTTCATCCCGAGCACGTCAAAGCAGGGTTTCGTCGATGATGAAATCGCACCACTAATACGTAATTATTGCACGCAATGTTTAATATTTACGTTATTTTTGACAACCACTCAATACTTCATGACACTCGCGCCTTTTTATGTCCAAAATTCGCACTTAAATACTAATAATCGCAATAAATACCGCATGACTCGAACACGATTGTACAATTTGTCGCGGCGCGTCCATAACTGATAGAAATTTCAAATTTATCAAGGCTAGACTGCGATTCTCGAAGATGAATGCGGTTATCGCGCTTTGCGATATATCGCAAGATGGCGACGCGATTATCGTTGTATGCGTGGAGTAAACTTGACGCGCGCGAAAATTAAATCTGCTTTAATCTTGCCTTATTTTCGTTGTAATACTTAATTAAGATGCAAATTTTTCGGTGCCACGCAGAAGCTATAGTGACATTAACGATTTTTTGTAAATTACGTAGCTGTAATTGACCGTGCATGCATTCAATGCTGACAATGACGACTGATAATACACGCAAAGTTCATGATATAGAAATTCTTTATTAACAGGCAAGAAACAATATCGTCGATAATACAAATAATGCTCCCTAAGGGTATCTTACGAGCGCACACTGAGATTTTACATGCTCAGACATTTATTTCGATCATGCAATAGACAATGCAAATACTCTCTCTTATACACTTCATCCAGCAAACAATTGCCCTAGGAAATACTTCAATGGTACAATAGGACGCATACACACACGCATTTAGATTCTATGTATCCCCGAACACATTTACGCGCCTCCCGGATCCACGGCAAGTAGAATCACGTACAATATTAAATATTGTGCTAAATTCCATTGTAACAGAGGGGATGAGAAAGGAGGAGAGAATGTAAATTCACTTTTTTACCATACAAAACTCTCAAATTTATATTGAAATCGTAAAAATCAACAATAATGATTGCATTGATTGCCTTACAATACATATACAAAAAACTGGTTTCCTTGCTGACACTGGTAGATGTAGCTTGGTGTTTCACTGCTAATTGCGAATGAATGCGCCATCAGCGATTCATTGAAGACAATAAAAATACGTTATCAAAGGGGAAAAGAATTCTTTGCTCTCTTGCTGTTTCGTTTACCGACAATTGCACAAACGTGCACGATTTTTTTTCCGCAAAGAACGAACCGTCACATTATTCTGAATTTGAATCTCACGTGGACAATGATAACAAGCGGTATGTTTTATTAAACGACAAACAGGTAAAACCGAAACGTATATATTTTGCGAAAGGTATCAAAACGAGATTTCAAATCATCATTTAAGAAGAAGAGTGAAATTTTCGAACTCACCTTTAGCGTACTACAAAAGTAATACATATCAAACTTTTAAATATATAATCCCCGATTGTATAATTTACCACTTCCTTCCAATTTACCAGTTAGTAAATTATCCACTAGTGAACTGCGTATAAATTACGAGAAAAACTCACTGCGCGCGCCACATCACTCGATCTTATTATCCCGTTTATTACATTATAGTTCATCCTTAACTAACGTATACCTATTTTTACTCGGCGCCAGCTTCTTGAATGCGGACTCTGGCGGCGTGGTGGGCGCTTTCACCTGTTTCCCCGTAACTTGCGGTACGTCGTTATGAGTGTCGGGACCGTAGTGGAACTCGCGATGGAGCTTCCCAGAGTACAGATCCTGCAGGAATTCCTTGAGCTTCCCCTCCACGAAGATGTCGTTGAAATTCTTGAACAGATACATGTGCCTAAAGCTATCGATCGCGATCAGCGGCAGGTCCGTTGTACTCTTTCCCAAATGGTGTAACGGATGCGCGAATTTCAGGCCGTCGGCAGTTAAGAAATTGATGTTCTCTGAAAAAAGAAAGAAATCAGTACGATTTGAAAGTTTCTAAAACAATTATACAACAATTTGTATAAAAAGGATCCGAAAGGATAAAGGATCGCGTACGTTTCTCGGTTATTAACGTCCTAGATACGATATCTTTGTACAGTTTAACGTTCTCCACGTCATCGGGTGCGTGGAACAGTATGAGAAACGGCAAGCCTTCCTCCGTCAGTTCCTCGGCATTCTCGAATGTTATTTCCCTCACGAGCGGCACGCACTTCTCCTGCGCCCACACATTTAGCTCGTCGTAATTGGTCATGCTTCCTTTGTAAGTCTCATCCTCGTCGTTGGACAAGGCCTTATCCGATCGGAAGACAATAATAGGCTCTCCTGGAGGGTGCAGTGCTTTACTCGCATTCCTAGACGCGTCATTCAAAGTGATAATTAAAATTGCACGCTTAAACAAAATGCTTGGTTGTTCGATGTGCGTAACATTTTGCTAATCGATGTAATAAAAGTTCTTAAAATTAAAATAAAATTGCTAAAGGCAAAGAAATCTGTTATGCAGCAAGAAGAATTCATCAATAAAACAAGGCTGAATCATATTTAACATACAACACAAAGACGTAATAATATTGCACAGCATAAAAACGAAATATGCAAAAATATAATTTTACAAATGCTCAGTGCAGGGACAGCTTGTATGTACCACTTTACTTACAAATGCAAGTGAAAGTGAAGCCCAATTTCACAGTTTTGATTGGAGCATGTGCTTGTCAAATGAAATTACATTATAATATAATTACTGTAAGATACAAATGGTATTTCTTACGCTAGCAATAAGAAGACAGTCACATTAGTGTCTTCAAAAAATATTTTTATCGTAAACGGCAAGTTAGTATCAAAAAGTACATTAAAAATGAAATACCTTACCCGAAACCAACGTGGAACTGGCAATCATCTTTTAAATTGGTGGCGACTTTCCTAAACAACTCATACGCCGGTACACTTTTATTGTCAAAGTATCCTATGATCATGCGCTTCTTGTCATCGAGTTCATTAAGCTCCCCCAAGTCGAAAAACTCTCTGATGGGATCTTCCAACTGTTTCCTGACAAATTCTTGGAATGCTTCCACGGAACGTTTCCCTCTGTATTCCCTCTTGGTTGGCTGTCCATTCCTTATGACTTTTAACGTTGGATACTTGGTTATGTGAAACCTAGACGCCACGGATGCTAATAAAACAGGAACAGGAAGTTCTCGTAATATAATCTCCATGTCCAGATAAATAGCATTAAGATTCTGCTTGTCAATAATTATGGATCATTGTAGATCGACACAGCGCGCTTTAAATGTACTCACTTTCTTGGTCGCAGTCTACTTTGGCCATCACTACCTTCCCTGCCTGTGGAAATTCTTCCCTGACTTTGTCAGCGGCTTTATCAAAAATTGGAGCTAATAAATTACTGAAGCGACACCATTGTGCATAGAAGTTTATAAATACCAGTTCATTCTCAGCTGCAAAAAATTCAGTTTAAAAGAAAAATGAGTGCAATCTTGTTTATAAGATTTACGTAAATTATTTTACATCCCCTGTACACTTTACCTAACGTCGCATCAATATCTTTATGAGTTAGTATAACCGCACCCTCTTCCACTTCTTCTGCTAAACTGTTTGGTAAATGTATCTAGAAAAATCACATGGATCCAATTACCATATCACCTTCTTTTCATTCTAATTTAATCTACATCCGGCTCATTCATTTTTAAATCACACACTTCTGTATATTTCCTTTCGAGTCTTGCACATGTCAGAGTAAGGATTAGATATATAGTTCAGTATATACATATGTGACGCGTTGACACATGACTTTTACCCTCAATCATGAACCCTCTGATTCTGATCTCCAAATCATTGAACGAACAACGATAAATAAACGACAATAAACGACAATGTAAATCAAGTATCGCAGCAATGGATAATTGCGCAAATAAAATGCCGAGTACGTATCACGAGACGTTTCTCGATTCCGCGCGGAGTTTTATCACATTTTTTAAATGCAATATTGTGTGTTGCGAGATATCGTGGTACATAGGTTATGCGGTGCGTGCAAAACACGGAAGGAGTCCCGGTAGCGGCGAGGCGGCCGAGCAGGAATCGCCGTCGGGCAATCGGTGGGCAGAAAACGGCCAAATTAGCAGCTGAGTTTCGTATTACGTGTCACGGAGCACCGTCGAATATTTACGCCTCTCACGCGCGGCTGCCGTACGGTTGTGAAACGGAAGGAATCGCTGTACCGCGCGGCGACGTAAACTCACCAGCAAACACGCGAATATAAGTACTTTGAAGTCGACGTTATCACAGGGAGCCAGCATCTTGCGATCTCGCGACGGCTAAATCGATGGTGCGACGAAATTTTGAGCCACCATCAGTGAAGCGACTGCCTGTGTGTCAACTGCTACGAGCCAGCGGCATATCGGGGAATCGAGCACGAAGCATCCTCGAGACATCGATTATCGCGTCCGCCTCCCCCACCCTCTGCGCCGTCGCTGGTTCGAGGCCGGTTGGGTGACGTTTTCAAAATGTCAACCTGTATTTGCGCACACGTAAAAGACGTGCGTGTTCTACGATCGCTCCGTCTCGCTTCTACCTGAGAACGACAGTCTGGTCTCGCTTCTAATTAATGTCTTATTGGTATTACTGGCCGTGCGCTTGTTTTTCACACCTGTAGCTACGTTCATTAATCACGGTTAAATGCACCCGTTGCCAGTAATACCAGTAGCATGTGTACGAACGCGTACGCGCCTTTTAAATTTATCGCGCGATGCGTGGTAGCTGCACGTTTAATATTTGCATGCGCGAGAAAAATATCGAAATGAATGAACTTCAAAATCTTCACGATAAGAGTCACTTTTTATTAAATATGTCGATAGAACATTCTAATTGACATCTTCCTGCTTAGAAAAAAATCTTTTTCTTAGGCATTAGAACAGCGGCCTGAATGTAGTCACGAATAAAATGTCACGTGCAGTCTGAAATAGGCACGTATCCTAAAAGGTTACACAACCTGCACCGAAATGCGCGCGCGTTTTCTTCATGTGTCACTTGCCGCACGTTGCCTTACATGTTGCGTGTCTGAAGTTCAAAACGTTCATACTTGTTTCATTCACCGACACAATCGTTATATCGTGAACAGACTGATTCCTCGACATTTTCTCGGTGACGATTCGGAATCCTCAGAAGACAAATGGATCCGGACAGTTGTTCGTTAACGTGCACGGTTACGGTGGAGTGGTTAAACGCCCAGGGCTCGATCCTGCGAAAAGTGACTCACAGAACGGCGTCGTTGCGTCTGATCCGAAACAATCAGCGCGAGATGCTCATCGAGGTGCACGCGGAGAAGGCAAACGTGCGTACGAGGTTAGTTCTCAAAGGTATTTCGGTGTTTAACAAATTTATGGCCGAAGGTAAAGCGTCTATCAAGTTCAAGGAGCAGAACTGCACGTTGTTCCTGTCGAACGCACCCTCCACGCAGCTGATCAACTTCCTCAAGACTATATTCATCAAAATGACGAACCAGGATGAAAAGGCGAAGAATCCCCTGAGAGAGAAGCTTTTCGCGAACCTGCAATTGGGTGGCGCACAAGAGATCAGTCCGGCTACCAGTGCAGAGGTCAACCGAGCGAAAGAGAAAGCCCTGGCTACGTCGCGAACGACGGTCACCACCCCGTCACCAGGCGTCGTCAAGAAGCGGAAACACAGCGATCACAGCACCAAAGTACCCGCAGCGAAGAAGCTGTATGAGAATCCCACGTCTGGAGAATTGACCGAGGAGCAGACCAGAATATTGAACGCAGTGGTCAGCGGGAAGAACGTGTTCTTCACCGGAAGCGCAGGGACTGGCAAATCGTTCCTGTTGAAGAAGATCATCTCAGCGCTGCCTCCAGATGTGACGATGGCCACAGCAAGCACTGGAGTAGCGGCCTGCCACATAGGTGGAATCACGCTGCACCAGTTTGCCGGGATCGGCCTGGGTACCGGCACCATGGACAGATGCTTCCAGCTGGCGTCCCGGCCGTCCGTCACCTCTGTCTGGCGCAAGACAAAGCACCTGGTGATAGATGAGATTTCCATGGTGGACGGCGAGTTCTTCGACAAGATCGAGGCGGTAGCGAGGCACGTGCGCAGGACGGAGAGACCTTTCGGTGGAATACAGTTGATTCTGTGCGGTGACTTCTTCCAGCTGCCGCCCGTGTGCAAGACCAACGATAGGGCAAAGTTCTGCTTCCAGAGTGAGGCCTGGCAGAAGTGCGTTCACTTCAACTACGAGCTGCAGACGGTTCACAGGCAGAAGGATGCGGCATTCGTAAAGATACTGAACAGCATCAGGATAGGCAGGGTCACGGACGACATCGTTGAAACTCTGAGGGAAACGGCGAAGCAGAGGATCGAGAGTAACGGAGTATTGGCAACCAGACTGTGTTCACACGTTAAGGAAGCCGACGAGATCAATGAGTTCCAGTTGAATGAGCTGACGGGTGAAACTAAGACGTACACGGCATCAGATTCCGATACCTCTATGACGCACACGTTGGATCAGCAGCTAGCTATACCTGGCAAGTTAGTGCTGAAAGTCGGTGCTCAAGTTATGCTGTTGAAGAATATCAATCTCAACAGCGGATTGGTAAACGGTGCTCGGGGTGTCGTTGTCAGTTTCAAAAACGATGTACCGGTAGTTCAACTGCGATCTGGAATGCATTACGAAGCGAAGACGGAGAAATGGACTATCAAAACCACTTCTGGCGTTCTCGTACACAGAAAGCAGATTCCGTTGAAGCTGGCATGGGCGTTTTCGATTCACAAGAGTCAGGGTTTAACTTTAGATTGCATAGAGATGTGCCTGTCGAGAGTATTCGATGCTGGTCAATCGTACGTGGCGCTTTCGAGAGCTCAGAGCTTACAGAGTTTACGTATCTTAGAGTTTGATAGTCAGCAAGTATGGGCTAACACAACTGTGCTTGAATTTTATAAGAAATTTAGGAGGAACTTGCAGGAAATGGAGATGATTCCTCTAGGCAAGAAAATAAAAGTAGAGAAAGATTAGATAAATTAGTGATCTTGCTTATTTTTATAATCTTTATACGTGTGATTTGTTGGAAGTAAATAACTTGCTTCTAGCACATGCAATAAAAATCGCATAATTATTATAAAAACAGTATTGTTACAATTGATATGATATTTAAATGGATGATATGAATTTTTATATTCAGTAAAGAAAGTAAATGCTTTATTTCTATGTATCATTAATACAACAATGTCTTAGAACTTTTTTTTACAAATATTATAACTTACTGATATTTAAATGGACAATGTGACGTGTGCTAATAATCATCGACGGTTATTTCGATGGGCGGTATATAGCGCCATGTGTGCCCGGCGTTTAGAAGTTCCGAGTAAAGTACTGGAGAGTTTGGAGCGGATTCTTTGCTACTGCACTGGATATCTATTTTGTACTGACCAGCTGTGAAAAATACTACGCGGCACTCGTGATAGGCTCTGCCGTATTCCTGCAACTGTTTTTTTTTCCGTGATAATAAGAAAAACGAGATTGTTCATCGTACAATTATTATAAATCGCAGGTGCAACTTACCGCAGGCAGCATGACTTTATTCGCGCCGGCTATAGACAGTCTCGTCTCCAACTGATAATTATTAACTCCATTGTGATGATCCTGGTAGAAGTTAATAGACAATGTGAGATCGCTCAGCGGATGTCCCAGAGCATTGCACACTCCGACACCGACGCTCACGCATTCACCCAAACAACACGTCAGTTCATCTTGCGCTTTCACAGTGGCGTCATTAATGGTTATCTCTGGAGATTTGTTTCATTAATTAATCCGCAAAGTTTTTAATCTTTATGTATCGATTAGTAGTAATACGCACCCCATTGTAGAGGGCTCATTCTGACGAGGTCTAGCATATCCTGAGTTAGGGTAATGCCGGATAGAGTCGCCTTTCCCGTTGACTCTGTACCCAATAATTGCCAGCGCAGATCGACTAGCGAGGCTATATGTTCGGCGCATATCTTTTGGAGCTCACCGGTGTCGCCGGTGCCATTCAACTGCGAGCGAGAAAATCGATGGAATAAAATTATATTACGATATACATATATCTCCGATGAATCATCATATCCTTCATTACCATAGACAATTTATTAAGCGGACATCGGTCAACCGGAACGGGAATTCGACACGGTTCTTTACCTTCCATGTATATACATTTACTTTGCGTGTAATGCAACTCCATTTCGTGATTCGTCATGTTCGTCACGTCCAGCACGAGATAAAATTGCAGTGGCCTGCAAAATCGTTTACGGAATTACTCTTTCGCTTCTGACAAAATGTTTGTTACACGCGATCTGCGAAACGCTAATTGCACATGACATAGATTGCACGAATAAACGAAATTATATTATAAAATTCTCTTTGTGTTTTTTTTACTCACGTTTCGGCCGGTAGTACGTCCCAATTGGTGATTTGTACACTAGGTAGCATCTCGATGGTTATGAAGACGGACGAGGTTCTGCAGTAACCGGCTACCAAGCCTGCGCCACCCGAGTATTTTATTTTCAACTGACCCTCGATAACGTTCGACGTGTGCAATGGCACCGCGAGTTTCGATAAACGCGTGCTTGCTAGGGAGGAATGGCCAGAGTGCGAGCTCAATCCCGACCTGAAGGAGGAGGTCAGCTCGGATTGTCTCTTTGTATGATGAGACGGAGAACTGAGTCTAGATGGCAGGGAACTGTGGCCTGAATGCGACATCAAGCTGCTCGGTTGACTAAGGTAGGTACTGCTGGTAACATCTGAAAAGTTAATTAATGATTATTACCAAAAAGGGAAGAACGTTGTAAAAACATCAAGATCATTGCAGAAGTTACCATGTCTGATTGACGGTGCTACAAAATCCGTCGCCGCATACAGATACAGAGTGAGACTCGCGCTGCTACCGGGCTGTAACGGCAACTGTGTCATCAGATTCTCGTCGCTCCACTTAAATATTTTGCTTTCGGTCGTGGCGTCCAAGGCGGACTGCACCGACAATTCGACCATCTCGATGGGAACCTGGCCAACGTTCGTGATCGTCACGGTACACTCGGCGCTGCAAGCGCAGACAAGGTTGAGCTTATAAATTCACATTTAAATAAATAAGACAAATCAAAAATATTAAATGAGTGGACGCGCGATAGAATTTCACTCGTAGAACGGAATGTAGACTGTAGAACGGAATAGAACAGTTGCGAACCTCTCACCACCGTAGAGCGACACGCTCGCGCTGGTGACTATGTTGTCGCCCGAACTGAAGCTGGCCGTTTGAGGCAAGCTAGTCGCGACGTCGATTCTCGGCAAGGCCGGTATCACCTCGACCGTGTACTGCGGATGCAGCATGCCCTCCATGTGTCTCAGTCTGCAGTTAGACTTGACGCCTAACGTGTGCGTGCTGAACCCGAGTATTTCCAGATCTCCGACTTCCTTGGGCCTGCCTGCTAGCGTAACCGCGATCGGGCCGGATTCGGCGGGCAGGCTAATACTTTCCGGTATCGACTCGAACACCACGCCGTTCGTCAACAGCCTCATGTTGGACACGTGCAGCTCAAACGGCAGCGGATTTATCAGTTGCATCGATACTTCGCAGATGTCGCCCTCCACCCACAAGTAATCTGTTGTGACAAAAGTTTATTATTTACGTGGAGATGTGTATTAAATTACTGATAATCGCCGTTCATGTACGCACATACCAACTTTGCTCTTCGAGGTGTTCTTGCGCTCCAGCGATCCAAAGTTGATTGGCGTGAATAGAAACGGGCCATGATCTTCCTTTACTCTTTCTATCTTCTGAGGCTGCAAGTGCGGCTGCATGTTCTTCAGGCTGAACGACTTCGTTTTTGGTATATTTAGCAAGTTAGCTGGTGGTATAACGGTGCCAGAGTCTAAAACCTGTTGTACACGATGACATTTATTTTCTATGAGTAAATTATGTACTCGTTAGTCGGATCGTTTTACGTACAAGAGGGACTGGTGCGCCCTCACACTGTTGAGACACGTTCTGAAGTTGTAGCGCGGTCTCTTTCCGTTCGTCAGGCGTCAGATGATTGTACATCGTCTGCAGCAGGAATGTCAGGTGTCTCGTAGCTAGTGCTGGATTGCCCATTCGATTTGCAGCGGCAACAAGCTCATTTATCACTTGAATCTGTATGATCGGCCACCCTTTTTGTCCAGCTACGAGAGAATCGTGTAAAGCTAACGCGACGGTCGACGTAGATAATCGCAACAACTACCTGGTGGCATGTTGACAGGATCCAAAGACAATTTAAAGCCGGACGTTGCTTGTAACATCAAGTTGTAGCATTGTTGCCAGTCGGGGTTGGGGTTATTTTGCGATACGTGGCGCGTGGCCGCCAATCGCAAACAGAACGAGGCCTTTCTGTCGAAGCCGAAGCTGGTGTACAGATCGGACAACGTGGTGAATCGATCGATCTGAAACATTTTGTCTATATAATACTTTAATGCGCCTTTTGTCTCGGAACTTATTCGATATATCACGTTACATTGACAGTACGTACTTTCTCTTGCTCGCTGAGATGCAAGTTGATCAGCACAACGTTATTTAAATACGATGCTGCCTGTAACGTACAGTTCTGCTCTATTGAGATTCTTGTCGCTTTGAAACTAGCCTCAGTCTCGATGATACCCGCATACTGATATTTACTGTAATGCACTATAGCCTCGCGATACTTCTTCGATATCTCCTCAGGTAATAAAATGTGCGGCATGTTGGCCTTCACCACTTCTATACTAGGCGGAGATGGCAGAGCCGCGATGGCTTGCGATTCTCGTCTGAAATAACAAATTGTTGATTAGCTTATTTCTTCACCAAAGTTTCTAGTGCAAAATTACTTCGATATACATTTCGACTATAATTATTTACAGAAAGAGCTACTTATAAGATGACATAAATTTGCTTCGAGATTATTGATTGACGTACCTCTGCTTACTTGGACTACCTTCTTGTAAGGAAGAGTTCCTTTGCAACGGAAGACTCCGACACATATTAGGATAAAGAACGAGGACCGAGGCAGCGCAGAGACCCTCGTACGCCGCCCCCAGCCACAGCCAATCGTTGACTGCCTGCAGGATGTTGGCCGCGGAATTGTAATTGTTCAACGCATCGGACGGTAGCCCCGCCTGAAGACACAGATCTCCCAGATGCTTCGTCATGCGACCCACGCATCTCTTCTTATTGTTTCTTGAGTCAAGATCCAATCCTATGAAGTCCTTCTTCTCGAACGGAGCCAGCAGAAGGGAGACGCGGTCTATCTTCTCCCTGGAGCGTTCCAGCCTCTTCGACTCCAGGATCCAAAACAGGAAGTTCAGGTACTCGGCCGTTTGCGTTTCTAGGTCGGGGCAGCTCTCGTCCACGTAGAACACTGCACGTGTCTTGAAGTTGCTGGGTGTGGTGTAGCCTGGTGGCGGCTCGTGACGGCCATTCGACTCGACGGGACCGAGCAGGATAGCTCGCGAGTCGTACAGGGTACTGCTGTACTTCACCTTCAGGGTCTCGTGCACCCTGCACAGCTCGTTCAGCTCTACCTGATTGTCGTACCTGCCGAACGTGATCAGACCCAGCAGCCGCCTGTGGGTCTGAAAGTCCCCCCAGTCGTTGTTCTCCACAGGATGCTCCCTGACGAACCTGGCGAGGATCTCCCGGGTGCCACCGGTGGAATCCGACACGGAGAACCTGCTGCCAGCCTTGATGATCCTCTCGCATAACCTGCTGACCGTCTTCGGCTTGATCTGCGTGCCGACCGGCCGCAGCAGCAGCAGCAGAGCGGCGTGGTCGTGTGCGGTCTGCTCGTAGTCGGGATGGGACATCTTGTTGTCGGGCACCGGACTCGACAGGATAACGCTGATAGCCGAGCGCATTTATGCCATCGATTTGTTCGTGGGTACCCGATTAGTACCTGGGCGCGTCTGGCTCAGCTGGATTCCGTCATGTCTGCCTGTCGTCGAGTACAGCGAGGATGCGGCAGAGTGTCCTGTGTCGGTCTGAGTGAAATTTGTCTCGTTCATAACAACATCTGTCCCATCAGCTGCGATCAGTGCACGTAGGGACACCCACCGGGCAGTGGGCACGCACGCACGTAGGACGTCGCTTCTGCGCATACGCCCGTAGTATTTATCAGCTGACGCTCCATACGTCACGTGATGCGCGCGCCGTGTCACGTGACCGCAAGTCGAATGGAGGCGCTGAATCGAGTGGAGAGCGCAGCGGTGATTTAAACGCACAACTCCGAGCTTCTGAAAAAGAATGTCCTACATAGCGAGTACGTATAGGCGCTTTCGATCATTATTCCGTGCTTTTCCCTCTTCAAAAATTATTTTATTTCTTTATTTATTCATATTATTTAGTGTTAGAAATGTAAAAGTGTGGTACTTGGTAAGTGGACGTGCTCGTCTTGTTTCGTAATGGCGTAAGCGTCGTATCACCGTAGGTTATATAGTTTGATCTGCTCTTGCTTCAAATTCAAGAATGCAAGGATACTTCACGATTCAGATAAATATTATCAAGAAGTTGTTTACAGCTGTGACAAAAATGTATCTTTTAACGGAGTCAAATTATGAATTATCTTAAAATGAAATACTAGCGATTAAACACGCGTGTAATTAAATGTGCATTAAAATATCGGCAGAAGTAAGGAATTTAAATAAATTTGAACGCTGCATATATGAGAAATTTGTGCTGGAATGAGATTAAGAAAAGAGACTGTTGCGATACGCAGATAACAAGCATAACCATGGAAGCGGAAGCGGAAAGACTGAGAGATGCAAGATGTAACGTGGCGATGTGTGCTTCTACTATTGCGAGCAGGCTCAAGAAGTAGGGTAAATCAGTGACGGATTAATATCTCCTGAGAGCTCGAAATATTGTATGTCTGATACACTCTATATATCACATATTATAATATATAACCTAAAGAGCTTCTTTAAAATAATGTATAATAATTTGACTCAAAAGATTCGGTTTTGATGCAGATAAGACAAGTAAAACAACAATAAAAATATCTTGATAATATTTATCTTAATCATGAAGTATCCTTGCATTCTTCTTAATGATTGATAAAGATATGCGTAAGTGAAAAATTTGGAAAATTTATAATCAACTATTTCATTCCTTTTTGATTGATTTTAGTTGCTTCGTTCCATTCCAATACTCGCATAATATCAATATCGATTCCAATTGATTGAATATCATTACTAATATATTATATATTTCTATATATATCCCTCAAAAGAAAAAAGAAGCATGAAGAAAATACAGTTTATGCCGTTAGAGTCACTACTCACAGCTGTGTTAAAATCACCACGTGTCTCATTAACGTCATGCATTAGTCCATGAACAACAGTATTTCTAAATACTTTTACATTTCCAATCAGACCAGTAGCATCATCATCAACCTAATCTCCCATGTTTCAGCATCGTATAGAAACACATTCCATCTTCCGGCAACGACATCCCTGCCAATCTGATGACAGTTTGATAAGTTGGGGACACGGACGTACCCGGTCTCGTCGATTGACCCGGCACTGGTTGGCAGCGGTAACAGTGGGAGAATAGCGGCTTCGCTGTTAATACCGTAGGTAGTGTGCAGTGGTAAAGGCCTCCGTGCGCGCGGCCCGTGGTGAACATACAACAGGTGTCCCGCGATCGGTTCTCTCTGCCGCGGTACCGGTTCGGTTCTCCATTTTGCTGGTCCGGTGTTTACTCCCCGTCGCCTTTCACTTCGGGACGAGCGTGCAGAGGTACCGCCGAGCGTGGTCTGGAGCGCGTGTGGTGAACCCGAGCGGATCGGCGTAACATGATGTCGGAGACCGTGGTGACGATGGACGGTTCCAGCAACAACGCCAGCAACAACCCGCGACAGGTGCCGACGGTGAAGACGGAGCCGGGCCAGCCGAACCTGCTGGCCAGCATTCGACTGAATGTCGACTACTTCAAGACCATACCCGGCATCATCAAGCTGGTGCAGCTGGTAAGTACGACGGTTCACCTTTTCTCCCGTCCGTTCGATCTGTAGAGTCGCGTGTGTAAACGTGGGACCAAGTGCCCGTTCCCGTGCTGGGCACGACGAGTTGGCGTACGTTTGATTTGTTGCTAAATTTACGCTTACGATAGTGTAAATGAGTGTGTTGTTTAGCGACAGTTTCGGAGCAATCGCGGCCGTGCAGCGACATCATAATCTCATTACCGTTTTTTGTTTTGGAAGATAGAATGACGTAGGATAACGATGGACTGCGCGATGCATAAATATGTGATGAGTTATTCGAGCAGCGTAATTCGTTTCTTGTTTTGCAAGAGTTTAAAGTAAATAATAAGCCTGTGGAATTTATATTTAATTACGATAATAATTTTTGCGATACTTTTTGTAGAAGGTATTGTTCTACATTAGCACATAATACCAATACACGTCTACTGCGTCAAAAAATTAGGTGAATCGAGAAAAGAGAATTAAGAGATTTTTTTTTTAATTGATTCTCTTTTAATTTATTTCAATATTATGGAACATCAACCGCCGATTTCCAAATTCCTTGATCATTTGTTCTTCAAGTATTTCTCTATTTTCTATTTTCAGCTTAGTTCCGTTCGCAATACACTTGATGCTTATCACGTAATGGCTAATAATAGGAACTTCAGAGCCACTTGGCATATATTTTTATAACACCATGTAATCTCTAGTCTAAACACGCTAGAAATGTATTATAAGTTGATCTAGAAAACTATTATAGAAACGCTACATAACTGATAATAGATAATATGTTATATCTTTTATTTGTAAATTAATATAGGAAAGCTAAACTGTGATATACTCAAAGATATTTCTTCCTCTATTTTGATGACCAGAAGCTATAGATATTATATTGTCTTAATGCTGCCAATTGGCAGCATATTATACTTAGTAAATACACGAAAATTAAGAGATTAAAATACTTGACAGGTACACGGAATTTCTTTCCGCCTTATGCAGCATTTTTGGCTCTTATTGCTATATTCTGGCAGCATGATTCTCTTGGTTTCTTGGACTTGTCACTTCATTTTGTCAACGAGATCGCGAGAATTTCACAAATTTCTTCATCAAATTTTTGTGGTTGTAAATTCATCAACACCGGCACACGGCAATGTCAACCGCTCCGCGTTTTTTCGCAGTGCCAATCGAACGAGGAAAAAGATGAGATTCCAGAAGTAATTTCCGATCGCTCATGTTTAGATGGATTTCGCCTTGGAAACACTACACGCATACAGAATAGCGTTACGTAACGTTACATCCACGCGTCTACTTACTCAAGTCGCAATTCTATACTTCGATGCTGACCGTACAGAACATATCTGGTTATCGTGCTGCGATATTCTTTAGCTTTTGACACGACATTTGATTCCGCGATCTCGTTCGTTGGCAACATGAATGACAATCCGTAGGATTCTTTCATACGTAACTGAACTCCTTCAATCGGCCATCTATTTAATCTGCAAGAGACGACCTGGCGATTAATTCTGCTATCTCTGTTTTAAACATAACTGCTTTAAATAATCAAATTACGCATGCTTATTTATTCACTCATGATATCAACGGAGAGATTAAGCGAAAAGATTAAAGCGTTATTGATGCTCTCGTTCGTTTTTCTAGACTTGACTGACTCGCTCAGTCGCGTTCACGTTCAGGTATTGCTCGAATGACGCAGAAATACGCCAAGGATTGTTCACATGCCGCCTACTTACCGCGCGAATGTACACTAGGTATGCGGGGAGCGCATTCCGGGCTCTGATAAGCCTACTTTACGATCCGTACCTTTATGACGACTGAATTAGAAACAGCTTCCCCCGTTTATTAGGCTGGGGTCAATACTTTCTATGAGGAAATTTAACTTTCTCGTCGGCCTCGATCTCTCCGTACGCACGCTTGTCTCCGATCGCGGCGCAAATATTGTTGTACTCGTCGTCAGGTGAAACTCCGTTAGGAGTACAATTACTTCGGAAAATCGGCTTCGAGCGGCAGAAATTCTCATTTACATGCCGTGACTTCTTCGAGCAGTGAAGTTTATTGCTCAAGCGGCAGTGATCTCCTATTGCTTCATTCGAGCATTCACCTGCAACCTTCAAACTCTTGCTAGAGTATTTTTCACGTTACCTTATTAGGCTTTCTCTCTTTATTAATCCGTGACTGTTCTGTTGCTACTTACCATCGATTTTCCATATGCACACGCTATTTCTGAGTACCTCTCGACCGAAATGCGAATCTTTAAGATTTTTACCCGGAAGATATTTCTCGGCTGAAAGCTTTGGCTGACGCTCATCATTGGCTTCATAGAGTCCTCTATCTCTGTCTCTGTCCCTCTGTCTCGCATCCCTCGCGCATTATTCTTAATAAAACTCGTTTCCCCGGTGCTCTCTTTCGTGACAAAATTTACACGCCGCGCCGTTGCGCGCATTTACTCTCCAAGCCAATTCCGATCCATTCGATGAGATTCTCCGAAGAATCAAGCGCAAGAGATATAAATATTCACACTTATGAAACTCAGAAAAACTTAAAAACTTTATTTTGCAGAAATATATAATGAAACTGTATTCAAAATTCTGCTTTTAAAGTCAACACGTGCCAAAGCCATATGCAGAAGGTCTCACGGTCTAGAACACATTAAGAAATGACGTCAGTGATTAACGTGACCTCTCGCATCCATACACTACGTGCACTAGAGCCATCAGAGCAAGAAAAAGTGAGCACCAAAATAAAAATGCTCCTCGACGAGATATTTTCTGCTGATTGTTCCGATCGACCTGGAAGTACGCACTGCGTACACGCGCATCATCATGGCGTCCTGGCCGCGCGGTTTATACCGTGACGTTGAACCTGCAGTGGCATAACCGCGTAACGGTAATCCTCTTACGGAGCGGTTAACATAAAGTACTCTATCTTTGCCAGACGGAAAAATAGTGTCTGGTCGCAACATTGTATTAGCCGGTTTATTCGACTCCGGACGAGTTGATTGACTCGTAAAAATACATTACTGCGGTCTCGCATACATCCTCATTATGAACTTTTACGTGGTACTTGTACGACTCGTGTATTTTAATAATATAATATAATAAGTTAACGAGAATAAGCGGAAGGCCATTTCATCTTTCGTCGAATTATTAATTAACATTTACTTAAGAGAGTACGCGCGAGCTGCAATTCAGATTTTAATTCGACGCTGCTGCTGCGTTTAATTTGACAGCGATGTGTGCGAGTTATTATTTATATTTATATTAAAGTAAGTTTGTGTTTTTTATGTATGTGAAACATTTATAATACACGCATGTGCAATTATCTCGCTGCCGGAAACATCTTATCGTTATTTCTGCTATAGATTCAATTTGTGAAAATCAAGGTCGAGCTTTGATCCGATTCTCTTTACACACACGACCATGCATTCTTTACGTACGAGAGTGTTATGATATATTATGTACGTTCGATAGAAGCATGAAGGAATATGTATTGATTTAATGTGAAATGGTCGCTTCTTATAATAGCATACGTGGCTCTACAGTCGACACTCTACAGCGCGCCGGGAACAATGAGAGAAGTAGCAATAAATCTAACATGAGTTGTGAAAGTTTCGTCGAGTTCTGTTGTCGCAAATGGAATTGCGTAACAACGTAGCAATGAGATTTTATTTCCGAGCAATGATGCACGCGTCACGCACATCCAACATCATCATTTCTGCATCTCGATGTCTGCTTCCCTTGCTTTTCTTCCCCTATCAGCGGTCTGTCAAGGAAAACAATTGGATTAGATAACAAGAGATTGTCAACGTAACTTGATTTATTGCTATCTTTCTGCGTCTTCCTTCAAATTCCTAGCATTGATAACGCTTTCTGCTCACGTTAGTTTCTCTTCTTACGTCTTTCACGACATGCCCGGCGTTATACCGTTATTTCACGCTGGAGCATATCATTAATCGCTTTGATTATGGCTGTTTACCGGAGTAGCTAGCCAAGTAATTAATCGCGCATCGCGTGTCTCGGTCTCAGCGCGTGATAAGA
Source organism: Ooceraea biroi (assembly GCF_003672135.1). Lineage (NCBI taxonomy): Eukaryota > Metazoa > Arthropoda > Insecta > Hymenoptera > Formicidae > Ooceraea > Ooceraea biroi. The sequence goes on from NC_039506.1 coordinate 2,463,047, forward strand.
AAAATTAGCGCCATGGCCTGTGGATTAATTGCCTGATGAATTTATGTAATTTGCCTCCAGTTCAGTTAATTGTTTCATTGCTTTATCGCATCACCGATGCGATCCGGAGGCCACGAGTCGGACGAGCAACGAGCAACGAGCAACAATAAACTCCCAATTATCCCTGCGGTAATGCACGCGGTTAATTGAGAGGCACGAGAAGAGGACGCGTCGGCAAGACTTCTCTCAAACTGCGTGTCGGCGATCACCATTCCGGTCTCATCAGGACGGCGGAAAGCCCATAACATTCCTATAACGCGGGAATTATCCGGATATGTGTCCCAAAGAACACGACCACGATGGCAGTTCAGGAAGAACCGGTTCTCGCTGGCGCGGGTGAGATCGACCGGGCGATCGACGAAAACTTGGACACTGGTGGATTCGGTGGTAGGCATCTCGCGCTAGGCTAGTCCATGATGACCATACATGTTCACCCGACCGGTATCATACGGAGCGTCCCACATACCTGGACTGCCATCCGCCACGACGCGACGGGGCCACGCCAACGGGATCGGAATGTCTCATTAAGGATTCAACGTGTCCTTTAGCTCCTCCTCGACCATCTTGCCGCCGGCACGACGACAAACATGTCGCTACCGGGTGCCCACGTGTACAGCCACGTCACACTGCCCGAGGAAATCATTGACGCTTGCTTACTCGAAACTTCGCCTGGAGATCAGCAGCATATCATTCGCAAGTACGCATGTGATAATGTGTAATGACGTCTGTGCGACTTACACGAGGAAATGGACGATTGCTGATTATCGTCGACTTCGATGAATGCATATGCGCGATCCGACCGTTTGCAGTCGCGGATTCTTCATGCATCGAATTCTCTCTTAATCGCCGAAGAACGTTGCGAAGAGTAATGGGAAGATCGTATCGCTTGTCAGACTTGACTTTAGCTGTCGGTGCGAAATTAATTTAATTTGTCTGATTAACATACATGTTTATCAGGTGTTTCTTCGTGAACCTTGTTGATTGTTGCACGCGAATGACACGATTGGAAAGTTTGAAAGTATTGGTGATCCACATCGCGCTGCACGTATCGATATCTCTGAAATTCTTCACTGACACAGAGATGCATGTAGGACATTCTAAAAATAATTTGTTTAATAATTAGGTACGTCTAAGAAATACGCGGAAGTAGAGCTTCCATGAATTCATTTTTAAGCGACTTATATGCGAGGAATATTAATATGCGATTGCGTGCGCAGTTGTCCAACTTGTCTGTCCTGAAACGCTTGATCCATTCACAGAAGCTCGCCTATTAGGGAAAGTGAGATCGCGATTGTACATTTATACTGCGGCAGGAAGCACATCGGCGCGCGCGAACGCGTAGAATCGCGTCAATGTAAGTGGCGTTTATCCTTGACATTGTTACTCACTTTTTATTAATTTATTATTCAGACGCGCGTTATACGTGCTCGAGGTAATCGCATTTCTGTAGATGAGGCACGTATCCACTGTCGAAAGTTTAGTCATTTAGACAAATCAATATTCTCCGTAGTTGAACGTACACGAAACTACACCAAAGTCTCGTCAGAACTTGGAGAGTTATTCATTCGGCTTAATTATTTTCTTTGTTTTAACGTTAAATATATCGCGAGAGATAGACGCGGTATCAAGATATCCAATAGATTTGATAAATAATTTTTCCTCGCGAAACTTGCAGCATCTCGAGCACAAAACTTATGATAAACAGTTCTGTTAGACCTTTCTGTCAATCATCAGCAGATTAACGTCTCAATCAGGCTTAGTTTATCTCATGGCTGCAGAACAGTAGCAGCTGCTTATACAGTTGTTGCGGAGAATTAGGTCGCTGTATCCTTGGACTATAATAATTAATACCTGGGACCGCGTGTCATGGAATTGCGTGCGAGATAGAAGAGGTATAACAATCTTCCTGGTGTAACGCGATCGCCGCATAATGTGTCATCCATACCTTTACGTCATGCCTATTCGAGTATCGGTACATGTAAGTGAATGTGCAAGTTGTGCACATACACATGTGTGAGGTGAATGAATACAATCTTTTCTCAGCAATATACGTAACGCTGGTTATTTACATGGACAATAGCACGTTGGGTAGTATCAGCTTTGAAACTCTCTTTAGAGTGTTCGAAATCTTTCTGATTTGTATTATTCATTTTTCAGTACAAAAATTTTTATATTTCTATTATTATTTTTCGTATTGAAATTGTTACCATGTTATTATTATTAATTTTTAGTATTCAAATTATTTGTGTCAAACAAGCAGTTTTATTAAAAATGTTTCTTCATCATTTTCAGAGAATTTCTAAATTATTAGATTATTGCAGCAGATTATTTGCGATAAGTGAATTTGCATAAGCTCCAAAGTTTTAGTGTTCCTTGTTGCTGACATCATCATAATAATTTCCATTAAATATGAGTAAACTCCTGACTAATGAGTAGAGTTCTGACTAAAGTGCAACAGAAGAGAGAGAGAGAAAGAGAGAGAGAGAGAGAGAGAGAGAGACTCCACGGGTGTCGTAATTCGAGTCATTAATAATTTATTATTTAATCCTCCACACACGCGTTTCTCAACCAGTTGACTTTCTTAACAATCGGCGCCAACGGTCTTCACGCTTTCAACGTTCTTCTTTTTCCTACAAAGAGTTACATTACACGATTCGTTATATAGAGTTGCACTTCCAGACAGAAACTTGCTTGACGTCCGGCCTTATCATTTCCGGTCTCACGTCCTTTTCCCTGTGTGCAACATACGACGAGAAGATATTAAGTCGAAGAAAAAAGATTCTCGTGAAATTATTACGCTTTTAATAAAAAGGACAATTATGTATGTGTTTGTCATACATTTTATGCAGGACATGATGCGTTCAGTTATTGAGAATATTGATTTGCTTAAATCATTTAATTGTACGCGAAAGAATAAACTAGAAAAAAGATTATAAAATCTGACAAAATTAGATTAATATCTTTTTAATAAAAATTTTCAGGACTGCCCGACTCTACACACGCACGACGATTAATATCGTCGATTAAAAACTATTTGCGTGACTTAATGAATGGGCGTTACTTGAATGAAACAAGTGTAAGATCTGATTCGTCAACAAGTGCGATCATATTTAAAAATACTTCCGCGAAAGAAATAATAACAAGAAGCGCGATAGAAGATGAAATATAATCTATTATCTCTTTGGCTTCGTCTTCTTTGTAAACAGTTTCAGTTTCAGAACTTTTTTAAGAGTTGTTTTTTCATCGTAAGATAGGAACAGAGAGCTTTGAGGATTAGAAAGTATTATCTATCCACGTATAGGATACACGCTTATCAGAAACTATTGACGATAAGAACTGTTTCGAGAGAAATCGGCACCGTATACATTTCGATGGAATGACTCTTAAACAAGTCGCGGATGAAAAGTCAAGCGGAAAAAGAATTTCGTTACGATAAATACTGGCTAACTCTAACACGGTTCGACGAACCATAAACGCACCCCTTTTCCTGTTGCACCAGGAAATAGTTTCGACTCCGTCCGGTTGTTGCGGAAACCTGTGGCGAGACCAAATCAATTTTATCGTTATCGGGACAAAAACGGCGCATCCACGCAAGTTCTTTCCGCGTCATTCGTGCATTTTGAATTTACGAATTATTTTATATCAATACGTAATTTTTAAATATATTACTAAACGCGCAGAAACTTTATATACGATATGCCCATCTTTATATTAACATTTTCAAATTAGCATTAATTAACAATTACCGATATCAAAAGCTCCAATAATATTCCGAAATCGTAAAAGAGGGATGTCTGCGCGGGGGAGAATATGTTTCACTTTTTACATTATGAATCGCGTTCGGATCTCATCTCGATTAGCTCGCTGGTCGTTCCCCTGCTCTTCTTCTCTGATTAAAACACTTTCGCACGATGTATTACGTGCGTAATTCGTTGACCCACTTGGAGGATTAATTTCGGTCAGGGTAGAGCTAGTGCGTTACTCTCCGTAATAGAGTCGGATAATCGACTCTGGTTACCGATGGGAAGCCGCCGCCGCGCCGTGCGAAAAGCGTTGTTCTGCAGCGCGTTCCACTATGGAAAGTACCTCGGCTAATGAGAACGATAATAGTGTTACGAAACGTGGAAACAATTCGCCCATAATTATCTCGACGAGGCAATTTGTTTTCGCCGTTTGACAGGCGTTTTTAGATTAGACTGGAGACACAACCGAATCGTGATCCAGTTCTTGATTTTTGTTACGATCGCCTTGGTACGCGATCGCAAGTGTTATCTTGCAAACTTGACGGCTATAGTAGTTTCCATAGCTCTTGCACCTCGTAAGCGCTCTTACTTGTTTGCCGCTTCAATATTTATATTCGCAAGTTCGCATGCAAGTTTGCCTTCGATAATTAAATAAATATCAAGATCAAAGCCGCATGCGAACCGGAACGTGGGCTCGGTTAATTTTTTAATAGAACCCCGGTAATTTTCACGATGCAGCTTGAACTAGGTCATACAGGTATTAATGCGCAACAAGTTTATATCGTTGCCCGCAATTGCCAATTACAGCAAGATTCCGCAAGAAAAAATTGCATATCTATAATATTATATTATAATATTGTATAATATTATAATATTATAATATAGAAAAATTGTAATATTTATAATATTATATTATAATATTATTTTCCAATGCCTCGTGACAAATCTTGCATGTTGTATTATACAACAAAAACATAAAATAATATACCAAATGTAACAGTTACAAAATTCAGCAGTACAAAACTCAAGTTGATTCTTGTCATTCTGGAAACGGAAGTCGCTCACTTTCCCCGGAAAGCAATGTCTTCCCGATCATTACATGCGCGCGCGGACGATGATCTGTATCCAATGATCTTCACCTTCTCAGAATCGTTCGAGAATCTCGTGAGTTCCGTGAGATCGCCCACTCGAATCGAATGTGCAAGACCCGTGATCGCACAAATTGTGCAATCGTTGTCGCATTATCAAGAGAAACAGAGGCAATTCTAAGGGGGATGGCGGGGGGCAAGGGATTTACCCTCCGGGTACCATTGTGTTCCATGTTCCTCGCGGCGTGTAGGTCGACATGGTGCATATTGGTCCCGCGCGCAACTTATGCAGCAATTGCGCACGAGTCCGACTTATGCACAAGGACAGGCCGCGCCTTGTAACGTGCGCTAATATTCATCTAACGAGCCAGGACCTAAACGAGGAGAGAGGAGGAAGGACGATACGCGCACGTGGATTCGGCAAACGGGCGAGAAAGAGGCCGCAGAGACGTGGAGAGCTCTTGCGAGCGGAGCACACTCTTGATGGCGATGGTGTACGCATTCTTGCGCTCGAGCCGGCAAAGCGAAGGGCGTTTTATTCGGATTGCCATCAGGAATGCCTTGCCGGAGGCAATCGTCTTGGGAATTCCTCTCGCATCTTGAATCCCTGCCGTTTCCCCCTGCGAGCTCTTGTTCTTTCTCCCATAACATTCTTTCCATAACGTTTCTTCCGTAATGTCGCATTTTCGGGAGCGAGTATCATCGGATTTTAACAGATCGAGGATAACATATCGGGATGATTATCGAGATTATCGAGAGATCGGTCATTTTTATCATTTGTTTTACTCGACGATTCAACGATGAATCCGCGAGAGATGTTCGACGGACGCGCCGATAAAACTGCGCGCTGGCCGTTCGCCAGCGTAAGTGCGCGCGAGGAAAAGACTCGTTCCGATCGTGAATAGCGTGCTTTTTACAACTCGCTATTCACTGCAATTTCCGCCGTCTATTTCTGGAGGCAAACGGCCAGGGCACTGTGTTTACGAAACGACCACCGATATATCACGCCGCTGTATCGACAATCACAGCAGCGCCGTAAAACTCGGTTCCGCCAGATTTTCCGAGAGATGTGCGCAAGATTATGATGACTCACGGATTGATCGAGATACAAATCCAGTTTTTACGCGGGATAGGAACAACAGGAGGGGAACAATATGACAATATGACAATATGACGTGCAGTATTAAAAGTCGATCGAAAATTTTCGTCGGAAATCAATTTCGTTAGAGATCACTGCAATGTAAGTTGCACTCGACACGTCTCGATACGCTCAAGTCACTCGAAATCATCCGGTGCCACCGCTGGGGGGGGGGGGATTAACGCTTGGCGGCGCATCGACGAGCAAAAAAGAATTGTCTCACTAAGAATAGCTTCCTGCCTTTAGCGCTAGAATGTCTTCCGGTATCGGCGAACGGTGTATCGTTTATATCCGTAATCTCATGTAAATTTCAAGTGTACTTATCGCTGGTGAACGTTGCGAGGGATAATGTCGTGAGCGATTTCGTAAGTTGTGATGCAACAAGTAAATTCACATGGTAGATTATTACTTGCACCGAGATACCGATTGCTCCTCCAGACTGCGTCGGTTCTCGCAAACTGCGTGTGAAAATCTAATCTTCGTTACACATTCAGCGAAGCACCTTAAACATTGATAATGGACTATTGGAAACTTGAGGCGTTCAGGTAGAGAATACTCCCTTTATGCTTATCTGTGTAAAAACCTTATATCGGCGATTTGTACATATTGGATAATATAAAAAATATTTCCAGTGAAAAAAGATTTTCTCTGTTTGCCAAAAGATATTATCTGGAGCTGAAGCATTGCATAATTAGTATTTTATTTGTAGTCTATAGCAATTATATTTTATCTGTCTGAACTAACAAGAAAGAATTTTTTTACAATATGTTTGTCAGGAAAATTGTTAACATGTTTGAAACGTGAAAATTGTTCTTTGCAAACTCTAATGGAAGCGCTACATTTGTTTGCTGCAAATTGCTAGACGTGCTCGTGTAGGCAATCGACGTGTCGACTATTATTCCATTCTGCAATTTTAATGAGCAGACGACCACAAGATGACGAATGCGAGCAGTCAACAATCGTAGCAGCTGAATATGGATCTCGCGTCTATTATCTTAATACAGCTTCTAAGAAGATTTTAGCATATATAATAATATATTATTATTTTAATTTTATATTTTATATATTATGAAATTAATATGCGTTGCAATATTTTATAGAAAACAGAAAATTCTTTAATTGACAGCATTAATTTAATCCAAATGACATCTTTATTTATTTTGTCACTTTTCAAGTCTTTCAATTTTAATCAATTCTCTAGATTCTGTTAGCAGCATAATATTGAGACACTACATTCCCACTTTCAACACTGAATGTCTTTGGCATATGTAGGTCAGTACATATATTTTCTTCATGTCGGGAGATAAACTCGCGCTTATCCAGCAACTTCTTCTCTTACATCGTGAATACGTGACAATTTATCATGTTAAGTATAATATAATATTAAATCTTGCTTATAATGAGAACATGCTTGCATTTTTTATCGTAAGCATATATACACATCCTCTATTTAGGTCTCAGTTTTTCATTTTTATGCTGCTTAATAAATTTAAACTATTTTAATAAATTTAAACTATTTAGAAGTAAAAACATTTACATTCCTCTTGTTGGCGAGTACTCTAACTTGCGTGATCTTCGAAACGCATAACGTCGTCCTTTCTCATGCAGTCGTACGTAATTTCAATTAATTAGTCAATGATGATTACAGCAACGGATGGACGTGTCAAGTCCGTCGTAGTAAGTGTAGGCTGCAACCGGGTGGCCGTTTAGTAACTGCATACGGATGTGGGTCGCTGGAAATTCTCGTCGACGTCGGCGGGTGTTATCTTCAACTCGACACAAGCCGACTCGACTTCGCATATTGGTGTAATTTCGCTCATTCCGCGCAATTGAGCGGATCTTCATGAAAACACATGTGTTTTCCTTGCCCCCGTACAGAGGCGTCTTTGTGAACATCTAGAACAAACGTAACTTTCTTTTTCCTCAAGTTTCCCTCAAGTTTCCCTCAAGTTCTCTCCTCAGAGTTAGCAACAAGTGAAGTTAAGAGAAAAATTGGTCGACTACACATTATGGTATTTTTCAAATTATAGTATTTTGCGTAAACGGAAAATCACACGTGTAAAATAATTGCATGAATATCGCGTAATTAATTGCCGGATCTGAAGGCACTTGTTGCGGCAGCACAAGTTTTTGCAGTCCGTATACAAAATGAATATATCTTAGACTGCATAAAATAACAGAATGTAGTGCGCGTTTGAAACTGATCATCACGCGCTACGCATATATGGTCGGAGATACCTTCACGCGTGAATCATTCAACTAGCTTTAACGTGCCTTATTAGAGGAAGCCCGACCCTCGATAATACCCATGATGCAGCTCAAGTGTATCCAATACCGTGTGATTACACACATGCGATCGATGATTATCGCGACGAGGAAAAGATTCCCGGTTGACGATGTTATTTTTAGAAATGAGTTGGGTACCTTGTGGAATCGCCGTCTTTTTTAAATTTCAATGCTGACCTTTTTCTCGCGAGAAAGTAACCGGTATTGATCTAAGAATCGCGATACAGGAACGTTCGTGCATGTGTATTCTTGTTATTATCGTATCGCAACGTGTTTTATCTTTTATAACACGCATGAAAATAAAATAAAAACAAGGCGGAATTCCGAATAATAGCTCTTTTTGCGCTGCCTCGCGTTGTTTTGGCGAAAGGCGTGCATAAATCGCGTGCCTACTCGCTCGCGCCGCTATAAATTACAGCCAGCTGAAAATTATGAGCTGTCTGCGAATTATGTTTGCCGAATGGTATGTTTGCCGCCGATTATTACGTCATGCATCTCGCATTAAACGTAACAATCGCAATAAGCCACGCGAAGCACGTCCTAATCGGGTCTATTCAGATGCAAGTACGGAATTGATGATCCGCGTGTCACAAATCGTGTAATAGTATGCATCTTATAATGTATTACAATCCATTTTTGTCGCTAACATTTTATTCTCTTGCTTGATCGGAGATTGCAAAGGCCGCTGGAATCCTAATTAAATCATAATTATTCAAAGGTCAAAAGTTGGGAAAATATTACAAAATCGTAACGCATGTGCAATACAGTGAACGTTTGTTCAGGAAACGGCATTGCTGAAAGACCTTGCGGATGTCGCTATCAAATGAATCAGAGATAAATTATAATTGCTGCAATATTTGTATTGCCTCATCTCCACGATTTTCACCTCCGGCTAGGTCTCACGTCTAACGGCTCGCAAGAATTAGAATTCCTGAGCTGCTAATGTGCAGGAATGCATTACGCGTGTTCTTCACTCTTTAGCGTGTTTTCTAGTCACCCATATATATTTAGTGACACGACAGTCGCTCAAGCTACTCTTGAAAGGTCAACATTGATCACCGCCTATAAGCACGCTGCTGAGAACTTAAAAGTAAAGTGCTGCACGAGTAAGGTGTCTAAGACTTACAACAGAGGAATAATAAACGAGAGTGGAGCGGCTGCCGCCCACGGCGGGCGAATATTCGCACGTTAATTGCGTTAATAAAAGATTACATATTCTTTTACGCGCAAAGTTTCGAGTGCAGTTGCAACAATAATGAGAAACGACGTGGAACGAAGACTATGAAGACTATGAAGTAATATTAATTGAATGAAGCGAAAGCGCGATCGTGTTACTGAGAGAAAGTTGTACATACGAAAGAATGGTATACAATCAAAAATGCAACAGAATCAGGATATTTAATATTTTATTTATTTGTTTTATTAGAGATTGAAGCAATAGAAATCATTCGTGTACTCATTTGCTTCTTTGATTTAAAAAAGTATCTACTACTGAAGTCATCTATGAAACATAATCTGTGAATCTAAATTTTGAATAGCGGTGATAGGATAATTCGTCATAGAAATCCCCGTTTCCGGCGGAAAAGGCTTCTTGGTAACCGCGTTCAGGAAATAGCGTTGTTTGATCGATGTTGAGAGCCGTTTACAGCTGGACTCGCTCTCCGAGCGGCTGTAGTTGTCACGAGGCACGAGAACGATGCCGAGAAAAGGGGTTAAGTACCAGTCAAGTTGGACGCTGCACGACGAAAATATCGAGAATGTGGAGCACGTAAGCCTCGCTCCCGAACTTCAGCAAGAACTGGGTTGCTCAGTCGGCGAGCATGTGTTTCTGGAATACCCATGGGCCTACGTGTCGCGAGAGGTGATTTTGAGTCTCGCCAATGTTACGGGGTCACCGCTGGAACCCTATCAAGATAAGATCAAGGCTTACGAGGGCAATACTTTCCTCGTGGGCTACTCATCTACTCAATTGAGCGCCTGCGACTTTGTGATCTGTTTGACGGAGGAGGCGCGGTCGGCGATAGTGAAAAGAAACGCCGGTATCAGTAAGAGTATTCGAAACGAAGTCATCCGGAGAATCAGAAAAACCGGAAGGCTCTGGAAATCCCTTGGAAGCGAGTCGCAATTAGATGAGAGACAGATCAGAAACACTAGAGAAGTTTTTGAGGTGGAAGTGCGTCTTCCCGTCGAGTCTTTAGGCTTAAATCGAAAGCTCTCTGACAGATTATCGGAAGCATCTTATGATAGCTATGTAGAGCTGATACCTTATGAGAAATTTGAGAACATCGAGAAAAAGTGTATCTCCAGGATAACTCAAACGCATTTTGAGCCACGGGATGTCGAGATGCAGACCTATCCCGGTCATCCCAAGAGTGCCTGGACCCAATACGTGTACGAGGACACTCTGAACTTGCAGGCTGATAACGGCGCATCGAAAGATGAAGAAGAGAAAGAGTCCACCGAGGAGAAATCGGAAAAAGAATCCGAGGGAAAAAAAGAGACCGAAGATTCCAAAGACGCGTCCGAGACCTCCACGGAACAGAAGCCGCCGGAGAAAAGTCCCTTGGAGTTGTTCTTGGAAGCTCACGCGCAGGAGATGATCGATGCTGTGTGTTACAACACAGTCATGAATGTATACGTGGACGATATCGAAATGCTTACGCGACGAGGTTCCGAAATAGCCTGGCCGGGTGATGATGAGATCACTTACGCGGAACGGTTTTCTCTCGTCTACTTGCGCCTTACGATAGGCAAGGTCGTCTCCGACGCCTCCTGGCATCCGAGTCTCGCCGGCTACGTGGCTATTTCTTATGTTAGCGTACCGTCAGCCGTTGGATACGACGCAACAACGTCGACGAAAAGCGAATCGACGGTGCTGCTCTGGTCCCTAGACGACTCCCTTTGACCTCGGCTGTTCCTGCGATGCCACCAGGATATTTACAGCATTTCCTTCTGCCCTACGAACGGCGATTTTATAGTTGGCGGTTCCGCATCAGGCCAAGTGTTTGTTTGGAATATACACAGCTGGATGGAAGATCGAGATATTGATCGGACAGACAAGCCTGATTCTCAAACTCGAGACACCGTACCGGTAGTTTCCGCAATCATAGTGTCTGGCCGAGATCACTCGCACGAGCAGCTGATCCGCCGGATACAATGGCTCCCGGACAATTACAGGATAGAGCCATCCGGGAAGCTGACAAAGCTGTCGACTAGCTCGAGCTGCCAGTTCATGACGATTTCTGAAGACGGCATCGTCGCCATTTGGGATTTGCTCAAGTACTCCATTACCTCTCAGCTAAAGTCGAGTGACTGTAAGGGTTTTGACGACACGTTCCGACCGACTTATCGCCTGGATCTTCGGCCTACCAGGGATTCATTTTTCACGCCTCTCTATCTGTGTCTCCCATCGGTCAGTGTTTTCCAGGAAGGCGACAGGCATCACGGCGAACTGGATTCCACGGAGGGAGATCACACGAGGAGATTGTGGATCAGCACGGCGCAGGGGCATTTTAGCTGCTGCAGCTGGGAAGGCCAGGTGCTCGACGTTGAAACGTCTGGCTTGGAGCAGTGCAAGGTACTTGATGGCTTCTTTGCGCACGACGGTCCCGTTATAGGGATTTTCCGATCGCCGCATCTTGAGGACGTTCTGCTGACAGTGGGTGGCCATCTGTTCGCTATTTGGAAAGACGATTTCCTGGATATGCCGTTGTTTCGACGTAAATCCAATTGCATATACACTGCGTGTTGCTGGAGCAATCGACCGGGCGTCTTCGTGATGGGCACTGGCCAGGGCGATTTAGAGGTATGGGACATCAGGAGAAGGGCGAATGAGCCGGTGTTCACACGGACTATCTCCAGGAAGCCGATCACTGTATTGTCGCTTCAGGATTCGTGCAAGAACGGCTTGAAGCTGATCGGCGCCGGCGATTGCAGCAGTATCTTCCATATTTTTGAGGAATCAATGGACTTTGACGATACAGTTGAGAGGATGGATTGGTTCGAGGAGTACGTGTGGAGAGAAGTAAGGAGGAAGAAGATGTTTTTGGCGTGGCAGAAAGATTTCCTGCAAACTGACCCACAAGCCATTGCTAGAAGACAGGCGAGAGAAGAGGAGGAACGCAAGTCGAAACTCGAGATGACACGACAGAAACTTCAAAAGGAGCATGAGGAACGACTGAAAATGGAAGCTGAAGAGAAAGCACGTCAAGTGGTAAAGCCCAAAGACGTTAAGTGGAAATTGCGGCAGCAAAAAAGAATGGAGGAGGCCCTTTTGGAGAAAAAAAGATTTGTACCACGAGAACTAGAAGAGAAAAGACAACCGTTGGTTTCTCTAGCTGAAGAAAGGAATATAAAGATGACCAAAGCACGGAACGAAGCTGCGCTTCAGGACAACTATTTCGATAATTTCGTGTCCGTTCAATTGCCGGAATATATTAATTTGCTAGAAGAGAGCGAGAGTCCGAAAGAAGATACTGAAAGAGAGGAAACAGAACCGAATGAAGAAGAAGTACAAGAATATTTGCAAAAATTTTATGAATTCAGGGAGGAACTGCAAAAGATGCTGGCAGAGAAGTCGTATGTTCCAGAATTTAACTTGAAGACTTTTATGAAGATAGTAAAGGAAAGAATGGAAGAAAGCATGGAGAATTCATAGATACAAGTGCGAAATTGGAAAGACTGACCATTGCAATCTTACAAAAATTTAAATTGTACACGTGAGTTAATAAGACAGTTGAAGAAATATTCAAAGAATTGTCTGAGTAAATTACACATAACTGCGAAAAACATGAGCGTATAAAAAAAGTTATAATTAAATAATATTATTTTTAGAAAATAATATTACGCAAAGCGAGACGAAGTATTAATAAAGCATAGAAATTAATATGTAACGCGACAGAAAAATTTTAAGCAGACATGTTATTAATTAATTAAATTAATTTATACCGAGTGCTAAGAATACATTGAATTGGAATAAATGCCAGTCTTCAGAACGTGAATGAAGAAACTGTTTTTAGTATCGCGGTTGTTAAACTCCCCTCATCTCGTTAAGTTGCCGCGCAATGTGGATAACGGAGGCATTTAATACATTTTCCAGGTCCTGGGCATAATATGTATGGCATGTGCATCTCCGGCGTACATAGGTGCGACGCACTGGTTTCTGTTCGTTGCGGTTACGGCCTTCATAGCTACTCTTATATGGTGTATCGTGTACTTCCTGTCTCTCCGGGAGGTACTTAAAGTGCCCATCAACTGGATTTTAACTGTAAGTATGCAACACGGAAATAGCGAAAGAGAATTCCGAAGCAAGACGCGTGTCTTTCAAACTTTTTTGTTTGCTAATTGCACTGCTTCATTTCTTTTATATTAAAGAAAATTTTATTTTATATTCCGCTCTTGATTTTTATTTTCTATCAAGAAATCTCTGTTACTTCAATTAATGACAGGCTTTAACAGCGCGACGCACATATGTCTGATTGCAAAATAATTATAATCTTCCAGGAACTTCTAAATACGACTATAGCAGCCGTGCTTTATATGATCGCATTCATCGCCCAGCTGTCGGCTTGGACTGCGTACAGAGGCTCCTCATCGAATATTGCTGCTGGGGTAAGGCCCATTATCACGACCTGCATTATCTTAACGCGAGTGTTTTGCAGTAGAAATGTCAGTCAATTAAGTATCGCTACAAGGTGGAATAAGAGATTGGATTGTTTTATTTAAATAAGTGTCTTCAACAATCATTAATTGCTCATCGAGTCTCTAAGTTATCTTAAATGACTGTGGAAAATGCTTGCGCAAACGTTTTCAAAAATACATTTGACATTTGTATAGATATTTGGAATCTTCAATACCATCGCATACGCCGCCGGGGCTTACTTCTTGTACATCGAGTGGAAGGGCACCAACACGCAATGAGTATCATCGAGCATTAACAGAGGAGAAGCCAGGTACCTGAAGAGCATGCAACAACAACGATTGCCGCGACCAGGTCCGTGATTTCTCAGTGTCCGTCCAAGTGGATTCTGGCATGGTCCCAAGATCATGCTCAGAAGGAAAGTCAGCGCTGAGAGAGACGGCTTGAAACTAGTCCGGCGTGATCCTCCTCAGATTGTGCGTAGCTTAAGAAAAGACTCTGTACCTACGTGCCTTAAGATTAATTACTCGTCGTCATTACAACAAACGCCTGCTGCCGCTTCGGGAAGGGTTTCGACTGAAACTGCAGGGGCGAACGCGAAATACCGTAAAAAACTGTATTATCCAAAAATAATTTTACAGCTATAACATCGTTGAGCTTGATTTTGTATTTTCATCTGGAATTCTAATTACGTATACAAATTACGTGCAAACAACAAATCAATTGTATTCTTACAATTGTTCTCAGCAGAATAATTCTAAGACGAGAATCTTTTATATATGACAGCTGCAGTAAGTTTAGGACATGATTAGTTAAACATTGTTACATTTAACGCGTGCATATTTTAATATGGGAATGAATATGCACTTTTAGGTAAAATAATATTAAGTTAAATTATATCTTGTGATGGAGAATGATACAGATATGTTACATTGTACTGTTATTAATTTACTTTACATTTGTAATCAAAGAAATTTCATTTATTTCGCTACACACATACACACATATATACACACTTTAGTGCATGACATTATATGCGGATATATCTAAGATCATTTCGTTAAATTGTACGCGTGATATCATTTTATTTACTGCTACTTCAATTATATAATCCTTCAGAAAACGAAGAAATAAAGTTTTAAGAGAGAGAAAGCATATCGCTGCACGATAAGTTTCCAGATAGATGTCAGTGGTTTTCGAACAGTGTAAAATGTCATTAAAACCTAGCTTGCTATTTTAATTCGAATCGCTGAAGTTATTATACTATATTATATATATATATATATATATATATATATATAATATAATATACAGGGTGTTTCCTAAGTAAGTAGACAAACTTAAGGAGGATATTCCTTGGCTTATTTTAAGAAGAAAAGGTCATATAAACATATGTCCTAAACTGCTTTGTTTTCCAAAAAAAGTACAGCACTGCAGTATCATGGCTGCAGGTGGACATTTTCAGCAGTTACTGTGATGTTATTATTTTTCTTTTTAGTTACTATTTTCTTTTTCGTTATAATTTTTCTTTTTGGTTACTATTGTTTTTCATTTGTTTCATTTGCAATAACACAAACTGTTCTATAATAAACGAAAAGTGAACGAAAACAGTGATGTACTTTTTTTGGAAAACAAAGCAGTTTAGGACATATGTTTATATGACCTTTTCTTCTTAAAATAAGCCAAGGAATATCCTCCTTAAGTTTGTCTACTTACTTAGGAAACACCCTGTATATATTAATATATTATATATATAATATATAATAATATATTATATATATATATATATATATTCAGCGATTCGAGTTTGCGTTCGGTGATTACTTTCGCCGATCATTTTGGCAGGCGTTAACTTGCAAACTTCTGATGATCCCAACGGCCAATTACCATCGCATCGACTTGTCGTGCATCCGACAGCACATACACGTGTAAAACGTTCATTTCTTCTCGAACTGCGATTTTTTACGCACTCTCGCGAGAGTTTATTTATACATACACGTATACTTTTCTTTATACATAATATATAAATAGATGATATACAATATATATTATATATATATACATATTCTATATAGATTGGATGTAGTACAACGTCTTTTTATATTCTTTTCCGTTCGCATCGTGAATCGTACACGTCGAACGCGCGTCACGAGAAAGTCTCATTTCGACAAAATCGGTTGTGGATACGTTCATATATCTTGTTTTGGGAATATTTACGTAAAGTACGCTGGAAAGCGCTTTCACGCGCGTCTCTCGGGAATGTTTGCGATAACCCGCGGATCATTGCCTCGTGTCTCGATACAGCACTGGCGCGACAAACCGAAGCTAAAAGTGAACGTTACAGTGGTATAATTAAGATTGTGCTATTTTCCTTATCAATAAGTGTCGGACGCGTCCGCGTCCGTCGTGGCACTCGCTCGTTTCCTTACTCGCGTTTGCCACTCGTTCACTCATTGTTTCTCCGATTGAAAATCGAGTAAAAATCACATCGAGATATGCATTTATTCCTCGGAAAACTCGTCTATTTCGACATTGTTACTTGTTTATGTATAGCACTATACGTATCGTAATTGAGTTGCGTACACATACACAGAGACAGATACACAGGCGCATACATACACAGACATACACACGCGATGATATATACATAATATATATACATATATCTGCGTTTGAACATTTTTTTAATTTTCAAAGTTTATTTATTTCTAAAAAAGTTATGGATGCTAAATGAAATAAAGCTAAAGGCCATTAAACGCACTAGTGGATTTCATTGTCGACCTTAATGCGTTTGTGTGTGAGTGTTTGTCTTCGCTTTTCCATGAATTTCTTGAAAAAAAAATAATGACACATGATATGGAAAATTTTTATAATAAACATTTTCAAAAGCTGTGGTGAAAAGCGTCTAGAATCATGTGAATATACCAGAAACAAATCAAAATACTTAAGCTTTATGCTGATGCGGACAGACTTGATAAGCTTAATGGCAAGCTTGCGTCATCGTATGCATAATGTGCACATGCATTCTTTCTTCATATTTCTCGTTTCATGATGTTTCATTGAAAAGACGATCTCTGACAGGTTCGTTTCTGTCGCAGCTTCCCACGAATGAGCACCGCGACTTGTTTCTGCATCGATTGTAGTATACGCGTATCGTCTAAAAATGTGTGGACGCGTATGATATCATCACGTAATATGACGTCATCCTTGGTACCGCGCTCAAAGCGCAGTCCTCCAGTCAATCGCTGACGGCCGGTGTGCTACAACGTCTTCCTCAGGTTCGTACAATCATGCGTGCTGCGCGTCATTCACGATAATAATAAATATGCAGTTTCGACATATCTTGTTTATTAGACTGCAATTAGCAACATTTATCTTGTTTGAATCTCGCTTGACTTTAAAGATTGAATTATTATTTACATACTCAATGTAGTTGAGAAGTCATGATAATTAGTCGATTATATTGCTGCCGCAGAGGAATATATTTTATACATTCTTCAACAGTATTCCGCAACTGTAATATTAATTTGCTATTAATTTTAATTTTAAATGGCGCTTTTTTTATGTCGTTGAAGAAATCGAGGAAATATCTTACTGTCCGCTTTTAAAAATTTCTTTCCACGAGTTTTGAGTGGGAGGATTAAGTCTTGTGTGATTAAAATGACGCAATTGATGATTAGATAATCATTTAATATTAGCCTCCCTGTTCAATCTAATAAAACAGAATTCGAATTCGAGTCTGATTCATAAAAACATATATTGATTGTGGACAATGTGAGTAAGCCGGAGAGAATGGATCGATAAATTGTGTACAAAAATGCGATGGAAGAATACTATTGGTGCAATAAAATATAATCTACGGCGGCCTCGCTGAAGATAATTTCTGTAATCTTTGCATGAGCGAATCACATTGAACGAGGATTTATCTAGTGGCAGATGCGACTCCGCATCTAATCCAAATCGCTCTCGATAAATTTTTAACTCGCATCTTACGTGAGTGTTCTGAAAATTTAAAAATAGCTCGTGACGACAATCAGCGCGCGTTCGCTCCCGTTCAGCTTCTGGTTTAGTTTCAGTTCCGCGTTTCCCACCAGATGCCAAATTGTTCTATCACCATCTGTCTAACGTAAAAGCTGAGTCTTTTAATTTCATATTTACTCGCACAATATGCAAGTTATACAATTTTATCTGCGAAACGTTTCCTTCATTATTTTCTTGTGCTTCCTCCGTGTTGTTGTACTCATGGCTTCTTCACTGAGAGAAAGTGAATTCGAAGGTCTGAACGCACTATCGATCGTTGCCGAACTTAAAGGGTATACTACGCAGTCGGGAACCATGGGAGAATACGTCATAATCAGATGCTGTACATTTCGAAATAAAGTGTCGACTTAATCGACTAACCGGTCGTATCAGATTTCTTCTAGAAAATGTTATCTGTTTATCTTTGATAAATCCTGACACGTTTTGCGTACGTGTCTGCGATTACCTGTGCGATTAAAAAGATCCGTATTTTTCGGGATTAATGTGCAGAAATCTAAAAATGCAGAATTTTTGGAAGAAGTCGCGGCGTCACTGCCTATTTTCGTTGGAAATGAGGATTTTCGAGAGCGAGTATTTTCACTTGATGTAGGTCGCACCTCGAGATCTTGACCTTGTCCCACTTGCCACACACTTGCACGCATAAACGTTTGCACTAGTGCGTGCACTCAATGAAATTATGGTGAATTACGATTTACGATAAGCGTGTAACGAGGGATTCACCTCTTAGATTTCAGGGCGGATATTAGACGGCAGCAACGATGTCCCACTCGGTAACGATTAGAACGCAGACAGTGACGTCCGGATCGTCGGCAATAATCGTTAACACCAGCTACCTGAAAACTTGGAGCGGTGTATTGAAGCTCTTGCAATTGGTACGAGTCGTTATTGCACACTGCACTTGTTAATCTGTCACATTTCTTATCAATGTTTCAGTTCAGATAGCTGTTACCGTGTCCAGATACGTGAAATGCACGTTTTGATTAAATATTGAAGATAATGATGATTTTTCAATTTACACTGTTATTTTTGATCTGAAGCATGTCATTTGTAAAGAAAATATTTAGGAACTTGCAATCTTAAAGTGATAGGTGCATTATCAGGAATAGTTCCGCCTCCGGTCGCGGTTAGGTCGTTACGACAATAGTATACGCATGTATACTTTTCTATTATGTTCCGTTATTATATATCATATTATTTTTGTAATTTTTATATTGGGAAATTACATATGTTTAACTAAAATATTCTTTTTATCCAACTAATATCCTTTGTTTTTATCAATAGGCCCTGGGTATCGTTTGCATAGGAATCGTCGGACACACAATAAATAAATACAGGTATTGGACCTCCGAAGAATTCTTCTTTCTTCTCATGGCAACCACTTTTATGATCGGTACTTTTATCCTTCTTGTGAGTTGTCTGGCGTCTCTTTCTACCGCAACTGTTATATCTAAAACAATTTACGTGAGTATTTTGAAAAATCGTTCAAGTAATATGCTTTTGCTACTAATTAATTACAAACGTTGTTTTGATGGACCTACTATTTCTTGATTACAGGATCTCCTTTACCACGCATTCGCTTTTGCATTATTGCTCGCGGCCTCGTTGACGCTAACGGTACATGCTAGTAATTATAAAAGGACGTCGGTGTACGAATTATTATTAGCAGCTTCTGTAAGTAAACTGAAATTAAATTATAAAAAAATATCAAGATTATAATATTCTAATAATAATAATATTTAAGTTAAACAAATACATTACAGTACGTATTTAGTATATTGGTCGTCTATGAATCTCTCATTATTTCAATAAATATGAAGCTTTAATTTTTTTAATTAAAAATAATAGATTGTAAAAGATAATTTATTAAATCTGTGGCATTTTACATGTTTCAATATTGTGAAATTTAAATTTCTACTTATATTTGCATACTCCTTTCAAAAAGTAGTAATGTATCAATTTTTATCTAGATATGCGGTCTAATAAATGTTGCTGCATATCTCCTGAGCACAATTATTGCAGTTCGCACCTATAGAGGGATCTAAAGAGTCAACTAATGTGAGCAAATTGTGCAATTTCTTAAAGAGTGAAAACAAGTTACTTTTATACGAATTATATAAATCAAACTTACGCATTTTGCGAATTCTATGTAACTAAATCGATGTGCAATTTGTACAATGAATTTTGACTGCCTAATATCGTTTGTCAGATAATGTGTATGGATATCAACAAAATATTTTTATTATTTCACTTTAACACTGTTTCATAAATCTTCGTGTAGCATTCATACGTTTTGTACTTGCACTTTGTATTTTTCTACGACAATCATCAGCAATTCTTCGACAGTATTGCAAAATTGTAATGTCAATCAGACACTCTTGACCGTTATATATCCATTTTAATTACAAATTTATAGATAAATTTGGAAAATCGATAATCGTGTTTATCGCAATATGTAACAAACTATCTGCGCCATTTTTACATTACCTGAAATCAAATTTTTTATTGTATAGTATATACGTTTTATATCGATATGCACTGTTCATGTTACATTGCATTACGATCTCGCGCGATGATCGATTGTGATTTGTGACTAATATCTTTGTGGTATATATACATATATTTAATATATATATATTTTTATCTTATGTGCGCATTATATAATATTTATATTTATTAAATAAATAATTAAATATGCCAATTATATGATTTTTTATTGTTACCAGTCGAATTTCATCGGGAAATTACTGCTACAAGAGAGCTCGGTGCAGTTTTCTACGTTACCAATTTTTGCTCTAGCAGTTCTCTTGACACTGACTACTCTGTATACTTTAATTATTTTTATCTGGTTTTTCATCTCTTCTTGCATTGATTTGTATCTTTAAAATTAAATTTCTATTAACATATTCACTAATTAATTTTTTTAATTTGCATTACATTAATCTTCTCGATAAGCATATATGTATGTATAAGCATGTGTGAAATTCTGAAAACAAGGGAACATTTGCAAACATTTGCGTTCGCCTATTTTACAGAAGCGCAATTGCAAGAATTATAAAATTGTAACAAGACACAAAACATTTTGTTTCTCTTCTAAATTCTTTTCGCGTTTCCTCCAGATGTACAGCCGACAAAACATTCCGAGTTCGTAGCACGTGCTCGAAATAGACAGTAATTTCCCATGCTTGAAACGCTATGCGGGGGGTGCAACGACATTTAAACTTCGTAGACGCCCGTCTGCACCCTCAGTCAGTTTAAAAGTGTCGACGAACGCGGTCTGTCTTTTTGCAAATATCGCTGTGCAAAGAGAGTCAACGATCACATTCCTAAAATATAAACATTTTTCAAGCTATTGTACAAGACAACAACAATTTCCTTTTTATAATCCTCAACTTTTTATTTTCCGTTCGATTTTAAATTCTACGTAGTAATAAAAAAGAATTACTTCCGCACTCGAACGATGAGAACAATTAACTCGAACGAAAGTGGACAATTGCGGCGGCACATTCAATTATCTTAAATACTAAGTGGAAGGAGGGGCTCATACGAGCGAGACAGACTGACGAGCGTCGCGAGCACAAGATACATCGGTGCGGCTATTAAATTGTTCGTCTGCGACACGGAATCATGGGCATAAACAATGCAGGACCCATCATCAGGATGTCATCCTCCGGTACACACGGCGCGGGCGGTGTCGGCTGCTGTTGTTTTAGGTGTTGCACGTGCATACACCTAGAATTCATCAAATCGCTGCCGGGGATCATAAAAGTCTGCGAGACGGTCAGTAATTGCCATGGGGTGCATTAACTGTCCACTACTTATCTGTAATCACATGTATTATTTCAAATAGAATATATTATTTCATGCGTGACATATACTTTTTCAGGTAATCAGTGGATTAATACAGAGCCTGCTGATCAATTATGGTCTCAGATACAGCTCATCCATCGGCTCGGCTTTTGAGGGAGCGTTGACCACAGCATCCGCCTGTTTCCTGACTTCCGCTCTGTTGTTGGCTTGCTATACAATTTCTGAAAAGTCTTACAGGCTAATTCGTTCATCGCTTTTCGTACGTTTCTCCGTGAAATCAAAGAAATAATGATACGTAAAAAAATATGATACGTGACACATAGTGTGCGTAAGATTTTAAATAACTTATTAATATTTATTCTCACACATACATATTGTGTAATATCGCACATGTGTTTCATGGAAGAAAACCTATATCTTCTTTATGAGCCTCATGCTTCACTAATTATTATGCGTTATGTTTCCTCTTTCCAATGCTAGGAAATGATGTTCAACTGCCTGGCCTGTTTCCTGTATTTAAGTTCAGCCTCCTACTTGGCGGTTGCCACAAAACTGTTTCTTATGGCTGAATATTACTTGAAACCCGGCTTCGACGTTTATCCTGCCATGACAGCTGCTTACGTAAGTTGATTAGCGCCCTCGTAAATCGCAGGTTTAACGCTTTCACTAGTTTCCATTATTATTCGTCCACTGAGACAAAGATCGTTACGGTTCTTGCCAGTAATCTCTAAACAGTATCTAAAAAGTATTAAAAATGGCGTATCTCCGCGCTGAGCAGCAAAAGAATTATATTAGTATTGTATTATAAGAAAAGCAGTAATTTTTATTTCGGAAAATATTTTATGCGAAAGATGCTAAAATTGATCGATCTATGCTTGCAGATCTTAAGCGGCGTCGTTGGGGTACTGCATGGAGCGGATGCGTATTTATCTTTTATACATTACAAAACCGGAAGGTAAATTGCTGTCGTATACGAGAATGCGAGTTATATAATTCTGCAATGAGAAACCTAGCAATTATACAAATACTTGTGCATTAAGATACCAGATTAAGCAGCATTCTAGTCGGACGAGCACGACTCTCTTAAGGAGAATCGAATGAAGCGGACAGTTCTCGAATTTACATATCATGATACGTGCAATGATCAATACGAATAAATATATCTATGTCGAATTACATAAGAAACTGATTATCGATAATTTATGATAATTGTTTTAATTATGTTAATTGAAAAAGTATGGTGTTATCTGATAATATTCTGCAACCGTAAAATAATAAATAAAACACGACAAAGCTGATAACTTAAAATTGTTTCTCGCACTACCTCAATTTCTCAAATGTAATACTTTCAATTGATCAATCAGTGATAAGGCAGAGCCTAACTTTCGTTGTGCTGTTAGTGCTTCGAACGTCATCGCATCATCTGTCATGTGTGGAATGTTGTTTATTAGTGTGAGGCAAGCGTGTGACGTGCTTACTGTATCAACATTTCATTGATCTCTGCTGCATCATAATGTATTAAATACCGAAACAGGCGATCTTCGAAAAATGATCGATGATTCACGTAAGCGTATTCATTACGTTAATGCGCGCGCGATATGAAATAAACATGAACAAAATCTACGGTGAAAGCAGCACTTTGACGTAATGATTCCAGTGAAACGTCAGCACGTCAAAGTGTGCTCCGAAATTATTAATTAACCGATGCACTCTGTAACAGTCTACTTGTAAATACAGCCCACGCAGAGAATTATTAGTAAGAATGTTTAGTAACAAACAATTCTGCATGATCATCGCTTACTCGCTATGAAAATTTCCAGCATTTATGGATATCTATGGAAATTCCACGTCCACTTCCAAGAACTATTCGTCAACCAAGAATTGATTCACGATCTGGTTCCCTTGACGCAAATTTACCCACGTTTCCGCTATTTTCTTCTTCGCCTTTTCTTCGCATTTCTTTTCTTTTCCGCGTACGGTGCCACGTTTCAACGCGTACCAGGTACACCTGGACCCTGAGATGGTGAATGGGAGTCGTACGCTCGCGGTCCTCGCGGACCTCACGAAGCCTCCGTGAGGTTTCTCCTTCCGTTCCCCTGTCTTGAACGAACCTCATATATTGTACGTGACGCACGCTTTATCTCTCTTCCTCCGGCACTTTCCCTCCTGCTCGCCCCCAGTTGGTGGAACTTTGCTCTTCGTTCCTCCAACGTCGTCGGTCTCTCTTTTCGGTCGCCCTCGCCGACGCCTCAACGAGCATATCGTTCGACTGCAGGCATGTGGTCGACAGTTTACATCAGGATTTCGACCTGGACGACACGCGGAGGATCGAAAGTGCTCCCGAATACGTGCAATTGCCGTGACAGTTTCTTGGCTGCCGACTTTCTTCCCATCTTGGTTTGCGGTCTCTGTCAAAATTAAAAATCGCCTCTTCGCGTGAAGAAGAAGTAATGAAGAAATGGAATCGCACGTTGGAAATGTGAACAATACTATAAACATTGCGTCCACGGAAGGTAAATAAATAACAATAAGACGGAATAATAATGATAATTTTAATATTTAACGTGATATTTAAGTGGATTTTTGATCAGCTGCTTATTTAGATTCAGATCATTGATATAACTTACGTGCGCGTCTAGTATTATTTATCTATTGAAATCCAGAAAATTAATGAATAATTTTTTACGGAAGCTGATAATGAATCATGTTCGTGATGATTCATCAAACTTTCTAGAATTCTGAGTGACGATTTGGATTTGTTTCAAATTCTGCGAGGAAGTTTACGTATCATAGCAGCATGATTGTTAAACAGAAAAACTAAAGATAGAACTAAAGATAGCTTTCAACATTTCCACGCGCGGATATAGATTCCAGATGCATAATCAGTTACTGCCGTTACAGGAACAGTAAAGGAGATAAATACTCGCCTCATAGAACGTCACGGCGTTCTCGTTAACGGAACACTTCAATTATTACGAGCTAATGATGAAAGTAAGCGTACATGCTTACAAGTATTACGCATTTTCTACGTTAACAGCCACCGTGTGTATATACCTGTAGGATATCACTCACTTCGCTCGTACTTGCTCGATACATTTTTGAAATTAATTCCCGAGCTTCACTTTGAGCTTCGCCACACAATACGTTAGTAATGTGATGTAAATTGCCGAATTGAGAGGATCAAATAGATGCTCTCGGAGCAAGTGAAAACGCGTGATTCAGTGAAAGTGGATCTTTGCCCAGAGAGATAGCTTCGTTCCGATTCGTGTTCCTTGTCTCGGTCCGATCACTTCGATCATCGATGTTCTATCCAAATATTTTACTGACCTCTGCTTACTCAAGTTATCTCTCACAATCCCTTTCGAGATCGTTGATCACGTGCACAGTGCGATATCTGGCCAAGACCTTGACTGGCGTCATATGCATGACATATTGCCAAGAGAAGAGAAGGTTGAACCCTTCGAACGCACGCGGACACACCGATTCACGAGCCTGTCAGTTGCGTTGGTGATTGCGCCACGTAAATTTTTCGCATTCATCCCAACCGAGGCAGTCGACATAACATAACGATTGCCAACGACTCTGCGTATCGAGCATTGTGATTCGAGCAAAAGTGCTGAGATTCGAGAGACGACGAGATGAAATTGCGCGAATGGGGTAGCAATCAGGCGCGCACGATTTGGGGGAAGCTCTGCATGTGTGCAGCTTCCTCTTTCTCTCTCTCTCTTTCTCTCTTTCTTTTTTTCGGTGTTCTGTTTTTCTCTCTTTTTCTGCCTCTTTTTCTCTCTGGAAAATTCCCAACAATTCACCGATAAAAAGCCATCGTTTAGTCACCGATAACCGTGCGCCTTCTTCGAAAGCCCCATGCGCAAGTGGGTTAAACGCATCGCCATCGGTTCGTCGATTACACAATCGCCGGGGCGATAAATGCAAACGTACGAAATTCTTTAGCGATCTACCATCTCGTGCATTGCAATTTTACATTGCGATTGTGCCCGACACGCGACATCTCCGATAATGATTCCGTGCACGTAAATAAGTTCTTCGCTGTTATCGAATTTGTCTGTTTGATGGACCCTGGACTAATCGAGAATTTTTTGCCTAGATTTTATACTTGAGACCAAATGTTGTATCATCTTGCTTTCTCTTGGAACTCAAACTGGGGCGAATAATAAATCTTTAATTGTCTGCGTCTGGATCGTAAACTTCGTAATTATTTAATTGCATTATCATATTGAATATGCATATGCGACAGATATGAAAGGCATTTAGATGTGCTTTCACGTATTATTTAAATGTTGAACTGAATTTAGGTTTTGGAAGATTCGCGCAGAACGGAAGATAATTCATCTTTCCGCTTTGATTTTGCTTTAATTAATTTTTCTAGAAAGCAATTACGCACAGGAAAGCGAAAGCATAACACTATTCTGAGAATACGTCGGCTTTTTGTGACGCCAATGAGGAAAGTTATAGTATTTTTATGATTGTTCTTTCTCGAAGATGTCGCAAACGGCGAAAATAAAACCTCTTATCAGCAGGCAGATTTCACGGTGCTTATTGCAATTTATTGCGTATGCTACTTTGATGTAAACACCTCAACAAATCGACGTAGAAATATCAAGCAGCAATCAGTGCGCGCACTCAGCAGAAATAAATCACTTCAAACTTAAAAGAAAGCGTCTATTTTTAAATTTTTGTGTCTCTTTGCGCATTAATCGTATTCTGATAAAATGAATGAATTATTAGTATAAAAACGATAATATACAGTAAACGCATTACACATACACGTACACACAATTATACATACATATTTTGGAGTCTCCTCCCCGAAATCGAAGTTTATCTTGAGACTCGTGCAGCATCAATTTCAATAAACGTGTTCGAGCATAATCGTACGTCACGTAGAGGAAACGCCTCTCGTCTCAAGTTGCTCGTCCCTGATAACGGCAGATTGTTAGCACGTGGAGCGACCTTCCTCCAGGGAGCACGATAGTACTGCCAATAATCGAGGAAAGACCGTCACGCGATAGTGAACAAAAAGATCGAAAATTGTGGACGAGCACGCACAAGTTTGCAGCTGATTTTCTTCGCGAAAATTTCTCTGAGAATTCTCGGCTCTCCCATCACGATCCGTGGACACCAGGCAAACTTACGACACAAACATAAGATTTTTCACAAACAAATGTATCGTGACGTGACATAGAACTTGAAGATAAACTTTCGAGCGATGTTCTGACAATGTCTTTGCAATTATAATTCGTGTATTGTATTATTAATCGATTAATAAACTCGTGACACCGATCAATGCCAATGATTTTATAAAATTGTCCGACGCCGCTTTTGAGAAGCATCTGTTTGAAGCATCCGCGTCAGGATTAATAGATGCATATGCATTTATATCCATGATCGCGCAAGAGAATGTCGGATTTTATCAGGGATAACGAGCCGCGGTGATCCTTGACGTTCCATCATTAGCACGTTTCTCTGCTGTATCGGGTCCTTTTATCCCGCAACGCTCGTAAAACCGATGCATTACGATCGTGCTAGTTGGAACATATTTAAAGCGTAGCCTTTGCCGTGGCAAATAACTTTCACATGCGTCGGCACGACTGCTCGTTCCTCGCACATATTCCAACGGCAACGGTAACGTACGGTATTTTCATTGATAATTCCCGTAATGGCGATGAAATCTTGCTAGGAAATTACAATGAAACGGCAAACGTCTCCTTCTTGAAGATAAAAAGATTTAGAAAAGCGAAGCAGCATGAACGACCGCTCGCGCGGAACGCAGGACACTTTCTAGTATTTATAATGAGTAACCTGCGAGTTACTAATTATTACTAATGAAAGGTTCTATTTCTTATCTAATCCAAGTCACATAAGCAGAATCTAGAACGCGGTATAAATATTTCAATCCCTTAATTTAAAGCGATACAATCTTCGTCGAAACAGAAACAACACTAGTACAACACAGGCGCGCGCTATTTTATTTTTAAATATTAATAATGTTTTCGACTAATACTATTCATCTATTATTTATTATATGCACAATTATCACACTCTACCAAATTGTTAACCTCCACGCGAAGACATTTAACACGACTTTTTTAAGAGTGGATTTGGCATATTGTGAAGAGTTTTCGACGATTGAAAATCCTTTAGATTTTAGAAACGAAAAAGTTCTAGCTATTAAAATTTTTTTCTTTTTCCGAGGAGTTCTGTGCTATTTATATTGTTATTTGGCATATTGCCTAGAGTTCTCGATGATTTAAAATTCGTTAAAACAATAAATGAAAAAGTTCTAGCCCGTAGAAATTTTTTCTTTTTCCGAGCAGTTCTGAGTTGTTGATATCATTATTTTTTATATTGCCTAGAGTTCTCTGCTATTGAAAATACCGTAAACTCAGAAATGAAAAAGTTTTAACCCTTAGAAATTTTTTCCTTTTTCGAGGAGTTCTGTGCTACTTATATTGGTATTTGGCATTTTGCCTAGAGTTCTCAATGATTTACAATTCGTTAAAACAATAAATGAAAACGTTGTAGCCATTAAAATTTTTTTCTTTTTCCGAGGAGTTCTGGGATATTTATATTGTTACCAGTACAACATAGGCGCGCGCCATTTTATTTTTAAATATTAATAATGTTTTCGAATAATAGTATTCATCTATTATTTATTATATGCACAATTATCACACTCTACTAAAGTATTAACCTCCACGCGAAGACAGCCACGCGATGGTAATCTAAACTGAACATAACGCACAACGCGAATCAAGATATCCAATCAGCGTCGCAGAAAAGAGGCAACAATGCTTTCGATTTGATTTAACACGGCTTTTTTAAGAGTGGATTGTAAATTGAGTGATTAAAATATTCGCGTAATTTTTGTAATTCTCATTTACCAATATGTTATTAATATTTTTATTATTAACATATATATATATATATATGTTAATTACACATTGAATATTAATTACATATTGTTTCTTTTTTATTCTTTCAGTGTACACACCCACGGAGGTAGCCCTCAGCGTCGAAGAGGAGGACGCGATCGTCACGTTAGTGGTTGTTGTAATCGGCATCATTATCGCTATGATAGTGCTGTTCTCGATGGGCATCTTTATAGACTGCAAACACCAGTGAGTAACCATGAGCACTCGCCATTGCCGGTTCTCAAAACACCTGTGTTCCATTAATCAAACGGTTTTCGCGGAAGAGAGCGAAGAGCTGCGTTCATTAGCATCGTTTATTGGCGTTTATTTGCGTCATTTATCTAGAATTAATTTTATTTCTTAAAAATATATCTTTTATCTGCTTGATAAAAATAATATTCCTCAAATGCATTACATGAATCGATTGCTGTTCTTCGTTGCAGAAAGAAGGACTCTCCGAAGAGGAGGAAGCTAAGGCTGAAAATGCCGCCACTGGCAAGCAGAAGCCGGAAAGACGACGTGAAATCATTGGCTTCGAACATGTGTCCTAACGGTGTCAATGATACCGGCTTTAGAGAAGGAGACGAGATAGTCTGATGTCCGGAGAGAAATCGCGGAGAGTCCGCGTTTCGCGAGGACTCGGTGAGAAGTTTTCTGAGAAATACTGATTTTACAGCAATGAGAGTAACAGCTAGCGATTCGATGCTGATTAATGTGCGCGATAAGTATGCTGGAATACTTCTCAGTCGTGGTCCTCATAGATCGATTTATTATTTATTAAAGATATTATGAGTTGATATAGCATTTACTTTGTACGGAAGTATTTCCAGTTGCACCGCTTTTATGAGGTTTACATGCGAGAATTTTTATGCTAAACACAACTGTGATCTGAAAATCATTAATAGTTATACTAATTTTTACTTATTTGTTAATTGTTAATGAGGATAATAGTCACAGTAGTCAATCACGAATGCAAAATGTTTTCAAATGTGCAATTGTGCGTCTTGTTACAGCGCATATAAATAAGACGAGCAACGATACGAAAAGAAAATATAGAGACAGGTGGTATCATATGTACACTCATAAATAATCACGTCCAAAAATGTATGTGTGCGTATTTAAGGCTGGTGTGAGCGTGTATAGACACAAGTGTGCCTTACTGTTAAATTTCGATTCATGTATCATGTTAGAAAGTATGAAATGCAAGTAATATCTTGATCTTTTAAGAGTGTTCCATATTTATTGAGCTCTCTTGAGAGAAATCTTCGTCATAATCGTCGTAATTGCGGAGATTACAATTTTCTAGATAAAGCATTTTAAAGCATGTGTGCATCCTGAAGTTTTATTCATTTGTGAATCAATTTAGTGAAATTTATAGATATTCCAAAGAAGTTTTTAAATTAAAGTCACAGCAAATTTAGTATTCTGCGAATGTTAAGTTGTGTTAAATAAGATCCTTTAATTTGTTGCATTTTTGTGAACAAATGTCTATTTATATCCTGCGTATGTATAATATAATTATGATTAATATGATCGAAATATGAAATTAAAATTTCTTTATATTTGAAATATCTCGCTACTTCGTTTGTCACTATTATTATTTTACTTCTATCACCAATTAACTTTTTAATTATGATTATTAATTTGTCTATCGCTCCCAATAATAAAGAACATTTTTTATAACATAAGGTAGCAATTATTGTGTGCGTGTTTGCGTGTACACACAGTTTTCAAGCACACAATGCATATGTAACATGAAAGAAAAAAGTTCTTACATAAAGTTCCTATTTCTATGTATAATTGCATCGACAAGCTATTACTTCGAGAATCTAATCTAGAATTATGTTACATGGTCACATTACATTCGAATGCTACATCATAGACGTATCAAATCACGTTATATGTAGATACGGTGATATCTACAACTTTTATGCGATATATATAGCAAGATAACTTGTTGGCGTTTATGTATCAGCAATAAAAATGACGTAATGGAATAATTAAACACGTTTTACGGTTGCAGTCAACAAATCGTGCTAACAGGTAGATTATAACAAATGAATTTAAGAGATATTTTGCGCAAGCAAACATCTTTCTGATCTGTATAATTCTATTTCAGTTAATACACGTAAATATACAGATTTATATAATAAAGGATAGAATATTTATTATTATTAATAAGGATTACACAAACTATAACAAATATAGACTTTTGCGAATGTTTTTATTATTGATTAAATAATACACAAAGAATAATCAATTTTGAATCTTTTAATATTGAAGTAGTCAGCATTATCACAACGCTTTTGCAGCGTAAAAATTTAAATCACAAAACAGAAACGTAAACCACGTAATAAACTCTCGTAAATTTAAAGATATTGGATTCAATCAACATATCTGTGTAATAGAAAAATGTATTAATATAATACTCTGCATATAGAAGATTTAGTCATCTCATATATGATTTAACGTTGTTCCTAAAAAAATTGCAGGGGTTGTCTCAAATTCATGGAAATGGATACAAAAGTGTCAATATGTGGCGACGGGGTGTAAAAAGGATCCGATAAAAATATACTCTCGTTATTAACATTTGCTCGAACGTTTATATGTGAATATCAAAGACTGTAAAATTATCTGAACGAATTCTTGCTCACTAGATCTTTGAGGTATATTTGTACTATTTAATATTCATTGGAATGTCAGGTGGAGAGTTAGCTTAGTTTCCGCGAACGTGTCGCAGTCTAGTTAAATTTGTGGCACGTGTGTTCTCCTTGGCGAACATCGTTGACCTCCTTCACCGAGTCCCTTGACCCAGAGACGACCGATGGGCCACGGGCGACCGGATTAAGCACGTCCAAGAACCATGGCCAACAACGCCATACGCACGTAGACCCCGTTTTCGGCCTGCCGGAAGTAAGCAGCCCTTGGATCGGTGTCGAATTCGGAACTTATCTCGAAGACACGTGGCAATGGATGCATGACGACCATCCTCCTCTTCGCGCGAGACATCAACTGTGGGGTGACTATGAAGTGCCCGCACATCTATGGAAACATTATAAAAATGCGATACATGTCAAAATAATTAAAGATTGTGCATGGTAATGTATGTATATGTATGTTAGAACTCGTATATAAAATTAATTAAACCTTGCAGACAAATATGGGGCGTATTTGAAAGGAAATAATTCCTTCTTAATTTATGAGGCAATTCTGTAAAAATATTGACTTTATGATTTCTGATTATCTAATTAAAGGATAATATTATATATTTTTAAAAATTGTTTTTTTAATTCATTTTTTCCAAAAAGAATATGTTCTATGCGCCGACTATCATGTGGAGCATCGTTCATTAACGATAAACTTTCGGATTCAATGCCTGTGCGATGTTTGAAAAATTTACCTGATTGTACTCCTCCTCCGAGGTGAAACGCTCGCGTTGTATTCGCGTCATGTAAAGGACGTCGGTGTCGGGCAGGGCCTTCTCCAGCGTCAAAAATTGCTGTTGCGGTATTTGACGTTCGGTCACGTAATCGATGATATGATCCGGCATACGAAGGCCGGGCGGACTCACATAACGAAGTTCCACATTGTATAAGGTCAACAACCTGCGTCAATGTTAGTTTTAATCAATGGTGCACGTCGAAGGAAAGTACCTTGACTTCAATAGAAGTGAAATTATTATTTTGAGCATGAAGGATAAATTCGCCTGATCAACATGAATTCTTACGATCATATAACTTTAATTGTTCTTCTTTTAATTATCGGGGACATTTAAAATGGATTTTTTTCATTGCACTCACCTCGCGAGGGAATGAACGGTTCTGCCGTGTTTCAAGTCTCCTACCATGGTGATCGTAAGACCATTTACAGTCCCGAATTCGTCTCGTATCGTAAAGATATCGAGCAGAGCTTGAGTCGGATGTTCGCCAATTCCATCACCAGCATTCAGCATCGGTTTTCTACAGTGTACCGCTGCTCTCTGCAAATTGTTGCAATATATGAGATAGCAAATAAAAATTTTTATATTATATTTTTTAAATAAAATGATAATATATATTATTACATTATAACTGTGACAAATTTCGGCACGAAACATTGATAATAACTAATGTAATAAATTATTATAAGTACTAATGCTCATTTGTATATAAATTCGATACTTACAGCCACTGCATCTGGCTCTGGATGTCTGAGTACGACCACGTCCGCATATCCTGCCATGACTGTTACGGAATCTATAGAAAATAATAACTCGATGAATAATTAATAAAATATTAATCGTAAAGATGATTATTTGTATTACATATAATATTCTTCACATAATATTTTCGTTAAAATTAATTGGAGTATTTTTTGCTTTAATGTATTTTCTACGCTTTTATATAAAAATCTATTGCACCTTCTAAAGTTTCGCCCTTTTTCACTGACGACGTGGAGCCATCCATGTGTACTACACGTCCACCAAGACGTTCCATCGCGGCAGCAAAGCTGCACGATGTTCTCGTACTGACTTCGTAGAAAATAGAGGCCATGATTTTTCCCTAAACATAAATAACATTTAATTTCTTAAAAGAGAGAAAGAAAGAGACCAAACGATAAATAAAAATTCTTGATATAATCTTGACTTACCCTTAAAATATGATCCAAAGTTCGCTCCTTGCGGATGGCATTTCGGAAAGTTTCCGCAAGATGAAATATATCCTTCAGAATTTCCTTGTTAAAGATATTCACAGAGAGTACATGGTGCCCAACCAGACTGTTACTTGTATGCACGGCAGAAACTGGTGCCACAGCAGCTGTTAAAAGATTCGGATTGCTGTCACTTTTGTATTTGGTGACATTGCTGATTGGCAATGGCGAGATGGTCCTCTGAGAAGGTAGCGCCTTGGAATGTTCCCTTGCATCAGAATCTAGCGCGAAATGTACGTTCGTCTTGTGTGGTGCCGGTTGCAGAAGATGCGGAAGTGACTCTGATAATTATTAAAAAACAAATAAAATTCTTGACAAATAATTTGTATCTTCCTTGTTTAAAAAAATTAATAAATTTTATTTCTTTCGAAACAAATTAAATAAATCTCGCGTACCGATTTGTTCCTCTTCATAAAAATCAGCACGTTCGGTGTATGCGTTAGGTTTCTCATTCGGAGATAGGAGACTATCCAGCAGTGACGATGATTTGCAGACAGTATCCATGGACTGAGAGAGCGCCGTCTGCACGTGAAGCGCTGGTAGAACCTTCGCCTTGTTTTGTATATCTCTGATATCTTGGCCGAATCCAGGGTTTACGAGTACTTGTCCTTCGATGTAAGCGACCTCGCCCCTCAAAACTACCCTGTGCACGGAACCACGAACTTTCATGCCGGCAAACGGCGTCCATTTCGATTTGCTGTACGGCATCGCATCCGGGATGACCCATTCCTCATTTAGATCGACTTCGATGTACGTGTTACGCTGATCGGGAACGTTGAAGATCTTCTTGGGATTTCGATACAATTTATCGATTATGTCCTGCAATCAATAAATAAGCATAGCATAATTTTAAGAGTGCCTCTTTTTGTGCCTTAAAATTATTTAAATGCAATTTTGAATTATAAAACACAAAAATACATAAAAAAGCATTTTTCATATTTGTATTATTAGTACCACGAGTAGATTTTCAAGCGATGCTTATCTCAGTGGCTTTATCATCAAGCAATAATGCTTATATTTGTAATGGAGGAGGCGATAAGCGATAAACACGAGATCGCGTTTAAATAACATTTCGGAGATCGTCTCCAGAGAGGAATCCCATCGACAACAAGCTGGATTTCCACAACGGACAAATATGATTCATCAAAAATAAATTTTTGATTATTCTTCAACGAAGTTCGATTTATGTTATGTTAAACACGAGATTCACCAACGAATTAAAATGTGACGTATACCGCATCTTCATTCGTTATCGGAAATAAAGTGCTTATCGAAATTCCTTATTCATTACGTCAGCAAAACGCGTCATTGAAAGTTATAACACATTTGAACGAAAAAGCAAAATACCTCTATCGTCAGCTTTTCTTCGTGCACAGCATTGAGCAATAATGGTAGCATAGTTTCCAGGCCAGGAAAACCCGGTGGTGGTTTCTCGGAGGACTTCTCTTGCACAGTGTGTGGAGCTTTAATACAAATCGTGCATATTTTAATAAAAAAAAGAGATACTTGGTACAATAATAAAATTGTGAACTCGTGTAATTTTTAAAATTAATTATTTTCTCATACCGAGCACATGAAAATAGGCAGTGATCTCTCGTGAATCATCAAAGCATTGATTTTTTTATCGGAACATTAATTGCTTATTATTTTTGAATAACTGCAAATGTCTGATACAGTATCAATGGAACAAAAAGAATATTCTTGTCTGATTTAAAAGCGACACAAAGTAGACGTTATATAAACACGAGATGTTCATCCGTTTATCTCCAAATCATAGAGAATTGTATAGAATGATGTTGATCGTTATCGTTTCAAGAGAGATACTCCAATTATATTTATTTTATTCTGCAAGTTTATCGCGAATGTGTAAAAACCATAGTAATCAATTAAATCGAGACCATCAAATTAATAAAAGATTCTCCGCGTACTAACCATGATCAGTAGCAAAACAATCGATAACGTCCAGATTGTCCCAGAGAGCCTGTTGGTCTTCCTTCGTTCCTAAGGTAGGCCTTACTTGGCCTCTCCCGCTGCCTATTCTATCCAAGTCATCGTTGCAAAGGAACAAGTGATGCGGGCATACTTCACACGTAACCGCCAATCCCTGCAAAATGTGAAAAGAACAAACCGGATGTGCTTTGAATGATCTTTTAATTAAACATTTAACAGACTAGTTGTTCAGTTCTAGACAGCGTTATCATCTTACGTCTGATTATAATATATTGTTAATATATTTTGTTTATATATTTACATGTTCCTTGGCGGCGCGTATAATTTCGATTTCTTCTTTTCGCGCAACGTGACACACGTGAATCGGCCTGCTGTGCAAGCTTGCCAGAAGAAGAACCGCGGCTGTCGTCTGCCCTTCCGCATGCACGCACAAGGGATACCTCTTAGGCCAGCTTTCAAAATGCTGCAAATAATCATGTAAAAAATTTCAAATATAAAAGTGTCAGAAGTTTAATGATATTCAAATATTTTATATGAAAATTTATATACATATATTATATAAGTTTTATATAAATCCAAGATGAATTTGTACAATCGAGTATAACATATCCACTCTTAAAAAAGCCGTGTTAAATATTAAATCGAAATCATTGTTGACTGATTGGTTCTCTCGCTTGGCTTGAACTTCGTGTTGCGAATGTCAGAATGTCATAGTGGCTGTCAGTGCGGTTATATTGATAAAATATTGATAAATAAAACATTAATATTGAAAAATAAAATAGCGCGCGTAGCGCGCGCCTGTGTTGCTAGTCCTATTCTAAAAAGGCGTGTTAACTTCGTGAAGTTCTTTTTTATCGAATATTGAGGCCTCTTTTCCGCGACGCTGATTGGTTCTCTCGCTTGGCTCGAACTTCATGTGACTTGAATTCGTGTTGCGAATGTCAGAATGTCATAGTGGCTGTCAGTGCGGTTATATTAATTTATTATTTTTTAGGAACGTGAAAACGGCAGCTGTCAATTCGGTCAAATTTAAATTGATGAAACATGATGAAATAAATAACACCTTTAACGCCTTTTTTTAGAATAGGATTTGTGTTATTTATTATATAATAAATAATAGATGAATATTATTATTCGAAAACATTATTAATATTGAAAAATAAAATAGCGCGCGCGTAGCGCGCGCCTGTGGTG
The DNA here is from genome assembly GCF_003672135.1 of Ooceraea biroi. Taxonomy (NCBI): domain Eukaryota; kingdom Metazoa; phylum Arthropoda; class Insecta; order Hymenoptera; family Formicidae; genus Ooceraea; species Ooceraea biroi. The sequence goes on from NC_039506.1 coordinate 2,499,592, forward strand.
TTAGTGGAATAAAAAATAATGATATCAACAGCACAGAACTAACCGGATAAAGAAAAACTTTCTACGGGCTAGAACTTTTTCATTTCCGAGCTTACAGTATTTTCAATAGCAGAGAACTCTAGGCAATATGCCGATTAATAATATAAACATCTCAGAACTCCTCGGAAAAAGAAAAAAATTTTTTAATAAATAATAATAATAAATAGATGAATATTATTATTCGAAAACATTATTAACATTGAAAAATAAAATAGCGCGCGCCTGTGTTGTACTAGTAATAAATAAATTTGCTAAAGAGCGATTTGTGGAATAGAATGCATGATAAGCAATCTGTTTTCATTGCGCATAGACATTTCATTTACCTTGATCCAAACTGTAAGATCCGTGAGACGAAGCGTCGTAAACGTTTCGTTCAAATACATCTTCAATGCAGCCGCGTGCGGTGCTATTTCTCGTATAACATTGTAATTGTCCGAGGAGGCACCGACGAAGAGAGCGTAATCGCATCTTGAACCAGTTTCGGCTTGCTGCAACATCGAGAGAAAATATTACGTCAATTTGCGTTTGTTTTGAGTGTCTGTTTCAGAAGGCGACTCTACATTTCTTTAATTGTTTTCAATAAAAGAAAGAAATCATGTACAATGCGCAATGTGCTACTTCACTGTATAAATGTGCTTGAATTACAACGTGGAAAAGTCAATACTAAACACCTAGGTAACACCTCGATACGAGAGCAACAGTTGGGGTGACAGATAAGGACATCGAGTGTCCAAGATTAATCGAAAGATCTGGCGGGCTTTTACCTTGTATGATTAAAGCGAAACAAGATCGCACTAATCATCAATCTATCGTGAAACTTTTCTACACGCGTACAAACTTGAAGAAGCCTCTTCAAAGGGCTCTTAAATACCTGATATTTATTTTCCGAATTTAAATTAAATGTTATACGCTTAAATATTTATAAATCTAACTATTGGGAGATACGTATATACTCTTGAAAATTAGAACATGTTAAAATCGCGCAATTGCTGCTGGAAATGGTTCAGATTTTTACCTCCTTAGCAATGGCGAAGGTCTGATGGTCCACCACTGCCGGCTTAGTGTTAGGCATTGCAAAAATGATCGTGATGCCTCCGGCGAGCGCAGCTGCGGTGCAAGAGGCGAAATCTTCCTTATGGACCGCACCTGGATCACGGGTATGTACGTGCACGTCGATTAAGCCAGGTAGCCTGATCATTTTGCGAGATGATAGACAATCGGTGTGAGTTTTCATACGTGGTGCTTTCCCACCAACCATTCTCATCGCCTATACATAAGTAAAGAAAAGGAGAGTGCTTGATTATCAGAATGTTTGCATTTGCATAATCTTGTAATTAATGCGAAGCAAGTATGCATAATAAACGCAATGTATTTTAACTAATGTATTTTGTGCATACGATTACTTCTATTATTTATAATTTGAATGTTAATGTCTCGTCTAAAATTTGTCTTATTAATTTTGATTAATTCTCTTGAACCCATTTTTTCTAATTTTGATATATTATTGTGTACTCATTATTACGTTTTAGATAAAAAATTGACGCAGGAGTCTTTATAATAATAATAACTTTTTATGTTAAAGTATTTCTTCTTATATCTTATCAATAATTGGACATATAGTTAACTTATCTGTATTTCGGCGTGATCAAAAACTAGTGATGTTTTTAGACGTTTCAACAAAAAATCTAACGCAATCAGTAAAGATTGAAAGAATTATTTATTATTTAAGATTTACCTCGACTCTACGAATATTTTTATTGTGAACTTTGTCCGTCTCGATTTGTGTCCGTCGCAATTTTAATCCATTATTACTGCTTAAGTATTAATGACAATGACTGATTGCATTTTTCCATAAAGAAACACAATTAGCATTTTAAAATCTTAACATACAAAGATATCGAATAGACTTTGGAATGGAATTTAATCTTCAATCATGAAATATTTCTTTTTCTTACATAAGCGTTGAAATTTGCATTCCTCTGTACAAAAATAAAAATGGAAATGAAAATAAACATTTTCTATATGGTCCCGCAATGTACGAATTTGCCGAAATGAACTTTGTACCAATGTCATACTTTAACAACGAAATGCAGACGAAATTTTGATATTAGATAATTAAGAGTGACTAATCTTGCTTATCACAGATGATCTTTAATCAATGACACAAGAGCGATATAAAGTGTAGTTTTAAATGAGTAAGTAACGCCACGTCCCATCTCTAATCGCATTATTTAATCAGAATATTTGACAGCTGGGATAAACTTTATATCCGATCCTTCATTCAATATTCCTGCGAGATCTAATTTTGATACTTACTTCAACCAAAAGTTTCGCGCACTTGACATCCGTAACTAGAGGTACGGAATAATCGACTGCCAATCTTCTCGTACGATAACCATGCGTCATGAAATTGGAAACTCGACGAGCACCGCCGTTTCTCATAGGCAGATTGATCACGAGATCAAACTGCTTCTTCGACAGAAAATCGGCGAGATGTCGAAGTTCACTCGGACTAGAATCTTCGTTTACGGCGATATTTTCGAATGTCCATAGCACCGGCTCCACCTACAATGCAAAAATATATTGCAAGATGTTACAACAAGATATATAGTTGTTCATTGATCATTCATGAAACATGATAAGAAATATTTTTCTAAAGAAAGTACGATTTAAGGAAATTAAAGTTTTCATGAAGTGACGAAAACTGCTTTAAATTTAACAATATGTTTGAAATATTATAATTCAAAATATTTCTGATACAATTTTTTCTTTTTATTGTATTAAATTATGAATTATTTTATGTGATACATAGACATATATTTAAATAATTTTCACAAAAATTTTGGAAAATTTAGTTTCTGTTCATTTGATCGCAATACTTAGCACCGCAATCGTCAAAACAGATAATGATCGGTAAAGATTATGCGGGTAATCATCGATTTATTTATCTGCTAAGTATTCTAAACGAGGCCTTGAATCCACTACAATCTACATCTTTTCTCATTTTTCAAAAGAGCAAATCCTATTTTGCTGTTGGCTTCCTGAAATTGAAGATATTCCAACAAAGAATATCTATGCCTGTGCATTGTATCAATCTGCAATTTGCCGAGTTGCCTCGATAAGGATTTAATGCCCCGATTAGATAACATCCACGTTTTTATTCATCCTAGGTGATGTCACAAGACGAATTATGTATATTACCATCGGCACCATACGAAACGCTACCACGAAATTCGATCACGTATCACGAAATAACGCGGGTCTACGTACGATAACTCCTGACTACTGACTAGCTGAGTAATAATTTTATTATGATGATTATGAATGATGACGGTAGAAAAGCTTTCCTTATCCGAGAACTAGCTTTCTTTATCCAAGAATTAACTGCGTAGCTTCTCATAATCTCTTCGCATTCATACATGTTGAGTAATATTAAATATAAATTGAATAGACATTTCCGGGGAAGAAGGATATACGAGGATATAATGATTCAGTGCGTTACAATTTAATCGTATCAGTAACTTTAATCTTCCCTAATAATTGCCACATGTTGCGCTTTCATGGCTGCCGCAGATTTGTCAACCTTGCCAGTTATTTGAATATTACATGCTTAATTTCATATATTACATATAAATAATTAGTAAAATATTTAAAACACACAAATAATTTTCCATGTAGGTAATATCGAATTTATATAATAAATGATAACCAACAGATCATTATTATTATTATATACAATGGTGGAAAGAGGTATCATTGTGCTATCGAAATTAATTATTTGATAAGGTATTAATCCATACGGTGATTCTAAAACAAAATTTCAGCAGGAAACACACGAAAGATACATAGATGAAGGATGACGTATCGTCTCTGAAATAATTTCACGTAGCCCAACCATAGCATTGAGATACGAAGCTGGTGTCCACCCAGTGTCCAGTCTGGCCGAACGCCGAACGAGCTTTATCGTGCCGACAGCAGCGCGATCTTCTACAAGTATTTGATGCCAGGCTTGTTTGCCGATAGTAAGCGGCCGATTAAAAGCGCCCTGCTTGATAACGAGATAGCTATTTATCGACATCGACATCCAGCGAGGAGACTACTGTCTCGCCGGTCATCAACGTGGTCCTTACGTGCGCACGTACAATGCTGCTTCCCCGCTCTCGCTGACCTTGAACCAGGATGAAAGGGTGTCGACCGTGGCAGTGATCAGAATCGCGACCTGTGACCTGTGCTGTTACAAGCGCGACCGATCTCGAGGACGCGTCCTTCATACGTAAGGACACGTGGCCGTCTCTCGCGTGCAACTTGTTATGTCATTGGGCGGATGAGAAAATGGGAATCGGGATATCGAGTCGGACAAAGGGACCCAAGCAGGACGCGAAGCCCAGCAAACAGGTGCCGAACTATGAGGACGACGAGCTAATACTGCTGAAGAGGACTATCGCCAGAGATCCCGAAATGTTTATCCTGAACAATCTCATGATGTGCATCCAGTTCTTCGAGAATTACGAGGAGTAAGAGTTCGTTCCAATGTGAAAATCTCTCGTGGCGATTTTCCGAGTGATAACTTAAGAAACGCAGTGACAATTGAGAGTGTGTCAGAATTTGTGGGAAATAGTATTCGATATATGCTTGCGATGTTGCTAGTGTATCAATAAATGAGAAAAGATGCAACACTTGGTAACAAGATTGTTGCTCAGGATTGTGACACTTGGTGCAATTGAATATAAATATACGCATATACAATTTATGATATTGTTGATAAATTAGCAGAGACAAGTAATAGTGAAGTTAGTGGTAATTTATTTATAGAGGATGACGGTATTATTCATATCATGCCGAAACATTTTTGGAGGAGACACGAGAATTACTTAGTGATTGATTCAAGAAATATCGATACCGTTTGTCTCGACTTAATCTAATCTACGAATCTGCATTACAAATGAAAAATACTCTTCAGTGTGATATCGCACACACGGGAAGTGCGTTAATATTTTTTATATTGCTCTTGGTTTTTAATTTGTCACCATAATCGCCTATTACAATTGTACTTGTATAATCGCTTACACGCGCGTTCGCAAGACAAGAATTCTTTCTCATCGGCTGATTAATTGTTGATTGTGTTATGTTACAATCAAATTGGAAATCATAAAAGCTAATTTTTAATTTGAATATATATTATTTATAAAGTCATCAATTTAATCATTTTTCATATTTTTATGGTCGCCTTGATGATGACGCAAGTTATGCGAAACTAATAGTCGAATTCTTTTCCAGAGATATGCTTCATATCAAAGATACTCTGGCATCAACCTACGAAGCCAAGCTAAATAAATTACTGCCACCACAAAAGCATGTTCTGCTGCCGGATGTTCTCCAGGAATACATTGCGCGCAACATTGCCTTCACTTCGAAGAGGCAGACTGGAGATCTCATAATTGAACCACTGCAACCCGTCCGCATTTATGTCGTGCACGACAATATCGAAATTACGGAGCAGTATTATCTACCAGAGTACAGTAGTCTAAACAATGGTATTACGTACACCATGATGGTGCAACAGAGCGACCATCGAGGTGAGCGAACTTGCTTGACTTCATAAATTTTATATAATTATTACTGATAATTTAAAATCCCGTTTTCTTCATATATAAATACATATTTCTTTTTGCAAGTTAACTATCGTTTAATTTAAAGTAGATTTGTCTTCAGCAAATAGATTTCTGCTTTTAGATTTATTGTAAACGATATATACCTATAGATGAAAATGAGAGATATCGTAATAGTGCTGGATTAAAATTACAAGAATTTTGCTAATAGGATACGTGCGGTTGCGGCGTCTCGACGAAACACCATATCCGAGGAACTCGAGCAAACAAGAGAACATTGGTACTTCATCAACGGCAGACGATGACGAGATATATTACGGCGACAGCGAGAGCATTTACGGCCGTAATTCGAACATGATGCTTCCTGATCACATCAAGAAAAGAGGCCTCCAGACCACCACGATCTTTAATGCCAGATCTTTGCCTAATCTACAAGACGATGAAACGATATATGAGGATCAAGTGTCGCTATCGCGGGAAAATATTTACGGAACTCGATCCAACCGTGATATTAAGCCCGAATCCGACTGCGAGCACATGTCTTCGATAGAAGATCGAAGTGCTCACAGCAAGAAGTTGTCAAAAAGCGATCCAGAGGCCAGGAAGGGAAGTTATCAGCGGTATTCCCGATCCGGCTCGGCGAAATCGATGAGACCGAAAGTTCACAGGCCAGCAAGCAGCTCTAGTTCCGGCTACCGATCCGGAGCTGGCGATAGCGATAGCGATTGGGGCTATCACTCCGTGACTTCCAATGTAGCATCTAACCGTAACATGAATCACGATAACATGGCTGCGGACGCGCCCATAAAAATCTACTCAAACGCGATGATCCCGGCACAGTGTTTCAAGAAGGTGAGGATTGATAGTCAAGGTAGGATCTACACGATGCGGCAGGACAGGAAGCGGCCACAGAACAGCAAGCAGTATCGCTTGATGATTGCCGACCGGCAGTATGATTGCGACGTCTTTTACACTAGCAGCGAGAACTTTATGAACCATTTCGTCAACCTCTTCGTAAATCAGCTGGCAAAGCCACTGGGTTTTGAGCCGGAAGATATGAATCACGTGGAAGATTCGATTATCCACTGTGACAAGATGATAGACTCGCACAGTCCCAGACTGCGCAGGATCGAATCCTACGAGATTACGCCGTCGATATGGCTGCAGTGGCCGGAGGACGCTCAGGAGTGGCTGGATCGGCCGAGGAGTACCTGGCCGGACTACAACGACATCAGCAAAGTGAAGGACTTTGGCTGTCACGTGGTACCCGAGAACTCTATACCGAAAAAGAGGGACTCAGTGCGCAGAGATTCGAGACACCATGGCGTCAGGAGGAACATCGATCATGAAATTGAATGGCAGCTGATATTCCCAGCCGCTCAGCGATACTTGGAGACCTGCATGACGCGTTCGCAAATGCAGGTGTACCTAATCACGCTAATGCTGCACAAGACCTTCCTGAGGCCGGTACTGGACACTACGTACGGCCTAACAATTTCTCATATCAGGAATAAGCTGTTTTGGCTGATCGAGGAAAACGACAGACCCTCCAAGTGGCCCGACAATCGGACCGGCGAATGTCTACTCAAGCTGCTGCATAGTCTCTACCATTGTATCAGCCAGAACGATCCGATCTTGCCCGACTACTTCGTTCGTGATAAGAACATGTTCAAGAAGGTGCCGTCCGATTACCTACTGCACAGCCAGAAGCAACTGAAGCGAATCATCGAGAATCCTATCATGTACGTGTTCCACGCAATGGAGAACATCAAGCACAGCAACAAATTCTTCCCGCGACTAGACTTCACGACGCTGTTCAAGATACTAACAGTGAAGCCATGGCTGGCAGTGATGAACCCAGCGCTGGGTGTGTTCGTACCATCGAAGGCGCTCGAGGAGTCCCACATGGCCCGCGAGGAGATCTACAACAGATCCGGCGAGTTCTGGATGAGCGTGAGGATGAGGAGCGAGCAGATCTACGACACGCGGGTGGTCACGAACAGAACGCTGATCACCCCGCGCAAGGCCACATACTCGATCGTCGAGATCATGGTGAGTTCCTCAAGTGATTAGATCATTATCATTATCGTTCGACTGTAATGAGCAATCCAGCGCGGCACTATCGTAAACCGATGAGCTAGGCAAAAAGCACGAAGGCAGTTCACGACACTGAAGTGACTTCCCGCAAATCTAATCTTATCTCCGCTCTTACGTGATTAGTGGATCAAGAGTCAAAGCTAAACCATCTTTCTTTTCCAGGAACGTTGCGCCGAGCTGGAAGGTCCAAGGCTGACCGCACTGTTGGACTTCTTTGTCAGACACTTCATAAAAATGGCCGAGTGTTGTCATAGGTATCGAGCTTATCAGCAGAAGCAGGTTTATCTCGATCAGGCGGACAGACTCTCGATCATCCTATCGGAGGCGACCAGGTACAAGGACGATGCCAAGGCTTATCACGACAAGATCTACGCTCTGCGGATGAGGGTGACGACGAATTTGACGATGAGATCACAGAACGAGCCGCCGGAGACGCCCAAGAGAAATCAAGAGGCGCCCATTTTCGTCGGCAGTCTGAAAGATCGTTTCACGCGACAGGCTGCCGAGGTCTTGGCGCCTCCGAAAGACGAGCAATCAAGTGAAGATCGTGGAAGATCTAGAAGAAATCGTGAAGATTATGCGGAATCTAGTCGTGAAGATCATACGGGAACAGTCACGAATGCTATCATCCATGAAGTGCGGTTTAAGGACGAGAAAGCGGAAACCTCGTCTGCGAATGCACAAACGAAGGTCACGGAAACTTTGAGAAACCTTGCGTTAAAGGATCAAAGTAACGAGTCGATCTCGGATGCGGTACACAAAGTGGTCTCTCTAACGGACAATCTAGCCGAAACGACATACATATGATGTATGCATTTGGTAAAAATAATAGTAGAGATGATCTGTCGAAAGCGTGTGGACGAATCTTCTCATTCGATTCATGCAAACGTGGCGATTACGTTAGAACTTGAATCGGCCATCGTAATCAAAATGGTATTTATTGTTACATTTTCGAGATTATCGAGCGTGCGAGCGATAATCATTGAAGTAAGTAAGTATTGGAGGAAGACTGAGCGTACTTATCACCGCCTTGCGAATCGTCGATATTCGATCGTCGATCGATTATGTCAGAGATTAGGACCGAGTGATTAGTCGTAGAAATAATTTATGATAATAACTAATCGCTGCAGTCGGACTTACTTAGCAAAATTTCCTCTGTAAAATAGCAACGTTATTGTAATACATTGTAAATGTAGTATAGTAGATTGCGTCGCTAAAGTATTTAAAAAAAGAATCTTCTACCAAAAAACATTTTAATTTAAAAAATCGTATTTTTATATTTCGCATCTACCATTTCACTTTTTAAATTTCAAATCAACTTATTTTATATTCCTGCCAATGGAATTCATGCACGCATTTCTAATATCGTTCTTCTCACTATCTTTCATTATTTCATTATCATTAATCTCACTATCTATTCCATCTACCGTCCGTTTATTAAATGCTTGTCGCGATTAAATACCATATCTCTTAAATGAAATATTTGTACAATAAAATGGTACACGCACATGCGTTTATCGCAACGGCTAGACTCTAACGTATCACATATCATAATTTTAAAACTCGTATTTGTAAAATTTCGTTCGAGGTAAATTCAATCAATTCACAAACATCTTTTCCTTTTTTTTAATCATTCTTGTAAATATGAAATGTAAATACTCTTTCTTTTCATGTCTGATCGTGCGAGTGATAATTAAATATCATATTCAAAATCAAAATGATATAACAGGTGAACACATTTTTCTCACTTACCTCGACCCCATGCTCGGTGTAAAAATCGGCGGTACCCATGCTGGCATACAGTTTGTATCCCATGTTCTTCAGATTCCTGATAGACTCGAGCAGCTCCATTTTATGCTAAAATCAAGTCAATAATCTTAATTTTTCTTTTCTATTTTACGTTTTGAAGAAACGTGTCTAACTTTTTTAAAACTTTAGAAATAGAAACTTTATCGTGAAACAGCACTGACTCTTATTTGACGAATGATGATATAACAGATTTTCAATATTTTTAGTGACAAAGTAGACATATTTTACTTTTTGTCAAGTATTAAATTGCGTACAGCCAGAATTTATATTGTTTATCTAAAAGATGTAGCTTCCGCAAATTAGTTACCTTAAAACTTCCAACAGAAAGCAAGATACCCCTTTCAGGAATATGGAAACCAGTGCTGATCATGGCTTTCAGGTAAGCTTGGTAACGATTTTCACCGAAACAAGCTACTTCTCCGGTGGACACCATCTCGACACCCAGTGTCACATCGGCACCTTTAAATAAGTCAGGATTAAATAACTTACTTAATCAGGAAAATAAAATAAATTATAAGCAAAAATTTAAAACTTAATAGTGATAAGAAAATTTTAAAGATAAATGATCACGTTCTTACCGGCGAGGCGAGAGAAAGAAAATTGCGGAACTTTTACTCCTACTTTTCCGCAGCCAGCCAGAACGTCCACAGGCTCGATTGTTTCCCCGACAATTAAACGTGTTGCTGTTGCGACGAAGTCGTGATCTAAGGTTTTCGAGACGAAAGGGAAGCTTCTAGATACTCTCACATTACACTCAATCACTTTTAGCTCGTTATCCTGCGTGAAAAAGTTATTAATGTTTCTCAAAAGTGAAATATGAGGAAATATAGTTCTACTACAATATCCACCTTTGCGATCAGTTGCATATTGAAGGGACCAGTGACTCCCAAGGACGCCGCTACTGCCTTTGATATGGTTTTTATCTTCGCCAAAGTTTGCGCATTGATGTCCTGCGGTGGTGTTACTAAAGTGGCATCGCCCGAATGAACACCAGCGTTCTCCACGTGCTCCGATACCGCCATGCATAGAATCATCCCTTCATAAGCTACGGCGTCAACGTCGATCTCCTTCGCCTCAAGAATGAACTTCGATATCACTACAGGATGCTCTTTGCTGACTTCGCTGGCGCTTTTCAAGTAGGACTCGAGATCCTGATTCGAGTGGGCAACGTTCATCGCTGCGCCGCTTAGCACGTATGAAGGCCGTACAAGGCACGGATAGCCAACCTCATCGCAAAACTCGATGGCGGATTTCAAATTTGTCAGTTCCTTCCATCTAAAATAAGAAACAGTTATCTTGTAGAAAGGAATACTTTTGAAAGCTTTCCATATACGAAATGTTTAGCGAATCTATACAACAATTTCACTCTAAGAGAGGAAAAAAATTAATATACATAATATAAATCGAAGTCGCACCTCGGTTGCGATATGCCAATGCTATCGAGCATACGGGAGAATTTGAAACGGTTTTCCGCGCCATCCACGGATTCCGGCGAAGTTCCAAGAATTCGAGCCTGCTGTCTGTGCAGATCCATGGCGATATTGTTAGGGAGCTGCCCACCCATAGACAATATTATACCTTCAGGACACTCGCAATCGTATATGTCCATCACCACCTCGAAGGAGATCTCCTCGAAGTACAACCTGTCGCTCATGTCGTAGTCCGTGCTGACCGTCTCCGGATTGTAATTCACCATGATGGTTTTACGCCCGAGATTTCGCAGTTCGCGAAGGCAGCTCACAGCGCACCAGTCGAACTCCACTGAGCTGCCGATCCTATACACCCCGGAACCGATCACCATTGTGTAATTGCCAGGAAACTCCACGTCGTGAGTGGTGCCGTTGTACGTTAAATAAAGGTAATTCGTGGTGGCTGGCCACTCAGCCGCCACCGTGTCGATTTGCTTGACTATCGCCCGGATATTGTGCTCCTGCCTCTGTATCCTGACGGCCAGTTCCGAGCTCTTCACCAGGGCGGCGATCTGCTTGTCCGAGAAGCCATTCTGTTTCGCACCTAGCAGCAGGTTGCGCGACAGCCTCGTGTGATCGATGTTCTCCAGAAGCGCGTAATAGTCGATGATGTTCTTCATCTTCTCCAGGAACCAACGGTCTATCTTGGTGAGCTCGTACAGCCGGTCGATCGAATACCCGGCCTTGATTGACGCGGCGAGAACGAACATCCTCTTGTCAGTTGGTTTCTCCAGCTCCTCGTCGTTGATCGTCTTTACATAGGGATCAAAACCGTTCACGTTCTCGTTGACCATTCTCAGCGCTTTCTGAAACGCTTCTTCGAACTTGCGACCGATCGCCATCACCTCGCCCACACTCTTCATGGAACTGCCAATCTGGAGAGTCATAATAAGTTCTTTTCAGTTCTTCTTTTCTAGTTTTCAGCAATTTATATCAATGTAATAATTAAAATTAAGATATATGAAAACTTTGACTGCAATTTGACTCATATATTATAAATGATAAATTCGAAGGCTTGAAAATATTGACCAGACTAATTAAGGCGATTGCGCGATGAAGTTACATTGAGAACTATTCAATACCTTTGTGCTGACGCGATGGAATTTGCCAAGATCCCACCTGGGCATCTTTACCACACAGTAATCGAGACTTGGCTCGAAGCAGGCAGTCGTCTTTCCGGTGACTGAATTACGGATATCCGGCAAGCGTATGCCAAGGGCTAACTTGGCAGCGACGTAGGCCAGAGGATAGCCGGTAGCTTTGCTGGCTAAGGCTGAGCTTCTGGACAACCTGGCGTTCACCTCGATGATGTAATATTCCCTGGAGAAAGGATTGAGCGCGTACTGGATGTTACATTCGCCGACTATGCCAAAGTGTCTGATGACCTTGATGGCGGTGCTTCGCAGTATGTTGTACTCCATGTCCGACAGCGTCTGACTTGGTGCGACGACTATCGACTCGCCAGTGTGGATTCCCAGAGGATCGACGTTCTCCATGTTGCACACTGTGATGCAGTTGTCGTACGCATCGCGGACGACCTCGTACTCCACCTCCTTCCAACCTTTCAGGGACTTGTCGATTATCAATTGACTGGAGTGCGCTAAAGCTTGTTGCGCTAGCGTCTTCAGCTCTGTCTGCGTGTTGGCAAAGCCAGATCCGAGACCACCGAGAGAAAACGCAGCGCGCGCCATTACGGGGTAGCCCAGTTTGTTAGCGGCTGCTAACGCCTATGGGGAATAGAATTATAGGTTTATGAAATGAATATTAAATCTTATGCGAAAGGTAATATCAGATGTAGCGTTTCAAAAATTACTAAACCATTTACCTCCTCGACGGAGTACACCGCAGCACTCGCAGCAACTTTTTCATTTATCTCGCTGACACGATCAGCGAAAATCTTTCTGTCCTCTGTCTGTATAATGGACTCGATCGGCGTTCCTAGAATTTTGATGTTGTACTTGGCGAACACGCCGTTCCTTTCAAGTTCCACGCCGCAGTTGAGCGCGGTTTGTCCACCGAACGTTAACAATACGCCGTCTGGTCTCTCCGATCGTATCACCTGCTCAACATACTCTGGTGTAATCGGTAAGAAATATATCTTGTCGGCCAGGCCTTTCGACGTTTGCACCGTGGCGATGTTGGGATTTATCAGGAGGGTCTGTATTGATTCCTCTTTTAGCGCTTTTATCGCTTGCGAGCCTGAATAATCGAATTCTCCAGCCTGGCCGATGCTGAGTCCTCCGGAGCCCAGGATCAGCACCTTCTTCGGTCGATCAATTGCGATTGGAACTGACGGTTTGTAAGTCAGCTTCTGAGTGAGCCTGTCCTTTATGGAAATTTGATTTAAAGAAAAGTTAGACTCGCTCTCGTTTTTTCTAGGAATGCTTTCAAGGAAGATATCAAAGAGACACTCGAGATCCTCGGGACCCGCCGTGTGCTCAGGATGGAACTGGACAGAGAAGTAAGGCAGGTGCGAGTGGACTATCCCCTCGTTGCTGTTGTCGTTGGCGTTGATGAAGAGGACCTCCCAATTACATGGTAATTGAGTTGCATCGACGCAAAATCCGTGATTCTGTGAGGTCATGTAGCAACGCCTGGTACCGTGGTGCGTGACCGGTTGATTGTGGCCTCGATTGCCGTAACTAGAACGCGTAACAAACATATTTTATAGCGATGAACCGTGAAAGACAGTTTATGCTATGTGAAAGAAAAAGATGTTCGCCTCGATGAAAGAACAATGACGTTCTTTGAATGTTTGCTGTTAACATAGTATGTGTGATACTATTTATATTTAAACGGTATAAGAAGCAGCGTCATTATTTATACTATAATCATTATTTCCAATGACATTCAAAAAAATTAATTATAATAAATCTGTAGAAAAATTTTAATCAAAAAGATTGGAAAATTAAAATCAGATTATTATACTAATATTATTAATGTAATATCCAAGTGATATATACTTCATCTTATATGTGACGCAGCCAGCAGCTATGGATAGTAGCTGATGCCCGAGGCATATGCCAAATATAGGTTTCTTCTTCTCCTGCTCGAGGACTGCTCGGATATTTTTTATGGTTGTCTGGCACATGCTGGGATCACCCGGACCGTTGCTGAGGAACAGGCCGTCGTATTCAGCACTTTTTAGATCGTAGTTCCAAGGAACGACGTCTACGCGAGCGTCACGGTTTAGCAGACACCTCAGTTGATTATATTTCAGTCCGCAATCAACCACGCATATGCGCGGGTATCCGTTCGGATTGTATGTTTTCGGAGTCGGCTAGAAAATAGTACATTGTACGATATTTACTTGTGCTAATTGAATTTGCAAAAAGAGATGGTGATCTTACCTTTGAAACTCCCCCGAAAGACACTTCCGCAACGAGATTCCTCTTGTTGGGATCTTCTATCGCAGGTATTATCGGCAGGGTATTCGATGGCGGTTGACCCATGATTATTCTGCCCAATATAGTACCTTTCTCGCGAATGACTTTTGTCAGGGCCCGCGTGTCGATGTCGCATATTCCAGGTACGTTTTGTTCCTTCATCCATTGGGATAACGTCTTGGTTTGCTGCCAGTGACTGGGCTTCTCGCAAACCTCACCGACCACGAGTCCAGCCGCCCAAATGCGATCAGACTCGAACCAGCTGCAGAAAATGAATATTTTAATAATCAGTAAAAATACTATATTTACTGATATTAAATATTAATTAAATATAAATTATATTATGGTATTAAATATTTAAATGTAACTGAACATATTTTTCCAACACATGAATTACAGAAAAATATATTTTTTATTGGAGAAATTTTATGTTTTATTATTATCTCTCTCTCTCTCTTTCTATATATATGTACACCATGACAAATTAGATTGATAAAATTGATGAAATAATATTGGTAATACATAATATTATACATTATAATATTATAATCAATATTATATCAATATGATATTTTATCAATATTATAATAACATAATATTGATAAAATTGTACTGTCTATCACAAAAAAGCGGAGGTTCAGTACGTGACTGTTCAATTGATTGTGCTGATTTGCAGGATTCATGTGCGACATATGTATAAAGATTAATATTGCTACCGCGTGAATTCGTTAATAGACGCCAAATTAAATCTTGTTACGATCACTTACTACGGTATGCCGTATTCGTTTTTCCTATTCTCATCGAAGACACCATAGTTTCCGATGAGGGGATACGTGAGCACCAGAATTTGTGCGTGATACGAAGGATCCGTAAGTGACTCCGGATAACCGACCATACCAGTCTGGAAAACTACAAAAAAAGCAATTATCGTTACGTATGGAGGCATGTCACATGTAAAATGCACACACTGACTCTCGTCTTGTCAGATCATTCTATAAATAACGCTAAATTTCTGAAGTTTACTAGCGTTTACTCTAGCGTTTTATTATTAATTATTTAAGTACACGATTTTTTGAATACGAATAGTCGACATTAAAAAATTTAACGATTTCCGGAAGCAAGCATTTTTAGATAAAATCTGAGGAAAATTTTTCATGAATTATATTTAAATTAGATTAAAAATCTGGAGAACGGGAAATTAATAAAATTAAATAAAGAACTAAATACAAATTTAAATATTTTGCTATTTTGCATTTTCTCGACAGGTTCTAATTTTAGCATTATTGATGATCTGGTGAAGAAATGCTATAATTACCAACCGTACTTTATTTCGACATCCATATGTGTATTGCGCATATTTGTAGTACAATAATTTGCGCGGCTTATCACCGGTAGACGGTTCTGAATATCACTGAACGCAAATTAGTATTATAACATCCCTCCGAAATTTAAATTAAACGATACAGTTACATTTCAAATTGCAGTAAGAATGATTTTTAACATAATTAAAATTTTCCGAAACTAATTTTCTAAATGACACTGAGAAGTATTTTAGACCTTTCACCATTATTATGATAATGGCGGTGTCACATATCAGATACACACACACACACACACACACACACACACAACTTTCTCTCATCTTCAAACTTTCCAAAATTTTCCAAAAATGTAATCAAAAATTCCGATTTTTATTTTAAACTCGCTAACAGATTAAAAAGATAAAAGTTCAATTAAATTAAACTGAAAAAAAATATTTTTCATTCAAATAATTAATTATTACAGTATAGAAAATAATGAAATATCTTTGCTCTTGAATAGCAGTTTGGTAAATCGATATTACTTATACATTCCGGAACAAGCTATCCGCATTTAGTAGATAATTTGCCATAGAATGTCGCTGCAAATTAATATATTTTTTTATCATGTCTATGCAGATTTTATGCTGATGACACACATTTCAGCCAAGTGGCAATCTCGTAGTCGACGAGTATTTAATAACTAATGTACTATTTTCCGCAGCACAACATTCTGAATCATAAATTTTGTGTCTATTTAATATTAAATTATAGCGCAAAATATTTCTGATTTCTTAAACATTTGCTGCAAAATTAAAGTCTACAAATAAAATAATGTCATTGCCACTTGCAATATATTGACACAATAAGTAACTCAAGCATAGAGGAACGTATGAGTGATCCCGTAATTTGCGCGCAACACTTTCTCGTCGAAATCGATTCGGAGAGTAATGTCCACGTGCACGCGTCGGCTCCGACTTGCACAAGTAGCACGTGTCCGGCTTGCTCCAGAACTTACCGACTTCACCATCGATGGATACCTCGGCTCCAAAGTGTTTTCCCCAAAAAATACTACCATCTTCTAAAAGCAGGTAACTATCGATCGCGCCATTAGGCCCAGTGGACCCGTAGCTGGGCATTTTCAATTTTTGTATTTCCTACGCACGTGCTTGCTCCCGACACACTGCCAGCCGGGAACAGGCCTCTCGCATATTAAGCGTTCTACAAAGCGATATGCGCATCGTTAGAGCATTATAAAAACGTTCTACGACCAATTGGCGAGCAACGTTCCCGCTACGCCACGCAGAAGCTACAGCGCAAGTCATGTGACGGAATCACTGCACGATCATTGGTCACTTCGCTTGAAACAGGCTAGCATTACACATGGGCGGGAAAGTTTGATTGACGAATCTGTAAACTCTTTCTAGTCCAGAGATTCATGCAGTTCTTATTACTGTAATAAAAATTTTCTGAGACAAATTTTTATTAAAAAATTTTATTATTAAAAAATAAACTACTGAGCTTGAAAGGAAGGAGTATGTAATATTAGGCTTGATTTATAAAGCGTTATAAAACGTTACAAAATAAACGATATAATTCGATAAAATAGAGACAAAATCATGCCGTTATTCTTTCACATTTCCATTCTTCGTGTGACTCCCTCGTATAACGTACTCGATCGGCGATTAGTTGATCCCATGCATAATAGAACTCCATCATCTCGGGTATTAATTGATAACCCACCCTAAAAGCGCAAGAAATTTGTTTGCATTTATTATTTTTGTTGTGAAAGCAATATTTATAACAAATATCGCTGTCGCGTGCTGAAATTCGGATTTTATACGCTTACAATAAATTATTCAAATCAAATAAAAAACTTACACGTGATCCGGCATCGGTAAGTCCATTCCAGATTGTACTTGTGACATTAACTCATTATATTTCTTGTTCAAATCATCCAAGTCAGCCGGTTGATCTTGATGACATAAGTGAGCTCGGATTTTGCAGTACAGCGGCTCTCTGTCATATAATTGCTGGTAAGCCGGTTTTTCCATCTTCTTCATCAATCCCTCTATCCTCACCTAAATTGTTATTTTTCAAATTAAGTAAAGATTATTTTAGTAAATTATATTAGCATGTAATAACGCGTGAATAAAGTAAAAAGATTCTGAGATAACTAGATATAAATATGAAAAATATCAAATATTTTAAACATAAAATATTTATACCTGTCGTGTAACATAACGTTTTCTGTCATCCTCATAAGCCCATAAAAAACACATTGCAGCATTTGGATTGCTTTCCTGTTAAAAAGAGAAAAGTAGAAACATTATTTTAATAATATCGATGCATTGACGAAGCAAATAAAATTGTTACAAAACTATCAAGTGCCTTTTTCCATAGCTTTGGTTCATTTAGGATTTATTTTGTCGAAATTTTTTTCGAGAAATTAGCGGGAATTATTTTCTAAGTTTTAATATCACTATTTCACGCGTTTTATTTTGGTATTAAAGAATAGACCTTGCTCTCTTATCTTTCTCTTCATCTTGATTCTATTTTTCTTTCGTTATATCTATGCTTTTTCGGTTGAATAAATAAATTTAGCTAATAATCTTGTGTTTTAAAACTGAAGCGTTAAATTTCTGCTGAAAATTGTGGATATTTAGCAATTCGGAAGCACTTGCAAGACATAACGCTTTCTTATCAGTATTATTCATAGAATATCGGAACATGTTGCACCGAGCACTCTTTCCGAACATGTTATATTTCTAAATTATTTATTCAGCAGAAATATATTAATATCATAATTAAAATTATTTACCAGGTCCTGGACTTTCTTTCCACGTGCGTCTGTTATGACGACGAAACCGTTTTCATTAAACTCACGCAACATTACATTCCTCGAGCTGACCTTGTTACCGGTATCTCTGCAATACAAAGAGATGAGTGTTAAAATCATGGGCAAACAGAGAAACGAAAAGACAAAAATACTTACGCACTGCAAACTGTTGCCAGACAACAGGCATCCACCACTCCAGCTCGGAATTTTGTAGCTTCATCGCGCCATGCTATGAAGAGCTCAATGGGTCTTTTACTGGGTTCAATCCGCGCAAAACCCACACTAAATCTACTTGCCATTTCCTTCGCAAACTGTAATTCATGTATACAAATTAATTGAAGCAAATATCGTATACGTTTTATGATTCTTTAAGTGACAGGGATTTTTTTATTTTATATCATTATCAATTTATCATGTCAAGAGATAAGTTTATCTGTTTTAATAAAGGGATAGAGACATCTTGTTTATTTTCAATAATAAAGTTTGCATCTGCTGATTCTCAGATAATGCAAAAGAAATGTTTTTAACATACGTACACGCATACAAGCGCATATGTATAAAATGTACCATCATTTTTTCAAGTTTACTAATAAAAATCAGTGAAATTAAAATTCAAATAACAGTAAAAAATTAAATATGATTATGAATGCATTATTTATGTTATAAGTCGCGCAAGTCGGCATTTAATCGATTAATCGATTTTGATATCGTTATATGTTAATATATCACTATAACATAATATACTTAAGCGTTTAGAGAACGAAAACAGTTACAATAACAAACAGCTGATCTTTAATACTTACCTATCCATATTATGCAATTACATAATTATATCGCAAGAAAAAGCGGCAAGCTTAAATTTGAACATTGTTCGAATTATTGATTTAAGTAATTGTTCAAGAATATTAATTGGTTTAAATATCGGACAGGCACATTACCAGTTTTCCCAACACAAATCAGATGTGACATCAATGACTTTCTCTTGGCAACTGGCACTCCACTGCAACTCGACACATTTTCATCGATTCTCGTAATATCCCACTCATCGTACGATTCTGCGCAACGTGTACTTCCGAATACTGTCAACACGCGTATTACTTGCACGTGTTGTATCAGCTTATCAATGTAAAAATGTTATTATCTGCTCATAAATTGCGAGCATATCTAGATTTTTACGTGTTTCTCACTCTCCGCTGCCTCTCAAGTCTACTTTTTCACACAATAGCGTACGAGTGGAAGTGGGAAAGGAATGATAAACGTGTAAATGATTTCAAATATTTCAATTCTCGAGACTATTATTTTAAGAAACTTTAATGCGTAAACGATCTTATACAAACATAATTATATATAATAATTATACTAAAATAACAGCAAGACTTAGGGGATGAAGTATTGGACGAGTCAAAAACTTGTGGCAGTAATTCGGCAAATGACGTCAGAGCGCTTGCAGGCAGGAATGCTGTTGAAATATCAATGTGTCATGCAACAAAAGATAATCGAAAATTAGTCGAGCGGGCAAAGTCACTTCGAATGCAAAACTGTTTAAATTTCCTAGTGGAAGATCGCGAGAGCTTTTCGACTGATCCGATACAAAGCAAGTACTCATGCGTATAAGAGTAGAGTAAATGTAGAACGAGAGAAATAAGTTAAGAAAAGTTATGCCACGGTAACAAAGAGCTTTCGTATGCTAGATTACAAAGACGTATTTACAAGTGTGCGATTACTTCGATCAGGAGCTGGATACAATCTTATCGTTCCCGGCGAAATTACGTGCGTTGAGTGTTTTCAAAATTGCAAACGCCAAATCGAGAAGGTTAAAATTATTGTCAAGTGAAATGACAAACATCGCGCGATAGATATCAGCAATTTCTATCGGAATTTCGACGTCAGTTCCACTTTTGGAGCGCGGTGGACTCTTTCGTTCCTTCTTCTCGGCAATTGTTTGATATTTTAAACTCGATGAGAACTTTCAGCCAATGGTAGATTTGATCCAGTCGATGTGCGACGAAATTTTATCGTACAATCGCGGTCTCTCGAGGCCGTCTTTCGAGCAGGCTATTCTCCAGCTGCCGATACCATTCAGCGCCCATCTGCGACCATCTTCTTGAAGACACAGCATCGGACTGCCAGCGAGCTCTTCCTCCTGTCAAGATTTTGAAATGACACATTAATTTAGCATGCAATTAAATTATTAACTTAATTGATTAAAAATTCGATATCCGCGGATCGCCACAGGCTTTTCCTTTTTTCATGAAAGAGGAAAATTACTGAAAAGTACTTTCGCAATGTTTTAGAGAAAGTTTTTAGCTTACGTTGCAATCGTCCGTGGAGTATGCCTGCTCGGTGCAGACACTATTTACAGATGGAATACTGATATTTTCGCACTTCTCCATTGCACTGTGCTTAAGCTGTACCCTTTGCAACACATCGCCTAAAAACGAAAAAAATGCTGTATATTTCAAATATTTTCTTGTTTTCTGATTAATTAGAAAATAATATTAATATTTAGAATAAATATATTTGATATTTTCTAAATTAAAAAAATTACACTGAAACTCTCAAATTCTCTAAATTTTGTAGCAATTATTTTGTATATGATTGCCAACGTACGATTTCTTGCCCAGCCAAGAGTGTTGCAATGCGATGTGTTACTCGGTGGATCGATGCTGGAGGGCAGGCAAACCGGTCTCACGAAGTCCGAAAAGGTCGTCACCGGTCTGTCCAATTTTACGAGAACAGTTGTGCCCTCCACCGGTGATTTGATCATGCCAACAATCCTGCGTTCCTGCTGCCACGGCGATGAACTGGAAAGTCGCACGACACCAAGCCTAGCCGACCATTCGGCTTTTGGTTGACTACAAAAATGTACAAATAAAAAATAAATAATCCCGTTAAAAAATTAGGACATAATATTACAACGTACACAAATATATATTGCGAAGCATATAAATATTGTTCATGAAAAATATTATAAATTAAATATTAATAATTATTTTATTTCTTAAATTATTTTTTAATTAGAAGATTTAAGTAACGGGATATCAAACGTACCCTTGGAAACAGTATGCCGTTGTGAGCAACCAATTATCCGCCACGAGAGTGGCATCGCAAACGTGAACTCCTTCCTTGAAAAGTGCGACGTGCCAAGGCCAATCGCCGGGTTCTGCCATTTTATTGAGGCCACGAGTTCCACCGTTAGCGCGTAGAGGTTGTACTCCACACTCTGGCATTTCCCAAAGAAATAGAAAAATTAATAGTATTCCGAGAAAATATAGGTAATTAAAACTAATCAAATATATTATAAAAATTGTAAATGTAATATAATACATATATAATTGCGCGGAAATGCGCTATTTTAAGAAAGATACTTGTATGTAGCGTACACGTTACTATATAAATGTACTTAAAATGTATGTAAGACTTCGTACCGAGATCGGAGCAACGAACGAACAAGACTTCCTTGCTGGGACAAGGAGCCCTGACAAAAGTGATTTCCGGTGCTGATGGATCTTCCATGTACACGTAGGGGACGTCTTCTTCGTCGTCAATTCTCACTTCAACGGAAGCTACACCGCTACAAGAAAAAGAAGTTACAATAGAGACAACAATTATAAGTAAGCTACAAAATTCTCTCTTAACCAAGAAAATTAATATGTCTTCACATTACTAATCCATTTACTAAAAAATAAAGGATATAACGACTACAAATAAAATAGATATTTACGTGTATGTAAGTAACGTGCACAACGAGCTCGCGGCCGTTTGGAGAACGTTGTCCATCTCCGTGTCGGGCAGAGTAGCGTTCAAGTTCGCCGTGCAGAGTTTACCGATCGTGCCTTTTTCATTAAACACGACGTAGCCCTCTTTGTTGTACTTCGCGGCGTGTGGCGTGCTCCAGGATTGCGAGCGTAACACCTGAATGCTCGGCGCCAAAGACACTGTAACAGGAACACGTCATAAAACAAAACTACTTTGATTCGTCGTCCAATTTTTTAATTTTTTCGTCGAATCGACTTAAGCAGAATTGTACAATATTCAATATAATTTTATATATATTAGCAAGTTTTGCTTGAGATTGATACTGCTGTAAAGTTACTCACGACAGTCTTTCTCGTCGCTGCCGTTCGGACAGTCCGCCTTGCCGTCACATCGTTTCGTTTGCGGTATGCAAGTTCTCCCTACTCCGCAATGCATGTACCCGTCTCGACAATACGCGCAGTTCTTCTCGTCCGAGAGGTCCGGGCAGTCGATCACGCCGTCGCAAATTCTCGGAGACAACGCCTTCGACTGAAGAGCCTGCACGCACCCTGCACTCAGGACATTCGCGTGTATTAGTATAGCGAATCCAGACATTGCGTTTGATATGTCGAGTAATCGTACCTGGCTTGGGTCTGCAACTGCCGGGATCAGCGTATTCTGGAAAGTTGGAGCAATCTAGGGCACGTTTTATCTTCTCGGGGAAGCGACTGCCGCATCCGTTCCAGAATTCCCTGCAGAAGCTCCTGCAGGGCAAGTGCAGCAGATCCTCCGGTTGACTCGATCGACACGCGGGCTGCAGCACTTGGCAGACGAAATCGTAGGCCAATGGGTAGCACTCTGCATCCACCAGTTCCCTAATTTTTTAATAAGGTTTTGTAAATCATATTTTAATTTATAATTAAGATTGTCCAATTTGGAAAGACATACCTGAAGGCGATAACATCCTCTTCAACATCTGTCAACGATCTGTGGCCCAATATGTTCGGATACGAGCTGACGTTGTAAGGGAGATGCTTGCAGTAGGGCAGATCCAGCTTGCTGCATCTTCTCGGCGGAGGAGCAGTCGTTGTTGGCGGTAATGTTGAGACCGTCGATTGGAGACTGATCTGCGCGTTGAGAGCTTTCAGGCTTTCCTGCACTTCGAGGCTCTTGGCTTCTATCGTCAGATTCGCCAAGTAACGCGAGGTTTCCGGACTCAGTTCCCGCGAGAGAATGTCCACGATGTTGCCGGTAGTTATAGTCTGATATCGCGGATCAAACTTCACGTCGAAATGCACCACCAAATCACGACCTTCCACTCTACAAAGACACAAGCGAGAACATTAAAAAGTGAACAAAGCATAAAATTTCAAAACTGATTGATAATTATCGCAATTTTTCTACTATTGGAGAAATTTGGTAATATTATGTAATAAACAATATGCTCTTTCATATACTCGCTAATTTAAGAATTTAGGAATCTAGAAATTATGGAAGAAAATTAAAAATAAAATTTCTCCTTAAATTTTAAATATTTTAAAAAATTAAAAAATTGTACCAAATTTTTTGATATAACTCCATATCATTGGAATTTCTTTGATATCCGTGAATTTCTTTGACGTGACATGACGGGGATAAATCGGTGATAGATCTACCAACTCGCGCGTGATACATTATTGATGAATGCAAGGATGCCAGTAACGTCTCATTGCACACAGAAAGGAACAAGTGTCGTGAAATCATGAGAAAGCCACGAGAAACGATCTCGTTCGATTTCTCTCCCGCACGCAGCCTCAAGCAGTTTCCATCGTTTCCATCGTATTCTATCGACTAGCTTCGTTCCACTATTTTCTTCTACAAAAACCGACTTCTCGAAAGCAACAGCCGAAGGAGAGTTCGCGGCATACGTGTCCCGTAATTGGCCAATTTTCTGATTTCACACGGCACGTGAACTCCCCCGTTGGATGCTGTTACATAATTTATCTCGCAAGTATCTTTAGGTGTGCCTCTCGCGGTACATCGCGCGAGTGCAGGCGATTAGATAAATACTTGAAATTCAAATATAAGTAGGCAACGCGCCTACTTCTATATCTATATTACACTCGATTATGCGATAAGTACCGTCTAGAAAGCAGAGATAACGTAATACAATACACTTATCTTTATACATTTATCGATCTTTTTCATGTGGTCCAAAGCGAGTGTGAAGACGTTTATATATTTAAATAATACAGATAATCGTAATAGTCAATTATCATAATAAAAAAGATAAAATCAGACGACGAACGAGAGATGATTTATGAGTTTTACGTTTTACGTATCATCTTTGAAGTTACATGCGTATCAATTGATTACCCGAAATTACTAGTAAACCTCTGGCCACGTAAGGCACTTTCTCTCCGATCGCCTAAACAAATGGATGGTTGTTCGGATATTAAGTATGCAGTTTGCCGAGAAAGTGCGCCTTCAACAACAGCATTGCATTTTATGACAGTGCTATGTAAAACAATGTGCGTCGCACCAATTTATTTTGCAGGTAAAACTCATTAATTCGGTTATCCTATTTTCTAATCGTCTTGGGAGAATGAATGGAATATGTAGCTATCTGCACAATCATCGAGATAATAATAATAATAATAATAATAATAATAATGGGATATTCAAATTCGCTGTAAAAACTATTAAATAAATTGATGTTCTCATTACCCGTCGAGCGCCAAGACATCTGCGGCGAGGAACGATAACTTCAGCCAGCTGCGACGAAAGATAAGATTAAGACGATCGCGATACTCCCGAGACCGTATCCGGAAAGCCTCGGTAGAAGGATCCGCCAGTTCCGCAGTGAAGGAATCACCCTTGATGACTCGGAATGTCGCGAGGAATATTTGGTCGCCCGGTGGATCGGAAGTGAGGAAAGTATCTGAAATAGAAATAGAATATTTCTATTATTACTAATAATATTTCCATTATTATTAACTAAATAATTAAAATTAGCTCACAACAACAATAGAATCAGGTAATAGTTTCACAATCAGAGAAAATATTGATGTGGATATTTTTTTAAGAAATATATAATAATATTAGATAAAAGATAAAGTGATTAAAGAGATAGGTAGAATTTTCAATATATTTTTCTTGATAAGATTTCATGTAAGGCGAGATGAAGAGATGCATGAAATATCTCAAAACGCAACTTCAAAGATATATTATGCAAGAAAGTATTACAAATATTGGAATAACAGAGTTAACCAGAGTCGGTTGCAAAGTTTTCCCTGCGCCATGATTTCACCGGTACTCCAGCATCGATCACGTCGATGAACGTATTACTTAACACGCCACATTAATCAAAGTAAAACCTCTCGCAAATTGACTCGATCATGCATCGTCGTAAACGCAATAGAAATTGGTGGCTCGTATATGTCCGTGAAAATCGCCGCGGTGTCCTCGTTAAGCACTAACAAACTAATGACGTGCAACTTCTAATTAGCGTCTACCGCTTCATTAGACTTCGCCAATCATCGTCCTCGCGTGACACCTTGTCTTTCATCAGTTTCCCCGCACGTGATCGTTGATGAGGACCGCAAGAAATTTACGGGCAGGCCATAGCGATCCGGCAATCAGGCCGAAACTTTCGCGATACCGCAAGTAGCTCGGTTGCAAGTAGCAGCTCGATAAGCGGTCGCAAGGAGGAATTTAGAACGCCGCAGCGTGCACGGAGGCCCAACTGCAATTCGCGATAGATTGCGTTCTGGCTTTCTAACGTACGTATATATACGTAATATATACGTATGAAATGATAGAGCCGTGCGCGATAGAACGCGCCAACAATGTTGCCGCTGCGATAAGGGTTTCCGCTGGTCGAGCGCCGTCATTACGACCTACACACGTCGGCCAATTTTCCACGTGCCCGGTAAAACCAGAGACAAATCGGGAGCAGGCAGGTGCCCCCGGGGTTCTCGGAGCTCGCTAGGAATCACCTTTCACCGTGCCCCTCGATCCGACATGGCTTGCCTGGCAAGAACCTTTCCGACCCCTCGGTAGGTCGTCATGGGCGGCGAAACACTCTTTGTAGATATGGGAAGAGATCGCGTGATTTTTGGAGGACCTCCTTTGAAATTCTTTCGCCTCGATCCTCCAATCCTAAATCTCTAATTTATCTCGTGCGTTTGCGTTGGATAAATGTGGGATGTTGCGCAAATTGGGATAATGCACCATTGATTTGAATTCTTGAATTCACTCTGTGTGTTATTAAATGATTGCGACGCCTATGCTCGTATCGTCCCTCGCGGCCACGTTGTGATTTCAAGGCGCGATACCCCTGGAGATATTCATGGTGTGCACAGCTGTGTTTTTTCCGCCATGCGTGCCTAATGAATATTGAATACCCAGAAATATTGCATGTGAAATACGCGCGAACGCAGGAGAACCTACTTTCTTGTGTACTTTTAGCGAGATAATTAGTACACGTAAAATTGACTGCAGTTTATTAACTCTAAGAATCTTGTGTGTTTCAGCGAAGAGATAAAATGATCTTGAAAGCAGCGATATATCCGCAAAGTATGTAGCATTATATGCAATTTAATTAAATAAAATCTCAACCAGATTTATGTAAGCTTTTAATGAATGATACAGAAAGAGAGAGCGAGAGAAATTGTGAGAGAAGAAAGCAAGCTCTCGAGCTGGAAAACTGGATTTTCGTGTTCTCCGTGCATGTAAAGCGGCCTACCTTCTTCTTCTTCTTCTTCTTCGAGAAGTAGAAGTAGAACTGAACGATGCCGCGATGCACTCCCAGTGTATTCTAATGCTAATTCGAGATTCGCAGAATGGGTCACAGTGTGCCGCAGGATCAAAATGTTACAAGGACACAAATCCCCACCTTTAAGGTCGAGCATGGGACTGGGCACGTAGACGACCAGGCGGACTCGGTCGAACCGTTATCCGTTTGCCAGCTGGGAGGCCTCAATGGACCAGCGCATTCGTGCGCAGAATCCTCCGTGACCCCTTATTCCTCTCGGTCGTAAACACGAATTAAGCGGCGGCAAGAATTACCGAGCCCGTTGTACGCGCGCGTCTGCCTGTGTTTTACTTGCAGCGAGTAACTAGTTGAGAGTTTACGTACCGTGTAAATCATCCGCGATCGTTTCGCGATCAGCCGACTTCCCGCGATAATTGCACGGTGCGGAAATCACGAAGTTCCTGGCGCTCGGAACGGACGCGAATCGTAATATACGATATTGGACTTTAAAAGGAGGAACTCGAAGGAACGAGCGGACGGAATCCGTACGAATACTTAAAGAGTGGAGAATGAAAGACAGGAAGAGGGTGATGCGGCCAAAGCCCATTGAGGTCTTTCAGCACGCACGCATAACGGTCTGACCGAGTTACCGAGTATCCGAAGACGGCGCCAGCACGTAGTCTTGATCAAACGTTCGCCTAACAGTTACGTTACGAGTCTCGAAAATTCACCGTCATTTTTAGAGGAAGAGCAACATGCACCACAGTTGAATAAAAACCTATCAGTCACGCGGACGCAATAATTATTTGAATTTTCTTTCTTTGCGCGATCAATTATTCAGTCTGGTAGTGAAAGAACGGCCACATTCGTGTCTGTTTGTAATCTCATACTCTGTTCCTGCGGAACACGTTGAGCTATCACGTGGATTCCGAGCCTCGACCGTATCGCCCGCGTATCGAGAAATCTAAGTCGGTTTTCTCTTGGCGAGATTCCCAATCCGGCCTGGCGAATCTCCAGGATCTTCTGCTGAAAAACCCTGTCTGAGAGCATTCAAATCGTCGTGCCGTAACGAGAGACTATTATTGCGTCGAGCGCGTTCGGCCTTGACCCTGGCCACTCGCTCACCCCGTTGAAGTTGAGTGCTAACGCAACGCACTCGAGGGATTCTCGGAGAGGCCGTATGATATACGGCCTATAAATATACTGTTTCAATATCGCGAGCGGGATGATTGTTCCAAGCGCGTTCACGACAACCGTTAGCTGATCGCGAGCGGCCGCGTGTCAAATAATGGGTTGTCGTAAGAACACGCTCGGGAAGGAGTCACGTGATTAACGTTACACGAGGCTTTGTCTTTCTGGAATATGTTAATCCTCGCTAGCGTACCGTATCACGAACGTGTAGCTTTTGTTAATACGGTGCATTTTATTTTCTATTATATGTCGCTGGAAATTATATACGCGTCTTATAACGTACATTTCCTACTCCGTGGAACTGTACTGCGTGGACTTCCTCCTTACAAAAGGATCCGGTGAGCATGGACATTTTTATGCTGAAAGTTCAGAAATATATGCAAATGCAATGTGAAACGTTTTTGAGACTCTCTCACAAATCTAGTGAATTGTATTTTTGCCTCCCAATTTTTCATTCCTGATGACTCGCATCTTGACATTCTCCATAATTTTGTTACTTATATTTTAATTAAGGAATCCATTTAGCTGGAATGCTGGAATAAACGTCCGCATTCAATCAAATTATCACACAATTAATCTCCCACACAACAACTTGAGTAACGAATCCTGACGTAATGGTACGAGTTCAACAGTTATACTTTTCCCCTTCGCATCTCGCGTGCGTAATGCGCGTACGACGGCTGAACTGAACATGGCACCAAGGTGAAGTGCACGCGTGTCTACAAGGAAACGCCATTCATTCGGACAAAGCAAGTCGTTCTCCGTCAATTGCGCTTCGTGAAACGCTTCACGCATCGTGAACGCGTCCTGGCGAACGATCACGGTGCGTTGGCAGGATAATTTCGTGGCCGCTCGGTTGGCGCCGATTGCCGGTTAACCGTGGAAATAATTCCATTTGCATTTCCCCAGGAGTGCAAACGGAGAGGCGAATTGAAAGCGGCGAATTGCTCGCGTGACGACAATGTCCCGATGTAATGTAACGCGCGATGGACACGCGAGCATTTAAGAGCATTACATCGTGGTACCCAAACTTGGCAATGCGATGCTATCTCGAATCTTGAATAATGCGCGATCCATTATTGTTAGGGGAGAGCCGAATAAATCGTTCGATAGAACGTGTGTACTTTTTAAGATAGGTCGTTTTTCTAAGCGCATTGTCGAGCAACGGTCTCTCTCTTTCTTCACAGAGAAGCTTCCCATGTCGCCAAAAGGAAAGTGCTTGGTTTTTCTGCGCTGAGAATCTTTCTTCGAGAAACAATTTACTTTTATAGAAAGTAAATTTACAATATCTAGATATACGTAGACATTACAATGTTTCATAAAAATTGCTTAGGTAGTTGTGCTAGTGTCCCCAATATTTTATGGTCTTTTGTGTTGTTCTCTCGCGGTTACTGTAACGACATACTTACAGCCGAGGTATATGGATACACCCGAGAAGAGGAGGAAGAACAAGAAAGCGGCAAGGACGCAGCATCCACAACGATACTGGCCGCCGAGCTTCCTCGTGAAGCGGATGTCGCTGTCGGACGACAGGATGGAGCTTGGTGTTCCGGCACGGCTGAATCTTCTGGTACTCACTGTGCTCACCGAGATCTGCAAAGATGCATTTGTACTTTATGTAACTTATCAGCAATGTAGACATCCAATATATTGTGAAATACAAATATATTTCTCGCGACAATGAGTGAATCACACATTTTTGGAGAATTCCACAAGAGCGGAATTAAATATCAATAAAAAGGAAAATTTAGAGAAAATTGATCTTGAAATATATTTAAATTACTGCTAAATAATATATAAAAATTCTCAATACTGAGAGCGTAATTGTTTCGAGCAATGCACAAGACGTAAGAAATGAGTAGATTTAATGTCAAACGTATAATTGATTGTGAGGCAATATCAATATCTCGCAATGATTATACTTTGTTCAGCTTTCCTACGTATTTAAAACACTATTTTCTGCAATGAAATAAAATCTCAGCAACGACAGAGAGAGAGAGAGAGAGAGAGAAAGCATTACGAAAGCAGGATTGCTGAAACCATCCAGTAAATAATAGTAGGCGGTGTTTCCTCGCGCTGATGAAACATTCGGCTCCCCATGCCACCATTAAATTTTTATCAATCCGGAGGAACGTGGATTCCTCATTGCGGCATGACTTGCATTGACGATCGTATCGCTTCCGTCTCAGAAGCGAGACAAAGCGAGGCGACCCAATCGCGCCAGTCGCCATTCTGTCACGAGTTTCAGCGAATTGCAGGATTACCTGAGATTAAAACGTAAATTATGAATGAAATTTTATCGCTTCCTTGACTCTTTCGATTACAGCGATTACAGCAATTACGACAATGTAGACCGTCGGCATTACGCATTTTAGTAATTAGAATCATGTTCTTTTCCCATCTCTTCTTTCAATCCCCATTACACTAAAGATATTTAAACATAAAAACAAAATGAAATTTGCATAATATTTGCCTGAACTTACTACCTATAATATTTAAAAAATAATACTATCTATAAAATATTTATAATTTTTACGTAAACATAAACGAATATTTACCTAAATTTATACCTAATCTACTATGTTATAAATAACACCTACACTCGCTGTTAACATCCGCAGACCACTTTAAGCCAGATGCGAAGGAGTTAATTGAAAAAAGGAAAAACGTTTGTTTCCGGGAAGACGAGAGAATTCCGGAACGTGCAAAAGCGCGCGCGTGTCAGCACGCCGTGCAAACGAATAAATGGAGACATGCTCAACATCTTATTTCCTCCTCGCAATCATAAACTGCATTATGCAACGGTATTAAGTAACTCGTGCGTGCGCGCGATCGACACGCGTCACGGCTGCTGCGTGCGAGACGGACACGCGTTGCCGGCGCCGCACGCGACTCGCTCGTCGCGTAAATCTGCGACTATATACGCAAGCGTCCGTGTAATCGTCGTGAGTCCCATCACCTCGTCGTCGTTCACGATGCACCTTGCTTGCACACGTACACGCTCACAATGAGTAAGTCTGCAATGCCTACGCCTTCGTTCATTCGTTCAAATGCTACGCCCGGCACACGCTCCGAAGGCGCCCGCAACCAGGATGGGCCGTGAAACATGTAAACCGAGGGGTGCCAGCAAAGGTCGTGCGCGACTCAGAAATCTCGAGAGATTTCTCCCTTAAATATATCTTTCACCGTAAAGAGAGAGAAACATGTAATGCGTAACTTAATTAGAAAACTTAGAAACTGATGCGCCGTTCGCGCCGACTCATAGCGCGTCCGTAATCGTGATTGATTTTGATTAATAAAAGGTATCAGGTTGGGTACAAATGCTTTTGTCCGTTGTGTTAATCTATCTCTTATTGTAGAGCATTCTTGAGGATGACACGAATAAAGGAGGATGATCCAGGACGTCCATCCCCGGAATGCGGAGGGGTGCGAATGATATCGTTGTTTTGCAATTTAATTTAATTGTTATTTTATAACCAGCCAGTTATAGCCAGTGCCAGTGCAATATACGTGTTTTAGGAAAATGCTGCTTTAATTGTTCAAGATATCGATTGATCAAAGTGAAGGCGGCGAGATCTAAAGATTGAGCAATCGTTGGATACTCGAATAACGTCCGTGAGAGTCGGTCGATTTTCTCACGAGAGTCGTGTACATATGGGAACCATGCTCAAACACAAATACATATTACGTTAGCTACCACTGGCTGGTAAACGAACCATTATCTTGAACTCCTTTTTCGATCATTTCCGTGTCGCGGTGCATGTCGGAGCGGCCATTATTTAATTACGTAAGCACCGATACACTCCCATAATTACGGGATATGGGTTTATTAAACTGCACTTAAGATGGTGATTTAATAAATTCAATGCGCCTCTTTCTTCTCTTCTTCTACCGAGATGTTTCCCGATAACTTGAAAAATTTATTAAATATTACAGAAAAAGCAGAGATCATCGCAAAATCTCGAAGAAGAAATGTTGATTGATAGTATTTGTACGATTTCTGCAAATATTCATCAGTAATTGTATATTTGTTTGTAAGACTGGTAATTTGCAATAATGTTACCTACGGAAAATATTTCGCGGCAGAACCGCAAAACCGTTAACAATAAAGTTTCTTCTACGGTGTTGTTACATAAGAATGACTTACAAAGGCATATGTATCTGTGCTATGAACTGAAAACAGTACAACGAACTGCATACGAGAAGTCGCCTTTCGTTTCTTCGTGAATATCAGTTTCGCGAACAACGCCTGGATAATTTTTACTTGATCCGCATGATTGATTCTGATGTAACGTTAGTGCACTGACAGAAAATTGAAAACAACAAATACTCCAAACGTCTAAAGTAACGTAACTGCTTATTTAAATTCCGATCACGCATTCTGACAATCAAATCGATTTAAACTGTCGATTTAAATATTATTTTTGCAATAAATAAAATGTTCATATGTAATTAGCGAGCTTCATTTAATAGAGCAATCTATCAACGTTTAGTATCGATGAGAGCTAAACGCATATCGATATTTCACTCGATTGTTATATAAGACTTACGATAGTGACAAAAACAGACTACCTTTTAACAAACAATGATACGAAACATATTACGAAAGCCGGACAAACATTCGTATCATGTCTTTACGCTGCTAGTTCAGTTCTAGCATTTGCACTAATGACTTTAATGACCAGAAAGTCATCCTTGCCTTCGGGCAACGTATTCGAGAGCACGAAGCTTCTAAAGTGAAACAATAAATCGCAAATCAAATATGACCAAATAAGCTTTGTTCTCGAAAAACAAAAAAGGATGCGTTTAAATGCTACGAAGTAATAGTCTACAGACTCTTTGACTACGAATGCAATAAAGCGAAAAGGTCAAGAGAACCGATCCTTTACAAGAGATCTTCTGAAGAAACCTTCACATCGAAAGCTGTCCGTGTGTTTACGCAAAGAGAAAATCATGTAAAATAAAAGATAAATCTTTACATTTCAAAGAAAGTTTTTTTAAAAAACTATTAAAAGGTTTTTTAAAAACTATTAAAAAATTCTTTAATATAATTTTTATACTTCTCCGTTTATTTTTAATTAAGATATCTGAGCTGTCTTTAAAAAGAACCGCAGTTTCTTTGTTTTGCAAATAATAAAAAGTTTTCTGGTAACGTCATACACTATTTCGCATAATGGAATTCAAATATTTCCTTAATACGCGGAGAGTAGGCTAGATAACAAATCATTTACCAGATAAATATTTAAGCATTCCTCGAAACGTACGAACTTTCAAAACTTGTTCGAAGTAGCCATGTATATACATTCTCCTTAATAAATCAATTTAATGACTTAGAGATCATTTATGACGCATTTATACACAAATCCTTACAAAACATTTAGCCGTTCCATTTTATTTGCATTACTGACCAAATACCATTCTCAGTACCGACACAACGGAAGCATACGCGGATGTGTGAGTGCTACTTTGCAGCAGATTTAAACAAACGGCACGAATAAAATCATCATTTTCGTAAGAAAGAGAGAGAGTTCATAAAGAGGATAATGCAAATGCGCCGGGCAGACCGACGACGCGGCTGACCGCGCTCGTGAGTTTCGTGCCAATCTCGATAATGGACCGTTTCGCGCTTGAGACGAGCCAATCTGATCTGGACGGTCTGATCTGAACGCACCAGATTGGAAAGTAGAATTCAGTGGGATAAACGCAGTGCGGTCGTGATCGCAGAATGAGATTAAGATACGCTCGGGCTGGCTGGCCGGCGCGTTTCGAGTTCTTCCGTTAATAGTCGCGGTCAGTGACTTCAAGGCCGAGAAAAATCAGATCCCGCTGTCATAGAAAAGCGTTTTCACGGCCAGAAACTTTCGTGAAAGTCCGCTTTACGTGGACCCTCCCGCGTAACGCCCGGTGCCCCGCATTTTTCAGCGGTTTTCCGGTATGGCGAATCGCATTAATGACTCGCGATGACCGCTGAAAAATGCTCGCGAGGCTTGTCGAATTAGTATCTTGATCGATGGGAATTATTTCTGCCTCGAAATGAATAAGATCTGTCACATGGAGCACGTGATGCCACGCGTGAAGAGAAACTCTATGCTCACATAAAGATTCACGCTTGATAGAAGAAAAAGAGTACGTGATTGGAAAGATGATTCGGTCTTTTGCGTCGGCTGTCGATGCGACTCGTTCTTGCGCTCTTCAGCCTCTAGCTGAAGAACGCGTGCTGGCTGATTGTCAACGGCGAGCAGTCAGTCGATGTCGATGACCGGTGAAAAGAATCTATAGAGGAGCGTCATTGGAGCTACTGTTCCTCTCGTGACAGCTTGCTGACCGTTATAACCGTTATACCAAACGCCAGACCACCTTTCCAAAAGAGCAAGAATCTAGTAACGAGTTTCTGACCGTCTTAAATTACAATCCGCTCAGTTACACTGTCCACGCGATATCAAGCTGTTATTATTATCACAGCAAAAAGCGGCAGTAAAAAGCAACAGTTACCGCTGTACAATTTGTTAATTTTATCATTTTTATTATCACATTTATTCCAATGTGAAAAAATTTTAAATTATCGGATCCCGCAGCGTATTAATGTAGCATGACGCAGACGCATTTTAACCATTTAAATCTCAATAATTTTCCAATTTGCGGTAATCCTCGATGCCTCTCTATATTTTACTAAATTCTGTATTAAAACTTGAATCGCATAAATACCACTTATAAATCATTATAAAAAAAATCTGAACCAACGATTAATGAAAGAAGGATCCGTCAAGAAACCGGAAAAAAACACTTTAACTTTTCGCTCAATTCTTTACCATTGGACAGACAGCAGGGGACATCGCGACGAGCATGAGATCATCCACGAGGCGCTTCCCGAAGTTCTGATCCAAATGGCGATGATCGATCGCGAGCATTGCGTGTCTGAAACCTGGTCGACGAGACGGCGACAAGCGTCACGCGCGATCTTTAAGAGTACCAAGCGCGATCGAGCGTACGTGAAGTAACGGTATCGGGGATAGAGCAGATGACGGCCCAACCCAGGCAACCCAACCCACCTAACGCATCGTGCGTTCTCCATTCCGGTCAGCCTAGTTCTTCGTCAAGTCACCGCCGAGTGCGTAAATACCCCGGCGGCGTACGCAATTCGGGGTCATTGGAGAACAAGGTCAATTGGTCTGGACATGAGGACTGAAGCCATCCACAAGGGCCGAACTTTGCTCGGTACCTCGTGACGAAAAAGAGCTCCTGATCCCTCGAGCTCTTAGTAGCTTGAGTAATTGATAACATCATGAGAGATGGAGAGATCATGCATATTAAATTCATCATCGCTTCAGTTATTAATAAAAATTCGAAGTCGCGCCAGAACAAAACGCTAGTTTTTTCAATTTCTTCTCGGAAGACGAATCATCTGAGCGAAGATGATTATAAATTATGTATAATTATATATTACGAATAATAAAGACGCTGAACGAGTTCAAGGTCAGTCCTACTCATGACAGTCTCGGTGGCCTTTCAATGGCCTTTACACCGCGCCGGTACAATTAATGGGAGAAATTAATCGAAGGACAAAGGCACACTGGATGCGCGCGACTTTCACCCAAGTTATTCTGTAGTTGATTCATTCGAGAGAACAGCAACCGGAGGATCGCTCATCGGCCAGAGAATATTCGACACGATACGCGGGAGTAAAATCAACTCCGTCCGTCTCGCTCGAGAGCAGAAAGAAATATTATAATAGCCGCGTCGTGAGAGTTAATTAAATGAATCAGAATTGCGCTTTCTCGTGAATCGCGCGGCTTTGCCACGAGCCGGATTAAATGTCAGCCTGAGAGAGTCGGAGCGGCGAATGAGAGCGATCATTTTCATCCCGCAATTATTCTATCGTTCCATCGTTGCGGGAGGACCGCGATCATTTCTAGATAATAGCTGACGAAGCTGAAGGGACGGACATCTTACTCTCCAAATGATCGGTTCGCAGAAGCCTCAGAAATAAAAAGCAATCGCGAAACGGGTACCGCGTCATAAAGTGCGAAGCAACATCGCGCTTCTTCGTGTACACAAGACTCCTAATTGAGCTGACATGGGCCGGACCATGAAGAAACTGCGCGATGCACGCTCGCGAAGCTCGCAATGCACGCGCTCGCTCGAAAGGCGCACGCGAGCTCGAAACGCTCGCTTGCGTGTTTATCTTAAATTATTATCCGCCGCGTGAGAGAGAGATGCGGGAATGCTAAAAGTCGCAGATCGATTCCGAAGAAACTGGAAAGTGTCTGGAGTGCGCGCACACAATAGCTCCCCATGTCCCTGCTCCATGGGGGAGCGAACAATGCAGCCTGTCTCTAAACGCGCGCGATTCATATTCCATCGTTTTGCATTTCTAGCGGGCCCGGCGCTCTCACACGGGGACTCACTCCCTAATTAACGGCGTGATAGGATAATGAAAGAAAGAAAGAAAGAAGGAAAGAAAGCACCGTACCGCGCGGCGAAAGTGCGCCACATATTCGAATCTCACCTTCGAGTCCCACGAGCTCTTCCGCTTGTGCTCCATCGCGACGGTCATCTTTCTGTCCGCGATTCCTCTCGCGCTTTTATCGGCGCTCCGCCAAAACTCGCTCGGCTCGAGGGGTCATCATCATCGATTCCAGATCGACGATCCCGCCGCGAGAGGAAGACGGCTCTTTGCTTCTCTTGTGCCTCCGCTTTTCAAGAACTGCAAGGACACTGGCGAGATGCAAGTCGCTGCACGCCCGTTTCCTGAATTCCTTTCCTCTTCCGAGTGGAGGTATTAATGTCCCCCGATCGCTGTAAAGAAGGGATACTTAAAGTGACCGGTACAATTATTCTCTAGAAAGTGTCAGGTTTATGGATCGCGGTTCTACAGCGAATGCGTATCGGCTGTGCGAAGGAAGAGCATAAATACCACGATCGGCTTGTACCACCGTTAGAACTTCTTCCGGTATCGCATTTAATAGCACAAAACGCGCTCTTGCTTGGAGATCAGTGGATCTAAATGTTCATCTTTATCTTTTGAAGACTCCAACTAACGTTCATTAATTTAAAAACCGTAATTAATTTAATAACGATTTTATAACAAATTTAATAACGAATTTAATAACGATTCCACATCGTTGAGGGAAAATGTGATACAGAAGTAACACTTGCTGATAAAACATGACGTTGACACAAAGACCAAATCGCATTAACGAAATCAATGAAAATCAAGACATCCAGTATGTACAAAATTTTCATATTAATTACACATCAAAGCTGTACATCAATCCATACAATTGAATTCAAATTTGCTTCGTCGTACATATCACGCGTGATGCAAACAAATCGCAATTGGTCTTAAAATTCGTACCTGACGAATCCCTGAACGAGTTCTATTCTTGAACCGTCAAACTTGAATCGTTGATGAACAATCGACGACACAGGTTGCTCACAGAATCAACCGTTTCCGAAGAAACCACCTTAAGGAGAACACGCTTGAACCTCGATGAAACGCGAGCCACGACGAAAACGCGCTCGAGAGGGAACGAGACGACTGAGCGACCGCGCGGCGTACGAGACGTTCGCCACCTCGGCCAGCCGAGCACTTTGATCGTCGGGAGGCAGACAATTTCTCCAACGGGGCCGGCCACGATCCAGGGGATTGTCCTGGACGAAGTGAGACTGCTAGGAGAACGGTGGTCCGCCCGCTTGCCTGCCTGCCTCTGCCTCTGCCTTCTCGCTCGTGGATGCACTTTCACGTCATTACCGGTTCTCCACGGCCTGTCCGTACACACCAGGGCACACAGTTACGAACTAGTCCGGAGCAAGGACGCTTGTCTCTCATCTCTCCCGGGTTTCCTCGTCTCGTCTCGTTTTTTCCTGCGTTTTCACCAACCCTTCCTGTTCCGTTCTTCGTCGCTTCCGACTTTGCTCGTCTTTTTCACGTGCGATTTATTTCTCTTCACAAGCCTGTATCCTTCTTGATCTTGATCGATCGGCGTAGTCCATCGTAGTTCACCAGTCTCAGTCCACTGCAGCCTTTACTTGTTGATTTCATCTTGCTATGAATTCCAAGCTGTAATTTACTGTCAGGCTCAGTTTTCTCCTTCCTATCAGTTTTCGCTGTCTTCTTCTTTTATTTTGACACCAAGACATTTTTTTGTTGTCTCTTTGATTCTGCTACTTCCGCCACGGTCCGCCTCTATCCCTGCCATCCTACTCGTTTCAGCGGCTCTTCTCTTCTTGCGTTCACCCATTTCTTGCGGTTGCTATCCGTGTCCTCACTTTGCCGGCTACTTTTTTCTTATTAGCTGCCTTCGGCCTGTCATTAATTCCCTCCAACTTCTGCGCGCTCCTTTGGCCTTTATTGCTGTTTTTGCCAGCTTCGTTATTTCTTCGCGTTCTCTATATACGTACTCTGGATGCTCTATATACTCGATATACAGCATAGCTCTTTGTCTCTATATATATACATTTAATTCTTCTTTTATTAGTCCCTTTCTAGAAATCCGTCCGAGTTTGTTTTTCTAACTGTACTTGCTTATCTATCTGTGCTTGCAGCGTATCTTTTTTTCCAAAAGAAGCACGTTTTGTCGGAAGACTCTTGTGGCTCTTAGGCTAAAACACTTATTTGTGTATCCATGCGTAAAGATCGAAATCGCGCTATGAACCGTTACGTCTACGCTGGAGTCTACGTAATAGGTGTGCAGGTGCGACATTCTGAAGCCAGCGCGTAATTGGAGCCATTCCGAGACTAATTCTGGATTGTTTCCCTCTCTGGATTGTTACGCTCTCAAATTGTCGAAGAGACACGTCAGAATCCGTAAATAATATCCCACCGGCAAGCTGCAGGAAGATTATTACCTCATTAAGAAACTGGATTCGCCGTTACGTCACTGAGTATCCAGATAAATCCTCAAACACGCACGTATGCGTGTGCATTTTCGCACACGCTTTCCCTTTCCCGGAATTGACGTAACATTAATTAATCCGGGACGCTCATGGACACTCATGAGTCGACATGTTGGAAGTGCATAACGAAGCTCGAACAGGTGTCTCGTCGTGTTGACATTTAAACGGTCAATCGCGCGCGTTGTCGTAACGAGACAATCCTTTAATCGAGAAACGGTCTTACGGTTTTATGGTAAACTCCCACGATCGAAGAGTTAAGCTCGACGTGGAATTGTTCCAGATTAATGTTGGAGATGCACTTTCACATCGTATCGTTGGTTCCTCAACGTGTATAAGGGTGGATATTTGCACAAGATGTTGGAAATCTTCTAGTGGATTCGCTAATTAATTCTGTCATTAATCTGATCGCGTAAATGTTCTTACGCTTCTGCTAAAGTGTCTCTTTAATATGAATACTTTAATATGAATTATTAGCGTTACTTTGTATTTCATGTTCATGATAAATGTTATTTTATTGGAAAGTAATACAATTTAATTTGAAGGCTTCAATATGAGCTTGAAAACAATATTGCGATATTAAATTTTATTTTAACAAACAATACTTAGCTATATGTTTGGGAAATAAACAAGTTCTCTTATTGAACGAAAAGATACTTTCCGATTTACTACATTCGTGAAATGACATTTTATTTAGCGCAAGTTGCCATGTTTCAAGGGTAACGAGACAGGTTCTAGGGAATCAATGCAATCAAATCTAATATGCATACTTCTGGTCGTAGGGTATTGATGGAATGTCGAATTAAGTGTAATAAAAAGGAACACTGAATATTCACATAAACACTGAAATATAACATGACACTGATTACTCTCACATCATATTACAAATTACATGTAATAATGAATATTAATTCATTGACTCGATTATGCTTTATTCTTTAGGTTCTCTGGATTCCTGAAAAACATTTTAAAAGCACGTGTGATAATAAGAAGCATTTACCACGAAACTGATAATTCGCCTGATCCGTTGAGAACATTTTTGTCACGCGCGATGGGTCGTTCAAGATCTTTACCGGAACCCTATTGAGAAGATTGTGGCTATTTTAAGTCACAAAAACATTCCAGGGTCAAAGAATGTGGAAGAACAGGTCAAAAGAGATCAAGAAAACATGAAAGATACTGCAGATGTATACCGCAAAGCCTGCTATTTTCAAACTTACCTGTATACCGAGTGGAACCTTAATTCCCGAATTCACTGCCTTCGTTCTCCGCAATAATGAAGAATTTTTATATATGTAGCCTAAAGTGTTACATATATTTATTTACGAGAATGTTCTTATTATCGATTTATATTTATTTGCTGAACTGTAATTATTCCCGTGCAAGCGACTTCACGGTAGTGCGTCCCAAAAACATTTGTTTCGAGGGCACCGCGCACTACCTTCGGCGACAGATGTCCGGAAGTGGTCGCGTCGATGAGCGGAGCGATTTTTAACGCGGCTTCCGCACTCGAAGAAACTCGAAGTCTCTCAAGGCGAGTCTCCACGAGTCGCACAAGTTAAGAAACAACCGTTAACGCGAGATACGCGGGCCTTCAGGACGTGGTGTACGCGCGAACGTGCACCGCACGAGAGTCGACTGGCGATTAATGACCTGACGGTGCCGTACGCACGGCACCCTTCTCCAACCGTGGCGAGAAAGAACCAAGGATGATGTCCCACGACAAATTGTGCGTGTCGGCGTCGTGTAACTTCTTACCACGGGACCGCAGCGTTCGCCGCGACTGCCAAAGTGAAAGTCTCCGCGGCGAAGCTATTTTTCCATAGCACGAGCATTAGCGTTAAAACAAACGATCTTTAACGCTCACGGACGGTTGGCCGATTATACTCGAGCGTTCCGTCATTTTAGCGCGGCAAATTAACGCTCACGAATGTCTTGATTTATTAATTTTCTTGCTTCGCGAAAGACAGAGAGGGAGAGAGCGTTTCCCGTTTCGCGCGCAATCTTCTGTGCGAAAAGACATTTGCAATTAGCAGAATTGATTTTTTTTTCAAAACGACGCGGTTCACTTTGTGAAAGATTGGAATTGCGTAAATTGATCTGTGTCGTTATCTAAACGACTTATGCTAGCGCCTTGGGAAAAGGAAACGGAAAATGAGCGCCTTTCGCTTAATCGGGCAGTTTATTTGTATGGACAATTAAACGATACATATACATGTGTGTACGAATTACGTGTGTCTTTTCCTTATGATTCTAATACATCGATTGCGATCGGAAGCGCGTATAGGGCATTTTGTGATACCATTGTGTCGTTCCGATTGCACATAGCTACTACATGATAATAATAAAAATTAAGTATAGCTACCCTGTAAAATACATAAATACGAAAATTCACCGTTATTCGTTAATACTAATATGTATCATAAGTCATCGATATTTCGAAATGACACTACCTGTTTTCGAGGGGGGTAGAAGGAGAGGGAGAGATTCCGCGCTCCGCATTGGCCAATTTCATTGGCACGAGATGATATCATTTTCTTGCGGATGCGCGTGGAACCTCGATCATTCGAATTTGTGCGAATGTTGAGACACAATTCGCGCACAATTCGTGCGAACAATCGAATGTCCGATTAAATGGCGCTGAAAGACAGGTATCGGATCCTAATACAATACCTGCCTTGTTTGAGAAATGAACGGGTTCTTATAAATGAAAAGATATTTTCCGATTCACTACGTTCGAGCAATGACATTTTTTATTTAGTGCAAGTTGCCAGGTTCTCGAGAGTAACGAGACAGGTTCTGTAGAATCAGTGCAATTCATGGAATCTCAAATGCGTAAGTCTGGTCGTAATGATAACATGAATGAGGATGAAATTAATTGTAACAAAAAGAATCATGATAAATATGCTTGAAAAGTAATTAATAATAAAATACAATGTGTTATTCTCGAAGATGATCTTTGTCATCAGCGAGAGTAAAAACGATCTAAAATAACAATATCGCGATTGGTCATTGGCTCGCCATGCGCTTAGCGAGCGCGTTCGGAGAATCGCCGCTCTTGTCAATGCTCCAAAATAATACCTCCGTGCTCTTGGTTTTTTCTTTCTTCCGCAGAATGTCCTTTCTTTCTCGCAAGAGTGGCCAAAGGAATCAGAGATCAGTGTCGTACCAGGCCGCGACCTGGTTGTTGTCCTGCGGCGGCGCGGGAAGCTGTTCCAAGTGGTCGAAACTCAAATCACCATCGTGTGCCACATCCATCGTGTCCATCGCGCCGTACGTCGAGCCACTACCTATCTCCAATCCTTGCATTGAGTCTACTGGTATCTGGTCATAACCTGCCGTACAGGAAAATAAATCATTCTTAAGGAATTCTCAACGCTCGACATTCGTGCAGTAATTATACATCGATCAAGTTACGCCGCACGGAAGGTGCAGGACTTTATCAGTGTGATGGACCGTAACTTGTGTCAAGAGTAAATTGCAGCCGTCTGGTAAGATGCACTTCTTGCTCTCAAAATGATTATCAATTATATAAAATTTAAAGAAATTTGTTTGTATAACCGTAAATTAATTATATATATATATATATATATATATATATATATATATTGCAGGACAGAATCGCATCAATAAAATGTACATTATATACAAAGCAAGGAAATAAATTTAATTCCTTTAAACCTTCCTTTAATCTTTCGATTTCGATTATGTGATAACGCAAATAAGCGACAAGCAAACTGACTGCAACTCAATTATATACACGTTAACATATATTAAACTGTATATGACAGAAAAATGGAAAAATACTAATGTGTTGCCAGCGGTTTTACAAAATAAAAAAGTTACAATACAGATTTGTACGATACTTCCTCCTGTGTGGGGAAATCCACTGTGCACACATTGGGAAATTTTAATTCGGTTACTTACAAAATATTATCCCCATATATGACTTGTCCACCATAAAGCGCACATTGTAGCGGAAAGAATAAAGATACGCATAGAATGTATACAGAATGAGTGCGTGCGAGATGGCATGTGAAATATATTACATTACAAAATATATACATAACAATATTGACATCAAGTGCATTGTGCAAGCAAACAACAGGTATACAGATACATGTAATAAAAATCAATTTGGAAATAATGAACCGAAATGAAATCGAATAATATAATACTGGCATGCATGTTAAAACCGGCAATCTCGATTAGACATTGTACAACCATACAAGGGAAACACCAGAACAACACATAGACACCAAGTATCACCTATGTTACTGCGAGAAACTGTTGATAGCCTGTATTTTAATTTAAGTCCACGGGTTAAGCTGCTGTTAAAATAACATACAATTAAATGCATTATATTAGAGGTAATGTCGAAAAGAAAATCGAGATTTTATTAAAATTTATTGCGCTCCCTCGGTTATGTGAGAATGCAAGACAGTATCCGTTCGTGGAGAGTGGTGCTACACCACGCGTACAAAAAAAATGTTCCGTTACAGCCCATTATATCCATACGTCATATGCAGTTTGTCAATTAGAATTACATTTACACGAAAGATTATGTATGCACGAGCACATTTTGTACAGGGATTCGTGTTCGCGACTGCCCGCCCGCAACGTCCGTCTCGACCGAGCGACAGACCGATTGTTGGGAAGCCAGCATTCGACGTACAAGATGAGATAATGTGGATAACACTTATGAATTACCTTGCGGTTGATAACCCCGTCCGCCGTGGCTGCTGTGTACGCTAGGAGGTCCTTGCCCATACATACCATCATAGCCTTGATCAGGGCCAAGCATGTCCTGAAGATTAGGTAGCTCAGGTCAACACAAAGCGTATCTTCTAAGGGAGGCATATCGTGACATCCCGAAATATGGCAGAGTACGCGCACTAATTGTCGGCAAGTCGGCAGTCATTAAAAAAGAAGACGATCAATGGACGTGAATAATATTAAAACGGTGGAAAGAAAGTAAAATAAAAAAAAAAGAAATAATTTGAAGTAAACTTCTGCGGAAGGGACAAAACGCATTCCCATGCATATTATCTTGCAAACTACCGATTAGAGTAAGATTTTATCCAAATGTGTATCCCGTTCGCTGCTCCATTAGGCGCGCAACCATTTCTCATATTGCTCGTTGCCTCGACTCTTTTTATCGGGCGAATATCGATACAGGTACGCGTCATGGAAAAAAGATTCGTTAACTCTCCTGGGACACGATAAACTGTTATCAAGCTGAAGCATGAGTTTAAAATCCAGTTACGGATGCGTACACGAGTTAATGTAAACGTGTATTAAGGCGCACTCCTGCGCGCAGGAAGCAAACATTACCAAACTGCTTTGTTTCGTATTTCATGAAGCGATAAATGAAATTAGTCTTGAAACATGGTAAATGGTGTGTACTCTTCCTTTTGCGTCGAACTAACGACAAGTGTCTGAAGCGTAAAAGTCGTAATGAGCAATGAGAACCGGGAGGACGCTGTAGGCGCAAAATAAATACTGCTGATGCCTTAGCGTGGTGCAGATTGAAAAAAGAAAACGTCGTAAACTAAAAATAAAATCGCATGTACGGCTCATACGAATAGCTGTGCTTGGAATTGTAAACCTACGTAGGAAAAAGATCTTTTATACATTTTATAAATACCTGGAGTCACGACTAGAAAGAGGAGGGGTGTCTCTATGACCAGCAAGAGCTAACTCGTTACAACGTGGCACAATTTATGAAACACAATGTAACCACCTATCTCCGGCGTATCTTTAAGCTACGGCACGTAAA
The DNA here is from genome assembly GCF_003672135.1 of Ooceraea biroi. NCBI lineage: Eukaryota > Metazoa > Arthropoda > Insecta > Hymenoptera > Formicidae > Ooceraea > Ooceraea biroi. The sequence goes on from NC_039506.1 coordinate 2,544,474, forward strand.
ACGTGCCTCCATTTATGCGTCGACAATCCACAAACCTGACTCCTGTGCAAGTGCGCGAAAACGAGCCGACTATGCGAGGCGGAACCTGCTTTAGTAACGCAAAACTAAAATTCGCTATGCTGTTACATAGTGTTTGCAAGTAAATCTGTTTCGCCACGGCACGGGACGGTATTCACGTGCAACGCGGTACGCTCTCTCGCCCGTCTTACGACGTACCTGGAGATCTGGAGCCATGCTGAAGTCAGCGTTGTTCCACAGGTTCGGGTCCTCGCGGAACAAGGAGTTTGTCAGTTCCATGGAAAGCCGCTTTTTGTACTCTTGGGGCTTGTCCTCGCTCATGCGGAATAGCACTGCCGCGGCGTACGTGGCAACACCCTCATTTCTAGAATGAAGCAGTTCCGTTAACGGAGCCGTGGCGCCTTCCTGCTCTATTATCTCCGCGCCCTCTTTGTCCGCTGCCAGCTCGCAGAGTACGCCGGCCGCTACGCGTTGAATGTTCTCAATCTCATTGAACAGTAACTGCGCAAGAAACAGAATCACGACGTTATTAAATACAAATAAAAGGAAAACCAGCTGCCTATGATGCAATGAACGCAAGACATTCGATGATCGAATATCCTTTGCTCATCTTTTTATGTTTAGGAAAATGTTGAGGATTTCTTGAAAGCGACGCCACATACCTGTACGAAAATGGGTATAACGTTCTGTGAGCGGATTATCGCTCTGTTATGGGATTCCCTCGCAAGAATATGAAGGGCGCCCACTGAGCCCTCCACTATCTCCTCCATACGCACTCCGTCCGCGTAAGCGCCAGGTGTCTGTTGGCTTCCCGTACTGACTACCGATGACCGTTGCTGCAGATAAAAATAACTGTGTCTACGAGGAAATACGCGATTCCGCGATGAAATACGGAATCCGCAGTTACACTTACTCGTTGAGTATCTTGGAATGCGCGCATCAAGAGTCTCACAAGGTGGTGTATCGCGCCGTGCTCGCGCAACGGGCTGTGATTTGCGGGGCAGAGGGCCAGATTGCGGATCAGGCCGATCACGGCCTTCACCAAGGGCCAACGGGATGGCGGATGGAGCAATTTCACTATGACTTGTATACCGTAATTTAGTCGCACGGAGTTCTGCGCCATCTCCGCCTCGCCGTGACGTGAGGTCAAGTGGCGCAGCGCGCATACTGCCGGCTCGGTTATCTCCTCCCGATCGCCGGCGCTGAGAATCGTGCGGACGAGAGCGTCGACTCCGCCGAAGTTACATACCGTGATCTTGAAGAATATTCAGATATTTGTGAGTTTGCTCGTTGAAACGTGACAGGCAAGAGATTAATTCTCATTACGACTCACTTTGTTGCGCTGATTGTTGCAAGTTAAGTTTGACAAGATTCCGGCTGCGCATGTGACCACGTTCACATCCGACGAGTTCAGGACGAGCACCAAGCTCTGAAGCAGATTATCAAGACCGTCGATTTTCGTGCCAGCGTCCGACAGATTGCGCAACGTCCACAAACAATTCTGCACTAATCGTTGACTTGGATTCGAGAGGTGCATAGCGAGCGCTTGCATCCCGCCAGCCTCCACGATAGCGGGCTTGTTGCTAGGGCAGACGGACAAGACTGCGGATGAAATGTTAACCGTTAACTATTGAAGGAATGAGATTTAATTATGATAATATGATAAAATCATGAACATTTACCCTTCAGTACTCTCGAAGTGGTCCACAATAATTTCTCGTACTCATAAGAGCGCATGATACGTACGAGCTCTATTGGGCCCTGCGAGGCAAGAATGATGAGCTTGCTCTCCTGATTTCCATATGCCAGGATCTGCAGGCAATCGGTGACAATGGCCAAGAATTTAACGTTGTTTCGTTGAAGCAATGTAACCATCTTCTGCAAACCTCCGGCCAAGCGTACCGCCATCTTCGAGCCATCCTGATGAAGCAACAAATTGTGCAGCGTAGTGATCGCGTAAAAAAGAACGGACTCCACCGGCGAGCTCAGCAATTTTACAAGTGCAGGGATGCCACCACTCTTGAAGATTGCTAGCAGACCCTGCCTGTGATGTGATAAGTTGTGCAGGGTGCCAACCGCTGCTTTCGTAGACTCCAAGTCGTCGCTATTAGAAATAGCGCGTACTAATGCGTCTACCATCTGTAAGCTGTTCATAATGGCGTGACGGGAGGCTTCCTTCTTTGACAACTGATGCACCATCATAGCCGCTTGAGAAACGACAACTTGATCCTCGTCGTTCAAGAGCTTGATCAACTCAGGAATCGCACGCGTGGCGAGATCAGCGTCGTCCTGATAATTAATCAGGTTGACCACAGCGTGCTTCAGCATCTGGCTCGGTTCGGCCAGTCTTTGTACGGCAGTCGGCTGCGCGGGATCGAACTGCGTAGAGGGTATCTCCACGCCCTCCTCCAGGGTTTCGGGGAACATAGCAGCACGCACACGCTGCGACCGAGTGTGACTGAGTTGTTGATTCATCTCTGGAAGATGCGAGCCTTTATGACATGCTGCACATAGGATTGTAGCAAAGAAGACATATCTAATATCAGAATTTCAACATTGAGATATCGAGTTTTAAAGATCAAACGTCATTAAATCGCGAAGGCCTAAATACAGAAGTGCTGTGACTGGAATTTTGAATCTGGAACCTCACCATCAACTTGATCTTGCGTGAAGCCTTGTGCAAATCCCTGATCAAGATCAAACATCAACTGATCTCCTTCCATCTCCTCATCCTCCTTGCCGGACAGCGATGGCGCCTGAGTGACTGCGCCAGACTGGATGCCCGAATCACTCAAGTATGAGTTTTGCTGCCACATCAGCGTCTGTTCCTTGGCGGAACCCATGGGCAGGTCGCCCGGACCTCGGTAATTTCCTTGAGACACTGAAACAGCAAATGTAGTTACGAGAGTAACGACCCAACTCCAATTGCAAATAAACCATCAACTTCATACTCACTCGGTCTGGACTGATTCGTGGGCATTGGGTAATTCATGTCGCACAGCAAGCGGGTTTACCTGCGCACCTGCAACAAACAGAACGATGCATTCACGGCCCGCTCTTGTATTAACATCGTCTTACATATGAACCCGAAGATATTTGTTAGCAATCAGATAGCAGTATCAGTATCTTCAACGGTATCAGATTATCTCGTTATAAAAATGGGCTATGAATAGCCCCAAGAGTCCGCGGCGTGATCCGTCGGTCCACGTCTCTCTTTGATTGTTCGAAATTACGCAAAAGGAAACAACTTTAGGGCGACGACGCAAGATGGGCGGACGCGAGGCGACGTTCCCGTGGTCCTCGGGACCGCGCTCCATGGACGACAACGCAGCGCGTGACTCACTACGTTGTGTATCCACTATCAGCGTACTCGGTTCCGACGCGGAGAGATGCTCTCGCATGGAATGTGGGCGCGATCGAAGGGTCTCTCTCTCTCCCTCTCTTTCTTTCCTTACCCGCCCTCTCTTTTTTTTCTCTCTCCGTCTATCTCGCTCTCGCGCACAGCCTCAGGCTCGCGGATGTCGCGGCCGGCCACGATCGAATGTCGTACGCGCTCCTCCTCGGATGACGAATGACGTGCCGTTGTACTCGGCAAGGATGACGTCGAGGGGACGCGGAACCGCGTCGGGATCCCAACGGGACCTCGAAATGGCGAAACGCGTTCACGAGGGAGTGAAGTTACGACGCAGCGAGTGCTCCGGGAATGCAATGCGTCACCATTTTCCAACAATCGAGACGGGATCGAGCGTGGGAGGGGAGAGGAGAGCACGGCGACAGCGAAGGGAGAGGCAATTTACGCGTATGTGTGTGCATACGTATGCCCTATCGCGTATCCGTGCGCGTCCGTGATGCACACGTATGTGTGTGTATCTCCACGAGTGACAGAGAGAGAGAAAGGGGAGGGGCGCGCGAGAGAAAGAGAGACAGACAGCGCGGAAAAAGGCCGAAAAGGGATAACTATACGAGCGAGGGAGGAGGAGGGGGAGGAGAAGGATGCTGATCGCAGAATAACGAGGCGGGACGGGAATGCAAACGGGAGAAAGAGCGGAGGCACGAAGAATCCACTTTGCAGGGCATCAACCGACGCCGGTGCGCATGTCGCGTTCAGCGATCGACTCCGGACAGCCGGAAGTCGGCGCACGGACGTGATCCCTTTGATGTCCCCGCTTGTCGAGGACGCCCGAGCGTCGCGCCCCCGAGAGACGAACTGTCGTATCTAAAGCTAACATGCCTCTAATGAGCGTCATTGTCGCATAAAACCTGTCGCGTCTGACGCACACTTCAGGTGACTCAACGCGCTCGCTCCGCAGAGACGAGCGACCAGTTTCAGGCCGAACGACCGTCGCGTCGAGAGTTTTTTCCCTAGTAGCTCGCGATAGTCTCAGTACGCATCGGCGACGGCGACGGCGACGGCGACGGCGGCTCCTCTGCGACAGAGGGCCACGATTCCGGGCGTGCAATGGGCGGCTGCTACCGCTGCGACTTACCTTGCTTCGACGCGACTACACGTGTCCCGTGTTGCTGGAGCTTCCTGCTCCTCCGTGTATCGCCGTACAAAATGTTCGCACTGCACACGATACACCGAGCTGAGGCACCAGCCGACACCGCTCACCGCGACAATGCTTTTACCAACTAAAGATGGCGAGAAGGGACGCGCAGCGCTCGAGTGACGACAGCGCTACTCCGCCGCCTGCGCCGAGATCGCACAAGTGCAGCCGAGCGTCACGGATCAAGATGAATCGCTTCGCGGGGAGCTTTCCAGCGAGGCACGCGGCGACACAGTGCCGACGCTAGTCAGCTAGTGTTTTCCGAGAGGACGACGTAACGCGATGCGGGTCGACACAGCTGCGAGGCGGAGTTGAGAGTTTGTCTCTTTGTGGCGGCGCTGCCAACTGTAGCATTAATTTCTGTCACTTTTACGTTTGCTCCACTGAGTGACCGAAATTTGTTTCCCCGCTTCCTACTCCGCTTTTGCCGGCTTTGCGAGGTTTTTTTCTTGAGATTTTCTTATAATCGTGAGGTATGATTTCATTTGTTATTCTATTATAAAATTTAATTCTTCGCGGACGACGAACTTGCATATGCGTTCAGCGAAAACTCGCTCTCGCGTAGACAATGAACTCGTATATGTGTTTGGCAAAACAATCATTCCGGCTGATCGACAGATGTATATGCGTTTGGCAAATGTTTAGGTTAATCTGCCTTGTTTGCAAAGGGATAAATATATACATGTATTGCATTATAAATGTTTGATAAAATTATACATTAAAATTGCAATTGTTGAAATGCAATGTAAACATTATAATGGATATTCAAATAATAATGATGACGCTTTGCAACATCGCATTAAATCTAAAAACAGTTTAAATTAAACATCATATTCGAAAATATATAATATACGGAAGTAATAATATTCGGGACATTGAGGTCGTAAGGTAACGACCCAGGTAACAAAGTGACGTAATGATGTCGTCATCATTATGCCGTCATAGACGTAATTATGTCGTGGGTCGATCTTGAAAAGAAAGCGTTTCATCAAATACTTATGCGCTTTTTTTTTATTGTATAAAAAGAGAGGGCCTTGGCATCGCCATCCGGCCAACTTATGCGCTTTGTTTACATGCGTATATGCTGTCATCTGTTGCCTTGCTGGAAAGCTCTCTTGAGCTCCGGCCGATCGGAGCATTGAACCATTCTTCCTCTGAATGGTTCAATTTGATTCGGTCACGTGACAAAAACGATACCGTTCTCGAAGTTACATATTTACAATAAATCCGAGATATAATATATGAAATATAGCACAAATAATATATTGAGCTACAATATATCATAAAATGGGTAGGTAATCTGTGCAAAGCTATGCCTATGTGCACCTTATCGGTTTTTCACGCGACAATGATTTATATTAATTCCTATCAGCGTAAATATCGCACTTCTCCGAATCCACAAGATTCATTTCTTCACAGTCTCGGTAACAACTGCTTTACCCTTCACCAGTGTACCGACTCGACAGTGTATCCAGAGCCAGAGCGTGAGACAAATCTCGAGCATGCGCAGTGGTATGAACATTGGACGTTCTCAATCCTCAATCCCGTATATACTTTATCGCAAAAAGGTATTATTATTATTATTATTATTTTTCGTTATGTCCAGAAAAGAAGGAAATGAAAATATAAGTGCATATACAATTTTTTAAGAATTGATTAAATGATATTGATAAAATTTATTAATATTTTGCGTCTACCGCTAATTATTTCTTTTTTGATTAAATATTTCAAAGAGAGAGAGAGAGAAACAGACAAAGAGTACATTTATTTATTTCAGTTTAAATTAAGAAATAATTTTATAACATATCCGTTTTACATATCGATACAATCGATCAATATCTTATACGTTATATCATATCAGTGTATGATATACAAGCATATAAAATTTATATAGGCCCTCAAAATTGTATCTTGTATGACATCTAAGTACGAGTCTGTTCAGTCAGTCACGTGACCTGTTCCATAATACAGGTTGGATGTTCATGCATGTATCGCGTAGTGAGATTTATCTTACTACCTGGAAATACTGGTTCCAATAAGGGTCAGGTTTTTCGCACATGCGCGATACATTGAGCATCACTGAAGTAGTTGCTTCCAATAAACAAAGGTATTTCTGGGTATCCTTATCAAACCGTTTTAAGTGATGTGCAAAATGTTTAGAAAGTTAGTTGAATTTATTATTAATCATAAATTACAGCTGCATTAAATAAAAGATTATAATTTTATGACGTTAAAAAGTGAATTTATATCAAAGAAAGATAAAGATATAATAAATGAGAGAAATTATATAATTTTTTCATATCGCGCCATTGATAATTATAAAAAAATTATATGTTAGCAACAACGCTATGTTAACATGTAATTTATATATATGTATACTTATCTTAACTTTAGTTACTTCTTTGCAAAATCCGTCAAAACTTTCGCGTCCATAATATTTTACATTGCAACGCCACTGTATTGTAATTTCCATTGCACGCAAAAAACTGACCTGCATCGAAATACTGCCTCTCATATCCTTTATTTTCTTATTACTCTATTTATCGGCAACATCTATATTGATTATCTATATCGATTTGCTATCAATTAATTCTATTTATTGGTCAAACTCTCAATTTTTAAACATGATACTTCAAAGTGTCCATATCAAAACGATCCAACCTACTTTCTAAAACCGGGAATAAAGACATTTGATATATAATTGCTTACATTAATTATTAATCTTTAATTAAATTTAGGTAAAACTTTATTCGCACGCGCGTTTTTTATTGAGGATAAAATAAATCTTTTTATCCAAGAAAGATGAGCTTAATCAAATCAAATATATTCGATTTAGTTTTATAAAAATCAGTCATGAATTTCTCAAATTGGTAATCTGTATCGGTTTAAGGGGTTCGTGGAGTTGTCTGTTTTATCGACAAAATGTTAATTTTATTTTGAACACTTTTATGTTTATTGGCAAAGAAATAAAATTCTTTTTCCAGGATTAACATGTGCAAACATTTGATTTTATAACAAAGAATAAGAAACATTATAAAATTATGAATTGCTGCTCCTAAGATAACACGACGTTTAACAGTGTCAAAAATTACTTTACAAGATAATAAATATATTATTTACGAATCGCGCATATGTAAATAACAAATTATGGAATCAGGAGAACAAAAATGCTCATCAGAAAATCAAGAAAATAAGTAAGTGCATTCACACTAGCGTAGAAGCGTGCACACATGCATACACACTATGTATTTATTTGATATTCGTGCGCGCGCGTGCGGAGATGCAGCGCCTGCAGCCCGCAACCCGATAAGCGGAATAGCACGTCGGGCGAAAAGATGCACCAGGTGCAGAAACAGAACGTGATTCCGGTAAGGGGTATAAGACACACGAGAAATCCCTGATATCGCGAGGGAAAGTTTGCATTAACGATGTCGCGATTCGCGATTCCGAAAGAGGCCGATAATGGCAGCCGCGATGAAACTCGCGCGATGGGCGGCAATTTTTTAATGGATTCGCGGATATTTGTCCGTCCGCAAGCGCGCGCGCGCGCGCAACTCGAAAATTCCTGATCGAGCCCGGTGAGTAAATCGTGCCAGGCGGACAGGCAGAATGCGCGCAAAATAACAGACACTGGAGGGCAAAGTAAAATATACTGGCCGTTTGGCGGGAACACCATTCGTTATCGGCTGCGCCCACGCCGATTAATTTTCGGATGCGTGATGGCGGTAGCGTTCCTTCCGTTTCGAACGGTGATGATACATTTTACGTCTGCGCTGATATTGAGCGGATAACTGAAAAAAGTGGAAAAATTTCCTTCGAAATATACGACGGGCGGCGCGGTGAAATACAGCCGCGGAGCGCCGCGATAAATCCGCGCGGATCCGTCGCCGCAATTAATGATAAATATCGATTAAGTTTATATATATATGTAGACGCGATTTTGCCGATTGAAATGCACCGTATTTATCTCGAACGCGCACTGCGTTTTCAATTATCTCAGGACCGATGACCGATGCGCATCACCGTTTTATATATGATTCTGTTTTTGCGGCTCTGTCGACGGGATATGTATCGTCGCTTCCGAAGCTCGTAAAATGTTGCAAAGCCAACGTTTCGCTGGCTTTTTTCAACAATTTATCACGATGCAAATGCGGGGAGAAGATAATAAACTTGGACTTTAGCTTTGATTGGCAATGCATTCGGCATCGATGGCACGTTACGCCGTGCGCTCGTTGGCACTCTTCGTAAAATACACGACTCGTAATTGCCGAGAAGTAACGGTAATCCCCTGGATAAACGTTAGACAAATATTTATCATGAAGATGTACCTCCGATCGTCGATAAACCAGGCAGTTTATGACGCCTATCGTTTGTGGGACTCCTTTTACCCTCTCTCTCTCCTCCCTCTCTCTCTTTCTCTCTCTCTCTCACACATCCCTTTGTGCGCGTATATTTTCCGCCGAGCGGAAAAATATTTGATCGGGAAGACTTAGCGGCGAACGTAATTATATACCTGTTAACGAATGAAATATCACCGAGTCGAGGAAAGACACTTTCTGATTTATGAGCGGGGTCTTATTTGAGAGGGTAGAACTTGGTGCGCGGCGCCCTGATAAGTGTCGCCGATAATATGCTAATAATGATTTGTGGTGATGGGGACTTCCGCGTTAATCTACGTAAACGCCACGGAGAGTCGATCCGCCCTGAGAATTTAGAGTGCTCGAACGGTCGACGGTGAAAAATACCGCGGCATTCTTCATGCCGAATTCAGGCAGATCGTTAATCATCGACGTGCGATCTGTCGCCCGTGTGTCTTGAACCATCTTGAATTGTCGACCCAATTCTGCATATATTACATATTCCCATTTTCTTACGATGTATTGTACGATAGACGTATGTGCAATACAATTCCCTTCGCTTGCACCTTTCTTTCCTTTGTGTACCTCTTTGCCTGTCTCGTTATATCTTTCCAACAAAATCTCGTGTTTAATACATTCACGCGTAATTTAGCTGATTTTCCGTTCATCTGGATTATCAAAAATTGAAAGCGTTAAGTTGTGCACAAAGGCATTTTGTTCATTATACTTTTCTGTTATTATTATCTTGCAACTGTAAGTAACCGTGTATTGCATTATTTATATGTCACGTTTATTGCATGGCGATTACTGGTCAATAAAAAAAGCGCGAAGGCATACTGCGAAGATAAAGAAACAATCGTTTGTCCTTTCATGCAATTGGCACAAAAGAGATTGAATTAATCGAATAGGATGATAAACAGGAAGTTTTACCTTCGTACAAAATAAAATTGCCATGACATTCGTTGATGCTGGATAGCGCGTCGAGTAAAATTTGCCATACGAAATCGGGAATTATGCAGCGTGTCAGACAAAAGAAATCTCGCTTTCGTCTCTCGCGGAGGTGCTTTGCGTAAGTACAATATATTGAACAGCCAAACACTTTTACGATGATTCACATCGGGGGAGGGAATGCACGCACTTTTTATGCGGGAGGCCTATTTATGCACGCGCCACTCCGCCACGGTATCTTCTCGTAGGTTTCATTTATTTACGAGCCTAAGAAGGGGACGATCTAGCCCACGCTTCGCCATATCGAGCGCATTGCTCCCTTTATTCAGATTGGCAAAGTCGCGCGTTCCCTACTTTAAATTCGGAACGGTGACACGGGGCAAAATCATCGCGGTCGTTTATTACCGCGCGTTTTACCAGCTGCGCGTTCGTGCACCTTTCGCGTCGGAGGACGTCTCGATAATAATATCGTCGAAAAGACGTGACAACGAAACGATCAAGAATGTACACGAGTGGTAGTACTTTGTAGTTGCGCGGCGAGGACGCGACGCGACGCGCCATGGCGCGCTGCATTTCACTGCAATAAATTTTACAAATTAATGTGTTAAATCATCGCGCGCGGGGTGGAAGAAAACAGAGCAACTGGCATTTCTGCTAAATTCCGACACGGAAAAATAAGAATCGTTCACGGGACAATATCGGGGAAGCACGAGTACCTTTTGCTGCGTGTTACAATTTTGACGAGAGAATATCGCAGAATATTTTTCGGACGCTCGCGATCGTATTGTAGTTATTAAACATCAGCGTCATTACGACAATATTGATTGAAACTCGAAAATTCTTAGCCGCTCAGAAAATCTCCTAGCGCAGACTAAAGTTCTACTCTCCTCCTTCCTGATTACGAAGACGAAACTGATTCGGGACGAATCGATTGATCAGTCACCCGGATTTCCCCGAGTCACACTTTCTTTCGCGAATGGGGCACAGAGTGTCAACATTTCTCGAATACCGTAGGATCTTCGCAGCACGCTGCAGGCCAGGCCAGATCGGACACCGTCGAGTGATAGATGCTTGCTCGACGATGTGTCTCCCACCTACGCGGAACGCGCCGCTGACACGAGCGTTTATGTCTGCATAAATTCTCATTTGAGTCCCGATAATAAAGTAAGCGCGCGAAGAAGGGACGGAAGAAGCGTTGTCCGATCTGTAGATCACCGTGGATCGCACGCGGCAAGAGATCACGGCTTGGAAAACTCGTGGTGGAAGGAGGCGAGGGAGGAGGAGGAAGCGAAGTGCAATCTTTGCTCTGAACTCTCGCAAGCCATCCTTCAAATTCGTATTTCTATGATAACAATATATTTTGAAAAGAAGGAAGAGCGGGGGAGAGACGGAACGTAATTTTACGCGTTCATTAATGAAGACCGTAAATTAGAGTCGTTTTATTATTCATTCAAATCGAAGAAGGCGATATTTTTGTGGAATGTCGGGAGTATCAGTTTTCAGTGGATTCTACGAAAAATGGCAGGAAAGCCGGACAATTCAGGGTTGGGGAGGGTGGTAGACCTCGTCAATGGGATTAGGCATATATACTTTACGCGCGTCTATATAAGGCGCGCATAATGCGCGTCTTGTACGCCACACACAGGCATGTCAATTTGTGTGCGCGTACGTGCACACACATAGAACGCCGTAAGATGCTGGCTGCTTAATTATATGCATTCTCAAGATCCGCGCGGATCCGCCTCGCCTAATGCTCGTGTACGTTACGATGCTTCGTGTTTACGCGTCGAAAGGAAGAAAGGGACAGCGGTCCGTGCCTTATTTACAGCTCCCGGTCGCATTAATGCGAGAATATCGGGGACCTTTTAGTTCGTTCCTCCTTCTCGCTTGTATTTGCCCGCCCTTTCTTAAGGAGAGGAGAAACAAGAAAAAGAGAGAGACACGGACTAATTTTAATTTCTTCGCATCTCGAAGATTTTGAAAATTCAAGATGACTCGCAAAGAAAACAGAAGAGAAGGTCTTAAACTTCGCAAGATATTCTTGTTGCAGACCTGTAATCGAGAGTTGAAATTGATACAAAAAACCGTATAAATGTTTTTTATATCGCAAAATAAAAGAAGGAAAAAGATATTTCTTCAGCATCAATTCTTCTATTCTATCATCTTTATATATCTACATGTAAAACCGAGACTTCAAAGTACGCCGGTATCAATCGTCACTTTCGACACGACGAAGTCTCCCTTGATGGATCGGGTGAGTGTTATCGTTCCGATGGAGTACCCGGTTAATTATTTTTACAGCTTCGAGAACCTTCTTGCGGCGCGAGAGCCGCACGAAGGGGCGGAATGAGGGACGGTCATTTTTGCGGCAAGTCTGGGACCGCTGATAGGTGGAAATGACCACTGACCTCCCGCGGGACGGGAACGAAGGAGCGGGCGGGGGGGAGAGAGGGGGAGAGTACCAACGGGCGTACACAGTCGTTTCGTCTGGCGCGCTTGATGGAGTAGTCTCGCGGCTAATGTCGAGCGAGGGTGAGTACAGGCCACGACGTGGACGACGAACGATGCCTGATTCATCACCCCGCTTGGTAGACGCTACGTTCACGCTACTCCCAAGACGCAGACAAATCAACGTACATTCGAAAATCGGAAGAGGAGGCGCGCACCAGGACCCGGCTGAGCACCTCTCCCTATCTTTCTCTTTCTCTCTCTCTCTTTCTTTTTCTCTCTGTTTCTCTCCGCCCGTCAGGATCGATTGTAACTGGCGCTCCCGCGGGAAGGAATCTGACTGGCCACAGTATCCTTGATAAGGATCGCTGACCTCAGCGTGCCGGCTACAGATTCATAATCCTGATGTGATATTCAGTATCCTTTATGCAAATGAAAAAATCGAGAATAAACCAGAGATGATTCGTGATCTAATTTTTCCTTGGATAGTGTATTCGTCGGAATAAGCAGACTTTTTTTAATACAAAATTGTGCTGAATTAAATTGAGCGCGTTTCGTGTGGATTACAGATAGAATAGAGAAAAGGATAAAATTTAACGTGCTTGTTGCATCTACTTTGGTAATAAAAAGAACGTTCTACTTGCTCAATCACGAGCCATGAAAAGATATTCGGTTGCTTCCACATTGCAATATCGTCAAGTAAAAACAAGAACACGTCGAAATTAATCGCTGCGAGGAAACGTGTGCGTATACATTTATTATACATCTATGCAACATATTTATGGTCTACATGCGCCATAAACAAGAAAACTATTAGGCTACGAGTTCTTTAGTAACTCCTCAAGCATAACTTCCATCCTTTATCGATACGGTACCGCGTACCGTGCCGATATAAATGCACTCCGCGTACCTGCTTGCGACTACGTAAAGCACACGGCGTCATCCGTTTTGATGACGCTGCGATTGAACGTAAACGCGTTTACATTAGCAAATCGCAGGCCACTCGAGCGGAAAGTATAACATTATCGTGATCAAAGCGCGAGATTGCCGCGTGGCCAATTAAACGTGGGTGATCTCGGCGATCGCGTTTTCTCATCTCAGTAATAATCATCTCAATGACAATCATCTTAATAATAATTGCAAAAATTCTCATCTGCGCTAAGTACTCGAGTATATGCAGAATCCATTACCTCGCAATCACGAGAAAACAAAGAGAGAGAAAGAGATATCTCTCGCGAATCGTTTCGCACTTCTTCAGACACGACCTGGATTATTTAGTTAATGACCTAATATCTTCTCCCGTGCACGTGATCGTCATTGTCGTAATCGAATCCTTGCGCAAGGATCATCAAGATCGACGTGCACTCGGCACGTCGATCAGGCGATTTTGTGCGGCACACCTGCACTTATCCGGTGCACCGCAGTTGGCCGCGGCACCCTCTTGGCGTGTGGGTGCGGGCTGACAGCCCCTATCGCAATGGCATGGATAGGTTATTGGAGGATCCTGGAATGGTATCGAACAAGGCTCTGCCGTAAGGCAAAGAGCACGAGGAGGAGTGATAAGAGTGAGCGCGGTTTCTCCAAGTGATCGCGAACGTCGCAAACTGCTCGCGTGTGCGTGCGTGCAAGCGCGCGCGTGTAGAGCGCCGCAAAAATAGAGCCGGCTTTCTGAGCTCTCTTGACGAACGATTGATATACGGAAGGGTGCACTCGGAAGGATGAACATGGTGTTGAATGACCGCTCGTGGCGAGAAGATTGTTGGATAGCTTAATCTCTCCGCTGAATGGAGACGCTGGATTTGCTCCTTGAAACTGGCGCCGGCTGGCGATCGGATTAAAGTTCAAACTCTGAAATATCGTTAACTGAACGTACAGCGTCGTCCAGCGTATCTTTATCAGATTTCCGCTTTATACCGGCTCGACATTTCTTATGCGAGATGCGATAGTCCATATGACTTGTTGCGCATTATTATAATATTATAATATTACAGAAAAATCACGCGGAGTACGTCGTCCAAGCGGTTAGCGCTCTGACGAGCCGCAAACGGCGTCAGCGTTACATCGCCACTAAATTACGGACGATCCAAGTAATATAATAGCAAGGCGATAACGTGCTGCCGAAGCGTCGAATATCGATCGCGCCTCACTTCCTTTATTCTCAGTCCCGCCGCGTGATCGTTCCTCCAAACGACGTCATGTTTTCGACATGCGATTCTCGTCGTGCAACTCCACTTTTCGTGTCGGCAATTGCACCTACCTAAACTTAACCGTTTCCAAACGCGAGGCACGTGATGGTGAACGTGGCGTCGCCATCGCGTCATCACGAGATTTTTCCGACGTGCCGATTTTCCCAAAACTCACGTCGAAGCGATTGGCACCGAAATCAGCTCGATCTTTCGCGAGACGAGGCATGATCGCGCGCACCGACATGCATCTCCAGTCCGAGAGATCGGTTCCTCCCCCTCCCTCCCCTCGCGCGCCCCGAACACGGCGTGGTGTGTCGAGGGGAAAGATACTGGCGGGACGCGGCCATCACTGATGAGCCAACCCACACCGTGCGACAGCGACAAACAGGACAGCACCGTCCGACAGGACGGGACCGTCTCGCTCGGTATCAGGACTGTAAATCCGGGATTTTATTCGCCCGGTATCGAGGTTTATAGTGTCCTCAGACCGCCGCGGCCGTGTGCGCCGTACCCCTCATGTACGTGTGCCTGAGTTATGTCCAACCGTCGCGCGGCAAGACGTTTGCATATCTTCGCTTCTCTATACGGCGCTGCTGGGGGGGGGGGGGGGGGAGGCAGAGGTGAGGAGAACGCAGAAAAGCCGCTCTCCTCCCCTGCCTCTCTTCTTCTGTCTTCCCCGTTCCCTCTGTCCTCCCCCGTTCATCGCCATCTCTCGTCCGTCGTCGTCCGTGGACTCGTCGTCGATTTTTCTGCCCGGTCCGTCATCCTCCGCCTCTTTGTCCGCGGAACGAGACCTTCCTGAAAAACGCGCGGTTTATCTTGGCCCCCGTGTACCTCTCTTCTCTCTCTCTCTCTCTCTCTCTCTCTCTCTCTCTCTCTCTTTCTTCTTCTCTCTTTCTGCCTTTTTCTTTCTCTCTCTTTCGTGCAGCCCGCAGCTTCCATCGTCTCCTACGGGTATTAACCGGCTGTCCGGCGAATTGAATTTATCGGACGGTCCCGCTTTATCGAACGCCCCCACTTAACGTCTCGCTTAATTAGACACCGGCCGCACCAGTGTGCTTAATGACGTAGAGGAGTCCCGGTGACGCCGGGACGACCGTGGTGGCTTCCTCGACGAATGGTCGAGAGACCAGCGATTGCGTCGCATTTTCACCGTCGAGGAGCTCGTCATCCGGCTCGGATGTAAAATCGAACGCTGGCTTTCGGCTTTCGTGACTTTGACTGTCAACTTTCAGAAAAACTGTCGGTCTAATTAATCCCTTGTCTCCGGGAAGAAGCGATTACCTCATTGCGCCAATTTATTTCCAAGGGACACTCGATTTACGGACAATCGATCCTACGGTGCGGGATAGGTGATTGGGAAAGCTCGTTACGCGTCAAATGACGTCTGTCCAGTCTATTTTCCCGTGAAACACACCGACCATCTTCGAAACTAGTTTGACCAGAGACGTAGAGACGTCTTCGCGATCTCCGTGGGAACAGAGACGAGAGTTAGCGACACGGCGAGGTGACACCGACTCGCGCGTCCGCGAGATTCTCGTGGACGCGCGGGACATTTTACGACGCAAGCCGAGCAAGTGATGGCGAAATAATACGGATTGCCCGTATTATTCCCCCGTAAATATTCCACCGCCGCGGAGACCGACAATTAGATGGCAATTGGATTCGAGCAGTTTGCGAGCTGTGGTGCGCGACGAAAGTGGCTCGACGATTCCGATAGGACGATTCCACGTCTCTCTTGGATTCTCTTCCATTTAATCTTAGCTCAGCGCGCGCCCATGCGCGCGCGAGTTCACCTCGCGATAGGACTGATCGTATCCGGCCGAAGAAATATCTGCAGGAGCAGCTAGAGTCATTGGGACACGCCAGCGACATAAACACTCGCTGATTAAAGTCACCGCTAGGTTTTACGATATAATTCCAGAACGATATCGGAACGGAGTTCACCGCGGACAGGCGCCAGGCCTCGATAATGTCGAGAACCTTGCCTATCAGTTTCCGCGGCTAATTCATGAAACATCATCGTAATGCCCGTTCGTTCGACGCGCTCTTGATACGGTACTCGCGATACGTGGCCGAGCACGGCCGAGAGCTATATTTAGTTTAATCTCCCGGTGATTTTTGCCGTTCGCGAGGCACGCTTTCACGTTCGCCGGGAACTATCGCGAGCGATAATACACCGAAGCGATCCTCAGAGATCTGCATTATCTAATCTCACGTCTATGACTGAGCGCTCGCTCGAAAAATTGACGGTATCGAGAAATGGACCGGCAACATGCGTGCCTCGGGACGAGAAACGAGGTGGAGGAGAAAAAGAAGGAAATGAAGGAGGAGCCGGGAGAATCGGAGGGTCGTCGAGATCGCTCGTAAATATCGAGCGGCTATCGTGACCCGCGATCGAGAGTGGATCCGCGCGATTTCCCGAGCGCGTATCGCGAGCGGACTCGTCCCGCAACGGCCGCGCCGGCTATCCCATGCAGGCCACTTCTCGAGTAAAACGTCGACCGACGGTGGTTTTACGATCGATGATGGAATAATCGTGCGCGGCCGCGCTACCGGGCGGTTTTAATAAGACGGGACGATAAAGTCGGACGCCTCGTCGTCGGCGGAATCGTCGGGACGCATTACGTAGCAATCAAGGAACGATAATTTTCGCGTTACGTGACAGCGATTGGCGACCGGCACCGCCGGTGGTTCCAGGGGAATCCACCCCTCGTGCTCGCGGAGGGAGCCGGAGGAGGCTCCCTCTCGCCCGTGCCCGTGCGGGAATGGCGATCTACGCCGGTAATCAGAGGCGATGGCAGCGGTATTAAAATTATGGACGCGCGTATATGCGCCGTGCCGATTCCTTTGATCGTCCCCGCAACATGATACCCTGTTACGATCGCCGCTCTCGGACCCGGAGAAATACCGCGATCGTCCCGGCGATCAGAAAAACGCGCGGCTTGTTTCCGTAGAGCGTGAATTAGCGTGGAGACTCGCTTACTCCAGAGAGAAGTAGCCGCACACGTCGGGATAACAGTTCGCCTCTCCGATTTTGTCGTCGTTTGGACTCGGCGAACTCGCGGGATTGCACCTCTGCAATCCAATCCGCGATCTGCGAACGAGAAAAACGGGATGATCGCATTACTCGATTTTATGAATGGGAAAACCGGTTTTCCCGCGCTTCTTATTATTTAATTTTCTGCGGATAAGTTCGGTGAATTTCCCTTCACGCTTCTATCGACTACAGGAACTCTCTTTTCCACTCGGGAAATCCAATTTATTGGCGGGTCGCCTAAATATATACATATTGGCATTGCTTATTCATGCCGTTACCTTGTTAAACTCGGGAATTGATATCGCCGACGAGTTGATATTGATCACGAGGCATATCTGGATTCTTTAATCCGCAATCATTTACTCATCGCTATTCATTTCCCCCAAGCCGAGCCAGTTATTGAGAATTCGTGAATCGATAATGGTCTGGCAGGATCTGTATGCATGGCTAGGCCGAGCCTTGACTAATAACGACAGCGATAACGACGTGGATGAAGAGGCTCGGACGTAACGCGAGAACCCGAGTTGCGTGTCCAGAACTGTTCGTCGTTCCTCAAGCGGGGACGGATAATCATCCGTTAATCAACCCCGTTGGCAATTAATACGGCGGAATGCCTCGCGATATAAATAATAGCCGTACGTGCACGCGTGAGGAGACGCCCGGAAAGAGATCTGGTACTGGTTTAACGCGATGCAGAAAGTGTTTTTAACGTTACCGGGACGAGAGACGGCGTCTCTTCTGGTCGTCAGAAGAGAGGACTCTGCGCACAAGACGGAGATAGGGAGATTACCTCACGCGGAAGCGTAACAAGTACGCGCGCTATATATCGCCGATAATTATTACGCTAAGTTGAGAACTGGCAACAATAAATTCTCGCATCGCCGGCGATTGATTACGCGCCGTTAATTATCGGTACACCAGTAAATACCGGTTGCGGCGCGATAAATTATCGGAGATTAGCGGCGGTCCTGTTTCTTCCTGCTCGTTTCCTCCCGCCACGATTCGGCTTCGGAGCTCGCGGGTCTCCGTCTCTAGGAAGCATTTCTTTCCGCTCTCCGTCTCTCCACCCTAGATGTCCTTAGACTGGAGGGCACCACGTAAAAATCGGCATGCCCTCGCGCCGATCGCCGGATGGGCCCGAGCACGCGACGCCGCGCGTCGCGACGGGGGTTGCGAGGAACGCCGAGGCGACCGCTCGCGCGCGCGCGCGTTCCGCGGCCGAAGAAAACGAGACTTATAGAAATAAATTCAATTGCAAGAATAATTATCGTCGCTTATCCGCGTATAAAGTAGGATATCCTACGGCAGGCCTCGTGACAGGTACCAATTACCTTCATAAATGAGAAGCATTCAATTCAATTTTCATAAATAAGGGCTATTCAAATGAGAGGGGCGAGGCGGGGCGGCGGTCCGCCGCGACTCCGCTGGAGGAAGGAGGAAGCCGATGAAGAAGAAGAGCGAGAAGAAGAAGAAGAAACGAAGGTAGAGGACGTCGACGCGGAGAAGGGAAGGAAACGCCAAAGAAACGGCCGCGCGCGCGATGGAAGACGGTCAGGGGGTTGCAGGGAACGGCGGGGAGGGGCGAGGGAAGAGGGAGGAGAGGAGAAGAGAGAATCGGCCCGCGAAGAAGAGGAAAGGTGGAGAACGAAGGAGGCGGACTGGCAGGGAGTTTTGGTGGCGGGGAAGTGATCTAAGCGATGCGACAGCGGGGAGTAAGCTGGATATATTGCCGCCTGAGAGCGCGCTGTTTTCAACCAATTATTTCTACTTGTGGTTGCATGACGGGTACGGGCATGGCCGCGGCGGGGTGGGTCGGGGGCGGCAGCGTACGAGAAAGAGGCGAGTTAATGCCATAAATACATCAGCGTTATGGATGCCAGCAATTATATGAGCCCCGGCGAGGTGGAGTGCGCCGAGGTGTGTGCACGTATAGATGCAGGCGTACGGATGTATACAGATGTATCTATATAGAAATATGTCTATACATATGTGTGTCGGTATATATAGAAATATACGAGTCGGCATGCGTGAGCTCGCCGGTGCGTCTTCTTCGTGTACGCGTATGGATAGATATATGTACGTGCACACATACATGTATGCACATGCACACACCGATATACGTGTGTATGACATGATCCTGCGGCCCCGGATACCGCAGCCTCACCTTGGTCGCAATTGGTCCGGTTCTCACGTTAGATCGCGTCCACTGCCGATCGAATGATTTCCCTCGGACGATTATACTCGATCGCACGTGCGTACGCGTGATCTGTCGCAATGGCGAGCCCTCAGCCATCCCTCGCCGGCGACGGGGTGACTTACGTACTGCCGCGCGTTGAGATATTGTCCCTGCGTTCGCTAAATGGTTCATTTACATGGGCGGCAAGGTAAGTATAATGGGGCACGATCGCCGTGGGCGTTCGCGCGTTTTCCCTCGAACCGGGATTTATTAACCGATCGACGGATTCGCGTCTCCTTTTATGGCGAAGCGAGATTTCGCGCGCCAAATCGCACGTTAGAGCGCACGGAAATATTAGCGTAGTATTACACGATCGCAGGATGAAGGCATGCTTATCTCCCTTCAATTGAAATGTGTTAAATACGAGGACAAGTTTTCACACTCGTTCGGATTAAAATAAATACGCGAGATTCTTCGTTATACGGTATATAGGTACTAATCCTGCGAAACAAGTATACTTTATCAGTACCCTCTTAATTAATCGCTCACGTGAGAGAGAGAAAAAGAGAGAAAGAAAATTTTTCCCCTCGCCAAGCCGTAATCGAGCAAATTCTAATATATCTCCCGCGTTTTTACACATCTCATACCTGATTCTACGAACTCCTCAATTTTTGCGGGAGATACCTGACTTCCATGCAGACGGAATGAGAGGTGGATCGGAATCGGCGAGATCGCGATAAACCTGAGGAATCACGAGGACCGCCTGACAGTCGAGAGATGCCGAATTACCTCGGAGGTCCTCGCGGCCTCTTCAGGGCTAATATGCTCGGCTGCGGATCGCCACGAGGCGAATTTAAGGCCATCCGTAGGCGGCTCGCAGCCGAGTGAATATTTTCGACAACACTGCGAGTGAGCGCGCGGGAGGAGAGAGGAAGACATCAGACTTCCGCTCGCGCGCTCGCAGATAAGGCGCGCGAGTCGCCGCTGCCGCGGACGAGTATGAATCGTGCGGTTTTATTCGCGGCACAAATCAGGAGATTATTTTCTCCCGGCCCGAGCCGGACGAGCGAAGTTGCTCGCTCGAGCTCGCACCGAAGCTGGCTGCTTCGCGGTCTTGTGAAATTGAATCGTTGCGTTCGCAGCCTTAAATTATACGTCGTCGCCGACACCCACGCGCCACCTTATCCTCGGCATACCCGCGCGCCGAGAGAGCGTCAACTCGCGCACGGACGGAGAGCCACGCTTTCTAAATTAAAACGTTTGTTTCGACAGGATTACCTAGTTGCGATCCCTTTTATTATGTTATCCGACGGCACTGGCTTCGCACCCGTCCTCCGTTCCCGTCTTTCTCGCTCCCGATAGTCCTTTGATGCGCGCGTACATGGTCTCTTTCATTTTTAGGCGCCTTTGGAGAGAGGAAGCGGCTCGGCGCGTCCTCGTTCCCGCCACGCGCGCTTCTGTGCATCATGACGCGTGAGTATCATAAATAGATTTATTTTTTATGATGGCTGCACTTTATTCCCATTTCTCCGTGCTGTACCTCTTTGTAGCTCTGAATTGTATGTTTTCTCCCATTTGCCATAGGAAAAATCTAAGAAATTTCCAGGAATAATTAAATTTTCGATATTTTCGCTTCATCAAAGCACCGAAAGTAACATTATCCTACAGAGTTGTTCTAAATTTATCGTTTATAGAAATAATAGCGACAACTCCCTCTTCTTGCATCTACGTAAGCAATTCCACTCTCCTTCCATCAAAAATGCCATATGCGCAGGGACGAGTCGCGCGAGTCAAGGCTTTCAGATAATTAACAGCCGTGCTCTCGACAATATCGCGGACTAGTTCGCGCCGCTCGATAAATTAACATCCCCATCGTGCACCTCGCACGCGACGATTGCAAAAATGACCGGCCGCCGAGCCGGTAACGGGCTCCCTCTCTCTCGCGCAAAACTGTCCGAACGCCGGCGATAACTCAGCCATTATCTCGCGGGATCTTCCCTCCATCGCGTTTACCGCGCCATCGTGGCTTGCCGCGCTTTTGCCGGGTCGTCCCATCAGTCAATCCGCTGCGCAAGTATCGGCCGATGGGCATAAATTTGCGTCGGGCCGGCGCGCGAAACTTCGCGGGTGAAAGAGAGCGTTGCGCGCGATTCTCTCGTGCGAGGAGCCCATATTTCTGATCCGTCCATCGGTGCCCAGGCCTCCATCCGCGGAGGCGATTGGCCGTAGCCGCGGGTGTTCCCCGTTCTACCTTTCTTCCCGGACGGCAACGGGCCCCCGCTCCCAGCGTTCCATGGGCCCCTCTATACGCCACCGCCTTTCGAGATCTCTCTTTTAATTCTCGGCTGCTCAATTAAATCAGGGCCGGCTCTTTCGTTCTGTCTCGCCCGTCTTTCTCACTTCTCCTCGCTCCTTCCTCCCCGTGCACGACTTCTCGAGCATCTTACACTTATCGGCACTATCTCGAAGGCGTCGTTGCACTTTTCATGCGAATGCGGTGAAAAAGGGAGAGAGAGAGAGAGAGAAAAAGAGAAAGAAAACTTACCTATAAACCGCCCCATGCTAGATCCACGATTCCATGGAAACGACTCCGCGGTCTCGTCCCGATA
Source organism: Ooceraea biroi (assembly GCF_003672135.1). Classification (NCBI taxonomy): domain Eukaryota; kingdom Metazoa; phylum Arthropoda; class Insecta; order Hymenoptera; family Formicidae; genus Ooceraea; species Ooceraea biroi. The sequence continues at coordinate 2,566,804 of NC_039506.1, forward strand.
AGTACTCTCCAATTAGTGCGGAAACATTTCTCCGCATGGTTTTTGCGGCGCACGACGGCCGGCGCAACGGCGGGTGTAGGCTCGATAACGATCACGGGAACGTGATTTCGTGACCCCGGCTAACTCTCCGCTGGCGAACTCCAACTGAGCCTCGCCTCCGGTGGTAGCACATGGGCAAACCCGTCGCAGTATCCGTCGAAATTGGTTTCTGCGACGATTCCATCGCCGATCGCGGGTTTATTAGCGTCGGCTTCATTATCATTAACATTATCCACTCGCGTCTCGTTTGACGTACGCGTAGTGAACGGATCTTCGCCCAGGTCTTCAAGGATTCCCTGACCGCGAAGATGATTGGGAGCGAGGGCTCCAGCTATGTGGCTTCCAGTCATTCCCGTCATCTGCGATCATCGTGAACCAGCCGAGTTCCTGTAGACCATGAAAAGTCTCGAAAGATCGGGGCACCGCCGGGGATCTACGAGGGCGCATGGCGCGTCATCGACAAAGTATACCGGCGGTCGGTGGTATACCGTAAATCCCATGGGAGCGTCCATTGAGACCCGGGAGGACCCTGGCTATTAGGGCCATCGCCGGCATGCTAAATGACATCGGTGGAGAGCGCTTAGTCCGGCTAAGGACGACATAAAGTTGCGTGTACGAAAATGAATGTTTGTTGGAATTTATTATTGCCGGGCCCGGCTCGTAACTCAAAGAAGGCTGGCGTTATCTTCATCAGGGGCTGCACCGGACCCGGCCGGAGCGCCGCGTGAGCCCTCGCGATGCCCAGCATCATTCGTATTAGGAACATTCGTGCACACTCTCGCGCGAATCTCGCGCGAACGCGCGCGGGCACGCCCGCTCGGGCATTAGTCTGCGTAAGCGTTCGCATATATCTGCTGCTGATGCGTGTCCGTCGACCATGGTCCAGTAGAGATAGAAGAAGCAATGTGGACGAAGAGCGCGCAGTTAAAGCTGAGGGACCGCCAGCGATTAGTCTTGGTAATTTAAACTTGCGCGCCAAGACGTTTTCGATATATATTTCAAGATTCTCCGCGCGTCTGTGTCTCTTCTTCTTCTTTCTCTCTTTTTTTTGCATGCAATAAAACAGTCGTGACTTGGTCGAAGTCGAGTTGAAGTTTGGTGGACGTATATGTGTGGAACGTAAATTGCCTGTGCGTCGTATAAGTAAAAAGAAACGTAGGAATGAATATTAATATTGACACGGAAAGTTAGTACTTTACTTGTATCAAATATGCAACAATTTTGCAAGTACTGCGCACTCCTTCATAAAACAATAATGAGAGCAATTTTTCATAAGAATGACGACAAGCCGCCGCGCGAGATGCTTCGTATCGTTAAATTATGAAAGCGTCTTACGTGCCGGATTCCTGATGTGTCGAGGGATGCTTTTCCGCAGGTATTCGGGATCTGTCGATAAGCGAAGAGGGTGCAAGTGGATTTGGCAGCCGTTTCGCGGAAATGCTCAATATTTACGTCGCCGTTCGATCGGCCGTCAGGAGCAGGTAAGGCCAGTTGAAAATAAGAGCAGCGGAAGGCAAACTGACGTGGGAGTTATCCACAGTAGAAGAGGCACGGACGCATCAGACGAGCAAGCCACAGGTTGGCCGGCTTCCGATGAGATGGCGCCAAGGGTGCTTCGAGGATTCGCACGAATTTCCATTTCTTGAGGGATGCGGCACCCTTCCGCCACGTGCCCTTCCTCGATAATCGTCTCATTTGAATCTCCCGAGAAACTTCCCTGATATTTTCCCAGAAGAAACATTTTTTTGGCAGCAAATTTGCAAAGCTGCTGGAGATATCCTAGAAGATTGAAGAAAGGAAGAAGGAAATGCTAGAGGAATTATCAAAATTGAAAAGCATATTTATATGTAAGAAAGAAATGGAACAAGTGCAAGGAGATTTTATTTGTAGAAAGTAGATCAATATTGACATCAAATAAGCCGCTCGGACATCCGCGCGGTCTGAATATGAAGGGAGAGTTGGAGGAAGAAATGGTATACATCTCTTCGAACCAGAAGAACTCATGATGATATCTCAATGGAAAATCTAACGTTTCATGGTAGAATTTTTAAAATTCTGTAAGCAAAATTGCAGAATTTAAACTCTTTTATTTTGTGCCAACATAATCGTGCATAGAAACCAATGGGTTTCAAAGCTATCCTAAAACGCTGTACAATTTGTGTACCACGATTGATTACCGTCTCCAATCGGCTTCAATCACGAATTCATCAAGAACTCTCAATTTATACGGAAACCAACATCTCTGCAGTACCTCTCGACCAGACTAACTCGCAGTACTGCGCGATAAGTAAGCGCAGGTAGGAGATCGGCCGTTCGAACAATGGAGACGAGCTTCCATATGGAAGCGGCGCGATACCAGAATGTACAAGACGCCGGAGCGAACCCGGAGCAGCGATGTCGAAGAAGAAGAAGAAGAAGAAAAGGAGGAGGAAAAGGAGAAGGAGGGGCGATGGAAGAATAGGCAGTAACAGACGAGAGGCAGGCAAGCTTGAGGAAGGCGAGAGCGAGGCACGGCGGGACAGCAGGTGCTTTGTCACCGCGCGAGTAAATCCGGCCAGTTCTGGTGCGCCTCCACATAGCACTTTAGCGAGTCTCGCGCGGTCCTCGCAACCCTCCACACGCACGCTTTTGTACCGATGACGTCATTGAAATATAGTTGGCCCCTTTTTGGCAATGGGAGCGGGGGAGGATGGAGCGCGCGCGCGAATAGTGGGCACGGGGGCAGGGGGAGGGTCCGGCTCGAGGTTCGCGCGGGGCCCGCGCATCAAGCGGTACGAGTTTGTACGGGCCTACACATGGTCAGAAGAGCAAGGGAGAGAAAGAGAGAGAGAGAGAGAATGAGTGAGATGCGGGCAGAGGGGGAACGTTTTTGTTTCCTGGTGACATTTATTTGGGTGCTGGGGGACGTCGTGGCCCGCGCTTTGCATAAGTCAGGTGTAGCCGTGTGTGAGTGCAGGCACCGTGATATAAATCCTGGCGCGAGGAGACTGCCCAGTGGCTACCTTCCTCCTTCTCCTCCTCCTCCTCTTTCTCCTCTTGTTCCTCCTCCACCCCTTCGTCGCTGCGGTATCCTTTCCTAATCTCTCTCTTTCTCTCTCTCCGTCTCGTGTCTTCCCGCACGCTCGCTTCTTCGTCCATCTCACTTGTACTCTCATTGTCAGTGTCTCCTTCTTCTTCTTCTTCCGTCCCGCATCTCCCCTTCCCTTTTCTTCCCTCGTTCCATATCCTTACCGCGGGACTCTCGAGCACAGTATGGTGCACCCTGCTCTGCATATAATGTACCCAACCACCGTTTCACCCGCTCCCCCTCCCCCTTGACTGGACTCGCTCCACCCCTCCGGCACATGCACGTTCGCCGGCCAGTGCAACGTTGATGACCCACGAAAGGATCATTACCGAGACAACGAGTACCAAGGTGTCTTCCACGGGCTCCCGAAGGAACACGGTCGGTTCTCGGCCGGGAAGACTTGTTTGAACGCCGACACCGGTACCGAAAACTAACGAGCTGATAAAACCAGCCGTACCGCAGCCCGGAATTTATGGGACCTTATGAATTTTCGGTTGAATAAACGTTTGGGGTTTTTCGGCATCACTGACATTTCCTGTCACGACAGTGAACGACCAAACGCGAAGCAAATTAATCAGCAGGCCACGTTACTTTGTACAGGATTCAAATTCAAATTTTTTTGACAATCCAGTGGAAAATATGAAAAGACAGAGTTTCTCGATTTGTCACACGTTGTTCTACAAAATTATAGATGACAGAGTCGCAAAGAGTGGGACGCCATTGTGGGACGACATCCTGATAGATCAGAATTGCAAGGATCACGCAACGACTACAAAGACGAACGGTACGAATCGCGTTAATCTCAAATCGATATCTTGGAGTGTTTAGTAGATTTACCGTGTAAGTTGGAGCACACATAATTCGATCGCAACGGCCGATGGTTGATGCCATGCCTCATCGTAACGAACGGTTGCCGTGCTACCGCTGCACTCTGCGTAATACGTTTCAGATAAGCTAAGAACGTAGTAACTCTCGCGTCGTAATAATTCTAGCGGACGTACCGGGGAGAGCCAGGCAGTGGATTCGAGTCCCTTAAGCGCGGCTAACCGATCGACGATGACTATCGAAAGTGCGTCGTTAAGAGTCACGAGCGATCAAAACGGACGACCGTAATTAAATCGGTTGCTAGAATATTAAAGAGCATCCTGAATCACTATTTGTTCATACACGAACACGCTTACGCGAAGCCGTATTTTAATTTAAAAAAGATCCAAACCTTGAGTAAGGTATAGCGATATGATCAGCGCAGATCATGTTTAGAATATCTAAAAGAGCATCCTGGAGCGCAATGAATGGTACATCTGTCTGCGACAATAAAACAGAAAACTACGAAGCAATATTTATAAAAATACAAATACATACGATCATGTATATCCTTTTTCTAAGAATTGCCTGTATGTAACTCGAAGCCTGTTCTCGATAACGTTGAACGATAACGCGTTCAATTATACTCGTGAAGAGGATTAATTAAATTACTGTCGTCTTGTCTCTCGTGCAATGAGCTCACCGAGAGCAATCTACGTGTTTCCTTAATGAGATCAAATTGACAATCGAAACGAGTGCATCTTGCACTTTATTCGATCCAAATAGCGATCTGCGGAAGAGAAAGAGAGAAAGAAAGGGACAGAGAAAGGGAGAGAAGCGAGCAAAGTGGAGAGGCGCCTGCCCGGAAAAAAGAACTGTGCGACGATGACACTTTTGGTCGCGAATAATTCAGACGGGGGAGTCGTTTAAACGTCCGAGCACGTCGCTCGACAGGTGTAGGCATCGATTAGCATAAGGTAACGACGCCAAGCGAACACGTAAACATGTCCTGGCCGGGCGATCGATGGATCACAGGAGAGAGAGATCGCGCCGATCTTCTCGGCGATCATGATTAAAGTGGGTCTTTAGAGTGCTCGACGTAACGGATCGCCCGTTCGTCGAAAAGGAGCTCTCTTTGAGGGACAAACCCCTTGCGTACCCACGATCAGACGGATCGTCCTGGTCCCCGCTTGTCCTACCTCGCGCCCGCGCACATTCAGGCTTCACCTGTGTGAAGCAGCCCGGATAGCCTTGGCTGTGATTAACACCCAGGTAAGCAGAAACACCGGCTCGCATATATACGTCGACCCGTCGAGCAGGTTCAAGGTCTTCCTGCCTTCGGGATCAACCGATCAACGGAGTTTAGGAGACTCTCTCTCTTTCTATCTATTTCGTCAAGCGTCGACGGCATGCGAGTTAGTTGCTCATAAAAAATCGCCCGTATTCAAGAATAATTCAAGCTACATGTTTTTAAGTTTCTCCACGTGAGGTTGGAAAATCTCGATGCACTCGCTTGAAGCGTAAAAAGAAAGACAGGTGAATTTGCATCTGCTCGCAATTGCAAGTGATCGCAATATGGACTAATTCCGGGAGCAATTGCACACGGACTATGTGGAATTGGGCTTGGTGTCCCGCGCTCGGTCCCATCGCGCAACCCCGAGCTGTTAAGCCCGAGTAATCATATTGAATTTATGCGACGCTCGGCGCATAATGGCCTATTACCGGGGTACATTGTTGCGATCAAATCGGCCGATGCTAATGGGGATAGCGGATTTTTTTCACAATCATGCGGGGTAACCGCAAAACTATACGTAAAGCTTTGCTACTAAGAGTCGCCATTGTTCGCTGGTGTGTGCAGTCCTTGGCAGCAGGGCGATCCTTATAAGGGTTGTCACCGTGCTCGCTTCTGGATAGGATAATAAGATACTAGCTTCTTGCTCCTGGATCCTGGACAACGGGTGGTGGCTGTCCCGATCGTGACCGTCCTGTCACGGAACAACGCACACCCGTGCCCGCACTGGTGTCTTCCTCTTCCAGGCTCTTCTACGATTCGTGCTCGTGCGTGCCCTTGATGTTCCCGACGCCTCCTTAAATCGTGCTCGACGTTCAACCAAGAAAGATGGACCCCTCTCGGAATTGATACCGCAGTCTCGTTTGACAAATCGAGGATATGAGGGGAGAGAAGAGGCACTTGCATCGTGTTGAAGTAAAAGAGACGCAGAAAAATTGATTGTTCTCGGAAAACGTTATGTGTAAACATGAAAATGTGCAGTAGCATGTAAGGTAATAAAACAATAATGTATTTGGAAAGAGATATTTAATATAATATTATATACTATAATCAGAGAACAAATTTATCACAGACACTATGTATAAAATGCAGAACAGAAATGCGAGATAAAATATTACGAAGTAAAACTAAAAAATCTAAGATACATATTTCACCGTGAAAGATAGACAAAAATCTTACAAAATAATCGTGCGATGCTCGAGATAAGTGGATCAAAGTATCAGAGCAATATCAAATCACGTCAATAAAATCCGAAAACGTTTCGTCGTCGCTATATAAATATATATATACCTCTTGCTAATATATTTAATCGAGCTTTAATATAATCCCGTATTCTACGTGTACCTCGCGGGTGCTCGTCCCAAGCGATACCTGACAAAGCACCGATAGTCCCGAGAGCGACCTAATCCCACACGTTACGTACATATAGGCGAGCAAGCATCGAAGTTCACGAGGATCGAACGCACCGGGGCCCCGCAGATCGTATCTGGCGAGCGAGTTTACGTAGAAATCCGCGTTCTACCGGTGGAGAGCAAGCAGCCGAGCTGCTGGACTAACCAACCTGATTTCACCGCTCTCCAGGAGTCAACCCTCTCGGCTGCTAGTATCGCACTACGAATCGTCTCCCCCTGAATCTTCGCTGCATACATTATCGCTTCGACTGCGGCGAAAGCTTGCCTACAGGATCGAGGAAATAATTTTAGTTACAATTTAGTGCTGGGACGATATTCTCATCGGAAAAATCTATTTTACTGGCAATCTCATCGTTTTGTCGATATTTTTCTCCAATATTTTTCTATTTCTTTTTATTAGAGAATTATACATTTCCAAATAAGGACACGAGGAGATAATATTGTAAATGTGATGCACGAATTATTTCCTTTAAGTTGAAGGTCTTTATTGAAATGAGATACTGTTACGTCCAGAGCTCCATAAGCTCTAAGGAAGGGCGCAACAGAGCGCCTCTCGTACATGAGATCATTTATTATCATTAGTATCATTTATTTTCTACTTTCAGTCACGTACTGATTTTTCTCCTCTTTTCTATTTTGTAGGAAAATTTTTCAGACTACTGTGTCCCATTTGCGACAGTCTTTAAATTTGAAATCTACAATCCATTTAGGTTTCATTTTTATACAACCATTCAAAAAGCCACTTGGTTCCGTCATATGCGCTCAGACGTTGTATGCGACGTTGCTGGCGCGCGACTGCGATGCTTATCCGAAATCCAGTTGACGTTTATGGGCCCATACGGCGGTTGCTCCAAGCGAGCTGATCGGTTCATAAAGCATCCGGGATGCGATTCACTGGTAGTCACAAATCAACTGAACTGGGGGGATCGTTCGGGCCCAGTATTTCGGCGACCTGCGATGCAGCCGGAAAGACGAGGCGTACCGCCGGAATGTACCTATGGGTCCGTGCTACCGCACCAAATGGATACAGCAGAGATCAAGTAGAAAGAGAAAGACAGAGAGAAGATGAAGAAGAAGAAGAAAGAGGAAAAGGAGATTCACACACATGTCCACGTTGGTTAGAAGCCCGTCGTGGAAGCAACACCGAACCTTCGTCTTCTTCTTCGTGGTCTCTCGCAATGGACGCGGTGTGATACACGTAATGCGACGCCCTTAAATCACTGCGGACCCAAACCTTCTCCCCGCTGACTCTCCCTGCCTCACGAAACTTCGGAGAAGGCTGGCTCCGAGTAAAAAAAGATGGATTTATAAGGGGCCGCGAGCAGCCTGGCGTTTCGGAGATTCTTCTCGTTTGCGATTCTCGGGGACGTATCACCCTCGAACCGCGCCTTATGCCTTTCCCTCGGAGTGCGCCCTATCGATCCAAGGATTATGCGCGATCTTAGGTCCCACCTAAGGGCCGACTGCCGCGGAACGTCAGACTCGGTCGTTTTAACAAGATGCATGGACGCAGATGCATCATTCCTCTCGCTTTTAAATTTATCAGCGCGCGCGCGCGTATACGCTCGGGGTTCGACAAAGCGACCTGAAATTTATTTCTTACATAAATTACATGTCTAATACGTGATATATGATAAATAAAGGTGCGCGTGCTTTCTGTTCTGTTTATCCTTGGATTAAAATTCAATCGCGACGTTAATCTTTGCTGTTACAAATAATCCTCGATTTTGCACGATTTACACGTTTATAGAATAACATTGTTAAAACTTCCGCAAAACAGCTCAAGAAGTTATCAGTAGTTTAAATAATCCGTCATAATGAATTAGTAATTACTTGACAAGTTACGACAACAACAGACAGGAAACGTAAGACACTGAAACGTCCGAGGAGACGCGCGTATAGAGAAACTCGCGACGAGAAATTACACAGTGCTGCTGGTCGTTTAAACGGCTGGACTACATTTAATAATCATTCTCGTTGGAATGCGTGACGCAATTATTGCAGTCAGCAGGATGCACTCCGCGTGTTGCGTACATGCCTGCACGTGTGGGCCCCCCCGCGCGCGTACACCCTATAAGGGAGGGCATATTGCGCGGTCTTGATATTTACGATTGAAACAAATCAAACGTTATCAAGCATTCCGGACCGGCGATAAAGAACACAGAGGGTACGCAGAGGCATTCGAGGCTCCCGGGGGAGGTATCATCGGGATATCCACCTCCGGTGGCATCTCCGGCGTTAACCCACGTCATATTTGCGGCGCGCGCTATACATCCGGCCGCTGACGATTATTGGGTGATAACAAACGTGCTATTACACCTTCTAAAAATTTACGAGAATTATTGCTCGTCTCGTGTCGGCGCGCACGCGAGGTACACGTGTAGGACCTGGGGTGTTGTCACGATGCAAATCGCTCGTTTCGTGATGAAATAAAGTGAGCCGCGTTCTGGTGTAAGAACCAACACGACGATATCGCGATACGAGACCTAAGGCAAATTTATTGTTTGCGCGCATTCTTGTTTTTTTATATATTGTCTCATTGAAAATTTGCATATTTTTGTATATTCAAATAAGTATACGAAAACCTTTGACATACAGAATTAAATGATCCTTCATTAAGGTAAATTGTCTTAATACTGATCGAGCCGCTTACTTGATACTAATTATCACCTCGGAGAAGCTGCGGCGAGAATTATCGCGCGCGGTGCTTTGAGCGCATATCATTGTGGCGCGCGGAGATCAATAGGTCGTCCTCGCGAAATCGACGACTGCGATTTTCCGCAATCTGCCGAAAGTCGACACGCGACATTTATACCGAGGACGTTCACCGGCACTCGATAACTCACGATTAGCGTAACACGCTCGGAACAAGATATCGCCGTCGCACATGGCGGCGCGAAGCAAAAAGTCCGGCTGTTTCGGCGCGGATGCGCTCTTAAATCGTCGGAGCAACGGCGCGGCGAGACGCGAGTGGCCGATCCGGGCGGGATGCTGAAAGAGCAAACCCACGGAGGAAGAGAGAGAACGAGAAAGACGGATTGTACACGCCGGTGCACACGCACGGACGCGCGCATCGTGGTTTTTCAATCGGGTTTCGGCGCGTTCTTTAATTCGTTGAGGATAACGCCTCGTACACGCACGCACGCACGCACGAGGTCCGCATTTGCATCCGCGGAGCGTAAGAGACGCACTCGCGCTTGCTCGCTTGCTCGTTCACGCATACACGTCGACGCACAAGTAGACAGCAGACATCGAATGTTTAATTCAAGATACGCGGGAGAGCGTCAGTGCCCGCCTGCATATGTGCGTGCGTACGTGAGTGTGTAAGTGCGTTTGAGAACGAGAGAGGAGTCACACGTGCATGTGGAGGCGCGGGAGAGAGACGGCGCGAGCGAGGGAGCGTAGGGTAGCAATTGATGGGACAGGGTGGCGCGTTTGTTGAGCTAATTACTGTAAGGCGAGGCGCTTACTCGCGCCGCTACATACAAACGGCATTAAAGGTGGTGGTCATCAATCCCCGGTAGGGTCCCTTCGCCCGCCGCGGCGACTCGGTCCTCCACCTTGTCACGAGGACCAGGAGGAGGACGATCCTCTTCGCATCCCGCCGTTGTGCGTCTCAAGAGAGCGCGACACGCGACGAGCAAGATGAGCGTATCAGCTCAATATGCGTGCTCGAGTGTGGGATCCAATTATATATCGACTTCAGTATGTCACTAATTTATAATTATGCGCTCGTCGAAAATTGCCGCATTCACGTACGTTTCTTATAAAAATTATATCCCGCAGCTGTGCAGGAACAAACGTACTTTGAGAAATGAGCGTGGAACGTCGCGTGAACGTCGTTCCTCGATGATGCATCGTCCCGGCAACGGAGTTTGATCGGTATCGGACCTACCGTAATTAATTTGATGCAATATAAGCGATAGCGATGATAATTATTACATTTTGCGCGGATACGAACGCTTCCATGGCGCTTTCGTTTCGATAAATGACTTTCGCGGGATCGCGAATAGCACGCGTTTAATTAACCGCGCGTTCTACGACGACTGCGGGGGTTTTTTCCTCCTTCTTCCTCTCTCCTCCCTCGGGGAGGAAGCGCGCATCAATATCTGTGACGCTGAAATAATTAATACGGTCGCTTAATTGTATAAACTGCAACGGGAGGGGACTACTCGCGCTCACGTTGTTTTGCGTTTGTTCGCCGCTAAGATTGATTATCATTGGCGTTACAACTCGATGGGTAAGTGCTGCTATGGAATACAAGTGACGCGATATTAATTGGCCGAGATCCTGGCATCGAGTCTGTCGATTTCTATCAAGCGACACGCACTAGATTGAATTAATATCCCACCATCCAATTAATCGGCCTTCTCCTTCCTAGCTCAGCGGCAGTTGCTCTCGATTACCGCATTACACTAAAATGACCGAAAAAAGCCGACGTAAAGGTATTAAATACATAACGGTTCGCCATCAACCGTTACATCATTAGAAAGACGTAATAAAACCGTCATGACTATTCGATATGCGTGATACCACTTATTACTCGAAAGAAAGAAAGATTAATGCAAGTATATGCACGTATGTATATCCTGCTGAATACAGTATTATCTAAGGAATGCGCGAACCTCATGCGGTCTCACGAGTCCGAAAGACCCGGAAGCCTAATGACGTTCCGCCAATTACAAGAATTAGACTCGTTCACTGAGACATCCTCAACGTCATTAGCGCGCTATCTCAGTCAAAATTAATTCCTCGTGTTTCTTCGAACGCGTCAGAGTCACACCCTTTGATCTGCATCAACTTGCGTCAGGACGGCAGACGGTCTACGGGCGCTCCCTGAGTGTCCTCTGATTCGGATAAAACGTATTATTAGCGAAGATTTATCGTATCCCCGCCTCTCAATCCGCGCTGTCGAGCGTCGGATGATAATTTCTGTGGTGCACCACGGAAAGACTTCATTATCCGCGCGCGTCGTCGGCGCTCCGGGGAGATCCGAAGAAACTGGTGCGTACATCATCTCGCGCGAAGTCCGACGCCGCGGTCATCCGCGAGCCGCACTCGAATATACCGGCTACGGCATGAATAAACAGCGTCCGATAATTAAGACGGCGTTTCGGCGCCGCGCCGATGCGAGGCGCGGGCCGACACCCGCTGTCTCCTCGCGACGTGGTGTAGACACGCGAGGCCGCGCTTATGCCGCGCGGTCTTGCACGACAAGATATATCGTCCAGGACCCGCGAGCACGAAGGAATCCCAGCGATTCTCACGGGGAAAGAGGGGGAGGATGAGGGTTCCGCTTGGTATCGGTAAGGGTCCTCGCTTGCGTCCTCGAGCGGAAGAAAGCGGGCGGCGGACGAAGGGGATCCGGGAGAATCCGGGAAAATAAAAAGGAGACGCGCGCGGAAGAAGCGCGCGAGAGCGCCTCACGATGGAAAGTATTGCGCGGATTCATCTGGATAAACCGCGGCGCGCGATCAATCACTCGGTGATTAACTGCGCTACCTGCGGAATCGAACTCGGCCGTAATTTATAGCGGTTTTTCTAGATAAGATATAAGGGACACGCGCGTCGAGGTGTGTGACACAGGTGTTCATGTAGGAAGTACGCTCGTTATTGAAATATCCACCCAGCGCGCGCGCCGATACAAGCGACTTCTAGGCGCGTATATCTCGAAATGCGCTCGAGAGACTACGATAGACCGTCGACCATTTAATTTGTGCGAGGTAGATTAACGTTGGGACCAGAAATTCGTGAAGTATTACTTGAATTCCGCGTCATTAAATTTCTATTAACAGTGCTTTTTAAGGGTTGTTAAAAATATTTTATACTGGGACATAAGAAATATTATTTTAAATAGAATGCAATGTCTCCGAGGCTTCTATCACCTCGGGAAATTCAACGGTCAGAAGGAGAAAGGATTCACTTTTGCAATCAAAAGGGACGAGGATAGGAATAACTATTGCGCGCGCGCGCATACGGACTCGGGTGAGCACTATTGTGAACGCGCGGCTCCTACGCCATCGATATAACTTTCCAAGTGTAATTGAGGGAATAAAGTCCGCGAAATTTCGCGAGCCACGACGCTGGCGAGAATCGTAAAGAGGATGAGCATGTCCCGGCGTAACCTGAGGCTGCGAAGGGGCTGCAGGAACGCGACGAGGACACGTCGGGAAATGAAAACGAGGGGCGTCCCGGTGCCGACGTCCTACCAACCCCACGGGGAGCCGGCACGTTATATCTTCATTAAGCAGTATACCTAACCGCCCTGTCGCGACTTCTTAGCACTTCGCAGCTCGCGCTAATTCCACGTTACTTCTTCTTTCTACATATCGGTTTCTTCGTGTCCCGTAACGTAGTCGCGTAAAGACGTTCAAGCACGAGCGAGCTGCGATCGCTGTCCTTTCTCATATTATTTCAAGACTGCGATTGTCTATTTAACTCCTGCGTCCTGTTTAATAACGTATCTTTTATTATTACTTCTGTTTTGCAAAAAAATTTATAATTAATATATCGATTGTTATGTTTAATCAAAATTTATTTATGTTGAAAATGCGCAAAGTTTGATAATTGATGATGCTGTAGCTACTAAGCAAACATTAATTTCTCTTGATTTTCATATTAACAATGAATGCATCAGACGCTTTCCCATTTAAAGACGCAGTGGGAACTCGGATCAAACCGAGACTCGGTCTTTTACTTTTATCAAATCGGGTAACCTTAATGCAATCTCTTTTCGGTATTCTTCAGCGGAGGAAGCGGCAACGCGAGCGAAGCCTTAGGATTTAACCGCGACCCTTTGTCCGGCAAGTAATGCCCGCGAGTCTCAGGGCCATGTCGACACCAAGAAGGGTAGGGTCCGTCCTCTCTCTCCCTCTCTCTTTCTCTTTCTCTTCCACTGGAGGGATCCATCCGGTCGCCGAGGAAATTCCAGATCCTCGAATCGCCGTAAGATCGGGACACATCGTTATGGGTCCGCGCGCTCCTTCGTGCCTCTCGCTCACTCCCAGGCGGTATCGGGGCGGAGGACCCGGTCCAGAAGGAGGACGCGGTCGTAAATATTCGGGCGCCAAATAATGCCGGTTCCGAGCGAGAGCAAGCGACCACGACTGCCGGCCGACCCGTAATGAAGGACATCCTCGTTAATTAGTCAATAAATTATCCTTCACGCTCACGACGCGCCGTCGTGGTTGGCCTTCCCGTCCGCTCGCCTCCGCGCGCGCGCGTCCTTTCGTCCAGAAGCGCTCGAAAGGGCCGCATACTTTACGACACCTATCTCGCGCGACACTGCGATGCATTTCTCACAATCAGCAGCGTCCGAAGACGGAAACGCGTCCCGTAGGACAATCTACGAGGTGGTCTGTCGTGTCCGTCCCTCGAATCTTAGCTCGGATCGCAGTTACGATGAATTTTTCAGCGAGGTTCACGGCGTCTCGCGGAAATTTGTCCTTCCCGATAGCGAGGTGACAGCCGCCCGTAAAATTGAGGAGGCATGCAGAACGAGTCTGCATGCGCGAACCTGTTTCGATAAAAGCGTCGTCGATGCAATCAGTTGGTGTCATAAGAAACGGTTTAATGATGAGAATCGAGCAGATCGACTGGTTCACGTCGCTAATCTGGGATATCCAGACATCACTCGTACTCGGCGATGAATCCATTACTGATAAGCATATGTATCAAGATCAAGCTTGTACATAGTTCAGATGTAATAAGCTAAATGTAATAAGCTGTGCTAAAAGCTTGGGAAAAAGATGTTATTGATAAAAATGTTACTAACTGATTTTGCATTTTTCGCAGATAGCTTTTCTTCAGTAAACCCTTCGATTAAGACCCTTCTGATAACATCGATGACTGAACTATCTTTTATTGAAATTTACTTCTATCGAAATCTATATGCATGCATAAGGAGTACCAGACACCCGCGGATGTCGTGCAATTATCGTCGAATGCTTATGTAAAACGTTGTGAGGGCGCGTTTGTTTCCTATGGAAGCACGCACGTGCTGCACCACGCAGGTGGACAGAGCAGCAGTTCGCTCGTAACATTTCGCAGTGCGTTGTGCAACCGGCATAAAGATTCGATTCTCCACGTGTCCAAGTTACATACCGTGCCACGTGACCGTACATCACTTTAACCACTTCCTGGCTCGGTACAATTCCGCTGGCTCACGCAGCCGCGAAGGACGGTGGCCATCTTCCGAGAAATCGGCGCGAACGTGCTCTACACGATACTGCGACGTGTTGGTGATAGTTTAAGAGGAAAGGATATACTCATGAGTCTCAAACTATTTTAAGAACGATATCTTAAAGATGTTATTACGACTTTACAACGATGAGCAATGCTAAAAAAGGTTTAGCTATACTAAGAAATATTATGCAGTTTTCCTTTTTGTTGTAATAACAAGAAAATTTTTAAAGGAAGATATTTGGGATTATTAGGGGCAATAAAAGACCATTTGGATTTGTTTCGGATTTAATTTACGCAATTATAAATTTACAGTTTATAATTATAATTATAAATGACAGTTTATAATTATAAATTGTTGAGTGATAAATTCTTCTTTTCTCTTTGGTGCTTCTTCAGTTAATTAGAAGAGTCGTCGGTGGGAAAAATCCTAAGAACGTAGTTACTCGCATGATTCGATGTCGGGAAGTTCGCGGTGTGAGCCTCCAATAGATGAGCACGAAGTTCCTTGGAAAAATTCGTGCAGAACGGATCCGCGGATTTCTTGTCGCAGAAATCACATTCGTAAATTGTCTTGCCCGAATGCAAACTCGTGGACAATATGTGCTTCCGTAGGTTCTCCTGCAAACATAGAAACATAGAAACTACTCGTGATCCAAGTCTAAATGGAATTACTGATTTTATTGGACACCAATCAAAATTAACAATTAACGGTATTATTAGAATCTCTAATAGAGCGGTGCTGACATCGACGCGATGTTTTCGACGGTCACGCAATTAACGAGCAATCAGTAATCGATATTCCCATATCCTGACGGGTTCTATTAGACTATTAGAATCAAGCGCGTTTTACGAGCGTACATTCGACCGCTTTACGTGGCTGTTCAATTCCCATTGAGTACCCCGAACGAGTCTACCTGCCGTTCGGGCGTCGCTATTAAAATTTCATTTGAGCTAAAAGCATGTACAAAGGAACCTTTCACCCGCGATCAGGCAGAAAGAACGGAGTCGCCCCGTTGCGTCTCGAGTCGAGTCGAGTTGAGTCGAATCGAATCTCGGAATCGAGTCGCGGCACTTCATGTACATTCGTTCGGCAGCGGATGCCGGTGGATGGTGACCAAGGAATCGGTTCGCCGCAGAACCGGACGCTCGCGTTCATTGGCTACGCCGTTGGCGCATTTAAAGGCGCTTTACCCTCTTGGGCTAAGTAGTCAGCCGTAGTCGTAAACATCTTCCTACCAGGCGGGTTTATACGAGCCGTTGATGGCAACGGCAACATCAAATTTAATTTCCCATAAGTAAATCTTTTCGCGAGCAGCGCTCCGTGACGCACAGATTAAGCCTCGTTCACACCGCCATGGGCGGTCTCCGCGACACGGGAGGAATGAGCGCTGTCACGCGAGAGATCTGGTGCGAGCAGATTTTATTAGGCCGATCGATTTGTATTTCCATGCGAGCATAACTTCTTTGGACAAAAAGTATAGTACTATAAAACAGTACCGTAAGTTAGCCAAAGCGGAGAAGCGCATGGCTTTATGGGTGTCAGGGAGCAATGGTGATTTTACGAACCTAATATATACTGAAGATTTGCAGTATCGTAATGTAGCAAAGATGTGTTTGAAGAAATGCGCCTTCTTGAGATTACTTGGCGAATTAAAAATTTCAACAACGGATCCAAATAAAATCACTCTTTGAAGCCCATTGATCATCTGATTATCTGAAGCCACATTTTTGCCATATATGCTATACATGTATATGTTGAAATTTCAATAAAAAATTTATTTCATCGTTTCTCAAAGACAAATGGCATACGCAACAAATAATTCCCCACGTTTATGCGAGAGTAAATTGTATAATATAATTTTGTGCGTCTGTAAAAGGAGTTATCTGAAATGTTTCTTACAGATCCGCTCTTGAAGATCATTGCTTCTAAGAAGCCACGCCGTACAAATACTTTACCTCTCTCGCATCTCTTAAGCAACCGCTGATATTAATTTTGCGCAGCGAAGAAGAGAGATGCGGCCGATTGCAATTACATACGAACGTCCTAACAGATGTGTAAAAATCGTCGAGTACGGCGGTCAAGTCCATTGCACCCTTGGCTCCGAATGGATCGTAAAATTATGGAGAGAGATGGGAGAGAAGACCTTAACCCAGATCAACGCTTTATCGGTGGTCCACTCACTCTGTCCTCGCCCCCCATCCCCCTGCCCTCTGGGAAGTTTTATAAATAAGCAAAATTTTACCGAGTAAAATATCTCGTATAATTTTTACGTGGATCAATAAAACGGTAATGTCGAGCTGTGATTCCCCATCGAAACCAGCTACAAGATTTGTCGATCGCGGAATGCGTAGCTCTCGCGAAAAAAATGAAAGAGCAAAACCTGCGGCGATAAGCGAGGAATGCACGAGGAGTGATGCGAGGCATTAGCAATAAAAGCCCTAATTATTTTACATGCGTCGCGGATAATTATAATTAAGCGACTTTGAAGCGAAGGAATTAATTAGCGAAATAATCACGGGAAATGTTGCGCCGTTTAAACGATTAGAATACGTTGTGGACAGCCCGGTCCACGAAGCAGGAATTGAACTAAACGTGTCACGAGTAGTTAATAACCATTTCCGTTTGTATCTCGCCACAGGTTTAAAAATAATTAATTAATTAATTAATACTTTATCTCGTGACTTTTATATGATCGCCATGTTGTCATCTCGAAATTGTGCATTTATCGCGATTCGCGGTCTATTGGAACGCAGCGAGCGACCGCATTCCGATGACTTTCGGCGATCGGTGCCGGAAACAGGACACAAGTTCCGGATTCAGCGTTAATCGGTGTCAGCTTGAGGAGTTACTACCCTCGACGAAAGTTTTCCAAGTGTCGGTGTTGGCGAGGTTGCCGGGAGTCGGAGGGTGCAGAAGGTAGAAAGTGAGAGAAAGAGAGAGAAAGAGAGAGAAAGGACGGTTCGAAGTGTGGGCGGAAGTGTTGGTTGGCAAAAAGTGTCGGTCGAGTAACCATCCGAGGTAAATCATAACGTGGAGGGAAGAAGGAAGGAAGGAAGGAAAGTGGCGCGCGTAATCTCGTCGACGCAAGGCGAGCCGTCTGCTCTACGTGGAAGAGAATCCCCTCGTTAAATCGTCCCGTGCCGCTCGCTGCTCTCGCACGTTCCTTCCTTATTAAAGTACCGTGCAAACAGCCATCGTCGGGGCCCCCGATATTCCTCGCAGTCACGATGCACCCCCCACGGATAAATTATTTTTTTCCCTCCATCTCCAGTCGCACGAATGCCACGAACGATTTATCGACGTTTCGAGATCAGACGATGCCGATCCCGCGGATTTGAGGGCGGCAATCGGTGCGATGTGTCATCTAGGATGTACCTGTGATTATATTCTATATAATAAAACCTTCATTTTTTTATTATGCACATCGTATCGCTCGCCTTTATAATGGTTCGTTTTGCGACTCAAGTCGATGCATGTCCTCAAGATTGAGAAAGATTGAACTTTTGGTGAAGACTGTCCTGCCGTAAAAAGCAATTGTGCCTATTCCTCAATTTCAATTTGGAGTGTACAGAGTAATGAGATTTAAAAATGAAAAAAAAATAATTTCAAGCAGACATCTCGTGTCCGGACAGTGAGAAACACCTGATCGACACAGCGGCGATTGAGAACCACTGGAATGAGTTTATGTCGCTATCAAAGAGACACGGAGACCTTGTATGCGAGTCGCATCCCAACTCAAGCTTCAAAGGGCATTAGCATACCGGCCGCTCGGTACGACTGGACTGTGCGTGTGTGGGCATCCAGTGAGCACAATTAACTCGTTATCTTATCGCGCCTCGGCGGCGGCAGAGTCGGCGGCGCGGTCCAAACGTTAAGGTGTACTTTGCTTAATTTACGCCGCGGAGTCACCGCCGGGACAAAAATTGGACTACGTCGGTGGATTGCAGGCGCGAGTCAACCTGCGAGAGCCGCCACTGCGACGTTAAGGGGAGCGAACTTTGAGTACCGATCGCGCTCGTGAGTGCGCGCACTCGCAGGAACGCGTGTACGTGCGGTAGGTCTCGGGGG
This sequence comes from Ooceraea biroi, assembly GCF_003672135.1. Taxonomy (NCBI): domain Eukaryota; kingdom Metazoa; phylum Arthropoda; class Insecta; order Hymenoptera; family Formicidae; genus Ooceraea; species Ooceraea biroi. The sequence continues at coordinate 2,585,670 of NC_039506.1, forward strand.
GGATGCACGTACGAGCGTACGTGTGTTGCGTGCATACGTGTACGCAAAACGCATAACGCTACTGGTTTTAACCGTCGAGAATAACGTGAAGATTACGCGGTCTTCAATGTCGCCGGTACCGCCAGATGAAGTTTCTTCTCGAATTACGTAGGGAAATTTACGGTACACGTTTCAATCCCCCCTTTTTCTATGCTATTCTTGATGTTAGCAGAATCAACAAGGAATTCGGATGCGATAAATGACGCGGAAAAATGTTCTATAGGGCGACAATTGGTAATTGAGTTTCGAAAAATTTTTTGTTCGCTGTGCCGACAATGTATATGGACATGTATATAGAAAAGTGTAGAGAAATCCGTGAAATTTGACTTACCAAATTGCTGCTCGCGTAGGAACAATGCCGGCACTTGTACGGTTTCGATCCCGTGTGCGAGCGCAAGTGTCTCCGCAAGTGGGAACTGATGCTCGTCTTGAAGTCGCAGCCCGCGTAGCTGCAACGGTGGGTCCGAATCTTCTCAGCGTTTATGGGATCCTCGTGCCTCAACCTGTGCCTGTGGAATTAACACAATCAGTTTAAATTAGAATAATACCGACGATAATCGGTAACCATAAAAACCTTCTTGCAAATTCGCGCGATTTTATGGGAGCGATCGTTACGCGTTCCTTCCGTTAATTAGACTCTCGGTGTTGGACCACTGACGCAGGCAATTAAAGCATAATGATAAGGATTTACGTATTCGATATGCACGATTATTGCCATTAAATGAAAATTCCCATTGGGATCGAAGCGGACGCGAAATTTATCGGAGCCAATCGAAGCATTTTATGAAAGTCTGATTAACGTCCAAGCGGTAATACCGGTCAACGCGGCTATTAACGCCAGATAAACTTTCTACGCCGAGGTGAAGTCGATACTCGGCTATCTAATCTCGGAAATATATCTGTTGGGGCATCACATACCGGTGTTGCACATAAAGTAACGATCGCCGCGATAGTCGCGTAGAGAGAGAAGCGGGCATGAATTTGTCATCAACCGGGGAAGCCAAGCCGAGCAACAAGGACATGAAGCGATGTCTTCTGGAATATTTCCAGTAGCCGGAGCATTATCGACATCGCGCACGGTTAACCGACTTGGCGAAGCTACTTGCTGCCTGCCTGAAAGTCTACGATTACGATTGAGTCCGAGCTTGCAATAACGGTGCGATCGATTTTTCAATCCCGGTAGAATTTTCCGTTCGCAACGTGAAAAAAGAAGACCGGTGCAATGTTACGTAAAGTTTAGATATGAATTCTCGTACATCGACTATTAAAGTTGCGCAATATCGGGCAACAGATCTTGATTATGGAAATACCTGATTCCCTATTTAATCGAATTAATCTAAAACATTAGGTTCTACTACGATCAAGATCATTAAATGCGCGTAGCAACGTATTCATTACTGCTGGTTCGATCGCTGAATCTCCAACGATGCTTATTGGGGCGAATCGCGGTGGCGTGCGCAGTCAGCATCCGCGGATCGAGGATATCTCTATACGAGCAGGACGCGACAGCGGGGTCCGACGTACACATATATACTTTTTCACCGCAAGAGACACGAGATCGCATCAGCGAGGTGTGTCCTCCTCACTGGCATCCTTCTCTTCTCTTCCACCACCTGCTCTCCTCTTTCTTCTTCGTACTGTGCGAAGTTCATCGTCGCGGGCCGGTGATTATGAACGATGCGATATGCGTGCGCGATATTATGAGGGAGCCGTTGGCCGCGGCTACGTGTATATCAGGTTCGAGATGCGTGACACGTTTAATTAAAATCCCGCGTGATTTACTTCGCCGGGGGCTCGCGGTAGGCGGAGGGAGATCGCCGCGCGGTGGCGGCGGCGGGGGGGAGGGGGAGAAGGGCAGGGGGAGAACGGAGGGAGCGAGAGCACACGGGGCGAGAAAGGGAAAGAAAGAAATAACGAGGGGGAGGCTGGACAAATGTGGACACACGCGGAAGAGGAACGCGTCGGTGGTGTGTGACAGAGAGAGAACGCGCGCACACGCGCGACACACTCTGCAGCCGCGTTGAGTTCGGCTCACGTAGTAAGTACTCAATTCGCGATGAAATATCGCGGCGACCATCGCCATGCGCGAGCGATCATAACGGGTTGCCCGCACTTAGCCGGCTGCTGCACGCAACTTCCGCTTTCGCGGTCCTCCACCTCGATCTCTCTCTTTCTTTCATTCCCTCTGTCTCTTTGTCTTTCTTTGTCTTTCTCGCTCTTTCTCCCCGTTTACTTTCGTAGACGAGCCGTTTTCTCTCGTTCGTTCTCACCTTCCTCCCTCTCTTCCACCTTCCCTTACGCGTCATTCGTATTTGTTTTCTCTTCCTCGAGATCCATCGTGGAGCGAGAAAAAAGTGCGACATCAAACGAGACGAAATTTAGTGGAGGCGCCTCTCACCACAATGACCTTAATAAGATTTAATTTAAATCGGATCTCTCGCTTTCGCACGGGCGACATGATCGGGTAGGATCGTTACAACGTCGAGTATCCATCGAGAACGATTTAAAAATAATTGATCCGCTCTGAAAGATGTAATCATATTTTCCTCTGTATCTCGAATAAATGAATAAAAAGATGCAATGTATGCGAATATAAACTCAGTTGTGCATTTTAGTTCTCGACAATCGAACGCTGTCGATTACGTCGTGTTAATTCTGAAGCTCAAGATGAGTGATGGAAAATGAACGTGAAGACGCTTTCCTCTCGTGTTTCGCGCTTTGAAAAAATTGCAAATTAAAAATTTCGTTCTCAGATGTGGCAATCGAGACTGCCTCACCGTCTGAATGAATCATCGAGCCGTGAATGAATTTAGATACGGACAGCCTCGTCGCGCGAGCGCATCTTGCAATAAGCGGAGAACAAACGTGGAGGATGCATTATAAAAGGCGGATGCGAAAATTGCCGAGTGCCGAGGCCGCGCGGCGATCGGAGATGCAATCGGATTTTCGATAAATTACACTCGAAATTATATCCTCCCCATTGTCTCTATCAATAATCCGGCAAGATTGATTCTTTCGCTGTCCTCGCCGATTACGTATGCGTGGCGGCGCGTGACGCGACGCGAGTACTTGTGCGTCCTCGCAATTAATTCTCCGCTTCCTCGAAGGCATCGATCATACATACGCGAGCCGTGAGCCGCGCGCGATTAATGGCGCAGGAATGCGTCGCTCCCCGGCGGGGATCTCGATTAAAATTAATGTCAATAATATCGGCAGTCCGAGAAGTCGTGCCGCGGCCCCTGCGAGATGGAGCTGTGGATCGCACGCGGACTGAATTGTTAAAAGGATCCTCGCAGCGAGGCGAGGCTTCACTTTACTCCGCTCCACGATCACTAATCGAGTCCGAGTATCGAGCGTCCGTACCATCCGGATGCGATGATCATCCCGTATTCGCACTCGACTTCCGCCGGTTTGACGAGTTGCGACGACATTGTTTACGGACGTGCACGCGCTAAGAATTTCTGATTAAGATTGATTATGTATGATTTGCAACGTTGAAGATTTTATCGTTTCTGAGACTGACAATTCATCCTTCGAGATGTATCTTTAGTTTTTATTGTTTTGTTTTTGTTCTTCAGATTGAGATGTTCCTTGAAAGTTGTTTTATATCTCTGTTTATTTCAGAAATGCTTAAGAGGTCATAATTTAACTAGATTGTAATGTCTCGCTTACCTGTCTAACTGCAACTTTGTTTTACCAGCATACGAGCAATCGGGACACGAATATTTCTTTTCGATGTTGTCGTGAACCAACATTCGATGCCTCTTGAGCTCGGACTCGGTGCGCAGAACCGTTGGACATCCCGGAAATCCGCACTTGTGTGCCTTGCCGGAGTGCCGCAACATGTGCTGTCGAAGGGCATGCCTGCAAAAAATATCACCATAAGATAAAGTCTATTTTACTTTCCAAGTTACCTAACTTTGCCCAAAATTTTCATCAAGGTTCCATTTTGATATCTTTAACCCTAATATATTTTTATCTCTCTCCTCCTATCACAAGAGGTGCGCTTCAAATAATTGTAATAACTTTATCAACAGCTCTTTAAGATGCGGATATCGCAAGATTCGCGGGATTTTCGAAAAATCATGGCCAGCTGGTCGCAATTAACGGTCTCGCGGTGGAAGAGCGCGATGTTCACGGTTTCGTTAAAAATCCAGCTTGTAATAGGACAGCACAATGGCAGCGCGTATGCTCGGTACGCGTGTGACCATCGGCCCGTTCGCACGCCGCAGGATTCGATCGCAGCTGTTGCATCTTACATCAAGCCGCTAAGGAAACGCACCACAGGCACCACACTTTAAATAGTTGCCGTCACGAGGTGACGATCTATACGGTTAGTGAACTTGCTACGGTGTTGGCCACGCTAAGTGAGTCAACAAGACGTATTGAGGCCCGGGATCTAGTTCCGCGCGCGCGCGTTGCCGCGTGCTTCGCCCGCCGCGCGGAATTCCCATCCTTTAAGCACAAGTAAAATACGAGTGCAATACGAGTGCCGCTTTATAATTAGATGGAAACGAACATTCCGCGCTTCGCATCCTTCGAGAACAGCCTGAATTAGCGGAAGCCGGCCCGGCGAACTCGTAAATGCGATAAACACGTGGCGGTACTTTTAATTAACAACCAACTCGCGCCGGGTGCGTTTGCGAGGATAAACGCGCGTCAATCCGGCAGGTTGACCGCTCGGCACTGCCTTAAATCTAACGCGCGCCGTTAATGCAAATTACCGCTATCGTATCTCACACTGCGCGGAAAACACAAAGAAGAGGAATTCACTCTGTTCTCTTATATAAAAAAAGAAAAAAATATCAAAAACGCTTTACAATCAAATAATATTATTATTTCAATCGGTAGAAGCATCGTTCAATTTGATTATTAATTTACAGTAATTCAGATGCATATCTTAACGAGGCTCACCGTGACACTACGCGCATTTCACGAAAGACCGAGTAAAGAGAGAGAGAGAAAAAGAGAAGAGAGGCAAGAAAGCCAACTCGAGCGCGTCCGTCGATGTTATCGAAATCGGCAGCGAATTTCCAAACGTGGCGGCGGCCGCGATCTCGCCGGTACGTATCTACGGTAAACCTCCAGCATGATATTCCCGGCGAATCTCGGGAACCGGACGGCGGCCGGAAGAAAACGCTCGCGGTAGCAGGACGAAGGACGCGGATTTTTCGCGATGGCAGTTCGACGATATCGCCGAGAGAAGAACTCAGGGACAGGAAGGGCTCCGTGGTGCGGGAGGAGGTATAAGGGGGATACTGGACGAGAGGACGACGAGCCAGCGGTTGCAGAGGAGAGGAGGAAGAAGAAGAAGAAGAAGAAGAACCCGCGAAGATCTGGGCCGTCCTAGAGGCGGCCGGCCTACCCAATTGGCTACGCAAGTGTAACATCGAGTTTTACAATGTCAGAGTTATACACGCCCTCGCACGAGCCCTCGCGAGCGAGGTCGAAGGCGAGGTCCGCAGGCGCTTGCACCTGCGAGTGACCAGGTAGTCGCGCGAGCTGCGCGTCCGCCGGCTCGCGGACCCGGATACCTGTCCGGAGACCGACCTGCCGGATACCTGCGGTGCCCCCGCGTGGTAACAGGTACCCCGCACCGCGCGTGCGTGCACTCGCATGCTCGCATGAGCGAGCGTTTCACTTTGCGTGCATGCGAACAGTAGGGACGACAGGCGGATAAAGATAAGGGTCAGAGACGTGTGATCTTACTTCGTCATATCGGATTTCGGGCCTCCTTAGGCTCGGAGATATCTCGCGATTGGCTAATCCGGGAATGTATCGCGGCTCCTGTATCGTCGTGTTGCGGCGGTTCATCGTTTCTCTCCGCAACGTCTGCGCCGTCGTCCGTTCTTGTCGCGGTTTTTCACGGCGGGGAGTAGCCGAAGTGGGCCAACTCGTCACAACGATGACGCAGAACCTTGTATGAAAGAAATGATGAAGTCGCGCGGCTGACGTGCTCGACACCCGGCTGGGACAACATTCTTTGTCGACTCGGAAATTCGAGAAAAAAATTGCATAGAAATGATCGGCAGAGATCTGAAAGATTGAGAACGTTCTTTCTTGAACGTTCGCGACGCATGAACTGCGCTGATTCAGTATGTAAATCACTTTAACTATGTTCCAGCTATGACAGTAATGCTTCCTTAATGTTGCGCAAGAATGTAGTCGCTCTCTCGATGAGCTATTTCTCACGATATGTGAATAGTCCAGCAACGTTTTTCTGTTTCATCATTATACTTTCTAATATGCTTTTTGCAACAAAGGAATACCGAGCGCAATAACGTTGAATATTTATGGGATCAGCAGTGACCCAATGATACCCGGCGCGACGACAAAAATCCGATAATGGGAGGGTTAACGAATGGCCGTTAACGAAGTGTACACGCACTTGTAATGCATACGTGTGCAATGCAGAGATCAACAAATTTGCGGTAAAGATGTGGGTGGATAAAATCTCACGTTTCGTTGCCCGGTGAAGGTTCTTCGAAATAATTCCTTGAAATCTCTGTGGAGATGTTAAACCCTTCCCAACGCTAAGCTGTTTGGTACCGTAAGGTCTGCGGGTTTATGTGCGATGGATTAAGCGTTTTCGACTTCTTTCACTGCACGGGTATCTTGATTCCCCACTTTTTGTCATACGTGATCTTCGTGTATCTCGATGCTTTCGCTGAGTGCATTTTGTATCAAAACCCTTTGATCGGCAGTTCACAAAGAACACTTGTAGGAACAATTTGATGAACAAATATGAAGCTTGTATTCATGTACAAGATAATTTCTCGTCAAAAATATGAGAACGCAATATCAAACTTTTCTCGCGCGCATCAAACACGTTTCTCATTAGATGTAAATTCGAACTCGCGCTTAATCGCCAATTAGCACGTTTGTGTGGCGCCGAGACGTTCAAGCGGGAGGGTAAATGTTGATGCGCGTGTTCATTTCAGGTGGTATGCGCTTGTGTGAAGCTCGCGAGGAAGATGCATAATCTAGTTAGCTATGAAAGCGGCCGTTTCTTGTTCACGACGCATCATACGTACCACGGAAATAATAAAATCCTCGTTACAATCAAATCACGAGAGATTACACGGGACTCGCGGGCCGTTTTCTTGATGGAAATTAATGGACAGGCATGACTGTATCGGGGTTCCTCTATGCGGATGGCCGCAGTGAATCGGTTCAAGGCTCGCTTCATGAATGCCGTAATTGCGCTGAATTATGACAGCCGAGGTATCTGAAGACAAGACCTTTCCGGCGGATTGAAATCGCCGATAAAAGTGACAGCGGCGTGTTATGCGTGCATAGTCGTGCTTTCTCACATCAAGCCGTAACACGCCTTGGGGGATACTCCTCTCGCAATAATTCGCATTCTCGCGAGGGGAAACGCCAAGTACACGTGGAATCGCACTTGGCATGCGAGCACGGTACACGGGAAAACTCGCCGTAAATCGAACTTTCAACGACCCTTCTCTTCCCTCAAATCGTAAACTCGTAGCTTCCGTAAAAATATATTTCAATATTTGAGAAGACGCACGTCTCTGTAATTTGTAATCGCACTTTACTGTAAAATGTTCGATTTGAGTATCTTGCAAAATCAGAAATTCGTGCAACGACACAACTGTTCGAGAAGGATGCGACTTTCGCAAGCATTTACAGGAACAGCCGCGATAATTGCTTTAATTGGCCGCGAGCGCAAGATACTTATTCCGGGCGAAAATACAGATCTACCTAAAAGTGTCCCGCGTCCGCTATCCATATCGATCGATATCGTACACTGGGTACACCCGGCGTTTGAATTATGACGTTGAGAAATCCCGCGCGTGACGCCGGACGGGGATGCGACCCCGTTGGAATTCCGATGGAACAATATTAATATCGGCGTCGGGCAAGAGCGCGCGCTGCGAGACGCATTGACGCCGCGGGGGGGTGAGGGACACTGAAGGGAGGATGGGGAATGCCAACGAGGAGGTGAAAGAGATCCTCCCAGGTCCTCCGTCCGTCCGTTCGTCCATCCGATGGAGTTTTTTGGCGGAACGTCGCAGGCGTGACAAGGGGTCGTTAAGGGAAGTCTCGGTCGCTCGATTGGGCAAGCGGATGCGGTCACCGGCGGATGATTTAGCGCGACGGCCGCCGTCATTTCGTGAAATACCAGCGCCGGCTCAGACCGCCATTTAAAAGTCTAATTCGTGTCGCCGCGTGATCGTCGTTGAATCCACGCCGATAAATGAACACGCAGGAGCGTTCCGCCCGCGCGCAAAGGAAGAAACGAGAGAAACTCGTCTTGCGGGAGACGACCGCGATTTCCGGACGGCCTCGCGATCCGCCGCCGCCTCTTCAGGGTCACGCGATCCCTCCGGAGGATCGAGCGCATGGCGCTGCGGCCGTTAACGGCCTGACGACTTTATAGCGCTCCGCGCGAGTTTTTAACGCTTTTTATTCCGCCGGGCCGTCCCGTGGCAGTAAAAGCGATGACGGGCGAAGCTAAGGTTTCACTTTACTTCACGCGCTCGTTGATCGGCATTTGTGACCGCGCGTAGCGAGGCGATACAACGTACGGATACGGATCGTCTTCGTCCTCGCGTCCTCCTCTTCAAGTGCGGGCTTAACAGCTCTGACGGATTTATGGACTAGACTTCTCATCTCGAATGGTTGAACAATATCTCGGAGCTAGTTGAACCTTCCTCGCCAAGTAAAATTTTTTGGTCGTTCTCCGGTTCGCGTATTTGTCTTGTAGTATATCGAGGTAAAGTTGCAGATGCTTCGCACGCATGCGAAGAATTAAAATTACATGGTTGCTAATTGATGAAACCGCTTCGGACTTCACCGTCCATTAAACACATCGCGTTACGAATTGCGAAATTGATATTGGTCATTAATTAACGACGTACCGGTACGCAGCTTTTTCTCATCGAGCTGACATACCCGCCTTATTTGTCAAAATCCGATTTCCCGCGTAAGGCTCGCGCATCATCGGCGAAGAATTCAACGAGCGGATGAGTTCGCTCTTCCTAATTACGCCGAGTCGTGTAACCGGTTTATCATCTCATATCAGAAATTAGCTCGAACAAATCTAATATATATGTTCGTTGCAACCGCGCGCCGAAGGCACGTAAGTAACTATGATTCTCCGTAAAAAAGAAAAAAAAGCAGCAGAGAACGAGTAACATTTACGGTTTCGAATAAACGGCAATAATTTTACAATCTTCGCTCCGTCTACGTCGGTAATTCAGCTTTATGACCGCGGAACCTCATAAGACGATTAAGATCTTTGCTCGTCGGCATCCGCACGGTACCAATACAAGGTCTACGCACAGGGCCGAGTGGTGACTTTTCGGAACCTAGAGCCATTAATTTTTAAAGACGTTGTTTACATTGTTGACAAAAATTAAATATAGTTAACAATTCGAAGCAACCAATCAAAAGATAATCGTTAAAAAAATTTCTTTTTACTTTACTTAAATTATTTCGCAATAATCTTTGACAAAGACTCGAATCTTATACCAGCCTCAATATTTGCGCTGCAATTATTGTAACCATTTTGCCATATTTTTGTTCAATATAATCCTGAAGCTATGCGAGGGAAGAATATACTTTTTCGCGAAAATTTCTTCAGTAACGCGAAAACTTCTTCAGTAAGCTTTCATATAAATTCACTCCAATCCTTCTGCAATTTCCACATGTGAAACCGCATCGTACAATGGACCAAGCTGGGACACCTTACTCAAAGTAACGACAGTATTTTCGTATCACACTCAGTCCCTGCAGAAAGTTGCGAGATACGCCGACCGCGCGTTGCGGCCGGTAACGTCGCCGATCTGGAAACATGTAATTAAACAGGAAAGCGTTAATCACCGCGCGCGAAAGCGTTTAACGGTCTCATCCTCGTGAGTCGGCGTTGCCGGCGCGGATCCCGTGCAGGGAAAAGAATCGCAACATTCCTTTATCCGGCTCGATAGCGAGATTGCGTGTTGCGCGCTGCCCGTCTCTCTAACATCCGCGACTAATAAATATAAATCTCATCGATAGAGGCTGAAAGCTGCTGATAGGCTGATAGGTGCTGAAAGCAGCAGCGAGTGCGGATGAAAGGAAGAAGCGGGTGAGAGGAAGGACGTAAAGCGCAGGGGAGGCAGGAGGGAAAGAAATGCCGCGCAGCTCGTAACGTTCAAGCGAAAATTCGTGTAATTAAAATCAAGTAGCTAAGTATAGTATAGGCTCGCTAGATTGGCTCGCCTTCGGCCGGGACCGTTCGCTCGCCGGGTTATAGCGATCGCGAAGCATATACACCGCGCGAGGAACAAGAGGGAGAGAGAAAGAGAGAGATCAGGCGGGATATAGTGACGTATAGGTTAATATAGCTCTCTCCGATCGTTCTCTCCGGGATGGGAATGGCAGAGAGCCGCGGCGATCCGAAGCGATCGTGTACTACGCGAGGAGGAGGGAAGCGGATGGGAGCGAGCGAGCGAGCGCGCGGGCATTAATTAAAAAGGTTGCGCATTAAAATGATTTGTTTTAATTGGCTGAACGCGCTGAGGTATTTATGGCCTCGCGGTCCTTCGCTCGGTCTGTCGGTCTGCGGCCTCTACAACAACCGTCGACTTCTTCTTCTTCCCTCCTCCGTCGACTTCTCTTCCCCGGCTCCCCCGGCCCCCTTTTTCCTCACCCGCCCCTTTTGCGGCCCTCCACACTCCCCCGCCCTCGTCCCTCTTCATCTCAGGCCGCTAAGTCCGCGCCCTAGTCCCCTCCGCCCCTGACCTCTTCGATTATCTCGAAATCGGACAATCGTTCATCCAGACCGACGCGCGAGCTAAAAGGTGATTCTCTTCTGGGCGCGCGAAGGACCGAGGGCGATTCATAAATATCCAGCCACGACAAGTGGATCTTTATTACCGCGGATGATTTATGCATGACTGTGCCGTATTCTTCGACTGCGACTCGTGTGTCACTGACGTATCTTCGCGCTTAGAACGACTCGCTTTTTCGTGCTTATGCTTATGCTTCTCGCTTTCGTCTGCAATTTCGGCCGGTCGGACGACCGGCGAAACTCGAATGACGGGATATAAAAATCGCAGATGCCTCTCGCGAGGCCGACGATGCTGATTAGTGCCCCGGAATCCTTGGGACGCGCGTTTTTGACAGAGCACATATTCGTGAAATATAACTTGTGCGCCATTGTACGTCTAATCCCTTAACTTTCTGTGAAACACCTGTGACCGTATAACTTAGAGGGATGACAATTTTGCATCTCTTCACTGTGCCACATTTTGACTTTAATGGACGTTAGTACTGACGTCTATCTCTCTCTCTGTCTCTCTGCAAATAAAAAAGAAATATGCCCATTCCCGTTCCGGGAGATCGAGAGATGATCCAAAAGTATACGTAGTAATAAGGAAAACAGGAGGACGCTACAAAGTATAAACGACTGTCGGCTATAATCAAACAACAAAGCATTTAATTCAACGATCAGAGAGAGAGAGAGGAGAGAGAGAGAGAGAGGAGAGAGAGAGAGAGAGAGTCCATCTCGGGGACCGTAGACAAAAAACGAGAGGATGACAAAAACGCGATGGAAGTCCACACGCGGTTGCGTCCGCTCGCGCACAGCGTATTATAATCATTCCACCCACCCTCCTTTCCTGCCTCCCTCTCGCCCGTCCGTAACGAGAAATTGGAAAAAAAGGAGCACCGATGGAATCTAATGAGCGAGAAGGCAGATCCCGATGGCTCCACGTCGAGCTCGTACTTCGCCATGATCAAGATCAAGCCCTCGACGAGAAGCGAGATACAAGGGCGATCGGTGGCGAGGGGAGGGGGAGGGAGGGGGCGGCGGAGATGAAGAGAGACAAATGCAGGTGCAACCTGCACCGGTGCGGGACGGACGTACGGACGTACGAGCGGACGAAGGTGGGATTGAGTTATGACAGCGTTTGCTCCAGGGGGCCGGCTCTGGACCCGGCGAAGCGGATATTCTTCTTATTCTTTATTTCTTCGTCTGCGGCCCCGCTGTAGGAACCGTCGGCCATGCATCACCTTCGGTTCACTCCGGTCCGGCCTCCTCTTCGGCATCGTTGCGCGGCCACACCGCCATCACGGCCCATCACGATCCCACCTCAGCCATCGTCCTGGCTGGAATCGTCGATTCCACCCACCTTACCAGGTCGAGAGTGCCCGGCCAAGTATTTACGTTTCGTGCACCGTCCATCTCGCCTCCACCTTCTCCTCCTCCTCTTCCTCTTCCATCTTCTTTTTCTTGCGTCGTCGTCGTCGTCGTTGTCGTCGTCGTCTTCTTCTTTTCTCTTCGCTTCGCTGTTGTCGTTCTTTATTGCCGAGTGAAACGATCCGGACGACTCTCTTCGTTAATTGCATCTCGAGTGACGGTCCGCGAGGCCTTGACCTTCGGCATTTCTCTCTTTCGTGGCTCAGCGACAGTACCGTGACAATGTTCCCGTACAATGTTTTAAGACTTGACGTAAAACGGGCTGTAAGTGGCAAATATAAAGTCCCAGGAAAAATTACTTTCCTCCGTGATTTCCGTGTGCTCAACAAACCAGAAAGGAAAGATGAGTACAGAAAAAGTATTCTGCAGCGTAAACGTTCTCGTAAATGTCACTGCGTGATCCTAACGCGTGTAATGTAAACGATTTTAAGCACTTACAGCTTTCCCTCTACTCCCTTGCCATTTACGTTCGGTCTTTATTTCTTCCCTGATTTAGATTTATCCGCAAACTCGTTCGTGAAACGCGAGAGATATTCCTGTTTATCTCAATACTTTTCTTATACGTCGTTTGTACGGTCAGATCGCTATCAGTTTGCTCAGACTCTCAAACTGATTGCCAACATCGAAGTATTTCGATTTAAACTTATTTTTTGTCAGGAGTTATCCAGCGCACTGACTTTCGTCACCTGCGCTGGCATCGCGCCGCGAAACCGGTTTAATCAATGATTTACGGGCATTGCTGAAACTGTGTATATGCTCGTTTCACGGTGGAATAAAAGTGGAAAAAATAGATCACGCAATCGATTATTGATTTCTGAAATCCGCATAAATAAAGCGATAAATCAACGATTATATCGGCCTATTTCTCAAAAGTTGATTAAACCTTCGCATTCGATAATCGATAAATCTCGAATTGAGTGCGGTCTCGATTAAAATTAGTGTTTATGCGGAGCGAACGTAAAAGAAGATATCGAAAATATATTTATTCGAGTCAGCAGAGATGAGTGCTCGTGCTCGCCGGTAAACGAAACGTGTTTTCATCCCGCCAGAAATGTGCCGGCCACGTAATCATAATCGCGAAAGTGTTTATAAAAATCCCCGTGTCTCAGAATATACGGTAACGATCCCATAATCGGGCGTGATCACAAATCACGGTAAAGTCGTGTGCCATCCCTCCGCGCGCGCGCGCGCGCGCCCTAGCTGCTCACCCCCGCGGAAAGTGGGGTTTCATTAGCGCACACGTGACCGCGCGTTGGAATAACTCGGAATTAACGCGAGTCTCCCAATCAAAGACGGCCCCGCCGGAACAAACAAAACGGAACTTCGTTCTCCCGGCGATCCCCCGGGGGAGCGGTTGGTTAGCGACCCCGGCATTGGCGCGCTGATGCTGAAAGTCGAGGCGAGAGCGTCTCTCCGGCGTTCTCGCCGCGTCAGGAAGATTAGGGGGTTGGCGCGGGGGATCGTAGCGTGGCGGACGTGGAGATCGTAGGCGGGAGGGTTGCGGAGAGAGCTGTGGGGGGGAGGACAGGAGGACGGTGGAGGAGAGGCAACGAAACGGAGGGGTGGTTAACGCTTCGCAGTCGGGGCTCAGAATAAACAACAATATTATAACGCGAGCTTAATTGCGCCAGAGGGCTCGGTAACGGGCGCATAAATCGGGGCAGTGAGCGCGCTCGCGCGCGCAAGAGCGCCCTCGAAACTACCCTCGTGTCGTCTCCCTCCGTCTCTCTTCCTCGTACTACCCCGGCTCAGCTTCTTCTCCCTCGGCCGCGCCACCGCCTGCACCCCGCCGCCGTGTCTCCGGGACACGTAGCAGTTCTCCACGAGCCGCCTCCGGAGTAGGATTCATTTACAATAAACATGTCCCCCGCTAATTTCGTCGGCGGAAAAGGAGGAATCTCCGGAACAGAGGAGCGTCTTAAGTACGATATACGTTGACGTTTCCCTCCCCGCCGTCCTGCACTGAAAGGACGATCGCCTTCGCGAGAGCTGGTCCCCGATTCAGCTCGCGATCCTCGTCCTTGGAACCATCGATGACGGCTCTGCCGATTTAATATATGCTCACGGTTAATCCTTTGTCGTTTTTTATTGCCGATTCGGACATCGGGCAAGGTCCTGCGCTTCTATTTGTCCGTTACGTCTGTTTCGATATTCCGCCTTTCCCCAAATGACCCCATGACGATGAGAGGAACGAATAGACTAGCTCGGCGATCAGCGAAACATAGTTTCAGATTCTTTCATACAGATTTCGTTTTTTCGGAAACTACTTCCAATATTTATATATATTTAAATAACTATAATTATATGTACAACTGCACAGTTATATGGACGCTACTGTGCATTTGTAAAGCGCGTAAAATAATTTTTCTCTCTATACATAGATTATTTTTATTTATATAAATATAAATATAAAATATATATTTTTATATTTATATAAATTAATAAATATATAAATATATAAATATATATATTTTTTAAATGTAATCTATATATAGCATTCCTAATAAAGAATGTTTCAACAGTAAGCTATAGTTTTAAGCACCCTCGTGCGTCTCGCAAGTGCGGATTCCACGACGAAATGTCGCAGCGGTGGCCAAAAAATTCGGACGCGCGAGGAAAGCCGGCGTTACGATGTTTGTGGCTTGGCGGCGTTTCAACCGACCGCGGATAAATGTACGAACACGTACGAGGAGAGGAGGTTGAAGTGGGAAAGATGAAAAAAAGGAGAAGCAGGGAACGTTCGGAGGGCTGAAATGATATGGAGTGCACACAAGCAGGCTCGAATTACTGTTTCCCGGAGTCACGGCTATACGTGTAATTGCACATTCGTAACACTAGTTCTCTAATCAAGCGCGTAAAAGCACACGTACACAATGTCTGCCTGACAATCAAACATGCGAGATGCGAAATTTGAAATAGAACAAAAATTTGTTTACAGAAGAATTTGTAAACTCTCGAAAAATAATTTTAAAGATCCTGGTACCAATAACATATTTACACGTAGACTCATGTCAACGCGGCCACCAATCATTTTCTCTGTTACGCGAAAGAGCGAGTTCCTCAATTAACGTTAGTCAGCTAGAGAGAACGTCGACCGGCGCGGACGTGGCGGTGGTCCGAATTTACGCGCCGCCGCTATTTTATCCCGCCGTACCCGAAATATTTTCGATTACGCGCTCTTTTTACGATTCCCCAGGAACCTCCGTACCCATTGTGCCCAATGGATAATCCAGCGACGGAAAGAAAGATAAAGAGCCGGGCGCAGCCATGCAGTCGGAGCGCCCTGGGTAAAGGAAGGGCGAGCGAACGGGGAAAACGAGAAGGAGAAAGAGAGGGCGAAAGGGCGAGGGGGGATATGTACGCGGGATACGTCGAGCAGGGAGAAGGGCCGCGCTAGAAGGAACAGAACGAGATGGCGAAAGGGTAGAGAGGGCGAAAAGAGCATAGGAACACGCAGGACGAGGGGGGGGGGGCGGAGGATAGGGAGGAGGGTAGAGGACGAGGGAAGGATAGGGGGTGAGGGTTAGGACGGTTAGCGGCCGGCGGCTATATGTGCGCATCCTCGACCGCAGGCCTGTTTTATTTTATGAATCGCAATATTTTACGCGACAACTGGACTCGCGGGGCGGCCACCACTAAACTGTCTGCATATGGGGGCCCGGTGTGCTTACCGCGTGCCACACCATACCGTACTACGACGCACCACCGTACCGCACCACACACCATCGAGTCGCGTTGCGTGGTGTCGCATCGCGCCACGGCCACCACCGCCGCTAGTAGACCGCGTTGCTAGCGTGTAGGGTGGCACAATATTGCGCAGCAATATTGTCTTTCTGAGCACAACATAAAAAGAGACATCTGAGCAAAAATTCGGAAAAATTTGAACGTCGTTTTGGAGTGCAGTTGGAGCTTAAATAGCGTATGCGTATTGATGATAATTTTTCACAAAAATGTTTCTATATAGCAAGTTCTATGATATTTCAGTAGCTGTAGATTGGTATTCGGTGCTGGTACTTTTTAATGTTCCAAGTAGCTACTCTCTTCTCAAGCTGCTACTCTCGATCACTAGAATTAGTACCGGAGAATGCTTGCGTAAGTAGTATGCGTCGCGATGTGCAAACGCGCGGACGGGAGATGCCCCGCCGATGCATCCGAATGCGACGAATGCGGCGCAACAACGTCTCATTGTTTCGGCGCGGGAAAAGAACGCGCGGAGATCTCTTCCCGCGCCTTTCTCTCCCTTTCTACTCGAGTAAGCTTCCCCTCGTCAGAACGGTCGCGCACGAGCGGCCCTGTGGGATGCATTCAATGTATCTACGGGGTGACCGTAAAGACCACGCGGTGCCTCAGTAACTCGCGAAAAGAAAAATTAACAAGCTCGATATTGAGTATTATTTTAGCTATTCAGTAGGTTAATCAAAATTAAAGAAAATATAATTATTTATCATCAATTTAGCGAATGCAATGGCATCACTTGCAGCAGTGACAATGCAATCAATAAAGATATTAAACTTGAAGATATTGAACTTGAGAAAATTCTACAAAATTCTAATTACTCATAAGATTGCACAAGTGCGAGAACTCATAGAAAAGAAAACGCGACGAACGTATAGCAGGAACACCATGTATGTACTCGTGAACCTGCGCTCGTAATGTTCGAAATCTGCTACCGTCGAACAGTAAGAGCGGCAGGCAGGAAGGGCGGAAGGGAGGGAGAGAGAACGTCGCACCCTAACGTCATGTTTCTCCTCGATATCGGGGTACCGTCGCCCGACAGGATGTCAACGGACGCCGAAGTTACGCCAATCTCGCCCAGTATGCCTATCTACGCGGCATTTACCTGGCCAGGTACGGAGTCCAAAGAGAGAGAAAGAGAGAAGGAGGGAGAGAGAAAGAGAGTGGACGCGCGCCATTACTGCTACGAGAGATAAAAGATACGCGCGCACCTCGCCGCGGTCCATATATGTAAATACCTCTGGGGATCTCTCGCGTACACGTCGTGAGTCCGTTGGAAGAGAGGGTTGCCGGAGGAGGTTGGACGGGGCCGCGCGCGCGGCGATGGAGGAATCATGGGGGAGGAGGGGGGAAGGGAGCTGAAGGGGGCGAGGGAAGAGAGGGTGGCAGAGAGGTCCGGCGGGGCCCACACCGGGGAGCGCGGGCGCGGGGCAAGGGTGGGCGAAACGAGGAAGGAGCGAAACGTACGGTCAGTAGCTTCGCGTATGTAACATACTATCTTGAATATGCGCATACATCGCGGGCTCGCCACGTATTCTGAGAATCGGTTAGGGCGATCGAGTGCGCGGGAGCTGCCCGTCTCCACCACCGCGTAATTACCTGCTTTCTTTCTTTCTTTCTGGATACCCCTGGTCTCGCCCGCCACCCGGAGCGGCGCCGTCGTGCTCCTTTTCTGCCCCCGCGAATGGACGATGGAACGAGGGGCAGAAGGGGAGAGGGGTAGAAGGGCTCTTGCGCGGAAGCGGCAGGGGGAGGGGGCGGAGGGTACCACCATCGTCACGTTCGCCCTCGGCTCTTCTCTCCCTTTTATTCCCGCGCTGTTCCTGTCGCCCTCGCCGTGCGGCAGCTACGCGAGCACGCGTCTTGTTCTACAGGTAACGAACGAACGAACGGACGAACGAACGAACCGACCGACCGACCGACCTGACCGACGAAGAAGGGAATATCGCGCTATCGTCGCCGCGGGAACGCCGAACGATCGATCGTGGGGCACCGGACGTTTCGTTGCGAGTTAATTAGATTAATCGGTGTTGTCGGATCGCACAAGGCGCCGCGGAGACACGTATGGACAATGGTACTGCGATCGAAGCGTTTGCGTGCATTGAGCCGATCGTGCTGTTGAAATATAAAGACCGAGCAAAACGACGAGGCTGCTTAGCTGATCGAAATTCGTTGGCGTTGGACGAGAATGAAGGCGATATTAGCGAATCAAGAATCTCACACATTTTCTTGTCGCTAATGTAGCTGAAATGCCTCAGGAAACATGTATTTATATTATACGCAGCTCTTAATTGGATTCTTGTTATCGTTGTTCAACATTATTCTTTTGCCATATTTTCTGATAAATGAAATGTTCTCCCTCAGTCACAGTCAGTGTTCTTTTGCCGTAGTTTTAGTCGGATTATTATTTCAGCAAGGGCTCAGGAACGATATGGAATTATCTTGGAAGTGTACGTGCATTCCTTCTGGATTTCCTTGTTGCTCCTTTGCAATTTGTTGCTCCGTGAGGGAATAAATCGTGCAGTTAGTTGCTCGCACGTATGACATACTATCTTGAATATGCGCATACATCGCAAGACGCACGCGCGTATTCTGGGAATCGCTTTTAATGCGCGATCCGTCGCTGCGCAAACTCGTCTTCTCATAATTGGTTTCTTCCTTTATTTTCCTGCCTCTCTAAACCGCCACTCGATTCATTACGATCTCCTCTTCTTCGTCCCTCGCATACCGCTGACCTGACCGATATGACTCTCGAACTAATGCACACGCTCTCGCTTAACGCCCCTAAAAATCCCTCTGCGAGCAATAAATCTGACGGCGCGCTTTCAATCATTCAAGCTCTCGAGGATTCTTTAATAGAAAAAGCATAAAAATAGAAATAACAAGGTACTATAACTTTCATGCAGTAAATACAATTTCCAGTCGCAAAATCATCGATACATGTATCGAAGAGGTTCGATCAAAATACTTTTGTGTGTCTTCTTGTTTCTTTCTTCTCTTTTTTTAATAACACAAAATGCCAAGACACATTTTAAAATGCGCAAAATTGCCACAGCCAGCTGCGCAGAGGTGAAAACGAGAATGCAGAAGAGACGTTACTAAAGTTCTTCACGAGAGACTCGCACGCGTAGACGAGAATTAAGGAACGCCTTGGCGGTAAGGGTCGAGGCGCGAGACTTCCTAGTTGTCCCTGTACAAGGTTTTTTTCTCGCCATCATCGCGTTTCTCGTGGTCCCCCCTGTGTTTTGCGCGTTACTCTTCCACGAACATACCTCGTCTTGGAGCTAACGAACGAGCTTGCCAACTGGGCTCTCGTAGGAGATGACGCATACACTCCCTCCTCGCCTTCCCTTTTCTCTTACAAGTGAAGGCGACAAGAAGAGGTGGTGAGGGTTCTAATCAAGGTGACTCTCCGGCTGGGAACTTCTAACTCCTTTCGCTCGGAACAGGATGTCGGGTTCCAGGTACGTCGATCTGCAGCGTTCCGAGCTGCGGGAAACTAAGCCCTAAGGAAGATTATAGGGTGTCTGCATAGAGATGGTCCGAGTTTGCAGGGAGCGTCGTTGGGACCGCGGGCCAAGAGTGATTTTTCGGGATAAGCCAAGCGGCATCGTAAAATTTGTCGATTAAATAATTTCGAGACTCCTGGAAAACTTTACAAAACTAGTTTCAGCTCTCCGAGGTGAAACTAGTATTCATGCCGCCGTGTAATCGCATGGTCCTCACCGTAAAATACTCACTGACATAAGCGCCTCTCGGTTTACGAAAACCGATACGAAAATGCCTTGACGAAATACGTTTCTCGTATCTCTCGCGTAGCGACCATTTTCCAACGATTGATCTCCTTTACTTCACATCCTTTTTCAGAATTTTAAGATAATATCACGTGAATTCACGCGATTGTCCTTGACATAAGAATTTCGCCAATTCTTTCCTCTCCGCTTCGTATTCCCAAAAAGAGACAAACGATGAGTCGAACCATAATCAACAGTAATTATCAAATTAATTAAAAAATATCAAAATTAATCAAAGTTACATTCGATGAACAATCCACAATGTTACTCCAAGATACAACAGAACGGGGGAAGATTCGGTAATTTTCGTAAGCGAGATCAAAAAGGGGCGAAGCGAGAAGACCTTATCGGAAGACGAATCAGTTTCCGCGTTTCGGGCAAGAGGAAAAAGAGGTATCAGCACGTCGGGGCGCATACTAAAGGATACTCGGACGACGCCGGTCAAACGTAATCCCTAGAAACGGCCGGGATCGTGGCATTAAGCGAAACCCTCGTGGTTCCGGCTGCAGGTCGGGACTCCTGGCCGGTCGTTCGGCTTCGAAGTCGCCGGGTGTGAGAATAGGTCGGCGGCCGGGTGTTGAATAGCTGCTGTTACAGAAGGTAATGCGTGTACGGGTGGAGACCCTGAGGAGCCGGCGACGTTGGCGAAGATGAGAGGGGGACACGGAGGAGACCGTGGCGGTGCAGCCAAGGTGTTAACGTTTGCTTTATAGCGAGAGCGCTCCACACGGCCGGGCAATGGTTTAATACTTATGTTGGCGCGCACGCTGAGCGGCATACAAACACCATGGGAGCGAGCCCGTGACGGCGCCCACCTGCACCACATTGATATTAACGGGACACGGGGTGTATATTCGCCGTAATGCGAACGCGTTAAATGCTCGAATGATCCATGCTGGCAGTCATGTACGTGCGTTCTTGGCGGCGACATTCCCTGATGCTGCCGAAACGACTCTCTCTCTCTCTCTCTCTCTCTCTGTCTCTGTCTCTTTCTTTCTCTCATTTTGCGCGTTATCAAATTATCGAGGTGTCCTGTTCTCTGTCGAGTCTGTCGATTTGCAAAAATCAATATATATTCTTTTATCCTGCTCTTCTATTTTTTTAACTTATATAGTTTATGTAACAACACATCATGAGGCATGAGGTCGCAAGGTGAATGAAAAAAGGATGAGAATATCATTAATATGCACCTTGAGGTCTACAAACATGCAAGAAATCTCTCTTTCCTATGAGATCAAATGAGCGAGAGAAACGAGAGCGGAGGAGAATTATCGATCCGGTGTCTGTGGATGTATTTTAATTTTACGATACCTCGCGTGTTAATGCGCGCACGGACGTCGCGCTCCCATATGTCGGCGTCGCGGAAATATACGCGTGCTGGCGCGGGCTATGCATATAATGGGCGCCCGTTAAATGGCGAAATGACCGGCAGGTTTATATACATTGCTATGAGATGTTAATACGACACCCGTTGTCGGTTCAACGCGTGCGTCTCTTCCTTCTCACCCTCGTTCGAGCCCGTTTCTCTCTTCCTCCTCCTCGCTTCTTTCTCGCGTTTTCGAGATCCGCTCTGCCCGGTCTTCTCTCCATCGTGCCACGCTCCTTTATTTTATAGTTATGCAGCGAGGACGCTTTTACTACGGCCACGCGAGCGTTTCGCGGTTCCAACTCGCGGCCTGCGAGCGGTTTTACTGCCACGAAGCTTTCCTTTATTTATTGACGCGAAGCAGTCACGCAGAAGGAACAGCGCATCGAATAGCGCGACAAATCGGGACGAACAATGCTCCAGCAAATGAATGCTCTTTCGGCGAATGATTGAAGCTAGTCTGCATTGAAAACGGTGGAAAATCTTGACCGCCATAAAGTGATCGTTATTTCACATTAAATGCGACTCTCGCACGCGTTCGCCGTTTCCGATCTAATGTAAGATTGGCAAGACATGATTGCGCCCGATTACAAATGCAGATATAAATGTGCTCTCTCCGTGCGCGGTGCGTGATATTTCTTACGCTAGGATCATTATTGTCGCAGCGCAATCTGCGCGATTTTCCGCGGTAGATAGTGAAAGGTTCTTTACACGAAACGCGTGTCTCGCCTGTTACCCCCTATGTAGCGTGTTCCGCAATTATTACGGATCCTTAAGCACCGCGATATTTCTCGAAATATTGCTGCTACTTTGGCATACTTCGCCATCGGCAACAACGTTAATAAATAAACGTTAAAGAACAGTCGGCTTCCGTCGAAAAAAAAAAGTGTAATTGCACGAATTTATCGAATTAAATTAGCGATTTTATGTTCCGTGTATTTGCAACTACAGAATTGCACAAGACTTCTCTCTTTCGAATTTTGTGAGGATTTGTAATCGTTGTATCTAGTATCACAAGATAAATGTAAGATTCGGGCTTTTAAACTAAAGCGATGCATTAACGATAACGTAAGAATTGATCAGTGAAAATAATTCCAAACGCGTGCAAGAGAATTGATGATGTCATCAATTAACATTAGATTGATATGTAATAAATTGTTACTTACTTCGTATAGAAGCTTTTCTTACACTCCAAACAGACGAAGCATCGGTGACGACCAGTTTCGTCTGACGGCAGGGAAGCGCTGCATATTCTCTCATGAGCGTTGAGTTGCGATCTTCTCGAGAACGAGATTGAGCACTTTGCGCAAGGGAAAGGTTTCTCTCCGGTGTGCTGTCTGATGTGATTCCGTAATGAAGTTTTCGTGAAGACCTTCGTGCAAATCGGGCAATGATACTTCGGCAGCAACTTGCTCGAAGCGGACTCCTCCTCGTTAGCTTCGATCATGCCGGCGTGGAGAGCCTCGTGGAAGATGAGTTCAGATTGTGAGTCCGTCGAGAAGACGCATTCCTTGCATTTCCATTCTTTCTTCACGCCTACCACTTGCGCCGCGTCCGATGTGTCACTCTTTCTACAGCTACCGTGTCGCGTGTGTTTGGTAACGTCTTGAGATAAGGCGAATAGCGTCCCGCATCGAGGGCACCTGTCACGAAAAAAAATATCATTAGCTGCGGCGTCACACGTATGTGTAACGCTCGATATTTGATAATGCAGTAGATTTACAAATCGGTATCCTTGAAAATATAATACAAGAAATTAAAGTTAAAGGAATTTAGCGATAAGGAGAAATTTCATCTCAGGAATAGATCAATTTTATAAGAATGAGTAAGAAAAAATAAAATGTTTTAGAATGTATGTAAGATAAATATGTAAATAAATTGTATCTAAAAATGGCACCGTGCATTTATCAAGTATAGCGAAATAGCTAAGAAAAGCTACCTGTGGCAGAGCTCCGGATGATGCTGAAGAAGATGACTCTTGTGAGTCGCGAGATTAAGCTGTTTCTCCTTGCAGTGCGGACACTCCCGCTCCACGACAGTCGACGTGGACGATTCTTCCCGATTCTTGTGGGCTTTTACGATCTCCTTGTGACTGGAGGTTCTCCGATGCACAACTGCTTCTTGGGCGGTGGCGAAATTCATCGAGCAGAACGAGCAATAATATGGCGCCGCGGGTCGCGCGGCCACCACCGGCGCATCTTCGCTTTTCTCTCCTGAATTGTTCGCGACGTGGTAGTTGAGTTGGTGGCGTTGAAGCGAGACCAGGGACCGGACGATTTGGGGGCACTGATCGCATCTGATAAATTGCTGATACTCGTCAGACGCGGTGTAGCTCGCGTCGTGACCGGTCTCCTTGGCGTGCAAACGCAGCTGGAAGTTGTATCGAAATTGCCGATCGCAACTGCCGCAGGCTAACGCCCGTTGACGACTAATTACCACCGGCACGGAGCCGTTCATCATCGATACCACGTCACGATGACTCGTACTCAGGAGGTGAGACTCCATTGTCCCGCTGTCCGCGCACCAGTATTCACACGGGTTGCATCTGCAACTGCCTCCGATCTGAGAAGAAAGGAAGAAAGAAAACTCGCTTGGAAAATCTCTCTATGGATCTACAGACATGTATAGGACATGTATAGTGCAGGTTGTCCAGTTGATTCAGCAATTTAGTCTCTCAGCTATCATTCATATAATGTTCACTCGAGCAATGACTCATCGACAGGTGCAGGAACCATGTGCATGATCGCGCGATGCCTCCAGCGGAAAGGCAAATACGGATGTATCGGATCTGATCTTGACAAGTCTTTCATGTCCAAGAAATCCGGCCGCGATTAACGATCGACAACTCACCCGTTCCAGGGTCTTGGCGTGGAGATCGGAACGCCAATGAAGCAGGAACGTCTCTTCGGTGTTGCAGTAGAAATGACACGAGGCGCATTGGAAAGGACACTGCCGCACGACATTCGCCATGTTCTCCAACAGGAAGCGGCGCGCGTTTGGACTCCAAGGACCTGCTCCTGCCACGCGACAATGGTAATGGGAAAGCAAATGTTTGCCCATCTGAGGCCTCCTTACGCGCGCGTGGCACATCTCGCACGAGAGTATCTCCTTCTCCCTCCGACGCAGAACTTTCTTCGTTTCCTTTTGCTCGGGTTCTCTTTTTGTTTTCTGAAAATACTTCACCATTTAATCGGCCAGTTTGCACAAGCCAAGTGACACTCGCGATGGTGTGACAGAGACATGACCGTTTGCAACGATCCCTCTTTCTGGGGATCCGTGCAAAATACAGATTTCTTAGTTGTCTAGACAGACGTTATGTCTCATGCAAGTAGGAAAAAAAAGAAAGATATAGCATATTCTATCATACTGTCGCGTAAGGTAGAGTAGGAAAATTGTTCAACGAGAAAAAAGCTTCTCTTGAACATTACAAGAGAGAAAGAGAGAAAAAATTGTTCTTTTATGGAGTAGAAGAAAATGAAAAAGAAATATAATTGCGATGAGCATAATTACAACAAAGATTGAAAAAAATGAAAGGTGCCTAATGAAAATCATTACCATCGCGAGCGAAGTCTGCCTGCGAGCAGACACTCTACGGTTAGCGTGCGGGTTCACGCCGCGCGATAGATGCAGGCTGCCGTCGAGCTCTCTAATGCTCCTTCTGGCGTGCAAATCAGAGAGCAGATGCCTGTTGTAGACCAATCGTGAGGCGAGCTTCCTGCCGCAAGGATTGCACCAATATCCCGATTCGATATCCGCTCGTGCACCCGGTACCCATTTCCCCCGTGTGTATCCTGGCGGCGGCTGTCCGGATGTGTCCTTGCTCTCGTATTCCTCGACCTTCTGTAATAGTCGGCGTCTCTTTGTCCAATAAATCATCATCGGGCGCGTGAAGTCTCGCGCGCGCGCTCATAGAATCATATTACGTGTCGAATTCATGCTGACGCGGAATCGGACGTGCAGCATGATTTCCCATTAACCGACAAACAGAAAATTGATGACTCGAATTGATATTATTTTCAAAACTCACGCTTCTTTTATTCGAATCTAGTTTGTTGGTAGCACTCTACTGACTCTACTTGACCTACCTTTGATTCGCTCTTCAGATTCCGAAACCATAATACTTGTGATTTACGACAGTGAGCTATTTCTTCTAATCTTAAAGTAAATCTTGTCCTTCTTACTTGCGTGGGTCTCCATTTGCCACCGGTGTACGTTGGCGGGGGATGTTCCTGATGATCGTCCTCCGGATCCACATCCTCCTCATGCATATGTGGCATGTCCTGCGGCGAATCGCCGAGTCCGGGCTTCCACTTGCCGCCGATGTGACCCCGCGGGGGACGCGCCCGGTTCTCGGTGTCGTCAGAATCCGAATAGGAGTCATCCTCCCCGAGATCGTCGTCCAGCATGTCGTCCTCGGTGTCGTCGTCCTGCTGGTACTCGAACTCGTATCTCGCCAGCTCCTTGTTCTCGTTATTCTCGAGCGCGAGGTCGGCGAGAATGGTGTCCTCCAGCCAGCTCTGCTGATCGGACTCCATCCGCTGGGGATTCTCCTGCCGCTTACGGTCGATCTGCTTCGAATCGGTCATCAGACTCTCCAGCGACGTCTCCGACTCGTGCTTCGTCGGGAAAACCGAGCCTTCCATGCTCGGACCTGCCTGCGTCATTGACTGCGTCAATTTGCTCTGCGTGACGGTCGACGAAGTTTTACCAGTCGGGGAGCCGACGATATCGGGGAACACGAGAGACTGGATGCACAAGTGATCCGTAGGATCGTCTAGGTCGCTCACGGTGGGTAACATGCTGTGAAGTTTATCCTTCGCGCCGGTCTCGTCAGCATCCACCTGACTCTTCTGGCCCTTTTTCCGCCTGTCCTCCTTCTTGAACTTTCTACTATTCTCCAGCAAGGTCGGCGCGCGTCGCAGATTCGACTTTGCGCTGCTCTGCAATTCCAACGAGCTGAAGAACGCGTCCGCATTTAGGATCTCGGGGTAGGACACCGTCGTCGGCGTCGAGGGTGACTCGTGGACGTTCTTGTCGTCGGGAGGTCGACAACCTGACCGACGATGACGCACATAATTGTCAAGACCGTGTACTGTCAAATTGCACTTGATGCAGAAGTGGGTGTCATCGTCGTCTTCGTAGCTTTCCATTGATTGAGTTTAGATTCCAGTAAAACTGCAGCGAAATAAACGGAAAATAATTATGTTATTTTATTTTCAAGTATGATTTTCCAAAGTTCCAAATCTGTTGCAACATTATTAAAAGCACGAACGTTTACTACCTATGTCAATTTAATGCAGTGAAAAATATACTTTTTTGAATAACTAAATAGAATAATCTTTAAAATTTTAGCACCCACAATTAAAACATTGACGGTTTGGAAAAACATATGTATAATTTTTAAAAATTAATTAAAATATATTGTAGAGTGATTTAAAATAATAATATGTATATATAATTATTACAAGTATAAGATATATATTTCGGGTATTTTTTGATATAATGGTTCTACAATCACGCGTTTTTCTTGCCGCGGACTCGCGCTCGTCTTGCTCTCATCACTTTGTGCTTTTCAACTGATGTCTCTCTTATTCGTTATTTTCGATTCTCGTCTCTTTCGAAAACAATATATCCTTGTCAGAGTCCTTGTATTTACTATGTGTATTGTGACAAAGAAATACATATATCTAGCATCAATTAAATTCGAAATCGTCATTTTCTACAATATTTTAAAAATTGTTATTTAATAAAGAATCAAATTTGTGTGTGTGTTTTATACTGTTCACTTCTTGTCTCAACGAAATTGTAAGAAAGCAACGTGTATAAAAAGACCGCTTCTCAGCCGCTGCTTCATTTCGACGTCGGGAATTCATTTGTCCGCGGTTGCGAGTATCCCCGCGAAGTGAATTTCGAGGACCGTTTAGCCGTCATACCCCGATCACGCGTCACGCAACAACCGCGTCATGGACAGCTCGCTGAGGACAATCGCGTTAGCGAACCGCAGTGGGCAAATTGAAGGTCCGATATTCGCGCAGCAGAGAAGGGAAACAAGTTGACGCTTCGTGCGGGCCGGGGGCAGGAAGATCGGTCGATGCCGCTTGGCCGTTATTCGGACGACGACACTTCGCCTCCCAGTCCTGGCCGCCCCCTTCCCCCCGCTCCACCAACCCTCTGCAGCCCCCGCCGCCCTCCACTTACCACCACGTCCCCCCTTACTACCGGAGGCAGCCCGTGCGGCGTCCTCCACGTCACCCTCCTCCCCCATCGTTGTTGCGCCCTTTCTGTGTTTCCCCTTTCCGAAGTCTACGAACCGGCAGCGACCTCGTGGCTCCGTCTCTCGTCTTATTAAGCGGAGAAAACTAGCGAATGAAATTTCCATCCACCTCCAAAACACACTCATCGGTGTCATCCCCCAACCCCCTTTCCTCACCGGGCCGCTCTATCTGTCCGCCAGCGTCCTGTCGAATGGCTAATATCCCCGGGTCTCCCGGTTTCGTCGTCGTTCGTAGTTTACCTTTGACGTGACTGAAATTCGATTTGCGCCGGGAACTTGCAAAAATGTTTCCGCTTACCGGGCGTAACCGACTTAGCGCCCTTGATCGGATGTCGCGTATCACGCGCGGCTGCATAACGGAAGGGACCGCGAGCGAGCCACCCCACCGGTGGATTACTCCCCCGTTGCCGATCTACCAGCGATGAGTAAACTTCGTATAAAATTTTCCGGGGAGTTTTTTGTAATTTGTTCTCTTGCGGTAACAGGGGATGTAACGGTGATCGTGTGCGTGTGGGGAGACACATGTACACGTACGCACATGCACAACACCGTGATCTTGCTATGCGCAACCGTGGTATTCAATAATGCATCCTGCTGCAGATCCAAGATATCTTCACATTCTACGCGATGCTGATGCGATGTACAATGTACATGGTGTTCTGCATTATCGTTGAGCGAACCAATCAATAAAACTCATCGACAAATTTAACTTAAGCAGATTTTGTTTGAGCAAGATTGTAATAAAAGATAATAATAAAAGATAAAAGATAATCTTTAGCAAAATTTAGACAAGGAATATCTGAACTTTGGATATCTGGCTTTTTGTCAAACTTTGTAGAACTTTATTATATAGAACTAAATCTAAATTCATCCCTCATTCATATCCTTATTAGGAATGTGGACTATACACATCCTGTACATTCGCGTTAATCGTGCAGCCAATCATGGATTGAGCGATTCTAATAACGACTGCAAACAGAACGTTGACAAATCGAAATAAACGGATTCACGAAAAACGTGATCAGCTCGACGTATTGGATCCTAAACTCGAACGATTCTGTATAAATCTGCCGTATCACGTATGTAACACGTGTACGACATTAATAAGGAGATGTCTGCGAGTATCGCGGAGGGTGAACGGAGGTTCGCCAAGATTTACGAGTATTTGCCGAAAAAACAAGAATGATCGTTAATTGGGCGACGTCGTTGAGACATCGATACGTCAATATTAATATCCATGGTTGACGCATCGCGCGGCACTTCTGGCTAACTGCTCATCGTTGCCGGTGATCGAGGATTGCCGATGACTAATCCCTAATTACAGATCGCAGTGCGGAAAAAGGATGCGCACCTGCTGCCAATGGGATTCGCGTGAACACGAGATTACTCCTCGCAATGTCCTCACGATTCAATCGACGACGGAAAAGACGAGAAAAGGCGAGAGGTAAGTACTCGTTGAATGCCACGAATAGATTTCCTGTAATTTGTCACTGTACGCACGTACTGTGTACACCGCGACTGTAACGCAGAGACTCCCTTGTCGTAAAAAATTATTTTCTTATTAACAGACATATTAAATGTAAAATCAAGATATAAAATTGCACTATATTACAACAAATTAATTATTACAGAGTAAGGTCTATACGTTTTATAGAGCCTGTACATAGTTTCTTAAATTATCGGAGAGGTCAATGCGATCTTCATGGGGAGCGCAACGCAGCCTCCACCATGGCTTCGATCACCATTACTAATCTGACCGGAATGATCGAGGGTTCTGCACTCTCCCTCGCTTGATGCCCGCTATAATTAACAATAATCAGCGCGATCCCTTGGACAAGAATGCGCCGGCCTCTCGCACGACCCCGTCACCGAAATCGAAGCCCGAGCGAGTCGAAGTCAAGGAGGAAGAAGAAGAGAAGCGAGACGACGGAGAGAAGGATCCTTACGGGACTCGTCGAACGAAATTAGACGATCTCGATCCGAAGCCGTAAGCGACCACGACTCTATTCCCGCAGACTCTCTTAACCTCCTTTTCATCGCTCCTCTCTTCGGTGCAGGAACGATGAGATCTACCGAGTGATCGTATGAAATCGACCGAATCTCCCTAACGTAATTCCGTGCTCGACTTATTTGTATTTGCAAGAAGAACGGCGGCGTTCGTTCTCTCTATCTCCCCAATTACTACTTCCAGTGAGCCGTTTATTGTCCCGCGTTGGCCTTTTGTCGTTAAGAACGGAATTTGATTAAAGTAACACGTGGAGGAACGGATCTCTTTAAGTTCCCTTTGGTTTGTCTCGTGCATCGTTCTGCAATTTTTCTTTATTTATCTTGTAAACGTGTGTTCACCCGAAAATATTAATTCTAGGATTTTGCGTAGCAAATGTTCGAAATTTATTGTAGTTTATTTCTGTGATATGTATAGATGCAATGTTATCTAAATATTTCATATAGATTTAGCAAACACATAGAGACTCAAGGAAAGATGCACTTTGTGCCGGAGTCTCTACAAAATGTGTGAGCAATTTAAGTAAATGCCAGACGTATCAGTGGATCTGAGTTCTCTGCTTCGTTTTCAGTTTTCCATGCTGAAAAATAAGCGATCTCAGGACAAAAGCCCGCATTATCGGGTGCACGGGCAACGTTCGAAAGCTGGTTACGTCGCTACCATTCAACGTGTCGCGCGTTCGCTAAGAAGCGGCGAGTACACCCTTTCGACTTCAGCCATTCGAGGCATACCAACTAGGTAACCCTTCGTAGGGTCAACGAAGGACCCGGAAACCATAGCAAGGTGAGCTCGCCGCATGCGAGCGTCCGGCAGGGCGAGAGGGAAGGCGGGAGGCGGTTTGCCCGAGAAGGGAGATGGACCGGAGGTAGACGCAGGGGATGCAAGGTCCGGGGAATATTGAGCCGCTCCGTTAATGTTTATAACGACGTTAGACGTTGGTGTCCCCGAAGGCGCGTGTGTAGGTGCTACGAGATAGGTAGAGAGGTGGCTTCGGCCACCCTTCGCCGTAGTCCTCCACTGTCTCTTTTTCTCTCCGGGCCCACCGCTCTCACCCATCGTCTCTCCTTCGTCTCTTTCTCACTCGCTCTCTCACTCTTTCTCATTTACTCTCTCTCTCCCTCTTCCTCTTTCTCTCTATCTCTCTCCTCCTCGCAACGGTGGCGGCAGTGGCAGCGCCGGCAGCAGGACAGAAACTGACATAAGCGCGCGAGTGTGTATGTAGAGCACGTACTCGGGGGCTCTCCAGTTCGACGGAGTAGGTGGAGGTGGGTGGTCGTGGGGACCCCTGTGTGTAGGGGGGAAGGAGGCAGAGGGAGTCGGATGGCGGGTGGATGGGTGGCTGAAGGTGGCGGAAGAGGAGGAGGCGGTGGGTTGCATTCTAGCAATGGGATGAGGGAGCCTCTGTCTAATCGATGCCGCGGCGGTGCGCGCTCGCCCCGCTGGCTATTACGCACCTTAATGTCCTTTTCCCTCGGCCCCCGCCCGCCCTCCCTCCGCCACCCCCGTCCGGCCAGCCACCCACTCGACGGCTCCCGCGTCGTCCTCCTCCACCTTCGACGCCGCGCCGTGCGCCACCCGACGCTGTGCCGCCGCCGCCGCCACTACCGCCGTCGTTGCTCCTTCTCGCTCCCTCACCCTTATTCCGCGGCTTCTCACGACGGCCGGCGTCCTTTTCCTTCGCCCGCGTTCCTTTCCTTCTCTCCGGCACCGAGAGAGGCGGCCATGACACGTGTCAATCTACCGCAGACGCCCGATCGATACCGACGGACCTCGGCTTCTCTCTCGGCGCTCCTCCGCTTCTTCCTTCGCCCTACTGCCGACAACTGCCACCCTCCTCATCCCATACTCACCCTCCCCCGCCTCTTCGCCCCTACGTCCGCGGTAGCCGTCGCCGCACACCCTACAACGAACCTTCTACGAATGTTGGCGCTCTGTGCTAGGCTAGCACTCAACGTCTGACCTGCTGTCTTCATCGGGAGTGCGGATCCCGTACAAGATGCTCGGATTCGGTCTGAATATTTTCGGGAGTTTGACCAATCGAGACGAGATCATCGCACGTCCAGATCCATAGCGCACGAGAAGACTGTACGGGGCACACTGCGTTTTGTAGCTAGGTAAGAAAGAGCCTCTCCTTATGCGGGGAAACATTTGCCCCTTTAAGGATATCACTTAATCCGGATTTCGGGAACGCGCACTCGACAGACTGGACACCGGACCAGGACTGTGACTCTACTTCGAAGACGAACTCAATATGCTTGTCTGGATAGCGAATTTTAAGTTAAAAGGAGATGTCAGGCGATCGGTAACTTTGCGGAGGAAACTTTTTGCGTGACCGAAAGTTTCTCGTAAAGTGCGCAACTACTCATAAGAGGAAAGCAAAGCATAGAGTCGTATGAATCAGGTATCCTGAAATGCGTGTATTTCTATAAAATATGTATATATATTTATAATGTACCAATTTTGTACATCATAAATAATTAATATCAAAAAATTTCGATATAAATATACCGCATTACAAAATGCTCATCTAAAATGTAAAAATTATTATAAATTAAATGTTTTATTAATAATAGTAAGACACAATTTTGTTTGCAAACTATAAAGTAAAATAAATATTCATGCAGTTTCTTATACATGAAACTTATTCTTTTTACGCATAATGATTTGTCAATGTTTAATGAAGAACCTACTGACTGCAATCAATATGTCATAAGATACTGTGGCTAGAATTCTTTGTCCAGAAACCTCATGGAAAAGAATAAAGCAACGCAATCCCACGGTTCAGGAACAACCCTTCGATCAAGTCGTAAAACTCTTATTCCGCTCGACGAGTGTATAATGCTTATTTGTAATGACATGGAGACAAAGAGAAAGTGTACTAGCAAGTAGCTTAACTATTTGAAGAATCTTTGCTTTGTGTCTTGTCGTAATGACTTGCAATTATCAAGATGGACTCGATACTAAGTAACTGCGAGATCATATTAATTACAATGATTATTTATCATTTGAGTAATTAAAACCCAACGTTTGCAAACAAGCAGATGGGCTTGCAAATCAGAAATATATAGAAATATCAGAAATGTAAAGATAATTGTAAATATACAAAAATATAAAGTTTAACATAAAATATTAAATTGTTAAAAAAATAGTTTAAGAGTTTTAAATTTTAAAAAAGATTATGTAACAAAACAGAAGAATCAAGAAATAAATTTTAAAAGCTTGTCCATAAGTATATAAATTAACACTTGTGCGTCTTGTTTAAGTCAGCTTCAATATTATAATTAAACGGAGTAAAATAATTTTGCTCCAATATTGAAGAGTGTTCTTTATTTAAGTAGCAGAATTAATAACGTTAAGAGAATGTCGACGTACGTGAACGAATTGCAGCGCGATAACGTTCCTTACAAAAGTGTAGAGATAAATTAATGTCTTCCATCCACACCAGAGCAGTCCGCTTGCATTTCTGGTACTTTACACTTGCAAGTTCACAATATTATCGCACGTATCACTATGAAAAATTGCGCTACGTCGTACGCCAACCCAACTAAAATTCGTTGCAACTGGCTTTTAACGCGGCCGAAAATATGCTGGTGTCTAAATCGAAACGTAAAAAGGAAGCACACGAATTAGATGACGCAATAATAAAGTGCATTGACACTTCCGAGTTCTCACATGTTCTCATTCGCGTAATCACAAGTGTTTTATTAATGTTTAATTATAGTTTATGCCCATCTCGACTAATGTATCGACCTTCAGATGCCTCGTAGACGTCGTTAAGAGTCACGCGATAGACGTTAGTTCTATCGAAGATCTAAAAAAAGACGATTCGTAACAAACGTACCGTGGGGGGTTCGTCTGCGACTTCTCCACGTCGAAACATCGCGGCAATTATTTTCAAACAGGCCGCCTCCGGTCGGTCAATCTTCTCATCCAGTACCCGAAGGTATTCTAATCGTCGGCTCGATCGGGCCGCACGAGCTATTTTCGAGACTACGCGAAGGTTACTTTGTTGGAAATGCGACCTCCTTGTCCCATCCCGCGCCGAACCCCTCTCCATCGAACCCGACGAACCTTTCTATTCTCTTCGCCCTTCTCGCTTACCGACTTTCTTTTCGTCTCTCGAAAAACGAGTGCGGGATAATTCATGGAGGTCTCGGGGAAAAGGAGGAATTCGGAAGGGGCAGCGGGGGGAGAAAGGGAATAAGGGAAGACGAGGGACCGTTGCGACGTTTTCTTCGCGCGGTACACCGCGCGTACGGAAAAAAAACCCCTCATCACCCCCTCGGTCCAATTGGCGCGCGTTATCGCGCATCCGAAAATTGCTTCACGGTGAGTGGTGAGATTCTAACGAATTCCGTTATCATTCGCATCGTAGGAATGTTTTCTCGGCGCACTTCGAGACAAGCCATGGGTAGTCACACTCTTCAGCTAGTGAAGTTCTTTTCACAAGTTTGAGGAAAATAGAAGAAGATAGGAAAGAGGAGCAGGAACGAAGGCACATGATGAAAAAATAAATGCAAACGTCTTAATAATTCGCGCCCTAGCAGAAAGACAGCGAGGGGTGCAATTGAATTCGGCGCGAACGCAGAATATTTAACCGGCAACAATCGGCGTCTGTAAACTATTTCGTATACGCAATTTTTTCGGCCGAATTTATGATTGCGAGAAACGAAATGTGTCGATAGTAGATCTATTTTCAAGCGTGCCCACGTGTGTGCGTCCAGCGTATATACGCACTCGCGTACAAGCGTGATCGCCCACGCAAAACGTCAATTCGCTATTCCCTGGACGATTCTTATTGCGCCGCTGCGTTAGGATTTTTCCAACAAATCAGCGCGAGATTCGTCAGAGTCGAATACAAAACTTTCATGGCAGAATTCTCTGGCGTTGATATAAATACCGCAATGCGGGACGCAGAATTTAATCCGCGCGTGAATATGCGATTTTATTCTGCGGTTGCTAATGCCATGGTTGGTAGAACACTTGGCAAGATTACGTAACAATAAACAAGCTAATAAACTTAAACCGATTGTCGTTTGAAACATGGCACTACGACTAGAAAACATTCCTACATTTCTACTTCCACAATAAATTTTTATCGTACATTATATCAAATATTTCTGTCGCTCGTCGCTTCTCCGCCCGTATCTCTGAAGATGCACCTAGAACACATAGGCGACAAGAAAACTACCATTGCACGCGAATCTTTCCAGCGAAGAATTACAAAAGTGCAAAGGTTGAAGCGGTTGGCAGACTAAGTCTCGTCAACACGTAATAAAACCGAATGTTACTTCATCCAGGTATCAGCAGCGTTACATCGGGATTATCGATATCCCTGGTCGCTATCTGACAGACTGACAGTTCGGACTGACAGGTACACACGCTCGCACGCCCACGCGGATTTCAACGCGGTCAAGCGCGCGCGTGTACGGGCAAGCGAGCGAACTTTGAGATCTAGGAGGATTGTCGTGGCACTGCAAGATCAGGACTGCCGCCGCGATAGCAGATAACTCTGCAAAGGGACGTACAGTGCTTTATTTTACGAGGTACACTTATTTCGACTCCCGCAGGGGGCTGGCTGCACGTGGCACGCGCGCGCACATCCACACACAGACGCGCGAGCACATAAACCCATACACGGAGGACTTATGCGTTGACCTACATTGTCGTTGCATAATGGGATGTCTTTTTCGAAATTTTGGGAAGTTTAGTGGACGCCAAAAAAAGGTCGTAAAAGGAACCCTCACCGAGCGGAGACAACACGTCTAAACCATGCTGCACATGTTCGCACAACTACTCCATTTTTCAATCATTAGTCATCATGACATAAGTACATAAAGAGACATAACTTTCTGTCGACCATAAGGTAAAACTGTTGTATTACTGGAAGTCGAAATACCTGAGAAAAGTGCGTGAAATTGTATTTCTTGGAGAGAGAAAAGGTAGCTTCAGGTTTTTAACAGGTAGCTTTATTTATTCACTATTATTCGTTCAGTTAATTTTAATACTCTTAAAAACTGGTATTTTTATCCTTTAATTTATCTATTCTTAGAAACTCTAATGAGGTGATATTTGACGACAAGCGGAATGCATAATCGGGGCGTTACTCGCTTTCTTTGAGGAGAACGCGATTGCACAATTTTTTGACCTATACTGACTGTGTACAATGCTCTAAGTTACACTGGTTGGATAAAGTTTGCCGTTCGCAAGACGTCGAGAAGAAATATTAGCCTGGACGGAACCTTCCGCACAGAGGAAAGTTATCGCAAAGTTATGAGAACCGTCAAACATACAAGTTAATGATTTATTGAGGAATTTATTTCATGAATCTAAGGTGACTGCGAGATACGTGCTTTCTTCGCCAAGCGGACGTTGTTGTCGACACACTCGGCTGGCCTTTCACCTATTTGAGCCAAATGCGAATACCGTATCGTGAATGAATTTCACATCGCAACAGTCACGTAACAATGAAAAATTACGTGTTTTCTCAATAATTGATGTCGGAGAAGCTGAGTGCTCCTGTATTAAAACTTAAATCGAAATTACGTGAAAAATATTAAATATCGGTAGAATAATAAAAAAATAAAATAAAATCATTAATAATAACAAGTAAAAATCATTTATATAAATTAAGCACGTGAAAAACTAATTTAAGATTTTGACATTATGATTGACGATTTATAAACAAAGCTAGAGAAAGATATCCTTTACATAAATATGCTCAATCTCGATGAGATACAAATCACGCAAGAATACACTCTGCGATATTCCACTCACGCTTTTGCAGCGATTTGCTGGAATCATTTATCAATCTGCCGATTGCGTTGATCCGACGCTAGAAAATTCTCGCGAATGGACAAGCAAAAGTTTTTACATTCGGCCGATTTATGGCTCCCTATTTATTGTCTCTGGCTACTGCTTTGTTTGTCTCGCAAACTTTGCCGATATTTGGTCAAGTTTCGCGATCAAATACGGCATGGATCTCAGTCGGGATACGGTCGGTCTTCAGGAAGAGCCAACGGATTCAGTCTGCAGCCAAGTCGCTCGATGAGAACGTCACCTAATAAACGATCTCGTAAACGTCGCGCCGCGAACGTTGCCGGCGTCGAATTGGCTTGATGCGCGCGGGAGCGGCACGACCTCTTCGACCCCACTGCGGAAACGACGCGACTGTCGCCGAAATAAAGTGCTCTTTGTAATATCCCATTTGTTGAGGGTTTCAGGTGATTGTGAAATGCAAATCATGATGCAAATCTTTGCGGACATACACACGAACGAATATAAAGCTCAAAAAGGCTGAAGAGCCGAGAAATAAGATTAACATAAATCGCAAAATTTTGTAAAAGTGTAATCTATAATTCTGTAAAGGCACTGAAGTAGGAGTTTTGTTTAGGAAACACCTCTGTGGTCAAATAATTTTTAATCCCGTCCACCACAATACGAACATTTTTAAAAATATTTTAACGTATGATAATTCTTCATTTATATAAATTAACTAATTCCGATTTAAGCCAACGAGATTATGAGGATTGTAATTCATATATAATACTTACTCGGCAGTTTTGATAACGAGCTATATATATAATCATAATCATCACAATAAAATTAAAATCATAAATGTACAGTGGATAATTTATAGAGCATCGTATAAATGTCCGTGCAAGCAGTACATTCGCATCACGCTTCCATTGACGTATTCACCAATTCACGCTCCGAAAGAACAATGTTACGAGAGGAAGTTGCCTTCCATCGGGTTGTGGTCCTCGCGAAAATGAGAAAGTCAGCGGCATAATCGTAAACCAAGGTACATTTGCATGCGCGCTAACGAAAACCCCATAAGTATGACTATGCCCTTCTACGCAAGAATTCAGCAGGATGTGCGCCAGAGAACAAGAGGGAATGAAAAAAGTAAAACAAAAAAAGAACGAAAACCCCGTGGTTAGCCTCGTTAATATCCGATCCGCGAGGCGAGCTTGCTGGAACGACAGACGACCCCGCTGGTAAATTGGGCGTCGGTGCACTTTTAATTGACAGGAATGTTTAGCGGTAATGAACGCTTGCCGAGTGGAAGGAGCGGAGGATAAGCCGGGAGCGTATGCCGACGGTAGCAGTAGCGGCGTCGACGACGACAACAACGACAACAGGAAAGAAACAACGCAGCGCCAGGGCCACGACTAGATAGAGACGCGGCAGCAGGAGCATAAACATCCTCGGCCCCCGGTGTTGGCCGCGACGGCGGTGGCGGTGGCGGGGGTGCAGCGCGCACGTTCCGCACTGTGGGCGTCGCCGTTCTGTTCCTACCACGGCGGTAGGGGTGCTCTATGACGCTATAGATCATGCAGGCTCCGCCCATTGGGCGGAGACTGCTCGCCAGTTGGTACGGCTCAACCCGCAGCGCCAGTGTTGCCAGCACTTCCACCGGTGCCCGCCAAAACGAGCTTTGCTGAGCCGGGAGAGCACGGACTACCGTGCTTCCTGGAAATTTCCGAAGAAATTTTTCGAAGCCGAAGTTTAGAGAAAGTTCGAAAGAGAAACAAATCGCTAAAAAAGGAAACACTAACGGAAAGAAGAATGTTACTTCTAAAATTTAGGAATCAGAAATATATATAAATCAGGAATAGTTTCCCAAAAAATCATCTGGCAAAAAGTATTGTTCACAAAAAGAATGATAGCGTTCTAATATCGTTTATACTATTTAGTTGTATGAGTTCTGTTATGTGATGTGTTTTGTAATAATATTAATAATGTAGCACATGTTATGCGTAATGTAATATCTAAATTGTTTGTTATATACTATTCGTAAATGTATCAAAGTTACGTAGCAAAGTTAGATATAAACTGTATAAATTACATAATATTATTTCTGGATATTTCAAAATTTGTTAAAATAAATAGTACTAAAATTTAAGTAAGGCAGTGCAATTATTATACGTGCCCAAAAATAACATCCTAGTATCAAATATTATTTTTACTGAATAACTTGTTAAATAAATTTTTTCAGGAAAAACAGTTGTATAATTATTGAATATTTAATTAATCTCAACAATCTACTAACTTCCATACAGATCAATATGTTCTTTTATATTAGAAAAATATTTAAGAGACGCAATATATTATAAAATATAAACGGATGTAATTTAATAAAAGAGAATTGATTAATAAAATTTTGAAGCTGTTATATGTAACAGCTTTTGTATACAATACTAATTTTGTTTTTGTTCAGGAACTAATTTTACACTTTGTACAACTTTCTACTGTACGTGAGTGCCTCTTAGCACTCTATTGACTGTCAACATTTTACCTTTCCAAGAATACTGAAAATATGTTTAACAAGTACGATATATTGTGAAATATACGTTAGGATAATCTAGCACAGGAAAAACATTCAGCGAATCCTTTAATATAAACAATGTAATGATTTTCTACAGTTACTGTGCATGTTTGAGGTTAGGTTACAAAATACTCAGAAAACGCTCGATAGCATCATCTTTCAGATTATTCACAAATCACAGCTCTACTTCTCTAACAAACAATGCTAATCAACTACTTACCTTGACTTGAAGTCGCCTCGAACACTGTTTTTTATGCAAAATTCTTGAGAAACTCCTAGGTGTGGCTTCGCGTCGCCGTAGTACCGTAGGTCGTTGTGCAACAGCGCCTCTCGCGGCGGCAATCAGAATCATTACACCAGGCAACGTTTCCCTGTGCGCCTCCCTCGCGGGCCGACATAGTTGAGGACCCCGCCTCCTTTTCCGACCTCCCCCAGTGCGCGCGAGCGCGCTTACTGTTCTATAGGTCTGCGATGGGCCCTCTCGCTACGATTTCTTTTTCGTTCAGTATGTCGCATAGTTCTATTCGAAAATTTCGTTGCTCGCGAGTGACCTCGCGCAAAAAAAGCGGGAACGAGAAAAATCGTGAAATTTGCCGCGAGTGGAGGACGCGTGGGTGCCACGTCGCGGCCACGTTGCAGCGAGCAGCGCATCCGCCAGCATCTGGTGCATCCGCAGACGAGAGTGGCTGGCTTTTGCGCCGTCGCCGGCGCGGCGAACCCCTCGCATCGCGTCGCATCAGTCGCGTCGCGACGTCGTGCGCGTGTATGGGTAAACCGAGAACGACGGCGGACAAGGCGCACAGTTTCTCCTCCTCCTCCTCTCCCACGACCTCGCTCATTCACTCGGTACACTTCGCCCGGTGGATGTCCCTCCGTCGATCCTTTGCCGCGTCCCCTTCTCCACTTCCTCGCGGCCCCCGCGACCTCATCGGTCGCCTCGTTCGCGGGCCGCGGACGCGATCGCGACCGCGGAGGAGAGAAAGAACGAGGGCGACGGGAAGGAGAGGTTGAGTGAGTGCGAGTGAGGCCAGCAAGGAAGAGCGGGCGAGCGAGGAAACGAGAACGGTTGGAGGAGGTGACGGAGGAGGAGGGAAAGAGGACTACTACTACTCCTGGGATCCCCCCCACCACACGGCCTGCCGCCGCGACGCCAGTCCGTAGTCAGTCAGCGCTGGACCGCCGCCCGCTCGATTTCGCGATCCACGAACGACGGTAGCCTTCACCTCCACCTCCTCCCCGCTTCTTTTCCGTCTGCCGCGCTCAGGATCTTTCTCTCTTTCTCTTTCCTTCTTCCTCTGTCTTTCTCTATACCGCTAGTCTCTTTCTTTCTCTTTTGTTCTTTTGTCTGTTCTTTGCCACCGAGTTTTCTCGCTTTCTATCTATCACGTGTGTTCTCTTGTGTTTGTTTCATCATTATCCATCTGGTTACCTCTTTTCTCTCTCTTTTATTTTCTACATTTTTTCTGTCTTTTATCTTTCAGTACTTCTGCGTATGAATCGCCGCAGATCACACGTCGTGGAAAAGTTATCGCGCGTCTATCCGAAATCCCTGAATCCATCCATGAGATAACTCTTGACGCGATCCCGATCACGGTCGTCCGAGAGCGAGCATCGCGTACCGGTGTAAATGACGACCGTCCGGGAAAGTGACGAGTGAGACTGATTGATGATTACTTGCAGAGAGAAAAGTGGTGAATCAGGGGTTGGTGCACGATTCGGATGGTTCACGTTTCAGAGTAGATCGGTCTAGCACCGCGAGGCCGAGAATTACTCACAGTCCAGTGTGATAATCCTAGCTGGAGTAGTGACAGTAGTCCAGAAGTATCAATATTTTTCCCGCCATGTATACGTCAACGTAACTCTACGGGGTCTTCGACATCGGTTGCTTGGCAATGGCGACGCGTGTACGGATGAGTTCGCATGAGTGACAGAAAGATCCTGAAACTCCGCGTCTCCGCTCAGAGATTCGACAAGTGTGTTGTCGCTTCGCCTCGCGACCTTCTGGTTCCGCGTGAACGTATCGCAGGGTGCACAAGTGTGCGAGATCCGGAATAGGATGACGACAATCGCGATGACCGTGTCACTGACGACGGGCAGGTCGTCGGTGATCACAATGAGGTAGTGGTCATCGGGACGCGTGCCGTTTGGGTGACCGCAAGTGTGTAACGTAAAAGAAGAAAGGCAGGAAGACTATCCCAGGTGGTCGCATTCCGGGGGAAGACATATTTGAAAAGTATTCTCGGTGTTCTCGACAGCCTGATTTTTGGGGACCAACCGATCGCAGCCAAGGCGAAGAGAACTGGAGGCCGCACGGATAATCGAGTACCCCCGAAGGACGCAGATGCCCCGAAGGAAACAGCACGCACCGCAACGCATGAAATGTGAGTCGACAGATTCGATGCAGAATTTACCAGTGACGGTGGAACGCGAGGGGAACATGCGCGTGCCGATATCAGAGAAACAGAGGACTCAATAGGCAAAAACCTTTTCCAAATTTATCCTCGAAGAAGGGACGAAGTAATTTATTTATAATTGTGATACGAGTAAATCTCTACAAAACTATCATGGAAATGAGAAATTTACTAGTCATGCGAATTTTTCTCTAGACTCGGCTCTCGCATTTTCCATGTCAAGATAAACGGAGCAGTCCACGAGTGACGAAGTTCAGAGAAGAACGAAAAGTTCCACCGTCGCTGATTCGTCGACGAGCTCGCGGAGCCACGTGGAATACCACGTGGAATGCGGCGTGATTTCGGAAGTAATCGCGGGAAATTCCGCGCGCGGAATTGCCTCGTTACTTTCCGCCGACGTGATCAGCGCGGTGCCCCACGAGCACGG
Source organism: Ooceraea biroi (assembly GCF_003672135.1). NCBI lineage: Eukaryota > Metazoa > Arthropoda > Insecta > Hymenoptera > Formicidae > Ooceraea > Ooceraea biroi. The sequence continues at coordinate 2,627,257 of NC_039506.1, forward strand.
CGCCAATAGTTGACGCGTGCAAAAATCCGGTCGCCATGATCGATGCGACGAGCTCAATTGGACTGTTACTTGATGATCGTCGTGAGCAACGGCAGGCCGTCACGCCGGGACGAAATTCTCGAGGTGCAGCGCTGCGATTTACTGCATTTCTGCAGCGCGTGTTTATGGATTAATTAAAACGGAGAAAAATGTCCGGGTGATCGTAAGGGAGCTTCCATAAAGTCGTAGAATGTCTTTTACTACCAGTTTAGCATTCACGCGTTCCTCGCTGCCGGAGTTCCTAAGTTACACCACTGTCATGCACGGTGGATATTATCGCGCGAGAAACTTTTAATGCGGGGATTAAAGAAATAGGAAATGCCTTTTTCGCGATGAACCGGAGCGAACTTGCGTCTTGCACCGATGCGCGTTCAATGCGCGGAAAGTTCGAACAATTCGGCGGCGCGAATCTGGTTTACTCTCTTCAAGTATTTACCCGATAAAATATCCCCTGAAGTTCTCGACAAAAAAATACGTTGACTGTTGTCAGCGGTAAATTAAGAGTTGAATGGAGTGTTATTTCGTTCAGGCGCCGCTTGTGCGGCATCGATAGCGTGAGTAATTTTAGGATACATGTGAGTTGAGAGAGAGAGAAATGTGTCGCATAAAACGTGTGAGTTAAGTGAGGTCAGATTTTTTAGAATACTTTATAATAGAAATTATCGACAAATCAGGAATCAATTTTCCCTTTTCTCGCCAACTTTTATAATGCGAGTTTCATGCACGATGTGTATAATGTATGAGATGTGTATAATTTCTGTGAAATAAATGACCTAATGCAAATTGTTTTCCGTCAAGCCTCGCTCATAAATACCTAAAGACTGTATTTAAAAACAAAATTCTGAAACAACTTCTAATTCCTATTCACTCTTTAAGAAATAATACATTTCATAACGTTTTAAGTTAAATTGTTTGCTAGTTTATTCAGAGATTAGATAAACACATTTCTCTCGGATTTTATTTTTATATACTTAAAAATTAATACTGAGTTTTCGACTAATGCTTATTTAAGCAATAAAGTTTAAATTACATGAAAAATGCAAATGAAAAGTAAAAACCATATAAATATAAAATATATACTACCAATATTTACAAATATATATTTTTCTTTCTGCAGATTAGTATATTAAGCAATTTATAACACAATTTACATTTTTAATCTTTCTCTCTAGTTATTTTAAGGAATCTAATAACGAAAATTATTGAAATAATGAATGAAATATAGAAAATTAGAATATATATGTGCTAAAATAGCTTCCAATATCCTTTATCTTTACATTATCTTTCCACATACAATCTTTGCTATCTTTTCTTTTATTGAAACATTTTATTAACTTTCCTCAAAAATTACATCAACTCTTTACGATCAATACACGTAAGTTACATTCTTGTACTTAACACACACACACACACACACACACACGCGCGCGCGCGCGCGCACACACACACACACACACACAAAATTCTATTTCAAAATTTATCTAAAGTGAGACGAAGAATCATGTAAGGCTTCTCGCACGAGGGTCAAAACCTTCCTGCTCACAAAACTCACAGCAAGCACGCTCTGTTGGCTAAAAGACCAAAAGATCTACGTGTCCTCACCTTTTCTCGTTGAGTAAGGTTGAGGACGGGGCGAAGGTGAGCACGCCATTACGCTGCCGATCTCTCGGCAGATGGGTAGAGCGGAACGGTGCAGTCGCGTCAGGCCAAGGCGATACGTGCGTTCGGGGCCGTGACGCGCGCCATGCTGTCTTTCCCACGTGGGGAGTCATGAGGCGTAAACAAACTCGCCCCCGGTGGCGGTAGATGGGACGCCATCTTGGTGAAGTTCTGCCGGAAACATTTACAATTCACTCAACTTGCCTTACCGAAACTCGGCCAAGCGCCGATAAATCTCATGCCCGCTCGCGCACGCGGGCGCGCCGTCGCGACGCGCCGCGTTGCGGCGCACGCACGTACCGCACCACGCGATGCCGGCCGCAAATATAAATTCGCGGCTAGTCCGCGGAACTTCACTGCCAAGTCTCATGCTTTTTTGTCGGTACCCTGGACGACACCCTTAGTTGCACCCTCGACGGTCAAGGCGATTTCCGATCCCAGCTGATTTTCCTCGCCGAGATTCGAGCGTTCCGAGTGGTCACGTAGACGTTGCACAAATTGGTTCCCGCGAGAAAACCTGCTCATCGCGCGCGCGCATTCAGCGTGCATCGCGGCTCTTGCGTATAAATATAGTTCTCGGAAATTGAACAAATTAGCTGATGATTATCTGATAACTGCAGCCTGGTTATCTGGGTTATCTGAGTTATCTAGTTGGTACATTGTAATAATCCACGTGACAGCAGCGAAGGGGATGCATTTCGGTGAGTATTTTTCGAAAATGCGAGTTGCTAATCAGCGGCTTATCTGAACCGGAAACGAGTGCGAAAGTCTCCAGCCATGCGAGACGATGAAGCCATCAGCGAAAGTAGACGTGTGCGAGTTTAAACGAAATGATAAAATATATAGTCAGCAGGGCCGCGGCGAGCTATGGCGCGGCTAATTTCTCCGTTTAATTTACGATATTCCGGTGAAAGGATCCGTAAGGCACGCTGATTCCTGCGAATCGATCTGCCGGCTATCGATCGCGCGATCGAGCTGCGCTCCCGATAGACCCGGAGATCTAATTAGCAGTATATTATGGAGGAACGATCACGTCCGCTCGGCCATATTCTCGTCATCGGAGATCGGATACGTTCTATCTGGTACGAGCATTCGCCTTGCATCGAGGGTCAGTGAGATAAAAAGCTGAGGCTTCCAACTACTCCAATTGAAGATAGGAAATAGTATATCATGGTCGCCATCGCGGTTAGTGCACTCCACGATATCGAAAACGTGCAGTTTGGATGAAGATATTTTTCAATCGATAATTTTCTGATGAGTAACAGCTATTTCAAGCGAATTGTTGTGAATAAAGATATACTCTGCACATACCTCTCTCTCTCTCCCTCTTTACATTAAAATTTTTTAAATTAATTAAAATTAACTCTATAAAAATGTGCACACACAAGTACACATCATTACTTTATCTCTTACAATCGCGCATTTGTGCGTACCGTGATATTATTTTCAGTACGTGCAAACGTTAATTTACGTTTGTTTGTTTGCATTTGCATTTGTATAATCGCAACTTTTTCGCGAGAGAATTAATGCGGTTGACGCGGTGTTGTATCGTGCTTCAGCACTCGTATCGATTTTTAAATACAATTTTCCGAACTACTTGCCGGTTCCTCGCGCGGAGGAGATATACAACATTTACTAACATTCGCACGCTCGATGCAACAGGTGCAGCCTCGATGCATCCTTCGGGCCTCCATGCCCGAAATTTGCATCGTGGTACTTTGTTGAGTTTTCATTGCGTCGCACTCTCGTCGCGTGGGAAAGATCACACTACCACCGCCGAAAATAACTGCCGCCAGCGGAAAGAAAGCGGCGTTCGTTAAGACTTTATTCTGGACGCGGTGTCGCAACGCGCGATGTTCACTTCCTCGATTTCGGCAACGCCTGAAATCGCCGGAAATAAAATCGCAGCGCTTCATTCATAAGGAAGACAACGCGCTATGGTTGCATGAGTTGCCATCGAGTATTTTTGGCGGTCACGGAATTACGAAGTCAAGGAGGGAGAGAGAGAGAGAGAGAAGAACAACTATAGGTTTTTAGGCGACAAGAACTATCACGACGAAACCGGGATAACCAAATGGGGATGATTGATTCGCCGACAAACGCGCTTCATTTATTCAATATTGAAGTCTTCGGACTCCAATTATATTTAGAGCGTCTCGTCGCTGTTATGATTCTCCTTCTTTCTCTCTTTCCTGCGCGCACGGTTGAGAAATCGATTTTCGACCGTTCCTGAAAAAGCAACGCTGCATCGGATTTAAAAGACCTACGAGACATATCGATCTGTGCCACGTATGTGGCCGCGGACAAGCCAAGTCTGTAATCTTGTCGGTGGTGCAGACTTAAAGTTCACGTCTCTTCCTTTGCAATTTTAATGAGACACATTCCTACTCCTGACTCACACCATGCGAATAAACTAGGCATTTCCGGATTAATGCTTCACTCATCGCGTCCTTGATTGGACACCGGTTGACATCCTTTCGTCACCAGCGTGTTAACGTCTAGAAATATGTGCTATGTAAGCCACAAGAGACGCGATGAGATGTCTCAGCTTAAACGTATGTTACACATGAAATGCTCGAAAATATTTAATCTATCTTCATCCATTTGACATTAAAAATTATCTATTTTAATTCTAAGATGCAGCAAATACATTTGTGTTTTTTATATTTGCATATTTTAATTTTAACGTAATTTAATTTAATTTTAATTTAGTTTAATTTTAATTTAATTTTATAACGTAAATATCAGTTTCATAAAATACTTATGAAAAATTTGTACACGTGCTGCAAAGTGACTTAGATTTCTGGCTGGATACATAACAAAACATTTTCGCGAATCTAAATATGACATTCTCATTTTTCTGAAGTTGATGAAGTGAAAAAAGAGTCTAAAACAGAATTGTCATTCCACGACCAAATGATCTACATATGTTAACCAAATGATCGCGCTCGGCGCGTGTTTACGCACAAAGAACGATAAAAATAAACGTCTCCGATACGACGCAATGTTCTCGAAAATTGCCGCCAGGAAATTATGGATGCGGAGAGCTCTTTGATGGAAAAGTTCTTGACGGAGTCAAGTTTTTCCAGTTGATTCGCAGGAGCTGCGTTGCTTCCCATTTACGTTTACCTGAAGCAAAACCTGTGAAACGTGCTGTTAGAAGTTTCACGATGAAGCCCGGCCATGGAAACACGCATATATATGCGCATATACCTGTGGGCATCTGACGTGATCTAAAAATCTCCAGTGACCTGAGACGAGACTGAGTGGCATCTATTGCGGAAAACTTTCACCTCAAACAATGACGAGATTTTTGGGATCTGCAGGTCACCCTTACCTGTCGTCATAAATTCTTCTCTTTGATAAAAAAAAGCGATACGTCTCTGGCTTGGTTATGAGGATTTTGTGTCACCAGAAAAATTGATTATTCAGCGAAATGGAAGGAAGTCTCCGTTGAAAATTTATGGTTTCGTCTACGATGTTGAAACGTTTGCATAGATCGAGCGATCTGATAGGAATGGTTATTATTAGCATCTCGATAAAGTTGAAAACGATCATGACATATTATTGAAAGACGCAGAATCTCTCTCTTGCGATTTGCATTAATTCTACCGGTTGCTATCCTTAATTATATTGCATTTTATAAATAATGCGACGACAAGCAGAAAAGGCTTATAAATATTCATCTTCTCTAGCTCTTGTATTTTATTTCTATAACTTTCAGAATTCCACGATAATTATTCGGTAATGTAATTTTCGGAATCCTGAAAACGCGGTTCTGTTTTCTTCATGATATCTTACTTTATATCATATAGCCACATTCTCGTGTATTATAATTCTGACGGCTGATTTTATAACTTTGAATTCGAACGAGAATTCAATATGTAGGAAATCTCACAACTGCACACGGGAACGTAATCTTTAGCAAAATGACATTTCTGCAATTTATGGTAATTAAATATTCATTGAATAGATCTATAATAATCCGCGCGATAGTCTCATGCGCTCGCATGATTTCTTCTTACATCGTGCATTTGGTGCTCGTTCGAGTGGGCGTTTTGCGATGTCAGATACGAACATTTACAAAAATGCTCTATGCGTAGAAAGCTGTTTGTCGTTGAAGTAAGTTAATATACGTTTTAGCAAGGGAGTTAGGTGTAATTAAGGTTAACGTGTATTTATTCACTACGTAGCGGATGAAAGTTAAGCAGACAGCTCTATGTTCGAGATATGATCAATTTTATCGTACTTTCCGTAATTGAACATTGGCATTAATTGTTTGAAAGTCGACGGACATGTCCAGAAACGCTCTTCATAAAGCGACACGTGTGATTTAATTATGGCTACGGTGTTTTACGCGCTCGTTAACCTTTTCCACAGGATTTTAATCAAACAGGTAGATTAATCAAAAATTAATAATTCCTTTGAGAATTGTACGCATTTTGAAAATTTGATTAGGTTTTTCAAGCACTAGTGTTTGGACAGTTCCCGGAAGAGAAATCAGACATACTCATGAATTAAATAGAATCAAACTTAATTACATACGTTGAACTGCATGGAATACAAAATATGAATATTACTATGCGAATGCGGATTAAACGGTTGCCAAAAAATCATTGTCAATCTCTGCTCCGAGTTTTCTTCTTCAGTGGTCAAACTGAAATCTGATGAATTGACGAATCTGTGTGTGAGACAGACTTCATGAGAAAAAGCAGCTCAGGTCAGATCGATGAGAATGAATCGACGTAACTTTTTCGTCCCGTAACGAGTCTAGATGTCTAATAGCGCGAGTAGATGCGGCAATATGGATCGAGAAGCGAAATAATTTTTTGCGGGCAGAGAGACGAGTGCCGTTAGACGCGCTCGATTACCGGCGCAATCATGCACTTTTGTGCGCGCCGGCAGAAGCTGGTTCTCGGGATTTTTGCGCGGACGGCCACGGCGAGAAACGATGACGAATGGAAGAGCTATCTTCGGCAGATATTAAAGACGTATCCGCGTGTGAAACGGTTCGACGCTTAGATTTCCGCGTTATGCCCATAGATCAAGCGCGGAGTCAGCTTTCTAATCGGCTCCCATTATTTCCGGTGATCATGATTTACACGCAATGCCGCATCGACGGGCAAATACACCGAATGCAGTATATCTCGAGATAAATGAGACTTCGCTCACGGGAGCCCGATGCTTCTTTCGTTCTCTCTCTCTGCCTCTCTCTCTTCCCGCCACCCCTCCTCTCTCTCTTTCTCTCTCTCTCTCTCTCTCTCTCTCTCTCTCTCTTTCTTTCTTTCACTTCGCCGTCTTCAGTCGCGACGATATCTCGCAACATTTGAATTCGCTCGTATGCAAATGGTAAGCATGATCGATGACGACCACTCAAGAATTCATATGGCAGAAACAGACATTTTACAATTTTCATTGCGCAGTCGGGTCATCTGGTACACGTGTACTTAAACCGGCATGTGTCGCTTACCGTGTTTTATTGATAGAATCTCCAAGGAGCAATTGACAGCCTGATACGTCCCAAATCGTATTTGCGCCATATGCAGATTTCTAGCGCACCAGACGGACCGCACTGCACCGGCGGGGGGTAGACGAAAGGGCGGACATTCTCATTTCGAAAGAACATGGGAATTACGCGGTTTCAACATCGCGGCATTTAACACGCTGCACGACAGTTTCTTATAACGAGCGTTTGAGATTGGCGCCGTATAACGCGTCGGGACTCGTTCCGCTTAATTGTGTTCATCCTAATTTCGCGTTACGATCCGGCCGGTGAATCGTAAGGGCGTTTGCTTATGACTAATCGATTTGCCCGCGGAAACAATACGTTCGCCTTTGAAATTGTCGAGAAGATTGTCAGTCGTGTCAAACACGCGTTCTCCATCAAAGATGATCAACATGTTATCAAGACTTGCTAATCACGCGATCATCGCAGACGATTCATTGAAAAACAAGAAATATCCTTGTTTATTAAAGCGGACTTGTTGTCGAACAAGTCAAGGTTGCGCAATGAGAAAAGACATCACACATCCTCATCAGTCAGTCTTCGTCGATTTCGGATAATGTGAATTATAATTAAGAATCATGAACAAAATATCGTGTGGTATGTACTTTTGGTACGTGGTATGAACATCCGCATATACTTTTCATCAGTGCTGATGAGTGAGAAACAAAGAAGATAGGTCGATTAGACTCGTGAGAGAAGTGAGAGACACTTTGTGCCGTTTTATTGTATAAGAAATGAATTGTTACAATTGAGAAATAATAGTAGATAAGTACATCACATGCTAAGTTTTTATTTTCATCATTTTGCATAGACAAAAAAATAGAATTATGTTATAACAAGAATGTAGAACGAAGTTCCGCTTGATACAGTTTGTACATCTGACAAAGCATTCGCAAACAAATTTGTTCTGTCAGTCTAATGTAACTTCCGAGGAAAATTATTTGCATAATTATCAGAAATAAGGAAACAGTAAGAATATTTAAAAGTATAAACTTCCTAACATCATTCAAAAATCCGAAAATGCAAAAATACAACATTTTAATGATAAATTTTAAATCCATAGAATAAAACTTTACATGTTACATTCATCCTAAGCCGTCAAATCGATTAAAAATGCCGCAGTTTCGCGCAATCCATGTAAGATTAGAATTTCCGGTTCCAAGCTCTTCTTTCTCGCTCGCAGGCTAAAAGTATCGGTCCTTTACAAACGACACGACACAACGTCACATAACATTATAATCATCAGCATTGAGCGGCATGCCGACGTCTTCGGGGACGCTCTTTTCGCCGTCAATATCCTCGTTCGAGACGAGTCATTTAACGGCGCGACGCCGCTCATCGTCTTGCGAACGCTCGCGGACGCCTCTCGCACCCTATTTTCGAGACTCGTAAAATCCGCCGTTTCTCGTATCCGACCGATCCGTCTCCCGATTTACACCCGACGACGCCGCCGTTGACGCCGACGCCGATTCCTCCATGTCGCTCGCTCTCTCCCTCACCGGATCCCTCCCCGCCGAGTTCGTCCCGCTCTCTAAGCGGTACTAATAAATTAGCCGTAGAAAAAGACGGCCGCATGACAGATGCCCGATGGCTGCCATAAAGGAGCTGCCATGTGACGCTCGCGGGTGGTGGGCGAGAGCACATCAAAGCGCATCCTCCGCGCGGCCTCACGCCGATCCGTACCGGACTCTGTAGTTTTATGTTTACCGAGTGATTTGTTGCTCCTCGCCGTTCGAGTCACCGACGACGAGTGCATTGCGAGAAACCGGCTAGTCGTCGACAGAACACGCTGAAATAAATGCGCTATTCTTACGGCGGGAGAAATCCGTCCGGATGGCAAACGTCGCGCGCCTTCGGATTTCCCGCGATGACAAGATCAGGCGGGATACGTAATACGCAAGGCAATTGCGAGTTCAATCCACGGTTCTGCTATATTCAGCAAAAAATTAACAATGAAAAAAGTTATTGACACTTGGAATTTATCGATAAGTTCACGCTGCTTAATTAGTTGCACTTTCAAAAGGATGAACGTTGATTTCAATTGATCGAAAGATGCAGAGAAAAGAGAGTATCGCACAAATTCTGATCTGGGTGTTGTCAGTATCGCGGGCTTTTCCGACCTTTTTAATCGAAATAAGGAACCGAAATGGGAGATCGCGAGAGCACGTTGGAATCCGTGCCAGCTCGACGCTGGTGGTGTCGAAGCGGTGGTGACGGGTGTTGGGGATACGTTGAAACGTCAGGTTGCTATTATCACGCATTACGCATTGTTAGGATGTATTAATAATGTATCAGGATCACCAATCGTGCTGCACGTCGCAGCGAACGCGTTTCTCAATGCAGACGGGAGCTTCAACGCGATTAGCGAGCGTGACGTGTCAAATTGCTGCATTAAATGTAGGCAGTAATAATACGTCGAAATTACAACGCGAAATTAAATATTCTCAGTAACTCGAAACGTGCGACACTTAACATTCATTATGTGGAGTGATTTATTCCTGCGGGATGCATCGATACGCGAAAATGCTCCTCTTTGATGCCAATCCCTCGCAGAGAAATTCTTTTGGAAATCGATATCTGATACAGAGAAGCGAATCATCTTTTTTTTAATATCAAGTCACGCGCGTCGGAAGCGTTACCTCCGCAGACGCTCGAGAGGTCCAGCATGCCAGAACGTTATCAGTGGGCCATTCCTCCGAGCTGCGGGTCGCGACTGCGTTGATCACCGGACGAGAATGCACCGGTGCTCTCTCTCGCGTAAGAGTTGACAGGCCGTGCCACTCCAAAACGAACCACCGTTCGAGGCGCGCCGGCAGGCACGCTTAAGTGACTTTCGGTGTTTGGCCTTTGCACGCGGCGAGAGCCTTTTGCCTTCGCGACAAGTCCCGCGGCGCAGCCGGCCGCGGAAGAAGTAGATGGAAGGCGATGGTGGTGCGTTGACTCGGTCTTTCCCTCTTTCTCTCTTTCTTCTTTCTTTTTCGCTCTACCTCCTCTCTCTTTCTCCCTTGCACGAGCGCTCCCTTCCTTGCGTGCCACCCTCCGCGCGCGGTGCGTGCACCGTAATTCAACGCTACCAGCAGATAGCTAAATCACAACGACAAACCGCCGGTAAATGCGCGAAACGAGAGACCCGCTGCCCACAAGATACGCCATGGACTAGAAAGCGACCGGTCATGGTGTGCGCTCCATGGCATGCTCATGTCTCGCGTTTGTCATTCTCTCCTTGGGTCTGGCCCGGGAGACTGAGGGAAGTTGGATTTAAAATCGTACCGCGCAGACGGACGGAACAGATACATATGCGCGAAAATATGTAGAGTCATTTACATGAGCGAATAGTCCGATTGGGGATAAAACATTCTATCCAACCGAAGAGTTTTATGATACTATTTGTATTTTAAAAAATTAATTATTTACCAAATGAAGCAGTTTGTCATCCTTATACGATTACAATCTGCAGGAGTGTATTTCAAACAATTCAAAACAATTATTTAATACAACGGTTTTTGGGTTTTTGGGTAACCCGGATCAGTTATACGATTGCAATCTGCAGAAATGTATTTCAAACAATTCCAAACAATTATTTAATACAATGACAATAGAATAAAAAGGACACAATAGTTTAATAGTTGCAAAGAGATTACAATTAAAAACGCGCAAAACGAGGCTCGTGGCTCGCAACGCTCGAACGGGGTGGCTCAGGGGTGGCGACCGAGAGTACGACGAGAAACATGACGGTAGAGGGAAAAGGAGCGGAGGAGCTGGTCACGCTTGTCGGTTGCGGAGGGCAGCCGAGGGTGGGAGCGAAGGGTGCAAGCCACCGTACCTTGGTGGCTTCCACGACATGAACTTCACAGACGAGCAGACGCACGGTCAGTACACGCACGCACGCACGCACGCACAAACGCCGTTAACGATAAGTCACCGACAAAGCGGATCCTAGGATCCTCCATCTCGGTGAGCAGCTTCTGAGGGTGATCGCATTTGACATTCGCCCCGGGACCTCGCGCGTCCAGGGATTCGCGTTGTATCGGATGCGCGTGATACCGGCTCGACGAAACACCGGTTCCTCCAGCGAATTCTTCTTTGACGCAGCGTGTTAAGGCAGACGCGAGTAATCGAAGCGTGTGCAGCAATTGGTGTACGATTTGTATTGCTCTCTGACTAGTGAGGAAAGCTTGTCTTCGAATTGCATTAGAAACTAAGGAGGCGATATGATTATTCAATTTTCTTGCAAATTCTATTGAGCATAATGAATTGCAATGTAAACTGAAAGGTTAAGTAAAAGGAAAAAAGATTGTGAACGTGATGTGTCACGAGAGAATCCGCAACAAGTTTCTGGCCTGAAAATAACGAGTTTATTTTAAACTTGTTAAATCTAGATCTTAGAAATCGAAGATTATTTAGATACTATTTTTTTTCTACAGATTCTACAGATTCTTTAGTTATTTTGAGCCCTGTCTTAGAAATATAATATAACATATCTCGCGAGAATCTAGTAACAATATTCATTAATACACACCGATTCTTTCTAAAATTATTAAACGATTAAGAGTCGATAAGAGAGCGTCTTAGAAATGTTCGAAAACCTTCACCGTTGCCTTCTCACCGAAGAAAGATCCATCCACCCCTACACTGGTAGAGCGACATTCACTGAGAGAAAGAGAGAGAGAAAGAGAGCGAGAGAACACGCAGCCAAAACCCGTAAACGCAAACCCCTACAGGGAGTCCGAAGGGTGAAACGCCTCGCGCGTAAAGTACTACTCACACACGCACACACATAGACACGCTGCCACATACAAGGTGCACTTGAGAATTTTCAGAATTAAATTGAAGAAAAAATCTAATCCGAATTTTTTGTTTGTCCAAATTATATTGAGTGAAATTATAATAATAAAATTTAAGATTGGATATATATTGATGTTAATTACGAAATGTAAGTCGAGGAATGTCGCGCGAGATTTTACATAATTTTGAGAAAACACATCATCGTGATACAAAATTGTAAACGATAAATAAAATTTAAATAAAATTTAAACCTATTTATTGGATAAATCTTGGATTTACATGAAGAAATTCAAAGCACATTTTCAAGTATTCCGAACAGTCTTTAGTATCGAAGGAATTCGTGACCTAACTTTCCAGTTTGCCTTATCATTTATCCAGTTGATTCCGCACTGCAAAAACGCGCGTAGCAAAAATATAAATCGGTGATGTTCTTATTTATTAATACCATGAAATTCGCAAAATTTCGTATGATCGAGTGACCGATCGGCGGATCCATCAGGCTCATCCATATCCTGTCGCATCCGAGTAGCTCGGCGCAACTTTTCCGACACCTTGTACACGCGCGCGTGCACGACACGCGTGTCGCGGCACATCGACGGCCACGAACGCTGTATTCGTACACGTACAATCTAGATACTGTTTCGTGGCGAGGAGGCCCCGAAGGGGAAGTAAGCAGTATCTCTCGCACGCCCCTGCAACCCACCCCCTCCGGCTCGCTCCTCCAGAAGCCGCTAGGCGAAAGAGGGGCACCGCGGGGCGGACAGGGTGGCGGGAGGGGGCTTTCTCCGTCCGTCCGTCTCGTCTCGACTCGTCTCGCGTGACGGCCTCGTCAGCCGTCAGCCAAGCTCCGTCCGGATCGATACGCCTGCCACCCTTACGACCCCAACTTCCTCCACCTTCTACTGCGAAAAGCAATGCACCTACCGCCTCCGCTCCCGCGCGTCCACCCCCCGCGTCCGTCCGTCCGTCCGTCCGTCCGTCCGTCCGTCGTTCAACCCTCCTTGCCGCGCAACCCCCTCATCTCGGCGCTCTCACCTCCTCCGTGGCGAGCCTTCTCTCCCTCGCCGCTTCCTCCTCTCGCTCCGGCTGCTGCCTCCTGCCAGCGCGCGCTGAGTCTAGTTGAGTCGAGTTGAGCCACCGGCCGGGTCAGAAGACGTCTGCTGCCCGGGCGAGCGACAGCTGCCCCCCCTGTCCCCCCCGGGGACCCCTCCTTGCCGTCCTAACCTGCTCCTCCTCCTCCCCTTGCTTTTCCCTCTTGCTCGACCCCCCTTCCCCCGGGTTTGGCCACCCAAACACCCCCATTTTACCACCCACTCCTCGTCCACCTTCGACCAACCAAGCACCCCCCGTCTTCGCCCCGCAACTTCTCCCGGCCGCCCTCCACGACTCCATTCTACCGCGACGTGCCGCGAGATGGACAGCTTCGCCTCCACGTCGAATCCGCACTACACACATACCCTCATAGACACACACACACATATACATACGTATATATCCACACGCACACACATATACGTACGTGTATCGCGGGCTCCGTCTCGTATTCCGGCTCGGTGTTGGTGAACCGCCACCGACCTTCTCTACGACCACCCTCCCCTGCCCGTTCACCCCCTTCTCGTTTCCCTTCCTACGAACGCGCGTATCTCGAGTCCGCACTTTTCGCGGGTACTCTCTCGGTATCGAACGGGCTCTTTCTCTCTCTCTCTGTGTCGCCCTCTCCGTCTCGCCGGCATACAACGCTGCCGGAAACCATCGCCGCGTCATCGGTGCCGCGGCCCGGATGGACAATGGGTTCAACGGACGGTCGTCTACTTTTCGTGGACCGAGACGTCGTTGACGCTCCCCATTTCTCCGCGGCGTTGCCTTTTTAGGGCTCGCGTAAATGCACGCCCGAGGAATTGCCATGCTCTCCGCGAGCGCATGGAAGCGAACGATTCGAGCATTCGGTTTACTTGTTTCCCGCATCGTCTCATCTCGCTTCTGTATCTGCACGAAGCAAGTGGATATTGGGTATATCCGCGTGTCGCCGCATAATGAAAAGCATGCACACTGATATATGATTATGTTAAACATGTAATTATTTAAATCTAGATTTCACTGAATTTATAAAGCTCACGGTTAATTTCAGTACGCGATTAACTTAATTTTAATTAAGTTAATTTTAATTAAAAGAATGTTGATGCGCTATGTAAAATTTTATTTATCATAGTTGAATTCTGGATTAAAGGTTGCTCTAATTTTTAAATATAGTGTATATGTATATATTTTTTTAATTTTGTCGAAAGATAAAGAAGAAAAAGAGAAAAAGGAGAAGAGAAAAGAGATCCAATACAACTAATATAATATGACAAGTACAATTCTCAATCTGTACATCTCAGAATAGGATTCTGAGGGAGCCCTTTTACAAGCTGAATCAAACAATATTATATTATCTCGTCCATTATATAACTACGTAAATTATACTACACTGGTCACGCATTGAAACCGTATCTCAATTAAAATCTTTGCTTTCGATCAGTATCTAATAAGGTAAGACTCAACGATCGCGCGAGCTTTCTGCGCTTCCCTTCTCTCCTTTAATATCTCCTTTAATATCGGCCGCATGAAGATTTCATAAAGTGTAGTTAGTAACGGCAGGATTAAATTCACATTTGCAACTGACTCTTTACTTTTGATGCGTCGGGATATTATAATTCCTCATTAAGCGTATGCTTCCGTGTTTTTATCGCGCGGCACCGTTTATGCTCGATAAACCGATTATTATTTCCAGATACGATCTATTTCCATACCTCTACTTACGCTAATGTTAAGTAACTCGTAGCGTGCTCGGCAAGACTCAACGATGATTGAGACACAAGTGAAAAACGGGCGTAGCAGTGCCGCGAGTCAATTCTTCTTCCTCATTTCAAGCGATCGCTGAGCCAAGTGTGAAAAAGCGACCAATGGATCAGAGGAGCATGGAACGTAACTAAAATCGAGAACACTCTATTTCATACGAAAGATATAACCGTTATTCCGATCAGTAAGTTGTACTTAAAGTGTAATATCCCTTCAGCGACACACAAACCTGATTTAGAATAAAATTGTGGATGTAATGAATGTGGCAGGTCAACGTCATCGCATAGCATTGTTAAATTTCGATACACAAATTAATAAATTAAATTCAGTTGAATAAAATTTAAAATTTATGTATAACGCGCGAATATGAAAAGTCTTATGCTCAATTTATACACATTAACCGAACGCATGACGCATATTCTGTTTAAATATATATAATAATTTAGATACACAGAAAACAAAAAGGCTGTGTGTGACAGAGAAATTATCCGACGTGGCGAGTGCGTAAAGAAAAGGCCAGATAAAATGTTAACAAAGTTTGTCTCAATACCCGATGCCAGAGCGAGACTCGGAAGATTGCAGGATAGAAAATATTTATGGAACTATGTAAAAAAGTGAGCGAGTAGACTCTCTTTCGTGCATCGTGCAAACGCGATTACGCGCAGAGGTGAGTTTTATAATCGGCCGCATTTCTCGAGACAATGTATGCGACGCGACACGAGCCTCCCTCCCTATCTCCGCCCTCTCGTTCGATCCCTCGCTCTCCCTTCCGCCAGAAGTAATTAAAATTATTCCAAGTTTTTTCTTGCTCTCGTAATATTGAAACCGCATCGTTAAGAGGCACGATTTCCTATCTTCGATTTCTTTCCTGTCGAGCACCTCCTCTGTGCAAAGACAAAGATCCCCGATAATGAATCATTAGTAGTCGAGAGTCAATCGAAGATTAATTAATCGTTCGGATTCGAGAGCCAATTAAAGTTTCCTCGACAACAAACCCAGCCGGTCGCAGCTACCGGACGGTATAATGCGCTCTCCCCCGTATAGATTCCCCCGCTTGTGTTTCTCACTTCATTCCTTCGTTTCCGGTTCGCGTTCGCGCGAATTCATAATGACGCCGGGCTTAATACCGGCAATTAAGATCCTCCGATCTCGAACTCCAAACATCTTTCGCGAGGATTTGCGTTTATGTTCGGTGCATCAACGCAAAGTGCCTTTTATTATTCATTTAATCCTAGAGTACCGAGATTCATTAGAACCAGTCAATTACCAGTCGGGGCTAGCGCAAATGAACTAGCATCAATCATTGCGCAACGACACATATGAAGCGCGCCTTCATTAACATTTTTTCTTCTTGTTTCTCTTTCCTTTGCTTTATCGCCCGTCGACGGCGGTTAACGCTGATTATCGCTGATAATCGTTCATTATGAAACGCGATCAAGTCGGCTGGAACACACGGAGTGTGTGACGCGCACTTACCGCACTCGCGCTTCGTTCTCACGGAAGCGAGTAACTGCGGCTTGCAGGCTACTCTCGCGAGATACCGAACTCATAGCGAGATACGCCGCTGGTGATGAAAAAATAAAAACGACGAATTGGTGAGTTTTAGCCGCGAAACTCGGAGGCGCGCGAAGCCGGACGGACGCGCGAAAAGAGAGAGGCGGCGTGAAGAGTGGACCATATTTGGCACGCTGACAGTTCGGCGCACTTGTCTCTCTTCCTGCCGGCAGAGAGGAAACGGGCGCGCGCGGATGGGGTGGCTCGCGAGGACACAGAAGAGAGGGTGAGGAGGGCCACGGGGCGCGTTCGTGGGGTGGCGGCCACGAGCGGCGATTGACAGTGACGCGGGGCGACGTTGCGCGCTTAGCCAGCGCACGTGTAAGCGTGTCTGAGGCGTGTAACGATGACGGTCGCACAGACACCGCCAATCAATCAGCTCATTACACCGATTCAATCGACGTCGCCTGACGACCCTGACGTCGTCCGGCCGCTCGATAATCGTCGCGACGTGCGCGTCGCGCTCTCGTCTCTCTCCTCGGAGTTCTCCTCGCGCGCCGCTTTCCGTCGCGAATTTATCGGCGATCGTTACGCTCGACGTCCGCTCTTGATGATCATCTTGCGAATTAGCTGTCCCGCAGTGACTCGTGGTCGTGCGGAATTTTTATGTTGACATCAAAATGCGTCATCGATTTTATTATACTTAAATTTCTTCGATGTTTAGAGAGTGCAGTTCTCGCGTATTAACCAAGCAGTTTTGTTTCATGTCTTGATGTAAACGCTTTCACCAGAGGTGGCGCGGAGACGTCAGCACCATCGAGACGCGAAAGAGAGAAAGAGACACGCGCGACACGTGGCGCGTGCATGTGATTTTGCCGGTAAATTGTGGTACGATCGGTGGTACCTTTCATTCTCTAGCTGATATTCGAAAAGTTGAGGGACGAAGTATACGTAATCAGAGATTAATAGTGTGCCCGGTCGTGAGGTATGACCAATCGATCTACGTTCTATGTGCGCGAGCGCGCGCACACGTCTTAAGTCTAATATTGTTTAAAAGTACCGGCTACGACCCGCGACGTGACGATAAATATCTATCGCCCGCGTTCAGTAATTAATAACCCCGCGCGCGCATTCAAAAGCCGCTACCGAGTACCGTGCCGGTCGAAATACAGGGATCGGAGCGAGGGAGAGGGAGGTCAAGCGGAACGCCCGTGCGAGATGCTCCGTAGCTGGTATCCACTTCCTTTTTCCCCCTTTTTTTTCCCCCGCCGTGACATACGCTGAAAATTATTGCCGTCGTCCGCGCTGTCCCTTCTACCCCTGGCCTCGCCAATCGACCCCCTCGCTCCCCCCCCCGACCTTCTTGCGCCCCGCGTGAACGAGTCGGAGGCGATCCCGACCTCCCGCGATACGGCACTGACGCCATCGTAGAGATGGGTGCCAGAGCTATCTAAGGGGTGATTTCTAATTTATGAGACTGGGGCGATGTGATGAACAGACGTCATAAAGCATGTCGCGCTCCGCGTCTGCAGCCTGCCATGCGGCACTCTCCTCCCTTCGCCCCTACCGGCCTGCCGGTAACGGTGCTCGTCCTCGCCCTCGGTCACCCCTGTTATCGCTGCGCCTCCTCCAAGCTCGCATCCTCTCCTCCGCTGGCACTACATCCCCTTCGCCCGAGCCCTTTCGCGAACCTCTTCCACCTTCGAGCGAACTCTCCTTCCGACACCCCCGGCCCGTGATTTGTGGCCTCTCGAATTCTCCTCGCAAGCTCCTCTCCTTCGAAACTTGGATTCTATCCTTCTCTACGTTTCTCGCCTCCTCGTCAACGTTTATGGTCGGACGTCCATCGGGAACTCGCGCGAACTTCCTTCCCAGTGACCGGGTGAATTCTTTTGTTTCTTCTCGCAATCTTCTCTCTTTCTTTCTCTCTCTCAGTTCGTAGCGATGATGACGATTTCACTCAATCATCGTGTAATGTGGCAATGAGATTTCGAGAATATTAAAGTAAAATTACGCATGTACGTAACTGTAAGTACAAATTGCACTTAACCCTTGAACAGAACATAACGTAACACGAGAGTTCTGTAATACCTTAATTGAGATTTGATTGCTCATGAAACTTGTGTTTAAATCTCATGAAAAGCAATCCGAACAACACGATCGGGTATTTGATCCAGATCGCCGACATCCGTGACAGCGGCTAAAAAGAGCATCCTGTGCCAGATATTTTTTCACGTCTGCTTGATATGAAGCGTCTATTTTTTAAAAACGCTACCTTTTCGGTAAGCGTCAGACGTCGCGCCAATTTTTACCTTAATTTCCTACTGATCTGCGAAGCGAGATATATTTGCTGGATGACCTTAATACGCTCGTCTGGATATACCGATGTATCATTGCGACTGTCTATCATAATTGACCCGCAATATCAAGAGCTGCTGTATTTTATACATTAATAATCAGAGACAGATCGCGCACGAGCGTTTCTCTCCGTTTGTCGCCAGCGCGCGGTGTAACTATTTTTCTCCGTTTACAAGTTTCAACCGGATACAAGTATATTAAATCGTCTGCACATGAGATTACGGATTAAAGAAGCACCAGCGCCGGGCGAACTTTTCCAAACTAAAAATACTACGGTCTGATACACTTGACAGAAAATACTTCATGACGCTTCCATGGTAACACGAATCAGAATCTGTACATAAAATATAAAAATGTTAAAAAAATTACGTACCCTTGCACAGCACAATATACGTATATGATATATATATGTTACATGATATTATGTATTATGCAATGTTTCCTAATTAAAACATACACGGTGTTTCTTTCGGTGATCTATAGCATCCTTTTCGCAGATTTCAAAATTGCATTACAAGTGACACGATATATTTATAGTTAGTATAGCTAAATCCACCGCGCGCAGACCGGATCACACAGTGTCCTATTATCGTGAAAGGTTGTATGAATTATTTCATGAACGATCATTGCTGACTGCCATCTAGACGGACCGCCAATAATACTCGTTCTCAATTAACAACTAATGCGATGCCAATTTAGGAAAAATCGAAGCCAGACGCGGCAACAAGATATAATACCTAAGCGATAAATCGCCATAGTTTCAGATCGAGCTGAAGACAAAGTCTCATACGACATTATCCCATCGCCTGCAGCGCAGACACACACACACACACACACACACACATAAAATGTAATTAACAAATGCAATAATAAATAAGTAATTACATTATGTATATGTAATTACTTTGCAAAATTGTCTCACCAGAAATAAAATAATCTATTCAACCACAATTTTTACATCATTGATTCACTTCAATTCGAGCGTCCTGCTCGCAATTTTGAAGAATATATAAATCGTGATGATGGCATAACTGACGAGGAGGCAATTTCTTACGAAGAAATAAAATTAGATCCACGCTCAACATGCGTATTCGTGTCGTTTGCACTTTATCGTAACGTAACGCACATATACTAAAGTAAAGCGTCAGAACAGCTTATTTATATTTGCTATTAATTGAACGCGGCGATGTAAGCGTCGAGTTTGATGTTGAATGTTCGCGTTGTTCGCGTCATCGACGCCAAACACACACATACACACTCTCACACACCCACACATACACACGTGCATTCCGTGCACGTACTCGAGACTCATTTCGCGTTCAATCTTCGCGCGCGTGGGGAACGCGAATCGATGGATCGGCGGCGCCGACAAGTCGAAGAAACGGAAACGACGTGAAGCGCGCGCGCGGCGCGCGTGCCCCCGCATGCCCCCACGTGCCCTTGTCGGGGGGGCGCCGCACCTGGAGCGACTTTATGCCCGCGAAAATCTGTCGAGTAATCGACTCTAACATGGCCGGAACATCGTGCAAATTGTCGTGCCGTAGTACCCTCCGTGCCCCTCTATGCTGCCTGAGACTGGTTGATGAAACGATCACGATCGGATCGGGGCCAGGTATCATCGGCAAAGGAGAAGGGGAGGAGGGGGCAGGTAGCCGTCGGCGTGGCGATAGGGAAACGATCAGCGACCGCGGAGCGGGTTCCGGGGAAGACGCTTCCAGGATGACGGGGACGGGGACGGGTGAGATGAGGAAAGTAGGAAGAGGGGAACGGTTTGAAACGTGCGGCGCGGCCCACGGAACCTTTGTGAAAAATCGTGTTATAACCCTAATTTAATTTTATGGCCGGCATTACGGCGGATTGTGTTGTATATCGGGGCCCGGGCATAATGGCCGTATATGGCCGTGTATAATAATGGTGAAAGAGAGCGAGCGAGACTGCACTGCAGGGTAGGGGAACGGGGGATCCGCGCGAACGAACGTAGAGAGAGAAAGAGAAAAACAAAGAAAGAGAGAGAAAGAACGAGAGAGAGTCGACAAGAGATGCGGGAGATGCGGAAGAGCGGGCGGGGGCAGGAAAGGGGGCTAATAATCAGTTGTAACGCGAACCGTCGTAAACCGCAAAACAACGAGAATCGAAGGAGGGTGTAGAAAGAGATAGAGATGAGAGAGAAAAAAAGAGAGTAGAAAAAGGGAACGTAACTGTGAGGATCGACAGCGAAGGGCGAGGGGGTTCTATGTTTATATTTAGGGGGTTGGTAAGGTGGAGTAGGCTGAATAGAGGGCGAGGAGAGGAGAGTATCATTATCTCGAAGATGAAGGAAGGACGCGCGATTCCCTTTCGTCGGCTTCTTGTCCTGGACCGTCTCCCCCCGCGGTCCTCCCTTGGTCAACTCGTTTTGAGTCGCGGTCCCCTCGATAATCGTCAAACGCTTGACCACTTGGCGCCAGCAATCGTAAAGCTCTCCCGCCAATCAGGCGGCGCGATTCGTGTTCTCTGAGACGTCGGCGAAAAGTGCAGATCTCTCACAAGCTACGTATAAATTATAATTACGCAGCTTGGGTGCGTGGTTTAAACAACGTAAGTGAATGCGCTCAACGAGCGCCCTTTTCTGTCAGTCTCTCTTTTTCTTTCTACCTTTCTCTCTCTCTCCTGTTCTGGCGCGCGTAATAAACTACTCCCTCTTTTGTCTCCCTCTATTTTTTGCCATTTCCATGCTCTTCGCATAATAATAATTTTATCGTCACTTTAATTTGTGTAAAATATCTTTTCGCACAAGTATCTGTATTTTATATCGCGAGCTGTTATTGAAAGTCCTTGCAAACTCCTGATTTCCAGCGTATCGATCGCGGTGACCATGAAAACGACCAGCGAAAACTTTCACGTATCGCGATTTTTATTTTATGAATTTTAGTTACTCCTTAGTACCTCAGTTGTAAGATATAGACTTTTCTAAACACCTCTATTTTTGTATTTGTGCCTTGATCGTTTTCACAATTGTGCTCGAGATGCGACAACGATTAATTGTATCCTTATCTTTCAAATTTATGCTACACTACCAAAATTCAAGTTGCGCTCCGATCGATACAAAGTAATTGCAAATTTACACATTTATTTATAATACAAGGTATAATACAATCGCGCGCGTTCGATTTCCTACCCCCGCGATTATCCGGCATCTCGCGGTAAATGGGTTCAGCGCGAACGACAGAAAAAGATGTCGACGGTTGGCAACGTCTTCCCCGGTGACCTTCCAGCAGCGGTCCAAGAGCATTATCGCGCGCCGAGGGAAGGAAGCCGTGCCACGAAATTACTATAATACGTCGCTCGTATCGGCGTCGAGACAAGAGAGAAGAGCCGCGTACATTCCGTTATTATTATTGATCGGCTCGGACCGATATTAAAGTGGCCAGGGGGGCCAGTCTCTATGTTTACGCCGGTTCGTCCGAAAAACCATGAAATTACTGATAATCGGCGTAAGCGGCCGCCACGCGGCCGCGCGACGCGCCCTTAACAATAACCCCTAGCGCTATAATCGCTTCCTCTCCTCCCTCACCCTCGGCGTATTCCCATGCTTGCGCGAATTCATTTCCTGTCTTTGCTCATTCTTTCAATCTCGGGCTAATGAATTTTTCTTCAAACAATTTTCGACCGATGCTCTCGACTTTTAGACTGCTTGAAAAACACAAGTTTAAAAAATTCTAGTCTCTTTTTAAGGTAAAAAGATACCATCCAAACCTTGCCGCGCTACAAACTCGTAATTTACAACTGCCGGCGTTGTGTGTGCATGTATATGTGCGTGTGTGGATGGCAGACGCACCTCTCGGCGAGACCCTTACGAGAGACGGAGAGAGAAGGGTGCACAGAGGGACCGGTCGCTTTTTCGTCGATCACGAGGGAGCGACACCGGGAAAATGAAGGGAAGAGGCGCGAACGACACGGCAGGGGAACGGACGAAATAAAACGTCGTGCGTGTACACGCGCGTTCCTCCGCGCGTATTCCCGCGAGCGAGCAAGGCGGCGGCAGGGTCAGGCCGGGTGTAGGCAGGAGTTCGACTTCGGCTGCCGGCCGCCGTAAAAATGTCAATTAAAGTGTTTTATTTGATCCTTCGTTAGAACGTTGAAATGGAATTTTGATTTATGGCTGCACCGCTCCCGCTCTATCCATCTCTCTCTCTCTCTTTCTCTCTTTCTCTCTCCCCCTCGCTCGCTCTCGTCCCCTCTGCATGGTGCGGGTATACACCGGGAACGGCGTGAGTGTGCGCTCGCGCGTGCAACACGCGTAAATAAAATAAATAGGAGGCTATAATTAGTCGGCGGGTACCGGCCGGCCACTCCGGCCGCGATATCGGTATACACGACCGGTTTTCTGGGCTCTTGGTTAAGTTCGACAAACAAATTCCACACAACTCGTTTTACGCCGATCCTCAGAAAATTCGGACCGAGAAGCACGAGAACAGTACCTGGACCCGGTGTCCGATTCACGAAGTTGAGTCGAATCCGGAGCTCTCGTCGAGAGTATCCCCTGATTTATCGGGCCGCCATCACGCTCGTATAGCTGCGGAGGAGTTGCAGAAATAACGGAATCTCTATAAATTTTCTCGTCAAGTAGTAGCTGCACGTCATTCGGATTATTGCGAATTCATTTCAAGATGTTAATTATGGAAAGCGGCGTGTTAATTGGAAATATTATATTTTACTTATCGATGAAAAGTAGCACGTGAGACTTGGATTCTAAGATATCCCGCGGCACCAGTGACTATTTCTACATGTAGACTCTCTCGCAGACATAATAGATGAAGATTTCAATATCTCTTCGAACACGTAGAAACTTTATCTAATTTTCTAGCGAATATTACACGAGATTAAGCGAAAAGTAAAATTTAACCATCGATTTCAGCCCCAGACAGCGTTTTATTTTCAAACCCCATTTGCCAATACTCTTCGATCTTTGATATTAGATGTCAATCGCAACATCGACAGCAGCAAATCCGAGTTCACGCGGAATTCCCGATTAAATCTGCGATGTTTAACGTACGTAAATACGTTAAATACACGAAAGTTCGCACTACACACACATACCGACTTTACCGACTGCCGCATGATGAACTTTAACGCTCGAAAAAGTTCTCGGCGCGGCGGTGAGAGTATCGGCAGGAATCAATCATGGCGAATAGGAACACGCGCGGTGAATTCCGCGGCGCGGTCCCGCGCGGAATTCTCGCGCGCGCGTCGCTCGTTGTCGCTCGCCGATCGATTTATTATCGCACGAAGCGCATCCAATCCAGAAGGTCCGAGGGGCGAAATAACACGCGCGGCCGGTACGAGCGAGTGACCGAGTTAAGTGAAGGAGAGTCGCAGCAGCCGTCCCGCCAGCCGGCCGTCCAAATGTTATTGTTTATTGTGGCCGAACGACAGCTTGATTTATCATGTGAGCCGGCCATATCCACGTGTGAAGTAGTGGCATAATCCCGTTGATTTGTGGCGACCATTGTCCGGTGCACCCCGCCGAAGGTACTCTCTCTTTCTCTCTTTTTTCCTGTCCTTTTTTATCTTTTTCCCCTTTATTTCGGATTATTGTCTCTTCCGCGTCGTTCCGGCGATTTCCGGTTTTCGCTGCATGTCTCCGCGAGACGCGCGTTTAAAGGTTAGTTTCAATCGAAGCAAAATTTCAATAAATAAGAGATAAGAAATATCTCTTTCGCAAGAGATATTTATTATCTTTATGTAAATAATGAATTATTGGAATCACTTTGCGTATCGATGATTACAGCATTTATATTAAATCATCGTTAAATAATATCCTCATCTTAGACTTCACTGGGGCTCGAAATGTCAGTGCCGCCATAAAGAACTCGATGATTTTTTGATGTTTGGCATGTCCGATCGAAACTTTCCTAGAAATTATGAAAAAGACGGCCCGAGCAGAATTGTTTTCATAATTCCACAATTCGCATACAATTTTTGCGGGTTGTGTCAGGTTCGTTTTACCATTTTACAGTGAAATATCGTCGGTTCTATAAATAAAAAAGATTCAACGTGTTGCATAACAAGATACATTTGAAAGTTTTATTTCTCAAAACAACAGTATTAAAGAACTCGCAATTAGGATTTAGGTAATTCGACAGAAAATAGCCGGCATTTTTAAATAACGTTTCATTCTGCCGGTGCGGCAAGATCGCAGGATCCGCGGTTATTCCGTTTAAATCGCGTTTAGACGCCGAATAGGATGGTCCAATCGATCTGAGCGCGTCAGACTGACGGCGGCGCTGAGAATTTCAGCAGCGCGAGCTACGAAATAAGAGGATCGTGCGTGGGGCCTGATTCCGTCGTTTTACGAGGTGCTAAACGTGAGAATGTTTCCCCGCCGACAGCCGCTTCCGCTGTTTTCGCCTCGGAAATTTTCCTTCGATATTTCTTTTTCAACGGGCGTCTCGCGTCAGCCGCGGCCACGGTGGCGCTGTTTAATTCCCCAATTAGCATTCACGCGCCGATAAATTGCCGAGATAACGCGATAATGACAGTGCGACGTCGAATGAAAAGGAAGTACGCCGTAATTTCTCGATGATAGATGCTGGACGTTATCGTCGCGGGATCTCAGCCGCTGGGGCGGCTTGATAACGCGCGAACGCGCACGCGAAAAATGCGTTCGCCAAGTGTTTATGATGCGTATCGAAATTGACGCGCTCGATTAAAAAAGCTCGCGCGCGATTTTACCGCGACGATTTTCTCCGCGCGACTTCTCTCTCTCTCGTCTTGCACACGCGGGGAATGCGACTGGCACGCGGAAAATAACATGCGAGAGAGATCCGTCCCGCGATTAACGCTTTCACGGCCGAGGAAGTTGGGGGAGTTTTATAAAGATAACGTGTCCGGTTTCACGATGACGCGAGGGGGAGTCAATAAACGCAGCGAATGTAGGCGTAGCATCAAACAATTTATTGCACGAAAGATATATAATCATTGCATATTTATCACTGCGTGCTCGAATGCCCGGCGCGCTCGGTTCTTTTTACGAGACCGAAAACTGTGAAATCTCGAGCGGATAAACACGCGTGAGGATTTCGTGTTCAATAATATTTTTCAACCACGCGCGCGCCTCCAAAAGTCGTCCGAGTGAATGCCGTGAATTCGAAAATATGCACGGCGAGCTAAGTCAAGTTCCACATCTCAAATCGCTCTTGAAGCGTAATTAAAAAAAAAGAGAAGGACACCCCCCCCCATATATACCCCGAACGCATAAATTGGAGAAGCGAGACGATTATCACCTCCAAGTACAACAAAAAAAAACCGATATTCTCATTTATAATGGACGTCGCTCCCCAAAACTCGTCGAGCGGACCAAAGAGGGTAGCCCGACGTTGGCGGGCGCCCTCCCGAGTCTCTCCCCCGGTAAATATCTTGTTCTCCCGTAGGTAAGTAGCCGCATGGTCATCAATAAGCCGACCTACTATGCCTCTTACGCGGACGAGTATTATGGCGCGAAACGGCGGGCGGTCCCTTCCGTTTGACGAGAGCCATTCATCCTCATCCACCTACGTTGATACCCACACATCCGGACGCGGCGGTAACACGCGCGCGCGCGCGCGTGTGTTCTTCCATTGTGCATCCATCCATCACGTGTCAAAAGTAACGCGGCTTAGGTGGGTCGATCGGGGCCGAAGGTAGAGGCCCTGTATATGTAAGTACACCCCCGTGGCTCTCGAAGTCGCGCCGGCAAACTCGTCGATCAGACCTGTCGCTAAATGCGCGGGGAAACACTGACGAGTAAGCAAATGCGGGTAAACAACCGGCTGAATTTATGACAGCTGCCGAAGCGATCTCGCGATTAGATTGGTTCTTTGACGGCTCTTATGAAATCGCAAGTGCTATTATTTTTATTGATTAGAATGCTCGAGTTTCAGGATTAAAAAAATCTAATTTCGCGATCGCACAATTATCTCAGTAATAAATTTAATCAGTTGTGCAAGTATTATTATTAGAGAGAATGGCGTTATTTATAAGTTATTTCTAATTTATAAGTTATAATTATTATTTATAAGTTAAAGTATAATTGACGGATTGCTGACCGAATACAAGCTCATAACAAAATACTGTTTTCACTAAAATTTCCCAAAATGCGATTGAAGAGAGACATCATAAAATAAAGCGACCTTAAAAGCGACGTAAATCTGATAATATTTCATCAAGATTTCGCGGGATATTAGTTATAATTTTCATCCGCGTTCACGTCTAGTGGCTGTCTATGCGAGCTTAGCAAAACGTGGCGTAGCATTTCGCTGCGTTAACGGGATCGCATATTCGACCTTAGCTCTCGGCGTTGTCCCTGACGCGGAAGGGCCTCTCTGGTGGCAGGAAACTCCGGGCCCTTTGGCGATGACCTGCCAACGGCTCGCGCATTAGCTCGACAGATAGCGGTGCCTAATCGGGTCTCATAAATTACCAAATTAATATCCCGCGTTGCCGACGCCAGGCTATCCGTCAGGTGTCAGCCACGGTGCAGATAGCAGCCGCCTCCACCTACTGCTCTCCGTCTCGCCCTGTACCATACCCTAACGTCATCTTCCGCGCTTGTTACTGACGGACGGACATTCTCTTAACGAACGCTCGCGTGGAGAGCGACATGACATTGCCATGCAAAGTCGCGACTGCATTCTTCGCCGACAGTCGAGCTAACCGATAGTCGAGATCAGAATTAAATATAGAGTGTATGTCTTGATTGTGCTCACACAGCCTTATTACGCTCGAGTAATCAGGAGACGAGACGTTTGAAATATCAATCAGTATCGGTATCGCTGCGATCTCGCATTAGAGATTGTTCAATTTCGATTTTATTCCATCTGAATTACATGTATCGAAAAGATTGCAATTTTTAATGACATTTCTTATTGGTTAATGTTATCGTCTTTATGTATCCATCGCTTTGACAATTCTTGCAAGTCGATAGTTTTTCTCTGAATTCTTCTCCCAGAATAAGCATAGCTGATTCAAGATCGCTTAGCAAAGTCCCACGAATTTTGCGAAACATTATTCGACGAAAATGGGCGATCGGCGCAGGCGGTAAGCTCTACGCACGTCGCCTCGAAATTAACGGCGGCAGCGGCTCCAAGCTGGACCGCGAGGGCTTAAAGGTTTCTATCAATCTTAAGTTGCCGACGACAGGCCATCCGTCCGGAGCCAGCAACATGCTGAAGTAGCCATCTCCACCTATCCCGCCTCCTGTACCGCGCGCTAACGTCATCTTCCGCCTCTGCCGGTGACGTTGGAGATTCCCTCGAGCTCTAGAGCGCTCCGCTACACGCATATCGTGGCACCGAGCGCCTCCGTCGAAGTTTCCAGGTGAAAAATTACCGGGCGCTCGTCGCTCTCGACGCACCACGTCCTGACACGCGAAAGATGACGGACAAATTGCTCTCCCATTAATGACTCGCCTAATACTCGATACGAATGGCGAGCGGCATTAACAAAAGGTGCTTAAAGGCGCCCGTCAATCTCGAGCCGCGAATACTCGGGCATCCATCAGCCTTCAGACGCAGAAGCGGTTTCAACGCCAGCGTCTACCTCCGCTGTAAACGTGCTTTCACATTTTCCACCGCCGAGTCGGTATACCCATACACTGCGCAACGACAACGTAGTCGGTCGGACCCTTTAAACATTTTCGAATTACTTAATTTTTTTATCTGATTATGAATCGATTCATTGACAGTTCACTCAACATTGCGTTTATTGGCTTCATGTTCTGAGAATGTAAATTATTTTCGGGCAGACTGGGTGTAGCATGTGAGTATTTATACAAATTTAATAGATAAGGATGTCAAATTGTTTATGAATGATATTTTTTGGTATCATCAAACTTAAAGTTCCTATTCTGTGAAAGTAAGTAATTTCTCAACTTTCGCGGCTCGACTCGACTTCTCACTGAAATGATGCTTTTCAGCCCCATGCGTACGCAGTTAACAATATCCAAATATCTAGATCTCATCTTGTATCTGGAAAGCTTACAAAATGATACGAGTTTATCGCTCAGTGTCCCGGTGAAGTCTTCCCGAGTCGCGTTTTCTCGCGCATCCACCCCCATGCAGCGAACAAAAGGTGCTCAAAGGCACCCCGCGTCAGCCTTGAGTCACGACTGATAGAAAAAGCATCTCGGTCGACCAGGAAAGACACTCGCGCATATATATACTTATACGTATACGTGAACGGACACGAGGGGACCACCCAGTGTGTCCGGTGTCCCACACAGACTAACGGCGCTCGTAGGTATGCGAGGGAGAATACATCCCGTCCCTCATACATCTCTCCCTTTGGTCGTCATCCGTTGGCGTCGCCCACGCACGAACGCATAGAAAGAAGCGCGATGGAAAGGTGTCCCGGTAGTGTGCGTGTAGTAGATTATTACGTCGCTACGATTGTTTCAGGATATTTAGGACGATACGTGTAGGTGTACGTAAATCGTGGACAATGAGACGGCTCGAGATGCGCGGCAATAATGTATCCGATCCGACGATGCACTTTGCATAATTTTCTATAGAGTTCTTACTTAAACCATTTTTTTTACCGTGCGAATTTTTCCGAGTCCATCGCAAACAACGACAAGGCTCGGTTATTGTTCTTCTTTTTTTTTCTTTCTTTTCAGTGGTCATTTTTATGCTACAAATGGAATTTTAAATATGACGCATGTTTGAGTATCAGCGTCAGTAGGGGTGTTTCGCATTGTGTGTGCTGCAACAACACCTGCCCCTGCGTATTATGAACGCATTAATCATTGAAAGCCGGTACTTACGATAATGGCGGCGTAAATTGGTGATGATACATTCTGTATATCCCAATAATAAGAAGGACACACGCTCACCTCGAATCGAATCGTTTTCGCAACGTTTTCCGATTATTCAAATTCCTATATGAGGCTCGTTATGGATCGTTAATTGCAGGTGATTTAACAAGCCGATCGCCGTCTAATTTCGGCTGGCCTATTTTGTAATAGCGACTACATGAGTCACTTATATTATGATCGAGTCATGTATTCGATAGCGCGACTGATTTCATGGCGCGACTGCGTGTGTCATACTTCGACGGTGTGACTATCTTTTTGATGATTTACGGGACTACGTGTATCTGTGAGTCAGCGTCGCGATCAGAAGACGCTGCACATTCCGCGACTTCTGCTGCGCGAATTTGAATTACACACATTCTTAATTAATTAATTTTAATGGCCGTTCCATGATACCGTGCATCTGGCATCGATACTCTTCAACGGTATTTGTCGCCGCGTCGACGCTAACGATATTTAAATGAAGCGCGCGCTCGCACGTCGGTGTAATTTTTGCTCTTTTTCCGAAAGATCCACACTTAATTTCGATTTCTCACATGAGATGCAATCGAGAGGACGATGGAAGTGGCCGGGACGGCGCGGGACGAGGAGGCAGCGGGAGAGGGTGAAGAGGCAAACTTGTGCCGGTAGTCGAACGGAGAGGAAGAAAGAGGAGGAGAGCGAGAGTCACGGAGGACGGGGGCGAAGGAGACGCATCGCGAAAGAAGGGGCAAGAACCGCTTACGAATTACGCGACGAGCAGCCCGGCTACACAAACCGGCTCCGGGCTACCTCTATGCGACACGGCTGCCAATTAGCGGGCTGACATCGACCTGACTGACCACCGTGCACTGCCGACCACTCGTTTCTTCGGCTCCTTTTTCGAGTTTCGTGTCCTACCATCGCCACTATCACTACCACCATCTCCCCTCCTCCTCTTTCCTCCTTCTCGCGTTCCGTCATCGGCGCCTGATGCATTCTTCCTTTTTATTGCTCCGCTTTCGAGATTCTCTCGATTTTTCTGTCTTTATGCATCTCTCGCCCTCGTCACCATACGCTGACACGTGTACATGTATGTGTGTGATGTGGTCGAGGTGTCGCGGCACCTCTCGGTCGAGGCTTTTTGTACGCATGCCACAGACGCGAGCTGCTTCGAAACGCGGGGCCCTACGCAGGGCCCGACGCGCAGGCCCGCAAGTGTCGTCACAGTCGGCGTGACCGTACAATGGACGCGCGCGCGTCCTGAATAGATCTAAACGATCGGTTGATACCACCTTCGACAGCTCGTTATGAGTCAACGATAGTGCCGATTGAGAGTTCGAACGTTTCAGGGCAACCGAACGACCGTTTTAATTCGCTTCTTGTTATAACATCGCGGAATTTGCGACGCCCTACTCCGATTTACCCTCGACTTCCACGCGCATGTTCGTTCGCCGCATTCTCGAAAAATATATGCGCGTTAAACTCGCCAATTAATGCAACCTAAGTTGCAGCCGCAACGTAAATGCCGCCTGTATCTTAGAACTTTAGGGGACGAAGTTAACCCTGTTAAATATATATTCTGCCGAATGTACACAAAATGCAAATCCCGGGTCGCTCGCTTGAATAAATTACAGACGCGCGAGCCTCCGAGGTGAATGCCTGTGTACGAGAAGAATTCAATTAAAAGTCACCCTTCAGTCCACACCCGAATCAACACCCGCAAGAAAGAAAGAACGAGAGAGAGGGAGAGGGAGAGAGGTCCGATCGGCGCGGATCGAATAATGAGTGCTGCGCGTAATTATCCGCCGCGCGTTCGGCGCGCCGTTGCGACGCACGAAGGCGCAGTAAAAAGTGATCGCGCGTCTAATAAATTGTTTCCGCAATGCGCGACGCTAAATTCCCAACTAAAATCCGCGATATCGGCAGGAGACGATCGAACGATAGGGGGAGGACGGCAGGGAGAACGGGGGGAGGAGGAAGCCCGGATCGACGAGTTTCTTGGCGAAAGCGCAACCTCCCGACCGATAAAAATGGTAATGAAGAAGATACAATCGACGGGTGCCGATTGTGCGCTCGTCCAATCGATACCGGGGAGGAGGGAGGGGGCGAGGGAATGCCCCTTCTGAGTCCAGAAGTCACTTTATGAATATTAACGACCCCCGGTTTTGCAAAGGTCTGCGATGCTACACCCGGCGATAATTGTTTCCTCGCTCATTACGCTCGCGCGTGAGGTATTTACGCGATTTCGTGCCCCGCGCCTGGCCGCGACGGGGTGTCGCGGGGAGAAAAGGAGAGGAAGGACTGGGGCGCACAATGGGCATAAATAATCTTGATTCGCGCGGGAGTCGCGTTCGCACCTATCGCGACTCCCGCGCCTCTGAGGCAAAGGGCAGCCCTTCTTTCCGGGGGTACCTACATCGCATGGTGCGGTTAAAGTAATTGACCGTTACGCGTGTAATTTACAATGCGCGTACTGAGGCGCGGGATATATACGACTTTCGGCGCTTCGAGGAGTCGCGAAGGGATGCGGTGTCGACACCGGAATACACACACGCGCGCGCTTAAAACCGGCGGATCGATGGCGCTCTCGACGATCGAGCGGGGTACACGAGCGAGCGAGCGTGTCGCGCGATACAACGACACTCGCGACAATAATTATTACGTATGTCAGTCGGCATTATTCGCGGGCTTCCTAAAAAGGCCGATAAAAAATTTCGTACGCAGCGCAGTTGTATCTCTCGCAGTTATCCAGCTCTCTCTCCCCCGCAATCCCCTGCTCCCGTCTCTCTCTAGCGGCCCTCGTCGTCGACTGACTCTCCGCGCCGCGACTTTTTCTTCTTCTCTCCGTTTTTCTTTCCTTTTCTGCCTTTTTCCTCTCTTTTTTTTCGTTTTTTTGTCGATGCCGATGCAGCTGCACACTTTTCAGAGGACGACCCGCGTCACGTTGCATTACGGAATGATATTTGCTAATTGAGCACGAAGATAAAACGACAACAAGCGGCCGGCTAATAACCGACCCCGCTCCTTCCCCGCCCTCTACACCGCCCGCATCCTCTTTCCGGCTCTCGCAGACCGACTCCCGGGGGAGCGGATAATCATACGTTGGACCTAGCACTAACACGTCGCACGTAGCTGGCCGCGACACTTTGGGATGCGGCTTCCTGTCTACCGCTATCGCCGCGTTTTATCGTTCCGCTTCCTCTTGGCGTGTTGCTCGCGCGCGAGAGCACGCGGTTCGCGATCATCAGCTCGGAACGCGAGCCTTCCGCTCGAGAACGTATTCGGAGAGACGCAAGAATCACATTCGAGGAAAGCAAGAGTTTTACACTTTCGATGTCATAATTATGTTTCTCCTCAACGTCGATCTTTGCGGTGTCTCTGCGAAAAGGTACATTCGAGCCGGATGATCGTCTCCGGACTGATTAGTCGGCAAGACGCACGTATCGGAAAAGCAACGTTACTACGTCGAAGCCCGCGATAGATATCAGGATCGTAGGAATCTATAAATTTATTGACTGAAATGGGTCATGGATCGAACAAGACGCCAAGTGTCTACGCTACGAGCGAGCAAGATCGCTTACAATGTGAATGAAGCGGAAGTCAGCACGCGCATAGCTATCGCCACATCGTTCTCCGCCCCGCGAGCTCATCTACGCCGATTAATTATAATTCCTCGCGAGTGTCCGCGAAAACGTGGGCGTCGCGTGCGCGTCGAAAGACATTGCAACGCGAACGTCCGAAGCCGCAACAGAACAGACAATTATCTGTGCGTTGCACATAAAGATATCACATTATACGCAGACATGTACAGAATCTCTCGTCTTTGTACGAAAACCGCATCTTATTCGTGACAGCTAATTATGATAACGTTTTCTGAGATCGTATAATTGACGTGAATAACGTCCAATTCGGAAACGTTATTAATGAGAAGCCAGTTGCACTAAATTGAACTTTCGAACGCATCAGTCACGCGTGATGGTGACTCGATACCATTCTGCTCAAGTACGCGCAGCTACCATCCACGCTGAAAGCAGCAGACGCCGGGAGTCGGTACGGCCCTGGGGTGGTAATAAAAATGAGAGAAGCACGTTGCTCTCCCGATCTGACGGCTGATGGAGACGTCTTCGTTCCAGACAGACGCCTCGGACGCTCGCGACGTTTGATCGACAGTTTCTTTCCTCCTTTCGCATGCGTCGCGCCCGATCGGGTTCTCCGCTTCCACCTCTGCTTTCTCCTTCCCTCTTTCTCTCGTCCTACTTTCGTCCTCCTCATCTCGCCCCGGCCTCCTCCTTTCCTCCCGGCCGCTCCTCGCCCAGCATCTCTTGGTCTTCTCTGATCCCCAGTCTCTTCCGAAGTCCGAAGGAGCCACTTCGCGCCCCGCCATCGTTGTTCGCGTTTTTGTCGAGGCGTCTATAAATAGGTTCACCGCGCAGCCTCCTCAGACCAGCCGGGACCAGCTTCCTCGCGTCACACGGTCGTCACGCGATTCAAGGTCACGTCACGAATGGACGGACGGACCCGAGATCGCCCTTTGTCTCGTGGACCGCGCGAGGAGTTGGGATGGCCGCGAGATCTTATGAGGCAGTCCTCCGGCACTTTATGATCAATTGATGCATTAATCCGTGATGCCGTATGCGATGCGTGTGATACGCGGCGCGATCACTCGGCGATGCGAACTTTGACCTTTTTTTCAAGTTGCTACTCTTCGGATGTTTCCGATCTCAGCGATCTCAGCTGCGTGCGCACAGGAATGGCTCGCGGAATGAACTTTGCACAGTTCCGATTGGTATTTGGAAACTAGGGAAAATATACTCGAACTTTGCAGTTGGAAGAAATTGGCGAACACTGAGTGTGCGTTGCGGCGGCGGCGGCTACATTTCGAATTCGCAAGAAGCACACATACACGCGCGCGCGCGTGTGTATATGCGGGAATGCACGCTCGAAGATTTCCTTTTATTCGTAAAATAAGACGACGACGCGGGCATTTATAAAGCTTGACATTTCGCTGAAGCGACGTCCGCGAATCGGTTCTGCACGACCGCGCATCATATTATAATTTGCCGTCGTTAGCGCGAAGAATGTATATCCGTTTATTAAATGTAAGTTATTAATAATAATTATTTTTTCTTATTAATAATAATTATAATTGATTTGCGCTTTATTACAGTATTTCAGAGCGAGTCTCCCACGAATCCAGCCCGGGCTGATACATTACGACGCACTATCGGGAATGACTTCTCCTTACGCTCGCTTATTTGTTCTACTTAGTTGCTTACCCCACTGTTGTGGGCATTCGTTGCAAATCTTGCATAACGATAGGTTGCAACAGGCCTTAACACATTCCGTGCTCTTAACGCTGCAGCCGTACGCACGATCAGCCTTCCACTTTATTATCGTGTCGAAATACGCGCGGGCAAGATTTATTATTATTTTAATACACATCTAACCGATGTAATTTCTTATCACGCGTAACATAATTATGTCGTTAAACGTGGCGAAATACGTTTGAGAACTCGGAGGATAAGTGGGACGAATACGTGCGAGCGATTCGCGCGCGAGAACGTACCTTCCTGATGGGCATCATCGAGCGGGAGCAGGCGGGAAGAAATACGAAAAATATACTTGACGGGGACGAACGGTGGGTTTGCGCGGATCTCCGGCTTAAAGTCGGTTATTAAGAATTCACTTCCCTAAATTCTCGACGAAACGACGAAACGCTCCTATCCTGCGGCGCTATCTGCCTCAATGCTACGATGTCGTCTTTCAAGCTGTCGTGAAACGGGAACGTGATGCTGCCTCCTGTTTCATTCAAAATCCTTCTACGATGGAGAGGTGTCTTCCTTTCCTCCCTCGCTGTCCCTGAAAATCAGGAATGCTCGATGATCATCGGTAAATCACTCGGCTGGTGTGTGCGTGCGTCCACGCACACACGCACAAGATGCGGTCTTACCTGCGCGCGTATCCACCAACCGTGGGTCAATCTTTATGGCGGACATAACTCGCCTGATTTCACTGGAGATTATCTCGTTATTTATTGGAAAGGTGGACACGATGTCTGCGGCTGCCCGAAAAACCTCCTCTTCATCGTCGTCTTCTTTCACCTCCTCTTCATCGTCCCTCGCGGCTCGGCTCTCTTATTTATATCGAACGCGCACGTCCGGCGACAGGTAGAAGCCGATCACGGATGATTCAAGACGATACGAGATAAGTAAGTAAGTAAAGCCACCACGAGCGGCTTTCACGCTCGGCCGGCGGAGAAATTTTCCTACCGCGAGCACTCCGCTCCAGTTTGTTATAATTATCTCCACCACCTGCGCGGAGTCCGGTTATTACGCCTGAGGTGTGAAACTCGTAAGCGCATTAAGACACCCGGGGCACACTCGATGTTTGCACAAACGCGACACCGATCACCGACTGGATCTCTGGGACGTTCATTGATTTAACGTTAATCCCACTTAACATTATTATTAACATCTACCGGATCACGCCACGTGATTTTTTATGACGAGTGACAGTTTCGCTGAACAGCTGCAGCAAAGTGTTGCTCGCGGCGATTATATAATACGATGCTCGCGTGAAACGGCAATTTTACGAGGAATGATCGCGCGAGAAATCAGTCGATATCCGTCGTGCCGGGTGTACCTCGAGGAGCGGGTGTACCCGCGCGACGACAGCCTCTCGTCCTTACTTGGGTAAACACCGGGCATTAATTCTCATAACGGAAACTTCCTAAACACGAAGTTACGAATACAGCTCTACGGTCTCCGCGCAGGGGAAACGGCATGGGGATGAAGGAATCGAGCGCTGCATCGTGGGCATGAAGAAGGAGAAGGAGGAGGAGAAGAGGGTAGTTTCAGCGCGTTATGCACGCCTAAGGCTACGCCGGTGGTGGTACCACCACCAGGGTGGCAGTGGTCGGTGCCGAGAAGGTGGACGTGGGGAACGAGGAACGGGCCGTGGAACGGAGAACGCACAGGCTGCACAACTTGATAATAATAAACTGAAAAAGGAGCAAAGGGCGTTATTTTAAAAGGGAAATGCAGCGCCGCATTTTTATGTCTTCGCCAGAACTTTTCATCTCCCGTACTCGCGCTAAAAGGCATCGCGCAGCGGAGGGGAGGGGGAGGGGGACTGCGCCGGCGACTGCGAGGTTGGGTGCTGCGAGGGGTGAAGCAGGGGTGGCAGACAGAGAACGACGCGAGGCAACGGCCAGGCCGCCGACTCGCGAAAGACGAGATGAAGGGGAGGATGTAGGAGAGACAAGACGTGGGCGAGGGGACGGGAGGCCGTCAGGGGGAGGCTAAAACGCGGAATGAAACGGCAGACTGCCGCTGATGAAATTCATAATTTAGATCCAATGCGCTCTCTGTACCTCGTTTAGAATACACTGCTATTTATAGTCGAAATTTTCCTTCGGTACGATCCGCCCGGTCCGTATCTACCACCCTGCCCCGCACCCCGCGTCTTACCCCGCGAACAACTCAGCGGAGGAGCCGCAAAGCGGAGTCCCTCGTTTACCACCCTTCTACCCTTCGTCTCACCCGCGGATCCCGCCAGACAGATGACGATGTGCGCCACGTGGATCCAAAACCGCGCCACGAAGAAGACGGATGACGAAGAAGGACGCGATAGTGAAGGTGTGAATATCACGCGGGAAATATGTCCGAGGCAGAGTCTTTACTCGCGAGAAATCTGAGGGATGATAAATGGAGAATAATTGCATTTGGGATTGAGTCACGCGAAAATAACAAATTCTTTCACATTGTCAATCGGCGATACAAGTGATCTGTGATGCATATCATCCACGAAACTTTGCTCGATGTGGTTATCACCGCGCAAGAAAATAATAGAATGAAATTTACAACCGTTTTTTATACCTCTTTCTTACTCTCGCGATATTCTTTGAAAATTATATTCTTATTTTTCCAAAGACTCTTTCATTATCGCAGAATTAAATTCTACGCCATTAAATTTGATCAAAAACTTAAAGACAATATCTTCGATTTTCGAGTTTTATTGTTAGAAATCCTGATATTTTTGACTCAAATAACTCCCGACATTTCCAGCTTTACGTATCCATTAACAATCGAGCGGACGTAGGACGTAGGACGCACCTCCTGCGGCGTTCCTCGAAGGATGCCGGGTGGCGCCGAGAGGGCAGTAGAGAGGAAAGGGGTGCTTAATCGGTACGATCGCGAGGGCGATGGGGCGACTCGAGAGCAAAAGTAATTGGCTGAGGCGATGGGGCGCAAGTGAGGGGTAGCTGAGGCCGAGATGAGTACAATGCAGGTATCCGAACCGTAATGCACGCTAAATAGGCGGATGGCGGGGCCGTACGTTAGCCGTACGTGGAGCGGCGTCATATTATTCCACGTGTGACGGCTGGGTGGCACGCATCTTGAGGCACTGCCCCTTCCGTTTATCGTCCGCTGTCGCGTTTCGCCCGGCAGTTACTCCGCTCTCTAATAGGATGTAATATTATACGGAGAGTCACGTCCACTCGAATCCGCGGGCTTTAACGGTGACTGAGCACGAAACAGCCTATACGACGCCGACGACGCTGTGTATTCGCACTCGTACTCTTGCACTCGTTCCTGGGAGTCGCAACAGAGAGAAGGAGAGAGAAAAAGGAAAAAAAAGAGGTCTCTCATGCCACGTTCCCAGTCCTGCGAAAGGCTCTTCTTGAACCCCTCGATACCGTGACTGAAAGGAGTCAAGATGAAAATTACGAATCACCGCGACGTGTCGGCGCGACCGATGGAATTTTGCGGCTCGCGATGGCTGTGCGTGAATGATTGCGGGACCGCGTCGGAGATGAGATGGCAGGTGTCGCGTCCAGTTCTCCGATGGCTTTTGTCCGAACTGATCGCTCGAACGGACGACGCGCGCGTTTGCATCATCGCGAAGGAATTAATCTCG
The DNA here is from genome assembly GCF_003672135.1 of Ooceraea biroi. NCBI lineage: Eukaryota > Metazoa > Arthropoda > Insecta > Hymenoptera > Formicidae > Ooceraea > Ooceraea biroi. The sequence goes on from NC_039506.1 coordinate 2,665,644, forward strand.
CGGAGAACGCCGAGATCACCGAACACGTCCTTCAACTCCGTCAAAAAGCTCTCAATTTTAAAGAAAAAAAGAGAGAAATTAAAATTATTTTTCCATTGGCATCTTAGAAAAAGAATAAAAAAGAGACATTTGATCTCGCAAACGGAACAAAGGATTGCGCAACTGCGCGATTGCACGCGTTTACGTGAAACAACGCGTTCTCTTTTGCGCGCCTAAAATCGTATATTCTCGTCGGTGCATTCAACTACAATCGAAGAGCTTTGGTTGCCACCAGTTAAAACGTTGATTCACGTCAGACGATTTCGGTAGCGAGCGCGTCGCCTAACGGGGCTGTGCATTGCGCTCCCCATGAAAAATCATAACGGCCGTGCGGTCGCATTGCGGGCGCAACGTGCACGCCCACGCCGCACTCGCGTGCCGGCGCGTTAATTGGTTGCGTTTGGAGTATCGGATGGAATCCCGAAGCAATCGATACGCGGCCCTATCCACCTACGGGCGATTACCGGGCCGGCCGGCGGACGGCACGGCCCCCCGAGGGGGGCATTGTAAATTGACCGTAATTGCGTTCAATGTTACGCGCGCGCACGAACGGATCAAAGTCAATTGCTGCGAGTGACGGTGTGCCGCAAGAAACGCAGCCAATTGGCAGCGCGCACTTGCGCGATCGTCGCGAGAGACCCGCGGATTCCTGCATGCAGCGAAACATATTTATAGAATTCTGATGCGCCAATTGCCAATTGTTAATTTAAGTTTTGCATGACCGTACTTCACTATATTTCGATATACATTTGGAAACTTTGTGTCACAGGTGCATATCATTTCCTGAATTTTTGAAGAAAGGGTATTAAAGTCTTTCGTAATTTTTATGTGGCTTAGGTAAACGCAGTTATTAATATTTACGGTAGTACGATGATAACGGTGCAAGAGTACGGTGCAGTTTCTTCAGCAACTTGTCGCTTCCACCATCATTGCAGTTATATAACGGCCGGCAACGCGAACTTTATTGAAAGTCAATATTCTCGCGTGATTAGCACGTTCAGTGTCAGTGAGGAAAGACTTGAACTTTCGCCTCTTATGAATCTGAAAGAGTACGAGGGAGCTTAATTGATTGATTGTGTCGACGAGGTATATTGACCGGCTGCAACTTCGTACGTTGATTAACCGATTCCATGCATCGGCTCACACCGTATTAATGTACGGCCGCAACTAGTTGCCGCAATATATTACTCATCGATTCTCGTCCCTCGTTCATCACTCAAACTCCAAATAAAAGTTTCTTCAAGGAACACGCGAGTCCTCGCGACTCGCTGGAAGAGCATAAAAAAATTCCATAATTGAATTGTTCCTGGAATCATTCCCCGACAATAATCCCGCAGCCATCGTTTCCAGACGATAGCCATCTCCTGTCGCGGAAGTGGTATGGCGCTCCTTAACACGAGTCGCTCGTGGACGTCGCGAGAGATAATCCGCGGAACGAGTCGAGCCGGCCAAGCACTACAGCCGAGAGACAAGTGCATACAATAAGCGCGGGATGTCGATTGGCGGATTGTTCCGCGTGGCCGCTGCGGAGCAGGGATGCTGCCGAGATGGACCGTCGTCTCGAGCGGTCGGAGCGACGACGCGTCGATCAGATGGGCAATCGGCATCGCGAGAGCCGGCTTTTTCACCGGTAGGCCGCTTATTCCGATCATTAGGAAGCCGGGTGTCAAAGTGTCCGGTCTGTCTTGCACGTCTAACTGATAGCGTCGCGCTTACGCTCAATGCTTGCGTCTGCAAAGTGAACGTGAGAACGCGGCGCGATGAGGAAGATGAGTCTGGTCGATGACACGCGTGTCGCAGTCCTCGCGGACTGAGCGAGGACTCGGAAACTGGTTTGTTTGAGTGAGGACACGGGAGAGGCCACGAAAGACACCGGGGACCGGTTAATTACCGGTGATACTGATGGTCAGAGACGTACACTCGCGCTAATGACGGCGCCGCGCGAGCGTGGAGGCTTCGATGGCTTTCGTAGATGGTACTCGGACGATACGGTGCGCGCCTCGTTGACGGGAATCAAAGCCGATTGTTACTAAATCGCGCCACTGTGCCGACCGTATCACATTTTATTTGGGAGCGTGGGGACGGCGGGCACGGTACTTTTGACAGTTCAAAATTGGTATCTGTCTGTGCGTGAAGCCTATTGGCCGCGGTTACTGACGACGAAACGCAACGCGCGTTTACGAATATCCGCAGAAATTAAAAACTGACAGTAGTGCACGGGTAGGAGGCGATTTTAATTGTCATCAGCAGCGCGCAAATTATTTCGGTATCCAAAGGTTAAAAGTGATTGCAATTTTTGATCACGTATTGGATGATCATTTGAAAAATAAAAGGCAATCACCGAGGTGACGTCGCTGTTTAACGCGTAAATCTGCGTTGCGGCGCGATTGCTTTTTAAGCGAAAAAGAGTCTAATACGGGAATAAACAAATTGCTTCTGTCAAAAGTATGTTATCCAGCGTTTTTACTTTTGATACCGTACGCGGGCCGTGTGTGCGTGTGGGTGCGCGCGCCGTTTGCGGGATCGTCCACGTAGATCATTCCCTTCGGAACGTCTTGGTTTACGGTGGAGCTAAATTGCGCCGAGGCGACCGCAGGTACCCAATACGTCGCACTTCAGAAATCAACGCGCCACCCACGCCCGGCTAAACCGTTTCCGGATAACGAGGCCACAACCGATACTTCCGCACGCCAGTCGATCGGTTTCCGCTCTCACGAGAACACCGTGCCGCGCGTAACGGTGCGGTCAGTGCGGGTAAATCCTTACGAGAAGGAGGAGAATAAGAGATGGAGAAATACGGAGAGAGAGAGAGAAGTAGAGGAAAAGAAAAATGCAGGAACGTAAAAGAAACTTAAACGAAGCAGTGAACACAGATATACACAGATACATGACACGCATATACACGCAGGCTGCGGATCGCGCGGAATAAATTAACATGCAAATTCGCCCGCAACACGCCTACCGCGAGCGCGTTCGCATAGGCGTGTGGTCAGACGCGATTGACCTTCTTCGTCGACGCGTTCGCGCTCGCGCTCGCGCTCGCGCGCACCGAGAATTACCCTTTCGTCGGACGAACTATCAATCTTGCGGCCGAGACACCGATAGGTCGCCATTACGATTAAAAGCCACTCGCCACGCCGCACCTTGCCTCGCCTCGCCTCGCCTCACCCCGCTAATCTCGGCGATTGACACAAAAAAATCATCTGGCACCTTGTACGAGTCGAGTCGAGTCGAGCGTGCTGCGATCACGCAGCGAGAGTGCCAGAACATTACTAACGAACCGGTAATCGGCGATCAACGGAGGCAGTGTGAGAGATCGTTGTAATCCGGGTTGGACATATTATAACTCAATTATTCATTCAACGATAATGAGCGGCTGACAGTGGCGGTAGTCGCGCGGCGCGCGCGTTCAATCTGTTAATCCGCGTGAGGCGGTTTTTATCTCACGGCTGCTTTCGCCGAGTGGGGGCGAAAACCGGGGGTAGCCCGGGGGAGGATGATTAAAGTGGCACCGATGCACGCCGCACCGCTGCGAACAATGCGGCCGGAACATTTTCGTACGAACCGGTGGACGGGAATATCGAACGTGATGTACGAGCGGATCCGCCGTAACGTACAACCGACGACGCGCCGCACAATCCGATGATATCAATTTTTGGCCGTTCCCGGAACGCGCGAAATTACGACGTGGATATTGAAATGTAAGGTGGCGCATCCGATGAAGCGTTCTTCGAAGCGTTTCCGAATGAAGACCTCGAAGCGTTCTCGCGATCGCGTGAGATTGCTGCGCCCGAGTTGCTGCTACGGATTGCGAATTTTTTGCGTAGATTTAGTCTCGTGTGTGTGTGTGTGTGTGTATGACGTGATGTAAGAAATTCCTGGCATCTTCTTACATAAAACTGGCGGTGCAAATGATAAAATGTAAGGTATTTCATAAACCTTTCCCAGCTTCGCGCCGGGAGGATAAAGACTTTAAGCGGTGTTGTGATCGCGCGGGATAATTGCAATCGCATGACTTCTACATAAATCTACTTGCACAATAAATCGCATAACGTGCATGCCACGTGTTAACACGCATTATGATTCCACTCTTTCTCCTTGATCGGATAGGCCTGATCAACCAATCAGTGGTTGATGTTAAAATCGTAGAACTCGATTCCGAATTCGATTAGAAATCTTCGATTTCTGATTTGGATTCAATGATGCGAGATATTCCTTCGTTACACTTTAATCTCACCCGAGATGTTCAAAGTTCGTATATTTCATGCTCTCATCGTGCGAAGATATATTCCTTCTGAAATCATTTTTAATCATTTTTAATTTTTATTTAACTTGAGATTAAACTATGATAATCACCCTTATAAAAAGATGCGTTAATATCGATATATTTCGAGATCTCAGCGAATATCGATATTGCGATATTCAAGCAAGCTGCAATCGTTCCGTCTTTCTTTTGCACGTCACGACAGTCAATCATCGCGACAAGTTGTTTTCCCAATACGGCCTGCTAATTACTGTTTTTCTCATCTTCGTCGGGGCTAGTCGGTCCGTTGCTTAGGCGACAGAAAAAACTCACTGGGTTTACCCACGATAAATCTCGCGGTCAGGTAGAGAGCAGGAGCGAGAGGACCCCGCCGTTGTGTTGAACGATAATATCCACCGCGGGCCTTCCGCCACTCTCGTTCCACCCTTTCGGCTTTGCTTTCGCGTACAGGGATCGCTTTCTTCGCTTTATCGCAACGCACTCGCCTCTCCCCGCTCCCTCATGCCTCCTTTCTCTCTTTCGCTCTCTTTCTTTCTCGCGGAGGAGAGAATCTTCGGACGAAAATGAGGAGGTAAAGACGCGCTCGCTCGTTCGCTTGCTTGCTCGCGCGCAGTAAAGTGCCTACGGAGAATCGGAGAAAAGAGAGCAGCTCGAAGGAGGCAGAAAGGGTTGCGGAGATTGGGCAGGCGATAACGCTCATAATGAAAGGCATTCATTCCACTGCGAGCCCGACGGTGAGCTTGAGTGACGTGGTTGCAGACAGCTGCCTAAACCTGATCGGTCCGTACGCACGTCCATCCGTTCGTCCGTCCGTCCGTGCGCCTCCTCTTCCTCTCTCACGCGATTCCTTTTATGATATCGTATAACCGTCCGGGCCAGACGCGCTCCCTCGCATCCGATTTTGGGTCCAGAGACAATCCTCGCGGCGCGCAGAATGCACCTTGCTCGCGCGTTTGCGAGCGTTCGCTGCCGCGCGAAGAGAACAATTAGCCCCGTAATATTACTCCGGGATCCGCGACCCGACAATTAATCCGCCAAATGAGCGTCGCATCGGCGACAGATCGCCGGATTCCTGTTTGTTTCCGCGCGGCCGGAAATCGACGTCGCGACTACGCGCGGTAATTTTTCGCGCGCGCACGCTGCGAGGCTCCCATTCCGACAGCTCCCATTCAGAACGGTATATACAGTGGCTCGAAATTAATTAATGGCCCGAATACTCGCGCGGTGATACACGCGGGAAATATTAAAAATAATATTTCACCAGCCGGGGGCGCGACTGGATACGCGAGATTTTCGACTGGCGATGACGTGCATACGTGCGCGGGATATATTTGCGCGGGGAGGAGTCGTCAACGTGTAATGTTCATTAATGTCCTTTAAAATCGCTAATGCGATTTTGCCGCGCTGGTGTTTCGCCGTGTTCCACTTGCGCTTGCAGTATCCGCTGGAACCTCTTTTTCCATATCGGAGCAGCAAGCAATTGAATCTCCGCGTAAAATTTTAAATTTACTCATCATAGTGTTCATTAAAAAATTCCGCTTGCCAAATACATGTAACGGTAAGCTCGGGGAGTTTGCTGAATTAGTCAGAGTGTACAAGAGCCGGCAGTACAACCATCACTCGATACCTGCCTCGAGTTCCTAGGTGCATCTATGTGCAGTTGTGAGCGGCACCAACACATGACGGCGACGGTCGCTCTCACTCTCGTTCGCTGTTTATGTCGGTTATAAAGCGTTTTACGATATTTTCATCGGGATATCCTTTTCCTCTCTCGACTTTACTTTCTCCGGCGTACATGTGGCGGCCTTTCCGCGCGACACCCGCTTAATAATGCACATGGATCTCGGAAACTCGAGAAACGTGGATTAGCGTAGATCATCGTGTGCGATGACACGATTCGTTGTTGTCCGACAAATTGCAAAAAGTTGTTACGGTCTGCTTGGCCGAGTTTTTATGGATAATAATGACGTGAACGAAAATTTACCACGACACATCGTTTGCTTTTAATTTAATTAGAAATATGGATATGATGTATTAACGGTATACTGTGCTGTTTAACATTTCGGAGTACTTTATCAGCGATAAATGTGAAGCAATCAAAACACTATCGTGTTTAATTAAATATCATATAATAAATAGCATATAATTGACGTGTTAATTTATAATAATACCGCCATAAAGTAATTATGCATGGACAATCGCTCTTTAGCTCAGCAGCTCAGCGCGCGATATCCTCCGCTCGCACGATTCCGCGACAAGACGAATGTCTAGTTCGCAGCAACTACAGTTATTTAACGCCGGTGCGCATTATTCCACCGAAGCGGCGCGGTTTTGAGGGACGGGTTTCTCCCACGATGACGATTCCGTCATCGCGACATTTAGTTAACCCACCCACGATGTGCAACTCGTTTCTCATACCTATAATAAGAGGCGGGCGATAAATCTCTTGGCTCTCCTCGGACCTCCTCGAAGTGCAGCTCGAAGCCACCGTATAGGATTTTTGTGGAAAGCGACGAGCGCGAGAGAGCCTCGCTACGGGGCCTCACCATGGAGGGAAAGAGTTTCTTATACTTCGATCCTCGGCGAATGTCGAGCGATCTAAACTGGACGATCGCGTGTCTCGAAGCGTGCAACGCGACTGTCGGAGCAGGAAGCTTCAGCATTTCGAAGGCCAGTGAGCTTGGGATAGTGCGTAACGTGCCTCGCCGGCCTCGTTCCACCTGTCCAACAGGCTTTTCCTGCCCCGCGAGTTAAAAGGGCCACGTGAACCCCATTCCGTGCCGCAAAAGGTGATACGTAGGTACCTATGTACCTTACCAGCGCGCGAGTACTCGTTTTCATCTGGTCGCCGCGTCGTTGATGCCTCGAGTCTGCAAGTAGACGGATGCGGGCAGGAGATCGGGGTGGTTTCGTTTAATAAATCGTAAATCCCTTGCGCCCGGTACGACAACAGCGTAAAAATGGGTTTGCATTAACTGCGGAAAAAAATACAGGATTTATTTACTCTTTAATTAAAGCGGTCACGTACTATATTATCTGCTCCGCGTTCAGTAATGATGCATGATGCAATCGCGAGTCGCGTTTCTTAACGAGATGTTCTTTTTTCTGGGGTAAATATTGTCTTGTAATACATATATTCGTTCCGTTTGTCTATTGGTTTTGGTAACGAATGTATATTACAACCCACATTATTAAAAACACTAAAGAAACGAGACAAATGTATATTACAATCTAATAAAGTAATGAAAATTTGTTACGATGAGCCTTGGACGTTTCTGCCCCGTAACATCTGCGAAATTCAAATTCAAAATCCGGCGGATGTACTCCCGCAACAAACGTGACACATTTCTACAGCATCTCTCGCAGTCTTAACGATCGCCAGATGGATCGGCAGCGCCGGTCCATTGACAATGCCGTCCGCATTGACAGCGGCTGCCATTCACACGTTAACTAATGCCAGCTCGCGCGCCATGTAATCCCGGCCGGCCATAAAGAAGATACTAAAGGACCGCCGGATCAAGAGAAAGAAAGAGAGAGAGAGAGAGTGTGTGTAAATTTGCGAGGTTAACACTACCGTGTTACCGCAATGGACAATAATCTTGACTGGTGATATCGGGGGTCGCCATTATGTCTTACCGCGAAGCGCCTTCTCATTCGCTAACGTCGGAGCGTTGCTGGAAATGTTCCAGTGAATTTTCTCTTTCTTTCTCTCTCACACACACACTCTCTCTCCCTCCTTCCCTCTCGTATTTTCACTCTTCTCCCGTCTTTTTCTCATTCAAACAACCTACCCCCTCAACGGGCCCCCTCCTCCCCCCTCCCGCATCCTCCTCGCCGAGTCTCTCGGAGCTAAGCGTGACGCTGACAGAATTACGCTCGGGCCCTGCTTCTGCTCTCCGCCGCGTAGCGAGTCGAACCCCTCGGCCGTCTATGGCTCGCCATAAATATCGACGGTGACGTTTAGGGAGAAAAAAGAAACTGGCGGCTGGGAACTGTAGATGACCTCCCGTCTATGAGACGGCAGTCGGCCATCGCGCTCCAACTACCGTTCGTTCCTTCCGAAGCCGAAACAGGTCTCGTCCATTACACGCGTCACGGCGCCGTGGCCGCCAGATGAATTTATTTATCCGCAACCGATATTGCTACTACCACCCTTTCGCGTTCTTTCTACTCTGCTTCCCTCCAGCCTCCCGTTCAGCAATCTTTCGGTGTACCGAAATTGCGCGTCCTTTTATGTCGCTATAACACATTCTAATTTCTTTCATTACGGAGTTGCCCTTTCCGGTGAGATCGCTTCCGGAGATCTTCCCCGGAGACCTTTACCAAATATTATCACATTTCTGTGTGTATCTCGTGGCGAAGCGATATCCGACAAGGTTCACTGAAAATCGTCGTGTTTTCTTCGCTATTTCGAATCGGCGAGAATTATACAACTAAAGACAAGAAGAAGCAAAAAGCAGTACAGACATCAGACAGATACGTTTGACGAAAAGTTTGATTTTCTCACGAGTAACACCACCTCGCGCTGGGAAGCGGACCATCGTCACGTCTCGCGACAATGCAAGAAGCATGCGTTCCCGAGCTCCGCGCTTTGTCCCGATTGAAGCGTAGCTTTGACAGGGCGCCAGAAGAACTCCGTCGCGCTCGTGACACTTTCGGTGAGAGAGGGTTGAAGCACTCGTAAGGTTAAACGTCGAGCCCGAGACGTTCCTTGCATTTGTCGGGCGCATCCACGGTGACGGGATGAACGATAAGCACCGCTGTCGCGAACTTTTGAGCGAGACGATGCTGTGATCGATAGCAGAAAGAGTTATACGCGTCGAGAACGACGACGATGTCGATGGCGAAGAGGGTTACACGGCCGAGGTCGTGTCTTAATGATTCGGAGAATCAGCATGACGAGGCTCAGTATTGCCGTCCGATGCATCGAGAGCGATGCCGATTCGATTTGGCGCTTCGCGAGTCTTTGCAGAAAAGCAGAGAAAACCCGCCTTTGCCAACCGGTTCGCTATCAGTCCGACTATCTGCCAAGGTTGCGACTACAATCGACACTCTCATGTACCAGCGATTCTGGTTCGAGCAGAGCCCCGCGAGGGCAGGAAAGGAGTAAAGGATATTTTTTTACTTGTCCCGTGAGACATTATTGCATAGATTTTTCTGTGTTGCTCGGAAAGCATGTCGCGCATGTGTAAGTTCTATGTGAGCAAGGTGTATGGGGATGTTCACGGAAGTCTCCTCGTGTACTACATTTTTATTACATCCTTACAGCTGCACCGCCAACAAATCCGCGGCACGGATGACAGACACTCGGCCAGTGTTCCCATGGATCGAGATTTTACATAACATTACCGTGATCGCGACAATGGAACGTTGTCGGCGCTTGATCTTGATACAGCTGTTCGTTGAACAATTACCAACGCGCGGCGTGTGTTTATGCCGTTAAACGCAGCAACGAATCCGTCATGTGAAGCGCGATGAATAAGTGCCGTCCTTGGATCACTTTCAATACGACGTAAATTCCATGCCGCATAAATCCTGCTGACTGCGACCGCTTGTTTTTATCGTCGCGTTTAAGATCGTAATTCACGTTGCCCTAATTAAGACTTTCCCTATGTCTGCGCGGAGAGACGGATTCCCTCCGCGTCGTGACTCGCATGATAAGGTCACATCATAAATTATTATGCAACGTGCCGATTATCACACGCATTGACGTTTCGACTATGTCGACGACCGCGCGCCGAGTAATCTCGCGCGGGCAGACGCGATTCTTTACGCCTTAACATTTATTCAACACATTTTTAAGTAGCTGACTCGGATATTACCATCGAGCCATTAGTATAAATAACGGCAAAATATTATTCGAATAATGCAAAAATCATGAACATTGTAGATAACGAATGATCGTTACGCGAATGAACGAACGTTCCTCACGTGAGGATAGCTGTTCCAGCAATTACGTCAATGGATAAACGATGGCATTAAATCATCCAACACATTTTACGCTTTTTATCTCTCTCTCCTCTCCGGGTTTCGCGTCCTCAGGGTGCAGCAATGCCTGGCGGCCTGCCGGTGACTCCTGCATCGGGTCGGTAGGCCTGTGCAGCGCACGACACATTGTCGCTTCAGGACCGTCGCTGAATAAGCGACAATTTGTATGACAATTCCTCGATGGTCTAGTGCATTGTGCCAGCATGTGAAAGTATGGACGTAGGCACGCTGTATCCCACCGCGGCGGTTTCTGCTCTCCTCCGATTGTGTGCTTCTCTCTCCATTATGGGGGACCGCGGGTGGCTAAGGAGAATCAGACGGGGTTTCAGAGAAAGACAGAGCGTGAGAGGGGGAGGCACCGGGCAGAGACTGGAGTAGAAACGAAGAGGTTCCTCGAGAGATCACGATCCGATGGAGCAAAAGCAAAGGTCGTGCCGTGCTGCACGCTGGTGCAGCACAACGACGACGAGGACGACGAAGACGACGATGATGGTAGAATAAACGTTTATTAGGAACGGAGGAAGCGCCTTTGTGACAAATGGTACGGTCTCATTGTTGCATCGGAACCGACTCAGGCCTGTTCGAGCGCCCGAGGGGGGGGAGGGCCTCTCGTGCAACGTCGTAAATCTGACCAACGTTGACGGACAGAAATCAGAACGGACGGCCGCGTGCATGCGCAAGTTTCACGACAGAAACGGGCGAAAGGAACAGCATCAGCTCGGCAGAGGTTGTGGCTGACATCGAGCGAACGGCAGCTAGAGTTACGCCGACACCGGGCAAATATTTACGAGCTGGGTGCTGCAATTGGGAAAGATCGGTATCCCCCGGCATCTGGATCCGGTGATGTAGCGTTGTAAAAATTTCATGACTCTTCGCATGTAAGGCGAGAGATCGGTGAGATGCACGAAAGAGTTCCGATAGCGTGAAATTAGCCGGCTGGGTCCCTAACAAACGCTTCGAGGAATGTGATTATTTCGAAGATAAATTTATGACAAACATCATAAAAATATCCTTAGTTTTGTATTCCTCTTGTCCTTAACGGAATTTCTCTAGACCATGGACCATACAAGCTTCTCGGACATGAAGTATTCAAAAACTTTTTCTTACCCTTGATGCGAGATTATATTGTCCAGGCTGCTATTGACAGCTCAAGTAATTTTGGAAACTTATCTCAAAGCTATTACACACAAAACTGAAGAGAAAGAAGCAGAAAGAGAAAAGTGAACTTGCAGAAAATTATTGTCGCATAACATTTTTCTATATACGTGATGAAAATGGAGAAAATAAAAAGAAGATAGCTTTTAAAGAATAAAAGAAATATCTTTTATAGTACTCTTACTCTCCTGTGCAAATTGTACCTGATCTGAAAAAATTTGGTGCAAGCGCTAGGAACATTCACAGAATTGTTGGTCCGGTATACCTGCTTTTCAAATCCGGATGTTCCAGTAACCCAGAAGGTACAAGAAACGCATACAGTCGAGCGGAGGCCAAAGTGGGGGTACATACGCCGAGCAAGGAATTAACTTCTACAAATCATTCCCCGATCCGTGCTTCCACCAAGCCGAAAGGTTAACATCAATTGCCAGCGGCCGCGCAAAAAAAGTCGAATATCAATTTCCTCCCGCTGCGAGGAGGACGATGACTGAACAGAAACCCGGCAGTAATCGAGAAGAGATAGAGGCACCGACGATAGAGGCGCAAGACGAGGAGAATGGAAGGTGTCTTATTGTTAGGGGAGAGGGAGGGAGAGGAAATAAGAAAATAAGAGGGGCAGAGGGGAAAGAAAAGGGACACCGGTAGTGTCGAGAGCGAGAAAGCGTGGCGGAAGAAAGGGGGAGTTCGTTAAGCGGCCGATCGACCACGGGTCTGTCAATCTGTTCGAGGGCCCGGAGAAACGAGGGGAGCCCAAGATGGCCGACCGGCAGCATGTACACGGGGCCCCTGCTTCGCCAGCATCAGCGACTTAGCATAAATCACTCCCGCTCCGCTTCGCTTCGCTCGCTCGCTCGCACGCTCGTCCGTTCGTTTGCTTTCCCGCTTGCTCGCGCGCGCTGCTGCACGCTCGTTCTCTCGCTAACAGCCTACAGAAATGCGACCGCACCGCAAATACGGGTTTGTCTTTGCGTCTACGTGGCTCGTTCCGCGCGACTATGATCGCATTTTGCGGCTTGCCGCGGTCGACGAGCGACGAGCCCGCCGACCGAACCGTCAGTGATCTCTTGCACTTCTTGCAATTGACTCCAGCGTTAATTGAATTTCATCGCTAAGTTGCTGCGGGATGGTCCGTTTCGATCGAACGCTCGGATTGATGATCGTTGTTACTACCATGCACAGATTGTTACACGAGGAGTCGTGGTGCGCGTCTTCTGGATTATTGTTGCACTCTGTTGGTCGGTATGATATCGATTTGTCGAAGAATTAGCTGAACATGCGCGTCACGATTTAATCACGCTGATGTCACCGTTGACAAGAAATTCTTTATGCAAAACTGACGGCTTCCTGCTCACGAGAAAATATTGATGCAGTAAAAACATTTGTATCAGCGAATGATTAAAAACAATGTAGGGTATTTTATTGCACTTTTTATTACCGATTGCAGTCCGCACGAGCGATTCGCGCATCAATAACGCGATAGCAGTAAACGCATATTATTTGCGCAATAGCCGGCAATCGTGATTGCGCAAGTATCGACGCCAGACTGAAAAGACAGAGACGGAGGAAGGGGGACATAAGAGAGCGAAGAGAAAAGGCAAGAAAGAGAGAGAAAAAGCGAGCGAACCAGTCGGTCAATCAATCACGGGAATTGATCTCGGTGGCAAGTGCAGTCACGATCAGCCAACCTGAAATATGTCGGACGTAAGAATTGATTTCGTAGAACGTGCACAGTCCGCCGTGACTCTCTATCCTCTCCCTGCTCCTCTATCGCCGTCCTTCTCGATGGCCCGTGCCCTCCTCCCGTGCATTCTACAATGCCGTTGACACGCACGATCACTCGAAGGAGTTGGACGAGATGGCAGAGGAAGAGAAGGAAGAGGAGGAGGGGAGGAGGAGAAGGGTCCATGATTTTTCCTCCTTCCGCGCTGGTGAAATACTTCCTTCGACGACTGGCTCGCTTCGCATGGCTCTGATGTTACGACTGCAGGAAATTCAGGGACGAGAGGAAAAAAGATAGAAAGAGAGAAGGAGAGGCGACTCGTCTCGCGTGAAGGAAAGAAGCACGAGGAAGAAGGCGCGAGGAGGGAAAGAGCGAGCGTGATCCGCGGTGAGAGGAGGGTCCGGGCGAACAGAGCAAACGGACAGGTCGCTTATTTATGGCAACCATACTTCAGATATATGAACTGGTTCCCGTCGAAAGTTCGGGACGCCGCGTCTTCCCAGTTCAAAATGTATAGAGAGGTGTCCCGCCGCTCGCCTTCAACCGGGAGATTTGCGAGGGGTCACCCCTCGCGCGCCATCACGCCAGCTTAATTCCGTCTTCGTGCGCGTCGCGCGAGGTGAACGCCGCCACCTCGCCGTAGTCGCCAGGCCACTACCGGTTTTATGGCGGAACCATGGGATGGCGAGAATATTTGATTACCGTAACCCCGTGCCACCCCGTCCCAGTCCGTTCAGCGGACGGAAGTGATCGCGGGGATTTACACGAGGCGCCTATTGTCGCATCGCGATTTCCCATTGCCGCGTAAGGGTTGCGTGACTTTGAATGCTCTTTGAGTGTGATATATGGCGAGTCATGTTTTTTAAACACCTTCGAGGGGATGCGTCTTGGCGGATTCGAAACTGGTCCGTCCTCGGCCGTGGCTTGACGAGAAGTTTCATCGCAAGCGTGTGTCGTTAATCAAAAATTCCCCGAACGAAAATAGGGATAAGAGTTAGGAAAATAGTCCCGTTGTATTGCTTTTGGCAGTATTTTTGGGTAAAGCTGTCAGTAGCATGTCACGTAATCGTTATATGTCGTCAATTTCCGAAAACAATGCTGTTATTAAACTTCATTTGTGAAAATGTGCCCCGTAATCGAGATTAATGGGGATACAATACTTGAGTCATCACTCTTATACAATACATACGTGTCAACAATCATGCGTATCCGCACGTACGACAAATCTCGCGCCACGTCGATCGCCTCGTCCCGTTAAGGATCAGCGAAGCCCCGCAGGATCAGTATACGGTCAGGAATCGACCCCTTTGTCCCTTTATCCCTCGTGTGTGCAGCACGACGTCGGTTAATTTATATTTATCCTCTTCTTTTCGGTATACGCAGGATCCTGCAGGTCGTTTCCGATATCCGAGCAGCTTGGAAGAGGAGCGTTTACGCGCCGGGGGAGGGAAGCGGCCGCGAAAAGGGGCGAGACGACGAAGCAGGGCGGCGAAGAGGAAGAGAAAGAAAGAGAGAGAGAGAAAGAGATAGATAGAAAGGAGCGATGGAGTAGATAAATAGATGGATGGGCAATATTATAACTCACCGGCTGTCATCCTGTACGGCCGAGTCAGGCTGCTAATCAGACCCCGGCGCGCTCTCGCCCCTCGACCGACCCTTCACGAAAAATGGATTTATTGCCGTTCGCCTCGACTTCGGCACGCTATCGAGCTCTCTGATCCATAGAATGTAACCATCGTCGTACTATTCGCGTCGGATCCTCCCTCCGACCGCTCCCTCTGCGAGATCGGGCCGAGTCTCTCTTCCCGGGCCCTCCTGCCATCTCGATCTTCCCTGCCGAAAGCCAAAAACCGCCTCTCGTGGTCCTTTCGGCTCCAATGTCGCGGAAAACGTAACGTCCGAAAAATCCGAGCTCCACATTTTTGCACGCAATTGCTGGAAGTGAACGCGAAGAATGCGGTGATACTGTCGATCATCCATTTGCTTCCATGATAATATAAAAGAAACTGCGATGCTTTCAATCAGATGTGCCTCTCGAAAAGGTGCAATGACGTTTCGAAATCAACAACTAAATAATAATTTTTTAAAAAACTTTTTCTCACACGATTATATACCTACAAGGCTAATACAACAGACAGTTTTCTCATCTTATAAACTTATAAACTTGATTGATGTCTTTTTAGAGACAGATTCTCATTGACTGCATCATTTGTTGTGTGCAGTCGCGTCATTTCGAATTAAAATTATCTCGCGAAATAATATTTTCTGGAAAATCTTTATTGTCCATTCGCCCGTGTGCATCGTGACACCCACAGGTGCAATCCCTTACGAACGCGTGTCTGTTCTCTCCTTTTCCGGCACCCTTCGAGGACCCTCTCATCTCGCATCCGACTTATGCGCACGTGGACGTACTCGGTCTCCGCGAGAACACGCTGCTTTCACCGCGGTCGATGACGACGAGAGGGTTGGATCCGCGGGGTAGTGCGGGAAGCGGGGCAGCCGCGGAACGACAGCAGGAAGAATGGCGTGGAACGGTGGTCGGCGGGACGAGGGGACGGGAGTAAGGGGTCAAGTGAGGACCAATGCATCAAGCAAACCGTGACACACGCCTCCGCATGGCGTGCATAGATCATGCCGACCTCGTCGGTGCGCGACGGGGATGGTGCGAGGCGGGGCGGCGATCTAAGCCGCGCGGAGGGAAAAAGAGAGAAAGAGAAAAAGAGAGAGCGAGAGAGAAAGGTCTCTTCCCCCGCCGCCTGTCTCTTCCCATCCCTTCGATCACTCTTTCGTCTTTCTCTTTCCCTTCTTCATCGCGACTGTGGCGGGAGAGCACAGATGTACCAGCCGAACGAGATAGACGCGAAGAAGAGAGCAGAAGTGCCTGAAAGACCGCCAGTACGCAAGCATACACACGTATACACATATACACGTCTCTGTGTGAGCGACTGTGTGCGGTTGCATACAAGTGTACGTGTGAGTGCGCGCGAGGGTTTTTTCAACGAGATTTATTACCGAACTCCTAATGCTCCGGGACAAGGGGGAAGGGTGCCGGAGAGAGAGTCCCTTCCCCTCTTCCATCTACTTCTACCGCCACCGCCACCGACGACGACGACGACACAACGACGACGACTACGACGACGACGACGTCGTCGTCGCCGTGTCGACAGCGCTCCGTACCTTCTCGCCGTCTGCCTCTGCTCGTCTCCGCGCGTCGCTTAATCCCCGACTGCCCTGCTATTACGAGTTGATTTACATTCTCGCGCTAACAAGGGTTGGGATCGAGCCCGGAGGATTTGGCGGCCTCCTCGATGGCTCGTCGATACGCCGACTGAACTGCCTTGAACAAGATGGCGATGGCACGTCGATCCGTTGGACTTTGGATTGTTTTCGGAAATTTCATGACTGAGATTGATCGCGATCGTCATCGATCCGTTAGGATTGGAAGGATTGTAATTGGATGCGAAGAGTGACACACACACATATGCACACGTACACGCTCCCGCGTGAAATCGCCGAGTGTCCGATTAGCAAAAATGGAGTGACGCGTAATTTAGAACCGTTAGATCTCGGAAATGGCAAGGAGCTCGTATATAGGCTCGGATTGCGCCGTAGTAATAAATGTCCCCGCTAGGAAATTTACGGCTACAAACGGCGTCATGAGCGCGAGATAAATCATTATTAAGTAAATCGTATTACTGTTTGTAAATTGTACACTTAACCGGCCTAACTTTAATGAGATCATTATAAAGGGATTATATAATCGCAACGCGGCGTATGTATAATACATACAGCAAGAATGTAAGTGCGCTTATTGCGCGAGGAGTTGCGCTCGCGCAGAGATCGAGATATTCGATCAATGTTCGATCGGAGATAAAATTTCGAGCGGAGAAACACGAGGCTGCACTTTGTGCGGTTAAATGTTATGGGAAGCGGGAAGTCGGTTAAGTAGAAGCCGCTGCATCACTGTCAGACAGGAGAACGTTCCTACTGAATCATTTTACATATCGGCGATCCAAGAGCATCGTACAATGAGCACAAAATATGTTTCTCGCGTATTAAATGATACAGCATGTTTCCTCTTCGGTGAATCTTATAGTTTTAATGATGAGATTTTTGTAATTTAAAATAATTACAAAAATACAGAATTTTAGTTCTTATCAAATTTTTATTGCTCTTTATTTTGCGTTTCAATTGAAGAATTATTTATAAATAGTATTGAAAAAATTCACAATAATAATCTGATATTTGGTTTTTGACAAACTTAAAATGTGCCTTGTTGTATACATGGGCATTGCAAGAAACTTTAATTAAAAAATTACCATTAAAAATATTAATGTTATCCCAAGTCAAATGTTGATTAAAATAAATCTTACTTCTCATATTTTTATCGCATCTCTACGTCATGTGAGTCATCTGTTGTCGTCAAGCACTTTTTCCAAGTCACACAAACTTTCTCAACTGATGACTAACATCATCCACAAATTTCACTGTACTTTGCGATCGGGATCCATGAGTACTCTCCTCCCCCCAGGTACCATCCCCCGTGAATATACAGGAAAGATCGGCGATATTAATCGGGCGGTACGTCACGCATTTCGTCTCGAGGAAATCGCGGACGGCCGGACGCGCAGCGCGATGAGAGGAGCGAAACGGAGAGAATGCGCGAAGAATCGAGGGGGAGGCAGGTACTCGGTTGGAGGAGGAAAAAAAATGGAATCGGCCGCGAGACACATCGCCACGGAAGACGAGAAGGGTGACTCGCGCGAGGAAGAAAGACTCTCGGGAACTTGGAAGAGTGGGATGGGGGCGTGGGTGGAATGGGCGCTGGTGGGGGCGAGAGAAGCACGGGCGCCCCGCTAGACTCGCCGATGGTGGGGACGGTTCAGGGCCGCGGAAAGGGGGGCTGCGAGTGCTGCTTGGCTCGGCGCGGCGGGGTCGGACGGGTAGGGGCAGACGACGTCGCGTTGGAGGGGGCAGAGGTGGGGAAGATGACCGCGGAGCCGTCAGTGCGCCACGTGCTGCCGTTGCGGGTGGGTCTTTGCTCTCGTTCCGTTCTGCCGGCGGGCACGTTACCGCGAAATCAACCTTTGTGCACGGCGACCTCGTTCTCGCGGATGTCGATGTCGGTCGCGGGGAGCGCGTTGACAGCCGGACGTCGCGATAACCCGTCAGCACACGGTGATGAATGAACGCCGGAGCGAACGTTCCGAGCGCAGAAGGTGATTCGGAGGACGTAGGGAGTTTAGTGAGTGGTGAGCGCCGTTGGTACCTTCCGCCGTTGTACCGCGCGGGGGTTTCCTCGTGGAGATGATGTGGTGATGTGGTGCCGAGGAAGGGAATCACGCGCGTCCCGACGCACACGTCGCACCGGCGCCGCGTTTATTCCTGGTGCGATCGCCGGGTGAAGATCAGTGTCTCGAGTGCTGCGCTGTCTGGCGTCTGGCGGTGACGGCGCACACGAGGTCGCGGTATCCTGCACGGTGGAACCACTACTTCGTGGTGAGTGTGCCGCGTGATTCATGCGCTTCCGGTTTCCTCGCGTGATCGGGCCATGAGCTCTGAAAAACTTGTAATACGCCAAGTGTCATGTTTGACCATTGAGTGCCTGTTGAGTCATGCATACCGACTCGTGTTAATTCCGGCGATAAAGTCATTCGTTCTGATCCATTCGATCGTTGGAGAAACAGTGAAAGGAATGACATCTGCTCCGTACTCCGAAACGTAGATAAAAAGGATCCTCAGAGTCTCGCACCGTTCTATGTAGTGTCCGCGTAACTGAATGTCACGCCTCGCGATATCACAAAAGCCAAAAAGAGAGAAAGTTTTGTGCGAGGAGTGAACAGTTTACTCCAAAGTGTCATCAAATAATTAATCCGAAAAATTGGTATCCAACAGTTACCCGAGTTGTTGCACTTACATCACGAATTACATCACAACTACACTCGCGTTCCACGGACAGACGGGCGATCCCCTTCCGGGCGTGATGAACCTCAGGGGCGACTTCCGCGTTCGCGAGAAAACAAACGCGCGCGAAAAGTCGCGCGGGAAACCGTGCCGGTGCAGCGAGTAGCGCGATCCTTCAAAAAAATCACCGCACGGATCCGCGCGAGCGCGTGGCCTGCATAAACAAAAGTGCAGTGCGCGCAGCAGGTGGCGGAATCGCGTGTAGCAATCCTCGGGGCGCACTCGCGGCGGGATCTCGCGTCGCTTTCTACCCCCGGAAAATTAACGTCGCGCCGCATTAACCTCGATCACACAGCCGTGCCGGGCCGCATGAAAATGGAGTCGCGGATTAAATCCGCGCCGCGTGATTCTATTTTCGCCCCGTGTCCTCGTGCCGCGGCTCGAATTTTCTCTGTCGCGCGCCCTACCCCTCTCGTCTTTGGCGTTCTCCCCTTCCCCTCTCGTCCGCGCCCCCTCCCCCTTGGTCGGTCGTGACTTCTCGTTGCTGTGTCGCTTGATCTTTGAATCTGGAATATCTTACGGGGAACGAAAACTCGCGCCGATTTTCCGAAGCGAAAATGTGACATGCGTTTAAGCTGATTATACCAATAAAACGTGATATTACATCGATATGATGTGCAATGCGCGAAATTATCGACATGTGCTCGACGAGGTAATGTGATTTGGGTCGAATTTTGATTGACAAAATGTCAGTATGCGAGCAGACGTCATATATAAATATAGTAATATTGCGCGGCGATTAGAATAAGAATAGCGAGAGCCACATTCGCAGTCGAAACTCGATACGTTACTAGGATGAACGGGATGGAAAGGCTAGGGAACACAGTTATGTGTGGTTTGATTACATTGAGAACACCGGTTCGTAGGTATTCGGTGTTTTATTGAAGTTTGTGTGCACATCACGATCGATAATTTTCTTGGAGATATTAGTTATTTAATACTATTTAATAATTTAGTATTTAATAATTTAATAAAAATAGATAGATTGGCGAAAATCATATACGTAATATCTGTGTGTGACAAGTTCGCAAAGCTTGTCAAAAATTCAGTCTCCGCAAATTTCTCAGTCTTATTAAGAGTCCAATTTGTCAATCAGAATTTTTGCTACAATTTTCGATGTTCCTCGTAATGACGTATTATCCATAATCGCACCGATTGCACGCGGGTGATGGAAGGATGCTCCGAATTGATTTGAAATTCGACATCAAGTGCGCTAAAATCTTCAGTAGTTCGCCCTAGCTTCCTTGCTTGCGTCATCCATGACGTGATGCACGCTGAGCGATGGGCATGCCCATGTACCCCCCGCATGTGGTTTACCCCGCATCCTCGCTAATTGTCAGTTTATCGATATCGCGCCTGAAAAATGCATTTTTGAGCGCATCCGCACGCGCGCGTGTATCCCGGACTGGCCTCCACCCTTTCGCTACTCGATGGAGATGCGGGGTGCGGGCAGCCGCTTCTTGACACGCTTTCCATCTTCGGCCTGATGGATGCGGTAAACGCTGGCGTTGACAGTGCGTTTTAATTGCGAAGTCCGCGTTACTGAAGCCAGCCGAAGTGGGTCCCGGCTCACACGGTGACAGGATTGAAAGCGCGTCATCGATGAGAGATTTTTTTCCCCCGGTGCCCGGTGCACTGCACATCGATCGCTTCGATCGTGATCCAGACATCCAGACCGCGATGTCAGACCACGGCCTTCGATTCCGAGCGAGCGAAGCGGCCTGATTTTTCCTCCGGTCCGCGTCTCGTTCTTTTTCTTGCGTCTTTTTCTCTCCTGGCGCTCGCGCGGAAGTACGAAAGAGACGTCGACGTGGCGTCTTTATCGTTAACCTTATTTCTTCGCAACCGAGAAGAGAGTCGGCGACGCAATTAACGGGATGCAACCAGTCGAATGAGGTGCGGGCAGCGCGCGATCCGAGAGAGAGAGAGAGGAAGAGAGAGAGAGAGAGCCGGCCTGTCAATCTTCTCGCTCCATCCTTGCAGAAGCGGTGCATTAACGCGCCGAGACATTCGTGCGTGCGCTACCACACGATGATTCGCAATTATTCCTGCCGATATCCGATGTTGATGCTTTTTCTTTCTGCCGATGATAATCTCAGCAGCGATTCGGATCGGACAGCCGAACGCATTAATTCTCTTCTCTTTTCCTTTTTTTCTTTAATGACGTGTCCACGACGATTGAACGGCGAGTGTACAAGGGAACGCGTCTCTCTCTCTTGTGATTAATGCAGCCTTGTATAACTGGCAAAAATTTGTCACGGTTTTCGTGTGATATCGCCTCACTTTTTGCTTGCGCCCTTCCCGCGATTTTATGGCGCTTCTCGACGTCCGGCTTGCACCGAGAGCTGAGGAAAGCACAAAAGGGAGACAACTTCCGCTTGCGCACGTGTTATTTTAACAACCGTGCTTACACTTGTACTTGACGTCCGAGTGTAAACGCTGACGCGAATTAGTTTATTATTTTAGTCCCGGACACCTCTCCGGCCGAGAGAAAGAACTCTTTAGGGCACCGCGTGGCCCGAGAGCGAAGTGTGTTCGCATATTGCGTCCGTATTAATACAGACGTTTATTGCATGCATAATGCGCATCCACGTGAAACGTGGCAGCCTGCGCTTACACAGATATTACATTTATCGATTCATAGAAATTGTTTCAGAAACCTGTCGTGACGAGACCCGTTGACAGGTGTTTACTAAACCTTCCACTCTTGACTTCGATTTATGATTAATCAAGATTTAAATGGACTGTTGCGGAATAGATATTTTTAAGTAATATTCGTCACGTATTTTTCATGATAATATTGCTAGCACACAAACAAATTGAATATACGAATGTAATGATTTTTTTACAACTCTATACAATTGAACGATTAGTCGATCCTATGGCAAATATAATAAATAAATTCAATAAGTAAATTCAATATCGTGATTTCTCTCTTTCAGCGATCAGAAAAGGAACAGTTGTGCACAATATACATATATGCATTAATAAAGATTGTCTTTTTCTATCGAATATGCAACTCAAAATTCATCGAATGAGAAAAAAAATAGATATGGCGTCAGCGCCAGCTAATTAAATCTGTCGTGTCATCGCAAAACGCTTCTATCATACATATGACGAATCATTATAAATTCACGCGAACCGAAGAACTCTTTCCATAAATTTTATTTATCGTACTCCGCGCTGGCTTTCCAATTAATTCATGAAACCAATAATTTATTATCATCCACATCATCTCTGAACATCGTGACTCTTTCGACGATCGCGACTTACTGCCTGAAAAGATAGACGTCTGCTTGAAAGTAGTATACATAATACAGATAGCAACTAGAAATCGAAAAATAAATAAGTACACAATGTAACGAGGACGAGCAATAAAGTAAATCTGCTAACGCAGAACCATGTGCACAATTACCGTAAAATTTATGAAAAGATACACTGTGGTTTAAAAGACACTTTAATTTGTATTATTTATATATATTAATTTGTGTATTAATTATTATTAACACATTCACCGATCACCAGTGGCCGTCACGACATAAACGGAGAGCCGGTTACCGATGATCGACACGTAACGAACACGTTAAGACACACGAATAATATTACAACACTCAATTACTTACATTTGCAAGATAATTACTATTGAATAATAATAGAACGACGTAACGAACAAAGCACATTCGTAAATAACTTGATACTTTTATGTATTAAAGTTAAATGGAAACGATTATATAGACGTGTCACGGTGAATTTCAATAATCCGGTCGACGTGAGCGGGAAGTCGGCTAAATTACGCATCGCTGGTGCACGTGTTAATATCATTTTTCGCGCTCTCATCTATTACTCCGATCGCACATGTCGATCGATTAGCCGCGCGGGCACCGTGAAGAATTTCGACAAATCGCCGTCTAATCGCGACACGGCGATCGGCGATCCGCGCGAGAATGTACAATGAAAATTTGTCGTCGCCGTAAATCCACGTCCCGCACTCGGTTCTTCCACGAAGTGCCGTGCGTTGCATCACGTTCGATCGTACGCGATGGAGAGTGCTGCGACTCCGTTGATTTATGAGTCAGTTTCGTAAGCGTAATGATGGGAGGATTAAGATTCCACTTTTATGTGTTGGCGGATGTAACGGCGGATCGAAGGTAATTATCGTGCATTTCTTTTTTCTCTTCCCCCTCTCCTCCCGCCACCTTTCCTTTTTTCCGTGAGACGGACTCCATCAAGATGCCATCATTGTAATTTAACACAAGAGCAACCGGTAATGATATCGCGGCTAGAGAAATATCTGTTCCTGTCATCGCTCCTATTTTGCTGCTCGCACGCTCGCACGCTCGTTCGCTCGCACTCGCATCGCGAGTAAAGGGGATAATTGAGATACTCGCGCTTCCGTGGATGAATAAGTTCCCTTTTCACGCTCACACTCGCAGATGTAGTTGGTTTTATCAATCCGCGGTTGTCGCAGGTTTTATTAACGATGTTTATATGTAATTTATCTGTTTTTCTATTATCTAAATTTTACAATACAAAAATTATTTTCTTATCTCGTCCTTTTTCACGGAGCTGATATATTGTGCAATATATCGAATTCCACTTGTGGAGATTTAACGTGAACTAATTATTCGGACTAAAATTACGTTTCCCTTTATTTGCGCGAGATGAAATAGTGATTGGTTAGATAAAAATGAGACATCGATCTTTTTCTCAGGCAAGGAATTTTGATCTACCTATGCAGAAATAAAATCTTATAAATTCTTGAACTCTTGACCTCATTAATGAAACATTGTAATTGCGAATGGTGATTCACAAGCGCGCGAATATTTTATACAACAATAATTGCATGATAATTAGTAATTTACGCTGACGCTGCCTCCATCAGATGTGACTTTTCAAGCAGGCAGCGAAACACGATCCAACTTGGACACACACGTACGTACACGTGGATCGATAATCGTGGCACGGTTGATTCGATCAATCTGGATTGACAGATCTGCCCAGGCAGGTCTGACGTAACGGATCTGATCTGTCACGAGACGAAAAAAGTACTCTTTGATTTTTAAGGACACGGCTTGCGTCAGTGGAAAGGAGTGAAATATAGATAGAATGAAGAATGTATGTATATAGGCGGATCAGAGCGCGCCTTTCCTCGTCCCCTTCTCTTGTAGCTATTTGCTTGTCAACTCGTCTATCCATCCATGGTGAAGACCTGTCAGGTTCCTTGTCGAGTTGTACCGAGCCTGCTCCCCTTATTCCCCGTGAACGGATTAATAATAAAATCGCTGTAAGCTCACCTGCCAATGTCGTTGGGATAAAAGGGTCTCTTTGAAGTCCGTCCGCAGGATTTCGAACGCAAATAAGAGAAACGCACCGCGTGCGCGTGGTCGGCAACAGCTTTATGAAACGTTAATGAGACATGCGTGTATGCAAATGAGCGGCTAATAGATATCATTAAAATTGTTTCACGCAACAGCGTGAAAAAAGTCTGCTTGTTTATGCTTAATGTACGAGTCGATTATCAGGTGCACTCGCTTGTAGTCATTAAAGTCGCGTCATAACGTCGTGAATAAAGTTATACGATGACTTGGCGAAACTTTGCTTTGAAAAATTTTGCACGAAGGAGACTAGTTTTTTTGTAAAATATATTGAGATACATTAGATCTGAAACACGTGAAATTGACAGTGTATTTAATTATTCGTATCTGTAAAAATTATAAAAAATAGAAATTTTTGGATATTTGTGCACAATACAGAAAGTTACATTGAAGCATGCAATATAAATATTTTATAAGTAATTGATTCCTTCTCTCTCTCTCTTTCTCATGTTGTGTCAACGAAAACCTCCGTTTCATAGTTAAAATAGTAACATAAAATAGTAACGAAGCCTCGGAATTCGAGCACTTTCGATGAAATACTCAGTACTCGCGCGCCAGCATCACAGGTAATGTAATTCTTTCCACGGGTGATATAGCGCTTCGCATGCTGCTGCTATTTAATTTCTGCGAGTCTTCGTGTCGTCGCGTCGTTAGCTCGGAACAGTTTCCAATCGCTCGTTTTTCCCTACCTCTCCTTACCGTATCGATGAACTCCGCATGCGGCATTCGTTGGTACAGGCGTGCAGTTCCTAGACAGCTAATGAGAGATGCAAAAGGGAGTAGTTTTGTCGCGTACGTGTAGTGTGCACCCCGGACACGTGTAGACACGCGTCTAACGAGGACGCGCGCGCGGGCGTGCATGCTCCGTAAACAGGCTTCATTCGCGTATCCCGTGTGTAGGTGTGTATGTGTGTGTGCGTGTGTGCGTGTGAAACACAGACTTCTGGATCCCGCGCGCGCGGGAAAAACACACACACCCTCACACGTACGCACGTACATGTCAATAGCACACCCCCGCGATCCAGCACCGCCTATTGAAGTCCGCGATGACGGGGCCCGTCTGTCAGCAGATCAAAGCTGAAGTAAGCTCTCTTTGTGATGCTTTGCCGGGTTGGTATTTAATTATGTATGAGATCGATATTCGGGCCTTCGGGGGCTC
Organism: Ooceraea biroi; assembly: GCF_003672135.1. Taxonomy (NCBI): domain Eukaryota; kingdom Metazoa; phylum Arthropoda; class Insecta; order Hymenoptera; family Formicidae; genus Ooceraea; species Ooceraea biroi. The sequence goes on from NC_039506.1 coordinate 2,691,308, forward strand.
GCTGTCTCTCTCAGGCGTTCTCTTCAGTTCTCTCAGCTCGGCTCTCTCTTTCTCTCTCTCGTTCTCGCTCTTCGTCTCGATCTCTCCTTTCCGCTTTTCGTTCGTCCGTTTTTCTCATCTTCCTTCCTCAGCTACTCGTTGCTCGCGGCAGTGGCAAAGCTCGACCGAGCAAATCTATGCGTCACAATGTGAGTCTGTTACGGGATATTATCGCGGAGGGTGGCACTCGCCCTTTTTACGCGAGTGCGTAAGTAAGAACTTGTCAGCGCGACTGCGATCACCGTCGACGTATTGAGAGCTTGAGGGTGAGTTTGTGGAAGCTCGGGCAAGTGGAACGCGAACATTATTATTTATTCTGCACACTTGTACGCTCTTAGATTCTCTTATTGATATAAAAGCCCCGTTTGCCGTTGCGCCGATAAAGGGGAGTCTCGCAAGAAACTCGGATATCTAATTATGCCGCGAAAAATCTAGTTTCCCATGTCGTAATAACGTTCGAGTTCGTTTGTCATTGTACTTAAGCAGACTTTGCAAAGTTTATCGGGGATTGTGCGATTCCCTGAAATATGATAACGACGACAGATTTGCCTGGCGTCCTGCATCTCCCCATGTTTCATCTTTCTCTTTTAACAAAATGATGAAACAACGGCCAACAATAAGTAACTTTCGGGAAGTTATCCTTCAATTATCGCTATTTCAAAGGAAGCTGCTCCAAGTAGAGAGATACGAAAGGAAAATGGAAAGAGAAAGCTAGAAAGAAAGAAAGAGAGAAAAAGAAAGGGAGATCAGGTTTATCGATAAAGTTAATTAGTATTCGCATTCGTCGTGCAGTTTGCGTGTGCAGTTCAAAGAGCCGACACGGCGCGGGCATACTTTACGCGTACATTTGCGTCTCGTCCGATCGTAAAGATCTCGTAAGTGGCGGACGAATATCTGTCGAAAGGAGGCACGGAGGAGTCCTGGGAAGAAAGACGAGATTATTGCCGGGGTAAACGAACGAGACTGCTAGCTGTAAACCGGCGAGAAACTGCCGCGCTGCCGGCCTTGCGCGTAACGTTTCAATGAACACGAACGCGCTCACGCCCATGTGTACGTACCTTTAAGACGCGTCTTCGCCGGTATACGCTAATAAGCATAATGAAAGGTCAGGTCTCGGAGATGATATGGGTCTTCTTTGATGATCTCGTGCTCACCAGCGTTCGCCAACCGGCGTTTAATTAGAGAAGTGCAACAGGGCTGTTGTTCTCCAGCTGAACTTTCTCTAAGGCTGGATTTTTTTCAGCTGATGAAATAATACCCCCGAGAGAATTGACGCGCCTTGTTGCGGATCAACGTGTCTTTTTTTTTCTTTTTTCTCTTTTTTCCATTTTTCGGTTGCAGATTTTTCCCAATGGAACTTGTTAAAATGTTAAAACGCTCGTATCGCGCCTAATTAAAGCTCCCTCCGGCAAACGAGCGATCTGTTTCATGGCGATGCATACGTCATGGAGGAAATGAATTCGAAATGTACGCGCCGTCCTTCACGAACGCGAAAAAAATATTAGCCGACCGTGATGGCGCTAATTTGGCGCAACCGACGGCGCTTCGATAATCGTGCGTCTCTGTCGTGCACGCGCGCGCGCAAACGCCACCCCATTTCACCCCTTTTCACCCTCACTCTACTGCCTCCTTCCTCCCGCGCGCTTTTTCTGTACGAACGAATCCATTTCGCTCGATTTCCATTTTCACGCACCGATTGCGCGTGTGTGCAATTGCGCCGCACGACGAATGGCCGCGAAAGGTTATCGCTGCACTTCGAATTACGATCAATGTGTACCTTTCGATCTGACGACTCTGTTTTTCTCGTACACACTCCAACGCCGAATGAAAAGTGCAGTCGGCCCGAGCTGCGCGCCGCTTGTGATAATCCGAATAAAATGGGGAGTAGCTAATAAAACGCTCTTGATTTACACGCGGTTCTCACCCCCGCGTTCTCACTGCCGTACGATTTTTCACGATGTTACTGCCGCGCACGTCACTCTCGCATCTTCCATCCATCCCCGAGATATAATCGAGCGTATATTACCTGGAAATTTCTTGATTTGCTTTCTAGGCATTAATTCTTTTTTGCTTGAAAAAGGATTTATCCCGCGATTGATCTGAATTGTTTACAGAGACTTGTAATATTTGTTTACTTGTTCCATTTGCCGATTTAGCAGAAGCTGTTTGTTTCGGATTTCTCACACGATTGACAAGTTGATCAAAACGCCGCGATCACGAAACGTTTAACTATCCATTTCCAAATGCGCATTATTATCGCTCCGCTGCGAAGGCGCTCTTTTTCCGTAAATCACGATAAATATCGTTGCGACGTGTTGCCGTGGTTCCTCGCGTATAACGTCCTGTCTTCACCTGGCGAGGTATTGCCGGCTTATTTTCCATTTCACACGGTCCGTTAGAGCACCCTCGTCGGCAGCGCGCGCGGTTCAGAGAGAGGATCGCGCGCGCGAGTGCCCGATCTAAACGGAAAAGCAAACGCTAGAGGCATGCTGATGATGTAGGCACATGAACGGCGAGCGAGGCATAACGCGGTCAGGACAGGGTCAGAGTAGAGCAGCGGCAGTGGCGGCGGCGTTTTGATCATTCGCACAGAAAATTGTATTTTCGAAATCAATTAATATCCGTGCGAGTAATAATACACCGACTAATGATTGCGCAACAGTATACGCACGCCAGGCCGACCTCATCCCTCCCGACCCCCGTCGCCCTCCGGTGAGCACCGGGACCCCCGCGGTGACCCCCGGGCTACTTCCGGCAACTGGGCATCGCGCCGGCCGATGATACGCCGCGCATCGGCCAAAGTGCATTTGACAATTTTTAATTATCGATAACGAATCCGACCATACGACGATACACCCGCTGAAAAACAATGCGTCGACAACTAACTGAAAAGCACCCTCCTCCTCCTCTTCCCGCGTGCTTCCGGCCACGGGTGCCTGGCCGCCCCGCGTCCTCGATAATTCAATATTAATTCTATTACTTGCCGATGGGGCGCGCCGATTTTCCATGTAACTTGACTGAAATTTTTACCCGACCCTCCCCCTATCCACGATCAGGCGATCCGCCGCGCGTTTAATCCGCGACGCGTCACGGCGCTTTCGTCTCTCACGCGTGCGACGGGAACTCCGCGCGACACATGGCATTATTTTTCAGCGAATAATGACGCGGCGACCGAGTGCGGGGAAACGCACTCTCGGATTTTTTTAATAACGACGTAACCGTAACACGCGCGAGGATAGCTCCTCATAGAAGGGATTTTTTTTCATGTGCTAGCTAACAATTCGTGGTAACGCGTGTGCGTGTGCGTTAAGCAACTCCATAAATTCGGACCCGCGGAACATCTCTCGCTACGCTACGCACGTTCGCACGCATGAACGTGGCTCAAAATTGATGCACATTATGGAAAAAGGGGACATAAATTAATTCTCTGGAAAAAGCGGTCGTGCGCGCGGATTAATTATGATTATCCCGGTAATTGATATCGATAATGATAAATATCGGTGATAGGTATATACTTTTTTTGCGCCTCTTTGTGTGCTGTTGTGCTTTTAATTAACATAATTATGCCTGCTTTAATTATCTCTCTTTTATCGTGCAACTAAACGCAGAACTACGCGGTCGTGCAAATGAATTGAAGGGAATACGGGAGATATGCAAGTGTAGGCGTGACATAATGCGGGATAATATCAAAATCTCATTTGTTTCGCGTGTACACGTGCGTACGTACGCGCGGACTCAACTATTGTGTTATACATACACACATTTCAACTTCTCTCTTCGAGACAAGTCGATAAGCCGTGACTCATCTTTCTCAACGCACTAAAGCATTCGTCGTAGGCTCTCCGCGCTTGATAAGCTCCAGGTGCGGCGATATCCGAGAAATGATTCAACGGTATCGCTCTATTAAGTTATAATATCCGTCCGATAAATAATTTCCTGAGAAATTCCATGCTTCTGATTTCATCTGACCGGGTAATTCAATGGCAGGTCGTAGTTAATCTAGATACCTACCCTCGTATCTAGATCATAAATCGATATCTGTTACCTCAAATATTAGCGACTCGATAATGCCGAGTCCCGGCTCGTGGCTAGGTACATGAAAGAAACAAAAGACTGACGTATCCACCATTGTAATCTGATGGAGCTTTACCTGATATCATATTTTCTTCCACGCTCCGTCTCTGCACAGTGCTTCTGCGCGTACATACCATGGTTGCTCTAAATGCATCTGGATACTGGAACGATATTAAACATGACAGAAAATAAATGGGAAGTAATGAATGGAGATACGTGTTGTAAGCTCCGATCCGCAACATCGAGCTTTTATCAAAGACATTTTCTCCAAGCTTTAATCTTGCGATTAAACCATTAACTCTCCCAATGACCCATAATTGTTATCGATGAATTCTCCTGATACAACGTTCACAATTATCGCAAATGAATACCGACGTGGATCGTGCTTGCGTCGCCTAATATTCACGTAGTAAATGTTTCGTGAGATCTTGCGCAGAAAAAAGGTTTAGGGTAGACTACGTCTTGACAGTATGTCAAGTAAAAGAACTGTCAAGGTAAAGGGACGTCGTCATAATTTACGAACTTATACTTTCTCCATTATAGTTATTCAGAAAATAGTGTTATGACAAATCCTTCTATTATTCGCACAGTTTTTAATGATTTAACAATGTGTTTTCGATGAGCCATGACATTAAAGGTATGTCTATCTCTTCTTTGTCTTTTCGAAATTGCGAATTTTTTTTGACAAATTGCTTTTTGAGAAATTGTCTTTTTGACAAATTGCCTTAGTGACCTTCCTTTTATTTCTCATGCTTGTTTCATTCAATCTATCAGTTTAATCTAAATTATTGACCTGAAACTAATAATTCTTAGGTCTGAGTCATTCATGCATTCTTAGCAACTTTTTACGCAATTTTCCCGCCATTCGTTATAGCCGTCCAGATACATATTTAGGAGCGTGTCGACAAAGACTTTAGTTAATTATCAGTCGTATTGCAAACATAACGATAACTCGTGTACGTAACAGCTGCAAGAATGAAAATCCACTATGAAGTTCGCATAGATAAATGTAAGAAAACAAGCATTGTGCTGAAATGCAATAGTCTCATATTATACATAAATATATTTCCTGAAGAAATTATTTTATCTTTTTACATCAGCAATTACGAACATTATGATTTTTCTTCGATCGGCTCGCAAATGGAAGCTCGTCATCGACGATCGATCGTAATGACGACCCGTTGTATCGTCGCTCTTCTCGCTTATGCACGCTTGGCGCGCAGCATTTTCTCGCGCGCTCGACAGAACCGCTTTTCTCGTCAGCTTTCCTGAGCGAGTTGCGCGAAAGTTGCGCAAAAGAGTTAAACGCACGAAAACGGGATTAACGGTTTCGCATTACGTACTTTATTAATTATTTAATTAATTAACAGTGAGTGCCGCCAGCTGAGTGTGTGTCCACTTGTGCTGAATTTCAAAGCACGTACGCTCCTTTCTCGAATCGCACGGGGTGTGTGCACGGTGTCAATTTGCAGCGCACTGCGCGCGCTTTGCGCTCGACGCTCCACTCCGAAAATTAATTTCCACGTGCAATGAGAGAGAAAGAGCGTTGCGCTCGCAATTCGGAGACAATTTCGCGGATCAGAATCCCCTCCTCTCTCCCTCCCAACCCTGCCGCCACACTTCTGACACACTTCGCGAGCGTTCACAATGAACGATAAATCTCCGCGGTCGTCTCCGCGACGCAGGAAAAATTCCTACGTGAATCACTCACTAGATTACTCACATCACTGCCTTCCAGATTTCGCGTGACAGAAGTGTTTCGCTATGCGAGAAAGAGAAAGAATCGCGCGGTGCTCCTTCTCTTTCTCTTTCTCTCTCTCTCTTCACTCCGGTGACGCGTCCGTCATAAATCATTCGTGATCCGCGGAGCTCGTGTACTTTCCGCGGGAACCCGTAGTTTTCCTTAATTTCGCACGATGGCCGCCAGCATTCCGACAGCTCGCTCGCTAGAACCGCGTTCTGTTTCCCTCGGTCTCATCGAAACGAGCCAGCGAGGAGCGGTAACGAGCGAGCGGCAATGCGCGAGTTATCGTGCTCGCTCATAAGACGGCATGTCTGCGCGGATTAGAGAGCGGTAATAGCCGAGATGAATCACATGGCATCGGACGCGTGCACCGTTAAATTCCACAGTTGCGCGTTGCTGCGCCTTTGTGTCGTTGCCGACGAAGCGTGAGGGATTCCGCGATCGCTGCGAAAGAAGAAGAATCGTAACGTCCGGATGTGAGATAGACACTGCATTAGACACTGAGATTTCCATCTAGAGACCGAGATCTGCATCGATCAACGCGCAGTCCGTTAGATGATCGATCAAAGACCGATCTTCAAATCGCGATCTCAATGTTCACCGCGCGTTACATGTCGATTCGTGCGTTCGTGAAGTCGTCACCGCGTTCAGCGAGAGAGGAGCGCGCCGATCCGCGATCGGCCGAGGAAAGAGGTAGTATTCAGTAATTTACACGCGCACGTGAATGGGAAGCGGGAACGCGCGCTGACGGCGCGCTTTCGAGAGTCTCGAATGAATTACGGATCCGATCCGGTGATTCGACTCGGTATGCGTTCCTCTCGTTACACTGTTAAACTGCACTTAAAACGTCGCGATGCGCAGGTGAGACGCGAAGCGTCTCGCGCAGAACTCGCGTGCTCGACGCAACTGTGTTCGCATTCTGTGATGACTCAATCCTCGCGTTTATAGACAGATTATATCCACCTGTTTCTTTTGCGAAATGAGTGGATATGACACGGTCTATGAGCTCAGTGCGCGCAATGCGCGCTGCTTGCTTCCGCCAGTCATCGAGTGGAATGCTGGATTACGATAGCTCGTTCTCGGTTTGATCAGGAAATCGCTGTGCGTTTTTCGCGCGTTGTTACGTATCCCGCGTGATCTTTCGGGCGTACAGAAATACGTGCGGCACTCTCGAGAATTCCGGCGATCGTTCCGAGTTTCTTACAAGGATCCCGAGATTCCCAAGAATCGATATTAGATCCTCGAGGAAGGAACGGTTCGCAATCCTGCGGAACACGATCGCTGTTTACGAGTTTAATAATCATTCAATCGAGTTCCGTTTTAAAGCGTGAAATGGCGTTTCACACTCGTCGATCAGCGGGTTTATCGATCGGTTAACAATCGCTGAAAGATTAACCGGCTCTCGGCACGGTGCGTCGCACGCGTGATTATCCCGTGTAACGCCGATATGGTAATTCCGCTCGTAAAACGTCGCCGAGACGCCGCGGCGCGTATCCATGCAGACTTTTCCCCGCGGTGATCGTACGCGACAGCGCGTGCACGAGGACGAGCACTGATAACACCGGATAACAATTGCGCGCGTTATGTCATGTACGCGGTGCACACGGTGTCGGCAGTGCGGCCTATGGCGATCATAGATCATTCTCTTTCTCTCTCCCTTCCAGTCTCTGTCCTGTTCGTTCTGTGTTTCTGTTCCCTTTCATCTTACGTGACGGTCGGTATTCTGAGGAGAATCTAGGATCTCTTATAGCGATGTGGAAATTTCTCGAGCCGCTGTACAGTCCAACCAAAAGTGTCAAATAACTCGTGAGAAGAGGGAAATAAATATCAAATGATATCGCGAAGCGCACCAAGTCGACACGACAAGCGTATTCGCGAAAAGGGATTTGGAATTCATTCTTGTTTTCTTCTCTCAAATTGCTCCAAATTGATAAACGCTTGCACGGGGCGAGGGAAGAAGGGAAAGAAGAAATAAAATAGGAAATTATGACCCCCCGATAGGGATGTCGAGGGTAGGTTAGTGGTAAGAAGTTCTTACTAAGAACAGTCGCCCAGTAAGCGGAAAATCCGACTTCGGTTCCCGATCTAAATATCATCACTCCTTGATATTTTTCTTGCTCTAATTAAATACTGTTTACAAAGTCTAGTGTAACTTTGCGCAAGTTTCCTATGTATTATAGAAACGAAGCTACAGAAGTAAGATCGCCGATCCGAATAAGGAAATTAGAAATTGGAATTCTGTTCAATCTGCTGCAAGGTCTTCTGAATGAAAGAGAAACAAAAAGAGAGAGAAAGAGAAAGAGACTTCCCTCGAGATTCGGTCTTTCCCTATTTGTTGCTCGCACTTGTTCCTGGATCTCGTCGACTTTCGGTCGACACTGTAGCCAAGCGCATGCAAGTTGCAGCAGCAGCAGCAGCAACGTCTGCGATACTTGACGCTGATCCTGCCGGCACGGCTTCCAGCAGTGGAAAGCGCACACGTGTAGCCTGGCATGCCCACACACGTGTAACGGTACCGAAGTCGCGTGTAAACCGGTGAATCACTACACGACGACGCGACGTGCACGCGTGGGAAGTTTCCGAGCGGGAGGAGGCGGCGTAGCGGAGCATTGCCTTCCGAGGACGCGGGTCTCACCTGAGAGAAACAGAGAGAGAGAAAGAGGGAGAGAGAAAGAGAGAGTGAGGAACGTCGATGGCGACAACGAGGACGACGGCGACGACAACGTCGTCTGGGTGGAGTTGACGACCCCACGAAGCGGTTGCCCTTTCCGCAAGACAGGTTGTAATGGGCCCGTGGGTTTTAGGGAGACGCGCCAAGTACGCGCGAGCGTAGGTGCTCCGCTTCACCTCCACTCCTCCTCCTCCTCCTTCTCCTGTACCTCCTTATTCTCCTTCTCCTCCTCCGCGCGCGCGGCGTTGAGTTATGTCTTTCTTTGCGCTCGTCAATCGCGAGCTGATCGCGCGTGGTTCGTGGATCGAATGAGGCGGTGTGGTATTTGTATTGTGCGCCACGTCGAAAAGCACGCACACGCGCAAAATTGATGATGTAATTTCCGTTTCGGGATAGTGGAGGGTGTTGTGCAGGTGGGGGTGGATGGGAGAGAGGGAGGGAAGGAAGGGAACGCGCGCGCTGTGTGTGTCCGTACTCGAGAGCGCGAAGGTTTTTTTCGGAGTGTTGACGCCCCAGAGACACGGTCCGCGCTTTTAGACGGGCTTGCATTTTTTATAACTTGTTTTTATCAAATTGAGCGTTTTCAAGAATGCATGGGATGCAGGAGTATGAGATTCAATGCAGGTTTTTCATTGAATAGTTTGGCGTTCCAGGATTTATTGAGAGGCAATTTCGAGCAGTGAGCTTGAAGTGAAATTGAAATTATATCGGACTGCTTTCTCATAAACGAGACCTTTTTTATGTTTTTTACTTAGTAGTGAATACAGTTAATTATGCAGCGAAGGTTTATACGATCAATGTCCACAAGAGTCTTCCGCTATTCAAAACGTAATACGAAAATCTGTATTTTTAAAGACTCATTACGACGAAGAACGCAATGCCAGGTGGTGGCCTATAATTTTAATGATATCATGTATTGGCAGAAATAATATTTGTCGTCGTTGAAATGGAATAGATTAATATTCCAATCTAATAAAGAGATATCGCACCGCATTTCAGTAAATCAAATAGGAATAAATCGCGTGCGCGTAATATCGCGAGTAACCATATCACATCTGTGTCAGCGGCACGACGTGAACGCGACTGCAACAGGAAAGAAAAAAGGGAAACGATCCTGAAACGATTGATCGCGCGCACCTGATCTTATAGTCTCGAATCTCGTATGCACTGTATACCATCGCCAAGTGTATTAAATACGAAAGCGCCACCCTGTATATTTGTGACTCGTTCCATTACGTAGTCGGACGAAAACGCGTGACCGGTCTGGCTTGATTGATTGGTTACTTTGGTGTTTGCTCTGGTTCGCCGGCATCAGGCGAGCCGGCTTCGAATTGTCACGTCGATCGATTATTTTTGACACGGTTGATTGATAGACGGGCAGCATCGATCGATTGACGAACAGCGTGTAGCGCTCGGACCTCGTCTCCACGGCTATTGCGGCTATTGCGCCGGGCCGATAATAATTCCAGGTGATATTATTGTCGGCTCCGGCTCCAGCTTTTCTCGCATAAAACGACAAGCGCGGCCCCGCCGCGGGAATGTATCGTACAATAAAATTGCCAGAGTCCGATCGTTATCAAAGCGCACCAGCGGATAATCCGTCGCGCGTTTTAATTGAACGGGTTTACCCGCGCTTCCTTTGGAGCGTTAACGCACTTTCGACATCCGGAGCGAATATTTTTTTATATGTTTTCGCCGACACGAGTGGAGTCGTTTACCTTCGCATTTACCGCGGCAACTGTCGACAGTGACCGTAACGCGCTGGTATTCAGTCCGCAGAATGCACGTAAAGTATCTTCAGAGCCTGACACGTATCATAATTCGATACTCGATTTCTTTTGTGGCGACAGTGGAAACGAGTACCCCAATTAATGCGAGACCATTTGAGATCGTTTAAGGAGTGCAGCAACATTTTCTTGGCGCAACGTCACGACACATCACGTGCGAACGATGTGAAAAATATCACAACGTTTTCCCCAGTTAGAGTCTAATTTATCAAGAATTGACAGAGGGACAGAAAAACAAGCGTGAGCGACGTATTTCAACACGTAGCGAGACGTTGGGTCCCGTATAAATTAATCACCTACAATTAAGATCATCACCGCACTTGGCTCAAGCATTAAAAGAACTGACACGTGCAACGTCTATAAATCTTCATCGCGTTGCGGCACAACGACGCTTTTGTCTTCAATTTTTTCCAAATGACGAGTTTGCGGCAGACGACGAGGAGAAGGAGGAGGAGGAGGAGGATCAGTCGGCGTCTACGTCGGCGGCGACGGTCGATCGACTCATCGACCGTGTAACCCAATTCCTCGACGACCACGAGAGAGAAAGAAAGAGCGAGAAAGAGAGAAAGAGAGAGAGACCCCGCCGACGTCTTAAGGCCTCGTCACGAGGTGCCATTCGTCATAATTTTATCGATTACCAGCGGATAGCCGAGGCGACCGAGCGACCGGCTCTATGCGTCGGACCGGTATGATCGATTCCGCGTCGACTTGGCGAGAGTACGCGATTCCAATTAACCCGCTTCCACGCATCGGCGATCAGATACGATCCGGCGCGGATTTCATAATTTCGCGTGTATCCGACGCGCGACTATCAATAATTGTAATCGATCTCCCGCGCGCTCGCGCACATTCGGTTGTTTTGACGCATTCGGAGGCGGCGAGAAATTTCCACAACAATTTTCCTACGGGATCGTTATGTGCGGTGCGTAGGAGCAATCGGCGCGTCTCCGCCGCGTGCGCGATGCGACTCGACGAGCGCTTACAATCGCCGGAGCCATTACCTTGCAGTGGGCCTTACTTGCCATGCAGATTTGCAGTTGTCATCGGGTGTGAATGATTTATTATTTCATTATACACTCCGGCCCAGTGTAAATTACACGTATCGCGCAATTCATCATACGGTAAACCGTTAACGGCGTTTTCGCCGGTGGCTGCGTCGCAACCAGCGAGCGGAGGCATCCGGAATATTTTCCCTTTCCCAAGGGTAGCGACGCGCCCACACATCCACCCTCCCGCATCTGCATTAAACAATCGAATCCGCAAGAAAGCGCGAGCGGCGCGGCAATTCTCCGCGTTTTGTCGTAATTTAGACGGTCGTCGAGCGCACCTAAATCATTCCCGCTCGTCGACCCCGCCGGCAAGACCGTTAACTACACCGGTCGCCTCTAACGATCGACGATTGCTCGACATTGATATAACGGGTCGCAGTTTCGCCGAGTCGCTCCGCGACGCGCTGATAATAACGACAATAAAAGGCGGCTCGCGGTCGATCGGTCGGCAATCGACGATTGGTGGCCACGTAAGGGAAAGGGGGAGGGGGCAACGTATCTCCTCCCGGAGGCACATTTCTCATTAATATAAACGTCGTCGTATATTATGTGCCACCTATTCTTCAATCCTGTTCGAAAACTCGTTCGGTGCAACCGATTGCATCGTGGCGGTCGGGGTCGGTCGACTCCTCGTTCTTCGACTCGTCGTGATCGTCGCTCTCGCTCCCGCTCCCGTTTGCCCTCTCCCTGCCCCTCTGACTCCCCTCTGCAGTCAATCCGAGCCGCAGAATTCATTAATAACGCGATCACCGGACTGGACCGCCGCGTATATCGCGCACGGCCGGGGAAGCGCGTATTGCGTCGCTGCGCCGATGGCAGCTGATGAAGTGTGGCCGCGCAATAACCGTGCATCTGCGTGTAAGAGCCAGCGGATTGATCACGCCTGCGCGCGCGCGCGAGCACGATCGAAGGACGACGATTAGCGCGATCGTCGCGTCCAAGAGAGGACGGCCGTTCGCCGATCTCGCGGTAATTATTTTTGATTTAATGTCATGCACATGGGTAACGGGAGCCCGGATGCGTAACATGAGCGATGTTCGCCCGTTTCGTTCTCTTGAGCTTGAAAGAAATGAGACGGAGCATCGGTAATCAAGAAATTTTTATGATTCTGGAATTGAAGCGCGCAGCGGCGCCATTAGGATTGTCTCGAAGATTTAATTGCGACTGAAATTTCGTGTCTTCGAATCTGAGGAATTCTTGTATTGCTTGTGTGTTCTTGCGACAGTCGCGTCCGGATTGATAGGTCGCGTTAATATTCGCGCTCCATTAAAATTCATGCGACGTTTCGAGGTCGCGCTCGTGCGGCTCCCGAATTGCGCGATCAGACGCGCAACGTGATAATTCCGTAACGGGATAAATCCGCGGGACGCGCGTGTGCGCGTACGTACGTGCGTGCATGCACGGCGAGCAGTAAGATGCAGCATGCACGTCCGATGAGCGCGAACAACGGAATAAGGAGCGATCGCGCATCGAGTGGCTGTCGATACGCATTATGAAAGTTTCAAGAGCTAAGAGAGCAGCGAGCGCGCTCTTTCGCGGCGTTTAGCCGCGCGGAGGATATAAAAAGACCTCGCGCGCCGACGATGCATTACATAATGTGCGCACTCGTTCATAAGCATCACCGTTTAAGTATGAATGGAGAAGCCTATGCCCGTACACCCACTTTTGTGTGTGTGTGTGTGTACATATATATGTATTAATGTACATGTGTATCGATTGGACGCTATCGTCTGTACTCGAGCGCCGATCTTGACCTACCTCAATCACGTGAATCCTAATCCGTCGTATGTAGGTACGTGTATATCCGCACACATACATGCACGCATACACGTACGTATGCTGCTTGCGCGCGCGCGTTTTCAATAATTAAAATATTAATGAGTAACACCGACGCACCTGCCGCGCCTGGCCGCTATGCTAGTTAATTATTGATGGCCGATCCGCGTATTACTTCGCGTTAACAATTAACGGTGTACAACCGGGAAAACAATTTATTTGCGCGCGGACCTCATGAAAAATTCATCCGGCGCCAATAATCCCGCGTCCGTGATCAATCCCCCCGCGCGAGCTCAATTTTTGTCTGAAATCCAGGTCTGAATTTATTATCGCGCGTACTTACGCCGCATAAATGTTGCGCCGCGTCCGGCGCATTATTTATGTCGTCATTTTCGGTTTGATCACTTGAACGCGCGGCAACGGATCCGAAAATATTAAGTTTATGTCCTCCTTTGCATTGCGCTCTGTTACACATTGCTTATGCATGACAAATCAACTTTCGGACTGAAACTTTGTTCTCGAGTTTCATATTTCGCGCACACACTCACACACACGCACACATAAAAGATAATTTTCCGTCACCTGTAGAAACATTAAAATTCCTGTCAGAAATGGTGAACGAGCGTCGAATGCGAGATAAGTTGTCTGCTCGTACTTAAACGCTCGTCTCCGGTTAAAAAAAATTGCAACGTGAAATTCTGTCACGTTGATGCACTTCGTTCTTTCGTCGTGGCGGAGGTGGGTGACCTGTTTAACTTACGAAAAAATGCCTAAGAAGCTCAGGTGCGAGTATCCCGCAGTATGGCGTCCGGCTTGGGAGATCAAGTTGCCCGATGTCTTCTCAAATACCTAGAGTAACTTAAAACGGTTAAGCTGCCGACTTTTGCGGCCCTATACCCCGATGCTACTCTCCTTCCGACTCTCTTTCTCTCTCTCTTACTCTACCACTATTTCATTTTTTTCTCTATTTGCAGTTAATGACTTGTTTTTTCGCGGTGTCTTCGAGATCTCCTTTCCAATTGTGATTATCGATGATGTTTCCGTTTCCATGTGACACATCGCGCGAGAGTGATTTGATGCGATGTGCAAAAACGGCGAGCTCTCGGTTTTTCTCACGTTCCGTTCCTCCGTAAGGAGGACAGAGGTAAAAGAGAGAGAAAGAGAGAGAGAGATACATACGAAGGTTATTAGGTAATTAGCGCCTAACGAACTTTACGTTCACGGTCAAGTAATTCCATTGGCGATTGACGTATGTTACTGGTGTTTTATTTTTGCACCGCGGGAAGATCCTCGAAAGCAACTCACCGAAGAAGCGGAATTGAAGATACGATCGATCTTGCTGCGTGGATGAATCACTGGTGTGTGACTTAGCAATAAGATGACGAGAGATCTCATCTGCGGAAGGTCAAGAGCAATTTGGATTTTTCCTTCTTTGTTTTTCGCGCTAAATCCGCGAATTGCTCGATCGTTGCAATCGCAGAGTCCTCCAAACGCTTTCGATATATGCATATAAATACGAGGAATGATAAAATTATATTTTGACAATAAAATATCGTAACGAGAATTGAAGATCGCGAGATCAAAGCTACTCCGGTGATTAAAAGCGAATCGAAATCCACGATCTTGGTCTTGGACACGTGACGAATGCTATTCTACATGTATCTACATGTACAAAGTGAGGAAATGCGCTTAATGCAAATATGGGACCGCGCTATCTGCACGTTATAATAATGCCAGTCACGCAGTCGTTTCGGGAAAAGATAAGGCTTCCGGCATTGGCTATAAACCTGCCTATTCCGTAACAAGTTTTGTTTCTACAAACGATTTCTTCATAAGCGCATACCCTTCGCATTAGCGTACGCGCGCATTTAATAACGAGTGACTGGCGTATACGAGCTGCCGCAACCTTTCACCGTTAAATGTCCGGCAGAAAATTCATTACTCGTTAAACATGCGGCGCATCGTGAATTACTGTCGCGGCGTCGATTTCAGGACATAGCTTCTGCTTTTTGTCGCTGGTAAACGCCGCCGAACGCGAAAACCATCCATGAGTCAGGTATGCTCGAGCACGTCGAAGCGCTCGTAAGCGTTCCGAGCTCACTCAATGCGGCCTATCGACGGAAGCTGTCGAGCGAGCGGCCGGCTAAGTGTCGAAACGTAAAATGTCGCCTGAAAAAACCGCCCGAGGGCCTTTTGAACTGCCCACTCGTAAGAATCCGCTATTATACTTGAATAGGCGGTTGCACAACCGGCCGTGTGTACGCAAGGCAGACAGCTGTAAATGCGATTTAACGGTTAACGAGGGTTCCGCGAAGGCACTTGCGCATATAATTATAGGTGCATATACTCCTCTCGCGTTTATCGTGCTATATTTTATTCCCGATAGTAATGCGGACTATTATTGATACGAGTAAACTGAGATAACATCGGCGTCCAGCGGACGTGTACTGGATAAACAGCGAGAAGATGAACGTTTCAGCGAGGAATACCGGAGAACAGGTGACGAAATCAATTGTGCCGATTGTGCCGCTGCGGAAAATGAATCATCATGAGCGTTTCCGAAGAGAATTGTATCGCTCGGCAGATTACAAGGATGTCAAGTATTTATTTAATTCTCCGATTCGTTGCACGGATGTTGCTGCACTTCTTCGCGAATCGTCATCGCAAGGTTGCTGTTGTTGCATCCGCAAGGGCGCACCTGCAAATTACCAGCTGCGATCCCGAGCGCAGATAAATGAAGATTCGATCCGCCTCGAAGAAGATCGTCATCGCGACGTAACTCCGTTGTCTTTGACGGAGTAAAGTTTCTTGATTTATGAGCGTGATTTCCATCCGAGGAGTCTCGCCCTGACGGCTCAGTGACCAGCCAAGGTCTTGACGTCCCCGCGGTTCTACGGGATTGACAGCTGCAGAGAGTCATCCTCCACGTCGTCATCGTCATCGTGGATACGACGATGATTGGCCGAACGTGCATTTGTTCCGTGACGCAGCAGGGGCGATCGCAAGAGGTTCGCGCAGTCATATAGACGCCTGCGTGTGCGTGCCTGTGCTTGTGAAGGACCGATAGGGGCGGCACTCGCCATCAACCACCGTCTCCCTTTGTCGTAACTCGGAGTAAGGAACTATAAATAACTTTTTCTACGAAGTTGCTCCGAAAAATCAGGGATGCGTTCGAACGCGGCCCCTCAGCTTTTCATTTCTTTGCGAGCAAGGAATTTTTATTAAAGAACGTGGACGAGTTCGGACGAGTGTTTTTAACTCTGCATCAACGTGCGGGAGACATGAAAAAGTGTGGGTAACGATAAATGACAGCGCGATGTCTATCGCTAGCAACTTGCAAGAACTTCTTTGTACGTTAATTCGCAATAAAGCATACGGATTTAAGCTCTGCAGTCTTTCGTACAAATTGTCGAAACGAAAATAACTACCTTTTCGATCACTGTTATATGATTCATCGCGTTAAGCGATGTTCGATTCACGGAGATTCGCGTGCGTATGCAAACATCGAAAACTCCATTTTTCGGAATCATCCGTTCCATCGTGAGCAGCTCGCAAGGAATCTCCCCTGCGTCCGTCATTTCATGGGACGAAGTTTGCGCATGGAGCGCCGCATGTGTACCTTATACCTGAAACGTTGCTTCGTCACTGCCGGCCTTTGGGTCGTGCCGATGCGCACGGGGGAAAGAAAGAGAGCGCTCGAGGAGGAGTATCCGCAACGGCAAGAATAATAAATAATAAAGGTATAGGTATGGGAGATTGATGGCTGCACCATGACTGACGTTCCATCCATCACCCCTTCGCTCTCTTCACGAAGGATTGACCAGGCACCAACGTCGTTCTTCCTTCCTCTCATCTCCCCGCGCTTCTTTCTTCGCTGCTTGCCCTCCCTCCCCCGGTCCCCCCTGTCTTCTCGTCGAGACTTATCGTCGTCGTCCTGCCACGCTATTATCGCGCTCGTTCTTATTACCCGGAGCTGTCCCTGCCGGCTTGCTCCGAGAAAGACTACCTACAGCGATCTCGACTTTCCTCGGGTTTGAGCTACGATGACTGCGCCATTTCCGAATCCTCTTATTTGGCGTCCACCTATTAAGGATACGGAGGGGCGCCGTTATGGTTCCTAATTCTCGGGCGTTCCAGGAGGACTCGTTTTTATTATATCCCCCTTCTGCGCAGCCTCCTCCGTTCCCGCGATCCGACCGACATTTACCTGCCGGTAACACGAGTAGGGGGACTCGCGCACGGTATCTCGCACGATCGAGCGTCGCGAAAGGGATCGCCTCTGAATGAAGGACGTATGGATTTTAATAATTGTCGTTTCCGTTCGTTCCGTGCGCTCCACCTCAATCGGACTCAACCGATTCATCTGTATGGCGCCTGCAGCTTCTCTCGCGGCAGGGTATTTTCGATTCTCGATATTCGCGGCGCTCCACCCTTTTCCCTTCCCTCCTCCACGTGATCCCTCATTAAGTGGCCGTCTGTCCACTTTAGAGCACCCCGGACGTCATCGGCATGTTCCATCCCAGGAGGCTCGCGCAAGGTATCCCGGGGAAGATTCTGGCGCGATTCTCGGCGGGGCGGACCGGCCATCGCCGACCGGCCGGCCGACTAATCCATCCCCTTCGGCGTATGGTGAGTGGCCTGGACGGATCAATCGGAAGGCCGGTATAAGTTTCCGCCGTTGTGGTTCGGCGGTACCGAGGTTAGCTGTCGCGGTCAGTTTCGAATTGCGGCGATGTCAGTGACAGCTGTGCTCGAGGGCCACGTATTGAACTCACGTCCAGTCAACGCTCCTTTATACCTACTTACCTTGCTCTCTCTGTCCTCCACTGGTTCCCTCTCCCTCTCTCTCTCTCTCTCTTGCTCTTGCTCTTTCTCTCACCCCAATTGCCCCTCCTCACGGACTGCCCCTCTCCGGGCCTCCTCTCCCAGTTCCCCGTTCTCCGGTTCCTTCCAATCTCGATTTCTTCGCCTTGTCTGATCTCTCCGGTCCGGCGAGGCTCCGCCGCGACCGGCCGCAACCGGCCAGTCAAATAATCGTCCGCGTAATGGGACACGCGCACAGAATGGAGCCAACCGGTAATAATAAGGTCGAGGGCGGCCTATCCGGACCCATCCACGGCGATTAGGACGTACCACAAGACTCTGCAATCACCGGAACGCGCCGGGCGTCCCATCCTGCCATCTCGTCGATTGATCCTACGCGCGCGACGATTAGGTATCGTTCTGATCAGTGACCACGAGCCAGGAACCCACTCGCACGTGTTATTAGCAGCACTTTCGACCGATTCAACACTGGAATAATGACCGCGGGTTCGGAGATTATACTCGATGCCGCATACGTGATTTCGGGACTAATTGTTACGCAGGAAGCGCCGCCGAAATTTTACGCGAGGCATCCTGGCGCCTTCTGCGTAACGCAGCGTTCCCACTGATTCCTCTGAAGAACGCTGAAAATATAATACGATGAGAAGATACGAGGATCCACCGCACACAGGGCACGTGCACATCCTGTAGAATCGCCGTAGATGTGTAAAATCATGAGATAGAAATGTTGTTCGGGTTGCAGATGACTGTTCCTGAGATAAGAGCAGCGCCGAGACCAATCTGACATTTCCAATGAATAGCGTACATAGATGTTCACGTCTACAATATCGTGAAAGGTTCGACAAGACGCGTCTCTCTTACGCCCCCTTTCAGAAGTAATAATAAAACGACGGAGGAAAAGACGAAGGTTGCGCGATCGTTTCCGTTGCTTCTTCACTCGTGGTAAATAGAAATTCTGGCCCGGATTCATTCTATTCCGCGTCAGACGCGGAGGCGGCCACTCGCTCGTTACTCGCGACCCTCGCCGCTCTTGAGGAGCACTTGACTTTTGAGAGGAGGAGAAGGACGATAATGGTCTTAACCCTCGGAGCACTTACCCCCGCCGAGCTGGAAGCTCCTTGACCCAAGGAGATACGTACCTTACTCTCGAAATCGTGAAAGGATCTTCCAGGCACTCGATCCGCGCCACGGCGGGATCCTCGAAAAGGTGGGCTCGGCTTCTTTAATTAGCGCTCTTGTCCTCCCGGGATGATACCAAGAGAGAGAGAGAGGAATTCGCTCCCTCCCCCGAGGGCAAGTCGGAGCCGGGGAAACCCAGAAAGCCTCCTCGCTTCTAGGCTGCTACGTTCTTGGCCATTGCGAGAGATACGGAGAAAAGCATCGCGTCACGAAGGTGGGCGTAGGGGCGAAATGGGGGCGAGGGGGCCACCGCGAAGAAGGGGATTCGGTGCATGTCGGAGGGCTGTTTTACTTCCCAATTACTCGAAACACTCGGCTATCGGCGCGAATATTAAAGGAGCCTTCCCTCGCCGGCTTCTCCATCTCGTTCACGTGTTCTCCGCACGTTCTCCCTCTCCCTTCCACACTCCCACCTCTCCCATCTTATCTGCGTTTGCAAAGATCCACAGCGGTGTCTCGAAGATTCCTCGTCCAAGCTTCTCACGCGCGAGCGTAGTTTCGCTCGTAGCAGACGCCGAGAAGTCCGGGGGAGTAGAGGGAGGACGGGGGTGTAACGACGGCAGGAAGCGCGAGCGCGATATTACACGAGGGGGGTTGACTATGCTCCAGGGTTGGGACCGTACCGACGGTACGGTCGTTACGCGGGGGTGGAAGCGGTGGGACGCGGACGCACTAGAGAGCGTCGGGACGTTTCAGGACGGCCGCCCAGGGACGCTTCGGTGCAACGAGCGCCTTATCTTCGCTACACCTTCGTCGGCGAGACGCGGCGGACCCTATCCGACCCGGTTACTACGACTTTATCCTCTCTCTCTCCTCTCCATCACGATTTACCCTTCCGCAGTGGCTCCGAATATCCGCCAACCAAATAAACTACTCACGCGAATATAATTATCAGCTGGTGGACGCGCTCTCGTTTTCTTTCCTCTCCGAACGACAGTTTCGCTTCTTTCCTCACTTATAACGGGAGGAGGGAATAAGGCGGAATAAAATGGAATTTGGAATTTCGTTATGATTCATAAGATACCCGGATAATCGAACTAAAGTATTTAATTATAATTTTCTCTATATTTCGAAAAACAGTTTGAATTACTGCGAACATATGTTGCTGGTTTCCTTTTTTTATCTTTTTGCATCAATCATGAATATTTCTCTTTTATTAAAAATTGAGTTCCTTCCACGTAGAAAAGAATTGAAGTGCAGGTCATTAATCGCATGAAACTACCGTAACCTGCGTCGTGCGTGTCCCACCTGCCGAACATGCGACTTCCTCATTTCAATATTCGAATTTTATCCGATGCATTTTTTTACAAATTAAGATGTGTGATTACATCGGTTTCTCTTCCTCATCGTATCTCGTTCCAGAAAATATCTCTAAATATATCAGGACGAGAATGTGTGCATATGCAAAATGAGATTTACGATTCTCGTGCATCGTATCAAATTGCCATCAAATCGACATATCGGCTAATAATACGCAGATGTGTTCATTATTAACGTCAAATTAAAAAACAGACTAATTAAGATCGCTGGATTAGATAGGCAATCCGATGCCTCCGATTACTTGTGTAACTTGATTGATAATATACATTAAAACCAGATCGACACGGGTCGTCTCGCGTTATTAACTCACGTTATTAACTCGCGTTATTAACTTGTATTTTATAATTACACTAATATAACGGGAGCAATCAACTCCGCTTCGATCATTCTATTAACATTTTAACACAGCCGTTCTCTGTCCGGCGTAACGGAAATCGCGTCATAAACGTACTTCCGTACTCGCATCTGACTAGCAATTTCATTCTTAAGCACAAAGCTTTTATAAATCGTGCTAAAAACGTTGGAAAATCAGAGAAGAATGCGTACAAGTTATTTTACTTCATCACTTTCCCAAGTTTCCCTAGAAGTCTGTAAATCCGTTCCACGCGTTGACAAACCCGGCGAAAGATCTATAGATTACGGTCGATGCATCATCAAGCCAGTTCGTCACGTTACAATCATCTTGTTGTCACCAGCTCGCTCAACTCGTGACGGAAGCTGCGTTCATCACTATGGGTTCGTTTGGCTGTTAACATAGCTTGTCAGTGTATCGTCCGCGATGAATATTCGTCCCTTTGTCGACTCGGTCCAAGGCCATTCTCCATCATGCACTTGAGCGTCAACCCGACGTCAGTCTGAAACACGATCTGAGATGGTAGCGTTTGATACTTCGTTTTGCGCATCCGAGAGCTGCATCGTTGCGATGAACGACGACGAAGATGGCGAAGTGTCGTTCTTTGCGATGAAGTGAAGGAGGACAGCTGCAACGACGTCCGACGAGACGAGAGAAAAAGATGGAGGGAGAAAGAGAGAGAGAAAACTTGACGATTTATAATCGGTGACGAATGAGCGCGATCGCGGAGAGCCCTCGTCTCCTCTTCCCTGGCGTTTTATAAATGTCGCGCAGCAATAAAGACGCTCGATGGATTAGTCGCGGGTCTGGCGTGCCGAGGCAAGCGCGTTCTATTCTGGTGAATTGAAACCAGGCACGCGCGTCCAATGAATCAATCGGATGCCATCCGCCGCACCGGGTCCTCACCCTTTTCCCTGCATCTCGCGTCTTTGATCTGTCGGACGCCCTTAACGTCGACGACGGCAGCAGTGGCGGCTCTTCGAGTTCGCGACACTATTCTGGATCCGCGAGCTGTGCCGTCTTTTCTTTTTCATTATTTTCGAGAGCTCGCCCGCTCGTGAACGCGCCCGATAGCTTGAAGAGACGTCGCGCGTGTCAAACGTCCTGCTATTTCGGACACTTGCCCCGTTCTCTCTCTCTCGGGCTTTCATATTCGATCTTCCCGCGTCGGGGACGATTCGCGTCGCCGCGTGTTTTGTATTTCGTCGTGCGCAAGGCGCTCTCAAGCTTCGATAAAAATAACGGAGCCACGAGATCTCCAGCACGAGACCGACACGCGGATCTATATGGAAAACGATTCAGCATCTTTGCGCGTTGAGATTATCAATTATCCAAGATTCTTGGATCAACCCTTTGTCAATCTTGTTAATCGTCACGCCGAGCAAACGGCTGTTCGCCGTTTCTAGCGTATTTTGGTCTTGCACGCTTGCTTCAATAAATCCCAGACATTATCAGCTTGGGGCACCGAAAAAGCATCACCCGCTCCCGCGTTTGCGCGCCAAACGGGCGCAATAGAATTTTACGATTCGGACGATCGTGGAGGAGCTCGGAGGGAGGTTTCGATTAGCGACGACTGATTATCACTTTCCATTAGGGCACGCTCCCACTTTATTATCGTCGTTAGCCGCGAAACTTGGTACGTGCACGTTCAGTGCTCTCGCTGAGAATCCTCAGCGCCAGCCGGCCCTACGTAAGACCAGTTGTTCACGTCCCTCGTGGAGCGTCCATTGTTCTTTTTCTTCGGCGATAGTGTGACACGAGAACGGCGTATCCCCAATGTTCTCAGAATTCACGTACGCGTCATAAATAGTGCCCTACTCGCGCGCTCCGGCGTTTTCCGGTCTTTCTCCCGTACGGCTCTCCTTCGGCGCGGACCGACGTTTTCCAATATTCCGAACTGCACTGATTCCATCTGGGGTCCTTCCGAAGCTCCTCCGACGTCGCTGTTTTCCTTCCTCCGTTCCTCCACCCCTGTGCTTCTTCGTCGGAGTCGTCTCATGTATCGATCGACGCGTGTGAGTATGAGTTCTTTTTACGCCCCCGAGTCGCCCCACACCGCCGACGCGGCCGGCGAATATTACGCAGATGCAGCGATAGCGTGCGTAACGTGACGGTATTCCTCCCCGTAACGTCGCGAGACGCCGAGACTCCGATGCACCCCGATGTTCCCGATAGATCCCGGCCTCTTATTAAGGTATTCATGAGTCAGGCTTCGATTCGTCGTCAGCGGATTCGCGCCGTGGTGCGCTCTCGGTGGCACTGATGGCATTGATGCAGCCGTGACGTAATCGTGGATTACGCTCCCCAGCGACGGGGGTTATTATTATTCGGGTCTTTGCCAATTTCTGCCGCACCTCTCCGCAAACAGTTGCAACCTGATGTATCCGTACTGTTCGCGCGATTTGTCCGCTTGCGACGAACCGCGTCAGCTCGCCACTCGCAAACGTTTTGCAGAGCGTGCTCGCTGCGGCGCATTTGTCCGCGTGACATTTATTCCGTCGCGTCGCACGTAACACGGTGGTGCCGTCTGCTCAGCAGTTTCCGTGGAAAATCCACTCGAGACGGCCTTCCACCCTCCGTCATACGAATCCATCCCGTTGAATGGAATTGGCGCCAAGCATTTTACGAGCGTGCGCGCGCACGTCACCGTAGCCAGGCGGAGGAGCATGAGACCGTTGTGCGTCGACCTTTACCTAACAACCCTCCCGCATTGTAGCCACCTCGCTTCCTCTCGCTGCAACCACCGCGGCAGCCGCCCCCGTCGCCAACCCTGACCTGATTTATGAGATTCTGGAAGCGTCTACTCTACCGGCGCGAGTTTTCGGTCTCTCTCTCTCTGTGTTTCTCTTTCCCTCGCCTCCCTCGCCTCCCTCGCCGCCTTCTCACCCTCATCCCCCTCTTTGCCGCCGCGTAGACAGCTGGCTAGTGTTTCCACGTACACGAAGACGCCGCCGCACGTGGAGCACCGCGAGCAAGCGGAATTCTCGCTGCGTTTCGTTCATTTCCGCGCTTTTGTTCTGCGCGGCCGCGAAAGGCGAGAACTTATTTCGGTATCTCGCGTTGATGTATCGAGAGCGCCGTTCTAATTAGCCGAGTGACGGGCCCTCGATTGCGTGAGCCAGATACGGTTGGCCTGGCACGTTATCAATTCGCGTTAGTCAAAACGTCGTCTCTCAACCGAAACGACGGAGCGTTTTCCTTCTTTCTCGAGCTGTCCGAGATGCGCGTCGCGCCCTCGACTGTACGTATTTCGCATCGACGCGACGTCCCGATATGTCGAAACGTTGACGCTCGCAAAACGTTTTCGGAACGCCGCTGCAGTATTAATGCAACGCAATTTGCAAACTTTGGGGCGGCAAGCGCGCTGTCGCTCACGCTCGACGTTTAATCGTGCATCGGGTCTGTTTTGGCGGATGTTTCACTCGGTCTTCGGCGGCGCGAACTTCCGGCGAGCATTGCTTTCCTCGCACAATTAAAGCGACGCTCCGAATGAACTTTTCCGCAGCGAAACGCTTAAACTCGCCTCTTCGGCGCTGTCAGTCATCAGACGGCGGGACGGAAAAATTCCTCGCGGCCACGAAAAATCCAATTTTTCGAACAATTCATCGCGCGCGCACATTTAGCAGGAATCTCTTCGTCAACAAGTAAATTTTCTTTATCCCCGGAGAGGGAAAAAAAATTCAAGCGAGGGCTGGGTGTCACACAAAAGCCGAGTGATTTGTGACGTTCGCCATTCTTTTGACCGTGTGCGGCAAGGTTCGCCCTCTCCGCACCCCCTTCCCCCTACCCTCCCGCCCGCACCCTTCCCTTCTTTGCCGTCTTGCTCCTAGATATGGCCGAGTAATATACGAGCCCTGCATCTGGTTCCCCGAGTGACGCAACGTCCCGCCATAGATCACACCCAGGCTTTTAGAGAGTGAAGGCTGTTAAGGAGAGCGCGCGTGCGAGAGAGAAAGAGAGAGAGACAGAGAGGGAGAGAGAAGGAGAAAAGACGGCTCGGGGAAGGGAGATGGAGCGAGACGCTACGCGAGAAGAGAGCATGAGAGAGAAAGAGAAAGAGAGAGAGTGAGAGACTGAGGGAGGAAGAGGGAGAGAAAGAGTGACAGGGTGACGTACTGTTACTGTTAAACTCGCCTGCACGTAAAGAAGAGCATGAGCAGGAGTGCGGCTGCCTCTCCAGCGTGTCGTGGCGCGCGGGGCTGCGGGGAGGGTGGATGTGGTAGAAGTGGTTGCTGGTGGAAGACCATGGAAGGTGGACGGAGACGTCGGCGTCGTTGTAAAGAGAGACGTACAGACTTGGATCGTGGATCAGGCAGACGAGCGTGTACCTAAAAACATGCACTTAGTCGAGACTCATTAACGCGATCGTACTAGCGATTGTATTCGAATTGATCGCCCTGGAAAAAATGTTGGAACGTTTGACCGACTTTTCAGGGTTGCTTTAGGCTGCTGTAATATATGTATGACGTCTAAAATATGTGTATGAGAGACAGCTGAGATAGAACGTTCGGATTTTCGTTAGAACTGCTGCTGTTTTTAGTAAGTACTGGCAAGATTCGATAATGAAAGAAATGATTGTTTAAAACCGAAATTAATAAGTGTGTTTAATATTAATGTATTAATACTAAATATGTTAATATTAAATTCAAAAATACTTAAAAACGTCGAAAAGTTATTTCTATGCTGAGGTGCCAAAATTCAACATTTTTCAGATTGGAATCGCATTTTTTAGACATTTTTAGTTTTTTAGGAATTACAAAAAACGTGGCTC
This sequence comes from Ooceraea biroi, assembly GCF_003672135.1. Lineage (NCBI taxonomy): Eukaryota > Metazoa > Arthropoda > Insecta > Hymenoptera > Formicidae > Ooceraea > Ooceraea biroi. Next base: position 2,716,894 of record NC_039506.1, read on the forward strand.
TAAACTGAAATATTATAATAATATCGGAAATTCTCAAATTTTGGAGTCTGAAAAGTATCTCACGGTAAATTGGTACATCGAATATGGGTTACGGAATTTCCTTGGCCCACGTGAAGGGTCAAACGTAGATGTGGAGGGTTTTCGGAGACGCGGAGGTAACGGTGCGATGGGCGTAGGAGAAGGAGAAAGGGATGACGGCGGTACGATACAGTACGCCCCTGGCGCACCGACGTAGAAACCATTGAGGCGAGATATACGAGCGAGAGTTTGTTTGCGCTTATGGCCTACGTCTGGAAAAGGGGTGGCAGCAAAGAAGGAGAGGGAGGGGTTGGCGTTTTATCGAGGCACCCTTATGCCTATTATGCCCTCGCACCCCGCGCCGTCACACTGCGCGGAACCCCCCGCGTCCACCCTCACCGCGCTTCTCGCTTCTCCACCCGGCTAGTCGGTTTGGCAATCCCCCGCCCGCCTCCCTGCCGGTCGGGTGACGCGGCGTGCGAATTAAAACGCCTCATAAATATCTGAAACAAAGGCGGCCGCTTTCGAGGGCGTACGCCGGAAAGATATACGACTGGTTACGATGGTCGCTACCGGGGCGGTTAAGGGATCAGAACACGGTGAACGGCGTGAGGGGAGGAGGAGGGGATGCTGCGAGTTGTGCGACGCGGGACGCGCGAGCCTAGGTTTGGCACCCTTCGTAAAAACCCCGACGTCGAGGAGGGTGGCTCTCCTCCGGGTAGAGGACCCACGAGAGCGCCGCTTCGAAATTCGAGAAATTCCCCGTGAAAAGAGAAAAGCGTGGATTTTCTTAGTAACGATCAGGCATTGTTCGCCGGACGGCAGTATATCAGCCGCGCATCTAATATGTGAAATCGTCTTAAAATTCGCTCTGCTTTAATCACGCTCCTCCTTTGTTCTCTTTCTCCTTCTTTTCTTCTCTTCTCTTTTTCTCTGCTTTTCCTCTATCCACTAGAATTCTAGAGAATCTAGAATTGACAGAAATGAGGCTCGCAGTATCCCACTGCGATATCAGATTTGATGAAAACTTTGCCCCAACATTTCACGTAACATATTTGATTCTCATACGTCTCGCCAATCGAGTTAATATAAGTAATAGAGCGTAGCTGGGCGATCGCGCACATGCGCTAAATCTGATATGTAACTCTTACTATGTTACTCCGGTATGTAATTAGAAAATTTTTGCCTCTCAACCGTGCGAGATTTAATCGTTTTTTCTTCTTCTGTTTTAGGTAAGTAGTGGTCTCCGAACGTTTGAAAAGCGAGCGGCTCGGAGCCGCCGCAACGGACGGGAGATATGCGCAGCAAGCAGCAACCGAGGCCTTCTTTCCGATGGCCGCAGCAGCGCGGTGATAACCTTACCGGTAAATATTCATATGTAACATCTCACGCACGCACGCACGCACGTACGTACGTATGCAACTTGTTCTTTATTTTGCATCGTGCGCTTCTCACGTCCCGACGAGAAACCGCTTCCTTGCGCGGCGCGTAGCGGTATCGCCGCTCGCGGGAAAGAAGCGAGATCGATCGGCGATTAACTGGCGATGATGCATCCGTAACCACGTGGAAATATTAATTTTCCGGCTGTTGTCAACGTGGCTTTCACCTATCGCTTGTGCTAGAATCTCGAAGTTATCTTAGACGCTTTTGTATAATTTTGTTTTCTTTTTTTGAATCCTTCAAGTAATTAGATAAAGCGTGTAAAAGAAACATGTGTGTGTATGTGTGTGTGTGGGTGCAATTTTCATTAAGTTCATTAGCGCATTTGCTTTTTATTATTTCGACACTTGCTGAATGTACATCGTTGTGATTGTGAACATTAGACTTTTACGCATTTGCGAGACGCAATAACGCGAGCAATAATGATTCCGATATTCTCTGATGATCTCGTGAATCCGTGTAATACCAGGGAACATGTACGTGTTGCGACTCATTAAGCGATTATCGCTTAACGGGGTCTGGTCTAACCGTAAATCGGATATTTACGACGGTTATGAACGAGTAACGTGGAGCAAAAGCGATCGGTAACGTGCTGTGGCGATCGATAGGCGCGTCCGAGTATTACAAACGACATTCTGGGCGAGCTGGTATCGCGACTGAGGTTTGCTCATGCGTCCTTCGGTTGGACTATCCTTCACGATTATGATGTTCCTAAGTAACGTTCGATCTCCGTCGCCTTGAAGGAACTCGGTAAATCATGATTTCTGTCTCTCATTTTCCTGCCAACACGCGGATCTACCTGACGCGGTGGTACCCGCTGTCGTTTCTCAGAAAGAAACGCGCAATATTTATTTTCGACGTGGCCGGCCGGCCGGTCGACAGGTGTATGATTAATTAAAGTCGATTAGATTAAATAAAAAATACCAAAAGATAGTGCAGTGCAGGTACCTGACGTTATGATACTTTGACATTTTTTACGTGACGTTTACATTGCATCTTGAGCAGCGATCGTCATAATAATGTTGTCCTTTTTATTTAATCATCGAGCGTCATCGAGTAAATTTTACTGCGCAGAATTCATGAATTTATTGAACAATACATCCGTGATTTATTCTCCAAAGCTCGATTCGTGGTAATTAGGAGATTACGATGGTTACCTCTGCGCTGTTGCCGGACGACGCGGGCACGCAATAATAAGTTTATAATCACGATTATCTTGTCATCTTGCATCACTTGCTAGTCTATATTATGCGATCTTGTAGCATCAGTGTCTCTGTATGCAGCTGCTCCACCCGATCGTATGATAGATATCTGCCAACGTATCCTGCCTCCTGCCTTCGTCTCAGACTGCTGTAAGTCTGCAGCAAGACGTTCTACTTACAATATTTTTCCTTTCCCGCGATACTTGGAAATATGTAACCGCAATTAAAAAGATAAGGCAGCTTGATAAAACTGCATGCTACAAAGAGCACGTTTTATCACAGACAGACAGACATAAAGCAAACGGGAATTATGCCGTGAATGCGCTTTATGCAGTATCAACGCGTATCTTCGACGAAAATATATCTTATGAGCAAAATATGGAGTTCTTTACAAATTATAACGAATCAATATATCAGCAAACATTTTATTTACAAGAGATTGGACTCGCATCGACTATTCAGACACGAACCCAAATATGAAAGTCTCCGGTTCGGAGACGCCGGAATCTCACGATGGGAAAGTGCAATTAGCGGCGCGGAATAAACTAATAAATCGAACGGTAAATCGAAAGCGGTATTGTGCAATTCGGCCGCTTAGAGACAAGGAAAATCCAAGCCGAACCGAGCAGCTCCGGTCGACTCGTCTCTCGCTTGCAAATCCAACGTGACGTCGTAGTTCATTACGCCAGGCCAAACGTCGCCTCGGAATGGAGCCGCAAAGCGATAACTTTTCCCGATCTATCCGCGCCGTGTGAAACGTGTGTAATCAGCTCTGATTTCTCAGATCGCGAGCCATGCCGGAAGTCCGCGAGTTGGCTTAAGACGATCGCTTGTGCAGCTAACGGGTCTGCGCGTTGGAATCGCCTGTATCGCGCGATTTTTCTCCGTCTTGGAGAACACGCCTCGACGCGCTGAAACGCTTTGAGAAGCCGCGCGATATAAAATAGTCGCGAAATACACGCGAAACTCACGCTTATTAAGATATTCGATCTCGTGTATCTCCCATACGGCGCGCGCCGTATTTTCGCGGTATTATCATCTGTAATGCCGGTAATAATGTTGTCCCGGGCGCATTACGTTCATGTGGTCGTTATCGTTTTCCAGCAATTTCAAGCAACCGTCGCGTCACACTCGCGAAACGCACGTACGTGTAGGTATGTACGTAACGAAGCATAATAGCGCGGAGGCCCCAGTTCACTCTAAATCAAATTACCGAGGCGGTCTCTGTCCTGTGTCAGTCTCCGGCATCGTCCGACTAATTACTTGTAACACGATATTACGCGGTAAATAAATGTCGTGCTCGTAATAAATTTGCTTTGGAAATTTCGGCGCGTTCCCCGGTAAGCGCGCGGCGTCGCTCAACGTCCCTCGCAGCGAGAAGATCGACGTTGAAAGTCCTAGTTGAAAGAACGCGTCTTTGGCGCCAGGCAGAAAAATATGATTCCGTCTTCGTTCGCGCATACGTCCGATGCAAATATCCACGAGAGAGAAAGAGAAAGAGAGGGAGAAAGAAAACGCGTATCCGCAATAAAGCACGCGACGGTGCATATTTTCCGCTTTACGATCCTACGTTATGTTGCTTCTGGTGTATTTTTGTCGCTGACTCTGCGCGAGTTCGACAAGACCTGCAAGGAGATCGCGTCGTCAGATCCGAAGGGATTTCGTTGCAGCAGTGCCCTCGAAAGTTGCCCGACTTCCTTTACCGGATATAATCTCGACTAATGTAGACCCCGTGGTCGAACTCTTTGTGAATGCGACCCACGAGGAAATTCCCTGCTGCGAGGGTGAACTTCGCAAAGGGATTCCGTTCGCAGTCCGCTTTTGAGGGAGACGCTCGTCGCGAACGAGCTTTACAAGAATATCGTTCGGCCCCTTCGCACGCGGAACGCGCGATCGCCATGGCGTGGACACGCGATCGGACGAGATATCTTCACGTCACCGGAAATTCGGGAGCAATTAAGGGTAAATCATGGTCTTGATGGGATCTTTGCCGATGGATCGCGTTAATTGAAATGCAAAAATTCGAGAAACGATCATAATCACGCGGCTTTGCGGCATCTGTATATCATTACGCAATGTGGCGTCTCGATCAGGTTCCCCCTTCCCCCTATGCTCCCCCTTGCGCATTATGGTCCCCAATAATTGATAAGAGGTACGCACTTTATCCGGTTCGCCGATAAAAAAGCAAATACCATCTGCGAAATTATTTTTGCGGGTATGTATCTCGTTTTAAGAGCGACGGCTTTTAACTTTCTCCGATCGAATTGCAAACCCGCGAAATTATTTCCGCAGCGGCGTGTTGTCCCTCTCCCGCCGTCCTCGTTACTCGTTCCCCTGCACTTGATATTAATTGCCTTCGTGGCGACGCTTTTAAGGAACGCGCCGAACGCACGCACGCGCGACGTATTTAGAATAATAATAACTATCGCGAAAAACGGCAATAAAACGAAATGCCGGGCGCCGGAGAATTTACGAGGCGTATCGGGTCCTCCTCGCCGGATCTCGCGGCGCCCCGGAGCGTACGCGTTTAATGGTTAATAATTTCGTGGAGGCCTCGTCGCCGTCGTAAAAACGGCGTCTTGCGCCAGAAAATTAACGTGCCTTAATCAGCGGAATACATCAAGTGGTGGTACTTGTGAAAAGGCCACTCGTGCCCGACCATGCGTTCCGCAATCGAGACAACCATCGTCGTCGTCCTTTTCGTCGGCGGCGGCAATAAATTTCGCACGAAGCGTGTCATCGTGGTCGCCCCGATAAAAGTTACAAGGACACGATCAGCCGGTTCGGAAACAGTGCCAGGTCTCTCGTTCCAGGTTTACGCCACGATTCGCGTATCCCTCGTCCGCGCGCGTTCTAGCGGTAACGATGCAGAGATGCACCTGCCTGCCGACGCCGAGTAGATGAGTGTGCGTATGTGCATCTGTGTGTTTGTGCGGGTACGCTCTGCGTACATGCATGCGACGACTCCGTGAAAATTAGCGACGCCGGCCGGGATTTATTGCCACGTGCTCACCCGCCTGCTCCGGTCGCCTGAAAAAAAGGGGAGAAAAAATATGGCAACCGCGTGTTCATCGCTCGATTATGGTACATTTACCGGAGCGCGGAAATTCCTCTTTGCTATCGCGCCGCGACCGATTGGGGATTATCATCCATCAGCTGGTACTGCAACACGAGCCTTTTCCCGTGGTTAACGCGGTTTTCGGCAGGGAAAACCTGCTGACTGTTACCCCGCGTCACCTCGAAAAGATCGTTTTACCTGTAATTTAATATTTTCCAGCGTGCGCACGCCGCGAATGCTCTCACCTGCAATCACGTGCGTTTTACGCGAGCAAAAGTCGTGCGAGACGTGATTATAATATATTTTGACGATTTTTCAGAAAATTCTTCCGACATGAAATTTTTTCGACGATTTATTTATGCCGATCGTTCTCAATATTACCGATAATTCGTGCAAAGCGAATAAATAAAACGTGCGTCTCGCCACAAGCCTACGACACACGTGTCATCATTTAATGTCACGTCCTCGTGATTGGCAGCGAGGAAAATTTTGCGAATTTACCTGCTTGTGTCGCGCCGGAATGAAGATAAATTAATGAAAGCACGGCGAAGGTTTCCTCGGGAAACCGCTGTCAATCTGGCGCGATAATTTATATTTCCGTTGATGTAAATCTTCGCGCTTGACAGCTGCGGGCCCAACATAAGCGCGCTCAAGTGGTGCAGTCGCGCTTTCACTTTACAGGAGGCCCATTAATTCTAATTTCGCGTCATTGATGGTGATTTTACTTCTCGCCATTTCGTATCTTTCTCGAGTGTCAGTCTCAGCCTGCCCACATTTTACTGCCGACTTAGGCGCGCTAACGGTTTATATCGAGATCGATAAATTTATTAAACGCCGATACGCGGCTTTTTCCATAAAAAGTCACAGTTCTCCCAATACCACGGGTATTCTAATATTCGAATTCGTATCTGCACGATACGGAACACCCAAATAAAACTCGTTCGAACACATTCCTCGTAATCTACCACACAAACATCGTTCGACAACACACATTCATTAATCATAAAGACCGCAGAAATAAATTATCTCTCCCATTTCACTTTTATATACCTGCGAAGGACATATCAGCCGCGACTGTTTGAAGGCATACGAATCAACGGTTACGGGAAAAATGGAGAATGTTGTCCGCGGGCTCGCGAAGAACGCGCGAGCGGAAGCGGAAGCGGGACTTCTCCTACCTTCGTACGGGTCGGCACGCGTGCGTGCGACGAACACGGCGGCATCGAAAGACAAGCAAGCTACCCTCCACCCTCGGGCTGGTGATCGTCTCGCTGGGCGATAACCCGTGGACGACGTGACAAGTGAAACTCTGTATCCAGCGGTCCGGTCGGCGGGGGATATCGGCGCACGTCTAAATGAACCGTTGTTACCTTCTGCTTTGATTTCAAAGAGGACCCCTAACAGCCGAGGAATATTCATTTAAATATCTGTCAATACTCTCGAGCCCGACGCAGCCCGCCGCCGCCTACCCTCGGGACGGACTTATGTGCTCCGATGCGGCTCTTCGTGTCCTCTTCGTGCGTATGTGTACCCCGTACATGTGTGGGCGTGCACTCTGTCTGATCTCTGTCGCGAGTATAGTCTCGATCCACTTTTACAAACCTGACCACTCGGGCACCCCTCGCGACTCGGCGTCTACGTCACTCGACTTTCCCGCCAAGTTTTTACATGTTCCGCTATAGGCGGCAGGCTTCCGATTAATCCGCAGGTCGAATACGCTGTCGATTAGTGATATCTCTAGATAAATAAGACACATATATACATAACATTTAATAAATGTAGAAAAGACATTTTGCACAGAAAAGAGTTTCTTGTTATTATTTCCAGAGGTACAACGTGAAGTGCCTCAATACCAATAATAAATTCATTAATGTTGGAGGATAGAAGGAGGGAAAGTTTAATATTAAAATAAATACCAGCGTAAATCAGATAAATTTAATTAGTTGTTGCGCAACCGTGTTATTATCATGGCGCTGTAATTAGTGATTGTATGGAGTCGTAAGTAGTTGATTGCCACGGTTGAATGGACACTGTCGCTTTTTTGCCGAGCGATCTTTTTATTCGCGGCGACATGTGATCATAATCATTACCAGATAGGTACAGGTATCATTTCATATGTGAACTACTATTATCTACCAACGAGTCGCCACTTTAGCAACGACATTCGATCAATGTCGCGCACATAGATTTCACACTCGCGCGTTTCACTCGACATTTTACAAAGCTGTTCACCCTGAAAACTAATCACGATCCAGGAATTAGAGAAATTCACTTTATTAGCTACGTGCATCAAGTAATTCACGGAGTAACAATTACATTAACCGAGGAGGAGCGCCGATGTGGTGATAAAATTCGCACACCGAGCTCGCCGTAAACGATACTCCAAGGGGGAAAGAAAGAGTCGGTTTAATCTGTACATGCAGACAGATGGATATTAAAGCCAGGAGAAGGAACAGGATGGCGCAGAACAGAAGGTAGCGAGAGAAGAGAGAAGAGAATAGCGAGCGAGACGGCTGCGAAGTGACTGGGTGAAAAGGTGATTTTGCACGACAGGAAGCAGCTTCTCGGCGGGTAGGTGGGTGGACCAGGATGGTTAGCATCCTGGCCAGAGGTAGATGGAGCAGCAGCACTTTGCGTGCGTCATTTAAGAGAAGCTTAATGCCGCCGTAAAACGCGCTAACGGCCGACTCTCGTCGCCCCGCCGTCGTTCTTCCGCTTCTGGTACCCCGAGCGATCGCCTCTTTATCGCGCTTTCGAACTGGTCGTCCTTACTCGCGGCCGAATGATGCACCGAGGGGTCTTTAAGGCGATACCGGTCGCGGTAACGTTACCTCACCGTCATTCTCGTTCATCCACGCGGATTTCCGCTATGCGATACCTTCGCCGAGCCAGGAGCGAACGTGTAATTTCGTGTAACGCACGAGTTGCGCAACGAACGACTAAAGACCGAGTGCGGAGAGCTGTTTTGCATCGTGCCATCGAGTTATTTTGCACGCCGCGTAGGGTCTTTTCAAGCGCGGCGACGAGTTTGAGCGTGCAGTTTCCGCAGCGGAGCATCATGATGGATCTATCATTGCCGGTATCTGCAATTGATCAAGAGCTCATTCATATCGGCAATCCCGGCGTAATAATATTTGCTAACCCTTTGTGGGATGCCTCGCTTTGAAAGCCTCACGAAACAAGCTTGTAAAGCGATTCGTGTGTCATGCAATTTGCGCATTTGTCCCATATACGCGTAACTGCTGATTCCGCTGCAATATCCGATGTACGGCCGGCTAGATTTCTCTGTCTCGCGATACTTAAAGTGTTATTTTACATAATCGCCGTAACGCGATTAACGACTGCGACCAGGTGAGATCGCTCGTCTTTCGCCGTAACGCCGCGATACCCGTTTTCCTTCGGTGTCGTTGTCATTCGCATCGGTTTCCCGTGTTTTACGGTGATCGTAAAGTGTCGCATGTGAGTTTTTATTATTATTACTGGACAAGAAATGGAGTCCTTTCGCACGGTAACGTCCACCGCCGTGACATCTTCGATTATGACATGAAAATTCGAATCTCATTAGCTGTTGCTCGTAATTTAGAATGACCATACGTCAAACGGATACACTGTCGTAATCTCATTTCGCGCTCAATTTAATCAGTTCGAGTCCGCGTTTCGATGTTACCGTGAAGTTACTTAATTTCAACCAAACAATCCAAGAAACACTTAGAATACTAAGAATATCATTTTTTTACGATCAACGAACGTAAACATAAAAATTATTCAAACGCATTCAAGGCGACTAAAAAAATACGTGAATTCAGGTTAAATTGGACGCTAGAAAAGTCTTTCGTGCTCCGCTTCCAGAACTGGAGCGCAAGTGCACGACGCAGGAGATGAAGCGGCACGATTTCGGGAGGAAAGCGGCAAGAAAGCAGCGGAACAGGCCCCTCGAGGGTGACATCCGCCGCATCTCCGCCCTCGTTACACAACCCCGGTAGCCCCGGTAGCGGCATTTTAATCCAACCGACCGACCGACCGACGTCACTTCGCCGCCCCGAATAATCAGCCCGAAATTCGTTGCAGCGCAGGCGGGCGGGCGAATTGCTGCGAAACGCAACAAAAGAACGAGATATTAGTCGGCCGCGGCTGTGGTTTGTTGGCCGGCGAAGTGGTTGCCAGCGGTGGTGTTCGGGGGTTGCTCGATGGGGTTGCAAGTAGTGACTCGGCCGCGCCACGCTCGATCCGATTCTCCTCTCGACTCATCTCGTGCAGCTCGGTTAGCTGCTCGAGCGGGTAAATTAGGCCGCGCGTCCGTCCGAGGAACTGGCTGTCCTCGTCCTTTAATACTGACGATCGCTTAGATCGGATCGCGATCTCTCGGCGACGGCTGCAGCGGCGACGGCAACCGTTGATTGATTAACAACGTCATCTCCCAGCGAGCGTGGCGGACGCACGGCTCGCCGCGACAGTGATATATCGTTCATTTATTCGAGCATAATGATCCCGCGCGTTTAATGCGCGATCGCACAATGTCCGTGAGCGACACGGAGCGCGCCGCTCTCGATACACGCGGAATTGGTCTTTGGCGGAAATTAATGTGCGAACGATTTGTAAGTAATTCCCGGGGCACGCCGGCGATCCATCGCCCCGTCGCGCTCGTCCGCTCGCGTGCGCTTATTTACACGCGCGCTCTCCGCTCCGAGATTGAAACTTTGAGAGCTATCGCAATTACGCGCGCGCGCGCGCCCGCGGTGGGTTGCCTTGTCGGTCTTAATGGAGACCGGGCACTCGCGCGAAGAGCCCACCATCGTAGAATTACGTAAGGCGGAATTACTCGGTTAGCAACGGAAAAACTGAATATCGGGACGATTAACCGCGGGGCGCGGCACCGCCACGCTCGGGCGAGCGCGCGATGGGAAAATCGCGATTTACCGAGCCGAGCGGAAAAATCGATCGCAACGCGCGCGGGCTCTTCACGCACGATCGATTTTCTCATCCCGCGGATTATGACGAAACGTCAAACGGCGCGCCGTGTCGCGCGTGAGTCCTTCCATCGAAAGTTCAGGATAATTATCGTGCGGCTTTATGGGTGAGCATTATTACCAGGAAGCGTTTGGTATCACGAGTCGCGGGGAATTCGCGCGATGACTCGGCCTGACGTTAATGAATTACTACGTTTTCCTTTCTAAATACGCGTATTTGCACGGAACACACGGCGACTAAGTTTGCAACTTCGTCGATTACACACGGGTAAGCCGAAAGTGACTGTCGGGAAAGTTTTATGACGCTCTGCCTTTCGTTATAAAAAAATCCCGAAAGACTGTTAAACCGAGAGATTATAGAGAAATTAAACTGAGATTTCGCGGACGCGCGATATACACACAATGCAAACGCGCAACGCGATCTCGTCACGTCGATTATCGAAAATGAAACTGTAAGAAGCACGAAAAAATTCGCGGCTAGACGAATTCGATGAGAACGGAGGACTCGATACGTAGCGCGATGCCGGACGCGATATCGAAGCGTACGTCATGATTTCACGATATCACGATCGATAGTATCCGGTGCACTTTTTACTCGCCGGTGGAGTAAGTATGCAGAGAGTCGTAAGTGCCGACAACTCATATGCATACGCATCGACAGAACATTCACTTATCATCGCTTCATCTGACACGATGCAGGCGCTCGAGCGAGCAGAATCGGTCGCTGCCACTCGAAAAGCCGATGCTGCCGTTCTGACGGACTGACAAGGCCACATTCGTGCGTCGCTCGCGCGCGCTGCAGATTGGGAAATTTATCGAGGACACTTTCATCACGTCGTTTTCTTCAACGCGAGAGAAAGCCAAGATTCTCTCGATGGAGGACTCGCGCGGCGGACGAGATGACGGTCCGCGCCACGTCATTCTTCCTTGCCTTTCCCGCGCGCGAATTCCACCGACAATAAATGGCCCGCCTTTAAAAATGCGAACCCCTTGAACGCTCGTTATTTGGCGGTTTCATGCTTGCATCTCGATTACGCGCCTCGCTCTCGCGCGTAACAAGAATTTCACGTGCCGTCATACGCGATCATCTCGCCGCCGCCGGGGGTAAGTCGGCGGCAGAAAAACGACGACTTCCGGGATAACTCCTGGACACGGTGATTCGCGAACTTCAATTTTAGCGTCCGCGGGAAACCGCGAATGCCAATCGCGCACGCTTGTTTCCATGGCTCGAACAGTTCCTAGAGATGCTTTCCGTATATCGCGATGTATCGTAAGCTCGGCAAGCTCCGAAGGTGAAGGCGCGATCAAAGCAACCCCGCTCGGAACGCGTGGAGCGTACGTGTAATATCTCTGGTCTTGTTGCGCCAGGCCAGGCCAGGAAGTGCGTGTACCCGTCTGCGTTCTGTATAGATAAAAACGAAGAACCAGAGAGAGAAAGAGAAAGAGAGAAAGATAGACAGAGGGAAAGAGAAAGAGAAGGCTCGTTCGCGGTGGACTCGGGAACGGCGGGATGCTTGTCGAGCACGACTGGCTGCGCGCATCTCGGTAGTGGACGCGTATATCAGCATCGCGTCTTCAACGTCACGACGTTCCAACTCGGCCTTGTCAGTCCATCCGCAGCATCCGACGGCTGCGCCTTGAGTGGCAGCGATTCATTCCGCTCTCTTATACCCTCGCTCGCTCCGCTCTTCGCGCGGCCTGACAGGCGATGTGAACGCACCGGGAGAGGATGCTGGTGCCGCTGCTGTTGATGCCTGCCGCTGTTGCTGCGCGTGCAATATGTGACTGGTATATCTGGTGTGCGCGTCACACGCGCGGGCCTCGACGTCGTCGATGAATTTCGGCGCATTTTACTGCGCGTTACCTTCCCGTGACAAAACGCGCCATCGTTCGGCTCTAAATTAGCGCGCGGGGGAAATGGTAAATACGCGGACCGATTTAAATTCCTCGGCGTGCGTCCAGGCCCCGGCGTTTTCGGCGGTGCGCGCTTTACGATGAATCAATGCCTCCTTCAGTGGCGTTGATGCATTCTGCTGCGCCGTCTCCCCGCGGTAGACTAAACAAATCAAGGAATAGTCTCGGCTGTCTCTCCGCGCCTTCCGCCGTCCTGTCAGTTAGTAATTTCGTGACGAAGCGTCGCTTAATTGGTCGCCGTTAAATTAGCGCGTCATACGCGCGACGTGACTTATATCCGCATTTCTACATACATACATATATTATAAATATACATTACACACGTGCACGTATTTTATCACGGAATTTATCGTTCTACATTCTGGACGAGGTAAAATTGAAGCACAACTAGATTTCTTTTTGGACACGTGGACTTTCTAAACTTCATGCGATCGATAAACCTAATTTCGCAGCCATTCGTTATCCAGTCGTAAGTGATCAACGTTTCGTTATCAATAGACGGGCGATTTGTTAACCACGGGACAGATAGGCAAGTAATATTTATTATTGCAACTCGGCTATCCCCGCGAATAAGCTGACGGTATTTCTGCCGGGGAGAAACAGATGATAGATCCTCAATATTATCAGCACACCCGCGGATTTTCCGTGTTTCGTGTCTCGGCGACCACGGATCAGAGATCACCGAACGAAAAAGCCACCTATTTGCTTTCCGGCTCGCGCGCTCTCTGTTTCGCGTGTCCCGCACACGTTGCTCGTATACCATACCTTCTCGCCGCTAGCTTAATTATAATACCGTGATATTTATTGCCAGGCGTATCGTTTATTTCTGTCGACGGTCGTAGGAGGACCGGGTGTACGTGGCGATGGCGTGAAAGCGACGGTGCGAGCTTCGCGGATCAGCCAATGAGCCACGTATCCTTGCGTTCGCGTTCGCGCGTTTTGCCTCCTTGCTAAAAGGTCGTCACTTGCATCGAAGCGTTATAAGTGCAGTCGAGTTTCATGTAAAGATCCAACAGACATCAGTTTTAGAATTTCAGAGAATTGTCCTGTTTTGTAAAAATGATTTTTACTTTGATAGTCTATGGTGTGGTGAAAAAAACGAATGAATGTGAAGGCAATCAAGTTTGATTACATTAATGTCAAGGATTTTGAAAAACTGCAAGTTTGAAAGCAACTACGTGCATTCTTAGCTCACAGTCGATAAAAGCAAACTCGAATAACCTGGGATGTTTATAAAAAAAGAAATAATGGTTTTCTTATATCGCTTGTATATCATGTTGATGTGCACTGCATTCGGCTGTAATTGTTTTTTCTCTGACACTTGCATTGTCTACGAGTTTAATTCCCGCTCGTCGTGTATATGCAATCGTCGACGACACTTGGCTTGTCAATCCGGTGAAAATAAAACTCGTTTTTCAGGCGCAGTCGCGGAATGAATATTATTTAAGATGATTCTCTCCTCGTGAGAGGATCGAAGCAGCTGAAGCGAGAGTCTCTTTTCGAGATCGTAGCAGGCAGCTAAGCGCAACGCTAATTAGGAGGATTAGAAAAACAGAATTATGTTCTTTGATGATAGGTTTATACGATATACATGTGGTAACGCTCCAGGCCGGGGATCTTAAATCGTACATGGTTGGCTCATTACATTAGCAATGTGATTTCCGCGTGTACTATGTGTTTATTACACGTGCTTTATTACACGTGTCGTGTATTTATTATACGCGCGCTACATCTATGCCATGCTCCGCGGAACACGTTTCCCCTAAAGTTTAAACAATTCTTTTTACCTGTCTCGCCGCGTCCAATTGGAATTCCTCACCTCGCCGCTGACGCTCCACCACTTGTTCTCATCATTTCTTCTTCACTCTCTTCCAACTTGCATATTTATTTATTCCCATTATAATTGCTGGGGGAGATAGCCTGTCGCGCAATAACGGGGCCAAGAGTTATTATCTGACAAACTTCTCTCACTGATATCATCGTCTCCGGTACTCTCTTTATCTAGATGAATCAAAGATGTTTCTCAGGAAATGTTATCCCCACTCGCGTACTCGTCGTTGACACCCTGTTGCCCATTACCTGGCAAACGTGGCCGCGAATGGTAGCGGCCACCACTCTCGTTCTCAAAGAAACCCGACGACCGCTCTTATAAACTCGTTACCGGGGATCGCTATATTATCTCGATAGGAGGAGGGAGTATTTAGAGAGCAGGCGATCGGCGACGAGTCGTCGGGGAAGACGCGGGGGCGGCTCGAGCGGTTGAGCGATGCCGGGTCGTTCCGGCGGGCGCCCGGGTTAATAACGGGCCACTCTCTCCTCCCGGACGGGGGAAAAATTCATCGGTGTTCAGCAGGGCTGTGCATAGCGTGGAGCCTTTCGAGAAAATGGGTGGCGTGGGTCAGGGACGGCTAGCAGTCCTTCAAAGTGTCGCGCCATTGTCGCGGTTATCGCCATCGAAGAATTGATTAACGAGTCTCTCTTTAACTGAGAAATGGCAACTATTTTTAAACGATATTGTCGTTGCACCTCTGCGCTTGTATCTCATTATTTCTCGTACGAATTGTCCGCTCCTGGAGATACCAGCCCGGCGAGATTGAGGAAGACGCAACCCTCGTGGCGCGCACCACTCGTTGGGCACTCCACGGCACTCGCGTGTCTTCCGGCTGGATTTATGCGCGACCGCATGATAAGGACGAGCCGGATAATACGGTCCTCCTCCACCTGCCAGCGGGCGTTCCACCCTCATTTTTAATTCCCCGCGGGACAGCCGATTTCGTTAGATCTTATCGCCACCGCCGGTGATTCCAGGTGAGCTCACTGAAAAGAAGGCACAATGGGGCCCCCGCATTTGCCACCGCCGAAAGTGGTTCCTTCGTGCAGGTGGTTCCTTCACGCTCGAGACTCGCTGCGTTTGTCCGTGTAATCGAATCCACGCTAATGTCGCAGGATGACGCGAGTCGCTCATTTCTCTCCCCCTTCTTTTGCAGCGTCGCTGTTGTACGTTGGCGTACGTCGATACGTTGCGCGGCACGCGGGTCATCGTACTCCCCATGTGATTTCGATTCTATAAATAATATAAGCTTGATCAAATCGCAGAGCTGCGCGTTAATATTACAAACGAGAGACTTACACGGTGTACGTCAGATCCGACGTGTCTGTCCGCGAAAGCAGAAGGGAGATCCTTCACGTCGATCATTATTACACGGAGTATTAAGCTCGCGACGGTTTACTGAGCGATACTGCGGGGGATCGAATAATTCGTACGTACATACGTACATACGTGCGGATACAGATATTTCCCCGACGTTACCTCTCGACGCGATCCCCGAAGAATTACCGTCGGCGATGAATCATCCCGCGCATATAATAACGCGAATTAATTGCGCCCTCGCCACGCGATGCGTCGCGGTTACGTTTCTTTGGGCCGCGCGGTAATTAGGAAAATTGCAACGGTTTTCTCGCGCGCGCGCGCGATATGTGTAAATTATCGCGATTGCACTCAGCCCGGTTACATCCGATGGAATCAATCGGCGAATCGAATCCCCTTCCCGGGGGGAGGAACAACGGAGGGAGCGAGAAGAAGCCGTTGAAGAGGCGGTCCCACTTTCGCTATACGTGTCGCGATGCAATTAACATCCTCCTGGCGACGACCTCAATCCGTCCCGATGCACCTGGCTTTCGTCTCGCAATGAAGCAGCAGACGATGACTCGAGGTGACGAGGCTGGAATTAATATTCGGAAATGGGACCACCGGTCCTGTACCCCCCGGGCCCCCCATTACCGCGCGGTTGCGCGCATATAATGATTGCTGGGCGAGTAATCTCGTTTCTTCCTCGCCGCCGGTCTCGCTCGCTCTTTCCCTCGGCGTGAAATTCCCTTTGCTTTGCACGAAACTGTCTCGCAAGCTGGAAACGAATCGCGATGAGATGGTCGAAGTAATCGTCAACTGTGTTACTGTCTAGCGGCGAAACGTGTCATCCCTTGTTGTCCATCGATGATTGTTGTGTGGTCAGTGCAATATCGAATCAATAAAGGCGCGATCTACTTCGTAGAATCTACTTCGCGCGTCTAGGCCTCTCTCTCTCTCGCTTCGCGTTCGCTTGCGTTCGAAATTATCCGTCGTACAGCGAGCTATGCACGCAAGAGAGCTTTCCTCTGCGGATAAATCCTGATCTCTCTCGCGACAGTCGCGTCAGATCGGAGCGACGTCGGGAAGCGAAAGGTTTCTCTCAGGATTGCGATGGTCTCCGATTTCGTTTCTCTGCCGCCGCTGCCACCGCCGCCGCTTCCCCAGCCGCGTATTCTTTTTCAATTTCTGGAAA
The DNA here is from genome assembly GCF_003672135.1 of Ooceraea biroi. Lineage (NCBI taxonomy): Eukaryota > Metazoa > Arthropoda > Insecta > Hymenoptera > Formicidae > Ooceraea > Ooceraea biroi. The sequence goes on from NC_039506.1 coordinate 2,733,815, forward strand.
GGAGGAAAAAAGGCGATACGTACGTATACGCTCGTGGAAGAACAATAAATGTTACGGGTCGTGCGTTGCGGAACCGGCGCCGGCGATAAATCACGTTAGCCGCGTGCTTAAATCAACGTCTAAATTCTCTTTTAAGTCACACGCTGTACGTTTTATAAAAGAGCATTATTGATCGCCCCCTCTTTGTAACTCATGTACACGTCGCCCTGAGATACGTGCGTACGTACTTTCCCCGTTTCTTATCTTCTCTTTATCACTGTATCTGCCTCATTACTATTCTACGAGCATTCATTATTATCCTGTCGCTCCTATTTACATTTCGCGTATACATACTCTCTATCTCGCTCGCGGATTGCACTATAAAGTCGGTACTTAATCCGCGTTTCCCGTTTTAGAGCGGCGCGGCACAAAGGCCTTTAAAATTGGCGTCTTCCTCCCCTCCCTCCTCCCTAACGAAGGCGGGGTTCCCGTGAAATTTTTATTTCTCGTCCGGTGCGATTCCATTATACCGTCGGTTGCTGGTGAATTATGGTGATACCGCAACAAGATTTATTTTTATATTTCTATAATTCTGGCGGTATATTTTACACAACATCTCGCCGAGCAACATACGATACGCATACGTGTCGAAACGCTCTAAAACAAGCGCGCGTTCACGAGAGCGGACGGGGGGGGGGGGGCGTTTACGTACCCGGTGTGTCTTGCATTAGCGGAGGTGAGGAGATGAGAGGAGAAGACGAAGAAAGAAAAGGATGACGGGGAAGACGTGAGACTCGAGGGCGAAGTGGACCGTTCGTCCTGTCCATCACGTTGCCAGCGTCAGATTATCGTTCTGACACTTTCCGAGTTACTCCAGCTCCGCTCCGCGCCGCACCGTGCCCGTCTCCCGTCGCCGTTCCCTGGTAGACGAGATCGCTCTGCCGCTTCTTCCACCTCGTCATCTTCTCTCTGTCCACCACCTCGTGAGACGGACTTCCATGATTCCATCCAACCAACCGACCGACCGACCAACCAACCAACCAACCAACCAACCAACCAACCAACCAACCAACCAACCAACCTTCCGACCACTCGAACAAAACTCGGAAGCGGTGGCAAGAGGGACCAGAGGGAGGAAGGAGAATGAGGTGGAGGAAGAGGAGGAGGAAGGCGCGGCGGTAGAAGCTCACGGCGTTTGAAGTCCGGTCCGCCCGTTTGACCGGTGTCGATCAAATTTCCGAGGGCGAGATCGTTCAAGGTCGTCGACGAGATTCGAGACAAAGCCCCTTCACGGCCTACCATCTCCCAATTTTTTCTTTTCGATCTGTCCGTCTCTCTTTCTCTTTCGTCTTGTTCTCTCGTCTGCTCCGATTAGCGTCCGCGCCGATTGCGGAGCCGAGCTGTAAGAGGAATCCGCCCGGCGCAAATCGAAAGCTCGCGGATTACGCGAGTGAATTTCGCGTTTACGGTCGGCGAGGGTGACGGTGGGGATGGAAGGGGGGCACTTTATTCGGCTTATACCCGAAACGCGATACCGGATCTCGTCCCGACGCGAAAACGCGCGGGATGTCATAATTATATAACAACGCGAAAGAAATATTGGATACGTTCATTGGACGTGCTGATAAATTTTTAATTGAAAATCGCGCGCACGCGGCACCAGGAATTTAAAACGAAATCTATTTTCGTGTACGCGTCGGTCAGCCTTTTGGCCTTTACTACTGTTGGTGCCGCTGCCGCTGCCGCTGCCGCCGTTGCTGTTGCTACTGCTACTATTACTGCTACTGCTGCTGCTGTTGCTGCTGTCCCTGCTGCGCCGCCGCTGCAGTAAAAGCTGCACGAGAAAGAGGAGAAATTTAATTCTGCCGGTTTATCGGTTGTCGATACATTTTTCGAGACGCATTAAAAGGCACTAGCTGCACAAGCCCGACGAATTATTCGCGATGAGCAACCGTCTCATCGTAGAGAGAGAGAGAGAGAGAGAGAGAGAGAGAGAGAAAGAGATAGATAGATAGATAGAGAGAAAGAGAAAGAGAATACGCGGCAGCACGCGTGTGACCCCAGCCACGCGCGTCATTCAATTAATAATTCAATCATCGTTCTCGATTGGATTACCTTTTGGGCGAAAAAAATAAAAGGGAGAAGGGGTGAAGCATGGTGCCCGGGGCAGAACGCAGCGAGCGGCTGTCATTACGCGCAATGGCCTATGCATTTATCAAATTATTTCGGTTTTGTATCGACCTATCGATCGGCCAATGGAGGGGGACCAAAAAAAGGAAGAAAAATTTATCGCCGATAAAACTCCGGGTTTGCAGGACGCATCGGTAATATTCGAGTCTGCGGTCCTCCGGTCAGAGCCTTTGCATCATTCATCAGGAGGATCGCGTAATAATGCCGGCCGAATGCAGATGATCGTTCGCCGAATGCACGGTGCGATCGTAATCAGCAGCGCGTCTCGCGTCACGGGATGTTCCGATCTGCGATTCCCATTTCCTTCACGTATACGGGGCGCTTTCTCGTTACGAGGAAAGTAACTTTACAGAAGTAACCGCGCTCCCATTTACGAGCGTGGTCTCGTTGTCTATCTGACCGGCTTGATCCCTCCCTGTTTCGGCTAAGGAAACTTCGGAATGCGCTCCGCGCGATCAGAAGTAGTAAGACGTCGCTCGATACTGATTCGTGAGTAGCACGCAAAAAATTCAGTCGCTGCAGGACGCTGCTAATTATCGGTCGTTAACTGACGCGCTCGTTACGCGCGTATTATTAGGTAACGCGAAAGTGTTGCGCGAACCGAGAACATCGGTCCCGCGTATTAAAATGCAAACACTACGTTCGGTACGGACGGTTTAATGCCTCATTCGGTTTGAGCGCGTCGGCCAGGTAATTAAATCGAATGAAATTACGAACGATTAATGGTCCGGACACGCTCCCGCGGCTCATGCGCGAAATTACGAAGTTCCTGACAAAAAGTGCTCCGCGCGGGTTGCCGCTCGCGATTGTCTACGGGAGTCATTTGTAATGAAATTTAAAAGTCGCAGGATATTTCAGCGTGTGTGCGTTTGTATAATATGATTGTCCATATGAAGTGTATGCATTTTTGTAACACGTTGTGCGAGGTCGTGTCTTGAATTTCTTATTAATCAATTCTTCATCTGTTTTATGTATTAATGTTTTGCATCTGTTATTTCTGGTATATGAAATGTGAAATAATTATAATTTTTCATATAATTTTACGTTGGGAATGTATAAGGAACTCCGGATTAGTAATAAGACGAAAATAACTCCGTCTTCGCCAATCAATTTCTTTAATTTGTGATCGACGGGAGTAATAATAATATTTGCACATGTTATGCGTATACAATATACAATATAAATAATTCACGTGAGCTAAGAGTTTGCCGAAGCATGTAATTCGCGAACGTACATCCGGTGTACGGCTACAAGACACGCAAGAAGAGTGTATTATATTTTTGCAATATACGTATACGTGTATATATATCGCAAAATTATAATTACATCGCGCGAGGCACAACGCGTTTCGTCCCTCCTCGAGGTGCACCATTATCGCGAAATACTGCAGATGCATCTACATACACGCCGGCATTCCTGGACATTAACATTGCCGCGCGGCGTGCACGTACACGTGCCGGGGCCGCCGTGTGTGGGTTAATGCTCGTACTCGTGAGAGTGGTGCGACATCCCCCTGATGAAGTTGAGCCGCGACGTGTAATAAGGGTCGCGAAAGGCGGGGTGGGGAAACGGGCCGACGGACGGACGCTGGTAAAAGGTGGGGCTGGATGAAGTCAGGGACGGATCGGTCCTCGCGGTCGCTTCCGGAAAAATGCGTACTTCCGAAATATTCCCTCGACGTAATATACTGCTCTATATTTTTTAACTTGATTAATTAAATTATAAATATCTCCGATGCACGGACTGTCTCCTCCTTAGCGCATACTTATATATCGAGAATTATCCTTGTGTTCTTTGATAAGTAACGTACGTTATATTAATGTAACAAAAGGACGATAAATAATTGTCAGTGATAGAGCCGAAAGATAAGTGTCGAATGCTCTTCTTTTAATTCACGGATGTACGAGGTGCACCTGAGGCCGAAACTACCCCCCTACGTCCCTGGATGAGGTTGACACGCGGGGTGGACCTGTCGAGGAGAAGGAGGAGGAGGGTTGAGGCTGGAAGCGGACGTGACACGGCCGTCTTGTGACCCATACCCTACCACCGACACCGCTCCTTCCCCGTCACCTCCTGCCCCCTTCTCACTAACGTCCACCCCCGGTCCACATGCCACGACGGCGACCGACCGCCGCTAGTCCAGCTCCATTGTTGTTATTATTAAAGGGGGTCGCCAAGGGTGGCTGCCGGTCGGGCGAGAGGGACGATGACGGAAAGGAAGGCGGCGTCTGCAGGTGACAGATGAAACAGCCGGCCTCTCTCTCGCTCTCGTGTACCAGATCTCGCTCGTTCTCTCTTCACTTCCGTCGAATATACTCGCGCGCGCGCGCGTTCACATGTACAAGTCGCGTGCACGCATACCGAGAGGCGGCCAGGGCTTTCTCTCTTTCGTTACTGCAAACTCACGTTCACCCTCCTCGCGTTCACCACACCCCTTGCCATGCCGGACCTTTGGATCCTCGTTCGCGTCGTCGTTCGACGGTTCCAGCTTCCTTCAAACTGTCCGACTGAAGCGTTTCGACACTGTCTTCGACGGATGCTTTAATCGATCCTTTAAGCAATCGCTTTGGACACGTACACTCCTTCCCTCCCTCCCTCCCTCTATCTCTCTCTCTCTTTCTCTCTCTCATTCTTTGTCTCCTTTCTCGTTTTTTCTTCGTCTTTGTCCATTCATCTTTTTTTCTTTTTTTCCCTACCGGGACAATGCACCATTTTCGCTGTGCTTTTACACTGGTTTCAGGAAATCCTTTTCTCGCTTCCGCAGTAAAGAGCTATCAGAAATTATACGTGAAACGTGTTTTTAATCAAGATTATCAAGCTGGAATGTACACGACTTTGGCTACTAATTTAAACGAAGAAACTCACTGTACAAAAGTGTGCATTTCATTTTATACATCCTCATCGAGAAACATGTAGAATTCGTAAAAAAATATTCACGAGTCTCATCGCGAGTAAACGCGAGATCTCATTAGAGAATAAACAGGATCTCATTATACATTAGTGTTGGTAATTCGCGATCTGCCGGCATGTCTTACACGCGACAAGTCTTACATTGACAAACGCGATCTCGGGATAAACCATGCCAAGCTCGTGTTCAAAGCCGGCCCCGTTCATCCATTCGTGGTTTACGTCCGCATTACGTACCACGATTGTGCGTTACAGAGATTAGCGCGAACTCTGTTGCATTACATATAGGATATTCAGTATCTGCTCCCGTCTGCGAATGCACGTCCTTCGTTACGGATGACTGGCAGAGAAGTGATTCTGACGTCCATTGAGACGCCAGTCGGGAATCACGTGCGCGTATTGGCTCGACGTTCTCGCCACAAGCGCGAGAGCTGAAGTTAGTTCGCGTTTTGTGTCCGCATTTATGTGATCGGGACAGTCAGTCGCGCGTCAATTTGCCGGCAACGAGTTCTCCGCACTCTCCTGTCGATCCCATTGGTATCTATTCGCGCCGCTGTCGTCGTCGTCGTCGTCGTCGTCGTTGTCGTCGGTGTCGCCGTTGTTCGCTCGAATCTGGAGAAACACGAAGAACCGGAGGGAAGATGGGACAAGATAGGAAGACTTCGCACTCCGCCGAGATTAGTTTTATCGCGGTACGTACTTTTCCTCCCGTACGGACTTCCTCCCTGAAGTGGACACTCCGGAAAACGCGCGGAATGCACGTCTCGTCCGTCCGGTGAAGGACGGGAAGGAGGTTGGGGCGGAGGGAGTGCAGGGCGAGGGGAGGGTGTAGTTACATACGTACGTTCTCCGGGCCGAATTCCCTCTCCCGGCTTTCCTGCTTTACTCTCGAATAACTCGACGTCACCGCATCACCACCCTTGTAATCACACTCGCCGCGCTTCAACGTCTCGCCACCTCTCTCGCCACCCCCGCGCGCTCTGCCACCCTCCTCGCCACGCGGCCGTGCGAGCGGGTGAGCGCGCCCGGCCGGAGATCCGCCGGAAACAAAACCAATAAACCCCCACAAAACGATATTCCGAAATCCCGCATGGAAGGACTGACTCCTTCCTTCCAAAGTCCCGTGTGTTCCAATGGCTCGTGTCACTTTCCTCCCCCTCGCCGCGTTGACACCTTGCCGCCTTACCCGGCATCGGATCTCGCTCCAGAGTCGAGTTCAAGACAAAATCCTCCCGCCCGGAAAGGTTCCACTCGCTGAATATGCAATGAAGCTCACGGATGTGGTTTCGTTCGTTCTGTCCATCTGTCCATCAACTCGCTCGCTCGAAGAGAGAACTTTTCAAGAGCAACAGATATCGCCATTTATCGACGGCAAGTTCGAGACCTGCGTTCCAATTGACTATGCGAGCTCCGTCGTGATCCTCTTCACTCGCATATTTTTACATAATTCTGCTAACATTAAACGCGAAATCGTATCTCTGCTAACTTTACATCATAATTAAAGGAATCTCTAGAAAGCTGTTGATGTTGAGAATAATTCGTAAATGTCGATTTTAATTTTTATGAAACATTAGTTACTTATTGAATGCTTCTTCTGCGAAATTTTTACTTGATTTATAAAGCGATTTTTTAATATCGGTCAATGTAATCCCACCAGATGAAAGCATAAATCCCATAATCACGGATCATTGATGTGACTAACACAGTAAAGGACGATTACCCTGATTACGTTTTGTTTTATTACAACCAACGATTTCGGTGGGCTCGCCGCGGACGTTAATCAGTCCCTACAATGCAGCCTGATGCGACGGTACCCGAGTGACCGAGCGCGCACAATGGTTCTGTGGAAAGCAATCTAGGTCCCGCAAAGCCGTCAGCCGATTTTCGAGGGTCCGTCCGTGTCCATCCGTCCGTCCGAGGAGACGACGGTGGACGCCCAGGCGTCGTCGCCGCTCACGGCATTGATCTGTCGGACGGCAGTCTTGATATCGACGGTGGGGAGGGTCCGGAAAGGCGGCTAGGAGGGTGCCTACTCCTACACTACTCCACCCTCCTTCTCTCTTTCCCTCCTATCCTCCTGCCACGGTCTCGACGTAAGTATAGGTGTATATTGTACGGACTGGCTCTCGCTTCCATACCTATCGAGCTCGATCGTCGAGCGGGCAGAGAGGAAAGGGGAACGAAGAGAGACGTCTCGAGTTGTTGAAGTGGGGGTGGGCAAAGGTGAGCCTCGGAAAGGATGGGTCGGCAGGAGAGGATGGAGGACGCCCGTGTCCGGTCGTCATTCCGCGAGACGGCTCGTCACCCCGTCCGTCCGAGACTGATTACGGTCTCCTCCCGTACTCCTCGCTCGTCTCCGCCCTCCTCGTCTGTTCCCAGCCCTTCTTTCCAAGCTATCGTGACGCTCTCGTCTCTCCCCTACTCGTCACGACGCTGTTTTGAGCCGCGCTTGCTCCCGCAGCGCCAGAGAAGAGACGTTAATCGAAGCAAATTGAACACACCGCGGTTTTGAACGCTCAATTAAGTTCCCCCTTGACGTTTCTACCCCCCTCCGCAATGTGAACTACCGTACGCGCCCCGATCTGGTTCACTTGCGGCGTGCTGACGGTGAATTGACCTTGCGTGGAATTTTCAAGTTTTACGAGCGGGTCGAGGGGATTTACGCGCGATGCGCCGTTTTTTTTAAAATTTTTTCGATGAACCGCCAAGCTGGCGGAATCGAGATACGTATCTCGAAAGAAAAAACGACGATGCAAGAGTCGATGAACTGGCTCTTAATGACAGGCTTGAGTTTATAGTCTCGGGCTCGCTGGATTTCTCAGACGAGATTCTACGAACCCAACGACGGGATCGTTATCACGGTAAGCCCAACAAATTGTAAATGGGGACCACTCATTTTCGCGCCAGGTTGCGTACGCGAGTAAACTCTCGAATTGAGCCCCGAATTTCGTTTCATTATCCGTAATTATGAGTGAGCCCATCGCCGGAACGAGTGAACGAGTTTACTGTAAACTCTGTCGATGAACAAAACTCTCAAACTTGGCGATTTTACTGAAAGTGAAAAGAGGATACCGTTGCTGTCAACTAATCCACATTCATGCCTCTTCGTGATTATATGCGCCGTTCTTCGCGGTGATTATCCACATCAAAACGTTCGCTGGGATGAACAAGACAAAAGGAATGAAAGGGGGGAGAGCGAGCAAGACGTAACTGGTTGCGTACACGAACGTAGGGACCGCTGGAAGAAGGGGGATTCTCAAGTTCAGGTTGGGTTGGTCGGCTGACCCGGTTGACAATCGATTGACGTCTGTCGCCAAGACCGCCACCCTTGCCTCTTTCTGTTCCGATCCCTTCAGCGTGTTGAACCCGTCACCCTCCTTCGCGCTGTACCTGTCCGTTCCGACAGGTCGAATAAGTTCCCCTAATTATCCTCCTCCATGGGAACAGGAAATCGAGCCTTCCGACAATTAACCACGTTTCATATTTAATGTCGCTAATTTCTAATTCATCATCATTTTTACCCGTTCCACCCTATTGATCGTACGCCACGCCGACTGGAATGATGCTGACGTGACATATGGTAAGCAGATGATGTCCAACTGATGCGGACGATTATTAGCATGTCCGTCAGTTAAATATTATGACAGTGACAGCATTATGAGAGAGGATGTTCCGCGAGGCAACACGCGTTTGGTTGTCACAAAGCAAGCGAAGACTAGTGACGCGCGAATGCATGGGGAGTAATCCTGGTTCAGTCATCGTTCCGGCAAAGACACGTCGCGCGAAAGATTGTTCCACCCCAGCAGTGTCGCGACGAATGTAGCACAGTACAATTCATTTCCCCCGTTCCGTCTGCGATCCTGAATTTAATTAAGGAGTTGCCAATAGCCGCCGATAAATTGTAGCTTCAGCCGTGTAGCAGGACGACGCGAGGGGCGCGAGTCTCGATGACGAGGGTGGCGAAGATGGGAAGGTAGTCGCGAAGTAGTGCCGGGGTGTAAAGCAAGGCCGCGAAGAGCGCGGGGTGAGTGCGTTGAACGGGAAAATGCACAGCGGACGACCGTCCCTCAGGACAGCGGCGTGAAGAGGGATGCGTATCTATACACGGATGCATAATACGTAACCGGCACGAACACTACCACTCGCAACAGCGTATGCACTCGCGGGTACACACACGCGACTTCCACTGTGGGCCTCTCTCATCCTGAGGAAGGTTTGCGGAGGCGGTGGAGTGGGTGTAGCGGGCGGTGCTGGATATTATTTGCCGAGGACAGTGACAAACGCCCGTCAACGTCACTTCCACTCGCACCCTCAGCCTCCACCACCAGCATCACCGCCGCCGTCGCTGCCGCTACCGCTCCGTCGCCCGCGTGCCCTCCGCTGCTTCCTCTTCCCACCTCCGTCGTTCCTCTCAGGAGCCAGGAACGTGACGAGCATATCTAGCTCTGGACCAACTCGTCATCTCTGCCAGCCATCAGAAGGCGCCTCTGGTGACTGCGATGGCACTAACACCACGACGGGGCCACCTCCACCACCATCGCCGGCTACATCACCGACTCGCGCGCTCGCGTTGCGTGTATGTGAAATCGAAGAAGGTGAGAGCTGTGGTGGCGCGGGTGGAGGTTGGAAGGGGAGAAGGAGAAGGAGGAGAAGGAGGAGGAGGAGGAGAAGGCTTGACGTATCGCGGCCTCACGTCATCCCGTCTTACTCGACGCTGTCCGTCAGACGAACGAACTTCTGCTGCACGGAGAATATACGAGCGCTTCTCCACGATTTTGCTCCCGTGAAAAATCGTTATTGCCCGAGTTCTCCAAGATGACGTCCCTTCCGCCACTCTTCCGCACGAATTTTCGGACAATTTTTTCAGGCTTACCGCTTTATCAGGCGATCCCCGCCGCGCCCCATCTACTCGATCGTCCGAATCGTCGGACGCATACAGGCAGATAGATGCTGCTCGCAGAAAGTTAATATCGCAAAATTAACTAGGATAAAAATTATTTTGGCCACGAGTCCGCCGTTCGTGTCTCTCAAATATAAATTTTACCTGTTGCAACTTACATGTAATTAAATAAATAAAGCGTCGCAAATTATCGGCGCGAACCGGAAGCGAGATATACATAGGTCGCGAAAAGTAAAGAAGGCCACCCGCCGCGCGTGGTCGCGATCGTTGCAGATAAAAATAAAACTCAGAATTTACTACGTTCTCTTGCAAATTTCTCACGGAAGGTGATGTAATTAACGGCACCACGCGCTAATCGCGCACCAGAGATCGTAGGTGCAGGTGTTCGTGCACCTTTAACCACGTTGGACCTCTGCACCCGCATCAGTCATTATCTTACCTTCGACACGTTCATAAGCAAGCGATATCGTGTTCCAGCGATTCGTGTTACTGAAAGTACTGGAGACGAATGCTCTAGTTGCCGGCGCGCGCGGAGAGTGGGGTGAAGTTACGCAGAAGGGTGCACGCTTCAGTACCGAGACGCAAGGGCGAGGAGGGGTGGGAGAGGTGGGATCGCACCGAGGGGAAAGGAGTCAGGGGCGTAGGTAGTCATTATGTGGAGGGAGGTGACGTCACTGACGGTGACGGATGGCTACACGTCAGGCAAGTATAAACCCCATGGTACCCAATAAATTATTGCAACTATAAATTACTTCTGTGCTCACGATATAATGCTACGGCTACTGCGGCGGACGTGGTGTGCGTAGGACGTCGTACCTACGAGTGCGTGTGTGCGTGCGTGCGCGTTCACGTGGATTTGCGTGCCGGTCCTCCTTCGTGTGTGTGTGTATGTGTGCACGCTCGTGACGACACCCCGCGCAGTGGGGCGAGCAAACAAAGGTGGCACGACGCCGGGCTAACTAGGCTTGGTATGGGCATAGGTAACCCCCTCCTCCGCCTCCCCCATGTGTGCACGGGACTTTCTTTCTTTCCCCCTGATGCTCTTTCTCGTTGTCTCCCCTCCCTCCCTCCCGCGTCCCTCGCTGCCACTAGCTCTTTTTCTCTCTCGCCCTCTCCCTTCCGCGCGGTACGCGCGCAAGCGGGCTCCTCGATTTACGAACGTTTCTGACCACCATATCCTGTTGCACCGACGTTTTTATTCGCGTTATGGGAATATACGCTAAGCCGACGAAAGCGAGAAGTCTACGGGATTTACGAGAGCGTTCTCCCGCGCAAAAAGCTTTTTTCTGCGATATTGATGATTCCGGACGAAGCGATTCGTTGCTGGGGAAACAGCAGCACCATTATTCAAATCTTTGCAATGTTTGAAATTTTCGAAATGTTTCCCGGGAATGTGTGCATGTGTGTGTGTATGTGTGTATGCGTGTTCACCGGTTGCTTTCTAAGTGAAGGGATTGATCCATCCGACCCGATTGTCATTCAATTATCAGCGCTATCTTTGTCTTCAATCGAATCCGAAAAACACTCGATCTCTTTACTCGGAATTAAATTATCGTCACGTTAATGTTTCGGTATCACCTGCTTTCCGTATTTAGATGACCCAATTGAGATCCTCTCTCTTTCCCTCTTTTTCTCTCTCTCTATACTACACTCAAAAATGCGACAGATCAATCCCGAGTCTGTCACGGTGCACAACGAGAGACACTTTGAGAGTTGAACGTGCCTCTCCTAGATCTTCCTAGCCGGAAGCGTGTTCGCGCGTATATCCCGAGCTCTCTCGACCTCGTCGCGATGGAAACCACCGGAATAACATAATCCCAATACGTAATAAATATCGCCACGTCGGTCTCGTTCGACAGTATTGGTGCGTCTGTCTCTCATCTGGATGCCTTTGGGGGCCAGAAAAGGGGGCAGCGCCGGAGTTCGGCGGGGCTTCGGGGGGTGGATATTATGGGCGAGCGAGTGAGTTATACGCCTTGCCGCATGTGTGTCGCATAAATCTGTTCCAACCTCGGTCCCGGCCCCCTTACGACTACGCTGGAACTGCTCCGGCTTCGAGCGACGGAGGACTGAGTGACTGACTGACTGCCACCTCTCCACCCTCCTGGCCATCGCCTCCTTCCGCCCTGCCGCGTATATTTCCCTCAGCGAACTCGACTCCTCTAACTTTCCCCGACATTTCCAACTGCACATACTACCGAATGCCTGGCGTGCTGAGGGAGAAAAAGAGAGAGAGAGAGAGAGCAAGGGCTCACGTAGTTCGCGTTCGTTTAGTTTAAAATACGTGTTACGTAGCGCACACCGACGGATATTTGGGTACCAGGAAAAACACGATCCGTTTTACGTGTTTGCTGTATTTTTCGCTGTATTTAACACTGTGCTCCGAGGGCGATTTTTAAACAATTATCGCGTAAGGGCACCCTATTAGCGGCAGCACGGCGGATTAAACTCGGCGCTGCGACTCGTAAACGGAAAACAGATTGTCGCAGGTGCATCATCTTGATGTCTGAGGAATTTTGTTGAAGGAATCTGACGTTTTATTCTAGTTTCAACTCAACTGAGCGGCGCTCATTGATGACTGGCGGTCGTAAATTTTAATCACTTTCTTCATCAGGATTGCATCGTGATTCAGCAGATGCGCCGTCGACATGATAGTCGGTGACGTTCCGTAAATCGTAGCCCACGGCGTATTAGCGGGACTATATTTAGGCGGCTGTCCACCGATCAAGTGCCACTATTACCCCTCGCGCGCGTCCTCCGCAAGAGGTGAATTATAAACTGCGGAGCGGGTGTGGCTGCAAGGAATACGGTGTAAATAACTTGGGGGAAGCAAATCGAGCGGGAGGGCGGAGAGTAACGCGTATATAGTACACGCGGTGATACCGAAAATTTAAGCGGACGCGTAACTTCAAAGTGTCCGGTTCGCGCACTCGCTTGAGAAGCGCTCTCGACGTTCTCGAGAGGATGACAAAGGCAAAGTGCGGCTTCCAATGCGCAACGATGATTATTCCGCTCATCGTTCGCGCAAGTGCAAGTGCCGGCAGATACGAGATACGCGCGTGTAAAGACGCGAGTTATTTGCGTTGGGGAATCGAAGCTTGTCGGCGAGCGTGAATTAACCGAGGCCTGAGCGAGATAGAGATAGAGACGAAGATTGAGAGATACACCTGCCATTCGCACATCACCCATCCGTTACACCAACGACAAGAACGCTCCTCTAATTCCCATTCACACTAATCCGCGTAACCGTGCCGTACGAAAGGAATCTCGGGGATTTGATGCATATAAATTAGACAACGAGCGCGCGGTTAATTAACGGTTCCGGCTCCGGTTAACGATAGATTAGGCAGCGACGTTTACGATAATCCGATGGAGATGGCCGCTTCCTAAGGTTCCTAAGGTCTGTAAGGTTGGTGAACGCGAGACTCCGAGCCGCTCCTCGGCGTTCCTCGCCCCACACTCGATTCGATGCAGTCGCGGGAGAAAACATCGCGGGCAATGTACGAAACGCACGAAGTCGCTTAGCGCGCTCATCACACGAGACCGCCATCACGCGAAACGAACGGACGCGAGAGCGATTCGGGGCGCAAGAACAGATTCGGTCCTGGCGGGAAGACCGAGCTAAAGGCGAACGGGACGGGAAGACGAACGGCGAGCAGACGTTCGGGGACGGGCGAGAGGGTGAGAGGGAGGGTGGCAGGGGAGGCAGGGAGAAAAGATCGAGAGGCGCACCTGTCCTTCTGTACATCAGCCGTCCGTCATCCGGGCGACAGATCGACTCTGTCGGTGCGTCCGGCCGTTCTCCACCGTTCTCCTCCGTGCACTTGCTGCGTATACCACGTGGCATCGCACTTATTTACGTTGACACAATATTTATTAGGACGGATCGGTGAGTCGGCCGTTCGCATCATTCGCGCGCGGCCCGCCAAGCCTACTATTTCGGGAGCGTCCTCCCTCTTTCTCGTCTTCGCGGTCGTCTTCTCGAAGAAGACGACGACGACGAAGACGAAGACGACGACGGCGATAGCGATGACGATGACGATGACGACGGCAGACTAGCCCAGGCGTTTCACGAGAGACATCCACTCCTCTTTGGGATTAAGACGCGAACTGGTCACGCGCCTTATTTTCTTCTTGCCTGTTCGAGGCGCGCCGGATGCGCCGCCGCTTCTCACTCCGCCAATTGCATCCCACGTTCAACGCCCGTCACGGAAGTTTTTATTTCGGGCTGTGACGGCGATCAGACGGGCACATCGTTTATCTACGTACGTCTTGCATCACGTTCCCCAACTGCGGATAATCGCGTTTCGATAGAGCGAGCCAGACCGAGACGCGCGCATCTACCTCGCGAATCTTCTCGGCTGCTCCTCACGGCGCGAGCTATCATTTGAAGATGATTATCATTCATATGCATAAGGTGTCATTTTCTTTTTGATGTGCTCAACGAGCACGTCAACATCCTCGTGTCATTCTCGAATGAGGAAACGACCTCGATGAAACGGATATTTAAAACAAGACTTAATTGTGTTATATTATTATAATTATACTAACCAAAACAAAAATTATCTACATTTATGTAATACGTCTCTTATGTCACGTGCTTGATTATCGACGTTAGCTCGTTTCAACAGTTTTGTGATTATTGTCAGCGTACGTCAACTTTCCCAGCGAAAGATGAAGAAATCGCGCGATGTGGTTCGCTCTTTGTGCTGCCACCGGTACCCGGAAAGAAGTGGATATTCGAGGTTCGCGACGCCACTTCGCGCGAGAGGAGGATATGACAGAGGCTGTGTAAACGCGGCGATAACCGGACGGATCGACACCAGCTGCTCTATGTTTGTTGCCGGTTCTATAAATAGGCCAGTCAACTCCCCTTTCTCCCCATCGCGCTCGTGCTCGCGAGCGCGCGTTCCGCCGCCGCCCGTCCCGCCACCACCGTCACCTTCGTGCTCTTTCTCTTCCTCGCGCGATGCTTGAGAGATGTTACTTTGCTGACAATTATTGTTGTCACGGCCTCCGCTCCGGCAGTCGGTAACAGGACTGACACTTCGAAAGGCAGCGTGACGGAAAGCGCAAGAAAGAGCGGCGGAGCGCGAGAAGGGACCGGCTCGCATAGTCAGCTCGAACGAAGAGAGAGAGACAGACAGAAAGCGAGAGAGAGAAGAAGGTGGCAGGGTGACGAACGAGGGGGGGAGGAGAAGAGTGATGGATATCGTGATGAAGGCGTCCTCCTGTCACCTCCCGCCACACCCCCGCTCTTCCGCGGCGGCCGCGCCGCACCGCGCTCTTGCACGGCTTCTCTCTTCGGGCCACGTCCGGTTCGAGACGCTGCCAGAATTGCGTGCGAGGGGCCACCGGGCTAAGAGAAAGAATCGAATGCGAAAGCCCAGACAGCCAGCTCGGGAATCACAAAAGCGACCGTTGCGTAAACGATTTAATCGAGTCGCTTATCACTCAGCGAGATCTGCAAAACCCAACGTTGACCAATGACATTTTGTTTAGCAATATATTGGGTCAATCAAAAAGTTTGATTCGAGTTTTGCGTCAGTTTTACTTTATTGTATTCAGTGGAAACAGATTCATTGACCAAGTGATCGCCATTGTTGTCTACGACGTAAATTACCAACATTGTTGTATGCGTTACATATAAATTGATCCGAAAAATTGAGAGTCGAGCCGGACTTTGTGACTGATCCGATATAAACTTAATTCGAAGGGCACGTTAATCCTCCGTTTCTGTCTTTTTATTCCTGTTCTCGTGTAAACCTTGCTCTTGTCTGGCTGTCTAGCTCGTCGATTACCGCTCGCAAGAATTTTATTTCTTCTGAGAAGACCATTTCAGTGTGACGTGTGTTATGCATGTACGTTGAAGGCCCATGTATCGTTTGATCTGCTTGGCTGGTAGCATCATCGCTCGAATACTCGACGTAATGACAACTCTCACGTATCGGCGCTCGTCCGCTCGCTCGCTCGCTCGCGCGCGAGATGACAAGAATTAATCCTCGGCGATCCGAATCGTCTTGCCGTGGCACCGTCGACCGAACCCGGCGATATTTCGAGCCTGGAAAAGTCCGTTAATTTCCGTTCCCGGTGGTAATATATCACGATAAGCCGCGCGACGTCCGTGCGCGACGTCGTGCGCGCCGTTAAGGGCTAAAGAGAGAAATAAACGCGACGCAATCCACCGCGTCGGAATATTAATCGCGCTCCTCACCGATCCCGACTTTCGCCTAATGTAAAACGCCGTGGGGACGGATGCTACTAACGAAGAGCGAAACGAGTTCGCGGATTTCGCCTTCCTGAGCAGCGGGAGCAGCGACGCATCGATCATCACTGTCGCCTGTTGCGCGATTGGACGGACGGACCGACAGACGGACGGTCGTTCGGTCGTTCGTTCGTTCATTCGTTCGGTCTTACCGGACGTGCACACCGTCCATCCATCATTCAGTCGTCGTACCTGCATCTACGGACTCATCTTCGGCGCCTCCGTGTGCGCGCGCGCGCGCGCGAGCGAGCATTAATACCGTTCCACGAAGAACGCGCGAGACGATTAGCTCGATCGGCCTGCTATATTTCGGGCCGCGTCGTAAATTATTTCGCGCGGCCGCATTAAATTTATCGCGACGAGATGCTCGGGGACCAGTTCCGAGAGGCAGGCGTATATACATGCGACGAGTGCCACTTAGCCGGCGAACTTTTATTTGCCATCGAGACCGCGATTGACGCGGCGCGGCCGGATTTTTCGTCCCTTGCACTGCCGGACACGCCGGAGGCGAACGCGCTCGGAAATTCTCGAAAATTGATACATATCCGATTGCGGGGTGCATATATTTCTCCCGCGTTAAGGGCGATACGATATTAATAACGTTTCACCCGGCCCCGCTGTGGAATTGTGGCGCAAGAAAGGCAAAACCGCGCGAGGCGCGAGGTGGTTAACGCACACACCGTGTGCAGTATTTCACAAATCAATATTTTTTAGATACAATATAAGCACGAAATCGCGAGAAGATATTTAGACGACAGCTCTTTCATGGAATATTTCATCAGCCTCAACTTTTCCGCGCGAGCTGTTTTATTTTCCGCAGTAAATGCGTGACTTGCGTCATGTCACCGCGTATCTAACGCAGGATTAACAAGCGTATTTTCAAGTTGTTCGCGCGAGATAAACAATGTTCATATGTAATATCGTTTCGCAGTTGTCTCCATATATATTACGCCACCGTTTCAGTTACGCGCCGGTTGACTGACGTGAATCTGCATTGTGCACGTACTTCGGGCACTTTTAATCGCTACATTTGAGAGACGTTACGAAGATTAACGCCTCTGAAGAGTCGACGGACATTGCGGCGGGGCGGGAGGGAAGGAGGAAGGAGACGTCGCGACTGACAACGTCGAAAAATATCTTCTACCCCGGGCAGGTTATTCGTCGAGGGAGTCCTCACGGCGTGATATACACTTGTGCAAGGACTGTCACTAAAATATGAACGTTAATAACCCGTACACGCGTACGAGCGAGCGAGCGGCTTGCCAAAACGTCAGCCTTTTTTCGCGAGGCGCAGAGCTTTCGCGTCGCCGGACCTCCTGTCCATCACTCACCGTCTTCTGCCCGGGGTGTTATCCCGCCCGCCACCCCGCTACCGCGGATCACTCGCCATCCGAGATCTCGGTGGATCTTTACGCTTCTGTGCCTCGCTGCTGCGACGTTGGCCCGACGTCCAATCGCGCGCGGGGACAATTCGCACTCGCGCCAGAACGAATTAATACTGGCGAGCCCACTCACCCTTGTCGGATCAAAGCGTGCGTCGAAAGATCAAAAACTGAGAGAGAGAGAGCAGATTTTCTTTTTTATTTTGCAAATTGCGTGAGACGCTCGCGATTCGTGACGACGAAACGCATTGAACTTCATTGATCCCCCCGGATTGATGCCCGGAAGAGATCAGTCTGAACGAGTGAACGAACCGACGCGAAATTATCGCGGCTTGCGTGGGACAGGTATCTATTTATGTTGAGGATTAAATGCGTAACGGCTGATTGAAATTCGCGTTTATTCATCTATTAAAATCAACCGTTGTGAGATACGCGCGTTATTCCCATCATTAACAGCGCGGGCTATAAAATATCGCGGTACCGGGGAGATTTATGCCGCTGCCGTTAATTAACCGGTCGCGGTAGTCTTAGACGGCACAGTACAGATTCAACTTTGATTTTTCCCTCAATACACCGCGGATACTTAAACCGCAATCTTTTTTCTCCGCGCGTCTATCCTGTAGCACGTGACGAGCGTTATCAGTCATCACGTCGAAGTGTGTATCAGGATCATGAATAAAACTGCACGCAGGAGCGTTAATCGGGCGAGTGTTAATTAGTCGTTACGTCGTGATCGTTAATAGTAAATTATGAGTAATTAATGGCGGACTTATCGGCGGCGTGGATCAGCGAAAGAGGTGGACTTTGATTTAGCAATTTATGTGCGCGATGCGCGCGTTGCGAGTAACGTGCCGTCATCCGGACACGGTAAGAGCGCGCGCGTGTAGCGCGCGAATGATTGCCAGCGGGGTGATAAAGTCCTCACGATCGGTCTCCACGATAAATAATCACTCGGTTGTGCGATACCTTCACCCCCGCCGCAGTAATTTATCGCCACGCGCGCGAACGCGCGCGGTTAGACGCGTTGCATCGCCATCGCGAGTATCTCTCCGGTGTTGCTCCTTATCTGCTGTATCGGTGATATTGTATCGCACGGCGCACATAAATATATTTGTTCCTTTTTTTCTTTGGCCTCGGATAGACAACGAATAATAGATCCGACAATGTTAGTTGGGCCTTCGTTATTAAAAATAGAAGAAGGATTTCTCTTGGAGACTATTCTGTAACACGAGACGAGTAAATTTAAGGGCATCGACAGTCTCGTGATTTATAAAAGCTGGGGGGATTGCCGATCGTCGGAAGATAGTCGGAGCTATCAAGGTTTTCGTCGAGATTGTTGCTAGAGACTGGCTTTGGTTCATGACGCGTACCAGTCGAATCAACGGATGTTAGTCGCGTGGCAGCCAGAACGTCCTATAGACGTCAGATTTCGTAGTGCTCCGGCGGACGAAATGAAAAGCTTCGCGAACGAAGCTCCATGGATTGCGGCGCGTAATATTCGCGGCAGCACGCCGCGCGATTTTGTTACCGTGACAATTTCGCCGCGGAAACACCGGCCCCGAAAATCCAAGATCTCCGAGCTCGGTATTTCAAGGCGAGCAGGGCACAGAGGAGGTAGAGACGGGGTAACTTGAAAGAGTAGCTGGAAGGCGGACGCACGAAGGTGGTAGAGAGAGAGAGAGAAAGAGAGGAGACGCGCAAAGATTTCGAGTACACGTAGAGAAGGCGACGGCAGCAGGGAAAAGCAATCGGGCGACGCGGATTCGGGGTTTTCACAGCCCTTGTCGATCGCGCGAGATTGAACGAGGCGTGTCCAAGTGCCGCGACTGCGGAATATCCGTGGAAAATTGAAGGAGAGCGTGCTCCATGCGGATTCCGCCTCTAACGACGCTTTCGCTTCCGCGCAGATCACTTTTTAAACGGTTCACCGTGTGCCGTTCACGGAGGCGTTGTCGACCGTTTCTAATTTACAGGCGATAAGTTGGCCAGGGAAAACGATCTATTAATGTTTCCGTGAATATGCGTCATATGTTCGGCTGAATAGCCCGAATTAAAATTTGTAAACGTCCGTGTCGGACAAGCATAATTAATCAGGAATACCAGCGCCTTTGATAACTGTCGAATGTCCAAAGAGGAAGGGTATCCTTTTCGTTTACCCTTATCCTAGTCACACCTCTCCAGTTGCATGGTTAATGGCCACGAACCATCAATGTCGTCAGCAAGTTCTTTTGATGAAGGCCACCTCGAGAATTGTACATATAGAAGACGTGGGTTCTGATCGGGAACGCGTTTACGATGACGCGAGTAGCAGCGGAGAAACGCAGCGACGCTTCCACGCCGTGGTAGGGGAAATTCGACAGACTGATGGAGTGAGTGTTGACTTAGGATAACAGTCGCCTCATCAGTCAATCAGTCAGGTAGACAACGGTAGGAAGGTACTCCGTCTTCGGTTGGAGCCTGTCGTCTTGTTCTGTTCCTAAAGAACACCTAAGTGAGTCACGAATCTGACCACCTGACATTCAAGGGACTCGAGATCGAGGGCCAGAATGGAAAGGGAGAGGGAGAGAAAGAAAAAAAAAAGATGATGAGACGAGTCGAAGGGATCGAATGCTAAAGAAGTCTGTTTGTGGTCCAGATACCGAGCGCGTTGATCTCATTTTCTGGACGTCTTTTTTTTCACGCATCATTAACTCGAGACATTTATTTACAGGAGGCGAACAATTAGCGTGCTTAAGTTTTCTCCTAAGAACACCGTGGATTCTTCTGCAGCTTGAAATCGTGGATTCCGTCACTCGGACAGACACACCGAACCGCCTTATTTCGTTACGTCACGATAATTTATCGTCAGTTATCCCGTGCGTGACGATAGTTTAAACATATTTCAGACGTCCCAGATAATAATCGCCTTTGCTCAAACTCTTCGAACAAGAGCGACATTCTTCTCCGGTCGCTGCGCAGCGCGACCCTTCCAATCGATCTGAAAAATCTGGATCATCACTTGAGGAAGTCGTAAATCAACGTCTTGTATCTCTCGAATGCGGATTGAGTATGAGGCTTTCAAAGCCGGTTGCTCCGAGAGAAGGAATCGCAGAGGGGGCAAAGGGAGGGAGAGAGGGGTGCGCCGGAGGAGCGAGAGGGAGCGAAAGAGACACGGAAAGAAGGACAGAAGGCACGCGCGAGGGAGCGAGGTGGAGAATGAAGAGGAGGTGGAGGAGCAAGAGGAGGAGGAGGAGGTGCGGAGGAGGAAGGAGAAAACGGATTCACCCGTCAGTCACTCTCTGGCAGACCGCGAGAGAATCACAATGCGAGGCCTCCCTCTTCTCGCCGTCCCTTCTGTCCGCCCGTCCGTTCGTCCGTCTGTCTGCCTGTCCATCCGTTCGTCTCTTCGTCTGCCTCCTGTCACTCTCCCCGCCAGCCTTCCGACGGTTCTCGCATCAGAAATTCATCTCCTCTCCTGTCCTCCTCCGGGTTCTCCTTTTGTTCCTTCCCTGCCGCCGCCGCCGCCGTCGCTGCCGCAGCCGCCGGCTTGTTATTATGTACTGTTTTATTGCCGGGACGCTCGCTAAAGTTCGACCCGATTACTCGCCCCGGTGAGGCATCCGCGCGGCGAGTAGCTACTCGCCGAGCGAGATCCGCGCCTCCTCTCGGAATACTCGCTCCGGAGATAACCAGAGAGAGCACCACGCGCGCGCGGAATGGTGCTACTTATCAAAGATCCGTCTCGGAAGGCGTCCCCGAGCCCGACGTGAAGAAGAGACGAGAAATTAACTTCGTGCCCGGCGCGCGCAAACTCGAGCGGATTTTTTCGCGGGGGGATCTTTTCTGATGTGCGCGCGCGGGCCCTACATTCTGTAACATGGCGGTTATGTAATTACCTGATATCCACCCCGACGGCCTGTCTGACAATGAGGAACGAAGAGCAAAAGCGGCGGGACGCCTTACACGTGGTAGCTCGCGCGCGGTTAATTGCAAACGCCTAATACATCGCGCCCGGGCAGCGAAGAAGATTTCTCCGAGAAATCTTGCCCGATACGTGACGCTTCCTTCATCCAGCTTCCGTAGCGATCGGTGTCCGCTATCCGCGCTTTAACGTGACACTGACGTATTTATTTTTTATGTCACGAGTAATTATTAAGCACGCTTTTAGTCGCCTTTCCTTTTAGGATGCGGTACACGCTGTTGTAACGTTGACATGTATTTTTAATCGCGCCCCCGAACCCGCCCTGTAATTGTAAATCATATTTGCGCAAAGAGCGCAGCACCACTCGGCTATCTTACGTCGCTTTCAGTGCGCTGCCGCTATGCAGATCAGGTTTCTGGCAAACAATTAAACAGACACCTCGCGTTATAAATTTTCTTACTGGGTGAACGTTCGGCGTAGATGCTAATTACGAGCAAACGTAACTGATTTACCGCGCTGATTGCGCGTAAATCACTAGAGTACACAAGCTGACACTAGTGCGGATGCTTATGCACGCGAAAATTTACGTCTCACTCACGACTGCAATTTATGAACATGCATCCAAAGAATCCCAGTCTTAACACTTTATTTTTCGTTCTGTCATTTGTAAGGCTTACCGCGTCTCATCCCGGCGTCTCGTTCCGCCTTCACACGTCTAACAATGACAAATCGCTTTCTGGAAAAATGGCTTTAAAAGAATACATTTTTGTAAATTGATGAAAACTAATTCTCTCTCTCTCTCTCTCTCTCTCTCTCTCTCTCTTTGAAGTTAAACAAATTACTTGAACTGTTACTTCATACAACGTGACGAAACGCTAATAGTTGTTGATCGCAAGTGCAATTCTACTGATCTGAGGACTTTCTTGTACATCTCTCACTATAATTCGCGCGCGATACTGAAATTTATTTCCACACACTTCTGAGGATAATTAATCTCTCTCGACCAACATCCGCGACGTAAATTCAATTAATTAAAATCGACGCAGCCCCCTTTCACAAGACGTTCTCGAAGCCGCGCGACTGCGCTGGGATTTACCAGCAATTAGCAATCGCCGATCGTCCGCGCGAGCGTGACTGGCCAGCTTGTTGTTCGGCCTTACGACTAGCTCTCTCGCGAGATGCGGTTAATACGTTGCTACACTGGTACTAGTTGGCTATTGGTACATTACCAACATGTGTACGCCAATATATGCAGGTGTCTGCTATCTATATCCCGAGCTCATCCCGCGCAGGTTCAACCGAAGAAAGGCACGACACAAAGGAGCAATGGGAGAATCAGCAACGGAGAACGCAGAGCAACACATCCGTGAAAGGGAAGGGTGAGGGCGGATGGTGGAGATGAGGGAAAAATCGGGGCAGATCGGTAACGGGCTAGAAAGGCGGATGCTTCGCCGATAAGACTAATTATTGTTGCGGACCGAGCGGTAGGCGCGTATTGGCGCAGAACCGAGCCGAATAGCACAGCAGATAGCGCAGGATCCGCTCTCCGGCCGGAGATCGCGCTTCTTTCTAACGTGCAACGGAGTCCCGAGTGAGTCAAGGACAGAAGGAACGGATATCGGCCGGTAGCATCTCGCCGAGTGTCAAGACTCGGCCGCTTTTAAGCTCGGTACGCCACGCTCCCCCTCGCCGTGCTCGCTGGCGTATCTTTACCGGCGGCCCACGTCCTGGATATGCGATCCGGTGCGGTCCTTGTTAGCGGTCTGCCAATAGGGCCTCGCACGAACTCCGCTCGTGCGAGCATTTGCATCCCGGCGTGCCCGATGTCGGCATCCGATCGATTCCGATCGCCGCGACGGGGTACCCTCGATGCCGCCGTGGGCCCCCCGATGACCTCCGTCATTACGGCTGCACCGTCCGCTGCATCGTCGGAAGAGTCGTAACAGTTATTAAAGCAGTGACAACTGCTAATATCGCATGACTTTAGAGCGTAGTGAACTAATCGCGGCAGGCAGGCACAATCACGTGAAGTCGTAACAGATTTCATTAATTAACGCGGATAACGGTTCTCCTGACGAACGCGTTACGTGACCGGCGACTCTTCCGGTGTGCTGTCGCACGTATATTGCGCGTTGAGATCGAGTCAGGACGCCACGCGCTATTTCACGCGAGCGGAACGACGCTCGTTGAAATCTCTGAGCAGAGATTTCGGCGCGGTGCAGCGGATTGATATCCCAGAGCTTCGGTCCGGTGTTATACTTTGGGCATCCGGCGCGTAAAGAACGGGGGACCAGGTGAGGAGGACGCGGACACACGGCCACGCAAGACGCAAGGGGTCTGCACGGGGTTTGCCGCGCGAGGTGAACCGAAAGGGTGAAGAGACGGAGACTGTGCTGGTAGCGGGCGGGGCTGTGCGCTGGTGGTCCGCCCGCTCGGTTCCTCGACTTCTTGCATTCCCCTCTTCGATACGCGGACCCCGGATCCGAGCCGATCCTCGAGGGTCTCCTCCTTTTATCTCCTCTCGTCTCTCGTCGTCGACATCGTCGTCGTCCTCGCCGTGCACGTCCTACACCGTCCTACCGGCCGGTCCTGACCGGATCGGCCAGCCAGTCGCCTCCGTCGAATGGTCCACGCCAGGATCCCGGAGAGTCGCCCCGCCGGAGAGACAATGGACAATGGGGACATAAATCTGCGTAATTAGTTGCTGATGCTCCCGCGGATCAATGTGCGATCTCTTTTCTCTCCCTCTTCCGTGGCCTGTCCGCGAACAAACGATCGTTTGGTTGGTCACTCGGCAAAGTAGGACGGTGCTCCTGGTTGTGTCCCCACCCTCTATGAGGGGAGGTGTGCTGCTTCCACCTTCCGCCTCTCTCTCCCTCTGTTCCTCTTTCTCTCTCGTTCGCTCACCCTGCTCACGCTTCACTTGGCGATTGCTCCTCGCAACCGAGGACACGGCACTCCCTTCTTCAAAGAGGACATGCAAGGGAGCAAGATGGCGACCAGGAGGATTCCACGCTGGTGTCGAGCATTTATGTCCGGGTACTGTCTCGAGCTTATTTTTGTTACTTGTCAGAGAGCTGACCGATCGTGATTTAATGAGGATCTTGTTGTGCGCACGATCTTGGCGCTTAGATCGTGAGCAAACCGTCTTTTGAGAGACTTCGTCAAACGAGATCTCTGAAAAAATGTGCAGCCCGCGACTTCTCGTTAAGTATCTGTTGACTGTCTGAGATCAGGTCGCGTTCTCAGACGCACAATCGCGACGTTCATTACCAGGGGCTCAAATGGAAACGATTTGATTAAAACTCATAATGCAGATGATGGAACTCCTTGTCCCACTACACAATACCTCGACGTCGGCAACGACGACGTATCCGGCGTAGCTCGCATTTTCTCTTTCTTCTTCTTCCTCTTGGCTGGCGTATTCGTCGTTGTCGTCGTCGCCGTCGTTCGCCGTCGCCGTCGTTGTCGTCGTCGCCGTCGCTGTCGTCGGGAAAGGCTGATAAATGAACCGATAGTGCCATTGTGTTACTCGCCATCTAAACCTTTATATCACTCCTAGGTACTTAGCTTCGTCATTTCTCAGTATCTCCACTCCTAGGTCGTACGTTCTTCTCTGCTCTCCCACCAAGATACGGCGGGTGACAGAAGGATTTGATTCGCATCCTACATCAAGGATATTCGTGCAGAAGAGACGCCGCGTGAGTCCTCGTTCTCGTCGACTGACACACTGATAGCGCGTTTTATTTATTTAATTCCGAGATTTCTCAATGATACGTAATCGACGCGATTAAAAAAAATATCAAGCTTTCGTCATATGACGCAATTGCATGGGAAAATGATAGAATTTTGTCATTCTTTCATGGTATTATTCTGTTTTCAAGCGTAATAGAAAATTCGTTGATCAGACATGGTGATATCTAAATTGCTAATTTGTCACCGTGAGATAGGCTGTTATATAAATCTGTTATATAAATAACGAGATATCGACGTTCTGCCCTATAAATATGTAACGGGAATGTGATGGCATGCCCTTATTTTGCGACATGTAGCATGTTGATTTTGGTAGAATGATCTTTTCTGTCAAAGTGTTTCCGCAATTGATAGTGATGAGTAACCCGATTGTATCATCTGTTTCAGGGGAGGACGGCGTCGAAGGCTCTGCGCCCGGTACAGACCTCCAAGGCGAGGAGGGAGAAGCCGTGGAAGAGGATGGTCCCATTAGCCCTAGCGAGAGAGGTAGCGCCTCCGCTGCAAAGGAGGACGAGGATGCCGAGGGAACAGACGACGAAGATGAAGAGGAGGCATCGCCACCTACGCCACCACCTTCTGCCACCTCAAGGTTAAATCCGACCATCCTGAGAGACGCGGGGCCTCCGGACAGGTAAATTTTGTAATACTTGCATCATCTATTTTTCGCACATCCAATCATTTTGTGTTTCATCTGTATTATTATAAACATACATGCGTAAAAATATGGACATTACGTCCACACGAGGAATGTAAGAAGACGGCGATGCTAAACGTTTCCGTGACTCGTGCTCAACGGCGATTTACCGGCGCGCTCGCGCAAATCAGCCGCGAACAGTCGCGCGAGTAATCTCTCGGCGCAAATGCAAATCACACGGTGGTCGTAGAAGCGACGGATATGATGGCGGCTATGTCAGAAACGCGCATCTAAATTTCGATCAATGTTGCTCGTCGGAAAATTACTGGCCGGTACTCCGTCCGAAGCGAGCGGGCGGGCGAGTCAGCACGCTCGCAATAAAGCGCCTCAAATCATCGCGCGTGCCGCGCCGACGCGACGTCGCGAGCTTTGATGTTCGCCGTCGTCGGGCGCCCCTTGTGTGTACACGGTTCGTCGTTGTTTAAGAGCAACAAATCGTCACGGAGGCCTCTCTCGTAAACGTAAACGCGTGTATGCGCGAGGTAAGCGTCGGCGGCGGGGTTAAGCAGCAACAGCCGAGCAGAGCAGAGCGGAGCGGTGCGAGCGAGGCCCGGATAGGGATAAATAAGCCGGTGTCAGAGTTGATATCGGTTGCTGCCGCGCGCGACGTCACACGGCTAATAGAGATAGGCACGTGTTACACATCGTCCCACACCACGACGACCCCACTAGCAACGCGCTACCGCCTAACCAGGGGTGGCGGTGGCGCTCCCGCCTCTCTACACCCGCGCCGCGCCGCGCCGACCCCCAAAAACTTCCCCTGCATGCGTGGCAGCGGTCCCCTTTCATCTCGCGGCACGCATTCGGCATTCAGTCAGGAACAGTCAGTTACGAGCGAGCCGTCGACAGGAACGCCGCTGTGCCGCGCCGCGCCGCGCCGGGCCGCGCATCGCATCGCACCGCACCGCACCGAGCCGAGCAGAGCCGAGCCGAGCGGAGCTGTGCCATGCCGCGACGCGACAGCCAACCCTGCCATTGTGACAGCCGCGTTGGCTCTGAGCGTTCCGGGCCACGTGCTCCCTTCCGACAGCAGCCGATCTTCAGCGTTGATGACGTCTCGATAGGTATCGATCGTTCTCCTGCACGCGGCGATTTAGACCGAACCGCGCGCGGTTCCTCTCGCGAGCGGAATGTCTAACGCATCGGAGCGTGTTAATTAATGATAATTTGTCACGAGATCCGTTACCTTTACTCAAAGGTAGGAAAGAGAAGGAGCACTCGCGACTCACGTAAACGCGTGTTAAATCAACAAATAATTTATCTTAAAGTGTTTTCATTTCTGATGTCGATAACGCGCGGTAATAGTCAGTCGTGTCCGGCTGCACGTCTGTCGCGTATATTCACACCGGTTCATGTTGTTCATGTGCAGTGCGTGTCTCGCGTGTACACGCCAGTAACGACAGACGTTTCCAAGCGTGAATTATCCATCGCCGTTAGCAGCGCGCAACGTTCCTAGGTTCTATCTATCACGCGAGACTCCTTTCCGCGTACTTTTGCCGATAATTCCGGGTATCCATCGTTTCCATCATGAAGCGAAAGCTGTTTGCGTAGTGATTCCTATGGCAGACGGTTATGAAGTATTAGCGCCGCGACGTCACTTGCATCTTGCCGGTACTCACGGATCGGTTACGAGAAAATTATCGCATGATTATCATGATCAGTGGTTATTGATCGGCTCAAGAATATGCACGTTTCGCGTTTTTTGCGCGGCTTTGATAAGAGTCGTCTTATCTATCATGTGGCTGCTTCGAATTCTCGGGCGGAGATTTCGGTGAAGAGACGCACGTCCGTACTTAAAAATTACAACATCCGGTATCGTTTTGCAATTTCAGGGAGCCAATGAGTCCGCGCTGTCCCTCGAGAGATTCTCGGGAATCGTCCGGTCCGGCGACCGGAAGTCCCCCACCACCTGCTACCAGGAGCAGCGCGAGTCCAGTCAGTCCAAGTAGTATCGTGCCTCTACCCATTGGAACTCATCCCCTGTTACCGCCCCACTCTGCAGCGGTCATGGCGGCGTATTTGCAAACCCATCAGCGTCTCCTTCTCGGCCACTCGCCTTTGTCACGCGGTTCGGTATCGCCTCTGGTTTCTTCCTCGTGTTCGCCACCAGCTGCAACCCCTGGCCTTCTGGTATCGCCCACCAGCATCGGCGAGATCTCGCCATCAGCTACGCCGCTACCAGCTGTGCTAGACTTTAGCACGAGGAAAGCGTCCTTGACCGAGGAAGACGAGGAGGAGCAGATACTAAATCTCAGCAAACCACCTACGCCATCTTCCTCGACGGAAACGAACAATGGGCCACTTGATCTTTCAGTCCCCAGCAAAAAACGACCTGCATCAGGAGATTCACCACCCCGAAAAATATCAAGATTGACTTCTTCGACGGGTTCCCCGAGCCACCAAGAGACAGCACCGGGAGTCACTCCATCCAGCTTCAGTAGGCCATCCGTGGTGTCACCATGGTCGTCGCCAGTGGCCTCGCACTTCCCGTATTTCGCTGCGGCGGTAGCGGCAGCGGCTACTAGTCAGCAGCAGCTTTCACCGAAGAGTACCAGCGGTGTGATAGATCATCATCAGCTTTGGAACGGCAAGATAAAGCTGTCGAGTAATTTGGAAAAGCCGTACCAACCTAGCGAGGCGACGAATGCGCTGGAGAAGATGAGCGAATTGAGTAAACTAGGTGGCGAGGATCTCTTCAGGTCGTCTTCTGCTAGCGGTTCTGCCGGATCAATTACCAGCGCGCCTGCGACGACTTCCAGTAGCCGTCACAGTGCCTGGCAGTCCCACTGGCTGAACAAGGGGGCCGATCAAGCGAAGGATGTTTTGAAATGCGTGTGGTGCAAGCAGAGTTTCCCATCTCTGGCCGCGATGACGACGCACATGAAGGAGGCGAAACACTGTGGCGTCAATATGCCGGTGCCACCTCCGGTACCGGGTATGCACACACAGCAAACAACCATGCCGACCATACCGCCGCCTCAGCAGTCGCATCAACCGCAGACCACTAACAACACTGGCAGCAACAATTCGGGCACACCTAGCAACAAGCAGAATCCATCCGATCTGAATCTTTTGATCAAGGAAACGATGCCGTTACCGCGGAAACTCGTGCGGGGCCAGGATGTCTGGTTAGGTAAAGGAGCTGAGCAGACTCGGCAAATACTAAAATGCATGTGGTGCGGACAGAGCTTCCGTTCGCTCGCCGAGATGACTTCCCACATGCAGCAAACGCAGCACTACACGAACATCATCTCTCAGGAGCAGATAATATCCTGGAAGTCATCTGATGACAGCAAGGGCGGCAACGCTACTGGCGCCAGCGGAGGCGGAAGTGTCGCCACTGGTGGAAGCAGCGCTGGAGTACAACCGGGTGGAGGATCTGGACCACACGGAAACAACGGTCCTGGTGCTGGTGCCACGAGTAGTCACGTTTCTGCTGTGCTTACCTGCAAGGTCTGTGACCAGGCGTTTAGTTCTTTGAAAGAATTGAGCAATCACATGGTAAAGAATTCTCACTACAAAGAACACATAATGCGTTCGATCACCGAGAGCGGAGGACGTCGGCGACAAACGCGCGAGAAACGGAAGAAATCACTGCCCGTCAGGAAGTTACTAGAAATGGAACGCGCGCAGAACGAATTCAAGAATGGTGAGACAACTGGTTTGACTCATAGTCTTGGTAAGCACGCCGGCAGAATCACGTGCGAAAAATGCGGGGAGAAGATTGAGACCCCGCTGTTTGTCGAGCACATACGTCAATGCATCGGTGGTGGTACTGTAGGCGTCAATCAACGAAATTTCCTGAAGAATGCGCTCATGTCCAATCATCTGCCCGCGACGCTGCCGCCAACCGAGAGCGGACGTAAAAGCGTCAACGAGGAAACGTCTTCGATATCGTCCAGGCATCATCGATCTCCATCCTCGGCAAGCGACGCGACTACACCAGGAAAGGACACTCCCACACCGAATAACGAGACCACCGCTCCGATTGGCACCTCGCCGTCGGTACTCAACGCAATAGAAAAACTCATCGAGAAGAGTTTCGACTCCCGAGTGAGGCACGGCACACCTGGTTTGCATCATGCTCAGCCCGGTGCCCCCATAGGTACGAGTATCCTGAAGCGTTTGGGCATCGACGAGAGCGTGGATTACACAAAGCCTCTGGTAGATCCGCAAACAATGAATTTATACCGAACGTATCAGCAGCAACAGCAACAGCAGCAGCAACACTTCAACGCGAACGCCGCGGCGAGGAGGGAGCGCAGCGGCAGTGAGTCCAGTTCAATATCAGAGCGAGGAAGTGGCAGGACGGATACCATGACACCGGAAAGGCGCATGGATCTGTCCACCACGAGCCACGAGAGACACTCGAGTTCGCGGTCTCATCATCATCGCGTTACTCCCGAAAAGCAGACTGCCCCATTACCTAGTCGCCATCGTCAAACTGCGGAGGAGTCCGGGGACGAGGAGTCATCCACCGTGGTGGTAAAGAAGGAGCCCAGAGATGAGGAGCCAGAGGAACGAGCTGCGAACGAGGAGGAGCAACAACAGACGACGCCGCAGTCGACGAGGGAGGTGTTCGTGAAGAAGGAGGTAGTGGACGATGTCAGAGACGAGGAGGATCAGAGTTCCTACAATCACCGACGAAGCAGCCTCCATGAGACACCGGAGGACGGGCGAGAGGTCCTGTCACCTCGCATCAATCCACCTACGCCACGACCAAGCAACCAGGTCGAATCAGTCGCGCGTAGCCCCTGCAGGAACAGCACCGGCAGCCCCACCAGCAGTGACCGATCTGTCACACCGCGAGGCACGCCCGACACTAAAGCATCCAGCAGTCTTGGAGCGCTTTCTTCCATGTTTGACAGTTTATCAGGAGGTGGTAGTGGTAGTGGCGGTAACGTCGACTCGCAGGGACGCAAGACGAGCAGCCATCCACTCGCGGCCCTGCAGAAGCTCTGCGACAAGACGGAGACGCGCGGTCCTAGTGCTAGCAGCACCCAGAGATCTGGTGGTAGTTCCGCAGCTACGATTGGTTCGGGCAGGGATAGCACAGTGGGAGCAACTGGTCCCGCTCCCGGACCAACGCCAGGTGCCATCTTGGCCTTCAGCTGGGCCTGCAACGACGCCGTGGTCACTGCTGATTCGATAATGAAGTGTGCATTCTGCGATACACCTTTCATCTCGAAAGGCGCATACAGGCATCACTTGTCCAAAATGCACTTCGTCAAGGATGGCGCCATCCCAGATCCATTGACTATTGGCAGATCGGCCGCAGCGGTGGCGGCAGCCGCCGCCGCGGCAGTCAGCCAAGGTACTTCCAGTGGCCCGAGCCGCAACTCTTCGTCGCCGCCGACTTCGCAGCGCAACAAGTCGCCGCCAATGCCGCCGCAAGCGAACGGCAGCCCGTCGCAGTCAGCGGCTTCTCTCGAGGAGAGCCCGCACTCCAAATTTCTCAAGTATACGGAGCTGGCAAAGCAGTTGTCCAGCAAGTACGTATAGTCCGAGCCCCGTAAGTAGCGGTGCCACTTGTACATAAGTGTATCTATACTGTAACGACTGTAACTAGCGATGTGGTTGAACATTTTTGACCCCCTTTCCCCGCCGCGCCGAACGACGTCGTCGCGCATTCGACGTCTTCGGGTTTATGCTTAAAGAGGCTGTGTCGTGGCTACACCGGAACCGGAAAAGCAATTTGTTACGAGAGTCCGTGCGCAATCGTTCGTCCGATTGTCACTTGCAGACTCGGATGTAAATTGTATCTTGCAGGCGTGTTGGACGAAAATCGCGATCAGTCGTATCGTGACGTTCGTAGTTTTGATTGTCAATTTTCTTGTGATCGTACGATAATATACATATTGCAGACCAGAGATCGAAATCGGTATAATGCAGCGAGATTAGATTCCGACGATGAAGACGCACGCAGAAACGCTGTCCACATTTGCTTCGCGTTCGGAGCCGCGACGTGAGAAAATTCGTGCTTCTCCTTGGATGCGCCCTCGAAAACCGAGCT
Organism: Ooceraea biroi; assembly: GCF_003672135.1. Taxonomy (NCBI): domain Eukaryota; kingdom Metazoa; phylum Arthropoda; class Insecta; order Hymenoptera; family Formicidae; genus Ooceraea; species Ooceraea biroi. Next base: position 2,765,799 of record NC_039506.1, read on the forward strand.
TGCAATTATACCGATCTCGATAACTGTTACGCTATTCATTTTGGTAACTCTGTACTTACGTACTCGATAAAGGAAAAACAAAAAAAAATACGGGATATAAGTATTATCATACATTAACAGTCGCGACTCATCGTTACAACAAGCGTTAAAAGCCTCGCCACTGCGCTCTTTCAGCCTAAATGTGGATATCTCCGTCGAAAAGACTTCGCCATTATTGATGATTATTATTAAGATGATGATTATCAAGAGATTTTCGTTCTCACGAAACTCACGAAATAAGTGCAAAGTCAAAAACGTACGACGCGATCACTCGTTTTTCTTTTTTCTTTTCTCATTTCTTTTTTTTTGGCGTTTGTTTAATCTATCATCGTCTCGTCTTATCATTCCTAGGTTGTCGACACGATTAGCGTGCGTACGACCGCGTCGAAAATTAAAAATCTCTACATCGAGAGGGTACGATAGAGAGAGAGAGAGAGAGAGAGAGAGAGAGGTCCGAAATTTCGTTTCACGCACACCTCCTCTCCCATCAGTTGTTTTATATTACCGAGTCGCTCTCTTCTTCCGACATTTACTTCATTTTTAGTCATTACAAGAAGATTATGCTCTAGAATAGACCCGCGCGCGCGCGAGCGTAATCGTTGGAACGTTTCCTGCCGTGCAGATCGTGCGCAACACGGGAAACTCTTGCGACGGAGCACTCCTCGCTTCTTCTCGCGGTACTTTTCCTCGATCGCAATCGCTATGGGAATAAAGAGTCTCTGAAGCAGGACGCGCGCAACTTCGTGTACAATCGACGTTTCGTATCGTTAAGACTTTCCCGTAGCGCGTTTCGCCTTCCGTACCACACAATTTTCCGTATCACTTTCGTTTGATCGATATAAGAATCAGATAAGAACGGATTGTACCAGTGACCATCGACTTTCTTTTTATGCCCAAGGGACGTGAGAGGGTGCGACGATAACGTGGGTGTTGAACGAGCGTTAATTAAATTGTGATGACACCATATCTCGCGGCACTGCTGAGTCACGGGGCTCGGCACGCGGCCAAGTTTGTGATTTTATAAATACTTAAGGACGTTTACGACGTGAGATTGAGGAGGATCGCACGGAACGAGGATCGATCGCAGAGATCGCTTGGACTAGAGATCACGGGGCGGATCGTGAGGATGGAAGGGAGGGAGAGTGGCAGAAGGAGAGAATGCTTATCCCTATCACACCTGTCGTAAGATCGTCAGCATGTATACTCTAGATTGTAAGGGCGTAGAATTTATTAGCGTATAGGATAGGCTAGGGTTCGACCCTGTATAGAAATCTCTTTGTTGATACCTATTACTACGAGAACAAAAATCTACCGGTGGATTCGCTCGCGAAAGGACGAGCCACCGCCGGTGAGCGTTACGACTGCTGCTAATCGAAGATGTGAGTCGATGATATGGAGATACATGAGCCAGCATAAAAACGAATGCAAAAGAATCGATGGGTGCGATGATGCGGTGCAATAGCAAGACTTACAATTAATTGAATAAGTATGCGTATGAACGTGTGAATGAACAAAAGTGGAAGAGGAAGGAAGAATGAGTGAGAGAGAGAGAGAACAAGAGCGTGTGTGAGAGAGAATGGTGCGTCGTCGAAGAACGTAGATTTTCTCGACGTAATATACATGTAGACCATTGTAAATTTTCTTTGTTCAGAATAATATTTATTGCGCCGACCGCGAGCCAACGCGTCATTTTAATTGTAAAATATTGTCATTATTATCACTCGAATTATCGCGAATATCGTGTATATTGATTATAATTACAATTATTGTGTGCGATGATGTGTGACGGAAAGTGTAGTGATAAATGCTAAGTACAGGGCGCGATTGAATCGGACGAGTACGAATGTCGTGTCGCTGAATATAAGAAGGGGATGCATGGAAGCGCGTTAAGAGAGAAAGAGAGAGAGAGAGAGTATGAGCGAGACGAGGAGGCAGAGAGCGATTGTGTGTGAAAGATTGAGAGACTAGAAACAAATGGAAAAGATAGAGCAGCTAAGTGTGGCCCTCAACAACGAGACGGTCGGAAAGGAACGGAACGGAACGGAACATACTTGTATACGTATTTCTTGTAAACTCTAATTCTTCCATCGCGGACTTTAAAAGTATTTATCGACATAATAATAATATTAATATTATTATTGTAATTATATACGACTGCTGAGAGTGTGATGAACGTAACACGAGACGATTACGTGGCTGCGACCAACACGAGACACATACACGTACACTTACACACAAGTATACGCGTGCACGTATGCATACAAGAAACATGCACACGCTCGTCGCAGTAACACTCGAGGAAAGGAACAGCCAGCCGTGCGGATGATACGCTCGACAAACGTACCTACCCACTTACAAACACGCAACCACAAAGATAAGCATCATGTATACGCGACTCTTGAAACCATTTTACCAGATTTGTCATTATTTAATTATTTCGGTTGTATTTTAAAATGCAATTAAAGCTCAAAATAAATATATATGTTATAAACTAAGAACGCGCATGTGTGTCCGTTTTATTCTCCACATCCGCCTCCTTCCGCATCTGCATCCGAGAACCGAAGTCCCCCCCCCCATGATAATCTCCTGAGGAATCCCAGCGCCATCGACCATATAGTACTGACGTTCGTCATAAACGACGTCAGACTTTCATGGAGACATATTCTCAAATAAACGATTCAATCTTCACCGAATCTCGCGCAAGATCTTTCTGCAGTTTCTACCTACTGTTTGACAATTACCTTCAATTAATTCAACACCCGCGTGAAGCCCGAGCGGACGAGCTGCAGGTGCAACAGGCTCGCTGATCGGAAAGCTGAGGCGACTATCGCGATCTGAGCGAGCAGCTGATCATGCGAGGGGATATTACGGGTATCTTAGCAAACGCCATCCTAGTTGGTTCTTATTAATTTCAGCATGATACGTAGGCGGACGGGCGAGCGCCACGCGCACTCGCGGTAAGTATAATATCAATTCGACACAATTTGTCACCGCGACGTGTCTCTAAATAGCCGAACGGTCGTTCGATCGTTAAGTGTCCAACTAATAGCGCGGATCCGCGGCGGATCGACTAGCACGGTCGTTAAACGCGGGGCCACTTTTCGCTTTCTTTCGACGGATGCCTGCATTAATTAGAAATACCGGTATCCGTCTGCGTTTGCTCCGCGGCGCGGCTTATCTGGCCGCCTCCTCGAGGAGATGGCACTCGAAATTTACACCCGTGAGTGTCGAAGAGAGAGAGAGAGAGAGAAAGAGAAAGCTGCGGGATTCTTAATATAGCGGGGAGATTCCGCGTGCAACGCTCGCTAATTCGGTGCCATACAATACCACATCGAATGTACCGCATCAGTATCAAACTCACCCCCGCGTATCTTAGCCGCAAAGAATAGACACGGCCGGCGGATAAACTAGATAAACCGGCGACTCTGTATACCACATTACGAGCGCACGATTTCGCTTATCAGACGCGGGAGACGTTCCGCGAGATATCATCTCCCTCAAGGCCGGCCGCGCGCGGCTTCGGTACCCGCCGTTGAATCCAACGAATTCCCTCGATCGTCCCAACCGTCCCTCGCCAACACCCGCCGCCCCACCCCCCTCACTCCCGCCCTCGCCGGGTTAGGAGATTCGCGCGTTGTCTTTTTCTCCGTTTCTCCTTTTTTTTTCGCCATTTGCGGTGCATAATGACGACTTCGAGTCGCCGGATGGTGGTCGCCAGCCAGCAAATCACGGTGAAGGTCGGTCCGGCTGGAAGAGCCGAAGGGAGGAACGGCAACAGAGCAGGACATCGCGGAGAGGAACATGGGGAGGAGGAGAAAGAGAGAGAGAGAGAGAGAGAGAGAGAGAGAGAGAGCGGGCGGGCAGGAGAAAAGAGGGAGTTGCAGAAACCGGTCAGCCACTACCCGTCCTCTTCATAAGAGATACGCCGCATGCCGTAGATACGCGGATACTTTTATTTTAACCGTAATGCGCTAATGAATTGATACAGCGCCGAGCCGCTCTCTCTTTCTTTTGTGCGCCTCTGTTCCTTAGTTTATCCCGCGTGCTTATTCCGCAAAGGGCGGAGCGGCGGCTGCGATCTCTCTGAGCGACCTATTCTGGAACATCGACTCGCAAGCGGCCAATTTTCAAATAAAGTCACCTTTCATCGAGCGTTTTCGAAGGGTTCATGTGACAGAAGCGTTTCTGTTTCTCTGGTTTCATTTCTCTGATGAATTTAGATTATATAATTCATCACGCCGAAACACGATATGCGATATTCAAACAGAAATGCGAGATAGAGCGGAAGTTTGAAATTTCGAAATGCAATTCCTCTTTCAGGCAAGTATAAAAGTTTTAAACGCACGGTGGTCTAATTTTTGTGTTTTTATCGCGCGGAATGCGCGTTAAATCTAAACGCGCCTGTACACGGATGTGCAGGCAAAATCGCATAAAATTGAACGTATAATTTTATGAGTCAGAAATACACATGTAATAGCTATCTCGCATATCCACCTCTTTCTCCTTCTCTCGAATATAGTAAATAATATCGCGCGTAAAGGTAAATTGCACCCGGTGAATCATCAACGTACGTAAAGTCAGCTGAATTTACGATCGACGGGATCAACTTTGACACGCGTTTGCCCAAATTTGAGAGTAAGCTCGGCGAATGGAGTCGCCCTAAGGCGGGCGGAGGGACGATTTAAAGGAGGATTTGCGAGGGGGTGAGAAAGGAAGTCGATGAGGCCAGTGGAATCCGCGAGTGAGAACGGTGGCAAGACGGATGGATAACGGTAACGATAAAGTATTTAAATCTTGCTCTATCTTAGCGTGCGCGCAATAAATCTACGATAAGAACTCGATTCCACGAGCCCAGGCTATTAAAGCCGTACGTCGCTCGCAGAGTCGCCGGAAGTCGCCCGTTACGAAGCGGTCAGTGGCGCATAATTACTCAAGCATAATGATTGAGCGGTCCTCTCTCGCCGATCCGAAAAGAAATCGATCGAACGAAATGGACGCTGAAACGCGCATCCGCGCCCGATAATGCGCTCGCGCGGCCGATTTTTCCGCGGTTTATCGCAATTGCGCGGGCGCGCGACGATAGCCGCGATATACACCGTAACAAAAACCGTCGATCGGGCGTACACGCTCCCGGTAATCGCCCAGTGCATTCAATTCGAATCGGTGCATCGCCTCTGATTTCCCTATCTAAATCGCCGGGTGCATCAGCCGGCGCATCAATTGGGCGACGTTATCGTAAACATAGAACGTACATATACGGCTGATCGCCCCACTCGGGTTCGATCGGCGATTCGAATAATAATTACGTGCCGTCTCCTCGCTCCGTCCCGATCGGAGTCCGGCTTCATGACGGTGTGAGAGGTCCGGGCGGTGTGAGGGAGGGACAAGTCGCCGATTCGAGGCGAAAACGATGAAGAAGTGCCGCGCGTGCATAAGGCGAACGCCGCGAGGAAAAAGGGAGAAAAGGGACCTCGGACCGAGTAAAAGCGGTGTAAAACAGGAGGCGGGAGGAGAGTAACACACACATACACACACACACAGAGGAGGGAGGAAGACGGGAGGGATAACTGATGAAGAGAGAGAAAAGGAAAAAGATGGAGGAAAGAGGGCTTACGGACCTCACCTACCTATTGCCCGGGGCCGGTAATGAATTCGTCTAATGGGTCGTAAAGAATGCGATCTTATGGAGCGAGGAGGATAAAATAAAACATCGCGCCGGCGAGGCTACCGATTCTCGAACGGCTCTTAAACTAACCCTCGCCGCGGAGAAACGAGCCCTCGTCCGACTACCAACGGTATTTAAGCGCTACCGTCGATACACACCGCGTTGATGAGGACTACCGTAAGTAGCGGGCGAGTCAGCTCATCGCGCTGACAAGCTGCATCGGCGAGGACGAGCGTGTCTACGGCGCCGGTAATGCCGAGGTCTGTCGGCGATGTTTCCCGCGTGCTGAATTGCAGCAAGGACTTTCCATCGGCCATGATAAATATTTTAGTGCAAGTAAACGGCCGTTTGCAGATACCGAAGACGTTTTTTCTTGCATGAGAAGATCTCGACGAGCCGCATCGTGTTATGCGAAATTATATGAACGACCATTGGGGATCGGAGAACCATCGTGGATATCGAAATCAGTATTTCTTCGGCGATTAACTCGCTCCCGATGAATTCGCGCCGGTCGTTGGTCCCCATCGCCGGAGTCTGGAGTCACTCCTTCTTTTATCGGTATCTCTTGTCTCTTTCTTTTTCTCCGTCTCTCTTTCTCTGTCTTCGTCCCCATCTCATCCTCGCAGTGCAATCCGCATTCGCGTAAGCGCAGTTCGTCTTGAACGCGTCTCGACGTTTCTGTTCTTTATGTGCACCACGCCAAGAGCTATGGGGATCCCTAGTTACTATCTATACCGCCGGCGACTCCTCTTTCCCTCGCTCTTTCCCCGTGTTCACAAGTACCACCGTCGTTGCCGATTCCCGTGTCCCTTTCCGCCACCGATGGGTATATATGGGTACCGGATATCCATCGGAGTCCAACGATTCCCCCCGTCGACCCCCTCGGCTCGGTCCTCTGCCTCGCATACGTACACACACGTACTTTCTCTCTCTCCCCTGACCGAATCAGCCGACAGTCCCTCCCTGAGCATTCGCAATGTTCGAAAGCGAGAGCAGAGGCATTAGAGAGCCACCAAAAACCAGGAGAGATCCGACGATAGCCCAAGATTTGTAGCGGTCGTGGCCGGCCGATAACCAGCACGCTGGTTGTCCGTGTGCGAAGGACCGTTCATTCCGTACCCACTTCATGCCCGGCCACGTCGATGACATCGAGGCTTAATCCTCGCCTAGTGGTCATCCTATAATACGTAGTTATGTTGGAGGGGAATCGACGACTATCTGCACTCGCTCGTGCGCTCCCAGCTCGGATCAGACCTGACCCTTGCGAACGGTCGCGAACGGTACGTTTCGTTTGAACCTCTCCTCCTCCTCATCGCTCCAGAGGATTTCATATTTCAAAGAAAGAATTGAGGAGCAGGAGGGAGAAGGATGGAGACACGCGAAGAGAGAAAAGTAATCACTCAATTTGAATTTCCTGATTAGCGAGAAAGCGTTATGACATTGTACAAGCACTGCATGTATTTAATATGTAACAAATTGCACTTTTCTATTTATATACTGGTTCTAGAAAATAATAACTTTTGATGGGAAACATTAAATATGAAAATCAGAAAATCTGATTCGTAGATCTCATTATTTCTCGCCTGAACCTGAAAGAATAAGGGATAAACACTCGCCTCTAAACACTCTACGTACAAAAATATCACAGTTTCGAACGAACAACATCCCAATTGCCGATCTATGCACATCGATATCGGGCACCTCCGAGGCGTTCGCCACGCCAATGCAACGAAATTCAACGGGAGGCGCCGGCTGCCGATCCGATTTCAAGGATGCCGGTGAGAAGAAGACCCAGGTGTTTTTTCGACGGGTACGTCCTTCGGAGGTGGCTGCGCGCAAGGATTTTAATCCTGTTACTACGTGACTCCGGCGGCGGATGATGAAGATGTCAGTTGGCCGAGAACGCGTGGGAGAGCCAGCTGGATATGCCGCGCCTGGCCGGTGGGTGTTCGTACTCTCGTCGTGCGTTCCGTGCACCAAGTTTCTGCCCGTCCTCTCCTTCCCATCCCTGCCCTTCGCCGCGCTCTGTCCCTTTCCCTGCCCGTCCCTCCGCCTCGCCATTTCTATCTCTCGGCTCTCTCCGGTGGTTTTTTTTCTGCTTCTCGTTCCCTCCTCGTCTCGTTCCAATTTAGTTTCGTAAGATACGCGCGATCTGTACATCTACTTTACGACGGTCGCACGTGCATACTAAGAGGGCCCCCGCAAAAAGAAGTTGCGCTTAAGGGTAAGGCGCGCCTGATCAGGTAAGCTACTATCTGAGTAAGACGCGACTGCCTCGTTACATTTGTTCTTCACTTTACACGGGCCCTGCGTACCGTGAACAACAGGCTTAAGTTCACGTCGCAATAATAAAAATTCCCCAACGACGCATACGCCGCGGAATCGTGCGTGGCATTTGCATTTCAGATTAGCGAATTTTACGTGTCGGCGTAACCGGCGCGCCGCTTCGTCATACGCAGAACCTGAGTCGCGATCGATCGATCAATCGATCGAAGTTTCAGCGGGGAAGTCCCACGCCCTGACAAGAAACCAAATCGCGTCACTCGGCGTCGATTCCAATTTGTTAAAATTTATCGTGACACATTTAGGTAAAAAAGAACATTAATAATAATAATAAGACCGAATAAAAATGCAGAACGTAGAAAGAGGAAATATACGATGGGAGCAGGGAAGGGGGTCTTTTGTTCGGGACGAGCAATAAAATCGTCTTCGAATGATCACGTCGGTCAAGCAACAGGAAAAAAAGATCTCGTGGGCAGTGATTAACGATGCTTTACACTTTACGGCTGTCGGTGCGTCGCCTCGTCAGATATTCGGGTTAGCATAACATCGTAAAATACCACGACGTAAGCACGGCTACACCGCAAGACGAGCACTTTGCGCGATATTCACGTGAGCTACGCGCTTTCTACATCAACCGTGAGATCGAAAATCGCGGCGGGATCGCTGTAAATAAATAGCCGGCTGACGACCTCGCAACTTCTCTTCGTTAAACATTTGCGTTGGCACTGGCGCAGAATTCATCGCGAATGCCTCGTCGAACTTGTAGGAAACGTGATAAAATAAACGTAAAGCGTGTGTAAGGAGCAACGGCTACAGTTTCCAGTTGCCTTGTGCCACAGAACTTACCTCGCACGACCGTTCAATTGTGTTCCATTGTGTCAATTACATTTGCTGCACCTTCAATCATCGGCAGTTTGATTTTGCTCGCACGATTGCAGCGCAATGATACTACAAAAAAATATATAAAATTAGACTGCAGCTAAAATTATCCATTTTGTCTTTTCCCAACAATAACTTTTAAATAATTTATGTACAAAACATTGCGCATAGTTGCTAATAGATAAATGGACTGTCACGGCAAAAGGAAAAATCGACACGTGTGCGTAGCTCATTATCATGCAACTGGAACTCGAAAGGATGTCGAAAGGATATCGGCTTCACGTCTCTGTCGCGATATGCGCAAGAGTAATCGCGGCACAAAATTCTGTCGTGCATTAATTGCCGAGATACAATCTACGCTCTCAGACGCTCGGCTATTTGCGCGTAAACACGGTTCACGCGCAGCGCGACTGAAAGCCCCTTAAACCCGATCTGAATTTATTAAAGTAGTACGCTCTATTATAAATCTCGGCTAAGAACAAAACTGGATCCGGACGTTTCTGCGGAGCTCTCTGCAGAGCTGGCCCGATAAATACATCCCGATTCTTTCGAGCCCTTCTCGCTGCATGCGAACGCGCTTAATATAGTGACTTTGCGCGATCGATGAGTCGTACTAACGATCCTCGGACGGAGAAAGAGAGGAATGAGGTAACGTCGTAGAGATCCAATCTGAGGAAGAGATTCGAATGGAAATGCACTTGGTTGAACAAAGACACGTCGTCAAAGACGTAATGGGCGAAGCGGAGACGTAAATCGCCGAGCGTTTCTGGCGATTGGAGCTCGCCTTGCCTGTGGGCGTGTGTGTATATATGTATGTGTGTGTGTGTGTGTGTGGGGTGTGTGTGTGTGTGTGTGTGTGTGTGTGTGTGTGTGTGTGTGTGTGTGTGTGTGTGTGTGGCAAGCGTACATCATCTGACTCATCGTTCCAGCTTCATGATAGATTGGATCCGAAAACCGCGGAATCGAGCTGCGTCTCGTCTTCCGGCGCGACGCGGCGATACGCGATAAATCTGCGCGGCGCGCATTTGAGGTCGCGGCACCACGAAACTGGTGCAATCTTACCGCGAAGGTCGCCGCGTTCGCGACGACCTCATTATGGGAGAGGGAGAGACTGTTCGTCGGCGGGACCAGCGGGTATCTCGCGCGCGGGGGCGGAAAGGCCGAAGGGGCGGCAGAAGAGGGGGCGGGGAGGAGCGAGAATCTGTCAGAGCTGCCGCACTCGGGCACAGATTTACAAGGCTGCCGCTGTTTTACGACCCCACAAAGTGCCGCTCGCTCGCTGAGCACCCGCGCGATATAATACGTGTAAAACGAATACACATACGAGTCGCACAGTTCGCGCGCGCGAGAGCACATACGCTTATAAACACGTCGTTCTATCGCCTCGGCACAATCCCATTATTCAGAACTTTACAATGCTGCCGTTCCGCATCTAATAGGTCCGGCCGCGAATTATGGATTTTGTCGGGCAATTTGCATCCTGCTCTCGCCGCCTCCCCCTCTTCCTTCCACCGTGAGAGGGCAATCGCGCGCGGACCCGCGGAATCCGTCTATCAACGGGACGTGCGTCTTCCTCTCTCTCTCTCTCTCTCTCTTTTCTTTTTTCTTTTCCTTTTTTTCTTTTTATTCGTTGCGTCACCGTGACGGATCGCGGTGGCGGGAGAAGAAGACCGGGGAACACGTCAGATCCGGCCTGCCCGTAATTGAAATTACAGATAGGTGTCATACTCCCGGGCGCGCGTTTGAATTATTCACGAGACGGTATTATACGCGCGGGTTTGTTGTAAACAGTAATTTATATTTTGCGAAAATAGATTTCATGACGCCGTTTGTGTGTCTGCCTGCCTGCCTATACTCGCTTGTCTGCCGCGCGCGCGCGTCGTGCGTAATACGCAACTTGCGATCCGGCATAATAAATCGCGAGCGTTTAAACGCGACATATTTTGCGATTATTCGCAAATTCGTACATCGCAACTCGCATATTGGCAAATTTATTTCATTAAACGTAGACGGCGGGCAGCAGGGCGAAGGGTCGGTCGGACAGGAGGGGCGCAACTAAAGTGATAAGCCGAACATCCATTATAATGAGCCCGTTACCAGGCTTATACCTTTGATGTCAAATTTTTCAGGTATTATCGTGTGCCCGTAGTCATCGTGACAAATAACACGCTTGATCGCGAAAGAGCCGCGTGATTTACGGCCTGGGAGCGCAGCGGCAATCTTTGTAGTCATCTGAAATAACATCTCGGATGCGGCCCCGTGATTACCTGAGTACGTTTTATCCCGAGCACTGCCGGTGTTCACCGGTCTGACCGATAAGGCCTAACGTCGGGTTTAACGACTGCTTACCGCGCGTGTCGAATAATTCCTTGCAATTGAAATCGAAAAATTCGATCGACTGAATGCGAGTCCGAGTCCGATTCCGTTCCTCGCGGATTCCGATCCGCGCGGAATTAATCTCCGCGATGCATCGCTGAATAACGTTCGTCCATTAATGATACTCGTCGTATGCGTGTTCGCATTACGGGTATCCGCCGCGACGTGAGCGTCGCTCAAGCGTCGAACGAGATGCGGACTCGTTTGTACGCGCGTCGCGACGTATTCGCGCGCGTCTCTTCCGCGTATTCACGCTTAACGAACGCGTCCGATGACGACGACGACGACGACGACGACGACGATAATAAGTGGAAGCCGCGATAGCGCGAAACGCAAATTGCGGATACAAATTACTTACTACACAGACAAGTGTTTTCCGTTGCTCGCGAGCCGAGCACGATTCTTGCGGCGCGGCGGCGCGTTCACACGCTCGAGAGTTATCAATTCCGCGCGGAGGAGCGCCGCGATTTTCGCGCGCCGCTCGCAGCAAGAGCGGGAATATAGAGCCGCCTTTGTGGGATTCGTTATCAAGAGAAGGAGACGGCGGGTCCCTGCTTCGTGCCCGCAGGTGTCAGGACGGTGTTTTATTGCGGTGTAATCGAGCCGACGGACGGGGAGACGCCGGAAATGCTCGCAGATAGTCGGACGGCGCAGGAAGCAGTCGTGGGACCTCACACGACGGGGGACTGTCGAACGTCTCGACATGGTTTTCTATCAAGTTGACAAGCACGCGCCATAAAATCCTACGTATCGCGTTTCACGAGTCTTCCAAATCGGCTTGAACGCTTGACGGACGTAATTCGCCGTTATTCCATGATCGCAGATAAAAAAAGTACGGACCGTCCTGTACGCCGCATGTCGCGACGATTAAACGGATAAGTAGAGAGGAGATCGTACTGATAGTCTTACGCGAGGGAGACGATCGTAGGAATAATTCCGATCGGCGTGACGAATAGTCGATCGTCGAGCGTGTATGTACCAGGAATGAGTAAAATGACGCTCGATTCTGACGATCGTAAGTTATCCCGGTGGAAATCTATGAAGGCGGCGTTTACACGGGTTTATATCTCATGCACGACCGGTAACCGACGATCCTCGCAGGCAAGAAAATCAAGTCAAGGGAAACGGACATCCATCCGACGTGCCTAAGTTATTACTCGATAACTTGTTTATGCGTATACTAGACGCGAGGCGAGGTGAGGTGGCCGCGGGTGTACCACCGCACTTACTTTAATCGGTACACACACGCTCGATATTAATCCACTCGATTAAATCAATTACGGGAAACGCTACTGGATTCAGTGCTGAACCGAGCGCCCTGGCACTGGACGAGTTGCTCGAATAAATTAACTGGATATAATCGTCGGACCGTTAGCCGTAGGCGTATAAATAATATCGACGATATCCTCTCTTCTGCGAGTTCCGGATGATAAAGTGCACGTCCTCCGTGGCGTTAGGACTTTGTGCGCCGCATAAATAATTTCGTACGTTCGGCCGAACTTCGTAGTGCCTGCGAGCGTTTGGCGCGAGGTAATTAACATTGGTACAGACCAATGAACACCTGCTGTCCTTCATGTTCCGCTACTCGATACCAGATTGATGAGAGAATGCTAATATCGAAATATTATCTGGTATCCAGAATCCTCACGCCTAAAATTTTCAAAAATTTTTAAATCTCAGTTTATTTTAATTGAATGTTACTTCTATTAAATAAGCCACGAGACAGTTTTGCAGTTTTGAGAAATCTAAGTCTTCTGTGATCTGAATCAGATAACGAGAGTAAACGATTTTCGGAAGACCTTAGTCGTTGGAATATTAATTTAAAAACATTAATCATTAGATCATCTCCTGTGCAGAGACAATTGTTCAAAGTAACTCGCAAGGCCTAGTTCTTGAAATAAAAAAATTAAGACAACGCTGATACTGATACTGACGCGGAAAAATAAAGAATCACGAATCTTATATCGCGACGGACTTCCGCGTGCCAGCGATAAATCCGACGATCGTAGCTCGTGAATTTGCGCCTAGCGGTTCCCGACAGTCGGCACAAATCTTTAATGTCCAGAAAATGATCCCGCCGTATCGAGGGATCAATCCAGAGAACCAAGACAGACAACGAAAGAGCCAAGGCGGGTGTTCAGGTGGCGAGTTGGTAACGGTTAGACGGGGAGACACGCGCGAGCGAGTAGACGGGGGCGGCTACAAGGCGCGGGCAAGAACGAGAAAGAAAGAACGAGGGAGGCTACTATTTCGCAGTTTCTTATAAATATTCATTCCTCCTTGCCGATGAATCAGGAGGGCTCGAGCCTCGCGCTCCAGGCGGTAAGTCGCGTTAAGAGCGCTAACGAGCGACCCCTCCAGCCGCGCGGGAGAGAGTTTCGCTCTTCTCGCTCTCCTCAGTCCTCATCGTCGCCACGAAGGGAGGAGGCGAGAAGTCAGTGAATGAGGGAGAGAGAGAAAGTGAGACGGTCCTCCCTTGCTCCCTCCCTCCCTTCATCCTCACCGAGCAATTCCACGCAGCAACCACGCGGCGCGCTGAGTTGTGCGAATTTGTTTAATTAGAAGTTAGGCCGACGATATACATTAGCAATGTAAATACCCCTTCGCCTCCTCCTACAGCACCTCCTCTTCCATTTCCTCCCCTTCCCACCCATCTTGCCCTCTCAACCCATCCACCGGTCTCCTTCTTTGTCGACCGCGACGGGGCTGGCAATCTCGCTACCCTCCGCGAGGGCGAGTCGGCGTTTCGTCTACTGCCGAGGACACGTTGTGATTTAACGTTTCTGTTTTGACTCCGCTCTCGTACCGGTGATATGGCTGCTGATGTCGATGTGTATGTGTATGTAGGTGTGTATGTGCATGTGGAAGGCAACGGGCACAGTCGCGGTGAACGGTGCAACTACGGAGAACCGTTATTATAATAATGATTTATGACGTTTATATCGTCTTAGTGATATAAATTCAAAGTTTGTTGCGACCGACGTCTCCCCGACTAGCTGGCCCGGTGTGTACGTGTAGGTGTATACGTCCGGTTCTCCACGCCCGGCTACACGCGTTACATGTATGTGTGTGTCTGTGTGCTGGTCTCTCGTATGTAACACCGTACGTGCCAAAGCGCGGTCGGCAATCGAAGGCTGGAGGATCCAAGCGCACGAATGCGCTGGAAACTTGGATGCTGAGCGTACGATAGCCCTCCCCCCATCCCCATCCCTATCCACCCTCTGGTGCAATAAACCATACTCGACGCGATATATCGCCGTGGCGAACAATGGATAAGGACGCTCGCTTAATTTCACGGGGGCTGTCGGAACTTGGGAAGAATCGCGGATAACTGAATGTCAATCTTTATCAAGCGCAGCCGGAATTACGTGGTGTGATTGCACCTCGACCCTTGCATCCTTACACAACAGTTTTAATAATTTCAGACTTCGCTGAACTGTGATTTATAATTTTATCGCGATGTTTATTCGCGATTTGAATAAAATGGTGTTCCGACGACAAACATATCGCGCATTCAGATATCTGAATACTATTGTTTATCTTAATAATAAAATTCTTCTGCTTAATAATAAAATCATATGCTGGGAAGCGTATTATAAAACGTCATCGATTTCCTGTCTCCGATCTCTGTGGTCGCTCTGCGGAAGGGCAAATAATTGATTAATTAGTCAGATAATTGGGCTCATTATGCCACCGGCTCCGGCCAGGTTGAGAGCCACGGGGTCATATGAGGAAGGAGCAGGCGGCATCACTCCGACCGAGCGTCATCTAATTATGTTTTACGCAGGACAGCGTAATAACTTCCAAGGCTGCCTTCGCTTGCATTTCTTGCTGGTCAGCGCGCAGTGGGCTCATGCACGCGATGAGATTTTCCCCGGCGATTCGCGGAGCCAAGCCGAGCCAAGCCAAGGGCCGCGAGGGCACGGGCCACGTTCTCGAAGGCGAGCCACTTTTTGCAAAAGCGTCTATCTTCCCGAAGAACAACGGTAACATCCACCGACGGCGACCAATTCCCTTTTTTCGCGACGTCTCTCCAAGTACCAAAGGAAATCATCCCCGCATGCAGTAACCGGCGATCGTGGCCGTGAAAATTCAGCCATTAAATCTAATCGGCGTTTTTGCGTCACGTAGCATCGCGAAAGTCAATTCTCTATATCGGCGACATATTTCACTCTTGCCTCGACGCCGCGGCGAATTGCTCGGCCCTTTTTGCACGACGGTACTCGCACCGTGTACGCGACGCTATATACCCGGCGGATACACGCGGTGGAAACGAATCTGCTAGGGGCATAGTACATCTATTAAGAGCATATTATTACGAGCCATTCAATAACATGTCGCGCGGGATTATTACGGATTAAGAACGCGCGAAAGAAGATGACAAAAGTTCCCCCGTGCGTGCGAACGCCTCCGCGAGATTAAGCGTACATTATAGCCACGGAGGCAAGTTTGTATTTAGGTAAACGAGCGCGATTAAACATGCGCAAGGGTAATTCGGAAAAAGCTGGGAGCGCGAAGCGTGAACATATTAGCTGTTGTGACGGGACACGTCGCGCTGCAGCAGCCACCAATTATGCTAAACACTCTTCCCGTCCTAAAGCGGGGAATATCCCGGGCCCCTTATGTCGAAAGTCGTTTCCTGTGTCTCGGGAACTGGTTCTCCCGGTTGCAACTCGATATTCGAGCTCTTTCGAATGCGCCCCGATATCTCTCTTATCTTCATAAAATCGAGATACGTAACACTGTGGTTAGTTGCCTCACTACTGTGCAGCGGGCTCATCATCGGGCGCCGGATAATGCAATGCGGAATGTAAGCAACGATACACGATTACGCGGGATACAGTTTTTGTCGTGGTAATCCGCTTGCTCGCTTGAGAAATGTACTTTTGTATCACAGCGGAGATCATAGTTGTGCGAGTACCAGCAATATCGATAAAATAAGTAAATAATTACTTTACGGAGAGCTCTATAGAGAAGAGTGTGTTTTTACATCACGATATATCAATCAAAAGCCAAAAATAAAATAAAATCAAAATAAAAAATATATCACGATAGATCAGTAACAAATATTGATTATAATAATGACTTACAACTACTACAAGATTTCGATTTCTATTTCAACACATCACAAATTTTATAGTGCTTTGACATACGTAACTAATTTTTCGCCCGAATTTTCGCCGACTCAGACGTTTCGCAATGAGTAAGTTGCGCTGCAAAATAACGGCTGTCGAAATATCGCAGACTCGAATACCGGAGGCTGCGATATCTCGTGAAATGGGATATCCGCACGCGCGTCGCCGCGAGACAGGACATTAAGGAACATTAATATTTTGGCCGGTGAAGCGCGTTGGCGACTGCCCAAATGTCCTGATGGCGCCCCGGCTGATCAGGTGCCGGCGGATTACCGAGAGACGACGCAATCATCCGTGCGTCGACTGTCGATGTCGCGAATCTCTCGCCGAAGGACGAGCGAGGGTGCAAAAGACGACGAAGAGAACGACGACGACGAGGGACGAGTGGCACGCTGGAAAAGCCGAAAAAGGACGATGAGCCTCTCGACGGCGAGGCTCTCCTTCATTGGCTCGCCCGAGATTAACACTCATAACTCATTCGGGACACGGAGTCGTGCGTCACTCCTAGCTATGCTATAATTGCCGACATAAATCAATCGCCCGATGAGATCATAAACCCGGGGCGATACAGTGCGCCAACAGATCCATATAACGCCAAGTGCAGGGCTGCATGTTAAATGTCAATTGATGTCGGCCTGACGTATCGGATTACTGCAAATGCCGCTGCGGGATGACGCTATCAACAGTCGCGCAATTCGGCGCGAGCTTCGACGGCCCTTAAAAACCGCGATTTCTCCGAACGTCCCTGAGCGATCGTAATTTTTTGAACGGCGCCACTTTTGAAACGTTCTCGAAAATATCGCTCTTCCTTTGGGACGGGTTACTCTCAGGCACTGCAGACGGCAAAACGCGGCGTGAAACACGCTTCCGTTATACTCGCGATGAGATTTTATTTATTTAACGATCTTACTCCCGCTCCCCTTCCCCTCCCCTTCGCGCGTCCGATGAAATAACGGCTTCGCATGTCGTTTGCTGGGAGTATCTTTAACGCCGATGCTAACCGCTCATCATGCGTCCTCATATTTCACCTAATGCACCGTCATCTTCCATTCGCCGGGCTTGCACCTCACCATCAACAAACTCGGTCGGCCGTTATTATCGTAAAAAGCCAATGCGCACCTACGCTACGTACACATACACATACACACCCCGCCGAGCGGGGTGAAAGATAGGATAAGAGAGAAAGAGAGAGAGAAGGGTAGAGATCTTACTCGATGCGATTTAGCGAAGCGATGCAGGTAAATAACTCCTGTACATTACGCCGCTCGCTCAATGGGAGATGATTGGCCCAATTACAGGCAGCGTAGCAGAAAATGAGGGCTTCCCTACGTGGTCCCACACCCGAGGATACTACTGCTATCAGCCGCCATTGGCGGAGGTGGCTCTCCAGTCGGCTTCCTCGACTGCGAGTCCCTCGCGATCGAGGAATCCTGATGGGGTCGTCCGGGTTCGCCTTCGATGACCAAACGATGATTGCTCACGTCACTTCCCCGTTTACCGATAAGATCGTGCCTTATAGGTCAAAACCCACACCCGATGATCCTCTCGCGCACTTTTTCCTCTCCGCGTCTTCATCCCCTTTTCCTTCCTTTCTCTCTCTCTCTCTCTCTCTCTCTCTCTCTCTGTTTCTCGCGTCATCTTTCGCCAGGTTCGAGACTCGTATCCGCGCGGGAACATGTGGCGATCGCGCGCAGCCTCCAGGGAATTCAATAACTGTAGATCATCTCGATCACGAGTTAACGCCGCGCCGCGCGCGCAGTCGTTTTACGAGCACCTCGATATCTCTTTCTCTCTCGCGCGCGCATACACGTGACGTGTGTGTACATGTATACGTACATACATACGAGGCGGACGAGGGCCCCTCCGTCTTTCAGGTGAACGAAACGAATGATCGCTCATTCCCCGCTGATTGGGATTCCGAAAATTACGATGCCGTGCCACGATCATCTCTTAAGATCTCCTCGCAGAATCCCATCGTAAAGGTCGGAGAAAAGTGCCGGGATTAAGCGTGACAAATGTACGCGGCGGGCGATTACGTTGTTTAACGAACACACCGGCGTGATGGAGGAGTCTCGTTCGGGAAAGAAAAAAACAAAACGAGTGAGGGGGAAAAGAAAGCTTGTCGATGTATCAATAATGTTGCACGCCGAATCACATGGATGCTGATATTTAATGGTACCGACGAAATGGCGATTCGCGACTATAATGTACGCCTACTTACCATATTAATTAACCTTTCCGCTTGCCTTTATACACCGATCGAATTGCGACACGCGAATAATCGCCGATAATAAACGAAACGAAACTGTGAATTAATAAGGCGGTCGGACACCTCTATTGGGTGTGTGTCACCTTTTTTTTCATACACTAGCATTTAACAACGAGCCTTTGTTTGCCGTGGAAATAAATTCCGCCAGCTAACGAAATGAGCGAGAAAGAGAGAGAGAGAGAGAGCTTTATCGCCCGTTGACTGAATAAATTTCATTGATCGCGGCTAATCGAAGAGGCATTCGTCAGGGAATAAAACCAGTCTGATTTTTACGAGGCTCGATTATCGATGCCGCGCGCGGCCACGACGACGAAACACACAATGACTGCTGGCGTCACGGCGACATTATATCTGTTCCCGGCGAGTAATCACGTGAATCAAGCAGGTAACACTTTCGAAAAGGCTTGTACGAAGGCCAGGGGGCTTTCAGGGGTGACTTAGCCCGTCGTTGTTCCACCGCTCTCACCGTTTGTTCGCCCGGTGTGTGTACCCTCGACCCTGGAATCCCGCCAGTGTTGGACGGTACGCGCAGCGTACGCGGCCCGCAGCTTCGCGAGGTCTAAATATCGGGACTGGACGGTGTTTATTTAGCGGCGAGATATATGATATGACGCGGACAATATAATGCATTGTATTCAAATACGGGAGCTCGCGAGTCGTGACCGGGAGCGCAACCGCGACCGAGCAGCAGCAGCCTCCACCGTCACCATCACCTGCGGCACCACCACCGGCATCGCCGATGTCGTCAAACCTCCTATCCGTTCTCTCTCGCCGCTCCCCCGCGCTGGTCCGCCATATATAAATAATATCCCGCGGTCGGATTCGCGCGGGATTAGACCTCTGTACGTATGAACAAACGCGATTGCCCTCCTCGTTGTCGTCGCCGGCCTCGTCGAATCGCAGAACCGCGTATGTATCTCTCGGGGGTGAGCGGACCCCGTGGCGAACAGTGGCGGCAGTGAGGGAGCAAAGGGAGCATCTCCGCGTAGCTGCGTGACGGAGAGGCCGCGCGTACGTTACCGGTTATCTGCGGTTCATATCAAATGCGACCGAAGTCCTTCCACCTCGCCCCACGTCGCGTGTGCAATACTCCGCTTCTTCTGCGCCTCCCTTCGTCCGTATCCCCTGTCCGGCGACAGGAATCCTCTCTCGTTTGGGTTCCCTGCTACGGGCGTCTGCTGCACGTGATGCACCCACCGGCCGATCCCTTTTTCAATCGCCACTTTAGCCTGGTCGTTGGAAAACCCTCGTGCGAATATGTCACCGTCGTTTCTCAGGAGTAACGCGAACGAGAAGATTGAGACATAAATAATCTAAACTGTACCGATTGGATTGGAAATTAATATAATTGTTTTATTATTCCATCCTGTTATTTTCATGCTTGGAAACTCTAAAATTCGCCATTCTACAATTTAAACATAATTGTCATTCCAACTTGTCAATGAGCACGTTTTCAGTTCTTCGGCAACATTGCTGGTTATTCACGAAAGACGTTAGACTGAAATGCATTGACGCAAGCGTCTGCTCTTTCTCCCTTTACTTTCTCTCCCTTTTCGGCGATGGCACAAAGGGAACTGCGACATGAAAATCGAAATGCCGCGATGATCCAAAGTCGACGGAGCGGATGTCGGTGGTCTTTCCGAGCGGAGTGGGTGGGCCGTGGTACGACTGGCACGCACATGCACGCGTGCATTGCGATCAGTATGCGAGGAGCGAGCAGGCACATGACGACGACAAGAAGCATGACGAGGTCTTCCGCGACGACGCGACGTGCGTCGCGTGGCCCGCCCGCCTCCTCTGATTTTCGAGTTCCCGATGATAAATATGTAATGCCCGTTTCTCCTGATTCATCGACGTGCGCGTCGTTACCAGACGCTTCTCGGAAGTCGGCGTGACAAATAGTTGCGCCGGATGTCATAAAGCTGAATGATCATTAATGCCAGCTTGCGCTTCTCTGCGTCCGACAAAGAACAAGCACATCTTTGACATCTGGTACCGGCTGTTTATTCCCCTAATCAGCAGAAAGCCATGGGATTGTAGAACTTTTTGCTTTTCTGCTGTATTATATTGTCGAAAGTCCGAGTGAACGTTGCATAGCAGCGCTGCCATCGAGTATAGTAAAAGGTTCGAGGACGAAAATTGACTTGGACGTCGCAGCTGCGATGCTCCTGGCGACGATAGTCTAACGATTGTCCGCAGATTCGAGAACCCTGGACTCGACTCATTAAATCCAGATGCTTAGCTGACAGGATGAGAACAATCGCGAGTGGACCAATCGATCGGCGACATCCCGCCCGTGTCCCGCGTCTCCTCGAAAAATCCTGAAATCCGCCGTGTGCTCGCTCGCAGTGGCAACTTCTCGGCCACTCATCCTCGTAAGTTTCTGGAGGTGACGGGTGGCCGTAAGAGGAAGATGGCGTCCGACAAGACGTAATATCGCTCCCATCGTCGACTCACTCAGTGTCGTCCATCCTGCGCGTCGTTCTACGCCATCGGGTCCCCCTCTCGCCACCTCATATATCTTTTGTTTCTCAATACTTTTGTCGAGCAGTTTGTTATTGCCCGATGTAGACTAGGTACGTGCGCGAAAGCAGACGCGCGCGCACTCACGGGGGTGAGTGGGTCCTCCGAGCGAACAAGAGCGAACAGCGGAGCGGATGACGAGAAACGCGGAAGATTAGGCGACGGAAAGGGAGAGGAACGCCGGAAGAGAGAAGAACAGGAAAAAGGAATGGGCGAGCATAGTGGCGCAAGCTACCGGTACCTACACCGAGCTGCTCAAACTAACAAACTCGAGCTATACCTCGAACTCGGGGGAGCGTACGAGCGGGAGATGACGAGGCCGGGGGGAGGCGGTTGGCGTGGCGCGCACGAGAAACTGAGAGAAACAGAGAGAATTCGGGACAAAGTTTCGTCATTGCGAAATGACACGAGTGGTCTTTATAGCGGCAACGCCGGCTGAGAGAGACGTCGCCGCTCTGTCGGCGTCCTCCTCTTTCTTTCCCCGTGTATTGACAAAAGTGTCGGTCGGCCTCTCCGCCTCTCGTAGTTTCGTCGCGCCATTCTCCGATATTACCGCCCCGCCGAGGCCCCTCGGCGCGCTGTAGGATGAGGGTGATTGCGACGAAATCATTGCGAGGAATAGAAGAGGTGCCGCAGTTGGGAACTCATAAGACGTAAAACCGCCTTACCGGCGAAGGAGGCGACAACGACGGCGGCTGCGAAGGAACGTCAGCAGCTCCTCTAATCGAGGAGGGAGGAAAAAAGACGGAGGAGAAGAACGGAGCATCGTCGCCAACGTCGCCGTCGTCGTCGTCGTTGTCGTCGTTTCGCAACGACAACCGCTGCCGCATCTCGAGGAAATATAAGGTACGCGAATTGCGGGAATGATCGCCTTGCCGTCGTCGCGGATCTATTATACATCGACTGGCTGTCTATTTGCAGCGCGTCCCTTACTAACGAGACAAACAAGTCTTCCCATCGTGATTAATTTATCCGCACTCATTACTCGATAATCAGCAGCAATTGGGGCTGCGCCCCAAGTGAACCACGAGACTCTTCAAATTTATATATTTACGCACGTGTCGTGAAAAATGTTCGCGTCCGTCATCTTTCTCTCTGATGTATTGACCGACTGTGTTGCACCGTGTACGCGTACAGTGGAAGGCAACGTTTAATGGAATTTCCATACGAATTCTTCGACCCGCATTCGGGGCGCAGCCTGTGTGCATCCGGCGTTATTAATGCGCTTTCATTTGGCTCCCGATGCACGATAACGTCGAACGCCGATGCTCGTATTAGGAGAATAAAATTCGGTAACAAACGGCCGCGCGTTTAGCGCCAAGTGAGACGATACAAACGGAGACGGCCGCCGAGAGGTCTTTATCGCTGAAATTTTATGAAAAACAAATTGCGCGGTAATATCCGTGAGCACTCGGGGGTGGAATTGGGCCAATTAATACCGCTCGTCTCTCTGGCGCGAGGCGACCGCTCATCTCGCGGCGATAACGATAAGAAGGGATGAAATGCGGAAGAGACGGCGGCGGCGGTGATGGTGGCAGCTCCGCCAAAAAGAGCACAAGCGTCCAATCGCAATCTATCAGAAGGGGCTAGTGACACTTTCGATCGGGTGTCAGCCAACTTCTCTCCCGTCACTTTGACGCTCATCTGCCCGCCCTTGCCCCGTCTCGTCTCGCCACGGGCCTCGTCCCCCGGGTCCACGCCGGGAGTCTGCGCTAGTCAACTCTACGATGATAAAGCAAATAGATAATGTCCGAACTTTAATTAAAACCGGACGGCTGAGTGACATATTTGATTACCCGAGAATTTAATTAATCGTCTCGCGGACCTACCCCCAACGCGACAAGGAACGGTGCGCAGAGCGGCGGGGGAGAATATCCGCGATAAGTCGCGGGGATTTGTATTGCAAAATTATCATCTCGTTCCGTTTTTTTTCCCTCTTTTTCCCTCTCCTTCCCTCTCTTTCTCACTCTCTCTGTCTTTTTCTTTTCCATCGAGTCGCTCCTGGAACAGGCCGGCTCGGCTAACGAGAGGCTAATTAGTCGTGTGAAATTGCTCGTATTCATGGTCGCGATAAGCACCAACACTCGCGCGGCATGTACGGTTATGCGCGACCCTGTTGAAAACGGCATATCGTTTCCCTTACTCTCCACCCCTCCTTCCCTTCCCCTCCACCCTCCTTCCGATTTCCTCCTTTCGATCGGGCACGAGAAGCTACTTCAGGCGCAATTATCATTTTTATTGTTATTCCTCGCTGTCGGCGCGGAAGAGCCGAATTGCCGGGAACGATGTTGACAATGCAGTTACTTTATATTTAATTAATGGCTGATGCTCTCCGACTGGCACTAAGACTGAGCCTTTATCTGAGAAACGAACTCGGCTCATAAAACGATAAGGTACAGCGGGAGAGTAAAAAGTAAGAAGGAAACGGCGATTAAGATAATTGCCGTCCCGTATGATTCGATGATACGTATGTGATAAAGCGAATTTTTAACAACGCTATCAGATGCGCCCATTTATACGCTCCAGCTGGCGGTAATGAGAAACGCATAACGCAGCCCGAGCGAATTTTCGCTCGTAAAGCAACAATCTTTACGAGAACGAATTAACGAGACTACCATTTTCTACTGAAACTTCTCAAACCTCACAGTATAGCAACGGCACCTTGTGCACATCGTGACAATCGAAAAATTAATGCAGATTAACATTATCAAATACATCCACCGGCAGATGAGGAAAGATCCAGCCGTGCGAATTCCGCGCGCTGAAATCTCAAGGTCACGAGGACGTCCTCCTCGAGGAGACGAGGTCACGCGTGCTGCACTTGCAGGCCCTGAATGACCATCCGCACGCGTAAGTGATTCACGGGGGTGCACAGGGACTGACATAAAACGCCTCCGGCCATCTCGGAACCCTCGGGCGGTCGTTAAAGGAGAAAGAAGCAGCGCTCACGTGTCTAATAGATTTCGCGGCGTTATTATTTCATTGCGCATGCAGCACGCGAGCCGGCCAATAACGTCTAGCGTTCAGCTCGGCTGGGATCGACCGGTCGTCGAACGGTCGTCGAGCGAATTGGATTGCGCAGATTCCGGCGGCCCGTTTTCCACATTCCGCCCGTGTGCGTCTGCTTCCGGTCTTCTTCTTTCTCCGTGCGGATTACCGATCAGGAGATTACGCGCACCGTGGCGCATCAATGCACCTGTGTCGTGCGTTTAATTGTGATATATCGCCGTTGCGGTACTTTAATTATCAGAGTCTTTCCGCTATTCCGTGACGTGTAACGAGTGGGAGTTAGAGGTGAATCTAGAATATCAATTGCACGAAGATTGTTACGTGCTCGCGACGATATCGCAATCAGAGCGTTGATCGCCTTGAACAAATATCATTTCCGTCTTTCTCGAGAATCGATTTTCTTTTTCTGTCGTTTACGCAATTTGGTATATCGTAGTTTCGGTAATCCTCCCACAATTGCATACGATAATCCTAGACAAAGACGAATCGACGCATTACTCGCGCGGGACGATCGCCAGAGCATCACGCCGATGGGATCGGCCGGGTTCCTAAATTAGCGGATCCGCGCTTATTCGTCGGGCACCGTCAAAGCGAATCGCGGCGCAGGATCGTTAGCCGCGGCACGACATGACACGACGGTGATTTACATTAATGATTCATCCGACAGGTAGCGGGAGAAGAAGGCGAGGGATGGGTTGTGCAGGAGGCGTCGTTCCACGCGCGGTGCATTACACTCGGCGCGGCTCTTGCACAAGTCGCTCGGTCAACTAATCACGCGAAATAATTACGTTTTGTTTTGGCGGCGGCAGTGGCGGCGGTTGCAGTGGCGGTTGCAGTGGCTGATGGACATCAGGTCGTCACGCGAGGGATACCTGCGCTCGCGCGCACGTTAAGAACGAGATGGAAGTGGGAGAGGGGGAGAGCGCGGGCGGGCGGACGATCGGGCGACTGAGAAAGCTAAGGCAGGATAGAGTGTGCAAAAAGGGCAGCGGGTGGGAGGGCACTGAGGTGCATGTGCGCGGGACGGCGGAGGAGGCTGAAAAAGGTACTCGCTCCTCGAGTTCTTGCGGCGAGCCACACAAGGAGAGGCCGAGGTGAATCCCCATCAACGCTCGTCACGCCAGCTCAAAATACCGGCGCCCGCAATATTCACGACCGTGTCGTCCGCCAAGGGCGAGGCGGAGGATCGCGCGCGAATCCGTCTCGTGATACGCGCGACGAAACGACGCGCCCCTTCGCGAGAGACGCATATGTCAGGATTCTCTTTTTTTCTTTTTTTCAGCGGGATGATGTACACCCCGGACGAATCCGCCTGATTGTCGTCCTAATCGGCGTTGACGGTGTCGGGGAAAATTACTCGTTACGTGGATCTACGTAAATCAAATCGGATCTTCGGTCTCCCACGCGGATCCGGCCAAGAGGCACCATGACGCGCGCGTTGTATCGTTGTATCCGAAAGTGGTACCCTTAAGTGGTAATTGCGGCGGTCTCTCCCGCGCGCTTTGACCCCGTTTACTGCCCCGATCGGCCGGAGGGGGGGTGAGAGGGAAAGGAATAAGGCGATAGACGCGCGAGCGAGAATCAGATGCGGGACAGAAGAAGACGAAGAAGGAGAAGGATCGCCGTCAGGCTTTCAGCGCCGAGCTTTGCCAGGGCGTGCTGATCGTAAATATCGCGTGGCGCATCAGATATTTCGGAGGGAGCGACCGAGAGTTATGGCGGCCAGTCGACCAGACGAAGCGCACGGAGTCATAGGTAGGGGGAAAGAGAAAGATACGGCGGGAATGAGCAGGGGGCGAGCGAGCGAAGAGAAGACGAGAGTGTGAGAGGAAGAGAGAGATCTACTCTATCGTAGTACGGCGTAAGAGCGATGGCAGGAAGGAGAGGAAGAGACGAGCGGGACGAAGAAGGACGATGGCAGCTTCGGTATAGCATAACTTCAGGTATATCCAGTGCCAGTAAATTATACGCAAAGTGTACGCGGGGGCCCTCTCCACCCCGCGCGGCATCGAGCCCTCCTCCCAACCCCCTTCGTTCCCGGCAGTCCTCCATCCTTTTCGTCCTTCTCCACCTTCCTCCTCGCCGCTTCCCACCCTCGACACCCCAGAGGCCGCGCCTGCCTCACGTACATCATTATGATTGATCGCTTCACCTTACTTTGTAATTAAAACTAGTTGCCATTGTGCCCAGCTCTCCGTGTGCTCGTTCGCCCGCTCCGTCTCTCACTCTCGCCTTCCTCTCTCTCTCTCTCTCTCTCTTTCTTTTTCTCTTTCTCTTTCTCTTTCTATCTCTCTCCCTCACGTCCACATTTACATACACAGCGGTGTACCGGGAGCAACGGTGGCAGTATGCGCCCACCACCAGCAGCTATCGTGCAACCAACCAGCCAGCCAACCAGCCAGACCAGCGACAGCAGCGAACCAGCAACGTCGTTCCTTGATCGTCACGAGGAACAGAAGCGGGAACGGGGAACGTCGCATCGCTGCCACGACGGCACCGCGAGACTAACAGTTATCCGTGGAAGCGGATCCCCACCGACGAGATCCTCGACGATCCTGTCGCTGCCGTACCCCCTGCCTCTCTCGCTGTCCCGCTGGTAGTTCACCCCGCATTCCCCGGGTCCTCTCTCGGCTAACCCCCGTCCAACTCATCCACCCTACTCACCTCCTCCCCCCGTCCGCCCGGACCAAGTCACTACCGCCACAATCCGGTGAGCGCACCCCTGTCTCTTCCCGGGAGCCATGCGTCATAGTTATCTATGCTTTTTGCAACGGAGACTGATTTAGAGCCGTCTAAGGACCCCGGGCCCTACGAAAATTAAATAATTGCTAATTTATGGCGCGGATCGAGCTGCTCGCACCCCCCGGCACCGACACCCCGTCCCGCAAGCGTTTCATCGACGACGCGACGAATCGCCGTTGCGCCTCCGTCGACGGTTTCCGGAAAACAACGTGGAACGATAAGTTCCGTAAATAAGGGGAGACGTAAGAACAGAGCGAATTCGATCTTCGGGCTTAATTGTTTCGAGCAATTAGTCGGCAAGCTGCAAAAGCAGAGCGCTCTCTTCATCATCGGACTTGGAGATACTGGAAAAAGCAACGTCTAGTGACGTCAAAGACGTCGCAGCTAAGACTTCTCCAGAGAACAGCCGAAGAGAATCGTGGCTTCATCGGAACACGTGAAGACTCCTTTTGTTCGCCAAAGTTGTATAGTAACTTATAATATTCTATTTTGAAATTCGCTTGATCAAAATAAATCCTTTGCACACACACATACAGAGTTGTAATTCTTTCCTTTCCCACGCAAAGATCCTTCAAAATGCATTCAATCAACTATCTGATTGATCCGTAACGACCGATCCGCGATACATGATAATGACGGACCGGTTGCTCGATCGTTGTCTCGTTCAGAGCGACGAGTTTCGCGCGTCTCGTCTCGCCGCGCCATACGAAATTAGATCCGGTGCCGTTTAATAAAAGATGACTGGGATAGCTCGGAAGTAACGAAACGTGCACCGGGGCGACGTGCAGCCGCGACGAATTAACGGACGCGTAATTATGAAGCGCGACGCCGAGATCGCGGGATTCGTCAAACGACGCGGAATGCCAGACGCATGTTGACGCTCCTCCGCGCTCGCGCGTCCACGGTATGCAAATTAATGGTGACGCGCTTTAATTCGGCAATAAATAGGGGTCACCCTTGCAGCGGCCATCAGACCGTCGCTCACCCTGTTCCTTTTTGTCTCGCAACATGGGAAAGCTTCAGATTTATTTGACGCGTTTCGACAATATTTATAGGTCCGGTTCGCCCTGACCGTGCACATGCGACGTCGGCGCGACTTAACGAAACCTCTCTTTTCTGCTCTGTCCCTTTCCTTCTCAATTTCTCCTCGCTTTCCTCTTGCGCTCTTCCCGTTGCACTCCATCATAGTCTTTTCACTTCCTCTCTCTCTTACCCTCTTTCTCTCTCTCTTTCTTTTCTTCTTCTTCTCTCTGTAGGATGGAGTCTGCCACGAGGACACGCTTTAAGCGTCCTCTGCGGTAACCCAGTTATGTTTCTGCATCGAGTCTTGTTTCGCAATAACGCGCCATAATCCCTTTTTAATTTTCGCAACTACTGCTCGAGGATTATAACGACGTAAAATACGAGCAGAGATCAAACATCCCGTTTTATACGCTCGCGCGTGTGGAGAAATGAATATTTTTTCCAGATACGAAAAGTTTAACGGTGCATATTTATTTAATTAACATCAGTCCGCGTCGAGTAACACGAGTAACACGGTTCTTCATCGTCGGGAATAATGCAACAATTGTGTATCCCTTTTTCCCATTCGCGATGCCTTTATTAGAAGCGATCATATCCGAGTCAGTTAATCTGTAGCGAAAGAAAGATAAAAAGGGCTATGAAATTTATCGCTCAAAAGAAAAGGGGGCCACGGATATAAATCTCAGGTATTATAATGGGATCTGTCTATTATTAAAGAATGAGTGATTTAAGGCAGGGGTGGAGCTCGACTAAGCTGCACTGCCGAAGTGGGTGGGTAGCGAAAGAATCGTGAATTTGATCGGCAATTCAACCATCTATCCCCTCCTCCTCCACCGTTGCTTCGTTACAATACGTTTCAACCCTTACCACGATTGCCATATATCTCCTTCTAAACAAAAAATCATTTGATAAGAGAAATGACTTTAAAAGTAACTACACAATTATGAAAAATTTCATGGTGGTAATATTACTGAAAACACATGTATAAAATTCATCTCATTTATTTTTATACGTATTGTTAACAAATATTGTACATGTAGACATATCATTTCAACGGTAATAATTTTTATTCGCTCACCGAGGCGAAAATAATT
Organism: Ooceraea biroi; assembly: GCF_003672135.1. NCBI lineage: Eukaryota > Metazoa > Arthropoda > Insecta > Hymenoptera > Formicidae > Ooceraea > Ooceraea biroi. The sequence goes on from NC_039506.1 coordinate 2,794,836, forward strand.
TGATGTAAAATCCAATATGTGGTATTATTTCTATCATCTTCCTGCCGGGGTTGTGAGAATTATGTTACACGCGCATCCGCGAGCGCGCATGCACGCGGATATTCTATTACCAATATATTAAATCGCGCATCCTTTCCGCGAGCGCCGGTGATGTCGCTGTTAATAGGGGTTGATTATTTTGTATTTATCGCTATCCAATTATTCTTCGTTAAGTACCACTCAGGTTTCCCCTCCTTCGAGCAGCTTTGCGGAAGTTGGATCGTGCCTGCTGGAACGACGACCGTTCGAAACCGCCCTAGCCTATAATTCCCAGTTACCAAGGAAGTATCTTATCTGTCTTCGGTAAGATAGTACCGGAAACTACGTATCCTTGCCCGACAGTAATTCCAGAACGTCGTAGGCACGTAGAACACCAAGCTGCAAGGGCCCTATCGATCTCAATATCGATCCATGGACACATTTTTCGCGACGGCGCGGCGTTCTTGTTAGCCACCCGTATAACTCGTTGGCCGATCACTGTAAAACGATAAAATACACCGAGCGCCTCTAATATTTTTTTATGTAAAAGCGGAATATTAAGACTCGCATGTGTCATTTGATTATATTTCCTTATTTTTCTCATATTTTATACCGCTCCTCGTCTCTGCTCCTCTTAATATAATACGATAGTTGTAGAACCGTTTCCATAAATTTCTCGATACTCTGCTCGCAAGTTACGTAAAAGTATTTCTGATAAAAACCAAGCTAGGAGTAAGGATGAAGGCTCCGGCGGATCTTGACGTACGGTTGAAGCAGTGAGAAGCTGAAGCGATCGCACGAGAGGCATCTTCTCCACGTTGTCGGTGCGTCTATCCATCGGTCCGTGGGTCCCGGCAGGATATTTACGACTGACCGACTCATTGCCGCTGCGAGTTGAGTTGAGCGAGCGGTCGCCACAAATCACGCCGAGAAAGCCGGCCTTTCTCTGCTCTGGGAAACGCCTGGCATTTTTCTCTGCCGGGGATAACTTTGACTTATTGGTGACAACGGGGAAGAGAGACGAAACGAGAAAGTTAGGGCGCGAGCGAGAGGTGAAAGGACGGGGGACATAGTATACTGCCAGTTCCATGGAAAAAGGACGCTCGCAAGAGTGAAGAGAGGAAGACAGACAGCGTCGGCGAGGCGAGAGGGAGAGCGACGATGTGGAGAAGTGTCGGGAGAAACGATCCCCCGGGGGTGGAAGCCGGTGACTGTGTGGCGAGGGGCGGCGAGGGGAGGGCGCCGGCATCGCGGAGGGTAGCGCGCGTCTGAATGTCAGCTGCTGCCAATAAATAATGCCGTACATTGACGTACGGCCGGCAACTAATCATCCATCGTGCGGCCAAATCAGCTAGTGATTTTTCACGCGTCAGAGCGCTCCGAGCGCGCGCGCGCGCGTGTGAATCGTGCCACGGGATTACGCGCCGCGTGCAATCGCTTTCCTTCGAGATCGACAGAGGCTACAATGCGTTTGAAAAAGCACAATGCCGCTACCGTCGACCGACACGCGCACCAAATGTTACTTTTACATCGGGATTTCGTGTGCATGTACCGTGTGTCCGTATACGTACGTGTGTGCGTACGATCGACGTTGACAATTATTTACATTCCGCTCCCTTGCAAAATCCATCTTCAAAGAACTCGGGTTCTAAATGAAACGTTACATTGAAACACGTGTTCGTCTCTCACTTCAATGAAAAATAGGCCTATCTATTATACGTGCGACGCGTATTAATATAAAGAAAACACAATCGAAAATCAAACCGTAAAATAAGACCATTAAATGTCTTTAAGCACCTGCCCCAAACAATGCGCCCAACTTGCGCTACGCGAAAACAGCACGGTAGGAGGTGGGTGACTTTCCCCCGTCGCTCGTCGGAGAAAATTCCCCGATACGTTACGCGGAACGTAAATTCCCAGCGCTCGCGATTTCAACGCCGCAATGACGTTGGGAGATCGGGCCCTGCGATATCGGTCGACGGGGGCGACTGGTCACGGGACGATACGCCGAGAATCGTTCCTGAGGGGGGTGTGCGTTCGGCGACGCTCGCTAGGTTGGCTGGCTGGGTGGATGTCGCTGTCGCATAAATCACGGGCGGTATCTTCTGGCGCGGCGGTTCGCTCATCACGCCGAAGTTCTTGTCGCGCCTTAATAACGCCCGGGCGTCTCACCCGCGCCTCCGCACCGATTCTCCCTCCACCCTCCCGCTCTCCCCCAACCATCGGCGGCTTGGCCTTTCCCACCCGCTGCCGTCGTCGTACTCAGAACGTACCTTTCGTCCTTCTCTCGAGACCGACCGCCTCTCGCTTCTCCCGGCTGCGAGACGGCACCGACCGCGCGGCACGACTCTACGCTTCGCTACAAATCCTGATTATATTCTGCAAGTGACGTTATACCGTAAGGGTGCGATGGCGTGTTGAAGTCTGGTTTTTGTTTCCCTCCGTGTCGTTCCCGCACCCACACACACTCGTCCCGCACTCCTCCCCGGCCGCCCCCGCGGCCGCCTCCGGTAGCCTCTTCGCCCTTCCACGTCAGCCGCAACCGACCTCCTCTTCATCCCCCGCGAAGGTAGCGTTGCTCTTCCAGTGGCGTCTCGCCTCCTGCGCGCCGCCACCTCCTCATCCTTCTCTTCCTCCTCCTCCTCACCCTTTCTCTCGGTTTTACCTCTAGCTTCGACATTCTCATCCTCGTTCCTCGTGCCTCCCTTCTCTATCCGGCGCAACGGCGGCAACTACCCTCACGAAACCGGATGGAGGCTCCTCTCATCTTTACCCGGGCGACTGACAGCCTGGACCGCGTAAATCAATTTTCAATTACGGCTCTGGTATACGTATAGGAGGCAGGCAGGCAGGCAGCAGGCAGGCAAGCAAGCAAGGCAAGGCAGGTTGGTGGTCGGTTGGGTAGGTGCCCGTGCACTCGACCGAGGAAGAGGAAAGTCGACGGACGAAGAGGGAGTCTGCCGACTCTCTGTATAAAGCACGTACCACGGGGAGAGAGAGAGAGAGAAAGAGAGAAAGCGGGAGATGGTGGAAGAAGAAGCGGGAGCTGAAAAGGGAGGAATGAGCGGTTGGAAGAGACGGCAGAAAGAAGACAGCGGGAGAAAACGAGGTAAAGAGTGAGCGAGAGAGAGAGGAGCGCGAGGGGGAACGAGAGAGGGAGAGGAAACGTCGGTGCGAAAGAGAAAGGGAGTGAGAGAACGCCGACGCGGCTCGGTGGGTACGTACGTATTATTATACTTCGCTACAGTCATATTTATAAATCAGCGATATAGCACGACGAGCGGAGACGTGGAGGGATGGAATTTATAGCTTCGTTCTCTTTCCTCCACTGCCAGCTTCTGCCCCTCTTGACTAGCGAGCTACCCCCTTCGCCTCCTTCAACCTCCGCTCATTCCACGAGCTACCCCTTCCGATAGCCCCCTTCTTCTTCCCGCCCGCCGCCCCTGTACACTCTCGTCGTCCCGTTGTCCCTCTTTCTTTCTCTCTCTCTCTTTCGTTCCCTGGTACCCTCCTTATTCCGCGACTCCCTCGCACACCCGGTAGCCTCTCTCAGCGGAGAGTGCGCGGGCATACAAACTGCCAAGCCGGTACGTATGAGCTTAGGTCGACATTTTCCCTCCTCTCTTTGGCAATAAATCTGCGAGTCTTTTGAGCCGACGGCACGGTCCGGAGAGAGAGAAAGATGGAGTGAGCAAAAGAGAGCGAGAGAAAGACAGAGAGGGAGAGAGAGAGACAGCTGGAGCAGAGGAGAATGGGGAGGGTTTCCAGAGCGCGGCTCGCCGCTCCTGGGGTACCAGAGGTCGCCCTCTTGTTCTCTCTCTATCCCGTTCTCACCGACGGCCGCTCTCCCTCTCGCGCGTCACGGGAATGTATATAATTAGCAGCATTGTGCTTCCTCGGACAGATTTACGGGTCGTATCGCTACCGCGGCTGCATGCATAAGCGCGTTAAATAAGTATTTATCCGCCCCGTGGGGTACGGCGATGCCCGAGGTATCCGCCTGATGGATTTGCCGCTCGAACGCCCGAAACTGCATTAAACGCGTCCCTACTAACCGCGGGCTCGTCCCCGACCGCCCACTTCCCTCCTTCTCAGCCGGGGCGAAAGAGAGCAGAGATAGATGCAAAAGTCGGGAGACACAAGTTTACATTAATGTCCCTCTCGCCCGTGCGGAACGGGATCACGGCCGCATACACCGTCGCGGAAATTCGATTTTAAAAACTCAGTTACTCTCGACGTGGATTGCCAAGGACCATTCGTTGCGCTTCTCGGTTAGTCGCTCGCGTAGGGAATACCCGGTTTGCGTATCGGGACAAATACCACCGTAACCGTGGGCGAACCGTCGACGAATCGCGAACTACGGCGGAACACTCCGCGGCGGCGTTACGACGAGGACGTTTACATATTTATAATGCCGAACCGAGTAGCGTTCCGCAACATGCATAAATTATGCAAATGCACCAAATGAACATCCGCGAATAAAGCGCGACCGAAGGAAAAAAGGGGAAAACTCGAGAAGGAGAGGATCACCGTCGTAAAGCGATGAAATTTGGACGAGGGGGTGACTAGTGGAGGGTGCGAGCGGTATAGGGAACGCGGAAGCGTTCAGTGCGAAAGCGGGTGCACAGCGGAGGACGAAATTAGGGTCGCCGTGCAGCGGCGGCTCGCGTAACGTACCACAAGCGAGGCGTCAGCACACGGGACAGTAGAAATAAAAAAAAGAAAAAAGATTCCATAACGTCGAAAGTGCGGGGACGAAGATGGACACCCGCCACTCAGCGCGGGGTGCTGCCGCGCGTGACACCCCCGGCCCGGTGACGGCTCGCAGTTCGCAGCTCGGTTCGCAATCCCGGCTGCGCTTCCATCGACGCTCGATCGGACCATTTATCACCCCTGAGAGCGAGCGCGCGCGTGCAGTCAGCGCGTATAACGCGCGGCCGGGCCGCACACCACGGGGCGAGGGTGCACTTTCAGCCACTCGACGGTCGGGCCGCTCGTGTATTTGCTCGCGGGGGTTGTGCATCCGTTGCTTTGGTACGTATGTACGAGAAGCCTCGTATAGAGCACACACATACACACACGCGCGCGCGCGCGTGCGCACCCATCTGTGTCTCCCGTGTGTCCCTCTTCTCTGCACACTCACGCACCCACGGACGAGCGCGTCGTTGCCCCTGCACGGCCAGGACTTCCGTCAAGTTTCAAAGAGTTGACGGATGATCGCCACGGGACGGAAAGACGACGAGTCCGGATCCATCATATTTTCCACGTCCCACCGTTGGTATACCCTTCTACCCTTCCGCGTGCATCGGTGGTGATCAAGCGCGAGCCTGGCGTCCGCGTTACTACCGCTTGCAACAGATCCGCTTTTCCAGGAATTATTTTTAAGCGTGTGGATGATGCCAGTCTTCCTCTGCGCACGAGAAAATTTCTTTTAGAGGATTAAATAGTAATATCCAGTCGAGGGGAATGTTTTTAGAATAATTGAAGCTAACAATAAGACAAGTCCTTATCATCCTTTTTATTTTTGCTCGCTAATATAACAACGAGAAATTCCTCAGACGTGTTGTTATTATACATTAATTAAGGTTTGGTAACAGAGGATAAGTGTATTTATATAATTATTTAGAAATGTTGCTATTCAATTTTGCACTGGTTTAGTTATGCGAATTAACAGATATGTTATAAACAATAAGAATTATATTAGACATATATAAATTTATATTTAGGAGCTACCGGATCTCTGAATTAAACAGCGGCGCATGAGTTGAATGCATTTGTGTAACTTGCACAAAATGTTGAATTTGCTAATTAATCTAATTAATTAGGAGAAACGATTGTTCATCGTTATTTAATTAATTAATCAATTCCAGTAGTGCCCTGACTGAATCGGGCAACCATAATGACGCTATAACCAGCCTCGCCAAAGGTACAATTATTGTGTACTCAATAATAATAGTTACTGTATTATTTTGGTATCTGCAATCAACTGGCAAAGAATAATTATCGGCCGAACGAATCGTCTTTAAATAATAAAAAAGTAGTTCGATTGCAGTCTCGATTTATCCGTGTATAACAACACCTGTTACACCCTTGCGTATTTTTGTCTTTTTTAAAGTATATATTCAAGAGGAGACTCTCTCTCTTTCTCTCTCTCGCTTGCTGTACTTTCGAATTACAATCGTGCGAGCAGTTGCGCTTGTATGCGCCCGTAAGATGTAAATGCTCTTTCCCGGCCAGGGCACGACGCGTCCTGGAAATGATTTTCCAAATTGGAAGAGTTCCAGAATCGGTAAGCCGGCAATAGGCATCCTCTCTGGATCCACCGGCGAATTCGCAGCTCCGCGTCGGCAATATATTACGCCTTTGCCGGCGTAGATTGCAATGATCGATTTTCTATTTTCCAAGAGCTATTAAAACGCGTATCGTCGACGCGGACACGGTCGGCCGATATATTAATTCGCCGAGCGAGCCAGGGGTGACGATAAATTAGAGGGAAGAGAAGTCGCGCAGACCGCCGAGGAAACGTTGCACGGGGGTGCATTGTGCGGTCGCGCGCGCAGATCGGGGCTGGGCGCCGGTATTTTACGAGGCACCGGAAATGGAACCAACAGTCGATCGTGCCCGTCCGCGACGTTCCGCCCGGACAGCGCGTCGACTCCGGATCAATCTCATAATTTCGGCGACGACGGCGACGGCGGCGTCGCCAACGGAGAGATACAAGGAAGAAGCGCACGGCGGCGACCGCGCAATGTGGAACGAGAGAGAGAGAGAGAGAGAGAGAAAGAGCTGATAGGGTAGATACATCGCGGGATAACGGCGACTATCGAGGAGAGCATAGCGTATTTCCACCGCTCCCTCGTCCGGTGGGTTTAGCGGGAAGAGGGACAGGGTGGAGGGCGGACGAAGGTTCGGGGGTTCCATCGGTTTGTCTCATTTCCGGGATCCAATCTCTCGGCTCGATGCCGGGCCAACCTGCAGCCTCGCTATCCATGAACCGCTCGCTCGTACAATCCTACACCATCCTCTCCTCCCTCCCCTCCTTCATCCCTCGTCCGCCACCGTCACTGCCGCCCGACGTCGTTGCCGTCGTCGACCCCTTTCTCTCCGGTAGCGAGACCGGGGGCTGCCGGCACGCCGCCACCCAACGGCACTTTAGAACTGCTCCCAAACCCTCTCTCTTTCTCTGCGCGTGTATAGGTATTCTCTCTGTGCTCGAGATACGTTCTATCCTTTAGCCCAAGCCTAATGTGCGCGCTGGAATCGGGCTGGAAGAGAGAGGAGATGGAGGAAGAAGAGATGGTGGCGGTGGAGGAACGCCGTCGGTACAGTGAATAAGGGTGCGCGCGGCGTAGCGAGAGAGGAAGAGAGAGAGAGAGAGAGAGAGAGAGAGAGAGAGAGAGAGAGAGAGAGAGAGAGAGAGAGAGAGAGGTGACTTTATCTCGTGGCGCCCAACAAGGCGACTCTCGCGTTTCAGGACGAGCGCCAAGTGTATCGCCGCGAGTTTATGCGAGCCGAACTGCAGCGGGTCGAGTTGGGTCTGCTCAGAGAGAAGAGTCGGAGGGGAGCGGGAGTGGCAAAGAGGTTGTGCAAGCGGCGAGAAGCAAGGAACAGCGAGAGAAAGAGAGAGAGAGAGAGAGAGGGAGACGGAATGAGTTGAGTCGATCCAAGTCGACCGGAGTCGAGTCGAGTCGGGTCGAGTCAGCCTCTATCCCGGTTGTCGTGCTAGGGAAACTTTGTCCATTTTCATCCCATGGGGATCCGTCCACCGGCGCTATCTTCGCCGGCACCGGAGAATTTTGCGCGCGATCGTGACGAAGACAACGACGTCGAAGGATAATTCCGCGTCGTAAAGAACCGCGGTACCGACCTTCGGCGCCGTCGTCGCGAGGAAGCCCTTGAAATAATGAACGCGCCGGCCAAATAGACGGAATGGCCGGGCGTAAGAGAGATCCCGGGGGAGGAAGTATTAGATATAATAGATTTTTCGAGACCGAATCCGAGATTATGAAAAGAGAGTGGAGGACCCGGAGACTGGCTCACGATTATTTGCTGACGACTGACGTGTGCGATATTCGTCCGATTTAAAACGTACAATTGTATATTGATTAAATGTGTCTATACGTGATTATTTTAAGATTACAGAAATATTAACTTCGACAAGTTGCATCAAAAGCGCGATATAAAAACGCGGAATCCGGTAACGATAATAATTAAATGATTTTATTCATTTTCCCACACGGTATGTTAAAAAGCTCTCACCATTATTTCAGCATTTTCTGCTATCTACACACGGCGTGAAGAGTGACACGGTAATAATTTACAACAATAAGTCTGCAATAATGCCCGGCAGCGGAGTATCCGTTTTTTGCATAAGTTTTTGTGAGCTCGTCACGCTGCGCAAATGTCAGCAGGCAAGCAGCGGATTCAATGGACCGGCAGCTCCGTTAAAATCGATGAATTACGAGACAACGCATTAGTGCAGTCCGCACGATACTAATCAGCGAAATTTCCGTGCGATAAATAAACGAATGAAAGCGCGTAACCAGATACGCGCGCGGTAATGTCGATGCGATGGAAACGCCGGCCCTCGTAAATCGACAGATTTTTCAGTAAAACGGGAAAAACAAATAAATGAACAAAGAACGAAAATCAAAACCTGGGACACACGGGTAACGATTGCACTGGGATATGTATATGAGGCCGGCGGCTTATTGGTGGTTTCGAGGTGAATTCGCTCGTAAATATGTATGCGTAATATTGATTCGACATAGACGCATAAAGATAGACTAAAGTGGATTTGGAACATGGAATCGTAATTTCTGCAAATATTATGTTTGTGTTCGGCCGCCGCCCGCGAATCGGATCCGGCTGGAAAACATTTTTTCATTCCCCCTCGGGATTTTATAATAATTTCGAGCGCGTAGATCTGATTACCTTCCGCGAAATTTATTAAGCACTCTATTATGCTGTTCAATGAAACTGTAAGTTTTCGCACATAACTTGTAAATGTTTACCGTATTTCACTCACGTGACGACACACTGCTATCAAGGATAGGAAAGCGGAACGAAAAATCGAGATGAAGCGAGAATTAACGTTGCAATCGATCACGATTGGCTTTGGCGATTACGTAAACAGCGTTACGATGATCGCAACCAACTCGTTCCCAGGAGTCGCCCCTTTGTCGTTTCCTCAAAAGCCGTAATTCGTAATTGATGATCAGGCGGAGATTACTCCGACATGCAACTACGATCCAAACATCCCGGCGGCCAGAGGGACAAAGATTTATCGCCAGAAATGAGAAGAAGGGATAAGATCCAGCGGAGGAGGAGGAGGACAGGAGTAAATGAAGAGTCACGAGAGGCGTCAGTTCGCGTTCACCCTCGCGCGTTGTTATTTCTCCGAGGCATCATGAATATCCGCGGCTGATAGTCCGGGATGGGATGCTGCGAATAATGAAGACGCAAATGCGATCACGGTGGGAGATTTTCGTGGACCAAGGAGACAGGAGAAGTTAGACGCCGGAGAGGATAGCCGAGCGGATCGAATGACAGAGGATGGAAGGAGCGAGCAAGGAAGAGCATAAGGGGAGGCCAAGGGGAGGGTGCGAGAGTGAGGAGGTCGCACAGCTGGCACGCCGAATGTAATGTAACGAGGCGCCTTATCTCTTTGCTATTATCTCCGCTCGTTTTCATCGTGCTCCGGCCACGGCCCGGCCGGGATACACAAAAGTATTATGTCGGCACTTACGGTATCGCACGGCGGCGGGACGGGTGCACGCGGGGCAACAATACCGGGGCCGGAATACCGTCCCGTCATCGTCCGCGTGAGGGTTGCTCGTGCGTGACCGCCGAGCGGATTCACGGTTCTTCAGCGGGACTCTTCGCGGTCGCACGACTTTCCGTCTCGGCTCCATCTTTCTCTTCCTCTTCTCCATGTTGCCCCTCGCGACTTTCGTGCTCCGCGACGCAAAGTGCCCGGGATCGTCGAGCGGATATATGACGAGTGTGAGGGAGACGAATCGTTGCTGCGACCTGACGTTCAGTTCGACCCGACGTCCGTCCGTCGTTCACCGTCATCGTGCGCCACGCGAGCACGTCACGCGGAAAGATGCACGCCGCTTCCGGGAGCGACACGAACCACCGCGCGACATGCCGTGGCAGCTCCGGTGTCCTCGTCGACTTGCGGAACCTTTTACATGACGGGCGGGCGTGCGCGAGTTTGTAATAGAAGATTCCAAGTATTTCGTTGCGGTCGAGCCTAATCGATGGAAGCAAACGCGAGGAGGGAATAATGACTTTCCCGGAATCAATTACGGTTCCACTTTGTAAGCTATTACGTGTTTATTATCTCTCGCTCTGTCCCGCGTCCACGGCATTGTAATATCCATTTTTCCATCCGTCTGTTTCGAATAATTGTACAGGAGTTTTACGTTCCGGGACTTTCCTCTTGCTGCACATTAATATTCCTACAGATCGATATCGACATTCATTAATATCCGCAATATTTCTTAAGCATGTACAAAAATAACACTGTTGCATCTGAAATTTCCATAGTATTTTGAAATCAGGAAGCCCATAATAATAAATGTTCAAACTACATGACGAAAGCGAGAAAAAGAAACACAGATTACACACGTGTAAGCGTGACATTTCGTGCGACTTTTTCGCGATCGATCGTTCCGATGAGGATACCGAAATAGATTCGCCGTCGGTCGAAATAAGCTCTCGGACGCGTTGTGTGGCTGCAACGCGTGCATCGGCACACGCCGGATATTAAATAATTTCGGGATAAATAAAGTCGCGCCGGATATCGCTGATCTCTCGGTCATCGTTTACGGGAACGAGCTCATTTGCCAGCCCCTCATCTTATTGCCGGTGAACGGCGGATTATCTATGGTGCTTTGATTGTTCTCCGAAATGAAACGTATTGATTACTCGCGTTCAATGAGCAGCAGGCTCTCTCCTATCGGCCGACGCATCTGCCTCACTTGGTTCCTTTCTTCGCTCGATGACGACGATGACTCGTCGTCTTTTGACAGGAAAAAAAGGGGGTGGACGGAGGGGGGGAGGAGGGGGGAGAATGATATCCTCGTCTCGAATGGCCCGTCCGCCCTTGATGTCGCCGCGATGAACGGAACGATCGACGGGGAATAATCATGCACCGATGATCCTGAATGCCTTCGATGACAATGAGGCGTCGACCCGACTCGATCACAACTCGTTTATGTCCGCATTATCGATTTCAGAAAGGTCGACAAAAGATTCTTAATTATGATACCGTGGATACACGTCATAAACATCACCGGTCTATCGCCGGGCCGCCATCTAGCCGCGGTAATTGCGAGAGGTGGACGAGTTATGGGAAATGTAATTTTTGTTTCGAGTTTTTTTTGCAATTGGAGAGACAGCTATGCTTTCTGCTTTGATCTGAAAATTCTTAATCCTGCATTAGAGATCAGATCAAAGAGAAGATAACTTTTTTCAAACGTCCGTGACGTAAATGCTCTTCGACCGGCAAACGATCGGCGGTTGTAATGAAATAAGAGTGAGTCCAGCTTGCGCAAGCAATTGCACCGTAAATTGCACCGGAACCTAAACGCGCGATGTTAAATCACCGTACGGGCAAACGAGAGCGAACGAACGAGAAAGAGTTAATTCGTCAGTCACTTGGTATTTCGTGGCGAAATGCGGCGACTGGATCGAATAGACGAATCGCGGGGCCATTAGAGCGTCTGCCGTGAGGACGGGCTGAGGGATTGCTTCGACAGAGCGATTACAGTGGTCGACGTGTTCGAATGGAAAAAAGGGGGAGAGAGAGGAAGAAAAAAATCGGCGATACCAAACAACGGGTCGAGTCCACATAGAGGGGGAGAGAGAGGGAGACAGAGAGGCTGCCGGTGGGGTCGCGTTTTTCCGGGGTGAACTAATAGACTCCCGCCCGCCCGCTCGCTCGCTCGCTCGCTCAACTCCGCGTGCACCCTCTTTCGCCCACTCTTCCTCTTGCTCTCCCTCTCTCTTTCCTTCGGCCGTTTCCTGCCTCCCTCGCTCTCACGCTCAAATAAAAGTTTGCCGTGACCCACCACCACGACACCTGTTGAACCGCTGGCCAGAGCTGGTTTTCCGGCCAAAAAAATCGGCAATTAGCGTATGAAGTCTGTCCATCAAGGTCGGCTGAAAAAGAGTTACGATGACGAGGAGGGGAAGGAGGATGGACGGAACCGTGCAGCAGAGCGAGAAAGGAAAAGAACCGTGTCGGTGAAGGAGAGAAGCGCGGGAGTGAAAGCCGTTCATCGAGATCCGATCGCTCGTTCACGTCGACGCGTGTGTCCCCATAAGTCAAAAAACGTTCGTCCGTCGTTATACGCGCGAAGTAGAGCGCGCGCATAAATTCGCTTTGCGCGACACGCTCGCGCGCTATCCGTTTATGCGTGAATGAAGAATGACATTATGCTTGATAATTCATCGTGACCCGGTGTAATCCTTAACGGTACGCCGCGCGAACACTCCGACATCGAGGACACGCGGAGAAACGGACGGCGGGCGGACAGTAACCGGAATGTAAATAAAATCAAATCACTCGCGGCGGATAAATCGCCAACGAGGAGGCGAGCGAGAGAGGAGAGAGGGAGAGAGAAATGATCGATAAACTATCGGCAGTAATACGCGAGCATAATAAATGACATACGGGGGAGGGGTGCCCGGGACCCCCAACTATCGCGGGGACTATAGGCAAAATAAAATATCCCCTTGGTCGAGGGGATAAGGGTTTATAAATCGCGATTAAACAGGAAGTGCGTCGCAGAGAAATAATAGCCGGCAGTTTGCGAGACTGCGGGCGACGCGACGCGACGCGGTATATTCGACGGGCAGTAAATTCGCGAACGTCCGCAATTTGGCACGATCTATAGACACCGCTATCTGCATAAGGGACACTGCAGTCTGATTATGCATTCGGCCGGCGCGTAAGAGCGAGTGGAAGGGAAGAGCACGACGGTGATTGACGGTTGACAGGATTGACTGACGGGCAGACGCGACCCAAAGGGTTGACGAATGGCCCTCGGTGGCCAAGCGAGCTTTCTAGCCGCAGCTCGGTCCAGCGGTCCGCAGGAAATGCATCACGATCCGCGTCAGGTGCACGTCGATCTCGCATTGTACACACCGGCCGTGTCGTTATCTGTTTATCGCAAGTGTCCACGCTGGATCACGCAGTCCCCAACCATTTCGCGTTTACCCGCAACGCGCAGATACAGGAGCAATACTTGTTCCGTGTTTATTTTATTGACCGATTGTATAGTAACCGAAACAACGGCCGCGCCGTACAGTGAAACGTTGCATCGAATGAGCCGAATGCTCACCGTTCGGAGAACAGTAAAAAATATTTCAACGTCGCACGTAGAAATTTTTTAACAATTTTTATTCCATCTCTGAGAGAGGACAAGTGCTCGATTGATTAGATGCAAGTATCATTCGCTTTCTCTTACCAGGAATGAAATATGAGAATGATTAATTATTTGGAGTTTTATAAAATATTGTTGGCTTGACTAGAAGAGATTAGGGAGTTTGTGTGGTAGGAAATTCTATTTCTCAAATCGCGTTACATAGCAAGGATCTTTATATGTCGACGCACTTTTCGCGTGATACTTGAGACGATTATACGTTTCGGGATTACGTAGCATCGATCTTACGATCGAATGGTCTTCGACGTACGAATATCTATTCGCCAGACAACGTGAGAGAACCAATCGTCGTACGTTCGCAGCCTCGACGGCGATTCGCCAAGAACGGAGGTCGAAATGGAAATTTACGAGGCAGATTCCAGGATAAATGCTGCAGCGTAGCGAACAGCTTTTAGGGCAATGGGTCGTGCGTTCTTTCGGATAGGGAGTTAGTCGTGCCCGCATTTTACGATTAACGTGATGTTCTTTCGACTCCGCCGATGCGTTCCTTTCACGGACTCGGTAGTAGCCGGACCTCCGGTAGATATCACGGCAAAATAAGCGTACATATGTATCCAGCGTTTTTCCATCGCCGCAATTTCAGGACACCGCTGCACAAAGGTCAAATGTCGACCGTGAGCGATGGAACAAGCCGTTTAGCGGATTTTACGTCGTATTATTTCATCACGCGCGAGGCGTTCGAGGATAGGAGTTTCCGTATTTCATTCCCCGATCGCGCAAGTCGTAACTCTGCTCGTTTTCCAGTTAAAGCTGTGCGCCGTTACATATCATAAGATAAATGTCCGATCTGGAATCAGTAACCGAGATGCGGGATTCGCCGCGACGCAATTTAATTCGTCTCGCGAGCAAGTGGTAAATACTCCATTGCACAAACGGTATATTTTGCTGCACTGCGACCGTAGAGTACGTGAAACTTGTCCTTCGTTTATCGAATCAAAGTAAGAATATATATACGATGCTGCAAATTACGACAAAAATACCCTCCACATTTCGTCGATTCCACATTGCGTCGATTAGCGCTTCAGGATCCAAGCACGAAGCGCAGAAGGTACTTTTATCGCGAGCCCGAATGCGATTTTCCGTCGACGTTCGACTTCTTCGACCTCGTGATCCGGCAGCTTCCTCCCACGCGCTTATATCTTCGCGTTTGCGAAGAATCATAAGAAGCCGCAATACCTCGGCCGGGCTCGTCCTAAGAAACGGCGCGTTCACGTACCGCGTACGTGTTTACCCGTGCGTGTGCACAACGAGCGACAGCGAAGGATCCATCCACCCCTTCCGCACGACCCTTCCGCATTTCCCGACTACCCCGGGACCTGCGGCGCGCCGGAAGGCGAGGAGCGCTGCGGGGCCGCACGGGGCGGTATGTTTATTGCTCGAAGCTATCTCTTCTGGCGAGGGTGGCTGCCGCGTCACACGAGGTCATTTTCATAATTCGGCCGTTCGTATTCTCCGCGGCCGCGCGGCCCGAATCGAACAACAGCGCGCGGCGGAGGCCGCGAGAACGCTTCTCGTTCTCGAAGTCTCTCTCTCTCTCTCTCTTTCTCTCTCTCTCCCTCGAACTCTCTTTCTCTCCCTTTCTCTCTTGCTCGCTCGTTCTCCCTCATCGCCAGTCTTCCTCCTGCTCCTCTCTTGCTTCTCTCTTCTTCTACGCCCACCGCCACCCTTCGCCTCCTCCACCTTTTCAGACTTTCGCCTCTCTTTGGTTGACTACCTATCTCCTTCCCCTTCGACGTCCATGAGCTTCCTTGTCGTTATCTAGTGCCGTCTTGATGCAACACACCTTTCCTCTTCTTCTTTTTCTTCCTTCGTAGCTGTTTATCCTTTTTTCCGCGCGTTTCCATCGCCCGCTCTGCACCTCCCCTATCTTTCTCTGAATTCTTTCGCTCTCTGGTATCACTGCAATTGTCCTCGGTCTCCCTGCGTAGCGACTATAACACCGCTCCCCGGTATATACGGCCTCATATTGATGCGAGATACCTTTCTCCCGTGCTCCCTTCCTTTCCAAGATCACGAAAAACCTTCTCTCGCTCCTCTCCTATTCTCTCTCTTTGGTCTTCCTTTCCGTTTCCCAACTTATTCATAGTATTCGACAGTTTTCGATACGCCAGTTGTGTCGACGGCGCGGACATCTCTCTTCTTCTTCTTCTTCGTCTTCTTCCGTTCGTTCCCGAGGAGGGAACGAAGGGAACGAAGTAGGGGAGGACTGGCTCTCAGCATGGCGTCAGTGTCTCCGTTGATCTATTGCTCCCTGTACACCGGATCGATGCGGACCAATCAACCGCCAGCAGCCGGCCACCACGTCGTCCCCGATGACCGGAAAGAGAGAAACGCCTCTTCAGTTCTCCGGCAGGTTTGCCTTCTGGGCCCTTCTGCGTCCTTCGCTGCGTCCATTTTCGGACGCGACCTGTTTCGTTATCATCTGAGGCTGAGGTCGCCTCAGTCAGATGATTCACGTCGGTGTCGTTCATCCCGCAACCCGAATCTTCCTCCTCCTCTCTCGATACTACTCCTCATCGATGCGCGAGATAAGAGAGAGGGATTAAGCACGGTGTGTGCGATACGCCGAAAGTTTTCGGGACGTCGAGAGATACCTCTCGCCATACTTACGGGAAGTTTCTTTGTTTTCGTCGGCGGAAAACCTGTTTGAAATTCGATGCAGCGGTGGAATACTTTATGTCTTTCGAGCAATGGCTTTAACCCGCGGTGTATCATGTCATGAATTCCCTCTCGTGAAAGGACTTCATAAAATTCTGAGGAATTCGTTTAGCCGGCCGTTTGTTATCCGGTCGGGCGACCGGAATATTTATAATACGCTGCCGCGATATAAAAGAATGCCGTTCTGTAGTTTGGCATATTAAACGATTCCCGATTTCCATTATTCCAATAAAGTGAACGCGAGCAACGTACACGTGTAACATGCTCCTTCAGGCATCGTCCGTTTTAGCGTTTTAATCTCGGCTATCGTAAGATCGACTAGATAATTCGGGATTACGGAGTGCGTTTCGCTACAGATAATAACGTAAGTAATGGAGATTGTTCCAAAACTAATTGAGATATGCACTCCGCCGTACGTTGCCGGTAATCAAAGTCCCCGCCGCATTTTAGGATCGGAAGACCGAGAGAAATACGAGCCTCGTTTAAATGACTGCCGGTTGCAGTTTTATTTTCGCGCGCGAGCGTAATTAATGCGATAAATAAGATCTCCGTTTTTTTTTCTCACATCTCGTCCGGAAAGTATATGTATTTTAATACGCGGCGATCGATAATATTGCGGGGACAATCTTAAAGCGAATAGCCCGCGAAAAGAGTGATGCGTGGTCGGCATCGCTTATCGTGGGGTCGATAAACAATCCTGTCGCGGTAATTCCGAGCTTTTTTCTCACCGTTTGCAGGGAAAAGCCTGCATGCCCTGAGTCATACGCGCGACGAGATTATCCGTTCGCACCCTCTCCGTGCTATGACGTACCGACGGTGCTTAGCAGGTGCGACGTGAGATACGACGTTGTCGTAAGTAACGACTATAGTCGCGCTGAGGAGAAGTTAACGGTCGCCCGAGTCGCACGGACTGGCCGGCCTTCGTCGACGATTCCCCTGAAAAAGCAAGTTTGTAAGCGTAGTCAGTCCTGCTAGAGAGAAACCTGCGGATAGGCCCCGTGTGACGGAGAAGTGCAGATCAATTTGTTACGCGCGCCGAGCTGCGCGAGGTGTCCCGTAAATTGTACGGCGTGCAACATTTTGTCCAAGTTCAATCGGCAATCAGGGTTCTTAATATCGCGTTCGAGATGTATTTATATGCATTCGCGCGCGCACATGCAACCTCCCCGGGAGGAACGACTCTCACGTTTTCTGAAGGATAACTGCATCTGGTATTTTTTAATCATGCATGTGCCAATTAAGAGAAACATATCAGCATGTTTCCTCGATGGTTTGTAGCGACAGAAAGTGTCGAGATTTTTCTCTGTTGATCTTGGTATTATTTGAAGCGTGGATAACGTGACACTTGATATCGAGAATGAGGAATTTATGGAGAAAGATAACGTCCAGATCAGATTTTCGTCGAGGGAGGATCGACTTGCTGAAGTCATCCATTTAATCCAGAGACATCCCGCAGTTCTTGAGGCAGTCTAATACATGTTACGAATAACGTTTGTACAAATGACATTACACGAGTCGAGAGTTTGTGACTTAAAAGAGACGAGGAGAGACGAGAAGGAAAGAGACGAGAAAGCGCAAAAGACCCCAGCGCTATATTAACCCTAATGGCTCGCGAGGATATAAAGCACATCCCACGCATATACTAACTCGTTATTATTGCCGCATAAATAACGCGATAATCCTGCCGTGGCGATGGAAGTGCGAGGGTTCGGCCGAAGCTGCCATGGAAGCTGCTTTCGTAGCAACCCCCTGTCGACGACAGCGAACGGCAGCCAGTAGAACCCGAAGGATTTCACAGAATGACACTCGGCTCTTCCGGAGAGGCCGACTGGCTTAACGAACTTCGGTGTTACGCGTTATGATCTCCACCTGTAACACCATCGCATATATACGATATAACAGGCGCGAATACGGTATAAACGCGCTACAAACGCATCTTCCACGCGCTGTTACCTCTGCGCATAAGTAAAGCGTAATAGTGACCGTCATTAACTTCTCTGTTAATTTGGAACTTGGAGCACCTTGAAGATTTGAAATTGTGTGAGATTGGAGACGGAGTAAACAGAGAGAAGATACACGATAATCGATAGCTAATGTATATCGCTAACAAAGTCGCGGTTGTCAGGCGAGAAGCTTAAAGCGTCCAAAGTGTTTTCATCCGCCGGAATAATTACGGTGACGAAATTCATGATTGGACGCCAGGGAGAGAGAAAGAGCTTTAAGCTTTCGCGGCGCTTTCTTGATATCGTCACAATAAAAGGCAAGTCGGACGTCGGGGCAAAGACAGCGAGCAAATGGGAAGGAAACAGGTGAGGAGGAGGAACGAGGGGCGAAACGGAGGGACAGAGAGAAACGCTCCGTCGAGGGATGCTGGAGGGCTTGCTAGAGGCTCTGCCTTAGCTGGCAGGGCGTGCGTCAATAAGCGTCCATCAGCCGTAATGGCAGTGAGCGCCACCTCGGATGCATTTAGATGGCTGTTTAGCCCCGGTTGTCTCGGTGTGGCCTGAAATCTCCTCCCCCGCAACCCCTCCGCCGGTCGAGACCCGACTGTTGTGCAGCCCCGTAAGATCCAGCGCCGTCGCCACCTCAGCGTCCCCGTCTTTTGTAGCCGCCAAAGCTGCTGGGCGCGCCCGAATAATTAGACAGTCCGGTACCATTTTACCGGGCCTTTTAATTAATTTGTATAAATCCTCGAGTAGGCACCATTCCGCGCGCCATGACCTACCCCCTGTGTCTCATGCCGAACTGCCGTTTGACGCCGATCGATGAAAAGTCTCGTTTCAGCTTCGTAGAATATGCGAGATACAAAGGATATCGTGAAAATTTTTTTTCATGTAAATTATCCGAACGTGATAGCGCTCGTTAATGTAACACTGGAACGTACAGGTAATAAATTTTGTTTGTCAATATTGATAACGAGATTTTATTAACCTTTCAGTTTATTGTACTTAAATCTTAATCAAAACTCAGTTTTGACGGGAAGAAATGGGACAACTCTCAATTTGTTTGACATAAATATACACTTGCATAGATAATTCCCTAATGTCACAGGCAAAGATACGTTTCGCAATATTTTCATGAAAGACAGAAATAGCTGGTTGTGTCTTCCACGTAAAAATCCAAGTTTAGAGCGCCGAATGCCGTTCGCGCGCGCTTATTCGGCACTTCCCCGGGCTTTTTTCCAGCCGCCTCTATTTACAACCGAGCAGTTTTACGCCAGTCGAACGGCGATCATTCCATCCGCATCCGTAATCTAGCATCCATTCCAAGTACGACAAATACGACAATCCACGCCTGCCTGCCTGGCCGCCACGGCGAACGAACTCGGTCCGCTATCTGGTCCCCCGTATACACCAGCGTGTTTTGAATGGTTCTCTTTTTCGTTCATATGTCAACGTGCTGTATATCGTCGAACCCGATGGAACGTCCGGGCCGCCGCAATCGTCTTCCCTGCCTACACTCGCAATCAGAATGCTCGTAAAGTAGATATCGCGAACCGCCGAAAAACCGCCGTTCTCTCCCCCTCTCACCCCCTCGCCGCCCCTGATGACCGCCCCGAAAGCGAGAATTCGGCCCCGCACGGTGTATACGCCTTTGCGCATGCGGTGTATGCAAAAAAAGGCCGGTCGAGGAGGGCTGCAGGATCGCCGCTGAGCTCCAGGCTCGAGGATTAAGGACATTATTAACGGGCGTACCGTGGACCGACATACTTACGTCCGCTCGGAATGCCCCGCGATAAATACAGCGGTGGCTGCCGAGCGTCCGGGCACCGGAGGGGGAGGATGGCTGCGTGGCGTTTAAATAAAATCAGCATTTTATGTTACGAGGGCCGCTCTTCGATCGAGGCGGAGCACGCCCGCGTACACGCTTCTACGCTAGCCGCAACAACGATCGCCGTCCGTCCGTCCGTCTGTCCGGTCGGACGATGCGCTTAATGGTAATGATCCCTGGCCTGAACCTAATGGTATTTACATTTACTAGAAATCAATGGCCGATTTGGGGGGCCGCCGAGTAGACGGGTACACAATTATAAATCACGTCGGACGGAAGAACCAGTCAGGGAGAGAGGAGAGAGGGAGAGGAATGAGGGTGTGAGACGCGGCTGTCGCTCCTTCGTTTATCTCACTCGCCTTTCTCTTTCTCTTCCTACGGCTCTGCCTGATGAGAGGAAGAGGAGGAGGAGAAAGAGGATGCACCGCGATAAGGCCCGGGCTAATGAATGCTGACGCGTTGCACCGATCCCGCGTCGTACCGCACCAAAAAGAACTTCGCCGGGTCTTCGATGTTGCGCGCGCGAGCGCACACGCTCACACTCTTCCAGTAAGCGCGCGCGCGCGTGTACCGTGCTGGAGTTTGGTCGGTGTAACTCGAAGTAAATGTAGGTCGTAATGTATGCCGTTGACGGGGCCGCCCTGTCGGACCGCCGCGCCGACACTAAACAACCTGATGGACCGCGATATCCTGCCACTGACGCGTCATCAGGACGAATCCACCCCGGGACGGACCAGCGCACGAAAATCGTCCTCGCGCGCCTCCGCGCGTGAGGATCTCGTGTCCGTAGATTAGGTATTCCTGGATCCGGCGCGTCTGACGGTTCGCGATTAAATAGCAACTTAACGTACGGCATAAACAGGTCCCCGCTTTGACAGCCGTTGAATGGGCCGTCCGAGACGGCGGCGAGAGGCGGGATAATACTGAAGAAATTGAATTTCTCCCACGAGGTAATCCAGAATTATTGTAACCACCGGCAGAACATTCATGAGACGGCGATAAGGGCGAGCCGGGGGAAGGTTCTTCTAGTTTCCTCTGCATCGGGTTTCTCCGCCGGCTGTGTCGCGCGTCGTGACGTAACTTCCGTCGTCTTAAACAACCGGATGTTGAACAATCTGAGACGAACAGCGATGATGCACCAACCGACGAATAATCGGAACAAATACGTTTCGAAATAAAGAACCCTGAGGAATCACTCTTCCAAGGTTTTAATGAGCGTTCGTCTCATCGGAATGTGCGAACTGGTCGGACAACCCTCAAATTCGGAGATACGAGATTGCGCCGGAAGACGCGAATGTCGCGGAAGGACTTGCTCCACGGGATAATTCAAAATTATCGCCGGCTGGGGGAATGTTCGTGAAGCGGTCGCGGAGAAGAGACGAAATCGGTTGCATCATCGAGAGACAGTGGTTTTCTGGTTTCGTTCCAGGCGCGCCTCGGACCTCTCCATCGTCGGAAGGAGACGCGGTAAAATTTTCATCCTCCAACCTCGATATCGATACTTGAAATATACAGGCATGTGTAGCGTAGACCACGCCGTAGCTACGAAATATTAGACAAGAGGTCCCGGGAAAGGTATCGGATGGGCAGTGCCCGAGCCTGGATACAACAAAGTTGTGGCTGCGGCGATGATTTAGCCCCGGCCTTAATGGAGCTATAAATACTAGCTTTTCGATAGCGGAGGATGAGAGGATATCGGGTCTCGTCCTGTACGATGCTCGGCAGGATCGTAGGTCTGGATTTTACGTCGCGGTTACTTCGCAGATTAGGAAGTCGCCCCCCTTCCATCGGGGGCGGGCCCCGAAATTCGTGAACGACTGTTCGTTCCGCAGACGAGAATGCGAGGGAACTTCGTTTATTATATTGTCGATGACAAAAATTATTAATGGATCCGTTGTTTTCGTCACGTGCAATCACGGGTTTTCATTATTAAACTGAATATATGAAAAAAGAAAGAAATGATGAGTGTAATTTTTTTATCGAGCTCAAAGTTTTTCTCTCCGTGAAGTGAACGATTCGATCGCATTGTTTACTGTGATATATTCACGATGCAAAGATTCTAAATTTTTTAAAATATATTATCGATTGTAAATTAAGATTGATTAATAACGCGCGACGAGAATTTGGTAAAATAGATCGGTCCTAACTCGATAGAGCATTTTTATCGTAAATGACGTTCACGCCCATTCGAAGAGATCCTGCAAGCGAAGCTCGGCTGCCTCGTCAAGCGCAAACATTTTGCACTTATCTCAGCGGCCGTAAATATTGCTCATAGAATATTACGGGGCCATAGATCTCACCCTGTGTCATCCTCACCCTCACGCGGTGGCGGTATTCGAGCCTTTATCGAATAAACGACCTGCATAATCACCACCCCTTCTTTCTCGCAATCGCTCTTCTTCCCATCGATCTCCTCTTGCCGCGTTCTTCTCTTCATTTATTCGCAATATCGCGCGCATGCAGACTCTCGACACAAATCAAGAGAGTATAATCGTCGCGAAGTCAAAGTTTTGAAATCTCAAAGCAACATTTCACACGCCTAACGTCCCGTGTAGAAAAATTAATAGGGTCTTAAAAAGTCCCGATTAATTTCCTCAATATTAATATGGCCCTAAAATGGCATGTAACAAATATTTTTTTGGGACCTTATAAGGAAATAATAAAAATTATTGTTTTAATCATCTGTCCTATCGGGCCACGATGTGGCAATGATAGGGCATCCCTTTTTAGGACATCCCTATTTATTCCTTATAGGGGCCTTTACTTTCTTATTAGGCCCTAACAATTTTCTGCACGGGGTATCGCTTCTTACGCCAAACATCTGCACCTACCATTCCATCCCATTTTTCACCCCTGATGTTAAAACATTACCACTCGAAATATGAAATAAGATCACGCGTATGTCGCGTAGGTCTCGCAGTCTTCCATTATCACGACATTGCAAAACTTCCGACCTACCTGCTGTCCGAACTCTTCAAATATGGAATAAATCTCTCGCAGCGAAGGGGGTCCGGAGGAAACAAGCGAAAGAGGGTGGCGGGCGACAGAGGAGCAATTAATGGAGAGATTAAAAAGTCGAGGAGAAGCCGAGTACCGAGTCGTCGAGTACACGAGACGCCCGGATAGCCGTCGTATCACGCGCGCGTACGTGTCTATGTGTGTGTAAATGTATATGTGCACGTGAGTGTGCGTCTACAGGAGAGTAAAGGCGAGGAAAGATGCTGCACGGTAATTAATGGCGCAGCGAGTTTGTCACAAATCACGTAGCCCGTCCTATAACTCACTCAGCTGACGTATATTTAAATAGAGCCCGATAGACCGAGAGTGCCTTCGTGGTACCATGAGCAAGCGCCTATTCCTACGACATCAAAAACGATACGGTTGACGAACATCGTGGCTTCCAATCTTATGCCGAGTGAGCATACGCCTTTGCATAAATATTTTCAGTAAACTCACGCTGTGATATCGCGGAGCCGCGCTACCGCGCGTATTATATTTTCAGTTTCGCGAAACTGAAATAATTTTTCTGTATATTTATCATGTTTTATATATAAATATCTCTTTGTAATTGCAATTAAATTATTATGATTTATTGCTGCTTTTGCATGTAGCTATATTATAAATAATTATATAAAGATCAACATACAATAATATTCCTATTCTCAATTAATTTAATTTCCGAATGTCTCATGGAGAGAGAGAGAGGGAGGGGGGAGAGAATGCTAGAAATAATATTTGAATTAATAAAATGTACTTCTGCTTTGACACTTTTATACCGAACAAAGCCTTTGGTTTTTAGTTTAATTTTATAATTCGGTTGTGTGGCCGTTGTGGCCGGATTATAGAGCAGTGAATCCAGTCAGACAGTAAACGCAGCAGAAATGCACAGTTTCACCTTTATTTTTACATTTAAAAACATACACCCACCGTTTTAACGTATCGCCTTGTAAAACCACATTGCGGCGGAATAAAAGTGTTAATATACGATAAAACGCGAGCTCTGCCCACAGACGGTTAACGACAAAATTTCTCATCGGTAGTTTACCAATTCCAAAGTCGCCGGTAAATAATCACCGTCTATACGCGCGCGTAACATGCCGATATCCGCCTGGAGGCTCGGCGTCCGGTGAATTTACAATAATGGAAATTACACGGTCGAGTACTTTGCATAAATTTCTCGCGGGACTGCGGGGTTACTTTTGACAATGTAAGATATTGGCCGCGATAAGTACGACTTATCCGTGATTGCGGCGTACTGTGAGGCAGCGCGACATGAAAACGTCCTTGATTACGGACTAAGGACCACCGAGACACTTCATATTTTAGAGCCGCGGGATGTTCGCGCGCTGTTTAGATACGAGATTCGCCCATCGCGCCGCTCAGATAGCGTGCATTGATATTGAATATATTTTGTGGGTTAGATACCACTATGGTATTAGTGTTTATTGCTACCGGTGTCCCCCTGGAAACCTGTTCCAGCCCCTTTACCGCTCACGCGGCTCGTGAATTAGCCGTTCCCGAAGCAGAAAGAGACGACGACAACTACGAGGACGAGGACGAGGAGGATCCTAGACGACGGCAATGGATTTCGAAGCGATCGATTAAAGCGATGTGTTTACGGCGCGGAATGCTTGTACGCGTACCAACGATGACGATTACTCTCCATCGGCGAATGGTATCCGACGCGGGTACCCGCTTGATTGTCTCTCCGGAGAGAGCAATGGAAAAATTGTCGCTGATCGTCCGAAACGGCGTAACAGTAAACGCATTAAACAAGTGCAGCTACGAATGGAACTATCGAGTATTTATGGGGATTTGATTCAACCTGCGCGAGCGGGCAGTACGTTATCACCCGAGCGGAACTGTGACGAATCGCGGTGTATCGCCACGATATCGCCAAGGCAAAAGCGCAAATGCAAAAATGAGAAACAGTAGGCAACGGTTCTCGCGAATACTCGCAGCGTTATACTACTTGTCGCTATGCGTTGTAGCATGCATAATGCAGCTGTAGCATTGCGATAAATCGAGCGGGCACGAAAGTGATTGTAA
The DNA here is from genome assembly GCF_003672135.1 of Ooceraea biroi. Taxonomy (NCBI): domain Eukaryota; kingdom Metazoa; phylum Arthropoda; class Insecta; order Hymenoptera; family Formicidae; genus Ooceraea; species Ooceraea biroi. Next base: position 2,819,789 of record NC_039506.1, read on the forward strand.
TGGAAGTTACAGGAAACAGCTGTTACAATACGTGTCGTTAAGTGGTACCGTCGCTTTACGATCGCTGCAAGTTAAGTAGTTTGTTACTCCTAGGCTCGCGAGCCGGGCAATAAACAACCGCGATAATTGTGATAAAATCTACTTTATCGCTCGCATTAAGGGTACACGGTAATGCCACGATTACAACTTACACGCGCGGTTATCTTTAATCTACGGTTGAATCATTTAAGACAGCCGTCGTGACGCGGTGGACCGGCAGATCCACGATGCAACTCGCGTTTCACGAAAGCGGCAATGCGGATTTTCGCAGGGCAGTCAGTGACACGCCCTTCAGCTTCGCCACCAAGCCCTCCGAGCAGCGATTGGAATCTTAATAAATCTCGTTGGGTTTACTCCTTTCGTCGCGAGCACGATCGTTCGCGCATCTTACTCGTTTTTGCGCAACAGGACTTGCCTAAAATATCACACCCAGATATTAATTACATTAATTGTTTGACTGAAATTATAAACTCTGTTCAACTTGCGCGTTTGGATGACGAGCATAATAATTATCGGACGCGATCGCTGCTTCGAGATGACCGCGATAAGCCTGGGTTACTCGGTTTCCGCGTGTGTTGAGCGCTTGATGAGGCGTTCGCGCACACATATTTTCGGCGCCAGACGTGATAAGCCTATAGACAATAGCGGAATAAGTCCAGCGAGGAGGAGAGAAGAAGAGAGTGAAAGAGAAAGATAGACAGAGAGAAAGAGAGAGAGGTGCTCCGTAGGCGGGCGGACGCGAGATAACGCGGTACCGCCCGACACACATCCATCTCACGCGCGCTCTGTAATTATCCACGTCCAGGAGAAATAATATACGAGTGTGAGAAAGCGGGAGAGACCGAGAGAGAGAGAGAGAGAGAAAGATGGGTGCTACACGTACGAGAATTGCACCTATAGCCACAAAGTCTTATATCGTACCTCAGGTGAAGGCGCTCTTGCTGTGATCTCCTCCCTATATAGATATACGCGCGCTGGAAGATCATATAAATCCAGAGGCGGTAGCTCTTCCCCCCATACGTCGATCTCTTCGTATTACACTTGCTTGGGAAAGACTTTACTGCAAGCACCGGCTCGTGCTTTTCCCCTCTTATTAGGGTTCTATCTTATTTTCTTAGTAATTCTGGTAGACTTGGTGTATCTGCGTTTTCTCCTGTATACGAGGAGATAAAAGAAATTTTGGAAAATTTTATGATTATAAGTTCACAGGAACAAAATGATTTCGTTTTCATTAGGTCAAGTATATACAGGGTGAGGCACCTAAAACAGGCCACCTGAATATCTCGGCTGTTATTGGTGATAGAAAAAAATGTGTCAGACCAAACTTGCATGGTTTCGAGGGACACATAATTTGTTCTAAATAGTTTTTTATTAGGTGGACGCGTAGAGGTCATATGAAGGTCAACTTCGTTTTTTTAAATGGTATGATATGTTTTTTTACGTACCATCTAGTAGAGCGTTTGAAGATGCGCACATTGATCTACGAGTCAAAATCATTCAAGGTCACTGAAGGCCAACTGCAAGAGAATATAATTTACTTTATATTGCCTAGAGTTCTCTGCTATTGAAAATACCGTAAATTCAGAAATGAAAAAGTTCTAGCCCTTAGAAATTTTTTCTTTTCCGAGAAGTTTTGAGTTGATGATATCATTATTTTTTATATTGTCTAGAGTTCTCTGCTATTGAAAATACCGTAAACTCAGAAATGAAAAAGTTCTAGCACTTAGAAATTTTAGCCTTCAGTGACCTTAACTGATTTTGACCCGTAGATCAATGTGCGCATCTTCAAACGCTCTACTAGATGGTACGTAAAAAAACATATCATATCATTTAAAAAAACGAAGTTGATCTTCATATGACCTCCACCTAATAAAAAACTATTTAGAACAAATTATGTGTCCCTCGAAACCATGCAAGTTTGGTCTGACACATTGTTTTCTATCACCAATAACAGCCGAGATATTCAGGTGGCCTGTTTTAGGTGCCTCATCCTGTATATAAATTTGAAGTGGATCCTCGAGATAGCGATTTCGGTCAAACTTACCAACGCGTATAAGTCACATCAATCAAGTTTGACGTTTCTAGATCAGAACAAAGATCTAGAATAGATCGAAGAGTGACGTTGAGATGTATAAATAATGTATAGTACAAATTTATATTTAAACATAAATCCGTGAAACTTAACAAGTTAAAAGTATTTCGATATCGTGTCAGATGAACATGCATAATTAAGCTGAACGTATTATTATCTAATGAACGAAAAAAGATATATATATAAATAAACATTTGTACTTGTCGCCAGAGAATTCAGCTTGCGAGTGTCACGCAAAAACAATATCAGCATCCTAGCAATCTTTTGACGTCACAGCAATTTACATTCGTTCGATCACTCGAGTCTTTTCATCGAGAACGCGCTCGCGCTGGTATCGCGACACGCGAAGCCGCAGTAATTCCAGCAATCACGGATTTCCCTGATTGTCAGCGTTAATTTCCCAACGACACAGAGCGACGTGTCGTTATCGTTTTATCGGGTACACGCGACGAGCGTGAGACCGTTTTCAGGACTAACGATGGCGTCCGCACGCGGCCTGGCGTCCTTAAAAATCGCGGAGGAGGCAGGATCCCGCGTTGTCCGGGCCGGACGATGGAAGGCGCGCACTCGGACGACCTCGATCAACAATCAATCGTGAAACGGCCGCGATTATTTTACGTCAGTTTAATTAGCACGCGGCGCCGGTGCGCCTGATAAAACTCAACGGAGAGAAGCAGCTAGCCGGCTATCTCACGGGAATCTGATTTATGGCGAGTGACCATCGCGCACACGCGAGCGCGTATACGCGCGTACATCTACATGGACATGGCAACGACGACGACGACGACGACGACGACGAGGACGAAGACGGCGACAAAACGACGAGCAAGGCTGTACTATCGTATCTTACAGCGGGGGGAAGGAACCATGGAGTATTATAAGTATTTTAAATATTACAAGGAAGAAACCAAATTCGGCGACGTCAATGGCGAAAAGCGAGGAGACAGAAAGCGAGAAAGAAAGAGAGGAAGAGAGAAAATGAGACAGAGAGCGCCGGATATCGCCGAGGATCAACGGGTGGGGCCCCGAGAATCAGGGGGGAACAGGTGAGACTCCGGTCACTGACCTGTCACCTCGGCCGCGTCACCTTTGCCTTGGCAAGGCTCATTCTCGGACGCCCCGACGTATTCCGCGTTCGCTCGCTCGGCCGACAAAGCATCCGCTACAGTTCGAACGTCATGAGTTCGCGGGATGGATAATAAGAGGACGATCGACAAAGAAAGGCAAACACTCGCGCGAGGCGATCGAGGCCATTCTGAGCGCGCATTGACGGCGGAGCTCTCGTTGAAAGAATGATTACGGCGACGTCCGCGCGGATAAAGAGCCTTTCAGGAATAAGTAATCTTGATCGCCAGTCTATCATTTATCAATGCGACGTCTGCGCGGCCGTATCGCAACAATGGCCGTAACTTGCCTAGCGATTATATTCCTGAACTAAATCGTCACGGCGTCACGGGGGGATCGATACGAGAGCTCTTGCAACAGCGTGCCTCGTTATTGCTCGTAACTAACGCTGAAAAGGTGATCGCGTTATTTGAAATCGTCAGATAACGTAAATGAATCGCGGCCTGTTCGTGCCGCGCTCGCGCAAATCAAATACCGCGCTATCGGGGATCGTGCAAATGTCTTGCGGATCAAGTTTCGCTTGATGAGCCTTCCATCGCATTGCATCGCTTAATTATCGGAACAGCGAGATTCATGATCTCGTGCTGCCCATCGGGTAATCAGAATTCTGGAAACCTGAAAGATCATCGCGATACGATAAACATAATAATTCCCAATGATGATCAACTCTTGCATCGTTCACTAGGATCGATGGCGCAAACAAGATACAAATTCTTGAAGTCCTGATACTCTTTTTGCGCCCTCGATCTTTCTCATCCTCCTGCTCGCGCCATCTCTTAGCCCTCCAGCCAACTAAAGGGGGGATCCCTTGGTGATCTGAAGAAGACACGATATAAAGAAAACCTCGCATCCTCGCGATCCTCTCGATCATTGAGATTCGAAGGACAGACGGCGTCCGTCACGTCGCCGACGACGTGGCGCTCCCGGCGCACTCATCAGGAAGCAATAAAGGAGCGCGGCGCATTATCGCGCGACGCCCGCTCGTTTCCCAAGATCCGCGGATGATTTATGATCCGCGCGCGTCTCGTCATTAACTTCTGTCACATCTATGGAAACGTCGGCTAGATTCTCATGGCCGATCCCTCGATAACGCGACTCGTACGCGCGCGCGCGCGCCTACAAGCCATATACCTCGTTACAATGACATTTAATGCATACAAACAGCGAGCGATAAAATTAGCATTCGACAAGGCGGCAGTTGCTTAACGAATGATTAATTCGCCTACGTAATATTGCACTCCCCCTCCCCCCCGGCGACTGCGTGCCGCTACGTATTCCTAGATCTCGCGCTCTTTCTCTCTCTCTTTCTCTTGCTAGATCGTGTCGATACCACGATCGAGTCCGTTCCGATGTATACGCGAGCAAACTGGTCTCGCCGGTCTCGCGCTGAATCGAAGTACTCCTACGCTCCGCAGGGTCGTTTAGTCGCCGATTGTTTGTACTCATTTTCTACGTAGCATAATGGCCGCGACTCGCGCGAGTTCATGACCTATCCACTTATGTCCCCTATTGTAATGCACACATGCACAGGCGGCGGTCCCGGGGTCCTCCTCCTCTTCTTGTTCCTCGTCCTCGTGCAGCTTCCACAAAGGATTAGGGTCAGCGATCACCCACTTGTTGCCCTTAATTTTTTTCTTTTACAGTCGCGACTACGGCGGCTAACTCGCGCTGCTTCCTTCAAGCTTATGCCGATGAGGCACAGCCTCCGGAAGGAGTAAACAGGAGCAGGCATGACACATTCTTATATAAATTTCAAATCAACAGTTTCATAATTTCATTATTATCTTCCACCGTACAGTGGATCGACTAGGTGCTCGAATGTCATTACTCGACACCCTCATCCTCCTCGTTTTTTCATTAGCAACCCGGTTACATTCCACACTTGATGCCTCCTCCTGCAGCTGCTTTCCTCCGAGATTCGACGGTCCGCGCAACTCTGTTACGCTTGCGAGGAATTTTTTCTGTTAGTCTAATGCAACGTCAGCCCGGCTGACGTAATAAAGTGATCTATCCACCTCGATCCCCCCGAGGGATGAAACGACCACCGTGGAAGAGGATCGAGGAGGATCGTGTCAGGCCATGTCTCTCGCCCTCTCGCTCGCTCGCTCGCTCTCGTCTTACATCAGCCCCTCTCCTTCGCCCTCTCGATCTCTCCCTTTCTTTCTCGCTGAGACTGAGACGTCAACCCCCATCCTCCGACCTCTCGGCACGTAACCTTCCTACCTCCGCTGCACACCTACCAAACTACCGATCCTCCAGAAAGAAGAGGGAAGGCAATTTGTCGGTCCGGAAGATGCGTATCTTACGCAGCGCCTCCGTCTATGGTCCACGTAATGTGCCCCCATCTTTCATTCTCATGCGGCATTCTCTCGGCTCTTCCGGCCGAATCGTCAATGAAAGTAATCGTGTGTCGCGCCGCTGAGCCTTCACACGCTGAAAGTCCGCGAAATCCCGCAGCATCCGCTGGCGCTCTCGCGCTTTATCATCTCGTGATGTTTCAATGGCGCGACTTCGCGTTGTTTAAAGTGCTACAATCTTGAGCCACGGCGAATGGAAAGTCACTGGGAAACCGTAATCGAGGCTCGATGTAAATTAAACGAACGAACGTCTTGGAGCAGAAAATGCTTGCAAATTGGATTTGTATTGCCGATTCGATACGTTAATTGGAAAGAAACGAATGAAATAATAATAAAATAAAAGAAAACATTTAACGTACCGTTAAACGAAGGCGTGGGCGAAGAGGGATTACGTGATCCCATGTAACAAATCTTCCCTACAATTCATCAAATCTGGACTTGAAGTCGTTCAAGGCGCATTGAGTAATGCTGGACGATTCGGCTACGATTAATCTCATAATTGCGGGAGGAAAGCTTCAGCCCGGGGAAGATTGTAAGCAGATTACGCGGTACCGACGAGAGCAGAGATTGCAACGCGTGGTGCTGTTACCAATAGCCGTAACTATGAAAGCGCAGGTTAAACATAGCGAGGCGTCGTGTTCTCCACAGCGGCGTGTTAATCCTCGAGCATTCTCGTCACGACAGAACGAACGAACGAACGAAGGGACACGGTGGGATCTTCGCCGGAGTGAGTTCTCCATTGAGCGATCCCGGCGCGCGGCAGGCGACGTCCCGAGGAGAGTCGCGAGGGGCCTTGAATTCAACCGGCAGTGATTTGCCAAAAAAGAAGAGGCACTCGCAGCGCGCGAAGAGAGGACCGCAGAAAAAGAGAAGAAGACGAGTAGGAAGAAACGACGCTTGTCAAACGCGACCGCGGACACCGGCGCGCCGCGGATATAATAAAGATGGCGATATAGGAGTCATAATGTAGTGGTGTGCTTGCGATGCACCGGTGCACCGGCGCGCATTCCGACGCTCCCACAAGAGAGGGAGAAAGAGAGACAGGAGGCGGAGGAGAGGCGCGGATAGGTGAGAAGAGGAGAGGAGAGGAACGGACGAGGAGCGGGCGAGAGACAAGACGGGGAGCAGCGGGGGCAGTGTCGGAGAAGGCAGCGTCGTCCTCGTCAGCCTCTCACTCACGCTCCGGGCCCCGAGACAAGCCCTTACTAATGGAGGAAATAAATTTCGGATTAAATCGTAGCCCGGCTACTTTATAAGGCTGCTTGCCTCTCGCCCGGATGGCGCGGTGAGGTGCATGTGTGACGCCATGGGCCCCTCCTGACATCCATGGACGGTCCACCATGTTCGTCGACCGGCCATCCGCCCCCTTACCCCCCCGTCCATCGTTCCCTCCCGCGCCCGCGTTCCCCCTCCCCTCCTCCCGTCCTCCCCCCGTCGTTTCTTCTTACTCTCCTTTCCACCCTGCCACGGGTACCTACGCGAGCGACTCCAACCCGTATATGTGTCTTTCCTTTCTCCCGTTCGTTTCGTCCACCACTGTTCTCGCGTCCTCCGATCCTCGCGTTCTCCTTCTCCCCTTCACCCCCCTCCTCCTTCTCCTGCCGATACGCACGTAGATGGACGATCAGCGTACATGTGAAATGGAATACCGGCGCGCGCGCGTGCTCCTGCAGCACGTGTACGTGTGCGATAATATGAAAGAGAGCCTGACGGGAAAAGAAGGAGGAAGAGGAGAAGGAGATGCAGGACGAAAGAGGTGGAGTATCCAGGGGGGAGAAGAAGGAGGAGTGGTTAGTGGGGGAGGATGACGGGGGGTTGCGGAGGGGGCAGGAGGGACCATGCTGCGCTGTCCTCCATAAATCTATCAGCCGCGGTTGTATAAATACGACTCAATGAGGCGGCCGTGAATCACCCTGACGTGCTTCATAAGTCCCGGGAGTTTATTAAACCGGCGGGCATTTCTCATGTCGGGGGATAAGATCAATACGGCCGCGCGGCGGCCACGGTTGCCCCTAACCTTCGCGGGGTCCCTCCCTCGTACCTCGCGGCGCACCCCTTCTGCCCCCCCTCCCGCCCCGCGTTTCTGAACCCCTCGCTCTCCTCCTCCCTTCTGGTTACTCGTCCCTGGTCTCACGGACCTAAATAATAAGGTAAATAATAGGAAATAATCGCCGGCTATCGCGTGAGCACGCCGCGGGACTCTGCCGCTCCGAGCGCGGTAACGCTCACTTTATTCCGAGACGCCGACCGGGGACCGGGGGCACGTTTCTTATCCAGAAGGGGGAAGCTGTCGGTCGGTGTGCGCCCCCCGCATTCTTTCACATTGCTATACTGCGATTGCATTAAACGCGAAGTAATGCGCGCCGTGCGTCAGGATTGTTTCTGTAACGTGGTAACGCCGGACGCGCTCCGTTTCCTTCCCTCTCGCTCTCATCTCATCAGGTTTTATAAAGTCTCGTTTCGGCGCGTCGGAGGAATTCACTCGTCCGTATTTCTTTTTTTTTTAACTGTGCGAAGCGAACGAGTATGTGAGTGTCCGAGCGAGAGAGCTCGTAGAGCGTTGCGAGCGAGCGGGCCGCGCAATTCCAAACGCATAAATCCCAATTGACGCGTGCCTCGGATAACGAGGATATAACGCATGGCGTCCCCTGAAAGACATTCAGTCTAGCGCACGATGTACAAGTTCAGCCTCGTCGTGCTGTTAACTTTCTTCATCCGGCACGCAAAAGGGTGTTTATTGCGGAGGTGCAAGCGAAATCGCTTCCTTCGTGAGGCAAGAATTAGAATTTTATGTATTTTTGGGGGTTTGTATAGCTCCCGTATTTTTCTTTTATATAATTCATTGTCGTTTGCACTACTTTGTGCTCTCGAGTGAAGTCATGCCTTGAGGAGGGAATTCCGTTTCGTGCGCAACGAGTGACTATTTTTGCGCGGATTCGTGATGCACAGATATTCCTAATTGCTACGTGGCGCTGTACCGAGGGGTCGAACGGCTTAAGGCGGGTTGCGTAGAGAGACAAATGGCTGGATGAAGACTCGGGAAAACAAGAGACGGCTATGTAGGTGATGGCACGGCTCGCAGACTATATTCCTTACCTGGAATTGAGGGTTTAATTCGAATCGCTGCACGGAATCGCGCCCTCCTTCCGATGGTAACGCGGTCTTTAATTAGAGACCGATAAATTCCGACTCAGTAACCTCCCCTTTCTTCGGGGGTGTTAGCCTCTCTCCCTCTCTTTCTCTCTCTCTCTCTCTCTCTCTGTCCTATTTCTTTTCGTCCCTCAAGGCGCAAGAGTGTCCAGTCCAGTTAACCGTGGACTGCCTGTCGATTTCCCGAACTCATTTTTCTGTTGCTCGTGCCGATAATTTTGATTACGAAACGGCGTAACAAACGTGTCCCGCGAACACTCGCACGCGCATTCGCATAATATAGACGCGCTCTCGTAGTGGGCGTCGCACGCTGCACGCCTGTATACAGTTGTTTCGGCGTCCGATTATCTACTCGGCAGCATCGGCAAAGTTGTGATTTAGTATTTTCCACGCCGTTAATTTATTGCCAAGCCTACCACGTTACGGTTAAACATAGTTCATTACCGCGAGCTGTAATTAAAGCATATAATAACGAGTCGTAACCCTCGAGGCCTCCGCTCTTGTAAATCTTGTGGCCGACAACCCCGCTCGCTCGCTCGCTCGCCAGCCCTCACCTCGAGCGCCCTACTTCGAGATCCGCGAAGAAGGTAGAAAGACGAAGTTGGAGTCTGCTGAAATGAAAAAGAAGAGTGGATAAGAGACAGACAGAGAGAGGGAAGAGTTGAGAAAGAGCCCGAGCAAAAACGCGCAAAGGAGGAAGTCAGCGAGCTCGTTGTGAGCGAGGAAATAAATTAATGAACCCCTAATCAAAATGGTCGTCTCATTTCCTCTGTCTCTCTAAACGCGACATATTCAAGTTTCGGAACATCGAATAATCGCACACGTTGCTCGCGTTACTTACCTCACGCCGAGTTTTGACGGCGCGACAAGAATAAATTAATTCTGCATCGGCTAAATTCTGCGCCGAATTAGACAAACTATGTAGTATTATGTTATCCGTCTTATATGTATTCAAGTTTCCAAATTATAATATCAATTCGATTTACAAGAACTTTCTGTACCTGAAAACGACGTGAAGGAGCCTGTACATTTGTGAAGACTTTTTAATCACCCATCGCACGAGATTATTAAAAAATTTTCACATTTTGCAAAAAAAGAGTTGGCATGGAGGAATTGAATTTCGCCTGGACGCACGTAACAATTCAGCGTAACTTCTTGTTGCGGCAACTAATTCAACGGTGGCCGTAGCAAAAAACCGAACTGATAAACTCATAAATGGCGGTGCCGCAGACGCGCGCGATCGTTTCGAATGCGCATCCCGTAACGGCATGCAGAGAGATACAGGAAATCGCTAGTTGGCGATTTACCTCGTCCTCTGGGGCTTTAACGCGATTCGTGCTATCCATGGATGAACACGCTGCGACGTGTTGGCACGAAAGGCGGGGATGTCTGCGATGGTGGCTGGGGCTTCGGAAGGAGGATGAGGAGTAGATGGAGGTTGAATGTTTCTTCTAGGAGCCCGCCGCGCGATTTATGGAGCGAAGTGACGGGAGGTGTTTATTGTGCAGCATCTGTTACGTTACTCCGGCTCCGCTCCGACCCTCCCCTCGCCCTTCACCCGCCCGCTCCTCTCTCGCGCGCGGGCTGCCACTCTTTCTCGCTCTTCCCGCCCTTCCGTCCCAGTCGGTTTTCTTTCTCTTTCCGCCGCTCGTTCGTTTGTTCGTCCGTCCGTTCGTTCGTTCGTTCTCCAAGCTCTCGCAGGTTCACGCCAGCCCGCCGTCATACATACAACAGACGCCCTCGATTTATAGTTTTGAATTAGATGGAAGTAAAGGAAAGGTCGCTGGTTGCCGTTGCGTAAATTTCAGCAACGCCAAGCTTTCGACCTCTCATCTCCACCCCTCCACCCCCGTGCGGCGTCTCCTCCCTAATTCCCCGACGTCCTGCTGGCCTTGTGCTACTAGCCGGCTGCTGGCTTCCGGCGCTCGCCGCGATCCGCCGCACGAATTCGCGCGACAATTGAAAAAGCTAATTGTCCTCGCTTAATTAAAATCCGGTCGTTATCTCGTGAGTGCGTTTAATCACGTGTATCGCGCGGGCGCGCGCGATGTCCGCCGCGTTAAAATTCTGTCCGCGCCGAGCGCAATTCCACCGTGTACAGATGCAGCTTAGATAAAAACATAATTATGAAACGTAGGAAGAGAGTGGAACACGCAGGAGGAATTCGCGCGGGACCGCGCGCGCGGCGACGGACGGCTCGGAAGCACAGAAGTAAATCTGCGCTGCGGAGACGTAGGAAAACAAGTTGTCACCGCCAGCTCCCGCCTCCTTTATCTCGACGAATATTTACAGTGGACGGATGCATCGTCGCGGCATCGAGATCAGCCGACGACGAAACGCCGCGAGTGTGAAGACCGCAGATTTCTCGGCTACTTGGACTCCCGATGCATCAAAGCTCCCACGAGCGGCCGCGACGCGTGATGTTTCATCTCCTTCCCGTGTCGTCCGTAATTCCACAAGCGAAAGAATCGCCATAGCGAGACGCTCGAGGATTTACGATAAGGACAATCGCCGATCGGGAATTGATCATGCGATCATGGGGGAGAACGATCGGAAAATCGCCGGAAATTCGTGTCGCGGACACGATATGATATTTGAAATCGGTTTTTAATTAAAAAAGGGAAAAATGGGAAAATCGGAGAACAGCGTTTATATACGTCCGCCTTTATAAAAAATTCGTTTGAACTGACAAAAAAGCCGCGCGGGAAGGTCATAGAAATATTTTCGCGAATAAATGTGCAGCGAGCACGTTTCAGCGGCGCGCGATACGCGCCACTTGACACAAGTACTACATTGTTCCATTACAGTTTTATTATATCGCGATACCATACATTTACATTAACACTTAGCGCGATAAAAATTAATTACATCAATACCACAGTCCATCGGCGATCGCCCGCGCGCGCGCGCGCGTGAGGGTTGCATGGCGCCGCGCTATAAATACACCTGGCCGATCCTCCATTTCTATCGATGCCGATCGGTGGTTGTCGCGCGTTCGTACTACATCAAACAAAAAACAAAGAGAAAAGAATTCGCGATAATAGCAAGAGAAAGAGAAAAAGGGAGGAAAACTGAGTCGTAGATCGAGCTCGACCGGATACTATAATTAGCAGTTTCGCGCCGATAATTGGCCGTCCGAGCGCGGGTATTCGAGGAAGATCTTAATGCCGGCGCGCAAGGGTGAACCACCTGGCGAAGAGTGTTCGCGTCCCTCACCGACTATGCTGGCACTTTTGCGAAACGCTAATTGGTCGTCAAACGACGAGAGCGAGGGGGACACTCCGGGAGAAGACGTGCCCCGACGACGTCCGCGCGACGTCCTCGCGCGAGGCGTTTTCGTCGGCCGTTTATTAACGTGAGAAAGGGTAATGCGGATTGACATCCGGGACGCATGCCGCGGAAAGTTACGTCGCGATCCCGCGCGCGCAGCCCTCGTAAACGCGTCGTCGTGACGCACTTAAAGGCGTATCGCGGAGCGAACGGCCAGCCGCTCCCGATGGATCTCGACGGGGATAATATCCCGTCATCGTGTAACGTATCACGACATCCGCGGACGCGAGTCATGCGTGTCGCCGCCGCGCCGGTTTTAATCGCGACGCCCCGCTCTGACGGGCGCCCATAAATGCAACGCTACATCGATAATCTTCCTTTACGACGGTGCAAACGGGGCCTGATCTGTTTGAATATCGGATGAAATTTATAACTTTCGTGCAGAGACATCCGTGAGGGAGTGTGAGATAGTTGGTCGAGAAACTCGACTCCTTGATGCTCGATGTAGGCGAAAATGGTATCAACTGAATGTTGGCCGCGATATTTTGGTAGGATATAATAAGCGTATAAGGTCCATTGCACGTTCCGTTTACAGAGATTTTATTTTCTTAAATTATTTATTAAATTATTTCCGAAATAATCCAGTCCCAACGACCTGTCCTCGGCACTCGCCGATTACCATCTTGCATACCGAATTAAGCAGTGGCACGCGTTATCAAAGGGCGTGCGCGAGTGTCGGGGGTGGACGCGCGCGGATGTCACGACCGTGGTGGCGACGGTGTCCGGATCGGTGGCCGACAATTTCGATTTCGGAATCGGAAGCGGAGCGAGATCGCTCTCGCTCTGCCGGTCCTCTTTGCAAGCTCTCGGTGGCAGCGTCAAGTGCAGGCGGCGGCGTGACGTCAGCGCGCGACAGTCAACAAAGACCCGACGCGAGAACTACTGATGCTGCCGAAGAGAGAGAGAGAGAGAGAGAGGGGGGAGGGCAAGAGAGAACGGCTCGTCAAAGTCCGCGCTCATACGAGCACGTTACGAGCCCGAAGGGGGTGGACGAGAGGGGAAGGAAGGAAGGAAGGAAGGATGGAAGGATGGAAGGAGGGTGAAGAGAAGAAGAGGAGCGAGGAACTCTCGCTCGCTCGCGCGCGCGGGCGAGATGGGGCGACTTGCCGGGGAGAGACGTGTCACTCACTCACTCCGTGTCACTTACACAAACAGACGTACATCACGGGCAGGCAGGCAGCTAGCTACGTGTTCCCTTTTATGTTCCCACACGCGCGCTCGCATAAACCTGTCAGTCTCGTGTCACGTGCAGTGCAGTCATTCACTGTCGCCGGCAGCGTACCGGCACTCACGACCGTCCTGCCGCCGGCGGTTGAGAGCGGCTCTCCCTTTGCCCCCCCTTGTCCCCCTCCCCCTCCCCCTTACATTCTGGGCCACCCCGGATTCAGACCCTTACCTGATAAATAAGAGTGCGGCAAGGATGTACTGGGTCCGGCAGTTCCGAGGGTCAGCTGATGGCGACTCGATGAGGGATGAGGAGGGTGCGCGAGATTGCTGCTGCAACCATTACCTCATGTGTTCAACTGTGCACATGTGCGGCTTGTGCCTGGAACGTTACTTTAAAACTGCTTCGACAAATGCGTGCGACGAGATAAGATGGTCAAACGGGACTCCGTTAACTGATGATATGCTGATGGTTGACCGTCACTTTGCTGCTGATGCCGCGGGGATAGTCGGATGCCGGACAATGAGAGAGTGCAATGTACGTGACAGGCGTCAGAACAATATGTTCTCACATATGGATACGGATGTGATGTATTATCAGGGAAAGGTAGAGGAAAGGACACGGTTACGTGAGCAGCAAGAGCAGATCAAGTGAAAGTGCATGTTGGAACGTACGCAGGATGACAGTCGCGGCATTAAAAGTCTGATATTGAAAGGGGAGGAGATGGAAGCAGGAGGGGACAGGTTCTCGCGTGTCGAAAAATAATCTGGCTTATCTTAACTAATCGATTTTAAAGTTTCTGCTGTTAGGCGCGGGGCTAGTTTTAACACGATGATTACAGTGAGCCGAGCGCGGCCGGCAATAAATTCATATTGAATCCAGTTTAACTGGTTGACAGACGTGCGTAATCGTGTCGTTTAATCTAGCCGCGTATTTATTAGTGATATTACAATTCCCATGGAAACATCATTTAAGTCAGAATCGGTATCGGCGTAATTCACTATATCTGCAAATGACAATTTAACATTTCCTTCAAATCACCATAATGGCCCGAATATGCGTTATTATCGGGTGCTACCAGCTACATCCACTCTGTGCAGACGCGCCACTCCACCATACGCGGCTAATAGTTTTACGATATGCGCTGCCGCGGATTATACCGCGAGAACCATTAAATTAAGCAACGTCGGATCCCACGACACACGATGGTAATTGAAATTTAGAGACGGAGCGTGTGAAGGAACGTTCCTCGGAGACGTTCGGACGGTCGAGCGGCCAGGCCGCAGACGTGGCGCGTAAAAACTCGAGGCAGCGTCAGAAAGAACAGCAATAGAGAAGCCGGGCGGATGACGAGGGCCGAGGGGGGAATGAGGGGGGGAGAAACCCTGATAATTTCGCCACGTAAGTCAGATCGCGGATTATACGTATATCAAGCTCGTCCACGAGCGAACGGCGCGCCGAGCCCTCGAGGTTTTATGAGATATGAAAATGAGGACGGCCGTAATAAAAGTGATGTAGGAGGCTCCTCAGAGTCGTTCCTGAAGGCGCCACGAGTCACTCGTCAGGTTTATGCGGAGACGTCCATCATCCCCGTGACGTACTTCATTGCCTCCTGGGCAAACTCGGGCTCTCCGAGTTCGTCCCCCTTTCCTTCTCAGACCTCCGGCTAACCCCTCCTTTGCCCCTTACCGGAATGGTCTCGCACGATCCCGCCCTCTCGGATCCCCGACTCTTCTCTTTTTGATAGATTCCAGTTCCGTTTTATTCCGAGCTCCTCTCTCGCCCTCGCGACTTCTCCCTTTCGCGGAATCTATGACCGCGCGGGGTAAAAGTAACCACCCACCGCCGCGTTGTGTTCGCGTCTTTCGACACTTCTCCATGCGATGATACCAGCCGCATGGGAATTAGGGAAAATTTGATGCTTCGAATTATAGGAGTCTTGCGGAGAGAAGGAGTGGGAACGACTTGCCAAAGTATTTGCGAGATACTTTCTGTTTTGATACTCTTGAGTGGTTTTAAACCAATCTATTCTCTCTTTGTTCAATATGTAAACCAGACCAATATCAGACCAGTGTAAGCGAGATAAATTAAGAACTCGTGCTTGTGAATCGAACGAATAACGTGGATACGCATTTGCACAACGCAGGATTCGTGGATCGGACCTTTCTTTCTTTCTCTCTCTCTCTTTCTCTCTCGGGGCCCCGTTACGTCCACCCTCGATGAAGCCCGGAGCCGAATCCCCGGTGATCTACGATTTTATTCGCCGATATACCATCCGGTCTTATCTTAAGGTGGAGGCCTTTTTTACGCCAGCGGTCCAGGCCACCTTGAACGACAGGATCTCGACGGTATCCGTTGGCCGAGTCGACCAACGGTCGTAAATACACGTTATCGACGACAGCTTATGAACGTATCTTCGCCGAGAAAAAGGGGGCCCCGCGACGTCGACGGTTACGTACGATCGCGATGTATCGATAAACCAAAGTGAAACGAGTCCGGGGCAACAAATTAACGGGCCGTCGCTGCCGCAACAGTTGATTCGCGGTTCCCGAATGACTCATGGCTGACTATAATTACGCGGGCCTAGCGGGCTCTCCGCTCGCGCACTCGCGCTGCCGTATTAATCGTAAATTCGCGCGACTTACGAGCGTTTAACTGCGCGCGATCGGACCGTTTCTCTCCGGGGCGTAGGTGGTGGGAATGTATTTTTACGAGTTTCTCGCAGCCTCGTCCGAGGCGAAATGTCGCCTCGAAACTAACCGAGGCGATTCGAGACGATCGTAATTCAGTATCGAACTGTGACATTTTGCAAATCTGCATCGATAGGCTGGCGGCTGTTTGTCGTGTCCGCGCACTAAGTTACGACTTTATTCGCGACGGCGACGACGACGAGTCGAAGAATCCGTATCCGCGCCAGAGTGAGGTCGTCGTTCTTTATGGATCGCGCGTTCACGTATACCACCACGGATCGACACAGTGATCTCGTCGACTGACGACTATAACTCTGACTGATCTACGTCCCTGCCAAGCGGCGTGACACGTATCAAGGAGACGCCAACGAGAGTCTCGTCTTTTTTTTTATGACGCGGATAGTCTGAATACAGTGGCGAGAAATCGGCGCGAGGCAATCTCGAAATCCGGCTAGCGCGAAATTAGCATTTACGACCTGCGAATAAATATGAAAGCTGTTAAACGAATTGTCGCAGCTCGTGGACATTGATGTCCGGACGCCCGAGACAAGATCGTAAAAATAGGCGGCGGGAGAAAGCAGAAGTCACCCGCGATCCATATTTTATCCCGGTTGATTGCAGATTTATCACTTATAATCTTCCTTGTTGCTCACGAGTGAACGTATAAATTTTCATTCTTCTTGGAAAAACAAACAGTACTTTGTCTTCCCTTCTTGCTTCTAACTTGATAATCGTTATCGGATATTAGAATATAACATTAAAGAAAAGAATGGTTCCACCCTCGTTTTTAATAATTACATGATTTCACCGATCAATCATACTTATTATTCTCAATCGCTTTTTGGGAACATGAGTTTGTCTCTTGAAGCGAGTGCTCAATCAGATTCACGCGTTAGCAGACTTTTATTACTCATGATCACAAGTTCGATCTCGTTAAATCGAAGCGACAGGTCGCGCCGCTTCTGCAAACAACGACGGATTCGATTCTCGCGGGGGTAAGAATCGAATTTTTTCACGTCTCGTTGACATCCCTTCTACCCTCGACACGACCCTTCGTTTTTCTCGCCGCGGCAACACGGAAAAGTGAAATATTCCCGTGTAAGACACGATCCTCGATGTACGCGAACAAGAGGGTCCACGCGGGGTTGTAGAAGGAGAGGCCGAGGTAGCGACGAAGAAAGAAAGAGGGACAGAGCGAGACAAAGAGAAAGAAAAAAAGGAAGGGCAAAGAAGCGAGAGAGTCGGGAACAAACTCGGTTACGAGGAAGATCCTCGGCTGCGGGAGGGAGACAGAGAGCAAGCTGGAGAGTGACGAGAGAGGTGGAGGGTCCGGGGAAGAAACGTGGGCGCAGATAAATCGGTTTTGCCGCCGTGAGAGGCAGCTCGCACGAACGTGTCTCCATTAAGGCAGGCAGAACTCGCGCCGATCTCGACGAGAGCTCGCTCTCGTAGCCTCCGTCCCGCGGTTCTGGTGTGAACGAGACCTTAAGCGAGGCCTTGCTCCGAGATGATGGCAAAGAGAGAAAGAGGGAGAGAGAGCTCCTCTCTCTTTCCCTCTTGCTCCCTATATTCGCAGGAGTGGACGCGCGCGAGGTGACCGCTTGACGGACAGCCGAGGCACTGACCTGAGGAAGTTCTTGTTTCTCTCATCTTGTTCTTTTTTCCCCATCGCTTTCTTCAGCTTCGTCCTTCCTTTTTCTACGTTTTCACTGCATATTCCGGCGGACGTGACTGCCACAACGTCGGGGCGTACCGAGAGGTGATTCAGGTGGAAATTGTTTTAATAATTTAGACACGTGGCAGCTCTCGGCAGATTACGGAATTTCTCGCCGTTAAACGTACGTTGATGTGTATTATCTGTAACGTCCGATTGTAACTCGCGCACGCTTTATTGTCAAAGTAAATCTTGAAAGGAGATAATACATGTAATCCCTCATACATGTAATTCTTTACATTTTCGTATGAATTATTCATCATCCTGTGAAATATTGATTGTACGCCGTAACGCAAGTTGGAATCGATACCATAAGACGTCCGGTTACCCGAAAATATCGAATTTCATTAGCAACTTGCGGAAGAGCAGCTTGTACATAACTCATATGCAACGCGTTGCGTTTTCGTTTTCGGAGAATGCTATTTGTCACTTTATCAACATACCGCGAAATCGTTTCCGCAGATCCCCAATTGCTTCGCGAGGTCGCAAAGTCCGCGTCGCCGGTCGTTGCAGCTCGGCGTTAGCCGTTAGGCTCATACGGCGGTAAGTGTCGTGCGAGCGGTAGCAATTAGGCTCGACAAAGTTTTCATCGTGTGCGCCGAAGAATGATAACGACGACGAGCGGCCCGTCGTCGTCGTCACGAGGACGCGTCGTGACACACTTAGTGGGCTGCTCAACCGCGTCTTCCGACACGGCGGCCCCGGGGAGGTCTTCGTCTCGGGGAGACATTCACCGACAGCGGAGGACACGAGGAAGGAGAGAAAGAGGAGGAGGAGACGGAGGGAAAGGAGGGGAAGGTGGAGAACTCCGAGAGCGAAGAGAGACGGCCACGCTATTTTTGCACGGGCGCTAAGAAGCCTCTCACCCTCCCCTCTCGACCTCTCCTCCTCCTCCTGTTCCGTCACCCCCTTCGTCGCTGTCGCGTTACTTCTCGCGAGGAGCGTAACCCGTTGCCGCTCGACAGGTGACAGCCCGAAATACGACAGTTCGATGTGGTCACTTGTCTCTCAGTCGTGTCGCCCCGCGAAATAAAACGTTTCTCCCCGCAGGAGCAGGAGACGCTGGAGCCGGAGGAGCGAGGAGGCTGTAGAAAAGGATGAAAAGATGCGAGGGGACAGGCGAGGGGGAAAACACCGCGAATGCATCGACTCCTTGCCGCTTCGTCGTATCGGAGTCTCCACTCCGCGGTCGTCTTCCCTCCTTGTTTGACGCTCGCCTCCCCCGGCCACCCTTCCTCACCTCTCCTCTTCTCTTCCACCCCGTGTTCTTTATCTCGCTTTACGGACTTATTCCGTCTTTCCCTCGCCGCGCCCGATATATTTACCGCCTCGTGTCGCCGAGTGGATCTTGTTTGTATCACACCGCTACTTCGCCAGGGCCCGGGCTCTTGTGCCGTTCGCCCTCCAAAACTGTCTCGCCGCCACGATTTATGTTTCCTCCGACCCAGCGGCGGATTGATCCCTTTTTGTTGTCGGATGTATACGTGTGCGGCGGCGCCCTACCTACCCTCCCCCGCGTGTTCGTACGCGCGCGCGCGCGTGAGCACAAGAATCACCCGCACACGACTATCCCTCCGCTCGTCACGCAGCTCGACGGCCCCCTCGTCCCTCCCTCTAAGTTCCCTCGCAGCTCCTTCTCGGCTTCTTTCGAGACTTCTTTTCAGCGGTTCTGTCATCCTCTCCTCCGCTCCTCCTGCCACCGCCTGCCCCACGTTTCTTCCTTTGGCGGCGCTTTATAGACTCGTGACTTCCGTATCGCGTGCGGGAGATTTACGCGCGAGCGCACCTCGGACGGGCGATTGAACATCACGACTTCTCGGTGCCCCGGAAGCTTTCAGATCGACGACGGCGATGGACAAATAATTTACAAGTTGATTTTTCGTAGCGAACATTCGTTTTGCACCGCTTTGAGGGACAGATAATTCCGGGGTTGATCCGCGTGCTGCGTCTCCCCTCCGACCCACTATATCCCTCAAACGCTGAAATTATCTGGAAAATACAATAATATCCGCAGCAAATTTTTCCAAGGGAATCTACTACACGCGTGTAGTACGCGTACGCGTGTCGTGATTGCCATCAGATGCAATCGCGGTTTCGTCAAGCACGCGCTCCGCAAAATGTACGTTCAACGTGACAGTCGTTCAAGCCTTCCTCTCATTTCCGATTTTTTTCGGCACAATTTTCACGGTCGCGAGGGTGTACACGGACCCGTGGGTCTCTTCCAATTCATGTATGACGGGAGGAAGACGAAAGTTACACGTGGTTCCCGATAACGACGGAGCGTTCCGGCGTACCGCGATGGCAAACTGAGAGCGGTCGGAGGCGGGAGAAAGGAAGAGGGACAGAAGGGTCGGAGGCAGAGGCACGAGGGAGACGTCGGGAGAGCGCATTTGTAAATGCGGCACGTTCGGCTTTTAAACCTATCTGCATGACACGCGGGCAGGCCTGCACTTTCGAGTTACGATCTCGCGCACGGGGTTTCGATAAATGCTAAACGCGAACACGTGAGCTTTCTCGTCGGGGTACACTTTATTGCCCAGCGCCGAGGCGACCGAGGCGACTCCCCTTGCCCCGTTCCCTCCCCCTCCTTCCCCCCCTCTCACCCCATCGCTTCTCCTCGCAAACAACCACCAGCAACCGCAACCACCACATCGCCGTCGTCTCGTCGTCGTCGCCGTTGTCCGCTGTTCGCACGCGCGTGAAACACGTACGATGTGCACGTGCGTGTGCGTTACCGGCACATACACACACAGATACAACACACATGCATACAAATGCATGTATAGCCCGGCAATATCCCTCTCTCGCACGTGCGAATGTGCAGGGGCAAACGGACCGAGGAATTTTTCAGGCTGACTGACGAGGCGAGATCCTCGTTACTCGAGTGCCATTGTAAGGTTCAGGGCATATACGTGCCCTTCCGCGCACCCACGTTCACCTCGATACACATGCACCGTGCGCCTTGTCGGCTGCACCTGCATCTGCAGCCACCGACACGTACTCGCTTTGTTTTGATCTACGGCGACAAGCGAGGGCCGCGTATACGCCGATATCTGTCCTCTGGTCATCGATCTTCGCGGGGGAACGCTCGCGATTTAATGAAACGTTATAAGCACTTGCGCGCGGCGACGCGACGTTCTGGAATTGAATATTTTATTACGCTCGAGTTTGTACATCTGATTCGTCCTGCAAAACTGTGAAATATTCGCGCGGGGGATGACATCGTGTAACGACATCGTAAAACTTGAGATACGCGAAGTACGACACTTTGCGATAACGTCAAAACCCTTCGCGGACACGTGAAACGCGCGCGCGCGCGATTTATAATAATGCAGCGGAAATCAGAGGGTTATTCTCGGCCGCTGCAACGTTGCGGCATAAAAACCGCGCGTAAATACGCGTCCGGGTGAAAGGCGCGCTTTCGCAACACGTCGTCATTCTAATTTCAGCGTCGTAATAAATAAAGACTTCTCGATTACCACTCGTACCTCTGTCATCGCGGATACCGGGCGCTCTCGCGGATACCGTCTCCGCTCGCGCTTCTGTCCCTTTGCCGTATACCTTGACAACGACAGAATTACTGTTGTGTAACGTCATAAACGTCGCCGAGCTCGGAACAAGACGCGTTCGCGGGTATGCAAGAAAGATGAAAAAGACATGGGGGGATATGAGAGAGAGAGAGAGAGAGAGAAAGAGGGAGCGGGAAATGCAGGCCAAGTGGCAATAACTGTCCGGGGCTGCATCTGCTCAGGAGTCATTTGCAAATGTCGCGAACGACGTAAATCAATCGCGAGCGCAGTTGTCAGGAGTTTTCGCGCGCCGCGGGCAGATTAATCCCCGCTTTGATACGCAACCTTTCGGGGAAAGATGAATGCCGCCTCTCTGAAATGCTCTTGATTCCGTCCGCCTTTGACCGAACCGTTGCTCGTAAATTAATTCACGGTCCCTCTGTCGGAGATAGAGTCTCCGGTTGTCCGGCGGTTATTTTCATCCATCGCGCGAGATAAATATGTATAGACCTTTCACTCTCTTTCTCTCTTTATCTTCATTCATTGTAATGTTGAGAACTGATGCTCCAGCTGTTAATTATACACACATCTGTCAGTAATTCGAAGTAATTGCGTTTCATGTATCGTAAACTGGATTTTTCGACGAATAATTTCCACTATCAATTTGCCTGGAATATAATAAACAGCTCGTACATCTCTATATGTACGAAATTCATAAGCACGCTCCTTTACGGGGCAAGAGTATCGTCGTTTACAAGCATTTGAAACATTTAAGACGGACATAAATCTCCGAGGAAAAATAAATGTTCCTTCGCCGTGAGACTGTCCCTGTTACGAAACACTATTAAAAGTTCTGCATACTCGGCGCGGGCTAACAACGTCGACTGAATGTTCCGGATTAAACGGGCAGTTTGACGAGTCGACTGACACGAGTCTGAGAAGCGAACTAATCCGATCGGGAAGCAATTCGCGCGCAAGACAGGCGACGAAGCTGTCTGACGGAAGCGCATGAAGCGAGGTGAAGGGGCGACCGAACTTTCTTCTTCAGAGCTTCTATTGATTCGGTTCGGCGTCCATCGATGATCTTAGAGATCGATATCCGCGAGCAAAAGGAGAACGAGAACTATTGTAAAGAGTCCGGTGCTTTATTATAGTACGCGTTACTCCGTTTGCAAGGCGTTTCACTGACGCGCGCGATCCGATGGCGATCCAATTTATGATAATGAATCTCGGAATTTACGGGCGTCTTATAATAGAGATACGCGATGGCGCGCGATGGTGCCCGGTGTAAATTTAGAGTTCGCCTCCGCGTGCCTGCGGTCCATCCGTCCATCCGCGCGTCCATTAAGTCCGCGCGCCTTTCCTTCGATGGATGGGTGCAACGCCACCGGCTGACGTCAGCCTGCATTCGCCTCGACAAATTTGCGTCTCGCATTCCGCCGTTCAAGGCCTCTCTCTCGAACCGCGTCCACGTGAGACGACGGCCCTCGTAAAACCGTCTGATACCGTGATATATTTTATCGTGAAAGATTATTATTAAATACCGCGGCCGCGCGAGCTAATAAAAGCGCGATTTATTCCACGCACGAATTAAGTATCCTTATTAACCCCCTTGTCCCGCGGCCTCGCATGCATGTTGTAGTATCGTTTGTCCGTTGATTGAACCGCGCAATTGCCATGTGATTTACGACGCATATGGCAATGCCTGAAAGACGAGAGATTTCCCGTTCAGATTAAGTCGGCGCTGTGCGCAATGACAATTGTACATGGTCCGCGTTGAGCGCATCGCAGCATCTCGTTCACCTCGTAAGGTTTACCGTGGAATTGTCAAATTTTTATTCCCTCGGCCATCCATAAGGCTTATATATATGTATTAAATACGAAAGATAATTTGTTCCAACACAATATTATCAGATTAAATTGACGGCTTTTGATTACATGTTCAGCACAATGTTGGAAGGAAATAATTCTTTATATCTCCGCCATGTATCTGAGCGTCTCTTCACGCTCTGCAAACCTGCAAGAGCGTAAGCTCCGACAACGCGTGAACAAGGCATTAATTTTGGACGACAGCACGTCCGTCGCCGGTTGAAAAAAAATTCGCGAGCGGTACACGTCCAAGTGTTGCCCAGGTATTTCCCGCACGTGATCGACGCCGACGACGCCACCGCTATAAAAGGCGATTCTGGCAGTCTCTGGCGCGCGTTCTTCGTCTCTCCTTCTTTTTGCTCCCGGATCGTTCGCGCCGGGCCATCGATATTTAGAGGACGCTCCGGCGGCCTCTTTATCCGGTAGCAGTAAAATCGTATTCCAAACCGACCGTAAAGCTGGAGGACATCGTCGAGTTGGAGAATGCGGGGGTGGTGTACGCGCGCTGCGCGGGGTGGCAGGGTAGACGTACGCTCGGTTTGCAAGACACGTCGCAGGGTTGACCCAACCCCTCTGCACCAGTCAGCTCTCTCTCTCTCTCTCTCTCTCTCTCTCTCTTTCTCTCTGTTTCTCGTGCAATGGCTCTCTTTCTAATCTCTCCTTCCTCTCCCTCTGCCTCTTCCTCCACCTCTCGCACTCTCTCTCGCGCACACGCGATTTCCCATCCGATTTCTCTCCATGTATCTATCTATCTTTCTCTCCCTCTCTCTCTCCCTTTCTCCGTCGCCCACCCTCGCAACGGCGACCCCTCAGGGCTGCCCGTTACTTTAGCATCAACAACAATCTCCACCGGCGAGCGCCGTTATTCCGTTAGTGTCTTAGTGGCAGCGGAACCGGCGGCACCAATACACCAGTACACAGGGTTGTCAGTGGTGTGCGCGCGGAGAGTTCGAGTGGACCCTCTCTCCCGCTTCTTCGCCGTCCGTTCTCCGTCCCTCTTTTCCCGTGTGGCGCGACCGCCCGCTACTCGTCTTCCTCCTCTTTGTCGCTCGGCCCACCACCACCCTTCCGCGTCCCTCCCGGCCGACGAGCGGCCTTTCTGTCTTGCTCGGCCACGGTCCACTCTCCGGCCAGTAATTAAACAGCCACGAGGCGGGCAAATTGAATCAGTCGAAGAGACAAGGGAGCGTCGACGCAGAGGTGACGGCCAACTAGCCGCAACTATGGTGTCTATAGTGAAGGGGCCATCGTGGTGCTCTCGCGTGGATATAGGTGCGAGGCCGAAGCTGGACCGAGGAGGGCAAAACGCGAGGGTGGCGGGGGACCGGAGTGGTCCGGCTGGCTTACAGGGGCTAGGTGGACGGATACATCCCCGGTCTGGAGAGCCACCCCATCCGGCCACCCCGTCCACCCGAGAGCCCGGGGAGAGTTCGGGGCTATGGACCGCCGCCCATCGCGTCGTCCTTCCACCGTTCTGTCGTTGTCTGACGATGTTGCATTAACTCCCCGTTCCCCCTAAGTGCTAAGTTTACCCCAAGATTGCATAATGCCTCGCCGCCGAGACGAGCGTGTCGGTGTCCACGAAACGAGAAAACGTTCGATTACGAGCCCGCGTACACGCTCCAGTCTCGACGCAGTCGCGCGCGGTCGTAGCGCACGTTGCGACGCGTTAAAATGATACGCTGCAAAATGATGGATCGTTATTGATAGCGGCCAGCTGCCCCGGGGGAGGCAAGTTTCTTACTCCTCCGTCGTGGCGGACGCGAAAGGCATTCCGTGACCGTGTTGATGAAACGGAGACAAAATTTCAGTTAAAAGCCATCTCCATCTCGCAGTTTCCTTTCTCCCTCGAGGGATGTAACGTGGTTACTCGTCCATGATATAATTTTATGCACGGTGCATTATGGCCTCTGGTAAACATTGTTGGTACTTATAGTGTTTAATATCAATATTTGCACATTGATATATAAATTGAGATAACATGTAATTATTGATATTTGTTGTGTCAGTACAAATATTGTACGTGTATACCTACTTCTTTTTCGCTGAAAGATCGGGCAGGTTCAACTCGCACAAGATAATAACGCATGATATCGAATAAGAAGTTAATCGGGATTTTAAGCGGAAGTTAAGTCATCCTAAAGTTTTACTTGCAGAAAAATGGCGAGTACGAAGAAGAATCTAAATACCGAGCGAGCTCCATAACCGCGGCGAGGCGCCATTCCCGAGGATTCATCGAAGGCACCCTTCGTTACGACCACGGTGGTGTAATGAAAATATAACAGTTCCTATGCCGCGGAGTTCGTCTGGCAGCCTTCTGGCGCATCAACCTGACACATAAACTCTTATTATGCTATACGTTACCGGGCGGGGGCGCTAATGGAGCCACAAGTCAGCCGGGTATCGTGGCGAGCACCTTGCCGCTGCACCCGTCTACTTATTTTATATTTAAGCGTCGTAAAGAAGGAGCTACTTACCGGACGAAAGGGATATTTAATAATAAATTTCCACGCGCCGGCTTCGGCCATCACGAGCGCCCGCGTCGAGCGTTTACCGGCGACGAACGACGACCTTGATCCTAATTTTCCCCATGCCGCAGCATAGCTGCATCAAACTGTGCGTGAATGGAGATAATCGAGGTGGTCGTGTAACATGCGTGCGTATACTTGCGCGCGAGCGAATAAAAGTCGCTTCGCCCGACGCAATTCAAGTTTTTCCGAGGCGAGCGGTTGCGCGCGACGCCGCGATGGCGACAATAACAGTATAAATATTTCAACGCTCGCGCGACCACCCTTTCCCGGCAAATGAGGGCCGCCGCACATTCATGCTCGGGCCGAGTCTGCCGCGGGGGTAAATTCGACGACACGGCGGGACCTCGCCGAGGTCGCTCGAGGATCAGCGACCGAGTCAGCAATCTACCCTCTCGACGATCTACCCGAGTCGTCGAGCTCGGACGCGCGGCCGAGCGGGTTCGTTCGCTCACGCGCGCGCGTGCGAGCGCGTGAAATCGATAATCGCAAGCGAAAACGTATCCATAAATTCCGCGACGCGGCCCGTGTACGGCTGTATGAAAATTACAAAGCTATTAATTATGACCGCGATAAATTAAGCAGCCGTGGGGCCATTATAGAGCGCGAGCCCCGGTGAATTGTTGGTAAACTTGGTCCAAGTACGCAACACGGGCGTTGGTGGTGCTCTCACGGCCCAACGCGGCTCACCAGGCATATAATAATGGTTGGTTAGAATGCTAATATATGTCCGGACGGCGGTGGCACCGGGGGACCTTGCATCATCGGAGGACCCAACTGGGCACTCGCCCGTTCCTGGCCGGACACCGTATAATCTACACCCCGAGACGTTATTACTCCCCGAGACACTAAAACCCCGTCGATGGCGAGGGTAGCTCCAGCTCGCCTCTCAGCGTCGAAGGACCGAAGCTGTTGCCTCCTTCCGGCCACCTTGGTCCCGACCACCTTCGAGCCACTCCCGAAGTCCCGTGAGGCTAATTGCTGAGGACCCGAATCTCCGACTACCACCCCATAGATTCAACCGGGCGGGCTAGTCGGAGAAATTGCACCGGCAAATTTATGGCGGATTGCCGCGCGGCAGCGCGATATAAGTAAGCAACGACTACTGTGTGTGTGGCCGATGCTTTTTCCGTGATTGTTGGCGCTCGATGCCGCGCGCCTCTGCAACCGATACACCCAGTCACATTTCAAAGAGCGGCCCTTAAATCTCGGCCCCTTGATCCGTGGATCCGTCGTGGATACGTGTTCCTGAGCTTGATCGCCTCGAGGTCGAAACTTACTTGGCCAGTAGTGGCGGCGGACACTGGGCGGACATTTGGAACTGGCGTGAGACTTGGCCGGCAGATACGGCAAGCGGAAGGTTGTAGAGGGTAGAGACGGGGCGGAATGACGGGTCTCGGGCAAGAAGGAGATTTCCTTGCTGTCCCGTCCACATGCTCGATTCAGTTCACCGTCGAGTGGTGAAGTAAGGAAGTGTAGGTTGCGGTGGTGGTCGAGAGGGCCGAGACACAATGCCCACCCTGCCGGGGGCCACGTCAGCTCGAGAGCACCGACCAGGACCTGGCTTTGTACCCGAAGATGTTCTAAGAAGGACTCGCAAACAACCGTCATCTCGCCGTGCTTCTTCCTCGTGTACGCGCGCGGATGCGCGTTCCTCCCTACAACGCGCGCCATCACGAATCATGGGAGTTAATTAATCCGCGTATTAATCGCTACGTGAAAAATTACGGTACTCGACTCTTCACGATTACCAATCCGTAGCCCATAGTCATCTCAGCCGCGGAGAACGCGGGGAATCCGGCGCGTTTGTACTTTTATCCTCCTACCCCGTCCATCTGTATGCGGTTTAAAACCGGCCATCATTTAAAGCTGGGCTTCGTGCGGTATTGGGCGAGACGCTCGCCTCGAAATACATGTTGCGTGCAGAGTCGAGACGGTACCAGGCATACCGGCTTTACACGGGGGACGACAGGACGCATAATATAACGGACGTGCATAAATCCACGTGCCAGTCAACAATGTGCATAAATACTGCCCCTTGTAACGTGGTCTCTGCGGGTGGATAGTCGGAGCGCCCGGGGGAAGGAGGAGGAGGAGGAGGAAGAGGTGGTGGAGGGTTGGTGCCAGGGGTGGTTGCCGGCTCGCCGGAGGGACGGTTTAGGGGAGAGTTGAGGTCGCGGCGGAGACTCGTGCAACAACTATGTGGTGTCGCAGTTCCTCACTCCGAGGGGACAGCCCTGTGGTTATGCTCGTCAGTGCGCGCGCGTTGCCAGGAGATGCCTCGGAGCCGGCCGGATGGTGTATCGAATGAAATTTCGAGTAGGTCGATCGAGAGGCGAATCGTAACGTCGGCTTCTCATGGGACGTATAAAGTTCGATAATTCTCAGCGCGCCGTTATCCCGGACTCGTTGCAAAGTAATAACGAAGGTACTGTGGTACTTTCGAAAGAAGCAATAAGGGAACGGCCGTTTAAGGAACAGAGTAACCAAGAGAGACGAAGGGCGAGTCGAGGAGCAATGTAAAGAGAGAAAGAAAAAGAAAAGGATCCTTGTCGCGCTATCCGAAGGTGCGCGCCGCGTTCGTAAATACATATATACGTTTCAATCTCCGGCGTAATCCCGGACGGGCGACGGTATTAGAAAAGTTTTTCCTGCCACTACATCACAACGCTTGCTTAGCCGGCTTACGCGTGTTCACCATGATCCGCCACCCCTTCCGCACTTCCTTCCGCGGCGGTGGCGCAGCAGCTCGGGGTGAAACGAGGCGGACCACCGCCGTACGCCGATCGCCGACGAGAAATCAGGAACTACGGCCGATGTCGATACGTAACTCCGGTTTTTCGGTATACGGAAGCTTCCGCAGTTGTGTGTCCGGCGCTATCTGGCCCTCCCCGCCAGGAGGGCAGAAGGTAAAGGGCACCAGGGACCAGGACACCGGTTTCGCAATCTTATCCAGCCAACACCGTCCACGTTATCCTCCCGTGTGTACGCCAGCCAGAAGCAGATACGGAGTGACCTTTCCCGCACCACCCTTTCCATCTCTGCGTTCCCTTCTCTATCTTCTCCGTCGCTTTCTCTTTCTCTCTCTTTTCTCCTCGCCGGCGACCAACCCCCATCGGATTCGCTCGCTCACCGACTCTTTCCATGGGATTCGTCTCACCTATGCTTTCCCGAGCGTCCCGCCGAGCTATCCTCGAGAACATCCCGTCCTCGTAAATAGCCGTGCCTCGATACCCGAGGATATCGGCTAATATTCTAAGAGACGTCGTATCTGCCGTGCACCCCCGCCGCGAGGCCAGCTCGCCATTCCCGTACGTCTCACCCTTGCGGCGTCGGCGCGCGGATCGACCGCCACCGCCGACACAACGACTGTACAATATTTATATTATCCCAACAGGACACTCTCGGGTAACACGGACAT
Source organism: Ooceraea biroi (assembly GCF_003672135.1). NCBI lineage: Eukaryota > Metazoa > Arthropoda > Insecta > Hymenoptera > Formicidae > Ooceraea > Ooceraea biroi. The sequence goes on from NC_039506.1 coordinate 2,848,778, forward strand.
GATTGCAATCCCGTTCATATATCTTCAGCTATACGGCCGCGCGCGACTCTACACCACGCTGGGGACATATCAAAACCGGCGGCCACCTTGCAACGGGAGCACGGACGACGCCATCATAATATTTTCAGATAAACCTACGATTCCGTCTCTTTCCTATCCTTCTCGTTTCGTGGCCGTCCAACGGCCGCCTCCAATACGCCAGTACGTTTCGCTCCTGGACGACGCGTAATGCCTCCCGAGCAAATTGATTGAGCACTGCTTGAAGCTTCTGCCCGGGAATTTCCAGTTCCGTCTCATATCACGGCTGCCTTGCAATATAAACGGGAAGAAACGACCGAGAGTAATATTTATACCTGACGTAATATCGCAAACGGAAGCAGAAGTTACGCAAAAGGAACGTAGATGTGGGGGAGAACTCGTTGAACGCGTCGCGTAATCAGTTTTGCTTATGTAAATTTATAATTTTCACTAACAATGATGTGGTAGAATTTACATTTCAACAACTCGCAGATTAAAGCTCTAAACAGAAGGGCTTCGGAAATTCCGTGCTGGAGGGTGAAAGATAAAATCAAGTAAGAATCTCAATCGCCGAGCCGAGTGTAAAGCGGGGGCAGTGTAAAGCGAGAGATTAAAAAAAAGTATTACAAGTGCGCTATTTATTTATGCTGTAAACAAAATAATTGAAACCTTTAACATCGTCGAAGGTAAACCGACGTGAGATTGTTTGAAGGGTCGGCGGTACTGTCATGAAGGCGGAGACGACTGTTTTCAATTGATGAGAGTCGACAACGAAGAATACCTTCGCGTTAGCGAGATCACTCGGGGAAAGGAGTGAGGAGAGCCGGAAAGGCGAGGTGGAAAGGGGTGGTAAATGAGGCGGAGCCAATCGTTTCATTGCATCAATAGTCGTAGCGAAGTTATACCAACTTTCTTGATAAATCCCGCTTACTTTGCGCCATAACATAACTTTACAGAATCGGAACCACGGCCATGGAAGAATTGCGATTTGTAACTTTAGATGAGGTCCCCCGCCACCGTTCGCCTTCCTTCCTCCCCCCGTCCTTGACTGTATTACCGCGTTCCGTTCGTATCGGCGTGCTATCCTGGTACAGGAATTTTCCTACGAGCGTTCCTTCCGCCGGATTTCGGCGGAAAGTCCTCCGGGATCTCTCCCGGTTACGATCGTCTTAACTCCTCGATCTCTCCGCCGTCTAACGGGTTCATAGTCCGTGGACAAATGCCGGTAGAGTGTCTCTCTCTCTCTTTTTATGTGTGTGTGTGCGCGCGCAGATAGGGGAAAAAAGAGTGACATGAACTTGCGGAGTACGGGAGCGTGGCCTCCTGACGATTGTACAGACGATTTGCATACAATGCATCTGGAATCGATACTGAATTGTACAGGTATTTCGCGAGCGTCTTTAAGTCCGAGCGTCTGCAGGCCATTAAATATTGAATCCGCGTGCTTTACACGCACGGATCAGCGAAAGCGTAAATTCCTTGGAACTTTACTTCGCGACATACGAAATTTTTCCCCACCGAGACAATCAACGACAGATCCAGTCCCGCAATCGCTTTTTTTTATGTCCCTCTGACGTCTCAATAGAAATTCATTTAACGATTTCTAGGTATTAATCTTCTGTACACTGTATGTTTTATTTTATGTATAATTCTATTATACATAAAATAATTCTAAATAATACATACGCTACACATGCACATTGCTGGCGCGACACGTGCGCTTGTAAACAGTCTTCACCGTTTAATACAAAACGATGCGCGTCTGTATTTGTATAATATTATAGTTCAGGTAGCGTTAAAGTCGGTAAGATTAAAACCAGTTTGGCAGAACGAGACGTCCCCCCAATATCTTGACAGGCGTGCACACGCTGGCTGGTCGGACCGTGCGGCGCTGATCTTTCAGGAATTCCGGCTCTCCGTTTCACGGATTTCCGTTCCGTGACGTTCGCCACCGCGAAGAGGGCTTTCGGCAAATTGGCATTCTTCTTTCGACCAGGACGCGATGGTGGATGCGAGCGGGCGGGTTTGACGTTCGCCAGTTCCTTTGAGCGCGAGATCGGGGGTATCCGAGTGAAGTGATCTCCGGCTGCCACGGGTCGGCTCTTTTCTGTCTGTCTGTCTGTCTCTCTCTCTCTCTCTCACCTTTCCTCTCTTGCACCCCGTTTTTCCCTGTTCCTCTCTGCCACCTATCTCTCTCCTCCTTTCTCACTGACTCTCTCGCTGTCTCTCTCTCTCGTCTCTCTCAGACGGGCTCTTCTAACGGCGCTCACGGTGGCATTGTACGCGACTAATTAGTCGAAGCGCGAGATCGAGGAGTGAACGGCTTTAATTAACATTCCTGGCTCGCTCACCGCCGCCACCTTCTCGGAAGGGCAAATTGAAGGCTGTAAATGTCGGGAGAATCGCTCGAACCGAGGCGATGGCCCTCCGCACCCTACGCTCACCCCGAAATTAGACTTTCCGTCCCCGGATTTGGCGGGCTCTAATTTTTCGTTTGGTAGTTAAAGCAGCCGCGCGAGAAAGGGAGGAACTTTTTTCGCCGAGCTTCCGAAATGTTGCGTCACCCTTGCAATCGTTTCGACTAGCCATCATTATTCTGTTATCTACTACTCGAGCACTGTACCTCGAGCAGGGTGATTTTACAGACTGTAGCTACAGTTTTAATTGAACTTTAATCGTTTCCCCGTAGTTTTGAATTCATAACTTGATTAATTCGCGTGAGCTAATAATATAAATAAACTTTCTGTCTTTCTAATATTACATAAATTCGTCTACTAATACAATTTTCTAATGCCTTAAGAGACTATTTCCTGCTATCGTTACTGCCATCATTTGTCGTTGTCAAGAATGATTAATTTTTGGATATCTTATCATCATTGTTTCACATCCGACAAAGCAGAGATCTCGCTGAGCAAACTACCCAAAAGTTTCGCGCCAAGAAAATCATACGATTTTGCTGGGACTCGATTTCAGAGTAAATGTTGGCTATGTGTGCCTAGATCATATTGAATGTCGAGTGGAGTTACGTTATCGGGGCGGGTCTTGCGCGCACGTTGCGCAAGTCGATCATTAATCGCCGTCGACGGATCGCGTCGAACGCGGAAGGTTAATTTTCCGCGAATAATTGGGATCTGGTTGATCGATCTAACCCCCGCGCCGGGAAGGTGGCGAAACGGCGTCTAAGTCATCCCATTCGTCTTCGGTAAGATACTCGGCGGAGGAGATCATCGATTCCGGTAGCGGGGCTAAGGAAAATTAAATGATGCAGACCCCCGTTGAAGGAGAGTTATTTGTCACGGTCGTTGAGGGAGTCCTCCCGCCATCCCCGCGTCAGCCAGCGAGCGGTGGTGGTTCTCGCTTCTCTGGTTCTACCTTCGGTGCTTACTCGCCCCTTTTCCTACGTTGCCGAGAATCCCGCTGTTTAACCTAACCGAACCGCTATTTGTAACGAGTCTATTACATTGAATGCGAAACGAGAGCGCCAACTCTGAACCGGAACTCGTCGCCGAGTTATCGAACAAGTTATCGGGATGAATCTTTCATTTGCCCGCGTCGGGAAAACAGCTGCGAATTAAATCTCGATTTTATCGTGTATTAATAGCAGTTGATTCTCTCCTGTTACGATGATTTCTCTTCTTGGCAAGTTAACAAGTCGGCTGTCACGCAGCAGACAATTTCACGGAAAATATAATAAAACTTTTAACTATTTCGGCGATTTTGGAGAACCGTGTGTGTTTAGAAACTTTATTTGATGGCTTTTATGGTTTTAAATTATACTCTGCTTACTTGTCTCGAGAGAGACAAGGAAATTTACTCTCATTTTGTTAATTAGACAAACAGAATAATAATGCACGCAAAAAATCGCGATGGGGTGTTGAGAATCTCGCAGTCTGTTTCTAAGCGCGACAATTTCATGGTCCCGTATGGCGTACAGTAAATAGTCGGAAAATTCGGCGATAAAAATCCCGCGGAAACGGACGCGGAATCAAGCGTGGCTTTACGATAATATCGGTGTCGTGGGTGACGATCGAGGGGGGTGAGGCAGCTGCGGGCGTGCAAAAGTGGAGAGTCCGACGTGGCAGCGCACCGCCGCGCCGCTCCGATAAACAACGTTGCATCGAGTGAGGGTACCTACCCTCTCCTCCCTCTTGCTCCCATCCTCCACCCTATCCGTCCCGAATATAAATCCACACCACTTGCAAATAACTGCCGCGCGTTGTTGGATCGACGCGACGATCCCTCCGAGCGGGCGCTATCTTCTCCTCTTTCCGTTTTATGTTCGTGTGACCAGACATCGAGTGGTCTCTTATTGACAGTGCTCAATCTGAAAGGTGTCCTAGTTTCGTTAAAAATAACTTGCGTTACGCTTGTTTACTACACACTTTTTTTGGTCTCCGTGCAGAAAAGTATTTTTAAATATTTCTCTCTTCAAATCACAATATCCCATTTCGTAAATGTTATATGTGTGAACAGAAAGAATTGTTCAAGTCATTTAGTTTTCTGTATTTTTAACCGCGATAAACACCGCTTGCTTCATCTTTAGTGCGTCATAATGTTAATTGAAGTGAATCATAGAAGGTTAAAAAAGTAGAAAAATGTAGATAAATGTCTGATTTTCATACGAATTTATTTTATTGCATTCCATAGATACGTTACACAAGTATTATTATTCTAGATTATACTACAACGAGTTGAATAATGTAATCATGTTCGATTGCGAAATGAGATAACAAGTCGACGACACGCAATAATTAGAGTACATAATTTTAGCTTCCGGAAAGTATATTCATTTGTTTCCTACGCGGCGCCGATGAAACTCGCAAGTATCATCGGGCGCCGGAAGAATTATGAACCCTAGGCCGCTCTTCATTCCGCGACGTTACGACATTAACAGTTTTCGCTCTCCGGCTTTTCCACCCTCGCTCGCGCAACATCACGCTCCACGCCAGGCATTCCACCCCTATATTTCCTTTCTCTTTCTCCGCAGGGGGCACACAGAGCGGCGAGTCGAATCCGTGGCGCGCAGGAGGAGTAAGAGGGTGAGTTGCCCGTCCCGACCCCCGCGATAACTTTTTCCTTCTCCGCTTGTACCGTGCTCGAATTTATGCCGGACGGAGAATTAATGCGTGACAGATTTGTAGTTATTACGAGGAGGAGGCGGAGGCGGGATGGAAAGAGTAGGAAGACGAGTGGCCTGGCCTCACTCAGCCCGAGGGAACGAGCGGCGACGGTGGGGGGTGGTGGTGGTGGTGAGCGAGCGAGAGCGAGGAAACAAGAAACCGAAGATGGAGAGGGACGACGATAAGGGATGGTAGCGAGGGAAGGAGCGCGGGGAAGCCGGCTAAGGGGATGGCGGGAGGAGATGCAGAGAGAGAGACGGACAAAGAGAGGGCGGCGGAGGCGCACGAAGGTTTCACAGGGCATCGGAGGCATGGCCGGGCAAGGCAGTGAGGCATTCGGGCAGCGATGGCGGCGGAAGTGAGCCCATTACTTATTATAACTGCCTGGCGAGCGAGCGAAGCGAGCGAGGAGCGCCTGTCAAGCATCCATCATCGCGACGAATGGCCCCGCTGCCAATAACATCCGCCGTCATCGCCAACTTTTCGCGGCCTTGCCTGCCTGCTGCCTCCGTTGCCGCCACCCCCTCCTCCTCCTTCCTTCACCTCCACTGCCGCGACTCTACCCTCTTCACGGTTGCCGTCGCCTCCGTTGCTTGTTTATATTAATTTCCTCGCGGAAGCGACTTCGGCATTACTCGCTCTTCGGCATCGGCACGGAGGGATGAAAATCGAGCCGATCCCCGTCCATTTCCGCGTGGCTCCTTAATGGAAAAGCTGATGTGATCGATGTTAATCACGCGACACGAATGTAGCGTGTCCCCCGGCGCGCGTATGTCACGCATGCTGATTTATTATGTTTACGAACGATAATTCTTAATCAGAATTACACACGAAACATGTATTATTTAATCAAATCGCTGGATAGCTGAATATTATTATACCAGAAATAAAAGAATTTAGCAACGAAAAACTTTCCAAATCCGTTTCCGGAGTCGAACGGATTGCGACATTTAATTTCCTTAAAAAGAGAAGAGCATTTTGCAAAAACGACCAATCTTTTTCCGAGGAAAGATAATACACCGGTCGTGACGCATCCGTATCATTCGACTACAGTCTTGGCAGGAACGGACGGTGAAACGAACAGGGCGATACGTACACTGGAAACAATATACGCTGGCTGCACGCCTCGCTCCGAGGAAATAATTCAAAGGGCGATCACGATTAAGAGGATAGGAGCGCTCGCGCGACGCGGCACGATCTTGCCCCGTAATCGATGGTTTAAACGAGCAATGGCTATCGCGCGACTCGTCTTTGATACGTAGCGGCCGTAACGAGTACTGGCCCTCGGCGCTTCGCGAAGTAATGTAGGTATCGAGTGTTATGAGCGGCTGGCGGGAGAGAACAAGGGGCAAGGAGGGTTGTACGTAACACGTAAAGTAATACCTTTATCCCGATCGCACGGGCGCGCTGTGTGCGCCGTTGCGTACGTGTGTATTATACGCCACGTAGTATAGGAAGTCGCTTTATGTCAGAGATCGATACTCATAAAATGTTTCGGCACGGTTAGGTGCTCCTTCTGCTGCTCACCCTGCTCCTCCGCTGTGCGATCTCCCGCGATCCGCCGATTTCTCTTCGCTCTCCTTCTCGCTCCTCACTGTCTCTATCTATTCATCTGCCTTCTCCCCTTTTCCTATCCTTTCGGTATCTTCAACGAGAGAGGGCCGTATCGCCGACGTATTTACGATCGTCGTAAGCCTCGATCGTAAGGTTCGCCGTGGATGTCGATATCGAGCCTGCTCTCTTTCTCTCTCTCTCTCTCTCTCTCTCTCACTCTCTTTCTGTCTTTCTCTTTCTCTTCCCATCTCCTTTCTTACTCGCCCGTTTTCTTCCATTTATCCCATCGTAGTCTTTTCTGATCGTTGCGCGCAGAGAGAATCCAAAGCCGCGAAGCAGTAATTCCTCGATTTTCGATATTTGTCACGATCGCTCCTTCCTTCCAAGGCACGCCTGTGTTTCCATCGTGCGTTTACGAGTGATCGCAATTCCGACACAAATTCCCGCATAATTTTTCTAGCAAAAGCGTCGCGTTGAATTTTCCGTTGAAACTCGCTCGGAGAAATTCAGCAACAGCGTCCAAGACTGTTGAGTGTTAACGCAGCGCGACTAATTTTTTTTCTTTTAAAAAGCACACGCATACGTAGAGTTTCTCTCTGATAATCCTCTCGAAACAAACCTTGATTATCTTTTTATGATAACGCTTTCATGGTGCTGATTATAATAACGCTAATAAAAACAACCTGAGAATTTTCAGATTCGAAGCACTCCTCGCGGCATGGCGCTAAAAGGTTTTCGACACGTCCGGATTGCAGGCCCGTAATCTCGAAACGCGTTTTGTCGAATGAAAGATCACAAAAAAAAGAAAGCAGGGAGTAGAAAAAGGTTTCATCTCGAGCGTTTCATCTCGTTTTTCCAGATCTGAGGGGATTAATCCAAGCGGAATGTCGGGCGTAAATCACATTGAATTCGATTAAATAACATATTACGCTAATGTGCCCTATTGTGTGTAACACGTTTTGGAGGAACCGTAGGAACACGGATGATCCAGCAACGCATATTCACCGACGGTCAGTTAGGCTGGGCATATGGCAGGTCGTATCTATGTAGCCAGGCGGACAGCTGGAGTGACTCATGGCGGATTACAGTGATTGCTTGTTTATGGTCATTAACATCCTCGTGGTCCCATAACTACCCCGCATGGCGTCCCGTCCCATCAGCAGGCCCCACCGTACGTGCTCGAGTATATGCTTACGTGTATGTGTTCGTAGGTACGTCGGATGCAGCCTGTACATCGGCACGTGCATACATACGTCAAAACGAGAGAGAGAGAGAGAGAGAGAAGGACAGAACGGTGGAGAGCGAGAACGTAGATCGACGTCTGAAGTAATTGGCATAATAAGTAAGCTTTCGCATCCGGAGCTGTGAATCTTGCCCGCGGCCGCTGCGCGAAAAGTTAATAACGACGTTTCAAAACTGCAGAAAACACTTTAAGTTTTCTATTGACGCGAGAATGCGAGAGGGAAGAAAGAAAAAAAGAAGAGAGGCAGCGAGCTGGGTTTACGAAGACTTTATCAACGCGCATATAAACAGTGTCATTAATTGCGCTCGCAAAATTCAACGATTCTTAGTTTTGGTTTTCTCGCTAATGAGATGTCGTACATGTTTTGCAAACACGTCGGATGCATTATACGGAATTGCCGTGGTAGATGCGATCAATTTAATGCTGGATGAATTTTGCAGTAGCTTCCCGCGGCGCGCAGATACCCTTTCACCGATTTCACGATTTGCCAGAAAGGGTGATAAAAAGGGTGAAAAAACGCGATCCGATCGACGACGCTTGCCGGAAAATGATGTCCCACGAACGCGGGAGCGAAGCGAGGCGTTCTCGCCGGCGATTCCGCTGCGCGAGGGAGAACGTAGGTCGCATGTGTCTTACAAAAACGACGGACAAACACGACGACGCGGACGATTCGATCAACGACCGACTGAAAAACGATATTTTCACGCCCTCCAACGTGCATACGTCCCCTCGGCAATTCGCCGCGAGACATAGATCGTGCACGCGCGAACCGCATTCGGGGACAATTGCGATCGGCTGGCTGGCCGGCGGTCGTGCAGCACGCGCGCGCGCGCGCGCGTGCGAGGGTGTTTAGCACAGGCTGATTGATGGAAACGGGTCCTCCTAGAGCAACTGCTGCCCACCAACGGCAATTATACCCGCTACACGCACTGTATCGTCCCCGACACATAGATCGCCCGTGCTCGTTCGGCTCGGCTCGGTGGCCAGCAACACTAATACGACCCTGGGACGCGTAACTCGCGCCACCCCGCAACACCGACATCGACCATCGATACCGTCAACCGACGCCCGACGCCCGCCGCCGCCGCCGCCACCCTGCCGCCACCCCTTGATTGCCTCATTGGATCGCATTATGTCGGCGCCATTATCATAATTCAAGGATTTTTCACGGTCGTCCCGCAGAGCACGGGCTTTGGCTCGAAGCCCGATTGCCCGCAGAGAGACACGCGTCGATCGATCGAACTCGCCGTGTCGATGCTACCTTTGAACTCTTGCGCTGACTTCTTGAGGCGACTTGATTAAACGAGCACGAGTTAATCGTAGTATAATAACGCGAGGACGAGAATACGCGAAATAAGATGGAGAGCACGAAGTTTGAAGGTTCTTCCGTCCAACGACGGGAGGGAAGGGCTACGATGCCGTTACGATAAGTTCTGTAAATCAAGAATGAAATTTGATAAGAAGGTTTGCTCTCCGGGAATATCAGATCAGAGGAACGGAGACCGGAACTAAAACGCAGGGAACGTATCGTAAAACGGAAACACCGTTGCGCAGCGCGCGCCAGAGAGAGAGAGAGAGAGAAAGCAGAAGACAGAGAGAGGAGAGAGAATAAGATCATTTCTAATAAAACATAACTACCGGGAGGGAGGGACAGCCTCCCCCATGCGACAACCCCCGTACAACGTTATGGATCGGCACGTCGACCTCGGTATTCTGCGACGTCAACCGGAGTTAGGCCCACACACACACACAAACACACATACGCAGGCGAACACACAAATGCACACGTGCACACACAAATGCGGGAGGGGTAACGCGGTATAATATGATAATAACGCCCACCACGTGGGTAGATAGGTATAATTGTCGAGCATAACTCAGGGCGGAGCGACCTGGACGTCGGTGATGTACGCCTCGGTAAAGCGGCTCCGGGACTACGGCACACCGGACTCCCACGCGGGGCTGCGACGGGGATGTCGGGGGGATGTTTGCGTCGGGGGAGGTTGCAGCTTTCCTTAATTTATTGATATAATCAGCTCAGCTTTGTTAAACACGCATAATAAGGCTGCCAAGGGGTGGCGTGAATAATCCGGCGACGCCGATGAAAGTAATCTTAATTGGTCTACGAAGGCGCGCGTGACGCGCGCGCGCGGCCGTTCAGTCTAAGCGAGCGGAATCCGCGGAGCGGAGACAGGGCGCGACGCGACGGCTTTTCGTTTAACTTGAATTAAACACCGCGCCAATTACGCTCGGTTTGCGCTAACGATACCGGGCGCCGCGCGCCGTTTGCATCGGATGGATTTGGAGAACGCGATTTTCCGCGTCGCGGAGTCTGCCATTCGATTTCGTAATGTAAGCGGTAAACTCGCGCCACCAAGGCGAGGGCAGGCTGCGGCGGCACCCGGGGGATAATCTATTACCGTCGTGGCGTTACACATTGTTTGCGTTGCGATGTGTTTCCAGGATCAGTGTGCGCTGATACGCGGAAATATATTTTTAACGTTTTCAGGAACGATGGTTGGTAAGATTATTGAGCGTATAGACACGCGCGCGTAAATATGCATACGGATCTACACGGTAACGTTATAAATACCGTTATTCGGAGGCTGTTGTCTTGTTATAATAGAAAAAGTCACGTGATCTCGTTATCGTAAAAGAGTACTCGCGTTAGTTGCGTTCGCCTTAACGCGTAATCGCTCATTCCTTATTTCACATTACGTAAGAGTAGCCGAATACGTGTTGAAATCGCGTTACGCTTTCACTTCACACCACGAAACTTGATGAATGACATTACTGATATTCATGGATTTTTTTCATCGCGAATCTCGCAAACTCGAGATTATTTAATAACACCGATAAACGAGGCAAAATCGAAACTCGCCGGATGTCGCTGGACGTCGTCGAGCGAGCGGAAGTAACGTGGAGTTAACGATGTCCCGACGAATTCGGGATAACGGATAACAGGATTCCCGAAGCGCAGCGTATTTTCGAGCATTTCGGAACATCAATCTCGCGGACTCTTTTTTCGTGAATTTTTCGAGAATTGCGCGTCGCGGTGACGCGCTCGGTAGGAGACGATCGCGGAGGACGGCGAGCGCAGGGGGTGGCGATGCCGAGTGGCGGCACCAGCGAGGGGTACGCAGGACGAGGTGGACGTAATCACTTGGTGATGTAGTTCCTGCGAAGGGTGGCGGACGCAGGGCCGTCGGGGGAGAGGATGGCGCGCCGAGGGGGTGAACGGTATACGGCCTGCACCGCAGTGCACACGACCACCACCAACGATATACACGGTGTGCCACGCCGAGTGCGAGTATTAGAGCGATTGACTGCCGGACGTAACCCGTACGTGCCGGCCGGTAACACGTGTAACATACTGCCGCCATGTATCTCCCTCTACTGTTCACGTGTTTATGTGGAATCGGGGTCGGTCGCGCCATCGCGGCGCGTTCACACATCCGAAGGACGAGCCGCATTTTTGCCCTCCACAAATCGTCACCGGGGTGCCGCGTTGCAGGTAGGGCGAAAGTGAAATTGTAATTCTTCCGGAGGCTCGTTACGCGCGCGCCTACCCCCTTGTGCTCGCCTCGATCATTATCGCGGGCCCTCGCGGAATTGCGAATTGTCGCGGAAATAACGTCAGCCGTTGTCCACTTGATGTAATTTATCTTAATTTCTGCAGTATCTAGATTTTCGTGAACGTTTGCAGCATTCTAATGGGACAATTTCGAGAATTTTGTTTGTTACTTTCCATATTAGCTGGTGCAGAGTCACGTTTAATTGTGCAGTTAATACACTAGTTTGGCGATCTAGCGTGTTACAAATAGAACAAAACAGAGAAATCTATCTATACAGTAATGCGCTTTGAACGGCACGTTGCAATTTTACGCCGCAATATTGTATATATTATATTTATGCATTTTCCAAGAGATAATGGCGCAGCGTGATGATGAGCACCAATGACGAGTCGCGTGACGCGTTAATAATTTAGAACCCGGGTAATAAACCCGCCGGGACATTAAAATGCGAAGTAACCGCGCCGAGAAGCATGGTGTTACGCGGTCACATTTTTCGCGATGGAAATCGCTCGGCGAACAACCGAAGCGAGCGAAACAGCGAATCAACCCGCGCGACCTCCGCGAAATCGCGCGCGTTACGAAACAAAGCTCGCTCGATCATGAAATACTGCTCGTGCCCCGGTCGCGTCCGGAGCGCACACGCTAGCGGCGAGTGGGAAGGGAGGGAGGAAGGGTGGCACGGAGGCGGGGTAGTTTAACGTAGGTAGGTAGGTGGTTTATAGTGATGCGACAAAAATGTAAATGCGATATCGTCCAGGATTCTGCGGTATAAATCTCGCGTTAATGTGTGGGGCGAACGACGTGGCGCTGACTACAGAAACGAGTCCGAGGGAGAGAAAGAGAAAGAGAGGGAGAGAGAGCGCGCGAGGCACGGAGGTAGCGTGGTGAAAAAGCGAAAGAGAGAAGGCCAGATAACGAGAGACGAGAGGGAGAAAGAGGAAAGGATATTCCGTCGTAGCGTTCATTAGGAATCTCTCCGTCTCCCTCAGCGCCACCCTCGTGTACCGAATCAGAGCAGGGGAGGGAATGAGAGGAGAACAGAAAGGGAGAGAAAGAAGTAGAGATAGGCACGAAAAAGACAGAACGAGAGAGAGAGATAGATAGACGGAGGAAGACAACGACGGACCGCGAGAGAAGCAGAGAAGCTTGGTGACAGAGCGAGAGGGGTGGAAGAGCGAGGGTGCCGCGATAGATCACGCGGGCGGCAGCGCTCCTTCGAAAAACATCCATAAAACGCAGTAGGGCGGACTCAGCGACAATAAACTCTACATATAAATCTTGTCCTCTGACGCCGTGATACGCTGATGGCGAGCACGATAATCTCCGAGAATGCGGGTCCCTCTTCTTCTCCCTCCTTCTTCTTCGTCTTCCGCTCCTTCTTCTTTCACCTCCCCTGTCCCGTCCACTCGTTCACTCCCTCTTCGCAACGCCACCGACTGCTCCGCGCACAGTCTTTCACCTCGGACGTGCCTTCGTCGCGTACGCACCACCGTACCAGCGATTGCATTTGCATTGCCAAAAGGATAGCCGTCGCGCGACAACGAGAAGCCCGGGCTCGCAGGTACGTGCAAGTGCTGCTGCTTGCAAACGATATTCCACCGAGAAGATGGAATGTTTGAAAATTATCACATGGTAATTGCTCGACTGCCACCAATTCGCCAACTTGACACGTGATACTCTTGAGATGCCAAACTCGATGATACGTGATGCTGCGTTCCTGATTCTGATATTTCATCATCCGATGCGACGCGGCGGCGTGAGAAGGACAAAGGGGATACGATTAATCTCGTTTCGCCGCGCGCAGTCGAAATCGAAGTCGTTTAGGCCGTGGAAGCGCGAGCTCCTTTACTCCCGTGGATGTAGCCTGGAATTAAAGTCTCAGTCCCCGCGACACCCCGTGCCGCCATCCAATGGCGGCGCCGACGCCGATCCACGGCATCCCTTCGCCTCTACGCCACGTCTCACCGTATCTTCGACCGTAATTCACAGCCCCGTGCCTGCTTGCCGCTCCCTAAATGCTTCTAACTCCTATTCCTTCGGCGGGATCGAACAATGGCGCGTGAAATTTCAACTTTGAGCCTGCTCCCCTCGTCCGCCACTCCGCCTGACCCCCATCCGCCCCGGGGCTGCCGCCACCCCCTCTGTTGCAGGCAGTCGCGCGGTCTCTCGCTCGCGTAATTTAATTATTCACTCGAGAGCCGAACTCGGCGGATCTTGGCCGACTACTATCATTCGTTCGCTGGCCTTTCTTGCGTTCAGCAGCACTAACTCGTCTGCGGGGGAGAGACTCCGATCCCGCGTTCACCATCACGCGAACGCGACCCGGTCAGAGGGAAACGAGGCGAGAGGGACGGTAAGGAAGCCGAGGTAAGGGATACCGAAAAAGTGTACGGAGAAACGAGCCAGACACTTCCCGCCCTGCGTCTGATATCTTCTCTGCCGGCACCGCGTCACGTAAATCTTCCTTGTCGCATGGCGCGCCGTTTGCTGTTTAGTTGCAAGAACGATTTCTCCGCCAACGCCAGAAACAGATAAACCGACGAGCGTTGCGCGAAATGAATCATTACTTTTTATCGGTGCGCCGTGCGCGCGAACGAGTGAGCGAGCGAGCGAGTGGACGGGCGTTGTTACGCTCGACGGTAATTAGCGAACTCACCGGCGAGCGCGTCGCAACGCCGAAATTCGCGTCGAATCGCGAACGAACGGTGAAACGCCGTAACTCTCGCACGCTTTTATGGGAAAAGAATGTGACGAGGGATAGCCCACGAGATATCGCCCGGAGAGATCCATGAGGAAGCGCGCGAAAGGTCGAAAAGGGAAGTTCCGCAAATATCTTTTACATTGGCTACTTTCCATAGGAACGCTGTAAATTCGCGAACTTTGGCAACTCCCTTTAGCGGAATTTTAGATTGTGTTAACGATCGAACTTGCGCGCCTTTATTACTGAGACATTCAACATACGACTTCGGAGAGAATCGCGTGAGAAGTTCGCAGTGGATTGAGCTGTTCCTAGCCAGACGCCCAAATTTCGCCGTCTCGACTTGATCGGCGTGCTTGATATTCAAATATCGGGAGTTTCATACTTTGACGCACAGCCAGTTCTCCCGAAACCCACTATTAGAAATTATTTACACTGTCTCCCCGATTATCGGCTCAAACCCGCGCCGTCGCGAGGAAGAATTAATTCGCCGGTTCTCGAAAATCTAAACACATTTTGTATCTAAACGCTGTACATAAATATTGCTACTAGCGCCGTTTTAAATCGCCTTCGGTGCTTTCCCTTTCGATGCACCCGACATTCTTCTAATCCGCAAAATTACCCCTTGACGCGCACCGACATTGCCATTTCCGCATCCGACGTGCTCATCCCGCGCCGCTTCGAGATTCCATCGATAATCGACTCGGCGTAGGCGGTTAAGACAAGATGGATTTGTCACGCATCGCTGTCGTTTAGTCGATAAAGTGACGAGAGTCAGCCGGCGGTACTAGGTGCTAACTAGACAGAGCGGCACTCAATTATTACCGTCAGACCTCGTGTAGTTTAACTCATCCACCCCATTCCGGCGAGCCCTCCTCCCCACTCGCCCTCAACTAAACACTTTACGAGCAGCTTGCCTACACGTCGCGCGCGATCAGTGTTGTCCTCGCAACGCCTCTTATCGAAAATGGCAGCCCGTTAACGGCGTACACGTAGTCGGGTACCTTGCGAGCTCTCTCGCGCACTCGCGTGTGCATAGGTGCCGACTAAGGCATCGCCGCCGCGACGCGTCGTCGCGAGGACACGGTATCGACCATAGAAGTCGGGACGGCGATTAACGCGCGGGGGTGCGCCGACGACTAACCCTGAAGAACATCGGCGGCTGTCAATTTCGCTTGACCGATGGTAGAGGAAGATACGGATAAAGACGATTATCGACACGTTGCTATACTCGATTATTATAATTATGCGCAAGTGCATAGCACAAGCAACCGGAGCCATCGATTGAAAGATAAACGTCGAAGCTCGCACTCGTTGGCTCGTATATTTACGTGATCTATAAATTTTATATTGTATCGTGATCTGTAAATATTTTATATTACATCGCCTCGAACGAAATTTTATGTCCAGGGCAACATGAACAGTCCTTTAAATCATCTGTCATCGACGTGGCTAAACAGCTGATCCAAAAATGTTTGCTGTAATAATAGCTTTCGCAATGTATTAATAATGTAAATAAATACTCCTATCAATACTGTTTTATATCCCTATTTTTCCGATGCACTCGACATTCTTTTAATTCGAAAGATTATTTAAAAATAAAGATTCGTATGAAACGAAGCAGCATTAAAAGGAAAGGAAAAAGCGTTTGTTTTTAATCTAACATATCTTTTGATTTTATTCATACGCACGCGCGCTAGGACTACAAGTAACCTTAAGATTTTCCGCGGCGATCCCGCATCCGGGGGAAATACCCGAGCGAGAAAACTGCAAGAATCTGTCGAACCACTTGATAGTCATTCTCTTCGGCTGTATATCCTGTTCTTGCCTTGGCAAGCACGCGCGAGGACACGAATGTATCTCGAGCATTTTTCGCGCGGTGGGTGGCACAATGCGAAACAAATTTGTTGCCAGCACGCCGGATGATGTAACGCCGCGAAGATTTCTCTAAGGAATTCGCCGCGATGCTTGCATTCGTCGATTCGTATGGGGAGAAAGAGAGAGAGAGAGAGAGAGAGAAAGAGGGAGAGAGAGGAAGTCTCTCTCTCCGGGCGCCGGAACGGAAGTCTCCCGATACGCGCCGTTCATCGCGGGATCATGCAAGGAAAATTGGATGTGGAACTCCCGTCGAGAACGGTTCGAACCTTCCACCGGAATTTCATCGGCTATACAGGAAGATCCCCGTAGCTCACGCTTTTTATCGCGAGTTTAACTCGATAAGCTAATGGAAACTCTGTCGGTGCTGTAGTAGAAAATACGGCGAATAACAGATCGAGAATGCAGACGCGTGATCGAATCCCGGGTGATACTCACCCCTGCGGCCTGGAAGACCATTAAACGTATTTTTCTAACTGATAGATTAAACGCGATGTAATGGAGTGCGTGATAACGTCGCAACGCCGACAGATTACATCGATATTTTCCGATTAGATGTAACGATGTAATCCGAAAAAAAGTTTTTACGCGGGGAAAGAACATGGTCCACGTTACGTAAGGCGGCATTACGTTTAATAATATGACAACTCGCAACGATATTCTTGGGGATTGTATACGCGCGCGCGTAAATACGAGTTATTTCGGTTTCGAAATGTTTACGACGGCGAGAGATCCTTTTATCCTGCCCCCGCGCTTACCGTACATTTAAATTTAATCCCTTCTGAAATTTAATTCTTCGGAAACACGCGCGCAGCGTACATTCTGTTACGCCTCTTCTCTCGCTCGGTGGCAATTACCGCCAGCCGTGCTTTTGGTCCTACGACGTACGTTGCCGGTTGCCTCGAGACAACGAGACAATCAATAAACAACACGTGTAGATAACAATCGTGGGATAGAAACCCTCTATTTTCCGGGATGGCCACTGTAATTGCCGTACGTGTTTCGGCGAGCTTCACTTCGTCCACGCTTTCTACTCCGCGCGAGGCCGGACATACGAAAAGCGTATGCGAATATCTCGAGTTAGCAATTTCTTCGAATTGGCATTTACAATAATGTCGGCGACGAAAAATTGTCTTCCCTTTATCAATGTCTATAACAATTTTTATATTCAGTTGCGATACATTTTTTTATTATGCACATAATTATAAAATGTCATAAATGTATTGTGCAAGTGGTGAAAAATTATATTTGTTGAATTAAACGAAAATTCACGTTACCGAGTTGTTTGAGAAATCAATTCGTCCTGTAACTCATTACTCATGTAATAAAATTAAAATTACTTTTTCCATTAAAACTGCCTTATTATTCTAAATATTCTTGCTTCACAAAGCGATGCGATAGTGATCTGGCACGCTGACGCTGACGTAAAGTTACGCGCGAGTCTCGCCTAATCATACATCCCCAAACCACCATCAACAACATCTCGTTACCCACCCTTCGTCTGATGTCTATCTCGTCTGGCTTTTGCGTCCCATAATGTAGCTATATAACAAATAATACGAGATGAATTATGCGAATGGCCTCGAAGAGGCGTTCCTTGGACCGATCGGATAAGCACGAATGGAGATAAACCGAAAAGCGGGATTCCTTTCTTTTTTCTTCTTGCCCTCGATAAACCGACTTCTGGAATCCTAATAAGAGGTACAGCAGGCCGTCGTAAAATAACGGGCCTTCTTCGACAAAGAAACAGTGTGTATTGCCGGTGGCGGTGTTCCGGTTGCTCGTGGAATACCGTGGAACGTGCGCGCGCGGTCTCCGCGACGAGGGTAAGAGATTTCTACCCCCGACAGGGACCGGGGGCAGGTCGGGGACGAGGGCGGGAGCGAGAGCGAAGCCCGGGAATAAAGAGTGCGCGGATTAAGAATGCTTCCTCGGAGACGAGTTATAGTCGCTTCCTTCCCGTAGTTGGAATTAATCGGCCATTCCGGAGGCGATGCATTAACAGAGACAGAGGGCGCGCCACCCTCCTCCCCGCGACCCTCGCCGGCCCGGCCGACCCCTCCAGGAGTCGAATGACTCCTTTTATTCCGGGACCATTCACTTCGATACCCCGCGATCGTTGACAATAAAACTTCTATCCTGGCGTACGGGTGCTTCGATTGTCGAGGAGGTTTGCTGAGTCGTTATTTATTCATCGGCACGCTTGGCCTGTTACACCGCTCGCCGCGCATCCGATACTCAGGGATTAAATCGAAATTCACGGAGATGCAATTGACGTCTTGAGTAGCGAGATTGAAGTCTCGAAAGACTGCGCTGATTTCGTATCGGGCGTATCGTGATCGACAGGCGCGAGGAGCTGTATACTTTCATTTTCGCGCGCTTGATGCTTTCCCGGGTAACATTACTACGAGTCTCTGAGCGACATGTGTAGTTATCCTGAAAAGTTTTTGTAATAATTACATATAGACAAATTGTTTCGCGTCATTGAATTACAAATTAATGAAACTAAAACGCTCACGTATTCACGAAATTAACGTTAACGTTACCTTGGCGTGTCACGTGCATCATTCGCGCTAATACGCACGATGTCGTTGCACTCCGATACGTGCAACGACATTTAGGTTCGCTCGGAAACGCGCGTCTTGAATACGGTGATCTCGCACTATGTATGTAATCGCCACGAGAACTTAGAAAACATCTTCACTCGGGCGTGGCTTAAGTTTCCTTCGGTTTAATATAGAAAAATATAAAAGTGCAAGGCGTGTGCGCACGCTCGTTAAGACTCGTTGAGAAAGAGAACAAGAGAAAGACAGAAAAACTCAGGGGAAGAGGGAAGAGTGCAAGTTGTTTGGGGATGCTGGGGCCACGCGATACGAAATTTTGATACGTGCTGTGCATTCTCCACCCCTATCTCACGCGCCCTCGCCGCGCCGACGAAATCGCGTAAACGCGTGCTGTCTGTAGGCGGTTGGCGTAGACGCAGTTGGTAGCTGCAGGCGAAGGGCCCGGGAGGGCACCAGGGGTGCGGAGGATCGCATGCAAATATACCGGGGAAACCTCGAAACTTAGCGCCGGCTAATTACAATCTTGACTTCACCCCTGAGCTTCATAACGGGTAACGGCACCCGCCATGCGCCCGCCTTACCAACTTTTTGGCTTATTGTCCTTACGTACTGGCCACGAGGGATACCTAATCTACGCGCAACCACCTCTCCTCGTCTACCCCTTGCCTGCCTGAAGGGAAGAACGCAAGCCTGCATAACGCGAGCGCGAGCGACTTGCGTTCGGTAGCTGTGATACTTGCTCGACCTCGTGCATAATTCGTGGTTTGAACTCGGAGAATTTTTTCCAAGCTTGTTAACTCCGGCAACAAGGCGAAATTCATTGTAGACTCGTAAGTAATCTGAGATTCACTGCTGTGTATTACATTTTGGAAAAACGTAACGCCGCCATGCGACAGATTCGCGTTTACTTATATAAATCGATTGTGCAAGTTATGTTTCTTCATGCAGTTTGACGAGAGATTGTATTAATGATCATTCAATTACGAATTTTATTCTATTATCAGCAAAGTCAAAATTTCATTTTTGAAGGGTTGATTATATGTGTGAGCGATTTGATTCAAGCAAGTTATACATTTATTTCTGTGAATTTCAGATAAGTACATTTTATTATCAGTCAATCGCGCTTGGTTATTATTCAGCTTTTCTCTCTTTTTTAAAAAGGAATTGGTGCTGTTCCGCGAAAAACACGAGCGACATTCTCGGTCGAGTCAGATTCGCAGCTTTCGTGAAATCCATGGAAGAAGTTTCCGGTGGCGCTTGCGCGACTTCGAGTAGCTTCTGTCCAAGAGAAGACGAGACAGGAGACTGACGGGACAGGCGGTCCACTTAAAATCGATACCGGAGTGCAGCCGTCTCCGTGGGGTGCAATTCCCATGCAAATGAATTGCACCGACACTGGCTCTGCGCAGCGAGAGGGATTGATTTTTCCAAAGTTTCGTGGCACTGCGTCGCAAGCCCTGTTCGGTAAATAAGATTTTGCTAGACTAGACACTCGCGCGTTATTCACAGAGATTTTGCCGAAGGAATTATAGTTCCTCGAATAATCGCTTTTTAATCTTTAATTTATATATACAAAAACTTTTCTTTGCATTTGATAAAATTTGGGAAAGTGGAAACAAATTTTACTGGTATTTATGCATTTCTCTCATAAAATAATATTGTTCATTATTTTAATGATAATGGACGATTAGAATATAAGGAACACATTTTTATACTTTCAACAATGTTTTTAATAACTAACTTGTTTTTTGTTTAATGTTCGAAAAGAGCTAAACATTAAACAATTCCTACTTTAATAAGTGAAAATTTGATCTTATTACGATATATTAAAATTGTCGAGTAAATATTACGAGGTATTTATAATGCTTTAGATTTCTCTTTTGATTTTCGAGATTCAAATAATTCGCGACAAGCAGGACTATGCAGAGTTAACGGGCCAGGTAGTCGAATACATCCATCAACGGATAGATATAAATTTTCTAGCAAATATCGATCGCGGAAAAGAATGTAGAATTAATTTCGCATTAGAATTCTAATTAATCATAGTGACCCGTTAGAAGGTAGCGTCCAATTAAGTATCGCTCATCAACATTACATGACTTCAGAATTTCTAATGAGAATTTCGCGCTCGGCGGAGGCAAGAAACTCGCTCCGATCTGTGTCGCGTCGCCTTCATTATTTGAGCAATCGCACGGTTGTTTACGAGGCTTTCCGGGCAATCAATATCCCTGACAAGATGTGTAAATATCTTTAAACTTGATCTCTCGAAACGATCTATCGCTGTTAATGAGCGGCAGTATCTCATGTACGCAGCGTCGCATGTGTGAACGTGAAAGCGTACTCGAATTTATCACGCGGGAGGCTCGAAACGTCCAATTAAAAGCATGGAATAGATTCCGCATACATGATGCAACGTCACACTGAACGTGCGATAATTCAATTGAAAAATTAGCCAACACCTAAAGTACAAAACATTCTCCAGAGTGTCCAATACAATTTTCCACAGATCGTAACAACGACACGTTAGCTGATAAGACTCTTTTTCTCTCTCTCTCTCGAGCGAAACGGAACTTTTACATCGATACGAGCGCGCAGCAAAACGTAAAACAATTTACATTAACTGTACAAATCAACGATCACTTGATGGATAAATAGTGCAAGGCGTGGATAATAATTAACCAGCATATCACGAGCGGTCCATATAACGCGCGCAAGCAGTCACATGCGTGTGGACATACGTTTACATGGGCAGGCCGCACGTCGCTTATGGTGTTCGCTATGTCGTTTCGCACCTCTCGGCGCATCAAGAGGGAAGAGAGGCGCATCGCCATTATTATTCCGAGTGTGATGATTATACGCGCAACCACGGGGCTGTACTAATTATCCGGGTCATGATGGATCGCTTCCGTACGGAAGGCATGCACCCGAACAATACTTAGTTATTTCCATTAAGGGCTCGATGCGGAGATCGCAACACCGACGCGTAACAATAATTAATCACTCGCGTATTAGCGGCCAAGGTTCGTTTAAGCCGGGACAAGCGTTTCGAGATTAGGTGCGCACAGCCGACGCCCGTCTCGGAACTGGACTTCCGGTTTTCGACACTTGGCCGCCGCGCGATTTACTCGGGCTTTTCGGAGGAAAGAGTGGAGAAACGTTTGCGCGGACTCTTTGTATCTCCGTAAGCACAAACGTCACGTGAACTCGTGTCGATTAAAGATTTATCCATAAGCGTGTCATCGGTCTTATCTCGATGATTGCACCTCGCTCTTTCCATACGATGCCTCATTCAGAATTTTTACGAGGCACGTTCGCACGATCTGAAATTTAAACACTGATAGGAAATTGCATTGATATTAATATATAAAATTAATATAATATATTAATAGCATTAATAATATTGATAAATAAATATTGATAACATCGATATGATATTAACAATGCCGATTCTCGTAATAAATTTGAAAATCATTCTAATAAATAGTAATAATAATAAAAACTCTAATAATAAATCTAAATAGATGTATCTTTTTTTAAATGTACGCAGAAGCAGAAAAATATTCTCCGCCAGGAAACTGATACATCGCGTTCTGCATTTTATCGCATTTGTAGTATTTGATTTGCCAGATATCGGGATACGATAGACTGGCATCTTTTAATTAAATTCACCGCGCGGATACTTAACGGTGAAAAATACGCACAATAGAAAACACGAACGTTTTATGGGACGGCGAGCGAGCGGGACATATAATTCCATTATGTAATTCCGCATGTTACATTATTCCTACAGCATGCACAATGTTAACTGGACGTTCCGTGTCAATGTGTTTACACTGCCCGCGGCTATAGTTACAATGTAAATGCTCTGTCCAGAATGTATACCGTTTCGCGATTCACATTCGAGAACATCTCACTGGGCGAGTGCACCCTTTCGACCGAATCACGTCTCGTGTTAATTACCGCATTTATAGCGGATGCGTAATTTATATTATAGCACGCATACGATAAATCTTCGGGTGTCCGGCGTCATCTTGTATTTTACGCTGAGGCATGCTCGTTACGCTGTACAAACGCATTGTGTCTTGCGCGTAACAATTTTACGTTGCAAATTACCAAATAATCAATTCATGTCACTTCTGAGTCACGTAAATTAATCTCAATGCTGGTTACATAACCACGTATAAGATATTCATCGAATTTGTTTATTTCCGCGAAATTATGATCGCCGATTGGCGATCATCACGCAGGAAATTGATACAAAGGAATTGCCGCCGTGACATGGAGATTCGTCTCTCGGTTTTAGCTCGGCGTTTCATAGAAATAGAGAAGTGCAGCGGCGCGTCCGCGGGAGAAAATTATGAGGGCGTTATTGTTATTTCTACCGGCGACAAGAACTGAGATCAAGACGCATAAATCAGTCACCGCGACATCGTGGAGCAAGACACATGTCGCGCGCTAATGCGAGATAGCTTAGCCAAGTAAACACCGCGAAATTCTAAGAAGAACATAGTTACCACTCCGTATAACGTCGTCTTCTATTATCTGTGCAAATTATTTCTATCGCTGCGACAGTCTGCCGGTACACGGAAAAGCTGATTCGAGACGCTCATAATTTAATAGCCGCCCGAGAAGCCGACTGCAATCCTTCAAGTCCTTCTTCATAAGCAAAGGAAGGAAAATAATAAACAGAAAAAAAAGCTACAAGCATGTAATTATTACTAAATCGACTAAACTATATATCGACTCGATAACGTAAAATATTCATTACTGATTCGGTTGATATCAAGCATAAATTATATAAATATAAATCGCACGATTTATTAAATATAAATCGCACGATTTGCTCTCTCGTGATACCTTTGTTTAATGATAGCGTGTGTGCAATTTATATTTAGTACGAGACGATTGAAACGGTCGAGCACGTGATTATTTCTCGAGAGAGAGCACCAAAGGAGAGTCCCAGTTGTTCCCGGCGCAGGGCGGCCAAGAGTTCCGGCTTATAATCATTCGCGGCAGAGAAAAAAAAGATTCGTATATCTCTCGATCTTCGCGGTCCTCCTAATTTATAGACGGACCAGTTCTCGGATCCATAAATCGAACGCCAGGCTCGTACGTGTGGGATGGCCGAGAAGGGCGAGGGAGCCAGGCGAGAGACGGGAGGGAGGGCGGAGACCACGGGCGAAACGACGTTTTTACGACGAGCTCGGCTGCGTAAACGAGCGAATCGAACTCCTTCCTCGCCTCCGCTTTGATCTGTCATCCTCGTCGTCGCGCGATGAGACGAGCTCGCCGCCCGTCAGCATCAACCGGCCGACGTGCGGGCTCCGTCAGGCCAATTTATGATAATGAATCCGGAGATTTATCGCCGGCTTCTCGCTACGACGAGATATTAAGCGAGCCAGCGCAAAATTAGAATTGGCGCAAGCGAGTCACGTCGTTGCTCTCCCTATCTCTCCCCCTCTCGTTCTCATCTTTCTGTCTTTCTCTCTCTTTTTTTCTCGCCTCTTTGCGTCGCGTTTTCGCGGCGACACGACGTCTTCGTTACACTTGCCGGATATTCATCAGAAGACTCGTGGACGCGATTAGCCCGAATCAATTTTACGATACGCACGAAATATCTGGGAAATTTATATGTTAGAGACGCGCGGAGTTCGCAAAAAAATATCAGCTTTATGCGTGATGTAAAATTGGGACGATCGTAAACGTCGCGCAAGTATCTTTGATTTCTGTCAGGAATACGGTGAAGCCGTATATGACTTGTGATAAACACGAGAATGCAAAATGAACGCACTGTTGAGAAAAAAAAAGAGATATATTAGCTCGTCTATCAGTCGTATATAAATACTTTGAAAAATACTTTGTTCGGATTTATGGATATAAATAATTTAACGGAAACGAATACAGATGTGAACATAATAACAGCCACAATAAAATCGACATAACGCGCGTCTTCCTTCCCAGACGAACGTTTCTCCTCAAACCGACGGAAAGAGGAAGAATAAATATTTTTTATGTTTCTACATAATTAGAACTCCTCCCCCTAATCGAGCGACTGAGTTGACCGCACCGAAATGAGCGCCGACGACGAACCGGACGTATTAAATGAAGAAACGGTCAGCCAGTTCCTCGGAGAAGAAAAGAATACACACGCGCAGCCAAAATTTTCTTCCGTCACGACGAAGAGCAAGCGGAAGAGTGCACTCGCGCGCACTCTCCGTGGCAATGCATTAACCTAACCGTCGTGCCATGAGGTCGGCTCTACGCTAATGAAACGTAGCAGAAATATCTCGGTCGTTTAATTAGAAGCAATAAACGGAAGGAGTTCAATTGCCTGGTGTATCCGTACAACCTCACCGTTCCCGAGTCGTTTCACCCGTCTAGGGCGAATACTACCCGGCTTCTCCGTCGACCTTCCCTCACGATCCACCCTCGCCACGCCACCGCTGCCGCCGCTACCGCCGCCTCCTCCTTAAGGTGCCTCACACCATCGTAAGACCGTCGTAAGACCGTCTTAGTGCTTCTCCTTTTCTGCCTATACGCTTCTGGTTCCCGCTACCAGCTCCTCGCTGCAACTCCCTCAGCTTCTCGCACTCGCTCGCTTCCTTCGATCGCCCTTGGTGTTTCCCTTTCTTCTTCGACTTTTGAGCGTTCACACGCCGACCTCCTCTATAATTCCGACGCGAGCTCCAATATTTAGCGGCCGGTTTCTGCCTTTACCGCGAAATACCTCGGTGCGAGGACAGCCGCACCCCCTGCCCCCGGGGGGCATGAGCTGGAGCAGTCGGCAAAGAGTGCAGAATGAGCCCTAGGTCCTGGCGACGTTCGATAAGTACGCGCTAGCGCGATTAAGCTTTCATGAGCGCCGGCCGTGATCGTGGAGAGTGCCATTCATCCGGTATGCACAGACAACTGTGTGACGAGACTCCGTTACGGGACCCCAAAGACCCTATCGCTCGCGCGGACGATCTTCGGAGCGAAGAGGATCGCGATCTCGACTACGCGTTAGATGACAGAATATCCTGTCGACGCGCTTCGCCGACTCGGCTCTCCACCGGGGATAAATTACCGCTCGTGGGAATATTATTTCGTCAGCGGCGCGTCGACGATTGAATTTTTATGTGCGAGCGACTTTCTTCATTGATCAAGCGTGTCCCTTCGATAGAAGAGGATGTCTCGGTTGTTCCACTTCCCGCGGAATCTGGAAGACTGATGAAAAACGTCGAAAATCTCGCAAATTGGGTGTCAGCCGAGCGCCAACATCAATTTCTTCCATTGAAATTTGACGGAACGTTTAAAATGCAAAATCGATACATTATTAATCTCTGAAAGACCGTAGAGCGATATTCTGTCGGAATTGCGAAAGATCATTAAAATAACGGACTTCCCATCGCAATTCACGTTGACACGAGATGCGACGTCGTTGCGATGGGCAGAAACAATTGGGCACGATGTCAAAAAGCGAGGGAAGCCGCTGACGAACGCGGTGCATAATCAAATAACGAAGCTACGTGCGGTTTTATGGCCTGACCGAGGTGTACGTGCCGCGCGACGTACGCGATACGGCGCTTGAAACACGTGCGATGTACGAAAATGCGAGTTTAATAAAAGAACGAATGTCACAGTTACACGCGACAAGTTAACGGCTGAATTAACACTCCGCGGGTGGAATGGAAAAATTGCTGCTGCGCGATTCTTTAGAATCTGACGTTGCGAGCGATGGAGAAATGCGCGGCCGACAGCAGTTTGAATTCCGATAGCGGACTAAACGGATAATTCCGAACGGCCGAGCATTTCGTCGAATTTGCACAATATAATTTCTCTAAAGCTCGCTTACAAACCATACGACAATCTAACTGATCGTGAGCCCATTTACGCGAAAGTAACGCAAAGTGAACGCGTCCAAACGCGGTCAGTAACTTGCGCGGAGAATGAAATAAAAATACCCTGCATTTTTCTAGGATTAATAGTATAGTAACAAGTAGATATTACGGCGCGGTTCCTTTTTTTCTCTCCATTCGCGCTCATGCACGTACACGCACAAGCGGAAACCAGCGTTCGCCGGTCGACGCATCCTCTCGCTGTTTTTGTACGCGCCGCTCGCTTTTTAGTATGCGCCGCGAAGGTGGCAGAATGGCATAACGGCGATAGTCTGGCCGGTACATTAGCAGCAGGTTTAATTACAAGGCCGAAGTGGTGGCAGCAATAGCGGCGGCAGCTTGGAACGGAGTCAGGACCGCAGCTCGCGAATAGTCGGCCGGTGCTATATTGATTCCCGAGATTGTCGTCCGGTCGCGAGGGGGTGGACGGGAGGAGAGAAAGGAGTGAGAAGGGGGTGGAAAGAACACACAGAAAAGGTGGATCCCCTCTCGAGTATGTGAACCGACCAACTCGGACGGTTGTGCGAGGGGGTTGCCGCTTGGCTCGCGAGACACGTTCATTGTCTCCTCTCTTCGCGGTCGCCCTTTCCTTCATGATCATCAACCACGTCCCTCACGTCCAAGCCAGTAGATGGTCGCCTCAAAGCAGTGCCAACCAACGGCAAATCAAATGGCAGACCGGAAGTTGAGATGAAATTAAGAAATTGCCGGGATTATTTCGCGTGAGTCGCAGTTTGTTCATCATCGCAGATTGCTCATGATAATTGCGCGCGATTCTTCATGAGTGACCGATATTTATCTGTCGAGAATGGACAATAGAAAATGGACAATACAACTAGTAATTATCATTTTCCGACAACATCCTATTACCAGTTACAAAAAGACGTGTAGAGAGTTCACAGTTCGTTCAGGACCGCAGTTCGTTTTCTGAGAAATACATTAAGCTTCACGTTTACAGGAAATTCGTACAATTTGATAATTCTCTACTTCTACAGAAGACTAGCTATAGTAGGCAAGTACCTGTCAGTGCTTTAGGACCTAGTGACACGCATATGAATGCCTGAACCTTGTCGAAAAACGGACAGCCGGCGCCCTTCCGGCGCATGCAACACGCGCTCTTCAACGCGGAGATATTCATGGACGCGCGAACGCGCGTACAGTACAACCAACGTGCGCGATTAAATCAGGACAGCTTGAGGCAGCAATAAATAGCAGGCGTCGTTACAAAAACTGTCTTATACACACAATGGACCGGTACCGTATCCCAGCAGCCGGTAGTAAGGAAGGTCGACGCACCGTGGACTTGGCCGCTCCTTACCGTCCGCGAGCGACCGGTTGTCCTTTACGTGGTCCGCCGATCCCTCCAACCCGGTATGCCTTTCCCTTCAGCCGAAAAATAAATCGCGGCGGCGGCGGCCGATGTAACGGGGAACTTACGAGCGTAGATTCGGAGCAGAAAGACAAGACGCATCCTATGAATAATGGATCGCCGGTGGCTCATTATACGGGTGAAGGGTCAAGGGCGGTTTTATATGTGAAAACATGGACGGCCGACCGGCCAAGTGGGTCCGGTAGGGCTATCGCTGTTCCAGCTCGTCGTTCAGCCCGCAAAAGTTAATCTCCTCAAGTTCTGCGAAGGGAGAGACACCGGCATGCGTAGTACTCGATGTATCCTGTCAGGCTCGTAAATATCTGCCGGTAAGCTCGATGCTAATCTGAATACAGATGCGCCCTCGTCTTGTCTGTTGCCGATTCGTATGGGGGACATTAAACGAGAGCCGCGTCCCTGTAACGACTGGATAGATTGCGTCTCGCATGCGGAATGCCGATACTTCCGCCGAAGTAAACCGATGCGATTTCGATAATTCAGCGACGCGCTCGCCGATTGTGAAAGCTCGAGGGGGTTGCGTTCGCTAATTTGAAATAAAGAATCCAGTTCAGGGTACATATCTCGCTAAAGAGAGAGAGAGAGAGAGAGAGAGAGAGAGAGAGAGAGAGAAAGGATTATTCTAAAGAGTCTCAGAGAGATAATTGCAAATCGTCGTATCTAAAATCAATCAATTACGTGTCGCTTCTCCTCTCTTCGCGTTCCATCTGTATATAAATATAAATTGTTTCCTTCATCGCCCATCACGAGACATTTCCCGATGTCATTTCATCCTCGAGCGCGCCACAAAGAGCGCGATGATCGACGCGCTGCCACCACCACGACTTCGGGTTTGCTTCATCGACCAGCACTCGCGGCGTCACACGAATCATCCGGAGCTCGGGAATCTCGCGGAAAGGTGGTGGCGCGCTGCGTCTTCGCGACAGGGGGAAAAGACGGAGACAAGCGGACGATAGGACGAGAGCGATGTCATGAGCCGGTATAATTAAGGTAGAAGAGATCCGAGCAAGAGAGGCTAAGGTCTAAGAGAGGGTAGGTAGGAGAAAGAGAGACGGGGGAGGAGAAGGAGAGAGAAGTGCCCTAGATCACCGGACGTCTAGCAGCAGAGCTGTGAGCGTAGATAAGGACCGCCACGGCGACGGCCAAGATGGACGGCCGACCGGTCTCAGCACTAGCCGAGCTCTCCGCTACCACGTCGCTACCAACCGAGAGCGTCTCCTCCGCCTGCTGCCCCCTGGTCCCCAGGAGCTTCCTGGGGATCCTTATTTATACGCCGTCGGCCCAGACTAACGCCCATTGTCCCATTTCACCCCCGAGGTAATCTGCCGGACGCAAATCTAAGGCCCTGATCCTGCGGGCTACCACGAAAATCTATGACGCCTTTAATTTACACGCACCGCACCCTTCCCCCGTCGCCAACGTCGTTTTCTGGAGTCGCGACAAGAGGGGTACCCGGCCGATGCCCTCGCTGGTGTCGAAGACTAACGAAGGCTACATATATATATATATATATGTATATATATCTTTCTCTTCCTCTTGAGCAACGATCCTTGACCGCGACCGGTCAAGATAATCGTTAAACTCCGTTCCGGTGAAAGAGGAAGGCTACTTGAAAGTGCCACTTTGAGAATTGGCGAGGGTGCTTCGTATGATTCGCTTTCGTAGGATGGACGTAACAGGAAGAAAGGAGCACTTGGAATGTAAAAGACAAATACCATTATCTTTTTATGACCAGCAATAAATATAAATTTATTTCGGAAATACAAATTATTAATTTTCCGTAAACCGATGATGATGTAAATTGCAAAGGAAAAGCGCTTGACGCACGTCTGAAAATTTATATACATTATAAATTGCTATAAAGTAATAATAATCAAGGATGCATATAAAATTATGCAGATTCTGTAGCGACGACGCGAATTATATTAAAGACCATTAATTAACGCGTGGCGCCTGTCACGTCTGATTGCATCAAAACATTTTGCGACAACCCTTAACTTCATGTCTTCCGGCAGGCCGCAAATATTGAACTTTCCTAAGCACACGGTCAGAGACCCGACGAGACGCGACCCGTACAGGCGAGGGTGATGGAAGATGGAGCGTTGCGAGTGTGCGTGCGGGGTGGATTGTGCGATGTTCCTTCCAAAATCGAGGTGGCGCGTCGGGGCGATGGCCTGGGTCAAATATTAACGTCGGGCCCGATAATTGCGAAGTAGATTGTAGGAAGGGCGGGCTCCGCAGCCGCGCGATCGGGTAAACCCGGAGTCCTCGTGCCTGATAGCATCTCGCCCTCTCCATAAATATGTCGCAGTGAGCTTAACCCCCTTGCCTATCTGCGAGGCACGAAGTAGGGGAGGCATTAATGTCAAACCGAGACGCGAGTTATGGCTCCCCCGTCAATTCCCAATGAATTCAGCGTTTTCGGCGGGGAATCGATGCGTTCCGACGAACGGCCGAGCGAGCTCACCCGCCAAATCGCGCGCCATTTTTTACGGTTTTCGTCGTTTGTAAAATGCGTGGCGCGTTGCTACCCTCTGTTGTCGAATGATCGATTCCAGCCCGTGAAAAGCCCGCCGTTTTGACGATGGTAGGAACTGTATTAGGTAGGTGATACATTTTTATGCTACCAGCGAGGGAGATATATGGCGCCATAACGCGTAGGAGTTTTTTTCTAATAACTAATAATGTGCTGCAAGTGCTTTTGAATGTATTCGCGTTCGTGTAAAGAGTGTGACAATTACCGGAACGATATTTCGCTCTCGGATTTTCATATCGGGTAAATAATTTTTGTCCCATAAGTTATCACCATATACATGTTTCAATATACGAGATGATATTAAAAAAATATATTTACTTAGGATTAAAATGTAACAAAGAAAAAGTATTGTAGAGAATCATTTTAATAATTAATGAAAAGACTGAGATGTGTGCTAGTACGCGTACCAGATTAAACCCGTTTTATATATATATATATATATATATATATATATATATACATATGCGTCTTATATCATTAGATATTATTTATCATTACAAGCACGGAGGATGCAAGCAGCGATCGGAAATACGAGAACAACTTAAATTTTGTTTTTGCACACGAGTTGTCGATGGCGATCATCGATCATCGTGTCGTCGTATCGACGTGGTACCCGAAGACGTATCTTGTGTTTGTGAAACGAGGAAAAGACCGATTGATGTTCACCCTTTGACAGTGATGGAACGCGACATCGTTTCTTGACACGAACGAACGCCCGGTGATTTGATCGTTATAATGACGATACAACGATATCATCCACGCCGGCACCAGCAATCAAACAGTTTCGGAACAAGTTTTGGTCTAAAATTCTACGATGTTAATAAACATCCGGCAGGTCTTCTTTACCATCCGGCATCTTTTATTGCCAATACACGTCCCATGCTTTTATCGCAAGCATTATGACATGCTTTCCGGCAAGCAGGTGCCGGCTCTTCGAAACGCCTTATCTTCCGGAGAACCTTTCGCGGACCCTTAAGCGATCGCGCGGCGTCGTCGACCTCGACGTCCTCGCCGATGTCTTGAGTAACGATATGGTTATGGTATGGGTGCTCTGACATCCTCCAAGGAGGATCCGGCCTTTTGTGAGAGTCGATCGACGGTCGAAGGAGAGAAGCAACCGCGTGGCTTTTACGGGATCAGCGCGAGCCGAGTGCAGACGCGCGCGATTCCGCGGTGACTTCTCGTAGGTGATACAAATAACGCAATCAGTATGCAGGGGGTTCATGCATATTTCAGAGGGGGTTACGAGGGTGGCCGCCGCTAAGAAGGGTTTATGACGGGGGTTGATCCGAGGATCCCCATCAAACCGCACGAGTCTGAATATCGAGGTGAGGACCGGGCCAGGGGGGATGGGTGGGAAGGGGGCTGCCGGGGGCAGACCTCTTAACTCCTGCAAACTCATTACAATAAATCAAGCTTTGTTCTTCGACCGAGCAAGGGCTGGCTAAATTCTGCGGGTGCTAACCCTTCTGCTCGTTCCGCCTTCATCCCCGCTGTCGTCCGCGCCGCACTCGTCTGTTACTTGATTTTCAGTGTGCTCGCCGAATGGGCACCGTTTGCTCCTTAGATTTTCGTGCAGCCTGTAACAACCGCGTTTATCATACTTTATGGGGACCGTGACTGGCGATTATCATGGCGCGGTCGGAGAAACGCGCTCGATCTGTTCTTTGTCTCTAGCGGAACGGATTCCGTGTATGCATTAAAAATTGTGTTCATCTTTCGAAGCTTCTCTCTTTCTTGCGCAACTCGTTTCCATTATCATTGATAGATAAGCGGGGAACCACGCGGATACCGCGTGGATGGCGTATTGTTGTACGTGGTCAATGAATGAAAAAAGAATACTTTTCACACTTTGACGTTTTAATACGCGAGTTACAGAGCCAGAGGAAACTGTTTTTTATTTTACGTACGAAAGGAGCAATCAATTTCATAATTACAATATTCAATTAAAATTACTCGACTATATAGATGTAAAATACATGTATGATTGTTAAAGGCATACTCAGCATTCCGTACAATCGTTTCAGCGGTTACCATCGAGACTCTGTCGCTTCAATTTAGATCGATAGAAGCTATAAATTGTTCTTTTTTTATCAAAAAGCGCCATTGTAGATTGTTATCGTGATTCCAGCCGTGGATGCACAATGCTCGTCATTCACGCCACTTAATCATCCGAAAAAGGCATGACCCACCATGCCAGTTTATACGCGCGTCGCTGGAAACGGCAGTTAATGTAGATGGTATATTTACAAGAGCAAAAGGGAGGAATGGGGAGGGAGGGAGAGAGGGAGGGCGACATCAGCGACTTTGTGGTAGGATCGTAGCACAGATTTGTACGGGAGATACAGGGGGATATCAGGCAGATGCTGCATTCTGCGGAGCTCCACGTGCTACAAGCGTCGACATTGACTAATGATGGCGTGGCGAAGGGGGCGAGGGAGGGGGTGCCGGAGGGCCAGACAGCGCGCGCCCTGGAACAGAAAATTCACCCAAGTTCACGCGACCTGTTGCACCCCCTAGCTCACCGTTTAACCTATAACCTGCCCGCCAAACATGGGTTTAACCTCGCCTTATCGCGTTATCGAAGTACTCGGACCAACCACCACGCTCGCCGCTCGCCGTGTTTACTTTCTTTCCTCACTTCCGCCGCGGTTGTCAGTCGGCTTCCTCTCGCGGATTGCGGATCGCGCTTAACGCGACGAGACACCTCTCGCGACCAGTATTATTACTCCGTATTCGACCCTTAACGAGCGCAAAATTAATTTTTCCTACAGTACCATCAAAAACACGATTAACAAACATGATAAACATGCTTCCTGTATTATTTTTTAATACGTTGAGAATTGTGTCCATCGAAACTGCACGCGAATTTCTTCGTTAGATTATTTTCCCCCCATTTATTTGGAAAATCGCAGGATTCTCGAATGCTTTCTTGAGGATCGGCTTTCACCATTCGTGCCGCTCGTCTAAACCAATTTACCGTAAACACGTTCGACGAGATTTCCCTGTCGCTTGGCAGCGACAGTGCGTGCCAGCACGCACGAGGTGGCAGGGGCCGCGGGTAGAGGCGCTAATTACTGCACTTTCCTCGGACCTCTCTGCAGCCGCTTATTATTCAGTTCGAATCAATCCGTGCGACGGCCGCCAGCGGGAGAGCGGCGCGCGCGCGTCGAACGAGCGGAAAGCAAATTAAATTCGGCGGCCACGTTAACGCGATTACCGAATACGGGGCCTCGGCAAAAATATCAATCGCACGTGTAATCCCGCTTAACGAGTGTACCTTTTAATTAATCACCATTTTCAATATTTCACCGTCGCCGTGAGCGAGCGAGCGCGCGCGTCCTGCACGTGCACTCGTCGTGCACGCGCGAGCGCGTATGATTTAACACCGGCAGCCTGGTACACGCATTCTCTTCCTGACCGGCGCGAAATATCGCCGCGGCATTATGCGTATATTATCGCGGGCACGCACTTTGTGATTGAATGGCTGCGTCGCGTACGCAAATGTACGCAACGTAAATATCGCGCGGCTGCAACGCGTGACTCTTAAGTCGCGCTTATCTGCGCGGCGAGAATTTCAATTTGTCCACATACCGACACGGGGAAATGACCGCGAAAACGCCAGCGAGATCTACTGCGCACGCGCACGTCGTCACGAGACTCCCCTCGATTTTTTGGCGGCAAAATTTATGCAAATTTATTTATGATTGGTTCTCAGGGAACTTTACGGTGGCACGGTGGTTGCGTAACGCGCTGTTGCGCGCACGCGCGTACGACGGTACGTTCTCCTCGCGAGATCTATCGCGCGAGCGATATTAACAAGTTTATGCCGTATCGCATAAATTGTCCTGCAAAGTAGCCGCGCTATGCGTTACGAGATTACAAACGCGGCGAGAATACATGCAGTCTCTCATTTGCCACTTTATTATGGGAAATTATTACGGGATTAAGTGTCACTCCGGAGTACCTGGTTACTTATTTCCGTCATGTACTAATAAGGAAGTATTAAAGAATCTGCGCTTACCTCATACCTCTCGCGAAACGCACGCGGATCGTTAATACCGCCGGGATTTAATTCGCAATCTGAAATTTTTCTGATATCGCGGCGCGATTGGCCCTTTATCAAAGTAAGATATCAATTCATAGAGTAATCCTCGGACGCGAGACACGCCTCCTACGTGCCCTTCCTTATTGGCCATCCTTCTTACCCCCCGAGATTCATTCCACCAATTACCGCGGTCCTGTTCTACATGAAGAAATCAATCTCTTGGACATGCAGCTCGTTTCTAGCTAAGGAGCTAAGCTCAAAGTGCTTATTTTGCTACTCTGCGACTCGATTGAATGTATCTCGGCTTTTATAAAGCCGACGTTTATTTAACAATGTTCGAAAATAACGCGCCACCCTTTTGAAACTGCACTGTCGCGACGACTGGCTTGTTTGCAAAAATACCGAACATTTAATATTGCACAATATTGTATTTATAATATTTAATGCACTCTATTCAATGTAATGCGAAAAAATAAACAATGTGTTTTTCGATAACTGTTTTTAACATAGAAATTCACTGGTAACCAAGCTTTAATCTGATAATATTATTTTTGTATCATCTTATTGCACGTAAAATATTTGGAAAACATATAGCCGGTCGACCGCGTGAATGAAAATATCGGGATCAATATTGATATTAATAAATATTATCAAAAAATACTCGTTTCACAATGCACCGAGAGGATGTTTCGTGAATATCTGAAAAATCGACGTCGCCAAACAGAAGCGCGAGACTCCGCGGAAAGCGCGAGGTAAACGAAAACGCCTTTTTTTTTAATCCACATCATTCAGCGGCTAATCAAAATTAAGCATACGGATAAGACGACTCTCGGGAGATAATCACTTCCATTCAAGTACTTAAACTGACTCAGCTGTGTCAAAGCGATTCTGCCGCGGAACAAGAGGAAACGGGGTTGAAACGGGGTTGAAACGTTTTAAAAGCGAGCCGCTGAGTTCGCCGGTTGATGAATATTCATGCCGCTATATAATAACATTTTTGAGCCACTGTTTAGCTAATCCTCCGGACTCATTTATCGTGGGAGGCAAGGACAGCTATAATTCTTGAAAACGCTCCAACGGCGTTACTATTATTATTATGCGAATAAATACCCTGGGATTAAGTGCGATGGGGAAACGCCGGGGCGCTTGTGCGGCCGTTGCATTTTATGGAAACAAACGTAAAGTAGTTGGTGCACGCGCGCGCAAGCATGCGATTTATAGTTGTAGCTCAGGTTCGGTCTTGCCGAGACGATTAACAACCGCGCTCATGACCTGCGAGCAATCGTCAATTAAATAAAGAAACAATTTGCGAACGAACGCGCCACCACCGCAGCGTCGAGGAGACGCGGCGGCGATCGCTAAATCGGCTGGTAGATGCACCGCGACGCCGATCGCGCGCTCCGCTTTCGCGGGTAATTGCTGATCCGTTTCGGCAAATTTGCTCTTGGACTTTGGATTGGCCGCCGGAATGGCCACGGTGGTTATTACAGTACCTAATAATGCTCGTATTATCGGCTATTACGAGACTCGATATTGTCAGCTCGACTAATAGACTGATACGATCGTGAGATGCGAGGGACCGATGGGAGATCGGGGTGGCGCGGCGGCCCTCTCTAGACTCTTCCCCGGCCGCGTTTTTACCATCCCGTTTTATGCCGGGGCCGCGGGTTATAATCGAATTTATTCGCGCGAATCCTGAATTCTGCAACCGAGCCAATAACCACGGGGCGAGAGGAAGACCACGAAGGCGCGCAACGTGAGGGGAAGACAACCGAGGGGAGTTTTCGCATGCGACCCCCTTGTTCATGACCGGATTTGGGCGGGATCTTGGCACAAATGGCGATTCTTTCTTTGCGCCATTATCGCAAACCTTCGCAGGCTAATCCGTTCCTAGGTTTCATTACCGGGGAGGGGAGAGAGGGTGGACGAACGCATCGGAAAGTCGCCAACAAACTCCGAGAGCAAAGCGACGACCAACTCCAGCATACCGGAGCTCTTTAACTGTCCCTGTCTGTCCCCAACCTCCTCCCTCTTACTGCCCTTCCCCTCTTGCCCCATCGCCAGCGACCACATGTATGCACACGTGCGTACACCAAGAACAAAAGGGCGCGTCTCTTCGTTTAATGCTACCGCAGTCAGGCCTCGGAGAGATTATAATAATCTCGGTTTACGTAGCGTCTCCCGAGCTGGTTAATTTGAGGAGGAAACTTCCGTCCGTGGGATCCGCGAGTAGAATCTCGCGTGCCTCCTCTGCCGCGTCCTCCCGCATCCGCCACCTACTCCGACCTCTTTCTCGTTCTCTCTGTCAGGCTCCGTCGTCTCCATCGCTCTTGTTCTCGGGCTGATCCGCAGCCGCAGTCGCCTTAATCTCCCGTAAACTCGTGAAATTCGCGTGCCCGAGTCGAGCGAGATCGTAAACGCGTCCGCGTCGAGCGGACCGACGAAACGCCGCGAGACTTCCGTCTAAGAAAGAAGTCAGACGGTGTTCTCCTTTTCTGGCTTAATCAAGTTTTATTACCGGAATGTTGTACACGCAATTAATTTTCCATCAGTTGTGCATATGTGTATGTGTGTGTCTGCGCGCACCATTTGTGAAACTTTATCTCTCATCCTCCACGTAACTCGAGTTACGTGGAGGATGAGAGATTTTCTACTCAAGAAGACATTACAAACGATCGATTTTAATCAGACTGTGTCACTTTAAATTCATTATAATTTCACTCTTACTCGTCGCCCTTTGACTGAAACGCGGGAAAGAACGAATTTGTCACGTGAGACGATTCCTGCCCGTTCTTCCGAGGATCGGCGCCCTATTTCGCATCTGTTTCCATCGAAGGTCCATTTAATTCACTCTGATTATTTGTTACGACCATCCATTGATTGAATCCATTTTAACGACTGCCAAGACGAACAGAAGGCATTTCACTTACTCGTAAAAGAATTGCGATTAAGCACAATGCCGACTCGGTGAGGGCCGGTGCTTACGAGCAGAGACGAAAGGGGGTGACGGAGAAGGAGGAGGAGAGGAGGAAAAGGAAGATATTCGTCGCTTGAACCGGGAACGGTTCCTCCTAGTCGTCTTTCACGAGGATTTTCGACGGGGTTCTCCCCTCGCCTTTAAATCATGAGCGCCCTCATAATTTCCGTGGAGTCAAACAAAAGACGCGTAAACAATGGCCACGGAAAGGATGAGAGCCCGTCGGTGTCAAAGGAAGCGCCGCTTAAAAGTTTAATTCGCTAATTGAACCCGCGGCGTAGTCGCGCAGCGCCGACAATAACTGCGCAAATAAACTTGCGAGTACTTTCAATCCGTTTTTCCTGTCAAAGGGAACTCGCGCGCGCGCGCGCGCGCATCTGGTAGGCACTGCAGTTTCGTTCAACTCAGGCGCGAGAAGCAGAGGGTGGCGAGGGTGGGCGACCTTTTTTCCCGGTCTTGCCGGCGAGAGTTCGAGCGAGAGAGGATAAATAAATTAGTAACTCGTTGCCTATTCTCCCGCTGACGGGCCGCGCGCTCGCCAGTTCGGCTTCCCGTGGAATGAAAAGTACATGTAAAGTTTCGCACGCCTCTCGTCTACTGCATCGTCGTACCTTCCGGTCGGTGTGTCTTTCGGGTCGCGCCGGAAGTGGCCGCGTGTCGCGCGACTGCGTCGTTTGCGCGAGAACCCGGAACTGATTTATCCGATTACGCGCGTATTTTCGCACAGTCGATCCTACGCGCGCATTTTATTAAACCTCGTGGTCGCCCCTTTTGCAGGGAGCGTGCTTTAATAATAATAACCGTGACCGGCGCAAGGTTTACAGCACGAGTGCTTATTTTATTGTATATTCACGATTATTGTACATTATTTCATTTTTACGTACTTTTATCACATTCACATCGATCGGCCGTTGCTTTAATGCGTATTACCGTTCATTCTACTTTTATCACGGCTATTTATTTTCTGATTTATCTCGTCCATTTGCGCTTTCAATCACGTATTATTTTATTTCCGCAAAGTCCGTTCCATTTTTCGTGATTCGGTCATCGTCAATCATTTATTTCCGCTTCATATCTATTGTCATATTTCATCCTGGCGATTTATTTTAATAAACTGCCACGATAAAGCTACAAAAATTTATTCCGACGTAATTTGTTGACGGCCATTCATCCGCCCTACGTCGAAGTCGAATCACTTACGGAAACAAATGTAAATGGATGTATGTATGTAATTTCTATGGTGGAGCAGGGTCGATACTTCATCATCGCTCGCGTTACTCCGGTCAGCAATGTCACCCTGCTGCAATGATGACGTAATAATATGATGACGAAAGGTGGCACTGATAAATGAGAGACAGAAATGCTTGATAGAGTGCTCGTGAAAGTGCATTTAAATCTCAAATGCGATGTAATTTCGGTGGATCCAACGTTTGCGAGCAGAAACATCCCTTACACCCGCCGCAGATAAATGCAGCGTGTTTCGCGCGTGTCGCACTTCGTTGCCGAGATTATTATGCATCGCGACGATGTGCGATCCGTGCCGGAATCCCGCGTACGATCGCGACGCGCGCCGAAACTTCGTCGCGAACAAAGATGGCTCGAGTCGTGGAAGAGCTAACTCCACGATGAATATTTCACCCGAGAGTCGTTACGCTCGGAGATCAAGTCCTTGACGAGTAACAACGATCCCGTGTTTTCCGTTCGCCGGCGAAGGCAGGGAAAGCGGAAGAATCGGCGACGATCGGCGATACGCTTGCATCTCACGCGCGCGCTCGCGCGAATCTACTTACATAGATACTCCCGCGCAAGGGACGTTATCAGGAAAGTTTTGGAATTTCAAATCGGCTATCCGGTCCTCGTCGTCCCCGGCGCGGTCGTTGCCTCCCCGATGCCGGTTTGACGTGATTTTCGTGTTTTTCTCCCCTTCCCGCGTCGCCGTCGTCGGGCTTTGACGCGGAAGTTCCGCGTGTACGCCAATCCGTGAGGATATTCCGGGGAAGAGCCCGGCGGCATCTTTCGGTCCATTGGCCCGACAGAATGATGTAGATTCGTCGTCGTCGTCGTCGTCGTCGCCGTCGTTGTCGTGCACACGCTCCGCATACGTCGCGTCGCGGCGGAGGCGACCGCGCCGCCATTCCGCACGGCCATTCGTTCCGCGGGATGACAGACGATGATTTGTGGCCGGTCTCGGCCACGAGCAGTTTCCTGATTTTTATGTAAGAGGGTTAGAAGATGGCGCCCGGGACTCAGGTCCCAGACGATCGTAAATTAAGCCGATACCGCGTCTCGGTACCGTGACGACGCGTACCTGCGCTCCGATACGCGCGCCTCGCGGTCGCGGAGAGTGACGGCTCGGTTTCATAAGACGGGGTTCTTCAAACCGCTGTATTCTGCTCGGTCGTTTTTTTTGCGCGACGACGGGACAATGTTACCGCGCGGGAAGTGCCCGCCTTGTGAACAACGAGAATTCATATTTTTTTCATGTCACTTGGACGACAAGAGGAAGATTCCTGAACTCGTTCAGTTCGACTCGAGCGTTTCGATTTTTCGATAGGAATTTTCTTTTTTTCACGTACAAATGATGTGAGATGTGAAATCTAAATGTTTCCTATTTTCTAGTGCGTGATAGTACGTGAAGCGCTAAAATTAATCGTAGAATGAAGTGGCAATAGTGCATGCGTAGTTCTGTGAATCACAACGATCTACAAAACATTAATATTATAGAACAAGAGAAGAAACGGAGGTACAGTCGCCACAGAAATGACTATCGCTCGAGCAACAAGAGAATTTTCGTACATTAAATCCTCAGAGATAATCGTAAATTTCCCTCACGCGGAATGAACGCGGAGACGTCGCGAAAGTGGGTCGCGATTATGAATTGAAACGACTCGTCGTCCGATCGTTTTCGCACCACGACCCATTCGTCGCGAAAACGGGTCGTGTGTATTTATACGCTTCTAAAAGTCGCCATTGCCGCGCGGCAGAATAATGAGTGACAGCTAAAACATTGGCCCTCCTATTATAGATATTGCAACCGCGCTCCGATCCCGCGTAATGTACTCGACTCGCACCGCCGTTACATCGGGGGCGACGAGGATTTATACTCAGCCGGAACGGAACCGGTTAAACACGCAGATGCACCCGTCACGTCGCCTCCTCTTGTCGCACCCCTCGCAGCCCCGCTTCCACCCCCGGCGTGCAAAAGAATCTCCCGCGACGCTGCTCGGCCGGCGGCGACACGTTTCCTCACTCACGTGCAATGAATCAGATCCTCATTTCCGAGATTGTTCCGCGCCGTTCCTCCAATACATCATACAACACACCCGTTGCGTCCCTCCGACGTTGTCGCGCGGCGTCGCCGTCGTCCTCGGTGGCGGCAAGTTGAAGTCAAGTTTAAGCTGCCGTCGCAAGACGACGCAACCGAGAGAAGTTACGCGGCTGAGGTGATATGTGTCAGGTCCACAATACTCGGGCGGGGACTCGACTAAGTAAATGTTATTTCCGCCGGTGCATAATTGTGACTCCGTCGAGAAACGCCGTGACGTTAATGTTAAGGACGACGGGGAGCTGGCACGAGACGGAAGACGCTGTTTCGCCGACGCCTACGCCGCCGACGAGTGGTGAAAAACGGGCTGCGCGGAACAACGAGTTGTACATGGAGGGATAAGGGTGAGATGCCGCCGCGCGTAATTAATCGCCCGCGGCGTTGCGTTTGTCCCGATAATGAATGCAAATCGCGAGACGTGTTGCCCCGAATTTCGTTACGTCTTAATATAACGCGTCGCACCGACTGATATTTCCGGAACGAGGAGGGAGAACCATTACGTCACGATTGCACGCGTGCCCGGTAAATTCTCGGTGTTCTTCTACGATAGATGTCGGTATTGAACTAATCGAGTGGTGAGTAATCAAGTCGCACGATTAGGTGACCGAATGCGAATGCGGGATCGCGTTCGATCGCCGTAACCGCGACAAGAACACGCGTTAATTATTTTCCAACGGGATAAGTAATTTCCAAGCCAAGTCGCGGAACGGTAGGGCGGCCAGACGAGGTTTGTTTAGACCGACGGAGGAGTAGTAGTACGTAATCATCCGCAGATGAAAGAGCTGTCGGAGTGTCGAGGCGAACGAAAGGCAGCACAACAGAGCCACTCTGTGCTTTGCCTCGAACCGTGGTCTTCCCCCTTTCTACCTCGAACCCCCGAGGGCCTACCCTCTCCGCGTTTCCTCTCCCCGCCCCCTTCTTACCGTCCCTTTAAATTAACCGATCAATCGGGCCACACCAACATTTCCTCCGACATCAAACACGCGTCGCTTTGTGATAATTAATCGTCAGTCTTCGAATGGCGTTACCAAGCGGCGGTTATTGGCAGTCTGATGAAATTTTTGCGCGGAGGAAATGGCGACCAAAAGGAGAGCGGACGCGGAACCGGCGGGAAAGAATACTTTTTGACGTCAAAGGGTCGAAGAACGTTCCGCAGGATTTCACCGGTGCGCCGTCCGCGCGCGCGGGCGCTCGCTCGCGCGCGGGTGCATGGGCACGCTCACATATTACGAGAAAATCAAAGGTCGAGGCTATTCGCCTTGAGGGCTCAAAATACTTTTGATCTCGCATTACCGTATTATTAATTCAACGAGCGTGACATGGGAATTAAAGAGCAGACAGTCTCCGTGCACATACGCGGATCTTATCGGTATCGTCGCGCTCCGTATAATCGAAATCGGAGATCAAAGCGCGCTTCGGTCTCCTTCCCCCGCCGGTCTCCTTCTGCTTCGTTCTTTTTCCGGCTGGCGTTGCCGCGAGTCCGCGTACTTCGCTCGCAAGAAGTCATTACCTACGTGTTCGCCAATTACGCAGTATTACGCATTAATCACGCGGCGAGCTGCGGGCGAAGGAAATCGGAGAAACGGCCGGAAAGAAGAGCCCGTTCGCCGCGACCTCCGCGGCCGGTTCTCACGAGGTGTCTCTCTCTCTAAGGAGGGGGACAAG
Organism: Ooceraea biroi; assembly: GCF_003672135.1. Classification (NCBI taxonomy): domain Eukaryota; kingdom Metazoa; phylum Arthropoda; class Insecta; order Hymenoptera; family Formicidae; genus Ooceraea; species Ooceraea biroi. The sequence goes on from NC_039506.1 coordinate 2,891,240, forward strand.
AAATTGCCATTAAAATTACCGTAAGAATAACGGGGTGGACAGAGGGAAGTAACGCGAGATAACGTCTGTTTAGAAGCAAGCGCGATTTCGCAGTTGTCGTCGTCGCGCACGACATTCTAATTATTCAGCAACGTACGAAGGGTTTCGCGCACAAGGTATCTTGCTAATAATAGCTGTCCAGCTTGCGGTTTACGTTAGCCGAAGTCCCCCGTAGTCAAGAGGTTCGTGTAATCCCTCTGTGAAAGCTCACCCTCCTGTGCCACGAAGTCGGGAGGGTGACAGCGTACGGTAACGGCGGGTGTACCTTCGCGGCACTTCAAACGGAATCGTCAAAGGTTCATCGAGTAAGAGTAATGTAATTCCCTTGTTACCGTATATCCGATCCACGGCGCCCAGTCTATTGCACGGTATCCGCTTCTGAGCAGCGGCATTGTCTCAAACCGCATGCTTCCCGTCTCCACGCGACGCAGCATTGAATTACGCCGCTCTCGCTAGCTTTCTTTGTCGCCCGGCTAGCCCGGCGGATTCGTTCGACCTTTTGCACGCACTCTGTGTGCTGTCGCAAGACTTGCCCGATGTGTTGCGCGATGTTTAGTGTAAAATCATTCATTTATAGTTGAATATGTAATTAAATAAATGAAGTAATTAATATTATGAATAATATAATATGTATCTTTTTTTATCTGTGCAATAAGAAAATGCGGCGTTTCACGTAATTTGTAGTCTATTACAGGTACATTAACTTTACATTACATTAGCCCTCTAAATCCTGAAATATGATAGTCTTGAATTATGATCGTCTTTAGCATCACTTGCAGTGTTTTCGACCGCAATAATAAACACTGCGGCAGTGTGTCAGTATACGTTGTCACTAGAAAATTATTAATACACCCTGGGACCTCGTCGGCGTGCAATTGGGGATTCCACCCCGCGCAACTGAGGAGGAGTAACCGCAAAGAGAGAGTAGCCATATATACATGTTTATTATTTAATAAAAACGTTATTGTGGTGAGCGAGGAGACACACGGATCGTGCAATAACAGCGTCGCGGAATAAGATTGGCGTCGAATCCGGCGAGGAGAGCAGGACAAACAGACGGACGCAGATATTGGGTTCGTCCTCCTGCGACCTCCCGAGGATCGTTGTCCTTCCGCTCTTTCGTTTCGTCGCGATCCTTCGTGGCTGTGCATGAGTGTGCGTCTATAGCATGTGCACTTGCACGTGTGTGCGCGTGCGCGCGCGAGCGCGGAATTATCTATATCCGCAAGCGGGTTCGTAGCTCCAGATGGCAGCAGTGGCCATTGCCACGGTGGTCGCTGAAAGTCACTGACGTAGAACGTTGTCGCGAAGAGAGTACTACGTGGTATCCTCCTCTTGGGCAAGAACTATACGACCAGAAGGACATTGTATTCGAGCGAACGGGGGTTGGGGGAGGGCTGGACGGCGAGAGGGACAAGGGAACGAGGCCATATTGGCGCGGAGGAGGGTGTAGCCTTCCGCTCCACTCGGAGCACCCAGGCTATAACGTGATCCGAGCGGACAATATATTATTTTAATGTTTTAATATCGTGTCCGTGTGGTCGTTCAGACAACGCGGTGTCTGCGTTCGGGATGTCCACGCCGCTGCTCGTCGTCACCGCCACGATTGGGAACCGATAATACCGGGTTCTCTCGTCTCGTTCGAGCCCTGCAAGCGGCTCGCTAACAAGTGCAAAGGGTGCCCGGTTCACCCTTCTCACATGACGTCCAGCGAAATTCATGACGACTAATATTAGTTAGTGTACCTCGCTATTGGTACACTTTTGAAATAGCTGTGTGACAGTTGGTGTCAAGGTAATATTGCATAATCGCCAGCTCGGCGACATTTCCGACAGAAATAAAAAACAACAATAAAAATACAATCAAACATGAGGAATACATCATAATTCAATTGAAATTACAGACTGCGCTCGCGTTCGAGAGAGCGCGGCGGTATCATCCCCTTCATTGAATTCGCTAATATACTGCGTCAAATTGTAAATCTCTGCGTGGAAGATTTCCGCTCGCAAGCGGCATACACACGCATACGTGCGTGCTGGAACGCGCGTCGTTTGCATCGGTGTTTGCATCGCGCAACTGCGTGTTCTGGAAAAGAAAAAGCTCGCGCGCACCGTCGGCATTGTGCTCTCGCGGCTCCTGGTTCGCGGGCGATTTAACATGGGGGCGATAACGACCGGGATAAATCAGCGCCCGTCCGAACGAGGCGCGGCCCGAAATCAATAATAATGGGCAGGAGCCATTAGTAAAATTAATAAATTATGCCACACATTATGTGCGCATTGTGAGTCGCGCGCTAGCTCGTCGGGGTAATACGTCGTAAATCATATTAGTGAATAATCCGCATCACCATAACCAGCCGCACGGGCAGCCGTTGCGTTTTGCGCGACGGCAAAAGTGGTATTAACCGCTCGCGCTCGTCGTTAACGCTCGCCATATCCTCGTAATCATTGCGTAATCGGCGAGTTCCAGACGACGCAGGTTCGAGGATGAACCTTCCTTGACAGCGCGAGACTTGTCGCTTCAAGATGATCGAGAAGCAGATGTGATTACGAATAACTTCTGATTTGGTATTTGTCGGATGTGCTCATCGTGAAAGAATGAAATAGCAACGTCCAATTCTCTTCGAAGTCGTTTACCGGGAATCCGTAGAAAGATACGCCGCCACGTCTATGGAATAGTTGGACAATTTTCCGCGTAGAGGTGTGGATACGCATCGTCTTCTTCCTTCATGAATCTCTACTTTGAGAAAATCGGAGATATCGTGGGGCAGTCGAAATTCAGCAAATAGTATCTATACACACGTATCTCGTAGCGAAAATGTCCCTCTGAAATTCTTAGAAAATTCAGTTGAACCCGCGGGTTCAGGCTTGTCTCGAATCAGATTTGATCGGACGGAAACGCGCGCGTAGAAAAAGCTTTTGCCGCCCGGGCACCATCGACGAGCGAGAATTGTCGAAAAGTTTGCGCGGCTACGATAGAATCGGCTGGGTGGAGTGAGGGGTGGACGAGGGTGGCTGCAGTTCTTTTCCTCGTTCGTATTAGCGAGCGGAGTAGCCGGTTACCGGTCGGGGCTGGGTATCTATCGACGAGCGCATAGCTTCCTATTAGCGGAGCACTTCATACGGACGGGATCCTGGCTCTCGCTCCGCTTCGCTTCGCCTCGCCCGTGGGCGATATCGTATAAATGTGTCGTTAATTACTTACCCCGCGGCCGCGACACCACCGTTCTCCTCCATCGGCGTTCCCACCCTTCCCACACCCGCCACATCCCTTCTGCTCCACAGACCCGTCACCTCCACCGATTGCCTTCCGACTGCACCACCTACACCCTCCCCTGCTACCCGCACCCCCGCGTTCATCGTCGCTCGCTCCCTTTCCGCTCTGTCTGCCTCTCTCGTCTTTCGTCCCTCTCTCTCCATCGCGCGTCATCCCTCGATCGCGCGCTTCTTCTCTCTTCGCGCCGTCTCCTCTTCCACGTCCTCCTCCTCCTCGTCCTCGTCCTCATCCTCCGGCACGTTATGGCGCCGCGTGTTAAGGAAACTAATGTTTATTTGAAAAACTAATTGAACGGGACTCTCGCGTCTACAGCCGGCAATTAAACGAGATTACTGCAGTAGCGCTCGAGCCCCCCAGGGGATTAGATAGCACAGTAAGATATGGAACGCGTAATGTTTAACTACGGCTGCCGGCAGCCCTCTGAAGCGCCGCCAATAATTAATTGTTAGCTCGATACTGCCGCGGCGAAACCCGGCCGATATCAAAAAGCCGGAATAACCACGGTGAGACAGTCGAGCAGCTCTTTCCCTTTATGCCTCCCCGCCTCTTTCGCCCTTGTCTCTCTCTCCTCCCTCCGTGTCGTTCGGGTTCTTCGGTTCTTTCGCTTTGATCATGATGTACGATATCCGCGAAGATGAAACACGCGCGTGCTTGAGTACCCTGAAATGGAACGGGATTTGAGAATGTATTCTCGCTTACTACGCGAGATGCTCGCATTGCGAAAACGCTCGTGAAAGGATAAGCATTTTCACGTCGTTTTCGGAACCATTAGTATTTAAAGCTGCGCCGATCATGGATGAATATTTCATTGATTAGCGACAATGCTGAGCATTAAAGAAATATTGCTTTTAATGTGCACACATAGCTTGACTGCCTATTTGAATTACATAATAAAAAATAAGGAAGGTTTTCGTATATGGAGAAACTACCTTTCAACGATATTAAAATTTAAAGTATCGACATGTACCGTAATCATTATCGTTAAATAATTATTTCCTAAATATCTAGATGATACCTTTTCCTGCGGAATCGTTAGTTTCGAAAAGTGGGCCAAGTCTTGCTTTGAAACATTATTGCTTTCAACGTGTCAGCATGTGAATATAAATAAAGCGGCGTTGTCGATACTGGATCTATACCGCTGTCAGAGTAAACGATTTATGTATTATCATGGCGACGGGCGCATTTATATCTTTTATTACTTTGCGGTTTTAATCGGAGAGTGATGACGCGCGCGCGCTCGCGCGCGTTCATTAGGATCCGGCGCGAGAATACAAAGCGGTCGCGTAATCAGGCGGCTTTGCGGATCTTCCATCGACGCGGTCGGTGCAAGCGAGAAGAGGCCAGCGAGAGCGCGACGCGCATTAGTTTTGCCTTCCGAATTGCCAGGACATCGCCGCGTCGCGGCTCGATATACCGGACATCTCCCCGGCTCTTACCCCCCGAATAACGATACGCTCTCACGTACGATACTAGTTATCTAAGCGACTTGTGCAGCTCGCGTCTCTGTCTCTCCTCCTAATCGGGAGTGCACACGATCGAGTGTCTCCCTCCGAGCCATCTCCACCCACACGCGTCCTTCCTCCTGCCCTCTCTTTCCCTTTCTTGCTCTCGTTTCTCTCTCCCGTCCACTCTGGCTCGCTTCTTCTGTCTCTCTCTCTCCTTCCCTCTCTCTCTCTCTCTCTCTCTCTCTCTCTCTCTCCCTCTCGTCCGTTCCAGCTCTACTCATTTCGCAGGCGGCATTAAGTGCGACGTAGGGATATATGTGGATGAGAATCATATAGTATACATCCCCCGACCCATCCCCCGTGCGCGCACGTTCACGTGTGCGCCCTCGGTGCGGTGTGCTTGGGCCTCGGGGACGTACTGCTGTCCCAGCAACCCTGTCTCGCCCTCGACCACTACACATGCCATTACACACCCACATCCTGGACAGAGACCGTCCGTCCCGCTCTCTCGTACGTCGCGGCACTTTCCTCTGCAAGCTCACTCGCTCGCTCGCTCGCTCGCCCGCTTCGTTTCCCTCGTGCTCGTGCCGTTGCAGTAATACACGAGCGGAACGAGTGTAGAGAGACGATACACCAGCTCTTGCTTCGGAGCTGCTGCTGCTGCTGCTGCCTCCGCTACTCTCGGACCCGCGTCCCTCGCCGCGTTCTCTCTCAACCCTCTTCCTCCCTCTGCCCCGGTGTGTTATACCGACAATATATTTAGGAAGCATGTAGGTTAGCTATATATATATATGTATATGTATATATATATCCCGTCTGCCGGGCCGTCCTCTCTGGCGCAGTATCGTCCTCTTCCGTACCCCCAGAAGCGACCCCGCAACCCACCCGGGGGCCGGCGGCTGCCGATACTTGCTTGCTGCAGATTAATGCAACATCGTAACGCGATAGTGTCCGCTCGCCGAGCCGCAACCCAGGACTCACACCATCTCCGCTCGCTCTAACCCCCACGCGCCGCCGCCACCGCCGTCGCCGCCAACGGGGGTTGGCTCCCCGTGCTATAACCCACGAAACGCCGACCCCGGCAAGTTCGTAACTTATAATTATTATCTGGCTACGGCCTCGTGTGCTCGACTATGACATCATCCAACGGGAGACGAATACGATACTTCCGTGGCCCTGGCTAACGCCCCGACTACATCCCTGTCGATAAGGTATGGAACGAATCGCAGATCGCGGTTTCCGGTCAGCTTCCCGAGCGTAACGGCTAGCGGGATGTGAAAACCTGAAAGCGCGTCAGATTTCGTGATTGTTTAAAATCCGCCGAATAATACGACTCATTCAATTCAATAAATAAATATCAATACGTCGACTGTTGGATAAAGTTTGTCAGAACATTTGAAACGTCCGTCATTGTCGTTGTTTTTCTAGAAACATTTTTCTGGAGGTGAGTACTGTTTCAATAATTAATTTCGAGTTAATCACATTGCGCGGAAAAGCGTCGCTCAAAATCATTTTGGAGAAGCATTCTCAGCGATTCGCGCGCGTAAACGTGTGCACAACTATAGACCGTACAACCCGGAAAGGACCGTTCCGGTAAAAGAAAGTTTCCAACGGGAAGCTCGTTAAACTTAATCGCTCCACGGTGGATCTCCGATCGCGTCGATGGGATTGGTATTTCCGTCGTAAAGTAGGTATTATATTTCACGCAACATCGAATCTCGGGTCCCACCCCTCTCCAACCCACCCCGTCCCCCGTGCACGTAGTCAGATTCTCGGGCTAATCTCCATCTTTTTCTCTCTTTCATTCTTCGCCGGCCGTTCTTACGCCCCAGTGGAAGAGGGTCACCATTATCGCCAACCCCAACAAATTCACGAGAAGTAAAAGGGAGTTCATTGCATATGTGCGGCCAAGTCGTTCAGGGGTGCGAAAGGTCCATCCAGGAGATAGGCTGCCACGATAACGGTCGTATAAAGTAGAAGGAGACTTAAAGATGCCCGGCTATCTCTGGCGGATAGGACCGCGCGCGCGCGCTTTCTCGCACGAGAAATAGGGTGGGTTACGCGTCGTGCCGCAATACGAATTTAATTTTCGGGACGCGCATAGTTATCGTACGTTTCCGCGACTCTTACAGCTTCTATTTTGCCGTCGTTACGACGATCGTGGGGGACATACATTGCAAGACGCACTCGGGGAATGTAAACCGGGCGGCGTTCTCTAATTGTGCAAACGGTGCCACATCTATGCAAAATTACTTAATGTTTTTTTCTCTTCCTTTTTCGTTCTAGCGATAATCTCTAATTTTCTTATAATTGCGCGATGAGAGATGTACGTTTTATCGTGCAACGTCGCTCGCACGCATTAATACCACGCCACGCAATCACATTAGTGCAAGAAATAAATGTGTTACTACACTGGAATATGTAGTTAAAAAATTGTCTACGATATCATTAGGTAGACCGGCGATAAGAGGCTTTTTTGTTTCTCGCCGATTCCAGAGCGGCTGACTGTGTACGCGGCTTTATCACTGGTAACGTACCGCACACCCCTATTCGGAAATAATTATTTTTTCTCTTTCCGCACGGCTTCGTTCCTCCGCCTTATCGGGAACGCCGTATCGACGTCGAAGGGTTGTTACATCGAATCCGACGGGGCCGTCACTCAGCCCTCTCACTCGTCTCGACATCGGAGCCTGACGAGGTAGCATCGAGCTAACGTCGTTACTTTATCGATCGCGTTTTGCAGACGAGAGCGAGCCTGAGAGACGTATAATCGAGAAATTCCGTAATGGCAAATCGTCAGCAGCTCTACTTCGCCGACAGCAAAATACCAATCCGCGCGCGCACGCGCGCGAATACAAGTATTATATCAAAATCCTTCTTGGAGATATTTTAAAATTCATGAAGGGACAACCAACACGCCTGATTCCACCGCCAAATTTCTTTACTTTGATCAACATTATCGATAGCGCGACGTTGGCGCTATAGAAAAAGTCTACGTGCCTTTATCTACCCACCCAACTCCATTATCTCCAGATCGGTCCATCCGAAAGCTTTCCAAGGAAAAATTAAAAAAAGAAAGAAAGTCGAAAACTGCACTTCCACACAGCGTGCAACCACGCTGGGTTCAAGCTTGCGAGTGTCACGTTTGCCATTGAATCAAACGATTATAGCCGCGATCATGATGTTTTCATATTTTTATTAGATAATGATAATCTTTTTCTCGAGTGCATTCTTTCTATATAAAACATAAGAGTTTCGCATAAAGTGTTTTATTAGCGCTTATTAGTCTTTTCTAACACCAGTACTGTGTACACGGTGCATCCCATTTCTTGTGCATACGAAGAAAGATACCAGCGATCAACACGTCCATTAAAGTGCTTACCGTACCTTTCAGACAATACATCGCATTTTTTTTTAAAGTCAACGTGTCCAATATGTACGCAGCACATCAATAGTCATTTTTAACGTGTGTGTATGTGTGTGCCTATTGGGTTTGGATTGAGTTAGAGCGGGCCGTAACTTACTTTCCCTGTCGCGGGTCTTCCCTGTTCGCGCGTCTTTTTTCCGGCTTGGTTTATCCCCCGTCGATGAAGAACGCCGTGTGGTAGTCGACGTTGCCGGTGCCGAAAGCGCGATATTTCGGGCGTAAAACATCGGCAAACACGATGGCGTTACGTAGGTGCCCACCTAACTGGCGTGCCAACGGCAGTGATAACGAATGGAAGCCACTCATTGGCCCGCGATTTATAATCCCTCGCATAGAGTACGCGTGTATGTGCTTGCATACGAACGAGTGAGTGAGCGCTAAGTGCACACGAGAGGGAGAGGAAAAGAGGAAGAGAGAAAGGGGTGAAAGAGAGAGAGGGAGATATGTATAAGCACCGTCTCCCTCTCTCCATCTGCAGGTGGAGATACGCTCGCGCCAACATCGACATTACATTCCACATTAACCAAATTATGATTTAAGGTCTCGCATTGTCGGCGTGCCGATTGTTCACATCCAAATAGTCCTCATTCAGGGCCCGATATAAATTATAATATGCGAGCAATTACGTTGATGCGCATAGTGGTGCACGTGGAACTTGGACGTGGAGCGAGAGAGGAAGGGCTGGGCGGGTGATGACGGGCGGGGGTGGAAGGGGTGCTTGGAAGCGGGATACGTTGGTAATTTATTATTCGCCGTTACTGCTCGAGCGTCGCTCGTTGATGTCGTGAAAGGGGGGAACGAGAGACGCGAGAATTTGCTTGATAGCGCGCACCAGGAATTGAATAGCTCTGTTTATTCGCGCGCGGCCGATTCGCCCCGTTTCAAGAATCGCTCACCGTCGTGACGTAAGAATCCGTCAAGTGGATTAACGTCGTGTACAAATTTTAACACGAATTTTAATAACCCACCGTGATAAGTCTTTCTGTTTTTTTCACGGAAAGGCCATGACATTTTAACACGTTACAGAGGCTTCAAAATATTAAATTAGGGTTGCCCATCGCAATTCGATCGCAAACGCAGAATATTATGAAATAAAGATGAATTCTCTTTATTAATAATCAATTTATTGATAAAACGCAAGTACACATTGATATCAATAATCACTCAGCCAACATCGGAAACTGCATAAAGACGTACTAATTTAACAAATTCTCGCAGATATATGCACGGTGGTTCGTCTCCTCCACATACTCCAAGAAACGATAACCCATGGAAAATGCTAACAGCCTGGGAATGCTGAATCCTCGCAGGGATTTTCCGATACGGCCGTAACACGTTCCTATGCCGCTGACCGCTTGTGATTACTTCGTCGAACGCCGGTCGGGGGTTGCGGCGGGCAGGGAGTAGGCGGCAAAATCTTCACCGTCCAATCCGCAGTGAGCGTACAGTGCAAGGGATCACGAGAGCCCGGGCAGCAATAAAAGTGATGTACGGTTCCGTGTTCGCCGCGTCGGCCGTTCGCCGAAGACGACCGGAATCACCCGTCAGGTTTACGTCCCTGACGTTCATCATCCGGTTGACAGGCTTCATTGCCCGGTAGCCGGTGGAGGAGCCGTTTTCTCCCCGCCGTCTGTCCTCGTCCTGACCTCGAACGTCTCTCCCACGCCCTCCGGAGTGGCGCCACCGTCCGATAAACGGGCGTTCTCGCGATGATCTACGAGTCCCAGTTCGAAGACAACTCGCTCGCTTCTTCCAGCGGAGAGGAATTATAAGCGCGCAAATCGATACCCGCGGTCTTAATTTCCACGCGGAGATTGAACGAGGAATAACGGTGTCGTTTCACCCTCGCTCGCGAAACTGAGCTCTTGGAAATTGTACTTTCGCTCGCAAATTAAGTGGATGTTCTGAGTCTAAAGATCCAATTATGATTTCGAAGAAGTGTGTGATACCAGTGGCTGTTCTCTGATCGGTCCAGTATTATATAATACTTTGTCGGTTAATTTGGGATACCTTTAGTAGAAATTACGTACATTGGAATCACCGTAATAATTTTTATTTAATTGCCATTATACGTATGCCGGTTATTGCTTACGCTGAAGACTTATTTGTACGCACCGGGCAAAGGTAGCATAAGCTACTATTAGTAGCGCATCGACGTACATTTGCAAACAGCGTACGTCACGGGCCTAAGAATACCTACCCCGGGGACCTGGCTCGATTCATCGAATTTCCGTGGAGCACGCGCGAGCGCCATTTCCGCTCTCGTCGGTGGACGTAGACCAGGTCGAAGCATCGCCCGTCCGGCCGTAGATCCTCGGGCGCGCGATCGTTTAACCGTGCCCCTTCGTCCTCTCGTTTTGTAATTAGTGAAAGTAGGTAGGGAAGAGTGGGGAAAAAAAGAAAAACCTAGAAAGAGGCAGCGGCGCGGGGGTGGCGAAGAGGTGGCGAGAGGGGGTGAGGTGGCCGGTTGTTAGGCGGTGGAGGAAGCGGCTAGAGGTGGCGGGGCGGCGGTAGAAGGGTAGCCATAAAAGTTTATGCTCTCCATATGTTGTAATATAGTCGGTAGCAAGCGGCAGAGCGCGGGGGATCGGTAAAATATGCGGGCAATAAGTATGGATTGTTATTAACACGGGGCGCGCGGTGTCCGCCGCGTTTCTGAATCCATTACCTCCGCATGGCGGCTGAAATACCGGCCGATATATCCGACCTGGTGTGTACATCGCCACACCAATGGCGAGAGAAAGAGAGGAGGAGAAAACGAGAGAAAGGAAGAGAGAGAGAGAGAGAAACGGAGGTGGAGAATGAGAGGAGAGTTGCCAGAAGGGGGCGTGAGAGGAGCAGGGAGAGGATCCGGAGAGCGTATGAATGGATTAGCAGCTACGGCGGGCGCGGTGCGGCTGAAATTACGATCGGATTTCACGTACCGTACACCCAGACCGTATACGTACGTACGTCCTGGAGGTGAGATACGAAAAAAAGGGAGGAAGAGAGGGAGAAAGAGAGGGAAAGAGACCACAGTGTTTTCATTTCCGGCCAGGGCTTATTAAACGCCGCGCGTATACGCGATATAACTGGCTGATCGTGACCTCCCCTCGTTACGCGATCGAGGACCGATACCCTCTCTGCCTACGCCCGTCCACTCGTGCTTTCCACCCTCTTTCGACGCGACGCGTTCAATCAGTCAGAAAGTTATGAAGATGCTTGTTCGTTTGCCATCGCCGTACCCAGCACAGCGACGGCAGTTGCAGTCGATAAATGGCACGAAAACTTTTATTTCCGCGGACATGGAAGAGATGCATCAATTTAATAATAGATGAACGTTATTCCTGAAAGAGTTACGCCAATTTCTCGTCGGTCTCGGAGAAACTTTTTCCGAATCTCCACGGCCGCACCACTCGCACGACTGTCTCGGAGAACGTAATCCTTCGCTCGCGCCGCCGCCCTTTTCGGACTCTTAAAATGAGAAGACAAATAATCGCGGTGGAACGAGTGCGGCAGGCGACTGATGGGTCTGGCGTGGTTCTAACTAGACGCAATCAAGCGAGGAGCCAGAGTTTGCGGCCGGTTACGAGAGGTGGAGAGGAATGAAGACTAACAGCGCGTCGCTCGGAGGCTAACCAGAAGTAATGCTACCTCGGATCAATCTCCCTGGACCCGGAATCCAAAGCCGAGGCCAAAACCTCCACCTATCCCTGCGGACAAGTTGAATCTTCCACTTCTCAACGAATCCCCGATTTCCGCATAGAAAACGTATCCCGTTAGCGGCGTTACGTTTGCATCGCGCTCTCGTTTCGCAATCGTCCTACATTTTCAATCGGACTCTCATATCGAAGAACGTCCCATTACGTATTCGAGATAGCGCTTTACGAGGTTTCAATACAATTCTTCTTCTACCGTGATTAACATTTCACTCAAAGGCGGATACACACTTTTATCAACTTCGTTCCGTGGATTAACTAGTTCCCTCGCGTCCGCGGCAAATTAAACAGAAAATGTTAATCAATTTTGGAATCTGATTATCGCAAATGCAAGTCACGTTTCACGAGAACCCGGGAGTCGCAGCTTAGAATTTTACCATTCTTACACCAGCATAGGATCGAGAGAGAGCAAGAGAGATCGATAGAAAGAGATAGGCGAGCTGCGAGCGGATTAGAAAGATTTCGTCTGTCGGGGGTGGCTGGCGGCGCTGGATTCTTTTATTCTAAGTGTGAATTCCTCGCTGGCGGAATTCTCCTCTCGCCCCTGCCTGTCCTCCTTCGTTCTCCACGGTACATGTACACGTACACCCACATACACACACACCCCGGCGCGCGCGCGCGTGTGTAAGTGCGCGTGTACGTGCGCTTGTCAGCGACGACGGAGCCGGAAACGGCGTGTCGGATGAGACGGAGTTAACTCAGGTTGATTTACCCCGGCGGTGGCGCGGCGCTCCAGACACGTAGCACCAGATTTAGTGAGACGTCGTGACGCCACGACGGATACATAGATATCTTCCAGGAGCGTACACCTTCACCCTTGCACCGTCCAGGCTGTCTGCCGCGACGCGCGCGAACGCTGCCTCTTTCTCCCTTCCTTTCTCACTCCTGTTCCTCGCGCGATCCTGTCGGCCGTCCCGGCTATCTCTCTCGCATTCTCTCTCTTTCTCTTCATGTTCGGTCTCTCTTTCTACCGAGCACCACCCCGCAAGCAGGAAGTAGCCCGCTCACATAAATTAGGGGGACGACATCTCGAGAGCGCCGCGGAAGGATGGTGCGCGAGTAATAGCGAAAGAAGGAGACCGGCAATGTTGTAGGAGGGAGGGAGAGAGGGACGCGCGTACGTTGGATATGATGGCAGAGGAGAGCGGCGGATATCGCGTGTTCAACAATGCTCAATGATCCCGAAAGATTTGTGACCGACCGTTTTGGCAAGGGTGTTTCGAAAATTCGGAAAACGGTAGCCGCTCGCATCGAGCGAGCGACTGCAAACAAGGGAGATCGCAAACCTGGAGGTGAACTGACGTGTCACGCGGTTTCACGGCCTGCCGTGCTTCAGCGTCGATGCAGACCGCCCCAACACGACATTGTCATCGATTACCTGAAGCCGGAAGTGCCTAATAGGGACCATCCGGTCCGTTCGTTCGACGCGACGTGAGTGAAACAAAAAACGAGAACGCATTTAATGTTTGGGGCGCGCACGGGCGAACACGTGAGCGAAGCGGCGCGAACGGACGAGAAACAGTTGATACATCGAAGGACCATGCAGGTATAATAATAAAGGTCCGGCTCATTCTGTCCGGCGATCACCTGTTCATTCCGCGGGAGGGAGGGTGGATAGGGAATGTACAGCGAGGGCTACAGCGCGGAGCCGTGCGACGCGGTCGGATCGCCGGGGTATTTATCGCTATCCGAAATACATTCATTTTCATTTCGAACATTACGCGCAGGTGGAGGAGAGGGCGAACGGCACGGCGGGGGACAGATCGGCACCCGCGGCATAGCGAGAGCGGGGAGAGGAGAGAGAGCAAGAGAAAGAGAGAGAGAGAGACACACACACATACACACATACCAGCAGCAGGGTATTACCAGGAGCCAATGATATAGTGACTATTACCGTCACTACATACCCGAGCGCAGAGTGATGGCGGGTGACTGCGTGCCTCGATAGCGCTAAGCCTCGGGGCAGTAAAATACATTGGTCCGGTGGCTGTGATCCGGCCGTATCAATGCTGCTCGGCCGTTATGTGTTACCCGCCGCTACCCTCCCTCGAACCTACCTACCTACCATCCGCACCTCACCCCCTGTGCGTCCCCTGCACCCCCGACCACGTCCATCGTCGCCACCCTCTTTCGGTCCCCGTCCACCCTACGGCCCTGCGCGATGCCTCAATACGACCGCGTTATACGGCACGTCACTCCGTGATGTATCGGCATGCCATCTCTGGAGCAAGATAGAGGGTGTAGGGAGGCGAGGGCGCAGGAGGATAGTAGGGACCGGGATGACCGGAGTTACCGGGGGATTGTCGATTTTATTAGCGGTCGCGATGCGATTTCGCGCGTTTCTCGCGCCCCAGCCAAGCCCCATGGGAGTTAATCCGCCCTGGCGAGAATCTGATCTTCCACGTCGGACGGAGTTTCTTTCAGTGAAAAAATGATGCTGTGAGCGGATAGACATGCCTGCCGGTAGACGCGGTGGTGAAATCATTGTATCGTTAGATGATGAACAAGATATCGTAACGATATCTATGTTTGTGTGTATATCACATTATGTGTTTCTTACTTAACAAATATTTAATTATTAGATATATATGCAGTTAGAGAAGCAAATTATAGCATATTCAATAAAGCGCATTTTTAAATGGTTGCCAAAACGGTAGTTTATTTCTCAACCAAGCCATTTCGTCGCGAACTGCTTTTCCCTTCCTTCAATTAATTCCAGTTTTTGAATGATCAATTCTTGCCACCCGTCACTTTTTATCGCTAGACGAGATACAGCGGGCAGGAAGGAAGTAAAGAGTGGGTAAAATTGTCAGGAGCCACCTACCTACACCGCTCGTAGGAGCTCACGATGACGGCGACAGCGAGACGACTCGTCGCGGTGTGGCGCACCACGGAAGCGTAAATGCGGACGGGCTAAAGAACGAGGGTGGTTGGCACCATCCATCGAAACGTCCGGGACTCGATTCGCGGGATCACCGTTAAGACACCGCAGGGAAAACGTGCGGCTGACTGAGCGCGTCCGCCCGCGCCAGTAAGAAAAATTAATCGCATTCTTCTCTGGGCAAATCCAGGCCCCTTTATCCGTGGCAGCGCGAATACCCTGTCGTTTGTCAGGAATAGTGAATTAATGATGATTGCTACTCGGCTCAGGCCGAATGAGTCCCACGCTTGCCCGTCCTCCCCCCTCCCCCCCGCTCCCATCGTCATTCCACTCTCCCAGTCTTCCTCCCCCTCACGCTTGCCGTAGCCCGTTCGTTTACTTTAATGCAATCATTAACGGGGTGCGGCCACATCGCTCTTTCTACTCTTTTTTTTCCCTCTCCCTCGTCGGTGAAACGTGTTTCCATTTTTTCGCACGTATCCCGATCCCGAAGTTACGTAAGGAAACACGCAAGAGATTTCGTGAGTCCACCGAATGCGTGATCCAACCGATCCTCCCGATTCGGAATGGATCGGGTTGTTGTTATGGAGCGATTAATTCGTGGAACATTCATGTTTAGGCCATCACGTCTCTCCCCGAGTGGGAAATTATTAATTTCTCAGTAGCCCGTAAGCTCAAGCACGTAAGGCTTCGAGGTTCCAGGCATTATCGCGTAAAACGGCCCTTTGTGTCCGCGCTTAGTTTCTGGACGCGTGCATTTGATACCCAACCTCGTTAGCACTCCTTGTCGTGGCAGTCTAAGTTGGATGATTTAAAGATCAATGTAACAATTTTGCATATATACGGAGAACAAAGTATTTCGCGATTTACTAGAGGAAATGCTTACTTTTAATATAACCATCAATATGAAACAAACAACAAATATAATGCTTGTAATAAAATGTAAGATTTTAATTTGACTTGATATCTTTCAGTTATTTAGTGATCAAATCTAGCGATTATTACATAAAAAAATGATTTTTTCGCAAGAATGACATTTAACGATGATGTAATAAAGTGTGTAATTTAGAAAGAAATATTGCAGCGCGCGATACCGCCGCGATAAAAATATCCACGTGCGTGTAACAATCCAGTAGAACTCACGTTGAAGCGCGAACACCTCCGAGCCGACTGCTGCTTATCCAACAGCGTTTGCTTAGGGATAATGGACCTGACAAGCATAATTTCACGTACCCTCGTGCCTCGACCGCTGTCATAAGCGTACTCGACGGTATTAAGTCAGGTGTTAAGGTGCGGAGAGAGCTCCGCTCGACATGGACGGCTCAAAGGTTTCCCTTCCGTTTCTCGGTGGTCCAGCACGCGCGATTAGATCGTCAACTGTGGGATAATTAAGGAAGACGGTCGGACGAAAATCCCCTCTCACCCTCTCTCGCGCGCGGTACCGCTCCGCCGGTCGCATGCATATTTAACGAGTTGGCGAGGCCGCGGGCATGGAAGACGCTCTTCTTCCTTTAACTTCCGCGGCACACCGGACTGCTCCTCCGTCCGGAAATTGCTCAAGTTTCGCACCCAAGAGCGGCAGCAGAAACCGAAAGAGCGACGATGCCAGTCCGAGACGGCCTTTCGAGCTGGACGACTGAAATCAAACTGCGGTGCCTCGTTACGGAACGCGTCGCTCTTTGTGCTCGTCGAAACGCGCCAGCCGGAAGCTCAGAAGAAAACGGAAGCTCGCGAGTACAAGATCGATTGGTCGCGTTACGTGGAGCCGGGACTCCGAGGAGTAATGTGGCCCAGATCTTTTGTCCGCGTGAATCATACATCTCATTTCGAAGCTACCTAGGAGTCACATAGGCATTGCATAAATTATCACGACTATTTTATGGTTTTATAAAATGATATTTTTAAGAATATTACGAATACATGATCCAATCTCTCTTCTGTTCCAAAAATGAGACTGAAATGGGTTCGAGATCGTGCTATTCTTTACATATCTCTTGAGAGATTTCTCATGTTGGGGGAAGTTGAACGAAGAATCTTTTGCAAGAGAAAATTTGTTATTTATAATACAGTTTACATATTTATTGATGTACAGTTCTTTGGAATTGTGCAACGAGTAGATACTCAATTTTGGGAACGCAGAGCCTCGCGCACCAATGTAAATGGCAGAAAGCCCATAAACAAGATAATGCAACGGTCGCATTGCGATGGGGCTTGTACAAAACTGGCTACAATTATACCGGATATATCAATAGCAGGCGGAGGGATAGGATCAAAAGTGGTGCGCGATAAGCAATTACTAACTATACTGGACAACAGCGATTAAGCCCTTTCCGCATCAGGCGAGTAAAAGCGCTCTGTTATCGACACGGTCGCGCGTCATCGCGCAAACGATGATTATTTGTTTCGACTGCGGCGACGAATGCATTTGTCAGCGCGTGCTTCGTGAAACCGCGCATTTGCCTCAAGGGCGTCATCGTTCACCAGAACCCCACGTTATGTTGCTCCCTTGAACGGGAGAGGGCGAGAGCGAGTGCACCCGCGCGCGCGTCCGTAAGAAGAGAGAGAGACTACCGGGTTGTTCGCATCCCAGTCTGGTAGTAGGTAGCTTGGTAGGTAGGTAGACACCCACACCAAGATGAAACCACTTCATCGCCGTTTAAGGCAGATAAGCAGCAGCTATCCGTAACCTCTCTTCAGCCGCGAGGAGACCGGGCTTCCTCGGAAGCGCCGGGAACCCGAAGTGAAAATTTGCGAGACGTTTATACACGCCGCTTGAAATAATTGCTCCATCCTTTCGGAATCTCCGTGAATCACTTCCGGCGCTAGAACGCGCGCTGGCTCCTTCGAAATTCGGCCCGCCGGTTTCCGAAATTTCATAAATGTGATACGATTGCATGCGCAAAGTGAAAAGCAACGCTTATTTAATACGGATTTAAGAGAGGATGTATGCACTCTGGAGAAAATCAATGCGATTTATATTGCAAAAAGGAAAAAATTGATATTTTCATCACAAACTTTTTCTGTGCAGAATATAATCATTGTTGCCAGTTTTCTCATCGTGTCAAAAATCTTGAAATTTGTATCAAATTACGATATTAATTTAGCTGGAGTAATTACAAATTTATCCTACCACAGGAACCATCTTACGAGAAATTAATATATTAATAATTTTTAATCTGACTTCGCGTGTCTTACGGATTGATGAATTTGACGGAATAAGATGAGAATGTCAATAAATGAGTGAGCGGAAATTTATAATTAAACATCGCTTGAATGGGATAAGTTAATCTTTTATATATTGGCTCGCGTGCGACATTGCCCGGAATGAGATCTTTTTATAAGCAAGTCTTGATATTGTTCCATAATTTCGAGCAGAATGGCTCTCGCGCGTGAACAGGTGAAGTAACATGGATTACTCCAAGAGCCATAAATATGTGTGATCGTGTAACGGAACTGACAGTGAAGCTCCTGTCTGCAAGAAGTGGCCGTAAAGCGAGCGGCAAAAACGCGACAGCGCAGAAAACGTTGAAGGAACTAGGAAGTGACTGCTAATTGCCGTGCAGCTGCAATGCTATCTGCGCTCCCTATTTGTCGGGTCGACCCGTCGAGCTTGTTTTATCGTCATAAAAAAAACTTGCGGAACTTTGGCTCCGTGCGATATTCATCTGCCGCACTCACACTTCCGGCTCGTCCTTAACAACGTGTTTATTTCAAGGAATGCAATTTTACGGACACTTAAGGCTCTCGAGTCATTACACTTCTTCGATATCTAAGCTGGAGTATGGCAGATGTAAATGAAAGTTCTTAGATTTCAATGAAAGTTTTGTGTCTTTATAAAACCAACTTTACTCACAGTAGGAAGGAAGAATAATACATACGTTGCCGCGCATAATTAGCTTGCCTATATGCTTGACTATATTAGCTAGACTATATGAGTGTTCAGAATTAAAGAAATATAGTACCAAAAAATATTATCGATGCGTTAATTAAACATCTGTGAGAACTTGCCAAAAAATTTCAGTAATTAGTTAGGTCGAAGATAAGTCTAGATAGGTGAGTTTTATTTTTTTCTAATATACTCGTTCTTTTACGTCGTCTCCGGAAAATCGTGAAGGATGACTCGCATGCACGAGCGATCCAGCCGGAAGTCGGTGACTTGAGGCGCGGTTTCAAGTGGAATCTATCCATTGTTCTACGTATCGGTGCATGATCAATGTTGGCGAACTATTCGGCGCGATCTGCACGTTGGAGGACTTATGCTGATGTCGACCGTTCGTTCTCCAGTGCAGATGCGGCCGCGGAAGTACCACTCCTCGAACAATCGCTCTAAGATTCTATGCCCGCGGAATGGCCGTTAATTTATACCGAATTACGAGCCGAGCCCCTATTATCGAGTGCGGCATGTGAATCGAAAGTTTGGCGCCTGTCGAACTTCGACGAGTTTCTGATCCCTGTTCCGGTCTTACTAACTCGCGCATTGTCTCGCGCAATCGTCATTATTTAGCATCGGGCTTGCGTTTCTCCGTGGCGTCACCAAGAACGATATTAACGCGCGAAATTTGCAATCTCGTGATTAAATGTAAATACAAATGAGAATAAATGGGTTGGTAATATCGATACCACGCAGCTTCCTTTTGTCCACGCTTCACGAGAGAGATTCGCATTTTACTCGAAGAACAATGCCCTCTCGACGTTACGATAAATAACATTGCGAATTTTTATTACGTTCTGTTGTCTCGCGTTTAAATATTTATGTCAAACATTCCTACGTTCTCTTTTCACCATCAAAGCGGTAAAAGCGTTCGTATGTCTAAAAATATTTTTTTCTGATTTCTAAGCCCTCTTTTTTCGAAAAAGTCCAAACATAAAAAGAATCGAGACATCGTCAAAATTGCATTTTTTTAAAACGCAATTTGTGTTAGATAACAGACATTTAATATTAATTTGCGAATACTTTACGCGCAATCAATCAACGAAAATGCTGGCCGGAAAATTCGTCTGCATGAAAAAAGATTTGCCGCGTCTCATCATTTCTCAAGCGTTAAACCGAGCTGGGCTTTGGACAAACAATCTCCTTCTCTTTCTATCCACCGAGCGATCAGCGAGCAAGCGAGCGGGCGTGCAGCTCCCGGCGATCCTCGCATTATCTCGCGTGGATACGTTATTCCGTCGCAATAAACAGGCCGCCGTTAATAGGACAGGGGTGGTACGCGAAGGGCGGGAGGGAGAGAGGAACCTTCTCACACATACAAGCACACACGCACGCATATACGCAGCGTCGTTGCGCCGGTAAAATAGTAACAGCAGATGGTACAGCAGGGATGAAATCGGAGGATGAGAAGGGCGAGGGGAGGAGGAAGAGCAGGGTAGTTGCGCGGGAAGGGTTGGCGGCTGGCTCGGTGGCGAGGCGAAGCAAGTTGTATCTCACAGATCTGTCGCGTGATTAAGCTTATTAAACGCTTAACTCACGGCGGGCTGGTTCTGCTCTCTGTCTCTCGGCCCTGCCCTCCCCCGCCCTCGCGTTTCGTTTCCTCCATCGTTCCCGCACCGCAAGCTCACCCTCATGCCCATCCCTATCTCCGTTCCACCCGTCGTCCGTTACCGTAGTTTTGCAGGCTGGTGTCGAGCGAACGGACTCACGAGCGGGGAGATAGCGGCGAGGGGGTCGAAGCGAAGGGGGTAGCGATGAGGGTAGCGAGGATGATAGAAACTAGGCGAGGAGGGCCCTGTATATGTGCGCGTCGAGGAGCGTTGGGGGTGAGAAAAGAGGAGGAGGACGGGGCGAAGGAGGTGCCGGGCAAGACTGCCAGCAGCCCTGCACACCAAATCATTGTTATTACGGAATATTACGCGGCTGTATCAGCCGTGCAGACTCCGTGGCCGATAAAGTGCGGTTACGTCCCTAATATGGTGAATCTCAATTTTCAGCACCCGCCCTCTTCGTCTGAGACGTCCGGGACCCTCTGCCTGCCTGGCTGCACCCTGGCGGGCTGAAACACCGGGGGGGGGGGGAGGACGAAGGAGACGTACGCGGGGTGGCGAATGAGGTGACGGAATGACGGTGCTCCGAACGGCGGCAAGAGCTCGCGAAATCGCCGCGAGTGCAGTCGCAGATTGAGAGAGGCTGGGCGGGTACCACAATGCTCGTCGCGAAATTAATCCGCGCGGCTCGTTATTACGGCAGTTACATCGGCCGCGCTTTTGTTGCTGAGCGCATCGAAAGCGCCGAACAATTCTTCTTTGTTAATGGCGTCTGTTTACGATATAAAACTGTTTGTCCGCGATAATGGCCGTCGCAATGCGTACCGATAATTATTTCGAATTACGAAATCGCGGAATGGGCTTTTACATGGAATTACGGGGCGCAATCATTCTCGCGTGCGTGAACGTCGATCGCGGGATGGCCGCGTTCCGATTATTTTGCTGGCCGATTCATTGCGCCGGCCGCTAATGGGGAAACAAAATCGCGCCTTTGATTACAATGGAGTACGTTAATGTGCATGCGTGGCAAAGAATCTTGTTCCCGATGGGAAAAATATAGCTAATTAGAATACGTCTGATATGCGCAGGTGACAAACGAAAAACGCGGATAAAGCACCAGTGAGATGGGCGTGTTTGATCATATACAAAAACTCGATAATGAAGTAACAATAATGAAGAGACGTGGCTGGAATCATGATGAGCTTGGAAAATTAATAATAGATCCGTAAACACACGTAAACGTACAAAAGGCATTAATACCAAGGGAAAGTTAGTGTTCATACAGTTGTGACACGAGACAATTATAGAAAATCGATCATCACGACTATTAGATTCGTCACGTAAATATGACTATCCTTCCGGTAACAAAGGAGCTAACATCGATTTGCGCGTCGACCCGTTTGCTCCGCCGAACGACGATAAAAATTGCGGGGAATTTTTTAAAATGAAGCGCACCAGATTCGCGCGTAGATAATCTCTCGTTTCGCGCTTTACAATTCTCGTTTCCGGATGCGTGTATCACAACACGACGTTCGCGCGGATGTGGCTGTTCCTCTCGCGCGCTACGAAGGTCGGACGTGACCCAGCCATCGTAAAATTCGGCCGCCACCAGCGGCAACGGCGGATTTTCTGCGGAATATAACGCCGATTAGCCGTGCCGTCGCTCGATAAAATAATTTATCGAATATATTTCAATTTCACGCGTATTATGCCGCCCCGAAAGAGTAATTCAATGGAAAATATAAATATTCATTTGCGGGGATTTAAAGCGAACCATTCCGCTCTGTCTCTCTGTCTCTTCCTCTCTTTCTCTCTCTCTCTCTCTCTTTCCTCTCGCCCCCTTCCTCCTGGCCGCCACTCTTTCTCTCACTGCTCATCCACTCTCCACTGACCACTCCGTGCTGCCTGCCTCCCCGCGCTGCCACCCTCCGACCTCTCTTTTATCCCGCTCTCACTCACGTGGTCATCCCTCTCTCGAACGACCGATGATTTATACCGGCAAAATAATAATTTAATTTCACCGCAGTTGGGCACGATACAAAATTGCACGACAAAAATAATAAATAAATTTTGCGCCGACCGCTGATGTCGATTTCAGCCCGCTACCGCGTCCCCCCGCCTCGGCCCATCCGTCCCCCTTTTCCAGTCCGGCCCCCACCGCTCACTCACACCTGTGCGCACCGGCGGTCACAGAGCATTTTTATACGCTCCCTTTTTTTATTACCAAAAATACCCGCAGGATGCCGGCGGGCCGGCACGGGTCAGTGTCGATTACACGGATACGCAAGTTGGTAATACATTCCGTATATACAATGGCGAGGCCGAAGCTCACTATGTCGTGTAAAACGCGAGATCGCGGTTTCCCAAATAAACCCGACCGAGCGAACTCGTGCGGCCGCATTTTTTTCGCATTACAAGGGAAACTGACGCGCGCGGACTCGGATGGCGCTAAAAAGAGGTCCGCCACGTGGATTGCCCGATTCACCCTCGGACCGCGTCTAACAGGTCACCTGATTTAATTAACGATGGGTCGCAATTTGAGCACGTCTGGCTACGATGAGTTATAAACGTTAGATTACATTTCGAACGCGGCGTGTAATATTAAACAGAGCTCGCGCGCACCACAACTTCCCATAATAGGAATTCCCGTTAAAGTTTGAGCCATTGACATGTTTAAGGCACAATTATCGAGCACCTCTAAATATGTGGCGAATTTGCTCTAAGGAAAGCGCTCTTGTAACTTTACGTGCTGGCTTTACCTCTAATGTTGTCTAAAATCAAATGTAAAATGTAAAATGTAAATGTAAGAAGTGTATGTGTGTGTGTGTGTGTGTGTGTGTGTGTAAAAAATATTGAATGTGTACCAAAGAGCGATGTAAAGGCTAAACATGGATCAAAATTGAAAGTCGAATGGAATCAAAATACGACAATATCACACATTGTCAAGTTAAAAACAATGTTGGCAGTCGCAAAATTCTAACGGCGTCACGGTTCGCGAGTGTAAGTGGTCTTCGGCATCGGGACGAGCGAAAACGCCGAGAGGAAGAGAGAGGACACCGCGGAGTGTCCCCATGTGCGTGAAATGGTTTTGCGGGGCCCGGCACGATGTACTATCCCGGGCGCAGCGCTAATGGTCGCTGAACAAACATTCATTATAGGCCCCCCTAGCACCAGAGGCAGGAGCGGTGGCGACGGCGATGGCGACGATGCCGACGATAGCGATGGTGGTGGTGCCGCGCTCAGCGATCGTGGTAGTGGTGGTGGCAATATTGTTATCTTAGATTTATAGATGTAACGGATGGCGGACACTGCCCGCTGTGTGTGAGGACGGGTCACCGTTCGCTCGGACATTAAACGCGGTACCGTCATAGTGGTGCCCTTCCAGGCGGCCGTTTTACTGGCTCTTTGAAAACCCTCCATCTCTGGAGAAAACCATCGCGCGCGCATAGCCAGGCTACGACATCGTGTGGAATTCGGACTGGAAGTCTTGTTCTGTCCAGGTGCGAGTAATGCTGTCGTGTTCGATTAACGTGCCTCTTTGAGGGATGGTTACGTGAGTAACTGTTGATTTAGAACTGCGGAAATTACATGGGTGTGCAGTTAAATTATTTTTGAGAAATGAAAAAGACTGTATTCGCCTTTGATCAGTACATTTTTCATATATTATATACAAACGTGACAATGATTATTAATATTAATGTTGTACATTGTTAATCGCGTTGAATTGTAACACAGTTTGTATCTGTGCGATCCACATTTCAAGATATTTCTATTAATTCGGATGATCTCAAAAGGAACGAGAAATTCCGACCTAACAATTTAAATTCGTCTTTAGTAACAATAAAAGCGCGCCGTCTGACTCCCCAACTCATCGTCGGGGTGTGTCTTCTCGGCGTCTTCGCTCTTGGTGGAGAACACCAGCTCGTCGACGAGCGGCCGGACGACCCCGAAGCCGCGGTATCTGAGACACTTGACGCCATTAGCGGCTCCAAACTGCTCCTCGCGCAGTTAAAGTGATTTGCGACTATCCGTAGCCAGAAACCAGCTCTCCACCCCCGTCCGTCCGTCCTCCATGCCCCGTCCCGCCTCGCCCATGCAGATCCCCGCTTTCTCCCTTTTGCCGGGGACGACCCCGCTCGTCGCTCTTCCTTCTGCACCGTCGTCGGGCTTCCACCGACGAACCCTGAACCACACCAGCCACCTCACCACCCTTCCAGGATTACCGGGGGGACCAATTATTATTCCCACGGCGAACAATGGCACGACGACTCGAAAACGACGCTTCCGCCTCGAAATATCGGTTCCCTCTTTCGCCCGAGCCGTGCGCTTTGTCCGCGCGACACCGCCCCGCGCGGAGAGTATTCTCGCCTACCCCTTTGCATTTTTCGGCGATAAATATGCGCGCGCGCGACGTCGAGAATCCGCGCGCGGCCGCGGCCGAACGATATCTCTCAGGAGCACAAACGGGAGACTCTTAGCGCGACCACCGTCGTGTTCCGAGTCCATAATGGCCGTTGAAATACGGACGCCACCCCCCTTTTCGATGGATAATCGAAAACTGCGTCGAGCGACGCGACGAAGACCGATGCCGCTCGCGACGTCGTCTCCTTCGCGCTTTCGAATACGCTTCTCGACTGATATTCGGTCCGCGACCTGCTGCACCGCCACTTTTATTAACCCTTTTTAATGCATATTAACTAGCCTCGAGCTCAGCAAAAATTAATGGAAGAATTACAGTGGACCGTGAACTGCAGGGGCAAGGGGAACGAGGTGAGGGTCGCGGAATGACTCCCGGGTGCGCGGGAACGCATTCGGGAATATCACCGTTAGCACTTCCTATTAGCGGGGTTCTTCATTGGTGCCCGGCCGCCGGCAACCCTCTTGCAAACGATATCGTATAAACGTGTCGTTAATTACTTACACCGCGCCCGTGAGAGCGGACCCACCCTCGCGATGGACGCTCGATTCCGCCCGGTACCCCTTCTTCGATCTTCCCGCTCTTCCTCTCTCGTCATGGCGACGCCACGTGCTGAGGAGACAAACAGTTATTCGAAAAAATAGCCGGCGATTGCACGTCGCGACGATGTTCTCCTCCACCTCGTTCCCTCCCCTTTCGCCAAACCCACCGCATCTATTATTTCCTTGCCAGTTAAAGAGATCATTCTTGCGAATGGTCAGACAGCAAGATGACCAGCTGTGACGTCGTATCGCCGGATTCTTCGTGGAATGCAGCCTCTCCAATCGACGGATAGGGGTGATTTCGTCAATAATAATTTTCAATAATGTTCGATTGCGAGACCGGATTACGTCGGTTCACCAATCGATTTTTCATCGGTGTTACGACGGTGCTCAGGGGGATGTCGCGCGCTCGGACCGTCGAGCCCACCCTCGATCGGTCGACATAATTGGAACAGGCATAAGTGTATGTTTATTGCGCCGGCTCGTAAAATTATGTAGTTTAATTTGACAAATTGGCGATTATGATTAATGAGCATTGGTCGCTAGTTAACCGGGACGGCCGTCTCCCGTTTCGTTCGTTATCATCGTGCCAACCAATTATCCGAAATTTGACGATGTGCACGGCGGTTGTCGTCTGCGTATCGCGATAGTGGTCGCCAGGCTAGCGTGACTGCGATCAGAATGCACCCCGAAAGGGTACATATCGCCGGTGATAATTATCCATGTAACATGCGGGGGCGGGAAAAATAAACCGGACGTGTTCAACAGCGCGCGCGATCCTTATTAAATAACGTTGATGGAAAATTCATTCCCGTGATGAGAACAGAACGGAGCTCGTTCCGCTCGAACGTACGACACATCCTTATCACGTAATTCGTGAGTTCAGAAGAAGAGGAAGACGAAGAGGTTTCCCTTCCCGCGTAATTTTATGTTTTCTTGATATTACCTACTTATATTTTTGGTATTATTTATAGTTTGTATTACGTGTATTTTTTGATAAACAGAATAAATTGTATTTTTTAACATTACTTATATTTTTATGTGTGTTAATTTTGGTAGTATACAGGATGAGGCACCTAAAACAGGCTACCTGAATATCTCGGCTGTTATTGGTGATAGAAAAAAATGTGTCAGACCAAACTTGCATGGTTTCGAGGGACACATAATTTGTTCTAAATAGTTTTTTATTAGATGGACGCGTAGAGGTCATATGAAGGTCAACTTTGTTTTTTTAAATGGTATGATGTTTTTTTACGTACCATCTAGTTGAGCGTTTGAAGATGCGCACATTGATCTACGGGTCAAAATCATTCAAGGTCACTGAAGGCCAACTGCAAGGGAAAATAATTTACTTTATATTGCCTAGAGTTTGTCTGCTATTAAAAATATTGTAAATTCAGAAATGAAAAAGTTCTAGCCCTTAGAAATTTTTTCTTTTCCGAGAAGTTCTGAGTTGTTCATATCATTATTTCTTATATTGCCTAGAGTTCTCTGCTATTGAAAATACCGTAAATTCAGAAATTAAAAAGTTCTAGCCGTTAGAAATTTTTTCTTTTCCGAGAAGTTCTGAGTTGATGATATCATTATTTTTTATATTGCCTAGAGTTCTCTGCTATTGAAAATACCGTAAATTCAGAAATGAAAAAGTTCTAGCACATAGAAATTTTAGCCTTCAGTGACCTTGAATGATTTTGACCCGTAGATCAATGTGCGCATCTTCAAACGCTCTACTAGATGATACGTAAAAAAACATCATACCATTTAAAAAAACGAAGTTGACCTTCATATGACCTCTACGCGTCCACCTAATAAAAAACTATTTAGAACAAATTATGTGTCCCTCGAAACCATGCAAGTTTGGTCTGACACATTTTGCTCTATCACCAATAACAGCCGAGATATTCAGGTGGCCTGTTTTAGGTGCCTCACCCTGTATGTAATCCTGTATCACCTCTCCTCTCACCCATAAAAGCTGCGACCTCCTTCCTCCCGCGCTGGCCAGGTCAGCGAAAATGCCATGATCCGAGGTGTCACCTCCCTCCCCGCATGACGTCAGCCTCCTCGGAGCCCCTGAATTAGCCTATATACCCTACTGCTCGCAATTCGAAACGAACGAGATACACCGGGTATACAAGTCCATCCCCTTAAATCTCGTCGCTATCAATTTACCGGACTGCCGTTCTAACCTTGGTGACATTACGCGGCGACTTACAAGATTATGAGAGACCAATCGAGTGCGGCCGTGCGGGTTTTTGCCGGCTAGTAGCTGAGCTTCCACAAAACGAAGTGACAAATGGCGAGAGCCTTAATGCGGAAAACCACCGCGTTTTTAGCGCGATGCGTTAAGAGTGCCTACACACGAATCGCCGACACTATGCGCCGCGAAGCGAGACGCACGGCGGAGTCAACGTGATTGATAGTGGTTTGATTCAGTCAGCGGAGTCCGCGCGAGCACGCCCGCATTTTCCGGCTGATGTGCGGATCATTTATCATCTCCGCCGAGGATTCCGTAGAGACCGCTCTTTTTCCTTCGCGCCCTCTCCCCCTTAACTTTCAGGTCACGTTCTCATTGCGGCATTAAGCGGTCCACCGTTGACAGGCTAACTGCTGATCTCGAAAAACGGTGTGAGAAAAAAAAGAGATCGACCGCCCACGCGCGCGCATAAATCGAAGCCATGTTATGTAACTCCGGTTTTCCTCGCGAGGAATCGCGCGGTCCTCGGTTCCGGGGGCACGGATTCCGGAGTACCCCACGCGGCCGGGTCGGCCACGGGGGTGGTCGGCGGAAAAGTGTAGCGCGGCCGCACTAAAATTTCAGCTAAATAACTACGCGTGACGCCGGGCGCTTAAGCGCCGAAATGAACGGGCGCTATTAACGATTAAAAACAAAAAAGGAGCAGCGACAGAAACGAAAGGGAAAGAGGAGCAACAAGGAAGCGGTAGAAAAAGGCGAAATATGAGCGCAGTTAATAACACTTTGCGGGAAATAATACTGCGAGAAAGGCCGCTTACCGTGACAAATAACGCGCCCCCCGCGCGCGGCTTCTCTCTCTTTTCCTCTCCCCCCTCCTCCCACACTCTTCCTCAACCGCCGCGTCCCCGCGTTTCTCTGCCCGCGTTCTTCTCCCCCTTTTGTTGCCCCTTGTGTGTACGGCATGCACCCCCGATCCCTTCACCCCATTCACACCCCAGTTCTGCGAAGCGTTTACATTCCCCATGCATTTTTCCGCGACCCTCCATGTGCACGCACTCGAGGTGCGTAAACGCAGCTGGTCAATTCCAGCACTCGAATCAATGGATGTGCCAGAGAAGAAGAATCAGGCTGTTGTCATACGTATTACACTTCGTTTAAATGGATACGCTTGTCCGTCGAGAAATGTGTCATGAAAAACATATCGCGCACTCGCCCACCACCCCCTCACGAGCTTCTACTTTTTCCATTTTTTATTCGCCGAGCAGAAACGTCGCAGCCGCGGAATTATTTTTCCGCTATGAATTTAATCAAACGTGCATCGTAGCAGAAATTTCGTTTCGGCGTATTCTCTTTTCTCGCCCCAAGTATTTAATGTCGCACGATAAAAAAATGTTCTCCACATCTGAAGAATCTGCAAGGACATTTAAATAATTCGCTCGAAGGATTCGTCTCTGACGGAGCTTCTCCTCGAGCGAATCTGCAGGGCGAATAAAACGCGGAACAGGAGTGGCGCGCGCGACACGCAACGTCACGCATCGTGAAACACTCGCTTCCGGTTTGTCCTCGCAAAACTTCCCCGTTTAGCATTGATTGGGTTACACTCAGGCGCGACATCGCACCAACACGCGCGGCGCGGCGAAATATCGTTCTCTGAAAATACGGGTCGGCCAGCACTCGTCGCGCCGCTCGAACCTGCCTTATCACTGTGGATTTATTTGTTTCCTCCTTTTTCCCGCTCTCCATCGAACCTCATTAGGTCGTTCGGCACTGTCGACGCGATAACAACGTCACCCGGCGTTCAGCACGCGCCCGTCAGCGCTCGAAACATTCACAGTTGACAGATGTCACGTGCTGGCCCGCGTCAGGCCTGTCACCTGTCAACCACCGGTCCGGACGAATTACGCGCTACAACGAGCATGTGTTACGTCTCGAATAATGCGCGGAAAATTTCAGTGAACTATCATTATATCGGCCGATACCGCGCCCGTGTACGTACCTTTGACAGAAAGCTGATGGACAAGCGGAGAGACAGAATACAGTTCCATCGGCCAAAGTTTACGTGTGACTCGCGCGGCGCGAGTGCGCACACACGCACACGCACACACACAATAGATAAAACAATAAAAAATATATATTGCCCGTCGGCGCCCACCAATTATTTTCTATAAAACGTCCGCGCGTGCGAACGAGCGAGCGAGCGAGAGCCGGTGATACCTTCTCGCGTCGAACACACGCGAGAATCGATTATACATTACAGTGTTTAAACCCGTGTGTTAACATGCAAAGAGATAAATCGTATCAAGACAATTCCGCTAACTCATTCGGCCGTTTCATGAACCGGCCGCGTTTTAGGCGCGCAATTAATTGACTTTTACTATGATTTTTATCGCGGATTCGTGAATAAAGGGTATCAACGCGTGAAGTAGGGAAGTGACAAACTCCGCAATACCGATTAATTGAATCAAACTTTAGCGGCGTAATTTTCGGATTTCAAATCGATTTCTTCCCCTCTCCCTCCGCTCATATGATAGCTTCAGTGAACAGTTAACTGCACGTTCGATTCGATATCAAAAAATAAAACGTACCATCGAGTTCAATCTCGGGCGAACTAAAGTTAAATTCAATTAAATATTAGATCGTGCTTTCCATCGCAAGTGCAACACGCAAATACGCCGATCGGGTGATCGATGAGCTCGCCAAATCCGAAGGTGCGCGCGTGCACGCGATCGGGAGAAAGAAGAGGAAATGACAAACGTCTGCGCGCTATAAGGTACGACAAACGAGCGACGCCATCGCTGAAGAAGGCGCCGGGCAAACAATTTCAAACACCCGGCAACGAACATTACAACGCGATATTACGTGGGATGAAATAATCCAGCCGGCTTCCGCCTCGTGAACAGGAGTAAACGAGGCTCCCGTGCTAATTGCCGCGAAAAGGGTTAACGTCGCTCGCACCCCCCGTCGGCTCTCTCCAGCTGGATATCGCCATCCATATTTAATTAGCCGGCTGCGAGTGTTCTTCTTCCCCGGCAGAACATCCGCGTAGGAGAAGCAGGAGGGGTGAGGAGAGGCGCGGAAAAATCATTACAGTTCAGTGCGAGATCGACCGCGTGCCGTTTTCGTGTGGGATTCGAAAGTCGCGTCTCTTACCCTCCGAGACGAGGTCAATTTGGCGAACGTGACGTCACGCAGGATAAATTCCGAAAAAATCCGAGGACGCTACTGCGAAAAAAAAACGCGGCGAGCAGACAGTTTCCTCGCGGCTCGGATTCGCGAAAGGGGTTGCGTACGTACGTACGTCGCAAAGCCGCGCGATTATCGATTTAAAAGCGATTCCTCGACTCCTTCGTCCTCCTTTTGTCTCCGGGTGCGCGTTCCCCGCTCGCGTTTCGTCGCTTCGCCGACCCTCCTGCCCGTTCCACGTAGTCTTGGCGCGGCGATTTATTCGTATCGTCGCCATATCCGAAGCATTATTTCAAAAGGAGTGTCCACACGCCTAGGCGAGCCGAGGAGCCGGAGGTGCAGGAGCAGGAGGAGGAGGAGGAGGTAGAGGATGGTAGAGGCTGTTTCGCGGGTGGAAAAATATTTCTCACGGCGTTTGCGAGCCCGCCCACTTCGGACTTCTCCCATTCTTCCCTTCGTTCTCCTCCACCCTTTCGCTAGGGGACGTTCTCCACCGATGCTTGCGCTTTTCCTGACTTTATTTCACTCGGAAAAATTATCGTCGCGTCCGCGCGCGCTAGCGCTCGCGCGCCCTTCGACTCTGGCTATGTGGAGGAGGCGCGCACCTATCCGCGCACGTGTATGTGTATGTGTGAACGACGCAAGAACAATGGCACTGAATTGGCGTCTAACCGGTGAGCAATAGGTGCGTCCCTTTCGTACGAATAAAGGCGCGCCCGTTAATTAATGGCGCCGATAAATCAGCACCCGGAATAATACCCAAGGAGACAACAGGAATAGTTTATAAAGCGACTGCGGACTGCCGATGCCTTTCGATGCCGGTCGCGACGACGCGACGTCTCCCCGATTGACCTCCACCCGGACGGTAAAATAAGAAGGGGTGGCCGCCCACGCCCGGCGTTCCCCCTCAATGTAGGAGAACAACTGTCCGTCTTTATCTAGCTTAGATTAGATTCGTCCGGGATATTTAGCCCTCCCATTTATCTTGGTTCGCTCTGCAATGGCAAGCAGAAAATAACACGCCATCAGATTAACGAGCCAACATTTGTATTTGTTTCCGTTGACACGTACCTCGCTTCTCTGTAATATGTAATAATTACTTTAATATTGTAATATTATTTTGATAGAATTACGAAGTTTCCACGCAAAAGTTTCTTGTCTGTTCCTTCAAAGTACGTGCTTAGATTGCAAATATCCAAGCGTTTTGATGGTCGATTGTCTGCTGTTTGCTTTTGAATTTCATGCATTACGTGTCAAGCAACGTTGCGTAATGCGGTCATTAATGATGAACATAATTGCCGGGATAAATAAAAAATATTCTATCAAGGAGCCCGCGAGCAAGATATATATAAAATATAATAATAGCGATCGTCCGTTTCTATAGAAAGCCGCAACGTCCATGATATCCGCGATCATGGCCCACGGGTGGTATAGGCTGCATCTCACGGAAGTCGATAAAGAATTATTTGTATCAGATACGACGTCGGTCTTCTGGTTGACGTAACGCTGAAAAAAGTCCACGGCGATTCTTCAAGGTTCGATATATAGAGCCGCGCGCCGCCGACGTTGTCCCTTTTTTCCTGATCTTGACAATTTCATCGGACCCGCGTCGTTCGGCCCAATAATTGAGTTCTTTGTAGCTACGTCTCGCGCGAGTTGTTGCATCTAGGTTATAGGAACTGTCCGGCTGCAAGACACAGAGGGACAGATTAACGGGTTATTGTTAGGCCGATAAAACGGCCGGCCAAGTAATATCGACGCATCGCCGTCGACCCCGTCAATTCGACCTCGTCGTGCAAATTAACCCGCAAACTTTCGATCGGATCGATCGTACGCCCGCGCACGCGGATGCTTGCAAATCGAGGGGTGCATTATCGCAGGGTGCAGGAGGGGAAGAGGAAACGCGACGAGACAAGACGAGAATTGATATCTCGGAATGGTTTACCTTTTTCCTTTTCTCGCGACCTTCGCTTCCGCCACACCGCACCACCGTCATCTAATTCACTCCTCAAGGCCCGGGACTTTTCGATGGGGGTGGATCGCGTGGCGCGGCGAGCGAATTTATCTTAAACACAAAGTGAACCGAAGCGCAGACCGCTTTTGATATACGGTCGCGTAATGTCTATATTTTTATTATTTACGGACCGCGAGATAAGTGAGAGGGCCTCCTCTTGCTCCCGGGCAACCTCGCCCCTCGCGCATCCCCCGCGTTTCCCTCTGCCAGCAGCCAAGCAGCAGGCGGGGCGTGTATGGAGCAACGTGATAGAGTCCACGGCGCAAGAAACGCAGGCATTCATTTTGCAAGCTCGACACACATTGGTAACCTCTCAGCCAGCCGAAGCTACCCCCCCTGCCTCCGTCCTCTCCCCCTATCACCCATTCCTGTAGCGGTCCTCTCCTTCCACCCCTTCCCACGAGTCCCACCATCGCCGCCACCGCTGCTGCCATTGTATCGAAATATCACGCGCCTATAAATCACCGTGAGCACCGCATATTATACCTCCGAACTATTCGCGAGGGGTGGCGGCGGCGGCGGCAGCGGCGGCGGTTCTCGATGGCTGGGGGTGGCGGAGTGGCGCGAGGAGGGACGGCGGCTCGATCGAAACTGACGCGACGTCGATTATTTTATTTCCCTCCGCAGGGCCGCCGCGCGTTCTGCCAGCAGATGGAAATCAAGCATGCAGCATTGTCGCGCGATTCACTCGCTCGGACGACCATAACTCGCGAGGACCGGGGGTGCCAAGCAAGCGGACTTTTACTTTGCGTGTCCTCTTTACTGGTGCTTCGTACTTTGGTGCCGAGATTGATAAATTGAGTGCACACTCGAGAATTTTATTATTCACAGAAATATATATATATATATTTAATAAGCACCCCTTGATTCTTCAATATCGAAGCACGAGTCATGTTTGATACATGAATCGGCGCACGTGGAATAGAATGTTAAAAGCTCTCGCACAATCTTCGTCCAAGTGAAATTTATGCACGGCAAATGGAAACCCCATGAACGTACCAATCAGTTTCGCCGCAATAAAGAACACCGCTCTTTGTCCTGGTTTTCACGGCGAAAAGAGAAAGTTATCCGGAAAATTTATAGGACACTCGAGCGACTCGTAAACGCTAAGCAAATCAAGCCGGTTGGCGTTCGTTTAAGCCCTTCTCTCCCTTTCGCCTGGCCATAACCTTGTAGCGATTTTCTGTCTTCGCGAAAGGAAACGCATTTTCCAAGATAATCGGCTGCGCGCTATCGAAGCCGCTCGGAGTTCTCGGCCAAGATTTATAAGGATAGTTTATTGTTATTCCGCCCCACTTGGTTTTATGGGTCCCCTCGACGCGCGCCGTAAGGGTGCAGAGGAGTGAGGGGTGATCCACGATGGACGAAGGGCTCGCGAACGTCGTCCAGCAGTCCTGCTTCTTTCGGAGCTTTTCTCTTCGAGGCTTAAACGCAACCCCCTCTACGATCTGCAGAAGGGGATGCCCGTTGTGGGGCGACGGGGACGAGGAAACGACCGCTCGCTTAAGGAAAAAGGGCTGGAAAATCCAAATGATACCGATAAGAGCAATTCGGAAGGGAGGATGCCATAGATCCTTTTAATTAGCGCGAGTTATAAATTAGGGCGCTCACGTACATCACGGAGATACCACGACAATAAATAAACGGCTGGAGAAACCCTACTGGCCGTCTTGCGTGTCGAGTTGTAATCTTAGAATCGCATATTCCACATGGAACAAATTTTTCAAAGACTATCAGAAATAATGATATAACAGTAGAATGAAACACATTACTTATTTATCTTCCGCAAATGTGGAATGCAAAATACTTTATAGAGAAAAAAGATGCGCGTTTCCTTTTTAAACACTTTTAGTAAAATCTAATCTGAATAAAATTCAATTTTTTGTTGTAAGTTATAAGTTTTAATACTATTAAATAAGCAAGTTTGTTTGCAGCAATTCTGCCGAGATAGTACATAAAAATGGCAAGTTATTTTCTTCAACGGGCGTGTTGCGCGTTGTGCACAATATTACATTGAAATTTTCATAGCCGACTTATCCCTCTCGCGATCATACATATTAATTAACCCGATGCGCGCATCCCGGCCCGCGATTCGCCATCTTCGCCATGCCCGAAAAATAATTTAAATCATTATTGATCGCGCGCACGCAGAGCTGAAAAAAGCAACGCAATAGCGACGCTCGTTCGACCGCTGTTTCCGCATTAAAAAATTGGCAAAGTGGAAGTACAAATCATCGAGCGACTACCGGTCATTCGGAAATGTTGGAGTGGCCGAAAGAGGATGGGGGACGCGGGATCGAGCGGCAGACGTGGGAGGGAGAGGGGTGAGCATTTGCAGTAACAAAATGCGAAGCGCTGCACGCGTTAATTCCCGTCCATAAAAGCCATCGACAAATCAAACCTTCGACGTGATTCACTGCCGGCATAAATACAACTAGATCAGCGTGTGTACGAGAAACGTGGTATGAGCGATGGGTCGACAGGCGTTTGCATCCCCTACCCCCATCCCGCCCCCGCCTGCCTCTCACCACCGTACCGCAGTCGCAGCCGCCGCCACCGCCGCCATCAGCGGCGCGAGCCGCCCTCAAACAACACGGTGGTCCTCAAAATATTATGCCCTAATTTCGGTATTGTCATAAATTCATCACCGGCGAATTTTATCGCTGTACTGTGCGTGAAAAAATTCATAGCGCGTCTGTAGTGTAAAACGAACTTTTCTAGATACATTGTCTTCTGCAATGTTGCTGAAGAGATTAATCTCCTCGCGATTAGCTTGAATTGTTTGATAGGGATTAATTAAAACATTGTCAGAATACTTGAACGATGTAAAAAGGATTTTCATGAGAGAGAAAAAAATTTATTACAAGCAACACGAAGCATTCTGCGAAGTATTCCGTGAGAGAGTTTGAGAAAGCGATTGATACGTAATTTTCTGGCGAATGTTCCGTAGAAGAAGACGTAACGAGATAATGCCGAGGGGGTGTGGCGAGACCCCTTGCTGCGCTTAAAGCGCGCGTTTTCGAGGACGCTTAGCCGGCGCAGCGCGCGCCGGATGTCTCGGGAATATATTGCATTATCGCCGTCCTGTTTATGCACGCTTTTAAGGACGCGCGCTTTTAAGCGCGTTTTAATTCACGCGCACGCTTTGAGAAAGCGTTGGTAACGCCCTCAATTGAAATCGTTAAGCTCTCCGCGTTCCTAATTCAAGCAAGCGGATAAGGAAGGTACGTGGGCCGCGGTAGCATCGACAATGTGGAGCGTAATTATTCGGGAAAGATGGCACTTTGCTCGGCATTTTGTCGCCTTGGACCCCTAATGGCCGGTGGTTGATAACAAGGTTTACGGGCCAGACAGCGCTGTCCACTGAGAGATGTTGACAGCGGCTTTCAACCTTCCTGCAGCGAGGCTAGCTCAATCCGATCACGAGGAACATGCTGGAATTACTTGACTTTACGAAGCCTGCCGGTGCAAATCCGCACGTTGGTCTGCGGAATCAAAAGTATTAGCTTGATGCAGTAACAAGTGTCTTCTTGCCGTAACATTGTATGGAGAACACGTTGCGCTAACGGACATCCCGTAAAAGTATTGTACACTGGCAAGAAATGTATATTTCTAATTAATCGATTGATATTATACATTATTTTGTACATATAAATTTGATAAATAATTATGTTAAAGTATTATATAGATGACGATTTTATTATCAGATATATATGTATTAATATGATCAAGTACTTTCTGCCACACGCGTACGTTAAACTTTTTTTTTTATTTTTAATTTAATATGTCCAATATTCTGCCGATAATCCAGCTAGCAGGCATGTTAAAAACATTTGTTTCAGAACTCATGAAAAACTGGACAAAATAGAATTAATATTTGCACGGTACACGCATGATGACGGTTTTTGGTTATTGATTGTAATTCTCTCGATAGTCGTACAAATTACGACCTTGCATTTCGCGGAAAATGAGTAATAATCGGAATACAACGGTGATCGGATTAACAATGCTGCGCTTATATTAAAACTTTTTCAACAAAATGCCACAGACAAAATACTGCTAATTGGCTTATCAAAAGAAACATTAATTTTATTTCCAGCAAGGTATATCGCTTGCTGCAACGCACGATCAATTTGATCACCCTTCAACAGTCTATCCTTCAACGTCCGTCCTGCTCTTTTCATACCAAACCCTTCTCAGAACACGAAATCACAGAAACATTGAAGACACGTGTACAGATCCGCAATATCCAAGCAAACTCGCGTGGATGCAGGATGGCGACGAGTAGGCGTATCCACGCGCAGAGTTTAAGGGCTGCATCGTCCTTGCTCGCGCGACGACCGACTGGTTTTGCGGGCTGGAAAATTAGAATGTGTCCCGGTTATTACGGGCGGTCGCGAAGAATTAGCATACAGGGTGGCGGGCGCGTATACGTGGTCAGACGTGTTGCACGACACAAGAAGAAGGCTTTCGCGCTAATCCCTGGTGTGGCACTAAATGAGGTGGTGGATTTGTTGGAAAGAGCTTATACTTACGGGGGGAGACAGAGAGAACGCGTGCAAGAACCGCGGGAAATATGGTCTCGCGGAGTGAGAGACAGAGAGAAAGAGAGAAGGTGGCTGCGTGGCTTCTGCTCGTGAAACTCCAAAGCTCGTATCCACACGTGGGCCAACAACAATGGGATGATCCTAGCGGGATTACGCGATCCGACGCGAGGGCGAGACGCGAACGAGCGGGGTATCGTTGTTACTGCTTTTCCGGTGTTACGATATCCCACGTATGGTTTAACAATCGCGCGTCTGGCGAGACGTTTCGGTGGCGATTGCGTTGGGAAGCTGCGACCTACTGTTTCCGGCATTACGGGATTCTGCCTACCGAAATTTGCATCACGAGCGGTCCGAGCTCAATCCCGATTTGCTACCTGTACAAACTGTTGTTGAATGCATATTCTGGCCAACGCTAGCGTGATGCCTGCCAACGATAGTCGGCGTAACGAATTCCTTTTTAAGAATTCATTAATTTTAACCATGTGCTCTTTTTACGCGTGGAACGATTTCTCTTTCTTACACAGCGAGGTCCGATTTTTCGTTTTAACTGGAGTCGAACGTTGTCTTTATATTACATAAATAAAGCGCAACTCGAATGATGAAAAATTAACACTTCGGTTTTCAACATGTTGCTACAACTTTCAACGAATGCAACACTAAACTCACTGTAGCTTCTAATCAAAGATAAGAAATACGAGTTGCGCGGATCTCTCGAGGTTGTTTCACAGTCGAAAACGAGTCAGTGAAACAGTTAGTTGAACGAACCATTACGAAACGTTTCCGCGATTTCGGGGTGAAGTCGCACGCATGACCGAGCGGCTCTGGTGGAGGCGCCGGGCGATTTAGTAGTCGACGTTATACCGGTAATAGATACAGAGGCAGACAGAGGCGGAGAGAGCGGGAGAGGGTGAGGAGGGTGGGACAGAGAGAACGGAGCCGAGCGTGGAGGTAGGTACACAGAGAGAGAGCCGGGTGGTGACGTTGACTAATGATGGTGGTGAGAGAACACACTCCAGTCTAACCCGACCTGTTGCACCCCCAATAAACCCCGTCAAACGACGTACCGCTAAATAGAATCGCGCCGCGTCTTTCGACCCCCTGACTGATTCACCCTGACATTCCGGGACGCGGATCCGCACTTCGCAACTGGGTCAGAGAGTGCGAAGATACTCGCGCAGCCTGATTAAAATTTGGGTCGCGTCCTTCCCGGCATCGAATCTGCATTAAAGGTAGGGAAAAAGTTTCCTGAGGATGTATTTCACGCTTCTTTCACTCAATCTCTTATCGAAGACAAATATACAAGTGCGAAGTGGATAAGGTTGAAAATAAACGAATAACTTACGTCTTTCCTGATTTATACAATTTTTATTTAGTACATAATCTGCATTTTTACATCTTTATTTCCTGTTTCTAGAAAATTTTATTGTCTAGAAAAGAATTGAAAATTTTTCGTGATTTATATCTGTCAAACGTAATGTAATTTTACACAACCTTATCAATATCTTTCTACATTTTTTCTTGTTTCAAAATTTCATTTTATACATTGAACAATTATTGGCTATCGATAATCGGCGATTAAAACCAACGTCATTTTTACTCTCGAACCCACGATAAGACATATAGGCGTTGAATGATGCCAGCACACTCAATACACCTTTTTTTTAATAGCAAGATGATGATATTTCGAGCAGTCGTAAGCTTGCGACGTGATTTACGGTGGAGTGTCGCGATTAACTCTCCTTGATTCCCTTTTGCTTCCTCGCAAAAGCTGAAAGAGATGGCGGACGCGGCGAGTACTCGTCGCAAGACGAGCGAACGCGGTGACGTGGAAAATTGTCCGATTATTCGCGGTTAGATAAAGAGCTTCTTCGAGGGTGGCGGCGTCGAGCTGGCTCGTGACATCCCCGTGCGCCAGAGTGACGGTCGCAGTCGATGCTGGAAGGTCGTACCCGAATGAAAAGCCGAGCCGACGGACTCTCGAAGGATGAGCCTGGACGCACCCTCAAGTACCCTCCAACGCGGATTCAATCCCGGAGATCCACGAAATAATCATCCGGCGCTGGTTCATCCCTTCGCTTGCAGAGGTCTCTTACGGATGGGTCCGTCCACCGTCTGGCCAGAACGAGACGTCTGTCGCTCTTTCTTCCCTTTCTTCTCCATTGCGCGGAAGCTTCCACCTTCCTCGCATTCTCTCTTCCGCTCTTTTCTTCCTTCGTCAATCTCTCTCTTATTATCCCGCGTTAGAACTCGTCAATTCTCAGATAAAATGCCGATATCGAGCGCGCGGATCGCATTGTCGGCTCCGTCTGAATCTCACGCGAAGGGCGCGGTGCACTTCACCCTCTCGTACATCCGAATCTTGACATCGAAGTGTCCCTTCGATTTCTGATCCGCGGTAACGTTAATCGACCGTTAATTGTTATTGTGCAGCCGGAAAATTAGATGCGGATACACGAGTGTAATTGGTTACCTATTAACAATACAGGACCACTGATTCTCCAAAAAGGCACCTCGATCCGATTCGTGCCTCTAAACAATTAATTGTGCGAAATTTAATTGCGCTTACGTGAACGTCGAATAACGCAACGATCTAATTAACTCTAATCTAATTAAAATCCGCGCCATTAGAATTCCACCTCGCTGATGCCGAAAATTGCCAATGAGAAGGACACTCCGGGTGCCCCAAAGGGAGTCAAAGGGAACGCGTGTGTAATAGCGAGCGCGCTCCGCATACGTTCGACGTTACCATCGCGTGGGCTGCCGTCGTCCGAATCCAAATAACGTCGATAAATATTCTCCGCCTCCCGATGACTTCGATACTCCACGGACGTCATTTCCCCGGATCGTATTCAAAGAGAAGGGCCGATCTAGATACGGGGAACGTAAAAGGAATACCGGAGTCGCCCTGGAGATCCTTTCGCCGGCGTGGTTCTTAAAAAGAGAAAAAGGAGAAGAGAGAGAGAGAGAGAAGGAAGAAAAAGAAAAAAGAAAAAAGATCGTCCTCCCGGCGTGGAGCGGGTCCCTGCACAAGGCATCCCTCCGGCTCCGTACTTTTCTCCGCGGATTTTCGCGAGGCCACCCCGTTCGATTCTACGAGTGCCGGGGGAACGGCGTGACGGTACGCGATGCGCATTTCGAATCGCCAGGTCGTCGCCGCACCGTCGCCGCACCGCGCGCCCCGGCACTCCGGTCGGCTTCATGTACTTACTTGCCAGGTACGTGTACTACCTTGTTTACCACGCGGTCTTACACACCCTCCTTGCCGCATGGCGCCATTGTTCTGAAAATCAAGAAATGTGTCAGCGGCAGCGAGGGTAAAAAGCTCGGGAGCTCGGGAGTCGTCGTCGTGGCGTTGTCAGGCCCAGGAGAACGTTACTCTCCTTTCTTCCCTCCCCCTTGCCGGTTCCCCCTCTTTCTCTTCGTCTCCTTTCTCACCATATCTCTCTTTGTCTTTCGCTTTCTCTCTCTTCCCGCATCTCTTTTCCTATCCTCGCCCGCTCGTCCGCTCGCGCACCCGACCGGAGAAGCCAACCCGCGCCGGTTAACGTTTGAACGGTAAATTATCTTGAGGACTTAAGCTCCGCGTTAGTCTAATACCAAGATTCCGCGGAGGCTTGCATTCCCTTCGCGGAATCTTAATTCCGCAGCGCGCACCCTCGCACATCGCAACATTATACGCGCCCCGCTGGACTTCTGGGCCGTTTCCGCCGGACGTCCATGCACCTGCCGTCGCATCTCGCTAAAAGAATTAACGCGAATCTCATGACGAAGTTAAACGAGAAAGGCGCGAAGAAAGTTTGAGTAATTGAAAGTCAGAGATCGCGAGTTTGCAAGGATTTCATAGTAGACACAGCTTTGTACTGTGTTTTGTGCGTATTGTATTGATAATCAATTTTTCGGCGCTTTTTATTACTGTATCTTCAAAGTTGCTCATGCACAGACCGCACAATCGGCTCTAATTGATTGGCGTCAATCGATAGGCAATATTTGTAGTAGCTATACCTACACATAAAAGATTCCAACTAATAACTGAAATTGTTTGACAATTGAATCAATTTCCTATACCTTTCCTCGTGTATCGCTTCAAGATCTTTTCAGACTGGATATAAAATCTCGAGTTTGCACTCTCGATTGCGTGAGAATTACGATTACTCGGGCGTTTCGCTGATTTCCCGGCGATAATACAAAAAGATCTCATTGTCCAGTAAAAGCGCGATAAGGTTCGCGCGGTCGTTATTCGCGCCGCAAAACCGCACCGACGAGAAGGTGCAGACGGCCGTACGATAAGAAGCTGCTTCTTCAACGGATAGGAAACCCGACCTTCGTTACGTGCCTATATGTATACGTATATACAGAAGATGGGAGATTCGCGCTGGCGCATACCATTATAG
Organism: Ooceraea biroi; assembly: GCF_003672135.1. Taxonomy (NCBI): domain Eukaryota; kingdom Metazoa; phylum Arthropoda; class Insecta; order Hymenoptera; family Formicidae; genus Ooceraea; species Ooceraea biroi. Next base: position 2,932,775 of record NC_039506.1, read on the forward strand.
GTAGAATGCTGCTAGCGGGTTAGTCGTTATTAGTCGAAATGCTAGCTGGAAGTGGTTAAAGCAGGCGATTCGTATGCCGGTCGGTCCTTCCATCTCGTGGAATCGCGCGTTTCTGTCAGTCACAATGGCCGAACGAGATTGCTCCCGCGGGAGAGCACGATGCCGCCTAATCAGAAATTAAATCTTAACCTTAATTCCTCCGGAAACGGGCGAGCTCACGCTAAAAGAATTCTCGATCGATCTCGTCCTCGAGGACCACGAGGATCGCGAAGGGAGGATCGCTTCGCAAGACGGCGGCGACGTTTTCTCCCCTCTGTCGCTCCTCGAAATTTCTCCGCACGAACTTGGACAGATATTCCGCGACTTTGGGTTCTCACCGAATCGAGATACGGGAACGAGAATTGCGCCCCGTGATATTTATCGGACAAGTAAATTCCGAAGCGTTTCGCGTGAGTTCGAATTTTTCACGCGCGCGTGTGTGTATGCGTGTATAGATAAGCGCACGCACTGGAAATGTACCGTAATTTGAATATAATACACTGCCATAGTATAACTAATAAACTTGTTTGTTCATTTCCCGTCTCTTTTGGTAGCGCTTTTATTTTCTCATTATAATTAAACTTGGCAATACTCTTTACATAATTTCTCGCGTGTTCCATGCGTTTCCAAAAAAGCCAGAACGTTTTATAGTCTTGCAATAGTTTGATATTTCTTAACTGTGTCACACTTGTTAATTTCAAGTCTCTCTTCATGATTTAACGTTCGCAGCAGTAGAGAAGTAGGAGCCAGCAACGTTAACCGTCAATACCATCAAACAGCTTGCGCGGACCGTAGAGACATAATGAATTCGCGATCACTGCCCTTCCTCAAAGAACCTCTAAGTATCCGATAAAGGCCAACATTCCAAAATTTGTTTTCGTAGGGTCGACGATGTTTCGACGGCGAGCATACGTTTGTCGGTTGATTTCGCGAGTCTCGCGAGAGCGAGCGCTCAAGTTATTGGTAATCCGCGCAAAAGGATTCACATTCGATTTTATTTCACGGTTTCCTTTATGCGAAAGACGTAGGATTTCTATTAGCTTTGTGCCCCCGGTTAGATTGAATAGCCGCAGGCTTCCGCGGGCATACGTTCGCGACTGTTTCATTTACAAATGTATTTCCCTCTCAGACGGAACTTTCAATTTAGCTCGATGCTTCCCGCGATGGCAGGGAATGCGTGAGCGCGAAGGGAGAGGAGCTGGGCCCTTCCACACACACGATTCATCTGCTTGGAAGTTGAATGTTTGCCCTTTTCAGAACAAATCAAAACGACAAAGGAACTTTGCGCGATTCGCATCCTTGTATTTCGGTTACGGTGCGGTTTGTTTAGATGCTTAGACAGTGGATCGTGTGCCAGAATGTCAATTGTAGAAAATGTTTTTTTGTAGAAAATGATAACAGCTTGTACAGATGTCTTTGAGTATTATTATCTTGAAGCAAAAATAGATTAAAACACTCGGGCATTAATTATATTAATTCAACGACATAACTCGAGAGTGCCTACAATGTAAGAAGCTAGTGATGTCGAATTTGCTAGCGTTTCTCTCGTAAATTATAAACTCCTTTTCCCCCAACATTGACTTAACTGTCTTGCAAGTTCTCCCCAACGGCACATTTTATTACTTGATATTATTCCGCGACGTAAAGAAATCTCATTTATTACAGTTAATAAAATACAGTTAAGCAAGCGACAGATTTCAGTTCAAACCGCGTCCGATTCAAGTGCACCCACGTCACAGCGAGTGATCTGTACTCCCATAGCTACAAATGCACCGCCGCAAACTTTTTCGCCGCGGAAATAAAGCTCCAGATTTCCCTCGCAGGAGTAACAGCTTTCGAGCAAACCGCGTATTAAAGATGCGTTATAAATCGGAGCGGCAAAGTTCGCGGATCCATACTTGCCTGCGTCCGACCAAGTTTGCGATCTGATTCGCCCGATGCTCGTGTGTACGCCTCCAGGAGACGAAAAAGTTGGCGGTATCGTCGTTGGACGGGCGGGGGTGGGTTTTTCACGGGAGACCGGCGCCGAGTTCCGCTGAAAACTGCGTGGCAAGTCCGTCAATTATGAAGGGACCTTTAATAATGAAAGCGCCGGAAGGAGTTCCCCCGGGCGGCATCACCATCTTTCATGCTTACTGCTTAACGGCCGAGCGTCTGCAAACGCCGTTTTGCCTACCGCGATACACCAACACCATCTCCCCCGACACCCTCCCAGACCTAACCAACACTTTCAGCTCGCATCGACCCTTTCTTTGCGTTAACTCACCCTCCCGGTGTCCTTTTGCCGCCGTCGTGCCGCCAGATGCCCGGCATTTCGTATCATCATCTCGTGAAACTCCGGAAAATCGCACCTTCGCACTTCAAAGAAAAGACAGACGCGAAAATTGAAAAACGGAAACCTGATTAATTTGTTCTACAAGTAGAGTCCACGTACAATGCTGTGCGTATTATAAAATTTATAGAATTATGCAATTCTATAAATCATACAATACAATACAATAAAAAAGATAAATAATTAAATAAATATATTATATTTAAAGAATTGGAGAAATTAAAAAGATACTACATCCTCATTATTAGTTTATTTGATTAAATACAATAAGACCAATCGCGTGACGATAGAATACATCTTTATTATAGTGACTTGAATATTTTTAGTACAATGCACAGATTCTTTAATAATACTCAACCTAGCCCGCGGCATTCTCTCCAACTTCCTTCCGCCGAGATGAGCCCTCCTTCTGTGAAAAATGAAAATCAAGCGCGTCGGGGAAATATTCGCAAATGTACGGACACGGGTGCCGCGCGCAATGGCCGACGTGGACCTTTTTTCCGACTGCCTGTTTTCGTAAATCCTTGTTTAATGTTCCCTTTCAACGCACGACGACACTCGGGACAGTAGCGCGGAATGTGCGGCTTCTGCGGCGTCATCGTGGAGCAAACTCAGACATCCGTCCCATGCGGCCCACGAGAAATTTACCATGCGTAAAAAGAGGAAAGCTACGGAGGATACAACGAGGAACATCCGCGAAGAACAATTAGGGGCAAACAGCACATCCTGCTTGTGTCCAAGCAACAGGATTCCCATTTAATCGAATATATTTTTGTTAATCGATTCTAAATATTATCTAAAATTTGTTAGAAAATTTTCTCGAAACTAACAAGTTCCAGTATTTAAAAAAAGCAACTTTGACAAAAAATGATTACTGCCATCAAATCAGAAGTTACAAGAAATCTGCTTAAAAAAGAAACATCTGAGACTTGCGTCGCGAAGTATTAACCCTCGGACTTCGGTGACGATAATCAAAAGTACGAAACATCCCGATAAAATCCCGTTTCCTTCTCTCGCGAGAGCGCCCAATCCCTCGCGAGTGTAAACGCGCGAGGGTAGCACTCGGGACGTTTAATTATTTGCGCTATCGCGCCAAAGACGGATGATAATCAGATATCGGCAGGGAACGTCGCGCGCGAATAACTCCGCTTGCGCAAACTCACCCCGAACCACGGACGCCCGCCCATCCCCCGTGCGTCCACGGTCGTTCCACTGTTCGGCATTATATATATATGTATATATATATATCAAGTCAATAATTAACACCAGTTACAACTTGTGGGAATAGTAACGGCGTTTATGCTCCCGGGGACGTCGTATTTCAGGGAAATGTGCTCGTGCCGTCGCGCTGTACCGGTCCGTAGGAGCACCACGAGGATTTGTCGCTTAGCGGCGAGGGGGATTGCAGAAGGGGATGCTGGTTCGAGGCGTCGGTGGTTGTTCAGGAGCACGAAGAGGCAGCGAGTTCTCTCTTTCCCTTCCTCTCTCTTTCTCTTTACAGTGCTACGGGACGGGACAGGTTGGGTCGGGACGAGAGGGGTAGCGCGCGAAACGCTTCTGCCACGGTTAGGTCGCCGGCACCAGATGAACAGATACGGAATATGGGTGGTAGAAATATAGATTTAGGCTAGAGGCGACCGCCGCCGATGCGCTCCCTCTCGCTCGCCCGCCGTCTCACCCTCTCCCTCTTTCGCGTTTCTCTACGCTCGTACGTTCCCGCTTTATACGTGCGAGGAGCTCGTACGCCAGCCCAACCCCCCCGCGAATCTTCGTCTCAGCGTGCGATTCTGGATGTGTGTATGTACGCGTGCAGATAGCGAATCCGCGGTCCCAACCGCCTAAGTCCTCAGGTTTACGGCGATTACGGATTCGCAGGCGATCTTACAACCCCCCGCGCGCGCGCGACTCGACGTTGGTTGTTCGTATGTTTGGCTTGAGTTTCGGGTTTGCGCGCCGCCACGGTTTCCGAAGCGCCGGTGGTAAGAGACGGAGGGTGGTGGGCCGGGGGACGGCGGGCGCCGGAGGTGATTTACTGCCGGCTTACGGGGGTGTGAGACGACGCCACGACGCTGGATCGCCTATGAACGGGTTAATGGAGCGAGCGGGCCGCGCCACCCAACGAGCACGGCTAACGAAGAGGGCCTCCTCACTCTCTCCACTCCATCCACCCCTTTACCCTCCCATCCAACTCGGCCTCGCGCTTCTCCGTCTTCTCGGTTAACTCGCACCCTCACTGCCGACGGCCGCTCCTAATCACTAATGATAACAATATTACCGGCGAAAACCGAGCTAAGACCGGGCCGGGACGTCACAGGCTGATTTAGTGCAACCCTTAGGAACACCGATCGCGCTACGCCGCGGCTTAATCGCGCGGCGCGCGTCGCACATTGTCGCGAATAACCGACGCTGTTAATCGACCGAGTTTATCAATGTGGTTTACATCCGTTAACTCATTTGCTGGGACAGTTATTATCAGAGGTACGTGCTCAAAAAGTTGACACTGAACTGATGCAGTTCTGGAAAACGAGAATCAATTTATCGGAATAAAAAGGACGATAAGGTGGGTACATATGTTAGTTCTTACACAACGAATAAGATTCTTAAAGAACGAAAAGGGAATTAACAAAAATTGGAGTTATCTCGACCGGGCTGGAAACATGTCATCCGAATTTTTAATATATCGTTCGGCACACAACAAGATCGTCGGTTTAGCGGACTAGAGAGGGATTGAAGTCGTAAAAGGGTTTCAGCCCACTGGAGACGTTACACCAGGCCGTTAGGTAGGGATGAAACAGTTTGTGCTAAATCAGAGCGCCGGTCGTTAGAGAAGATATAGGGGCTAATTAAAATAAATCTTAGAAAGGAGTAATTATACGTGTATTAGCTAGCCCCCGGTAGCGGACGTGATGGACGATGCAGTAGCAGATGTACCCAAACGGCTCTTCATTCCTACATTTTCCTTATTGCTGGACGGACACGTTGCACCCAGAGTGTTCTGTCCGCCGAAAGCCCCCCTCCCTCCCCCCGCACCATACGCCCCCGGATTAACCTCTGTGTCTCGCAAACGGCACACAAATGGTACACGGTCGCGGCTGCTATGTACATACGCGCGCGAGGATCGCGCGCGAAATTATTTCTGCCAAAATCAATTCGTCGAAATATCCTCCGCCCGTTGCCTTTTGAGCTCACGGACAATTAGAGTTTAGCCCGCAAGCCCAATTAGTGCCTGATCAAAGTAACATTTATCCACGGCTCTTTACTTCCGTTCTCATTAAGCTCATCAGTGCATCGGATGGGCACGTGTTCATGGCGCGATATTAATTTACCTTTGAAAGCTATCGAACAGGCGCGATTCGCAAATTCAAGCGACGACTCGCCAAAATTCCCAATAAAATAACCCAACTTCGACCGCCGTCACCCTCCGTTCCCCTCGTTTCGCCACCCCCTCCCCCGCGCCCCCCGGCCCCCGGCCCCCCTTTCCCCGCTCGACCGATGCTCATCCTCCGCCGCAACCCCTCTCGCTGGCCCACCCCCGGGCCAACCTGCCGCGCCGTCCTGCACGGCCGATCCCGCCTACCTCTCTGTGTGTTTCTCTCTTCCCCTGCGCCAGGAATCAGTGAACTCATTATTACGATAAACTCGTATGCATATTTATCGCGATGCATTATTACTCTTTCGCCGACGGTCCAGCGCGGTCATCGATTGTGAATTTCATTTGGCGACTTAATGTACCGAATAGTAATGCCGTGCCGCGGTACTTTTCATTAACGCGCACGCTGTTTACGGCAATAAGCCCAATTAAAAGCGTTGTCGACGTAAACGTTAAATCAGCAACGTTATCGCGAACTCAGTCGGCGAAATATCGCTCTGCGCACTTATTTGCTGTCGGGAGGGAGAGAAAACGGGAAAGGGAGAGAGCGAGCGAGAGCGAGAGAGACTCATCCACGCGATTCGGCAAATAAGGTATGCCAATGCGAAACTGGATCTGCGAATTGGTAATTTGATAGCTTTAGAGCTTCGCTCGTTGATTCGACAAGTGTAAGTGTCACATCAAGCAACCCTCCTCAGCGAATCGCTGAAGCGACACAATGAAAGCAAAAGCGGATGTACGTGTAAAAGTAAAAAGAAACATCATTCAAATCATAAAGCACACATTTTTATTAAAATCGAATATGAAAGTATACACGTGAAAACGTTAAATGGTTCGTTTCTTTAACAGTTTTTTTTCCCTCTTCCGATAAATATAACTTTTAACTATGATAAATAGTTTGAAGCGCAAGCTGCGCTGACCGCAGCTATCGCTCGTGCGACTTATATTTGAGTTTACGTTACGAAGTTTACATTATCTTTTATTTATTGCATCAGTGATACAATATGGGATGCGCTTCTTCCCAGCGTTTATCGAAATAATGCTTTAGCCTGCGTTCGGTTCGGTCAGCGGCAGCTGTAGCGCTCATTGCCTCTAATATCAATAAATTTACAGGTGCGTTGCACAAATGGCCAGGCACGCCGCGTGCATCAGCTCAAACGAGTTTAATTCAACCGAAAACATATGCGTGATGCATGATGCAGCCCCCCATCCAATGCGATAAAGATTGGCTTTCTAATAGTCGCCATCGAATTACGAATTAAGTCCATCCGTTTTGCGACTCGTCTAGCATTTGCAAAACTTCCAATGTAATAAACCTCGTAATAACCACAAAATTAACGCGTCATCTAAAGCATTATTTTGTTTTGCTGCCGTTTCGACGTCGATCCAAACGCATTGATATCCCTTTGAGTTGATACAATATCCATATTATCATGATTATTATTAGTATTTACGTCACTCAGAGAACATACTGTTGTTGTCACATTGTTGCGTAACATTCATAATTTATTAAACAAATTATGACGTGCTGTATCACTGATATTTATCGGAAAGAGCAAGACAACTTGAAAGCTCTGCCGCACATGTTTTCATCTTGTAGTCTCCTGAAATACTTTACTTGTACAGAGTGTTACACAAGTACGCGGATCCATCATATCTAATTCCAGTCGTAAACTTTTCAAAGAATCTCAAGTCAATTGTGCAGTTAGAAAAATATTTCTCGATACTTTAATCATCTCTTTTGAATTCCCTTATATATGGCTTTAATCGCCGAAGGTCGATATAATTTTAAAACCAAACATAATTTCTGCAATAAGATTCATTGAAGCAACTATCAAGATTAAGATTCGCGACAGAATGGTTTCTGCACAATGGTAAAGTTGTGCAATGCATCTTGTGCACAAGGCCGTCTACAAGTTGACATTACGCTGGCACCGCACACTCACCCTTCTCATCTCGACGGTTTCGACACTCGGCAAAAGGAACTCTCCCGATGCCGTCTACGAACTCTCTCGTCTCTGTCGCCACCCTCGGTGAACGGTGAACATGTCGTGGCGTTAATGTCGATACGATGACGCGTGTGTGCTGCACGAGCGAGCGACCAGGACACGTGCGTCGAATGGCCGGTAAGCAAGCTCGGCGCAGCCGGGCATTAATGCCCGCCGGACAAACGAGAGAGGAGAGGCAAAGGGGTCAGAGCGCGAGCGAGGGTAGGTAGGTAGGTAGGTAGGTAGGTACAAGTCGCGCGGGGGTGAACGGCGAACGTAAAGAGGAGAAAGATAGACCGGGTGAGCCGGAGGCGTGCGAGCGAGAAAGAGCGAAAGGGATGCGTGGAGGCGCGGGGACGTTATTGTTATCTTAGATTTATAGTCATAACGGATGGTACTACCTCGCTAGCCAGCAACCCCGAGCGGTCTTATAATCACCCTCCTCCTCCGCCTCTTTCACCCACGTCCACCCCGTCTCACCGCCCCTCCGCCTCCTGCATCGTCCTCGACCATCCAGCCGCTCTCCTGCCGCTACCTCCTCTTCCTCCTCTTCTCGGCGTCGAGCTCGCCCTCGCGCGTAGCTCCAGCCGCAGTTTAAGTGATTTGCGACGCGGTGGAGCCGCCATGCAGATCCTTTTGCCTGTAACCGACCCCCCCTTCTCGCCCCTTGCCCACTCTTGTCCCCCGGACGCCGCCACCTCGACGACCCTCCGCGCGATGCCGCGGGTAAAACGGGCACGACTAACCCCTTCCCACTCGCCCGCCGCCCCCGCGAGGGATTAAGTTTCCCGCGGACGGTAGGACGAGGGGGTGCGGGCGAACGGTGTCCGTCGCTGGGCTGCCCCCAAATTATTATACATTGAGCAATAACGCGAAAGTAGTCGTGCGGTTTCCGCGAGCGTCGCATCGCGTCGTCCGGATGAACGAGTTCTCCTCGCGTGGCCACCAAGTCCCGCGGATTGCAAACGCCCGGCCCATCCTTGCGAGAGCCTCCCTCGTGAATTCGAACAGGATTGGATATAACGTGCTCGCTACCCCCGGCTCACCCCGCCGCGCGTAACGACGCTGCCGTAAATTGTCGGCGCGAATCTCACCAGGATAATCTCGTATCGCTCATACGGGGATCACCTCAATCGTTAATACTCTCCGCAGCAGCTCGACTGAACTTTTCACCCCTTTTTCCTCTACATCCGCGCAATATGCAAATTTGTCTGTTTGGAAATGTCTCGTGCGTTTCGCCGCTTCAAAGATGAATATTGTGACGGGGTATAATGAAGGGAAAAGATACTTTCAGCAACACACACAGTACATATAATTTATTTTACAGAAAATGTTTTTGTTAAAGCTCACGCATAATATCTCCATTAATGAAAATGAGCAAGGTTCGCCATCATCGATATTAAAAAATACATAGGAATACAAAACGACATATAAAATGCAATATTATTATATGAGATATTAAAATCTGTATTAATCGCCCGCACACAAATGTGGAAAATTAAACTTTCAAACGGACATCACGAACAAATTTCATCTCAAATCTTTTTACGAAATTTTATAATCCAGTTTTACGTTTAAAAATTTGCCGCGTCGAAAAATGTGAAATAAATAATCGCGTGCGGGTGGCTCGTATGCCACCACACATTGCGTATCTACATTCAACGCACGATAATGAACTCGACAACACCGATCATTTCCGCGTTAGGAAGCCATTTAGCAGTTTGAACCCTCACGCCGCACAAATGATGGAAGGAGGAGGAAGCGTTTCACTTGGAAATTCCGATATTTCGGGACGAGGGTGACGCGGAAGGCTAGGGTGCAACGATGCGCCCCCCGCTCCTTCACCATCCCCGGAATGAACTGTTGTGACGAGCACGTAGGTCTGCGGATCGAGCCAATCAAGGAACCTCGCAGTCAGCGGGTTTAACCCGCTCGGTTGTTACCCTGACTCGAACCGCCTGCTTCGTGACTCTTCGATCTCGGGGAAAAAGCGACCACCGGAACTCCTGGACGCCCGTTGTCACGCTCCTCACCGGGATACGAGAAATTAAAAGTAAACTTCAAGGTGCTGCAACTTCTGAGCTAGTTCCTCGACTCTCCAATTGGATCAACAGGAATACGAGTGATTAATATTTTATTAGACGTTATTAACATTGTCGCAGAAGCGTTTCTAAAATTGATATGTATAAAACGATCATATATCAGACTAAATTCAGAATATTGTACAATACATGGAATTACGGAGTAATCAAAAGTAAAGTACAAAAGTTGTTTTTTTAATAACAATTTTATTTTTTTAAGGTGATAAAATGGTCAATTTTATTTAAAGAAAATATATGTATAATCTATGTAGAGATATATTATATAATTAAATTTATATCATATATATTCATCTCACTCTTATACTGCTATAATGGCAAATAGTATTATATACCAAACATACAGAATCTCAAATAGTTACTATAAAGTAAAGCGTTAAGAAAAACGAGTATTTCACAGTTTCACAAATACATTCGAATTTTTCCTTTCTGAAACGACGAATAATCCCGGAGAAATCGCGTCAGAGGTGGAATGTCGATCAAATTCCCTCCCCTCGGGACGTCCGCTGGCTCGACAAAGGAATCTCTAGTTCGAAAGAAACGGGTGCAGGCAGAATGGCAGAGCAACTCTTCTCTCTCTTTCTCGTCCACGCACACTGCGGGAGGGTGGAAAGTAACCGCGAACGCGCGCGCTCCTTAGGAACAGCAAAGAAAATCGCAGTAGCGACTGGAGGACGAGGGAGGCGCGGGCGGGAGGGTGAGTTTGGGTCTGGGGGGTGCTTGGACCGAGACGCGACGACCCGGTTAGGACGATAAGGGATCCCGTGGAGCTTGATGGAATTCCATAGATCCACGTCGGCGTCGAGACAGAGTCGGCTAAGCAGCCATTTAAATGCAACCGATGTGTCTCGGGGAGCTATTACATCTGATGGACGGTTATTGACGCGCACTGGCTTATACCGAGCAGCAACGGCAGCACCATCTCCGTCCCTCGCACCCCCTCCGGCCACCCCGTATCTAGGCGAACGGCGCGCACGAGAGAGAGAGAGAGAGAGAGACAGAGATGAGGAGAAGGAACGAAAACGAGCGGAAAGAGCAAGCGAGCGAAAGAGATAGAGTGAGAAGGAGAGAGAAAGAGAAGAAAATAAAGAGAGAGAGACAGAGAGAAAGAGAGAGAGGGACACCAACCAACCCCCACGGGGGCTGAGTTCAGCTCACCGTGCAAGCGACCAACTGTCAGTGTATGCGTCTGCTTTGTGGTGGGCGGCGGGGGTGGAAACGGGGACGTGGGTGGCGAACCGCCGCGACACATCGTCAACTGTCCGATGGAAACTGTTGTTGCGCGGGGGTGCACGCCGGCCGGTCTCCGGGAATACGAACGATCAAATTACCGTCCCCCCGCGCTGCCGTCTTGCGCGATCTTAGGTGAAAGCCCGCCCGCCGTGATCTCGCGTTCTTAAGACGGCAAAGAAGCCAAGCAGCCGCCCCCGCAATACTTTTTTATCCGTCCTCGTTAAAGCAGGCGATCAGCTGGTTGATCGAGAAACGGGATGAAAGCTGGGGTGGCCATCAGATTGTTACCGACTTTACGAGCCTCTTCCAGTTGAAATTATCGGACATTTTCTCTTCTGCAGTTTGGTAAATATGATCTTGATCTTTATATTTTTTTCCTTACTGTTAAGTTACTGTGCAATATTATTTTTACGAGATAAAGATATACGTGTCACCGTTTGCAGATTAAATATAGAAAAAGGGAGCTCGATTCTTTTCACGGCGATTAGATATATGTCGAAGATATGCGCAATGTACGCAGCGAGCGGAGAGCTGTCATCCGACGTCCGATCAAAGAATACAAATTACTATATTACCAGCTATACTCTACGACCCCCTTTAAGAGAAAAGAGCTTCACCGTTCTGAAATCTATTCGTCTCGAGAGCCTCGAGAAGGAACGTTTCACGGTATATTCGAGCATCCGTTTTTAAGCGCCGCTAAATCCAAAGTCGATAGTTTCGGTTCTCCCTCTCCCTCTCATAAATTATTCTGTATCCCAATTCCCCAAAGGGAATTAAACACATTCAGCTTCAAATTGAATGACATGAATTAATGACGTGTTTCGGTTTCGCGATAGTTGTGCATTACACGTATACAGATATTCGTTTATTAAATGTCCCGCTGAGTTTCCCGTCAAAAATAGGCACCACCGAAATCTTTTCTGGCGATACGACATCGTGGTGAATCGTTGTCGCAACTGTTACGAAATCGCAATCGCCCGATGTCGAGAAGACCCGAGGTTGGCCAGGGAATACAAATGATCGAATTACCACGCCAAGACTCACATCTCATGAAAAGGCAAGGGAAATCCTCTGCATCGCCCAGTATGAAATCGTCCAAACGAAGGTTCAATATTTTATCTCTTTCGCTACATTCGCAATTCTTTCCTCTATTACGTTAATTACATATGCATTAACCAATTTCTTGCGATCCGTTTGCCGGAAGCGTCTGAGCAGCCCTTCGACATGCTAATTACTTTACTTGCGTGCGTAATAAAGTACACGACACTTTTCTCTTCTCTCGTGAAAAATTTATATTTATTTGATACGTTCATCTAGTCTCTCGAGCGTTTCTCAGAGTTACGTGCTTGTTTACAAAACGCCCTTATTAAAATCGCATGAGGCTGAGCCAGTTTTTCGTGCCTAGCAGTAATTCAAGGATCAAAATGATGATCGGAAGATGAAGAAATGTGGATAACGAGATGCGGCGCGATTGATTAAAGAACCGGTGGCACTCGGTGGTTGGTAATAAACGAAGCACTCTAGTAACGTCTTGCGGATTCAGGAGAGGAAAAGCATAAATTGGCATCCGTTCGTGCATATACGTATACGCCTCTCGCCGAGGATCTGTCGTCGGGACTGTAAACTCGGGGCGTACTCGCGCGGAAGAGCGCGCGGCGCGCGGCCGCATTACGTACGGCCCTGTTTACCCCGACTTTGCGAATTTATGTCTCGTTACGGGACGTCATTCCCAGCAGAAACGATAAAATAAATTCGAAGAGGAGAGATCCTTGCAGATTGCCGCTCGTGCGTCCACGGAGTTCGCCGAAGTCCCTCGCAAATCTGCCGAGCGTACCTCCTCGCATTCGAGTTGCTCTCTCCGCGCGGACGGGACGAGGGGGCGACGAGGGGTTAGACGAGGGGGCCCGGGGAGAACGACGACTGTGCTGAAAGGAGAGAGAGAGAATTTATTTGAATATCTTGGGTAATCTCGGTACGAGGCATGCACTCCCGGAGTGATATCTAGTCCTCATGCAACGGGAAGATGCGGCGAGAGCGCATGGTTAAAAGGGGCGGACGGCGGGGTGCGAGGGAGGGTGGCAGGGATAAGAGGGACGGGCAGGGCAGAAGACTCTCTTTATATTTATTAGAAATTAGCCTGGTACTTGCATTCATTGCGGCTGCGTATATCCCCGGCGCGGTGCGCTTATGCTTTGGTTCACCAGCGGATGTGTATATACGCGGGGATATGTTTCGGGGGATCTTTACTGCGCGATGCCGACGCAAAGAGAGCACGACAACGAGAGAGAGACGAAGAGAAAGAGAGGGAGAGAGCCCTACGAGTCTCCTTTTATACGAGCGTGCGAGCAGCGAGCGCAGCGCGGGGACGATCCGGATCGTTAAGGAGCGCGTAAGTGGCCTCGAAATCGGCGAAACGTCGGACAACTCTCGTATTAATCTGCATTATTAGACGGTAGCCAGATTTGATTATACGGACAGCGGCAACGGACGGAGAGAGAGGGAGAGAGAGAGGAAGGTAGGGAAGGGCTGAGCCATAGGCTTTTAAAACCACAATCTGCTTTTAATCGCTGGCCTCTTCCACATCTGTACCGGAATCACGCGCGTTATTTCACCTGAAATGATGATTGCGGCTGTCGAAAATGCAAGCTCCTTCGCGGAACGAATGAAATTAAAAAATACGAACGTCGAGCACACATAAACAAGATGGGCCAAAAAAAATACCTATGCGCGACGACGTGATTTAATCTGGACGCAGTTACACGCATCGACGTCTCGTCTGTGCACGCATCGAAATGCTTCATCCCTTACGTTGTCTCACAACTGACAGGGAGCGTAATTTCGCATTGAAATCACCGAAAAGATGAATCTTCCAGCCTGGAACTTCGTCCGCGTTTCCATCCGCGCGCAGCGGAAAACTTTCGAGATACGCTTCGTCCTCTTCGATCGGGGAAATCCCCGAAGAACGTAACGGGGTAGGACTCTTAATCCTGATACTCGCGTTACCGTGTGCAGCGCGTGGGACAGGATGGAGGAGCGATGGGGAAGGGATGCGACCGCGAGGGTGGTTCGCTGGCGTAGGAAAGCGCGATATTATCGTCGCAGAAATATTACTCAGAAAATTGCCGGCGTGACTCCGTCCAGCCTCGTTAATTACCGCGAATTACCCATAATTATAAGGACTGTAAAAGTTTTTACTATCGTCGTGGGGCAAACCGCGAGGGGGCCGTGATGCAGAGCCTCAGTGGGCCCACCTTGTCTGCGAATTCGCCGAGGTATATCCTCCTGGTTCCGCGACCGCCTTTTACCCCTCGTCCTCAAGACGCCGCCTTTCCCCCAAACGCCCGTGGTATGAAATCCACCTAATGAGACACTTCGCTAATAAAAGTTTCCCATTCCCCTCCGGCGACCCGCTGCGACCATCTCCGATCTTCGCGATCTTCCGTAACTCTATTGCCACGAGATATTTCGGCGACAATAGCTCTTTGTGATATAGCGACGTCCTGCTGACTTATTACGCTTACTCGTGCGCGAAATTTTATTCCTGTAATTTTGCAAACGAGCCTACAATTGAGATAAAAATATCGTTAATGGAGAAGCAGATTGGACACATTTGTTCAATTGCGCCTGACGCAAGTCACGAAAACGTGTATTTTCCAACATGCGTGCTGAATACAATAAGAATACTGTCTACTATATATTTCTGTTACTTAGAAGACAAGAGATACCATTAGAAGAGGATGTACTATTAGAAGCTATCTTCCGAGACTTCATCAGATCTCGTGACACGAGGAGCAACGCGGACAAGTAATCGCCACTGCTGTCGCTCAAGTTTAGGACTGATACGTACAGATCACATCACCGTTACAATGGACCTTAACACCCATCAGTCAATACGAATGCACTCGTTCGTCCTTGATAAACGGACGTGCACGCTTTATGGGCCACCTGTTGCACGTACGCGCGTCTCCTCGTCGAACTTTTAGACTTGCATCCAGATGAAAGAAAGGACGCGTCGACTACCGCCACTTAAATCGCTCTTAGATGAACCTCTTTATTCATTCAGAGCACAGTTCGGCCAATCGGCTACTCAGACCCAAGCTTAGAAAGGAGCAGTAGTAATGTTTTTAATTCATTACGTCAAAGAAACGTTTTTCATGTCGAGTCTGGAAAATCTAGGATAAAATAGGGGAAAAATATGATTCCAAATAATCTAAGAATAATGAAAAGTATCTTTTTTTCTCATGTAAGAGTAATAAATCCTGGACCATATTAAAATCATGTGTAATTGAGGTTTATTTCTTAATATTAATAGGTCGAGAAGATACGTCGATATAATATACAAAGCATTTTCTTCAAGTCTCCATTCATATTACGTAACATCTTCCAATCGCATCAGAGCTAAGGAAACATCAAAGCCTCGCAATTTTCCAGTAGGGATGCTGAAGCTGCTAGTGAAACCGCTAAAAACATATCTCGCCTATACATTTAGAATCGTAATTCAATCAGAAATCGCGGTGAATCTGAAAGCATCCTAGAAGAGGATGACGTCACGGCAAACATCGCGGTTCTCGAGGAGGTTTCTCGTCGTCGGATCTGCGCAGGCAGCGCGCGGTCGTGGAAACGCCTTTATCTGGCAGTCGAAACGGCCGTTTCCGGTATCAGAGAGCGACGAAACTCATGGGCCGAACTCACCGGGGCACTCCGGCCGCCACAAATCACTGGCAATCTTGATTTACTTGTGTTTGCCCATTGGCTCGGTATCACTTCTACAGTAGTAAGTGTAATATACTCGGTTCGAGTGCGCGCCCGGGCCGCCTAAGCAACCCTGCAAGCACCCCCGGTTTACCATTAGGAAGAGCGAGATTAGGTATTCTCAACCGCTCCACTGGGGTACCGATACTATCGCGAGCGCACATACACACGCAAGCATATACACATACACGTATATACATAGGCGCGTTACGTACGTACATATATGCGCGTGCTCGCTCTTGCCTGCGTCGCGTTCCTCACACGCAAGATCAGAGCCCACGCCACCCCTACGCGCAGACTTCAGGAAATCCCGAATAAAGCCCGCCGCCCTCGTGCGCCTCGATACCTACACGCCCGGGATTTCTGAGGGACAGGATCCGAGACTTCCGCTATTATGACTCCTCGAAAGTGCCCCTGGACGGCATTAGAGGCGACCGGCTTTGCATTTGTCCGAAGTTCATCCTCGGCGGATCATTATAATTATTTTTTTTTACGCGTCGCCAAACGCATCTCGTTTGTACATGCGGCGGTAGGGTATTTGCAGTAAATAAGGTTCGCGCAAATCGCTAATCGGCAGTATTACATCGTGGTTTATGCGCAGCCACTCGGCGCCCGTGTAATCCGTCATTATACGTGAAATCGTATTAATTTTAACCGACGATATCATTTCGTGATTACCACGGGGTCGAGTTGATACTTCTTATAAGCCGATTATTGTAAATCTCACAAGTTAATTTATTAATGACATCGATCGCGTTTGAACTTAAACGCACCAACGTGCGTGCGTGCATGCGTGCAATGCGTGCGTGCGGTCGAGTCTCGCGCGGCATCCCCTCCGGTGACGCCGGCCTTCAACGCGATATATCGAAATGGGACCTCATTCGACTTTGAAAAATCCCGGAGCTCAGCCCAGCGACCCCCGTGGAATCAATGCGCGCGTTGCAAAAGCGTGATGCGGTCCGGCGAAATGATCCGGCCTGATAATCCCGGATAGTTAACGCGGGCGCGGACAACGCGGACCTCCGCGCAACCCTGGCGTGACCTCTCCATCGCGCATCGGCGAAAGCACCGCTGAACAAATATGGAGTGACTGCCGTTACCGGCGGATGGAGGCGCGGTTTTAACACGGCTCGTGCATTTCCCTAATGATTTACAAGCATTATTGGGTATTAATTTCAATCTACGCGCGCGCGAGGGATAGAATGGCGCGTGATGCGGCTCGACGCGGATAGAGAGCGAGAGAGAAGGAGAGAGAGAGAGAGAGAGAGAGGACAACGTGCGGCGCGGTGGGACGGGGTGGGTTAACGGGGGAGGAGACGACCGGCGGCGGGGTGTCCGCAGCGGGGGTGGAGGACAGGTCGACGCCGCACGTCGCGGGCTACAAATCAACCGTTCTGAACAAATTATGAATGATATATTCGTTGCGCTCGCTTGATATATGCATATCTCCCGTCGGTGCCTCCAAGCCGCAGTCGCGGCGTTGCTAGCTTCGGAAAATCCGAGCGTACTTTGCATACAAACGCGCGAGCGGACGCATGCGCGTGCGCGCATTAAAAAACCATACCTCCGAATAAGTGCCTTCTCTCCATGCACCCGATCCGTCGCGATTCATCGCGGAAATCAGCGGTCGCTCGATCGCCGATATCGTCGGATCGACCGGATGCGGACGTTTCGGTACGGTTTGGTCCCGAAGCGGTCCCGACGTGCTCTCTCGCGTAACTCTCGTTATTCTTTCATCGCTCTCTTTCGCGCGGATTCGCCGCGTATTGTTTCAACGAAGAAGAGTACCGCGAACTGAAAAGTGCGTTTGATTTATATCGTCCCATTGCGAGCGGAAAAAATGTTTTCCACGCAAAATGGACAGGAGAGGAGAACGGTGGATGAGAGGACGGGAGAGACGATTTTTCCATGACGCGACTTTATTGTGAAACAATTTTTCACGTATTCTAATAGGACTTGAAATTCCGTTAAATACGTTAAACGGGATATATTGCGGAGTATATTTTCGAAGGTAAAAATAATCGGTGAACAATTATTTACATTGTTACCTACGTGCGCCGGTATTAGTTTGAGCTTTATTAAAAATCGTGATTTTGATCTGTTGTAAAAATAATGCGTAAAAATAATTCGTTATATCGTTAACATGTTATTTATATTGGAAATTAAATTTGGAATGTGCAATAAATCCGTGTGTTTTGCAAAGGCTACCGCAATAAAATTGTTTGTCTCCACATTTAGACACACGTACAAGATTTAGTGTTCGATCGCAGTGTAAAACTGCTTTTAATAATTGAAGGAATGCCCCTTTGGGCAGCCTTAATAAACAAGCCAACGCGTCTCAATTGCCGTCACGAAATCATGCTTAAATCTCATTTCTCTAAATCACCGTGTCGAAATAAGAATTTAAGACATCATTCGTGACCTCTGCGCAAACGAGAAAAAGAGGAAGAGAGAGAGAGAGAGAGAGAGAGAGAAATTTATAATCCCCTTTAAATGCCTGGCTGGAGGCGGGCTTTCAAGAATTATGTTAAGTGCTTTGACGCATTGTCCCCCCGTTGGTACAGAATTACTAGGCTTTTATACGCGTACGGCTTTATAACGCGACTGTTACAGCATTAAAATGTTTATTTACGCTAGCGTAGCTTACATAGCCCCGTTAATGGGTTTGCGCATTTCCAAATCACATCGCCATATCCGCGGCACCGATGTGTTTTTCTGTATTCGGAAACATTACGAGACCGACAAAGTGGAAATGTTCGGGGTAGCGCCGCCGGCGGCGTATACCGCGCCGAATTTGTACATAACGCGCGCAATAACTTGCCGCTATAAAAGCCATCGACAAATCAAATTTTGACGTGATTCACTGGCCGGCATAAATTCCGGGATTCAGCCAGGAGAGACGGCGGTGACACGGACATGTGTTCGTCCTCTCGTTCTCTCTTTCTCGTTCCCTCCACCCTCTTTCTCTCCCCCTCATTCTCTCTCTTTCGTTTCCTCTCTCTCTTTCTGGCTGTCTCTCCGCGCGTCTCTTTCCTTCTCGCTTCGCCACCCCTCCTCTTTTTTCTCCGTTGCACTCGTGACGCACGGCTATTTATCGTTTTATACACCCGACGGGCAAGTTTTGCTGCCATTGCACGCGCGCACCGTCCGCGATTATCTCGTCCGCGCGTCGATGCGGACTTTTTTCTTCGCTAATTAGGACGAATGCGGGCTCGCGTTTCCATCAGTCGTTTATTTCGCTTTCTCCCTCGTTCTCCCGCGCTCTCGTTATTCCCTCTCTACATCCCTGATAATTAAAAACCGACGACTCCTGGAGGTAAAGAGCTCCTTGGCAATCGCCATGCCTTCGGGTGGCGCGCGCGCTCGCGTCCTTCCGCTGGCTTCTTATACTTGCACCCGCGGCGAAATTTGCAATTCGAGATACTACGCGCACGAGAATCAAAAAGGAGCCGCGTCTTAAGTCGCGACACGGACACAAAGGCCGGCTCTTTGAGCGCCTTCGTCCGAGGGAGTAATGAAGACGGCAGGAAAATATCTAGCCTGATGCGCGCGGGACAATCGAGAAATATTCGTGCACCTCCCGCCGGCAAACAGGTGTTGTTCCCTCGCGGATGAAGAGGAAGAATGTGTCGCTCGTTAATGCACAAGCGATACATGTGTATCGTGACATCGAGAACAAAAATAAAAACGAGAGCAAAAGTGACGCGCGCCGCGCTATTCTCGACCGCATAAAATATCGGCGATCTTCATGCATGTAGCACGCGGAACGGTTAATTTAGTTAGAACGCGACGGTTTATCGTCTACGTAAAACAATACGCCCGCGATAAATCGTTCGTTAACCGGCGATTCTGGAAAATGCATAGTGCCGATCTATCAAAAGTCCCCGCGTCGTTATATCGCGGCGATGTTAACAATTTACGCACGGTTAGTGCATCCGCATCCTTTTGTCATTGCGCGCGCGGTCGCGTTTCGCAACAACGTGCGCCATTTCCGGCGGAAACCACTACGATATTCGTAGCCGGCTGAAAAATTCAAGATCGCCGCGATTCGATTGTGCATCAATTATTAGCCGGGTATCAGAAACCTCAGGACGCTCTCGCCCGCGGCTTTGTAAACAAGAAATTGCCTCTGCCACGGAAATCCCCCGATACATCCCCCAACGCCGGCTCTCCCTCCGGTAAGTCTCCCTCGGTCGCGAAGCTGAGGAGGTGGGAGGGTTGAAGTTGCTTCTCCAATTGCCGTTAAGGGTCCATCGTTACCCGCGGCGTCTTTAATGGCAACGACTTTACGCCATTCGATCTTCACGTTCCTCGCGCGAGCCCGCCTCGAAACGACTCGCATCCTTACGAAGATACCCTCCCAAGTCCGACAAAACCACGTAATGTTCAACCCCTTCTCTCACTCTCACGCTTTCTCTCTCTCACACACTCTCTCTCTCTCTCTCTCTCTCTCTCTCTGTTCGCTCTTTCTTAGTTGGAAGAACGAAATTGAATAGTCTGAGACCATCGCGGTCGCGAAAGAGATATGCACACCGTCGACCCACATTTTTTGTATACAATCGATTCTTCGCGATGCCGTGTGCGACGTCTCCCCTTCTTTGGACGTCGAAGGAGCCTGAAAGAAATTTATCGCTGACCTCATTATAATGCGAGGAACAAGGCTTTCTTTGAACTGGAGGTGACTCTAGCTTTCATCATTGGTCACACACTTATTACTATATCATTATATAATTTGGCGTGACCATTAAAACATTTTCCATCTTTATTCTTATACGTGTTAAAATATCTCGAAAGAATCGACACAATTGTATAACAACGAATACAATTGCGTTACGCTTGCATGATGTTCACGTATGATAACATGTGTCCGTTTCAAAGCATGACATCAGCTGTTCTCGATCTGCCATAATTAATAATCAATTGCATGAGGATAGTTGCGAAAGTCCAAGGATTCGCCGCGCTCGCTCGCGAAGATGGGGGAGTTTCCGAACTTCTCTCTCCGCGATGCCGGGCATTACGCCGCATTATTTACGACGGTGCGGGCCGGCGGTGACCAAAATTCCATCAGTTGTCCGAGGAACAAGTCCGCGACGGCGGCCATTCTAACATCCGTAATTTTCACTCGTTCGTCGTTCAGTGGTGGCGGCGACGATGACGACGGCGGACATTTAAAGTCACGGAGAAGGCGAGTCTCGCGGAGGGATGAGCCGCGAGAGGTACGACGCGCACGTACGCGACCTACGATCCCGGGTGAACTTACTCCCTCGCATCGACGACCCCCGCGAGCGATATAGGAATGCACGAGCGCGACGAGGCCGGTCGACGAGGGTGGTAAGGCGTTTGATTCCGAGCTGCCGAGTTTTACGAGCCGACCGTGACGTAGTCGCGCAAACTGCGCCCGCCGTTCTCTCACCGCAGACGCGTGCACACGTATGCACGTATGCGCGGATATCCGCGTCGCTCGCGCGACACCCTCTCGCAGTCGCGTGAACGCTGTCGCTCTTCAGTGTCGCCCTCTAAGTCGAGGAGGGTGCGCGTACGTGCGACGGAGAAGATGCGACACGGCGACGGTGACGGGGGTGGCAAGTGATACACGTGCACACATTCGACACCCGCGCGAGCGAGCGCACGCCCGCGATTATAACGTCACATACCGGTTATAAGGTATACAAGCCGACGCCCGGAGGCTGGCTGCTGGAGGTAGCGACGGAGGTGGTGGAAAGAGATGCCGGAGGAGTCGACGGCGACAGAGGCGGGGGTCGACTCGCAAACGTGGAGGGAGGACGGAATGTTCGGATTATCACGAGAACCCCGTGGAATCCGTGGCACCGCGGGGACGGAAAACGGGGCCGGCAGATAAGAACCATAGCCGGTGTGTCACGTACCGCTTTGAGTGTGATGGTCGTCGTTCTCCCCCCATCCTCCTCTTCTTCCTCTTCTACTCCTCGCCTCTATCCACTCACCACCGGCTGCCGACCGTGCCCGCGCCCTTGCTCGTTTCCACCCTCTCGCTCGTCTCGAGCTCGCGGGCTCCCTCTCCCCGTTTCTCCTCCCCCGGCATGCCGAGTCGCTCTCTTTCGCTCTCGCAATATACAAACCCCATATCCCCATCACCCGCGACCCGATCCTCCGCGAACTTCGAGACCCCTCTTTAAGTACTCGGTCTTGGATGTGAGTTCAATCCTCACTACATGGCGCTTAGTCCTTCCGCCAGCACGACAACCGGAGTAGCACTGAAGTTGCTCTTACGAATGTTTGCAAAGGTTGCGGTGTCCTTGCCGTTTTAGAATTGAATTTCCGAATTGGGGATTATCGAGCATATGTAGCTTGACGCGATGCATCATCGCGAGGGGATCGGTTGCTCTCAACGAATGCTGAAGACTTGGACATCCTCTCGCGCGCAGAATTCGCAGTCTTCGCTTCAGCGGCTCTTTCATTCGAAAATTCCGTGCTCCCTCCTCTTGAAATTCTGAACGAAGTCAACGACGCGGAAAACGCTCCTCTGGATTGCGCGGCTTAGCGAGCGAGGTTGCGGTCCCCGAAGAATTGTTGAAGAAAATCCCGCGTTGTGTCTCGAAATGTACCATTGTTTGCGATCAGTTTCTATATCTCGGGAGCATTTACACCAAAAGTTTCTGTTAAGTACCCATCTGCCCAACCGCTCCGCGCAGAGTTCTTTTCATGAAATTTCAAGATGCATGTTGCACCGTCCTGATCTCCCTTCTACATAAAGGCAAAACCACAATGTTATCCCAAAGGCTATTTCGCTAAGTATTCATCAAAAAATCGGACGAATCTGAGCTGACGAAGAGATAATAAGTAGGGCCAGTTACAATCAGTTAAACTCGTCGAAGATGATTGCACCAATTGCGCCTCAAAGAGAAAATCATCCTTCATTGTGGACTGATGACACCAGAACGATGAAAAATCAGATGATGAAAATAAGATGTTTTTTCGAGATGGATCGCAGTGGAAACTGGGTTAAAAAGCCACGACCTCGTGACTAGAGCACCCGCCGCCGTAACTCAGCTTCGTTAACTCGGGACACCGTGGAAGGAGCGAGGAAGCGCGCAAGGGTTATGGCACTCGAGATAGCAAGGCAAGGCGTAGGTGGAACGGGGGAAAGCAATCAGAACTTGGGCCATTGCTAGATATTACGTAGACGTGAGAGATGTCTCCTCAATCATATTAATTGCCGAGATAACCGCTGCTTCGACGGCGCCCGCCGCTCTTAGCCCCTACTTCTCCCCCTCCCCGCCGTTTCCTGCTCACATCTCGAGACATACACGTCGGATTTTCTCGCATATTATGTATTTTCGCGTCGAGTGTCCCGCAGTAAACGTATTTAATGTGGATTATGTGGAAATGCTGAAACATCTTTTCTACGATCATCCAATTTGAGGTCATATCTTTTAAGAACAATTGTCGGATGAAGAAGAGAATTTGTATGACTTATAAAATGTTATTGTTATAGATCACAGTTGTCGTTTTCTTCAGTTTCAATTT
Organism: Ooceraea biroi; assembly: GCF_003672135.1. Classification (NCBI taxonomy): domain Eukaryota; kingdom Metazoa; phylum Arthropoda; class Insecta; order Hymenoptera; family Formicidae; genus Ooceraea; species Ooceraea biroi. The sequence continues at coordinate 2,956,094 of NC_039506.1, forward strand.
TACTTGAATGCAACAATGATGACTTTTTTACAATATTGCGATGTAAAATCCAAGACAGAGCGATGAAAAGTTTGGTCAGTCCTGTCAGGGAGAATCCGAGAGGAATAAATCTGCCGGTAGAAGATTTTCTTGAGGGGGGAAAAAATAGCTTCGCCAAGTAACGAGGCGTTCTTCAATATTCAAAGTTTTCGTGCCGGAAGAGGAATCACTGACGTATGCAACAGGTATTGCTTTTCTCTTTTGCGTTCCGATAACGACTGCTGACTCTTCACGGCAAGTCTGAGTGCCATCATCGCGAAAGATTCGCGATCTCGCCGGTTTCACCCTACCCATCGTCCTCCGTTTCAAATTTCGTGGTGCGAGCTTCCTTCGCAGCAAGAAAATGATGAACACCCCCATCTTTCTACTCCCGCAAGAGAGAAATCAGATTTTCGCGAATAAAGATACACGTCGAAAGTGATTGTACATTTTTCGACGTAATTCTCTGTCCTCAAAATAAAGTATCTTCCTGGCGAATTAATTCAGTCGATATCTGCTCTCTCATCACGTCAAGTTTAAAGCACCGTTTAGTTAAACTGATTACGCATTTTTAATTAGTTCCCAGCGTTCTCACCTAAACCACCGAGTTCCTATCTCATAAACGACGATGGTAAATTTCAACGATTAGCATACACACTGCGGAAGTGTACGCTGCACGCTCCTTCGCGTACTTACGGTCGTTCCTAGCATGTAAATGTTGCTACGTGGCTGGCAGACAGCGACTCAGCGTATATAAAACAAACCAACCGACTCTTCTCAGGACGGACGAGTTTGCCCTGAGCAGCCCTGATTCAGCTCGACGTGGCGTAGCCTTATGTCAACAGATACCACGGTTCCACTAATCACTCACGGAAAGTAAATGCACACTCGGGAAGTTTCGTTTCCCTGGACGCCGCGATACGTGACACGCCAAGTATCGTTGTCTCGGATAACGACGTAGAGATACGTCGTTTGTACGAGTGCCAGAAATTACGGTCGCGAAATTAACAACATTGATACAATCCCTCGATATCAGCGTACACGCAACGACGTCATTTCCCTTCGCTCATTTTGCGACACGTGCGTGGGATGTCCGCAAAGTTCGAGAAATCTGATGCAATGTGGCATGCAAATGTAGCTTTTATCGAAATAAACGGACATTTCCATTACTATAAAAAAATTTTATTTCTCAATTTATTCTTTTTTTTTTGTAAGGGAGAGAATTATATTGATTGAAAATTTTGCGGGCAGTTCACGGTAATACTCGAACGTGCCGCCGGGAAATCGATAAAGTCGAAAATCGACAGAGAGACTCTTAATCTGGCTTTGAATTTGTTAACAGAGGCAACAGCGTTAAACTCTTTCTTGTTTACGCGTACATATTTTTCTCGGCGGAAAAAAAGAGAGCGAGGGGTGTCCCCTCGGCCGCGACGTTGTCCGCGAACAGCTCGGGTACCGGGATATCGACCGGCGTTGCCCGTCGTTCCCCATAAAATACAAGATCGAAATCACGCGGTGCGCGCAGAACGGGGGGAGGGAGAGGGCGGCGGGCACTGCAGTAATGCCGGAAAATATCCGCGTTTTATTAGGTCGATCGGCCGGGGATAATCGGCGACAATCAAGTTTCACGGCGGTGATTGGCCGCGCATAGTCCGATGCCAAATGCAGCTGCATATGCATGACGCAATCTCATATCCACATCCGCACCCCCGTGTGGTAGAGGCAGCACATGGCGAAGAGACGCGCGCGCGAGAGCGCGGTAGAAAAGGGGAAGCGACGGGAGGGTGCCTCTCGCTCATCGGGCACGCAGTGGGATGGGGGGTGGCTTCGATTCCCACCGCGGTGTGTCATTACTCGTCATTATCCACCTATCAAATCGCTCAGCAATAACTATCTGACCGTTGCTGTTACACACTCCCAGTCCCCCCGCACCCTCCGAGTCTGCCGAGTGCTCCCCCGTTCCCCTCCGGTCCTCGTTTGCCCGCCATCCCCCGGTCGCTATGAGCCTGGCTTACCAGCAATCAAAGCGTCTCCATTTCTGAACCGCTACTGGATGACTGCGTTGGCAACCACTGTTCAAGGCTGATCACCGAAATTCCATATCCGCTGATCCGCTCGAACGAAAATGTGGCACGATACTAATGCCTGATTAATTTCTGTCGGATTAATAATGTGCGTCCGTTTGGCCCCGTTCATTTTACCAGCGAACGTTTAATAAATCTACTTCGCTCTTCTTGCCCGACGTTGATTACCCGGCCAGAACAGTTTGCGCTCTGTGCCATTTGCGCTGGTGTCTTGATCTCGCGACATTCATTTATTATAGAAAAACTTTATTAATAAAAAGCCTCTATTGTAAAGATAAAAATTATGATTGTTGATAGAAATTAGTTGATGCGTTATTTAAATGGTATATTAAAACCACGAAACAATTTCAATAAGTTCAGCTTGTTAAAGATTAAGCAAGGATTGTATTGTTTTTAGAATCTGATGTACATTTACTAATAAAGCAGTTAATATAAAATATAAGTCTTCCAAATAAGATTGTGTGCAGAAACAGTTGCTTTTTCATTCTGATGTTTGAGGCTTAGTAACTTCCGCTTCGCATCGTTTTATATATTTCGTAAGTACATAAATTAACGACTGTGTGCGGCCGGTAACGTTTCCACGAACCGGTGAAGGCGCGGAAAATTAATACCGGTAGCGCGGTAGCTGTGCAGCCGCACTTGAAAACGAACTGAAACAGCCGTAAAAACGTCTCGATGAACGTTTCCCGGTCTCCCGAAAAAAAAGCGGTCCGCTACCACCTTTTTTTGCAATGTTAGCTGAAACTCGAGCAAGTCCTAACGCGTATTTTGCCGCCATTTACGCCGCCAATGAGATTTGCAGTCGCATACCGTAATGGGGAGAGAGGAGAAACGGCGTTGAAAGAATTATAACGCGTTGCATAATTAAACGACCAAATTTAAACAGATCGTACATGTTGTTTTCGTTTTATCGTATTAAATTCTGGCTGCACTTTTTCCTAATTATATAAAATGATTTTTTAGTCAAACATTATATACAAATATTATTTTTTAACGCGTCATTTCCTATTTTTCGACTCTGACTGAAACCACAATTTCACTAAAATACGCCGACTATCTCTCACTCGGCTGTTTTATCGGTCAATAGACATCGATTGCCGGCACGGGATTACGACGCGTCGTAAATTCGATATCATTCGGCAGACTTCTTAGAAATGCGCAAGATCGCGAAAGAGAGTAAAGACCGAGGTTTCCGGATGTAGGTGCACGCCCGGATGTTATTGGCAGGAGAGTGGAGCCATTAGTCGCAATGATGGATGCCTGACAGGAACGCCAGCGTCCTACCCCAGCGGCAGTTATAGTAAGTAATGGCTTCACTCTGTGCCCTGAGAAAGCCTCCGTACCGTCGTACCACCGCCCCCACACGCCACCCCCGGCTCACCGCCCAGTAATAACAACAAATCTTGCCTATATTAATTCCCTGACGGACATAACTCTCGGTATATGGACGGTAACTCGGGAAAAATTGCGCGATGAAAACGTCGCCCCGACGAAATACGGGGTCTCGTATTACGCACGCACTTAGAACAACCAGTCACCCCGTCTCGCGCGCGCACGCTTGCCACCCTCGCGCGCCACCCTCCCGTTGCATCGGGGAAAATGTCGCCGCGACGCATCGCCAGATAGACGCGAGCCACCTAGCGTTTACCGTCGTCGAAGATGTCGTTGAACATTGTACTCGAAACGCGGTTGTTATCGAACAATTTACGGGGGAAGTCGTTTTAGTTTCATTTTGCGTAAAATTGTTTTAAAACATTGCTTTGTCGCGCGTTTTGCTGCGCGAAAAATCGAATAAAGATTAAAATTGCATCGTGACGTGACGAAGAACACAAGTGGATGCTGACATAGAACCGTATTTTCGAAATAAATTGTAACCGAACCGCGTAGCTCTGAATATTTCAGGATAACTTGATACCCTTTTTCCTTCACTTTTCACCTAGATATTACTTTTAGTCCAAATTGCTTTACTCTCATCTGCCGCCCCTTTTATTATTATAGATGTATACGGGCTTTTGGGGTCGGACCCACGACAGCATTCTATCCTCTCCCGGATTTTCCCTCACATATTTTAAACGCATGATAGTCTCACCGTGCTATCATGCAAGGTCAATTCTTATCGATCTGTCTATAAAATGAATTTTATAAATCATCTGTTAAAGTCATCTCTCGCCGTTTCGGGGAAAGCGTTCTCCGCGCGAGCGGAACGTAATGTGTCCAATCCCATAATTACCGTGCCAGCGTCGCGTGTCGAGGCAACCCGTTTTCGCGCTGTTTCCTGTGACAATACGCTAATGAATCTCGGACGGTCAGGAATATCTAAGTGAATGTAATCACAAGTCGGGGTAATACCAGCGGTCACGCGTCTTCGGGGTTTCGGGCATTTCGGATTGTCATACAGCGCACTGCTATCCCGCGACCAATTTTCTCACCGCCTAATCGCGCGTTCTCCAGCTGCGTGCTCGACACCCGGACGGTTTAGGAAGCGCGACCAATTATTGTTAGGATAATCTGCCGCGAGCCTGCTGGGACTGTTTAAATTAGAGGGTGGAGGCGCCGTTGCAAACATCATTGCGCGTATAGGCCACGCCGGACTGCCTAACCGATGAGGTGGGAGGGCGACGGAGCGCCCTCCCCGGCCCCACCGCCCGCCATCGTCCCGGCAGCCTCCATCGTGCAGAGCGTTCATCCCCCTGCCCTTTCCCCTCCACCCTTAAATCATTGATTGTTGCATTATCTGTTATTGGCAATGCAATTAACCCCTTACGGTAAAACAACGCTAGCTCGCTCGCTCGCGTCCTGCCGTTTCGAGTGCAGCGAGTGCAACTGCGAGCGAGCGCGCGAAGCGGCGCACACACCGCGCGGGCCTACTCGCCTCGCACGCGCGGGCGTGCAAGCGAGCGAGCTCGATCGAGCGAGCGAACGAGCGAGAGGGTGAATTGATTTGTTGCACGCGGGCTCCCAGTATGTCCCCGCTTATCCATCTCGTTCCCTCTTCCTAGAGCCTCTCTCTCTCATCTCTCTTTAGTGCGCATCCCAATGTCCAAATCCCGAGACCCGAATCCGCGACAGGATTAAACGCAGCCCGCCTCGCAAATGCCGACCCTTCGATACAACGGCTGTGTCTCTCTGCTTCTCTCTCACTCTCGCCCCCTGTCCCCTTTCTATCCTTCTTGCTCTATCGTCTGCGCGGATGATGGCCTCTTCGTCCGTTCTCCCTCGCCTCTCTCTTTTCGCCCTATGCGAGTCCCGAACTCATCGGTACATTCTCTATCGGCGCGTCCGTTTCTCCTCTCCCGCCCGCCACCCCTCGTCGTGTAACGCACACCGCGCCGTGCGTTATTCCGCGTATATGATCAGGTGCAATTACAATCAGGTTAATAATTGTTACGGCCGCTACCCCGGCGCGCCCTGTCCGCGAAGGGGTGACCGGAGGGGTAAGGGGAGGTAGGAAGGGGGTGCCGGTGACCAACGCCGCACGCTTCGTTAGGCGCCCTGCGCCTATTACGCCCTGCCAAAGGACGGAAGAAGGGCGGTCATCGCCTACCATACGTTTGCAACTCGGAATATCGAGTTTTTGGTCACAGCGATTATGCCGCGCATGATTCCGCAATCGATTAAATTAATATTCGGCCGAGCTTTTGTGCCGCGATAAAACTTAACCGCGCGTACACGCGCGTGTATGCGTGCGCGCGCGCTCAAACGATTGAAAAATCGTACCGTTCGCGAAATTATACGTGTTTTTTCACGTTTATAACGGCGCTAGTGACGTGTAAAATAAAATTAATTCTTGATGTTTTTAATAAAACGCCCTCGTTAAAATATCGCAAGATAAAATAATGATGCGGGAATAATGATGGCATTACAGCACTTTTAATCATCAGTAATAAAATATTAAAATAAAAGATAATATTACGCGTTTGTGCACACGGATAAAATCGCTTCTGCCGCACGTTGCGATCAGAGTTTCTGCGTGGCGAACGGCACCAACGAACGGCACCTAACGAGATAAAGACTCCCGCGAAAACGAGACTCAATCAGATAAGTGGTTTCGCGGGAATCGCGCAGTAAAGCGTGAAAACCGTTCTTCTCGAGAATTCACCGGGAACTCGCGGAGAGATTCAATTCGGTTTTATTTGTCACAATCGCGACGGGTACGTCCTTCCCGCGATGCGGTTATTAAAATAGCATTTAGCCCCCGATGTGACGAAAATAACATTGGAGCAAGCGTTAATCAGTCTACGCACGGATCCAGATAAGATTACACGCGTAAAATATTCGCTATCGCATTACGCTGCGTTACAGCTGCCGTAAATTGTAGGATGAGGTAAAGAGTGTAAAGAAATACAAACGTAATCCGATATAAATAGATATTATAATGACATGAAAAATCACAAACTTGTCAAAACACACATTGTAAATTCGAGCTGTAACCTTTGACGTTACAACGCGGACGCGATTTCAGGATTTGAGCAATTAAAGAACGGAAATGCGACCGGACTACGCCGAGTAACTGCAAAATTAAAATGCAACCTAATGAAAAAGCGTTATTTGGACGGGCACGTAAAAAAATGTTGCACGTTCCAAAACTTGTGTACCTCTCGCAGACGTTTTCCGGCTGTCTAAACTTTTTCAACATCCGTCCACACCTGTGATTTTTATAAAGTTCCAACTGGACGCGAACGTACGGTCGTGACGCTTAAACCATTGCCCCCGGGCACTATTTCTCGCGACACGTAAATCCCGCGATTTTCCTTTTCTCACCCCCGGAAACGTTCGTTGTGGCCGCCGCTCGAGCGCCACGAGAATGGGGGTGCGATGAGTGAAGAGTCATCGTCGTCGTCACCGCGCCGCTATTTTTGCGACGAGCATCGATATTCCGGTGTCCTCGAGGAAGACACCGGAAATCGCGGCCAGTCCTGCCACCACCACGATTCCACGTTGCAATCCGCGCGATAAGTTAATGCCGACGGCATTCGCGAAATGTTTCCCCGCGCTAACTCCGTGATCCTCGGAACGTCGCGGCCGGAATGTACACGAGGCGCATTGCCGCTAGTATAAACGGTAAAGCGCGTAATATTCCTTGACGTCGTGCTTTGGGAATAGACGCGAGGAGGATGCGGAACTTGCGGGGGAATTAGCAGAGCAGCGAGGAAGAGAGAAAGAGAGATAGAGAGGGTGATAGAAGGAAAGGGATGCGGCGGCGACGGGCAGAGGGTGGCCGCGGCCCGTGAAGACCGGCTTAAGGCGTGTTGAATCATAACGAGGACTTATGCCGAAAGCCTCCGACAAGAAGCCGCGAGCGAGCGAGCTCTCGCTCGTATTCTCTCTCTTTCACCGTTTCTCTCTCTCTCTCTCTTTCTCCCTCTCGTTCTCTGTCCCGGCTTTCTCTCTGTACGTTCACTATCGTGCCAACCGCCGCAGCACCCTCTGCTGCTCTAGCGCCTCCCTCGCTCTGCGACCCTCGGCGTCTATCGTCATCGTCGTCGTCCTCGTCCTCGTCGTCGTCGTCGTCGTCGTCTCGCTACCTCCCGCATCGGTTAAGAACGCGGCTGCGAAACAACGGGGTGGCATTACGAAGCGGCGCTGCTCCATATTCATACCGCCGTCGTTCGACGACAAAGTAAAAAGAAAAGAAGGCGAGTCGTTTTGTCGGGACGGCAACGGGAGCGGCAAGAGGAGAGGGAAAATGAAAGCCGCGACCTCGTATACAGTAGAGAGAAAGAGAGAGAGAGACGCATACAGAAAGAAAGAGGAATTCTATGACCTTCCGGTCCGGTCGACGACGAAGGTGCTCGCTCGTTAAGCGAATCGAGAACCCATAGACGAACGTTATCGCGTGGGGATTAGAGGTGCTTACGGCGGGCTCCGGAGATACCTTGAGAATCGTCGCGCGCGACAAAGGGACGCAGGACATCGTCCTCCAGGACCTTATAATCGGGATCGAGCAACGATTGGTGATCATACGCGAGCGTATCGGGGCGTTAAGGCTCCGGAGCCGCCCACTCCGTCGTCGGATCGCTTCTTTACACGCATTTTAATGCGCGCACGGATAATTGGCCCAGCGCGCTGTTAGCTAGTTCCATTAGGAAACATCTTATTGGCCTTAAGGCGCTTATTACCGCTCTTAATTGCGCGAACGCGCTTTTACCCTTATTAACTGTCGACGACGGGTACCCTAATAGGGCGGCATTATAACCGGAGATAATGCGTTTTCCGCGTAGGTCTTTCCGTCGCGCGCCCGCACGCCTGCTCCCCTCTTTTTTTCCTCCCTTACGCGCGATATCCTATCGCGCAAATGGCGATAACGTACGGTATCACTTCCTTGCTAGTCGCGCGTTAGCACTTCCAGGATGAGACCGCCCGAGTGCGTCGTGTGCGTTCTCCGTGCACCGCCCAACGTATTCGAGACTCCGGGTGCAAGGTGGATTTAATTGCCCGATCTTTAATTCAAGTAAACTGCGTCTTATGCGATGCGCGCGAGCAGTTAGACTTTAGTGTGCGTACAGCAGATGGAATGCATCTCCGAAAATGTTGCTTATACCCTTATCAACTCATAAGACTTTCCTCTTCTCTTTTGAAACAATCTTCAGTCTTCAAAACGTTCAACATTATCGAGAACAGTCACCCTTCAGGGTGATTTTACTTTACTTTCTTTTATACTCGAACGATGGCCTTCCGCATAACGATCACCTTCGTTAATAGCTTTAATAAATTTAAGCGTCCATATGTACATACGTTTCACGTAGCCGGCGCGTATATCGTCGATAAGCGGATAATAAGATGAAGTAGGTCGCAGTCGCGATATGTCGGATACGTCGACAGAAACACGAGGTTCCTCCGTGTGTATCGCGTCATAGCCGCCAGTGAGGGGGTGAGAGAAAAAGCGGGATCGTTAGACCGCATCCATCCGTCGAATCTCGACGGATAGAACGTCGGTGGTGGCGGCGACGGCGGCTGCGGGGAATGACCGGAGCGGCCCGGGGGTGGTTGCAGTCGTTCTCGGATATACGGAGAGGTTCCGGACTGGTTTCGACTCTGGGCTCCGTTGGGTTGTATGTACCAAGGGGGTATCCATTAGGGACAGAAGTATTCGCGCGCGAGATATATCGACGTCGCCCCGGAGGATTTATCGTGACAGCGGCGCTTGAAGGGATTGTAAATCCCCGTTTGAGGATCGCTGATACCAAGTTTTATGTGGGACATTAGTTGGGTGGGGCGTGGCTGAATGGTGCGGAGTCGAGAATAGCGCTAGAGAGACGAAGAGGCGCAGAGGGGCGCACGGAGGCGGACGGGCGAAATGGGGGGGTTGCGAAGGGGGCTCTTGGACGTAGAAGAAAGAGGGCGCAGGGCGAAAGGGAGAAAGAGAGCTGCCCGGGCGCAATAAATTAGCCCGAAATGAAAGACAAATCGCCTCCGAGCTGTCCGCCCGTTCGCCCGACGTGATAGAAGCTGCTATGCTGCTGCCTCCACCGCCTCCGCTCCTTCTTCGTCTCCGTGTCTCGCTTTGCTTCCTTCCATCCGTCTCGCTCACTTTCTCCTATCTTCGCGTACGTCCGATTGATCCTCCTTCTCTTTCTTTCTCGTTTGTTCTTTCTTTCTCCTTCTTTCCATCTTCGCTCACTGTGGACCGGTCCCCCAGGGGTGAGAAAAGAGACCGAGGCAGTTCGTCAGGTTCTCTCGTTCTCTCCTTGCGCCTCTCTTTCTCTCTCTCTCTCTCTCTTCCGTTATTTCGCCTCCCTACTCCGCCCCTTCCCTTTGGCCTTACGTACCACCTTGATGGACGCCTGTCGACCCACCAGGGACCCACCTCGTCGCTGCCCACCGACCGACTTTGTCCACGTCGTGAGAATTCGCGCGGCGTTGATCTTCGTCCTCGGGCGGATACCTGCCTGGCAGGTGCACCATCTCGTCGCCGGAGGATCGACAGTTTCCCCTCGCTTCCTCACGCAGTTTTTTGTGGTCGCCGTGCCGTTTTCGCACGTCGCGTCGTGCCGATCTCCTTCGTGCCGCAGCGTCCACGAAATCAATCACTCGGCGAGCTGCATTGCTGCGCGTGATGATGACGCCTCGGGGGAGGCTCATTTGCCACGTGGATTTTTGACGCCGCGCTACCGGATCGCGAGGAATCCCGACATGAAAGACGTCGTAAGAACTAAACAAGACAAATCAGATGGAAGCCAGCGGCAACGTTACAAATAGATGAAAAATTTCTTTTCCAACTTTCGTTACGTCTCTCTAAATGGCTTCCTCTTCGTCCATATCGATCCGCAGCTACGTGCGGCAGTTAAAGTTTCGTGAGATCATAAGATCAAGGATACCACGGGGAGAATCGGCGATGTTAGTCTTTAGTTCCTGCGAGCCAAGTTACGGCAAGAGTATGATCTATACGACAAAGGCAGCGAACATGAAAGCAGACGCAAACACGAGCCTCGCGGCGTCCGTCTTTAGTACCTGACATCTCGTCTACAAAGGCTACGGACGTCAATTAATTAGTCGGGTAGCTCCGTTTGTAAACCGGAGGGAATAAGAAGGTTCGGGCTTCGCCAACTCTCTCTCTCTCTCTCTCTGTTTCTCTTCCTCTCTTCATGTTTGACTTATCAACGAGATCTTTATGAGCGAACTGAAAATGTACATTTCCTTATTCATTTCGCGCGCGTTCGTTCGCGGAAATCTGATGTAAACGTGCGAGCGTGCAAACTAACAATTTCGCGACTCTTGCTTGAAAGCCGAGTGTATTTTGCGAAAACAAAGAAAAAAAGCAGGCACGTCGCGCGACGAATACGTATAAATTTCCGCGAGCACGGTACTTTTATCGTAGCATCAAATTACAAATCGCGGTCTCATGGCATGTGCCGGCGGGATGGAGGAGGAGCGGGGCGAAAGGAGGATGAAAGTAGAAGAGTCAAAGACGGGGATGGATCAAGTACGCTTCGAGAATTGCGGGAGCGACAGATACGGTTATCGTCCTGCAATACAATCAGCGAAGTTTCCACGGATGGCAGGCAATAAAGCTTTATGTATATTACAAGGTCCATGCAACGATACTGCTCGTACGTGAGCCTTTCATCAAAGCGTTCCTCTTTGCTCGATCTTTTTTTTCAGACGAGGAGAAAGAACTTTGCCGAGTAAAATGGATTGAATAAAACTACGACGTGTGTGTTCCTCCCGTGGAAACTCCAAAAAGCTCTTTAATACATCTTCGCGTGTCGATGCGATATTGGCAAATCGATAAACCGCTCGCCGATATTAATGGATATTACAGACAAATTTTCAACTTAGTTTCCGAGTTTAAGCGCGCGGAAGATCATTGTGCCCCGTACTTGGACGCATTCGCTTTTATTGCGTGGCTGCTGACATCTTTAAGCAGTTTCGTGCTCTAAGCGTAATGAGACAGGAGGGAGAGGGAGATTTGACAGAATTTATCGAATTATTTGTCCATATAGCGGTTACCAAAATCAATTAGCTAAATACCTACATTGGATAATTCAATTATGCATCCCGCCATGAAAGCCACGCGCGCAAACGGAATTTAGGAATCGATGAGTCAATTGAAACTCCCGTATTTCGAGGGTGGGAAAATATAGATTTGCTATTCATACGTTACATCGTGTCCATCAACAGCGCGTCCGATCTGACGATTTGACCGGGGCGGATGGGAAAAAAAGAGGTGCGGGGAGGAGAGGAACGGCCGGCCGCGGTTCGCGTTAAAAATGCAAATTCTCCGGCGTAAAACGAGGCACGCTAATTTTACAAAAAGCTCATCCCCGGCCACCGCTCGCTGCCGAAGGCTGCCGACAGAATAACTCATAGGGCCGGTAGCGGCACCAGCAGGACGGTCACTGTTGGCGAGTGTCTGTGGCGAAATGAACGTTTTAATTCCCCTCCATAAAAGCCAACGACAAATCAAACGACTTTGACATGATTAACTGGCGGGCATAAATATCGGTATCAATGCACGTGCACGTGCAATGACGCGTCGCGCCATGTCCGCGACTGTCTGCCTCTCTTGCTCGCTCTCTCTCTCTCTCTTTCCGTCTCTCTCTTCTTTCTGCGTGTGTCAGCCCTCTCTCGTCCCTTCTCTCCTACTCAGCCCTTTAGCTTCCCCTGCCACCCCCCCTCGCATTCGCTCTTTCCGTCTGGCTCGATGCGCTGCGATGTGCTGCATTTTCTCCTTTTCGTGCCTCGTCGAGCAAAAACGGCCGCACCGGCGCGCCGCGCGCAGATGCCTGGATATTAAATATACAATGAATTAGCGTGCGCGTTGCTCGCCATTAAGAGGGAAAGAGGAGAAGGAGGACGAGAAGGAGGAGGATGTATATGCACGCGCGGCAGGAGGAGCGCGTGAGATCGAATGCAACGGCGATTGTATGCAAATGCGCGAGGGGGTTCGATCGGGGTCCCCGACGTTTCCACCTCGGGAAGGGGTACGTACACGGAATGGGGTACCGCCGTGCCCCGTCTCGGGTTTATGTGCCGCGATCCCACCGGGATATTCCAACCACGTCGGTTCGCGCTGCGAGATAAATAGATTACCTCGCGCGGCGCAATTAATTGGGGTACCGCGACGGGGTGAAGATGCGTTTTCCCAGTTTTTCATATTTTCTCCAAGGCGTCTCGTTTCTCGCCGCGTCATCGACACCCCGAGCGAGCGAGGTCGGTTTAACTCACATCATCAACTCACCACGCACTGAGACTGAGATCTCGGCTTGAAGATTGGGATTCTGCCGATCCGGATGTAGCAGACAACAGTTTGATTGGTGACACACCTCGATCTTCAAATCGCAATTGCAATGTTCAACGCATAGTTGATGAACGAATTTTGATATTTCACGAGATTCGAACGTCCGATTCTTCTACGAGCACGTTTGTGCAACTCTCCCGGTTGAACTCGTCTTCTCTTCCCTTCCTGCAGTTAGCATGCACTTTTACCTAATGGCACGTAATGACGCAGTTTGCGACGTTCGCGGAGATTCCTCCGATCCTTTTTTTCTGCTCGTTCGGTCTATGAAAGGCGAGCATCGCCTGCGAGCATTGCGTTCATTGCTTATTCAAGCCTTGCATGATTCTTCGGCTCCCTGAAGAGCTGCTCGTCTCGATTACCCCTAAAACCGGTACTGCGTAGGAATAATCATGCGAGATGCGCGAACCGATTAAATCGCCGGCCAGCCGAGCGCTAATAAATGCGAACGCGTCATATAACTCGGAATCTTACGGCCTCGGGCTGTCGAATAATGTTTACAATGTATGGCGCTCTTCCTTTTCTCTTATTTTCTTCGGGGTCGCGCGGCTCCAGCATCCACCTCGTCTGCATCGCTGCGACATCTTGAATCGCAGCCTCGAAGTCGCACGTTACGCGAAGGACACGATCAATGATACCGCTCGCTAACGCCGCGATGTGAATTTAACTGTGAAGATATTGCGACGACCGCTGCAAAATTATTCTTTTCATTATTCTGTGCTTGTATAAAAATTAAAATATAACACGATATAATTCACAAGCTCGATACGTAATTCGAGGAATATAAACCGCGACAAAATAGAATTATCTAACGTCCCGCTTTGCGAGCTACAGAAAGGATGTGCGTGCGAGACGTGCGTTTGTTTTTTTAATCTGCGTTTCTGGTCAATTGTGCATTCTTAAGTGTCACGTGAGGGCCGGGAATGTAAAGTGATCTTTGAGAAGTTGAAAAAGTTTCCGGCGGGTATACGTAAGAAACTGGGTTACTGCAACAGGTGGGTACTAAAGTAAATATACGCACATTACGTCCACTCCTTAGGAATGCATCTTTATGCGATTTAATCCTTTCGGTGATTAATACTTAATAACGCACGAGGTTCCAAGCGCGAGCGATAGATTACGAAGAAAAGTTACTTCGATTTGGCAGCCACAAATTAATTTCCGTAAGCCACGATATTTCGAGGCATTCCACTGCATTATCATTCTTTCTTATAAAATTTTATTTTATTAAACATTTATAATTTTTGGCAACAGATTATTTGAATTATCCGGTGACACTTTATTTATCAAAAGTATGATAATCTTAGAAAGCATTTTGATATTTTAATATTTAAAACTTAAATTATCAGAAAAATTAAAGGTGAATATTAATGATTTGAAAAAAGACAGGATTCTCTTCCCATAAAAAACGATAGCCGCCAAATCAGTAAATCGGGAAGAAGCGCAATAAATCGGGGGCGGGGGGGGGGACAATTTGCGATCTGGTATCGCGCACTGTATAAATTGTATAAATGCGCAGTATATTACTGATTACATCAGAGTCCCATCACGCGTAAAGAGTCAGGAATCGTCTTCCGCGCGGAAAGTTGTTTAATAGAAAGCTACTATCGCGATGGAATAAGGACGATTATGCAAAACTTTGGGATCCGTTCAGCGAGTGTAATTCGAGGGCATAAATTAACCGGGCGAGGCATTATCAACCTGTATTGCCACAATTTATGACTACTAATTAAAGGGTTTAGGGAGAGAATCGCCATTCTGATTTGCACGCCTCTGCCACCCTTCGGAGCGGGCAAACTTTAAACGACAAGCGGGTCTCATTAAGATATGAAGCGGACTAACGGCTTCCACGAGTCGCTTCATACTTGTGTCGTGCATCGTCATATACACGCACATACGCACACGATAAAAAAGAGCACGTACACACACACATACAAGTCCCTGTAATCGCAGAGAAGAAAGAAGAAGAGGAGGAAGAGGAGAAAGAGAAGGAGGAGAGGAGGAGGAGGAGGAGGAGGAGAAATCGACTGTTAATCGTTTGGTATCGTTCGCTAGGCCTCGCTGCATTGCGATCACGTGTATTTGTCATCGCGGAATATCAGTCGTAAATTACCGAAAGAATGATTGGCAGAAACGGCGGGATTCATTCGCGCGAATTACACGCGTGCCCCGGACGAGCGGTTTTGAATTAGCCGTGCCGATTTATGCGCGCGCTGGCCTCGCGCTGATCGATGAAATACGCGACGGGAGATGCCGGGATATAAATGCAAGACGGCGATAAAACACCGTGGAAACAATTGATTGTTATTCCACGACGTAGGCAGCGATACGTCAGGCGGGAAACGAGAGTGGCCGCGGACTAATCAAAGTGTCGCGGCGCAGCGAATCGAATCTATCGGGAACGCGAAGGCGTCGAGGCGGCTTCGAGCGATCGACCCCCGCCGATCGTTCATCACGCTTTCGTTGCGTGTTATATTCGCATGACAATCACGCGTATAATTCACTCACTCGCTTCGTACGGAATTACGCCGCGACAACGCGTTTGTTCGGCCGATAGCTTATCCAAGGCATTGACGGCTGCGAGACGTTGATACTCTTGATTTAAACCGCCTCCGGACGACACGACCATTTGTCAAATATTCCACCGAGAGTGATCCCGCGTTTAATCCCTCGCAGCGCAATGGTCACACGCACATGCTGGAAACGGTACTCTCCCGCGTTTCCGCGACACGCGCGCGTCCTTTCTTCTTTGCTTTCTCTTGCTGGAGGAATTGCGTCAATTGGCTCGAACTGTCTTGTATGTAACCGCGTTCAGTTCGCTTTGTGCGCGTGTGGTTGATGTTTGTCACGGTTAACGTGGATATTACCACCGCGTCTTAATGCACTTTTCATGTTAACTTTAACGCAAGATTGAAATAAATTTTTCCGCGCGAATATTCCGCCGATAATGACGTACGCGTTTATTTGCTGATAAAGTATGGGGGTGAGATATAAATGTACCGCGTTTAACAATTTCTTTTGCTTATTGTCATATTTATTTACGAAGGTATAATGTTGATGTGAATTATTGCGTCATCATACGCGTCATGTGATCTACACGATGCATTACCTATCTCGGCTTGACAAGTATCGGGTGAATGGTCGCATTTAGATATGCACTGTAAGCTGCTAATGCACCAGATAAACATTCAACAAATGTTTAGAGACGGTTTGCCGAATATTGCAGCACGAATCAAATAATTTGCATTCAATAAATGCAAATGTCCTGATGCTGATGTATTGTTACACACAGTTATCAATATTGATCAATATTTGGGAATTGGACGCGTCGTTTGGGCGCGCGATAAATACGTTATGAAGATTTGACGCGCGATTCATAAATAAAGATACAAATGGACATCATATTTTTACGTTGTTTCGAGAATACCTAACGATTAATGTTTAAAACGCGATTTCCAAAATTGTATCACGATTTTATTCATCAATTGTATTATTGATTAGCTATTTAATCAGAATTAATAAGAACTTTTACAAGTACTTTTAACTACACAAACATTTCCGAAAAATATCCGATAATTGATTCCAAAATATGATTACACTCGGTATTATTTAAACGTAACGACTCCATGCTTGTTACCAATTTATAAGCGGATGCCGAACATAAAGCTGGAACCGCGCAAGTCTTCTCCGCAGTAATATGATTCTGAAATCGTAAAGTCGTAATTTAAGAAGCGTCGTAACACGCTATAACAAGCGAGTCGCAACGGAAAGCTTTCGCATGAATGTTGCGAGCCGACGAGGAAGAACAGCCGAAGGAGGGAACTTTGCCATTTCGTTGTAAGCCGTCATTAACAGATACTTAGGATGCACGAAGGGGGCGGAAAGTAGGCGACACGATGTACTCGCACCTGCGTGCACCATTAAAACGCACTATTAAATATTAACGGAGGCCTTTATGAGGCCGTAATACGCTCAACGGCTCGTAGTTCGTTGCTAACGTCAGTGCCTTCTCGAACAGCGTTGAGGAACTCGAAATAGCTCCCGTTCATCGACGTGAACTTCCGATGCCTTTCTCGAAACTGTCATAAGATCCGATCCGCCGCTGCAAATATGCATAAGATCAGTGTGACCCGCGAAAATCACTCAGCTTCAGCTGCGACCCAGAATTCGGACTATTTGTTATTAAGCGAAAAACCTTAATAACTGCGAAATCTTGATCAGACCGGTCGAGACAATTAAAATTGTAATATTATATAAATTATATAAATGGATTAATAAAAGGATAGAAAGGGATTTTTTAATCATCGGTTATTGGCTATTGTAAATATTAATAAATAATCGATATTGATATATTTAATAATTATAAAAGGGAGAATCTATATCAGGATCCTCTCTTCAGGTCATTCATGAAGAATCAGATGTTAAACTTCTTTACGTTACTTTAAGGATACCAATCTTGCATGCATGTTCTTCACCAAGAATTGGACTTCGTGATGTGAAGCCTAACGAAGCTAATACGTACGCGCGATTAATTCCATTCGATCGAAACACCGCGGACAAATCTTGCGGATCTTCCAAGTGCATCACGCGAGCTGCGGTAACCGCGATACGAGGCGCCTTAACGAAGAGCGGGAAAACTTTTAATGCGTTCCGCGGCGGACATCGCGGTAAATAAAATTGAACAATCCTTCCAATCTGCCCTAGATTTTTATTACTCGCGGAAACTTGGGCGCGCACCCCTCGCGCACCGCTCGCCGACTTCGAAATCCTCTTTGGAGAGGCGCGAAGAGAGCGCGCGCGAGGAAATCCTACGCGGAAAACTCATCGGGAAAAGTCATTCCGTTGGTTTCTTCGTGGGGTGAGAGGATGATGGTGCGCCGCGTCGGGCTGAGCCGAGCCGCGCGCGTCAAGGGGGTGCGAAAGGGAGAAGTCCACCCTCTCGAGCCTCTGTGCGGTATAAGCCACCGGTATACGGCTCCTCTTCGTATCGTTCGATAAGCTCTGAGCCCCCGGCAGACACGGTGTGGGTCCACACGGCACAAAGGCCTAATTACCCATAAATTCGCTGATTTACGGCGGTCTAGAAATGTAAATATGAAATATGAAAATGAGGACGGCGGTAATAAAAGTGATGTACGGGGCTCCGTAGGGTCGTTCATGAAGGCGTCCATCATCGTGCTTGACGGGCTTCTTTGTCTGGTAGCGGCAGTCGAGAGCCATTTCGCTCTCTCGCCTCTCCTCCTCTCGCCACCCCCTTTCCTCCTCTCTCTGCGACTCTCTTCCGCGACTCTCTTTATCTCGCTCTCTCATTCCCTCTCTCTCTCTCTCCGTTTCTCTCTTCCTCTCTCTGTCTTCCTCTTGCACACTCATCCCCGTTCCCCCTTACGTCTCTCATGCTTTCTCATTGGAGACGCTGACGGGAACATCCGCGCGATTCGCACGCGAATTTGGTTCTCTCATGGCGAGAAGGCACTTTGTCTTGTCTTTTGTAGCTGTCGTTTTGATTCACGGTAGCTAGTGATTCTTCTTTTCTTTCCCCGCCTGAAGTCGGAAATACTCGCGGTCTCGGTCGATTTATCGTCGCGAAAATTTTCGTGACTGCCTCTACCGACTGCCTCTAATTAATGCATCTAAACCAAAAACTGACTGCTTTTATCGAGGTCCTGGGGAGAGGGGCAACGCAAAACAGGGGGATAATTTCTGTCGTATCCATACTTTCGGTTCTTTCCTGGGCACAATCTAATGCCATATATCGCATATTATTTATTAAATCGTAGAACAGTAATTATATATATGTAGCATAAAAAATCTGGACTGACATATTGGAAATAGAAAACGTGACACAAATTTACTGCGCTACTGATTCAATTTCTAATTACGTCGGAGTATCGTAAATCCATATTCTGTACAAGATAAACTCGATACCTGCCAAAGAAAAGTAAAAAAAAACTTGCTAGATAATCCGTTTGCTCTCATTCTTAAAGTGCCGGTTAAAATTATGGAGTATATATTCGTCAACGGACAAATCGCAAGAGAGAGCCGCGTGCTTACGACGACGGTCTTAACAAACATTTTCCTGATCACCAGGAGATCCTGGCGTTACCCGGATCCGGTTTCCCCGATAGTGCGTATTTGAGGTGACAGCACTTCTCGACGGGGAACGTTTCCCTGCATTAATTTGACCTTAATTAAGGCCGGCGTTGAAACGCTGTTGACTCGAAGCAACGTGAATTCATCGGGATTGCAGTGTTTGCACGCTATTCGTTGGACCTTTTCTCGTTTTTTGATTCTTTTGCTACGCCATTTGTTGGAATGCAAACAACCTTCCCCGAGCATTCCGAGGACCATTACACAGGTGAAGAAAATAACAGATATAGTTGCGTCGAAGCTGCCGCAGTTCCATTTATTTGAACTCGCCATAGCGATGCTTATCGCGCAATGTTACCCAATACGCGAAAGAGCATCGCAGAGACAAAGAAAAATTACAATTTTAACTTTAGATATTTTTATCCGAATATCTGTATTAAAAATAAGGCCGAATATACTCAGAGATCAATACTACCGAATCGGTCGCATTATCAATTTTGCAAATCAATTTTGAGATCAAATAAGAGATATGCTAATTCTACGTGTGTGTTTTTAATAATCAAAAATGAGAATATTAAAAGATTTCAAATGATGTCAAGCTATTTCAAATATTCATAATAAATATCGATTTTAACGATAAGTCGCACAGTGCAAGATCGACTGTCGCACTGATTCACGGCGTCGCCGGTAGATGTTTCTAGCTGTTCGATAACTGAGCGGCCTCACGGTAACCTTACCTTTAACTTAACCTAACTCGATCTGCAACTTACTCCAACATGCCGACAAACAAACGTCATGTAATCGAGTTGCCTTGAATTAGACGTAATAAAGTAGCAACTTTGTAGTATTTCAGAGCCGCTCCAATCAAGTTCGACATGTCAAACGAAATAAGTAACTCGCGTAGACAGCAATTGGAAGAGCTGAAGAGCTTCACGGATGCAGTTAATAAAGAAATTGTCGACATCGTGGGGACCTTGGGGTGGACAGTGGAGAGCGTGACCAATGTGGTAAGCTAATTAAGTTGCAGTTAAAAGGATACTTTCACTTAAACATAAATTTCATGTAGGACAAGGAATACTTCACCTGTCCGTATGACTCGTCCCATCGCTTAACGGAGGACTCTCTCAACGACCATCTGGTCTCCTGTCAGTGGAAAGCCGAAGGTTATGAGAAATCGGACATCCCTTTATCGGAGCCAACCTTACCGGACGATTCACCGTTCAGCATAAAGTTTGGTAAGCAATTATCAAACACTTCAAGTCCCTTGAAAGTATCTTGGGAGATTCAAGCTTTATGCAACGTTCGCAGATGAACAACTGCAAGCTGAGGTTCTAAGGAGGGCCTGCGCGCAAAATCCAACAATGACAATCGGTTAGTAGAAATCTGGCCACTTATCGTGTACGCACTCTCATGCGTCTTAAATGATGACGGAATTTTTTCCAGCGAGTTATGAGTGTTATGCTTGCTGCGGAAATATATCCTTTTACATATCCTTTGCTTAATATCGCACGCGATTGAAATTGGATATTTTGTAACATTTGAGACATTTATAGAATTTTCCTATCTAGTAGCGTACAAGAAGTAGGCAGTTGCTATTCTATGATTGCAAGAAAACATTTATTTTGTTTTTATCGTTTTACAACTGTACTATTGCAACTTTGAAAAATATGCATTCTTGACGCTGATGATAGGTACGGGTGAGCGGTTAATACCGCGTACATCTGATAGGCTTGTCACAGATTTCACCAGCGATGAGAAGAGAGCACTGTACGATTACGTCATCGCTCATACCGAGAAACCAGATATTGGACGGGACATCGCGGACATTAATAATTTGTAAGTTCGATAAATTATTCGATACGCGTTATATTCATGTCGGTGTTTTATATTAGCGTGTAAATACCATCGACATTTTTCAGGAAACCACAAGAGAAGAAAGGCAACGAATTATCTTTTCTCGAGTTGTTAGTCCAGGAGCGTAACTTGAAGAGGCGTCGAGCAAAGCACAGAGGTGTTCACACGAATAAGAAATCTCACACTGAGATACTCAGGGAAGTGATTAATCAGCAAATGGAAACGTATGCAGAATGCATTTCTGGAGCAAGTGAGCCTGCGCAAGCGGTAGATGTCCAGAATGTCAAAACGAAAGACTCGAATCATGAAACGATGCAAGAGAGAGGGGAACGTTTATATAAAGTATTTCATAGTTCCTACGATAATTTTAATTCTAGAGAAAAGAACGGTCAACATTACGGTAAAAGGAATGATCTGAAAAGAGAGCGTTCGGAGGAAAGAAGGGATCGCTCGAGGGAACGGGATAAGCGGAAAAGATATTCGGATGAATGCAATGAAACGTACAAAAAGCGCGAACACAGCGGACACAGAAAGTCGTCGAGAGACCATTCCAAGGATCGCAAATCACACAAAAAGGACAAGCATCGAAGTAAAAGCAAACATAAGGATAAACATCACGAAAGGAAGCATAAGTCTCGGGATCGCGATAGATCATCGGAGAGACATCGTTCAAAGCACGGCGATTACAAACGAAAAATGAAAGACAAGGAGTATTGAACGTTTTCGTAAAATTATTTATAATCAAATTGTGACAATAAGAATGAAGTAACTAAAGTCTACTTCAAAATTTGCGTAGTCCCGAATGCAAAAAGTATTTTTCATTATCGTTATTTAAATATTTGTAATACTTCTATGTACGCTAAACACTTTTCTCAATTACAAGCACATTTAAAAAAATTCTATTCGCAATTTTAAAATACATCTTATTACTCAATTGTTATGAATGTGGAAATGAATATGCGGATATATCGGGGAATAAATCAGAGGCAGAGGATAATAATTCGATCGAACGCGATACTTGTGCTTGATATATGCCTTTTGATCATCTCCAGACAGTGTCCCGAAATCAATGTGGTTGCTATCTTCTAATTTGTTTGCTATCCGATTCTGTATAGTTAGTATAGCTTCTGTTTTCTCCTCTATTTTACATGGAACGTTCTCTGCTGGCAATTTATGTTGATGGACTTTGTTCCTCTTTGGCGTGAAAGTGTATTTCTTATTCTCCTTATCCGGTTCTGTAATATCGTTGCACTTGTAAGTGATCAACAATTTTTGTGTGTCGTAATGCGATAAGTGATTCCTTTGGCCAATCTCCACATGGGGATCCTGCAAATAATTTAGAATAATTCATTTATCGATTCGATAACGTTGCAACTTCACCTTGTATCCAAAGTATCTCTTCAGCTCTCGATATCTCTCCACGTAAGAACCGATGTTATATAATTACCATAGGTATTATTGTTGGAATCGTTCTATCCTTGGAAAATGCTGTCATCGAATAGTGCATGATGCTGTCGTAATCGTATGGTAATCCGTAATCCGTAACGATACTCTCATTCAAGATACGGAAATTGAACGCGTCTCCTGGAAAAACACAGTGCGCTCTCTCTTAGTTTCCTCTGTTGATTCGATTATACACGTTGCATTGATTACCCGGTCTTATATTCTCCCATATGATAGTGATGTGGTCGTCGCGGTCCGGCCTCATGTGTTCGTGATATACGCCCAGGGTGTGCAGTATCTCGTGTATCGCGTGTCCAATGATGCGGAAACACTTCTTCACGTTCAGGTTCAAGACACTAGGTGCAAATGGGCTGCGCCCTAGGTCGGAGAAGCAACCGTTCTGATTACCCGTGATGTTGACCCAACCCTCCGGCGGCAACTCCCCAGTTTCGTCGGGATAAATGCGCTCGAATTTGACGCAGGTCTTCGACATTATAATATCCATCGCGTTCTCCAGCATAGCGTATTTCATCGGTTCGTTAGCTACAACAGATGATAAATCTTGAAACGTTTCAGCTTAAAACGTAAGCACAAATGTTTCATCACATAAATCATTTCACGGAAGAATCATTTTGAAATCACGAGCATCGAGATTCCTATGTGTTTCAACTGGCAAGAAGCTCACCTATGGATGAATGAACATAGTATTTGACGACGCCACCGGGCCACAATAATTGTTTATTCTTCGTAATAGTCTTTCTCGATTGCGGCAGCTCGAATATGTCTCCTTCTCGTTTACTACCCTCTTCAGGATTGTCATACTGGGACCATGTATCGACTACGGATGTACAAAAGTGAAGATAAGGTACTTTGAGATATCTTTGATAAGTTTTTATTATGTCTTTTGGACACTTATGCATCGCTTAGACATGCTCAGTGAATGAACTTCACTCACGTCTGTAACTGATGGGTATTTCGGAAGCAGTCCTTCTTGTTTGTGCAAGATGAGGTGGCAATGGTGGTGGTCTTGTCCAAGGGTTTACAAATGGCGTTGAATTCGCTTCAACATTCGTGACAAGCCAACTGCCTAATATGAGTAAAGAGAAGAAATCGCGAAGATATCGAGTTTCTTGCATCTTTCCTGAGTGAATTGCAAACATGTACTGAAATTTATTTGCCGGTGCGCATTTTAATTGCCTTAACGTTTCGCGCAGTTGGCATTCTCTCCGCTGAAGGTACCGTGCATAATACATTCGGGGTGCCATTGTTCGCGGATTAAATTAGGATACCGTTATTAACAAGTACATTATTAAAGTAACAGTAAGTGTCAATACGTCCTTGTTCCATTAAGCCGTATCGCTGGTAGCTTTTATTTTCTTGTTCATTGTTAAGTGCGTTCGCATAAATATTTGGCATTGTGCGGCGACAATGAGATTATTTGTATCTTAAATTACATTTTCAGCGATTATTTAAGAATTATAAGTTGGCGTTATTGTCGCGTTAATTTTGTTTGCTTACAAGCAGAAATACATGAAATTCTACAACCAAAATTATAACGTATTTCAGATTTTATTGTCGAACCTTTTAAAACCGTATAATTAATTTGTTGCGGTGATAGTGATTATTATTATGTAGTAACAAATACAGATATGAATATTCTAGACGAATATCTAAAATCGATTAGTTCTATCAAATTAATTATATGAACTATTTATAACATGTTTAATTCTACGCTTATAATTCAATCTTAGAAGCTTCATTAGTGAATGTGTATGTTTATGATATTTTTAATCCCAAGCCTATTTAAATATTTCTCTAAATAATTTACTTTTATTGAATTGTGCAAAAATTTTTTATAAAATTGAATAAATGATTTTTTGACTTAAACAACATTCTTTCACTTGTTAGACATAATCCATTATTTATTTTACAAGTTGTAATTATTTTAATATGTACACAGCGTTGATGATAATTCTCTTGCTTCTGCATTATTATTTCTTCAGTTATCTTAACTTACTATTTCTTGCTTTAGCCGTAATATTTTCTGAGAGGGCGTTAGTGCATAGCAAGTTCCTCAAACACTGCACAAAGTTCCGTGAGTTTAGACGTTAGTCTTCAGTAGCTGTTGGTGGCTGTTAGTAGCAGTCAGTAGCTTCTCGTTGGTTAAAGAGGGATCTTTGATGTCGATGATCTTTGTTCTACATTCACTGTAGCACGTTAACCTTTGAGTTTAGTTGTTTATATTTAATGTACATCATTTTAACACAGCGAATGCGTTTTTTTATTTTATGCACATTCCACAGTGCAAACGACACATTTTTAACAGTTCATAAGTCAAAATGAAGAGATACGAGAGCTTCAAAATGAAAAAGTACGAGATCTTAAAGCAGATCGGAGAAGGATCATTTGGACAGGTGTATAAAGCTAAAAAGCGTTCAGATGGCGAAATCGTTGCTTTTAAGATGATAAGAAAGGTATGTGTGAACCAGGAGAGAAAGAGAGAGATCTGTAAATAGCTATCATCTCTTCCTTTTCTTCTCTTCTGTCATGATTAATGCAATAATCCATCATGTGCAGTGTGGCAGATCATTCAAGGAACTCAAAAGCCTGCGTCAAGAATGTGAGATTCAGCGTCATCTGCATCATCCGAACATCGTGCTGATGATAGACTCGTTCGAAACGGAAAATGAAGTACAGTATACCAGAATTACTCGTAATGAAACTAAGCATAGATAGAGACTCAGCATTAATTATATGCACGTATATATAATTTGTTTTAGCAGAATGGAAAGAGAGACAAAACACAACGGTAATTCTGTCCTTCTTTGCGCAAATGGATGCATAGTGGTCTGCTGACAATCACAGCGAATCATCAGCTATTTTTTTACAGGCTTTTTGACAAATGCACGTGCAGAGAAGGACAGAGACGCCCTGATATTTTATTTCTCTCATCTTCATTCTGCTACACTCAATCCGTAATAGAACAAAAACGTACAACGTGCTGAGTCTGTTATATACGTCTATCAGTGAAGCGCAATAGTTTCAAATATATTCTGGAATATCTGATCTAGATCGTAGTTGTAACGGAGTATGCGGATAAGGAACTCTATGACATACTAGACAAGGAAGGCAGATTGTCCGAAGAGCGAGCACAAGTTGTAACTTGTGATCTGGTGTCCGCACTTTATTACTTACATTCCAACCGAGTGATGCATAGGTGTGTAGCTAGTTGTAGACAGTTACGCACGATAATATAATAACATGAATTATATAATAATAATTGTGCGTAACAATTTCATTGTGTTAATATCATCAGAGATCTCAAGCCGCAAAATGTCCTTCTCGAATCAAATGGCGTTGCCAAGTTGTGCGATTTTGGATTTGCTCGCAGTATGAGCACCGGCACGCATGTACTCACGTCAATCAAAGGTACACCATTATACATGGCACCAGAACTCATAGAGGAATGTCCTTATGACCACAACGCTGATTTATGGTAAAAGTGAACAAATCATTGATATCATGTAACTTACTTGATCTTAAATTTGATCCTGCTTTTTAGGTCTTTAGGTTGTATAGTGTACGAGTTAGTAGTGGGCTCTCCGCCATTTCAAACTAATTCAATATTGCATTTAGTTAAGTTAATCAGATTTGAAGCGATAAAATGGCCAGATTTTATTTCATCTAATTGCAAGAACTTCTTGCAGGTAAGAAAATTTACTCGAATTTTTTTTATAAGAGATAAATAACTTGATATTTTATGTGATTTAGCTTAATCTCGATTTCAGGGTTTACTTCAGAAAGATCCTTCTCAACGTTTAACTTGGCCCGCTCTTCTTGAACATCCGTTTGTCAAAGATCGGATTATAATAGTAGGTGGCACCGTGCCCACTCCATTCACGACTCCGTTGTCGGCGAGCCAAGCGAGAGCAAAGCAGCAACAGTTGCAAAGCCTGGCAATGCGTTCTACGAATCAAACCAAGTATAATATTGACTTTAATCGCATAACAAAAAAATCAAGCTTGCAATCTATTTCATATAAATTTCTTTTGTAGGGTTGTAGAGAAAGCGATTCAAAAGATGCAAGAACAGGAAAGGAAGCATCGCGAGCATCGTCATCGAACGTGCTTCTCGCAACCAGGTTATCAGTTACCGCCTGCCTACTATCAACAAGCGATAAGTCATTGTCAAACGTTGCGCCATAGTGAGCCAAGTGGTACTGACTCCAGCGCTAGCATTGATGTACTGCTAGGAAATCTTAGTCTCAGAGCATCTCTGAGAAGTGATCTTCTAGCTGCGGATCATGCTATTTGCCAAACTGACTGTCCGCATGGAGTAAACGCGCAACATAATTTCCCAGTCCCATCAGAGAATTATTCGACGGATTATACTGTTCAAACGCAAGATGATAATCATTCCGTACGACAGTTAAATAGAAAACTGCATCGTGTCAATATTCAAGGTGATGGAGTTAATGTGGGCCTGACTGAGAAATCTTCACACGTGGATCAAATGCATGATGATGATGATGATTGCAAGCAAAGCGGTTTGAACAGCGATTTGAACAGGTGGGAATTCAGTGAGACAAAAGTTTTGGCTGAGAAACGCATGAGATTGCCGGATTGGGACCTAAAAGCAGTAGAAAGACCAATCGAGAACGAAGAGTGGGTGGCATTTTTGCAGAAATCAATGGAAGAAATCATGGAGGGTGAAGTTGACTCGATGTTGCAGCAAAACTGCGTTTCAGTTTTTGTGTCCCCTTTGAGAAATCCGGCAGCAGGTTGTCGAGTCATCGAATATGTGGCATGTTTATTATTACTGCCATTCACCGTGTCAATCAGCAAAAATAATCTGAAGAAGATTGAAACAGTTTACTTAGACGTGAGAGTGGTACCAAATCTTGTTTATGCCATAAAATTGTTAATGTCGAAACGTCCCGACAACGAATCGTACGCGGCAGACAGAGGAGACAACGCGGGAACGAGACCGGCATCTTCTTTGTCGGCTGATGAGCTCCAAGCACTCGAATGCGCGATGCTCGTTCTTTGTAGACTGGTATACGTCGAGAATCAATTCCTCATGCAATTTTGCGATGCCATCTACATCGTGAACGGAATGTCGTTTTTGAAGGAATTACTTGCTTTAGAGAAAAGGAAGGTAAGAGTTGTCATGGACCTTGTTGCGATTTTAAACAACGTACTGCGATCTCAGCCTGAGAATGCCGAACTTGTGGAACGTGTCGTGCTGCGTATGCCAGGTGAGCCGATTAATAAATTAGATACAGAATTTCTTAAGATTTTCTGCACCGTCGGAATATTATATCGAGTTATGTGTATGGAATGATATTTTTGAAGGCTCTTCAGTGGAACAATTGAACAGACTCCTTAATCATCGGCAAGCTGTCTTGCGAGCAAGAACATGTATCATGATTAGACTCTTGGCTAGATTTTGTTGTAGAGCATTACAACAAGTTTGGAATAGATCATTAAGAAATGTCATCGAGGGTTTAACCGAGGATGAGGATGAACTGGTACGACAGGTAAGTAAATTGTTAACGGAATGTGTTGCTTGAATGTGAATTTTGCATCATTCATCACGAATTATTCTAGGCTGCAGAGGACGCTGTAGCTGAATTAAAACAGCTGACATATTACAATCAGAAAACCCCTACCAATTGAGTGCCTTAGGATAAATCAACGAGATTATATTTTTAGAGATCAATTTTATTATTATCGTTACATCTAGTATAAGTTGTATAAGTTTTCGAAATTATGTCTTTTATTCTCTGACAGACTGATAATTATACTTAAGAAACGAATTTGTTTGAATTAACAACGAATACTTAAGAACAAATTTGTGATATTTTTGTATAAATTTTGTATAAATCGCTTTATAATAAACCATTTTTTATATAAAAACATATAACTCGTAAACTAAAATTTGCGAATTTTCCTTCCTTTTCAATCTTTCCAAAAGCTTGCAAACGTTTCCACACTCGACTCACAAAACTTCGTTTACAATCCAATTCGTAGACTTGTTCATACCTGGATATCTTTATCGTGCGTTTTAGAATTTGATTACCTGGATGCGAATTTAATCAAATATCCATCCTATAGAAATCTCTTCGGAAGAATCTTCGCCGCTATTCCCTCCCGGCTTATGATCGTCGCATTCCTCCTTGTACATTGCTCGCACCTTGGCTACATCCTTTGCGCTGAGTCCGTCTCGCTGACCAAGTTTTACCTTCTCTTTCTGCGAAATGACATAAACGTTCAGAGCAAACCGAAATCAATAGGAATATCGCAAGTGCCGTGCGCTTATTACCTTCGGCGTAATGGTAGGTTCTCCGTTACTGGAGAACGCATGGGAGCTATAGTGCATGACGCTCTTGTAATCATAGCCGATGCCATAATCGGTGACAGTGCGGTTGTCATACTTGTTGAAGTTATGCTCCTTACCTGCAAACATTCAACAAGATTGGCTTCACCTAAAGCATCTGATTTAAGAATACAATTGGATCAATATCGTTTCAATTCTGAGACATGTAATTCGATAAGTAAATGATCAATTATTGCTGTACAAAATCACGTTAAAGTAGTAATGTATAATTAAGTCTTTTCTTATTCAAAATTATTTGTCGAAATTATTTTGATCTGCTCGAAATAAAAGCTATCGTTTAATTGATTACACTGTGAATATTAATGTTATTGGCAAATGCTCGAACCGAATTTGATGTTCTCCCAATGTATGGTGACCCACTCGTCTCGGTCTGCGGCGCTCTGTTGATGGTAAAAGCCTAAGGCGTGCATGAGCTCGTGCACGACAACACCGTGATGAATACATCCCGGATTCTGTAGATTCAACACCTGTCCATGACCGTGACGACCCACCAGGGACCAGCATCCCGACTTTTTCCCCTGTATCTTCACGTAATCCTCATCGGTATCCTTGTAAGGTCGAAAATGCAAGCAAGTTTTCTCGTGGTACTCCTGCATAGCTTCTTTGATCAGTTCGATTTCGTCCCGATCTATGAATAAATGATTCTTGAAGGAATATAAGATCGAGTCTCCTGAGTCATCAATAAAATTAATTCTTCTAATTTCAATTCTAGTAAAAGTGATTAATCAAGAATTTAATAACAATCGATCGATATTCAAGAGATACAAGTAATGCTAGTATTATCCTGTAGCCAAATGACTGCCAAGAAGAATAATAACTTACCGAAATCATTTTCCTCTATGAAGTACGGCACGACACCGCCGGGCCATCGCGCTGTGGCGTCCAAGAGACCATTTTTCCACGAGGGACTATCCGGATGGATCATTATATCACCTTCGTATAAACCACTCAGCTCCCAGACATTTTGCGGATCACTCGGGCTCCAGGAATTTATACTATCGGCTATAAAAAGAACGAAAACATGCGGTGGCAAAAGTTCTTGCTAAAGCAAGATATTCAACCTTTATAATCGCACTGCTGGTGGAATTACATTCTCGACCATCCATTTTCCTTTTAAACTTTACATCGAATTATAAATCTGCCGTCCAAATTAAAAGCATAATTAGAATCTTAATTACCGACTTCCTTGTGATCATGATCGTTGTCGAACACCCCATCGAACCGAGGCTCCGGCGGTACAGGATGACCGTGGGATCCGCGGTGACTCTTGGCCGGCAAGCCTGAACTGACACCGATCGCTAGAAACAGTAGAATTATTATTCGTGTTTGAATCATGGTCCTATGCCTTGTTCCGAACTAGAGCGCTACTTAGTCTGACACTGCAAAGTATCGTTCCTTTCCTTATATACGTAACCCTTATCCACTGTAGTACGCTCACTAGCGGAACGCTTTGTGGTTCCACCAGATATGCAAAAGCGAATTTATCTCGTAATTGTTTTCGTGAAGATAAAGGATACTCGTTGTTTCGAAACGTGATACTTTTAATCGATCCTCCTTCAATTTTAATCTGTCTGCTGACAAATAAGAGTGTTACCTCTGGAGGCCAATTAGCAATATCAATTATTATCATGTTCCTTTTATTATCCGCGATTTCGAAAACTATTTAGGTCGAAAATGCGAACTATAATTACGGACACCGCTTGAATATAAATCGCGCGGCTTATCTTTCCAGCGACTGTTCCAACCCAATAGCGCCAGAAAATGGGTCCCGTGGCACGCTCCGATAGAATTATCGCCGCACGTTATTACGCTTACGTCAAGACGGTGCATTTAAATAGAGGAAGCTACATGTACACGAGACAAATATAAATTAAGTCTTGCCAGTTAGCTCGATGTACGAGATATTATAAAAAATACTTCCTACATACCGACACAGTTCCTACAATACATGCAATATGTGAACGTGTAATTAAATGCACATTTAATTAAGATAGCCAAGAATCTCACAATCAGATGTATCTCGAAATCTTTGATATCTCAAGAAATCATAATATCTAATCTAACGCATCATGTAACAAGCACGTATACACATATTCTGGTACTGGACTCACGAATAAAATTCTTATCTCCGTAATAAAGTATATACTTTTGTTCAACTTCCATTCCATTTACGTATTAATCTTATCATAGAATATCCTGCGATATCAGCTACGAAAAAATACGGCGCTCCCTGTTTTCACAGCGTATTATTTATCGCCATTCTGAAAACAAGCAGCACGGCAGATTCGACAAAGGAGCGCCAAGAAGAAGAAGGCGCCTGATCGGATCTCCGGCATCCCGACGCCTCGGGGCGACGACGATCCACGGATGTGGGTCAAAATGATTCGGTAGCCGGCCGCGTAATTCAGTACATCGGTATATTATCTTCGAATCGTTTCGTGCCTTTCCCTCCGGACCCCTCCGTCTCCGCCGCGCGTCCGGGGCCCGTCCTCGGCCTCCGTCTTCACCTGGGCCCGGGCACGTCCGAGGCGAGAAAAAAGGCGTGCAATTATAACCGCGCGAAATTAACGGTAGTAGCCACTTCACCGTATCCAATATCGATGCACAAACGATAATGATTGAAAATGATTGCGATGTGCGCGCGCGTGCTTAATAGCCATTCCACCAATAAATTATAATAGAATAAATGTCGCAATGTAAGAAAAGCTGATGACGGTGCAAAACGCGATACGTGTCGATTGTTAAGTTAATAACAATTTTGTTGAAGTATGCGCATAGTTCTTCATGATTTTATTACGATGATGCTGGGTACAATTTTTCAATTCGATAAACGAGTATTATACAGGGTTCCAGTAAATGCCGAACGCGAAATGAGAACAGGAACGCTTGATTATGCACCCCCCATCTGCTATTTCGTCACTCATGCCAGAAATATCCTCTCGTTATTCTGTTACATTATTTCCAGCAATTTGCGTGTATGAATGTGTGCACTCACGCACGATCGCGTCGTTTAGCATCATCAAGCGATCTGCGCGAGTGCACATTGATTTTACTTATCTCGACCTAGCAGGCGAGCGAGGACCTAATGGTGCGGCGAAGTACCCGGAGATCTCGAGATATCGAAGTAATCGGAAGCTCGGCAGTGGTACCCTCTAAGTAACTCTTTAAGTAACTCGAGCGTAGACTCGCCGTTTAGACTTTCTGCGCCCCTTTCAAGCGCGCATTCTTGTAGCATTCCATGCGCCCAAGACAAAATTGAACCACCATCGTCACGTGATCCGCGAGAGCGCGCGCGCCCGCGCGAGCACGATCGGCTCGAACCGGTCTAGACGTGCGTTAGATGTGATAAAAGCTCCGTTTCAAAGCGTGCAGACGCGGACGTACAACCGCGTCGTACAACGACGAAATGCGCGGAGTCGCGCCCGAAAATCTCGAAGGCAGGGAATCGAAGGCAAGGCCAACGACCGAGGCGTTCCAGATTCGGGTAGGAGCTCCTCGTAGCCTAAATTCTAACCGGACTTCTTGGAACCACGAGCGGGCAAGAATGACTCTTTCACGTTCGCTACGGGGAGTTCGCGTTTTACGAGCGTCTAACGACGGAAACTTCATGGCTCCCCCGTTTCCTTTTCTACTTCTTTTCGCAGCTCGTTCTGTCTTTCTCTGTCTTTCGCTCTGTCTTTCTCTCTCGTTGCGATCCCATTGGGCGTCCGGGCCCCGTCGGTTATTTCGCTCATTTTTTCTCTCCTCGTTCTGGAGCTCGTTTTGCTAAGAAGTTTTTTTCTCGCAAGACACCTTCCACGAAGACCAGATTGCGCCTCT
Source organism: Ooceraea biroi (assembly GCF_003672135.1). Taxonomy (NCBI): domain Eukaryota; kingdom Metazoa; phylum Arthropoda; class Insecta; order Hymenoptera; family Formicidae; genus Ooceraea; species Ooceraea biroi. Next base: position 2,988,536 of record NC_039506.1, read on the forward strand.
CGGCCGGTTTGTGCGCGGGTCCGGCCGCTTATTCTCGCCGGTGATAAAATTTGGAGATGGCCACCGCTCGACAATCTAACGGTTGTTAGAATGCAGATGATGCTAGTCGGCTCTCTGCCTTCACACGTTGGTGTACTTGTGATTCCCATCTTATCTGTTTCAAGGAGATATTTATCTGCACGGATCTATATGCACCTGCAGCATCAGCCAAAACGATGGACTCATCTTTTCGCGAGTAGTTTACACGCATCTATTTGGCAACTATTTAAATGCGGCTATGCTATTCTCCAGACCAAAGCTGCGACGATATGGCGGAGCAGTCTGTTCTTTGAACGCTGAGTCCGGCGAGCGGAGAAGCACAATCCCACGAAAGCCGAAAGAGCAAAGATCGAGGCATTCGCGCAGGTGCAAACCGGCAACTATCGTCCCCCTCCTGGGCACCATCTGCGGGCACGTCATCGTCATCGGTGGGTCCGCCGAAGTCATTGTGCAGGGCGAATTCAGCGTGGCACTGCGGCACGTGACTTGTCTAACGAGCGATTAGGCCAGGCGAATGCCGTGGCGCAAGAAACGTGAGAGATTTCTAACGATCGTCGGTCGCATTAGCAGTTCCTTGCTCCCGGCGCGAGCAACAGCCAGGCAATAGTCAACTAACGATCGTTCTCAGCGCGCGAAATCGCGAACCGCGAATGCACGTGCTACTCCACGTGGACACGGGTCAACGATCCACGGTGGTTTCTTGCCCGCCGTGGGAGCATTTAGCGTGCTTTCATCCCGCTGTCTCTAACGCCTGAAGACGCGAGAACGCGACGCAGAACGCGGCACCGCGAGCGGATGAGGAGCGCAATGGGGCACGCAATAGTGCTCTCCGTGGTGCCCCGGCGCCCCAGAATCGGCGCCGATCGCTCGACTCGATCTCGCTTAATTAAATGCGCAATCTCGTCTGGAGACTTCAACGTTGTCTTAGGTCGATCAAGATCCAAGTGGATGGCGAGCGAGTACCCCAATTTTTTATTTTGATATAACGTGTGAAGTATCTTATAGTAATTTTATTTTTGTGTTAATCCAGTGTGATCTTTGTCGATTCCGCATTCTGCATCTGTATCTCCGTAGAATTTAACAATTTTTTAATTTGTTTCGTATATTGGCTGCTTAATATTGTCGTATTGTCTTTCTATTTGTTCGTACGGATGGCAAGTGTTGTGCCAATTTTTTTTAGAATATCATAAATCTCTTCTTGTGACTTCTGCACATGGAAATACACTGATGCAATCTGAGGTTTCTCAGGTTAATGCACTTGGCAGATACATCTTGCATAACTATTACTGGAAGGACGAAAGAATTGCACATCGCTATTTGTCATTCATTGCATTCTCGTGCGTATAATAATGAGGGAAGTTCGAACGATGTGAGCGCTGCCGCTTGCACGATAATCGTAATTCCATTAGCATTCGGAAATTTCTCGTTTTGCACATAATGAGCCTATTAACATCTACATAATTGAGTTGACTGCTTTTCTCCAAAATGCTTCTTATATAAAAACAAAGATAAAACAAGTATTTACTGCGCGCGCGTGCTTATGGCATTAAAACTCCGTCTTCTCCGTCACTATTTTTTGTGCTCGAGGAATTCCAATCAGAGAAAATACAATGACATAGAAAAATAGCGTGCCGTCTAATAAATACCGTGGCCAGCTGCCTCCGCGTAAACGTGAAGCGCTTTTATCGGGCCGTTTGACACGCCGCGACGTTTAATTTCGACATCTATCTGTCATACTTTTTTGCTGAATTGTCCATACATTCTTCGTGACAGGGAACATCGCAGTTATTAACGCCGCGCGAGGCTAAATATGGGGGTCATTCCGCGTTGTGTGGTATTTTGGAGACCGCATTCGACTTCTTCTGCCGCGTTGTCGTCCGTTCACTCATTGAAGTCACTTAATACCATGTACATAACCGGTCTACACTGTGGGGAAGCTTCCCGTGAAGTTTCACTTGCACAACGTTCATTTAGTTCTTCTTTTTTCCTCTTTTTTTCTTCCTCTTTTTTTGCGAAAGTCTCGACTTGCTCGAATTACGCCGGTTTAACAACGTAAACACACGTTTCATCTTTGCCGAGAATAAGAGCGATCTTTTCAAGCAAGTTTCCAAAGTATCCTAGCTTTCTTCAAGAAGTACAGAGATAGTAAAAGTACGCGAGATGTAGCTGGCGCGCATCTGCATTTTACTGTAACCGTCTTCTCCAAATTAAAGGATAAAGATGATGTATTACAAGAAAAATAAATAATCATAATTTACGTAGATTTCAAGGATGTTCGACAATATTCTTCACCATGGGAAGTTACAACTTTTCGTCCTGACACATAGATCCTATGGGACAAGGAGAACAAAAGATGTAAATGGAACTGTTCTTATTATATTGAACTCTTCACTAAATCGACATCTCTCGTTGTCTTCTAGCAGTCCCGAAATTGTCATACTACCATCATCGCCGAACGAGCTTACGGGCGCGAGAGATGGATCGGATTGAGTGAGATGCAGTGGACGGAAGCGAGGTGTAAAGAGAGAGATATTTTTAGCTTCGCAACAGTTAACCTCTTTATCCTGCTTTACGATCCACGACGAGCACGTCACTCCTGAGGCGCGATTTCCTTTCTTCCCCTTTCGGGCCTGATCGCCAAATAAAATCGACCGAATGGGCACTGAACGAAGTACCTTGTCGATCGCTCGCATCGCGTCGACGTGTCTGCCTACTCGACACGCTTCCACTGAAGAACATGCTACTTGCAGCGAGGTAGATTTGCGAGATTGAAGCTGATCGCATAAAAAAAAAGAAAAAGAAATCACGCAAAAATCATGAAAAACCAATCATTAATCTTGAAGACTTGCGTATGCGTTCAACAATTCTCTAAGACGAAAACGCCCGTCCTCTCAATGAAGGGAGAGATTTGATCAAATCGTTAATGTCCCGAACGGTTTCCGGTTGTTCCGCGAATAGGGGTGGACTATTGCACCTTGCGGTAGCTCTTTGTAGACCGGGTCACTTGTGCGCTTCCCACCAAATTGCACATAATGATTGCGCTCTGTTCGAAATTAGGGGTGTCCAGATCTCCACCGCGACCTCTCCGATGTAGGTGCACTGACATTAATAAGCGCCTGCTTTCACGGTGCGTCGCGAGTGCGATTGCCAGTGCGAATGATGCCAGCGTTTATAAAACAAAAAAAAGAGAAAAGAGAGATTTTCGCGTTTCCTATAATCATTGTTCGCCGATTTTGCCGAACGGCGTCGTCGTCCATCTTTCTCCCAGTGGTACCCCGTCGTCCCACCCTCTCCACACACAGACCCACACGCACGCACGCACGCACGTACAGGCACGGATGAAAGCCGAAATCGTAAAGGATGTTTCCGCGCCGCGTATCTCCGGCAGGCTCGGTTCTAGGTCCCCCGTGAACCACTGACCCACTGGGACCACTCCGGACCATCGGGACCAATAATATATTTCGGTAGTGAGTGAACTCGGCGAACAGCGCGAACGTCCTCGGTTCATCGACCCTGATCGCCATCCTCCTCTCTTTTCCTCTCTTTTTATTTCCCTCTCTCTCTCTCCTCTTCTCTCTCTTTGTTTCGTCCTCGTTCACTTTTCGTCTCCCTCTTTCTTTTTCTCCTTTTTTTTCTTTTGCCCCCCTGCTGAGCCCTCCCTATATCCCTCCTCCCATCGTCGCCAATGGCGCCTGTGGCTTTCAATGCAATCATATCCGCTATCGCGATGGACCACCGTATTCACCGTTTCGCTACGTACGCTCGCTCTGCCATCGTTGAGGAACGCGAGGCGAATCGGCCAAGTTGATCCGGGCGAGCCGATATTATCTCGAGTGCCGGCCGATGATCGAGTTATGGCCGTCGGCCGGAAATCGCTCGATTAGCGTCAATGCATCGTTAGTCGCGTTTTACTAATGCAACGTCTAGGTAATAAATTACAGAGCACTGATATTTGTTAAATTTGTGGAGTAACATTCACCCACTTACGAGTAATGCACAATTTATAAGAGCATTCCGGGGGTTTACTCAAACGTCGGAGTGCTGCCGAATTAACGCATTCCACCGACCATCTTGAACTTAGCAGACTCCGCACCGATTTAGCAGCCAGAACAGGGAGGGCGGCCTAACAACGGACAAAAGATATTTGACATTGACATATTGAGTGAAAAGACATTTGATAACGCGACGAGGAGGAGATGGACGCGTTAGTACGCGCGAGCACGTGGCCGATGGGCCGTTATCTAGCGGGCCGCGTGAGGCCCTCCACTTTGTGGAACGACCTGAGATCACTGCGGCATTAAACCTTCCTTCCTCCCTTCCCTTCATCTCGCTATCCTTGGTATTCTCTCGTCTTTTCTGGTCCTATCGGCCTTCTCTCTTTCTTTCTCTCTCTCTTTTTCTCTTTCTTTCGTCCTTCTCTCTTCCACCATCCCCTTCGCCGTCCCTCGTTCTCTCTCTCACGTTCGAGCAGCGAGCTTCGCGTTCTCGAGTCGGTCATACACCTTGTGAGAGTGAAAGTGTCCTCCGTCCCGCCCTCCCTCCTTCCCGCCCGTTCCTCCCCCCGTTCGCCACGCCGCTGCCGTCGTCGCCGCCGCCACCTCCGACGACCACCACCTTCCGCGACACCTCCACCGACGCGGTGTCGTCCAACGACACACGCTGCCCATCCTCTACCATGAGTCCCCGTCACAAGTCCCCCTCGGCCAACGACTCGGTCTCGTCGCGTCGCGTCAGCCCCCGTGCAGCGAGACGATTTCTTTCCGTGGATTTCTTCCTTTTGCGAGACGCGGAACGGCCTCGCCCGCGGCGAACTTTTCCGATTGTGATCGGTTATCTCGCGTGATCGCACTGTTAAATGCACCCTACGTACGCGCATTGCAAGCACTTGACGTTTAATGGGCGCCAAAGATGCCGCTGCGGCCCGAAAGTACTGTCTCGTTTCGTTAGAAACGCATCAAATCGCGGAATTTGGTGTTGCATGCAAATTTCCAAGGTTTCCGTAAGGCACCTGTGCAGGTTCGCAAGATCGCAGAGTGACTGGCCTCAATAAATAAAATTCCAACAGATTGCATGTTTGCATTTCTTCTGACTGTGGAAGGTGATACTACAACTCTTATATGTATCCAATTGATGGGTCGTATGCGAATTATATGTACATATTTTCCCGCAGCTTGAAGAGCAATACTTGATGATATGGAAAAAGCTTCGCAAGGATCATCGCAGTTTATTTGCAAACTCGTCAACCGCGCGTTAGGCGGCTCAAGTTTCGTCGGAATTTATGGATTGCACAGTCGTACTGGCATTTTTATAAGGGACTAGTTTGCCGCGATAAAACGATGATATTTTATACTCCAACTCGAGTTTCATATCTCTATTTGTAGTCACGAATAAAAGTTATGCAACTTTGCGCGAAGAAAGAGAAATTCGTGAGAGACTCTCACTATTTTTAGCGTTACATACGTTCTGCTTTGACCTATCCGGTCTACCTGCACTCGCTGCATGAGGGATACGGGACCGCATTTAATCACCACATTTTCGAGGGTGTACTTTAGCCCGATAATTGTCATGCTCGAACTTGGTCACCGTCCCGCATAGTCAGAAATTAATGACGGAAACAGGAATAATGACAAAATGATAAAAACAAATTTCTCGCCGGTCAATTATAATGATATCACTACCGATCCAAAAGTCAGCTCGCGCGTTTTAGCGGGCGTCATCAAGTTTCCTGACCACAGGCACGCAGTGAATCGCGATCATAAATTCCGAATAATTAGCGATGCGTTGATTAGAAAACGGAAATTAGCGCGCGAGTTTATTAATTATTATATAGGACCGGACGCGAGTCCTTGATACGAAGGGATCAGGAATCGCACGAAGCACTTCCGATCGGAAAATCCGCTCGTTTCTTCGCGACGCGACTTTTTCGTCCGTTTAAGAAACGACTTGGCGAGCTCGTGAAGCGTAGAAAGAAAAAGAGATCTCCCTGACAAATGGCTAGCTCGTTCTCTCACAACATCTCCAAAGTTCATCTCGTTACGAGACTTCCTTTCGAGTTCTTCTTTCTATTTTTGTAGTAGCGGCATCATTCGCCAACGGGGTTCGATGGTTGTATCACAAGATGATTATGCCATCGCGTAAATCTGTCCTGGCTCCTGCCGGAGAAGCTCGGGCAGAGGATTTGACAGTGAAGAAAAATTTTGTATATATCATTTCTTCGAGCGTCTGGCAGATTGTCAAAAGATGCAGACGGTATTCACGAAATGAAGAGTGATCTTCGATCGATTAGCGTTATCGAGTTCAACTGTATCTGTATGTAAGTTTGTAGCAAGAAATATCCCGCGACGAGACTTATTACCGCGTATCTATTATTATTTTATGATTGAGGAACGTTGATGCAATGATACTCTTTGCACGCTGGCTTTTTGTGGATGAGCGAAGGGCGGTGTGCGACAATAACAGAGAAATATTTTGGACATTGAGAACCTCTGTTCCGCAGATAGATCGAGTGGCCACGGGGCAGTGGATAATCTTCGCTTGGCCGTTCATTATCATAAATTCGCATTAGAAATTTCGTTAATAGACAATATCGCGAGACCCGCATGCCGATGAGTCGGGAAAGCTTCGACTTTCGAGTACGTCGACCCCTGATGACCCGGAGCAATCGGCCAAACGTCTCGCTCATCCTTTCTACTGAGATCCGAATCATGATTTTACAAAGCCGTGCAGAAACGTTTCTTCTGGACATTTTTCAATGAGCCATTGTGCACGCACGTAGCAAATAGCGTCTACATCTCAGATCGCAAATATATCGACATCAGAATTTATTAATCTAGTAGACAGCGATATAAATATATGCAGCGAACGTTATGCTCACTGCTTTTCAGGAAAAACCTGAATAAAGATATATGTACATAGATAAGATAGATACATAATTTAACAAAGAGAAAACGTGAGAGAGACAAGTCATTCTCGATATTCTATAGCGTTTGAGCAATATTTTATATTTTATATATTTTTTTATATGTACATTATATAATAGATTTTTTAATTGTTGCTTGAAAAAATAAATTAAAGAGTTTTAATTAATATCGTCGTTATCAGCATTTGATATTTTAAGCGTAGAGTCAGTTGGATGATCGTTTAGAAAATATATGTGACAACCTAATGAGACAAACGCGTGCAAGTGACGTTACGTCCTGACTGGCGAGAAATTTGTTTTTACTTATTTTATCATTATTCTCATTTTCGCCGTTAATTTCTGACCATGCGGGACCATGGTGACCAATTTGCAGCTTTGAGCATCGCTGCTTTCGACGATCCGGTATTCTTTCACGGTCGATTTCACGCGTTCGTCGCACCTCTCGATTCGAGATTCAAGATTCCAGATGCCACAATGGAGGAACTTTCTTTCCGCGATCAGCACTCGGCGTGCAGTGCACAAAAATATTCTCGAATCATTGAATTATGTCTACCCGCGTGATCATCTTATCTACATCCTCTACCATATCCATGATTCGTGTCTTCTATTCGAAATCAGTTCTGGCAAAATAACATCGCCTAACTATTGAACTCGACATCGTCTTTCAAGATGCTTTGTAATGTTCTCAAAACCCGCTGCCTTTTCATCTTTCTTAATTTAAACGACTGAGAATATATTCCAATATCTCAGAATATAAATAATCAAACTTTTGCTTAATAAGTCGCATCAATAACCATTTCTTAATACAGATAGTATACATATATCTCAAGCTGAACTTTTGCAAATCGTCAGCTGGCTGTTGCCCTCGAATTGACCAACAAAATTACGCTATCAACTTGTCATGCGATTAGAAAACGGGGGACCTGTAAGAGCAACCAGTTTCTAATCAAAAATTTGCAAAACGCAGAGATTTAAGATCCCGAAATCCTGACAAACTCCTCGAGAGAAAGAGGAATAGAGAGAGAGAGAGAGAGAGATGCGTGAAGCGCACGGGACGTGCAAACCATTCGCAGGCCGCGTCTCGCGCCTGTTGGCGGGGGCGTCTGGGCGCGTTGCGCGCGTTTTGGGTGTCGTAATACAATTTTATAATTCCACCGCGCCGCTTTGCCTACCGTGGGGCCAGGTCGACGACCGACCCGCCGATCGTATGTTTCGAACGGGGTACAAACGCGGTCGTAACACAACCGATCAGCCGATACATACGTACGTACGTACGCACGCACGATCGGCCGATCGCGTCTCATCAGCCGATTCTTGCGATCGCGCGAGGCGAGATCGTGAGCGCAAAATAACGAGCGCGTCCCGAAGCGGAGCGTAGACTAATGCCCCCCGTAATAAAACGGACAAATCGGTGGTTTGGTGGGGTAGGCCCTGGTCGGCTCTCTAAAACCGACCGGTTAAAAAAGAAAAAAAAGAAACGGTTACACAGAAGGAGGAAAAGGTGGAGGTGGAGAGGAGAACGTAAAGAGGAGGTAGAGGAGAAGGTAGACGTGCGCGCGCGCGCGCGCGCGAAACAGGGACAGGAAAAGGGAAAGAGAAAAACGAGTTCGACGGCCTCCCTCTTCTTCCGTGGGGTCCTAACCTACGCGCGACGTCCCCCGCGACCCCCTTCGTGACGTCAAGCAAACCGATCATATCTTTATGCGTGTCATCTAGGCTCCGCTATAATCGTGCTCTGGCTGATTCAGTTAAGTGTCTGCTGAACTCTGTGAGATACGTCTGTTGGGATCGAAGGTGTAAACGCTGAGGCGAATTAGGTAGCAAGATATGGGGATGCTTATGCCTCGACATTGTACTTCATCCCCTTTCGTATTGCTGGGAAATCAGGAAGAGGCTTTTCTGATTATGCAAAATTAATATCTGTTACTTTTCGCTAGATTTCAAACATTTTAATAATAATATATTTTATATATTATATTTTTATTTGGCAACTGATACATTTGACAGAACGCGAATAACATCGTCGCCATTTTTCAGGATAACATCGAGCCTTACGCAATTTTTCCAAGTTCTAGCAATTCCGATCAAATAATAACCGCCGATTTGATCTCGCCGTCGATCGCGTAGAGCCAAAGACTTTGATAAGGAATAACTCATAGTCTCTTTGATCGCGTATTGCTCACGCTCGTTCAGTGGCTCGTTCGTCCGCTCGTTAGGCTTTAATTACGCGTCGCCGTAATTGCTCATTGCGAGGGGCTCGTTTCAGTTCTCACGAAACTCTGCGGCCTGGGCTGAATTCGTGATGTCGTAATTCCGTCCCTTTAATGACAGACGGAATGAAATCGCGCGAGCGCGCGCCGCGCCGGGCGGCCTCGAAGGAAGGCGTTGACATAGAAACTCCGACTGTTTTCATTTACGTCGCGAGGAAAGTGCGACCGGACCGCTCCGCGTGATCGTTCCTCACGAGCCGCGACAATCGCCCCGATTATTGCTCGAGCGCGACCGGCGCGGCGTGAACGCGCGTGTAACGCACGTATGTAATGGCAATTTTTTCCCCCAATTCGCGAGGCGCTATCGTGCGCCGCAATTCGCGAGGCGGCTCTCTTATTTGCGATCTTACTTACTACGCGACGCCTTTGCGTCGCGGCTCACTTTGCGTGCAACGACCACGCGTTTCCAGCCCGCGACACATATTGACTCGTCATAGGCGCAATCGGTTTCACGCGTGACACCACTCGTAACTTGTTAGTACGCATTTTGCGCGCGCTCTCTTAACGTACCAAACACACCGGCTCTGCAGAAGCTAACAATGTACCACGAGCTGTTTGCTCGCCGTTCCCGCAGAAGCACGTTCTCTTTTCTGCCTCCTTTTTATCGCGTATAATATTTTCTGTTCTCTTTTTTTCTTTACTTTCTATATGATTATTCATTATTGTCTGTCACTTGACAAAGGCGCGGCAGTGGACCAGCGCGTTGGTTGTTGCAGCGCATTTTCGGGCTCGACCGATCACCGAATTTTGCAATTCCTGCCGTTTCAAGCCCGCCAGCTAATTTCTACCAGTTTCCCCTCCGTGCATTTCCCTCGCCCGGCACAGGCCGTCGCGTTTTTATGAGATTTCGGTACAATATGGCACCGCACGATTCACCGCGTGCAGCTTACGAAACGCGCGTATGTACGTACGCGTCGCATACACGCTCGCGTACTCGCGCGAGCGCTCGCAGGCAGAAACAGTAAACCCAGAAACGCGCCGGGGCCGCCTGTACGCTTGTCTTCTTTTACGGGGCAACGAACTCGGCTCTCGCGCGCGCCGGCACCGCGGATGTCACTTGCTACGGCACTGGCCGAACCACTCGGAGAAACCGATCGATCGAGGTCCGATCCATTTTTTCATCCATCCTCCTCCCCTCCTCCTGCTCCTCCTCGAGCGGACCTCGAGGAAGACGCGCGTTTCTTTCTGCGACTCCTCGAGCGCCGATCGTAATCGGCGCACCATTGTCACGATCCAGCTTCGCCACGAGGTGAACTGTCCAGCTGTCGCCTGAGCGATTGCCCAGGTGGACCCCGAGCTGCAATTCATTTCCATGTTCGTTTGTTCATCGAATTTGTTCGTACGATGGATCTTCGGAGGCGAATAATTGGATCGCCCATTTCGTCGGAGAAATCGCAAATAAATTAGCCTGCGATCCATGGAATGTCGCGATCGCGATTTCGGATGAAATGAATTAGAGGGTTCCGAGATTAATTCTGATATTGCTGATAATAATAAGATCCTGCGATCTGAGGAATTTCGCACGTCGCGATCTCGCGTTTGGGATGTTGCGAGACAGGATCAGTGAACTCAAGATTGGACTGATTACGAAAATCGAGCTCGCATCGTTACAGAATTAATCGCGCGTTAATATACAATTGGTCTCCTTTCGTCGCGCTATATCGATATCATGAGCGTTTAAAATTCATCGCGATCGATTAACATATTTCTCTTTGCCGGTCTATATTTACCGCCACTTGTGCATAATGTGGATCTGGTCGGCACACACGCGAAACTTCGGCGGAACAATGTGCCTTTGACATAATGCCTAAGGTGTTAGGATAGGTGTTAGGATCGCGAAACGTTGCACTCCGGCGGCGATTCTTCGTCGACAAAAATATATCTTACGCATCCCGAAAGCGTTTAAGCGGAATGTATGTCCCGATTGACTGCAATACACATGTCGAAAATGCGTCGCATCAATTCGCAAACGCGAACGGGATAAAGAATGTGCAAATGTCAAAAACCCGGCAGATCGTATATCTGGAGAGAAAGATTTCTTCATTTTTTTTCCCGTCGACGGAATTACAGAAACACAGCTGTACTAGCGATATATCATACCCTGACATGACATCCTTCTGCATCGATAAAATACCGTAATGCTACTTATGTAATTATGCGTTTCTTTAAGGACAGGACGGAATGCTGTTATCGAGAATACGTCGTCTCTGGTAAAAATAAATGTCGCTAATTTTAACCCGCGATGCGCCCAGTTTAACAGTCGTACGGCAACACGCAAATAGCTGGTTTTTATCGTCTCCATTTCCATCTCTTGCGCATAATTAAACCCAGAATCGGAAATAAGTTGTCGGATTTGCCGTCCCGGCGGACCGTTTCCTGCCGGTTGATACAGTTTTACGTAATCGCTCGCCAGCTGGTTGTCTCTAATTATCGCTTTGGGGAATGTTCGCTGTTCCCCCTTGCTTCTGCCATGTCGCCAAATGCCGGACGGCACAATGGTATGGGCCGGGGTACAGCAGTCGTGAAAATAGCATATTAACGAAATTAGCATAAGAGGAGAAAGTCGCGGTCGTCGGCCGCACGACCACGTTCGCGCGAGTGCCGAATCTGCGAATTCCCATGCGAACGGCTCTCGAGGGAGAGAGATAAAAAGCTGGCGCGCATAACTCGCGCGAAATCCCCGGGCTGACAAGCGGACTCTTGATTGTCACCGGTCGGTTGATGATCAACGAAAAAGGCATCGGCGATCTGCTCCAGTCCGTTCGCGCGTTCCTATTTGCGTGCGAAGTTCGACGAACTGTGAGATCTCTCGGGCACTCGCGGTGGCTTCTGTTACGAGCGTTGCTTGAAGAAGGAATTCTCGTGTTATCGTCAAATTACTGGTTATTTGTTTAGTACATTTAGATAGTAGATCTTTTTAGATTAGAGCTCTCAGTGTGTTTTGTATCCTCGTACAAAATAATCTCTTTACTTGTTTTCCAAACGATTGAACCAAGTAAATCGAACCGTTCGTTGACGTATTATATAACGTTAGGAGAAGAACCCATTCAGAAGAACGAGCGCATAAATAATGCATTATCAAACAGACCAGATTTCTTGTGAGAAAATAATTATTTTAAGCGAAGATAGAGCGATATATAATATTTGTAGAGAGAGAGAACGAGAAAAACAGACGCGGCAACGCGAGAGCATCGCGGCCGTCGCAGCAAAATATTTGCACACTCAAATTAAGGCGGAGTTTGACCACAAGGAGTCACCGTAGCGTGAGCCGTACGTTTGAGGCGTCGTCTCATCGAGTGATGTGCAAAGACGCACTTGCATAAGTGCACCGGCAAGAGAGAGAAAAAGAGAGAGAGAGAGAGAGAGAGAGAGACAGAGAAAGCTAGAACGAGAAAGAAAGAGAAAAAGAGAGAGAAAGAGACGCAGCACGACGTTTATCTTGCACAGCGAGGTGTCCACCGTCGTGCAAACACTTTAAGTAGGCACAAATATCTAGCTGGCGAACAGGGGGAGGTCATTGAACCCGGGAGGGGAGCGTCGATCAGCTGGTCGCCAGCTATACGCGGCATATACACACATCGCGAAGATCGATGGTTTTCGACGACCCAATTTCCTGGCTGTCACGCGAGGGGGCGGGGAAAGGGGGAAAAGGGGGAGAAAGGAGAAGGAGGAGGGGAGGGTCGGCGGACAGACAGGCAGGCAGGGGTGAACCTATCGCACTTTCAAATCACGCACTCGCGTTACAGTCCATCTACATGTACGACGTCTCGCTAATTTGCCTTATGCTTCCCCGGAGCATGCGAGCGCGAGCGCGACGCGGCGCGCGTTTCGTCACGGACGCACCGATGCCAATTACGCCGAGCGAATTACGCATATCGATCGCCTCGTTACGGGCGGCAAAAATCAGCGGGACTGCCCCGATACAGAGCGTAAATCCGATGAGAATCAGATCGCGATACGTATCGCGATCGCTGAGAGTGTTGGGGACTCGAGGGAGACGCGCGGCGCTCGCTTATCAAGTAGGACGGCGTAGAGCGGAAGTGCAACAAAGCCTGTTCCTTTAAAGTTAGGACCAAGCGTTGCGTTCTTTTTCAATGAAGTCATGTAAAGAGAAATGAGCAAGGTTTCCCATGCGGTCAGGTGAAGGTTTTCTCATACAACTTGATCGTTACATTATCATAATACGAGATAGTACAATTTCTCGAGATTGGACAAAGGGAAAGTATTACGGAGATGAGAGCACGCGCGATGCGGTACACACGCGGGATTTCTCGGAGTTTCTCAAAACGCGCGCGCCGCGTGCGCGCGATTCGTGCCGGACGCGCGACGAGATTATGCGAAAGTCGCGGTGGCGACTTTCTAGCCGGAGAGCCGCGCGCAGCGCGATAAGGCGCGTATACAAATCCATCTTCTAATCCGCCCGGCGGGGTGAGTCGCGGATATTTTCTTGAATGAAGGTAATGGCCGCGCGAGATGGACGATAAGCGCGCGGCCAAGCCCGAGCTAGTCCGCTAGTCGCGAACTAGTCACTGACTATCCGCGGCTGAATGACTGGAGCCGGTCGCGCCACGGAGGTGGTCGAGCTAGGATCGTTCCGCTTCGACAAAGGCGGGGGAGGTCGATCTGACCGATAGCATATGAAACTGGGTTATCAGAACACAGCTCTCCTTGGACCGGTTACGCTTGATCCTCCTCCTCCTCCTCCTCCCCCTCCTCCCTCCTTCTTCTCATCTTCTTCTACCTTCGTTTCTGCATTGAACACCCACTCGCTTCTAAGTCTGAAATTTCGCGTTTTCCTCTGATTAAGTGGAATGCTCCATATTTTGATTCTCACGTCAAGAACTTGACGCGGCGAAAAGTATTTTGCAAATTTTGGAAATGTCACGTACTATGGTTTATAAAGTAAGAATAGTAGCAAAGTATATGCATAGGACACATGAGCCATCTGAAGTGAACATGAAGTTACTATAGGTATTTGTTATCAAAGTTGTCCTTATTGGCCAATATTAGCCATGTACTTCTTAATTAATTAATTAAGAAAAATAATTCTTCGTGTAATATAAACTACTTGTTGACTAAACTTCTGAATATCGATCATTAATTAGAAAATAAGAAATGGAGAACGTTGAAATACAATAAATGTAATTCCAAAGTGAACTCATCAATTAATTCGTAAAGTCAATTGTATATTCTGTTCTTATAATCATCTATTTAAACATATAAAAAAATTGATATTCTGTCATATTGCAATGTTGATGAACAGCCACTTTACTTGCTCCGAGTTAATAACTATCTCTCAAAGTGCAGCCAACTGCATTGCGTTGCCCTCTAGCTGCATCATCTCCGCCTCTTCCACCTTGCAAGGACACGAGGCCCTTGTTCCAAAGAGACATCGAGGAGAGTTTTAGCGAGGGGAAAGAGCAGGTCCTTGAACCCTGAAGCCAGTGTCGACATTCTTCCTCTATGCTCGGAATGAGGATAGGACATGCACCGATCTCGCCACCTTACGACTCTGATATATTTGGCAAGGGACGCCATTTGTACGCCGTCAGGACGACGGCCCTCCACCAAGTTTCCAAGAAGGACCATAACGCAGTCTCGAACTTGTACGATCCTTGATCTGTGGGGCAGTCGGCCATTCAACGACGTGCCGAATAATGCATTTTCGAAGGACGCCAAAGTTACGATCGCATGCGCGCGCGCTGCAAAATTTATACCTGATCATCTTCAGACGATGAAGCGTTATCTTACGATAGAGGCATGATCTTAAACGTATAATCTCTCCAATTGTTTGATAAAAACGAAATTACAATCGTAATTGTACAATCATCACTGTTACTTGAATTAGAATTCAATAATAAAATTAAAATTTCATTAAAATTAAAATTCGATAATTCTACAATAAACAAATTTATCGCTCAATAATGTGATAAGAAAAGAGACCGTTTATGAATTCTTCCTGACCCTTTAAAAACGTTACTTCGAATAAACTATTATATGTAGTTCTGAACTCGTTGCAGGAACGGTCAAAGTATAAGCGCAGAGCCGTTTTGCAGCGGTCTTTTTATCCCCTTTAATTAACGTTCGCGCGCAAGAGGAAAATCAACAGAACGACTCACGAAAGCGGATCCGCCAGGCGATCGCGACCGAACCGGAGGCCTCAGTATTCCTGTGTCCTCAGTATCCTCAGAAATCCTCGCTGTCACGTAGTGAGCGATCCCCGTCGGTGTCGTTCGCGGCGCATGTAGTCGGCGATAAACGCGTTAACTACGCGATTCAGCGTTTTCTCATAATTCTAAAGGACTAGTCGGAGGCGGCCGACGCGCGATTTCGAAGGGGGTTGTGGTAGTGTAGGTGTGCGATGGTGCACAGGTGAGCTTGGAAAGTTCGACGATCCGTGTCGAGGAGAAACGGCGATCTCTCGCGCTACCGAAGGAAAAGGACCCCAACCTTGATAACTGGATCCAGCCAATGACCCCGGTCGTTCATTGCCCCGTAGGTCGATACCTACCTGGTGCAGGGTTTAGAGGGAACAGGTAGGTAGGTTGGTAGATATGTACTCTCGTACCCGCTGCCGGGATTCTTAGGTGCCTCAAGCATCTATCTCGCAAAAAAAGTGCAGGGTCTCCCCGGGATATAAATAGATACCCTCGTGTGCCGCGGCGGCGCGCGAGGGGGCAACAATGGCTGGGTAATTGAATCCTCGTCGCGAGCGTGCCTGCACCCGGTACTTTCTTCGTTACTTGCAAAAACAGCGTTGCAAGTGGCGCGCGTGCACATACCGGAGGTAACGCCTGTACTGTCTTTGTCATTGGCCGCGGGATGCGCGCGATAAGTATTTCATTTTTATTGATGTAATAAAGGTTTAACTTAGTTTTACGTACGTAAAAATTCAAAAAATATTTTTCTTCATTCAGTTAGAATAAAAGTCTTTTATTATCATTCTTATTGTCCGCTGTTCCGTGCTAAAATAATGAAAGATAAATAATTTTTCAAAAATTATTTGTACAATATTCATTATCTTTCAAATAATTTAGTCAAAAAGATTGTGGCTTCAAAACGAATTTACACCTTGCGGCCGCTTCATCCGGTTGCAAACCTAGTCAAGCATTCGATCGGAATTTTCGTCAGCGCGCAGTGATTCGGCAGAACGACGGCACACGCCATGGCCGCGGGGGAATAGCAAAGATACCTCCGTTTTTGCAAAGCGGATATTGTCAGACGCGTTAAAGCGAATGATCCCGCGGCATGGCGAAGCCTCGGATCTCTCGGTCATCGGCGCGCTCGCGTTCAACGTGGCGGAGGACAAAGGAGAGAGCAAAAATGGGATGCATCCGATTTTGAGGTCATCGAAGATAGAAGAGGGAGGTAGAAAGGAGAGAAAGGAGAACACACGGGCGCGAAGGATCGCGCGGATCGGGGGAGCTACGCGCCGCGGCTACGAAGAGATCGACGCACCCCAGAGTTCATTATTCTCTCGAGCAGGCAGGCTCGACAAAAACCCATCACCAGTGCGGCCACCACCTCATTCGCTTGCCGCCCGCCGCCACCGCCGCCGCCACCCCTCACTTCCCGCGCGCGGTCCCGGGCAGTCCTCGTGGAAAAATCCGTTTCATCGAACCCGGAGTAGTCGTCCTTAGGTCGAAAGAAAAATAATTTCATTACCCCGGGAGCTTGTACCGTCTCGCAGGCACGGATTTAGCGCTCGCGAGAGTGTACGCGCGCGCGCGTACACTCTCGCGAGCGCTAAATCCTCTCCGCTCTCCGGAGATAACCGTACTCCGTATCCGATCCGGGGGGACCGGGATACGACACCGTCTCTTCCTCCGTCTCTCTCGAGTGCGCCTACGGGTGTTCGGCGCACTCGTGAGGGGACACTCGCACTCCGTGAAGGACGCTCCTTCCTGTCGCGGAGGAGAAAGGCTCGTCGGGGTCCTCGGTCACGTACGATCGATCACCGCGGCGATTGCAGCCCTGGGGTCCCCCCGAGAGAGAGAACACCGGGGTTGGTACCCTCGCTCCGGAGGAGCATTCTGCATTCAGTGCATTCCCCCCGCGTTCAATGCACGCTGCAGACGATATCTAGATGGCTGCTCGATGTCTGCCGCCGCCGTCGCCGCCGCTTCAGAGAGAAGAATCCGGCTTACGCTTATACGGTAGGTGGTGGTAGGTATGCGCCGGTGCTTCGGGGGAGTCGGGGGCAGGTGGAGAGCAACAGAAGGTGGAGGCCGTAAATAACGGTCTATAGTTCTCGAGAGGGAGGATCGGGCCCTCTCGCTGAAAAGAGCTATCTTTGGTGCCTCGTCCGTGCACTAACCCCTTCGCGCGCACGACGGGATACTTTTCAGAATTCCTCGGAAGACATCCGCTTTCTCCTGATAAGACACCCGGTAATTTCTATCCTCTCTTGTTCGATAAGAAGAAAAGACAGACAGAGACAGAGAGAGAGAGAGAAATTCGAAAGATAGACCCGACAGAAAATCGGTGACACCTCGGAGTGACGAGAAAGATAATTAATCAGCGATTACACCGACCTTGGCGTATTTTTAATGAGAATCTATCAGTAGAGCGATGCAATTAAAATTATTTAAATGTTAAAGAGTAAATATCAATATCAGCTTTCATTTGCTAAAAACTTTGCGAATGTCTAACGCCCTTAATCTTCTAAACACCCCTGCACACATACGAATGTTCTTTGGCGGGTGAGCGCAGGTAGGAAAAAGAATCAGCGCAACTTTATAACAGACTTCATTTCTCAAATTTGCAAAGAGCAGACTGGACGCGTCCGAGGATGAAACCCTCGATTACTCAAAGTGGTTCAACGACTCTGGCGGCGCGGCTTAACGATCTCTTAACGCGGGCAGCCATTATCTGGAGCACATCGATCACCGCGATTAATTCTATTGAGCTCTACAATCTACCTGTGGTGATCGGCGGTGGTGGTCTGCGTCGGAATTTCGAAACGATCGGTTGCCTCCCCCCTACCCCCTTCTCTTTCACTCTGCAGCACTCTCTTTCTTTTCGCCATCTCTCTCCTCGCCTCTACCCGGTACGACGACCAGGTTTAGGCGAGGTTATCAGCCGCATTAGACGAGACGACGAACTCTCACGCTCCGTTCTTCCTCTTTTCTGTCGCGCCGAGCGAATAAGCGAATAAGTCTTGGAAAAAAGGCAGGCACATGCAGATCGATTCTGTTGCATTCGACTCACGCATTATCGCAGAGAAAAGCGCGACACAAAATTAAAAGCCGATCTATAGGATCTTTCAATCACCCCACAGGCAGATTTTACAGGGCTCATCTCGCAAATTGCGCCTTTTTTCGGATCGAACAATCGAACGCGAGTCAATTCAACGCGTACGCTAAAAATTCAACCGGTTTTCACGCGACGTGCAAAAGAAAGAAAATGATTACTTTCGCTCGATCGATACGGCACGAAAATCCGATCGTGGAATCAGTTGTCCTTCCGGCCGTCCTCCCGTCCTCGCGCGAATTCACCGCGTTTCGGCGCGCGGAATCGGCCGCGCGGCGGCCATTCTTCTCGTTCGTCTCTACCTGGTACCCCTCGACCGGATGATCCTAGCGGCGTTCCTTTACCTTACCCGGCCGATTCAGCGCAGGCCGGGGGAGAATGAACGAGGCGCACGCGAGGCGAAGAGGCGCGAGGAGCAATATGCAGATTTAACGTTGCGAGTGACCTTTGTCGGTCGTTGCTCGTCCCGTCAGATAGCTCGGGTGCACTTGTACTCTATTCCGTGGTCGACGGTACATACCAGAACCAGCGCTGCGCAAGGGGGTGTCGGGGGAGCCGGGAGGGAGAAGATTCTCGCGCACAGAGTCCATTGCGGGGGCTCGCCGATTTTTCATCGGCGGCCGTTTGCTTTATCCAGTTAAAGAGTCGATGTTCGACCTCCATCCTCTTCTCTCTCTGACGCGATCGCATTATTCTGTAGAATGAGAATTATCGATCGCGGATTTTAGAACCCCTTTATCGCAAGAAATGACTGAGTCTCGCGTTATGTATCTCGCGAGGCAATTTTTTCCTAAAAAAAAGTTTATCACAGAAACCTGTGTAAAAGGCAGGATAGTCCTTCTTTATTGAAAATGAACGTCAAATTGTTCGTCAACGAGATTTTCGCTTTCGATTTTCGCTGTATTGGATTTACAGTTTCTTCCATGTGAAACAGGATTATTCGCAAACTGATAAATTTCTCAAGAGCCCAACTCCTCCAGGGCGAACCACCCCTCTCAGGTTGGACATCGCAATCAGCCAGATATAAAAATCTATTAATTTCCATTATATACATCCATTTAAATTTTACGATTAAATCAGTAAGAGAGCCTCTCAGAGGAGTCGACACCATTAGCGCTTTTGTCTCCCGACTGCCGTCAGCGCTGAGGACGCGCGCGGAGCTGAACGTTGCCGGTAGCCGTGAGCGCGTGCACCATGCAGATCTCTGAGGGCGATCGTCAAAGGGGCAAAGAAATCGAACATCGATGCGAGAGTGGCAAGCTGCGATGCAATCGCTGGAGATCGCAGGAAACCGATGCGTCAACAACGTGCCCTCACGTTTCCAAGTGCGTGCGATTGCATCGTCGTAGGCGAGCTCAGCAGAGCGTTCGATCGCCAGCACGCAACGTGCACGGCCGATCACGTTTCGGCCTGTTCTCCTCTTCTTCGTCACCTTCTCCGGCTCCGGGGCTTCTCCTGCGCGCCTCTTCCTCCTTCGCAATCCAGTTCGCTTTATGGCGGAGGGAAAGTGGCGCGCCCATCGTCCATCGGCGTCCACTGTACTCCTCGAGCGTGCAGCATCCTCGGCAATAGCGAATCGCTGCGCGAGTCCGCTCCGCGAGCGAGCGAACGCGTGATTTATCAGCCACGCGGAGCGGATTCCAAGGGCGCCGCGGGCTCTCTCGGGTTCGATGCGAGCTCGGAAGCACGTATCGCACCATTCTCCAAAACGATTTGAAGATGCTCGTCACGCCTCCCGATCGAGGGGAGGCTAATTGTAAATTTAATGATTTCTTCGAATTTATAATTAATGAAAAGAGAAAAAGTCATCTTGTATATTGCACATGATCTGCATGCAGCTTTACATGCTGGAAATTTATTGTAAACTTTTAGCAGATTGATTATAATTCCGTTAGATATTTTTGGTAAAGTTACTTGACTTTTATACGTAGTGTTACATTTTCTCTTTCCGCGAGTTTTCATCGTTTATCCTCGCGAAAGTCGTTTTTTGTTGCCTCCTCATTGGAGTCATTTCCCAATCGCGTCCTCGAGAACGAGCGAGCGAGTGCGGGCCTCCCATCAGGCAAATGTAACCTGAAAAAAAGGATCGACACCACCGCGATCGCAAACGATGAATACAAACCAGTACTCGGCCGATTTTACGATCACACGCGCGCGCAAGCGCCAAGAAAAAATCATATTCCCGCTGCGATGCAACATTCCTCTCGCTCCTGACACATGTATCACTTATCACAAAGATACTAGTATTATGAATTAATAAAATAATAAGAATAATAAACATACATCTCATCATAAAAGAAAAATGTCCCAAGCCGCATTTAAAAATTTAAATTCCACATTTTCAGGACTGCACTAATTACCAAAATTCCACATATCACTTAAAACCGCAAACAATATTTACGCACTTATGTCTTTACGTTTTCAAGAAAATAGTTTTTAAAGTTGCTTTTTCCGTAAACTATAAAAAAATTAATTAAATCAATATCATGTTTCATATATTGATTTAACGTATGTAGAATCGCTTAAATTTGCGACCTTCGAATATTGATATGAAAAATATAAGTGTTTCCGGTGAAGTGAGTTTTCCTAAGGCAGTTTCCGAGGAGGTCAAGAAGTACTTCGGAGAGTATAAGTTCTCCGACCGGACTTCTTTAAGCGGGCAGTAGGTCGATAGGAAATTGAGCTCTTCGTTTTCTTGATCGTTTTTTCGGTTTAACTCGAGCTCGGGGCACGTACGAAATAAATTGAATTCGGCCCGCGGAGGCGCGATCGACGTATAAACTCGCACGTGATTGGCGAAGGCGAGCGATAGCTCGCACGTGAGCGGAGCTGAGTGAGTGAGTGCACATACAGGATACATGTAAGATGAGCCAAGAAGGCCAGTCGTGTGTGTAAGGGCAACGGGTCGTTGGTACGGATCGTGTGCACGGAGAGAGATATTAGGAATACATTTATAACGTTCTCTGGTGATCACAAACGCGACTTACGAGGGGCTCGTGAAGTTTTTATTTATCCATCACGACATGGATACAGTAAAAAGTGCAGCACTTGTATAGAAATTTCAACGGCGATCGATTATCGATGGAAAACGACAATCGATTAAATGTAATGCACAATTATTGTTTGCTCATGCTGGCAATGAGATAGTTTTAATAGTTAAATTTGATAAATTAAATAACACAAGTGGGATTATTTTATTATATCTTTTGTTATTGCTGGAATCTCAGTTTTTGAATTAAAGTTACAGTTTAATGTCGTATTTTTAATGATAGTGGGGATATTTTATTGAAAAAGATAGTGATGTTCTTATTGATTGTTCACATGAGAAAAGAAGTCTTGTATTTGATCGAAAATGCTAATTTGAGTTCCAGATATTTTATTCTATGCATGCGAATATTTTCCAAATTTTTATAGATAATAATAAACTGCATTATCGTTTCGATAAATTATAAAGCAGACGACTTAGTTCATAAAGACCAAAGCGAGACCTGTTGTGTGAGTCAGGTAGATACGTAACTTTTTATCTGGCTAGTCCGCCGAAAAGGGTCCTTCTGTGCCAAGAAATTCCTTTTCGCATAGGCGTCGACTGCAGAGATTTGAACGATATACAAAAATGTAATCTCTATTCTTGTTTCATCGAGTATTTCGTATCTAATTCCATTAGATGAATACTTAGAAAGAAAACTGATGTATATATATACCGATATTTTCTATTATGTATATATTAAATTATTACGTGTTATTGTAATAATTGTAATCGGTCAATGTAAAAAATTGTTACATCTCTCTGCGTATCTTAATCTTCATAAAATC
Source organism: Ooceraea biroi (assembly GCF_003672135.1). Lineage (NCBI taxonomy): Eukaryota > Metazoa > Arthropoda > Insecta > Hymenoptera > Formicidae > Ooceraea > Ooceraea biroi. The sequence continues at coordinate 3,010,829 of NC_039506.1, forward strand.
TTATAGCCTAATTTACAATTAGAAAAAATATTCCATTAAACAGGTATCGCTTGGAATAAATTTCACGTTTTTAATACTTGTCTGAGAATTCTGCTCTAACATCGCTCGTCGAATATCGCAGGACAAATCTTTGCTGTCGCAGCACGAAGCAGTTGTCATTTGGTAGTCAAACGATCTGGGGATCACTTTCGACAACAGTCTCGTAACGACATTTACCTTGATACCGTGGTCGATGTTACGTCGCATATAATCTTCTCTATAAAATATTTTTCTTTTTCTGTTTTTGTGCGTTCATGTAAGGTATTTACTTTCTTCTTTATTATGTTACTTAAATAATTCATTTCTACATATCTGTCTTACGTAATTCTTTTCTTGCGTTGCAGACCTGGATTTCATCGTTTCTGCAGAATCAGTCGCTACTAAAACAGAGTGTGCACTTTCGTGACTGCTACAGTTTCAACATTTCAAACCGCCTAGCATTTGCAAACTTGGTAAGTTTTACTTCTCGAAGAAGAGAAACATAATTAAATATTGAGACATAATATATTGAGATTTTCGTATTTAAAAAAAAAGAAATCCTTTGCAACGTAACGGACGTTACAAATTACTTTGCAAATTTATCAAAGATACGAAAAATACGTTTTCTTCTTTTACTTGACGAATGCGATAAAATATTTAATAATAATAAAAATAATCAATCATTTGTATCAGTCACAAGAGCGCAGCGTTCCGTAGCTGTCCCTCGTCTCACGCATTATCCGCAAAAACGCGAAACATTTATTCCCCATTAGGCACGAGTGGGTTACGGCGCAGCGAATCGGATAAAAATGCGAAATGTCATAACCGCTAAACATTTGCCGTGCCGAAGTGGCAAAGACCGCTGTAAAAATCTTACCGGTGCGGCGTCGAAAGTAAGCAGCTTCCTCGATCCATCGGCGACTCGCCGGCACGTGTTTGACCACGTGTCGGCCTATATCGCGTAGTCGCAGCACGGAATCGTTCCCTATCCTCTTCGTGATGTTGCACGTGCACGCGTGTCTTGATAATGAGATAACTTTACACGCGCGCGCGCGCATTCGCCGTAGGCGCAGAGAAAGGTGTTTATCATTCATTTCTGCCGTTGCCATTCCTGGAAACTGCAATCACGTTCCCTCAATTAGACACGTTTACGATCACCGGGGGATCGTCCGCTCTACACGAGGCATTTACGTAATTTATTACGTCCGCGTAAGAGCGCGGATCTCGCGCGCGATATAATCGACGGGGTCTCTCGCCATCGCGAGAGTGCATCCGTTCCGAACAATCCGATCTGAATCGTGGACTCGCTGTGCGCTCCTACTATTGTCTTCGTCGGTATTTTATCATTATGTAGAAAATTATACGTGAATTACGTATAATTTATTTATTACGTATTATTTATTACGTACTATAATTACGCATAAATCTACGTAAGTCAACAACAATAAATTGATGCAAAATCGTTTTCTTCAATTTGCAGCCGCACGGTTCCCGTCACTTTTGTTGCTATCACTTCCTACCAGCATCAACGATGATACACATCATCCTCAGTGCATCCCTCATATCTTTTATTTATTTTTTATTTGCCTACTGCAAAAATCGTAAGACGCTCCGCCTCCCTCCGGGACCATCTGGCGTCCCGATCCTCGGGTATTTACCATGGATAGATCCCGAACGTCCTCACCTGTCGCTGACGAATCTGGCGAGGAAGTACGGCCCGATTTGTGGACTACGAATGGGCTCGGTGTACACGATCTTATTGTCGGATCCTCAGCTGGTAAGGCAGGCCTTTGCCAAGGATGCGTTTGCCGGTAGGGCACCGCTCTATTTAACGCACGGCATCATGCAGGGGTACGGTGAGTAATCCATTTCTTCACGTTGATATTGAATAAAAGTCTATTCACTAACACTTTGCGATATTCGCTAAACAATGGATCTGCATCGTGCAAGCAGCGGGAGCATGTAACTCTGTTGTTTCAAGGGTTGAATAGGAGAGAAAATGACACTCGGGTTTTCTTCTCTATTTTGTATTATTAATTATTGTTAATTATTTGTTATTTTGTTAATGAAGCGATTAGTCAGACATTGCAATTCTGTATCACATAAAAGCTTTCGTAATAAGATCTTCCTTGCCACATCCTCTTCTTCTTCTTGAAAGAAGAAGAAGACGAGAGACGCACACGAGAGAATGTATTTCACTTTTATTATATATGGAATTCATTTTTAGTTATTTCGGATAAGTAACATTAAGTCCGCAAAACAGTCCGGAAGCTGCGCACGCTCGTGGGAGTCCTTAAAATATTCCTAAAAATCGATATCGATGTCAATCACTGATCTGCGGTGCAATCGATAATTTAAATAATCCTTGAAGGTGTAAATGTTCTCGTTACATACGGTTACATACACCGCCGTACGAGTCGTGAAACGCGCGATCTCAACTTGGTCCGGCAGAGTAACAATGGAGCGACCGGTCACAATGGAAGGGCACCGCCGATCGTTGTAGGACGTAACGGTTCCTCTAACGAAGGAAGTCGCGCCGTGTGGGCCGACTAACCTACTAAACAGCTGAAAAATCTACTTGCCGGCCCGGTGGTACCTTAGGATCCACAAAAAAGCTGGTCGGAACGAGGTCGGCCCGGCGAGGTCGATCGTCGGAGGATTTAGAGAGCTTCCGGGTAGCGTTCGTCGTCGTCCACTGTCGGTAAAACCGCCGACCTACAAGCATTCTTCCGCGTTTTAAACCCGCGACGTGCACGCACAGTGAAAGTCTCTTTGAGGGGACCTCGCCCGGGTGTAAACGAAAGAAACGAATCTCTTTCGGTGACGCGCCGAGTATTTGCTCGCGATGCCATTCTAACAGCTCTCGCGATTTCCGGAGAGTCGTTAGAACACGCTGGATGGAAAGTAATGCGCAATTCCCGGGCCGCGTACGTCGTAAAACTCCTCGTCGTGGGTATTTGCGAACTTTTCACGTTACTTGTGAATATATTAAACGTATTAAATGTTTACGAAGACTATCGATAATTGACTGAATCTTATGATCTGGTTAACATATAAAGTTGTAGTTGATTATATCAATTTTAATTCTAAGCATTAAATTACTTAAGATTTAAAACACTGCGGAGGAAGAATAAAAACTTTTTGTGTTGCAGAAGAATTTTCCCCAAATTAAGCATTTACCCCAAATATGTAAATTAAACAATGGATTCAGGAAAACCTCTATATTTATTAATACGCTATATATATATATATATATATATATATATATATATTTATAAAATTTATTCGATATCGCACGTGGCGGTAACAATGAAGTGCATAATGCACACACGTGCTCGAGCGATTGTCGCGAGGAACTCGCTGCGATACGTAGCCGGGACGTGTGTGACTTGAGATAGAATCGCACTTCCCCCGAAGGTGTGGACCGTCAAGGGGAATAGAATAGAGCTAGTCAGCTTACGGATATCCCGTTCCCGCGATAACGAGGCCTCTAGATTCAAGTGCCGTTACAATTTTCGATTTACGATCAGCGTTACCGATTGCGGCGCGACATTTGATAGCTGGTCTTCTGCATACGGCCGCTCCGTTACTTGAAATATATAGTGAGTATCGCGAACATAATACATGATAGATAAGTATCTCATGGGGTGCCGCGCCTCGCCGCGATTCACTACGGTGCTCCATATTTCGTAGAAGCTAACGCACAAGCTTAATTCAGCGCGTTTAATTGACGTGACTTCCGATACCGCGGCTATATCGAAGGCTGTTAGCCTGCTTTGACATTGCTGCGCGATCTTTTTTCTCGCGAACACGTAAATAGCATCATAAATTTCAAGAAAACCGTTCTGCAAACTGAGTTAAATATAAATCCGCTTCGCCGACCGGAAGTTACTCCAGCGCACTGTCGCGTCGCGCGTCGCGTGCTCGCGCTGCGTGGACCCGATTGCCATTATAGTACCCCGATTCACCAAAGCCGCATTTACGCGGCTTTTGTTTCCAGATGAAAACAGGGTTACTCGAACAGCCGTAAGTTTCAGCCCGCTGGTTGAAAATTCGCCGGCAAGGCCACAAATTCCGTCGTCGGCGACGACGACGACGGCGGCGGCGGTGGCGGCGGCGACGGTGGCGGCGAAGCCGAGCCGAGCCGTGCCAAGTCAAGCGGGACGATAATTTCACGGTAAAGTGTACCACGGGACCCGGTGGTACCTTACACCTCGTTTCGAAAGCTCCCATCCTCCCGTTCGCGATTCGCCGTCGTCTCCGGCGTGCTTCTCTCTTTCCTTCTCCCTCTCTCTCTCTCTCTCTCTCTCTCTCTCTCTTTCTCTTTCTTTCTCTCCCTCTCTCTTCCGCCCCTCCGTGCCCTCTTCTCTCTTCATTTTTTCCCCGACGCCCGGTGCATGCACGCGCGTGTGCGTGAGCCTTCGGCGATGTTTACGAGGCGCCATGCCTCCGAGTCAACGGCCCCGTGATTTCTCCATTCATTTCCTTCGCGCTATCGCCGCCGATCTTTTACAAGCGCGCCGATAAATACCCGCGTGCATTGCACATCGACCGCGGTACTAATTTCAATGACCGGCCGTCGTGAATTCAGATTGCTAACGCAGAATTCTAGACGATGTGAATCCAGTCGTGAGTCGAAAATTCGTGTACGAGACGAATTTTCAAATCAACGCTCGAAAATTAAAAAGCACTGTTCTCGATCGGAGTATCGTGTGAGTAATACAAGCAGCAATACGTATTATGTAATATTTTAATAAAAATAAGACGCATGTTAATGTTCATAAAAGTAAAATTATTGTATGCACAATTGACTGCCAACAAATTAAAGCAACGCAGGGAAGCATTCGAACTGAAACGCGCATGAGACGAATTGGTGGCCTGATGCACGCTAGATCTGGTGCAGCCGTACCCTCTTCTGGCGCACGTGCACCCTCGCGACATTGAGACGCTTCTGGTACCTTTCACGAGTGACTCCTGCGTCCGGAGAGTCTTCCTCCACTCCTCACGGATGCCCCTCCAGGGCATCCAGGAAAGATCCTCCCGCCGCCGAGTCTCCTTTCTTTCTCTCCACCGGAACAACACCCGGTGGGGAGATCCTAGCCACGCCTCCGTCGATAGGTATCGTCTCGGATACATATTTCGATGCCTCGAGTTTCGCCGAACCTAGATCAACCGCGAGACCGCCGTAGGAAAGGGAGGCTCGTGGTATCTAACGCTCGTTTCAAGTGGTAAGGACCGAGATTAGTCGGCCGAAGTCCCTCCTGGCCGCGCGCCGTGCGGACCGTTACTACTTGAACGCACGAAAGTGCGCATCACCACGCGTTGAAGTCTCCAAATCGGAGCATCGGCAGACGCGCTGGCGCTTTGCCGCGCGCGGCGGTTGCACGTCAGTGCGATCGCATTTTATCCATTATTCCGTGGCACAAATCTTGGACTCGATAGTTTGCTAAAGAAATATGAATTGAAGGGAATATAATGAAGATGACAATCATGAGAGAATTTTAGATGGGTTTAAGGGAGATAATCAGAATGTGTTTAATGTAGTACAATGAATTCGATAATAATGTATATGACAGATATTATGAGAATAAAATATTACATAATTGTTGATCGTCGTTACGATAGAAGAAAAAATTAAGTGCTACGTATTCTTCAATTATTCATGCTGCAATTATTCGGCTTCAAGATTCGATAGCATTTATGCAATAATTATAAGCATTTATTTTTAAATCGTATTACGCATATTGTGAAGCTGTATGAACTACGATACTCTTCACTCGTGTCTCAAAAAATATGGTACACTCTGTTTCTCCGTTCAGTTACTCCAAATGATCGAGGGCGCGCTTCGTTTCACTCGAGGGAAATTTTGCGGGGGAAATCCACATTAATCGAGGATGACGATACTATCGATGCATGAGAAAGATGAGCACGGGGAAGAATACCGGGAGGCGCGTGCCTTCGGACGGCGCAACCCGTGATTATCCGACAGCACGTTTACACGCGCCTTTATGGGCGCGCTTGCATTTCTTATGCGGTCAGCAAACTGGTTGCCCCGCCATGGCGGATAATGTCGTGCGTAATAGCGTCAATTTATTATAGAGCACACTGACGACGATGAAGCGCGCGCGGTCCGTAAACATATTACGCAATTTTCCGCGTCGCGCCACCGGATCGACCGATTCACGTCCGTCTCCATCTTGTGAAACGCGATTGGCCTATCAGTTGCGATTTTGAGATGAGGAGAACGGAAGAAAAAACTGAGAATCCACCAGCTGTTGTATTTATTTAATCGTTCTAGGAAGTCGTCTAGACTTTCGATTTTTCTTGAACCTATTATTATGAGCAAGTGCGTTAGGTGGAAGGACTAGCACGTTCCACGAGGTCGGAAATACCATGGATACCATCCATCAGTAACCAGGTAACGGGGGAACGATCGGCAAAATGCGGTGTGGATCAAAAAAGTATTAATAGGCTTCTGGGAAACGCGCCGAAAGTGAGAGTGCAATTCTTATAAGACACGATATTTACTCTGCTGGTGGATAAATGATCATTTTTCAAAGAATTTTCGTTAAATTAAAATTCAGGGAAACAACATACTTGCAAAACGTTTGACTTGCAAAAATCTTTTGATAAAATATTTTAATCTTATTTATCAATATAAGTAAAAATTTAATACTAACATGGATTCCGATATAATACAATTCACATTATTTTATAACAAAAGGTAATATCACAGACACAATAGACACAAGACAACAGAGAGAATAGACCAATATGCGAAATGCATAAAAATAAGTAAAAATTAGTTAATCGAAGGCGAATATCTATTCTTCTTAGTGAACCTTCGCTGTAACGATTTGCATGCCATTAATCTCGATAATAAACGGACGAAAGAGCAACGACAGGAGAATCGTCATTACTCGGAGCCGATTACGAGTCGGCATTATTGCAATTACAGCTTGGGTTAGAGAGCGACCGCGTATAGAGGCCTTAAGGTGTCGCGTTACACCGTGCACAGTCGGAGCAAGGTGTGCCAGTGGGAGAGAGAGAGAGAGAAGGAGACTTGATCTTGGAAAACGATAGATCATCGCCGCCACTCTCGTTACCGCGGTGCATCGACCTGCATCGCGGCGATCGTCAAAAGTGTCTGGACGATACGACGGCGTTGGCCTTTAAGCGGGTCGACGAAACCTGAAATTCTCAACGTCCTTGATGCCACACGAGCGGCAGCATCGACGCTAATTTCAACCGATAAAAAAAACCGCTCTCTGTCACGATTCACTTTTATGACATCGCGATTCGCTTTATGCTTCATAGGATCCTTCGAGGATGGCCGACTTTTGCCCAGCAATACTGTCCAAATAACATTGGTTTTTTGTTTTCTTCTTTATTTTTCTCCATAGACGCAAAGACATCCACATGAAGACACGATGTTTAGTGATTTATTATCTAATTATAATGATCGATTGTTTTATCTTAATTACTCCATTTTGTCAAGAAAACATAAACGATGTTGGAATTTGTTTCTTTTCGACATCTCTCTGAAATATAACTCTTACAAAAAATCTCTTCGTCTCTCTGTTTATTAAATAAAAGTGAAGTACACGTAGAATTGCAGTCCGCGAGTGAGACCGTTTTTATGCGGCTTCGAATAAGGCAACGAGCAAACGCGATGATCTACATCGTGATAGAAAAGTCGCGCTTCGAATCGGACTTGGCATACCACAGCACTGACTCAACGATGCAGTCAGGCAGCGCGTGTAAAATAAACATTACACGCGAACTTCCAAGCGCGACTATTCCCGCTTGACTTATTACAAACGCGTAACACTGACGTAAGATGTCCGCGATTTTCCCGGCGGCTTGTTTTCCTCCTTCGAGCGCGGGAGTGGGTGTGGGTGGAATTTCATTTTTTCCCTCACCGCGCGATCCCCACGCAGTATCCTTGTGTCTCTTTTTCGCTCCACGTAATTATATACGCATCTACTGTTCTTATAATCTCCGTCGCCGTATCTATATAAAATTTCCGAAGCCGGTAGAGTCTGTCTAAATAAAAAAAACTCAAATATGTATCACACAATCCCAATAAAAATCATTTCTCTTTATTTCACCTATTTTCTCAAAAATCGAGATATCTCACAGAAAATCACTGTGAAACAAGACTCCTTCCAAAATTGGCAAATTGAGAAAAACGCGATCGATGATACGATATTTTTGCGCAAAATAGCTACTCCCTCGCGGTCGCTTCAACTAACGATCGACGGTCTGACCGCTGGCTCCTGTTCGGAATCCATCAATCTTTTTCCCGTTTTCGTAACGCGCGGCTCATCCGCCATTGAGTAGGTTAGGCACGTCCGAGCGGACCCGGGACCGGCCGCTGCTCGCGCGCACCGACGCGAAGGACTCTCACTTTTATCGGTCTCCTTGAAGGAAGTTCCCCGGTCGTCGACAGTTCTGCTCTGCATCCGCGGGGAATTACAGTTAGCTCCGCAAGGACGGGCCGACGGCCTCTCCCGTTAAGAGCGACGCGGAGCGTTGCATGGACGGCCGGCGCTCACACATCGCCGACCTGTCGTGACCCGCTCGGCTGAAGGTCATCGTTTGAGACGAACCTCCGATTTTCTTCGAGTTACTTTGCGGATTCAGCAGAGACGACAAGAAATCCCGCCGAAAATGGTTGGCTACCACAATTATTTATCCAGGGCCCGCAGTAGTTGCTCGGCAATCGCGCACGAACGCCGCTACGAACAATAAAAGCAACGAGAAACGGTAATAATCCGAAGAATTATGCGGACTGTTCTGATTCTGAAGAGCCGTTTTCGAGTCGCAGCCGATCAATATTCATCGGCCATCATCATCCTTCGCGATTATCGACAGTGCGCTCCTCGGCCGCACTGACTCATCCGTGCTATCTTGCAATCGCGAGAATTATTCGCAATTATTATAGCGATAGAGACGTTGAACCATCGCGTGCAGCAGAGGCGACGCGAGTCCCCAGCGCGCGTTGCGAAACGCGCGGACTTTAATGAGGAACCGAACCGAGCGGACGCGGAGCCGTTCGTGATAATGATAAGGGAGACCACGTCGACGCTCCTTTCACAGTCGTTCCCTTACGCGTAATTCGGTAATTTTGCGGTAGACTCGCTCGTTATTACCGAGCAGTCGAAATTTCGAGCGGTATTTCAACCGGCGCGCGATCGATCGATCGCGCGATCGCTGTATTTGGACAGGACAACTATCGCGCGTCTGTCGTCTCATGCGCTCGCCGACTCTTTTTGCAGGCTACCAGGTGGAACGACCGGCCCTGAAACGTTCGGGACGCACGTATGCATTATCCGTCTCTCGTCCGGTTTATTTCTGGCGGTTCGCGAATTCGTGGACGCTCCTACCTTCCTCCGTCCCCCTGCTCCGCGAGACCGCGAGTGATGTCATCCCCTGAAATCATCGCGGCGGGGTGTTTAGTTGCGTAAGAGATCGACCGGCAAGGAGAACTCATTGTCCGTAGCAGCGCGGAGAGATGCATTGCCGAGAGCCAGCTCGCGCCTGCTTCGTCGCTCTTTTAAGTTAAGATCGTCTCGGTCCTTGTCAAGAGAACTGTCTCGACTGCAATATTTTTTTTATTCTGTTTCTCCTGTTTGAAATCGTTGTAGGATATTCTGCTACTTTAGTATTATAAATACAAAAAAATGCTTAATTGCTTGATTGAACGTGCTCGTTTCTTTTTCTCTTTCTTTTTCTTTTCATTTCAAGTCTCGCAACATACATTTAAATTTCGAAATTATAATTTGAGCATTCTAGCTTGAAGGTAATATGTTAAGATATCTTGGTACATTAGTTTACGTAACAAGGAACAAATTTTGATTTCTCCAAAATTATGTTCTCAAGAGTATTAAATTACATATTACATCAATAATATGATTCAATCACTGAGGCAGAACAGAGAGATTAATAATGCGCGCGCGGTGCATCCGCGATCCCGGAAAGTTTTCTTGGCGTCATTTAAATACGACACTGACCTATCGACGGCGCAGCCTCTTAGAACAAGCTGCGAATGATAAATAGTATCGCAAACACCCAATGCGCGGTGGCCTATTTGTGCTCCCTGCTGATGGACTTCCATTGCCTCTTCTCCCGACGTCGTCTCGAATGCACGCGCGTGTACCACGCGGAATTCTAAGCTCACAGAATTCGTTCGTCTCTTCCGACGGACAAACTCGCTTCTGTTCCTCGGAAGTGCACACAACTGAGCATCGATGCTTCGTCAGCCGACGTGAATCGATCAAAGATCATGATGCCTTCCGTTATGCTCTTCCTCCTTGTTCTTTACATAAGCCGATCGATTCGAGGACGCAATGTGCAGAAGGAGAAGTCGGATGACAGATTGCGCGCCGAAGATGCCGATCTGTATTCTCGCGGCACGCCGGCCATAAACCTCGATAATCTCATTGAACGATGATCAGGATTCCGAGATCATTCTCGCGCGACGGCGACGCTCGCGTGTGATCTGGCTGCGAAATCGACGTGGCAGAGATGCACGCAAGGGACACACCTTCGCCGCCGTCCTGGCGAGGATAAGTACTTCAGCGTATGCAAACTTTAGCGTACGAGGTCCCCCATGAATCCTTCATCTTAAACAGCGCGGCGGAATTTCAGCTCAGTTTTGATCTTGTCACTTGATCTTCACTTTGGACTACTTTCATTCTTCATCTCAACCGTGTCTTAAAAGATACTTCTTTCGTTTATTTTAATTTAACGATAATAATAGTTTTGCATAAAACCCCTGATACGTGTTCTAGCATTCATATATATAACATATATTATTAGAATTTTAATTTAATAATGAATGATAAATTATATTTTATTTAATAATAAAAATATTAATTTTTTTAAAAAAGGGAGATTATTTCAATTTTTAATGTGTATTGTAGTGCGATGGAGCATAATTAAAGTGGCTTTAAGTTATAGAGCTCGGCAAGATTTGCACGCGGCAGCCGATTTTCAGCTAGCGCCGCCTCGCGCTATTCCCCTTACCTCGAGCCCCGCGCGCAGCCAACAAGCTGCTCGCGGCTCAGGACCGTATGACACGCGTATATCTACATATATTTCCACTAGCTTTCCACGTCACCCGTGAGGTACTATCGTTGACGCGTTTTTTTTTAAGTGGTATCCCCAGTAGGCCTAATCCACCCTATGACCCTAAAACAACCCTTTTAAGGAATAAATTCGAAGTCCGAAGTTTCGCAGCTTGGGATATGATGATTCTGATAAAATTTTATAAAAATCAGCACCGGTTTCTTTAACCGTTTTGAGAGAAATATCAGTGTGTAAATCACACAATTCATCCTGCAAATCAAGGTGTTGTTCTTCGATTGACGCTGTAACTTACAGCCTGTAAGGGGATTCTCGAAAAGAATTAATCGAAGAACAACACCTTGATTTGCAGGATGAATTGTGTGATTTACACCTGATATTTCTTTCAAAACGGTTAAAGAAACCGGTGCTGATTTTTATAAAATTTTATCAGAATCATCATATCCCAAGCTGCGAAATTTCGGACTTCGAATTTATTCCATGTTTGGTTCCACATATTCATGTGAAGCTTCATTTTCGAAAATGAAATTTTCCCTCACGGGTGACGTGGAAAGCTAGTGGAAATATGTAGATATACGCGTGTCATACGGTCCTGAGCCGCGAGCAGCTTGTTGGCTGCGCGCGGGGCTCGAGGTAAGGGGAATAGCGCGACGCGGCGCTAGCTGAAAATCGGCTGCCGCGTGCAAATCTTGCCGAGCTCCGAGTTATACGATAGAGAATCAGGAAACTTATTTAGATAGAGTCTAACTCTTGTTTGGGAAATCAGCAGTTTGTCATTATTGTTACACCGTTACATTATATCCTTTTACAAAAGATCATAAAGACAGCAAGCGAATAGATATTTGTTTAATTGCACCGCTCTCGACGATAAATACCAACAAATGCTTTGATATCTGCAGACACTTCTTCCGTCACAATCGCAGGCTCGTTATTATGAAATAAGACGAGTGTAATCTTGATAAACGCATAACAGCTCTCTATCGGGCCGATTAATCAAGCTGCATTCACGCGTATCTAAAGGTAAATCTTAATTAATAGTCGAGATTTTATCTGTATCTGTGCTTAGGTTTTGTTACCGATACATCTATTCTTGCCAGCCTTGTATTCAAATTAAAATAAACGCATGCTCACATGTGTGCCAAAAGAAAGAGGAAGGAGAACAATTGTAGGAAAATCAACTATAGGTATATAAAAAAAATAACATTTGACAAAGATAATATAACAAACTGAACATCCAAGAAAAAAGGAAGAGGAACATTTCTCGAGCAGACTGCTCTAGCAGGAACGCGCACTTCGTCGCTATTGTCGTTGTGCTTAATTGTCAACGGCCGCCGCTAATCGACAATTACCGCGCCTGGTTTATCCCGCGAATCCGTTCGCTTGCGGAGAGGAGGAACGGCGAGTGGGTGCGGTGAAAGATTATTGTTTATTCATTCGAGGATTATCCTTCGGCGAGTTCAGTGGCTGCACCTACTTACCGGGAATGACGGTAATCCTCTCGCTATTTTTTACACCCCCCACCAAGCGCGGTTCGCACATCGCGCAGAAAGAGGCAGGGAGGCGGAGGGACGTTCGGGTGGCGATTTATTTATGACCGCGCGATTAAGGTGCGACGAGGATCGTCGGGACGACGACACACTAAGGTGGAGAGAGAAAAAAGAAAGAGAAGGAGGGAAAATTCGGGCGAGATTCTCATCTTCGTGCGTTCCGCAGGTCTCATCGGCGCCGAGGGTGACCTTTGGAAGGACCAGAGGAGGTTCGTGGCCGGATGCCTGAAGAATTTCGGCATGATGAAGCTGCCCGGTACCAGAAGAGACAAGATGGAGGAGAGAATCCTCGCGACCGTGGACGAGTGCATATCGGTAAATCCTCTTGAGATTTGATACATCGCGCGCGCAAGGCCATCATCGTGTCACTGATGACCCCCTGAAACGATGTCGATGAACCTCACGTCGTCATTCCAGAATAATAAATTCACGGAAGTTATTCCACTCACCTATTTTCTGGAAATGTCATCGCATTTAATGAAGCTATTAATTTCCGTGGCATTTCGACTCCACGTCGTTTTCGCTCGACGATCTAGATGCAAAGATAGTTATCCGCCGCTGTATACGATCACGTTGCAAGGTACGAGCGTTTCTGCTCGACAATCCAGCCGCATCGGGCGCACCCGCGCTTTGAAGAAAGGCGAGCGCGCGGGTTTGATAAGAGCACTCCGCGTTTGCTAAATTCCTGATATAACGGGAAACGAGAGACGGGCGGGGGTGATAGAAGTTCCTCATGTTTCAATGCCTTAGAAACTGAAGAGTCGCATCGAGGCAGACGGTATCGACCCGCTGGAGACGCTTCATCACTGCGTGGGCAATCTGCTGAACGACCTCGTGTTCGGCAAAGTTTACGAGGAGAACGACGAGGTGTGGAAGTGGCTCAGGCACTTGCAGGAGGAAGGAGTCAAGCATATCGGAGTCGCAGGACCGCTCAACTTTTTTCCGTTTCTCAGGTACGGCACCATCCCTGATCGGAAAGGTCCTTCGCGGCTCTCCTTCCCGATGGAGTTGATTTGCATAGCGCGCGATATGTTTTGCGCCTCGCTAACGAAAGGTAAACCGCATTATACGAAGGGGAAAAAAACCGAGTAAATTGATCTGCACGTCCAATTAGCGTGTCGATGATGCGACAACGATTCACTCGGCGTCTGCCATGCAAATGTCATGTTTTTCATCGATGGAGCGATAAACATGGGAGGCAACTATTTTTTTTTCTTTTTTTTATATACACGCGCGTGGCGTGACAAATTGAGCTGAATGGTAGAAACTGGAAGAGCAAATAGAAATGCTCGTGTAAAAAAACTAGTGCGAAGGATAATTTTATTTAAGCCGTTAAATACGTATGCATAAGTCAGATGGATCGGAAAGATCACCGATAACAGTAAGAGAGAGAGAAGGAAGACGTCCTTAACAAAAGGTTATAATTATAAAATCAAATCAGCTTGTTCTAATGACTGTTGTAACGCGGATGTAAAAGCGATTGTGTGATACGTAAAACTACGTGAATCTTAATAGTACTGTTTATAATACGACAATAATATACTTTTCTTCCACCACGCGTAAAGTGGAACAAAAGTAGCTAATTGAAATAAAATTATCAAAAATACACATCTGCAATTAAAGATTAACTCCCATATTCGAAAGAATATTAAAAAATCGTGTTGCCGGATTTTTTCGATCATGCAGATTTTTACCACGATACGGGAAGATAATGACGTCACTCGTCGATGGCAAGCTGAAAACTCATCACCTGTATCAAACCATTATCGATGAGCACCGTGCCCGACCTCAGAAGACAGACAGTTTCCTGGCAGCTTTCGACGATGCAATGAGGACCAACGCGGACAATCCTGGGTATTTCACGCAACCGCAATTCTATCATTTGCTGGCCGATCTTTTCGGCGCGGGCACAGACACCACTCTGACGACTTTTCGTTGGTTCATGCTCTTCATGGCGACGCATCCGGAAGAACAAGTACGCTTGTATAACATTTTTATATTTTTACATTTCTCTTCGCAGAAATTCTCGAATGAAAAATTGTCGGCTTTTTCCGGTAAAGAAATCTTCTCTTAAATTGGTCGTGGTCTTTTTTTCGCAGAGAAAAATTCAGGATGAAATGAACGAACTTTTGGGAACGAAATTACCCAGGCTGGAGGACAAGCACGTATTGATTCGACTGGAAGCGGCAATCATGGAGACGCAGAGATTGCGAAGTATTACGCCGCTCGGCATCCCTCACGGTACAATACAGGTAGCAAAACTGACATGTATTAAGAAAGAACGCAGGAAGCAGTAAAAAAAAAGTCAATATAGTTGGCGCTTGTACATTTTATTTTACAATGTCTGATCATAATTTACAATTACTTGTTAAATAGAGAATATTTATCCTGCCGATCAATAGCGGTACTGCGATTAGTCGCTTCAGAATAACCATGGCAATAATCCATAGCATTCATCCAGAAAACCGCGAGATTAATTATATAAGTTACACTTGTAATGAATTTGACTGAAAACTTGACGAGACTTGAGACAAACTCGGGACGATCTGCGTTTAAGGACACTCAGCTAGGCGATTACGATGTACCGAAAGGCACCATGGTCGTACCGTTGCAATGGGCGATTCATACGGATCCTGCTCACTGGCACGACCCGCTCTCCTTTAAACCGGAAAGATTTATTGCCGAGGATGGGAGTCTCGCCAAGCCGAAAGCTTTTCTGCCATATCAGACGGGTAAGCTGACAGGAAAAAATGGAATGTCAGAGGTAGAGCTTCGTCGTCTCATATCGCGCAAATATTGTTGTTTCATGCGACACGAAGGCAAACGTATGTGCGTCGGTGATGAACTGGCCAAGATGATGCTGTTCCTGCTCGCCGCGAGAATGCTTCACTCGTTCGCTATCTCGTTGCCAACCGATGCGCAGATCGATCTGGAAGGCGAATGCGGAATTACCCTGGTCCCGAAACCGCATCGATTGATTTTTATGCCGCGGGAATAAATTTGCATGTATTCGCGATAACGTTTTTTATACGCATAATATATTGTGCTTTATAAAACTGAGTATATTTAAATTTCATGAAAAAAAGTATATATACATACATGGTTTACACATATATATATACCTTATTTCTTATGCAACGTTCGCATTAAATTACATTATAAATAAATGATGCACTATAAATAAACAACGGTATTTACCCTCTTTATTAGTCCTCTAATATATTAATTGTCGTAAGATTTTATCTTATATTCAGGGAATTTTTATATAATTTTACCGCCACACGAATCTTGAAGCAATAAGGTATATTTAATTTGATAGATGATTATGATGCCCTACACACACTGTCGAGTGAGGCGCGGGTGTCTAATAATACATCAGCAAAATTTATTGAAAACTGCAGTGATTCTACCGGTTTACATTGCTCATTCGGGAACTGAGAACGATCTTTACGAAAACAGAAGGAACACAAAGTCTCGCAGCATAATTGACTTTAGTTAATAGGATGTTAATGGGACCTGTCACGAAATTGTTTACAGCTATAATTCTCTACCTGTTTGTGTCAAATTGTGCATGCGACAAGGCAAGCGTGCTTCGTATCTATTCTTGCATTAAAACACGTTTCTTGCAAGACGGATATTAATGGAATGGAATAGCGAACGCTGCAAGATATCAGACGCTCGCGTCGCGTCGCGCGATTATCTCAGCAATTAAATTTCGCCATCGGCGAATATTTTAGTTCGACGACATTAAAAGGAACGCCCTCATCGAAGCGCGTGCGAGCGCGCTGATCGCGTAGAAATGTCCGCCCTGTGAAAATGGACGACATTATTCGTGTGCGTTTTACGTTTCGCGAGGAGGAGTACGACATAGTGAATTTTGAGCATGCGCTTCTGATATGGAGATATAAGCTGTTAAAATATCAACCACGATATTGGGAGATAATTTCACATAAACCGCGCCGCTACCCCTTTGCTTCGTGCCTTTTTTCTCCCCTGTTTCTCCCTCCTTCTCTTCTTTTTCTTTGTCTCGTCTTTTTCACATATTTCTCGCATCGGATTCGTGAAATTCCGTCGTTATGCAACACGCAACTTTTTTTTCTCACAATATTGCTGGCCTTGGCTGGAACTACAAGAGCACCGTTCACCTACTGCCGAAATCGCGTTTTCCTTTATTGATATTGATTGTTAGGATAGAAAGAAGAAAGAAAGAAACGCAGATCTGAGCAGATAGAAAAAGGAATCTCCGGCAAAAAGTTGAAAGAAAAGGTCGAGGCTCTGAAATAAACGATGAGTGCATGCGAAGGCCTCTTCCTGCTTTTATACACGTGTCAACGTATTCGTGCATTCGAAATGTCAATAAGATGTTCGACCGCATTGTAAATGATGTACCAAATTATGTAATCAACACAAAATTCGCCTGCAAAGAATCAGTTGATCTTATAGTTTGCTCAGACTGATTCCTCTCCCTTCTCTCTCTTTCTCTCTGGTCCCAGTTGATTCGATTGTTTTTGCAACAAAATCAATTCTGTTGTTACACAGAGTAAGACAGAGAAATATTCATGAAAAAAGAGATTCGTTTTTAGTAAGAAACACATCGAATCAGACCGTAATGACCGAACACCACTTTAACCAGGAGAAAGCTCAGAATTTTAACCAAGAGAACGAGAAA
This sequence comes from Ooceraea biroi, assembly GCF_003672135.1. NCBI lineage: Eukaryota > Metazoa > Arthropoda > Insecta > Hymenoptera > Formicidae > Ooceraea > Ooceraea biroi. The sequence continues at coordinate 3,028,154 of NC_039506.1, forward strand.
GAGATATTAAGACCAAGAGAAGGAATTCAAACGGTCCAGGCTGTACGAGGGCCCTGCTCTAACACACTTTCAACTTTGTGTCAGGTAATAAAAAGAAAAATGCCTCTCTTCCTGCCTCGCAAAGTCTGCTGAAGCAACGGTTCTTCGAAATTTCTGTCTTCACCGCGCACGGTGGCCAGGTGGCGCAGGAGGTTCAGCCTCTTCAGCGCTGAAAGACCGCAAGGTTTGAGCATCAGAGCGCAATGCGAGAAAGGCCTCCTTACTGGGCCAGTCTGGGACACGTGTCGTGGCCGCATGGTGCAACGCGCATCTGGGATACCCGCGCGCTTTTCACGTGTACGACGCTGCAGGAAATGCGCGATTATCGGCGCACGTAGCCGGGATGTGCTGGCGGCCGGCTGAGCTGACCTTACGTAACTTGCGTGCGGTTTGGGGCCACTTGACTTTCGTGTCATTAACCTTACCCGGTCGCGCAATGTACCCGGCGACCACATTTCGTTAGAACCCAGAACGCGCGAGTTTCTCTTATGTAAGCGCGCGCGAAGCTCGCGCGCGCCTGCTTCTCGAGCTCCCGCGCGATGCTCCCGCGAATTTTGCCGTCTCTCGTGCGAGAGGCGACATCGAGGAAGAAAATATCGTAATAAATATTTTTTAATTTGCGATTGCAGCATAACTGATGAGGTTTTGCCAATAAAAGTGTAATGACCTTTTGATAACTTTGTTTTCTCTGATTACTTAAAGGTCGGTAACTTTAAAATTAATCGAGAATTGGTAACTCATGATAACGCGGAAACATGTCCAGAAAATATAGATAAAATAATTTCTTTTTGAATTATTACGTCGTGATCGAAGCATCTAATAGAATAGTCAATTAATTAATTAATTTAACACGTGATAACCTGCTGATTTTAATTTGTATATCGGATAATTTCTTTATTATTCGATATACAAATGAGGTTCATAATTATATATCTCCGAGCACTACTAATAAAAGATATGACAATTTTTCAGCAGTATTCCTTTAATTTGCTCACAATTACATTCTTTGCAATGGAGGAATTAAACTCAACAATCAACGGGGTTGTGACTATTTTTAGTGACAGCATCGCGCGGTATGCCTGACTGTACAAATTGAAAAAGCGTCCTACCAAAAACGAAACCGAGCTGGCCGGTGGAAGAGAAAGCTAGGACCAGCTCAGTCCTCTTTCGTAGGCCCCGAGCAAGAATCCTCGACGAGTATCGAATGGCGACAGGAAGGGACGAACGCGCGCGCGATCAGAGATCAGAGTCGAAGGCCGATGGTGCAGCCGAAGAGCAGCAAGTTTTTTTTACTCATCCCGAAGAATCCGGTTTCCGAGATTGCAGCTTCTAGACGAAATCTTTCGCGGTAACGATTGATAAGGACGTCGATTTCTTTGTATATTCGGCCGATCAATGTCCGCCAATGTTACGATAATGCTGATCGTTTCGACGCTAGCGGGCACTTCACTGGTGCTTGAATGATGTTTTAAGATTTAATAGAACTTGATCGCGTTACACCATAATGGAAACTCCATGAAATATACGACTAACGTTAGGCTGTAAGATTCACTTCAAGAAGTTTAAATAAATGGGATATGATTGGGATAGGAAGAATGATCAGATCAGACTCACAATCATGTCAACTGTAAACATTTTTATTTCATATAGAAAAAAAAACATTAAATAACACAGTTTCGCGGTCGACGAGTGAACACAATGCGACGTTCCGCAATTCATGCGTGCGCTACGTGGTAAGATTAATTAACGCCCTATACTCGGATACTCGGACAGAGGAGCATTCGTGCGCGCGACAGCGATCCCGTGTCGGGAGTCCATCAGTCCATCGTCGAGCGCATTTGAGGGGCTAAAGGTAAGGTGAGCACGTTTCCACGAGCTTCGTGCCCCTATCTAAGAGACGGGATCGGCACGCCGCGGCACGCTCCTCGCCGCTTCTAGGATGCACAGCCTGGGATACCTTTGGGAAATCGGATTGCACGACGTCACAATGAATCGTCGACCGTACATCCCGGATCTCTCGGATTCACAGCCTCAGCCCGCGCTCGCACCCGAGGCGTCCAGCAGCGATCGGTCCCAGCGAGCGGAATCGCGGCGGACGATCGATATTTTATTTTTATACACCATTTTATTTCCGAGCGCGGCTGTCGCGCTCGGTATGGCGGATGTCGCAACGGAATCTCACGGCGACTTTCACGAAAATCGCTCTCGGCCGCCGCGCCGGGTCCGGTCCTGCGGCTGACCGCGGTTAGAGGGATCAGCGACATTGCCAGCCACCGCGACATCGCGGTGACACCAACGCGAGCGGTCTCGGGTGCAAGGGCAGTCTTGCATTCTCGTGAATCGGCACACGATTCGTCGACCAGCTACACATCATCATTAGAGATACATACATACATACGAAGAAACGCACGTTCACGCAATCAATCTATTTACATACGCGTGTTAACTCTCTTTCGCTCGTCGTATTTCTCTCTCCACTATCCGTCTCCGTCCTAGCTCAGACACGCCTTCTGTGTTCTCCCAAAAAGAACGCCTTTCCATTCGGCGCCATTCAGCTCATCCATTAGAAGCCCAACAGTCGGCCACCGAAATTTCGATCGAGGAATCATTCTCAGGCATATCTGGGCTAATGGCGGATTACTATATACGTTATATCGCGGACGAAAGGGGGGCAACGCGAGCCGCCGTCCTCGTCCGCGGTCCGGTCCGCGGAGATTTACGGTAAGTCGACGATGGATTCGGGATCGTGACGGCGTTGGGCTGCGAATCGGAGTAACGTTCTTGATGAGTGACGAACTGACACGATCTTTTCCCTCGAATCACCTCGCACGAAGCCGTGACGCGAAACGACACGGCGGGATTGACGTTGCTCGTTACTCGCAAGGCACGAAGTCGTTGTCGAAACCGCTCGACGCTCAGACGAAATCGCGTCAATCTAGACTAAACGCGAATAAATACAAAGCGTAAGAGGACAGGGAAAGGAGAGGGATGGAACCGGAGCAGAGAGTAATATTCGTAAAGCGTTATAAATAAATACTCGTGGGAGCGAATGAAAACGATCGAGATGCGGCGGAATGATTGGGGGAGGAGGTAGGGGGAGATGATTCGCAACGTGGGCTCCTTTTGTACTTTACGCTATAACGCCGAGGACTTCCGCTTCCCTACGGGACCAATCAATTGATGCTTCTTCGTACTATTTTACGCGGGAATTACTCTCGCAGCCGAGGAAGTTTCATTCGCTATCCTCACGGTCCCGGCGCCAGAAAGATGGCTACCCAGAATTTTTAACGGGATTGCGATAACGGTATCGTAATTAGTCCGTGGTAGCTCGAGGATATCAGGGACGCGATTGGCGATTTCCTTTTTTTTTCTTTTGTCTCGAAATTTTCTTTCTTCGATTGAGATTGTTTAATCTCTGACGTGGTAAGAAGAAGCCATGCTAGTATGGCGAGATCGCGGAAATGGATGAATAAATTTTGATAAAACCTATGTCATTAACATAATTGATGAAAACGATCGAAATAATGCTTTCTAGTTAGCATAACGAAGTAAAAGAACTCGCCGTACCAAAACTAGACGGATTAGTGGTGAGGGCATACCGAGCATCAAATACGCTTCGGAACTTAACTTATATCTAACTTACATAACACATATATATACACACACACGCGCACGCACGCACGCACGCACACACACACACACTCTCTCTCTTTCTCTCTTGATTCTATTCTATTAATAAAATTACTTCAGTAACTTTCCACAATTTTATAAATTTCTTATGGAGGATCATCAACTTATTTCAAGAATCATATGTTTAAAAAAATTATTTTAGATATCGGAGAACGATCGATTACTTATCACTCAATCATAAAAATTAATCATTTAAAGTTTAGATTAACACATAAAATTTTATCTAATTACAAATTTGTTTCTCAGTGTTTTCGCCAATGATGCGTACGTACAGTGCATCTTTTCTACTAATTGTAAGTCAAACATTCATGCAAACCAGGCGAGTTACTCGCGTTTATTTGCCCGATGGCTTAAAAATTAAAGAGTCTTTATCTACCATTAAACTTCAACCATTAAATTATCATTATACCTTACTATCAAACTTTTCGTAACTACAAAAATTTGGTTTCACGGAAAGACGTGCGATCGTTCTCCAACAATTAACATACAATCAGACAATCTTACGGGTCTCCATGTCGATGCGCGTATGATTAGTGGATGATTCCATGGCGTCAGCGACTTGCGCGAAATCTCTTCGACCTTCTTCCTCCGGCGATAGGAACAACTACCGTGCCCGTGCTCTGGAGCTGAAGACGCTCAATGGCTGCCGACGTTGCGCAGAGGCCCGCTGCTGATGACCTCGTTGCTGTTGCAATCGATTAGATTGAGTTCTCTTTGCAGCAGGCAAACCTTGAAGGGATCCGGCGACACCGTGATACCGGCGTTGCCTCGCAGGCTGGGCAAGGAGGCGCCCTCGGGCACCTTCAGGTCGAAGGAGTGCATCAGCGAGCTGAAGAACAGGAAGAGTTCCATGCGCGCCAGCATATCGCCCAGGCACATTCGCCTGCCGACTCCAAAGGGCATGAAGTATTCCGGCTTGCAGACCTTACCCTCAACAGACAAGAAACGGGACGGCCGGAAGGCTTCCGGCTCGTCCCAAAGTTTCGGGTCCATGTGCACCGCGTGCAACAACGGCACCACACTGGAACCGGCTGGTATCGTGTAGCCGTTCACCGTCACGTCTCTGTAACATGAAGAGAGACGAAATGGCCGATTAGGCAACGCGTTCCGTCCTGACTGATGACAACTGATTGATCGATTAACGGCAATTAACAATCGAGAGCAAGAGAGAGTGTACTTCGACAATTTAACAATTACGTTACTGATAAGAGATTCGATGTACTCTGTCTCACGTATAGTTTTCTAAAAGAACAGATTTCACGCCGAGTTTAGTGCCGTAATTCTCGTGTCTGTAGCACCGCATCACGGTCGTCGGCTGTGCGAGATATTAATCCACCGGCGAAGTCAGGCAGCAGCTTGACTTTTTACTCGCGCGCGCACGTGCGCTCGTCACGCTCTTTCTGGCCGCGTTCTCCGCGAAGAAGTGAAACCGGGCCGCCCGCGCCGTTTCTAATGGCGGTCGCTGCTTTCCTGCGAACGATCGTTCCTAACGAGCATTCTCGATATATTGCAATCCGATACACCTGCCCGGCTTCGAATAGGTTCTTTGTCCGTATGGGAAACGATGTCATCGACCTCGAAGGCGCCTCGGACCAAAAAGGCGGGGCTGCCCGGCCGAAAAGCAGACAGGGGGGCCACGCACCTTTGCTTTCACTTTTGCTCGCCGAATATAATCGTCCAAAACGATCGCGAGGTTCCGATATGCCAGACACGAAAAGCCGTCCGGGAGGAAGGCGAGGACTCGTTGTGAAACTCGCTCTTGGCTTACGTAGAGTCAAAGAGAAAGGGAAAGGGCCAACCACGTGTCCGCGCGCCAAAGAATAGACGATGACGATGTAGGGAGATGGCATGATAAGATAGATCAGTGATGAAGGCTCAATTTACCGTGTGGTAGCGTGCGTCGTTCCAAGCGGCACTACACTAGATCGGCGCAGGACCTCCAAGATCGTCGCCTCGGTGATCGGAAGGAAGGGAAGATCCTCCAGCGCGGGCAATCTCGATCTTCCTACGACCTGGTCCAACTCCTCCTGCACTGCCGTGGCCGCTTCCGGATGATGCAGCATCATGATCACTGCCCACTCCATGGTGGTCTTCACCGTTTCCATGCCAGCGGAGAAGAGATCGCCCAGGATTTGTTGCATCTGACGATCTGCGCGAGAAAAAGAAGAGACGATCGTTTAAAACCAGTATTCGTATCATGATCGAACTTGACTGCGATAACCATGAGAAGTAGATATCAATTGATGAATTGGACAATCAATTATCGGACATTACTTATATTATTTGCTATGATGCATGACGCTGAGTCTATAACTGACACAACCAATTCCTTGTAAAAGTTCGTTATAATGAGACACCGATCACTCACCATGATCTTTTCCCTGGAAAAGCGTGCCCTCCCGACCTTGCTCCTTAGCTTGCTGGATCTCGAGCAGATAGGTGTCCACGAGATCGCGGATGTCGTTCTTGTCGAAGGTCACTCTGTGCTGGTTGACGGTCTCTTGGAAGAAGTCAGCCATCTCCTCGCGGTTCTGCGAGATCTTGTGTTGAACGCCCTGCACGCACGGCAGGTAGCGCATCATCGGTATGTAATTCACGGCCGCCACTCTGCCGAAGAGCTTGAACCCTTCCTCGATGAGGCCCATGAATCTCTTGAACCGCGAGTCGCCGTGCTGGAAACGCACTCCCATGATGATCGAGCAGATCACATTGCTGATCGACATGGCCAGGGAGGGCGCGATGTCCGTAGGCGCGCCACGTCGCAGCTCCAACCCCCGCAGAAACGTAGTTACCTCACGCTAAATGGGAAAACGTCACGATCGTTTATTTCAGGCAGTCTTGATCGAAGTATTCGCGAATCTCTCTGCCGCGCTCTAGGACATCGCGATGATCAAAGAGCCGACATACAAGAGCTGGCAGATAAGATGAATCGATCAGATACGCGTTTCGAAGATTTCACGTGGCCGCTGATAAATTGATAAGATAGAATCGCTAGATCGCGTGCCGATTACTCCTAGTACTCACCATGATCCTCGACTCCATGACTTTCTTGCCCATGCCGCTGTACGTCATGCCAAAATTCCTGAGTTTGTCATGAAGGAATTTCCTTTGGTCCTTCCACATGGCACCCTCGGTGTTGATGATGCCTGCAACAGCAATGTGAACGATGCTGAATCGCGGGAGAACTCTCGTATGCGGCGCGTCATCCGCGGACTCATTTCGTCTCCACGGTGCGGTGCCGATCCGTCCGCGAACGACCGATTGCGACAGCGCGGAGCACAAGTTAGCATTGACCGAGAAGCAACCGTGGAAACGCGCAGCCATGACCGATCGGGGAAACAGTTCGGAAAATGATAACGATCGCAGAAGAAAATCGCTTGAGTTTCCCCCGTGTCCGGTAAGTCGTACAATTTCGTTGGGACTTCCAGGCAGAGCATTTCGGGTGCGTTTTATCAGCAAATTGGATGGAAGATGGAAACGGAATCTCAAGACGCGGAGAGAATCCCCGATAAATCCCGGCGAATCACGCGAAAGACGAGCAGCTCCTACTCGGGCAGAGTGCTTTAACCCCCACAATGCGATATGAGAGCGTGCTAAAGTCGCGAGATAAGGCGTACTATCGGAATCTGCTGCGCTCGACACTCACCGTATCCGTCGAGGATGCTGTTGAACTCGGTGTGCGGCCTGCCGGTGAACTCTTCGCGTCGAAACGTGTCGCGTATGATGCGATAGTCGCTGAGGACGACGACGAGCTTGGTGCCGAGCCGGGCGCTGAACATGGAGCCGTACTTCTTGGCCAGCTCGCTGTACCGCAGGTGCAGGTCGCTCTTGATGAAGGGCAGATAGCCGAGGATCGGCACCCCCCACGGACCGGGCGGCAAGGTGCGGACATACCGCAGCCACTGAATGCACCGCACCATCAGAAGAACACCGATAAACACCAGAAGGGTGTAGAACACCTCAACCCTGGTGCCGCCCATCGCCCGCCAAAGCCACTGCGCGATATGTTCCACCAACATCTCGAATCGAGTGACGTGTTACTGACCGATCGAGATCCGATATGGGGTTCGCTTTCAAACGTCTTTCAGTGTCTTTGGGTGTCGCGTCGCGATTATCACTGACGCGTATATTATCACACGAAGTCTCTATATTTATATCTCGCCCTTTCTCAATCTACCGGTAGGGTAAAAGGGAAGATCACAACTCTGTCTCTTCGCGGAGCTACCGCGTTGCTCGTTCAATGTTTCTCTGACTCTATCAGACCCTGCGACTGCCGATGTCGCGAGACAAGTGAGCAATGCACCGCAGTGAGGGAAGGTACACTATGACTCAAGGGTGCACTAGGAAACGGGAGATCCCGAGGGAGACGCAGGGTGATAACGAGCAGCTTGACGAAGAAGAGGGTAAAAAGGAAGGTAAGAGAGGAAGCTGTGCGAAATGCGAAGAGAGGAAGAGAAGAAGGAGAAGAAGAAGAAGAGAAAGAAAAAAAAGTCGGTCACCACCGCAGCCGAATTCGCCGGCGCTCGCCACGTCGTGAACCGTGCGAGCCACGGAAAGATTGAGTATGTACTAACATACACCTTCTTGTCCTTGCCTGTCTTATATAGCGACTCATCAGGCTGCGGTCCCCCGGCGGTCCCTTAGCACAATGGAGGGGTGGCCAAACGGACAGAGAGAGAGAGAGAGAGAGAGAGAGGAACACCGCGGACGTCGGAGGGTGGGGACGCGTCGGTGGTCAACGGGGAACGACAGGTGGGGATAGAGCGTGGATCGCGTACGCGTGCGGGGTGGTGGACACTTACGTTGGGGATGCGAGGGCGGACCCCTCGTGCTCAGGCCTCGTTGGTCAAAGACCACGAGGCCTCTCGCCCTAGGGACCCTGGTGGGGGCCGCGGGCCTTCCGCAGGGGTCCTGCTTCGGCCACCCCGTGGTGGGAGACGCCGGCGTGAGCCAGCGCGGCACGAGCGAGTTTGATTGTCGCGCAGACGCCGCGACGCGGCGCGGTGCGTATCGTCGCGATACGTCGTTCCGTTCGGAACGATCTGGCAAGTCGCAGAGGAGAGTCAATGAACAATTTTGCTGCTTCTGTTTCTTGAATGGGAGTGTCGTTGCGCGATTGTGCGGACGGATTTGTAAGCGCCTCGATTCTCGTTGCATTCTGTATCCCGATTTTGAATTACCTTCCTCAGTGCTCGCGTTGATCTCTCTCTCTCTTTGGCTAGCTAGAGTCTGATTAGAAGCAATCTACACTGGCTGATAGAGAAACATTTTGCTAAGAAAATGTTTTTTCGCTTGAATGTTTTTGCTGCTTGCTTACGCTTGATTGCTATATCGAACTGGGAATTATTCGATTATCTATTCAATCAAGAGAGAGAGAGAGAAAGAGAGAGAAAGAAAAAAAATATCTAGGTGTAAAACTGATAGTAGTTGCGATTAGATTAACTTGAACATAATTATTTTGCAGTGATAGACATGGATACTTAATCTTCATTTATTTATAATAGATAACATCGCAACGCATCGTTGTAACACTTTACAATGTCGTGTTCTATATACTCCGCTAATAAAGATAATTTAAAATAGAAAGGAAGAGTACTATGACTGAGAGAAGTAAGAGGAACGTTTTCTATTTTTATGTGTAATACTTATCTTTCTAAATTACACTCCCACTCAAGTCACTGAAATCTAATAATAACGCATTAACATCTTCTACCTTTACCTGATTTAAAGAAAATTTATCCTTTAGAAACAAAAATACATTTTTCAGTATTATACAAACGTCACTAATACCGTTAATTAATTATTATAACCATAACAAAACCGATGAGAGAGATATTAAGTATCACCTTAATATTAACGTGCCACTTAAAACGCTACGAAGCACGAAACGGATAACAATGGAGCGCGTATTCGTTGCTGATGGCAAATAGGTGATAAGTATCGTTACGAGCAATTTATCGCCACCGAGTGTATTACTCGGCGTGCGAATACGCTGATGCGAATACATTTTGCCAGATTAGCTCGCGCGGATTACACTTCGCAATGAATAGGTATGGCACGAAGGAATAACGGGCTGCCTCATAATCGGCCGCTTGCATCATAATTCGCGAATTGTGCCGATCGATGACTTTGCACCGACGTCTTGGTTCTCTCTTATCAAGTCCTCGGGGTCATTTGGTCAGGCACGTTCGTTTCTCGACAATTTCGGACAGTCATATTTCGCGACGGGCATCACGTAACAAACCTAATTAATCTTAATCGCGAATGCATTCATTTCGCAGGCCGGCGATTCGCGCACCTAATGAGGCCCATAATTACGCAAACGGCTTCGATGCGAAAGATCGTGATCGCGCTTAAATGACCGATGATTTGCACCGTTAACGAAGTATTATAAAATTATTAAGAACATGCACGTTACGCATCGGCTGCGCCGTGCAATTGCGATATACAATTAATATTTCGCGCGATAATTAAGCTACTAATTGACAATTGAGGTCATAAAACTACAACAGGCGTGATAAGAGACAAAAAAATGTAGAGATGATTGTAGAAATAATTGAATAAACGACTTCAATTAACGATTTATTGCTGATTTCATATCTTACTCAACACGCAATTAATTGTTATTTCGGAAATTTGTATTTTACCTGATTTGCTCGCAGCATTTGCATCTGCAGGAACGACGACTTTCTGGATCCAGGGAAAAGTCGTAAATTTCTTTCGTTTCCTTGCACCCAGATCGATGTCTCCCATGATGCATTTCCCTTGGCGGTTCTTCGATTCGGGATCAAGCCGCTCGCTACGATACACCTGCATCTCAGGTCATCGACCTGCTTCGTACCTGGCGCTGATAGCCGCGCTCGTTCTGCATTCACAGACTCAAAGTTAAAAAACCTGATTAATTAGTCACGAGGCCGTCGCGAATTAATCGATTGGCCTATTGTACAATAGCCACGTACGCTCTGTGAATCATTATATTTCATTGCGAATATAACATCAAGATAATGTGCAGTAAAGTGCACAAGTGTGCGTGTGTCTGTGTGAGTACGTCTTATTTCTGAAAAATGATTTCGAAATCGAACCTTGTACTATAAATCGTTAAATTATACATGAATGTAATTTTTTATTTAATTATACTAACTTTTGCACTAGATGTTTATATATAATTTTATGTTTCGTTTTTCAGAAATGTGTTATTTTTTTTATGTATTGAGACGTACTCCACCAAACTTTCACAATAATCACGGAGGATTTTTCGCATTTTTTCTGAATTCTGGTTGCAAGGGTTATCAGTGGACGTCGATGCGCACTTTGTAGCGATTCATTTCACTGCGATGTCGGACAATTTGATAAGGCAAAATATGTGCGAGTAGAAAATCGCCTTAAAATGAAACGGTTTAGGTCGTTGTGAAATGTAAATTACATTGTTCGTGTCGGAGGTGAATTTTCGGACGGCTCGCTTGTAAAACCAACGTCTGACCCATTTGGGCATATTTATTCGTCCGGTACGGTGCGGCCTGTCCAAATAAGGGGGACCACATTTGGACAAACGATATCTGAGTGCATACCCTGGGCCAGTACAGAGTATGCACGCCATGCTTGGCAAAAACGACGCTCTCTTTTCTTTCTGAGAATCTCTGTGCCGTTTATGGGGTCAGTTTCCATTAGATATAACACTCACAATTGTAAGTCCTTTAAGACTAACGTTTTAATTTTACTAGCGAGGGAAAGGGGTTTAAGACGCAGGAATAAGCCTGAGTGAGGGATGATAAATTTCGAAGCGTGCTGTTTACCACGCATCGTTTCCAAAATCTCGGGCCGATTCACGAACAGCTGATCCCGTGAATTCGCAATATACGCGCGTATATCTGCGCAAGCGAGACTTTGGACGGCGCGGAATCTTGATCTCGAGTCCCCGCCGAAATCCAATTTATCACTATCCGCTCGCCCGAGTGTAGCTTCGGGACAAACACTTCGGCGGAGTTGCCGGTTGGAGAACACTCCGGCGAGTTCCACGCTCCGAGGGAACGTCCTTCCTCCGATTAAAATGCGTCGATTATTCGCGACGCGGCCGATTTCGTAACGTCGCCGTGCGTGATCTGTTGCCCTCACGGAATCAGCCGCGAAGTTCAAGGTCGCCTTCAATCGCCGGCCAGCCACACGTGGAGTTACACCCCGAGGCCTCTCCCGCGATTCATTCCTCCACGAATTTACCGCGCGCACGAGAACCGGAGAACCGCCGAGAGATTGCACGAGAAAGTTAAATCAATCGGACGCTGATTAAGTCGAGAAACAGCTAACTTACACACGTGCATTATGTGTTGCAATAGTTAAAAAATAAGGCGATCACGTGATGCCGAAATTTTTATCAGCGAGTTTCAACAGTCGCGTACTCTTTCGACAATCTGTATACTCCTCTCGAACGTGGAAACAATAATATTTGTGCGAAATATCGTGTGTTTTGGAACCGGAGTATCTCGAACGGAAATTGATCCGCAGTATCTCCTTCAGTTGGATCAGTTTACTCACATTTTACGCAACGAGGGATCATTTTTATTGTGCGCTCGCGGCGAGTGTAACGCGTTCGTTTCAGTTTACGACGTTGTCCGCTTCCAACTCGCTTAGGCTCGCCAAAACTCGAGTAGTTGTCTAGAAACGTGGAATTCTCACGGAATTAGCACTCCGCGCTGAAAACGACGTCAGCACGAGAGCATCGCGGAGAGCCGCACTCGCAACTTGGCGAGTCGAACTCGCGTTTCCAAGTGCGCTTCGATCGCTTTCCTTTCTCGGGAAGGCACAAACTCGCGCGTTCAATATCGATGCAATTATCGAACGCATGTTTCACGACAAACGCTTTCTCCGAAATGAGTTATCAATCGAAATTAAATTCCGACGACACACCATAGTCCCATCCATTATCCCCATCGCGGTCGGCGCGTATCGCCTCGCAGAAGAGTCTGCGATTCGAAATTAAAACGTGACTCATCATCTTGAAACTTCTCCCCTTTGCTGCGCGATAATTGGAATTGAAGAAGCACGTCCCTCTCGGATTATCGGACTTACCCCAGTTAATCGCGACTCACGCGCCTATGGCTATCTGAACTTTTCGCACTTCAATAAGCCCCTATCGAAGCCGTGCGCGCGCAAGTGCACTCAAAATGCACGTCCGCGATGAGTGCGCGTCGGGAATCGCGCCTCCCCGGTCGTTGATCCGGAACCTGAAGAACATAACGATCCCCGCGTCACGTCGTCGCCGCGATTCACGAGGACGGAGCACACAGGGAGGGAGAGACGAAGGGAGGCACGTCCGAAGGACTCCGCACGCACCTCCAGATAACCGCGCGACCTTCGCGATCTCCGGAATGCATCGGCGATCGCTCGGAATACATGAACGAGCGCACTTCTGCGATCGATTGATCGCACGACGGGGTGCAGAGAGGGCAGATTAAATGGCGCGACTTCCTCCGGCCAATCGTGACGCATCCTGATGCGTCGTTGCGTGATATCGCGTTGATTCACGTCTCCAGGAAAATCCATTGATCGTTAAGGAAGGCCCGGATGAATGCTCCTCCTTCTTGCTCGTATTGCCAATCTGAGTAACAGGTTGGTCGTGACGTCAGTGCCCTGCCGCCACCTCGCCATTTGACACTGCTTATCATATCTTGAATTTACATTTAATATTATATATGTGATATGCAATGTGCATTGAAGTTTATTATTACTGTTATTATTGACACGCGCTGATATGGATCACTGATGCATTTCTGGAATTTCTATCCCATTTATCTACCCCACTGTCTGAAGCTGATATCTGGAGGAAGCTTTTCTCGACTTGCTGCTGATGTCAGTGAAGATTACAACGCTCCTCTCACGTCGCGTCGTGACACTCGGGAGACTTCGGTGTCGTTAAAAAAGGCTCGCTAGCGTCGCGTAGCCTTTAATTACGTCGATTAAAAGTATCGATGACGAGGATTACCCGATCAACAAGAGGTGAAGAATAAAATGATCGACCGAGCACGGCGCGATCGCGATCGCAGCGCGTAAATGGAGCGAGAAGAGGTGGAGACGAAAATCAGTCGTGTAATCCACTTGGTCGGCGATGAGAGAAAGAGAAAGAAAAAAAAAAGAAATGACAATGAGGAGGCAGCGCGCGCCGCGTCCGTGCCCTTTATGTGACCGTTCATGAGAGGTGAACGACCGCGAAACAGACTTCTCCGGAGAAAATCGTCATGCCCCCCCCTCCCCCCTGTCCCCCTCGCACCCCACCCTCCACCCTCTCCTTGCGCCCATCGCCATCCCTCCTTCTGTTTTGCCTCGCGCTCGTGGACGCTGGAATGACATCCTGGGAAAATTAGAAATGCATCGTGGCGTGGCATCGCGTCGCGCGCGCGCGCGCAAGAAAAGCGCGGCGCGGGGAGGAAACGAATAGAGCGAAACACGGCGGAAATGACGCGGGATTCACTTCGATAAGCGAACAGGAGGAAGTGAATGAAGTCGAGGAGGAGAGGAAGCCGATGGCGAGAGACGACGACGATGACGAGGAAAGGGACGGACGAAGAAACGCGGTCTACGCTCCGTCTGTGATCGACGGCAGGGGTGAACGACCGTCCATGTGGAGGACGTGTTGCCGCTGTTCCCTTCCCGTCGAAAGAGCAGCTCGCGCGCGCACGAGAGAGCCGCGACGAGCACGGGGCGCGGTGCCGCGCGTAGACGAGCTGCCGATCACGACCGCGATCGTGCCTGCGCGACTCGCGGCGTGCTAAATCGCGCGATGGTAGCAGCCGCGAGGTATGCGAGGATTTCGTGCAATGGAAATCGGGGGAAATTTGCCGGGGCAGCGCCCCGGGAGCCGCGCGTACCCCGAGTTTCCCCGAGTTTCTCATCGCGCGAAAGGCACGATGTTGCGAGACTGGGAGATTCGGGGGACCACGCGGTACCACAGTCGCCGCATGCGGGAGCGAATGAAGGTCGAACACGGGAGCAATCTGGAGGAGACCGGAGCTCGTCGCTTTCAAAGCATTTGTTAGAAATCTGCGGAAATTTGAAACTGTTTCGCACTTGTGGCGTTGTTCCCATCTTGCAGCTTGAATCGAAGGCAAAGAAGGTCGCATTAGCGTAGCGCTTCCACCTTGCTGAGCTTCATGATGGGTCATTGGCCCCTCGCGAAGCGGCACGAGCAGTTCTCGAACCAATAGTCGATGGAAGTTCTGTTTGTGGGCCGCACGATTGATCGTAATTATCGTATCAGGGATCGTAAGAATTGCCGCCACGCGCGATTCTGAATTCACGATCATAATTGCAGTTACGGTGCCGAAATGCAAAGCGCACGGCGCGCCAAACGGGAAAGCGTTATGTCACCGACCGACAAACGTGTCCCCGCGACTTGTTGCACATGCAGGAAAAAAAGGGGCCACGAGAGCCAGTAGGTTAATCACCCTCGAGCGGCGCGGGATGCATTCTTAGGATAGAGGATGGGAGGAGGGAGCGGGGCAGCGCGCTAATAAATGCTAAACCGTCAACGAGGATTCGCATAGTCGCGTTCCTCGCAACAATGGCATTCTATTGCGCGCCTTTTGCTGTCGCGAACGCCGCGCATTAGATGCGTGAGGCAGCTCCGTGATTCCCCGCACGTACCAATAAGTGCATCCAACATTCTTCTTCCTTAATGAATTCGCGGCGATCGGCTTAAGCGGCGCTCTATGTACAAATAGAATTCGCCGAGATGCACCTTCGCCCTGGCGCTTTCTGGTCACGTATGCGCCGTGTGACAGCGCGAGTCGTTGACCTCGCCGATTGATGTGGATGCTTTTTAATTAGCACCGATCCCGCGGACCCAGATGGACTTTCGATAGTAGCACGTAACGCGTTCGAAAGAGCTGAATCGTTGGATAAGAGCTTAGTGACAGATAAGCGCTCGGAGATGCTCCGAGAGATCTGCGACTTCGAGAACTCGCTCGAGATTCGCTCGTCCGCGTGCAGCGAATACTTATATAATCATGTTGAGTACATACTTAGCTTGTCCTGTTCTTATTTTATGACAGGGAGCAATGGTAATCCATGTGATTAATGATACTAAGTAGGTAATTAACGATCAATCGCGTGTCTGGAAGAGGGAAATCAGGTGCAGATGAGGGAATTAAATACAAATTTGAGGATAATTCTTAGACAGTATTATTCAACACAATATAATTCCACTCTACAACCTCATACAACAATCAATTTACGCTATAACAAGCTACAAGATTTAGCAATACAAGACTTTTCGCGATAACGTATCTCAAAAGGATCCTCTGCTCGATCGAAAGGATGGTAAAATAAAATTGTTAGTAGGCAAATAAGCCATAAAAAATGCGATTAACGCTATCAACTATGAAAATATCCCAAAAAGTGCTGACGAACTGCAGCATTTCCTCGTCGACGCCGGTTGTCGTGGTGGTCCTCCAGTAAAGCGCACTTATAAAGGCAAAAGGAGCGGCTGCGATTAGAGCGGCACTACACCGTGCGTTCTCCACTCGGCGTGCAGTAGAAGGTGGTGCCGTAGGAGGAGGTGGGACACATCTGGAATGTGTGTAAGATAAGTGGCATCCGGGCAATGCCCTCGCATGTAAACAATCAGAAATTGCAGCCCCGGTTTCAAGTAAGCGGGCACCGCTCACGTGTGTCGCATTTACGTTTATGCGCGATCGATCGACCACTATTGCCGCCATGTGTGTGTGTGTACCTATGTATTATACAAGTAGCTGCATGTGTGCGTGTGCGTATGTGCATGACTCGCGCGCGCACATGCCTCACCGTTCATTTATCGCGCCGCGCTCGTTGCAGCAGCGGATACTTCGTCCGGATACTGTTGCCTGATCACGCGAGCTAATACTAATTGCGGGGTACCGCGTGGCAAACACGATTAAAGGTGGACGACGTGCGAACCGCCTGCTGCTAAAAAATACTCCCTGTTTCTCGAAAAGAACGTCGTGCCGTGCTCGCTTGCCAGCGGTCTAGCGGTGTACGGTCGCTCTACATCGGAAACCTCGCCAGGGAGACCCGAACGAGATTAGCTTGATTTTTTTGTCACGCGGTAATGCGTAATGATCATGTGTTGTATAATTAATATTATGATAGTGCGTAATAAACGCGTGTGGCGGGCAATTAAAGCGGAACAGCCGCGCGTTCCTCGCTTCTCTCTTCGGTGCAGCTTGACTTCGCGCGTGTTAAGTCCGATTCCAGGTGTGCCGCAAAAGAGCACTGCCGGTCTGCTAATTGCATCCCAATTGCGCAATACGCCCTACGACTGCGTGCAGTCCCTAGTTCAACAGCTTCCATGAAAAAAAATCGCCCAAGGAGTCGCCGGCTGTCCACAAGAGTGACGAACGTTGCGCAAACATCATTTGTCAAGCGAAACGTCTATAATGCGGCACATTCTGCTGTATTTGCGAGTAAAGTCTGTTCCGCTGTTTGCATTCGCGTTTGCGCACTTCGATTACGAAGACGAGTTTCCATCCGTTCACCATCACCGACGCGGGGATGCACGAATGCTGGTCGGCGGAATCGCGAATTTCGCGTGTAATCAATCATTCGCGATAAGGCACGTCGGTGTATTGCACGTTCCGCAAATCGTTACAGCACGACGGTCGATTATAAAAAGGCGGTCCCACTTACAGCGTACAAACATGCGCGCAACTTTAACATTACGTCTATATTCTCACAAATTTCTTCTATTTATTCTCATAAAACGAATAAAAGTTTCATCAGATAAAATATTTCTATTTATTTTTATTCGAGGGACGGGAGATGTAATGGAGAGAAGTATAATGGGTGGAAGAGAGGGGGAGGGGAGAGGCAGAATTATTGGAGAGAGCGGCATACGAGAACGCCGGTGCATCTCGCGTCCGCCACAACAAACTTGCCGATGGTGCTCATCCGTTGTGCGAGGAGGGAGCGGAGAAATTTATCGCGAAAGGAAAGAAAGGGGAAAAATAAGGATATACGGCGCGGATGCTTGCATGTTTAAGCGCGGTTATATGCCTGGACGTGCATTTAACCTAGAGCCGAAAGATTTACTACCTCTCACTCGCGCTCGGAGCTCTAGTTCCCGGAGTCTCTCGCGTACTAAGGACCTTCGGTCGTTGAACCCGAACGCTCGATTGACGATAAATGAAAAGCGTTTGCGTATCGCGCGTCTCGTTGCACCGTCTCGGCGGCGCGGCGCATGAAACGCTTCCTCCGGGCGGATACGCGGCCAGAATTTATTCGAGGCACCGTAATTAATCGCAATGAACGGTGCTTCTGCTCTCCCTCACGAGGCGGGGAGTGCACTCGCATTTTTGCGCGCGAGATATGTAAAGCTACGCCGTAAAGATCGATAATTACAAGAAATTCGCTAAAGATTTAGCAAATCCAGGTACAAACATGGAACAATTTTTTTTAAATTTTTTATACATTTATTTATTCTATTTCATTTATATCATAATTATTTTGTAACTCAAGCTAGCGCGTTAACAAAATGTGGACGTTGCGCAATTGTATCTACGAAACCGCACTTTCTGCGAGTGTTGATAATATGCTTTTGAATATCCAGCTTCTCCAATTTCTCACACCGGGAGGCAATCAATTGCGCGGCCAGTCGGTTCATTTAAATTCGCCTCTGTTTCATCTCGCGCAAAGTTGCAGGCTGCATCTTTCTCGGCACCGAACCGGCGTATGTGGGTCAGAGTGGAACCCGGTAAATGTACCGGTACCCGCTATAGTATACACAATAATCGTACCGTATTTTTAAACAGTTGACATTGTCGACTTAAATCGGCCCACGCACGGCACGCCCCTTCATCGCGCGCGATTCATCACCCGTACGACTCTGCTTGTATTTTTTAAAGGTGCGTACTGAAACGGAAACGAACCGTGCCATTTGTGACTGGAGAGAAAACCCGTCACGAAGAGAAAAAAAAGCGCGAGGAAGAAAATAAACGTACATTGAAAATATTTTATTAAAATAAAATAATAATTTAATGTAAAATAAATGATTTTAATAAAATAACTTCTTAATAATTGATTTCTATGCAAGACTCGTATGTAATTTTATATAATTTTATACAAATCAAATTTTATATAAATGCACATAAATTCCTTCTAAATCACGTTTTGTTTAGTCACCATGTTTTGATGTTTTATCCAAAATACGTCACATACATTCCTGAGCACAGAACAATGTTGAAATATAGATAACAATACGTCTGAAGAAAGTGTCGTGTCACGTCAATGAAATCGTAGAATTGTTGGTACGTGAACAAGTGTGATAAGGTCCCTACGGAATCGTGTAAAGGACGCGATGGTGCGCGATGGTGGCCTCGCAAGGATCCATGGTGTGCCAATCCAACAGGTTTCGTTTCTAACGGCTAATAACGGGCCCAGATGATTTTGGGGAAGCCCGTTATTCCTCTCACGACTGCTGCTCGGACGCTCGCCCGTTAGAAATCGGGTCGACCCTCGCTGATAACCCGTTGTGCACTACTATCGTGTCTGAAACGCTCGCGCATTGACAATGACCCGCAATTGGCGGATCTTGGACTTGCATTTGGCGCTAATGATAAACGCGAGCGAGCCGCGCTTCATCTCGCTTCCTCAGATAAAAGTGTTCGTGTAAAACAGCGAGGCCTCAAGAGCGCGGATTCAGATTAAACGTCATCCGTGGAAATAAATTATTCGCGCGATACGCGGGCTGCGGGACTCTATAATTTGCAGAGATGGCAAGCACTTGTTATACAAGAGGTTGTTACGCGCACGAGAATAGATAAATTACGTCCCGCGCGTTTTCTGGCACTCGTTCGCCAGTGTTTGCTCTCTCGCGTACACGTAACGGGATGATTATTTAATAGTTAGTTCAACGGACGATAATCTTGATCAGCTCATCAATTTCGATACGAGGTGAACGACACTTTTCGAGTCATTTTCTGAGACAGGAATTCGGGTATCGACCAAGACTTATCGGTCATTGAATGACGCTAAAGGCTTATCGATCAGAGATTTATCAGTGAAATCTACCGACTTGATCTTGATAACGTACAAGTAATCAGCGCACTGGATCGTGCAAAAAAACATTTTCAAACATCCTCGAGTGCTCCGAATGTTGAGACATTCGAGTGCCCGGTGTGCTTATCGGGCAAGTTTCGCGGGGTTATCGCACTTACCTTCTCGAACGACACTCAACAGCCGCTTTCAATTAAGAGCGCAATACACGATAATTCAAGATCACTTTTTCGCGCCGCGCGTACGTTCTATTACGAGATACGGGACAATAACGATTTATCAGCCATTTAAAGATGTAAGGTTTGGCGATATTAATTGAACTGCGTTACACAATATCGAGCCGTCAGTTGCTGATAAAACAAAGAAAGATGACCTTACAATGTAAATTACGAAAGAAGAGATAGGGTAAGAGATACAATCATTGACACGGATATAGGTATTGACACATTAATGTGTTTAATTGAAATTTCTCGACCATGCATGGCTCTTGTGTGAAACGTTCATATGCTCGTACAAAGTACTCCTTCACCAATAAATTTACTGCGTTATCTTAGATTTCTGTCATTGCGTTTCGAAGCGGTAGCAAAAACAATCACTGACCCACTCCTGGCGATGCTCCGAATAGATCAGTGCATGTTTTTGCTGGCCGCTTCGAAACGCAATGACAGAAATCTAAGATAACTCAGTAAATCTGTTGGCGAAAAGGTACTTTGTACGAGCATATAAACTTTGCGTACGAGCGTCGTGCATGTGACGAGAAATTTAAGTTAAAAGAGTTAAAACTGTACCTCTTACCCTATATCTTTTCGTGTTTAATGTCTATAATGTTGCTAATAAGTTCAACCTGTTAAACATTTCAAATTTGACAATCGAACATTGAGATAATTAATTCGATAATCAATATTTCGTGATGATAATAAAGCAAACTTATGCTAAGACAGAAATTGACTCAGCAATATCAAATGAATGATATTTTCCTTATATTTCTCGTATACGAGATATAAAATTTTGCGAGATCTAAAATTATATATTCCAACCGATAGATACTCCCCAGGTTATCGTGCATTGCACTTTATCCGAAAATCGTTGCTGTATCTTGATGATCACTGACCACACGATTACGATACAAGTGAAATTCAAGAGGTGCATGCTTGACAAAAATAACACTTGATAAGCGAAGCGAGAACGACGCAAGAACCGTGTTTGGACAACAAACAGAATTCAGATAAGCCCGATCGAAACTGCATCGTTTTTCAAAATTGGTTGCCACAGGGTTATCGTCCTTAGAATGGTGCGATAAACGCGATCGATTAATGGAATGGAACTGCTAAAATTAAGTAACTGCGTGGAACTGAAATTCATTGCGCGTGCGATTACGGGGAGTTCACGTCACGTTATATCGCTGGATTGATACAGCATATCAACACGCTAGTGCACATCGTATCGGGTTCTCCTTCATTAAAATTTTGGCAGAATAATCGTCATTGCGTTCGCGATTGACCGCAGTGCAACGTCCTTCTCGACATCGAGAATAACGGACGATAACCCTAACTAGCCTTCGAATTTTATTCAGAGTTGAACGGCATTCCGCCGCCCACGTCTCGGAGAGAGAGAGAGAGAGAGAAAGAGCAGAGCAAACACTATCGAGCTTCGTGATACGCTTTTATTAAACAGTTCTCAGAAATTCGTTAATCATGCATTAGTACCGATTAAAGCGTATGTTAACCGAGTTCAAAGTCAATTTTTGTATATTGGCGTCAGTGCATGACTAAAGAAGGATGATTTCTTAGAATCATGCAAAAACAGATTGTGTTAACTGCTTGCTAATCGTCAAGAAGCGTTTCAAGTTACAACGCTGCTCATAACGCGAATTTAATTAAAATATTCCGTTGATTGATTAATTGACATATTCATTGTAACAGCCGGAGATTTGTCATCGGTCCCAACTAGGTGATTATGTTAATGACAGTAAAACGTCGGTCGCCGTGTTACAAGCGTTTTTTTCGGAAAGCTTAATTAAGTGACGGGCGATAAAAACAACTTGTACTTTCTATTGAAATTGTAAACATATGCAAAATAATAGACGGACTGTCAGTATGTGTGGGGCCTGGCTCAATTAATTGATCGGTGGATTAAAAACTCCGAATAAATCAGACGCACGCTGCCGTGATCAAGGCCACCGCGATCAATGATCTTCTCGCAAAATGAATTAGCGAGTGGTGCGATCGTCGACTCGTCGTCAATCACGACGTCTCCCTTTACGTGTTTTGATACACGTGTCGACCATTACGATCTCATGTTCTAGCCGGACGAGTATCTCCTCGTCTGCCTCTTATCGTCTGTCTGTCCGTCTACCTGAACCTGAATCTACGATTAGTCTGGCGAGACGCAAGTAAAAAACGTGACAACTTAAGGGCGGGCTTCAACTCGCTGTTCAATGATGTGTCCCGCGTAATTAAATCGCACGCCACGCTTTTGCATGGAATAAAACCTGCATCATGCTTTATCACCTCTTTAATAAACGCGGTTATCTTCGAAGAGACACGTTCCCGAGTCATCAAGCACGTCTTAAAACCATGAAGAAGTGCCAGTTCCGCCAGAACTGTCTGACCAGTTATATAAAGCTCATTCAACCGATCAAAGCAAAGGCTTCCGCTTCTCGAGAACTTCGACAATCCTGATCAAGCGAAACTTTATTCGCATCTGTTGATAATCTTGTTCCTCAAGAAGAAGAAAAAGAAGAAGAAAATCGTGCAAGAAAGAAGCGAAAACGAGGAAACCCTCTTCGCGCGCGGCGCGGAATTTCGATCGCTCGCTCGCTGCATCGGCGTGCATCGCGCTGTTACCGCTTTCCTCGCAAACGACGCATATTTTCCTCGTGACTCGGCGATCCGGCGATCCTCGCGAGAGAGACCGGCGGGACGATATATTGCGAGCACGTGCACTACGTGCGCGTACGTAACCGCCGAGATAATGGCAGGTGAAAGACCGAGCGATGCGCCGGACGGATGGACTGGCCGCTCGGTCGCTCGCCCGTTACCATCACTGACCACTACCAACGGGTCAGTGACCTGAGGTCTCGTTTGTAGTCGAAATTTTCGACTCGTGCGGCGACGCATCGGACGATCGCCGCTACCGGACCGCGCGCGCGCGCGGACAGCCTCCTCTCCGCACCTGGCCGCGCGTCTCTTTGAACCTTCCACGTCGCTCCCTTCGCGAGATGACATCGGACGATATTCTTGATTCAAGAATGAACGGTGGACTACATGTACGCACACAGATACGAATGTAGATGCGTGTGCGTGACCACCGGTGGATGAATGGCGCGAAACTTTCGAAATGTGCAGGCGAAACGCGAGGATTGAATGCCGGAGTGCGCGGTGTATTGGGGTATTTTAATTATTTCCGGTTGTTTGTTCGTCGTGGAATTTGTACCTCGATATCAGACACAAGCGTCGCGAGTGGATCTTCAATACTCGTAGAACGGCACGCTTCGGGAAATCATTTATCTCCTCTCATTCTATACGTGCTTGTGAAAATCGAGCAGTACATGGTTAAAAATTTCTCGAAGGAGGGAGGAGTTATCGAATCAGAGAAATTTTGAATTACTGCTTTACTTGAGTTGCTGTGGGGAGGAAAATGGAACTTTCCTCTGTCGGACGAAAATGGGGATTCCTTAAAAGACATTAAACAGAAAGAGACATTTTAAAACTATGAAATTCCTCTATCTAGCTTTCTAATTTGCCTTCCCGAACGTTATTATGTAAATAAAATTCCGACGATTGTTATATGATAATTATATTGCGACAGTTGTGCGATCCGAATACCGCGAGGTGTGCGGTAAGCAAATGCATTTTACAATCGCAAATTTAAAGTCCCCGAAAATCCGAGAGCATGGATGCACAGGAGCTTATCGCAAGTCGTCATCAGTCATCAAACAGTTGTTGCCTGCGTCATTACATTTATGCAAGAGAAACACGCTTGCGTCGGCAATCATTTCCTCGTTCCTCGCACGTAGCACATTACACATTACCGATAATGGGTCAAATTATGTAAGATATCGATGGCTATTGCGAATCGCCGAATTCATCGGCTGACGTTGCACGCGAAAATCGCACCGGCCAGCGATACCCAAATCGCATTACCTGCATTTCTCTATACAAACACGAAATTGTTGCAGCAATCAGGATCCGTTCAAAATGATGTCGCAACAGCCGAAATGTGATGAGATTAGCGCAACCGGTCGTGACGTCTCCAAGATGCTTCATGATTTCTTACATGGATCTTGATAAGTTTCCGAATTCTTATTTATTTTGTCTCTGTCCTCTACTACTTATTTTATCTTTGTCTTAACTAGTTAGCTGTTCGACGAGGTCAAGATAATGCGTCATGCGTCAAATGAAATCATCAAATATTGACCATCGTCCACTATTGCTTGAGTGATAAAGTTCAATGACCGTTCAAAAATCACAACTATCCTTATTCTTACCTTAGAAGTCACAACTTCTTACTATTATCGACAGTGACTCAAAGGAAAATCCAAGATAACCACGGCGTTATACAACATGTTGAATGACACGCCGGAAAGATTAATCATGCGCTAATCATGCGCGCGGCATTCTTTAAGAGATAATAGAATCGATCGATCGGGATATCTTGAGATAAATCAGGCGCTGAGTTACAACTGGTTCGGCACAAAACCGGATGAGGCCGAAAACCAGCGAGCATTGTGCGCGATATTTAGGTAAAATAACGGCACCGCAACGATATCGAGCTCGCGTCAAACCACCCGGTGATATGTCAGCTATGTCCTCCCGCTCTTGCGGCATCCGCGTAAGATATCAGCCTCTCGTTACCGTATGATGTATCTCCCATGAGAAATGCGCCCGGGACAAGTCACATGAACGATAAGGAAAAGTTAAAAACTTCTGCTTTGCTATCCCCGAAAATGTACGAGAATTTTTCATTGTCACGTCATCGCTTCATAGGATGCGATGAATCGCGTGGACGAGCGAGTTTATTCGCTTCTCGCCACTCATCAGCGTGCGACGATCGCGTCGCGTTTCGGTACAACAAGACTTTATTCAGCACTTTTCCACCGAATGCGAAATCGGGAGACATTGCGATTGTCCAGGAGAACGATTCTCGAGCGAAGGCGCGAATTCTGCCCGATTAATTTCGGCAGCGGCACCTCGCAAAAGTCGGCGTCGCGAAATGGCGATACGAGTAACGCCGGCGTTTTGAGCGCGCACGGCCGACCGGCGGGGTGAACGACCGGCGGCAAAGTGGCGTAAATGCCGCACTCGGCTAGGAGTCACACCGCCGGGGCTTCGTCCTTCATTTATGAACGACGACTCTCGTAGCCGACTGACCGAAAGCTCCGAATTCGTCGTGCGGCCACGCCGCCGCCGCCGCCGCCGCCGCCGCCGCGAACGACCACGACGACCGGTGGATGTGCCTCGTCTTTAATTCGGCGAGGTCGACGAACTCCGGCTCTCTCGATGGCCACCTTGGCCACCGTCCGTTTCAGATCCGTCTCGGGATGCATCGTGCAACATCTCGGTACACTTTGACGCCCCGGAGGAGCACGCCCGGACCCCCACCCCGTGACGTTACTCCCGATTCGGTAAGTCGTTTGGCGAGCTGACTGCTCGCCCCGGAAATTGATAGCGGAAATCGCGAAAAAATTGCGGATAGTGAAAAAACAGGAGAGTGCCAGGAAAAATTGGGAAAATACGCCCACGCGATTTGCTGCACGTTAAATGAAAAGTGCATGTAATATGAGGATCCAGCAGATCGATTTGGAGGTTCGCCGTTGCGTTGCCAATACTTCATCGTTAACACGGATTCTGCCTCACTTATCACTGCTCAGCTAGCAAACTGATAGAAATTCTCGCGCGAGGATGAGACAGAAGATTTATGTCCGCGAGGTGAGAAGTAAGTCCGGTTTATCGATGTCGCCTAACGATGTCGATGATCGATCGAATTCGCCAGGCAGGTTCAAAGACCTCTCAGAGATCCGGCGTGAAGAATTTAGAAGACGTCATGACAGCTTCGGTGTCCAGACATCTTATCGCTCTATCTCATGAATGGAATTTCGCGGTGAAACATAGTTCAAGTGGTCTAGCTTATCTTGAGCACTAGCTTTGTCCTGTTCTTGCGCCGATGACAGGTTCATGACGAGGTGAATGACCTGAATTGGGTGAAATGAATTAAAGAGAAAGACAGAGAGAGAGAAGGGAGAAAAGGAGGAGTAGGGATCACACAGCTGCGGTATCGACTAATCGATCAAGTCCACGAATCGAGTTCAAAGACTTTGGGAAGATCATAAATATATAATTGTCAGTTCAAGTATGTAATGGACAAGATCAACGATGAGTTAATGAAGTCAGAAATTAATAATCGCTGATTGATTGAATCAACACGTATAGTCCCTTTAAGAGTAACATTTCCTTTTGCTTTCTTTTATGTTTTATATATTTTTGCTTTCTTATAAGAAAATATTTAAAGATATATATATGTAAACATTGCTTTAGAAAATAATGAATAAATATAAATTCCGAAATAATTCCAACAGTTGATTGCATAAATTGATATTTTTAATTATAATAAATAAGTTAAATTTATCATCGATTTATATCATGACTGGCACGATTTATATTTGATTTAATTTTTCCTGCTAATACATGGTATCAATATAATTTCTTTTGTGTCCTCTTCTGGAGCAGCAACAAGTTCAAAGATCGATGACCGGCCGAAAAGTAGACAATCGACGATCCCGATTAAGCAAGGGGAACGTCAGCGAGAAGGGCGCATCGCCACTCGCGCCTCTCGTAAGAGTTATGTCACGATCCATCCAGCGCAATGGCTCTTTTCCTTTTACCCCCCATTATTACTGCCTCCACGGCGGCGGTACTTGCTCTTGATATAACGTATAACGTAATTATACTACGCAGTTCGTACTCGTTCGAGGCGATCGGTGGTACTCGAGTGCGACCGAGCAACGTGTTTACGCGCTGCGTATTATGCGGATCAATGCGTGAAAAAATTATATAGCCAAACCTGACTACGTGGTATTAAGTCACTTTGGGATAATATATCAGAAAATTAATACGCAATACAAAATATGAATAAAAAATATTCAATTACATTAAGCTATACGTCACAATTTTTAAGTAATTGCTATATGACTTAAATGACCGCTTACAAAAACATGCTATAAAGAATTGCTACAGAAAAATAAAATACAAGTATCGTTCATACTAAAACGATGAAATAATAGAAATATCTTGTTACTGCATAAATCAATATGAAATTTGCAGCGCAATAAAACCTGCCGACAACTCACGCCGAAAGCAACGAGAGGCCCGGAAATGATGGCGCGGCGCGGTCCGGCACGGCCCAACGCAAACGGTGGAGGGGACCCGTAATGCCCAGAGAGCACGCGTTCGAGTCACGTGCGCGCGTGAAAAAAACGGGGCACGCGGGAGGCAGCTTAGGGGCGCGACTCACGCGCGAAATGTCGCTTGAGCGCGCGGTAGCGAAAGGCGGCCGGGAAAAGACGGTGCGACTGAACTAGGCAGGGGGCAATGCACCTGCGACAATAACAACAACAACGACGTGCACCGCACGGCGGTGCGGTGGAGAAAGGGTGAGAGGGGACAGCGCGAGGAGGCCACGATCTCCCATGCCATTCAAAGGCCGCGATTCCGCCAACACGTCTTACGCCCTCCCCCCATATAAAGCCGAGAATCTCGCGATGGATGACGATGCGTTTGCATCACGCTGAATTCCTAACGAACGAGGACCCTTTTACGTCGCGAGGGGGTCGCGACCGGCGAGGCTGCACCTGCACCTCCGTCGCGCTTCGATCCCAATTTGAATATTGCGTAATGCGACGCTGTCACTTCACAAAGGAGGAATTGCTCGGAGGTGGAAGATCATCGATCGAGCACAACGGCCGGCATGATTCTATTAAGCATCGCTCCTGCTCGCTTCGCGTGTACTGCTAATGCTGCTAATTGCGCGCCGCTTGCGACTGCCGCGCTTCTTATTTATTAGTAAACTAGTTAATCACTTAATTGTGATATCTCTTGCACGCGGTCATCTCGCGTCTCGATAATATGGAGTAGGTTAACGGGTGTAAATGACTGGTATAAGCGCCGATTTATGGTTTATTAGCGAACGTTAAAGTTAGCGCGCACTCGCATTATTTCTGTCTATAGACGGCCGCGTACTCGTTACCACATGTAATGATCGAGAGTACCGTAATATCCGTTATACGCCGCAATGCACCGACTCTTGACATTCCCCCCCGTAATCCCTGGCCACAATTCGGGACCAATCGTAAAAGCGTACAGCAGTTGCGGAGCCGTCACCGTGCCTTTAAGCAACTTTAAGCAACTGCAGTTTCGAGTGCTTCGTTTTCGCGATGTTGACAAGCAAAACTAAAATGCGTGATAATAAATTAATAATATAAAAAAGAAAACTATTTATCTGACGATGCGACAAGTGGAGAAGCTCTCACGATTTAGGGTGCATAGGGCGCATTATACTCCAAACAAGCTAAAACTTCCTTCTCGTATATGTATATGCGTGTGTGTGTGTGTGCGTGTGTGTGTGTGCGTGTAACGTGTACGTGCAAGAAAAAAAGGATCGCTCATACGTGTTCCGGCATGGTGAGGCGAGTTGAATCGGCGAGCGGTCAATGCTCGACTGACCCCAACAACAGTAAAAGTGACAAACGCTTGGGTCCGTTCGTCGAAGCCAGCCGAGAACTCGATTCCTCGTTTCCATCCCCTCCGCTTGTTTCCAACTATTCCTATAGGAACGGCAATGCAACGAACGATGCATCGCCATGCACCGCTTTACGGTTTCTCGCTCGATTTTACAATTAGTGCGGAGGCTTCACTCGTCTCGATCATTCATGATTACACCGACTGCTGTGTCAGTGCTGTCATCAGAAGCTGACGAAAGGGGTGGGTGAATCCAGAAGCTGCGCCGTTTTTGCAACTAACAATATCCTTGTTAGACAATTAGATATTATTAATTAATAATCAATTAATTTGGTGAAAGATTTGTGTGTTAAAGGAAGATGACATGCATAGCATGGCGCGTGACAACGTCTCGTGGCTACGCGCGCACGTCTCTGGTCGCTCCATTTATTTGTGCATCCGAAATGGACAAAATTTATGGCGTCGTGTTGTGACAAGACTCGGAGCTCTTGTAACACGCATTTTGCCATTCAGCGCACGAACGTACTGCTGCGTTATTCCGCATTATTGCGCGAGACAAGGGACTGGAAAATGACCGCGATTGTGTCCAATGACCGCCGGTCTCCGAGAAAATAAATATTCAGCCGTGTTACCGGTAGAAGAAACGCGCGCGCGACGACGAGGCCATATTGCAAAACTGGAACAGGAAAATCCGACGGGGAAAATCGTTATAGGAGCGACAGGGACGATGCAGCGGTGCAGCGCTGAAGCGGACTGCAGAAAGAATTGCAAGCGCGCCGGGGTGATTGGCAAGGATTGGCGCGCAACGAGATCGAAATGTCAACGAGAGCCTCGCGAACAGGAAACCTCATACGTATCTCTCGAGGAAACGCTTACGTTTCTTTCGTCAGGAGCGTATTCGCCCTCTCGCGAGACGAGCCAGTCGTCGTGGTGCTTCATTCTGCCAATAACATAGCATAAACATCACGTAAAATTGTGCGAGCGTGTAATCAAGAGCGGTCCCATATTACCATATCATCTAAATTACGAATAAATTACGAGAAGAAAAAATAAATCATGCTTACTCGCAAAAATGTCAGATAATCCACGAGATGCTTTTCAAACGTGTTTAATTATATCTAATTTATATAAAAACCAGTTTTGTAAAACATACCTGAAATGCATTATTTATCAAGAGAATTCTTGCTGAGATAAATTAATTTTCTAATTAAAACATCGCGCCTCGCGTGCTGTCTTTGCACTAAATAAAATTTGCGAAACCTCGATAAGGAGAAATAGCAAGCGGGTGATTGGCAATAGGCAATTGCTTTGAGGTGGCCGGTCAGAGGGTAGATCCGCTCCTGTGACCAGTCGTTACACCGATCGATCGGTATGCGACGTACTGCGCACTGGCTCTTACGATCGCACGATCCGAACCTTCGAAAGGACATTGACCCGCAGGTACTGTGTACCAAGTGTCGTATGCACGCATACGCATTGTGCGCGAGCCGCTGACGCAGAAGAGTCTTGAGTACCGCGCGGAGCTTAATTGGTAAACGTTGCGAGACGAATGATCCCAGGCATCATCAGGCCCATCGCAATATTCGATCGGGATCAGAATCGGGAAGAGAATTGAGCACGAAAAAGAGATCGACAGTGCACAATTGCTGATTACGATTTAATCTTCTGTTCCTGAAAGTCGCTGAAATTTATGCATCTTCGCGCCAAAGAAATTTCTTTTCCAGGGAAATTAAACTGTAAAGTTCAACATGCATTTCCAATATATCATTGCAGATTATTCCGCGATGTAGCTACCGATATTCGCAATCAGAAAATTGATCGCGGATCGGCGTCGCACGATCTGCGCCGTTGATTCATCGTCACGCCACGCTTTTATACGGCCTGGCGATTGGCTTGAGAAATACGATCGCATTAGACGATTATGCTAATATTAGGCGATACTCGCAGGACATCGCGCGGTCTCCGACCCCGATCATTTTACGCAGTTCTCGCGCACTGACGCGAAACACAAGTCATCTCCCCCGGCCGACTACTTCATCGTCATCGTCTTCCGTCTGCTCGTTCGCATAATGAGCCTCTCGTTTCACCTCGCCTATCGATCCTTCCGCTCACCTTTCGATCGCGCCAACGATCGTATGACAGCGCGCGGTGCGCGAAAAGGATCGCCACCGCGGAAACATGAGACGAATAGGAAGCAAAGGAAACCGCGTCGCACATACACCTGCGCATAGTTGACGTTTCCACATGCGCTCAGCTTAAAAAGCACGAGCACCATCGATTTCGATTCGCTGAATGGGATCGCCATTTCCCCGTGAAAAGGAGACGTCGCACGTGCGTCAGCGCGCTTTTCAACGCTTTTTCAACTGCTGGATCCGTGGGAACAGTAGACTCCGACTGCGAGTCGTCCAAGCGTGATTTTTTACGAATTACGTATATCGAACTGTCAATTCTGCAATTCGTGCACAATATTGTTTTTTCATTTTCTACTCAAAATATGCCAGAACGCAAGATTGACAGCAACGTTGAACGTGCGTCGCATTTGTTCCTCCCGCCGGTGTTTTTTAAACAACGATCTCGTTCCTGCGGCGGTGTTTTTCTGCGGAATTGCGACGTGCGCCATGAAGCAGCGCGACCGTGAACTCGATGAATGACCGATGTAGGCCCAACAACGAGCTCGATTAACATCGTTTTAAATGATGACGTTCCCAGAAATATTAGAGACCACAGCTTAATCACGAAGATTGATCAAGGAACGAATGACGAATGACGCGATACGTGTTCCTCTACGTTAAACTGTGAGAAATGATTTGATTATGTATACTACACGCATAATTATATATGACTACTTTCCATAACGCGACGCGTGGTAGCGAGAAATATTTGTGTTAATAGTAAACCAGGAATCACGGGTCGAGCGACTACGCGGCGACTTGCGAAGAGACTTGCAACGAGATTCGCTCGTCGCCCGTTTCTCGGCGCATCGTAATTACGCACATGTAACTTGATGAAACAGTGGAAGCTTCGCGCGGTTTGCAATCAAGTTCCATTTAGGAAACACGAGCCGGGCGATCATGACAGTCCAATCCTAGTTACGTCACCGCCGGCCACAGATATAGAATCACTGTCACTCTCGGTGTAAATGGTAGTAAACAGAGGTCGTAGCCCTCTTCCTCTCTCTTAGCACCTCTACCCCCTTTCCCTGCCGTCTCTCTCTCCGTTCCGCGGGTCGTTCCTCTTTCTTCTCTGTCTGGGATCACTTTCGTTGAGAAGGAACCCAGCGACAAAGTCCATTACGTCGCTATCAGCTTCCGGGAACCGTCGACGCCGTACATGGAAGGTCGCGATGCGAGGAATCTTGAATGAATTTCAAGCCGCCGCCGACGTCACCGTCAACACCGATGACTGATGGAATATGCAAATTCTTTAACAACAAAATAACACTTGTTAATAAATAAATAAAAAATAAAACGCGCGAATAAATCGGAGGCGGAATGTAGCTCTGAGTTCGATAACTCCCGCGATACTAACGCCACGAAAATCAAGCTAATGTTTTAATTCGATCTTGCATCGAGTCGCCGATTTACGGCGAGCTGGTCTCCCCGTTACGGGAATCACGATGATCGATCATTGCGGCAACGTTAGCAGCGGATAATTACTGATTGATTAGCAATCAGATGGCATCGAAGGTGACGGTAACGGCAACATTGTTGCTAGAACAAATACTCCGGAGCGAAAGATCGGTATATACGCGCGAGCGATCAGGCGCGAGAAAGATCATCGCGATACAAGAGGAAGGCTCGCGCGCGCGATACACAATATACGCGTTAATGTGCCATATAGGTAAATGACATGCAGTGGGCGTGCATTATGAAGATTAGCGATCGTTAATGCGACGGCAAAAGTGAGCGGAGAACCAACGCTTTTTTTGTCCATGTGCGCAGAAACGCGCGGACGTGTGCGCGAGCGCGAGCGCGGGAACCCCGCGCATATTTATGTGCCGCGATTTTTCTGACCGGTTCGCGATCCTTACGCGATCGATTCTCACATACGCTTAACGCACGGCGCGGCGCGGGAACGGAAAAACGCAGCGGGATTAATGGAAAATTGTCCGTGTGCCGTCGCATAATCCCAGGGACACACACCTATCAGCTCGCCTCGCTCGCGCGCTCTTTCCTTTGTACGCAGTATTAGTAGCGCGGCGTGTGTGTCACGCGATTAGAATTGTCTAATCGGGGGTACCGACAGCGGCAGTAATGCGGTTAAGTTGCAAAATGATATTTGCCGCGGCTCGTTGTTTCCCTCAAGCGTTCCACGCTCCTGCCTCTCTTTCTCAAGCAGCGCACACGAGAGGTGCTTGCCAATTAATTACAGCTGCAGGTACTCGCTGATTAATTACAGTCCGTCAGCATATTATTTAATAGCCCGGCGTCGCGTCGTTTATTTAACCGAAACGTCATTACGTCCCTTGTAATTATTTCCGTCGCTGTAGATTCCGGACAAGAGATTCGCCAAGCTTCATTAACGTGAAATGTGATACCTCCGAATATCAAGCTCCTGTGCGTAAATATGAATTACCGCGCTTACGGGAAGCATCAACCGCCCCCCTCCCTTTTCCCTACGCAAAAATCACGCACACGGATTATCCATAATTGATACGGTCGATCTACAATTATTTATAACAATCTACAATTACCTATAATGTTCGTTGATTGTAATAGCTGCCGTACGAGCATTTCGATGCGGAAAATAGCTGCCGAAATCGCTCGGCGAGTGCACAGCGCGAATGGGGGGCACGCGATATTAAATCGGGGTACCGGCGCGGCGGAGCCGGGCCCAGCGGCCGCAAGCGTGAATCGGCGTGAAGCGGTCACGAGGACTCGCTCGTGCGCTGGATCGCGGCGCGCGGCACGTTTGCGCCGCACGTGTGGGCCGCGCAATTGGAATGGACCGATCTCCCCGGCGTGTGTATGTGGTCTCGCGGTAAATAAAATCTATTTTACGTGCCGATCTTTGATCCGGTCTACTCGCGCTCACGTTTTCTGCTGCGCGGGACGCGTTATCTATCTCCCGCGTGTGCTCGAGGGCAGTGAACGCGGAAAACGTATATACGTGCACGTGCGCGCGCGCACGTATGCTGAGCCGCGCCGCACTCCGCAGCCGAGCTGGCATGGGTGCTCTTATAAACTTGTAATTCCGGCAGAATGTGGGAAACGATTAAATCCGATCCGATATCGTAATTGCGATCGTGCGTGGGAAGTAAACACGAATTAGAAAATGCCGAAACGCACGTTGCCGGGACCCGACTCCGAGACGAAGTGGTGAACGTTTCCGTTCTCTCGCGTCACGCGTTGCTTGAAAATATCGAAATTTCTGGCGCAGGAAAGCGCAAAAATCGGTTAGAGAGCGGCTCGGTACGCTGGCACATTATTTGTTCTTAATGCAGACTTCCGGAACGATAGCAATCGATGCTGAATTAAATATCGCAACAAAGGTGTGCTTGCTTGAACAGATGCAGCATGCAAAAGTGATTCAGGCTTGATAGAAGGAAATACACGTGGCATAAATAAATTATATTAGCGATAGGTAATTATTTTTTACTGGCACATTACCTTGCACTAGATCGATTTCGATATTCGATTAAGCCTTGATCACGTGAGGTCAGCAGGGATTTGCAATGCATATTGTTTACTTTATACGGTATAATTATTCTGAAAAATCTGGCTTTTTGCGAAGCTGCTTGAAAGCAATTGCACTGTTAAAAAAATAGAAAACTATGTTAATGTTGTAAAAAAACTATGTTAATGGTGGAGCGCAGCGCACAATTTACAACACGCGTTCGATAGTGTACATTAACAGAAATTGTAGCAGCTTCAACGATGAAAAAAAAAATAGCATAATTATTATTTTAAGCACTTGTCAAGTATTTGTAAGCCGTATTCATTAATTCAACATACATTTTACGCGGATTCTCTAAATAAACGCACTTTAAAATTTCCTCGTTAAGGAATACGTCAAAGCATTAAAAATTGCTCAGTTATTAAGCGATCTAAAAATAGCGAGTATTTTTATACAGAATGAGGGCGCCGCTGTATGCGACACCTGGCGATTACCATCCTAATCGCACTTTTTTGCGTCGGCGACGTGCGCTGCCGAGGATCGCAGCGCGAGGAAGGCATGGGAAAGCAACGAACCGCCGCTACGTAAGCAGGGGTTAAGGTCAGGTGGTATCCGTGTCCGACAAATCGATCACGATCCGAAG
Source organism: Ooceraea biroi (assembly GCF_003672135.1). Lineage (NCBI taxonomy): Eukaryota > Metazoa > Arthropoda > Insecta > Hymenoptera > Formicidae > Ooceraea > Ooceraea biroi. The sequence continues at coordinate 3,062,894 of NC_039506.1, forward strand.
GACGTCTTAGCAAACAAGACGCAATAGTTTAGGCACGTGGTCGACCGGGACCGTCTGCGTATTTCACGCGCGTCGACGCTTCGGTCCCAGACGGTGTCTGAACCGTCGCGGAATTCCAAAGAGAGAACGTTAGGAGTTCTAAGACCGGCTTCCCTCTCCTCGTTACGGGATGACGCAACGCCAACCGCGTTGCTTGTTTACGCGCGTAAGGATCGTCGCAAGATTCCAGCGAGGGCTGGTCGATGACGCGGAGCGTGCGTCAAGGATCGAGAACAAAAAGACCCTGATGGCAAAGAAGCGCGTCAGCCCTCATCATCAGAGATGATATCGAGTCCGCAGAAGTCCGCAGCGATTTTTTCGCCCTTATAGTCTTCTCTCGATGTACAGGACGCTCCAAAATTACTGTCACTTTCCGTCATCGAAGGATCTGATTCGATCGGTTTCTCTTTCTAAAAAATGCAAGCTTGAAGCAAAAAATTACTAAATTTCGGAAACATTTAAATGAAGATTAGGTGGAAACAGAAAAATTATTTTTTTTAGTACACTAAGAAATCAAAGGATCCGCAAATAAATTCAAGTATTAAAGAAAGTTAATATAAGCGCAAGATTACTGTTTAAACGTGCGCTAGCTGTTATAAAAAATGTGTCATATGTATAAATGATAACGGACGATACGAGACTGCAGAGATTTTCATAGTGGTCATTAAATATGCATCTTAAAGAACTCGCGATTAATTTTATTTCGTCATTAGGTATGCATCTCGGATGCACACGCGAGTGCTATTCCCCTAACTCAAGTCTTCGTTAAAAAGAGTGACTCTAGCTTTCTCAGATAAGATTAGTCAAGAACAACGTCACCGTCGAAAAAACTTTTCTACAGCTCCGCCGAAGACGTAAGCCAGACTTTTTCATTACGCGCGTTCTGCAGCTTTATTTCGCTACCTACGCACAGGATTGTAAAAGCCGAAGAATGCGCTCTCGTGTGATTCCTTTTAGGATGACGCAACCGACCGTGCTCGCCCGTGCGAACGGTGCAGTTTCGGGATACGCAGGATTCGCAGGATTCGTACGCGGCGCGTGCATGCGTGCACGATGACGCATCGACGCGTTCTCCAAGGACGCTGGGATCTTCGGTGCGCCGATCAAGTTCACCATATTTATACACTCGCGCGCATTCACGGAGAGAACGTGATAAAAACGCGACTTCCACCGCAGTCGTGACCATATTTAAAATTCAACGATCATTTACATTTATTTTTTATTTATTATTATTTACATATCCTATAAGTAATTTAAAAATGCCTGATGCTTCGCTGAAGAAGTTGATATTAAAATTACAATTATAGCGTATATGCTGGCGTGTGTGTGTATACATGTATATATGTATATGTGGGACGTGATTTATTAACATATATTCGTTCCGTTTTTCTAGTGTTTTTAATAGTTGTTTTATTAAGACTATTCTCTGCAAGAGCGTTCAAGCGCTTCAAGCGATAATTATATCATTTCATGGCAACGAAGATCCGACCGAAAGCCGAGATTGCGCTGGAGGAAATTCGAAGTCGAGTCCAAACAGCAGTAATTATCCGTGCTTTGCTTCACGCGCCGATGTTTCAACGCCGACGATTACGTACGCGTTTAATTAATTTTTCTTCTCCCGCAGTTATCGCCCCGGGTGCAATTATCGTAACGACTCGCGCTATCTTCATAGCTCGTGCTTCTTCCCGCGCCGGCAGCTTTCGCGGAAGGAATTGTCACGCATTTTCCGAGCGATAGCGCTCGGAAGCCACCGCTCCTTTGCCGCACTCATCCCTTGGCTCTATCGGGGGAATTCATTCACCGAAGGAATTTTTTAATGGAAGGCCCCCGCATCCCTTCCTGCAGCCGCCGTCTGCCGACGCGTCATCCTCTCCACCCCCCGTCCTCTCCGTTTCTCTTCTCCGCCTCCCCGCCTCTAACGCAAAATTATTCGAACACGTTGGCATACAATTGGAGTCGTGGAATCGCGTGACGCACATAGGAATCCAACGGGAGACCTCGAGCGCGGCCACCGACACCGGCGATTAGCAAGAAGCTCGTCATCCTGGAACGCCGACGACGACAGACGCTTAGCCGCGACGCCGTATCTCCCTCTTGCGCGTACGTATATTATACATTGAAGGGGAGAGATCGTTAACCCTCCTCGGCGCTGCTGAGTATTCTCGCGACGGAGATGACACCTGCGTCCCGCTTCCGATAAGAGAAGATGTTGCGCGCTACGTCGGCCGCCCCGCACGATGATCGCACGCGCGGAAGTTGCGTGGATTTCCATTACAAGTGTCAGGTTTGTCACCGAACGTGGCGGAAACCAAGATAGTGCAGAAGAAACTGAACCGAAACCTAGAGAAGAAGAAGATCAGAAATGTATATTGAGGAAATGAATATTGAGAGGAAATATATGGCAATATTTGAAAATATTTATTAACTAAGTAATCCGGATCTCGATAGTGATGAATCAAATTAACCACATACTTATGACAGCACAACGTAGTTTGTCGTGTATTAATTTTATAGCAGAATAGGCGATCTTTAAAAAACTAAAAAGCGAAATTCTCCTAAACATTGCTACAATATTTGTATCGCTGTCTAGACCCGGATTACTTAATTAATGACCTAATAATTATAATATAAATAATTAATTAATTAATGATTGGAAAATGTCTTGACTTGATTTATTTCCGTTGGATAATATCTGGAGCTGTCGTTTCTATGATAAAAATGATGGATAGTGCGCAGAGGAGACGTGTAAATATCATTTACATACTTGCGCGTGAAAATTCGTGGATCTTGCGCAACGCCCTTGCCACAGAAGGGGGCAGAGGGGTACGAGAAGCTGTTTTACTTGTTAGGCGTAATTTGTGCGCGCAGTTGGTCGTCTTAATCATATGTATCTGGGTATTAGGGCAACGATTCGTGCGCCGTAACCTTGGGCTCGTTACATGTACCACCCGCGATCTTTGCCCCGTCTTCTATATTCTTGCGGGCCCCTCCATCCGATAATGTTCCAAAGAGAATCTGTTTTTTTTCGGCCTCTCTCTTGCACAATCTGCCTATCGATTCTTTCTCCCGTTTCGCGTGCATCGTTTCGTGATTTTTTTCGACGATTCTGGCGAGAGATGCTTGCTGCTTCCTTCATTCTGCGAGAGGCTTCACTTATATTATTTATGCCTCAGTGATCGTAAAACGATTAACAAATTTGTCGATAAATATAAATATAAATATAAATTTCACATTTCGCATAATTCAATTCATTCACTTTGCTTGTTAACTTTTTTATCTTTAACGAAAATGTGTTAAAGATAATGATAATGACAATTCCGTACGTTGTAGCGTGCAAGAGAGACCTTATACAAGTAAGGCCTCGACATCGCGAGTAACACAGAATATTTGCGGGTCAGCGAGTTTACGAGTGAGTTAGAGTAACCCACATCCTTGATACGAGTCGACAAAAGTGCGACGACGCAATAAGAAGAAAAACGAAAATAGAAAGGGAGAGGGGAAAAGTCGAGCCCGTCGCGGAATCTGTGTTTCGGTGTTTCGGAGCCAAGGTCTCGTTGCGGATCCCGCCGAAATATTGCCGCGTAAGCCACTGTTAATGCAGGTCAGGTTTCACAGGTCCACCGCAGGTCCCTCAAGGTCGCGGTGCGAGTAACAATTCTGATTTAAAAAAGAAGAAGAGAAAAAAAAGAAAGAGAGATCGCCAGTGTCGATATCTGCGGCAGTCACGGGAAACGAAATGTGACAGTTGACATGGTCGGCACCATGATCCGGTTCCAGCTCTCTCGTTAGAGAGTCCCGAAGAATCTCCTCAAAAAAATTCCCGTGAACGAGACCACACTCACCGCGCCCTGCTGGATCATGGTAAACGCTTGAATCAATCGTGTGCACGAAGAAATCCTTCACGACGCCAACAATCAAAGAAATTATCCCAAGCTCAGTTTTAATTGTAACTAAAAGGACACATCAAATCATAGAGAGCAACACGGCTTGTAATTTCATGAATAAGTCGCGTGCACGATGATAAATTCTGTCTAATTTCCGGAAATTAGGGAGAGATCACTATTACAGACGAATCCTCCCGGGAAGTATTAATTTTCAATTAATTTTCGATGCCGCCAGTCCTGCCAGCCTCGCTCCGGATGTCCGATGCGACCTTGTCCTCCGGAAGTGTCGTGTCCTCCTAGATCCGTCTGTCCGAGCAGTTCACCGCGTCAGGTCTGCATCGTGCCGCCGATTCCACAGCGACCGCACTGGCGACCCTGTTGCATTCGCAAATACGGCCATCTATGCAATGCCCATGCTCATCCACGGAGATTTCTGCGATTCAACTACTTCGACTTGATGTTTCAGTACTAAGACCGACGATCTTCATGATGAATGCCGCCGAACGCAAGATCCTGCTGATCCTGGAAATCCTGTTGCGCGTCGCGTTGATAATCAGTGGTCGAGGATTCTTGCTCTTTGTGAACTTTCGATGAAGTAGAAGTCTCGTGGGATGATGCTAAAATCGAAGTAAATTCCACAGATCATGTGAACTATTAAAACTTTACAAGCAACACGAAAATATCAAGCCGCGCCGTAAGGGAGGGGCAAGAATAATGAATTACTTCTAACTTGAAAACAGAAATCAATAAAATCAAGATAAAAACAATACCTTTAATTATTCTTTAATTACATCTTTGATATTATCGTTAAGTGTACATTAAGCAAGTTACACGCAAATATCTTCCAACATTATGTCCAAATTCACACACCACGTGCATATCAAGCACACAAGCCTCCACGAGAGGCCACGCAGAGTCGTCGTAATAAAAGAACAGCGAAATGACTGTCGTCCATTGAAATAAGCAGCTCCGCGGTTTTCCCATCAACGAAGCAGCGCCGGAAACCGAAACCGCCATCAGTTCTTGAAACACAAAACGCCGCGACGCTGGTCATTCATTTTTTTTTCGCCTTATCTTTCGCGCATAGTTTACAGTTACCGAAATACCGCCGGTTGGCAGACAGACGTGTCGTCTAGCCAGACAGCAAGTATCGCAAGTCCGCGATGCGTGCCTCGGCTGCATCCACTCGGCCGTGTGTGCTTGTGTGTCTGCGGATGGGTGAGACCTGCGGTAAACGGTGCGTAAGCGATGCGTGCCGTGCGACGAGAGGAAACGGAAACGGCTGATAGGAGGTTTATCTTGAAAAAATCGTCCCCCGGGGAATCGTATTCAAATCGGAACACGAAACGTCCTTTCCTCTCGCGCGCACGACGACCACACGCAAGATACGAGATGCGGCCACGCACGTGCGTGCATCGACACACGCAGTGTCGCGCGTGCGGCCTTGCGCGAGGTCGTCAGCATCTGGTAAAATTGCGAATCGTCTGCCGGCGATCGACCGATCGTTAGGATTCGCAGACGTTTAAGATACACGTGTACCCGCCGAACGACATGTAAAAATTGTCCTTCCAGATTATTTCCGTCGGAGTAATTTTCTTGTATCAATTTCTCGCGTGATTTCTTTTCCGTCCTGTCCGTTTTGAGCCGCGAAATTACGATGTTGAGTCGTTTATCTGGATTTTTAAGGTTGATTATCTAGATCTTTAAGTTACATCTTCTGTTAAATTACAGCTTCCAAGCAAGGTGTTCGCGCAAAAGAGACTCCGGATAGCACGTGGTACCCACATATCAACTACAAGATTAAGAGATCAACGAAATCCATATCCGATAGAACTTCCAAAGAAAAAGATACTCTTAAAGTGGCACGTGCACTTTCAAACTTTATAAAGTTCCACCGCAGCAATTAAAGAAAAAAAGCAGAACTTAAAGTTCCTCTCATTTTACGGTCCTCAAGAGGCACACTGTGGGAAGAGAGTGCGGTCGCCGAAAGATCCTCGAGGATTCTCGGTTTTAAACGAAGTTTTCGTCGTCCACTGACCTTTCGACGTATCGAAGGGCTCGATCCCACGATTTCTAGGCTGGTCCTAATTTTCGTCTCGTCTCGCTCGTGAAAGCGTTTCGTGATACCCTTTGCAGGAATAATAGACCCGCCAACGGGGTACTTCCTATTCAGGTCCGCATAGTGGCTCTCTTTTCTCCTAATTTGTCCGTTCTGAGAAAATCCTTTTCTCAGAAGGGCTATCTGCCCGAGACAAGCCGATCACCGATGATCAAGATGATCAAGTTCGATGACTCACGATACGCCGAGATAATTCGCGCGTTTATCAATTACGCGCGCGCAGCGTACGCAAAACTATTTTAATTCCGCGCCACTGATGTTTCCAGGAAATATTCAAGGTGGTCCTGAACCCTGCGCGAAACGGAGGGCCGAGACGGAGCCACGTCTCGTCAACCTTGACGAACCACTTTCCCTTTCTTCGATCGTTCTTTTTCTCGTGCGAAGTCCTTCCTGTCGTAATCATCCACCGGATGCCGCATAGTTCTCGCTCCCGAAGTCGACGGCCCGCTTTATATTACGTGGCTTCGCGGGCCGCTAATGTGCTAGAATGTCATAATGCTAATGCTGTCAATCATATTTGATTCCCTGCGATTTGTATCTATTAACTATCACGATTAACATAATTCTGTATCAAAGGAGATATCGTGTGTTTTGTATGACTCTTATATAAAATGTTAAAGCTATTTATAGGTTTATCGATATTTAAAATAAAATAGCGATAGTAAAACTGTAAAAATAGAAAACAGATTTAGCAAAAGAATCACTTTCCAGATTTTTATTCTTTTTCACACACTATTTTTTGTTTTTTTCCTATCGTCAAGATCTGTAAAAAGTATCCTTCCTGTCATCCTTCCTTTCGACCATTGAAATTTTCAGGCTCAAAGGGATCATCGGCGTTTCCTAGTATGCGTCATGGAACTTTCCAGGGTGTCGTCGAGCGGCGGGGTGCAGAACCCGCTTAACGATCCATATCTTCTGCGCAAGTTCGTTGACCCCGATGCAAGGCGACGACGAGAACGAAAGAGAAGGAAGGTCAGGACGAGAAAGCGAGGATAACAGCAGGGTAGGGAGCGGGGAATCTGGATGATCCAAGGCCAGACGCCGGTGCATATGGTAGTATGGCTCCCGTCGGTCGACCCTTCTCGAAATCCTTCCCGGTGAGTGTATATGCACCCTCGTTAATCAAAACTGCTCGCAGTTTCTCTCCAACGGCTGATCCACCTCCCGTCGCAATGAACGTTCACACGCCCTCGCTGCGTTCCATTGGTTCCTTATGAAAGAGAGATCCTAGACGCGCGACTTCTGAAGAGCCGCGAGATTGATGGCCAGAGATGATCCTCCGTACTTCTCAATCGATTTTCGAGGAACTCTTATTATCCGCAAAAGGACAAACTTCAAAGAGAACACGAGTCCTCTAGGTTTACCTAGAATCACTTCTACTTTTTCTCAGGGGATGCGGTAAATGTCGAAATGTATAACATCGCCTGCATCTCTCCCTTCTACTGGTCGCCGGACCTGGCTGATGCTGAGACCAATGGAACCAGATCTGCTGCTAGTAAATATTTGCCAATGCGAAAGCGGAGTTGAACGTTATTTGGAAGTGGAACGGAAGACGCGCGATTTTCTGCCTGAAAAGAAAAGCGGAGGCGGTTGCCAATTTCTCTCTTTCTTTTGGCCAGATATCAGTCAACATACGAATGCATCGATATTTAATGTAGAGGAGAGAAATACCCGGATCCTATCGGATCTCGTTTTGCGGTTCATCAGGAAAGTGCTAGATAAATTGTGATTTTGCTAGCTGTACGTCGTGCGATTGATCCCTCGGTATATCAAGAACTTAAAGGAGATCGTCATAAATTCAAGAGATGGAACATGATTTCTTAAGTTTCTACGACGCAGAATTATTCACTTGGAAACTATATTTATTGACAAGAAAAGCATCTAGAAGCAGGCGTTAAAATGAAATAAAACTGATAAGCAATAAACAACATCACTACAGATGGGCCATAAAATTGGAAATGATCTTATTTTTAATATGATGCAAATACTTCTTCTGTCGTGGATACACGCGGAGATATGGTCTCGAAGTGAATCGTGCAGACGTCGTGTGCTGTCAGTAGATTTGAATTAATTGTTAAATTGTCAATAGATATAAAGATTATTATTTTATTCTCTTCATTGCTTGTGATTAAATTTTAAGCTTGTTGTTATAAACAACTTTGTGTACATTCCTCTCTGCGAAGTTTTAGATTAAAATCCTAGCAGCTTTGCACTACTGTCAGCAATGTCATTCAACTATGTCTTAAGTTTTTCTTGACCTATTTTTCAAGTAGTTTTGTGCGTTATGTCCCTGTTGTGTCGCGAATCGCAATTCTGTAAACTCTCTTAAAAGAGAATTTTACAAACTGCAGGTTTCTCAAGCAATTTACTCAAAGTCTATTTTCTGTTCGTAAATGCATTCGGACATGCTTCCTTATACCCTTGAGCAAGAAACTTGATGAGCGGAAAATATTGAAAAACAACAACCGAAACAACGTAACCACTATTATAAAAGCCATTATTTTTCAATGAAGTAGAAAGATAACAAACGACATAAACAGAAACTAATAACAAGCTAATTTTAATAAAAATTTCTGCCTTTTTATAATTTACAATGTTTTACTTAAAGACGATAGACCAGCTCAGAGTCCAGCAGATTCTTACAAGGAATCGATCGATCCCTACATAAATATCTGAAAATTCTTACACCAAGAAAAATCGCTCCACGATTATTATAGAAGCAACGCATGCATGGGCATCTTACTCCTTCACTTTATTTTTTATTAATTTCTCAATCCTGAAAGCCTCGATTTGACAAAAAACACGTACAATTTTTAATTTTTTAATATTTTTTAATATTTTTAATATTTAATATAATATTTCGGATAATTCGAGACTTCTTGAATATATTATAGATAACGTGCTCCTGTAATTTACAATGCAAAAGTTAAACAAGCGTTTACTTTGATGACGTTTCTTTTTCATCTCTCAATTATACCGTTTACCGGAAATTCGTATTTCGAGCGAATTAGTGAAACCCTTCGACTGTACCGCGAGACACGCACGCAATGATCTCATTATTAACATCCGTCAAATCGATACGGCCGTAGCCTTGACCGTTTGCAAGAACCTTTCTCACCGAGTTTCTTTCGTTGCATTATTCGTCTGCCGTGCACACATGCATGTATCGACAGCTATCGACGTTTATTGACACACTGCACATGTATACTCTAAACATCGCTCGCTCATGACATTTCGTGACGGTTTAACATCAACAAGGAAATTAAAAGGCCTATACACCAATGCACATTTTATGAATCTGTGACCTCGCAGACGACAATTCTTTGGTATCTGTATTGCGTGCATTTTTAAGAAAATATATGCACAATCTTTGAGGGACAGAATCAAATTATCCAAATGTAAAAGCAACATGCGAAAAATTTATCACAATGGAAAATACTTCGACAGTTCTCAGGAAGACTTTTTGAGAAAAGAAGTGAGAAAAGAAATATTTCGCTCGCTTATCAGGTGTAAGGTGTAAAGTCCAGGCATCTTCGACTCACTTATCTATTGCGCCTAAAATTTTCGAATTCCTTAAGGGCATCCTCCGCCGCGGTCATTCACCCTGGCTGACGTTCACAGATAAGTCCAGATGCGTTTGCACAAGCTATCGTCGAGAATTCTGAATTCCCATCTGTGGTCTCCCAAACTCTCAAGTGTTGCAAGCTGATCTAGCATGAACAAACAACATTCCATTATACACGTGACTCTCAGCTCTCGCTACACACATATTAATCGTCTCCATTAAGTAGAAGTATATTTCCACCGGAAAGAGATCCTCCCAGCTGTTTATTCTATACAAGCAAAGGCAACCGAATTGGCGGCCGATACCGAATAGGCACCAGGCACTCGAGAAACTAGCAATAGATTTGAGTAGGGTCGGTCAATACATAGGCGCCCGGCGTCCTGACGCCTACACTGCGGATGTCCCCGCTCTGTCTAATCACCCTCGTCCATCGGCACACGCGGTGACCTTTCATCACAAAGGTTTTCCCGCTTTTTTCTGAGAACTTTATGCCTCGGTCACTCATTCACGGGCGATGAGGACCGCCTCCAATCGTAGCAATCATGTCGTACATGTCACAGCTGGTCACCCACACTTACGCAATATATATATACTGCATGTCATAGGAAAAAGATTCTCCGATGCACGAAATACATGGCACGATCGATCTTGTGACATTCACCGCGCTCGTGTGTGCCATCGCTGCCAGCAAACAAATTGCGTATTGATTTGAGCAGGAGAATTTTAGCGGAAATGTATATATTCGTGCCGCCACTTTGCTGATGTGGATGAACGAATAAATTGTTTATTTTTTAAGTATTTTCTGCGGTTTTTCTTCAAATATCTATAATTCTTTGATCTCTGCGTCGAGACTCATACGAAAGATTTGCATTATGTTGATATAAAAAATGAGAAGATAAAAAGGAGAAACGTAGGTATTGAGATCTTAATTGATATTATGCAAGGTTTCCATATATGATGAAAATGATGAGTTCAACTGTACTGACTAATAATAGAATTAATTTGATATGAAAATGTAAATGGAAAATTTTAAAATAGTGAAAAGCAAACTTTGTAAAATCGCTAGACCCTAATGTAGCACTGTGCAAAGTACGACTGTGTTATCCGTCATAATTTGTCCATGTTCCATCGAGCGATCGTGTTTACGATGCAAAAATGTCAGACAGTGCTGGTATCATCAATTATGCTGACTATACATCCGATCTCTGAATTCCAAGCGAGCACATCAACGATGCACTTTGACATTATCGAGAATGCAAGGTGCGTCTTGATTTCGTCGCCCAGTTATGTAACATTTTAGTATGGTCTTCCAGAACCCGTCTAAAATTTCAGTTGGCGATAAAACAATCGATTAGACTAAAATCTGATTTTTAAATCGTTTTCGAGGTTTTTAGTGAGTACCTCGAGGATTACATCCGTTTAGAAAATTAGACTTTAAACGGCTTTTAAATTCCAAGCGATAGAGCTGAAAAGCGTAACGTTCTCTATTTTTTCTTTAATAAAAATTGGATTCATAACAGTTATTGCAATAAATATTTCTTCGTTTTTCTATTCTTTATTATCTCACAATCAGCTCTGTCTTTTCTGCGTCTTTCTGTTGCTTACACCTTTTTTTTGCTCGTGGAGCATGCACTTCTCTGTTCGTATGTGTCGTTTTAATTACTGCTTTCGTATTAAAAGCGCAGTCCGGGGACTTGTGAAAAGCTCTCTTCATTTCCGCTCATGCAACAACGTAACTGCCATAACTACCATCTCGGTCAAGGCCATTCTCATCAAGCAACAAAGATACGACTGATGAAACGCGATCGATGTTGCTGCGAGTAACACGTGCTTCGCGCGCGGATTTCGTATTTGTTTTCCGACTCTCGAGCAATACTTCAGAATTATCGTTCTGGTTCATTATAGTTCCGCTGAGAGTGAACCTTTGTAACGTGAGCTGTACATGAGCCTTCGTGCATTGTGCAATATACGTATGAAGTATATAAATATAGTTTACTTCCGCGCTAATTGGTCTAACAATTGGTGCTTCAAATACAGCTGACCTAGTTTTCAGACCGAGATACCAAGAAAATTGGATTCTCACATTCATTGTATTCTCTATTATTTTGCCCAACTCTCTTTTCACCTGTTTCACAGCACGAATTTACTTGAAAATACAAATTACAGCTTTATGCCCGTGCGACACAATCCAAAGCTCAATAAAACGATTAAAAGGCCTCATAGATAAAGTCTACATTTATCATTCCTGCGACACGCCTGAAGATTGAAACTCGCGATTGGCCATTAGGAATCTCTTTGGTCACGCCCAACTAAACACGAAGTTGGGACTGATCGGCCCAGAAAAAGGGACAGCGAGAGATGCAGATGGCCGCGAAACGATCCGTCGGAGTCGCGGAGAAATTTCCGCAATTTCGAGAGGGAGACGACGGGAAGCAGCGGCGCTAGCAGGTCCAGCCGCTCGTAATAATCAGCTTTAGTGGCTTTGAGCAAGTTGGAGAACAGGTGCGCGCCGTTTTCTTCGTTCTTCTTGCGCCACCGGCGCTGTGTTATGTATTCAAGGCCGCTAAAGCTTATTCATAAATCAGATCTCACTTTCATTCATGTGCCTCCACGCGACACCACCTATCTTTCTCTCTCTCTCTCTTTCTCTCTTTCCTTCCTCGCATTCAAGTGACCGATTTGGATTTTCAGTGTCTCACAGAGTATCACGGGTGAAAAGCGCCTGGCACGTGCTCGGCACCTTTTGCCACGACGTGATCGAGGGTTCGAACGAGACAAATGTCATTACCGAAAGGCGAAGTGGAGAACGTGCCCACCACTAATATCGCTAATATCGTAACAGTTAAATAGAGCATCCGACTCCCTTCGTGCACGTGCAAACTTCACGATGCTTTATTCCAAGTGGATTATTTTCATGTAAACATTTTCTAAAATACATGCTTAATCATCTTAAACTTTGTGTACGGAATTCCGCTTGATCAGGCGCGCTGATCGAGTTCTCCAAGTTCAAAGTGTCCAGCTCGAGAAGCCTGTCCTGAAGACCGCGTTACGAGAGATCGTTCGCGAATTTGCATAATCCGCCAAATCGTTCGACAGCGGTTACACCGCTCTGCCGTCCGACATGCGGTTTTCGACGCACGGCGCGTACTCCACATCTCTACGAGCGATTGCGCAAGGTCCTTAAAGTTAGTACGCGCGGGGGACTGGACTCACTTTCAGCGTGTCAAGGACACCAGCGGCCGGGCCCTCTCGGCCTAATTCCCCCGCGACCAGCGGCCGTATTAAACGTCCTGCTAACACGTGACATTTATTTTCTAAAGTAACCGGCTGATCGCTTGCCTCAGCTACGTGGGCACACTTTTGTATTTGACAGCTGTTATCCGATAATGACCACTCCGCTGCAGGATACATCCTCTCCCAATCGCGGCCCCTCGGCCTTTCTTTTCTCCTATTTTTAAGGGTCCACGATATTTGAAGGTGAAGATAGTACAGGTATTTAGTGGAGATAGGCCATTTCGCGTATCGCTTCTTATCGCGCTTCCATTGTAAATAATTCATTGTTTATCATTGTCGGAAGGAAATCAGTGAAGGGATGGAAACGCCCAATGGCAGATGTTGACGAAAGTAACTGACTCGTTACTTTCTACTATCTAATTTTAACAAACACAGACATTCTCGGATTGGTTTGACTACAGATTCTTTAGCCTAGAAACAATCCATAGATACCATAAGCGCTACAAGATAGCGGCATATGTGTGGCTAAAGCGAAGGAGATGTCTATTGAATTTGTAGCAGAACGTAGTGTTCCAAAGTTGAATCTCCAAAGATAACTGTAACTCTCATTCTTGTTAGGCAAAACTTCTTTTTGGAAAGAAGTCTATTAAGAAATATGTAAATCGCGAGTTCTTGGTTCGCGCCTTTGAAAGGTTAACTAGATTGGTACACTTGCGTTCAGAGCATCAATAGCATCAACCGTCCCTAGGTTCCAAAGAACTTTGATCACCCTTTCCGTGTGCGTGGGCGCGAGCACAATGACCAAAGCCATACATCTTTCACCAGGACCACTCGCGACGCCAGCTTGCACAACGCTCGCTCGCTTCGATGGAAAGACGGGGCGATTTTCGTGCCTCTCAGGAAAGCACGCGAGAATAGACGCGTTGTCCTTGACACGGCGCGAGCGCGTCGGGCCCCGAAATTTAATTTAATTCTTTGGCCGCCGAAAGTGAAACACGGGTCGTTTGGCCTATCGACATCGACGTGATACGAAACCCACCGATTGATCCCACGTGCGTCACTTGTGTTATCCTGCGTTGCTTTATATTGGTCCATCATCATGGCGGGGATCGACACAAAGGATGAAAAATAATAGATTTTCTTTCAAAAGCGGCGGGCGTTCTGCATTGAGAAGAACAACTAATTTATGTAAACCAGAAGTCGACACTGTGACATCTATTCAAATTTATAACTGACGTCATTTTTTTGTGTCATCTTCGCTGTTGCTTCCCTGCTATTATTGACTCTGTCTGAAGTAATACGTGCTTTCGTAATTTAAAAATTGAGATGTTGAAAAATCTCTAGATCAGGGAAATGACATCCATATTCTTTATTTATATTTGTTATCTCGAAATAGCTCCCAACTCTTGTAATGTCTTACGTCGTTTAACGTATTTTGTCACAAGATTGGTAGGTTTGATTGATCAGTTTTCTTCGGAGAAATTTCAATCCGAGATAGGCGCGACAAGGGTTTTTGTACTTATTGGAGCCATTCATCAGAATTTCTAAATTTACACATGATTATACCTAATTATACCGTGACACGCACTCACGCATTAGTGCCACACAGTTGTGTTGGGCACACGCTCTCGCACTAGTCGCACAAGTTGCGCAACATTACATACCGCAAAACAGGTTTTTTTCCAGCAAAATCTACAAAAGCATTTATTTTTGGCAAACGGTTGCGTATTTTCCCAGCGTATCTAGATAGATTGTCATTAATTATGATTATATTCATTAATTAAGCACTTTCTAAAAGCGGGACGATGTTAAAAAGGAACGTTGCTATAAGAAATGAGGCATAAATATAAGAAAGAGCGCAATTTACGTCGGATGTTCACAATTCTTTTAATTGGACTATTGAAAGGGAGCACTTCTCTTTTTCTATATAATGTATTCATCCCAAAGCTTTCAGCAAAATAAATCAAGATTTATATTAATGTATCACTAGCTCACATTTCAAGCGTTTGCTGTTCCTTGTTCCTTGCTGGTTAATGCTTCCGTAACTTCTTTCAAAGTTCAACCGCAGCCGTGCGTTTTCTCACGGATAAGTCAAATATTGGACAGTGCGGTCTTCAGCAACTCTCTCTCTAAACAACTATCGGAGAAACGATTTTCACTCTTATTCGCCAAAACGTCAAGACCAGATATATATATATATATATATATATATATCATGAATAATTATGCGAGAAAAAAAGCTGATTGTGGAGCTTGTTATAAAAATTAATAATTAGAGAATATTATTTAATTACTTATAATTTAATTAATAACTATCAGGCAATTATGCTGTTGCGCACTTATCATTGAAATTACCACATTAAGATGTTATCAGTTATACATGAAAAAACATTATGTGTGTAATTGTACGTAATTTGTCATACTTTATAGGAATAATTACACGAATCGTTATATAATCGATTACTGTTGCGATAATTCCTCTTCAGAGATATTTTATGGCGAAACTGATATAGTTCACACGGTGCCTCGCGCAGCGCGTTCGTTTCATGTCTCACGGGGTTCATTCAACTCTCTATCTAGATATCCTTCAATTTCTGGATTCTTGTCCGCAATCAATCGTCAATTAACAGTCTTCTAGATGATGTGTTTCTTCATCGTGGCTACGTGTCGTCACTCAATGCCAAAATCATTTCCAAATCACTCCGGCGTGTCGCAATGCGGTTTCTCGGTCTCGAACACTACTAATCGTGTTCCAGTACTTCGCTCTTCCTCCTGCCTCTAGCTTCACCTCGAATTTTCGCACTGCGGCTCCACGGACTTTATCAATCGATTGATCGATCACGTAATCGTGAATTGAAACACATGATCATTACGTAACGTAACTATTAGAAAACGTGCAATCAGCTTCGGACAGTAAGTTCTTCGCGCTTCTGCCTGCTTGCAAGACGCAGCTCTCTATACTTTTCTATTTGCGACATGTAAATCGTGTAGCATCTACCGTCGTGCTTCATAAATTACCTACATCGCGAGTACGTGATGAGCGCAGCAAAATAAGAATAAAATACTTTCAAAATATATAGTATATGAGTAACAAGCGATCGCACATACAACCTAGCGATTACATTTAATGACCATCCTGCTTTCGTAAACTTTCTTCCACTGCCGTCTCCGCTTGTCTTTTTATATTTTTATGCTTTTTCCCCGTATCTCGCGAGCATCGGCTTTTCCGGAGAAATCAAAAGTGTGTCCCGATTTACGTACTCCGCCCTACTTCCAGCGTTCATTAGCGCACCTCTTTTACAATGCAATTTCCGCGAGTTTACCGCTCCCCCCGCCCTCGTTCCCCCGTACGTGCCCGGTTTCTCCAACCTTTCCTTTATCCGGCGGCGAATAATAATGATAATGATCGACGGCGCATTATGCGTTTCGCGATCTGCGGATTCGTCTTCGCGAAGACGCGCGACCGTGCACCGTGTATCTCGCTAATCGCGGACTTCTGACAATGAACTAGATAACGACGAAGCTTGGGTGCATGTATACGTGTGTCTCTAGGTTAGTAGCGACAACTTTATATGTATATATATCCAACATGCGAAATGAGATTCTCCCCCAGCAGCGTTTCTCATTCTCTATCTCTGGACTACGAGAGTAGCGTGATTATTCAGACGTGCAAATATTGGTTCCTAATCCTGTCGCTAATGGCTTTCTTCACTTCCGAAAGCTACAAGTTTTATCGGAGATCCTGGAATGTAAGCAATTAATTATCAGCGATTATTATCTTTTTTTTAATATAATTGGAAAGTGAAATCTCTTAACACACATAGAAGAGTTACGAGTTTCTTCATCACTTCTAAATCGAACATTAACGATCAAAGAAAATCAAGAGATAATAGCTGATCAGAACACATAGAAATAGAAATAGAAATTTGTGAAAGAGGTCTCTAGGCTCGTCATTTGCTGGTCGCATTTTTGCGTGTCGCACATGTCTAAGACAGATCCCTGATAATTCCTGATGACGGACGGCAAACGCGAGCGCCGCTGCGCATAGGATGAGTCGACGTCATCCTATTTCCAATGTTGCATACTTATCGTCAGCGATACGTGGCAATGATCCACATAATCCTTCCATTGAGCCGTCATTCCGCTCCTCATTAACCGTGGCGATGAGGACTGAAATTGCACGTGGCCAACTTCGTCCGCAAAGGACAATGCTGGACACCTGTGATTCCCCGACAGATGAAAGTCACCGCGGAATATTCATGATGAAGAAACGCGCTCCGAGTACCGAGGAAAAATTTTCATTTCCATGAAATCAATTCAACGATCTCTTTAAAATATTGGATGTTCACTTTTCAGCCAGGCAAAGTTTAATGACGGAAAGTAATGAAAAGATCGCAGATCGGCGCTCCGCTTACGAATTTGCGGACGAGTTTCAACCGTCCGGTGGAGAGAAATCCGTCATGTCCCGATCGGTGAGATCGATTGGAATACAGAGCACGTGGACGTCAGCCGAAAACTCGCACGACGCGACGCCCACGATCGCCGCGCGCCGCATCCGATGCGATTTCCGCTGCGTATCGAAAATCGCGCGGCCGATCGCGATCGGGCCTATAAATAAATCATGAGAATGTAATCGGCGCAGCTCGTTGTTTTTCTGTTTTCACGATCAAGTTTGCCTGGCCGAGAGGGGCTGGCTAGCCGAGCCGCTGACACTGGCATTGGCCTACTCTCTCCAGCGTCGTTCACTCTCCTGCTTCGCGGCTCGTGTTCTCACTCTCTTTCGTTTCGTGCTCGGGACAAAACAACGCGCGCGGTGCGCCACCATTTTCCACAGTCGCGCTTTTCTCCCTCGCTTCTTCCGGACTCCGCTTTCCCTACCGCGCGATAACGATTCCACGTTCGATGATAGTCGTTCCATCGAAAAAGAATCCGCTGAAGAAAGAGGTACGTGAAGACTCGCGCGAGAAATGGGAGATCAAGGGAGATCAAGGGAGATCATCAGAGGAAGACGCCATTCCGACGCTGAAATATCAAATTTTATTTGTTCCGAACTTGAAACCTGAAATGATTCCAGTTGATTAATATTCGTTTTCCCTCATTTTTTATATTTGAAAAATTGTGTGAAAAGTACATGTATATTATTAAATTTGACGATGTCCTAATTTGTGCAAGGCTGAGTGTAAACTTTGTCAGTCTTTACGATCGACAATGATATATTTCCCTACATTTTCGAAAATTTGCTGAAATAATAAATAGAGAGAACCTAAATGGCGAAATTAAATGGCACGCGTGCCAGAGATGTTACGACAATTTTGCTGGTTAATGATTTATAAGTGATATCATTTTATACGTTTATTCAAAATGTTTTTTAGTTGTTACAACATGTGCAAGTTAAATGTTTTACACGAAAGAAACTAACAAGCCCACTGCAGAAACAAAGCTCGGCAGCTGAAAACTTGTCTCAATAAAATTCTGCGATAATTAATTTTCTATTCATTTTTTTCTTTATTAAAAACTACCCAACATGTCAACAACTCGATAAATATTATTTTTAATTTTTGACACGCGACATAAAAAGATTCACCACCACTCAAATAGAATAATAATGAAACAAGATTAAATAAATATAATATTAAACTGTAATAAAGAAAAAATCTACATGTGTGCATAACTAAGAGCATCAATTTTTACATTTCTTTAATTCCAGATGCGCATCAAGTTTCGAAGAATTAAAATTTCTTTCTTTCCAACAAAGAGAATCTTATTAAATTTAAAAAAAATCGAGACAAGAATACAACGACAAGCTATATCTTAAAGTTTGCCGCTTCGTCGGTTCACAGATATTAATCTTATTAACGTGCGTGTCTTGCTCCTCTACCGGCATGATACTAACAGCACGTTACAGGAGAGTAGTGATAGTAAATAGATTGACACATAAATCAAGCAAAGGGGGAGAGAAAGAGAGAAAGACGACGCGCTCTCGGTGCACACTGCACGGCGGTCGTCCGGCTCGACCTGGTTTCCAGCGAGAAAAGTCGTTCGCTTCTTGCGCGCTCGAGATCGAAGAAGAGACCGCGCCGCGCCGCGCCGTTACGAGTGGCGGGACGCTCTTCCCGATTCTGGACAGTGGAAAGCACCTCTCCGCTCTCCCCCTCCTGCTCCTTAACCGCCAAACACCTCTCGCTTGCTCTCTCGGCTCTCTCCCTCGTTCTGTTATGAAAGTGCTGCAAGTGGAGCGCGCCGCCTGCGACAACAAAGCTATACTTTTATTTATAACTGGCCGACTTACGTCGCGCGCGAGCCGGCCCGCCGATAGACGAGCAGCGCGGGACGTTAGGTGGCAGACGGCACGGGCCCCGGATTGCGCGCGCGCGCGTTGGGCCTCAAGTCCCGCGCGCTGGGACCACCGCCAGTGCGCATGCGCACGCGCTAGCGCATCGCGAGAGAGTGAAAAAATGGAAGAGCGCCGGCGAGAGAGTGCGAAAGGTGGGCGCAAGAAAAATCTCGACGGGCAATTCCCTCGCAGCGAGAGAGCCGCGCTGGCCGGTCAGGCCGAATGGATGGACGGATGGACGGTACGGACGAACGAACGGACGGACGGCGCGGCGTGGCGGAAGAATTCGTTTTCCTTTTGCGGGCGCGTCGATCCGCGAGATCGATACGGGAGCGGCGCAACCGGCACGCGGGAGAGACCGGGGCGAGAGTACCACCCCAGATGTTCAATGGACTTTCCAATAAAAGTTGGATAATTCCTGGCGAAAATGATGATGAATTCAGGCCCGATAGCGGGGCGACGCAGGCGGCTGCGCTGAGTTTCTCCGCGCTGCGCCGCGCCGCGGCATGCAGAACGAACGGCAAGCGCCCTGAGAAATCGGTCGATTGAGCGCTGATTAGCTTTATCTCGAATAATTTACCGTTCTATATAGTGTACCATCGTGCGGCATGCTCTGTGAAGAATATGCCGCATCCGTGAAAATTAAAGGTTGATCAGGTTAATGCCGTATTATACGCACTCATTCATGACGATTAAAATATTTATAAATACTGATATAAAATATTTTTGAGAATCCTAAAAAGAGATCTGATTTGCATTTGCATGAATGTTACGTAGATCCTGAATTAAGTCTACTATAGGACTTGATTATATAAATTGATTATATAAATGCCAACGCAATCTCTACCATTCAACCAAAAATCAAACAATTCGATAAGATGTCAAATTGATATTTTGGTCCATATCGACTCACGATTTATCAAGCGGAGATTGAGAAGCGTCTTCGTAATACATGGAATGATTCGCAGAAGCGTCGAGAGTCCGCTTTGATGGCGAAGAGAAAAGCGGTAGAATCGAAAGGAAGATCGGGAGGAGCTAACTAACGCGACGCGTTAGTCGGCGCACTTATTAGGGAATTGCACTTTCTTTCACGCGGTTGGCGCATCGTTCGCGCGGCGAAGACGGCCGAAGGTGAGAAGAACGAGGAAACCGACCTCCGGTGCAACGACCCGCGGCGCGGCGCCGCGAAGTGTGTCGTTTGTGGGCGCACGCAATCGTCGCAACGATTTTGAAAAATGGCCGTCCCACTTCTGCAAGGGAGTACTTTCACGGTCGCTAACCCCGCGACTGAGAGGATCGCGCTGCTCTCGGCACGACAAGCGCTAGCCCGCGCTTTTACGCCGTAAAACCGCCCGGGTGTACGTACTCTCTAACGGCACGGAGAAGACCACTCTTACCGCTTTGCCGTAAACCGCCAATGATCCCGCTGGGCGATGTCAGCGGAAACGAGGAAAAAGAGCCGCGTCCCGGAGCGATCGGAACGCGTGCACGCGATACCGCTATCGGTCCCGGGGATCGAGACTGAATTGCCCGAGTTTGCCCATATCGGAGAGCGAAGGAGACAATTACGTAACGAAATATGGAACAAACAAGAAAAATGTAGTAACGATTGTTCAATATATCAATGAGTTAGGTATTTATTCGCTCCATTTAGAAAGAAAGGCCGTGAGAAACTTTCAATGACGATTTTATCAGGCTTATAATAATACTTGAAGAAGAAATTGGAGTAAGGGAGCATTCTGGGACGTCAAATAAGATTTACTGTTCGTCAAAGTGAAAATACGAGGCACGTGTGCGCGCTTCGTCAGAATGATTCGTCCGAGCACCGTGAATCTCCCATAGAGGATCGCAAGATCTCGCCATTTCCTGCCTCTCTCTCGATTTATCGGAACGAGCGCGCGCGCACACGCCGATTTTTCGTCCTAGGTCGTCGCGAGGATTTCCCTCGGTTTCTCAACTTTTATCCTCGCGCAGATCACCGTCCACGGGGCCCACTTTTCACCGCGAATTCTCACGATATCGTGCTCGGAAAGTAGCGAAAACGTGTTCGAGGATTTCTTTCCCTTCCCCTCCGCCGTGGCTCTCAATGCTCGGGAGGATCGCCGGCCGGCTCGCTTTTGCACAGTCCGCCATGCACGGAGAATAAAACTGTCATCTCGAAAGTTGGCCTACTATCTCCCCGATCGCGATAATAGCCCCCGCAGCCACGAGAGGTGTCTTCCTTCTCTCTTCGCAATGACGCCGGTCTCTAATGCGCCGCGGAAAAACGAAGCTGCCGTGAATCTGCCGATATCTTTCGCGATCACGTCTCCTTTTCTCCCAAGTAGCGGCAACAGATGTAATAATGCGCGAAGAAAAGTGCGAGGCGAAAGGGTCATCAACGTGTTTCTCTTTCGAGTTGTATTTAAATAATATAAAATTTCAAGAATATATAGAAATATAAAAAATATCGATAAAATTATTAAGCCTATGAAAAGGTCCATGTATCAATTTCACGCACTGTACTACGGTTTCTTAAAAAGTTACTGCGATTTCTTCCGTGAAATATCGGCGTTTTCGTTGATAAATAAGCTTACGGATAAGGCACATAAAATATTCTCTTCCATGGTATCCAGCCGAGAGCAATTTGTCTCTCAGGTAGCTTCCGCTCTTTCGGCACATTCCACAACTTAGCATGTGACACCCGATAGCAAAGCGTGAAGCGCATCGCAAGAATTCCACTATTTCCGGATTAGGGAAACATCTTGAAAAACTGATCCTAATCCACATCGTTGGAAAGCGATGCTAGTAATAGTCGCCCTCGGCAGATCAATAATTCTTTTCGCATATCGTAAAAGCCGTACAAGTCATTTTCGTCTGTATTTTACTGCAATTTATGGCAACGTACACAAGTACAAACAAATCTGAAATTTCAATGCAATCAAACGCAAAATATCTGTTTCTGATCTCTTATTCCTAAAATGGGTCACTGTATTTCATTGAAATTTATGATTTAATTAACAGATATGTACGATGTGTTAACAAATCATCGAAGGTAGAAATTAAAACGGTTTTATGGATATGCAATATGCAAAATTAACGGACAGACATAGTTTCTGTAGAATTATATTTGCTTCCCAATTATTTTATCTCAATTATCAATATTATTATTGTTTATTATTAATTAATAAATCACGTCACGTTTAATCATATTACATTCAAAGGCACTGTTTATTCACATGTACTTACTGAAATATCGGACGGATCAGAATTTGTTGCGCAACGTTGCGCCAATAATCGAACAGCAATATATAACATTGCTAGCTTGTAAGACGTACAACTTATATTACCAATGGCAATTACCAGATTTATTCTGAGTCGACCTCGGAGCTGCCCTACGTCGTCGGCTCTCCTCGTGCTCGTGCTCGACGAGCAGATGCAAATGCGTGCAGGTCGTGCCATGTTGCACCTGCCGCATATTCCGAACGAGCACGATCGTGCATCTCCTCGCACGACCTTGACACGCTTGACTCGAAGACATCTTCAATTCGCAAACGGCCGATACGTTTCCACTAGACTGCACGTCGAAAAATCGTCCATTAACGCTGGGATACTGGCTAATACTTTATAAATACACTAGACGTGCACACGTAACATTATACCACGTTGAAATATTATCAGTTTTTAATAGCTTCATAGCTTAAGTTTCCTCTTTACACCAAGAATTTCATTCGATTGAAAATATGAGAATTATTTGGAAATTGGAAAAAAGGATAAAAATCAGTCCTCTATCATTAAATCATAAAATCAGGCATTCCAGTATTAACTCGTAAATCCCCGAAAAGAAATTATATATCGACGATGGTACAATGTACTGAATTCAAATTTTTTAAAACTATCTTGTATCAATAAATATCTATATCTTCAAATATACTTCCATGCTGGAGAAAAAATCACGAACAAAGGTATCAACATGCATACACAAACTACAAAAGTTAAGGAATCTGTTTGATCCTCAGAATCGTGCAGGAATGTTAGAGCAGAGAGAGAGGCTCTGTTATACTAAACGATTTCTCGCGTGTAAACGTTCCGTTCTCTCGACGATTGTTATCTCTCGATGCTCGCGATAATGCTCCACGTTCCACGGCGCAGTCCATGCACGCCTGTGCGAATTGTTGGATAAATTATGCAAACTATTCGCGTTCTTATCACGGAATTTCATAAGTGTTTTTGGCTCGTTCCGGGTAAATGGCTTAAAAGCGCACGCAATTTCGACCGCGTTTCGCTCACATCTGACGAACTAGTTCGCCCGAACTATCTGCAGTGCATTTAATGCCGCACGATGTAAAGCAGACAGGGATTCTTTTTTGAAGTTTCTAAATGGCTAAATCGGATTCCTGTCGGAAGTCTGTCAAAGACTTTAAACCCTTCCGGTGAAACTTGCAAATTGGCAAAACGCGCTATTCGCTTAGACAAGTTTATCGATTTTCCTGTCTACGCCAAGAAGAGAAGGCCTGCGTGATGGCGACTTGCAAATGAGCTAATTTTCGTCCCTTCGCGATAGTTCTACACGGTTCTTGCATCCATTATTCCCCGAGGATCTCTTCAATCAATCCATTTGGAAGCAAAGCATCAATTATATGAGCTTAATGATTAAAAGAAGGAGATATATAATTGCTTGGGCGTCGTTTATAATTTATAAAATCTGTCATCATAATTAATGAAAACATTAATTTGTCAGATTTGATATGGAAATATTTGAAGGCGTGTTTTAAATAAAAAACAGCAACCGGAAAGGAACATTTTGATGATGAAAACTTTTTTGTAACAGAAATACCACGAGAAAGTCTCGGAAATTCCGTTGGAAATAACGATCCTTTCACCAGGGAACAATTGAAATGAACTGTAAACGAAAATGTAAAAGTCTTGATGAAAAACGTCCCGACACGAGCCAATTCCCTGCTGGGCGGAAATTGGTAGGCATTCAATCTTCGAGCCGCGTGAACAATTTCGCGCGACAGGAAGTACGTACGTTCCAATTATCGTCGTAAATGCGTTAGCTCGACACCGAGCGAATATCTAGAACGTTTGCATACGAACCTCGTAAATTGCAGCTGAAGATAATTCTGCCGGTAAACAATAAATACTTTCATCATGACGAGAAACAGTACTTTTGCATATCTCGCCGTACAATTCATAAAAGTGACAACCAAGATGCGCGACTCGCTGCCAAGTTTGAAACATAAAAATGCACTATCGTGGGCGTGCATCGTAAGCTGCAATATATCTCGCAGGATTCATGGTCAGAAATGCGCTTCCTAGATTTGTGTAAAAGACGATGAGCCGCTCAGCTCACGGAGCACGTATCGATAGTAACTTACAATGCGGTATTCTCCCAGCGATAGCTTAAAACTGAAAAGAATCCAAAAGCAATAACTATCTACATATCGGAAAATATAAAATTAATGTAAAATGAATAAATTAAATAACAAAATTTAGAACTAGAGAATATTATTCTATACTATAAAAATAAATATAAATGTTATCAAAATTCTTATAAAATATAGTTATATTTTATAAGAGTCGCCTTCAACCACGACAATTACAGTCTTAGCAAGAATACGTGAAGGAAATCAGTTTAAAGCGAACAGTTTTGATAGAATGTAGATAATAAAATAGAAATAAAAATATAAAAATATCAAATATAAAAATATCAAATATAGAAATCAAGTAAACATTCCGTTCACTCAAAAAAAAAAACAGAATCGCCGTGTTGGTTGTTGCTCATGCTAACAACAAGTGAGAAATGCGAGGCACGTTGTATAATATTTCGCCGTTCGCATATTGCATTTCGCAGTCGCACACGCGAGACTCCGGCGTGTCCGCGCTACGACAGTGACGCAGTGTGCGACGATAGGGGGTGGAGACGCTCCGCGAAGGAGCTCGAGGGACATCCGGCGACAGAGAGCGACGGGAACGCGCAAAGGGTTCGGGATAAGGATGCGACGAGTGCGGGTGCGCGCCTGCATGCGCGGCTGCGGCGGCGTCGTAGTACCGCAACCCGCCGCCGCCTCGGCGCCACAGTCTCCCTCTCCGCATGTTCGGAGCCGGCTGATCCGTTGTTCGCACCTCCTCGACGCTCGTCCGCCTGCCCGCCCGCTGCAAAATGGTAAGTTGAAGTTGCACGAAGAAATTCTCACGCCAAATGACCTGTGACGCGAAATCACCTTCGAAATCAACGTCGCCCGCAGCAACCGGAGACACGTCGATTCAAAACTTTCGGAGTCGTTGCATCTCGATTCGAGTGAAAATTCGAGGAGTCTAAGAATCGCGAGTCTCATGTGACGCTCCTCGTTGGATTCCGCGCTCGCGGTTTCTCGTGGAATCGCACGCGTGTCCCGCGCGACTACTTTAGCAGACGTGCGAACAGACGGCTGCGGCGTGTCGTCTGCTGCTGTCATCTGTTTTACTCGCGACTGGTTAGTCGCGAGTGTGTAATCGGAATCGCTCGGACGCGGTGGAGTATCGTGTACGGTCACGAATGCTAGGAAACCGGATGCTGTTGCCGCGGCTGGATCGCGGAGGAACGATGAATCGACTGTCGACGACGCGACACGCGATTTCCGCAGCGGTACTCAATGCGGCAGATTCTAATGACAGGAGGGACGGGGCACACCGTCGTGCCTCACGGTTACAAAATTTACCGCGTGATCGCAGCACGTGACGGCGAAGCCCCTCGCGTGCGGCCGTGATGTCGTTTAAATCGCGACGTCAGCTGTTTTTCTAAATCTTGTTTAAAAATTTACGTTCCACCGCAGTTTTACGTTTTCAGCGCAGACATGGAATTTTTAACTCTGATTGTACAGTCTTGTTTGCAATGTGCTTCTTTAAGTTTGCAAGTTAATTTGCAACGATATTTGTCTTCATCATATTATTAATTTAGTCTGAATGTATTTTAATGTAATTTGTTATTACTATCTTTTTTATAAGCGCTCAATCATTCTCAATCTGGAATAACAGAAGAATCAAGATTCCCAAACACTAGAGAGAAATTACATTCGCAATGTTACGTGCATTGGAAATACATATACGCACTACGATCAATTTACGAAACAGATATTAATACATGCACCCCCTTATGCGGACGTATTGATCACTTAACAAAATATATAGATCACTCGCTGTGTGTCTGTATGCATGCGTTAGCGCGCAGATACTCATCCGCAGCAATTAAAATCAGGAAATGAAATCCGAAAGGCGTCCGGTACTCGTAATTGAGTAGTATTTGCAGAATGCCCCTTCGAGAATCAGAGTATCGATCTGTTTTTCTTTACTCACGAAGGAATAAATCACCGCTTTCGTCGGGAGAGTTTTGAATGCGACGTAAAACCAACATCAAAAAGCGCAACTGACCTAGAAAATTGATGTAGAGTTGCGAGAATTATTTGAAATTTGTTTTTTCACGAAATATCAACTTTGTGAAAAATTTTACAAATTTTCTCAGCTTGTAAATTGAATATTTTAACATTCAATATTTCCATCACAGCAGCAACATTTTACGTAATTTTGCTTCACCGTGGCAGTAATGAAAATCTTTATGATCTACACAGAAGTTTATCAACGAAAATTGTTGTTCTTACTGCAATGCAAAGCTACCGCAATCAATAACGCTTAGATATACTCTTAAAGTATTTATCGTCGCACTTCTGTCCTCTTTCCCGTCACAGCAAACTTAAATGGATCACGATACGCTTTTTGTGTTACATAAGAAGCACCCAATCTGCAAACGCAAGCATTCAATTCAAATTCAGGCATTGCGCATGTATCCAGGTACTTGCGGACGCGACACTGGCGGACAATCATCACCGTCATCGCGCTTTCGCGGCGAACGGTAACCCGGAAGGTATCACGATAAGCAACTTGGTGGACGGTGAAACCTTGACTTACAGCTTGGCCCTGATAAGAGGTCGAGCACCCGCGCTATGCAGTTACATTACCGTTCGGGGTCACAAGAACGTGACCTCGCAGTGGCCGATCGTCGCGGGACAGTTCCGGGTCCTGGTGGATCTGGCACGTGGTCCGAACAAATTAGAACTCGAGGCAGGCGGGCACAAAAGGAGACTGTCCCTTAAGTACGAGCCAAGAACTACTAGGCTGCGAGTGACACCAGTCTACGTCATCTGTGCGGCTCATGACGGCTACTTTCAGGTAAAACAACGAACTACAATTATGCACAGCGAAGTCATCCCGATGCTTTTGCGTGATTGGAGTTTCAGTCTCATTGTTTCGATAATTTTAATTGATGTTGCCGAAGTCCCATCATACTCGGAAAGCATTGTCTCGCGCGTTTCAGCGATAACTGATGCTTAAGGAGTACAATGATCACAATTCATAATTCAGCTGCTTGGGAACGTGGCGCGCACTTCTCCAATTATTATCGATCGTCATTCTGTTGCATGAATAGCCGTATCGTCGCGTTCGGTTAATCGTACCTACGTATTCGACCGCGACAATCCAATTACTCTTCCTTTCTCTCTATTGCTCAATTCTGCGATTACAATTGTGCAACTTGTGACAATTGCGGAGCACCGAATGATCATGGGTCACGATCTGATTGTTTTCAGGGTCCGCGCAATGAGGACCGTTCGCCCGAGAGCGCGGCAACGAGAATAGGGCTTGGGGCTCGGCTGTTACAGACTCTGACAGCCGAGAAACTCATAGAAGCCGGCTACGGCAGGAAAACCTTTCAATTGGAGAGAGATCTCGACGGCCCGGAGTGTTTGGTGATGCACAGTATGCTTCACGTCGACCGGGCACGAGCGATGAAGCAAAGGGAGCTTTGGGAGTTGATCGCTCGCGAGCTGATGACCGGGCCCTTGGCGTCCAAGGATCGCAAGTACCTGGCATTTCTGTCGTGCACGAGGTATCGCGGCGCGCCTAGCCCCCGGACGCACGAGGACACTTTAGCACGAACGCAGGGTCACGCCGCTCTCGGCGGTGGTGGCTTAGCGCTTTTCGGTTCGGCGTGTCTTCACACCTGGCCTACGTGTATGGCTCAGGTTGGTTGATACGGACTACGAATATAACGAGAATTTGATATAAAACGAAATGCTTGTATACAGGGTGATTCGTATAAAGTGACCGATTTAATTATTAGTGAAATTTGAAGACATGAAAAAAGAGTTTATACCGATATGTTCAGTACAAAGGGGACACCATATAACGGATACGATTATTTTATGAGTGGAGGCGTTGAGGACATTTCAAAGTCAACTTCTTTTTTTTTAATGGGATGCTGTATTTTTTATTTTATAGGATAGTAGCCCTTTTTAATATAATAGCCTTTTTTAATTCAATGATACATTACATAAAAACATTCAAGGTCAATCAAGGCCAAAAATACATGATAAAATAAAATTCAAATGTATGATCTGTATATCCGTCTGTCGTTCGCTTTGGCTCTCAGTATGTCTAGGTCTATGTTTATGAGCTGTGTTTTCTTTGGAAACTGCTATCATAATGTTATTATTACGAAGATTGTAAGGACAAGTGATGCTTACAAACGTTGTGAGTGCCAAAGCGAACGCAGCCTTAGTATGAGATTAGTCGTAGCACTGAACGTAATGGCTAATCACAATAATTCACAAATTGTAGACGTTTTGATAACTTTTGGTGAATGTGGAAAAAATGCAGCTGAAACTGCAAGAGTATTAAATGAACGATATCCAGATCGACATAGACATAGTGCCCGTTCAATATTACGGATTATATCACGAGCAAGACAATTTATCTGCGTCGTCGAGTTCAAGGTCAAAACTTTGAACATTTATTGTGAAGAACAGAAATACAGATCATACATTTGAATTTTATTTTATCATGTATTTTTGGCCTTGATTGACCTTGAATGTTTTTATGAATGTATCATTAAATTTATATTAAAAAGGGCTACTATCCTATAAAATAAAAAATACAGCATCCCATTAAAAAAAAAGAAGTTGACTTTGAAATGTCCTCAACGCCTCCACTCATAAAATAATCGTATCCGTTATATGGTGTCCCCCTTTGTACTGAACATATCGGTATAAACTCTTTTTTCATGTCTTCAAATTTCACTAATAATTAAATCGGTCACTTTATACGAATCACCCTGTATATATATCTTTTTACATATGTTCTTGTTTCCTGATTGAAGACATCATTGAAGGTATGATACTTCAATGATGGAATTATGTCTGTGATTCAGGTATTACCGAGATTCCTGGACACTACCGTCATCGACACCGAACAACTCATGGACGACAGTAATTACCGTGGTACGCACGGTGCTTGTCTGGCGACGACATTAGGTTCGGTTTTGCACGAACTTGGTCATACCTTTGATCTCGGTCACACCCGAGAAGGAATAATGGGCCGAGGCTTCGACTATGTCGATCGGGTTTTCGTGGGTGCGGCTGGAATCGACTTTAATCGTAATCCTATCAGAAGGGATCCCCAGCACACGACTGTCGCTCTCAGTAGACCTCTCAGCGTTACGGTAACTGTGCAAGCACCTGTAATGTCGAGTCCCCGAAGAGGTAGATTGCTCTCAGAGACTTCTAGACCTTCGCCATTACTTACTTCGAGACAATTGCCTGGAAGATTATCAGCACCAGCCAGTCCTGAACTGAATAGATCTCTCTCGAAGAGTCTGATTGCCTGCGAACCTCCTTCACAGCCTGACCGGACGTTCTGGAGTCCATCGTGTGCGGCGTTGCTCGCGTATCATCGCTGGTTCAATAACGAAATGGACAATTTTTCCAACAGACATCATCACGAAATAGAGTACGACGGAAAAAGGTAAGTCGACTACTAAAAATAACGCGCTTTCTTTCTAGAATAATATAAAATGATCAAGATGTGTCCTAAACTTTTTCATGACGAATTGAAATAACAAGAAAATATTTCAATTCGAAATGGCGCTTCAGAATACATAAAAAATTGAAAGCACAGAAATTTCAGTATAATTATTTTTAATAAATATAATATTTCTAATTATTTATTTTTAATAAATATAATATTTCTCTTAATAAGAAACGTGGTGAGATCACGATATGGAGTACGGGTGGTAGAGCTTAGGGAAACCTCAGGAGGGATGGTTGCGTGTTCTCGTCAATTCCCTGGACCGCGACCGCCCTTGGAAGCTCTAGTTCCACCGCCTCCACCTCACTGCCTCATCACTCTCACCCTCGTTGCAGAGGACTCCACCGGGAATGTGCTCAAACATCCTCTTCCCACTGCCTTTTAAAGGTCAGCAGAAACAAAGGATGCGTAATTTTATCTTCTAACCTGGCGAGAGTTATTATAGATTATAAACAGTATCGACTTAACAACAGACGTACTAGTAAATATCCAAAGATATCCTTCGTTGTTTCAAACCTTATTATATGTTTTAATTGATATGTGAGACACAAATTCTTTTTATTTTTATTCTTTACGCACTAGTTGTTATTAATCCATATAAGAGAGAGAAAGAGGGAGAAAAAGGGGAGAAATAAAAATATGCTTCTAAAATTATAATGACATGTAGAACTTTTTTGCTAAAATTTTTTCTCTCTCTCTGTCTCTTCAATAATGTGATAAAGTTTATGTTATACGTATATTATATTTATGTGCAATCGGAAATCAAACAGGAGCTTATACACTCGTTGCTAAATGTGTATGTGACTCTCCGATATAGATAACTATACATATACATATGGATTTTTTATATAACGTACGATAACACGCGTGGTCGAACAAATATTTGATAACTGTACGAGATATATATACATTTTGCTCATGTACGACACTCTCCACGTTGTCGAATACGCAGGGAACTACTTTATACCATAATTTATTTTGTAAGCATGATCTCTAGTGTTTCATGAGCTGCAACATCAACTCCAACTAGCGTAAACGTAATAATTAATCGACATAACACCCGTAAAGCGTGCACAAAATGCGTTGACAAATGTTTGCGAGTACTCCTAACATTTTATCTCGCATGTAAGATATCGGAAATGCTTCTACAATTACATCGCGGCGAGATTTCATAGAACAATCCTATAAAATATATACGCAACTATACACTATATAAATAATAGGATTTAAAGAAACCGACCGATATGTACATTCTAAGTCGCTAGAAACAATAAACACACTTGTATATTATCAAACATACATACATGTACAGTATGATATCCTAAATTATTTTAATAAGTTAGTCTAGAGCGTTCAAAAAATTACAGAGACAATACTGTACCACCTCGACTCTACTAACGGAAAGAAAAAATCTATGTATTCAATTAAAAGCATACAATTATTTAGAAACACGGCCAATGATCATTCCATATATTCCTATCAATTTCTCTCCTCCAAATTCTTCCTTTATTTCTCAAATAGAAAAATACACGCATAATCAGGTAGATAGTAGCATGCATAAAAAGATAAACAATGTGTCTGTATCTTAAAATTGAAGATGACAATACAGCAATGGTATTTCGTACTTCAAGAAGTGCGGAACGTATGCGTTTCAAGTGACGGAACATGTCATCCGGCGATACGAATGTCGAGGAAAAAACCACGATGTCACTCGATAGACTGCATTTTCCCGAGATAATCGACGGCAAGAT
Organism: Ooceraea biroi; assembly: GCF_003672135.1. Taxonomy (NCBI): domain Eukaryota; kingdom Metazoa; phylum Arthropoda; class Insecta; order Hymenoptera; family Formicidae; genus Ooceraea; species Ooceraea biroi. The sequence goes on from NC_039506.1 coordinate 3,094,698, forward strand.
AAACACCGAGGAGTTCCTGCGGGCCGCTCGCGAGGTCGTGCGGACAGTCGGTGCGTATCTGTCTCCAGTATTTTATAACCTCAAATCAATGCGATAGCGAGACCGGGCTCGAGCATCGCTGAGTGGTCTCAATTTTCTTCCAAACATGATGCGATTCGCAAGCGCTACGAACGAGTCCATGTTTCAGATAAATTCGGCAAACTGTTCGCTCCCGTACGATACGACATGCAAGGCAACATTGACGTGAGTATGAGCGGTATCTTTCTACGAGAGGAGAGGCGATATCGACCAATATCGACACAAAGTTTCATCAAAATTATATACTTTTGATTTCAGAAACTCACAAACAGATATTCTATGGACACGAAAAGTAACTCGACCCTGCAGGACATGGTTTTGCTCGAGAAGTCCACTGAACCTGAGAAATACCTGATTGCGGTTGATGCTCTGATGTGGCTAAGAAGGTAGGCGACACGTTCCAGCTAATTTCCCTGAACATATACATGCCAGAGAGAATTTACTCAGTGATCGATGTACGTTTCAGGGCTTTACACCTGATTCTATTATTCTTTGAAAAGATTATAGAGGACCACAAAACTGGGAAAGCGACGGAAGACTTAGTGGCGTTCCTGCGAGAGGCGTACAAGGAAACGCTGGAGCCATACCATGGCTGGATGGCACAGCAATTGTTCAATGTAAGGTCTCCTCTATGTTGAAGACTTATTAGATTACGAACGTTGTAAAAAATATGTAACATCATTAGAATAAATTGTGATGTATTGTTACAGCTGTTATCACGTATGACGCCCACTCGTTCGCAGCTCCTGCTAGCACTAGCGAATGGGGAAACGGAGAAAGAAGAAGTGACTCTACGTGACATGGAGTTATCTTTGATAAATCTGAAGAAGAATGTAGTAGCGCTAAAGACGTTTTACAGTGAACATGACCTAGAAGTTACTACTGTAGTGTAACGAAGTACGTTGAAATCCAATATTGTCTTCATTTAAAAAAAATGCTGAAAGAGTAGATAAACAAAGTCTTCTAGGAAAGTAGGTGTAAAACAAGTCAGAAGAGATTTTATGCTTATTACGTATATAAATTTATATGAATATTTGTACATTGTAGGGCTTACATCAGTCAGCGCATGTATAAATTGTATGAAAGTATAAAAATTGGTATATTAAATATATATTTAATATATATTAAATATTATAATATTAATAATAATGATATCATAATTTTTATCTAGAAAGAGATCTCGATTATTTTATAATACCTAGTATCGATTTTTCCTCGATAGCTGCTCAGCACAGATATACTGAATGAGTAATCACAGACATAACAAACTCAAATCTTAACAATAAATTTAGCAAACATTAATGTGTCCTGTCATCAATACCATATAATTGTGCAACATAAAATCTTTTAGCATGATGCTCTGCCAGCTTCCTTAAAGCTACCGTGGCTGTTACAATTTCTATAACAAGCAGAAACATCATGCTACCATTAGCGATCGTTTCACTGATATGAGCTTTGGTTTTCTTATCGAGCAGGAGAAACATCTCCAACGGGAAATGTATGAGAGTGGAAACCAACCAGAAGCTTGCCAATTCTGGAATCTGTGTGTGAAGAGAAGACTTGTAATTCTAACTGATATTTGCGCTCGTCTTGCCATTCTATGAATAAGCTACCTTTTCCGCTAAATTTCCCAAGTATCCCAGGTAGAGTCGTATACCCTCGAATATTGATATGACACTAAACACTGCTACAGTTATAAACTTGTATACGTCTGTCAAGTAATAATACTGTAAAAAAAAACGAAAGTAATATCTCACTACTCAATCTATCTAGACAAATACCAGGATTCTGAGAAATGTTTTTCACGTCTCAGTATATTTACTTTTGCATCTAAATTAACGAGCATTACGAGAAACCACAGAGGATAAACCCATACATTAAAGTACAGTGCCATTTGGAGTGGCAAATTGGACTGTATTTGATTTCCTGGAAAGAGCAAATAATGAACAGACAAATGCAGACTCCGATTAAGTAAATATTATCGAGCTATTTAAATTTAATTATTTAATTAAATTATTTAATATCACATCTGTGCTGAGATTAACGCTAAAAAATTTGAGTAAATGGTGTTATTGAAATAATGGTGCGAGTTATTCAGACGTTCACCGTTTACCATTTGCAGCAACAATTATCATGGATGTAACAATAACAGGTGCGAATTAGGAAAAGGTATACCTATATCATAAAATTCCCTTTTTTTATCATAATGCGCTAAGCCGGGAAATATACGATCCGACGCGGTAATAACCGACGTTCTCCACATCCACATTATTTACAACATAAGATTCTCACGTTCAGACAAATAATACAATTGAATTACATACAGTTTAAAAATGAGCTCCGATCATCTTCACGATCAGTCGCGCGACAGTTAATTGTTACGTTGCCTACCAGTGCTACCAAAATCGTAATTTCCCTCATCTTCGCCCAGGGCATCTATCACGTAACTTTTCCCCTAGGATGGAAAATGAAAAATGAAAATTTCTTCATCTCAGCAGCAAATCATAACGTAAAAGTTCACGCGAAATTTTCATTTTTCATTTTCCATCCTAGGGGAAAAGTTACGTGATAGATGATGCCCAGGACAAAAGATCAAAGCGGTGCCGCCTGACCAAGATAAGGAAATAAGCCAATCAGAATACTCCATTTTCATCTCGAGGATAAAAATGGAGGATTCTGATTGGTTTATTTCTTTATGCGTTATTCAAAAGTCTACGCTTCCGCCTTATATCATATAAATACAAGGCCTTGGCTCCCGTTTATTAATTTCTAAAATGTCCGCTACGAGTCTCCACTATCTCTGATAAAAAGTGAGGCAGTGATGAATCTCAGTGCCAAGTCGGACACAGTTTTATTCTCATGCCAAACATGTTTCAATAATTATACTTTGCACGAGGATTGATATTGTTACAAAGTTTTTTTGTATATTAATTGTTCCGCTCTCTTCGTGATTCAACATTTAACGTAAAACGTACAATCCTTTAACTGAGAAACATCGATATACAAATCTGACACAACGTTGATTGTGAAAAAAAATGCACGTACATAATGTCATTTTATTTACAAGTTTGGAATATTTCTCATAACCAGAGAGCACATGAACAGAATCCGCAATCTTGTGTAGGACAGTCCAAAATTATTACAGTTGGAACATTAAGTGCACGATAGAACACGAACTTCACTCGTTGGTTTACAATCATTTCTTCCCAGATTTTTTTATACCACCAGTGACTAAAGGACCCTTTTGGCTGGCTTTTTTTGCTGCCTCAGCTAATGCTTTTTGCTGTTCCTTTTGCTTCTGCTTAAACGCTACGTCTTGGTCATCTAACTCTTTTGATTCCTTCTTGGGCGCCTTCAGGGGCTTCTTTTTGCCTCCGTCTCGACCAGACATCCTAAAGTACGTCAAAACGATTAAGTATCATAAGTATCAACGAACAATTTGAAAAGGCGATATGATTTTTATAACAAACGTCACACGCTACTGATCTAACCTCCAATGAAATACATGATAAGCACATGCAAGTCGGATTCGAATAACGAGTATTGCATAAATACCGCATAACTGGCAACTATTTAATCAATATTGTCACAAAATTGGCAACTTATAAATCATCCAAATATCTGAATCATTTTTATAAAACGTACTTCAAAAAATGCGACACATTTAACGAACTACATTAATACGTATATTACTGCAAATTTCATTTTTACGAACATTAAATTTGATCAACATTTAAATCGTTAACTTACTTGCAACTGTATACTAAACTTTCACCAAGTACAAACAAGAATACGCAGTTTCCGAAAACTATTCAGCTGTGAAAATTGATAGATATTTATGTGATACGGCGAACTTCTGGAACTGATTGTACCGATTGTGCTGCCGCATACATGAATTCAGAAATTCATCAATTGGATTTGGTAACTTGAGTGAACCACCTATCGAATGTTGATCGAAACAGTTATTAATGATATGATAATATTTATCATAATTATAATATAATTATAATACACACTGATCTTTATATAATTTTTAACAGAACTTCCTCTAGGACTGATATGGAGAATTGTAATGGTGTCTAATCGCTGTAAATGTATACGCGTGAGTAATTCGACATTTATCTTTAACTTCATAAATAGAAGCGCATATTTTATTTTAATAAGATTTATTTTAAGAAGATTTGAATCACTTTGTGAGAAAAATTCTATTGCATTTTCTTAGCACAAAGGCAACAAAAATTTCCCTAGGACGAAAGCATTTCCCTAATTTAAAAATTGTTTCTCGTATGCGCATATTAATTCATTGCGAAGTTTGTTATCGTCTGTGTTTGTCAAAAGATAAATAAAAACGCATGATTGTAAAACTCTTGAGCGTTACATGTTGCTAAGAAAAAATTACTTCCCCTCTTCTTGAGAAGGAATTACGTGTGAAATAGATGGGAAACTCTTCGAATGAATGTTTCAACCGTTAGTACTTACGAAGTTTGCTTCACGATAGGAAGCGTAGTTGTAGTTGCGCGATTAAGCACGTACTAGGTAAGCAAATACTATGATTTTGCGGTACACGTACGCGTGGTAAAAAATATTGAAAATTTTGAATTTTTCGTTCACGTATAACTTAACAAATCAATAATTTCTTTTAATAGTCTAGTACATATATATATAATACTAAAGTCTGCATATAAAATATTAAATATATATACATATATAATACTAAATTCTGCATATAAAATAATACGTCTTAAGGTACACGCGCGATGATGTCCCTTTCAAACTCCGAATCATTTATCATCGAAATATCGCACGTTGTGCACACAAGTACTTTGATAAGCGCCTGATTAAAGCAAGCGGACAGCATATAAATTCGCTATTAGTTTCTCAATTGATGCAATTCTAAATTGCCCATGCATTACTGAATCACATGTATATATATATATAAATTTTCATCATTTTGCAAGAATTAAAGCTTTATCTTATGTTACACATAACATGGAAAACATTCTCTGATTTACATAATTGACATTGGCAAGTGAAAGTTAATTAGTATCATTACTTTTTGATATTTAATCTTTTTTTATTAAATGCACGATAAGATAAATTCTATTTATAAGAAATCCAATGATACACTCTGACCACTATAGTTTTCCAATGAAAACTGTTATGTTCGCATTAGGATTGCTGCATCGGTTTTACTCGTCCGCCAATATGCCACCTAAATTAGAACTGATTGCTGCAGCATGTGAAAACATGGGCATCGGAATAAACGGCGACTTGCCGTGGCGTTTAAAGTAACAGCTATATTATTAGAAACAAGTTTAAGTAATGGTAATCGTTATCGAAAAACCATTTGCAATTTTAATTCGTGTACAGGACCGAAATGGCGTTTTTTACGCGCATGACAAGCGATACGAAAGACGCAAATAAAAAGAATGTCGTGCTGATGGGTCGGCGTACGTGGGATTGCATCCCCGACAAATACCGACCCTTGAAAGGCCGCATAAATATGGTGCTAACATCGCAGTCACTGTAATTATGATTGACCAAAAAATCGACAAGATTCCTTTTTTTCTGCTGAGAAAATTAAATTAATTTCCAAATGACCGATTTCAGAGATTACGGTGACAAAGCGATAACGTGCAAGAGCATACCGCACGCCGTTGAAGTGATCACGCGGATGCAAGATCAAGTAGAAAGAGTCTGGGTAATAGGAGGGAGTAGCGTGTACGAGGTATTTCGCATAAATTGAAAGAACTAAATCGGAGCAATCCGATATTTTTGAGGAAAGACATAACTGATAGTTCGAGCTTCTCAATTAGACATTATTGTGCAATTCTACCAGGCCGCCATGAAATCCCCGCACTTCGGGCGATTGTATCTGACACGTATAAAGAAGAAATTTGAATGCGATACGTTCTTCCCGGCAATCCCGAGCGACTTCGTGTTGATAGAGTAAGGACCGATATTTTCGTATCTGCATCGTGTCTGATTTCCTGCTGCTGCTTATAATATTTAATTCCAGGGATCCCACAGTACCGCAAGGCATACAAGAAGAGAAGGAAATAGAATTTATATATGAAGTGTATGAAAGGAGATGAAAACAACCGCTTCTATCAGTCAAGCCGCATATAAAATTTCTGCGGAACTAAACTGTCTCTAATTGTCTCTCCTTTCGAATATCCTTCAATGCAGAACGTTGTCTGCGGGGTCTATGGTGTCGGTCTTACAGCATGAAAATGAAAAACAAATGTATTGCGCTGACGTTACTGTAATACACAAATATATTGCACAAATAATAAAGATTATCCTAAATTAAAATTTATTATCCATTAATATGGTGTTCCCTTAATGCACACTCGAGACAATTTAATTTTCACGTTTTATTAAAGATAAACAAGAACGTTATAATCGAAGTTGCCTTTCTATGAAGACGTGAAGGACGAACCATTAGCCAGGTGGCCACTGCAACTGTCGACCACCGAGAACATGCAAATGCAGGTGGTACACCGATTGTGCACCGTGTTTGCCATCATTGACAACTAAGCGAAATCCGTCTGCTAGGCCCTTCTGTTTCGCGACTTTCTGAGCAACGTTCATCAGATGGCCGAGCAAAGGCTCGTCCTCATCTTGCGCTTTGGACAGTTGCGTGATTGGCTTTCGTGGGATCACCAGGAAGTGCACGGGTGCCTGGGGATTTACGTCATCGAATGCAACACACTGTAAAGTAATAAATATATTCACTATATTTGTTAAAATGCATGTCCTTGTTTCAACAATTAAATTAAAAAATTAAATAATTTCTATATTCAGTCACTTATTTTGATAAATATGACGCAGCACAGCTCGCGTGAGATTATAGTATTGTTACGTGAAACACGCAATTACGTAATACGATAATAAATATTCGAATAATCATTGCTATTGGATGTGCGAAGCAAATATTCTCGAAGCATGCATGACGCATAGATAACATAAAAGAATGCACAACTTGAGAATAATTTTAGCTCTTGAGAGCGTGCGTATATTTGTTTAGCTTTGTTAACGTTTAGCTTTATTATATGTGACCTGATACATAAAAAATAAACATTAATGATGCTCGATACCGGCAAACCATAATCTGTCTTAAACTTGATAAGACACACATGACGCTTCGACGTAGTGAATTATATCGCGATTTACCTGACTGTCTTCGTAGATGAACTTGCACGGGATTTCTTTACGCAGAATTTTCCCGAATATCGTGTCACCTTCCGGTGCGGCGGATTGCGCCTTTTCCACTTCAGTCGCCATTTTCCTCAAACTGACAGAGCACGTTAGCCGACTGCTATTCGGATGTCCCAAACGTCTGCATGCGTTCACGGCAAAATTCGATAATAACCTCATGCTCGGAGTCGATGATATTGTCGCAAGTGCATACTGGATAATTATTAATTACATGCAATCTCGCGTTCTGTCTAGTATTGTGTTATTTCTTTTTTTAATATATTTTATGGCCGAGATAAGAATGTCACTGCGGCCATATTAAAAATCCTACGAGACGCGGGAATTTTGAATATTGTACTGAAAATGATTAAAGCGTCAGAAATTAGTTAAATGCGTACGTTTCTCGTTAATGAGCATATATATTTAGTTTTCTACGCTGATTGTCTTATAAAATTCTTATAAAAGTGTTAAAAAATATGTTGGACTTGATAAAATTAAAATATAAAAGTGATATACATATGATTTGCGATCCAGGTTGTAATAAATTTATTGAGGGGATTAAATATGGATTTAGTTTTGCACATACATACACACATATATATATATGAAATTATAAAACTTTTATTATATAATGCAGTCTTCTTAGCAATATGCTTATTTTTGAGATATCTCAGTACAATAATACAATATACATATAAGTGTAAAAGGGTAGAAATTGTCACTTGCTGCTCTATACATATCAATATTTTACATAAATGAATAATAGGAGATTAATTGTAATTAGTTGATAGTACATAGAAGATATGGCAGTGGACTTTCTGGTTTTCTATGGAAGATCTTAAATCTTTCCAATGTTTTCTAACGGATCACAAAGATCCCAGTCTTAGAAAAATAATTCTATTTATGAGTAACAATACGTAAATATTATTATCTTATTGTTAGTTTTGCATTGGATTGAGTTATACATTTGCGTTATGTATTTATATGCGCTTTTCTAATAAGGTTTAATTGTATATTTATGTTATCTAACAACAATAAAAGTGTATTATAAAAATATGACTGAATGAAATATTAAGACATTATTACGTAAATAAATAATATATAAAAATAACAATTATTTTACTGTTATTTGTCTTGTACGTTAAGGTATCCTTATGATAAAACGTTAACTTAAAAGCGGTTCTATTTTGTAGGAGTCTATTGCTAAAGAATATTATTATATTTATCTATGATACCTTAATATCTAGTTCGATTATATATTCGATCTATTAGATAATTAAGAAAATAAAATTAACTTAATAGGATGTGGATAAAAAGTGTTATCCACTGTTTTGTAATAAAAAATAAAAAAACCTGCATCTTACTTTTTAATACTAAAATCGTAAATTTATAATATTGTTATATCTATAATGCATTAATTATAATATGTATGTAAATACATGTAAATTGATGTATTAATAATTCTATATTTAATTTACTATTACATTTAGTTATCGTAACTTACGGATTATACGATACTGTCAGTTAAAATATCTGTGAGTTAAAGCTTGAGCTGCTGTTATACGACTCTCAGGATTGAACACGAGCATGCTCTGTATTAAGTCTAGACCATGCTCATTGAGATCTGGTATTATTGCACCAAAATGTTTTGGTTGTCTGTACGGGAAAGCGTTCCAACTAAGCGATACGTTTTCCGGCCATGCGTTCTGCGTTGGAGTACCCAGAACTCTGAAAAATGAATAAATAAATCTGGAGTCGGAGAAACAAAGAATAAAACGTGCAGAAAAGTGCATATATATATTTTTTGTTTAATATGAAAAGAGGTCAAACGGCATATCAACTCACTGGAAAATCCTATCGAGTTGATCACCCTCGCTGCCACCTGGGAATAATGGCTCCAATCTACAAAGTTCTGCAAATATGCAGCCGACTGACCAGATATCTACAGAAGAAGCGTAGGAGCATCCCAAAAGTACCTCAGGCGCTCGATACCAAAGAGTTGCCACCTACAAAATGACAAAATGTTATAAAGCCTTTGGTAAACCCGCAGATATTGCCATGCGAAGCGACAAATACGTTATACGTACCAACGAAGTTAATCTCATCTCAAAATCATAAGTCTTGGCTAAGCCGAAGTCTGCAATTTTGATTCTCCCGTCTCGCGTGACCAAAATATTTTGCGGTTTTAAATCCCTGTGCAGTATTCTATGACTGTGTAAGAAATCTACCCCAGTAAGTAACTCCTTCATCATTTGCCTGACTTGACTTGACGGGATGAACGATCGCGGATTTTGTACTCGATGACTTTTTATGAACGAGTCGAGATCTCTTTCCACGTGCTCAAACACTAACCACAAGCTAAGACCACGACTGGACCTTTCGGATTGCTGTTCGTCATCTGACAAGGACCCCTCGGATTGTTCTTCTCCTTGACAAACATCTAATAATCTGACCTGGATAAACAAGAAGAAATAACAACATTTTCATTTTCAGGTAAAAGAAATATATTAAAAAATATATAAGAATGCAATTAACGAGTAAAAATATTCCGTCTTCAAAAAACGCAGTATTGTTCAATCTTCTCGATGAAGATTGTAATGTTTCGGTGACACAAAAATGTCTCTCATTAACAAATACCGTGTTGTTCATGAGTACTCACGATATGTGGGTGTTCGTATGGCTCCAGCGATTTGAGGGCGGCAATCTCCCTGACAGTGGACACAGGCAAACCATCCTCCGACAAAGGTACTCTGATTTTCTTAAGCGCTACGACTTGACCGCTTGACTTATCTTTCGCTTTGAATACCGTGCCGTACGCGCCGCCCCCGATAGAGGAGAGAGTCTCGTACGCTGAATTGCTACGCAGCGGGAAATTGGACATGCTTTCATCATCAACTGCCAAGGAGGTACGACGGTTCACTGGATTGCTGCACTTCATTACGATATATTTCAGTGTGCCGAGCTCTGTTCCTTGCGAGGTACCTGGAATCGCTTCCGCCGCGGTATCTCTCTCTCGTTCGCAGGCCTCCGAATGTTTTTGGATTAATTCCTCGGTCGATTCCGCAGTTTGGACTAATTCCTCGCTCGATTCCGCAGTTTGGACTAATTCCTCGCTCGATTCCGTAGACGTCTCGCCGATCAAAGCCGATTGTTCCGACGTTCCCGCTGATTCCGCAACATCGGATGATTGCTTGTCCTTTTCTTGTTCGGATGTAACGTCAGTCTCTAACGAGATCTTGCTCGTAGATGGTGTTTCAGTGCTTTCCGTTGAACGTCCTTTCACAGACGGCTCATCGGATGTTTCGGACCATTTGGACCTTTTTGGAGCTGGTTGGACCGATAGATCTGGTTCGAGCTCTTCGCTCGAACGTTGTGATGTACCAGCCATCACAACATTTTCACGATATCCTAACAACAATAACAATAACAATAATAATAAATAACAACAATAAATAATAACAAATAACAACAATAACAATAGTGAGATGCACAAGATCTTTCAAGTAATATAAGAGAGATATAAATATCTCTCTATTTTCAGCAATTTTTTCGATTGCCACCAAAAATATCTGATACCGTAGAATAACGCTTTTCATTGTCATGATTTTTGAAATAGGTCTTGCCATGTATACGTGTCCTGTATTCTAAAACCACTCTTCAAAATTACAAATTAATCCTAATCGGGATTTAATTTGATTAATTGATTACAATTCATAGTTATTGGATAATTATTAAAGAATGACTCAATAAAATATAATAAATAAAAATAAAATGTCATTATAATTAAGATACTACTAGGTCATTAATTAAGATTAGCATTTAAATATTGTAGCGATGTTTTGTAGAATTTTGTTTTTGTGGTTTTTAAAGATCGCCTTTTCTGCTATAAAATTAATATACGACAAGCTATTTTACTGTCCTATGTGTTTAATCTTATATGTTAAAGTAGTAAGCTGAATTTATAAAGAATTACTTTTTTTCCAAATGTAGTATAATAACTTAATCATCAATTTAACCATTCGAGTCACGTCAATTCGAATACAAATATACAGAAAACGTATCAATAAATGACAAATAGTAAGATTAAACGCGCGGTGATTAAAATCCAGATCAGATATTAATCTGCTATTATCAGAATGCAGAAGTTTCGATTCTTCCTGATCTACGATCTTCCTCGTTCGATTCGTGGATCAAGATACTGTGCGCGGTATGTTGGAAAGCACGTCTGTCTTTGTACACTACAACGAAGTAAAGAAGTGTCTGTATTTCGTGAAGCAAACACGCAGGCACTCTTTTCTATCGCACACCGTTCTTATTAAAGTTTCAAGACGTATTGCAAGAGCAGACGAACACCGTGCGCCGCTAACATCTGCACTGACACCTGCGCTTTACACGTCCGTTAACTTTAGTTTTCCATCAGCGCATTCCTTCTAGCGCATTTTTTAGGTGCGAAGGAGTCCTTGGACCAATCCGAGTTCTTTTTCTATTTTTTAGGTCCAATCAGCTAACATGAGCTGTACCAATAAGGAAGACGGTCAATTTCAAAAGTCTGTCCTTTCTACCTTCCCTGACTTTCGATACCTAATATAAAACGCTTGCAATATGTCGTGTGAGATTAGAGTTGTGCGAAAACTCGAAGAAGTGTCTTCTCTCATCTTGATCATCATTTGCTCGCGTTGTTTAGAATTTGGACAGTGAAATGTCATCTTGCGGCATTAAAATCACACGGTAAAGACGATGATAACGAAACAAAGAGGAAGTCGGAGATACCCACGTGTTGTACGCAGAGATACGAAATTACATTTTGTATGATCAACAGGAAAAACATCTCATTCGAACGATTTTGAATAACCAGATGCTGGTAAGAAGGCATCCGATTTCATCCGGAGGAAATAATAAACCACGCGCTGTTATCATTTTACGTGATTTACCCGCTTCTTCATAGCGACACGTGGTCGCTATGAAGAAGCATTAAAAATGTAACCGTGGGAAAAGTCAAGCAGTTATAGATAATGCAGTATCGTTAATTTTAGCATCACGCAACGTATTTTTTTACATTCCGTTATAAATTATAAATTTTTATACATATTCATTTAATCAAGTAATAATTATGGTAGTGTTATAAAATGTTCTTGCTGTAGTGATATTACAATGCCAAATATAATAGCGAACGATCTAAATAGCTGGTAATTTTGGAGAAGAATACTTCGCAGACGGATGTACTACCGTGATTTTGATTAAATTACTCTATCAACTTCCTCTTGTGATAATAAATTCCAACTAGAAAAGTGGAACGAGAGAAAAGGAAGAAAAAATGGATGCACGAGGAATTGAACACAACTTTACTATTATACCTTTTCCTCAAGGGCACGTTGGTATTATATATACAAAGCGACTCAAACAAAAATTTTGAAAGACCCTCATAAAATAATTTTAGATGGTTGGACCGAGTTTGGCGAAACAATGAGAAAAATAAAAAGAAGATGGATGTACTTCTTACTCTGGGAGAAAAGTAGCAACTTTATGCATACGTGTTCGCAGTATTTTGAAACTGTTTCGAATAGTTTCATTCCATCATAGAATTTTTCCAATACCGGTCGCTTCTCTTTTTTAAAAGTCATTTTATTGGTGGCAGCGTCTTCTCAGTTACCACTAAAAGATTTGAGAAAGGACCGATAGCTTTCTACCTTTTAAACCTGCATTATGGCTTAGGGTTGCAAAAAGGACGAGAATCCTACCTCAAGAAGGTCGACGCAAAAAGTTGACGGTGAGAGAATACTCATGGGTATCCGATGATGCGAGCTCTAAATGGATAGAACAACTTTATGAAACGCACAAAAGTTTAGAAACATTTAACTAAATTTTCATGGAACTCTATAAGTAATTAATCAATTTCTGTGCATTCTATTAAGTATTTCCATCCGCTAGATTGCTTACAAATTGAGTCGTTCATGCCTGATTTACTATTTCCAGCAGTATATGCGTTGTAATATCGACCTAGTCTCGAAAACACGAAACTCGTGTGGAAAAACACGACTTCCGCTTAAGGAAATTAGATAACACAAGAACTTTCGAACATCGGAATGCTGAGTTACTCAATCTTCTTATCGTATTGCACGATGAAGTGCTCGACGATATACGCGGACTCAGCGTAATTTCCGTCTATGACTAGATTCATAAAAATTTAAAAAACGCAAAAATCAAGCAATATTCGATTTGGTATGATATCATCAACGTTATTTTAAGAATGGCACAATTCCACATAAACGTAGAATCGTGTTTCTTCATATTCTCGTAATGTAAAATGTCAAAGATAGAAGAGCAGGAAAGATCATAAAAAACGCGCAATCTTCACAAAAATGAGTATCATTTGAAAATCCTGCTGCTTATCACTTAATATCCACATAACTTCCTTCAATACATAATGATCCACGTTTATTACTTACGGCTGCGTTCAAGGATTGTCGTGATTGCTCACCTTTGTTACCTTTGTTACCTTTCTCATATATATCTTTTAATTGTGGTGGTCACTTTTTGGCAGAAGTGACTATATTTTACACTTGAAAAGGACCCGAAACAGAGGTCGAAACGTCGTGTTAATTTGTACATCTTGTCTAGCCAGTCTGGTCGTAAATAAATGTGGATCATTATAATTGAAACTACTGGCGTTTTGAGGAATTTTCTAATTCCTTCAATACTGTGATTCATCTCATTTTTCATATTTCGAAAAAAAAAAAAATAAAAAAAAGAATCGTCATTATTAATACATTATTATCATATCGTATTGTCTCACGAAGAGATCACTTCTGAATGGAAAAGCTCGCGTCACACGTTTCTCACAGTCAATGAAATTTCAGATCGTACGAACTGCTACGCTTCCGTGCTTTACTTCCGTAAAGTTACACGTGTTACGATGTTTATGCACTATGTAGCACGTAACGATAAGCGGGGGGCAGTGTGTAAATCATGCGCCGCCTCAATTGCAACGTAATTGAAGTTACATTACGGCCCATTGTTTGCAAAGTCGGGCGTCGCAACGTGCGGAGGTCCGCGTTGCATGAATGAACGGCCGCACGCGAGCGTACGATGCGCGCCATTAATTCATTATGACGCGAGGTAGATGAGATAAGCACCCCAAGTTCGGGGATTCTCTCTTAAATAAGGCGGAATGCGTTAAATGCCACGCGAAGCCATGATCCGTCCCATTAAAAATCTCGCGTTTTATCTCGCCTGGCGACCCGCGAGAATCGCAACGCTATTAACCCTGGCATGCACAAAGGAGGTCACTCCTACTCTAGATGCTACTGAAGATGCGGGTATTCCATATCGCTTATTTTGTATCGATGATTCCGCGCACAGCTGGTGTTGCTGCTGCTTCATTTATTGCTTATTGCGTACGACGAAGAAATGTAATGTATGCAAATAAGCAAGAACACGATCTTGTATTTGCATTTTTGCATATTGCATCCCTATTTTACACACGTGAACCAACACCACAAGCACAAAATTGTTTAAACAGATTCGCGCGGTTTAAGCTGCAGTCTCGCGCATTTGCGTACATGAAAATTGTATCCTAAGTGTAAGATACTTGTTTACCATTTGGAAAGTGTCAAACGTACACCTTGGCAGAGAGCTGACAGACAGTTGCGTTTGTTCTCCAGTGCACTGATCGTCAATTAAAATCTCAACGAGACAATCGTCAAGAAAATTATTAATTACTTCGTCCAATAGCAATAGAATGTTTTTATCTGCATTCGGATAACTCCCATCTGATAAAGCGGCCGACAAAGAACGTCGTTCTTCGCGCGGGGAACACTAGTCCCGCGGGGGGAGCAACACGGCGGTCTAATTAGGAACTCGAATAATTTACGAGTACCGCTCGTCGGCCCTGTCTAATTAAAGACGCTGAAAATACACGAATCTAACGCTGTTGTTCGCTGAGCTCTCTTTCGTCACGCCAACGGAGTAAACAGGACGTCACTGCTTCCAGATTATTCGCGGGATTGACACTGCTACGTGCTCAAGTTCTTTCACACAACAAACACTTGCTCAACGCTCTCATTCACTTCTATCTCTAGAACGAAAAGACGAGCGTTGGAGCACTACGAGAGTACGTATCATATTCAGTATCGTACGTCGCCTCGATAGCGCCTGTGAGTGTGGGTCTCACGGTCTCCCCCTATTTTCGAAACAATATTTTGTTTCACAGAAACAAGATAGTTTTCGGATTCTCTAAATGAATCTCTGAATGAAGATTATTAAGTACTACTCCGAGCCCTGTGAATGCGTTTATAGTTGTAGATTGATGTCCGCAGGGTTCATGCATATATACAAGATGTCCACGAAGAATACATAGTGGCGCCTTATCATGAGAGGATCATCATATTTCCTGGAAGATACGGAACTGCAAGCGGTGCACTTATGCGTTGAAACTCTGTAGATTTAATCGAGTATGAATGCGATGTACCGCGGGTATAATTCTTAGAATACTGTTCAGCATAAATTATTCATGCGGAGGTAAAACTAACAGAATTATCCTCTATCACTAAACGCATTACGCTCGAATAAGGTACGTGTTGATAACGTATTAAGATATGCAAGGAAAAATGTCAAGATATTCGAACATAATATGTAACGTATGTATCGATATATCTTTCAATTTAATTTATTAATTTATTTGTACATGTTAATCTCTAAAATGCAAATTATTAAAACACAACGCATATGAGCAAAAATGCAAAAACTATTTTTTTAATTATTATAATTTTTAATAGAAGTTTTGTCTACATAAAATATACGATGAAATGCTGCCATCTAGCTTTGAAGATTCCCATGTTTTAATTGTCACGTAGCTCTCCACGCACACTGTTCATGAACAAGGGGAGATGTACAATAGCGGCGGGAGTAGGGCAAACTACCCCCGTCACCGAACTGTCGCTTCTTGGCTTATCTTCACACACACTGAAGAATACCTCACACATACTCCTTCGTCCAATCATCGTGCGTTTCGTAGACATACTCCCATAATTCCGTAGAAATGCATTTCTCACGGTGAACACATTGTGAAACACCGTAGTAAATCGAAACACACTGTTCTGTTTTTATATCCAGACGTTTACTTAAGTTTTTGAAGATTTCTGACGATTCCTCATAAAAATCCATCATATTTCTTAAAATCACAAAATTGAAATCCATTAAATTTAATGTATGTTTCTTGTATAATAAATAATTTCTTTCGTGCATAATAAATAATACAATCGTATTTTATTTCTTCACTTTCTAATTTAATTTTAATTTATTTTTAATCTACGGAATGTTAAATTCCCACTCGCACGAGGCAATCGGATTATCCATGCATTGAAATTTCTCATTAGCTAACCAGAAATGCAACTCTATATTCGAACGGCCATCCTATCGGTTAAGAAAAATCTATTATTACGTCGACTAATCTACGGATTTCAAATATCATGATTTTTATCCGTTTATCAGTACAGTCACGTTTATCAGAAAACCCACTTAAATCGTGGCTTGATTACGCATCTCCCGCGTACAATTTTTTGTTTCATTCATCAACCCCAGAAGTTGGCGGTTGACTATATTCGTCGCGAACCGCCCCGTCCAATCATTGTGCGAATTCCGGGGCCCAGGCGGCTTCACATGCCAGACACACGATGGATCCCCCGCATTGGCCGCTAATACGAAAAAAAAAGAAAACTACCGAAAACCGGCTGCTGATATTTCACCGTGAGCTCTGCTTTCGGGAGGCAATGAGAGGCCCAATCTTTCCTTCTCTCTCCCGGGAGTTTGCACCTCTCGTGTTCCGAGCGGCAGCAATCCCGAATCTCGCATTCCGCACTTACCTACCCACCGATGCTAAAGTGCTGACCTCCCGTGAGAGGAGCGGAACAGCGGGAACTGCGACGCTGCGTGCCCGTGGAAGAAGAAGAAGAAGAAGATGACAATGAAGATGATGATGTTGATGAGGATGATGGATATGACGGTGACGATGACGGTGACGAGTGCGACGGAGAAAACGGAAACGGAGGGCAACGGTGACGAACGTACAAACGTGCGAACACGCGGCACGCAATGCAACACAACCGAGACCGTGTGCACGGGTCTCCGCGCGCGCCGGAAACGGTATTAACGAATGCCCCGGCGTACGCACTCACTCGTAAGCACTCGCGCGAGACACACAACGGAATTATGAGCCGCACACAGGAGGCGACGCGCGTCACGCACACACCAGCCCGTACGCCACTCACAATCGTGGCCGTCGCCCGGCCGACGAATCGTCAGGCTGTATCCGGCGATAGGCGGCATGAAACCCGACACAAACCAAGCTGTGGGTCAGGCTGTAGAACAAGCGAGGTTTGCCGCGCCGGGCTCAACGGATCCGATCAGTTGACGGCGGGCCCTCGAGCGGGCTGGCCGGTTTTCGAAGGGACTGTTTTGCGTCGCGTCGCATGGTGTTCCGGCTTCTGCCAGCTGCCGCGTCCCACTTTCCAACTCGAACCACGATCGAGTTACCTATCGAGTAGGTCGGGGAGCGCACCCCGTTACTGCGATAAGGGAGAATCATTTTTCCAAGATCCTTGGCACGCACTTGAATCTTTAATCACTTTAATCAGTAGTTCTTAGCTCTGAAATTGGTTCCAATTTCGAGAACCCAGGTTGTCATGTTCTCCTTTCTTCTTCTTTCTTTTCTTTTGGTCACACGTCTAGCGGTTACGTGCAGATCACCGCCCCTGAGACGGTCTTTTGAATTATAAGTGAATCTAGTATTGAGGAGCTACTACGCTCCCCATTAATGCTAGAAGATGGAAGATACCGGTCCCCCATTTATCTCGGTATCTCTAAATGATCAGGGCGAGTAATTTAATCAGGCAAGCAGAATCGATGTAATTGTAATGTTGCAGGACTGTAAATGCTTGAATATACAGTCTACAGAAGGAATTATCTTGACACACGAAGCTATTTATACACATTTTTCGCGAGCAAACGTGGGCTCATGATAGATGGAAATAATATTCTTCCGCGTCGGATAAATAAATGTCAGATTTAATCTTCCAAAGCAATAAACGATACGCATTTGTTACGTTAATGACACTATAATTCTACCAGTATATGCTGATGCGGAAAACCGGTTAGCATCTGCACGTTATTGATCTATAGCCTACTTTTTACTCAAATTAATGTTAGCCATTGTACATGTATACAATGCACAAAGAATATCATGTATGATTTAAATGAAATATTTAAACTAAATAAATAAGCGAAATCTGTTGCAATATGAACTACTAAATGTTATGTAAATCTATAAGAACTTAATCATCCCTTCGGTTTTTGGAAAAAATGTTGCAAAAACCTAATAAGCTTAAAAAATGCGCGAGTTTTCCCCACACCAACATGATCCAACAAAAGATATTAAAAGATATAAGGATCTAAGTAAGACCTAGCGAGAACGCAGAGAGGTTACAAGCCCATAATACTGAAGAGCAAACAAAGTCGATATTCGCCCGTATGTACTTACATATTTATGGCTGCAGTAGTGACCCCTAAAGCGGATGGCGCGTCGTTTAAATAGGCTTCACAAGCGGCAGGGAACGTGTAATTTTTCGTCATCTCGCGGAACCCTAGTTTGGGAAGTGCTGCCTGAGAGAAAGGGCCCTCGCACACCGTTGCGGAGGCCCAGGGCCCTTGTGAATCGTGTCCGAAGGGACGCGCGCCGAGGAGCCGATGTATACGGTGGCTCGTACGAGTTACTGAATGGCCGCACGCGATACGGTCGGGGTTTATATGAACGGCGGAGAGATTACGATTTTCCAGATACTATTTCGGAGAAACGCATGACGCTACGCGCATAGTACCTGCCGCTCGTAGAGGAATGTGATTCATGACGCTCAATCAGCTGAACTCCGGAGTAACACGTCACTGGGTTAAACTCTTAACGGCCAAGCTCGATTCTGGACAGCGTCCAAACGCGTTGAATGCTAACGAACCCTCTCCTCCGAGAAATTCTAGGCAAAAGCTGCAATTCTCGTTACGAGATTCTTTGTAAAAAATTCTTCTGATGTTTCTTAGCATGACGTTAGATGTCGTAATTAAACGAAAACTGTAAAGTTAAATAAAATAAAATGCGTAATTTAAAAAAATTGTTTTGATGGAATGCAATATGCGTGTAAAAATATTTACATGTTTAGAATCAAATATATGTAAAATTAAATTGAAACTTTAGTCGGCATGTATCGTCTAACATGTCATTTTGTACGTAATATGTGACTCAGTGTTCATTGATGCTCCCACGCAACGTTATTACACAGATCAATGATATCACATCAGCGTAGGTCATATTTAATGTGAAACTTGCTTTTTCCCCGCTACTCATGTAACTTCCGCTCAGAAAATAGTACTTTCCCACCAGCGTAGCGCCGATTATCGATGAGTAAAAAAAAACGATCATTATCGCGGGGATTTATGTGTATTTATTCAAAGTAGGATCATGAATACCTCGTTCCGCGAATGACGGTGAAGTCCTGGCAAGTGCACGCAAATATTGGCGTAGATGCGGAGATGATTTGAAATGCTTAAAATGCATGAATTTACCGGTGCTTGTATCTAACGCATTATCACACACACGTTTATTATTATATACACGTTTCGAGCCATGTGTTACGATGGGAGTTTTGTTGCCGTTAAAAGATCAAGATAAACTATTGTAACTAGAAAATAATCCATGATCATGTCACATATGTTTCTATGCTTAAAATATTAAGCTATTAATATTTGATTCTATGAGAGAGAAAAAGAACTGATCTGACTGATACTTTGATTATTCTTACTAGAATAAATTTGTTGAATTCGTTTTTGCAACAATAACACATATTTTCTTGATATTTATCGAAAACAAACATTCCTAACATGTTAATTAAAAAAAATATATAATACTATCTCATTAAAATGAGAATGTCTTTACCGAGTGAAACATAATTAACTACGACTTCCATAATTCCGTCCCTTTGTTAAATTCCTAGATAATCTGGAGGGTCATTGTCACAGTACATCCTACATTAGTATCGCCACGGAGTCGCATGCATATTCCCGGGGAAATTAACGGCGCGACATTACACATTCGTCATCCGCACTTGACACTATCACCCACGAAGGAAGGAAGTGCGGCGGTTTCGCGACGACCACAAAGTGACTTTGCAGGACCCTCCGTTATTTCAACATCCACGTCGTCGTAAAACTCGCACGCGCACGCGGTTACAGACGTGATCCCGTCGCGCTTTCGGAAAACGAGAAGAGCTCTCTGTCGGAGATGAAGTTGCATGTGCTGCGGGAGGAATCCTCTGCGGAGAGCATCTTCAAAGGATGCCCTTTTGGAATACCTCTCGCTGCGCGTACATGAATTGGCGACACGCGTTGGCTGTGCATCAGATGATTTAAAAGCGATAATCTTATACATATACAAAGTGAGGCTGGGGAGTTCAACAGCCGCCTTAGCATGCGGAGGATGCGCCATGGTTACGCACTTTGGAAATCAAGACAGTTGAGACAACGATTGGTTGTAAACCCCCGTGATTCATTTGTCAAATAAAGATTCCTCTTATAATATTTACTTGCTTTTCCAGATTTGTTGTTTTGTGAGGTCGGTGAATAATTATTAAGAGGTAGAAAAAAAGGTACTTAAAAATTAATGTGGATGGCCTATGTAAATATCATCCAAAGCAGTTGTAAATAAGATATTGTGACAATTTTATCGATATGAGAGTATCGATAAATATTCCAAAGCATATTAGCAAAATTACACCAACCCGAGAGCTAATTATTATTCACTACAAAATGGAAGCAGTAAATAGAACATTCTCTGTCTGATAACTATTTCTATGGTAGTTGGCGCCGGCGCGGCAGGACAGACGTCTCACTAGATGTTTTACCATCCTAATCACACGTCTTTATCAGTAACACAAACACGCGATAAACCACTTAATCAACCCGTTATATTTACAGACACCCAATTCTATCGTGATAGAACCAAAAGCGAGAGATAATACACCGCGCATTATTATCTTTGCACCTCCGCGCGAAGATGCGCACACACGTGGCTCTTCAATCAACGTAAAAATAGCCATCCACCAAATCCCCAATCAATCCGCAGTCAAAGCAATTTAAGCAGCGATTCCGCGCGTGAGACCAGTTCCCGAACACGCGCGGGCGAAGTCGCGACAAAAAAGCAGCAAGACAAAAAGAGGACGCACCAGTGCAGCTTCACTGCATCCGCGGATGTGCGCTCGCAGCTGCGGCCAGACAATGCGACAATGCGGTATCACGTGTCCTGCACTAAACGCATTTGCAGACTGTCGACGCCGCAGGACCCGTCATCACAGCACGTCGTCGTCGCGCGAAGATCGTCGGCGCCAGGTAGCGAGGACTGTTCTACGCTCCTCGTGCGGAGGCCTCACGGCCGGTCCTCTTCGCGGCCTTCTCTCACTCGCGGCTCGGAGCGTGTTGCGCGTTCCGAAACATGAATGGAATGCTTCCTCCGGCGGGCGATGCACGCGAGAAACGACTACGGATCCGCGGAATGGAATGGGCCGGGAGGCTTCATGGCCCGGCCCAGGAGTGGGCCCGGCGAGCACCGGGCCCTTTACAGGGCTCGGTTTTAACAGCAGGGCTGTAACTACTTCCTGTATCTAATTAATCGCCAAGTGCTGGAAATAGGTTTGCCCTACTCCCTACTTCGTGGGCGAATGGAATAATAAAATAATCGGGGAACGTCTGCGGAGAAAGGCGAGTGATGGTCAAAGGCAAGGCGTTCGCGGTAACGCAGGTGTGAGCGGTCTTGGGCGAATCTTGTGCAGACAGTCTGCAGACGCGTCATATTATTGCTTGATGTAACTACATATTTGTTCTCTTGCGAACAAATTCATCAAGAATTAAGAAAAATACTACTGACAAAGATATTTAATTCCAGAATTTAAGATACAGATTTAAAATTAAAATAGTGAAGAAAAATATCTCCCTTATCTGCGAATGACTGGCGCCACTCAGCGCTGAGTGATGATTAGTGGGCAGTTTTCCTACTCATCACTTGTTATTCGAGCAGCTTGTACAGAATTATCCTGCGTGACAAACCAGTGATGCATCTAACGCCGCCTGTTTCTATAAGTGCAGTAAACCGGTGACGCATACTGCAGCCAGATGACGTATGAATCAATGAATATTATTTCCGCGTAACGATCTTCTGAGTTTCAGGCGATCTCATACGGCGATCACTAGCACATCGAAAAATTGGACTCGACTAAAAAGATATGTCTTTTTTTTATTTATTTTTACGAACTGCGTTGTGATTGTTATCATAGTTTATATCATTTTCGTCATCGTGATTAGATATTTAGAACTAAAGAAACAATTTCAAAACAACTTCGCGTTGAAAATATCGTATTTCCTTGAATAATTAAGCGGGACTTATAGTGAGTCTTTCAGCCTTTGTGAAGTGACGCCACGCGACACATTCCATGGAGAAAATACGACGACCCTAGAAACAGAAGGGGATTGAGTTCCGTTATATGCTGTATAACGAGGACCCGCTGCGTCGACAAAAGCTAGCTACATTTTTGTCGCAATAACGAAATTAGATTCTCATTAAATTACTCAAGCTGCACGGAACATCAATTTTTATTTCTAAATCGTTTCTAGGGATACGCACGATGAAAAGGAAGTGTATACCTAAATATAAATATACCGTATTTTTTGAGTGGGTTGAATTAATCTTGAATTAATTTCTTGATCCATTCCGCCAACTGATTTTGTTTCTATTTATCATTGTCATCGCTAATAATTTTCGTGCAAAATAAATGTACATTCGATGTTTCCAGACAAAAATATGATGAAGAAAGTAATACCAGAACGGTGTCGTGACGTTGCAACGAAGAACACCTGGAGACCGCCTGCACCTGGTTGCTCATAGAGCTCCTTTCATGACATTTCGGCGTACTTCGAGAAGGAAGGAAACACAATGAACCGACTGTAACCCTGGGAACATGTCGATATGCACTTCGACTTCTTATCGATGCGCTGTAATATCGCGCTGACACTTCTGCATATGCGTGTTTCAAACTGCATCATAGGACTAAACCGTGCAATTATTTAGCCCAAATTAAAATTATTTCGGTGAAAACAAAATTCCCATCCATCGGTCGAAGGATTGGAATAAAGAACGAGCCAGTTGCGCAAAATGTTAGCGGACACATTGGACTAAAGCGTGATGACACATTGCTGCCTAAGAAGTTCGACAGTGCTGAGTTTCGCGAATATTGTGTATCTAATCAACGAATACCACGACGGAGATACTGATCGTACGAATACAGTTACTATAGGCAGTATCATTAAATCCGCTTTCGATAACGTCGTAAATGTGCACTTAGCTTCTGCGTAATAGTTTAATTCCCAAACGAAAAGATCGTCACAGGCACACCTGTACTCGCGTGATTGTTTTTTGATCAAGGCTTCCGGAAATAAATATAATATAATAGTACATATGCGGCTGTTATTTACTTCGGTACACGCTGGGAAGTCCTGCTCTCCTCGCGGAACCAGGAAACTCATCCTCGCGGAATCGGAACCATTGCGCGCTCATTGCCCGGCACTCACTTCTGGTATGACCTTACACCCGCCTTCTCCCGCGTGCACGGCAATCTGGCACGAGACCAAGAGGCGGTGCTCGCACCTCGCTGCCGCCCGGTGCTTCCCCATGCGATGTACGCGAATGTGATGCGGTTAGTGGTTCCTCTATTTTCATTCCAGCGCGGACCGAACAATGGGGGATCTAAATTGGGCAAAAACCAGTCCGGCGTCTAGTTTGGTGAGGTCGGAGGCATTCTGGTGCACACACGGTGGGAGCACCAGGAGCAGCGTCAGAGTGGGTAGGACAGAGAAGGGCGGCGAAGGAGGGACGAAGGAGGCAGAGTTGGGGGGAGGGGGAGACGTGTCTCGATAGTCCTGCAATGCGGCCGAGTCGCACAAAGCGACCGAGAGGGATCCGCGATCGATTCGACGGAAGACTTGCTGTCTCTCTTCTTCTTCTCTCTCTCTCTCTCTCTCTCTCTTCTATGATGCCGCAGGATCCACGAAACACCACAGCCGGCCGGCTTTGCGGATGAAAGCGGCAATTAAAGACGGCGGGTGAAGGAATGTCCCATTCCGACGGTGTCATTCCGACGACCGACCGGTTCATTGCACCTTCGGGCTCAGTTATGACACACACGACGAGTCTCGTCCTATTCCGTTCCCTTCCTTCGTTTTGGGGAATCGCGTGCGATTTCTCCCTCAATGTTGTTTGCGATTCTTGTCGTTCCTCGGGTCGCAGTTCGCCTGATCATTCCTGGAAGAGTATCAGGGGGTTGGCCGATGCGTTTAGGGTTGGACGTGTCGGAATGTAGCCTTTCGGAAAGAGGATGTGCGCCAGTCGGCCGCGCGAGCTACGCGTGTATGTACGGCGGGTATCTTCGTGCACGAAGAGATTATTCACCAACTTGATTATGTCGGACGAGATAAGCGGCAATTTGCAAAATTGATACGTTCAAGATGTCGGTGGCCAACAGATTCGCAAAGTGCTACCTAATGTGACATTGAACGGATTGATGATCTAAATTTGTATTTTATTCCCTGACGTAATCTAGCTGCTTTAACATGATATTTTTAATATCAATGCAATAAGACCGCAACTAATGCGATAAAACTGACATGCAACCATATACAATGACTGTAATTTTATTCAACATATCATATAACTATTTGATATGCAATATAATTGAGATTATTATTTTTAATTTTTGATCAAGTCGACATACAAGATCAATTTGATCTTTCATGCTCAAACGCAATTTCATATTAGAGGTCATCAATTATCGGCGTTCAAGATCGCGCCCCTTGGTTCCTTGCTCCCCTCCGTGTTCTGCAAGATTTTTTTTTACCACTTCGTCTGGTCGCTCTTGCACTTGTCTCTTTTTTTTTATCTCTGATACCACCGGGTGCGGATGGTCGTTTTGACTATCATCGGCGACACGACGCTTAAAACGTCTTTACGACAGTAATTGTGCGCCCGAGATGTAGACGACAACGTCGTTTATGCTTCTCTCGATATCTCGATAACTATCGATCTCGATCGAAAGTTTTTAATAAAATCTTTAACGCTCGGCCTTTTTCTTTTTAGGTATCTTTTAGACTCTACCGCATTGATTTTGCAAGCAAATTAAATCAGCAAACTTATTTGCAGCAAAATCTCATACTACAATTATTTATTTATAATATGTCAGTTGTTGCACGTTACTGATTTTATAATTAAGTTTGTTAATCATCAGTGGATATTTTTTCTGTGAATTTTATTTTATATATATAATACAATTCACAAAAAACCTGCTGATGGATGAAAAAATATCTGCTGAGTATTTTCACCAGTACCAACTATTGGTCAAGTAGTAGGTAGAATGATATACCACCAACTACCAGTACTACTACTCAAGAATCAGTCACCGACAAGGCACTATATAAAATCAACACTAAAAATTGGCGTGATCTAAAAGTCGCTGTTCGCTGGCGCCCTCTCAAGAATAGTAGCCAGCGTACAATGCAAATATTATTTAGATGCGCGCATTAATTTTTTTCAAAGAAATTGAGTCTTTATATTACAAAAGAATAATGAACATGTCAATTTTCGAAATATTCGCCAACATTTTAAATATTTTTCTCCATTTATCAATCAGCTGACAAAAATCCCCTTTTGAAAAAAATAGATAAAGAATCAATTTCTTAAAAAAAAGCACTGAATTAATTTGCACGTATTATAATATTTCATTGATAATGCCTTATAGAGAATAGCACTTGTGCGTTAACATGTCACGTCAAAAGATATAGAAATGACGCGCGATCTCGCTCAAGGCAGCACTCAAGGTTGCTGATATTATGTTGCGTGCCGGCAATTTCAAGGATGCATAACATTGGTATGAAATTTACTATTTTGATTTATATGCAAGTTTTAAAAATTTTAATTACACTCTTGCGCGTGACTAATGCACCAACAAACTAGTATAAAATGTATACATGATCGCATTAATTGTTTTAATAAATAATATTCGTGTCAATTAAACGACTAAATATTATATTTTAAATATTGGGTCGTCCGGAAATTTCGTGCCGATTTTGAAGGAAAATTCAAAGGCAACATTTTTTTATGTCGATAAATATTTATTGACTTATGTATGCACCGTTTTGTTTCACAACCTTTGTCCATCTTTCACGCAACTGGAAGATTCCATTCTCCCAGAACTTCTTAGGTTTCTCGGCGAAAAACTCCTCAAGGTGGTTTTTTATGTCGATCAAAGAGTTGAAGTTCTTGCCGCTAAGAGAATTTTGCGAAGACCTAAATAAGTGAAAGTCTGAAGGTGCAATGTCTGGTGAATACGGTGGGTGAGGTAGCACATCCCAACCAAACTCCAACAATTTTTGTCGGATAGTCAAAGAAACATGAGGTCTGGCATTGTCCTGATGGAACACGACGCCCTTCCTATTAGCTAATTCTGGACGTTTTTCCTGAATCGCTGTCTTTAATTCGTCCAGTTGCGAGCAGTACTTATCTGCATTTATTGTTTGGTTGTGTGGTAGGAGCTCATAATATAGGATTCCTTTCCAATCCCACCAGACACAGAGCATGACCTTTTTTGGATGAAGGCCGGCTTTCGGAGTGGTTAATGCTGGTTCATTTCGCTTACCCCAGGATCTTTTTCGTTCTACATTGTTGTAAATGATCCATTTTTCGTCACCCGTCACTAATTGCTTAAAAAATGGTACGTTTTCGTTGCGTTTGTACAGCGAGTCGCAGATGGAAATGCGATCCATTAAATTTTTTCGGCCAAATTATGCGGAACCCATACATCATAGCGACTTACGTAACCAAGCTTCACTACACGATCGTGGACAGTGGTTTTCGATATTTTCAGTATCTCTGCTAATTCACGTGTCGTGTAGCGCGGGTTATTCTCGATCAGTGTCTTGATTTGGTCATCATCAGTAGTAGAGGGTCTGCCCGAGCGTTCTTGGTCTTTAAGGTTAAAAGCACCAGCTCTAAACTTAGCGAACCACTTACGTACGGTTCTTTCAGCTAAAGCGCCTTCTCCGTAAACAGAACATATCGAATTTGTTGCTTGTGAGGCATTTTTGCCTTTCCGGTAATAGAAAAGCATCAAGTGTCTAAAATGTTCTTTGTTTTCTTCCATCTTGAAAAGAGTACAAAACTGACACGAATCAATTTATCTGAAACAACTTTTTTCCTAAAGATGCGTTGAAATGTCACCTTTAAGCATATGTATATAAATCGTATGTTTTCAATAACATTGATATATTCAGACATGTTCCAACGCCATCTATTAAAAATCGGCACGAACTTTCCGGACGACCCAATATTTTCTAAATATAATATTTTTCTTTTCTCTATAGTATTCTTGGCAAGGATCAGAAAGATTCGTGGACTCACCTTTCAGCCGGTCCTGCGTCGCCTGACGCCCATCCTGGAGCTCCTCTTCCTCTCAGTGATCCTTTAGGGCACTCGCGAAGAAACGGCACTCCGGATACGATTATCGCGGTGAGAAAACACTGCCACGAGATAATAATTCGCAAAAGCTAAGCGACGGCCATCGCATAAAACGCGTCGCATCGCGAATACGCACTCAACTGTCATGTATTATCAGCCGGCACGGTCGTCCCGTTTACTGATCGCGTGATCAGCTCGCGCGATCGTTCCACGTGCTGATCTGCATCAGCCCGCGCGCGATCGTTCCATCGCGCTGACCTGCGCTTCGCGAAAGCCGCCGTATCGAAAGCTCCAAGTATCTTTTCGCGTGTCCGAGAAAGAAATACGTCACGCAAATGCCATCAAGGATCGAGAAATTTATTTATAAATATAATTTATACAATTATGCGAGAAATAATTTAGTTTGATAAGTTAAAATCTACTCGGTCAAATCTACGGTTACGCGCAACCAAACCTCGATTGATCGATAATGTCAAAACTGTTCAATTATTCTACCAGGCCTCGAAGATGGTCACGCCAATTTACCCATAGCTTTAATGGTGTCTCGTTCTTATAGAGGTTGCTACTCGGTAGGCGCCGCCACATGTCAAACGGGTTGCAAGGACTCGAGCGATAAAAAATTAGTTCCAGGAAAGTCTGCTACGAGCCTTCACTATCTTTTAGCCGAAGAATGAGATAATATTAATGAATTTTTAATTAAAAGTGAAAAAGAAATTTGTTATTGGATCGTGTTATTAGATAATTTTCTCATTTCGCGTATGCGTACTTCCGTATTAGCTGGAAGAAAATCAGAATTTTTGTTATTACATTATTATAGAAAATAAATAATGATAAACAAGATTTGAATAATTTCAAGTTTTATAATTTTGATATTAAAAATAAAATACATTTAAATGTGCAACAAATTGTATCTTTTACATCAAAATTAGTATTAACATGACATTTATATTTTGTAATTTATGGTAGAATTTGCATATTAATATTTGATATTAATTTATATATAATTTTCTGGAGAAAAAAAGAAATTGATGTCAGTTTAAATTGATATTAGCAGGCAGGGACAGCATCGTTTTCACCGTCCCCCTGCCATATTATACTATCTTCCGCATTGCATTCACAAGGCATAACGTGGGCGTAATGACACGGTTGCAAATAATAATACATTTTCACGGTTGGCGTACTTTTGACGACGAAAGGGGAGGAAGAGCGAGAGAAAATACGAATACCAGACGCTTACATATTGATTTTGAACCCCGGATGACGCCAGGTGTTGCAATAACCGAATGACGCGTTACACAAGACTTGTAAACTTATCGAATATCCCTGTGATTTGTTTCTTTTAAACAAATCACCGCATTGGGACAGTTTGATATTCCTGTATCATTGCTTCATTCATCCGTTATCTGAAACTCCATCCATATCCATGTTTCATTAATTTGTTATTTCCAATTCCCGTCATATCTTGAACAGCTATCTTTGTAACAGGAGATTTCGAAGAAATGCAAATACGCCAAACGTAAACATAAACAATATAGATTTTTCCCAGCCAGTATTTACAATATTTACATAACTCCCTCGTCTCTCTCCACCGAAATGCAAAATACGTGACTCACGTCGTCACTCCGTGACTCATACATTTTGCTATCGCAAAAGCAACCAGAACAAACATATTTGCAGTACACGGAATTCAACTATATCAGTTTAAAAAAATTTAATAATAAAAACTAATACGAGTTTCACAGTTGTAAGAAAAAACTTTCAGAGAATTACACATGACGCATACCTATCATTTATCAAAATCACTGTTCAAAGAGTGATAAGCGCGCTTATCAAACTCTCAGGAAGCTGCACCCCCTGACACCCGAAAACGGCACCGGCTACGGCACTGGCCGCTCGCGCGGCTACCAGTCTCTCCTACACTCGGCGCCGCGTCAGTACATGCGGTCTCACCGCGGTGTGAGGATTGTTTTTTATTCGGTCGACGTTGCACCTCGATCCCGTCACCCGACAGGCGCTCTCTTTCGCCTCTCTTCCCTTATCAACCCGCAATTATAACGACGCGCGCGCGTCGCGCTTCTCCGACCGCACCAGCGGAAAATAGGCGCAGCGTGTTTTTTCTCGCTCGACGAAGCTCGACGCGCGTTGATCTTCGCGCGGAGAATCGAAATCGCTTGTTTCGGGGGAGGTCTTCGTCAAGGTACGACACCATGCCAGCGGACGCCGAACTCAGCAGCCTGCTCAGCAGGCGGCAGAGGATCAACAACGAGCTCGAGGAAGGCAAGGAGGTGAAGAAGCAGTACAAGTTCGTGAACGTGTACACCGAGTTCCACGAGTTGTCGCGCCGCGAGATCAAGCAGTACGAGCAGACCTTCAACAGGTGAGCGCCTTCCTCTTCTGACGACACGCGCGTGTCGTCGTCGTCGTGATCAAAAAATAGAAAAATATGACGAACCGACACGAGCGACATTGACGCCCGTGTGTGATTCCTCGAAGTATATCTTTGTTATCCCGGAATAGAATTAAGGGAATTTGAGCGTGTACCTAGCAGCAGATTATGTCTTTATTTGTTACTCTTTGTAACGTATTTTGAGGACGCAGAGTAAACAGGTGTTAGAAATAACAAGGAAATGGGTAAGCATTTAAATATTAGTATTATATATTAATATTATATTACGATAAATGATCTACAGATAATAATCTAAACGTAACATTTATCTAATGCATACGTTGTGTTTATTACTGCAAATGTGCGAATAAAAATGAGACTCGCTTCGCTCGTCAATATAAATTTAAATGGCCTGCTTGTGGCGCAAAAAGCAGTCGCTTACGACGTGCCGCATAAAAGGTACCTGCGACTGTTAAGTATCTTGGCTATATATAGTATTAACACTTTAATAGATGTAGTGTGTCTAGCGCTTTATTTTTACGAGTCAGCCTCGAGTATACACGCACGTGTAATCAGATGGAGATAAATGTTCCTTCGTGCCGCGAGCTTTATCGTCATCGAGACGGAACGCGCGTCATTAACTACAAACACTTTCGAACTGCTAGACTCGCATGATCGCGAGCAAATTTACCTCGATGTCGAGCGATACGAAACAATATTCGACATCGATCTCATTCAACGATTCACTTTCAGTAAATCGTAGCAAATGCAGCAGAATCTAAGTTCCCTTAAGTACAGTGCAACTAAAAAAAGAACGACGACCGTTTCTGGATTATTTTATCTGGCACATGATATCTCAGTTTCCTTAAGTATAATGCAGTTGAAAAAAAATGAAACACGATAATCGTGTTTGGGCTATTTGCCATATATTACATGCCAAATATTTATAAATATTCATTAATATTCATGTGTCCATAAAATAGATTTATATCTTCTCTGCTATCTTTGACATAGTATAACATCTATTTTACGACTGCTTATTTAAAACAGTGTGTCTACTTTATCTATGATATACGATCAGACGATGGCGAAAGTTCAATTAACACTTCTTTTCCCCAGCTCGATTGAGCCAGGGAGCACTTCAGATTCGATCAAGCGCGCACCGATTTGTGCAGCTGCGCGTTAAGCCGCACGCGATACCGTATTGTATTAACAAGCGTGTTGTTAGACGCAGATTTCTCTCGCGCGCGTGGAATATCTTCATTACAGTCGCTTTGCTGATTCTCGGTATGAAATGGAAGAGCCTTTCCCGTCCCGGCGCGGCGTCTCGCGTGATTCCCTACGCTGATCCGACAACATCCAGCTGCGCGTTATCATCAGCGCCTGATCGTCGCATCGTCCGCCTCTACCTTTGCCCAACGACACGTCACTCGACGGAATTCACAGAGACTGTATCCGTCGATTAGGGGTTGCGGAGTAATCATGCGAGATTACATGTAATCATCCCAGATAGATGAACGCTAAATCAAACGTCGACAATCAAATGTCAACTGCGATCGACCCGCTCGCACGCTATTCCTCTCACGTGAATTTGTATCAGCTCATTAACCAAGTAATCCGGATCGCGTCTAGATGGGAATGAATCAAACTAAATACTTATGACAGCGCAACATAGCTTGTCGTATATTAATTTTATAATAGGATAGATAACTTTAGAAAAATAAAAAACAAAATTCTCTAAAAAACACCGTTACATCGAGTCGTATCGCCACTTATTGTTAGACGTGATCCGGATTACTTAGTTAATAATTTATCAGCGTCCGCCTCCGCCGTAGGACGACGATTTGCAGCAGATTCCTTTTGAAACGATTCTTCTCCCGTGTTCGTTCTCGGATTGCAACGGGTGAGTACCTGCGAGCACCCAGGTATCCACCCCACATCTCCGACCCCGTTGTCAAACCTGCTGCCAGGTTGACTCCGAAATACCTACCTACCTACATCGAGACACAAAGGGCGTAGGTACTGGCGTAGGACCATGGCGAGGGGAAATACGCGGCAGGAGGCCCGCGGGGACCCCGAGGTCGTCTGCCCTCCTTGGCGCAGCTTGCGTTTCTTCTCTCGAACAAATGCACGTCACGAATCCCTCGACGGCGTTCTTCGCGGTTTCGTAATGACCGAGCGTGGAATTCTCCTCGTCTTCGCTGATTTTCTTCTTCCATCACGACTCGCGGCTGCAGCTGCATCGGAAAACCACATCTTCGTGCTCGCTGTTAGTAAATCTTCCGAAGGCGTTGTAAACAGCGAGAGGTCGCGAAGAGAGAGCATCGTTGAATGGATCTTCGAAGAAATCCTTCCAGTCATTCGTCCTTTGTTGCGGAGACTGGGAATCTGAGAAACGTGGAAAGTTACAACGACTGATTCAATTATTTAAAATTAAATTAAATTAAAATGCACATTTGCTAACACTAGTTATTTAATTTATTAATGTCATTAATAAATTTATATTACGTCTAAGAGGAATTCAGGTGAAGGAAGAGGATTAGATTCTCAGATGGACCTCAATCTTTCGAAAAGTTCAAAGTTTCAAAAGTTTCATAAAGGTCGAAAATCAAACATTAATCCAGAATCGAGTGTGTACCGAGACAAAGAACTAGTAGGAGCATTTCGGAGAAAATATGTCGTCGTACTCCTACGATTTATCGGGGCTCGAGGTTGCAAAGGTAACCGGTTCCACGGCGAAAAGACAAGGACGACTTCTTCGACAAGCGCGCGACATGAACGCGCAACGATCATCGGTCCTTCCGGATGACGTATCACATAGCACGCACGCCAGGATACGCACGTGCGCGCTGCAGGCGACAGAGAAACTCTCGTGCTATCGAGAGGCTTTTACTCCAGGGGTTTTTAAACGGAGAAAGGAAGAGATAATCCTCCATTAAGAATTGAGCGAATCTAATCACGCACGATGCGCCTGCGAAACAAAGTGCAACACGCACATACGTGCGTATATTATCTACCATCTTTTAAGATATTAATATTTACTCAAACATCGCAGAATTTAAAACAATACAATGTTTTTATTGCTCAGAATTTTTATTCCTCAAAGCTTGAAATTAACATAATTTAATTAATATAATTAATATAATTTAGCAATTTATTCTGTATTCCGTATACGCTAGAAAAACATCACAAACGCGAAAATTGTGATCAGACGTAACAAAACGCGACCATCAATTTCCTCCGCGCGGTTCGTCGATGATCCGATATGAACGTATCGTCTTCCCGCTTCCCACGTGGATTGAGGAGAACAAAAATGATCTTCGTGTGTAATCCGATATACACTCATCAGCCAGACGTTATATCTCCGACTGGGCTAAATATACGACATCTCGTCGCGGTTTAGCCCGGCGACACGCGATAATACTCGGCTCGCGCGGATCGTCGCGGATGTGTTCGCACACGCAGAGACTGCAGTTGTTATCTATCCAACATTTCCTGTACCCGATGAGACCGAGCGGATTCCAAAAGTGGCTCGTCGAGTACTTTCCATCGAGTCTCTCCTCCAGGACTCACAGGAAGCTCTTTGGGCGGCCCCGAAATTCCGGCCCGTTCCCTGATTGACCCTCCGACTTTCGGGTCGTGAACCGAAGACTCGCATCTCAATTAAACTACTTAAATCCCATTACCAATTTAAAGAGCTCGGAAGCCAGCGTGACATCCGTTATCCCGACTGTCTCTTACATCCTGTACTGCTGTCAGACACAAAAGGTTACCGACCATTAATTTATTGCAAATTTATTTAATTTGCGACGAGATCATGATCTCCATGCGCCGATATTTGATGCATAAATAACTTTGTTATTTCTTTAATTATTTCAGAAGTCGCTATTGGACACTGACAGCGATACTGTAGATTGTCCAATGCTGTATATTATAATAAAATAGTGTATAAAATATAGTATAAAAAAATAAGATAGTCTACTGACGCTATCTAAATGGTCTCTCTCTTTCTCGACAAAGTACAGGAAAATCTGTCTAGTCAAGACACAATACATTCACGCTCTTTATCGTGACATTCCTATCGATGTGCGCCGCGACTCGCGTGAGGTCGAAAGTTGAGGTTTCCACGGCTCGATTGAACGCACGCTTGACTTTCCCCGCCGCAATGATACGACAACGAGGTGTGATCGATTCGCCTTTAAGGCGAGTGCAAGCGAGACGACGACCTTAACCCTTCCCCCGCTGTGAAGTAGGTGAACACATATATGCATTCAAGATGCACACTCTCGGGATCGATAACTCCACGTGGAAAGGAACGAGTGAAAAGGGGAATCCTTTCAAATCCGACGTTTCATTAAGAGTTTACGAGAGAAGTACTCGAAGTTTTGCAAATCTTGATCAATTTTCTAGGATATTTTGTAAGAGACATTTTGTTGAATTCGAACAGTCGCGAGAAATAATTTTTCCTTATAAGATTTGCTAAAGGATGTTTCAATTTAGTCTTTCCATGTACTGCCTTCAGCCCTTTTCAAGGATCGAAGGAGTCCTTAGACGCCCCCGTTGCGTTGGCACGGCGTAAACCGTTATTCCTTGTGGCAGTTCGGAGAAATCGCGCGTTCTGAATATGTAAGCGACACAAGAAGCGATTCTACGACTCGGTTCGCAGCGATGGAAGGCATTCGGTATTCCCAGCAGCGACGCCGCTAGACATTTTAAATAATGTCTCGTCGATGGGCAAAAGCATAACGTTCCACAACGGACGTTTATCCTCGCTTGGAGAACGGCCGCCACGGCTGACAATGCGCGCTGCGATTCCTCCGTCTTTCTAGCAGAATGCTAATCTGAGCTCGCTCTGTGCAGACTTTTTCCTCGCAGTCTCACATATCAAATCAGCCGCTGTCTCCGTCACTGAGAGAAAAGATCTTAATCAATTAGTAAGGCGCGCAAGCTTGCAGAACAGAGAGAGAATTCGACGCATCATTCTGCTCGAACGGACGCGAAAACTTTTACTTCCATATATTATACAAATGGAGAGACACTCGTCGCTCACATACATCACACACGCATATGACAGGCATTGAAATAGATATTGATCAACCAATTAAAGTCCAGATTTTCCAAATAAGATCAGTTTGATCCTGGCTTTTAATTACTTGATCGCGATAACATTGATTTCCACACAAAGGCAGAGTTTATCGCTCGCAGCCTGGCATTAAGCCAGCTAGCGTTAATGAAAACCTAATTAATCAACTTCCGGATGCTGTTTCGGCATAAATCAGGAATACACTTTCCATTTCTAGCTCCGAAGCGATATTCGCCGGCGTGACGCTTTCGGTCGAACATTAACGCAATCAATCCCGACGCGAGTCCACGTTTTTCCGCGAAAGTTTCTCGCGGATAATCGCGGGCAATCACGGACCGCTCGTCATGGATCATAAATCTCGGCGAGGTGTTAAAGAAACGCGCCACGTCCTCGTCCCCGTCCGCGTCGAGGACGCGGCTGCAGTCCGTCGCAGTGACGTCCTTTGCGGCGCGAAGGACCATCCTGCGCCGTATCGATCCCCGGGGAAACAAGGGTGAACGGGACCGGCGACGTATCACCTTGACCCGGTTTCCTGCAGGGCCACTCTTGGAAAACGAGCCGCGGAGAATGCAACGAGCTTGCCGGGCCCGAGGCGGAACGATCGCGATCGCGCGATAACGAGACCAGAGGCACCTATCGACAACAGTTACACCGCGATAATTGCGTATCACGCAAACTACCGTTCTGCAGCGCGATTTGATAAAAGAAAAACGTCGAAGTAAGGCGGAGGGGCAATCGTGTTGGAACGCAATTCACTCTTTGCGGATAAACTCTTAGTGTCAGGTGTTTGCAAAAGTTTTAGTTACTTTTTACGCGTTTTTACACAAATACAACACCGCCTCCTCAAAAAATGCAAAAATTTATTTGAAGTTTAAATGATAATACCAGAGCGTTGAAAAAAAGCTTTTGCATTCACCTGATACGGAATTTTCGTATTCATGAGAGAATTCACGTACATAGTCATACAGACAAGTCGATATTTTCGTTCGATAACAGACATCGAATTTAGTTTTAGAATATGCAATTAGAGAAGTACAGAAGAGTGGGGATGGCCTGCAGTTGAACGGTAAAACTCAAGTTTTAACATATGCGGATGATACTGCGTGGCTAGGCGACGATAAGGAAACGATTATAAGAAATGCGGAATTATTGATAGATTATGCTAAATATCTCGGTTTACAGGTTAGTGTGGAAAAGACCAAATACATGGTAACTAGTAGGGATCAGGATAACGATAATTTACAGGTTCGCGATAATATATTCGAAAGAGTAGACAATTTTAAATACTTGGGAACGATTATTAATCAGGGAAACGATACTGGGGTAGAACTTAAGAAAAAATCAACGCGGGAAATGCAGCCTTTTATTCGGTCCGTAAATTACTTGGGTCACGGTTATTATCTAGGCGTTTAAAACTTAGAATATATCGAACCATTATTCTCCCGGTAGCTTTGTACGGAAGTGAATCGTGGGCACTTACTTTACAAGGTGAAAAGAAATTTAGGGTTTTCGAGAATAAGGTATTACGGAAAATTTTCGGGGCGAAACGCGATGAGGAAACGGGGGAATGGCGGAGGCTACACAACGTCGAGCTGCATAAACTTTGATAGTCCGGATATAATTAATGTAATTAAATCACGCAGATTAAGGTGGGCGGGTCATGTCGCGCGTATGGGAAAGGATAGAACCGCGTATAAAATTATGACGGGTAGACCAAATGGCAAGAGACCGTTAGGTAGACCAAGACGTAGATGGGTAGACAATATTCAGTCGGATCTCAATGATATAGGCGCCGAGAGTGGGGATTGGGAGGCAGTAGCTCAGGACAGGGATCGATGGCGAACTTTGGTAATTGCAGCTATGAACTTTCGAGTTTTGAATGCCAGCTAATAATAATAATAATAATAACAGACATCGAAACCAAATTTTTTGTTTAAAGCGAGCTCGTGTTGTGATCCGTTTTATTATTTCATGCAACCGAGCCTTGCACAGACGAATTTACAAAAGTCCAAAAGCATTTGTTTATTACAACGGACAGTATGACTTTTAATTAAGCTTCCTTTCGCACAGAGACTGTTTCTAAATCCGTGGCGCGTTCGACGCGCCAACAATCGCGCTGCGTTTACGTGGGTGCCTCGGTACAAGCCGCGTTGATTGCAGCGTTTCACTCGACCGATTAAAGCTGCCCGACGAGGGATCGACAAAGCGATGATTACCTCTGGGCAGCTCGGTTTGCGGCAACAATTGAGCATCGGCTACACGATTAATAAGGTGACGTAACAAACCGGCATTCACTTCACGATCGGAAACAAGCTCGTTCAATCCGCGATTGGAAACGCGACTGGAGTGGCACTCATAAATCCAAGCATCTGCGATTGTTTCATAACGCATCTCGATCTTGGACATACATCGATCGCCGCGGACGTAAATATAATAATATATTTAGATTGCGTTTCTCACAAAAAAAAGAGTTTATTGGTTAAAAACAGAAGAGAACGGTGCGCTACTGATGGAGTGCTGATTAAGAACACACTGCTGACGTATCTGCCTGTCCTTATCTTTCTCCGTCTGTCACTTTTATTGATCGCTTAAGCGTGTTTATAAAACGCGTGACCTCGACCTTCGCCATTTGTTACTCCCCTCACTCCGCGGAATCTCTCGGAACCTGGTGAAAGAAGGAAAGCAGGAGAAAGAGCAAAGTTGGAGAGAGGCAGTCTTAAGTGTTACTTGTTGATATCCAGCGTCGCACAGTGGGCTGAATCCCGATTCTAGCTGGACAAAATTATTTTATGGGCTCTACAAGGGCCAAATGACTAAAATAATACAAAAAAGTAGTAAAAAATATTTTAAGGAAAAAAGTAGATGTCACAGAACTGAATTTTGACTAAAGTTAAATGTTTTTCATATACTTCTTAAGAAAAATTGGTATAAAATAAATTGGAGAGATAAAATAGATACTAATTGATACTTAAATGATTTTTCCATAACAACCATATCAAACAAAATCTACATTAACTTGGATACTTGGATTTTAAATTGGAGAATTTTTGTTATATCTCAATTTATGGTTCATTATGGTCATTTGTTTTTAAATATGTTAGTAGCTATATCATAATAAAGAAATTGTGAAAATTTGAAATCAATAATAATCAATAAAAAAAAGTTGCGCACTAAAATGTGAAGAATTTTCACTCTTCATGAAACAAAATCACACTCTGTTATATTATAATAGAATGAACTTATCTTATTCAATCGGATGTTTAATACTTTAATACTTGAAACTTATTCTTAAAATATATCAAAATCAGATAAATTAACACTCAAACGAAAATAAACAATCATCTCGCCGATTAGAGATGATATAAAGAAAGGTCACATTAATGCACAGTAAGAGCGTCTCACGCTTTACTAGCATTCGACTGTATTCACAGTAATCTTACATACTATTGTTTGTTATAATAATAAATTGATGGTGGAATTAAATTTACTGAACCCTTAAGAAAAATTTCCTATAGCTGAAAACATGATATTTTCATATTGATTTTTTGACTTTTGTCCAGCTAGAATCGGGATTCAGCCCACTGTGCGTCGGCGGGAAAACAAAGGAATCGGGAGACAACTTTGGCTGAATCATTGTGGCACACGTGTCTCGCTCATCCTGTATCGAATCGAATTCTGCATCAAATATTCGCCTGACTTTCTCTCTTTCTCTCTAATGATCGCGAGGAGGTCAGAACCGCATCGACCGACCGCGTCTGTCTTTAACTTTTCAATTCAACGTTAGCGATGCGAAGAATACTCGATTGCACTAACGTTGCACGAAACGAGCAACGGTGTGTTACAATGCTCTTGTTACATTGTTAATTACAGCAAAGTTACATTGTGCCTGATCACACAAGAACCGTGTATGCATGGGAACTAATGAACGCGAGGAACTCTCCGCGCTTCATTGCTCGAGGTCCAGGCAAATATTGATCCTCTCGGCACAGGATAATCGTGATTCCTCCTGATTGGAAGAATTTACCGTCCAGGTACCTACCTTCCCGTCGCTTCAATTTCCGGCGCCTCGCAGTAACATCGTTAACTAACGCGGAAGCAATTCCCTTTAACGTCGGGCTCCTCGGCGCTCGAACGATCTTCGAAACTGCCGGCGGGATGACGAAACGATTTTTCAACGTCTGGCTTAGTTTAGGATTGTGACACGAGTGTACGGAGATGTATCGCACGAGTGAAATAAAGATGGTGGCATGACAAATTAACTACCGATTCATGCTGCGGGCGAGAGAAAAAGAGGGAAGGAGAGAATGGAAAAGATAATTAAAAAATTAAATTTGACACATTTGAAACTTGAAAGCTTGTGCTTCACTCTTGTGCTTCCGTGTCCGGAAAAGTTACATTGATTTTTATCGGACCTCGTTAATTGCGATGATTAAAAAGACCGGTTTAACGTGCAAGTGGTCTTTAACCCGTGATAGTTACGTAGTTCACGGTAGTACATAGTCACGGTTAGTACACGGTTATATAATATAGCATAATTGCTCTCTTTCTCTTTTTGTCTCTCGCTCTCTCTCTCTTTCCCTCTATATCGATTCATGTCGTGATATATAACAGCGATACATGGCAGTCTATCATTTATGCCGTTATAGCACATTCCACACATGACATGTTCTGCTTGTTAAAAAAGTTATAAGCTTATACTTGAACTAATCAGAATTAAGCACTCAGGCGATAGATTCGGTAATTAAACGTATGATATAGCATATTAATAAAATTATATTAAACAATTAGAAATAAGTTAAATTAGAAATAAGAGTAAATTAAGAATAAATCAAGAATAGCTCGGGAGTCATTTGGTAATCAAAATTTTATTGAATGTTGCTTGTAATTTACTAGATTGTATTTTAATCTTACTTAGCAGGTATCTCTCTCCTCAATTCCACGACAAACTAACGGACGACTCCGCTATCGTGGCCGCTCCGCGAGATTGATGAGACGAACGCATCGGCACGCGGGAAAGCACGCTCGTGTCTCAACACTCTCCATCCCTTACGCGGAAAGTCGCGATTTCACGAATTTCCGGTCGCCGCCACCGACAAATAAGGATGACATCCTGTCGAGAGACGAATTTGAATATCGT
Source organism: Ooceraea biroi (assembly GCF_003672135.1). Taxonomy (NCBI): domain Eukaryota; kingdom Metazoa; phylum Arthropoda; class Insecta; order Hymenoptera; family Formicidae; genus Ooceraea; species Ooceraea biroi. Next base: position 3,135,172 of record NC_039506.1, read on the forward strand.
GTCAATCGTTCCCACGGTTTCCCCTGATCGTTTTCACTCCTGACGCGTCTAAACGCTGCCCGATAATTAAAATCTACAGATTGACATCAGGATACGTGTTCCATTCCCCTCCTTTGCGCACTTCCTTATATGCACAAGTTCTTTTGTTGTTCTCTTCCTATCCTTACCATCATCGTCCTTTCATCGGCATTTCGCAAAGCAAGAAAGATCAGAATCAGAACGTAGAGGAAAATAAATTTTTGTAAATTTAATTACTAAACAGAAAAATTCTAATTATCGACGAAAGCACTATCAATATTTCACTGAAGAAGTAATAATACATACATCAATGTGTTAATATCAATTGCGAGTCCATGACACAATCTATGATTTGATATTATATATTTGATATTTTAGTAATTAATTAATAACGTAATTGATATAAGCATGTGTCTTGCATTGCATAGCGATTATCACATATTAATTTGACAATTTCAATCGCAGATATGTGCTGATTTCATCTCACGATGCATTCGCCTCGTGGAGTACAGAGTGCTGTCCCTATACGAACCGCACATAAAATCGCGCGGCTCGTTGTCGCTAACAACAAGCGTAAACGTGATCCATTTAACCCTTGGCTTAACGCACGCCCACATTTTTCCGCGAGAGAGCGAAATTAATAATGTCAAACAGTTACCCCCGATGATCGCGCGGCGGCAGACGTCATCGGTGGTAAGTGTTTGACATTATGTTTTGCATTTTGTCTTTACAACGACGACGAGTGCGCGCCATAAAATTCCGGCAAAATAAAATTCTCCGTGTTCCCGTTTGCAACGTGCAATTATTCCTGGCCAAAGTTTTTACGACCAATGTCGTTGTTTTGTTTTGCAATTGCATAAGTCGTGGCAGTCGCGTATGTACCCCGGAAAAAAGCTGGTGAACCGGCTTAGCAGCTAAATCCGCTCCAGGCCGCGCACGAAAAATGGAAACTCTTTTTCGCGGACAGGAATCTTGGTCAATCTATTTCGTCCGCTTTCTACGAGGGAGAGAGACGTTCTAGTTATTAAATGTTCTACCTTTTGCAACGCGGCTAATGAGACGCCGGCCTCGTACTCAACAAACGCGAGGAAAGTCGCGAATGTTAATGACGGCCGAGTTAAAACGATCTCCCTGTTACGCGATTTTGATTACGGAGAACGTAACTGTCACTTGCTTCCGCGAGGAAAGGCTAATTAATTCCCTCACTTAACAGTATTGAGTTTACATTATATCAGTTTCTTTCTCTAAATAATATATACTTTACTACAGAGGACGACAACAATTCGTCAGGCAAAATAAATTTGAGAGAAAATTAAAAATTTGATGTAATTGGGAAACATAAATTTGTTTACTTTGCGGAGCCATTCAGTTACAGAAAACAAAGAACGAGTTTTATTAACATAAAATATTAACATAAATCTTCTATTTTATCGCGCGTAAGCGAATTCCAGATTCTACTTTTGCAGTAATAAAGCAGAAACAATCAGCTGACTTTTCCAGCAAATTCGTTTGATAATCGGGCTTCGTTCGTCAGTAATGACATCGCCCCGAATTTTCTTCCTTGTTCCGTCTTCGTGCAACCGCATTCAATGACCGGCGATTAGATTGCATACGGTATCATTAACGAGAGGCGACGGGCTGTGATACATACGACACATTTAGCCGGGTTGACTAGCGTCATCACGATAATTTATTAGCGAGCCAATCAGCTAAAACTGCTTTGAGCAGCAAAAAGAGGTCGTAGGGAAAGTTAGTTAATAGGATTAATCACAATTTACTACAAGTATTTTACATACATCAAGATATTGATTACATCAACAAACAAATTTTTAATATCGAAATTTCTGATAATTATATCTGAAATTTGGAATTAAACGGATATTCCATTAAAATAAAGTTGATTTGAAATTGAAGAAAAAACAAAATATTCCTTTTGGAATCTTGCACTTTCGTTCCGAAATCGACTTTTTCAATTTTCATGAAGAAATCTTCGCTTATAGGTGAAATAGCAATTTCCGTGTTGCACGTGACAGTTTTGAGGCAGTTCAAGTTGAAGCCTGATACATTGTGGTACGTTGATTATAATTGTTAATATTTTTTGCAGATTCGATGATGGACGTGATGGTTACCTGGATCTTTCTGAACTGAAGCGAATGATGGAAGTTTTGGGTGCACCGCAAACACATCTGGGACTCAAGGCGATGATTCAGGAAATTGACGAGGACGGCGACGGCCGCATATCCTTCCGCGAGGTTGGTTAATTTTATTTTACGAGTCTCGGCAAACCGCTACAAGATATATCGGAGTAACAGTACAAATAAACCATTAAATATAATAGTGGCACAAATTATTTTTCCTGCGAGAAGCAAAAAATTTACAAGAACAATTAATGTAAAAATCGTCATAAGTTTCTATGTCATAAGGAGCGAAATTAAAAATTTCTCACGTTCCACAATAATTATATTTCCATAAATCAACTAACAATAAGTTGTTAATAATGGTAACATTTGCGTGTACTCACTACTAAACTGAAATTAATCATCCGAAAAGGAACGAATCTTGTATTTTACGAGTTATTTTTTCACGCTATTATTTTTATAATTGATCGTACTCTGTTCGAATTAATTTCGGTCGGGATGTTAATATTATTATATTATGCGAGTGTGTTTTACCACAGGCAAATGCTTTGGAAACGTCGGTTGGCACATTTCATGTTATCGATTCCAAATGGTCGGTGAAAACATAACTATTGGTTAGTCCTCTGACTACCCCTCTGGCCAGTATTAGTGTCTCTCGTAGCTCGGCTTGTGGTCGTTAAAAGTATTGAACCGAAATAGATTTCACTGCATGCAGCTTCGCTCTTGTGCAAAGGACCGCCTATCGACGAACACGTGGTGCGTTGCACGATTCCAGAAACTGCCATAGTTAAAGCGAAGCATTCTCTAATTTTAATAGCTCTTGCCAGAATTTTCCGGTACCAGAGAAGTCCATGTTCGTATTTTTTTTTAACTGAATCTTTCAGAGAATATCTGTGATCAAATTCCTCGATGCACAGAATCTGGAAACGTAAGAATTCACATCTTTATAGTTTTACAAAATCAAATTATAATTAACATTCGTCAAAATTTTATTTCACTTTTTATTATCACTTTATTGCAGTGCTATGTAATCTCGATGAGACTCGCGACTTTATTTATGGCGAGCGCAATACGATACGCCACCCATTAAAAATAGTAGACCCCGTGCGTCGTTTAACATACACCTCACTCACTGAGTTCTCACTTATTCAACGATCCTGTTTATTCTCCAGGCATAGCTGTGCGTTAGAGAGGATATATGGTGGAGTAGTTCTATTTCGGTCATCGCAGCATGGTGGAAGTATTTAAAAAATTGTCAAAATACCGTCGGCCACCAAAAACGTGCAAAACTGAAATTCTCCCGTTGCGAAAAACAAGCTTTGCGTGAAAAATCTCATTCTGTAAAAGTTAACAACTTTTGCTGCTACATGCCTATGCACCATGCATAAATTGAAGATGCGATTTTCTGCGGGCGAATCAAGTCGCGAGAATCTAATCCAATCCAACATAAAAGTTCCGATACTAAAATTTTTTTATTTATTAATGATCCCTGTTCTGGCTTCTAACGCATGTGAGTGATATAATATAAAACATCTCATATAAGAAAGTAAAGATGTATATGTTGTAATATATAGCTAAGATGTGAATTTCCTAGTACAAACGTGTACCAAACGCGCTACCAACCGCTAGATTTTCGTTTTCACTCTTCTAAAAATAGCAGATTGCACGTAAGATCAATCACGGCCTGCCGATGATTTTGCAACGCGTCCGCGAAATACCGGAGCGTGCGAAACGCCGCAAGAAACTTTCCCCGTTAACGCAACGCGACCCGCGTGCACCTCCATGTGCAGGACACGCAGATCGCGATAAAACCCGCGTGAAAAAAACCACGATCACGTATCGCTCGAAGGGAGAGTTCGATTTAACACGGAATGCACGCACAATCGTACGTGACACTTCGTATTTCGCCAACAAAGCCCGCTCGCGAATCGATCGTGCGGCCGGTCGATCGCCACCGTGATTCATAGCGCGATACGCAAACAGCTCGTGTGGCTTGCTTACTCACCTTCCTCTTACTCATCACGGTATGAGTTACCGTAAAACGATCGCGAGCGTACCCTCCACCTTTGTAACGTTCAATATATGTCGCATGCAGCCTTCGAACTCTCGATTTAGGTTTCTTTCGTTTGACGCATCATCTTTTACGTGCCTCTTTCTCTTGTTGGAAGTTTTATTTTTGATTTAATAGATAGACCAAGAGATGTGAGGGATTTTATTAAATAGAGATGCAAGCTTCGATGTCAGAATTTGATGGAAACGAATAATGTCTCTCTGTCTCTCTGCAGTTTTGTTTTCTAAGATAAGAAAATGCATTTTCATATAAATTTTCACATGTATCTTTTAATATGAAAAATTATTTGTAATTATTCTTACATGTAGATATTATATAAGCATTGTTTTTATACATCTAGGAAATAGTTTTTAAGGATTGTGAGATGGAATCGGACCGTGATTCTTCGTGATGATTCTACTTTCGTCTTCGAAAGCCGATCTGATCTTTCGAAGTCTGACCACGAAGCATAACTTTGGTCCATGTTCAATGTACGGTTACGTCTTGTTACAGTTTCTCCTGATCTATCGCAAGGCACGTGCTGGTGAGCTAGAACAAGACTCCGGATTGAGCCAACTGGCTAGACTCACCGAAGTTGACGTTGATGAAGTCGGTGTTACCGGAGCTAAACACTTCTTCGAAGCCAAGGTACATGTTTCCTCACAATCTATTTTATCTAAACTTTATAACAAACTTTTCTCAAATAGGTAAAAAAAGTAGACTTGAAATTTTCAAATTTATTATAGTACTTTCTTTAAAATATACATTACATATATGATTATGTTCATTCTTTTCAAGATATTTAGGATGCATTATATATATTTAACATAAAAACTCTCAACTGTGCGCGTTTGCTATGAAAACTGGCAGCTTTCATATTATTAATAAAATATTCCAACTACTGATATCACAGCGACACGAGGAAAAACTACTTTCCTATCAAATCTTGTCTCTGTTATCGTACAATCGCAGGCACGCAACGCGTATTTCCTAGACACGTGATCGTAAATGACACACGGGCCAGACCCAGAAAGCTACTTCAGCGTGTCGCGCGCCGAGGAAAAAAATGCACGCGCGAAAGCGTAAACCGCACCGCACAAAGTCGCATTTCGCTCCGATTAACACTTTTTTCCTGTCTGCAGATTGAACAGCTCAGGAAGTCTTCGAAGTTCGAGGACGAGATTCGCATGGAGCAGGAGGAACGGAAGCGAGAGGAGGAGGAAAAGGCGGCGAGGCGAGAGCAATTCCGACAGAGAGCCGCGATCTTCGGCAAATAATTGCACGGCAAAAATCACGGAAGAGCGGCGGGAGCAACCGGCTCGATTGCTCGTCGTTAGAATGCGAAGACGGATTGCCTTGAATTGTTTAGGTTTATTTCCGATACTCGAAGCCAGTCACGCGATATCGGCGTCGTCAACGACCGATGCCGTAAAACATTTAAGTGCGACGACTGGAATCGCGCATTGGCGATTGTTAGGAAGGAATTCGAGACGAGGATTGAAATCACGGTACGGTTCCGATGAATTCAACCTTCAGCGTGTTGATCTGAATGCGCGGAAAAGAAATGCCGATTGTTTCTGCCTTTACGAACGAACGAACGAACGGATCAGTTTTACGTGCTCGAATGGCATTGAGCTCAGCGAAATTGCGACGCTTTCGATCCTCGATTCGAAGACCGCGTGGAATTCTTGCTATGCCACAATTCGGACATAATGAACGTTGAATTATTTCCACAATTCCGGGATTGTTGATAATTATATGACAAGATATAGGTATGTACAATAGAATAATGAAAACTATAGATATTTTGGATTGTCAAAAATTTTTATTTTTATTTTCTTTATTTTATTACGTTATTGTTTGTTATGCCTGTTTATGGGCAACTTGTGACACAACGTTTATCATGTCCGAATTTAGCGTTTATCATATTTGAAATATTGCAAAGAGTCTCTTATGTTAACGTTCGTGTAATCATATAAATGTGAATTTTATGTAGATAAGTCGTACAGATTTTAGAAGCTATTGTTGTCCGGTAAAGATTTTTCATGTAGGCAATATTTTGAGAGTTGTCACGAAGTTCTTACTTTATGACAAAGATTTGCATATAACGCGCAAACTAAATTTTTACGTGTAAAACAGCGATTCGTAATCGCAATCACGATGTTATTGTGAAATTACAAGTAGTGCTAAACAAATGTTGAAACGTTGAAAAGCATTAATTATATGACATGTTGTTTGACACATAAATGTTGATGTGCAAGGATGCAAATTCCAATAATATTTAAAGATGTTAATTTCTGTTTGCCGCGAATATTAAACGGTTATTACGTATGAAATTTTTAATTCTTTAAAAGATCCGTCATTTTTTATTTTTAATAAATATTCATAATCCATACTTTGGCAGTGTTTGAAGATAATATACAGAAACCAATGCTATGTTATTCAAGACAATGGCCTTAAATATTCTTGATGCAAAGTGTCCGATAGTGTAAAATTTGGCGGCGCAAGTTTTATTTTAATATGACAATTTTGTAATATTTGGTTTTCTTCAAGTTTTTTAAATATTGCATTTTTTGATGATGAATAATGACATTCAAGTTACACAGGAAAAACGTGTGTATGTATACATATCAAATTACAAGTCATTTAATTTATTCAAATTTATTAAAACACCAATCAATTTATTCTTTAATTTTGAGTTCATTTAAATTGAGATATTAGAAGACATTATTTATGTGCAAGTGTATAGAAATTTGACAACAGATTTTTATCATTACGTTAGGCCTCATTTGTGATGCTGACAAGTGTTGTGTTTTGATGCTCTTGATTGATAACAAGATAATTGTTACATCCAATCAGCACGTAAAGCGTTTTCTATTATTAAGATATACTTAATGTTATAAACTCTTATGTAAACTTTTATATCAAAAACATTTTGCAAATTTTGAACACGTTCACTAAAATTCTGTGACATAATGTTCATATATGATTTTTTACAAATATATGTTATTTTTTTACATTTCTGCCTGATATTTATTTAAAACACAGATATACAAAAATGGTGATAATGAAGCGTTAAAAATTTCGTTTACATTAAATAATGCTTTTTACTCTGATGCACATTGTTCTACAATGTATGTAACTATGCTGATATTTTTACTGTTACAATGTATAATATGCTTTTATGATACATATATTTTTGGTGACATCCTGTATATAATAATATCAGAAAGTCTCGTGCATTTCCATTGTGAGGACTGTTTAGATCTGTAAGCTATAGATTGTAAATAGGCTTATTTTGTTGCGCCAATTTCTACAAGTGAATAAAACAACTTATAATAACGTTATGTATACATGTATTATTATTGTATTATATAAAATCGCACCGTGTACTGTTTTACCGTTGGAATAAATAAAATATAGCTCAATATAAAATACAAAGTAAAGCAAAATATTGTATTTTTATTAAATTTCTTTTTATTTTATCTAAATTACTCTACATATTCCGGATAATTATGTTTCTTTTTCACTAAAATGTTTTTAATGAATTGGAAATTCTGTAAAAATATATATATAAATAACAACAAAAATGTATAACATAACACATACTCGTCCCGTTCTTTTAGTTTTTAAATCATTTATTCGTAAATTCAAAAATAAGTTTAATCAACTATATATACCATTTTTTGATCGATGATCTTTTTCCTTTCCGGCAGATGAAAGGTGATTAGCCGTTCGAGAAAGAACTCGTCTTCGTTGCGTTTGAGTAGAGAATCGCAAGCTGAAATCCGCTCCATTAAATTCTTTTCGCTCAATTGAAGCGGCACCCAAGTATCAAGCTTGCTGACCACCCCAAGCTTACGCAAATGTCGCGAAACAGTAATGTTTACGTTTAGTGCCTGAGCGATCTCACGTTAACCGGCGATCGCTGTCAATTTATTCACATCTGTCGTGACCGGTCGCCCGGCGCGGGATGCATCTTTCACATCAAAGTCTCCCTCTTTGAATCTCCCGAACCACTTTCTGCATATCGACTCGTCCACAGCATCGGCTCCGTAGACAGCATAGATTTTTTTCAAGTTTGCGACGCGGTTTTGCCCTTTCGGTGATAAAAAAGCAGGATATGACGAAAATGTTCTTTATTTCCTGACATGTTTGAAATTTCACAGAAAAAGAAAGCACCAATAATTTTCCTATGCGTGAAGTTGGCAACGGGTCGAAAAAGGAAGGTTACGACACCAAGCGGAGGGAACGGGACGAAAAAAGTTACCTGACATGATTTATTGACGTTATCAAAAAACGAGATTGTATGATTGGTGCGTTCAGAAATTACAACGATGTCAACATTCGCTAACTTGTGCTAGCTTCTAGTCGCTCGTGATTGGTGCATGCTCTTGGCTCCTCAGGCTCCAATCAGACTCGAGTTTTGAAAGCCAGCAACAACAAATCTGATTTGATACCGGAGTCTATCACAGACATCACAGTTCGTTGTATCGTTGGATCATTAATGGACGTGTATAAGTAGAGAATTTGACCGCTTGCAGAGAAAAATAAAAGGTATTACAAATCGTTAAAACGTACACGATAATTTTGGATCAATTTTCATCATTTAATTTCTCTTTCTCTCAATGAACATACATGCATGATGCTAATAATACTGCATTGCATTTTTCCTCTTGCCCAATGTTATTTCGAGCTTTACAAATATATTTTCGGCGATCATACTCTTCATGTATATCCTTTGTTTAATGTTTCAGAGTCCCTTTCTTCTCGTGCGTATTCCTTATCACACGGTGTGTAGCGTAACATTATAAGTCAGTTTACTTAGGCTCGTCTTATCTGCGAGATAAGGTATCATTGGTATTTAAACGGTCCAAATAAATTGCGGTACCTTTCCTGTCAGGAGCACCAGAGGCAGTGCGAGAGAATCAGAATGGCATCAACGCATGTAAGCAACCATTTATGTAACATCTTACAACAGTTATTTCACAAACGGTTTGTAGAAATAATGTATGAAATATGATTATAAATATATAGGCAATTTCTGCTTCGCGAATGAAGGAGCTTGTAAATCTGTACAAGACCGCAGCTGGGTACCCGTTCTTGAAAAGTATGAGAGTCGTGGGTACCGAAGCTGATCGGGTTTTCATCCAAGGATGGTGGTCTCAGCGAAACTTGGAAATGAAGACTGAGCGACGCTTCTTAACAAATTATTACTTAAATTCCGATTTAACTCTAGTCTCCACCGAATTTCCAGTTGACTGTACTACAGAGTATGTGATTTGAGTAGCTATCGTGTTACTAATAAAGATACAAATATTACTTATATTTAAACAAATCGTTTTAAATAGACTCATGTCATCCCTGACACATGACAAGAGGCGTCAAGCGGTGTTGCGACAAGTTAAGGAAGACACTTCCACGAAACAGTTTATAGAAATCTGGGAGCAAAGCCGCATCGTGAAAAATTATGATCTGGCCGCCTTAAATGTCCACGGCGATGTCTACACAGATGGTTAAACAAAGAATCTCTTAGAATCTCTGATCTGATTTGTCAACGTGTCGTGTTAACCGTGCGCTCTTTGCAGTTGAATTCCGTTCGTTTGAGTGGTCACCGGACAATACAAAGCTTCTCTATATAGCAGAGAAGAAGCAGCCCAAGTCCGAGCCATTTTACAAGCAGAAGTCGTTGGATGAGAAAAACAGCAAGCAGGACGACGAAGCGTCAGTGGTAAGAATTTATCTTATCTTCCTTTTCATAACATTTTTAAATAATGTATATCTGTTTTTATTATTCTTATTGTTTCTCGTTCATTGTTGTTATTACAGGGTAATGAATACATCTATAAGCCACATTGGGGAGAGCAATACGTAGGTAAACACCGACCTGTTGTCGCGATTCTGGACACGACGACAGACAGCATTACAATCTTGTCTGGAATACCGGATGAGCTCTCTCCCGGTCAAGTACTCTGGACGAAGGGCCAGGATGTAATTGGCGTCGCTTGGAGACACGAGCCACGTCATTTGGGTCTCGTTGCGTGCACCAATAGACATTCCTGGATATTCTTGTGGAAGAATGGAGAATATCGTAAGGAATATCCGACATTTAAGTGTAATTGGTGATAAACGGAAAAATGAAAAAAACAAGAAAATTAATCAATCTTTTATTACGCAGGAAAGTTATCTCCTGATGGGCATGCTGTACACAGTCCCAGACTCAGTCCCGATGGAAGTTATCTCGTCTGGTTGCAGCGAGAGGCTGGTGTAGTGCCGCATCACAATGCACATGCACTTGTAATGCGAGATTTAAGACTGGCGGAAGATCACGTAATGTCAAATATTAATATAAATTAAGAATTAGATCAATTAAGCGAGACCGTTACCAGTAACAAATTGCCTCGTTTTACGTGCAGATACATGAAATCGTGGAAGTAGTACGAACGAGCAAAGAAATTAACAATGGCAGACAGTTTTATGGCATATACGGTCGCCTGCCTAATCGTTGCTGGACCGAAGATTCTCAGTACTTAATTTTCAGCACACCGCAAAAGATGAACATAGTCTCGTATATCGTGAATCTAAGTAAGAAACCAAAATATCATCGGAAGTAAAAGAACCGTGGCATCGATCGATCTTCATGTTGCTTGCGAATTATATAATAAATTTTACTCGCAGAAACAAAAGCTATTACTGAAATAAATAACGATAGAACCAGCCTTATGGTAGGAGACGTGAAAGACAATATAATTTTGTTCCTGCACACGTCTGTGAACCGTCCAACCGGACTAATAGTGGGTCGTTTCGGGAGTAAAGCAGTGGAAGATGGCAATGTCTACCTGACTTCACTTACTCCACTAGAATTCCAAGTTTTCAAAGATATAAAATTGGAACCCAGTGACTACAGCTACGACAACGATGAGGAGATAAGTAAGGATCGTGGTACTAGGCGCGCAATCCTTCCTTCTGTTATTCAAGTTACTCATTATCATCTTTTTCATTTCCAGATCAATTCAACTATATTTACGTGGGTCCAGATAGCGGCGAGGACAAATCGGTACCTATGATACTCATACCGCACGGGGGTCCTCACAGCAACTTCGCAAATACATTCTCGCTGGATTCCATGTTCTTCGCTCTGGCAGGTAATAAACAATTAATTAAATTTATATTTATTAAATTATATTTATTAATTTATTAAATTTCAGGTTTCGCGATAGTGTTGGTGAATTATCGCGGTTCAACAGGCATGGGCAGCGCGACCGTGGAATACCTTCAGGGAAGAGTCGGAGACGTAGATGTGAGGGATTGCATAACGGCTACGCAGGAAGCGCTCAAGAAGTATCCGTGGCTCGACCCCGACCGGGTTGGCCTTTGCGGTGGCTCTCACGGCGGATTCCTGGTGGCGCATCTCAGCGCACAAGCTCCAGTAAGCGATCTACCGATCATAGCGCTAGTACCTTATTTGTACAATTAATTAATTATTACGTTAAAATATTAGAAGTCTAATGTTTACTTTCGTTTTAGGACATGTTCAAAGCGGTAGTCGCAAGAAATCCGGTAATTGACATCTCCATCATGGTTGGCACGTCGGACATCCCAGATTGGTATTGATATTTAATAACTAATCACGCTATTATTTACGTCTCGATTATTCACTATCCGATATTTGTATTTCAGTCGCAATGCTCTGACTAAGGAAGAGATAATAACGTATCTTCGTAAGGTGTAAGCTTAAATCGTCATTTCAAATGTTTCCGATAATCGCGATTAATCTAGACTTGACTGAAATACAGTTTTTCTTTTCTCTCTTTATTTTTAGATTTATTTATGCGTAAATTATGCGTACGATAGTGCAGGCGAAGCTATTTACGCACGGTTCTACTTTTCGTTGCAGGTGCGCCGTGGAGGCGGGTTGCCCGTACGACATCATTGCCGGCCCTCAGCCTGATAATATGGACATATACGTAAAAATGAAGAAATGCTCGCCGATCGTGCACGTCGACAGAGTCAAGGCACCAACCTTGATCTGCCTTGGAACGAAAGATCTGCGAGTACCGCCTAGTCAAGGAGCGATGTGGTACCATCGACTGAAAGCCAACAGTGTGAAGACAAAGTAAGTCCGTAATTTTTTTTTATCAATCCTCCACAACAAGTTTCGTAATCGACAAATTCGACATGTTGCAGAATGCTCGTTTACGAGGATAATCATCAATTGGGAAGTGGACCAGTCGAGATCGATAATCTCATCAACGACTGCCTGTGGTTGCTCGAGCACACGTCCACGCGCAAAGCATCCGGAGAAAAGGAGTAAACGTAATCAATCCAAGTTCAACAGCTGATATCGTATATATAGGTATATATACGTGTATGTATATATACATATATGTGTAATATACACACATACATGAATATATACATACGTATATATATATAGATCTTTTTATTATCACAAATGGATATTTACATATTGTTAATACATACATTTTATAAAAGAGACTCGTGTAACATTCAATCTCCAAAATATACTCACACACGTCTATAGGATTTGTATATTGTTATAAAATTTGTTACAGTTCATGTATATACGTATAAAAAAGTTGTTATAAATACGTATCGCGCGCGCATGTATTTAAATACGACGGTTCATCGGGGGGGGTACGCCTACGCGTAACTACGTAGTAAATTCACATGACACTCGCCTTGCGAATGTACATGAACACAATAAATCGTACCGGACACCTTCCTTCTCGAGATATATATATGTATATAATCTCATCCGATCAGCGTATCGTTATTACAAATGTGACAGCGTAGGATAACTTAAGAGAAGCTAATAATAGGATGCGAATCTCCTTTACGTGTGCAACAAATACTGCACTGTTATCTGCAACAACGTAAAGGCCGCAGCTGTTTCGAAGGCCACTGAAGGCGTCTTCGAGGCGCTTTTGTTCTTTCGTTGTCTACGTCGGTGCGAAAAACAAAAGAAAAAAATTTGTCGCGCAGTGCAAATTAATTACTCTTACAACGTTTATTAGAAAATAATACAAAACGTCGAAATTCAAACTTAAAGCTACACGGAAGAAAGAAAAAGAGAAAGGAGAAACTTAACGGAGTTAACAATATATGCTGCATTTCATGTCGTCTCACTATAATAGTAATATACAAAAAAACAATTGAGAAACGTGTTACATCTCACGATGATGCGACGTAACTAGATGCGAATAAATGGAGGGGAAGCAGCACCTCGCCTCGCGAGGGATCGCGTCGGCCGATTGGCCGAGATTACGCAGCATTTATCGTTCTATCAAGGCCTTGTTAACAACAAGATCCTGCTCGTGTTTTACGCGGAGCAGGCGAATTGTGGGAAGAGGGTGGTCTTGGTTACGCCACCGAGTGCGCACAGGCGTCTAATTAAAACATTAGATGGCATGCTCCGATGCGCCCGATCCTAATCGAATTTAATAATAATAATAATCGTTCCACCACCGACTTACGATCTGGCAGGATTACTCTGTTCGGGGAACAACGAGTCGTAACTGGGGGGCAGGTCTTTGTCCGCCACGGGGGAGGACACCGCAACCTCCAGCATGGGGGCCGTGGGCACCGCGCGATTCGATCCCGCGCCGCCGTCCGCGTCCTGCGGCAGCGAGCCCGGCCGCGAGCACACGTTCGGACCGGCGCAGTCCGACGACCAGCACAGCTTGTGCGACTTTTTGCAGATCCACAGGCACATGACGAAGATGATGAAGCACAGGATCATGGTGGTGACCGCGCCCACGGTGACTTTCGTAGCCGTGTCGTCCTTGGGGAACCGATCGCTGATCGTGTACATGCAGTCCTCCTCGTCCGAGCATATGCCGAACGGACAGTTGTGAATCTTGTCGCAGAAGTAGTCCAGGTGGATGCAGGTGTTGCGCCCGACCGATGCGTATTTCGTGATGTCCACCTTGTTGCAATCTGCGAATTATTGATGAGGATTTAACCAGGCTTTGGCCTCGAGTATCTTCGATATAAACACGTGTCAGGAATGAAATATACCTTTATACGGAGTGTAGATTATGCTAAGATCCAGAGTCTGACCATCTAGCACTTTCTCCTTGGAGATGAATATCTCGGTTTTCAGGTTCACCCCCTGCTTCGAACTGACATCGTACTCCGCAAACATATCGTAAACAGTATGATTATAATTCGAAAACAATGGGATCGCGTTCGCAGCCACACTTGGTAAATTATTCTGGGGAAGATATTTCGCCTGGCTGCGATCTATCTCCCCGCAGATCTTGCTCGTGTAGTGACCATCGCTTCTCTGGAACTGATAAAACATTTGTTACACCTATTATTATAAATGTCATAGTTATAATTGAAGTATGTATAGTAATCTTGAATGTTATTTATTCTACAACAATCTGTTGTGCAAATTTTCTTAAATTTGGAGAGCAGAATCATGTAACGTGCACAACGTTAATTTTATGCAGATTGAGTTCAATCACTGTCAAACTTCAACTTTTTTAGTAAATAGACTTTTCAATCTAAGAAATACAAACTTTTACTTTGTACGATGTACAGTGAAAATTAAAGCAATATTATTATCAAACTTATATCATTGTTTATTAAGTTGGACTTGATAGGTATAAAAATCCAGGGCTCGCTGGAGGTTCGGAACTTTGCTCCGAGAGCAGGAAAGATTCACCTGGCGTCACTCACCCGCACGTAATCCAGGCACTGCGTGCCGTTACGACGAAAGAACATCTTGTGGACGACCACGAAGAGGCCCTCGCCATTGCTCGTCTTGATGTTGTACTGGCATTTACGGTCCATGTTGACGTTCCACCACCGATCGAACATGTGGTGCGACGTGACGATCGCCGCGGTGCCATTACGCAAATGATGCGTATACTGCTTATTCATGATATGACAAATCTTCTCGTCCTCGAGAAGATCTGCAAGAAGAAAAAGAGCACACGGTGAGAGGTTAGGAGCGCACGAGGGCCTCCGTCAAACACAATCTACAGCGGATCTTCGCCCGACCCGAGATTATTGCGGGTACTTACACTCGGTGTAACCGGCGTAGCGCGTGCACGAGCACAGGTGCGCAATCGCGATCAGCAGGCACCAGGCTATCACGCTCGGAAAGCGTGGTTCACGGGCCATTTTCGGGTGTTTCCGACCGCGCGGCCCTCGCGGTTGTCACGGAGCCATATAGGACGCGAGCCACGGACACGGCCGACAGCCGTCGGTCGCGATGACGAAACGCCGAGAGTGCGCGATCTCGCGCGAGATTATTTTCGTGGAATCGCGCTCGTGCGGGATGGCCCCGTGGATCGACTCCGCGACGTCGTCGTTGCCGCGAGATACGTCACCCCCCCGAGGGCGATTCTCGGAGAGAAGCAGACGTCACTCGGCGATGACGTCACTCACGCGGCGACATCGAGATGGCGAAACATCGATCACGCCGATCGATACCTCGCTCGCGCTTCCCGCGGCAACTTCATGCGCTCTCGCGACGCGTTATTGTGCGATGCTGAGTACTTGAAGCAACTTGAAGAGAGAAGAACGCATTTAGAGCAGGCTACGTTGGATAACTGGATAAAAGGGGGATTGAAAAAAATATGCGCGAGAACAATCCACGCAGAGAAATCGATGTGGAGTTCGGTGAGGTAGAGACGGGTGCCGAGGCTGTCAGGATGATCGAGATAGCCAACAGGAGTTGCGTTAGTGTTTGATATTTGTTTCTTGCATGGAAAACTATGTGTAATCAGTACTGTAAATCAGTATGCAACATTACGACAACTTTGATGGAATAAATAGTGTTAAATGAAATGTTATTGAATATTTAGATAGAACAGATCACGTATGAAGCTCACAGAGACACCACTACCAATCCCCTGGATCACGTGTTCGAATTATGCAGCTATTCGTGGACTTTGTTTTCCGGCCAAGTATACAAGTGCAGGATATACTACCGGCCGTTCGTGCCGTTTTCCGTAAACGTAGATTATTTTACGATCGTGGACTCCGCCGGCGAACGTGCGGAAATTAGAGTCCGTGGAATGTGCATCGGTATGATACTTGCTCACGCTTTAAAGTAACGGATCCGTCATTATTACTAGTGAAAATAATTTATCAAGTTCCAAATCCCGAAAGAAACATATTCTTTAAAAATGAAACAGATTTTTAGAAGTACAATCAACACGTTTTTATAATTCTTTTTTTACTTGTATGAATTTTAAAGCATCCCAGCAAACACAAAATATAACTATTATATAACACAGAAGTAACACGTAATATAACAACTGTTATATGTTATTAATGTTGAGGTTGCATAATTTACTTTGTAACTGCAATATAACTGCGTTATAAAACTGTTATATTGCTCTGTTATACATTGGTTATAATAATATAACAGTAATATAACTGAAATATGCGATATTATATAACTGTAATATTTGCATATTATGTCTATGTTATATATCATTTTTAACATTCAGATGTCGAGTTGTCCGGTAGATGGCTTCGTTTCTCGCATGCAAAATATAATACAAAATATATATAGGAACGGTGATCACGGCAGGGCACAACTTGTATCGTAAGTCCATTTCTACGATGAAGTGGTACGTTTTTGAACGAATAATAAATAAGAGGAAAGTACGAACTTGTACATAACGTTTAAGAAAATAAATTAAACATGCACCTGTAGTTGTAGAGAGAGGAAGAAAGAACAAATAATATATATTCCATTTATATAACATTTAAATAACATTTTAGTAACACGTTATATTATTGTTATATTACTGCAATTTCGTTTGAGTGGGAAATTACAATTAACATATACGTTACATGTAACGAACATGTTATATTGCGTGTTACATTCTGTTATATTATGGCAATATCATTGTTATATGACTGTGTTTGCTGGGATATATCTTATTTTAATCTTATTTTATTAAAATAAGGCGTAACAAAACAGATAAGAGACAAATCAAGCGCGATCTGACGGAACAAATTTCGGAGCTTCGGAAATGTCTCGTTTTATTTCGCCGATCAAATTGCAAACAGCCATGAGTCATTTATAATTATTGAATCGTTGACTCGCGCTTTAGTTAGTTCAGCTGCGCTGAACTCGCGCTGATGCTCACGATGAATGATCGTCGCCGTGCGTGACGTAGATAATAATTTACGTAGGACCTGTAGTTTCCTCTTCCACGACACGATTAGTCATGGTGTGCACGGGTGAGAAATGCGAAACGAAGAAACGGATCAAGCTCGTCAACGAGTCCAGCACGAAGGCAGTTTTTATGTTCGACATCGACCTGGTGCAAAGTTCGTTCAAAGTGGATCCGGAGTACGGTCACATTGGACCCCGTTCCCGCAGATATGTAACGATTACTTTCGTACCTCGAGAAGCTGGACTCTACACACACCACTTGCCGTGTCTAATCTTGAATCATGTAATGGAAAGATCCGAAATCTCAATGATTTAATTCTTATACTGAATGGATGATGTAAATCTCTCACCTTGTAGCAAGATAATATTGCCAGTTAGCATTCTGCATTGATAGTACCTCTCTCTGTTGATGATTGGCTCATGAATAATTCAAGATTGTGTGTGACATGCAAAGTCAGACGCGAGTAAAAAGCGTTTTCTTTTATGTATTCCTCTTTTTTCACGAAAAATGTAAAATAAACGAGCGTCGATAAAAAGGAAAGTTGAACTTGAAATTAAAAAATTTTCATAAATTATTAAAGCAAGTTGTTGATTCGAAGACGTGCAAGAAATTGAAATTACATCAGAATCAATAGAAATTCAATCTTCTGTAAACTGATTTCGTATCTTTTTCTTAAATGTTAAATTTTTCTTAAATCGTGATCAGCACTATCTTGCTGCAAGGTTCGAGTCAGAACAGACATTGCAAAAAATTTTCTGAATTAATTGCATGTTGTTTTTGCTTGAAACTTTTTAGACCTTTATTAATGCGAAATTTTTTAATGGTTTACGAAACGCAGAAACCGATTATCATAGAGTTATACGGCTACTGCGGCTCGCCATTACGTAAAGCTGATATTCAGACTCGTTTTAATTATCCGACGAGATTGAGAAATGGTTTCGAAGGCTACACAAGCGATACTATGCAAGATCTACCTGTAGTTTCTTTATCGAAGAGCTACATCGACTTTGGTCAAGTTCTTGTGGAGACGGAAATCGCTGCGCAAAATATTCCGCAAACGTTGTGCCTCATTAATCACAGTCAGTCTGATGTATTAATTAAGTGGGGTCAAGGTTAATATTCCCTGAATTACACTGTCTGTCATTGACATTTTTTGCATTTATCATTTATTCTCTGGCTATTTTTATTTTATTGACTAGTTTATAAAATTACTTCATAGCCGCAACTAAAACAAACATGATTATATAATTTCACTCATTGTATATCATGAAGCAATTAAATATAATTGTATACATATTCTATTTTATTAATAATCGACACTTTGCAGATGTTGAAGGGATTTTCAACATAACACCTGCCACCGCAAGTGTACTAGCGAGTCAGACAGCTCTGTTCGAAGTCGCATTTAATCCCACTAGCAAAAGCAATTTATTCGTGAGAGAACTCGTCGGATATGTTTTTACTAAGCAGCAGGAAGACTACTCTTACGAAGGAGTCCTTGCATTTCCTACGATTACGTCCGTGCGATTAATTGGTGCGCGTGTTAATTCTCTCGCGTTTGCATAACGCCATGATTACTCAATTCGACGGCGATTGTGCAAGGACAATTCTTCCTTTCTAGGTCACTCTTTCCCTGTTTGCCCCGATGATTGGATTCCTCAATATGAAATACCTCGCGTAGTGAAGATGCCTCCCAGCGTGCCATCGTTTTTGACTTACACCACTTTTGTAATAAGGAAATTCAATCGTTTGCCATTGATGTACTGCTTCGTACCGCCAGCGTCCAGTCGTTTCATCGTGAAGCCGTTGATGGGAATAATTAATCAGTACTTGCGTTTATAAATTTTAATACAAATTTTAATATTACGCTAATTAGACTTAGTCTGATATTTCAGCACATGTATGTTGCGCGTATTGCAAAAATAATTTAATGTGACACTAACTGATGTTTTTTCTGTAAAAAAACAAGACATAATATTTTAACGCATTTAATGTATTTAATAGAATTGTATTTTTTAACGACATTTTTATTTTGTCATTTTTCTTTTCCATTATTCTTTTATTGCGAGCACTTATCATTTTTTTCAGAGATTACCAAATTGTTGTAGTCGGAATGTTACCCGGAATTGATAATGAACACATTTATGAAGAACGTTGGGCAATACATTTCAATGGCAATACGAAATCAGAATGTTTCATAAATTTTCGCGGATTCACGGAATGCGCCAATATCAATTTCAATAATCAGAAGAATGTCATAAACTTAACGTCGACTTTTCCAGGTTGTCGACAAACGCAATTACTGCATATACGAAATGTTACGCGACATATGATAAGGTAAAATTATGTTATAAAAATATGTTAACAAGTTAATATGATGTAAAGTACCACATAGCGTCAAAGTTTTAAAAAATATGTATTAAAGAAAAAGCCCAAAAAAAACGTATGAGATTTCTAATTTCCTTTTAAATTATTTAAAAACTTAAAAAGAAAATAGTCTTTGAAATAAAAAAAAGAAAATGAATTTTGTCATATGGTATTTTGCTTTCTCAGATACGAATTTATTAACGCGCCACCCGAACTTCAAATTCAAAATGCATCTGGAGAAATTTATCCCAATGATATCGTCACTCACAAATGGGAATTTTGCCCTTTAATCCATTGGAGATTACAAATTGGATCTAAACTGCATCTTAATTGTATTAAAAGACGAAATACCCATCGGTTCCAGTATTAACGTAATGTTACGTGCAATAGGGAAATGCGAACTTGGTTTCCTTACAGTAAATCTATCTAGTTTGTTAAATCACGATTTATATGAATGATCAAGTAACTTAAATTAATAAAATGCTATCATTTACGTTCGCAGTCAATGCCCGATGAATTAAATTTTGGAGCCCAGGCATACAGAGCCACGAAGGAATTAAGTTTCCGCGTGTTTAACTTGAGTCCTGTGAACATTCATTACAAAATGACCTGTTGCCACTGTAACTGGCCGATTGGGAACGTAGAGAATGATGTGAAAATAGAACCGATCTCGGATACCGTTCCTGCCGGAAAAAATAATACAATCACCGTTTCCGTCGCGTTCTCCGCGCCAGAATACTACGAACTTGTCATTCAATATTTTGTGAGAATAAGTCCGTGTACGGACGAGCTAGTTTCGAATCAGATGCCTAGATTTATTTGTAAACTGCGTTGCTTATGCGTGTTACCTGCTTTAAAGGTAGATACAATTCATCATGGCGTTGTTTAAAAATAGAAGATGCATTTTTTTATATCATAAATACATACAATAATTTATACGCACATGACAAACAGTTTAACGAATAACAGATTACGGATCTGCAATGTTACGGACCTTGTCCCGATATGAGCAAGGTCTTCCTGTGGAAACTGATGGACATCAATAGGTACGTTGAGTCTCGTGCTATTTTTGCAATTTCAATAATATTATTCGTGCAATTTGTTAATTTCTTCATTGCATCTTTTAAGACTGAACACGTTACTCAGAGAATTACCTCCGGGGACGTCGAAGACCCTGTACATCAATTTCCCAGCGATGGCCTTATGCGAACGCCCTGCTGTCATAAAATTGCTTGTAACAAGCGCAACTGCAGTGATCGCTTCGTGGAACGTCAAAAGAGTGCAACTTTGCTCCTGCCGACCTGTTGTAAAAACCGAAGGCCTCTCATTTCAACGTGCGACGTACGATTGCTTGCACAGAAAAATATGTTCCGTGCAACCAAGAACAGGGAATCTCGAAGTACAAATTTGTACAACATTATATTAATTTTCAATCATTTCGTTATCAATAACTATTATATTTTTAAACAAAATGCAGCGAGGAGAGGAGAATTGGATAACTCTGGAGCTGTATTACATATTACCAGGCAAGACCGAGGCAAAGTGGGACCTGGATCTTGGTGACGGTCGTCACATTTTTCTGATTATGGCAATCGAAGGTTTATCCGAATCTGACAATAAACTCTGTCTTTTGAGTGGACTCGCGCATTTCAGATTCCAGCACGTTTATCTTGGAGACAAGAGTGCCGTCTATCAGGTTGCCATGTGCATTTTATAGGTATAATGGTATCCGCAATATTTCGTAACTTCCGATCTTTTAGGTATGTTGGCTGCACAATGGCACGAACAATAGTATCCCTTTCTCCATACACCCGAGGACGATGCGCGAAATAAATCGAAAGTACTGTTACAAGGTCTTCTCTTGCGCAACCACACATGCGGTTGTAAATCCGCTGTCGTCTGTTCCGATCCTTCTAAAATTTCAGCCCCGGCAGTTTGGTATTTTCAAGGTTTTTATACAATATAGAACAGATTTGATACAAGTAGAATTCTTTCACAATTCTTCATCATTCTTCGTGAACTGAGAGGTATCATATTTTTTTTTCGTTCGAAAAGGGAAAGTTGCGGTTGACTCTGGGTGATGAGGAGAAGGAACTTACGTTGGAAGGCGAATCTTCATTACCCCATGAACCAATGATGGCTGGAGAATATGTACCCTCCGATTGTGGTTCCAGGAATGACGATATTCATGTGTATTTCAACACCGACTGCATAGACATACCGTGCATATCCACGCATAGTCATGCAGTGAGGATGATTATAATGAACAATAAGTCGCTGCACGATGTGTTTGCTTATGAGTGGAAAAGGTTTGTTATCCAAAATTAGAATTAGACTGTATGTGAATTAGAAATTATCATTCGTCGGTGTAAAATAAAATTTTCAAGACGGAATAATCGATTTGGTGGCTACTTTGGGTGGCTCTAGACTCAACATTCCTGGAGTAATTCGCGTAGACATTCATCCACGGAAAGGCTTGATAAAACCAATGTGCGTGAAAACTTTTCGCGCGACTGTTTATAGTGAAGAACATCCTTGCGTCATTGACGTTAATGTGCCTTGTGAATTTATTAATACTTGTGAAAGGCGAGCTTATCAAAGAAGTGTCTACAAGCATGAAGACTTATGTCGCGAATTAGAACAGCAATTTACTATCACGGAGAAAGGTGTCAGCGTTCCAGTAAATAAAACATTGATTTTCCGTAAATTAAAGCCTTGAAAATTCTGATATATATAAATTATTATCTTAAAAAATGGTTATTTAATTTATACAAAGATACAAATGTTTTGTAAAAACGAAATTTTTATCTATAGGAACCATGGATAAAAGTTTTGGTGAAACCTCAACCTTTTTATAGAACCATAACGATTCGTTGTTTCATATACAGTGTAGAAGATAAATTTCTAAAAGTTAGTTTGAAGGAAGAATTAATAAGTGCACCGCCAAAACAGATATGCATCGAAGAAAATGGAAAATGCACGATGACATTCACAAAGGAAGACGTTAATCGATCATCGTTTATTATAGAGGGATTATTATGGTAAAACTCTTTTCACAAATTGTTAATAATAAAAAAACTAGTGGTTTAAATTTCTAATTAATTCTCAAAGTAAACGGTTTTAGCAATATGCAATACATTTCGTTTTATCTTAGGGAAATAGTCAATAGCAAACTGTTCAAGAATCTGATGCAAGACATCTCGCAAGACAAACCGAATTTATTTTATTCACAATTCACGATGAATCCGTGCGAGAGGAAAAGACTGATACGAAGATCGTACATTTCACCACCACGAGCGTTAATCAATCATATATTAGAAAAAGTATGTTACAATCTCATTCGCGGTTCAATATTCGAAAATTTCTCTTTGACGAACTTTATAACTTTTTAGATGCTGTTCGTCATACTGCACGAGGAGTTTGGCTTAAAGGCCACGCATTTAATTGAACACACGGACATCAGACACAAGAGCTACTTGGACATGGTACCTGGTATCAACAGAGGAAAGACAATCAGACGAAGTGTTTATCACGAAATATTTTATTTCATTTTTAGAAAACGGTTATCGATTATCTCATTATTTGCAATGCAATGCGTTTTAGAGACGCAGGTGCAATATCAAGAGGGCGTGTATCCTGAGAAGCCGAAAATACCTTCGACAAGAATGTCAAGAATATCCTTCGCCTACTAGTCAGATAACGTACGTATGTACATATATATAATTATATATACAATTGTCGTTACTGCTGCTAGCTGGTCGTCGTACTATAAGGATCCGCGATCCTTCTGAACACAGCTAAAAATTTGTCTCCTTTATTTCTGCTTACTTTCTGGCCTTCCTCAGTACTCTCGTACAATTTCTCCACCACAGGATCTGCCGCCTGTGTTAACAAAATTTCTTGATATTTTTTTGGGCTTAAAAAAAATATGTCAGTGAGTACGTGATATTGTACTTGCCAAGTTCTCCTCAGGAACTTCTTCAAACAGTGGATGCTCTTGAAAGTGTCGAACTATCCATTTATGTAGGTCTTCTACGTCCGTCACGGTATATATAATAGCCTACACAACGATGCAAATTAGTAACTCGATGAGATTAATATAAATTTAATATAAATTTCATAGAAATCAATAAACTTACTCCTTCGGCTAGCACGTAAGCATATTCTGCCAGTAAAGACTTGTTTATTATCCTCCACTTGTGCTTTGATTTCTTGAAGTGCGGATCTGGATACAGGAAGAACATTTTCTTCAACTGTACGAGTTAAAGACGAAGATTAATGCACACTGTCTTACACTTTTATACATGACAAGCTATTGAGGCCTTACCTGTCCTTTGCGAAAGTAATTTGGCAGGTACTTCATGGCGTTTGTTCTTAGGCAGGCAATATTCTGGTACTGGCCGGGGTTTTGCGAGCGTAAGGCAGCGATACGATCCATCACATAGTCCAATACTTTTATCCTGATCTCCATACCGAGTATCAGATTATCCGGAAACATTGGTGATAAGGTAACTGAAAATTAAGACATTAATTGCATCGATTGACCGATACCAGTAACGAACGAGGGACAAATTACCTAACAGTCCTCCGTAGCCACAACCGATGTCCGCAAACTCCACGTGTTTCTGCGTTTCTTGCGTTTGTTCGTTATTGCTAGGGAAGTATTGTGGGTACAAGGTACTCCAATCCATTGACTCTGGTTTTACCGGACTGTAATACATAAAAATTGACAAATTAGAAGAAGCATAAAACGACATAAAAATAAATGAAAAAGAAGCTAACAACGAGCAAATTTTACTTACTAATCGATGCAGTGATCGGCTATCGGATTCGAATGCGCACGTTGCCTGTAATATTTCTTCTGCGGTAACGCCAGTGTCGTCGACATGATTCTGTCGTCAGAACTAAAATTTGGAGATGTAAAACGTCTGTTTCTCGCCGACAGAACACGTGTGAAGATATAGTGAGTATTTTAAGAGGTTATGTCGAGCATCAAAAATTTTATTTCCAGTCACCACACTTTGTATCTATAATTTCTGATACTTTTCTAAGGAAATAAAGCATACATCAGCACTTGAAAAGCATAGAACAAAATGTAGAGTGTTTAAAGAGAATAGACTCTTATGTACTTTCAGCACTTCAAAATAAAATAAAAATCATGTCCGCTTCTCGGGACAAGAGAAAAGAACTGACACGAAATGTGCAGAAAGTGCAGCTTAAAGACTAATCCTAAGATTCAAAACAATGTAACAAGTGCGTCCTTCTCATTCATACTTTATTATATTTTTCTACAATCTTCTGGAAACACAATCTCTGAAACGTACATTTATTTATCTTCTGAATACAATTTAAAGTGCAGTAAAGCCCATTTGACACATAGCGCACGTGCGTGACGATCAGCTGATCGAAGTGCAACACGCGACACCTGACGAACAGCAGCGATACTAATGGAAAGAGCCGAGGGAACGAGCCAGAACGAACGGTGGCGAATGATTTTCGCGCGTTGTGCAAACTCTTTTTGTATCGTGTTCGCATCGTTTTTCGATTCGCCGTGGCCTTACGACTCTGCTAAAATGTAAAGTGTCATCGCGAGTGTGGACATCGCTTACGTATCACGCGTGTATCGACATCGCTGCCGACTGGAAAGCGGAGCACCGCAAACAACGAAATCCTTCCAGGTGAGGTTAGGTTGGAGTCTCCATTCCTTGACTCGGTTGCTCCTTTGTGACGGGAATCGCAATGGCTCGAGCGTGCATGCGTGCGTACATGTGTGTCTCTTCATGAATGTGTAGGCTTTGTTTCATAGATACTTTGCGAGACATTTAGGTTAGAAAATTTCTTTAAAGAACTCGCTAAACACTCATCATTGACTATGTAACGTTTAAATGCGGAATTATCTCTCTCTCTCTCTCTCTCTCTCTCTCTCTCTCTCTCTCTCTCTGTGTCAGTTTAGTAAGATCTTTTATTATATTAATACACAAAAGAGATCTCCGAATTGAATTCGAATTGGATAATGCGCTGTAAGTTTTTAAGGTTGATTTATTTGTTACATAAACTGCCATTTTTTTCTCATGTTTAATCTTTCGCGTAAACGTTCACAAATATTAAATATATTTCAGGATTTCATCTTTTTCCCATTTTTTAATTCCACTTTCCACTTATTAGAAAAATGTACAAGTTAAACAATCCTAAATCATGATGCGTTCAGATATTTTGTTAAATATCGAAAAGAGTTTATTTACATAACGATAATTTTTAATACTTCGACGTCTGAACAGCGATTTACTTCCCGTTTCCGGTTTTTCAGGTGCACGTGAGAGCGACTTCACTCATGACGACGTCGGACTTCCTGACGGAGTGATCTTATATTTAATTGGGTAAGTCGACATTTTGCTCTTGATTAATTAATCGAGCGTTGGCATATTGGCTCGATGTTATGCGAAATAGAAGTATGTAATGTGCGAGAGATTAGATGTTATCGGATTCTATTTCTTATCAACAACGCCGCATCCGGAACGTTGCGTACGGTTCTACGATTATGATAATTTTTAACCGGTAAAAAAATCGTTATTCACTGCGAAATTTCTACCAATCACAGCTGTTAATTGCAGTCGACGTGCAATTTCGCAACTTACAATTTCGTAACACGTCTGCAATTTTTCTTGAATGTGAATTAGTATCGAAAATGAGAAGTTGCAAAAATAAAAAAAAGCGTTACGATTAAAGATAAACGTTAAATCGTAAACAATTACAGGCTAAAGTACTACTGAGTGCTCGACGTAATTAAGTTAATCGAGTAATGAGACTACTCGCGTAACCGCATCGATGTGTAATTGGCGTTTGTCGTTGGTATACTCAGCGAATAATTACATTATCGGGCAACACGCGCCGTTAAAAGGCTAGCAAACTAATGATTAGATCTAAAGCATAACGTTAGTGGCCACATTTATGCCTGTGCCTTGTCCATCGTCCACGTGGAAAAGATTACACGCATCGCACGATATATCGATTGCATAAGCAGAGTGCAGCCGAGTTCCAAGAAAATTGCATAACACAATTGGTATTTGCTGTTCAATCGATGATACGTTAAATCGATGAGAATGAGCGCCGGCAAATATGCAACTGCACAATTGTTTGGCACAATTGTTTGATATGGCACGTCGGGTTCTCTACGTGCACTAATTGAATTGTCGAACTCGATTCTTGCAGTGATTGCAAACATCATGAAAAAACTGGAAACTGCAGAATTAAGAGGTGTAAAGAAATATAAAATAATCTTGAATAGTTTGCTATTGACTATTAGAGATGCATAAAATGTGACGAAAGAAAAATTGCTCATGGTCTACTAATACTTTAATGAAAATATTTAAATAGAAGATATATACATTTTATTTTTTATTATGTTTAAACGCGACGAGAAAAAGTATTATTTATTTCTCCTTCAGATTTATTATCTTAATCGTAATTAGCTTATAATCGAATTTTGTTTGTGTGGTTTTCACCGTACTCGAGAATATAATATTTGGGAACTATTCGGAACGTTATGTTATGTTAAGTCACGTAAAGCTTACAAGTCAGATATGATACCGATTGTTCGAAGAGTCGTATGTAAATAGAAATCGCGTGTCACCGACGCTATCAGTTAGTGTTCTGCGAAATTAACGGCGAGGTGGTGATAAACTTGTCGAAAATGGAACATCAACCGGACGTCAGCCAATCCTCCAAGCGAAAAACATCTTCTCTGAATCTTAGGTTGTGGTTTAAGCCCCTCAGTCCGGAACTCGATTCGGTAATTAATTTGACAGTAAAGTGACAGTTTTTCAAACACTGGAATCATGAGATGAATAGTAGGTCGAAGTCTGTGCCAGCTACAATGCTCGAGCTACAATAACTGAAATTATTTCAACTCTTTTAAATCATCGCAGATTATTTCGCATCCTCGGGGAAAAACAGTGATATTACATTTTATCATGTTACCGAGAAAAACGATATTTTGCATATAGGTACGTTTCCTGTTTTCTCCCAATATTTTTTCCAATGTTAGAAAACAGTAAATGGATCAGTATGCGGATTTATTTTTCGAATGCGCAATTTTCAAATATCACGCAAAATTGCTAATAATATTATCATCAATTCAGGTTTTCTCAAGTGTGCTATTTTTCTACATACAATAAGTTTTAATTTTTTTTACAGAAAACTTTAATTTATTGTGTAATAATATAGATAATTATTACACGTCGTTTTGTACGTGAAAAATATTACTTGTAATGATTAATATCCTTGGCAATCTTAACATTTATGATTGATTGTTTTTTACGGACAAATAGAAGGTTGTTGTCGCATTGTACAAATTTATGAATAGTCGACAGCTATTCACTTTTTTTCATTTTATCGAGCGTCGGATTTCCGGGTGTCTCGTAAACAGATCAGTATTTGTGCCATAGATTTCTGCTATGTCGTTATCCATTCTGCTTCCTGTTGTAGATATATCGGTCAAGTATTGTTACATTGTCCATCATTTGTTTGGTCTAGCACAGCTGATGCATTTAACGATCAGCTGTTCATACTTCCCAGTGATGCGCAAGCTGTTATCAATATCCATTCACTACGTCATGCGAATATACGATCCTCATCCGAAAACCTCAATTGGCGTTGAAGTAAAATTCTTCTGATAGAATTAATAATCCGATTAATGCAAGTGATGTCTAAATATCTAGAAACATGTCATCAGCAAGATAAAGTCCGGAATATGAACCTGGCATTTGCGTTTGAGAAAGTAAACATTTTTGGCACGTGATCTGGATCATCCATGTTATCACGCATTTCGTACTCAGTCTGTCTGTGTTTGCCAGTTTATCATTTTATTGTAACACCAAATAACTGATATATCAGCAATCTGCATATTTACCGAATAAAACTTGAAACAAGAATTGCCGTCTGAGCATACGACAGGAATACAAGCCACTATTCAAGCAGTTAGTTTACTGTCTCATCTGTTCCTCGATTATTCCGTCTTCGCCACGAATTTATGAAGTTAAGTACGAAGTCTTATCTTACTTGATGCATGCATTAAGTGTACTCTCATTTTAATGTCTACCAAATAAACCTCGGTACGAGATGACTACTGAAACGACCACTAAAACTCAGCAGTAAACGTGCTATACGAGTATACGAATCGACATCTAGGCGAGTCGATATCTAGGATGCACGTAGGCATCCAACAGAAGCTGACAGAGATGAAGGAGGCCAAAGCCTTTCTCTCTTTCCCTCTCTCTTTCTCTTGGCATTCTTCCGAGACTTCCACACGAGGAGATGACGTCGTCGTCGTCATCATCATCGCCGGTGCGTATTTCCCTCTCTTTTTCCGCACCACCTGACGAACGGGCCGGCCCCGTCGTGCACGTGGATGGATCGCCCACACGAGAGTGTCAGGTGTTGTTGCCTCGGTCAATTGTTCTCTCTCGACCGTGCTACGCGAAGGATGTTGCGCCGCTCGACGAGCGGGACAGCCACGCGATCGAATTATCGTTGGAATCCGCGATCTCCTTCGTCCTGATCTTGCCCTAATCTCGCGGAAATCCGCGCACTGTGTTCCACTCTGAGCACTCTGTGCAGAGACTGCAAGACACTATATTTTATTATCTATAGTGATTGTGCGCGTAAATCTCTCCTGGAAGTGATATTAAATGCCTGTGAAGTTTTTTAAATTTGTAATCCCTATAAATGTAGTCAGCAAGTCTTCAAGTGCTTTCGTAACGTTACATGTGAATATTTTTTAACAGTGTTTATATTGGGGGAAGTTTTTATAAAAGGAAGTGGATAATTATTCAAGGGATCATTCTTGCGGATAATACATTTTTTACCAGTCCTGCGATATTTTGCAAATTACGTGACGTCAGGTATCGTGACGGTCGTAAGTGACGAAGTAACGACGCGACGTGTTGCTTGCTTTTGTGAGTGATTAAAAGTCCGAGTCTTTGATCCTTGGCCTCGATCTACTTCGCCATGGTTTATGGTGACTACCTCATTTGCGCCCTTAGATTAGATTAACAGCGAGAATTTTTCACAATTGCATTTACGATTATCGAATGAGGGATAAACTGATGTTTACGTGTTTGTGCGATAATTTAGAGATATTCAATTATCAGTTGCAAGCAGTCTTGCAAGCCGATAAATCTGTAATATATTGATGCTTTCTTAAAGATGCGAATTTTTCTTTTATTTTTATGCTTCTATATGTTATTATCGAAGTTTCAATAATTTTTCATGGGATAATAAGTCTCAAAATTGTACGTAATTGTGTAATTTTAAAAATTTGTACATTTTGCTCATATTATAATTATTAAATTTTACTGATACATGCACAAATTTTAATTTAGGTCATATTTTGCAACTTTATTTAGCCAGCAGTATTCCCGGCACTTGTCGTTGAAAAACATAGTTCAATGAAATGAATGATGGATTATAATCACGCACATCTTAATGAAAACAGTATTAAACATTCAAGCATTTAATGCCTTGCCGCCGCAAAAACATTGT
Organism: Ooceraea biroi; assembly: GCF_003672135.1. Classification (NCBI taxonomy): domain Eukaryota; kingdom Metazoa; phylum Arthropoda; class Insecta; order Hymenoptera; family Formicidae; genus Ooceraea; species Ooceraea biroi. Next base: position 3,165,453 of record NC_039506.1, read on the forward strand.
TTGCAAATCAGCGCGATATGAGTTTCTATATTTCTTGTGCTACGGCTTCTTACTGTTCGATCGTTTTGCTGCCCTATATATTCGCGGCGCGTGGCCTGAATTCGTTCGATTTATTTTTCGCGAAACAGAGTCGATGTCGAGTAACTCGAAAATAATTCATGGCATTCGAAGCAATAGAGATGTCAACGTCTTCAATAAAATCCCTTTTGCTTTTGTTCAGTTTAAAATAAAACTTAAGCGTTCCGACGACTTCATAATAGGCTTCCATTTTCTTTTTGTAATATTTTCTTCATTTAAATGGCAGGAAATTTTAGCACGAAAATAATAAATAAGCAAATTTCCTGTGAGCCTCTGAGATTAATTATTGACCTCGATTATTCACAAATAGTGATTCACTGACTCGTGTATCGCTTGTGCTCAACTGACTCATTGCCCCGTTTAGTTTCCGCAATTTCGAAGAACTCGGCGGAGTCGATACTATCTCACGTAGCACATGTTGCAGAGATATTTTACATAATATCATAATATTTTACGCTCACTCCAAATAGAATATTTATAATTTATTTAATGGAATGAAGAAAATGAGAAAGTAACATGTATAAGAAAGTAAATATTTTTTTATTTAGTATATATGTATAAATTAAATTTAATTAATGTAGCTTAAATTATTATGCTCTTTTAATCGGTAATTTTAGCAAAATGGGAAAAACTCTTTAAGAACATTCTGCAAAATAAACAATGTAATAAGTAATGTGAAACAACTACAAGTCGCCCAAAAACAGTTCGCGTTGTCAGGTGCAGAAACACAACTGCTTATCAAGCACTTCAAACGATGTGATATGTGTTGAGCTAAAATGATAAATAACGGACAAACTAGAGATAAATGCGTGCAAAAATGTTGGCAAACACACTCACACGCGTGCATTTACCTTCATGTTTCTCGCGATGGTGCAGCAGTGAAAGCGCGAGCACTATAGCGTGCGGATCAGCTGATCCATCGATCTTCTCGTGCGATCGATCGGCTGCGTGTCGTTCCGGTCGGATAATTCTACTCTAGAATTAATTATCGAATTAACAATCGCAAACTTGAATCCACCGACATCAAGTTGCAGATTATCGTTGTATTGAAATCATACGCGCTCGTGACGATAATGAGTTGACAGCTCTCCGAGTGTATGTGCTTATTATCAGCGGTGATTATCAAAGTGATGATTGTTATATCGTGTAAAACGCTCTGTTCGCGTCTGTCATGGCTGGGGAGATATAGGTTGTAAAAAAGCGAAACCCTCTTTTATTGTTCCACTCTATGGTGATAATCGACGCTATCTTTATTAGGACCATCCCTCTACGCGGATTATTATCGACGTAGTAGTCTGTTCTGCTCGTGTCAAACGTTTAGTCTAAATTTGATGTGACGCAAATTTGATCATAATTCTTGCAAAGTATCGATCAATCGTTTAAAGCAAAGACTTATTATCCCATCAGTGAAATCTCGTTCGATCATATCGTCACTTGGTAACTGATGGAAGCGACACGTTAGTTAGAAAGTAATTATTAAAAGTAATCAGAAGAAAAAATTCCAGCTCAACTAATTGACTAATCAAATTGAAGCAACGAGTGGCAACATATACAGTGACTAACGGCCGATCGATATTAATTACGTTACTTTCGCAATCCCTCGATCAACATCATCGCTGTTAGTAGCTTCCAGTAAGATCGATATCCTTCGCGTTTCTTGTCTTTTCGTCTGTGCAACCTCGTGCAATGGATATTCCTAGGTAGTCACGAGTCGCCAGGCAATTATAAATGATCGGTGCTCGCCACAGTGCATTGCAACCACGCGGCGAATATTGTTGCTCGTTAATGGCATCCTCGCAGCCTTGAAGCTACCGAGAAGAGAGTCAAGGAAACGGATGCAGACGAATAGATAGTCCTTCGTGCATGCTGTTACGAAGCAAAACCGCGATTATGAAATCCAAGCTAGTTTAGCACGGTCGTCATCGTGACGTGATTATCGTTGCGCCTCGTTGCATTCCGTCACGCCGAAATGAAAACTTACGTTAAATCAAGTAATTATGAGAGTTAACTGAGGTGAACGTCTGGTGCAACGCTATTATTAAAGTGCGACGAACGTCACGTAGCGGTGCCGAGCTGGGAGAATCTGCATCGGAAAGGGGATGGCTGGCTCACCTCGTCGGAAAGAGCGACGTTCAAGTTCCTTTATTCAAAGTGCGTAAATTATAGTGCGAGTCCAAATTCGCGTTTGCGCCGTCCAATTCATTGCGGGAACATCGTGTACGGTGAACGAACCTTCCACGATTCGGTGAGAAATAGCTGTCTCCACCATGTCGCATCTACGAACGAAGACCAGACTGCTCACCGACAAGAATTACAAGCACGTTAGTGGGACGGTGGAAACTCGCAGAAATCAATTTTCCCTACTGAAAGGACGGCCTCAAAACATCGTGCATCGCTTGGAACATCGGTTGCACGAGGTAACACCGTCGAGAAATATTCCGCGCGATCGTTAACATTTTTCTGCTTTTCCTTAGTTCTTTTTACATATAAAGTCTCTTGTTACAGGCAATTGTTGCACAAGAAAAGTTGTCCATCTTTTTGAAATTTGGGAATGTAATTAGATGTTTAATTCAAAAATCTATTAGATAACATACATGTGCACTGTAAAAAATAAATTCGCCAAGAAATAATACAGCAAAGTATAATATAAAGTATAATATATTTCGACATTAAACTTTTCTTTGACCGTTTCCGCGAGGAATGCCTCTCGAATCGCGCGAAAGACGATGAATACTTCCATACAATTTCTCATCAATAGGCACTTTGAATGCGCGGCAATATATACGAGAGATTTGAAAAAGCATAGCCAGCTTCTGCTTCGCGAGCGTCTATTATCGCGTATTCTCATGCGCCCGCTAAAATTATTGTTGTGCGCTAAAATAAACCGTGCAGCATATGACAAACGTGCGTTTCTTGTCGTCGACAACAACAACGATGCGGTGAGACGCGTGCGTCTTGCGGAACTATTATTTCGCGCGTTTTCTGGCTGACCTATTCTCTATTCTGGCGCTGAATGGATCAAACGTACGTCATTCACGTTAGCATGCCGAGTCACGTATCCTTCCGTTTAGCAGTGTACTTTCAATGGCGCAAAACACGATAATTCAACTCTCTCGACTGGCAACGCGCGTCTCTCATCGCGGTTCGCGATTTCCCGCCGCGTTACATTTCGCGTTCTCTCTCTCATCGTAAATCAAAGAACCAAAATTGCCATTGCCGCTGCGAATTCGCGCGAAACACGATGCACACATGGCCCAGGACAAGTTTCCCTGTAACTTTACCTGCATGGTTACTAAAAACGGACACGTATAGCTAGACCAAATCCTGTGATCAACTTCTGAAATAATGATCTGTTTTTTATGTAAAAACGTATCGAGCAAATCGTGCAGGATTATTTATGATCTGTTCGTTCGTTCCACGAATTACAGATAAAATCACGTCGCGATTTTTCGTGTCGCATTAAAACGTACGCAGATATGTTTTATCAGCGATTGTTCAAGCAAAGCGGTGCGCGGACAAAATGGAGAAAAATCATTGATAGTGCTATTTTAAATAGCACGATATTCAATGCCACTGTCCGAAGAGGCTACTTCACTTCCGCGTAACAATGGTTTTGCCGACCACTTCGTATCCCGTGCAGAGAATTGTTAGGGCCTAATATGAAAGTAAAGGCCCCTATAAGGAATAAATAATAGGGATGTCCTAAAAAGGGATGCCTTATCATTGCCACATCGTGGCCCGATTAGATATTATATTTTTTATTATTTCCTTATAAGGTCCCGAAAAAATATTTGTTACATACCATTCTAGGGCCATATTAATATTGAGGAAAATTAATCGGGTCCTACTTAGGACCCTATAAATTTTTTTACACGGGATGCTGTTAAAATTCAGAGAAATCGAATCCAGTTTATTACAGAATCCGCCGAATGCAATGTCATCAATGAAATCAGTTGCGTGCGAATCCAGCACTTTTCGAGAAGCACAATCGTCCACTCGGTTTTCGGATAATCACAGCACATTTTTTTATCGTTTATATGTTTCGAGTACGGCCGTTGCGAGAAAAACGCACGTTTTGCAGTCGCATCAGAGATACGCGATATTCGAGATAGGTATTTATTCTTTCACGAGATCTCGTGTCAAATTCAGCTAATTTAAACTGATCTATCTTTTCTGGTTCATCAAAGATACTTGATCCGTATTCTACGTGTATGACGATTTACGAACAGATTCGCTGCGGCATATATAATATTGTACGATATACATATTGTTGGCTGGTGACCAGACACGTGGCATTTCGTTATACTCCTGTTGTATTGTCAGAAGCGGACAACAGATGCATTTCGTATGTTACCGATTTCAAATGGAGTGCATCTGTTTGCACGCTTATCGCGAGCGATCTTAAATCCTTCTGTGGGCGTATAATACTTTCTTGTACTTTGTGAAAGTGCACCCTGTGCCGTAATAAGGAATACTGTAAAAGCAAGTCTTGCAGATCAGAAGACGTCCTGAAAATATATTTATATCTATTTTGTACATGAAAGTATATAAAGAATTATTTTAATGATAGAAAATTTGAATCTCTTGAGATATATAATGTTATCAGTCACATTTTGTCATTACGTAAAGTTGAGAAGTTATATATTCGAATTATATATTCGAGCGTTGCTTTCAGTTTGACTTTAACTGACTTTATTTTCGTAAACAGCTTAGAAAGTCGGTCTCCGGACAATACACAAAATATTCTTTTACTTTCAAAATGTTTTTTCCAAGTAAGAATGCCTCAAGTCGAAGATAATACATAGCGTTACCGCGCCATAAAAGTGAATATTTCTTTCCTCATATCTTTTTTGAAATAGCAGTTACACAATTGCGAAGATCGTCACTCCGATACAAAACAATGTTTCGTCCTCTTTATAATAAATACAATCGCACATTTGGATTCGCGGAAGAAATACTTTTAGAGGATTTAAGATAAGCGCTTCCAAAGTTACGATTAGTGCCGGAAATGCGTGTCATAAAGTAACATTATTATTTCATATAATAATTTCGTTCAAATACTAGCTGCGAATACAGAGCGGGTGAAATAGTAACGTCGCTACTTCGAGTAATAATTTTACCGTGCAAACTGAAACAACACTACATCGTTCTCGCATTGTTTCAAGTGTCCTCCAGCATCCGCATGGTGCATCGGTCTGCTCCTCTGTGGTGGTAATGCAGCAAGTTTATTTTTGGTCACCCTCGAGATTGTGCCAATGCACGCCGCGAGTTTTGGGTGCGACACTGATTAATGTGTCTCCGTTGCTTCCCCCTAGACTGCCAGGTCTCTCATTATCATCATCGTTAGACGCATTTTGCCAAAATAGACTATGGCTTGCTCTTGATGCAGGATATCCGCTTCGGGCGGCTGATGTCGCGTACGAACGGCTGGTCTTTAATAAAAGCTGTTTTCGGTTAATTGTGGAAAGATTAGCGACGATTCGTCATATATACACGTCTAAAAATACCCCGTATGCGCTGCATTTCTGTGTGATCTTGGCCGGTTATTATCGTGATGAATATGATGTGAGATGCTTTAGCTATATAGTCAAAGGAGAGATGTATGGGATGCAACACCATTTTATCATTAACTAATGGTTCATTTCATTTTTGTTATTTTATTAGCTGCATCAAATAATTTTTTGCAGTAATAATAATTAATAATTGCCTTCAATTCTAAGAAAATTAAATGTTCTTTGAAAGGGTGCGTTATTTATTCTTTTCTCGGTACTGATACTTGGTTTTGTAATATTTAATCTTTTTCTAGCAAATTTCCAGACTAATATTAAACATTTTTTTGGCAACTAATTTGGTTAGGAATTTTTTTAATTATTTTTCAATTATTTTCAATTATTTTTGTGAAGCTTTATATATTGAAGCCACGCATTCTGTTAAAGTAGTACAATGTGATTGACAGAAGAGTTAACATTAATTGCGCGCGCAATGTTGCTGCAATCAATTCAGAGTACTATAAAATTAAAACAGTGCGTGGATGTTCACGAGTACGAATCATGATGGGCATTACTCATTCATGAAGTGCTGCCAAAAACGTACGTAAATCGGCGGCGCGGTTTATTAAGATCGAATAGGAGATATCTCGTTTCATGCATTGCCTTGTCCGCATTGGTAGTCTTCGGTATTACAAGGTGTCTGACAAGGAGGATGCCTCGCAGTTGATCAATTAGAAAGTGTGGCTTGTGTCATGACACGACAGTAAATCTATCACTTGGATCGCGATGTGCTCGAAATCGATTGTGAAATTTCATTAATGGCACTATGAATCACGAAGTACTCGCGGTAGCCATTGATACGGTGCCAGGAATATTTTTGAGTCAATGCTCATCGGTGCTCGATAGTAAAAGATAGGAGGGACGAGTTTGATCATCACATTGTCATCTTGGCAGATTAGGTTAATCTAATAAAATCATTGTGATTATCCAGTACAATGTGCAGGAAAACTCGTAAGTAAAAAGGGTACACAAAATGCTTTGACTACGTCCCACATTTTTATGAAATTTTAACACGCACATAGGTTTGTTTATCTATCTATTGTGTCTATCTTTTTTCTTTTATTTTCGCTATAATATTCAAATTTAAATTTTCGTTATAATTTATTCACAACACTATAAATGCACATCATATTTATTTGTGACAAAAGAAATATAAACTTTCTAAACTTTTATATATATGTATACATTCATACATACTCTGAGAGATTTATTAGGTAATTATTTTATGATTATATTTAAAAGAAAAACGAGAATTTGCTTTGCTTGCTGAAAAATATCGTTTTCCAGAAATTAATATCAATAGATATTAATTCTTTTGTGAAGATAGCAAGAATATTCAAGAGATATTATAATAATTCCACGTTTCCAAGATGTCGCATTCTTCCTACACTGGCATCATCGATAACTTTTGTATCACAACTCGTTTTCCATAAGTACTTTCTATCTCTCAAGATAGCATATCTCGCGCGGAATGGCCGCTCTTGCCGCGCCTTATCGAACGTCGTCGCGGTCGTAAGACATTGATAATTGGTCATATACTCGTTTGCCTTGTATCCCGTATCTTCTCTGTGGTTCATCGCTCACGGAATAATCGGCCATTCATTTTCGCACGACAAGACGGACATTAATCCACGAGGTGTTGATCCACGAAAAATTCATCGCGAACGAATCTCGGCGGCCTCGCAAGCCTCGCGAGCACAATTACGATCTGGTTATTTATTTCATTAATCATTCCGGCGAGTTATTTATTCCGTGCGCGAGCGCGACGATTTTATTCGCACGCGATAATTAATGAGTCATTTGCGTCGCGGACGTGATCCGCCGTATCGAAAGGTCGCAGCATCCAATTCGAAGAGTTTATCCTGCTGTGACCCTGACGAGTGACTCCTCCTCGCAAGATAGGGTACGACCCGTAAGTGAGGGAGAGATTGACGTAGACACACGGAAACAAGACGAGTTCCCGAGTTGTTATCTGCGAAACGAGCATTTCGGAAGCTCGCGAGTCTCCCGGTGAATTTCCTCGACGACGGAACCTCGGCTGCGAACTTGATCGACGCCTCGAATCTGCCAACTGAGATGATCCTCCTCTCGTGAACATCCTAATGCCGATCTGCGGTTGTAGAGACATGTGTTGTGACGTGTGATGCATTCGGGTGCAGAGATGTGCCAGTCGCGTCGAAAACGGCGCGATTTCTCACGGACATCCTCCTACGGCTGCCTTGCCTCGTGTCTGTCTCGTGTGACTCAATGGACCCGCGGTTGTTGTAAGTTGAGGTAACAGTTAGCCCCTAAGGAGAGATAACGGGATGTTGCGGAGGAATTACTTTGTGCCGCTACGCGGTGTGACTTTGTGATGTACGTATCTGAGTATCATCGTGCTACGAATCGCAAGATTGGGTTTCCAGTTGCGTCACCTGGTCGACCAAGTGTCGCCAATTACACGGTCGATGTTGTATCGTTACATCCATGGCTCGGATTGCACGATTGGAGAACTTGTTAAGAGCCACGCGATATAGCATCCTGGAAATTCACAGGGACCTTCGTGGATGATCGTGGACGTGGCACAGGCAAACCTTGGACAGGTCATGCATACCGAATTCGCGCCGCTTCGAATCGCCACGTGAAGTGACCGCGTAAACAGGCCGAACGGGCCAACTCTGACGAAAACCGCTAACGGTACCATTCCGTGGACGAGATGGTCACTTTACATTTGACAAGGTTGCCTGATCGGACTCGACACGATTTGCATTCGCGCATAACGCACACTCGCGATCAGAAACGTCGAGCTTTCGTTTCCTTCAGCTGCGTTTCTTTTCCTTCGCCACGATCCTAACAACCTGAGGAGACTAGTTAATGGAAGTAGGTCGCGCAAAGAGGAGCATGCGGCTAAAGGGGATGACTCTGAATAAACGAATATATAATAAAAAACAGAATGGAATGCAGACTGCTTGAATACATTGCGCTGCAATGTGGACTGGCTGCCCTTTTGTGAATACTCCTCGTTATGCCAGGCGAGCGAAGCGATGGACGAATACTGGGTGTATCTGACCGACTGATTCTCTCAATTGCGTGATCGTGATTAATCGGAGCATGAGCGGATCCGACACCGATCTCCGTTCGATGGAATATACGAACGAGAGAACGAGTCTGTTGAATATCAGCGGGCGAAATGCATCCCTCTTGTCCCTGCGCCAGCAGGGATCCAGCAAAAGCTACGGGTCTCTTTCCTCAACGTGCCAGCAAGCTATTCAATCGTTCTGGAATAGGAGCAAACAGGTAGACGATTCGATGATTTCTTCGATGTCTCTTTGTCTCAAGAACAAGACGTCTTTTATTGCAAGTCTCGTACAATATCGTTTTATATCGTTCATAAGATCTATATTAAAATTCGATGCATACACAGCAAATTTGTTTGTCGACAAACCTTGAGTTTCTCTGGCAAAGATTTAAATCGCAATGATTATTCGGCACTAGTATTTAAAAATGTTGTGTGCAATTTAATTGGAGAACGATAGATTCGATTATTAATATATAAGTGCTTTTCCATGATTATAAATATGGTCCAGATTACATATTTTCGGGACAATTAATTTTAGTGTTTTTATGTGTATCACAACATACTCCATAATAATTTATCATATCAATCGTAGCCCCACAGGATACGACAAACTTTATGAATGAAACTCCCATCTTCTTTCGCTCTTCACTACGACGAGCGTGCCAAGATTTTGTCGAGATGTCTCTCTGTTGAGATAAATGACACGGGTAATAACGATGTCAGGTGACGGTGTCTTACGACCTGACAATATTTCCTGACACTTCGGATGACAGACAGACTCGGTGTCTCGGATAATTGCGTTGCGCTGTGTCTGCATCGCAAAATGCATCGTATTTATCGAGTGAGATTTTCAGAGCAAATATACCAAGTGCATGGATTGCACAGACGAGTCATGCGATCGAAGGAATTCCCTAATTCGCTCGAATGACGTAAATGCCGTACTTTCGTCAATATTTACTTCGTTGATATTTATAGCATGAGTAGGCTTAGAATAAATCACGTTAGAAATTTCTGAGTCAAAATTAATACATTTCTACGACGATTGGATACGACGTTCTAATAAAGCTCCTTTTCGGCGAATTATCTACGAAAATAACTTACAGAACTTTGTGCTCCAAAATATTTTGCACATATTTAACGGTAGAATGCGGTATGCGAATCTTATTTGAAAATATGGTACGTTTATTCATAGCTTATTTGCAAGAATAAATTTGATCTCGTGCCAGACATTGAAGACGATCAATAGATTTATATAATTATTCATATTTGTTGGAATAATTTTAGAATACTAGTAAACGTCCTCTTTCTATCAGTTTAAATTTTCTAATATTTACAGTGATACAGATTAAGATAATACAGATTTTATACGTATATTTTTTCACGATTAATAAAAAACTTACGTCGATTTACAGGCGCATGAATTAAATTATTATTATATATATATATATATATATATATATATATATAATGTGATGAAGATAGAGAACATTATGTGCATGATTATTGCCACGCGCAATTATAAATGCTTCATCGGTTTTCGATATCTTGCTGTCAATATACTTACCCTTTACGCGTGATACATAACGACGTCTGAGCGACAGAAACAGACAGGATGAAACTGATAATATCAACTAAAATCTGCAACAAACTATTGTATATATTATTCATTGTATATATTATTATGTTATATAATTAATAATTTAATAATTACTATCGTTAATAATAAATACATAATATTACAGGAGTGACGAGACATTAATAAAACTGTAATACATTTTTTTATTTTAAAGGAAAATTATAAAGTTATTATAACGGCAGTAAAAATAACCACACCACCACAATTCCACGTGTCTAAAAATATTATTGCATTATGTTTAACGAGCAGTACCTTTTGTGTTGTGTTGCTGCATTTGCAGGCATAAATCACAACAAAGTTTACGATTAGGTGCTCGTAATCACAATTATTGTCACCAGATTTTACGATCGTTGTTCATCATTTATTACATTCATCGATTATATACATGTTATGTATGCAACAGAGCAATATGTTTTCTTAGTTGACTTTTCGATGGTCAATGAAGTTGTGTTTTCGCAATTAGCTGATCAACACGCGAATTCAAAAATATTAAAATGTCTATGCGATACTAGTCTATGCGAAGTAATCATCTAATATTGCCTCATGTATGATTCATGTTATAATTTTTCCTCTGGAAAAATTCCTTCGTTCCAAAGCGAAAACATCACTCACAAACATATTTCAATACAATTTGTCTCTTGAGCAAAATTAATTTTTCTTTTGTCTTGTGTCTGATTAGTTGGCAGAGTTTGATACACGACATGCGTAACTTTAGAAATTCGCGAGAAACGACAGCATTATTAGTTCGATGCTACTGATACAGCGATCGAGATATTGTTTCGTCGAATGGCATCGTGTCGTTCTGTTTTATGAGGCCCAGTAAAGTTCCGCGTACACAATTGATTAGTTTACCGAGAGCTTTAATTGGCCGGGATTAGTACGATAACCGTGGCGAGTGCCCGCAAAAGAGCGACGCCTGCTTCAAAGCAAAGTAATATTCTATAAATGGTTGCGGTCTTTGCCTTTTTTATATTTTCTCGTTAATTTATGAAACTTAAAAATTTATTTGCATTACTACCGTCTTTTTGTAACAGACATTTTTGCAAGACTCTGGTATTTATACATGTGTTGTATAATTTTTAATTGATTGTTTAATATGTCACAGATATTTTTCCCATTACGCTTTGACGTTTCCGTTAATTGTTCGAACAATTTCTCACGAACGCGCGGCCATTGACACATGCTATCAATATTCGTCGAGAATCAACGTTTCGCGCTTCGCGATAAATACGGACTTAATTTTAAACCAAACTGTTTACACGATGTCTCGTGCACGTGTCAAATGCACGAAAAATTGAGCATTCCTGCGTTCGCAATAGAATTAACGCATATTACCGATGATTTAAAGTTCATTCGCGTTTCTGATCTGAGCTCCCAATTGGGTCAGTGGGTACGCTACTGTGGAGCTAAACAAAAATCGCGGTTTAATCACGCACGCTTATCGCTGTGTTTGCAAATTGTTTAATCAAACCACTGCCGCGCCAAATCCACAACGTGCAATCGTAGGATTAACCGTTGAAGACCGCGGCGAGTGCTTGCAATTATATTCCTACCGCACAGTTCGTTATCACGAATCGGTGACGTCGTTGACATGTCGTATTTCTCGCTTATTATCTCAAAAAATATTGTATCTTTCTCTCTCTCTCGCCGACCAGACTCCATTTTGAGCAATTCTGCATAGATCTCAAGTAATGATGCGTGCTACGCGCGACATCCATTCTCTTGTGTAACAAAACATGAGCAGTGCGCAAGAAAACTTATTTTCCTCGATTATTTTCGCTACTGATTCCGCAGTTTCATTCTGCGCATTATTTCCGCATAAAAGTGACGAAACAACCAATTTTCATGTCGAAATGGAACAAAATGCGCGTGATTTATACGCGTAACTCAGCACATATCGCAGCTCAAATTTAATTAAAGTTATTTGAAATATTATATTACTGATAAAAATCGGGTTTTTTAAAATTCAAATAAAATTTGTGAGGAACAATCGAATCAATGTTGTCCCTTTACCGATGTCCGAGTATCTTGTATTATTCCACAAACATTGTGATTTCCTGATGCCCTCGCAGAAATTTGTTTGCGTTTGTTGTTGTAATTTAATTAATTAACGTTCCATTAACGATAAGAGTGTCAAATGGTTATCTCTCGATATCGCATATCAAAGCGGCGATACGCGCAAAATAATTTCCAGCCTAGGAAGCTTACGGCACTGACAATACGCAGCACGCGTCATTACGCACCGATTCCGCTTTGCAAGCCGTACGTATGTACACGAGCTCTCATAGAGAGATCCCACCGCGATATATAAATGTCGCGCGATGTATCCGCACGTTGTTCTCCGGAGAAGCGATTTGCTGGCGTGATCGTGCCTCGTGATTTGCCTCGTGTCAGTTCTGGACCGGCCGATATTCAGCAACAAACGTGCCTCGACGACGTGAAAGAAGGTCTCGTGGACCTCGACAAGTGGCTACCAATCTAGCCGGATCAAGCTCTGCCAATCAGCTCTGATCGAATCGACGAATGATGACCACGCGAAATTTGGAAAAGATGCTCAGACTCACCACTCTGTCAAGGGTCCGTTTCTCACGGTATATCGATAATTCGGAGCAATCTCGGGTTCTCCATCGGGATGTTAAATCTGTTCGCAACAAAGATCGGAATCGGTGTAACATTTATGCGTCGAGATTTCGATTTTTGCCGAAGACACGCGGAAATAATTGCTACGTCGCGTCGGTTGTCCTTAATTGCCGCTTCGCTAATGTTACGATAACAATTGAAGATAGAGAAGTTGTCACGTCTTAAAATAGAAGTTATCGTATCTTAAAATTGTTACAAGCCTTATCTTTTTTTGGAAGACGCTGTATTGTCTTACTGATCGATGTACGTATTATTTTTCTATACATTGCATTTTGAAATTAACTTTAAAATAATTGACTTGCGTATCTTTTCTGTATCAATTCTTCGGAATTAGATACACACGATGCTTAAACACAATAAGTTGCAATTTTGAAGAAAGATTCAGTCAGTGTAAATCCATATGAAATATTTCTCTATGCATTTATTTCCATTAAATTGATTTTACAACTTATTTCATTAAATTGACACATTATATCTTTTAAACTAAGAGATTGTATTTTTTTAAGATATTTGATGTATTTGCACGAGTTGTCATCTGTTATCTCATCAATCCATCCAAAGCACAATGGAATACTATTTGGTGACAGTACTATACGCGCATGCTTCCTTCAGTGAATGCAGTTCTTCATTTTTGCACTGAATCAGTAAAAGATTAATGATGCGGAAAGCCAAAGAAGAGCGCAACCGAATCGCTTCGGCTTATTTTCGAGTGAGCTTCGATGAGGATGACATCGAGGAAAAGGAGGATAACTTGTCAGCAAAGGAATTGGAAAAGATGCCCGAAACATCTTCTTTATCTGACAAGGACTCGAGAAGAGATTCGAGAGGCAGATCCAGCGCCACAAAAGTGGAAACTTTAAACTTGAATCCATCTTTCGATCTTGAGTTTGCCTCTTCCACATTGTTACCTGCTGGAAGCGTTTTCGGCAGCTTGCAATCATCCGAGAGCTCCGAGAATTTACTGGAAGCTTCGTCGCAATATGCAAGCAACGTGGATGCCAAGTGTGGCAGTGACGTGCTCTCGAAAATCGATACGGGAGAATCGGTAGTACCGATCGCGGATTCGGACGTGGCTCCCTCGGCCATGAAACATAAAAATTTCATCGCGAAGGAGTCACCGGCGAGGCTTCACTCTTCATCAAAAGCGAATCCAGTTTCATCATCAATGGGAAACCATCCAGAACGCATCCATGTGAAACCAATCACCGCGAGCTGGGCGAAACGTTCGCAATTAGCGTCCGACCAGCCAAGGACTCCAGCGGAAACCTTAGAAATAGAACAGCCCGTGCATTCCCAAAACGAAAGACAAAGAAGTTCAACTTCACTGGGATCAGCCAGCAAAAAGCTAGTCAAAGAACAGCTTCAGCCAAGCATTGCAGAAGTGCCCGAGCAGGTCTCACAGTCTTCAGCATCGAGTACCGTCCCAGTCCAAGAGTACCACATCATCAATGAGAAGTCCATGAAGAGTATCCGCAGATCGACGTTGCCGATGATGAGCGTCGATCTGACTCAGTCAGGCCATCAACGCGAGGCGAACGTCACGACGACCTCCCCGAAATCGCCGACGTTCGAGGACATCCTCGCTGGTACCAGCGTGAACCCCATCCGGAAGTTCAGCATAGCAAACGCGGCGATCTGCTCGAGTCTGGCACCAAGCCTCCTAGGAGCTATTCCCGGCGTGCCGAACTCTCTTCTGCCGAACAGCGGCGAGGGTCTGCATCGAAGTGCCACCCTGTCGAACCTGCCAACCGCCTCCTCGGCCGTCGACGACGACGATGTTAGCGTCGGCGGAACGCGTCGCCGCTTAAAGTCATTTCTGCGTCTTCACATACCCGAGTTGCATCACGGCGCGAGCTGGCAAAACGGGGATTATCAGTTGCACCCCCATTCTCAGCACGATCATCAGCCTCACCATCATCACCATCACACGTTCCCGCATGTGTTCCACGTGCCCACCTTTACGTTCACGGCGCCGGCCACCGATGGCACCGGCCGCAAGTTCAACTTCGGCATTCGACGGCACTCCCAGGCGGTTAGTGCAAGAGTCAAGGTTGCACGTCGTACCCCTCTTTTTTCGTTTTTCATCTTTTCTTTTTTGTTAACACCTGTTGCAAGAGTGAGACCATGCCGCCTTTCTAGTCGAAGTAGAATTGATTGATGAAATATTAGAATACTTTGCGGAAACAGTAGAAAAATCAGCGTGATGTGATTGACACATATTGACAACGATTTTGAAATAGAAATAAAACTCAAATTCATATCTTGTAAAGTTCTTGTTTTGGATACGAAATCGTAGCTAAAATAAGTCGTACAAGTTTTTTCCACATGCTTATTTTAAATCCTTTAAATAATTGTTAATTAAATTTTAATTAGTTTTGACGCTCATAATTCGGAAGAGATCATTCAGAACAATTAAATTAATGATAATTAAATTAAAACGAAAGAAGCGTAATTTTTTATCGTTAATTTATCGAATGGATGAAGCCGCACACAGCTCTGGTATCATGTATCATGTTGGCCAGACATTGACGTGTGAAGAGTGTATCAATAACACCAGAATCGATTAAATCGTGGCACGTGTTCTAGTTGGAATGATTCACGCTTTGAATTGATACGCCTGGTTAAGATCGAACCGAGTCGAAATGATTTGACGACGATGCTTTCATTGCGGGTAATAAAACGTTAATTGTTACAGGCCGCTGTGAAAGAATGTCGACGACAAAAACGTCGACGCAGCTTAAGCGTTTATCTTATCGGAATTGTCGCTTAAGCGTTTATAACTGCAAAGTAAGAAAATCCACGAAAAGTGATTAAATGTCACGGCCATCAATCTAATAATATCTCACAGTTTTATTAACGTCGTGTCTGCCGCTGTGCGTTATCGTATTGATAACAATTAAACGTTTAAAAGAATAATTGAAAGTCATTTTCAATATTAAAAATTTAGATAACTAAATTTTGAATTAAATATATATATAATTTTAGAACTATGTAGTAGATTTGTTATATAATATAATTATATATTTATAATTTCACAAATATTTAAAATTCTGATAATGTCACAATTTTCAAAGTAGATACACGAAATTACATTTAAAAGTCTGTTATATCTATATTTCATCGTATCATTTTAAAATTTATTTCTATTCTAGATTAGTTTCGCACTAATTTAATAGAATATTTGCGTTCTTTTTTAAAATTTTGCCTTTTTTAAGACCATTTGTTTTAGTTTAATGACGTTCTTCATAGCTACGACTGATGATCTGATAAGCCGACGTACAAACTGGTCTTTATCGTCTTAGCAATGTTTAATTTGATAGAAACGTGTCAATCCTATAGTTGCGGAAATTTTGGAGATTCCTACTTATGTAATCTCAGGTACTATATAACGGAATTTTGCCTCGGTTCTGTCATTGATCTTGACGCGAGCAAGCTGATATCCGCCAACGCTTACGGATTAACACAGTCACCGATATAAGCGCACGTTTGCCGTGGTATGTACGAGCCATACCACTGCCAACGATTTCAGCGAAGTGACAAAATCGACCGCATGAAGAGCTGATCTAACGCATTTCTAAACGTATGTGTGCGCGTGTGTGTACGATGCGTGTATGTGTATGCGTTTGCACTCCCGCAGCGTCGGATTTTTATTTATTATTAGTAGAGTCCGAACCGTCGTTAAACGACGAACAGTGCTACAATCTCTGAAAGCATAGGAGACTCTAGAGACTGAGGATAAATAATTTTTTAGAGCAACGTGAAGGTACGACCGTCGACGTGAATGATAATTTTGACGCGCTTTGAAATTTTGACTTTGCAACATGTGGATTTACAGTTCTGGCGCAAGCTATCTGTTTCACCTAGTTTTTTTAATCAAACTTTTACTCCATTTTTATGTAAAATATAAATAGCATTAATTGAATAAACTTTGGATTTAAATAATTGTTCAAGATTTTCAAATATTTAATATTTGTAGGATTGGAAATTTAATATCTTAATGTAGATGTTATTACTAAATTGTCTTAAGTGAGCGACCTAGGGATCTTTCATGTATCGAAGGATTATGAGTCTAATTCCATCATAGTATATTTGATAGCATTATCCCCTCACACACTATAAATGCCAAGCCAATTTACGCGCGTTACGTTGCAGATTCCATCCATAATACATGTTGGCGAAATGTCATTAACTGTTCCCACAGGAATTTCTTGTAGAAACACGTTACTTGCTGCGGGATTATATACCTGCTCGGTGCGCTTAACACGTGTTTGTTTGCATTAACATTTAGAATGTTGTGTAGTATTTGACAATAATCGCATATATATAAATACGTTGCATAGCAGCAACATTACTATTCGAAGCCTTAGAACAGAAATCGCAATTGAATTTTTTCTTTAATATTATCTTATCTCGCAAATGTTTATTCACTGATCGGCTTAGACGTGCAAGACGCCGTAAGAAATAAACAATAAGACAAAAACAGTGAAAAAAGAATAGAAAATAATAAATAAAAGAGAGAGAAAAATAGCAAATAAATAAATATTGAAACTAATTACAACGGAAGAACGATGTAAAAAAGAAGGATATAAAAATTAAATTTCGATGGTCTCTACTTTATTTCGCATCTACGAATTTCATCAGAAATTGAAAAAGAAGAGATTGCTTATAATCGATAACGTTTCATTAGCTTCCCGTTGTATGCAAGATCATCCCTTATCATTCACTTCTCGTGACACTCACTGTCATTGACCCAGATTCAGACTCTGTAAGACCTAGAAATGCGATTAATTTCTCCATTCTTCGGAATGGAGAATGCGCACGCTCCAGTTGCAGTCGGAAGGTAAAACTGAACCCAACCAAATTACGGGTGATATATTCCGTAATACGCAATACTTTCACAGAAGCACGTCCGCAGCTGTTGTGTGATGCAATATTGTCGTAAAACGTAATAAATTGTAGTATCGCTGAAAAGAAAGAGCGATCAGGTGTGTAACGGTGATTTCTGTCTTAATTAAGATCTATTAAGATTAATTGAGAAAATATCTATTTATTACATCTACGAGATAACGCGCAGAACATGCTGAGAACTAAAAAAAAGAAAACTTAAAAGGAAGATGTGCCACATGTGAGATTTGCAGTTGGAATCTCAGAAATCTTGGAGGATGTATTTCACGATTTATATTTCGCTTATTATTATATACAGTTCGCTTGTGATATTTATACTGTAAAGTGTGAAATTACGCTCCCGCGGCAAATCAAAATCGATGCTTTACCACTCTTCACTACTTCTACATTCCGATAACTTGAAAGCTATCCCTGTAATTTATTGTGATATCTCAGCTGTACCATTTACGTCAGATATGAACATAATGAACATATTATGTAAACTACACTACACACGCGAAATTGAGACATTTTGGTGAATAATGCGGAGAAGAGATTCGGTGGATAAATTTAAGAAATCTAAAAACTTTCCCTGGAAATGTTAAACTAATTAATTGACAGAATATTCAACAATTGACTATATATACCAAGCTCGAAAATATAATAAGAAATACTTATAATTAAATTAATCGATGGGATTTATAAACATTATCGAAAATTATTTTGAAAATAATTGAGGATGAACAAAAGAATCAACAAATTGTATTTTATATTTAAGAGATCTAATACTTTTCTGTAGTTGTGTGAAAAATGTTATCTAAGCAACAATATACCAACTGTGTTGCTTGAGTTACAAGCTGTGAAATGGAATGGTGCATTTTGCCATTCGCATATGGGTTTTTTCGCATGCAGTGAGATTGAATCTGTTTGATTTCATTCATGGAATTTTACTCTAAAGTTTTTTGCTCTTTTAATATAATAACATAATAATAAGAATTATACATAATTAGAATTTAATGATAATTTTCTTTGATTCTTTCGCAGACATTGCATCGGACTGACTCGATGGTATCGCTTTGTTACCGATCGCTCGCGAGCTACATCACAGATGATAATCTCGCTGGACTCCAAAGTTTCCTCGACAATAAACGTGTACAGGTCGACGATAGAGATGAGGTAAAAATCATAAATGTTTAAAGGAAGTCTCTTTAATTGTACGTATTTTTGTAAGGAAAAATTTTATATTATTTAATGTCACATCGATGACAAAACATTTTTCCGAATAAAAATAAATATAAATCTAATTTGAGAAATTATTTCTTTACAACAGAATGGCAGCACCGCTCTCATCCTTGCAGCAATTAAGGGAAAAATACACTTCGTCCGAGAGCTCATCAATCATGGAGCGGACGTCAACGCTGAAGACGCGGTTAGTATCTGCTGACGATCTATTTAATTGCATGGAACAGATTAAAATTCTAATGTGCACGTGTATCATTGTTTTCAGGATAATTGGACGGCATTGCTGTGCGCAGCGAAGGAAGGCCACACCGAGATCTGTCTCGAGTTGTTGGAGCACGGCGCCGAATTGGAACACCGAGACATGGTAAAAAGATGCAAATTTTATTAGTCTGGCGCAGTGCCAATTTACACAAACTAGCAAATAACATATATAAGTCAAGCTAATAGATACTGTCTCATTTCGTGTTTATGAATTGAAAATTTTTCCGACGATTAAAAACTGCTTTTATGAATATAAAATTCATGTATATCTCAAAATTTTTTATTTTGTTTTATTATTAAAATATATTATCAACATGCATCATTAACAGTATTTCCTATATTTTCAGATTCCTCTCTGACTAATTCATGCTTATTTATTTTTAAGGAAAAATAAATTCTTTTATAAAAAGAAAAAAGCTCTTTCAGAGTGCATAAAACTTAAAGAAAAAGTTTAATTAATTGCATAGCCGTTCTCATGGAAAAATTGACATTTTTATACTAGTAAATAAAGATTCGATAATTGTGTCCTATTCCAGGGTGGGTGGACGGCGCTCATGTGGGCGACGTATAAGGGTAAATCGGCAACGGTGACGATGTTATTGGGGCGCGGAGCTGACGTCAACGCGCATGGGAATTTTCATATTTCTTCTTTATTATGGGCCGCTGGCAGGGGTTACCCTGATATAGTCAAGGATCTCATTGCTCACGGGGCGAAGGTCAATGTCGGTGATAAGGTAATGATCGACGAGCTTGGCCACCAATCGATGACCTCATCACGTTCACTCTTGGGATACCTATGCTCATTTTCTTTTCTTTTAAGTATGGTACTACGGCGCTCGTGTGGGCATCGCGCAAGGGAAACGTAGAAATCGTTGATACACTTCTCAAGGCCGGAGCCAATGTCGATACGGCGGGCATGGTAAGAGCAATATAAATTAAAAGAGGAAAATATGGACAATATTTTTCCATCATTATATATTAATAATAGCTTATTTATTTTATATATTAATAATAGTGATACGATAAAAATATGACACACCCTATATATTATTATATGATTATTATAATTCTTTTTATTTATTTGAAACAGAACTGTTTATCATTTATTCTGAATGGTGTCTTGTAACAATATTGCTGCACTTTATAAGAAATATTTCAATTTATCTTTTCAATTTTAATATATCTCTCATATATTTTTTGTACTTACGTTTGTTCTCATGATCTTTGCAGTATTCGTGGACCGCCTTGCTCGTGGCTACCCTCGGTAACCACGTAGAAGTGGTGCTGTTACTGTTGGAGCACAAACCCAACGTGAATGCTCTGGACAAAGACGGCTGCACCGCTCTGGCGATAGCCTGTCGTGAAGGTCACCATGAAATATCCAATGCCCTTTTAAATGCCGGCGCCTACGTTAATATCCAAGATCGAACGGGGGATACGAATTTGATTCACGCAGTTAAAGGTGGTCATCGTGGCGTAGTGGAATCTCTACTGAAGAAGTACGCCGACGTCGACATCGCCGGAAAGGTACGATACATCGTCTTCTCCTTACTCGCGTATCTTCCTCGAAGACCGATTTGGAAAAAAAAGAGAAAACACTTTTCTTGCGATTCTTATGTGCCGTTTCGAAGTCATTTCGAGAAGTTAATAACCAGTCGGATCTTGTCGGTCGCAACACTGGTCCCACGTGAAACATGTACGAGAGTCGTCCGAGTATTAAAAAGGAAGTCCCGCGAAGGTCATCCGAATAAAGTGGCGCGAATTGACGAAATCCGTAAGAGCGCGTAAGAGCCACTTCGAGCTAGGCTCGCGACCCCCTACGTCGTCGCCCCACATCCGCGGTTACCGAGCTCGCTCCACAGCCGAACTAACCACCCCATCCGTATATATTTTAGGATAAAAAAACCGCAACTTACATAGCAGTAGAGAAAGGCAATATACCGATACTCAAATTATTACTAAACGCTAACCCAGACCTGGAGATTGCCACGAAAGACGGTGACACGCCTTTACTACGGGCGGTGAGGTCACGTAACGCCGAAATCGTGCAATTGCTTTTAGACAAGAAAGCCAAGGTCTCGGCTACGGACAAGAAGGGCGACACTGTACTGCACATTGCGATGCGCGCGCGATCGAAAGCGATCGTCGAGATACTACTGCGGAATCCAAAGAATAGCCAGTTATTGTACCGTCCGAACAAACAAGGCGAGACTCCGTACAACATCGACGTCAATCACCCCAAGACGATCCTCGGACAGATATTTGGTGCTCGTAAGTGAACCGGTTACGTGGACGTCCGTTAATTGGCGTCACGTTGATAGCTTCACGTGCAGCAGGCACGTTTAATTTTTTTCCTAACGTGTTTTTTTATAGAAGTCTGATGAAATTGCAGGACGCTTGAATACTAACGAGGACAATGAGAATATGCTCGGTTACGATTTATACAGCAGTGCGCTGGCAGATATTCTTAGCGAGCCGTCACTCTCCACGCCAATTACTGTCGGCCTTTATGCAAAATGGGGTTCTGGGAAATCATTCCTATTGAATAAGCTAAGAGGTATCAGCAAATATAGCTTATGGAGCTATCCAAATGCTATCTAGAAACTCACCAGGAGGTATCCCGGAAGCTCTATGCTTGTAGATCTCCGATAAACTTGAAGAAAAGAATTCTCTTTAGAGAAACTTAAATCTTTATATTATCCATTTCGAGAAATAAATAAATCACATTAAATTTCTATGAAATTCGCAAGAAAATTCCGAGATATCTTCTGGGATGTTTTCGTTTATATACATCTAAACTGAAAAAGGCAATGATACTAAAGGCGGCTACTGTCCACAGAGGAAATGAAGAACTTTGCGCGGCAATGGATTGATCCGGTGTTCCAATTCTCTTCCTTACTCTTTCTAGTAGTAGCACACATATCCTTGCTGGTGGGAGTCACGATAGGTCTCGCCTTGCAATCGTGGATCATCGGTGTGGCCTGCGGAGTAAGCCTATTGATTATCATTTATATTTTTCTGGTGCTCGTTTGGTACGCCCACAAGAGGTAAGCAGAAACAGTAACAAGAAAGCTACGTGAGATGGTGCCAATCCGCGTCAGATTCGCCTCAACAGAGATCTTGCATTGCAGGTACGATTGGTACTGGCCGTACAATCTGACAGTCGCGCTCACCACCAAGCTGAATGCGCTGAAACTGCTATTGCAAGTGATCTTCTGTCATCCACCGGGGGGTCAGTGTCACGACGGCATCGCAGTGCAGCCGATAAAGTTTTACTTCACCGATCAGACTCGCGTGGGCACGACAGCCGCCGGTGAGAACGCGGTCGTGCAGATGGTCGGCTCGCTGTACGACTCCATCGAGAACGACTTTGGTTCGCTCTCCACCAGACTCTACCGAGCGTTCCGGCCGAAACCGGACAAATCGACCACCACGTGGAAGTGGAGGCACCTGTGTTGCTTGCCGTACATAGTGATATTCGAGTTCTGCTTCTGCAGCCTGCTCATCGGCATCTCGGTGCTTACGGTTTATCTCATAGACATCTCGAGCGACGAGTGAGTATCAACGTTCCCTTGATATCGATTATTAACGTTCTTATGCGTGCACCGTGTGATGTTTTAGGCCCACGATAGATCGAGTCACTGCTCACATTATCATGATAACGATCGCCTTGATCTTGGCCATTAGTATAATAGCGAATCTGTACACGTGGAGCAGAACGTTGCAAGCACTGGTCTTCTCGCAGAGGAGGCATCTGCAACGTAGTATTTCGAAACTGGAGACTCTGAAGAGCGAAGGGTTCATTCAGTCTCTGAGGGCTGAAGTCAGTTTGATGACAGAAATGGTAAATTACCTGTTTATTGGTAGCAATTCAAATTTTAATGCTATAATGTAGCTTTATAATCGCAATTTTATAAATACATCATAATATTTCATAAATTTTTATAAAAATAGGTCAAATGCTTGGACAGTTTCATGGCTCAACAAAGCAGGCTAGTCATAATAGTAGACGGTTTGGACAGTTGCGAGCAGGATAAAGTTTTATTGGTTTTAGATGCTATACAAGCCTTATTTAGTGATAACGGGTACCCCTTCGTCGTGATACTAGCGATTGATCCGCACATTATAGCTAAGGTGAGAGGTCGGACAATTTTAATGGGTACATTGCAAGTAATTCGATGGAACTTATCGTTCGATTTCGCGTATCCAGGCAGTAGAGGTAAATAGCAGAAGATTGTTCACCGAGTCGAACATCGGTGGTCATGATTACCTAAGGAACATGGTGCACCTGCCGTTTTACCTGCAAAACAGCGGATTGCGCAAGGTGAAGGTGGCACAACAGACCGCTCAATACTACAAGAAGACTGCATGGACGGAAGCTGAGGAGAGCGTCACCTATACTGCAAGCAACACCATGCATCACTCGGTGTCTAACAGGAGGCTCAGTACTGAATCGGCCATAATGAATAGCAACGAGAAACTTAAACCCCAGGCTAGGAAAGGCAGCAGGAAGCTGCGATTGAGCGAGTCGATCGCAAGCAGCATCGGCAGCAATCTGAATCGACTCGGTGGCGCACAGGATCTCAATAAGATGTTGCTCACTGATGACTACTTCAGCGACGTGAATCCACGCAGCATGAGGAGACTGATGAACGTCGTCTACGTGACTGGTAAAGAATGAAACGAAAAGAACGAAAGAGTCGCGCAATGTTATAATCGTACTTGTTAAGTTATCATGCATATTTATTACATCTATCTCTTCCAGGACGGTTACTTAAAGCATTCCAGATTGATTTCAATTGGTATCACCTGGCCAGTTGGATCAACATTACCGAGCAATGGCCTTTCCGAACGTCCTGGCTCATTCTTCACTACGATATGTACGAGGAAAATCTGGAGGACAATATGTCATTGAAGAGTCTTTATGATAAGTACGTGAATTTTTGTGTTTTCGTTGATCTGCCTTTTTTTATATTACACTATCTTTTAATATTTTTATTAGAGTGCGACCGCAGATCCCAGTGCTGAAAGAGGTGCAGCCACTCCTCGAGATGGACAGGGACGAGCGCAAGTTGGACGTTTTTCTTACATTCCATCGGTCCAGTCTACTCGTCAGCGACATGAAAATATTTTTGCCGTTCACTATCAATCTGGATCCGTACATTAAGAAGAAAATCAAGGAGGAGCAACAGAGCGTAGAAGAAGATTTCCCTTACAAACAAGGAGGCATTTGGCACAGCCATGCCGCTGATCAGTGGGCTCCACATAGAGGCACGTTGACGAACCGATACACGAAACTTGCCAAACAGAGTTCTCAGGGATCCGTACCGCCGACACCGTCGTGGGCTTATCAGCCACATTTCGAGTGGCAAGCTCCAACTTGGGTCGCTCCCATGCATCCTATGCCACCCATGGAACCGGTGCCAAAGCCGCTTTTCGCAACAACCACGTTGCCGGTATTGTCGATATTTTCAAGTTTATTGATAGATCATAAACCGTTGCACGAGTTTTATCTCGAATAATCTTACTTATTGCTGCGTCTCCGTTTGCAGCCTGAGATTTTGGAGACGAAGCTTTCATCTCTATCGGTGAGCGGAGTCTGCGATCTGATCGATAAGATTGAGAGTCTCAATCCGGCTCAAACACTCATGTACAAGCAGGTCATCAAGGACAACAATATTAACGGCCGAGTTTTGTTACATTGCGACTTGCAAGAACTGAAAAAGGTAATCCTTTCGAACGCTATCTTCGTGGCTTCAAAAAAATAAAAGTTATTTAAATATTAACGCATAACTGTCTCTTTCCAGGTATTTAAAATGGCTTTCGGTGATTGGGAATTGTTTCGCATGATGATTATATCGCTCAGGGAAATGGAACTTACGTCATTCACGTACGAGGAAGGTCCTCGGAGTGTCCGATTTACCGTAGAGTCCGAACAAGCTTTGCGCAAAGGTACGTCCGGTATTTTCCTCTCGTACAGATTTTTAATTAAGTTTAATCAATGATTTATTCTCTTTTCCACAGATCATAATTTGCAAACTAATTCAATACGTGTACCTACTCACGCGGAGAAGGAAAAGGGAGCGTCGAGAACGGACGGGCCAGCTCGTCGTGATCAAAATAAGCAATCCATCATGGAAAAACAGGTATTAATCAGGCAGAATCAAAAACATTAAAAAAAATTATTAATGTAGTCAGAAAAACTTGTCCACCATAAATAGATTTATTAATATCTCCAACAAATATTATTACAAAATTAATATTTTATTTCTCGTTCACTTACACTCGTACTCGGTAATAGTTCCAGGTAAGCTCGCTGCTGTAATTACGCTGGATACAATTTATTTTGAAGCTTAAGGATCTCAGTTTTGCTTATTCACGCGTATGCAAAGTACGCGTAACAAGTACGATCTGTTGAATTTAGCGTATACATTTCAGGTAACGTTAGAGGAGCAGATGATTTGTGGCGCACTGCAGACTTTGAACGAGGAGGCTTGCGAGGACGTGTTAGATGTGCCATCGCCAGCGGTGGCACCAACAGACTCGCTCTCTTCAGGTGAGCCTACTTCCGTACCAATACTTACACTGCCTCTGGTCATAGTTCAGGAGCCACCGCAGCCTGAGCAAAACGGTGACATCTCCATCGAGTTCGGTGCTAACCTCTAAGTCGAGTCAGAGATCAGGCATACGATGATGATGACGATGTATAAAGCGGCCAGATAGATCGCTCACATTCCGCATGTCGCAGAAAATCAAACGGCATCGACATGTGCGACGACTTGGCGTCATTATATCGCCGCCATTCGAAGACGGTAGAATGTGTTACTTGCCAGTTTGTGGAGCAAGAAAGAAAGAGAGAAAGAAAGAGAAAACAGAATTGACATACTGCGTCTTATCTTGATAGTCTTCTTTGTACATCTACATGCGCGTGGAACATTACCTGACAGTATTATTGGCAAAGAATGTACAGATACGATGATTCGATGGTGACTTCCGTTATCTTAAGGCCATTTATAAGCTACAAATATAAAAGACTATCTCTGAAGAAATATATACGTTTTCCTCAGACTCTCATGATACATGTGCCAATGCGAAAGAAACCTGTGTCGCGTTTCGCGATATCACGCGATATCGCAAAAGTCCAAAATGAAGGCCACTTAACTTAACAATAAAACTAGAATTATTGTATGCGTACTCGTAGAACTAGCGTAACATAGATCATTTTATAAGCTAGTTTAATATCAATGTATATGTCAGTGCCATATTGAGAGAAAGAAGAGAAAAGCTGCGAGATATTTAGAATTGTGCAATGTTAGATTCAGTCGATTATTCTGGAAGAAATCTTCGTCAACCATAAATTGAGAATAAGCCAAAAAATATAGTTAAATGAAATATGTCGACTAACATACTGACTATATTTTATTGCATTTGTAAGTATAATGCAAGGAAAAAATATATCAGAGATACCATTCTCGAACTCTGATCTAATTGTTCGGTGTTTTTTGTGAACAATTAATGTACAAAAGACTGTGATAAATTACGTGTTATTAAAATGTTGATAAAATGAGAAATATCTTCTATGGAAAATATTTATGCAACTTGTGGCGATAACGAACACGAGATATATTTTTAAAGCAGCTGTATGTGTCTAGAGTAATCGTACTATAATTGAAAATTGCGTTCTGTCATTCCGGTCCACGACGTGTGTATGAATATTACTATTAGACTATTAGTCCTATGTTATGAGCAGTATTATGTTATTACGAGAGCAAGTGGCAATAAAATTTCTTGCAAACCACATCTGACATTACCTTCTTTGCAGTTTGTATCTTCAGTTATTATCACCATCCTAAATGGAAGCGTTTCATAAGTTAAAAATTAAGATTAAAGGATTACTGAAAAGAATTGGAATGAGCATGCCTTTTCTCGCCAATAACGCGTTGACATATTTTTACATATAACTTTTCATTTTCTATATATCTTGTTAAAAAGTTCAATCTCAAAAATGACTTTATCAAGTATCAGCGTTATATATAAGCGTCGAATATAGCTTCACAAAAAGATTCACGAAAAGATATTCGAAAGAGATCTATTATAGAAACATGATGTGCATTATGAAACGGGTATGATATGAAGATCTGTTTTAGGACCCGTTGCCACCTCGGTGCCGGACACGGATTACGTGCTGCTTCAAGCAAATCCGCTGTTTCATTGGGTGCCGGTGAACGACGAGCCGGAGAGTTCGGACGACAGCTCGCACGATTCCACGGTGTTCCTTCACCGCACGAATTCGCAGCGCAGCCTCGCATCTCAGCGTAGCACGCGGTCTGTCTGCTCTCACAAAACCCTCAAGAGAACCGGCAGCAACGTCAGCACTAGACCATCCTCGCTATTCGTTTCCCCGCCGCCGTCGCCGAAACCCGCGTTCAGGTCCAAATCGACGGACGAGAGGTACATGGGCAACAACATACCGCTGAAGACCACGTCGTCAGCAATACCTATCAAGGCGAGACGCTCGACCTCGACTCTGAACGACGAGGCGGTCATAACGATACCGATACCCACACCCAGCTTGGAGAAACTATCGAAATTGAAAGACCGGTTGGTCGGCAACGCGCCGACAAGCTCCCCAGTGCCCACCGGTGAGAGCGACGACGAGTCCACGCCGCTGGTGTCCGAGTTGTCCACGCCGACGCACTCCCAATCGGACAGCGTGTTCAGGCACGACTGTAGCGCGGAGAACAGCAGCTCGCCGTCGTCAAGTAGGAGTCTACCGCGAGATGGAGAACACTGCGCGAATGTGAATTGTTCTGATACCGCGGGTCTGGTGATACGGGAGTCGTTGAATGCACGGCCGGCGCACCGGCAAGATTGGGACAACCCGGAGACGCCTGTCTGACACCTGCCGTTCCCCGTCAGGCTCGAGCGTCAGGCACGCTTCAACTCGCGATAGCTCACGGTGCGCAACTTAACTGACCGACGTACAAAGTTTGAAGATGAAATAAAACTGGCATCCGCTACGGAGATGTGCACACATTTTTTTCAATGATACAAGTGTCGAGATAAGATACCAGTTTCTTGCGTGTAAATAGCGGATAGAGCTGCGAGCGTGCGGTTTTATCTTTCTACAGCGTCGAACTGTTAAACGTGTTCATCCGTTTGATGAATTTGAATGAGGGACAAGTGATACTCCTTCTCACGGTTCTGTAATCTTTTTGCAGTTCTAGCGAAACGAGACGTCCCTGAAGCGCACGCCTCTGAAATGATAGTCATTCCGTGTAAATTATTAACACGTTTACGAATGCGAATATTTATTGACGTTCTTTTCTTTTTATTATTGAAACGTACGTAAAGTGAAGTAATGAGGAACACTTCCCGATGTATAGTGTGTATCCCGAATCTAGTAATAAGCGATTTACGTCAATTCACAATGCCATTGCAAATAGGTGACTGAAAAAGTAAAAATGTTGAAGAGAATATTTTAAAGAAACGATCAATCGAATAGCCAGTGAGTATGCAATTATAGATTGTATATGTAATCAATTCCATAAAGAATATCCAGTTGATATTCCATATTGAATAAATAAATGGAATACCTGAAAATAACTCGTAAAACAATTTATAAGAATTTACTTAAATAATTTTATAAATATTTTTTATGTATTTCCGACGTTTTTATATTATGTTCCGCGCGATTTTGTTAAATAATATTAAACTAAATAATGTTCGCACTATTTAATTATTAGATACTTAATTATTTTATATATATATATATATATATATTCGTTTTAATATTTGTTCGTTAATTCGTAACACTGTTTCTTTATTGAACATTATGATGCACTAATAA
Organism: Ooceraea biroi; assembly: GCF_003672135.1. Lineage (NCBI taxonomy): Eukaryota > Metazoa > Arthropoda > Insecta > Hymenoptera > Formicidae > Ooceraea > Ooceraea biroi. The sequence goes on from NC_039506.1 coordinate 3,194,651, forward strand.
TCGCAACACGAGAAACATGTTATATACACATCTGTTTTATTAAAAGCAAAAATCATGCATAACATTGAGTGTACAAGACACTTTAGGACGGAATACATCAGGGTATCGAGAATTCGTTACAGTATTGTAAATATATATATATATATATATATATATATATATATATGTATATGTGTATGAATGTAGATATATTAGCTTTGAAATCATAGTATACATATATCGCTCATTTTTTGACATTAAATATTCAATAAAATACTCAACCGAATATAATACGTTTTGCAATAACGTTAAATACTACCGTGTTGAACTAACTAACTAGATACAGTACAGTTTAGGCTTACGGAACGCAATATAAAATTGAAACAGTTAAAGAGGCCAACTGCTCCCCCTTACGAACGTTTACATGCTAATTAAGTACACTGACGGTGTCTCCCGCTCGTATTAATTAAATGCGCGGCATTGTATTAAGTACTACGTGGAAACGTCATATCACTTCGAGGTGACAGCCACGTCGTCGTTGCACAATGGAATGTTATAATATCGTACAGATTGAACTTGGACGTCTTGTACATTAATAACGTAATAACGATACAGCACAAGTAGATACGTCTACTTAAAATCATATCAAAATTATGGCATGTTGAAAAATGATACAAAGGAGGAACAAATTGCTTAAAAAATCTCAAGAAAACTACGTACCGTGTTATATACAAAAATTCGGTTTTCCTTCTAGATGGCGATGGAACATTGAACGCGAGTATCGTTATAGCTCGTATAATTGGGGCACGAATTATGCTTTATCTAAGACTGGTGGCATCACATAATAATTCTTTATTCATCATTTATCATCAATTATTGTCATTATTATAATACATAAATACATCATCGAGACAAATCTCACGGAGAGAGAATAGCTCATTTGATTAGAATTAATTAATTCATTCATTGCAGCGAGTCCACGATCTCTCGCCGAAAATGTTCTCAAAGATTTCGTTCGGTCAGATCTACTTACATATCGATCATTTATGTAATTTATATGACATTACTGTAATGGGACCTAATACTTATATTTTTAATCAGTCGTAGTCGCGAATGTGAACTTTTCTTGTTCCCATAATATTCGCATAATCGCATGTTCGTTCGTCTTATGTCACATTCGAAGGCACAGTGGCAAGTAATACAAATAGGGAAATACTATTTTGTAAATGCAGCGAATTGATATCCGAGTATGGGCAGTATACGTATAGCGTAATTACAGTGGACCTTTATTTCAACTGTATTTCATTGTACTTTAAACGAGACGGAGTATACGCCCATTCTCATTGCAGAAAAGAAGAGAACACAAAATTGCGGAAAGCGTAGAAAATGATTATACTAAACGAACCTGACCTTAAACATGTACTTGTAATACATGCTGGCAGGTTGTAAGGACACTTTTATTACACGTAAGCTTCCGATAAATGCATCTTACTTAATTAAGGAATGTTTGCGATACTATGAACGAAAAGTTGCCTCAATACGCAAATTTTTAGTCGGCATACAACGGTCATTACTAATCAGCATAAACATTTATGGCAATGACTCAAGCAAAGCCTACGATACGGTACGTTTGCGTGTATGCGAGTGCGTTTGTGTATGCGTGGGATGCGTGCACGCGCGTACGCGTCTATGTGTGTATGGTATCCTGCTTTTATACTTAAGTACAATTAGGACTTTTTCATGGAAAAATCTTGCTTTTCAATAAGTACATGTGTAATTTTAATTTTGTCATATACTAACGTGTCACGTAATACCTTTGTAAACGCCTTAAGTAAAAAAGATATAGGCAGTCCGAGGAAGACCAGATTTGATGCCATTTGCTCGCACGTTGTATATCGACATATTAATTTGTATTCAATAAATATTTTATAACTGCGTGGTAATCACCGTCTTTCTCGTGATGACTGTATGCTTAGTGGGTGTTTGATCAGGTGCCGGGCTCTGCGACGGGTCCGCCACTAACCAGGGACTAATATCCGATGCCGCCTGGCTCTCATCCTGCAAAGAGAATCTCTTTATTATCCGACATTGATTTTTGCTATTATTAATAATTAATACACTAATAATATATTACAATTTTAATGTTGATCGACACTTGAAGTGATGTCAATGATAATATTTGAATAATTTAAATAACGAGTATAGAAACAAATATGATGTTTGAGACTTCACGATTCATATGTATGCACAGACGACTCTCACGATGGGAGACAAAGCAAATTTTTCATTATGTTTTCACCAAGAGAATATAGCTTACTTCTATAATAAAATATTTCCTCTTTTTTGCTTCTTCTCATAATTTTAAACAATAAATTTTTTGTACGTATTTTCTTCGAGTAAGCTTTCCGTTTTCTTGGTGAAACCGAGATTGTTGCTTACGTAATAAATGGGACGATGCGATGGGACTATAGCTGCAAGCATAAGAAGTGTGTAACTGACCTTGTGTGTGAGTGTCGTGGTAGTCGTTTGTATCTCCTCGGTTTTAACAACTCGTGCTCCAGCTTTTTCCGTGTCCGCTTCAATCTTTTTCTCCACTGTAACCGGTTGTAAATCTTTGAAGGGATTGAGTATGCCCAGGAATGGATTCGAGTCTATAAACGGATTGGTATTTTTCTTCTTGTCGTCTTCCGGCTTCGCCTCCTCCTCGGAAGCTTCCGGTGTGTTGGACGCGTCATTGCTGGACGTATCATTGGTGAACGGATTGAAGGGGTTCTGCGATTGATTCGATACTTTCGGACTTAACGGCGTAGTCTTTTGTTCGATCTGGCCCCAGCTGTCCAACGAGAAATGCGTTACGGTTACGGCGTCGTCCGTGGAAGGATTTACCGCCGTTGCAGTTCCGCTCACAGAGAGCGTCAGTTTATCGCCGCCCTATTTGATGAAGAAAGCAAGAAAGCGAACACATTATGGCTAGCAGCTAGCGATACAAAGCAAATGCAGTAAAATGTATAACACAAATAAACAGCAACAAAAGAATAATCTTCACAAAATTATTGTTCAATAAGCCATCGATTCTGAACACCTTGTCATAAAACTGACTAACACACGATACCAATATAAAAATATATTGCTTTTAAGAGCTATAAAATACAAGAAAAACGGGGGAGAGAAACATATATTGGGATGACCGGAAAGTCAACCGACCTTTTTAGCAAAATTCAAATGCAAAATTTTCTATGAAGAATTAATGTAAATTTTGCTAAAAAAAAAAAGACTTCGATCAACTCAATAATATGAAAATTACATATAAAAAGGATACACGTGTATACAATAATGTAGACAAAAATAATTATAAAACACTAATGAAAATGAGAAGACTGGTGATGCTTACCACAGAAACGATCGTTGCCGCGTCCGAATGCTGATTCTTCTTCGCGATTACTCCGTCCGTGGACGTGATGGAGATCAAATTCGAATTTTTCCCCTGTTCGAGAAGAGTCGCCTTCAGTATGTTACATTTTAGAGACTCCGGCGGGATTGGTGTCCGTGGAGGCAGTGTCGATGTTCCGCCTACTTGATTATTAGGCACCAGCTGCACTTGATTCGTCATAGTCTCGACCGTCAAGCTCGTCTTCATAGGTTCCGATTCTTTCTCGTTACCGGCGACCGTCGTCTGGTTCCTGGCTTCTAGAGGCTGTTGATCTTTGGCGAGGGACTTCAACAAGGAGTCCACTAGAGGCGACGACGTGCCCTGAACGCTCGACGAGTCCGATGACTTTGTACTGGATCGGCTTGGCTGACGCTGCAGGGGTTCCTCTTCCGAGGCTGCAAATATGAAAATTCATATTATTAGAAATTGAAAAATTTCGTGTGAAATAATTAACTTGAATTTTCCTCTACAGATCTCACCTGGAGGTGAGGAAGGCGGTTGTTCGACTTGCTGTTGACGCTGTCGTTCGCGGAGCACATGGCTCTGCCGCCGCGCGTATCTCTGACTCGGTCGTCTTTCAAACTGCACGGTGCGGCGCGCGCGATTCAGCTGCGTCGTCTGGAACTCCGTCTTGCCGCTGTAACGGAAGCGTGAACCCATTCGGAAAAAGTTCTGGCGACTGCTCGCGCCCTTGACCGGTGCGCGCAAACGGAAGAAAGCATGGTGTTCGACGGCGCACTTCCACAGGTGTTTGCAGGCCTTCTCGTTCAGCAACCGAAATACGAACGTGTGCTCCTGCTCCCTGCCCTCGTCGTCCTCCTCTACGACCACTAGCGTCAGCTTCTTCTTCTTGAAGTCCAAACGACCGATCTTCGGCCAAAAGAACAGGCCTATCTTCTGCGCGCCCTCGAAGACCAAGATCCCGGTTGGGGTTAATCCCAAAGAGTACTCACACGCATCCTTGCCGAGGACGATGTGCATATCAACGCCGTACATGTCCAACCACTTGGCTTTGCTGAGATACGCAGACTCCGCTTGGGCCGGACTAAGGCCGGAGCATTTAACGTACTCTTCCAGCACCTCCAGCTCCATCTGCTCCGTCTGACCCGGCACGAAACGGAATTCTGAGACCGTCGCAGCACTGTGTATAGTGGGATCGTAATCTCCTAGTTCAGCTAGAATAAGAATGCATTTTTATTTTATTAAATGGCTTTTTTTGTCAAATTATATAAAAAGCTGCAGTTTAATTTCAATGGATGATATCGTTCAAATGCTTACATTGAAGAGATAGGGCAGCTAACTGAACCGCAACCTGATGAGGACAGTGAAGTTTGCCATCCAAAACATCCTGTTTCAACTGGAGGAAGAACTGATATCGCGTCAGTTCTTCACGCAGTGTATTTGGCTCCGAAGAATAAAACTTTACTTTCAGTCTCAGTGTGTAGGGTGGCCCAACTAAATGACAAAGCGATTGTATAAGTTTAATACATCGTATAACTTTGTTACGTCTATATTATATATTTATCTTGAGAAAAAAAATGGAAATTGTTGATACATACTTTTGACTTGTTTTTTGATGGGTTTTGTAGGATCCAACCAATGTTGTACATTATTGCTATCTGTATATTGCAGTCCAAAGTAATCCTTCTCGATTAAATCTAGGCTATAAAACACTTGCTCATATAAATCACTAGCCAAGGCCTTTTTCTGCAAAAAAGATCAACAGTTACAAAACATTGTGCTAGTGTACACACGTACAATATTACATAAGTACAAAAACCAAGCTTATTTCACGTGAACAAACACATTAGATTCTAATGCAAGATTTATAACAGCATCTCTGAAATAAAAACAGACACGAGACGAGATGTCTTGCAATGACATCTCGCAATAGAGACTTTGACACTTTCATAATTAATCACTGTTGGACTACTGATTGAATGCATCTTATCTCTTCCCTAGCGCTACAGGGAATCATCAAACAAACTTGATCAACCGTGTCTGTCACGTTACACAGCATAATTGCATCGCTGCGCCTCATTAACCGTGATGTCTTCCTTCGCATTCCTTTCCCCTTTCTGATAACTTACTGACAATTCGATGGGTAAGTCCGTGCCATCCAGCAACACCACCCTGCACTGCACGACGTTCTTGTTGCTGGGCAGCCTTTGATTTTTAATCTGCGAGGCGGTCTGGCCGCCGACGCTGCGCCCCCTTCGCCGCGACAGGAATCTCAGCATCTTGGCCCTTCGCCTTGGTCGTTCGCCCACCGAGCTCGCACGGAGACGCGCCAAACGCTGATCATCGACCTGCCGATGAGACGCGGCGTGATCCGCCCACTCTCCCGCTACCTCACTGTCGCGATAACGCGACCAGGCAGTCTCGCGTCAAACGGTTCCGCTCCCGCAAAATGTTGCCGACTCGAACGCGAGTACGCTGCTACATTCTTCGTTCGTTGCCTCGTCGTTACGCGGGATCGTCGTCAAATCGCACAGCCGCAACAAATCCACGACAGATCCACGCGACCCGCGCCCACGAGTCTATCGCATGCATACATCTGAATACACCTTGGGCAGACGGGCATGTAATCATGTAACGTAATCGCGGCCCCGTGCAGGCGCAGCAACTCTCGGAGCAAAAGTTACTGCGTTACGTACCGAAAAATGTGGATCTTCGCGACGGTCGTTGCGAAATTCATCATGAAAATCAGGAAATTTGATGAATCTTGTAATGCAAACGAAAAACTATTCATATTAATATTTCAGAAATTATTATTAAAATATCAAACTTTACGCTGGAGGTTATGAACCGATCTGTTGAGCTGTGTGTTGGTATACTCGATGGTTAATGTTTACTTTGTAATGATATTACGAATGCTATGACAATACATGACACAATTTGTACATTAATTTTTATTCTTCGTTATTTTCTTAAACGTTAACTCCTTTACTGTTTCTTTCCTTCCAAATATATTCCGAATATATTCCTAGATATATTCTTGTTTCATTCTCAGGGCATCTATCACGTAACTTTTTCCCTAGGATGGAAAATGAAAAATGAAAATTTCGCGTGAACTTTTACGTTATGGGCATCTATCACGTAACTTTTCCCCTAGGATGGAAAATGAAAAATGAAAATTTCGCGTGAACTTTTACGTTATGATTTGCTGCTGAGATAAAGAAATTTTCATTTTTCATTTTCCATCCTAGGGGAAAAGTTACGTGATAGATGCCCTGCACGAGAGAATGCAGGTAAAGGTGCCTTTTCATGCAGCGAATTTTTCACTGCGAATGATTTTTAGCGAGTAGCGAATAGTTTGTGAGCGTCACATCTGTATGGTTGCATGTCAACAATAGTAAGAAAATATTATACATAGTTGTTTTGAAATGCTTTTAAATATTATATTTAACAAACATAGATTAAATTATTACTTTATAGGAAAATCTTGAAATCTTTGTAATGGACGACGAGTCGGTTATAAACTGGACTTGGTATAACCACCAACTGCAGTGGTTATTGCATATGTACAATAAGCAAATTATTATTATATTGTACAGAAAAGAAAAGCTGCTGCAGTTGCAGCTACACTTTTACATTTGAGAAAAAGTGGAAAAAAAAGATATTGTAAAAAGAAATATTGGATAGCACCCATTTTTCAAGAAAGGAAAGTGCATGGATTCTTTCATGCTGTGCTACCTAATCTCGTTTTAGAAGATTTGAGATTTAATAATTACATACGCATGTCTGCAACTCAATTTGAAAAGTTAACATTCTTAGTTGGAACAGACATATTCGCTCCTTGCGAATATTCGCTACAAGCTGAAACTTTTCAGCGAACAGCGATTACTCGCTAGCGAACAGCGAATGATCACGTGACCATCATTCGCGGCGATTATTTCGCTGCATGAAACGGCACCTTAAACGACGGATGGCTCTGGGTGGGGAAAGGGGAGAGATAAAGCTGTCGAAATCCATTGAAAGAGGAATGTTTCTAGTCGATAATCAACGACACGATCAGTTACACGGTTACATACACACAGGTTATAATAACGAGCACAATTGGCAATTGATGTCAAATGTACATACATAGATTATCTTTTTCACGATGCGTTTTGCAGATAATAAAGTGCATATAATACATTACCGATTCGATCGTTGTCAACGTGCAGCAATACACGATTGAAATAATGATTGACATAACTTAACATTTATACGAACTGAGTTCTAATACATTTTACTAATAATTGCGAAAGTAACAGAATGGCAGAAACGGTGGAGGACATGGATAGCCTGGATGGCAAACTGTTTGGTACCACATTTAAAAGGAATCCACCGGATGATGGCAAAAAGAGAATCACATTTGCAGGTTCTACTTGACGTATTAATCAGTAGATTATTTTATTTCTTTCTAATAAAATACTAAAATTAATATTCTCTTTTTATGTTTTCATATAAATTACATTATTATTATTCATTATTTTGTAGATGAAGATGATCCAATAGCTAATCTATTAATTGATAAAGAGGATGTGCCAACAGGCCAAAAGAATCCAACGGCAATAAGAGATAAACGAAGTATAATAGATGACTTGTTTGATAAAAAGTTTTCCAATGAATCCTTATCGAGTTCAAAGCCTGATGAGAAAGAAAATAATTTGACATCTGCACTAAGTGCTACAGGAATCGATAGGTCAAAAACGTTAGAAGATAAGACAAAAAAACAGTCTCTGATGCAAGATTTGTTTGGGAGTACATTGCACACGTCTCCGTCAAAAGAGTCAAATGCCAGTAAAAGGTCCATGCAGTCAGAAGAAAAAATATCGACCATAACTGAAGTCTCTAAAGCACAATCGCAACATTCAACATATGCGCCAACATCTTTTGGAACGAGAGAGCCTCGTAGAGGCAAGAGAACTTCAGAAATAATTAATGATCCCCTAGGATTATTTTCTTCAAGCACGTTTAGTCGAACGGAACAAGTTCCAAAAGTAAGCTATTTTTAAAATGAATGCTTGCGATACTCCATTTTACCTTATGTTTGTGTTGAAAATAACTTTTCCCTGACTTTAAAGGCAGCAGAAAGACGTGCAGTATCTGCAGACACAAATAGACAGAAATCAGAAAGCAAAGACTATTTACCGGAATGGTTGGAACCTAAAAAGACAGCAGAAGATAAAAGTAGCGATTATACTCAAGATAGGCCTACTGAAGAATTATTTAACCAGCACAGAAGGTCCAGCTCCGATAAGATTATGCAAGAAGTAAGCGATTGATTTAATTATTGATATAATAAAGATGATTTTATCTCAAATTATTGTATGCCACAGGTAGCAAACACGCAGCAAGAGAACGAATCAAGAATAATCGAAGCAGTGCCACATGAGAAGGAAAAATCGACGAAATTATCAGATGGTCAGAAAATTGGAACGAGTGAACACGAAAAAGGAAAAACTGAAGAAGATTATCCTAAAGTAAATTTTTCTATGAAAAAAAGACCTGCATATAAATTAATTTCTATTGCAAGATTAAAGACATATGTTCAATCTTATAATTTGCAGTACAACACAATGGTTGTGTCAACTAATGCTGATGTGAATAAAAATTCGAGGGACGCGCATGGTAATTTAATGTGTAATGAGGGCGGTTACGTAACTGCCATACGGAAATTGGAACTGGAGAAATCTCATTTGTCAGTAACGATACATAGCTTGAATGAAAAATATGAAAATGAGATTATGATTCTAGACGAGTCCTATAAGTAAGTGTAGAGCAAAAAAAGAGTGAATACAAAATTATTAATGAGCATCCTCTTCTCATAAATTACTCACACAATTTTCTCTTAGGCGGCAAATAGGATTCCTGCAAGAGAGAACAAACACATTGGAGAAGAGAATGCAACAGGAGCTCGAATGTTTAGAGGCAGATTACGAAACGAAGATCGAAAAATTGAAAAATGAAAAGATGCAAATTGAAACGTTTTACAAGGAAGAAATACAAACCTTGAAGGTATAAAATGTTTAATGCATCAATGATTACGTATACTTTAGTAAACATTAGTTCAACAATTGTTAATTGTTTTATCAGAAGGAGCATGCGCAATTTATAGAGGAAATTTATGAGCGCCATTCCCAAAGTATAAGACTGCTACAGAAGGAACATTTTGATACAATGGAGAGTATATTGAAAATGAGGGAGGTAGAGAATTTAGCTATGACAACCATAGCGACCCATAAGACTGACTTACAGACTTTGTTACAAAAAGCTGACTTCATTATAGAGAATATGAAAAACGTGCAAGAAAAGACTGACCAAAGAGACGACCAAAGTATAAAGTTAAGAGAATACTATTTGAAGACTAACGAAGAAGACGTACAAAGTATGGCCAATCTTTCGATCAAATTATTACAAGTAGGGCTTGCAATTTTTTATTGACCTTGCACATACGGTATTTCCGCAGTACGAAATGTAGAAATGAAGAAGCAGCGGGAACTACTAGAACAGGAACGTGAGAAAATGATGAAAGTAGCTGACAAATTGGACTCGCATGTTGCACAGTTGGCTCTTGAGTTGGAGAAGAAGAGCGCTATGCTCAACGAGGCGTTAGAAACGTTAAAGAAAAGAGAGGAGTTCCTGTCACACGAAAGAGAAATATTTGAGGAAAAAGTACAATGGGAGCGTAATCATATACAGGTATTTGCTCGATATAATTTAATTATTTAATTATTGCTGTAAATATAACTATAATATTCTCAGAAACGCCTTTTTTTCTTTATAATATTCTAAGGCCTTAAAGGAATCTTGGTTTAATGAACAAGAAAAGCAATTAAAGGCTTTGACAAAAGAAAAAGAGGTAATCGCAGCTAAAAAGAAACAATATGAGGTCCTAAGAACGATAAAGATCAATTCGGACGATATTACAAAAATAGAGGTAGGTTAAAGAGAAAATTTTTTTCAATAAATACACATTAAATATATGTAAATAAGAAAGAAATGTAGTTGGCAGCGGCTATAAAAGCAGCTCAGGATGCTACTACATTTGCGAATCAGGAACGATTGAAATGGCAAGAGAAGATCAAAGATCTCGAAATGCAACAGCAGACTCTGGAAGAAAAGGAATATCGGCTTTTGACGCGCGCTCAAGATCTTGAAAATTTCACGCAAGTAAGAGCAATTAATTGTATATGTGCAGATAATAGAAATTAATTACATATATAGTATCAAGAAGATTAAATAATTCAGGTAGCATTTGCGAAAAATGAAGAAGCTGTCAAGGTGCTGAAAGAAGCTCGTAATATTGAAAACGAGCACAGAGCAAAAGTCGATGCACATTTTGGTGCATTGGCGCGAAGGCAAAACACAACGGCAGAGAAACTAAATTTAGCAAGGTAAATGATTTATATAACTATAAATAAGTAATTTGTTTATAACATGAATTTAATAATCCATTGTCTTACTTTTTACTTGTTCAATTTCCTTTTTAATTTTTCTCAGTGAGAAGTTGGCTTTAAGAACTGCCCAGATGGAGAAATTGGGAAGCAGCCGAAATGCTCCGTATGGTTACGCAAACAAACAAGCACTGTCTAGTCAGCAACACGCATTTCAAGTCACTACCCACTTCTCAGTAAGCGAACAGCAGTCGTGAAAAGGAATTGTTAATCAAATAATCTATAATTTATTAATACTTTACAAAAATATACACGATTGTTTTCAGGAAGTCGTGGACCCTCGATTAGTGATGTTAAAATTGAGTCTGGACGACCAACTGGATAATATTAAATACATGACTGCCATGAAACTTTGATAACGTTCGACAGATATGTACGAAATGTAGCTTTTCCACGGAAACCCGTTTAATATTTTCTGTACTGTGAATGGTTGCAATAAATAATAATCGACGTACTTATTTAATGAGAGTCGATCCACTGTCCGTTGATCCATTACTGAAAGACAAGCTGATACTTGCATCTGAAAATAATCTTATATTATTCTACCTTAATTGCTACTTAATTAATTGCCCTACCTTAACTAATTAAATACCTTAATAATAATAAATAACATTAACATAACTGCTCTTTTCTTATTATTTAAAAAACTTGTGCACTACTCTGAGTATTTAAATAATCAACTGTACATATAATTGTGTTAAAAAATAAAATATTACCTTCAACAGTATCGCTATTGTTCAAGATGTGTTGTTGAAGTACTGCTATGTCTTCTTTCAACATTTCCAGTTGTGTAATACTGCACTTTGTTTGATACAACTGCTTTCCGGCAGCTTCGGTGCATGTTGTCTGAAAAACAGTTCAGGAAGTCCGGAATATATATACATTTTTCTTTTCATATCGAAATATTTTCTGATATTTACCACGGCTTGAATCAGCTCCACAGGATCCATGTTATTTTCCTTCACATCGCCGAGAGCTTTACAAGTGTCTCCTCCGTTGTTCAAGAAGTCAATCACGTCAGTAAACATCGTCCTCATGTCTCTGCAAGAGTGAAATCAAATGTCACCGATATTTCTTTGAAAATGAGGGTAGGCTGTCACGTACTGTGCGTAATCATGCGGAACTGGCAAGCCTGAAATATCGTTTGCTGAGTGTATGATCTTGTGTATGGAATGCTTGTGCGCCGTGATCATGTTGAGATGCTTCGTGATGTTCTCCTTGCGCTGTTCTATTTTTTCTGCGAATTCGACATTCACAATGCAATCGCAACAGTCTTATACAGAAATATCACACAAATAAAAATTTTAAGCACACTAAAGGATACGTACTGCTTAGATCGCGCACTTTTTTCATTAATTTCCTGTGTTCATCAGATGCCACGTCAAGGTGCTCCAGCTTGCACTGATCAGCCTGTCTTCTCCGTTGCAGAGTCTTTATAAAACGTTCTATGTCGTCCATATCAAGTTGCACTAAAGCAAGGTAGATAAGAGTGCTCCAAAATTTAATTTATTGCACTCTCTCTAGTAGTGATGTATTATCTTTTATACATATTTTACATATCAAGTCAAGACATTCTTTACTTGCGATTCGGATAAAAGTTTGAGTTTTCAAACAAACTTCTACACAAACAGCACGAGAATGCAGGGTGGCCAACTCAGGAAGAATATTATTCTCTAAACTTCATGGCGCGAATTTCGATCTAGACATTTTCAGAATACTAAAAAAGATAAAGATAATAGATAAAGCTAAAATGCATGTAGTTTAATTAAAATAAATATTCAAAGTTAAATTCTGTTGAAAAATCGAGAAAGTCAAGTGTAATGTTAAATTTGTCAAATATGAATATGAATATGAATTCACAAAGATTTATTGTCAAGTTTACTGACACGTGTATTATCGAATCATCATAAACATCTTTGTCTTTTACATTTCTATGTAATGTGAAAACATTATCTCAAAAGTTATTATTAACATTAAAATTATGATTTAAGGGAGAACAAAAAAATATAAAGTTAAACAGCTAATTAAACGTTAATTAAAATTGATCCAAGTTGAACTTGTTTAACCTATACAACATGTCTGCTGAAGAAACTTTTGAACAGGTTAGGCTTTTTATACATTCTTTCTTGTAAAATTTAGATTTTTATAGTTCGTTATTATGTGCTAAAAAAGGATCTTTCAATTATTAATTCAGAAATACGTTTTGAAAAACAAACATGTACAATTTCATTTAAAATACTTTGTATAATATATATTATACTCAGACAGTAAATTTTAATAACAAACAAATAATATACTTTTTGACAATTGTGCAATCATTGATAGGACAATTTTTACGATTAATTTTTGTGTCCAATTGAACGTATTTAACCATTTCAATAGTTTGAGGACGAAGAGACAGAAATTCCAATTGGTGGTACTCTACCTGGTGGAAGGAAGCGGCTCTTCTCTAAGGAGTTACGTTGCATGATGTATGGCTTTGGCGATGATCAAAATCCTTATACAGAAAGTGTTGATCTGATAGAAGATCTGGTTATTGAATTCATCACGGATATGACGCACAAAGCTATGGAAATTGGGCGCACAGGACGAGTTCAAGTAGAGGATATTGTATTTCTAGGTAACTTGTGTGCGATGCATCTATTGTTTTATATATAGAAACATTTACTTATAATTTACCTATATTTTGCAGTCAGAAAAGATGCCAGAAAATATGCCAGAGTGAAAGATCTTTTAACAATGAATGAAGAACTGAAGAAAGCAAGAAAAGCATTCGATGAAGTTAAATATGCAGGTACTGTCAAAGATTAGATTGTCCGTTGTATTGTCATTTTTATCTTGATTGTATAAAAATCTGTTATAAGTTAATTTGTTAATTTATACTGTTTTGAATTATTTACAATAATTTGAATAATTATATATATATATATATATCACAGCATGATTCATGTGGAAGTAGTATTAATATAATTTCTTTGTTTGGCATACTTAATGTGATATTTCTTGAACAAATATTGTTTATAAGTTATGCCATGTATGCATTGCTTGGCAATATTTTATTTTGCAATATAGCAATATGTGATCGCTTGCAAGTACAAAATTGTCCTTCCGTCACGAATACGTCAGCGAACACTGCTTTTTAAGTTCTTAGATGCAAAGAAAGAAAAAAAGTGTAACAAAAATGTTTTTAAAAGATATTAAATATTAAATCCTGCATTGATACAGAATTCATTCTGACCAATATATTATAATTCTCGAGAGATACTTTATCTCTTTCATATATTATCACTATTGCGGACCAAACTATTGACGGTCTAAAAACAATGTGTTTTTACTGACTCTTAGTTCTTAGTTGGATCTTACATTATATCTCGTTCAGATATTATTAATTTTAATTAGTGCACATATTGTATTTTATAAGTAGATACATACATGTAATGTACAATTAATACAAATACAGCCTTACAGGAAATACAGTTTATTCCATTTCTGCATAACTATTGTCCGCATAGTGACCGAATAATTATTTAATATTGTTATTGTTTATAAATGATGGATTAAACAGAACGATAATAATATTCGAATTCTCATCACCCCCAGGAGTTTCTCTATTGCATTGCATTTTCTGAAAAATTTTGTTTGCGTTTTTTTAATACAGGTTTGCATATCTTTTGCATGGTTTGTTACAGAAGAAGTTGCTAAGAATGCACGTTGATTGCATGTCACAGTCACTTTGTACACTGTTACTAGTCCTCGCAGTGTTTATATGAATCTCTCGAGCACACAATACCACAATTACTTGACGATGTCACGAACCACCTGTTTTGCTGACAGAATAACGTCATTGAGTCCCACGCCGTCGTACGAGGAACCGCACAGCCCGAGGGGGATGCGGTGTTCGAAAATGTATTCACGGATGCGTTTTACACGTTGAGTATGACCCACTACGTGCTGCGGAATACAATCCTTCAGAATGGCAACGTTACGTGCAACTGGTTCCTCCTCAATACACAGAATGTCTCGCGTGTGGTCGGTTGCCGTTTTTAACAGTTGTTCCTCCGTCGGATTAGGCCCGAAATATTTCTCGAACCACGCGCCTCCCATCATTACTGTTAACACCTGAAATCATAAAGTTTTGTACATAGAGAATGTTCGAAGGATGCTACACATCGATGTAAAGCAGTTTTGTACGCAATAAAAAAATGTTAATAAAAACAAGAAGGGACACTGGACTGTAAGTAAATTAAGGAACGAGTATTCTAAGCAACTGAGCAATGCTGCTTTGTGGTAAATATCTACCGTGGATTTCTGAGGGAATACACAGGAGTCGAAGATCACTCCCAACAGAGGAAGATTCTCCTTCGGAGGTATGAGGAAGCCGAACGCTTGCAACGGCAACACGTTCTCCTGAAATTCGAGGTTGACTACCGCTACCGTCACGGTGGGTATCGCCTTCAATTCCGCCGACAGCGTGGGATGTTGCTCCTGCACCAGCTCGGCCAAGTCCTTAGCACATATACTCGAGATCACGCGCGAGCATTCCCGAGTACCGCCTGAGTTGACCGACAGTTCCACGTGGTCCGGTTTAAACGTGAGCTTCTCGCACTTCTTCCCAGTTTGTATCTCCACTCCCCGTTCCTTTAAACTGTCGGCTAACGTTTGAGGCAATTGTTCGAGTCCTCCCTGCAGGCCCCATGATGTCCAACGTTTCGCTTGGGCTCTGGCCGCCAAACCTCCATGCGGAACCGCGGATTCGGCATCGCTTGTGCCTGCCGAGTCACCTTTTTTTGACCTCTGCAGTCTATTCAGCAGCATACCCTTCACTACAGATCCGTGCTCCTGCTCCGCCTCGAACAGAGATTTAAATAAAAACTTGACGCTTATCTCACGCGCGTCCCCCGCGCAAATTCCACAGATTATTGGACTGATCAGATTGTCCGCGACATCCTGGCCGAATCTTCTCTGAAAGAAGCTGTGTATACTTTCATCCTCTTTGGATACTTTGGGTGCTCTCAGATCGCTCCATATGCAACTTATCAAGGAACGATTCAGCAGTGAAGTAGTTTTGAAAAAACCTGCTAACGAGGTGGGAAGCAAATGCAATATTTCGTCTGAGTAAATCAATCTGTTTTTTACTGCGGGATGATTTAATTCGATATGAATTAACTTATCAGTCAGTTGGAGGTCCTCTACTAAGTCAAGAGTGTTCTTTCCAGCTGCTCCAACTAATCTGATGGTTCTTGGTCCCTGCTCGAAGACTGCTCCATTTGGCGATACTCTGCTGCGTATCCAACCACCCAGGCGATTGGACGCTTCCAGCAAATTAATGGAAGTAATTTTCGCATTTTTAGCAGCATAATACGCTGCTGATAGACCAGATATACCACCTCCTAATATTATAGTCATTTTGTTACATGTACTCCAAAATGATCTTAGTATAACTACTGAGATAAAATGAATATACGCGAAATTAATATCTTAATCAATTACTTCTGTATATAATTTTATATATTTAAATATATACAATAAGATAAATCAGAATTTTTTGTGCTTATACTGTGTAAAATTTGTATAAATATGTGTTAAATTATTTACAATCAGTAATCTGTTAGTAACTAGATAATGCAGCTTACATATTCTCGCATTACATTAAAATTTGCAGACAACAGAAATTAATAAATTAATATCAGTAGCAAATTGCAGGTTATGTTCTCCACACGCACACTTTTTTTCGCTGCTGCATTATCATCTGATCATCGCGTCACGGTGCAAACGGTGCAAAGCGTTTTTCTCTATTGTCGTATCGGGAATGCTAAATTTCCAAAGGCGCCGTAAATGTCAATCGTCTAAAGTACATTTCGTATTATCTATGTCGCGTCTGAAGTAAGGCACTTTTAAATCGAACACGTACGTATTACGAATACGTGTGTGTATGTGAACTACATCTGACAATTTTTAGCTATAAGTATCAGAATACATGCACAGAGATATTAAACGTAAGGTTAAGGGGATGCTGGAGTTGCTAGTGAACTATTTTTTCACTATAGCGATGGTAATTGCAGTTTCGAAAATTCTCTTTATTGCTTGTGCAGAATAAAAAATCCTTTTCCACAAATGAAGTATAGATAGAAAGAAAGCCCGCTCTACGGGACTTTATATTCAAAATGGAAAAAAGTTAAAAACTTGCATTTGTCTTTTCTAACTAAAAAATAGTTCACTAGCAGCTCCAGCATCCCCTTAAGAAATAATTATTACTCATATAAGTAATAAGTTATATGCAATATTAAGAATTAATACATCATCGAATCTCGAAAGATTATTTCTCAATAATTTCAGTCAACAATCGTAACGAACGCCTAGATACGCGCGCTCGAACGGTGCAGCAGCTAACTTCACGCGTGAGAACGTAAGTGACTGCGCGTGGGGACTTTGGTGGCCCTGTTCGCGATCGACGTCGTCGTCAGTGTTGCCGCAAGTCCAAAAAATTAATCACCAGACTTCTGTTTAAGAAATCACCAGATTAGAACATCTTTCACCAGATTTTTAAAAAGTGAATTTAAGAAGGTGAAAAGATGAATTCAAAGTTAATCTTAATAATTTTAAATGTTTATTGCACATTTAAAAAATACATAAAATTCGATAGAAATATTTAAACATAAATCTTCATATTCTTAAAAGTATAAATAAAAGCTATGAACAGAAATAAGTATTTTCTTAGAATAATAGAATGGTATTTTCTTATAGAATAATTTCAGAAAATACATCTGTTTTATTTTCTGAACGCACCCAATAGATCTGTCAAGATGACATACTTGTTACAGGCGTTTGAAAGTTAATAGCTCTTGCGTTTTTTGTATGTTTTAAAGTTGTAGCATGTTTTTTAATTGCTGCCAATCCACCAATGTAATCTGATGAACATATTTTGCAATGAAAGTAATTTATACCTTTATGACTTCTTGTAATCCACTTTTTATATTCGCTGAGATTTTCCCATTCAGATCTATATTTGTGCAAATATATTTTCTTTGCTTTTTTAGCACTAGTTGAAGCCGATAATGTCTGTTCATCATCTTCATCTTCCATCTCATTCATCTAACTCGTTTGCACTCATACTAAATTCAATCTATAGGAATAGAAATAAAGCTATGTAAGTATAAGTATGTGTGTATGTACAGGAATAAACATGAGTAGAATGAATATAAATGAAGAGAATGTATATAAAATTGCTTACAGTGATATTATCTCGATTTAAATCCTTAGTATATCCTTGAGCTTGTATATTACCACATAATTGACGCAGTTTTTCTTAGCCAGACAATTTTGACTTGACAAATATTATTGTAGTTTTGCATAGACCAAAGCTTGCAAATATGCAAATAATAATAATGTCAGTACACTTAATTGTTACATGTATATTAGGAATTTAAATTAATAAGAAAAGCATTTAAGGGGGTATTCTAGTGTAGCATGTCGGAAAAATCGATTTTTTTTGTTGCATATTTTGCAAGTATATGGTATGGAAAATATGTCTGCGAGAAAATTTAGCCCGATTCGCAAAATTAACAAAGTAATAGCACCTAATAGAAAATGACCTCTGGTGCGCGCTCGGCGGTTGAACCGCGCGGCACACAACAGAGCATTGGTTAGTATTTTAGGTAGGGTCGGAAGACCGTTATTCTTTGAAGGTCGTACATTTGAATTGGGGCCTTTGTATAGTACAGGTTTTTACCTGTGAAGGAGCATTTGCTTTCTCAGCGCAGAAGACAGTGTGGCTTGGAACGTCGAGGCGAGTGGACACAAGTTAGATTATCTGTAAATTTCTACGCTAAAGTAACCTGAAAATGGATAAGAAAGGTAGGAAAGATGCTCGCACTCGTGCGGATCGTCAGAAGAAACGACAGTTTCGAGGCAACCAACACACAGCTGAGCAGGACTCGGAATTTACGAGCACGTCGGCAAAAAAACTGCGAACTGCGAAAGATATCGACTTCCCTGTTTCGAATGAATTTGGTTACTGTATTTTAAATTTTTTCGCAGTTTTTTCAACAATTGCATCTCTTGTGATTTGTAAAAATTGCAAACGTAATATGCAATTCTCCCAGACGCCAAATCGAGGTTTAGGATTCAAAATTTACGTAAAGTGCAGCTGCAATGAAGTATACATCAATTCATCGCCATTTATTAACAATGCATACGAAATAAACCGTCGAATTGTTTTTGTTTTGCGGATTTGTGGTGTTGGACGAGAAGGCCTGAATTTATTTTGTAGTTTGATGGACATTTGTCAGGGCATTGCTGCAAACACCTATTATGCCTGCCTTGAAAATATCTATGTAGCAGCATCTGCAGTGTACAGTTGCATTTTAAAAGAAGCAATTGAAGAGGAGAAGGAAAAGAATAAAGAAGCTGGAAATATTGAAACACATTTAACGGTTTCCGGCGACGGAACATGGAAAAAAAGAGGATTCTCATCTTTATTTGGTGTGTCTACTCTAGTTGGAAAATATTCTAACAAAGTAGTCGATGCTATGATTAAAAGTAGCTTTTGCCAAGCGTGTAATTTGTGGAATAACAAAAAGGACGACAATATTGCTGAATATAATGAGTGGTATGAAACACACGAAGAAACGTGCTCCAGAAATCATGAAGGCAGTGCGGGTAAAATGGAGATCGACGCTATCACTGAAATGTTTGTGAGATCGAAGGAGAAACACGGAGTTCTTTACGTGAAATATATTGGAGACGGGGACAGTAAAACGTTTAGGGGAATTTTAAATGTGGATCCATATGCAGAAGATGAAATTACTGTGATAAAAAAAGAGTGCGTCGGTCACGCGGAAAAGAGAATGGGCACGAGACTTCGTAATGCGAAGAAACATAATAAAGGTATCGTCGGTAAAGGTGCTGGAAAGTTAACGGATAAAATGATTGGTGAACTCACGACGTATTATGGATTGGCTATTCGCAGACACCCAGACTCTGTCGAGGAAATGCGGAAAGCAATATGGGCAACGTATTACCACAAAAGCTCCTCCGATAATAAGCCGCAACACCAAAACTGTCCTCCGGGTGAAGAGAGCTGGTGCAAGTGGAGTAAAGCTGAAGCCGAAGGTACACTCGCAAGCTTCCATCACGCTAATCCGCCTCTTACTGATCAAGTATTGGAGATAATTAAGCCTATTTATGAAGATTTGTCATCGGATGAATTGTTGGAACGTTGCTTAGGAGCAGAAACGCAAAATAACAATGAATCTCTCAATTCATTGATTTGGACTTTTGCTCCAAAACATCTCCATGTTGGCGTGAAAGTTGTTGAAATAGCAACATTCTTGGCAGTTATCATTTTCAATAAAGGATTTATGCCAATTTTAAAAGTTATGAACGTGATGGGAGTTAATATTGGTCAGCAAGCGGTGATGTACGCAAACTCCCAGAACGAAGCTCGTATCACCCGCTCGGAGCGGCGCTCCACTAACTTCTCTCGAGACCAGAGAATGAATCGCAGGGAAGAGAGATCAGCTCTGCAGGACTTCTACGAACAAGAGGAAGGTCCCCTGTATGGCCCTGGATAGCCGATTGATCGTAAGTAACATTATCTCTATGTAATCAGTATGAAAAACTTTAAACGTGTTTTTCTCGAACCATGTTTTTCAAATTGGTTCCCATGATATCTCAAAAACCAGTTAATCAATTGACTCAGGCTTTTGCACACATCTTCAGTATATGTGTGGCTATAGCCCCTACCACAATCAAGTCGAAATATTGTTTTTTGGAATTTCCACAGCCTTTCAATGGTGAAAAAAAATGGCACAAATCGAAACTTAATTTTCTCAATGACGTCATGTTTTAAATTTTCAACATTTTTTTTCATTCTGGTACCTGCTATAGCCACACTCATACTAATTAAGAATCTCTTTGGTTTTTTTGTTTCAGATGAGCAGAACAGCTGAAATCATGGGAAACATGGACCAACTTTTTTTTTCATGTTCATATTTAATATCATGTGCAGCGCTTATTTATAGTTATTGTATAATAAAAAAATTTAGAAACATACACCAAATATGTATGAATAAGCAGGGTAAACCCTGCCTCAAAAAACCTTATACTTTTTTCCAAAAAAATTCACGAAAATAGCATACAAATTTCGCTTTCACACTAGAATACCCCCTTAATATATAATATAATACCCCAGTGAGAAATAATTCGTCGATTGACGTCGAAACGATGCCGAATCGATGTCGAAACCGTCAAATCAACGTCGATTCGACATCGGTTCGACGTCGATCGACGAGTTATTTCTCACTGGGGTACAATGTAATATATATACATACATATATAATACATATGTAATAAAGTAATGTAATTATGTAATGAGCATCTATACCTGATCTTTAGGTGCACCTTCTTCTTCGTGTATACTGACTCTTATTTTTTTTAAATAGATTTGATTTCACATGAAGAGGTTAAAAAACTTGGCAACAGTTCCATGAGATACCAAACAGGCTTATGAAACGGAAGTTTGTACGGCTAAGTAATAAACAAAACACAGTAATTATGGCGAGACAATTAGCGAACATGAAAACATGCCAAATTCTGAACGTTCTAATCACATATAAAATTTCACCAGATATATAATACAAATCACCAGATTTTAGAAGAAAATTTTTCTTTATCACCAAGTAAAGAAAAAAAATCACCAAGTCACCAAAAGAGACTAAAACTCACCAAATCTGGTGACAAATCACCAACAACGGCAACACTGGTCGTCGTGTCGCGAAATGTGGTAACTGTGATCGTGCTGCATGCTCGCGCGGTCGGGATTACGAGGATGTTCCTCAGGTTCCTTGCCGAGTCACCGATTAGACAGATTAGATAGATCGACATTCCATTCCTGGTATCCTCCTTCTCGCTGCTCGTCGCGCTTATCAACGGTGGTGTCGCGAAACGGGTCTAACTAAGCGATTGATCTCGTGGACGACATTCCCGTCACGCGTGGAGAACTCGCGCGCCTGTCCGAGGATACGACCATCCGACTGTTCAGCCCGCGTCAACGGTGACTACGACAACGACGAAGCGTTGTCGTTTCTAAGACGAGTGCAGGATGCACCGTCTTAATCAGTGTTAATCAGCGAAAAGGCCGCGCGAGGCCGTCGATGAGGCCGACGAGGAATAATCAGTTACATCAGCATGCAGAGCGACGACGAGAAGCACACCGCTGCGGATTGCGACAAGGATCCGAGCTGCGACGCGAAGGATCCTGCTGCTGATAACGGGAGTTACCCCTTCGTGGATTCGATCGTGAATCGCGCGTCTACCTCGGGAGAGGAGGCACTGGCCACTCCGGACGATGATTATGGCTGCGAGCACTACAAGCGAAAGTCCAAGTTCGTGGTAAGTTCAGTTTGTAGTACATACTTCTGGATAGATTTTTTTTTCCAGTGATACGTACAAAATCTCTTACGTATCCCTGTTCCTTTATAGACTCCCTGCTGCAATAAGGTGTACACGTGTCGGTTCTGCCACGACGAGCAAGAGGCGCACACAGTGAACAGGAAAGAAGTCACGGAATTGATATGTGTTCTTTGCGACACTCGCCAGCCGGTCCAAGCCACCTGCCAGAATTGTCATTGCCAGTTTGGCAAATATACATGTCTCGAGTGTAATCTTTTTGATGACGAGGACAAGAATCAATATCACTGCGATGGCTGTGGTATATGTAGAGTCGGTGGCCGTGACAGATTCTTTCACTGTGCCAAGTGCAACATGTGTCTGCCGGTACAACTACAAAACGGGCATACGGTAAGGATAGGATAGCGCATGCAATAAAAATATATTTGAAACATTCAGACAAAAAGAATAGCGAAGAGCTTGTTTAAGATAATTATTGCTACATAAGCATCAAGTGAGTTTCAATACTTTGCAGTGTATAGAAAATGTCTCGCACTCCAATTGTCCCGTGTGTCTCGAGGATATTCACACAAGTCGCATACCGTGCCACATTCCTGATTGTGGACATTTGCTACATCGTATGTGCTTCGAGGAACTGTTGCACTCGGGACACTATGCTTGTCCGACTTGTCAAGTATCGCTTCTGGACATGACAGATCTGTGGCGGTACTTGGATGCGGAAGTGTCGCTAACGCCAATGCCAGAAGCGTACAAGAACTACAAAGCCGACATCTTGTGTAAAGACTGTCACGAGGTTAGATATGCTTCTTCATATTTTCTGTGTTGTGAAGACGATTAAGGGAGGGAGTTAACAGCGAGACTTGTTGTTTTAGGAATCGACCGTGAAGTTTCATATTGTCGGGTTGAAGTGCTTGAATTGTGGCAGCTATAATACGTGCAGGATAAAGGGCTCACCATCACCAGGTGACGATCGATTGTTAAATAATTGGTTCCGGCACGAAGCGAGTAGAATGAATTTTCTACAATGTTTGCAGATCCAGACACACTGAGCGAAGCGGCTGGTAGCAGTAGCACAGGGGAGGAAGAGCCGAAGCAAGGGCAAAGCTCAGACAAGGTGTTCCCGCGGTCGCGAAAGGAATAGATGAGTCTCCGGTGATGATACGAGAGTATTTGTACTTTAGACGAATATTATCTCTACGATCTTCTGTAGCAAATTCCATTTTCTGCATTCTATTGTTGCTTTTTTGAATTGGTACTTTTTTGGGCTAAACTTTAGTCGGTATAGCAAGTTGGTATGCTTGCAAGCGTACTAGTCGGGACTAGTATAGCTACTACTATACTACTTGCCGGTATAGCAAGTTAGTACAATTGGGACTATCATTATTAAATGACCAGTGATGTCACCGAGGCTAGTGCATAATTATTTCCAATCAATGATCATTCGTGACACACTACTGTAATTTTCTAAGTTGAATATGTAGATCATTTCATTAATGCGATTTCCTTTTAACTGACGCACATTAATTGTCTCTTTCATTAATTTGCGATTGAAAACAGTTAATGAAATGATCGACATAAAGGCGTTGTATAAACGTTCCTTTTTAATACATCACGCGTTTGTGCTAAAGAACTCAATCGTGTAAAAGATTATAATACACGTCGGTTTTACCATAATTTAGAGACGAACGGTTTTTAATAGCTTACTAAAGAACGGCAATTCTGTCACAAGGAAACGTCCACATGTTTTATCTCTCTTGTCGTCATCCTTTTAACACATCCACCGCCACGACGGACGCAAGTGGCTGTCGCTGAACTTTTCGTTTATGACGGTCACTGGTGACTGGCATGCAATAAATGTATTGGGACACGTGAATAATATTACAACATGCTATTACTTACATTAGCAAGATAATGACTGATCAGCAATAATAGAAAAGAACATGAACAGCGAATTGTAATAATTAAGATTGGTGTGAACGGAAAGTCAGCTAAATTATGCGTGACGGTAGATGTGTTAAATATATAAGTATATATAGATAATATTCGATTTAATATACTTATAATTCGGTCACAATTATTACTTGCTTTTTTTAAATCTTTTTTAATACAGGATATTTAAAACTTACCGTGCATTATATTGCACACGTTGCATAAATCTGGAATAAATTTAAAATTGTTGGTACACGTTTCATCGTGATTTTTTAATTTCCGAAATATATTCAGAATTTTAAAGAAAAAAAAAGCTTTTCTTATGACATAGAATTGCAGTTGTTGCCATTTTTTCGAACGAAGAATATTAAATTCTAAATTAAGCATAACAAAATGTCCACGAAACGGGAAAGTTTACGTGGCAAATATCGGTGCGTCCTGTATAATCGTGCATGTTTTCTGTGTCTAGGTAGATCTAGTCTTGAAATGACGATTCCGTCAATAGGTAATAACTAAAGATTCTTTACTCTGAGGAAATTATTAAAAAGTTGTGGACTGACGGCTATTTAGGTAAATAGGAATGTGATATATCACAAAATTGTTTATATTAGGACATTTGATATTGGTATTAGGACATTATAATATATTGATATTTGATATTAGACAGTGTAGCGTGGTGTCACCCTAGCCTGAAATACGATATTCACATATATACAGATTTACATGAACGCTTATACACTATATATAATTTTATTGATTAATGTGCGATATTGCTGAGAATCGTTTTTTTTTTTAAATACTTTAAGTATCGGTAAGATCCTGCCGCGGATTAGTAGTCGGAGCTGATTCACATATGTATAATCCTTGTTGCATTAAGATATGTAAAGTAATGGCCTAATTAAGATTGCACTTCAAACAATATCACTTTTGCATAAGTCTGCACTTATGCAACAATTTTGCATAAATCAACATTTTTGTTCCTGTAAACTTTTTAGAAACTTCCAAATTCTTATTTAGCATGTTTTGTCATTTTGCAACCGAGATTTTTTTTTTTAAAAGAGATTACTCATAATTTAGTCGTAATCTAGTCGGGAAAAAAAGGATCGTACTGCTATTGTCGCAATAATTTTCTTGTAAGGTATGTCATAGACAAGAACATGGATGAGTTCAATCATACCAGGTGGCACACATTAATGCAACAACAAAAATATCAATTTAGTGAATAATTAAGGAAGGAAATCTTCGTTGAGTATATTATGTACCAGAGCAATTTCTAATGTGTGTGTGTATACTGAATGCTCATTTCCTAAGAGGCATTCTTCTAGTACAGTAATATATTCACCTAATATATTCAGCTAAACAAAAATCTACGTAATCTGTTTTATTGTAATTGTACGTACAATATGTAGATAGAGTATTTTATAGTCGCATCAAATGTGAATTCTGCTCTGTCTTATCATATTTGATACAAAATAGTTTCTAATTGTTCGAGTAGTAATCCTCAAGTACTTTATAATAAACGACTGAATTCGGTGCCTTTCCCTTGACGCCTGAATTGCATTGAATTGTATAGTTGCGAACGACACTTTAACGCGTAATTTTTTTTTAGATTTTCGTTCAAAAAGAGCAGGCCGATACTTATGGCTCAGAACTTTATCATTCCACAGCATTCCAAGTAAAACATTCAATGTGTACGGAATTTTATATAATATTTTTTTGGATCAAAATGCGTTTTCACGATGTTTTCAGCAAACTGCTGAATTAAATAGTTTTAGAAAGCTTTGACGATTCTCATCTCTTCGTTTGCTCATAACGTTTATCATAGAAATAAATCTGAATATTTTCAGGACAATGCTTGTGAGCGCAACGATCACATTAATCGTATACTTAATTCTGTAATACTGTTTACTAGTGCAATACCGTTTTCAGTGTCATCGAAATAATGTTTTTATTGATGTTAGATGTTTATCTCACGGTAAAAGACACGTTGAACGCATTTTGCACGCCATGTGTTCAAACGACTGCGTCAGAGAGTAGCTTTGTGACATGTAACGATATACGTAGATTCCGTTGTGATTTAATTATCACGATTTTATTATTCACTTGTAAGTTAAATATCAGTTATACAAAGACTCTTTGTACATAACACCGCAATAATGCTTTTTGTTTTACATATAATATACCATTGTATCAAATAAATCAACTACAATTTTATCGTGGTTTTTTAACTTACCCCTGTATAAGCGGATGACAAGAAGCGGATACTCGTGTACAAAAAAACGTGTATTAAAACCTCGACGACAGAACGCGACATCTTGTTCGTATTCACACACCTCACATGCATTTCAAATACGTGCATCCAAATTTCATGATGAAAAAAAAGAAACAGGAAGCAAGATCGTGCCATTTCGGCACTGTCGGTTCTGTCCCATGGAAGAGAATCATCTCGATTTTCACCTGACGCGATCAGAAACTCACTACTCTAAAAAGCGTCTAAAAACCGCCTACTCTATATAAACAATGTATGTGATAAATGGCGATATTAATCGTGGTTAAATATATTAAACATAATATATAATATATACATATATATTATATGTAAGCGCAGTTTGCTATTAAATTTTTCCCTATCTGTTCCTTCAGTTTGCTACGCAGATCGAGATAATTCTCTCGTAGAAAAGAGTTATAGGCACGCAATATTGTAAATGAGATTACAAAATTACGTGTGATAGTTCCCGACTTCTCATCATCTAATGCATGGATGCGAGAAACTCAACTCACTCTTTCTCTCTCCCTCTCTCTCTCTCTATTTCATTCGCGTCTCTTGCATCAGGGTGAAAAAAGCAAACCAATTTCGGATACAACTGCGGATGTAAATTCGGTTACATTGTGGCTCTCGTATGTTGGCAGCGAATTCGACGAATTGCACTCGACGCGCTCGAAATTTACCGGCGATATCTATATAACAAGTAACTTTAATAAAGCGGCTCTTAACTCTGCAGCGTGCGAGTTGCAAGATTTGCTGGATTTCGATCTTCTGCTTTACTTGGACGAAAGAAATTTAATTCATTCTGGTCTATATCTACAAAATCTTGTCCGCATCGGTATCCGTTTATCATCTAGAGTCAAAAAGCCCTCCATCAGCCGCACACTGCAGAATCAATCTACGCACGTCGAGGTCAACCGACGTCAAATTCGTTTAATTTACTTTTTGAATATATATCTCGGATAAACGACGCGTGTTCCTTAAACAAATGATAGCCTTACGTCACCTACGACTAGCTTATAGCATAATGCTTTTTTTGTACCACAAAGTGCGACCGAGAGCCGGTTATCTGCTTCTCGTTATTCGCTTCCTCAGAAATTCAAAGAACGTGGACGCAACGGAAGGTATCCCTGACTGCTCAGGAAACGTCGGGCGGCATGGGTCATCTCAAGCTGGTCGCGCGTGCGACCGCACACTATTGTCATCCATTGTGTGTCCATTTGTACTGACTAGAAGCAACGAAAACAAAATTTAATTATTGTAATTTTACACTGAGAATGTTATTGGCAACAGTTGATCGTTAAAGCCTGATAGACAGATTTCATATTCCTACGTTCGCTTCTTTTTTTTCTTACATATCGTAATTTAAATGTCTCTGTCGCCTCCTAAACTTATGACTTAATATTGTAATGTAATATAATAATATAAATATGTATGGACAATCAGATTTCAGAACAGAACTCAATAGACTCAAATATTATCTATGATTGCGGATAAGCTATACGTGAAAGGGACAAAACCCAGACTCACCTTAATGCGTTTTGCCGGTTTCATAGGAAGAGGGCTGAGAATACAACAAGAACTGTCGAGCGTGTCAAACGTAATCGCCCTCTTCGCATTAGGCTTCCGTTGTACGGACGTAGAATCGCGGGGAGTCTGGAAAGGATAGACACACTAGCTACAGCCGGCGAACGAGAAATGTTTTAGAATAGTTATGTGTCGGCTCTATACCTCATAGAAGTCAATCTGAGTGTAGATAAAGGAAGAGAAGGGGAAGTACTCGCTCACTGAGCTCACGAGCAGTCCATGAAATGCGACGAATCGAGAACCGAGAGCTTGCAGAATTTATATTTTCGAGGATTACGAGATCACGACAGTTCGTTCTAAGCTTATCTATAGTTTGCCACAATTTCTTGATTTGATAAAGAGAGAAAGAAAGAGAGGAAGGAAGAGTTCAAATCCACACAATTCGTGAGATGACTAGGCCTTTTTAGATTTTTTACGCGCCGTACATTAGGTCGCTTTCGACCGGATGCCCCGTATAAATATCTTTGGATTGTTTTTTTCGGGAAAAGGTTGAGGTGCTTTGGTACGCTAGACCAGGCCTGTACAAGGATGATTTGCAGTTAGTGTATGCAATTAACATGCGACTACTCAACGTATTATAAAAAAAACAATTAAATAAATTAATATACATATATATATATATGTACAAATATTAATATGAATATATAAATATTAAAAAAACGTTATGCTCGTGCAGGGCTAAAAATCTAAAATTTTTAAGGACAAAGGATCGATATAGAAGGATGTTAACATGTTTAAAATAACTAAAAAAGAAATGCGTAAAATTGAGGTCGTTTTGAACGTGTTAACGTGTTCGCTCATTTTGCAAAAAAGGTTTATTTAACATAACATTCAACATAACATTCGTGCGGTTCGTTTTTAGAATGCAAATCCACTTTCAGCGAAATCGACAAGATCGAAACAAACAAAAACGAAACAAGATTAGTTGTTATACCGATTATATATATACACAATTAAAACAATAATTTATTTTATCCAGTAAAAAAAATGTTAATGATCGTAATTTGTAGGAGCGGCAAAGTTCTCTGTAAAGTAAACAAATATACACGCAAATAATTTAAGTACTTCTCTTAACGCTCACAATTAAATAACGTACTTTTTTCTTCTTCGATGTATATATTAGTAAGAAAAATTCGTAGTCCTAAAATAATATATTAATAATATTATGTATATTATGTATAAATAATTAACAAGGCCAGAGACGAATTGCTAGAATAAATTAATATGAATAAATCGAGCGACCATAATTATGCCGTTATGTTAGTCATATTATATCATACCTAAAATTAACAAAAACGAATAATCTTTGGATTAGGCAAGATCAGGCGACCAAGAAATATAAACAGCCATAAGAAAAGAAAGAATAAACGTAGGAAGTTGTTAGGAGAAGTTACATCGTGTCTCCTGCGTGTTCTTAGACTTCGCATTCAGCGGCGAATAAGAAGCATGAAAATGAGACGAGGATGCAGGCAAAAATATGAATGCAAAAGTACGAAGACACAGTGTTAAAAGGAAAGTTAGAAGGCCGGCTAGCGTGTCTAGGGGCGATGGATATGGGAATGGAACCAGGACAGGGCAGGTTGATCATGAATTTGAATTTGGGTGCGTTGTTGGTCTACCTTAGTCGGACTACAACTGGTATCCGCCCTCAGTATACTATCTTCAAATGCCAACGTAGGGGAGAACAGTATAGACGTGTCCAAACTCTTGCTCTGTAAAAAAAGAAGCAAAATTGTATTGCTATCTCGTTTCTTTTTCATTTTTTTATTATCGAAAATTGCGAGTACATTCAACGAACGAAAAACGGAATTATTAGATAAAAATTGCTTGATAAAGAAAAATCGTATTTTCGGATTTACTAAGTGAATTATCGAAACGTAATCGATTTGAATGATCAAGTGACGTACCGGTGTCTCCACGATATAAGTTATGTCGGAATTATCCTGGCCCGTGTTGGCCCAGGCTTGGCAGAGCGCCTTGCGCGCCCGTTTTCCTCCTGGTGCACTGTTCTCTTTACCCCGCCTTCGTATCGTGCCGTAACCTGAGTCCTGAAGGATCACGCTTGTGCCATTCAGGCTCTCACGGTCGGTCTCCTGCTTGATTATCTCGTTCAGAGCATCCAGGCGACTAGGTGTAGCGGGTAAGTGTGCAGTTCCGCTCCGCCGTTCGAATTCAGCCATCGCGTTTTTGAACGGCGTCGGTGTCCTAGGTGTATTGCCGTCTATAAAAGCAAAACAAGACTTGTACAAAGGATTGCGGCTGACAATGGAAAACTTTAGTTCCGGGAAGAGAGCTACAAGCGAGCCGAATAATTATTAAATTTATGCACATTTATTTATTATTAATCAGAACTTATCATACGCGACTGTCAATACGTAATAATGTCACGAGTTTTGCGATAAACATACCATTTTGATTACGTCGCAAACCAGTGGGTTGCGGAGTGGTGAGCGGACCGGGACTGCTTTTAGGTGTGCTTGCGCGCCAGGACGTTTCCGGAGTCAGACTGTTCAAAAATTGCGAGGGGCTGAACGGAAGCTCCTTGATGGGAGTCGAGGGGCTGATATTTTCCGTCTGCGCCTGTTGACCCATCACGATGTAGTCTGATAACTGATTACCGTTGTCGGCGGCTTCCATTCTTTCCAGTTGCACGGCTCTGCGTCTGCGTAATATAGGAGGCGGGCTGGTCTTTTTTTCTACGTGCTGGCTGGCTATTTCCTCCAAATCGGGCATCGGCGTCAAATTGATCTCCGAGCTCTTCGAATTGGATATTTCGCTTTGCAATTGCTGCAGATTGAAATATCTGCAAAAAAAGGAGAAGAATAAAAACTGTGTCCGTGGAGGACTAAATTATTATTAAATATATTAATTATTATAAATTAAACGGGCTATATTATTCGCTTCAGAAGCAATATTGTACCTAGTGCTGAACTGAGTTGTCTCGCTCTTCACCCGAGAGGAAGCTTTTCTTGGCGGGGACGGCGCGCGTTTCTCGTGCGTATGCTTGTTCTGTTGTAACGTATCTTGTTGTTGGTGCGGCACTGTAATTTGTTGTTGCTGTTCATAAACCCTAGGCCAATCCATATCGACAGCCTGCGAAGTGCTCCCTGGCGTCATAATCAAACTGCTTTCGTCATTGAGCGAGACAGTCCTTGTTCTCTGACTGTGACCAGGTGCGTTCTCCATAAGAAGCATGTCTCTCGTGGTAATAGTACTTTCCGCACTTTTTCTCTTGCCCCTACCTGCAAACATCGTTCGTCTCTTTTTAAGTTTCGGGTCTGAATTTTCTTAAGTTTTAAATGTCAATTCCATTAAAAATATAAAAAATATTGTGCTAAATTTTATATTGTTGCTGCATTATTACGACTTTGTTACCTTTGATTGCAGCTCTTCCTTCCTCGCCTTCGTATTTTCTTCTCATCGTACTGTTCCAGTGATTTTTAATCGCATTGTCCGTCCTACCATCTAGCAGCTTGGCAATCTTCGCCCATTGATTACCGAACCTGCGGTGAGCGTCGACAATTATTCGGTCCTCCTCCTCCGTCCAAGCGGTCTTCTTTATTTGTGGATTCAAGTGATTGTGCCATCGCTCTCGACACTGCTTGCCGATGCGGCCTTTAAGCTGCCGCGCTATCACTGTCCACTTTTTCGGACCATGTATCCTTACAAGTTTAATTACCATTTCATCCTCCTGTAACACATAGACGAGATTTATAATATGGTATTCGCATATTGTGTCAGAAAGATGGGAAAAAGTAGAAAACGATGGAAAATATTTTGATTTTTGTATCGATTATATCATTTCAATAAAGAAAAGTTGGAAAATCGGCAAACACTTATGTATGCACCGACCTAACAATATCAAAACACATGAGTCATACTTGAACAGAACGTCGACGAACTCATGCATTATTTTATATATTTTCTAATGACATTTAGACAAAACTTTGATAAATAATTTAAATAATCTCGCTTATAAAATAGGATAATATTTGTTACAAAATGGTAAAAAAATTTTATAATGAGACTCGACACATGTGAGTAACCGGAGATATCGGCATGGTATCTCGCTAAGGGAAACGCCATAACTGCATGTACGCGCATTCGATTCGCAGAGCCGCGTTACTTGCCCTTGGCTGTTGCCAAGTGCATTGGCACGGCGACGCAGCATCACCGAGTGGCCCGAGCTTCTTCTTATTGCATACCCCACCGGAGCCGCAATCGTGACTCTCGGAGCCTCGTCTGTGTATGCGATTCGCCCTCGTGTAGGCGGTATGCGCAGTGCCGTACAACGATAATACACCGTGCGACGATGTAGACACCGATAAATTCGCTTGGTTTTCTCTCTCCCCTCGAAAAAACCGGACGCAATGTAATCAATTCGTGACGCCACAACACATACTATACCGATATAATAAAAATGTCGGTCAACTCGCGTTATTGCGTTTACGAAAAAGACCTGAATTCTAAAATTCGGTTAGTTCGCAACAACGCGAGCTGACCAAATTTTAGAATTCAGGTCTTTTCCGTAAACGCATTAATGTCTGCAAACGATCAGCGATTCAATTCTAGAACTTAACAAGCGCAGATATAGCAAATTGGAAATTACATGGAATTGCACGTTCAGTATTCAGTGTCATGTTACCAATGATGCTGAATAATGAAAGAAAATGAGATTCTCAAGATACGACGAGAAAAAATGACGAACTGAAAACATTTCGCGTTTGGGAATGGAATGTTAGTAGAGACTGCCCACCTCCTTCGTCCATGGGCCCTTCACCAAGCTCGGGTTCACGACCTTCGCCCATCTCTGCTGGCACTGAACGTCGCTTCGGTCTGGAAAATTGCTGGCTATAACATCCCATCGTAGAGCAGTGCCGAGCTGCTCCGCGTTGCTTACTAGTTGCTTCAATAAAGCATCCTATAAAAAACAAAAAAAAACAACGAATATACAATAAAAGTGCTTCACTTTACTCACTGCAGTTTTATTCACGGCTTAAGTGCGTGGAACAAAAAAGGACGGACGCGATACGAGTACAAGAGATCGATCGATCTACGTAGGCTTTCCCACGTGAAGCCGCATAGTGCCCACCCTATGTTCCATGGGGTAACCGAGGCATCTGCCTCCAGGCACGGCGGCGCAACTCGTTGCAGAAAATACGAAGGGTGGACATTTTTTTTTTGAGATCCGCGCGTTGTTCATTGTTCCCCCCCTCGACATGCTACGTGGAACCGATACGACGTAACGATATATATACATGCCTGCCCAAGCGGGATAAAAACTGCCGGAACCAATCTAAGATCGAAAAATTCGCCAAGAAATTTCTTTCAAGGAGATAAAAACTTTGAGGTGATATTAACATGCTCGTAATTATTATATATAACTTTATGTTGACTTATTGAAAATATTTATTAATATTATATATAAAAAATATGTTAAAATCTAATTTAATAAAATAGAATAAATTTGCGAAACCGATCTTGCATTTACTAATGTTGAATGCGAAAAGAATAGAATACATATACATGTAACAAATTATTACACTAGTTCTTTTTTAAATAATGATATTCTTACTTCTTCTTTGGTCCATCTGCCTTTATTAATGTGTTTTCCTTGTCCGTGATTTCGGGAATTAGCAGCATGACTATCTGTGAGTATTTGACTTTGCGCTTGATTTTGCACTTGATTGCCTTGCCTGATTGATGTGTCGTATTCGTTGTCGGACTCTTCGCCGCTGTTAGAATCATACCCAGATCGAGATCTGAAACATGTATCGATACCAGTAAAATAACAGAAACAAATATCGTGGGTAAAAATAATATCTAACAAATCAGTAAATATTGCGAATTGTAAAACACATATATTATATATTAGACACACAATTACAAAAAGTAACAATAATACAGCTAATAATATCCGACAAAGCAATCAGTGACAAAGCAAATCCTCCTGCAATAACATTTATGGTCATTTGCATGGATCGCAACTTCGACGGCTAGTACACGAAATGCGGAAGCCGGACGAGCATGTACATATAATATATAATCTTTTATCTGTCGGGAAGTAACGGCCAAGAAGGGAAATCACGGATGGGTGAATATCCTTCCTGCCCCGGGTCTCCTTCCCTTTTAGTTGTCGTGCACCTCTTGTCTTCATCCTTTCTTAATTTCACTTTTACCATTGTTGGGGGAGTAATCTTGACCGCGAAAACGTCGGTTTCTGCGGTCACGAACAACTCTTCCCTCATTCTGGGACTTCCTTGTTACCTTACCATGTCGTTCTGTGGGACTAAATGGTCTTTCTTTTCTAGCATCAACCGCACACAATTCAAAACTGGCAAATTTAATGTCATTTCGAATTTATACGTTGGAAGAATAAGACATATTTTTATTATACTTAATTATATAAACTTAACGTGTTGGCTGCGATTCTCGTTGATCGTCTTACAATGCCACAATGATTTTCACTCATGTAAGCTAGCAAGGCAGTCAACTTGTTAAAACTTGATATAAAATTATCATTTGCAAAATCGAGAATAATGACACTTCCAGGCGAGATACCGAGCACTATTATACGCGAGTAGTACTTCCCTGATGTTATGATGATATGAGTTCAACAGCCAATTCCTAGGGTGACTTATTAATATACATGCCTAACAGATACACACACATTACACCGAATAAAGTTGTTCAGAGTACATGTAAATTATACAATATTTTGCATAAAATTGAGAAACTGCGACGAAATAGAGCTTCTCGATATTTCCGCCCAAGAAAAATCGACCCCAGGTATCCTGAAAATAATTTGTTAATTTCATCAGAGGTGATCTGCGCACACTATCTGGTAGTCCCCAAACAACAATGCGTCCGCAGAACAGAAGGTAATGTCGAATGTTCCTCTTTATGTACTGTGCAATCTGCTTCACCCTCGCTTTTTCCCCTTTCCCTCGCCCCTAACAGCTGCACGCATCGCCGGGGAGAGCCCAGGGTGAGCGTTCTGAAAATATAGTTAGCTTATGCAACGATAGCGGAGCGCACTATGGGTGTACCCGTACGTGTCGTAAACATATGTGTGCCGCAGATGGTCCGAAGAGAGTCCTATCGTTCCTGTATTGCCGAGGCCGCCATCGATCGAGACGTCTTCACCTCTAATGAACCTATTTTATTCAGAATTATATACTCCCCGTGTATTACGTATTATGAATATTATGCAAGTGAATAGTGGAAAGCCACATGTATCTAGCATAGAAAAATCGAGATATCACAAAGAGATAAAAAGCACTTATCTGCATATATATCTGTTTACAGAAAATATACAGAAAATGATTTTTTGTATTACATGGAAATAATTATTCGTCGAAGTGCTAATTATACAAAGTGCTAAGAACAACGTCGCAATGCGTGCAACAATTTGCAACGTGCGAAACACAGCGTGTGATAATTCGAACGCGCGCGACCACGATTTATTTCAAGCGCCACGCCACGCGTTTGTCGTGCCACCATGGTTACAAGCGGTACGAAAGGCAAAGTTACGTCATCGGCGAGCAGCTCAACACCATGGAATGCAAACAGGCTGAAACGACACTGTCGTTTAATTACAGCCGAAGAAGGGGCCTCTTTCATGACGGCGCGGTCGCCTAACAACAAGTGCCATTTCCTTGAATGACATTATATAACTATGATAAATAGAAGCTTCATTTTTCTAAATTTTGTTAAATAAGAACCGTAATGTACGAAATATTGAATTGTCATGTTAATCGCATCAATCGCGTCTCAGCTCGACTAATAATTGCAATCAACATTTCATTGATATCGGTAACATCGTTTTGCACCTCTTCGCACGAGCATCGCCTCCTACAGGTGTGTACACGTTTATATTCACATTCAACAACACCCTGAGAATATTTAAGAGTTTCCGTGTAGCTTGTGCGTTTGTGAGAAGCTAAAGAGGGAGTGCCGCTGCAGTGGAATGTCCAGTATGCATTATTCGTATGAGAAGTACAAGACAAAAGCATCAATGTGATCTTAGTATCATCTGATATCATCTAGAATAATAATATTGATTGGAAATAATTTGTTCTAATATTATTGAATTTTAATATAAATTTCGTTTTCAGCTCTAAAAAAAAACTTAATTTTCCAGAACGATCATGAAGCCAACAATAAAAAAGGTGATCTCAATCCTTTTGGATAACGGTATCCGAGCCACGATCCCTTATACAAATTATGGAAAAAGATACCCGGAATTTCTTTACACCTGCAATATCTTCGCTATAAGACTACCACAGAATTATCGTTAAATTCTACTAATGAGGATGATATCGGAGATGTATCGAATTAGCACACGGACGAGACAAGTTACGTAAAGCCTTTCGCCTTCGAAGAACTTCTAACGGTCGCGCTATCCTTGAATTTAAATCCTTTAGGCACGTGGCGTGCCAAAGGATGCCGGCTTCCTCGACCTTTCTTCGCCGTTCGCGAGAACACACCGGCATAGTAACGCGGTTCTAATAATACTGCGAATGACCCGGTCCTTGTCCAGTAAGATGACAGAAACAAAGAACGACTGAGTGTTACTTGAAAAGCAAGTAAAGAAAACCTCGTGCTCTAAATAAATATTAGACTCTTGAAACGTGAAAAGTTTACCGAACAAGGAGTTTGTCACCTTCAACTACTTTATTGTTCACGAGTATCAATTGCCCATAAATAAAGAACAAAACGTAGCTGTTACTTGGGAGCTGACAACAAAAGCAGGTGTCGCTTACAGCTGCTTACTTATCTAGGTACGCAAACGGTATTTCTGGCATCAAACAAAGTAATAAATTACTTTACAGCTTCGAAGATGATCGTCTTCCAATATAATATGATGATGTTGATATTCAATGGTTTCAATAATTCCAGATTATGCCAAAAAAGCCTTCGTCTTCAAATCTGATCGCTCATCTTCCACACACACCATTTAATCGCGTGTAAAATTTTATTATTCATTCATCAGCAATAACAATTCCAGGTAATATTCCCGGCATGCAAATAAATCGATAGTTTTTAATGTATGCAATACTTCGGACCTTATCGAGGTCGATGCGAGGAGCGGAACTGTCGAAACGGACATGTGTTTAACGTGGGAACGAATTTACTAGAGCGGATGGGCCATCGCTAAATATTAGAGACAATAAAACGGCACCGCGCGGTCAGCCGATTTGACTCCTCGTGAG
Source organism: Ooceraea biroi (assembly GCF_003672135.1). NCBI lineage: Eukaryota > Metazoa > Arthropoda > Insecta > Hymenoptera > Formicidae > Ooceraea > Ooceraea biroi. The sequence continues at coordinate 3,231,911 of NC_039506.1, forward strand.
AACGAGAGAGGAAGTCATGGCCATGCCGGAGGTAATGGACATCTGCCAAAGTTTCGAACTTTCCCCTCTTTTTGACGCGCGTTTCTTCCGGCGCGTTCACTCGGTCGCTTTTACGACACCGGGCGCCCTTAGCTCCTCTTCCTTCCTCCTTTGCCTCCTCGCTTCCGCCTGTTGCGCGTCACGCAACAATAAGGTCATCGTGCGATGCATCCCTTCGAACGCGAAACCTCCGACGAAGCCCTTCCAGCGATGCGGTTCGAGCTAAACAAACCTTGTATTCGAAACTGCGGCGGAATCATCTTTGGAAAATTAATTTAATTCTCCGTACAATCATCGTTAACTTATTTAACGCCCTTTCCTGCAGTTAATTCATGGTGATATCACTTTATCAAATTATTTCCTTAGACTAATGCAAATGTTTTAGTGATACTAAGAGAGAGAGCGTTTCATGTAATAAACTTCATATAGGACTTTTCAGTTTTCTGCAAAAATATTATAACGTAGGCACTCCTTGTTCTAGTTTTTCCTCCTGTGGAATTTGTTTATAAATCATCTTTTGAAGATTTTATCGCACGATATCGCCATGGTGTTTTATCAAGCCAGCAGTTGTTACTGCTGAAACGTGCGAGCTTGCACGCAGTTACACGCCCGACACAGGGCGAAATATTGGGTCAACGCAAATATAGATTCCGCCGCGTTGGTCGCGTGCGATGGTCGCGACACAATTGATCCTTTCGTCAATTTTCCAGTGTCCGGGACCAGGTGTATAGATCCAGGGAGTGTTCGTTCATGGTCGGCGTCAGCTGCCGCCCCGGTAAAAGTCCCACCATCTCGTTCGTGATCACCCAAGATACGGCGTTTGTGGCGACGCGTGCCCCCCGAACCTCGGCATTGCGGGGCACGAGTTCTCGTAGCAGACATTTGCCGACTTCTGTCGAAATGTCGCCGCTCAAAGCGATTACTTTTACCCTTTGACAGTTGGGTCATTCATGAATGTAGGTCTTTTGTATTCTTCTTGCGCGCATTGTAAAATAATTATAAAGTGCATCCCAATTGTGTAATGTACCGTCTCAACATTTATCGTAATTATTTGCCGTGTCTCAAACATCTTGTTTTTTTTATGATATTTATGTTATCTGGTCCCTGATGTTAGGTATCTTCATTTACTTTCATTTAGCTGGCTCAAGGCAAAGATCAGACGTCACAAGACGACAAATAAAAGAAGCGATCAAGAAAACCAGTCGCAAGCGTCATTAGAATAAAAAAAAGAAGAGAAAGAAAGAGAACGCGCATTCCAGCCGGCGCAGTGGGTCAGATCAAATATTGTTTAATGCTACATTATCAGTGGGTAGCACTGCATCCAGTTATCTGTTTAATAAGAGGAAGACCATATAAATCGTTACTAATTGACGGAAGACATTCTTGAGACGGTAAAGCGTAACAGGTATGTAATTAAGCATGTAGCAACGTTCGGTAATTCTACGGCGAAATCTGATTTCGTCATAACAATTCCGTAACCGCAGACCCAAACTTTCTTACCATTCTAACGATCCGTCTCGCTACCATGAAACGAGTCCGACAGCTCTGCCGATTGAATAAATATGAGATTACATCGCAGAATCATTTGCCTTAATATTTCCGTGTGTGTATGGTGTACGTGAGAGAAGGAATCTCTCTATAACAAAAATATCAAGTTAACACCCTTTTAAGCATTATATATAAATAAGAAATTAGGGAGTTGCTAGCAGATCAGCATTCCACGGATTGAGATACCAAATATTGTTTCTCATTTATCGCTAAATAAACATTTCTCTAACGTCACCTTAATTCGAGACTCATTTACACAAGGACATCCATCATCAAAAAGTCTCACGAAAACAGACAACACTCCCTCAGCTAACAAGTCAAAATGAATCCCAGAAATGTTACAAGCAGATTGGATATCTCGTGGGTGAAAATCCCGGGACGAGCCTAGAGACGATCCACGCGTAAGGTATTTTAATGAGGCCGCTATCCCTGAACGATCATCGCTCGATGGAGGCTGAGAGGGCAAATAGAGGCTCCAAAGATGGATTCGTACGCTGGTTCAGACACGCACAGCGCGAGTATGGGGTAAAACGCGGTGGATAGGTGGGCATACGTACGACATGCATATGCAGCGCGCACACATGCACACATACATACCCGCATGTACGCACGCACACGAACGTGTCTATCTACACGTGCACTTAAATACACGCGACTGTACGGGCAGCCAGGCAACGACATCAGGATGGAAGTCTTTACCGAAAGACATCTGGCTACCACCTGCCTCGATGCCCTCGCACTCGCTCCATCAAACTTCCCCTGTATAATAGAACGCTCCCGAGCATACGCACCCGCTCTCACATGACGCGCGCACATGTGAGAAGCGCGTAAGTGTGCATCCTGACCGTGTGACTCATACAGGCATGTGTCGCGTATAGCGACATACATACAGCGATAATCGAATGATCGGCAATTCCTCTCCGTTCCCGCGGGGTTCAATATAAAGGAGGGGAAAAATTATAGATCTGCGCGATTGCGCTAATTGCGGCAGAAATTTCAAGGTTTCGCGTCTCTTGTAAACGATTGTTGATTATAATACGGATGATCAAAGTGTCTACTTCGAATTCATTTCATCCCTGCCGGCCAACAGCGACCGGAATAGATACGCTGACGAAAAACCGGTCCCCAGTGAATGACCACCGAAGCTATGTCCATCTCTCATATGCTCACATCGCGAAAACAACGATACTTTTTCAGACTCGTTAGTTTTCTTCAACGATGAATTCTTAATGATGCTGTCTTATTAGTTATAATCTGAATATCTCAAGGTGAACATGATCGTGCGTTCGTGATTTCGTCTATTTTCATATTTTTTTGCTGTAATTAAATATAAACAACACACATCCACTCATTTTTGTGTAATGACTTATTAAAAAATTGAAACATACAAGCTTAGTCACGTGTAATGAATAACAAGTAAACGTACTAAACATTCCATTTTACTTAGTGCAAAAATGAATTCATCTTATTAAAACCCCCCAAAAGTACTTCTTTTGAGATAATATTTAGCCGACATGCATATATGCATATTAACCGGTCATTCACTGATGCATCTATTCCAGGACACTCACCGATACATATAAAGTATACATAATACACGTCTAGATACGGCACGCAACAAGACGAGTGCGTCTGCGAGACGAAGGGAAATTCCATCACCCCTCCGTGAAAAAAAGGCGGGAAGCCCCTCGGCAACGTGCGCGCGCGCTTCATCCCTCTCGTTTGTCGAGGTGCGCCTCGTCCGCCTCGTAACACCACGCCTTTTACCCCCATATATCCCCATTGCGAGAGCGATTGTACATCGGACGAGCCACCCGGTGCTCGTTCCCATGACAAGTGCGCGATGGGTATTTTCACTCGTGAATCTTTAATTCCACCGTGGGAATCGAGTCTACACGGTCAGAGATCCGTACATCGCGACTATACACGTGTATACTATGCACGCCGTATACATATATGATTCGATTAGATTACATCTTGCACAGCGACACAACGTGATCCTTTGTAACATTACGCGAAGGTCGCTGAGAGGGTGGAGCGTACGCAAATCTCGGAGAAATGATCTAAGAAAGGATCAAATTGAACTTTGAATCATATGTAGGAAAGAAATGAGAGAAATATGTAGCAAAGAAACAAAATACGTCTATATACACGTACAATGAAATATATGCAATAATATAACAGCTATAATTTAATTAATCAGGTGCTTAAAGAATGGCATAACTAAATAGAACAGTGTTCACTAAAAACTTAAACAATACTTTGATTTATTAGGAACATGATATATATAAAAAATATAAATTAATATAAAGTGAAATGTTCCGTTAAATTCCAAAATTGATGTAGATGCTTGCTAGACAGGAGAATCGCAGAACGTTGTTAGGCCGAGCAGATGCTGACAAATCAAGTTCGTTCCCGTTGCCCGCCGATCAGCACCGTCAACCCCGAGTACGCTAAATCGATATCGAAAATAATGGAAAGGAAAGAAGAACGGGCTGCGAGAGCAGTCGAAGGGCCGCGAACCGTCCCATCTTAAAAGAAGCCTCCTCAAGGGGCCCGGTCGCGAATCTCGTCGGCGACCCCCTTCGAAATTTGTTATTTGACGTTTTGGGGTGGCTTTTTCTGGTTGCCCTACTATGCTAGTCCGATCCGATGGAGTTTTGGGGTAACAACCAGCGCAGCTGTCCAGACGTCGGTGATTCAGTTTCAAATTTGATTGTAAAACCCGAGAAACTTAATCGCACACCCGAGAAAGCCCGGCGAAATGCGCGCGAACCTCCCATTGAAGAGCGTCCCTTCGTACATTGACTCCGGCTCTAATGACTGTGAATAACCCTCAGATCCCATGGACACTGGTGTTCCCGTGCGAAATCCCCAAGAACGCACGCCGGAGGATAGCCCCTCCAGAGAGAGAGAGAGAGAGAGAGAGAGAGACCACACACGAGGCGTGTACAATAATACACATGATCTATTTATATGAGTACTCTTGGTGTGCGCACAAGTGACATACGGTTAACGAAAATTCATGGATTTCCCAATTATAAAAATAAGTTTCCTTATTTTGCTGCGATAAGTATTAATAGAATAATATTGATATGGCGTTATCAGTATATATCATTAATCTGATAATTTAGTAAATTATTACTCTATAAATGTATGCACCGATAAATAATAATCAATCTTCTTTAAAGTGTAAGGTCAGGAACAAGTGGAAATACAAACCGCGAAAATAATTTCGCGTATATATTTGCTCTCATGTGAGCCAATGATGAAGACGAGTACAAGTACGAGAGGCTTATTTGTGAAGAAAGGGGCCTAAGTCATTATCATAAATGTTGGAGTATCAATGGCCATTTCTGCCTCGTGGCTCCGATTCATGTCTTCGCCACGTGGAAATCTGTAGAGGAGCAGGCGACAATAAGTCTCAAAGACATATCTTGATCCCACTCCGCTCGAAGCGACCATTCATGTTGCTCTGTGTTTGCAAAGTCGACATCCTTTTCCATTTGTCGATTTCTCAGTATGCTAATAGATGACCTTCCGATGATGCTGGATTTACAAATTTAACGTTCTTCCTAAGATCTCAACAAAGAGCGAAATTTCGGAATTATTAGAGAGCGCCTTAGTCATTGATATTGCCAAGTAATATTTCCTCAACAATTTCATACCCCTGCAATTCTCGAACAAAAGTGTAGAGGAGAATCCCCTATTATGAGATATGCTCCTAATATGAGATAATGGAGTTTCTGCTAAACTAGTGAGTACCATCTGTTAATTCCACCATAAACTTATTACTCTTGGTGTAAAATGTATTTAGTGAAAAATTCATTGTTCGTTATTGCGTTTAGCTTTTGCAAGAAAAGGTTTGTGAAATTGTGAACATGTCAAAGGAACTTAACTTAAGGTAAGTCTTTAAACCTTGTTTATTACATAATAAAGAAATGGTTGGCAATAAATTCAGTATGCAATGATAGAGTAGAATCGTAGTAACAGGAAAATACGCGATTTGTTGAATTGCTTAATTGTAGAGGTTAGATTTCATGATCGCGAAACCGCTAGGCGTGTAGCTCGTATAATGAGATATTCAGGGTACTCTTAATATGAGATCATTATTGCTCGAATATGAAGAGTATGTAGTGTAATACAAAGAAAGAAAATACTACGTTAAGGTTAAAGAAAAGTTAATACGAATTTATGTTACGAATTTTTGTGTGTTTAATTTTTATAGAATCTGACTATGGAGGTTAGAGAAACGAGGAAGCGTTGATAGTGGAATCGTGAAGATTTGGCGAAGGCTGTGGCAGCAGTATTTTTATAAAAATATCTAATAAAGTTTTTTACTTGCAATACTGATGTATTTTGCACTTTTAACACCAATTTCTCAAGGTATCTTATATTAGGAGCACACTTTCGCGATCTTGCGTAAAGCTCTTTTTTCAAATTTTTTTAATTTTCAGAAAAAATAATATTTAAATTAGATTTTTCATTTCACCAACCTAAAGCTTATTAAATTCTCTTCAAGAGAACGTATTACATTTTTAAATTCTGCCTATAGATTTCCTTACATTCGGCAAAATCGATATGGTATCTCATAATCGGGGACTTTCCTCTATCAATTGCGTAAAAGATCTGTCCAGCTAGACCGCTGCTTTAAAATGTTTCTTTGTTCGCCATTTTCTGTTTCGATTTACCGTATTGTCATGGACTCCCTAAAATTAGAAAAATGTTCGAAAAATAAATGGACACGGACCGGATCGAAAGAAGGAATAAAATGAATGAAGGATTCTCAGTAGCATCAGGAACCAGGTTTAAATCTCCTTAGTCAATCTACAGTCTCTCTGTCGTTCTTATTTTCTCCCTGTTTCTGCCTTCCGAGGCTGTAGACCTGCGAGAACGACCGACCGACCGGGAAAAGATGAACAGTTTCGCAAATTCTTTTAGATCCAAGACCGACCGACCGACTAACACTGACAATGAAAAGCGTGTTTGATAATCATATTCTGGACAAGAGAGGAAAAGAGAGAAATGTTGCAAGTAACCTTGAAGTTGAGAAGCGGGAACTTTCGTATCTATTCATTCATTCATTTACCGTTTGAATGTTCACACTTTCCTTCTTTCTCGCCTTGCCTGAAGCCCGGCATTCCAGCTGGTAAATCTACCTCACATTCTCAAGAACATTGTTCCTCTGTGGTTTACGGTGCCAACCTACCTAAGTCTCGGAGAGCGAAAATTCCAAAAATTTACTGGCTTTGTGAAAATGTAGAGTATAAACCTTTGTGCATTTTATTGTAGTCACTTTAAAAATAGCATGTCTGCAGGTGGTCTGCAAAAATAAGCAGCGTGCAAAATAGTTATCGCACCATATATTATATATTTATATAATAATATATTTTTCAGGAAGATCAAAAGATCTGTTACAAAAAGGAATTTTTGCAATTTTACATGCAAACGTTTGCAATATTAATTATTTATAATATTATATATAATAAAAACCTTATTATATTGAAATACTCTTTTGGAGATGACCTGCAGGATTTTCTACAGGAAATAAAATACAAACAATTTCTGGTTGGAGAGGACACATGGCATTTTCGGAATATAGAAGCATCCGAAGAAAAACATAGAAACATGATATATTATTATAAATTTATAAAATCGAATAATAATCGTTGGGCAGTCAGTTGATCAAAACAACTAGAGATAAAAATACCAGGGATATTACGAAAGGATATGAAGTAAACACGAGATATAATTTAAGTATCGTGATGACCTCATTCATCGGCCCTATGTCCCTCCCCCTGTATTTGTATTTAGCCTAAATACTAATATCAATTTCTTCCAAGTGTTAGCAGCATCATTTAGCCACGCACGAAGCGACCAGTGGAAGAACAAGCTGGCGCTGAGACCGGCTACTCACAATCTCTCTTTCGCGATAACGCCGCATCCTTTGATATCAACATTACGCTATACACTTCCGCTGCCGGAATGCTGCGCACATTCCCTCCATACATGTGCATGCGATATCGCGGACATGCTGAAGTACGATTCTCTCACTTGAATAATGTTTGATCTAAGAGACTTCGCGCAGGCACGTTAAAATATTCGCAATTTTTATTACATATTTTTATGATACACGAAAATTTCGAAAGATACATCGATATTAAAATTCACTTGCATCCCTCATGTGTTATTATTATAGTTAATAATTTATATCGGGTCGGTCAAAAAGTTTGGTTCGATTTTTGCAATAAATTTTGCTTTATTGCATTTATTCATTAGAAACAAATTATTCATCACCATCGTTGTTTATTAGAATTATTGTCTTTATTATATGTAAATTGATTCGAAAAATTAAAAATCGAACCGAACTCTTCGACTGATCCAATAATAAAATTCATGATAAAAATAAGAGAAAATAACAACATGCATAGGTAAAAAACTGTGTACGTGACTGAAAAATTCTCTTGAGGATTTAAAATAAATTAGAGAACAGTAGAATTAAAAGTACAAATCCATACGTCCTAATTCCGGAGCGGCGAAATCGCGTGCGACAATAAAGATGTTCTATGATTTCTCAGTAATACAAAATAATTTATGAAAACCAGATTTTTATTAAAATAAAATGCTGCCACCCCGATGAACAAATATGTATACCCTCGAAACATGCAGCAGCTTGCTCGCGCGCTCAGAAACACAACGTCCCTGCTCGCGGCAAGAAGAAATGAGCATTTGATGAATTATGATACTTACGTGGGCGGCGGCGAATAAAAGGACGAATGACATGCGATTTCCGAAGCGATCGCCGACAATCCACTCGGCGCGAATCTATTAAAATCCATCGTAAAGCTATCCGCGTTTCTTCACGTGGCTGAAACTGGACGTAGTCGGGAAAAAACGTCCAGCACGTGGTCCAGCACGTGACATACACTTTCGACCGTCTGTTGATAAACAACAGCTCACTCTGCTCTCCCCAAAGTTTTTTTCAACGAGTACTGCTATCTTGACGAACGGTCCGTCATTATGTCCTCTCTTTCCTTTCTCTACGTACACTTGCTAATGTACGATGCACGACATTAAGTGACAAGCAAAGTGATCGTCAACTGTTACTCGACTTCAGTGATCCCATGGAAATTGGTTCGCGTAACGCACTGCGGAAGCTGGCTACCAGAACTGGCTACTGCCGAAGGCCTGCTGCACGGCCACGTTCATGACTTGCCTCTCACCGCGTTACTTGCGTCTTCATCCTTCAAGAGAATTATAACTGTACGACGATTGTAAGTATATCCCTTCTGAATGTTCTTTCTCCCTCGCACTCAAAAAGCTGGCCTGCAAGCGTCGCACAATGTATCGTCTATCTCGATTCTCGGAGGGTGTTGTGAAGAGAGAACGGATATCGCACGCGTCGCGTCGCGCCACGACCTCCGATGTCTCGATATTGACGAGACAAAAATCATGAGAAGTCGAGTAACGCTTGACGCCGCGCGGGAGGTTTGCGCCCTAGGATAGTCTCGCGTTTGGTATCTCGAGGATACCACGTTACGCGGTAACGCATCGAGAGTCTGTCCCCCCACGGCGACGGTCGGATTTGCACTGAACAGACACCCGGCAGGCCGGCAGTGGAAAGTTTAACGCTGGGTCCGGCGGCGACGGCGGCGAAAGAAAGTGGAGGGAGAAAGGGTCGCCGGCGACCCCAGAGAGAGAGAGTGGGGGGGGGGAAGAGGCAGGAGGAGCGGTGCACGAGGGAACCGGGATCTCGACTTGGTGGTGCAAAGGGTGAGAGGTGGAGCGGAGGCGCCACCGGTCGTCCCTACGGGCTTACATGTACGTCATGCATGCCGCCGTGCCGGACCGTGCGTACACACACTTACATACACACACTTACAAGAGAAGAACCGCGTCGCGGCCAAGAGCGACCGACCGACCGATCGACCGATGAGCTACAGATCCGGTAATGCAACGATGCAAGACGACTGCGACTTTAGACCTGCCCGGAATAACAATCGACGTGGTTGGCAATGGCAAGGAAAGTCGCTGTTATGAAGGTAAAATCTAGGATAAATTTCTACAGCTTTCCCAAACGTTTTGTTTGTGAAGACCTTCAGAATGACAGCGAAAATAATATACCTTTGTCCATTTCGAGTCTAAGCTGTACCGCTCGAAAATATCTCGATAGATGAAAAAAATTGCAGACATGAAAATACTGAGAAAACGAGAGAGATTGAGCACGCACATTTTTTAACAAGTAATTTATAATTTATTTACGAGTAAAGAACAATTTCACGTTTTATATATAATGTTGTAGTAATAAACAAATATGAAATAATATTTAAAGGTAAATACATGACAAGTGTTCATATTTTTAACATTTTGTTAGAAGTACAATAAAATTTGTTAACTTCCAGAGATACCTTTCTGTACCGCAAAGGAGACCTTAGGTTGCTTAACTCGAGAGGAGAGGTACGCCGAGAAAAACGAGTGCAGAGAAAGGAGATGAGAAGGTGTACTGCTGGAAAGAGAAGAAGAGGCGACTCGAACGAGGAAGGAGAACGTGAGCGAGACGAGGAAATGAGAGGAAGGGCTTCGGACTCCGGAATAAGCCGCAAGGTCCCGCGCGGTATCACGCCGTTCTTGGTTCTGAGAACCAAGAACCGATCGACTGCTTGACGGGCCGTGGCAAAAGAAACGCAAAATCGATAGCGCACAATCATTGCAGGAGTCTCTCACGTTTCGAAAAATATCGTGAAAAATTATCGAAATTCGACGAGCCCTAATCTCTTTTCTCGAACATATTAAACTTGGTAAGGAACTTCCATTTCGATTTGCAAAGCCAAGGAATACCTTTAAAATACCTTTTTTCCATTCATTATAGCTGATCAGTAAAACCCAGTAGCCATGTAACGCAACCTTGATCACAGAATAATATAATAATAATATTAAAATATTATCAAATTTAATATAATAATATTAAAATATCACCAAACAGGTAATCGGCAGAGCGACAATCTCGAGAGCAAACCGAGAAGCTCCTCTAAAACGCAAGTTCGTGCACTAAATGCGATCGGAAGAAATCTGAAAGCTGAAAAGAGGACACACACCGAGAGCCATCGCGAGAAAGGAAGAACGACTCGTCGCGTGACTCGTCGTGCGCTTCGAAATTGAGCGCGGCATATGTCGCGCGCCGGGTTGAATGGATATGCAAAATCTCGAAGAAAGAACTTCCTGCGCGGCCGCACGAAACCGCGAGGACGAAGCCCCGTCGCCGTCCGTTTGAACGTTCTGTGACGAGATTCCGAGAAGGAGCATTGCGACGATGAAGACGCTCGCCGTGAAGACAGAAAGGAGCGAAGGAGAACGATCAGGTACACGGCCGTGTGAGCGTGGTGATACGGTCGACGGATGGGATGCAGGTCGTTCCGTGATACGGACAGGTTTTTCCCGCCCGAGCGCACGCGGGTCTTCTCGCCGCCTTCCGGGTTCTCAATTCGGTAAAAAAGGAGAATGGAGTGGTGGTCCAACAGCTGAGAACCGCCAGCAGCGGCCCGCTTGATCGACAAAAAAATGCAGACTCTTCTCGAGTAACTGGCGACGATCGCCCGGCATTGTCACGCGCGCGAATTCTGCGTTTTCTGCATCACCTGTTAGCCGTGAAAGAGATTGCGGTAATTGCATAAATTGACAGCGGTAATTATGTAAAATTGTCGTACGGCCGTACTTTATATTCAATCGTCGTTTTTGCACAGTTGTACTTTTTCACATTTCGAATCTAGGTTTTAAACATTTATTTTTACTTCCTCCCTGTCAATTATTTAACTGAAAACACACTCCTGAACAGTAATCCCGTAATTCTGAATGCATTAATGTGAGTGTCCGCCCGCAAATGCGTCGAGACGCACTACGACGGTGAAATATGGTCGAAATGTTAAAATTGAGACTGTTCCAGAACTGTCGAGAACTGTCGATAGAATTGCAGGAAATGGTCAGCACGACGCATTTTCACTAAGTGTCGTGCTGGACGCAGATATAAAAAATTATTCAAAAATTGTTAATTGGTGGAATATCGATCTGAAATTGTATACATATGTGAATCTCGATTGGAACTATCGGGAACTCTAGTCAAAAATAATAATTTTCAACGCGTTTTAGTACTTTAGAGGAGAGAGTGTCGTGCTAGATTCGCGAAGTTAGCACGACATTTTTTCAATTTTGAATTTTTAATAGAAAAAATGCGGAACTCTTTTTAATTTTTATCAGGAACTGTAGAACTATGAAAAGTGCTATTAGAACTCTTAGTATTTTTTCGATATTTGTAGAACGTCGTGCCAACTTCACAGACACAAAATTGATGCACGACATGCTATTCTGCCTCATCCAGGACATCCGACGCGGTAACCTCGAGTACGATAATTTCCCCGGACTGCATCGAATTTGTACGAGACTTCGACGTATGAACTTTAAGTGCCATGCGTCGCACACCGGGTGTCGATCTCTGTCTTGCAACGTTCTCGTATGTACCGTCGCACGCTGAATAGCGATGCATCCATGACGGGGGAAAGAGATGGGGGCCGACGAAAACCAGGAGGGGTTCACCGTCACTCGTTTGCCTGTGTTCCTGTGAACGGGGCAGCTGTCTCCCGTTTGTTTCCGCGCGCGCGCGCGGGCACGAGATGACCGTCGACGGCGCCGGCGAGGTCACTCCAGTGACCAAGAATTCCTTCATATTGTGCGAATTTCTCGCATCCGACTAGTTCAAATCATTTCTGTTCAACAAGGCAGTAACATCTTTTCGACAAAAATCTAGTCATGAAAAACAAAACAGATTTTGATATCTTGACAATATTTTTATGTTTAAACAATATTTTTATTTTCCAGCGCTTTAACGTGCTTTGTATTTATTGATACTTTATTTTTAAATAAATATCCACATAATATAAAAAAAAATGAATATATTTCTGATTAAAATTATGTAAATTATTTGAAGGTATGCCTATTGAAACGTGCTAAATGTACACAGGAAACGCCGAGAAAAGAACAGCGTGATGCGGGGTACAATCTTCAAGTTGTGCTACGCAAATAACAGCGGCGAGGGCAGAGCGCGAAACGCGTGGATAGATGAGGAACAGGCAGGATGAGGCAGAGGGAAAAGAGGAACGTGGGAGGGCATGGATAGGGCACAGACAGGGGCGTGCTCTACGTGCTCGCGACTACGAGGAGACTGGCGGGCACGATGCACGAGTGTCGCGTCCGCTTGTCCTCGCCTGGCAGTTGCCATGCGGGGCACTGGAACCCGCGGGTTGACGTCACCCTATCTCCCAACGGGCAACTTAATATTGATAAGTGGAAGCGTGTTGCGTCCTGGGACGAAGAGATCGCTCTGTTGTGTCTCCAGACAGACGCACGCGGATGAACGATGTCGACGCACTCGCGCGCGGATATAATAGCAACAAAAGCGCGTCGCAAAAGGCGGGAAGCCCCCGTATCAGGGTACGTATTGGAGATTGAAGTCGCAATTTGATCGTCGAAGTCGAGATTGGGATTTGATCAATCAGAACAGAGGTAGCAGATAACATTTTGATTGGGCAAGTCCTTCCAACCACCAAATCGTAATCTCAAATCATCAATGCGTACCCTGATACGGTTTCTTTGCGATTTCATGCGATCGACGGCCAAAATCTGGATTTTTATTATAAATGTTCATTGCGAGAATATATTTGCGAACACGCCTTCATAATGTTGCAACGTGATTGGTTAATAACAAATTTTAATAACACTATTGCAAGTTTATGCATTCTTTTTTTGCAATTGCGATTCTTGCTTTTTATGAAAGAGTGCGGATTTTGCGTAAAAAGATCTTTCGCAGGATGAAAGTTTTGACCCCTTTTTTGATGAACCTCTTCCGCGGGTTATTCTATACGTTCCTCGGTCATCGGATACAAGAATGAGAAAGATGAGATGGACGTGAACGGACAAGTAGTGTAAAAAAATGAGATGTCACAAAGAACAAGTGGGAACGGAAGTACTACGTTACAGTTTTAAAGAAGATGACACAAAGAAGGATGACGGGCTAAATAACAACACAAATTCAGAGGGAATTTTGCCAATTATAAGATGTAAAAAATAGCTCTTATAAATTGCGTATCACAAATACATATGATAGAAAATTAAAAAAATGTTAAGATGATCAATAATCAAATTTTCTGGATATTTCAACGTGAGACGTCTCTGTAGATGGAATGAGGATCCATATCCTGCGCGAAGAGGAAATCATCTATTCGACTATAGAGAACAAATACACAATACAATGATAATCACACGACCAATCTCGATGATAATAAATCTCCGAGATATTGACAAATAATATCGAGTTCACCTTGAGGCAAGTTTGTTATTGTCCCAATTCTCTTTGCCTCAAAAATAAATATATACATACGTAATATAACAATAAATTTTATATATATATATATATATACACACACATACGCACACAATGCAGACGAGAAACTTCGAGAAAGCATTTTTGTGCATCAATCTCTCAGCCGGTCTCCGTCAAATTACAAATGAACGAGGCTTGAACCTCGATAAAAGTACAAGTCATGTGCATCGTATTTTGCAGATCACTGATTTCGATATATTCGTCATCGCTCGCAAGTCCGTGCGTGTTCAACTCGACCCCCCTTTGTCACACTCTCTTCCTCTCCTTCCCCTCCCTTCACTCATCAGATTCTTTTTCCCGCCAAAACGCACGCCCTGAAAGATGCGATGTCATGCGTCGAGGGCGCGAGAGAACGCAGTCGAGAGTAAATCCGTTTGTTTCGGCTGCGTTCTCTCCTCCTCCCTCCCTCCCCCGTGTCCTTTCCGCCCCTGTTCCTGATCAAAACTTGAACGTGGATCTATTTAATTTTAAATGCAGGCCGCGTAGGGGGTAGAGCGTACATCGCCGGGACGAGCATTTTGGAATGCTCTGGAATGACGGGAATTTACAGGAATCGCGCGTTCGGCAAGCGCATCCCGTCGATCGGTACGACGCAACAAGTCAAACGCAATAACACTCACCTCTTCCTACCGAGAGACATATTGTTCAATGTTGCATCGTTTTGGAGCGAACGTCCGAGCCTGATGCGTGATCCCCCGCGGGAGAGGCGGCAAAAGCCGAAACAATATGGCCGGTGGTCTCACCCTCGCGAACGACGAAAACACCAAGTTCTAATGCGCGCGAGATGTGAGGCGAGACTTCACCCGATCTCCCTCCCGAACAACCCGCGAGTTACCGCCGATCGCGCGCGCTCGCTCGCCCGTCCGGACTCGCTGAACGGTCGCGTCCCGTTTACGCGCCAAGCTCGCCGAGCTTGACAAGCGGGGTTACTACGGTCGCTCCCCGCGACGACGCGGAGCGATCTATCTCACGTCAAGCGCGGGGTAAACTTGTCATGGGCCATGGTACGGAGAGATGCTGACTGCTGGCATCTCGTGTCTACATTACCGACGCGACAGATCAGCTGCAGATTCCTGCATTATCGACAATAATGAAATAAAATATTTTTGGAATTATTTTTTAATGATTTAAATCATATTTTGCTGCGTAGTGTATATCATGATATTTGTTCTTTAAACAACAGGTTGACAGATTGATGTATAAAGAAATTCCGAACGTAGAACGAACCACTTGACCTGTCGCATGCGCAACTGTCATAATGCCGGCCAAGTTCCGCGCCAATTTCATATCGCAGTAACATTCGCTAATACTCGTGACACAACACGAGCGACGATAATAAATCATTTCATTGAAAATGAAGTTCAAATGTAGAATGGTGGATGCGGGTGCCATGCGGGATTTTACGAGTAATATCAGCATTTCGTGTTTCTAACCTTATCGTAGATGCTGAGGATTTTAAATACGAATGTTGACGTGTCGCAGTGTTTCGGTTATTTAAATCCGTCTCACGTGCACTGTCCGTCTCGTCGAGATTAATCTTAATCTCTTTAATTCTTAATTTGTTTAATTATAATTTGTTATATTTCAGGCATCGTCAATAATATATCCCGGATGGCGAAATATTGCGTTCTACGATTGACGCCGGACGAGTTGTGCTTCAACGTTGGGGACGAGCGTGTACCTGTGCTCTGGGCTGTGCTCGCTCAGCATTACTTCTTCGTAGAATACATCATGAGCGGAGTGTCCGAGCAGGAGAATGAAATCTATCTGGAATTTGATGCGTCGATGTTCGCCAGAAGCTTAAATAGCCTGAAGGTAGAGGCCAAGAGTGTCAAACTTAAATTGACCAACAAGCGGCAGCCCTGTTTGACATTTGACATCGACTTATCTTCCTTATCCGTTGACACGCGGCAATGCACACACGATGTGCCAGTAAGGCTCATACCGCGCAAAGAATGGCCGGAGCACAAGATGCCTGACATACCTGAATTCGATGTGAGTGCGACAGTGAGTGGTGTTTCGCTAAACGTACATAACTGGATCAAGTAAAAGTGAGATCTTATTTCAGCTGTCGTTGGAGATCCCGCACCTAAAGTACCTGCGCCACATCGTGGACAGAATGAAAAATATGAGTTCTCAGGTAATAGTGATTGCCAACAAGTGCGGCGCGTTGGTGCTGAAGATCGAAGTGGATCACGCTTCCGTATCTAGTCACTTCAAGGGGCTGCAAGTTTGGGAGAGCAGACAAGAACAGAATAACGACGATATCTTCGCGACCGTCGGCATAAAGAAACTTGCGATGTTCTTCGGCTGGGATATTCTCAATCCGCAGAACGTTAGATGTAACATATTGCAAGAGAAAATGGTAAAATTAACGTTAGATATAGGGGATCACGTTACGCTGCATTATTTTATACCGGCCATCGCTGCTTGAGGAATAAAAAAAAAGTCATGTTAGGGATATTACTGAAATGCAAAAAATATATATATTTTTTTACGTTTTCATTTTCATTCACTCACCCTTTTCACTCTCCGACAAAGGTAATCGCAGCATACGAATCACAATTCGAAGAACAATTCAAGTTTACATAAGGAAATTTGTATTACGCAACGTGTGATGATGCGCGACGGACGACGGGGATTAATTATACGCTAGGTGCAAGTTTTGTTCGCTTTCTTGTCTAAAACTTTGATGCATCTGATCGATCTGCTGTATCTTCTGGCTCAGCAGGGCTGTCTGTTGATCCAACCATTGTA
This sequence comes from Ooceraea biroi, assembly GCF_003672135.1. Classification (NCBI taxonomy): domain Eukaryota; kingdom Metazoa; phylum Arthropoda; class Insecta; order Hymenoptera; family Formicidae; genus Ooceraea; species Ooceraea biroi. The sequence continues at coordinate 3,248,685 of NC_039506.1, forward strand.
AACTGTTCATGTGCGCGTTCAAGATCTTCCCGATTTGGACGATGGGATCGCTAGAGTCTTGGGCGCGATTCGCCTCGTTCAAGTGTTCTATTATCTCCTTCAAATCTTCGGACATACGTTTCAATTGAGTATCAAGATTCTCCGACAAGCGATAAGTGTACTCCCGATCGGAGTCCGAGACGGAAAGAGACGCCAGCTCCTTCTCTAACGGCACCAAGCACTCTTGTAACTCCTTCTGTTGGCCAACCTGGAAAATCACCATCATATTTCAATTTAATTCAACAAAAATTTGATATCGTAATTTTATTTAATTGGAACCTTATCTTTTATTTAATTAGAACCTTAAGTCTATATAATACGTGTGACTTACAACATAATCCAGCTCATGTTCTAATTGTTGCTGTTCAATTTTCACTCTTTCGACTTCTTGATTCAGCGTCACTATCTTCTCGCCGTTTGTGATCAACAATTTATCCCATGCGTTAACTTGTGTTGCTTGATTCACAAATACTTTCTCTTGCTCCTCCAATTCCAAGGTCCACTTGTTAATCGATTCCTCGAGCTGACAGAAATTGATCGCTCCTGGTTGAACACCAGTCGCAGAACTGACACTATGACAATATAACGAAACAATTTTGATGAACGACTGAATATTAGCTAATTGAATTTTCATCGTCATTTAACGGTGTGTATATCCAGATTAATCATTGCGAGACAAGAATTTCATGATACTTGATACTCACGTAGTGGTGGTTCCTAAAGCAGTATGAGTAGAGGGTGTGTTGTGTGTTAAACTCGTTGAGATAGCGGCCGAAGTTGTTTTGCTCAAGGGAAACCCTGCCGAAGTAGTTGTCGGCGTTCCAACCCCAAAACTAAATCCTCCCGTCGTAGTTGGTGCCAGGGCGAACCCTGTGGTTGCGGTCGTGGTAGCACCTGCTTTCGAAGCATCGAACGAGAGTCCCGCCGTTGCGGCTGTCGGAGCTGTACTGCTGGTGAGATTGAAGCTTGAAGCAACTGGCGCAGACGTTGTCGTTGCAACTGTGCTGCCAAGACCAAACCCAGTTCCAGTGACCATGGCATTTGGAGTACCGAAAGTCAGGCCAGTAGGTCCTTACAGATACATCATAATGTGTTAAATAAACGAGATCACTGAACATGCCTGTTGTACGTCACAAAGATCATCAGAAAAAGCAGAGAAACATTTCATGACACATTAAACAAAAAATTATACCTGCCATAGATTTGGGTGCTCCAAAACTAAAACCACCTGTTGTAGTGGTCGCAAGAGCGAATCCTGCAGTCGCAGCTGTAGTAGAACCTACTTTGGAGGCATCGAACGAGAGCCCTGGTGTCGCAACTGCTGGAGCAGTGCTACTAACAAGATTAAAAGTTGAGGGAGCTGCCGTGGCCGTGGTCGTTGCAACTGTATTGACAAGTCCAAACCCAGTTCCAGTGGCCATAGCGTTTACCAAAAGTCAAGCCGGTAAATCTTTGCACATATATTATAATGCTTTAATAAACGTTGAATGTGCCTTTTATGTATCATAAAGTTTGGCAGAAGCAGAGAAGCATTTTATAACGCATCAGAATATAATTCTACCTGTCATAGAAGTAGGTGCTCCGATATGAAAACCATCCGCAAGAAGATAGTTGCTTTACAGCGTCGGAGAATAATCTCAGATAATCACCTCTCTAGTGGCACCTAGTCCGGATCTTTGACTATATACCTATGGACTGCTACGTTGCCACTTGGGTAATGTAAAAGACGCGATCCAAGATCTCAGCGCACCCACGTCCCAACGGCCAAGCCAAGAACTAATAGTCGTACATATACCTTTGACTGAAGCATTTGTTCTATGGTTTCATGACGCATGTGAGACGTTAGACCTCCGGCACACCAGCGCGACGCGACATGCGATGCGCGATATGCGACGTGCGATATCCAATGAGCGTACAGTGTTTATGGAAAAGCTGTACGCTCATTGGATATCGCACGTCGCGTATCGCGCATCGCGAACCGCGTCGCGCTGGTCTGCCGAAGGCGTTATAAGTGACAAATTCTAAGTGAAAACAAAATGGTTCGTTATTGTTGTATCAAATCATGTACAATCACACGATACAAAGCCAAAACAGGAATACAAAAATCGTCTCGAAATAAAGAATTCACACTTGGTTCCTTAAATTCTCTGCGATTATCGGTCCGCAATTCCGATGGTTGATGCACAGATCCTTGAATCTGAAAAGTTTCTCCTTACTTACTTACGAACGGACGTCGATTAATCATTGAGGTCATACCTCATACAATAACGAGCACTACAGAAAAAATATTTAATATTTATAGAATAGAAAATAAAACACGCATTTCAAAGAATGACTTTGCACGTAATAAGAAATATAAATGTCCAAAATCTTTTTACCAATTTTGACGCGCACGTATTAAATAATGATTTATTAGAAAATCACAAACATAAAATGATAAAAACAATAATAGAGTTTTATTTGAAAATAAAGTTATATTGGTTTGGCAAAGAATTGACACGTAACTTACATGTAAAATATGTCCGTAAAGATTTTACAAAACTAATTTTGTTCAAAGGGCAGTAAGTGTAGTCTATATATACAGGGTGGCCCATTTTAATTTATACAGTCGATTTTTTAAAAAACTAAAAGAGATACGAAAAAATGTTTCAGACAGACATGTCACGATTTCGAGGGGGACATAAGATGATACCATTGGTTTGACCTTGAATAGTCGTTTGAAGGTCACGCGAAGATCACCTTCAATTTCTTAAATTGAAACCCCAACTTTTTATTGCAGATTCTTATTCTCCATCGAAAAGTAAGTAACTTTTGTCTGAAACATTTTTCCGAAAAATGTCATCTTATGTCCTTAAAATGTCCTCAAAACTCATCTTGAAGATCATTTTAAGGACATAAGATGACATTTTTCAGAAAAACGTTTCAGACAAAAGTTGCATGTTTTCTCGCGTAGAATCCGAATCCGTAATAAAAAAAATACCATGTCTCATTAAAAAAAAATTTCAGAATTCTAACTTCCGGTCTGAAATTTTTTTTTAATGAGACATGGTATTTTTTTTATTACGGATTCGGATTCTACGCGAGAAAACATGCAACTTTTGTCTGAAACGTTTTTCTGAAAAATGTCATCTTATGTCCTTAAAATGATCTTCAAGATGAGTTTTGAGGACATTTTAAGGACATAAGATGACATTTTTCGGAAAAATGTTTCAGACAAAAGTTACTTACTTTTCGATGGAGAATAAGAATCTGCAATAAAAAGTTGGGGTTTCAATTTAAGAAATTGAAGGTGATCTTCGCGTGACCTTCAAACGACTATTCAAGGTCAAACCAATGGTATCATCTTATGTCCCCCTCGAAATCGTGACATGTCTGTCTGAAACATTTTTTCGTATCTCTTTTAGTTTTTTAAAAAATCGACTGTATAAATTAAAATGGGCCACCCTGTATATAAGCCAAATACCACTCACTGACTCATCAACGTGCAGCCCGAACCACTGCATCTATCGACTTGAAATTTTAAGGGTATATTCCTACTAGTACGTAGGTGCTCACTAAGGGTGGGTTTTCCGAAATTCCACCCCTAACGGGTGAGAAGGGGTAAAATGTGTTTTTATTTAATTCTACACATAATATCGCGGGCGGAGCCCGCGTGACGGGGGATGCTAGTGTATAATAAAACTGATTTCTAGTCTCTTAAGATTACGTTTTTATTTTCTTAATTTTTTCCTTTCAAGTATACTTTATTGTACTACATTCTCATGTACCTAATGCTTTATTGTAAGTAAGAAAAGAATTTGAAGTTATTTTGCAATTTAACATGAAAAGTGCAACAATTTTACTGTTCAAAAAGCATTTAAAAAATCATATTAATACAATGACCATGAATATTTTGTTTGATATTGTAGTATAAGAGAATGTGAATATTATATCCTTAAAACAATGTTCACGAAATATATGATTATTAGTTCTTGGTTTGGCCGTTGGTACCTGGTGGCGCTGAGATCTTGGATCGCACAATGGCTGCCCATTAGCGTCCATAGGTATATAGTCAAAGGTCCGGATGGACTAATTCGGCCATGTTGATCGGTGTTCTTCAGGGTGCGCGCAGCCGCAGGCCGCGCAGAGGGGGAAAGAGGGAACATTCAAATGGTCACATTCAGGGATTTAAAAACCGCGTAGAGAAGACGATAAAGTTAGGGAGGAGGATCTTGAAGTAAAGGAAATATATTCATGGAATGTTGAGGAAAAGCATGGTGGAGATAAAGGAGTAGTTTACGGGCCTTGAGTCTAGTAAACGTGCAGTGAACTTGTTTTTTAAACAAACACTATATAATTTAAATATATTGATATTCATCAATTTCTAACCACAACCAATTTAGATCACATTTTTATTATGCCAATAGTTCATAAATATATTTATATTATTTTATTGTAGGCGACGCTCGATTATAGGATAACGATGTTGAGAAATAGCTGGAGTAGTGTAACGAGGAAGCGAGCGTTGTAGGATGATCATCATATCATGTGTAGCCTGTTGTCGTTTTTCAATATCTGAAAGACTACTCATAACAGAGTCTATCTTCTTTTCAATACTATTTAGTTTATCATATATGTATTGGGCTGGAATTATAATGTCTCCTTGTTTAACCCCCGGTGGAACAGTTGAAAGCATATCTGGTCTTGGATGCATCGATAATGAGGCTACATGTGGTAGGATCTCTTCTTCATCAGATCCATAATATGGTCCCGGCTCCATTTCTCGTACGACCTTATAAAATATAAATCGTTGACTTTACAAAACGGGATGTTTGTGTTGAAGATTGGTGATCTTTTAGAATTCTATGAGAGAATTGAGACTGAGCATGCTGCCAAATGAAAGATACGGCTTCTAAATGAGATATATAGATAATAATTATCCATGAACTCTATCACTGGAAACACTGGGAAAAATATAGACTTAAAAACATAAATTTAGAGTTTTAAAAGAATATATATACTTACGTATTTTGTTGGATCTTCCAGATAATCACCTTCGACTGAGGCCACCAAATCTTCCATGTATGTATGTACGTACCTGTTTACCTCTTTTTATTGTATAAAACAAACAAAAAAACCTGCATTACCTCATGCGACAAGCGTTTTTAGTGCCCTCATACCTACGATATCCGTCAAGCGAACTAAAATTGAATATGGCGTCGATTCAAATAAGTGGCGCCAATGCATTGCAATACGAAAAGCAATCTCGGGGAAGAAACTAGGAAGAAAATAGCATTTAAAAGTGAACAGTATTTGATATAAAATAAATATTATATATGTCTTGAAATTAATTCTATGTAAGAGATTATTATATGTAAATAATAAATTAATTCTAAATAAGAGAAGTTTCTTTTGCTTGTAGTTTGCAATTCGTGAGCCATCAACTAATCCCTGCAAAGTGACAACCCGTTGTTCAAAGTCGAATGACAGGTTGCTAGTCCGAGTCTAGAAGCTTTTGAATTGATCGTGTTTAATTATTTATTTGCCATAACAATTGGGCGAGAGATTAAAATCTATACTTTAATGGTTTGTTTTAACATTGTATAACCTCTTATCTAACTTCTCAACTTTATGCTTAGCTTCCATGCTTATCACATTCTCAGCACAGTTCCAGGCCATGATACATAACAATACCTAGATGCGAATACGTCCGACTCGAATGTACTTAATTTAAAATGAAGAATAAACAAATATCAATGACATTAAATACACGCACATGCAAAATCAATCTCGACTGCATTAATCAGTTATCAATATATCCTATAAATCGAATTAATTATATAAAAAAACTGTCGCGATCGCGGTTCAAGGATTTTTCAACGCGCATCGATCTAGGTCTATGCAAATTAATGTGCATGATCAGATGGCAGCACGCAGCGGGCCCGGAAAAGATACATGGAAGTCTCCCGCATCCCCCAACCCCACCGCCACCCGAGCTCGCGAGTCGCCATAGAACTCACAGGAATCTGCTCGAAATACTCGATGAAATTCGGGTGAGTTGTCTTGTCAATTTGTCCGGATGCGCGCGAGGCACGTCGCGGCTATCCGGCACCACGATGAACGCCCGTCGCGGCGTTTCGCGCGACTCCGCTGTCCTACCGGTCACTGCCGAGGAACGTTGGTTTTGCGGTTACACCGTGGGTTACCGAGGCCGACACTTTTTTTCGTCGACCGAAAAAAAGAAGAATATGCACTGACAGTTTGTAAATCCGACGGTGATTCGCGTGCGACTGATCGCGCGATCGTGCCGTCGAGCGTCCTGCCTGCGCGGAACGGTCGATCTCCCGTGCTGCTCTGTCGATTCGCGGGAGCAGCCCGCGAGCCTGGGATACTCGAGTAACCGTAAAACCTACCTGGCACGGTGGAGTCAGGATTGCCTCCCCTTGACAGATCCGTTTTCTTCTCGCAGGTATTTTAGCATCTCTGCCACACCGTACGATGCCTGTCTTGCATGACAGACAACCGATGGCCCAAAGCGACGACGATACTAAACCGACTTCTACTTCCACCGCGTGATCGGACGATCATGATAGAATAGCACCTTGCAAACCGAGCCGTTCACCGTTCACCGTCAAGATGAGCGTCGGTCTCGCGGGTGTCGCCGATCTGTTCCATCTATTAGAATCTAATAAGATCGGGGAGGTTGAGGAGATCAAGAAAGTATTCCATGATCATTTCTTATGCAGTGAGTAATCGCTTGCATCCTACTTCACCCTACTTCACTCGTAGACGCGGGTTTAGACGTCTTTTAACTGTATTGGATGATTTGCAGCAAAGGACAATTGGTTGGTAAATGGATTATTCGATTATTATCTGTCCACAACTTCCTTAAGGACTGCCGAAGTATTGGCTGGAGTCCGGGATCCGCACGACAAACACCTATTGGATCGTTTATCAGATCTACTTTCAAAATCTGGCAATAGTGGACAGAGAATTCAGGCACTCACACTGCTTGGGCATATAGCCAGACGTCAACCTACTTGGTTATACAAACTAGCCAATCATGCTTTATTCAGAGATCTACTCAGATTACTTAAGGTAAACGGTTTCTCCCCTCTTTTGGATATTGGTGTATATACTTATTTATGTGTACATGCGTAAGCTTATCTTTATTAATTCGTCGTATATACCTTATTATATAATTAGCGAATGCACATTGTAACTGGTTTACGCTGAATATACACGTAAATACACATTTTATATGCCAATCGTCGTTCGTCCGATAAAGTTTTCACGTAACTCGGAAATGAAGACTATTTTACATGTTAGAATATATTTGTATTTGATCCAGAAGTAACTTTAAATATTGGAAGGGGTTAAATAGATACAGTTTTACAAAACTGTATTTTTCAAGGTGGAGGCAGATGTGTTACCACTTATGAGCGCCCTTCTTCTGTTAGTAATGTTGTTACCAATGTTACCTGCTGCTCTAGGGCCATACCTACCAGAAATATTTGAGGTATTCGGCCGTCTGGCTTCTTATTATCATCATCAGTCGTCCTTACTTTCTCCTTCTACCCCTTTCACCTCGACCACAGTACCAAATGTCATTGATAAGGACCACTTGTACCTCATACATTTGCAGGTGAATATTTACCATCATTTTATGAGCGAAGTAAGTCTAGCGGGTCTAACAGAATCACTTATCACATTACCATTTATAGGTAGGATTATACAGCTTGTTTCATAGACTGTATGCAATGTACCCTTGCAATTTTATATCATATCTGAAACAACAATACGTTCAGCGCGATCAATTGGCTACGTTTACTCATACCATTAGGCCCATGTTGGACTCTGTGCGTATGCACCCTTTACTTGTTACAGCGTCCAAGGATGCGGAAATTTCAGCCACTAGGTACACATATGCACTTATTACATATTTTAAAAATTTTCCATAAACTTGGCTTGTCATGGTAAATTATTCTTTTTATTGCGTGATAGGTGGAAGAAGATGGAGCATCACGATATTGTGATAGAATGCGGCCGCTTTACATTAGACAAATGTCGAGAAGAGATATTAAGCGTAGTTAATTCTCGGTGCACTCCACCTCTAGGTGAGCACCATCGCCATATTCATGTTTGATTCTCAGCTCGAGATGACGTTTACGTTATGTTTGTTGTCGCGTAAGAGAAATTAATTCCGCGTGATCTAAATGATGAACTCTTTCTCCTTTTAAGAAATGCAACGGATAGTTTACACGTTTCGTTTACGTAGTTGCAGATCAATCTTCCGTCAGCTGCGCACCGATCAACATTTGCGGCGGAGTAACGACTACGGAGATTAGGAACGGGGAGGACGATACATTCTGGTCACCGAGCATGGCAGTGCCGCCGCATAGTCCGTCATTTCAAAACGCATCTCATGAGCCACGCTCAGCCCCGCCGACGCCTAATAACAATAGGAGCGGTACTTCCCCGCCCGAGGCGGCAATCGAGGCCACCCCTGAAACAACTCCTGTTAAGGTACGGGAAACATGACTCTTCCGTTGCATGGGAAAAAATTAATGAAATCGTACTCGGTGTAGGATCTACGAAAGTTATCGAGACAAGTGTCCTCGGGGTCCGGCGCAGTGCGCGCTCTGAACGTATTGGGCAACGGTGCATCTTCCCGGCCGTCGACGCCCACTATACACATCGACGCTCCTATAAACTCCTCTGGTATTGTAGTGAGAAGCGCGGATACTGCGGTGAATACACACGGATTTTTTTCGCATAGAATTAATAAAATTATGACGGACAGACAAAGTGTTCAACAGTCGCAAAAATTAGTGATTAGCAGCGAGGAGAACGGAAGGCTCTTGGACATGGACATAAGTCAGAATGGGAAGAACGATTGTTGGCAGGAGGATCAAGAGGTTCGTGCAATTTACAATATACGTTCGCTGTTGCGTCGAACTAAAATGTAGAAACCGTATTGTACCGTGTGACTTTGTGATGCAGGTGTTGGAGATTGTCAGCTCGCATGGTAACGGTGCGGTTGAGATGCCCAAGTATGTTGTACCACAGTTCGCGGAGGCGCGAAACGAGAAGAACGCGTACGGCATTTTCGCCGATCTGTCGCAAAAGATTTATCAGTTGCGGTTGTACTCCCAGCGTCACGTTCCACCGGAACGCTCCAACTCAAACGTGTTGCGCAAGGTGGAGTATCTCGGGAAATCTTGGAAAGCCACACTCGAGACTTTGCATTTGTAACAACGATGAAAACGTATTTCCAGATCCAACGCTCTAAATCTTGCCCGGAAATGGCAGTGCAGAAAAAATGCAGCAGCGAGGACACAGCGGAGCAAGTGAAGTTGAGAAGGGCGAGAATATGCGAGGATATTGGCACTCAGACGTGCGATTTGTTTCCGTACGAGCACTTGCTGCTGGGAATGTTGGATCAAAGTAGCCAAAACTTTAGCCAAGAGGCTTCCGATTCAAGACTGTCGCCGATCAGCATGCTCGATCGGTATATCGAGGCTTGCACAAGAGCGAACAATTTTTCTAGCAACAACAGCAAAACAAGTAAGTCATCATATAATTTAATATAATGCAATTACTGCTTCCGGCGAGCGAGGTAAAATATCGATTCTTTAAAGGACCACACAATGCCAGGCAGAAAGAAAAGAAGAGAGCGGAGGATGATGGAGAGGAAGACGGAGGAGACGACGATGTGGACTCAACCTGCGCTAACCAGTTACTTCAGCTTATGCAAATGCAATTACAATTCGAGCGGCAACGGCGAGAAATACATGCTGAACGTAATCGTCGTCTGCTCGGTAAATTGAGGGATTCGCGAGCCTCGGAAGAGCATAATCTCGCTTTGGTTCGTTCATATTCTTCTATCCTGCAATAATGTTTGTCAAGGTTTTACGTGACTTGACAGATCTGGCATTGTTTCTCTTGCAGACTGACCGTCTGAAGATGATAGAGAAAGAAGCAGAGGAATTGAAAGTGCAATTGGAACACAACAAGAAGGAGACGCATCAAGCCGAAGAACAATATAAAGAAGCTATGCATCATTGGCAAGCTAAAGTATGGTTTCCTTACTCTTGTTTCACCTTTGTTACGAGAATATGTCGTAAAAATTAATTGTAACTGGTTTCCGTGCGTACAGTGTATCGAAGAACAACAACAGAGCTACACGCTCAAAGATCGTTTGGAGTGTCTCGAGTTGGAATTAAAGAGCGAGCAAAAGAAGGCGGCTGAAACACAGCAGCAGCTCCGCTCGACGGAAGCGGAGCTTTTCAACGCGGGACAACAACTTAAGGCGGCGTTAAAAGCCGCGGATCGTGGGAAAGAGCTGGAGCGCATCTTGGATACTATGCAGAAGAAATTCGTGCTTCTAGGAGAGGTAATTTCTTTCGAATAAAATAATTGGCAAATGTAGTCCTCGAAAAGAGTAAAATTATCTGTAAGAAATTAATGTTACTGTGCGTTACGAGCATAATTATTTTCTTCCTGCAGGCTCAATTAAGACTAGAAGAAAACACAGGTACATTTTCACCAACGTTTAAGCAAGAAGCGACGCAGCTTCAGAAGTCGTATACAGAAGAAGTGAATAGTAAGTTTCCGTGTACAGGCGAATCCGAAAAAAAGTACGCGCGAAATGCGAGTCACGAGTACTTCCTAATTGAGCTTGTATTACAGATACTCGCCGACAATTGGACTCACGAACGTCGCATCTGGAAGCGCTAAAGGCGCGCTTGAGCGAGCTAGAGAATAAGGAAGCGCGCAAGGAGGCGCAGCTGGTGGATCTGCAACGGCTCCTACAGGAAACCAAGGAGCAGCACGCGTTTGAGCTGGAAGCTGTCGAATCAAAATATCGAGCGCAAGTGGAGATTAATCTGCTCTTGGAGGGCCGTATTCTGGAGCTGCACGGTAAACTGGAGACGGTAACGTGCGTCAACGCCTCACCCATGGCCAATCCCGCCTCCTCGGCATCGCCTAAGGAACGATCTCCGCCTCTGTCGACCAGCTTAGCGTCGTCCAGCGAAGGCAGCCTCGCGTTTATCCATTCGGGCGCCGGGATAATTATGAACGACTGCTGCGATACCGCGACCGGCGAGATCTCCAACCTACAGGCCATGATAGAACCCGTACCAAGTAATAGTCGAGCCATCCCGCCATCGCGTTTCGTCTCTCAACGATCACTGAAGCAAGACTAACGGCACGGAAATATCTGCTGCAACGTAACCCCCCCCCCCTCCCCCTCTGCCCCTTGTATACCATCAACGAACGATATATGCGGGAACGATATATCGAGACTTATACATAGATGCGCGATCCTTACTTGGTGCTGCGGTACGAACGGGAAGAAAGTTATTTGTAGCTTTTTATCGATAGAGTAGACGAGATTCATAAGAAAGTTGCTAATCGGCTGATTGCGATCGAACTGGCATGCTAAGTTTGTTAGCATTGGTATATCTCTGCTCTTGAAAAAAATGGATTCACAGTGAATAAATTGGTTGAGATATTTTGCTGACCGACTTTTGATCATTTTTGTCTCCGCGCTCGGCATGCTACTCCCGGCTGTTTCTTCTCCGGCGCTCCTGCCGCTCTTTCTTTGACAGCTTTGACAATGCTGCTAAAGCCTGCAATGGCCGTCGATATGTGTTCTAGTCTAGCACGATTGAGGGATCATTGAAATTATTCACCGTTATCGATTCAACAATCTCAACGTTTTCGGAACACTAGAATAACTAAACTCTTTTTACTCACGTAACGCATGAATTTCAGAATCTACTTGTCACGTCAACGTTTTGTACATATGTATACACACTACGTCATACAGTAATATTAATATTTCTGCTAAATTGCAATTCCTGTGGTTATCATTCTTGCGTGGAAACATGAAAAGAGGCAAATGAAGAGAAAATATACATATATATATATATATATACATAGTTTAGAAAAGTATATATTAGTTAAAAGTATATATTACAAATGAAAACATGTACGCAACATAATTTACAGTTATGATATAATACTGACTAATGAAAATTCCTTCTCAATATTGCAAAAAGCTATCACGATGATAAAGAGTTCTCTTCTTTGAGTATACACTTTCAATCAGTGAAAGATGTTAAACTTGTTCAATTCCAATTATGACAATATTTTCACGTCATATATATATGTATACGATATGTATATATATATATATATACACATACATACATATATATACACATATATATGGATATATATATACACATAAATAAGAATTCGTTAAAATATAGCTTTTTGTTAATAGGTTTGTAATTCTTGACTTATCGTCATGAGAATAGCGTCATCTGGATTGGCATAATTCGCTAAATCTGAAAAAAAAACAAGGAGAACACGGATTATTAATCATGTTCATGTTGAATATGCAAAAAGATAACTGTTGAATTAAATTAAAGTACAAATGTGTGCAAATGTATATAATGTAGCATCCACAATTCGTGAACTGAATTTTAATGAGATTTTTCCAATCAAACCGAAGTCGAGATTCTTTTTAGAGAACAATTTAACATAACTTTCTAACATTTAACACGTATTTTTATAATTAAGTTTGAAAAAAGTTCTATCGAAGTAAATTTTATATAAACTAACTAAAACGTTTATTTTCATTATTATCTGCGCCAATCGTTTATAATTGAAGAAAATATTAAGATCTAATTGATTATTTAGAGCATCTGTTATTCAAATGCGTCGCGAATTTTGAGACATTGTTTCGAAATATTTTATAATCTCTTGCACGTTTACGGATTAATAAGACTGTGTTTTTTTTTAATTAACAGAAACTAAAACAGTGCACCTAACTTTTTGCTTCATTATTTATATATCCACATAATCGTTACTCACGATTATGGCCTTGAGCCAACGGATAGGCCTTCATCTTCCTCATTAAGAGTTCCACCAACCAAAATACACTTAACCACAAGAGTGCACCCACTGAAAAAATTCTCAGCGTTACGACGCCTCCATATGCGTCTATCAACCGACCACATATAAAACTGCCGCTTGCCACTCCTAAAATGGATAATGCAAGAGTTTGACGAGTCAAATTAAGTAAGATGAACAATTTTGATAGCTATGTCAAACCAATAACCGACCAATTCCCTCGAAAACGGCACCAATGAAGCCTTGCATGGTAGCTTTTGTGCCAGACGGTGTTACTTTGTCACCGTAGGATACCATTGTCGGCCAACACAAGCCAAACGAGGGTCCGTGGAGCAACTCGAGGATTAAGAACAGCCAAGGATTTGATACGATGCTGTACGCCATAAACCTGCGAGATTGAATCAATGTCTTTAACGAATTGCGCGAACATCGTATATATTTAACTAAATCTAAGACTTAATTAAGGACTTATTTACCTAATTGCGTAAGTAACCAACACAAGACTCATGACGTTGATGTGGCCGAGCTTTTTCAGCACGATGCCCGACATAAAGTTGAACGGTAGCTCCCCTAGGAAGCACTGAACGCCAGTCATGAGGCCCTGTAAAGTTTTTATCCACTCGACGTGCGAGCCGATGGTGAGGTCTTCGGTATACCAGAGCAGAAAGTTCCATATGACACCTGTACACATGCCAGCACCTACGCACCACCAGGCAAACGACAATACCCTTCCTTCTTTGACAACGTTCAACAGCTCCCAGAATAACGACGGTTCCGCGGAGCGTTCTGCATTTCTCTGTAACGATACTGCTTTTCTCCCATTACCTGCCAATTTTGGATTCTCTTGATAAATGGAAGTAAGGAAGACTTCCGTACACGATCCCGATTCTCAAAGTTTAAACGTAAAGCCCGATCGCGCGTGACGTGCAAGTGGGGAAGAAACATTTCATACTTTTCTCAATGTCGCGGAGACGACGATGTCGAGGATCATGGCTACTAGCATGATGTAAAATATGCACGTGTAATCCTTCTTGCTCTGGCCCTCGCTGAGAACGTCCACCAGGTAGCCCGTGCTTATACCGAAGATACCGAAACCGATGCTACCCCACATCTTCTGTTTCCCGTAATTGTTCCTCCTTTCGTAACCTGAGGCGGAACGTGTGATAACGGATGGCCAGTTAAAGCACTGGTTAATGCGACTTGTGCACCATACGAACCAAGAAGATCGAAACAGATGGCATCGGCTATACTGACCACGACAGCCATACCGACCCAGCTTACTATGGCCGCCCACAGGAACATTTGGAATTGATACGTGGAATGCATCGTATCGCTGTGCGAGTCCTTCGCCTCTCGCAGAAGGTTATTAAACTGGCTATTATTGTGGCACGTTGCCACGCACGAAGTCCTCAGCTGGCTACCGCATACTGGAAAATGCGCAGTGGTATCGAAAATCTTGTGCACCTTTACGTCTACGCAGCCCTTCGTCTGTAAGTCGTTTCCTGATTAACAAACTTAATGTTGCTCCTACATCGAACGAGGCAAGAGTCCGCGGTGAACAAACTTACAAGTAAATCTTGTGATATGTCAAACTCTGCACCAAACTCGAATGTGCTGTTAATGGAAATATTCCTGCCAGACAGTTCTATGTAGCCATTAGGTGTTCCCTTGCAGGACAACTGCAAACAGCAAAAATTATCATTTCTGTCGCTCATTCAACATGAGAGAATAACGCTATATTTATTGCGTGTAATTTTGCAGGACTTACGTACCCTGCAAAGTGAACTGGAATATATATTTTCCGTTATCACACCGTCCAACGTTTCCTTTGAGAACTCGTGCTGTGGACAAATCTCTAAGAATGGTACATTCTTGTCACAGACAAGAATAATATTCGCGCTCCTGTCTAGTTCAGGTATAAAGTAAACAGTGAAGAAGGCTATCGCCAGTATAGCTTGGAATAACAAGAAAAAAGTCTTGTGCAATCTGAACTTGTCGGCCAGAGTGCCAAATAGTGGCTTCGCGATGAGACCGGAGATCGGTAATATTGTGTATATCGTTCCGACTAATGTCGCAGTAAAACCCAGTTGTCTGCCAATTAGCGGTAAAAATTGCACTACTGGTCCCGTTGCTGCAAATATCAATGAACAACAATTAACACGAGGAGCAGAGGGTATCTTAACAACAATCGACATGTGCTTGGACTTACCAGCATTGTAAAGAAAATAATGTGCCTTTATGGGAACTAATTCCTTATCTATATTTTGAAACATGATGTAAAAGTGTGTGATTAACCAGCGTGGTTATTCAACTTGCACCTGCAACAGCAGGAGAAACCGTAATGTGTCACGTGCACGTTCATTAGAGCAAATTATGTCATAGTCAATTAAGCAAGATAACAGGAACCTCCTTTCAGGAACGCAACATCTTGATTAATAAATTTAATAACATATAAAATAAAAACTAAATAAAAGGATTAATAAATCATCGTAACACGCATGTAAAGTCCACGACAGCGACGTGGGAACGGATACGATGAAACGCGAGGTACAAAAGTTCTCGTCATTACGACACAACCTATACGGGCGACGCTGGACGCAGCGACGAAGAACGAAAGTCGCGTCTGTTGATTCACATACCTGGAACCTAACAATTATGCGACGGGCGTGCTAATTGAGCGTGCCGAAATCCACCATCTCACATGGTGAGCACGCTTAACCCAAAACCTGCACGCGAGCTTTGCACTTTGTACGAAGGTTACTCGACAGCACTCGACAGGTCCCTCCAATAACCTGCTGCGCGCACCAAGTACGTACTTCACGATATCGAGTGAATCACGAACGCGGCAGATAAGGAGCAGATGTATCGCTCCGACGATGATTACTTTTTTGTCATTTTATCAGCCCGTTGCGTAACCTCGTTCGCGGAATTGGCACGCCGATCACAAGCCGGCTTTGATCCTCGTGCGTTTCGTGTCCGTCGTTTGAACTCATTTGCGGTATATTCAACATGCGCACGGATACCCGAGCCTCGTCGCATGCGTTTTCGAACACGTTGCATATCAGGTTCGCCTCTTTTTTTTCTGCAACCGTGCATCGTATTACTTGCCGATTGTGCTGGGGTTGCATCTGTCAAGTATCATTCACAGAATTCACGCATTTTATTCAACTAGCTAAAAAAAAACATCTCGTAGCATATCTTGTTATATTGTTACGTATAGATGCGCGAAGAAAGAAGAAAAGATATTGTTGTAAATTTCTCTGATTTTGTAACTCTTCTATTAATGAACTTTATGATAAATCTGCGTAAGAGACTAGCTTGTTTTAGAACTGCATTTTTTACGCGCACTTAAAGTAGAATATATAGGCATGTACACAGTAAAAAATAAAATGTTAATTTTAACATTTTTTGCATGTCCCAGAAAGTCCACTCTAAATTTTAAGTTAAAGTAACTCATTCGTCATATGTTACTTCTTGACAAACTAGAAATGTTAAGTAATTAACACAATACTTTACATTTATTTTTGTTATTGTAACTTTAAGTGTGATGTAAAAATAACATACAAAGTAATTGAAAACTACATGGAAGAGAAGTTACAATAACTCATCAGAAAAGTTGATAGAGCATTTTCGTTTATACAATATGAACATTTACTTTTTATGTTATATTAACACATGATAGTAATTATTTCAACTTAAATTATTTTTGATAGAAACATTTAATTTTAGTAAATTTGATTATTTTATATGTCAAAGTTCATGATTATTTGAAGATTTATTTTAACTTCTTTTAGAATGTTAAACTGACTTTGTGACATGTTGATTGTTTAAAATTATTGTGTTAAAAGCATTTCAAATAATATTCCATTTCTAAGAGACATACACAAAATGTTAAGTTATGAAGGTAACAGTAATGTAACATATAAAATTGTTATAAAAATAATAACATATCAGTTGTATGTTAATTTTACATTGAAGTAGTAATCAAAACATAGCAACACAAGAAAATTTTAACATATGGACGCACAATTTTTAACGGTGTATGTTTAAACTTTGAAGGAGAAAGGATAGAAGAAATAGAAAACGCGATAAATTAAATAAATGGGCAAAATAAAATAAGCGTACGCGAGGCGGACAAAGGAATGCAATTCCAGAAAGCATGACCAAAAAGATCCAACTCGCCTTAAACCCGTTCTTTTTAACTGCTTTCAATAACAGTTAAGTTGTACTTTCTTTTTCTCATCTAGACCTGTTCTAGCTCGAATGCGAGAAACGAAACAGAAGATAAAAAAAAAGAATCTTTCGTGCAGAACGTCGGAAAAACGATGCGGTAATAAATCATAAACGTGAAACCCTGCTGTTGTGTATGAGAAATGTGTAACGCACGAATATGTCAGTCAAATGACAATGAAACATGCTTCGTCATCAACAGGTAAGCAGAAGATCCCAGATAGCCAAGTCTGCCGAAAGCAGATGATGCTAACTATCTGCTATCAACTATTGCCAGCCAAAAGACAACAAATTTCATACAGAAGTTGTTATTAACGATTAATTCGACAAATTGGTGCCAGAAATGTAACAGAGCTTGCTCGCAAAATCTAAGAACAGATTGGCGGCAGAAACCGAGCAGAATCTGCAAACATGGCTCGAAGTCGGATTGTCGACAGAAACCGAGCAAGATTTGCGCACGCGGAATTTAACGGCAGATTGGCGGCAGAAACCGA
The DNA here is from genome assembly GCF_003672135.1 of Ooceraea biroi. NCBI lineage: Eukaryota > Metazoa > Arthropoda > Insecta > Hymenoptera > Formicidae > Ooceraea > Ooceraea biroi. The sequence goes on from NC_039506.1 coordinate 3,266,354, forward strand.
GCAAGATCTGCGCGCGCGGACTCTAACAGCAGATTGGCAGCAGAAACCGAACAGGATCTGCAGCTTTTGACAGTATTCAAATTTACACGGCTATGAATATGTGTCTTCGCTCCGCACCGCTATGCGGTGCACGCGTCGAGTTCTTACTCGATGTTAAGATTTAGCCTAACAGTTCTATAAGTTAATATACGCGCCTTGGCATGACAATATTAATTTTTCTGAAAATTTTTGCACTTACGGCACAGAGGCTCCCATGGACAACGTCCATGTAGTTCACGCACGCCACGAGCAATCTGAAGTTCGAAAGCAAAATTCGGACTTCAGATTAGAATAAATTAACAATAAGAGAGAGATTATGCAACGAACTGTCAGAAAGACACATCAAGCCAGATGTACTTTAATTTAACAAACAAACAAATGCGTTCTTTTAACAATTTATAGTGTGTTAAAAGTAAACACATGCTTTAATATATCGTAAACATGAATGGCCAAAAGCTGCAGATTCTGTTCGGTTTCTGCTGTCAATCTGCCGCCAATCTGCTGTCAGAGTCCGTTAGCAGGCTCTGCTGGCAGATCACTATTCTAATGCGGACATAACGGATGCCAATTTGCTATCGACTTCTGCAGTAATCCGTTGCCAATCTGCTGGCAGATTGCACACATTTTGCTTACTGGGATGCTTCGTCATCAACAGGTAAGCAGAAGATCAAGGCTCACGTGTATACTCGTAGTTGAACCGTTATCACAGAGCTAACGTAATAGCGACTTTGTAACAAACTGTGTTTTAATTTGTCATAGATACATTTACAATATACATTTACAATATATATGTATATATTTATAAGTTTCAATGTGTATATATATATATATATATATATATATATACCGTTCTTTTACTCTCTCCGACGATATCCCAGTTCTGTTCAACGATAAAAGATGTGAATGAATGAGTGTACGATAATAGCGGCGTGTTACAGTTATATTTCGTCTTCGTTTTTTTTTTGTTCGCGCATGCTTGTACACATATGTATATATTTTTCTGTGATCTCTCGTATATTTCATTATATTACGCATCTCTCTCTCTCTCTTCCTCTCAACATGTCTATCTATCGTCGTGAACTAACGTCCATCAGATGTCTTTCAGATTTCTCACAGAGACTTCATCACGTAGAGATCTCTTTACATCGAGCACATCGTCTATGCGAGATATGTGTTTTATATATACAAAGAAAGCCTAACGTACGTTGCTATCCTTATGTCGCTAAGTAATCTACATAACATACACCAGCGTAACGGAGTGCGCTCGACATTATTATACATAAGATCTGCTCCGGTTCGCACAAGTCTCGTACAAGTATACGTTGCTATGGTCGACGATTAGATTGTAGTCATGCTACACGCATCGAAACTTCAACGGCAAAATCAACGGCTAAAGGTGACAGCGAATTATGGACCCGAAGAACCGCGGGGCTACAGGGACCGTGTCACTACGAGGGCAATTCCCGCGTCCCGATGAACAAACACGCACACACTCACGCATATTCTCGGTTTCTCTCTTTCTTTCGTTCGCGCGTGCGTTAACACGAAGCGTTGGACAAAACATATTCACGAAAAATGAACAATTTATAATGTAAATTATTATAATATTATTACAATATTCATAATAACTTATCATGTACGCATACACATATATACACATATAAATATGTGTATATATTATTCATTGTTTACTCATTGTTCGTCGATACGTCTTGCTCAACGTTGCACGGAGGAACTTTTGATAGACGTACGATCGACATACTCTCGGCGCTAGCGACTTCGACTTAGAGCTATCAAAAACCTGTCGGTTAGTCTCGTTTTAGAAAACTATCAAAAATTTCTATATCCAAAGTAGACTTGTCCTTTATGTACAAACGACTACACATTACGGTATTCGTTACCGGATAGAAGCTAGACTTCCTCCTCCCTTTCGACAAATAGTGTAAAAATGCCAAAAGTACACAGATACCGGCTGTTGCTCGTAGGAAAAAAAAATAAGCTACACAGTCAGGGAGGTCTACGATAGATACTTATCTAATTCCGTAGAGAGCCTCATGAATACGACAATTGTCAATTACGTAAAAAAAAGAGGAAAATATTAGTAAAAAATACGAATATGTAAGTCGTAGGGAGGATTGTCCCTCTTGTCAACGGAAAAAAATATATAAAATAAACGGAGCGTACTGCTCTCTCGCGCGCTCGCCCCAAGAGACTTTCGACTTCAGTATTTGGTATTGCGCTACACCTGCTTCGTACAATTCCTCCTTCTGCTAGGATATCCTTCCAGGTCCATTCAGAAGTAATGTCGTCATCATGTCACGAACCAGTATCGATGTTACAACGTTTTTAATGGCTAAAGCCAGGACGGTCTGTGGTGCGGCGGTTGGAAAGCATAGAGCGAATGTATGTACTGCTGATAAGCGGCTGGATCCACCGTGAGATTGGGCCCGTGCGGCGTAACGTAAGCGGAGACCGGTGGCACGTAGGCCGCGGCTGATCTCTGAGCAGCGGCGGCGGCTGTGTGGAGAAACGGATGTGGCGGCGGGTAGTTCCTCGGTGGTGGCGGCGGTTGGCCGCCGAGCTTGTTGCAGGTTGGCTGGCCCGAGGCGTTCGTCACCGTCGGCGGCACCACCGGTTGCTGCTGTTGCTGTTGCTGCTGCTGCTGCTGCTGCCGCAGAGCCATACTGTAGTAGCTCGTTGGGTTGCGGAACTCGTCGGTGAGGAAGGCGAACGCAGCCGCGGCGGTGGCATCCTTGTCGTAGGCGAACGGCGCGTGGCTGGTAGTCGCGCCGCCCGCGGCTGCGGCGAAGTTGAAGGCACTGCCAGCTGGTGGTACCGTCACCGCGGCGGACTTGAGAGCGATGGAGTCGGCGGCGGCAACGGCGGTCGCAGCGGATGCTGCCGCGTACTGTGGGAAGGCTGGTATACCTGCCTGTTGATCGGTGGACGTTGTGACAGTCGTTCCGGACGCGGTCTGCTGCTCCTGTTGCTGCGGATGTTTGCTCTTCCGGCTTTTCTTCGGCTTGGACGGTGTCGTTGCGGTGGGCGTTACCGAGACAGGCGCGATACTCTCGCCGGCACGTCGCGATATCGCGAGAATCCCCTGGGTATTCTTCGCCGCTGCGCTCTGCAGGCTTTGCAGCAGATTAAGCTGTTCCAGTTCGGTGCCAGGCGCACCAGCGCGACCGTAAGCGGCGAGATGTTCTGGTTTGGCCGTAGGAGGTGGTCTAGGAATTGTCAATAGTTGCTGTTGCTCCTTACTCGGTCGGCCCAGACTAGTCAGACCGAGACTCAATCGCGCGTACGCTGAACTGGTCGCCACGGAATCGGCCAAGCTACCAACGAACGGCGTGCCGTCGAACTGGCCGGCCGCGACGGCGTCCGGCTGCGGAAGAGGCATCATCGGATCGAAGCTCGAGAACTGTTCTTGGCTCGGACGCGTCACCGGACCCTCCTGTGATAAGCCACGCGAACTGGACTCACCGCTGGACACTGCTGCTTCGTACGCGCGTTTCTTCATCGGGGGAGGATTGCTGCTGGGACTGTTGGGTGTCCCGCCGCTGCCACCGCCGCTGCTACCGCTGGCAGACTTGGAGCCTGCCTCGAAATAATGCGGACTGGGATACATCGGTCTTGCGTTTGGTGGTAGCGGATAACCGGATGGTTGAAAACCGGTTGGGTACAGCGACTCGTGTGCCGTCGTCAAGTTCTGCTGGAATGCTAACAACTGTGTCTGGTCCGGCGCAGGTGCGGGTAATTGTTCGCCGTTATTACCGGGCGGCGCCTTGCCGAGGAAGCCGCGCGGTTGGATCTCGGTGAAACCAGGTCGCTCTTGCGGGGCCGATTGCTGCGTCGTCTGTTGTTGGCTGCTGTGCCTCGAGGAAGACCTCTGAAGCTCGATGTTGGGGAAACTGTTTGGATACGTTGGCGGGTACTGACTTGGCGATTGATAGATCTGATGATTCGCGTTGAGATTCAACGACGATTCCGCTTGAAAGTTTCTCTGTTGGTCGCCCGTTGCGGGCTTCTCCATGGCATTAGACTTGAGATACTCCGCCCGATGTGATTCAGATTCATTTACGGACGATGTCGTGGATGACTGTTGCACGTACGTGGGGTTCTGCTTGAAGTCTTGAGGGTAACTCGCGGGCGGCGCCGTGGCAGCAGGATACTCCTCCGAGCTTTTCGACGATTGCAGTTGAGAGTAATTGGCGGTCTGTTGAGGAGAGGGTTGCGAATAATTGGGCGACTGTTGTGGTGGTTGCGCGGGGCAGGTGGACTTTTGTTGCGGCGAGGATTGCGGGTAATTACGAGACTGTTGCGGCGATGGTTGTGAGTAGTTTGCCGCAGTCGCTGCTGTCGCCGGAGCTTGTGTTTGTTGTTGCGGTGAAAGCTGCGAGTAGTTTGATGGTGTTTGCGGCGAGTGCAGTGGATGCGAGTACGTCGGTGGTTGTTGAGGAGACGGTTGCGAATAATTGGTCAGCGATTGCGGCGACGTCTGGGAATACGGGCTATTTTGTGGTGACGGCTCGGAGAAAGGAGACTGCGCTTGCGGCGAGTGCTGGGGGAAAGTCTGGATTTGCTGAAGTGACGATTGCGAGTAATTTCTACCGTGTTGCGGAGGTGTCGGGTAGGAAGTCAAGGGTTGTGGTGATGGTTGCGAGTAGTTGGCAGAACGCGTTTGCGGCGAAGACTGCGGAGAGAAATTCGGCGGTTGAGGAGACGATTGCGGGTACGCGTTAGGTGGTTGAGGCGAGGATTGAGAGTAATTTGTCGGCGGCGGTTGCGGCGAAAGCCGGCCGTATCCAGCGGACTGTTGCGGAGAGGATTGCGCGTACGGAGAATGTTGTTGTGGAGATGGTTGCGAATAACTCGGCGGCGTTTGGGGGGAGGATTGTGAGTAAGGAGAGTGTTGCTGCTGCGGAGAAGCTTGCGGGTAATTGGCAACCGCCTGGGGAGAGGGTTGCGAATAATTAGCAACTGTGTTCTGCTGCGGAGACGGCTGAGAGTAATTTGGAGTAGGAGGTTGTTGCGGTGACGGCTGCGAGTAATTCGACGGTGGCGTTTGAGGCGATGGTTGAGGATAAACCGACTGCATTGGTTGCGGGGAGTGTTGCGGGTAGACGGGCGATTGATTTTGATTGTTAGGAGGAGGTAACTGTTGCGAATAAGAGTCGCTCTGAACGGTGTTCTGCGGGAAGTTGCTCTGCGGCGAACGCTGTGAGAATGTGGGTGACATCTGTGAATAAGTTTCAGAAGGATTCTCCTGAGGCGAAGATTTCTGATACGGCGATTGATGCGGTGGTTGTGCATGTACTTGAGAATAAGCAGGTGCTTGTTGTTCGTAAGATGATGGATAGGCCGGGGATACAGGGTGATTTTGTGGGGATGGTGTAGGTGGCAATTGCGCACTGTATCTCGGTGGCGTTGCGTAATAAGGACTGTTGTAAGGACTGCTCCCAGTCGACAATGCATCCTGATAAAATCCCGCGCCTCTAACTGGCTCGGTTGGGGTTATCGAGGGTTGACATTGCGGGGAACGTGCCGCACGTGACGCCGGTGGCGATTCCTGAGAGAAACTAGACACCGATTCACTCACACTGCTACCGCCAGTGCTCAACCGTCGTTGTCTGCCGCAAAACACTTCCTGCAAATCGCCATCTTTTTTGGCCGCGGTCTCTTCTGCTTCCTCGTCCTTCTTTTTTGATTTCGGTGCTCCGAAAGCTTTGAACCAGGCACTCAAATTTGGCATGGCAGATTTCGGTTTCTGCACTTCTTCCGTCGAACTAGGTCGAGCCTCTTTCTCCTCCACCGTGCCTGATGACTTTACAGCTCCCTTGGCACCTGATGTTTTCTCTTCTTTAATGCCAGACCCTTGTGCTGGAGTAACAGAATGATCATCTTCCTCGTCATCGTTTGAAAAATTGGGATTAGGTGACGATACAAGACTCTTGCAGATCAACTGAATGGAATCCACGTTTTTCAGCACAGTCCCTAAGCTGAGTTTCGGTTCTTCCTCAATATCCTTGCTCGATTGGTCGTTATCACTACTAGCGTAGACCGTGGCATCGCTGGCATTGGCGCTAGACAAATTAAGCGGTTTTTTCAGGAGTAAATTTCCCTTACTTTTGCCAGGTTGCAAGCGATCTATCGTGCGTTGTATTTTCTTCGGTCGGCTCGGTCCATGAGGACCAAACATCTTGATGGAACCTGGTCTCTTTCGCGCAGCCTCTACTTTCGATCCTGATCGACTGGACTCTACGGAGGAAGCATGAAGTACTGGAGAGTCGCTGCCAGAGGAAAATCCCGAGAGTTTGGGTGCGTCGTCAAGCCATTTATTGATGTCCTGTCATACGCATAATATAATCAAGTTAATGTTACACGATAAAAATAAAATTGAAAGATATATAATTTCATATAAAAGTGCACAAAATGAAAGAGAAATCAATATCTCTAATATTATTAAGTTTTGAAAAACTGTATATTACATTTAAGATTTTATTTCTTTTTAAAGTTTAATTTCTAAACTTACTTTATTTTCTATTTTCGATCAGATTTTAAAAAGTTCGTGAGCTTACGTGAAGCGTCTTCTCCGTCGCTTGATATAACGCTTGCATCACAGAATTCTCTTCGGCTCCCGATCCTTTGGTATGTTTGACGTGAGTGGCTTTCTTACTTTCGCTAATTTCCGGATCTTGTTTCTTAGCCGTATCATTCGTGATCTTATCCTCCTTCGTACCCTTCTTCGACTTCGATCGCTTTACACTGTCTTTGTCATTGTCGTGGAAAGTACTACTGTTTGAAGGCACTTTTTTTGTATAGATACCGTGAGTGTCGCTCTTTGCTGCTTTCTTCTGCTTCTCTTTCTCGTTCTTCAATTTTTCCTCACGTTTTCTATCACTTATTTTATCCTTTAAACTATCGAGCGAGTCTACATCCTTATTATCAATTAACGTAGAAAGTTTCTTCGAGATGTGAGCGTGCTTTGTATTTAAAGCACTTTCTAATTCTACATCTTTGGAATCTGCCTGACTCTTTAACTCTCCATTTTTTAATTCGTCGTTCTTTTTTGATTTTCTCTCCTTTTGTTTTTGACTCTTATCGGATTTTATATCAGCCTTTGTTGCAGTCTTTAAACTCGCCTTCTCCTTCTTACGATTTTTTTTCGTTTTCGCATGGGAAGATTGGTTTTTGTCTTCCTCCAATACTGCATCGCTTTCTTTAACTTCAATCTTTCTTAATTTGCTTTTTTTAGTGTTGTCTGTCAATATTCCGGTTTCCTCGAGTTCTCTCTTTTCGATTTTCCTACTCTTGCTTTTCGCGATCACCGGAGGTTCATAATCTTCCTCGAAATCCTCCTTTCGCTTTTTATTCTCTTTCGTCTCTTTCGCAGAACGTACAATTTCCGAATCCTTTTTCAGTTGGCGTCGCTCCTTGCTCGTCCTTTTACTAGACGTTTTTAATTCTTCCGCGTCTTTAGATAGCTTTTTTGTCTTAAGTAAACTATTTACATCGACACTTTTCCTTTTCTTTGATGCTACAATACTAGTTTCGGATATTGCATCTTCGCTCTCTTGATCTTCTTGCTCTTCATCGTCCTCATCTGACTCTTCCTCTCTCGCCTTTTTACCTTTCTTCTTTCCTCGTTTCTTTTTCGCGACCTTAATACTTTTGTTCCGCTTCTCATCCTCGTCTACTTTTTCGTTATTCTTAGATTTTGTTCTACTCTCGGGTTTGTATGATTTGGCTTTCTTAGTTGACTTTTTCGAACGCTTACGTGCGTTATGATGCGACGAAGATAACTGACGTGAAGGATATGATGGAGATGTAGGTGTTCCAGCTAACGACCGGGCAGATGTAGTAGGATCCTCATCACTGGATTCTGATTCCAGATATCGGCTCACAGCTTTGTCAAACGCTTCCTTGAGATTAATCGCCATCTCTGTGTACTCTGCAAGTTAGACAGGTAAATGTTTGTGATGAAAAATATAAATGAAATATCGGTAAACTCATGGGAACATTTGAAAGTATTCTTAGCAGGTAGTAGCAGGTACGAAAATATTTGCACACCGTTATCAGAGCCATTGTACTGCCTACAGTTGTCGACGATGAGTCGAAAATCACGTTTAAATTGATTCAAATTCTTGTACGAGCCGGCTTCTAGTTTTTCTTCCATAGTACTAAGATCCATAGGCCTACGTACTACGCTGTAATACCTATAAAAATAATCGTTGTTACATTTACTTGCAGCATTAGATATTTAAGACTACATTATTAGTATCAGTCATATTTTCGAAATATATATATATAGAAAGCCATACCTTGGCGCGTACTCTTCATCTACTGGATCAATGAATGGCCAGGCATCCACGTGATCCTTAACACTCTCGAGAACTTTGTGCATCCCGACGCACCGTTCCTCCTCTTCGATCCCGAACGAGTAGCCGTATTTATATCCGTAATTACAAGACACGTAATTACCGTCACTATGATTACCAACACCCTTCTTTTTTTCCAAGTCATCTACTTCGTCTCTAGTGTGAATTACGATCTGGCCGACGGCCGAGGCCAGGGAGTTGTTTGTTTGTCGTCCCTTCTTCTGAACCGGAGGCGGAGTCGGTAACGGCGGCGCGGCTTCCTCCTTAACGTAAACGGATTTCGAGCTTTGTGTCCCCTTTTTCGTTCCCTTGCTCGTCTTAGTTTTAATCTTGGATCTAACCATGACTGCGTCCATCTGTGCCGTCGGTTCCTGGCTACGAAGCACTCGTGAGCTGTTACGCTGTAACAGTTTGCGCCGCTGCTGTTTCTCCTTCAAGTCGAATAATTTCGGTATCTCAGGCATGAAGTCCTCGGACAATGTACGATAGAGCTTGCGTTCGGTGTCGTATTCCTGGAGAAATAAATATCGATAGTCATCTCTCGTGCCATTTTCGTGCAAAAGTGTAGAAAGTCTGTTCCTAGTGGCAGAAATGATCATTACCGAGTCGCGAAATTTTTCCACTAATCTGCTCCAATCCTGCTGCGTAAAACAAACGACTTGCCAAACGCTCTGTCGTCCCTTGTTCTCGCTGTCTATTAAACTAGTTTCCTCCTTCTCTTCCTCTTCCTGTTCCTCCTTCGCCACTCTGTTCCGTCGTTTTTTACGCTTTTTGTCCCTTGGCTTACTTTTATGCTTGTGTGAGGCACTGTTAGAAGTGTCAATGTAATCCTCCCGATACAGTCGAGTGCCGTAGAAGTACCAGTAGGCAGAATTCTTACGATCATGACCCAAAGGTTCGACTCGCAGACTGTCCGAGTCCAAATTGCTCAATGACTGCTCCTGTTGTCGATACAATTATTAAGTAACACACATAACAACGCATACATAAAATATTGCGATAGTCTGTTTAATTAAATACATACTACGTCTTCGGCGTCTAGTCTGAAGTCACAGAGCGCACGTAGTATTTCTACTTTTTGACGAAGTGGTAGCAACTCAAAATCTACGTCTGTATTGAATGGATTTTCGCATTTGTATTCCTGTACAGATAAAAATACGTATTCAGATTACACTTTGTCGTGAGCGTTGGTGCGCTGAGGAATTCGCAAAGCAATAAAAAAAGACATGTACTTACTTGGCATTTTTTCCGAAAGAGTCTACGCAAAAACATCTGATAATTAAAGGTGGAGATGTCATTGCGGGTGTCATTTGGTAAGCAACCTTCTAATAATTTTACTATTAATTCCTGAAGTAGTCGTCCCTCGGTACCTCCGTCCGTTAATAAAGCTTCCTCTAAATCCTACAATTTTATAGTACCAACATTAGAGACCAGATTTCATTGCAAAGTATTTACAATGTGAAGGAGAAAATAAACCGATGCAGAAGCCAGTTAATAGTAAAGCTGAAGCGTGAAAGCTACTCCACTGTCTAAATGCTGAAGCATTTCTAACGGATATTATGTACACTGCTTACTCGTAAAAGAGTTAGCATTTAGCTAGGTACCTCAATATCAAAATCCAGAAGATTGAAGGCAGCTCTAAATAATGAGCAAAAGTGTGCTATACTTGGCACCTCCCACCACGATTGAATGTCTAAAAAAATAAAGGAACAATTAAGAGTTCCTTCATCTTAATTCTACCATCTATTTCAAAGTAATCAATATATTTTATCTGTTGTTCCAGATAAAACTCTTTGGAATTACAGACGAAGATATTTGACATATAAAATGGCATATTCATTATTAATAAATTCTAATTTCAATCATATTTTAAATATTTTGCTCTCTTATATTAGACAGAAGTAATACTTTCCAATAAAACATAATTAACAAAAATAATATACATTTACCAATTTGTTTAATATAAATTCTAATTATATAAATTGTAATTAAATTTAATAATTTTATTTAAATTCTAAATTTAAATAAATAAATTTAAGTAATGATTATTAATTACAATCAAACAATTAATGGAAACAATTGCATCTCTCTACAGTTGTTGAGATAATTAGTACTTTCAAGACATAATTGTTTCTATTATAGTTCAATATTATAAATCTCTTCACCTGCTTGCAACAAAGTGTCTCTAAATATGATTTGATTTATTCAAATTTAAATACTCATCATATTCATCATAATTTATTACATTGCTTTAGACTACTATAAGTTAATTGCTTCACTGATTTTATTTGCAGGATGTATACATGCATGAAAACATGTATAATTAATTAAATTGAATTACACTTCCATAATTTTGAACATGTCACAAGTTGACATATATGAAATTTACCATAATTAAAATCTACAAAAATGTTTACACATCTTTGGATAACAATAATTCCATCTACCAATTCAACTCTATATCGCATATTATCCCAATTTCTTTTCAGTGACAATCGAGAATATAAAATATTGCGCAATATAAAATATTGTGCCTCCCTCGATTGAAACATTCAAGATTCCGAATCGCACGATAAACAGAAGCAAAACCTCGATTCTACGAATCCAGAATCAGGCGATCATCACCTTTCTACATTTCTTGCCGCAAAAAGATAATACGGCTTTTGCCTGGTCGCTCGACCAGCAAAACAAAACTCAATACACACACACATATATGTATCAATTAGCCCGCGATTTGTTGTGTGCACCATTCGCTCTAGTGCGCGATCACGTCTACGCGAGGCAGCCTAGATAACGGCGGCTACGTACCCAGGATCCCGATGAAAGTAGGAAACATAACCCGTCGTATGGCGGGCGAACCGGGCGAGTCGGTGCGTCAGGGCGGGACACGGGAACTTGACGGTGGTCGGCGCCGAAGAGTCCGGTCGGGTCACGACGGAGCGAGCGCGGATTACCTTCCTTGGGTAGGCCGTACCCGGCGCCGCAGCAGGAGAGAGCGAGGGCGAGCGAGCGAGCGAGCGAGAGAGAGAGGCGGCGATCCAAAAGCCCCGTATAGCGCCTAGCGCAGACCGTGCGCGCGCGACGAGGAGGACCGAGCAAAACACTTCCGCCGCCCGGCGGTCGTACGTGTGTATACGTGTATGTATAATAGTACGCGTGCGTGTGCGCGTGTACGTGTACGCGCTGAGCCCGTATCTTCGAGTATCGGGATGCGCATCGGCGGTGAATGACACTCACGACACTAGTCCTGGCGAACGTGAGCGACCGTGCGATCGCGGGCTCGCACAGCTCGCCGAGCGTGGTCGCCCGCTGGCCGCCGAGTTAGTTCGCGAGGGATCGGTAGAGGCGGCCAACGACGTAGGGCGCATTCGCGCGTACCGCCGGAGCCGTCGTTCGACGCGGAGCGGAGCGGGTCGTCGTTCGTCGTCGTCGTCGGCTCGCTCGCTGGATTTATCTCACCGCAACGCGGTCGTCGTGCAGTCCGCGAGACTCGCGCGCGACACCCACGACCATTCTAATCGGGCCGCATGACGCGTACTCGAAACACATAACCACCAGCCGCCGCTGCGGCCCCGCCAAACGCGCACTCGAACGCGACCTCGAGACGACGCTTCGTCAATTGCTCCGACACTTTCGGTAGACGGGCGGGCAGGCGGATAGGTAGGTAGATGTCGACACAACGCTACGCTGCGCGCGTATTTCGCTCGACGATATGTACCTGATGCGCGATACGCGAACGCAACGCTTCCGAACGAGACACACTCGGGCGCGGACTGGCGCAAACTGGCGCGGACTATGCAGCAATAACTGCAACTCGCTTGGGCCTGTGAGCGCGCGCGACACAGATGCGCGACTAGCGACGCGTGGCGCGAAACGTTATCGTCATCTGCCGCTAGAGGGGCGGACTGAAAGCGAACACGTGTCCACATTATTCGCAATATTATCAGTTAAGGTGCTTTTTCATGCTGACGCTCGACGCTCACTTTTAGCGTCAAAACAGGTCACGTGATCAAATCGCGCCAATAGTGCGCCAATAGATTCAGCGTCGAATTTCCAGCGTCGACGTTCAACGCTGCTTTCAGAGTCACATTAGCACGTGAATGTTAGGTTACAGTATTTACTGGTATATTTCTTAACACACTCATTAGAACTGAATTATTGTGTATAATATCATTTTCGTAATTAACATATCGTTTTTGATAATTAATAATGAAAATTTTTTATCTTTTCCATATTTCTTTCACTTTCGTTTTAATCGATTGACGCTGTTTTTTCTGCTACCTTGACGCTTGAAGCTGAAATCATTCGACTTCTTTTCTCTGACGCTAGCGTCAATGTGATGTCACGTGACGACGCTCGATGCTGCTTTTCAGCGTCTCATGAATTAGCACCTTTATGCGTATTAAGGGGATGCTGGAGCTGCTAGTGAACTTCGCGATGGTGCTGCCATCGCACAATATTTGCACAATAAAATGCTTTTTACAAAAATCTGGCAATTTGTACGCACAAAATCGCTGTTGAGCGGTGTGTGGACACAATTAAGGAATATGAGGATGCTTTTCGAAGTGACTTTAGAAGCGTCATAAAAGAGAATTCTGTGTTTTCCTTTAGGATTAGAGGTTAGAACACAGGAGAACACAGAATTCTCTTTTATGACGCTTCTAAAGTCACTTCGAAAAGCATCCTCATATTCCTTAATTGTGTCCAAACACCGCTCAACAGCGATTTTGTGCGTATAAATTGCCAAATTTTTGTAAAAAGCATTTTATTGTGCAAATATTGTGCGATGGCAGCACCATCGCGAAGTTCACTAGCAGCTCCAGCATCCCTTAATATAATAATGCAACGTAAAGAAATATGTTTCATTTTGCACGATATTGTTCCTTGTTTTTCTAAAATATGCCGATGTACTTCGTGAAGGTTAGATGTTACATAGAAATTGATGAATACTCATACGTAAGGATTAGCCTTAATGAAGCACTTAAATTCAATTTTGTTTCAGTACATGCTCCTGATTGGTTGAGCCATTGTCATGAACTAAAATAAGTGAACACTGAACAGAATGACATTTCTCTTCTTGGAGCATGATTGTTAATGATCGTTGCAGTCTGTTGATTTCATCATTCCTCTCACGAGATCTCGTTGAGCCGTAAGCGAACGATGGCATCGATAGTTGTACCGGTATTGCGATTTAGTCGTCTGACAATCGACAATTTGTATCATATAAGTAAAAGTGGCTTGCATAGGTGAGCTGACGTTTCACGTTAATATAAACTGTAATTAAGCGCTTATTGCAGAATCACGTGTTTCTAAGTCGACAGTTGAGGTTAGCTGTTAAAGTTACATTTTATTTATTCTGTTTTGTTTTTTTTGAAAGTAAATATGATTATTGTTAATTAATGGTAAAAAGTATCTTGTTATTTAAATTTTTGGAGTATCGAGCAATTTTTAATGCTAAATGTATTGCGGATGTAGTAGATATGGAAAGTTTTTAATTTTACTAAATGTCTATTTAGCAAAGCTTTAATAAAGCAAATATAATTATGAAGATGTATTAATAGTATCAAAGATATTTTTGACGATATTTATTGATGCACACTTTTGAATTGAAACTTTTAAATGCGCACAAGACAATGAGATATAATCATGACAATATTTTTTCTTTTGAAACAAATATGTTGGAGGCTAATGTTTCAATTGCATTAAAATGAAGTTTCTTAAAATTGTTTTGTAATTGTTATGGAAGTGATTAAGAGGTTATGTAATTATAGGTTGCCACATGTATCTTCAGGATATTCCTGGCAAGTCCAACACTACAGCACAATTATAGAAAAAAAGGAACCAGATACTCCTGGTAATGCTCCTCCAGTCCAAAAGCTTACAGAAAACGAGAAGAAGTTAAAGACGGAGCTTGAGCTCATCAACAAAGAAATCACCGAACTTAAAGAAACTAAAGAATCACTCGAGGATAAATATAAAAGAGCGCTGGCCGAAGGCGAGAATATCAGAGTTAGGCTCACCAAGCAAATTAATGATGCCAAACTTTTTGGTATTCAAGGTTTTTGTAAGGATCTCTTAGATGTAGCGGATGTGTTAGGCAAGGCAACCGAAAGTGTACCAAAGGATGAGATAACGGAGAAGAATCCACATCTGAAGAGCTTGTATGAAGGTTTAATGATGACAGAAGCTCAATTACATAAAGTAAGATTTCTTGTATCTTGATTTTATAATAATTAAATATCAGAAATATATTGCAGCTTTCTTGAACAAGAAACATTAATTTTTTTACACAGAATTTGAACTGCAAGACTCGTAATATATATTTTATTATATAACGTTAAACTTGTTTTTTGTTTTAGGTTTTCAATAAACACGGCCTAGTTTCACTAAATCCAATAAATGAAAAATTTGACCCCAATGAGCACGAAGCGCTATTTCAACAAGTAAGATTTACACGTGTAATAAAATTCTTCATTTGCATGGTAATATTTGAGTAAACGGAAAAAACTTTTCAGGAGGTTGAAGGTAAAGAGCCTGGAACAATTGTAGTTGTATCGAAAGTAGGATACAAATTACACGAAAGGATAGTGAGACCAGCTCTAGTGGGTGTCGCCAAAGGATAACTATCTGGTGTAAAGATAGATCATTTATTTTACGGGACAACTTGTTAAATCACATTACAATGTGACATATAGCACAATTGGTATAAATTATAATTTTCTTCGAAGTTTAATATACAAAATAGGAATCCAATGTTAATATTTTATAGTGTACAAGAGCAAAAAAATATACCTGTACATAAAGACGCTTGTCGTATATTGTCGTACTTGCATCAAAATTGTTTTTATCATATAAATACATTATTATTCGCATCATAGATGTCAAAATTGCTGCGGAAGATGATAAATGTCACGCAAATTATATAACGAAAATGATGATACATGTTTCATTTTATCTTCAGTCTGTGACGTGTCTTAATATGAAAAATTATCATAAGTTTTGTAATACTCTGTACGATTTATATAAATTAAACACTTGATTACAGTTTCGATTTAAATTATTCAGTTTGTGTCATAGTGTACAAGTTGTTTCACATTCTATATTTTTTTACAAGGTAAAAAATACATTTCAACATCTCTCAAATACTTTGTACAAGTCTGGTAAACTGGCGATTTGCAATATCGTCGAGTCGTGAGCGAAATGCTTCGGCGGAAGTAAACTCTCTTTGATTGCAGGATATAAAACGTGTTCGGTTACGTACTTCCAATCGTGCGACTGATGCTTTGGATTGATATAACTGTAAAACCTTGCCGTTTCTCGGCAGATATTTTGGAAGCATGATTGCTCCTTCCTCCAATCAACCTCCGTTGCTAATCGCATTATGTACAATGGAATTTCTGCTTCGTATGGAAAATATTTATCTGAAATGTTATCAAATAGCATTAATTCATCTTTTTGCAAATATATCGTATTAAAATATCCAAATAAATAAAATATATCGTAATGATATTAAATTACATTCACCTAATAACATAGGTAACGATCTTAAATTTCCCATTTTATCCAGAACAATTGAAAAATATTCGTTCATCATGTCCGCCTTTTCTAAAAGCAGCTCTTTTACCCTCGCCGCTAGTTCTTCTTTTGGACCATCCTCTTCGGTCCATCCGGTCTCACCCGAATCTAAAGCAATCATCGCTAAGTCGAACAACGATATCCGTTCCTGAGAAAGTAAATTCAATATTAGATGCTTACAAAATAAGTCGAGTTTATTTCATTTGCAATACGTACCGAAAATTTGATGACACCAAAATTTGCAAAATCGTACAGCATAATCTGATAAAAAAGTTCTTCCCTAAAAAATAATATTCTGAAGTTATATATTGTATACAACTTGTATTACATTTTCGTAATGTGATATAATTGTCTTACGTCAACTTTTTACTGTTGCAAATATACAGATTCACTCCGCTCTGTATCAAAGCTGAATTCTGATCGATGCAGCCGACGAATGTCAAGTTGTCCAGAATATTTCTCAGTCCCTCGTGACATTCATCTTCAGCTTCCTTGCGCAACTGTAAGATGCTCGTTAATTTTACCTCGTGTTTAAAATTATTTATGGAATATGACTTGAATTGCTTTGCAGCCTTTGGAGATCTATCGGCGGAAGAATCGCCCTCAGGTGGAAGTACATTGTCAGATTGAGTTGCATCAGGTACCGAACTTTCACCTCCGTCCTTATTATTATCACTCATATCCTGCGATGTAGTTTGTGTTTTTTGTTCCTCTACATTTGTCTTTCTATCGATAATCTCTTTGTTTCCGAAATATTGATACACTTGCTTGAGGGCTCTCTCGGCTACGGTATCCGTTTCCAACTCGTCTGCTGCGCGACTATCCGCCGTTTCGTCCAAGTCTCGTAAAAATTCGGAAATGTCGAACGTGTTCGACTCCGGACGAACATTTTCCGACTTGTCATTTTCTGCAGGAGCAATGGGATTACAAGTGTTTTGCGAATCTGATGAGGCTGAAGTTTTCGCATCTACTAGATCTTCCCAATGTATTGAACTATCACGAACTGGAGTTTCTTGTAGCGGAAGATCGTTTTCCACGTCACTTCGATTCAAATTTAAATCTTTATCTTGACCATGAGCAGGCGGATTTCCTGTGGTGATAGCAGATACATCTTTTTCTAATGGATTAAGAGATTCAGATTCCACGTTCGGTGACGATTCTTTCGTGGTAGCGTCAACACTTTCTTTAGCATGGGAGGCAGAGTGTATGGTAAAATTAAATCTGTCCAGCTTCTGATCGGACGAATCCGTCCTCACCAATTCCTTCTGATAAATTTTTTTTGATTTATTCGGATTCGCCTTGTCGTACTCCGGCAATACTTCTTCGAGAACTTCTTTAGTTATGTCTGCTTTCGGCAGTCTGGCTTGCAAGTAAAACGTTCTAGACGCGCTGTTACCGGTCAGCCTCTCATCTAGAGCGAACTTCATCCTCTCAATTATCGAATCTTCGTGAAGAAAGCGCACTTCATGTTTCGTTGGATGTACGTTAACATCGATATTTTGCGGATTGATGTCCAGAGATATGTAACACCATGGATGGGCCTTTTTTGAGAGGTACACGGAATACAATTCCTCCAACATTTTACGGATCGCTGAAATTCGATAATGAATATCAAAATTAAGAAAAAATTAGAGAATTAAAACTGTTGATACGTCCAACGGTGCCTTACAAGAGGAATCGACCAAACGATTGTTAATAAACAGGAGCATCACCATCCGTTTATTTGTGTAATTTGCATTTGTCACTAAACCGTGCATTTTAAACTTATAAGCCTCGTCCGCAAGCTCCACCTCCAATAGTTCACGAGCGACTGGGTTACCGTATAATATTCTTACGTTACTTTGTTTCGTTGAATTGTGTGGCGTTCGAACCTAAAAAAAAGTATGATCAAATGTAGAGTACAAGTAAAATATAATAATACACATTTTAACCAATGTTTTACAATATATTGCTACAGCATATCGTACACAGAATACAATTTATCTTACTTGTGGACTCGGCTCACCGTGCTTCTTTAACGTAAATCCCACCGTTGGATTGTGCACGGCGTATCTCATAACTACCTCCGTGATCTTGCTAAATTCCTCGGACTGATTCGACAGAGCCTTCCTTCGAGTTGCCACGTTGTAAAACAGATTCTCTATTGTTATTACGGTGCCCTGATTTCCAGCGCAAGGTGCTGGCGGTGCCTTTAGCTTGCTATTAATGTACGATGCTCTACAACATTGAGCGACAGCTACCTTATGTTTCAACGTACAAAAAATGAGTAAAGTCCATTGCTTCATTGTAACATCGACATTTACGTACTTGTAGGCACACTTTTCATCTGCAGTTTTCGTCGTGATACTGAGAAGCGCTATGTGACTGATACTGGCCAGAGCTTCCCCCCGAAATCCGAACGTTGTGAGTGTACCGAGATCCTCAAATTTCTGCAACTTACTAGTTGTGAATCTTTCGCACACGATGTCCATGTCTTCTTTCCGAATGCCCGTACCATTGTCTTGGATCTAAACCCGAATTACCATTATTAGACATTAGTAATGATTAAAATCGTAACAAGCATCATTAAATACCTGCAGCAGCTTCAGGCCTCCTTCCTTTGTAGTGATTTGTATATTCGTTGCTTTGGCATCCAGGCTGTAACGTCAAGGAGTTAATTAATACGTAAGAAATGTTATGAATATATGAAATATGTATAACAACGGAGAGCGGAGTGTTCGAATACTAACCTATTCTCTATTAATTCTTTCAACGCGTTTGACGGCCTTTGGATCACCTCCCCGGCTGCGATCCTATTCACCACGACTTCATCTAATTTTTTAATCTTTGCCGGCGTGCACATGTTACTCAAAATCGTTCCCGTGAATGATTATTTATTACGCAAAGTGAGACAAAAGTACTCCGTACGTACCGCTAGTTAAATCGGCGCCAATATTTAAATAAGGGTTTGAAGCGTGAAGTTAGTCAAAATGCTGCTTTCTACACTAGATGTCATTAACGTCACGCGCTTCCACTTTTCGGATCGGAACCATGATGTCTAGATATTCGTATATATAGTGGCCGCTTGCTATTTTTATTGATTAGAGAGAGTTTAGCATTATGTAATTCATTATTTGTGTTTAATTTTTTATGCCTGTAAGTAATGTCAGATCGTCATTTATTACTCTGAATCACGATGTATGGTTATTTAGACGCGATTTTTCAATTCGAAAATGTCAAACCCGGAATAGCGAAGTTGCATGAAGTTTAACGTACAAAGTAAGTAACGGATAAAATACAGTTATTTACCGTATCAGAGATACGGAATATTAGGGTAATTAAAAATCGCGAAATTAATTGCGCAAGATTAATTAAAGATTAATGTAGTAGATATTTTAAATTCGGAATAGCAAAGTTACATGAATGATCAATGTACAAAGTAACGGGTAAAATACAGTTATTTACCATATATCCCAGATACGGAATGTCAGGGTAATATAAAAATCGGAAAATTAATTGTGCTGAATTAATGAGCACTCAAATAGTCTCATGTATTATTAAATAGTCCTATTACTTACTGTACTTGACTGTTAAATTCTGTCATCAAGCAAATTTTATTTTATTCGAGATACAGAAAATATCTCGATAAATATCGTTTGCAGAAAAGACAGTTTATTAAGTTAAATTATTATGATTTTGCAATTATGTACATTTCTATTTTATATTGCATATTTAATTTGAACTTGTATGTTCGAATATATTCTAAAAAAAAAATAAGAAACACATACAAAAGAAAGAGAGAGAGATTATAATATTCTTAGAGAAACAGAAATAATTTTTCTTGCGTTATTTTGTTTTATTCTGAGATGTTCTTCCGAGATATATTTGGAAATAAAACGTTATTTGTTTCGAAGAAACAACACCTTGGGAGTAACCTTTAACGGTAAATTTTTCGACGAGTTCGCAACTAACTAGGCGCTGTAAAACGGACTTCAGAGTATATTATATCTGTCCTAATAAATACCAAATAATTACTTATACGCTAGCGCACTCTTCTCTCTCTCTCTCCCTCCTTTTTTTACATTTACAACGTAACATGCAATGTGACATGATTAAAGCCAAACAAAACAGGGGAGTGTAAACCTTAATGCAAAATTAATAAGCAGAGCATATACGCATAGCTCACTACACGCGGGTCTGTGCATTGTGATGCGATTGTGCGCAGGTCAAGGTGTTCGAGTGAAAGTACGAAATATCAGCAATCACTGAATAAATCTTCTATAAGAAGCTGGGCGGACGTTCGTATAGAATTATTGCGCCAAACGTGCCATTACACGGAGGTAACAACGCGATATTATCGCTCGGGACGCATCAGATAACTGTAACGATTTTCCTTTATCGTGCAATTACTTCCTCGAGTATCGAAAGCACATAACTGCACTCATATATACCCTCGTGCATGCTCCTGATCATCGTGCGGACGTTCCATTTGTTGATGATTATTCGTTTATCTATAATTGCGCAATTGTAATTTGCAGTTGCATCACTGAACTGGTACCTCTCGAGATTGCGCCGAGCTGTTGCTTTCGACGGCATCAACGACAGCCGCGGATGAATTCTCATGAGCAATAAGAGGCCTCGATCGTTTCCCGATAATTCGATGATAGGAATTTAATGGGCCCGAGTAATATTACGGCCGCTGCGCTTTCCGCGGAAGCCTAATTCTCACATTTAGAATTCTCTCGGAACATTATCGCGACGAGCGACATTATTGCGCAAGAGATACACGTCGTTTTTTGCAACATCGCGGCTCGAGCGATGCCGGTCCGGCTTGTTAACAGCTTCCAAGCTGCGCCAGTTTACACGTGGATCCTCCTCTTTCGATCCGCGTGTAAACTGGCGCAGTTGGTTTGCGATCATTTCCACGAGTTATTACTTTTGTTCTGCAGCTTGCGGTTCTGTTTCAATTAAATGATAAAATTTATGAGAGAAGAGACTTTGTGCCTTTTTCCGCCGAAGATTGACTCTCGTCCTCTTTAAGCGTACTGCTTCTTTCGAATAATCTCTATAAACGTTATCTGCTGGTATTATTAATAATCAGTTCTACGTGATGGATGTCCGCCTGTTGTTTTTCTTTCTCTCGAAATCTTCTGGTTTTAGCTCGCATGTCGTTAATATTATTAATCCGTATGATGATATATACATACGTCAGCACCGCGTTTTTATACGTCGCAAACGCTTTGCAAACAAGAAAACGTCTCCCGCGTTTCCTGTCATCATCTTTTTGCAGCATCAGCCACTTTCTAAAGCGCGCGCTGCGCGTACTACAGCGCGTACAGCGCAGTTTGCAGTTTCTGGAAAAGTAACAAATAATTTAAGAATGGAATGTTTTTTCCATTTGCGGACCGCGTGTTTAGCCTCGGGACGCGCGCTAGGTAATTATGAAGGAACGCGTCGCGTATATCATGGCGAAAAGGGGATGTTGACAGGTGTTCCTGCTGACAAAGGCAAGATGTATAAGTACATTTAATACTCTGCGATTAGTATACTAAATTTGTACGGTAATCAGATATCCGACGAGGCAAGGTGATTCGTTCCGCGGCGAATTATGGGCCTGGAAGCGAAGCACAAAACAAGAAACACAGGAACTTGATCCATGAAGGTGGACTACCGCTCGCGGATCGGCAATCATCATGAATCAGCTTCAGCATCTGCGATTTACCTGCACGACAAACTTTCACTATTCTCTCATCTCATTATGCTAACGGATAGTCATCTAAACAAATTCTCGTCCCCGAGATGCGCCTGAGATCGCTCTTGAAATTCGAAGAGGAATCACAAACGCGCGTGCTTATAAAAATAAGAAATATTTTATATAATTTGTAACACTTCTGATTCATCTTTTCTCGCTTCCTCTCTTTCCCATTAAAGAAATCTAGGGGAGAGAAAGAAGGAGAGGAAGAAAGTATCGCGTGTGATGTATGTTTCACATGTACGGAATTACATAAATATAGATAGAAGGAGTGACATCATCATGCTTGTTTGTGAGAAAGCACATCTCGATGACCGAGAGGCGCGTTAATATTGGCGAACTAATTACAGGAATATTCCCATTAATTCCGGATAAGATCGCACGCGTACGCCATGAGAATTATCACAATACAACGCGCGTCGTATCATCCACGCACATCGCGACTGATATATTCGCGGCGGCGCGTAGCGTGCGAAAGTGCGTCTAGGAATCGAACAGCTGGTTATCCCATTTAAAAAAAAGAAAAAAAAACCATCCAGCACATTTGCGCGCGTGTGTATGTCGGCGTCTGTGCGAGGAAGGAAGAGGACTTTCGCTCGTTCGCCATCGCGTATGCGGGTCGCGTTCTCGCACGCGGATCCAGGCGTTTGCCAGCTTTTTTTTCTGAAGATCCGTCGCTCCTGTCGCCGTGCTGTCGACTTTCAATACGGCGAGGAATACGCGTTTCACGCGGATGTATTGTTGCCGACGCGATGCGACGCTGCGGATTGTTGAGCGTTCCCAGCTGCACGGCGACAACTGCGCGGTGCTCCTGGAAGTGCTTCTGATGATAGATTTAATCTGATCTAATTCATGAGGATGAGCTCTTCGTAATAATCCTCGCTCTAGGATACGTAAGCTTTAATCTACCTCATCGCTTTTCTTTTTCTTCTTCTTACCTCCCTTCTGTTTTCTGTCTCTCTTAGTCGTATGCGGCGTAATGAGGTGAGATGCGAGCGGCCAGACGAGACGAAGATGAGCAAGACGGTTTCCAGGTTAGATCAGAACTTCTTCTCTCTTGATTGCCGCACAAGCGCAACCAGCCCGCATACCAGTCCATCCATGAAGGAATGGAAAGCAGCTCCTCGCCGCGAAATCTGACGAATTCAATCCAAAGGAAGGTACAAAGCTGCGCCTCTGCATAGAACAATCCAATTGGCAATGTTAAAAAAACAAGGTTTGTGTGCGTCGATGTATATTAATTATGTAAACTGATATGCAATAGTTACTTTGACGCAAGCTAATGTAAGAGATCAGCGATGAGGTAAGCGTAGAAGGAAGAAAAAAAGCAAAAGAAGAGAGGTCGCTATAAGAAATTTATTTATTTGTTATTATTTTATTTAATTGTGCCTCCTTGCAAAACTCAAAAGAGATTTCATAATAATTATGTGTTGCGTTAGGATCAAAGCCCGTGCTATTAAGTACGATTGAGAGCTCTCGTACAACTCGAGATTTCTCGCAGCGGACAGGATCAATTTTCGTCACTCGAGGCCCAATTAACGGGACGCGAAACGTGTTATCAACGTGACACGCGCGGGTAAAATCTAGAATGCAGACTCCACAAAAATAATAACGCGCGCCGCGTTGCAACACGCCCGGCGACGTTGAGAGCGTCCGCGTCGCCGCGTCGCGTCGGCGATGCGCTCACTCGGGAAATATTCAGCGAGTCTACACGAGCACCTCGCACCATCTGTGATGGGGTAATTGTGGATGTCGTAGTGATGACAGCGTCGTAATTGTGTCCCGTAATGCAGTCAAATTTGTCGCATAATTGCGGTACTGTGCGGACGCAACGCTCGGAAATGCGAAGCGCGTATATATACGCTCCTTTCTCACGTGGGAATTCTCACGTTTGGCCCCGGACAATGATACGTGACGGCACAATCATCTTTCTTCTTTAATCGCTCGCATGTAAATATTATTACTTTTCGAGGGTAATTCGTAATTATACGAGAATGCAAATGAGATCGTTAAGTCCGAGATGGAGCCTGGAAATTGAGAATCTCGCGGGAATGAGACGGGACGACGGCGACTTCTGCGTATATCTTCTGCGAAAAGCTGAAAAGTCTTTCCCACAGAGAAAGACAGAGAGAAAGGAACGGGAATGGTGAAGCAAGGCGAGCCGGTGATCGCGTAGTGGGACCAACAAAGTTACCTGGATCGACAACAGATACTTTTCTCGGCAGTAACCACCAAGACACCATGACGACACGATCACTCGCGTCGCCCCCGATGCGACGACCGTCGGCCGTTGGTCTAATCACCGCGTTTCTCCTTGTCGCGGCAGCACGTAAGTCTCAAAATGAGCTTTAATTTATTTCGTAAATTAAAATTTGCAAAGTACCTTCGGAAAATATTGTTTTCAGACACGCGACAATAAATTGATTTAATTTGAAGTTCGTATAATAGTTAGAGTTTATCATACCTCGATCTTCCTCGATGAGGATATCTTGAAATCGCGAGATTTGCATAAATCGCTGCGACGTGGCACAGCATGTATACGTTTGCTTGAAAAATATTCTATCTGAATTATTACTGAATTTTTATCGAGTTCTCCGAAATGTAGTGTGTTTTAATTCTTGATAGTGACCTAAGAGGTTTATTATGCTATTAAGAGAATCAAGCTATAACTTACGTTTGATCGGGACTCTTTCGTGGCACATTAAACGACGTCCTTGATGAAAAGTGAGGGGATTAAAGACCCGGCGACGTTGTATCAAATTATCGTCGGGATATTATCTTCGCGGCAGGCTACATTACACAAAATTACAGAATACGTTGAAGTTACGCGTAAATATAATAATATCGGTATCCGCGAAATTTTCTTTGATCAAAATCGTCATCCGTGTATTTGGTACGACGTGGTTTCATCGCGAGATGATTTTGTCTTGGAACTTGAAGCCGCAGGAATGTGCTTCCATCGCGTTATTCGGGTTAGTTAGAATATCCGCACGCGATTTCGCAGATTGTTGCCCCGTTGTCCACTCTACTTACCGCTAACTTGTGGCTTCGCATCCTGGGACGACTTCACGCTCCGTGTTTTTGCTCGTACCATTTTCAGCGCATACTTTAGAAAGCAAGGTGAAATTATATGATACCAGCTTGCAATTAGCAGTTGCATTCGATCTAAAAACCGATGTCCAATTTCCTCGTTTCGTAAGAAAAAAAGGCGGTAGATAAATCACGCCGGAGATCTTGCTGGAAGTCTCACTGGCAGAAGAAACAAGTCAATTGTTTTAGAAATAGATAGATTTGCTCAGGGGAAACCAATCAAATGTATGTCAATTATTTTGCAAATTTTAATAATAACACATACCATACAGATTTTTAATACATAAACGTTACACGTAACGTTTCGTACGAACAATGTAGACGCTTGATGTCTACAAAAAAACGAGCCGACTGAGAATTCCGTAGAGAATTAAATGCTGAAACTTGAGGATGCGAATCTGTGCGAAGAGGAGGCGACGGATGAAAACGAAAGGGCGATAACACCGCGTCGGCGGACCTCCTGACATTTCCAGGCTTCCAGGAGGTGAAAGCGGGAGGCGGATAACCGTAATTGGCCATCCGTACATAATACAAGTTCCGAGTCCGCGATGTCGCAATCCTGTATGCGAATAGTCGGACCAAACTGTTCGTGACATAAATAATTTCGATTGATGCTGTGTGTTGGAGTTATAGTTTGAGAGAGAGAGAGAGAGATAGCAATACTATATATATTTATTTTTCATATTGTGTCTTCTTCTATCTTCTCTATCTTCAGAAACTCGTTGAGAATGCAACGTCAATCAGTTACTTGATCAACGATTGAAACTGTGAAACTTTTCATTGTTGCTTGAATTTTTTCATATTTCTATATTTTCATATTTCATATTCACACTTTTATAATTATTTAAATCTGATCGAGATTCGAAAAACTCGCTTAAATCGCACGTTGTGTACCGAGTCCGAGCAGCGTTCGCGTTAGAAAATTCTTATCTTCGACTGTATCAGTCCTAATAATGTCCTGAACGTTTGCCTCGTTTGAGTATTCTGCAGCATTCTGAAAACCGCGTCCGTTGAATCCGCGTCGCGGAAATGCATGCAACCGTGCGACCTTGATTAATGCGCGCGGCGCGCCAATCTTCCCTGTCCTAACGTTTGTGGACGGACGATAACTCTGTCCTTCTACGGAATCCTAACGGTACCCGGACGAGCAAAGGGTTCGATTTAACGAGGTAGTCGATGCAGCCCGCTTCTACGATCAATCGGAACCGTGCGGCAGCCGCTGTTTCGCGTTACTTATTTAGTACACGTGCATGACGTTCCAACGTTTGCCATTAACCCAGCAAACACAAAATATAACTATTATATAACACAGAAGTAACACGTAATATAACAACTGTTATATGTTATTAATGTTGAGGTTGCATAATTTACTTTGTAACTGCAATATAACTGCGTTATAAAACTGTTATATTGCTCTGTTATACATTGGTTATAATAATATAACAGTAATATAACTGAAATATGCGATATTATATAACTGTAATATTTGCATATTCTGTCTATGTTATATATCATTTTTAACATTCAGATGTCGAGTTGTCCGGTAGATGGCTTCGTTTCTCGCATGCAAAATATAATACAAAATATATATAGGAACGGTGATCACGGCAGGGCACAACTTGTATCGTAAGTCCATTTCTACGATGAAGTGGTACGTTTTTGAACGAATAATAAATAAGAGGAAAGTACGAACTTGTACATAACGTTTAGGAAAATAAATTAAACATGCACCTGTAGTTGTAGAGAGAGGAAGAAAGAATAAATAATATATATTCCATTTATATAACATTTAAATAACATTTTAGTAACACGTTATATTATTGTTATATTACTGCAATTTCGTTCGAGTGGGAAATTACAACTAACATATACGTTATATGTAACGAACATGTTATATTGCGTGTTACATTCTGTTATATTATGGCAATATCATTGTTATATGACTGTGTTTGCTGGGAAGCCTCTGCTACAATGATCTTCAGTAGTATCTACAAGTTCCTACAATTGTACCGATGATACTTGAGACGGTTATTTTCAGTCGCAAAGTTAGTCGTAGTCGTAGTCGCTGGACAATTGAACCTACTTGAGCGACTACGACTACTTCGCGATCGGAAATAATTGTCTCAAGCGATTATCGATGCAAGATTGCGACTTAACGAACGATTCTGCGACTTTATTGTAGCGGAGGCTTTACTCGTGTCATGATTGTTTCGATGTCGTTGTCATCGTCGATGTGTGACCAAAATAATTAGTTGTATTCCGCCAGAGTACTTAAATAACGAAAATTCCTTTAGCCGACCAATCTGGCAAATTTTATTAATTACTAAATACACATGTATGTATAATTAATAAAATTTGTCAGATTGGTCGGTTAAGGGGGGAGCCTGCTTTAGAACGTTGAAAATAAGGTATAATTTTACGAATTTTTTTGGAGAAACTATACAGCGGATCATTATAAAACTTTGATGCATTTATTAGTACATGTTTAAAGATAAAAAAAATTATTTTTTGATTTGAATATATCGCCTGCAGAGGTCGTCCTGGAGGCATCTTAGTGCAGCCGGCATTGCAAATTGGTGAGCATTCTCCTGCCTCCAAATTTCATCCAAACTGAAAAATTGAAATATTTTCTCGTTATTTATGAATTCCCATCGTCGATGAACCTTTAATATTCATAAAAACATTAAGTTAAACAATTACTTTTGCATGAAAAAGTTCAACAACTTTGCCTAAAAATCGTACTTTTGTGTTCTAAGCTCCACCATTTTGGCACTTTTCAACTTTTTTCTTCTCTCTTTGGTTCATCGACGATGGGAATTCATAAATAACGAGAACATATTTCAATTTTTCAGTTTAGACGAAATTTGGAGGCAGGAGAATGCTCACCAATTTGCAATGCCGGCGACGCGGCTGCACTAAGATGCCTCCAGGACGACCTCTACAAGCGATATATTCAAATCAAAAAATAATTTTTTTTATCCTTAAACATGTACTAATAAATGCATCAAAGTTTTATAATGATCCGCTGCATAGTTTCTCCAAAAACAATTCGTAAAATATACCTTATTTTCAGCGTTCTAAAGCAGGCTCCCCCCTTAAAGGAATTTTCATTATTATTATTTTCATACACACAATCCGTTGATCTTGGCTGAAAAATATGGATCTCTCTTCGCAGTCTAGGGAAGCATTAGAAACACGGATCTGAAGACATCCGTGACATACTGAAGACGTACCAAAGCCGTACGTGCTCTTGGCGAGCTGCCAGCGTACCGCGACCGAACTGTGCAGCTGTCTGTGATTCGCTTTGTAAGAGCTGAGATACGTTTGCGGAATCCAGTTTTGCCTATGATGAGCACGAAGCTCGTAACGATCTGTACCAGTCTGTATGGGTGCAGACACGATCAATCGTAGCCGATGTTTATTTGCAAAGACGAAGTATCCGTTATCTACCGTTATCTGCCGGCTGCCGTATTTGGGAGCACGTCTATCAGCGGCGATGTAAATGGAATATATTATTCTAACAAACTCAATAAACTCGCGTGCGCGCATTATTACGTGTAGTACCGGTTCTTCCGCGAGTTCCTGCAGCCGTCTCTTCGATGATAACGCGGCTGAATGGTATGCGGAGGTGCGCATGGTGTAACGTCGCATCCTTTTACTGTTTAAGGAATCGTTTCCACGGCCGCGGATTAGACGCATCTAAGCAAACCAGATGTATAATGTTACGTCAAAGCTCGTGAAACTCGATTATTGATCAGTAATTCACAGCAGTGAAATATATTACGCGTTTTGAGAGTTCAACGTAATGATTAACAATTGATTAAAAATCTTTTCCTGCCATTTGTTATACTTTCCGATAAATCAGAAATTTTACAAATGAGTTTTGTCATTGGTACGTGTAGGAAGAAATAAAGTACTGCGATATACATGAACGCAAACACTTTCATGTTTTGTATTCACGCTACGCGCATTAATTACTTAGAAAAAGGAACGAGCATGCCAGCATTCTTCCTTTTTTCTTACGAGACTACTTGCTACTTACATCTGGAAGATGCTACTTGCATACTTGTATTACGTAATGCGATACGCGATTAATTATTCACTTATGGTATCCTGTTGTTATTAGTTTCACTACAATTATGCTAATTCTCTGCAGTTTATTATTTGCTGCAATCTTCAGCAATCGTCCGGATGCAGAATCTGAGATAAACAATGAAAAATCATTTAACAGGTTTAATAATTGTGAGACCGTTATATCATGCATAAAATCGAACTTTGTTTATGACATTATTTGTCTAGTCTTATCACTTTATTATCGCGTACTGTTCAGCCAAACGTACAAGCTAACGATAATTAATTAGAAATTTATTTTGTTGACAGAAATATGTAGCGGAGCGTATTACGGAAAATTGCTCGGTAAATTGTCTGAACTTCATCATGGCGTGAGTGGCGAAGTTTATGCCGTTGATGCAAGGACGCTATTTATCAAGGATTTTACCTACGATGGCGAAGGTCCAGGTTGGTACAGCTGAATAATTTTAATGTAACGACCGTGCAATTTCGGTAATAAATTAGATTATTTTGACATTTATTTGTGTTGGTTTTCAATGCCAGATAAATCGTTTGAAATCACACGATAAATAAGCTTTATTAATTTCTTATTTTTGCAGAATTGGAATAAAAATTGAAATAACATATTTTTAATAATGATAATGTTTTGTAGCATAAATACGGAAATGTATTATCTCATAGAGGTGTTTTTCTTTCTTCGTACAAATTGTATCACGATGTGTCATGATCGGTTTTAGAGTAAACGAATACCGTAAAGGCTTTTCCGCTTGATGATTTTTGAAAAGATGCGCAAAAAATTACGGGAAGACTTTCCCTCGGCCTGATAGGCTGACCGCGATCAATTTCTATACCGGAAAAACTTTCCCGAATCTCTCTAACACGTATATATTATTCGTGACGTGCTAACAAGTCGGCTGGCTGCTCAAGATTCCCGTTCCCGATTAATGGGATATATCTAGATGCTTATTAGAGCTTCACGATCTCAAAGCGTGCAACATGTTTGCGCTTAAACTAGCTTTGTCGTCATTGATAAGTGCAAGGATCTTATCTAAGACTTGTACGAAGAAGCAACTGTTACAGGAGAGATGATAAAAATTTGGAGAATGTACCGAGACTTTTTCCACTCGGTCAATTTACTCGAATCCTTTCACACGAGTTATCTTTATGAATGCGAAAGGATTAAAGTGAATTACACTTCTTAGCTTTCAGTAAACTGCAACTTCTTGCAAACACCGATGTCTAATTGAATTTAATAATAAAGATCGCAATAAAGATACCGAGAATGAGAACAGACGATACTTGCAGCTGCCTTTTTTTATGCTGGGAACGGCAAAGGACCAAGCAACAACAACGGGTTCCGAGTGCGAGACGAACACGGAACGTAAGTAAAATCGAAGTGGCAAAAAGCAATATTAAAATTATCATGTAATTAAAAATGTAATTAAATGATTTTATTTATGATTTTTTATTTTATTTTATTTTAATGATTTTATTAAATGTAATTGAATGAAATATAATTATTGTAACATAGAAATGGTCATTACGACATTTGAGCTTTTCATCAAATCTGAATCGTCCGCCTATTTGATTAATCGTACTATTGATTTCCTCTTTCGTCTCGCAGTACGAACGTTCTCAAACGGTACCGCAGGAAGGACATCACGCTGACCTTACCAGAGGGCAAGACCTTGAACAATATCAAATGGTTTTCGGTTTGGTGCGAGGAGTTCTCAGTAAGTAACAGACATATACGCTCGTGACCTTGGGGTCCCATGCGACATCGGTTGTACTTGCTCCTCGCGGAAAACCGGTATCATTTTCTCGACGTACAACTTTCACACTCATACAGGCCTGCCGGTCGTTCGAAGTCCGTTAAGTGAATGGAATATGGCATACACAACACCGTACAAGCTTGCCGTATATTCACGATTGTATCGGGATTTTTTCGGAGTTTTTCATAGTTATCAATTAGGTCTTTGAAACGTTCAGTATTCAAAAGTTTTCTCTCACTGGAATACTTTATATTTTGTTCCTCGAAGTAGAACAAGCGTGGAAAGTGATCCACTTCGGGACCGCTATTTGATTTTTTTTTCGTTTTTCACTGCTGCAGCGAAACGTCCATTTACGTACTGGTACATTACATAAAGAACAAGAAAATATTAGCACGCGATGTTTATCAGATTCTAATAGTGTAATTATACGATCTGTTTATGTCGTGTATACTTAATACATGCCCTACGTCCTTACGCACAGAGAATTATTTCTGTTCAGGTAAATTTCGGTGACGTTAAAATACCGCGAGGCTTTGACTATCCGAAACCACTGAAACTGAAATCATTGAGCGGCATACACGGCGTCGGTTCGGAGCCGGTCGTTATCGTGGATGCTCAAACTCTTCTGATACCTAGCTTCAGTTACGACGGAGAAGCACCTGGCAAGTTCTCTTATTAATAATAATAGTTTTATACAATACTTTAGTAGTTATACTTCTACAGGGTGATTCGTATAAAGTGACCGATTTAATTATTAGTGAAATTTGAAGACGTATGAAAAAAGAGTTTATACCGATATGTTCAGTACAAAGGGGGACACCATATAACGGATACGATTATTTTATGAGTGGAGGCGTTGAGGACGTTTCAAAGTCAACTTCTTTTTTTAATGGGATGCTGTATTTTTTATTTTATAGGATAGTAGCCCTTTTTAATATAATAGCCCTTTTTAATTCAATGATACATTACATAAAAACATTCAAGGTCAATCAAGGCCAAAAATACATGATAAAATAAAATTCAAATGTATGATCTGTATATCCGTCTGTCGTTCGCTTTGGCTCTCAGTATGTCTAGGTCTATGTTTATGAGCTGTGTTTTCTTTGGAAACTGCTATCATAATGTTATTATTACGAAGATTGTAAGGACAAGTGATGCTTACAAACGTTGTGAGTGCCAAAGCGAACGCAGCCTTAGTATGAGATTAGTCGTAGCACTGAACGTAATGGCTAATTACAATAATTCACAAATTGTAGACGTTTTGATAACTTTTGGTGAATGTGGAAAAAATGCAGCTGAAACTGCAAGAGTATTAAATGAACGGTATCCAGATCGACATAGACATAGTGCCCGTTCAATATTACGGATTATATCACGAGCAAGACAATTTATCTGCGTCGTCGAGTTCAAGGTCAAAACTTTGAACATTTATTGTGAAGAACAGAAATACAGATCATACATTTGAATTTTATTTTATCATGTATTTTTGGCCTTGATTGATCTTGAATGTTTTTATGTAATGTATCATTAAATTTATATTAAAAAGGGCTACTATCCTACAAAATAAAAAATACAGCATCCCATTAAAAAAAGAAGTTGACTTTGAAATGTCCTCAACGCCTCCACTCATAAAATAATCGTATCCGTTATATGGTGTCCCCCTTTGTACTGAACATATCGGTATAAACTCTTTTTTCATATGTCTTCAAATTTCACTAATAATTAAATCGGTCACTTTATACGAATCACCCTGTATATGGAGAGTAGAAATTATTAGTCGGCGAATAATTAAAATAACTTTACTAACATTAAAATAAAATAATAAACGCATCTATATATTGCAAAATAAATTTATTATATAGAGTACACAAAAAATTAATATGAATGACAAAATTGTTTTGTGTAGATGCCAAGTTCTGGGTAGGCGCGGGTCCGACGCCCTCGCCGCAAGGTATCCGGGTACCCGACGAGAACGGAAAGGAGCAACCGTTGCGCCGCTACGACCGCAAGACGATCGTTCTGACATTACCAGGTGACTTGACGGTTCATCAACTCGGTCACTTCGGAGTGTGGTGCGAGGCCTTCGCCGTAGATTTCGGTCACGTGCAAATTCCACACAATATGAACGTACCGCCGTCCCTCAAGATGCTGGGAGTCTCGCCGCAGGTATGTCGGATGTACTTTATGCGGAATGGGACACGTAGTGTGGGAGAACGCATTGGCATGCTCGTAATGCACTATAATGCATCGCATAATTATTTATGACTTGATTGCACGATTGTTTGCACATTTAATTACACAATTATTGAAACAAATGGTGATTACGAGTGACGTCGACTGACTTTTTCGGCGAAACTGTCTGTTCTTCGGCTTTTTCGTTTTTGAATATTTTTGGATTAAAAGTAATTGTCGATCACTTGGTCGACAATTGTGCTTCTTAACAGACGTTAGGTTCGACGTGTGTGTTGCTCCGAGTTTTAACAGTGGACGATACAACCCTTTAATCCAGTATTTGATTAACGGCTTACACATGGAACGATATATTCATTGAATGAGTAAACTGTTTAACGAATAAGTACATTTCGCATTCTACGTCCTTCCACCCCAATCCACTCTAATCTTCGTACAACTCGGAGATAACTAGAAGAGAAATTAAAAGTCACTTACGATTTGATCGGTATAGCTTTACGGTGACAGCTTGCGCCGCTATTCAGTGCAAATTTCAGAATAATAGTTTCCACCATGAAATTTACGCTCTCGTCCTCTCTATTGCTGTCGCTTCCGCTCGCCTCGCGAGCGAGCAAGCCCAAACACCCAGCAATGGCTCATGGATAAAAACCCTGTCTCTGTCCTTGTGTTGCAGAACGTGCATCGCGGAGGGCAGGGACAGTTGGGGCCGCTAACAAGTGCATACGAGATTTCTTCTTTCGTTTCCTCGCCGCCCTCCCCCCTCGCAATCTCGTTCGCGAGCTCGCTCTCGCAGCAACACCATCGCCCGACGACCTATCGACCGCTTCTCCGCCGGGACGATCAGATCCAAGTAGTCCAACCCGCGGAGCAATCTTACACGTCGGCCGCGAGCTATCAGCAGCGGTATTATCGCACAGCCGACGACGGAACGTCGTCGACGTCCTCGTATCGCCAACCAGTCGCGCGTTCTCGCTTTCTGGCCGAGCCGCAGCAAAATTCATATGCGAGACTCCTGCATTTGCAGGGGGATAGAAGGATCGACTCGTTCGTGCGCTACTGACCGCGAACGCGTGATTTCCCATCCTCCCTGAGTGTCATCCGCCCCGTGTGTGAATACACGAAGATGCCCTCCGCTTGCCGCACCGCTCTCACCGCAATTTAGGAAATTTCGAATTTTCCGACGTTTACCTCTCGCAGCCACGCTGTTTTAAACGATGCTTTGCCTTGGATCTGTTGTTTCACACGGAGATACTAAATGTTGTTTCGTTCATTCTGAACCGCGCGGGTTTGTTTTTCAGGGAACAAAACGCGCAAGATATTAAACTAGAATGTTGAAGTTGAGATGAGATTTTTCGTGTTCCGTTGAGATGTCATATACGAGAAGAAAAAAGGTTTGCATCGAGTAAAATTGAGTAAATTAGCAGCGTGTTAGATTTTTATTTGTTTTTTTTTAATTACGCTGAAAACTTATACTTAGCAGTTTCTTATATCTATTGTTCATGAATTTGTCCGTCAAATGTTTGATAACCGTGGAAAAATGAGGAATTTCTTAAATATTCATTTTTTACTTTAATTAATTTTTTATATTAAAGTTTTACTTATTTTTATATCTGAGGATTTACAATTTTTTCTTCTGACGTATGTATGTATATATCTATACGGGTGGTATGTATACGTACGCGTATAATATATATGTGTATATATATGTATGCACACACATATTCGTTTACGCGCGCATGTGTGTACTATATTTTTGATATTTTTGATATTTTTGTATCCATTTTCTACATATATATATATATATATTATGTATTATACATTCTAAATAAACGTATTTTTTACAATTGGAGCTTTGTATATATTCCCAAGCATGATTTTATAATACTTATATCTTTTAGTATTTTTTAGCACATTTTAGTAATTTTTAGTACATTTGTTCTACAAGGGTCTTTCTCTCGTAAATGTTAAAGTTAAATGAAGTTTAATTGACCCTCCAGCCTTTGTTTAAAAAAAAGTTATAAAGAGAAAGTAAGAGAGAATGCAAATATTAATTAACAATGAACTTTAATTGACATTTGTAACAGCGGTTCTGTAAGAAAGTTATATTTTACAATGCTGGATTATTGCTTCCACTTGGAATTGGCAGTAAATTGTTGTTAGTCTTACGCACGTCTGTCCCAGATAAAAATCTCACGGTGTGATTTCAGTCGAAACTTAACTGCGAAGTTCTCGAGGACAGCTTAGCTTTCGAGGTGCGATGGGCCGTAGCCGGAGATAGCATAGTTGTCCAACTCGTTGCGAAACTAGGTAAATATATTAAAAGTCGTTGTTTCTACGGATGAACAAGTACTTAAGAGATGCATGGAGCTAAACATAAATTCGCTTGTGACAGTCATTTTGCATAATTACAACGTTGAATTGATACGCCAGATAACGGACAATACATGTCCTTCGGATTGTCCGCGGATGTGGATAGGAGCATGATGCTCGGCGGGGACGTCACCGTCGCCTGGGTCGACAAGCAAACGTTGCAGGGATATGCCATCGATTATATCTTGGATGCAAAGTCTCAGTGCTCGGGACGTCGTGGTAGCTGCCCGGATGCGCGCATACAGGTATGCATGACGTAATGAGTGTACTTAAAGAATTAATGCGCTTCTGGATCTCTCCCGCATCTAAGAGTACAGTTCCGCAAACTGTAAATTACACTGGATTTGGTCTGATAATTCGAAATTACTCGTGTCTCGTAGGAAAACACGGACTCAGTGCGACTGCTGAATGCAGCCTTGGTGAACGGCTACAGCATCGTCACATACCAGAGATCACTGAAGGCCAGCGACGAATTGGACCGTCCGATACTGACAAACAGATCGCAAGCCATAATCTGGGCTATCGGGCCGTTGAACGAAAGACAGGAGGTCAGTTTTCACAGCCACTATTTGAAAACCGATCGGTTCATCGAGTTCAGCAGACCGCCTGCGTGGAACTGCCCCATGCCCGATCAAGAACAGACCTCAGCCTACACTGACGCAAGCAGCAATCAAGTGAGCATCGTAATTGTGCTTCATTACATTCAAAATTAAAATTCGGTCGCCATTCTTTGTTACGGGTAAAATAAAATTTCTTTTACAAAGTCGAAAAAAAATATTAGTAGAAGGTTTAATAACAAATTTATACGATGCTTATATAGAAAGCCAATTATAAAAATTAAT
This sequence comes from Ooceraea biroi, assembly GCF_003672135.1. Lineage (NCBI taxonomy): Eukaryota > Metazoa > Arthropoda > Insecta > Hymenoptera > Formicidae > Ooceraea > Ooceraea biroi. Next base: position 3,302,412 of record NC_039506.1, read on the forward strand.
ATTTTTATACGGAAAATTTAAGTAATTTTAAGTTTCTTTAATAAACATGTTAAAAAATTGTAAACAATTTTAATTAATGAAATTAAGAATTCTTTAATAAATTAATCTGGTAAAGCAGCAGTTAAGCGTTGTCACGAGGAGGCCGCAACGTAATCAGGCGACTCCTGCACCAGCTCCTACGAACGATGCTTGGGAGATACCACCCATTCAATGTTACGAGCCAGAAGATGGTGTTTTGTACGCGCAGATGGGTCCCACCGGTGGAAAACATGGCTATCCGGCTATTACCGGTAAAGAATATTAGAGGAAAGTCCCCGATTATGAGATACCATATCGATTTTGCCGAATGTAAGGAAATCTATAGGCAGAATTTAAAAATGTAATACGTTCTCTTGAAGAGAATTTAATAAGCTTTAGGTTGGTGAAATGAAAAATCTAATTTAAATATTATTTTTTCTGAAAATTAAAAAAATTTGAAAAAAGAGCTTTACGCAAGATCGCGAAAGTGTGCTCCTAATATAAGATACCTTGAGAAATTGGTGTTAAAAGTGCAAAATACATCAGTATTGCAAGTAAAAAACTTTATTAGATATTTTTATAAAAATACTGCTGCCACAGCCTTCGCCAAATCTTCACGATTCCACTGTCAACGCTTCCTCGTTTCTCTAACCTCCATAGTCAGATTCTATAAAAATTAAATACACAAAAATTCGTAACATAAATTCGTATTAACTTTTCTTTAACCTTAACGTAGTATTTTCTTTCTTTGTATTACACTACATACTCTTCATATTCGAGCAATAATGATCTCATATTAAGAGTACCCTGAATATCTCATTATACGAGCCACGCGCCTAGCGGTTCCGCGATCATGAAATCTAACCTCTACAATTAAGCAATTCAACAAATCGCGTATTTTCCTGTTACTACGATTCTACTCTATCATTGCATACTGAATTTATTGCCAACCATTTCTTTATTATGTAATAAACAAGGTTTAAAGACTTAACTTAAGTTCCTTTGACATGTTCACAATTTCACAAACCTTTTCTTGCAAAAGCTAAACGCAATAACGAACAATGAATTTTTCACTAAATATATTTGACACCAAGAGTAATAAGTTTATGGTGGAATTAACAGATGGTACTCACTAGTTTAGCAGAAACTCCAGTATCTCATATTAGGAGCATATCTCATAATAGGGGATTCTCCTCTATAATACTCCACTTATACCAAAAATATTTTACCATTTCTTTTGTAAATTTGGGAACATAATGATCGAATGTACTTGGAATTCAAGAAGCTGATTAACTTTCGATCTGTTAAGCATATTTCTCGTGCGAGAAAGTACTCAAGAGAATGACAAGAAAGCCCCGTTTGTGTCTGTGAACTGCAGAAACCGGTCTTCACTTCACTTTTTCCAGGTCACGTCGGCTGGGGAATCTCCTGGTACATTAACGGATTACTGATACCTGAGATCAATGTGGTTCGGGGTAGGAGATACACTTTCGTCGTAGAAGGCGGTTTAGATGCTGAAACGCCGGCGCGTTATCATCCGTTCTACATCACGGACGACCCAGTAGGTGGTTACCAGCACAAGACGCCCGAGGAGAAAGCGGTAAACCCTTTTTGCACACGGAACATTTTCGAAAATGATATATTATCTTGCTCCGCCTTGATTTGCATGATGCCAAATAAACCGGTTATATTTAATCATCTGTATCTGAAAAAGAAATTAAAAATTCATAAAGGAAAAATAATCAAGCATGAATTTATTAAATTAATTGTTTGTGCACTAATGTGTTCAGGTTTTTGCACTTTTGCGAACGCACCAGTCGTCGAATCATAACAGAATTTAATTTCTTTGTTATCGAATTGCCCAATGATCTTTTAGTCTCAATAAAAGAATGCATGCAAGTGCACATTGCACATAAAGCTCTGCTTAAATGCAAATTATCGATTCGTAATGGTTTCTCTTACTGTTTCACTTTACTGTCCAATAGAAAGTGAAGATATTTGCTGGCGTGCGTCGACAACGCGGCAAAGTTATTCCCACAGGCGTGGGTCGCCTCTGCAATTGGGTGCCAGATCAGAATCAGCCGCCCGCGGACGAATTCGCATCCTTCGGCGCTTATCAACGCACTCTGGTTCTCGAGTGTGATCACGGCGAGCCAGGCATCGTGGAGTGGACTCCAGACGAAAATACACCCGATACTGTGTATTATCAGGTCAGATCAAATAGTCTCCAGTTAAATATTAATAACAAAATGATTCCATCGAAAATTGAGTTTGATTGCATATTGGTGTCACAAGCTAATTTCAGTTACATATTATTTTATGTAATTTAAACTGTTCTGATTTGCAAGTAAACGTTATGCGAGCTAATTATTGACAGCACTATGTAATTAACTTTTCATCAGTATGATATCAATTAATTTGTTTTATTTATATTTATAATATAAATTTTATATTTATTTTATATTTATATTTATAACATATGTATTTTTTTTCTAGAGCTTGTACATGATAATATATCTGTGAGTTACTCGCGCAAGAACTATTGTACGGTATTTCCAAATGGATTCCTAATTTTTTACTGCATACTTTTTCCAGTGTTTCACGCATCGTTACTTAGGCTGGAAGATCAATGTTCACGACAGTTGTGATGCCAGTGAAGCCTCATCGGCGGCCAGTGAGAAGCACGAGGTGTACGCTGAGCCGGCAAAGAGTCATCAGGGAGCGCACGATCTAGAGTATGGCGCCAGTATAGCTGTAGCGAGCAAGGTAAAGCCAACGGCGGAGTTCCTACATCAACAGCATGTTCATCATTCTCATCGCGAATACGGTCATCGTTATCCCCATCATCATTTGACGACTAACCCCGCCAGCAAGCTAAGTGTCTCACACCACCCGCAGTTACTAACGAACGCCAATAACGATTACGATCGCTTGTCGCCATCATCATCATCATCATCATCATCATCATCATCATCATCGTCCAAGAACTCGTACGAGACACGTCTAAAGAACGCAGATGACGAGGAAACCTTGCAGCAGCAACATGGGCTAGCCCATAAGCAATCACTGTCTCATCCGCAACTCACGGAGCTCGCGCGGGACGTTCCGGCCACTAACCAGCAATTGTCTAACCTCGTTGCAGATCACCAACGGCCAACGTCACTGACAAGCCACGGGACGAAGTTGCCGTACGTAGCGACGGCCAGCAGCAACGCGCAGTTACCACCGTATTCCCGAGCGCCGCATCATTACGCGAGCAATTACCATCACTACGTCCGCCATCAGCTTACTCCGCTCCCCCATCGTTATCATCATCAGCCTGAACCTCAGAGGACCCAACTGATGATCATCCGTCGACCGGTGACATTAACGCGCCGTCCGATGTTACAGACGCTACAGACCTCTAATATGGTAACAGCGGCCGGGCTGACGCTGCCGTTCCCGTTGCCGTTGCCGTTGCCGTTGCCGTCACAGCAACGGCCGATTTACATCGAGCGGAAGAAGTCCGTTTACCGGCCCACCGCCGTCGTCGCGACGACGCTGAAGGCGACGTCCGAGAAAGCGGCGTCCGCGGCATCCAACAACGTGCCGCGTGACAAGTTCGTCAAGATTGACACGAAGCAACGGAGTACGAAACTCGAGGCGAAGGTGGGCGCAGATGCCGCGGCCTCGGACGTCACCGAGGGTCTCACCGGTCCCACGTGGAAGGTCCTGAAGCCTGCGCGCAACACCGGCTTCGATCCCGATTCCATAGTCATCGAGGGCGGCTTTAAGCCGATCATCAGGAATACCGTCGACGGGGAAGACTTCGCGCAGGAGCGAATCTCGGGCGCGACAGCCGCGTGGCGGGACGAGGTGTACGGGAAAAGCTCAGACTATCGGACGATCGACGAGTTCTCACCCGTCTTTGTACCCTCGCCGCCCGTGACGACGTCCACGATCGCCGACGGCGGCGGCAGGAAGCGACGAAAGAAGACCTCGCCGTCGCGTACCTCGCCGCGCTTCGACGAGCTCGATGACATGGAGATGGCGGCCGATCACAGGCTGGACACTTACTACCTGCCGCCGATCGCGCATACGAGACCGGAGCAGCTACCACCCGCCTCCCCTTCTGGCGTCCTCGTCACTTACGACGGCAAGAAGCTGAAGGACTCCACCGGGCTGGCCAGATCCCTGGTCGACGCCGGGCATCGTAACAGGGGTAGACTAACGTCGGACATTCTCAGCAGGACGCCGCAGTTCGGTAAATTTCGGGGAGAGCTCCCGCCGCCGATCCCCGGGGAGGCGCGCAGGAACGGCACCGCGTACGGTAGAAGGCATCGTCCGCCGCCCGTCGATCCGTCCCGCGATTTCCTGCCGAAGACGAGGCTCACGCTGGTGGAGAGATCGAAGAGATCGCCGCGCGAGAACCGCACGATGTCCAGCGTGGATTTCCAGCAAGACGGCGACGGACATTTCGAGCACGATGGGCACTGGGAAAGCGATCGGGTCGGGGCGGTCGGCGGCGGAGGGGCTCCTCGTGGCAATCTCGGCTGCACGATCGTGCTGATCGCGATCGCGGCGCGTCTCGCTATTTGAAATGCGCGACGATCGGCCGAGAAAGATATATGATTGACTTTTCACTCTGGAGCGCCGGGAGAATCAAGATGCGTCGGTCGTCCGTGCGCTCTCGCGGGATACAGGACCGCTCGGAAAAATAATGGACAATATACTCCAACTGCGTTAACACCGGGGAAAGGCAATTACTAATCACGACAACTACTGGTTTCCTATAAAGTAGTACAATCCGCCTGTCAAGCTCGCGTCTCGCGCGTCTGGTATCTCCGCTTTCGCAATCCTCTCTCGATCGTGTTCTTTGCATAATGCAGCACAGCGTATTGTTGCCAGGATATTTCTTGAAGATAATCATTATAGTAGGAAAGTACAACGGACGGCTTTTCTTAGTCGTTGATTTTCTCACGACACGTCTTTTACGTATCATTGTCTACGAAGGAAATAAAACAAGCTTTATCTTTATTACTTTATTATTTTCATTAATCGACATCCGTGCACGTTTGCTTTTATATATTTAACACTGGGGAACAGTTTTACAATATTTAGCAGGAGAATTGCAGTTATACATAGATATATTATGTAAAATATTAATATATATATTTTTCAGAGAAATACACAAAAATAATATATGTATCTTGCAATAATTATTGATTAATCAGCCAAAGGTTGAAAATGGTAACTGGAAGATGCAAGTTTGTAATTTCAGAAAACTATTACATTATAAACATTGCTTTTTGTATCTGCGTGATAAAAAAATTGATTGAATTTTAATAAACTAGAGTCTAGACGAGGAAGACAGACGCATAAAAACCCGATCGAGCCTCAAAACTGCCGATTGGCAACTGGCGCTAGAGGCGTTTGCAGCAACAGGTATTTGTTGAGTTTTGCTGGCATATTTGTAAATAAATTAAGGCAATTATTAATAAAGCTAATCTTGACATAGGTCTCCAAGTTGTTGTATTATTCTAGTTTTAAATACGATAAAGAACAATTTTGTTTCTCGCTAGAATTACATCAAACTTCAGTACATGCATGGTTAGATCAATTGCAACAAGTTAATTAAAAACATCTGTGGAAAAATATGGTATCCAATAATATATTTGTTTAACGAAAATTGATCGAGTAAGTAACAGAAAGTTGAATAAACCCTGAAGTTTTTTACTTCGAGCATCAATGTTCGTCAAAATAATATTCTCATAATTTTCCTTTTCAAATTATAGCAGTTTTTTTTATTTAGGACAAATTATAGCAGCATTTTAATATCCCATACAGCACAGAAGCTTGCACCAACATTGCAGCAACGTTGCAACGTTGCAAATTGCAATGCAACAGTACAAAGACATTGCAGAGATATATATCCGCAAAATACCAGCACACTTGTAGCAACATGACATTAATATTTCGGAAACATTGCGCAATCAAAATTTGTAATTAATTAATATTAATAATTCATTTTATTAAAACATTGGAGTCTTCCTATCCTAACGAGATTCGTCCAAATCTATTCGATCAATGATGTGTGTGATGACCAGAATCTGAGCTCGGTAATATGCGCATGGGGTGTTTGTCTCTTTCGACTATCTAAAAAACATGGTGGTTGTACGACGCGAGCATCATCCTAAAAGAAAGTAGTTACGTACAAGAAAAAGGTAAGTACTTTTTTATACTATTATGTCTAATTATAGCACTTGTGTGCTGTTAATCTTGTATCTATTAATTATAATAGAGAATCACTCTATTTGCCTATCTCACGGTTTATATCACTATAACTTCAAAATTATGGAAATTCATTAGAAAATTGCATATTAATAGTTGTAATATTTTTAATAACTTTTTCTGTTATAGAAGCTGTTCGTGAAATACGCAATCATGCCACTGATGCAGAAATTGCTGAATGCATTTCCAAGTGGCTTGCTCAAGCTCCGGTTAGGATTGAGAGATCAAAGTATGTCATTTTACATATAATTCTATACATACTTGCAGTATGTATATTTTTATGTAATTTTATGCTAATATATGAATTTTAATTCCTATTTTATTTTTACAGGCAACATACAAACAAAAACGAAGAAGATTCAATTATTTAATTAAAGGAAAAATATTTTAACATAATTAAAGGAAAAATAATATCTCAAGAAGAGGATTTTTAAGTTTTTTTTATAAAGAACAGTTACTTTTTTATAACAAAAATAGAGAAAATGTTTATTTCATTTTTTATTACTATTGTTATATTACATATAAATGTCTATTTATGTTAATAAATAAAAATATTTAAAGTATATAATAATGAATAATTATAATTATTGCAAATTCATTACATTGCAATATTATTATGACGTTTCGTTGCAATGTTCCGAAAAGCGGACATTTTCACGTTCCTGCAATCCCATAGCAATGCTGCAGAAACATTTCGCAGTGAATTTGCAATGTTGCTACGTTGCGGTGGAAGATTCCTGCAATATATATGCAATCTTTGCGTGCTGTATGGGATCATAGTAGCACCATCTTTCATTAATATTGCGTAGCTCGTAGCTGTTACCGGCGCGTGCTTACCCAATCAGTAACAAATTTAAGTCACTGTTCATATATACACAATATTATATATAAAGCAATATCTAATGTAATTCCTCTTCTTTACTTCAATCGTTTCTCGAAACATAGTATTTTTCGCACAATGGTATTTTTCGATTTTTCGAACTATGAACTCGAGTTGCCGCAACACCAACAGTTGCGACACCGCACATGCGTGAAACTTTTCTGCAGGTCGACAGCGGCCGAAGTGCGCCGCGCACGCGCACCGCGGCGCGGCACGAGCGTAGGCGATCGGAGGTTCGAGGCGAGGCGCAGTCGTCTCGCCCGGTCAGTGCGGCCTACAACGGTGCTCCGATCCGTCGTGTGGCACGGTGTGTTCGTCGTGCGCAGTCGTGAATGACGACAACGTAGTACTAGCTGACGAGAAGTGCGTCTCGCTCAATCCGACCCTCGGTTCGCGCTCCTCGCCGTTCGTTTCGTCAGATTTCGGGATCCGGATCGTCGTGAGGCCTTCCGCGTTCGGCCGAAACCGTCGTCGCCGTCGTCGTCTCGTCCGCCGATTCCGATTCTCCATCGCAGGCACGCACTTACACGGCGGTGAGTATTACGCGAGACGCCGGCAACGACCGCGTAACAGATTCCCGTTCTATTATTAGGAAACGTGGAGACGCGGCCCGCTTTTCGGTTCCTCTCGGAGGCGCGGCGATACGCCCTCGCGTTTCGGCCAATCGCCTGCGACCTCGGCTGCCGCTGCTCGTTTCCCTCGTGCAGCAGGTACTTGTCCTCTTGGGACACTTGGGATCTCTGTTTTTTACGATAGTAGTTTACAATCGTTTTTCACAATCGCGCTTCCCGCTCTTGACAGTGTCTCGGTAATTGTCCTTTTTCTCCTCGTGCCTACGGGTGCAGTTATTTCTGCCTTTTTCTTACTCGCTCCTTCCGTGCCTGCTGCTCTAACATTCATTTTCAATGTACAACGTAGCAGCGTAGCTAACGAGGAGCATACCTGCTGTGTCGTTTCCTCGCTTTTCCAAGTACCCCGTAGTATCGATTTTGCGGATGTCAGCTCGTCCTTCCGCTCCCAGCAGAAGGCGATTCGCGAAAAATTCGCTCTGCCTGACCCTCGGTAACGTTGCCACGTGTGGCACGTGTGGTTGCTTAAATGTGCGCGTCAATCTCGTTACGATTTCGCACTTCAATTCGCGATAATTACGACGTTCGCATTTGCATCGACAACGTCGCTAGATACACATTGCATCAACAGGAAGCGAACATAATCTGCACGAGTATTCCGGGGACTAGAAGCGAGGAGGGAGGGGAAGGGGAGAGGGAGCGTCAAGGATGTTAGGCAGCTCCGACAAACGTGTGTAAATATTGTGCGATGTTCTAGGCTTTTTATCTTCAGGCTCTCCGAGTTTCCTTTCCTGTCGCCGTTATTTTGCTAAATTTTCTTTTTCTTTTTTTTCCTACCCATACAGCACGAAAACATTTCAGAAATATTTCAGAAGTATTTCATCTGACAGATGAAAGCATCTCATAAACATTGCAAAATGTTTCTGCAACAGTTGTGAGACAACTCCGGAATAGCAAAATGTCCGCGACACTTGCATTCAAAACCTTATAGAAAGGTTGCTGAAAGGTATAGATCAATCTGCAACCTTTCTGAAATATTGCCGAAAGATTATTAAAATAGCTGAAATCTTTTTGATATATTACTAAAGGTTAATTGAAATAATTTTGAAACTTTCCTATGATGTTGCACACAAATTACAAAGCTCTTATTAAAATAAATTGAAAATACTTGAGAAATTATATTGAAATTTATTATACGAGTATTCAGAAGATTGCAAATACTAAAAAGTTATAATAAAAATTATATATAAAATGTATTTATTATTTTTATTGTACGTTTTTATTTAATATTTGCAATCTAATTAATATAATAAATATGATTTCTGAAATATGCTTAATGAAAAAAATACATAATATATATAAGATGTATATAGATATGCATATATATCTATATATATAAGATATATAGATATACACATACATAGCTAAACCAAGTATTCACCAAGTTTGCCTTTAAAAAGCGTGAATTGTTGGCACATTGACAAAGAGCCATTCTTATATTATATATTTTCCTTTTTCTTCCTCCAAATAGTTGATTAAAAGGAAAGAATTATATAGATATATAATTCTCTGTTCAACCAACACTTATATTTGAAAGAAAAAAAGGATACGTGAAGATAATGCATTTTTTTGTCAACTGGTTAGCTTCACTAAAGATCGAATCTTGGTCTAGGTATATATATATATATATAATTTTACTTTTTACAATATTCACATTTTTTCAAATTTATTGCATGTGGTAGGTTTTAGAAACATTTCTGTTGCAACATTTCATATGACATATTGCGGAATCCTTTTAGAAATGTTGCATATGAAATGTGAAATCTTGAAATGATTTTAAAACCTTCCTGAAAGCTTTCTGTATTAATCGGTGCTGTATGGGTACAAAGCAAATTCATGGAGACGTTTTAGGTTCAGACTACGGGAGACTCAAATCCTGATATTATATTTACGTCGCACTTTATTCTTATTTATAAAAGAGCAATCGTCATACAGTCGCAGGTGATCTGAAACGCGAATTGCACCGCGGACCGTCGGACAGCACGCGACGGCTATCGCGTGTTTATGTCGGATTTAATGAGACAGCTAGGAATTTCCGTCTGCCTAGTTTTGCGAATACTTAACGGCGAACCGAGTGCCTTCCCATCCCATAAGATTGTCTCGCGAACGTGCCATTACATAGTTAGACCTGTTCTTGCTGGTCGCGCCTTCGTGGCGCGAGAAACGGGATAATGCAGGTTCGCGGTTTCTTTTTTGGTATGAAAAAGTAGATGGGTGAAAAGCGCACGAAAAAACGTGGAAAGTACATAAAGGACCGTCTCCAATGGCAGTAAGAAGTAAGCGTTCCCCCATTGGCCAGTTTTTGAAATAAGTAAATAAATAACCGATTTCGACTGATCACTTCTTGCTGCTCTCTTGCTGCTTTCGCGGCTTTCTCGGCGTAACGTACGCGATTGTGCCACGTGCGCCGTATGTAAGGACAACAATCGTTGGCCCGAAAGAAACTGGAATCGAAGCTATTTAATTCTGATGCCGGGATGCTAGCTTTACACATTCCTTGAAACTTATGCTAGTTAATTATTCAATAAGCATTCCAGTTTTTTTTAACGTATTATATATTTTGCCATGTGACATCAGATATTTCGATCTCAGTTGCGTAACTTGCAGAAAAGATTGAGTCGCATATTAAACTCGAACTATATAAATTACGTTACGTAATTTACAATGTTGTGTTATGTCGGCGATTTACATTAAAAGAACTGAATGAATTTTAATTTCTAAGAAACAGTTCTTTCATAATTAAGGAGATTGACGTCAATATTTTTGAACGTTAGTTAAAATTTTAAATTATCTTTTATGACGTAACTTAATTATTATTCCTATATAAGTTTATTTTAGGTTAACTGGTAAATCAAATTTCGTCATTTATCGGTAAGCTAAACTGTGTTTTCGGTAAATTAAATTTGCTAGACATAAGATAAATATTAATTAGATTAAACTTACCATCGTTGATACGTAATATATCTTGTTACACACGATAAATTCATATTTCAGTGTCATTAAATGATGTTAAACATTTTTGCGTTCGAAATTGTTTTATGCACTCACGTTTTTTGTCTTGAGAAAGTTACGTTCGTTTGAAATACGTCGTACAATAGGAAAAGTATATAAATAAAAGAAATGAAAGAGGAAATGAAGCTACGCAAGACTATGTGTCGACGTACACGACGAAAATGCGTTACGCAAGACTGTGTGTTTAAAATGTAAATGGGCAGCTGTTCGGTCATATCCGGTTTAAAAGCTACAGAATACGTAGCTACACTGATTCATCGTGAAGTTAGATGAATGTCAAAACAAATTCATAGTGCAATAATAACACACTATGAACGATGAATTCTTTGAATAGGATAATTTTGAAAAGAATCGGAAGCACGTTTGAGGAGAGAGTTTATTTAATTTACATGCAATTTTATACACGCGAAAGATAGAAGGATAAATAGCAAATTATATATGAGGCAACATATTATCAGTCGTTTGTGAAAAATGGAATAAATCCGTAAATATGTGTATATGCAAGAATATAATTATAGATAAAGAAAAGAAGTCTCTGCAATTTAATTCTGTTTTGATGGGATCGAATAGCGTAACATATATTACGGAAAAACATTGCCGCGCTGTACTGCGTAGTAAAACGCTGGATAAGAGCTTCTAAGAGCACTAGAAATGTTTGCTTAGCGACTCTTAGTTGTTTTTTGAATAATTTATGATTTACGGTTAGTCGAGTGTGCCGATCAAAGATAAATTAAACTGGTTTGAACATTCTTCTCTTACACCGTTCTGCAGAAATAGATGGGCGGAATTGGATGAAAGCAGCCTTAAAATATCCATCGTTAGACCCGTTGGGTCCGCTTCTGGAAACAAGATTTTCTTACTGGAACACGGTTTAGCGATACACGCGCACGTTACACGTTGCACGCAAAAGGCACGTTGCACTTTTGCGGCTATCCAGGCGGTTCGTGTCGACTCGTGCAGCTAAACGTGGTAGTCGGTCGAGGAAAGAAAAGGAAGCGGATTGTTACGTAATATTTATTACAGAAAATTGCGGTAAAAGTCACGTGTGGCGCAATAATAAGCGAGAAGAAGCATAGCGAGAATTTTAGGAAAAATCGCGCAATTTTAGAAAGCTGGAATGAACAATGTTTTAATCGTGATACGACTGTATTTGCGCAATTGTACGATTGTACAATTTGTATGTATTTGTTACTCTATGTAAAGCCCATAGTATTCTCGTGAATTGTTACGTCGAATCTCACTCGAGTGAGCGGATAATCTCAAGTGTAATAACTGTCATCGTGGTATGTCGGAATGCAACAATAATGCAACATAATAAGTTTCTCCCGTCACAGCTGCTGTCACTGCAAGACAATCACTGATATCGACCTCCGTGCATTAACCTTTCGCGTTGCGACTTATTTTTGTCCGAGTTGCGCACGTATTTACAATAAGAGAGCCAGCACCTCAAAGTTGATACAAAAATACGAGCATTTAAGTGTTCAATTAAGTGTTGTTACGTAGGTTTTAGTAAATTATGATTTGGATGTCCGAAATAGCTTAAGATATTAAAAGCCAAGATGATGTTGTATTCTTGGATATTTCAGATAATAGGGAAATGTCGAAAAATATCATTAACATCTTTAATTATTTTTAGATAGGAATATGAAGTTGGTGTTTTGAAAACATAGCGTGTCTTGAAACTTTTAAGCCTTAAACGGTGTTTATATTGTGAAATAATTCTCTAATTCTCTACTGTGGTGAATCTTGATAAAACAACTATTATATCTGAGAGCTTGATATTATCTTTAATTGCACGTGTCAAGATATTTTATATTTGTGCAATGATAAAGAACAATGATAAAACAAACACATAGAGGATATTGCCAGTAATAGCCAATAATAGCGATGTTATTTGAAAAGAATGACAAAATCCTCTGCAAGCCGTGTATCCTGCACACGAAAAAGAGAGAGACTCTCTATTCGATAGTATAATTATCTTCTTTATATTTTCTGAATGTACTCTATAATTTTCAAATGATTGAACCTAGCTTTTCTTTCACGCAAGCCAACATCCCTGGACATACTAACGTAATTAATCAATATATATTTATTCTACATTGGTTTATGTATATGATAGTTATTTATAAACTGTATAAATATGTACGTTACGTAAAACGTACATATACTTCTTATCAATAATTACAGTAAATTATTAAAACACAGAAGTTCGCATGTTATATAATTCACGTTTAGTGTGAGTGATAACATTTTTGTATAGTCTTCAATGCGTGCATTTTTATCGCTGCCTTATGTGCATTAATTTTACTGGTTTTATTGGATTTCAGAGATAAAACAATTATATTCAATGTTTCAAGTCTGGATTTAAATCATGGATTCCATTCTGCTATAGTTGATCATTTAACTTGGATATCCAACACGTTATAAATTGCTCCAGATAAATCGTTTGTTATATTGCAGTTGATTCGTGAAAATTAATATTGAATCTGTCTGACTTAAAGATACAAAATATTAGACATTTTATTTTGCATTTTTTTAGAAGAGTATACCAAAGTAATTGAAGTTTTAAGATTGAACTTTGGTCAATAGACGCAATTGAATAGCTAGCGATATCTTATTTTCGTGGTCAAGGCTGCAAAGGGAAAGCGAAAGTCTGCGAACAAAAATAATTGGCGTCTTGTACGTGCGGGCAAGTTATTTTGCATGCAACATCGTGAGACGTCTACCTTAACTATATGCAACAAATGTTGCAATGCTGCAGATTTCTTACGCAATTAATTCTCTTGCCTTTCATAATATTAAAACTAAAAATAGAACATTAGAGTAATGTTTGTATGGAAGGAAGAAGAAAATAATATAATAAATTCTGAAATTATATGTGAAACAAAGATATTGACTATAACACAAAGAAAGCTTTGTAGATAAAGCAAACAAAAGATTGAGTGAAATCATTTTGATAGTTAACTCTTAATCAATTAAGAATTAGATCGTATATCTTATTGTTAATAATTTTGAAATTATATGAGGTCCTGGTTTAGTTTTTTAAAAAATATTTTTATGATAGCTGCATTCCGAATTATATTGATACTTTAATCATTTCATCATTTTTATATATTTTTACGTAAACAAATTACTAAGAAATCATAATTAGGAATAATGATATTGTTCTAAAGAACAAAAAACAAGTTTTCCTTCAGGCCAAACGTATTGTTAACAAGTTGATCGGCACAGCAAGTAAATTAAGTTTAAAGTCTGCAATGAATATTAATGAAATTATTAATGTATATATGATTTGGATGACTAAGATAACAACGGAAGTATTGCTATTGTCACGTTTTTCATAGGTCGATGCGCCGTATACAATGTGATGTGATGCACATCGATACACTGTAGTATTAAAATGAATTTATCGACACGTGAAGAATTAATTAATCGCACAGTATATAATTGCAAATGTTTAACATGACATGTCTTTGAATATTTCTTCGCATCGGTCACTTAATATGCATGGAGAAACGATAGTAGAAGAAACACAGCTAAGAAATGAACAATGTTTTCCAAGCTTATTTCCAAGCGATGTTTACCATTACAAATTAGAACAATTTGCTGTTTGCGGCTGTAGTGGGGATATACATTGCGGTATTTTCAAATGAAATGAAGCCACGGTTCTCTTCACACGCGATAATACATGAGCTGGTCGTTCCCATGCAACGATCAAAGTCCGGCATGACTGCAGAAATGCTGAAATACCAGTCGCAATGTCAAATTCGTCCTTGGCTACATGCCTCAAACATCACGACTGCACTCGATGAACGTTTACTTTCGCCTCGAGACTGCAAATTTGCTGACATCGCGATAATTTGCAAATTGTAACGAATGTTGTTTTTCCGTGTATTTCTTTTCATGTATTCTTCCCGATGTGATCGTGTTTCTATTTAAAAGTAAATTTCCGCGGTTGCTTCATTACTGAAGCTAACGATAAAATTAGAATTGCTTCGCCAATTGGAGACTTATTTTTTTTCACTTAACATTGTTCCTTGTTCCGTGATAAAATTTCACTTTACAGCGCACGGTTTCAACGTTATCTTTGTATCATGTGATGTGGTACAGGTCTTATGCTGTTGCACAATGAGGCAATCATCCCGCAGTTAATTGCGAGGTCTAATTATTTCGAGCATTCGTTTCCGCGGACGGCTGCGTCGTCGACCGCGCTTATATTATGTTGATTATATATTTTGTTATACGATAAGCAACCTATGTTTCCACTACCGCTATGCAGTTACACAAAAACTGAAGATTACTGTGTGACGACGTCAATACAATTTTTCACTCTCTTATCAGATAATATTTTCTACAAACGCAATGTTTTCGCTATTTATAAACAATATCCTCCACGCATTGATGATGCTCTCGCACGTGCTATGATGATGCACTTTGGATTCGCTTCTAAATCGTCCAACATTTCATTCATTACTGACGTAAAGCGTATATATGTATTTTGACGTAAATAAAGTTACGTTTTCTAGAAACAATTTTAAATAGATGTAGAAAATGGTTTTCGGTTCATGTTTATATGGTAATTTTATTGTCCAGAAGTTTTCGATAAAATTCAGGCAAACGATTTCAACGAATTACATCCAAACACTTTAAAATAGTTTAAATTTTTGTTTGTACAAATCGCGAGAGTAGATTTTCTCTAGCAGTGCAGCTTATATAATCTCTCAGAAAATCTAACTGCATAAAAATAATTAATCTAGAAGTGGAATCTAGAAGATTTGTTAATCGGTCTATATTATTTCTGAATATGTCGTTGTCTATTTGGAAGACTATACGTCAGCATTTTTTATTCATAATTATTATGCGAATTATGTTTTATATAGCTATAAAATTTTCATACTTAAGAGCAGGAAGCTAAAGGAATATGAATATTTTACACTCTAGATAACAAATGCAAAGTTGTATAATAATTATATGTAATTAAGTCTAAAGAAAGCTTTTGGAATACATGAAAATATAATTTATCGAGTTTTGTTTTGTATGCGTCAGTCCGTACACAAATTTTTTTATATTACAAATAATCATATATAATATGTCGATTTTATGTTGGACTCGATAATAATTTTGAACATAATAACTATATGTATTATATATCATAATATATTTTAAATTGCAGAAATAATTGTTAAAGGACACGTAGAAAATATCTAATAGAAAAAACGAAGATGCTGCAAACAAATACTTGCAATATGCGATTAAAATACATAATTGCTCGATTGATTATTATGCAGAATCTGTTACGATTTGCTATCTAGTTTTGCTACAATAGTGATGTAATATTTGATTCAATGTTTTTATTTAATTGATCTGAGGTACCAGAAAGAGACATTAAAGATCGTGTACTGTACATAATGTTCCGATTATTTAGTCAGATTATCGAGTTATAACGTGACGTTCTTATTAATGCTCTTATTAATGTCACGATTAAATAATTTGTCCAAGACGCAGTCGAAAATAGATACGTCTCGTATATCATCGAAATGATTGGTCTTTATTTGTAACATTGCGCGTTATCGGCCAGACTAAAGTCGTGCCGTGATACAGGTATCTTGACATGGTATCTCGCACAGGCCGGTCAACGTTATAATTTTTATCAAGTCTCATTGTATCCGGGTTAAAAGTAGCAAACGAGGAAAGGAGAAATGTAGTAATTAAGCTGAACGACAAGCCGAACGTAGCACTTTACGATCTATATACGTCGATGTTAGCGTATCGTAATTACAGCTCATTGACGTCAAAAGCGATACTACGTCTCGCGTTTTTCTGTCTTTATGTCCCTACTTATCAAAGTTCGCATAATTATCGTCGATACAGGAATGGAATATCACTGATCAATACATCATCCTTGATCCGTGCAGCTTATCCGATCGATTAACATGGATTTAATGGATAGCAATCAATTGGTTGCACGATTTGTGAAATGATGTGAATTTTCTGGTAGTTAGCTTCTGTTGAGCTGCGGAATATAATTATAATCGCGTAATATACTCGATAAAACGAAACAATATATTATACGTGTACATGGACGCCTCTGACTATGTACGAATGTCTATTTTTGTCTTCGAATTTCAGACGAAAATATTGAAGCGATGAACAAGATTTGAAATTTTGAAGACACTCAGCACTTGTTGTATGGAATATCTGCTAGATGGCGAATTCGATTGAACTGCATTAATGCGTGCTGGTGCAAGCTAATAACCGTTATACACTGAATGCTTCATCGATGAGATGCCTAATATGGCTTCTACCAAGTGATGTGGTAACCAAGTGTATCTGTATCGCGACGTATCTTCTGGCTGGTTCAATCAGACCTTTGGAATTCCAAGGTTTAGACCTAAATAACAAAAGAAAAATCGCGAATTGGTACGGCAATTCAAAAATTGCTAGATACAAAGTGTTATTTTATCTCGCTAGTGAACTATTTAGTCGATTTTAGGTGTATATTAAGGATTGGATTAGGATAAGGGAGAAGAATTGGATAATGGAGATATCACCGTACATAATTAATCATTATCTATCTGAATGTAGCGAATGTTTAACGTCATTGAAAAGGTCAATGATAAATTTTATCTCGATGGTGAACTAAGACGTTAAGTGATATCCGCTCCTTATAATATTGATGAGCAACGAAGAATATTGCACAATACAGCTTTCCATTTGATTTCGTCTTTCATTAAATAAACATGAAAACAATCGAGACATCTTTTAAATTTGCCAACAAAACCGTTCGCAGGCGACAGCAATAATAATGGTTCATTTCTTTGTTCGTTACAGAACTAATCCATTGTCTCGGTTTTGTCGTCACAATTCTATTGTCTCGCAATAGTTTCCTGTTTGTATAATCGTCACAATTCAAGTCTGATTAGTGATCGTCAAATTACAATTTAACCGTCGTTTGATTATAAGAGCAGTACAAAAATATCAATTTCTTTGGTATTACAATTTCGCTTGGCAAAATTTCGGATAAACTCTATGAACATTAGATGCTGCTATATATCAATATGACAACGCGTGGGTTTATCTTATCATGAGCGATAATTTGTCTCGTGATGACAGAATGGAATTACGCTCGAAAAGTCAATCAGATCAAAATTAAGAGCATAACAATGTGTTCACCGAAGTGAGTCTCGTAGCAGATTCGATTGCTTCCGACTGATAATTCGCTTTCGGTTATCGGGTAGACAATAAAAAGCGTTTACGTAACTCTGTTTCAATTTGAGAGAGAAAGGAAGAGAAAGAGAGCCCTGTTTGCTGCACGTGACTCGCATTAACCGCGAATTGAATCGGAGCCGCTAAACTAGCTCGATTATTAGTGGTATCATTGTTCCATTACTCTTTGCGCGTTTCAGAGGACCTTACGCGACTCGCCGACAATCTCTGACGTGTTACCCGATAAACTTGGTCTCGTGCCTACATATGTGTTCTTCTATGGATATGCACATCTCGTAGCAGACGTGCTCGTCTCGAGACAGTAGTCGTTATCTCTCACTTTTTCAAAATTTTTTTAATTATCATAACGATAAAGATAACTGGTAATGACGCGTATTTCTCTTAGACTGGTATAATCGTGACACGACATAAAACACCAATACCATGAGCTTGCAAAATTTTCAACGAACGAACTATTTAAATAATTATCTTGTTTGTAATTCTCGTATGCAACATGTGCACGTATTTCCTTATAATACTTCCCTTCTTGCAATTGTGTTTATACTTGATGAACCAGTCATGTATCCGTAATGTTTTAGGAAGCGTAGCAGGACGACGATAAGCAATCGTGACCTCGAGAATACAAAATTTATTGTGTTACGTAAAAGTCAGTTAATTTGTAAAGTTAATTTGTAAGTTTTAAAACTATATTACGTATGTGTATAGGTACAAATTTAGAAGTTCACGCTTCGTGTAACATAATTTTGATCTTTTTTCGAGATTGTATGGATGGGTTAATCTGTTTTTACATAATTTTTGTTGTAAACTATATAGTTCTATGTATAATACATTTTTAATTTAAACTTTTCATTTATTCTTGCTTTTGTCCTTGAAATAAAATATGAGGGTTTTGTATAGGTGAATATTTTTATACATATCTTTAAATTTGAAGATGTAAGCACTATTGAAAAAGAGCATTTTTTACGATAGAAACATTGCGTAATAGTATTTGTAAAAGATTTCGCACTGTTTTCACAATTCATCAATTTTAATAGCTGCGCCTGCGTTTTTCTAAATACATGTCGCGAAGAGTTTCATTTCTCGTTGATTTATTAGGTCAACGAAATATATATCACAGATAAATGAAACGCACGATACGACCTACTTACAACGAGGAAGGAGCTTGTGCTCGGTGCAGTTTGTTTGCCACGGTGGCACTGATGCACGAGTAGATACGAGTATGTGGACTTCATATGCGTTGACCGATTAACATGTTACAAAATCTTTCTCTACATAGAATTTCTCGAACGCATACTGCTGATATTGAAACGCGATATTTGTTTAAGCTTATCTTGCTTGTGCTGCAGCAATTGTAATAATCAGAATAATCCTAAACGCACAGTTTCTCTATCACGAGAACATTTTTGAACAAACTATAAATTTTTGCTGAAATTTTTACTTAATTGTTTTGACAGGAGAATTGCGTATTTTCAATATCTTTTAAAAAACATTTATTCAAGAACGAAAATTATATAAAACAATCAAGCAATATTTGAGAGAGAATAGAACGGTATCTTCTCCAACTTGTTTTTTAAAGCGTGAATGAATTAATAAACTCTCAATTTAATATAGAAAGAATGCGTACTTTTATCAGTTTATCAACGAAGCGTTGACGGAGATTCGTATTTTTCGAAAGTTTAATCCGAAAGCTGAACCAACAAACGGCCAATAGAATCGTATTATGCCGATACACACCTATCAAGGATCCAACGCCGCAAATTTGTCACGTGCTCGTTGAAATTATCGCATTCTTATCAGCTATCGTGGACGGCGCCTTATCACCGTTAGAATAATTCAATGATTACGAGGCAAGTCGTCCACGTTGTGACGTAGATGCACCGCGATGGATCTGAATGTGTTGGTAGGTTGTGTGCTCAATTAGTTGCTAAATTTGTTGCGACTCCTCCAGCCGGACGAGTCCGTCGTTCAAAGTCCAAGGTTATTAGCCGCACGTTCAGCCGCGAGCGATTGCTACCTGCGAATTGTGACGGATAATCCAGGAGCGGATACTGTTATCGCATCACGCTTTCTGCTCCAAGTATCATAGAAGCAGGACTCGTAGATTTCGAAGACGCGTCAATGCAAGATCACGTGAAGATCATGTTAGATGCAACGCATCAAGGTTCGTCTCCTGACTATCACGAAACGCAATCAATTTTTCTTTGGAAACAAATGCAGGACTCGAGGACCTCGAGGATGCATCAATGCGGATGATTATCAAGGCTACGTTAGACTAATTGCATCGCACGAGGGCTTCTCTTCTGACACACCTCTTCTAACTGAAGCACAATCGATTTTCCTTCAGAGGATAAAAAAACTGCAGGAGATGCAGATTTCAAGGATGCAAATTCATATCACGTTAGAATGAGAGTTGTCCGTCTGCCACGTGTGAGAGCCGATCAATCCAGCGACCGGGATTCTCTCGGTGAAATCGTCAGAGAGAATCCGTCGAACGATGGATCGAATAACGCTCGTGCTCTCTCGTCGAAGAATCTCCGTTCTGAAAGCGTGACGGGACCGTTGTTCGCGCACATTTATTCCTACATCCATGGCGAATCGTTGGGTGAACGGCACGTAGAATTAATTACGTAGCTGCGTATCGCGGTCCGAATTCGTGGTCGTCGTCGTCGAAATGCTTTTCCTCGCTTCTCGCAATACTATTTCCGATACTTCTGTCGTGACTCGAGTGGAAATCAAGCAAAACGGACTTTCTATCTCACGCGAGCTAAAATTAAGATCATGCAACATAAAATCATAACGTTTCGTTCTCTACATTGTATTTATGCGAACAGATTCTGATGAATCTGTACGAGCATTTTGCCTTACTCTCACCGATTTGACTTCCTCCATACGCGAGCTTTCACATCAGCGATGAGGGAAATCTTGGAGTCTTCTAAAAATCGGAAACGGATCCTCGTATAGATAAGAAAAGAGATACTTTTCAATTTTCACTTGTTAATTACTGTATTAAATCAAGTTTCAAACTAAGCATTTGAGTAAGTATTCAGTGTTGCAAGCAGAATTTGCAATTTAAAAAAAAAAGAAAAAGGGAGATAAAATTGGGATAAAAATTGCGCGAGAGCTTAGTCAGATAATGAATGCAGCCTTCTCTATCGGATGTTTCGTAGTAAATCGAATGTGTTTGACCTCCATGAGGTAAACCTGTCGTGAATGGCAATTTCGAAGTACACCGAACTCGCTTGCCACATGATGTGGCCGCAAACTTTACCGGGTTGCCGCGATCCACGATGCGTTCACGCACGCACGGGTGCGCATCGCAATTGTGACTTTAAGTAAGGTCAACTAGTCGCATCTGCATCGCTGGCCGCTTGTGACGACCACTTCAATCATCACTAACTCATCTTCGCGACGAGGTTGCTCTCTTTTCGTCGCCCGTTCACACGCGACGGACGTCGTTTAAACATTTCCGGATGGTCTCTTTCTGCTTTCTGCGTCACATTTGAGGAATTGCTGTATAATTGATAAGAAAATTGGTTTACATTGAATATCAAAAATTGGTTTCTATAGAATTCTTGGACACATGGGAAAAAAGCCATGAAATATCTCATGTAATAAAAGTTTTGCTGGTTTCTGCAACATGTATTCTAATACATGCCCAGTAAGCAAAATGTGTGCAATCTGCCAGCAGATTGGCAACAGATTACTGCAGAAGTTGATAGCAAATTGGCATCCGTTATGTCCGCATTGGGATAGTGATCTGCCAGCAGAGCCTGCTAACGGACTCTGACAGCAGATTGGCGGCAGATTGACAGCAGAAACCGAACAGAATCTGCAGCTTTTGGCCATTCATATTTACGATATATTAAAGCATGTGTTTACTTTTAACACACTATAAATTGTTAAAAGAACGCATTTGTTTGTTTGTTAAATTAAAGTACATCTGGCTTGATGTGTCTCTCTGACAGTTCGTTGCATAATCTCTCTCTTATTGTTAATTTATTCTAATCTGAAGTCCGAATTTTGCTTTCGAACTTCAGATTGCTCGTGGCGCGCGTGAACTGCATGGACGTTGTCCATGGGAACCTCTGTGCCGCAAGTGCAAAAATTTTCAGAAAAATTAATATTGTCATGCCAAGGCGCGTATATTAACTTATAGAACTGTTAGGCTAAATCTTAACATCGAGTAAGAACTCGACGCGTGCACCGCATAGCGGTGCGGAGCGAAGACACATATTCATAGCCGTGTAAATTTGAATACTGTCAAAAGCTGCAGATCCTGTTCGGTTTCTGCTGCCAATCTGCTGTTAGAGTCCGCGCGCGCAGATCTTGCTCAGTTTCTGCTGCCAATCTGCCGTTAAATTCCGCGTGCGCAAATCGTGCTCGGTTTCTGTCGACAATCTGACTTCGAGCCATGTTTGCAGATTCTGCTCGGTTTCTGCCGCCAATCTGTTCTTAGATTTTGCGAGCAAGCTCTGTTACATTTCTGGCACCAATTTGTCGAATTAATCGTTAATAACAACTTCTGTATGAAATTTGTTGTCTTTTGGCTGGCAATAGTTGATAGCAGATAGTTAGCATCATCTGCTTTCGGCAGACTTGGCTATCTGGGTGGTTTCATCATGTTCACTTTTCCTATTTTTTGTAATCGCAGAAAACGTTACGCGTCTTTAACAGTCTTGTTCGCTCAACATCATTAAGCTGATATTCTAAATAAATAATTTTAATATATACACATTTTACAGGTAGGCTAACGCAAAATGGCGGAAGCCCATTCAGCCGTAGCATTCAGCTTCTCTATAACGCACGAAGGATGGGACGTGAACTTTGACCGAGAGGTACTCCACTTGGTATGGCTGTCCGGTGTGCGATCGTGGAAGAAGAGATTCTTCCGATTTCAGGTGAGTCGCAGATCGCTGACCTGTTTATACGTAATCCTCACGTAGCATTGTTATTTAACAATCACTGCCATTATTCTACGTGATAAAATCATTTTCAGAACAACCTGAAGAGCGGCGTTTACCCGGCTCCCCTGGAGAGCTTGTGGATCACGGTGATCTTAGTCACGGCGATACACTTTGCCGGTTACAAGGTTCCGTATGACCTCGTCGGGAAAGTATCGCCGTACCTCTCCGCGTAAGTGTAATAAGTGTTTACGTAATTCGCGCTGTCTATTACTGACGATTCACCGCACGCATTACAGTGATCGACAGCGATCTCTCTAATCACTGTTTTCTTCCTTTGCGACCTGCAGGTCCTCTATACTCGCGCACTTGGCGGGCTCCTTTGTGGTCGGGCTGTTCCTATGGCTGGTGGTGATATACACAATACGGTATGCGTTGAAGCTGCTACTCATGTACAAGGGATGGATGTACGAGTCGAGAGGCAAGGGTCGCAAGCCGTCCTCGACGACGCGGTTCTGGCTGCTGCTGGTGAAGATGTTCTCCGGTTGGCACAAGCCTATGCTATACAGCTTCCAAGGATCACTGCCGCGGCTGCCGCTACCGTCGGTAGCCGACACCATGACACGGGTTAGATCAATAACATACTTCACGATCTCGCGTTAAGCGTGAGTAAGTGCTCACCGCTCGCACGCATAAATTGAGTTCGATGCTACTCATCTGAATTGCGTAAATATTTTATTTCCTTTCTTTAGTTTCGTAAAAATTATTTCAGTGTTGCATTAGTGATGATTTGCACGATAAAAGTTGTTTGAATTCCTTTTTATAGAAGATACTCGTACTTTACTCTCTGGAATGTTTTTATTCTTCTCCTCCTACCACGAGAACTCATAATTTTTCGTTTGAACAGTATCTGAGAAGTGTACGACCGTTGGTGGACGATGAGAATTATGCTCGCATGGAGAAACTGGCGACCGAGTTCGAAAACGGCATTGGCGTCAAGCTGCAGCGTTATCTCGTCCTCAAGTCTTGGTGGACCACCAATTACGTGTCCGATTGGTGGGAGGAGTACGTCTACCTGCGCGGAAGGTCGCCTCTAATGGTCAACTCCAATTTCTACGGAATCGACGCTATTTTATCATATCCGACGAACGTGCAAGCCGCGCGCGCTGCAGCTGTCATATACTCTTGCTTGCAGTACCGGCGCCTTATCGAACGTCAGGAATTAGAGCCGGTTGGTTCTTTTTCTTTCGCATTACCGTTCAAAAGATGCTTCGATGTACACACGAATTTTTCTAGCGAGTAGCGATGAAAATTGTGATGCTATTCAATATTTCTTTTGCAGATTCTGGTGCAAGGATTAGTACCACTGTGTTCTTGGCAATACGAAAGAGTGTTCAACACCACGCGCGTTCCAGGAGTCGAAGTCGATAAGATTGTACATTATCAAGACGCCAAACATATTGTAGTGTATCATAAGGGCAGATATTTCAAAGTTTTAATTTATTATCGAAATAGGATTCTTCAAGCCTGCGAGATTGAGCTGTGAGTTATTACCGTTTTGTCGCAGCGTGTTTTCCGATCCGCACATGTGTGTGTCTCACAATAATATCGCCTTACAGCCAGATGCAGCAAATTTTGGACGATAATTCAGCGCCGTCCGAGGGAGAGGAGAAACTGGCCGCGTTAACCGCCGGCGAGAGGACTACCTGGGCTCAAGCCAGGCAGAACTTCTTCGCGAAGGGTGTAAATAAAGCTTCCTTGGATCTTGTCGAGAAGGCCGCATTTGTGGTCGCGTTGGACGATGTACCTTATGAATACGACACGGTGTGTTGCGTGACAAAAATGAAGATGTTTTAAATATTTTTGCAAACTAGTATTGTTGTAGCGATAATTAATTTCATGTTTTAGAAACATCCAGAAAAATTGGACAACTACGGCAGAGTTCTAATGCACGGAAAAGGATACGATCGGTGGTTCGATAAATCTTTCACGCTATGCATTGGCAGCAATGGCAGAGTGAGTAATATTACAATAGTATAAAAATAAATCACATTTTCGATCAGTCCGAGCCTTGTCGTTTCATCGAAAATTCCTGTTTACAGATCGGATTTAACGCGGAACATTCTTGGTGAGTGTGCTTTAATCGGATTCTATGTGAAATGATAAAAAAAAGATTTTTCATTGATGTTCGTAACAAAAATTCTTATTGCGTTTTACTTCGCGGGGAGAAACGCAGGACGGATTCGCGTTACGTATACGACGTGTTATATGTTCATCATTATTAATAGAACTTACCGAAGTACCAGTTAGATTTATATATTCTCGATTACGTAAAATGAGATGCCCCTATTGCACATAAATTTATATTTATATATTTTTATATTTGAAACACCTCATATAATGATAAGTAATGAGCAGGGCAGACGCTGCGGTCATGTCGCACTTGTGGGAATACGTTGTGTCCTCGGAGTTTCTGGACAGAGAGTAAGAATCACAATCCACAGCTATATATTACTTCTTACTCTTGCATATCTGTCTCTTCCTCTGCCTTCGAAAAACAACTATTGTATATTACTACTTATTTCATGTATGTCAGGATCTTCTGTAAAATTAGTTTGGATTGCAATGCTATATGTGCTTTTTTTTATTTAGAAGAAGTTCTCTCAGCAAAGCCTATAGCGTCTTCGGATTGTTCCTCGCAGCAGTCATCTTTAAAGGTCTATGGGGTTCTTGCCATGTCGATATCTAAAGTCCTCTTTTTTTAAATTTATGTTTTCCGATGAACATCTTTTTTTTATTAGACACTGTTATTGACGAGAGGTGTTCGTCATCTTCCTTTTCGCACTTTACCTTTAATGTCTTTTTTTGTGATATGCTTACTAGGGCTGATGCGCCGGTGATGGGAACTCTATGGGAATTTATTATGGCTGCTGAGAACGAAATTGGGTAATCTTTTGTGTGCATTGTCATGTGTGATAGTAGAATATAAATTACTAATCATTCGTATTGCATAATGTTAGCAATTATAATTTTTATTATATTATATAATCATTATTCTTTCTTTTTTTTTTAATGGACTGTCTTGCTCTTACGTAACTATTTTGCTTGAAAGATTGAAAGATTGCTAATATAATTTTGATATGTCAAGAGAAATTCGCATATATTATTGCTAATTTATCAGTATTGCATGGTGAATGTCTATAAATAAAATAGCTTGAAACAAATGTTAATAATTATAATTAGTATGCTACTCTTATTTAAATAGTACGCTTCTCTTTCTTTTTTCTATCTTTTTTTTTTAAATCTATCTGTATAAACAAAGTACTAGTTATAACACATACATACAAGCTTGTTCAGTTTTTTTCCATTATCTGGCTCGTTAATTATAATTCTAAGGCAAATGCATATTATTCAGATACGACAAGGACGGACATAATGCGGGCACTCCGGAGTTTGTACCTCCAGCTCCGACTCGATTACAGTGGGACATGGATACTAAGTGTATCGAGGCTATCGAGCAATCCTACCGGGTAATAATAATTACAGTCTCGTTCTATTTGAGCGAAGTATATTAAGCGAGTATTACAGTAGTTACGTAACGAATTGATTTATTATTTAATAGGTAGCGCGCGATATAGCGAACGACGTCGACCTGCGTATTTACGTGCACGACGCGTACGGCAAAGGCTTGATGAAAGTCAATTCCATGTCGCCAGATGCTTACATACAAATGGCACTGCAACTGGCATACTACCGTGATGCTGGAAAGTTCAATTTAACTTATGAAGCTTCCATGACGAGACTGTTCCGAGAAGGTAGAACGGAAACGGTTAGACCGTGCACCATCGAGTCCTCTAAATGGGTGAAAGCGATGGAGGATAAAACGGCGACGGTAAGGAAGAGACAAGCGGAAGTTCATGCGCAAAATCGATCTTCTGTGCATTTCTAATCTCCTTGTTTTGATTACAGGTGGACGAAAAAGTCAAGCTGCTGATGGATTCGGTCGCGCGACATCAAAGGGGATATCAAGATGCTATGTGTGGCAAAGGAATAGACAGGCATCTCTTCTGTTTATATGTAGTATCAAAGTACTTAGAAGTAGATTCACCGTTTCTCAAGGTGAGTGCCTCGTGAGTTTGCAATATCGATCAATGAGTTTGGTGAAACACGATTCCATGAGATACATCCGTTGCAGGAGGTCTTAAGCGAGCCATGGCGATTGTCAACGTCACAAACACCACACGGTCAAACTTCGAGAATGGATTTGAAAAAGTTCCCCAACTGTATTTCAGCGGGCGGTGGATTTGGTCCGGTGGCTGACGACGGCTACGGCGTTTCTTACATAATCGCAGGAGAGGATCTTCTATTTTTCCATGTTTCTAGCAAGCGCAGTTCGTCGAAAACGGTAAAATAGTCAACACCCTTTGTTTACTGTCGTAATCATCAATTACATATATTTATTTTTTAAATTTTTCCTCATTCTTCGTCTTCTACGAAGTTTCAGGTTTTTAACGCGTAATCGTTTTAAAAGGTATTTCTAATTACGAAGCAACTTTGATGTTTGCAGGATTCTGCGCGATTTTCAATGCAGATAGAGAAGGCACTGCGCGACATGAAAGATTTACTAGAGCAAAGAAAGAAGATACACCAGAACGGGTCTGCGTAACTTATTCGTTACCTGTAGCGATCTTGCGAGCAGCAGTTATCAGACGGCTACGCAAATGAAAAAAAAAATCTAAACAACTTTCCTCTGACACACGAAAGGATTTTTTAATAATGTAGATATAATTTAATCGAATAACTTTTTTAAGGCGACAACTTCATAGAGAATTATTTTAGTGGATAGGCGCTTATAACATAACGCGAAAATCACGGGCCCAAAATTCACTAAACAGTGCAGTATAGATAAATATGCATATAGAGATAGATTTTTATAGAATCACCTTTTCACGTTTGTCATGTATGTATAATCATGATATAGCATTTTTATTACGATTAAACGATCATTTTTAAACTGACAATTGATGCGTGATTTATCAACGGTATTGCACAGCAAACATGTGCACAAAAGTACAAGTAAAAAGGTGTCTCCGTATACAATATCGCAAATTTGGAAAAATACTTTGGCGTTTACGTATGATTGCAGGAGCGTAAAAATCAATGCTTTGCAAATCACAAATTTGGCTATTGAAATTGTTGGGAGATTTCTCACGCACGTGATGATAATGTAAGAGAGTACGTTATCAAAGAAAAGTTAAGATTTATAAATATTGATAATTAAATTTTGAAAGATTTACCATCGTGTAAGTGTACCATAACACTCATTACATATCTACTGCAAATGCAGATACGATTTCGTATATATATATATACATTATATACTATACAGACTGTATAGTATTTAATTCAGCGTCAAGTAAAGGCGTGTATTCAATGCAATTTACGCGTGTAGGGGAGACGAGAGCTTTTCTCTACGAATTACGTCACAAGTAAATATCTTAATATGAAAGAGCAGACTCAATTCGTATCGGTCTGATCAGTCTGGATCTATATGCGATGGACATAGCAACTATAAATAACTATGTGATCATTCTAACTTCTTTTTAAGCAAACGATTAAGCGATGCCATATATTGATATGTGCAACTTATCAATGCAAATGTTTTACTTGTAAGTGATTACTAATTATAAGTAATTTTATACTTAGAAGAGAAGCGGATTACATTCTCTATACAATATATTTGTTGAAGGTATATTTACGGATATGCGGTGCTTTGAAAACTTGTTACTTGGTGGTGTTACAATTAATCTTTATTGATGTTTAAGCGATAATACGAAATGCAAGATGAGAGAGAAGTAGGTATATACATAAGCTTTTTGTACACTTCATTTCGTCTCTGTACATTTAACGAACGTCTCCTGATGATGATTGTAAAAAGTAGACATGAAATTGTACAATAGAATCTTATTTGTTATCTTTACTAGAGGAATCTTAATATTCATTGTAAATAGAGAACCAGTTTCTACATTAGGAAAGGTTATTAGAATTTCAATTACAAAAATCCGAAACATGCTTACCGATCAACAATGAGATGTATGTGTAAGATATTGAAATATTGGCAAAACGAGAGAAATACTTAGATACTTGCAAGATATTCGAGATATTTTTGTACAACGCCAACGATCGATCATTTTTATGCCACTTTTTATTGGTACATTTATATAGAAATTCTCTTTAATTCTGTACAAAAAACGTGTGACATTGACTTGCAACATGAGTGTACTGTAATAGAATAAATAAATACAACTACAATCCTCAGTTTATGTTAATCATGAAACAACATTAAAGAAATACATATTAGAAGTATATATACTAACATCGGCACATTAGAATAACAATAACGCTCTATGTACATTACAATCCTACGATTTTTTAACGGCGTCCGCTTTGTGTAATTGAATTTTTACTTTATCTTGCTTCAGCGATCGATGCTTGTTAGATATCACTGCATTTCGTAACGTCGAATGAAGAAACCTTTTGTTGACAGTCTCCTTGGGTTTCACCCATCCGCTGGGTCCTATTATCTCGGCTCTACGTGCACCAAGTTTAGCCTCTTCCAGCAAAGCTTCAACTGCGAGCCTATAATACATCGATACGTACGTTTTATAGCAATAATCCCATTGTAATGAATTTATAATAAATTATTCCCGTCTTCGTATCGTTACCCTAAGTTTTACTTTATTTTTATACATATATTCCGACTATATAAGATTATCGATAAACGATTACCTGTTTAACGTCTCGTCATCCATGGTGAGTTACCGAGTGGGGCGTTATTATCTTACGAATCCTTATGAAACAAAATAAAATATCGAAAATCAAGAACCGTGTACGACCGTTTTCGTAAAGATCACGATATCTCCTGCACGAGATATGTACCTCTTCGCTTATTTTGTTCAGACATCACGTAATATCGAGTACGATGTTTTGTAAGACCGTCATTATCATACCAATATGCATACGATAATGAACGTTTCCGTAATGATAACGCTGACAGCTGATTGCGAGACAGTCGCCCTCACAGCTGATCCAAATAGGAGATACGTACACTCGAGACTACGTAGTGGCACGTTACTGATATGATGATTACTCACCAGAAACGTGAAACGCACAGTCACGCGTATAAATTATAATTTACGGTAACAGGTTATCCTCGTGACGTAAGGCCAGGATCGTCGCGATTGAAGGATGAAACAACGGAGAACGCTGTATTTCCTCAATTCCGTGAAGGACGTTTTCCTCAGCTGCACCTTCCGCACCTCATCGCTCGCGTCTTTCTGCTCCCGTCAGTCCCGTCGACGTTCGACCGTAACCAACGTCACTCGGCAGGCACGGACGGTGTAAGTGCAACTGCGCACGCCGTACATTGTACACCACACGCCGAAGTGTAGAAGGGAATTTCGAGCTGTACGCGCGGCGCGGCGCGCACATAGCCAGTGCGAATAAACAATATCATCTGGCCATCGTGGTGGGCTCGAAGTGCCGGTCAAAGTGTCATCAGCCCGGTCGCCAGTCCTCAACGACGGAAGATGGAAGTGCAGACGAGAACGATCGCCGAGATCCGCGAGAGGTTTTTCAAGAGAGTCGAGGACGAGGGACCGGCCGATCCGAGTACGTACTTTATACGCGATCGTATCGCCTTCTTTTTTCGACGGGAACGGATTTTTATTCTGTCGTATCGAATGCCCGTATGCGTAAGATTATAACTCTGCTCATGTAACGTGGGCAAAGGTCGCGCCAGTCTATTGCCAATTGAAAGCAATTGACGCGTTAATTGATCCGCTGAAGGGACCTCGGAACATTATTGATTGACCACCAAGGAATTGCAAAATGCCAATGCGAATAATATATTAATTATTCTTATGAGATTCCGCATCTGATTAGCGTATGTTGTCCATAGGGGGCTTCCATCCCGCGGATATAGCCAGAATAAAAAACAACGACGACTGGCTGAAGCGATTTCTGGATCATCATGAGTCAAATGAGAACGAGGCCTTCAACATGCTTTGGGAGACTTGTACTTGGAGAAGGAAATTCGGCACAAATGGTAGAGAGAGAGAGAGAGAGCGAACTAAATTTCACGTTTAAATTGAGTTTTAAGATTCTCTATGAACATTCCGAAGATACAAAATCATAATGGAACATAATCAAATTTATGATGATATAAAAGATAACGAAACATAATCAAATCTATGCTTGTGTCAATTTGAGTAACAAGTGATCGATACAATAGTGCAAATAAGATATCTTTCTTCCTCTTTTTTTTCATTATATTATTGAATTGTAGATATTACTGAGGATAACGTGAGGAGAGATTATCTAGAAGATGGGTCGTGCTTCAGCTTTGGTAGGGATAAAGATGGCAAGAAACTTTTTATAATCAAGTCAAAGTTGCACTTTAAGGGAGCCAAAGATTTTCCAGAGCTGCAGCGATGTATAGTTTATTGGTTTGAGAGATTGGAAAGGTATAATATGCATGTATTGTGTTCATTTGATGCAAGGGTAACGCTATATGATAGCTCAAATGGGAAATTATGGCACTTTTGCAATTGAGTTTCATTTTAAACTTGAACCGTGCATAAAATTATAGCTGAAAATGGAATACGATGTGTTCGCAATATGTACATGAATTTAATACTAATAAATCTTTCATTCGTTATATTTTTTTAGGGAAGAGAATGGAAATCAAATATCGATTTTCTTTGACATGGCCGAGAGTGGACTCTCCAATTTGGATATGGAATTTACTAAGTACCTCATTGGCTTATTCAAATCCTATTATCCAAATTTTCTCAATTACATCATAATTTTCGAGATGCCTTGGGTACTAAACGCGGCCTTTAAAATAATAAAGTCGTGGTTACCTGCCAAAGCCATTCCGAAAATTAAATTTGTCAACAAAAGCTCGCTGAAGGACTACGTTGATCCAAATGACGCCCTGAAGTGTTGGGGCGGCAACAATGATTACACTTTCAAATTTGTCCCAGTCGCGTGCGCGAACGGGGATGGCGTGATAAACGGCAAACTAGATAATAAAAAGGTACACAGATCGCGTAACTGTTTTTCCGACAACAGTGTTTATCCACGTTTGCGCCTGTATGTGTCTATAATTGCGTGTAGGAAAATATCGAAACGGTATTCCTTTGCTCTTATAGGTCACCTCACTGTGATTCCATTGTCATCTCCTTGTGTTATCCTCCCCTCTCGCTCTCCGTTAGTCTTTTGTTTTGATGTACGTATCAAGTAAGACGCGGAATAAGAAACGTTTAACCTAGCTAGTTGTCTTTTCGCAACGTGTGGTGGAATTGCGTATCTACAATAGTAACATGACGTCCTTGCAAGATATTGTATATCAAGTTGCTAATCGTCTTTTATTCACGAAATCCTAATTCTTTTCGTCTAAGCACTGGCGTGATTTTCAGGTTCACTTTGCAGAAAATTCACCGCTTATAGAACAAAGTCCAACCAGCATCGGAGATCAGACTAACGAGGATCAATGTACGTATAAAGCTTATTCTATCACAAAATAATATCTCGTTACACGAGTCTTAATATATGATATAATATATGTAATAAATATATATATAATATACATGTATGCACTGCATAAAGTGAATTATGTCTGTTCTAGTATTGTCCATAGAACCCTTGGAAACGATTATATTTCTAAAGGAAGGAAATGATATTGTGGGGACAATCACATTGAAAAACACTGCAGCTGATAAATCCTTATCTTATAAGGTACTACAAACGTCGTATTATTTCATTATTATTTTACTATTGGGATATATCTAGTGGAACAAATGTGTAAGCGTTGCACGCATGATTTCTAGATAAAGACAACATCTCCGGAGAAATTCAGAGTGCGACCAAGTTCGGGGGTTTTACAGCCGGCTGAACAGAAGAACGTCACGGTGCTACTGCAACCTGGTTATAACATACGTGGCCTATTAAACAATGATCGATTTCTAGTCATGTGCCTTCCGTTAAAAAATTCGAACGCCACAGTGCAAGAACTGACTACACTTTGGAAGGTAAATTAATATATTACGAACTTTTATTCCTTCGCATCGTAGATATGTTTAGAATTATTTTTTATTATAGAATATTAACGATTAATTAAGTAGCTTTAACTTTTACAGTATTATGTATGATATATATATTAATATTCTCTTCTTTTCCAGTCTGAGAAAGTAACGGAAATGCATAGATTACGATGTACCAACGGTAACAATGAAAACAATGAGATACAAAAATCTTACTCTACGTTAATTTCTGCAGCGCCGGGGAGTGATCGTAATATCGATGCATTTTTCTCGAGGGTACGTAAATGAAAATACGACGGATATATTCATACCTTACGTGTTACAGAAATATAAAAGCAGGTTAAACATTTTTCAGATGAATAATTTAGAAAAGATTTATGGCAAGTTACATGGCGAGGTTACCACTGTTAAATACATGCTTTTCATTTCCGTCATGTTGACAGTACTAATCGCGATATTGATGATTTACTTTTTGCAAATGGATCCGATTTTCGACTCTGCTCAGCAGGACTGCCATCTCCAATGCCATCCTAATATTTAAAGTAAACGTGTTTCTAATAGTACTTTGTAATTTGATATATAAGACAAACGTTAAACAGATGTTTCTAACTAAATTATAAATTTATCTCTATAGGATGTTATAAAAGATATATTCTCTACATTACGTGAGGGTACAGGATATTTATATATTAATATGTGTTACAGTTTTTACTCTTTCCGTTTGCACATTTCAGCGTTAATTTAATTTGTATTTGCGTAGATAAGTTTTGGCGATTAGTTGTGTAACGTTTGATATATGTATATTAGCAACTAATGAGTTACCATATTTAACACGATGAGATATCTTTAATTTACGATGCTATAATATATGATACATATGTAAGGTTACATCGAAACTACTATTTTTATAAGCTTTTATACATATACTTCTATGAACACTGATTGGATTAAAATTGAATGTGAATTAGCGCATACGTGTACAGGTTTTGTATCCTTGATTTTGCCTTTATTAACAACTGTTGTATTTATTCCATAAAAAGCATAAATTGTTACATGCAATTTTGAAAAAAATATATTATGAGAATATATTAATGCTTACGTATAAATGATTAGTATATTAATAATGAAATCTTACTATATATATATATAAATTTTTAAATTAAAAAAACTCAATCGCGCGATCCAAATGTTTTTATTCGTAAATTCGTTGAAATGTTCTTTCAGAATGTTTTTTTTTTAATTTGTGTCTCTCACGAACACGCGTCGTCGACTCGTCGGTATCGGACGTTAAAGTTATTTAACGCAGATTTACTGATTCAGAATATGAAAATATGTTCTAGGTTAGAATCATGACATGTTTTAACGCCATCTCTTAAAAATCTGCCAACTTTTGCGTAGGATTACGTGCAGATTGCTTTAGGTTTAGACGCAGTTTCTTCGTTAATTAGTTCACGACAACATATTGCTTTTTTTAATCGGCGCTTCTACTATTGATAATAGTTCTTCAAATTGTATCATCGTCATCCTTGCATAATTTTTGAACCGGAGATCTTCTAATCTAATCGGACAGTAGGAAATATTGCGTGATAACATCCATATCTATGTCTTAATTATACTCAATTTTTTTCTTCCTTATTTGCATTATATTTGCAATTATTGCGATACCTGCTATTAATTTAATAGCTCTTTTTTGTTTTTTAAATTCTTTATTGATAGTGGAAACGCATTCTAATAACCACGGATGGTACCGATAATTTATAATTGACATTTTGCAATATACTTTGTAATAATTGCAGGTTAGCAAAGTCAAAGTTTTACGCGCTACGTATGCGCATATCTTTTGACGCTGACACTCGAAGCTCCCATATAAGGGCACCCTAAAGCGGGTTCTACAATGAGAATTTAAGGTATAAAACTTCAGCTTTAAGCTTTAAACCACAAGAAATTGATCAATCACAGTCGATTTCTTTTTTCACATTCGATTGCGATTGGTCGATTTCTTACAGCTTAAATTTCTTTAAAGCTTAAAGATTAAATTTTGTGCTTTAAACTAGGGCTCTGATTTTAATTTGTTTATCGAATATACGTGTAACGTTTATCCGTTTACACTTATTTCCAGAAAAACGTTTACTTGTGGGTAAACATTTATTATACGTTTATTATACGAATTAAGGATCGAAGCTTCGAAGATGTGAAGTGTCTTCGAAGGTCAATAACTTGAAATTATGCGGTAATCGACTACATACAACCAATTTCAGCTTGTGTTATCCTCGTGGTGTAATGTCGTCGTCGTCCTCGTCGTCTTCGTCGTTGACGTGGTGCAACATCGTCGTCGTCGTCGTCGTCGACGTCGACGTCGACGTGGTGCAACGTTGTCGCCGTCGTCGTCGTCGACGTGGTAAACGTCATCACCGTCGTCGTCGTCGACGTGGCGTACTGTCGTCGTCGACGTGGTGCAACGTCGTCGTCGTCGTCGACTTGGTGTAACGTCAATGACAAGCCAATGACGAGCCAATGAAATTAAAAATAAGAGGTGGAGAAAAATGTTTACACGTAAGGCGCGATTATACAGATAAACGTTTAATATACGTGTAAACGTTTTCCGTTTATACGTATGATACCTTAAAACACGTATATTCGGGAAAACGTTTCTAATGAACGGATATGCTAATTATACGTGTAAACGTGTTTCCGTTTAAACGTATAATAGCGAGCCCTACTTTAAACTCTCGTTGTAGAACCCGCTTAACGTGAGATATACAAGACAAAGCTTGAATATACGTAATGTAAGAAATATCGTGATAGTGATTTGTTTTGAGCGGTTTGTTATCGGATAACTTAGAAATTAGAAAACTAATATACAGTTCATCTTTATAATAGATTGCATAGCGCAATTATTAATAATTACATAATATCATCTTTATGCGGGAAACAAATTAAATAAATAAATAATAAAAGAATAAAAAATTTTTTAATCAGCTGATTATTAAACATGCGAAGTCATAAGTCGCCAGTAGTCCCTCGACTAAAACAAAACTCAGTGGATTGCACAGTTGTTTATTCTGCTGAACACAACCGCAATATCTTATCTTTTGACCGTCTTATCTGTTTTTTGTACTCTAGTTGGAAAATATGAATAATGATACTAATGTTATAAAATTTTCCGACAGTCAACGTAGAATCGACACGCGATTCTTCGGGTTAAATTAACGTAAGGGTTTATAATTTACTTCTTGCAACGAGGAAGCCAACAACGGAGCATGCTCTTTGAGGATTTGAATGTGGAACGCGTCACGGGCGAGCCGGCCGGCGAATTGTTGAAATTGCTTCCGAATAACGTACGTGGTTTCGTTAAAATCGGCAAGAAGAAATGGTTCATGCCGTACAAGTACGCCGAGAAGGGCGAGAAGATTTACAATTTCGAGACTCGCCCGGATGACACATGGATCGTTACCTATCCTCGATCGGGTGAGCCATTTTCGCTCTCATAAAAGTATCAAAGCCGTTTGCCATTTTTTGCGATATTCACATATTCTGATTTCCTTTTTTTTAATTTTAAAAGAATATTTTATTTCCTTTTTTAATTTCTTGTAATAATAATTTATAATTTTTTATAATTAATATTTGTGTTTCCTTCTCTCGCTAATAATTCTTTTGCATTTTCTTAATAATTAGCTTTCTCGTAATTTGTCCTTCATGAATAATTCCGTTAGCTTCGATGCTCTGTCGTAAGTATGAATAATTAATCTGTTAAGGATAAGTCCCGAATACGCGCAGAAATCATAGGATTTGTCGAAAGTGTCGATAATTTGTGTCTCCTGTCGATTAGGTACAACAGTGACGCAGGAGCTTATATGGCTGGTGGCAAACGATTTGAATTTTGACGAGGCGTATCGAAGAAGCTTGTTCGACAGATTTCCTTTCGTAGAGTACGATAATGTCCATATAAGCGGGAGCAAAAGCCATCGAATTTTTCTTCTGATTTGAAATAAATTACTTAGTTTTATTTTTTGTTTTCCTTTTTCTCTTTTTACATAAAACTTGTGTACAGAGTCCTGAATATTTTTCTACATTTTTTACACAAGTGCACAAAGAGATGTTGAATGAATGTAATCTTCGCTTTCATGATTCGCTAACAGTGTTATAAAATTGGAAAACATTTCTGCAGAAAAATATTTTCCTTTTTAGTCTTAGTATAATAAGGGATGGTCATGTATTTGCGGATTATTCTCCCAACGATCATGCTATGATACAACAGTGTGTTGAACGTGCACGAGATCTACCCTCGCCGCGTTTCATCAAGAGCCATTTGCCTCTCGATTTACTACCAACAGTGGTAAACAATACTTGCAAGGTATGTTTAAATCGAATTTTCAGCATTAAATAATTGATATATATATATATATATATATATCGATAATAAACCTTTATAAATATACCTTATCACATTTTTTGTTGTAGATTATTTATGTTGCAAGAAATCCGAAAGACGTCGTGGCTTCTTTTTATAAGTTCCAAAAGAATCACAAACTTTTGCAATATCAGGGAACCTTCGAGCAGTTCTGCAATTATTTCATGACTAATCACAGTAAGTTTTGCATGATATATTATATATGATCAATATTTCTAATTTGCTTTACTTTTATTCACCTGTTTTTTAATGCACGGTTCTTACGGTACGTACTGTTATACTTTTTAATTACAGTATGTTATTGTCCATTTTGGGAACACGTAAAAGAAGGTTGGGCGATGAAGCACAGGCCGAACACTTTGTTCCTCTTCTACGAGGATTTGATAAAGGTGAGTCGAGGAAATCGTGTTATTAGAAAATGTTTTTGAATGTTATTTGCTTTTTTTATATTAAAACGTTATCTTCACTATCATTGATTATAAAATGTTAACAATTTTCCGTTTCCATCATA
Source organism: Ooceraea biroi (assembly GCF_003672135.1). Taxonomy (NCBI): domain Eukaryota; kingdom Metazoa; phylum Arthropoda; class Insecta; order Hymenoptera; family Formicidae; genus Ooceraea; species Ooceraea biroi. The sequence continues at coordinate 3,340,377 of NC_039506.1, forward strand.
ATTTACTGAAAAATGTTTTATATTTTAATTTATATTTCGAAAATGTGAATATGTCATTCAGACATCCGATTCGAGAAACACTCGCATATTCGATGTAACAAAGATATCATATCTCCAAGTGTAATATATCTGATTTAGAAATAATTACTGTACAGGACCTACCGGGAAACATCAGAAAGCTAGCCGAGTTCTTTGGCAAGACTTACAGCGATGAACAGATCGCGAAATTGGCGGAGCACGTGAATATAGATAACTTTCGCAAAAACCCCATGATCAACCAAGCGGCGCCTGGCAGTCCTTTGAAACCCGAAGACTTTATTCGACAAGGAAAAACAGGTGGTTGGGCAGAAGTATTCACGCCGGAATTAGAAAAGAGATTCGATAAATGGATAGCGGATAATTTGAAAGATACGGATTTGAGATTTCCAAGTTAGACAATATGTTATACGAGACATTTGTCATCGAGGGCTAATTCTACAAGCTTACTAACAATACACATGTATATGTGTAGTAGTACGAGAGGTAGAGAAGACATAGTAATTCATAAATATATAAAATAATGAAGGGGTAGGGTTCCCGATTGAGTCGGGCCTGGTAAATAAAAAAGCGAAAAAAAAGAAAAAAACGGGAGAGGACAGCGAGAGCGTGCGCTGCGGGTTTTGTATTTTATATGTGACTTGTATTTTCTTAAAATATATTGTTGTTACCACATATGTATGTACAATAATTATGTTACGTGATTAGTACAAAAGATGCTTTCTTTTCAATAATTTGTTTTATTATTTCATATTGTTCTATTTTGATAATTGCTTTGGGATCACTAATGTAAATTTCTCAAAAGAGAGACAAATGTTCTTTCTTTTCCTCCTCCATTTTATCAAATACGAAGAGCAAGCTAAAGCCAAGGGTGACTACTAAAGTTTAAAAACTTGAAAAGTACATAATAAGCAACTTTATTTTACAAGTATCGAATGTACAATCGAATGGAAATTATGTCGTCTGTACACCTATTTTTAATCTTACCGACGTTCGAAAGGCGTTCCGTAATTCCTGCTCGGCTCTAACCGCGATATCCCTTATTCTGTTGCCTCTGGCGTGCAATAAGAGGTTCATGATACGCTTAGTAGGACACGTGACAGACACCAATGCCGCGATGCTGTCGTCAGGTCCTACATCAAAATGCTCCAGCTTCACGTGCAATTTGTAAGGGACTTCGTTTGGCAGATCGTCCAGCAATTTAGCCCGCACTGTCTGCTGTATTATGTCCTCGCATGTGTGATCGCTGTACACGTGTTCCTCATAGCACCAGTCTCGCGGCTTGGCCGAGTCGAGCAAATAAGTCTTCAAAGTGCAAACAATGGAAGAAGGATATTGCAAAGATTTAAAATAATTTAAAACTTATATTTTTTTTTATATTTCCTAAAGATGATAAATAATTATTCAAATCATGCTGTTATAATGATCCTTGACAATCAAGTATTTCTCGCGTCCACCTATTTGAAAAATTTAAAAACTTACCCTTAGATCGTCAATGCCATTGCCAGTCAAAGCAGAGAGCATGAATACGTCAGAGAAATTCAGAGATTTCTTGCTTTCGGTTATAACCCTTATGAGATGCAACAGCAATTCCTTTTTCTTTACTCTGTCTACTTTGTTAAAGATCAGGATCAACGAAATCTGGTTTCTTATATCTTTAGTTAATTTCAATAATTCCAATACGTTCGGATCAATCCTGTCTCTGGTATGTACATTGCCTGCATCCTGCACAATTCCCACGATGTCCGATGCCTTCAAGCAATCCTGTGGATCGTTCTTGAAGCTGCTAGCTAATCGATATTGTTTATGGTCTTTCTCGCAAACCATACCAGGTGTATCCATAAATATCAACTGAGTATCACCCTCGCAATAGACTGCATCTGCTTTGGCCTGTGTGGTATGAACTTTGGAGGATGCGGGACATATCTAAAGACAGTTAATTATACGTGGGTGTAATTTGTATACAGATGAAACTAAACAGATATACAAGTAAACACATAAATAAAAATGAGATAATTAAGAACGTAGTTTGATAATCACCAATCTCCTGGCAAGTCGATTGACGATCGTGCTTTTGCCAACGTTCGGTGCACCCAAAATAGCTATTTTTAGTGATTTGTGTCCTTCCCGGCGTAATAATTTAAAGTCTTCGTCGGCACGCAGCACAAATTCTTGCGGTTCGTTCGTCAAAACGTCCGTGTTCTTCGAGAAGTATCGTCGCAAGTACCGTGTACCCACGCGAACAGCGTATCTCTCGAGTGTAAAGAACATTTCATCGAGCTGAGATTTGTAAAATTTCGCGATAATAAATAAATTACACCATCGTTTGTAGGCTATACTTATGGAGAATTAACCTAACTCCAGCACTTGAGATTCGTGTGACGGAACGACCATTAGAATCGATATCTCGCATCTCGCTGTCTATCTCGCGCGCGCGACTTCACGCCGCACTCCGCGCCGTCGCCGGCGGGCAATGGCGGACGATGACGACTCGCGCGAAGGTCCTCTGTTATTGATGCGTCCATCGTGGCCAGCAGCGTTCGTCGCGCTTTAGTTTTCTCACTCGAGGCAATACAAAGCGGTGTACTGTGTCCTAAAGGAGGCAAACGTTCATGGAAAGAGTGCAAAAGGAACGACGAGAGAAGATAATGCGCGACGGCGCCAAAATGAGACGGAAAACGTAAAAGTGTAAAAAAAAGACGCGAAAAGTACAGACTTCATGTTTCGCGTTTCTGCGTCGCGATGTCGGGACGTGTAACGTGATGCGACCTGCAAACATGTTGATTCCAACTGCGACGTGTCGTGAAGCAAATGGCGAATGAGAGACGCGCAAGTGTTGTAAATAGACGTCTTCCGCTTCTCTCTCTCATCGAACCAGTAGACCATGTTCTTTCCTCTTCGCATCATTTCTTGCATTTTTATATATATTTTATTTTTATATTTATAGATTTTTCCTTCCTCTCTTTTTTTCTTGCTGAAGCTTGAATTTATTCTTGTTTTAAATGTAAAAAGCGCAATTGAACAACACAAACTTCAATTTGCGACGTCCCATTGGGTCTGTTCTCTTCACTGCTTTTTCCTTGCACTTTCTGCACTCTCTGCGATTATGCTTTTTTCTATTTTTATAAGCTGAATGTGCGTACTTAAATTCGATTTTCTTGAACGCAGTTTTGAGTAATGTATATTGAATTTTAAATAAGAAAGTGTCTCTTTTTAAAAGCTAAAGAAAGCTTTTTCTGTATCTTTTTAGGATTTTTTCTTCTTTCCTCAAAATTATTTTTATTAAAATACGCGATATTAAATTTTGTCATGTGTCATTAAAAATAACAATGATACCTAAGTCGTAATAATTATTTTTACGACTTTTTATTTTTGATAATGAATTTTTATACACCTTGCAATATTCTTTCATGTCAGATAACATATGTATCTTTTCAATCTTAAATTCGCGACAGTATGCAGTTACATTATCGCTTCGTCTTTCAGTTTTGCAAGGAGAAACCGGTCGCCTTATCGCTTCAGTTTGCCGATACGTGGTTTCGTTTTCAGGACATGGGGCGCAACGACGTGTGACTCCGAGGTAAAAGATGGGCTTGATGAACATTACCGATGACGATAATGCTCGCAACGGACGATGAGCGGGTGCACGCCGGAGACCGATACGACGCATCGATCCGAGACGTACGTAGCAGCGTGCCCAGGGGAGCCGGAGAGCAGGAAAGTCGTGCACTGAGAGGAATGTTTGAGAAGGATCACCCGTGAATCCGCGCGCTGGTGGGGAAACATCGCCGGGTGCATCTCAGCACCGGCCAGCGATGGATTTCTGAGCCCACCACGGCGACTTCCTAAATGCACATCTGGATTCACAAACCGGCGGGCAGGTATTACGGCTTCGCCGGCCGCCGGTACCCTCCCGCGCCTGTGCCCAAAACACGGTCTAGTAAGTGTGCCAGAGTGCAGTCAATAAAATTAAGACGGACGCGTAAAATAATGCTGGCGATGCAACGTGTGTCTATATATCCCAAGTTTTACTTGTGGCCTCGCTTTCATTCGCGTTCAAGGAATTTGTAGTTTGTCCTCAAAAGCAGTAATTTTAGTTGCTTCTTATTGTTACTCTGACTTCTCTTATCGTTATCCCGTTTCTTTATCCATGTTGTTGCATTTCTTACCTATTTTTGCAGACCGATGTCGGCGCTGCAGTGAACGCAGGCAGATGGTGACGTCGGTGCACCGAATCCAGGGCCTCGGAGGTAATTTTGCAACCGGAAACGCGTCGTCAGCTGGACCTAGTAATTCCCGCCGGAACGTCATCCGATCGACGGCATCCGTACGGAGCCACAATAGCAACAACAACAACAATAACAACGAGAATCGTCATCATGGCTCGTCGTCGCTCAACGCAGCCCAGCTCGCCCAGCTGAACAACATCCCCAAGTAATTAATGAAAACACAAAAAGGTCTACACTAAGACAGAGGAGACATTCTGAGAAGAACATGCTCTTCCTATATACAGGGTGACTCACTTATATATATATCTATCAGCAGAAAGATTACTTATAAATGATTCGCCCTCAGTTCATAGTTCTGCCAGTTTTAATAAGAAAGTATTTGCGGAGGCGATGGTGGTATTAAACCGTCTCTCGTTTTAACGCGCTGTTTGCAGCAATGTCACAGACGTTAGCAACAACCAGTTGATTCTGTCTAACGCGACCAGCACAAACAGCAGCAACAGGGGCTGCCAGTTTTTGGGGTTTTCCGAGTTCAGCGACGCTGACCTAGCCGGCTACCGATTGCGTTGCGGCATCTGGATCACTTTCATATTAGTAACGACCTTTGTGGCGATCGCCAAATTCTACTTCGGTTATCGGGTAGATATTTTTAGAAGTATTTCATTTTAATAGAATTAAAAATTTTTAATTATGGAAATATTTAATGCACACACAGACAGAGAGAATTAACGCAAGAAAAAGTTCATTCCAGGCTAAAGAATTTGTAAATGAGATCATCTTCTGAACTATTAGAATATTTAAATTGAAAAATTGCAACAACTTTAATGAAAAAGATAGCTATCGTTGAAAAATAATACATTAAAAGTAAAGATTCTATATAAAGTTTTATGTATAAAGAGACTACTTGGTTACATCAAGACTGGTGCGGTTGGTAAACCGACATTCACCTTCACCGCTTCAATTCTTCTCCGCTTTTAGTCTAATCAGTCCCTGCTTGTCTGCGCGCGCCAACAGGAGCCGGGTCCGGAGTTGTTCGTGTTCTGTGGACTGCTGACGCTGCTGCTACTGGGCTGCCTGTACTCGATCTTCTGCAACGGACAGGAGAGACTACGTGACAGCCAAAACCATCAGGACGATGGTGATCGGTCAGAGCACAGTGCTCGCATGCAGGAAGACCACATTGTTGCTCTAACGAGCGCATCCAGTGTCAGTGAGAGTGTCGTCGGCAGAGCGGCGGCGACAGTGCCAACGACAACGGTGAGACAGAACCCGCCGCCACCTCCTTATCACATCGCTATCCTGATACCGCCACCGCCGCCCACGTCCTCGGACGAGGCGCCGCCACCTTCCTACGACAAGATCATGCGATGAGATCGCGTCGAGTCGGCGATATTCGCGAGGTCGGGCCAGTGAGATTCGTCCGAAGCTTCTTCCCTCGACCGTTTCTCATGTCCGCTGCGGAAGTAGCAGAAATTAATTCTCAGGATCAGGCAACTTCCACACATCTGTGATAAGAGCGCAATGATAACACATCGACACGAGGTCGCGGTCAATTCGGGAAAAAGAGTAGATCCGCGCGATATTTTTTAGTGGGCATTACGCACGGCGGGAGTCACCGCGCACCGCCACCTGCGTTTACTTTCTACGGACAAATGTATCGTAATGTAATCTTATACTGTACTTTATGTATCATATGTGCTATATTCGAGTCTTGGTTGATTATAACTATTTATTTCCTTGCCTTCGGCACTTAACGACACTCGGCGGGAGAAACGATAGATGGAGACGACGAAGGAGTGTGATATATTTCATTTAGGCTTAATTGCGCGGTGCAATGTGAAGTCGATCAACCCGCACTTGATTCTTTCATTTTTGTTTTCCAGGATTTTTGCCTCTCGCTGACGGTCCGCAAAGTTGCTTGCCGTTCTCGAGTGCGTATCTTCGTATAATTTCAAGTATTCGTTCGATTATTTTATTCTCTTGCAGTATTTTTATCGTGCGATAAGGTGCGTATACAAGAAGGTCTATTCCCGTTACAGACTCGTTATGTGAAAGAAAAGAAGCGCACAAACCCAAATATGCGATTCGAGCCGTGGTGTCAAATTCGCGAAACGCGTGTACGGCTCGATTGCCTCTCATGATAAGCTGATAATAACACTGCGTGTTCATAACAGGTGCGTTTGGCGCGCAATCGCGATTTTCAACTGGATACGATGTTCACTAAACGCCTTTGTCTGAACGCCACACACACATACACACAGAGTATACATTGCGTGCTTTAATAATATATAGGCGTGCACGCGGTATCTCGTAAGTCATATAATACGGAGATGTTAGAAAGCTACGTGTTGTCGCATGAACGTAATCGATCGAATATACGATTTTATATTTCTTTTTCCATGAATGCGTGTGTGACAGCAAGGAAAGGAAAAAAAGAGAGAGAGAGAGAGAAAAAGAATGCATGTAAATGATTGCTTGCGTCATATAATTCTGTATATTTCAAGACAGCTACATATATTACATTCTGACGTGAGATTCCGTTTGAACGCTCTGTGTAACTATAAGTCGCAACCATACTGTGATGTACAAAATTCATCTTCCTTTCTAACTGCACTTCAGGACACTGTAGGAAAGAAGGAAGCAACATTCAAATTCTTCTTGAAAATTTGACGTAAAATTCGAAGGCGTCTATCACAAATTGTGTATTGTTTCGTCCATACAATGAAATAAACTATCGGCTGGAGCGTTTCTCGCGGAACGTGAAAGAGGAAATTATAAAAATCGAAGAAGAATTTTGCTTCCGTGTGCTCCATCTTTTCTATTGATCCCTGAATATACATTCATTTCATCTCGAGTCACGAGCGTGAGAGAGTGCAGCTAAAACGAGACGGACCTAAAGTCCGCGTTCTTCCTTATACTACGTCACAGTTTAAGAAAATCGATTTTCGCCGTTGTACGAGGTTCTCCAAAAAGTATTTTTCACCGGGCCTGTTCTTATTACCTACACTCTTCCAAAATGAACTCATAAGATAGAAGTAAGGAAAGGCCACGTGTGGTGCTGCACTGAGTGTAACTAACGAGAACAACAAACCCGGAAATTCTCTCAACATATGATACAGGTACGGTACAATCATTCGCGCGAGAAGACACTCGCGAGATTGATTCGCAAGTTAAGTAAGCGTGTCACTTTAAATTGCCGGACAAATGACGATGAATAAAGCGAAGGCGAATAAAATTTTTCCTCTGTAAAGCGCAGCTTCATGTACATGTCGCGAAAGATGAATTCTCTAGCTCTGATAGTTATTCTACGATATATTATATATCGCCGGTCTTAATCGAAGTCTTAACAAAGCGTGACTGTCGAGAGTGTAATTTCTTCTAAAGATAATCATACAATATAAATTCTAGGCATTCTCTTATTTAAAAAGAACTCAAGAACTTCATTATACATTATATCATTATAAATTATAATGATATAAAAGTTTTAAATATAAATTTACAATTTATATCGTACTAGAATGTAAAGGAATGTACATAAATGTAAATGTAAGCGAAATGTAAGTAGTGAAACGTGTAGGTTTTTTTTGTTTAAATGTCGGTTTTCTCCGTGTCTGCTGAGCTAATTTACTTAGTGGATTTCTTAAGACCGACGATATGCGTTTTCCACTAAGTTACGGTACATATATTACTATGATACAAACGAGATTACAGTCTTCGTGGTATAATAATAATAAATCACTGATACCGATTGCAAACAACGTTTACGATCCTACATGTAATACATATATGTTACATCAAGATGAAAGTACTTCGAAGGCGCCATGTAAAAAGTAATTAGCAGAAACGAGATGAAGCGCGTGACTTGACATGTTCATCGCTCTTTGTATTGTTATGTTGCCGTTCCCGCAAACATTGATCAAAGTTATAACAAATGTTTAATTGATTCTTGCCTCTTTTCATTTCGTACTTATCGAAAATTAATTTTATCCTAGGAATATATCCTAAGAAAAAATTTAAATAATTCCAGGAGTGCCAATTTTGTCGAATAATAGTTTCTAGTTGACTTAAACTAAAAATAAAGCAAAGAATCAATTAAATTTCTGTTCTGTAAATGGAAGGATCTTAGCTCAATACTTTTGTAATATTTCGAACAACTTGACTTGGAGCTCTTCCTCGCGCTTTCTATTTATTTTAAATTATTTATGTTAACGTTGCTTATATATTTTATTATGCAGCGGGGAGAACGTAGATTTAGACTAATTTCTTAGAGCTCTTCCAAAAAGCGATCACGCTTTAATCCTTCGATTTTAATTGATGAGAAACGGCGCTATTACAATAACGAGTTCGATGAGACTCATTCTTTATACACTGCCAACAAAACAGTATTTCGAGCGCGAACAGTAACGCGAATCTTTAGTGATCCTCACGCGCTCTCTAAACTCTCTGGATTTCGAATAGCTTGACATCGGTGTCGTACCATATGGGCGGTTCGACGTTCCTCAGATAAATAACACCCCACATGTATGTGCGGAACCACGCGGTTGTGCCAGCATTAGCCTGATATCTTCTGATGAGGATAGGATGCGGCACCGGCAGTAGGCCAACCAGGGTGCCGTGTTGCAAGAACTTCAAGATCTCACTCTCATCTGTCAGTCCCCTGGCAAAATAAAAAAAAAAGAAAACAAGTAATTATGGATTATTGCTTGCTGTACAGAAATTCGCCTGTACGGCGAATATAAGGAATGCAAATTTTCAACTCAACAGAGCAAGTTATTTTCGTTTTATTGAAAACGTAATGACTGTTAATTGTTCACGTAAATTGATGAACGAATGCAAGTCACGTCTGTATAAAAAGGAATAATCAAGAAATACTCAGATGTAATTATATTGTTACTAAACCAAATAAATGTGAAATCAATGAAAGAGTGAATTAGTAAAACGTTAAAGATAATTATTATAATAACTGCGAATAATACTAAACGACAAAGGTGCAAAATACATTCAGTTTCTTGACAGATTAGGAATCTAAAAGCCAGAATGCACTCACTTGTCGATGCAGATTTTCTCAACTTGTGGCACAAGTACTTGAAGCAATCGCATGATGGTCTGCAGCGGAAGCTTGCTCTTCCACTGGTACACCCATTCGCTGGACGGTACCCACTGGTTCACATTGGTGACACTATTAGAGCTTGCTTGCTCGGCCACGCGTATGCCACCCTTCTGCATATAAAAAATCAGATTATCAGTCAGATTTATTTGTCAAATATTCACATCGACTTTTTTAATTCATTATCAATGCATCAATCTTGAATAAGTCACTGGTAACAGCATTTCAGTTTCTTACCGGCACCACAGAATTTTTGGTCGCACTCATCGACTCCTCTCTGATGTCCGTCTTACTTTCTGATCGATTGCTAATTGAATTGCCAATATCGACGCTTGCCGATGGGCTCAATGGATGCGCTGATTCCTTCTCCGTCATCTTCTCGATACCTGTTAACAGATTTATATAATTCGATAAGCTAAACATGCATAAGTGTAAATATTAAATTGTTTTCTTTTAGTTAACATAATTTTTATATATGACAAACATTGGATAATGTAATAAAGATTTAATTTGCATTATGTTTTTAGAATTAAATCACTGATAATTATCTTCAAAGTAAAATAAATCGGGTTCGAACTTTTAGTCAGATCTGAAAAAGGAACATACCAGGAGTTTCCAACAAGGAGGCCTTCAGAGTACCAGGTTCGGCGGGTTGTGCAGGATGCGATCCCTCCATCGCAGCCTCGCTGACATTCTCGTTTGACGTGCTGGCGGGTACATGCCGACGTTGCCTCTTGCTGAGAGATTTCACGATCGTGTTGCAATCGCTAGGTAGATTTGCAAGCGCGTGGAACACCTGCCGCTTGCGTATTATAGTGTAGACCAAGTTACTGTTACCATCAAACTGGTACTGAAAATCGAAAACAGCGTAAATGACAGAGCTAAATATATTAACTTTATGTTTCTTTTTAAATCTGTTACAAAAAGTATGTTTCGTAGACGAGTGCACTACCTGAATAATATTGTTAAATATCTCAAGCAGGAAAAACACCAAGTGGTGATTGGTAGGCGCTGAGAAGAGGAACCACGGTGTACTAAATGCCTCCAGTAAATGCAACAGCTTTGTGCTGGCTACCATAGATAATGTTTTAAGGTACGGTGAAACATTGACTAGAATCGTTAACAGACAGTCAAACAACGGTTGCAGTCTCTGATGGCCAGTCGTAATTATTTTGTGGAATACAGTGACTAAGAGATCGGCGTGTGTTCCTGAGACAATCAATTAAATGTACATTAATTTAAAGAAATAGAAATTAATTAAAATCAAGAAACAAGTTTAACAGTTGCCTCTGCAATACAAAATATCATCTAACTAGATTGTTTTTTTTTTAAATTATCGGAAGTTACAAAACTGATATTGTTATACCTGTAAAAACGGGGATATCCATAGGCACTGTGGCTGTGTATGGTTTGTTTAACCTCACTCCAAAATTGCGTTCTCCACTCAAGAGAAGCAATATAAATACACCAATGTGCATTAAACCCACTCGTGCTAATTAATTAAGAAAAGACAATTAAGTTGGTTTAATCTAAAAAAAATCATTGCACTAATCCATTTATCCAATATATCGCTGCTTCAATTCAATTGAATTGTGAAATTCTTAGAGATATCTCTCCTCAAGATATACTACAATATATCTTGAACTGAACTGAAGCAATGATATAAACAAATTAATGATAAAAATTTACATTGATCAGCACGTGAGTCGTTCAAGTGATAAAGAATCGGTACAAGCACTTCAAGAACATCCGAACTCTTTAGTACGTAATACAAGAACTTTTTGTTATAATCGCACATTTTCCAGAAGAAAACCAGCAATTCCTGATGAAAATGCACTTTCTTGGTCGAATTCGGCAGATACGTCTGCATCAACGGATTATTCAACAGTCTGGTGATACCCTTTAGGACAAACTGGAAATCTGTAATTGAAAATAAAGTAATACGCGTCAGTTTTTGTCTTTTAATTTACAATAATAAGATCTTACAGTGATAAGATCGGTTGATAGAATATTCAGGCAAAGTATTTCACGATGCTATGCTGTTTTCGCATCCGAGTAACCTCATGGATAACGATCGTTAATGTACAGATGATGCAAAGTAGAGCGATCAAAAAGGAAACTCGAAGGCACTCGAAACGTACGATTAGTAAATCGCCATAGAAGAAAATATATCACCTTCATCACGATGAATTCGACTTAGATAATTAATGAACAAATTATCTCCGACTGCGCCCTCTTCCAACGGCGCTCCGCCAGTGGTGTCATGATCCAAAGTTACGATTAGGATTTGCAGCGCAACGTCAACCAATGGCTCCAACGAATCGGTGAACAACAAATGATTGTACGGCACCCCATAGCCCACGGGATCATACGCGCACACAGTGTTCAGCAGCGACGTGAACATGGGCAAAGCGTGTCTACGGATACTCGCACGTAATTAGGACGCAGTGAACGAAACAGTTGGGAAATAGAAAAAAATTTAATTACCTGTTCTCGCTGCTGGCCAAATGCTGAATCCATCTGTTCGGCGTGATTGACAAGTCCATCGGCGGATTGTACATAGTTTCACTGAAGCATGTCAGTAGGAGCTTCAGCAATTCCGTACGATTCGAGTCCAGAATAGGATACCTGGGTGGCGAGTACGCGAAACCTACTCCTGCTTCCCAGATGTACTCGCAACTGTCTATCGATTGTAACTCATCGGCTTTGTCCTATAAAGATACGAGATGTATCATCTGCGATGCAAATCTCCCACGCTTTCTTCTCCTTATCACTTGACTCTGATGGTCAACGGGAACTCACCGGGCCTGACTTCCTGTTTGCAGCTACCGTAAAGTCAGGACAGAACAACAGATCCTAAAATTAAAAAAAGTATATACTATTATTTAAGATAATTCTCTCACATTACGTGATAAATCAATATCGTAATGTAAAATTTTTATATTTATTTTGTATATACACTGCACAAAGTAGACAAGAAAGTTCTCTATCATTTTGCAAACCACCACGTAGAATATTTCTTACACAAATTGCATTTAACAGAGAATGAGCCAGTGGCAAGCTCTCTTCATCGTCTTTGCCAGGTAAACTGGACCAGAAGAAACCCTTCCAGTCAGGATCTTCAAATATATAAGGTAACAAGCGTGTCAATAAGCGACAGCAGTTCAAAACGGTTTGATGCTCTCGTTGAGTTCTACAGCTACTGTCTACAGCCTTGACTAACTTCTCGACCGCTTTGTAACATAATGTGGCCAGATTGGAAGGTGCCTCTTCTCTCAGCACACGAATCTCCGGAGCCGGAATCAGAGTGAAGATGTCCTGAACATTGGTCACGTTCTCAGACCAGAATTGATCCCAAAAGGTGTCGTCTGTTGCATCGATCACCTGTTAACACACGCATGTTGTGTAAATGAAATTTCTATCGAATTTTATAAGACAAATATACATATATATAAGTTCTATATATACAGAATATATAAAGTATTATCAGTAATTTATAGTACTATAAAAAACATGTTACAAAAGAACACCTTTAATGTAATTTCTAATAAAATAAAAATTATCAACTGACAGATTTAATTACAATTTTTATAATAATCTATAATTTTCTATTACTACATTAATTATTGCTACATTAATCTAACAGCTCTTGTAAGAAAAAGCATAACATTTTCATATTTCTCACTTATTGATAATCATACAATTTTAACATTATAATATGCTAACTTCTTTTATCACCAAAGACAAAAGTATTCCAAGGAAATGCAGTATAACGCTCCGAAATATGGATTTTTATCTGAATCAGGACAAAGTTTTGTTACAGATCGACGATTTTGTTAGAGAAATGCTTCTTCATCGATCTGTCAACCGATCATATGTTACCCAATCGAGCAGGTAAACAACCGACCGTTCTTACCTGAGTCTTCGACGTTAATTGCACCACCGCCTTTCGGAAGTTCAACTTTGTGTCAGCATTGCCCATGTTGCTCGCAGTTATCGCTGATAACAATTAAGATTTATTGTAGTAAAAAGGGAATAAAAACGCGTCGGTGTTCTTTAAACAAGTACCATCGCCGCCATGTTTGTATCATGACAATGACAGATAAACAGAGCTGCCAACTGCACTGTACTTTCCGGGTGCGGTCTACTTAACGCTACAAATGCTTCAAAATACTTTCTATCCTTTTTATTTGAAAGAAGAATAGTCCCATGTGCGCAAAACGGACGAATGTAAATCCAGACGTGTCATAACCTCGCCGATATGCGTTAAGAATTGTAACGCATCTGCTCTTTTACATCCGTTTTATATTTTTTACACTGCAATTATAGATAAGAAATAATAATCTAAACGCTCGACTATCAGGAAAAGGAGAAAGGAAAATTTAGAAAGTGCAGAAAGTGCAAAGAAAATCGCGCTGCCAATTACACTTTAGTTCGGATACCAATTACCAATAACATGATACAATTCTGCGTCACAACTTGATAACGACATGCGAACCGGGCACAGAAAGGAAAAATGGATTCTTATCAGACTTTCGTCGAAATATTTCAACAGGCTGTAGCCACGAGAAATTTCTCCCACTTGGCAACCGTTCTGGCCGATGGCCAGAGATATTTCCAAATCGTTTCGACCGAGAACTATGGTGCGTAGATAAAAGTTTAAATTGCAATAATGTATGATACGTACAATGAATAATATCTTATCATTCCCGCACTTTATTTCATTCATTCAAATTGCATTCAAAACGAATCAAATATCGATGCTTTTTTGCAATAAAAGTGCAGATAAGTAACAGATTTATTGCAACTGTAAAATTTTCAAGATCCTACGCGGTCCTTGCGAAGCAAGCCTCAAGTTACAATTCGATTAAAGTGCAACTCGTTTCATGAAGAAAATCACAGTTCTCTAATTTCACGTATAATGAGATTGCAGATGCAGTCGAGTTGCATTACGTTTATTTGTTTACGTATGTTTATCTATGTATTTTAATTAGCCGTGTAATAATTTACATCTACGTATTTGTCACTTAGAATCAGTCGTAAGCAGCGTATTCGACAGACGGGCTGGCTTATTGTATTTCCTCGATAGCGAACTTCCAGATTTACGGGGTGCAAACAGACCATTGGATAGTGCCATCAAGGAAGCATTCTCTTTCCTTCAATTTCTTATCGAAAATTTTTATACCGCACCTTGCTTCGTACAGTATATCAACCAAATTAAGGTATTATAAAATATTATTTATTTAAGGTTATTGAATATTCTAATGAATTAAAATAAAAATGATGATAATACTAATACTATCTAATACATCTAATCTAATTCATCTTGTATTATATTATTATAACATGTTGTAGGATCTGTGTCAGTTAGCACTGGTTAAAAAATGTTCTTTTTATATTAAGAAACATGCTTGCTATGCTTTCACAAAACTGATAGAGTTATTTAGAGAACATGCTTTAACTTTTGCTGAAACAGTTCAGCAGTTTGTTGCAGTATTTCATATAATTACCGTGAAAGGTAAGAATAAGTGTAATATAATTTCATTTGGATCGTAGTATAATATGTGTAATATAATTTTATTTGGATCAGAGTATAATATGTGTCATGCTCTGTTACAGAGAGAAGATGGATGTTGTGTATACTTGGTAAAATAATTAAACATCATGGAAATATTTATCCAGTATATCTGAATCCTATTTTTAAGCAACTATATTGCGATGCGGTTAAAGAGGTAAATTGTGCATATCGCAATTAATATTAAACTATTAGCTTATTTATTTACAAACTTAGAGTCTATTTAATTTGCATAATTTTGCAGTATACTTCCAATACCAACATATCCAATGATTTTTATGTATACTTCGATGCCTTTACGGATATGTTGGAAAGTGTCGAACCACCGGATGAAATGAGGGAGAAACTTTTCCATACTTTATACGCGTGGATTAAAAATATGTGTCAGCCAGATAAACAGCAGAGTGTCAAAAATGTGACATCAGCGTTGAATCTTTTGAGTAGTCATATGAATCAGTTTCAAGATCTGCTGTATCCTGACTACAAGTACTGGTGTGACATTCTTTGGCAATTGTCGCAAAAAAGAAACACCTACGATGCTTGCGCACAACGCACACTAAAAACATTTCACTGGATCATTGGGCAGATGCTTACAAATCAGAACAGAGAGAACAACGAAACCGTAGTTCTGGTAAGTAAAATATTTAACATAAACGGAACATATAGCAAGAGTCATATCTATTGTTTATATCATCGTAACTTGTTAAATGAAGATAAAAGCACTGTATAAATTACTATAAACCGCATACTACTATAAACAACTAAAAAGGAACCTGAATCATTGTACAGGGTGTCCCTGTAAAAAAATGTATGCACACTTCAACAACTGATATCTTAATTAATTTTGGTTCTTTTATAGGTTGACCAACTTGAAACCATCAACTTGAAATAACGGTTGAAACCAGATTAAGCTTTGAGCAAAGAAAGTTTATTTTCATTTAAAAGTGAACTGTATGCTAATAAATACCGACTTTATAATCATTCAAATTGTGCATACATTTTTGGGGACACCCTGTATATCGTAAAAATTCTTTTATTGTATAGTCGGATGTCAATCATTTTTTCAAAGTGCTATAATTATTTTTAATTTTTTGAGTTATACGAAATCCATTGTTACTAGAAACAACTACAAATGAAATGCTAGCATTTCGTATGTCGAAAACGTAATTTATATATCTAATAAATTTTAAACATGGAGGAAAGAATAACAGGAGGGAGTGTAAGGCCCTTTTTAGGTGGTGGGGGTAGCCACGCGCCTATATGTAACGAAAACCAAATGTGATTGGTTAGCTACAGTAATAGGCGTTCTGTTTATTCTTTTAATATTATGGCCAGTATTCATAGTCGGATCTTATATTTAAAACCGTCTTAAGTTTATCTGCAGATGCTGTCTAGATCATTTCATTGGCTACGGAGTATCTGAAGATATACTTAAGACGGTCTTAAATATAAGATCCGACTATGAATACCGGCCTATGTGCAGTTTTTATTTTTATTATACTTTTTATACTTTTTAATTTTTTATTATACTTTTACAGACTATTGCAAACATCATAACATTACTACATGTCCAAACATATTTTTCCACTTTGTATTTATTACTATTTCAAATCATACGCTTCACTAAGCCACACCAATATGGCGTTTATGTATTTCCCCCTTACTCTGCTTAGCCATGCCGTGGGCAAAGATTTTCCCTCCTTTTATTCTTTCCTCCATTAGACTTCTTATCATATGACTACAAAAGTAATCGCCTTAACTAATTTTATATGATATATTTTCAGTATCTTTTGGAAGATTTTCAAAAAAGATTCAGAAGTGCTAACTCAGATTTAATCACATTACAATTAGCCGTTTACGGATTCAGTCAGTTGGCTGCGTCATTAAAAATATATTCATGCTTTGATGTTAAAAAAATATATTCAAGTATAGCCAACCGTGCACTTTCTATTGCCTCCAGGTAACAATAAAAAATATTCCAGTCTATTTTATGATATAATAATTTTATATTAAAATATTAGAATTTGATTTTCAAGATTAATATTTAAAAAAAAGATATATTTTGTTTTTTTTTCTTCAAGCGAGCAAAGCGATGAAACACAGATACAGGAGGTTTGTTGTTGCCAGAATGCGCTTTCCGAGATGTGTCATGTATCCGATGATATGACAATGGAAAAAATTAACGTTCTTGTAAAACTCAGTATCTACACGATGAAAAGGTTTCCCGAGTTGGCAATATCTAACAACTTATTCGCCATTTCATCACTGATTAAAACTATCAGCAATCTTAAACCTAAAAGTCTGCTACAACAATATCTCGATAATATAAGTAAGCAAAGAAATTAATATCGATTTGATGAAATATCCTGGCTCCGTAAAATCTCGAGACTTCATCATTAAATTTTTCTAATTGACTTGAAGGAAACAATGAAGTCTCGATATTTCACGGGAATAGAATCCCAATATTCCACTACATTTCCAGTATAAGAATAAAACCCTCATCACTAAATATCGTTTTCGCAATTAGTTCACGATGGCATCATATGGAGTTGTTCGCACACGTTGGCGCTTGACGCGGAATTACAACGGGACTTGCAGCAGCCGCCGATATGTTACAAGAACTATTTGCTGCTATGGACGGAGTTATTGAATACCAAGAGATATCGCGCGAGCGAACAGTTGGCGCAACAAGTGGCAGATACCTTGATGGATGTGTGCATCACGCTGATCAACCGACTGGACATACGCGTAGAACGAACGAACGAGGACATCGCACTATCCAACGTGACCTTTACTCACAGTGCAGT
Source organism: Ooceraea biroi (assembly GCF_003672135.1). Lineage (NCBI taxonomy): Eukaryota > Metazoa > Arthropoda > Insecta > Hymenoptera > Formicidae > Ooceraea > Ooceraea biroi. Next base: position 3,358,131 of record NC_039506.1, read on the forward strand.
CAATCAGACGGACTTCCGGATATTCGTGAATCTCGTGGACCTCTATGTCGATATTATTAATGCGTCGGAGCCATCGCTGTTCGCCAACACGGTACACAAATTTCTCTACAATATCGTCAAACTGTCGTGCGAGCACCCGTTGATACCCGGCTTCTATAAGCTGGTCCGAGTCGGTATGAGAATTCTTATTTACGTGTCAGAGGAGAACGAGGAAGAGGGGGAAGAGCAAGAGCACGCGAGTGGAGAGTTTCGGCGAACGGAAGAGCTCCTGTCGAATTACCTGATCCACATCCTCGATCTGATCCCCACGTTCTCAAACGAATTACTGATCGCCTGCCTGCATCTGGTTCTAGACGCACCTCTTGCGTACATCGAGGATGCACTGCCGCGCACGTTGCCGGCATTCAAAATTGCCTTCACTATCGGCCTGAGCAACCTGGAGCTCGCGTACACTGCACTCGTCATCCTAGAGACGTGGACGCGGAAGCGGGAACGAACGGATGAACTGCTGCGCGAGATCGTGCCATACCTAGAGCCCTACCTGCGCAGCACCGAGAGCTCCGGCGAGATGTTGCAGGACTTGACAAAAGCGGCGGCGACGAGGAGGCGCGTGAAACGCGTTGACGTGATCGACACCGAGTGCACGTTACGTAATTTCCAGCGGCGGATTCTGCTGTTTCTGGGGTCGCTCGATCACGATCTGCTGCTGAGCTTCGTCCATGAACGCGCCTCGTGTAGCACCGGAGCGTCCTGGGATCACAAGAATCTGATCAAATATACTCTACTGCTACCGGACGTGCAACTGGCCATCTACTTCGATCGAATGTTGCCGCGGGTGATCGCGCTGGCGCGCGACTCCAGCGACCGGCGCACCAAGATCGCCGCCTGCGAGGTCCTGCATTCGATAGTAACGATCGTTATCGGTCTTACGTCGAGGCACCTCTCGGACGAGGACCGCTTCGCCGCTCTTTACGGCGTTTTATGCCCGACGCTACTCGTGCTCGGCTGCGACTCCGACGACGTCGTGTGTGGCCTCTTCCGGCCGCTAGCATTGCAGTTAATACGCTGGAGTATCAGTGTCTTACGAAGTACGCGGAATATGGGCGAACACATTGTCAACTCGTTGTTTGACGGGCTGACCGACGATTCGAATCCCGCGTTACGCGAGTTCTCTGGCATGTGCCTTGCGGAATTAACAGACTGGTTAATCAGGTACTACAATTCAATTTTATACTTATTATAATTATTTTTGAAAACTATGCATATTTTTGCCCTCAAACAAAATTATTTTATAATAAATTACTCTGTCTATTAGAACGGATGAAAACGAGGCTCAATTTAACATGATTGTCCAGAGGATCAACGAACTCGCGTTGCATCCGTCAGTACACAAACGCGTGGCCGCGGCTGTAGCGTTCAATCATCTCCACGTAGTCTTGAGCAAAGACGACGATACAGTGTCCACCTATTGGCTGGAGATATTCTACTGTTTCGTCCGAAGTCTGGACGGATGCGACGATCTATCGATCGTGAACGCGTTGACTTATATCGAGAAGGTGATGAAGTCTAAGGCAGATATTCTGAAGAGAACCGTGCCCGCTCGAAGAAAACCGCATGAGTTTGACGGTGCGACGGTGATCCACGCACTCTACTGGTTGCTGTCGCAATGCGGAGCCGTCAACGAACATTGCCGAGCCAAGTGCATGGAATTGTACATCAACATCGCGCAGGGCGTCACCGGTTCCGCGGAGGGAACGACGCGAACCTTTGTTGAGACTTATGGCATAGATCGGTTGAACGACGTCATTATGAGAGGTCTAAAGTCAAATATGAAGGATATCTCCGTGGCTAGCAACGTCATATCGCTGCTGAAAGCTTTGGACTGTTACGTGTGGTTAATAGAAAAGCAACTGCTTCCAGTAGAAGAACTCTTTCCCACTACGCGGAAACGTGTAATTTTCTCATGCATCCACAGTTTCAGTCATCAATTCTGGCAACTAATCAAAGACGACACCGTAGTAGCAACGACTATAACATCCAGGACATCCGAACATTTGCAGACGCTGCAATGCAAAACTTTGATGACTATGTTCAATTTTCTACAAGAGCTGCTGAATGCCAACGTGAGTTGTTTTAGTTTGGTTTATCATCTAATTGAGCTAGTCAAATTAATTATTATAGAACAGAACAGAATAATAAAACAAATAATTATATATTTATTTTAAAAATTTTATTTTAATTTTAAATTTAAATTTAATTTAATTTTAAAAATATTTTTTTTTTTTTTTTAATAAGACTAGATGATGTGTCTTTCAGGTCAACGTTCTGCCGGAATCATTATTCCGGGACGGTGCCTTATGCACGTTAATAATCAAATGCGTAATGCATCCGCGGAAAGTCGGTTTCGACGTCAAGAATATCGAGATGACGGACAAACTGCCACGTATTCTGGAAAATTTGTTAAAATCCATGAAATCGAAATACGGCCACACTCTACCAGAAATCTTCAAAACGCATCTTTCAAGATCTGTCCAGGATTGCGTCATGAATCTTCTTAATTTACACGATATCGCGCACAACAACTCTTGCGACGAACTGATGCAGCACGTTAACGGTCTAATTATGCTGACGCGATGCGACATCCTCGACGTTTCGTTTCTAGAAACGAGCGTTCTTGCGGACCGTGAGAATACAGTCAAGCAAATCTTTAAGTTTTTAGTGAACGAGCGTATTGGAGAATGGATTTGCACCAAATTAAGCGGCTCTATGATCGAGTACTTACGAGCACTGATGGAATTTCAACTCTCGCTGTACGAAGAATCGATATTAATATCTGACGATGCTAGGTCGATGACTGAGACACTGGTGAAATTAATATCCGACGACGTCCCGGTGATGGACATGGATTCCACGAGGATCACGCGCGGCGAACATTTTCTGAACACGTTCAAGAGCGTAATCTATAGGTACGTGCTATCACACGTGGACGCGATCATGTTCGATGAACTGTCGTGCGACTATCCACTCTTCCTGCTGAAGTGGGTTGAGGATATGCTGTTGTTCCTGAGGCGGCACAAGCGTGAACTGCAGGATTACGTGGACGCGACAGTGAACACGATTCTGCAACAATTCACGTATCTGGAGAATGCTGTTGGTAATATCGACACTCGCAAGGAGAGACTAATGAACATCTACGGCATCGCGGTGCGCCTCAAGTCAAAGCCCGCTGAGATCAATCAGGTGTCACCGCAGCTCTACCAGAAGATTGTGGATCAACTGACCGGTGACGGCGGCATCGAATTCAAAACGCAGATCCTGCGAACTTTTTTCGTTTGCTTGACGACAGACGGTGGCGAGGAGAGGCCCGAGCTGCGGAACCTGCGAACTCTGAAGAGCGACGCCCGGTCTCTGTGCCCAAATATGCTCTCGCAGACAGATGTGAACGCTGTAAAAGTCATCGACTGCTTCGAAACGCTGCTAATGCTGTTGTCGACGAGCAAGTCGTTGGTAATGCTAGAATGCGTCATGCATTTCTTCGTCGGTTATGGCGATCATCTGCTCAACGACACGCTGCGAGAGCACCTACGTAAGTATTATCAAGAAGCGTCCAGCGATCACGTCTTGCGATCGTTGGAAGTGACCTATCGCGAATTCATGAATGTGAATACTATCAGAATACTATCAGAAACAAAACGACTCCAGCTTCTGCGCGGATTCCTCCTGCTGGCGTTTGAGTTCTGCGACGTAGCCACGGTCGAACATTTCTTCGAGCGAAACATCCGCGAATTGCTTGAATTGCTGCGGACGATCGTTCAACGAAGCATCTACAACGCCTTCGAGGACGATGATAACTATGCGAACCTCAAGCAGACTATTGTATCGGGGATCGGGTGCTTTCAGCTGATAACGATCCTGTTTGCCAGAATAGATATAGAGAAAATAATCGGTGCGATCGCACAGAACACGAACCAGATCGGCGAAGCATTCTTTAAAAGCCTATTGAACATTGCCAAGGATATGCGAGCTGTAGCACGGCCAGAATGTAAGGAGCTAATGCGTCTGCTACAGTGCTCCGCGTATAATTGCTCGTTAGCGATGATAAGAGCGAAGAACGAGGAGCGTTACTACGCTTGGGCATTCGGCGAGAACTCTGGGCAAAATCTTTTCGTTTGGAAGAATATCGTGGATTGCGGCAAGCGTTACAATTTCGGCCAGGTCTTCAAGGACTATACGAAAACCCGCGAGATCGCCGTGAACATCAGATCCACGGTCGACAGAGATGAGCAACGAATGCCCGGACACACGTACACTCATAGCTATGATTTGTCAGGCTCCACGCTGAACGAGGACATCAATGCCTACGATCTCAATAAATGCGTTTTATTACCCTACGGTTCCTCGGCTGTCAGAAATCCGACCGATTCCGAAGCGCATGCCACGGCAAGCATCGCCCTGGAGAGCGGCGATTTCAACGAACACGAGTGCATGTCGTATATCTGTGTCTTCCTGCGGCATATCAGCAAGAACTCCTACTCGAATATCGACTCACCCCCACGGTGGGTGAATCTCTTTAGCAAGGCGCTAGAGACGCACAGTGAGCCCAATATCAGATTATTCGTATTGAAGATCATCTCCAACACAGCCGATGAAGTGTTCAAACCCTACGCCAAGAACATGCTAACGCAGGTCATTAAAGCAACCGCCGATTATCTAGAACGGCATGACTTGAATTACATTATCGTGGACATTTTAGAGATATTAACAAGTTGGCACGAGGTCTTGGTCTTACCGACCGTTAGTGATGAGGCTCGCACGGAGGTTCAGAGACTCTTCAAAGTGTTTCTTGATAAAGTGCTCGCAACAAGTCCTAATGACCGCGACGTGTACAATTACAATCACATCCTGAAGATTATAGTCGAGAAGTGGCGCAATTGCTTGCAAGTGTCGACTGACATTTTAAACAAAATAGTAATATCTGCATCGAAAATCACGAAATTGCAACTTATTCTGGTATTCCTTGAAAATGATATGGCGGACGAGATAGTTCTGCGAGATGATATTGTCGATTTCTTGATGGATTTGCTGAAGGATTGGGCGATATCTAACACGGAGACTTCACATTGCTGTCAGTGCCTTGGTCTTTACATAAAATCTTTGGACAACAAAGATAGTAACAGAACTGAGAGGGAAAACAGGAGTCGCATGGTGAACCGGATCTTTAAGATCCTCGGAACGGGAACGCAACAACATATCGCCAAGCAAATAACACGCATCGTCATTCTTTGCCGAACTTATCCCCAGATAGTTGTAGATTACATCAGTAATTACATCAGTGTCGTGCTTAGCGCTATGGCTAAGAATATAAAAAGATCTTATTGTCTGGAGATATTCGCACTGTTGATGCAGGAGCTCAATCCGCAAGATCCTCGTTGCGTCATCCTCAAGGATAATCTGCGTCACTTGGAATTAGAAAGCGTGCTGGCGAATCGAACGCGGTTCTGCGAAGAAATGGGGCTGAAAATTGTTCGCTCGGCAATAGCTATCATTTTACCGGCTGATTTGTTGCCCTACGTGAAGCGGGCGGTCACGTATGTTAAGGACAGTCACAGGGAACATCGGGAACTGGTCTACGATATTCTCATGAACGTTTATAAGAGATATTCGGTGGACGTAACGGATGACGACGAAAACGTGCGTACCTTGCTATCCATCAGCAAACGATACTTGATATCCGGTTTACTGGATCCCTCTCAGGACCTACAGGAGAGAATTCTGACATTCTGGACGGAGGAAACAGAGCTTCGCACGGGAAAGTCTAAGGAACTTTTATTCGCGCTTTTGCAGAAATTTTCACCGCAAACAATGACGACGGCGGAGGACGCATTCGCGTCTTTTGTAACGCTGCTAATGCTGCAGCTGGCTACCAAATCGGTCAACTATACCAACAACATATTCGAATCGCCATTGTCCAGCCATTCTTGCATGTTTAAAGACTACAACATCTCTGTTTCCTGGCAAAGGCAAAATCTGAGTTGCATCACGCCGATGTTCGTCAACTCGCTCGCTTCTCAGACGAGCTATTCTCTTACATTCTCTCAAAGTATCGATAGCAGTTTACGTAATACCTACGCAGCTGCAGCTTCCAATTCATTGCAAAGTACCTCTTTGAGAGCTGATCCCTCAGATCAGTTCAATACTTCATTGTTCGACGTCGAGTTCGGTCAAACATCGACATCATCCAGACCGAATCGGCCGTCGCAATCCACACCGTCACATAACAGAAGATTTCGCAAATCTGATGTGAATTCATCGGATGCAAATCGTCATAGGCAAATAGAGAAAAACGCGCAACAGATGGAAATGATGAAACAGGAGACTGTCAGGCAGAGAAACAGCATCAAATTACATAGGTGAGATTAATATGATTTTTTTCAAATAGTCTCACGCGAATTCCGAAATCAAAATTTAAATCGCGATGTTTAAATACTAATGTATTTTTACTATATATTTTTGTTTAAATTTAAATTTTCATTTTCCATTTTTATTCAGAGGCTACAGAGATGGAGATTTTCCCGATATCGAGATACGTCACGCCAGTTTGATCAAACCACTTCTGCAGTTGATTAAATTAGATCCGCTAATTTGCAAATATATGAGCGTGTCCCTGTTCCGTTCATTGATCGAGGAAGAGAAAAATAAAAACTCTAACCATTTCCGTCAGATTGTAGCAAATTTAAAGCAAATTTTGCACGAATCGGACGAGAGAAACAGTTCCTTCAACGCTATTATTTTGGAGACGTTGTTGAAATTAAACGTCATTGATTGTAACCCGCAAGATGTAGCGAGGGTTTCTAAAGCAAATAGCTTAAACACTATTGGTGCTCTTCTCTTGGAACAAAGTTTAATGTCACGAAACAATGATGACACGAGTGACGTCTCGTCACCCTCTCCGAGTAAGAGAATGCGAATGCACAATGATGATATCAACGAGGAGATTACCAAGTGGACGCAATTGGCATCTCTTTACAAATCGCTGAATGATGTCGATGTCGTTTTAAGTATCTTTCGAGAGCGATCATTCTTCGGCGAAGATGTACAGGTAATTTTCGAAAGTTGTTTTCAAAGATTAGGTTGATACCAAAGTACATGTACTCGTTCTATTTGTCAAATAGAAGTAGAATTAAAATTAAAAGTTAATGAAGGAAAGTCCCCGATTATGAGATACCATATCGATTTTGCCGAATGTAAGGAAATCTATAGGCAGAATTTAAAAATGTAATACGTTCTCTTGAAGAGAATTTAATAAGCTTTAGGTTGGTGAAATTAAAAATCTAATTAAAATATTATTTTTTCTGAAAATTAAAAAAATTTGAAAAGAGCTTTACGCAAGATCGCGAAAGTGTGCTCCTAATATAAGATACCTTGAGAAATCGGTGTTAAAAGTGCAAAATACATCAGTATTGCAAGTAAAAAACTTTATTAGATATTTTTATAAAAATACTGCTGCCACAGCCTTCGCCAAATCTTCACGATTCCACTATCAACGCTTCCTCGTTTCTCTAACCTCCATAGTCAGATTCTATAAAAATTAAATACACAAAAATTCGTAATATAAATTCGTATTAACTTTTCTTTAACCTTAACGTAGTATTTTCTTTCTTTTTATTACACTACATATTCTTCATATTCGAGCAATAATTATCTCATATTAAGAGTACCCTGAATATCTCATTATACGAGCCACGCGCCTAGCGGTTCCGCGATCATGAAATCCTACCTCTACAATTAAGCAATTCAACAAATTGCGTATTTTCCTGTTACTACGATTCTACTCTATCATTGCATACTGAATTTATTGCCAACCATTTCTTTATTATATAATAAACAAGGTTTAAAGACTTACCTCAAGTTCCTTTGACATGTTCACAATTTCACAAACCTTTTCTTGCAAAAGCCAAACGCAATAACGAACAATGAATTTTTCACTAAATATATTTTACACCAAAAGTAAAAAGTTTATGGTGGAATTAACAGATGGTACTCACTAGTTTAGCAGAAACTCCAGTATCTCATATTAGGAGCATATCTCATAATAGGGGATTCTCTATAATTGAATTAAGAAATCAAATAATTTTTTTTCAATTTTAATACATCTAAAACAATCTTTCAACTCACTCTAAAAAAAAATCTAACTAATAATAATAGGTGTCATCATTAGTATTAGAAATTATCGCCTAGCAACAATCGATATTATTCATCGACTCTTGTTCTATTTAGAAAGCTGCTCTTTCGGAAGCAGAGGGTAATTGGGTTCAAGTGCAGGCCGCCTTCGCAAGAGCTTATGAGCAGCCGAACATGATCTCGTCAATGAAGGAGCATTGCTTGCAGGGTCTATTCGAAGCCGTGAATAATCTGTGCAACTGGTCGAAGATCGATGAACTTGTAAAGAAACGCGCGAATGGGAGTGTGAACAACATTTGGGAAGACGCATGGAGAGACTGGATGCTCCCGTACGTCTGCGACGCGTACGTGCACATGTGGGTGGAGAAGGACTGGCCGTCGAAGAAAGACGATCCGAAAGTTATTGAATCATGGATGAAAGAGGCAGAGAAACTGGAGCACCTGAAGCCTATTGTGGGCGAAGATCTGGTAATGTTTCAGTTGAGCAATCGGAACGCAGAAGCATTGAGAGATACCGCCGAGCTGTTGAATGATCTCCTGGACAAGGCAGGGAAACAGTGGGTTGGTCTGAATCCTCTTTGCACTGAATTGGGAGTACGCATGTTGCAGAAGCTACAAGCCATGAACGATCTCGACGCCGTGCTCAAGGTCTTTCAGTGTACGAACGAGGCTGATTACCTGGCTGGAATGACCACGCTATTGGACTTTTGGTCGGTTAAAACACCCACAATTCGAGACAACCTTATATTCTGGCGCACATTAGCCGACTATCGAAGAAAGTCCGCGGAGTTATTTGAACGTCGCTTGCACCCTACCGATGAAGTTAATCACAGAAGAAAACGCATGATCAGGGATCGGATGCGTCGAATCGACGTTCAGCTTCGGCTAGACATCGCCGACGCCGCATTGTACCAGAAACACCGATACATCGCTGAGAATCATCTGAAATGCCTGAACAGTATCCGTAGTCCTCCTGCTGGACTGGAGACTCAAATAGAGTTGCTCGAAGCTAAGATCCGGTGTCTACGCGCCGACGTCGACACGGAAGCGCATACGAGGATGTCCAATTATATCGCTTCCTGGAAGTGCTCGCATCAGCTGTTGAACAAGAGCGGTCTCGACACCGACATTGCTATCAGAAGACATATTGGTGCGTTGGCTTTGAAGATGGAATCGTTGATCCAAGAGTCCGGGGAGAACCAGGAGTTCGTGGACACGTTGGCGAGCAACAGCGCGTTCTTACGCGACATCGGAATCATGGAAGCGACGGAAGTCGACTTGAACCGAATCAAAGAGCAATTATTGCAGTACAGTTTGAATAATGTATCATTTATCTGCGAGCACGCGGCGACAAACGCCGCCACCAATATCGGCGAGCACCACTATGCCCTGGCCAGGCACTGCTACACCAGACTGACGAGCGCTAATGAGCAGGGCGAGGAGATCTTCCGGAAGTTCCTGCTGTTCACCCTGAAATCCATGCATCATGATTATCTCGAGGCAACGCACTACTTCCCCTGTTTGCTACGACCGGAGCAGTTACAGAACGAGCAGACGCGAGAAGTGTTTGCCGAGGAGTGCGCCAAGCTGCAGCCATGGTTGTTCCTGCGTTGGCGAGATTTGCTATTCTCGCATTTGGCAACGCCGATCGCGACCGCGATTGCACCCATCGTTGAAAGGCTCGCCGAGGCTTATCCCGATGCGGTGGTGTATACTTATTGCCTAACTATCGAGAGAAACCCTAATATTTTGAACGCAAGCACTCAGCGGATATACTCGCTCCTGCGTGATAAACTGGCGGAGTACGAGCGATTCTTGAAAGCGATAGGGTACGTGGCGCAACCGGAATTGTATCTCAAGCATTACTTGAACGAAATGGCAAAGGAACTGTCTCTCGGAAGAGTGGCGGCCGCCGACTTGCTGCTGCAGAAAATTCGATCCATTTTCGACACGCAGACGGGAGGAATAAATTATGGAAGCAATCCTCGACCGGGTGATGTCTATAAATTGGCGAGATACGAAAAGGAGATACGGGCGTTAGATATCAATAACCGCGATGCAGCGCGGGAAGCAGTACGGAGGATCAAGGATTCGCTGAATAGGTCTTTGCAGAGAGCAGAAGAGAATAGAAAGACAATAATAGACAGAAATAAGAACAAACTGAAAGGGTACAGTCCCTTCTTGCACGAGTACGCTGGTGGCAATATCGAGGTGCCCGGGCAATATGCTGGTGACAAGGAACCCATGCCGCGTTATCATGCGAAAATCGCACGGTTCGAGCCAGGTGTAATCGTTATGCAGTCGCTACGCAAACCAATTCGCATCGGCATAATAGGCGACAATGGCAAGGAGTACAAGTTCCTAGTGAAATTCGGCGAGGACTTGACGATCGATCATGGTCTACAACAACTGTTCGCCACCATGAACAGAACGTTGCGCAACGACGCCAGCTGCAGACAAAGACGTTTAATCATAGACACTTACGAGGTATTTAAGTAATGATTAAACATAAATTAATCGCATATTTTATTAAATATGTCAACTATATAAATATAAAAACATCTTTTTATATATTTTTATAAGGTTTCTATATTTCAATACTGCAGAATATCATGTTTGAACCGCAGTTTTCTCCATTCAACAATCTTTTCGCTGCGCAGGTGATTCCGCTGTCGAGATCGTTCGGTCTTATACAATGGATCGGAGACACGAGATCGTTGGATGATCTGATACAATTTACTCTGTCGGATAAGGAACAGTGTAAGAAAGTTCACAAGAGGTATGCGACGTGGATAGCAGACGCGGCGCCAAGAGAACCGTTGACCGTTCAGTACAAGAAGGCCGTGGCCAAGTACAGCCAGTCGATGGTCACGGACACGATGAAGAGCTTAATCGACAAGACGCCGCGGAGAGCTCTGTACGAAGCTTTCATCGCCCTCAGTCCAACTTGGGAGTGTTTCGTGACGCTACGACGTAACTTCGTCGCGAGTTACGCGACGATGTGCGCGGCGCATTGGCTCGCGGGTGTCGGCGATCGTCACCTGCAGAACACCCTAGTGCACATCAGTACGGGACGATGTCTGGGTATCGATTTCGGCCATGCCTTCGGTAGCGGCATACGCGCGCCAATTCCGGAACTGGTGCCGTTCCGTCTAACGCCGCAGATACTCGAGTTGCTGCGCCCCTTCACCGAGCGGGACCTCCTGGCGACGATCATGACCCACGCGATACGTGCGCTGCGTGACGATTACGGCCCGATCCTCGCTTGCATGGACATTTTCATTCACAAACCCGTCAAGCGGTCGTTGAACGTCGATGACGATGAGGACGTCGACGCAGGTAATCTAAAAAAAATATTAATTTATGAATTCTATGGCAATATTAGTTTGATGAGATTTAACAGCAAATCTCAAATTATATTCATGAACATGATATTTTGTATAATTCGTAGATTTAACGTGGTCGTCCAAGAGGAATATCGAAATAGTTGCGAAGAAATTAAACGGAATCCATCCGTCACTTATTACGTTGAAGCAATTGGAAGAAACACATAAGGATGAATACTTTCCGAGATATCGTGCCATTGTTACTGGTAATGATGAAACCAAAGAAGCACGAGCCAATAAAAACGATTATTTGACACCCGCTGAACAGGTAATTTTAATTCGTTACTACATCACAATCGCATTGATTAAAAATCGGGATAATTGTTCTTCCTTTCTGCTACAGATGTGTAAATAAGTAAATACATCGCGTTTATTTAATTTTTAACGATATAAATTAGTGTTTTAAATTTTTTCTTGATTTCTCGGTGTTAATAATAAATAATATTTCAGGTGGACTGCTTATTGGATCAAGCAAAAGATTTAAATGTCTTGGGCCGTATGTTTGCCAATTGGCAACCTTGGCTATAATGCTGTTGTGATATTTGTAGACTGGAGAAACAATACGTGATATCAATGCCTAAAAACAGCACAAAAATTTTATATTCAAAAAACATCGTAATTTTATATATTTAAAAATTGGATAAGAAATTGTTTAATCTGATCTATTTTAATGGCAGATAATCGTAATAAAAATATATAAGATTTTTATTGCAATGTTATTAGACATAGTTTATTAGATTTCACATTAAGTCGCAAGAATCAACTTAGAGTTTAATATTAGAAGAAAAAATAGGAAATAACATACTAGAAAGAGATATATATTTCAAATGTAAGATTTTATAATTATAGGTATTGTATTACACAAGTATAATAATTAAAAAAATGTTAAACTTTTTAAATTCAAAGTTTCAAATAGCTTGGATTCTTCCTGTCTCCTGCCAACTGCAGTGCAATACATTTTGTCGCATGCTTTATAAATTCTATTATTATATATTCTATTCTTTGATATGTTTTGCCTAACATCTATCATTTTATAAACTGTAATTTTTTAATAGTTGTTAGATCGTTTCTATTGTATTTTTACATTAGATATAATAAATACATCAATCTCAATGCTCTTTAATTTATAATTTTGTACACTCAGTTTGTACAAAGTAATGTCATTTCCGTTGCAATTCAATTCTTATTTAGATGTTTATTAATACTGTTGAGGCTAAAGTAAATTTACTTCTAAAATAATGTTATCTATCACCTATAACACAACAAATGCTGAAATCTATCGAAATCGGACTCTTCAACTATGCTATTAATCTATATAAATTGTAGATAATAAAATATGATTTTGATACAAAATATCATTTACTTTAAATTAATTATTTTGCACAAATATAAAAAAAAACCATTCTATGTTTTATAATACAATGACATTTATGTAATAACATAAAAACAGGAAGTTTTGTACAAAACGTCATAAGAGTAATAAACGGTGCAAATAATTATGTATCGCTCTTCCACAATTTAATGGTTTTATCATTCTCGAGAGCGGCCGACGCTATAATATTTTCTGTCGGGTGACATGTCGTACAAAGCACCACATCTGGAAGCAAAATAATTTTACTTTTAAAAAATCGTATTCGTAGCGATCTTATAAAAAGAAAAATTTAAATATTACGTTTTTCACATATTTGCATCGCAAGATCCAAAACGGCAAGACGTGTAGTTGTTTGATAGTTACATACACATGCATCCATTTACAACATCCGAAAAGTTTATTTCCATTTCTAACGTCATTCTATACCTCCTAGATTTGCTCTTACCTGTATGACCCTGCAATTTCTGCACTATTTCCTTCGTCTGTAGATTCCAAATGTATACCATGTGGTCTTCGGAACCGGATACAATCCACTACAGAAAAAGAAAATGTTAAATAAATTTATTCAGTATATTATATTATTAATAATCAGAGACATATCTGAAGCTAATCAATCTTAAACATAGAGGCATGATACGTACCTTTCCACCAGTGACGGAAAAGTTTGCGAAGATGCAGTATTTCTCGTTCTTGTGACCTGTGTAGGTCTTTAAGCATTTCCCCTTGCTGTAGTCCCAAAGTTTCAATGTGTTATCAAGTGTAGCTGCTAAGATGTATTTTCCGTTCGGCGAAAATTTGACAAATGATACTGGAGGATTATCGTCGTCTATGAGAGTTTTGAGGCATTGCCCTGAGGCTGTGTCCCAAATACGACTGTAACATATCCACAAAAATACATAAATAGCATTATATTTAAATATTATATATAAACGTATTTCTTTTAAAAATATATATTTTATTTTTTTCCACAGCTATCTTAATTCTAAGATTCAATGTTAAGATTCATGCTTACCACAATCCATCATAACTGCTCGAGACTATTAGAGAGCCGTCCCTATTGAAATGTACTGCACTTACTGGATCTGAGTGTGCTGGCAATGTTTTAAGACATTTTCCGGTTCTGACGTCCCATATGCGTACACTTTCGTCGAACTAAAAGAAAAAGGTGTCATCTGTTTTCATCCATTATCATACATAACCCACGTAATAATTAATTTATACAAATATTAATTATGATCACATAGAACAAAGCGCAAATTACTTACGGAACCGGAAACTATAAGGTTAGACTGTGGATTAAAATTGCAACAGAAAACATAATTACTGTGACCTTTCAATGTTTTCAAACATTTTCCCTGAAAGATAAAAATCTCAAAATTAATACAAAATATTAATATTTTAATGTAATATTGCGATTAATATTAATATTGCCAAATTCGATACACAAAGACCAAGCGTTCACTTTTCTTCACTTTTAAAGAACATTTAATTGAAGTCAGTCAAAAAGCTCGGTTCGAATTTTCAATTTTTTAAATTAATTTACATGTGCAACAGTGTTGATAATGTCTACATCATAGACAACGATGGTGATTATCTGCGATGAACAATTTGTTTCTACTAAATTCAACAAAGTAAAATGCAATGCAAGAATCGAACCAAACGTTTTGACCAATCTAATATATAACAAATTACTTACAGAACTTAATTCCCATATTTTTAAGGTTTTATCATCGGAAGCTGATACTAATAATCTACTGTCAGTGGACCATCCTACATCTGAAATGCCAAGCTTGTGGCCAGATATAGTCTTCTCAAACTTCCCATCATAGGCCCCCCATATTTTAATAAGCTTATCGGCAGCTGAAATGAAAAATTTATTCATAATCCAAAGTATCTTCTACAAATAAATCTTCAAGGATCGTTGCTTACCAGAACTCGCTAACCATTCTCCATTAGGGCTAAATTTAACAGATGAAACTGCTTTTGTATGACCCGCTAAAGTATATTTTAGTGTATAGTTTGGTTTCTGTAAGAATAAAATCAAAACAAATGCACTTTACATCACGGAATAACATCGCAACGAATAAACCGATCACATTTAACCATAATATTGAATAACATGTATGAATAATACTCTAAAAAATAGAGCATAATAAACTTGATAAAAATCATACGTGCACGCACGTGTTTATTTTTTATTTCCTAACCTTAAAAGCCATAAACATAATAGATTATTACTTTTATAGAATTGTACAATAATTTTTAATTGTATATTTTTTTATATTCTTCATTAAAGTATATATTTATATCAAATTTTATTAAAATAGGTGCCGGGACGCTACAGTCATTCGGCTTTACGTTCCAATAATAAAAGACGAGAAAAGGAAAAACATGCAAAGCTGAGAAAAGAAAGACGAGTTACTCGATCAGACTACATTTATACGAAATACGACTCGTTCGTCTAACGTACAGATAGAAACTAATTAACACTAGCTTGTAATTTGCAAATAAGCTAACCTATACGTGTTTATTATTACTCCAAATTACCGATATCGCATTGCTCTTCGTACTGCTAGCGGTCGCGCTAGAAGAATTGTTAACGGACGATTGATGGCCCGGTGATGACCCAACAGGTAACATTTTCTTAAATATTAAGAAAAACAATGCAGAAACGAGGCAACTGTTTCTCCAAAGTCCGCCAAACACCTCCACCAGATGCTAACGAAGATACATGTACGTCTTATGCGTTTGCATCCACACCGGCATGTGAACGAGATGCACACAAGCCACGTACACTTGGGAGTTGGGTGCCGCGTGCCCGCGTACTTCTTGCCTCTTCCTAATTGGTCGGCCGCCATGTTAGACAACGTCCCGCGTTGTAGAAAAGGAAAGGGAGAAAACGAAGAAGAGAAATTATCGAATTTTCTGTAATAAATAAATTTTAACTGAACCTTCAGGAGTTACATACACGCACAAAATAATTCCGCAGATAAAATTGATAAGTTGCGGAATAGAAATCGGCGGAACGAACGTAAAACGAATCGAACCAATCACGAGCGTTCCGCCAATTCCGCATTGCGCATATTCCACAGATGGGACCGCGCCATGAATGTATTATTCATCTGCTATAAAATGCATTTTTTAAAATTTACGTTGACCTTTTTTTATAAAAACATTTAAAATATGAGTTTTGCTAAGGAAGTCGGCATGGACTCTTCGAGCAATCCATGTAATATTGTACACTTTGGTTCAATATCTCATTATGTAATTTAAAACTTTGCTATTTATTTATAACTTTTAGATAAAATAATAAAAAAAATGTAATCTTATGAATGTCGTTTCTGCAATTTCGACAAAAACCTGTTATATGAAATTTCACTGCCTACGCATGATAGGTAAAAGGATATAATTTCATCAATTTACGGATATCTTTATAGGAAAATTTTTATTCAAATTTATTTAAAAACATCAGTCTAAATATAATAAATGAAGAAAACATAAATAATAAAGGTAGTCCTTACTTTATCAAAGATAGGTTTACTTTATCAAAGATGACTGCCAAGTCAAGCTTGAATATTGACCAACAAATTCAAACGAGTATCTTCATTTCATGTCACTCCTTCGTCCTGCAAACGCATTATATGTGTTAATAAGCTACATAAGTCAAGAGCGATTACATCTAAGTAGAATATTTAATAAATCAGCAATGGTAAAAAACAATCACTGTCATTCAGAAACACGGACCATTAGTAACATCATAATTGAGAAAGAATGTATTAAATAAAAAATAAAATATGTATCTCTTACATCTTACGTTTCAGCAAGAGCTTCAGCCTTCTCAATTTGTGCCTTCGGAAGTGCTCAAAATTATAGCATGTTTCAGATCTTGCAAGTTGAAGCGTAATATGGTTCGACTGGTGATAAATAATTTTTCTCGCTATCTTTCTTCCTATAAACATATTTTTTCCTTCAGCAAATTTAACAAATAAACTGACAAATTACTGCACAAGATTAGAACTTATTTCAAATCAGCAATGGTAAAACAATCACTGTCATTCAGAAACACGGACCATTAGTAACATCATAATTGAGAAAGAATGTATTAAATAAAAAATAAAATATGTATCTCTTACATCTTACGTTTCAGCAAGAGCTTCAGCCTTCTCAATTTGTGCCTTCGGAAGTGCTCAAAATTATAGCATGTTTCAGATCTTGCAAGTTGAAGCGTAATATGGTTCGACTGGTGATAAATAATTTTTCTCGCTGTCTTTCTTCCTATAAACATATTTTTTCCTTCAGCAAATTTAACAAATAAACTGACAAATTACTGCACAAGATTAGAATTTATTTCAAATCAGCAATGGTAAAACAATCACTGTCATTCAGAAACACGGACCATTAGTAACATCATAATTGAGAAAGAATGTATTAAATAAAAAATAAAATATGTATCTCTTACATCTTACGTTTCAGCAAGAGCTTCAGCCTTCTCAATTTGTGCCTTTGGAACTGCTCAAAATTATAGCATGTTTCAGATCTTGCAAGTTGAAGCGTAATATGGTTCGACTGGTGATAAATAATTTTTCTCGCTATCTTTCTTCCTATAAACATATTTTTTCCTTCAGCAAATTTAACAAATAAACTGACAAATTACTGCACAAGATTAGAACTTATTTCAAATCAGCAATGGTAAAACAATCACTGTCATTCAGAAACACGGACCATTAATAACATCATAATTGAGAATTGGAATGTATTAAATAAGAAATAAAATGTGTATCTCTTACATTTCATGTTTCAGCAAGTCTTGGACAAATTTGCGCCTCCAGAAATGATTAAAATTATGGTGTGTTTTAGACCATACAAGATGAAACATAGTATGGTTCGATTACTCCTTGGTGTCTTTCTTTCCTATAAAACAATTATTTTTCTTGAGCAAAATTAGCAAATGATATAACTGACAAATTATTGTAGAAGATTAGAATGTGTATCAGCAATGGTAAGAAATAGTCACTGTCATTCAGAAACACGGACCATTAGTAACATCATGATTGAGAGTTGAATATATTAAAAACGCAATAAAACGTATTTCTTATTCTCGCGCGCGCGCGCGCGTGCGTGTGTGTATTATACATATATAACTTGAAATTAATTCCATCATGGAACAAAATTAGACAATATATCAAATATTTACCCATTGTTTTGAACATTTACGATGTTCTGCTATTCTTAGCAATTTCTTGGTGAACAAAATTCACCATATTAGCTTAAATTATTGGCCAACTCAATAAGTAGTTCCTTGCTCAAGTCTGAAAAGTATAAAGAAAGAATATTAAAAAAGTACTTATTTGTTTATTAACATGTATATGCTTTTATTAAACCGATTGGAAAACAAAGCATTCCGTACTTTTAGCTTTTTATACGTATACAGAATTACTCGACTGACTCGAATTATAGAATATGCTTAAATTATAGATATCAGTTAAATACAAAATCTTGTAATAATATAACTCATTTAATTCGAGGTAGTTATAGAAAAATGCATGTTAAAAATACACACGTGGTCGGAAATTCGTCTGAGTTGATTCTCGTGGCAAACGAATAACCGTGAATGAATATGACAGAAATAGCGAAAAAGTAAAACAATTCGAATTAAACAATGTATTCATGTAAAAAAAGCAAAAGAGTTTTACCATTTTCACGTGCTTTTCGCGAGTTCTTCCCAAGAAAACTGAAGAACTCCGACTACCTGCTCACACGCCCAGTGTCGGAAAGGAAATGAGAAGCGAACGGAAATCGGTCATCAGTGTTGCCAAGTTGCGACTTGCGAGAGAATCCCGCCATGTTTTACACATGCGTAAACGATACAAATGATCACGTGACAGATAGCGCTTAAATTCAACATGGGATACTCTTTGGATGATCGTCGTGGGTATAATGTGTGATTAAAGTTATTTTACATTAACAATTTTTTTAACTAATTTATTATTGTAATGCATCATATCCTTTCTCTTTAAATTATTAAAACTGGAATTGTATACTCACTAATTTCCTGTAAATGTTGCAAGTTGTTTCAAATATCTGTTTTTATACTTGCATATTATTTATAATGTACAAGTGACAGTATCATTTTGTATTTGATAAAATAATAATGCATTATGCGAAAATATTGTTAATATTTATGTTCTATTATATAATACACTATGTTCTTACAACGTTCTGATTGGCGTTACGTCTGATGTAATAGAGTAACCTTAATATAGCCGAAGGAGTCACACCTGAGATTTTATTAGCCGCCGCAATCTGCAAGAAATAAATCTTGTTAATGTAAATCATTAAGACAACAAAATAGTAATTTTATTTGTTGTAACAACTAAAAAATCGAGGCGCAAATAATAGTAGCGGAAAGGTTTACCGTGTTTGGCAGATGTTTTGCGAGTTTCTCTCGATCTTCGTTGGATAAATTTAGTTCAGGACTGTAACGGAAAGAGAAGATTAATAATCGTTTCCACAGATGTTTATATATACGAAACTGAAGAAACTCTTTTTTACTATTTTATTATTATGTAGTCCGATCAACAGATAAGTGATGAATAGTAATAAATATAATAATGATAATAAGACAGATGCACGCAAATAAATCTTACTTATTGTAGTCAATATCGGCTGGTATAACCATTTGCTCATTTTTTCTGACATCATTTACTTGAGCCTGCTGAGTCCCAACGACATGCGAATATTTTGCTTCGATCTAAAAATTGAGACATCGCGATCACGTATGTTGATAAATATACATTTATTTTACTTAGTCATATTTCATTTTGATATTAAAAATTCATAGTAAAAAATTTAATAGTAAAATATCATTATTTTAAATTGTGAAATTTCTTTCTCGTATGATGCTATATTTATTATTTAATATTCAATTCGCAAACCTCTATTCTTGTGGCCAGAGCCGGGTTGTCGTGCAAATGGTTCAACATTTCCGGTAAATATTTTGCTAATCGCGCAAACGTGATATCCTCGTTAGTTATCGACAGAATGTCGAAAGCAGATTTGATATTGGTTGTTTTGGATTCCTTCAACTTCAACAATTTTCGCCACTTTTTACTTGGTTGCGTATTACTCTTGAGTATCTGTATGATCTCTTGCATTTTGCAAAGAGTCTCCCTCGTCCTGTCGAGTCTCTTGCGAGAAACGCAGCCCACTGCGTATCCCTTTTCCGTCAGTCTCTGATCAGCGTTATCGGGACGTAGACTCACTCGAAACTCCGCCCTGCTGGTAAACATCCTGTACGGCTCCGTGGTACCCGCCGTCGTTAGATCGTCAATGAGGACGCCGATATAGCCCTCAGTTCGACTTATCAGAAGCGGCGGTTTCCTAAACACCTGAACTCGCAAATAGATTTGTACAAAAATAGACAGAGATATAGCCCTAAGTAAGCCACAGGTTTTCAAGCAATCATATCGCGAAATAAAAAATGCAGAAATCTCTTGTAGTCATAAAAAAGATTTGCGTTCGTAGTTCTAATTTCAGTCATCTCATCATTGCACAATCGAACATTGTGGGGCACATGGAGAGCACTTTTTGGCCGAAGCGCGTCGTAACGGAAGAATTATAGTTTTTTCTATGTGACGCTAATTACCTTAGCGGCCGCGTTGACACCCGCGACGATACCTTGCGCGGCAGCCTCTTCGTAACCGGTAGTACCATTTATCTGTCCGGCCAGAAACAATCCTGGAACTTTTTTGGTCTCCAACTGAGAGGTCAATTCTCTAGGATCCACATAGTCATATTCAACGCCGTAACCAGGCCTAGCTACAAGCATAAGTAGAAGTGAGATTAAAAATAATTAAAGGGACTTTATATCACAAAAGCAGAAAATTTTAATTACTTAAAATGATTTAAAAATAGATAAACATTTGGATCATTTCTAAACTAAACGTTGGAAAGAATCGTCAAAATTTGTTTAACCCTTAGAGGGCCGGACTGGCTCATATAGCAGCCAGGTACGAACTTGGGAACTTTACGGAACCTATAGGTTGCATGTATGCATAAATTTTACGTTAAAAAATTTCAAATTTCAATGGAAAAATCCCGGCTCTCTAAGGGTTAAAGGAATTTCAAGTTTAAAAGAATTACCGAGGCGAGCATTCTCCAATCCTGGAATACACTTAACGAGTTCAATCTGTTTCTCCTCTGGCAGAGTGCACGACAGTCCGCTCGGATAAATTAACGGTGAGTCTAGCCCTTCCGGCTCTAGCCAGATCTGATGGTCAGAATTCTTGAATCGTAGAACCTTACTCTCTATGCTCGGACAATACCGCGGACCCGTTATCTCCTCCGTAACGTGTAAATTGCAATGCATATTCTCCTTTATGATACGTGCAACACCCTCGTTCGTGTACGTCATATAAGTCGGCACTTGTTTATCTGGCTGTAGCCACACCTTATCATTCATAAACGAGAATGGTATGGGAAAATCATCTGGTGGAAATATAGTGCACGCAGTAAAGTCGATGCTTTCTTTCTCTAGTCTTGGCGGTGTGCCTGCAAAACGTAACTCGAATTAATGATTTAAAGTAGATTAATAAATAAAATAATACAATTTTGCAGACATTTATCGAATATATATATATATATATATATCTGTTTTATAAATAACTATGAATATATCAAGCATGGGGTAAATTAATAAAAAAAAATATAATACGTTTATCTACCAGTTTTCAATCTTCCTATTCGAAATCCAAGCCTGTCGAGTGTGTCTGCCAAACCGATACTAGGCTCATCGTCTAATCTACCTGCGGGTCTCTTCTCTAATCCAATATTTATTTGGCCTTTTAAGAAAGTTCCCGTGGTTATAACTACCGCATCACCGAATACTTTCGTTCCATCTTCTGTAAAATAATATAATACTTAATAGAGTATAATCGTATCTCTCGTGAAAGAACATAGTTTTTAAGAAAAAACAAAAATTCTTATTTCTTTTATTTTAATGTAAACACTTACTGAGAATAATTCCACAGCACGACAGAGGCTCTGCCGACAAAATCAGATCTTCTACGGAGGATTCGTAAATGTGCAATCCCGGCGTGTTAAAAAGTTCTTCTTGAAGATGTTTCTTATACAACATTCTGTCGATTTGAGCCCTAAGGCCCCACACAGCCGGTCCCTTGCATCGGTTTAAAACTTTGTAGTGTATCCCCGACATATCGCATATCCGACAACACACTCCGTCCAAAGCATCTACTTCTCGCATCAAATGACCCTTTCCGATTCCGCCAAAGGATGGATTACACGACATTTCTCCTATAAATGTAATCAAATTCGAATCAATGATGTCGATGGATAATGGACATGTTATTACTGAATAATTTCTGTATAATTACGCACCTATAGTACTTTTTTTTTGAGTAACCAACAGTGTCTTGGCACCCATTCTAACAGCAGCCGCAGATGCTTCGGTTCCAGCATGACCACCACCAACGACGATTACATCAAATTTTTCTTGAGTGTTGCTTGTAATTAGTCTTTTCAACAATTGCAACTGCTTTTTGCCATGATATAAACTAGATGGAGGTATTTTAATACTCCTAAGAATCATGTTGCTTCACTGTTATTTTTTGCCTGTATTTTACACTTTCTGTAAAAATATTTGAATATATCTTTAAATTAAATGTGTGATAATAAAGAGACAAATAAATGAAGTAACAAATAAGTATATCAAAAATTTATTATTTTTTAAACGATTTGCAATGTATAAAGAAAACAAATTTTTTACATAAAAGATTACTATTTTAATACCTATTTAATGCTAAAAATTACAAATTTTTCTAGATTAGATAATAGGTAACTTATTTTTTAGTAACTATAATATTACTTATTAAATAAATGTACAACAAATAAATTACGTTATTTTCATACTAGAAATCTACCTTTACTCTGCTTTATACTGTAGCATAAGTTCGTTAAAATAAAAATTCATAAAATAAAAGGTTAACAAAAAGACAAGTGCAGAAAAATATACACATATTTGTTGCATCAATTACACAATATTATTGGTAGGCAGTGCAATATAATCCGATATCAAGTACTCTTGATTCTTCAAAACTCTATACAGTGAACTGTATCTGATTGCGGTCTGAATTTTTGACAGTATTAATCGCTCGCACAAATCCTCCTTATTCGTAAATCTTAAATCCGCGTATCTCAGATTATTGAAAAATTCCAAAACGAAGTTGAAACAATTCATATGAATCTCATCATAGTTAATGGACTTCCACTTGACGTCTCTCGACATGAGACACAACGTTTCGTCCCATCGAATTGTCCAGGCGATCGGTACGACTTTGAAGGCGACACAATCAATCCACCTGGCAACGTCATTCACTATCAGTCCAGTTTTATCGAATTCAACGACGCTTCCGTTGGAATCAACTATTCCGACGTGCAGATCGTGCGTTGCGTCGTAATCGTCGAGAAAACTGCCGCATGACGGTCGAATGACGATGCTAGTTGGACTGTGAGCGGCATTTACCAACGGATACGGAATACGAAATGGATCTGTGATAAAATTTTGCATCTGTGACGAACACGCCGGGCACGTCGTCGGAATTTGCTTGCAAAACACGCTCTTCGTCGAGCAATGACGAAAACACATGATGCCCGGATCCTTGTTCATATCGCGAAGATTCAATATTCCATTTAGAATGATACGATATCTGATTGCTACGAAATCACGTTATTTCCGTTCAATTTTATCTTCCTAGAAAAACTTTCATTTCCAGTTACGTTATGAATCCTGTTTGTATGCGACTAAAACATTACGATAAAGAAATATTTGTTGTACCAGTTTCCAAACGAATCTCAACGAGTCGACAATTTTATCCAACTATTCCTTCTTTTTATCCTGAAAACGAAAGCCAATAAAAGCAAAAATGTAAAAAGATGTTGAAAAAGTATATACAACATCGTAGATAAAAAATATATTAAAAATATGCGTACCAAATAGACATTAAAATCATCCAATTCCCTAACCTAACTTAACCTAATTATACTATAAAAAGTAAAAACAGTGATGTTATCCCACGACGTTACTCGTATACAGTAGAAACATTCTCGTACATGTTTTCGCTATAAATCGCACAATATCATTGCATTAAACTCTTGTTTTCAATCTAAATAATCCCGTAAAAACAATGCGTCACTTAACCTCCAACTTACATCACGCATTGCCAGCTCACGCGACGCTGCGATTGTCACCTGTCGCGAAGTGTGATATCGCGACAGTATCGAAACGTTGGTGCTGCGCTGCGACGTGTTACATGCGTCATACGACTTGTACAATAATTACAAAGTTTTCACGTTGACGGATTCGTACATGCGCGAATCGAACGTGGACGGCACAAACAATATTTCCAGATACGTATCGTGCATTGACATAGGAATATATGGACGGAGCCTATGCTACGAACTTAGGCAAGGGGGGTTCTGAGATTTGCGGTAAGGAGAAGTTGCTGGCAAATCGGGCGAGTTCGGCTGTTCTCGACATCGCCCGAATGATACTCGATAAAGTTTTGTAAAGTTGTGATACCGAAATTACATGTACGATGAGTTATTGTGTTGTGTCGGAATGTAGCAATCGCATTAATGCAAAAAGAAAAAATTGGCAACAACTTATGAAAGAAAATGATCCGAAAATTTCTTTTCATCTGTAAGTAAAATACATACAATTGTAGGTTATACACAATGCCGGTAAAACGTTTCAGATATTGTTATGTGTTTATTATTATATTCATATGAATAATTGTTCGATAACAGTTTTTCATTTATAGTTGTTATTATAATTCATATATTTAATAATAATATATACGATTTGACTATATATATATATTTATTATTAAATATATGAATTAATAAAAACTATAAATGAAAAACTGTTATTGAACAATTGTTCATATGAATATAATAATAAACAAGCCAAAATTCTTTCTTAACACCGCCAGTAGATAATTTCAGTAAACGAGTACGATTAATATTCGACACAACTGGCTATAATTCTCTTTATTAGAACGACGTTTCGACCATACGGGATGTGGTCCTCTTCAGTAGGTGACAGTTACATCTAAATTACGTTAAAAATATAATTAAATAAGATCGTCTTTCGGTGCCACCATTACTCGGTCTAGGTGTATAATCAAGCCAAAATTCTTTCTTAACACAATAATAATAAATTTAAATAATAATAAACACATAGCAATATCTGAAACGTTTTACCGGCATTGTGTATAACCTACAATTGTATGTATTTTACTTACAGATGAAAAGAAATTTTCGGATCATTATTTTCTTTCATACGTTATTGCCAATTTTTCCTTTTTGCATTAATGCAATTGCTACACTCCGACACACACAATAACTCATCGTACATATATATATATCACTGGCGAAACCGAACATACCCGAACAGCCGAAGTTACACGAAGTGCCAGTGCTCTCCCCTTACCGCTAATCCAGCTTCCCTCGTAAAAGGCTCCGTCTATATATTCCTATGTCAATGGAGCGAGCGAAGGAAGTCGCGCGCAGGCGCAGTGCGGCGCAGCGCTATTGGTCAGCGGCGTACGCCGCTGTAGATTCCGAGTGGCGCCGCGAGAGGTCACGTCCTTCGCGATCGCCCGTCCGCCCTCCTGCCGCTGCTCCGACGCAACGGCCAGTAGCAGCTGACCGATGGGAGCGTTCGGAGTGGCTCCTTCCGTACCGGGTCCGGCAATCCTCGCGTTCGTGCGTGTCGCGTACGCTCCGCGCGTCCCTCGACGGTCCGCCGCGTCGTTCACGCTCCTCGTCGCGAGTGCTCCGAGTAACTGAGAGGAGGCGTGCTACGGCGGACGACGCGCATCTCGCATTGCTTGCGAAACGGTGAAAGGCGCGCGGGACGGCAGAAACGACGACGACGACATCGGCGAGACCGGGTCATCGAAGGAATTGCCAACGGTCAGCGGAACGCCGGGTGAGTGATGACCGAGGATTTGTCCTCCTTTCCGCTCGCGCGATTTCCGTCTTCGCCGAAGATTGACGCGACTGGGATCTCGTGTCTCGAGACGCGTGAAGTTAGCGGCGTAAACTTTCGACGAGTCTCTTGCTACCCGGTAAACTCTCCTACTCGTCGAACCGCTCTATTTATATGCGCTCGCGTGTTGACGCGATCGCGTGTCACGCTTGCGTTCCGCGACGCCGATCGCAGATAGCCAGCAACTTTTGAATCGCGTTGACGTCTTCACGGAAGAAGACGACGCGTGCCGGTCGCGCGCGCGCACGCGACACTCGCGTTCTCACGGTTCGGGGTGACTGACACCTGATGCGTCGATGACCATGCCGTGCGTGCATGCAGGGATATCAGATCCGTCCACTTGGTCCACCGAACGGCGACACGCACGTTTCGCGGAGACGTTCATGCTGAAAATTCGAGCACTGCTCGTTCTTGTGCAATCACGTGATCGCCGCTTCCCGGCGTCGATTCCGCGAAGACTGTCCGCGTCACGTCCGAATGAACGGTTTTTTCACGTGGGACAGAACACGAGGGAGAAAGAGACGGAGATAGAGAGGGAGAGAGAGAGAGTGACAAATGGCGTCGCGTCCTTGCGCGAAGGACAATCCGCGCAACGCGCGATTTCCTAGATGCAACGTTGTGCAAAATATATTCACGAATAATATTTTTGTCCATACGTGTTGGTAAATATGTATGGTTGATAAATAGGATTGACGTATATTAATATACGAGATACATGCTATTTACAAGTGCACAGTCAAATACTTTCTTGCGATTGTACGTTCCTCACATTGACATCGGTGACGTCTTCGTGAACGGAATTTAAATTGTTGCATGCATCTTATAGGAATGCAACACGTCAAATATAATTTCTAGCAAATAATTAAGAGATCTTGTGTATAAAAGATTTTAAATCTGAATATATAAATGAAAATGTAAATGTAAATTAAATACTATCATTTAATGTAATTAATTTATAGAATGTTAACGTATGACATTAATGAATAAATTTTGCGACAGAATTTTTTCATCTCATCGAAATAACACAATTTTTAATAATTAATAAAATTTTAATACTTGACATATTAAAATGATTATTATTAGTATTTCGACTATTTTTTTAAAAAAGTGATTTTAAATTGACTTTAATTAAACATCTTTTTATTAACAAAATTAATTTGCTTTTAATTGAGATGTCGAAGTAGTCTAATAGATTTTGAAGCATAGCTATTAAAAATGAAGATAGTACTGTGAATATCATTATAAGTATGATGAAACTATTATTTATCTAAATTGAGTTTACCTTCTCACAGTTTGATTTAATTACCAAATAGTTAATGTTGAAATAGTTCATGTTGTAACGTTGTGCCAGAGATTACAGTTTCCCTGAAATTTCTCCCGAGATCAAATCGATTACAAATTTTTTATGGAATCAAAACATTGAGGATAAGAATGGCAGAACGAAATTCTGTAACACGATTTAATAACGATAAGCTGAACGCTCCAATACAAGTGATTAATTTCCGGTAATGGTTTGAAGCTGTTTTACTGAAATTACATTAGCATTTCGTATTACGTTGAAAGACATGAGATGTTGTAATTTAGAAAGATAAATATATGTACCCAGTGCATAACTCAAATTACAATAAAGTTATCGTTAGACGAATCTCGAAAACGAATGTTTCGGTTGGAGTTAAATCGACCGGTTACCAAACTTGTCTCTATTAATTAATTAATTATTAAATATTACTAATTTTCTTTGGCGTGTACATAATTGCAAAAGAAAAAACGCGATAAAATAAAAGCTGTAATAACAATCGGAACAGAGATGCATAACTTAATTAAAAATATGCTTTTCTCATAAAGCAAGGATATATGATAGATATTATCGAGTCGTCAAAGAGAGTATTGTAAAATGCTCCTCGTGCTGTAAAATTAACCGTGTTTCTTTTACTGGTACAATACGTACGCCGTATAAAAGGCGCGACGAAGCTTGGACGGTACGAAATAAATACGACAGACCGCTAAACGCACTGCGCGACTGCGGCACGGTAAGTCGATATCGTAAACGTTATACGAGCTAGCGGGCAAAAACATAGCGAGCGAGAAGAGTGAAATAATCCGACGGAAAACGGCCGAGTCGTTTCCCGCGAGTTTTACCGGAAATGTATCGTTTGCATCCTCATCGGGCGCTTGGATCGCGTAAAACAAGCACTATTGCGGATACACGTCCCATATGATTACGGATAATTTATAGTCGCGTATCTTTGCTGCTCCTTATCGAAACATGTTCTTTTTACGAAATTAGCTTGTAGCATTTTTGTTATCTTTCCGTTATACGATCCATCATTCTGTTGCCATATCGTTCGCCGGATCGTATTATTTCAAATGCTAAATGCCGTTTTCATTATACGCCGACAGTCCTTGGATGATTCTCGAGGAAGCGAGATACGCGTCGTCGAAAGGAATTCATTAGGAATCTTCTTACGCTTTGTGGCCTCTGAATAGTCATTAGACGATGAAGCTAATTTTTCAAATAAAAGTAAAAGGTAGAAAAGACAATTCTTTCTTGTATCCTAATGTCCATTTTCAAGTGTCGCGTGGTTCACAGAAGTGTCGCTCGATACTCCGATTGGTATCAATTGTAATTACGATTATTACAGTACAACAGGCCATTTTTCATTACTATTAGTACTTTTCAAAGTTGACCAGAAATTAATGACCGTCATTAATTTGTCACTCCTTTGTTCGCGTTTCGCGATAACAATAATTAACTAGCTCACACTTACGTCGTAAAACCACTCTTGCATCTGCGAAAAACTTATCACGCTGCTATAGAAATTACTTTTTATTATCTCGGTGCAGCATTATTTTACTCGGCTGCAGTTTTATAAGCCGTAGATAAATTATGGTGCTGCGTCTGTGCTGCAAACGATATCCATACAGTACTATCTTTTGCCGTGCGGTACCAGATCTGTAATCGTATGTGTGGCTGTTTGAAAAGGTCTCGCTGCTTGTCAAAATTTACGACAATAGATAGTTTAGTAGGGAAGGTACACAGAAAAAAAGTGAGTGTCACATCAAAACTTATATACTTGTACATACGCAACAATTTATAATCTTCGTAAAGAATTTAATAATCTTGAATTTCAACTAAAATGAAATAATGAAATTATATCACGTTAAACGAAGAAAACAATTTTTAAATAAAGCAATTTTGTATAGTTCAATCAAGAAAAATATATTTTTAAGATTATTAAATTCTTTTACGAAGATTATAAATTGTTGCGTATATACAAGTATATAAGTTTTGATGTGACACTTTTTTTCTGTGTAACGAGTAAACGCGATAATCGTCGCAAAGTGGGACCGTTCTAACAGGGTAGTTCGATAACGCCGGAACGTTATTACGATGATAATGACGAGAGAACTTCATTCATCCTCGTATATTTAACTTGTCAGCTGCTAGTACAAGTATCTTGCCAATCCGGTTAATCGGCCGGACAAAACGCGATATCAAAACGAAATCTGTTTTGTCTCAAGCAATTTGTTCTTGCTCGAGTTCGAATAGCCTGTTAGCCAAAAATTGGTCCGCACAATGGAATTACACGTTATTCCGTCATCGGACGTACGCACAAACTGCATATCTCGCGCGTTACAGGGACAGGATGTCAATTCCGCTCGCATTCTACGCTTGTCTCAGACAACGCGCAAAAGAGGCTCAATTATTTTCCATGTTTTTCTAACATCAATCCCATTTATCGCCGAATAGGGCTTTCAAGTTCGTCTCGATCTCGAGCCTGTACGTTATCTGAAGTGTTATCCTTCGAGGGAATAATCGTTGCGGACACTTGAAGCGACATCCAGGCTTCTTGGCAGCGGGGAGAGACGGGATTGAATCCGGGACAATCTCGTTGGGTTGGATGCATCCAACCATTCTGCATCGTTAACGCGTGCACGCTAAAATCCAGTGTCCCTGTTTCCGACGTCGTTTAAATGCGACGACGTCGACGACACTGGCGTTGTCTACTCATAAATCAAGGCCCGACGAGGGGATGGTCTCTCGTCGACGTGCGCACTGACGGATAAAGTATTCCCATATCCGATACACGTACGAGTACTCTCGACGCTTCTCCCGGGAGAAGCGTAGTCCCCGATCGGGGATACCAGCGCAGAAGGGACTGTAAGATCTGGAAAGATAGTCGAGACTGACAGGTCGTATAGAGGATTGGAATGAAAACAAGTCGATCACAACAGTAGGAGTATTGGCCGTACGGCCTAAGACCTAGGCGTGTGAACCAGGGATCCCGGAGAGTTCGAGTTCAAATCTAAGGCAGTCTCCTAGTTATTTTTCGCCTCTTACAGGACAGAGTTCGTCGAGCAACTTGTTGCGAACGACGTCTACGTCCCGGACAGATCGAACGTCGCCGTCATTACGTTTGTTGCGCTATATTTTGGTATCTCGTGTTGCGATTACGATGCTTGTCTGCCGGATCCTTACGTACGAAAGGCACACTCGACGTACGGCGTATAATCGCGGCGGCGAACCGGCGCGGCGCCAGGACGCCTGTAGCTTCCGATTATGCAATGCACAATGGCAACCTCCGTTATCCGCGCTCGAGCCGCTGGATAATAATACACTTGCTTATCGACCTAGTCCCGCGTGGAACTTAAATAAACCAAAGTGTGAACGAGCTATTAGGCGAAACGAGCGACGCGACGTAGTACATATTACAACAATGTGTTAATAAATCGAGACCGTCGCGGAAAATTAAGAGATTTGATCGAAGAGAAAAGTCATCCCTCGCGTTGATCTTTCGCAGACTCGCGCGGCTAGCTTCGACAGCTTCCGCTTTAACGCTCTCGGAAACGGAGATCGAAACGCGGATCCCGGATCGGTGGAGGCGCGCGGTTTCCGCGCGAGTAATCGCCCAATTAAAGATCGTTAGAACGATCGTCGAGATACGCGGCATGAAACAGGAAAGGGATCGCGAGCGCAACCGGCCCGCCTCTTTGTAATCGGCGCAAGTTCTGCGCGCGTCGGGTATTCGCCAACAATCATTCACGCGGGTGTAGCTCTGTTTCCGATAGTTAGACTCGCGCTGCCTGCCTTACGCACATAGCGTAAATCACACGGGGCGCAATCTCGGTATCTCGGTAATTTACGGGGTAAATGACCTCCCACGCGCGCCGTTCGCGAGATTGGGATACATATATTATACGTATATATATACGGGGTGATTTGAAAAGAGAACTGCAAACTTTGTGTATAACATCCGCTCAAGTAACAAGGAGTATCTTATCACGTTACAGTATTACGCAACAGCAAAACAGAGTTTCCCGTGTTATCCCGAAGGCAAGTGTTTCATATCATTTTCTTCCTCGCCCTCCTTGCGAGTCTCACCCCTCTGTCGCGAAGAAATCCGTAATCTGGCGATCCTTTGGAGATGATGACGTTCGTATCTGACAAACATCGTTTATCTGATGCGTTTTATGTAAACACGTAGCCAAACACGTAGACAGTTTCGTGTCTCTCTTTCGTTTGATTATGATTAATGAAATGTCGATAAAATGCTCGTTTTAGAAATATTCTGTGCTTATATTGAAAATAATATAGAAATAGTAATTAATAATATAAAGTATATTACAAAAAAAGTAGGAAATAGATAACTTGAAAAGCTTCTCTTTTGCGCATATATCAACTATGCGAGATGTAAAAATAGGTCAGTGTTCAGAGGATTAATCAGGCAGATCTCCGGCCTTGACGCTTTTATTAAGAAAAAAAAGCATTTCGGTTCTCATCAACGAATATCCGACTGAATTAATTAAATCACCGTTGTAAGAGGCGAATTAACGTTGTGAGCGACAAATTTAATTAGTCTCGGTGAATTAATTAAATTTGTCGGAATCGGTTTTCGTGTACTTTATTGAATTTAACTATGATTCAGCAGCGTTTCTGCGAGTGAGATGAAATTTACGTGAAACATTCGCCATCGCAAACATTAGGAGCGATTCGATGCAACGCGATAGTATGCAACAGAGAAGGCTTCGTCCCGTTTCGCGCTAAAATTCTTCGAAGCATGCCGGCGGTTGTTGAGCTCATTAATGAATCGTCAACTAACCGGTCGCGGTGTACAACGCATCTCTATTAAATGGGTCATGCGTGTTAAATGTACCGCTCGTCATGCGGAGAGCGTCATGAAATATTCATCGCAAGGAATCGTGACGTATTTATTTTTGAGCTTGTCGTCGAGCCTCGCGAAAATCTGCCCACACTATAATTCTGTATTCGGAGAGCTGAAAGAGCTTAAGTCGAAAAACCCGTGAAATTCTGCATTTCCTTTTTGAAACTTCGTAATTATCGTTTCAATATTCGGATTTGGCCGAATTCTTGTTTATATATATTTCTGCTGAACACACGAACAATCTCTAAATCTTAACAGGATTTTCTTGAGAAGAAAGAAAGGAACATTTTGATAATTGAAATTTATTAACGAGATTTATTAAGAATATTTTACGAGTTAAGTCTCGAGTGAAAATATAAACAATATATTTTGAGTTTAATTTCAGGTAGATTGTGTTTTCTTATTTTACTAAATTTTAATTTCATTTGGTTACCTCAAGACATACTTGGTTACTTCAAGATACATACTAAAAATTAAAAAAGTTATAAGATGTTATTAAAGTTTTCTTAAGCAAACTTTGGCTTCAAATTGGCTATAAAATACGTATTTAAATTTTGTTGTTTTATTTTTATAAAAAGTAACGTTTACATAATTTCTTTTTTATATTCTATTGATTCCCAGAATTTAATAAAGCAATTCTTATTTTGAAAAATATAAATTATTTATATGAAATTATAACTGTGTGTTACTTATTATAACGTATACTTATTACATTGTGATTGTGTTATTCTACAATTCATAGAACTTATCTCTTTTTATTAAAATTTTGATTGTGTTATTCTACAATTCATAGAGCTTATCTCTTTTTATTAAAAAAATATAAAAATGTAAAAAGTACGATAGTTGCGTCTATTCATCTCACGTATGATGATAAATGCACGAGTAACACCATTACAATTGTCAATCTAGAGACGGATATGTGCCGACTCTTAAAGAATGCATTAGGGATATATTCAAAGCAGCGACGAGCAGATACGGAATGCAATAACGTGTAACTGAGTTTGTGTTACTTAATTCGATTACGTATACAAGACGCGCGTGCCACGAATCGCGCATCGAAACCAGTTTCTACCGTTGCAGTTTCCACTCCACTAATTTCCGCTCGAAAGTGTTCATGGTCATATGAGAAATGTTGTTTATACGTTGCGACAGTGAAGTCATTTTGCGCAACGAAATTCTTGCTTGATAACTAATACGCAAATTATATTTTTTCAACTAACGATAAATTGACCGACGCGTCAGCACATTCAAATATTTTCTCTTAAATGATACGTCTTATTGACTCATAAAAGACCCATTTTTATTTAAAGATTATTTTTAAATATCGTGTTTGAAATTTTATAAAAAGAAAATTTTGCCTGTTTTTTATTATAATAACATGTTTATTGAAAATTTGTGAATGTTTGCTTACAATTCTCTTTCGTTTGCTTCATTTATAATTTTGTTGCAGACTTGTATATGTGTATGCGTAAATCTTATTTCAGATCGAATCTTTACACTGTGTAAATCTGCATTTGCAGTTTTCTTTAAAGTTTTTATTTGCTTTTTTTCTCGATAAAGTGGTACTTAGCAAACAAACAGATTGGTAAATTATGAAATATCTGCTTCTACTTTCGTATAATTAAGAATTTTCTTTACGTTACAACTTGTAACCAACCGATAAACTTGCGATACATGAAAAAGGCAATCAGGATGAATGCAGTGATGTGTGAAAACTCGCGCAATCCTAGTTCTCAATGTTTTATACAGTCAAGTTAGATCCGCGACTGAAAGGATACGTTCTCTCCGTGGCGATTAAAAGTGGAAACTGAATCTTATTGACCTTACAAATCAGAGACACCTAATATCCGCCAATTTCTGTATGTCACGTGCGTCGTATTTGTTCGGTAAAACCTATGAATAACGCGCAAATTTATGTATAGATATTTCAAAATACATGTAAAATATATATTAATATATTATAATATTCACATTAAATAATAATATAATAATTTTCCATGAAATATACTCTGTTCATTATTTGTGACATAAATCTTGCGCGACATTTGGTAGATATTAGGGTTGTTTTCGGAGCATCGAAAGGTCTCTGGTATCCTCGCTATCGTGGGAAACTGGCGGTGCACATCCCTATGCACGCTTATACAGGGTTAACGTAACGATATCAACGCGCAATATGAAGCGCGGAATTTTCTTTCTTGCTCGCGCGCGAGATAGACGACTCGTATTTTCGTCGATGGAACTCCCTTAAACGCTAATGTTATGCAAATGCGAGATACGGCGGGCAGGTTCACTCCGTTTCTCCAAGTTGCAGCTCAGAGAGTGCCGTATTATAGATAAGACCGAAGAAGTATCGCGCTCGTTCGTTACCGTTGCGGTAATGAAACGAAAACATCAATGGGATCACGAAGAAGCGCGATGTCGCTTTAACGCGAGTATTAAACGAAAACAGCGAACACGAGCCGCCTAATAGACGTTATAAATGAGAAATTATTAGTCACTGGGTAGCTTTACTGGGCGTCATCGCGCGAAATAAAGCTCATTTGTATTCTTTGCGCCCGCGGAGGCGCACGCGCGGTGAATAAATGTTATAAATGTCCAAATTAATGTGCGTGTCTCTCGCGAGTTTTCCCGCGCCAGTGTCGCGGAAAATTTCTGAATTTTGTACCGTCACGGTAGGTTTATTTCATTTTTGACGTGCAAGTTCACGTCTACGCGGAAAAAATGTTATAAATTACTTGGATACAAATATTCTCTGTGAATATAAAACCCACGCTTTGTTGATTTCTCGCTTTATTATTTGAAACTATATAAGGAATTTCATCTAGTTTTAATTCTGGACACGTGATTTGATCCAGAGGATCATTAGCATACTGCTAAATGGCGGAATAATACCGCATTTAACAGTACAGCAAAAGTGCAGCACTTCCGAAAGACAGGTGCTTCATATTTCCGATGGCAAAATATTTTCCGTGCGAATTCGTGTGACCTGCTTAAAATTTCATTGAAACTTGCTAGGGTGGCTCGCGCATGGTTGTTGATACAAATTTTCGCAATTACGCAAGCCAAGCTGAAACTTGCGAAAGACCTGTGCACCTTCATGTATGTCGTGTATGTTTGCGACATGCTCCTTTGTTTTAATGTGTACTTATTCAAAGCCCGTCTAAAATAATAGTGGCATACACATCGCGCTATTCGAGGATCATCACGCACGCGAGGTAATTTAGAAAGCAAGTATCCGAGATGCACCTCAATTTTCAGTCGCGAGGGACTGGATATTTCACACCGATTTGTATCTGGCATTCAAACTCTAGACGAAATGCAAATTGTGAACACTGTTTGTGTTTTGGTTGCATTCTGTTCGAGGTTTACATCGATACATTTTACGAGAGACAAAGTAAACGCCGCGGGCGGCACTGCAACAATCTAGAATAAATCGACAATAGGGAAACGTGCGCAAACGCAAACAAAGAAGGAATTTTGGATAAAAGTATTTTCGGTAAATGCGGAAAATCTGAAAAATATTTTATCAATTTTTTTACAATGTTTCGCGGAATGTATATCCTGAGAGAAATGCCCAAATTACACCTCTACGATGTGAAATTAGTTAACAGGGAGTTATGAGGAAGACATTTTTTGTAATTACGTAATGCTACGGACAGAATCGCCGTGGAGTTCAGTAATTTTCGGAAGGGCATTAGACGCGGTGTCACGAACGACCAATTTATCAGATGTAGCGTCATGAATGCCGTCCAACTTGGGCGATAGTTACATCGCGGAGCGTCACTTTCTAATTCCATTTACCGTTCAATTAGCAGTTGAGATTAGCAATCGCGTGGAAGCTCATGGTCCATTTGATCCTAGTTGCCGGCGTGATCGCACGACGGACGAGCGAAACGCTTTTTGCGGCAGGAAAATTGGCACGGTTTGCCTCGACTCGCACAGCCAACAGCGCGAGTTCGGCAAAAAGTAAGTAATTGGATTCCATTCGGCGTGCCGGAGGATCGTTGTCCATCGGGCGCCACGTGCGCGAGAAAAGCCTGAATTACAACGCGAAAGAGGTAGAATTGCGGGAAATCTCGCCTCGAACAGCGCTTTCATGATGACGCCCTCGCGATGACGGCAATAACGGCGGCCACTCCTGGCATGCTCCGCAGCGCGCGTTCTACCGCGCGGCCGTGAGAGAAGAGCAAATAAAGTCTTTGACCTTAAACTCGAGATCGATCGGTTAAACCAGTGCGTGATGTAACGGCCGATCGTTAACCCGTCGGGGTCTCCCAATATCCATCTACAATGCCGTTCGCTTATTTACTTCGCGCTCGAGCGCACGGGACCGGATCGCAAGCCCCTCATTGTGATTCAATCGACAAGATCGCTTTCCATGTATAGCGGGGTGTCCTAGATCCCCGTTTCTATTTTTAACGATCGTATATCTCGACGCGATGTATCGCAAAAATATCGTAAAATTCTGAAACTGCAATTTTTGCCGGTTTTTCGGTCACGATGACACTCGGGCGTTACATCGGTGATGTAATTTCCAGATGCCTCGTAACTTCTCAGTTCTTTCTTTTTACGCTCCTGCTCAAAAATTTGCCGTGAAGAAACGCGTCGCTTTAACGCGATTATCGGAAGATACCTAATTCGTAAAAGCGACGCGTAAAATTGAAAGTTTCCGGAGTCCGACATTTCGTATGCGAACGAATCCGACAGTCGTAGATTCCAGGCGGAATTGGGATCTCTAGGATACTGTGAAGTCTCCCGGAAAGTTCGTGATTCGGTGGATATCATGGTGAATTTCACGGATCCGTGGTAGGATCACATGGGGCAGCAAATTTCCGGGTATCCGACCTCGTCAGAGTCAACGTCGTGTTCGCGACGATAATGACAACGACGGCCGGACCACATCCTAAGGATAGCCTGCTACATGTGCGAGGTCCGGTTGGATCACTGCCAGATCGTTTCCGGGCCCCTCTAACCGCGAATGTCCACGGCGCCTAGCAAATATTAGACAAAGGATGAAAGGACGTTCTCGCCAGCAGTGACCTGTTCCTGTCAATGTAATTTTGGGCGAATATATAGTAGAAGTATATGTTGAGGTAGTATAGAGAAATATGTACATTGAATATACGATAAATACGTATATTGAACTTCTTGCTCCACCGCGCGCATGATATTAATCTTCGTGGCCTCTTGTATCGAGATGAATTCTCTCTCTCCCTCTCTCTGTTCTCCACATAGTTCTCCAAACATCCGAAGCAGAGCACGATTATAATTAGCGAGCTCTTTTGAGATTTTTGAGATTTTTATAAAATTCCTC
This sequence comes from Ooceraea biroi, assembly GCF_003672135.1. Taxonomy (NCBI): domain Eukaryota; kingdom Metazoa; phylum Arthropoda; class Insecta; order Hymenoptera; family Formicidae; genus Ooceraea; species Ooceraea biroi. The sequence goes on from NC_039506.1 coordinate 3,395,617, forward strand.
CAATGATATGAGTTTACTGTGTTATGTATAGGTACTGATATTGACATACTGTTCTGATGCCAAAATTAGAAGATGAAATATTTAATGTTTGCTAACCTGCGGAGATTACGTCGGTGAATGCAATAAGGTTTAGAGATATATAGTACGCATGGATAATATTGATTTCTCTCGCATGAGAGAGATAGATAGAGATAGAGAGAGGGAGAAACGGAAAACTGTTAGTTATAATGTTTATGTTAAAACTATGAAAATAATTATTTTAAACGCTAGAAAGTATTACTGATATTAGAGAGAGAGCATTATTAACAATTAATTAAAGTTAAACGATGTATTAAAACTCACCACGCTTCACCACGAAGACATTTAATCTTATTACAGGATTACCTCGGTAAAAGGCTTTTCCCTCTCTCTTTTATGTGATTTCCGTTAAATTCATCAAAGTCCTGCGTTATTATCGTTTAACAGCAAAGAGGATGACAGCCGGTATGGAAGGCTAACTATCAACGCTCAAACCACAGCAGCCGGGATTCGGCGAGGTCTTCTCTTCCGGAGAGGACGCCGTACTTACCCTAAATCTCTATCCACTTTAGCGTGTACTCTCTCATACTTTACGATCCCCCATGGTACGACAGACGCGAATATGCGCCCGTGCCTCGGCGAGATTAGAGAGACGTCCTACGACGTTTGCGAGGCAATTTGCGGCGCAATCATCGCGAGCCTCCACGGCCGCAAACGAGACGACACCCACAGACGGCGCTGCGTCGTCCCAAGTTCGTCGTGTCGAGAGGGCTTACGTCGAGGTACTTAGTCAAAATAACCGTCCCCTCAGACAAACCTCGTGGGTTAACCCTCGGTCTTGGATCACAAGAGTATAGCGCGCGTTCTGATCGCAATGAAACAAAACATAGGATGTATATAAATAATAATATATTAACTATAATAATTAATGGAAATAAATGGGAAACAAAGAACTTCAATATAATTATTATAATAATTATTATAATTAAAAAACTTCCTTCCTCGCCAGTAGTTATTTAAACGAATAAAAACTTTGAGGTTGACCAAACTGGCAACTTTACACTGGAAAAAAAAAATATCTGGTTGCATTAATTAGAAATCTGGTAGGTTCAACCAGTTTGTCTGTTGGAAAATGGACGAATCAGAATTCCTTTAGGAATTACCAGATGAGCATGATTAATTCCTTCCTATTAAATTTACCAGATTTTCTTGATAATAATACTAAATGTATTTAGTTAAATTAACATGACTGTTTAGTGAAAAGAAACGTTTTTTCTGTTTCATTACCGTGAGTTTTCTTGGATTGCTGTAAATGAAATATCATGTTGATATTTATACAGGATGTCCCGTAATAATCGCCTAACCTCTCGCATGCCAATAGAGCAGATCGAGATGAACAGAAAAGTCCCATATCATTTTGCGATATTCGCAATAATAATCGAAATATTGCATATTAAAGTCAAGCGAATCCAGAGCGCGCGGAGGCGAGTGCCGAGCCGCTCGAGGTATAGGGTTATCATTGCGAATATCGCAAAATCGTATGGGACTTTTCTCTTCATCTCGATCTGCTCTATTGGCATACGAGAGGTTAGGCGATTATTACGGGACACCCTGTATAAAAAAATATAAGAAGAGAACACGTTTTTTCATCCGCCATCACTTCACGGCCATTCCACTAACTAATTTCATTTCACTAGAGGAGGAAAACGTGCCGTCCGTGCCGATCCGTTTCCCGAACATGCATCAATACGCACGACACGAAACAATAGAATGCTGCTGGAGTGCCCTGCGATTAACCAGAATTCTGATTGCATCTTCGTTTGTTCTTATGTCTAGTGTAATATAACTAGAAGTTTTATAGATCCAACTGGAAAATACTAACCAAATTCTTATAGTACAGTCTATCAAACGTTCTAGTTATAAAATATCTAGTCCTATCGTGATAACTAGAAATTCTTGGTTAGTTTAACCAAAATGCGTTCTATCAGATACGTCTTGTTGATACAATCAAATCATTTTTCTCAGTGTATTATATATTCATCCACAACGTTTCATAATAATTATAGTATAGTAAGTAATATTCTATAATTAATTTATAAATGTCTGTCATAATACAATATTGTATTAACGAAAGGAGAAGGGGAACTTTACCACATGATTATATAATCATTATAGTTACAACTATTATAATAACAGAACTACCATAATTATTCCGACAAGCGTCGCGGCGGCGTGTATTAACGAGCTCGCGTTAATAAACTTCGTCCTCCCTGGGAGGGCTTCTCCGTCCTTCGGCCGCGAGAGCAGGTGTGGGAAATGCGGCATTCTCGGGTACCTGGGCGCACGTTAAACGTGATTACCATTACGAGCATTGCGAGACAGCCGGGTCGCAGCTTACGGCTGCCTCCGGTAAGGTTGCGGTTTTCGGTCCGGGGCAGTTTTGTCGCGCGTGTTTCGCGGTTTTTGCGGCATGCCGCGTGCCAGCTTCGTCGACGAGGGAACGGACGGGGCTCCGCTAACGATGGTTAACGACCGTGAATGAAACGATGAACGGCAGCAACGACGCCGACGCCGACGCCGACGCGCGCGATACGCAACGTGCGTACGGCCGTCCCCGTTCTCCACGTCCTCTTCGTCCTGTCTGTCTGTCTGTCTGTCTGCGCGCCCCCCCCGTCTGTCTGTCTGTCCATCCGTCTGGTAATCCTCTTCTCCTCGCTAACAATAAATTTATCCGTCAACACAGCGTGCGGTTTACGCGCGTGCAGTCGCACACGCCCTGCAATTTCGTCGCGCTGGCACGTTCTCACCACAAAACCGGCAGGAACACACTACGCGTTAATCGAATGACGCACGACGAACACGCAACGCGAGTTGTTATCGTTAGAAGAGGTCGCAAATAATCTGTTTCTCTGTCGCATCTCCGTGATGGTTTAATGATCGTCGAACGCGATTCCACGACGCTTTTTAATATTTCGCTCAGCTCGTGATAGAATACGTTTTGATGCAGTAAACGAGGCAAACGCGCGATTGGGAGAATATTTCATGAAATTTCATGAAACCGTATTGCAGTTACAAAGCTCGAATCACGTGAGCCGTCTCGGAAGTACTCGAGAGTATCCTGGGGAAGAGCACGCTTCAAATAGGAAGCGCGAGACGTCGAGCACAGACACGGGCCCCATAATTTCATTCGTGTTACGCTTTGCGCTCCATTTTCATCTCGTCTGCGCCGCGCGACCCACGATATTCTATGCTGTTTCCTGGTGAAGAATTACCTTGTGTCGCTGGTTTCGCGTGCGTCACGGGGTGAAAGGGTTTTTTTTCGCCGACGATGCAGCTCGTTTCGCGGGAACGTTCTCCAAAAGATGAGAGAAGTCGAGAATGAACATGTAGCGGAGGTATCGCCGGGAAAGTAAAGAGAGAGAAAAAGAGAGAGAGAGAGAGAGAGAGAGACAGACAGACAGAGGCAGAGAGCGCAAGACGAAAGAAATGCAACGCCTCGTTATTGCATAGAGAGGAGGGATGGGGAACTGGGAACTGTAAAAGCTAGATATTGTCGAAATAAAAGTTACCGAACAAGAAGAAGAACTGGCAAAGAAGGCGAGAAAGCGGGAAGAATGGAATCACGAACGGGACTCGATCTTGTTATTATTTTTACGTGGACGTGCACACGCATCCAACACACATACACACACAGACAGAGGCGAGTTCATGTAACGATTATAGTTGACTGAAAAATCGTGAGAAATCGCACCACCGAGAGAATTCCATCCCCCGGAATTCGACATCCTCGCTGAACGAACGAGTCAATACGTAGGGTTCGGACGAAACGACGGTGGTGCCTTCTCGCTCGCTTTCCTAACTTCGCTACACGAGGCGAAAACGAATTTGATGAAATTACCTAAATTGTTCTGCCGTTTCGATCTCCGATTTCGATTTGTCGTTACCCAGAACTTGTATGACGTCGCACTTTACACGTTCCGGTCAGAAAAAAAAACAATCGAGATCGACAAAATTGAAATGCCGACAATGTTTATGGATTTCATATTTGCTCGTGAACACGGTTGGCTGTATAAAGTTATCTATATTGTTTTTTTATCCCTCCATCTGCTTACCAAAACGTTTTATTTAATTGAAAAGTGAAGAGGTGATTTATCTTTACCTTTAAACAAACAAACTATCGTACAATATGCAATATTGCATACCAGCAAATATAAAAAAATAGTATTTTCTACGTTTTTAACGAGAAATAATAGAGTTCGATTAGCTTAGCGGAACGTTCAAGTCGTGGGACGGGAAGATGACGGAGAGATTCCATCACCATTGACGAAACACCATCGCAAAGATATCGAATTCCTAGGCAGTTAATACCCGCGATCGACGCAATCGAGTAATCAGGTGATGGTATCTACAGTACTCGAGTATCGACAGCTAATCGGGATCGACGCGACGCTCCGCGAAGGAGAGCGAGCGGATGTAGAAGAGGCGAGCGAGACGAGAGTCGGCAGAATTCGATCTCGCGAGTCGGGAAATGGCTGAAGTGGCTAATTGGAATCCTGGTGTCGATAGTATTAGAGTCTCGCTCGCTCGCAATGCGGTAAATTCTGCAAGAGAGAGCGCGATCGTTTCGCGCTTCTCATCTCGGCTGGCTGGACGGCGGTTCTCAGGATTCCGCTCTTATTCAACCACCGTTTCGACCAGCCCTCCCTTGCCACCCGCCCTTGCCCGCGCATCTTGGTCTTGGCACACGATTCGAAACGTTCCCCTTCGTCCTGTCCGCCTCTCGACCACCGTTTTTTCTTCCCTTCCGCCGATCTGGTCTGGTCGATCATTTTTTTCTTCTTCCTCGCCCTCTCCTGCTAAATTCAATTTCGCCGAGCGGGTCGATAGAGGTAACGAACGGTATGACGAGGCACCTCTGATCGAAACGGAGTTGCTTCCGATTAATGTCTCCCGCCGGGCGCAGCGCGCCGACAGAACCTCGTCGCGAACGAAACGCGCGGAATTTCCGTATCCATCTCCCTTGTACGCGTGAGAAGCCACTTCTCCTTCGAACCGAGAATATCCCGAGGCTCGCACGAAAAAATGTCACAGTGCATTTTTGCTTTTGCGCCGTTGCATGCAACATCGCTTTTCCCCACGCGCCCCACGATCGCGTCGTAAAATAAAACGAATTCTGCGCGTGTTGGTAGTCCATTGGCACTCGAAACTCGTTTTGTCGTTGGACGCTTGATCATTTCGATGAAGGCATGATAGGTCGAGCGTTGAAATATAGAACATTTCCCGTTCGATAGACAATAAAACCGCGTGGCTCATCGCGAATTTTCGAAATGTATCCGCCGTCCAAGTTTGATTCGTAATGGTAGTGATGTTTTATTCCGATCTGATTCCGATCAAATCGGCCCATGATTAGCCGCGACATTCGCTGATGGGACATTCGTTCGACAACGATCGCTGAAGCGACAGTCGGAAACCAACGTTGCCATCATTGCCTATCGTTGTGTGGATTTCTGCCCTTGAGCTAGATTTTTAGCGAAATCCAATCGCTGCGTTTCGGTTTCTCGATATTTACATCGGCAGATTTACACTATTAATCCCGATTGCCCAATCTCGATTCACAGCTCAACTAAAGCGATATATGGAATGTTTCGCTATCATCGTATTATTGTATTTTCGAACACCAGGTTTCTCGAGCGATTTAGAGCCGATTTGCCTTCGATGAAAATACCGAAAGCATCGTTTGTTACAATTTTTCGATTTGTTACGTCAGTGAACGAACGATCGATGATCCCCTTCTGGAAAAATTGATCCTGCATTGATCTTGCATTGCTCGAATTGATCGAAGGATTCACGCTTGAAAGTCACCGTGACGTCGGCGTGGGACATCCGGTATATTCCCATGTAGCCATACCATGCCGGGTTACATCGGTCACTCAAGGATGCTACGGAGACCGTCATTAGATTAATTAAACTCTCTCGGCGAGGAAATGCCTCGCGCCGGGTCGGTCGGTGCAGAGGTGCGACGATCGTTACATCGGGAACAGGAGTAGTGTCCTGTCGGTCGGACCGGCGATATAACGAGGTTAATTAGTCCAACGGATGGATGGAGGAGACCCGCCCCCCAAAATCCTTCTATTAACGTCGTCAGCTGCGAGCGCCATTACTGTCGTACGGTCGTCACGATCCCCGATCCCCGATCCCCGTCATCCTATCCTGTGTCCGCCACAGTAGCGTATCGCTAATTCACCGATTAGTTTACTCGTTGTCAAAATGTCCGACCGAGATGCACGCCCGAGACTGCCGGCGATCAGATATCGTGCATGCAGACCGCAATACATACTACAATAAACACTATAATTAAACGTGACCTCGGTACAATCCATCTGAAACAATACGTGCGCTACTCCCTGCTTCAGAATTCAGATCTTTTCTTGCACGTCTTTGATCCATTTTTTCGAGGCAAATTATTGTCCCACTTGCAGTCCAAATGCTTCTTTAAACGAAGTTCGAGATATCAAAGTAAAATATAAATATCTAGGTAAACAGAGATAAAAATCAATGTTAACCGATATTATTGGGTCTATTAAAAAGTTCAGTTCGATTTTCAGTATATTATTATTATATCTATTCTATGCATTTATAGAGGAGAATCCCGTATTATGAGATATGCTCCTAATATGAGATAATGGGGTTTCTGCTAAACTAGTGAGCACCATCTGTTAGTTCCACCATGAACTTATTACTCTTGGTGTAAAATGTATTTAGTGAAAAATTCATTGTTCGTTATTGCGTTTAGCTTTTGCAAGAAAAGGTTTGTGAAATTGTGAACATGTCAAAGGAACTTGAGGTAAGTCTTTAAACCTTGTTTATTATATAATAAAGAAATGGATGGCAATAAATTCAGTATGCAATAATAGAGTAGAATCGTAGTAACAGGAAAATACGCAATTTATTGAATTGCTTAATTGTAGAGGTTAGATTTCATGATCGCGGAACCGTTAGGCGTGTGGCTCGTATAATGAGATATTCAGGGTACTCTTAATATGAGATAATTATTGCTCGAATATGAAGATTATGTAGTGTAATAAAAAGAAAGAAAATACTACTTAAGGTTAAAGAAAAGTTAATACGAATTTATATTACGAATTTTTGTGTATTTAATTTTTATAGAATCTGACTATGGAGGTTAGAGGAACGAGGAAGCATCGACAGTGGAATCGTGAAGATTTGGCGAAGGCTGTGGCAGCAGTATTTTTATAAAACTATCTAATAAAGGTTTTTTAATTGCAATACTGATGTATTTTGCACTTTTAACACCGATTTCTCGAGGTATCTTATATTAGGAGCACACTTTCTCGATCCTGCGTAAAGTTCTTTTTTCAAATTTTTTAATTTTCAGAAAAAATAATATTTAAGTTAGATTTTCCATTTCACCAACCTAAAGCTTATTAAATTCTCTTCAAGATAACGTATTACATTTTAAAATTCTGCCTATAGATTTCCTTACATTCGGCAAAATCGATATGGTATCTCATAATCGGGGACTTTCCTCTATATTAATTTATATATTATATTATATTATATTATATTGGGTTGGCCAAAAAGTAATTGCGTTTTTTTCCAATAGATGGACATACATGTCTTGAAATGTAACTAACTTCATTCTAAACCGCAAATTCATTATGTAGGTTAACAACTCACAGTTCAAGCTTGTTTTAGAAAAAGAAAGTACACGATTTCGTTAACAATTGTTTGTTTGCCGTCGATTTCAAAATGGAAAATCAAAAAGAACATTTTCGTCATATTTTGTTTTATTACTTCCGAAAAGGGAAAAACGCTGTGCAAGCTCATAAAAAGTTATTTGATGTATATGGCGAAGATGCTTTAAAACTGCGGCAGTGTCACAATTGGTTTACTAAATTTCGATCTGGAGATTTTAATGTGAAAGATGCACCACGCTCAGGAAGGCCAATCGAAATTGATGATGACAAAATAAAGGCACTGATCGATTCCAATCGGCGTTTAACGACACGAGAGGTTGCTGAGAATCTTAACATATCGAAATCGAGTGTTGAAAACCATTTAAAACGACTTGGATACATTAGCAAGCTCGATATTTGGGTACCACATGAGCTCAAAGAAATTCATCTCACTAAGCGTATTGACATCTGCGATTCTCTTTTGAAACGTGAGGAAAATGATCGATTTTTGAAACGTATGATAACAGGCGACGAAAAATGGATCGTCTACAACAACGTCAAACGAAAAAGATGGTGGAGCAAGCGTGATGAACCTGCTGAAAGCACTTGAAAAGCAGATATTCACCAAAGAAAGATTATGCTGTCAGTCTGGTGGGACTTTAAAGGTATTGTGTATTTTGAGCTGCTTGCAAGGAATCAAACCATTAATTCAGACGTATACTGTCGTCAACTGGATAAATTAAATGATGCCATCAAACAGAAACGTCGAGAATTGGTGAATCGCAAAGGTGTTGTGTTTCACCATGATAACGCTAGACCACGTACAAGTTTGGTCACTCGTGAAAAATTGTTGCAGCTTGGATGGGATGTGTTACCACATCCACCATATTCGCCAGACCTGGCACCATCAGATTACCATTTGTTTCGTTCTTTGCAAAACGCCTTGAATGGTAAAACCTTTACTGCTGATGAGGATATCAAATCGTTCTTGGAATTGTTTTTTGCTGAAAAAGATAAGAACTGTTTTGAGCGCGGAATCATGAAGTTGCCTGAAAAATGGCAAAAGATAATCAAACAAAATGGACAATATATTGTTTAATAAAGTTTTTGTTTCCCATGAAAAATTCGCCTTTTATTTATATAAAAAAAAACGCAATTACTTTTTGGCCAACCCAATAGCTATATATTATATTATTGCTATAAAAATCTTAGACAACGATGGTAATTACTTGATGAATAATTCCTACTGAAAGTAGGTAAAAATAAAGTAAAATTTATCGCAAAGATTGAACTGAACTTTTGACTCAATATATAGATACAAGATACGAGCAAAGTGAAGAGAACGCGTGACAATCTTTCGTAATAAGAAACGCTTCAATGGACATACGATTTAACGTATGATTACGAGACGATTGAGAAAGAAGCATTTCAGAAGGCGAGAATTTAAATCGTGTTACGTTACAGGTGACTGCTACGGCCTTGTCGATCAGTCGCGGTGAAGCGTGCACTTCCGCTCCGCGCAAATTAAACGGCATTGAAAATCGTCCACTCGACGAGGGAGTTTGGGAGGGTGAGTTTTACAATTACGATTATGAAATTTTACGCTTTGCATGCCACCGAGAACAATCTCGCGGAGTGGATCGCGTGATAATTTCGAACTGTCAGATATACTGCTTGTACACGTGATGTTGCGCGATGTTGTCAGCATCAAGTATTACGTGTGGGTGTATGCGCCATTTTAATTGCGCTCTTTTCGTTCGAAAATATTTCACGCGGCTAGAAAACGCTGCTTCGCCGGAAAAAAAGAAAAAAATAGCATGGCCGAAGCGTTTACCGCACCCTTTTTTTCCGTAGTACGACGAAAGGGAACCGTCGCCACGCGAGAACACCCACACACGTGCGCATATCCGCGCTCGTTACAGCATTTCTCTTTTTTTCCGGAGCCACGCTTTTTTCCTTCGCTATCGTTGTTGGCGGAAAATTTCGAAACATTCCGCTTAAAAATGGTATCGGTCGGTCGCGCAGCGCGGAGAATTCTCCCATTTTTCCGTGGCGCAAACCTGCAAGATTATCGTGCCTGGCGAATCGATAGTTGACAACGGATGATTCACAAAAGAAGGAGTGGAACTTGAAAGGATTTTGTTGTATATTTTACAAATTTACAAGCAATTATTGGGGCAGCTGCGTGAATACGAAATATACTGTTCCGTCGAAATATATCTCGTTTCGAGATACTTGACATTTATTTGAGCTCGAGAACGGCCATTAATTTTATTTGTTCAAGTAGCGTCCCTTTTTTCATTGTAATTCGAATGTAATGACACTTTTATCGTCTGCAAAGTGGGTAAAGCCACGTTTCGCGCAGTTTGATGAACGAATTAAATGCCGTAACCATCGGCGTGCGTTGACATTCCGGCGCTATTACCGAGTTAATTGCCTGCCCACGCGAATATAAATGCATGCCCGACGTAATCCTATCAGCGTATGTGGAGAACGTCGTAGACACCAGTTACTGCTATTAAGTGCTTGAGGAAATGTCCGTAATGATAGCGCGGAGCAATTTCCACGTTTCGTCGGATAATGTCTGTCACGTTAAAGTCACGGTCGCCGACAAAATCTTCTTTTCCTCAGTAAAGTTTCCATAATGGAGTTTCTATAATGAGTTCTTGCGAAAATCATTTCCATGCGTTCATTGAGCTCATGACGACAGCCGACTGTGATAGACATCTCGTGCGAAAAAATATGAGCGGAACAATGAACCAAGCTGCCTTTGGTTCCCTTCTGGAATAAACACAGCACAGTGTCTTGATAATAATAATAATAATAATGAGAAATATGAAACATTTTTTAAAAATTTAATAGACATTTGAAAACATTTTGCATTACAAGAAACGATAAATTTCTAAGTTAATCTTGATTAAAATGTCTGTTGTTATTAAAGAATTTTGGACGATCGTAAAACTGTCAGAGATGAAGCAATTTTACGTTTTGAATAAACTTTCTAACAGATCTTGATCGTCGGTGTCATTTTTTTATGTCTTTACGAGCAGGTGTCTAACGTGTTCAAACACGTCACGATTGATCGATGTCAAAACTCGATCATGTCACGGACTACAGGAGTACGCTGCTGTGCTAAATTGTTTGTTATCGCGCATAATCGCTTCTTGATCTCGTTCGATCACGAGAGGCAAGAAAATTGCACGACGGCGTCTATGAGAAACAATTTGTATCCGTTAGAAGTAAAGTATTATAGAACTAGATTATTGATACGTCAAGCTTCTTGTTTTATTGTGTACAAGAGCATAAACGATAGACAGATACTCGACGAATTTTTCATTTTTCGTTGTTTCCAAAACGCGCTGCAATTTGAGTCACGAGTATTCCTGAAAGATTGGTGCCGCTTTAACGCGCTTGATTATCGGGGAACGCGGAAAAATTTGCTTTACAAAAGCGTTCCGCGAGATACGCGATATTTTCGTGGTACATGTGATTTCACCTAGATTATTGCACCAACTGGCAGAACTTTCGCCGAGGAAGATTCGAAGAGAACCGCAGGTCCTTTTCCCCGGCAATTTTGACATTGAGCGACGCAATTGAATTTTCTTATCGCCGCGGCGTGCGGTGCCATCGGCCTTCAGTGACCGGCAGGACGCTCTTTTGGCACATGAGAACAGTCTCTCTCTCTCTCTCTCTCTCTCTCTCGGAAGCTGGAAGTGCGGAAAGAACGGAAGGAGAGCAAGAGATATTGAGAGAGAAGGGAAGGGAGAAAAAGAGAGACGGCTGGGTTTAAGCGGAATTGCTTTTGGCCCGGGTGCCTTCGAATGTCGCCGAGAGCTAGCGAGAGACGCTTTGGTCGCGTAATGAGATTGCCGCGACTCTACGGACACACGTACGTACATAAGTACGATTATGTCTCCTTTGAGTGGAATTTGTTGGGCACGAGCGCGCGGATCTATGGTCCGGATACCCGTTACGAGAGAGACGAAGCTACCCGCATATCCGTGTACACGTGTGTGCCGATTAGCGCGCGACGAGCAACAGACGCGGCGCGGACCACCATTGGGAATATTCGCGCCGTGAAAATGAAAGCGGCACGCGAACGTGTGCGCGCAGATCACCCGTTTTTTTTTTATTTTTATGTTTTATTTGCTTCTTTTTTTCTAGTTTTGGCAGAGAGAATCTAGATACGCGAAATGGACCGTGCGAGAGACCGGAAAACTGGCTCGCTAATTTTATAGCGCTCTAATTGACGCGTTAGTCCTACTTTGTTCCTTGAATTAATTAGCAAGAACGAATAATTGCGATTTATGCAGCACCGTTGTACCGGCTATATAATTAGTAACGGTATACAATGGAAGCGCATCGTGTTTCCGAAAGTTCTGAAATTAGCATAAAGCTTCGCGTGGAGTTCTTGTTAGATGTTAGAGAGAGGGTCTGGTTTATTTCTGTATTAAATGCGCGGGGGTTAAACGAGGGAGATCGTCCAAAGGGATTAACCAGCGACAAAACCGAAACTAATTTGCGCACAGCGGAGTTTTTTTGTTCGTTTTTTTGGACACGCGCGTCCCACTTGCAAGCGTTGCGTCTGAATTGCGATCCGTGGGGCGTTTCTTATTAAAGCGAGCGGGGTAAATGCCACCCTCGCGCACGTGCTCGCGTCGTAATTATGTCGACGTGCGATCGTCGTACGACACGTACGCCAAACACACGCGAAACACGTTACTTTTACGCGGTGACGCGGTGGCTGCAGCGAATCGCGAGCCGAATTTGGCGGAACGCCTGTGACGATGGAACGAATAAAGCGTCGAACGTAATAACGTTTCCAGCACGGCGTGCGCCCTGTCTATCGCTCGTGTGCAATTCGCCCGTGCACCGTGCGAAAAGTCGACAAACGCGCTATCACGAATCAAATATCTAGAGCGATATAGCGGGAATGTGGTAGATATGAGTGACGCATGCCCTACAAAGGGAGCGCCAAAAGATCTCTATGTATCCGCGTGGCACCGGCAACGCCGCTCGATCTTTTTCGCGACCTGCAATTTCATAACTTATTCAAAGGACTTGTATTTGAGCGACTCATCTCTGCGCCGAATCGTCTTTAAATCGCATTTCGCAAAAATGGAAAGCGGCGGAGGGAAAGGCCGGGTCTTTCTATAGTATTGTTGGCTAGCGTGCACATACGGTACATTCAATGTGCCTCAAAAAAGAATTATCTCGGAGTTGCGGAATTAAATTCGCAATTTTTTAAATGGAAACAGGCGCGCGATATTCCTCGATTAAATATTCCGCGGATTTGCACTCCATTTACATTAACGGTTATTATTAATAGCGCATTTTAATCCACGCATCGTGAATTAATTCTGTTTTCGCCGATACTTGGAGGAAGAAGGGAGAGGGAAGCGAAAGCGGGCACACAGACAATGCTCTATGATGATGATTTCATTACTTTGATACCTGGGCAGAATCGAAATCCGTTTGTAGTTCAGATGCGCGCACCGAGCCGCCTCATTGCCGCGCCGCCATTTGATCAATTGTAAAAAGGAGAAGTACGGCTTCTAATAAACGGAACGAATTTCATAATCGAGATATATGACAATTCCTTGTGAAAGAGAAGAGTGCGTTCTCATCTTTTGATGTTTCATCAAAAGTCGCGACGCATTCTCTCGCATCTACGTGCCAAAATCAACATCGCTTAATTATCGCTCAATGATTTTTTTGGGAAGATGCAACACATGCTTCTCCAATTTGTCAAAGGATCAATGAATTATGTTTAGTACGATGTTGTGAAAAGAGACCGGCATAAATGCGTCACTAAACGTGGCTGATAACGGGACGGGAGCGGCGTAACAAAGCGAGATGAGCGTGTCGATATTTCAAAGCAGCGGCTCGGTACGTCGATATACCGATAATATATTGATAGATTGATATCCGCCCCCCCCCCCCCCTCCTGTCCCTCGCGCACTCGCGGCCGTACGTTCGACAGAGTTCGGCGGGAACGAGCCGGGTCGTCTCGCGCGGATGATATTCGTATTTTATGCACTATCGCGTGTACTCCATTTCACTCGCTTCCTGGACAGGGCGAGCTGTCGCCTGATCGATGAGGGAGGCACATTCGCGCCGTGCGCTCTCCTTCGCCCGCAGCCTTGCTCCAGATATGCCGATACGACGGTTTCTTTCATTTTTCCATCTCGCCGCGCCCGTCCGCCTCTTGTACCCGCGTCTCGCGCTTGCATTTCGAGCTGAGACATTGAAAAATGTGTATGTTTAATATTGTTCCAAAATAATGGATCTATACATATTAACTGTACATATTTAAATAAAAAATTAGATACCTATATATCTGTTGATAGATATCCGTTGCAAACTTTTTGATTCTGTAATATTAGTTTAACGTTCCAACTTTTAATGATGTCTATAGAAAGGTAAAGTCTGTCTGTCTGTCTGTCTGTCTGTCTGTCTCTCTCTCTCTCTCTCTCTCTCTCTGTTTTCTGTAATTTTAATTAATTTTATCTGAAAATGAAGTCGGCGAACGGTAATTATTCGCTAAAATAAAAGCTATAATTATGATACATTCTCGCATTTTAAATTCGCAGAAAGAAATAATCTCTAATTTTGCATTATTACTCACTTATTATTAGGATAAATCCGAGATGACCACAGCTATTTTAATTGCCCAAAACATACTCTGTTTTTAATAAAAAAATCTTCAAAAAATAGACTATTTATTTTAACGATCTCTGTCATGTTTTTAGAACTGTATTCTTCATAAAATTATTTTAAGAATACAAGGATTTTGGCTATCTCTCCCACATGTCTGGGAAATATGATCATAGAGTTAGACCTAAAATTAACATAAACATATTAACATAAACCCCTTTCATATTTTTCGAAAAATGATTTTGACGAAAGTTATTAATAGCTTTTTAGATCCTTTTCTTTTTATTTCTTCCACAAATATTATCTTTAAATCAAGCTTTAAATATATATTTGTTCGGTATCTAAAAAGAACAGGGAAATTTTGTAGAAAAATAATAATAATTTCACGGATGATCAATTATTCCGGAATTGTTATGACCATTTCTCTTTATTATCCGAGAAAGATGACCATAGCACTTTATAAAATATAGCGGGGATGAATGGAAACTATATGACATTACCTACACGCAAAGAGCTCTAAAATTTTAGTTTTTTTGTCAGTTCAAGCCTGATATTTTTTTGGTACTTATATTTGATATGCGAAAATAGTAACATACGAAAAACTGTTATTACAACTACTGTTACTGCAGCAAAGTAACATAAACTTTACTGTAGAAAGTTTAAAATGGAAATATTTTCACAATTATGATGTTTTTCTGCAAAATGTCAAACCTCCTGTTGTAAACACAACTAAACTAAACTCACACACTGAATGATAACACAGCTATGCGGCCAATAGCAAAAAGAGCGATTGGTCATCTCTCTCGTATGATCATCTATCTCAGAGTTACCCTATTATTACATATTTTAAATATATATTTAAGAAATAGGAGAATAAAAAGGAATTATGGAATCAAACGAAAACTCAAAAGTATTACTTGTTATAATAATAAAAAAAATCTTTTTTTTATTATTATAACAAGTAATACTTTTGAGTTTTCGTTTGATTCCATAATTCCTTTTTATTCTCCTATTTCTTAAATATATATTTAAAATATGTAATAATAGGGTAACTCTGAGATAGATGATCTGTGTGTGAATGCATCGGAATGGCGGGATTGAACTGAGACGTGACCGTGTATAATAATTAGGGATAGGAATCGAGTGTCAGCGTGATTCCCAAAATGGTAGAACAGTTCGTGTCTAACCGTGAGGATTCAACTTTTTCGATAGCAAGTTCAGGCTCGAGATGTTGAGTTCGTAGTTAACGTTCGTAAGACTGGGATTGTGTACGTGTTGGGGAGAACATGACGCCGTGAGAGCGAAGTTTGGAGACAAGTTGAAAGCGAACGAGAACAAGATGGATGCACGGCTAACGCGATGTGATCGATAGGCGTCTGGGATGCAGGGCAACGTAATAAAAAGGAGAGCTTGTTTTAACTTGTAAATAACGAATGAATGTAGACGAGTGCGCTAACGGAGCGCCAGCTAATTTATCATGATGGCGATAGCGAAAAGAGAGAGAGAGAGACAGAGAGACAGAGAATGGAACGCGTGCTAACGAACGTGTAACTATGTGCAGAGGGAAACAAGACGCGATTTCCGCTTCTATTGTAATTACGGGTCTCGACACACGTTTCTCTTTAGTTTCTGCAAACGACAACGTGTCCCATTGGCATTAGTTTAGACGCAGTATCAGTGTTTCGCAACACAACGATTAAATAATTGGGAAACCACGTGAATTTGTTATTTACGAAAGTATCAAGTAAATTAACCATTTAAGGAAAAAAAGAAAGAATTTAACAGAATCAGTTGCAGCAGAAAAAATTAAGAAAATTTTTAATGGATTTTCAGTCGTTAATTTCGAATCGTTTTATGCGAGATCGTTCTGATATTAACGATCTTCAGATCGTCCTCAAGGAAGTCAAATCGCCATAAAACTGAAACTTTCGCCAAAAACTGAATGCTCTTCGTGCCCAACGATCCAATACGCTGAACCTTAACGAAAGTTGAACATAGAGAAAGGGAATAAGAGACTGAGCGCGATTTATTGATCGGGAATTCGGAATACTGGTAAATTTTTCAACTCTATTTGTGAAGCAACCGTGATAGTGTTAGCTGTAGCGACGAAGTTTGCGAAATTTTGACCGAGATCGCGATATGCGAGATCGGAATGCGTGCTCCTGTGCACGTCTTGGAGCGCGATAAACTCGGACGAACCTTTCCGGAGGTCTTCTTTCTTATCGAACGTGCTTCCGTGACTTGGAAACTCGGCGAAAGTCTCCTCAACTATGGCGTGCCATTCCATCCTCTTGGTGACCGACTTCGCGTTTGAATTCGCAGAGTTTACCCGATCGCAACCGATATTTTACAGTCGCACCGCGGATTGAAAGGACTGCACGCGCAGATGCAGTTAATGACGAAATGCAGGATGCGAACTGAAAAACATTTTCTAATTGATCAGTGATTTTATTTTGACATGAATTAATTAGAGATTTTTCGGTAAAATTTGCAAAGAAAGATAAAGTTGAAAAATTAAAATTTCGTGAAAAAAATGCTGATAATTCCTCTTCATGTCTGCGACAAGGAAAACTTGACTTCGTACTTGTCGAATCGGTCGTTAAAATCATTTTTCATTTAGGAAGAAAGGATTGTTAGTGTCGGAAAGCAGGTTTCGTCGCGCGTTACGAGCTTTCAGAGCGTAGAAAATACGTGAGGCATTTTCATGGTGCTTGGTTAATGTGGTGTAAGAGGATTTAATGATCTATGAGCAAGGCATACATCAGTACGTTACGGTTTCTGATCGACATGATGGAGAAATTCAAGGATTAGAGAATCTTTGCGGAAGAACCTCCTTCATCACATATAATTTCTCGAAATTGGAAATTGAGAGAATAATTTCCTAATTATGAACGATTAAATATGAATTGCGTACATGCAATTTTACAAATTAAGTTTCAATCGCGCAGGCAGAGCGGAATCTCTCATTTTCATTTAATTTCAACTTTATTGGATTGAATTTGTAATATATTCGAAATATTGATGCCAAAGAAAGTCAAATATTGGAAATGGAAAAAGAAGAATTAGAATTCCCTTCCGAAAAGTCTGTACGTTTATAATTTCGAAATTAATAATGTACATTCTAAAATATGAAATAATCTAATGAATTAATATATTAATAAAGTGAACTTATGCCTATATTATTCCAATATAAGATTGATAACGATCGATATATAGATAGAAATTTGTGGCGGTTTAAAAGTAAGTTGTGGTAAGTCAAAGCTTTCAGGGATGAAAAGCGACTCTTTCAGTCTGGGATGCCACGTATGACGTAATGTTGATCGATTAATCTTAGAACGTGAACGAAGTGCCCTGGTCAAATTTCCGCTTTCCTTAAATTGCCGGTCGTAGGTGGCAATTTTTCACATGGTGAACAAAGTTATTTGGCGCGTCGCGCGTCGTCGGTGTATCTCGACGTCACACACGACAGACCGAATGATATTAATGGCAATTCGCAGCTCGCGGATAAGCGCTACTTTTGATTAATCGAGACGATCCGCACTGCCGCGCAAACTTCCGCGGCGGGAAAAACTTTTGAGCTGATTTATCGTTCTCCGTTAAACCGAGAGGAATAGAGAGAGAGGTGTCTCACGATTTAAGGAACTGGCTTATCTTCTTATCTTTCTATCTGAAAAGTGAACTAGATGTATCTTTATATTATATATGTACATAGGTTTATATTGTATACACAGGTTGCCACAATAAACCGCATTGTTCTTTCATCTGTGGTTCCCTCGGTTTCAATTTCGAGTTCATATTTTCCCTTCGAAAATTCTAGGAAGCGTTATCTCTTGCGCATACCTCCTTTTAACCATTAAACGCATAATTGAATCTTAAATTAACATTAATCCAGTTTCAGTTCCTCTCAAATTTGCTCGAGAAACCTCTCTGCTCCAATTATTTGATATTTTCTAGAGAGGAAAAATAATTTCTCTCTGCATAATTGTATTTTTAATAACGTCCAATAATGGTGCTGAATAACGTTTCGATTATCCGTTAGATTTTCGAAATGAAGGTGGATAATGGATTTACGCCGGTACGTGGATAGCGCGAAATTTGTTGATTTTCTATGCCGATGGAGCGTATATCCCGCGGCAAACCAGTCACCTAAAGCTGCTTAAAGGATTTTCACGCGTGGTCTCGTGCATAGATAATTCAAACACTTTATCAAACCGATTCGAAGCAATCCCAGCGTCCGTAGCGCAGTCCATAAATTCGTTAACAAGCGTTCACCTTCGTACACGTACGGCCTCTCATGGCGTATTTTTATCTAGGGGATATACGATGCTTTAATACCATGCTATAATTCACGGACATTGTCATCGTGTTTCTCCCGCGAGACCTCGTAGTTCTCCTCTTTCACATGTCTTTTTTCCTTCGCCATCGAAAGTGATACTGTTGCATCTTGTGATGAAAGTATCGTAGCAAAGTAAACGATACTCTGATACCCGACGATCTGATAGATTTAAAAATGTGTTGTCACCTGATTAATCATTCGCGAAACGGCGCATTTCGTCTTACTGCAAAAGGGAAACGAAATTTAACTTGCAAATAAGTCTGTTAAACTCGCCAATCTTGTGCGACGTCAGTCTTAAAAGTTTCTTCCGTCTAGGAAGATCTTGAATCCTACGTGAATCGTGTAGGCCTTATTAAAATGTATTCAGCTACAAGCGTGCTGAATGCAGTCTTTTGATGTTTTCTCAAGTGAGTTTGCGACACATTTCGACACATTCTTGAAATAAGATTATTAAAGTAACTATGTAGCGACAGTTCTTAAAGGATGCTTCTCGTTGAGAAGTCGGTATAACATACTTACGCACGCATCAGTTTTGTGTATTTTGTTATAGTGTTAAATATCACACATTATAACATTCGTACGATTAATGCCGTATGGCACGGAGTCAAATTTTTCGTGACTTCCAATACACGACCGTGTCAAGTGTATGTATATGTCACTATAGTGACATGATAATGCTTTTGGTCGATTCAATGATTCGCAAACAATGATACCGCTCTATCCATGGCGTAAGCTGCTATTCGCTGGCACGAATGCATTATTCATGAACTCCCCGAGCGGGGAATAGTATCGTGAAAGGGTTGCTTTTTGCGCACGATGGATTACTTATATGAGCACGAAATAAATTCAAATAAAAGTCCTTTGAAATCGCGTTGAAAGCAATTCGCGAAAATAGCAAGAGAAAATAAGAAATGAAAGGAACAAGAAGGTAGGGAGAAGTAAGGGGATAGGAAAGGTAAAGAAGAGAGAATACGAAAAAAACCAAGGGGAGAAGAAAAAGCTACAAAAACAAGGATGTAAGACGCGATTACATTAGGGTCAAAGAAAAATCGACTGCAGATTAGGAAGGATCTTTTATTAAAGAGAAGTACTGTAGAACTGTAGAACTGAATTTTTATATTTGGTGCGAAATGATAACGCGTCGCGCTCGATATGGGAACGAGATAAATTCGAATGAAAGCCTCTTGAAGGCGCGTCGAAGGCAATTCGGTGTCAATTAAAATGGTGTCGAATAAAACGGAATTATCGCGGCTAATCGAGTTTCTTACACTTTTTCTCTCTCTTTCTCTTGCTCTCCGAGCGGAAAAGCTCCCAGTGGTAGTGAACGGTAATTTCCTGGAGTGAAAAATCAAAGCGATCGAGTTCCTTTCGCGGCGCGCTAAACACTTCTCGTCGCCCGGCATTGAACTTGCATTAACGTGATTAGGACGACCGAGGAAGGGGAGAAAGGAGAAAGCTTTCTTTCCGTCGCGATTGCTTGTTCCTCACGTTATTTAATGCTCACCTTAATCCACCAGAAAGGATTTTCTAAACTAAACATCAAACACGCACAGACTGTCCTAGAATTGGCAGAAAGTAGCATTTCTCATGAGATTTTAAAAATAAAAAGTTTTTTCCTGCAAAATGATAAATTAAGTACTATTTAACGACTGAAATAGAAATCTTTTTTGTGAATTTTTTAAACGGAAAAACACGAATTTACCGATTATCTCGTCAATAAAATATTTAATATCGTGATGTTTTTACATTATGTGTTTATCTTTGCGAAACGCAGATGTAACTCATACGTGAATGGTAAATGATACCAAAAAAATACACATTTTCGCTAATTAAATTTCTCTCGTTATTTGTGAAATGTTATTAACATATAATCAGTTATTAATAATAAATTATTAGTTGTTGCTAGATGGTAATTATATTACTCAAGCGATGTACTGATTGAGTTACTGTTCATTACCGCGTCTCATTTGCGAGATCAGATTTTTAACACATTGTATAAAACGTTTTCATCAAAACGTCACTTTTATGTATCACAATTTCCAAGTGAGATATTCACGGAAATAAAACATACGCTTCCGAGAAAATTTAATAAATCGCACCAAGCAGAAAAGCATTTAAGGTGTCCCAATTTTGTCTTTCTTGAAAATGTTTCTTCCAAAGGTTTTCTTCTGTTTCTTTCTTCTTTCGGATCGCGAGCGAAAAGTGGTCATCCTAACAGTGTCATGGACAAATGGCCTCGGCAATAGCCGCACAAACTGGACAATGGTCTAAGAAGAAGAAAGAAAGGGCTGCTCGCGAAAAGGGGGGGTTATTAATCGGTGCAAGGAGGATGACGGGGACAGACGTTGCCGACGACATCGTCGACGGTTAAAAATATTTCTCCTTGGGAATAAAACGTCACCCAACCGGCGACGGGGCCGTGGGGGCATACGTTTCCCCTTTCACCTCGATACGGTCGCGCCCGGTCACGGCCTCTCGACCACCGAAATGAGATTATTTTTCAACCCTTGGTAGACTGCTCTCTCCGAGCCGTGCCCTTCTGCCCGCCTCGCGTTTTTCTCTCGCGGGTGCGCGCCAAACGCGCGGATAAACGTTCGCCGAGAGTAACGAGCGTGTAATAACAACCTGAATCCTCGTGCCAGTTGGTTTCGGTTTCATACGATACTTTTATCTGCTCAAGAGTCCGAAAGCAGATATTCGCTCGCGGACCCAAAGCGATACGCCCAATGAATCCTTCTAAAAATTTTATAATTTACATTTAGAATTTGCAGAGAGTGTTTCAACGTTATATTATGAAACATATAGCGACAATAGGGTAAGAGGTACAGTTATTGACACATTAACTCTTTTAACTTAAATTTCTCGTCACATGCACGACGCTCGTACGCAAAGTTTATATGCTCGTACAAAGTACCTTTTCGCCAACAGATTTACTGAGTTATCTTAGATTTCTGTCATTGCGTTTCGAAGCGGCCAGCAAAAACATGCACTGATCTATTCGGAGCATCGCCAAGAGTGGGTCAGTGATTGTTTTTGCTACCGCTTCGAAACGCAATGACAGAAATCTAAGATAACTCAGTAAATTTATTGGTGAAGGAGTACTTTGTACGAGCATATGAACGTTTCACACAAGAGCCATGCATGGTCGAGAAATTTCAATTAAAAAAATTAATGTGTCGATAACTATATCCGTGTCAATGATTGTATCTCTTACCCTACTTTTTTTTATTTCCTTGTCTCAGTATATTGTGAAAAGCGTATCGTTATATTGTAACAGATTCGAGAGCAGAGGGAAGATGACAATTTACTTGGGCTCTTTGTGGTCTGTGAAGTGTAAGACGACGGTACGCTAATGAGAAAGCGAGCGAACGAGCGAGGGATCGATGTGGGTTTCTCGGTGAAACGCCAGAAACCACGAACCGAGCAAACCGATTCGGAATAATCAATCGAACGGAAGTAGACGTAATGTAAACCTAGACACAGCCCCTTTGGATCAACACTGTGGTATTCCGAACCCGTTTTGTCAGGCCATCGTCATTTGTCGTCCCTTCGATCGACGGCATTTGGGACGGCGTTTCAGAGATGCTTTCCTTCCGTCGCAAATCCGTCTTCGGATAATCGACGAGGGTTCTTGGAGTTTTGTGGTTTGGTGACGTAAGGTGCCACCATAGGGTATCAAAAATATATTTCAAATCGTATTTATTAAGAAACAATTAGAAAGTTATTTGTACGCGTAAAATTTAATCAAATAATTGTAAAAGATAAATAGTCTCTTCGGAGATTGTTGGTATTGGTCATGATCACATCGCGAAACCTCGACACGCAGTTACAACAGCTTTAAGTATCTCGTTCCCTATGTTTTTCCTCTGATTCAATTGCGTAAACTTGCACGAAGAAGCGGAGCTTATAAATTTTTTCCGTAATCGCCCCTGGCCGAAGTTACGCGCAAGTAGAATACAGTCACTGAAAACGCGCGAGTTATTGTTTCCTCCGTGTTCTGAATATTCTTCTCTCTGCGCCGGCAAAGAGAAGAAACAAGCGGAAGCGAGAAAGGTTTTCCTCATTCCCACGCGTGCGTTTGCGGGAGCGGAAAATATAACTCTGTTATATTGTCCTCTCCTCTTGCTTTCTTTTCTTTCGGCGTCCGACGCATCTTCTGGCGCACGTGTTCTCTCCCTTTTATTACCTGCTCCTCTGCCTCTCCCCGGACAATTTTTGAGGAATTAACGCCCTCGTTTATGCCGCGCGTCGCATGAACAAGGATCGCGCGCGGAACTTTTAATCGGGATTACAGTCACGGTTGGTTGGAGTCGACCGAACTAATTAAACTTCGTCCCCGTCGTAAAAAAGAGTCACTTTGCGCACTTCCACATCGCAATAAACACGGCTGAAATGATACCTGCGCGACAAATGCATCGTAACGGTACATACGCGGGGGTCGTAAGAAAATTTGGCACTTTTAAGTACAGATGTAGAATTTTAATTATTTATCATCAATTATTAAATGTCGTACTTGCATTCAGTATTATAACGCGTCTCTAAAAATATGTTATCGCTCAAGCTCGTTTCAGTTAGTCGCGCAAACATGTGTTAGCCCGTTTAACGGAGTAATCCACGTTGGAAATGTACGTTCCATAAGCATATGCACATGCACACGCAAGTTTCCGCAATTCAAACGATTATTAATGGAGATACGAGGCTTCTGTGTCTGTCCGTGGCTCTCTGTCGATTCGCTTCTCGATACAAACACCTCGATCGGACGGGACGTCGACGTTGCCGTAACTTCGTCCCCGAACTCTGGCAAAGTGCATTAACGAGATGAAACGGAATTCGCGAGAGAGGCGGTGCATCCTCCGATTTGCCGGTGTATGTACATGCCCTCCAAAGCCCCGATTCCTCTCTCTCCTCTCTCTCTCTCTCTCTCTATTTCTCTCTTTCTCTCTGTATGACCCTCCTCTCGTATTCGGCGAGAGAAGCGCATTCAGCATTTACGAAAGCACGACGAGAGGATACGCCGAGCAAGATACAAAGGCTAACTCTACCGATGCTAATTTTTAAGTAGAAAATAGATATCTCCGGGCTGCTCCTTGTAGACAAATGGACGAATTCGCGTAACGTAGCTCACGGTGTCGTCCTCCGAGAACTTTGCACTCTGAATTTTAATCTTGGAAAGCTGCAGCGCACAAAGTACCGAAGAAGTCGAGTTGTGATTATCGTCCAAAGTGATTATCATCGAGAGAAAAAGTCGAAAAGTCTTCCTCGTTTTCCCTCCGTAGCTACTTACTTGTAATCGACTTTTCTTCCGACAAAGTTGATTTAAATAGCGCGATAAACACGCTATTTATAAATATTCCGCGAGATAAGGGACAATTTAAGAACAGTTACCGTGTATTTATCATATTTTATTACATATCATTATATAATTTTATTACATACATATATTCTTTAAAATAGCTTTATGAGAAAGAATATTTTCTGGAAAATGCAGTCTCTTTTATTGGATCAATACTATGTACATGTACTAGATTTGCATTTGAATATTCAGCAGATAATTCTCTTTTGTGGGGACGTTCGATTATTAATTCACGCGACGCGCGCTAAAATGTCCCACCGCTTTTCATTCTTCTCGCCAGTCCGTCTCTCTTGGTTATCGGTTTTTTCTTTTCTTTTTCTTGTTGAAAAAGCTCACTGACACGTTAACCGGAAGCCCGTGGATTTTAATCTCAAAATCGCTGTACCTGTCAGCGGTTTATCCCGCCCCATTTATCATCGTGCGATCTCGCGCTGCGTTTAGATATCCACTTTTCCACGAGGGAACGCTTTCGCGAGCCGCATAATAAAACTCCCCCGTGAGGAGGACGCGTTGGCCGATCGGGAGGTATTAATTGCGCAGATTTCCCAGGTACATTTAGTTATATCTCTTAATCTTTCTAAGAAAGAACCTAAAGATCTTATCGATATAAAGACAACGTTTCACGTATTGTACAGTGATCCAACGTTTCTAATCTTCCCGTGTTTGTGTCACGCGCTCGCCTTTCCTTTTCTCCGCATATCGCAAAAATCTTTCTGCACTCGAACCAACACGTTGTCGGATATCTCTCAGCGGACCATGCTACTCCCCGCGTCCCCGATAGAAAGTGCCCCTTGACTCTCCTCTCCTTGCCAGGCGTCGTCATTGTCTCGGCGACGAATTAAATTAACCGCTTTCTTCTCGCCGCGTTCGCTACCCCGCGCGTCTCGTTTTTCTCTTCCGGCATGACGTTCCATTCTGCAAGAGAGCAGTATGCATCCGACAGAAATCCACTACGACGACGAGGGCGAGCGTGCTTGTTAATTCGGCGGGTCCTTATTCCTGGGCTCCGTTGAACCGTGCCCGGTCGACTCTTAATGGCCTCGCTGAAATATTCAATCGTCGTCGGACGCGCGCCGTGAAAAGCAGGCGAAATACTCCACTCTTCTCCCGATCCAGTCGTAATTGTCTTTCCGCGACTGCACCGGGCTTTTTACTTCGC
This sequence comes from Ooceraea biroi, assembly GCF_003672135.1. Classification (NCBI taxonomy): domain Eukaryota; kingdom Metazoa; phylum Arthropoda; class Insecta; order Hymenoptera; family Formicidae; genus Ooceraea; species Ooceraea biroi. The sequence goes on from NC_039506.1 coordinate 3,420,837, forward strand.
TCCCGCCTTCGCTTCTCTCTCCCTGCCCACCCCGGTTTTCCTCCCTCGCTGAGAACCATCTTTTGTTTCCTTTGCTTTCCGGTTACGGTTTTACTGTAGGTATTTTTTCGGGGACGGGTCTGCGAATTTCCCACGGGCGATAAACTCCTCTCGGTTCGAAGCACTCGCTATATCGGCACATTGGCGCGTGAAGTTCTCCTTCGCTCTTCCCGCTTTTGAAAACGGTATTTTTACTGTATACTCGGTATTGCACTGACTTGGTTCTATCTTGCTTTGCAGCTTTACTCTTTTACTCGAGATAGAGAAAGCGCTGGTAAAACGGGAACATTTTCCTCTGCCGGGTCCGTCAGAGTTGTTACTCTTCCGGAAAATCTGAAAAAAATTCAAGGATCGTCTCTCTCGCTCTCGGGAAATGTTGGGAAAAGTCAGAATTACCTTGGCAAAAGTAAACTTGAACAAGTCGCACTACGACTACGTGATTTCTCATAATTTTAAATTAACATTTTTATCGGAAGCGCAACTATCTTCGCTCTGGTTTGATTTTTATATTTTATCAAGCTTATCAATTAACGTAATTAAATCGCGAAACGCAAGTACAAGAAAATGACAGAGCCACCGTTGAAAGAGATTGCATGTTCCCTTTTCGAGTTTCATCGATCGCTTTGGATTCTTTGTCCCAGTTTCTTCCGCGAGCACACAACGCGCTCGCACCACATCATAAATCTCCATTTATCAATGGCATTTCCTAAAACGCACACAGGCTGTGTAAAGATATATCGTAATGTGTAAAAAAGACATGACGCAGCGCGTGAAAAACTTTAACGCCATATATAAATTCCCATTCATCAGCGGACTCTTAAAAATCCATACAACAGTGTTAAGGGGAAAAGTATATCATTAGCAAGAGAGAGAGAGAGAGAGAGAGAGAGAGAAAGGATCGTGCACTTTCGTCGACAACGTCCAGATTTATTAAAGGCCGGTGAGAGATGGCCACTGCTTTTCGGTGCACCTTTGTTCCCTCTTAATCATGACCGTTATGTTGCTCTCTGACTCATCTCCGACCAGCTTCTCTATACATATAGTCCAGCACTCGACCAAGTTCTCCGGTGCGAAACAATGGCGCGCGTCGTCCGGAAGTTATCCCAGCGGCTTTGCACGGCAAGAAGAACTCGTGGGGTACGCTGCTCGCTTCGCTTGTCCGAGACAAGCCCGTAGACCGACGACCGGCAATGACAATCCCCGAGGGCGACGGTGGTCGTGCCAACGACCAGTATTTTGCATACAAATAACCGCAGCTGTCGCCATGGATTGGTCTCCGCGATGTCCCGCAAGCACGCGCTACCGAATCCTTCAATCTCGCTCTAACGAATCGTTCAGATTCTTTCTGCGGTATACCGATCCGCGGAATTGGCAATAACAATCTCGCTAGTTTCATGAAGCGGGTACAATAACCAATCAAAACGAAGGAAATTACCGAAATTTTGTTCCGAAATTTTCGTGTCAAAGACACGAGAAGCTCTCGAGAATTTGGAAAAATATCGTGGAAACGTCCGAAAAGATTTTATAAATATTGGGAAATGTATATTATAGTATCTATTTCTCACTCTTTCTCTCTTTCTCCGAATATATTTTAGAACTCTTTTCCACTACATAGAATTTACAAAATGTTTTAGCAATTATTATATCGTCCAAGGATGAGTTCTTCTCTTCAGAATCTGAAATTAACAGATATAGGTATTTTCGAAAAATGGTTCCTGGAATCAATTTTTTCAATCAACTTGCTTTGTTTGTTTGAAGGTTGATGAGCGTCAGCTTTAGTCCTAATGATTGTAATTTTGTGATCTGTTTCAATTCTGAGAAATCTACGAAGAGCAGGAGCAAGAGTAACCGTCGAGAGAGAAAGATGAAAAAGAAGGATTACTCCCCTTGGGAAATCAGTAGACACTATCCTCGTGAATTCTACCAAGATTCCTCTTAAAACATTCGTTTCCCTTGGACAGGACCAAAGAATGAAAATAAGAACGTAGTATAAAACTCCACTTTGCGTTTTCCACGTAGAGAAAGTATTCTCTAACATTTTTTCCCGTTCTCTGACGGAACGTGTAACTTCTTGCCTTCTCTAGCCCATATGTGCTCCTTTCGTTTCTTTTTTATTTTTCTTCTCTTGGCCTTTGCCTTTTTTACGATCTCTAAACTGAAACGCACGTGATCTTTTTTCAACTTTCGATTTCCACCACTTGCCTCCACAATATATAGTTACAATTCCGTGTTTACTTCTATCCTTTATAATCTCAGAAAAATATTTTATTCGCTTACTTAGAAAATAATACAATAATAACATAAAAATGCCTATAAGGGCCAGAAATATTTGTTCCATCTGATCTTGCATTTACAGACAGATATCTGAATAAAATCGTTAGGAAGAGAGAAAGCGACAGCGTTTCGTGACTTTTCGCGACTCGTTCGAAGATCGTACCTGAAAGGCGGAAAACATGTGGTTTCATCGAGTTTCTCACTCCAAGACGTTCGCGCGTATCAACGTGACTCCGTGACGCATTAAAGGCCACCCTAAGTAAGCTGCTCGAGAATTCCATGCAGTCTATTTTCTTTCCGACGCGCTGGCACGGATCCCGGCATTCGTTGGCGTCTGTCGTCGCGGGCTTTTCGCCGACTTAGGGAAACAAACCGTAAAAGCCCCGTGCGCCGTATGGCGGGTATAGCGACCGGGTACAGCGACGAAACCGAGCAAACGGCGCGGAATCCTGCCGCGGCTCGTTGACATTTTAATTACATCGCTGGCACACAAACGCGGACGATGAAATTGTGCAAAATGCACGCGCGACCTTACACGTTTCCCTTAGCTCGCGGCGTACACGGAGAAGTCTCGTTACGTCCTGAACACTGTTGTTTCTTGAGTCCTCATGAGAATGTTCGCACCGTAGTTGTGCAAATATCATACTCGAGGTCGTCGGTAAAATTTTTATGCACTGCAACTTTATAAGTAAGTACACGTATTAATATGTTGCATTAACATATAAGAAATATCTTAACATGATAATAAGATGTATATATTTTAGATAAATGTTAAAATTAAAAGGAGCGACGATTTCAATGATCTTAACATATGTCAAAGAAATGACTGATTAAATTTCGAAAAAAAGTTTAGCCGATGCTCGTTGTTTGTTAAAAAGTTATTAATAAAAATAAATCGGTGAGATCGTTCATAATTTTAAAATTTACCATTTTTTAGAATCTATAAAACAAGATTATTTTGATATTCGATTCTCGTCTGTGATCCTCGGAAAAGCGAAATTTCCTCGGTAATCGTGCGATGTGTAGCATGATAGCAGCTGTTACCAAGCCATATAACTATTATTACCATCTCAGACGAATAGGGTTGCGGGAAACCCCATGTCGATGGTGAAATTTGATCGAAGCTTTGCGCCTCGTGTTTCCTCAAAAGAAAGCCAAGTTCGTGGCGAGAAAGCTGGACCCGAAAAATAGCAGGATGCCGTTAATTAGCGAACACTACCATCGCAGCACATGCGAGTAAGTTTAACGAGCGACGTTCAATTAGGAAGTTTGCCGTCGGCAAACTGTGATCAACGTACTTCGCGCTTCGTAACTGCCAAATTTGATCCCTATTATCATTATGATCATTGTTACGAAAACGACCATGTCGACGGCGCCCACGGCCGTTTTCCTCGATCCATATCCCCTCTAAATTAACCCAAATTATTCGGATATTACACGGGACGTCTCTTTCTTTCTACCCCTTTCTCTCTTTCCGTATCAACGATCGAATTAACGAACAAGGCTAAATTTATCATCCGAACCAAATATGAAATTAACATTTCATATTTCAATTTTTCTCTGTATTAATTGACTGTCAAAATAAAATACATGAGTGAAATAATTCGCAAAAATGTTCTCTACTAAACGTTTTCTCGCAATGAAGAGCTTTGTAACGTTACTTTAATGAAATATGTGCAGGAAGTTCAAATGTTAAAAATTTCATTTTCAGTTTCACTGGTTCCGTAGATTAATATGTGTTTTTACATTTTGTAACATTTCTACATAGGTATATAATGTATCTAACTTAGACTCGTACATGAATTTTCCAATTTTTGTTCATATTTCTATAAAGTAACATTTCTGAAATGAACGAAAAATCGCGAATATTTCGCAAAACTTGAAAATTATTTTTATAACATGATATCGTGCTATTTGTGTGATATACGTAATCCTTAATTATTGGAGAATCAAGACAGTTCCTCATGAAACGGTAACTTTTTTGGAATCCGTTATTTCCTATGTAATGGCAATAATTCCGTCACGCACGGTTAGATGTTAAATATATTGTTTTTATTTTAAAGCTTACTGGTGTTGTAACAACAGTCTGACACAATGATCGATCTCCACCATTTGGAGTACTATATAAACATTCGAGCAATGTAGTTTGCCGGTGTAATCATTCACCGTTTCGAGCGTTAGGAAAAATACGTGGAGAGTTCTCGTAAATCACTGTGTCGAGTACACCCTCTATACAAGACTGCAAGGGGTTAACTTTCCTCTCAACATTCACGGATTTTTTTGAACGTTTAATGTGCATCTCCATCTATGTCTACAATCAATATGATCAGGTCTTTACACACAGACACACACACATACACACAATTATAATATAGATAAGAAATCTCTTTTGTAAAATATTACATTTCTTTCTATATTTAAAGAGCTCATTGCGATAAATTCCAATTATTTTTTTCTTATTCAAAATTTGTTTTGCTTGAGGAATGCTTGAGAAAACGAAATCAGTTGGCGTTAAACTTAAAGCAGATTTGTTTTATTGCAAAAATATCGAAGGAGGTTAGACGTAACGCGACTTCGTGGTAAGTAACACAAGCTTTGAAGCGGACGAGACTATCTTATCCTCTCCTAAGAAAGAAAGCTTTCGATCCACAGGGGGATACTAGGGGAATATTCCATGCCCGTATAATAATTCCTTATTTTCGTATGGGAGCGCAAAGTTTCGTCGGAATATTTACGAGACCGCGCGCGGTGCATTAATGGCGACGCGGAAGATAACGCGTGTACTTCGATGTTTCATCCCGTCGACCAGCGTTTTTGCGATAACAGGGAAAAATATACGCGCAAAAATTCGCGCAGGTAACCATTATTCCAAACTGCCGGTGCGTTTCGCAGCGTTACGCGCTTTTCATTCTACGCGTTCATTATATGAACGTTTTATTCTTATATATGTATAGTTATTATACGTATTATATTTTCATATCGTGTTGTCGATTTATATGTTTGCACAATTGCAGAGGACAATGATGTGTTCAGAGCCGTTTTTATTAACGATATAAAGTACGTTTAATTTAAATGTATTTTATTTGCAAAAAATTGGAATATATACGATAATTTTTGTGAAAAAATATTATTTCCTGTTACTGATCTGTTACCTCCGCGGATAATGATGACTGTTAATTATTGCGTATGACTATTAATTAATAAATGATTACCATTGTATAATCATTATTGTATATTAATTATTAAATGATTATTACCATTGTATAATCGTTCATTTGATCAGTCGATAATAACATATGCGGTATTTATTAATTTATGCGTTTAAGAATTTTGCTTTCTAGTTTATTGTAAGTTGTTCTTCTACGTGTATAAAAGGCAAAATTATTTATTTTTGCTCGTTATTAACATCAATTTTCGCCAATTTTTGTCGTGTTTTTATTTCAGAAGATTAAACTAAAAACAGAAATAAAAACATCCTGATTTCTCGCTATATTAATTTTTTAACACTAGCAAATGTGCATTACGCTGTAGAAAAGAAAACAAGAATTTTATGAAATTAGGTTGCTAATGAATTAAATGCATTTCGTAACCGGTTATATCACAAAGCGTTAATTGTCATGAAATGCAAAGTTACAACTATTTATTAACGTGCTTGACTGTGTAGAACGCAGAGTGTCTTATGATAAATGTTCCGCGCATATTACCTTCCTCTTGCTTATCACGAGAGATCCTGCATGGTGTAGTCTACCCGACCCACCACCATAACATTAAAATTTTATCTACCAAGCTAATAATTTCTTGATACAATATGGTCCTTTATCTCCTCGCCTTTCTCTCTCTTTCGATCTTTCTCTTGATTTCTCTTCACACATATTCAGTAATCGAAACGCTCTTGCAGTACTCTTCTGTTGTTTCAGTAACGTACTGATATTAATTTTTACGGAATCTGTATAATTACATTAAATATATAAATAACTATTTTACTCGCTTCAGAGAAGAGTTAATAATAATTGATCGCGCAATAACGAGAAACAACGAAAGACAGAATGTGATAGAACAGAGCCGAAGGGCGAAGGAAAACGCAAAGCTACGGGAAATGTTGAAGTTGTACACCTGTCCACAAATCGTCACCAGATTCGGGAAACTGCGGAGGTCGCATTACCAATCTGTTCGGCGAAGGTAATACGCGCGCAAATAAGTTTCCGGGGTTGGCGGGAGCAGAGGGAATCCCGTGCAAAATCCGATTCGCATCGGCGAGGGGAGGATCGGCGGCATTCTTCTGGAAAATTGCGGGAGATCCGGGAATATTCGTGTGCCTTTATCGCTGCATCCGAAGCAGCGTGCATTCCCCGCTCCGTTACTACACGAGAGCGGAAAGTTATATTCGCACGCGCGCGGCTAACACGCGGAAGGAAGCTATTTAGAGAGAGCCAGAGAGAGTCTCTCTTTCTCACCTGACTTCTTCCTCTCGCACCTTGCGTTCCTTGCATTGTCTTGGCATCTCGAATCACGCGAATAACCGCCGTTTTCCTGCTGTAATCCGGCTTTTGTCAACCGCGCACGCAATCTTTCCGCGCTCGCGGGAAACTCCCTTTCCAGAGTTGCATTCTTGCCAAAATTTTATATAAATTTCCACTCTGCTAAACACAATTCTCCCTTGATATTATGAGAAAATCGTATTTAAATGTATAATCTGCAAGTTTCCACGGGAATCTTATGCGGATTATTATCGAGTCCTGTATACGGCGGATTGCCGTAGAACTGAATACGCAACGAGATTGTTCATTAATATGTACGATGTAAAAGCCAACGCGGAGGCATTAACGGCATGCCCTGGGACATATAAGCTACGACGTGGGTCCGCCAGGGCGGAAATCGCGGCGGCCGCAAATTGGATTATCGGACTTTCGAGCGACGTGCCCTGATAAAAACGAGCGGCGAGAAACGTATCCCGTAGGACCGTAGGAGGATTATCGACAGCCGTTCGATCGATGACACGTGTGTGGCAAACACAGAAGGAAGGGTAGCAATGCTCGTGCTGTTTTTTCGTCTATGTCGCAACGTCGTCGTGTGGAAACAACGACGGCGACGCGACGCCGCAATTTCACGCTGCAAAAGCTGTAACTTTGAGAGTAACTTTTTCGTCGGACGAAGTACGCAGTAACGAAATTACCGGATGAACTTGTAGAAAAATTCGCGGCGCGACGAGTCGCGCGGAATTAAGTTGAGGGACCAAGCCGCGAAATATATGGACATAATAGAACGCGTATCGTGACAAGAATTTCTAAAATTGCGTTAATAAGACATCGGCGGATTTTTCGTAGAATTGCTCCGACTCGCAGAAATATTGCAAGGAATATTACATCTCGCGAAGACCGAAGTATATTTCCGCGAGAGAGAGTCACGTCGCGTAATCCTCGTAACACTCGACCGAGAGACATTAACGTCGTGAAAGCTTTCCGTAAAATTGAACTTTCCGATGATACATGTAAAATTGCATATTCTCGGTGACTCAATATTCACTTAATATTCGAACGAAAATCGTATCAATGAATTCCATTAGGGACATCATACAGACATGAGGGAATGAAGCTTACGATGATATCATTGTGCGTTCCCATTTTCGCGAAAAAAGGAGAAAAAATCCCCCAAAAATGTATACTCTCCGATTCTCGGAAAAATTGTAACAGTTTTGACTCCCGGTTTGCAGGTACTCTCATTACAATGCAAATGCGGCGGGAAGTAGCAAGCGCCGCGTCACTTTGCATCACGTCGCGCCGCATCGACCCGCGTTTTCTCGCTTTGCGTGTGCGAGCGCGTTTCAACGACGCGCGCGAAACATCGTAATCGTTCGACACGCGAGAAACGAGCACTCGACGAAATTAATTTAGTCGCTGCATCGTCGCCGCCGGCGCATCGGGCATGGAATTAATATTCGACAAATAGGTGCGACGCGCGCCGCGATAAGAGCCGTAAAAACCGCATTTCCACGATACCGTCGTGTTTGCAAACGCAAGCCGCTAAAACGCGCGTAGCGTGCACTCTCCCGAGCGAGCCGTCGATTCCTCGATGGAAATTCAAACTTAATAAAACTGCGCGATAGAACTATCAGTTCGATCGAAACGCGCCGCTTAATCTCGGAATATTGGACTTAATGGAGACGCCAGACAGCGGTCTGGCTACACTTTATACGACGCGATGCAACTGACGCGTTTTTCCGATCATCCACTTCGCTATTCTATCTGTTGCGAGCAGATACGACGACGAACTCACGCTAATTGGATCGTGAATCTCCTAATAAGAAACACAAATACATTAGCATCCAATCCCAGCGGTACGTGGTCGGGGAAATAATCTGTGCAATTCCATCTCACCCCGCTGAGACGATCGATCCGATATGGCGTCCTGGGAGAAGATGGTAGCACGGTACCAATCCGTATACGCTCATGTGAGACCTGTTCTGCTGCCCTTTCAATCGTGTGCGTGACAGATTTACTTTGTTCTCGCCTGATTATTCTGATATTTATATAGATTATATATCTCGAAATAATCTTCTTTCGACATAATAATTCGAATAATATTGTACCGATTTGCCCCTTTGCATAGAGTTAAAGCGGGATTTTATTTTAGAGAGGCAAATGAAGGCTCAAACGATCAATACGGTTCGCCAGTTTGCAAACAGAGAGAGAGAGAGAAAGAGACTAAATTAATCGGTACTAAAAGGATAACCGATACGATGCACATCGCCCGCACATCTGAAGTCTATGAGATCAATCGTTATTATCGCTTTCCAATAACAACGCGTCGTTGGATATTATTCACAACAGTATCAACAATTCAATCCACATTTCCCCCGAGAACTCTCTGGTCTCCACATTAATATACGCTGCGTGTCTTTTGGGAAATAGGTTGCCTGTAGTATCAAGCCACCATAGTGCGATATGTAACTTTGGCTACATAAATAAACCATTTTCGTTTCGCGTCGGAGTCGCTGATATGCGTTGGATTAGAATCCGCATATGGATTCTAAAATTTGCATTACACAGCATTATAATAATCGAAAGTTTCGATAAGTAGGCTTAAAATTTCGAAGGATTTTCGAAGGAGAGTTTCAAGGAGAGCATCATGAATTGATACACGAATTTATGGATCTTACAAAAATTAATTAAAATATAATATGTTTTACATTTTTTATCTCATTTCAAAATTTATCATTTTGAATATAATTTTTCCTAAGAACAACTACGATATACTTATCCGAATTTATAACATATAATACACGATATTTTTATAATCAGGATTAATTATATTTGGTGAACCTTTTCTTATCTAAATTAAGTGGACGTTTCCAGTTCATATAACAAAGCAAGGATTTTGAACTTTGGTTTGTATGTCATATCTTTCACAGCAATCTATATGACTTTTGCACAAGCGAGTAGATTGCTTTTCCGCTAATAATTATCGTTTGGCTCAAAGTTTATCGCACCGTTGAGTGTAATTTCCCATGAGGATATGAACCATGTTGTAAATTTGGATAGACACGAATACACGAAATACGTTCAAGTCGAAGTTAAAGTCGGATTCTCGCGTTTGCTAAAACGTGGAATAATTTGTATTTCTTTTACATATTAAACACTCATCTCTTTCTAACTTTTAAAATATTTAAATTTAATGTTATTGTATGATTGCATATTGTTATTTTACAACAAAGTATTAATTAAAGAGATGTTTCTCACTCACATTTTGCAATAAATATAAAATTGCTTTTTTCGTACTGAGTACACATTACGACTTGTTACAGGAATTTATGGATTGCTCGTCTTACAACAATATTAAATTAAATATGTTATAGTTTTTTATTTTATTTCATATAAATATAATATATACGGTCTGTCTCGTCGCTTACTGCGTGAATTAGTATATATTTGGCATAATGTTTTCATATCTACATTAAATGATTCCTCTACTTCATATATCAAAGCGAGAATTTCGGACTTTGGTTTATTTATCACATCTCTTGCAGCAATTCATACGATTTTTGATTGACTTTCCAACTAAAGCATCCTAGACACTCCTGTTCCTTATGCCATGCAAATTTTAAAAAATAATAGCATTTTATATTCAAGCTGTTTTAATACACAAAGTGGAATAACTTCATGAATTTTATAATAAGTTTTTATAATTTTAAATAAGACTAGGAAATTCATGTCAATCCTCTTGGCAAATCCAAACGCAAAACTTTGCATTAAGAATTAATACAAAATTTTGTCTCTGAATCCTGCCAAAAAAATTTCGCACGAACCTTCCAGCAACGCAAAACTTTGTATTAATTCTTAATGCAGCGTTTGACATGGACTTTCCGGTATTGATACTAGAATACAATTGAACGATACACAACATTCAAATACAGCTATGCATATTCTAACTTGTGCATTTTTATGTCTGCAAATAATCGATATCCAGAGGCTGAGAGAGTTATAGACTCGAAATTATAACAGGGCATACAAACATATCTAAGTAGATTACTTATTAAGTAACTAGTAGTAAGTTAAGTAGATTACTTAGTAAGTTACTAAGTAAATCACTTGATTGCCAAGAAGCGGCAAATATAATCTCGAGTGCAATACTCAATTTTAAAAATTACAAATCAATTTTAGATCGACGATAGTAGCCGAGTCCCCTCTTGGATCTTGCAGGTACCGGACAAGTGGAAAACTGCTGACATTAGCATCCTCATCGCGCATTCCCAGTAGTCATAGGAATCGTATTCGTGCTTTTCGCAACCGGGAATGTTATTCATTGTTAATCGTGAATTAAACTTCTGCATCATTTCCGTCTGATTGATTCTGATCGCTTTGATGTCGGCAATCATCGTTCTGACGTCCTCCGGGTCGTCGAAGTAATTCAAATCGATCTTGGGGTAGACATTAACATTGTTGGATAAGTAATGTTATCCGGCAGCGGCTCTTCGGTTTCATCAATATTGGCTATATGTTTCAGCCGTAACCGCCAATATACTCCACGTCTGACGTATTCGATCGCTTAGACCGGGCTCTCGAGAGTAACATGAAACTTCTATACGAACTGCTGTTTATCATTAATTCTATGTAGACCGGTAGACTGTTATAGTTTCTCGGATGTTTAGTGTCGATGAAATCAATGGCCTCGCACATGATTGGTCGTTGCAGCAGTCACAAACATCTAATTGCAAGATGCAAGGCATTCAAGACTTGGCGCGTTATCTGCAAATTCATGTATGAATCTTAATTGAAGAAAGATATTAATTTTCTTCTTTTATGTGACCGAATAAATGGTACTTTTGTCAAAACTTATCCTGAGTGATCTTTGAGCCACTCTGTGCTCGTGTAAATCTCACTATCCACAACAAAAGCAGAAGTTGCTATTTTAAGCGAGTACGTAATCATCACGTAATGATTATTACAGATAATGAAATGTTCCGTAGAGGAAAGTCCCCGATTATGAGATACCATATCGATTTTGCCGAATGTAAGGAAATCTATGGGCAGAATTTAAAAATGTAATACGTTATCTTGAAAAGAATTTAATAAGCTTTAGGTTGGTGAAATGAAAAATCTAATTTAAATATTTTTTTTTTGAAAATTAAAAAAATTTGAAAAAAGCTTTACGCAGGATCGAGAAAATGTGCTCCTAATATAAGATACCTCGAGAAATCGGTGTTAAAAGTGCAAAATACATCAGTATTGCAATTAAAAAACTTTATTAGATAGTTTTATAAAAATACTACTTCCACAGCCTTCGCCAAATCTTCACGATTCCACTGTCGACGCTTCCTCGTATCTCTAACCTCCATAGTCAGATTCTATAAAAATTAAATACACAAAAATTCGTAATATAAATTCGTATTAACTTTTCTTTAACCTTAAGTAGTATTTTCTTTCTTTTTATTACACTACATAATCTCCATATTCGAGCAATAATTATCTCAAATTAAAAGTACCCTGAATATCTCATTATACTAGCCACGCGCCTAGCGGTTCCGCGATCATGAAATCTAACCTCTACAATTAAGCAATTCAACAAATCGCGTATTTTCCTGTTACTACGATTTTACTCTATCATTGCATACTGAATTTATTGCCAACCATTTCTTTATTATATTAATAAACAAGGTTTAAAGACTTACCTTAAGTTAAGTTCCTTTGACATGTTCACAATTTCACAAACCTTTTCTTGCAAAAGCTAAACGCAATAACGAACAATGAATTTTTCACTAAATACATTTTACACCAAGAGTAATAAGTTCATGGTGGAACTAACAGATGGTGCTCACTAGTTTAGCAGAAACCCCATTATCTCATATTAGGAGCATATCTCATAATACGGGATTCTCCTCTATATTTTAAACATAGCTTTTCTCGGAATCTATTTTATAGATAGTTCGGGAGATATCAATTTCGTTCTTCTTAAAAGATTCAGATATAGTTATATAAGTATTAAGTTACACATACGTAGTATCATAATTTTATAATATACAATTTTATAATTTATAGCTCTTATATTAATACTTTTTAATATACTGATCTTGTAGTTAATATAAATAATATATGCATGTATAGATAAACGTAACGAATAAAAACAAAACTTTCTTTTTCCAACTTGAATAAAAGCAATACTTTCTTTCTCCAACTCGACAAGTTGCAATCCGCATTTTTACACTCCGCATTCTTTTACACCATTTCCATAAAATGTATGTTTATATTCAAATTCATTATAGTATAATTTCTCATTTTAAAGGGTTGAAAGGGTCGGAAAGCGTTCCTGACAAACGCTTTGTGCTGCAACGCAGCGCTGCCCGTATGTTAATTACTTGTTAAAGAAGTCTGTCGCACAAAAAAGAATGTTCTTTCAATAAATATATTCTGTATCTCTACAAAGGTAATATGCTTACAAAATCTTACATTTTTATTTTTTAATCAACAATGCGTCGACGGTATATTAACAATGCAAAAATGTATGACAAAAAAGAAAAAGATCGTAAAGATCAGTAAGAAAAAGACAGTTTATAAAATATAAAAGTAACATGAGAGAGGAGTATAGAATAAGTGGAAAAAACATTTTCCTATACATTCTATTGGGTTGACCAAAAAATCCGCGCATCTGTTGACTTTCCGGTCAACACAATATTTTCTATAATATAATTATACATGTATCAGCGACAGCACATGGCAAAACTCTAAATTTGGAAGGGTCAATTGTCCCGTTTCTAACAAACGCGTTTGTTCTCTGACACGACGCACTGTCCGTATACTAATTATTTCGACATTGTTCACGATCGTAGAACGCCACGTTGTACGCGTAACGTTTGTTAATTAGTCGCAGCGGTATTCAATCGGCCTCGGTTAAACAGACCGGGTTGTTTGCACCCGAAACGCAATAACGCACCCGAGCACAGCGAATATTCCAAAATACGGTTCTCTCTCTCTCTTTCTCTATGGGATCCAATATCCAGTTAGGATGATTGCTGTCAAAAGATTATTCGGCAAACACAATTTCGTTTGCCGATATAGCACTATCATAAGTCGTCTTTGGAAATCTCGAAAAATTAAACTTCTGGAAAAATTTGTTAGCGATTTTTTCTCAAATCTTAATTGATCATATGAAAGTACCCTTATAAATATAACATACATACATGTCGAGATAAAATAAGATTACAGATGCTATCCATGAAACAAGACAAATTATTTGATATTTTTTGAAAACTATGCAAGATTATAGATTTGTTTACATTATTTCAGTTTTACATTACATTACATATTATGCTATATTTTAGTATAAGTAAGTTTCTGTTTTCACTTTCGACGCGTAGAATGCGCATTTATAAAGTTAGTTTACTTGAACGTCTTTCTTATGCATGTTATGTCACTTTATTGACTTATTTTGACTCATTATTGTATTACCGGTTGTAACTTTTTTACTTGCGATACGTTTTTCATTTTGTATTTTTGTATTTGACATTCGACAGTTGCGTATTTTGATTTTGTATTTTGTATCTTACATTTGACAGTTGCGTATTTGTTTTTGTATTTTTGTATTTTACATTTGACAGTTGCGAGATGTATTTTTGATTTTTAAATTGGACAGTTGCGATATGTATTTGTATTTGTTTTACATTTTTACATTTTACATTGTATTTTACATTTTACATCTGTTTTTACAGTTTTTACATTTTCCATTTTACATTTTACTTTTGGATTTTACATTTTATATTTTACATTGTATCTTACATTCTTACATCTGATTTTTTACTCATTATTTGTGCTTCCGGGTGTGACTGTTGGTTGTATTATTTATAACGTGATTTTGGATCTTATATTCTATATTTGAGACTTTTTACCTACGATACGTGTTTTTGGATTATTGTATTTCTACACTTGATTTTATATATATTTTTGTATTTTTTTCGTCTTTTTTCTAAATTTTTTCTATGTATACTAAAGGGTGGCTCCCGTAAATAAAGATTATTATTATTATTTACATAACGGCTTATCGATTAATCGAGGTCAGTTCCCGCACGTGATCTCTTGCCTTTCGGTATATATCGATTATTGCCATGGTTAGAGGTAATTAGTGTTAATTGAACGAAGGGAGAGAGAGAGAGAGAGGGAGAGAGAAAGTCATCCCAATTGTCGGTGTTCGAGAGAATGATCGTTTAACGGCCAATTAAATCCCTCGCCAGGTTGCACCGCTTCTCGACGAGATTGCCGTTGTTTGCCGTTGTCTCGCGATTATCGACTATTCCGGAACCAATCCAAGACCAATCTAGGACTAGTGGTCAAATAGGGCGAAGTGATGTAAGTGTGACCGAAAAGTAATTATAATAATAAATGAATCAAGTTTGAATTATCATGATTAATTCTTGGATATAAATTTGAATTGCTCTATCTAAATAATATGGAGAAATATATTTCTCATTTTTTAAATTATTTTAGCTATTATAAGATATAATATATTTCTTCATCTTTTTTGGATTTTACTTTTATTACATTTTTCCAGAAATATTAGAGGAAAAATAAAAATTCTTAATTGACGTTATGCAAGCAATAATTCGAAAATGGCGATTCACTGATTCGACATAATGGTCAGAAAGTCGCATTATATGCTAGACATTCACTTCTCCCTTTAAGAAGATGCGAAATGTGTGATAGAATATTTAAGTAGGATATTCTATCGATTCAAGCATTCAAATGATAAAATTTTCGCCATTTACGTTTTCTTATCGCGCAGTCGTGTTGGTGCGACTGTAATTGCGTAATCATGACGCGAACACGAGCCTTGCGAGGCCGGTCGGTGAATCCGTCCGACGAAGGAGAAAATCTCCTGTTTCCGCATGCCGAACACATTTTCATCAAAGCGCTCGTTCTCAATGAAATCCTCGTTCTCGGCGCCCTGCTTCGGAATGTAGCCGAGTTCCGTCGGTCGAAGGGCACAAAGCCCAGCTTCTTCCTTCTTGTCTCCTTTACTTCTCATTCTTACTCTTCCGATGCATTCTCTTCTTGCTCATGCTCACTTCCTCGCACTTGATCCCTCTCCTCCCGATTCCATCTCGCCCCGAGCCCTCTCGTGTTCCTTTTACTCCCTTTATTGTCACAACATAAATCGATTTGATTTTATGACTGCAATATACAAGGTGTGTGTAATCAGATTAAATGGATTTTCGCAAATGCACGCGTGCGCGCTGCTAAACTAAGTTGCAAGCTAACAGGCTTCAATCTCCGGCTAATTTTCATTTCCCCCTCTACACCTGTTGAGTTCGTTAACAAAGCTAATTTACAGCTATTTGTATTTCTTACGGTGTAATTTTCTCGTGACAGAACATATCGCCGCGGTGGTGCGAAAAGCGGAGAGCGTGCGGTTGAAAATTAGGAAATCTACCGAATGGAAATCGATTTGACAGATCGACCGGACAAATTTGAAAAATAATTCATTGAGAGAAAATCGTGGATGAACAATACTAGATGCTTCAAGTACTTCGTAGGCATCTCGTTCGAAACGTGCGAAAGCACGTCACTACGTTGCTGGCGATGTCGCTCTTCAGGTTCCAATTAACTCGCGACGCGTTAAAACTCCACGAGAAAACGGACGTTTTACGCGCGCAAAATACCGCGTTATATTGAGGCCGCATGAATTCGTTGCAATATGCAACGCGCATCGATGCGAGAGACGAGAACGCTCGCGCGTTTTGATCAGCCGGAAATTAGAATTTTAATTTCCGTGACGCGCGTCCTGACGCGTCGCGACGCTATGGAGACCGTCGTATATCGGGTATCCCGGATCATCCGCTTCCTTTTCAACAGTTATCGATGCGTTCTTCTAGACGTCGGCTAAGCGATTTTATTTCATGACATCAAATATTATAAAAACATCTATCGTGACGTCTGTACTAATAAAGAGATTGGGAAGAGAAGATTGTTTCCGGGGAAGAGGAAGGTTATTAAATTGCAACTGTATAAATAGTTTGATGATTTCGCAGCATTCTTTATGAATCGTCACATCATATCTGACGTGCACGTGACAGAATATTTTCTTAGGAGACACGATCGAAGCCGAAGACGATTAAAGTCGAAATTGATGTTTTTATCGATTCGGATAAATCAATGGCGGGATTATTCATTAATATCGATATATGTCTTTATAATGTTATTCGCATTCTACTAATATATCCTTTCATCCACTTTCCGAATTAATAAAATGGTGAACGAACTACTGATTGACAATGATATTTATGTGTGTAAATTCTTCATGATGCGATAAATGTGTCGACTAACTCTTCTACGAAACAAAAGAAGCGACAGAAACGTTCAGCGCTGCTCGATTCAACGAAACGACAAAAATCATGGAGAAGAAGCAACAAAAAGAGGATGTTATCGTCCTTTCCGGATCGAGAGATCGAGCTAGCGGAAATCCCTATTTATGGCGACTATTCCGACACACGTGCGCCGGATATCCCTCGGCGAGAATCCTGCGACATGCCATAAAGCACGCGGTTGATCTCTCGATAGATGCAAAACCAATAGCTGCCTATTGTATTGTATTGTGCAGCAAATCGGGCACAGTCCATCGCGCGAAATCAAAGCGCAACTTGCATTTTCTCGGTTTCCGCGGTTCGGAGACGATCTAGGGAGATGGATCTCGATGATGGTGGTGAACGATGGGGAGCAAACGCGCGTCAGCGCACTGAGAGGCCGACTAAAAAAGTTATAATCAAGACATTGACAATAGAATCTGGAGTTAAAAATCTGAACTGAAATTTAAAAAAAATTTCAAAAATCCAAATTGTGAATCATTTGTTTTGCTTAAAAAAACAAATTAAATGCACTTCTTACATCAGATGCTTGAATATCTTCTTTACGAGACCGCATGCATATAGTAAGATTTCGGACAAAAGTCTCCTGGTTGATCAATCGGTAAAATTAAATGATCGTTCATTGTTCTGCGTATGCATCTGTCTGCATTGAATCTCTCCTTATCTTCATAAAGAAACAAAAGCAATAAGAGAGACGTACTCGATGTCTCAATTGAAATGCAGCTAATGCTTAGCCGATAGCTAATGCCGATTTACGTTGCAGCATCCAATACATTCCATCGGTTGCCCTCTCAATCCTCTCTTTTTCTAACTCTCTTTGTCGTTAAAAGTGAAAACATAATTGACTAAGCCGTTGCGCCAGTCGAAAGCACCCTTCGTTAAAGGAGAGCGAATGTAACACGAAGACCGACTCTTTGCGTTTAATTTCCGCTCGATTACGCGCGAATTCGTATTAAAAAAAAGCGATTAAGGGATTTCGCTTCGCATCGCGAAGCATTTTTGTATCTTTTTAATTGTCTATTTCTCTCTTTCTTTCTTGCTATCTCTGGCTGTTAAGTTAAACGCCACAGACAATGCTGAGTGTTACTGCAATCATTGTCGCATCGATACTTAACGACTGGTTTTGTGTGTTAATTTATAGTTGAATTTTCCTCAGCGGATCTGGTTAACGATTATAAGCAATCCTGAAAGTAATTTGGTTTTCAATTAATCCCAAAACAACAGCCTACTACCACCGGTTGTACATGATATAAGATGTGTATAAACATTGGATGTTTCTTTAAGTTGTCCCTTTAATTACAATCTCTTCTTCTACAGATTTCCTCTAGAATAAATTTTTCTTTAGAAGATAATATTGTACCTCCACATCCTCCCTTCATCCCTCCTAACGTCGTATAAATTGGGATCACAGAGCTCAAGCCAGAATCTCCCACAGATATCATGTATTATACGAGTAGCGCACGCCCCATGTGAACTTCGTGCTGTTAACTCGAAATATTAGCTCGTTTTAAATTTAACTATAATTAAAAAGTTTATGGGATATGCGTTGAAAGATATACACATTTATCTGTATTTGTAATCATCATTTAAATGATATCATTTTTGTATTTCAAATTTCAAATGTAGAATAACGTATCTCGAAAAATTTGATATTTTCATAATTTTATTTACATATTTTTTACGTATTTTATAAAAATTTAGTAAAAAAAGGACTAAAAAGTCGCTTTGAGCAAGATGTATTAATATAGCGAAATATACCGAAATAATCCGACTGCCGAATGACAGAAGAACGGCGCAAAGTATCTGAATATTATCAGTCGTATGCAGCCGACTTCTCCTATCCTCTTTCCCGCCCACCCCTAAACAAGCAAGAGATTCCTCGCTATCGCGATAGTATCGATTTTCCATTCCTTCGCCTCATGGTCGAAAAAAGTAGATACGTATCGCTATTATATAATTATTATGCGAATATTCCCGGCATTAATAATCTGCATGCATTATTGCAATGTATATATGACTTTCGTTTTCCTCTTTTCCACTCTATTAAGAAGCTCTGAATTTTTTCGAAAATTTGACTGGAATCTTTTCCGCAATATTTCATTATCCAAATCGGGTTTTATTACTAAATCAATATATATTAATCATATCATATCAGTTAATAATTTTCTTACGATTGTGTGTTACACACACACTCTTCTATAAATAAATATAAATAAATTTTATTAAAATAAAATAATCTTTCTCTGATATTGGATACTGGGGGATATCACGATACTAGAAAAATTTCATTATTGCAATATTCATCAGTCTCGGTTTCGGTATTCGATTTCGACAAAAACAAATATAAATGCATGGAAAAAATGGAGAAATATTGCATGAGTGTATGACTAATTTTCTTTTATTTTTATCAGGTCTGCGGTTATTTTCTTTTTTAAGCCGATTTTATGAAGATACTCTCGAACGCAGCTGGTATATGAGCTCGGAAAAACGCAACCGATATCTAATTACTTCATTCCATGATATTCTGTTTATTCTTCAGCAGGGGAGGGGCTGTTTAGTGCATAAAAGCGACCGTGGAGGACAACAAAAAGTGATGAAAATATAAATACGTGGATGGCAAGGGGGCGGATATTTCTCGCTCATGGTAGTGAAAAATTGAATGCTCCGACAAAGCGGAACGTGGCTCGCGTTCGTCCTTTTACTCCTCGTTCTCCGAGGAGAATTTGGATTTATTTTATATTTTTGGCTGATTCGCGGACCGGAAAGGTCACATGGAAAATATCGACTTGTGTAAACATATAGTTTCATGGATATATGATATTGCGTTCTAAACTAAATTTCTGTACACTTTTAAAGTTTAATAATAATAAGTAATAATAAATTTTCATTATTTTTTGTTAAACTAAAATAATTTATATTTTGATTTTATTAACCGGAAAGTTCATGCGGATTTTTTAAGCAAAATTCAAATGCAAAACTTTGTATTAATATAATATCAATATAATTAATTTAGTTTTGGGGAAAAATTTTGTATAGATCAGTATTGTAGTTGTGCATACTTAAAATATCATCTTGAAAAGTTACTTTAAATAGAAGAGATTAGCATCCGCGAAATAAAACCACCAATTTTTATAGCTGTTGTGTTCATTGTAAGATCCTACTTTTCTCTCAAAGCACGCAGTATAAATTAAATTAATAAATGTTAAAATTAAGAGCGATTTCATCAATTTTAATTTTATAACTGTTTATGTAATAATCAATAAGTGACGGCTCAAACTTTTGAAAGTTAGTCAGAGCCATATTCTTAACAATATATATCGTGTGTCATTGAAAAGTGAGATTACCCCTAATCTAACATTTACCATTAGTTTGAATTTTCTCGTAGCGAAAATTGGTAAAAGTGCGGAACTGTTGCGACGACGAGTATTTGTTCGTTTAAGCATTTGGGCCGGAATACATTAAACACAGTAAAACTTGTCGAGTGCACTGCTTCATGCAACGCTACCCTCGTTTCTCTTCCGCGTTTCGCGCCTTGGCGTTATGGAGATGTAAAATACTTACGTACATACGCACCACGGCTACGTACTTTATCGTTCGCTTCGCGCCGAATGTAGGTTGCATCGCGTGCGATACTCGATAAAAGCGAAAGCAAAAGGACGTAAAAGCCACTGCGTTCGAAAGAATACTGACGGGCACACTCCGTGCTCGCGATTCTATGGAAAAAGAAATTTACGGTCGTAAAATGTAAAATCATCGTTTCCCTCGAGCATTCTGGACAAAATCAACTTTGTCGAAAACAACTGTACCTCTGCATTGAAGTCACTTCGACATATCGGCAAAAGAATCACTGCAATTTCAAGAGCTAAATTGATACAAAGAAAGATTTTCAAAATTTTGCGCGATCAGCAAATAGCAATAGGAAATACTTGAGAGAAAAAGCATTATCTAGTGAAATTTATTATCCAAAATATTAAAAGTAAAATATTTTTTTACTTTTCTATTATTTCTACTATGTATGTTTCATTTGCATTTCTATGATTTTGATAACTAATAATAAAAAATTTAACAAATAATTCTACAAGTCTTTCGTTAACTAATATTAATTCTATGTACTGAATATAATTATGCTATCTATAATAGAATAGGATAACACAGAATATTCCATATGTTTTATTTATTTTGTAAATGTTTATTTGTACTTGGGGCTAGTCATTTTGTGGAAATTATATAGTTTCAATTTGCGCGACTAAGAACTAAATCTATCTATACATACCTCTGTGTTTCTCTCTCTTTCTCAGCTATTTCGATTTCGAAATATTCTCGATCCAAGTATCGAGAGAGACCACTAGCCATTTCCGCCTCCTGTCGCAATCCACGCACGTTCCTAATATCCTGAACCGTCGAAAAGCACGATAAGAGACGTTCACTATAGGTATCTCTGAAGACTATCGATTTTCCGAAAACGCCCCGCAAATGGCTACGTTCCAGAAAGGAATTACATTAGATACTTTTTGCTTTCCTTATCGAAGAAAGATAGAAAATTCTATTATTGGCTCGAAATTGAAAATAGTCACTTCCGCTTTTATCTCTTTCGCCTATTACTTAATGCCTGCCGTAATACATCGCGGACAGGACTTTTTACGTAAAATCCGACAGAATATTATGTAACTGTCAGAAGACTTAGTACGTAATGTTATTTCCTGCGAGATTAGGTTTTTGTCGGTGACCACATCGAGATGCTAATAGTTCTTGTCTTGTAAGCTGCCAGAGACAAAGGTTAATTCAGCAGTTTTCATGAATTAAGGTTTTCGAAACAGCAAATAATTAACGGGACATTATTTCTAAAAGTTTTAGATTTTTTCCGAAACTGAAAATTGCATTTCTAGAAATTAAATTACACCTGAAATTGTGCCTAATGTCTTATTCATTCTTTCACTTTGATTTTGAAACGTGAAAAATTAACAATACTTTCTTCTAAGTAAATTTTTTAGTTTAAATACATCTATGTATTTGACCATGTATATCTGTATTCTTAATTATCTCGTATGTCAATATCAGTTCATAGCAACACGACGATCTTTATTTTGTGACATATACTGAAACATAATATTTGGTCGAAATAATGAAATGGCACCTAAATGTGCAATATGCGCGAGTAATTAAAAAATCTTTTAAAAGTTTACGAATCATTGCTCGCGGCTGTTCAATATATAAATTGTGAACAAGCCATGTGGACGACAAGTTCAAAAAGAGGAAAATATACTTTTAGTACAAAACCGACAATTTTGATATAATTGAAATGAATAAAAATTAAATAGCTTTTATGTAAGATCAATCAATTTATGCGGTGTATTTAGTTTATCCGACGAAGATTAAGAAAGATCTTCGCAAGAATTATTATCTTCAAATTTACATCCTTTTCATGCAGTCATCTCCGTAATGGTTGTAATGATTGAATTAAGACTTTTTATTATTAGTTTTTCAGACTGATTTTGTATTAAAATGGTAAAAATATATTTATTATAATATTAGAATAATATTTTAATAATTTATATATTTATTTGCACGTACTATTATTGAATATAACTGTTATATTGATTTGATTTCTACAAAAGTTTACATTTCCATAAAATATAATAAGTTTAGTATTTTCCAAATTCCATCCATATTTGTATAATAATAAAATTATTGTATAATAATAAAAACTGTTATTTCTGGTTCGCTGCATAAACTGCTGCACAAATTGCTGCAAAACACGTTGAATTTGCAAAATCAGAATTTGTGGAACTTTATTTATAATTCCACGCACCAGATCACGAGAGTGATAACGCGCGGACGCAAATTCGTCATTATTACTGTCATCGTGGGTTCGGGTTATATTACGCACGACACGCCCTTAGTGATTCTGGGACATTCTGTAAACAGAATCCCATCGTGAGTTCTGTCGCGAATAATGGATGGTCTAAAGTGGTTTTAGAGCGAGACGCCAAAATGGAACACCGCGAGACGCCGGTCCTCCGTTTCCATACGAGAGGGGAAATCGATCGATTGCGTTTGCGGCGAGATCGCGTGGGTAAACTTCATTTGGACGCTTCTTGCATGGGGTATCCTAGCGGATAATAATTTTCCAGTACCTGGAATAACCATCTTTGAATTATGATACATGACGGAAACGAGAAAAATTGCCGGGGTTCGTGCACGCGAGCGCAATCGGGCAAGACATAGTTGGATTAACAATCATTGAACCCGAGCCGCGGATAATGTGAAAGTAGCGTGATTTTATTAATCACGACAATTGTGAATAAATAAACACGTGCTATCGTATTATTTTATTTACGCAACTTCAATGAGCACGGAAAACGTTATTGCGCGCGGGCTGCGTAAATTGTTATTCAAAACTTTCCCGTGTTCGGGATTACATCAGGCATTATACACGTTTGCGTTAGGAATAATTAAATCTGCTGTAGACTGCAACTCGCAGCAGAATTTTATTTACGATGTTACGCATGTGCCATTTGAAACGGTAAACACTCGGGGGATCTCGGAATAAACTCGGTATAAATCAGGTCGCGCAACGCAAAATTGATATAAACAAATATAATGACATTCGCGAGAATTCCGTCCCCCGCCTCCCTCTTCCCACATTCCGCGAGTTCCGTGTAATTCATCCTCAACGCGAATTAATCGTCATCAATAATCACTAATCCGATTATTCGAGGTAATTTCTATCTTGTTTGTCGGTAATGTCAAAGTGGCTTTTTGCACTCCCGCATTTATAAGGTTAAAGGTCACTAGTTCACAGTGTAATACTCCGTAGGAAATTAAGTGGGTATTAAGTGGGCGGTATGGTTTGATCCTCCCCGCGCGCGTCCTGGTTTCACCCTTCTCCACCCCCGTGACGTTACTCGCGCAATGACATCGGCGCGTTGTCGAGCGGGTCGAGGGGCGGAGGGGGCGGAGAGGGCGGTTCCGGCGAACGGTTCTTTCCCTCATCCCCTCAAAAACTTGTGTTCCGCCCGTAATAAACCAGTCGCCCGTTGAAATTGACGCAATCAAAACGACGCGAAGCAATAAAAGAGGGCCGGAATTTCATTTTTGTCGTCCCGCGGCGATGTGCGTCCGTCCGTCCGTCCGACTGACCGGCCGGCCGGCCGTCGATGGCCCGACAAATCCGAATTATTTCTCGCTGCGAGACGATAAATCGAACGATTAAATCTCACTCGTGGGCTGGACCGCGTCCATGGCTAGAACGCAACGCACCGAGGCGAAATTAAAAGGGCCTCCGCCTGTGTATTCGCGATTCCACGCGTTGCAAACGCGCACGGACGCACGAGTGCAATTGAATTGCGAAATTTCGCAGATACCTTCGCGTAGACACTACAATTAAAATTCGCTTAGCGGCGCATACAAGTTTTGTCGCGAAGAATTTCTACTGCTGGGTCAAAGACTCAAATGCAATTTTTTTGATTTGTAAACGGATATTAAATATCGTAGGTTCTTGTCTGATGTGTTACTTTTAATAAACGATTCGCAAAATGTTTGAAAAGATAATATGCAGATGGTACTTTTATTCTTCGGCACATATAATAAATCTTTAAAGCATCCTTAAAACGGAATGTGTTTCGGATCGCCTCGGAAACTGATTTCATGTGTTTTATCGTAGCTTTTTCCACAACTGCGAATGTCGTTTTTCTCGGAGTAATAGTTTCCTCGGGAAACGTCCAATGATTCTTCGACTGCTAGAAAAATTGCTTCTTCCGCGATATCCTTCGAGGATATCGATCGCAGTACCCCATTGTCGATCGTACCAAGATGATATTCCCTCAAGTGATTCTTGATGCTCGGAAAGAGAACTGGGTTGCTCAGAAATAATATGACGATCTCATGACGTTTTGCATCCGGCCGATGCCGCCCTGTTTCTCTGAGTTTTTATCAACCCTCTCTAAAAAAAAACACTTGAGTGCTCCTGTAGCTCCACCGTCAGTATTCTGCAGTCATCATCACCTGCGTCTCCAAACAGCAACTTCTTTTCCTTTCCGAGAGATCGAGAGGAGTCGCCAGAAAGGACCATTATTTTGAGACGATCGATAACTTCCAGAACACCGTAACCGAATCCCCCGAAGAAGAGGACTTGCAAGCGGTACTCGCACGCGGGTGGAAGGATTGCGCGAGGAATTTATTTTCGAGGAGACAGCCGGAATTGCTGCGAGTTCGGAAAACCGCGAACTGTGTCGGGGAGAACATCGGGAGAAGTCAGAGAAATAGGGTCACTTCCGTTTCCTCCATTATTTCGGACGATACCGTAAATTCAACAATACGATAAAGAAAATCTCAAGTTGTAAAAAGAGTTGTACAGAACTTTCGAGAAAAACAGCTTCGATTGATTATCACTCTGACTTTTTCGTCGGCGAGAATCAAAAGATTCCAAGATCTGCAAAGTCCAACGCTCGCGAGAAGTGCCAGCCGCCAATTTTAGGACACCCTGTGTGCGCGCGCGAGGTGCACTAATACCTTGTCTGCGCTTTGGCGCGAGATCAAATTAGATTCGACATTTGTTTAACTTTCAATTCGATGTGGTTTAGATCGCATGAGTACGGACGCGGGCTTTCAATTAGCATGGAAGCTCACATGGGTGAATTGAACGTATGCACTGATGTTGCGTTTGCGCTCCCCAATTTCCGGTTTCCGGTGCTCGGTTTCCAACCACCGAAACCGGGGCAGTTGCCCCATTAAAAATTAGCGAACCAGAGAACGCATTTCAACATACAAACGGCGACACGGGCGAATTATCGTCGCTCGTTGAGCTCGCAAATTATAGGCGGTAAGCTTTGTTCTCTCGTAAACGCAAAGCTAATTACGAATGTAAAAACGTATTGTAGTAAACATATAAATAATAATATAATAATTAAATATATAACAATCGCACGAAATTATATAAAATCTAATTATAATATAATGTAGGATAATTTCGAGATGGCCATATGGGAGAGACGATCAATTGTTTTCACAGTCTGTGTAGACCTTTAGTTGTGTTTGCAACTAAAGGGAGATTTGATATTTTACAGAAAAATATCATAATTGTGAAAATATTTCTATTCTAACTTTGCTGCTTGTTAAAAATTTTTTCATCCGTTGCTATTTTCGCAGAAATATCAGAAATACCTGGCTTGAACTGACAGAAACCAAGAGTTTAGGTTTATTTAGAATTATTCGCGTGTAGCTGATGTTATGGTTTCTACTCTTCCCTGCCACAGTTTATGAAATGCTATATATATCATCTTTCTCGTTTAATAAAGAGAAATGGTCATAACAGTTCCGGAATAGTTGGCCATCCGAGAAATTATTATTATTATTATTTTTCTACAAAATTTCCCTCTTCTTTTCAGATACCGAACAAATATATATTTAAATAATACCCGTGGAAAATGAAAAGAAAAGATCTATTAACAATCAAGAAAGTGAAAAGAAAAGAAGCTATTAACAACTTTTGTCAAAATTTTTTTACTATTTTTACTAATTACTTATTCTTACTAATAAATTATATAAAAAAATATATATTATAATTACGGTGATATAAGCATAAGATATATTTGAGTGTAGTCCATATACGTGATGAATCAAGTAAATGTATGAGTTCACATACATAAAGTGCAAAATTAGGTCAAAATTTCAACAGAATTTCACAAGGGATCTCTGATCCTTGACTGACGTTACGGACTGCCCGGTTGAATAACATTCTTTTTAAAATTCCCTTTAACTCCTGATATTAACGAACTTTAGCGTTTATCGTGTGTGAAACGCGTTAAAGTGCTTGCTGCAAGTGTCTGATTCTCCTTTTCGCGCGCTGTCAACGGAATGCCACTTTAACGGACCGCCGCTTTTTCAGGAGCAGCGCAATAAGGGAATTTCGTCGCAGGATAAAAAGCAGAGAAGAATGGCCACTGTCGAGCTAAGTAAGCTTGACCGCTGCTCTCTGTTCCCGACGTGCAGTTTCAAAGTTTTCGCCGGCTGAATTCCAGCCATCTCGATCGACTTTCGATAGCGACAGCGAGCGGCAGAGAACAAAGCGGAATCTCGATAAACCGCGGTGACTGGACCAGCTTAAGTAAAGTTTCATCTATGTGATAATGAACGATACGAATAAAAGAGAGAAAGAGCTGGAACTGGCCTTTTTATACGGGGGATTAAATCGTATCGGGAACGCGTCAGTTACCGAAAATCTTGTAACGTGAAAAAAAATCGCTTCTTTTTTATCCCTTTGCTTTTTTAACCAACGTGCTGCCGTGAGATATGGGTAATCGATATGAAATATTTAAAAGGTCGCACGTAGAATGCCAAATAGCCTATGGACATACGCTAATGTGATGTAAAAGCCCGCGGCTGAATTGGAAATTAATGTTGTAAACGATGCAAGGACGCTGGAATACTGCGTGCGTAATTGCAGAATCCTGCATTATTATTTTTGTTACTATTACTATTATTATTATTATTATTATTATTATTATTATTATTATTATGACAATTAGCATAATTATGCGTATCATGGCCCTATTACTGCACGACAATGAATGCTATTTGCATTACCGGGTAATAAATCGTGAACACCAGTGCCAACTCGTCTATATAACAAAAGATTATGTTAGTTAACGTTAATTGCTATGCGTAACTAAATGTTATAATCGCGCAAGCTATTGTTAAATTTCCGGCCGAATCTCTCTCGCTTCTTCCTTTTC
This sequence comes from Ooceraea biroi, assembly GCF_003672135.1. Lineage (NCBI taxonomy): Eukaryota > Metazoa > Arthropoda > Insecta > Hymenoptera > Formicidae > Ooceraea > Ooceraea biroi. The sequence goes on from NC_039506.1 coordinate 3,448,728, forward strand.
TCATCTCTTTTTCTCCTGTTTCTAGGATCTATTCCGAGGTGTTGTCGCCGATATTGTAGTTGCTGTAGTTTCGGATGAAAAGTACCGATGTTTTTTTACTTTTTCTTCGAGTCTATAATGCATATCTTTTGTCCGCATCTGTTTCGCATGCGGCGGCGGCGGCTATTGTTCCACAGCTTTCGCGATTAAAGTTTAAATTGCTCGCGAGCGAGCGGCGTTGGGTGAGCTTGATGGGAACGAGCCGTTCGCGATTATACACGCGAAAGGTGGAAGTTAAATATTTGATGGACATCGTAACTTCCAGGCTGGAATTCATGGTGTTAGAAAAAGAGAAAAAAGGATCATCATTTTTCCTTTCATTACGTGTTACGAATTACTATTCGGCAAATTCGGAACTCCATCACGGAAATATGCGGCGACAGTGAAATAACAGCATATTTGCAAGAAAAATAAAGAGACACGAATTTGTGGCGACTTTCTTTTCCGATTTCCAGAGAAAAATTTTATATTACCTTGTTATCATTAATGCCTTAATTTTGGCTCCTCTTAATCATCTCTGCAAATTATTTTTTACATCACATAGAATTCTCACAAAATTGTTTCCTCTCGTTTAAAATTATTGAATTTTGACATGAATATATATTATATTTCCCTCAAGATCGCATTAGTCGTTTTAGATAATAAGTTTTGCAATGGGTGTGCGCATCCTCTGGGGTTTAATTCCTTCATGCGGTTCCAATTTCGTTGAACAATGGAATATCTCGCGTAATATTGACAAAGGATTGGCAGCGGATAATCGAACGATTCGAGACGAATCGATAGCTTTCGTAGAAACTCAAATGAGACCGCTCTCCACCTTGAAATCGATTCGTTCTCGTTAGCGCGTCAGTCAGGCAGCGATGTCGATTATAATGGGTATCGCTTTAAGTATGACGTCGCGAGGGCACGTCGAACTTCTTTCATTAAACTTATGCGTCGAGGGTGAGCGGCGTACGATTACGTAAAGCCACGCGCATTGTTCCTTAAAAAGAAAAAGAAGGAGACAAAAAGAAGGAAAGAGGCGAACGTGATCCAGTATTCTTGAGTATTTCAGTATCTTGACGAAGTAATGGATTGCCCGTCGCGCACTAGACATTAATCCAGCGCACTTTACTCTGGCATCATTTAAACACTGCCGCGTACATGCAGCACCAAATGAATCAAGCGAAATATTACAGACTGCTTCTTTCACGACCGTTAAAGAGAAAGCTATTTTTCTGTTTCAACAATTCAAATAACATATAAAATATGAGTGAAAACCGAGACATGTATACTCGTGCGATCCAGGTTGATTTTTAATCATTCCTCGAAAGAGCATCGTTCACCACTCCTCACGAGATTACGAGTTATACAAGTATTCTATTTCCAACGTCTGATATCGACGCGTTTTAGAATAATTACTATTCGATTTTCAGAGTCAGAACTCATTTTGCATTCAGGTCCATCTCGCATTCAGATCGATTGATAACTCCTCGCGCGCCATCAGTCCATTGGCGTATAATCGAGGGCGTAGTTTAGGGGCGCGTCGTTCAGACGTTCGAAGGAAGTAAAAGCGACAAAATTTCCCACAGTAGCCAGACGCCGTCGTAAACGTCGATCCCGTCGAGAACCTCTCCTTGCGCTCCCGCGGTGCAATACGGATATCAATTTTACGACGACGATTCGACGCCAGACAAATACCGGGCTTAAGGTACCAGCGAAAACAATATTAACGGCACACGTCCGGAAGACCGGGACAAGATTCATGGGGACCGAGAGAGAGCGCGTCAGGAAAATGCATGACTAAAGAAAATTGCGCGGTAAAACGACGCGCATTTCACGCGTCGAGACAGGGGACACCGTCCCCGGGCAACGTGAATTTCGGTGGCCGGATAGTTCACTTCACCATGCCTTGATTTATCTTGAAGCCTTTGAACGACGGGCCATAGGTCGACTCTTCGCGACCTGAGCGAGCCGCAATCTCTTCGAGATCGTCGGCGGCAAACTTCTTAAACAAGCTTCTAATATTTTAGTAATAGTTTAACGAAGATTACGTAGCTTCTCGGAAATTTAAAAAAAGAACGCTGTCTTCAGGAGAGTTAAAGAAAATTTACGACGACTTAATGGAGAATTAATTTAATTAAGAAAAATTTAACTATATGTTGCAGATACAATGAGGTAGTAGATTGCCGACGAATGTTCTGGTGAGAGGTGGTTGCTAACACGGCGGGTGACATGTCGTTACTTTTGAGCCGCGGCGGCCGGAAGGGGCCCATTGCCTGCCTGGTGGCCCTAATCTTTATCTTCGTCCTCTATCAGCTGGGCATCATTTGCAGTTCCACCAAATACGTCCCCGCGGCCATGATGGTCAGCAAAGAGGTGAGACAGTTGTAATCATGTCCTTTCTCGTGTGAGATTTAACTAAAATCGTTAAAAGCACATTTTAGTTTGCACACGACATTTGCACAAAAATATTCATTGTTATAAATGGAAAAGATACCCTGTACAATTTCATGAAAAATTACCTTCATTATCCGGATGAGAAATTTTAATTATCTATCCGTTTTGCAAGCCACGCCTCTCGTTCTACTTTCTTCCCAGCGCTGTAATGATAATAACAATTATAACAATTAATCAGAATAATAGCAATGATAATATGAGTTCGATATGTCATCGCGACAGAAAGGGCGGAATCTCTGCATTATTAATCGGCAATTAATGATTGTCAAAGTTATTTTATTTATATCAAATTAATTTGCGACAAGCTGTTAAAATGAAAAGTGGGACTCCTTTTTTAATTCTTTTTTTTGTTTAGAGCATGTGCAAAATTGCCGGATTATTACTTTTAGGCAGAAAACTCATGTTACATCCATTTTGTGTGTGTGTGTGTGTGTAACAACTTTGGAAATTTGTTTGATTTTATATCCATTTGGGATAAAAGCAAGATTCTGATTAATACCTGGCACGATATACCAACTTTGGGAATTTGGACATTTTGATCAGGATCTATATAATACTTGGAACGTACTTGGGAAATTTCTGTATGGAAAACCGCGCGATTCCATTCCATTTTCCATTCTATTATTTTCCAGAAATTTACTGATACGTTATCTGACAATAAAGTTCGGCAAAACTAATTTAAATCATATTTCATTCAAATTCATCCAAGCCGGATCAGTAATGAGCATACTTGGTAACGCGTCCATAGTAACGTTGCTACGGACTTTTTCAAAGTGGAATTCTTCCGAGCTTTAAACGCGTATTCCAGCAACACTTTGAGAAACGCTCTTGGAATTCTCCGATTGAAATACCACTCCGGATGTCGATGAAAGCTTCTTTTTTTCAGCTCAACAAATGCTGTCATATCTCTCAGTATCTTTATAATTCCATCGGGAAGTTCTTTATAATTTCTTCGAGAACTCTTTAACGAGAAGAATTGGATATCGATTCTCCGCTTCTTCAAGATATTACTCAACGCTTTCGGCAAGAAGAAACCTTGTTAAATAGAAGGTTGTTAAATAATTGCCGATCACGCGTTGCTCACATGCAACCACTTGCCGGAACCAAAGTTTTACATGAAACAGCTGAGACGCGAGAGAGTTTCGTGTATTTTATCGCGCTGTTGTGTTATCCGGTGCAGATTAGAAGAGAGAACGAGATGTATTTAAGAATTGTCAGACTATGTATCGGAGCGGCGAAACGGCAGCAGCTGCAATTACTCGTAAGGCTTCGCTTCGAGCTTAATCAACGCCAAACTGCCGCTATCGGACGTAGACGAAGGGATGCTCAACGGTCTTGAAGAATAGTTGGAGCAACTTGCCGTACCGACGAAGCCGATACACTGCCGAGTCTAACTTTCGAGCCAACTGTTCCGCGTCTTCCCGATGCTTCCGCTGCCGACTTTCAGCCGCTTTTATTAATTTTCTTGTAGACTTACTTTAATTGCGTTAAGGTAGTTACGGTAAAATGCCGGAACGAACGACGAGTAAGAGTTTATATTCCACTCACTTACGTAGTTTAACTCTCGCTGAGGTATTTTTTAAGTACTCCACTTGCGGTTCTGTATCCGGTTACATCCAATGGGGTAATAATACATGAGGAAAAATGAGTAAATACAAAGTTTCTGTGAACGAAACTCTGAAGCTTTTCATCTTTTCTGTCTTTTTCAGTAGAAATTTCATCGAAAGCGTAACATTTTTCATGAGTTAATTTCACAGACGTGAATGAACGATGAGTTGTTCTTCTTCACTCAATTTCAAGTAGTATTTTATTCATAGTTGTTAAAATCTTTAAAAAAGAATGGCGTTGCTTTTTAAACCGGTGATATAAAATAAATTTGCCGCATTATTAATCTTTGTTTTTTCATATTAATTCCCACTTCACCATTATGTTATACTAATTTGTTGTGCAGAAATACGTGGTCGGCCCGTACGATCGCAAGACATACCCATACGATCGTTACATGCCGCTCATTTTCATTGGCGGTGTACCACGATCCGGTACCACCCTGATGCGTGCCATGTTGGACGCGCACCCTGATGTGAGGTGAGTATCGCAAATATCCACCGTGATATATTTACCATTAGGATAATATCGTAAAAAAACACGAAATTTACAAGTTTTTTGAAATTCAAAGCTGTGAGCTAGAATTTTCAAAATTGTTTATTCTTAGTAATAAAGTGAAATGTATAAAATCAACATAATTCAATATATATTTCTAATGTACTTAATTTTAATATATCCTATAATAACATGCGTGAACTAGATTAAATTTGAAATTAATCAATTTTAATTCTATAAATCTTTTCATAAAACAGAAGAGAATCTGAAGGGAGGGTATTCTCTTTTGAATTAATTAAATCGATCGAATAACTTTACGGACTTCATTCAAGGTGCGGACAAGAGACTAGAGTCATTCCGCGGATTCTTCAGATGAAGATGCACTGGTCCAAGTCCGAGAAGGAAAATGTACGTCTCACCGAAGCAGGAATCTCGAAGGAGGTGAGTATGCGTTCTGCTAACGCGAGCCCTCGGGAGAAATAACGGCAACGAGTTATGAGCACAGACCCCGTAAGAGAGGTATATTTCAACACTGGGACAGATTTGAATAATTTAAGCGTTGTAAAAAAATTCGCAATGAAAAGTTTGTGTTTTCCGAACTTATCGAGAGATGATATTTCGCCCGTGCACGTTGGCAAGTGTGAGAAACATTAGAAACTTTCTCTACAGGATACTTACATTATTCAGACGTATAAACTCCTCACCTCTGAAAATGAGGAAACGTAAAGTTTTTTACGAGGCTAGAATTTAGAGAAATAAAATGTATACGAAGTTGAACAGTGTGTTTTTGGCTTTTATGTTGAAAATGTAACGCGTTTGAGACTTTTATAGACTCTCTGTGAAGTCATTGGGCGCGTTATAATGACTGTAATTTACAAACAGCGATATAAGAAATCGATTTGCTCTTCTCCAGGTGATAGATAACGCGATAGCAGCATTCTGCCTGGAGATAATAGCGCGGCACGCCGAGCCTGCACCGAGATTGTGCAACAAGGATCCACTCACCCTGAAGATGGGCTCATACATCCTCGAACTTTTTCCTAACGCCAAATTTATATTCATGGTGCGCGACGGCCGTGCCACGGTGCATTCCATCATATCCAGGAAGGTGGGCGGAGAACCTTACATGCAGATCTTTTCGTTACGTTTTCCAGAAATATATTCGCAAGATTATTCGTGACAGTTTTGTCGTTTTTTTTTATCAACTTCTCTTTCAAACAAAATTGCCGCTTGAATGAAAGTTTATCATTTATTTTTCCAATTTTGAGCATTATGTATCTTGAATATTTCATACGCGATGTCTTGTGTAACGTTCTTTCTTACGTATGCTTAAATATAAAGTTGTATAGACTTCGGCGATACACAGAGAATGATACAACGCGAATTGACGTTTTTTCTCTTCGCAGGTCACCATAACGGGTTTCGATTTATCATCCTATCGGCAATCTCTCGTCAGGTGGAATCACGCAATTTCCGTAATGTACGGCCAGTGTAAGGAGCTGGGACCGGAGAGATGTCTGATGGTCCCTTACGAGCAGCTGGTGCTACATCCACGCCAATGGATGAAGAAGATATTAAATTTCTTGGATGTGCCGTGGAACGAGTCCGTCATGCATCATGAGGAGTTCATTAATAAACCTGGCGGAGTACCTTTGAGCAAGTAAGTAAAGAAAGAGAGAGAGAGAGAGAGAGAGAAAAGTGGAAACTGTACATAAACGATATTAAATAAACGGGAGCCAACGCATATAATATAATAAATAAAACAATGTTATACCATGATGGAATAATGAGATACATTATTGATGTTAAAATGTAATATAATAAACGCAATAAAATAACACTTTGTATAAGTAATGCGGAAATAATATGGCGGGGTAACAAAATGATGCCCCGCATTATTGATCGGTGAAGTAATGCCGTAATACGATTAATTAGTTTTTCACTTTATTAACGGTAAAACAACATAATTACACGACGAAATAATCGTTCATCAGTATTAAAACGATATTACGGAATTAATAAATGTACTCCGCGTTATTAATGGTAAGATCATGTTCAACAGGGTCGAGAGATCATCGGATCAAATCATAAAACCGGTAAATCTAGCGGCACTGACCAAGTGGGTCGGTAACATTCCCGAGGAAGTGGTAAACGACATGGCGGAAATCGCGCCAATGCTCTCGGTGCTCGGCTACGATCCTTACGCAAATCCACCTGTCTACGGAGCACCGGATAGTTTAGTTAGCGACAACACCAGACGGTACGTGTCCATTCGTTACGCCATATGGTTATTACAGTTGTTACGTACAGAATAGCTCACAAAGGTGTTCGAATCGATACACCAGAAGCAAACCAGAGTAAAAGAAAATTTATTTCAGAATACCGATTTGATGTAAATCGTTGCGAATAAAAGTATTACAAGTGCAATTAAAAATTAAAGCTGCAAATTTATATGAAGAGATGGTTGTTGGAAAAGATGCAGTATTTAATAGCATGCATGCTGCGTTGTTTTAAATTTGAAATGTGAGCTTTCTACTCATATATTTACTTTTAATTACAGAAACCTTTTCATCCTCGACTTGTTTATTTATTCATTTCTCTCTTCTCTTTGTAGGGTACTGGCCGGCGAAAAAATTTGGGAGGAGAAAGCGCGGCAATACCATCTGTCTCACAGACCTGTAGAAACTAACGGCGGTAGCAACGAGGAAGCTGCCTCCAGCACGGTCCCCGTCGCGTGACCCCGCGTGATTCTCTTAGGCGCGCGCGACACGTAACCAACTTCCATCCTAAGTCGCACCGGCTTAGGAGACTCTCCTCTGTACTTGCAAAGTAAACTCGATGACGACAAGTCGCGCCGAGAACGATTAATCGTCCTCGCCGCATTCTAAATCCCCTCCGTTATCGCACCTCGACGACACGCACCTGGACAACGGATTAATCGATCATTTCTCGCGGTGTTTATTTACCATTGTCAGGCTCACGAAACCAAAAGACTTGTAATATTAGCCGACGAAAAAGCGCAAGGTGTCCCAGAAACAGAGGATAAAACTTTGAAATGAAACTCCGGCGAAGAATTTCTCGGCGGCTCGTAGAACGTTACTGTGAAATGTGCTGCATCGCACGCAGCGGAGTAAACATATTTCTTTCAGCGAAGAAAGAAAACTAATACTCGTCCTAAGATCCGTCAACTTTTTAAAATTTGACGTCCTCGCGAAATTTTCTACCGCAGATAAAAGGCAAAACTGGTAGTTCGAAATTGTTGTCGGAGAATTGTTTCCAAACGTACAATTCTTTTTACGTTAGAAAAAGGATTGAATGTTTAGGTTTAATCGTCTATTTCTGGGACATTATGTTAGCGATAGTTACATATAATTGATATTCTTAGAAATAGTAATATATATGTTGAATAGTAAAAGTATTATCAATTTGAAGTGCTCGATATAAAAGAATGAAAACGATTACAAAGTCCAATTTGACGACACAATTTATTTCAAGTGCAATATATTCATATTAAAAGTAGATCTTACCAGTTTTTATCATAAACACATTATAAATCCCAATATTTTATTTCTATTTGATAGGGATAAATTTATTAACGATTAATTATCAATGATTGAGAAGTAAAATTTGTCTAAAGAAAATGTTCAATTCATTGATTCTCAGCATCAAATGGTAATTCTTTTAGATTCATAGGTATATATGTATCGTCCAGAATTACAAATATTTTAATAATATTACGAAATAGAGCCCAAATTGATGATGATACCAGCGATCTACGATTACTGATATTGTAAACCGCGAGAACAATAGACATGAAATTCGTCGCACTGAAGAGTTATACGATCAAATAATTTCGTCATCGTTGTTATCAAGGATCGGACCTGCTGTTATTACTCCGACAAGTTTAATGGTTTAAATGAATCCTGTAAAAGTAAAAGCAGAGATATATATATATATATATATATCGGAACAGTCCGGTCCTGTATTTAGATAAAATAACAAAGCGAAGTTGAGCGATGTATCGTGAGAAGGGAGCAAACGAAAGCTAATTATTCCTGTTTACAATAAATACTATTTTTGCTCGTTGCTACGTCTGAACTATTCGCACAATCGAATCTCGGGCATTGGATTAAATAGTTCGATCAGTTTCGTTCTGTTCGAGCTGTCCGAACGTGAATCTCGGATGTTTCTACTTTCGAGTAGTTCAATCGCACAATTCGTTGGAAAAATGTTTGTATGAGCTCTAGTTCGGACCTTTGCTTTAATAAGCGACGTCGACCAACAACGGCCAGTGATCTTAAGAAGAGAAGTGTTTAGGATATTTAACGACGTGAGATCAACTTCAAATGCGCAAAGGACCAGAAAGTAAACGTTGCTTCCTTTTGTCCTTTACAAATAAAAGTCTCGAGTTGGTCGATCTAAGAGGATAATAATCTCGCGGAAGTTCTCGGCTTTGTGCATAACTTAAGATACGGTTGTCTGATATGTTGACGACAAAGTTGTGCAAAATGAGTTGATCAAGTTAAGTAATATTTTTGAATCGATATAAATCTAAAATATAGAGTTCTACGTCGCCAAAGATCGTCCATGTGTTTTATTTATATTGTTCTTATTTTTTCGAGAAAGCTCATTTCTGTTGCAACACCTTCAATTATTGTAAGCGTATTCTACAAAGCCGAGAGATTCGACAAGATAGATTAGGTTTTTAATCCGTATTTTCCCCCACCGCGTATCGTTTACCATCGGTCGTAACGAATTGATGCATGAGATTTAATGACATATTTTATATTCGCCATAGTTTTTAGCTAGCGTAATTCATCGTGAGTTTTCAGCGGGTGACATTTAGTCCATATCTGTTATATTGCCAATATAATTATGAGCTTATCAGGAACTTTAAATTAGGTCGTTAGCCGTTATCGTTTGTTAAACATTATGAAAATTTCACAAAAGTTTTCGCAAAAGATTTTTACTAACTAATGCGAGAAAGAGCAGAATCAGTTGGACGCACCATGCATATTAGAGCGAATTAAAATCTGTTGTATATTAATTGATCTAAGAACTAAAACATAATATAGGTGCTTTGATCGATGAAATGCTCAACATATATTCTGCTAAACTATCTGATAGTTGATATGTTAAGTATTTTACGATACAGCCATTCATGTATTTATTGTATATGCTATCTTTATACCACTTTGTCTATGGTAGTTCTAACTTTTAAGACTTTCGTGGCTATTAATTAATTAGTGTTGTGCCAATGCTGTTAACAGACGCAGCATCTATCCAGAAGCCATGACTAACTGATTGTGTACAGTATAGTGTTTACAGAAGATTTATCCTCTTTAGCAATTCTTTTTGTATTTGCAATTTTCAGATACTATATGTAATATGTAATATATGTTTTACTTAAAATACAAGAAACATAATGCATAACATAATGCAACAGACCAATAATGCACGCTCTAATGCATCCAACTGAATTCGCTGAAGAATTATAACTAAGTAAACGTCTTTCGTTCAAGAAATACTTTAGTTTAATGTTTCTTATAAATGTTTTAAAAATCGTTTTCCTTTAAAGATTCTTTAAAAGAAAAAGAATTGCGAATTTTTTTTTGAAATTTTACTTAAAATATTATTTAATGAAAAAGCGACGCGAAGCTGTCGGTCCAATCTAATATTTATATACGTGTACATAATATCCACGAACTCTTCTCGAGCGTGATGCGGCGCAGTTTTGTTATTCACCGTTTTTTGTGGCAATCACATTATACTTTTAAGAAAGATACGACGCCGCGCTGTGACTAGACACGCAAAGATTTGTCGAAATCTTAACTATCTGTATCGAATTGTGCAATTAAATTATTTTAATATTACGCAGTTCTATTTTATTCAATCCACATGCATCTTATTTTCAGTTCGCAAGGAATGGAATCAACGATTATTATACATTTACAATCATGTACATTTAGAGTTTTGAGAAGTTGAAGAAGTCTCGTTTCAGTATAAACGAGAATCAAATTTTAATAAACAACAGAGAGGGATGAGGCAGATAACAATATACAAAAATATAGAAGATTCTATGCGACTATTCCGTCTAAATCTTGAAATCTCTAGTTTATCCAGTAGAAAATTTAGTAATTCAAATTACACTACAAATATTTCTATGAAGATGCTTTTCGATATTTTGCCTGCACCCAGACTCTGTACATTTTTAATTGTTTCCCCCTGTTAACTTGCAATCTTCTGTCGACAAAGTTTTGTTCCTCGATGAAGCCATTATCGGTAAATAACGTTCTAATGTCCTCTGGAACAATTAATACTTTTTCGTATAACGAATATTAATAAATAAGTAGCCGAAGCTTTCACGAAATTTTATAAATAAGTTTCAGATATCAATAATCCGTCGAGAATCATTGCGGTAATGTATAAACGGAAAATTTCTGCATTTAACACAGTAAGAGTATATAATCGCTACGTTAAAATATATTTTACAATATTAAAAGAAATATATTAAAATTCTAAGATGAAATATTACCTTGTTTGAAAAAATACACTCGCGTGCCGTCGCCACGCACATAAAAGTTCTCGCCGAGACAACTGCCTTTCTTAAATCGCAATTGTGCAAGATCGTATCTGCCGTAATCGCGGAACAACACTATTCCCCCCGGTTTCAGGTACTTATGCATCTGCTGTACAACGTGCTGCATTCTGCAAAGCATATTATAAAGAACCATCAATTAAATCTGCATGTATTGGACTTGAGAATTAATTAAAATAGTCCAAACGGATTTTTCGGTCAATTCAATAATAAACATGATAAAAGATAATAAAAAAAGCCAAAATTAATAATCAATGATGAGGACGTACTTGTCAGGATGGATAGCAGATAGTACGAATATAAGAACGATAATGTCCAGGCTTTCAGGTTCAAAAGGGGTCGCCCACGTCTCCTGAGTTGCGTCAAGCACAAATGCTTTACACCTAAAATTGTAAACATCTTACGAATTGTCCAAATTACATACATAGCATTTGATTAGACAATTGTAGACAAATTAAAATGAGTTCAGTGCTCACTGTACCTGCTTACATCGTAAGCAGGATTCTGCTGCAGTATATCGATAGCTTTCGCGGAGAAATCGCAACAATATACAAATAATTTTGGATCTATGTTATATACGAGTACAGGAAACACGGTGTTTCCAACACCACATCCTATTTCCAATATTTTGCAACCTTCGTTACATGGTAAATCGAGAATTTTTATGTGCCTCTCTCCATGACTTCTTTCTTCGTCCGTAAGTGCAGCTCTTATGGGTCTATCAATATTCTGTTTAACTGTATTGGGAGCCAATTCGGGAAACTCGATCAGTAACCAATGTCTGTCCTTAAAAAATCTAAAATAATGCACATATTGATTAAAGATTTATCTCTACAATAATGTTCCAACTAAAAACACATAAATTTATATTACATTTAATAATTTATATAATAAAGTGATGTGATCGAAAATGTTTTCTTAAACTGTACGCACCCATTGTTATGTATCCCATAAAACTTGTCCCAATATTTATCTGCTTCAGTCTCATATTTCAGAAGTTGATCAGATGATACTGTGACAGCAGAATTCTCATCCACTTTCTCTTGCGCCCATTTCTCTTGTTCCTCGTTCCATGTAACATTGTCCCTTTTAAAATACCAAATATTTAATATTTAATTAAAATAATTATATGTATCATATGTAATTATAAGTATAGAACACATTTATTATGTAATAACAAATTAAAATTTAGTAAGAGGAATAGAATATTAATTATTAAATAAAAAGTATATCATCTCAAAAAATATGCATTCTCCAAGCAGCCCTATCTCTAGGTTAGGATACCATGTGACAGGTAACAATAAAAACTTATAACCTCTTTAACCAATAATAAAATAAAACTAATATGAAATTGGTACTCAATTTCGAATGCAACGCAGTGGTTCGATTATATGAAAACAAGACTTGTTTACAAGCATAAGTGCTCAAAGCATTTTTCCATATTTCTATATTTTTGTAGGTTAAGCTGGATGTGCGTGATTCAATCGAACATCAAATCATGGGACACACGCAGCTGTATGCACATTGCTGCATCGTACCATGTATTGTGTTGAAAAACGTCCCCATGGGAAGGTAAATTTCGCGTTCCAAATTGCGGTCTCTCCATCTCGCGATCGTCGTCGCTCGTTGTTCTCTCGGCCATGTTTGAAAATGTGCCGGTGAAATGGCGCGACCATATGAGATTGAAACAAGCACTTGACAGCGTCTAAAGTCTAAAAGGTCTAAAAAAAAAGAGATGGAAAATTGCACGTCAGTCGCATGAATATTAATGCATAAACGAATCGCTAGCACAATCTGTAAATCTTTCCTTCTACAAACGATCACTTAACATTCATAAGCCACTGTGTAACTCTTGCAACATTCGTGAATATTTAGATTTGATGAACAATTCGCAAATAAGAATAAAGCATGATTTAATAAGGAATTATTTAATATTATTATTCAATATTACGATTTGTTTATGCTACATTATGTAGCTCAGAGATATATCTCTGGGTATACGTTCTAACAGACATAAACTGTCTTATGCAATTAGATATAACAATGCCATTAAATGATGGCAAGCATTGAATAGAAAATTATTGAAATAAAAATTCAGGTAAATAAAACAGATTTATTTAACTACTCCAATTTCTTTCTGTCTTAAGATCGTTTGACAATAAAATTGAATATTAAATTTTGACAAATAGACGAATATTGACGGCTTTAAAATATATTTACCCAGTAAGCAAAATGTGTGCAATCTGCCAGCAGATTGGCAACAGATTACTGCAGAAGTTGATAGCAAATTAGCATCCGTTATGTCCGCATTAGGATAGTGATCTGCCAGCAGAGCCTGCTAACAGACTCTGACGGCAGATTGGCGGCAGAAACCGAACAGAATCTGCTTTTGGCCATTCATATTTACGATATATTAAAGCATGTGTTTACTTTTAACACACTATAAATTGTTAAAAGAACGCATTTGTTTGTTTGTTAAATTAAAGCACATTTGGCTTGATGTGTCTTTCTGACAGTTCGTTGCATAATCTCTCTCTTATTGTTAATTTATTCTAATCTGAAGTCCGAATTTTGCTTTCGAACTTCAGATTGCTCGTGGCGCGCGTGAACTACATGGACGTTGTCCATGGGAGCCTCTGTGCCGCGAGTGCAAAAATTTTCAGAAAAATTAATATTATCATGCCAAGGCGCGTATATTAACTTATAGAACTGTTAGGCTAAATCTTAACATCGAGTAAGAACTCGACGCGTGCACCGCATAGCGGTGCGGAGCGAAGACACATATTCATAGCCGTGTAAATTTGAATACTGTCAAAAGCTGCAGATCCTGTTCGGTTTCTGCTGCCAATCTGCCGTTAGATTCCGCGCGCGCAGATCTTGCTCGGTTTCTGCCGCCAATCTGCCGTTAGGTTCCGCGTGCGCAAATCTTGCTCGGTTTCTGTCGACAATCCGACTTCGAGCCATGTTTGCAGATTCTGCTCGGTTTCCGCCGCCAATCTGTTCTTAGATTTTGCGAGCAAGCTCTGTTACATTTCTGGCACCAATTTGTCGAATTAATCGTTAATAACAACTTCTGTATGAAATTTGTTGTCTTTTGGCTGGCAATAAGTTGATAGCAGATAGTTAGCATCATCTGCTTTCGGCAGACTTGGCTATCTGGGTAGGTACACAGGCGTAAGTATACACGCATTCGAACATGAAATGCAAATTACACGGCCTTAGTAAGAAATAAAATTTGTTCCCTTTTTCGGCAAGAAATTATAGACCACGACAATACGGGGCAGCGCAGCGTGCGTTCAATTGCGCGCGCGAACGGCTGCAGGATCAACGACCTAAGGAAAGTGATATAGGTTAGGTTGAGGGTATATGCGTGGTATGCGGAAGCTGGATGGGTGTGACGCGGTGAGGGGTGCAGGTTGCGAGGGTGGTGCAAATTGCGTCATTGGATGCTTGATGTTACAGGGACGACTGGCATCGCATCCCCCTCCTCTTCCCCCATTTCACTTTTTAGCAATCATTTATAACAATCAGGAATATGAAAGTGCGGAGTTTTGAGTTACCAGAATGCCGAATATCTTTCACATGCGTAGTCAGATCCATAATAGAGATATACGACAGAGTACTTGTAGATATTGTTCTACATTATGCTTTTCTTTTTACAATGACTTTGAACGCAAGGTGACGTAAGAATGAATATGAAACATGATATTGAAATGATGAATATCGCAATCTGGAACAATTATGTCATGACAGAATTGTTTGAAACAGCTGGTAAATAATCTGATATATTCCTCGTGTTTCTAACTGCAGTCTCCCTGCCTCAGTTAGCTATTTCCGGAAAAATCAATTCTATAGATACATTAACCAAATTACTAAAGATTATCGGAAAGGCTATTCTGTAAATGATTGATGAATTAAAGCTATTTAAGAGAAGCTCACATTCGGATGGAACGGATGGATAAACGAGGAATATTCGTTTTTAATCTTAGCTAGTTGTTTTAAGTATCCATAATTATCCTGTGAAAAATCAAGAAGGATGAGGGTCAGATATGGAAATTGATAAAAAACATTCAGTAGCTTTAGAGTCAATATATCTGATTTTTAAAAGCTGAAACTGTAATTTAAAAATTATTTCTTACAGACACTTCTTAATCGCAATTTTGTGAAATTTCATTTTGATTTTAATTTAACCTGATCTTTTACTTTTTACAACTACTTTTGCTTTGCGCATGCAATTTTTTGAAGCGCTCGTTGATTCTGTTTCAAATCCCCAATCTCTAGGAAAAAATGTAAATGATACTTATACTATATTGTAAAACATGATTCATAAATTTCGTGCCAGTCATTATTCAAATGTACATCTCTCAGTGATATACAAGAACTTTCTTTTTTCTCTCTTGCATCCCTTCGATTCGTCCATTTTTCGCGCGAGAATACGGCGATCGTCGGTTCGTTCGCGAGGACGCTTTTCCGTTATCGACGCGGTGTGGCTCTTTGGCGACGAAGCGAGATGAGGCAGCGAAAGAGACGAGACGTGGAGGACGTGAGGTAAAGCGCGCGGGCGCGCGCGATTCCTGGCAACCGGTTGCCAAGGGCCACCAGGTCCTCGCGCCGCTCCTGCACTCGCCGCCTCGTCGTGGGTGGCTACCGTGATGTCCTAATCCTGCCGTGAGTCCCTAGGGGCAAGATCGATACACATCGTGTGATCCGTTTCCCTTTCCGCCCTTCCTCTCTCTCAGGCCCTGTGTTTTCGCGCGCGACGAGTTAGCACTCATCGATCTCAGTCGGCAAATTCGCCAAAAAAATGGAAAAAAAAAAACAAAAAAAAAACAATTCTGTTATCAGTATCTGTTTTGAATTTTTGATAGCGCCTCATCCCCAAAACTTGCAAAATGTATCGTAGCAAGATATTTTTATGAAGCATATTAATGAGTTATCGAATGGATCGCAATTGAAATCCAAAAAAAACGACAAGCTTCGTATATTCTTTGCCTACCAAACGGAGTTCTTTTCTTATGGTATTTTGATATCCAGTGCAGCAAGGGTTTCCGATTGTAACGAGCTGTACTTCGTGCTGGCGCATTTGCACCACCGGAGACTGTAGCAATAAGAACTGCACTTCCCTTCACACGAATATTGTATTCTTTTACATGTACGAGTGATCATCTTGCATCTTCCCATCCCCGCGACTTGTGGGGTTTTATAAGGGATACAGATAAGAAGAGATACATGCAGAGGAGGAGAAGGACAAGTTTTGACCTTTCCGAGGGGATGATGAGGTGGGTAGGACAAGGGTGAATCGACGGCTGTCTTTTGGGGCATCGGCCCTTGCCTCGCCGAGAGAGGGTGAGTAGAGGCGGGCGAGGAGGACCTACGCGTTATTGAGCGGCCATTTCCCACAAAGCGCAGACGAGGGCAACCACCCCGACGAAGCGCCGATTTCTCTCTCTCGCGTTCTGTCTCCCTCAGTCGCTCACTCGCTCACTCGTTCTCGCTCTTTCACTCTCTCTATCTCTCGATGTCCCTTCACCCTCTCTGCAGCCCAGAGTTTCTCTACTCTTCGCTCACCGCCTCCCTCGTCCTTCCGTCCCTTTGCGCGCTGCTCTCCCTTCGGTCTACTACGAGCGATAAAACCTTTCTGCGCGAAACACGGATAATGCACCGGCTGCATCAACATCTTCGATGCAACAAAAATTGCGAATTCCTTGAAATAATCTTCGGATAATGTAACGAAGTTCTGCAAAAATTTGAGTAAAGGAGAATTTTAAGCGGACTTACTTTACGCCTGTCTTCCTTTCCATTTTAATATTTACATCCCTCGTTTAGTTGATTCTGAGACTATCTTCAAACTACTGAATGTCTTCTAGGTAAAAAAAGTCTATAGTTAGCTCGAAGTTGTTGTATGATATGTAACAAGAAACAAGATAGATTTCTGCGTGAAGCAGAAAATATATTAATTTAAAGAATTTAAAAATATTCTTATAAAATATTTCTCTCTCTCTCTCTCTCTCTCTTTCTCTCTACATGAATTCATTCCTTATCACAAATCTATAATGTTAAAGATCTTATAAGTAAAAATGCATCAGTGCATAAGAAATAAATAACATGTTAAGAATAATATTAACAACTTTATAAACGAATGTAAAGAAAAGAAGAATATTTCTCGTGCGAGTTATATCAGGGCTGATTCGCCAAGCGATTCCACGAGTAAATTCGGAGGGCATAAGCCCCTCTTGCAGTACCACCCCGCATACCGACGGAATATATAATCTCGGGGTCATTGCCCGAACGATCTTTGGGGGTTCCACCGTGGTGCCTGCAACGAGGGTGAGAGGCGCCTCGGAATACCGGACACGGATATCGACCACCACTTTCCCCAAAAGACAAAAACGCGAGCTTGCGAGCACAATGAAAGGGCTGTCTCTCTCTCTTTCTGCCCCATGATAATAAATATCGATAGATGTGACATACCAATAATAATTTAACTTTAATTTCCGCAAAACCGCAAACCGTGCTTAAACATTCGAACATTCTGTATAACTATAAGGTTTCACTTTCTTCTCGTTGTAATAACTCATGCTGCATTCTATATAAATGGCACAAATAGTACGGAAAATAATATATCGTCGCGAATAATTAAGATGATTGAATCGCCAATGCCCTCTGCGCCAGCCGATACAACATCGAACACCACCATCATGTGGTGGGCCGATGCGGTCGCTTTAATGGTATGCAAATTACCAGGTAAATCCTGCGCGTGAGCTTTGTCAGGGGTAGGGACAAAATTGAAAGGGTTGGCCCGAGGTGATTCTTGGAAAACAAACACGGAACGCGGCCACGCGGCAACCCCCCGATTAATTACGCTAATGGAAACATTTTCGCGGCATTCGAGCTACGAGACTCGCCGATTGATGCCCCCCAGATACACGTACAAACAGTGCATCAAAGATACACACAGAGTTACACCGTAGAGAGTAATATCCATTCCGACCATGCGCATGTAAATAATAATTATAATTATTATAACTGAATGTAATTACATACGCAATGGCCAAACGGACGTACTTCTAAGAAGCAGAAAAAAATATGTCCAAAAACTGACTACCTAGGGGTGGAATATTTTACAAACATTTTGAGAAAACGACATAAATTTCGAATTTTTATTTGTAATTGATTGCTGAGAAAAAAACGGAAGGAAGCCAATTCGGATGTAATGATGGGATAGAAAATGGTCGCGAGCAAAACGTTCATAGGGGGTGAGGCATTTATCAGCGTACATGATATCAGATATGATATTGCGGCATGCGACATGTACGAATGGCAAATATGTAGACACACATACCGGGACGCTCGTATCTATTTATAACGGCGACGGATCACGGGGCGATTGACCGCGTGGCCTTGACTTCCGGTTGACCCGAACGTCTCCCCTGGGAATTTCGGCGCGACTTGTGGGATTTCCCGCGTGCACTTGGACACTTACTCCGTACTTCCATACTTTAATCAGCGGTAATTAGACGAAAATAAATCTCACGAGCAACATCGAAGCTTTCTGCAAAGCGGCTCTGTACCGTTTGCCCGCCTTTAAAATATCGTAATTCTTATAATTGTAAGCCGAAAGGACCATGTAAATTTTGAACCAAATCGGAGGTGAGATCCCTAATATAGATCGTGGTTCTGGCCAAAGAAAAGACCAAACGAGCGGTGGGCATCTACTCTTCAAATGCTACGTTACACATTCTATCAAAATGAAATTAGTAGAGAAAAGTCCCCGATTATGAGATACCATATCGATTTTGCCGAATGTAAGGAAATCTATAGGCAGAATTTAAAAATTTAATACGTTATCTTGAAGAGAATTTAATAAGCTTTAGGTTGGTGAAATGAAAAATCTAATATAAATATTATTTTTTCTGAAAATTAAAAAAATTTGAAAAAAGAGCTTTACGCAGGATCGAGAAAGTGTGCTTCTAATATAAGATACCTCGAGAAATCGGTGTTAAAAGTGCAAAATACATCAGTATTGCAATTAAAAAACTTTATTAGATAGTTTTATAAAAATACTGCTGCCACAGCCTTCGCCAAATCTTCACGATTCCACTGTCGACGCTTCCTCGTATCTCTAACCTCCATAGTCAGATTCTATAAAAATTAAATACACAAAAATTCGTAATATAAATTCGTATTAACTTTTCTTTAACCTTAAGTAGTATTTTCTTTCTTTTTATTACACTACATAATCTCCATATTCGAGCAATAATTATCTCATATTAAGAGTACCCTGAATATCTCATTATACGAGCCACACGCCTAGCGGTTCCGCGATCATGAAATTTAACCTCTACAATTAAGCAATTCAACAAATTGCGTATTTTCCTATTACTACGATTTTACTCTATCATTGCATACTGAATTTATTGCCAACCATTTCTTTATTATATAATAAACAAGGTTTAAAGACTTACCTTAAGTTAAGTTCCTTTGACATGTTCACAATTTCACAAACCTTTTCTTGCAAAAGCTAAACGCAATAACGAACAATGAATTTTTCACTAAATATATTTGACACCAAGAGTAATAAGTTCATGGTGGAACTAACAGATGGTGCTCAATAGTTTAGCAGAAACCCCATTATCTCATATTAGGAGCATATCTCACAATAGGGGATTCTCCTCTGTATTTAACGATTGCAAAAAGGAAGAAAAGATAAGAAGAAAATCGAAAGAAGAACAAGAACCGATGTAAAATGCCTAATTACAATAGATTAACAAGTCATCAATTCTACACGCACATACACGAAATTTACTCGCAACTCTGCAAGGTGCGCTTTTCCACATTTGCTCTCCGAAACAATTCGTTCGACTTCAATTTCCGGATAATAGAGAAGGTGCTCGGCGCCCAATCTAATCTCCCAATTTCGTTATTTGCATCGAACGACCGCAAATGACTTTGTTTAGCTTGCCGCTCCGCGCGTTGCGTGTACGGTGCCTCCTTTTTCTTCGCCCGTCTTTCCTCTTCTTTTTTTCCTTCGGCTTTTTTTGCAATCGCTTGGAAACCTGTTCGCACGAGCAGCAGCAACGGAATGTCCGAGTGCTGCTCGCTCTCATCCCGGGTCCGATGGAGCCGTGAGATCGTTCGTTTTATACACGACAGTTTCACTGTTCGAGCTTCGCATGCGTTACCCACGGTTGTGTCGCTCTTCACACATAGGCGCACTTCGACGCAAGCGCTTTTCTAAACACCATAATTTGAAGTTAAGCAATAACATGGTAGCGCAATAATATATGTAATGACGATAACGAAATAGTTGACGATGGTCGTCAACTATTCGTTATCGTAGTAAGTGGTATTTATACAGTCTGCAGTAATTACATCACGAATAAGTGAACGGGACGGCGGAAGGACGGGGACAGTAATACCCTTGTTTGAACACGGTGGAATCCTCTTAGGGCCAACGCGTTGCACGAACCACGTACAAAATATAAACAAGCGACTCTTCAGACTCGATCATACTCTGCGATTTTCCGTGTGACACCCTCATTTATCACATACCTCAATTATTATATACCTCAATTTTTGCATACACCTAATACATATAAATAATCGAGTAACGGAAAAGCAGAGAGAGAGAGAGAGAGAAAGCTATACTTGTAGGAAGTTTATAAGAGGGATGCTGAAGAATGAAAGCTAACGACCTTGACCTGGTCCACGGCATGTGGGAGTGTACGCTTGTAATCGCGAGACACACAGAGTGGAAAAGAGAGGGGAAAGGAGGGAGAGAGCAAGAGAGAGAGAGGATAGAGACACGAGAAAAGACATCGGTCAAACCGACTAGCCTGCTTTCTTACATAGACCGACACAAAGTCATCGAGAACGAGCGAATTCAGGTAAGCGACGAGACAAAGTCCTAAGAATGATGACTAAGACAGCGGTAGCGGCGGCGACGCCGGGCGTCCTCGACAATGATGAGTCCTCGCAACGGCCGCGCTGTGACACACGGCCGCATCGCTTAACATGATCGCGACTCTGAACGAGAGAGACGGCAGGACCGTCTGGTGACGACGACAAATGTACAGGGCGTTTCGCGAGGTAACCGACAATTGAACGAATTATAGGCAGCGGTACAGCAGAGAAACCGGCCAACTTTGGCCAATCGGATGAACGTCTTCTACTATTATAGATAGAGATTTGTGGAGGAATATTTTCATTAAGACAGCACGGCTGCATTAAGAGTCTCATATTTCTTTTATACAGGGTGTTTCCTCTAACTTCGGAATATCGCGATAAACTTCATTTTTTAGGTGTCCCCAAAGAAAAGAATCAAGAGGCGTAAGATCTGGTGATCGAGCCGGCCAAGAAATTCTTCCACCACGTCCAATCCAGCGATCAGGAAATGATTCGTTGAGTATGTTCCGTGCAAATGAAGTTTATCGCGATATTCCGACAACAGCTGAAGATATGCGAGAAAGAATTCGGCGCGCGTGCACCGCAATTACTCCGGAATCTCTCAAAAACGTAAAACAATCGTTTATTCATCGAATTCGAAAGTGTATCGAAGTAAACGGTGATCATTTCGAACATCTGTAAAAAAGGTATATCTTTGTAGTTATACATACAATAAATAGAGTTTCTTTTCCTAAACGTGATTTTTGTGGTTCAAAGTCATTTGAAGGTCAACATATTCTGTATGGTTGAATTTGTTTTTTTACAAGCTACATCATTTCGTTAAGGAAAATATACCATCTCATTTAAAAAAATATTCATGACCTTGATATCTCGTGAAAGGTCACATTAAAAAAAATAATTTTCTTACCAGAGTACTAGTCTCTTTGAATCGAACAATTTTCGTCCTTTGACTGTTTTCATATCATCAAAGGAAGCAGAGATATTCTAAGTGCTACAGTTAGAGGAAACACCCTGTATAGAACTTGGGTCCTGGCTACAATAACGTAAAATTTGACGCAAAAATCGAACCAAACTTTTTGACTGATTCAATATTACTCGTTCAAAATAGACTGATAAATTTTGCCCGGTACGGGTCAGACATCTCAAGAACATGGACTTATTCGTTCGTTCCTTGCTGCCTGCTCGAACTTCAGTGCGATTCAAAAGAAATAAGTTTTTAAACCGTCGTTTCGTCGTTCTTGCGAGACTGACCGTTTTTCTTTCTCAAGGCCTCGTGCAGAAATATGCGTTCGTGCGACTGCAGTGTCAATATTAGTATTTTTACGACGTGATAAGCTCGATCGCGTCCGTCCAGACATAATGAACCCGAGAGAAGAAACACGCATATCAGTACAAATTGCATTTACATGCACGGCGTGCTTCATTTGCATGAATTACACTTGCATTTATATTGACTCATGAAGTGTCTCCGTATACTGAAAACTTTGCTTTTCGCCAATGCGTTTCTGACTGACACAAGTCCTCGTTTCGTATCTGGTACGTTCGTCAAAACTGATCTCATTTACCAGGGTCGACCGTGCGATCCATCCCAGGGATAAAGTATCGTCCGCGGCGCTCACCGCGATGCCGCGCGTCGCTCCCTCGCGACGGAGAGCTCGTCAATGAGACGCGCGTGCGAGTCGACGACCGCGGGGACGAGAACGGCGCGGGGCGTCACGGCGGCGGAGGGATGCTGTCCGCACTGCGAGTCGCGTCGCGTCGCGAGGAAAAAGAGAGAAAATCGCTCGGAAGGGGGGGAAGTGGGGGGGAGGGGGAAGGGAAAATCCAGCCCGCCGACTCCTGACCTCCAGGAGGAGTAGGAGATGTGAGCGAGGTCGTTCTGCGATCGATCGATAAACGCGCTCTTGCTTCGCGACCAAGGTGCGAAGGAACTTCGCATACGGAGGTGAAGAGAGAGAACGGAAACGTTGGATAGAGAAAGCGAGGGAAGCAGAGGCGCGCGTGAAAGAGGACCGAGTAGGAAAAAGAAATCGGCTCTTATTTCATAAATACGTTCGCCCACGATATGTTTATTTTTCTTACGTGATGTTATTAATGTAACGATATTTAATAAATTAGTAAATTATCTCTTTATGTATCTTTTTGCCCATGTTTCATTATGCTAATTTTAGCTGTATTTCTTATTGTTGGTGACAAAATACGTGTTGTGAGTCTGTGTTTATTATTCTGTATTATGCCATACTGCACTTGCATCTCCCCTATTATCTAATTAAATATATTGTTACATTTCGGTAACTTTACTAATTGTTTTCCGTTATTAATTGAGCTGTAACTGAATTATGCACTCGAACAAATTATAAATTTTCGTACACAAATAATAGAATAATGATCAGAGAACGTTAATTAGATAAACTTTATTTATCATTACGCGAAGAATGTAACAAATATTATATCGTGTTATTTTACATTGTGTACATCGTCGCACATTTTTCATCCCATTTTAATATCAAACAGGAATTAGTTTTCGTTGGCTTCATAGAAAATTTCTTGGTGAGCACCCCTGCGAGAAAGGGAGGGACAGAGACGGCGAAAGGACCGGAACAATCGATCTCTCGGCCTGCGGAAAGAGAGCGCTTCTTCCTCTCGCTCTCTTCGTCTCTCTCCGCGTCTCGCTTTCTCCCGGCTCGTTTGTCTCAGGTAGCCGGCCGACTACGGATTCCGGAAATTCTCTCGCGAGTGCGACTCGTATGCGGCGGCCGAACAACGCCTGCGGCGCGAGTTTCGGCTGGACGCGATGCGAACGAGCGTCACCAATTGCCGAATTTCGCGCAACGAGCAAAGCGATTTATTAAGATCGGCCGATGAACGAAGTTTTCTTCATCTAAATTTGATGCCATCCCGTGCGAACGGAAATATCTTACTTTAGCAAGCATCGGGTGCAAATTATTAGTACGGCAATGTTCAATCCTCGTACATCGATAGTGACGAGCGTCGCAACACGTTCCCCGAGATTCCTTTTCCCCCTCCCCGCGCGCTGTTGCCTCTTTCCTTCCTATTTTGCGAGTTTATTTTCGGAATTCTGATTTTGTTAGGAATTTAATATTCCGCGAACAGTACGGTGATCTCCCTCGGGCTTCGCGATTCGGGCGCAAAGATCCTCCTCAATTATTACTGTCGATGGAGATTTCTCATGATTTCCCTTCTTCGTCTCTCTTTTCAATTATTATTGTCGATGGAGACTTCTCACGATTTCCCTTCTTCGTCTCTCTTTTCCCGAGGTAAGTGCCGGCGGCATTAGACATTAATGCATCGTGCTTTTTATCTCGGCGCGTAAACGAACCATGGCGATCCGTTTTCAGTTAGTCCAGTTAGGACTCGCGCCCGGAAAGAGCGAGCGTAATGAATTTGCTCTCTCCCCCTACCCTGCCGCTCGTGTCTCTCCCTCTCTCTCTTGCCCGTTCTCCCTCCACTCACCTACCGCCATCGCGGCGCTCGTCGCATCCGCACGGCTGCCAACTGCGGCGCGTCGAAACGAGCCGCGCCGCCATCCTCCCCCCGTACGCTCGATCGGTACGCCGCGGCAGCCGTTCGTCGAGGGGTCGCGCGTCGCCGTCGCACCCCCGACGCGGCCGCTCGGTCCGTCTCGCTCGCGCTCGCGGCCGCTCGTAGCCCCGACCGGGGCGACGTAACCGCTCTGCGTGTGTTGAGCGGCGGCAGCGCAGACAGGTGCGGCCGCCGGAGCCCCAGCGGTCGGTGGAAGCCGCCGGTAGCGCCGCGCCTCGGCGACTTCCCTCAGTTTCGGACAAGATGGGCGCACCTCGCCGGGCAGTAGCTTAGTCTCTACCTACAAGACAACACATACACTAAATGTTTCCTATAGTAACAATTAACCAATTGTACATTAATCTTATTTAAGGGAAACACACGAGAGAGACACACATACGCATTACACGTTAACACGCAAGTTCTATTTTTGTAATAAACGCGCCGTAAAATTAAAGTAGTGTGCCCCCGCGAGACAACGCGGTGTGTAATTTGTACGACGACCGTTGAGAGGAGAGCCGCTCGTTCTACGCGGAAGGTAGAGAGAAGCACGCGGGACGAAGAGGGAAGAGCCAAAGCGGGAACGGGAAATACGAGAGGATTGTCGCGGCGACGGCAACCGGAAGCAGCGGCGGAGGAGGAAATCGGAGAAACGACCAACGGATATCTGGAGGATCGGCCGTTGCGTGCGCGCGCTTCGCCAGGCAGCCGCGACGGCGAGTAGCGGTAGTCGCTAGACGCAACGGCTGCGACGGCGACGGCCGAGGCTGCGGTCGCCCGTTCGACGAGGAACGAGACCGATCGCGAGGCGAGGCCGCGACGACGGCGCGGCGCACCGCTTCCTTCGCCGCCACTCGACGGTGGCGACCGTACGGCGACGCAGCGGCGCGCTGAAAGCGAGAAGCGGCCGATAATACGCGCCGCGGCGGCTCCGTTCTCAGGCGCACGGTGCGGTCCACGAGAGGCGGACGCGGCGCCGTCGGCCTCTCCGTTTCCCGGCGCGGCGCAGCGCGGTGTTGCGCGCTCTCCGGTTTCTTTTATTTTTCGTTTTATTACCCGTTTTTCGGGACGTTCGTCGGTTGTGTGCAGTGCATGCGTGCGCGTGTGCGTTTAATACGGGGCATATGCAGTAGCGAGAAGGGTTGAGCACGACGACGCGAAGCGAGACGAGAGTGGAATGCGACGACCGGCCACCGGCGTGCTATGTGATTAGTTGAAAGCGGCAGTAGCATCGGTATCAGCGGCGGCGGCCAATAATAAGTGTAGTAAGTGGTGAAGTGCGCTACGATTCACGACACACCCTCTTGACATCCGTCGCTCGTATCGCCATCGGCAGCCATCGGCCTCTCTCTTCTTTTCTATTTTCTCTCTCTCTCTCTCTCTCTCTCTGTCTCTGTCTCTATCTCTAGTCTTTCCTTCTTCATTCGCATTCTCTCGTCAAATTGCGCGCGCGTTCGCTCTCTCTCGGCACGGCCCGACGACGCACGAAGTAGTTTGTTATTGCGTTAAATTTCGTTGACGACCTTAAAGCCCAAACCTACGATACGGTGGGATACGTTACGGTCAGTCCCTACCCTAACCACCCCCTCCCACCGCGCCGCCATTGGGCCATCCCCTCGTCACTACACACGCCGCCGAGCACAGCGTCTCGCCCGGTACTCCCACACTGTATCGGCAGCCACACGCACGCACTCTTTCTCCTTTCCTCGCGGTCTCTCATTCTGCCGACGCTTCACCCTGGTTTCCATCGGCCGGAGAGTGCGGACTCGCGTTCGCTGATCGCGCGAGCGCGCTACAGCGCGCGATTTCTCTGCTCAGTTCTGCGACCAGTGCCGCCGGTGGCGAGCGAGAAAACGCGTCGCGCGGTGGTGCATCGACGGGCGACGTCCCCGGGAAGCGAGCGGACGGACGAGCGGAACGCCGACGCGCGGGCAGCGGTGCTGCGGGAGGGACCGGAGGGAGGAGGTGAAAGAACCGGAGCAACGGCGCGAGAGCGACCGGCGGCCGCGACGGCTGACGGTGGTTTTTAGGCTGCGCAGCGTCGCGCCGGCGTATTATTGTTATTATTGTTATTGCCACTGCGACCGCAGCTGTATCGTCCATTCGACGGTGCGACGTACGGCAGTTGCCACGAAGCCGCTAACATGTCCGTGAGAATGGAAAACGTGGCCGCGCCGAGGAAGATGAACTACAAAATGATGGTGAGTACGACCATGAGTGAGTCGCGAGTACGTTCGACTTTCCTTTTCTCTCTCCATCCTCTCTCTCTCTCTCGGTCCTCTTGGCCGACGGCGGGTGCGCAGTGCGAGCCGCCGCTCGCCTCGCGCAGCTCCGTTGTGCGCGCGAGCGCGTGCTAACGTGGCGCGTGACGACAAACTCGGACGCCGTACTTTTCGCTTTATTACTCTCGATATCTCGTGTCGCGTGTTCTTCCGTGTCTTTTCCGTCTCTCTCTCTCTGCTGATACGTCCGTGTACGGTTTTGTCCCTCGAAAGTGCAAAACGTGCCTCAGCAGGACTATTTCTCCCCAGAATACGCCGTGATTTTTACTTCGTCCTTCGCACTTCCGGTCCCGTCTTTCTCAACTCGGACCCGTCTCCCAACGCGCGAGTGCTCGTCTCGAGCGCGACAGCACGGTACGTTCGCGGAACGAACATAACCTAATCCTTTCTTATTTCCTTCTCTCTTCTTTTCGTTCCTTTTTTACGATATACCTGTCCGAATACCGTTTCCGCACGCATGCGGAACCGCGTCCGTGGAAAGAGTAACGCACGCGCACGCGTGGGAAACCTATAGAGAGTTTTGATCACGGGGGTGACCAACGACGAGCCGGGATAGTTTGCGGAACCGCCGGCGTAGTTTGACAGTTTGCCGCGGGGCGTCCGGCTGCTGCCCCACCCAGTCGTCTCTTTCTCTCCTCCGTCCGTGTTCTCCATACCTCTTTCGACCGTCTCTATGCTCCTGCCGTACCCTCCTCCCCTGCCCCTCTCCCCTTCCCCCGTTGCCTCATTCTGTTCTCCGTTTTCTCTCGCTCGCCCTTACGCACCCGCCGCGGACACTCGATTCGCCTCGGTATATTCCTTTCTTTCCTTTTCACGAAACCGTTATCGTCATTTTTAAAGAGATGAAAAAAATTTGTTTCCTCCGTTTCATCTATTTCGATCGAGAAACAAATACATAATTCATCGATTACAATATGTATTTCTAGTGTAATGCAGAATTGTGCTTCAGATTGTACCAATGTTATTCTATCGGTTTACCACTGTAACGAAATGCGTCACGCGTGACGCATGTTGACAAAAGTGTTAACTCTGAAATAGAAATGTTTAATAAAAGTTGTACAAGAAATACAATTGTACATGTTAATATAGCTTATTAATAGCATATTGATGTATGCTGTTAATATGCTATATATGCGTCATGAATATTTCCGAGACTTAATTGGATTTATAATTATGTAAAAGAGAGAAAGGGAGAGAAAAGAATAACAGACGCATTGAGAGAACTCGTATCTCTCTTTTAATGTTGCAATTCAAGAATTACCATAATTTCCACAAAAAATTGTGCATTTCTATTTATTTATATATTTGCCATTATTTTATAAATATGCACTTAAAACTCGCAAATTAACAGGGATATAAAATTTAGCAACATTAAGTGCGGCTTGCCGATAGGAGAATAGCGGGGGGTCGAAAAGGATGTCTTTAGAAAGGCTGTGTCTCGTGTTAGACGAAAGTAGAAACTCTCCATGGCGGACAGTCGAGTTGCAAGTTACAACGGCGTTCTCTCGTTGCACAGGTTGCTAATTTTAGCATGGAACTCGAGAAGCCGAATGCTAGAAATTCGATGGGCACGAATTCGTTACTTTGAATTTGAAGAATCCCAGGGTCCTAGGACCCTAGTTGACCTATGATTCCTGAAATTCTCAGCCAGGTTTTGAATATACCGTATGCGGTAAGGGATATAGAAAGTAAAACCCGTAAGAAATCGAATATTGAACTTCTTGGAAAATATTCTTTTAGAAATCAGGAAATATTTAATATGCATAGAAGTCACATCAATCAACTGTATTTAATGTATTAGCAGTATTATTATTATATAATACTATTTTAAAATGTCTCAAAAACTATAATTAAAAAATGATTGAAAAGATGAAAGATATGAAATTAATACAACTTGCTTATACGAGTTTGGAAGAAAGTTTACGAATCTTTCTACCCAATCGCAGAGATGCATATGACAATATGGACGGAGTGAGAGAAGAAATTTCAGTTTAAACTGTGAACATATTTCATTAGGATTATAATTTTAACTCTGTGACGCTCGACTATATGCCAAACTATATGCCATTAATCTTCGGACGCACCTGGCGCCACAATAATTCTCCTAGACGACGATTGTACGTTGTATTGCAGTCGTAAAATTAGTGCATGTTCGTGTTGATTGGCGATTTACCCCTGTCGGTGAATACACCATCATCGGTTTACCCTTCACTTAATACAACCGTCGGAGAGAGGTTATCGCGCGCGATGGACGAGTTCAAGCGACTCTGCCACGATCATCGTTGTACAAAACAGCTGTTCATCTCTCGCGACGAGCTCTGTCCCGATTTAGATTTCTTTTATGCACGCGCCTTCTGTCGCGGTGCGATAAGTGACCGATTCTTATAACGGGTGATTCGATGCTATCGTCTCATCGCTGAATCGTGTAAATTATATTTTTCAAGAGCAGATAAATGACATGTTGATATGCTACATGAATACTCGTGGCCAAAGTGAGTAATAGTAAAAGCAAAATGTAACTTCCGCGTTATTGCAGTACGTAATATGTATTAAAAAAGTGAGATTACAATAACGCAAGATGATGCTAATAATTACTAATCTGATTGATGATTCAGTAATAAAATATATATGATAAATAGTATAAAAAAATAAAATTATTTAGTGATCCTACAAGAATCGGTAATATTTTAGACTTGGTAGACTTAATCATGAAATCATACCCTTGAGATGAGCCTTCGCGAGGAAACGCGAGAAACATGGACACATTGCTGCTGGTTAATTAAATCTTTTCACGCCTCGCTTGCTCGTAATTTGCTCCGGATCGCGCGTTAATTGCTGCGGAATAATACGTGGTGGTTAATGATCATCAATACACGTATGTGCATTTTGCTCCTCGTAGTCCATACGAGCGCGTGAATATGTACATATTGAATTTAAAGGATTTCATAATGATTGCAGCATGAAATTCATCCTTATCGATATCGTAATACCATTTGATCGAAGACTACCAAAAGCATTTTTAACAGTAGAAATTTGGTGAAATATAGGCACACAAGTTATTTTCAAAGCTAAATAAGTCAGCAAACTTAATTAGTAATAGAAAAGGATGAATAAAGGAATGGAGATCAGAAAGAATGAAGGAAACCAAGAAAAATGAAGAAAATATTGTCCACAAGTTCTCTATGCTCCTTGGAATTCGCAGTATTATCGCTGGTATCTCGATAACGAGAAAGGATCTGATAAGATCGTCTATATCGGCTTAGTGTTCTTTCTTTTTTATCGCTTTTTAGGATAGATAGCCATATTTTTCTTTTCGTCTTTATCAACCGCACCGATAGAACAATCACGCTTTGGTTAAATAAATGTGCGAAAGAAAGAGAAAGCGAAATCACTCAGACTTCTTTCGAAAGTTGCCTAGCGACAAGTTAATGTATTTTCGTTTGATGGCGAGACTTATTTTTCCAATGTTTGTCAAATTGTCGGGACTTAACTGTGCCATGCATTTTATTATATAGCTACTATAGTATAGTGATAAAAATATATCGCTCGGATACCAGGTTATCAAATAACAATCAGAATTCGATGAAAATTATTCGATGCACCAGCTTGCCACTTATTTTCTCGGTTTAAGCGAATGCTTAACACAATTCTTGCGTTAATTTGATTTGGCTGGAGTTTTATTTAATTTTTAGTTCTTATATTTATATTTTTATCCTACATACGTGCGCATTCCTTCTCTTTTGTATTATACACAAGTGGGAACGTGCTATTTTATTTCAACTCGACTATGTAACATTAAATGAAATTGTTTACCTGAATGCGCTCGAGCGTCATTCATTATTAAACGTCAGTTATTAAATTTGCGCGTACAAATGCAGTCGACACGATTATTGATCCGAGCATATATAAATCCACGTAGATTTTCTCCAAATGTACAATATAATTACATCGTGAACAACGAACAAGACCAGTTCATAAAAGGATAATCATCTCTTCATAAACTTCATGATCTTCTCATAAAATATTTAATCAAAACCCTCGGAGTTATTCTCGTGCGATAGGTCAACATGTTTAATCGTCATTCTATGTATCACAGTTCGACCGCGTTTTATGATCGGAATTTTAATCACGCGAGTCTGAAGCAATAGAAAACGATATTGATAATCATTTCGCATCGTACGTAAAATTTAATATTTCACTATTAATATTTTAACGCTTGACCTTTAATATTCTTTCGATATTACAATGCTTTTAATTTTTAACATGAAAGAATATATCAATATTGTTTCATTATTTCAAAATTTCTTTTATGTTTTTTCTTTATTAATTAAAATATTAAACGCTCCGTTATTTTCTCAAGTTTTATTAATATTTAAGTGATGTGGTAAATGATTAATGTAAATTTTAGGATGCTCAGGTGTTGACGATCAAAACGCATTCTAATTGTTGCATTAGGTATTTTGACTCGGACACACATCATTTTTCTTTTTTCTTTCGTTTTTACGGCGAATCGAGATTCTTGCCGTGAACACTAGAGCGAAAACAAAACCGAAGCCGTATTCTGATTATAGAATGTTGGCGTATCGCTTACTTGTTTCACCTTAGCAGTCGACACCGCTATAATATACAATCGTGATTAATGCATGAGAACCAGTTAAAGAAATCCAGATAAATATATAAATTATACAATAAATTTATATGAATGATATTACGTAAATGTAATGAAAAGAGGTAGAAAGCTTGGAATAATTTCCCAACCATTTTTCCGAGTGCTCTCTCTTAGAGGGTGGAATTCTGTCGCGAGTCACCGCGGGCCGCATTAGCGTTAGCAACACCTCACCCTTCTGATTTGATTCCGCGCTCCATTAAGCCCGCATTTCTGGGGATTATTTCGAACACCGGAAGGCGTGCGAAAAGGGAAATTTCCGGAAAGAGAAAGAGAAGAAGGGCCAGCCCGTCCTTTTGGCGTCGCGCCGACCGCTGCGAGCCCGCGGTTAATCGATATCATCCTTGCTGCGCCTATTCTCCACCCTGCTGCACTCTCTTCCCGCTCTGACGCAATCCTGATTGTCCGCCACCCTTTTCCGCATCTTGGGCGGTATCTTTCGCCGCGTCTCTTTAGAATTTCTGGGTCGTGAGAAATTCTTGGAAGATCGCGTAGCGTAAAACAAGCTGAAAGCACACAGTAATTTCTATCGATTCCGAGAAAAGCCATTTTGAAAATGAGAATAATGATAATGAAAATCATATGTTACTAAGCTTTTTTCCGTTCGAGAGCATTTCTCTTTAGCAAATCGTCTGACAATGAAATCGTCTGAACTTAACATACATAAAAGACTAATGAAACGCGAGAAATTCGCGAGAAACTCGTTAAGAAAATAATTACTTTTTCTAACTTTTTATGAATAATCGTCCACCAGTTTGCGATTCTAATTGTTTATGTTCGTAAGGACGGATCATGTCTTATTGTTGTCTGCGCGTGCAGTATCACGTTCTGCAGCGTTACGATATGGCCGAGACACAATGACATTCGTGCGAATGCTTTATACCGTCTCTTCATAAAATCTCTACCTGCATACTTCGGCGGTCTTGCCGTCTCACTTCACCTCACGGCAGTCGCCATTCACGAAGTTTACCGGCCGGCGGCACGGCGGTGCACAACGGTACCCGATGACGACGCCGGTCGGTGGTGTCAAGGCCGTCCGTCCATCCGTCCGTCCGACGTGCCGCGGCCTTTCTAACGTGTCGTTGTCGTCGCCGCTAGAAGAAGAGAGACGGTGCTTCTGCCATGATGCGACACGAACATGAAATTCGAAATTCGATCCGGTACACAAATATTTCGTCGAATATGGTGCGACATATAATCCTGTATATTACTCCCTCGTGAAATTTATGTGTTTGATTTATTGAAGTTTTCTGATTTTAGTATAAATAGTATGTGTGTGAAGTGGAGTTTTTTCACTAATAAATTATAACAAGGAATAATAATTGCAAATTAATTAATGTATTTTGATATACAGGTTTTATTAGCGTTATATAATAGAGTTAACGAAAACGCGAACCAAGTGGTAGTTTGACATCCTAAATTTCTTTACAAATAACATTGTCTTCTGTAGAATGATTTCTTTCGTGCGTTGTCTTGTGCCATCAATAGAGATAAAAATCCTTCAGATAGATTTAAGATATAGGTGATATATAATAAACAGAAAAGATAGGGAAACAAACAAACCCAAGTAGCTTATACAAAGATACATCCTGCATAGGAACAGCTTGCTCAGCAAATAGAATATAAAAATTTATTCTAAAATTCTATTGTATTTTCTGGTAAACTTGCGTTCTTAGAAAATTCTTTTCTGAATTTGTCTCTAACAAAACAAATTTCGTACCGTGCAATTTTGGCAAATACTTTCTTTGGCCTTTCATTGTCGCTGATAGAGACTAAGATGAGATGGGATCTAGGATTAGAGAAAGAGAAAGAAGGATAGAGAAGAGAGGAACACCGGCCTAGATACACGCTGTCAAGGTTCATTGCTTGTCTGCGACAGCTTGCCTGCCCTGCCTGCCTGTGCATGGCGAGCAGCACTTTTATCGCATCATTGTTTGATGTAGGAAGCGAAGATTTTTTCGCACTGAATGGTGTGAAAAATTCGTTTAATTTTAGAAGAAAGAATTCTATCTGAACAACATATTTTATCTTGTCTTGTGACAACATATTCTTGTGTTCTTTGGTTCTTCCTTGTTACTGGTGTTAGGAATGTCTTGATATTTGAACAGGTCGAACTCAAAGTGGGCGAACCTCAAGTCATTTAAATCACTATCATTTTTTAATCACTAGAAAAATAGCTTCACCTTCTTGCTTCGTTGATTTTACGGGATATTGCAATTTAATATCTACTGAGATTAAAATCTTTCTTTTATAAACTTTTTTTCGTAGTTAAGCTCGTTTTCCATTTTTGTACTATTGGATCACAGAAATGTTTTGTGCGTCAACATCGACGTGTGATAATGAAGAATGCGCGATATACAATCGATTGTGTTGTGAATGCTTTGTGGCACGATGACTCGCGACAGCATGATTCATGATGCGCTTGGCAAACATGATTCATGACGCGTGATCGAGCGATTTTTCTCAGATCTTGGAAGATTCGGAATTTAGTGATAAGAAATAATATATTTCCAAGTTAAAAGTTTTAAGTATAGTCTTTTATTAAGAAATAAAATAAAAAATTATTTTATTTTGCAATTTGTTTATGAACACACAGGCACACAATGAATATCTAAAACTAAAAATGTTCTCAGTATATTAATTGAGTTATCACGCTGTCTGTACTATACTAATAAAATTAGATCTTACGAACTAATGCATTCGCCTAGTTGTGACATGCTAATTCGCCAGATGTATTTTTAAGATTTTATTTGTATCTGTATTATTTTCTTATATGTTGCTGATTTGTGTAGATTTTATATGTTCAAGAGAGAAAATTTTAATTAAATATTATATTCAGTAAAAGATGATATGTTAAATGTTAGAAATATTATATCGTCGTAATAATAATATTCAAGATAATAGTTACATAGATAACTATACAAAAAAAAGAATAATTTTCGATTATTATGTAAAGAAAGGACAAGATATAATTTTTCGGTTGTGAATCGTTCAGTGTTTATCCAATTCAAAATTATTTTAAATCACGTGAGAACGGTTCCACATTCTTTCCTCAAATTTCCTCACTCATCTTGTCGTGTAACAAAGACATTTTCAAAAGGAGACAAAACTTCCTTTTTATTTGGATGCTATAAGAATAGAACCTATGAAGATATCTGTGTGTTCCTGTTCGTGCATAATCATGATAAATGTGACTTAAGATTCATTATTGTTTCAAACAGAATTTTCTGCTAACTCTTGCATATGGATTTTCCTTTTCCCGAATACTTTTGTGCGATAACTATGTACGACCAGTGTTCTTGTAATGCTTAACGACTTCTATTTGGCTACGTTTTCGGAAAAGTCGAGTTAAATTCGAAAAATGCTAAAATCGTATCTTGAAGGACAAGGATAAAAATAGCAGACTTTTGTGTTAATACAACAAAATTACCAGTGGAATTTTGCATTTAAACGCTGCTTATTTTGCACAAAAGGCGATACTTCATTAATTTTTTTATAGTTTATGTTTAATGAAAAACAGGAAGAGTTTCGACTGTCGAAGTTGTTACAATATTTTCAACAGGAATAATTCTCCAGATTTGTCGGAGAACTTACTGCTACAAGTGAAATGATGTGTTATTGCGACACGTATGTTATTGACGATCTTGTATATGTAACGTAAGGACGTAAAGTTATATGATCGTTGATATATCATCGGAATCCATACTCGTCGTAAGTTATACGCAACTATATTACGATAACTACGATCAATTCCAACGTCCGTGCAAAGCCGGTATTCCACGGTTATATTACTGATACATCCCTTGCCGCCGCATTGTTTCCTGTGCGCTATAAGGAGACGGAAGCACGCCACGTCGGCTAATAATACTCGCCGCCAGCCTAAACTCGGATAAAGTAAAATCCGAGACACCCAGGCACTCAGCCAGCCACGTACTTCCTCGTCCCAACGGGTTTTTTTTTCTGTTTCTTAACTACAGTTTTGTAGGGTTCTTGGGAGAAAATATGCCAGGAATAAATAATACAGCAGTAATTTCAAATTACTCAGACAGTCTAATTGTGCAACAATTTATCAAATATATTGAAGTATTAGGTGCATATATAGTCATCAATAGTACACTTGAAACATGCTCTTTTTTTAGCGATTTTGAATAATGACTAATTCACTGACGGATACGCGTATTGCATTTTTATCAACGTTAATGATTTCAGCTCGTATGTATTAATGCGATTAAGTTGTTCTTGGAAGAAAGCATCATTAAACTACCAATACACAGAACTTCCAGAATACTCCGATTAAAAAAAATTGTTTTTTACATAAAATATTTTATTTAAGAAAATATTATATCCTTGTAAAAATTGGAAGTGGAAGTAAACGTTATTGTTAGCTGATTACCGATTCTCAGTAACATTGCATCCGTTGCATTATCTATTATGCATTCTCGTGTGCTCTCGCCTCATCCTTTCTGCGAGCTGCACACATGTGTTCTACGTAGTCGCGCGTGTATTCACGCCGCTACTCACGTAGACGAGACGTGTTGTTCGCGAAACGCGTGTAACGCGTACAGTTTTCCTTCCTGCATAGTATATGTACGCATTCTCGACGATAGATGCTCCATCAACGCAGTATACTCGTAGTCAACGAACTGAACTTGTCGCTCATGTTGAAAGATAAATATCTGCGAAAGTACTTTATATGCAATGTGGTGCCTAATCCCTTCTGAATTTTAGTTTTTAATCATAGAAAGATAATTTTATAGCCAATTAGATCAGATCTAGTTTACTAAAGCGTGAAACTAAATTTATAATACATTAGCTTTAACATGATTGTATCTTTTGGTTTATTTTATTATTTAAGATTATTTTAGATTTGAATTGTTTAACGTTTTTGGAAAAAAGGATTAGACGTATGCCGATTGTGATGAAATCTCTGATCAACATGTGCACGAAGTTAGTATGTCAGCATACGAATGTGCAAGCGCACACAAGATGCGGAAAATGTGGCTGCATCAGTCGTGCATCTGCTTGCCTGCGCGTGAAAGAATTCCTTCTCGCTCGCCGAATGTTTGCAAATGCCTGCATGCTGCATATTCCGTTTCTTCACCTGGAAAGAATATATACGCGACCAGGATGCACCAGGCGTCGCAATGATTTCTCGCCGCAGGCCTAGAATCGTCCGCGATTGTCCGTAATTATCACGGGCGTTATTTTCCGCACTTGAAAGGAATGATGGATTATGATCATACGTTGTATTTCAAATTAAAACTACCAATTATGGATAACAATTATTAAGATATTAGTACATACACATTTCGGTATATCGGGCATATTTTCTAATGCTGTATATCATGTATGCATGCCGCGATCTTTTGGAAAATCACTGGAAATCCAAATCAGCTGAATTTATCATCAACGGCGTATGGCGCGAGATTTTCACGGCAGTACGGCGGGAATTTCTCCAAACAATAATAAAAGGAGATCGAAAAGCGCATTCCGGGATATCGCGAGCGCGTGTCCGCTCGCTAATAGAGCGTAACACAAACGAGAGTAGGAGAGATCGCACGCACGCATGTATTTCTCCGGTATTTGGCGCACATCCTGGACCCATCCCCCTCATTCTTAAAAGAAAGCGCGAGATACTCGTTGAGCGCATCCAATTAACAACCGCGCCGTGATAATACGGCCGACACGATAAAACGTGCACGTTCGCTCACTTGCGCGCCTCGCGAAAAGGATGTGCTGTTATAAAGTGGAAACGATAGTAAATAGCGTGCCGTTAGAGCAAGTCCCCAACAAAATCGGGTTTCCTTTATTCGAGATATGAAATTCGGGTTTCGAGATCCTTCATTCGCGATACGCCTCGGATCCTATTGTACAACAGATGATAACGTAGCAAGGTCGACCGAATTTCCGAAATTTCACTACACAGCCGAGAGCTGTATTGATCGTAGATATTCACAAGAGTATTTATGTTCTCTCGATAGCTGGCTTGAAAGTATTGATTTTTCAAGAGAAATGTCATGGATTCTTTTACCAATTATTAATTATAGATTATGAATATTCGATATTCATAATCGAATATTATATTTAAGACTGTCTTAAGTTCATCTTCAGATGTTACGGATGTTGTACGGATCATTTCATTGGCCACGGCATATCTGAAGATATATTTAACACGGTCTTTTAAATATAGGATCCGAGTATGAATACCGGCCAAAGTCATTAGACTTCGAGTCATTAGACAAACAAAAAGAGAAAGTTATGGCCGGTATTCGTAATCTGTTCTTATATTATGGTCATCTTAAATATGATTTTAAGTTATTTGTTAGCTAATCAGAAAGCTGTTGATAGCTGTTAATATCTAAATAAGGTGTGCTTAAGACTGTTTCGTTGTAAGAACGGACTATGATACCGGCCTAAGTGAACCCTTACGAAATTTTAGTGCCAGACAAGTATTCGCGCGCAATTTTACTTCGAAAAGAAATTAATGTTTATAGTTGGTGACCGAGGGTTAGTGGGTACTGTTGGGTCAGATTTCAAGATACTGATAAACTGTTAACGCAATATAAAATATCATTAATACTGGACTGTGACTCGAGCTCGTACGAAAGAGCAAACGATGACACACACGAAAGGACGGGCATTGCACAGACAAACGGATAGAGTTCTCGTTACAATGACGCGCAGTACAGACGTGGTGAGCAGGAAGCGACATCCGGTCAATCGGTCTCTCTGGCCGGATCACGATACGGCCGCGTATTTCGCACGTCGTTCTCTATTTCACTGGGAGTCATCACAGAGGGCCGCGTCACACTGCTAATGGTTAACCATGTTGGAATCATTCGTCTGGTTTCATCATGTCTCTGTCGATGTGTCAGCGGAGCGAAAATTATACCTAAATCAGTCTGCCCCTAACTGACAGAGTGCGTTCTTCGGAACTCATTCTCTCAGAATTGAGAATATTTTTATCAGTTTTGAGTCTTTTGCTTTAAAACATCATGCGATATTTAAAATGATAAGAGATTAAAGATGAGAAGCGATGATGAGTCTTTTAAAAAATATATTAATAAATAATAAAATTATATTCTTTGTCTTACTTTGGTTTTGATATATGCAGACATGAATGAAAACGGAAATACTGGACACGCATAATTGAACCGGTAATCGAATTTGAGAATTCTTTCATTTGTCAGGTGATTATTCTTGTTAGTACCTTCTCTCCCTCACACACGCGCGCGCGCGCGCGCGCGGATAATCTTGAAGGAAAAATGTTCTAAACTCTTAATAAAAAGACGAGATTAAGTTTGATCAGGTCTTTATCTAGGATCTTTTATTTGCTAGATTATCGCTCTCGCCACTAGTTACAACGCGCAGTTTATTGCACGCTTATAAATCTAATCGTGCTGCATCTAGGAATATGATTTTGATGATAGATTATATTAAAAATATATAATGTTAACAACTGGGAAGTTGGAACAAACGATAATCCTGTTCCTCGATATTTTCTCTACGATTCGCACGACCAACATCGATAGATCGCGATCTACGCGATGCTGTTAAATGCTATTAGAAAGGTGCGTCCTAATGTATCGTCGTGAGAATGGAAGCTCGAGCCAAGACGAGGAAGAGGGTGAAGGCTGCAAGGGAGAGACCGACCGACTGGTTGCTCGTTCTTTCTCGTTATCGGAGAGGCGTGACCGCGCGAGGTCACTGATAAACGATAACGAGTAGGGGCTCTCTCTCTTTGCTTTATCGACGTGCACGGCCGACGACGTGCGCGCGAAACTACGAGGCCGGCGAAACGCGATCGCTTTCTAAAATAGTATGAGGAAATCGATCGAGGCCAGCATGATGGTTGCATCGATATTAAGGCTCCTCGCTTCTTGCCGCGGTCATATTAAATTATGACGTCAAGAACGAAAAATGATATAAACTGTCTTCCCTCTTACATTGTATATCGAAATGAATTATTCTTTCTCGCGTACTCTCCTCCTTTTCCAGAACATAGAGCGGTGAAATACGCTAAAATTTTATTTGTTTTTATAGTCAGTAAACAAAGGTGTAATTCAATCTGCATATATCTTTTATGGTTTAAGCAGAAATACGGTTGTTCTGCTATGCCAAGCTTTATAGCGATTATTCTGCGAAAGAGATTCTAAAGCCGGTATCAGTATTGGAGATTGAGATTACGATTTGATCAACCAACATGCGTAATCTGACAGGCATATCTTAAGAGTTCAGTTTAGTCAAATGGCGATAATGAAATGCAAGATACAATTTATTTTAACATAAAACGTAAGAATATTGAGTAATAAATCGTGTAAATTATTCACGAAAATGTGATATTAAATTATGAAGTTTTCTCTATTTTTTTAATAAATTGTTATCTGTTTTATTACGCAGAGGAAATAATATATTCGCACTCATATTTAGTTGAATTATTATCACAGATAACAGAGCGTAAGATGAGTACTAATCATTTTCAAAATACTAAGCCAAGAATGTGCATTTCTTTGCTCTAAGAGATAAATCATGGCAAACATGGCAACGATCATCAAGTTATTACGTGATAAGAGCGCATCGTTAGAGTCTATCGATTTGAATGACGGCATCACGTCAAAATTGATAAGCATGATATACATCATGTTTAATTTCTCTTCATTTCCTTTCCTAATCATTTAGTATTTCCGCACAACTATTTTGATCAAGAGACAGAAAATTTCTGATAGCTTTCTATTAAAATATTCTTCTAGAATATTTTTCATATAGATTTCTTTATTTAGATTTCTTACATAGTTCGATCAGAATAAATATTTTTATTGC
Source organism: Ooceraea biroi (assembly GCF_003672135.1). Lineage (NCBI taxonomy): Eukaryota > Metazoa > Arthropoda > Insecta > Hymenoptera > Formicidae > Ooceraea > Ooceraea biroi. Next base: position 3,489,121 of record NC_039506.1, read on the forward strand.
ATTATCAAGTCATGATTTGAAATAAAATATACTGAGATTTTCAAATCTTGTTTATATCAGTTTTTGGTTTATAATCTAGAAGAAACCTATTTCCTTTAAAAAAGTTTTTTTTAGTTATTTTACTACATTGTTAGCAATTTTTTATTACAAATGTTATCCTGCCCTCAAGGCAAAAAGATTTCTAGACGTACGTCACAAGTAATCGAGGCTAAATGAAATGAATAATATTTTAATTATAAATATTATTAATCATAAGTTAATAATTACAAGTTAATAATGACAATTTGAAACTTAATAAAAATTCTTTGAATTTTCAGAATACAAACGGGCCGAGGCCGACGTACGTGGGCGCCAACAATGGTAACGCTGGCGGCGCCGGCGGCGGCGGTGGCGGCGGCGGTGGTGGCGGCGGCGGTGGCGGTGCTGCTAGTGCCGGGGGTGTTGGTGTGGGACCTGCTGCCGGTGCGGGTGGTGGCGGCGGTGGCGGCGGCGGCGGTGGTAGCGGCGGCCACGGATTGAAGGGAAATGCAGGCGGCGGACCACGCGGTGGCAATCCAGTGCAGTATCGTGCGAGCGGTGGCGGTGGCGGTGGCGGTGGTGCAGCCGCCTGGAGCACAGCGCCGTCGCACGCGGCCGCGGCCGCGGCCGCGGCGGCAGCGGCGTCCGGCGCGTATCCGCCTTACACGCGATACCCGAGCGCAACGGCGACAGCAACCGCGGTTGGCGGTGGTCCCCAACAGCTGCCCGCCACAAATCCGTTCGTCACCGCGACATACGCACAACACGCGACGGTGAGTCTCGCGTCACCTGTCCGCCGGAGCATTCCCTCATCTTCTCTTCCTCTTCCCCCTTCCCGAAAGCGCGATATCGATCAATGGTATGCTGACTTTTAACATGCCAGAATCGACATGGATCATGGCACAACTTAAAATTGTTGCGGTAAACAGTTTGGATGTAAAGAAATGAATCGTTTCAGTAAGTGCTCGGTGCTCCACATGATATTTAAATCGAAATGAATTGCACCTTGATCTCGATTGCAGGTCCTATTTAGGATTCCTTGAGGAAACATGTTAGATTCTCGAAGAAGCTTCATTTAACCGCGAAAATTTGAGAATTTGTATCCGTGCATTGAATTATGACATTATTATGTCGTAACGCTGTGCTATCATGTTGATTACTATGTTGTAACACAAATTCTGCCATTACTTTGTGTTTCGACATTTGATTTAGTAAAGAAAAATTAGTATAAAATCAGTGCTTATTGTTCCTCTTGGAGTATCTTGTCAATATGATTTTAATGTAATTTTAATGTTGTAGTACGGTGGACAGCGTGTGCCTACAGCTTCATCCCCGGCAAACACTAATAGCAGCTCAAGCAGTGCTACCGGCAGCCAAAGCGGGACAATGAGCACGAGTCTCAGCAATAATGCTATGCAGGGTCAACAGGCGGAGCAGCTGTCGAAAACGAACCTATATATTCGTGGCCTCAACCAAAACACGACTGATAAAGACCTCGTTAATATGTGTTCTCAGTAAGTAATCGTTATATTACTGGCATTTGATCCTTGTATATCTCGTATATCTTTATTTATCAAGATAATTAATCGAGAACATGCATTTTTCGTTAAAAGACCAGATAAATATATTGTTAATACAAATATAAATATATAGTTATTAATTGCGATTTGTTTAAAAAATATCTATTAATAAAAACCGAACTAGAATTGGAAATTGTACATTATTAGGGAAGTAAATTATACATTAAGTGTATGCAAGAGTTCTAGTCTTTTTTTCAGCGCTATGGTATTATCAAACTTGAAATAAAATTTTGCCTTTTTACATTTTTGGAGAATTGGCATCGAAATTTGTAAAACGTCTGTCATGATTTAAATTATTTCTTATATCACGATAAATATAACTTTGAAAAACAATAGTGAACGCGATGAGCAATGAAAAGCTTTGGATATGCTTTATACATATTTTCTGCATTCAGCAAACCATTTTGGATTTGGGGAAAATTGTTCCGTATATAAAGTATTCATTCAATTGGATTCATTCGCCTTAGGATTACCATTTATTCCAATCGATACTTTTTAACTGGATATTTTCGGGATGTGGCTGTAATACGAAAAAACTTTTCGCAACGGGATTCGAAATCGCAGAAAATAGTAGAAAACGAGAGCAGATGAGTGAATTGTATTGCATATACTGCATGTAAAGTGAAATGTGCAAAATGTTCAAAACATTTGCATATACCTAATATATTGATAGTTGATAAATTTATTATTAATAAATATGTATTGAAGCTGGAGTTTAATATTTAGTAATTATTTTTTATATTAATTACATTAATTACATATTATATATTTAGTAATTAATTATGTATTAATCAATATTAAGCTTATTTTATATATTAATAGCTTTTCTAATTTATAGTAAATCTATAGTAAATAAGTAATTAAGCTGCAAATACAAGTATGTTACACTGAAATCCGATGTTTTTGCAGATATGGAACTATCACTTCTACCAAGGCAATTTTGGATAAGAATACAAATAAATGTAAAGGTAATTAATCATATTTATTTTTTTTCATATTTAATTGATCAAATCTCTAGAGCCAAGTTTCTCCTCACCACTTTGCGAATAGACGTTTCTTAGAAATGTGTCATCTGTATCACTTTAATGTATACATTGATGTAATGCACACGGACGATCATGTTGTTACTAAAAATAATTGAATATTGTCCCACAATTTTCTTGAAAAAAAAAAGGAACATTATTTAAAATGTTACGATTGTGTTGCAGGTTATGGATTTGTCGACTTCGAGTCACCGATGGCGGCAGAGGGTGCTGTGAAAGCACTGGTCGCCAAGGGCATTCAAGCGCAGATGGCGAAAGTGGGTATCTGGTTGCTCCGTAGACTGGACAGTGTACGTGGTTGTGCATGCAAGTACAGAGTAATACCAGAGTAACAGTAAACCCTTCTCTTTCTCTTTCTTTCTCTTTCATTCTATCTCTCTCTTTCTCTCTTTCTCTTTCTCTTTCTCTCTATCTCTCTAGCTCCTGTCTCTCTGTTTTTGTTTCTATCATTTTTCATCCCGGCCCGTCTGTTGCGTTGTGTTACGTTTTTCATTTGTCTCTTTATCCCCCTTTCTCGTTACCACTATTTATCCGCGCGTACTCGTCGCCAGGCCGATCGAAACCGCATACTTCAATTTTTTCACGCTGCTTTCGATTATAAATATGAAGCGCGACATGTCTTTGATGTTAATTTCTTCCTTCTTCAATGTTGGCAATTTTATCTACAATTGGACACACGGAATAAATATTATACAGTTAATGTCTCGGTAAATTATATAATTATTTTTATTTTATATTTCTAAACATTATATACAAATTATTATTTTAAACATTTCAGTTATTATAATAAATTATTATTGTAAAATAATCACAAATTGGTTATTTGTGACACAAAGATATCATTTTATACAGTTGACAAGTTTACCTAAGTTTTCATACGTGGAAAGATTTATTGCAAACGAGAAGATCTTGATATCTTTTCCGTTATTATTAACATTTCTCTTACAACTTTTTATAATTTACTAACTTTGAAGATGCTACAAAGTTAGATAACTCAAATCTAAATTTTCGTAGTGATTTTTTTTGTAGTTTTAATAATCTATCGCGCGTTAACGATTATTTCGATAAAAATCGGAGGCATGATGCCTTATAATGAATAATTATTCATTTTCGAACGACTCTTTCCTTATTATATCTCTTCTGGACATCGTGAACCACGTTCTTTTTATCAGGAACCTGTTTTTCTCTGTTCCGTTTCATTTGTCTAGAAATTCTCTCCGTCTACTTTGTCTGTCATTCTATCTTACATACCTTATACCCACCAGATCTCTATCAGTGCTTGCTGCTATACCTCGGCCACAAATATATATATCCGATACTGTGCTAATGTCGACAGTATGTTTTACGGCCATGTTCATAATCTGAAAATTACATTCTGCGAATTTCAGCACTAATTTCAAACTCCTCATAGAGACTCGGATATATGATCCATCCATGAAACTAAGGATGGTTTTCATAGTCGACAAAGGTATTCATTACTCGACGAAAAATCACAGTTTCACAAATCTCTAATTGCCTATTAGTTTACAATTGTTCCTTTCAGGAATTTAAAGATATTAAATAGTTTCATAAATTTCTAGTTATCATCAGTCTACGATTATTCGTTTCGGAAACGATATATAGTTATTAAAGAGACGTGTACATAAATTACGTAAATTATATAATCAATGGATAATCGATAAAAGGCAAATTCAATACTCGTCTGTTTAATCGAAGTAGATACATTTGTCTTTTTAGAGGTCGTATCTATAATTTCGCAAATTAATATTTTTTTGTCTACATAATTTTCATAGATATAAAAATAATTATTAATTTATTAATATTGTATTCATAACCTCTGAATATTTATAGCCCTTCCGAGAACGTTCAGCTTTGTGATCAGTAAACAATGTGACAGATATTAAAGTAAATTCCCATCGCAACTAAAAGTTTACTTAACGAATTGATGATTGTGCAATGCAACAGATAAAGATTGAGCTGTGAATACCAATTGATTGTTTAAATAAATAGTGATTCTCTCTCTTTCTCTCTCACTCATGAAATATGGATTTAATAATAGAGAGCGATTTGTGACTTCAAATTTGTATAATTAATAATATTAGCAACTAAAGATTGCAAATTAGAAATTGAAGTTAATCTGTGATTATTCCCGTCTATGAATACTGCCCCTGGAATTTGACTTAAAAAGAAAACTTGCTTGATGAATCGATGAAAAAACTTCGGTAATACAAAAGAAAGAAAAAGAAATATCACATTGAAGTATGGCAGCATGAGCGACATATCAGTAGTAGTTCTAGTATGGTAAATCGATATATTGTGCAACGTACATTTATCCATTTTGTTCTCCATGTAACATTAGCGATTCAAAGAGGCCTCTCAAACCGACGATATGTATTACCAAATTAGACTTGTCAGTGTCGACGCAATAGCAGTTGTTCGGCGGTGTGATTGTCCATTTCCGCGATTGTAATTTCAGAATCGCGATTAACTGTTTTATTAAATTTATGAAACAGGACGAGATTTGCCATTTTTGTTATAACAGTACTTCAAATTCTGTGCTTTTTTTATTCAAGAAGAAAAGAAGTTTTAGACATCAATATAAATTTTCATACTTTTTCTTATAAAAAGTATGTTAACGTAAATTAAAAATATTTGTTAATCGCGATTATCAATTACTTGATGATTACATTCACTGATATTATATTATTACGTAAAAATATTACGTATTTTGAATGAATATTATGTAAAAAAAATCAAGTTAAATAAATCGTTTAAAGCATATAACAAGAAAATTAAGTAAATCTTATATAGATATTACATTCTTATTATGCTTTTAGTAGCTTTGACTAATCAAAAATTCGATTGCACTTGATCCGTTTCTGCTTGATAAACATCATCCCAATATTTCGTTCTCAAATGTTTCGCGAGGATTCTCCCTCAAAGCAACGAGAAGAAAAAAAAGAGGCACACACTGCCGAACGAGAGAGTATCGGTCTCCCGCCTGTTTGTTCCATTTGCCCAATACAACTAACTCCAATGGAATGGTTTCCTTAAATTGGTCGCGGTAAAGAGCACGGGGTGTGACCAACAACTGTGTGATGATAATGACCATGATAATGACCATGATTATGTTGACAATAATGATAATAATGATCAGTCGCATGCGATATAATACTACAACCAAAAGCGATATATCATATTTTCCATTAATCCTATATCCAGGGACACGCGATTATATTCGGATCAGGCGTTGTCTTTTCCTCGGGGGGGGGGGGGGGGGTGTTGGTTGGCTCGAATTAAGACACGTACACTTGTCTTACATATGTTAAAACTTTAACCAGCATACCTACAGGTTTACACTTGTATTCGGGAACTTATCGTAAGATTCATAAGCCCCCAAGTAAAGAATATTATGTAAAAACGGTCAAGTTAAATAAATTGTGTCATGTAAAGCATATAATAAGAAAATTAAATAAATCTTGTATAAATATTACATTTTTATTAAGCTCATGTTTAAATTTGTGCGTACATAATACAGGAATCATTTATAGAGAGCGGGATCACTCGAGAAGTTCGATGAAATAGATGGAAACGTTTGAAAAAAAAAAAAAATAAAACGATGCACAAAATAAAATCGAATCTTACATAATGTTCCCGATGTGTAATAATCATATTCTCGACAAATCTATGAACTGTCGTATCGGAATAAGAGTACATTAAGATATAATACGTTAGAAGTTCCCTGTATTATCCGAAACGTTTAATATTCGAATATTTATTTATTACCACGGTGTAAAGAACGTCCAATTGCGTTGAACATTGTTCTCCTTGGAAAAGAACATTGTTTCATCGAACGTTTCTTACCTCGTCGGATTAATTAACTATTCAGTTAAACAGTGTTCGAATAATTGAGCTTTCTATTGTATTTAATTCTTCATATATACAGGTTGTCGCTACGTAAAAGATTAAATGCGAATATCGGATTTAATCGAGGAAATCGAGAAATCTGAGTGTTTGGAAAACTCGTATTGTTAAAACGACACTGCTCGATTCTGCGACAGCCCGCATACATATGCGCACGCGCATACACATATCATACGCGTACGCATATATATGTATATGTATATATATATATATATAGATATATCTAAATGCCATCAGCTTGGCTTATATCATGATATTTTCATTATTCGTTTTTTTGTTTTAATGCATTCGCAAGATTGAAGTAAATTGTCGTAAAGTATAAGTATACTCAAGTAATCGTAGATATTTGATTGATTCATTGAATCAGAAATGGTGGATCTCGAAATATGCTTGAGGGTGCATAAAATATCATCAATCTTCGAATACGTACATACTTTTCTCTCTCATACTCTCTCTCTCTCTCGTTTTTTTTTTCGTTTTCACTATGTATATACATATTTTTGTTCTCGTTTGAAGCTTTATTTCGCCCTCCTCTCTCTCTCTCTTTCTCTTTTTCTTTCTCTCTCTCTCTCTCTCTCTCACTCTCTCTCGCTCTCGCTCTCCTTCTCTTTTTCTCTCTCTTTTTATTTTTTGTGAGACCGAAAAGCCGACGCATGAATACATGTATATGTATGTCCAATATATACTTCACGTATATTATATGTTTTATGCGGTATCTATCCCTCAGAAATCGTACTCTCCCTTTCTTTCTCTCTACATTTGTTCATTTACTCATATGATGTATAACTGTACATACATACATGTATGTATATATGTATACGCCTGTGCTTTTCTTTATCATGCTTCTCCTCTCTTCTTTCTCTCTCTCTCTTCTTTCCTTCTCTCTTTCTCTCTTCTCTTCCCTGCTTCCCTCCCTCCCTCTCCCTTTTTTCAATGAAATGTCATATGTTGAATCTATTCTTCATTATCGCTTTGAATGGTTATCTGTAAAAATGACGGAGACAGTTCGACACTTGTATATAAGGTACTAGAGACGCTACATAGACGCAGGACACATAATTCTCAGATACTGTTCTCGCGCTTGTCAACCCTATCGGTGTATACGTTCTAGAAATATAGTTGTAAATTTGCGAACATTGTAACACCCATTTATCGTGAGTATCGATTACGTATGTACGTCACAAAAGTATAAAACATCACTCGTCACACGAGATGATAATTGCGCAAACGAGCGTTCTCGCATCAGATTGCAATCCACGTGTACTTACACCAGGAAATTTGTCCAATTTCATTGTGTGAAACACAGTAAAATGTATGCACAGGCGATATATTACCATCCTGTCATTAATTACAAGGAACTTAATCTAACAAACAGAAATTTGACTAATACAAATCACGTTACGTTATATTCTGAATTCTATCGATATAACTATAAACTGTAATCTCTTTTTTATATATTTATTTTATATTCCATGTTGATTTTTGTACCATTTATTTCATCATTTATTTATGTAAACGTTTATTTGAGTTAGTTTTGCGATATTTTCTGATATTTACCTACGCTCACTTGCTCTCACGCGTTTATTTTCTGGAATTTGTCTATAGAAACGATACAAACAACACAACTGAATAAATTGACTGTACAGTGATGCGTATGTGTATAGAATATAATGTCTATCTATGTGAGCATGCTCTGCGCGTCGAAAAATGCACAGAGAGAATCGGGTCTTTTCTGTTCGGGTTAGCGTTTAGTTAGAGTCGAGAGATGAAATCGAATGCATCCTAGAAGCAAGCAAATTTAGAGAGCCACCAGAATGTGGTAACGTAATTGTCATGAAGCATGATAATCTTTTGACATTAAAAATATAATAATTATCTAGCCGGTCCCATGTTATGATATTCGTTTTCGGTACCTATTAATTCTGTTTTGCACTCTTCCGAGATCATCTAGACGGTGAATCAGAATTTAGTTTGAGATGATCTCTCCGTAGTGTTTATGTGTAGATGAATTACCTTGTGTTTCGATGACACTCACTTTTCACGAGTACCATATAGATTTACTTCTTCAAACGCAAGATTGCAGTTAGAAACGCGCGTCATTATTGTTATGAGAAACATCTTTCCGTACTTTATTATTATTTTTATTATTATTTTGATTGTCGTTTTATAAATTTACAAATATCATATTAATGTTCCCAGACTGAGCAAATTACGTTGCATTTATTCGTCGCGAAATTCTTATTTGTTTATAGTTCTATATTAGTTTACAGTGACGTTTATGAATGCATTAAATAATCATGAATTTATTTATTATGTAGAACGTTACTATGAAATAGAGTTGGATATATTTTATAGACTTTGATCAATTCCGCGTTTGTGCATTGTCTTCTCGTCTGTGCATTCATTTTTAAATGATAGACAACAGTCGTGGAACTTAAAATGATACCCAGATTTATCTGCAAATTTATATATATATTTTATATATATATATAAAAATTTGTGTATATATATATAAATTTTTATATATTCATTGTGACCTTCTATTATATGTAATTGCATAGTAGTTTTACTCTCTTCTCAGCAACAGGAACAAGACCCCACCAATCTATATATTGCCAACCTGCCAGTGAATTTTAAAGAGAACGATGTCGAAGCAATGCTGGCTCAGTATGGACAAGTTATCTCCACCCGTATTCTGCGCGATACCTCCGGCCAGAGTAAAGGCGTTGGATTCGCAAGGTTCGGATAAGTTTTAAGTATTTGTACACAACTTTTTCGTTTGGTCAAACGAGGATAATTAACGTGAAATTAATATAACATACCATTTCATTATTCCATTCTCATTTTATGTCATGATAAGTGACATTAATCTGAAGATGTTGATTAAAATGAATGCGAGTTACATGACACTTTATTCCATCTTACATTCAATTTTTAACATATGTTATATATATCATATATAAAATCTAATACATAGTATGAAATTTTATTTATACCATAAAAATTATATATAAACAATTACACTTAACAATGCTTTTAATTGCATAAATAATTTAATGGTTGCATTAAAGGATGGAGTCCAAAGAAAAATGCGAACAGATAATTCAGATCTTCAACGGGAAGGCGCTAACAGGAGCTAAGGATCCTCTACTAGTTAAGTTCGCTGATGGCGGCAACAAGAAGAAATCTTTATTCAAGGGTACAATATGGAGAGAAACTGGAGAAGTACGTACTTTTTAATCAATTCACGTAAAATTATATGTGTTACATAATTATGATTATATAAATTGTATAAAGTGCACTAAGAGATTTTTATTACTTTTGGAGTTTTTGTTCTTTTCTTTTTTCAGAATATGACTCTAAATTATGACACCAGCGGTGTTGGTCAGAACGGTGTTGCCGCAACTCACATGCTTCCCGCGGCAACTTTGACACAATACAGCCGTCATTATGGTCAAGCATTGCCCGGTTATGGTGTACCAGGCCCTCATTGGATGGGTACTCATTATCTTGTGCCCTCTGCCCCACATATGCAACAGGTTGACGTGAGTTTTTATATATTTTTCGTTCATTTTGTTTCCATAGTTTTGCACAAATGCTTTTATACAATACAGAATACTTTCATATAATACTCAGGAGATTAGTATATTTTCTGCATGATCTAACAGTTCAAACTTTATAGATTTAATACATTTAAATCCGAGTACAATACTTATTTCGCTTAAATTTCCTTTAACTGATTTCTCCACTATTCTTGGTATTATTCCATTAAAATATCAACATAATATCGAAATTTTTTGATTGCAAAATAATGTATTTGATATTATTGTCAAATATGACCAATATTATTGGTTTGTGTGTATCGCGCTTACTTAATCGAGTTTCGTTCTTAATCTGTTTGTTACAGATGATACCGTCAGCCGATCCTAGTAATCCACAATACAGTATGATTCCTCAGCTTACTACTCAAATGTCCACTTTACATTTGGGTACCGGCTCAGTAAGTGATGTAATATTTGTCGACAGCAGTCTTAACAGCTGTTCAAAGCAAAGCTCCGAAAGACATCTCAGAGATTGAAAGTTAATAATTGTTTTAATGACAAAGAACATCTAAAAACTTTGGATCTTGGATTTGAAGACATTTGAATCAATTACGATGTGTCAGATTTAGAGAAAACTTGCTTAAAAAACATATTTCTTAAAAATTACATTTTAAGATTTAAATATACAGAAAATTGTTGGAAGATCTAGAATATTTTGAATTATTCACATCTGTGTAACATGTCAAATGTGATTTAAAAATTCTTCATTTTAAACAATCTTGCAATGTCTTTCGCTTGTGTTCTTTGGATAGAATTGATTCAATTGATTGAAGCTGATCAACGAGAACTTATTGTCTTGTTTCTTCTTTCCAGTACATCGCGAGCCCGCACCCGTACCCCTACACCACTTATCCTGCACCTAGCATCATTCACACCATGCCACTCGGTGAATCGGAGCAGACGAGTAACGCAGCGTCCCCGGATGAGTCTTATCAGCAGTACCAGGCTCAGCAGCCTAAGTAGGCCATGGTTTACAGTAGGTCAATATTATAAATCCTTCTCATTACGATGTGATATTGACTAATGATCCGTTCAATAAACAATAAAGTGACAAACTAAAACGATCTTTGTACATCTTTACAGATATAACGATCGCGTCGCAAGTTACGTAAGTTAGAAAAGGCATGCTGATACACAAAGACTCGCGCATAACGGATGAAAGCAAGAGACACCGAGCAGGCTATGCGAATGAACCACAGACAACAACAAGCAAAAGCGAAAATTCTTACATAATATCGAATTAAGATTCTTCCTTAAAAAATTTACTTGCCAGATTTTATACATTTTATTCATCAGATAAATAGGTGAAAGTAGTTGATATTTTCCAACGAGTAGGGAGTGAATGTGAGAGAGTGCGTGAGAGCGAAAGGGAACGAGAAAGAGAGGGAACGGAGGAAAGCTAGCGCGAGAGCAAGGCCACGTGTCGAGTGTCCGTGCAGATCAGCAATGTGGTTCCGCATCTATATGGCTCCGTTAAAGCTGCGTAACGACACATGTACACTCCTATGCACACACATACACACACATCTAGGAATACACCAGACCTGGAGATGTAAAAAATAATCGAGGCGAGTGTAACTCATGTGGGGTGAAATCGATAAGGGGAGAATTGTCTACTGATCTACGCCGTACGTTCTACGATGTCGCAAAGTAGAATTGGATTAAATATTGTGTAACATTATACTTACACAAAAAACAAATATTGTTTATCGTCTTCTTTTTTCAGTTCTAATTTTGTGTTATTCCTGTTCAATATTCGTATTTGTTCGATTCCTTTGTGTTATTTTTATACATATGCTGGAATAACGCGATACATAGGTGATTTTATGATAAATATGTATCGTAACGTTTTACTTACGTGACTTTGGATTGTCCCAAAATATATATCATATTTCATTCGATGTGTGAAAATTAAAGAAAAAAGTTGGCGTAGCTAATTAACTTTTCATTGTTATTTGATTTCACATCTCTGAAAATCTATACTCTCTGCAATTACTTTTTCCTCCACAAGAAAAAAGAACACACACATATATACACACACACACACACACACAGCGAGGAAACTGAGTTATCTATGAGGAACAGTTTAGTGTCAAGCTGATAGGCTTCCATGATGTAACTTTAGATATTACATTTACTAAAGCGATAGGAAAACGATCGAAGCTAATCCTGAGAGCTTGAGAGAATGAGTAAGTATTTTAACGATTGAGAGGAAAAGAGAGAGAGTGAGAGAGAGAGAGAGAGAGAGAGAGAGTGAAAATGATGATGTAAACTGTACGGAAAAACGAAGGAAGGAGAAGCAAAGAAAATAATGCTGCGAAGAGAACTATACGAAATAGAATTCTTCCCGAGGAAACGATAAATAACAATAATGTATGAAGAAAAGAGAGAAGGAAGGATGTGTTACTTTTCGAACACTAGATTAAACATCGGGAGGAAAAGAATTTGCATTCATGATTGTAAATCTTGGAAGAAATGTTCGGAGATGTTTCAATGCGATAAGAAACGTGCATGGCAGCACTGTTCTTTCACGATTTCCGATTTCACCTCATCCGTTTCTCATATCGTAGATTGCACAAGTATTCGCGACGTCGTAAATGACTCGGTGCGTGGGGTCGCATCAGTTTTCGTTGTACTTACGGCGTGTTTCGATACTTATATATCGCGCATACGAGTATTAGCTAAAGAGAAATTTGTATCTAGGTATTTCAAGATTTTAAATTCTATATTGATTAATTTATTCTCATTAATATTTTTCTTTAGGAATGTATATCTGTTCTATTAGCTTAATGTATTGTTCCATTTGTTATATATTTTCTAATTAAATATTTATAATTCTTGACATGCGCAAACACCGAACTGTCCGCCGGATATCGGACATAATTTACATGTCCCAAATGCAACGAAAATTAATGTAACTTTGTACGTTAAAATATCCTTGCGACGCCGTGTGCACGTAAAAAACACACACAGACACTTTTCACCGCACTTTTATCGGAGTTCACGCGTCTTCTCGGATCTTCTTTTTATACTTTTTTTTTCCCCCCCAGGTTTTTAAGATTTAAAAACATTCCAAGCTGGGTTCACGCGCGCTTCGCCATGTATTTCTTTTCTTTTTCAATCAGAATTAAAAATAAGATTCATTTCTTTTATCTGACTTTTTATAAGTATAAATATTGGCAGCAGCTGAGGTCTCGTTGCATACTACTTTTTTTTCTTTTTTTTTTAATGGAAAACTTTTGTTGCGAATTAGGTATCCCGAGACGAATCAAGGAAAAAAAGCACACAGGTAAATGCTTGGTTTCTATAACGGGGAAAAAGAAAAAAAATTCAATGTTTAGGATGTTTAAGACTATATATAAATTACTGTACAAAGAATGAAAGAAAAACAATAGTACTTTTTAGAACATTATATTTACGATGATTATGCATCAGCTACGGATCGATATCGATTTTCAATTGTATAGTAAATCCAGATATTTTTTTTAGAATTGTGCCTTTTCAGACAGATTTGCTAAACGAAAGAGGAAGAAAGGAACAACACGAAGAAAGAAACAAAAAAAAGGATGAGTGAAGTAACGAATGAATGACTGAATATCTGAATGGCTAAATGACTGAATGAGAAAGAAAAAGAAAGAGAGAAACAATGAGGAAAGAAGGGAGTGGTGAAAGAATATGTGAAATGTTTGTTTGTATATTTTATAATTTAGTACAGTAATAATGAGCATATTTTTACGTATTAGTAAACATAAACTCTAATAAAAATTTGATCCTTTCGTTTATAAATTGTTTATTTATCACAACCAGAATAATCTCTATGTTCTTGACGTAAATGCAATAGACGGCGTATTCCTTACTCGTTATCAGTAATGAAATGGAATGTTGGCGATATCATTCTGCTCATTTTGTTCACCAAATACTGAATGATTATTGCCAGTACTAGCGATGTGTAACGGAACAGAGCCAGATTTTTGTATCGTTGCGACGCGCATGCATTATCGACTGTGAATGAAAAAGAAAAAAAAAAGTAGACATATGATATGAACAATTCATGATAAGGATAATTTAAGAGAATGAAAGAAAAACGAGAAGATATAGAATAAATCAAATGAATGTCGAGGGATTGTGAGAGCAAGAGGGAATGATTGACAGTGTGTTTGAGACCGAAAAAGAGAGAGACTGAAAGAGTACGAACGGTTAGGAAAGAGAAGAAAATATATACAGTGTAAATTAATTTATTTTATCGAAGAAAAACGCGTGGGAAACGAGCACATGGAAACGAGTGTTAAAGAAGGATAGCCGGAAGGTGAAACTAACGGTGCATTCATTTACTCCGTACATATGTACACGCTCATACACATACATACACACTCATGCACACATAACGCGCGTGCGCATGTAGCTTAAGGGGAGAGTAATTGAGACGGTATTTTGTCATTTTTTTATGTCAAGATTAATAGTTGTAAATAAATGAAGGAACATCATGAGTATCCGCCTCCTAATCGCTCGAGAAATTTTATTTCGGAAGAGTGAAACTGTTTTAACAGTATCGAAATTCTTAATTATTGTAGCGATTTTTCAGCACAATAGGATTGTATTACTGAACTAAATACAGTTTTTCAAAACTTGCGAAATCAACTTTGCAAAAATTTACTTGAATTATTTCGATTAACTAAGACTGTCCCATCTGGAAGTCTTGATTGTTCTTCCTGAAAATATTAATTAAGTTACACCTGCATCAAATAAATTTCCCTCCTTCTTCTTTTCTGAATATCTTCTCTCCTTTAGCCATTATCATCATCATCAATCAGTACAACCACCGCTATCATTATCACCATCACCATTCGTGCATTCAGCGGGATTTCGTGTTGTCTGGCTTAGGATTGAAAGTCGTCGTAGGATGAGTGGAAGAGCGAAAGATAGGGAGAGAGTATAGAAAAGCTTTTTACCAAAAATACGCGAGAGTTAGAAGCTACTCGCGCGGTATACAGGAAAATGTTGAAGATGAAGTGGCGCCGGTAGTGGGCAAATAGTTACGTAGAATTTTAGCGAGACAAGACAGAGAGAGAGAGAGTGAGAAAGAGAACGAGCGAAAGAAAGCGGCGAGTCGTAGTTATTATTATAATATTACAATAACGATGCTGTATTATTATAATTAACGATTTACTATTATTGACGTCATCTAAACGTACGAAAGATTTTTACACTGTTGAGACTTGAAGTAAATAATATATTTAGTTTATTTTGGTACATCACGATTTGATGACGAGAGAACGAAAGCGAGTGTGAGAATGAGAGAGAACGCAACAGATAAATTGACGAAAAAAGAAAAAAAAACGAAGGAGTAGAGAAGCGAAGGACGAGCTATTTTTTAAGAGACCGATTTATTACTCGATTTGAGTCCATGTATTAAGCTAAAAAGTAAAACAGAGAGAGAGACTGCATGCGTGAAAGAGAGACAAAGAGAGAAAAGGGATTGTCGAGAGCGAAGCGAGCAAGAGAGAGAAAAACGAGCACTTAGTAAGTGCATATTGTGTATTTGTTGCAAAAGGCAAAATTGTCACTACTTGACTGACAACAAAAAAATCCATATGTGATTTTAATAGGAAATTTTGAGAATTTTACTAAATAGACTTGTATACAAAAAAAATAATTAAAGTAATTATGTGACCGACCAAACGGAATAAAAACAAAGCGGAAGAAAAGTGTGAATGAAGCAGCATTAATAGTTGCATCGATCGGTTCGGCAAAAGGAGGAGAAGACGGGGTAGAGGATGACAGACACGATCTGTCGCGCGTCTAGCATCCCCGGATTAAAGACAAATTTTACGAGAAAGATAGAAATGGAACGGAAGGCGGGAAGAATGGAAATATAGAGAGGATGAGAGAGAACGAAAGGATGGGAGGGAGAGAGAGAGAGAAATTGAGAGCGATCGAGAGTATAATTATTGTGTACAGAGAACGCGCGGAAACGCGGGTTTTCCGCGCGAGCGCGCGGCGTGTTTAGTATAGATAGTGTTGAACTTGATAAAAAAAAAACACCTAGATTTTAAGTGAAAACGCGCGAGCGAGCACTCGTTCGTGTTAGGAGATAGAAAGGAAGATCTTTTATCGATTAAGAAGCGGCTAAGTTTATGGATATAGGTAGATAGATAAATAGACAGAACGATAGTTTAATAGTTAGGATACGAATATTGCCTCTCATCCCCCGTGTCCTCTATCCTTTCTTCTGTGTTGCCGCAGGCACAGGGGGCACGGGTATGGGGCACCGTTCAGCCTATGCACCTCGCACCCGTCAAGACTGACTGGCTATTCATATTAATTGATATAAATATGTGTGCGTATATATACATATATTCTATGCGTATATATATACACACACATATATACATATATATATGAGCTACTTGTATAATTGTATAAATAGTAAGAAACTATTTGCTTGCTGCGCACCGCGGGTCGGGTGCGTGGGCTGGCCGGATGCGGGCTTCTGTATTCGTCGAACCGAATGCGGGAGCTCGCGAGTTCTTTTTTTTCGGCGAAGAATCTTCCCGATGTATGTACGTATAAGGGATGATCGGTATCGTATCGAGACGAGTCCCGCTCCATACGGCGCGCGAGAACGTTCCTTGCAGCTCTGCCTCCTCGGTGCGATCCACATTGGATCACATCATTAAAAGCGAAGAATCGCATAGACCTTTGTTCACGTGATCGCTCCTTGCCTCCAACGTTGTAAATCCGGAGTAGCTGCAACGAGGTGTGTCGGGAGCTTTAACAGGCGAAGATTACTAAGGGAATAAGATTAGACGAATATGGATTGTAATTTATACACGTAAGTTGCATTGCGTTTTTTCGACGGTGATATGAAACGATGCGTGTTATCACGAGGACTTTGGCATTTGTCACCCGCTTGACCGATATCACGCGGTGTCGCGCTTTTCATTTCTCCGTAGCAGTTCAAGTACTACGGGAACGACTTATGATAAGAGGACGAATGGATCGATGGTATCTGCGCAAGGCTGTATCATCGATGACGCGATGATGAAACGACGTGATAACAGCGCGTCTCCGCTATCTGAGAAGCTTTCGCCGCGGAAGCTCGCGAGCTTCCGCAGTCTAGCCGCCGGCACAGGTTTCGGGCAGGAAAATGGTTCTTGCTGTTGCGGACAATGCTGCTTTCCGTAAAGCTTTCTCTAGAGTTCTAGTGTAGGCACATTTTAGACTAGACATACCGTAGTTGATAGGCTCATTGTAGAAAAGAAGACGAAGCGAAGCGAAGCGGTGAATTGATTTTGGGAGAGATGAAGCGAAAGAATATAGGATGTTTCTAAGTAAATAATGTTAGTCGAGATCGGCTTAAAAGGGCAAAAGCAAGCGCGAGAGATAGAAAGAGAGAGTGTTTGCCTACGTTCGTGTCTTGGTGTATATGAGAGAGCGTGAAAAAGAGAGAGAGAGAGAGAGAGAGAGTAAATTAGCGATAAAGTGAGGTTCGAGGTGACTAGATTATAGTCTTGTACTTCGACTTGTACAGTCCTTAGTTTTCCAAGTTTTTAAGTCATTGTTTTACACGTGTTTGTTAAGCGATATAGCTGTAATTACTCGACATCTTGGTTTCTTCCTCCATACTTCCTGCTCCCCCGATGTATCTCCGCGTCTCCTTCCCTCTCTCCTTTTTTTTGCATTTGTACTCCGCTCCCTGCGGAACTTGTAATGTATTTCTAAGACAGATTGAGAGAAACGAGACGCGTACCCCGTGTACCGCTTATTTTGCGTAGTCCTTCCCTATGTTGACGGAAGAGAAAAAGCGCAAAAAAGGGGAGAAAAACAAAACGGGGAGACATCGTCGGACGCTGAAGCCTCTTTTTAAATCCGCTCGCGAGGATCAATTTGTAGGATTTCGAGGATACTTTTAAGGCCGAGATGGAAAAGGCGTTTAGCATGTAATGTGAAGAAAAAAAATTTTTTAGACGTTAAGGCAAGTTGTGTCATAGCTAGTTAAGAGATCTAGGGAGACTCTTAGGAAGTCGAATAGGTGCTGTAATAAAACAAAGTTTAACACAAAAAAAACAAGTCAGAATTAGATTTTTCATGAATAAAGAAAAAAAAAATGAAAAAAGAACGAAAAAAACTCTAATTAAGAGAAACGTAAAAAAAAACGTAACGCACGCGATGACGACACAAGGGGCATAAGCCACTAAAAAGTGCCCTTAGTTTATTTTGGATCGTTTAAAACAAAAAACGCTAGTCTTTGTGTGGAAGGTAATGTGTGGAGGTTTTTAGATAGGATCTTCGGAGAACAAACGAAAAAGATAAAGAAAACCGATGAGGAAAACAACAATGAGATGAGAGTGTGCGAGCGATAGGAGAGTGTGCGCATGTGTGTGCGTAGGGGTGTATGCCTAAACTTCAAGGGATTGATACCTACTCGGAAAATAACCGTCTGCTTATTGCATGCAAGGTGTAGCGGACGCGCGCGCGCACGCGTGATATGCCCACACACACATATACACATACACTTGTACAGACGGAAGAAGAGACGGAAAAGCGCACGCTCCCTCCGCTGCTCCTGTATTATTGCCGCATACATCTTACGTCTCTATTATAGAGGCGTACACTTGAGAATCGGTGGTCTTTTTAGAGTTACTTACGAAGTAATGAAGAAAACGGTTTGGTAAATAATTAAATACTTCGCGATGCGGGGACGCGAATTCCCGACTACGTCACAATTATCGTCCCTTATTTTTGATCAATAAACGATCTGTTTTGGGGATTTATCCTGAGGCGACACGATTCTTACTTCCCCATCTAGCGCGACTCTCTCAAATAAAGAAACAAAGGAAGAGGAAAAAGGAGAGAGAGCGGCTGCTAATTTAAAAATAAGAACGTCTTCAACAGCGATTGATAAAAGAAGATACGTTCAACAAGTACATAGAGAAAAAAGAGCCCGAGACAAAGTAAGGGAACGACATAGAATGGTTGAGACGTTTGTAGATTTCACTCGTTGTCAATGTTCATCAATTTTCAAATTTTTATTTGTTTAAGATGTTTTATTTATTGCGTCTAATATGAACATTGCCAACTCGTCCACGTAATAATAATAATAAATATTTTAGTCTTATTACATGTACACAATATCGTACATCTTCGTAACTAACACGCTATATTGGATTTGCATTTTTAACGTGTTGTCTGCGCCTCCAGACAATAATTTGATAATAATTAATAATTTTTTGACAATATCCATTCAGGATTAGCTCACGCGCAACAGAGTACTTTATCTTTATGTTCTTCGAGATCGAACAGAGATGACTTGGGACTGGAAGAAATTCATAATTGTTAAAATATAGGTATAATCTCATACCTATATAGAATTATCATTTCTTTTTAATTTTTGTACGAGATTCGGAATTTTACAAAGAGTAATTTATAAATATTTTGTATTTTCATCTTAAGAAATGGAAACCATAATAATGAAACAATTCTTGGACTTTGCGATCACGTAAGTTAAACCAATATTTGCGTTTCATGATGGCATGATTTAACCGTCCTTCTAATGTCCTACATTTTACGATGCTATCATGTGATCTAAAGATGAGTAGACGTTCATCTACGGTCGACCAACACAAAGGAGTTTTATGACTGCTTGTAAGAGGTGGATTCTGTTTTCATAATTTCTGAAACATATAATTATAATTAAATCTCAGGCCGGTATTCATAATCGGATCTTATATTTAAGACCGTCTTAAGTGTATCTTCAGATACTGCGTAGCCAATGAAATGATCTATACAGCATCTGCAGAATAAGCTTAAGACGGTCTTAAACATAAGGTCCGACTATGAATATCGGACTCAGTTATTTATAAGAGACCAAAGTCGAGAGAATCGTCGAGAGAACCAAAAGTTAGAATATGATACACAACTGCACTGGTTTAAGATCGGGGAGAAATGTAATACTATTGGGTTGGCCAAAAAGTAATTGCGTTTTTTTCCAATAGATGGACATACATGTCTTGAAATGTAACTAACTTCATTCTAAATCGCAAATTCATTATGTAGGTTAACAACTCACAGTTCAAGCTTGTTTTAAAAAAAGAAAGTACACGATTTCGTTAACAATTGTTTGTTTGCCGTCGATTTCAAAATGGAAAATCAAAAAGAACATTTTCCTCATATTTTGTTTTATTACTTCCGAAAAAGGAAAAATGCTGTACAAGCTCATAAAAAGTTATGTGATGTATATGGCGAAGATGCTTTAAAACTGCGGCAGTGTCAAAATTGGTTTACTAAATTTCGATCTGCAGATTTTAATGTGAAAGATGCACCACGCTCAGGAAGGCCAATCGAAATTGATGATGACAAAATAAAGGCACTGATCGATTCCAATCGGCGTTTAACGACACGAGAGGTTGCTGAGAATCTTAACATATCGAAATCGAGTGTTGAAAACCATTTAAAACGACTTGGATACATTAGTAAGCTCGATATTTGGGTAGCACATGAGCTCAAAGAAATTCATCTCACTAAGCGTATTGACATCTGCGATTCTCTTTTGAAACGTGAGGAAAATGATCGATTTTTGAAACGTATGATAACAGGCGACGAAAAATGGATCGTCTACAACAACGTCAAACGAAAAAGATGGTGGAGCAAGCGTGATGAACCTGCTGAAAGCACTTGAAAAGCAGATATTCACCAAAGAAAGATTATGCTGTCAGTCTGGTGGGACTGTGTATTTTGAGCTGCTTGCAAGGAATCAAACCATTAATTCAGACGTATACTGTCGTCAACTGGATAAATGAAATGATGCCATCAAACAGAAACGTCGAGAATTGGTGAATCGCAAAGGTGTTGCGTTTCACCATGATAACGCTAGACCACGTACAAGTTTGGTCACTCGTGAAAAATTGTTGCAGCTTGGATGGGATGTGTTACCACATCCACCATATTCGCCAGACCTGGCACCATCAGATTACCATTCGTTTCGTTCTTTGCAAAACGCCTTGAATGGTAAAACCTTTACTGCTGATGAGGATATCAAATCGTTGTTGGAATTGTTTTTTGCTGAAAAAGATAAGAACTTTTTTGAGCGCGGAATCATGAAGTTGCCTGAAAAATGACAAAAGATAATCAAACAAAATGGACAATATATTGTTTAATAAAGTTTTTGTTTCCCATGAAAAATTCGCCTTTTATTTATATAAAAAAAAACGCAATTACTTTTTGGCCAAGCCAATATTTTGATTTTCTTTGTACAGAATTCGCAGTCTGCGTTATCTCCTCCTTTCTATTATGTGGCATTTCTTACCTGATCTAGATCTCGGATCATATAATCGTACATATTGATCGGCCGATCTCGTTATTATCATACGTGATAATGGCGAGTAATCGAAAGTAAAGATGTTATTTTCATCTCTTGTAGCTTAATTCCCAAATCTTTATTGTATGATCATATCCGATGAGCATATCATACTGGGAAGATCTTTATGAAAAACGTCTTATTTGTAGAAAGTAAACGTTAATTTGTGTCAACATTAACATGAAATAGAACAAATTATATATTTTCCAAAATTATTTTAACCCAAAAGATAATTAAAATATCTTAATAAAAAAATTGAAAAACTGTTTTATTTAAACGCACACAAAGTGCGTATTAGATGTATAAATAAATTTCCATTATTTTTATTGAAATTTGACAGACATATAAGGAAGCAACATTATTAATTAATTAAAATACATTCTCTTTGTATCTACAATTTTTAACCAACTATTAGGAAAGAGATGAATTTTCCGACGAAAGAACCAGCTGTCTTTTCAAACAATAAATATCAACTTATTTTCGGATCTTGGTCGGATTTCGAAGAAGAGAGAAGAGAGAGCCGTGCTGCATTGATATAAATGCAGAATAAATGATAGTCGGAAGGCGCAATGTTTGGAGAATACATTGGATCCTGCAGAACCTCCTATTCGAGCTCCATTAAAGCTTGTTGGATCAGCAACACGTGACTGAGCACTGTCATGAAGAAGAATGACTTTACGACATCCTTGACCAGTAAATGGTTTCTTTATCGAGAGGGTTCCGTTTGCCCTTTAGGCAATCGGGAATGTCGACAATCGGAGCTGTAACGTTCCGCTGTGATTGCTTCATCTTGGATTAAAAGTTCATGATGGAATTTCTTTCATAATCCATGAAGTACAAAAAAGAACTTTGTGGCCGTCTAGAAGAACGACCGTTACTATTGATTGACTATTAATTCAATACTTTAATTTTTGCAATATACATAGGGATCTATCGTGCGTCGAGAGTTTACATAATAAAGGTTTGTGCATACTAATGTGTGTGTATATGTCTTTTGAATATTTCAATGATATTAAGAGTTCACGCATACAATAAAATTTACATACATCACATAAGATTATTGATGTAATCCAAAAGAAAAAATGAATTGAAAAACCAGACCAGCAGGTATATAAGCACATCTTCAGGTGTCAGGTACGTTCTTACTATGAAAGTTCACTTCGAAACGTTAAAAAGATTAGCGTCACGCGCCAGATCTGCTCGTCAAGATGTTTAGTCTTTATCATCTCTTAAGTATCGTTTTCGTGTTGGTCCAGTTACAATTGAATGGATGGCTATCCTCGGCTCAATCGCATGACTCTTTAATAGATATTTTGTCAAATATGGTCGACTTTAGTATCGGGTCTCTGCAATTCCTCAATCAAAATCAACGTTACATAGACGAAGTGAGAAATATAATTCCGCAACGCAATGCCGTGTACGACTTTGTGGTGGTTGGCGCTGGCACGGCCGGCATCACGGTGGCTGCTAGATTGAGCGAGATCCCAAACGTCAAGGTGTTGCTGATCGAAGCTGGATCGCACGAGAATCTCTTCATGAACATTCCGTTAATAACTAGTTTTCTTCAACTGGACAACAATGTCACGTGGAAGTACCGATCCAAGCCATCCGACAGATACTGTCTCGGTATGAACGATAATAGATGCAACTTGCCCAGGGGTAGGGTACTGGGTGGCAGTAGCGTGCTGAACTACATGATCGCGAGTAGGGGCATTGCTGAAGATTACGACCGCTGGGCTGAGATGGGGAACGAAGGCTGGGCCTACAAGGACGTTCTCAAGTACTTCAAGAAGTTGGAAACGATAGATATTCCCGGGCTGCGGAATAGCATCTATCACGGTACACAGGGACCAGTGCACATTTCCGGTACGTTCCACACGCCACTAAGCAGGGCTTTGATCAAAGCCGCCCAGGAACTGGGATATCCACTTATAGATTACAACAATGGCAAAAACAAGATAGGCTTTTCATATGTGCAGGCCACAGTCATGAATGGCAGTCGCATGAGCAGCAACAGGGCACATCTGCATTCTACGCAGAATCGTAATAATCTTCACGTGACGCTCCAGAGTATGGTGAGGAAAGTGCTAATCGATCGTGACACGAATCGAGCAATCGGCGTGGAATTCGCAAAGTATGATAAAATTATCCGTGTATTCGCAAGAAAAGAGGTCGTTCTGTGTGCCGGTGCTATCGGGTCACCCCAGCTGCTGATGCTGTCCGGCATTGGACCGTCCGATCGTCTGGCCGAGCTCGGCATAGACCCTGTCTGGGATGCGCCTGTCGGCGAGAATCTGATGGACCACGTAGGTTTCTTCGGTTTGACATGGTCAGTGGACAAGCCAGTTGCCATTACGTCAAGAGTTCTAAACCCTGCGCAACCATATTGGAAGGAATATCTGATGAAACAATCGGGAGTGTTTACAATTCCGGGCTCGTGCGAAGTCATCAGTTTCATCGACACTAAACATCCGGGAAACCATAGTGGTCTACCGGACATTGAACTACTTTTCAGTACCGCTTCGTTTAGAAGCTTCTCGATGATACCGCTTGTGACTGGCTTGAATGAGCGAATATGTCAGATGTGGAGTAAATATATCGGCCATTACGGCTGGAACATACACCCGATATTGATGAAACCGAAGAGTCGCGGCCGGATAAGATTACTGGCCAACGACGTTAATGTCTATCCCGAGATTGAGCTGAATTACTTCGATGATCCGGAGGACGTCAGAACAATGATTGCCGGCATTAGAGCCGCGATCAGAATCGGCCAAACAAAAGCGATGCAGGAGTTTGGTTCACGGTTGTTGAATGACATTCCTGGATGCGAAAAAGACGTTTACGACTCCTACGATTATTGGGAGTGTGCAATAAGGATATTGTCTTCAACGTACTATCACATGTCTGGTACCTGTAAAATGGGACCAGGGGGAGATCCAACTGCCGTCGTCGATTCAAAATTAAAGGTATTGTATTCAAGTATTGATATAAGAATGTAAAAGATATAATCCCAGTAAGCAAACTGTCAGCAGTATGTCGACAGATTGGCAGCAGATTCAATCAGAATAATGCAATAGATCCGGTACCACTGTGTCCGCATTAAGATTGTGTTCTGCCAGCAGATCCTGCTAACATGATCTGACAGCAGATTGGCGACAGAAACCGAGCAGAGCCTGCCGACATAACCTGGCGGCAGATTGGCGGCAGAAATAGAGCATGATCTGCGCAGTGTAGTTGGCAGCAGATTGGGAGTAGAAATCGAGCAGGCTCTGCGAGAAAGTGCCGTAGTAGTACAAATTTATTGGAGCAATATTGGTTAACAATATGAATCTAATTTTTTATGTGGGGTATGAATTAATTTCTTATATTGGTCCACTATTGTAAAGTAATCTGTTTTTTTAATCAATACTTAATTTGATTAAATGGGCAAATTTAATGCCTTCAGATTGCTTGCGGCGTGTGTGGACGTTGTCCATGAGAACCTCTGTGCCGCAAGTGCAAAAATTCTTAGAAAAATTAATATTATTATGTCAAGACGCGTATATTAACTTATATAACTGTCAGGCTAAATTTTAACGTCGAGTAAGAACTCAACATGTTCACCACCTAGCGGTGCGGAGCGAAAACGCATATTCCTAGCCGTGTAAATTTGAATAGTGTCAAAAGCTGCAGATCCTGTTCGGTTTCGGCCGCCAACCTGGCGCCAGGTTATGTCGGCAGGCTCTGTTCGGTTTCTGTCGCCAATCTGCTGCCAACTACACTGCGCAGATCCTGCTCTATTTCTGCCGCCAATCTGCCGCCAGGTTATGTCGGCAGGCTCTGTTCGGTTTCTGCCGCCAATCTGCTGTCAGATCATGTTATAAGCAGGATCTGCTGGCAGAACACAAGCTTAATGCGGACACAGATGGTACCGGATCTGTTGCATTATTCTGCTTCGTATCTGCTGCCAATCTGTCGGCATACTGCTGACAGTGTGCTTACTGGGTGGATTTTGTACCCAATCTGTGGCCTCTCTGCTCACATATTTTGTCGAACAGATTTTGCCAATGTCTGTTCTTCGCAGGTTTGGCTGACTGGGATATTTTGATACAACTATATATTTTTTGATTTGTGAATTCATGTACCATTTTTTGTAGGTAATCGGTGTCGAGAAATTGAGAGTTGTAGATGCATCCATTATGCCCGAGATTACAACAGGGCATACAAACATACCTACTTACATGATTGCCGAGAAAGCGGCAGATATGATAAAGGAAGAATGGGGATATCTCAAGAAATCGTCGTAACATATGGTAGATTATATTGGTCTAGGTTATGTATGAATAGAGCGAAACGAAAAAGATAAACTTTATTAAATTAGGCAGGAGCGGCGCGCCTAGCAATCTCGATCGCTAGGCGGTCGCATCTCTCGTTCTCTTCTTATGCTTCCCCATCTTACCGCTATGCAATCTGGTAAATTCTAGGAAATTATTTACATTATATAAGTATTGTTCCCTAGCATTATTTCTAACTAGTGAATTTGATTGGCTGCCCAAAAGTTTTTACAAAATGCTTATGCTTACAAAATACTATATTGCCCTTGGATAATATAGAAACGTTAATAATGATAAAAAAATCCTAAAACACAAATAATCTAAGAGATTATCTCTCCATGTAAGTATAATATTATGAATATCAAGCTGGTATTCACAAATCATTTTTACAATAAAGTCGTTTTCAATATGATCTTAAGATTAGCCAATTTTATCTAAGATTAGCCAATCAGACAGCTGTGTTAGTAACAAAAGATACACAAGCGTATATATATGATACAAAAGATACACTAGAGTGCGTTAAGCCTTGTGTCCATGATGCTAGAAATCGATCCAAGATCTCGATCCGAGAATTGTGTAGCCAATCAACTTGTAGCTTTTATGGCCACACATTGGAGGGGATACGCAACAAGCGAGCAACCAACCGCACTTCGGCCGCCGAAGTGTAGTGCATATACGTACACGGTTGCTCGCTTGTGTACGTATCCCCTCCATACGCTGTAGCATGCTGTGCCATGATAGCAGTGCCAGTATCAGTTCTCGCGGCACCTTCTTTAGTTAAGCACATTCTTGCATGAAGTGGCACGAAGTTTTTAAGGCAAAATGTCGAGGTATTTTTATACACATAAATAGTCTTTTACAAATATTCGAAATATTTCGAATGCACATTCTTTCATTGTTACAATTTTAATAATGCTTGTTTGCATCGTCCTTGTATTCTTGTAAATCGTAATTTTTTGTTCAGTTCTGTTTGTTTTTGGATTTCTTTATTCGTGATGCATGACCACGTTGCGTAGTTCATATTTATACTATACAATATTGTGTAAGCTGTAGTTCCAAATATTATATCGGTTGTAGTTCCAAATTGTTAAAATTTCTTATGCTTTAAAACATTTTTTCTTTCTTTTTATTTGAAAGAAGGAAAAGGATAGAAAGTATTCTGAAAAATTTGAAACTGGACTACAACCTTAATATCTAATATATACAACACGTTATGATCCTGTATTCTTTTATTTTTTATTGCTGCAGTTTTAATAGTTCTTGTTTGTATCCTTTTATTCTTTTATCGTAATTTTTTGCCCAATTTTTGCTTCAAATACTTTAGATTCTAAAGTAAAGTTCTAAAGTTTAGAACTTTACTTAAGGCTCCTGGGTTGTTGCTGCGGTCATCTTGAATTATGATGTCAGAGTGGTCCGAGTTCTCGTCCCGAGAAAAAGTTACTAAAACTCGGACCGTAGACACTAGTAGATTCGGATGTAAATCTCGGGCGGTGTTCACTGCCAGCGCTGAAAAGCTATAGTGTACGTAACATAAATTATAGAGTTTCAGAATCGGCAATGAATATTAGAACGCGGTCTCCGGTGGAAATATCGAGCAAAAAACTTATTGAGCTATATAATGTGTACATACTGGAGTGAACCTTCCCTATACGAGCCTACAAGCGGCTCGCGAACCAAGGATAGCGATACCACGTAGGTATCTTAGGGCGGATTCACACCTTGGCAGAATAGCGGAAAGCAGAAAAACAGAAGCCAATCAGAACTCGCGCGGATAGTCGACAGTTGGCGGAAAGATGGAAGCAGAAAAGCAGAATGTACTGTCGACCACCAGCGCGAGTTCTGATTGGCTTCTGCTTTTCTGTTTTCTGCTATTCTGCCAAGGTGTGAATTCACCCTTACCTCTTTTCGCATGTACTATCGTTGTGGTGGGAAGCATGACAGAAATACGCAATAGGTATTGGCTTCTTTCTCACCCACTCCTTGAAGGCTCCCTGGAATCTCGATGAAAAGAGTGCATCACGTCCCATTTTTTCGTACTAGTTACTAGACTTTACTAGTTACATATTTATTTACTTTACTGATTCGGCATAGCCACGCTACGTTACATCATACAAATGAAGGCTCAAATTTCTTTTTAAGATTAGAATTTAATATTTTGATTCAATTTGGCTTTCATGTTAGTATACATGACATAGATTGCACTTGGAATCGTAACTCGTAAATGTAGAACGACCTTTAGTCACAAGCAAGCAATCGCATGAACGCGAGCAGTACTACTTCCGGTCGCAAATAGCAGTCTCGTATGCTGATTCGCTAGACTCGGTACGACTCGCGACAACATGGACGTGTGATCAATCGCATGCGAGTAACGTAGAACGACCTTAATAGTAACATGGCCGCGATGTGTAACGTCGCAATTAAAAACTCGTTGAAGTGTTGTGTGTAGTCGTGTCATGATACGCTCATGATTACGCTCTTATAAAAAGCGATTTCTCTTTATTGGCAGAACTTTAATGGAATATAAACATGGTTTGTCTGAACAAGAACAGCAATTAAACGCACGTGCATCACGCCGCGTGACGGCTATGACGTCTGTAGATTCGGGAGTAGAAACCGGGAACGACTCGAATGACAGCATGATCGTTCAGCATGAGAATCAACAACAGCAGCCACAACAAGAACGTATTTATACTATTTGTACTCCTGACAATAGAATCATGACAGTACGTGTAAATACTGATATCACGATAAGTCATGGTCATGATACACCTCGTAAAGAAGAATCGAAATCATATGTACACACTAACGCACACCACGATGTACCTGTTGAACAGAAATATTGTCGTACTTTTTCGCGATTGTATCGGGCTGCAAAACGTGAATCTCTCGTAATGGAAAATCGTGGGTTACGGTCCAATCCTGCGGTAAGAAGTTCTTGCAACGTATTTCTAAATACTTGAAGCAAAATAATATAAACTAGGAAGATTATTATGTTTGATTATGTAAATTATATAAACATATAAATCAAATATATTGCTGCTTTAGGTGATTCCAGAAAGGTCCCCATGTAAGATACATGATAGACCTGCTTTCTCGCCAGTTAGGCGCAGTAAGTATTTTTATGTATAATTTTGTGTGAATGTGCATACACAGCAATATTCTTATATCTTTTTTTATGAAAAGAAAATGCATGCTGTTTCTTTGCTATTTTCATTTAATAATTTGTCAAATAAGTTTCTGTTATATCTTTATAATTACCTCTTTTTGTTATTTTATTAAGTAAACATTGTCTATTAAGAATGTTTTGATAAAAATTATGAATTATTAAAATATCAACAATTTTGCTCAATGATAATAATCTTCATGCAGGATTGACTATATGTGACAAACCTCTAAAAACCTATAAGTGCAGCAAAGCTCTTGATGATGGTAATCCAATAAATCGTAGGAAGAAATCTTTCACTGGCCAACTACAAGAAATGCGGTTTGCAGCTATCACAAGTGATATTGTATCTATGGAAAAGTTGTTGGATGAAGGGATATCGCCCAACCTTCCTGACACACATGGACGAACTCCTCTTCATTATGCGGCAAACAAGTAAATCAAATAATTGAATATTTTTCTATATAACTATAAAGTTGTCTTCGACTACAGTTGTAGTAAACATTAGGTTTAAATTAAAATCGGATACCTTAAAGGTTGTACAAAGAATATAATCAAAAAATAAGCTATATAAATGTGCTATAGAATGAAAATTTCGTAAAAAAAAAGAGATCAACTCGGAAACTTTATACTTTAAAATTACATTAGGTTATTGTTTTTCAAGAAACATGCTTTTCAAAATATAATTATGCGACAGACTTAAAAAAACTTTAACTGAATTTATTCATAAAGCTATTTTATATTTTTTTACATATAAAGTTCTTAGATGTTTGATAATATTTAATTATTATTTAATAATATTTAATTAGAAATATATATAAAATTCTCACGTTTTATTTCTTTTGATAGGGGTCACAAGGAGATGGTTGAATTATTGTTGCGCCATGGTGCTAACCCGACTAAGCAGGATCGTGCCGGCAACACACCATTGTACGTAGCTGCAGTCACAGGCAATACAGAAATAGTGACACTACTTTTAACAACCAATACTGTTGGTCAGCCGGATAATTATAATCCACTGGAACTACTCCGAGTAAAAACGGAGCTATTGAAGTATAGCAAAACAGACAACGATATAACAAACCTCACGCGAGAAATACGCAGTTTAACGATGATACTAGAAAAATCTCCACAAATGAAAAAGGAAATGCAAGCACAGGTGGAATCATTGAGCAGCATTTACTCGAAGCTCTCCTTGTCCAATTCGGAGAAAGTTCACGACGATATTAAAGATTTACTGGAGAATTTAGAGGCTCTTTGTGTAACGAATAGCTCAGAAACTACTGAAGCGGCACCGTAGTGTACCATGATACACGTTGTTTCTAAATTACGAATTGGAAGCAAAATCTTTTTTAGGGTATAAGAAAATCTGTGTAATGTACTATTTTCAGAAGCTAAGCGTACTTTTGTACATGCATATTGTATGTCCATGAGCTATACTTCTATGCGAGATATTAGCTAGTAATTTGTTTAAAATAATAGTTGCTTTTCTTGTGTGTTGTGTGCGTACGCACAAAAATTCTTTCTTATCATGATGCATTTTTATTAGGACTTATTTAAGTCGTTTAGAATTAATCAATTATGAGATATTTTTAAGTCTATGTAAAAGGTATATACAGTTAGATGTAATTTCAATTCTAATATTCTTGAATCTAGTAAAATATGTATTATTCGCTGCATGAATTCAATATTTTTAGATTGTGTTTGCAACAGACATGCACGAAAAACAGCTATTATTCTCTATTTTGACTGTATCTTTATAACGATAAGGAAAATTAAAAGTGTCTGAGCTAAACACTTTAACTTACACTTAAAAACCTGACGAAGTTTTGCAGATACCTAAAACTGAGTTTGATTATAAGATTGTCCTTTTTAAGATAATATACGACAATATTGATATATATACACTGGGAATAAGATGATCTCAACGATGTCACTGTGGAAGAACAGTATCTATATCTTATAAATTTCTCACTTTTTGTATCTGCAATCTCTGATCATGTAAGAAAGACACGTCAATATATTAGAATGCTTTTATAAACGCTGTATGTAATGAAGCTTCAATAAGAAATATATAATTGTATGTATAATACAATACAGAGAAATAAAATGTTTTTATAAATAAACCTTTCAGTTTTTTGGTACGTGAACGATTTTGATGTTTTCCTGATAATTTATGAACACATAAAAGAAAAACTGAAATAGGCTACAGAGTGTAACGGTTTCTCAGACGAAAAGAAAATTTAGCCTTTTTACGTAGACCAAGATTTGAAAAGATAAAATTGTGAAAAAAGTTATAAATGATTAGTGATTACAAATAACAGTAAGTGGTTAAAAGTATCGCTCTGAGAGGTTAATAAATCTGGCTACACAGAAAAATCATCTAAAAACCCTACCTACGTCAAAATCTAAAGTAAAAGGCTTAATCAGTACATTTACCGGAAGTAAAGAAGCTTGGGTTGCGTTTCGAGCCATTACTTTACGCACGTTTACGTTCCCCCTGCCTGAACGTCACATCAAAAGTGCCGACGAGGAATTGCGCTATTGTATGAACTATATATAACAGTATATAGTACAGTGCAGCTATTCGACCGTCGAATTAAAGTTTCAACCGTTTCAGCCTGGTTTCGCACGTCGCGGGCGCGCAAACTTGCGCGGCGCAGCAACGCCGCCGGTGAGGGATGCGTGAGTCACACGGGGCACGCGTTCAAACCTCGGAAAGGCGTGGGTATACAAGGGAAGCTCGTCGTGGGTGGTCCGCGTCAGTCCGCGTCGAGCGGGAGCGTGGTGTATGTGTGGTCTGGCTGGTTCGTACGTGAGCGCAACCGTCCGACGACTGGAAGATGCGAGACAAAGACTTCGCCTCTTGGCCAGCCAAAATCGCGAGGACCGAGTTACATTAATCCGTGATCGGAACGCACGAAAGTACGCGCCTCTCTTTCTCTCGTTCTCTCCTTTATTGTTTATTCCGCTCCACGTGACCCTCTTTGTTTATGAGATATTAATTATATTAATTGCCAGTCGAATCCCGCGAGGCGCCTCGCATTTATGAGAAATTAGATTCTTCCTGTCCCTTCGAGAGTACGCTCGTCCTTCTTACTCGAGTTGAGTCTTATCTTTATTGAATTATTGAATGAAAAACTCATGTTCTTCACGTACAGATGAAATCTCTGCAATGGACACTCTGCTTCACCAGCTTGCTGCTTCATGGGTGGTCCATGAAACTGGAACATGGATTTGTAGCTAGCAATGACGGTGAAAATAACACGTGGAAGGATGTGCAGTTGAAGCACAGAATCAAGGACTCCAGTTATCTACTGAATAATTATCCCATGGAGGAATTGTCGCCGGATGTTTCGGTCTGTCGCAAACCTGCGAAATGCATTCCATTGCATAAAAATAGTTGCATGGGTACGAAGTTACCTTATTCGACTACCACATTGAATCTTATACCGGAAAGTGTAACTCAAGACATTATCGAGGTAAATAAGATTATTATTCATGTATTCCTTGCAGTAATGTTCCTCCAGTCTTTGATAAAGCATGGCATGATCTTTAAGAATACTTACGCATGCAAGTTATTCAGGTGATATGCGGCAAGTATGCGGTTTAAGGAAAAGTTTTTTAACAAAATTTAAACGCAAAACTTTACATTGATTCTTAATTTTGGTCTTTCTCTCAACTTTTCTTTCTGATCAATAAAAATCTAGCATTGTACAGCATTCTAAGAAAAGGGCCTATTGTGTATCTGGAGTTTTAAATGTCGGGGATTATGTTATATTATGTTTGACACTATGTGAAATATTTTCTCTTTTATTACACAGCCTATCTTTCTGTTATAGACTGGGACATTTCAGATATAAGGATAATATATTTTACTATATCTGGGTAATTTTATTGTAGCTCTTTTAACATATTTTTTAACAGCTTTGCTGTTATATTAGTTAATTGTTATGCATTGTTATTTAATGCTACATGTGTTTCATGTATAATGTAGAAATAGATTATGTTTTTTACATATTTTGACTTTCAGGAAAGATTGTACCTGTTACAAGCCTTGAAACATGTACCAAAATGCTGGGCCGTCGTTCAACCATTTTTATGCTCGATATTCATGCCAAAATGCGTCAACAATACGGTTGAATTGCCGTCTCAAGAGATGTGCAAAATGGTGTCCGGACCTTGCAGGCTGCTGCTTAATCACACCATATGGCCAAGTTTCGCAAAATGTGACAATGCAAAATTATTTCCGCGATTATGCAAGAATGACGTCAGGGAGTTGAAATTTAATACTTCGGGCAAATGTTTGAAGCCTCTCGTACCTACTGACAATGCCCTTTCGATCTTTGATGGGGTGGAAGGCTGTGGAACACAATGTTACGATCCATTGTACACGTCCGACGAGCATAGTCAAATACATTCGTTTATTGCATGGGCTGCAGGCATCTGCTGTGCCTTCAACCTTTTTGCCATAGTAAGAACAAAAAAATTAGGTGTGCAAATTAATTAATTCAGTGCTTTTTTTTTAAGAAATTGAACCTTTATCACCTTTAAAACAATAATCTTGTTAATCATGAAAATATTCCATTATTTTCTACTACTTTTTCCCATCGGGAATCCCCTCTCGAGAAAAAGAAAGTAAAGAAAGACTTAATTTCTTCAAAAAAAGCACCGAAGTAATTTGCTATAAAAGGATAAAATTCCTTACAATTTTATTCTATTCTGTTCGACTACATAATCGAATTCATTTCAGCTGACATTTTTGATAGATTGGAGGAGCGCTAATAAGTATCCGTCTCTTGAGATATTTTATATAAATGGTTGTTTCATGGTGTCTTGCATCGGCTGGCTAGCTCAATTTGCTGGTAGCAGGGAGGTAATTGTGTGTCGCAAGGATGGAACATTAAGAATGGGCGAACCAAGGTAACGTACAAATTTATTTTGTGTAACAAGATTTTTTGCCTCGTTTTATTTCGAGGTTTCATAAAATATCTCTATTTTCACAGCGGAGAAAATTTGTCTTGCGTTGTCGTCTTCGTTCTCGTGTATTATTTTTTGATGGCAGCGATGGTATGGTTCGTCATATTGACTTACACTGTGCACAGCAAGGCGCTTCGTAAGATGGGAGATCGGATAGACAAAAAGGGTGCTTACTTCCATTTAATCGCCTGGTGTTTACCACTTGTCTTAACAGTCACGATCATGGCATTAGGCGAAATTGACGGTAACAGCGTGACGGGAATATGTTTCGTGGGTTACGTTAATCACATGGTGAGAGTGTGGTTTGTGCTAGGACCGGTTTTTGTTGTTGTACTCGTCGGGGGATACTTCTTGCACAGAGGTACGTATTATTTCTTATCACGTACATTTACGATTAATAATGTAGCATTGACGATAACAATGTATAGTAATAATAATAGAATATTAAATTTTTGTATTTTAAATGCATTCTGTAATAATGCAAACTGTAAGTATTAATCGGTATAATATATCAAGGAATTATTTTTCGATCTATAATATTGCGTGCATTTTTTTAGGGCTCTACACGCTGATTTGCTATAAAATCAGCTGTCCAGAAATATCTAAGGAGATGAGTTCAAAGATAAGGCATAACATTGTCAGGATAGGAGTGTTCTCTATGTCCGTTCTTGCTGCAGTTATTGTAACATTCTATTGTCACGTTTACGAGATTCAGTATTCCTGGCAATGGAAGCAAAGTTTTAGAGATTACATGATGTAAGCATCCCAATGATAATTATTATATTAAAATTTAGATCTGTACGCGAAATATAAATTTAAATATTAATTTCGTATAACGAAATTTTATACAGCGAGCTTTGATTATTACTGCAGCATGCTCGTCAATATTATCCATAACTAATTAATAATCGCGATTATTTTAAGATGCGCAATAACGACAAAGTATTCGGACATATCTGAATGTAAAATGGATGTAAGACCCAGCATGGGTAAATTGCAATTACATTTGTTCGCACTATTCTTCACTGGCATTCTCATGTCTTCATGGGTTTGGACTAGTTCGACCGTAGATACATGGTGCAGATTCCTAAGGAGGTAAACTTCGACACTTGTTAGATATTTGCTCTCGGCAATTCACCGTCTTCATCATTAACGCGATTCTGAATAGCGTGCGCTCCTTCTTTGTTCACAGGATCTTTAAACATGAGACCGAAGAGGTTCCTATAAGACTGAGTAAGCACAAACTTATCGCGCGTTTATTCGCAAACCGAAAAACGTTCAACAAGGCCGGACGTTTGTCCATAAGTTTTCATAATGCCCACGAGGATCCGGTTGGACTGAATTTCGGTCTCAGCTCCGCGGCATCGCAAGACTTAAGTTCCACTTGGGCAGCCGCCCTGCCCAAGTTAATGACACGAAGGGGTGCGCTGGTCGACGGTACTACTGGATCAGTATCTAGTAATAGGAGAAATTCGGTCGACTCCGAAATCAGTTACAGCTACAAATGTGTATCTATGGAATCCAGACGGAACTCGTTGGATTCACAGATATCGGTGCAAATTGCACAGGTGACACGCAAAGTTGCCGGTCGGTCTCGCGGCCGCCGCGGGAAGAGCAGAAGAGACTTTGGGAAGTCCCGATCAAGAAGCAAAATCGATCCACCGTCTAGAAGAGACAGTACTACCTCCCAAGACAGTCAGTTAATGACGCAGATATCGGTTCCAGTGCCCAATATGGGCAGGAGACTTGGAAATGCTGGGCTTGAAGAACGAGCTTTAGACTCGAAGGTTATCGATATCAAGAATGCGGGTATGCTGTTACCCTTTTTATTTCCGAGGGAACGGACCGGTAGCGACGAGAATTTGAGCAGCGAGGACAAGAAGCATCAAGATATAGCTGATCAGAACGTTGACGAGACGGGCAACATGGAGAAGGAGGACGAACCGGACAGTACCAGCGAGGACAGTCAGCCGGAAGAAGAAATGAAGATGCTGGATTTGGAGGAGGCGCATGAGCGTAACAAGAGTAAAAGTAGCAATAAGAATTGTAAAGTTTACAATCACGAGGTTGACAGAAGAAATCGAGAAAGCAGCCATAGAAGCAAATACGTCGTACAGCACGAAGCTATATTGAAGCAGTTGCTTCAAGAGGCTAACGATCTGAAGGCAAAGAACGAAAACGAGGAAGAAGTATATAAGAAAGCTGTGATAGGTGACTTGAACTCTAGTCTCGCCTCATGTCGCCCGGAATTAACTAGATTATTGCAAAACGATGGGCAGACTAACGCCAGAGAGATAGCGACGCAGACTTCGCTGCCGCTCGACATACTGGAGATGGAAGAACTGAAACAGAGTATCGACGAGATAATCAATAGTAGACACTGTAGTTCGAAGGGAACACAAATATCGCCGCAGCTTAAGAAGAGTAAGAACATTATATAACGTAAGACTGAGAATTTTCTTTAAAGAAAAAATGGCTACCAAGCAAGTTTTAGCGAGTTCTTGTTTCCGAATGGCTCGCAGACGAAAAATTAACATGCGCCTTAAGAGATATCGGGACATATTCATGAAATGAGGTATGAAGTAATTTAACTATCCATCAAAATTATTATTATGTCGACAGACACGACGATGATGTTTTCACTTCGACTCTTTCTTACCTATAATCGTACGATATTTCTTGAACGAGAGTGAGATCACATGATATTTTTTATTGACTTTTTACTGTTGTAAATTATATGTACGTAGGATATACAATAACGAAAGCCATATTAAATGATATCAATCAAGAGCATACATGGACATAAAGATGGATAATAACATCGAGATATTTTTCCATTATTTTATTATCGCTAAAATATTAGTCGATACGATATTTTGATAACTCGCATCAAGTAGCTAGGTAATGTAATTCGTCTACGACACTATAGACTACGGAATCCTAAATATACGCTTTGTAAATGTTATTTTCCTGCAAAAATGGAAACCATTATATCCCTAAGGTTGTATATTTTCGAATGTTGATAAAGTATATCGGATATTTCTCATGACAGTAAGACGTTCAATTTATACATTATTTTTTAAAGAAGCGATTCGAATAAAATGTGTTTTATAATTCTCAGTGTTATATTATTGATCTACGTCTTAAATTACTGCCTAATCTGCAGACAAAAAACCTCTTTATCTATTACAATACTTGTAGTCTGAATCACATTCGTGAGATGCAAGACGTTGAACGTCGTTTCACTCTTACAACATTCATATTCCAACAGTTACAGGAAAATAGTTTCCAGTGGATTATTGCTAATAGGAAGATCTAAAAATCGCATTCTGAATATTTGTGGCTAGTATAAATGTCTCTATTGAAAAGGTGCTAATCGCAAGCCATGTTTCTTACATTATTTCGTATATTTTTGTAAATTCTATTAATATATATTACGTATGATATATATATATATATATATATATATATATGTATATTCTTTTCTCTAAATTTCATTTCATTACTTTCTCAGTACTTTTAAAGTTTGTGCATACAATTTAGCTATTACTATGTATATATAATACCAAACTGTATATTGCTTTCCTTCAATACGTTAAAGTCAATCACACTAAAGATATCTTTTTTTTCTATCTTTTCGGAAAAAATCGAGCAGCTGTCGACACTATATATTTACATTTTTATTATAGATTATTATACCGCACAGACAATCTGTGAACAATGCATGCTGTTCCAAGGAAAGAAACTCAAGTCTTCTAATTGAAATTAGACACTTGAGAAAAGTTTTCCTTGTTAACTATTACCGATGATATATATATATTTGAATTCAAGCTACACTTTGGCACAAAAAAGATATTAAGATTCGTCTGAGAACATATTTAATAAAATTTCTAAGAAAATATTGACAATCAATGTCAATCCTTAGGCCGTACATCTCATCAAATATCTTATTCATAATTGAATGTTGAACCAATGATCAGTAACATGTCAGACATACTGATAGCAAAATTAACAAAAAAATAAGTTAGAATGTTTTCTAACTTAAAACTGCAAACAGCGGCTCCATGTGTACTACATTGCATAGAACGTATCTATGTCAATGTCGGGCTTGTAAAAACGTTAGGTTTTCCCAGAGCACTGCTCATCACATAGCATCATAGCAGCAAGAAAATGTCATCGATGACGATTATCTTCAGCTGATCGGTATCATTACGATATTTCAGACTCCTCTTGTCCATTGGCTGTTTCTACGTTTTCAAAACTGGCTCCGCACTCTCCGCTACCGCTACGTATTTTTTTCCTACACTCGATCACAAATACACCTGGACTTTAGTGCGGGCACACATGTTGTCACGTATTACGTATGATATCGTATCATCATATGCATATTATATTTACACACATATATATTCTCCGTGCACCACGTTAACTTTATTGGTAAAAACAATAATATAATAGTGTATCGTTCGCTACGAAAGTACAAAAATAAGTATTATTGTGGGCGTGAATTGATGGATGCGTATCATTCTGCTCGGAGTCGGCGCGCAAAAACATTACACCATTTATAAATTAGTTGTCCCTTGGTCCATTGTCGCGAGATATGCATTACATGCTCCTGCTCACTCCGTGTTATCTTTACCGCGCCATGTTAACGATTATGCGATTCCTCACCTTTATGCCTTAAACTGCGCCTTGCATGCACATACACAACAATAAAAATTCTAAATGACGCTCATCCTTATATAAATGATATATACGTGCATGCTGCAACGGAGGTGTAGAAAATATCCATGTTTGCTTGTTTCACCACCACCGCAGGCGGCAGGCAGAAACGCGATGCGGTCTGTCACCCATTAGGGACGCTTGGGCGAGGCTACTTAGATTTGCTGTGAGATTTTTTATGCTTAGTATGTTCGTTACCCCAAACGAAGTTGTTCAACGCTTCGCCGATGAAGTACAGGATCGTGCAGAACGTCAGCAGCACCGCGAAAAACAGAATCCGCAGCGGCTGCGTCAACACTTCCATCACAGGATACACCCATACGCCGCTCTTGTAATAGATTACATGTATCCTGCAATTTTTCGTTCAAAGATTAAGCGACGCATCCAGACAAGACAGTTGACAGTCTGTTCCTTCATTACCAAAGTTTTTTTTATGATTTTTTGTTTCTAGAATAGCGCGATAAGTTAAAAAATCACGGGGACACATTATACATCTCCTTCTCTCTGATCACAAAGTTATTTAATATAAAATTATTAATGTACGTATATTTATTCATAGAACGGAAAAAGATTATATAATGTATAATGCAAATCTTTTCACTTACCAGATTAGGTATGCGAGCATGAAACTCATGAGTATTCCGAAGGAACGAGACCGTTTAGGGTATTGTCGTGGCGCGACAATCATTTCCAACATGGTCGATACCATAATCATCGTATGCAGTAAGTGATTTAGCCACCATGGAAAGTATAGATCGAATACCTTCGGCATTACCAGTTCACGGTCCACAAACATCAATGTCCAGAAAGTTACACCAACGAACTGTAAGGCAATGCAAATTCTACATTAACATTCGATCAGCATTCGACTTACTTTTTACACTTGCACGATAATGTTTATATGGTTATTTATACACATGATCGAGATTCATATCTATAATCTTTCTTTATTAAAATAGAAAGTAAAATAAAATTCTATCTATAACTAAGTTGTTGTTAAAATAACAACTTTTTCATAGATATAATTAAAATACTGTATATGTATGTCGACTATTGCGTTTGCGCAGTCAAAATCAAGATACAAACCAATACAAACTAGTACAAACCAATATAAATCAAAAGCGAAAACGTGTGTTAAACTATAAACAATACATATTGAACAATAAACAATTACTAATTTTCTGATTAATCAATAAATTAATTGCAATTTTCATCGCACTTTGCCGATCGCAGAATCACCATTAATTCTTTATTATTTAGTTTTGTTAGCTCGATGATAGAAATTTCTCTTGTTTCATTTATCATATGAATCTTGACCATTTTCAGACTTGACGCGCTAATTAATATTTTTAATTATACTTACCATAGCAACAGGAAATCCGAGACTCGCGTGGAAATAATCCTTGAATTTCCGTATGAATGGCACCTTTTTGGGATTTACAGCATTTGTGCCAAACATATCGTTCAAAAGACATACTAAGAAGAATACAGCTTGCAGTATCTAAAACATAATTCATATGCGATGTTAGTGATGAATGGCTGAATCTTTTCAACAACTTCCACAACATGGCTTGAGATCATGCTTATAAATAAGCAAAAATAAAGAGAAAACGATTCATAAGAAACTTAAAATAGCTTTTGATTAATTGTATTTAGGTAAAATACATGAATGCATGATGAGTCCAGTATTCAACTAGCATATAAAAGATGTCATAATATTATATATTTTACTACTTGGATAATATTTGCTTATACATAGCTTTAATACATGCTCTAAATAGAACAATGCTAATACATGCATCGATTAGATAAAGACATCATTAGTCATGCGAAATAATAATACTCATTCGCAAACGTTTTGAACTATTTATCGCGTATATTTATCATTATAAACATGTATATGATATTATAAATATGTATAATATGTAAATATATACAGTATACTCTCATAACGTGACATTTCACACTATATAAATCCGCATAATATGAATTGCATGAATATACATTTATATTACGTATATATATATATATAGAAATATTTAATTTTTAATTGTATATATGCAAATCTCTTAGTTGCATATCATAAGGATTGGTTGTGTC
Source organism: Ooceraea biroi (assembly GCF_003672135.1). Classification (NCBI taxonomy): domain Eukaryota; kingdom Metazoa; phylum Arthropoda; class Insecta; order Hymenoptera; family Formicidae; genus Ooceraea; species Ooceraea biroi. The sequence continues at coordinate 3,529,925 of NC_039506.1, forward strand.
TCGTTACACATGTATAAAGCGTTGCAGGACTGTAAAACTGATTTACCATGTTATATGAGAATCTGTTGTATATTACATATTAAAAATAATTTGAATAGCAAAATTGGCGAATATAAAACCAGATACTTAAAAATAATATTTTTCAGGTATTAATGACAAATATTAATAATATTAATACTTAAAATAAGTATTAAATCTTCAATTATCAATAAAATCAATAATTATTAAATCTTTCTTTAAAATTGAAGAAAACTTTTAAAAATAACGTTACATTTTTACATGCATATGTTTTCTTTTTTTGTAGGTGAACGCTTAATATTAAGGATTTCGAGCAAAATAATCTAAAATAATTCAAATTGTATTGAGAACAGTCCTATTTAATGCCATATATTCAAGTTTATCACATGTCAATCGAATATGATGTATTATGTCAGATGCAATCTCGTCAAGTGACATCTTGATTCGTTAGCGGCACAAGTGGAACAGATAATCCAATTATCTGTTCCACTTTTGGATGTGGATTAAATTTCTTGCATTAATATCTAACAAGACCAAAAGTTTCACTACATATATTGTTTTAATTATTGTATGATATAATGAATAAGTGCTGACGCAGGCGTTTTCCTTGCTCTAGTTAACTAGATTATTAAATAACTGAGAAATAAGCAGATGATGCTCATTATTAAAACAAAGATCGAAATCGACACGGACTTCTCATCATTTTGTCAAGTAAAAAGATTAATTCTAGTTAAACGAGCATTATAACGTAATTATCGATCGATTGACATTGCACAGAAGCACTCTTGTGTGACGCGTGCCACCGTTCACTGCATACTATGAAGTAGTGCTTAAACAATTGAATTTTGCTCTTTACGAGCGGTTTGATAGCTGCAATTTAAGCGTAAAATGGTCGAGAGTATGTTATCGCTTGACAAGTGACAGGATGCTCGAACATAATCTCATTGGATTTAGAATCACACTTCTCGAGCTTGACGAGTCAAATTAAATGAAGAATATGAAAGCTATTATTCAATAGCAATTAAAGATATATACATACGTATATACACACACATATATAAAGCTCAAGTGTATTTATATCAATTTCGTTACATTTATTCATTTTATTTCTTATCTCTAAATGTGTCGAAGTTTAGCTATTTTAACAGCTTCAAGTAAAAATCTCTTTTCAACTTTTTCAACACGTAATATCTTTTGCATTAGATTGCATAGAACTTTTCTTACATCAGATATAATGAATGGGCATACGTTGCTGCAGACTTTGTAATATTCAAAATAATAGAGTAATATATTGTAACATTATAACGGTTATTACGCTACGGCACAATTTACATTAAGAAAGAGGAAGTCTTCTGTAATTGCTGATTTCACTGGTAATCGTTGATTGATGAATATCGTGTTTTCTACGCTGTCGGCTCGAAGAATATTATATCACCGTTATTTGTATTTTTTCTTTCGCGATCACCAGGTATATTAGGTGGACGTGTTCGTTTTCACTATTATGTAACGCGGCAATAAGGATACATTGCACGTGGCTGCTAGATATACCGATCACAAAAAGAATTTCACGAAGAATAGTAATTTCTGAGTCTGCATGTAATTTTACTTCATAGAAGATGCTGAACACAATGGTTTCCCTGAGGAAACGAAGAAAAAGGCGAAACGATTCTATTCAAAGAGAGATTAACCGGGCCCTAAATTAAATTCAATCAAATTTACCTAAACAAATTCATAGTGTCAAAAGTACCTGTTCTTAGCTTATAATACATACTGTGAAAAAATCAATGCAACAAATAAATGTAATCGCACACCTTTCCATTTGCGAATTAAAAGCATACCTACACCACAGCCAAGATAATAATTTCGCAATCAATTTGTGTCTATCTATACTAACCGCGTCCCAAAATGTCAGAAACTTGAACTTCCCACCAAAGGCGCTGTGCACCCTTGTGACATTGTCTGGTACGATCGTATATGTGTAATCGTAATAAACCGCAAAAGCGAATTGCAGGAAACTAACTGCGTGGAATCCGATCGCTAGGCCCTTTCGCATCTCACGGCTGTTCGCGAGTAGTCTGAAATGTGTAATCATCCTTTTGGAGATGTAGCGATTCGTAGCGTACTATTCGTCAACCAAAGGCAGAAAACTGAATTGTTTGTAAAATCAAAATACATCATGCTAAGGATTGCTTTTAATATTATTATAGAATCATTAACAAAGTTAGAAACTCTTGTGTCTGGTAGCAATAACTAGGAATTCTGCAAAAATACATGTATAAAATATATATAAAATATAATATTAATATTAAAAAATATATAAAATACATATAAGAAATATAATAAAAATATAATTAAGATATATAATATAATAAAATAATAAAAATATAATTAAGAAAAATATAGATCTGCATAGATAAAATCATATATAATCATATACTTCTCTTGTCTAACGCAAATTTATTCTTTCAACATAATTTTTTCTTCCTTGCATCAAAGAGTATTCTTTGGGATTCTTCTACATGTCTCTCATAAGCAACGTATCGATGGACGATGTAATATTTATTCATGTGTGTGCACATGATTATCATATAAATTTTTGCAATATTATCGAAACCAGATGATAATACCCAAAAAAGTGAATATGCAATGAAAAGATAACCCGGAGACGGTGCGTGTCAGTTGATAATTTCTCAACATGTACGTATTATGCAAGCAAGACTATGTATAAGACTAGCTTACATAATTTATACGTAACCAAGTGCCCGGTTGAAAAATGAAAAAAAGAAACTCAATGAGTATGCGATGTGAGCCTCAATTTTTCCCACTGATTCCATGATTGAAATCGGAGTCGTGTTTATTACCTTGTTAGTATGCTAAATTCGTAACTAACACAAAGATAACTGGGCAAAACCGCGATCTCTCTTTCACGGTTACAAAAAAGGCCTCAGAGAAATATTGCGCGCGCACACACACACACATACATACACCTACAATTTCGTAACTGTTTGTGAACTCTGGCCGAAATAAATTTAAACTGAATAAAAATTTATAGATGCCACAGATGAAATTGCATAATCTAAAGAAATTGAATAAAACCGAAGATCTTTTTTTTATATTACTTCAAAGCAGCAACTGTGGCTGTCCTGATATGCAAATAGTTCTATTTCGCTCTTCTATCATTACAACCTTCATTTGTACGATTTCTATTTCGTGCTACTTTTCGTAGAAAGTATTTAAATTAAAAAACGTAATTCATCTTCACTCTCGCGACGCACAAAGAAAGGAAAAACAGCCGAAAAAGGACTAGAAGGTAAAGGTGAGGTCAAACAGTATCTAAACGGAGATCAAAAGCGTTCGCGTTTTATCTTTCGCTTAAGAGCCACTGGTAATTGCATTATGCAATATAAAAGTGCTTTGAACCAGTGCAACTGTATTACGAGACCGACATTAACGTTAATTGACTAAAGTGCGTCTGCAGACTTTCTTCGTTAAGATTCGTCGTCAACTATAAAAAAGATGATTTTGCAATGTTTAATGATTCATTTAGGTGAGAGTTGATTACATCTGTGTGTTAAAAGTGCTGAATTATCTAATTTTTACCATAAATAAAACTTGTGTAAGAAATATATCATATAAAAACGATAAATATAAATACCACATTATCAAGTTAAAAATATAAACGACCTTTAATCCGAGGATAAAATTCCGAAGTTAAATTTTTATATAAATTAGTTAAAATAATTCGCAAACATTTGCAATGTCCGCGATGTGTAGTGTCTTCGACAAATTCACTCTTCGTAAATGGCTTTATATATTTGCTGGGTCATTGGGTCTCACCTACTCTCAGGTTTTTTTTAACCGTATCATCGGAGCATGGAATTAATAGAAAATTTCCCTTTCACGGACTTAATACGCACTGCGGAGCGCTCAAGGAAATATTAGGTGATTGCCGTTGCCAGTTATTAGGTTACACAACTCGTCTTTGCACAATGTTTTCGTCCGTGGCTCGTGAATTTGGAGCGGAATTATATCTCCGCGGATGACATTTACTCTGTGATTGCGTCGCGTTCGATATTTGTTTTATTTCCATTATATCTTTGTGGATGCGCGTGCTGACAATCGGACATTGTTAACTTGTGATACTGTGTTGAACGTCAGTTAGTTAAAAGGTCAAAAAACAAGCTGGAAATAATTGGAAATATAGACGAGTCGCAGAGTGGAAGACCTAAATTAAATAAGCATAGAAAAATATCTCGAACAAATTGAGTCGCATGAAATCAAAAAAGAATATTACAATCGTTATAGAGACGCAACAGTGATAAGATAATACAAATAGAAATAACATAAAAATATGATAAAACGTAATAAAAGTATAGTGTCGACCATTTATAATGATAACATAAAAGTACAAAGAACATAAAAGAATACTATTTTTACATATAAAATGCAGTTCTTGCTTTTGTACTTTTGGTTTATAATTCCACATTTGCGTAGCGATCGATCGACACGTGGGCAAAATCGTTTTTTTCTGTATACGAAGAGAACACGTTTCAATGTGGCACTCAATCAGTTTTATTTTTTTGTGTGTTCTCTCAAAAAGAAACATGTAATATCTGAAGTATATCTGCGCATGACATTTACATACGACATGATTTTCGAAAGCTTGTTTCGAATGAAAGCAAAACACAAATCGCCGTGACGATTTTATATTCCTTCAAAGGCATATCGCGTGTTCGAATATCTTTATTTAATTTATCAATATGTATATATATATATAGATTAATTTTTATGTTCTTAATCTCTTCAATATAAGCGAGTAAACTTATTAATAATTCATGAAACGAGTTACACAAGATTCTAAGGCATCACATACCGATGATAAGATAGCGAGGGTTATTTTCGTTATTTTCATAGTGTAACCATTTACATTAATGTATTCCTACCATTTTAACAATGGAAAACTCAGAAATTTCTGTCATAATCGTTTAGTTCAGCCAGACCGCTTGGCGGACCGGGATCGTCGCGCTCTACCACGTGCGTCGTACAGTGTCGCGACGCGATGCCGATCGCTCGGAGTCCCGGAAGTACTCGCGCGGTGCACTCTGCATTCGGTAAAGGGCGACTCGCCGGGCGCAGCCTAGAATCGGTGTCACTCTCGAGGGGGAAATTTCGGACGACGCCACTGAACGTTGCGCGATCGACCAGCTAACCTAACCTAAGCACCGCAGATGATCGCTGCCGAGACGTCGTCGATCCTCGAACGGTTCGAATCGCGGATCTCGGTAAAGCTCGATCTCCGACGCCGTGCGAAGAGATGCGAGGCTACTTGCCGCGGGTCAGCGCAATCGTTCTTGTATTCATTAACGACGTGGGAAATCGAACTCGCCGAGATCGCGACGCATCGTTGGCACGTTATGCGTGGGAGAGGGCGAAAATCTACTTTAGTCGTCGTCCATCGACACGATCGTGTCACGCGAGAGAGAGAGATAGATAGGTAGAGAGCCCTATTTTTAATCGGTCCGCGGCCGCCTTCACGCCGCTGCTTTGAGCTTACGAGCTGATCGATCCGCTCTTACTTGGTGCGACAAACGCGTGCCTCGATCCTTCGAAGCGGCTGACAGAAGCGTGCCTGTTTCCCTTTTCGGCAGCGCGGCACTATGATGTTTCACGCGATTACGCGAAAACACTTCCCGAAGCTCTCGCGTCGGCGGCTCGCGACTCACTGACGGATAAAAGGGTGAACAGCAGCAGGGAAAGGGGAAAAGACTGCAGCATGCGTGCGTTTGGCATTGGTTCAGGCTGCTGTGTTCGAGAGAAAGGGATGGAAGGGAGACTGTCCCAGTAATGGATTCAGCTATTTCCGGTGCCCTACTCTGGTTTCACGAATTCTCGCGGTTGGGATCCGTTTTTAATACAAACTTGCGTTCTAAGCAAATTTGATAAAAAAAGCAACTTTTCCAGAAATATTAAATAATATTATATTATCTAGCACATCTTATAAATATATTATAAATTGATAAGAGATGTCATTATCAAATATTTCTAGTATTATCAAATAAATTTGCTTTAAAGAATTGGTTTCGACACAACGAAAAGAAAGTCTCTTAGCAACAATTTTACGAATATGAACGCTGAGAAAGCCGATTTATTTCGATGCACGGTGCAAAAAGTCCACGTGAGGTTTTATTCCTCTGACGTTATACGATACGTTTATGCTGAGGAAGTTTTGATTGCTATCAGTTATTACTTATTTCTATTTTGGGAATCTAGTTATATTTATGCAATTATTACTAATTATACGTTAATAAATGCGATATATCGCTTTAATATCTGGGTGCGTTATACTTTCGCAAAAACTCGTTTTCCAAACAGCTTCCTCATACTTATTGCGGTTTTATATTTATCACTTGGGTTGCGCGGTAAACATATACTTATTGTTAGACCTTGGTCGTGTTTTCCGTGCGTAAGTTTCTACTATGACGTAACTCCGAAAATTTTGCACAGTGAACAGTGGACTTTTGATAAAGTAGCATTATAAGATACGATCAAAGCATTTACGAAATGAAATTCTTTGTGTGCGGACGACACCATGTAACAACGAAACTATAACAACACACGTGCGTACATGTATTTCACATTGATAGAATCGAAAGAGAGTTATCTAAAATCGATACGATTCAATTTCCAGAGTCAATTATTACGATATTTCGAGTTGCAGTTAATTTCAGTGTCGCGTATCCAATCCGTTCTGCTGAATTCGCAAACGGCAAAAATAAATACCTTCTTTTGATTACATAAAAAAAATTTTATATTTCATCCGAGGAGAAGCAGGCAGAATTAGCCTCACATATACACGCACGTACGCACGTGCATATATACACAATTGAAGAAGCACACATGACTCACCAGATTCCACATTGTTAAGAACTTGGCCTGACCGGGGTCGAATTTGCTGTACCTTTCCTCGAGAAAGGGAATATGCAACTTGCAGAAGCAATAGAATACGCCGAAGCCGTAAACCATCGTGTTGACCAGATGGAATACGGGGTTTAAAGCGTGCGTCATCTTGGTAGGATTCTGTAAAAATTCCGGATTTGCATTAGCGCGCGTGTCAATGTAAAATTGTAAACGTAACACTTAAACAGAAAATTTTCTCGCTCGATTTGCATTCTAAATTCATGCAACTCATATTTTATGCATGCGCAACGACCGTTTTGTTTAACATACATATGTATAAAATTGTTGCAATCTTTACGTGTTGATCTTTAGGTGCTAACATCGCACATCAATTAATTAAGTTTTGAATTAGGAAGATTACATAATACATAAATATATAGATGTATTTTTTAAATATTATACTTTATTATTTTGTTTTATTTTAATACTTTATTAGTAGCAACATATACGTTTGTGCGCCTAGAATGTATGATTAAGGCATCGTGTTTAATCTAATGATTATGCATTTTTACGATCTAATTTATTCTTCTCATGCCCGTAGGCGGATGATGCAAACGATTGCTTTTCAAGGTGATCATTGCAGGTTCTTGCTTTATCTCTCTTCCGTAACGCTCAGTAACGACGGAGCAACTCGTACATGTACGCAATTCTTGCCGCATCGAGACGCGCTCCGATGCACATGCAAAGTGCTTTTATTTCCACGGCGAAATCGAGCTTCGGGCAAACCGGTTGTTGAACCGCAGGGATCCTTCACGTGCTGTCACGCGCACCTACGAGGATGCAGTTTCCGGTCGAAAACGTCAAACGTATCAAACAAATACGAAAATCGCACATCAATTTTCATCGCTCACACTGGCCGACGCCGCGACGACCGACCGTTATAAATAAGACCTTCGTGCAATGTCAGACGTCTATTAGTTTTAATAACCGTTCCGAATAAGATAATAAAAGCCATCGATGCTCTCCGTTGTCATACTCGAGCATCAATGCGGTTTTCGTTTGCTCGAGGGAACAAACAACGTTCCGTTTCTTTTTATTATATTTTATACCCAACGTCGAATTGTCATTGTCACACATTTCGCACGCTACGACGCGGTATTTCGAGGAATAAATTGCACTTAAATTATCGGGAATCGTTAAATTGCTCGATTGATCGAGACGCGCTTAAGGGGGGAGCCTGCTTTAGAACGCTGAAAATAAGGTATATTTTACGAATTGTTTTTGGAGAAACTATACAGCGGATCATTATAAAACTTTGATGCATTTATTAGTACATGTTTAAAGATAAAAAAATTATTTTTTTATTTGAATATATCGCTTGTAGAGGTCGTCCTGGAGAAATCTTAGTGCAGCCGCGTCGCCGGCGTTGCAAATTGGTGAGCATTCTCCTGCCTCCAAATTTCGTCTAAACTGAAAAATTGAAATATCTTCTCGTTATTTATGAATTCCCATCGTCGATGAACCAAAGAGAGAAGAAAAAAGTTGAAAAGTGCCAAAATGGTGGAGCTTAGAACACAAAAGTACGATTTTTAGGCAAAGGTTTTGAACTTTTTCATGCAAAAATAATTGTTTAACTTAATGTTTTTATGAATATTAAAGGTTCATCGACGATGGGAATTCATAAATAACGAGAAAATATTTCAATTTTTCGGTTTGGATGAAATTTGGAGGCAGGAGAATGCTCACCAATTTGCAATGCCGGCTGCACTAAGATGCCTCCAGGACGACCTCTACAGGCGATGTATTCAAATCAAAAAATTATTTTGTTTATCTTTAAACATGTACTAATAAATGCATCAAAGTTTTATATAATGATCCGCTGTATAGTTTCTCCAAAAAAATTCGCAAAATTATACCTTATTTTCAACGTTCTAAAGCAGGCCCCCCCTTAGTTCTCTGGGAGTCAGGCGGACGAGATTAATTTAAAGAGTGCGCCTGAGCCTTTCGCACGCGAATCAAGCGAATGAAAAGGAATCTCGAACGCCCACGGTAGAATCGAGCGTTGCATTACCTTCGTTCGTTACGACGCGTCGATGACAGATAATTGGCCGCCTGTTGATTGAAGAATCGCAGGGAGCGCCGTCGATCGATCCGCGCTGGCAATCGAGGATGCCACTGTGCCAGTGCCACTGCTCGTGCCGGACTGGACACTGACGCGCGCAACAATTCCAAGTTTATTCGATCATGTATCGCGTCGATGTGGCACGCAGCCGATTATCAGCGTAATGACGTTGCGTTACCGTCTGGGCGCGATTAATTCCGCACGAGCGGATCGCTCGCCGTTCGCGACTCACGATTCTCTCCGATAACCGCGCGACTTATCAACAATGACGATGACGCGTCTGCCACGATCGACGATCCATCCGCGAATGAGGCAAACGTGTCGAGGATTACGGTCGCCGTAAAACGCACGGCGCTCGTGTTTGTACGGCCGGCGGAGAGGCGTATCACGTTTAACGAGAAAATTATCTTCTTTCTTTCTCTCTAACGATTCTTTCTGATTTCGATTTGCAGTGATGCAGCAGAAATGCCGCGCATGTAGCTGATGTAGCAGAAATGCAATGCAAGCACGCGCCAAGAGAACAGCCTTGAAGTGAGCTGATAAAAAACGAATTCTCGAAAGTAGTCAATAACGAGAGATGTTTCGATAGAACTTAATCGCGACCTTTTGAAAGTAGTCGATAACGAGAGACGTTTCGATAGAATTTTATAATCGCGACCTTTTGAAATAGTCGAATAGTTGCAGGGAAGTTCCACGAAAAACAGTGGCAACGAATTGGAAATACGAAGGAGCGTTTAAGGGGAAGCTGGAGTTGCTAGTGAACTATTTTTTCACTATAGCGATGGTAATTGCAGTTTCGAAAATTCTCTTTATTGCTTGTGCAGAATAAAAGATCCTTTTCCACAAACGAAGTATAGATAGAAAGAAAGCCCGCTCTACAGGACTTTATATTCAAAATGGAAAAAAGTTAAAAACTTGCATTCGTCTTTTCTAACTTTTTTCCATTTTGAATATAAAGTCCTGTAGAGCGGGCTTTCTTTCTATCTATACTTCATTCGTGGAAAAGGATTTTTTATTCTGCACAAGCAATAAAGAGAATTTTCGAAACTGCAATTACCATCGCTATAGTGAAAAAATAGTTCACTAGCAACTCCAGCATCCCCTTAAAGAGCACGGATGTGCGTAAAAGGAGGAGGAGAATTTTGGACAGTAGAGAATTAACTCCAGAGTACACTCGATAATAAAGGGTATCACGTGATAATGAAGTTACGTATCTCCGATATATTTTTGTATGCAGAGTGCGAGAGGTCAGTATTACCAAATTCCACGCATCTCCGATGGCGGTGCTCCCGGACATAACGATAGATAAAGTTTCCATCCAAACACGAATAGCTGATAACACGCTGCAAACCGGATGCGCAAAATACGTAGTTATATCATAATGACTTCCAACTAGAATCAACGAATGACTGTAATGTGCATCCATTATCGTCGTCTTTAAACTAGAAAAAGGAGTAAGAATGTGAGGAAGAAAATGATTACGCAGATTTTTAGTCGTAAAAATACTGCAAAAAAATACAAGATATTGATACTGACTGTGTGTCTTATACGATTTAAAAAAGTTTTTAACATAAAAGATCACGGATAAAGATATACGTTTGCGGATTTCTATAATTTTATGATATCTGAATTCTCCATAACGGATGTTTATAATAATTTTCTGAAAACTATGCTAACGATTTTATTATCTTTAGATTATCTTACACGTCCTCGAAATTTTCATATTAATCACTATCAATAATAAATACGTAATTACCTCTATTAATTTTTTATACACTTTTAATTGTTTTTTAATTAATTAAGAGTTTTTCACAACACAGTCACACGCTGCTCGTTAGCAAAATAATATAAAAATTTGATAATTCTCTGTCGGTACAATGGTATGTACCCAATATTATCGATTTTCACTGAGTCTCAACTGATAACATTTATTACTCGCGACTTACTTACCGATAGTCGCCTACAGTCTTCATTATCCCCTGGTCTACCCTTACCTACTATACGATCATGAAATATTCAGGATGTGCCGTACATTTTTGTACATACATACATCAATCACACATTGGTGACATTGAAAATTGCATTGAGAATTTCGCGCTAATTGCTCATTTACTCGCACGATTGTCATGTAACTAATACACTTGCTAATGCGCTCTTTTGCATAGGTTAGTGTACTCACGCGTGTTTAACGTGCATACATTGAACACACAACCGTAATATTATATATTTAAACATGAAGACATTTCCTCGGCGATATTTCGTCGCGATGACCGATCGTTGTCGCTGCTCGCTACCTCCCAGCAAACACAAAATATAACTATTATATAACACAGAAGTAACACGTAATATAACAACTGTTATATGTTATTAATGTTGAGGTTGCATAATTTACTTTGTAACTGCAATATAACTGCGTTATAAAACTGTTATATTGCTCTGTTATACATTGGTTGTAATAATATAACAGTAATATAACTGAAATATGCGATATTATATAACTGTAATATTTGCATATTCTGTCTATGTTATATATCATTTTTAACATTCAGATGTCGAGTTGTCGGTAGATGGCTTCGTTTCTCGCATGCAAAATATAATACAAAATATATATAGGAACGGTGATCACGGCAGGGCGCAACTTGCATCGTAAGTCCATTTCTACGATGAAGGGGTACGTTTTTGAACGAATAACAAATAAGAGGAAAGTACGAACTTGGACATAACGTTTAGGAAAGTAAATTAAACGTGCACCTGTAGTTGTAGAGAGAGGAAGAAAGAACAAATAATATATATTCCATTTATATAACATTTAAATAACATTTTAGTAACACGTTATATTATTGTTCTATTACTGCAATTTCGTTTGGTGGGAAATTACAACTAACATATACGTTACATGTAACGAACATGTTATATCGCGTGTTACATTCTGTTATATTATGGCAATATCATTGTTATATGACCGTGTTCGCTGGGCTGGCTGCTTCGCCTCACTTACTTCTATAGTTACGGCACTGAGCGCACGGTCATTCTACGGTCGCATCATCGTATTCATCGAGCGGCGCGGAGCGTCACGTTCTCTTTCCACTGCCCGCGCCGCCACTCGCCATATTTCGAATCGGCAGTTTCGCGCCGGACGTTTCGCGCGACGTTTCCTCGTCCGACGAGTGTACGCGCGCGCGCGCGCTAATCCGCAAACGCAATGCGCCGGTAACTGGATCTTCGGTTCGTCGTCACGGCTGTGCACATCGTTAGTTCGGGACTGTTGAAAACTATAATATAATTACCCGCAACTATACGACGTGATGTAAAAAAGCAAGAGGAATCTCTCCATGACTTTACGGCAAATTTTTTATTCAATTCGCGATCCTGACTTCGTCAAGTGGCAGAGCCAGATATTAATCATCACGCAAGCGGCATTGAATGCACTCGTATAAATTTCTGCTTAGTCATTTTTTGTAAAAAAATATGCAAAGAGTGTCATAAGACATTCTGTTTGTTGTACTGCGTGGACGGATCCTCTGAAATCTGTGAATCATCCGCGAAAGAAATCCTCACTGGCGGAAACGTAAGGCTACAATACTTTATCTTATTTATTTTCATCACTTATTTATTTCAGACCGCAATAATAAATTTATGTAGCTAGAATGTGTCGCTAGAGAAAGATTTTCTTCCCTTTTGGTGTTTTCTTTTAAAGCGCGCATAGTTACCGCGTGCATGAGAATTTGATTTGTCCATGGAACAAACACACCGTGACAGTATACGTGGCGAAATAGTAATTTATACGACACAAACCGACGCAAAAATCGATCGGTGCCGGCCTCCTCTATCGCCAGTTCGTCAGCAATATCGCCGTTTTATCGGCGCTTACTTAACGGAGGTCACAAGCTATTTGCAGTTCCTATAGGATGACGAATCCGCTCATGCGCAAAGAAAGGTGCGGCTTTGTAATGCGCCGAAAGTCGCTACACGTTTTTGATTTTGCAATTTTTGCAACATTTCCCTAACGCATTCGATGCGTGTGGGATACTACTTGCGACATCACTGAGGTGAGCTGCGCGATTTGAAAGACCTTTTATGGCCGGTCATGTCGGATTTTATATTTAAGATTGTCTTAAGCTAGCGCCAGACTACGCGCGATTCGTGATTCACGATTCGTGATTTCCCATACAGCACGCAAAGATTGCATATATACTGCAGGAATCTTCCACCGCAACGTAGCGACATTGCAAATTCACTGCGAAATGTTTCTGCAGCATTGCTATGGGATTGCAGGAACGTGAAAATGTCCGCTTTTCGGAACATTGCAACGAAACGTCATAATAATATTGCAATGTAATGAATTTGCAATAATTATAATTATTCATTATTATATACTTTAAACATTTTTATTTATATAACTTCAATATTTTTATTTATTAACATAAATAGACAATTATATGTAATATAACAGTAATAAAAAATGAAATAAACATTTTCTCTATTTTTGTTATAAAAAAGTAACTGTTCTTTATAAAAAAAACTTAAAAATCCTCTTCTTGAGATATTATTTTTCCTTTAATTATGTTAAAATATTTTTCCTTTAATTAAATAATTGAATCTTCTTCGTTTTTGTTTTTATGTTACCTGTAAAAATAAAATAGGAATTAAAATTCATATATTAGCATAAAATTACATAAAAATATACATATACTGCAAGTATGTATAGAATTATATGTAAAATGACATACTTTGATCCCTCAATCCTAACCGGAGCTTGAGCAAGCCACTTGGAAATGCATTCAGCAATTTCTGCATCAGTGGCATGATTGTGTATTTCACGAACAGCTTCTATAACAGAAAAAGTTATTAAAAATATTACAACTATTAATATGCAGTTTTCTAATGAATTTCCATAATTTTGAAGTTATAGTGATATAAACCGTGAGATAGGCAAATAGAGATTCTCTATTATAATTAATAGATACAAGATTTTAACAGCACACAAGTGCTATAATGAGACATAATATTATAAAAAAGTACTTACCTTTTTCTTTTACGTAACTACTTTCTTTTAGAATGATGCTCGCGTCGTACAACCACCATGTTCTTTAGATAGTCGAAAGAGACAAACACCGCATACGCATATTACCGAGCTCAGATTCTGGTCATCACACATCATTGGTCGAATAGATTTGGACGAATCTCGTTAGGATAGGAAGACTCCAATGTTTTAATAAAATGAATTATTAATATTAATTAATTAAAAATTTTGATTGTGCAATGTTTCCGAAATATTAATGTCATGTTGCTGCAAGTGTGCTGGCATTTTGCGGATATATATCTCTGCAATGTCTTTGTACTGCTGCATTGCAATTTGCAACGTTGCAACGTTGCTGCAATGTTGGTGCAAGCTTCTGTGCTGTATGGGTTATAGAGATTTATTGGACATTCGGGAAAATTGTAAACCTTCCACACTATTCGCGATTCTCACATGATTCATAATAATTGATTCGTAATGATTCGCGTCCTTCGAGTTTCGTCAAAAAACCGCTCGGCTAGCGAATTAGTGCGAATCGCGAATTACGAATAATCTAGCCCGGCCTATAAGTTATTAATACAGACATTAACAATTGTTACTCACCGCAGTCATTAATAAGTGCACGTTAAGCTGAGACGATTACTCGACTTCTTACGACTGACTGTGAGACTGACTGTTGTGTTACGTCACGTTTTTCTTGCGCGAATAATGGAAACGTATAATTCCTTGTCGCTGAATTGTTTTGTTTCTACTGTCACGTTACGCAATTTCCTTGGACACATTATGTATGTACGTGTACGTGTGCTGTTGCAGCCGAAGAAATCGCCGCGCAAAAGCGAATAGAAGAACGCCTCGTGGGTAAAGTTAGATTTCCGTACCTGCAAGAGAAAAAAAGATGTTTACGATCGCTCACACGAAATTACGTTGGAGAAACCCGGAATCGCGCGCTCCGTAACGCTTTCTGAGAGCTACGAGCGCGTTTCTTTTGCAGTCTTTTGCGGCTTACGCGTTAGTGAATCATCTGATCGGAATCGTCAATTAGATCGTTGTACTCATTTCTATCTCACGTCTAGTCTCGAAGTATCATACTTAATGGCTTGCTCAAGCTCCGGTTAGGATTGAGGGATCAAAGTATGTCATTTTACATATAATTCTATACATACTTGCAGTATATGTATATTTTTATGTAATTTTATGCTAATATATGAATTTTAATTCCTATTTTATTTTTACAGGTAACATACAAACAAATATACGCGAGCAGAATCGACCGTAATGTCGTCAATGCAATCAATTTTATAATTTATGACTCGTATAATTTAACTTGAGTCACGCGTATTTGTGTACGTATCACGTGTATCATATGTATTCGAGGTAGATACCGATGGCACGAGTATATTTCTGAAAGGCAATATGAAAAGCACAATCGCTATTGTAACAATTAATAACAATTAGTATGCGGAATGCGGTATCGTTTTATTTTTCGCGATAAATTATTCAGTAATTTTGCACGCACATTATTGTGTTTACATCCTAAACTATTAGGTTTGCGTTTGCTATTTCTAAATTCTAATTCAACTCCGAAATGAAAAAAGTTTATGTTTAAAAAAAAATTAATTGCGTAACAGTCGCTATCTGTTCTTGCATGCATATTTATAAATGTGTCATAGTAGTGACATAGATTATAGCAGACCGTTTAAGTATTTGCGAAACGCAAAGGATTAAAGTGCACTTGATTTGTGTTGCGATAACGATACGGATATAGGTTTACAAACATTTACTTCACGCGGTATTTTAGCGTCATCTATTTTGCGATCGCTCTTTGTGCGCGTCGCCTCGCGCTTATGGCCAGCTTAAAAAGG
The DNA here is from genome assembly GCF_003672135.1 of Ooceraea biroi. NCBI lineage: Eukaryota > Metazoa > Arthropoda > Insecta > Hymenoptera > Formicidae > Ooceraea > Ooceraea biroi. Next base: position 3,545,844 of record NC_039506.1, read on the forward strand.
AATGCGCAAATCGCACACACTTGCAAAAAACCGCACCAAGGTTTTGCGTTTCTAGAGCGAGGCACGATGCTTCCGCGCCCGCGTCGCCATTGTTCAGCGATAAAAAGGCCGGATGATGGACATCTGGCAATTTTCTACGCGTCTGTAGATCGGTCACAGACTGTTAATAATAATATGTTATACTCGTGTGACAAACTCGGAGTATAAATATTCTACCCGGATACACATGCGATGCAAAATGCTCCAATTTGAGCCAAAAATTTATTAAAATTATTTACATGACTCAAAAAGATATCGGAATATTAGGAATATCATTTATATTTATTATTTATATAATGCTGCACAAAAATTGGATATTGAAACATATTCTTTATAATTCTCATTTTTCGAAAGTCTCATGATTATTGTTCCTTCAAATATTCCAGCAAGGTGCACAAGACTTAGTAAAAAAGCAATCAAGAAGCTTTATACAGTTACTGCAGAATTCCAAATTTGCAAATATAGATCTGCGGGCATCGCGATCATTTATGTATTCAAGTGCGAAATGCATGTAAATGCCTTGCATCGTCTAGACGATACACTCGGGACACGTTCGTCGATAACTGCCTCCGCCGTCGGCGGCCTGCGGACGATCTTGAGATATCTCGCGTGGTGGACCGCGGATAGTTTTTCGGACAGACGAGATCACAATAGCGCGCGTGCAAAGGAGAACACGAAGCGGTGAGTCAGCGAGTCCAGTAACCGGCTTCGCTCTCCTCTCTCTTCTGCGGTCTCTCTCTCTCTCTCTCTAGCCCAAGACCCCTTGGCAAGCTCTCTCCGTTTCTTTTTCCTCTCTCGCGGGTAGTTCCCCTTGCCCTGCTGTTTCCCAACACTGACACTTTCGAACGGATCGGCGGCGAGGAGCGTCCAGGTGACTCTTCATTGCGTGCAGTTCGCTCGAACGCGCAGGTGCATCTTGCCTCGCGATTTTCCTCCAACGATTAGCCCCGATCGGGAGAATCCGACGGAGAATCAGCCACGAGGATCTACTGCCCTCTCCTCCTCTCCCCGGGACTACATAAGGCTCATCTCGTGTACACCGTAAGTATGGTGTACCCCGCGTAGTATCCCCAGATAGCCAAGTCTGCCGAAAGCAGATGATGCTAACTATCTGCTATCAACTATTGCCAGCCAAAAGACAACAATTTGATACAGAAGTTGTTATTAACGATTAATTCGACAAATTGGTGCCAGAAATGTAACAGAGCTTGCTCGCAAAATCTAAGAACAGATTGGCGGCGGAAACCGAGCAGAATCTGCAAACATGGCTCGAAGTCGGATTGTCGACAGAAACCGAGCAAGATTTGCGCACGCGGAATCTAACGGCAGATTGGCGGCAGAAACCGAGCAAGATCTGCGCGCGCGGAATCTAACGGCAGATTGGCAGCAGAAACCGAACAGGATCTGCAGCTTTTGACAGTATTCAAATTTACACGGCTATGGATATGTGTCTTCGCTCCGCACCGCTATGCGGTGCACGCGTCGAGTTCTTACTCGATGTTAAGATTTAGCCTAACAGTTCTATAAGTTAATATACGCGCCTTGGCATGATAATATTAATTTTTCTGAAAATTTTTGCACTCGCGGCACAGAGGCTCCCATGGACAACGTCCATGTAGTTCACGCGCGCCACGAGCAATCTGAAGTTCGAAAGCAAGATTCGGACTTCAGATTAGAATAAATTAACAATAAGAGAGAGATTATGCAACGAACTGTCAGAAAGACACATCAAGCCAGATGTACTTTAATTTAACAAACAAACAAATGCGTTCTTTTAACAATTTATAGTGCGTTAAAAGTAAACACATGCTTTACTATATCGTAAATATGAACGGCCAAAAGCAGATCCTGCTCGGTTTCCGCCGTCAATCTGTCGTCAGAGTCCGTTAGCAGGCTCTGCTGGCAGATCACTATCCTAACGCGGACATAACGGATGCCAATTTGCTATCGACTTCTGCAGTAATCTGTTGCCAATCTGCTGGCAGATTGCACACATTTTGCTTACTGGGTCCCTTTCATCCCACCGTCTTACTTGCGTTCTCCGAAAGCCGCAGCTCCATCCCCTTCGTCCTTACATAATTTTCATGCATGTAGCCGTTGTAATTAGATCGGGGATCTCTGGGATTGTAATAGGTGCACTGACGCATGTCGGTTTATGCTGTCTCTGACGGCGAGGCGGTCACTATCGGCTCGACAAACTGTACCGCGAGACGAGAATAAATCTGATGTAATCCGCGAAGCGACTCGAACGCATTACGAGCACTCTCGTTTAACTGGAGTTCATTCCCACTGGATTCCTGGTAATCGAAGGCAACTTCTTCGATGTCGTTCTCAATGTTTGCAATTTAGTATGACGATTCTGTTTTTGCGTGATACTCGCATTCGAAAGGACTGTTCATTGAAGAACTATGCTGCAAATAGAAAGATTGCGTTAAATGTGCGACGAACAACTTACGTATGTCGATATATATTTTTTAATTTATAAAGCGCGTAAGTACCGTTTCTGAAACCGGCTCTGAGTCGTCCGCAGGAACTCGATCAACATCTTCGGTTTCATTCATCAATATTCACGGTACACCTTGAGAACAATAGCGATTTACCTCCAGCGCTGTTAATAACGACCCGAATCAAACAGCCCTAGATAATATCTACCAAGTCAAACGCTTCGGAATTGACACTTTTGATCTCTTCGGAAAAATGTAAAAATTTCTAGCTCGGTTTCTGAAAATGAGCGGATTGGATCCATCAGCAAAAATATGACTCTTGTTCAGCATTTTTCAAGACAATCGATTCCATTGTGCCGATAAGTTACACTTGGAAAGTGTACGGGACTGCATATCGATCGCTCGCCCGTTACAAGGTCGCGCGAAACTTTCGCGAGATAATTATCTGAACCGGTCGAAAGAACGCTCACACGAAGCCGTAATGTACAAGGTTCCCTATGAATCACTCTTCGGGCAATGTGCTGAGCATCACGAGTTCACTTGGAAGAAATGAATGTACATTTTTCTCTGCGAGAGCCTCATTATTATCACGCGGTTTATCTTTCGGACCGTTAGTTATTGTGGTCTTTGCCTAGTATTGGCTCCTCAGATCCGGTCCAGTTGTTCCAGTTAACAACTATGTATTGCGCGATGCACTATATTCCGAGCGTTACATTTATGACTGTCTTGCAATCATTACCAATTTTTTTAATGAAAAGCGTTCATGATGCATCCCAGGCAGCGCATGTTAGCCTAATATATGTTTCTTAGACGTATCTAATGTCTAAGAAACATAAAGTACCATTTAAGAAACGGTTTAAATAGAAACCGTTTTTAGACCTCAATTTTAAAAACGTATTTTTCACCTTTCCACGGAAACGAAAAATGTGTTTTATTAAATTGATTTGAAATTAAATAATTAATATAGAAAAAATAGTAATCTCTACTTTGCGAGTATTAATTATTTTTACATCATACGTTTCAATGCACTCGATTATGGAACAAGAGACAAAAATCAACACAAGTGTGTGTGATTCCCACCTCTGATTCACCAAGCGACCGATAGATGGCCAGGCCAGACGTGACGTTCTCGCAAGTAACATTTGTGTTATCACCTTATAAACAACCATCCGGAAAACCGATCCAAATACTCTTTTCTTCTTCTTTTCTTTTGAAACTTTGAGATCACTATTACTTGAAGTGATATTTCAAAAGAGTGAGATTCCACTACACGAAATTTAGAGAGTAATTCATAAAATATAAAAATCTAGTTTTTTTACAACAATGTGACTTAACTCTCGTCTATCTTTGAGGCACTGATATATAGAATTGATAAATATTTTTCTGATGGTTTCTGAAACGTTTTTTTGCCGAAAAAGAAACGTTTTTTCGTTGGACATTTTTCTCCTAAATAAACGTTTCAATAAAATGGTTATGAAACGTTACGGCAAAACGTTTATGAAACGGTTTTGAAACCAATGTGTGCTGCCTGGGTGCTAAAAATGTGGAAAAGATACATTTATTTACCTTATAAATTAAAATTTATCTTAAAATTAAAGATATATTTATTTATTTACATTTATTTACCTTATTTATTTACCAATGTTTCAGATCAGTTACACGTATTCAAAAAGATGTCCGAGTACTGTGAATACATGTGGGACTCCACGCGGGGTCACACCAGCTCCGCTCTGGCGCGTAGCATCTACGAGGAAGAGCATAGATTCGACAAGCGTGACAAAAAGCTGGCCATCAAAACTGTCAGGGCGATACTTCGGGAAATGCCGGATGTGGGTAAGATACAAATTTATTTAAAGAATTTATATAAAAGAAATATTAAAAAAAATTAAATGTATTCACAAAGTTTCACAATATATGAAAAACATACACGTATAAAAATTAATAATTCATATATCAAAAAGGCAATCTAACGAAGAGTCGATTATTAACGATCGTCTGTGGAAGAATTATTAGAATGTCCTACGTGTACCGCATGTCCCTTCCCGGAATATCGGCGTTTGAATCGTTTCCGGTCGGGGGTACTCACGAGTGGCATTACAATGACCGATTTGTTATTCCTAGACCTGAAGCATTGCACGGACGAATATATTACGCGCTTCCTGCTGGCCCGGAAGTACCGTACTGAACAAGCGGCAGCCCTGATAGGTGCCTATCAGGCGCAAATAACGCATCGCCAGGACATCTTTGGCAATCTCACCGCTCGAGATCCTGCTTTGCAACGTGCGCTTCGAGCGGGCATACCGGGCGTCCTGCCCGCGCGAGACAGGTAAAGATGTTCATCTGTTGCAATGAGGAAGTGTCCGCGGATTAACGCCCATGAGCAACCTACCGTGATAGCCGCTACATTTATTCTTAGTGTTTCCGTTGTTATTGTACGTATGTGTGCCGGAAAACACATGTGTGCGATTAACGAAGCTTCATTCTACAGATAATTGCTACCGTATTAGTATAATTTGTATCGAACTTACAACCGTGCACGCTCTTATGCTTATGTTTTATTATTACTTTATCTAATATTCGAGATAAAATGCTGATATGTCAGTCCGTTCGTAATAACTTAATTTTAATGACTCGGAGAAAGCAGATGTGATCTATTTCTAATATAAGCACTATTCAGTTCTCTTATAATTTTACATTATTTTTTATTTTATTTATGAATCTCGATGTAGGAAAGGCAGATGCGTGCTGGTTATTTTAGCATCGCAGTGGGATCCCATAGCCGTACCTGCATTGTCCGTTCAACGCGCTATCTTCTTAGTACTGGAAATACTTATTCAAGATCCACGAAATCAGGTGCAACACTTATCATCTCGTAATCGAATCATTGTTTCATATGTGAATTCTACAAAAATAATTATTATTCACTCGTTATTTTTCTATAACTGTCTAAACAAAAGATTTCCGTTACATTCGTAATTGTTGGGTAATTTATGTAAAATAGATATTGTCTTTGTGCGCATAGCAATCGTAAAACATCAAGCTTAAAAATATAAGAACGTGTTCTATAAAATTAAATATACGTATAAACATGTTGAATCCTCTTCAAAAAGAGCTCGGTAATAAAAATATATTTTTAGTACACTTGCTTGAATTTGCAGCAACAGTTAATGCTATTTCATTCAGCTAGATTTGTGTCTAGCGTAGACTTTACGTCTGCTCCCAAAGTGGAATTATTACACACCGCTTGGACGTTTAACGACGACTCATGCTCCTTTTTTCAGCAATCCGGTTTCGTCGCTGTGGTGGACTGGAGCGGATTCTCATTACGTCAGGGCGGTGCACTAGGCGCAGCGGCTCTGCGAAACCTAATAACTGCTTTACGTGGGCGATTTCCTGCTCGATTCAAGGCGATACACTTCCTCTCGGCGCCGTTATACGTCCAGGCAACCCTAGCCCTGGTGAAGCCGTTTCTGGATGAGAAGACGCGAAACAAGGTGAGATATCCAATGTACAACAATTGCTCTTTATTAATCTGAAAAATATAAAAGTAAAATAAATATTTTTACTTTTATGTCTAATTAGAGGCTATAAATTATCGTTAATTGTTAAGCATAAAAAATTATCATTTTATTTTCTTTATAGATTTACCTGCACGGCAATAATCTCAGCACTCTCCACGAGTATTTGCCGACGGACATTCTGCCAGCGGAGCTCGGTGGAACAGGACCAGCCTTCAACCCGGGATTATGGGCCGAGCCGGTCATCCACGCGGCGATGAAAGAAGCCGAGATCGCCGCCGCCACCGCTGCTGCCAAAAAAGGAAAGGAGCAGCAGCAGAATGTCGATGCGAACGCGCGCGTGCAAGAACCAGCCAACCTTCAGGACCAATCGAAGACAAACGATGGATCGAACGTCTTGACAGACTTGGACAAAACATCCTTGAATAATGCCGGCAGTAATCCCGCGAAGTGTCATTCTGGAAAAACGATACGAGCGGACGTAGAACTGAACGTAATTAGTAAGCGATCGAACAATCGGGAAAAAACGACAGAAGTTGCCAACGACAATGAACGATTCGTACACATTGAGCGAGACAATAACGAAAACGTAGACGCAACGCACCGCTCCGACGACAGAACGGATCATCAGCTCAAAAGGAGCAGCGACGACTTGACGTTTCTCGACGTGGAGGCGAACTCGAGCGAATTCGAGATCATTCCCAGCAGATCGGGCAGCGAAAGCAGCAAGGACAACTCACTGGACAATAGATTGGAAGGGAACGCTCTGATCGCCGGCATCAACGGTGAAGCGCCGTCCGAGGAAACGAATCTCATAACGTAACGCTGATCTCTGTAGACTTAGGTAACTTATTGACAGAAACCCGTCTCCTCTTGCTGTAGGAACTTTTTTACAAGCCGTGAATCTTCGAATGGCGACTCGAACAGTCTCGAAATATTGTAATTTTATATATATATATACAGGGTGTCCCGGGTTTTAACCGACAAACTGCGGGAGCATATTCTACTAGTGGAAATAAGAAAAAATTCTTATATCGAGTTTGCTTAGAATTGCTTTATTACAAAGTTATAAACCAATATTGAAAAGAAATATGAGATAAGTAACAACGGATTTTTCCACAAAAATAAAAATTATCTACGCAATGATTTAGTGACGCATTTCAAAATGTTGTCCTTGCACATCGATACAAGCTAGACATCGACGTAGTACAGAATTTGTTACAGTACGACATTCCTGAAAATTTTGTTGCATCTCAGTAACTGAATTAGTAATTCGTTGCTTTAAATCTATCTGGTACTCTCCTGTTAGGAAATCTACGTTGATACTCTCGTACGGCAGCTCGTGCATTTCCGTCACAGAATCCGTACACGAAATGAATATCGGTGTATTCCTCATTTGAAAACACTTTTGGCATTCTGATAGTAATTGCTAGTTGACACGACGATTGAAATCTAACGGCTACTGTTGTGAAAGTAACAATCATACTGAATCGTTTCAACATAGTGAACATGAATACATGTGAATACACATAACATAAATATCTTCGACCTTCCAAATTCTACACTATGTTCCGTTGTTACTTATCTCATATTTCTTTTCAATATTGGTTTATAACTTTGTAATAAAGCATTTCTAAGCAAACTCGATATAAGAATTTTTTCTTATTTCCACTAGTAGAATATGCTCTCGCAGTTTGTCGGTTAAAACCCGGGACACCCTGTATATATAACGATTTTTAATGGGCTACTTTCTAGATCTGTAAATCTGGTAAGGTGCTTTTCTGATCGTAGATCTCCGCTCAGTAGATTAGATGAAGTCGACATTTTTATATATTATCTTGAAATATTGTATAAAATTTATTTTATTTATATTAATTTTGAACACGCAGAAGAATTCTGTTTTTATATTTATATGGGAAAAATATGCAATTGGACTAGAGCTTATTAGAAAGGCAACACATTTAACTTTTCATTTGTTACGATCCTTCCGCTAGAAATGTTTAGCATAATTGTAACAGTTGTTAAATGTTGGTACCTGCTTTACAAATCATAATGACTTTTTCGCTAAAACAGTTTTCGCTAAAATTATTTAATTGATATTCAGGGCGGCTATGATAGAGAAATTAAGTCTGTTATTTCAGTCCCTATACGATGATTCTATACTTTAATACAGGAAGTATGTCACAGAAAGAATATTGGCTGAATACTTTCCGAATTGTACTTGAAAGTAAAGACGAGCTATTTTGTGAATAACGTATAGTCATATACAAATACAAGCTCATTGGAACTATTCTCGGATAGTTTTCCATGTTACTTAACTTTCTCTTAGTGATTCAGAATGAGAAAGTTGAAATTTAATTTCTTCTACTCATACCTGACATGAGCATTATATAATTCAAATATTGAAATTTGCTCTTCCATTAATTGTGCATTTTATTTGGTGAACTTCTTCCGTACTTATATTTTGTAATGTTACTCCATGTATAATAGACTATTTATTAAAATCAATAAATTAAAACGATTCATAAAATTTTGACAATTTTACAATAAAATACAATTTGAAATATGTTACGTTTAAATATATCATAATTTTGACAATGTGATGTAACGTTGTACGTACTTATTAAATGCGATAATTTTTATTTTTTATTATTTCAACTCGATCTAAATTATTTTACTAATTTGTAAAAACATGTTAATTTAGATTATTATGGAAAAACATGCATAATAATCCATGTTGATATAATGTGTGTTTAATGTTTTCTAGTAATATACTAGAAAAAGGAGAATACCGGATGTAAGGATATTTATATTGTAAAGATACTTGGATATAATTGTGATGAAATAATGTAATAAAAAAATTTATTTCTTGGTAGATAAAATATATATATATGTATAAATTCTCAACATCAATACAGGTTTTTTTTAAATAACGTCGAATGTCTTATCGTAATTACCAGAAGCACCCTATTACCATCTGATTTCACGTCTCGTATGAAAATAGAAAATTCTACATAGAAGTCTACGTACGAGGTATACAAATACTGTAATTCAACATAACTAGATATTGTCCTTATATACAAATATTTTTCCCACATCTACTACCTCGTTTTGAGGATCGAAATTTCCAGTTATTTATGCAAGAACATGCACCCTAAAATGCACGGTTTTTTCAATCAAACAATCTGTATTTCAGTACAATCGACATATTAATATAAATATATAAGTCGCAACATTAATAAGTAATATTATCTCAAAGAGTTCTGAATGAATTATTGGTCACAGAGATTGAGAAAGATTGCTCGTTTAAATATTGCAATACGAATATTTTTTTTTCTCGAGACTGGAGAAATGCAATAACGTAATTGCACGTAAACGTACTGTGAGGCATACGGGAATATCAAGTGTGTCTTATAAAATTATATGTATTTTATATTATAAATGCATATTATATATATAATGTTATATAAGTTTGTACTTTACCCCGATAACGCGCGTGAGTGTTCGTGTGTATATGAAAAGATCTTCGATATAAATGGTAGAATACTTCATAAGACGAAGATGGCAGGGTTCGGTAAGATGAGGCTTCATATGTATGTCATTCACTCATTAAATTATTGTCTACGACAGTACCGATGTTAAGCTACTATTGGCGGAGGTACCCAGCCTCCGAAACCCCGCTCCAATTCTTCCGCGACGGCAAGTGTCAGGTGATCTTGATAGAGTCCCGCCACAACCTGCACGAAATTAAAGCGTATATTATTTTAAAATTTTAAAGAAATAGAATATATATATATATATATATATATATATATATATATACTATATATATCAGTACACACCTGCAGACCTATAGGAAGTCCTTGTTTATTTAAACCTAACGGACACGCCGTAGCTGGTAGACCCAATACGTTAATGATTGCGGTGTAAGAAAAGTTGAACGGTTTAAACATTGGCTCGTGATGCATTGGCGCCGCGGTTGGATGTGTCGGATACAAGAATATGCCATCTTCTCCCAAAATATCCTGAAGGAAACAGAAACAGAAAGTGTAAAAATTCGTCAACAACGATAATACACATATTTCTTTTTATAATTTAATAACTTTTCTTTCATATTAAATAAAAGACCGAACCTTAAATTCCTGGAAGAGATCCTTGCTTTGTTGCATGAGTCGAACATGCTGCTCGCTTCCGTGCTTCATGCCAAATTTCTCGAACGCGGCAGTGATAAGAGCGACCAGTGTGTGATTGCTCATAAACAACATCCATTTAATGAATTCCAACCAGATATTGAGGCGACCCTGCCGATTGGTGAGCTCGTACGAAAAATCCTTATCATCTTTGCAAGTCATGTTTGCCAACCAGAGGCCAAGGCTCTTTTTTAATTTCTTCACGTTTAACTTCGTGGCTTTAACTTTATGCGCCTTCTCGAAATAATTCAGCACTCTCTTCATGGCGTTCTTTATCTCCGGATCCACCGGCGAAACTAGGTGCTGACCGCCATCGTCTTCCATATAATAGATCTAGATTCGTATAGAAACAGAATGCTTGAAGCTTATTACGTGACTATAAATTATTAAATTCTGTTTTCTGCCGCAAAAGCATATGCGTACGGAATAACGTTAGATTAAATTAGAAATTAAATGAATGTTGTTCAAACTGCTTCTGACAACTTGCCTTGATCCGTGACATGTCCACTTTCTGATCCAACTTGAGTAAATCGGAAGTCTTATTCGTGAGGATCTTAAGAGTTACCGGCAAATCTTGCGCGTATCTGCACATTGGTCCAATAGCGAGTAGCTGATCTTGGTCATCGCTGTGCGCGCTAGGATACTGCCCATCATTTGAAACGATTCCTGCAGTAAGAATATACCATAACATTTTTGCGATACATCGGTAATAAAAAAATACAAGGATTAGTCGAGCTCTCAATGTTTCTTACCTTTACTTGGCTTATGACCAAATATCCCATTAAAGAACGCGGGCATGCGAATAGACCCGCCGATATCTGAACCAATTCCAAGCGGCGATCCAGCTGCTGCCAGTATGCAGCCTTCACCACCCGAAGAACCGCCTACGATATGCCTGAAGGTGGATAACAAAATATTTTTTATTAAAATCTAGGATTAAACTTTAGAAAAGTGCTAAAATAATAAAAATTTAATTTATAGTTCGTTTTTTATATTCCGATAGCTGGGAATAATTGAATATTCGATAAAAATATTTGTGTGATTATGACGTAACATGTCTGCATTGATGATGATGATGATGAAGTAACATGCTTTACCTATTATTGTAGGGGTTCTTCGTGGTGCCGAATAGGCAATTACTGCTTTCCCACCACATTGCCAATTCTGAGACATTTGTCAACGCCAGAGGTATGGCTCCAGCTGACCTCATTAGTTTTATCGCTTCTGCATCTCTCTCGGCGACGCAATTCTTACGTACATACAGGCCAGCCGTTTGTTGCATGTTTGCAACACCGATGCAGTCCTGTAACGTAATGATTAATCATATTTTTTGTTCCTTCACTTTATCTTCGTAACGACTGGAAGATTACGTCATTGCAAAATAACACAGCAGGAATTATCATCTAATTTATCGTTGTTGTTGATGAATTAAAAAAAAGTCTGATTAAAATAGCTACCTTGGTGGTAAACGGCACGCCAAACAATGGTTTCTCCTTCGCCAAAACTTCGACAGATGGTGCGTCCTGAGATTTCAATAAGTCGTCGCATTTTCTCGCCTCCTTCAGAGCTTCCTCGAAGAGGTCAGCAACTGTACAGTTGAGCAAGGGTTGAACCTCTTTTATTCTTTCTATGTACGAAGATACCACATCCTCCGAAGTTAACTGTGAATAATAAGCAGTTACGTGATCACTCATCCGGCATACATATAAGCGTATGTAGTGTATAAGTTGTTAATATACTGCTTAATCTCTATATTAAGACATTTTATTTTTTATTGTTTATTTTTTTATTGTTACGAAGCAAGTCCAATTTCCTTTATAGTCCAGAAAGAACTTTACTACGTTTAAACTAAACGTATTGTAAGGCCGTTAATTACATGATGTGCAAATAAAACTTTATTTCGACACGTTAATTTAAAGCAAAAAAATCACAAAATCAAATCTCAATCGAAGCTTTGCGGGCAGAGTTTGAGAATAAAATACCTACTTGTCTGTTTCGAATTTTTAATGCTAAAGTGGTTGCACTGTGCAGAAGCGTTAAATCCTTGATGGGTGGTTGAGAGTGTGCTGGTCCTCTGATGTATGCAATTAACAACAATATCCCTCTAGCGATTACTTCTACAAGGCGATGAATCACACCCAGAATTTGTCGAGTCCGCATTTTGTTCTTTCGTGTTTGTTCTTCGACCGACATCTGTTTGTTAAAAAAATTTGCATTTTTCAATCATTTCGTTGCATTTATGTGTTTATCATTATGCATACATTACACTAAGTAAACTTTTTTATAAAACTGCATAATTTATTCAAATATACTGAGCTGACTGGAAAGTCCGCGCGGATATTCCTTGCAAAATTCAAATGCAAAAACTTTATGTTAGGAATTAACTAATTGCTTAATATATTCAATAAAATGAGATATCGTAACAAATCTAATGTTGTATGTGTAATAAATGTTTTGCTGTATGCAGACACATACATATATAAAATCAGAAAACAAATTATAAAACAGAAGTTATATATATTTCTGTAACGCTCACTTCATGATAAAATTATAATTTGAAATTACGAGTTATCGCAATTTATTCACGTGATGGATATTATGTTTAATTTGCATTCCTTGAACGCTGTAGCCGCGGAGATTATCTTATGGCTCTATAGGTGAACATGCTCGCGATAACCTATCGCAATATGATGTAAAACCTGGCACGCATGCTAGTTTTTATCATCAATAATATCATATTCACGCATAACACCATGTTACATAATATCGCATGCATCTATATACATATAGATGAAAAGCAATAAATATTAATACAATATAAATACAATAAAAACAGTGGAATGAAGAAGATTAAAATTAAAAGTATTGTTTTGTGCATAAAAATATGATAAAAGGAAAAAAAAGATATGAAAAATATTTTACAAATTCTAAATTTTAAATTCACGCTTGTATCTATTGATAAAGCGACCAGAAAAGATTTTAAAGATACATTTTCTTAAAATAATATCTACACTACAGAGAGGTAAAATGTATGGAAAAATTAAATTTCTGACTCGAGATATAAAAACAAATCGAAGCTCATGAATGACGCTGGAAATGCGTGAATGTGATCAATGATACAACGCATGAAATGGTACAGCACTTCATGATCGTGCCTTCGTAATAATAATCTAATCAGAATGTTCATGAGCCATTAATAGGTAAGTGAAAATGCAAATCTCGCTGTCGCTGCGCGGAAATCGCATTAGTATTCCCAGCCAGACCGAGCATTCTCGAATGATACACGCTTACATGCTCATCCCGCTGGACAACCGCTAATGATGTAATCGCGAAATTACGTGTCAAGGCTGGCGGAACAATATGTGCTCGAGATCGGACAGCAAATAACAAAATTAACAGGCCAGCCAAGTGTTTTTGCAGTTGAATCTTTAATGCAACATCAGCGCAAACACTTCTAATCCCAATTAATCTAATGACGCTGACAAGAAAAAATTCCGCTTTTATAAAGGTGCAACTTGCTCACGCAGTTTTAGTAATTATCTAATTTAAAATACATTTAAAATTCCATGGCGCCCATAATTCTTCTTAATACAATTGGCCATTAAAAATCGATTATATAATAACAATAGAGGAGAATCCCCTATTATGAGATATGCTCCTAATATGAGATAATGGGGTTTCTGCTAAACTAGTGAGCACCATTTGTTAGTTCCACCATGAACTTATTACTCTTGGTGTAAAATGTATTTAGTGAAAAATTCATTGTTCGTTATTGCGTTTAGCCTTTGCAAGAAAAGATTTGTGAAATTGTGAACATGTCAAAGGAACTTGAGGTAAGTCTTTAAACCTTGTTTATTATATAATAAGGAAATGGTTTGCAATAAATTCAATATGCAATGATAGAGTAGAATCATAGTAACAGGAAAATACGCAATTTGTTGAATTGCTTAATTGTAGAGGTTAGATTTCATGATCGCGGAACCGCTAGGCGTGTGGCTCGTATAATGAGATATTCAGGGTACTCTTAATTTGAGATAATTATTGCTCGAATATGAAGATTATGTAGTGTAATAAAAAGAAAGAAAATACTACTTAAGGTTAGAGAAAAGTTAATACGAATTTATATTACGAAGTTTTGTGTATTTAATTTTTATAGAATCTGACTATGGAGGTTAGAGATACGAGGAAGCGTCGACAGTGGAATCGTGAAGATTTAGCGAAGGCTGTGGCAGCAGTATTTTTATAAAACTATCTAATAAAGGTTTTTTAATTGCAATACTGATGTATTTTGCACTTTTAACACCGATTTCTCGAGGTATCTTATATTAGGAGCACACTTTCTCGATCCTGCGTAAAGCTCTTTTTTCAAAATTTTTTTAATTTTCGGAAAAAATAATATTTAAATTAGATTTTTCATTTTACCAACCTAAAGCTTATTAAATTCTCTTCAAGATAACGTATTACATTTTAAAATTCTGCCTATAGATTTCCTTACATTCGGCAAAATCGATATGGTATCTCATAATCGGGGACTTTCCTCTAGTTATTTCCTTCGCCTTTAGCACACGAGTAGAATTATAATAATCCAACAAGGGCAGCGAATCAATAATTGGCCAGAATTAATTAAGACCGTCGAATCAAGGCTGAGCTGTCCGGAAAGTGGGAAGAGCAGAGCGCATCACAACGATATAACACGACGACACAAAGAAGCGCATCGCATGTATAGACGTGCACCGATCGGAACAAAGCGCCGATTTCTCGAACTCTCGACCGATCCTTGAAAATCATCGGCGCGGAAATCTGATCGATCGCGGAAATTCTGCCGGGCGGAAGGACCGTGCGGTTTACGGCCATATGTCGACTGCTCTGACGTTTGCTCCGGTCGGATGTCTCGTGTGACATCCAACGCGAGTCTCGCAACTGAATCGGAAACGGAAGGAGTGTCACGCATACAGCGATGCGTCGTTTACCTGCTCCGCGCTTCTCTGTCGCAGCCGTTTAAAAAATACCCCTGAGCTGACCCGAACAACGGAATCCTTGCTCGGGTAACGGTGTTACTTATAACTCGCGTGGCATCCGCGATACCGACGAGACCACCATCTCGACTCGGGTATCGCCGACTGATGACTCATTACCTATGCTGACGTTGTCATACGCGCCCGCGATTCGATCTCGCTCGTGCCCAAATATTTATGACGCCGCCGCGCCCGTGCGCGATTCCCGCGAGAGCGTCGCGGAAGCACCGACCTGCGGGAGCACTCGCGCGGGATCTGGCGGGTCGCGTCGGCGAAGAACGCCGGTAGAGGAACGGCGTTTATCCTCGTCCTGGCGGATCGGCGACGGCTGACGGTCCAGCGATGAGCGGGCGATTTAAGCGGCGAGTCATCGACGGCACGGCGTCGCGTAGCGTTTTCCCCCGTTCGGCTCTCGTCGTCCGCACCTGGCGCGAGCACCGACCTTCCGAGCACCGTCGAGCACCGAACGTCGACTGCGACTGTGGCTCGCTTCGTCGAGTGCGCGACGCGCAGTTTGCCGGCACCGGGACGAAGAAAGCGCCCACCGTGTTCGTTCGCCGTATATGCCGCGCGGTTCGTCGCGATTCATTCAGGCGACTTCGGAGCGTCCCGAACCGCTCCGAAGCGTCGCGAGTCGGCCGTAACGAGTCTGCGCGCGACGCGACTTGCGAGGTTAACGCCAGGGACGACCTTGAACTCGCCGAACCCGCCACTTGATTTCGTTACGAGATATGTAACGGTGCACGCGTACAGAACGCCTCCAGAATCCATGATCTTGGATTTCTATGACAGATCTGTTGCAATTATTTATTATTACGGACGACTTTCTGGACAACGGTGGGCAGTACTAAAAGATAGCTAAAGATCGTTATGATTTTTATAATTATATTGTGAGAAATATTTTATTCTTGTAAATCTCTCCCTGCGCATGTGCACTATAAATTACATTTTGTCGCCAATTGTCCGTTAATAATTAATTTTATAGTTCTTGATATGAAATTGATAGAGTATAATCATTATCTTTTTATCGCGTATCAATATTTTGTCTTCCTTTTTGCGCGCTCTTTTAACATTTTCTTAACTCGATTCGTCATTTATCTTTATAATGGCGTATTTTATTCAGTTTGGACTTTTGACGCATTAAACTTATTTATACTCTGCAGTATATCTTATAATACTGTACATTTAATTTCTGTTGTCACGTCCTTTAATAAATGCCTTTCTTCATTTTAATCGTCTGTTTACAGCATTATCTCTGTTTCCGTATCAGGCGTGCGCACGAACAATTTTTTCAAGAGAATTATGGAAACGTCTCACGTCTCCAATATAAATTTCACGAATTCAAGGATACGGCCTTGCCACGCGGCACTAGCATGAAGCTGGCTGCGAGACGGGCAGTCGGATGGAACATCCTAACCTAATGCAACCTCGCGTTTCGGTTTCGACTTCGAACGTGCTTATGTCATGCCGCGCGATCGTTGATTTTCGCAATTTTCGAGATTCTCGAGTCCTCCGGCAGGGCGTACGCGTGTGTTTGTAGGAATGTAAAGTATCGCGATATTTGTGCTCTTGCATTTTGGACATGTTAATCGGTATTATCGTCTGCCTTGACAACTGAGTGCATATATAGATGGTCGATCCGCTGGACAAAACAGCCGAGACACTTAATTTGAATATTATATACGTAATTGTAACGAGGATCGAAATATACGCACTATTTTGGTGAGTCGAGATCTCGTTGGTGTGACCGTGCGAAAATGATGTCAGCGTTTATTTATGATAATGGCGAAAAAGAAATATTTTCTCGTACCTTTTACGGTCTCGGGGTTGAACAGCTCTCGAATCGAGAAACGCGCGAATGCAAAGTTCGCTGCGTTACATTTGTTTCGTGTGAATCGCTTTGTACGTGCAGATACGCTGCGGATACTTCAGGGTGAAACTGGAAACGGGAATATCGATTTCCAACAATACCATCTCTCGCACGCGTACACTCATTGATAGATAACGATAAGATTGTTTAATACAAGGTCGCAAGTATTCCCACGCGCGCGCCTTTTGACAACGATGTACATACATATATGTATAATGAGAAATATCATTTTCATTTTCATTCATCATTTTATGTTGTAGAATAGAAAAAACAAGTTTGCGTAATTTATTAGCTTGCAATAAATTATGCAAATTAACGGTGTTTTTTTTTAAGAAATCGAGCTTTATTATAAAAGAATAAACATGTCAATCGTCGAAAATTGGCCATGATTTTCTAACATTTTCCGGGCCGCTGAGAAATCTCTTCTTTAAAAAAAGGAAGTAAAGAAAAGCTGAATTTCTTCCAAAAAAGCACCAAATTAATTCGCAAACCTTATAAATACGCGTGCGCGCGTAAATTTAGATGTGTTCCACGCATGTTTCTTGTTATTGGTAGCAAGAAAACAAAATATTTTCTTCTTGAAACGTTCTTTCCTTCATTATAACCTGTTTTTCTTGTCATTGCATAATTAACATTTTAAATGCAAATTACTGTGACGTAGAATATTAACATGTCAAGATCAGTAAGTTCAACTGAAAAACTGGTTCCGCTGCAAATAACTTCTTGCACGGTCAAGAAACGGCCGCTGAATAAGATAGTAAAAATAAATAGTAAAAATACTCTCCACGATAGATCCACCAAATCTCCTCTTATTTCAGTCATAAAGCCGTTCATTCGAGTTCCATTAAAGTACACAAGATACAATAATACAACGTTATGGAATACCTCGGGTAATATCGTATTTCCACTAAAAGTGCTCTGAAGGCAGCAGCATCCGTGAGGGAGGTCGCACATTTGAGTCCACTCTCGGTTGCCGCGACAGACCGAACGTCGTCTGCAGCTATTTGCCGCCTAATCATTCCACAAAGAGTGTTTAAACCACCGTGTAATTTTGTTATTGCTCCGCTCTTGTGTCAACAAGAACGTCGCTACGGGGTCTCTCGTGCGTCGTGAGCGAAAGCCCGAGGGCCAAGCCAGTCAAAGCATAATGTTCTGAATCAATTTTACGTGCTGCGGCAGTAAGTCGCGATTTATCGAAACCTCGGGTAGAGAAACTTTACGGAGAAAGCAATTGCAAGCGTGTGTGTCTCGCTTTCTAAATTTGCGACCCGCATAATTTGCGGAGCAACAGTAATTTCTTTGTGACGCTTCGTGCGTAATACGATGACACGCAGGTTACTACAATCTCGAGGATTTTTTTATTTTGTTTTTGCAGACGATAAAGATAAGGGTTCATAAATAACGCATAAATAACGCACGAGAGTTCGGAAATGACTTTGCGACAAAGAATTGCTCGGCGATCTAATCAAGCAATTGCTTTCACGATATCTTTGATACAAATCTTAGAATTTTATATTCTTCAAATGTTTTATGCGTGCGCGTGCGTTGAAAAGTATAACGAATTACGCGATTAATGTTATTACTTAAATAAATAACTGATATGAATTGTATAATAATTTAATTACAGTTATTATTTCTTGCATACAAGATTAATTTCCACTTTTATAAAACTAATTATGTTATAATTTTTTTTCACGATATGCGTACAGAGTCCTGCGAGATAAATTATGGGCTCTTTACTGAAATGCATCTGACGAAGCGTGATGCTTTTACTTCACTGAATTTCTCATCCTCGGAAGAGAACCGAAACGACATCGGCGCAGAAGAACGATTCCTCGAAAACTCAATTGGAAATGGATAAAGATGGAAAAGACAAATGTCAAAGTTACGATACTGATGATATAGAGGAAAAAGTGAAAAAAGTGAACGTGACGACGTCTTCACCTACCAGATTATTGGCCAAGAGCAGCCTAGTGCTGCCTACCGGATTTATCAAACCCAAGCGTGGCGAACAGGTGAAAGCAAAGGTTGAAACGATGTCTTCGTCCGGATCTGCTACCGGTAAGAACGCATGAATGAATTCTTATATAAATTATTAATTCTTTCATTCAAAACGGGAGAAATAATACTACATATATTTTCTTTAACTTGAAAATTAAAAGACTTTATGAGAAATGAAAGAGGGTGCAAAAGTAACTTTGTCCTAGTATCTTCCCAGATAGCCAAGTCTGCCGAAAGCAGATGATGCTAACTATCTGCTATCAACTATTGCCAGCCAAAAGACAACAAATTTCATACAGAAGTTGTTATTAACGATTAATTCGACAAATTGGTGCCAGAAATGTAACAGAGCTTGCTCGCAAAATCTAAGAACAGATTGGCGGCGGAAACCGAGCAGAATCTGCAAACATGGCTCGAAGTCGGATTGTCGACAGAAACCGAGCAAGATTTGCGCACGCGGAATCTAACGGCAGATTGGCGGCAGAAACCGAGCAAGATCTGCGCGCGCGGAATCTAACGGCAGATTGGCAGCAGAAACCGAACAGGATCTGCAGCTTTTGACAGTATTCAAATTTACACGGCTATGGATATGTGTCTTCGCTCCGCACCGCTATGCGGTGCACGCGTCGAGTTCTTACTCGATGTTAAGATTTAGCCTAACAGTTCTATAAGTTAATATACGCGCCTTGGCATGACAAAATTAATTTTTCTGAAAATTTTTGCACTCGCGGCACAGAGGCTCCCATGGACAACGTCCATGTAGTTCACGCGCGCCACGAGCAATCTGAAGTTCGAAAGCAAAATTCGGACTTCAGATTAGAATAAATTAACAATAAGAGAGAGATTATGCAACGAACTGTCAGAAAGACACATCAAGCCAGATGTACTTTAATTTAACAAACAAACAAATGCGTTCTTTTAACAATTTATAGTGCGTTAAAAGTAAACACATGCTTTAATATATCGTAAATATGAACGGCCAAAAGCAGATTCTGTTCGGTTTCCGCCGCCAATCTGCCGTCAGAGTCCGTTAGCAGGCTCTGCTGGCAGATCACTATCCTAACGCGGACATAACGGATGCCAATTTGCTATCGACTTCTGCAGTAATCTGTTGCCAATCTGCTGGCAGATTGCACACATTTTGCTTACTGGGTTCTTAAAAACAGAAACTTTGCAAAACTCAGAATCTGCAAAATTTCACAGAAAAATAATTGCTATGCGGAAAGTAATGCACAGTAAAGATATTTTTATACGTTTGCATTCACGACTTAAGTCGTGATTCAAGACGAACGCGAGCTCTATTATTTCATTCAAACAATACGCACAATTGGATCGGATCAAGGATTGATCCTGTTTGTCTTACCGACTCCTCTGTCGTTGATCTTGGTACGCGGAGTACCACATTCTGACTGAAGGCAGATCCTGCGTGTTGAGCTCTGCGAGCGTTGTCCGTCGCTACTATATTGATCTACCTGTCTCAGGGTTATATTCGGCCGCGTGTTTCAGCGCAGTACCCTCCGGTCCTTCACCACGCAGTCACCGGAATCTCGTTTCCTCGCCGCCGACGTGATTTGCAATTCACATCGCGTTTTCCTCCCTGTCTTCATCGAAATGTCATTAGTAACCGTCGCTCCTTGATCGCGATGACTTTAAGTCAGTTTTTTCGGGTATACTATATTACACTGTGAGTGAACATCGTTAGTCACGCGTCACCTCGTCGCGGATGATGCATAATTAACAGTGGTCTTCTTGGTATCTTTATAATTAGTACGACAAATCGATAATCGACCCGAGCCGAATAGTCCGTGTTTAGTCAAAATCATGTAACATAATAGCTAATAAAATATAAAATAATCGTATGCTTCAGAGTTTTGACTGATTTCGAAATAATTAAGCGTATTTATAATGCTAATATTTAGGAATCTGTGTGTGTATATATGTTTTTAGTGCATTTCAAAAATTATTTGTCTTTTATCGATGAATTCTGAGAAATAAATTGAAAACATGTTTACTTTTGCTTAATTTAATAGGATCTTCTTTGGTTGTGATTTTTTTAAAACAAAAAAGTTTTAAATATTATGTATCTGTAACGTAATAAATTAAAGTTGAAATAAAAATTCTGCTAACAAGTAAATATTTGAGAATGTAAAGAGAGGAGAGACTCATAAAATTTATTAAAGAGTACATTATTAGAAGCAGATCGATTAATATGGGATATTCCATGCATAGTAAATGAAAAAAAAACATAAATATAATAATAAAAAATAAAAAGTGAAAAATATAGTTAAGTTTAGCACTGTGCATTGTCTTGAAAAATAAACTAGAAGCGAGATATTGGATAGCAGACAGGTGTCCGATTATCGGCATATCGGATATTGGATTAAAAAGTATGAATTGATGATGGGATAATAGGATTATTTGCGTATCTGAGAAAGCCGATTAAAATTAAATTTATACATTGTTTCCACCTCATAAATTCGGTTAATTGTTCATAATTGGTCATGCTCTAATTAATTAATTTTAATGGTTCTACAATAACCATTGATAAATTTGTCCTGACGTATATAACATATCAATATATTTACTTTTGATGACACATACACGTTACATCAACGGTATCACTTGTGACATTATTATATTTCGAATTGCTCTATACTTTAATATATTTAATAATACATTTAATAATAATACATTTCCCTGTTGTATTTTAACATATTAATAATAAATTCTTCGCGAAAGACAGACTGTTTTATTTTCTTCATTTACATTTCCGATTCGCTTCGTGTTAAATGCGTTGAAATAACTTAATTATCAAGTGGAGTGGAAAAAGGTTTATTAAGTTAAATATCACGAACTGACGTATCTCGAAGGAATTTCTATTAAGCTCTACGAAGCCATGAAAATGATCGTATTTCCGCGATTTCTCTCGCGATTTCGATGAGAAAATGCCACGATGCTGCGGTGCTTCTTTAGTTTCCGCCGCGGATGGCAATGGGTCTCCACAGATGGGTCTTGGTCTGCAGATCCAGGACGGTTAGTAATTAATGTAATTGCCAATTAATCTATTTCGCGATCGCGTTCACGTGCACGCGCGTGATCATTATTGTAGAGAAATGAAGCCTTTATGCTTTCAAGCATCAATTCGCAGTAATGCGTAGATAGATCAAACGACGATGTAGGAATGAAAAGAACAATTTCTCAAATATTAAAAATGTTAGAACAAGTACAATGATAACGTTTATAGATCATTACCCCAAAAATAGTAACTTAACTAAAAATTGTTCATATATAATTAAAGTATATAGGTTTATATATGATAAAGATCTTGCAAAATTTTACACCATTATAATTATAAATAAAATATAAATATCATATACGTATTAATAATTTGATAAATTACACGAATGCAATATAAAATTTTGTTACTTGTACATTTCTTGGTATATTTATTGCAAATAATTTTTGCAATATTATTTTTGTTTGTAGGAAACCCACGAAACAAGACTGCCTTAGCACCGGGGCATAGTTTGATGGACTGGATTCGACTGGGTAATTCAGGGGTTGATTTAACTGGAGTCGGTGGTATACCGCAAGTCGTAACATTATCTGAACTTGCTAATCATAATAAACAAACTGACGCTTGGATCGCGATACGAGGTTTGCTCAATTTTGTACCCTCTGTTTTGTTAAGAAACAAATCTCTCCAACATTGCTAACTATTATATTAATACAACATATAAATGCACTCTTTTCTCAACATTCGAAGTAACTTAAATGTTACGTAGCACATTTTCACATTTGGTTTACAGGGGTGGTATTCAATGTTACGCGTTACATGAATTTCCATCCCGGTGGAATTGACGAGCTTATGAAAGGCGTTGGAAAAGACGCTACAAAATTATTCGACAACGTAAGATCCCTTACTTCCCGTTGTGCACTTTTGTAGCAATACGTCATCTCGCTAAATGGTAATTATTTTTATGTACCCGTAGATCATTAATTCCAGGTGCACAGTTGGGTGAATTACCAGAGCATTTTACAGAAATGCGTCGTAGGCAGATTGTGTCGTGGCCCTTCTTCCGCTTCTTCTTCCATAGCAGAAAAGTCAGTCACGGGCGGAAACAACCGTTCGCCCGTGACGATAGGTCTAAGCAAAAGTTCCGCTGGTGAGTATATCTATTGTAACTGCTGCACCGCATTGTTTTCTAGGTCATCTATACTTAGGCAGACTGAATTAATAAATCATAAATAGTGTCGGGCTATTGTTGTAATATCGGTATATTATCCATGTGCACAATCGTTGGCGCTAAATTAAATTGAGTAATTTGATCTTTTCCTTAAATTGACAAATGTCAAAACTTTATTATCTTTAATCTTTTAATTATTTTGTTTACCTAAAATAGCTGAAATATTAAGAATCGAAGATATTAATATTGCACATATTAATTTCGTACCTATTAATTAACAGTCATTAATTTACATCCAGAATAAGCTGAGCATGGATGATTAATAGAAATATTGAATGTCACACACACACAATCACGTATTAAATAAATTATGGGAAGATATTAAAGTGCAAATTTTTATTGCTTCAGCACAAAAACCTGTCACAGAAAACTCATCGGATTTACCTAACATAGATATGAATTGGCGGCAGACATCTAATTCCATTACGCTGTTTTATCAATCTTTGTGCGATTATACAGCGCCGTATTATCAATTGCAAAGGTTGACTGACTCGAGGCTCATCTTCAGGCTCATTCTCGAAAAGTACGTCATCGTCCACGAATTTGAATTAATCGCGGATGTAGAATGGCCGCCGACGTGTAAACGAGATTTTGATACGATGCAGGTAATACGATTTAACGGATGAATGAACAACTAATATATACTTGTCACGCAAATTTATGGATCGTGAATGTTGCAGGTAGACTTTACATTCGTAAAGAAGATTAAGGATATTTGGAAGAGTCAAGGGAATCATGCATCATCGCGTGAATCGGTGATAAGCAAACGCACGTACAAAGAATATGAAGTACTGAGTAACACACCTCTTTGTAAACTAGTTCATTTGTTAGTCGTACGTGCGAAAGACTTTGTAGAATTAATTCCTATTGGTAGACACATAGAAGTCAAAATGAATGTAATGGGTAAATAATCAGATCATTCTCTTTTTTTCAGTGCAATAGATTTTAATTATCTAGCGACAGCATAAAACTGCTAAATATAAAAAGTTTTTAATTTGCATTATAGTTGCATATGTTAATGAAAATATAAAAAAATACACTATGGTATGTTCCACTGATTGTCGCAGGAATGGAAATATCGAGATCGTACACGCCTGTCCCGCCGTGCCTTCACCCTGACGATATGGCGCCCAATTATAAGTCAGATTGTATTTGCTTGATGATAAAGCATTACCCAAATGGCGCACTCAGTCCGTCCATCATCAAATTACAACCTGGTCAAGCCGTTACAATGAGCAATGGTTTAGGTGCCTTCGCAACCGAATCATTTGATCGGTATTCTGTCATCCATATGCTGGCGGGTGGAACGGGTTTAACCGCGATGTTAGGAATAATCCAGCGAGCACTGGCGAGGCGCAGCGTGTAAGTACAGCCATTATCAAGTTTTAAACTACAGTTTGCTGCAAAGTTTAGTTTTCTCTTGAAACTACTGAAGGTATTAAGTGTGTGAGTAGCTACCGGTAAAATAATAAAAACTGCGTCACCAGGTATTGATAATGTTTAATTATACAAGTTTAACTAATAATAATAAAACAATTACCACTTCTGTTTATTTTATTTTTATTTATTCATTCAATATTTTTGCAGAAAATTAATCAATCTTCTAAACTTCAATAAAGATGAAGCTAACATGTTTTATGTGGCACAGCTTGACAAAGTGTCTACAGAGAAGTAAGTACGTTTGCGTAGAGTGTGTATCAGTTTAACTTTAACATAGAAATTTTATTATTACGCCCCATCTCTCTCTTTAATGCTTAATCGTACTTAATACTTAAGCGTACCCAACTTTCTTATGAAAATAAGAAAAACAAATTTCATCAAATAGGCAATCTACTTATATGTCGAATTTATATTGTACATTAGGTTCAAAGTTACACACATCCTTTCACAAGCAGGAGATACATGGGAGGGTAGACGCGGCGTTGTATCCGATGAATTGTTAAAAGAATTGATTGGTGAATGTTCAGCGGAGGGATGCGTATTTATGTGTGGACCAAAAGGATTTATGCTAACTACAAAAAAGTATGAAAAAAATTATTTTTTGAATGTATATTATATTTTCTTATTATTTAATAAGTATCTACAAAATGTATAATCTTGAATAGAAATTGCACCGATTTTTACTTAGCGATAAATTAATTGTTATTTTTAATACTTAGCCGATTATTATAGCGTGTTATTATGTTTTAGGTGTGTTCAGACACTTGGCTGGGAGCCTCACCAGACATACGAGTTCGATGATTAACCGTCTATGTGAAAGTACACATAATATGTGTTTTCTTTCTTTCCAAACAGCCTTCTTAGAGAAAAGCCTAATAAGAGACAAAACCTTGTACCTGTTTACCTGATTCACAATCAACTATAAATATTACTATACAGATGTTTTGTAATAGACTGTAGATGGATAGATACAGAATAAATATGAACTGTCATTCATGTGTCATTAATTGTGTACATTTTTCTCTGTGTTGTGTTTTTAATTGTATTTTATGTTAGTATTATAAAAATTGGAAGGACGCGGTCCACTTAGCGCTGCAAAATGCTTTCTATCCTTATTTTCGTTTAAAAGAAGAAAAAGAATAGAAAGTGTTTTGACGCATCTGTAGCACTAAGTGGACCGAGTTCACGATCGCGGTGGTGTATGTACTGAAATGTACTGATTTGTTGAGTAGTTTCAAGTTTCAACAAACTGTAGTAGATGTATCACGCTCTGCTTTGCTTTCAATCTCTTTTTTTATTTGCAAGTAATACCATTCAACAGCGAATTATAGTTTGTTATTTTTAAATATTGAGGTTTGACAGTTTTCTAACCTAAAATGTGCATTGCATAAATTTTATGTCATAAAACATCAATGTTAACATTTGTTTATTGATAATTGCAAGTAATCGAATGTAATACAAATTGCATATTGACGGCAAATTTATATAAACTTGTGGATTATAAAATATTTGTCAATCGTTTTTCATGAAATAATAATAAAATTATGTATATTTAATTTTTCCTATGTGTCCGTAATTTTTAAAGATTGAGATTGCTGAAATTCAAGAGAAGAGAGGTCGATCAATTTTGATTGGATTGAATTTTAGTTCGAAATTGGAGTAAAGAATGGCAAGGATTAATTGTACATTAATTTCGATAAGCTCGCGACAGTTATCGCTGTATTCGAAAGGTACGAAATTATATTTGCATTTTTCTAGCCAGTCAAATAAAACACGGATAAATAAAACATATGCTCTTTCCTCTATGTTTACTTTTTCATTTTCTTAAAAGGGTTCACACGTTTATTTTCCTCCAAAAGTACGGACGAGGTAAATGAGAGTCCAAGACTACGCGAATTCAGAAACAAATTGCGCGAAAAAGCTCCTATAGGTATGATCTTAGAGTTTAGTGGTAAATAGTAGTCTCTTGAATCCAAACGAATCGCAAAGTTAAAGATGTTGAATCTTAAATATGACAGAGAAATTAGAGGAATTAGAAGAAGGCAAGCATCCTTATCAGGAGCAAGAACCGTTGAAGCCCTTTCCAAACAACACAAATCCGGAAACCGGTGAGATTGGAGGACCTCGTGGACCAGAACCAACTCGTTATGGCGACTGGGAAAGGAAAGGTCGCGTGACAGACTTCTGAGTCTTGATATTTGGAGTAAATAGATTGTTAATATAATTGTTAAAAATTATGTAAAAATATATATGCATATGAATACAGAGATGTTAATTAATTAAATCAGTGATGTGTTTGTCACAAAAGATAGATTTATAGTATAGAAAATAATTTAAAAAATGAATAAATTGTAAAATTCACGTACATATTTAGAAGGATCGTTAGATTGAAAGCAATCTAGAACAAAATCTACTTTTTTTATTACAACAGAAATGAAATTTATAAAAAAATATGTATATGTATGTATGTATATATGAAGCATATTTGTCACACATATTGGCGACAGTATTTTATTAACAAAAGCATCAATAGTTATCACGTCGATGTTGGTCGATGTTCTCATGTGTAATCTTTCATAAAACCGTTCGCATGATTCGCACGAACTGTATTTTAACAAATCTGCAGATGAGAAGTTGCAAACAATTTGCTACAGGTAACGATACCTCAATGTGTGTCCTCTGATATATATTTCATATTTATAAATTGAAAACATATATTTTTGTAAGGTTGACTTTTCTATTGTGTAACTCATTAGTTTCTTTTAGCTTGAAATGCGTAAAAATTAAAAAAATTAACATATTTATAGGTATTATGCTAGAAAAAATTAAAACCAACATAGAATCCTCGAAAAGACAGTATGAATCACCACGAATAAAACAGTTCCATGAAAAACTTAAACTGCAACCAATACCAAGTATGCAACAGTAATTAATACATAAAATTAATAGTTCTGGAAACAAAAGTTAGCACGTTTTCTCTCTAATAATAAAAATTCTCACGAAAACATTTAAAACCCTGAACTTTCGAAGATTTCTTTTTTATTGTTAGAAGTAGGACCACGGGAGCGATTCGTAGATTTGGTATTAGTGGAAACTGATTTAATAACTGGCGAATTAATAACAAATAACGAGAAGGAGCCTACTAAATGGGGAGACTGGCAAAATGGTGGAAGAGTCAGCGATTTTTGAAACGCCAAGTCACCATTTCCTCTATAAACTTTTGCATGATATGTATCTAAAATATTGAAACAAATTTTCACTTTTGAAATTCAATGGAATTTTCACTTCCGATTTGTATAATCAATTTGTTTGTATCTACATAATTATTATACAAAGGAGATAAATCGGATATAACTCTCTCGGCTATGTCAATGCTAGGTGAAATAGAGTATAAACCAAGATTATTTCTTGATATGATAATATATAAAATTAGTAATGCTATGTAAAAAAAAAAAAACGTAAATAGCATTCAATGTGACGAAATGAGAATTTAATTTAGTGAGATATAATAAATTAGATTGTAACTATACTATAATATACGTATTGTACGAAAGTGTGAATCTGTTTTGGTAGAGCATAATACCCAGGAAAGTTTTCAGTTCCTATGAATTTATTAGTAACGTTATTCCATATTTGGTACTATTAGTTTCAAGTCACTTTCTTCTAGAAAGTCTGGCACTATGGTAGCCTACACACAAAAAGCCTACATTATTATACAGATTACTAGTACGTTACATGTACAAAAATATGCAATACACTAATTGTAAGACTTTGTCAAATACTGAGTAACGGATGTTAGGATAACAAACACTTTATATATCAAAGCGATTAAATTTCTCGCTACTAATGAATAATCCATAATGAATATAAATTAAATCGATAGATGCCAAATTATAACAAAAAAATGTGCAAAAAAATCGAGTGTGGCATTATCAATGATTGAATTTAACACTAATTACCTAAATGTAGTTCATGTCCAGTAGCAGCGAAAATTTACTTAGCCGAGATATATAATAAGTTTTCAGAGCTAATACTAAGCTGTTCATGTAGAAAAAGAGCATAGTTATCTCTACAAATCGTATCAAGAAACGTATGTACAACAATGCTAGTAAAAATTTCGTTCTGCATTTGCGAGCAAATGTGCTTGAAAATTCTCCCGCCGATATTATCGAAAATTTTTCAAAAATAACGTACTACGAGGTGTTGCATACGAGATGTAGATGTCCATCTTTTTTGAGCTATTGGACAAAATAGCAAATAGATCGTTTGATTAATCTCATTGTATCTTCTTAATATCTTTCAAATATTAAAGTCGTACTGGTAAAGTTGAGATAATAGACAATGTCCATTTCAGTACATCGCTTATTGTGATTTCTATATATATGTACAGACAACTTCCCATTACATTTCTTAATACAGGAAGTCTCGATTTTTTGTATTTCTTAATACAAGAATATGTATTACTTGTGCTATAAGAACGTGTAAAATTTTGTTCAAAAAATGAAAATGAAGATTTGCAGACATATTTACATGTTTTTTTTTTATGATTCTTTTATGTATATACATCGTCGTATACTTAAACAATGTACGATCAAAAAATTAAAGACAATATTTCTTTAATTCAAAATAAAGATATAAAAATTTTGTTTTTCGATTTTTCGCTAATTTCAAACATTGCAAAACTGAATGAAAGTTAAATATCTCAAATAAAATTAACGTGTAGAATACTTCATCTAACTAGACATTTTTGAAACATATCACCAAACTTATCGTGTATCATTAAATTAAAAAAAAAATTAATTATCAATAGAACAAAAAATCCTAAATATAAATATCGTAACATTTAAATGATTGAATATCCTCAGTCTTTCATCTAGCATCAACGGGTCTGTATAGTGTAAGTAGGTTGCATCGCTCGTCAAAAATTATAAATCTTAACAATTTATAAACTATAAAGTTTTATTGATGGCTAACACATCCCGCATCATCATGTTTCTGAGTGTCCACAAGGCATTCACCACATTTCCATGATTACCAACACCGTTGCCCAGCCATTCGGCAGGCAGCTTTGTCACATCGGGGATTTGTGTATTATCCGGATTGGCGTTCATTTGCTTATCCCAATTTGATATGTAACGGTTCTCTACGTTTAATCCTTCGATGTACCTATAAATGAGAAAAGGAGTAATATATTATTAATATATTATTAATTAGATTATTATTAATGAATTAAATTTTTGACAAAATGCGGAATATGTTACCTCAAATAAGCATCCGAATGTAATACGCGACTGGGTCTCGGCGGCACTGCAACGAACAGTGGTTCCGGTTGCTTAGCAGCAGGCAAGTTGCTGGTTTGAGTTGCGGCAGCTGAAGTTTCTGAAATGTTTTCTTTTCTTATTCATATCGCGGTTACGAAATTTGTTGTACTAGTGCTAATTACCTGTTTCCATTGGTGGTAATACCGTGGGCCCTTTTGAAGGCATGTAGTTTCTACAAGAATGTAATAACATGTATCACGTCGTTTAGACAACAAGAGGTAAAATTCACAAGAACGATTCCTACCTGCTTCTTTCGGAAGGTGGTATTATACGTCCGTGGGATTTAAGAATGTGCACCTCTTTAACGTGTCTCGCGAGTCTCTGTACACTCGGAAACGGTGGAACGGACTTCTTCGTTCGACCACAACCGCGCCATTGACACTGATACTCAACATCTGTGGATACAATTTAATCATAAATATTAATTGCAATGGTGGCCCTTTGCATCGACGGTCCTTTTGTCCGTACTCACCGCTAGGAGCATTTACAAAGGATGATTGCACGTGACCATTTTGTTCCGCGATGCAATGATCGATGCAATCGGTCATGTCTTCGAATTGCCAGTCGCAATTGTCCCAACAGCACTCGTACACCACATCTTGCATGGAATTCGTGTTCACCGAAGTGGTCTTTAGCTGGCCACCATCCTCGTTCATCTTGATGGCCCGTTCTTCCCAGGCTTGCTTCTCTCCTGCCGGCAGCTTCCGCCACTGAAACGAAAGTCGTTTTACGTTTTGCATCATCAATGTTCGTCATGTTACTCGCGATCGATGGTAAACAGTTGGCAAAACCACAAAATGGAGATGGCTCGACGAACTGTTTTAGATGATGGCTACTCTCTCCTTTTGCAAAAGTTTCCACATTAAAGCAGATGACATTTATACATCAAGCATGATAACGCTAAACGGATAAATTAATGCAGAATTTATAAAAGCTCATATACATTCCAGGATGTAAATTAGATACAAATATAGATTAGACCTTTACGATTCGCACGCAAGACTTCTACATTATTTATGGGAAAAAGAGAGTAGCCATTGAGATATAACATAATTCGTTTGGATAAAGGATCAAGTATGCTGAATAATGTTCTAACGGCACGTATGTAAAATGATATCTCTCCTCTAATCTTTATGTCTAATTTTTTTGGCTCATTAGGAGAAGATGTTAGATGATCAGCGTTTACATAGTTCAACAAATTTGATGCTCGAACGTAGACAACAATGTATGAGAAAATTTATTCTGCATACATTCCTTCATCAAAGGTCCATTATAACGAACTGAAAAATCAACAGTGAAAAAGAAATAAATACCTCGTTGCCAACAATTCTGCTAATCTCTCCGAAGGACGATTCAGGATTGTTTTGTGTAATCTGCGTTCGCATTTTACTCGAATACAAAATATAGCCCGTAACTAATTTCTTACCCGTCGTTTTCTAAACAGAAGAAAAAACCACAAATTATAATGTTACCGTCTCTCATCGTGTGAACGAGTATTGCCTTTCATATCTCTCAACGGTGATAACATCAAATTGTCGACCTATTGTTAAGACAAGTGGTGTATCAAACGGTGCAAAAAAAACGAAAAGAGGTATATATATATGTATATATATATATATGCTGGCATATTTCTCTAAATAAAAAGAAAGTAAAATAAAGAAAATATGACATGTGACAAAATAGTTGATAAAATTAAAAAGTAAATGGTCACGGTAAAGCCTACCTTCTTAGTCGACACAGGTGTTTGAGTATTGGAGAGCACCGGTTGAGCTTCCGTAGATCCAACGGATGGTGGACCACCAGCATCCATGCTGTCTTCCCCAACTCCTACTCCTACTCCCACTCCTAATCCTACCCCCATGCTTAGTACATCGGGTTCCAGCTTCGGTAATAATGGTGACGCTTCCTACACCATTTATGTTTACGTTACCTTCGTTATCCCTTACTACCCATTGCGATACATCATTTCTTCGAGTAGCAAAAGTCAAAGTCATGTACAATTATAAAATGATGCCATCTTTCTTTCCGCACTCGTTCAGAGAAAGCTATGCACGGTACGCACTCCCAGTTAATAATTTTGCTACACTCACTGTACACCTAGTCTGTCCACTGAGTGCGACACAATATCCATTTTTCTTGTCGGTGTATATGCATGCGCGACACATACTGTGCGCACGCATACATAGACACGACATGTACGTCTATCTTAATTTCAACTTTTAATGCAAACAGATTAGTGAGACGTATAATTTATAAACGAACTCTTCATCTTTACATTAGTTGGGTTAGAATGACATGGAAGCAAGATCTGTCGGTGGTGTTTTAGGTATATATAGTATATATAACATTAGCGATAAACCCAACAGGTGCTCTGATTGAAAAATTGTCGGATACTGCTCGATACACAAATACTAACACATAATTACACATAATCAGAACAGAAACAAAAACGAATATGCCGGCATAGATCGAAAACATGCGTGTAGATGCATTCTGTCGATATAAGAAAGAACTATCTGTATCACACGCAATAATGCCATCAGTTGGATTAATGGAAACAACATGTTACTCTTTTCTTTGTTTTTTTTTAAGTAATAGGAATATTGGATCTTTGCAATTCAATTTTCATTATGTCAGCTTGCGTGTGATCTCGAGAAAACGTGCGACTTGTTCCTCTTATTATTAAGAAGAAGATATAACATCTCGTGATTAGTAATTACCATTTCAAATTGAGCTGAGCTGGGCGTGACGGACTTGACTTGATTTTGCGTCTGAGCCACATCGCTCGAAACCTATAACACACACATGACATGCAAAGCAAATAACTTGACAGTTAGTCGCGTAGATTGAGAGCTAGAACTTATCCCTGTATCGGCAATTTTGAATTGAATAATTGTAATATATGTTCGCTCGTATGTTAGTTAACGTAACTTCATTCTCGTGCGTACCTTGGCTGGATTAATAGGCCTTCGGAAAAAATAGATCTCATCCTCGGTAACTGCTGAGGAATGGTTAAACTTTTTTAAACCTTCCTGGCCAAGTTTCTTCATCAAATTCTTAGTCTCGTCGTACAATGATTCACAAATGTAAATATCGTCCTCAGGGATTTCCGTAGGTCTACCTATAATCGCGCGTGACGAGTCATATTGTTTTAGTAATTCTCCCTTTATTTTATTTTATTTTTTTATATGCGGATCGTGCATCAAAGACAAAATACTTACTACATATGTACTCTCCGTAATCAAGAACGGCACTCTTTCCAACAATAGCTACAATGGGATGAGTACCGTCCACAGTGGATAAGAACAATTCTTGCTTATAAAATAATTTCGTAGGTGTATGTGGCACTTCTGTAGGCATCAATAACCATGGGCCTTTGAAATAACATTTCCCGCTACGAGAACACACCCGACACGTTACATCACACGCGGTAAATATTTAAAAGTAAATAAATAATATAAAGGCGTTAATGCAAATCTGGTGCTTACTCTTTGGTCGACCATATAGCGTCGATTTGTGCTATCTGCTGCCTGCCCCCGTCTGTCGCTACGTAAACGAAATCACCTGTTTTCACAGATCCCACACACGTGTTGTACTGCTCGTAATATGTATTCTCGGTATCCTCTGGATTATATAGTATCACATTCTGCACGATTGAAAGTATATTAAATAGTTTAATTAATTGAAATCGTGTAATTTGGAGGAAGAAATGTTGATACTTCAAATGAGACACTCTACTCACAGGCCTTTCCTTTTCCATGAGTTTTTCTCCCTCCTCTAGCTCAGCGATCTCTTCTTTGTGCTTCTCCAAGCGTTCTTTATACACAGAGATTACTCGTTTTGGTTCTAACGGTTTCTCTCTCGGAAGTAATTTCAAGTGATCCGGATCGAAATTCCAGACCTTGATTTTCTTAAAGGCCCTGGCTTTCGTGGAGTAGCGCGACTCGCACACGTAGACGTCTTTCTCCAAGAATCCTTCGGGCTGCATTCGGAAGTAATCTTTTACACTTAAGACGCAACATCTGCCTGCTACCTTCGCCAGAGGTACCGCCACGTGGGCGTCGCTCTTAAATAATTCCTTGTCTAAAAATTTTCGCGATGCCACGTGATAAGTCTCGCTCGGTCTGTAAAATAAATTCCCGTACAACATCTGCTGAGATTCCGCGTTAGTCCAGAGCCTTTCTATGAGAACGACACTGTATTCCATGCCCCTCTCGATGGGCTCAATGTATGCAAAGTCACCGGCTCTATACACTTCTTGATTGAAACTCATGGATCCTCCGTTATCGCTATTATTTGTATCCGTATTTGTATTTGTTTCAGGATCCTACAATAATAAGTTTATATTGAGTCACAGAGCAAACAGTAATATAAAATTTTTCATCAATTTGAAAAATCAATTTGTATGAACGTTTAAACAAAAGAAAATTCAATTTACTTTTGTCTCGTTTCCATCGCAACTTTCATCTTCATTAGGTAGATTTAACTCCTGTTGTTGTTTTATTCTCTTAAGCTCCGCAACCTGGGCAGACAGATCGAGGAGGGTGTAATTCAGCGCAGGCGAATGCAACAGGTCCCCTGCACGCGTTACCTCGTCGCGAGTACGTAAAAAAAATGCTTGTAATTCGACGCTATCCTCAAACGGTTGCGAGTCGGTGCGCGATAATCTCCGTGCTCTCTCCAGGCACGTAAACACATCCTCTTGAAAACGATCTAACCTTTTGTAAACTCCCCGATCCAATCTTCTTTTAATCAGATCCAATGACAATCCTCGCACTCTATTTGTCGACAAAAAGTGATATTTATCATGTTACTAGATATATTTTAAATCGATGACACAACTTCCTAAATGATAAAAATTTGAAAGTTACTCATACTTTTTTCCATCAACAATATCGTGTTCCGGAAGCTCTGCCATAGAGTCGGAGTAACACCTTCCTTCTTCATCTTGATGATTATAGAGCGCAGTAAATATTGTTGCCAATATCTCCTGAACGGCAGCCGATACATCGGGAACACTTTCGTCATCCTCACTCAGTTGTAGCTTACTTTGCAATACTAGTCTTTGAAGTATTAAAGCATCCTAAAATGGTTGGGCACATTGTCAATTAAGTCTCTCGACGTCAATATCAGACATTGCACTTTTGCATTTTAGCAATTTTGATCAGAATTTTGTCAAGCACGATATCAATAAAAGTGTCCAACAACTAATACTTATTCATTTACTTCTGTGTCGTTCTTCTTTTTTTTTCGTATGTGTTCATCTAAGTCCCTGTCCCTATATAGACGTATAAAACACGGTCGAACTTTAGACGAGCGTTGTGCTGTGTTATTGTTTAATATATTCTGGTCGCTTTGTACAAACATTATTGATTTACAATGATACGTGCAATAAAATTTGCGATAAAAAATTCGAAAGTATCTTGGACAATAAATCTTGTCGGCAAGAACACGATAAAAATGTACAAATTGATAGTAAGGTTAATACATGTAAATATCACATGCGCGATCAATACACATCAACCATTTTTTTCGTAGATTTGTGTGATAGCGTGTGTTGCAATGCATATTTCACAAATGCAAAGCATTTTAATGAAAAAAGATTGATACGACGGACTTAAGCAAACAACGGACTCCAAGAGGAAGCCTCACGTAACCTCGAAACTTGGAGCGTAAACAGATTGGACTTTCCATGTTTTACCGCGAAATTTCAATTGAAGCTTCCGCGTGTGCTTGATTGGTTTAGAAGCAGATTTCATATCACGAAGAAATTTGTTCTTCATAATACGAAATTCTTATTAATTTATTTCTATTAAAATTGAATGCTATTTTCTTAAAACAAAACTTTAAATCGATTTTGTTTAAATTGAATATATATAATATACTTATGCAGTACTTGTATTAAGTATATTATATATATAATATCAAATTATCATAATTGTGTTGCTATGTGAACAATATAGAAGCTGTATGTAGTTATATAATTTCTATATTTTTGGCACGATGAAAAACAATTATTTAAAAATAAATTGTAAATACTTCATGAACTAGATATTATTGAATTTGAATTATTAGTTAATGCACGCGATTTTGACGAGTTTTTTTTCTTAAAAATTTCTACAAAATATTCCATGTAAAAATTTATCTAACTCAGTTATATAACTTACTAAATTTTTGTCACTTTTTGTGTATAATAATTTTGTGTATAAAGAGATATTTTATGCAGTGCATTTTAAAGGTAGATTATCTTAAAATATTAAACGTTTTCATCAAACGTTTTAAAGATAAAACTAAATATAATTTGAAATTGATGAAGGGATCAATGTCATATATGTTGTCAAGTTTTTGATGATTATAAGTTACCTGCTTTTATATAAAAAATGTGAGAAAAATCTTCTTATAAATTATTAATAACTAATAGATTTCTACGATATACGTACATCATTCAGTAAACAATGTATGTATATATTTATACGCATAAAATGCTTAGGGAAACAAACAATTTAGCTATACAAACCTTGTATATTTGTGAATCCGGCTCATTATATTTGCACGCGTTGTCGAACATTAATATGAAATCGGATACCAGCTCGTCTAAATTGTCATATCCATTGTTCTTCAAGGTGGCAGCTATCTTCTCCATATGTATAGGCTGCTTGATCACTTCGTAATAATCTGGATACTCATTTTTATTTGGCAATTTCATGAAAATTAGAGACAACTGTCTCCCTTTTGCATCGTGATAATCTTTTATAGTGTCATATAAGGTTCGTAATTTTTGTAAGTGAAGCGGTACTACTTTTCTCGGTCTCCTAAATATATGTGTAGAAGGAAAACAGAAAGATAAGGAAAAAGGAACACACAGATGAGTCACACGTTACCTCCTCTTCATCTCTTAGGTAAACTATGACATACCCGACGTTCCTAGTTGGAGTCGACGCAGTCGATTTGGACTTGGGATTATCTGGCAGCGGTCCC
Organism: Ooceraea biroi; assembly: GCF_003672135.1. Taxonomy (NCBI): domain Eukaryota; kingdom Metazoa; phylum Arthropoda; class Insecta; order Hymenoptera; family Formicidae; genus Ooceraea; species Ooceraea biroi. Next base: position 3,582,907 of record NC_039506.1, read on the forward strand.
AATTCTTTCACCTTATCCATCAAAACTTTCTCCAATGTATTAGCATCTTCATATATCAACGAGCCTTCCTCATTATATTGACGGCAATTGTTAAACATTAACTACGGAATAAGAAGAGGTATTTTTGTGGAATGTCCAGCATTGACTGTCGCGATTGCTAAGAGTCAGGCTAAAAATACCTTAAAATCTTGTATTAGCTCATTTTCACTTTGATATTTTTCCACTTTGATATTGGCTTCAATTGCTAGCATATCTATCGGCTCCGCTATGACTTGATAGTAATCGGGATACAATTTTTTGGAAGGTTTCTCCATAAACATTAACATGGGCTGCCGGCCGTCCTCGCACTGTAAAATACCACAGCGTGCTATAAGTTCGCCGACCAGGTCAGGTGTAATGCATTTTGGAATTACTTACAACGTATTCTATGACACACTTGACCAATGCGTATAATCTCTTCTTTAACGGTATGTTATCTTTGTATTTTCCTCGCGTCAATAAATTCGAAGCACGTTTGATCAGTCTAGGTTGCTGCGAGCTATTCTCCGATTCGCTGTCCGAATCGGAATCCTACGAGTATTAAAAAGTTTTGCATCGACGCATTGCATTGCAAAAATACATAATAATTATTGTAATCAATTATTGCACCCATTTTAGTTTATAACATTCGGAATGTTACCTGATCAAATTCTAGGAGTTCTTGTACTTTCTCTTGCATTATTTTTTGTAATTTAACAGCACACTGTAATAAAATAAAAAAATGTAATTATATCCATAATTATTATAAATTACAACAGCATCTTGGGCTCCTTTAATTTCTTTTGGATTTGTTTAATCGCAAAATCATTACCTTATACAGTCGAGAAGTATGTATGTTATACTTTTTAGCATTTTCAAACATGATATTCATATCTCCTGCTACTTCGCTAACGGTACCGTATTCACCCTTCTAAAAATCATGATTAAACAACGCGTTAGAAAAAGTGTTCAGTGTTTAATATCTTTATCATCATTGCATATAAATAATAATACATACTTTTATCTTTGTACGTATTTGTAATAGAGATATAGGATTCTTAATCATCTTATAGTAATCAGGATACAATCTCTTCGATGGGAGTTTCCAAAAATATTCACTCATCCTTATACCTACACAATATATAATAAATAGTTATCAAAACCATGCATAGATTTTATTCTTATTATTAGTTTTTTTATTATTAATTTATTATTAATTTTTTTATTATTATTAGTAGTAGCCTTATATATTAACGCTTGGACTACCAGCTTATTTTGACTTTGTGATTTTTCATAACGTTAATTTTATTTTTTGCATTAACACGTATTGCGCCAATATTTTATTCTATTTTTATTCAACATTTTTAGTTAATAAACTCGTTCCTGTTTAAATTAAAACCGTCATCCATATATTAGTGACGGAACCAATGAAAAATTAAGCGTCTACCATATGGGTAACGTGGTTATTTTGATTATATCTAACGTCATACCTTGAGTATTAGGAGCTGTCCGAATAGTTTGAAATAGTTGCCATTGTGGATTATCAGCTTCCTCAGTCTCAGCAGGCTCTTCCTCCTCGTCATCGCTTTCCTCATCCTCGTCAGGTAATGCCGCAGTTTGCGCTATGAACGATTGCGCCATGGTGCGACTGCCTCTTTTGCTCCTCGTCGACGGCGCGGTCGTGGCGATCTTAGGTGTGTTACTACCCAATCCGCTATCCTGCCGTTTCGCAGCTGCAGTGATGATCTTCTTCAGAAGTTTAGCGTCTTTATAGATTTGCGAGCCGGGCTCGTTGAACTGACAAGCATTGCGACACATGAGTATTAGATCTTTCTCCATGTCACCGATCGAGCTGTATGCGCCCTCCTGAATCTTTCTCGCGATAGTTTTCAAGTCAATCGGTGTCTCGATCACGTCGTAATACTCGGGATAAAGCTGCGGCACGTTAATGAAATTGTGTAATTAAACGTAGTGAATTTAAGTATAGCAAGCACACTGCGGTTCAATTAAAAAATAAACTGTAAACAACCTTTTTGGATGGTTTGAGCTGAAACACAATGTGAAGAGGCCTGTTATTGTCGATGGGATCAGTCGCTGTCATAACCGCTGCAAATAAGTCCTCAAAAAGCTGCATAGTCTCTTCGTCGAGGTTTATAGAACTTTCAGAAGTATCTTCAGCGTCATCTTGTCTTGTTGCTTTACGAGCCTAAATAAATGTACATTATTTATTACCATTATGCATCACACACAGTACGTAACAATAAAGGATTTGGCTAAGTTGAAATTACCAATCGCCCAACTTTTAGAATGAGTTTTCCTTTAGGTTCCGGATCTTCGTACTCTTCCATAATACGATTTTTAGTATTTACACACAGTTCCCACAGCTCAGTCGCATCTTTATACTCGGGTGAGGTACGCTATAAAAATTGACATGACAAAAATGTTTCTGGCTGATAAGAAATAAGTAACACCGGACATTTATGCTTATTATTTACAAATAAATAGAGCAATGGAGTAATAATATGTTACTTTACCATATAGAAAGCTTTCGCATTATTGACCATAAGTTGTATATCTGCAGCAAGGTCATCCATGTCGCGGTACTCATCCGTCTTTAGCTTCTGTTGCACTTTCAAGAGATCGATGGGATTGGAAACAACTTCGTAGTACCCCGGTTCTTGCCTGCGTTTAGGCACACGTATAAATGCATCGCACAACAAGGATCCGTCCTCCTTCTTCTGATTGCGGAGTACATCATACAATTGTTGGCACAAGTCACTCTGTACAAGATAAAGGCAATTAATGCGTATCCAACATAAACATCTGGGCTTAAACTGTTGCAAGCACATGCAGACCACACACACACACACTACTTTCTCTCTGTCTTACTCACAGGATCTAGTTTTTTCCTTCTCTTCGTTGGTTCAGGTGGTATATCGTCACCATCATCCTCTGTACCGCGACTCGCCACTGAGGACGTTCTACGGCGTTTGTTCATCCTGATGTATCTTAAAAAGTCACAAAGTTATAAATGACAGAGTAATCCCTGGGACAATATCCGGACGAGAGATTTCTGGTGATCGCAAAACTGACACATCGCGTTAGAACCGAAAAAGCTGCTTAGCGGCGAAATAATCGAGGAGACGAATATTGTAAACAAATTTACATGCACATTACACATACATTCTCGTACGTATGCGCGTGTACGTGCATAAAAAGGGTTCTTGAACTAAACGCGAAGCTTATTCGTCGAACCGTGCGCCGTTATTATCAGAGACGTCGGGCTTATCGCGACGGGCAGTGCAGGAACGGGTCCCTCCGACGAGATTCGACCTGCCACACGCACAGACCACGCTCCGCGGCGTTAGGACCCCTCGGCGGATTCCTCGGCACGAGACGTCACGTAGACGAGAGAGCAAACGAGATACACGACTGGCAGCGAAAAAAAATCATGCCGCCATGATAAGTCGCTACTGTGCTTCAAAATCCGGTGGTGCACGCACTGCGTTTCAAACGCGCCGTGAGACACGGCTCCCGTCTCGCTTCCGCCATCGATTCGCGTCTCGTGCCGCCGGTGCGCCAACAGCCGCGGCACGATCCGCGGCGTGGCCGTATTTACGCGCGTCCGGGCACCTACCGCATCTCGACCGGACCACATTCCAACTAGAATTTGCCGCCATATCGAGAACGCGAACGCATCATCCTCGCGGAATACCGAGAACGCCGCCGGCGGCCCCGCTCGAGGGCACACGATTACCACCGTTCTTCCCGGGCTCTCTCACCTGTCCTCGCGCTCTCACGAGAGGATTTTCATTAATGCGCAAACATATAAAATCCCTCGAAAGCGCAACCCAAATGTACTACGCTTTTCATCCGCGTTCCAGGGTGACACACGTCTCTGCCGACGCCATGTTGCAAGCGACCGCTGATACTGTAAAATCTACGCGATCGCTCAGTACGTCGAAATCGGGAAGCTTCACCGCTCGGTCGGTATACAGTTTTTATCGACTGATTCTCGCGAGTTATATCGTTCGGTAATTCGGTTTATTCATATCGGTATGTCAGTTACCAACTTTGTCGGTAAAATATAAGAGAGCAAAACTCTTGAAGTTTTTTAAAAATGATGATACCAATTATGATATCCATAATCAATACTTGCGATAGATGTCAAATATCTTTGTTCATTAATTTTCGCAATAATGTTTTATGTAATTATTTTTTTATACAATTGAGGAGATAAAACAAGAATCTACATGTGTAAGGAATTTAGCACGTATGTACATGGAAATTAGTGACACATAAGTAATTGTTGATTGAGTTTATTGAGAAAACTGTTTATAAAATAACTTTGGTAAGACTGTTAGGAATTTTATATGTTAAGCTTTCTGTAGTTGCCGGACCTCCCATATATTCCAATAAGTTTTAAACTTATGTTGAAAAAAAAGACACAAGTAAATTTTGTGTTTTAGTCTAAATTAATGACTACACATATAGAAACCATTTACTTGAAAACGTAAATATTCTATACCTAAAAAGTTAGTAATCTATAGAATTCGAAGTTTCAGGTATTGATCACTTAACATATAATCTTCTTTATATGTTACTCGTTTAAGAAACACCGCGATTCTCTTATAAAATTGCTCCAAATGTGAAAAAATTCGTCTTGGACATTTTGAGTTTCATTGCTCGTTTTAATTTCCTGCAGAATGTGCTTTATCTCACCAGTGCTCGACATGAAAGAATCTAATAAAGATTTAATAAGAAAATTCTATGTACATTAAACACAAATTAAAAATATGCCATACACATATAAATTAGTTTTGATGTATAACTGGTAAACAAGATATTCGAGCATTATTGGATAAAGTACATTTGATTTTCACGACAGAAAAATCTCGTCATATTCCAACATGACATGCATAATACATACATATATAAATGCTGAAAGAATAAACGAAGGAGAAATTTTACTTCTAATAACGAAGAATCAATGTTCTATGTGACAAGTTAGTCAACTAATTTACACAACTGCTATAATTCCTTTTATCTACAATTTCTGGATGATTGTTGGATATCCTTACTCTAAACTCCGATCCATGCTCACTTATGCTTCGTTCTCACCATCAAGCTGATAATGATAACGTCGAAGAGCAGCTAGACGTAATCTTTCAGTTTCTAAAGCCTGCTCCAATTCTAAGATTCGCACTTGCGCCTCCATCTCCAGTCGCTTAGCTTGATGCAAGCTCAAGTTAGACATATCTAGATCTTCTGTACAATCGAAACGAAACAGTAGCGTTAACAGACGGCATACAACGCAGCATAACATGGTTAAATGCAATTGCAGACCGCCTACCATTTTCCTCGACAAGATGGTTGCAACTCTTAGCAGTTGCTACAACGTTTGCCGTCGCTTGGGTCACTTCTCTCGAAGCTCTCGAGAGTTCAGTCAAATTAGTGCTGTTTCTTTCAGCCTTGACCCTACTGGCAACCACTAATTGCGCGGTAGACGCGGCAATTCCTTGCGAGGCGACGACTAATTGCTCAAATTTACCGTTGCCCGCTACAACTTTATCAGCTGCTTCCCTGTAAAGATAAACGTGCATGTTATGTATGTGTTAACAATATTCGAAGTATACTGCTTATAAATTAATTATACGCTACTTTATACTTACAACAAAAAGTTCGCACCCATAGCAATCGCTTTCGCTGCCGAAATAAGGCCTTCGGACCACTGATGATTGCGTTTGTAAAACTCCGTAGCCGAAGCAGTTCCCTGAACAAGTACAATAGTAATCGGAAATTAAATTCTAATCAATTTCTCGAATATAGTTGTTTATCACTATCTAGTTTACACTAGATATCGATAACGCCGATAGTAAACGTTAACAGATTTGCCATACCCTTCCTTGTTCGACAATTTCTTTCTGCAGCAAGCGAGACTTTTGCACTAACTGTCTTATATATTTCATCAGTTCCGTGCAGGAATCCAAGATCTGTTCGTTCACTTTCAGTTTCAAACCTGAATCTGCTGCGCGAGACTTATCTAACATATCCTATTAAAAACGAATAGCAAGAAAAATGGTTATCGTTTATTTCTTCCATTGTCGTATCTTGGGAAGTAGTACGTTTATCATTAAACACCTGTATTCGTGCAACCGCTTCCTCTATAGCTTTATCCATACTCTGTAACTCATTTTCTACTAAACTTCCAATAATTTCCACATTGTTCTGCGTAGTCGACAATGTATTTACAAGAGACGAAATCTTTTGCAACTGACTTTTGACATTCGCAATTTGTACCACGGTCATTGACGACTTTTCTTTGATATAACTTAACATAATTAAACCTTGCGAGCCTAGTTGTTTACATTCATCGGCAAATCCTACATGTGACGAATATATTATACATATATATATAAAAAAGGCGTTAAAGGTTGTTCAAGTATTCCGAATATAACATGACACATTTTCAAGCCAGCTGATAGATAATGTTAGTTGTTATTATCATGAGTCTTGAAATACTTAAATGATATTGTAAAATTTCTTGCAAATTAACAGTCAAATATCTCAAGCTTATAGACTTCCTGAGGAAACTTACTGTCGGCTAGACCAATATCCGTCGAGGTATTCGAAGTAGATTTTGCATATATCAAATAGAGAGCAAGAAAATATGCACCGTGCACAGCAGTGCGAATTAGTGTTTTCCCTTTCGTTGTATCAGATATATAATTACTGTACGCCTCCTCTAGATCACTTAACGATTTTTCTGTCGGTTCCAATAAACTCCCGAGATAATCGGGTGTACAAGTTAGCGCTGATATCGCTGGATTATCAATCGCGTGCATCGCATGGTGTAAAATAGATTCGGCTTCCGATACAGCGTTCACTGCAACAAATCATTCTCTCTTCTTGCGCGTTCCATGCATGTGGCCGCCTTTCTCTCCTCCCTTCTTTAACGTAAACGTAAAATTGATTACTCACGCACTAAATCGAACAAAGCCGTGTTAGCGTCTGTCTTTATCTGATTGTGGGACCGTTCGGCGTCGATCTCCAAATTCACTATTCGTAAATCCAGCTCCTCCTTCTGCACCAACAAGTCATGAAGGTCTCCTTCCAAAGCAGTTTTTTCAGACGTAATAAAATCTATTTTCGCTAGTAACGCCTGTAATACAATGCATGCGCTTAGTACGTGTACAATGCAATCCCCAACCGTATTAACCAGCTTTCGCTTACCAAATTTTCGGTTTGGACAGCATCAAGCTTCCTCCTTACATCCTCTAAATCTTTTCGCGCTTGCGTTACTCTCTCTGTTTCTTCTTCTACCGATGCCTGTCCCTGTAGCAATTCTTGCAATCGTTCCTCAGCTTTCAACGTGCGACGCTCCGACTGTTCTCGCGATATCTTCAATCCTCCCAGTTCTTTGTCTAGATCAGCTTTCTTTTATTTGCGATAAATGGAAATATACATGAGACAATGGGAACGTGGTGGAATAAATATCTTATCGTGAATATTAAATACATACCTTTCGGATTAGACTGATATGTTCTTCTCTCAGTTTCGAGTAAACGTCCTTGAGCTTTTTAAACTTCTCCTCCAAGACTTCATTTTTTCCTTAAAAAATTGGACAGGTTTATCAAAGAATGTTTATTAATCGAAGTATAGTGATTTTTAATAAATGAAGACAAACGTTTGCAGTTGTAAAGACGCAATGAAATTTACCTTCTACTTCTTGAATTATTCCCGCTATAGTTGTATTTTCCTTCATCAATTTCTGGCAAAGTTGTTTCTCTGTCACGATTTCGTTGCTCTAAAATATTCGCACAATATAACAAAGTTATAGCAACAGACGAAACATTGAATTGTTATAAAGCCGCGTAATAAACTTACTTTAGTAGAAAGAGTTGATTCCACCTCTAGAACGCGATTTCTAAACTCTGCTACTATTTGTTGATGTTCCATCAGCAGACGATTAAATTCCTGCCTTTGACGATTATTTTCTTGGTAAAGGTGATCAATGAGACTGTCTCTGAAAAAGCATGCATTTCTATAAAGACGGAACTAAAAGATTTATACAAATGCCTGTCCTAAGGCGCGTTATATTTAGTTTTGGGAAAGTATAACACACAATTTGTACGTATTACTATCTAAAGAAAATTTAAAGGAATGTCTTAAGAATTATTTAGAAAAGGAAGAAGCTGAAAAAAGACGGCATAAAGAGTGTACTCGCACACCTCTATCGCTAAGTATATCAGTTTCAAAAACTGTTCCGACAATTCTATATTTCCGCTTTTGCATTTTCGTCCCTGACACTTGGCTCCTACAAACGAGACACATTCAAAACCAACATTCACAATTAGATACGTATTACGATCCAAGGAGCTCAGCTGTATTACCAATCAGGGCACTGTTATCATCATCTTGTCCGTCATTGTCTTCCAATTTACATCAAGAAAAACAAAAAAAAAAGCAGAAGATGGGAAAAAATGAATGTGCAATGCCATACCTTTCTACAAGAGCGTCAGGTGATATCGAGCCGTTTCGTGTATTCGTAGAATCTAATTGGTCGCCCGTTAGTGATCCCGTGTCAGACGTGTCAATAAGGTTCTCTATGGCAGTCTCGGCATCTATGGACGCCTCGGGTGGAAGCACCACCATTGGCGTGACGTACGTCCTCAATTCAGATTGTATTAAAAAGTTAGGTGGATTCTGAAATATATTACATCATGACTCATTATCGCGACGCGTTATTAATTATTGATCGACGATTGAAGGTTTCTACCTCGGGCAATGAAGGTATTGCTATCAAATGCTTAAAGTACTGCATATGCTTGATAGTATTATAGAAGCTCTTCAACTCGTGGAACTGCTTCGAGAATCTGTCACGATGTCCGGTTAACGTGTCCGCGGGAAGCGCGCCATGTAGTTTAAACAAAATCTTCACGGAACAATCGTACAGTTGCGAAGCGTCCTGTATGCATGGGATCAAAGGTGCAAGTCGACACTGCCCACACGGTGTCATCGAATTGGATCGTGACAAGTCCAAAGAACCAAAAACTGCAATTTCGTACGGAACTTGAATAAATCAGCCGTGATGTAAAAAAATTTATACCTAAGTATATATGATCGTAACTGGGTAAAACCGTATTTCACATTTTTGAATATACCTGCATGTTGCAAATTCAATATGTCATCCATGTAATCAAACATTTCAACAGACATCTGGAAGCTAAAGAGACAACGAATCATGCATACGTGTATAAACTGAAGTGTCGCCATTTAAAAATTAAATTTGATAAGGAAGCTGCAACTTACTATATGTTGATATCATTTTCTCCAATGGCCTCTAGCTCTTCTGGCGTTACCATCAAGTTTCCAGGTAAGCGCGGATTTCGCTTGTGATAATCTAACTTAGTTATTAATAGTCTTGTGTACAGCTGTATGAGGCGGCCATAGCCCTCTCGAAGATGTTGCCAAAGCTTCCCGATGTCTTCCAATTTACCACGATATCGCTGAGAATCGACGATAACTCTATGATGCCCCTCACGCAACACTTTGTGCAGGACGTGGCAAAATTTCCATGCAACAATTTGATTCTCTTGTAACGGCTGTCTCAACATGTACGTCCAAAAAATGGATCCACTCTTTTCTCGATATGTACCGATAATAGCACCTATTTACTTATAAGGAACTTCCCGTGAACTTGTATCTTAAGTATCTTAAATATTTTAATACATTTTAAATAACTTCCTTAGATATATATTAAATACAATTATGTATTCGTGTACTCTAAACTAAGAAAAGGATACTTCGTACATGTTTCTCCTTTACAGGAGTTTCTGTTGCATTTACAGCCTTCCCAATGCTAATACTCTATAAATACAATAAATAAATAAATATATATTTACTATATTTGTGTAATAAAATATTAAGTTCAGAAAAATGAGCAGACATCAACATGTGCATCTGATTAAAAATTTATCATTGAGTTTCCAAAACTATCTTTCTCCCTCAATATTATTCATGTAATTCTCAATTCATTCAGGATACAAGATAATTGTGTTGTTTTGCAACACACATATATAGTACAATCTCTTAACTTACCAATTGATGAAGCTGCTTATCAGTCAGTGGTATAGTGGTCATGATGATAGCATAATAAACTCACGGAAAGGATATAACGAGCACAAAATAATGAAACTAATTAATAAGCACAAAGAGATAACATGTGTCGTTTTTTAGCTTATATCTGGCTAATATCAGTCATATCAGCTTATATCTGACAGATATAGTGTCACAGTCTCGTATATTATCTATGAAGCTGCAAGTTGAAAATTATTTCCTCATTCGTAAGGCCATTCCTTGAATGGACGATGTTTCGTTACATTATTTACACGCATGAATGAACGCATTCAAGACGCGTAACGTAACCGCTTGCGGGCTTCGCCGCTTGCCCCTAGCACGAGTAACATAAATACCTGAAGTCTTTGGAAGTGCGTGGACTCCGGATTCGGACCAGTCGGTTTCCGTTCGTAACGCAGTTGCGAGAACAGCGAAGGCATGTTCGAACGATGGCACGCGCGAAATGTCGCCTCTCGACCCTGGAAGCGATGCCTCACAAGAATGACAAGTGCATCACCCCGCGAATAAGCGCGACTTCCCTCACGGGTGTTTTGATACTCGATGATTACAGTGCGGATTTATGGGGACGTGACAATGCCGTCCATCGCGCGCGCGATTTATTTCCGCGACGATCGATTTCACCGACTCGGAACTCGAGGGTGCACTCTAGCTGATTCACCGAGTTCCGCTCCGGGCACGTCGACGATTAACGCGACGAATGACTGCGAACGACAGATAACGATATGGCAGGAACCAGCCAGGAACTGTGATAACAAATGCCGCATAAAAATGTGACACCGGAAAACTGTTCATGAAATTTGTAGAGTTCCCAGTGAACGGCGAACTTACGGCAGTGCCACCTATTGGCCGGCAACGTCAACTAAAACTGGTATGTCATTTTTATCTACTACTTTCAAACTATTTTTTTCCTCCTTTTCCGACAGTTTAATTATATTTCATTCGCGTTGAACATTATCGATCAGAGTAGCTAACAAACATGTGAAAACATCTCCGCACTACTCTATTTTAGAAATAATAAAAAGATTGCTAATAGTCTTGATTTACCAAGAAAGTTGTAAACAAACAATATCTAACAATCAATTTTTACAGTAGAAATTTCATATATACGTCGTACAGTAAATCAACTACATTATTGTCACAAATACAGTAAATCTTTCTACATTTAATTATTATTTCAATTTAGCGTTTCTAAAGATTGGAATCTTTAGCATCATAATAATTTGATACGATTAAATTCTAATATTCTAATTATAGTAGAGCAATAGATACAAAGAACTTATTATAATGTGCATACAATTTTCTGGAATGATTACAATTTATTTATTAAAATTATCAATAATTAAATTTTACTTTAATTAAATTCTACTGCATTGTCAAAATTATTTAATAATAACTCTAATATTCCAAATACTAACATTGTTTTGCTTTCTTGCATACAAATAATCATTTTTTCCCTTCTCATGTTTTCATACGTAAAATAGATATGTATATAGAAAAGATACAGGAGTGTATCTTTATTTAATAAATTATTATTTAACAATTTTGACAATGCAGACGCAAAACAATACACAGCCATTTTAGGGACACATTTTGGAACATCATTTTCATTTGATAAAAATTAGAATTAACCACTGCTTACTCCATTACGCACAAATGCACAATTAAAAATATATTAAAATAATAAAAATATAATAATTATGTAACGTTATGAATCCACTCTAGTTGGATTTCATAAGACTTATCAAAGTGATAATATAGTTATATTGCGCACTGACAGCATTGTAATAGGTCAATTATAATGTAACATTAATAATGATACGTAACATCGTTTTTGTTTGTTGACATATCGTCGAATGGCTTTTCAAAGGCTAATGATATTGTAATTTATTCCTCGCGGGCAATAAGTCCATTAATTTCAGGCTGAAGAAACTCTGTTACAATAGCTCTTACCATTTCGTTCAGAATGCCTTTCAATTTATTTAAGTCCCTAAAATATTAAATTATTATTATTTAACAATTTTGACAATAAATAATAATTTTTATATTATATGACATATAATAATAATTTTAGATTATATAAAAGAATAATTTTATATTATATAACATATAAAATTAGATATAAAAGAACAAATAATAAAATTACAATGAAAACTATATTGCATTAAAATATTGAGTGTTATTAGGGTTAAATAAAGCAATGTAAAGGTAAAGAACATTATTGCAAATACTAATTGCAAAGTACTTACTCTCCAGGTGATCCGCATAACTCATTATAGTACTTTATCTTAGGTTCTGTGCCACTAGTTCTTAAGGTAGTAACTAACCCATTCTTGAATGTAAACGTGATCATTTGGCTAGATCTTGATACAGGCAGAACTGCTTTATTGTCAGGTTTTGTATTGTCATATCCAGTTGTTAAGTCTCGAATGCCAGTTATTATATATTTTCCTTCCAATATTCCAGTTGGGTACTAAAATTAAACAAATTACATTAGAATTACCACCTGTATGTACATATATGAATTTGTGGAAAGCGATATGAGATATAACGTAATTGAATTTTCAACGTTTAAAACAACAAGAAATTTAAATTGAATTAAATTTAAGAAAGATTCTTTTTTGTGCACATACACACATGTTTTTATTATTCTTATTATAGTAACATTTGTTTTAAGTAAAATAAAACTAAAATGTTACCAGATTCTTATTTTTACTTTTAAACGATTAACATATCTCACTGCTGATATATTCCTATTAATATTATAGTCGAAAAAAGCTTTTATCTTAAATATATATACTTACATTATTTCTGTAGGATCCGTAAGAAATGGCGTAAGATGATATAATGACTGTACTACCGGAATAACCAAAACGGCAAGAAACAGGGAAGGCAAAAGTATCAATGACGTGATAGCCGTATCTACATACTTGTTGCAGACATTGTTCTTTGTCATCTTAGTAAGCATTGTAGGAAAAACAAAAAAAAAATGAAATGGAATTATGCAAAATTATTCTACCAAGAATAATTTTGATTAATTGTTGTTATATCATACTATTGCAGCACATAATAGCACAAGAGTCAATTCGTTAATTGAATATAACAATGACTGTACGTGGAAAATGAAAATACAAATCCGAACGGAGAACGTTTCGTAATAAAAAGCACTATCGTCTACGAATATTATATATATGGCACTTTTGTACTTTTCACATTCTACTTTTGTTATTATTTGATCACACGAAGCGATAAAGCGACACAACTATCACCTAGGAAGGCATTTGCACAAATACGTTGTCGCTTCGATTTTATTATACTTCTAAAGTGGTTAACCAGTACGTACTAGCTCATGCATTAGATATACTTGTTGACCTTGTCAGTGTATATCATTAAACACGAATTACATACATGATGATATGAAACGTTTGCCGTGTCATACTAACTAAGAAAGATTCAACTACAGAGATAAAAAATAAATTACTTTGCACAATCTATACATCTGTATATAATAAATATTAATTAATTTATAAATTTTTATTATTTAGAAAATTTCAAGCTTTTGATCAAGTATAGTTCTAATCAAGTACAGGTATGACCAAACATGATTTCGGTAACTGAAAGGTGAGTTTTATGCGACGTGACATGTAATATAAAATAATTCATGAAATCTCAATTTGAAAAAATCCATACTTATGTCATACAAGTCATGCAATATCATGCCTCATCTCACGTATGAATCAGATTAAAGTAAAAATAATGCGGATGATAATTCAGATAATATTATATTATTATAATAGCGCAGGTATTATTATGCTAAATATACCGTTCTAAATTTTCAGCTGAAGACACTTCTTGAAAATGTGACAAAAATAAAGATGCGAAATTAAAATGATACTCACTGTATCTGGTTTGCCAGAATAATTCCTCAATCGCTCAAATATCATTTTAATGGTATCTGGTTCGTGGCATATCCAATAGGAGTTGTCGCTGATATGATAACCGTATCTATATTTCAATAATTATAATTAGAATTCGTTACACCGCGTTGAAAAGTGTTAAGTTTCGCATAAACGCGGCTCGACTACTCATGTACGTACTCTGTGTATATTTCTTGCAATTTATCTGATAAAGTCAGCCCCACCGTCTCAAGATAAGCCGCCAGTTCCGCAACGCGTATACCTGCACTGATACCGTCCTTATCCAACACTTTAGAGCCGCACATAAAACCTATGGCCTCTTCATACGCGAACAAGACGGTTTTCCCTTCCGCCATTAAATCTATAGCTTTGTTACCCATCCACTTAAAGCCGGTCAGAGTTTCCTGCCAATAAACGAGATACTTTTTTATTTAGGTCCAAAATTAATTTACTGCGAATTTCTGTGACAATTGTTATACAAACCTCGAAGTTAAAACCTTCCTTTTTAGCCATCGAAGCTAGAATCTTGCTGGAAACGGTCGATGCTAACATGCATGTATTGCCCAAATCAGCATCGGGATGTAACACTTGATAAGTGTGAATCATCCACCAGCCCAGTAGCGCTCCGAGTTCGTTTCCAGAGAAGACGTACCATTCCCCTCTGTAAGATCATTAAACGGATTTTCAGTATTGGTTCATATGTTTAATATCAATTTGCAAACTATGGGCTTACCTCTCTGTCTTCACCGCGCACGCAAGCCTATCAGCATCGGGATCATTGGCAAGTATAATGGACGAATTATTTTTATTCGCCGATTTAATGCTGAGATCAAGAGCACTTTTCCCTTCCTCGGGATTCGGAAACTTCACCGTGGGAAATTCGGGATCTGGCAGTTTTTGCTCCTCCACAGTTACGAACGGCTGCAACGAATGATAACAGGTGTTTAAAAATAAATTTTCTAGAAATGTATTTCTCATAGAATTGGAGATTGAAGATTACCTTGAAGTTTGCCGTTTCAAATGCAGCAGCCATATATTCATACCCGACACCATGCATTGCGGTGTACGTAAATTTCAGCGTAGTGTTTTTATTAACTTCAGGATACAGGACTTTGTCATTCAGATCTTTATAATAGCTGTTCATGATATCATCCCTTGGATCTTCGTAGTAAGTGCTGTCATAGACTTTACTAACGTCCCACGAGACTTCAAGTGGCTTCAGATTATCGAGAATGTAACTTTGGATTTTCTTGTCGTGCGGCGAAATAATTTGTGCTCCGTTTTCCCAGTAAACTTTGTATCCATTGTCATCTTTGGGATTGTGCGAAGCAGTGACCATAATCCCAGCGGCACATTTATGTCTCAATATGGTGTAAGGTATGAATGGCGTCGGACAGATCTCAGAAAATAAATAAACTTTAATACCATTGTTTATGAGAATTGCTGCAGTTAATTCTGCAAACCTGAAGCAGAAAGAATATTAACGATCAAATTAACTGTTGTATTATACAATGACTGTGATAGCTCACTTAGCGACACTATGCTATACAAATTAATATAAATATTTTAAATAATTTACCTCTTGCTGTTGTAGCGACCATCGTATCCTATCACAACACCTTTATGTGCCACGTCGAATATTGTATCCATCAAATATTTCGTTAATCCTTGACTAGTTTGTACAATAACTAAATCATTCATCTGACTGTAACCCGGCCCCATGCGGCCTCTAAGACCGGCGGTTCCAAACTCAAGTCTCTTGAGAAATAGCTTTGATAATACTTTGACAGCTCCATTGTTAAGGTATTTAAGTACTTCCTCTTCCGCATTTGGATCCTATATCAAAAATAATGTATAAAAAAATTTAATAAACAGATTCATTAAAAAAATATGTACATGAAATTTACTAGTACAATACCATACCTTATTCCACTGCAGCCATTCGATGATCTTGACATCTAAATTGCTGTCACCGGTATTTACTGAACTTTGAAGAGCCATAACACTAACGATATGTTAATCCAACCACAAGTTCTTGAATCTTCTCAATGTAAATGTGTCAAGACAGTAAATTTCTTAACATTACTCTCTGATGAGAACAAAGTTGCCTCAGCCACTTCCTTATGCAATTGATGTTCGTTCCTCCCAACTTTTCTGGAATATATAACCGAAAACATCATTTAAGAGGATGGGGCTTATGCAATCGCTGATAACTATTCAGATAAATGAGATAACGGAATAAAAGCATATTGAATGAACAAGTGCCAATCCTCTGGATCATGGCAGTGTAATTTCTTTTTTGTGACGATAAAATCTCTTATCAGTTAGCGATAAGAAGCAGAAGGGGGTAAAAATATATTATCTCATTCAGCTTTTACAAACCACGACTGTGCAAGTCACAAGTATTGCGCACAATTCTTCGCGATTTTTCGTCACGCTATCTTTCATCGCACTTATCCAAGTCTCATCGCTTAATTAACAAATGCTGCGTCGTAACAAATCAACAAATGTCGCGCAAAGTAATTTAAATTTACCTCCAATGCTGCACAGGTAATCGCACTACGTTGAATCGTGAGCGCCTTCAACTTACGGGCAAATTTATCAATGAGAACTGATATTGCAAGAACACTGTATCCCTCGACTGAGCAGTACAATCACGAGATAACAATATTTGCATATTTGCGACAAGGACTTCGAGTTTTTTTACCTGACGCCCACGTGGTGTGACGTAAATTTTTTAGCATAATACGCTTATGCTTTTTGCATACTGATGAGATCGATTTATGAGATAATTTCTTGAATAAATTAATACACGTACCTGAAAAACGCGCGCGTTGCGTTCACGTAACGCTAAAGCGCGGAAGAATTGCGTAATACGTCTAATTTGTTTTGAGTAATAATTAAAATAAATATGATAAAAACATTCACTCTCTTTCGCGATGTATACTATACGTATGTACACTTTACATCATATACGTCTGAAGTTAGGCACCGGTGGTCGAACGCGCCATAAAATAAATTGTTAAGACTAGATAGGCATCACAGCCGTGAAGGCTTGTTCAGACAGGTTAACCAATCATAGGTGTGATATGAAGAACGAAACAAAATGGCATGGTCCATAGTACACATGTGATTGGTCGACTTGTTTGCGTTGAGTGCATCTCGCTTTTCGTCGCCGAAAAATATGTCACCGAGTATACGCGGCAGGCAATAAGTTGACGGGAAGGAAGGAAGGTCTAGGGCACGCGAATCGTGCGCGAATCATCGAACGCGAGAAATGAATCCGCGAGATCGCGCAAGGGGGCGCGTATAATTAATTGACATTGCCGAGGAAATTCGGAGTAATCAGAATTTCGAGCTGCGTGCCGTCTTACCCGTTTCGCAGAGAAGTTTATCGCATCTCACATTAAATCGGGTAAGATGCAGACGAGTGTTCGCGATTCGAGCGAATCGGCTTGTCGCCGCGGCGTATCGATCGAAAATCCGTTCTTATCTCTTTCTTTGATATCTCTGTTTTTCTTCGTGTGCCTTCGCGCGAACGATGCCAACGTCTCGCGATGTCAGAAATTTCGATCGTCACGTAGAGCCTGCTGTTACGTACCAGCCGCTCGGAATTCCGCGGATTTCCGCGTAGTATCCTGCGTTTCTCTGTATTTTCTCTGGCCGTTCTCTGGAATTGAAGCGAAAGCGACACAGCTTTTGAGAGCAATCCTGGATCGACGGAGGTGCCAAAGGAGAGATAACACGTCGCGCGATCTTGTCCAACTTCTTATTTTGACACGCGATAAACAACAGCTACATCACCCGACGTTATTTCGCAAACGCAAGCGCAGCCATTGCCCATTGGTCCACAGGCATATGCGAGCAGTATCAGCAGTATCGCCGTACGCAAGAAAATGTCTCTCTGATTTTAGATCCGAGTGTAGAAACCGTCGAAGATAGACGACCTCGTCGCCCCCTTATTGTCTGCCGATCGATTACAAAATTCGCCGATTTGATCATGAGCGTACGTTGTTGCTTGATTAGTGCGGGTCGTCTAGCATCCTCTAACCATGTTGCCAACCATGGTGAGTATTGTTTGTAAACAGTTTTTCCAGTGTAAAAATCGAATTTTATTCTCGATGGACGGTACAGCTGAAACTGTACAAGTATTAATGCGAAGTCGTTTGTCACGGTCGCGCAGTGCACAAAATTGTGAGGGTTGTGGCCAGTAGAACCTTGACAACCAGTGGCAGCTTGGCGAAAGCTCCGACTGAGCCTACACCACCTTCCAAAGATACTATCTCGTCGAGCGGGGCCTCTAGTAATGGTACTGGAGGTGGAAAAAAGAACACGCTCACCTGTCCAAAATGTGGAGACCCTTGCACGCACGTTGAGACATTCGTGTGTAAGTAAACTGCTGTTGAATGACATTTAATCCTTGGCGAGCGATGAATCCATGTACGCATTCAGTGTAAACTGTCGTCGGCATAATTGATGAGCTCACGTATGCGTTTGGCAAATGTTTATGCCCAAAGACATGCAAATATGATCCTATTGCCACAGATACATATATGCATGCTCTCATATTGAGAAAATAACAATCGTTATGAGTCTGATTGCATTTGTTTTACAAACGAATCTCGCTAATCCAATAACACAGCCAGTTCCATAGAACGCGCAACTGTGGTCTGTTCCGTTCGCAAAGGATTAAAGATATTTATATTATAATGAGTAAGTCTTGAATATATTGCTACATAAAAATTCTTGTACCCAAAAATAATCCTTTATATATTGAAATCTTATATCTATCTTTACGTAATAATGTTGCATATACTAACATAGCATCTATTGTTTTTACAAATGATATAGCATCTACTAGGTTTGTCAAGTGTGAGAAATGCCATCATTTCTTCGTTGTACTGTCAGAGATTGACTCGAAAAGGAGCTTGAAAGAAGCACTAAGACCGGAAGATAGTAAACAAGGATTTTACAGAAAGCCACCTCCACCTCCAAAAAAAGTAATTCATTTTGAATTATTCAATTTAGAATTACGTAGATAAGGTTTTTGTTTTAAATAAAATGTGGCATTAAAAGTAGACGGATTTTAGCTAACATGAAAAAAATAGTACCAAAATTATACCAAACAATATTTTCAGATATTTGAATATTTGAATCGACATGTGGTGGGTCAAGAATATGCCAAAAAGGTGCTGAGCGTTGCCGTTTACAACCATTACAAACGAATCTACAATAATTTGCCAGTACAAAATTCGCAAACGCAGACCAACACTAATCCGGTTGGCACGCAGGAAACAAATCATCCCTTCACTCACAGAGGTCTTAAACCACGTAAATAGCTTAATATTACAAGATGTTTCAGTGTATCGTGAACATCATCGATCTATCGAATCTATCGAGCCATCACGAAACGATATATTTAATCAGAGAATTTATTGCATGCCATAAAATTGATATATGATCGAAAATTCGCTCAATTGATGATTTAAGAATTTCTGAAATAAGTTGTAGAAATTCTAGATTGCAATCTAAAATATATCTATTACCATTACGTTTGATTATCATAAAGCGTTTTTCTGGTTTTAGACCTGCTGCATATATCGGGGATTGGAAACCCGTTTCCAGGAGTCGGATTTCAGCACACTGTTAATCCGGGAGGCGATCAGAAATCGACGAGCAGTCAAACGGCTCCGGGATCGGCTATACTAGATAGCAAGCAGCACCTGCTGAAATTAGAGAAAAGCAACATTTTGCTACTTGGCCCGACGGGCTCTGGGAAAACGTTGCTCGCACAAACTATAGCGCAGTGCCTCGATGTCCCGTTCGCTATTTGTGATTGTACCACCCTGACGCAAGCCGGTTACGTCGGTGAGGACATAGAGAGTGTCATAGCCAAGCTCCTGCAGGACGCCAATTACGTAGTGGAGCGTGCACAGATGGGCATCGTCTTTCTGGACGAGGTCGACAAGATAGGAGCCATTCCCGGTATCCATCAGCTGCGAGACGTGGGTGGGGAAGGTGTGCAGCAGGGAATGCTGAAGATGTTAGAAGGAACGATCGTGAATGTACCAGAAAGGAACAGTTCGAGAAAGTTGCGCGGGGAGATGTTACAAGTGGATACTACGAATATTCTTTTCGTCGCGTCGGGGGCGTACAGTGGTTTGGACAGACTGATCGCGCGGCGCAAGTCGGAAAAATATCTCGGATTTGGCGCGACGCCCGCGGCCGAGAGTCCGGGTAGGCGGGCAGCAACTTTGGCCGACGTCGCCAATATGTCACCTTCAACCGAGAGGGACAATAAGGAGAAGGACATGCTTCTGCAACAGGTAGAGGCTAGAGATCTCATCGATTTTGGCATGATACCCGAGTTCGTCGGCAGATTTCCCGTACTCGTGCCTTTCCACACCCTCGACAGGGACATGCTGACGAGAATTCTCACTGAACCGAAAAATGCCATCATTCCTCAGTATCAGATGCTATTTTCAATGGACAAGGTACATTTAATAATTTCATTGCCGCAGTATAAAAAAAAAGTTTCTTAAAGATATAGATATATATAATGCCTTTACGTTATTAATAAATTTTATTATAAGTACATTGGGGACTTTGCAGGTGGAATTGACGTTTGATATTGATGCGTTGAATGCAATTGCCTCTTTGGCAATGGAAAGAAAAACGGGGGCACGTGGTCTGCGTGCGATAATGGAATCTTTACTGTTGGAACCTATGTTCGAGGTACCAGGAAGTGATATAGTATCGGTTCATATAACAGAACAGTGCGTAAAAGGCGTCGAAAAACCACAATACGTTAAACGAGATGATAGCAATGAGGATGATATTCAACAAGCGCAGCATGTACATAATTAACAAATAATTAAAGAATGTGACACTTTGGTATAATTTTTTTTCTTTATCGATAGAGAAATATTTTTAAGTGAGAATTGAATTTAGCACATTCGTAAATATTGTTATTTTAATTATTTTATAGAAAACAATGTTTTCTTCTATATACTACATAATTTCGTATGTATAAAAATAGCACAGACAACGCATATAATTTCTTTCAAATGTCTTGCATATTGTGGAGAATTTATGCAGAATGACTCTTAAATTTTAATGATTTTATTGCTGCAGTACATTTTTATTACTTTCGGATTTTGTATAATATTAGACTATTTGTTGCAATTAGTTATATATACTATACACTTGATATATTAAAAAGATTAATACATATTTATATAATTTTTAGTTATTTTATAACTAAATATTGAAAGTAGACATGAATATATTTCAAATAATTTTGACTTGACGGTAATATTACCAAATTATATGCATATCTTGCATTTTGCTCATTTCGAAACTTCCTAAATGCTTTTTTTCTAAAGAGAAGTGTTACATAAAATAAAAAAACCTGTGAATAAAAAGAATATCTAAACTAAATTTTTCATTGGCAACAAAGAAAGTAAATAGAAATTTTGTATTATTTAATTTATTCATTTTCATATTGCAGGAAAAGTTTAAAACCCACAGTTAGTACCATTCCACATTCAATCAAGTTCTGCATCATGCATGCATTTATCGATGGTAGCAACATTGAAAACAAAACGTCGTAACATTCTTTCATATTTAATAACAGAATATATTATAAAGAGATTATAATAATATATATTCTCAGTATAATTATCAATTAACTTGAAAATGTGAGGTACAAATAATCAAATTCGTATAACAAAGTTTAAATTGATCAAATAAAGAAACACTGCATATTAATTAAACACAATTGCAAGTATTGTAAAAAAAAACTATAATAAAAAGAATTTCAATGTATAAGTTAAAATAAATTTTCACATGTTGTCATGACAAGTGTGTTTATAAAGAGAATGCTATTGTAGGCATTTAACAAAAAAATTTAAATTAAGTCTTGCAGCTTAATTTAATTATTCTTGTAGCTTAATTTAAAGATATGAAAGTTAGCATCTTACTTCCCAATATGATGGAAAAGATGCAAAAAGTAAAGAACAATTACAAGATTATTTTTATGTTGAAATGTAATAGGTGGAAATTATATGTAATATATTGTATATAGTACAATAGAATAGACAGAAAAAATATGAAACAAAAAAGATGTGTATGTAATGTACAACTTCAATGTACAATATATTAATTTTCAAATTGCCGATAGAGCATCAAATGCGATATTAAATCTTTGCTTATTAATTAAGATAATGTAAAAAAGGAAAGAAAAAAAAGAGGCTGTATAAAATGTAACACACAGAGTGAACATATTTGCGTGATTTTATTCCTAAATGTTTATTTCTTGATGATCTGATACAATTATACAAAATAATCCTGTACTTGTAAATAAATTTATATATAATTATACGTAGTAAATACTTAATTTATTTGTCTCATGAAAAGATCACTTTACTTGCAGAAAGTTTTAATTTAAAATTTACATTCAATTAATTGTATAACGTGTGGAAAGTATTCACTGGATTATAATGATTAGATTATACAAAATTGACTATATGTTTACAAATATATTGTCCACAATCTTCACACGTTTAACACTTGGCGTTCTGAGAATGTGCAAGTAGAGCTTTATTTAATCTGCTATTTAATTTGCATCTGTGTTGTATAATGAGAGATAGAAAATTTGCATAATTTATTCTCGCAAATACAAAAAAAGATACTACGTCGTTGTTATTAATATAAAAAATTGATGAAAAAACCTCTATTGTGTTAAATCCCGTGTGTTAAATCTTAATTCATTAGAAAAACGGTGAAAACTGTGATAACGGTGTAAAAATCATGTTTGTTAGAAATTTAATCCTTCATTTCACGAGTTAACGAATAATAAATAATTTCATATATATATATATATATTACAGTTTGTTACAGAACTAGCATACTTCCCTCATATCTCATTATAGTACGAAGGGTTCTGTGGTCTTCTCGGCGTAGATCTTGGAATTAACATCGTACTCAGTTCCGTCAACAGCCATTTAGCTGCGCGCAATACCATGAAATGCATTGCGTATTGCAAAATAACGGCACCGAATCCTTTGTACAAGCCGTACGGTCCCTCCATTGAAATTATCGTGCGGTAACAGTCGATTGCACTGTTATAGCCAGTTAACAACGGTGTAACACTTCCTCCGGTATCCAAGTTGTCGATGATGGTGCGCGTACCCTGAAGGTGTAATCGATGAATAACAGTTTCGATAGGATAAAACGCGACATCCGCAGCGCATATCGAAATAATTGTAGACTGCATCTCTATGTCCTGGAGGACGCTTTCAGATAGTATATCTTTACTGTACGCGCCCTGAAATCGAATATTTTGTGACGAGACCACTTATTCTGAAATACGTTACGATACAAAGAAACTAGCGTTGTTATGTACATACTCTCGCTTCCTGCAAATGTTTGTGTCTAACTTGCATAACTCGACTAGAAACTCCTTTCACGATAATTGAGAAAAGGTGTTTTGATACTGCGTAGATTATAGTGGGTGGCACAAGGGCGTAAATGGGGATGAGTCTACCCTTATTGCACACATCAAGCAGGCGGATCGCACCGTCTCGAAAAACGTCCAACATTCCTGGACTTTCGGAGGCGATCTCCGACTGAACGGTCTCCACAAGCGATGCGGAATAGAAGGGCGTCACTATGCCGGTGGAAATACTGTAACAAAAATCACGTTACACGCAAGAACTTGAGACACGATCCAAGTCAATGTATACCGCATTGTAATAATCACCATTTGAGCAGGATATATTGACCGAATGATCTCAACGAGCTACTACAAGTAATCTTTCTGAAATTAAATATCCACTTTTAAAAAGACAGTTTTTTACGGAGACTTGTGCTATAATCATTTAACATATAATTATTTAACGATCACCTTACTTTGGCCATGGTGTGAGTTTCGAAATCAAATCCTCAATCGCCAGTGTCATGCCTCTTACGAGCAAAACCGAACCAATTCCCTTCCACAGTGTATTTATACCTTGGGTTTGATGTAAACGTATTATCACTGGCACTAACGTTACAGGTATTAAATGGTACTTTGTCGCACTTGGATTAACTTGGCATTGCCTTCGTAACACCACGAAAGGGTGGATCAACAAGTGTTCCGTGATCAAGCCCGCCAGTCCGCAACCTATCCCTACATACTTGGTCACAGTCATGTCTAGAACATGAGAAGACTTATTTAACACGATTATTATTTAATACGATAATTTTAGGATATATTGGCGAGTTCAATATCTGTTATGTAAAACGACAATACAACTTACGATCTTCAACAGCCGGTGGATTATCTTCCGCCAGGGGATGGGTAACAGGTATTTCTAAAGGATGGATAACCTCTCGGCCTTGATACATCTCTGGATAGGGTGATCTCCTTTCCCATGATCTGGCGGGCCTCCCCCTGTACACGCTCTCATAGCCCTCTAATCCCGCCATTCTCTTTATGCAAAATGAATCGATGACCGTTTCGTTTTACTGCTCATCTGCACAGATCAAACTCTTCTACGATATCGGAGAACTCCGCTTGGTTGCGGCCATTGCGGTTCTGCACATTTCATCATCTGTCACACACCCACATATATATGATTAGTAAGTTTTTCTAATGGAAAGATAAAAAATATAACTAAATAAATTAAAAAATTATGTACAAAATGTTGAACGATAATTTTATTTTTTTGGCTTTCCAACGAGATGCTCGACTAATTTACATCATGTGTCTAATGAAACATTATTTGTGGCGCGTAATCCAAGAGATACATGGCGAGTTTATCTTATCGTTGTACAACTGCAAACCCGAAAAACTTCTAAATCGCAAAACAAAATGGTGCAATTGATTTAATCTTTTGTGAGATTTTGCTATAAAATAGGAAGATTGAAAGGTAATTTAAGAAGGACAGTATTATATTTTATATCTTTTTGATTAATCTATGGATAAAATTTACATCACATTTCTCGTATGCAAAATTTTAACTTTCAAGAACTTTTATGCATATATAATATACATAATGTAATCTCTGCTACATCCAATATAATATAAAATTATATAGTAGCATTTTGCATTATATACTGCAGTGTAAAAGTGTTTTAACAAAATTAACAATCTGAAAAGAGATATGTATTGTGTTCATATAAAATCAGTATAAAGTAAATTTGTTAATTGTAGATTTATAAAAAGGCCTTTGCATAATTTGAAAAGTTTTATTATAATCCAGCATGATTGTTCCAGTCTAAATCATAATTTTAAGCTTTGTAAGTACCAAAAATAATCACAAGATAATTTTAAATGCTATTTGTAACTAAGATGGAATGATGCGCGAATAGAAATTTTATAATACTAAATTATATTTGGTCTGTATGTCACAAACATAATAAAGTATGCTAAAATTTAAGTAATTTAGAAATATATATGTATCCAATCTCATATACATGTATGAATTTTACATCGTATATGGATTTTATATAATCTCATATGTGTATATATATATATATATATATATATATATATATATATATATATATATATATATATATAATTATATAAAATTATTCAGAAAATTAGACTTTCTCTCAGGAAGACATTATTCCAAGAAAATACAAAATAGAATAGAAAATAGAATAGAATTTGTAGGAACTTTTTGGAAGATAGAAAGAGCAAAAGATACACACTTAGATTTTAGCATTTAGTAGTGTAATAGATTGCAAAATTAAATTAAAACTGCTGTGCAATCTGTAATAATATAAATACGAGAAAAATCCATCACACACAGATATTCTCTATATACTTAATATTAAAACGAAAACAAGATATTGGATAACTACATGTCTCTGATTGTCTCTTTGTTTTTAAACCATAATGTTTATGTATAATCTTCTAATGTAGAAACATATTGCTATTACTATAAATATATTAATAATCCAACAATCTGCTTGCTCTTTTCTGATCGTGAAAAATAAAAATTATTTCGTTATAAAACTTTCTGATATTTACATACACTTATTAGGTTCCTGTATAATTGTCCTGTAGTCCTGTCATTAGCTTGTTGCATAATTTCTGTCGCATTATACAAGAGAAATTATTACAACAATTTAATATATAATTTTAAATATTACTATATAAAATTGTCTTTTCAGTTGTTTTTTTATCCGATATGTCTACAAAATTACGCATCGAAACACGTTTTTGTTCAAATGCAACATAAGCGTAATATAAATATATATTTTATGCTTAGAACCTGATTTGTATTTTTAATAATTAATAATTATTTTTGTTCTATTATGAATTCTTGTTCGTTGCACTTGACACCCAAGTCTCACTCCAAATTTAATAATTTATCAATTATACGCGCGTTATAACAATCAGTATATCGTATGAAAGCGTTTACTATCACGTTTGTCTTGGTATTTGATCGCTCCATTCTTGTTCGGGACGAATAAATTCCAGATCACTGCCGTCTTCGGAACTATTGTCGTCGTCAAAATACGGCCTCGCCACTTCGTTTGGAGGATATCCTAGATTACACGAGAGAAAATAAAGTACATTAATTCACATATTTGCGAGCATTAAGTAATCACTATGCATTAATGTGCTAAAATAATTACCGTCTACTGGCCTTCGAAATATCTCAATTTCCTTCTCGTCATCGTCAAAGAAGCTGTTGCCGTCTTTCAGTAAGCTGAATGCGTAACTCTTTCTATTATTTCCTGAATCCTCCGAGGATTGGCACTTCGTAGAGGCACATAAACAAATTATTACAACGACGAAGCACACTATACCTGCAATCAGATTATATCGCATTATCGTAAATCTGTTTCAACAATAGTATATGTTTTTCTCTTCAATTATTATTTTACAAGTTACTCACCCGCAGTTATGAAACTAAACACTACTCTAGGCATTCCCGCGATGCTGTCGTCACGGACAAGCTTGAACATCAATCTTGAAAATTTCCTCATGTCAGACGAGGACATGGAAATGAGTTTGGTCTCTTTATGATACCCTGCCGCCGTAATCGTTATATTGTGCGTTCCAGGTTGCAACAGGATCGCGTAGAAGCCCGACTTGCCATTTTTAATCAAGTGCGGTGATGAGTCGTAAGACAAAATAACGTTTTCGATCGGTTCGTCGTTCTCGTTGGTGACGTATCCTTTCACGCTTTTGTTTACTTCTTGCAGGCAGGCTAACAAACTGCCTTTATTCTCCTCCCATACGAGGATCGAGTTGGTACTGCAGCAGCTAACGTACACATCCATCATTAGAGTGCTGGTGTTGAAGTACACGTAATCCGTCAAAGGATGCCCTCTCTTCCCACCGATCCCCACTCCCGCGTGTATCACGCTGTTGTCGCCAATATCTAGGTTCCTGTCACACTTTGCGTTTGCTGATAGCTTGTCCGCTCTCGCATCAGCGTATACCGACGCCAGGTGTTGCAACAAATCCTCATCGACGCTCTCGTACTTCCGCTGGCGCGCGCTTCCGTAGTCGCGACCGAACGGAATCTCGATGTGTCGCGATCCACTGTGCAGATTTACGGCCAACACGGCATTGATCCCTTCAAACCAATTGACGATCATGCTCTCTTCGTTACCGAGCTTATCACGAATCGGAAACTGTAAGCCTTCCAATTGCGGTGAGCAAGCGAGTTTCTCTTCGGTGTCAGGCGAGAAGTCTGGAGCTACATATATAGAGAAATTGTCTACGTAATAGGCGACCGTACTGTTTCGTTCGTAATTGTCCAAGAGGTATTTAGCAAAGTGCAAAAGTACTTCGGTCGTCAGCGATTCCGCTCGCGATATGCCAGCTGAGAATATGAGAGAAGGTCGTCCTACCCGCTTCTGATCATTGTCAGAACCGATCTCTAGACACATTATCTCGCTGCCCTTCGCAGTTCTGCCGATAGTATGTAAAGTCGTTCGTCGCGCATGCTTGATACTTAAAGCGCTCAAAACCTGATTTGCGTGGTTCAACTTTGTAGACAGTTTCTCGTGCTGATTGTTGAGCTGCGTCACGTTGCTCTGTACCATCTTAACATAGAGATCCGTTACGTTTTTCCGTTCAACGGAAACTCTCTTCAATACTTGGGTGACGTAGCCTTCGCAGGAAACCGTTAACGCGTACTCGCCAGGCACTAATATTATTTTGAAGTAAGCCATGTTGTTCGACACGCGGTAGCTCTTCTCTCCCACTTTAACGGTAGCCTCTCGAAGCGGATTACCCTGCGCGTCTGACACCATCGCGCGGACTCCAGTCGTGAGACTTTGCAGTAGTGTCACGAGTCCTTGTAAATTTTCACGCCAGATAACAGGAATCGAGTCTGCGGGAGGATATTTGCAACAGGATAAACTTATAGCAATCTGGAAGCAAGAAAGCGCTTAGTGATTATCGCAGAGTGTAAAATGGAATATTAAAAAAAAGGGAAAAATTACACTTACTACTGATGTATCGTATACACGCTGTATGAAATTTGTCAAGTATTGTGTACTGTTATTTGAATGACTGCATATTTTCTTATGAGATTTCGAGCGTTCATATTGCTCGGCAAGTGTTTTAAATATATTCAAATCGTCATTTGTGTAACTGAAAAATATAAAAGTTAGTCAAAGCTATTTCAATATATAGAATTAATATGATCTACATTATACCTGATTTGTGACGTTCCACCTCCTAACGTTATTACGACGTCGTAACTTTCAGTTTGCAACATTCTTCTAAACGCGTTCGTAATTATATCCATTTGCTTAGACGTATCATTATTCTCCAATAATAATTTTTCTCCCACTTCATCTTTGACTACCGGATTGCAATCTTTAGTCTGCTCTACGTTGTCGAACCCTGGATCGACACCAGGAATAAAATGCAACACAGCGTTGTGCAGTATTTGCTGAATAGCCGGATCTCCAATCTGATTTCCCATGAGAATATGCGTTGCCAAACGTAACAAAATTTCTCTACCCGCCGGTTGCGAAGCAAACAATCCTCCCACTAATGCAATGCGGAACTTATTCTCATCAGGTGAACCCATCTGGAAAGAAATTCTTCAGTTGAATTGAATGAATTGTCGCAATATATGTAAGTTGATAAGTTGAAATATAATTAGATAATGTATAGCTGCACGAAATTAAACTCACGTTATGCGTGATCTTCAATGAATGAATAGCCATGCTAATCAACGAGTCACCAGCTATAAATTCTGCGGTATCAGGTTGATGATTTTCCAACTGGCTGAACCTAGCACTAAGATCAGAATTTTTTAAATAACCATTCTGGAGATTTGCCCTCAATTCAAAGTCAAATGCGGATGACCTGTAATGAGAATAATTGGTTAAAACTTTAATCTTCTTAATATTTTTTGTAATTTAGAAATATGATTTATATTAGTCTGATGATAAATATAACTACTTGAATAAATTTGCAATATTTCGATCTTCTATGAGCCATTTTCGTAAGAAACATCCGAGAAATATTTTAAAAAGTGATTATTTAAGTGATTTAAATTCTTTGTGAAGTTACTGCCCAATTCTTCTTTTCCACCTTGTTGAAGATACATTAATTGTACGTCACGTAGTTACGAACATATGAATATTTTTTAAGTATATTTTAAACACATGATCATACCAATGTAGAGGATCGTCACGCATTAAACTGAAGTCCAAAGTCACTTCTCCATCCCCTATCTTTTTACCATCAGGTACAGAGACACGTTGCGTAAGTGTTTCGTATCCTACTGCACTGACAGTTATGTTATATCGACCTGGCACCAATAGTCGCCAATAATCACCTCCTTCAGCGGTATAAATATCATGCTTTATGCCTTCAACCGAGATTTTGGCGTGAGGTATAGGGGTGCCAATGGACGAACTCACTCTGCCACGTATGCCCTTACGAGACTACGAACAAAAATCCAGATCAGAAACATTACTACGCAAAACTCTCTTTGTAATGGTGCAAGTATATCTTTTTGCTGATGAAAAGGCTGTACCATCTCGATGAAACGAAGAAGGGGCTCCCTGTTTTCCAGCCAGTAGTTTGGCAAGTCACTGGCGTTTGGATACTTAACGCATCCAAGTTCCAAAGTGATTTCGAAATCATTGCTGTGCAAGTAATTGTAATCTTGCATGCCGCCGGGGACAGAATACCAGGCAGCGCCGTTCGTTATCCCATTAGGGAAACGCTCCTTGAGGAAAGTCTTTATGCCGTAGGGATCGTTCACTATCGGCGGACACGGCTCTCCAAGGTGCATGCGTGGATGAGCATTGGAATACGTCGATGCTAGCATTGTAAAAACATCGTTGTCCGGACTTGGGTTCGCGACGTTAGACGGAAACTCCACCGGTCCGTTATCGTAAGGGTAATTTGCGACTAATGCTCCTCCGTGAAGATTAGCGGAGAGTACAAATGGAATCCTCGTTATCCAATCCATTACCGCCTTCGTCTCGGGTTGCTGGTGTCGATTAAGCTAAAAGATACAACACTAACGTGTAGGCATGCTTTCTTTCGATCAATGCAAACCGCTACATTACAAATGGACTTTGAATGTCATAATTAATATAACTGAGAACGTACATCATTGACTTCGTAGTGGTCGGGAAAGTTTCTGTTGAGATCTATGCCATCCGCATTTTCTCTCCCTTTTAGCCCATAGACGTCGCCTTCTTTGGAGATCTCATATCCGTCGGGATTCATGCTTGGTAATACGTGAAGTCTTATGGTCTCTACTATCCGCGTAACTCTTTCGTCAGTGCCATAGTTCTCGCAAAGATATCGTAATAATAACAGCAGCATTTCTCTACCCACTACCTCATTCCCGTGCATATTCCCGATGTATTTTACTTCCGGTTTTTCGGTGCTGTGTCTACCGGGATTCTTCGTGATTTCCATAACATATAATTCGCGACCTTGTACAGAGGATCCTATGCTATAGAGCCTCGTAATATTGGGATAATTCGCATTTAACTCTTTCAAGTATTTCTCCATCGCGACGTAGTTGTGATGCTTGAATTCCACCGTATCGTAAAAACCATATTTGTCAATTTCTCTTATTATGTTGTCAAATGAACCACTTCCTGCATTGCACAAATACATGATCATAATAGTTAATAATCCGTTAAACTATTAAGTATGATCAAATACAAAGGTTTACAAAAATAATTGTTCGAATAATATCAAAGTATAAACTCACATGGTTTAGATATAAAATAAATGTACGTAATGCCAAATAATATTAAAAATAACAGATAAACGTATATTATGACACAAGGTACAGAGAAAATGAAAAGATTAAACATGTAAAAATTAAACATGTGTATATAAATAATACATGTAGATTTAAATTTAAGAGGAAAAGGATAAATATTGAAAAAGTTACTCACTGTTCAAGACAGAAACAATACTTTTTATTTCTAGATTAAACAATACATACTTATAGGGAAAATATTAATACATCATACAGGTGAAATTATGAATATACCGCTTCTTGACATATTTCACAGAGATCTACATTTATTAATATAATTCCCCATACAATAAATTGAATATTGGCAGTACTTTGTATTTTACACATTGTATGCAAAATACCGTACATTTTTTTGTCCATTTTACGTACTTGCAGTTGATTTATAAGAAATAAGGTAGACAAAACGTTTTATATTGTCATTCATACAGATCTTTTAAACATTATTTCTAGAATTCCACTACAAATCTACTTCTCTAGCTAATTTTGTCAGATAGCAAAGCTAAAAAAATAATAATGTGTCATTAACTAATTGTCTAAAGCGTTTGAAGAAACTTTGATTATACTTGTTTCTATAATAAATTAAGACACATTAGCAATATTTGTCCCGTTACTTTCAAGTAATATAATTATAATATAGTTCAACTAACAATAATATTAAACATGAAATCTGCATTAAGGATTAACTGCAGATAACGTCTTGTCTATTTTTTTGCTGAACAAAAATGCACTGTAATTATAGCAGTTCATTATTTGTTCATATGCTCATAAGTACATAGGTAAAGAAAAAATATATAAATCACAAAATATATAATTATACATATGTAATATGTAAAAAGATTCAGTCTGATTCAAAGTATAGATAATCTATGATATTAATTATATGTGTAAAGGTATATTTGTTCGTTTTAATGTCCATTCGTACAACCTGTATATACCAGTTTCCAATTTGCAGACAGGGCGCTAATATAATGCACAAATTTCATACTTTCTATATAAGCATTTGTAAGTATATGGCTCATGGAATGTTTTGAACACATAAGTTATGAACACATATCCATAAAGAAACAAGATAAGACATAATTAAGATATAATTAATTAATCAATATGTAAATTATAAGAAATGTAAAGAATATTTAAATACATGCCTTCTGTCACAAATTGGAATATAGTTAAAATATTTCTCTCATGTGCGATTACGTATAATAAGTCATGGTAAAAATAGATTCAAAATCCTTATTCCTTTTTTCTCTCTGCTATGTAGTTTATAAAATTCATTTCTCCATACCTTGTGTATCGTAATTGTGTCTGTTGTTTATATATAAATGCTTTTCCTTTATCTTTGAATTTTATTTTTATGAAATAAAAAAAATGTTCAGATAAATAAAAAAATTCTGCAGTCACAAAGTATCAGAAAAGTAAGTATACTCAAATTTCATAGCATTAATTGTTTGCTGTAAAATAAAACAAAAAAATAACAATACTAACGCATGCAATGTTAAGAAAATAAAAATCTTTACAATAGAATTTTTAGTGAGACTACTCTAAAATAAAATTTACAGAATTCAACATTAATAGATAGATAAAATATGCCAATCGTTAAAATATAAGTAAATAGTAACTGATGCATTACTTTTGCAATTGCTTGTGACATTTTGATCAAAAGAAAAAAAGTATTTGTTAGACAAATAGTATGATCGATACTATCACAAGTGACCACGACAACAGCACAATTAAATAATTCAAACATTCCAAAAGGTGAGTCGTTAATAATTGGGGTTATCGTAATCTAGTATCATCTTATAGAGAGGAGCAGGAAATCTGCGAAAGAGTGGTATTATTTGTGGATAATCAATGTCAGGTTTACCTTGTTCATAAGATATCTCTCCGCCATTTAATGTAAAATTGACGATTGTCGGTACTCCTTCTAACACGGATACGTTTACTGGTTCACTAGGCTCATATCTAAACAGAAAACAAATATCGTAATGAAAAGGTACAACTTGCTAAGAACTCTTCAATGTGATATGATACACATTGATCATAAAACGACACGGCGGTTACATACCCCCATGCAGTAGCGTAAACTGAATAAGTTCCAGGAAGCAGCAAGCGCCAGTATTCGCCATCAGCGGTAGTTGTTACATTATGATTTATTCTGTCCACGACAACATTTGCGTTCTGAATTGGATTACCGTCCTTACTGCGTACGAAACCTAAGGACAGGTAAACATGCATAGAAAAATTCCATCTGATTCTATTCTAACATAGAAGTAATACATTTGTAAGAAAATATTTAATTACCTTTTATTCCGATATGTGCTTGTTCCAGGTACTTAATTAAAGCTTCCTTATTCAAATGCCATTGATCGGGTATTGTTGATCCAGGTGGATACTTGCAACAACTGAGCTCAAACGTTATTTCAAATGCATTAGAACGAACGTAATTGTAGTCCTGCATTCCACCAATTACTTCATACCTGTCGAACAGTTTGGAAAAGGATTTGATATGACATGAATTTAATTCAATATACTCCATTTAATGTTGTAGAATAAATTCGATCGGATATTTATTTAAATTATCGTGTGTATGTAGCATATTTAGCAACTATACGAATACGATTACTATAAGAAATAAATAACGTTACAAGAATTGAATTATTAAATATGATTTAACTTACCAATATGCTCCATTTGTAACACCACCTGGGAATATTTCTGGTGGACAGCCATCGCCTCTACGCATTTCTGGATGATTATCTGCGTAAACGTGGGCGAGGTATTTAAATAAATCATTATCCGGACTTCTACTCTCTATGCAACATGTTTTCGGGATTCTGAAACAATGTGTTATCTTGTTCAATAATAAAAACATACAACGATTTAGCTACTTTAAATTTCAGCTATGTTTTTAGTATAATGATTAAAGCTACGATCTTGTAATATTCTTACCCAGAATCATATGGGTAACTGGCCACCACAGCACCGCCATGAAGATTTCCAGAAAGTACGAACGGTTCACTGGAAATCCAAGTCATCATAGCCACCGTTTCATTCTGACGACCATTTAATATAGAACTGCCCTTCCTAAGTTGGTTGATTCTTCTATCGAACTGATCAGGGAAATCCCGATTTAGGTCGACATGATTGGCGTTCTCCCTGCCTGAAAAATCCTCTTTCGACTCGCACTTGCCTTCCTGAAATACAAGATTGTTTTTGGATTATCCATAATGCTCATCTTCAGCATCAATTTAACGAGATAATCAAAGTCGAAACAAAGTGAGAATCCTACCAATGATTTCTCAAAACCATCTGGATTCATGGATGGCATCAGGTAGATGTCGGTCTGGTTCACCAATCGAGTGATGCGATCATCCTTGCCGTACTGGTTCAGGAGATGCTGGCCGAGGATGATGAGGAGTTGCCTGCCCACAGCTTCGTCACCGTGCATGTTGGCGACGTACTTGACCATAGGCTCGCCGAGGCCGCGCCGATTGACATTCTCCGAAATTTCCAGCACCAGGAGATCCCTGCCCTCGACCGACTTGCCAATCGAGAATACTCGCGCGAGGTGTGGATACTGTTGTTCCAGGGAATGCAGTAATCGCTGGAGCTCCTCGTAGTGCGTGTACGATGTGGTGACATAGTCGCCGTCCTGAGAGGACTCCTGCTGTTCGGCAATGGTGAACGGGTAACCGTTCACGAGCGTGATTACCGCCCAGACAACCAGTAGAAGGACTCCACGATGTTGGTGCCCCATTTCTGAGGTTATTCTCGCGCGAATAATCTCGCTACACTTTCCGACCGCTCGCTGTTCCTCGGCGAGGCTGTCAGATGCTCATATCACAGGGTTACTAATCTCTTCTGTATATATGTATACAGTGCTGACGTCCGCAGTGCCGCACGTCGAACGATGGGCGGAGGGATGTACGAGTGGAGCGGAGTACTGGGGGAAAGGGGGAAAAGCAAATGTCACTAATGACTACGGAGCCAGTTATCTGTTTCACGATCTTTTCGCTTCGCTAACCTAGCGTTGGTTACGTGCGATAAACTCGGATTGACGCCACTCGAAGGTGATGCTATACTTGCAACGATGCTTTTACAAAATATTTATATATAGTTTGTGTTAATAAATATTATTTAATATACATATGTTAATTAAGGAGATAACTGAGAATTTACATTTCAAGTCTCTAAAAATGTGGATTTGTCGTTGTTAAAAATTAATGCAGAAATGTAAAAATTAAGTTAAAAATTTCGCGCTTTTCTATATTAATGTGTGTTGTGTATGTATATATAGTGTGTATCCACAGTGCGATCATCTTGACGCTACAAATGCTTCAACATATTTTCTCTCCTTTTTATTTAAAAGATAAAAAAGAATAGAAAGCATTTTGAAGCATTTGAACATCAACCGGACCACAGCCATAACCTCAGATTTACATCTAATGTTATCTCAGTTCGTGTATTGTCTTTACCGAGTTATGTTTTCCTAATATTGCAAACTTAGCTGCAGAATTCAAATTTTTGAGCTTCCTTCAGTTTGTTGTCTTTTATTGAATTATGTTCTCCTATTAATACGCCTGATCCACGCAGCGTAAATTTTTTCTATAATTAAAATACTATTCTCGCACGGTGACGCGCAGTTAGGTTAGCCTTTCCTGTACCGGACAAGTAAATAAACACGAATCTTGGCAATGGCAAATAAACAGTAAGTAATAAAAATACAGAAATTTTATTCATACTGCAAAGAGTTATTACTGATAATAATTCTTTATGTATATTCAGGTATGGTTTAATTTTGCCAAAGAAGCAGCAACAAACGACAACCTCAAAACTTGGAAATGTTTTTGGAGATGACGATACTTCTGACGAAGATGATGGCACTGATTGGGTCAAGAAAGCTTTTAAAGCAGAAGGTGAGAAGAATAAAATAAAGAAGCAGACCAAACTGGATATACAAAAAGCTCTAAATGAGGACCCAACAATTTATCAATACGATGAAGTGTACGACGATATGGAACGCACCAAAAGTAAATCGGAAATCAATAAACAGAAGGAGAAGAAACCCAGGTATATACAGAATCTGCTAAAAACAGCCGAACGAAGAAAGAAAGAGCAAGAGCACAGAATAGAGAGAATGGTGCTAAAGGAACGTGAAGCAGAGGGTGATATGTATGCAGACAAAGAAAGTTTCGTTACAGCAACATACAGAACAAAGCTGGAAGAATTTAAGAAGATGGAAGAAGAGGACGCCAGAATGAGCAGATTGGAAGCTATCGCTGATGTGACAAAGCAGGAAAATCTGTTGGGATTTTATCGTCATCTGTACGAACAAACTGTTGAGTATAAGGGGGAAACTAATAACGACGAGAGCAATGATACAACTGAAAAGGATGTCAAGCAAGACAAAACGCAAAATTTGGCAAGTAATATAAATGAAGAAAACCAAAAAGATGCAACAGTGAAAGAAGCACCGGCGGAGATACTAAAAGCAACTGTAAAACCTAAAAAATCCAGGCAATATAGAAAAAGGGCGATAGAAACTTATGAATCTGATTCTGAAACGGAGACAAGTAAAGAAGAGTTAAAGAAAGATGAAACTGTTACTTCACCGGAGAACAAAAATACTGATAAATCAGAAGTTCAAGAATCTGAGAAAAAGGAACAAGAATTGGATAAAAATGATGCAAATATCATTGAAAATACCACAGACACAAACGATAAAGATATAAATACAAAGGACGCTAAAATACCTTTAAGTACTAAGGAAATTGCTCCAGGAAGTGAAGAAACCGAAAATAAGAAGAAGCCTGTCGAAACGAAGGATAGACGTTCCATTTTGGAAAAGAGAACAATAGGTCCAGTACTCGAAGCAGCGTTGCAAAGATATTACGCAAGGAAGGCAAAGAGAACAGCCGCGACATAATCAGATGTATTTTAAATTTGTTTAATTGTAGCACTGATGATATGTAATATCTCTTTTTTTTACCGAGGACAAAATATTGATAATATTAGCTTGGCAACATAATTCCTAAATGTAAAAATGTATATAATGGAAATAAAAAAAAATTATTTCATAGCATTAAAAAATGACAGGTATATTTCAAAATGCACATACAATACAATAATTACCAAATACTCACCAAATAGTTTTGTAATTTCAATATAATTGTAATTATAAAAAAGAAAACATACATACATATACACATACATATATACCTACTAAGTAAGATGCAATACTTCTCGTAAAATACGTTAATTTTTTTATGCTTTTCTCATATATATACATATACATGTCTCATATATGTATATGTATACTATATATGTATGAGTTTAAAATACTATGTATGTGTATATATTATGTATATATTTTTCCGAAAAGATTCCACATTCACATTTATGCAATTGTACATAATTAACATGAAAAAGGAATCTGACAAACTAATGGTGTAATTTAATTTGTACGTTTTTTTTTAAAGTCAATTTTATATAGATATGCTTATCGACGATCAGTAATATTCCATCATATAAAGTACATATTTTTAACTAGACGTTAGATTTTCTGGCAACATGTGTCCTGCATCACCTAAACAGAGCAACGTAACTCTCCCACTGGGAAGGATGCAGAGCCAAGTGATGCTTGCATGTTTCAAACATATTCGTAGCCATGCTTCGGGCGGAAACTGTAGGGCTCTTGAAAAAAAAAGAAAATTTGTTCAATACACTACGGCAGAATGAAGAGAATACTGTTAAATAATAGAGGAGTGCCTTACCGACAAACGAAATATCTGATAACGTTAGCGTGACATACAAGAATAGTGTACGAGTCTTGTTCCTGACTAGGATCCGCGCGATGAAAGTATTTTCTAAATGCTGCTTCTATTCTGGGCCCATCCTGGAAAAACTAGAATGCAGCTAGATTACGTTACGCATATTATAAAAAATATATATCTAATGTATTTTTTAAATATATTAAATACTACTCAAATACAATGATCAATTTTATTCTACTAACATGTTTTTCAGACCGCCAATGACCGATAGGCGGTTCTGGGGGTATAGGTGCACCTTCGATCAGCAAAGGATCATCGACAACTGGCACATCTATCAAACTCTTTTCTATAATTCTCGAGGTTTCCAGAGCACGAGTCATTGTAGACCTCACTATTAACGAATAAGGTAGGTGTAATTCCGCCAGTCTTTTTCCTGTTGCTTCAGCTTGCTTCCTACCTTCAGAACAACAAAATATGTTGTTATTATTATAAATAAGTAAATACATGAATTTATGCTTAGCAAAACGTTTATGTATATTATAATCATAAATATTAAATGTTAACATGATGTAAGCATAATGAGAGAATAATAAGTTAATTAGAAACGTGTGAAAATTTTAATAAAAGGTTGCACAATAATTTGCATTATACACATAAGTCGCAAGCTTCTCTAGAAAAAAATAATAACAAGCGTTGAAAGTACTGATGCTTTGTAAAATAATAATAATTTTAGTACAGTATGAAATGTTAATTATTAGTATGCAATGACATAACATGCTGTGTGTATCACAAATCATTACATACTTCTTCTAAAATATCTTATTAATCATCTTCCAATGGAATGGTGTTATGGAAGATAGAACTAGATAGAAGACGTGTTATCCTAGTAGCAATATGTAAGGAGTGATACAGTAGCAGAATTTGTACAAGATACATTTTGCAGAAGTTATGTGGGTTGCTGGTTATATGGTGGACAAATTATTGTGAACCTCCGGTAGCCTTAAGCCGAGACCTACGTAAATACAAAACTCCATCAGTAAAATAAACACAATTCATGAAACACAAAGCGTGTCAGAAATAAGAACATCATGAAAGATCATACATGCTTCCGGATTACGCAGAAAATGTTCTAGTGTGTAGTGTAATAAAAACAGCAGATTAAAATTATTACAACACCTATTCGCTATTCTAATTTAATTTTTAATTGTGCGAAAACTTGCTAACTCGTACCAAGTTCAGTCAGCACTTTTTCAGCATCTGTTTTCCGGTCTGTATGATACTGTCCGTGGCGGACCAGAAGTAAATGTCGCACAGCCCTTGCTCTTTTTGCCTCGAATTTTTCATTATATTTATTCTGATCGTTCTCATCACGTATCTCCATCGGTTTCACCAAGCTCTTTGGATCCCTCCTGCAAATGCAATGCACCGTAACTATCTCTGACGAAGATTGAAAATCGAGATAGCGTAGTTTGAAATTCCTAAGCAAACAAATCCAACCGAAATAAATTCACCTGTCCCAATTGTGATCCCACTTCACCGAGGGTGTGTAATTTGTCGTCCACGAATTGTAGACTCGCAGGACATCGTTGTCGCTGTACGTGTTGTAATAATATAATATTGCACCGCCCATCGCTCCCAGTCCTACAGCCCATTTCTGAAATCGCGATATAGTCGGCATTTTGAAAGAAAATATATAGTTACACCGAGCAACCGCGCGTTGACATCACTCCCGCGAGCGTGCAGCGGGAATCCTAACCGCCTACATCTTCCTGCAGATGGACGTCTGGTCAGCTGTAGCTCTCGGAAAAGTGAGCAGAGAGCAGCACTTTCGCACCATTGTCATCGTATTGTATATTTTCTTCTTGACGTGTTTCGTTCAATCCCGTTTGTGTAGTCTATTATTAAAGTTGGAAGAATAGATCAGCATAGATATTAATAGTATTCTTCGCTTGTGCGTGCAATGTGTTTATCGAATCAATAAAATAACATTAAAATTAAACGCATAAATTGGACATCGCAAGTTTGTCGCAGTTGCATGATCGTTAAAGGAAGCACGTTTTGTTTCTGGGCTTGATTATGTTCACTGCTTGTCTAATATAAGCATATAATTTCGTAATATTCGCGACAAAAGACAAAATGTTGACTCCACGCTTTGAACTTAGCCAGACTGACACGGAACTTGCAATAATTATACATGCTCCGTACGCTAATATAAAAGATGCAGAAGTGAGTGTTGAGGGGACAGATTTCAGATTTTTTTCCACTCCGTATTATCTAAGGTAAGTTCTGAAATAAAACTTTACTTAAGCCCAGTCTGTTTTTGAATGGGATAAATTGGATATGCTGATTTTTTACAGATTAAAATTACCAGGTGAAATAGAGGAGAATGATTCATCTTCTGGTTCTTACAACTGCGAAAGCGGTACTTTCTCTCTAAAATTCTCAAAAGTAAATAAGGGAGAGCATTTCGGAAACTTAGACATGATAACTACTCTCTTGGCACCACCGAAAAAGAGGAGTACCATCATTCCTAACATCGAAGTAATTGGTAAGTCATATATTTAATATAGTATGGTAACATCATTGTTTTTATAATCCAGCGTATCTCAATTTCAGGTAATCCATCTGCAGATTCGGCAGACGTAGCTGAAAACTTAAATGATAACGTTACTGCGGATAATGACAATTCAGAAGAATGGTTTTTCCCACAAAACGTTCCGCAGACCACAGAAAATGTATCATTCCTCAATCCAAAATATGGTTTTGCAAACAAACTATCGGGAGCTTTACATGCTTTTGAAGTATGTCTTTGTAATCTTTAATTTTTTGCATTTTATGGGCCAATGTGTTGGCCTTTAGCTATAAGCATACAAAACAAATTTGTCTTAGAGTTTTCATCACTACATATTAATTTCGAGTGATTATTCAATTGATTAATAATATGTATTTTATGTTTTCCTAAATTTAGCCAGCATGGATCAGAGAAATAATAGATCTCCCCACTCCCGACACAACTCCTGAAGAAGAAAGAAAGAATTTACGAAAGAAACGTGAATCGGAGGATTTTAAAGAAGACCACTATATGGCAGATCTCATGGAGCCAGAATGTATTGAACCGTATATAACACATACAGCAGAGTGGGATACGTTGCAGAAAGATGATATTACGTTTACCGGAGAGGAGGTTGATTTGTTGAAGGAATTGCCGAATAAGGAATTCTTATTAGACGCTGCGGACATTCGTGGATTGTCGTTTGCTCTTGTAGATATTTTATATGCCAGTTGTTACAATTATCGAACCACAGAAGGAGAAAATACCGTGGAAAGTGGTTGGACCGTTAATAAATTAAGTTCTACGTTATGTTGGTTCCAAGTATGTTTAGTATATAATTCTCTTTCTCAGTCTGTCTATCTATCTTTGTTTGTCTATTGCAAAATGTATACAGTTATTTGTAACTCATTAAATATTTTCAGAACTTTACTTCAATGGATGAAGTTGTAACAGCGTGCTTTCGAAGGTCACTTTGTTACCCACTTTTTAGGAATTGGCGGCTCTCCATGAAAGTTCTCGATGATGTTAAAAAAGTTCTTTCATTAGGTAAGTTT
Source organism: Ooceraea biroi (assembly GCF_003672135.1). Lineage (NCBI taxonomy): Eukaryota > Metazoa > Arthropoda > Insecta > Hymenoptera > Formicidae > Ooceraea > Ooceraea biroi. The sequence goes on from NC_039506.1 coordinate 3,624,622, forward strand.
AACTTGGTGTGAATATTAATATGTGATTGAAATTCTCAGTATCTTAATAAATATTTTTTATACATTTTTTTTGTAGGGAAAAAATATGTTATTAAACGCTACTGCGAGGTGCACAAACTTTTTGTTCACTCGTATGAACCACGCTACATATTAAATCAATTATATATACAGGATTTTTTAATTTGGTTGCAAAGTTGTCCCGAATCCTTAATAGAATCAGCACATTCTATGTTAAATGAGGTATGTTTTCTAAAAAAATATATTTTTTAATCATATTTTAAAAAATTTTATTTTATGCTATCTAAACTCTTATCATCGTGAAAAGATTCAGCCAAGCAAGGCAAGCGTGGGACTGGATTTAGTAGAACTCGAAGCAGCAGCTTATTCCGTTCAAGAAGAGGGGCTTGTCATAGAAAATGCTGTTCACAAAATGGTCGAAGAGTTTGATCAAATGAATATGAATAATGCTACAAATGCTACAAACCAGTAAGGAGATTTCTATATCTTAACACTTTTGGATTAAATTTTATTACAGTAAATTCTACGTATTATAATTTTTTCTTAAAGGTCAAAAACTATATATCATGTTAATCAAAAAGAATTTAAACATTTGTAAGTACTTTCATGTTTTTTGGCTTGATTGACAATGATAATTATTTAACTAACATTTATAACGTTTGTTCCTTCACACAAATAACTTTCCCAGCATCTAACTTACGTTACCTCTGTATTTAATATATACTGCTGTTCAACTTTTAATTATTTTCCCACTTGATCACTTAATATATATTTTTTTATTATTTATTTAATAGATGTTATATAACAACCAGTAGATTAACTGCTTCAGATGTACGGATATTGGAATATCTAAATGTTAAAACCAGTTTTAAGCATCACACATTGTACAGAATTAAAGCACCAAACTATATATAGATATATATTATTTTATATATAAATAACTCTATATATAATTCAATGACAGGTTATCCAGCAGTTCGAGTTCAGAAAGCAGCGATACAGATTCTGACAGTAGTACCACTTCAAGCACTAGTAGCAGCCCTCTTGACTCTGATGATTTTAGCGAGCCTGAATGAGGTAAAGGGGACAATTAACAAAGGAGATAAATTGAAATCCTCGATAATTTCTTCATTTTGCTATAATTATATTTTATTTTGCTATAATTATAGTTGTACTATATTTTTGTAAAAATAAATAGTAATCTTCGTGTTATATTAACCATTTACTAAGGATAAGGAAAATCGTAAAATATTGAATCTTATTTTTTTATCGTAGTATTGTACTTACACATATTCGTGATACTTTATATGATACTTTGCACGATGTGAATCTGCCACCTATAATTTTTATGGTAACGATGATCTTCCATATATTATGCTACGTAAGTCATGTTATGTAAATCATGTTGAATTTATATTTGTGTAAAAAATAATATACAAAAGTTTACCTATGATAAAAGAGAGTTCATACATTTTATCAATAAAATAACGTTTCTAAGTAAATGCGCTTTAATTTAATCTGTAATTAATCCAAGTCAGGAGTTTATTATAATGTTCGATTAATTTGTTTCGTGCCTCGTCTTCCCTATCGATTTGTTCATTTTCATTAATTGTTGTTCCCAAAGAATTGATCTTATTTACTCCAACGATATTTGGTGGATTAACAGAATCCGTCTCCGCATTTATATCCATTGTAATTTTTTCATTTGAGTAATTCTTATCCGCTTTCGATGACTTTGAAACATTCACCGAATGCTCGGTGGCGTTGCCGTGCTGTTGTTCGTTGTGACTAATCTAAAAATTAAAGCAATGTTAAATTAATGTTAATTAATTAATGTTAAATGTTAATGTTAAAAATGCGACATCAATGTTAAATTAATTACTGTATGAGAAAACATAAATTTCACGATAGCTAGTGTTAAAATAATTTGTAATAAGCAATGAACGAGCGGTAAGATATAAATATGCTGAGAATGGTTTTACCGTTGTATTATTATAATTATCATTAGACGTTTCATTCCTATCGGTAATATCGCTGTTTTCGTAACTCCTCCAATAGTCCCCTACTTCTCCGTACAATCCCGGACTCTCGTCTCGATCGAAGATATAATTCTGATCAGTGTCTCCCAAGGTGTCTCCTGTATGTTGGTTTATTTTGATCCCCGCTTGATCGTGTTCCTTGGAATTCGATCCTACTTGAAGATCGCTAGCCTGAAGATTTACATGATCACTGAGAATCCGAATCTTGTACGAGAAGAAAGGAAGGCATAATATAAATTTTCTTCAATTTTGAACTGGTAAATAAGTATTCAGTAATTGTAATACAAATAAATATTATAAAATATTATATTCGTAAAACATGAAAGGTAGGATATTTTACCCGCGACGAGTCTGCCGGCGTAACACTGAACCCGGAATCGAGGTGCCCGTGATAATCAGGATCGTCGGTCCTCAGGATCAAGTGCGTATACTTCCTCGTCTTTTCGCCATCCCTGTGCACGTGCGGTGCATACATAATTATACGCAGAGGCAGAGGAAGAAAGCGCACGTCTCCGGTACGTGCGGCATCCTCGATTTCACTAGTCTTATCTGCAAAATAAACACTCGTCAAGGTGGCGATGACCACCCGCCAGGATGCAGGATACCGATCTTCGTAACTACCGACTGAATCGCTTTGTCCGCGCTCGCTCAAATTGTCAGAGCTGTTATTTGCATTGCCATCACTGCCCGAGGCCTCGCCGTCATCCGCGTCATCGGAAATCGTCATTTTTATCGTGGAAATGCCATCGGCGCCCGTGACGTTGTCGCCAGTCGCCGGCTCGTCCAGCATCAAAACGCGATCCTTCATCTCCCCGTAGTTCGCGGAATCATTTTTTCTCGGCGTGAACATCCCTTGCCGTGCGGGATCGTCCTCCCGCGACCCAAAGGTAGTCTCGCTGGCTGGGTTTGAATTTGTCGACGTTCCTTGGCTACCCGGATGACTTTCCCCGATGGAAGACTCGGTCGTATCGTTATCGAATTGATAAGTAATTCCAGGCTCGACGGACAATTCCGTCACGCCTGCGAGATCAAGACGGTCAGCATTATCTGTTGCCTCGTCGGTCGGAACGGGGGGTATGTTGCTCTCTGTGTGCTCCTCCTCTAATGACTCGTTCAGACGCAAACCCAGATAGCCAAGTCTGCCGAAAGCAGATGCTGCTAACTATCTGCTATCAACTATTGCCAGCCAAAAGACAACAAATTTCATACAGAAGTTGTTATTAACGATTAATTCGACAAATTGGTGCCAGAAATGTAACAGAGCTTGCTCGCAAAATCTAAGAACAGATTGGCGGCAGAAACCGAGCAGAATCTGCAAACATGGCTCGAAGTCGGATTGTCGACAGAAACCGAGCAAGATTTGCGCACGCGGAATCTAACGGCAGATTGGCGGCAGAAACCGCGCAAGATCTGCGCGCGCGGAATCTAACGGCAGATTGGCAGCAGAAACCGAACAGGATCTGCAGCTTTTGACAGTATTCAAATTTACACGGCTATGGATATGTGTCTTCGCTCCGCATCGCTATGCGGTGCACGCGTCGAGTTCTTACTCGATGTTAAGATTTAGCCTAACAGTTCTATAAGTTAATATACGCGCCTTGGCATGATAATATTAATTTTTCTGAAAATTTTTGCACTCGCGGCACAGAGGCTCCCATGGACAACGTCCATGTAGTTCACGCGCGCCACGAGCAATCTGAAGTTCGAAAGCAAAATTCGGACTTCAGATTAGAATAAATTAACAATAAGAGAGAGATTATGCAACGAACTGTCAGAAAGACACATCAAGCCAAATGTACTTTAATTTAACAAACAAACAAATGCGTTCTTTTAACAATTTATAGTGCGTTAAAAGTGAACACATGCTTTAATCTGCCGTCAAATGTTAACAGATCCTGCTCGGTTTCTGCCGCCAACCTGCTGTCAGAGTCCGTTAGCAGGCTCTGCTGGCAGATCACTATCCTAATGCGGACATAACGGATGCCAATTTGCTATCGACTTCTGCAGTAATCTGTTGCCAATCTGCTGGCAGATCGCACACATTTTGCTTACTGGGAAGTGGCGTTCCCCAAACGCTCGGTGGTCCGGATCGGATCGGCGTCTATGTTGTCGGCTTTGCCTGGATCGGTTTCCCTTTCGGTGCCGTTCGTTAAACCAGAAAGGTATTCTTTGTCGTCTAGCAGTTTGTACGTGGAGGACTACAGTAATAATTAAGAGCGTTTGTTGCAAATTAAAATTGCGATATGTTCTGCATTAGTGTGCTCTGTTACGAAAATAATAGACGCGTTAAAACAAAATTCGCTCACGTCGCATCCACCGCACGGGTCCTCCAGACACGTGGACAGAATAGTCGCTTTCACGTAAGGCAAGTGTAAAATGCTCCACGGCACTATCACCTGATACGTTAATCTGCCGCAGCTAAAAGTATTTCAGCGACATCAATTTTCCGTTGTTAATCGATACTCGAGATTTTAATCTTTTTATCTCAAGTCATTAAATTTATTTAAATATCCACCTGTCTAATCTATATCGATCCCATGAAACATTTAAATCTTTTTGTTTAAATTTTAAAACTCCTTTGTCACGTTCTCCTTGCAGGTAAATCCAGAAAATTTATAGCGCGCAAGTTAAATGAAATAATGAAACATGTTTGCGCGAGAGAGAAGGCAATATTAACGAGAAAAAAATTAAAAGATTATTAATTTTAAATGAAAATAAAAAAATAAAATTTTATTATAAAATAAAAAAAAATAAAAAGATCATTAACTTCCGCGTCGCTCTCACCGATCGATGACGACCACTTGATCCTTCGACGCGCGGAATGTCTTCCATATTTGTAACTGTGGACCGTCCCGAAGGAAGATTATTTCCGAGTTGCCTTCCTTGAAAATGTCAGCATTGATGTTCACAAAATTCTCCGTATCAGGGAACATCGTTGCTATCTGCCTCCATGCCTCAATCTCCTCGTCATCCTCGGTATCGTCCTGCGTCAGGTCGGGCGGCGGTGATATCGCGAAAAACCGGATATCCGGGAAACCAGATTTCCGCATGCGCGAGCTCAATACGTTCAGCCTGGTCGATCGATCAACGAACGTAACGAAAGTACCGATGCGATATTCTTCATATTCTTCATTCACGATTTTATTTGATATTTTGACTCACATGACGGCTTGTCTGAAGCTGTATTGCCAGGAGGGATCCAAGAAGGCCAAAACACACACATGACCGAGGTGTTCTCTCCATATGTTGACGGAATGGCACTGCTCGAAATATTTCGGCTCCTCTTGACGTTTCCTCACACGAGACCATCGGTCGCCGTTTACTCCGAGTACGCGCGAAACACGCGAGTAAGTCGTCGTCTCTCCCGACGCGAAACTCACGACGAGGAGCGCCGCAATTAGTAAGAAATTTCCGATTAACATGACTGAAACGCACTTTTGCTCGTACGATAATAGGCGTAATAAATCTCTCATTATCTGTTTTATTTCTCTTTTTTTATAGCGACTTTGACTTTGTCGCGTTGTCAGAATTTTGTGAAATTCGCGACATTGACGGTATCATATAAGTGATACTTAAAATTGTTTGTTTAAGCGTAATTGAGAAACAACAGCATTTTATATCTGCGCGATTTGTTGTGCACGATACGACGAGGCGATACTCAATGTTTCAATAATAAATTACAAGTAAATTAACGCGGCGGCGCTCCGCGATATCGCGGCTCCTCAAAAATTGACCCGCGCGTAGCATCGACGCGATATGTATGCAGGTCACGCGGAAACTGTGGTGTTTTTCTGGTGTCATGTGTTGTTCTACCGTGGAACATCCCTACCACCTAACAGCGTGACATATCTCCGCACGACCATGCGTATAAATAAATATTGAGAATTACGCACTTTAAAACGAAAACAATAATCCACGAAAACGAAAACAATGGTCAATTCTTTTTCCCCCCGAAAGAAAGAAACTCGTTGACGCGGTTTCGAGGAGATAATCGCGATGCGATCTAAATTAATTAATTAATTAATTGTATTAATTAATTGCGTACTCGTTGTGCAATTGTATAGGTAAATACGATTATACGAAGGGAAAAATGACGAAGACGAAACCGTTCGCTGATGTCTATTCACGAACACGTGCGCGCGTCAAGAATCGTACAATCGAACAGAGGCCCCCTTGTTCTCGCGTCTTCTCGCGTTATGCTCTTTTACACGATTCCGCTACCCAGTAGTGTCTCGTCTCCGTGCACGACCGACTTGCCCATTTCGTCTGTTCATCTTCAGCTTTCACAACCAGGCGCACAAGCGGTAATTCGCGTCAAGCTAACTGCACGTCCTCGGGACGTCTGTAATCTTTTTCTGCTTGCGGCTGCAACGATGAGCGTGAAAGTGACGCGTTCGACCCTCAAAACAACCGATCATAAAGCCTTTCATTAGACACGTACACGCTCCTTCGCCGCTTCGGCCGAAGAACGGGGAAAAAGATGCGCTTGCCCGATACGGCCTGCATGTTTAGCCAGAATTGCTGACCGTATAATAGCAATAAAACAATTTCGAGATATCGAGATATGCGTCGTCCAAGTATGTAATATATCGTTGAGTGCTGTAGGCGGTGACGATTTCTGAAGCGTATATAACAATGGGGCTTCTCAAAGTTTCGCCGCTGATGATCGCAGTACTTTCCCTGTTGTTTCTGAATTTCGCCGAGTGCGCCGATAATGCCGATGTCAGATCGAGTGCGAGCCCGGAGCTCGACGCGAGTGAGAACGCGACGTCGACCTTCCTAAATTTCGGTCAGAAGGCGAACGGGGATCAACGATACTGGTACGAGCATCTGGACGACACCGACAGAATGCTGAAGAGCAAGGCAGATATCCTGTCCCGCCTGCTGAAAATGCACATAGATCGACTGCGAAATCAAACTGATCAGGTGAGCAAAAATAAACCCATACAGCACGAAAACATTTCAGAAATATTTCAGAAGTATTTCATCTGACAGATGAAAGCATCTCATAGACATTGCAAAATGTTTCTGCAACAGTTACGAGACAACTCCGGAATAGCAAAATGTCCGCGACACTTGCATTCAAAACCTTATAGAAAGGTTGCTGAAAGGTATAGATCAATCTGCAACCTTTCTGAAATATTGCCGAAAGATTATTAAAATAGCTGAAATCTTTTTGATATATTACTAAAGGTTAATTGAAATAATTTTGAAACTTTCCTATGATGTTGCACACAAATTACAAAGCTCTTATTAAAATAAATTGAAAATACTTGAGAAATTATATTTAAATTTATTATACGAGTATTCAGAAGATTGCAAATACTAAAAAGTTATAATAAAAATTATATATAAAATGTATTTATTATTTTTATTGTACGTTTTTATTTAATATTTGCAATCTAATTAATATAATAAATATAATTTCTGAAATATGCTTAATGAAAAAAATACATAATATATATAAGATGTATATAGATATGCATATATATCTATATATATAAGATATATAGATATACACATACATAGCTAAACCAAGTATTCACCAAGTTTGCCTTTAAAAAGCGTGAATTGTTGGCACATTGACAAAGAGCCATTCTTATATTATATATTTTCCTTTTTCTTCCTCCAAATAGTTGATTAAAAGGAAAGAATTATATAGATATTATAATTCTCTGTTCAACCAACACTTACATTTGAAAGAAAAAAAGGATACGTGAAGATAATGCATTTTTTTGTCAACTGGTTAGCTTCACTAAAGATCGAATACTTGGTCTAGGTATATATATATATAATTTTACTTTTTACAATATTCACATTTTTTCAAATTTATTGCATGTGGTAGGTTTTAGAAACATTTCTGTTGCAACATTTCATATGACATATTGCGGAATCCTTTTAGAAATGTTGCATATGAAATGTGAAATCTTGAAATGATTTTAAAACCTTCCTGAAAGCTTTCTGTATTAATCGGTGCTATATGGGAAGTATACTTAATACCTACAGATTTTTAACGAAGGGTTGTCCGAAAGGTAGGCTGAAAGCTGCACGAGATATTAGGATATCTAGAACGGGAATCGATTGTCTAATTTTGTTGTTCGATTTCGGTCTGAACGGTTTCGTCGATCGATTTTGAACGGATGACTTGCCCTTGAATCATATCAGGTGGAACTGGTGTTTCTGGTGGACGCATCCGGTTCGGTTGGCGCAGAGAATTTCCGCAGCGAGCTGAACTTCGTGACGAAGCTGCTGTCGGACTTTACGGTGGACGCAATGTCTGCACGGGTCGCCGTGGTGACTTTCGGCGGTAAAGGCAACATATACCGTAACGTCGACCAGATTTCCCGACACGGGCCGAACGATCACAAATGTTACTTGCTGAATAAACAATTCAATAATATCAGTTACAGCGGCGGAGGAACTTACACGCGAGGCGCGCTTCTCGAAGCGCTAGTAAGTATCGCATTTCACCTACGCAAATAATTTAAAAATACTAGAGAACGATAGTGTATATGCTAGTTATTAAGAAATCATAACAAATATATCGTGAAAATATTTAAAAAATTTTTTAAGATTATCCTTTGCTTATCGTTCTCGATCGCATTTTGAAATGATATTTAATCAATTATTCGCTATTTTTGAGGCGATTCTCGAAAAAGGCCGTGACACGGCAAACAAAGTGGTGTTTTTGATAACCGACGGCTTCAGCAACGGTGGTGATCCACGACCCGCAGCCAATCTTGTGAAGAATACAGGCGCGACGGTATTTACATTCGGTATTCGTACAGGAAATGTGGAGGAACTGCACGACATCGCTAGCACGCCCGGATATACGCACAGCTACCTGCTCGATAGTTTTGCGGAGTTCGAGGCGTTAGCGCGACGCGCTTTGCATCGCGGTGCGCATTTCAATATGTAAAATTATTTAAAAAATTGTATCTAAAGCATCTTAGGAAACTTTTGCTTTAAAAATAAAAAATAAAATCGAAAAATGTTGAAACAAATTGTACGCAAAAAAATTAAAAGCAAAACTCAAACGAGTGTCTAGATTTTCCATTAATATTTCAGATCTAAAAACCGGACAGTACGTATCCGTGACTCTACCAACCGATTGCAACAGTCTGTGTCAGGAGGCAACAAATCAAACTTGTTGTGACGATTTAGCGACCTGCACCTGTGGTACCGCGACCGGACATTACGCCTGCATCTGTCCACCCGGTTACTTTGGTTCCGGTCTTAAAGGCTTTTGTCAACGTAAGTTACACGCAATATTCGACAATATATATTTTGACTATTATTATTTATTGAGCTCGTTAATATCCAGTATATTCAATATTTCAATATTAAAATTTAATTCTCTCAGATATTTTTTAATTATTAATTAAAAAATATCTGATTAATTGCAGCTATATATATTTAATATCCAAAATCTTCTTTTTGGGTTTTCATCAGTTTGTCCAAACGGTACGTACGTTTCTGGAGACACTTTCGGCGATTCCACTGCCGTGTGCATACCCTGCCCAGACGTGAACCACGTTACTATAAAAAATTCCTGCGACTTCGGTGACTGATTGCGTATGCGCCTCTGGTTTTATTACAGATAGTTCCAAATGCGAGGTAATATATATGTGCTTTTATTCTTTAAATCTATAGGAACATTATTAATTTTATCCTCAATTAGCGGTAATCAATATTTGCGTACTGAGATAAGGATTTTTTTGAAATAAGCACAAATTAACTGTACTTTTCCAAGTATTCAGCTTTGTATTGACTGAATTGCACTTTGCAAATTCTAATCAGAAGATTTCCGTGAAACGTTACCAATAGAAACCTTTGCCTGTACCAAGATTCGGTACGTTTCCTTAAGAAAAACTATATCTCTGAGGGGATCCGGATAAGTTACGACGCATGAGCCATATTTCTCCAGGCGAAATTTTGGTTTCGCCGCGAGCCATCCGTACTGTACAATATTAGCTTGCGTTACATAATTTTATTTTAATATTTATTGCAATATTGTGATACCTCGCCATTAGTTGTAACCGGTATCGGTAAGCATGTTCTCTCCTCTTCGTCACGTCTCTCTCTATCTCATCCTTAACTTTGATCTTTTTCTCTTTATACAGTTCATCCAATTCCTGCTGAAGTTTTCTTTAAAGCATCCTACTTGTTAGCTGTTAAAAGTGTATTAAATATTCCATGAACGTTTTGTTCAGCGCACTTACTCGTATTCCTCGAAAAACGGCTCATACTTCTGAATCCATTTCATTTGCGTTAATCTCGATTTCTTCGCTTCCTCTGTCAAATTCCGAAACGCCGCGACGAAGTCCCGAGGTTTCTGACTTCGTGGATCCATGATGTTAACGATAAAATCTAGGCAAATCTCATCAAGAAAACGTTAAAGCCTATCATCATGACAGTGCAGGTGTACCGTGAAATTAATCACAAATTACAGGAGCATGTTACCAGAAAACAAAGTTTAAACACGTGAAGATTTGCACAGTGCATAATATAGAATAAACCCAGTAAGCAAAATGTGTGTAATAAAAAATTATAATACATTTGTAAGTACTTTCATGTTTTTTGGCTTGATTGACAATGATAATTATTTAACTAACATTTATAACGTTTGTTCCTTCACACAAATAACTTTCCCAGCATCTAACTTACGTTACCTCTGTATTTAATATATACTGCTGTTCAACTTTTAATTATTTTCCCACTTGATCACTTAATATATATTTTTTTATTATTTATTTAATAGATGTTATATAACAACCAGTAGATTAACTGCTTCAGATGTACGGATATTGGAATATCTAAATGTTAAAACCAGTTTTAAGCATCACACATTGTACAGAATTAAAGCACCAAACTATATATAGATATATATTATTTTATATATAAATAACTCTATATATAATTCAATGACAGGTTATCCAGCAGTTCGAGTTCAGAAAGCAGCGATACAGATTCTGACAGTAGTACCACTTCAAGCACTAGTAGCAGCCCTCTTGACTCTGATGATTTTAGCGAGCCTGAATGAGGTAAAGGGGACAATTAACAAAGGAGATAAATTGAAATCCTCGATAATTTCTTCATTTTGCTATAATTATATTTTATTTTGCTATAATTATAGTTGTACTATATTTTTGTAAAAATAAATAGTAATCTTCGTGTTATATTAACCATTTACTAAGGATAAGGAAAATCGTAAAATATTGAATCTTATTTTTTTATCGAAGTATTGTACTTACACATATTCGTGATACTTTATATGATACTTTGCACGATGTGAATCTGCCACCTATAATTTTTATGGTAACGATGATCTTCCATATATTATGCTACGTAAGTCATGTTATGTAAATCATGTTGAATTTATATTTGTGTAAAAAATAATATACAAAAGTTTACCTATGATAAAAGAGAGTTCATACATTTTATCAATAAAATAACGTTTCTAAGTAAATGCGCTTTAATTTAATCTGTAATTAATCCAAGTCAGGAGTTTATTATAATGTTCGATTAATTTGTTTCGTGCCTCGTCTTCCCTATCGATTTGTTCATTTTCATTAATTGTTGTTCCCAAAGAATTGATCTTATTTACTCCAACGATATTTGGTGGATTAACAGAATCCGTCTCCGCATTTATATCCATTGTAATTTTTTCATTTGAGTAATTCTTATCCGCTTTCGATGACTTTGAAACATTCACCGAATGCTCGGTGGCGTTGCCGTGCTGTTGTTCGTTGTGACTAATCTAAAAATTAAAGCAATGTTAAATTAATGTTAATTAATTAATGTTAAATGTTAATGTTAAAAATGCGACATCAATGTTAAATTAATTACTGTATGAGAAAACATAAATTTCACGATAGCTAGTGTTAAAATAATTTGTAATAAGCAATGAACGAGCGGTAAGATATAAATATGCTGAGAATGGTTTTACCGTTGTATTATTATAATTATCATTAGACGTTTCATTCCTATCGGTAATATCGCTGTTTTCGTAACTCCTCCAATAGTCCCCTACTTCTCCGTACAATCCCGGACTCTCGTCTCGATCGAAGATATAATTCTGATCAGTGTCTCCCAAGGTGTCTCCTGTATGTTGGTTTATTTTGATCCCCGCTTGATCGTGTTCCTTGGAATTCGATCCTACTTGAAGATCGCTAGCCTGAAGATTTACATGATCACTGAGAATCCGAATCTTGTACGAGAAGAAAGGAAGGCATAATATAAATTTTCTTCAATTTTGAACTGGTAAATAAGTATTCAGTAATTGTAATACAAATAAATATTATAAAATATTATATTCGTAAAACATGAAAGGTAGGATATTTTACCCGCGACGAGTCTGCCGGCGTAACACTGAACCCGGAATCGAGGTGCCCGTGATAATCAGGATCGTCGGTCCTCAGGATCAAGTGCGTATACTTCCTCGTCTTTTCGCCATCCCTGTGCACGTGCGTGCATACATAATTATACGCAGAGGCAGAGGAAGAAAGCGCACGTCTCCGGTACGTGCGGCATCCTCGATTTCACTAGTCTTATCTGCAAAATAAACACTCGTCAAGGTGGCGATGACCACCCGCCAGGATGCAGGATACCGATCTTCGTAACTACCGACTGAATCGCTTTGTCCGCGCTCGCTCAAATTGTCAGAGCTGTTATTTGCATTGCCATCACTGCCCGAGGCCTCGCCGTCATCCGCGTCATCGGAAATCGTCATTTTTATCGTGGAAATGCCATCGGCGCCCGTGACGTTGTCGCCAGTCGCCGGCTCGTCCAGCATCAAAACGCGATCCTTCATCTCCCCGTAGTTCGCGGAATCATTTTTTCTCGGCGTGAACATCCCTTGCCGTGCGGGATCGTCCTCCGCGACCCAAAGGTAGTCTCGCTGGCTGGGTTTGAATTTGTCGACGTTCCTTGGCTACCCGGATGACTTTCCCCGATGGAAGACTCGGTCGTATCGTTATCGAATTGATAAGTAATTCCAGGCTCGACGGACAATTCCGTCACGCCTGCGAGATCAAGACGGTCAGCATTATCTGTTGCCTCGTCGGTCGGAACGGGGGTATGTTGCTCTCTGTGTGCTCCTCCTCTAATGACTCGTTCAGACGCAAACCCAGATAGCCAAGTCTGCCGAAAGCAGATGATGCTAACTATCTGCTATCAACTATTGCCAGCCAAAAGACAACAAATTTCATACAGAAGTTGTTATTAACGATTAATTCGACAAATTGGTGCCAGAAATGTAACAGAGCTTGCTCGCAAAATCTAAGAACAGATTGGCGGCAGAAACCGAGCAGAATCTGCAAACATGGCTCGAAGTCGGATTGTCGACAGAAACCGAGCAAGATTTGCGCACGCGGAATCTAACGGCAGATTGGCGGCAGAAACCGAGCAAGATCTGCGCGCGCGGAATCTAACGGCAGATTGGCAGCAGAAACCGAACAGGATCTGCAGCTTTTGACAGTATTCAAATTTACACGGCTATGGATATGTGTTTCGCTCCGCATCGCTATGCGGTGCACGCGTCGAGTTCTTACTCGATGTTAAGATTTAGCCTAACAGTTCTATAAGTTAATATACGCGCCTTGGCATGATAATATTAATTTTTCTGAAAATTTTTGCACTCGCGGCACAGAGGCTCCCATGGACAACGTCCATGTAGTTCACGCGCGCCACGAGCAATCTGAAGTTCGAAAGCAAAATTCGGACTTCAGATTAGAATAAATTAACAATAAGAGAGAGATTATGCAACGAACTGTCAGAAAGACACATCAAGCCAAATGTACTTTAATTTAACAAACAAACAAATGCGTTCTTTTAACAATTTATAGTGCGTTAAAAGTGAACACATGCTTTAATCTGCCGTCAAATGTTAACAGATCCTGCTCGGTTTCTGCCGCCAACCTGCTGTCAGAGTCCGTTAGCAGGCTCTGCTGGCAGATCACTATCCTAATGCGGACATAACGGATGCCAATTTGCTATCGACTTCTGCAGTAATCTGTTGCCAATCTGCTGGCAGATCGCACACATTTTGCTTACTGGGAAGTGGCGTTCCCCAAACGCTCGGTGGTCCGGATCGGATCGGCGTCTATGTTGTCGGCTTTGCCTGGATCGGTTTCCCTTTCGGTGCCGTTCGTTAAACCAGAAAGGTATTCTTTGTCGTCTAGCAGTTTGTACGTGGAGGACTACAGTAATAATTAAGAGCGTTTGTTGCAAATTAAAATTGCGATATGTTCTGCATTAGTGTGCTCTGTTACGAAAATAATAGACGCGTTAAAACAAAATTCGCTCACGTCGCATCCACCGCACGGGTCCTCCAGACACGTGGACAGAATAGTCGCTTTCACGTAAGGCAAGTGTAAAATGCTCCACGGCACTATCACCTGATACGTTAATCTGCCGCAGCTAAAAGTATTTCAGCGACATCAATTTTCCGTTGTTAATCGATACTCGAGATTTTAATCTTTTTATCTCAAGTCATTAAATTTATTTAAATATCCACCTGTCTAATCTATATCGATCCCATGAAACATTTAAATCTTTTTGTTTAAATTTTAAAACTCCTTTGTCACGTTCTCCTTGCAGGTAAATCCAGAAAATTTATAGCGCGCAAGTTAAATGAAATAATGAAACATGTTTGCGCGAGAGAGAAGGCAATATTAACGAGAAAAAATTAAAAGATTATTAATTTTAAATGAAAATAAAAAATAAAATTTTATTATAAAATAAAAAAAAATAAAAAGATCATTAACTTCCGCGTCGCTCTCACCGATCGATGACGACCACTTGATCCTTCGACGCGCGGAATGTCTTCCATATTTGTAACTGTGGACCGTCCCGAAGGAAGATTATTTCCGAGTTGCCTTCCTTGAAAATGTCAGCATTGATGTTCACAAAATTCTCCGTATCAGGGAACATCGTTGCTATCTGCCTCCATGCCTCAATCTCCTCGTCATCCTCGGTATCGTCCTGCGTCAGGTCGGGCGGCGGTGATATCGCGAAAAACCGGATATCCGGGAAACCAGATTTCCGCATGCGCGAGCTCAATACGTTCAGCCTGGTCGATCGATCAACGAACGTAACGAAAGTACCGATGCGATATTCTTCATATTCTTCATTCACGATTTTATTTGATATTTTGACTCACATGACGGCTTGTCTGAAGCTGTATTGCCAGGAGGGATCCAAGAAGGCCAAAACACACACATGACCGAGGTGTTCTCTCCATATGTTGACGGAATGGCACTGCTCGAAATATTTCGGCTCCTCTTGACGTTTCCTCACACGAGACCATCGGTCGCCGTTTACTCCGAGTACGCGCGAAACACGCGAGTAAGTCGTCGTCTCTCCCGACGCGAAACTCACGACGAGGAGCGCCGCAATTAGTAAGAAATTTCCGATTAACATGACTGAAACGCACTTTTGCTCGTACGATAATAGGCGTAATAAATCTCTCATTATCTGTTTTATTTCTCTTTTTTTATAGCGACTTTGACTTTGTCGCGTTGTCAGAATTTTGTGAAATTCGCGACATTGACGGTATCATATAAGTGATACTTAAAATTGTTTGTTTAAGCGTAATTGAGAAACAACAGCATTTTATATCTGCGCGATTTGTTGTGCACGATACGACGAGGCGATACTCAATGTTTCAATAATAAATTACAAGTAAATTAACGCGGCGGCGCTCCGCGATATCGCGGCTCCTCAAAAATTGACCCGCGCGTAGCATCGACGCGATATGTATGCAGGTCACGCGGAAACTGTGGTGTTTTTCTGGTGTCATGTGTTGTTCTACCGTGGAACATCCCTACCACCTAACAGCGTGACATATCTCCGCACGACCATGCGTATAAATAAATATTGAGAATTACGCACTTTAAAACGAAAACAATAATCCACGAAAACGAAAACAATGGTCAATTCTTTTTCCCCCGAAAGAAAGAAACTCGTTGACGCGGTTTCGAGGAGATAATCGCGATGCGATCTAAATTAATTAATTAATTAATTGTATTAATTAATTGCGTACTCGTTGTGCAATTGTATAGGTAAATACGATTATACGAAGGGAAAAATGACGAAGACGAAACCGTTCGCTGATGTCTATTCACGAACACGTGCGCGCGTCAAGAATCGTACAATCGAACAGAGGCCCCTTGTTCTCGCGTCTTCTCGCGTTATGCTCTTTTACACGATTCCGCTACCCAGTAGTGTCTCGTCTCCGTGCACGACCGACTTGCCCATTTCGTCTGTTCATCTTCAGCTTTCACAACCAGGCGCACAAGCGGTAATTCGCGTCAAGCTAACTGCACGTCCTCGGGACGTCTGTAATCTTTTTCTGCTTGCGGCTGCAACGATGAGCGTGAAAGTGACGCGTTCGACCCTCAAAACAACCGATCATAAAGCCTTTCATTAGACACGTACACGCTCCTTCGCCGCTTCGGCCGAAGAACGGGGAAAAAGATGCGCTTGCCCGATACGGCCTGCATGTTTAGCCAGAATTGCTGACCGTATAATAGCAATAAAACAATTTCGAGATATCGAGATATGCGTCGTCCAAGTATGTAATATATCGTTGAGTGCTGTAGGCGGTGACGATTTCTGAAGCGTATATAACAATGGGGCTTCTCAAAGTTTCGCCGCTGATGATCGCAGTACTTTCCCTGTTGTTTCTGAATTTCGCCGAGTGCGCCGATAATGCCGATGTCAGATCGAGTGCGAGCCCGGAGCTCGACGCGAGTGAGAACGCGACGTCGACCTTCCTAAATTTCGGTCAGAAGGCGAACGGGGATCAACGATACTGGTACGAGCATCTGGACGACACCGACAGAATGCTGAAGAGCAAGGCAGATATCCTGTCCCGCCTGCTGAAAATGCACATAGATCGACTGCGAAATCAAACTGATCAGGTGAGCAAAAATAAACCCATACAGCACGAAAACATTTCAGAAATATTTCAGAAGTATTTCATCTGACAGATGAAAGCATCTCATAGACATTGCAAAATGTTTCTGCAACAGTTACGAGACAACTCCGGAATAGCAAAATGTCCGCGACACTTGCATTCAAAACCTTATAGAAAGGTTGCTGAAAGGTATAGATCAATCTGCAACCTTTCTGAAATATTGCCGAAAGATTATTAAAATAGCTGAAATCTTTTTGATATATTACTAAAGGTTAATTGAAATAATTTTGAAACTTTCCTATGATGTTGCACACAAATTACAAAGCTCTTATTAAAATAAATTGAAAATACTTGAGAAATTATATTTAAATTTATTATACGAGTATTCAGAAGATTGCAAATACTAAAAAGTTATAATAAAAATTATATATAAAATGTATTTATTATTTTTATTGTACGTTTTTATTTAATATTTGCAATCTAATTAATATAATAAATATAATTTCTGAAATATGCTTAATGAAAAAAATACATAATATATATAAGATGTATATAGATATGCATATATATCTATATATATAAGATATATAGATATACACATACATAGCTAAACCAAGTATTCACCAAGTTTGCCTTTAAAAAGCGTGAATTGTTGGCACATTGACAAAGAGCCATTCTTATATTATATATTTTCCTTTTTCTTCCTCCAAATAGTTGATTAAAAGGAAAGAATTATATAGATATTATAATTCTCTGTTCAACCAACACTTACATTTGAAAGAAAAAAAGGATACGTGAAGATAATGCATTTTTTTGTCAACTGGTTAGCTTCACTAAAGATCGAATACTTGGTCTAGGTATATATATATATAATTTTACTTTTTACAATATTCACATTTTTTCAAATTTATTGCATGTGGTAGGTTTTAGAAACATTTCTGTTGCAACATTTCATATGACATATTGCGGAATCCTTTTAGAAATGTTGCATATGAAATGTGAAATCTTGAAATGATTTTAAAACCTTCCTGAAAGCTTTCTGTATTAATCGGTGCTATATGGGAAGTATACTTAATACCTACAGATTTTTAACGAAGGGTTGTCCGAAAGGTAGGCTGAAAGCTGCACGAGATATTAGGATATCTAGAACGGGAATCGATTGTCTAATTTTGTTGTTCGATTTCGGTCTGAACGGTTTCGTCGATCGATTTTGAACGGATGACTTGCCCTTGAATCATATCAGGTGGAACTGGTGTTTCTGGTGGACGCATCCGGTTCGGTTGGCGCAGAGAATTTCCGCAGCGAGCTGAACTTCGTGACGAAGCTGCTGTCGGACTTTACGGTGGACGCAATGTCTGCACGGGTCGCCGTGGTGACTTTCGGCGGTAAAGGCAACATATACCGTAACGTCGACCAGATTTCCCGACACGGGCCGAACGATCACAAATGTTACTTGCTGAATAAACAATTCAATAATATCAGTTACAGCGGCGGAGGAACTTACACGCGAGGCGCGCTTCTCGAAGCGCTAGTAAGTATCGCATTTCACCTACGCAAATAATTTAAAAATACTAGAGAACGATAGTGTATATGCTAGTTATTAAGAAATCATAACAAATATATCGTGAAAATATTTAAAAAATTTTTTAAGATTATCCTTTGCTTATCGTTCTCGATCGCATTTTGAAATGATATTTAATCAATTATTCGCTATTTTTGAGGCGATTCTCGAAAAAGGCCGTGACACGGCAAACAAAGTGGTGTTTTTGATAACCGACGGCTTCAGCAACGGTGGTGATCCACGACCCGCAGCCAATCTTGTGAAGAATACAGGCGCGACGGTATTTACATTCGGTATTCGTACAGGAAATGTGGAGGAACTGCACGACATCGCTAGCACGCCCGGATATACGCACAGCTACCTGCTCGATAGTTTTGCGGAGTTCGAGGCGTTAGCGCGACGCGCTTTGCATCGCGGTGCGCATTTCAATATGTAAAATTATTTAAAAAATTGTATCTAAAGCATCTTAGGAAACTTTTGCTTTAAAAATAAAAAATAAAAATCGAAAAATGTTGAAACAAATTGTACGCAAAAAAATTAAAAGCAAAACTCAAACGAGTGTCTAGATTTTCCATTAATATTTCAGATCTAAAAACCGGACAGTACGTATCCGTGACTCTACCAACCGATTGCAACAGTCTGTGTCAGGAGGCAACAAATCAAACTTGTTGTGACGATTTAGCGACCTGCACCTGTGGTACCGCGACCGGACATTACGCCTGCATCTGTCCACCCGGTTACTTTGGTTCCGGTCTTAAAGGCTTTTGTCAACGTAAGTTACACGCAATATTCGACAATATATATTTTGACTATTATTATTTATTGAGCTCGTTAATATCCAGTATATTCAATATTTCAATATTAAAATTTAATTCTCTCAGATATTTTTTAATTATTAATTAAAAAATATCTGATTAATTGCAGCTATATATATTTAATATCCAAAATCTTCTTTTTGGGTTTTCATCAGTTTGTCCAAACGGTACGTACGTTTCTGGAGACACTTTCGGCGATTCCACTGCCGTGTGCATACCCTGCCCAGACGTGAACCACGTTACTATAAAAATTCCTGCGACTTCGGTGACTGATTGCGTATGCGCCTCTGGTTTTATTACAGATAGTTCCAAATGCGAAGGTAATATATATGTGCTTTTATTCTTTAAATCTATAGGAACATTATTAATTTTATCCTCAATTAGCGGTAATCAATATTTGCGTACTGAGATAAGGATTTTTTTGAAATAAGCACAAATTAACGTACTTTTCCAAGTATTCAGCTTTGTATTGACTGAATTGCAACTTTGCAAATTCTAATCAGAAGATTTCGTGAAACGTTACCAATAGAAACCTTTGCCTGTACCAAGATTCGGTACGTTTCCCTTAAGAAAAACTATATCTCTGAGGGGATCCGGATAAGTTACGACGCATGAGCCATATTTCTCCAGGCGAAATTTTGGTTTCGCCGCGAGCCATCCGTACTGTACAATATTAGCTTGCGTTACATAATTTTATTTTAATATTTATTGCAATATTGTGATACCTCGCCATTAGTTGTAACCGGTATCGGTAAGCATGTTCTCTCCTCTTCGGTCACGTCTCTCTCTATCTCATCCTTAACTTTGATCTTTTTCTCTTTATACAGTTCATCCAATTCCTGCTGAAGTTTTCTTTAAAGCATCCTACTTGTTAGCTGTTAAAAGTGTATTAAATATTCCATGAACGTTTTGTTCAGCGCACTTACTCGTATTCCTCGAAAAACGGCTCATACTTCTGAATCCATTTCATTTGCGTTAATCTCGATTTCTTCGCTTCCTCTGTCAAATTCCGAAACGCCGCGACGAAGTCCCGAGGTTTCTGACTTCGTGGATCCATGATGTTAACGATAAAATCTAGGCAAATCTCATCAAGAAAAAACGTTAAAGCCTATCATCATGACAGTGCAGGTGTACCGTGAAATTAATCACAAATTACAGGAGCATGTTACCAGAAAACAAAGTTTAAACACGTGAAGATTTGCACAGTGCATAATATAGAATAAACCCAGTAAGCAAAATGTGTGTAATCTGCCAACAGATTGGCAACAGATTACTGCAGAAGTCAATAGCAAATTGGCATCGTTATGTCCGCATTAGGATAGTGATCTGCCAGCAGAGCCTGCTAACAGACTCTGACGGCAGATTGGCGGCAGAAACCGAACAGAATCTGCTTTTGGCCATTCATATTTACGATATATTAAAGCATGTGTTTACTTTTAACACACTATAAATTGTTAAAAGAACGCATTTGTTTGTTTGTTAAATTAAAGTACATCTGGCTTGATGTGTCTTTCTGACAGTTCGTTGCATAATCTCTCTCTTATTGTTAATTTATTCTAATCTGAAGTCCGAATCTTGCTTTCGAACTTCAGATTGCTCGTGGCGCGCGTGAACTACATGGACGTTGTCCATGGGAGCCTCTGTGCCGCGAGTGCAAAAATTTTCAGAAAAATTAATATTATCATGCCAAGGCGCGTATATTAACTTATAGAACTGTTAGGCTAAATCTTAACATCGAGTAAGAACTCGACGCGTGCACCGCATAGCGGTGCGGAGCGAAGACACATATTCATAGCCGTGTAAATTTGAATACTGTCAAAAGCTGCAGATCCTGTTCGGTTTCTGCTGCCAATCTGCCGTTAGATTCCGCGCGCGCAGATCTTGCTCGGTTTCTGCCGCCAATCTGCCGTTAGATTCCGCGTGCGCAAATCTTGCTCGGTTTCTGTCGACAATCCGACTTCGAGCCATGTTTGCAGATTCTGCTCGGTTTCTGCCGCCAATCTGTTCTTAGATTTTGCGAGCAAGCTCTGTTACATTTCTGGCACCAATTTGTCGAATTAATCGTTAATAACAACTTTTGTATCAAATTTGTTGTCTTTTGGCTGGCAATAGTTGATAGCAGATAGTTAGCATCATCTGCTTTCGGCAGACTTGGCTATCTGGGAATTCACGTATTTTCCAGCTATAACATGCCCGAAGCTGAGAGTTCCGGACAACGGGTACTTGGTGAAGGCAAGCGCCTGCAGCAACGTGGTACACGCGGCATGCGGTATAAGGTGTAGAATCGGCTTTCATCTGACGGGTGACAGCATCCGGCTTTGCGGGAAGGACGGCGCTTGGTCCGGAAACGAACCACAATGCTTGCGTGAGTAGATAAGTGTCCCCGATAGAGCATATAGCGAATTAAATTTTAAACGATGAGGCTCTCGCAGTGAAGACATGCCCGGCTATTCGCGCGCCCGTGCACGGCCACGTAAAATGCGAGCACGACGGGGACTACCAGCACCAATTCAAGGAGGATTCCACCGTTTATCCAATCGACACTCGTTGCCAGTTCGAGTGCGATGTAGGCTATCAGCTTCGCGGCAGTAAAGTGCGCAACTGTCTACCCTTAGCCCGCTGGGACGGCTTGAAAGTCACGTGCAACGGTAAAGCATTATACAGGGTGTTTCCTCTAACTGTAGCACTTAGAATATCCCTGCTTCCTTTGATGATATGAAAAAAGTCAAAGGACGAAAATTGTTCGATTCAAAGAGACTAGTACTCTGGTAAGAAAATTATTTTTTTTAATGTGACCTTTCACAAGATATCAAGGTCATGAACATTTTTTTAAATGAGATGGTATATTTTCCTTAACGAAATGATGTAGCTTGTAAAAAAACAAATTCAACCATACAGAATATGTTGACCTTCAAATGACTTTAAACCACAAAAATCACGTTTAGGAAAATAAACTCTATTTATTGTATGTATAACTACAAAGATATACCTTTTTTTTACAGATGTTCGAAATGATCACCGTTTACTTCTATACACTTTCGAATTCGATGAATAAACGATTGTTTTACGTTTTTGAAAGATTCCGGAGTAATTGCGGTGCACGCACGCTGAATTCTTTCTCGCATACCTTCAGGTGTTGTCGGAATATCGCGATAAACTTCATTTGCACGGAACATACTCAACGAATCATTTCCTGATCGCTGGATTGGACGTGGTGGAAGAATTTCTTGGCCGGCTCGATCACCAGATCTTACGCCTCTTGATTTTTTTCTTTGGGGACACCTAAAAAATGAAGTTTATCGCGATATTCCGACAACACCTGAAGATATGCGAGAAAGAATTCAGCGTGCGTGCACCGCAATTACTCCGGAATTTCTCAAAAACGTAAAACAATCGTTTATTCATCGAATTCGAAAGTGTATAGAAGTAAACGGTGATCATTTCGAACATCTGTAATAAAGGTATATCTTTGTAGTTATACATACAATAAATAGAGTTTCTTTTCCTAAACGTGATTTTTGTGGTTCAAAGTCATTTGAAGGTCAACATATTCTGTATGGTTGAATTTGTTTTTTACAAGCTACATCATTTCGTTAAGGAAAATATACCATCTCATTAAAAAAAATGTTCATGACCTTGATATCTTGTGAAAGGTCACATTAAAAAAAATAATTTTCTTACCAGAGTACTAGTCTCTTTGAATCGAACAATTTTCGTCCTTTGACTTTTTTCATATCATCAAAGGAAGCAGAGATATTCTAAGTGCTACAGTTAGAGGAAACACCCTGTATATTGCTTCAATTAATATTGGCTCACGGCAATTTAGTGATTAATAAAATAAAATAAAATAATTAATAAATAATAAAATAAGTGTTATGCGGTAACAGCTGTCAAGTGCGAACCTCTACCGGAAATCGTGAACGGCGATATCCTTCCCGAGATCTGCACCGGCCCGGCGAAGGTGCCGTTTGCTACCAGTTGCACGGTAACTTGCAACGAAGGCTTCGTCCTAGAGGGACCTTCCAATAGATCGTGCAATGGACGTACAGGGCTTTGGTCACAGCGTCATATTATTAACCGATGTATAGGTCAGTAATAAAACTTACAATATTTTTTTATATGTAAATTTCAATTTAAATTTTATGTAAATCACCTGTAAATGAAGTTCAACTTTACTTTCTGATTAAAATATATCATATGTCGATTGTCGCGCGCAGATAACACGCCGCCGCTTATAAAATGCCCGAGTGACATCGTCGTGGAAACCGCGAAGGGCCAGAACTACGCATACGTAAACTGGACGACACCCGTAGTGACCGATAATGCAGACGCATCGCCCGCTTTGTGGACGAAACCGCACATCGTTTTCCCGTGGAAGATAAAGATCGGCACGCGCATTGTCGTATACGTGACGCAAGATGCGAGCGGCAACAAAGCCAGATGCAAGTTCAAAGTTAAAGTCCTCGGTAAGCTGCAGCTAATAATAAATCGGATAAAATAATTTGAAAGTACTTGGAAATAGTTAAGAAGGAATTGAACGGTGCCCCGGTGCTTGCCCCGATGAGCTAGATACATGCAATAATTATTTATAATTATTATTAAATGATCGCAGATAGAGAACCACCGACAGTAGAGAATTGCGTTGATCCCCCAACGTTCTACACCGACTTTGATAGTGGCCTTGATAACATAACATGGGACGAGCCTGTTTTCTACGATAACTCGAGAATCTCAGTGCGAGTTAATCAGAGCCACGAACCGGGCAAGAATATTTTTTCGATCGGCCAAACGAAGGTCTCCTACAATGCTACTGACAAATATGGCAATGGAGCAACTTGCGCGTTGAATATTACAGTAGAAGGTACGCTTACTTTAATCGATGATGCCATGCAATAACATAATAATTAATAATTCTGCAAAATTACTTCCATAGATGTATGTAGAAACTTGACAGCACCGGCCAATGGTCGGTTAAACTGTTCTTCGATAGACGATCGAGAAACACAGTGCATTCTAACTTGCGAGGATGGTTACGACTTCGCGGTTGAGTCAACGAGTTTCAACGTTGTCAACGATGAATTGTTGTTAAGATGTAATTCGAGCGGTCATGTGTGGGAGGACAATAACTTGCCGGAATGTTTAGGTACTTTTATTTCGATAAATTTGGATAAATCGTGAATTTTTTAATTCTCTGTCGATCACTAATCAAATCGTGATTTCACTTGCGAATAGAAACGCAAGTACCGAAAACAATATCTCAGGAGGGAAATGTAATATTGCAAGCGAATGGAAGTGCACTGTGTGACAATCAGACCACTCTTCGTGAAGTAAGTTACTTTTCTGAAAAATAAAATTAATTTATTTTTGGATAATTTTGATATAATATTTATATCTTGTAGTTAACCGATCATATTACTAATGACTTGAAATTAAAATTGCTGGATATTTGCGGTAATGAGATCGAGTGCAGTCTAGTCAACTTCGAACCTGAATGCGAAGACGATGCTTTGTCACCGAAGAATTTTGAGGATAATCTGATAAGAAGACGAAGATTCAATTACGATTATAATACGCAAACTATGAATATTCTCAGAAATAACAAAGCCGCAATATTTAAAAGATTGAAACGTGCAACTAAATTGAATCCCAATGACTTCAATAAGAATAAAGCTAAATCCCAGCGAAAAAGAGAGAAGATTGAGATTAAATTCAAGTTTATTGGTAAGAGTCGAATTTTATACTCAATCCGCGAAGTTTTTGACTTGTATATTGTAAAAGAAAATTTTACAGGTAAAATAATTGACGAGAACTTTGACAACCCTAAACGCGGAGTGCAAAAGTTAAGAGAAAAGATTGAGACAATGACACAGTTGGGCAAGTTAGATTTGCTTGATAACCGAACTAATCAGGAGATCGCGAAGCTTGCTTTGAATCTGCATCTGGTGTTCAAGGAGCCTCAGAATCTTTGCAGTCCTGGAAGTGTACTAAAAAAACATGGTTGCGGTTAGTATAAGTGCATAACTTTTATGTGTTATGTGTCTTGTTATAACATAGAAATTTCAATCCAACATTTTCAGTACAATGTCCCGCGGGTACGTTTTACAATTCCACCACGAGGACTTGTCACCCGTGTCCGTTTGGGCAGTATCAGAATGCAACTGCTTCGCTAAAGTGCCAGTCTTGCCCGGATCGCACGTTCACGAAGAGGATGCATGTGAAATCTGCGAAGGATTGTATTCGTAAGAACTTAATCGAATACGTCGAATTATGTAATGTATATATTTAATATACATATTCTTTTCTTGCAGCTATATGCCGTCCGGGATATTATTCCCGGCGTAAACGCTACCATGGATCGCGTTTAGCCATGGAACCCTGCTCTGCATGCGACATTGGCTTTTACCAACCGAATTATGGACAAACTTTGTGCTTGCCTTGTCCATTTAATACGACGACCGAGAACCGCGGCTCTGCAGCTATCAATGATTGCCTGCCGTTACATGATACAGAAATCGATGACTGTCGAACGGACGTGTGCTCAAATGGAGGTCGATGCGTGCAAGATGAAACTGGTTTTGTTTGCGAATGTAACAAATATCATGTGGGTAAGGGACATTCATTTAAAATTATAGAATGATAGTAAAAATCTTATTTTTTCTAAACTTTATTTTTTATTTTACTATCATAAACAAAATAAATATACTTTGCTCTCATTATGAGTTTGCTTTCAGGATCAAAGTGCGAAAAATTCAAAGATCCGTGCGGTTCTTCGCCGTGTCTAAACGAGGGAGTGTGCAAGGTACGACAGCATCCCAATAACTCTATCACGTATGAGTGTACGTGCAAAAGCAGTTACATGGGTGTCAACTGTGAGGTAAATAAGAGTAATTTTATAAACTAAACATTCGCAATAAAACGATAAATTCTATATTGATAAACTCGATAAATTAATTCGCTCGTTTCATTCTTCGTCCCAGATTTACGTGGATGAATGCTTTAGCAATCCTTGTCAAAATGACGGTCAGTGCGTGAGTACCGAGAGTGACTTCATTTGCAATTGCAAGGACGGATTCGAAGGTACATTTCTCCTTACTGTAACGTATCATGATAATTCTTCTCTTCTACTTTAATTCTACTTTGCTATGTATATCGTTCAGGGCAGTTTTGCGAAATTCCGATGGACCACTGCGAGCTCATGCCATGCGAGGAAGGATCTACGTGTCGCACCGTAAATGGAACCTGGCGATGTTTCTGCAAACCCGGATTCCTGGGGCGTCATTGTAATCTATTACCCTGCGACTGGTTACCGTGTCACGCGAACTCGATTTGCGTTAATATCAAAGAGGAGAACGCAACGCGAAAGAGTTACAGGTAATTTGAAGTTTCGTAAAAAAAAAATAAAAGATGTTGCTGATTTATTTTGTAATCGATCCAGATGCGAATGTCCTGAGGGATATAAAGGGGAAGATTGTGCAGCCAAGATTAATTACTGCGATAGCTCACCTTGTTTAAACAACGGGAATTGCATAAATCACGTTCATAACTACACTTGCGACTGTCACATCCCTTTCACAGGACGCAACTGCGAAGTTGGCAAGTTGGAAATTTAATTCGTGATTCGGTTTCTCAAATTGCAAGTTAATAATAAATATCTAAAATTGTTTTATGTTAATTAAAATTTATTTTATAATTGTGTTAGAGTTATCATCTGATTATGTGATGCATTTCACAAAATCCGGCACAACGGACTATGTCATTACGAAAGGACCCGCGAGAGATCTCTCTCAGGTAGGTCACAAGAATTATTATAAATATATTACTGAATTATTAATAAATATATTACTCTACCAATTCCAGTTATCCGTCTGTCTGTGGCTGCAATCGATGGATACTTTCAATTATGGTACAGTGTTGTCGTACGCGACAGCATTCTACGATAACGCTTTTACAATAACAGATTACAACGGGTAAATAATTATTCGGCACTTCACTTCCTTATTAAAGTCGCAAATACAATTCTACTGATATTTCATAGAAGTAGAATGAAATGTTAGCGTGACTATTGAATTAATTCTTCCGAGATAATATATTTTGTTCTACTCGCAGATTTGTTTTGTACGTCAACGGGGAAAAAGTTGTGACCGACATTAAAGTCAACGATGGCTACTGGCATTTCCTGTGCGTTACTTGGGAGAGCGAGTACGGTTCCTGGCGAGTGTTCGTCGATGGAATACTTAAAGACAGTGGCGTCCGTCTAGCTCGGGGAGCTATTGTTCAAGGTACAATGCGTGTAATTATAAAAAATGATTACGATTATATAAAATCACGGAATTAGAGAATTGCGATCGTCCTGTCCAGCCAATGGATCCCTCGTTGTTGGGCAAGAGCAGGATCGCCTAGGCGGTGGTTTCTCCGAGTCGGAGGCTTTCCTGGGGAAGCTCGGTTTGCTGGATATGTGGGATATCGTGCTGGACGAGGACAACGTAACAGCGTTGTGGGACAGTTGTGAGAAATATCACGGAAACCTTGTCGCTTGGGCGCAACTACAGCAATATATTCACGGTGACATCGTGGTAATGATACGCATTAAATTATAAAATGCTCATTCGGTTTTCAGCGATCATAAACTATAAACGATAGTTCCATCAGATTTTAGGTAGCCTGTTTTGTCGTGGCTGTCCTTTACCTGTCGTACCGTTCAAAGGCAACATTAACATAAGCGAGGACTTCTCCGAAGTAACGTATTACTGTGACAGCGGGTATGCGATTCGATTTAATGGTGAGGAACGTCAGTTTCTCAGAAGGAAATGTCTCAAGCATGGCCATTGGGAAGGATACGATACACCAATCTGTATAAGTGGGTTCTTATTTTTTTTTATTAATTAATAATAATTTTTAATTTTAATTAATAAATAAATTATTTTGATGCGATACAACGTATACAAAAAACGGCAGAAAAAATTATCTTTCTCGTTAAATTAAACTTTTGTATTGAAGAAATAAATTGCGGCTTTCCCGGCTATTTTCCACGCGGTCGCATTCACGGCACGTCGTACTTATATGGTGATGAAATACAGTACTCCTGCGCGGATGGCTACGAACTGCGAGGAAATCCGCATCGAATCTGTAATTCCGACGGCAAGTGGTTCGGACAGCCTCCAATTTGCATAGGTAAATAAAATTTTTTGTTAAACATGTACGTACGTGCTATCATGTATGTAAAAAAAATAATGCTGCAAATTAATATGTGAGCACTAGTCTCTGTACTTGCCTTCTGACAGGAACGACATGCAAAAACTTGCTTGCTCCAGAAAATGGGGATATAGAATACATATTGGAGGAGAACGAAAGGGATGACATCACGATACTACAGGTGTAATGATCTTATTTTTTGCAGAAGAAGCGTTGAGGCTACATTTTCAAGCAGATTGTTTAATTATTTCAGGCCGGCCAGCAACTGGAATTTAAATGCAATCCCGGATATCGTTTAACGGGCGAGAGATATTTGACCTGCTTGGATACTGGTGTTTGGGATCACGAAAGGCCCTCTTGCACGCCTTACGGATGTCCGCCGCCGAAAGAGTTGGTTTTAACTTTACATTCTCTCACACCTCGTCTAGCGGTCACAGTTTGCTTAATATTCCACACTTATATTTATAGAATAGAGCACGGTTATATTGTCCCCGTGACCAACAAATCAAACCGGATTTTCACTTACGACCCCGAGGGAAATACGATTGACGATTTTTCCAGAAGAACCTACCATTACGACGACGTTATTGCGATCTCCTGCCATCGCGGCTACAAATTCCATGGAAATGGCAATTTTTTAACGGAATTCAAATTGCAGTGTTCCGGCAACGGTACCTGGACGGGTACCGTTCCTGATTGCATCCCACGTGTGTGTCCTTGGCCAAATCGCGTGGAAAGTGCAAGAATCTATCTAAAAAGAAAGGATAATGCTACAATCGAAATTCCTATGGAGAGAAATGGGATATCGGAGTCCGATGGTGCAGCGATGGAAATCTTTCCAGACGTGTTCACTTCCGGCGCAGAAATCATCACTGTCTGCGATCCAGGGTACCAATTAGTCGGAGACAAAGTCAGAACGTGCACCGAGCGGGAGAACTGGTCCTCGACTTCCACGTTTTGCGAGCCTTATAATTGTTCCCTCGAGGATCTTTCAATCTTTAAAGTTTTTAGAGGGAACAAGACTATCTTTTCTCTCAGAAACGACACAAACATCATATCGATTGAATCCGATGGGAAATTGTACGATATAGAAAATATCACGGGCACGTACAAGAACTTCAAGGTATTCGTCGAAGGAAATGCTTACGGGCAACGAATAATTCTTACGTGTAAAAATAACATGCAAATGAATTTGAACAAATTAATCAATGAGACAATCCTGAATGTAACATGGACGTGTAATAAAGCTGCAAAATGGGAGATCTTGAATTTATCATTACAAGGATTTGAATTCGAGCAACTTTTTAATGATTCGATGTATATTTGCGATAAATCGTGTGCACCTCCGGAGGTAAGTCGAACACAATTTTCTGGGATTTGCAAGAGGCCCTAAGCTTTAAATTGGAAATAATAATGCAAAAAAATATATTCAATTTTTTGAGAACATTATATCGGAATATCGAGTATGTAGGTATTTAATATCTTAATTATTCAATTTTACTTAGGTACCCGAATACGGATATATCGATGACAATAAGAATACTGACAACATTAATAATCGCAAAGCGATGAACAGTGTCATCACTTTCAAATGTCGCCACGGATATGTGCTCGAGGGTAACGAAGAATCTACTTGCTTAACAAACACTACATGGTCTGCTATACCTTTTTGCAGACGTATGTACAATTCTATTCTTTCACGTTGTGACTGAAAAATATTCCTTTATTAGAGATTTAAATGTAGAATGCTTTAATATCTCTAGCCGTAACATGCGGAGAACCACCGATCGTAGCTAATGCAATGCTGAAGAACGATGTCGGTGGAACTAAGAATCTCACTTTTGGTAATATGATCTCTTATCAATGCATTCCGGGATATCGCATATTTGGGCAAGCGAATCTAAGATGTTTAGGAAGTGGAAAGTGGTCCAGAATGACTGGTAGATGTTCGAGTGCGTGCATATATATATAGATATATATATATAATGCATAATATTTAGATCTATTAATCTTATTATCAGCTGAGAGAAAGAAGTTGACCCAATTCAAGTTCTACTAAGTCATCTTATTGGTTGCAGAAATATCATGCGGCAAACCACAAATCCAGCATGGAATAGTACTTCATGGACGTTCCTACTTGTTTCAAGATCAATTGACTTACGTATGTCCTAATGGCAGAACACAGGGTATGATCGTGTGTCGAGCCGACGGGAAATGGAGCGAGTTGCCAAAATGTAACTAAAGCAAGGCACATTCACGTCGCACTTCAGTCACGCTTCAGAGCTTCAGTGCAATGTTTGAATGAAGGTTCAGTAAAATGATATTTACTTTCGTAACAACATACACATGCTTTTATTTCTTTCCGACCTCTCATATCAAGATTCACGAATGTAATATAGAAAACGTAATTATGCAGTCTTATCACGAAATAAATAATTCTATTTGAAATTTTTCAGAATAGTGTATACACTCAGATATGCGGCAATATCTTATCTACAATTATTAATTTATGCACAATTTACCGTAATCTTTAATTTTAGGATATTGTACTTCAAAGTACATATTTGTATCGTTCGACTGGAAAAAGTTGGTATATATATATATCGATACAAATAATTCTTATCTCAAAAATTGGCATTGTTGGACTCGCGTAGTCAAGTAAAGTAGTTGATCAATACTGGCCGTGAGATGTTCCAGTTTAATTGTACATTTCGTTCGTGTTTCGTACGTAACAGAACAGAAACCGAATGAAGGAAACAAGTATATCATAATAATAATAATACACATCAACTGAGAGGGTAGATCCCCCTTACACATACCATTTGATACGGTACACTGCGTTTTGGTATATAAATATCGTTCGGACATGTTGTATAAACATATCACTACACTATCTGAGGAAGAGCAATGAGGATAAATACGTGAGAAAATAATTTTTTGTATGAACACTGTATATATTAATTTATATCTAATTGAGATGTCGTAAAAATGGAGCACCTTCAATGAAGTAGATTAGCATGGCTACTTCGGGGAGAGAATCCAGATCACTTAACGTGTACGTTTCTCGAAATTATTGCGATTAGAAATAATTTAAGTATCGTTTAACGAAATTATCATTGCCCATATTATTGCTCGCTTCGTCCTAGCGTTTGTTTTTTTTTGTAGTAACGTGTTCTACATACTCCATACTTTTAATGGAACCTATAAATATCTCGGCTTAAGAGAGACTGTCACTAAAAACGAACTTACGGAACACAGCTATACAAGTTGTACGTAGACATGAATAAATACACGTCTTAAATGCCGTAAACAATTCCTCTGCGAATTAAAGAAACGGAAAAAATTTTAGCCACACTAAAACAATTGCTTGCCTAAGCCGAAGACAATCCTTCAGAGTTCCGTCTTTGAGCTACTAGTGAAATATTTAGGTTTAAGCTCCTCAATTCGCTTAATGAAGTCTGTCTTTTCTAAGCAGCCTTCGCACGTCTCTTCCCAGTCGTTCAGTATCTTCTTCAAATCGCGTACCTTCAGTTTCTTCAGATTCACCGTATTGAGATCGATTTGTTTCTCTAAAGACAATACGTTAATTATTATAGAAAATCAATATTGTACGTTTTACAGTAATAGTTATGTTATAGAAATGAATGTAACGTACCAAATCTTAAGTCACATATTTGTGCATCTCTTTTCTTCAGTTTTTCACATATCTTGTCCGCAGGCATAGACCACGACAGTGGCTTGCTAAGTTCACTCAAAATACCAGTGGCGGATTCTTCCAATCCACCTAGATAGTAACACTGCAAATGCAAATAACAATTATAATTAGTTCGAGTAATTTCATTCATTCATGTCTCACTTGCATTTGTTTCTATTATTCTATCCATAAATTTAAACTTACAAATCTGTTTTCTTTTGATTTGGTGCTTTTACAAAATTCCCGAAACTTTGCTTCAATCTTCTTAGTATCGCTTTTAATCTCTGGCGTCAGTGTCTGACTAAATTTGTCCACGACAGCAACACATACTGTAAAATTATATAGACATAAAAAATGCACAATAAGTCATATAAATTTACATATGCATGGCATAGAGCAGAAGAAAGTAAAACTTACCTTCGCATTCACCTTCTTTTAGTGCCGTAACAGCACACACGACTCCAAAAAGTATAGAAAGTATCAAAGACACAGAATTCATCCTTCTTTTTTCTTGCTTTCTGTTGAAGATAATATCGTTAAATTAGTATAAACAGATATAAGTTAACTTATATGTATTATTTAATATCTTTCTGCACAAATAAATAGTCTAACAACGTATCAAATATGTTCTTCTCACAGAGGAGATAATCGATGCTTTTTCTTTGCAACATTGAAATTTTCCCAATAAATCTGAATATTTTTATCAGTCCACATATTTTAGGGGATGATACGAGAAACGTTAACAATCCATTTCGACTTCTCACAAGATTATTGAAACATGAAATGAGTAATTCTCGAATGCAAGAGGAAGAACGTGAGAAAATTCTGAGATTGCTGGAAAACGCAAACTCCCAAATGTTGCTTATTTTTTTCCTTATTGGTTCGATGCCTCTATACCTAGGCACCACCTCAGTCCGTTAATATTTTGGATTTTTTGACGCCTTCTCAAGTGTTGATTGTGCACTAGGTTATTCGGAACAAGCGCAAAAAGATACGATCTACGTACCGTTAGGAACGATTTAACGATCGACGTATCCCTGATACAAAGTTGCTGCTGTCTGGTAATTAACTGGCCGCGCACAATGACGTTAATTCATTCCTTTAAAGTCTTTGACGAATGTCCCGTAACATACTCGCCACAGTTAACTCCGCGCTCGGCTTCTCATACACGTTGGATTCTGTCAAAAACCCGGAATCCCAGCTGGCGCATGCTGATTGGTCATGACGCGCTGATGATTCAGACGATTGCGCTCTTCGCGATTGGTCGCTCTTGCGCGTGAGATACACATAGAGTCGAAACATATGTAGAGTAACCACGTCGCTCTGCAATCTCCATATTTATTCTAGATCCCTAACAACCTTTAACCGATAGAGTACAAAATTATTGACACTTGTGCAAAGAAAAAGAACTTTTATTCAATACGGTTTACAACGTTCGCGAAGCAATAACGTAACAGAATAATCAAAAATAATAGAAAAAACATGACAGCACGTGACGTGTCATGTGTGTGTCAAACCAGTAGCAGAGAGAAACCTGAGAGCGGCCACCAGCCTCCACGGGCACATTTCCTGACGTTTGACGCGCCGCCTGACAAAGTGGACGTGAACTAGTTCGTTACGCTCGGTAATGATACATGATTCGTGTCCAAACTATTCATAAGGAAGCTTTCCCATGTAAACTCTACTTTCGAACGAGTCATAGTGCGTTCGAAAGGGAAGGTAAAAATATTAATGTCGTGTTCGAGGGTTTGGGTGTATGAGCCTTGGTTTCGGAGAACTTTACATCTAAAAGTGAGCATTTTCCAGCGGTACCAAAAGTACCATGAATAGCTACAATTCGGCGTGAAGCGCGGTAGTCCAGTGGCTAAGCGCGAGACTCGCATTTTGCCATCCGCGCAAGTTGGGTTCGAGACCGAGTTGTGATAATTTTTTTTCTTCGGATTTTTGTTTCTTTGTGTTTGCATTATATCTTTTTATTATGTAAATAATAAATTATTATGTAAATAATGATTTATTATGTTTTATTATATTTTGGAGGTATACGTATATGTATAATGAGACATGAACATATACATTTAACATTTGTAAACTTTTTATTTATTTATATAGTTTGTATACTGTCGAGTGTTTATTTATTATAAAATTCTGACTCATTAAAAAAAAGTGTCACAACCTCTGTGCCTATGACTGTACAGTGTTGCGGATGAAACTTTATATAAAAGCATTTATGTTTTTTATGCTTTTATATAAATTTTCCATCCGCAACATTGTACAGTCATGTCAGAATTTTATAATAAATAAACACTCGACAGTATACAAACTATATAAATAAATAAAAAGTTTACAAATGTTAAATGTATATTTTTATGTCTCATTATATACGTATACCTCCAAAATATAATAAAACGTAATAAATCATTATTTACATAATAAAAAAATATAATGCCAACACAAAGAAACAAAAATCCGAAAAAAAAATTATCACAACTCGGTCTCGAACCCAACTCGCGCGGATGGCAAAATACGAGTCTCGCGCTCAGCCACTGGACTACCGCGCTTCGCGCCGAAGCGTGGCTATTCATGGTATGTACTTTCCGTACCGCTGGAAAATGCTCGCTTGTCTCGTTACCGAGCGTAACGAACTAGTTGACGTCCGCTTTGTCAGGCGGCGCCAAACGTCAGGAGGCTGGTGGCCGCTCTCAGGTTTCTCTCTGCCAGTAGTTACCCGCGGAAGAAGTAGAGTAGGTTACGGCACTCGTACAGCGCGCATAGACAATATGGCGCCACGCAGGGAGGCAAGATCTAACCTCAACCCCGGGAAATCTTCGAAGAAGACTAACAAGAATTGGATAGGAAATCACCTGCAATGGCAACGGATCGCTTCCCTGCTGACCGATCCGAAGAAGCTGTCGCTGACGGCGAAGTTATTCGTCGTCCTGGAGATAGCTCTGAACGTGCTGATCATCGAGCGGGTGCCGTACACCGAGATCGACTGGAGGGCGTACATGCAGGAGGTCGAGGGCTTCCTGAACGGCACTTTGGATTACTCCAAGTTGAGAGGTGACACCGGCCCGCTGGTTTACCCCGCCGGATTCGTCTACATCTTCAGCGGCCTGTATTACATAACCTCGCACGGCACGAGCGTGAGAGTGGCGCAGTACCTCTTCGCGGCTCTCTACGTAGTCACGTTAATGCTGGTCTTCCGAATTTACGCGAGGACTAAGAAGGTTCCGCCTTACGTCTTAATCCTGATGTGCTGCACTTCCTACAGGATACACTCGATATTCGTCCTGAGGCTGTTCAACGATCCAGTAGCAATGGCGCTGTTATTTGCGAGCGTCAATGCCTTCCTGGACAGCCGCTGGTGCCTGGGTAGCATATTGTACAGTCTCGCGGTATCAGTGAAAATGAATATACTCTTGTTCGCCCCCGCGCTTCTCATCGCTTACATATGTGCATTAGGAACGTTTAAAACATTATTACATTTATCTATTTGCGCACTTGTACAGATTATCCTTGGTTCTCCGTTTCTGTTAGACAATCCGCTTGCATATGTAAAGGGTGCCTTTAACTTGGGTAGAATCTTTGAATTTAAATGGACTGTAAATTGGAGATTCCTATCTCAGGAAACGTTTAGTCATCCGTATTTCCATGTTCTCCTGTTGGTTTTACATGTATTAACATTATTCTATTGTGCACCCAGTTGGATCACCTACATGAAGTCGTACGTAAAACTGAAGCGCGTGGAAAGAGATTTAAAACCTCAGCTTCGTAAGAAGGAGAAAATAGACATGTGCATCACGAGTCAATTATTTATTTATCCGCTTTTTGTTGCGAATTTTATTGGTATTATGTTCAGCAGATCGTTGCATTATCAGTTCTACATATGGTACTATCATACACTACCGTACATCGCATGGTGTACCGATTATAAGACTGTTTTTAAATTGACTGTCTTGGGTGTGATAGAATTATGTTGGAATACGTATCCAAGCACGGTATACAGCAGTGCAGCGTTGCACATATGTCATATAGTTCTGCTACATGGAATCTTAAAAAATAGGTCGGATAGTGCAAAAGAAAAATGAGAAATCAGATATATACAATATTTTTTTAATTTACAATATTTTAATTGAGAATTATTAAATTCTCAATTTTCTTATGTATTATTTTATATAAAATATATAAAATAATGAAACGTACCCATATCTTATTTAGTATAAAAATTATATTAAATTATGTTTGTACCTTGTGTATAAACTACGTGTATAAAATTAGTTATATTTACACACTTATAATCTTGTTATTTATTAGGATTCTTGTTAGGATTGTTAAAAAATGTACGAATGCTAATTGAATGTAAAGTTAACGCTTTTTGTACATACTGAATAAATGATAAACATTTGATAAAAAGTGGTAAAAAATGTTAATCTATTCCGTGTTTCGTACTTGATTTTATACGTTACAATGTTTTTACAGGAAACCCGTGCGGGACACTGCCTGGGATTTATGTATGTGTGTCATCCGATATTAAGCTATTTTCACATTCCAGAATGCGAAAGCGATTTGGACTACCAAATATCAAGGCCCCTTCCTGCTGCTTAACGTAAGCAGACGGGGAGTAAACAGTTATATCACCGATGATTGTCTTGTATAGTCACAATATAGCCACGGTATGAATTTACAAAGGAGGCCGAGCTGCACGGCGGTCAGTCGAAGTATGTCAAAGAAAGAATCGTCCTCTCCCGCCTTCCAACCGCTCTTTCATCGCATCGCGAACCTTTTGCTCGGCCACGTGGATACCGCTATCTTCTCCTGGATCACTCGGACCACGACTAGTGGTAGGATACCGCTCTGGCCCTGACATTGCGCGCGCGCTGATATCTTGCCTGTAACATCGATCGCGTCCGCTTTCGCATCGCAGTGTCGAGCCAACGGTCATCGGGGTACGTCGGGTATCACCACGACGCCCTTTTGCAAGACGTTGTCAATTTCACTTTTCTACGATACTTTATTTAATATTTCTTTCATATTATACCATCTTCGGTCTCGCGTTTTCTTCTTGCTATTTTTTCTGGCTCGTTCGTTCTTTCCGCTAAATTCTGGCTCGACATTATCAATAAATTCCGTGGTTGATAATAGACTTTGTTTATCGTCAAGGTGCTTTGTTATTTTGATAAAGAAGATACAAGCTGTTTATGAGGCTGCATCGAATGATCGGAAAAGCCGCTTGCCAGTAAGATTCAATACAGGTGAGAAAGTGAGAAAGTATTGTGCGATCCCCTCACGCATTCGAATATAAAACCGTTGGAGAAAGCTGCATTACGATGAAATATAATGGAGTTTTACTACAGCTAGACGATTGCTCGTTGATTTAATTACTTTTACCTAGTTGTATCTAGAAAATATAAAATTTTCTATGTAATTAAATTAAACATTAACAAGTTGAAAAGAATTATAATAAATAATACTAATTTATATTTGCAGGTTTATAAATCGAGTTTTATAACATTGTTATTTTACATCGTGAGATTAACAAATATATCGAATAAATTAGTGTGTGTACAATTACCATTAAATTTAAAAATGCGCGCTACATTTAGAAATATTTGTTGCGTTTCCTCGTATTATATTGTTATACAGGGTGGTCCGTAACTGGTGGTACAATTGGGTACGGGACGATTCTACGAGAAAAAATAAGGCGAAAATATGAAATAAAATATTTTCATACGAGGCTTTGTTTTCGAGGAAATCGACTTAAAAATTTTAGCACTAGATTTAAATAAGACTCGACTTTCCAAATCTTTAGAATAATATTTCTGCTCATGCTTGTGTTTATAAACATTTCTAATGTCACGAAATGCTTTGCGGTAGTCCCACTTCCAAATTCTTCTCGTTATGAACAGTCAGCATCTGTCAACCTATCGATATAATGACGTATACTAATCGCGAGTACAGTAATATGATTTTCGCATTAAGTGCATATGGTGGAAACGCATCTGCTGCAGCAAGATATTATAGAGAATGATATCCTAATCGAGATCTGGAAAGTCGAGTCTTATTTAAATGTACAGTGCTACGTAAAATTTTAGAGTCGATTTTCTCGAAAACAAAGCCTCGTACGAAAAACTTTTATTTCATGTTTTTGCCTTATTTTTTCTCGAAGAATCGCCCTGTACGTAGGGTTGAATGTCCACGCCTATCTCCTTAGCCTTAAAATTCAAACGCAAACTCCTGTATTAAGAATTGATACAAAGTTCTGAATCCTGCCAAAAAAATCCGCACGGATCTTTCAGTATTAATCCTTAATGCAGAATTTTGCGAAGGAGGTCGACATGGACTTTCCGTTCAATCAAGTAATTCACAATATATAATTCATAAATAACAGAGTATTAATGACACGAATGTACAGCAGATCCCTGCATAACACGAAAGATACGTTTTGCATTATATGAACACCACATAAAACAAACTCCATGGGTTATGCGCACACACACACACACACACATATATATATATATATATACATTCATAAATATTCATAAATTCTCACTTTTATATGTAGAAGCAAATCTCTCACCTTAGTTATATCGTAAATTTTAGTTATACCTCGATAGATATACATAACGCATTACAGGAGATTTATTTTCTTCGTTATATACATCATGAATATTTAATCAAATAAGTTACATCATGTAACGCGTACACTTTTGGATTACACGTTACAAAATAAAGTCGTAAAAAGTCTAAATATGTGCATGAGTCAACTTTAGGATTGACATATGCACATTTACAAGAGAAATATATTTGTAAACATTATTTGTGATTTTTCAGTTGATAACTCAATATAACGTTAAAAACAAAGTTATGAACTACAAAAAAAATTTGCAAAAATTTGCACGTAAATGTAACTAAATGTGATGTGAAATCAGCAAATAGCACAATGGATAGGAAAATTGCACGTGATACGATAATGTACTTTATCGGTCTGATAGTATGCGCGAGGTCGTGACACACAGAAAATAAACCGGCAATGACTGGCAAGCAGCAGTTTTTCTCGGTCGAAAAACGTATACACTAACAGTATTCAGATCAGCTTTCATTGAGCCGCATTTCGAAATAAGTTTGCTTTTGTATGGAATCTAATATACATTTTTGTTCAATTTTAATTCGGAAATTATCTGGAAAAAATAAGAAAAGAGAAAATTATTAGACACTGTACATCACGTTTATTTATTTTAATTAATTAATTTAAATTATACGTCTAATTAAATTAAGCAAACAAATGAAATTAATTAAATCAATTCTACATTGCATTATCACTGAAATTATAGAATGGCGTTCATCTGCTGGGAGAAGGCGTTGCTAGTGATATTTGCAGTCGTCACTTTGAGGATTCTTATAAAACTCGGTATTTTAGTATGGAAAAAGTTGATTGCTCCGAATCTTGGATTTGGAATCGATTTACGAACCCAAGGGAGATGGGCAGTGGTAACCGGCGCGACAGATGGACTTGGCAAAGCGTTCGCCAGAGCGCTTGCCCAAAAGGGCCTGGACATTGTCCTGGTCTCGCGATCCATGTCAAGACTGAAAGATGTAGCTGCGGAAATTGAGCAAGAATATCGAGTGGAGACCCGCGTCGTGCAAGCTGACTTAACTGAAGGTCAGGTAGTCTACGCGGAAATCGCCAAAACGACGCAGGACTTGGAGGTAATTGTACAAATGATAAGAAGTAATTTAACACTAGATATAAAAAGAATTGATATAAAAAATTCCGTATTTTTATAACGAATAGTAAAGAATAATTTGAAATTGAAAGAATAATTTACGAAATAGTTTAACAAAAGTTAGACAGGAAATTCTTAGATAGAATTCTCTTAAGAATTTCTTAACGAGTAAATACATTTATGAATAAATGCATTTATGCACATTATACTTATGTCTACGTATTTATGCACTTTTCTTCGCTTTGCTAGTACAAAGATTACGTGTTGCAGCTGAATAATCAATATTCAATCGTTCAGCAAATTCTGCTCATATTTGACGAGAATTCATTCCGCTAGAGCTTTTCAAATATCTATATGTCCACTGAATCTTTACATGAATCTTCAAAAAAAAATGAAATATATAAAAATGATTGAAAAAGACAGTTTTTAGACAAGTTTCATAGATTGTACAATAATAAAAGACGCTAACAAATGTAATATTAATATAAACACTTAAATATGAATGAGAAACAAAAAAGTTATCTTTATCTTTGATCTTTATCCAAGATAATACGAAGGGAAATACCCAGATAACATTTTTTGCTAAAGCAGAGTAGTGTAATCTATTTGCTGGCAATTATTGCTGTCATGTTGCTATAATAATGACAGAAATTAACTTTTGCCACACTTTTGTTGACATAATGCCATAATTATATATTTTTCACCGCAACTGTTGCCCCAAAGGTGCTGTAAAGTTGCTGTTTTCGTGTTTCTTTGCTACCAATATTGAAACAAATGAGGACCCACCTTGTTGCCATTTTGTTTGCAACATTTCTGAGCAAATTCTTAGCAAAATACTTGCAAAATGTCATGTGGGTAACTTGGAGATTTTTCGTAACAGGTCGGTGTCCTCATTAACAATGCAGGGGCGAGCTACGACCATCCGGAGCTGTTCACCAACGTGTCAGAGGAAATCCTTGCGAGGATATTGCAACTGAACGTGGCAGGTGTGACCGGGGTAGCAAGAGCGGTGCTACCTGGTATGATGGAGCGGAAGAAAGGAGTGCTCATAAACGTCAGCTCCTTAGCTGCGGCCATACCGAGTCCCTACTTATCCGTTTATTCCGCCAGTAAGGCGTACATCATCAAGCTTAGCGCCGATTTAGCTACGGAAGCGGCGCCGAGGGGCGTCACCGTTCAGTGCGTTCTCCCTGGACCGGTCGCCACAAAGATGTCCAAGATCAAGTAAGCATCGTCATCTTCTTCCACGCGCTTCACGCGATTTATAGTTCTGGAATGACCAATCTTGACAAATGCACGCTCTAGTTGTTCGCAGTCCGGTAAATTTATCCGACTTGTTTTTCCAGGAGAGCAACTTGGATGGCACCCACCCCGGAGAAATTCGTCGAAGCGACGCTGAAGACGGTCGGCATCGAGTCGCATACGACAGGATATCCACCGCACAGCCTGATCATTGGCGTTGTAAACACATTGCGATACGTGTGCGAGACGGGCGCGCTGTGGCTAGTGACAAAGACAATGCTCAATATAAGAGGACGCGCTCTCCGGAAAAAAATGAAAAGTCAAGCCGGTGGGCGAAACGTGTCGCAGGAAGACGCTGCCGTAATGAGCTGATTCCCAAATTAAATTATAAATGCGTTTGTTATATGTTTTTGTTGCTATATATGGTTGTGGTACGTGGCGCTATTTCTTTAATTATTTCCTTGAAATCCTAGTTGCATTAATTACTTTTATTTAAGGGGTTACATACCTCCAGAATTTTCAAACAATCGATTTGTTTTTATTACTGATTTTCATTCTTTATACTTTTAAAAATATAATAAAAAAAGAATTAGTGAAAAATTCCAATCCGTAACGAAGATGTAACAATAAATATGACCGCGCGTCAGGAGGCGGGCCGCGGCGCAGGCTGCCGCAAAGAAGCTCGAACAGCCCACAGATTACAGAAAACTGTACAAAATATAAAAATTATCGAGAAGGAAGGCACGCAATATGAAATTGGAATGGGAGATTAAGCTCACTACAAAAATTAATATTTACACGATTCTTACTTCTCAAACTTTAAACGCGTTTTTCTCGAAACCAGTTTTTTTGACACGGTCGGCACGATAACTCGAAGAGTTTCCAATATTTTTTAAAATTGTTTCTTCTCAAATCTTCGTAATCGTTTTGTCTATAGTCTGTCGAGCCATTTTTTTGCAATTTTGTTTAATACAATTTTTATAAACAATTAAAGACCGAAATTTTGCATGAAAACATGAAGTTCAACTTTGACATGGCATAAATTGTTTACTTTTTGAAATTAACAAATCTGGCTCGATAGACTATAACTACAACATTACTTTACAAGAAATTTCTTGCATTTGTCAGATCCATCAATGTTACAAGAAGATATCATGCCGACTCTGAGGGGACATTTTTTTAGCAGCGGTCCAATTAATGCCACAAAACTTCATTTTATTAATATTCAAAAATTATTATTAATTATTTTTTTACACTTAAAGGACCAGTAAATCATGCAATTCATATTTTACTTTATTATTTCAGATATACCCCCTAAAATAATTCCCCAAACATATCAATTTTTCGCCACTATGGAGGTATGTAACCCCTTAAGCATATCGAAATACGTTCCATCGAAATATATATTTTATTTGAAACTTGAAGTAGAAAATTATTTCCTATTTCCATAAAAAGTCTAGTTTCTGTGGTGTCTTGTTCGTAAAGACCAGCAACCTTACGGGGACCGCTTTTATTATCGACAATTATCGACTGTTTTATCGACCGTTCGAATGCACCGAGGGTAATTGTATATTTAATAATTAAAAATAAATAGTTATCGACGGCCAACAAAAGAATTATTTGTCTAACAAATATAAAGTTGAACAGATAGATGGCATTGTCATCTTTCTTAGATTTTCGAAAATTCCATAATAAAAAAAAAAATCGAAAATTCCAGATCATATTTTTGGGTTTTCCCGTGGTCAGACTTACTTGGACTGCCTCCTCGAGCAGACATACAAGGATCTTTGAGGTGCGAGGTTTCCTTCCTTACCCAGTGGATTACCTTTTGGCCTGGATTTTGATATTATAGACACTGTGAGTATATTTATTAATTATTAATATAAAATTTATTAATATTTATTATATATATTACTAATATAAGAATATCGATCTATATAATTACTTGTTGCGTTCATTTTGTAAACTCGCAAGTCCGAGTATTTATATATTTAATTTTACCTACATTTATTTAGCTTTATTTTATTTAATCTGTTTAGGTAGTTTTGTAAGATAGTTTATTTAGTTTGTTAAGTTAATTGGTAAGATATTATTAGTAGTTATAGACAAGTTAGTATGTTTTTTGGCTGCGACGGACAGGGAGCGTCTCAATTGCACACGTACATTGCATACGTGAAGTGAGACAAGGATATTTTTTTCCCACTCCAACTTATTGCACCAGTTCAGCAATAAAAAACAGACCTAATCGCAGCCTTAATATCCACCCTCTATACGTAATATTTCGAAGTTCGAAAGAAACACCGTGTCTCGGAAAGATATACATAAAATGCTTATTTCACATTCGCGGAAGTGCTAGGATCAAGTTTACTGTATCTATTCATTTCCATCTTTTCGTCGATCTTAACTCATTTATCTTGTTTGTATCATTGCGAGTGTAAAAGACGACGGTTTTCCTCTACGAATAAAATTAACCCGCTTGAATGTTAAAAAAAAGTACTTCGCTTGAAAAGTACGCATGCATGCTAAATTCGCGCGTCTGCGCATGCTAGAGCAACATGGCCGTGCCCATCTTCGCGATCCGCGGGTAACCACTGTTGAACGTGCTCGGTGCGAAGGGAAAATCGCCCTGATCGAAGACGTGGATCGCTTTGTCGCAAGCAGAAGCCTCGTGGAGAGCCGATCGCGTAGAGATACGCGAAGCAAGTAGGAGCGAACGGCAAGCGTGACGTCACGTTGATGCGCCTAACCTCTTAGACTCGCAAGTGCCGATCCGTGTTACGTCGTTTTCGGCTACCCGATCGAGAGCGTATCGCACGTAGCGTCGACGAAAGGAGATATTCTGCCCGTGCTCGTACGCACGTCCCCCGTGTGTGTTCCATCGCGCCGATAACCGATGTCCGCTGGCATGTTCCGCACGACGACAACGAGGCCGTTCAACCTACGATACATTCTCGCGTTCGACGAACCTTATGCGCTTTGGAGACAGAATAAAGTGAAATAGTGTTTGCTGCGACTGCGTATGTGAATTCGATCGGTTAGATTAACTTATTTTTTTAATAGATAGTCTATACTCATGGTTTTTCTACGTATATATATTGTATGTGCACCAATACGCTCACTGTTTCTCGTTGCCGCGATTACGATTTCGCTCATAGTTTAAACGTGAATATATATGCATATATACATATTTTTGTATACACTGCCCGACGTTTCATATTTATTTTGATTATTTTATCCAGCTAACAATGCGTCGTATCACTGTGGAGAGGTTCAACGATATTCAAGCTGATACCAAGCGTATCAGGAATATTTGTATACTGGCACACGTAGATCA
The DNA here is from genome assembly GCF_003672135.1 of Ooceraea biroi. Taxonomy (NCBI): domain Eukaryota; kingdom Metazoa; phylum Arthropoda; class Insecta; order Hymenoptera; family Formicidae; genus Ooceraea; species Ooceraea biroi. Next base: position 3,669,164 of record NC_039506.1, read on the forward strand.
TGGGAAGACCACTCTGGCGGATTCTCTCGTCGCGAGTAACGGTATCATCTCTCACAAATTGGCTGGCAAGCTTCGCTATTTGGACAGTAGGCCGGATGAACAGATACGTGGGATCACAATGAAATCCAGCTCCATAACGCTCTACCATATGTACAACGAAACGGATCATGTGATAAATTTAATTGACTCCCCAGGGCACGTAGACTTCTCCTCCGAGGTATCGACAGCCGTCAGGCTCTGTGACGGAGCTCTCATCATAGTCGATGTAGTGGAAGGCGTATGTCCTCAGACACGTAGCGCCCTATCTATAGCGTATATCGAAGGTCTGAAGCCTATTTTAGTACTTAATAAAATAGACAGATTGATCACGGAAATGAAATTGACATCGTTGGATGCTTACATCCGTTTGACGCAAGTCTTGGAGCAGGTAAATGCTATTACGGGAGAGCTGTTCGCGAGTGATATTATGGAACGCGAGGACAGAGAGAAGACAGTTACAAGCCGGTCGGACAAGGTGAACGAAAGAGATTTGGCCGATTGGCAATCGATGTTGGAGGAGGTAGACGACTCGAATTTATATTTCTCCCCGGAGCAAGGAAACGTTTTATTTACTAGTGCAATTGATGGCTGGGGATTTAGTATAAAAGAATTTGCCAAGATTTATTCAAATAAATTAGGATTTAGTGAGAGAGTTCTGTGTAAAACGTTATGGGGAGATTTTTACCTGAACAACAAAACCAAGAGGATCATGAAAGGAGCTCAAGAAAAAGCGAAGAAACCGCTCTTTGTGCAACTTATTTTAGACAATATTTGGCTACTGTACGAGACTGTGGTGATACGCAAAGACAAGAATAAGTTGCTGGCCATGACTGAAAAGTTGAATGTTAAATTGTCAACGCGAGACATGAGACACACGGACCCGAGAGTACAATTGCAAGCTGTTTACTCGCAGTGGCTTCCCCTAGCACAAATTTGCCTGGACATGGTATGCGAGGAGATTCCAGCACCACATAATTTAACTAGTGAAAAAATTGAACGGTTGTTAAGTGGAAACGGCGATTTCTCAGCACTACCTCCTGAGACTCAACAACTCAAAACCACATTCCTATCGTGCGATCCGCGGCAGGCGTCGGTTATCGTATTCGTGTCGAAAATGTTTCCAGTAGATAGAGACATGCTGCCTGAGAACAGACTGAAACTATTGACAGCGGAGGAATTGTCAGAGAAAAGAGAGATCGTCCGACAGAGGCATCGGGAGCGGTTGATGCAAAAACCCGTAGAGAATCAAGAAGGGGGTACGTGCAATACTAGCTATAATAACGACGAGGACGCGAAGCATGAAGAAGAAGAGGTCACTGATAAATCGGACAGCATATTGGTAGCTTTCGCCAGGATATACTCGGGGACTATAAAGATCGGCGATGAGCTGTACGTCCTGGGACCGAAACATGACCCCGGCGTCGCTCTGGAACGCGAGAGAGCGGGCGAGAGAATAGATCCGTCGCTTGTGCTTAAGGACCTGAAACCTGGAAGGCATGTCACGAAAGTGACGATAGGAAAATTGTACACTCTCATGGGGAGAGAGCTCGTAGCAGTGAACGAAATACCAGCGGGTAACGTCTTCGGCATCGGCGGCTTAGAAGAGCACGTACTGAAGACCGCGACTCTTTCCACGACGATTGCCTGTCCCTCGTTCACGGAGCTGACCTCCCTCGCGGTTCCCATCTTAAGGGTAGCTCTGGAGCCGACGCATCCCAACGACTTACCGAAGCTCATCAGCGGCTTGAAACTGTTGAACCAGGCAGACGCCTGTGCTCTCGTGCACATGCAAGAGAACGGTGAAATTATCCTGAGCACGATCGGCGAGGTTCACTTGGAGAGGTGCTTGGAAGATCTTAAATTGAAGTACGCCAAGATAGATATCAATGTGTCGGAACCAATTGTGCCATTCCGCGAGACTATAGTGCCACCTCCAAAGCTCGACATGATGAACGAAGCGATTGAGAAGAAGAAGACGGATCATGTCAGCCTCGAACTGTGGACGTACAATCGGCAATGTCGCTTCGAGATAGACGCGAAACCTCTTCCGGAGAATGTGACGAAACTATTGGAGAAAAACGCAAAGCTAATAAAATTGTTAGATAGTTATTGTGATAAATCTATAGAAGAGAATGGAGAGCACGAGAGTCTCTTTTTTGATGAGAGTCAACCGAACGAAAAATCCATATCCGACAGGAAGCAGAAGAAAATAAAAATATTCAAAAATGAATTGGAGGCAGCTTTTCTCGAGGCGGGATGGAGGGGTAACGTATTAGATAAAATATGGTCATTCGGTCCCCGAAAATGCGGACTCAATATCCTGTTGAACGAGACGGATTACAAACAGAAGAAATTTTGGGAGCAGCGAAGCACAAACATCGATCCCCGTGCTATGTGAGTATTTTGCATATTCTGTAATTAACGCAAGAGATTATTATCGCATGCATATCTTGGAATGCAATTGATAAATTAAAAATCGAACACAATATGAACATGTATGAACGTAATTTAATATAAATATACCACAGTAAATGTAATAAATAATATACATAAAGGAAGAATAAAAAAGATATATAGACTGCGACTTATCCTCTGAGACTTATTCCAAGTGATAGTAATACATATTATTTTTGTATAAAATTATTTCAGATACGACAGCAACATAGTCAATGGATTCCAGCTTGCTACATTGGCTGGTCCTTTATGCGAAGAGCTCATGATGGGTGTCTGTTTCATTTTGAAGAAATGGGAAATTTTTGATTCTTCACACAGGTAAGTGTGCATCACTAGTTAAGAAATCATTATGTAAAATATAAATAATATAAAAAAATATAAATAAAATATCATCTTTGATTAAAAAATGCTGCTTTAAATGGTAAATGCGTTTTGCAATTATTTTTTTGGGGAAAACATTTCTAGTTATGGTGCAATAGATGCTTTAAACAGTGTAGGAATGGAATTAAGCAAATAAAGAAGTCAGATTTGATCGCGCCATTATTACCATTTAAAAATTTAACTATTTTAATTAAACATTACTTGCATTAAATAATAACGCATGTTTATATATGTGTTTGCAGCGATTACAGCAGCAGTCAGGGAAATTTGAGTGGTCAATTGATGTCAGCGTGTAAAGACGGTTGTCGACGGATTTTTAGTCTACGGCATGCCCGATTGATGACTGCAATGTACAGCTGCAGCGTTTTATCCAATTCGGACGTTCTCGGTGAGTAATATAATATGATTGACCAACCGCTCTTATTTGTAAGTCCATGTATCCTTGAATCCCTGTATACGCGCAACGAGCATATTTTGATTCTTCTTTAGATCACGCAGCTATAAGCGCGTAAAAATATCCACATTGATGCATTACAAATTAATAAGTTGATTCTAATTTGGAAAATTGGATAAAACGAGAAAAAAGATTTAGGTAATCGATTTAACGGGTTGCGAAAATTCAGGTACAATATATTCCTTATTTTCTTTTGTTTTTTTTTAATCACGCACAATCAGTTCCTTTATGTTGTTATGGAACGGCGAAGCCGTTCGTTCTTTTCACATAATTATTTATTAAAGTATCGTGTGTAATTAATCAGTAGTTCAAATTACAAATATAGAAACCATGAACAATAAATACGCTTACAACGAATATTTAAGTAGATACGATATTAAGTAAATACGATAATACAAGCCACATAAATGATTTCAACTATCAACTCTCATATGGACGTGCTGGAGTATGTGTATGCATGTGTATACGCATACGCTAAAACAAAATTTTCAAAAATCGATACTTGTCATCATTTTTCAAAAATAAGTCAGCAAACGTCTAAGGAAATTATAAATAAAATTGAAATGATATTTAGTTAATATTAATTTTGTTTGATTTACTTTATATGATAAGTCTGAATTGACTTTTTACTCTTGCACGACTATTTGAGAGTTAAGAAAACGCAAAAGTGACAAGATGAAAATATAAAAAAAAAGAAGAGTCCGAGCGAGAGATTTTTGAGAGAGTGTCTCAGGAAATTATAAATATAGTAGTATTATAAATTAATGTTTAAATTTTCGTCGATGGCAGATATGGGGTGGGATATCGTGTCGAAAGCTATTCCCAGAAAGACGACGTCGCCATCAACTGTCGCACCTTGTGCCAAGGGAAGCGTGGTTTCTCTTCGTTCTCTAAGTGTCCTAGTAACATATCAAACGTACGTTAGTTACAAAATTCGCATCCGCGAGAAAGCCGGAACAAAGGAGTTTCGAAAAATTATACGACATTTAGAATTAGCGTACCTGAAATACTGCGCGCGTATCGCAGCGGTCGACCTCTTCTATTTCCTTGCACGCACATCATTCCGTACACTCGAATACCCGGGACGCTGGCATAAGTTGGCTGATCGTGGCTCATAGGCCCCTCTGCGAAGGAACATAGAACTCTACACTTAATCACATAAACTAGGAGAATTTATTTCTTCGCGAATCAAATATGATATGAGATTCGTTACTGTATCACTAAATTTTATGTGAGTTTGATGCTCCTTTGATGAAATAATTTATGAAAGATTTCAGGAATTTCCATATCATCTTGAAAGTACAGTATGACGATTCTGAGTGCTTTCGTTACAAAATCGTTAGTTTTTGTTCAATTTTTGGATCTGAGATGTTAAATCAAATTAGAACTTTGCTGCTTACCGAGTATGTTTGTGTCGGGACACCGACATATTACGAGATAATGGGACTTTCCCGTACGCACATTCTGCAATGCCAACAAAGACCAGTCTCTCGATGCTCTGCATTCTCGCATCTCGGCAACCGGCTCGCACGTTTTCACTAAGGTCAAGGCCTGAAACAAATATGACCATAATGAGCGATACTTTTATAGGTCTTTCTGATTAAATGAATTAATTCATCTATATTATTATACATAATATGCGTGAGGATATACACATGTGATAATATAATTGAACTCAATATGCTCGGCACATTATAATTATAAAATCGTCAAACGATTAAGAGAAAAGAGTTATTTACACTTTGCAAGCTTGAAAGTGCGCGATATTTGTACCGAATATTCAAGCTCGCGTGTACTTCCGCGTATCGAATCCTTCCGAAACTGATTCGTCAGCATGTAAGTCACGGTTAGTACACCGAACGAAAGTGAACGAGTTTTTCTCACGGCAGGAAACTCGTGTTAAGAGCGCCGAGATTCTCCTAGCCGGTCATGCCGGGAATGGCGCCATGCCTCGGTACCGTTCCCGTAACAGATGAACGCGTTAAACGCTAGAATAAAACGCACGAAACGGTAACTTTTAGTTTTACAGGCCCGAGGAGCTCAATTTCGCACACATTTTTATTCGTAATGCGTAAACGTGCGACAGTTTCAGGATGATTCAGTGTCGCCTCAATTAAAAAAAAAGATTTGGGTCTCCTAAGTCATTCTTTTTAGATTTAATTTTCTCCTATATTTTATTTACAATAGAAAAGCTGTCGAGCAGATAGAGCAGATTTTCTTTTCACCAACCTTGGTTCGTGGATCGGTTACTAGCTCGGTTGTGTGCAGATCGTCGCTGTCCAAGGATGCGCTGCAAGGATCCCGATATCTTCCGGGACAGGCGCATAGGGGTTGCGTGAAGTTCAGTCGGACGTAAACGGCATTGCACACTTGTTGAACGGCGCATTCCGGTAGCAAGTAGATGTGTTGGTTGTGCGGATAGTAGTGATACTTGGTTGGTTTCGCGAGCGCTGCACTTGCTCCCTCCGGCAGTCGTACCCCGGTCTGCAAATTGACGCATCCGACTAAGCTTTGTACTTTGAGGCAATACCGCAGCAATGTATCGCGTATCGCGTGGTTTACGGGGAAAGAACATACAACTATGCGCATCCTATCGCGCAATCATTTTCCGGGTAACAAGCACACACGAATCCACGGGTTCGATCTCGTACTAGGATCATAGGAATTCTTCTAAAAACTTTCACGTTTTCTCATCGACTGACGTAATTGTAGTCTTCGGTGTAATCGGAACTTATTCTTTACGAAGAGATGTTTCTTTTTTAGAAATGAGATATTTTCTAGAGAGAATATAGGCTTCTTAATTTAGGTCGATAATGAAAATGACATCGCCTCATAGCCGTGCATAGATGCGTATTTAGATTGAATTGTGCATTGTTATTGCACCATAATTTCATCGTAAACGAGGCTATGTTGTACTCAGTATCTTATTAACAATGTTTCTGTGCCACGAAGCGATTGTGCGACTTTTCACTTCGTTGATTTGCACTTTCCCTTTATGATCCTATATATTGTGTTTACTGATTAAGATATATAATTAAGATATTGAATGTACAAAATAGAAACGCGATCCGAAATACTGATTTCCGTTCTAATATTGACCCAGTATCGTAAAATATCGAACTTGCTCGAGGAGAGAATGCGTTCGTTGTCACAAAATAAATGCTAATATTTAACACGCGGCACAAAGATCTTCTATGAAAAACTTGATCAAACAGTTTTAGATTTTCGATTTAAAATGATTAATTCAAAAATGACGAGTTGTTTTCTCGTGAAATAAGACATGTATTCCGTGGAGAAGTTGTACGTGCCAATCGCGTGATAGAGATTGTTATGTATGGAAAGGAAGCCGACCACGGAGAGAAATAAGATGGGCAAAAAAAGCGGTACGCTCGGAATGAGAGAAAAGACGAAAGAAAGGCCACGGGCAGGCGAAGGCAAACGCTGTATCGATGGGGTACAAGATGGTCCGTACGGATATCCAACTGCCAGCCAACTTCCTGGAACGTGAGGCTATGCGCCATCGACGATGGGTCTCTTCGCCTTCGCCTGATCCTGGTCTTCTTTATGGCGTATCGTTTACCTCGTTTACCACTCGTTTATGTCGCTATCATTTCGTGCGATCCTATCCTCGAAATGCTGCAGAACAGCGATATAAATAGTTCGCCGCGTATCCCGGTCGTTGGTTTTAGTATTCGCTCTTCAAAAGAAGATTGAGGAAGCTATCGGCATTTGCGGTATTGTTACGCATGTTTCTTAGATTATTTAACGCAGGGATTGTTGAAACTTGGATCGTGGCTACTGAAATAGATCAGTCTGATCCGACAACAGATACACGTCTCGCGGTATATTAAAAAAAAATAAGACGGTATTTTTTTGTATCTTGCAAGCAAAATGTAGGGAACGCGACCGCTAATCTGCGGGACGTTAACCGGGGTAAAATCAGCGATGTCTTTAACAGAGAAGGATCAGGTACTGTTGGTCTTGGGAATTTGTCTTGGCTGCATCCTGCGGTAAACCGTCGGTCGAGCATGAATGAAGGAAAAACGACGGCCGTTCGCGGAAGAACGCTGACAAGACGCTCTATGGCTTCCCGGAGAAGCATGTCCGAAATACCCCGTTTCAAGTTTCGACGATAGCATCGCTCTCGGTACCAGTCACGGGTGAACGCGCTAATTGTGGGTCATTTCGACCTACAGGAGTCGTTGGAGACTTTGCGAACTTCGCCTGTTTTTTCCTATTTTTTTCGATCTGCCATCCACGCCGCGCAAGCCATACCACCGTTGACCATAATCGGCGGTGATCCGCGTCGTTTGTCCGATTTCGCATTTTCCAGATGATCTCCTCTTGCTCGAGCCGAGTGGAGCCGACGACCTAGAGGCGTAAAACCGCCCGACTTCAAAAATAATGTCATCGCGTGCCGTGTAATCCACCACGTGACTCGGGCTACAAAACGCTCGTTTATAAAGCGGTCGTTGACCGAAACGCGATTGCGTTCTCTTGAGTTCTCTGAGGTCACTTTGTCGGATTTACTTTGCGCGATTCTTCTTTCAGATGATCCGCTTTTTTCTTTTCTTATCTTCCTACTTCTTCTTCCGTGCCCGCGCGCGCGTATGATGTTTATTTTACGACAAAGAAGTTCTCCAATTTATCACTCACTAGTATAGCGGTATAGCTTCACAGGCACGAAATGAAGATGATGAAGATAGACCTGGATAGCAACAATGAATAACAGTTATCGAATAGGAAATATTGGATTGTGACATCCCGTTTGTGTCTAACCTACTCTCTAATTTATTCTAATTTTAATTTAATTAACGTTGCTTTTTTTAAGTAATTTATTGATTAATATATTCATGCTATCGTAACTCTTAATGGATTCTAACGAAGATAGGAAGTATATGAGAAATACTTTAAGAGAAATATTTCCGAGATATTACACCACGTTCTTCATATAATCTTCTCTTCTTCTTGCACTTTTCTCGTTCAATGCTTGTTTCATGTTACATAGAAAATATGAAAAGCACCTGTAGCTTCCTTGAGCAGGTCGCAGTGAGGATCCGATCGAGACGAAATCAGTGATTGATTCGTCATTCTTATTCCACATAAATGCGAATAGAAGAGCTCGTGTGCTTATTGTTCGCGCGAATCGTTATTCGTAGCCAAATGTACGAAGTAGCGCAGAGTGAATCGATTAAAACTGACGAATAGGCTGTGCTAAATTACCCATGGCGATACCAGATTATTACTCGTTCCTCTCAACGGCTATTCTTCTTCCGTATTCCCTTTTTTTTTCTCTCCTCTATCTTTCTTTTTTATTTTCTGAATCTGCATTTTCTTTTCGTCTCGTCGTCGTCACGTTCCACTACCGATATTAGCACCGGCTGATCCGTTTGCGTCACGACCGTGAACGCTCGCCCTCCTTTCGCCGTTTGTAGATTCGTCGAGCTAATGCGTTCGACATCGCGAAGCGCGGGTCGCCTCGATGGTCCCCTCGATCTTCGAACATGCTTGTCTCTCGGTATTACTGACGGAAAGAAAAAACCGCGTTTGAAGCCAAAGATTCATTAAATCGTTCGATTATGAAGAACGGCTTTCGTGGATCGGAGTATCTCCGGTGTGGCCTGATCTCATTCATTATTTCCAGTCAACGAAAAAAGAAAAAGAACGTTTCTTATCGAGATTGCCGCAGGTGTTGCGAGGAAAAGAAAAAGGCTCAACATGCGACATAATTGATGCGCTGTGCATTCATTTAAAACCTCGAGAATCATTAGCCGATACTGTAATCGCTGCGGTTGCAGTCTCGGATATCGTGTTCGTCGTGACAAATCGTCGCGGATGCCGGCGTTTCCGAGATTCTTACAATACAATTATTAACATTGAGGAAACGAACCAACCCGGTTCGTTTACCGTTGCGCTCTTTTCATGGTTGTTTTTGTTAGATTAAGTGCCTGTGTAGAAACCATCGAGCATCCAGCGCTATTATTAGTCGCGCACGAAATAACGCTCAGTGCCCCGATGCACTGTCACAGAAGTATAATGAGAAAGAGAGAGCTCCCTTCACATTTTTTTTAAATATTTAAATCTTAACCGAAAAATTAAAAGTAACGTGCGTGTCCTCTTACTCTTGTTTCAATTATGGCGCGCACTTTCTCGTAAGATCTTGTGATATACAGAATTACTTAATCCCTCGGTGAAACGCGTGAAAGTAAAGCAACAAATATCGAATATCGACCGTAATGTTACGTAGCATCAACTGGCTATTTGTTAATTCCAGGGTAATCGAGTTATCTTTTCATGCGTCAGTTTCTCTTCGGTCAAGAAACAAATTTATGCTAATGGAAGTATCAGATACTTTGTGTAGTTACCGACTACCAGTCGTGATGATATAATTTTTGAAATTATATATTTATATCGCATATTCATAGTCTTCTTAAGGAAATTCGTGTTACAGCAACGCTCCGTTACGCGTAAGTCGGAAGCGCGCGTAGCGAGGGCAAAATTCCTATTCGGGACCGTTAGCAAAGTTCTCTATTTCTATCTTCCTCGCTATCGTATGCAAACACGGCGTAGGTTGCTGCTGAAAGGCCAACCGCGAATGTTGGGATACATTTACCGATGCCAATATTGGGTAGGTAATTAAAACGGCATCCGAAATACTCGTAAGGAAGTGCCGGTACGATATTGTTGCGCGTTAAGAACCCATTGCCGCGATTCCGCGATCCGCAATCGAAGTAAGAGGCTTATGCATCCATAGGAAGCGATATTATTTTAATCTAAATACGTTTAGCGGTCTACTTCTAGTTAATTGCATGTGTTGCAATAAAAAGTACGCCTCCGTAAAAGTGTTCCACGCTTACGTGGAAACTTCCATATATGTCCATTTTATTTTACAACTTAATTTTACGTGGAAACTTATCGCGTATGCAGGATATTTCATCGTTTCACCTTGTACCGCTACTCCGGGGTAACATCAACCAGGTGTCTGCCCCCGATAAGAGCTTCAGATTAAGGCAAGACACTTGGCCTTACCGCGTGTATTACCTTAGTAATTTAGTAATTGTTCATTAAGAGGAAAGTACAGTAATGATAATCGCGTTGATTCAACCGCAGGGTTATGTAACAGATACATGTGGAGCGCAGTCTGTTATTGTGTTATTGCACTCTGCGAAAATCAAGAACTTACTTCGCAGTATCAAGCATGTCGAAGTTCAGTCGAACAACACGCGATCAAGATACGATTACTTTAAGACATCCGTGACTAATGTGTACATTCGTTGTGTACTGTAATGATTTTGCCTGACCAAGCGTGCTTCCTTTTTGCGAATACCGTATAAGCGAGAGGAACCGCTTCCGCATGAACGTTATAGAAGCGACAGCATCGTAAAGAAAAATGTACGCAACTTAATCTCCGGAGCCGGAGACATCCCAAGCGCGCGCGTTGATTCTTCCCGACGCCAAGATAGCTGTCTCTTGCTTCACTTTTCCCGTCCTAGTGGCGAAGATATCCAATTCCCATACGCCACATCCGGGGCGAAATCGGTATTCGGTATTGAAGCACGTGCACGCGAACAATTCCCAGCGATTTTCATTCGATATTAGATGAATAATGGTGTGACTCGTATCACCTTACGCTATGCGGCTCTACAACCCGCAATTACGCCCCGAGCTCTTCTTTCCATGGACATTGTATGTTCATTTGTACCAGTTCACTGCAAAACTCACTCGGCTAGGCGTTGTAAGCGCACGTTGTACGGCCAATTAATCCTCGTCGAAGTCCCGACCCGGCCGGTTTCACCAACGTCGGTTAACTTTAACCGCGCTTTAGAAGCAATTTTCTCTGTTTCTCTTCAGATCATAGCACTGACTATAATATAGGTAGAGGAAGTAAATGCAATTAATCACGGATAATTAAACCGTGGTTAATTGAATTTTCTTCCTGTCTCCATTATATCACAGACGGTGTTACGACCTGAATGGGGAATTAATGAAATTAAAGTTAATTAGATTTATTTCTGATTGCAGGCATATTTTATTTTTGTCGTCATTATAGGAGAGAATTCTTGCCTTTTTTCCTTTCGTTACTGATTTAATACTGAAATGCTTTCTATTGAATGCGTTTTTATAGCTGATGGTAACACCCACGATAACGCTACACCCTCAGAAAGGATTTCTGATAACAAGACGAAAAATATTCTTGACTAATTTAATCGTATTACAGGTATAAAAAATATGAAAATAAACAATTTTTAATTTAAATCAGTAATTTCTATTCTTCTCTCTCGAATTAAATAAGATTGTCTTACTGTCTTGAGACAAGAGTAACATATACAAATTTATGCTTATATATTCTTCTATGTAGAATAATTTGATATTAGCGCCACTTTATAGTAGGCTTTGTCGATGTCGACGCATCATTTTCTCACAGTCGCTCGTCGACTCGGCGCTTCTGCGTCCTTTATTCCGATAAAACGGCTAATATTTATGTGTTGCAATCGAAAATCGAGAAAGTGTTTCTGTTATTTACAATGAATAAGTGCAATACTCTACAAGAAATATTAAAAGATATGGAAATGTAAGTAAGTATATACAATATACTTACTTGAGAAATAAGATTCGAGATAAGACATTTCCACTTATTCATTGTAAATAACAGAAACGCAGAAACACTTTTCCGATTTTCGATTACAACACATAAATATTGGCCGTTTTGTGCAGATTCTACAAATTCTCTTACAAGAATAGAATAAGATGTCTTTTAGATCTCACAATATTCTTAAATCAAGAATATTGTGAACTTGCTACAAATTTTTATCTAAATCCTTCTGAGAAAATTAATGAGATAGCACCAAGATTATTTAAATCTAGATTTTAGAATTTTCTATTCAAGATTAAAATATGCTTCTTTTCAATAATAAATATGATTGTCGCTATAGCGATCTTATTTTATGATAGATTAAAGAGTAATAGCATTAAGTCCAGAAATCTTTTCTGTGGGTGTACGATTCGCATATTACGCAATGCATTACGCATTTAATACATTTATGCGACTAGAAAATTGTAGGATTGTAAAAATTACTCGATGCGAGGAATCTTTTTGCAAGATATATATAGCAATAGATATATATAGCCGTCCCATATAGCGCGGATATTACTTATGTTGTTTTGCATTTCGCGGCATAACAGATGGATGGATCAATAATTCCATTACGCGGAATATCGCATATGCGATTTACGCCGTCATTAGCGTTCGTACACTTACCACGGATACGTTAGAATGCTTAATTATTATTAATGTCTCGCGCTGTCCGTTATATCTCGCAACTTCGCTTGCCAATCTTGCGGCGCACACGCCGTATTCCGCGGAACAAAATCGTCCGTTTGTAATCAAGATGCGTTATATTCGCCTGTTTCATCGTAAATGATTCAACGGTTTCACAGACCATCGGTACGTATCGCCGTTACCACGGCGAAGATGCGTATAATAGAGAGAAGAGGAAGAAGAGATGAGGATCAGACGTGGTCTTAAAATATGTAAATTAGAGCCGACTGCAGAAGTTTTATGCAACTGCGAGAAAAATGAGGTCTCCCTTTGGCTAGAAAAGATTCGCCCGAGGTGACCCAATTGCCTGATTCATCTCGCTTATCGCGCGCACACTCGAGGAATGAGCGACGAACGAGCACACACTCGATTAACTTCGATAATTACGACGTATCCCGTACGTCCACTCGTATCCGAATGCTGATTACTTTCTCGTTTTTGCTATTTTGCACGTGTATCCGTCCTCCCGGCGGTGCACGTAGAACACGTATTTTCTACGTAAGGAGTATGTGCGGCGTACATACGCTACTTTCTCGGTCGACCTATATGCGATTTTTTTCTTAAACCCCATACGATCTTCTATGTCGGCTGTATAACTCGAATCTGGGTTCCTTTCTATCGCGCATCATCGGGTACACGCTTTGCTACGCTCGCTTGTAAAGTAGGGAGAGCGAGCAAGAACGGAGCAAGCGCGGGTGACTTTTTTTCTGATACGAAATTATTCTTAGCGTTTTACTTTATGCCGCGTCCGGCTTGGCAATCTGGAGTTTTATTGGGATTGGGAAGTTTCTCACACATACTTGGTTTTTCCTGTTTCATTTCTTTTCGATCTACTCTGAAAACGATTTGTGGCGCCTGAGAACTTCCTATTAAGGTCTGGAATTTTTTCTTATGGTGGCAGATTCTTCGATGAGCTTAAAAGTTCAGTTTCTCTCCTGGCATAAATTAAGAATTCTAATCACGGGGTTACGGCGGATGTGAAACGTGATGAAATATGTTACTTATCAATGCATTTATGTTACACGCGTGAATGAAACGGGAAAAAAAAACAAAAACCACGACAGAAAACCTCTTTTCGCTGGTTTTCTCTCCTATTTTCTCGCGGAAGACTTCCCCGTTTATCTTCCGCATGATTTCCGTTTTTTCTCGCGAGATCCACCGTCATTGTTGGCATGCTGCGTCAATCTTTACGTTAAACCGTACAGAATAGAATGGAGTTTCGAAAATCGTTTCACGTTTCTGCATATCGCGGAACGGCCGTACGTGAAACAGGTCCCTGTGACTCTTGCGAGATACGTCAACGCATCGGTAAAAATCAATGTGAACCAATCGAGAGACTCGATATCTCGGCGAAGTTGTAATTCGCTTATCCATCATGTAAAGTAATTACAAGCAGGAATCTGTGTCGGGATGGTCGAGACCGGCGGTTACGGCAAAAGGAGGAACAATACGCGGTTGGAAAGCAGCGGCAGTCGACCGTTTGCTCGGTCAGGGATTAATGCACTTACCTCGCTGGTGCTGGTGTAATTTGTCGTCAGTTTGATTTGCGGTCTAATCTTTCCGGGCGACTCTCGGGTCTCCTTGGCCGATGTCAAAGGCGCAGTGGTCGTGACATCGGTGACTGCGGCGGCGGAGGCCGCAGCCGCAGACTTCCTCGAGGACAACACCGTGGCCGACAGCAAAGTGTGTTGGGTAGGTGAGATTATCCTCGGGGATGTCTCGGTGAAGGTGGAACCTGTGGCGTCCTGCGGGTCACCGGAGGTCGCGTTCGCTGCGAGAGTCACCGTGGACGATGCCAACGGCGGTGTCGTCGTCGTTGTCGCGCTTGTTGCCGAGATGGTCGGTACCTTCAGCATCGTCGTGGCGGATGTAACGGCTGCCGTTTCCGCAGCTGTTACCGTGGCTGTCGTCGGTGTAATCGTTGTCGAGGAAGGCGACGATAAGTGCAGCGTGGCGTTCTTCGTGTACGGGATCGTTGCTCCATTCGCGATCGGTCTCGATGCCGTGGTCGCGGTAATTACCGAAGCATTCTTGCCTCCGCTGGGCGTGATCGGCGTGGTTTTCTTTCCCTTGACTGAATCGTCGGGACGTCCCTTCGATGACGCCGGCACGGCCGACGCCGTCATCAGCAGCACGAACCAAACGCAACACTTGATTGCCCGCATTCTTAACACTGATGTTAATGAGAAAAAAGCTGCTTCCGCTAATGTATTTTCACTGCTACGTGCAGCACAGTATTCTTCTCTAAGAAGTAATACCGCAGCAGCCAACAAAGTTCTCGGTATCACTTAGAACCTGTAAATAACATAGAAATTATGTTAGTTAACGCGAAATGTGACATAATTACATAATTGCAGTACTCTTGTGAATTCAACTCCTTGGCAAAAAGAAGCGTTTTCAAAGAGAAATAATTTTTCACGGTTATTTTCACTTTTGCGTTTAATGGAAACCTTCTCAGTTATATAATACTTTTCTTCACATTTTCCCTTCCTCTTTTTCTCTCTCTCTTAAAAAATTATTACTTTTGCTTTTCTACGATATCATCAAATGGGAGAAAGGATCGTAGATCGTATATCTTTGCGGTTTGCGGAGATTACGCGGTGCGGATGCGATAATATAGAACGCAACGTATCTTCCATTATGTATCTACTGTCTGAAATAGCGTTTATTTCCGAACAGCTTTAACAGAGTAGAGCTCTCACTTTCGCAACGGTAATTAGATTTTTCTGTAACTGAATATATGTGGTACTTCGGTTACATACGTAGCGTTCGTTGTCCCATTGCGGACGGAAAACAAGCTCGTGATCTTCCCTTTCTTCCGTTACCGAGTTTTTGTCTACAGTTTCTCTTCTAATTTTTCTTTTCTATATACACGTGATACTTTTCGTGTCGCTGTACAAGTAAATAAAGTATATGTTTTGCTAATGCGGATTTAATAACACGGAAAATATACATACATTTTATCCCAGCGCCTACCAAATGTGAAAACGTGATCGAGGTAATTGCCGCGTGTCAAGTTCAGTAGCACTCGCTGCCCGGAGATGGTAGTCTCGTTGCAACCAGAATGTTGCAATCTAATGCAATCGTAGCGTGATGGATTAGAGAATCGTGTAGCTTCCGTTGCATGGAATGTATACGAGATATTCCTCAATTATAGCATCCTTCCTTTCACCCGTGCTCCTTTGATGAGTACGAGGTCGAAACTCTGCTTTAGCGGGAATTCATCAAAAGGCATTCGCGTTCGTCGGGACTTTTATCCTCGATATTCTTTTCCATTTAAGTAACTCGACTGTCGCTCCAGCAAATCGAGAGAGCTGTGTCGAGAGGACAGGGATGAGGTGGTGGACAAGGGGGATAGTGGGTGAGGCACGTGTCGATTTGTTCGTCCTCTCAGATGTTCGCGCATTGGTCCATGGCGAGCTGACCGCTTATCTGCCCGCCTACCTACGTATTTTCCTTTCGCGTGCTCGATCTTGTCCGCGGTCTTGTGCTGCAACAGTTATCGCACGTATGCCATACGACACTGGTGAAATTGGGTCATTCGGTACAAACCGACCATACGAGCCGTTATCTGGTTGCATTTGCAAGGCCGTACCGGACTGCTCGCGGACGCTGCACGCTCCGGGCGTCAGATATTAGGCGTTATGCCTCGTTAGAATGTGTCTCACATTGCTGGATGTGTACGGTAGATGCGTATCTAATCTCACTTATCTTGGCATAACGGAAATCAAAATGCGGTATGGAAATACTTATCGTTACGACGGGATAACTATACGTATAACATTGCGATGAAGCTTTAATCGATGAATTTTAATATAATCGATAAGCTTGAAAGCCGTAACGTGTTAATAGTAGGCAACAAATCTCTCCCAATTACATGTAGATTTGTTGCGGGGGAGCGTGCAATAAACGACACGATAAAAGATGTCTGCTGTTTGGAAACGTCTCGTACTCGCGCTTCTGCTGTAGCGTTCTGCCGCTACAATAAACCGTTTATAATCTTGCGGACTAAGAACGAGTTTCCACGCTTACGCCGCAAAGTTTTTAGAGGCTCGCGGCTTTAAATATATTTATGTGAACAGTACGTTAATTATATTACTTTCTTAATGAAAGACGCGGAAGAAATGGTTCAGAGAGACGGAGGCGCCTGGTGGGGCGAATGAGACTTTCAGAGAATGAATAAGACGATATGAATCCACGCAGGCGTTTACGCTGTCACACGAGACACTGAAATGCTGTGCGATATAAATCACAATTAAGTGAATAAGTGAAAAAAGAAATTGTATACAGGAGGCGATGGATGCGGTATCCTTTCTCACATGCTATTTGGAACGCATTCCTTCGTCGTATTAGCAATTCGATACGCAGCCCCATGCGAGCGGCGAATAATTTCACCGTTAATGAGTACCAAATAACGATCGTTAATTTACTTATGCAAATAAAGAAAAAAGGAGTGCTTGTAGACTGACGGACGACGTGTGCGTTTGTTTCGGCAATTTGTCGGCCTAACGAGACCGAAAGGAAAGCGCACTGTCGGTCGACTGTACACAAAAGCGTGCAATTAGCGATGGACGTGAGTCCAAGTGCTGTTGGACCTCGCGTAAAATCACTCGCGTTCACGTTCGCGCTCACGTTACGCGTCCGCGCGACACATAAAGGATTTCACGCGATTCAAAATGCGCAACCGAGAGACAAAGAGACCCGCGTCAACGTCGCGGACGTGTACCGTCTAACGGGTCTTCTGTTAAATTGGCTTAACATGCTGTAAGCCCTTTTCCTTAGTGTAGCCCCGCGTTCATTGTACCTCACAATCGTCACGTCATTCGCTACAGCGAGATTGCGAATAGTTAGGCTGCTTGTGGCGCAACGTGATGTCAAGGGAACGTATGCCATATGTTCGCTTTCTTTGAACTAATTGAAAAAAACGAGCCTTTAGTTTTTTATAGTATTAATATATTATAATTTTCTGTAAGACGACTTTACTTGTAAGAGTATCAGGGTCACAAGATATGAACACACTGGTTTATTTTTATAACACAAGTAGGATGAGATTTCTTTTTCACGCTGGAAATAATTCGTTTTGCGATTTAATCGCCGAGAGGCAGTAATATGTCATTGTCACGCTCTTCCGTTTTTTCTCAAAGAGAAGTAAACGATATCCGCGGTGAAAAGTATGCAAAATACCGCGAGGAGTTCAGCATCTGGAATATTTAATAAGAAATACACCCACTGCTTCGATTCGCATCGGTAGCGCCGGTAGTTGGACACGTTCCGTAGATCGTAACGGAAATACGAGGAGCAAAGTCGGCGGTTGCGATCGGAATGTTGTTCCTTCAAAGGAATATCTACTCGTGGCGGAATTATCGATTCGGCCGAGTATCGCTCGTAGAAACCAAATCGATGCATAAATTTGCGATACTTTCTCGATCTTTAATTATCGCGTTCTGCGATACCGCGAATTTATCTCATTAAGATGAAGCATTAGTTACGACACTTTAGTTGGAGATACGATTTCCTAACGTCAAGACAAAAAATGTAGCAGTCATTTTATTAATTTATTAATCGAGAAATAAATACTAGTTATATCAAACAATTGTGTAATAGTAGTTACAAATATAGATAGAAAATGACGTCACTATTCATATTTCGATTCATTGAATAGAAACTAGAGAGAATGTTAAAGACCGAACTTGATGACGAATTACGTGTATGTATTTCTAGACCCACGAGTGTCAAGTAAACTCTCTCGCATGAACTTGCGGCACCAAGTACATCGCATCGTTGACCTCGCATCCTGATTAACGATAATGCGAAAACGTCAAGTTCGTACCTCGTGCGGCGCGTAGGTGGGCTGACCCTCGACCCTGACTTTCGTCCTCGCTCCGCTTCGGCCGCGACCTCAGCGGCGACCTCGACCGCGATTCTCGATGGAAAAGAAGGAAGACGTACTCTCGTAGTCCAGCACGTCGCTGACGAGCCGGCGGGCCGGTCGAGTCTAATCACCCGATCGTCTCGGTCTTCCGACTGGTCGACCCCTGCGTCCTCGGTTGATCTTCCGTCGAGGAGGCGCCGCGACCCTGCAAGAGCGCGCACCGCAATCGAATCGCGAGATCCTGGACCGTTTGACAGCGCTATGCTGACGCGGTTCGGACCGGCACCCAAGATCGCGATGGTAGTTCCGCGTTGCGCGTAGCACCCTCTTCCGCGTTCCGAAGCGACGCTCTCACGAGGTGAGCTGCGCCGTTTGCGAGGGCCGTTCTGCTGTGCCGCTGTGCGGTGAAGACGAAGGAAACCCGCGATGAGATTGTTTCGGGGTTTGCGCCCGACTGCGGCCTCGCGTAGGACGCTCCGAGCCTATGAGTCCCCGCTAGTCCCACTTACCAACCAACCAGAAACTACTCGGGTATACTCGGAATCCTAAGCTGCATCTCCGCCAATCCTCCTTTACTCCTTCCTCCGTCGTGCTATCCTCGGGCACGGGCACGCTGTAAGACGCACGTAAGCCCGTGTTCGTCCGGGATTCGCTCATGCTTTTCGTCTTTCGGCGCGGAAGCCGCTGAAAGGCGCGAGCGAGTTTAGCGGCTGGAACCGGTCGTTTCTGCTAATCGGCCGTGAAGGCGTCTTACAAATTGTTAATTGATATTAGCGTAGAAATTACAAGAGAAATGTCCACAAGTCTTTTTTCTCCAAGCAAATGAGCATTAAGAAAAACTGCTCTTGTAACAGCGATTAACTCGTCGCCAGTTTGATCTTAATCCTGGAATATCGCAGCGAGGCCTATCGGAAGCTGTAATGAATTCGCATTGTAAGACGATCTTGGTGCCGTGTTGAAACGCGTGTTCCTTCTTGTAAAACTAGTACCTACAACGATCATTATTTTCATGAATCGCGCACGGGAGAGCGCAAGCCTCACAATTATTACTTCCCGTTGTCGATGGGCTCTCGCTTTATCGCGATTTTTTGATCGCAGACACGGTCGAGTAACACATAGACGTCTGAGGTACAGCCTTTCTCTCTAAAGATCGAACGCATATTCTTCTCGACTTGAAGATGCAGGGTGAAAGTCGGTGGCTATCTACTAGACGCAAGATCAATTTGACGTAGCCGCTAATCATTGTCTGCGGTGCAATCCGGGGAAACTACTACTCTATGGCTATATTTCGCGTGTTGTACGCAGATTCTCTATTCGAAGCAGCAAAGAGGACGTCGAAGATTCAACATCAATATTGACACCGTTGGCAACAGCCAACTGACCACTAGAAATTGGAAAAACTGAACCATTCTTTACGCCTGTACTGGCGTTTTTGCGCTTCGAACAAGGCGAATGCCGATTCACGAGAAGTGAGAACTGTAGAGAAAGAAATGTAACAGTCAAGCATCGGGAAAGAACGGCTCCAAAGACGCGTAACGCAGAAGCGGAATGTCGTAGACTGTGGAAGATGATCTACTGAAGATGCAAGATTTTTATATTCGAGACCAAGAGATATTTTAATCCCCGTAGTGCGTGACTTTGTGTTGTTGTGAAAACATGCGTATTCAGAGTAAATTTTCACCGAGGAAAAATTCTCTCCATATTTATGAGAGAATTCGCTTTCTAAGCTCGATACAAGTTTTATGATAATGCTGTGTGTGTGTCACGGCGCAATCAGATGTACAACTTTTACGGCAATTATCCGAAGATACATCTGCTGCATATTATGTACAGGCAAACTACATAATTGCGGAGAGTAACTTATGGAACAACGTATGGAAATTGATGCGGAGATTCGGTCAATTATTCTTGGCAACTCCTCGCCTAGAAAAATCGCAAAATCCGTACGTAGATGATCTGCATTGTAAATTAAGTAGATGCACCTTGGGATATCCTTGATATCTTGTTTTACTTTAATCTCTGATTTTGCATTAATTAAATATTACTCATCATAACTTGCATTATCGTGAATGCAACCGCAACTAAAGCCCGCAGCGACTTGATTCTTTGTTTCATGATACTATCGTCATCTATGTTAATAAAAAAATAAAAAATATCTCGGGTAACTCGAAATAGAAAAGACATCGCAATGAATCGTGTTTCAATCTAGACGCTTATCTGGACGCTTTGATCAGTGATGACTGGCTGGTCAAAGGTATCTTGTAGGTACCTCGGACGCGATTGTGCGAGAGAACTCGATTCGTACTCGGAGCGCATTGAAGCGCAGTGCAGCGCACAGTGCGGCGGTAACGGTGTCGTGCAGATGGTAACGTGCAAGAGTAGAGCATCCGCGAGTCGGAGCCGCGGGTGATGGACCGTGACGTTCTCACAGATAACTCACGGCTTCCGACGTCCATTCGCGTTCTGCTTATGTCAAGTTATCCGAGGATAACTCAAGGGAGAGGCGAGTTATTCTTTTATATTTTGAAGAGGAACATACCCTCGACACGGTGTCTGCGTTTATACGCTCATAATGATGCGCTGTATAATCGCATCTCGTGCTTTGCTCCATTGAGAAATATTTATGCTGGTTTTACATTCTCAGCAATATATATATATATATATATATATGTAATAAAAAAAATTAATATATAATTGATGTTACGATTAAGACAACAGCAAAACGTAAAAAACGAGTTTTACGTGTTAAAACGACAAAGTTAAAGTAATGACAAATACGTGCAATAAGCACTAAAATTATTCAATCATTTGTTATATTTATTATATGAAAATGCAATGATTACTGATTAAAATAACAAGATAAATCCTTATTGATAGTATTAAGTAATCTTTAGTGTGTGTTAAATCAAAACATTTGTCATTATTATTAACAAAGAATGTTTTACCAGTATTTGAACAATTTGCATCTTTTTAATATCGTTAGGAGTATCATCAAAGCTTTCTATGAAATCGCCTTTATCGACTTGTGGTAGATTAGAAGTATCTACATTTTCTTATCCTTAACTTTTAGCAGTATCCAACGACTTTAAAAAGATCGATAAATCGTCTTTATTACTGCACAAGAACGTGTAATGTTTACGTACGTTTTTTGAAATTATTTATCACATTTGTTTTTTTATAATATTCTCTTTTTGATATAAAACGTACGTACGTGAGATGCAAAAACAAGCAAAGTTAAATACATTGTCGTATATATTTTATTAAATTAAAGTAAAATTAACAAATAACATTGAGAGTTTCTTGTTGATCATTTTACAACGCTACCATGTACAACACGTTCCTCGAAGAATATTTTCGGAAGATCAGAGATAGGTATGTACAAATTACAACGAGTACAGTTGCAAAGCCTGTGACATTGCATGAAGCGATTATAAAATTGATAGCACTAAGAAGATGCTCATCAATGTTACAATACGATAATTACTGCTACGTTAATTATTGGGGGAATATGAGGCGTTTTGAACGTACTGTACAAATTGTATATAGGCGGCATGACACATATCTCTTATCTCTACGTTTTTGTACATACTTTTTACATTCAACATTTGTCAACGCCTCTAGAGATTATACATGGCACGGCATCGTATGGTTGATACACGGTCAGTTACAATATATCGACTTCCCTCGTTATCTCTCGTTTGCTCGCGTTCAGATTTGTGCTCATCATCGTACGGAAAATTCTTGCTTGAGCGATTTTCCAGATAAACATACTCGTTGATGATTCGGTAATGTTGGCGGCGAGCAAGCGTCAATTGCTAACAAATGCTTTTTGCGCTTAAGTTGTGGAAAGTGAATCGACCGTAGTGCCATTTCTTACGGGAACGCATAATAAATTCGCGTTAAAGCTAACGCCGGCAAATGACAAATATCATGGATCATCGACTGCAGATATATCGGGAGCGGAAGTATTATGATGATTCGGCCTCTCTCAGACGTCGTAAGACACTTTGTCGAGGTCATGGTAGCGTATACAGTAACCGCTGTAAGTCTTGATCTCTAAGACACCAGCGTAGGACCTTGCCGGCAAGGAACCGGGATCCGTGTGTCGTCGGGGGCACCGATGTCCTCTCGGACATTGGCAGAGCGGCGAGGCGTTCACCTCTTCGAGCTGCGAGTTACGTCTTTTGCGTACGGTGAATAGACGGCAGGGTTCCTTGTGCTGGCATCGTATTCTCTGCAGGCAGACATAGATCTTAGTTACTGTTTCACGGGTCATTTATTTTGAAAGGAAGTTTAGTTTCCAAAGTAAATTTCAGACTAATGTGCACGTGAATCGACAGGGATTTCAGAGGGATTTCACACCGTGGGATGCAACTAAAGAGAGAGAGAGATCAGTTATGGAGGTTTAAAAAATTGCATTTTCAGATAAGTGATTTTCGTCTTTCCGCGAAGACTCGTTAACTTACGCTTTGCGGGGAACAAGCGAAGGCGTAGATGAAGCCTTCATTTCCGTCCGGTGATCTGTGCGGTTGTCTTCGCACTAGGTACGGCACACTACCTGGTCGACATCGGCAGTGAACTCGTTGTACCGTTGCGTTTCCTGGACCACCCCCGGGTGCCAGTGTCCACGTAATATCCCTACAAAAAGAGTCACGATATTTCAAGACGTACATTAAACTGAATATTGAAATAAAAATATGCAATCAAATTTAAATTTCACTGATTTCAGTTTTGCATGATTAACGTGCGGTTGATAACATTTTCACGGAGAAAAATTTATAAATAAAGAATTTATCCGCTTGTTGCACAGCAAAGAGATTTTTTATACACAATAAAATTGATAGAAATGAAATCAAGATGGAAACTTTGAGGATTCGATCAAGAAGAATGTATTTCGTGTGCAACTAACTTGAAGTAACGACAGATGGGAAGTCGTTTCACGGGTTCGCAGAGCTTGTAGCGGCGCGTTTTATCGACGATCGTGTGTCCGTCGTCGCCGTGAAGACTGCTGGGGCAAGCACGGCCGTTCGGACAACGACATTGTCTCTCGACCCACGGTGCACCATATAAATCCACCTTGCTACATACCTCGCTCCGGTCCGCGCACTCCGGTAATTCCTTCTCGCTGTCCTGCGCAAACAAGCAGCCGCATCGTTAATAAAATGGTGCGATTAGCACCCTCGCGGAAATTCCTTGCTTCTTTTGTCGCGTAAAATCCCTTCATTCTTCGAATTAATATCAGTACATTAGTAGGTCGTCTGATATTGCTTGATTAATATGTATATCCGTAATACATGTTGCTATTAAAAGGTCGCATGATCCCGAGATCTCGCAACGATAACAGATTTATTAATAGGGCGTTTAAAATCACAGTGATTGTACCGTTGCGTAACAATAAACGTTTGAACGTGTCGCGCTGTGGTACCCGGCTAATGAAATAAACGAGACGATTGCGCACAGACTCGTAACTAAAGTATATCCGCTCTTTCTGCCGACGACGATACAAAGTCTGCTATATAACTGGACTATTTAGATGTTGCCAGTCCATTCATTGAGGCAATCGCGTACGTCCTGTCCGGCCTATCATCGACAACGTCGACTGCCATAAGGCGACCACAGAATCTCGAAATATCTCTCAAAGTATCGCCGTATCTCTCGCCGGATCTCGATCGGTGTCGCATTTTAATTTTTTCTCGCCTGGAATGCGAGTTCTGGAAACGTTTTCCAAGTAAACGTGCCGCGAGTCTCCGCTCGTGGCAGCGATAGCAATGATAGCTTCATCGGTACGGCACTCGTCGTGCCGTTGAATCAGAAATGACTCTCCGCCGTGATTCGTCGATTTATCTTTCCATGTGTTCGCGGATACATTACGCGGTTATCGGAGAGAACGTTTGTCGCGCGCGGTCACGCGCATTTTCTATTAACGCGGTACATTTATCGAGCCGTACGATGGTGCGTGTGCGAGTCGGAGTAGTTAAGGCAACGTACCATTCAACGAAGAAACGTTCGAGGAAATGGCCTTCCGCCGTTTTACCGCCGACTGTGAGCATTCGACTTTTTGCTATGACCATCCGTTCATCTCGTTTGTCTTTTTGTCGCTTCTACCGTAACCTCCAGCACAACTACTATCAGCATTACTGATATACTACATCCACAGAAAAGATTTCTGGACTTGATGCTATTACTCTTTAATCTATCATAAAATAAGATCGCTATAGCGACAATCATATTTATTATTGAAAAGAAGCATAATTTAATCTTGAATAGAAAATTCGAAAATTTAGATTCAAATAATCTTGGTGCTATCTCATTAATTTTCTCAGAAGGATTTAGATAAAAATTTGTAGCAAGTTCACAATATTCTTGATTTAAGAATATTGTGAGATCTAAAAGACATCTTATTCTATTCTTGTAAGAGAATTTGTAGAATCTGCACAAAACGGCCAATATTTATGTGTTGTAATCGAAAATCGGAAAAGTGTTTCTGCGTTTCTGTTATTTACAATGAATAAGTGGAAATGTCTTATCTCGAATCTTATTTCTCAAGTAAGTATATTGTATATACTTACTTACATTTCCATATCTTTTAATATTTCTTGTAGAGTATTGCACTTATTCATTGTAAATAACAGAAACACTTTCCCGATTTTCGATTGCAACACATAAATATTGGCCGTTTTATCGGAATAAAGGACGCAGAAGCGCCGAGTCGACGAGCGACTGTGAGAAAATGATGCGTCGACATCGACAAAGCCTACTATAAAGTGGCGCTAATATCAAATTATTCTACATACAAGAATATATAAGCATAAATTTGTATATGTTATTCTTGTCTCAAGACAGTAAGACAATCTTATTTAATTCGAGAGAGAAGAATAGAAATTACTGATTTAAATTAAAAATTGTTTTATTTTCATATTTTTTATACTTGTAATACGATTAAATTAGTCAAGAATATTTTTCGTCTTGTTATCAGAAATCCTTTCTGAGGGTGTACTACTATTACTACTACTACTATTATCCGCCACGATACAACGGATTGTGCGAGTAGCTTTTTATGGGGAAAAATCTCCTTTGATCTGGTTCATGCTCGAAGCCTATACATCCGCAAATATTGTTCGACGAGCAACGGATTATAACATGAGTGATGATTTAACAATTCTGGATTCGCTTGTGAAGTCGCTCGTAATTTCTCCAACACATCGTAGCCAGCTACATTTGTCGTGCCTCAACTACCGCAAAATAAAGTCTTCAGAGCGCCTTTGCATCACGTCTAATTCGCTTCGCGACGTGACTGCGATTTCAATAGCTTCCAATCGTTAATCGTGCTTGCTTGCCGGCGTTATCCTCGCCGTGCGACGTTTTCTACGCATCTCTTTATCCCTACTTCCGTCGGCTCTAAGAACGAAAGAAAAGGCAGGGAAACGAAAGGCGAAGGAAGTTTTTGAAGCTGATATAGCAGGCAGCGGGATTCACGCACACAGCGACGGTAAACTAAAATGGGATAATAGAAGGACCGGAAGGGCGCCGTAAACCATCCGGAAGTTCTCACGCGTCTCTCGCTTCTCGCACGGCCGCAATGAAAATGACACCTGGCACTCGGGATGGACATACTACACGAAGGCAAAGGAGGTGGAGGTAGCCGCTAGGCACCGACGACGACGATGAAGAGAAGAAGGGCGCGCGAGACGAGGAACGAGCTACGGGACAAAAAAAAAGAGAAGAAAAGAGAGGCAAGACGCACGACGACGCAGAGAATCTGGTCGGATGGATGGATGGCGTTAGTAAAAAGATCGCCTCGCTCGACATCGTTCCATATAGCTATACCGGATGTGCCTAAGCCTGGAAATCTCGCCGAGCGATCGAAAATATAATGGCACCGAGCGCTCCACATAATCGACAGAATAATTAATCGCTCGCGCACTCGATCCGTACCTATTAATCATTCCGTACGTTCGGAAAGCTGGCCGTGATGCAGGCTACTCGAGAGTAGAACGATTTCTGGGAAAGAGGACTACTCTTCCGCTACCACAGTGCTCCCCCGAATCATTCGAACAGATTTAACAAATTTTATTGGCATCAAATTCCCGTTGCGAGTCGGTGTAACCACGGCAGGGGCAAGGGGAAAGAGCGAGGAAAAGAAAAACGCGCAGGACTCGCGATAATTAAAAGGGAAGGATCCACTTTTCCGAGCAACAGCCGGGGCACGCGTGCCTGCTCGCGCGATTTCATGGAGCCGCGTGACTTTTGTCCGATCGCGAGCGGTGGTTTTCTCTCCTCGAGATGTGTCGTCATCCCCACTGCATCATTCTTGCGCACGTACTCTCGGCCCACGTGCGAACGTACGTATCTACGATACGTCGTACTTGGGTGTCGCGATTGTCCGCACGTGTAGACCTACGCACGTACCCCATACGCGCACACGCGCGCCGGCGGGCCTGTACACGCACGCATACACTCACGCATACGTTCGATACGTAGGTGTTTACAGCAACGACAGCAACAGGTTCGAGCACGGAGTGGGCGCCGCTCTTTGCTAACGGCTATGTTCCCCTCTCCATATTTCCTGCGTCTGTAAGCGGACGATTTAGCTTCAAATCCTCGGAATGCTTCTCGAGAGTATATAAACTCGTGCATAAATATCGTCGCAGACACATCCTACAGTCGCGCGACTTCTATTTTCACGAGAACAGGATATATCAAGCGACTAAAATTGATTTCGCGAAAATCCGTGCGAGCGAGAAGATTATGAGAAGCACCATACGTTACACGTAACGTAATCACATCGTGATGTTCTCGGCGATGCAATTGCGTGGCTCGTTAAGATAGACTCGCCAAGATTAGGCTGCTAAACGTTTAGCCGCTTTCCGCAGCAATTTAGGCGACGATTCACTCGGACAGCTTAACGTGATCTTGAGGGAACGAAGTTGACGAACGAGTCCTCGAGAAACTCGAGGAGACGTTCGCGCAATAAGGATTTAATGTATCGCATTTAAATCGTGGAGATTGCTCGATCGAAAGTACAAGGTGTAGCGGTAATGCGCATAGCTTGCGTTTACGTGATTAGGTGGAATGTTACTTTAGTCTTCCGTGTGTTGAACATGCTTCTGTACGTAATATCGGAATCATCATTACACGCGTATCAGATATGGTCAATCCTCCTTATTTAAGTTTCTAATTATATTTTATATATAAATACAAAAATATATATATATAATGCTTAAAAATAAGCTATTGAGTTAATAATAATTTGGAAGAATTTAGTGATTACATCGTCAATTATTATTATTTTATTATTTAATATCGATGACTGGCTTACCCCGATTTGGTACAGCACTCTAGGTTCCTCGTGCGTCAATCTGTGCCTTCTGTTACGATTGATCAGATCAATTTCGAGCATCGTATCGTCAAACTCCTGTAGTTCGGCGAGGTACTTGCTCTCGTCAAAAAATAAATACTCGTTGAGGTACTCGTCATGTTCGGCCCCCTCGAATGGATCGACGGGAAGCTCGCATTTGCTTCGACGGATGATGCCGATGATCGCTAGCAGGGTGTACAGCAGGTGCTGTATCCTTTTGCCGGTCATCGTATTACGAGAGGTAGAGAAGCTCCTTTCCGATAAAGAATCTCGCGAAGATCGGCAATCGCTGTTTGCGTTCTCGAGGGAACGTTTGCTGCGTTAAGGTGCTTTACTCACGGTGGGGGGGTGCAATAAAAAGAATGGAAGGGGTTCGATACATTCACCTTCTTATTTGCGCGACAAGGCGTTCAGAACGAGCGAGAGAAGGATTAAGGAAACGCTCATAGTAAGAACACTCGTAGCAGAAGAGCCGCAAAAAGATTCGAGGAAACTCGAACGCCGGTAATTTGCTCCTATTTGAAGTCCATCTTCGCGACTTTCAAATGCGAGTTTCATATATCGACCATCGGAGAGAAGCGGAAAGATCTTTCCGGTGGTAGATCACTTGGATAATTGTTCTGGTGGCTCGTTCGACCGGAGTCGAATCGACGAATTTAATTCCACTTTCTTGAAAACTGAAATCATCGATTTTCGCGAACAAAACTCGTGTATTTCGGTTCAGTTTTCACGGATGTGTTCCTTCGGTAACAATAAACGGGCGTGCCACGTGGTTCTGTTTATTATCGCTAGATTTCTGCTTTGTCGTTTTTTCCTTTCGCGTTTTGCCACCGTCCGATCTCGAACAACGTGAAGGAATGGTCTGCCGATCGTTATCCGCGATATCTTGGTCCAAGTCAATAGAGCGTATCACACTAGCGCACTCTCACTACGTCGCGGATCCTGCCTCAAATTACTCGTAGCGATCCGTCGATCGGTCCGATCGTGGCTTCTTTTTGCGAATCTTGCGTGTCCTCTCGAGAAGCGAGCAAGCGAGCAGTCGGGAGGCTGAGTGAAACGGAACGTCGGACGAGATCAGCCTATACGAAGGTATGCCGTCCGCTCGACTGGACTCTTAAAAGCCAGAAGTAAAGCATGAATGGATGCCCCCACCTCTTTTCCTTCGCCCTCCCCCTCCCGCCTTCTCTTCTCATTCTTGACTGCTCCTGTCCCCGCTCTTTCTCTTGCTCTTACGTCATCCCCACTGCTACTCTCTATCCAGGGCCTCTCTATCTCTCCTTCGAACGTTTTCATCGTCGCCGTTTTCTCGGGACACGTCGTTGCCGTTGTCCTTGTATCGCATCCTCTCTTCTCCGGCGCTCCGCACGAAGCGCGTTCTCCGCTCCCCGAGAGCGTATTAACGAGTGTTTTACTCTTTCTCCGGAGGTCGACCCGTTTGCATTCGCGCGGCGATCTGTTTTGCCGCGATCCACCGTTCTGCATAGTTTTCTGCAACAGTGTTTGCAACCTTCCCTTTTCCCTCTTCCTCGCTCTTTTACCGGCGAGCCAGTTTTTCGCCAACGATCTGCTCCTTTCTGTGATTATTCGACCGAACTCACCTTCGTACATTATATTTCCTTTTTTCGCAAGTCTGTTTCCTCTCGCGAGTACACTTTATATTTTCCACCATAATGAGCTAATAATTCTACAACATTGAAGAAATATGCATTACAGAAAGCGTCATGCGATAATATTTTGATTTACAGAGTTAATTATTTTTATTCTCGTATCCAATCATTTGCAATTAGTATCAGTTTTGTATTATATAAATATCTCTTTATGAATTATTTATTTTTACATTCTCTCTCTCCCTCTGCGAAATATTTTATAAAGTACTGTGGCATATGCGATAATAAGCTCTTACCATATAAATGTTTATCATTATTAAGAATGCAAAGGTATCGTATCGGGGAATGCTATAAAGAAACTTTATAGCGGCACTCGGTACACGAACACTCGTTACGATACCGTTCGTCCTGAGAGACCGAAGACAAGAAAATTAATGATGGTTGTTCTTACAGGAAAATTGTACGCTGTTTTTGGCAAGAGACAAGGCCGCATCATATCCGCGGAAAATGCTCACGGCTTCGGTGGACAATTCAGAGTATTGGCCACTTTACCGGTTCTGGAGAGCTTCCACCTTGCGAGAGAACTGCGTACGCAAACGTCCGGATTGGCTAGTCCGCAACTAGTTTTTAGTCATTGGGAGGTAAGCTGTCGAGCACATCTTCATATCTTGTGATATTTCGCGTCATGTTATTTATTGTGATGAATTTAAGTTATATGAGTTTGATGTTTTTAAGAAAAACGAAATTTAGAAAATAATAAAAATGAAAATTTGATTGAGATCTTAAATATTATTATCTTTAACAATCACTAAAACGTTCAAGGATAAGAAATTAAATTAAATTGTGTTTGAAGATATTTATAATCCGAAGAAACACAAAATATTCTTTCTTTTCTACTCCATTTAAATTTATCTTAATTTCTTCCTTTTTTAATATTAATTATTTAAACAAATTTATTTGTAGGTAATCGAACAGGATCCTTACTGGGTGCCATCTACGGAAGAGGAATATCTTCACTTCGGTGAAAAGGCGGACAGCGATAATCGAGCTAAATGCTATATGGATGCTGTTCGTCGAAGGAAAGGTCTTCCTGTGAGCTCCCAAGTAGTTATACATGCGCAAAAACAACGCACTCTGAAAAGATAAATTCTTTGTGCGGAGTATGTTCAGGGACCGGTATTTATCCTTATGAAGTTTCCTTGTCATAGGGATCCTTAAGCACTTTATATCCATTTTAAATTTTCATTTGTAAGAGAGCAATTAAAAATTAAAAAAAATACCATTAAAAATTAAGTATTTAACTGACACTTAATTTTCAAACATTAAATATTCAACTGGATGTCTTGATTATTTTACTCATTTTATTTACCCCAATGAAACATTTCCAAAAACGTTATTAAACAATTGTTTCGCATAAAAAGGATATTTGCATATGAAAATCTATAATAATAGCTTTCTATTTTACAATAATTTGATATCCATACAGCAAAGAAGACATCACAATATAATTAAAGACAGTCCACAATAAATGTTATGTATGTTAAGTAAACATTAAATTTGAACATCTGCACGTAGGAAAAAATGTATGTATGTATGTATCTATGTATATAAACAATTTTTGGCAAAAATATATAATAAACGATGCATTTTGAAAACATGTTAAATTTATTTAATAAATTCCTTATTTACAAGTTATTTACATTTAATAATCGCTGAACACAATTTTCTTGCCTTGAAATCCTTGACTCATGATTTCTTGCTGTTTCTTCTTAGCCAACCAAGAGGGATGCAAATTGACATTCTCTTCCGTATTTTTAATATCATGTAAATTATTCTTACTTACGTCCTTATTTATTTTGTTAGTTTCTCTTTTCTCTGTTCTCATAAATGTTTTTTTATTCCGACTCTCCAAATTTGGTTTACACTTTAACTCGTTGTATCTCTGACTTTTATTCAACCTTGTATCATTCCTATATTTTGCATTTTGTTCTGTGAACCGATTATTCGACGGAAATGCTCTAGTTTGTGCATTAGGTTGGCGAGAGTTTGTGTTTAATGTCACAGCATTAATCTGGTTGCTTCTGTAATCTTGATTATTTTCCGTGATGAAGAAATCATCTACCGCATTCTCTTGCGTGACTGTAGTACCCGTGGGATTTCTATCTTCGACAGATGTCTGCACATCGTCGTTGGACTCCTGCTCTCCTAGGAATTCTGTAAATCTTTTTATCGTGGCCTCCTTTGTAACGTTGCACAGTTTAGTCATGTTTGGCTGCTCATCCATACCTTCATCAGCTGAGGTATCACTCTCCTCCGTCTCTCTTAACTTTTTGCTTTCTACAACTGTATCCGATAATTTCTTGCGCTTACGTGAGACATTCTTTACTTCAGGTAACTCAGAATTTCTTTCGTCATCTTCAAAACTGTGTGGCAAATTTTCGCCGAGAGGAACCTTCCGTTTCTTTATGTTCTTATCTTGTTTATGCAGGTTATTCTTCTTCGACACATTTTTAGTCTTACTTTTTAACTTTCCAGGCCTCTTTCTTTGTTCTGTTAAATACTGTTTACAATTCGGGAACTTCTCTTTAAATTGCGTTATTTTCTTGTAGAGGGTTTTGTAATGAACAATTCTTGCCATTACACGGTCGCCGTCACTCAAAGACTGATCTTGCAATGTTTCGGTTAGACTTCTTTCATCCATGATACCATATTTCGAAATATTATCTTCTTTAATAGTTTTTAATGCGTGAATTTCGGAGATAAGTTTATTGGCTTTTCTTTTATACCTCTCCTGCTGTGTCTCATTTCCGTGTTTGTTTTGCAAGAGTTTAAGTTCTTTGGTTAACTTGTTCACTACACAAACACGTGCTTGACGAACCGTATGTCGTAGAAGGACGATCTAAAAATATAACATTTATATTATAAAATAAATAATTCCATAGTAACAATAAATATAAGTAAGTTGATGTAGCAAAACCAAATCTCGCGTATATCTTACCTCGTTATTCATTTCAATGTTCGTCATTTTAGATTATGGTATTCTCCTTTTACAGCGAAGATAGAACACCTAATAATCATTTGGTATCAGAATAATCACGTCAACGAGTAAATTTCCTCTTCTTTTTATACTTATTTCAGTTTTAACGACGAAATGCCGCTCCGAAGTAGATGATTATAACCTTCAATAGTTACTTCGTACTCAACAAAACAGAAATGGCCATTGACATAGGAATATATGGACGGAGCCTATGCTACGAACTTCGGCAAGGGGGGTTCTGAGATTTGCGGTAAGGAGAGGCTGCTGGCAAATCGGGCGAGTTCGGCTGTTCTCGACATCGCCCGAATGATACTCGATAAAGTTTTGTAAAGTTATGATACTGAAATTACATGTACGATGAGTTATTGTATTGTGTCGGAATGTAGCAATCGCATTAATGCAAAAAGGAAAAATTGGCAACAACTTATGAAAGAAAATGATCCGAAAATTTCTTTTCATCTGTAAGTAAAATACATACAATTGTAGGTTATACACAATGCCGGTAAAACGTTTCAGATATTGTTATGTGTTTATTATTATATTCATATGAATAATTGTTCGATAACAGTTTTTCATTTATAGTTGTTATTATAATTCATATATTTAATAATAATATATACGATTTGACTATATATATATATTTATTATTAAATATATGAATTAATAAAAACTATAAATGAAAAACTGTTATTGAACAATTGTTCATATGAATATAATAATAAACAAGCCAAAATTCTTTCTTAACACCGCCAGTAGATAATTTCAGTAAACGAGTACGATTAATATTCGACACAACTGGCTATAATTCTTTTTATTAGAACGACGTTTCGACCATACGGGATGTGGTCCTCCTCAGTAGGTAACAATGTTACATCTAAATTACGTTACAAATATAATAATTAAATAAGATCGTCTTTCGGTGCCACCATTACTCGGTCTAGGTGTATAATCAAGCCAAAATTCTTTCTTAACACAATAATAATAAATTTAAATAATAATAAACACATAACAATATCTGAAACGTTTTACCGGCATTGTGTATAACCTACAATTGTATGTATTTTACTTACAGATGAAAAGAAATTTTCGGATCATTTTCTTTCATAAGTTGTTGCCAATTTTTCCTTTTTGCATTAATGTGATTGCTACATTCCGACACACACAATAACTCATCGTACATATATATATATATATATATATATATATCACTGGCGAAACCGAACATACCCGAACAGCCGAAGTTACACGAAGTGCCAGTGCTCTCCCCTTACCGCTAATCTCAGCTTCCCCTCGTAAAAGGCTCCGTCCATATATTCCTATGTCAATGGAAATGGCCAATGTAGACGGTGGAGGCTCGTAGCGGACTCTTTGAAAACTAATGATTGAGGTCGCCAATGGCGGCCCGCCATATAAACCAGATATAAGGCCCGAATCACATTAGCGATTGCCGACTGCGATTGGCGATTACTTTTCAACCAATCAGAGAAAAGCATTCAGAACCTGCCACTCTTGGTTTTGTACCGCCATCTATCATCTTTACTCCGTGCGGAATCGCTCGAGCTATTTATGTCCTCCATCGCGGAAGGTATTCTTGATATTCCATATACCCTGCTATATTCATTGAACGGTGCACTGGATTGGCATCGTTTCTCGAGGCGCTGTGGATAGTGCCCTTTTATGTGAATTTCGCTCCACCACTTTAAGCAAGTCGACTCGACAGATACCGCCGACTCCCGCGCGAATCTGTCGTCTTGAAAACGGACTCTTGCCGTTGTACGGGGAAAAGTACGCAGTCATGGGCGTGGATGTCGAAGTCTTGAGTCCTGGAGACGGTAATTATAGGTTTCATTTTTTATAGATCTACCGAAAATTCCTCGTTGCTGAATTTCCTCCTTCGCGGTTTTACACTCAGGTAGTGCAATTCCGCGTTCGCCAACGTGTGCCTCGTTCGCGACTTACAACACCATGACGACGTCGTGGTATTTTACCTCGATTTATTCAGATGAGATCTGGAAATAATGAAATAGTATTTCTCCTACGTTAGCACTGCCAATCGAGTTTTAAATACCAATTTGTATCTCTGTAATCATTGAATCTTATTTTAAATACACTTTTGTATTATAGGTCAAACCTATCCAAAAACTGGGCAAACAGTGGTTGTCCATTATACTGGTAAGTATTATATAATTATTTAATATTGGATCACATTTACATATCTCTCATAACATAAAGAATTTTTAGGCTATTGCTATGTATACAACAGAAATTAATTTGTTTTTCTATTATTAATTTCCTATTTAATCTTGTAGGTACTTGTTATATTTTTCTATTATTAACTTCCTGTACAATCTCGTAGGTACTCTTGACAATGGGAAGAAATTTGATTCCAGCAGGGACCGTGGCGTGCCATTTAAGTTCAGAATTGGCAAGGGTGAAGTAATTAAGGGCTGGGATATGGGAGTCGCACAAATGTGCGTCGGCCAACGGGCAAAATTAACCTGTTCTCCAGATTTTGCCTACGGTAGCCGAGGCCACCCTGGAATATATCCTTTGATATCAAAAATTGCATAAAGCTATAAATTAATTATTCAAACTTATTATGATAAATTCATCTATAATTTCACATTTCTAGTCCTCCATTTGATGAAACATTAGACAAATGAATAACGATGTTGGCCTTGACAAAGACACACTATTCCACCAAACTCTGTTCTTATTTTCGATGTGGAGCTGCTGAAGGTGGAGCCCTGAAATACCTCGTAGAGTGTACACCAAATTGACCAAACGCAATTTCAATACAAACAAAAAAAATTAAAGATACGCATCAAATTGTATTATGTTAAGTAGTCATCGCACGAATGGCACATCCTATGCTAATGCCTTAATTCAATCGCTCGGACAATTATAAAGATTATATTGCGATTCTCGCGAAGTAATATATATAAAACGTTAACGTTGTTCCGCGCCATGCGGGAACGATGTATAATGTATAAATCTCACATCCAACAGTATCCAAACGATATCACATAGGTGTTAGACTGTAAGATCATATATGTACGTAGTTGGACTATCTGCTCTCCAAGAGATGCTACTTAACTTGTGTACTTGATTTAAAACCGATTAATCGTGTTCCTATGATGAGCGGTTGAATAAAGGAATCTTTCAGGTATTCGCAAAACAATCTGTGTTCATTCCACTCACTATGTATTTGGTATAAAAAGGCGTCTTTAAAATATTTTATACAAAAATTGTCAGTGATATTAAACAAAAAAAAACAATCACATAGACAATGACTAATGATGTAATGATACAGGTCTTTACAGAATAAAACACAATAAAAAGTTGTATTGCTTCATCAAGCATATGCATTTTTCCCCATACATATCGCGTCGTCAAATAATCGTGAAAACCAGAGACGAGCATCACGAGATATTAAATGTTTTCTTTCACGTTGATAACATGTGTCTTAATTTTTATTTGTAAAGTATATTCGCAACAACTTTTCTGTATCTATGACTATATTGCCATCTTCCAATCACGAGCTTGGAGTATACTGAGAGCATGATTAAATACTTGCTTATCAGAGACGAATAAGCAGAGATAACTTTTAACATCAAAAACTATATGTGACCAGCTATATAAAACATAAAAAGATCTCGTACCTTAACTTTTACTATATACATTAATCAATCTATATAAGGCATATAGCAGTTAGCCATACTACTCGTTTAGCCATTTAGACTACGGTTCATATTGCTGTCACATATACAAGGTCTAATACAATGCAACACTACATTTTGGTTAACATTATAACGCAACAAGAATATTAATATTTTAATATACAAACAGCTCAGGAAAGTGTATCTCGTAAGCTGGTGTCTGACTTGGTTTAGCGTCTGTCTGTGGCCCAGTCGTGGGAACTGCGTTGCGTGGATCAACAGACAAAGAATTGAATATCTCCGATAATTTACTCTGTAAGACTTCGTGCTGCGGGCAGAAAAAAAAATGGAAAGTTGTATTATAGCTATAGGTACTTTAAAATATGTGCGTGCGATATAATTTTAGTAAGAAAAATGTTTTTGTACCTTTGGCTGCGTCTTTGACACTAGATCTTGGAATGGTGCGTTTCTAAAGAACTCGGAAAGCTGCATTCGCTTTTCTTCTTCCACACCCTGATTATTGTTATTCTCCGTCAAAATTCTTTTCATGCTTTCAAATGTTAATTCCTCGCCAGGTAATTTCTACAAAACATTAGTTTGAGATAAAGAGAGTAATGATTGTTACAATGTAGAAGAGATAATGATTCAAAGAATATCAAAGACGTAGATAATATAAAAACAATAGTCTCATGAATTCATTAAGTTGTTAAATTGAATAAAAATTGGGGAAACATTTAAGGTATACCTTTTGCACGCTAGGTGATGAGCCTGCACTGTCCAATTCTGGACCTCCAGAGTTAATATCAGCCAGCGAATTACGTCCAGCATCGACCCAAGAATGCCTAACAAGAGAGTATTTATTATTTATTATTTATATAATAAAGTGTACTTCTTTTTAAGACTTAATGTCCATCACTAACAATAAGTGATCTTTTAATAAGCTGTTATATACTCGTATATATATATATATATATATATATTCCATTACCTGTGTTGTAGAGAATTACTATAACCCGAGCCTTGCAATTTTCCACAATCAAAACCGGCTCCTTTTAGGCACTCGTGGACAACAGTTTGATCAACTAAAAGAGCCGGCGCCAATCTAGACGTCAGACCAGTGTCATACTTCGATTGCAAATCCGGTAGCAAATGTGGGCTATCATTTCGGCGCGCTTCCACTACCTTAAAACAGATTTATTCAATTCTACATTTTGGTCTGACAAGCTTGTAAGTTTAACAGAGGGAGAGAAGACACGAGCGTAATAAATTTATTATAGAAAGATCTTGAGCTACTTACTTTTTTCGCGTAGTCCATAAGAGCGGTAATATTACAAACATACGATATCAAAACCAACAAACTGATAACTGTCGCGTGTAAATTGAACTTAAGTGAAAGACTGATTTGCACATTTGTCAGCGCCAAGTCCTGAAGGCTCAATACCAATCTCAACAAGTCCATTACGGTCTCCTCAGAAGCCAATTCGATGGCAAGTAATGCCAATGTCGTGTAAATAGATTCCAAATTTTCTACGGAGTTACTGCACATCTCCAACGATTCGTACAGTGCTAAGTAGATCTCGTGACCATGTTTCCGAATAAAGATTACGTCAGGTCTAGATGCTTTCTCAATAACAAGTCCGAGTTCTGCTACGTTCACGCTGGAAAAAGAAAAACCGGTTATCGTATATTCTGCAAAAAAATCGCATAAAGGAGAGACAGCAAATATTAAGAAAAATTTATGTTACGGCTAATGAATAATCATGGAAAATAAATTTACGTTGGCTTAGCGAGTTTCGTGATGTTCCGATGTCTGTCGATCAGAGTATGAAATATTTTTTGTACAAGAAGCCTCATTTCAGCATCCGCTGCTAATGACATTCTGAGCAGCGGGTTCAAAAAGCTAGGTGGAAACGTTGTGTTCAACTGGATTGTTTGATACTTTGTTCCGACCTGCGCGCAGACAAATAAAGAGTAATTAGAGCTCTAGCTGATCATTTTGTTTATTACTGTATAATAATAATAATGAAAGTAAGAGTTACCTTCAATAATGACTTTAAGAGTATGCTTTGGAGCAATACATCTCCTTTACCAACTGGTTCAACGCGGTCTGGCTGACTGTACGGAACCTTACTCATGATAAACATCATAATCTCAATTTTTTGATAATCCGGAAGATGATTTGCAAATTCTCCGAGGGCGTTAATAAGAGCTTCTTGGTACAATCGCTCATCAACACTCGACGACTGATTTCTTGTTACGCTAACTCGAAGATGAGACAACAAGGAATTTATAATTTCCAGTACGGATGGCCCTAAAAGTATACATTCATAATGGACTTGATAACACCAAAAAATATACGTATACACGTATAAAATTTACATATCAAAACTGTATTTAATTTTATTAACTTTATATATTTACTCACCAACACTTTCACCTGCAGCGATTGATATAATTTTCGATAAAGTATCCGCCATGCTGGTACGAATTTTCGGAGGCGACTTGGAATGATCGTCGAGATGCGTCATTAAAGCTTCTACCACAGTGTAAGAATACTGCGACTAGAAAATATATCAAAAAATTGCTGATGTCTGACGTTAATATTTACATTGCTTGAAGTGCATCATAATATATAAAATACCTGAATAGAAAACATAATTATTCTAAAAGTATGTATTGCAAAATAATTAGGAACCCACAGTTGATGATTATCCAGATGCCTGTAAACAGATAATTATTAATATTTTAATTAAATAAATAAATATACAATAATTCCTAACAAGAAAATTTATCTTATACCTTAATACAGGTCTTATAACGCATCTGATGTGACCAAATGATGCACGTCCAATTAGTTCTCGCATGCAAGTTTCTGCAAATTGTGGAGGATCCAATCGTTCCTCGGTTGGACTGTCCGGTGTTGCATCTTCCTTATCGGCGTATCTGAAAATACAAAGCAGCTGCAAACCTGTTTCACAGTATACGTTAATCCTAATTTGAATACCTACCTTGAATTTTGCATATTATACAGTAATGACGGTACGATCTTGTCCATATGTACAGGCTCCCAAATATTCTCGACTAAGTCATCTGACAGAGTCTTTCTCACGACGCCCTGTGTTCAAAGACACATTTAGATAGACAGGCATAAAATATAGAATGTGACGCATAATAATCAATATACCTGCAGTCCTTGAATTCCAGCAAGTCTAATTTGCTTGCGAATGGTGGGATTGTCATTATTAGAATGACACATTGCGGAATACTTCGACACAAAGAAGTCGTAACGTGTGTGATACGACGGCGTGTCCTCCTCAATATTGGCAAATCTGACAAACTGGAACAGAATCGAATATATCAATGGAATAAAAGAATTAATAAACGTTATTTTTTTATTGAACTTACCGATTGAGTTGCAAGGATTTGTAACTGAGGATCCGTGGATTCTAATAACTTTTGCACCATTTTCAAGAAACTTTCGACAAAGAGATTCAAAGTCTGTGCGTGACAAGCTACCAACAACTGGTCCATTGCTTCCATGGCGATAACGACAAAGCCATTTCTCCTCCTATCAGGACATGATTTTTTATCAGACAAGCATGTTACATACACTTGCATTGAATTACTTTGCCAGTCATACTTTTAATTAACAGTCATTATCTCCACTATGTGTAACAACATATAATTATTTACATAACCATTTATATCATAATATAAATGATACCAAAGATACGTGTCGTTGCAAAGTTCAAGTGAAATCAATTGATGAAAGCTGTCACAGCGTACCTGTAAATATCTCTGGAAGCGCGTTGAAACAGGTATTCCCCAATCCTGTCCAATTTCTCAGGACTGCTCAGTGAGTAGAACGTCAGTTTTTCCATATTGTTTTTAATCAAGCCATCCTGACAATCAAAGAAGCGAATACATGTACCATCATGTATAAAACAGCAGTTTACGTATATATGTAAGATCTTATATTTCCCTCAAATATCATAGGTTATTCCACAATATATATGATGGAATAACCATTTTAGTTCCTACTGTCAAGGACAACGTTTCGGTATTGATTTATGTATATTCGTCCGTCAACGCAAAGTCAAGCTTTGCAGAAGAAAGAAAAATTTTAGAAACGACATTACAAAGCACTTACCTGTGGATTGACTGGAAAGATGTTGTCAACGAGTCTTTTGTATCTGGGACGTAATGCAGCACAACACCAACAACAACCTAACGAGAGAAGAAAAGATAAAAATACACTAATGTTACCGTGTCCAATCGCCACTTAGGACAATTCTAGATAAATTCCGATTATGTATATAATAAATTGTCTTAAGAAAATTATTAAATTTACCGAACATCTTTTACAATTCACTCTTGTCCCGTCGTAAAGTGACAGCTAGCAGACAGCTACGCACAGTGCAGTGATCATCTGCAGTATTCGAAGTCAGCGCCACTTGCGACGTAACAATGTACTTTTAATATTCAAATATAGCAAACCCCATGCAACGTGGCGTTCGAATGTGGTGTTCGACGAACAGATATATATTTCTTCATGTGTATACGTGTACAGATAAACCAGCTTATTATCGGTAAATATTTTAATTGGACAGATTAAAACGTTTGGTCACATCTTTACTAAATTTTCTAAATTTTTAATAATTTATTTCTTTCTCAGTTTAATATTTTTCATTACATTTTATTTATAGATTTATATTTTTTTAACTTGACGATTATATAAATTATATAATACAAACAACGAAATATATAACATTAATACATCTTGAGTATCAATAATATATGTATATTATTTAGCGCTATATATTATCCTATTCTAAAAAAGGCGTGTTAACTTCGTGAAGTTCTTTTTTATCGAATATTGAGGCCTCTTTTCCGCGACGCTGACTGGTTCTCTCGCTTGGCTCGAACTTCGTGTGACTTGAACTTCGTGTTGCGAATGTCAGAATGTCATAGTAGCTGTCAGTGCGGTTATATTAATTTATTATTTCTTAGGAACGTGAAAACGGCAGCTGTCAATTCTGTCAAATTTGTATTGATGAAACATGATGAAATAAATAACACCTTTAACGCCTTTTTTAGAATAGGGCTACGGGCTAGAACTTTTTCATTTCCGAGTTTACGGTATTTTCAATAGCAGAGAACTCTAGGCAATATAAAAAATAATGATATCATCAACTCAGAACTCCTCTGAGAAGAAAAACATTTTAAACTCAAGAACTTTTTCATTTCTGAATTTACGGTATTTTCAATAGCAGAGAACTCTAGGCAATATAAAAAATAATGATTTCAACAACTCAGAACTGCTCGGAAAAAGACAAAATTTCTAAGGGTAGAACTTTTTCATTTCTGAGTTTACGGTATTTTCAATAGCAGAGAACTCTAGGCAATATGCCAATTAATAATATAAACATCTCAGAACTCCTCGGAAAAAGAAAAAATTTTTAAATAAATAATAGATGAATATTATTATTCGAAAACATTATTAACATTGAAAAATAAAATGTGTTGTACTAGTAATAAATAAAATTCGCAAGATTTGGCTTTTAGAAAATATCGCGAAAGTAAGTAATGAAATTAATTAAAGTGTGAAATGCGGATATCTTCCAAGTTTTTTTACTCTAAATGGCAGATGTGTGCAAAGGTTAAATAGAAATATGGAATAAATATGCGAACGAAATTATAGAGATAGCTATTTTACTCTATTTTTCATTAATTAAATTCAAGAAGTTGCGTTTATCACATAATAAGCGATTTAAACAAATGTTTTAATATATTTAAGATATTTTATCAAGCTACTATTTACATGTTCGCCTTTATGGTTGTTATCTTTGCTGCACAAATATTTTGTTTTTAGCTATAATTGTGTATAATAAATGTTTTTATTATACACAAGTTGTTGGTGCATGCATTTCATGTCCATAATTTATATTAAATTTTCCTAAATTTTTATATCCATTATACTAAGTTTTTATATATTAAAATAAATACTTTAAATTAGTTTTTAACAAATTCAATTAATAACTTTCCAGCATCATATGCTTTACTTAAATATAATAATCTACATAGTGGTGATAAAGAAATTAATCGTATCTTAATAAAGAAATATCTCGTATTTTTAATCACATGTTTCTCATCATTATGTTATATATAATTCTTTTTCACTTAATTTCTTACATTGCGACGTAATTGAGTCTACAATGTTTGATTTTGCTACATCTGTATCATCAAAATACAGGATACCAACGTCATTGCTTATTTACTGTAACAGATACCATCTGTTCGCCGAGGTCGAACATAGATATGAATGCAATATAAAAAGGAAGTGAAAATTGTCAGTTTCACTTCCAGTTTCGACTCGGCTTGCATTGACCATCAAGCATGTTGCCCTTAACCGTCTTCTTGGTGCTCGGCGTTCTCGCGCAGCGTAAGTAAAGACTCCCTTGTAGTTTGGAAGGTCTTATACTAATCCTTTCTGTTTTATCGCTTCCAATATATTCTGAATATTTAAACTATATGTTTTCATCACTCTAAATATTATTATATTGTTTAACAAACGTTTGCATTGGCTTACAGAGACGTTCGCTGACGAACCGGAAGCGATCGTCGGCGGTCAGCGCGCTGCCCCGGGTGAATTCCCGTGGCAGTGCTCCTTGAATGTGAATGGCCAACACATCTGCGGCTGTTCCATCATTGGTCCTAACAAGATTCTGACTGCGGCCCACTGCTTGGATGGTATCGTTA
This sequence comes from Ooceraea biroi, assembly GCF_003672135.1. Classification (NCBI taxonomy): domain Eukaryota; kingdom Metazoa; phylum Arthropoda; class Insecta; order Hymenoptera; family Formicidae; genus Ooceraea; species Ooceraea biroi. The sequence continues at coordinate 3,712,103 of NC_039506.1, forward strand.
GACCACCCTACAGCAATCTTCGCGTCCTTACTGGAAACATTAACATCAACCAAGGAAGTTCTCATGGTGTGAGAAGCGCACGCATACATCCCAACTACATCCCGACCGCATCGGCATCCTGGGTGAACGACATTGCTGTCATCACTGTAAGTAGTATTTTGTTACGTATCAACCCAGATAACATTTTTTGCTAAAGCAGAGTAGTGCAATCTATTTGCTGGCAATTGTTGCTGTCATGTTGCTATAATAATGACAGAAATTAACTTTTGCCACACTTTTGTTGACATAATGCCATAATTATATATTTTTCACCGCAACTGTTGCCCCAAAGGTGCTGTAAAGTTGCTGTTTCGTGTTTCTTTGCTACCAATATTGAAACAAATGAGGACTCACCTTGTTGCCATTTTGTTTGCAACATTTCTGAGCAAATTCTTAGCAAAATACTTGCAAAATGTTATGTGGGAAGATAAATAAGTACGTTTTTACAATTTTAAAAACACTAAAATATGGGTTTTTTTTCTGGCCGTGTTTTTTTTCATTCCACGTAATTTATCGATTTTACTCATTTCAGCTTCAAGGATCAATCCAATACAATCAGTACCAAAGTCCTATTCCTCTGTGTAATTCTGCGCCAGTACCTGGTACGCGATGTACTCTGTCTGGATGGGGATTGACTTCTGCGAACGGACGAGCTTCTTCAGTCCTTCTCAAGATGGATCAAGCCCTCGTTTCCACCGATGTTTGCCAGCGGAGGATCGGAGCTAGACTTACCCAGAGTCATTTGTGCGCGTTCAACCAACGTGGAATCGGTGCTTGCCAGGTAAATTTCTGGAAACACCTCTATCGCTGAATATTTTGAAATGCTTTTTCTGTCGTAGTAAATATTAATTCACCAATTTGTACATTATAACTGCTAAAAATTTTCGATTAGATAGAAATTAACCGAAACATCTTCGTATTTCTCAGGGTGACAGCGGCGGCCCACTCGTATGCAACGGCATGCAATACGGTATTACTTCTTTCGTCCTTCCTTGCGCTCTCGGGGAACCTGATGCTTATACCAGCGTCTACCATCATCTCAACTTTATTAATTCATCTTAAGCAAACACATCTTGGCACGATATAAATTGGCATAAATATACTTTCGATGTACCACCTAAATTATTATTAACGCATCGTCGGAATGCGTCTGTCGTGGGATAGTACACGACAATGTGTTTTCGTCGATTGCGCTTGTGAAGTAAACAAAATTGTGTTCTTAATGTTCTAATAAATCATTAATACTTAAATCTATGATCGTTGAATTTTTATTGTAACTTAAGTACCTATTGGAACAGAGAAGAGTTAATTGTATATATAGTTATTTTAATTTTATTAACATAGACGAAAAGATCTTATTATTGATCAGTGTTAGTGTCGCAGTAGAAAACAAAGAGAAAGATATAATGTTTGTTCATATGATATTTGACACAAAGTTGCCAAACTAATAACAATGTATATCTTATTAATAATGATATTACTGCGATGCATGTCTCGCTTATTAATTCTGCAGAGCGATAACATGTATAATACATACATACCTATCAACTTAATGTTTTCAGCAAATATTATACAAGATAACACAAGATACTGAATGCGTAATTTCAATACATGACAATGTGTGTTGTGTGGGAATGTTAATGTCTAAAATATAATTCTTTAACAAAACATAAGCAATAGACATTTTTTAATCTCCTTTTTTATGATTTGTTTGTTGAAAAACTTTCTCTTCGTTTTTACCAAATCTTATAAATTTTTAATTATTTGTTCAAATGTATCCCATAATTCTTTCTTAGATTAATATTTTTCATTGCATTTTATTCACAGATTTATATTTACTTTATATTTTCACTTGACGATTATATAAATTATATAAGATAAATAAAATATCATTAGTATATATATCTTGAGACTATTAATATATATTTAATTTACCGCTATATATCGCAATAAATAAATATGTTTCGTAAGATTTCGGTTTTGGAATATATCGCGAAAGCAACGTAATGAAATTACTTAAAATGCGGATATCTTCCATGTATATTTATTCTAAATAATGGCAGCTGTTTACCAAGATTAATTAGATATATTGAATAAATATGCGAACGGGGTTACTTCAATCTATTTTTCATTGAAGAGATTGCGTTTATCGTATGATAAGCGAACTAAACAACTTAATATATGTAAGTATTTTATCAAAATACTATTTATATGTTTCCTTTTTATCTTTGCTATCTTTGCAGCAAAAAATATTAATTAAATCATTTTATTACATGAAAAGTTGTTGCAAAAGTTGGTGCATGTATTATTTTACGTCTATATAATTTATAGTAAATTTTCCTAAACCATAGTCATATACATTCTACCAATGTTTTATATATTAATACATTCGCGATCGACAAAATGTAGTTTTCCAGCATCTTATGCTTTGTTAAATGAATAAACTAAGTAGCAATAACAAAAAATTACATGTCTCGTATATTTAATCGCATGTTTAATCATTATGTGATGTATAATATAATTCTTCTTCATTTAATTTCTCATATTGTGACAACTAAGGCTGCAATGTTTGATTTTGCTACATCTGTATCATCAAAATACAGGATACAAACGTCATTGCTTATTTACTGTAAGAAATGCGGTCTGTTCGCCAAGGTCGAGCATAGATATGAATGCAATATAAAAGGAAGTGTAAATTGTCAGTTTCGCTTCCAGTTTCGAACTTGGCTTGCATTGATCATCAAGCATGTTGCCCTTAACCGTCTTCTTGGTGCTCGGCGTTCTCGCGCAGCGTAAGTAAAGACACACTTGTAGTTTGGAAGGTCTTATACTAATCCTTTCTGTTTTATCGCTTCCATATATTCTGAATATTTAAACTATGTTTTCATCACTCTAAATATTATTATATTGTTTTAACAAACGTTTGCATTGGCTTACAGAGACGTTCGCTGACGAACCGGAAGCGATCGTCGGTGGTCAGCGCGCTGCACCGGGTGAATTCCCGTGGCAGTGCTCCTTGGTTGTGAACAACCAACACAGCTGCGGCTGTTCCATCATTGGTCCTAACAAGATTCTGACTGCGGCTCACTGCTTGGAAGGTATCGTTAGACCACCCTACAGCAATCTCCGCGTCCTTACAGGAAACATTAACATCAACCAAGGATCTTCTCACGTTGTGAAAAATGTACGCTTACATCCTAACTACATCCCGGACGTATGGGCAGCCTGGGTGAACGACATTGCTGTTATTACTGTAAGTTGTATGCTGTTATACAGGGTGATTCGTATAAAGCGACCGATTTAATTATTAGTGAAATTTGAAGACATATGAAAAAAGAGTTTATACCGATATGTTCAGTACAAAGGGGGACACCACATAACGGATACGATTATTTTATGAGTGGAGGCGGTTGAGGACGTTTCAAAGTCAACTTCTTTTTTTTAATGGGATGCTGTATTTTTTATTTTATAGGATTACTATCCTATTTTAATATAAATTCAATGATACATTACATAAAAACATTCAAGGTCAATCAAGGCCAAAAATACATGATAAAATAAAATTCAAATGTATGATCTGTATATCCGTTTGTCGTTCGCTTTGGCTCTCAGTATGTCTAGGTCTATGTTTATGAGCTGTGTTTTCTTTGGAAACTGCTATCATAATGTTATTATTACGAAGATTGTAAGGACAAGTGATGCTTACAAACGTCGTGAGTGCCAAAGCGAACGCAGCCTTAGTATGAGATTAGTCGTAGCACTGAACGTAATGGCTAATTACAATAATTCACAAATTGTAGACATTTTGATAACTTTTGGTGAATGTGGAAAAAATGCAGCTGAAACTGCAAGAGTATTAAATGAACGATATCCAGATCGACATAGACATAGTGCCCGTTCAATATTACGGATTATATCACGAGCAAGACAATTCATCTGTGTCGTCGTGTTCAAGGTCAAAACTTTGAACATTTATTGTGAAGAACAGAAATACAGATCATACATTTGAATTTTATTTTATCATGTATTTTTGGCCTTGATTGACCTTGAATGTTTTTATGTAATGTATCATTAAATTTATATTAAAATAGGATAGTAATCCTATAAAATAAAAAATACAGCATCCCATTAAAAAAAAGAAGTTGACTTTGAAATGTACTCAACGCCTCCACTCATAAAATAATCGTATCCGTTATATGGTGTCCCCCTTTGTACTGAACATATCGGTATAAACTCTTTTTTCATATGTCTTCAAATTTCACTAATAATTAAATCGGTCATACACATATGTATATACTCATACATACATATCTTACTATTTATATCATACTATACACACATTTCTACAGTTTTAAAAACATTAAATTATGCTCATTATTCCTTTTTCTCGCTGTTTTTTTTTTCATGTTGTACGTTCTATGTATTTTATCGGTAGTTTACTCATTTCAGCTTCAAGGAGCAATCCAATACAATCAATACCAAACGGCTGTTCCTCTTGCTAACACTCCGCCAGTTCCTGGTACGCGATGTACTCTGTCTGGATGGGGATTGACTTCTGTTCGTGGACGACCTTCTCCAGTCCTTCTCAAGATGGATCAAGCCGTCGTATCCAATCAAGCTTGCCAGGAGAGTCACGGACTTAAACTTACCGAAAGCCACATGTGCGCGTTCAACAGACGTGGAATCGGTGCTTGCTCGGTAAATATCTGGAAACGTCTATGGCTGAGTCTATTTTGAAATAATTTTTATATCGTAACAGGTATTAATGTACTAATGTGAACAGTGTACGTGTTAAACAATTTTTACGATTAGATAGAAATTAATCGATTATCCTCGTATTTCTCAGGGTGACAGCGGCGGCCCACTTGTATGCAACGGCAAGCAATACGGTATCACTTCTTTTGCTCGTCCTTGCGCTGTTGGATTATCTGATGTTTATACCAGCGTCTACCATCATCTTCAATTTATTAATTCATCTTAGGCAAACAAATCTTGGCACGATATTAATTGGCATGAATACTTTCGATGTATCGTCTAAAAAATTATTGTCAATAACGCATCGAAGGAATGAACTGTGTGGGATGGCACACGACAATGTGTTTCCGTCGATTGCGCTTGTGAGTAAACAAAATTGTGTTCTTAATGTTAATAAATAATCTGTAATTAAATCTATGATGGTTGCTGAAGTTTTATTTTTAACGAAAGTACCTACAAGCTGGAGCAGAGAATCGAGTTAATTGTATATATAGTTATTTTAATGACATTGTGTACATTTTATTAATAATGATATTACTGTGATGCGTGTCTCGCTTATTTTGATATTACGTGTCAAATTCGCAATTTAATTCGGCACATGTATATAATACATACATACCTATCAAGTTAACGCGATCTCAGTAAATGTTATGCCTAATAACAGAAGATACTAAATGCGTAATTCTCTTAATACATGACAATATGTGTGTGGTATTAATGTCTAAAATATAATTCTTTAACAACACATAAGCTAGAGACATTTCTTAATCTCCTTCGTTTATTATTGCTTAATTGTTTCGATAAAAGTTCTCTCCGTTTTTAGTAAATCTTATAAATTACTCTTATAATTTTTAATTAGTAATTTTCCAGTATCTTATGCTTTGTTAAATGAATAAACTAAATAGCAAGAACAACAAAAATACATGTCTCGTATATTTTATCGCATGTTTTTTATTATCACTATGTATATGTAATATAATTCTTCTTCATTTAATTTCTCATATTGTGACAACTAAGTCTACAATGTTTGATTTTGCTACATCTGTATCATCAAATTACAGGATACAAACGTCATGGCTTATTTAAAAAATGCGGTCTGTTCGCCAAGGTCGAGCGTAGATATGAATGTAGTATAAAAGAGAAGTGAATATCGTCAATTTCACTTTCAGTTGCGACTCGGCTTGCAGTGATCATCAAGCATGTTGCCCTTAACTGTCTTCTTGGTGTTCGGCGTTCTTGCGCAGCGTAAGTGAAGACCCACTTGTAGTTTGGAAGGTCTAATAATATTCCCTTCTGTTTTCTTGCTTCCCTATATTCTGAATATTTAATCCATGTCCTCTTCACTCTTTATATTGCTTAAATATTATATTGTTTAACAAACGTTTGCATTGGTTTACAGAGACGTTCGCTGACGAACCCGAAGCAATCATCGGCGGTCAGCGCGCTGCACCAGGTGAATTCCCGTGGCAGTGCTCCTTGGTTGTGGATGGCGAACACAGCTGCGGCTGTTCCATCATTGGCCCTAGCAAGATTCTGACAGCGGCCCATTGTTTGAATGATGTCGTTGCACCACCCTACACTAATCTCCGCGTTCTTACTGGAAGTATTATCATCAACCAAGGATCGTCTCATGTTGTGAAAAGCGCACGCATACATCCTAACTACATCCCGGACATATCGGCAGCCTGGGTGAACGACATTGCTGTTATTACTGTAAGTTGTATGCTGTTATATATCAAGAGAAATAAGTATATATAAATATACATATACATATATATAAATATAAATATATACATATATATATACACCATACATGCATATATACACACACAGTTCTACAGGTTTAAAAACATTAAATTATGCTCATTATTTATTTCTGGCCATGTTTTTTTTATGTTAAGTATTCCATATATTTTATCGGTTATTTCACTCATTTCAGCTTGAAACACCAATCCAATTCGACAAATTCCAAACGCCTATTCCTCTTGCTGACTCTCCACCAGTTCTCGGTACGGTATGTACTCTGTCTGGATGGGGATTGAAGACTGTGCTCGGAAATCCTTCTAAAGTCCTTCTCAAGATGGATCAAAGCATTGTTTCCAACCAAGTTTGCCAGAATAATCACGGACTTAAAGTTACCGAAAGCCACTTGTGCGCGTTCAACAGACGCGGAAGCGGTGCTTGCACGGTAAATATGTGGAAACGTCTATGGCTGAGTCTATTTTGAAATAAGTTTTATATCGTAATAGATATTATTGCACTAATTGGAACAGTACACCTGTTAAACACTTTTTACGATTAGGTAGAAATTAAATATCCTCGTATTTTTTAGGGTGACAGCGGTGGCCCACTTGTATGCAACGGCAAGCAATACGGTATTAATTCTTGGGTCCTTCCTTCATTGAGTTGCGCTCTCGGACCTGATGGTTATACCAACGTCTATCATCATCTTCAGTTTATTAATTCATCTTAGGCAAACAAATTTTGGCACGATATAAATTGGCATGAATACATTCTGAAACTGGTTAGATGAACATTATGCTCATAGGTGGATTGGTCGAGGAGGACCGGTTTTCTGGCCTCCAAGATCGCCCGATTTAACGCCTCTTGATTTTTATTTATGGGCAACTTTAAAAAATAAAGTTTACAGTACAGAAGTAATCTCGCTTGAAGATTTAAAGCAACGAATTACTAATTCAGTTACTGAGATGCAACAAAATTTTCAGGAATGTCGTACTGTAACAAATTCTGTACTACGTCGATGTCTAGCTTGTATCGATGTGCAAGGACAACATTTTGAAATGCGTCACTAAATCATTGCGTAGATAATTTATATTTTTGTGAAAAAATCCGTTGTTACTTATCTCATATTTCTTTTCAATATTGGTTTATAACTTTGTAATAAAGCAATTCTAAGCAAACTCGATATAAGAATTTTTTCTTATTTCCACTAGTAGAATATGCTCCCGCAGTTTGTCGGTTAAAACCCGGGACACCCTGTATAGTCATTTTAATTTTTCAAAAACTTTAAATAATTCGCCAGTGAAGAATGATGTGTAAAATAACTTTATTAATGACCTAGCTGACGACAATTCGGATCGAAATGGCACTACGTTTCGGCTGAAGTTCCAGCCCTTTTCAAGTGCAACGAAATTAAAGTAAGAAGTTACATTCTAAAAATTAAAACAGAACAAATGTTAACTCGCAATAAACACCACTAAAACAATATATTAAAACCGTAAAATACAAACTGGCAGAATGTAACTTGAAAATCCCCTCAGCGGTGGACAGAACACAACGACAAACTCAGACAAAGGTCCATCGGCATCTGAGAGAAATCTTGTTATGAGAATCTCAACAGTCGAGTCACATTTCAAACACGCATCAAAATATTATCATATATGGCAGGTGAGTTCTCAGTATCATTCTGAATTGTCGTCAGCTAGGTCATTAAAAAAGTTATTTTACACATCATTTTAATTTTATTAACTTGGACGAAGAGATTTCATTGATCAATGTTATTCGCAGTATAAAGAAAAAGAAATATATACAATATTCATACGTATTTAACTCAGTGAACTAATAACATTGTATATCTTATTAATAATATGATATTACTGCGATGCATGTCTCGTTTATTTTGGTATTACATGTCAAGTTCGGAATTTAATTCGGCACATCGATAACATTTATAATACATATACATACCCACACAGAACAAAATATTCATTAAATATCTAATAAATATCTACATATCTATTTGATGTCCATATCTATTATGGATAACGTATCGATATTTAATAGATATACAAAATATCTATATCTCTAGAATAACTAGGGGGGATATCTCTTGGATATTTATATATTATTTATATATATATCCATATTCACCAAATAATTATTGAAGATATCTATTTGATATTTACATATTATTCACATATCCATGTCTATTACGAAGCTATCAAAGATATCTATAAGATGTTCTTTATATCCATGGTCCATGGAGATTCCCGCCTCTGATTCACCAAGCGACCGATAGATGGCCAGGCTAGGCGTGACGTTCTCGCAAGAAACATTTGCGTTATCACCTTATAAATAACCATCCGGAAAACCGATCCAATACTCTTTTCTTAATATTTCTTAATAAATCATGGTGACATTATAATCACATTTCTGTCATATAGTATTTCTGCAATCAAAATTTTGTTCAATTTTTACTATTTATGTGCAATTAAATGTATATTTTCTTATTGATATTTTATTTATATTTATATCTATGTTATTTTGCAATTTTAGAGTCATGTTCCATTTATTGTCTTATACTAACGATATCATGAATGAATATCCACGGAGAAATCCACTGAATATTAATATATATGCACTAGATATCTATTATATATATAAATATCCCGAAGATAGTGATGTAGATGTTCAATAGATATTGGTCTACATATCCTATGAATATTTATGCAACCTCGTATTGCGGACATTTGGATATTTAAGACATGTCCACTGGCTGTTTCCTACATATTCATGGATATCCATATATCCACCAAAAATATCCAGTAGACATCTAATACAAATTATTTTCTGTGTGGGTACCTATCAGGTTAACGATCTCAGTACATGTTATGCCTAATAAACACAAGATTCTAAATACGTAATTCTCTTAATACATGACAATAGGTGTGAGGTATTAACGTTTAAAATATAATTCTTTAACAACACATAAGCTAGAGACATTTCTTAAACTCCTTCGTTTATTATTGCTTTGTTTCGATTAAAGTTCTCTCCGTTTTTACTAAATCTTATAAAGTTTTAATTATTTATTCAAGTGTACATCCTTTCTTACTTCATTTTTCATTGTTAGCATTTTATTTGTAGATATTTCTTAATCATATTTTCACTTAACGATTATATAAATTATATAATACAAATAATAAAATAGCATTAGTATATCTTGACTATTAATATATATTTTATTTACCGTTATATATCGCAATGACTAAATTTCGCAAAATTTCGCTTTTCGAAAATATCGCGAAAGCAACGAAATTAATTAAATTAATTAATTAAAATGTAAAATGCGGATATCTTACAAGTTTATTTAAATTAAATAATAGCAGCTGTTTGCCAAGGTTAACTAGAAATATGGAATAAATATGCGAACGAAATTATAGAGATAGCTACTTCAATCTATTTTTCATTAATTATTGAAGAAGTTGCGTTTATCACATTAGAAGCGAATTATACAACAATTTAATATATATAGTAATTCTATCGAAATACTATTTACATGTTTGCTTTCATCTTTGTTATTTACTGCAAAAATATTAATTTTAAACTTTACATCTTTTTTTATATACGAAAAGTTGTTGGTGCATGTATTCTATGTCCATAATTTATACTAAATTTTTCTAAGTCATATCCATTTTATCAATTTTTCCTATATTAACTCATCCTCTCATATTAACTCATTCGCGACCGGCAATGTATTTCTACGTCATTTTTAAATCTTTAGCTGGTTGCTGACGACATAGTTCTAAGATATGTGTTAGTTATCACGAGTTACGTGTATTTTACAATGATTAACAAGGGAACCTCGCGAACTCGAAAATTCTGATTTTGATGAAACTTTATGTACATGTAGGGGGGGGGGGGTTAATAGATGAATTTAAAAATTTTCCGTTGCGGCCCAAAAACGGTTTTAAGGGGTGAAACCACCCTTCATATGTAAGGCGGCTTTTTGCTTTCCTTGATATATCTCGAAAAAAATTCGACATATCGAAAAATGATTTATACAAAACTTTCATAGTACAAACGCCTCTATTTAACCACGTTACTAAAATTTTTTAAAAATTACTTTTTTTCATAAATTTTAAGACTTTATTATTTCTTATTACATCTTTACATGTTTAGCACTTTCAATTTTAATATTTACAACTTTATAACTTATCAAGTTTTTCAACTTGTATTTCTAACATCTAAATTTTTTGAATTTTAAACAAGAAGTACTTATAAGTATGATATGATAAAGTGATATTTTTCATATTTTCTCCCATTTTAATAAGAGAACCTTGCGACTTTCAGCTAGGCTCTCGCATCGGAACTAGTTGCGAATATGGTAAAATAAATACTGTAAATAATTTTCTCGCAGATTTAATTACTAATTTTCCAGCATCTTATGCTTTGCTTTAAATGAATAATCTAAATAACAAAAATAAAGAAATTACGTGTCTCGTATATTTCATTGCGTGTAAACTCATCATGATGCATGTAATATAATTCTTCTTTATTTAACTTTTCTCACGTTGTGACAATTAATTTTTCTGCAAAGTTTAGTTTTGCCACTTTTGCATCTGTATCATCAAAATACAGGATGCAAATGTCATTGCTTATTTATTGTAAGAAATGCCGTCTGTTCGCCGAGGTCAAACATAGATATGAGTGCATGCAATATAAAAAGGAAGTGTAAATTGTGGGTTTCGCTTCCAGTTTCGAACTTGGCTTGCATTGACCATCGAACATGTTGTCCTTAACTGTCTTCTTAGTGCTCGGCGTTCTTGCGCAGCGTAAGTAAAGACCCACTTGTAGTTTGGAAGGTCTAATAATAATCCCTTCTATTTTCTTGCTTCCGTATATTCTGAATATTTAATCCATTTTCTCTTCACTCTTTATATTGCTTAAATTAAATTGTTTAACAAACGTTTGCATTGGTTTACAGAGACGTTCGCTGACGAACCCGAAGCAATCGTCGGCGGTCTGCGCGCTGCCCCGGGTGAATTCCCGTGGCAGTGTTCCATGACTGTGAATGGTCGACACAACTGCGGTTGTTCCATCATTGGCCCTAACAAGATTCTGACTGCGGCCCACTGCTTGCATGGTATCGTTGCACCACCCTATAGCAATCTTCGCATCCTTACAGGAAACATTAACATCAACCAAGGATCTTCTCACGTTGTGGAAAGTGCACGCATGCATCCTGACTACATCCCAACCAGAGAGGCAGCCTGGGTGAACGACGTTGCTGTTATTACTGTAAGTTGTATGCTGTTATATATCAAGATAAATAAGTATACATATACACATATGTATATACTCATACATACATATCTATATACACACATTTCTACAGTTTTAAAAACATTAAATTATGCTCATTATTCCTTTTTCTCGCTGTTTTTTTTTTTTTTTCATGTTGATCGTTCCATATATTTTATCGGTTATTTCACTCATTTCAGCTTAAAACATCAATCGAATTCAACGAATTCCAAACGCCTATTCCTCTTGCTGACGCTCCGCCAGTTCCTGGTACGATATGTACTCTGTCTGGATGGGGAAGAACTGATATGCTGGGACTGGGACCAGCTTCTCCAGTTCTTCTCAAGATGGATCAAAGCCTTGTTTCCAACCAAGTTTGCCAGGCTAGTCACGGACTTAAACTTACTGAAAGCCACTTGTGCGCGTTCAACGGACGCGGAATCGGTGCTTGCTCGGTAAATATCTGGAAACGTCTATGGCTGAGTCTATTTTGAAATAATTTTTATATCGTAATAGATATTAATGTACTAATTGGAACAGTAGACCTGTTAAACAATTTTTACGATTAGGTAGAAATTAATCGAAATATCCTCGTATTTCTTAGGGTGACAGCGGTGGCCCACTTGTATGCAACGGCAAGCAATACGGTATTACTTCTTGGGTCCTTCGTTGCGCTCGCGGGAAACCTGATGCTTATACCAACGTCTACCATCATCTCGACTTTATTAACGAATCTTAGGCAAATATATCTTGGCACGATATAAATTGGCATAAATACGTTCGATGTACCATCTAAATTCATATCAACGCATCGAAGGAATGCGCTGTCGTGTTGGATGATACCCGACAATTTATTTCCGTTGATTGCGCTTGAAGTAAACAAAATTGTATTCTTAATGTTAATAAATTATCTATAATTAAATCTATGATGGTTGAATTTTTATTGTAACATAAGTACCTAGAAGCTGAAACAGAGAAGAGTTAATTGTATATATAGTTATTTTAATTTTATTAACGTGGACGAAAAGATTTCATTGATCACTGCGTTATTCGCAGTATAAAGAAAAACAATATATACAATATTCAGTCATATTTAGTTCAGTGAACTATAATAACATTGTATATCTTATTAATAATGATATTACTGCGATGCATATCTCGCTTATTTTGGTATTACATGTCAAATTCGCAATTTAATTCGACATATTGATAACATATGTATAATACATATATACATATAAAGTTAACGATCTCAGTAAATGTTATGCCTGATAACACAAGATTCTAAATACGTAATTCTCTTAATACATGACAATAGGTGTGAGTTATTAACGTTTAAAATATAATTCTTTAACAACACATAAGCTAGAGACATTTCTTAAACTCCTTCGTTTATTATTGCTTTGTTTCGATTAAAGTTCTCTCCGTTTTTACTAAATCTTATAAAGTTTTAATTATTTATTCAAGTGTACATCCTTTCTTACTTCATTTTTCATTGTTAGCATTTTATTTGTAGATATTTCTTAATCATATTTTCACTTAACGATTATATAAATTATATAATACAAATAATAAAATAGCATTAGTATATCTTGACTATTAATATATATTTTATTTACCGTTATATATCGCAATGACTAAATTTCGCAAAATTTCGCTTTTCGAAAATATCGCGAAAGCAACGAAATTAATTAAATTAATTAATTAAAATGTAAAATGCGGATATCTTACAAGTTTATTTAAATTAAATAATAGCAGCTGTTTGCCAAGGTTAACTAGAAATATGGAATAAATATGCGAACGAAATTATAGAGATAGCTACTTCAATCTATTTTTCATTAATTATTGAAGAAGTTGCGTTTATCACATTAGAAGCGAATTATACAAAAATTTAATATATATAGTAATTCTATCGAAATACTATTTACATGTTTGCTTTCATCTTTGTTATTTACTGCAAAAATATTAATTTTAAACTTTACATCTTTTTATTATATACGAAAAGTTGTTGGTGCACGTATTCTACGTCCATAATTCATACTAAACTTTCCTAAGTCATATCCATTATACCAATTTTTCCTATATTAACTCATTCGCGACCGGCAACGTATTTCTACGTCATTGTACAATCTTTAGTTAGTTGCCGACGACATAGTTCTAAGACATCTGTTATTTATCACGAGTTACGTGTATTTTGCAATGACTAAGACTTTATTATTTCTTATTACATCTTTACATGTTTAGCACTTTCAATTTTAATATTTTCAAATTTATAAATTTTCAACTTTTTCAACTTGTATTTCTAACATCTATATTTTTAAAAATTTTAAATAATAAGTAATTATAAGTGTTATACAGGGTGTCCCATGGGAAGTTGCTGAAAGTAAACGATTGGTTCTCCCCTCCATGACTTCAGAAAGGATCTTACGGTTAACGGTCGTTCATCTGAGTGTCCGCAGTTTTATTCTGGTTGTGGTAGATGCAAGTCCGTGCACGTCAAAATGAGTAATCTGACGACGGAAGAAAAGATTTATCTTGTCGAGTGCTTCTTTTCCAGAGGAAAAGTTTATAGCAATGCTTACAGGGGGTTTCGTACTAAATACGGAACACATAAAGTTAAGAGCGAAAACACGCTGAAAAGGTTAGAATTTATTATTTCTTTAAACGTATGTGTTACGTCACTCCATTTTTTGGCAATAAATCTGCATTAAAATAATGTTTTGTGTTATTTTTATCAGAATTATCGATAATTTTATGCAGTATGGAACTATCCAAGACCGTAGACATGATCTGCCAGGTCCTTCTGTGTCTGTAGCTGCAGAAGAAAACATTGAAGATATTAAGAAGTATTTTGAAGAGAATCCAAATTCTTCCATTCGGAAAGCTACCCAAACTCTTGAAATATCCAAAACAACGTTACACAGGATTTTAAAACATTTCCTGAAAATGCATCCCTATAAAATAACATCGCATCAATTGCTAACCAAACGCGCTATGACGAAACGTGTGGAATTCTGCAAGACGATAAATGGAATGTTTGAAGATGAAGAACTTGATGCAAAATTGATAATTTACACGGACGAAGCACATTTCTGGCTAAATGGTTATGTTAATAAACAAAATTATAGATTTTGAGGGTCGGAAAATCCCAACGTTTCCCTGGCTAAACCTTTACATCCACAAAAAATAACAACATGGGCTACAATCTCGGTAAAAGGAATTTATCTGTAATTGTTCGAATCAACAGTCACTGGTGAAAGTTACAAGCAGCTTCTCGAAACACAATTCTTCTCTCATGCAAAAAAAGAGGCCTGGTCAGAGGATTTCATTTCATGCAGGATGGAGCGACACCACATCGAACCCAGGAGGTCTTCGAAACAATCCATAAAGTTTATGGCAATCGAGTCATCGGTCTGGGATACCCCAAATTTGTCCAGGGGGGGCTAGAATGGCTACCGTACTCGCCGGATTTAAATCCATGTGACTTCTTTCTTTGGGGATACATTAAGGACCATTGTTATGCCGGAAATCCAGAACCAGTGTCAGATTTAGTAGTAGCTATTAAAAAGGTCGTCAGCAACATTAAAGACGACATTTTAGAAAAAGTTTTCACAAGTTTTCGTAAAAGAATTGATTTTTGTACAAATTCAGATGGTGCACACTTTGAAAATATTTATCATTAGCTTACTTGATTATTAACATATTTTTCATTAATAAAATAAACTGATATACATTTTGCTAAATTTTATTTATACCCATTAAAAACTGCAGACTTTCCTCTTTCCAACGCAATTTTTATTTTTTCAATAACTGCATACGTTTAAAAATGACAGCTGATTAGTTTCAGCAACTTCCTATGGGACACCCTGTATATGATAAAATAATATTTTTTATATTTACTCCCATTAATAAGAGAACCTTGCGGCGTTCAGCTAGGCTCTCGCATCAGAACCGCCAGTTGCGAATATAAAATAAATACTGTAAATAATTTTCTCGCAGACTTAATTAGTAATTTTCCAGCATCGTATGCTTCAATGAATAAACTAAATAACAGAAGCAATAACAGAAAAATTATATGTCTCGTATACTTTATCGCATGTTTTTTATCATCACTATGTATGTAATATAATTCTTCTTCATTTAATTTCTCACTTTGTGACAACTAAGTTTGCAATGTTTGATTTTGTTACATCTGTATCATCAAAATACAGGATACAAACGTCATAGCTTATTTACTGTAACAGATACCATCTGTTCGCCGAGGTCGAACATAGATGAATGCAATATAAAAGAAAGTGTAAATTGTGGGTTTCGCTTCCAGTTTCGAACTTGGCTTGCATTGACCATCGAACATGTTGTCCTTAACTGTCTTCTTAGTGCTCGGCGTTCTTGCGCAGCGTAAGTAAAGACACACTTGTAGTTTAGAAAGTCTTATAATAATCCTTTCTGTTTTCTTGTTTCTCCATATATTCTGAATATTTAAACTATATTTTCATCACTCTAAATATTATATTGTTTAACAAACGTTTGCATTGTTTTACAGAGACGTTCGCTGACGAACCCGAAGCGATCGTCGGTGGTCAGCGCGCTGCACCAGGTGAATTCCCGTGGCAGTGCTCCTTGGTTGTGGATGGCGACCACGTGTGCGGCTGCTCCATCATTGGCCCTAACAAGATTCTGACTGCGGCTCATTGTGTGGATGACGTCGTTGTACCACCCTACAGAAATCTCCGCGTTCATACTGGAAACATTTACATCAACCAAGGAAATTCTCATGTTGTGAAAAGCGCACGCATACATCCTAACTACATCCCGACCGAACAGGCAGCCTGGGTGAACGACGTTGCTGTCATCACTGTAAGTAGTATCTTGTTACATGTCAAGATTAAGCACGTTTTTACAATTTTAAAAACACTAAAGTATGGTTATTATTTTTTTCTGAGTATGTTTTCTTCATGTTGATCATTCCATAATTTATCATAATTTATCGGTTATTTTATTTATTTCAGCTTCAAGGATCAATCCAATACAACAACGTCCAAAGGGCTATTCCTCTTGCTAACACTCCGCCATCGGTTGGTACGATATGTACTCTGTCTGGTTGGGGATTGACTGCTCCGAATGGACGAGTTTCACCATACCTTCTCAAGATGGATCAATCCCTGGTTTCCACTCAAACTTGCGAAAACAGACACGGAATGAGACTTACCGATAGCCACTTGTGCGCGCTCAACAGACGCGGAATCGGTGCTTGCTCGGTAAATATCTGAAAACGTCTATCGCTGAATATTTTGAAATAAGTTTTTTATCGCAATAGATATTAATGCACTAATTTGAACAGTATATACTTGTTAAAAAATTTTGACGATTAGATTAGAAGTAACCGAAGTATCTTCGTGTTTCTTAGGGTGACAGCGGCGGCCCACTTGTATGCAACGGCAAGCAATACGGTATTACTTCCTGGGTCGCTTATTGCGCTCTCGGGGAACCTGATGTTTATACCAACGTCTACCATCATCTCAACTTTATTAATTCATCTTAAGCAAACACATCTTGGCACGATATAAATTGACATAAATACGTTCGATGTACCATCTAAATTCATATCAACGCATCGAAGGAATGCGCTGTCGTGTTGGATGATACCCGACAATTTATTTCCGTTGATTGCGCTTGAAGTAAACAAAATTGTATTCTTAATGTTAATAAATTATCTATAATTAAATCTATGATGGTTGAATTTTTATTGTAACATAAGTACCTAGTAGCTGGAACAGAGAAGAGTTAATTGCATATAGTTATTTTAATTTTATTAACGTGGACGAAAAGATTTCATTGATCACTGCGTTATTCGCACTATAAAGAAAAAGAAATATATACAATATTCAGTCATATTTAGTTCAGTGAACTATAATAACATTGTATATCTTATTAATAATGATATTACTGCGATGCATATCTCGCTTATTTTGGTATTACATGTCAAATTCGCAATTTAATTCGACATATTAATAACATATGTATAATACATATATACATATAAAGTTAACGATCTCAGTAAATGTTATGCCTGATAACACAAAATACTAAATACGTAATGCTCTTAATACATGACAATATGTGTGTGTATATTAAACATAGAAAATATAATTCTTTAACGAAACAGAAGCAAGAGACATTTCTTAATCTCCTTTTTTTATTATTGCTTTGTCGAAACAAGTTCTCTCCGTTTTTACTAAATCTTATAAAGTTTTAATTATTTATTCAAGTGTACATCCTTTCTTACTTCATTTTTCATTGTTAGCATTTTATTTATAGATATTCCTTACATATTTTCACTTGACGATTATATAAATTATATAATAAAAATAATAAAATATCAGTAGTATATCTTGACCATAAATATATATTTTATTTACCGTTATATATCGCAATGACTAAATTTCGCAAAATTTCGCTTTTCGAAAATATCGCGAAAGCAACGAAATTAATTTAATTAATTAAGTAAAATGTAAAATGCGGATATCTTACAAGTTTATTTAAATTAAATAATAGCAGCTGTTTGCCAAGGTTAACTAGAAATATGGAATAAATATGCGAACGAAATTATAGAGATAGCTACTTCAATCTATTTTTCATTAATTATTGAAGAGGTTACGTTTATCACATATAAACGAATTAAACAAATATTTAATATATATAGTAATTCTATCGAAATACTATTTACATGTTTGCTTTCATCTTTGTTATTTGCTGCAAAAATATTAATTTTAAACTTTACATCTTTTTTTATATACGAAAAGTTGTTGGTGCACGTATTCTACGTCCATAATTAATACTAAATTTTCCTATATTAACGCATTCGCGACCGGCAATGTATTTCTACGTCATTTTACAATCTTTAGCTGGTTGCCGACGACATAGTTCTAAGATATCTGTTATTTATCACGAGTTACTTGTATTTTGCAATGACTAAGACTTTATTATTTCTTATTACATCTTTACAATATGTTTAGCATTTTTAAATTTATAAATTTTCAAGTTTTTCAACTTGTATTTCTAACATCTACATTTTTTTGAATTGTAAACAATAAGTAATTATAAGCATTATAGATAAAGTAATATTTTTTACATTTACTCCCATTAATAAGAAAACCTTGGGGTGTTCAGCTAGGCTCTCGCATCGGAACCGCCGGTTGCGAATATGGTAAATACTGTAAATACTGTAAATAATTTTCTCGCAGATTTAATTAGTAATTTTCCAGCATCGTATGCTTAAATGAATGAACAGAAGCAATAACGGAAAAATTACATGTCTCGTATATTTTATCGCATGTTTTTTATCATCACTATGTATGTAATATAATTCTTCTTCATTTAATTTCTCACTTTGTGACAACTAAGGCTGCAATGTTTGATTTTGCTACATCTGTATCATCAAAATACAGGATACAAACGTCATTGCTTATTTACTGTAAGAAATGCGGTCTGTTCGCCAAGGTCGAGCATAGATATGAATGCAATATAAAAGGAAGTGTAAATTGTCAGTTTCGCTTCCAGTTTCGAACTTGGCTTGCATTGATCATCAAGCATGTTGCCCTTAACCGTCTTCTTGGTGCTCGGCGTTCTCGCGCAGCGTAAGTAAAGACACACTTGTAGTTTGGAAGGTCTTATACTAATCCTTTCTGTTTTATCGCTTCCATATATTCTGAATATTTAAACTATATTTTCATCATTCTAAATATTATATTGTTTAACCCTTCGTGGTCACACTTCTAGAAAATCACGTAATGGTCACATGGGGTCCAATAGACTCCACCAACTTTAAATGGTTGCCGTGTTTACACTATTCATTCAATTTGAATTACAAAATTACATAATAAATTTGAAAACTTGTATAACAAGGAGAAATAGGCTTTTTATGCCAATTTTAATTGTAACATAACTAAAAAAATTCACGAATTTAGAAATCGTGAAAAACCGAGTTTTTCACTAAAAAAATTATAACTTTTTAAATTTTTATTATTTTGCGATACAAATTTAGGGTCATATTGTGGAGATGTAATACTTTAATTTAAAAAATAGTGTTATAATGCACGTTTCAAAAAAGGTATTTATTTTCAGACTTAAAGTGGATCATTTTCGAGATAAATGAAATCTACAATTATGGAAAAATAAGTGTACCCAGATAGCAGAGAGAGTTCAAAAAGAATTCATTTGTCATGTCACCAATTCTGAGTTCATTTTCAGATGCAAAAAGAGTTCTTAGAATTCTTTTTGCATCTGAAAATGAACTCAGAATTGGTGACATACAAGTGAATTCTTTTTGAACTCTCTCTGCTATCTGGGTGTTTATATAACATAGAACATTATTATTATTACAAGTATTGTTAATAATTATTTGTATTTTCAATGTCATTCAACAACGAATTTTGAAACTCACGACTCCGTAAATCATATGCCATCTATAAGTGTAAATAAATGCTTATAACCTTTGTAGAAAAAAATTACTCGGTCTTTAAACTTGCACTTACGTTTTTCCACAGATAATATGTGCGAAAATCACAAAAACAAAATTTTCCAAATTTTTGATACCAAATTACAAGTTGGTCACACAGGGGGTCCGGAAGACCCCAGCACGCGGGAAATGTTATTTGAATAATTGCTATTTCTATACTAGTGCGCTGCGGGCGATACCTAGTATTAGAACGGAAAACGAGTACTTGAAGCTACCGGTAAATGGCAGTAAAGAGTTAATTTTCAATTTAGAACAGAAAGATATAAAGCCTTAAACTTTCGTTGGAGTCTTTTGGACCCCGAGTGACCACGAAGGGTTAACAAACGTTCGCATTGTTTTACAGAGACGTTCGCTGACGAACCCGAAGCGATCGTCGGTGGTCAGCGCGCTGCACCAGGTGAATTCCCGTGGCAGTGCTCCTTGGTTGTGAATGGCGCCCACGTGTGCGGCTGCTCCATCATTGGCCCTAACAAGATTCTGACTGCGGCCCACTGCTTGGATGGTGTCGTTGTACCACCCTACAGCAATCTTCGCGTCCTTACTGGAAACCTTAACATCAACCAAGGAAGTTCTCATGTTGTGAGAAGCGCACGCATACATCCTAACTACATCCCGACCGCATCGGCATCCTGGGTGAACGACGTTGCTGTCATCACTGTAAGTAGTATCTTGTTACATGTCAAGATTAAGTACGTTTTTACAATTTTAAAAACACTAAAGTATGGTTATTATTTTTTTTTCTGAGCATGTTTTCTTCATGTTGATCATTCCATAATTTATCATAATTTATCGGTTATTTTATTCATTTCAGCTTCAAGGATCAATCCAATACAACAACGTCCAAAGGGCTATTCCTCTTGCTAACACTCCGCCAACGGTTGGTACGGTATGTACTCTGTCTGGTTGGGGATTGACTGCTCCGAATGGACGAGTTTCACCAGTCCTTCTCAAGATGGATCAATCCCTGGTTTCCACTCAAACTTGCGAAAACAGACACGGAATGAGACTTACCGATAGCCACTTGTGCGCGCTCAACAGACGCGGAATCGGTGCTTGCTCGGTAAATATCGGAAAACGTCTATCGCTGAATATTTTGAAATAAGTTTTTTATCGCAATAGATATTAATGCACTAATTTGAACAGTATATACTTGTTAAAAAATTTTGACGATTAGATTAGAAGTAACCGAAGTATCTTCGTGTTTCTTAGGGTGACAGCGGCGGCCCACTTGTATGCAACGGCAAGCAATACGGTATTACTTCCTGGGTCGCTTATTGCGCTCTCGGGGAACCTGATGTTTATACCAACGTCTACCATCATCTCAACTTTATTAATTCATCTTAAGCAAACACATCTTGGCACGATATAAATTGACATAAATACGTTCGATATACCATCTAAATTACCTATCTAAAATAATTATCAACGCATTGGAGGAATGGCTGTCGTGTAGGATGATACACGACAATGTATTTCCGTCGATTGCGCTTGTGAAGTAAAGAAAATTGTATTCTTAATGGTAATAAATAATCTATAATTAAATCTATGGTGGTTGAATTTTTATTATAACATAAATACCTAGAAGCTAGAACAGGGAAGAGTTAATTGTATATATAATGTATAATTATTCTAAGTTTAATAACTTGGACGAAAAGATTTCATTATTGATCAATGTTAATCACAGTATGAAACGAAGAGGAAGATATATGTTTGTTCATATGATATTTGACACAAAGTTGCGAAACTAATATACGTATGATATTACTGCGATGTATGTCTCACTTATTTTGGTACTACATATCAAATACGCAATTTAATTCGGCACAGCGATACGCGTGTATATACATATCGGTCAACGAACTCGACAAATATTATACATGATAACAAGATACTAAATACGTAATTTTTCTCAATACGTAACATATTGATCTTTTTACAAATCAATGTTATACAATCTTGCAATATACAAATACAATTGCACAATAACATTGCATAAGAACAGAATTTTTCGATTATTAATCGTGACATAAGGTCTTGAAGACAATGGAGTATTATCGATCAAACATCTGTCATCAGGTCTTGTAACTAACTATAAGGCAAGTTCTTCGACGCAATTTTTAACATTGTAATGAAATAATAAATATTTCGTATTATTCAATATTTTCATACGTTTCTGTGAAACTTTTATTCTAGAAACTCAAGTTGTTATCATATATACGTGATCCTTTTGTAAATATCATGCAAATATTTCTATTACGCAGGTATGGATATCTCCAATAAGAGAAAAGTGGAACAACAAATTGAAGGTATTTCTCCCAAAAGTAATTCAAAATTAAATGAACAATTGGATCAATTAAATTCAGTTTATGGTAGAAAACTGCAATCACCGATACTTGGCCACCGTTTTCAATTTCCTGATTTACCAAAAAATCATGTATCATGCATAGCTTTGGATACATCTCTTTTGCAGGTAAGATTAATTAACTATTTCTATTAAAATCGAATTTTATCGCACTTTGGTGATTTTATTATCAAGATTTCTTGTCCGCAGATTCCCGTTTATACTCATTTGAAAATATACGACTTGAAGCCTGTGCACCGGCCGCGAATGCCTTCGATATTATCAGCGTTGCATTTACCGCTTTCGTAAGTATTTTCCATGCTTTGATATTGTTTAGATATTATAACACTATTTTATATATTTTAGGGAAGATATCGCACTTAGTAAATCCTCAAAAGAAGTATCTACTGCACGAATGAGCGAGGAAGGCCAAATATCTGCCTCGTATAATGCTAAAAATACTATGAGAATTGAATAAAACCTGATCAATGACAATCTTGGACGTGCCAGATTCGTTGCAATAATTAATCACCGCGAAGCTCCGAAAATAGACATTGAAAAAGCTGTCCATGACGTTTGCATTGTAACAATATGCATACTTATAAATAAAAATTTTATTATGTTTTCAATTTTATCAAGAATATCCTCATTTCCAACACATTCGAGAGATCAAATTAATCAAATATACCAGATAAGATAATTCAATCATGATATATAATATTTACCTTTCAGTGAATTGGCTGCACTGGTTGATCCGTTGATCGCTGAAAACATGGCAGTTGGAAATGTAGGCTGCCCGAAAATGTCAAGAATGGCAGCTTAATACGTTAGGTTATACTCAATTATAAAATAATTTTTTACAAACTAATATCGCTGTCCCGCTCGCGCGAAGAGACGAGCCCCGTGTAGTGGTTACAACATGCGACAATGAGGGGATTCAACGAATTTCTCGCAATTTGCATCGTACTGCAATACTTGTGCGGTGTATGCACTACGCTGTTGCTTATAAACGTAAAAAATCAGGTACAGACGGCTTGGTGGCAACAAATAATTTGGCTGCATGAAACTTACAATTCATTTACAGGAATGATTTTCTTTCCGCGACATTTCGAGTTAACCTCAACTCTTTGACATGAGCAAATTATGTGTGTCAATAAATGCATTTTTATGATAATGAATACAGTCAGGATCTAAAAATGATTACTAATTACTAATAATATTTTGTTTATAGGGTGGTGATATTCTTTTAGAAACAATCTCGTCTAATGTTACAGAAGATCTGATTACGTTGGAGTTCCAACGTTCCGATGGCACACTGGTCACGCAACTCGTTGACTTTAAAAATGTAATTACCTGTAGAATGTGAATATTTGTGAGAACGTATCTTTCTCACCGTTCATTTCCATGTATTTCTGTTACTTGAATTGTAGGAAGTTCAAGTTATAAAGGCTTTGGTGCTTGGCGAGGAAGAACGCGGTCAGAATCAGTATCAGGTCATGTGTTTTGTGAACCATTTTTATAAAGTGGATTTCATATCATCCGACGCAATGTCCAAATTACGTCAGAAAAATCCAGGCACTATACGTGTAGCGGAGGAAGATAGGGGTCATGTCAATTATACAATGGACTTGTTTCTGGATGTGTCTCAGTCGAAAGAAATATCAAAACACATAACTACACTGTGCGCAGAAGCGTCTGGTTCAACTTACACCAGGAATGACGACATAAAACAATGGATTCAGAGACCAGGTAATTGCCTATAAGACCGATATGATAGAAAATATTGTTGTATATATACATCATAAGCTATAGTAACGAATTATTGATTTTTGTGATATTATTAGGTTCTTCGGAGGAATTACTCATGGCAACTGTGTATAATTTTACAACCGTGCCACAAGCGAACGTAAACGACACGAGATCATTGTTAATATCCAAATGTGCGGACACATCAAATCTCTGGGCGCCTTGTACATGCTCTCTGGAATTATGCATTGGTTGGTATCCATGCGGAATAAAGTTTTGCAAAGGGAAATCCGATGGCAAGAAAATCGCTAGCACTTATCGGTGCGGTATAAAAACATGTAAGAAATGCTTTATATTCTCATATTATTCTAAAATGAAACAAAATTGCCTGTGGGACGAATGACATATAAGGACATTCTAGATTAAAATTTCAAATGTGATTTAAAAAGGCACGCGTCGCAGCGAGAACGGAAAAATTTAAGTAAACGAGTCATGCTAAAAGCAAAGTAAACACCTCAAAAAGTTTTGAGGAAAATACTCTAAATATAATAGATAGATAAAATATGAAAGATAACGTGAAGATATTAAAACATTAGCTTCCTTAATTAATTTGAAATTCAATATTGGACAGTCAGCACTTTATTAGTAGTTTATGACAGTCACAAAAAAATATTTATTAATAAAATCTTTTTATAAATTAACTTCTCTGACGTTGGCATTTAACTGAAGACCGCACATGCATCGATTTAAATTAATAACTAATAGAGAAAACCAAAAGATGCATTGTAATTTTATTTTCTCGAAATCCATATGGTCACATTCATATGGGCTATATATTATGTAGATTATGATATTGTAAGTAAAACCAAAGCCAATTATGCAAGAAACATTGTGCAGGATCATTAGATTTATATTAAGAATGAAAAAATTATATATACTTGAATATATATAAATGAATTATATATACTTTAAAAGGGTTTATGTTAAGGATTAGAACAAAGGCTTTGTATATTTAATTTTTTGGCAAGGGAAAATGATACATTAAATACTGAATATTTTTATGATTAAGACACATCAGACGTGTAATTATATAATTTTACATATATACGTAATTGATATAGAGATTTTACCGAGTGGATGTTTGTAACATTTTATATAATTTCTTCATTAATTTTTTTATATAGACATTTCTTCAGTGCACAGTACATTCCATCATTTTTAACGAAGTATCTTGGCATATTATTTTTATAATGCCACTTTTATATAGAATTTATATGGGACATTTTTCCGTCTGATCCACAGTTATATGTTCGAAAGATTACTACAAATGCTTTTACTCCTATTGAGTTTATCTAACATTCCTAATTATGGGTTATTTCATTTATGACAAATGAAATCATTCCAGTATACCCGTTTACATACTTACTTTTTACTGTATTGCATTTACTGAATTTTTCATACCAAGTATTACACATGTTACAAATAATCCATTCAAAATATTTTATTTCTTGGATAGAAATGTTAGTAATATAATAATTTGTATGTAGAAAATTTTATACATGACTTGTAAAGCTGCCATTTATACATTGTATGTGTACATTATAAGTTCTAATTGTACATAACACAAGTACAGTATAAGGAGATACAAATAATGTTGATCTAGACATGTATATGTAAATTCCGTGTTAATAGTTAAAAACTGTACAGTCTATTTAGGGTATAGAGTATCGTACGGTGACTTTATAAGAGTATTACCAATTTATATTAATACTTTAAATTACCTACAATTTGTAACGAGTATCTTTGCACGTTTCAATGAGAGAGTTACATCTGGCGGATTATTGTGAAACAAGACTGCAAAATCTGTCCATTTAATGTTCAATGGTTAAGTCATTGCTCTCCGAAATCCCTCACGTAGTATAAATTGAATTTACCGCAACAGAGAGATTCTTTGAAGCAAGGAAATACGTATATATACTTACGCTTGTAATCCGATGTTTGTGAAACGTTTACCATAAATATCTAGCAGTATTTAGTGTTGTCAGCAACCAGTCTACTGCGAATAAGATGTACGATGCAATGTGTTAATGGTGACGAGGATATATATACTCAGCGATTCCTCAATAGAGCTGGTCATCTATTGTTGAAGTCCTTCTAGCACTCACTATAAGCACAGAAACTGAACGTAGGAGAAATGACAATGATTGTATCGAGGTATTTTCAATGTGTCATGGAACAATACAGTCGGGATTAGAATAATGATGGACGAGATTTTAATCGAAATTTTTTTAATTGAATTGAAATTGAGTTTTAAACAGCAAATGTGGTATTTAATGTGGAACTGCTAGGTTTAGAGAACAAAAGTAATATCTTACTTTCAAGTTTCGAAATTCAAATCGACATATCGAAATATACTTTTTTCGTTTAAATTAATATTTAAATGTTAAATAAAATTTAATACAAGTTAATATCTAATTGAGCTTCAATTGGAAAATCGTTTTATTCAAAAGTCTTTTTTATCTAATCCCAACTTTGCCGCCAGTAATTGTTAAATTACATTGAACGATGTTACTAGTATATACTATAAATGCCATACCAAGTAAAACCATATAAGCATCGCACAATTTACGTGTAAATCAATGGGGATTAATACATAGAATGTGACAGAACAAATTCATGCACTATTTGTATATATACAGAAATATATATATGTAGATTCAATGGAGACTTGTAAGAAATGATTGCGGATTCTTAGTTTGTACCAATTTTAACAACTGTTTTAGTTACGGTGACGACTTTATATACATTATTGTAAAAAATGAAAGGGCGACATGTGCAATAAGAACTGCTCTAAGAATTTATATAATGCTGATATATATATTTAAATATTTATAATAATTTATTTAATATTTACCTTACGCCAATTTGTTGCTTAATTAATAAATGTATTATATTATATTTATTTAATCGAAGATTATATCTGTGTATGAAAGACTAATTCAAGAAGCCATTATGCGTAATGTGGAAAATGTAAACTACTTGTCAGTGTTTAAACTACTTTGTATCAACCCCCTTTGATGTCATCTATAGGTATCATTACATTATATATGATTTCAGTTACACATGATGTTGTATCTTATACACATATTTTTATATATATATATATATTTAATAAAAAGAATATTAATATACACACATACATCTGTGTCTTAATGACGTGCGGTTTTGGAACAATAACCTGAAAAATTGTTTAGTATATGCGTAACAAACATCTATTTAAATGATATTATTAACAAAATAAATATACAAATTTCATAAAAATATTCGTGAAAAATTTATAAGTGTATAATTTTCGCGCATCAAATTTTCATTCTATTTAATTGAAAACTTTAACTGAAATTCTAAACGGACATCCTAGTGTGTAATATTATATATGAGTTTCATATTATGCAAACTCCTACCGTTTGTATGTGTTTGCATGCTACGTATATATAATAAAATAAAAGATATGTAACAGTGAAATTCTTTAATAACGGATTATCTTTTTGTGAAAGGATATTCTTTTGGAGAATATATGCAAATAAACATTTGTTCATAATTGATTCTATTAAGTACGATACATTAATAATTAATAATAATATAATGTTAATTATAGTATATATATATATATATATATAATATATAATAGCAAAATAAAATATAATAGTAATAATAATTTAGTTCAACCCAGAATTCTTTACACATTTTTATGCACATCGAAGATGTTTTGCACCACTCGCATTTTTCTTAAGGTGCAATTCCTGATTGAAAGTTACTACAAGTATGATCATGACAAGCAAAAATTTATTTACAGATATAAGTATCGGTTTAATTTAAACATTACATTCACGTCTTTTCTCATTCTCAACTGAAAAGAAATTCTTACGAGCTCTCTCTCTCTCTCTGCCAAATAGTCCCCAGTATTAAAAGTAAATGCTAACTCGGAATATAAATACAAGAAGTCGATGCAAAACATTCCCTGACATGGTAAAAATCTCCTAGTATAATAATATAAATTCAATACCTCTCTTGCTACCATACTATGATCTTTGCTACTGTATATTATCTTTGATAACCAAACTACAGAAATGATATCTATGCGAGTATAGAATTCTCTCTGCAATTTTATGCTACACTAAGTCAGCTCTGCACCAACAGCCGCCTGGCATTACACTCCGTAGAGATACGACTACATGTAAAACCTGGATGTACATATATAGATGAAATTCAGAGATTCACGAAATTTACATAAAACGAAAATCATTTTACATTTTATGATATTTCGCAATAGCGTTACAAAATAATCCTCGTATCTCATGTTATCCCGCTTACCATAATTTGTTGGCAGGCGGCAATCGTATGTCACTGACTCGCAAATGAACGTGATTTCGATACAACTGAGATTCGTAAGAGATCGTGCTTACACATGAAACGTTTCGTAGAATTACGCTGCATAATAAATCGCGTTCCGGAAGAAACTGCAATTAAACGTAGCCCGTGCGCCGTGCAGATTTCAACGAATCGGATTGCAAATAGCACTTGTGCCCGCAAGAATTCGGAGTTAGAATACTCTATCTCCGAAGAGAAACGTACCTTCTATCGCGAGATAAAAATGCTTTGATATATTTTCGGGTAGCACCGACCACGGCGACGTGAAGTGTGCGCACAAGCGTCCCGTTCTTTCCAGTCTATCCACGATCGAGATCGTCCCTGAAGTTTACACAAACCAGTTCAATCCGAGCCGCGGATCATCCGTGCACTGGAAAAAGAAACACTAGCTACTGTAGCACGTTTTGCGCACGTCCGCGAGTATAACACTGAAATCATCGTCGGCCTTCGGCGCATGCTCCATGCTCTGAGTTTGTTGCTGAGGCTGCGACTGCTGCTGATGCTGTTGTGGGGCTGGATGGTCCGGGTACTTGGATACTTCCAGGTTCTGGTGGTACTGCTCCATGGTGTGGCCGATGGCAACGTTGGAGCAACGGGTGTCCTTGTTGCTCTGCTGATCGTCGACGATGCACTGAGAGTTTGATATGTCCAATTGGGACTGCGCCGGGGTCCCGTAATAGCGTAGATCGCTGGCGTAGTTGTGGTTGCTGTCCAACATGCTCTGAGAAGACAGGCTTGAATGAGCCACGCTAGTTGGATGGGAGGAATACTTGAAATACTTTTCCAGCTGCAGCGCCTGCTGCTGATCTTCCTCGGCGCTCATGCCTGGATCGATGTGACTCCCGAGGATCGCGTGCTGCTGAGCGCCACTGCTGGAAGACGTATCCGTTTGGTACTCCTGGTGATGCGGCATTTGGTATCGGTGCACTGTGCCTGTAAGAAATCAACGAAAGATATTTACAATCGTGCATCTTCATTGAAAGCAGTTGTGATCGTTCGATATTTGCCAAATGATGATATTATACCGCGCTAAGATGATCTTTTCACTTCTTTAGATAAACTTTAGATAAAATTTGGCAAATGGAAAGAGAATATTACCGGAACAACTTTCGGTGGCTCCGCGAATGCCTATGGACTGCTGCCGATTTCCGGCGCATTGGACTGGATTGTAATTGCTCTCGACCGATTGCATCGAATAGTTCGTCGTGCCTTTGGATGATTGTGTGCTACTGTAATGCTGCATCGTTTGATCATGCGGCGAAGCAACTGGCGGATAAAACGTGCCTGTGACGGATCCGACGTTGTCGAAACCGGAGCGCAATTTATTGCACGATACCATCATGCCATTCGCTATGCCCACTGCGGCTATGCTCGTGGACTGTCTTTCGAAGTTCAAATAACCCACCTGCGTGAGATTAAATTCATGTTAAATATTAATATTCGAGACAGCACAAGAATGTCGAGAGCTTTATTTGATTTAGCGCAAAATAATTCATCATAACGAAGTTAAAATTTAAACAGATTTATTAAATTATGAAAGATATTAATTTAAAATATTTATGCGATTAAGTTAAGAAACGTTATATAACACTTTTTATATTATTTTAATATCTTTACAGTTAGTTTTAATAACGTGATACGCAATATCAAAATTATACGAAATACGTACGGATTTCTTATATGTTAGTGTATCCGTGTAACCACCGGAATTCTGACACGATGATATGCTAGTGTTACTAGCATGAGCCGTGTGCAGTTGATTGTCGCTACTCATAAAAGTATATCGTTTCGTTTGGTCGGTTATATCTCCATGCTGTTTCGAGGTACCCTCCATCAGATCTCGTTCCGGATCTGGATTTTGAGAAGACGACAGATGACCGCCGTCGCCTGATCAATTAAATCATCTCAATCGCGGCCTCATGCATTTGTTCGGATAACGGTTGTCGCAAATTATTTATAATGCTTGATAGATTAATTTTGATCAAATTGATATAAGGATGATTTATTGTTGTTTTACAAATTTACCATCAGGTTCAGGACTGGCCACTGGAGATATGTCCGGGGTATGAATAATAGGCGTGTAGGGACTGCCGTAAAGCGAATTATTTTCCGACTTGTACTCTTGGATACCCTGCTGCTGTTGATGATATAGGGATGAGATCGGGGAATGGCCACCCCACGGAATCTGAGGTATGCCCTGGTAACTGTCCATTTTGGACCTTAAACATATTTCAATTACACTTGTAATACATGATTGATATTTCCGCACGAGTTATATAAAATTAAAATTTATTAATTAATTCGTAATCTCTCCATCAAAACAAATTGTTGGTAGATTTAAATATTACTATATCTTAGGTACAATATTAATTTCTTCAAGATTACAATATCGTTATCGACCAGCGCTTAAATCTTTGCAAGACCTCTCAATTAACTAGCAGTTACTCTTGCACATACGTTCATTAGCGGAAAATACGAGTCAGTATCGACTTACATGGAATGATGAATCGGGCCCGCGGGGTTGGGCCTGTTGCCCGCGGTGTTGGTCGCTGAGGGAGGCGAGGACGGTGCACCGGGTGTCCGTTTCGCGTGCTTCCTACGCCGCGGTCTGTACTTGTAATTCGGATGTTCCTGCATGTGTATGACTCGGAGCCTCTCAGCCTCTTCGACATAGGGTCTTCTGTCTTGCGGGGTTAACCCTCGCCATTTTTTACCTGGAAAATCGAACAAAGTCTCCTTAAAAAAAGAAAAGTAAAGAGAGAATAGAAGAAATAGATACCAAAACACATACAGTACGATTAAACGACACACAATATATAGCATGACTCTTACCATCGTTCTGATATTCCCTACGCAGCATAACAGTCAAAAGATATAAAACATCAATATATTGCAAATATATCTTTGCAAAAATGCGATATCGAAATATCTTTAAGTAATGAAATTTCATGATATCATGATATTAATAGAGGAGAATCCCCTATTATGAGATATGCTCCTAATGTGAGATAATGGGGTTTCTGCTAAACTAGTGAGCACCATCTGTTAGTTCCACCATGAACTTATTACTCTTGGTGTAAAATGTATTTAGTGAAAAATTCATTGTTCGTTATTGCGTTTAGCCTTTGCAAGAAAAGATTTGTGAAATTGTGAACATGTCAAAGGAACTTGAGGTAAGTCTTTAAACCTTGTTTATTATATAATAAGGAAATGGTTGGCAATAAATTCAGTATGCAATGATAGAATAGAATCATAG
This sequence comes from Ooceraea biroi, assembly GCF_003672135.1. Lineage (NCBI taxonomy): Eukaryota > Metazoa > Arthropoda > Insecta > Hymenoptera > Formicidae > Ooceraea > Ooceraea biroi. The sequence goes on from NC_039506.1 coordinate 3,744,227, forward strand.
TAACAGGAAAATACGCAATTTGTTGAATTGCTTAATTGTAGAGGTTAGATTTCATGATCGCGGAACCGCTAGGCGTGTGGCTCGTATAATGAGATATTCAGGGTACTCTTAATATGAGATAATTATTGCTCGAATATGAAGATTACGTAGTGTAATAAAATGAAAGAAAATACTACTTAAGGTTAAAGAAAAGTTAATACGAATTTATATTACGAATTTTTGTGTATTTAATTTTTATAGAATCTGACTATGGAAGTTAGAGATACGAGGAAGCGTCGACAGTGGAATCGTGAAGATTTGGCGAAGGCTGTGGCAGCAGTATTTTTATAAAACTATCTAATAAAGATTTTAATTGCAATACTGATGTATTTTGCGCTTTTAACACCGATTTCTGAAGTATCTTATATTAGGAGCACACTTTCTCGATCCTGCGTAAAGCTCTTTTCAAAATTTTTTTAATTTTCGGAAAAAATAATATTTAAATTAGATTTTTCATTCTACCAACCTAAAGCTTATTAAATTCTCTTCAAGATAACGTATTACATTTTTTAATTCTGCCCATAGATTTCCTTACATTCGGCAAAATCGATATGGTATCTCATAATCGGGAACTTTCCTCTACATGTATATAATGATATATAGCGAAAATTCAAAAAGAGAAAGTCATATCTATAGTCGAAAATTAAGTCTCAAGTTTTTAATAAATCAAAGCGCACTTGTTGTGAGCTAAAAATAAAGTTTCATCATGTGCCTTCGAAAATGAATTCATCCAGCACATCTATATTGCTCGCAGACGTCACCGGCGCGCCAAGTTACATCGACGATAGCGCGATTATATAATATAACGATCCTCACGAAATCTCGCGTTCGTAAATACTCCGATAAATTACGTTGCACGACAATAATGGGGCAAGCACCGTGTACATCTTGGTATCCCGAATCCCGATAAAATCGGTCGGTCGATCCCTTTGGCTAACGATGCGCTTAATTCGGCTCGCGGGAGACGGAGAGAAAAAGGAAGAGAGAGAGCAGCCCTATCTCTCATGGCCCGATACGTGCAAAACAAGTACAGAAATGGTCCCTACTCGTTGCGCATACACAACGTACTTAGTGATATACGTATTACAGGTGGGCTTGGTCTGCGGCGGGTCTTGGTCTGACGACCAAGGCTGGAATCTGCCTCGGTTGCGTTCAATATGCCAACATGGTAGGCCGGAATATCATTAAGCGAGGCATAAGGGTTAATACGAACATAAGATGTTCGCGACAAGAACGAAAAAATTGGGCGCGAGGCGGATGTATATATGGCGTGCGCGGCGTACATATATACGTGCGGGGCCACGCCGGTATATATAATATATATATATATATATATGTATATACATATACTTGTACATACGTACGGTCTGTATAGGTACATAGGCGCATGGGGGCGTAGATATGGGTGCGCCCGTGCCTTCAGCCAGCCACGAGGCACGAACCATTATTTCATATTTCATTTTGTATATTTCAACTCTCCGGAGAAGAGACTCTAACTCAGGGAATCCCGGAAGAGGCGGAGGGGCGGAGAGTAACAGGAAACACGTGTGCGAATCGGTTATTACGGGGGAGTATTGTCGAAATTGCGCTTGGATATCTCAAATTTCGCGAGTATCCTTTCTCTCCTTCTTTGCAGCTCGATTCTGTCTGCTGACGAATATATTATAAATTACAATTATTACTGTAATAAAATTGTAAGTACTCAAGATTACTATTTGGGCATTCCCGAAATGTTCCGTCTTTTGTGACAATCCAAATGAAGGAAAGTGAAGAGAAACGAAAAGAAGAAACGTGAAGCGTCTCGAGCGTCTCGCAAAGGGATCCAGCTTTTGTCGTCCAACAATGTTTTCTTCCCTCTAGCGACTTCTTTATTTCTCTCGTGTTGCGGCCAGCCGACTCCCCGGCTTCTCCGCAGAAAAAAAAGAAGAGGAAGTAACGAAAGGAGGACTCCTCGGGAGGAGTCTCCGCGCGCGAAGGAGACACACGAACATGGTTTTCGGCTCACAATAAGCAAACTTAATTTAATATTCCTGAGCGCGCTCACGCGTGCACGCGGTTAGCTATCCGGCGGTGATTCATCATCACACCCGCGCACGTTGCGTCCCACCGTGATGTCCTCGTTAAGTATTCTAACGGTTGGCGTGTACCTCTAATTTACCGCGCTTAGACCGAGGCTCGGTCGGACGACTTCATTAATTTCGATGTTCCGAGCAAAAGCGGGCCGGATTAGGGCCGCCGTCGCGGGCATCTTGCCTCGAACCATCCCGTACAGCTCTCGTTTATCGTGGGCTTTGCGATATCTTGCATAATCGAGCGGCGGCTGAAGACACATGGTGTGATCAAGAGACACTCTCGATTCAGTCCGGAATAGAACGACCGCCAGGGAAGATTTTTCGACGTCCCTCGCGGTGGTTTGGAACGTTAAATTGCATTCACGTGCGTCGATTGCACGATCGCGATCGACTCGTGCGGGATCACCTGCATGGATTCATCACGAGTGAAACACGAGAGAATATGAATTAGCAACGGCCACGGCGACAAATTATGAGATTCCTGCGAACGCGCGAACCGCGTTCGCCAGCCGCGAGACCGCGCGCGTCAAAAGGTCCCAATCGAGTCTCTTCGTCGTGGAGAAACGTGCGTCCCGCTGCAGCCGTTGACATTTTCCAGAAAGCTCGTTCGTTCTACCGCTAATTAACGATTCCGCGGTGATTTACGCGCGTGGCCGCCGGTAATTCACTTGACCGGCGATCGCCGATTAAACCTCGCTCCGTTCCATCCCTCTTCGCCTCTCGCCGATGGCTCGTGGTGATGGGCACCCAGGCAAGAATTTCGTTATGGTTGTGCGGGTGCAGGCATAGACAGTCGCGCGAACTGGCACGTGACATTTTCAGAATCGAGCGAGAAACTTCTCGCAGGCGGCATTTAGAATATCACCGTCGCCGGAGTTAGTTAACGCCCGCAATCCGCGCCCGGCTGATTCTCGACTTTAATTACGCGGATACCCCCGATAAATCCTCCGGGTCGATTGAAATATTTCTCGCGTTGGTTCGCCAGCTTCGCCTCGCGCGCGCCGTCAAGTAGCCGTAAAGTACAGCATCAAGCAATAGTACATCGTAATCGTAAAGTATAGCATGAAGCTCGCTCATAAATCCATCCGCTCTATTGTCGAGCGGCGACTAGGGGCCGGTTGACGAGCTCGATTCGAGGAAAGTCCAACGCCGACAGCGGTTTTGCGCCCTTGCGAAACTCGTGCCGTTCCATCTCGTAGTTGCAAATTCGTGCAACGCGTAGACGCACCGCCATACGTTATAGGCAATGGTCTACAGCACGACGGAAAAGGCGAAGAGACGAAGAGAAGAGAAGAGGAAGAAGAGGGCCGGAGCAAGGCCCCACGTCGGTGGGACCGCTTCGCGCACCCCGCCCAACCTGGGTCGCCTACTGTCACCATTAATAATACGTCTCCCGTCCCGTGATGTATCTCATCTCCCTCGGCGTTGTGTGCGCCGACTGTGCACACCGACGCGTCCACCTGCACACACAGATGCAATACCGACGTGCATGATCTGGGAGGGGCACGCGACGAGACCGAGGATTGTCATTTTTGTACATTTTCAAGAGATTTCGAGGCACTAACAAAAATACGTCGAATTAATTTATAAAATTGCACGGTTGATTTTGTTCTTATTAATTCTGTGTTGAGCCGAGGACACTGAGAATAAAATTCTTTTGCTGAAAATGTAGAGACTTTGAAAAATTCTATAGAATTTCGTTACATTGCTAGTTTGAACGCTGACATTCACTATGACAGTTACTTTCCGAGACAAAGATGTAGATATTAGACAGCGTTCACCGGCCGCGCCATTCAGACTCGCCTCGTACACGTTGAGTATGTACAATTGACTCGAGTGGCGAACACGTGGACGTGGCGTCTCGCCTCCTCGTTTTCCATGGACAATCTCGACGACGAGTGCACTTCCGCACTCCGCGGCACAAGGGAGACTTATCCGTCATGGGTGATCGACGTGTGCACCGCGTGATCTTAATGCAATATCTCAAAGACTGAGATATTTGAAAGGGCATCAGGTGACAAGCTTCGAGATATTTGGCAACGCAAAAAACAAACTTACTTAAGAAGCTTGCCTCGATCGCATTCCTTGACGCATTCTCTGTCTTCAAGACGGGATGACGCTTATATCTTGAGGAGAAAAGAAAAAAGAAGAGAGGAAGATAGACGTTAAACGTTCGTCTCGGATTCTTCGGCGAGGAGTCGACCGGAAAAAGCCGCGCGTTAGTCGCGCCTTGTTCCTTAAACGTGTCACGGAACCGCGAAAGAAACGTTTCCGCGCCGCTAGTGGAAAGACTGACACGTTCCTGTCGAGAGTACGTGCCGTGTGGATGGATACGCCGCGTCATAATCGCCGTAGACTTCAGCCGAACCTCGCGAAAGTACGGGATGACTGACAATCTTGGGTGAGAGATCTTGCCGGATGATGCTGGATGGTGCGATTTTCCGTAGAAAGTACTACTCACAAATACGGACCCCATTTATTGGGTTGGCCAAAAAGTAATTGCGTTTTTTTTATATAAATAAAAGGCGAATTTTTCATGGGAAACAAAAACTTTATTAAACAATATATTGTCCATTTTGTTTGATTATCTTTTGCCATTTTTCAGGCAACTTCATGATTCCGCGCTCAAAAAAGTTCTTATCTTTTTCAGCAAAAAACAATTCCAACAACGATTTGATATCCTCATCAGCAGTAAAGGTTTTACCATTCAAGGCGTTTTGCAAAGAACGAAACGAATGGTAATCTGATGGTGCCAGGTCTGGCGAATATGGTGGATGTGGTAACACATCCCATCCAAGCTGCAACAATTTTTCACGAGTGACCAAACTTGTACGTGGTCTAGCGTTATCATGGTGAAACGCAACACCTTTGCGATTCACCAATTCTCGACGTTTCTGTTTGATGGCATCATTTCATTTATCCAGTTGACGACAGTATATGTCTGAATTAATGGTTTGATTCCTTGCAAGCAGCTCAAAATACACAATACCTTTAAAGTCCCACCAGACTGACAGCATAATCTTTCTTTGGTGAATATCTGCTTTTCAAGTGCTTCGAGCAGGTTCATCACGCTTGCTCCACGATCTTTTCCGTTTGACGTTGTTGTAGACGATCCATTTTTCGTCGCCTGTTATCATACGTTTCAAAAATCGATCATTTTCCTCACGTTTCAAAAGAGAATCGCAGATGTCAATACGCTTAGTGAGATGAATTTCTTTGAGCTCATGTGGTACCGAAATATCGAGCTTACTAATGTATCCAAGTCGTTTTAAACGGTTTTCAACACTCGATTTCAATATGTTAAGATTCTCAGCAATCTCTCGTGTCGTTAAACGCCGATTGGAATCGATCAGTGCCTTTATTTTGTCATCATCAATTTCGATTGGCCTTCCTGAGCGTGGTGCATCTTTCACATTAAAATCTGCAGATCGAAATTTAGTAAACCAATTTTGACACTGCCGCAGTTTTAAAGCATCTTCGCCATATACATGACATAACTTTTTATGAGCTTGCACAGCGTTTTTCCCTTTTCGGAAGTAATAAAACAAAATATGACGAAAATGTTCTTTTCGATTTTCCATTTTGAAATCGACGGCAAACAAACAATTGTTAACGAAATCGTGTACTTTCTTTTTGTAAAACAAGCTTGAACTGTGAGTTGTTAACCTACATAATGAATTTGAGGTTTAGAATGAAGTTAGTTACATTTCAAGACATGTATGTCCATCTATTGTAAAAAAAACGCAATTACTTTTTGGCCAACCCAATAGTTTCATTAGTCTTCTCATCAACTTCACGCAGTGTGAGAAACTGAGAAAAATGAGAAAATTATCTCGCGTATCACCAAACGTATCCATCGCGCTATTTGCAAATCACCCGATGCGTATCGCGAGACATCGACACGCAGCATGAATTATCATATCACTTCATCCGTCGTTTTTCTGATCCGACCTGTATAGGCGTGGTGCGGACGATCCACGCCGGAGATCACGAGAGGGACAAAAGTCGAAGTCGTCGATGAATCGCCGACGAGCCCGTCCGTGCTCGAGGGCTTCCTCCTGCCTCTCCCTATCCCGCTGTCTCGCCCCCTCACCATGTGTATTTTCATAAATATAATAATTTGTTTCTCTCTCTCCGAGCGAGCACAGATATTGCGGTCTCCATCGTCCTCATCGTCCTCATCATCTTCGTCGTCGTCGTCGTCGTCATCGAGGATAGGTGGGTCGATCGTGTAAGCGTCGTCGGAAGGTAAGGTAAGGGTGCGGCCCAGACTCCGCTCTCGACTCCACCTCATTACCCGGCATTCTATGCAGAGACCGCGCTTATGGCTTATTATTGCTTTGGCTTAGCCAACCCGTCGATTCCTTCGTCCTTCTTACAGACGGATACATATGTATATACGCGCGGCTGTATATACCGGGATACAATGTATACAATGCACGCGTGTCCGCACGCGTACGCGTGTGTAAGATATAGGGTGACGCACGTAAAGCGTGACGACTTGACGTCGCTGAAATCGATAGCTTCGGCAGGCGACATTCTCGGTGAAAGCGTCGAGTTTCAGGAAGAGAGCACTCGCCTCGCTCGGTGATTTAATATTAATTAAATCGCACATCGGTGTGCCCGTTATCTCACACGCACGGAGACGCGGATCTCCGCGCGCGCGCGTACGACCACCGTACACGCGTTCGTCCGTTCATCGTCCCTCCGACGACCTCCTCGAGCTCATTTTATATGTATGTGCGATTATTGGTCCCGATCTTGTCTCGCGGTTCGTTACGTTGCTTCGCCTACTAGCAGGCACGGCGAGGAGAATCTCCTCTCTCTGCTCGTCCGCTCTCTGCGTAATGCCCTCGCCGAGAGACTTTGTCGGTGCGATCGGTTCGAGCCGGCCGCACATAAAGAGCATGCTCCGGGAGATTCAACGGGTGCAACGCGTCGACTCTGGCCGGCGCGTTTCGTAAAAATTCAGAGACGATCACGTGTAACTCCGAGTAACTTTTCGAACAACGCGGACGAGAGGCGCGTTCGTCGATGCGCCGACCCGATTTGCGCGATTAAGTCGATCGTCGAACAACTTTACTAGTCGACGATTGCCAGATTGATGATGATGGTAGCGGTTTAAATGCATTGGATTGAAACGAGCGTATGAATGCGCAGCGGACACGGACACGCGCGCGCCTGTGTGTGCGGATGGTATAAAGAAACAAATGAGTTTCGTGATCGTACGAGAGGCCGATCTTGTCACGGATTAATCGAGCAACGCCGTAGAAAACGATCAAGTTCCTTTGTAGATCGCAGATGTAGAAAAAGCAGAGAGAGAGAGAGAGAGAGAGAGAATGGTGTAACAAGGGTAGGCAATGTTTTAATTAAACATATAGAGACTAACGTTATGTCAAACTAGAGTAAAAAGAAAACTTTCGATCTAGATTTCTCTCCAATTCTGGCCGTGGAAGAATAAATGAAATTGCAAATCAACAGATTTGATCGCATGATAACGATTCATATTCAGCAAATTCATACAAAATGAAGGTGCAAAATTAGAGAAATACGAAGAGGAAAGCTATGTCAATGATGTCTTGGTAATTATTTACGCATAAACTACTATAATCTACGCCGACTTGTTAATGGCGTCATAAAAACTGTGTAAATAAATTAATATTATAATCGTACTAAAATAAATTTATACAGATATTTATCGTATTTGCATTCATAAGTTGTACTAAACTCATCACAATTATTGACAGTGATAATTTATAAAAGAATTATACCGTTCAAATTTTATTTGTTATTAGTGGAGAGACAACAATTTCTTAGAGTTGCAAATTTTATCTGTGGAATATTTGACAAAATATAATAAATAAATACAATATCATTGTACGTTACATTACGTCACGTTACGTTACGCAGCAGCTTGCTGCGTTTATCGCAGCAAAATCTCACTCGAATGGCCAAATTTTTCCACATAACGGCGAATCAGCGCGATCGGGACCTATATATTCATGCTGCATTTAGCCGTGCAGCAGGATGTAGGTTGCCGTTTAGATCGGCCGACCCCTTTTCCCTATGAATATTTTTACGAAAACGCAATTTACAGAGTGGGCAGAGCCGATTCCAGTCTCAGAAGTTCATCCACCGTGCAGTCGAGGTGCTATTGTTCGAGAGCCGCCCGATGGAGACGAGGAGAAGCGGAACGGGAGGAGGAGGAGAAGAAGGATGGTATCGAGGAGGTGATATGTATATGCATATGTATGTATACGCGAAGAAAAGTGGGCCTTTCCCTCGGAGCTCGAACCGTTCTTACGCACTTCTATCGCGCGTGTATTAATTTCAATCGACTGCCGATCTTTTCCGATCTATCTCCCGCGGCTCTATCCGAAAGGTCACCACAGCTTAGCAACGGCTTATTACGTTTGTTACTCCAATCCTTATTATTCATCCTTATTATTATTCACCACGGTGTCTCGGGATGCCCGTGTTTAGCCATTATTACGAAGAAATCTCGATCACGGTATCATTATCAAATTATTATTCAGTTCTTCGATCGAAGGATCTCCATTCGATCGGCGGCATCCGGAGAAAAGTAGCTCACGAGGTGGCTAGTACCTGCGCGGCTAATAACTTTCGATCGGTCCACCGTCCCTTAAATCGACCAACGAGGTCGACGTTATCGGCCCTTCCGCACCGAGCACCATTATAGTGAGATACTGTACACGCCGATCCGTCGTTTAAGGGTCGCGAATCGGCCACGTTCGGAAGGCAGTTCGGTACTTTATGAGAGAGAGAAGCGCATTCTCCTTTCAGAGAAGAATATACGGGGTGTCCCGGTATCGTCTGCAAAGGTGGATTTTCAGCCACGAACTTTTCAATAAAATCTACGATTCCGATTAGCAGAAGGTTTGCGGGATGTTATCGCTTATCCGTAAATTCTCAATTTCCAGCTTTAAATATCGCGGGATAATATGTATCAATCCGTAAGTTAAATCTTTATTAAGATAAAATTAACGAATAAACCAAAAATACAAAAAGGTACCATTAACTGTTGTTCACGTTGTGTTTATTTATGTAGTGTCCAAAAACTCATCGAAATTCTAGTATGGATGATTTTGCAACATTCGATATCTTAAGGGGATCCTGGAGTCTGTATTACCGGCGGAATTGGTCGATCTTACTGTATTAATTACTCTTTAATGATTGTATAGAATGAAAAATCCTTCTCCACGATTAAAGTATACAAAGAAATATACCGAGCGAAACTCGACTGTATGTTAAAAACGACAAAAAAATTTACAGTTTTATTATCGGCTTATTGTGACGTCACCTCGTACATTAATGTTCTTAATATAAATGTTTTGCAGTTTGTGTGGCCAAAATTCGATAATCGCAAGGACGGAACAAAATGAAAGAATATGGGGAAGCTTTTAGAAATGAGTTTAGAAGCCTAGTGCAAAAGTAATTAGTGCAGAAAGATTCGTGATCATTTCGTGCCTACGTATGCCTGTGAAATCGTGGCTGAATAAAAAATTGTGATTTTTTTCCGTTTGGAAAGTCAATTCCTGCTTTTCACGTTACATTATTGTGTGCACTTTCATCGTGGAAAAGGATTTTTCATTCTGTGAATTCAATAAAAAGAAAATACAGGAAAATCATCGATTCCGCCGGTAATTCCGACGCCGCGACGGAGTTCACTGGCCACTCCAGGATCCCCTTAATATCGCAGCAAAGTCCCGGTCTTCTGAGGTATTTCTCATTTTTATCAAATATTCACGATGGAAAGGACATCCTATATATACGTAGGTTCGCGGAGGGCGGCGTTTGCGGGAGGAAGGGGGAAGTAATCAGAGGCACTAAACTACGATACCACGTTGGCAGTTGGAGCCCTGTATCTCCGCTGTCGCCGGTGGTACGACGCGCTTGGCATTATTCGCGGGCTGCCACATTTGTCGTAGGTGGTCCCGTGACACGGCGCAGTGGCGTCGCGCGACTTACCGTATAAACGATGCCGTGCGAGCCACAATATACGCCACCGTCGTCGTCGTCGTCCCCGTGATCCTCCTTCGGCGAGGCTGATCTCGCGTATAACGCGATATCTCCGCGCGAATCGCCGGCCTCGCTGTTAACTAACGATCGGCTTAACGGCGGGAACGGGAAAAGGCGGACGCATTCGCGAGAAGCCATCGACGACGATGATGGCGACCAATTCGAGCAAACGCATTCGTTTCTAATGCTGACGGACACGGGATCCCGAAGATGGGCTAACGGTCGGGGAGAGCGATTGATAAAGATGCGCGGGCACGTGTGTCACCGGATATAAGGTGCCCACACACGCATGCCGCATCGGCGTACGTGTGCGCGTTGCCTACCTCACACCGGCGACAGAGTGCAACACACTCACGCGGATCCGCGTGCATGTGGTACGCGCGTACGTGTAGTCATCGTGCGCGAGCGCACGTACGTACATACGCAGCGCTCGCTGCATGCGCGCGTGTTCGCGCGGATTGACGGAGTAACGGATGTAGATGCGCGGACGAACAGGCGAACGCACGAGCGGACGGACGGACGGATCGACACACAGCACGCGCATGAATATGTAGGATGTCTGGACAGAAAAAACAAGACGAGGGAAAAGTGGGGGCGGCAAAGGATCCGGCGCGCATAGTAATCGCAGCCGCGTCATGCCAACATCGCGCCGCGATCACCTAATGTTCGATCGATAAACCTGACGAGTTTTCCTTACTCCTGCGCCGATAACCGGCGCGGGGGAGGGAAACGCGAGGGAGGGAGGGGGAGAAGGGGGTATTGGTGATTTACGGGCTTGCTCGTCGGCGTGAGACGAACGAACAAAGAGAGGAGAGAGAAAAGGTGGAGGAGAGGGAGGAGACGTAACGATAGGGGGACAGGGGGGGAGGGAGAAGAGCACGTGTGCACGCACGCAGCACACGCGCGAGCCTAAACGCACACCACGCGCAGAGCGCTGAAATGGGCATGGGCATGGTAGGTGGGCATACGCGAGGAGGAGAGTTTACAATTTTCTGCACGACGGCCACTCGATCGTTCGAGTGCCAATAACGCTGCGGATGCCAATCGCCGATAATTCAAGGTACAGCTGTCCGCGATAACGCGCGCGCACGAGCCGCTCGGCGCCGACGGATCGTTAGGTGCCGGTCGATGGATACTCGGTTTTCACGCGGGGGTAACGCGCCAGGCACAAGAAAGAGAGAAAGACAGAAGAAATCGCCCGTCTGTCGCGGAAGACGCGTTTTGGATTCTCGCGAAATTAGAGCGAGTCGCGATCGTTGTGCGCTCTCGACAGCAACGCTCTTGCGAACGCCCGTATCGTGCCGGTTGAGAAAGCGACGCTCACCGAGAACCGCCGACGATAACGCAGCGATCAAAGGCACATTTGACAAGAGAACTCGAGCGGCGCGATGCGATAGGAAACCGATTTCCCTATCTCGATCGTGCAAGTGGTCGGTGACACGAGCGAGAGGCCGCGAGTTGCATTTGCGGAGACCACTCGCGCACAGCCTCGGCCGTCGCGCGATTCGATGCAGCCCGATAAATAACCGCGTTAACGTCGCCGCTAACGTAACCTTTTTTTTCCTCGACCCGTGATTCGCCGAGCTCTCTCACCTTTCTCCTCGCCCCGTCGAACGTCCTTTCGCGGCTCTCTAATGTGTAATTAAATTAATTCCGTTCGCCGACCTGCAATTAATTTAATGATAACGCGCTGCGCCACGAGAAAGATTTTGCCTGCTTTCTTATTCCCATAATCAGTTTCCCGGCGGAAAAGCCTTTTCCCGCGAATTAACGCGGGAAAAGCCAACATTGTTCCCGTATATATTTCTAAAGGACAACTGTAATCTTACACCCCAATCTTTGCCGCGCGTCCGGGAGTAGAAAATTTTTCTACAGCAAGACGACCTCGATACCGTTTAATTACGTTTTGAAAGATACGAGATATGATTATTTAATAAACTGTATGTCTGATTCGTTTGAATGCAAGAGATTGAATATATTAGTGTTTCCATTAAATGTGTTGAATTTTTCTATAGACTCGCGAGCGATGAGAATTTATTCTTCTGCGAAGAAAATAGCATGTCTTCGGTATCCTGTTGAGAGGTCGGCGATTCGCCGAGTCTAGAGGGCTATTAAGACAATCACCGCATATAAATGAGAAAATTTGCAAAGAACCTATCAATATTCTTTCATTTGGTTCACGCGCCCTGTCACGCGTACGCGGCTCCACCTCGCTATTAGAAAATTATCTATGAATGCCGTCGCAGATAGCGTTGCGAGCTGCAAACTCTCGTAGCTTCGGGGGGAGATATTTCATGCGCACTTACCGAGCATCTTGCTGAGATCGGCATTGTGGAGATCGGGATTCTCGTCGGCCAATTTCTTGCGCTCGACCTTTGCCCAGACCATGAATGCGTTCATCGGACGACGTATCCGTTGCTCCTTGAGGCTCCTCTGGGCGCTGCCGCCGCCGGGATGGCACATCTTCACTCCCGCGGGAATCGGCGAGATGCCCTGCTGGTATTCCAACGACGGACCGGAAGCCAGCCAGGGCATGTCCTCCAACCGTTGCTGCGCCGGACCGCTCAGCATGCTCGGTATCTGGTTTCAGGAAACGGTGTCTCGTGAAACATTCTCGTGTACAATTTGTTACTGTGTGAGGAAGAAAGGGACATTGCGAGTATACGCAAATACCTCCGATATTTTCGCGCAAAGTTTAAGAAACATAATGCGATTGAAGAGAAGAAGAGTGTAGATTAAAATTTAAATCGAGACTTAATAATAAAAAATATCGAGACTTAATCTTGCTCGCACGCAAATAATAGATATTTGTTTATCGAATGCAGTTACGCATAAAACAAGCGCGAAATTAATGAACCGATCTCACGCGTGCCAATTTTGCTACTCCAGTTTCTGCGCCATTGTTCCGTGATGCAGTTTGACTTTATTTTCGTGCATTCATCTCCGTTCTTGTATACAAGCGGGTCGTCGCGGAACGACGCTGAACGTAGGTGTGTTTATAACACCAGCCCGACAATGTATATCCCGTCAATGAGAAGCGTGCGGATCTATCTCGAGAACGATGTCCCATACGCGGGTCCAAAACTGGGCAAAACGTGTACCGAGATGATTTGAGTATCGATGGGCATCGAGCTGTCGTTGCCGTCGATGCCGGAGTCGATGTCGTAGGCCCTCGACGTGGGAGTCGCGTAAAGCGAGGAATGAAGTGCCAAGAGCCCGGGGGAGCCGCCATAACCGCTCACTGGTGGTGGTGGTGTCACCTCACCCCTGTCATAATTATCCAGCATCCTGCAAAGTTGAAAAGACAAATGAGAAAATCGCTTATATATTCCGCAGCGGTTAATGCAAATTAATTCGCTCCGCAATTTTGCATCCGTGTTCACCACTCGGAACGTATCCACGCACTGAGAAAAATGATTTGATTGTATCAACAAGACGTATCTGATAGAATGCATTTTGGTTAAACTAACCAAGAATTTCTAGTTATCACGATAGGACTGGATATTTTATAACTAGAACGTTTGATAGACTGTACTATAAGAATTTGGTTAGTATTTTCCAGTTGGATCTATAAAACTTCTAGTTATATTACACTAGACATAAGAACAAACGAGGATGCAATCAGAATTCTGGTTAATCGCAGGGCACTCCAGCAGCATTCTATTGTTTCGTGTCGTGCGTGTTGATGCATGTTCGGGAAACGGATCGGCACGGCCGGCACGTTTTCCTCCTCTAGTGAAATGAAATTAGTTAGTGGAATGGCTGGTGAAGTGATGGCGGATGAAAAAACGTGTTCTCTTCTTATATTTTTGTATACAGGGTGTCCCGTAATAATCGCCTAACCTCTCGTATGCCAATAGAGCAGATCGAGATGAAGAGAAAAGTCCCATACGATTTTGCGATATTCGCAATAATAACCCTATACCTCGAGCGGCTCGGCACTCGCCTCCGCGCGTTCTGGATCGCTTGACTTTAATATGCAATATTTCGATTATTATTGCGAATATCGCAAAATGATGTGGGACTTTTCTGTTCATCTCGATCTGCTCTATTGGCATGCGAGAGGTTAGGCGATCATTACGGGACATCCTGTATAAATATCAACATGATATTTCATTTACAGCAATCCAAGAAAACTCACGGTAATGAAACAGAAAAACGTTTCTTTTCACTAAACAGTCATGTTAATTTAACTAAATACGTTTAGTATTATTATCAAGAAAATCTGGTAAATTTAACAGGAAGGAATTAATCATGCTCATCTGGTAATTCCTAAAGGAATTCTGATTCGTCCATTTTCCAACAGACAAACTGGTTGAACCTACCAGATTTCTAATTAATGCAACCAGATTTGTTTTCAGTGCGGTATTACCGCGATCTCCATGTGCATGGGATTCGATAGACACGTGCAGTCAGGCCGAGTGAAATGTCACAGCGGACACACCGGTATCCGAGACGCAGCAGCGCTCGATCCTTTAAATGCTTATTGATTATTGAACGGTAGAAAGCGCAGCGAGTGCGCAATCAAACGCGTAGGATTCTCCGAGGAATGCGCCGATAAGCGCGACCGAATCGCGCACCGATCGATCGGCCGATTCTTCGAGCAGCATTCTTCGACACGGAGATAGCTCCGATGATCGCGAGTAGCACCAGAGATCGATTCCGGATCACGAGGCTGCGCGATCGTAATTGACTTTAGCGTTCCTCTCTCTCTCTCTGTAAGATCTGGAAAGATAGTCGAGACTGACAGGTCGTATAGAGGATCGGAATGAAAACAAGCTGATCACAACAGTCGGAGTATTGGCCGTACAGCCTAAGACCTAGGCGTGTGAACCAGGGATCCCGGAGAGTTCGAGTTCAAATCTAAGGCAGTCTCCTAGTTATTTTTCGCCTCTTATAATTCAGAAGTGGGATAAAATCCGCTACCCCTCGAAGACAGTTGAGATTCATCCGCTACCCCTCGGAGAGGAGGGAGTTGAGAAGTAGCTGGCCGGTAGTGAAGCCTGAACGTGGAGATTGGGAAGGACTCAGAGGAGTGAACCAACATGGAGATTGGGAAGGACTCAGAGGAGTGAACCAACATGGAGGTTGGGAAGGACTCAGAGGAGTGAACTAACATGGAGATTGGGAAGGACTCAGAGGAGTGAACCAACATGGAGGTTGGGAGGGACTCAGAAGAGTGAACCAAAAATGGAGGTTGGGAGGGACTCAGAAGAGTGAACCAAAAATGGAAGTTGGGAGGGACTCAAATGGAGTGAACCGACGATTTGGAGACATTCGGGGACGAATGTAATGTCAGGCTGGCCGAGCTGTAAGATCTGGAAAGATAGTCGAGACTGACAGGTCGTATAGAGGATCGGAATGAAAACAAGCTGATCACAACAGTAGGAGTATTGGCCGTACAGCCTAAGACCTAGGCGTGTGAACCAGGGATCCCGGAGAGTTCGAGTTCAAATCTAAGGCAGTCTCCTAGTTATTTTTCGCCTCTTATAATTCAGAAGTGGGATAAAATCCGCTACCCCTCGAAGACAGTTGAGATTCATCCGCTACCCCTCGGAGAGGAGGGAGTTGAGAAGTAGCTGGCCGGTAGTGAAGCCTGAACGTGGAGATTGGGAAGGACTCAGAGGAGTGAACTAACATGGAGATTGGGAAGGACTCAGAGGAGTGAACCAACATGGAGATTGGGAAGGACTCAGAGGAGTGAACCAACATGGAGGTTGGGAAGGACTCAGAGGAGTGAACCAACATGGAGGTTGGGAGGGACTCAGAAGAGTGAACCAAAAATGGAGGTTGGGAGGGACTCAGAAGAGTGAACCAAAAATGGAGGTTGGGAGGGACTCAATTGGAGTGAACCGACGATTTGGAGACATTCGGGGACGAATGTAATGTCAGGCTGGCCGAGCTGTAAGATCTGGAAAGACAGTCGAGACTGACAGGTCGTATAGAGGATCGGAATGAAAACAAGTTGATCACAACAGTAGGAGTATTGGCCGTACAGCCTAAGACCTAGGCGTGTGAACCAGGGATCCCGGAGAGTTCGAGTTCAAATCTAAGGCAGTCTCCTAGTTATTTTTCGCCTCTTACACTCTCTCTCTGATTCTCGTCGGCGAGAGCGAGTGAAATCCCGTGTGGGTCGCTCTCGTGCCCGAGCCCGATTGATCTGTCAACCGTTCCGCTAGGAAAAGAGTTGATCGACATGAATGAACCATTCAAGGCCACTTAATGGAATTCCCACGATTGTCCTTAAGGCATTACGCGACCGTGCGTCGAGTTTAATAGTACGAACAGCTGTCCGTCGCGCGCGCGAAACCCATCTCGCCACACAACGACCGCAAGCGCGCGCACATACACAATGCTACATGCATACACACATGTGTGGAGATACGCACGCATGACGCGTACTTGGGCCGTCTTCTTCCGCCAGACATGCTGCACGTGGTCCTAGGTAAACCGCGACATATGTAACACACACGCGCGTTTACGATATTCGCGGCGTGTGCAGAAGTGCACGTGAGTGTTTCACATAATAGCCATTGTTTCATGCGATTCGCGGGATGCTGCGCATCGCACATCGGCGACAAAAACGTACCGGCATTTTCATCGACTGTACCCCGCGTCGGTCAAGCGCGTGTGCGCTTTTTGTCATCCCTTACAGTATTACCGAAGAGCTATGACTCGGGAGCGAGTTATGAACACAGCCATCAGTCAGTTGATGAGATCGACTTACTCTGATGTATCGATTGTTATTAAAAATTTGAATATATTAAGTAGATTACGGGAAAAGCTCTCTTTGACCAGTTTTTAAGAAATACTTAAACAGTTTTTCGATTTACGCATCAGTGAAAAAAAGGTTTTATAAAAATCCTCAAGAGCATGTCGACTGCGTCGGAATATCAAACTATTCCTCATCTTCGATCGGAGAAACTGTTTGAATTTATCAAAAATTGGTGCTGCAATCAAGCACAAATTCGAAATTAGGAGCCATTAAACTCGCGGTCAGGATTCCCCGGGTTTCTCGCCCGCGTCGGTGCAGCTGCACCACCCACGCGTATGATAGATACGCCACTGCCTTCAGCATTGTTTCTTTAATGATTCATGTGGGGTGATTGTACCAAGAGTAGAGGAAGCAGTCTCCAACCGCGAATGCAATGAGCCCGCGTCGTTTCGAAAATATTAATTCGCCAGGAGTCATCGTCGGACATTGATGCATCGGTGAGCACACGCGTTGAAGCCGCGTTCTTTGTCAAACTTTGCGCTCGCGATGACAAATTTTGCGACGCACAGCTGAGCTCCGCGACCGTAGCACAAGGTGATTTGCATCATTCAAGACTGATTCGCACAAAGAATCGCTTTCCAAATACCATCAATAATAACACAGAACAAAAGTAGTAATGAGATTCATGTCAGTCGCTTAATTAACGTAATATGTTATGCGCGATGCTCCATATTATTGTACATACAGTTACATCATTCGTGTGTAATGTTCATCGTCCGTAACGATACGCTTCTAACTAGTTACTCGTACACCCACAGAAAAGATTTCTGGACTTAATGCTATTACTCTTTAATCTATCATAAAATAAGATCGCTATAGCGACAATCATATTTATTATTGAAAAGAAGCATATTTTAATCTTGAGTAGAAAATTCTAAAATCTAGATTAAAATAATCTTGGTGCTATCTCATTAATTTTCTCAGAAGGATTTAGATAAAAATTTGCAGCAAGTTCAAAATATTCTTGATTTAAGAATATTGTGAGATCTAAAAGACATCTTATTCTATTCTCGTAAGAGAATTTGTAGAATCTGCACAAAACGGCCAATATTTATGTGTTGCAATCGAAAATCGGGAAAGTGTTTCTGTTATTTACAATAAATAAGTGCAATACTCTACAAGAAATATTAAAAGATATGGAAATGTCTTATCTCGAATCTTATTTCTCAAGTAAGTATATTGTATATACTTACTTACATTTCCATATCTTTTAATATTTCTTGTAGAGTATTGCACTTATTCATTGTAAATAACAGAAACACTTTCCCGATTTTCGATTGCAACACATAAATATTGGCCGTTTTATCGGAATAAAGGACGCAGAAGCGCCGAGTCGACGAGCGACTGTGAGAAAATGATGCGTCGACATCGACAAAGCCTACTATAAAGTGGCGCTAATATCAAATTATTCTACATAGAAGAATATATAAGCATAAATTTGTATATGTTACTCTTGCTCAAGACAGTAAGACAATCTTATTTAATTCGAGAGAGAAGAATAGAAATTACTGATTTAAATAAAAAATTGTTTTATTTTCATATTTTTTATACTTGTAATACGATTAAATTAGTCAAGAATATTTTTCGTCTTGTTATCAGAAATCCTTTCTGAGGGTGTACGCTACTAGTACTATCTACCAGCACTACTCACTAGCATAACACGATCACACGCACGATCTTCTGCTAATCTTCCGATGCACAGACTACTCCATCAACGCGAAAACCGGAAGCTCCCCTGTCGCGGAGGTGCTCCTTCGGAATACCAATCGGTCTAAAAACGATTCCGAGGGTTTCGACATCTACCGGCAAGAGTTCCGCAAAGAGTGTCAAGGAAAAGCGACAGTTATCCTTCTACACCGACGCGCCTTCCCCGTTACGAATAGTCCGCTGCCGGGCCACGACCTGCGAGCAGACACGCTACACACATGTAGAGTCGGCCGAGCAGGGAGACAAAGAACCCACCGGCGATCCTCTAAATCGGCATGTCCGTTGAGCCTCATGAATCTTCGTGACCCTCGTTCGCCAAGGAGGGAAATACCGAGGTGTCCTGCACGGTTCAGCACGCAGCAACCGGGGGCACCCGTTCGCTTCGTCGTCCTCCTCATCCTCCTCTTCGTCGTCCTCTTCGTCGCTGACACACTTGTGTCCCGAGTAAATTATTCCCTCAACCCGCCCGTTTCCTCATATCGGAGCGAAGAAGGGGGGGTTTCGAGTGAAGCGCGGAGAAAGCTCTCGAACTGACGTAGTTAGCGCATTTTATTCAAATAATCGCGTCGACCAAACACACACGCCCTTGCATCGGCCGACGACGCGGCGCGACGCGATGCGACTCAACCGCATAAAAGCGGTGAAATGCGCGCTCGTGCGCGCGATGCGATTGTACTTGCACGTTACGTAGTTGCGCCGTTGCACGTGGGTGAATCGATCTGTATTCAACATCGATACGCGCCGCGAGCGTAAACGAATTATACCCGAAAGGTGTGTCGCCGAGGAAAAAATTCGTCCGCGATACCGTTAATGTTACCGCAATATTAAAATTAATACTTAAGTTAACGACGTTGCATACGTGACTCGAGCAGGGAACCCACACAGACACGTACGTAATCGCCGACGAAACTTCGCGCGAATGAAAGAGAGATGCAAGCGCATGCGCGGGGACCGTAATTTTACAAGGCCCTGATTAAACTTTTAAATCGAACGCCCAATGCGCTTCGGTTGGTGAACGGAAGTGACGACCCCGGCCGCTCACCTCTGCACTACTAACGCTCCGGCGCGTTTCAGATTTAAGAACGAAGAAAGCGCATCCCCGAAACCTTTACGGGCTTAAGACCGCGGAACGGACGCCGCAAGTCGGTCCGTCGCTCTGTATCCTGTACGTGCTGTATCCCATCGTATACCTTCTCTGACCTCAGAGCAACGGCGGAGCCATTACGTACGACTTCCTGCGACCGAGTAAGGAAGAATCAAAGATTTCTACACAACCTCGGGAAGAGGTGTCCGCACGATACAGTCGGCGATACCGTCGAGCGGAAAAAGTTCCCAGGCTGATTTCTAGCGTAAAGCGGTTGCTCATAATCGTGGAATACCTTGCGGATTAGAGCTAATTGCGAAACTACGTCCGAGCGAACTCGACGCGCGAGGATTCAGACGAATTCTACGGACACACATGTCTCTAATATTTCGTTACAAGGAGAGTTTTGACAATCAATTGTTTGATGATAAATTCAAGTTAATTAATCAATATAATAAGATATTATTCGTTATCATACAAATATTGGATTGTACAAAAGTTCAGAAATTACCGCAAAGATGGCGAATAGTAGTGGAACGAACCGGTTGTGGTTGAATAAATATTTATACACATATTTATAACAAATGTCTTGGAATTTTACTAAAAATACGTTACCAATTTTTGTTACAACTTAATGGATAAAACACTTCATTCTAGAATCACCGCTGAATTATTTGAATGATTGATTTACATATTCGAATGATGTAACAAAGCACTCATCGAAACTAATATCCATTTGTTGAATCGAGATATTTAACCGTTTTAAATCTGTTAATCCGTGCGGTCATTGTTTTCAACGATGCAAATTTACGTGGCTGCAAATGAGTTTCGATTCATCGATAAGTCGCTATTGGCTTTACGTTTAACGCACTACAGATTTATGATCGTCCTAAAATCGTGACGAACAGCGCGCGCGTAACCCGCAAGCGTTAATTGCAAATCTGCGAATCGCAAACTGATCGTTCGATGCAATGCAATGGAGCGACGTTGGAGCAAACGTAAACAGCGTCATCGAAGTTTACTTATCGCAGCAATCTCCGTTACGTTTATAATAGTAGATATGATTCAGTTATCTGACAATTTTCCTCTTTGTATACGTGATAAATTAGAAAACAATGACAATGACATTTGAGATCAAATTAGCGTAATTTTTTCGTGATTTAAAAGAATGTTTTTTTAAATATTAATCTGCATAAGAAATTGCAATATCTCGACAAGTACGTTTCTACATGTCACGTGCGTATTTTGCACATTAAAATAACTATAATTAAGGTTAATTCGTAATTAACTGCCAGTCATTGCTTAATCGTCAAGTCACCAATCTGAGTCATATAATCGCAGAAATTACAAGGTCGTCAACAGCACACGAGGGGTCAAGCGCGACGTCACCGCTGCGTAATGATACGCCTCCGATTTCGTATTCAGACACGGCAAAAAGCTGAAAAACCCAGCTTGAAATTCGAACGGAAAGTCCAGCGCGCCGAGGTGTAAAATAGCAGCAATTTTCAAAGAGTCAGTAACATTATTTCCAATCACGATTACCGAGAAAAACCGAGGTGCACGTATCTACCGCCGGCGTAGTGTATCGTTCACGGAATTATTGACGTTTCAACGATATAATCGATGTTTGCAAATTGAGCCTGCTCAAGTAGGCTGGCGCAGCGATACATCGAGATATTAATTCTTATCGCGCGAGGGAGAACGAAAGCTACATAATTTGTGTGATTCGTTAAATTAGAATTTAACGATACGCAGCACACAGATACTCGGAACAACGCGATTGACACATTTAATTAAGGGGGGAGCCTGCTTTAGAACGTTGAAAATAAGGTATAATTTTACGAATTTTTTTTGGAGAAATTATACAGCGGATCATTATAAAACTTTTATGCATTTATTAGTACATGTTTAAAGATAAAAAAATTATTTTTTGATTTGAATATATCGTCTGTAGAGGTCGTCTTGGAGGCATCTTAGTGCAGCCGGCATTGTAAATTCGTGAGCATTCTCCTGCCTCCAAATTTCATCCAAATTGAAAAATTGAAATATTTTCTCGTTATTTATGAATTCTCATCGTCGATGAACCTTTAATATTCATAAAAACATTAAGTTAAACAATTATTTTTGCATGAAAAAGTTCAAAAACTTTGCCTAAAAATCGTACTTTTGTGTTCTAAGCTCCACCATTTTGGCACTTTTCAACTTTTTTCTTCTCTCTTTGGTTCATCGACGATGGGAATTCATAAATAACGAGAACATATTTCAATTTTTCAGTTTAGACGAAATTCGGAGGCAGGAGAATGCTCACCAATTTGCAATGCCGGCGACGCGGCTGCACTAAGATTTCTCCAGGACGACCTCTACAAGCGAATATTCAAATCAAAAAATAATTTTTTTATCTTTAAACATGTACTAATAAATGCATAAAAGTTTTATAATGATCCGCTGTATAGTTTCTCCAAAAACAATTCGTAAAATATACCTTATTTTCAGCGTTCTAAAGCAAGCTCCCCCCTTAATCTAATGTTCTTACAGCTAATATTGTTTTTTTTTTGGTCGAAATGAAACGAGATTAGCTTGATTTCTTCAATCTTTAGCTTGGGCTTTGAGCTTTAAAAATCTCGACAACTCTTACTTAATAAAGCTTGCGAGTAAGGAGTCAAAGATTTCGGATTCTCGTGTTCTTTGCCCAAGACTTGTGTAAGATTCGCCTGAATATCTGGCCGTACATGCGTGCGTAGGAAATAACGTGACATGATCCACGATCCGTGCGACGGCTGGAAGCAGCGAATGGAACCGGGCGGAACCATTTTAATGGAGCTGATTTTCGTCGTCAGCAAGCGCCGCGGTCGAAAAATCTGCGGTTCTGCCTGCCGCGAACTTTATGTGGAAGCGTTAACAAACAAACTTTCGATACGTTAATACCTTGATGTTTTACATTAATTTTCTTGACATTATCTAGAAAAGCAGCTCTTTCTCCTTTTCACACCTGTGACATTTTAGGCGCCCCCTATTGCGGCGAAACTTAACGGTATTACAGACACACAAGCAGGAAGCAACGAGTACTAAACATTTTCACAGCGTTTTACAAATATCGTTGTACGAAGACGCAAGCAAATAAGACTGCAGGCAAACGAGATAAGAAATAGCTGAAATTATACGATACGCTAGAAACGCATGCCGCGGCCGGCAGTGCGCATGCTATTTTCCCAACCACCTCTTTAACAGTCCCAAAGGGTCGGCTGAAAGAAAGAAAGGGAAAGAGAGACGGAGGAGGACAGAGAGAAGGAGCCACTTTTATCCCCTTTACCTTCGCGCACTACGGCATAATGATAGTGAAACATTGAATCTCGAGCGTAAACTGCAATTTAATGGATTTTCAACACACTAACATCTTGAGGACACGCGCGGGAGAAGGAGCAAGAAAATTTAGAAAGGAGGGAAACGACGAGGAGGCGCGCGCGCGTACGCGCGGCCGATCCCGACGAGGGTGAGAGAAACGCGTTCATCGCGTCTCACGTGTATCGCCCTCCTCGTCTCGCGCGGATCGGCGATAGCGATTGGCGATTATGTTAACCAAACACGCGCGGTATACGCCCCTGCAATTTGCCTGGGGATCATCTTCCCCTAATCGCCGCGCTAATAACAGGATTACCGGGGCCTGACCGCGCGGTCGTGTACTTATCCCTAATTCGCCGTATCGTTATTAATATATACTATACAAACGGGAACGGCGGAGGGGGAGGAGGAGGGCCCGGGCGGCTCGATAAGGCCCGATAAGGCCCGACGTGCGGGACTCGGCCACGCGCGCGATGCCCGAAATGCGGGGCCGCCCGCGAGTGCGCGGTGCGATTTGAAATCGCTCGCTCGCGAAGCGCCGAATTTATCGCGCGCGGCTCGCGAAATAAATATGGGAGCAGCGTGGAGAAGGAGAAGAAAAACGGACTTACGTGTAATGAGAGTAGGACGGGCTGGCTTGATCGATGTGCGCGGCGGTTGACAAGCCTTGCGCGATGGCAGCCGAGGGGTCCCTAGCTGGCGAGGAATTCTGCGCCGCTGCCGCCGGTATAGCGTGATGGTAACGCTGGCACATTTCGGCCAAGTTCCACCCATGGGCATCCATATATTAGCACTGCGTCGCTTTTCTTTGGCGTACCATCCATTTCACACGCGTTGATGCACTCTCTCTCTCTCTCTCTCTCTCTTGGTCCTCCCGTTTTTTCGTCCTTTCTTTGCGTCTTCTTTCCGTAACTCACTCGCGCTACGTATATCTACGCGTCTACGCGTGTAAGAACGGCACTCACGACGATGTGCATCGTCCCTGTCGGCGAGCAGTCCGAGTGGCGCGAAATCGTCCGTTTAACTCGCAACGCGATCCTCCGGCGTCTCCATGCGAGTGCGCGCGCGCCGCCTGTCAATCAGGAAAAGAAATGCATTTACTTGACTATTAACGACGCGTACGCATTTAGAGGTTCGATCGACACGCCTCGTTAAAAAAAGATTCCTCGCGACCCGCGTGCCGATAGCCATTATGAATTTAAGAGACAACGCAACGCGATTGTCTCAACGATAAAAGAAACGCATGTTAAAGTAGCCAAGCGTTGTGCCATGCAAACTAGTTCGATTCGACATACGTTACGTTAGTAAGTTAATTATCGTTTCCGCTCACCTGATCGCGATCGAACTTTATATTCGTGTCACTGCGATCAAATTATGGAATGCTCGCGAGCGACGTTTTTTGACTTTCAAATCGCGTGCTCAGCTCGGATACCTAACGAAACAACTAAATCTCGCTTTATACAATGCTCGCGATCTAAACCGCAGTTTCAGGCTGCGGTTAACGAAAGTGTCCATTTAATTTCTAATCGCAGACAAGTTAACGGGGGCTCGCATAATCGAAGGGCTCGAAATGTCGTGTCGGATAACGATCGGCATCCAGATTGGATGGATATCGATCGACCTCCATTCTCCGTGCTTCGGTGCTTAAGCGTTAATAAGCACCGTGTAAAGGTATCTACGAAATGACTGTAATCACCCGCTGGTGAATTATCAGCAGCAACGAAAATCGCCATCGAATTGCATTCTTTTCGCTCGTGGTTATAAACAAGAATTTCGGTGCGAACCAGGAAAAAGATCCGCAGCTGACATCATCCTCGTTGAGAATTATTCAATGTGCTTAGTCGCAGGGAGATGCCGCGATTAAAATGCAATCTCAAGCAGAATCCAGTGTTACTTGAACAACGTATCACTTCTGTTTGTATGCCAAAAGAAAATAGAAAAGAGAACAGAGTGATCGATAAGCGTGTAACGTTTCACGCTAGCGGGATCGTGATAATCCCATTACGCGACGGTTTCCGATCGCTTCATCGGTGATAATCGTTACGTGTAACAATAGGCCGAGTACTATACAGGGTGATTCGTATAAAGTGACCGATTTAATTATTAGTGAAATTTGAAGACATGAAAAAAGAGTTTATACCGATATGTTCAGTACAAAGGGGGACACCACATAACGGATACGATTATTTTATGAGTGGAGGCGTTGAGGACGTTTCAAAGTCAACTTCTTTTTTTTAATGGGATGCTGTATTTTTTATTTTATAGGATTACTATCCTATTTTAATATAAATTCAATGATACATTACATAAAAACATTCAAGGTCAATCAAGGCCAAAAATACATGATAAAATAAAATTCAAATGTATGATCTGTATATCCGTTTGTCGTTCGCTTTGGCTCTCAGTATGTCTAGGTCTATGTTTATGAGCTGTGTTTTCTTTGGAAACTGCTATCATAATGTTATTATTACGAAGATTGTAAGGACAAGTGATGCTTACAAACGTCGTGAGTGCCAAAGCGAACGCAGCCTTAGTATGAGATTAGTCGTAGCACTGAACGTAATGGCTAATTACAATAATTCACAAATTGTAGACATTTTGATAACTTTTGGTGAATGTGGAAAAAATGCAGCTGAAACTGCAAGAGTATTAAATGAACGATATCCAGATCGACATAGACATAGTGCCCGTTCAATATTACGGATTATATCACGAGCAAGACAATTCATCTGTGTCGTCGTGTTCAAGGTCAAAACTTTGAACATTTATTGTGAAGAACAGAAATACAGATCATACATTTGAATTTTATTTTATCATGTATTTTTGGCCTTGATTGACCTTGAATGTTTTTATGTAATGTATCATTGAATTTATATTAAAAAGGGCTACTATCCTATGAAATAAAAAATACAGCATCCCATTAAAAAAAAGAAGTTGACTTTGAAACGTCCTCAACGCCTCCACTCATAAAATAATCGTATCCGTTATATGGTGTCCCCCTTTGTACTGAACATATCGGTACAAACTCTTTTTTCATATGTCTTCAAATTTCACTAATAATTAAATCGGTCACTTTATACGAATCACCCTGTATACATGATACTTTAGTATTAAGCGAAATAGGCAAGTATATTCGAAGGAGATTCGCATAACTTGCAAATATCCAACGCTAACTAGCTCTCCGGCGCGGAAAGGACCACTGTCTTCCAATTCACCATTGATAAATTCGACTCGCCAGGGCAACACACGTACACATACACGGTGTGCGAGACCGCCGACAGAAATAACTTTGTTTTAATACCCTCGAGGGAATTAATCGTCGACTACTGGATTGGGACACCGTGTATCCGTGCCCGCTTAAGCGATCGGACGTTAATCACGCCGGCAACCGCAACCGATATCGTATAAAGCGACCAATCGCCAGTGAATTACCGGCGAGTTATCCGTGCTTGGACGGCCACGAACGGTAAAACGTCCGCGTTTCGCCTTTGCAATTAAGCGCAGAATGTTACGTACGAAACGTCTTAACACCGAAACCTATGAAACCCGATATCCGCGGGCTCATTACGCTCGCGCACGATTCTACCGCGGCGACCGACTCCGGCGGTTACCGCGCCACCCAATACACGTAATCGGAGACTTTTCGGGGTATCGGCCGCGTTCAAAGATTCGTAACTTATCGCCGTTAATTGGAGATACGGAATCGGAGGTGCGCGCGCGAAGTTGCGATCCACGTGACGGAGAAAAAAAAAGAGACGATCGCGAGTGCTCGTGTGCACGGTGCTTCGGTTTTCGTTCGTAGCGCGAAACTACGACGCATCGTACGTACACTGAAAAAAAAATCTGGTTGCATTAATTAGAAATCTGGTAGGTTCAACCAGTTTGTCTGTTGGAAAATGGACGAATCAGAATTCCTTTAGGAATTACCAGATGAGCATGATTAATTCCTTCCTGTTAAATTTACCAGATTTTCTTGATAATAATACTAAACGTATTTAGTTAAATTAACATGACTGTTTAGTGAAAAGAAACGTTTTTCTGTTTCATTACCGTGAGTTTTCTTGGATTGCTGTAAATGAAATATCATGTTGATATTTATACAGGATGTCCCGTAATGATCGCCTAACCTCTCGCATGCCAATAGAGCAGATCGAGATGAACAGAAAAGTCCCACATCATTTTGCGATATTCGCAATAATAATCGAAATATTGCATATTAAAGTCAAGCGATCCAGAACGCGCGGAGGCGAGTGCCGAGCCGCTCGAGGTATAGGGTTATTATTGCGAATATCGCAAAATCGTATGGGACTTTTCTCTTCATCTCGATCTGCTCTATTGGCATACGAGAGGTTAGGCGATTATTACGGGACACCCTGTATACAAAAATATAAGAAGAGAACACGTTTTTTCATCCGCCATCACTTCACCAGCCATTCCACTAACTAATTTCATTTCACTAGAGGAGGAAAACGTGCCGGCCGTGCCGATCCGTTTCCCGAACATGCATCAACACGCACGACACGCAACAATAGAATGCTGCTGGAGTGCCCTGCGATTAACCAGAATTCTGATTGCATCCTCGTTTGTTCTTATGTCTAGTGTAATATAACTAGAAGTTTTATAGATCCAACTGGAAAATACTAACCAAATTCTTATAGTACAGTCTATCAAACGTTCTAGTTATAAAATATCCAGTCCTATCGTGATAACTAGAAATTCTTGGTTAGTTTAACCAAAATGCATTCTATCAGATACGTCTTGTTGATACAATCAAATCATTTTTCTCAGTGTAGTAGTTCCCGTAGCAGTATATAGCAGTATGAAACCGTGCACCGTTAAAAATTGTGCGTCCATATGTTAAAATTTTCTTGTGTTGCCATGTTTTGATTACTACTTCAATGTAAAATTAACATGCAACTGATATGTTATTATTTTTATAACAATTTTATATGTTGCATTAATGTTAACTTCATAACTTAACATTTTGTGTATGTCTCTTAGAAATGGAATATTATTTGAAATGCTTTTAACACAATAATTTTAAACAATCAACATGTCACAAAGTCAGTTTAACATTCTAAAAGAAGTTAAAGTAAATCTTCAAATAATCATGAACTTTGACATATAAAATAATCAAATTTACTAAAATTAACTGTTTCTATCAAAAATAATTGAAGTTGAAATAATTACTATCATGTGTAATATAACATAAAAAGTAAATGTTCATATTGTATGAACGAAAATGTTCTATCAACTTTTCTGATGAGTTATTGTAACTTCTCTTCCATGTAGTTTTCAATTACTTTGTATGTTATTTTTACATCACACTTAAAGTTACAATAACAAAAATAAATGTAAAATATTGTGTTAATTACTTAACATTTCTAGTTTGTCAAGAAGTAACATATGACGAATGAGTTACTTTAACTTAAAATTTAGAGTGGACTTTCTGGGACATGCAAAAAATGTTAAAACTAACATTTTATTTTTTACCGTGTGATAACGCTCGCAGAGCAAATTGAACGGCACGATGTGCCGCGCGTTCGCCGACGGGGATCTACATGCGAATGCGGCCAATATGCGCGACGAAATCATAAAGTCGCGCGATGATGCGACGTGTACGCGTCGCGCAGCGTGCATGTGCTTACGGAGGTCTCAATCCGCACGTCATACACGCGCGCACACACCTACGTACACACATGCGAGACGCGTAACGCAATAATAATCATAATGGCAGATCGATGCGAACGATGTGCGTTGCATCGGCTGGCCGCGCGTCGCACCGGGATGCCGATGCTGAAAGGAGGAACGCGCCGGCGTCGGGGTACTACGTCGCTTTTAAAAATCGTTAGATTATTAGCTTCTACGCCGCCCGGTTTCGTCTCCGCGATACGCATCTGCGAATTGCACAGAGTCGCATGCGCGAGGAAAGCGCGCGGCACGCGCAACGCGACCGACGGACGTGGAGCTGGTAAGCAGCGCGCGATTATACCGCGAGGATTGTCCGGGATGTACGCGGATATCTCGAGATAAATCGACGACGTATAAATCAATATTACGGCGTCACTTTCTAATGTCGCGTCCCCCTACGAGCGGTCGGCATTTTGCGCGATCCGAAGAGGCGGCAGTCTTGCGACTCGTCCGCAACGAAGCTCCTGCGTTCGTTAGCATTGGAAATTGCGCACAATACGCGCGCAACGCGTGTTCGATTCAAACTGTCGACTCGGCTTATTAATTGCAACAACGTTCCCAAATCTCGAAATTTTCTAGGGCAAACTCTTGTCAGAATCGCACGCAAAATGCCTGAACGCGGCAAAAAGCGAAGATCGCGAGTTGTACCGAATCGCATGCACGATGCATCACGACACATCGCAACGCGAACGAGGCTGTCGCGAGCAAGTTGGAAGAAGCTTATCGGATAAGCGCAGTTTTCTTTCTGACGGGGATCTGTTTAAGCAAGCCCGTCAGAAGTAATGATACACTATTATATAGTGTATTTCGATAAATCGCCATGGATGGAGAACGCGACAAGACTTTTGCGCGCGTTACCAAAATTGGTATTTCTTCTGCTTAAGGGGATGCTGGAGCTGCTAGTGAACTTCTTCGCGATGGTGCTGCCATCGCACAATATTTGCACAATAAAATGCTTTTTACAACAATTTGGCAATTTGTACGCACAAAATCGCTGTTGAGCGGTGTTTGGACACGATTAAGGAATATGAGGATGCTTTCCGAAGCGACTTTAGAAGCGTCATAAAAGAGAATTCTGTGTTCTCCTGTATTCTAACCTCTAATCTTAAAGGAAAACACAGAATTCTTTTTTATGACGCTTCTAAAGTCACTTCGAAAAGCATCCTCATATTCCTTAATTGTGTCCAAACACCGCTCAACAGCGATTTTGTGCGTACAAATTGCCAAATTTTTGTAAAAAGCATTTTATTGTGCAAATATTGTGCGATGGCAGCACCATCGCGAAGAAGTTCACTAGCAGCTCCAGCATCCCCTTAAGATACTTTCTAGAGTAGAGATTTCGCTCGTCTCCGTCAAACCATAATTGTTGAATTTCTGCAATATATCAATCGGGCATGAGGATGCTTTCCGAAGCGACTTTAGAAGCGTCATAAAAGAGAATTCTGTGTTCTCCTGTATTCTAACCTCTAATCCTAAAGGAAAACACAGAATTCTTTTTTATGACGCTTCTAAAGTCACTTCGAAAAGCATCCTCATGTTCCTTAATTGTGTCCACACACCGCTCAACAGCGATTTTGTGCGTACAAATTGCCAAATTTTTGTAAAAAGCATTTTATTGTGCAAATATTGTGCGATGGCAGCACCATCGCGAAGAAGTTCACTAGCAGCTCCAGCATCCCCTTAAGATACTTTCTAGAGTAGAGATTTCGCTCGTCTCCGTCAAACCATAATTGTTGAATTTCTGCAATATATCAATCGGACATGAGGATGCTTTCCGAAGTGACTTTAGAAGCGTCATAAAAGAGAATTCTGTGTTCTCCTGTATTCTAACCTCTAATCTTAAAGGAAAACACAGAATTCTTTTTTATGACGCTTCTAAAGTCACTTCGAAAAGCATCCTCATATTCCTTAATTGTGTCCAAACACCGCTCAACAGCGATTTTGTGCGTACAAATTGCCAAATTTTTGTAAAAAGCATTTTATTGTGCAAATATTGTGCGATGGCAGCACCATCGCGAAGAAGTTCACTAGCAGCTCCAGCATCCCCTTAAGATACTTTCTAGAGTAGAGATTTCGCTCGTCTCCGTCAAACCATAATTGTTGAATTTCTGCAATATATCAATCGGGCATGAGGATGCTTTCCGAAGCGACTTTAGAAGCGTCATAAAAGAGAATTCTGTGTTCTCCTGTATTCTAACCTCTAATCTTAAAGGAAAACACAGAATTCTTTTTTATGACGCTTCTAAAGTCACTTCGAAAAGCATCCTCATGTTCCTTAATTGTGTCCACACACCGCTCAACAGCGATTTTGTGCGTACAAATTGCCAACTTTTTGTAAAAAGTATTTTATTGTGCAAATATTGTGCGATGGCAGCACCATCGCGAAGAAGTTCACTAGCAGCTCCAGCATCCCCTTAAGATACTTTCTAGAGTAGAGATTTCGCTCGTCTCCGTCAAACCATAATTGTTGAATTTCTGCAATATATCAATCGGGCATGAGGATGCTTTCCGAAGCGACTTTAGAAGCGTCATAAAAGAGAATTCTGTGTTCTCCTGTATTCTAACCTCTAATCCTAAAGGAAAACACAGAATTCTTTTTTATGACGCTTCTAAAGTCACTTCGAAAAGCATCCTCATGTTCCTTAATTGTGTCCACACACCGCTCAACAGCGATTTTGTGCGTACAAATTGCCAAATTTTTGTAAAAAGCATTTTATTGTGCAAATATTGTGCGATGGCAGCACCATCGCGAAGAAGTTCACTAGCAGCTCCAGCATCCCCTTAAGATACTTTCTAGAGTAGAGATTTCGCTCGTCTCCGTCAAACCATAATTGTTGAATTTCTGCAATATATCAATCGGGCATGAGGATGCTTTCCGAAGCGACTTTAGAAGCGTCATAAAAGAGAATTCTGTGTTCTCCTGTATTCTAACCTCTAATCTTAAAGGAAAACACAGAATTCTTTTTTATGACGCTTCTAAAGTCACTTCGAAAAGCATCCTCATGTTCCTTAATTGTGTCCACACACCGCTCAACAGCGATTTTGTGCGTACAAATTGCCAAATTTTTGTAAAAAGCATTTTATTGTGCAAATATTGTGCGATGGCAGCACCATCGCGAAGAAGTTCACTAGCAGCTCCAGCATCCCCTTAAGATACTTTCTAGAGTAGAGATTTCCGCTCGTCTCCGTCAAACCATAATTGTTGAATTTCTGCAATATATCAATCGGGCAAAAGAAAATATTACTCGCATAATCGAGAAGAGCGAGGTGCCTCTGCACTCTTTACTCTCGTAGTAAAGCGGTACCATGCACAATTCCATTGGAAATTTTCAAGAGTCATTGTACGATTGCAAGAACGACCTGCTGATGGTTTTGTCATCGACATCGATCGCTCCATCGACAGCGACGATTTTCGAGTCAATCGTAAATGGCAATCCGATCGAAGGGAGATTATTTCTCGCGGAAGGTGCACGGGCACGCTGATTCGCGGTCTAAACTGAACGTTAACGAAGGTTTCACCATGGATTTTTCAGAAAATCGCCCGCGCTGGCTCCGCGCGCGCGCGCGTTCTCTCTCTCCCTCTCTCCCCCTTCTTTCCTCGTCTGCTCGAGACCCGTCTTCCTCTCTTTCTCTCTCGTTTACGCCCACGCGCGCGCGGCCAACCACGGAACCGGCCGGCGGGTAAGAGAGAGTGTATTTCTCGCTTATTATCCTTTCCTTCGATTTTCTACCGAAGGGAAAAGAATACGCCGAGGAAGGTGCCGTCTACGTATATTACGTGTGTACGCATACCCGCGCGTACATACGTGCGTGTGCGTGTACGCGGTGGGTATCGTCGGTATCCGTGACGCGTGACTCACCCGCACACGCGGTCCGATGTACACGCCGGAGATTTACAGCTCATTACCGATTTCATACCCGGCGTCACGATCGATCCGCCGCGCCGCGCCAAGCCGAGCCGAGACGAGACGATCGAGCGGAGGAGCCGCGTGCCGTGCCGATACGTGACACCGCTCGACGCGTGCGCACGCTCGTGGAAAACGCGCGCTCGCGCCGAATGAATTTTCTCTCTTGTTACCTTCGTCCTGCTGCCACACCTGGGTTGCTCCACGATGCGTACGCGCGGTGCGGTGCACGTTCCCGGAACGACTCCTCGAAGCCGGGAACGCTGGACCGAGTCGCGGGCGCGCTCGATCGCGCGCGGGTTTTACCGATCGCCGAGCGGAGGTGTCGCCGTCGATCAAACGCGCGAGAGGTATGACGATCGCTCTTGCGAGCGGTCACATCACGAACACCAAAAATAACGTCTCGATGACGACGACGATGACGATGACTTCGCTACGAGCACCGAAATGTCGCTGTCAATACACCAGGGCGAGACCGCGCGTGCGTGATCCGTCGAGCGTCGCGGCCCGCGGAAACGTCAAACGATGAGGATGTTGAGCCTTGCGGCGGCAGCAGCGACGACGACGACGGAGACGGCAGCGGCGGCCGTCGCTCGCGTGGGAGCGTGACATAACACCGCGGCGTCCGCTCCCGCCCGCGCGGCGCGTGCCGCTCGCTCGCGGAATCCCTGCGGAGCGTCCGCCGTCTATCTCGCCGCTCCGAGCCAATCCGCCTCTCGCGCTTACTTCGATCCCGATCACCGCGCGCGATCGGTCCTCCCGATCGTCGGCGGATCGCGCCGTTCCTCGCGCGCCCGCGCGGGTACGCGTGCGTATTACGCGCAGCGGTGCGTGCGTGCCGTGTCGTCTCGGCCGCGCGCGACAGCAGCCCGCCTGCCTGCTTGCCTCTGCGCGTTCCGTACTGCGCGACTCGAGCCGAGCGCGGCGAACTGAAGTCGGGCCGCCGAGGTGAGCGGAGGTGACTTGCTACTCGGGCCGCGCCGGGGCCCGGCGCGGCGCGGCGCGGCGAACCACCACGAGCATCGCGGCCAGTGGCGGCGGCGGCGGCGGCGTTGCGGCCGGTCGAGCGTGCAAGGAGGAAGCCGAGCGCTGTGCGCGCGCGTATACACACCTCCGTATGCGCGTGTACGTACACGCTGCGCGTCGCCGTATGTACGAGCGCGCACGGGTGTACCTGGCGGGAGAAGGTGCCCCGCGCGGGCGAGCGAGCGGGTGCCCCCCTCGAGGCAGCGCAGCGAGCGCAGCCTCGCGGATCCGCCCGTGCATAGGCGGCGTGCATCTTCCCCGCGCCATCGCGCGAAAGTTCCGCGCGGTGGGACGAAAAACGGTTTGAAAGTTATACGCGGAAAAAAATGGAAGCTGCGGAGGCGTATTTAAACGAAGTAGGCGGCGCCTCCGGCGACGAATTTCGGAGGCATCCTTTTTAGCGAGCCGCCAAGGAGAAACGCGTCTAAATGACTCGTTGATAATCTGGGAGAAATAAATCGGACACGAAGTAAATGGAAAATGCCTAGTGACTGATGACTTTTTTATTTATACGTTCATACTGAAAATTGCATTTGTATTTGATCGTCTGAAAGGCAATTCGAGCCACCTCGGTCGGACGGTGAATAATTTCGCGCGCGTAACGTAAAGTGCATGATCTATTGCGCGTTTCGACAGTCAGTCCCGTGGAACTGAAAGTATCCAGATACCAAATGTCATCGGGATATGAGATATTACAGGGAACACGGCAGCCGTTCGCACGCGGGAAGCACCGAGCGCGGCGCGCGGAATGCGAGGCGCGGATTCTTGACTTCGCTTTTTAAATTTTCGTGCGGGCTCACAATGCCGCGCGGTTACGTAATTGAAAAGCGTAGGAAGCACGCGGATCGATTAGCACACGAGAGGAGAAAGGTTGCGACCATACGGATATCGGCGGTGGCTCTATGCGAATTGCGCGCGCGCGCGCGCGCGCGCTGAGCGGAGTCGCGCGGCGAGACCACGTGGGTGTCATCACACGCGCGTGAAAAAAAACCCCCCGAGAGATTATAGACACGCGCTGTACTCTCTCTCTAACGCCTAGAGCAGTGATTCTCAAAGGGCGCGTCTTGCGAACCTCGACGTCGCAGCGTCGCGAAACGGTCCGCGTTTAGTCCCTCGTGGACGCAAACCCTCGTCGCGCGGCGGGAAGGACAGGCACGACGTCCGCGAGGTATCCCGCGAAATAATCCGCGCCTTCGGTTCGGGTGCACCGCGACTCTCCTCGCAGCGGACGATAGTGCGCCGCGAGCGAAAAAAGTTTGAGAACCGTCGGCCTAAAGTGCAGGGGAGTGTAGGCACACCGCAATATCGCCAAGGGACGGTGCATAAAGGATCCCGATAGCAATGACTATAAATTCGCTCTAAGCGCGGGTCTAAATATAAACTACAACGTACGAGCGGCTCCATGTTCCTCCCTAAGCATAAAAATCGCATATTTATCCGATTATTATTGGTATCGCGCGGTCGCGATCATACGCTTTATATTCCGTCCGATCTTGCGTCAACACAGCGCACCTGTCTCGCTTTAACGCTTCGTTAACGCCGGACGCTTCGTTGCGTCGAACTTCATCCCGCGAAAAGTAAGCACGTAAAGAGAATCCGTTAATTATTCGGTGCGCGTAAAATCATGCATCGCAGATTAACATAAACATACGAGGTTTTTTCAAGCACATCGCTTTCGCGCATAAACGATC
This sequence comes from Ooceraea biroi, assembly GCF_003672135.1. Classification (NCBI taxonomy): domain Eukaryota; kingdom Metazoa; phylum Arthropoda; class Insecta; order Hymenoptera; family Formicidae; genus Ooceraea; species Ooceraea biroi. Next base: position 3,779,596 of record NC_039506.1, read on the forward strand.
GCTTTTTCGCAACGAGTTACATAAATTTGACTAAAAACGAGACACGCGGCGTAATAATTAACGGCGTGTGTAATGCAGACTCGAAAAAAAAAAAAAAAAACGATTAAGCCGAAAATGCGCAGTTCGCGTAGAAATGCACTCGCGTAAAACTTGGAACACGTGCGTGTGTGAGTTTGCCTGGCGTAGCGGCCGATACGCTATAGTGAATGTAAAACCGAGCGTAAAAACTGAATATTTAAAAGATTATAAACCAAGCCGAGGGAGGATGCGGGGAGCAGTACCGCGCTAACTCGCTCAACCTGCATACTGGCTGCCCTTTCGATAATACGATTGATCGCAATCTCGATGACGTGGCTATCTCGTGCTATGATGCAGTTGTAAACGCGAAAACACTTTTGTAAAAAGTTCCTTGCATTAATTTCTCATGCGAATAACTTGGTAAACAAGCGGGCAATTTGTATTTCGATTCGAGGAGTGCGATGTTACACGTACGTACGAATGTTTTATGGATTATGATGGCAGGAGAGGAGATCATTCTTCCTGAGAATATAAAATAAGTTCTGCACGAGTGAACAAAAATTATTTTATATTTTCCATTCGTTTACCGCGGGATGCTTTCGCCTTTGGAACCACTTTTCCGGTGTTGTACACCAGTATCCTATTTTATTTTATTCTTTTTTAAAGAATACATAAAAATGAGGAAGCAACAATAAGCAGAAGAAAGCGACACGTCTGAAGAACCGTAAACCGTAAAGCAAACAGTGAAAAACATTATGCTCAGACAGCCGTCACTCACCTGAACGTTGGTATGTATATGAAACGATATAAGTGCATTGTGCTCGTTAATGCGCTGGCAAGCGCGTAATGCTTGCGTATGCGCATAAATATTTATGCTATTCGGCTGAACAATCCCTAAAACGAAATGAAGCCTCTATAACCACGACGGAAACGGTCGTGTATTATCATTGATATTCCGCGTTGCTTCTTATTTATCGATTCTGAGATGGCGGATATCGTCTTTTTAGTGCAAACTATTCGCTTCAATTAATTCGCCAAGAGAATAACTAAAAAAAATAAAGAAGAGTTATTTTCGCGAATTAATTCGCGCTCCATATTAGCGAAATTAGTTTTTTGTTATCTCGCTGATATTCCGAATTATTATTATATTTATTAATCTAACAAATGGATCTCGGATTTGGACGAGATTGCAACTAGTTCGCACAATGCATGACGGTCTCGCACAAAGATGACTGATTTTTCTGCAATTGTTACGATTTTAAAAATAATGAAAGCAAAAGATGTATGCAACAGATATCGCTCGACGATTATAAATGTAAATAGCTGGCATATGTTTGGCCAACCTTCGCCTAAGATTAAATATCCTACATTATTCCCGAAGTGAAAAATAAAGATTGAAAAGTACATTCTATGAATACCAAACTTTAGTAACGTGTTTTGACCTATGAATCACCCTCCTGACACCGCAAAATATTACATTAATAACCTGACTACCCATCTTTCAGATTTAAATCCGTTTCATACAACATTGTCAACTAAACGTATCTGTCTCATTGTGTTGAGTGACGTCCATGACAAGTTTGAATTTCGAGAAATCAATAGAACACACACATACATGGCAGTATCTTTAATAGTAAACCAAAAAGAGTCGAGAAAAAAGAAACTTATTGTATTTTAGAAAGAATCCCTAAAAATAAGAGAAAATATATGCAACAGAGATACAGTACGATTAAATAAAAATATTAAACACATAAAAGTCATGAACCGAAAGAAGTGATACAAAAATTAAAAGACGGTCTAGCGAGAAATAGAGTAAAGGAGACGAAATTCTCTAGCGAGAATTCTCTAAAATAGGAAGAGAAACAAACCTAGTACACAAGGAAAAAGGAATATTAAAACGATGAATACAACAATGTTAGAGCAATAAAAGAAGAAATCTGAGAAAGAAAGAGCGAATAAACGAGCGAGGAGAACAAAGAAAGGCGAGAAAGGGAAAGACTCACTGAGAAGAGAGACGTAGAAGCGGACCAAGGGAGACGGACTCGCTCGAGCCGAACGCTTCTCTCGCGGCGGGAGAGGAAAGGACAGAGAGCAAGAGAGAGGAAACGAGGAGCGGTGGGAGAGGAAGAGAGAAAGACGCGGTGCATTGCGGCGCGTAAGTCCCCCTCCCGCGAGATTCGCGTGCACGTGCATTTAGAGCGTGCGCGCGTGTGCGTGTACAAAGTAGGTCCACGGAGCGGAGGAGAGACGGCGAACGAATATCGCCGTCCCCTCGCGGCTGGTGCGACCAATCCGCGCCGAGCGCGAGCTGCGTGAAGGCGGAACGCGCTGCTCTTCGCGTATATCCGCGGTATTTATTATTCGGTTTGCAAATACGTGGCAAAAATGATCTCTCGTCCGCGCCCGCGCTGGATGTTGCCGCGCGTTCCTCTCGCGAACCGGCCCGCTCGCAGCCGGGAGGTGGAGCCAGAAGGCAAGGAGCAGGGTAACGACGAGATATCGGCCGTTAATTCGTTAGAAACGCCACCGGCACGGCCGTTCGCGCCGCACACGCCTTGCCCGGCCGTGCGCGTGCACGCGTGTACGCGACACGTCACGCCGGCCTCATTTCCATCCCGCTTCGCCAATCCGCGACGGTCGTAATATCGGAGCAACGTCCACATCGTAGGGCATTAATTAACGTTCGCGTAATTTTATGTCGTGTCTTTTTTTTATCAGTCAAGTACGCGCAAGACGAGAAAAATCATCCGTCGGATGACGCGTTAATGCGATAACACGCGACGCTGACGATATCGCGTTCGTTACTCGTCGCCTTAAACAACGTAGGCGAACAAATTGCGCCGCTGCGCGTTTAAGCGGAATAGGCGCATCGTCGCACTCGTCTTTATGCAAAACACCGTATCCCTGTTTTTCTACGAACGCGTGTATTTGCAGCAGTTACACCTTCTCCCCCGTGTTCTCCGCACGCCATAACATTTCCGCACTTTGTGCACTCGCAGCCGATATCATCTCCTTTCTTTCGTTCGCTTTGCGCGTTCTTTGAAGTTCTTGTTCACCCGCAACTCGCATTCCAAGGAAAACCACGATTTAATTGCTCGAACTTAATTGCAAAATTGCGAAAGCTCCTCATTATAATTACCGCGCGTGTCACTATTTCTAATCGCAAATCTTTCCCGCGAGTATTTATGCGTATATAAAGTTTGTTTATTATGGATACGAGACGGAGGTATTTCAGGAGTCACCCAGCAAGTGATGCGGTCCATCACTGGTCAGACACTCACCGAATTGAAGCTACTACCTGCGTGAAAGTCCTTTCCGTTAATAACGTTATCCTCGATTACATTAATTGAAATTACAATTTGACAATGAACTCTCTTCACTTTAACAATTTTCAACAATTCCGGATAAATTTCTGAAATCTGAGAGTTTGAGAGAAAACTCGATCTTACTTTCCGAGATACGTCAAGTGAGACCAAAGTTTCAACAGCTTTCCATGATTAATTGTATTGCGAAGATGCAAAACATAGAAATCAGATAATTAAAGACGATTCTTTCTGTTACGTTGTGTTTTCGGGATTAACATTATTAATATTACAAGAATAGTAAATTATGCATGTGTCGACAGAATACCGCGCGTTTCTCGTCAAGTTCCCCATTCGCACCGTTTAAAAACCATGCGGTTCAAAGTTCAAGGCACTTTACGCCCTACTTCCTTCGCGGCCGTTTCGTTCGAGTCATAAAACGACCTCTCTCCGAGGATAGGCACAAATCAGAATCCTGTAAAATCCGCAAAAGTCACAGTCGAGTTAGCACCAATCGGTGCGAAGTCGCGTGACTTTAGCTTTTCGACGAGTCTCTTTCGTGTTTCAACGAAGCGACCTGATACCTTTTCACGTCGAGAGATCATCGTATTCTTTGCGGTATAAAGATCATTTTCACGCGTCTGTAGGTTGCAGCTGGAGTAGTTTAAATCTCCGATCTTAATCGAATTCGAGACGGTCTAGGGATGCGGCTTACGACCTTTTCCGCGAATACACGTTTTCCCGATGAACGGGGAGACGAATATCTCTCTTCCGGTCTCGCGAGGACGTTAAAGCTTGATTTTCCAAGCGAGGCGCGGTAGGTGTGAGTGGCAAGTTACTCACTTGGCGACGTAAAACGGGAACACTGTGAAAGCCCTGGCGCGGCGTAGTGGGTCTTCATCCTCGTCTTCGCCTTCTCGACGTCGCTCGACGTCCCCTCACGTTTCTCCGCGACGCAGCGGCGACGACGGCGGTGGCGGCGACGGTAGCGTCCCTCCTCGCTAGGAAATAAGAAATTTTCTTGAGAGATGCGAGCCTCTCTGTGCGAGGGAGGAGGCCTAGCCAAGCGAACATAGTTAATTTAGATTGTATCGCGTGAGAAGCAGGAAATGACGAAATATCCTGAGTGCTGACTTATGCACGCCGCCTTGTGTGCCTGGCATCGTGTACCTCGGCCGCGCCGCTGCTCCTCGACCTCAACCGCGGCTCCGACACGCAAGGATGATACTTTTTTTTTATATATATTCTATCCTGACCTGGCACTCGGATACGCTCGTCGATGAGAACACCGCGCGATGCGTGTTTATCGGTCATTTGACATTTAATGTGTGAAACACACATGGGGTTGAATCTTTATGTATTAGATATTAAGACTTCACGGGTGAATTAATATTTATTCGCAACTTTATTAATTCTTAATATCAAATAATTGGATCGTAAACTGAAGTCCAATTAAAGTGAGTTGAATTTAATATAAAAATTAAAATAACTTTTTTTATTTTTCATTTGTAACTTTGATTTATAGTGAGAGAACTGAGTCTAATTAATTATAATTATTATGTTGTTTCCGTTGCAAGTATTGACACGTATGTAACAGAGAATTGGGCATGGCTGTCGGACGGTCTTCCAGGTCGCACCGTGGAAATCTCGTCGGTGCACTAAAGGAAGTGACGCGGGAATAATTTGTCACACGTGATTGGAGACAGCGTATAATGAAGGTTCGAGTTCCGAGTACAACGCCATCGGTTTTAAGCGATCGTATAAGCACCAAGACATACGCATACATACACACACAAACGCACAATATATTTTTATATGTAAATGCTTATATAAGCGTTGTGAGCAAAATATTAATATAATTTACCTTTAAAAGATATCTTGCACACCGTAAATCAATTTAAGAAAAACACGAGATATCTAGCTTTTGAATAATTATTTCGTGTATAAAAGTGTATATTAGAAAGTTAAACAAACTCTTCTTAACTATTAATTCCGTTTTGTCGACGGTAACAAGGATAGCAAATAACGTCAGTTTACAGTGATACATTCACGTGTGTAAAGGCATACGATGCACGTACGACGATATTTCGTTGTCAGCAAGGTGTAACGAACATTGATGCGCAAGGCCAGTCCATACTTTGCTGTCACAAGGTGAATGAGAAGACGTTCGTTTACAAGGTGTTATAAATAGAGACGCGAGTACTGTACTTAATTCTGCGCACGAAACCGGGTTTTCTCCGTCACACTCCCATGGAGCTTGGTCACCTGAAGAGTTACTATGCCCAATTAACCCTTTGAGAACCGTACGCTCGCCGGGCATTGCCACTTCCGACGTTGCAACAGTTTTTGCTGTACGATTTTAGCAAGCCTCTTATTCGAATCGCGCAGAAACGCACGATGAGAAAGACACTCGTGCCGTGTACGTGTTCATAATTGCATAATCGTTAAATAATAAATTATACATTAATGTGAGTGGCATGTGCAAACTTTTTGCAATACCTATTTGAAAATAATGAAAAATTGCTCGGTACAATAATCAAGTTGCGAATTAAATCACTACATTTCAGTCGATGAAAACTATTACGTTTGCGTGCCAGTACGATCTTATTTCCACGTGAACTCTTATTGGAGAGAGACGCCAGGAGCGACTTTTTAATCTCTCACCTATGACCCGGATGGATTGCGATACGCGTTATTCGCAAACGACAAAGTTTCATGAGGAAGTAATCTTTAACATAAGCGTTACATGAATATCCTAATCGTATAAATTGCATAATAATTTCTATATTAGATAAGTTGTGCGCGTGCATGTGTATGCGTGTTACAGCTCTAGTAATCAAAATTAAAAAAATGAAATAAATATTTTCCCATTTCAGGATACGAAACAGTTAGAAACGAACATGCCTGTCTCATCTGCGTCTGCTGTTTGTACTTTGAGAGACAAAGGGTTATTTTTTTGAATGATAACGTTGAAGAAACGGCAGTTATAAGCTCGCTACCGTACGCATCGATAATATTTCAGAGAGGCTCATTAGCGATCCAGGAACGTCTATCCCCCGCCACGGAGTAATTATCTGTTACAACGCAGCCTCGTACGTATGTATGGCGTATAACAGCAGATCAGCGCAACGATTAAGCTCAAAAATAGTTCATGGGAACCCAGGTAAGCTAATCTCCATCGCATTAGTGTTGTTCCATACGTATAAAATGCTTTCCGAGGAGGAAGCAGCTGCACGCACCTTTACCGCTCGCGGGGTCATCACTTTCGAAAGACCGCGAACGCCTCGACTTCTACTCGCGACTTCTCCGCGTCCTCGAGAGTGTACCGCAAAATCCGTTTCATCTAAAAACTGCGTCTCTCGTACGGCCGGTCGCTAATTGCATTGTTGCACTATCGTTCTCGAATTTAATTTCAGGTTGCTAAAAAGATTCATGATTAATGCCTCACCCTCTCTCTCGGTAACGCTGGTCGTCAGCCGGCAAATCAAAAATGCAAATGCAAATTTTTTGTTAGTCCATAAATTAATGCAACGCTTGAATCGCTACTGTACGATAAGAGAGATCGCGTGCACGCCGAATCGTGCGCACCGTTCGATGTCTCTCGAAATCTATGAGCTCTCCTGGTGAAACGGGTCGGGTCCACCTTGCCGCGGGAAAAATGACTAGTTCGCCATTGGCGATCTACCCCGACGTACACACGCCGGTATTTGCATACAGGGTGTTCCGCAATGTTTATTTGAGGAAAACTTTACGTATGGCTTCTACGATGAATGATCGCAAATGGATTATCAGCGAAGATTTGATACATTTTTCACAACTTCTTGATTTTTAAGATTAAAATATCCTAGTGCTACTAAAAGTTACTAATTAACAAGTTCACTCTCTGAAGTCTAACTCGCGGAAAAGCATTGATTTTCGTTCAGTTTCCAATCGTTTACGGCTCAAAAATAATTTTGACGTCTCTGTGAAGAGAAAATGGACCGCGGGTTACACAAGGAATACGTAAGGATGACGCTGATCGCGTAGACGCATACGTCGCGGAACACCCTGTATAAACTAGCTGCTGTACCTCTACGGTACCTACCTACCACCCGCAACCGACAACAGGCCAAGCCGGGGCAGAGTCTTAGGCCAGGCCAGGCCGAGCGAGAGTCGTGTAAGAAGGGGTTAAGAAACTCTCGAACTGAAGTGCCTACACCGGAAGCAGGGGCCTTGCTTTCTGGGCTAATAACCGTACCCACATCGACACGCGGGATCTGCGTGCGCGCGTACACGCTTAGAGCAGACAGAAAGAGAGAGAGAGAGAGAGAGAGAAGGAGAGAGGTAGAAGAAAAAAAGAGCGTGAGAGGGAGGTGGCGAGGTCGGAAACGAGGGGAGGAGGAGAGATGTAATATAGCGCGGCGGGGTCTCTTTATGCGTGCGCGTACGTGTATACGCGAGCGGCCCGGTGTGACGCACACAGGTGCACAAGCCCCTTATCAGCATGCAAAGCTAGATTTTATGTGCGATCGAATGCCGAGCTGCAGGATTCATACGCAAATCGCAATCGAGTTACGTGCACGCGAGCCACCCGGGAAAATGCCGTCAAGATGATGTCGTGGCGAAAACCCGCCGTCGTTCTCTAGTTTCGATTGAAATCAGTAGCCAAAACGGCCGATATTTATAGAATATGTATACGTGTCATATCGCATCGCTTGTATATTCAGATAACGTTCGATTAAAGATTCAAATTCTTGAACGTCATGGTATAATTACAGATTTATATTTGAACTTTGTACTCGTGATAAATGCAATTTCCTGTGCCATTAATTGTAATTACTAGTTTTTTTTACTAGCTTTATAGTGAATTAGTTATGTTTTATGCTGCTATAATTATAAATATGATTTCACAATGTTGCTGTATACACAATTTCATGAAATGATGAATCTCGTAAAGCGGATTTTCTCACCGTCCGCGAAGAGATTGATTATCGCGCTAACAGTATGGCGGATAAGCCTCGTAAACGGATAAATTTGCAATTAAATGCGAAATTAGTCTGAATATAAAGCACGCGCGATTAGGCATCTCGCGGGCGAAGTAACGTTACAAGATAACAGCAAAGACCTTGTGGATAGCATTGCAACATCCGCTTATGAATTTTAAACAGAAAATAATGTTTAATTTTATATTGCAGATACTATTCGTTTTTTAATTTCAAAATATTACAAAACACGTAGAATATCTTTAAACGGAGATTAAGTAGATTAATAAAATAATAAAATAAGTAGATTAACAAAAATTAAGTTATTAAATTGAGCAAACTGTCTCGTCAGGCGACATTTCGATACCACACGTCAATACACCGAAGATTTACGTCGTGATATTTAATAGAATTTCTACGAGCTAACGAGATATGTTCATCGAGACAAGGCGAGATCGATCAAAACGGTAACGCGATTGTTGGTCCAGCGGAACTGCATAAACAAACGTGCCGACGTAACGCGCTTATTATCATAAGAACAACGGTGGAGAACGAAATCCTTCTTCTCGCGCGCAAAACGGTACGCTATCCCGTTTATTGCTTCCCCAGGTCTCACGCGACGAATCGAGCACCCGTGCGTACGTGAGATTAGGTTTCAGCTGACGTCTCTCTATCCTTTTTTAATTCTTTCCCCCCTTTCGGCCTGCCTCGGTCTCTCTCTCTTTTTTTCTCGCTGTCCCCATCCCTCCGCCTCTCCCGTCCGTCCATCAATCCCTTCCCGCGCGTCTTTCCCTCCCGCGGTCGCTTGACACATTCGCGCGGAAAAAATGCAGCAAGGCTCTCCCGAGTGCCGCCGTATATATAGGAAAGGAGCGGATGTCTGGTGTGTAAGGAACCGCTAAAATGGTGTTCGCTCTTATCCGAAGATCTAGAGCGGCGATGCGAAGAGAGGCACGCGGAGAGCCTATACGTAAGGTAAAAGGGGGCTCATGACTGGTTGGCCGGTCGGTTGGTTGGTTGGTTGGTTGGTTGGTTGGTTGTTGCTGGTCGTCTGGTTGGGTTGGTTAGTGCCGTTACCAGAAAGAGGCCACCTAGGTTCGCAACAAGTGCTGAGTTGTGTCTCGAACTTTCTTTATAATGAGACACCGGCTATGAAATGACAAACGTAATTAAAGCGAGCAGCCACCGGAGGTCAGGGATCGCCGAGATTTTCACAATGGGAAACGCACGCCCATAGCATCTCTCTCCTTCTCCTTTCTCGCTCCCTCCCTTTCTCATCATCACCCGTCTGTCTCGTCACGTCTTCATTTACGCTATGGAAATGTTATTGTGTATTTCGAGATGGTTTTTTTCAGGAACCGTGTGTCATCGTAGAAAGTTAATGCACGAAATGTTCTGTGGTGTCGCTGATACGAGGTGTCCTTAAGGGGGGAACCTGCTTTAGAACGCTGAAAATAAGGTATATTTTACGAATTGTTTTTGGAGAAACTATACAGCGGATCATTATAAAACTTTTATGCATTTATTAGTACATGTTTAAAGATAAAAAAATTATTTTTTTATTTGAATATTCGCTTGTAGAGGTCGTCCTGGAGAAATCTTAGTGCAGCCGCGTCGCCGGCATTGCAAATTGGTGAGCATTCTCCTGCCTCCGAATTTCGTCTAAACTGAAAAATTGAAATATGTTCTCGTTATTTATGAATTCCCATCGTCGATGAACCAAAGAGAGAAGAAAAAAGTTGAAAAGTGCCAAAATGGTGGAGCTTAGAACACAAAAGTACGATTTTTAGGCAAAGTTTTTGAACTTTTTCATGCAAAAATAATTGTTTAACTTAATGTTTTTATGAATATTAAAGGTTCATCGACGATGGGAATTCATAAATAACGAGAAAATATTTCAATTTTTCAGTTTGGATGAAATTTGGAGGCAGGAGAATGCTCACCAATTTACAATGCCGGCTGCACTAAGATGCCTCCAGGACGACCTCTACAGGCGATATATTCAAATAAAAAAATAATTTTTTTATCTTTAAACATGTACTAATAAATGCATCAAAGTTTTATAATGATCCGCTGTATAGTTTCTCCAAAAAAAATTCGTAAAATTATACCTTATTTTCAACGTTCTAAAGCAGGCTCCCCCCTTAAATAGCGTTATTTGTGATAAATAATTCTTTCTACATTTGTTTAATTAAATTGATATGTGATAGTAGGATATCAAAATTGGTCAACCAATCAATATTGTAAAGTTTGCGTGTAACGCCAATGAGAAAACGCGTACGAAGTGAAGGAACGTAAAATCGAAGGATTCGGGACCAAGTTGGGATTTATACGGGACTTTTTCAAACAATCGCGAATTCAACCTTGCCCCGTTTTACGCCTCCACGTGACACAACAATGGAAACGCAATGTACAGCACATTTCACTTTTTCGCAACATATGTACTGGGGGGCCCAAAAGTATTGCGCGATTTCCTTACCGCGAGAGAATTCACCTCGTACGTACAATGTAGATTGGAATTGGCCGTGTACCGTAAAAGCCTAATTATCGTCTTTCGAAATCGACGGGCGTCTCGTCGCGATTCTACTTCTTAGGCAAAAAGTAACTTGAAACCACGGCGTAAACGCTGACGCGGACAATTCAAGCTCTTTGCGTCTGCGACGCAAGTAGGCAGGTTTAAGGGGGGAGCCTGCTTTAGGCCGCTGAAAATAAGGTATATTTTACGAATTGTTTTTGGAGAAACTGTACAGCGGATCATTATAAAACTTTTATGCATTTATTAGTACATGTTTAAAGATAAAAAAATTATTTTTTATTTGAATATTCGCTTGTAGAGGTCGTCCTGGAGAAATCTTAGTGCAGCCGCGTCGCCGGCATTGCAAATTGGTGAGCATTCTCCTGCCTCCAAATTTCGTCTAAACTGAAAAGTTGAAATATGTTCTCGTTATTTATGAATTCCCATCGTCGATGAACCAAAGAGAGAAGAAAAAAGTTGAAAAGTGCCAAAATGGTGGAGCTTAGAACACAAAAGTACGATTTTTAGGCAAAGTTTTTGAACTTTTTCATGCAAAAATAATTGTTTAACTTAATGTTTTTATGAATATTAAAGGTTCATCGACGATGGGAATTCATAAATAACGAGAAAATATTTCAATTTTTCAATTTGGATGAAATTTGGAGGCAGGAGAATGCTCACGAATTTACAATGCCGGCTGCACTAAGATGCCTCCAGGACGACCTCTACAGGCGATATATTCAAATAAAAAAATAATTTTTTTATCTTTAAACATGTACTAATAAATGCATCAAAGTTTTATAATGATCCGCTGTATAGTTTCTCCAAAAAAATTCGTAAAATTATACCTTATTTTCAACGTTCTAAAGCAGGCTCCCCCCTTAAGCGCGCGAGTGCGTTCGGTACGTATTCCGATGAACGCGGGAGGGATTCGCGAAGTAAGCTAAACCGCGCGCTAATGCCCAGCAGGTCGCGCCGTACTCCAGATTATCGAAGCTCGGGCAACGGGGAGCATATTCCACCCCGTTCTTATTATCCCGCGATCGCGGGGTGCGCATTCCGCGATGCATCGGCCCGACAGCCGGCCGATAAGATACTCGGGTATCGGAAGTCTCGCGCGCGCGCGCGAGGAGAACGCGCGAAATGCCGAAGCTTATTTATCGCGTCCCTGTGTCCCCGCGTGCGGAACGTCGCGTCGCGCGCCGATACTTTTCTGTGATTCCACCGCAATCCAGGGGCTTGTGCGAGGGGACCTCCACGTTACGTTCCTACCGCGATTCCTACACGGGATCCCCGAACGATACTCCTCTGCCGCGCAGCGGCTTATTCACTGCGCGCCGCGGGGGCTCGCACAAAACTGCTCCCGAGTTCGGTGGGGTCAGGGATCACGTTAGCCGCGCGATAAACATCTCGCGTGAATGATTGCCGATGATATTTCACTTAGGCATCGTCAAACCATCGTCCACACCGATGCCGGGAATTCCCCGGGAAACCGCGCGCGAAATGTCGCGTCATTCCTCCTCTCGCGAATCAACTAACTTACCGTTCGTGATGTTGACGATAACGCAGCATCGTGGTTGAGGTTCTGAGCCTTCCTCGAATTCTTCGGAACTCTGACGCAATTAACAAATCTGGAAAATAAAGGAAAAGCAAAAGTAGATAAATGTTCAATACGCGGTGAATTAATTGTCTCTTAATATTGGTTGAACAAGTCATTTTAATAAGTATGTTGTTTATTAATTAGCTTTCACTACGTAATATAGCAATAAAGATTGATGCGATTTTTTAACATTTCCAATTATCTCGACTTTTGTGTTGTATGAGTTTGACAAATACCTTCAGAACTGAATAAATGGCAGAAAGCCACGAAGCGACGAAGATGAAAATCTCGACGGATTATTCGCCGAAAGAGTTACACGCACACGTTCGCATCGCAGCTTGAACGCAATTTCGCAATCGAAATAGCTCCTACGCACGTTTCGGTGGCGCCACCTCTCGCAAATTAACCTCAAATTCGTGACCGTGCACGTATCCAAACCGACATTACAAACTTGGCGCGCGACTTGATGCGAATTGCGAAAGCGTGTGACGAACTTCAATGTTCTCCTCCACGATTTTTCCACGATTTCCCAAGAATAGCATTAATCATTCAATTAACTAAATTAAATAACATAGTTCGATAAATGACACGTACCGGCTATAAATTCACCGCTGTCTCAACGTCGATTATAACCTGTTCGATCGCCAGTATGCTTTTTCTGTCATTCAGTGCCATTACACGGCAACGTTAATTGGGTTTAATAACATTCGTAGTTATAAGGTTGGCCAATCACAGTCAGTCCATTCTTCAGGAGAATAGTTGTGATTGGACAGTTTTAGAACTACGGATGTTATTAAACCCGATTAACGTTGCCGTGTAAACTTGGTCATTGAGTGCCATTACACGGCAACGTTAATCGGGTTTGATAACATCCGTAGTTCTAAAACTGTCCAATTACAACTATTCTCCTGAAGAATGGACTGACTGTGATTGGCCAACCTTATAACTACGGATGTTATCAAACCCGATTAACGTTGCCGTGTAAATTTGGTCACTGAGTGCCATTACACGGCAACGTTAATCGGGTTTAATAACATCCGTAGTTATAAGGTTGGCCAATCACAGTCAGTCCATTCTTCAGGAGAATAGTTGTAATTGGAGAGTTTTAGAACTACGGATGTTATTAAACCCGATTAACGTTGCCATGTAAATTTGGTCACTGAGTGCCATTACACGGCAACGTTAATCGGGTTTAATAACATCCGTAGTTATAAGGTTGGCCAATCACAGTCAGTCCATTCTTCAGGAGAATAGTTGTGATTGGACAGTTTTAGAACTACGGATGTTATCAAACCCGATTAACGTTGCCGTGTAAACTTGGTCATTGAGTGCCATTACACGGCAACGTTAATCGGGTTTGATAACATCCGTAGTTATAAGGTTGGCCAATCACAGTCAGTCCATTCTTCAGGAGAATAGTTGTGATTGGACAGTTTTAGAACTACGGATGTTATTAAACCCGATTAACGTTGCCGTGTAAATTTGGTCACTGAGTGCCATTACACGGCAACGTTAATCGAGTTTGATAACATCCGTAGTTATAAGGTTGGCCAATCACAGTCAGTCCATTCTTCAGGAGAATAGTTGTAATTGGACAGTTTTAGAACTACGGATGTTATTAAACCCGATTAACGTTGCCGTGTAAATTTGGTCATTGAGTGCCATTACACGGCAACGTTAATCGGGTTTGATAACATCCGTAGTTATAAGGTTGGCCAATCACAGTCAGTCCATTCTTCAGGAGAATAGTTGTGATTGGACAGTTTTAGAACTACGGATGTTATTAAACCCGATTAACGTTGCCGTGTAAATTTGGTCACTGAGTGCCATTACACGGCAACGTTAATCGAGTTTGATAACATCCGTAGTTATAAGGTTGGCCAATCACAGTCAGTCCATTCTTCAGGAGAATAGTTGTAATTGGACAGTTTTAGAACTACGGATGTTATTAAACCCGATTAACGTTGCCGTGTAAATTTGGTCACTGAGTGCCATTACACGGCAACGTTAATCGAGTTTGATAACATCCGTAGTTATAAGGTTGGCCAATCACAGTCAGTCCATTCTTCAGGAGAATAGTTGTGATTGGACAGTTTTAGAACTACGGATGTTATTAAACCCGATTAACGTTGCCGTGTAAACTTGGTCATTGTTACGTCAGAAGTAGTATACGCTGACACGCCTTCACCTTCGCAGCAATAATATCGTGCATTATTAGTCGTAAAACGACGTAGCAATCAATCTCACAGACAAATCTCATTTTCGAGCGAACGCGAACGCGCATTTACGTACACGACTGACGAAACGAGTGCAAAACTGAAAAGTAAAGCGATCGCGTACATCTCGATTGTGACGATCGCGATCTGCGGCAACGTTCACGGAATACTTTTCGGACAAGCAGCTTCCGTAAGTCAGTTTATCGAAAATACGATTGATACGGCTATATCCCGTATTTTTGATCGATCTCTTTTCTAAAGTAGGCCGCGCAAAGTCGTCAGAGTTCTCCGAATATTTAGAGCAAAAAGTTAAGATCGAAAGATTAAAGTTGAGACAATGACGACGGCCGTAAACGTAGCATACATCTCTCGTCAATCTGCTATGACGTAACGTGAGCGGCCGCGCGCGCTACCGGGGCAACTTCTCGTCGTTCAGCTCTTTCGTCGCTCTTTCCGCTCTCGCGCCGCTTGCCTCGCACCGGCCATTAATAATTCCTACCTACCCAGTAAGCAAAATGTGTGCAACTGCCAGCAGATTGGCAACAGATTACTGCAGAAGTCGATAGCAAATTGGCATCCGTTATGTCCGCATTGGGATAGTGATCTGCCAGCAGAGCCTGCTAACAGACTCTGACAGCAGATTGGCGGCAGAAACCGAGCAGGATCTGTTAACATTTGACGGCAGATTGACGGCAGAAACCGAACAGAATCTGCGGCTTTTGGCCATTCATATTCACGATATATTAAAGCATGTGTTTACTTTTAACACGCTATAAATTGTTAAAAGAACGCATTTGTTTGTTTGTTAAATTAAAGTACATTTGGCTTGATGTGTCTTTCTGACAGTTCGTTGCATAATCTCTCTCTTATTGTTAATTTATTTTAATCTGAAGTCCGAATTTTGCTTTCGAACTTCGGATTGCTCGTAGCGTGCGTGAACTACATGGACGTTGTCCATGGGAGCCTCTGTGCCGCAAGTGCAAAAATTTTCAGAAAAATTAATATTATCATGCCAAGGCGCGTATATTAACTTATAGAACTGTTAGGCTAAATCTTAACATCGAGTAAGAACTCGACGCGTGCACCGCATAGCGGTGCGGAGCGAAGACACATATTCATAGCCGTGTAAATTTGAATACTGTCAAAAGCTGCAGATCCTGTTCGGTTTCTGCTGCCAATCTGCCGTTAGATTCCGCGCGCGCAGATCTTGCTCGGTTTCTGCCGCCAATCTGCCGTTAAATTCCGCGTGCGCAAATCTTGCTCGGTTTCTGTCGACAATCCGACTTCGAGCCATGTTTGCAGATTCTGCTCGGTTTCTGCCGCCAATCTGTTCTTAGATTTTGCGAGCAAGCTCTGTTACATTTCTGGCAGCAATTTGTCGAATTAATCGTTAATAACAACTTCTGTATGAAATTTGTTGTCTTTTGGCTGGCAATAGTTGATAGCAGATAGTTAGCATCATCTGCTCTCGGCAGACTTGGCTATCTGGGTATGTGTGTGCTGTTAGCGCGTGGGGCATCCCTTGGCGCGGCGCGGTGCGGCCATTTCTAGAGGCACGTTAAAATCGCGGCTTCTGTGTGCGTAATGCGGTGGATGCGCCTCGGTCGTTGGTTTGTCCGACTCTTGACTCGATTTCGCGACCGCAACTCTCCCGGGAAGATATATCTCTCCCGTACCCTCTGTGGCTCTCTCGCTCTGCCGGCCACCACCGCACCGGTTCGCTCCTTCTCGTCCCTTTCGGTGCCGGTGCCTCGGATTCTCCCTCTTTCTCGGCGTGGTGAGGCCCGCCAATGGGACAGGGGAATAGCAGACCCCGTCGCGGAGACAACATAAAGATTTAAGACTGTGAGATGCGCCAATAAACATGCTGCGCCCCTATACTGCAGTCAGCTCGCGCTTCTACGCTGCGTTCGCCGCTGTTCCGTTTCATTCGGTTCCGTTCCGTTCCCTTCTGTTCTCTTCTGTTCTTTCGCAGCCACCGCATATATGCACAACCGTACATGCCCGCGTGCGCGTATACAGGCTGCCTCACCTTCAGCAGTTCTCATATTAAATTCCGCGATGCTAATCCGAGAGCGATCCTTTTGCCCGTCAGGAGTCAAGATCAGCCGTCGTACCTTTCATCCGATTTGATTTAAATACCTTGCTGACCAAGGTGAAGAGAGATTGATTTGAAATTGATGGAAAAGCATGATATTTTTTCTCGTAATCTTTAGATATATCTATTTTAAAATTTATTTATAAAATATTAATTTATAATTACTAAAAATAGTAATTTTTTACATAATGAATCTAGTGATGCGCTTCTCTTTTCCTCTCGCTCTCCCTTGCTCATCAACGAGCGGAGCGGAACCTGTGAATTCGAGCTATGATCCGATTCTCCGGATAACAAGACGCGGGTGCACCTGCCAGGTTGTTCGGCTCGGCGGATGCACTTTCGCACACGACGGAAATAAAAGCTTCCAATGCGAAAGGACGGTCGTATACCGCGAAAGTAGTAGATCGGGACGTTGGTCGAGCTAAGCGACAAGGGACTTGGGAGCTGGATCCTCTGCCGGTGCTACCGATTCTCCTCTCTGTCTCTCGTGCGTCCTCTCTTTTCCCTCTTTGTGCTCGCCCCGACTTATTTATTCCTTTCTCCGTCGCTGGCTCCCTTCTTCTTTATTTCTTGTCCTTTTGCCCGTTTTCTGCTTCCGCAAACGACAGCCGCTTATTTATACCCTGTCTTTGCATCGCGCGGAACCGGGAGAGGGTGCTTTTGCGTGTAACTCGCTACTGCCGAGCTGCTGTTGTCGTATCGTTGCTATTGTTGCTCCGTTACTGCTGTTATCGCCAATTCTTCTTCAATCCTCGGCTTCTATGTTCTTAATATCCATTAGATAATACATATATACTCTGTCTGAAAGATAGAATATGCAATACTGCGTACTGTCTCTGTCTTATAAGTTTTTACTTCTTTCGCCTTCTTCCCATTAACCCCTTCAGCGGCAAACAGAATATCACTGTTTGTGCCCCTGGTGGCACCCAAAAAAAGTAATCGGATTTTAAAGACACCTTGTATTTAGGGATTTTTGGCTCGCGAAATATGAATTTGAGGTATGAAATTTCATAATTCGAAATGGCCGATCCAATATGGCGGTCAAAAAACCAAAATCTATCTATTTGTTATGAAAACTGGTATCTAAAGGGTTTTTGAGCCGCTGAATACGAATTTGAGATACCAAATTTCGTAATTCAAAATGACGGATCCAATATGGTGGTCAAAACACCAAATCTAAGAACAATTGAAAAACTGACAAGTATTTGTATCTTAGAATTGGGAACCCAAACTATCTTTAGAAAGATGCATCCAAAAACTTAGTTAGTGAAAAAAGTTTTTATTTACTTTGTGCCACTTCATTGGGTTCGACATTTTGAATTTTGCAATTTTGTACCTCAAATCCAGCGACTGAAAAAATTCTTGGATACCAGTTTTCATAACACAGATTTTGCTTTTTTGACCGCAATATTGGGTCCGCCATTTTGAATTTTGGAATTGTGATCTGAGATTCGTATTCATCAGTCCCAAAAACCCTTAGATATCAGATTTAATAACATTCCGAACACATTTTGATTTTATGATTATATTTGATCGCCATATTGGATCCGCCATTTTGAATTTTGAAATTTTGACTATGGATTCGTATTCAGCGACCCAAAAAGCTTTTGGGTACTAAGTTTTATGAAGATCGGCCCAATCAATCGAAAAAAATACAAGGACGCCATATGGCGTCAATGCCGACATAGCACATACATTTTTCGCGCCATGTGGCGTCAACGCCGCCGAAGGGGTTAACTGAATAATTGAAGAGAAGAACCGATTAGTGCTCCCTGGACAATGCTGACATCAAGAACAGCGAAATTCGTTTACATAAATTTATGCTTTGTGCTTCGACTTTTGTGGGCTCAACTTTTCTTGCCTCTTTCCGACTGCGCGATAGGTGCACTATAGGTGCGCGATAGGTGCACGATAGGCGCGCTCACCAACGGTCAGGCACACTTTGCTCGCGCGACGGCGCGCGAGATGCGGTCGTGATGCAAGGGGCAATTCCGCGCGACCGCATCGCCTGTCAGCACGGAATCGTGAACCGACAAATCTATATTACGTGCCGCGTGTCGCACGACCGACCGAACGGGTCCCCCGGAGCTGATTTGTCGTTAAGGGGGTATTCTAGTGTAGCATGTCAGAAAACTCGAATTTTTTTGGCATATTTTGCAAGTATATGGTATGGAAAATATGTCTGCGAGAAGATTTAGCCCGATTCGCAAAATTAACAAAGTAACAGCACCTAATAGAAAATAACCTCTGGCGCGCGCTCGGCGGTTGGACCGCGCGGCACACAACAGGGCATTGTGTTAGTATTTCAGGTAGGATCGGAAGATCGTTATTCTTTGAAGGTCGTACATTTGAATTGGAGCCTTTGTACAGTACAGGTTATATAGTACAATGAATCTCTAAATTCATTGATTTGGACTTTTGCTCCAAAACATCTCCATGCTGGCGTGAAAGTTGTTGAAACAGCAACATTCTTGGCAGTTATAATTTTCAATAAAGGATTTATGCCAATTTTCAAACTTATGAACGTGATGGGAGTTAGTATTGGTCAGCAAGCGGTGATGTACGCAAACTCCCGGAACGAAGCTCGTATCACCCGCTCGGAGCGGCGCTCCACTAACTTCTCTCGAGATCAGAGAATGAATCGCGGGGAAGAGGGATCAGCTCTGCAGGACTTCTACGAACAAGAGGAATGTCCCCTGTATGGCCCTGGACTAGCCGATTGATCGTAAGTAACATTATCTCTATGTAATCAGTATGAAAAACTAAACGTGTTTTTCTCGAAACCATGTTTTTCAAATTGGTTCCCATGATATCTCAAAAACCAGTTAATCAATTGACTCAGGCGTTTGCACACATCTTCAGTATATGTGTGGCTATAGCCCCTACCACAATCAAGTCGAAATATTGTTTTTTGGAATTTCTACAGCCCTTCAATGGTGAAAAAAAATGGCACAAATCGAAACTTAATTTTCTCAATGAAGTCATGTTTTAAATTTTCAACATTTTTTTTCATTCTGGTACCTGCTATAGCCACACTCATACTAATTAAGAATCTCTTTGGTTTTTTTGTTTCAGATAAGCAGAACAGCTGAAATCATGGGAACCATGGACCAACTTTTTTTTCATGTTCTTATTTAATATCATGTGCAGCGCTTATTTATAGTTATTGTCTAATACAAAAATTTGGAAACATACACCAAATATGTATGAATAAGCAGGGAAAACCCTGCCTCAAAAAACCTTATACTTTTTTCCAAAAAAATTCACCAAAATAGCATATAAATTCCGCTTTTACACTAGAATACCCCCTTAAGGGGGGAGCCTGCTTTAGAACGCTGAAAATAAGGTATATTTTACGAATTGTTTTTGGAGAAACTATACAGCGGATCATTATAAAACTTTTATGCATTTATTAGTACATGTTTAAAGATAAAAAAATAATTTTTTTATTTGAATATTCGCTTGTAGAGGTCGTCCTGGAGAAATCTTAGTGCAGCCGCGTCGCCGGCATTGCAAATTGGTGAGCATTCTCCTGCCTCCGAATTTCGTCTAAACTGAAAAATTGAAATATGTTCTCGTTATTTATGAATTCCCATCGTCGATGAACCAAAGAGAGAAGAAAAAAGTTGAAAAGTGCCAAAATGGTGGAGCTTAGAACACAAAAGTACGATTTTTAGGCAAAGTTTTTGAACTTTTTCATGCAAAAATAATTGTTTAACTTAATGTTTTTATGAATATTAAAGGTTCATCGACGATGGGAATTCATCAATAACGAGAAAATATTTCAATTTTTCAGTTTGGATGAAATTTGGAGGCAGGAGAATGCTCACGAATTTACAATGCCGGCTGCACTAAGATGCCTCCAGGACGACCTCTACAGGCGATATATTCAAATAAAAAAATAATTTTTTTATCTTTAAACATGTACTAATAAATGCATCAAAGTTTTATAATGATCCGCTGTATAGTTTCTCCAAAAAAATTCGTAAAATTATACCTTATTTTCAACGTTCTAAAGCAGGCTCCCCCCTTAAGTGGAAAAGGTAAGGAACTTCAACTAACTTAAACTTTACACTGACGATGACGGCACTTAATTGCGTGTTCGATTCACTGAAAGAAATTGTCGCCAAAAGTATAAAATTCGTCACTCTCGACTCGAATCATCAATCTCCAACGTCTGACCGAATTAGATGAAAATAGATCGAGCAGGAGACGAAGTATGAACACCACGATGGTCGTTCGCAACGAGAGCGGCTGAACGGAAAAGAGCCGAACAAATAAATGCTGAAAAGAGGAACAAAACCGACATTATGTGGCATTAACATACAAAGTATGTCAGACCCGCGATCCACGGGCATAACATAGTATCGCGGTGTTCGCATACTCGCCGTAGCAATCGCAAGGGAAAGACAGAGAAAGAGAAAAAGGGAACGAATATATACGCGCTCGTTCACTCGTGTGTCGTGCGTGCGCGCACCCGCGCGAGAAAAGGAGGAAGACGGAAAGAGGGAAAGAACCCACCGTTCAGCGTGCGGAGCACAGCGAGGGACAAAGAGGGTGGAATGATGGGCGTACGAAGGTGTGCGCGCGTCGGCGAAGGGCTCGCGCAACAAGAACGAGAGGGAAAGAGAGCGAGGATGAAAAGAAAGGCAGTGGCGGATTTCTAAATAGACAAAACGCGTACATAAAACGCATTAGGTCCTCGCACTAGATCACGTTTAATCCTTCTCTTCGCGTATCCTGTGTTCACTTTTTTTTTATCATAAAAGTTGCGGACAAAAATGTGAGGTCTTATGCCAGGCAGATGTTGCAATATTATCTTCTCAATATTATTTTTATTAATTTTGCAAGCTATCATTCGACATTAACGTTAATCGCATTGCTAACTCTTGGCATTAATGATTTCTTTAAAATTAAAAAAAAGCATTTTTTCTCTTTGTCTCTTCTACATTAACAGTGTGTTGTTATTCGCTAAATCCGCCACTGGAGAAAGGAAAGAGAAAAGAGGAGCACGAGGCAACGTTTACGCTATTCTCCGAGGATCCCGTCTCATCGCTTCGTGGTCCTCCCGTGGTGTGTGTGCCACGCGGTGCGGTTGAACGCAAAGGGCCCAGGAGCGGGAGGGCAGAGCGGAGTAGCAGAACGGGCGGGAAAAGGAAAGATCCAAGGAGGCAGCAGCATAGGCGGTGGTGGCAAAGGGAAAAAACGAAGCGCATATATCGGGGCCGGTCTACGACGACGGCGACGACGCAGCGATGCCGAGGACACATACACACATGCACACGAAAAGGATTCTCCTTCGGTGTCACCGCCATCCGCTGGACTCCCATCAGCTACCGCTAGTAAGAGCTGCGAGTCACCCCAAAAGGACCGTACAACTCTGTTATCCTGTTTACGCAAAGAGTAAAGTGAGTATAAGTGATGCACATGACTGCATAACGTGTTAAGTTTTCTTAAAATACTAAGCATAAAAAATACACGTCGAATAAAAATTAATAACAAATGAAAGATTCTGCAGAAACTGAAACGACAAACGTGAACTTAATGAATTTTGAATTCTTTTCCTAGTAATGTTTTTTTTTATTATTACAAATTTATCGATAAATATTTAATGCAAGTGCAATTGATACTAATCTGCTGCAACATAGATGCATCTATTAAACTTATCAAATCACTTATACATTAATAAGTTAAAATATAAAATTAGCAGCAGAAAATATGATCGAATTACAAAGAAATATTAAATACATCTTTTTACTTGCTCTGTTTCGAGTGTCTTTTTAATTTTAGCGAATTTGCTTATACCCAACACTACCGGACAGTTCCGCACTGCTTTTGCGGTTTCGCATTAGTTTTATACCAGCAACTGACAAGAATCTATCTATCTAAGTGTGTATCAGATCTTATTTCACAATACATCTAGACAATGTATTAGTTCTTTAATGGCCCAATTTAATTGTTAACTTTTCACGTAAACTCAGACAAGATATTTATGTATTATATGTATATAATATTCGTTTGCCAGAATATATATATTATATATGCCAAACTTTTGCCAGAATATATTTATTACGTGTTTGCCATAATTATATTTACAGGCAACTGTAGATATAAAGAAATACTACTTTTTCACAACTTCCACTAAGAAAAATGCACATCCCCTATACACTTAACTCTCTATAAAAATTTATACAAAATTTTACAAGTTATCGTGGATTCCAATAATAAAAGAGATAAAAGAAATATATAACATTTCGCAGCTTGACGCATAAGCTAGTTTATACTAATATGTACAATAAAATATTCAAAATGATAATCATCACAAGAGTAGAAAATATTAAACACTTTTAAAGCATATCACATAAATGTGTAAAATAAAATTATAGGTAATGTCATACTTATTATAGATGCTACGCTACGTATCTCGTTTTAACCCGTGTATCGACAAATGGAAATAATCTTTAGTAGAATCATTAACATTAAGGTTTAACATTTGGCTTATTAATGTGCAATAAATATCCTTTCGAGGATAAAATTCCACGGCACTTGACATGAATCTGATATCTTATCAGCCAGTACAAGTGAGCGGTACTGCCAAATATATCCTCCACTACTTCTTGAGGTAGTATTTCTGTAAAAAGGGAATACAAAAGATAGTAAACTAAATGTTGGACTCACAGCCTCGTTGCAGCAAGGAGATGCTTACCACAGGGATCACTATGCGTCAGCAGCTGAATATCATTTTCTTTAGTGAAAGCTTCCAAGGCTGGCGGCACCACGCAACACGTAGCTAAGCTAATTTGAACGATATTTGGCTTTACCTATAACGGAAAAATATTAAAATATTACTTAAAAATCTAGCTAGAGTGGAATGTCTGTGAATATCTGTTTGTGTAATTTATCCTTACATCCGCCCATTGAAACAGCTCAATAAACGTGTTTGTGTTGATGTCGCTCAATCCAACGCTAGACAGTTTGCCATTTTTTATGTACTCTTCTATTACAGACCATATTCGTTTCAAGGACGGTAAGGTGTTTTCTGGATTCTCAGCACTTTTGTAAGCTATCACTAAAGATTCTATAGTATCTGTGTGCAGTGCTTTAAATGCTACAATAATATATGCCATTAGTATCATATAAACATGTAATTATGAAGAAAAGAGATGACTAACCTTGATCCAAGGCTTCTTTTAATAACTCAATATTAGGTGACGAGATAAATACTTTAACAGTGATCTTTAAGTCTTTTCTATCTACATCCTGCAAGCTTCTACCTTCTTTTCCATTTATCTATGTGATTATAATTAAAAAATGTATATTAGTTAGACAGAGAAAGATACTTTTAATTACAAATAAATTATTAAAAATTGTACACGTACAATCACTGTACCGTCGCCTTTATTTTGTTCGTCATTCAGAATAATTTTCAATGTCTCGATCAACTGAAATAAATTACGAAAGAGCATAAGTTTTGCGAGAGAAACATTATTGCAAACAAAAAATACACATAACCTTAATCTCGGTGAAAGTAAATCAATCACTGTCCCAGTGACAGATATTACTCAACTATATGACACTAGGAAGAGAAGAGCAATATTATGTAATATCTCTTGACTGACCTCATCCGTGGAATTTTGACTCGCCTTCTGCTTCGCCTCGCTCAGGGAGAGTATGTTCCCGGTGTTGACGAGCAAATTGTGTGAAAGCATATTTAGCTCGACGCGACACGAATTTCTGACGGCAATTCCGTCTTGCCGAGAACAGTGCGTGAATTTATACGCTTATTACGCTCGTCGCGTAAAGTGATGTCATCGATCGTGACTTTCCGATTTACTTGCAGAAAAATTGAAACGACTGTGAATTCCTGGAAATTCAAATATTTTTATCGAGTTTCACCACAAACGCGAAGCATGATGAAACCTCCGAGGCGCACAAGGATCCCTTTCCGATTACATCGGGTTACATCATGTCTGGCGTTTTTATTTTTGAGATTGTTTAAACAAAATAGTTTCCAAACGCTCAATTCTCGGTTGAAGGAGTAAATTGAAGGGATGTAGAATATATTTTTTCTCGTACGAATTTCTATCCTTCTGAAATAATTCATCAAGACACCAAACTTTAGTCTGCAAAATTTTTATCACAATGCTTGATAAAACGGTTTGTAAAAATGTATTTATATAATTACAAACTGTTCTCAAAGCCGTAGTTGCAGTTCTGAAACGTATGAAATATTTTGTATTTATTTCGGTTTTGGTTTAGTATTATTTAAACTAATAAATCATAAATTTCCATTTTACGAACATCAGTATGTAATGACCCTAATCGAATTTTTATGCAAAAATGAACAATTATCTTGCGCCTTGCGGCATTGGTCGGGCGATAATGAATACCAAAATCACTATGAAAAGTGATATACGTTATCACTTTTTTTACAAGTCATTATTTACATTATAAATTACATATCATTTTTACAGTGCAAGTTAGCATGATCCATGCAATAAACTAACGTATAATCCGCATATCAATTACGTGGCATCAAATAATATTACAATTTACCAGGTAACAGATCAGACAGATAGGGGAAAGATCCTCCCTTAAGTTTGTCCTACTGGCGGTCGCACAATTCGCAGTGATACGGCAGAAAATCTTGTTATCATCCGGTAATGATATCAACGGGCATCACGAGGCACATCGAAGCAATTTGAAGTACATACAGAAAAATGTCTCTCGATATTCCTGCGTTTGTATACGCTGCTGCGGTGGCTGGCGGCGGAATATTTGGTTATGTGAAATCTAGTAAGTTTCGTCGGCTGGATTGTAATTCTCAGCCACACGAGTGTTTGTTTATACATCTCTAATGTTTAATATATATTTTTATATATTACTTTTATATATATATATATATACTCACAGATCTCAATTAAACGTCTTTCTGTATTTTATTAAAGAATCCATTGCATCGCTGGGAGCTGGCCTCCTCTTTGGACCCGCTATAGGCTATGGAGCGTATCAGATGTATCAAGATCCAAAAAATATTGCACTCTTTGTTGGAAGCAACGCAATTCTTGGTGGTATGATGTGGATGCGGTTTCAAAGTACTGGGAAAGTAATGCCAGCTGGAGCAATTGCTTTTGCCAGGTATATCTTACTGTCACGTATCATCAATTGGAAACTTACAATTAGATAAACGTATTAATGTTGGAATTCTTTCTAGCTGCTTGATGGTTGTAAGGGGACTGATTACGAGGTTCACACAAACTGATCCACTGAAGACAGAGTGAATATAATCTTTTGAATGTTAGAGGTATTGCAGTTATACGTACATTTTTATTTCCGATGAAACAATGCAATAGAAGGGATCTATGAGAATTGATTATGCAAAGAAATATAATTATAAGCAATGTATATGTATATATGTATATTTATTTTATAACTAGTGTTTTGAATTAAATATGTCGACAAAACTTTCGAAAAAATTCACGTTGAAGTAGATTTATTCTCTCCACGTTAAAGTTCAGGCCAACGGTCATGGCGTACGAACATGTATAGATGTGATACGTGGAGTCCAAGTACTCTCCGAACAAGCCCGGTACGTACACCGGTGCAACTTCGTGTGGCTAGGAATTTCTGTCGTCGTCAGCATATTTCCTATCGCGTACACCATTGCACTCCCCGTAGATGAAACGAGACGGACGTATATCCAGTCTTCGAGGAGAAACGAGGAAAGGAGCCGGAGTGCAGGAGGTGCAGCTATAATTTATTGCGTGTCCAACATTTATTATTGACGAAAATATCGCTGCACACGTTCGGCGTCAGTCGCGTTTATGTTGCTGGATAATGTGAGCGATTAATCAAAATACCAAATTTCACCACGAATTTGATTAAACGCAAGGGCATTGCCCGAATTAACACGGTCACTCCGTTAAATTTCCGGTAGCGCCACTCCTCTTCGGAACGCATCGGAGTATCTTACGTGTAAATAGAGATTTAATTATCGTTATTAAATAATTGAATAATACACGCTTAGCTTTCTCGCCGTGGGAACTTTTATGTGTGTCGTTTATCCGAGGAATCTATGAACTAATCTCTTCGTACTGGTAAGACAATGTTTATTCAACACTTTTCCATAATACAAATTAATTCAATGTGACTTGTAAAAAGTGGAGGATCATGTCACCGTAATTATCTTTGTATAAAAGTATACGTATGCCAAATGTAATTTTGAGGTTAAGTGCAGCTCGACTTGTTTTGTGTTATTTATTGTTATGTTGCAACGTATCAGAGGAAAGTACTGCAGTCAAGTACTTTAAGATAAACGTATACAAAAGTCATGTACTCTTTTCAGTTTTCTTTAATATTTTCCTGTCTTCTTTCAGTTAAAATTCGGTTTATTACGTCTGGAGTAGTGCAGACACAGTAAACTAATGAAATAATAAATGAAATGACGACAGTATACTCTTATCTTATCTCTTATTTCAGGAATATGAGATGGCAAGAATCGTAGCGTGTGTTGTATTAGTTTATCTAGGTGTATGTTGTAATATATTAAATGCTGATGAGAATCACGAGAATCACGACAATGTTAGTGATGCGATACAGAAACCACCTTACAAAAGTCCGGAACCTTCCGGCTTTGCTTACTTAGCGGACAATTTTGATAGCGAAGAGAGATTTAAGGACACATGGATATTGTCGGAAGCAAAGAAGGATGATATCGATGAGGATATCGCCCAGTTTGATGGTTGATATGGGCTTTTACATATTTTGTATTATTATGCATGTGTCCAATACAGATCTAACTATAAGGTCTCAACTATTTACAGGAATTTGGTCTATCGAAGAGCTTAAAAAACACGCTCATGATGGTGATCTAGGATTAGTGCTTAAGAGCAAAGCTAGACATGCTGCCGTCTCTACTCCATTAATTAAACCATTTTACTTTGAAGATAAGCCCTTAATTGTACAATACGAAGTTAATTTCCAAGACGGGCAAGAATGCGGTGGTGCCTATCTTAAGTTGCTCACACTAGATGATAATTATGAAGACTTGAAACAGTTCCATGATAAAACGCCATATACAATAATGTTCGGGCCTGATAAGTGTGGCAATGATCACAAAGTATTAAAAGCTTATCTCTTTATTTACTGTTTTAGCTTTTGCGCTAAATATATCATTAAGAATTTTTGCCTCCTGATTTAATTTCTTTTTATTTATGAAAGTAAATGTAAAGCTGGATCTTAGTCCAATTTAATATTTAAGATAAGCTTTTAATGTAATTTAATGTATAGCTAAATTTCGCATTTATTTATTTTTAGCTTCATTTTATATTTCGGCATAAAAATCCGTTGAACGGTACAATCACAGAGAAGCATTGTAAAAAACCGAAGGATTCGCTGGAGGATTACTACAAAGATAAATTTCCGCACTTGTACACTTTGATTATACGGCCTGATAGTACGTACCAAATCAAAGTAGATCATAAAGTCCTGAATGCAGGCTCGCTACTAGATGATTTCGCGCCTCCTGTGAATCCACCGTTGGAGATCGAGGATCCCAATGATCAACAGCCTGAGGATTGGGATGATAGAGAAAAAATTCCCGATCCGTTGGCGATTAAGCCCGACGACTGGGACGAGGATGCTCCGGCACAAATTGTCGATGAGGAAGATGTCATGCCCGAAGGATGGCTGGAGGAGGAGCCGCCTATGATACCAAACACGGCTTCGGTCAAGCCCGATGATTGGGACGTCGAGATGGATGGCGAATGGGAGCCTCCAGAAATACCAAATCCCAAATGCATGGATGCCCCCGGTTGCGGTCCGTATAAACAGAGCATGAAGAAGAATCCGCGATACAAAGGGAAGTGGCTGGCGCCGCTGGTTAATAATCCTAATTACAAAGGCAAATGGAAGCCTAAACTCATACACAATCCTGATTACTTCAATGACGAGCATCCGTTCAGAATGTTACCAATTGTACGTAAACAACAAAATCTTTAAACTCGTTAAAGATTATGAAAGCACTTTTTAATGTAAACATGCTTTATAGGCCGCTGTTGGCTTCGAGTTGTGGTCAATGTCTCCCGACATATACTTCGACAATATAATTGTAACAGATGATGAGAAAGTTGCGAAACAATGGGCAGATGACTCCTTCGAGATTAAACGTGTTAAGATTGCTGTGGAAACTGTAAGTACCTTTTTGCTCGCGATTTAAATAACTTTTGCTTTTCTTTATCATGGTATGTTTATAATGTTGCGAAAATGTGTGTACATTTGTCTAAAGATACTTGGTAAATTTATAAATGCAAATTGCTCGTCTTCTGATCATGTTTGAAATCATGATATCTAGAAAAGCGATGTGTAATTTTTTATGTTATAAACTGTAACGTACAGGGATCTTTGTGGGGTCGAATGATGAAAGCGATGAATTATAAGCCAGGCTGGTGGGCATTATATTTTGTATATTGCGCGATACCAGTTGTAGCTTACATCTGGTATCTGTGCAAACGAGCTTGTGAGGTATAATATCGCATAGAAGTTAAAATTGAGAAAACTAGAAAAATTAAGAAATATTAAGAGTACTTGTTTGGTAATATATTAAAATATATTATCATGTAAACGCTAATAACGTACATATCTTGTGATTACTATTATTTTGGGGTATTTATTTTGTACCAGCTCCTTTTAATAAGTTGCGATTGAGTAATGTTACCTCTTTCGATCATCATTTATAATCCTCACTAGCTCAAAATCGTAAAAATCTATCCTAATAATATTAGTTGTATTATCCAAGGATTACAATAATTGCTCAACTTTGCTTTTATACGCCAGAATTTGTACTTTTCAAGTGTAATAGATTTTCATGTGTAATGTAGTGCATAGCACTTGATATGATTATCGGTTTGAATAATATACACAGGAGAGTATATGGAGTCGAATTGCAAGATTTACTACGGACCATCCGTGGATGTGGGTAGTATATGTATTGCTACTTGCAATACCCACAATACTGCTAATGTACTGTTGCTGCTTGTCCGAGGTAGCGTAGTTAATGTATAAAATGTAACTCAAAAATTCCTGCACATATTACAAATCTAAAAGTATATATAAATCGTTATCTAATGTAGTGTTAGTCGCTTATTATTGTACATGAGCAAGCAATACGTAAAAGCATCGAGACGTAATACTGTTTCAAATACACTAGGATAAAACGGATATCGACGAAGAGGAAGAGAAGTCACCTTTAAGGCTAGGCGATGATATCCTCAAGAATGCGGAAATTGAAAATCTGCGATTTCCAAATCCCGAATTTGGCGACCAAGAGCTTGCTGCTGTAGAAGTAAAGGGTGCAGAAAAAGAGACTGGAATAGAAGAAATAATTGAAAGTGATGATAAGGTCGGTAAAAAAACCCTGAAGAAATTCCGCAAGAAACAATTTGTAGTTGTAAATGTGTTATTTCCTCTTAATTATATGTGATTGATTTGGTGAAAGAGCACGTGTGATCATTGCAGGATACGCTGATGGGTGGCGAAGGGCCACGGCGAAGAAAACCAAATAAAGAATAATAAGGATAAAAATTCTAAAAAAGAATAATTATCACGCTATTTATGTAATATTGTCACATTCCACACTACATCTGCCACTGTGGATAGTAGGGTTACCAAATCACTAGCAAATCCAGTCTCACTGCAGTGTGATAAATAGTATTTAATTCCTCGTTTAAGGACACTCGGACATTTTATTTCGTATGTATAAAATTTTTTCATTAATATACTTCAGAAATTTATTCTCTATAAATTATATGCTTTCGTGCAACGAGTGATGCGGCTGTACTCGACAATTTGCAGGAGTGTTGTCTGTTAAAATAGACGAAGCCTTTAATACTGTGTACTATTCGTATTTGTGTATTTTTACTTACGATATCGTGAAGTGATGTAGCGTTAAAAAAAAATTAGCAGTCCCATTTCATTCGATTTGTATGTTTTGATGTCGCAGCTAGATAAGTTAGTAAACGACAGTAAATCTATGAGTTATGAATGTAATATGTGAGTGCAAACGACGTGTAATCTACATATTCGGATTTCGCGCGAAATGTATTTTACACAATTTAATAATTACCGTGTCCTTCAACTACTATGGCGCAGTTAAGTGTCTAACTGCATTGCCGACGACTTATCTGAAAAAATGTGCAAATCGATTCCTGTTTTATCTAAGTTTTCGACCTAGTTCTACCTAGATAGATAGGTATTTTTTCTCTAATTGTTAAACAAATACGTAAAAATACGATTGAAACGAGTAAAGTTACTGGCGTGAAATATAATTGCATTTATTAATTATACCATAGTAGTTGAGAATTGATAATTTGTCATTATCATTATTTAGAATAATATTCACGAATTTCGATGTGTTACTGAGTTATTTAAGTTAAAAATAAATCTATATACATATTAGTATAATCAGGTACTACGTTGTTGTGTATTAGTTGACCATAAACGAAATAGAATTCGAAAAATATGGAAAACTTAAATATATATGAATTGAAACAGTACGATAGATCGTTTCACGTGTACTACGCACCTTCATTCGTTCATTTAAACGACATGTACATACAAATAAGGATTACAAAGTGATTATAAGTATATATCGGCGTTAAATAGAATGTACTTAAGGACTAGTGGCGGATATGCCGGAATTCTGGTAACATGATTTACACGTAGGTACGGCACGTTGCGACAGGTGTCCAGGTAATTTGGTGTGCACCGCCATACACCTTGTGCACAACACATCACCGCAGGACCAGCAATGATGCTAAATCAAGATTATTTCGAATTAACAAGAAGCAGATTCAAGTATTACGAACGCTTGTGAGACGTACCTTCTTGTTGAAAGCATCAAACGTAGTAGAACATCCACATTCTTCCATATTTCGCGACGATTTCCACTCTAAAGCAACCGTCTTCAACTCATTCTCCAATTGATTCGTCTTTAATTTAGCTTTTAACTTCTCGTCGTGATTCGCAGTATTCTCTATTATGGTCTCCGATAAAGTTTCCTTCATGAATTTATTATCAAATTTATGCTTTTCCTTCCTCTGAGTGTTATTTGCGTTTGTACTTAAAATTTGTCCCAGAAAGTTGATTCGCTGTTGAAGCCGAATATGCATACATAATTGATAAACATTCAACTGCATTAAAAATACATTTCAAGATCTCGTCTACTTATACGCTTTGTTAAAATTGCGACATATACTTTTAGCAAAAGTTTCACATGATCCTCTAAAGAACTCGTGTGATCATGAATCGTCAGTAGCAAGTCTTCGCATGTCTCCCTAGGGTGTATCCCACTTTCAAATCTGAAATACAAGTTTCTCCAAAGGCTGAAAAATAATTCGATAATTAGTTTCAAAGCGTACGTAGCTACAGCAATAAATTAGGTCGTTGCACAAAAGTCACATATTTATTACATAATAGATTGTGGCGCCAGTTTAGGTCGAAGTACATCGACAGACTCCTCGTTATTGTAACGATTGCACCTGTAAATTGGGTTTATATACTCGTTCATGTTGTTTGCCAAGTAGCCCCATAATGAATACGTTCGCTCAGACAATCTAAAATAATTATAATGTTATTTTACATCTCACAAATATTCCTCTTTTATATTATTTTTACGTGAAAAAAAGGAGATCGATAGTACCTTAAAATTTGCCTTTCCTTTTCTGAATTACCGATGAACGTGCCATGTTGACAACTATGTACATGATCGTGTAATGTTAAAAGAAAATACTCATTGAACTGAAACTTGTATGGATATTGTTGCAGCAGCTGATACGTTGCATCTATGAACTGCGTAAATATTGGGGCGAGTTCTTTACCATCGCTGCTGATGTAGCCACAACGATCGCTAAATTTATGACCAAACGACAGCCAGTCCTTTTCTATTAAAGCCTTAAAAGAGATTTTTTTCATGAAGTTTAATGCTTTAAAGCAGTTTAAAGTTCTATATGCGTACAGTAATATAACTTTAAATAATTATTAAACATAAAGATAGAAAATTAGAGAAATAATATAGTACTATCCTAATTTATTCATTATCTTATGTGTTTAAAGATTTCTCAAATTGCTTTACTATTACTTACTTGGAAACCTTGGATCGTCCTGTAATATGGATCTAACAGTAATGCAGCCAGCGAGCATACTTGTGCAGTGCGATCCCATCCATCGCTGCAATGCACAACCACACTCACGCCATTCGAAACTGCCCGTGCAATAAACCAAGCGGTTTCCAAAATGGAGCGAATGTGCTTCAACCAACCACTGCTCTCTAAGCCGCTTAAAAATGCGCTCATGGACGTCGATCTTTGCACTAAATTTAAAGAGGTTTAATAATAACGAGGATTTTAATCATAAACATATATGTATATGTACACAGATTTCAAAAAAAGTTTTATACTTACAGTCCAACAGTTTGTTTAAACTTGTTCTCATTACATGAATGTTTTCTATCCCAAAGAAGTGAAATTTGATGTTGTCGTAGAAATTTTCGTTTTCGTATCCCTTTCCCGCAGCTCTGTTAGCAAACGCATTAATCTAATCCAACAAAATCAAATTTTATTTTTCAATGATACTTTATATTTCTCTTATGAGTAGGTGCAAATGTGTGCATTAATTTCTCTATTCTATAAACTAATAACATTCATTATTAAGATAATTAAAAATATCACTTTGTGTGTTTAAGACTAATAATAGACAAACTATCTTCCTCAAAAGTTTAAAAAAAGATGTTTTTTTATTTTTATTGCTAAGAAGGTAATAAGATCTAATAACTTTTATACCAGGAAAAGAGAAAAATCAGATATATTTTTATCAAAACTACTTACTCGTGGCCTCGTATCGACAACATACATGTATTTCGAATTGAGATTTGTACATAATATGTTATACATCATTTGCTCATCTTCAGGACATCTTGCACTAAATCCTGAGAGTGGTTGACTACAGCGACAAATGGCAGCCTGAAAATGATTTTGTTTTAAAGGATGTCATACGAGATATTTAATTGATCATTCTTCTCGTACCTTATTTGAGTGTAAGTAAGTTAAAACTGGCAGTCTTCCTCTGCTCCTGAACTTTGCACTGCCCGATAAAATGTTGTTAGTACACGTATTAGGAACATATAAGTACCTTGGGTAAGTATCGCAAAGCTGAAAAATTTAATGAACTTCAGTTCTCATCGATGCATAAAGCAAAAATTATATATAAGTAAGAATTCATACTCACTTCATAATTAGTATTTAAATATGAAAGTGACCATTCTTCATTTGGAACACCCTGCCGCTGAAATTCACTTTGTATATTGAAAAAAGTCCATCCTGCATGCCGGGGTAATATATCTTCATTTTCTTGATAATTAAAGCAATATAAATCTTCCAAACTAGCTGCATTAAGAAAGCAAAATGAATAAAACTCATTGCATAACATTATTAATTCTCTATTAAGCAAACACACACACACACACACGATTTTCTAGAAAATTCTTATAAGATGCAAGAACTATTAAAAACAAATCGACTTTCATCTTACCTGGACAAGATAACTTTAATAATGTTAAATAAATTTCATGGCAATCACGTTCTTTTGGGATAACGAATGTAACAATAAAAAAATGTTTGCACTTAATGTACAATGGTGATCCTGTTGTTGTCAATGGCTGTTTTTCTATGTTTGAGATATGCGTGTATAATACCTGCGATACCACATTTTACAAAAACTATTATTTCTGTATTTGAAACTATTTCATAGGATAGATACTGCAATATTTATAATTTACCCATATTTTCTTTTTGCCACTTCTTTCAACGAAGATCAGATGTGTCACCGTTAAGTAAAGTGTACCAACGGAATGGTTATTGCTATATTTATCCAACATTCGTACATTTTCTACCTGCAATTGCATTTTACTTTAAACAATTTGAAGTACATGTACAAATAAAACACAATAAGGAAATATTTTTGTAGACGTTGCCACATCTTCTATCTCTCAACAAATATCAATAAATACAAGATTATATGTAACTGTAACATATATTTGCTATTGCATAAACTCGTAATATAAATTATGTAGCATAAAACAAATATTACGTTGGAAATTATTTATTACCTTAGGAATCTTTATCTGTTCCATCTTTATAGCTTTTGACAAGTTGACAAGTATGTATAATATCAATAGTGCTATTTTATTTAGGCAGTTATGACGATTAAAACGCACTTATATATCATTCGAGTTTCATAACAACAAGGAATTAAAATTCATTTTAAGTGTACGCCAACATTTCCACTTCTCAAAGTATCAGATTGCATAAACACGAAGAACTGTCACTTGCTATCACTCCTTTAACAGTGTGTGTATAACACAATATACCGTACTCCTACAGATTCGATCCTCTTCGAAGTATTCAATTTATAACACGCTCTCTGTCACAAATGACGTCAATTCAAGCGCCATTTACGAAACAAGAAAATGTTTTATATTTATCTATCATCGTTTGTAATAATTTTCACAACTCCTATTCCACTATTTCGACATTTTTTACCTTTTTCACGAAGAGTTTAACGATAGTTTTTTCAATGAGAAATAAAAACAACTAATTGTAAGTTAATACTTCTTGTTGAATTGGTTTACACGCGTAATTTACTACATTTACACGAGCGCTACTTCTGTAGTAACTTACTCGAATTATAGTAACTTACTTCTTCTTCTTCTTAGTGTTCCATGGCACCCGATCCCTTTCAGGTTCGATATGGCCAACAGCAAAATTGCGCAGTGACTCGGACCCAGTCAGGTTGTCCAACGTACAGTTGTTGAATTGATTGCGCGCGGAATAAGAAAGGGAAGGATTAAGGAAACAGTTGGACAGATTTGAAAAATGCAACTAAAAGCCGGCATAACTTGGCAGGTGGATCATGCAGCAAAGGAGTTATGTCATTAAAAATACGATGATACTGAGACTGAATAAAAGTAATCAAAAACAAAGCTCTATCTCGATATAACGGACAATACAAAATCACATG
The DNA here is from genome assembly GCF_003672135.1 of Ooceraea biroi. Lineage (NCBI taxonomy): Eukaryota > Metazoa > Arthropoda > Insecta > Hymenoptera > Formicidae > Ooceraea > Ooceraea biroi. The sequence continues at coordinate 3,815,377 of NC_039506.1, forward strand.
GTTCATATCCTGACGTGGATTACCGCACGTGCAGCCCCCAGACGAAACTATATTTTTACGAAATAAACTATAATTTAAATTATAATGGTTGCTACGCAGCCTGTTTAATAATACAATAGTTTGTCTATTCAATTGTTTATGATAATACCATGGGTAACGTCTCGCTGAATGATAATGAGTAAAATAATGCGAACCTTGAGAGCCGCTTTACCTTGCAAATAAGTCTCAAACCGTAAAAAATGCGAATCTTTAATCTCAGCAAATAAATCCGTATAGGGAACTTTAAAATAAGGTCTAAGGCCGTCCCCAGCGGCCTCTTTTGCAAAACGATCCGCCGTCTCATTTCCCAAAATTCCCTTGTGCGAGGGCACCCAAATAAACACAATCTCCAAATCGAGGCGCGCGGCCTGTTCCAATTTGGACTTAATTGTAGCAATTATATAATTAGGATGATTTAATGCCGGAGAGGAAAGGATATCGAGAACACTTTGAGAATCTGTAAAAATAACCGATTTATAACAATTAAATTGTAAAATAATCGATATAGCCTCAGAAATGGCCCATGCTTCAGCAGAAAATATAGATGTAACTGGCGGCAACTTATGTTTAATAATGAATTTTAATTCTGGTGAAAAAACACTAGAACCGACCGGGACATCAGCTGAATTGACTTTTGAGCCATTATAGTAACTTACGATAATTCTCTGCGTGTAAACCATAGACATAGTAAGAATAGACCGAGCGTGTTCTCAACTTGGCAGTGAATCACAGGTAGAAAAAGAGAGAAAGCAGGCGAAGGATTGCTCTCTCTCTCTCTCTCTAAGGAAAGAAGAGTGGGGGTAAGAGCGGAGAGTGGGGAAGACGCGAACAAAGAGAGAAAGAGATCCTCCACCTACTTTCCGTCCTTTTCTAGCTGTGCTTCACGTTTTGCGCTTCACGCTCGGTCTATTCTTACTATGTCTATGGTGTAAACGGGGTAAACCGATAATTCACTGCGTGTAAAGCCTTCGGCAGACCAGCGCGACGCGGTTCGCGATGCGCGATACGCGACGTGCGGTATCCAATGAGCGTACAGCTTTTCCATAAACACTGTACGCTCATTGGATATCGCACGTCGCATATCGCGCATCGCGTGTCGCGTCGCGCTGGTGTGCCGGAGGTCTAATGGGGTAAGTTACACTATAATTCGAGTAAGTTACTACAGAAGTAGCGTTCGTGTAAAGGTGCCGTTTCATGCAACGAAATAATCGCCGCGAATGAAGGTCACATCTGTATGGCTAGCGAACAGCGAATGATCACGTGACCTTCATTCGCGGCGATTATTTCGCTGCATGAAACGGCACCTTAAAGGGGATGCTGGAGCTGCTAGTGAACTTCTTCGCGATGGTGCTGCCATCACACAATATTTGCACAATAAATGCTTTTTACAAAAATTTGGCAATTTGTACGCACAAAATTGCACCCATGCCCTCTCGGAATAAAATTAAGGAATATAATGAAGCTTTTAAAAGTGCCTTTAGAAGCGTAATAAAAAAGAAATTTATAATCTTCTTTACAGAATCAAGAAAATTATAAATTTCTTTTTTATTACGCTTCTAAAGGCACTTTTAAAAGCTTCATTATATTCCTTAATTTTATTCCGAGAGGGCATGGGTGCAATTTTGTGCGTACAAATTGCCAAATTTTTGTAAAAAGCATTTATTGTGCAAATATTGTGTGATGGCAGCACCATCGCGAAGAAGTTCACTAGCAGCTCCAGCATCCCCTTAAATGTAATAATTGTATGGCTCCCTAGTTCCGGCGCGCCATCAACATGGGACAGTGGCGCCATCATTTAGAATTTTGTAGTCTCTCATGCACAAATCAAATGCATCTAATCGAAGAATTAGTTTGAATAAATGTCGCTACGAGTCTCCACTGTCCTTCGCTTGTGGCGGCATCTAAGGAGTACAAGGCAGAACTAGCCCGACCAATGAGAGGGCAGCACGAATACCGAGATGGAGAGCCTTGGAAGGAATCAGAGAACAAGGAGAAGCTAATTGCTCGCGCTTTAAGTCACACGTGCATTAAGTAATCAGTTCTAGTCTGTATTAAATAAAGTCAGCATCTTTATATATTTTTACCTAAACCGAAATGTTGTAATAGTTCCTCGTGCGTTAAAACTGCCTTAAATGTAGCATAATAATCAAATAAATAATACGCTCGCTACACGCTGAAACTTCAGCTAGTAGTGCAATCAACGGTTGATCAGACATAACCTCACATTTTCCAATAATATTTCTTAATAATTAAGGAAGTTTTTATTTATTAGTAGAATATTTTAATAACAATTACAGAAAACACTTTCTTATTTACATAATATTGCTTAACTGTTAACCAGCTATTTTATTTTCAAGTAGTATGACTACACGATAAACAAAGGTTTATTTTTAATAATAATAAATGACAGTTGTTTTGATAAGTTTAAACAGTAATATTTTCGATTGCAACTTGTTCTCTTAACACACTTGCATTTATTCCAAATTTCTTATAACATGAGTAAACTATTAAATTCATTTATGTACAATCTATATACAAACTCGATAGTGTCATAACCAATCAACGCGTTTCAGCTTCAGAATTTTTGTGTGTTCCATCTTGTCAAGAAAAGTGTATCTGTGTTACAACGTTTTGATACTGTGATCGAAGACACCTATCAAGGAAATTGACACATTATTAATTAATATTAAAGAGTTTTATGCAATTGACAATTTGCTTGATTAATTCCGACAAATGTACTACGAACTGTACCAGCTATAATATAAACGTAATAAAAATTATAAAGTAAAGTATATCATGTGCCATTTGAAAGTGTCTACTATTAAGAAGAAATAAATATGGAACAAGTACATAACAGAAACAGGGATGAGCTACTCTCGAAATTGATTAAATGTGATCACGACACGTATGAAGAATTTTGTAAGAATATTGTTATTTTCCTGGAAGTTGTGAGTATATTTGTATGATGTACTGTGTATGATAAATTATTTTCCTTACATTATATATATTAAAAAGTTATGTTTCCTTCTGTTTAGTTTAATAATTTTTAATATTAATTCTCTGCAGTAAGAGTGTGAGATAAATATAATATTATAAAGTAATTATAGAGATACATTAATTTTTTTAATTTTAATTTATTTATTGGTTTATCTAATATTTGGAAAGTTATTCTCTCTTTCTAATATTTCAGTATGATAAACAGATGACTATCACAGAACTGAATAATGATTGTTTACGGGAGAAACTGTGGAAGAAATTATTTCATTATCTAAGAGATTACAGCCATTTAGATCATTGTCATCATTTCATAGCTGCTTTGAGAATACTCAGGTAAGTTAATTGTTATGGATATAAAATCAGTCGTAGACAAGTAACAACCAATCATTTTCTGAAATAATCACATTGGTATTAAATGCATGTATAAAGGAAATCTATTCACTATATAATTTTCTAGGCTTAAGGACACAAATATTCTCAACAACTATGTCATGTATTATTATAATACATGTTTTATACATAAACTATATCGTTTCATGTTTAAATTTCCGTGTTTTAGCCGAGACAAAACTAACTTGAATGACTTAATTACTGATGACGCATTAAATATTATATTACAAAATGCTAGTTTAACAAAAATTTGCGAGGAGAAGCAAATCTCATACACAACTGGTAAGAATGATCGAGAAATGAGTTTTTTATATAATGTACAATGTGTAGAAAGAGATATATCTTAATAAACAAATCTTCTAATTGCAGTTACAATAGAATCATTGAAATTATTATGCAACTTGTTGTACAATAGCGTAAAAGTACAACAGTCAGACGTAGTAATATCTTGCTTGCCATATCTTATTGACCGAGTTGGAAATTATAACAACGATGTTCCCCATGATGTTAAGTTGTTCGATATTAGAATACTATTTTTAATCACTGCATTAAATACTTCTACAAGGAATATAATAAAAAATGATATACGTGGTGACGTATGTCTCATTAAAATATTGGAAGACTTTGTGGCACAAAACAAAGATAGTGAAACAGTTGCAGTTCAGGTAAAAATACCTCATTATTTTATCATATATATAACATATATCATATACATCATTATGTGCATCATAATTGGTATTTATTATAATTAATGATTACATATAACGCAGTTTATCATTAATTCTATAAACAATTCGTACTATTTTATTATCCTCAGACTGAAGAAATAACGATTCTTTGTGAAGTTTTAAAGGTTCTGTTTAATTTGTACATACACTCTGATAGCGTTGCAATTGAAGATCAAGAGAAATACAGGAACTTGGAATTAATCCTATCTAAACTGTTAACTTTTAAATATGCACAACAGCAAGATGATCTTGAAAGGTAAAAACATGCTTGTAATACAACTCTATCATTAGAAAAAAATACATATTCTGTTTTCATATTCCAGCTTCGTGGTCAATCTATTCACTGTCATACCATTTAGCCATCCGACACCAATTATACAGTCTACTGAAAGCAAGAATGCACACGATAACACAATTATGTACGGAGACGCCGATATGAGCACTATATGTGTTTTACTTAAGTTTTTAGATAAAAGATTAGACTGTAAGACACGTGTAGTAGAAAACATTTCTCCAGTGATTACCGCACTGATCAGACTCGTCAAGGCAGAGAAGATTATTCGCGAATACGTAAGGTTTCAGGTAAATATTCTAATTTTATCTTATGAAATTAATGTTAACGTTAAGTAAGTTAACGGTAGTTTTTAAAAAATTCTGCTACAACAGATAATTGATAACACAAGGAAATTTATTTAAATCTGAAAAGATTTTGTACGTACGCATAAATATCGATATGTTTGGACTAATGAAGTAAGATACATTAAATGTTTTAGATTCTACCTCCATTGAAGGATGTAATGAATCGTCCTGAAGAAGGAACTACGTCGAGGGCCAAGTTATGCAAGTTGCTAACGTCGCCTCTTACCGAGTTACATGATCTAGTTGCGGAACTTTTATTCGTTCTTTGTAAAGAGAATGGTATTTACTTGTATTAAAATTAATTTACATCTACATCTGTAGCACGGTTCAGAAGTATTAACAGTGCCATTGTAACGTTACTTGCAGTTAGTCGCATGGTAAAGTATACAGGATACGGAAATGCGGCAGGAATGCTAGCTAAGAAGGGATTGTTGGGACGTAGCCAAGCAGAGACTCATTCTTCTGATTCAGAGGACAGCGAAACGGAGGAATATCTCAAATATAAGGAGCAGTGAGTAATCGATGAGAAATCTTTATGTACAGAGGTCCGAATTTTCCATGTCTCTTACCGAAAAATGTACACTGCTTGAAGAATAAACCCAATAATCGGATGCTACGAACCACCCAAATCAAATCCACTTGAAGGTATGACAGAGGAGCAAAAAGAGTACGAAGCCTTACAATTAGTAAATCTTGTTGATAAATTAACAAGGTGAGCTGCTCACGTTTGAGACTTTATTCATCACAGGTCAGGATGTGCACGAGACATATAATCATATATAATATTAAATAAAACTTATTTTCATGTTATTGTATATCATCGATTGCACAAACGCAATAGTTGTTATATATTTTCTTAAATATACAAAAATGTATCGAAATGTATATTTTGTTGCTTAGGGAAGGAGTTGTGCGTCCTTGCCGTATCGTAGATGACGGGAAACCAGAACCTATAGAACACGTTCTGGAATTACAGAACGAATTACCGAAACAGCAATATGGTCGGAAGGATTCTGATTCAGAATAAAAGTGTTACGTACCTTCAAAATTTGCAGAACGATTTATATATAAGTTATATGTATATAAGATGTATTGTAGCAATAAAAAATATCTCCCTAAATAAAGATCTCTAAATGAAAAGTTGATATGTCTCGTCAGGCTTGCACCAAATGTCGCCCATATGTAACTTAAGTATCGCTCACGATTGTTAGATTAGAACAAGGTGGAACATTAGCCGCCATACGTACAAACACGAGTCGTGCAAGGTCCAACAGTCCAAGCGGTTTCACGAAAATGAATCGCACCTATGGTAACAGTAATCGAGTAAAGAGGATTCGGACATTCGGTTGATTACTTTATTGAAAAAGAACAAAGAACAACATTACAAATTAAACAATTGGCAGGAAATAAAAAATATATAACAGTTTCCAAAATCACATGAAATATTTAAACATTACAATTTTGGTAAAATGTGTTATGTGCTTTGTGAGCATCACAATATATTATTATTGCATTGCAGCCTATGCGCAGACAAGAATGTATATTTCTACACGTTTCAAATAACTGCATATAGTGATATATCATTTGAGAATATCTTAGTATAGGATAGTACATATGAATTGACAGGTAATGGCAAATTGAGTTGATATGATGAAGCAATGTACGATCAACAGAGAACATTTATTTTAAGGCTAAATTTGTCCATCCTATAATAAAATATTTTCAATATAATACACTTGACAAATATATAAGTAGCAAATGTTCCATATCTTTAATTATGTATAATACAGTATGTAGATTAAAATATTTTTTTTTCTTTTTTTTTTGTAAAAGTGTATATAGATGTGTGTATACGTATAATACCATAAATTTGAATATTTTATATAAAAACAAAACTAAAATTTTGTAGGTACAAGATAGAAAAAAAGCTGATTTGCGATAAACAAAAAGAAAAAAAAAAGGGAGGAGAGAGTTAGATCTATTACAGATATTTCGGGGACTAGCCTTGACGAACTTTGGAAGATTAAAAATCGTAAAACTTGTAAACTAAGAAATGGACACAGATTGAAATACTTTGAAATTCAAGCAGTCCGATGACTGGGGTGTTTAAATACAAAGGCTGAGTAGTTTTCAAACGAAAAACGGATTCGTATATACACAGTCAATCTGGACGTGTATAATTCTAAATAATACGTTACATTACAAGGTGACCATGCTCCTTGGCATCCCATTAGCATATAAAAAATATATTGGTATACACGCTTTCCATATTGCATTACAATTTACCTTTTCGTCTCAGTTGTACTATTCTTACACAGTTTACGGTTTGAAGTATAAGTGATGTCTCGGAACATTTAAAATCTTTCCTTTTCCAGAAATAGCCATTCTATGTAAAATACCAATGGAGGTTTCAGGAAAACATGGTTTACACACAGTAATCCGCAGTATCGATTTAAAACAACTACTACAACATCGGTATGTACAACATAAGCCAAAATTGTTAAAAAGTTCATTCCAGATACGTAGTACATGTTACTTTACGTGTGTTAGATATATTCAAGGAAATAACACTAAACTAATTTTGTATAGAGAAACGTGATACAACTAGGCTGAACTTTCGGTAAAGCAATCGCTCAATGTACAACAGACGCTTATTTTTCGCTCATAACAAGTTCTAAATAATCTCTTGCTAACAAGCTTCACGAATAAAAAAGCTATCAATGTCACCGATAATGTCACTTTACCGTAAGAAACATTTCTCAATCAGCCTCGCTCATCACTACTTAAAAGTAAGTGGAAACACGGAGATCACCGAATGGGTATTTGAAGGTATGCTACTCAATAAGTTGACACCTTTTAGCATACCAAGTTGGAATGCAACTGTTGTATGTTTAGTAACGTGTTTAGTGGTCAATTTGATATGTAAACAAAGTACCTCCAAAAGGAACGTGTTGTAATATTAAAATAAATATTATATGTGTATAGGGCAATGGCGAAAGCATTTCTTTCTTTCTCTCTCTTTCTCTCAGCCTGTTAAGTATTACCATCAAGTAACCTACTAATGCAAATAAATAAAGCTAATGCTGTTGAGGAATGAAACCAAGTAACAATATGTACGCCATTACACGCCTTTCGCATTACTTATCATCTAAAGATAGAATATATTAAATATTTGTACTTTAACTGACTAAGCAAGGATTTAATCGTAATTTTTGTCTTCTTACTCTAAGAACTTCGATATACCCACGCGACGCGAATTCACAAACTGAATAAAATAAAGGATAAAATAAACTTATAAGGAATAAAACAAATTGTAAGCAATATACATGTTACATAAATACTCTGATTAGTCTGTTTTGGCACTAAAGAATTTAATTTTTCTATTCCATAAAGTGAAAAATAAAATAATCGATTTGGAATGCAATTAAATCGTAAATTAAGATTAACATAAATACTTAATACATCTACTCGTATCAATCGTTTTTTTCTGCCTTTTTCATTGAAGTAGTATGACAAGCTGTATACATAATTTGTTGTCATCCTACTTCCGAATTGAGTATTTGAAACAAAAAAAAACAATAAATATTAAAGCAAAGACAATAAACGTGAAAAGAACACAACTAAAATGCAATGAATTGTATAATAGAATCTGATCAATAATGTTTTCTTATCTTTTCAAATAAGATATAACTTTCGAGAAATTTATAAAATCAATTAAACAAAATAATATAAATAATATAAATACAAGCTTTATGGAAGCATTTCTGTTTCATTGAATTGCGTAAATAAAAAAATGTAATAGATCAAAATAGCAAGCTCACATTGAAACCTCTGGCAATATTTGTCAAAGGCCCCGTGATCTCTAATGTATCCAAATAAGTATACGCTAAAATAGCGTCGAAAACAGCCAATCGAACACATAATGCTTGCATCAAGATAAAATTAATAATATATAAGATGATGTATAAGAGCAAGTAAGGAGAATAAAATATTATTACAAAAATAATGCAGAGAATGTTTACACGTAACAATGTTTTTTTTTTTTCCTTTTTTGATCGTGGATTTTTCATTTCTTTTGTATAAATATAAGTTAAAGTTATGCTGAAGGCATGAAAAAAATGATCGCGAACTTTTAATGCATAAGCCATGTCTAGCAAAATGATGTAGAGTTGTTAATTCAGCGCACTTTGCAAGATAAATCTTTTGTTGCGCTTCTCCTCATTTATAACCACCAGCTATACAGTGTTAATTGGCGATGCCCTAATCGATAGCAAAGTCATACTCTTTTTAGGATTCTAGGAAGACTATGATTAACCGTAGGCTAGAATTCAGTTTATGTCGTGTGTCATGTTAGTTCTATCATTCATATAATCGTAGATGTCCCGTTAATGCTCATGAACCACGCAGTAATTCTTATTGTATATAATATTATATGCGATTTTTATATGCAACTTTTTTTCCGAAATCAGGAACATATTCGTGTGTGTACGTGTGTGTGTGATATAGAGCAACAATTTTTCTTTGGATACACGACATATTTTACGAATGATAAGTATTGTGTCTTATGATTCAGATCATACGTGAAATTGTAGAGCAGTTTGAAGCGCTCGCAATTGTCTTCCTCGTCAATTGTCGTCGTCAAGTATTGTAAAATAGCTCGTAAAGTTATGTTGAAAGCAATTTTGAAAACTGAAAACAACGGCAATACTAATTGATTAATAGATAAGAGTAGTAACGCTACAATTATGATAATGCGGAAACATTATCAATTGAAATTCCACAGCAAACACATCATAAAAAAAACTCGGTTAGATATAACAGCACGTAAATTCAAATAATTCTGCTTGAAATTATGTGGGAGTATCTGTGGCACCTGAAAGGCCTTGGAAGTTGTATAGCGATAAAAACAGTATTTCTGCTAAAGTAATGCACAGAATCAGAAATTGCATATTCAACATACGATCTTCGATTACACTGCCAGTTGTAAAACTGTTTAGTGTGAAATAGTTACGAGAGCTTTTAATATTAGTTTAACAATGTAAGCAAAGTTTATCTATTACGTACAGAGTGACTATATAATTCTATACATATTAGGATAATAAGACTTTTGAGATTGTAAAAATCATCAAAAAATCTATCACAATTACCATTTACGTAACAAGTAATTCTCGTTCTCTTTTTATATTATTGTTGTAATTTAAACATCAAGGCAAATAAGGGGTGAATTTCAACAGTGGCCTAAATTAGCCAAGTAGTCTTCCACAGATAAAAATATGTAAATAGAGTAAATCTATACTAAAATATTCAAGTATATATAAGGTGAGCATAATATAATAATTTTGTGAGGTAAAAGACCCTCTCGTTAATGGTCATCCATTCGTTACGCTATGACTTTTTTTTTTAATATGACTGGCAAAAATTTTGCAACATGTTCTCTTTATTTTGAATATCTTCTTTTATATTTAATGTATCATTAGAGACGATTGATGACTATCTGTATTAGGTGTTATTGTGCATAAATACACCTTCCAGACGGCACCAATGGTATCTCGTTGATACATTTCTAATCATATTTACCTAGCAACAACATCAGAGACTCTTTAAGGACACAACTTATCCTGACGATACTATTATCACAGGCATTATTTATATAACTCTGCTAACCATGACTATTAAATATTTCAGAATTAGTTTTTCTTTTCTTTTCTTTTTTTATATATAAAATTAAAACTTCTAACATTACAAGAGATGAGTACGACTGATTAGCTTAGGGTGTATGTATGTAGGCTTCGTGCAATTTACTACAAATGCCGATGTTACGCGCGCGAACTTTAAAATAGCCTCCTATTACTGCCTTTTGTGTTTTTCTCGTTCCTCTAGATTTTTTTTCTTTGCTTTACATGGATAATAAAATTAGATGTTATCGATAATTTCCTATATGCAAACGAATCCGATAAAGCTATAGTCAAGTATAAATATATATATATGTATATATGTATATACGAATGTGTGCTACCTAGCATTTGGTATGGCAAGATAGTATTTGTAATGAAACGTCATTGTAGATAATGTAAGGTAACACAGTGTAGCAATCTGCCAAATATCCGATATACATGTTGTATACACATTGCATTTTAGTTCAATCAAATCTTAAGGCTGATCATGTAAACAACCCTAAAAAATATGTGTATTTCTATATATATGTATGTGTTTCATGTGGTTTTTCCTTTTTCTCTCATGGATCATGTTGATATATACATAAATAGAGGTTGTTTAGCAAACTGTACGTTATTTTTTTACATAGATAATGTATCGTCCCTATGATACCGGTGGTATATGTACTTACGAATCTTATATAATATATTACACAAAAATCGTTCCCTTGCATTGTAAAAATGCGCGGGAACGATTCCCGTAATTTCATAACAAATACATTTACATGGTATGGATACATTATTCACTAGCACCACGAACCAATAATTCACACACGCATATATATATATCATATTCATATGGTGGACCATAATAAAGCATCCTGAGTAAATATTGTAACCATTATGTGTCTCGTCTAATTTTAACAATGCACAAATGGGATCTACTCGATTTTTTCCGTAAGTGTAAATAATTATTTCACCTTTTTTTTACGTTCAAAGTATCTTTTGTTCGACACTTCTTATATACGATATTAAATGTTTGATTTTCAACATACCATAATCTATTCCTTGCACATTAACGTCGTTTTTATATTACGTTCTCAACTATCATTTTCAAACGCGCAGAAAGAAAATCAGGAACATAGCTCTTGCTTTAAGCTTCGTGCCTGCTGCAATGAGGAGTATCGTTTTATTCTCTTCTTTAGAAATACGATATGATAAAAGAGCAGGAAGTACTACGTACAACTACCTCGCAGCATGCAACGCTTTTTTTTTCTCTTTTTTTTTCTGTCAAGCGGAAAATTTTGATCCTTTTTATCGTGAAATTTATCCTGCTTATTAGTTATCTAAAGTTCTCAAAGGAAAACTTTCTAAAATGTAATCTGTGTACTTATATATGCATCTTGAAGCATCAGTTAGGACTAAGAAGACAAATATCCTTGTCAGATTAATAAAAATCAAGACGAGAACGTCTTGTTTCGAGCACAAATTGAAATCAGCGCGTAAAGTGCTCGTCGGAGACTAGAATAATTTGATTTATAAACATACTTAAAATACTGACATGTCAAAAATGATGTACGACAACCAATTTTTGACGGAAGGCCATTGTAAATTGCTTTCTCTACAAGCGACCCAACTGGCTTCGGTCGATATATAGCTTACTGCTTCTTTAACTCTGGTTCCACTTAGTTAATTTAATTTACTTTGGCAGTTTACCAAAATGCAAGTTGCTAAATTACTATTATACTGTTTGGTCGGAAACGTACATTACCTTTCTGCTTTTTTTTTTTCAACATTGTTACTTTCATAAAACAGGGACGCATTATATTTTTACAACTATTAAAGCTGCATGCTGCACTTGTTTCTATTGCTTCAATAGGCCCAAAATTCGAACATAATGCCTTGGGCATGCCTTTTCCATCTTTCGTTGAGAGCAGTTTCCAAAGAAGTTTCCACTTGCAGGAGGAAGTTACAACATACTTACACATCTGATTCCACTTCACAATATATAAAGAGTGTTCAATACGAGAACATGATGGTTGTTTTTGGCCAGCGTTACAATATATCCTTCCGAAGTGATCTTTAAGCCACAACATCGAGACACCTGCAAGATACATTATAATGATAATATCGTTCGTTTTTAAGATCGTTAGGAATTTCGAAACATGCTAATAAAAAGTTAATATTTATAAAAATTAATAGCAAAATTTAATAGTTTAAAATAAAACCGATGAATCGATTGAACATTTTTGTATCCGACTGGTCAGTGCAACGGTATATTATTACTAACAATCAGATACTGAAATAACATCAACACAAGACAAATTAAAAATATAACGTAACAAATTTTGATAAAAATATATTTTACCTTTACGTATGGACATTCAAATTCTGAAATTAAAGACCCAGCTCTGGAGAAAACAGCTACATGGAAACGATTACCATGTGAATCTCCAATTAATACATCTCCTGCGTCGCTAATATCAATCCCGTTTGGGAAGTTTGTTACATTCTCACAGCCAATGCGACGCAGAAATTTACCCTCTTCGTTGAACACCACCACACAATGTCCTTTGAAGTCGCAAACAAAATATTCCTTTCCTAGAAATTTATATGCAATTAATACATAATACATATATTAATTATGAATTTTAATTATATTTCTTGATAATATTTATGATATTAATGAATTTTTTATAAATTAAATAATTTTTTTATAAGCCAAATTGATAAAGAAATTATTAAATAAGATATCAATTTTATTTGAAAACAAACTTGAAATTATTGAAAGAAAAAAATGATTCTTACCACTGATGGCGATATCACTCGGTTCTCTCATGTAGTCACTGCAATCAAACCACCTCAAAAGATCTCCCGTATCGCTAATTACGAACACAGTTGGCGACACGCTGTCAACAGCCACGATATGTCCCTGGCTGGTAACAGCTAGGCCAGCTACTATATCGATGTAACGAATAGCAATCTTCTTTATAAAGTGACCGTTCTTCGTAAATATTTGCATTCGGGATCTTTCGTTTCCACGATCACATACAACAAATTTGCCGTTATTTCTCATAACAGCTACTTTCCTGGGATACCACAATTGTCCCTCCTCTTTACCAGGAACGCCAAATTGAAATTTGAAGGTACCAGTCTTATCAAAAATCTAGAATTCATATATACGTAAGAATTATATAACACATACATTTTCATGCAACTTTTTCTATCATATAAAATACTTATATTAAACATCGTTATCAAGAAGAAAGTACCTGAATTCTATGATTATTTGTATCTGCGACGATAATGTCCTCATCGGTTCCCAAACAAAATCCATGAGGAGAGTTAAACTGCCCTTTACTGGGTCCTAATTGTCCAAACTTACTTCGGATATGCATAGGCGTCAATTTTGTATTTTGGGATCTCGGGTGAGCAGGATAATTTCCTGTCCCGGATCCAGTTACATTGGCAACAGTATTTCCTACAGGCATGTTATGCATAGAATCACCTATTAAGTCATCTAAAAATAAGATATCGATTTTTATAAGGAATCATAATAACGTACTCGCCGGCAAAATTTCCACTGATTTTTCATAAAATGTTTAAATTAATTATGTACTAAATATATTAAGTTGTTTACAGAATAAGTAAAATATATTCTCAAATACTGAATTATCAAAGAGTAATTACAAAAATTTATTCTTTTATTAATTTTAGATATTAAAATTTTTTAAACTTGAATTATGCAAAACATGTTGTGTACTTTTTAAAATAAAAAATATTTTATTGTAAAATAGTTTCTCGAATAATACAAATATTGATACAATAAACACTGATATAAAAATATAAAAATCAGGATAAACTTACCAGCACCCTGTGAAAGTATCGGCGAAGTGGAAGAGGATAATGATTGAAATCCTCCATTCAGTAGACTATTAGCAGCCAAAGGACCCAGATTCGGGGTATCCACAATGGCTGGTGAAGGCCCACGACCCAATACTAATCCACCACTACCGTTGATAGTGGCATTTCCCAGATCTGAATTAAAATAAATCTATTAGTCACACAATAGTGGAGCAACAGCGATTTATATTATCTATACGAGTCTCAGTACATGCAATATAAGAAAAAACTAATCTTTAACTTTTAACAATTGTAACAAAAATTTTAATAAAAGCGAATATAAACAAAGATGCGAGTTAACTGCTTCTCTATTGCAACGTGTTACAATTAACGGCGCTTGGCATTACGTTTCTCACCTTGATTACCAAGAGTATTGCCTAATTTAGCGAGAGCTTGTAAGTTATTAATGGCATGGCTCGTTGAACTTAGGTCCCCAGCAAATAAATCTGCCAAAGTAAAGGACGGAGTTGGACTAGGGTTCGAGCTAGGTCCAACTACACCAGTGTCGCCCACCATCTCTACCTTCTCCGCTAAACTGGCCAATTGTTGTAGATTGTACTCTTGAATGCTAGTCAGTCCGTGGATAGGAGGGACCGTACCTGGTGGAAGAGGCACGGGTGGTGGAGGTGGGATATTTTGAGGACTCGAGGTTGGTGGTATGACAAACGAAGGTTCACCTTCGAAAGAAGATTGCATTGATGTAGGAAGTGAGATGGGGGAACTTGTGCTGATAGTACTCGGACAACCCATTGAGGTAGTATGAACCAGTTGCTGATTCGTAGAGACACCCGATACCGTCGAGATTGGCTCAGGAAGAGTCTTCACTTCTGGTGTACTTTCGGTGTGAAATTTTCCAAACACCTCCTGCAATAATTTTTTGTCAGATTTTTATTAATATTTCTTTAGTGGCACAATTAATTCAAGTATTAATCATTGCTTATGTGCATTTACCTTCACAGTTTTTTCAAACACGTTGTAGTCGGTTTGAAATTCGATCGAGAACGTTACATTATGTTTTGGTGTATTCTTTATTAAATTCATCAACTGCACTCCTACAATACGGCGAAGGGCTAAGATTTCCACCACATCACCGTGTTCTAGGAGCCTCGAAGTAAAACGGCAAGCATCCTCTATTTTCTCTACATTCTTTTCAACGCTGCAACACATTTTAAATAATAGTTAAATTTGTTTTACGAGATCATCAGGAAATGTATCAACAAACTAGTTTTAATTTCAAAACTTTCATTATTCAAGGACGTATTATCTCTTTTATGCTGTATTATTGTAGCGCCTGCTGGTTTTAAAAAGATTTTATTGTTATCGTGCATGTAGTAAAATCATCAAGGTTGATGTGAAAAATAATGTGCGACGATACACGCATGGAATAAAATATTTTCTGTTCTATTAATATCAGAAAAGCACGAAGATTATTGTTTAACACACACATCTTTCTTTATTCAAGTATTTCTTTTTTAAAAAATTATGATTATCTTAGTTTTCAGAAAAAAGCATGTAAAAAACAGCTTAAACAACAATACAAGGAATAATTGAATATGTACCTGTGAAAAGTATCCATTATCTCAAGTTCCCTGTCCGAATGCAACTTCTCAAGGTCGTTTAACGCGTTATCCTTACATTTTTCCAATATCGCTTTGTAACTTTGAAAAGTCTCCGTAATTAGATCTTTCGCTTGGTCATGTTGTACTTGCAACTCACTAAGAGCGTTTTCCAATTGTACTGACACCTGATCACACTCAGTAATTTTTGCTTTACTTTCAGTCATTAGGTTAACCAATTCCTCTTTCTGATGTGGTTCTGCATCCGTTAGCCGTTCATACTGATGTTCCGGTGCTTTATGCTCCACGAGCAAACACTCATTGCAGATGGGTTCCTGATCATACAATTTTTCTTATTAAAAATTATTCTATTCTAATCAAATTATATCTAAAAGAATCATTTTTTTAGATCACTCAAATCATTTAAAGCGATCGTCAGTTAGCTATGTATAGATTTTAATAATTTATATTATAACGTACTGAGATTATTTTCAATACTTATATGTTCCAAAAATAAAACTGATTTTTCGTAACATGTTAAGATACGTTAACACAATAATATTTATCTTTATTAACATAAAATGTTAACATATATTGGATAAACATATGTTAACTCACCTGGCACGTGTGACAGTAGAACTTCATATTTTCAGCAGAATGATATTCACAAAATATTGGTTTGTGTATCGGTATAGCTTCGTTGGATTGCTTCAAATCTTCAAAGGCAACTACTTTATGGTTTTCGAAACAACGCATGAACTGATGCGCTGTGTTGCAATTTGGGCACAGAAAATTGGCGCAATCCGAACAACGCGCCACGGCGCTCTCTTTGGCCTTGCAGGAGGTACATAGTACTGCCATATTTTCAATAGCGGACATGTCCAATATATTGGTGAGAACATAGTCGCATGTGAGCGATGCGGCACCCTTAGAACTAACGGAAGTTTCTTGATGGCATATAGGACAAACTATGACAGAGCCAACTTTGGAGTCCCCAGCTTCGTCCATGAGGAGCTTATCCAGACATGCCTCACAGAATACGTGAAGACAAGAGAGCACTCTGGGTGAGCACAACTTGCTCAAGCACAGCGTACAACCCTGATCGCTGGCTTCGCCGTTGCCGCACGTTATCTCCTCCAGAGCGTCGCCGGGGTTGATGCTGTTGTTGTAACCGCCGACCGAGTTGACGTTACGTTCGCCGAACATATCACTGCCGTCGATCTCCTCCGTGCCGCTGGTGATGCCGCCGCTCGTCGTCGGAGGTACCGTAGCAGCCCCGGACGGCACGGCCACCGTGGACGATGCCATCCTGCGTTACCGTCCGCGTGCGATCTACGAAGGGGAGAACGTTCGCTGGCGTTCCCCGCGCGCGTTCGTCGAACGCTCGTGGACTCGGATCGTCGCAAGTGTTCCTGGCTACGAGCTTCCCTTCTTCTCGCCTTCTACGCGCGCTCGTGTCGAGCCGAGGGTCGACGAGAGGAACCGCGAAAATTCTTCGATTCTCACGAAGCACACAACGCGCGAAACATCGTACTGTCGCGCTCGCTCGCGCGAGAAACAAAACACTGGATGATGATCGGCTGGTGGCTTACCCTCGCTGCGCGAGAAAGGCAGGAAGTCCCACGATTGAGAGAGAGAGAAAGAGAGAAAGAGAGAGAGAACGAGAGAGAGAGAGAGAGAGAGAGAAAGAGAGCAGACTGCACCGAGAACGCACGCAAGAGCGTGAGCGCGCGTTGGAAAAAATCGAATCTCTCGCGAGCCTTGGTCCGTGCGTGTGTGCGAGTAACGGTTCACGTCGATATACCACGCAGTTTCTTGCTTCGGACCAGCGTCCCTCGGCGGGATCTCGAGAGACGCGACGAGCCGTGCGGAGACTATCGCGACCGATTGCGCACTTACGCGTATTTATTTACATCATACCTCGGTCCGCGCAACACGTCGACCATTTACCGTCGCCGTCGTCGCCGTGCCGTCGCGCACTACGATTTTCCCTGCCTCGTCCACTAAACGCACGACGTCGCAGCTCGCGTATCGCGGATACTCTTGAACATTATCGGTAGACGAGGTGCGCGCGCGAGACCGTTTCACAATCGTGCGCGGCGACGGCTGGGATTCTCTCTTGGTATCGACGCCTCGGCCACGAGTATTTCGCACTTCTTCGTACGTGGAACAAACGAGTAAATCATTCGAACCAAGAAGACTCATCCCCTCGATGCGGGAATCTTCGAGTACTCGGTAATCGAGATGGGACACTTGCGCGCAGATCGACGAGCACGCATGCGCAGTGCGGACGAATAACCGCCGCGTTCCGAAATGATTCAGAAACTCGTAATCAATGCAGTCACTTGATAACCGGATGTAATCGACTTATTGATGATTTTTTTAATATATAATAGATAATATTTTCTTCTTGGAAAAAGATTAACTATTGCGTCGCTTTCAAATACAATCAATACGTACGAAAATGAGTAATATATATCGAGTATTATGTAGCTGTGTATACCAAGTACACGCGCATGCGCGATAAATTATAGAAATTTAATTTTTCTTAGACTGGAATATATAATGTGTAAGAGAGACGTCGCTAGACGGAGAAAGGAGAAAATAAAAATTCCCTGATGTATAGATAAGAATATAAGATATTAAAAGCAACCAATCTTATTTTTTGCATGATTTGAAAAATATGTATTAAAACATGTATTATGTGTGCATAATTTATAAAATATCAGATTATTGTAAACTGTAAGATTTAAATACATTAAACGTTTAAATGTGTAGCCGTTGATAAAACAGTTGATAACAGTTGTCAACGTTCTTTAATTATTTTCAGGCTCTTAGAGTTTTTTTATAACCATAATATATCTCTAAATTTGTAATTCCCAATGTTTATATCCACATAATATTAGCAAATTAATGTTGTTAATGTTTATAATACATCTATATGTATACATATATGTTATGTATAATGTGACCAACATGATTACCATCCTGTTTTACCCTATAGCAAATATCGACCTTAATAATTGGACCATGCTTGGACGAACCAAGTCATTTAAATATGAAATAAATGATTGCATTATAAAAATAATGTTCTCTTCCTTTTTTAATCATCGCGGAGCCTCGGAGTTTATTTAAAAATATTGAGATAAATCCTAAATTTAGTAAATGATTCCTGTCGTTTTTATCGGTTATTATTAAAAATGGCGCATTTCATAGATCAATGTCGAGGTCTATAAAAAGATTCGCGCCGGAGGCGTTGAGTTTTTCTCGCGAGTTAAATGTCAAATCGCGACGGCCATTTTCCTCTCGGGAGAATTTTCATCGTCGCTACGTGTGCGCGCGTACACGTATACTTACGTTGACGCGCTGGTGTGTTTGTGCTTGCCACATGACGCTGCTCGCATCGTCGGGTGCGCGTCCACAGCTGACGTATTAGTATATATATTATATATCCGCACACATTCGTGCCAACGCGGTCGGTCGAGGAACGATACACATGTAAATCGGGACCATAACTGTACAATAACGATATACACAAGGAGCACGAGCAGAGTTAAACTTTGTACGACCGTTCGCATAACCTCGCCGTTATCGCCAACGATTAATCAGCGCCGAATGAGCCTGGAAGTCGCGCACTGTTGAGCTTGGCATCGCCTTCTGCAAAAGGTGAGTCTTGTCTATTGACGTATGCGATCATAGAGCGGTAGCATTTCCTCGGCATTGTTCGGCATTTAACCGAGAGACGTGGTGTGTCGCACCGAGTGTTTCGCTCGTGATGCATTTGTCCGAAATCTGGAAGCAGAAGAGAAAAACTAGCAGATAAGAGAGAGAATTGAGCATGAGGGAAGGAGGAGTTGAGGGTGCAAGGTATCAAGATGGAATCATTTTAATGGACAATTTCTGTCTTGCGCCTGTTTGCGAATATTATTCAACATTTTTATTGTATCCGTAAAACAAATTTAAAAAATTATAGTTGTTTAACGTAGAGTGTATGTAGTGGCAGCAGTTTATTATCATATTCAAATCTTGATTTTACTCTACTTATTTGTATCAAGATTGGTGTTACGTGTGTCACTTGTTCTTAGGTATCGTAAAGTGATAAATATCAAAAATTCTGGAAATGTAATCTGTGCTTGTTGGTAAGTAGAATTTATATTTGTTTGCAGATGTCGTTGACATTTCAGCAAATTATATTAGACGCTAAAAAATTAGTTATTCGAATTTCGGACCATGAGAACACAGCGGATACTCTGATAAGCCAAGTAGAAGCTGTATGTGGACAAATTGATAACATGAAGCAGGTAAATATTGCTCGCATTATTTCTGCATTGTAATTGTAATAATTTATGACTGACTTGTGCATTTATATTCAACTGTTTATTTTTTATTTACAGTATCAAGAGGAAATAGAAATTTTAAATACAGAAGCAAAGCAAAGACCACACTTACAATTAATTGCCGGGATTCAAAGAGAAAACAAGCATTTACGAGAAATACAAGCAGAAAACAAGGAGTTAAAAAGCGCGCTAGAAGATCATCAACATGCACTCGAGCTCATAATGTCCAAATACCGACAACAAACTGCATCCTTATTACGTCTCAGCAAAACTGATTTCTCATCGTTGCATAATTCAAAGTATGCCAATGTAAGTAAACAGATTTCTGCCTTTGATATCAGGCAAATAAAACTTTATAACTCTGTCCTTGAAATTCCTGCCATTTTATTATAAGAGATTTTAATATAAGTATAAAATTTATACATACAAACTTTGTTAATAGATAATAACCAATCAAGCTGAGAAAATAGATGAGATGGCAGCTGTAATGAAAACTGCGGCTGCCTTAGATGAGGAAAATGAACTGAAAGGAAAGGAGATATTTCATACTCTGAAGGAGGAAAATGCCACACTTCGAGAAATAATAAATATTGCAAATAAATTTGGTTCCTTAAACAAAGAGTGTCCCGTAGAAAACAAAACCGTTCAAACAGATCCGCCAATAGATTAAAGCAATTTATGAAAATTTTTGATCTTTTTTTTATAAAAAGTTAACCAGTATTTATTTCACAGACACGTTCATGACACATATATGTATTAATATGAGATAGAATCTGTTACTTATAGGTAAGAAGTGTATGTGCAGGTGTAGTATATATATACGTATTAAACATTTGTAATAAATTGTACAAGTCATTTGCGACTATATTTATTTTATATTATTTAATATTGAAATTATGCATGTTACGATTAGTATTATGGAATTTTTTATTTATTGTATATTTATAACAAGAGAAAGAAATTGAATATTCACAAATAGATTGAAGATTGTATTCTATGGTAGAAGCTTACCTTTTTCTTGTATTTTGATTTTGTCAGACAAGTTGTATGAATGCTTGAGGAAACGTCGCTAATTTCACAATGCCGATTTTCAAGAAAACTATTCATATGAAAATTTAGCTGCTTCTTTAGAGATTTCCAGAAAGTTAGAAATTCGTTTGTGTCCCCTACGTCGTAAAAACTAAAAGATTTACTATATGGTACGCAGGCAAATTTTCGGTCTTCCTCGCAAATGTATTTCTGATATTTATGATACAATTGGTTGAAAAGGCGCATTTTTCTCTCATAAAAAAAGTGCATAGAACGGGTTATGCGTTTCAGCAGAAAGGACGAAGGAAAAAAAGGATTATAAACCTGGATGCAATCTGGTTAAGCAGGTACCGTGCGAAGTTTTATTACGTGCGTTTTTCTATCGTTAGAAATATGTCCTTGACAGCACTTTAAGATTTTAACATCGAGTCAATATATTATACATTTATTACGTAATCATGTAATCGCGATTAACTCTCTGATTAGCTATAAAAGATGTTTTTTATCTTTCACAAAACAAATTAACAAAATTATTTTCGGAACGAATTAGCTGTATAGAAAGTAGATAAGATTAAGCGGAATTTGCAACAGTCAATAAGTTATTTCTAATAAGTATTAATGCGAAAATCATTATACATAAAGTACATTATAAAAGATACTCATAAGATAATGCTAAAAGTTTCAAAAATTTAGAAAGCTAAGGAAATTCAGCAATATAAGTTAGCACTTCAAGAATTTAGAAAGCTAAGGAAATTTAGTAATATAATTATATTGCTAAATTGTATGCTCCTTGAAGAGTATATGATTAGAGGAAAGTATCATTAGAAAGTGTTATGAACATTAAGACGCAACATTAAGAACATTTCTGGTGTACCAATGTCCTTATAATTAGTGCGGAATTGGCCCTACATCACATATACGTAGCACGTATAGAGGGATATAGGGCCAACTCAATCTAGGAAGCGGGATGGAAGCGTGGAAACTTTAAACCGGCCCCGGATTGCAGTCTAGCACCGTTCAGTCAGCTAGAGGGTGTTCTACTTCTATCATGTCAAATGTTAAGATGAACTATAGAAAAACAGCGTGCGTGCTCTTTTCAGAAAGTATTTTATTAGATTCAACTAACGGAAAATATTTTATAGAGACTTGTAATGTTCACACACATACACACACAAACCATTATTCCTATCTCGACTTAATTGTAAGTTTTGGTGAAAAATATGATAAACATGTGAAAATATATATGATATTATTGAAAGGCCAAATTTCGAAAACAGAAAACAAAGTTTGAAAATTTTATTCAAAAATTTATTTCGGCTTTTTCCCGTAGATTATCTCAACTTAATTAACAGTATTAATAATAGGTATTTTGTAAGACTAAACTTGTTTCAAAAATTAATTTCGAACTTAAAGTTGCTCATGCAAATTTTTTTCTTCAACTTTTCTTCGCAGCAGATTAAAACTTCATAATTATATAAAAATGTTATATGATGATATGAAAAATGACATAAAAAGTCTCCGAAAAACAATATACAGTATTCTTTACGATTGAATGTTGATCCAGTTTTACATACCAAGATACCAATTCACGTTCGTGAACATTGAACACCCCGTATAGTTGATGCACATTCTCATGCGCGCGTATACGTGCATAAGGAAAGTGGACTTACACACGAGTTCGTCGAGCCAGTGAGCTGTGCTGCACAATTCACGCATCTACGAGTCTCGTCTTCTTTCAGTTCCTCATTGGACAACCCTATTCACCAAGGTCATCCTCCCTCTATTCCCCTTCAGCTCTTTTTTTATGCTCCGCGTTCCCGGAGAGAGATGCGATGCAGAAGGGTTTTTTTATAACGGCTTGTCCTTGGAGCCGACAATGACTAGCTAGCGTTTCCTGCGCTATCTAGCAACGCGGCACCTGTTACAGGCGCTGCTCTTTTCGAACTGATCGACGATTATCGATTTTCTACCCCTACTTCTTCTAAGGATGTCTGTTTTCCGTCGGACAATATCGCTTCTTCATCTTTTCAGTATTATATTCTTAAATGATCCTGCATTTTTCTGCTAGCTAGCTTCGTATCGTATTTTCAACAAATTTGTACTCGCCTGACTTGAATCTTTCTTAATTTTTTATTCTTGGGCAGTAAAGAAGCGTGATTGGTAGATTTTATGCAGATGCAGATATTACATTAAGTCGTTTCCGAAATTGGCTCCAATAAAAATAAGTAACTTGAATTTACTTCAATGAAGTTGTTAATATTAATGTTAATATTAATTGCAATGTATACCAAATTTTATATTATTATAAACAATTGTTATAAATGAAAATGGGCACAATCTGGAAGATTTGATTTTGTCGTGATTCTTTATTTTCTAAATTAGCGTGCGGTACTCTAAGGGAGTCCTCGTAGAATCCTTTCAGAGTCGTTGCTCCGCGCCGCTTGGCTGAAAAAGTCGTTGAACGAGAGCGCCCGGTGCATCGACCACGGGGTTGTCGAACGGGCGGAAGCCTGCAAATAGAAACCAGTTTCTTCCCGATTGCGAGCTCACCGAGCTCCTTTTTTTACTAGATTCCTCTTCCGCGAAAGTGTTACAAGGTCGTTGAAATCGCATGCGTAACCGAAATATTTCTGCGAATTTGCATTCTGCGAAAGGATCAACACAAATACAGATCGAACAATTTGTGAAAACCTTTTTCGAAAGTGTGAAATTGTTCTTACCAACAACATTAAAAAGTAAAATCTATTTTAATTTTAACTTTTAAAGTAACATTCAGTTGTTTATAACGATAGAATCGCTATCATTACAGAATACAGCGAAATGTTTGTTTATTTTAAGAATACCAGTTTTTTTTATTTGTGGTCTCAAAGGTCAAACTGCACAACTTTATCACAAACTTCTGGATATCGTAAAAATAGATATCATAAAACTAGATTTATTGCTTTTTCGACCGTCCACGGATTTAGCTACGGGCGCAATTATATTAGGAATGAATGACAGCAATGTCTGCACAGATAACAAAAATAAGCTTATTGCAATTATTTTCCGTATATACAACAAAGTTTTGATGAGTCATTACTATACGAGCAGCTCTGAATAGAACAAAAAGTTTGATAAAAATCATCCGCGACTTTCTTAGCGGAATTTCACATAATTCCACTAAACACAATGAAAAAGAAAGAAAAAAAAGGAAGCGCTTATATATATTCTCGGGCGTGGATTTTTCCTCGAGCTCACTTCGTAGGAGCTAAATGTTTTCGGAGCTTGAGTGTCGGAGAAAGAGGAAGCTGCTGCTGCTGCAGTCGCGAACGAATAGGTCGGGAAAAATCACACGCATATGTAAGTACCACATGCGTGTGCCCGCAGTCAACCGCTGCGTGCGTGCGTGTGCTGCGTAGATGCAGTTTTAGGAAATCACGCGCGTACACGTGGCAACATCGCACCGCGGGCTAACATTCCACGTGATCCAGGACCGGTTTGCGGGTTGCCGACCCACTAACACTCGCCTAATGCAGATAAACCCACGCCCTATATGTGGGGTACACGTCGCTTATTTTTTATTGCGACTCGGCGGCCGGAGCTGCGTTGCCGCGCGCACCGCGCGCACATCGCGCACGTTGCGGCGCTTCACCGATTTTCAAAGTCACAAAAAAAAACCGGCTGGCCTAAAATTATTTGGCTGAAGGGACCGGCTGGCTCCCGACGGCAGTTGGCAACACGCTAGTGTTGATTAATAATGCGCTGGAAGGCTCTATAACGTTCCCATACAGCACGAAAAGATTGCATATATATTGCAGGAATCTTCCACCGCAACGTAGCGACATTGCAAATTCACTGCGAAATGTTTCTGCAGCATTGCTATGGGGTTGCAGGAATGTGAAAATGTCCGCTTTTCGGAACATTGCAACGAAACGTCATAATAATATTGCAATGTAATGAATTTGCAATATTATAATTATTCATTATTATATACTTTAAATATTTTTATTTATATAACTTCAATATTTTTATTTATTAACATAAATAGACAATTATATGTAATATAACAATAGTAATAAAAAATTAAATAAACATTTTCTCTATTTTTGTTATAAAAAAGTAACTGTTCTTTATAAAAAAAACTTAAAAATCCTCTTCTTGAGATATTATTTTTCCTTTAATTATGTTAAAATATTTTTCCTTTAATTAAATAATTGAATCTTCTTCGTTTTTGTTTGTATGTTACCTGTAAAAATAAAATAGGAATTAAAATTCATATATTAGCATAAAATTAAATAAAAATATACATACTACAAGTATGTATAAAATTATATGTAAAATGACATACTTTGATCTCTCAATCCTAACCGGAGCTCGAGCAAGCCACTTGGAAATGCATTCAGCAATTTCTGCATCAGTGGCATGATTGTGTATTTCACGAACAGCTTCTATAACAGAAAAAGTTATTAAAAATATTACAACTATTAATATGCAGTTTTCTAATGAATTTCCATAATTTTGAGGTTATAGTGATATAAACCGTGAGATAAGCAAATAGAGTGATTCTCTATTATAATTAATTAATAGATACAAGATTTTAACAGCACACAAGTGCTATAATGAGACATAATATTATAAAAAAGTACTTACCTTTTTCTTTTACGTAACTACTTTCTTTTAGAATGATGCTCGCGTCGTACAACCACCATGTTCTTTAGATAGTCGAAAGAGACAAACACCGCATACGCATATTACCGAGCTCAGATTCTGGTCATCACACATCATTGGTCGAATAGATTTGGACGAATCTCGTTAGGGTAGGAAGACTCCAATGTTTTAATAAAATGAATTATTAATATTAATTAATTAAAAATTTTGATTGTGCAATGTTTCCGAAATATTAATGTCATGTTGCTGCAAGTGTGCTGGCATTTTGCGGATATATATCTCTGCAATGTCTTTGTACTGTTGCATTGCAATTTGCAACGTTGCAACGTTGCTGCAACGTTGCTGCAAGCTTCTGTGCTGTATGGGTTGGCACAACGCTCGCATAATGGCACGAGGAACGCTAATGCGTTTATAATCATCCGCATGAAAAGACAATTATTCCAAAAATTTCGAAACGCATCGGACGACGCTCTGTCAATTTTGTAAACACGAAGCTTTATTTTCTCAAGGTCGCGCCAAATTTGATTCCATCACGGCCATCACAAGTTTCGCGATACCCGCGGTAGCAGTGAGCGCTGTTTTCCGTAATGTTATTGACGCGTACGGTTGACTTTAGCTGTTGTATCTTGTCGCTTCTCACGTCTAATCGCACGACAACAAAGGTACGGTACGGTTATCTAAAGATTCAGCGGATTCAATGACTATTTCTTCGTGACCGGATGACGATGATCGGCGGAAGTCAAGGCGCTACGGGGTTAAGCTTAGATCTAAACCGCCTATAAGGTCTGTATGATACGACGTTCTCCAAAGCCTCATAATAATCGATAAAATGATAATTTACAAATTTTGTGAAAGTTAATAATCGCGCGTGTATATGTACATATTGCACGTTGCGTCGATCATTATCAGATCACGTATATGCGTGATTCGATCAGTCGTTCGGTTCTTATCGAGAGTCAATCAGCGGGTAAATGCCGCGCTTAAATGACCCACATTCCATTCGGAAGCGCCTTTATCCCGTTCTGCGTTTTGCACAACACGAGACCGGCCTGCGTAACACCTGTTGAAGCTGGCCGGTAAATAGGGTATTACGGTCAGCGGTTATGGTCAGTATTGAAAGGCGCCGAAAGGCAGAACGAATCCGAACGGGTACACAGAGAAAGAGAGACCTAATGCTCTTTCAGCTGCAAGGAATAATTGCACTTGACGCGCGAGAGGAACGTGGTGTGCGTGCCGGGGGGTGCCAGCGGCCACCAGACGAAGGATACTTTTTCCATTGTGCCAGCGACAATGTATCAGCAGGTAGCTGATCATCGATCGGGCGTCCCTATCCGGTCAATGACCTTGCAATGCAGCAAAGGGCGAGGCCGCTTCTATTCGTGAATACGTGTGCAGGGATTGGTGCTTAACGCGCACGTCGCAAGCGCGAGCGGCCGCGCGCGCGATAGCATATTGCGTGTGTGGAGAAGTCGAGAACTCGCACGCATCTCCATACTCGAGCGTCTACAAGAGAGAGATGGAGGGAAGAGAGAGGAGAGAGAGAGAGAGAATCCCAAAGCCAACTGCGCGATACCAAGCAGCTTCAGGGCTTATGAGGAACCTGTTTTCCTTTATGGGGTTTCCACGTCCTTTCCCGCTTGTCGACGTAACGTCGTAACGAAGGGGGAGTCCTCTTTCAGGACTCAGGCTCGGGAGAAAGAATTTCTCGACCTTTCTCCATTTTGATTGGGACCGCCGATTTTTGCATCAATCAAAAATATTTTATCTCAAATTTTTATCAGGCAGGGCCCCGAAAGGAATTCTGTTCGATCACGTGCAATGTGTAATATAATCACGAAAAGTACTAATGATAATGGGAACATCGCCAACAACTTTGACGATCGTTAATTTGACTCCTTATCAACGATGCTCCGATTTGAGTTTTCCAAACATGTAATATAGCTGGAAATTGCACTTTTATTTCTTAGGAAATATTAACATATATATTAATTTTATTTTTATTCATTTTACATATATATGTATACATATAATTTGTATATACTTTATAAATTATTTATAAATTACTAGAGGAGAATCCCCTATTATGAGATATGCTCCTAATATGAGATAATGGGGTTTCTGCTAAACTAGTGAGCATCATCTGTTAGTTCCACCATGAACTTATTACTCTTGGTGTAAAATGTATTTAGTGAAAAATTCATTGTTCGTTATTGCGTTTAGCCTTTGCAAGAAAAGGTTTGTGAAATTGTGAACATGTCAAAGGAACTTGAGGTAAGTCTTTAAACCTTGTTTATTATATAATAAAGAAATGGTTGGCAATAAATTCAGTATGCAATGATAGAGTAGAATCGTAGTAACAGGAAAATACGCAATTTGTTGAATTGTTTAATTGTAGAGGTTAGATTTCATGATCGCGGAACCGCTAGGCGCGTGGCTCGTATAATGAGATATTCAAGGTACTCTTAATATGCGATAATTATTGCTCGAATATGAAGATTATGTAGTGTAATAAAATGAAAGAAAATACTACTTAAGGTTAAAGAAAAGTTAATACGAATTTATATTACGAATTTTTGTGTATTTAATTTTTATAGAATCTGACTATGGAGGTTAGTTAGAGATACGAGGAAGCGTCGACAGTGGAATCGTGAAGATTTGACGAAGGCTGTGGAAGCAGTATTTTTATAAAACTATCTAATATAGTTTTTTAATTGCAATACTGATGTATTTTGCACTTTTAACACCGATTTCTCGAAGTATCTTATATTAGGAGCACATTTTCTCGATCCTGCGTAAAGCTCTTTTTCAAATTTTTTTAATTTTCAAAAAAAATAATATTTAAATTAGATTTTTCATTTCACCAACCTAAAGCTTATTAAATTCTCTTCAAGATAACGTATTACATTTTTTAATTCTGCCCATAGATTTCCTTACATTCGGCAAAATCGATATGGCATCTCATAATCGGGGACTTTCTTCTATTAGTTTATATGTTTTACGTTGTTATTGGACGACGACAACCGTTTGAAATTTTTCTACAAATGACGTTAGTTTGTAGAGAGCTTAACCGATAAGTGATATGAGAATATACACGCGATGCGAAAAGTTTTGACTCGAAATAGAGACTTTGGTCTCTCTATTTATAGTTTTCCGTAGCCAAGAAGTAAACGCGTATTGACACATTGTACTTTTCATATCAACGTTGTGTACACAGTTGCGACTAGACAAGTGAGATTATATGGTAGCGTCGGTTTGCCATCGCTATGCCATCGCGGCATGCTTATGGAAGATACGCGCAATCATGGAAGCACTGTGCTATCAGTTATTCGGACAGTCTCGATAAGCAACCAATCGGCCGCGGCGCCCCGTTTCTCTATCATTACGCGATAGTGCGCTTTCCCCAGCTTATCACTTGCCGATGCGCTACGAATTATCACCTTCTTTTGTCATATATTTGCGCTTCTTACGATCGACCGACAAAATTTAATTTTCCCGAAAAATCTCGATAGCCTATCAATAAATTATCGCAAATTTCACAGGATGTTGTACCATATTATGTCCACTTCCTGTGCCAGTTCTGAAACGCCCTATATTAATAGCAGCTGTAGAGCTGCGATCTGATAAAGAAGAGGATGCCAAACACGTAGCCCATTTCCCATAAAACATAATCTTTATTTTTACGACTGACGTTTTGATCAATTTCGAGCGAACCGGAAATTTCCAAGTGCCGATACAATACAATTAGAAGTGACCGAGAAAGGACTCTACTTTCCGCGAATTAAAGAAAATTACTGTGACTATATCATAAATTATAATATTATCATGAAAAATAAATAAAATCACGTAGAACGTGGAAAAGAAAAATACGTTAAAAAATGGGAGGGAATTGCAATAACGATCTTGTTGAGCATTCCGCCGGGGAAGATTCGATCTTGCTTAGAAGTAACATTAATGTCGCGAGTACGTGCGAGCCACCTTTTGCTGCGATAGCATACGTGTAAGGTAGATTCGTGGGGAGATGGTGGGTGCCACACGAGGCTATATAAAAATCATAATGCGATCAGGGGATGCGTCAAGAACCGGGTATGAAGGATGCGTCCTGCGGCGATCGGACCGCCCCGCTTATGCACCGGTTGCCGGCGTAGCCCGTATGCATCTGCTCTCTCGCTACCTCCGAATATAGGTAGAATCTTTCGATGGCGCAACGGGACAAAGATTCACCTTGCCATCGCGCGTCGCATTCCTCCCCTCCCCCCTGTGATCCCCTCTACGAAATCGTCATCAGAGTCGACATAGTACGTACATAGAGAGAAAGAGAGAGAGAGACGCGCGCGCGCGGGCGCAGGCATGGCTGTGAAAGCGATTTTTCTTCGGCTAGAGTCCGCTTTATCGTGCCTCTCCTTCGTTTTTAGACTCACTCGGGAGATAAGCGGAATCAAGCCGCATATTTTCGACCATCCTCGAACGCGCGGCTGCATGCACACTCGTGGATAAACGGAGTTTCGAGCATTTTAACACGCGTAAAACTCAGTCAAGGAGGAATGTCCCATTTATTTTTGCCGTTTACTACTCGCAAAACTTTATCCAAATTTTATCATTTGCGGAATGACCGCACGATTTTCAACGTTTCTCGATCCGTAATTTCGATCTGCTAGTATTGTTGGTTTTTTGCATCATGATATTTAATATCTTAATTAAAATTCCGCTACAAAAAAGGATATAACAATGTCTACTTGAATTTACTTATTTTTTGAAAAAAAAAAAAAAAACGTCACGCCCTGTCATTTTTATGGCAATTTAATTATTTTAATGTGATAATCTTCATACGAGAAATTAATGTTGCAATATTAAAGGCCTCGGTAAGCTAAGCTTAACGATTAGTGACCGTCATTATGAGCAACCACGGAGTTCGACGGTCATTTCCCTTTTTCGTTATGTTTCCCGTTTTCCTAGAATTTGCGATTTTCTCACGATACTCGAGTGGAAACGTCGTGCCTTTCGTCCCCCGCATGGCAACGTTACCCAATTCGTGTAAGATTTGCCTATGTGAGCGTGCATGGGAAGAGGGTGCGCACGTGTATTCGTGAGGGCTACGCGCCGAAATTACACGCGCTCGCGCACACATATGCACGCACCACGCACGCATGCAGAAGCCAACGGCGGATGCATCATAGGATTTGGGCGTGGTCGCGATTTTCATGAAGGTATTCTCGCTCATAAGCGCAATTCACGCGTTTCCCCTCGAATTTCGTTATGCGCGTGTATTCGTGCACCGCTTCGTGCATGTTACTGGTACCGCGATGAACCGTGCGGGAAGATGACGCGGGTGTAACGCAAGACTGTCCATGCACCGTGTAAATATACGCGTATGTTTGCGTATGTGCGCGTGATGTATCTCGCAGGATATTGGCCCAGGAGCTGTGTGATTGGCCGATAGTGCGCGAGCACTAGTCGAATAGTGATGGCGTGTATATGTGTGTATACATGTAATGCGTGTGATGCGTCGAAATGTTTCACTATACATATGCGCGACGCAATGGCGTAAGTTTTACGTATTTCCCGCGTGCATAATCGCTTACTCGCGTGAAAAACTGAACTGTAAAGATGGATGTTACACGAAATATAAGCATATCTTTATGTCATATAATTATTTGCTATGGTTAACTAAAACTGTTAATCTTTTACGCGTTTGGCAATCTCATTATCTTGACAATACGTGATTTATTTTCTTTTATTTTAATTAACAAGTATTTACTACGAAATGTGAAATTCTTTATGCAAATAATATAGGAATTTGTTTTATGCGAGTGTGTGTGTGCAGATCTGTTTAAAATAGGTTAGATTAGGCAATGTTATCACTCTTTAGAAGATTAGCTTGGATGTCAAAATAACATCCGCAACATAAAGAAATTACAATAACATATTTACATATATTCGATAATATTCTCAAATTGCTTCCCAAGGAGAACAAAAAGTCACGATAATGTCAAAATGATGTCTTTTTGACATTAGTGTGACTTTTTGTTCTCCTTGGGTTCGTATAAACTTGCAAAACACTAATGCGAGTATTTCCTTTCCTGAGAATTTTTCGGAGACTTGAGTGTCGTTAAAAACAAGTTTAAAGACGAACAATTTCAACATCGGGCTCTTTTACACGTCGTACACGTGTTTACATTCCAATAATCCCACATTTACATGATACATTCATATTTCAAATAATTTGAGAATTTTTCGGAGACTTGAGTGTCGGTAAAAACAATTTTAAAGATGACGTACAAATTAACATCGGGCCCTTTTATAGGTCATACACGTGTCTAGATTCCAGTAACTCCACATTTACATGATAGATTTACATTTCGAGTAATTTGGAATTTTCCGGAGACTTGAGTGTCGGTAAAAACAACTTTAAAGACGAGCAATTTACATCGGGCCCTTTTACACGTCGTACACGTGTTTAGATTCCAATAATTACGTACTTATGTGACAGATTTCCATTTGAAGTCCTTGATATTTGAATGATCGCTTTGACGGGAATTGTGACCTTGAAAGTTGGAACGGGAGTCGATGCACGGCCACGGTCGCAGCCTTTCCGAAGGTGACGCCATTGCGGACGCACACGTCGATGTCGAGGGTTCACGGATAGGGCTCTACCACCCCTATGATCGCTGCCGCGTGACGAGCAGCCGTGCGGGGAACGGCCTCGCAGCGCGGTTCACGGTGCAGCGTCAGTGGTCAACGAGCAAGCCGTAAGAGAGGTCTCCTGTTTTGCGTTGAGGACGCGCTCTCCTCGCGAGAACGTGGACTTTCCTCGTGCGCGTGGGGGTCCTAACGCCAGTCGCCTGCAGTTTAAGTGGCAGTGCTGCAGTTAACTGGAGAACGGCGGAGTGTGTGAAAGAAAAGTGCGCGCAGTTTCAAGAGTGCTGTCTTCGTGCCCGCATCAGAAGCAGGAAGATGTAGAAAAGTTTTCCAAACCTCGTTCCCCAAAACGTTGCTTCTAGACGTTATTGCTTGGCGAGACTCGAGATTGTCAGACGACAGAATAGTATTGTACGAAAATAAAAGTTCAGTCTGCGGTTCTTCTTTTTTTTTCGTAATTTTCATCGTCGGAGTAAGTTCGGAATGACTGGATTTGAGATATAAGAGCACCCCGCGGGTGGATACCTCTCTTACGTACTTCTCGGCGATCGTTGAAAATCATCGTATCCTTCATTACGCGACGGCTATCGTAAAGTGGCTAAAGGTAAGTTAATAAACGCTTTTCTCATCTTTAATGTCTCGCAGAAAATCAGTGAATTAATATTTCATTTTCATTCCCGTTCATTCATGTGTACCTAATACGTTAAGAGAGAACGCGGCTACATTAAGAACATTTAAAAATAATCAATTTCTGGCGATAATTATTGTACGTATAAAGGTCCCTAAAAATTTAGAAATGATCTTTTTAATGGAAGAGAGTAATTAGATTTCTCAATGTAATTAATCTCTTTACAAACCTAAAACAATTCTTGTTTTATTGTATTGATATTAATAATTAATTCTCTAAATTACGTACGATTTCCTCTCGCGAGCTTGATTAACGAATGGCTATCTGCACACAACTTTTCCTTATTTATTTTAAAAACATTGAATATCAAATAAATTATTTCCTTTTTTTGGCTTTAATTATTTAATTATTTAAAAATTACTGGCTTTTAATTTAGATTACTTTTCATCTTTTATTTCTTTTTTCATTATCTTTATATCTTTGTTGCGAACCTCTTTTTGGTTTCATGAACAAATAGGCTGATTGAATTTTTATAATCTGCAAGTCGACGTGAATAAAGTATTTAGAAGATGATATTGTAAAAGTAGATTCACGTTTTCACGTGTGCAATGCTTTTCTAACACACGCTAACAACGCATTCATTACGTTTATTGTATATCAATTTCCATTGTCGACGTTGTCCAAATGAACGTGGAAGTTGGTGAAAGCGGGTGACTCACCCCTCGCGAGAAATGCAAATATTGACTAGCTTGGCCACGACATGATAGCGCCCTAACGGGCTTAAAACATCGATCGTTTCGCTTTCCCTAATTATTATCGATGATAAGAAAGTCATGATAGAAAAGCGAAAACCTTTAAATTAAAAGCGATAAACTTATAGTATACAAATTTAAGGAGAGGTAAAGATGATAAACTATATTATTATGGCACGATGCTTTCATATATTTTTAGTATATTTTATTCAAATTATTAAAGATATTTGTATATTGTATGTGTGTAGAGAGACTATTTGAATACGATTATCTATAGAGGAACATAAGCTTTCACCATAATGTAATTATTTTGCAATTCCAACAGTTTTATCTTATTATTTTTTCTATCTTTATCTTTATTATTCTTCCATTATGCGTTTGTTAGTTTTGTTGGCTTATATCTGTATCCGTGCGAACATTCCTTCCGGGTGACGTTTTTGTGCTAATCACCTTAAAATTTCAGAACGTGATACGTAATGCTCGCGACGCGAATGTAAGTTTCGAAAAGAGCCTCGGGATTCAGATTATTAGCCAAAACAAATTAGCGAGAAATGATAAGCATGAACTATCCAGGAAGTACGTGCTTATCATAATTTATTTATCAAATGCAACGAATGAACAATATGAACTATGGTTCATATTGTTTGTCATCAATTATGCCATATTAATTGCAGGACAAATTGAAAACTTATTCGTTCGAAAGTTTTCATTTTAGAATGATAAATGCAAAATGTGATAAAAATGATAAGATTATTTTGTGATTTATCCTGCATATAAAGATGTATTGCGTATATAGTCATTTTCGATTTCTGAATGAATACGAAATTAATTTCGTCTTTCTTGAAATGATTTCTAAATTTCAGTTCTTGCATTTATTCTGCTTAATAGATAAAATAGATGGTAGAGAAACATAATTCAAAATTAATCTTTATTTAATGGTACGTGTTACTAATTGCTTTATTCTGGAATGGATGATATTTTTATATGTTTAATGATAATAATTGCAAAAAGTGTTTGTACATTACTTATAGCATACTCTATGTTTGTATGGAAAATTGCGGGTTTAATTTGAAAATATTGGTTTTTCCCATTCTTATACTCAATTATAGAAAATTCCGCAAAAGAGCTAAGTTTCAAAGATTTAGGGGAACATTCTTTCCTTCGGCTTTTCGGGCTTTGATTGTGTCATACGTACATCGTAAAGTCGAATTCCGAAGATAGCAAATTTCTTATTCCAAGAAAATTTTCGGACTTGGAATGATTATACATAAAGATACAAAAAGAGCTTATCGAAATAAAGATCAAAAGAAATTCTTGTATTCATGCCGCAAGGATTTCCGTAAATTATTTTATGTTCCTTACCTTTTATTTTCTCTTTTCCTTTGTGTGAATACGCGCACGTGTCTGATTGCTATATCATTTATATTAACAATAAATGTTTCAAATAAATTAAAATTAAACAATGAGATATAGTAATAACCTTCAAGTTTTCATTTTAATTAAGAATAATAATTTCTTTCTGAAAAAGATTCTGGAAATAGGTAATAGATAAAATAGATAGTAGAGAGAGACATAATACAAAATTTTAATCTCTATTTAATGATACGTGTTACTAATTTGTTAACTAATGGGATTAATAGAATTATTGTTATCTTTATACATATTATGATAAATAATCACAATAATAAATTATTAGATTTATTATTAGGATTATAAGATACATATACATCAGAAATTGAATAAAATGTATTTATTTATATAATAACGCGGTTGCATTATTTGCTTGGGTTGTAGATTCTTGCGACAAATCGTCACTAAATTTTGGACCTCATCATGGAAACTACCTCGTCTCAACAATACCGCCTTCGCTGGAATAATCACCGTACGAATCTCCTGAATGTCTTTGAAGAACTCCTGCAAAACGAAGAGTTCACTGATGTGACTCTCGCCGTGGAGAACAATCTCATCATCAGATGCCACAAGATCGTCTTGGCCGCGTGTTCTTCCTACTTCCAGAGACTGTTTCTCGAGTTGCCATGCAAGCACCCGGTAGTCGTGCTCAAGGATGTCAAATACTCCGAAATAAAAGCTATTTTGGAATACATGTACCGCGGCGAGGTGAACGTCGCTCAGGAGCAATTGACCGGTATGCTAAAGGTCGCGGAAGCGTTAAAGGTGAAGGGCCTAATAGACGAGAACGGCGGTGAAGGCTCAGTGCACGACGATTCCCGTCGCGAGGATAGGCACGTGGAAACCTCGATGTCACCACCACCGGCTATTAGCACCAGCACTGGTACTAGTACTACGGTAGCGCACAGCAGTGCTCATGACGCATCACCGCCGCATTCGACTGATGGCGCCTATGGTTCCTACGCCAAGTCCGCGATCGATCACGGTCACAATCGTCTCGCCTTATCAATGTGGGGGTTACCAATGCACCATGCAGCTCACCAATCTTCGCCACATTCTTCTTCCGTCGCCGCTGTCCTCGGCACTAGCTCGTACGACAACGGCTTTGAGAACGTGCCGTTCAAGCGCAGAAAGTTGCTTCATTCCAACTTGCTGATGAATCGCGACACGCCGATACTGCGCACAGTGCTTGGCCAGGGCCACGCTGACAGTTCGCAGAGCATATCCACCTTGCCACCGCCTGACGGTCACGAAGCAGTCAACTTCCGTACGAGCAGCAATGGTTCTGCCAACGATAACGATAACCGTCGCAGCAGCAGTGATCTTGCACACGGCGAGGTGGCCCACAGCCCTTATACGGACGTCTCCTTCATGGACGAAGATGAGAAACAACCATCGCCGCAGTCGTATCCTGGTGATAGTAAATCAGGTATCAGAAAGTCACAGATTTTTTTATAATTTAATAATAATTGGCCAGGCAACCCTTTTTTATTATCAATTTAAAATCAATAATTATTAATCAATTATGGCAAATAGGATTGTTGCAGCTTGGTATAATAATTATACTTACCGAAATAATGATCGCTGACGAAGGCTTATTTATTTCAGTTAGTTCTAACTTAATTTTTTCGCTGGTACGTTTTAGGCATCGCGAACTACGTCCCGCAGAAACCCGAGTGGAAACGATATAAGCAGTACACCCGGGATGACATTATGTCTGCGATTGAGGCGGTGAAAGGTGGCATGAGTGCTGTACAGGCAGCGCGTAAACACGGTGTACCGTCGCGCACGCTTTATGACAAGGTGAAGAAGCTCGGCATCACAACATCACGGCCATTTAAACGTTCCGCGTCCAACGGCAGCAGCGGTGCTTGCTTCCCGTATGGTATTGGCGGCAACGTGAATGGCGGAATTTACAGCGGTGCCCTGTCCGAAAACGAGAGCAGTAACGTCAACATCGCGGAAAGTACGGCTAGCAGGGGCTCCGCCGCGCTCGAAACCACCTACGCTAAGGCGAAGGATGTTCCACCAGATCGCGATTCAGTATCGGACTCGATGGCACCCTGCAGTCCTAGTCCGGTCATGCGTTGTGCTAAGCAAAAACAACAGCAAGAAAGCATGGACGATCAGGTTGAGGATCTTTCGGTGAGTCGTAAGTCCGATGTTCCAGTGATAGTTCCGCCGTCTACTGCGCCAGATGCGATTAAGGTCGAAGCGCAGGACGTTGGGCCAGATAACAGCGACTGTTGCGACTACAATTAATTTGCGATGCATCAGAAAAAGAGGCAGCGATGAGATGATCGACATGTGCTTCCGTCCGAGGGATAATTTCAGAGTACAACTTAGGTAGAGGGAAGCATTTTTATACGCATATCAAATATGCTGAGTGTAGTTATGGAATTATCGTTCTTTCAATCATCCTTTTAATACCGAAGAGAATCCTGACTGAATCGCTTCATCAATTTTTGACGAATAGTTCGAAGTAGTTTCTCCCTCTACCTCTTTGAACGGCACTATTTTATCCAGAGGAGTTATCATATTTTTCGTCAAGATTTTATCATGAACTTACTCGTAATTGTGACAGCAAATTATTAAGAAAAGGACAAAAAATATGTATTCAATATAATTACCGATTTCTTGCCCAATTGTCCTATCATAGTTGTGAAAGCAAGGAATTTTTAAATTTTTCTATTTTATCTGTTCTCTGTCTACCTTTTCTTTCTTCTTAAGTGATAGCTCTTCTGGAGAAATCCGCTTGCCGTTCTAGTTGTATCATTTGATCACTATTAATTAAACAATTCATATTTTATTTTTCTTTCTGTGTAAGCGCAAAGACGGACTTACGTTCGCTGGTGCATAATGGTAATGACGCATTCATAAAACACAAAACAAAGAAAACGTCGAATGTTCGTCACTACTTCCAATTTTCTACCTCGTACAAGACTGAACACGTACATCATAGATTCAAGACTGAACGTATTAGCACATACATTTCAAATTTGTGAAAGCTTAATGCTGTTATGGTAAATCGTACAAATTAATTTGCCATTATGAGATGAGAATTATATCTGTAAAAGATATATACCGTGCATTAGATTTCTTTCTTTTCTGATTGATTTTATAACATGCAAAAAGTTTTAAAATTTATTTTCGCTTTACTTTCAACAATTTTATAGCACTATATCTCATAAAGTAAATGTTACAAAATTCCAAGATATTTATATTCGTGTAATTATTGCGGTGCGATAAAAATCTTGATTATTAACGAACGAAATATCTTATAAAAGTCGCCTTATTAATCTTTATCATCATTTACGTTAAGCTTTAAACATTTTTGAAATAATGGGATATGCCTTATACATTTAATGTATTTTGTTATTGTGATTCATTTTAATTTGCAATTTATTAACATAATATAGGAGAAAAAGAAAATAAGTAAGTAAATTATATAAGCAAGTGTGCAAAGAGACGTAAGCATTTAACTAACAAATTAAGATCAATCATATTGAGTGCGGTCCATAATGCTATTCCAGATCGATTACCTCTTGATTTTATGCTGTATATTAAATTGAAGTGCATGATTTTATCATATTATTCAGATTATACATAGCTGTATTTGTCCAAATTATTATGTTAACTAGTTATTTTATGATAATAATCGACTAAAATAGATACAAATTAGAGTAGACTTCTGAACCTATTCTAATTTCTTTTTCTACGGAATTTTTCGTAACGTAATGTAAATATTAGGTGGTTATTATCATTCGTTGTATATTAAAATGTTTTAAAGCGTTCGATAGATCAATCAAAATCAGATCATGCTTTAAATGCTCTGGAATACAAATTTATGATTAGAATATGATTTAAAACTCTATATGGTCCGCATTCATAGGAGAATGCTTATTATTTTTATATATTTTAAAAGCATTTTAAAAGCGTATTTCTATGTTCGTGTTTAATAATCGTACAAGTTATTATTATTATATAGAACATGTCGTCATTATCATATTCGTCTCTGAATTACGTTAAAAAAACTTATCATTAAGTGTTGATGCGGTAATGGCGGGAGATTTTGTACATAGCAATTATAAAAGCGTTTCGTTCGTAAACTTCGTATAATTTTGTTAATAATTGAGATATTTCTGTTAATTTGTTAGTAATTGTAAGTACTTCATTGTGTAATTGTTGTACTTCATCGTTACTAACTATGGCTTCGGGATACAAATGCAATATTGCTCAAAGCATACCTATCAACAGATAGTATAATAATATGAACTACCTCATTGTTCAATGAACTGCATGTATGACTGCATGTTCATTAACTAAGAGAGTAAGACTGATAACACGAATCCAAATGCAGATATATTGAAAATCAGAATTTGTTAAGAAGAGATATATATATATATATATAAACATATAAATAGAGATATAAAAAAAGATATATATATATTATATAAGTTGAATGATATAGTGTATCTTTAGGTTTGTTTTTTTTGCTGCACTTCTGAACTAGTGCAATAAGTTAGAGTGAGACACATATATAGTTCTTCCATTCTAGTTTATTGCACTAGTTCAGAAGTGCAAAGAAAAAGAACAAACCTATTTATATTCCAAGTAGTAAAGTACAAAGTACAAAGACGTAAGAAGACGTATTCAGACATCATTATGTCGTCATTTTACTACTTGGGAAATTAAAAGAATATGAATTCTAATTACTACCAACTTTATAAATTAGACATATATATTACTTAAATTTGACATGTGTTTGGCCGTGCAATGATTCAAATCATTCTTACAAAAAATCATTTAAAAAAACAATTAGATATTTATAGATTCATCATGAAGTATTTAGAGGCTTTTGAGAAGCATTGCCTGTTCAACGAAAGTAATGATAATTTGATGAATATAATTTGGTACATTTACATTTTAATAATGTGACTTGATGTAGAATTAGCAGTTCACAACTTGCATCTCTGTGTTCATCATTAGTCATAAAGATAGTGCGGTTATACATAAAATATAATGAGATTATTAATAGAATCAATCCATCTTCCATATACAGAAGATCTCACATTTTGTTGTCACACGATGTACAAATAGTTTTATTCAATGGTAGAAATATATTTATATTGATCTTAATATAAAAGTACAACATGGCCGCTATGCCGAAATACTCAAATGTAGTAAGGCAAAGTATTGAGGAAGTTTCAGTCTAAAATTAAAAAAAAATACATTAGTTATTATATTTGCATTACATAAAAGTTTCAAAAGTTGATTCACTCTTTTACACATTTTATAACCCTTAAAAATACAATTATTTGGATTATAAATTACTAATTGTCGCATGTAGCATTTTGATCTATTTCTAGTTTTACAATAATTTTGGCCAGATATTTGGCCCCTAACATTTTTAAATCCTGTATGTGACATCAATATTCTTACGTTAGAAAAGACATTTAATGAAAAAGAAGAAAAATGGAATATTCAATAGAAGATAAAAATATTTTGGAATCGTACGTATTAAGTATACAGGAAACGAATAAGTAAAATTTCATTGTTTCAAAATAATCATTTTGCTGTCAATTCTTTGCCTCCGTTAACGCTGCAATTAAACCAAAGCTGCCTCAATTACTTCTACCTCGATATAAGTCATTCCATATTTATTACAATAGAAGTTTTATAGAGCGGGAATGTTTATACATAAATCATGAAATATTATATGATAATACATAATACAGTACCTGTATATTATGTGATCAAATACACTTTTTATCATAGTACCGATAATATCAAAGATCTCAGAAGTTGAACTGCCACTGCTAATGTAACTTGACGCTATCTTAAGGACATTGTGGAAATGCCATTTAAATATGCATATATTAATTGTCATTGTTATCGATGTGCGGTGTTTCTTATTGATTTCTTATTAACTACGCAGAGTACACAACAAGTACAATGGTACAAAAAAAATAAGAGATACATTATTATTATTAAATTTTGATAAATTGATCCTTTGATCCATTCTTTGAGTGGCGTAGTATAACATGTAATTAGATATTATATAATCCATTGAACAATGTGTGAAAGTATTTGTGAATGCATCTTTTTAGTAGTTTTTATTGCGAGGCTATGTTGAAACTCATAAGAAAATCATATTTACGAATGGATTCGTAAAGATAATATATACAGATATATATACATGGGTATCCATAAGAGAAATATACGAAGTGTCCGCCATCTCCTCCCTTGTGTATTGTTACATAATGCAAGCTATTTGTCTTATCGATTCTTTTTTGATATTCATGTGTTTAACTTTCCTTATCCCAACGTATTTTTCGAAATAGAGAAAATTAGGACACCTTTTATGTGTATGGAGCTCACGATTTCATATGTGTGAAGCTCATGAGGAATGTGTGTATATGTGTATATATATATATATATATATATATACACACATATCATTCATGTGTTTCAATGCGATTCAAATTGTTTTTAAAGAATTCAAACAATTAGTTTATTAAAGCACGTTTTATGTATTTAATTCAGTACGCTCTTAATATCTGCGTGTCTGCGTACCGCACAAGGTACTTTTACGTGCACTTATATGCATTTATAAAATATATATCAGTATGTGCCTTTATCTTGATAATGTGAGTAATATATGATACGCGTCGCGCAGTATATATAATTTCGTGGATTAAATTCGACGTATTATTCGAGTAACAATATATCACAATGTTGACTTTACTGTTTATACGTTTTACCGGTCGGTAGAGTTTTATTACGTTTCGTAATAAATAATCCGTAATTGTAATATGGAACTTGATATATCCTATGATAGCGTTAGCTTACTTAGCGTTTGATTATTTTATATCGATTTCTACGTATGATTGTAAATAGTCATAAGTGAACGATGCCTTAACGACTAGTGATGTATTATTTGTAAGACTGATTTTTGCTACGTTGAATACACACATGCACAAACAATAATATACGCGCACCTACTTACATATATCCGCGCATACGAGTATACACATTGTGCGTACATAACGTATATGTAGTTACACTTGCTGCCACGAAATGCATATTATTATCAATAATTGTGCAAGTTTGTTATAAAATATATATTATCAATATAATCTTATGTGTTGTTATTATTTATATACCATTCACCGTCATTCCTATAAGTTATATATAAAAATATAAAGATATAAAAAAAATATCTAATACTAAAAACTATAAGTTAATCCATAAAGTTTGTAAAAGATACATATAATCTTTGGGACAGAAAAAAACTCTCTCGTGCGCGCGAATACATATTTCAACTTAATAAATTTCAAAGTATTCTCGTGTAGCAAAGGACGAGATTTATTCATTCTTTACATGGTATGGAAATGGAATGTGCAGTATATGTTACACGAGTGTTTACGTCATAACAAATTGTTCCGTTATTCTCAGCTTAATCAATTTAATTAAGCAACCTCTTGGAATAGAATACACATATATGTACGCAGATCCTAATCCTAAAGTATCGCAACATTAATTTCGTGGATGCGCGTATATATAAATATGTATATAAAATATAAATAATTAAATACAGATTAAAACAAATACAGCTTGCATACTTCCTTTGAATGTATCAAATATATTACGTGCGTAATAATAATAATATTAAAATAAAAATTTTAAGGAAAAATCCACGTAGTGCGTACATAATATACGGAATCATTAGGACTTTTGCAATGAATTTAGAAATAAATCAAAGAAAAATAGAAAGCGAGATCAGAAAGGGAGCGAAAACGGGAGAGAAAGAGAGAGAGAGGAGAGAAATTCTGCTAATAAGCCTCATTCCCCGATGCGGGCGCGGGGAGAATAATTATGAGTTTGCGCAGTACGCGTCTCCGAGTGGCGGGGCTGGGAGCCTCCGTGAGACGGGAGGGAGGATGGGTTGCGAGAGGGTGCTCGAGGAGAAATAAAGCCCCGAGCCCAGCCGGCGAATACGGCCGCGCGGATGCTGAAATTCGTTCCGCCCGCAGATCCGGATTCGCATCGGGGTGCCGCATTTCGCGCGAGAAACGGCGGAAATCGGACGAGTTGACGGGGCGGCATCAGCGGTGCAGCGGGTAGATTCGTGCGCAGCGGTGCGGCCACCCACCCGTGCGTGCGTGCGTGCGTGCGCGGTGCGTGTTAAGCACGGGGGAAAAAGCAGTGCGTGGTGCGACGTGTCAACGAACTCCCGTCCTGGCCTCGTTTCACCTCTACAGACATATAGCATCGCGCCCACCTTCTCGTGACGTTCTCTACCCCGGATACGACGAGGCATGCGCCGTAAAAATCCCGGGGATTGATGTATCGCAGGGCGCAGGTACGCAGGGCGCCGCGCGCGACCGCGCGCGTATATTTGCACGCGACGCACGCATGCCTTTTGCGCGCGACTTGAGCCTCGTTTTTACACAATCGTATTTAAGTTTCAAGAATATTTAAAGCCTGTATTTAAATGAGTTAATACCTTTCGCAGATTCCATACGATCGATTCCTGGTACAGTGTCTCGTTCTCGTCGAGTGACGCATCCCAGGCAGCACATGTTAGCCTAATATATGTTTCTTAGACGTATCTAATGTCCAAGAAACATAAAGTACCATTTAAGAAACGGTTTAAATAGAAACCGTTTGTAGACCTAAATTTTA
Source organism: Ooceraea biroi (assembly GCF_003672135.1). NCBI lineage: Eukaryota > Metazoa > Arthropoda > Insecta > Hymenoptera > Formicidae > Ooceraea > Ooceraea biroi. The sequence continues at coordinate 3,859,410 of NC_039506.1, forward strand.
AAAACGTATTTTTCACCTTTCCACAGAAACGAAAAATGTGTTTTATTAAATTGATTTGAAATTATATAATTAATATAGAAAAAATAGTAATTTCTACTTACTTTGCGAGTATTAATTATTTTTACATCATACGTTTCAATGTGCTCGATTATGGAACAAGAGACAAAAATCAACACAAGTGTGTGTGATTCCCACCTCTGATTCACCAAGCGACCGATAGATGGCCAGGCCAGACGTGACGTTCTCGCAAGTAACATTTGTGTTATCACCTTATAAATAACCATCCGAAAAACCGATCCAATACTCTTTTCTTCTTCTTTTCCTTTGAAACTTTTGAGATCACTATTACTTGAAGTGATATTTCAAAAGAGTGAGTTCCATTACACGAAATTTAGAGAGTAATTCATAAAATATAAAAATCTAGTTTTTTACAAAAATGTGACTTAACTCTGTCTATCTTTGAGGCACTGATATATAGAATTGATAAATATTTTTCTGATGGTTTCTGAAACGTTTTTTTGCCGAAAAAGAAACGTTTTTTCGTTGGACATTTTTCTCCTAAATAAACGTTTCAATAAAATGGTTATGAAACGTTATGGCAAAACGTTTATGAAACGGTTTTGAAACCAATGTGTGCCTGGGATGCTAGGATTCGCGTATGGAGAACATTTCGAAGCTTTCAAAAAAGCACGCATTTACAGTAAAGCCGCGAACGAGCGCGTGGAATACTCAATAACCGCATACATAATTCTTTTAGATCTGCATTTACTACCTGCTATGCATAGCAGCAGTGGACTTGACGTTTACCTCCGATTCGGAAATTACCACGACGATAAGTCGGGATTGTCCGGCAGAATGCATTTGCCTTTCCCCAAAACAGGTAAAAAAGTAAAATACTTTTGTACCATTATACATTACAACTAGTCTCATTACAATTTTGTAAGATCTGGAAAGATAGTCGAGACTGACAGGTCGTATAGAGGATCGGAATGAAAACAAGTTGATCACAACAGTAGGAGTATTGGCCGTACAGCCTAAGACCTAGGCGTGTGAACCAGGGATCCCGGAGAGTTCGAGTTCAAATCTAAGGCAGTCTCCTAGTTATTTTTCGCCCCTTACAATTTTCTATAATTGCTGTAATCAGGATCGTCAATATTGGCGTCAATAAAATAAATAAATAATAAAGAATTTTCGCGGATTTCGAGAGGCGCTCGATTTCAACGCGAAACGCATGAACATTCCATACGATTGAATTTGCAGGTACTCTGCAACACAGGCGGCCTCGTGGACATACCGACGCAACACCTGCCAGACACCGTGGAGGAGCTCTCGTTGACGAAGAACAATTTCCCGGTGATAAAGGGTGACGCGTTCGCCGGCCTCCGAGTTTTGCGTAAGCTCACCCTGGACCGCAACAACATCTCCTCCATACGTCCGTTCGCATTTCGCGGTCTGAACCGGCTGCGCGAGCTCTCCATCCAGTACACTCCGCTACCATGCATAGAGAAATTCTCGTTCGCCGCGCTGCAGAACATCTCGACGCTGCTGCTGGCGAACAACAAGATCCGCTACGTCGAGAGCAACTCGTTCGCCGGCACGTCCAACGTCCACGTGATCCTGCTGCTGCACAACCCTCTGCTGACTATACAGAGCCACGCCTTTGCTGGCCTCACCAACGTCGCTAATCTCCTTTTCCCGTCCGGCATTCGGACGATCGAGCAGGATGCCTTCGACGGCCTCCAGTATGTCGGGTTCCTCAGTCTCTCCTACATGGACCTGTCCGGGCTGCAGGCCTACGCGTTCCGTGGCCTGTCGCACGTGCACAAACTCGTCATCAAGGAGAGCGATCTTGGTGTTATACAGAGGAACGTGTTCACCGGGCTCGCCCACGTGGACAGGCTGAACATACTCAACAACAAGATAGACACGATCGAGCGGCTGCATCTGCGATACGACAACTTCATCAAGGTGCTGCAGTTCCACGGTAATCACGTGCTCGAGGCGCCGCGTCACGCCAGGGACATCGTCCTCGAGGTGAGCATAGTCAGCGCGATAAATAATCACTTCCCGTGCGACTGCCAGGCTCACAACATCCTCGAGAGCGACTTCGCGCGCGGCAACAGCGTCGAGTTCCAGCGCTGGAACTACTGCATCTCGCCGTTCGAGTACAACGGCAAGCCCATGAACGTCGTCGATTTCGAGCTCGTCGCCCGATGCCACGACAATGTGATTCAAGACAACCTGGGCTCGGGCGTTGTCAGGGTCTCTCGTTTATCAGCGCTGTTGCTAGTCGCCTTTTTGTTCTCGACTAACTTCTTCCGATGAACATTCCCAAATAGCCAAGTCTGCCGAAAGCAGATGATGCTAACTATCTGCTATCAACTATTGCCAGCCAAAAGACAACAAATTTGATACAGAAGTTGTTATTAACGATTAATTCGACAAATTGGTGCCAGAAATGTAACAGAGCTTGCTCGCAAAGTCTAAGAACAGATTGGCGGCAGAAACCGAGCAGAATCTGCAAACATGGCTCGAAGTCGGATTGTCGACAGAAACCGAGCAAGATTTGCGCACGCGGAATCTAACGGCAGATTGGCGGCAGAAACCGAGCAAGATCTGCGCGCGCGGAATCTAACGACAGATTGGCAGCAGAAACCGAACAGGATCTGCAGCTTTTGACAGTGTTCAAATTTACACGGCTATGAATATGCGTGTTTTCGCTCCGCATCGCTATGCGGTGCACGCGTCGAGTTCTTACTCGATGTTAAGATTTAGCCTAACAGTTCTATAAGTTAATATACGCGCCTTGGCATGATAATATTAATTTTTCTGAAAATTTTTGCACTCGCGGCACAGAGGCTCCCATGGACAACGTCCATGTAGTTCACGCACGCCACGAGCAATCTGAAGTTCGAAAGCAAGATTCGGACTTCAGATTAGAATAAATTAACAATAAGAGAGAGATTATGCAACGAACTGTCAGAAAGACACATCAAGCCAGATGTACTTTAATTTAACAAACAAACAAATGCGTTCTTTTAACAATTTATAGTGTGTTAAAAGTAAACACATGCTTTAATATATCGTGAATATGAATGGCCAAAAGCTGCAGATTCTGTTCGGTTTCTGCCGTCAATCTGCCGTCAAATGTTAACAGATCCTGCTCGGTTTCTGCCGCCAATCTGCTGTCAGAGTCCGTTAGCAGGCTCTGCTGGCAGATCACTATCCTAATGCGGACATAACGGATACCAATTTGCTATCGACTTCTGCAGTAATCTGTTGCCAATCTGCTGGCAGATTGCACACATTTTGCTTACTGGGTTCTTTCCGTCAATTTTTTAACGACTGTCCCGTGTGCTTAGAAGCGTTGATAATGGAACAGTCTGATTTTCATACGCGATTCTCCTTTATTTTCCTGCAGCAGAGTCTTCGTAGTTCGACGAAATTGTTGACGCAAAAAGTTACCTCACGTGAATTATGTTGTTACTGCACATCGTTATCCGTAGATTTATCATGTGACTTAACGTTATCCTGAAAGAACGTATTAGAATTATATGTTAACGGGAATTGTTTCCGCAGAAACTATAACAAGAGATTCCATTTACGTGAAAGGGAACCCCCATAGTCATGTAATGAAGAAAATGTGGCTAATCAATAAAGCCAAATGAGTACATATCCTCTGATACATATGAAAGTGAAACACGTGATTCCACATATCGAGAAAATCTAACTAATGTTGTTAATTAATGTTGAGTGTTTCTTTGTTTCTGTGATCTTTTTTAAAGTAGAATCTTTAAGAAGACTGAGGAGTATAATTTTCGAAAAATATTTTGTAATGGTACGTTGTTAATGGTTTTAGCGTTTAATGTGTATGTGCAAAATGTGATTCCTTGCTTTATAGTTACATTAAATACGATCTTCAAATGAGACGAATCAAATTCGGAAAAATATATTTAGTCTTCAATGTGTAACGAGAATATGAACCTATGTACATTAATATTTCTCTTGCAATCAATTAAGACTATTAATTTCCCACGAGTTTATGATCGCCGAACGTGGGTATGCAACGTTATAAAATAGGGAATACAGAAACGGAATAAAAAAACAGAAAGAAGTACTTTTGAATCTATTAAATGAAATAAATCTCTAATAGAATTGATTCTTTATAGTTGACAATGTTTCATGATTTAAGTATCAAGTATTACTGACATTTCTGATTATAACATGTTTATATAAAAAAATACAATGTTAAAAAAGTAAATTTTGTATTATATAATTATAAAACATAAATCATAATTATATAATTCTGTGTATCATGTTATGTGAATTAAATGTATTATAATCATAAATTATTTATTCAATTATATAATTATATATCAATTATATGTATAATTAGTTATTTATTTATCAAATAATTTCAAAGACAATCTTATTTCTACGTAGACATATTACAAATCTTACTTCTGGGTCCAGGATCCGAGCTACGCTCTTGCACGTTCACATCTGCTATTTCACACACTAGTAGGCTAAGAAATTATTTAAATAATCCGAAAATGAGATGAAAGTATCTAGTGATTAATAAGTATATATGTTTAATTACGTTGACGCGTAAGATTATTAGAAAACGCTTGATGACGTTAGAATTCCTGCAAAAATAAATGAATTATAAGGATTTGGGCAAAGATTTATTCTATGAAAACTATAAATCTTATTGCAAAATAAATCTAATTTTAAAATAATAGTTTTTATGGCAAAATAATTTTTTTAAATAATTTTACAAGCTAAATTTGAAATACTAAATAATTTTTCAAATAAAAAGAAATATTGCCTAATCTTTATCGAATAATTAAGTACTTCAAAGTTTTCTGTAAATTTATTTTTTGATGATTTAAAAATTTATAATTCATGATAGAAAATTCTATCTATAATTTTAAATGCTGTATGATACAGAAAACATTTGAAAATTTATAGATGTTGTGTATATATGTATACATTTGTGAATGTAATTCTGATTTCTGAAATAATATTAAATCGTGCTTATTATGTGGCACATAAAATTATAGATAAAATTTCATCACGGATTACAAATTGGCTAAAAAATGAAGTTTTTGATATACATTCCTTTGCCAATGCCTTTTAATTCATGTATTATTTGAAGAAATATAATGTACACACACACACACCAAACACACATGCGCGCGCGCGCTAATGAGAATGGATAACAGTGTATTATATGCTCAATATTTTAGGTAAATAACTCTTTAACTTATGTATTTTGTTTTATAAAAAATCTATATGCATATATAACAATTTACCGTTATATAAATTAAACGAAAAAGTAAAAAGGTTCTCATTCATACAGATCATAATATCGCTATGTAATATTGTAAATCTTATTACCTTTAAAATTGATTATCATCAGTTTTCTTCATCAGAATTATTAAAACTGATTCATTAATTAGACGAAATACTGATTTTTAAGAAGATTTTTGAAATATACTTTTGAATTACATTTAATACTATAAACAGTTGTATACATAGTTTGTATAGAAATGTTTACTGTGCCAAGATTTTGCACTTACTTCACGCTAAAACTTATAGATATTTTGAAAAAAAATATTGAATAAAGCGAGTAATTTTAGACGATATACGTATGCCACAGAATATTTTGTTCTTCACATAATCGGTTTTATGAGGAAAATGCTGCTTTATAGACAAAACTATGTTGGCGTCCAAGACTACATATACCGTGAACTGAGAGTTACGAAATGCTACATATGCTTACTATTAAAATATTAAAAAGAAAACTATAAAGCGTATCTCGCTGCTACTTACATATTGTAAGATTTGCTTGGCCTTCGGTCAGCATAATAACCGAGGACCAACTTAGCTTATATTTTTTACCAATGTTTAAAATAGCGTTAAAATAGACACGATTATTGAAAACTGTAATCTTTATTGTAGCTAGAACGTTCTGTCGCATAATAAATGCAATGAATAATTGACACACGTCTTATGATGAGATACATTTTTAAGATAAGAGAGTAATTTTATGATGTTCTAACAAATTGCACGTATAAGTCTCTTAAATATTTCAGAGGATTTCCCCAATTCTCATAACGTTGAACAATAACGTTTTTCATGGAGTTCTTCCATAAAATTTCTTCATTTGTCTTTTACATCGATTGATTCGATTAAGTTATTACAAGTGGAAAATTCAAGAAATTGATTACTAGTAGTACCGAAAAAATGATAGAATTTATGAAGTAATAATATAGTGAAGCTATAAACATTTAAATAATTTAATATGTATATTTGTGTGATCGCGATATTTAATTAACAACATACTCTTTACAGTATCATTTACATAGAGTAAGAGTACATATTCTATATTTAATCTAACATATTAGGGCTGTTAATGAATTGGAATCGTTGGTGGATCCGGAACAGGATCGAATTCTCCAACACTCTCGGTATATTGGGGATCTTTTTTGAATGGCGTCAACTCCCATTTTATTCGGGATTCTAGCGTCGTCAGCTTGATACCAAGATCTTCCAGAGTTGGCAGTTCCCTCGAGACCACATCGCTTATAGCTTCCTATAAATAAATGACGTGATACATCAGACTAATTGATACAAACGAATTATCTATAACTCGCATTTCATTAAACTTCACACTCATACTAATACATAATTTTATTTCGAAATATGAAATCATACTCTTTCCAGAAGCTCCCAGTGTAGGTATCCTATTGGGTATGCGGGAGATATAGCTTCAATCAGAGCAACCTTAAGTTTGAAAAACGGAGTATATTTCAAGTCCAGTCTCCGATAGTTGTACTCCTCCGGATTGTTGTGCATCCGTACGTTATGAAACCAATCGACTAACACAGACAATTTGTAACGATTGGGCCTGTACAAATATAACATTACATGTAACAATTTGCTTTAATAAGTGATAAAATCATGAGTGCATTAGTTATACCCGACAAATTGATAAGTTTTGCCCGCGGTAGCTTTTGGATTTCTTGCGATAGCCGCTATACCTCCAACAACATCGTACACAGCTACTGGTTGCTTTTCCGTCTTTTCACCCTTTTCCCACAGTGGCAGACCTCTGCAAGAAAATATATATTCAATTATCAGAGTTTGAGAGAACCATACTGATATAATTCAAAATTATTGTTAAATTATTGAACGAAATTCACATATTATGACGAATTATATATAAAATAGTGAAAAATTAATTTTTTTATAGAAATTACCCCATTAAGTGATGTCTTAGCATACTAGAGAAGACACTAATAAATCGATCCTCCTGACTCCATATATTCGATGGTCGAACAATTGTAGCTTCAGGAAATTCTTCACGAACTGCGCGCTCACCTTCCCACTTTGTACGAAGAAATTCAGAACCGTTTTCTAATACGTGTGGCTGAACAGAGGAAGAGATTGAGCAAGATTTAAGGAATTAACGGCACTACGTGTCGTCAAAATTTAACATATTGTTAGAACAGATGTAATTAAGCTTACCGTTAACTTATCACCCGCGTTTAAGGCCGACACATGAATAAAATGTCCAACATTAGCTTCCTTACATAGTCTGGCCAGTCTTCTCGCTCCTTCGACATGTACTTCACGAAACGTAAAGTTCTTTGTTTCCCAATCTCGTCCAATCAAATTGATGACAACATTGGAATACTTTATGCACTCTCTTATCGAATTTTCATCTCGCAAGTGAAATGGATGAAATAAAACTTGTCCAAGGTCTCCACAAAGTTTCAGCGGCAACATGTCGTACATATCGCATCTATACGGTAGTATCAACTGCAAACCAATGAAATTAGCAATCAATTGGAACGCTGACCAGATCATATTTATTATGCCACATACAGCAGTACAATCGAAAATCTGAAATCTAATCTTAATTAAAATCTGGAATAATAACGCATTGTGTATACCTGGCTGCCAATCTTTCCAAGGCGGTTGCACACGTAGCGTCCAACATATCCGCTCGCTCCAAACACCGTACACACAATCCCGTTGAAGGAACTACGGCCACCCGTACCTCGTTTCAAAGAAGCGGTAGTAGGATGTTGTATGACTCGTGGCTGCGACGAGTAGTGGCTCGTCTGTACCGCAGCGGCAGCGATGCATGCCGTCTGCTTCTCTGAAGGACACAAATAACAACAAATGCGAACTGTTATGTAATTACGGGGCAATAGATGTCGTAGGCGCGAATAGAAAAATTTCAGGTAATTTTCTAACGTTGCGTCACCCACTCCAAGGGAAGAAATTCAAAGTTGAAGCTAAATAACGACGTAAATAGATAGCAATATTACTTGCTGCTTGCAGAGTATATCTCGGAATCAAGGCGGCCATATTCGTATGCCATCCATATGGACTCCGCACCGGAATTCTGCCTCCCCGTGGGTGCGTTCAGTTGGCGCTACGAATGCTTTTTTCTGTCCCCCTCTTCCACTCCGAGCATCCTAGTGACATACGTGATGTCACGAAACGTCACAGATTTCGTTCCCAGCTGTCTGCCAAGGCTTTAGCCGGAAAAATACGATAGTACAGTTACAGTGTTTACATTCAAAATATAAAAAGCACGCGGAAGAATGTTATCTGTATTACCGACACTGTTCTCTCGTATTATTTGTACATTTTGTGCTTTGTCCTTATGAAGACAAATAGACGGCTTTGCCAAGTTGTTTTTCGATATTACTTTAACTGATTGTTTGGCAACGTCAGTTGAACAATAGTTCAAATATTACACAGAAACAATGACGTATTTAGTGTTCTCGCACACTGACACACATTACACACACGCACGAGCATACGGGATAATCTGATTCTCGCTTATCGCGATTTTTCTGGGAACATCGAATATCGTTATATCGCTAAATAAACGTCGATACCGAAGGAAACGTGAGTGCGGTCGCTTCTTGGAATCCTTTTTGCGGGTCCTTGATATGGATTTCTCGCGTAAGAAATCAGGAAGAAGGATGACAATTCAAGAATTAGCGCCATAGTGATAACCTAGAGCGAAATTTTGATATGCTGAGACCCACAAGACGTCATATGTTCGAACTGTCATCGTGAGTGTGTGAATGCGTACAACGTTATTTATTGTTATAATTTAGCTCGGTTATCCGCAAGCAATTAGTGCCAGTGAGAATGAGGATAACGATTTAAGGATAAGCGGCATAGGATAACGATTATTATTCGCCAAACTTCGATCTTCATACGAGCCAAAGAAACGAGCTTTACTCTTCTTTCTAACCATGTAAAGTAACGTGAGTAACATTGCTTATCATTGCTGTTGTTATTGTCGTAAATTGATCGCGGACAATCTTTAAATAAACACACAGAGTTGCTAAATCCGTACACGTTGCTATCCTATTTCAGATGATTAGCAATTATTTGTAAATTTGCAACTTTTCTTGTTAATTCGGAGCATCAACTTGAACACTTGGCAAATAAAGTTGAGAACAACGTTCTTCATAAAACTAAAAAAATATCTAAAGTGCAAATTGTGAATACTTTATACAAGATTATGAATGCACGCACGTGTTACAATTTAACGTGAACAATTGTACAGAAATACTATATCAATATTTGAAATGATTTTAAAGAAGATATCAAAAGATATATGTAAAATAGTGAATGTATAACGAGAAGGTCTATTGTGTGCAAGATCAATATATCAATTAATATATCTGTAAATAAAGAACAGTTAGACACAATGTCGAATCTTAAGAAAAGTATAGACTGTGATCAGGGAGAAGACACAGTGTTTAAAAGGAAGCCAGAAGGAACAATAAAGAAAAAGGGAAACTCTTCAGCTCGACCTAAGTGTAAACTAGATTCACACGGTTGTCTAAATCTTCAAGACATTCTACTAATGTTGGACAGTCCTATTAGTCAAGAACGAGCATGGGCATTGTGTTATCAGATATCTAAAGGCCTATCATGCTTAACAGAGAACAAATTTTATGAGATATCGGAGCTCTCACAAATTGTGCTGCATAAGGATGGCAATATCTGTCTTGAAAATTTGGCAGGTAAATTGATAAATAATTAAAAGTTATAGAAACATTGTTATATTATAATGTATAAAGTAGTAGTACATAACAAGGATTTATAATATAAAATAGAAAATATACGATATATACTATAATATATAATAATTGATGGTATTTACATTGCAGGTTCCAAGCAACCTCTCGTTCCTGAAGAAAAGGTAAGCACATACTCTTTTTTTTATGCAATATTCAGGTATTTTTGTCTTACAAAAAGTTAACGTTAATTACATAATTTAAACTGCATTTTCTATTTATAGGCGGTATTCTCATTAGGAATGGCGATTTTTAAGGCCTTGGACTTTGGCTCTAATGCGGGAGAGGAAATAGCCTTATCACCAGATCTAGAAGCTCTCATTACATTTATGACAAATTGTAGTCGAGGTGAACAAATTATCTTTTTTTTTTCTTACTTTATCTTCCTTTTCTTATGATATTTAATTAAATAAATGGAATTTCAAATCAAGATTTTATTCAATGTAAATAAACATGTAAAATATTATTTGATTAAATTACTAGCATCCGAAGGCGATGTAGAGGAACGTTTACAAGAGACTGACGACGAAGGTATTGAACGGGACTCGGGTGACACTGATGCAGAGGATTACATGATGTTGAAAACTACTGAATCGTACTCGGATAGTTCCATGTGTACTTTGAAAACAGTTATTCAAGTAAGTTTACTTTTACGTTGACTACAATTTTATTTATTCTATATGTATAAAGTGACATCTTGTGAAGCTACAGTCTATTTTATAAAATTATATTTTATAATCATAATTTTGTATTTTATATATTTCATATTTATTAATGTATAATACAAGATTTTGCCCGTATTTTAGATATGTACACGGCATGCGCAAAGCTTGAATGAGGATGCTGATAATTATTATCGAAATGTAATACAAACATTTGTAGAGGAAGCTGTCAATCTCTCTCAATTCTTGGAAAAAGTGATTGTTGACAAGCAATCACGCAAGCAAGATTTGTTCAGTCCGAATGAAGTCGATCGCACCTCGACTTCGTTGCAAAACATTGATACATTGGATTTTAATGATTGGGTAAGTTTACTTTTTGATAAGAATATACTGTACAAAATATTTCTTCTAGTCAATTTTTTTGTGAAGAAAATTTGGGGAAAATATTTGAAAACTATTTTGTTGGCCAATGTACTTTTAGCAGCGAGTTTTGTCATAAGCAAGATACACAAAATATACAGAAATAAATTAATGTATAATATATGATAAATTATTATGTATAGAGATTACGAATGAGACTTATTGATTGCTAATTGTGTTTATTCCTGTAGACGGACGTTAGAATTTGGAGGGCTATACAAGTACGTTTCTTGCAATAAAATTTACTGTACTTGTTGATCTCGTTGTAGGTGTATTATCTAATTTTATTTGATGGGATTACTCTATCCATATTAAGATTATTGGTATCAATACAGTATACATAAAATGCATGATAACTGCATGCAGCATGATGATAATCAGCATATTAGCACTTTTATATGTAGAACAAATCAAATTTTACATTCAAAAATCCATATTTTATTTTAAGAGTATGATTTATTTGTTATATAAGAATTATATGTAACTATATATATGATTTATTAGTTAGAAGAATTATTATGTAACTATATATGTTATTGATGACATAAATGATGTTTTATTCAGTAATGAAAAGAATCACAGAACACATTTTATAGATCGTTACTCTTTATTTGTTGTGATATTTCTAATTACTTTATTTTGTGGCAACGAAAATTATTTTTTCATTATTTTATCCGTTATCGTAATAATTTTTAAAATAGATTACAAGTTTATAGCATTGCTTTAAGAAAGCTAAATTCAGATATTATAGCTGAAAATGTTCACGTTTCATAATTCAATTAAAAAGTGTATTAACGCTATTTATTAACGTACTTAATATTATAAGAGTTTTTACTGCTAATACTAGAGTGTCATTAAATGTATTGTCAGGCCAGATTTTGGGTCCAAGTTATCGGCGAACTAAGACGAGGAGTGAAACTGAAAAAAGTTGAAGCTAATTTAAGCTCTCGTGCGTCTTTGCGCGGACAAGGAAATCGTCCAGACTACAAGTTGACTCCTTATGAGGTTTTGATGGATGACATCAGGGAAAGGCGATATCACCTCAGAAAGACGCCACCAACCCCGCCTTCAAGAAAGGATGCGCATGCCATTATTCTTGAATTTATTCGAAGTCGACCACCTCTAAAAAAGGCAAGATTTGCGGATCCATTCAGGGTCCAAATAATTAATTTATTTAATGTTGATTGTGCTGTTTGCTCCATTGCTCGAAATAACATGAGATATCATTCTTACAGGAGACTATGTATGAAATTATATTAAATTCTGAATTAAATTAAATTTAATATATTGATATTATTTGAGAGTCTGGTATTTATAGAAATTCTACGCGCTGATAGTATTAATATTATTTGAAATCTACTCAATTTTGTTTCTGTACAGTCGATGCCTCGTTGCTTATATTTGTTAAATCAAATTTTTTGAATACGTAAAAAATAAAAAACATGTCCTATCATTTTTTATAATTAATTTTGTAGTTTAATTATTTTATTCTTGCAAATAATAGTCATGCAAATCGCGTTCCGTATATAAAATGTCTGAAATTTATACAATATATATACAATACAATATAAACTTGTAGACTTAAATGGATATATAACGCTAAGAAATATCCACTACAAATCTGAAAATTATAAAGTTCCAAAAATCCGTTTTGACTATACGAAAACATCAAGATTAAGGGATTAACGTATAAAAATAAATAAGATAAGAAAAACTTAATTCAATTGTTACAAGACTGTTTGTATTATTGCTGTACTTATTACTTGTGTTGTACTGTGCAGGCCTCCGAGAGACGATTACGACCATTGCAGAAGGAATGTACTCTGAGAGAATTGCTCATGGAGAGCATAAAAAAGCCTCCAAAACCTCTAAGACCCTCCGGTTCGACACAAAATGCTCCCAAAATTAAAAAGATGTTGACATGTAAGTTCATGCATTTTTATATATAAAAGTATAAATATTAAAGTTATATTACGTACATGTATGCAAAGAGTTATGTAGATATATAAAAGTTGTACACAATTCCCATTACATGCAATTAAATCTTCTTGCTCTGAAATTATAAAGGTAAAAACTGAGAGATAGGATTGTAAGGATGAAAACTATTTAATAATACATGAGAGAAGATGTGTTTTAACATTAATATAATAAAGCTGGAGAAATTACTGCCATTTTAAGAGAGATTAAGAGAGTAGATGCATAAATTTTCCTGAATGTTAAAAATAAAGTCTTTACACTTGATTATCATTATTAAAAGTTTATTTCTATTTATCATTTCAAACGGAAATAAACGCAAAGACATGCGTGATTATTATACCTATTTATCAATTGATAATGAATTGCACTCAAATATTTGGATCACTAAACTATTTGAATCTATTAATCTTAAGACTTCTTCTATTTCTACAACTGCAAATGTTTTAATTTGATATCAATTTCGACTGGACTTAGATTTAGATTCGAATCAAAGACCGCGAGAATTCGATATTGAATCGTGCCCTATGGCGCTTTAGGAATCGCGATTTAGGGCGCTACGGGCGCGGAGAGGAAGAGTGAGAGAGAAAGGGGGATGAAGAGAAAGAGAGTCCCGGATACGATGTAGACGCGATCAATAACTGAAAGCGTGCAAAGGTGAACTGACGTTGCTCGAAACGTCACCAGCACGCCAGTCTAGTCGGATGTCAACCCTTTCTCGCGAGTTCTGCCCTACCTGGACGATAGTTGCATCAATGTGCATTTTCCTTATGAAAGTCGTGCTCCTTTGTGCTCAAAATATTTAAAACTCTGTAGAACAATGAATTGTTTAATATCTTTAATGTGCAAGATCTTTCTGTGAATAATTACGCGAGGGACTTCGGTCAATAAGTGCGGGGAATGCGAGCAGTTATTCTTGTCGATCACGTTTTATAAAAAATATATGTAGTGATCTTAGAATTAAAAAGTAAAAAGGTAAATGAAGTAAATAAAAATCTATTATATGTGCTTTAAAAAAAAATACATTCTGACATATCGCTCGTGAAACTTTATTGAAACATTCCATCAATTAGCAGAATTTAAATTTTATCTACATTTCTTGATAATTTTTATTGAATAATTTTAAAAAATCAAAGAAAATTCTGAACTTTAAATATATTTTATGCAATTAAAATATGGATTATTTATTATTATAGGATCCAAGAATTTGTATATTTAAGTTAATAATTCGAGTTTTAAACTACTGATTTAAAAATTCTGAACTTAGTTGAGTAAAAAGTTCAAAGAATAAATGTTTCTAAAAGAATAAGGAGACCATACAACCAGATATTTAATTATGTAAGATACACATAAAATATTAAATTTAAGGATTTACGAAACATCTCAAGAAAGTGTAGAAAATATGAGTTAAAAATTAAAGTAAAAATAAAATGTATAAATATGAAGTCCAAGAATTCAAATAATAGTATTATTTATTGATATAAATAAATAAATAAATGAAATGAAATGAACACACATAAAATATAATCTATTATCACAAATTTTGTAATTTAGGTATTCAATCTAGATTTGAATCTAAATTTACTTATCTATAATTTTATTATAAGTATAAATTCGTATAAATTATATGTATATGTTACTGGATTCATGATTTATAACTTTAGAAATCTGAAACTAAGGATCTCCGAAGAAGGAATTAAAAATCAGTGGAATTTTAAAGATCGGTTTCTTGAAGAACGTGTAATATGAAGAAACTCCTGTGAAGTTTTCATAATGGAATACGATTATGGATTTATTGACTAATGCAAGTGTTGCTAATTCTTTCTTCTCCGAAATTGTCTTTAAGAATTTTATGTATACGAAATCTTCAAAGATTTTTTAGATGTACTTTTCAAAACAATAGAAAAAACAATGCATCTCAATCTTCTTTTATCATAAAAAATTTAATGTCAACGTAAGATCTTATCTGTTTCTTTTAAGATTATTATCATTAAGTCAAGATTATGCTTCTATTTTCATCGTTCTTGCAAAAGTAACATTCTCAAGGAAGTAAAAAAAGTAAAGATGTAAGATATATATAATCTTAAATACAGAAAAAACGGAGAAAAATAGAATAATAAGCGATAGAGCAGGATGATAAGTTGTAACTATCATTAATAAATAACGCAAGCTCACCTTTTGACATTTAACGATGCCATTGATGTCATCCGGCCTGCTTATCATATTTAATATTTTATAAAAGAATTTCAGGAAAACTAATTTTAATATATTACATCATATTTAAATATAATATATTAATATATTATATTTTAATACAAATATTTGTTTTTTAATCCATTATCGTACAGAATAATTCATTTTCATCAAATGGAATTCAAATTAAACCGTTTTTAGAATGAATTGTTTTCAACAAAAGTTTGGTGATACAATATAATTTCTTCAATTTTCAAAATCTAATGTCTTTCAACTTAATATAATAGGAATGTTTACGTAATATTGATTGATAAGATTAAACTTATAAAAATAAAGAAAATTAATCATGATGGAAATTGAAGAGTGAGTTTACGTTGTTTTACGAGTAATGTATTGAATTTTTTAGACGACGCAGGCGGCGAGTCCCGCATGATAGTCCTCGGGGAAGTGCCACCGACGCAGCCAGAGCAGGAGCAGGAATCCGCGCAGGATGTTGCGGCTCAATGGTTGCAGTCGGAGGATCAAAAGTCGGCGACGTCAGCAGCCGGTAGCAGTGGCGTCCTAACGGCAGCGAATCGCAGCAAACAGGATGTGCCACCAGTACCGCAGCCGCGGCAAAGAATGATTAAGGAACGGCCCGACATCAGGATCACTTCCAACAGGAATCGTAAGTCGCGTAGAAGGCGCATTACGGTTGCAGGTAATCATCTCATTCATCATTCTCATAGTCAGTGGGTGTAAAAACAATTCGTAATTCAACTAATTACAGAACCTTATACAGTTGCATTCATTAGCTTCCATGAAATAGTTTATACGTTCTATTTTCTGGGGTGTCTGGAGTAAGCGTCATATAAATAAAACTAAGGTATTTTGCATACTTTACGTTAAAACAAGATTGCCTTTTTGATGCTAACATTTCATATTTTTCTATATAGATTATATAAATAAGCTTGAAGTGCCACGTATAAGGGTATCTATGTATGTCTATATGTAATATATAAAAGCTATATATTGTATATAAAATAATTATTATATGTTTGTGCTTATTTATATGTGTATAAATTACTTAACATTTATGTATTAATTGAAGAAGATCTATTAGTGTAAAATAAATTTTCTACATATATTTCTATTTAATCCCTATTATCGAAATAAATAAAAAATTAAAAAATAGTCTTTGCAGAAATTTAATCAATCATAATCACAGTGAGGCATTGTCATTTCATGTATCTCTCAAGAAACTTGTCGCATAATCTCTTCCATAATTTTTAGATCATTCCCAATCGTTTCATTGCCTCATGGTCGCATAACAAACATAAATAATAATTCTAATATTTTTCAGAGCTTGCGCCATTTAGTACCAAACTTAATTTGATAATCATGTTAGAAATAAGTTGACTTTAATCTTTTTTCCAGATATAGCTCAGAAAGGGGATGATATCAAAGAGTATGAATCATCGACGATACCAAAACCACCTGGAAGAAATCTGGATGTTACGAGACGGCCAAAGAAACTGATACCTGTCGATTTCGATTTAAAGGTGTGTTTCTTTTTATAGTTTTATGACTACAGCATAAAAATGTATAAATTACTTATTTCTTAAAAACATATAAATTTCTCTTTTTTTTATTTATAGCAATGGTATCAATAGATTAGTGTGCATTAAATGTTGATTTTATGTCAACAATGTTAGATAGTTTCCCAAGAATATATGAATACATATAAACTAAAACAATTCAGTAATACTTTCCAGTAATGTTTTAATGCAAAATGCGTTTTTACCAATTTTATCAACCAAATGTAGAAAAAATTACAAATTCAAAATATATTTTTAATTCTATATCTCTTAAATTTGCACTTTATCGGATATTATTTTCTGAACAGTTGGATGCAGAAGAAGATGATGATGATTACAACGATGAGTTTGAGGATCAAACAAGGTTCGAAGAAGAGGACGAAGCCTCTAATTATTGGCACTTAAAGGATTATACCTTTGGAACTCGAGGCGTGCAAAACGGGCACAAGAATCACGGGCAGAGGGACGATGATGAGGCAGGATCCGCAAACCCTTGGCGAAAAACTGGTGGTCTTCGTTTAACTAGGAACGAGTATCATCGATTCTGCGATGCTCAATTAGAATGTAATTGTTACAAATAATAATCGAACCTTTCTTCCTTTCTTATTTTCCGTTTATAGTTGTCTTTTGTTCTTCCTGTTTATCCTTCTGTTTTTCTAATTTCTAATATTACTTTTAAATAACCACAATATTTATATCGGTTGTGTGTATCGTATCGTGTACGAGTTTATGTTGGGGATGGACACTTCAATCAATTTAGTCGATTGTTTTAATAAAAATTTTAAAGGATAATTTCTTATCTAACAATTTTTTGTTTTCAATAATATGAATAAATCCAATTTTTATTAATTTAAAGTTAATCATGTCACTTGTTGTCTTTACATTTTTTAGTTTTGCACAAACATCAATGTATCAAGTGTTAGCATATTCCAGATTAAATCTAGACTTAAATCTTAAGTCTTTGCCAAGGTTTTGCTTTATAACTTGAAATTTGAAGAATCTAATTTTGAATTCCTGGTTATAACTCGGATTAACTAACAAAACTTTATCAGTTCTAAATATATTTTCAATTGAGCATTTCAATGCAAAGCTAAATTTGATTAATCCGAAGCGTATCAAAGTCAGAACCGTTTTGAAAAAAATGCTTTATATTATTTTATCTTCTATGCAACTGAAATCTTTTTATTGGACACACAGCTTATGATTTGGCGACGCAATGTCCTTCCCGAAGGGCATCCGCAAGAAGACACGCTGCAAAATGCCCCCTACCACTAGCATCGCTCATGGGGACAGCTTCTTTACCGCAATCGAGACCGCAGAGCCGACAGCGCACCGGGCTCACGGACTCGACGTTAAGTCAAGGTCCGAGTCCCAACATTAGTCTGAATCCCAGCCCAAATCTCAGTCCGCAACCGCGGGCACCGAAACCACGGCGAGCTTACACAATCGCACACGAGACTAAGGATGACAAAGTTCAAAGCGAAGAGTGGGAGGACGAAGATAAGGTAATAAATGCGTACACTGTGGTCTTATCTTTTTTAAATGAATTTTGAATATAACCGCGGAATATAACAGTCTATATAAAATATTCCAAATTGAATAATATAAGAATTATATAGAAAAGTAATATAGAAATATATAGGTATTTCAAACTTTCTTGAACAAAATTTCCTATGAGAAACTAAGAAGTGTTTTGATGTCTTTGTGTTCGTAAAAAGTTCTACTTCACCATGTTTGCCTCAATTCAATTTTAAATTAATAATTGTTTTAATTAAAAATATGATATTGCGAATCTGTGCAAGGAATAAAACAGAATAATAAAATAACGAGAGAAGGAGACAAGTGCGCGTTAAAAACGAAAATTAAAATACCTATTCTGAAAATTTAATTACGCCAAACCAGATATTAAAGACATCTAATTGCATGTTACAGAAATCGACGTTAGGAGATATGTTGTTGGATGAAAGGCTGTCGTTAACGTTAGATGAGATCGTGCATATCCGCAGTGTGCTTACGAAAGCCGAGCTAGAATCCCTTCCTGTGGAAGGACGCGTGAAGGAAGATGTGGAGAAGAGACGCGTATGTTTCCTCTGCCTGAAAACACGTTTCGGATTGCTGGGTCCTTGGGGGCAACGTTGTCGTTTGTGTAAGAGGACCGTCTGCGTGAAATGCTACTCAAAAGTCAGTATTCGATTTTTGTGCAACATATATATTTCTGATTAAAATCGAAATATTCTCATAATTACTAAATAATACATATTAAATTTTAATCGATCAATTTTTAATTCGCAACTTTAAGCGATAACGGAATTGCATTTATGATTGAATTTGCTGTCTTCCGGTTTCTCCAGATGCGAATACCAACGGAACAGTTTGCCCGTGTGCCAGTTGTACTATTGTCTCCTGGATTATTACTCTCACCTACGGAAGCGGAAAGTGGCAGCGGCGGCGGCAGTGGCGTTGGCGGTGGCGCTACCAAGAATTCATGGCTAAGAAACACGGGAGCGGTTGGCTCGGCACCTGCTTCTCCCGCTTCCAGGCGAAAAGATTCCGCATTGCGTAGTGGTACACCCACTTCAACGCCGACGATGACACCTGTTACTACACTGACGCCAACATCGACGCCACCTTCTCATGCGCGTCGAGAAATGGAAAGCCAGGGACTGGAGAAGAGGTAACGATGTAGTTTACATATAAGAATAAAAAGCTTAAATTTCATGAAATTAATCATATATATTTTTTATGAGAACATTTAGTACATAATATATCGTCTAATAGGTATGTTTTAATCGTATAATAGGCATTTTAATTGAATCTAAAAATCTGCAGAAATGTAAGAAGAGTTTATGAATCAGTTAAAGACAATTTAACACTGTATTTCTCATATATAGTGTTGTAGTATTTATTCTCTATTAGATGGACGTTTTAATGCGTAAAGTAATTGTTAATATTGCTTTATTAAATTAACTTTATATTATATGTATCCATATTTTATACGTGTTATATTGTATGCAATAATTTTTATGCTCCACATAGATGCTACAAAGCTAGTGGTAGTCCTGCCGCGCTTTCAACCACGAAAACATTCTCCACCTCGAGCGGGTCGAGCGCTGAGCAACGTATGGCGGTGGAACGGCTGCGCGGCGTCGCCGTTGTCGTCTGCCATGACTGCCGCATCATGGTCATCCAGATAATCAAGAGCTCGAGAGTAACGCGCGCAACGATACGCAACAACGTCATCTCCCGACTCACTCTGAACCTCTCGCCAGCTTATGTCTAATTATCGTGGCTGTTTAGTGAAATTTTCATCAGAAACCGGCTATCGTTTCTCGCTGTTATCCTTTTTCTTTTTTTCGTACGAGTTTCCCAAGGATTCACGGTTTGTAGTTTTCGTATCAGTATCTTGCAACAGGAACAATTTTACGATTTAAAAACAGGAAAAGGAGATGTTATACGATGCAGACGCAAAATAGGACACTTATTCTCTTATAATGTGAGTCACGGAATTAAATTTAGTCTTCATTGCAAGGTATTGGTAATGTGTATAAAAAATCTCCCTCATGTCACATCGGTAGATGTGTTCGAAATACGTATACAGTACTTAATTATTATTTAAAGTCATGCTTTGTGCGTTGAGGCATTTGTTTCAGTTTAAGAGTCTTTTTCTCTTTTGAGGGTGATGAATATTTGAGATGAAAGAAAGCCAACCAATAGCACTCAATTATTTCTTAAGATGTGGATATGATTATAAGTGCCTCTATATAATATGGACTCCGTGTAGTGGTTCATGCAGTGATTCAGAGCCTAACAGATGCACTGTCTATTTAAAAATAATATACAAATAAGAAAAAAAACAGATAAGATTGTTATAAAATAAGATCATATAAATTTCATGATCTTATGGATTTCAAGAGATTTGGATAATTTATGCTCTCAAATTTTCTGAAATTAAAAATCTACATGCGATTCAACGTATCGTGCTTCCCTTTAGAATGTATTTTATGTTTGTACATATAAAAGTATTTCCTAGATACGAAAATGATTTTCATATTGCAAAGCTTAAAAGTCTGTAGAATTAGGTTCTACAAGAAAAGAAATTATACGAAAAATTACGTTCTATGAGTTATACAAAAGTCCAAAAATTAATTCTGTAAATCGTAGATCTTTATTTTATATTTGATGTAATAATTAAGAATATATTCTAAGTGGAGCACAGCTATGTGTGTATACATATATGTTGCTTGTTCTTTATTAGACAAATGTTTCAATGCACAAAGTAATATTAATTTCTCGATTAAATTGTACAATATCTTACATGTCCATATTTTATTTATATAACTGATTGCATATATGTTATTTATTTCTGTAAGAAAAAAATATTAATTTAGAAGATATATATAGGTATAAATTTATATTATGTTATTGTTAAATTATTATAATACTATTCCATGTTATATTATTTATTATTTATGTCATTTAAATGTAAAAGTACCAAAGATCTAAGAACTGGAATAGTTAAAAATCGAAAAATTCGATTAAAAAATTTGTAATATAAATGTCAAATAATACACAGCCACAAATCCAAATATCGGAAGATCTAAGGATATGCTAGAATTTAGATGTCAAAATGAATATGAAGCTCGAAATAAGAATCTCGATTCGACAGGGATTTAAAACAGTAACGAATTAACGGCCTAAAGATTAAAAGAATAGAAAATCATAAGTTTTTAGCAACAAATTATGAGAATGTATCGAAGAAAAAGTCTAAAATTGTAAAAATTTAGCGAATTCAGACAGTGTACATTCAAGTAGGCACGGTTGTACACGCAGTTATATATTTAAGTTATATAAAGGTATAAAGATTTCTCCTGGTTTCTTAATTGTATGTTGCATCCCTTTTTCTTATCAAGAGTGATACTTAATTACAACAGTTTTGGTAATCTAGTCCTGAATATAAATAAATGTTTGAATTCGTAACTTCTGCATATCCTTAGATTTCAAGATATTTAGTTTTACAAGAATCTTGATGCGTACAATAATTACAATATTGGATATTACAATATGTTTCAATATCATATTAAATATGAGAATATTTGGCTGCTTATTTATATGAATATTTGCTTTTCGGAGAGTGATTATTATTTATTCTTTAAAATAAACAAATTTCATTCTTAAGTCGATTTTTGAAGATACATAATTTTGAAATTATTAGCAAAATTTATACTCTCTAATTAACTTAATGTTCAATTTTTTGTTAAATGATTTATACTAAATATTGCAAATTTATGAAAAAAAAACAGTATGATATTAATTTGTTTAGCTTTTAAAGAAATATGCAAAATAAAACGAGCAAAAATTAAAGAGAGTATGCGCTATTATTAGTCCTTTTAGGAATGGAGGCAGAACCAAATGGAGGCAAAGCCTTATAAGAATAGTGATCAATGATAAATGGATAAATCATGTAGAATGCAGTTTGCTTGTAAGATATTACTGTTGATCTTCCACAAATAATAACACATTTAAATATGTTCAAAACTTAATTATATTCTTCGCCGATATACAAGATATTCCAAAAAGATAAGTACTAGTAGCGCTTTATCCATAAAAAAAAGTTGACTTTATAAAAATATAATTTGTAATATCATTTTTTTAAATCGATATTACAAATTTATATTAAGATTTTTATTTATTCTCATTCGTGAAAAATTTGTCACTCACTCGCTTTTCATAATAATACAATACATTGACAGTAATCAAGGAGGTTTAGATCTATGTATGTCCATAGTTATAATTTACAAGTTATCAGTATATCGCGATGCACTTGACATTAAACCATATTTCTGTAATTCTCATATTAAATAACTCTCATTTAACTACATTTAGTGCTTAGCGGAGTGCTAAGCAGAAGAGTGAAATAAGGACCAATATTTTTCAGCAAATTAATGAAAAGATAAAACGCTTTCACTATGTTCTACTTCTTTTTAAGATATCTTGTATAACAAATAATAAAACGTTCCGAGAGAAATTGAATGAAGGGGCAAATATCATAGAAAAAAATACAAATGTGAAAATTATATCGATACAATTTATATATTATAACTATATCTTCATGTCAATGAATAAACAAATAAATTTAATAGAAAACTTTAGATAAAATGAATGGAGGAAAGAAGATAGATATAAATGAAATACATTCACAATGCATGTCATGAAGGTGTGGAAATAATATTAATTGATTACACCTGATGTGTGTTGTTAAATATTTAATAGTATTAATATTGATAAACATTAATTAATTGTTCTTATTACATTGCATTACAAGAGCGCATAAAATATATGAATCACGATTAGTTGGAGTGTATTAATTTGATATATCACGTGTTGCTTGCGCATGCGATACGTATATATTGTATTACGCAAAAAATATTATACGAATTACGTTAATTGTACATATTGTAAATGACTTCTTTTACATTGTAGGATATGTCTCATAACGATATTTATTTCGGATAATTTTTCTAGGTGCAAACGAACAAAGCTGTGACAGTGATCATTATTAAAAGAATGTATATAAGCGAAAGAAGATCGGCGATTGTGACCATGACGATCCTGACCATGATCCCTCTAACATGGTGCAGAGTACAAAGAAATGAAAACGAATTGTGAAGTTCCGTTACGAGCAATTCCGAAATGTTTCAATATTAAAATTGATAAATATTATATATATATATATATATATATATATATGTATATGTATAATTATATATATGATCTGAGATAAAATTTGCGAAACAATGTTACTATACCACGGATATATATCGCAAATATAAAGACCCGATAGTTGAAGTATTGAGTAATTCTAAAAAAGAAGGAAGTTACAAAAATTATAGAAATGGTGCAATGATGAAAATTGTTAAATATCTAAAAGTTCAAGGATCCAAAAAATCAAAAGGATCGGTAAAAGTTTTAAAAATATTATCATTGGACTTGAAAAAATAAAATTTTATTTATATAAGATTTCATATATTTTGAAACTTTTTCTTCTCAAACGAGTTTCACAATTGCATCTGGGTCAGATAAAGAGATGTAAAAATGATTGCGTTTAGATATTGAAAAGGTTACAGAATCAGAGATTCTGGGAAAAAGATTATAGAGATTATGCAAGATCTTGAAAGCTGGAACGTCGCTCCTTTATTAGTTGAAACCGTTTCCTTTCTGGAACATATGTCATTTAGATATCTTTAGATTCTTTCACGAAAAGATGTTTTTTCGTAATTCATGAATCTTTAGATCCTTGAATTTGTAACTAATTCTTGAAGAAATTAAACGTTGAAAAGAATTCAAGAATCTAAGGGATTTATGGCTCTCTGTGTGTCTAACAAGACTTTTGTAACAATGTAATACGTTGCAAGCTACAGCATTTTTATTTGGCATGTATACTTATCTGGGAAATGTTTAATGAGACAAATTAGAATCTGTCTTAGACAAAATGTAATCGCTTCGTTTTGTCGTTACTCGCAGAAGCTTAAATGATGTAAATTTACGGCTTTACAGTCGGCTATAATATGATGATATATTAAAACGAAAAAAAAAAGAAATAAAGATATCTTCAAAATGTTAACATTTTTTACGAGTGTACTTTCTTGTCTTATTTTCACTGACATTAATTCCGCTTTAATATCTCCACATTAATTTCGACGAGATTATGTTATCAAACCGTGTTGCTTCAGAAGTATAGACGTTTTAAATTTAATCTATTTTTGTTATATTAAAACTTGGAATTTTGTGTAACGAAATGTAACGATGGACATTCTTCCAAGGGATTTGTACGAGTTAAAGAAGCACAGAAAAAAAGGTACTTTTTTAATCTCTATTACTATAATGAAAAAGAGTTGAACAATTAGCTATCAATTTTTTTTATTTTGATTCACTTATCACATAAAAACAAGCAACGTCAATATTGTGCTATACAAGGATAATAAAGGGATCCACGGATCTTTTGGATCATTAGCTCTTGTACATGATATGACTTTTGGCCCACATTTAGCGTTGAGGGAAAGGCTAGAAGACAATTACATCAACGTATTTTTATCCGAGTCCCATTCTATGTATAAATTGGATTCGTTGGATTCAAACACAGAACAACAATTGAATTTTTTTAGCGCTAAATGTGCGGTCGGAGGATGCGAGCGTTTTCAGATTTGCGAAGCAATTTGAAACTTTTAACTTCCAGGATCCTCTTTTTCTCCTTGCGTAATTTTGATTATACACATGGGGTGATATGTATTCATATGTCACCGAACGCGCGAGCTACCAAACGCTGCATTTCTTTTTGGGATTCATTGGCGAGCCCAGAGGGCAGTTAAAAGCCTTGGCAAAGTCCTCGCTGTTTGACAGGGGGCCTAAAACGCGAACCGGTCCAGGCGAGTGCACGCTGCTGCGGATCTTCGTGAGGGCGTCTTCCGGTCTCATGGAGCCGCACCATATCTGCGCGTAATTCAGAAAGAACAGCTGATCGTGCGTAAGATTCACCCCCGGCAGCAACGGTTCTTCGCCATGAATAGAAACCCATTTCTTGTAAGCCTGTTCAACGAGAGAAGAAATTATTATTAATTGTTATTAATTTCAGATGTATTGTGAATATTTAAAAGTGTGTTTATTCTAATTCTTATTAGCACATCTCCAGTCAAAATTTAAAACAATTGGATTTTAAGTCTTTGAAATTTAACATTTCCACGGAAATTGTTCATTCTGCTATTCATTACCGTAAAGGCCTGCTTAAGACCACCGTTGTCGGCGATATTTTCTCCTTGAGTCATCCTACCGTTGATGTACAGATTTACTTCCTGCAGCTTGTACCTAGAATATTGATCCACGATGCATTGCGCCCTTTCGCGAAACGCTTTGATAGTGGCATTGTTCCACCATTGCATCATATTGCCGTCCTTGTCAAACTGACGACCCTTATCGTCAAAGCCGTGGGTGATCTCGTGACCAATCACTACTCCGATGCCGCCGTAATTTAAGGACTTGGGGAAGTGCTGAGAGTAGAAAAGCGGCTGCAGAATCCCCGCGGGAAATACTGAAACGCCCAGCATGTAAAATAATGATGATTAATGCAAGTTAATATTACATCACGATTACATGCATGATTATTAGACCATTTGCAGAGATCTTGGACATTTAAACAGTTAGACGCACTCGAATGAGCGCGAGCTGCAATAAATTATTTGATAGAGATAATAAAAAAAGAGGTTTTTATTTAGAGAAATAAAATAAAAAAATTAATGCAAACATCAAAAAGCATCCCCACAGTCTGTCTTATTCGTGTCGTAAACGAGCTTAAGACCATTGCTTTAGAAATCCTTGGTTTTCTCTCTAAACCAAATTCTTGGTTGAAGCTTTCACGTTACATCTATGTGAATTTTTAAGGTTTCAAGCTAAATTTCTACATCAAAATTAAATAATCTCTATCTAAGAAAGTTAAACTTTAAAATCATGATAATGGCTTACCTATATCATTCTTATTTGGATTATAGAAAGCGTTTACTACGGCTGGCTCAGTCGACCACTTGTTCTTGTCGACTGGCTTCCGCAGCTTTTGCAGATTATGATAAGCGTCATACTTTAGCACGGCAAGAATGTTCTCCAAAAAGTGATTTTCCGTTATGTTTAACTAAAAATTCCGATTATTGTTTTAAAAATGTAAGAAACAAAGGAAATGTATTAATAGACTGTTGCATATCAAATAATATGATATATAAAATCGCAAAGAGCATGATGTTCATTACCATCACGTATTCCATTGAGAGCTCGACTGGGTCCTTCAAAAATTCTGGATATCCGATACGCTCGTTCATCGAGTCGGCTTTCTTTTTCGCTACCGCCCGAGTCTCGTCGTCCATCCAATGATTTTCGGCCAACAATTCATTGAAAGCCTCACGTATCGTCCGAATCATCTCCAGGGCAGTCTCCTGAAAACCAGGTAAATTTCCTGATTTTTATAACACAAAATAATCAAATCGATCGTGACCCTCCATTTTCGGAATATAAAACACTCACCTTGCTCTCGTGATTAAAATTGTCGCGTATAAAAAGAGCCCCAACGGCCATCCCGAGTTTCTTGTTGGTCCACTCGACGCACTGTGACCACCTGTTCCTTTCGCTGAGGATTCCCAGCAGGATCTTGCGAAATTCAATCCGTTTTTGTTGATACTCGTCGATCATGTGGGGCATAATCGACATGACAAGTCGCCACAGGATGTAGTTGTGTAAAGTTCTGTAATAATATTTTGCGATTAAAAATTCAAACATTCGCGAAATTTACAAGATTGATTTTTATCAGATCGTTAATCGTAAAAAATAAAGATTCCGACAATCTGCAGGTACGAGCAGTCACAGTCCTAGATAATTTCAAGAACATAGAGGAAAGGAGAAATCCAAAGAGCTTAAAAAAATCTTTCCGGTTGTTTACCTGCGATCCGTCTTCGAGATGATGCGGCCCATCTGCACAAAGTATTGTAGCGCGTACGTCACGACCGGTTCCTCTTCGTCGATCGGCGCGCTAATAAACTCTCGCAAGTAAACAAGCCATTGCAACTGCGGCACTTCTCGTTGCAATTCCCGCAATGTTAGTTTTCGGTAAATAGCCGAGGTATCGTGTCTGTCCGCTTCTGGTAAAGAAACCTGGATTTTTATTATTATTATTATTATTATTATCGTTATTATAAAATTATACACAGAACAAGATTTTGATTATAAAGAAATAGATGCGTCTTAAGTTAGGTCTAGAAAATCATCAGATAAGCAATTGCTTAGAATCGCGACAAACACAGACAGAGGAAAAACGTACATTAGCAAGCTGTTTTTCTAAAATGATCACTCGATCAAACTCTTCGGCTGCTGAATGAGGATTCGCTCCTAGCAGGACGGCGACGTTCGTCATATAATTGTGATAAGCTTTTAGCTCAGCCTCACTGCTCTTCTTCAGATAATAGTCTCTGCTAGGCAACGCCAATTGCATCTGGTCTAACTGCGTAGATAAACGAGTTATTATACATGCAAGAAATTTTCTTCCTGTTCGTTTGTAAATACGAAGGTTCACAAAGAGAGAAATTGTACGAGTGATAAATAAATGATAGATTTTTTTTCTCCCGTAAGAAAATACACGTATGCGAATAATTATACAGAATAGTATAAGGTTTAATAATATTTATGAAGTTGAGATTGCTATTATTCTGCCAAGTTTCAGTTTGAGCAGGGTCCGAATTTAATATGAAATTTAACTTTTGATTGAATAAAAACATAAAAGAACCCTTAAAAAAATAAAACAAGTAAAAGGATATTAAAGACAGATAAACAAGATTTAAATTTATCTTTTGCACGATTGAATAACATCTTATTATACAAATATTGGTAATTATAGCAATTTCAAATACAGCAAAGAATATTTTCCGCCGTACTTAATTTAGTTGCCGCTTATTTCTCTTTCCTTTCTGTATGATTAATGATGATTGATACAAAATCAAAATCGAAGGCCCACTGGAGGAAGGAAAAAACTGACTTCAGTTTTTGTGTGATTCGAAAATCTCGACAGAATAATACGAGGTAATGTGTTGTACAGTCGTCGACCGACGGGGCCTTACTTTGCCGGCGCACCTGGAGGATGTTGGCCGAGGAGTTTTTATCATCCGGACCGACCCACTGCTCCATCAACACGCCCTCGTTGTACTCGCCGCGTAGACGACCCAGAAGAACCTCCAATGGATAAGGTGGCGGTTTCCATGCCTCTCCCATCACCACCGGCCAATTACCGAGGCGCTCCAAGATCTCCTTCAAAGGGGCGTCCCCGATCTCTCGTATGCGAGCTGCGTTTTTACGTCAATTTCGTTTTTGTAAGATATGTTTTTGTAAAATTTCGTAAGATTTTGTTGAAACACTTACATAAGACACATATACATATGTATATGTATACCTTAAATATCTTGTTGTTATCTAATTTTATATGAAATAAATGTTAATAAATAATCAGAGAGATTTTAAAAACCGGGTTTTAAGTTTATCTTGAATATTGTTCCAAGAGATAATATCAGTAAAACGTGTCTTTGATCTTTAATTTCTTATTCTTTAATTAGTGCAATTTAATTAAAAAATTTCTATTTATTATTAAACATTTTTATAATTTTGATATATCTTTAAATTCTTTATACTTTTAGATAAAACTATTAAATTCTAAATTTCTCAAAAGCTTTATGAATAAAACAGATATTATGAATCGGTCGAGGACACCTAGTGTTCCTATCATTTATACTCACGAATGTCCATACACGACCTGTAGAACATCTTTGCTTTGAGAGTGGCATTATTGTCGTTTGCATCCGGCGGTTCCTCGAGCAGCCGTTTCAGGATCACCTGCAGTTGATCGGCCAATACTTCGAAAGTACTGATAGAACTCCGATCCTCCGGTATCACGTGTAATCGATTCCACGTGCCGCAAGCGTATTGAAAAAAATCGACGCACGGCGCCGCGCTGCGATCCATCGCTGTTAATAGACTCGCCGCTATTATTAAAGTGAATGCTTTTGTTACTTTTACTCAATTTCAGGTACACAAGTATGACAAGTGACAGAAAAATCAATGATTATGCATTATCCACCCCCGTTTTCTCACTCTACTATAAATATTCCGAGAATATTTATTTCTCTAAATTATAATATGTCACTATCCGAAAATGATGTAATATCAAAGATTAAGCTTTAATTTAATATTTTTAATATTTCTAATTTAATTGCAAATAAATTAAAATTCAAATAGAGTTAATATATATATATATATATATATATATAATAAGTTAAAATAATGTACCTGTTTTTACACATTCTTCCGTCAAACAAACGTTTGGACCTAAAAATAGAAAGAAAGAGGAAACATGATAAAAATG
Source organism: Ooceraea biroi (assembly GCF_003672135.1). NCBI lineage: Eukaryota > Metazoa > Arthropoda > Insecta > Hymenoptera > Formicidae > Ooceraea > Ooceraea biroi. The sequence goes on from NC_039506.1 coordinate 3,889,297, forward strand.
TATTATAATTTAAGATTCTCGTGCTCTTATATATATATGTCTGTATGTTAAACTTGTTTTTAAATTAAAAATTCTCGAAAAATAAGAATGTAACTTAAATTCATATATTACTATCTCTTTAAATTTGTGAATCTCTTCAAGATAATGAAAAAAGAGTAGCTTTAGATTTTCAGTAAATGTTTTTTACAAAGTTTTAGTATTCTATATTCTAAACAAAACTATTTGTTAACTTTTAAATTATTTTTAATAAGTGTCAACACATGGATTGACGGTATGTGAAATGCCGAATTAAATAAAATTACGACACACTAATATATCTCGATAAAATCATAATATCAGTATTGCGATCACTGATATAATGGATCAATGATACCTTTTGGGTATTGCGCAACACTTACGGGGCTCTTGAACGCAGTCTCGACTAGTATTCAATGCTAGTAGCAGTAGTATAAAGACGCAAGTAGCCAACAGAGTGATGGCCAACACGCCAAGCAGACGTTGCCTAGTTGCTGTCCCTCTTCGTCTTCGCGTGATCGAGGTAGCGCGTGTCACACCGATCGGCCTCTGTGGTTTGGCCGCATGCTGGAGGACAGACGTGGTAGTTCCGCCGCGTGGACCGTACGTGACCTAAACGTAGTTGGGACAGAACAGGATAGATCATCCGCTACTGGATTATCCACGCTGCGAGTTGAATCTCCGAGTTGAACAAGATGGAAAGCGGGAAAGTGACACCCTCGTGGTGCTTGAACGCGTCAATGCGCCCTTGTGCACACGAAGGTAAATTCGAGACATTTGATTGTCAAAAATCGCCAAGAAGTTTCGGGTACCTGAAGAGGGTTCGCGATGGGCGCGGCATCCTGCTCGACCGATCCCGGTCCCGGCGAGTCGGTCGACTGTTCGGTGACGACGGTGGAGGCCCGCAGGTACCCGTTGTTCCTCTCGGACTTCATCCTCGTCTCGCTGGTCCTTCGCAGGACGTCTCCTCGAGGTCTCACGAGCAGGTGGCAGGCAGCTCTCGCTCATCGGAGGACCAATCGGCGATTCGCGGCCTTCCCGGTGCCTGCGGGAAGCGGAGAAGACGGGAGAGCGACCCGGACGGTAAGCCGATGACTCTGTTCTTTCGCATGTATTCTCTCAGGTTACGACGGGGACGGCGCGGACGTGCCGCGATCCTTCGACGACACCTTCGACACCCGCGGCGCATTCGCGCGACCGCGAGGCCGCCCTCGCTGGCCGATCATCGTCTTCGGAGCAACACGGGAGCTTGTTTTTTTAAGCGACCGTTCTACGATGTTACAAATTTCTAATAATCTGATCGAAGAGATCGATTTTTTTACTCTTCAGAGAGACTGGTGCCAGTTTCCATACGACATGTGTAACGGATGAAAATAAATATAGAAACCGCGATACGAAAGGAGACCTGTCGTTCTATCATAAAGCTAGAGCTAATTGTGTGCCCACATTTCCCTCGCGTTTACACATACGCATTCACGCACGCGCGCGCGCGCGCGTATGCCGCGGCCGCACGCACGCCGCGCCGCAGTCTTTTTGAAATATAAATGACACGTTTACATCTTTCTTTAGCATCTTGTAACAATTAGTAATTTAATAACACGTTTTTTCCATTCATTTTTAATTCTCAAGACTTGAGAACTTATGTGCGCGATAATAAGCTTGCTTGGTGATACACACTTGGCTAAGTAAATGTTGATAAAAAAATAAAACTTAAGAGAAATTATAATTGAAGAAGCTTTTATTATTAGCTAATTGTATTTTAGGAACTTAATTATGTCCAATTATTTTAATCTTGTAAATTTCACCTTGCAAGTTTCTCGATATCACTAATTGTAATCTAAGAAGCTATTTTAACTTCGCCACTGAAATAATAATACCGCCATTTTTTTTATGTCCACACTTTGGATAAATAAGCAAGCTATAGCTTCTGCGAATTGGAACAAGCGTGCATACTCCGTATATGTTAATTATGTTAACTGTAATTATATTAAAATATATGCTAATAACATCGTAGCCATAAAATTCTAATTACATATAAATTAGACATATATTGTATATATATGAATAATATAAATTTAATATATTATGAAAAGCATAAACAAATGGTTTTCGTATTAAGCTAATTTCGATTAACGCTAAACAAGCCACGAAAGATTCGTCACAACAAAAATAGTAAATCTAAGTGCGCTCGCAGTTATCGATAATGTACCTTGATTAATTAACAATCGATTATGTAAACGCTCATCAAAGATTACACCGACATAACACTCTTGACACAATTTATTCGCCGCGACGAAGAATCGAGAAATGACTCCATTAAAATGATCGAGACACGATGGAAAGCGGTCCCGAGTGTTTCCAGGCGCGCGAGGTAAACGCGACAGGGCGAGTTCACGCTCGTACGGCTCGTGTACATACAGAAGCAACAAGCGTCCTGCGAAAAACTGTCGGAGGCGTCGATCGAAGTCACCACCGCCGCCACCTCCGCCGGTGGTGGCTGATGGCGGCGCGGTTCCGATAAGGGGGCGCAAGAGGGTGCGGGCGGACGAGTGCCACGCGGAGCGCTACGAGGTCGAGGGAAAAAAAGAACCGGTCGATGCTGCAATGCAGCGATTATCCGAGGTGTGCTGAGACACGTAGCGCAGCGTACCGATGTTCACGCGAGGCTGCTAGTTTTAAACTTTCTACTGTATCTACAGTCGGTAAGTAAGGAAGCTTCTTTTAAATGATGATTTTATCAGTAGTAAATATACGGGCTATAAATAATTCGGTAATTGTGAAGGAGAGCTCCTTCCTCTCCGATTTCCTTCAAACTTGGTAGAAATGTATATTTTGGTCCTAAAACACGATTGCGAGAAGGAAAATCGTCGCTCTCAAGTAGAAAAAAAGTTATTACGTGCTGAAAAGTGACAGTTTCGAGGTTAGGAATCTGTCATACCGGCAGTCTACGGGCGTAGCGCACACTGACCAAGCATGCGCGGTGTTTTTTCACACGCTTTTTATGCTTATTTTGTTCATAGTATACTTTATAGCAGTGAAATGTAAGATTACTTGTGTTAAAGCGATCCTGGAGTCGTCTGTATTACCGACGGAATCGGTGATTTTCCTGCATTAATTTCCAAATTGCTATTACACTTCGGACACTGTATTTCTTTGTTTATTAAATGATGCTCATTGGCAAATAAAAAGATAATTTGGTAATTATAGTTAAATACACGGTATTCTCTGCTTTAACCAAAATCAAACAGTTAAATAGAAATTATTCTCTACTTTAAGGGGATACTGGAGGTGCTAGTGAACTTCTTCGCGATGGTGCTGCCATCGCACAATATTTGCACAATAAAATGCTTTTTACAAAAATGTGGCAATTTGTACGCACAAAATCGCAGTTTCGCAAGGTGGGGACACAATTAAGGAATATGAGGATGCTTGTCGAAGTGATTTTAAAAGCGTAATAAAAGAGAAATCTGTACAATCCTGTCAGAATACATACCATCGCATAATATTTGCACAATAAATTGTTTTTTACAAAAATTTGGCAATTTGTACGCACAAAATCGCTGTTGAGCGGTGTTTGGACACAATTAAGGAATATGAGACTGCTTTCCGAAGTGACTTTAGAAGCGTCATAAAAGAGAATTCTGTGTTCTCTTGTATTCTAACCTCTAATCCTAAAGAAAAACACAGAATTCTCTTTTATGACGCTTCTAAAGTCACTTCGAAAAGCAGTCTCATATTCCTTAATTGTGTCCAAACACCGCTCAACAGCGATTTTGTGCGTACAAATTGCCAAATTTTTGTAAAAAACATTTTATTGTGCAAATATTGTGCGATGGCAGCACCATCGCGAAGAAGTTCACTAGCAGCTCCAGCATCCCCTTAATCGAAAGTAAAAACTGCGAAAGACCTAACCCAACCCAACCGCGTTTTTTATTTAAAATCGGGAAGGTCGTCTGTAGTATACTTAATTACCAAATTATCTTTTTATTTGCCAATGAGCATCATTTAATAAACAAAGAAATACAGTGTCCGAAGTGTAATAGCAATTTGGAAATTAACGCAAGTAATCTTACATTTCGCTGCTATAAAGTATACTATGAACAAAATAAGCATAAAAAGAGTGTGAAAAAACACCGCGCATGCTTGGTCAGTGTGCGCTACGCCCGTGGATTGCCGGTATGACAGATTCCTAACCTCGAAACTGTCACTTTTCAGCACGTAATAACTTTTTTTCTACTTGAGAGCGACGATTTTCCTTCTCGCAATCGTGTTTTAGGACCAAAATATACATTTCTACCAAGTTTGAAGGAAATCGGAGAGGAAGGAGCTTTCCTTCACAATTACCAATAATTCTAAGAAGCTTAAAAGTGAATGTAGGTAGCGCTGCAAATTGACGAGTGTCGTTAGATTGCCGGCGTGGCTGCTCTCGTCCTTTTCTTCTTCTTTTTTTTCTTATTTGCCTCACACCCTTCACACGCACGCACACATCGACCGAGCGATCGCCCGACGCCCTCTGCACACCCTAGGGAACAACTTGAGCTACTATATGCATACTTCACCTTGCGCAGCATTGCATAGTGAAATTTATTCAATTTCGGGGTCGCCTTTTCGTTTTCCTACCCCCTCCCTTTGCCCTTCACTTCGCCTCGTTTTGCCCGTGCGCGAAATTGTTGACTGTTGCAATTACCTGCAGCAGCTTTGCGATCTCCTCGGCAGCATGTTTTTATTCACGACGATCGACGAGTATGTACACATGAAGCAACCAGCTTTCCAGCTGGTTAGCTTTTAGGTTAGAATTGTCAGAGAATGCATCGCACTGAAAAACTGTCGAGTGAAAGTGCGCGTCGTCGGGAATTCCGACAAGGTGAACACCGACGCCGTCACTTACGAGCACCCTGAACAGAGCGGTGTTCTAGGAAACATCTCTCGAAAAGGAAGTGTCGGTGTCGGTTTCTCGCTGGGTGATCCTTGAACATCGGTGTTTCTCGCATAAAAGATGACAAAAACAAAGCCTGCAGGTTAGTGCTGCCTTGAGTGTTTCCTTGCAAAGAGTATTCTTGCAAAAAATTGGATAAATGATGGATTTCCTAGACGAAAATAGATTTACCCAGAGATTCAAGTGTCTCATTGAATATACTTTGTAGAATTTGCAAGACACAAATCAAAGTGAAAGATGACACACACACACAAAGAGTTTTTAAGAGTTCATAACACCAAAATTTTAACAGTGTAAGATGTGGATGTTAAATTTGAAAGGAAATTTAATGGTTTTTAAGAATCTATAAATTTTATAAACTTGAGAACATAATTGTAAAATTCTAGAAATCCAAACTTGGTATAACCAAAAGTAGAAACAATTGTGCTTCCTTAAGTAATTGACTTAACTATTTGCAATTAATAATAATTTTTTAAATTCTAATATAGTTGTAAAAAATTAAAAATCACTCATTTTTTATATAAACTTTGTGATAATAAATAATAAACATATCTATGCTAAAGATATCTACTGTAATTTTTTAAGTTAACAATAAATATAAAAAAGATTATTTAATATGTTGTTTCTACTGTTAGGTTATATCAGCATTGCATTGTCAGCATTGTACTTAAATGTAGAATATCCAAGAATTTAAAAACGTATTCACATATGCAAGAAAAAAAGTTTTAGGTTCTTATGAGTGCGCTTCAATTACTCAAGATGTCTATATTCTACAGCATTAGATACCTGACTGAACAAGAAAAATATAATGGCAGAGGAAGAAGGCATTGAATGGCTTCAGGAGCTGCTGCATGATGTGCAGCTCTCCCAGTTTTTCACGCGAATACGGGACGACCTGCAGATCACTCGCCTACATCACTTTGACTACGTTCAGCCGCAAGATCTGGAAAAAATCGGTCTGGGCAAGCCTGGTGTTAGACGACTGCTGGATGCGGTGAAAAAGCGACGTAGTGCTCAATGGAAGAAAAGTCTGATTACCAAAATTAAACCCGGCAGCAGCAGTAAAAGCAATAAGCGATCCTCGCAGTCTATCGAGACCTCCTCGGTGCTGACGTGTCTCATACAAGACAAGGATGTCACACTGTCCGTTAAGTTGGGCGATGGAAGCTTCGGTGTAGTTAAAAGAGGGGAATGGACCTCTCCCTCCGGACGGACTCTTCCGGTTGCCGTGAAAGTCTTGAAGGCGGATGCTCTTACGCAGCCTAGTGTCATAGAAGACTTTGTTTCCGAGGTTCAAGCGATGCACACATTGGATCATCACAATCTCATCAGGCTATATGGCGTGGTACTGTCACAGCCGATGATGATGGTGACTGAGCTTGCGCCTTTGGGCGCGCTACTCGATTATCTGCGGCAGCAGTGCAGCAGAATCTCCATTCTCACGCTTTGCAATTACGCGCTGCAAGTCGCCACGGGTATGGCGTACTTGGAAGCGAAGCGCTTTTTGCATCGCGACCTGGCGTGTAGAAATGTCCTGCTGAGCACTGTCGACAAGGTGAAAATCGGTGACTTCGGACTGATGAGAGCGCTCCCTCAGCAGGAAGACTGTTACGTCATGACTGAACACAAGAAGGTACCGTTTCCCTGGTGCGCTCCCGAATCTCTGAAAGCTCGACAATTCAGTCACGCATCGGACGTTTGGATGTTTGGCGTAACGCTGTGGGAGATGCTAACGTTCGGGGAAGAGCCCTGGTTGGGGCTGAATGGTTCGGAGATACTGCGGAAGATTGATCGCGAAGGTGAACGACTTCACGAGCCGGAGGCGACACCCCCGTACATGTATGAGCTAATGCTTCGTTGTTGGGCGAGAGAGCCTTCGGACAGGCCGACGTTCGCTTTCTTGAAAGAATCGTTGACCGGAATGGTGCCATCTGTAATGAAAGCCTTAACCACCTTCGAGGAGACCGGCAAAATGACCATCGACGCGGGAGATCAGATCGCGATAATCGACGGGCGCCCGGAGAACTATTGGTGGAAAGGCCAGAACCAGCGAACCTTTCAAATAGCGCACTTTCCGCGCTGTTTGGTTGACCCGATGCGGCGGAAACAGCCGGAAGACATTAGCAAGCCGTTAGAGAATTCATTCATTCACACGGGGCACGGAGCGCCCTTTGGCAAGAGTTGGGGCAGCCCGGTCTACATTGATGACGTTTACCTAAGGAATCCAATGGATCCTCCGGATGTGTTGGTGGCAGCCTCGTCAGATAGTCAGAAGAAGAAATTTTCTTGCGGTACTCCGCGCACCAGAAAGCAATTTAATTACACGAAGCTGCGCAATGACGCCAAATCGAGTCCCATCAAAAGCTCACAGTCAACGTCGGTTTCAGGTACCAACCAAGAGGGTACTCTGATCGATCTGTCCGCCGAGGAGTTAGCGAGCGATAACGCGCACGAGCAAGAGGCTGCGTGTAGACGAGTGGTTAACATTCTGGACGAGCCTATCGAGAGCGAGAGGTTCTCTTGGCAGGACGAGGAAGGCAGAACGTACGCTAACTTCCCCGGTAACGTGGATCCCGCGTATTCCGATCCCTTCGACACGTCCGCGGTGTTTATGAAACCGCCACATTCGCGATATTATAGTCACGTGCCCACTGAAGTAGCTAGTCGTTACATGAAGACACAGACATACAGCAATGTCAATAACCAGGAGGCAGGAGAGTCCAGTCAGGATGCTGCGAACTGCTTCATCACTAATTCCACTGACGCAGAGGTAGGTTGATACGGAACTGCGACACGCCTGGGTGCAAAGTTATCGTGATCGTTAAAAGAATCCAATTTTATTTATTTCAGGAAACTCATCAGTACTCTGTAAATTTGAACAAAGAGAGTCGGCAGGACACGATAAACCTGAACGTGAACGTGGAGGGTGCCGACGGTGCTGCAGGTCACTACAGCGAAATAGATAAAGTTAGTCCGCGGGGATCGAGCTGGTCGACTTGGCCGGAAGATCTACGGAATACTTCCGCTGCGCAAACGTATGTCAATATAGGCGGGGGCTTCGTGCCGTCGTTCGCGGCACCAATCCCGCCGCCTCCTCCCACAGTTGGACCGAACCAAGCGAGCCCACCGAAGCCCAAGTCCAATTGTGATCTCGCACAAAGCATGAACGAGCTATCGTTGAACTCCAATTCTAGTACTAGTGTCGCAAAGAAGTTGGACCCGAGTTTTTTGGCCGAGTTAGAAAAGCATTTGGGTGAGAAGGAGGCAACCAAAAATACGAACGCCAATAGCGGAGAGACTCAGGAGACGGGAGCCACCTGCGCGAACTACCTGCGTTACCCGTCACTGGACAAACGGCGGAATTCCACTCAGCAGTCTTTAGGGACGGAAGACGTTGCTAGACCTTCCTCAGTCATCCCGGCGCTGAAGCCTCCGCCGCAGGGGAAACCGAAGTCGCCGGTGACGACGATGGATCATCGAGCGCCCTCGTCGTCGACGCTGCCTAATAAGGTGCAGAATTCTTGGCAGCCGAAAAGCATAAACGTTCAGAGACCGCGTCTTCAGGACGAACAACGCGTATCGGAATCACCTACTGATGTCATAGTGAATCAAATCTGGCAACAAACGCAGACTCTGTCCCAGCAAAATGTCTGTTCAACCGATTCAATTGCCGGCCGACAGACGTTAATGCTTCTTCCGGTTGCTCAGGAAGGTGTCAATCTACTTCAAGAAACCGCTAGCCACGTTGCTGGTGGTACCGCGAACGATCAAGATCAGCATGGGCCCTCCAACGTCGCTAAGACCGCTGCTTTAATTCAGGCACAGGCTTGCTCCTCATCGAGTCAGAATTATCCTCAAAATATAACGAACGTTAGTCAGGACGACGTTAATCTGCTTCAGGAAACTGCCAGCAGCTGTCATATTGCTGGCAGCAGTACAAGCGAGCCTCGCCATGGACCCTGCAACGTCGCAAAGGCTGCGTTTAATCAGATACAAACCACCTTGTCAAATAGCCAAAGTTATCTTCAGAATTCATTGGGCGTCGGCCAGCAGAGCACTTTCAGCTCCTCGCAGATTGTCGCCAGTAATATTACCTTTAATGGCATGAACGAATCTCAGTACGGCGCGGCCAATATCTTCAAAACGAATCAGAACTACCTTCACAACGCGTCAAGCACTTCGGTAAACTTCGGTCTTCTCCAAACAACCGCCAGTTATATTTCTGGTAGCTTACCATTAGGTCAGAATTATTCGCAGAGCCCAATATCGGTCCTTAATCAGACCCACCTACAAAATCATCCACCAATGTCATCGAGCATGAGTAATACTCACGGAATCACTCATATACAGAATAATTTGCAGCAACCGCAACACATGAAACCCACTACGGTTTTATCGGAACAAGTGTATGCCGAGCTGAAGCAGACGGTAATTTTTATAATAACGCATTCTTTTTAAATGGTTCAGAGATAAATGCGGTAAATCGAACTTTCTTTAGAGAAAATTTAACGGAAAGCCAATATTTTTTGTTGATGGATAGAAAAGAGTCATAACGAAGCATTTGACGATGCTTGTTAGGATGTGATGGATTAAAATATGATTTTTAATATTTTCCCAGGTACCGAATCTGGAGCAACTGTCTCAGAACGAATTTAATACTCTTTACAACAAGACTGTCCAGCAGAATATCCTTCGCAACTATTACTCTAACAATTTAAGCAACGAACCGAGCCAAAATTACGCCCAGGAAGGAACTAGCACTCAGCAGCAACAGAAAGCTGTCGTCGGCAAAAATCAGCCTGTTCAAGGGCATCCCTGCGACTTTAGTTCTTATCTGAAACAACCGCCGGTTTACAATCCGCCACCCCCTCCAACCTGGAGCCCGCATAAGTCTGGTCAGAACGGTTACGTGCAGAACCATCGTCCTGCGGCGAAGTGCAACCTAAGCGGGCCCTCTAATCTGCTGCAAATTGAAACTTCCACTGGTGCCAAGACGACGAGCGATCTAGCTGCTGCCAAGATAAACACGTTGCAGGTCAATCAGCACCCTGTCGGTACCAGTCCGCCACTCACTGCAGCTTCCCAGCAATTGGTGATGTCTTTGAGCGACGAATTCAGAGCGAGCAAGATCATGAAGGTGCAGCGGGACGCTGCGGATGCGTCGCAACAGGAAGTGCTAGCTGCCCTGCAAGCGACTGGGTGGGACACGAATCAAGCAGCCAAACAGATCGCAAAGGATAGACAGGCGAAGATCGAGAGTCTCGTCAGTTGAGTACCTTGAAATTTTATTGCAAATTGATGCATTTCCACGACGTCTCCCGTATATCATTCTGAAACGTCTACAATAGATTTAACATTTTTTTAGAATCTTGTTTTATAAAGAATTGATTGTAATTTGCCTCTCATAAGTCTTTGCGTTAAATTGCGGAATTTCTTGAGAGAGAAAAATAATTTTTATTTTAACTTTTTAGGTTGGGTTTGGCTAATAGACAACAGTGCGAGAGTGCTCTGAAGCGGACTGAATACGATGTAGAAATGGCAGCTTCGTTATTGCTCGATCAAGCCAGATGAGGAATGACAATGATCAATTAAGACTTCCTATAACGAGTGCTGTAACGATGCGGATTGCGGATATGCGTTTAATTTATGAATAAAAGCCGCACACGGGAACTATGTCATGCAGAAAAAGAAGGTCCATTAAGGAAATGAAGCGATTGGGCGTGAATTTCTCTGTTGAATTTCTGCATTCCGATCTGCAGCATAATTTAGCATTAAATTAAACCGATGTTTACTGTTTGAACAAGCTAAAATGATTGTTGCGCATAATCGATAGATGATGCTGGCAGGAGGTATCGCTAGCATAATATTACTCTTAAGATGTAATGAACATAAATCTGAAACTGTGATATATTGCTGATCTTTATCTGGATTTACGATAACGATCCTCTGTTAATGAATTTTTAGGACTGTCCATGGTTCATGGTAATATGTAGAGGTGTTGAAAGTAATTTTGATATTAAGTAATATTTAATATATGTAATAGCAAATTTTAATCTAATTTTTTGAGTGATTTCTAGGGAATCATTAGTTTTTGGCGAACATCTATTTTTGAGAAACTAGACTTGCCAACAAATTCCAGCATTTTATCTGATATTTTTTCGTACAAGTTTGTGCACAGTATGTACTTGTTGTCTGTACATCTATTGATGTGTCATGTAAATTGCGTATGTAAATTGATATTGAAACACTTTGATATTTTTTTATTATCTCGAAATGCTTAAAACGATCAAGGCCAATTATTTAATCACTTATCTTTTTACTAGAGTTTTGATATATTCTTTTTTGGCGTTAATAATTAAATAATATCAATAATAGCAATAAGATTGTTTAAAATTCTTAATAACTTAGATTTTTTTGATATTTAATAAAAATATATATCAGTATGAATAAATAATTTCTATGATAGTTTACAAAGAAACAAGCTTACCTGCAAAAGAATTCAATTGTAAAAAAGGTTAAAAGTAATGGAACTATTAGTAGTCCAAAGATTTTAAAACCCAAAGATTTGAAAATCTGCATATTTTTTAATTAATGGATTTGAGTATCCATTATTTTTAATATCCATTTATTAAAGAAAACAGTTTCTTTATTCCATAATTTAGAGATCAGGTATCTAAAGACTTTCAAAAGTTATATATGTAACACAATCTATATACTTCAATAGAAAGTATAATAATTTTAAGAAAAGTGGCAAATAGGGAATTGCAAGTTTAAAAAATTTACAATTGCGCAAAAAGTTTAAAAATTAGGGAATTCAGATCTGAATATAAAAAATAGAATCTTAACATCGTCATACATGCAATGAAAGTTGTTAAGAGTTCAAAAATTGAGAATCTAAAAGATTCAATCTTAAAAATTCAAGCACAGCCTAAACAATTAAGAATTTACGGATTGTAGAATTTAGAAATTTCGATTCTTGGACATCCAAGTATGCAATTTGAGATACAATAGCAGAAAAATCCACGTATTGGAGATTAACGAATAAATAATAATTGTTATAATAATATTGTTGATTAATATTGTGAAACAGCGTAGATTACAAAAGTTGCGCGTGCACGAGTGAACAGATGTTATTGCAAATCCAGATGGAGGTTAAAGAATTTAAATGGTATTATCATGACATAATAGTTTTTCTTCTCATATTTGTCGAATAATATCAAGAGAGATATTTTATTATGTATAAACTGAACGAGGATGTGTATACGCACACACACATATACGTACACGATACACCTATACACAAATTACATACAGTGAAATGTTAACATAATTTTTTATTTAAGCTTACACTCGACATTATACCCATTCCTTTATGTCTTTAGGTTGCCTATTTTGTTTGACGAACAAATAATATGGATAAATAAGAAGCTATATCCAAATATTGTTGATTTACATATTTAAATAGATACGCAAGAATGCTCACCTTATTTCTTACTCCTGAAATCCTGAATGTTTTCATTACGAATTAAAAGATTTGCATGTCTAAGAGTTCAGTAATGGAAAAAGTTTCAACAAAGTATTTAACAAAGAATGTAAAAATTTCAAGAAAATACATAGCCAAAAGTGTAAAAATATAATATTAAATAGTTTTGACAAGATGATGCCGTTTACTTATAAAATTTCTCCAACAACAAATAGCTATATTGAGCGGAATGAAAATATAATTTTAGACTGATGTGTCAGTTTTCTAAATAGAAACTTGTCTATTTTTCAGAAAGCGATACGTAAGTGTGAATAAATGGGTCATTTAAAAATTTAAATCACCCGAGAACAAGTTTTCGAAAGTAGCATCTTCGACTGGCACATGCGCGTGCATGTTGCTCTGGTTCCGCTCGATGCATCATCCGTCATGGGATTCAGAATACGATGATTGAGCCACGAAGTTCACGCGCGAGTGTGAAAGTCTACGAGGTTTCACCATGAAGAGCGCAGTGGAAAACATTTTAGCTTCTACGACCGCAGAAGCGAAATTGCATTCGTAGTGCGTGCAGTGCGCTCCTGCACACCTGTACAGAAGGACGAAGGGAGAGTGAAAAAGCATCCTGCCGAATTGATTCGATCAATTTAAATCATCGTGGAAGTGCAAAAAGAACGACAACGTGTAAACCGTAAATAACTAAGATTAATTTAGCAATTACAGAAGATATAAACATAACTTGATATGACAGAAACCACTATTATTTCGTGAAACGTGAGAAAAATAGACAAATACTCTTACAACAACGAAAAATGCGATGTATAAAATTCAGATTTGTCAATATGAGATATATTGATAATTAAATTGTAGTGAATTAAATTATATAATTTATTAAATATTTGTTATAAGTATGCGATAATTTCCAACATTCATCTGGTCTGTTGAAGAGAAAAAGAAAAGAAGAATTGAAGATTCCAATCGTCAGGTAAGATAACTTTCCAAACAAATAGAAGAGAAGGAAGAACAAAATTTAAATCTGTCAAAATATGATCTATTAGTATCACATAGAAATATCTTCTAATATATAAACATGGTGTTCAAGAAAATATTAATGATGTCTTCCCAAGATTTTGACGTTCTGAGGAAACGAGAGAGAGAGAGAGAGAAAAAAGAATGCCGGCGGAATCGTCAATCTACTGGAGCTCTGTCGATTCTCGAAGATCAGCTGCCAGCGGTAGTTACGGAAGCGGCAGCCGTCATTATGTAGACCCGTGGGATCTGGAGAATTATGCTTACTTACGTCGTCACAGCGTCGCTGACGTGCCACATCGAACTCGACGTCCTGCCACTCAGGAACGTTCCCTCCGTGATGCGCGAACACGCTCGGAATATTGGTAATACTTCGGGAATTCCGGCAATAATAAATTATTAATAAATTAGGCTCTTGGCCTTTTATTTATGGCAGCGTTTAATGCAACCTGTGTTGCATTATGTCTCCAGAAACGAACAGTCGCACCATTCCTACTTCTCACAGTCTCTCCTATAATACGCATCAATGAAATTCAATGTACATTACATATGAAACAGTTTGCACGTTTAATTACATACGCTCGAAAGTCATGGTAAATTTGTTCTAGTTTTGTTTGTTCTTCGTTTATCGATTTCTGATGAAATTTTCAGGTACACTTCCTCCTCACTGAGAGAACCCGAGAACGACAGTCCCTCGTACACGCAGAAATTATACCATGGACCAATTAGGCCAACAAACAATGGCTGCTATTATCAGCAAGCTATCTACGAGGACGAGGGAATGGATTACGCCGCTCCGTTTCCGGTCTACGCGCCCGTGCTTGGTAAGGTCCACTTTAGAAAGATATTCGAGAAGTTCAGAGTCACTTTAATTAGAAGTCGATTAATACTTTAACATCAAGTTTTAGTATTTAAAAATATTTTTTCTTAGTTGTATTATTATAAAGAATATTTCAATGTTTAATTTTATTGTATTTTCTTTGAAAAAATTTAATTTAATTTAATGTAATTTGAAATACAGTTTACGAAAATTTGGAGAAGGCGTACATCAATATTTTAAGATAAGTGCGTGTTAAAATTATACTTAATAAGTGCTTCTCCATCAAGCATGCCCTACTGACAAGCTGATGCGAGGTCGCACGTACTCTAACGCTGCAATTACGCTCGTCCGATTTTGCAGGTTTCACGCTCTGCCGGGAAAAAGGAGAATACGACGATTCGATAATGCGTTTTCCAGTTTTTCGTCCGCGATGCACCTCGAGAAATCGAACGATTTCTAGTCCGTAGCGTTAGAAAGTTTTTACGTGCTGTCTTTACACGATGGTGCTTTACGCCGCGACACGCTGTCGCAAGCATTCCCTGCTGTCGCGATGCATTTGCGCGTGAATTCGCGCATCGTTGTACGAATCGATCTTCGCGTAATTGTGATTTCCAACGATGTCCCGCCGTGGACTTTCTCCCCCAGATATTAAATCATGCGCGAAACTCGTGGCGTTAACGCGTGTAGCAATTTATCTCGAGAGTACCGTAACGATTGAAGCCTTCGTGAAGTATGGAAGTTGATGAAAAGAAGACGTAAAAATAGATTTGCAACATATTTTTCATTCGTTCAACTTGTTCTACTTGTTTCTTGCTATTTTCCGATGAATAATGAAGCATGTAATATTTTGCGAAATAATGGTAAATAATGTTTCATCTTTGAATTTTTAGATCTGGAGACAAAATGTCCGATTCTAAAAAACAATTAATGCAATGATTCAAACGTTCCAAAAACTAAAGATACAAATTTTTTAATCGCATACACAAGATCCTCTTCTTTCCTTCTCCGTTGATTTATGTAGAATATATTTTTTTCCAGGTTTCCCTTCACAAGAAGAAAGAAGCTTGCAACATGCGAACCACGCAAACGAAGATAAATACATGGAAGTGATGCCACCGCCGCAAATCGATTTAAATACGTATGGCCACTTGAAAATTGACTATACAAACAGCTGGAATTCTCTCAATCGTCGAATTGGAAAATAAACAGATTGCGCTCCTGAATTAGATACATAAATATAAGTAAATGTTATTTGCGCAAAATCCTATCAATATTCGGGAAGGAATTATTTTATAATAATAAAATATCTTATATATAAATGATATTATTATAATATGGTTTTAATTACAAATTTTGAATTAAACAATAGTAAAATAACTTGTTTTCTCTTGTTTAACACACTAATGTCTTTTTGATTTTTTGTTATTGTTGTTGGGTATATTATATTAGTTTTGTTTGTTTCCATATATATGTATAAATTATTATAGAATTCTGTAATGAAATATTAATGAGTTATTTGTATAAACTGAACATACATATTGTAATGATAGTATAATAAAAAAATGTGTACATTATAATTGAAAGGATGTATATACGATATACGTATATTGTACATAATAATGTACATGTGTACTACCGCGTTTAAACAATATCAATTATAGCATCTTTGTCCTCTTGAAATAATTTTCTTCTTTTTCCAATAAATTCTCTGCCAATCTTGAAATCAGGCAATCTTAAACAAATACAATTTCATTAATTACTGATTTTTTATTTTTTTTTATCGTTATATACATATATAATGATTTAAATAGAAAATCATTAATATATTTAAAATACACTTGTAAATAAAAAATTATTTATATATATATATATATATGTACTTTTATTATATTATTCTTAATAAAAATATTAATAAGTTATTACGTTTACATATATTAACATAATATTAAAACTTTTATACAAAATCTTAATCTGCCTAAATAATAATTTAATAAAATAATAATTTATATATAATAATTATTAGAAAGGAAATTAATTAAAAAAATAACATAAATTTTCCTACGTTTTAAACAGACTCCTCTTTTTTTTCTTTTCCTCTTTTTTCTCCATAAAAGCGGGATGTTTCTCTGCAATCTTTAATTTATCCTTCTCTACATGCTGATGAACAAAAATGAAATGAAACCAAAATGAACAAGAATTCATATTAATATTCAGTAATTACTGAAAAGTTTGTTATACAAAATATTTTAATAAGCTTAGCAATGAATAAATGCAGAATCAAAACTGAACAAATACTGAGAATGATGTTGATTCCGTGTGCTCTACAGATTTGTTTTCAAACTTTTGATCCTTTGAAACTTTTTCTTGCAGCATTGACGCGTCCCGTTCATATTTATTTTTGAGCTGTGTTACTTGCATACGGAAATAGGAGAGTTCACTCTGCAACTTGGAAACTACTCTGCTTTTTATTTTAATTTTCTACTTGAAATTAATCCAATAATATTAAGGGAGAGAGAGAGAGAGAGAGAGAGAAATGTGAATTCAGCGAGTAATTGCAGCTATTTAAAACCCTTGTCTCTTTTACCTTTGGCATTGTTTACAGCTTCGGCATGATCTCGTTCCTGTTGCATCTCATTTAGGCGACGTTTTAATTCCTTGTTCTCGTTCTCCAGGTTGCACAAGGTTCCTTTGTACAGATTCTCGCGCTTCATCGTCCAGCGGAGTATGTTCTTTAATCTAGCTTTTATTTTGCGCTCGAATTCTATGGAATTCTGCCGTTCTTTCAAAACACGCAGCGCGAGAAATGTCTGCCGCATGTAACGAAAGGTTTTTTTATTCCATTGCTATTTTTTGGCCTTTTTATATCTTACGGAAAACCTTCATTTCGCGCGTCTATCACACCGAAATTTCAATTTACTACCCTAACACGTTCACTTCTGATAGAAATAAAAAGTAAGATCAACTATTCTTCATATTTACATTATATAAGTTTACGTATTTTTTCAGAATATGACAGATTTTCTGATGCAGAACTGGGTCGTCATCCATATCGTGCCACTGTTCTTACGCTTGTTCTTCTTATTCCTTTGTAATTGTTCCAATCTCGTGCCACTCATCTGTGATGTTATCAAACTTTTGAAGTATCGTGAAGTATGCAGCAGATACACGGTCACAGGTAGCCACAGGTTTCCGAATTGGGTCAGTTGGGAGCGACTCGCACTGAACGGATATAAATGGTGACAAAATATTTCATTGGACACGACGATCGAAAATCCGAAAAAATCCCTATATTTTGCCTTTTATTATTGCTCTCTCATGCTAAATATCTTATACACTACTTGCAATTACTGACACTTGGAATTGAAAGGAAAGGAAACTAAAGATCAGTTGGTGACAGAGTAAGCGAACGATTCAAGAAGATCTTCGTCGAGAGGAATTCTTTATTATTTTTTTTTTTAACACTATGCCCTCTGCAATGTTAATAATAGGCAACTATAAAACGGTATAATACATTACGATACCTTTTTTTTCTGGTGCATCAATCCTAAGATTCAGGTATGTATAACGCTTAAAGGATGTTAGAATCCGAGAAAGGTGTGATCCGTGGAAGAGAACACCATAGATCTATGTCCCAAGCACTTGGAAACCCAAGTGCCGTCCGCGGACCTGAAGGTCGGAGAACTCGACAGTTAAATCGTTCGGACAGAAACTCCGTCCGAGTGGACAACGCGATCCAAGGACCTCAGAATTCGCAGCCAACGTGGCTCGATGACCTCTCGCGATCATCTCGCTCTGAGAGCCCGAGGATTCATGATCGTTCATGATCCGGCGGACACGTGGGACTGCATAACGCGTAAATAAAGCTAACAATAATGGTTTAACGCTAAAAACCAAAGGACAGATTGCGACAAACGTATAATTTTCGGAGCACGTGCCTTCTGTGATTTGGTTCGCGCACGTGCACATGCACAGTATGCAGTTGTGCCCAATAAATAATTACAATTAAATGTTACACAATTAAATGAAGTTAGACGAAACGAATACATCTTAATGATACTGATATCGATATTATTACATCCTTGTGACTTGTTTGTTCGAGGACTCGGCTAACCCTTTCGAGGTAGACTTACATGTTTCAAGTATATTGCTTCTGGTTGATCGTATATAAGGCCACGAATCTCAAAGAATAATATTTGTCTTACACGACAGCGTCTTTTCTCGTTTTCATGACAAATAAAATCTCTTTTGTCATTGTAAACAATTTAAACGTCATTTCATGGGATTGTTTGGTCACTTTTAATATCAGCGAATATATTTGAAGATTATTGCATTTATTTTTGTGCTCTTTCCATAAAAAAGGATTTATTTATTGCTAAAAAGAAACTGCAAGTAACGTGTTAAGGGGGATTACATTGAGATGTAAGTTGAAGTCAGATATACAATGTGTGACAATTAAAATAAAGAATGCTGCGTGGAGCAGGAAAAGCTGTTTTTTGCAACTATTGTAAAAATCGTGAATCTGATTGGCTCTTAATTTTGATTGAATATAAGAGCATACGCCAATTAGATTTACGATAGAACTTTATGACGCCAAACATTTTTGTTAAAATATTTACGAAGCTTATGTAGAAAGGGTTAAACATGTCACTCGATTTTTGTGATGTATGTGTGTGTGTGTGTGTGTGTGTGATTATACGCGCGCGCGTATACTAATCCTAATCGCCAAAAATGTACACACTTCTACTCGCTCGCACAATTGGACGAATGAGAACGCGTTTGCAAGTAAAATTTCGTCACAACAAACTCCATTAGATCTATACCTATTTCATACGCGAATGGATTATAGCAAAACACTTCATCATGAAACAGTAAAATAAATAGCTCGATCAATTATGAATAAAACAAACCATTGCTTTGAATAGCACTTGTTGCGAGTTGCAACCATCACATTTGTCATAGGCAATTTCCTGTTATATATTTACATTACGTTATTTTACTTATTAATAAATAACTAAGGTAAACTGAGATTGATAAAACTAGCGTATGCGTATGTCAGTTTTGAAGAGCATTCCGTTTGATCTGTGCGTCTTAAGTCGTGATAGCGGGTTAAAAAAATTTTGTGTTAAAAAGTCCATGATAAGGTTGGTCTTTATTATGAAGCAAAAGTCAGTTAAGAATTCTCGAGTGAGAGTCCGCGTGATTCCGATTTTTTAATTTTCCCGTCCAGCCTTTCGATTAATTATAGCTCAACTGAAAATATTTGTGAACAAACATGTTGGACCTGTGATAAATTTCTAGGAAAAGTTTTTTCATTGAAGATGTAAGTCGAATTAGCAAAATCACGCAGCAGTCATTTTTCCGGATGTACAGAATAGATAAAAGATCGATCGAAAGCCATCAGTAGTAGCTTAGGCTCTCACTTGAGAATCTCTAGAGCCATTAGTCTCATATCAGCGACTGTCTCATGTCGGACAAGTAGTATGGTGGGCCTGCTGCTCGTTATTGCAACGAAACTTCACCGAGCTCTTTTTTTTTCGTAGTGTTGGTCGTCGCGTTTTAAGAAGAAGTTAAGTACAGCTTGGCCTGAGATCGGGTGACTAGCATTTCCGGTTGTTACTGGCGCCACTGTTACGAACGCGCAAACGGTCCTGGCGACGGAGTCGCTTGCCTCTCGTCTGATGTACTTTGTTGCTTCTTTCCAGGCGGGCCCTCTTAAGATTTTGAGTCGAACGCTTCTTTAGCACCTACGGGGAAGCAGAAAATTCGATGTGCGATCTTTCGATAAAACATTTCTTGGAAATTTAGATTTACAGAAATTTCTGTTCGCAAATTACAAAAGTACAGAAGTTCGTGGAACGTTATGGGTATCTCAAGATTGATAGAAAAATTGATATGCATATAACGTATTAATTTTTAATAATAAGTAATGATAAATAATAAAGTATTAAATACCTGTTGAGCCCGTTCTCGAACGGCGCGGAGTTGATTTCCGATCCTAGCTGCGTTGTTATCGGATGTGGGCAATCTGTCACTATGGATGGCTTGTAATTCCGCGACAACTCTGCGCGACAATTCGTCGATGTTACTCCGGTCTGGACTGCAATCCAGGGACGTGGACATGGTGCACAGGGTGGACGTGGAGGACGAGAGATTGGCTGGTGGTGCCGGTGGAACGTCTTGGGGAGTATTGATGTCTTGGGAAACATTGACATCTTCTTCACCCTCTGTCCAGCCGTCCGGCGAAGGTGGCGGAGTGTCCGGCGCGACGGCGGGAGATGACGCCGTCGCCGATACAACGGAGTAAACGGACATGCTAGGGTGCTCTATTAACAGGTTCTCCATGGGCGAGGTTGCCACTTTTACCGGCCCTTCTTGCGTGAACACTGCAGGTGGCATTTCGTACCACGGCTCCTCCAATGTACCCTCAACTAGAAAAAGGCAATAGGAAGCGTGTCAATATGATCAATATAATGTAGCGCGTGTCAATGTGAATGTGTACAGAAACAAAAGAGAGAAAGGCTAAAGAATCCACAAATTGAAAAGTAGTATTAAGAGAGGAAATTTTAAATGTGTAAGAAAAGTACATTGACTTAATGTACATTCAACTTAATATATGTAATTGCAAGTTAAATTATTAAAAAACGGTAAATTATGTACCAGTTCGGTCAATGAGGATCCACTCATCGTTCTCGACCTCCACTTGCCTGAATCTCCGTGTTATCCCCCGAGTTCGAGGATCCTCCTCAAGTGAATCTTGTGTACCGGAGTAGTTATTTCCGAACAAATAACCGACGAAATTGCCCAACATCCTTGATTTTTACCCTTTAACGTCTGTAACACAAAAACGTTGATAAGATAAGAGTAAAGGTAAATGGGTAAACTAGAATTTGAGCATCAAAATAATTCTGGTGACAATTCTGTGTCGATATTTATAGATTATGTGTGTATTCTTTTTCCTCTCTTCCGTTTCTTTGCAATACCGAAGCAAAAATTTTTACTATAAAGTTGTCAGCATATTATCGAAATGAGTATTCATATTTTTAATATAATATTTTATTTCTTAATGAAAGAAACAAAAACGTTGTTTTGATATTCAGTTATCAAAGCGCTTCTTCATTATGCGTAATAATAGCATCATTATGATGAAACATTGAAGCAATTAAATAACATGGAATTAAATGCATTTTCTTGCATCCTGAGATATCAGAAATGGAGAGAATTTAATTTTGGAGATATTTTTATTAAATGCTGTTTAAACTATGCATTTTACTAATATCATACACAGAGACAAACAAACTTGTAAACATATTTTCCTTTTTCGTAATCTAGCAGCATTGGAAGCGCAATAAAATACGCAGTTAATCTCTTATCTTTTCACTGCATTCTATACATAGCTCGTTTTGATGACATAATATGTTCAATACTTATTTAACTAACAAAGCTTTTTTTTCTCTTCATTATACCAGAAATGTCAAGTAATATTAAAAGAAATAAACAATTAATATTATATCTTTTTCTTGTCAAAATGTTCTTAGAAAAGAACAAGCAAATGAAATGTTAAAAAAATATTTATAGAGAAAAAGCGAGAACAAAATTTCTCTACTCTTAACTCTTTGAAAATCAACAATAGAACTGCTTTTCATAAAAATATTGGAATAAACATATAAATGGCAAAATTCTGTTGTTTTGAAGAAAATAATTTGAACTTGATTTGAAATGTGTTAGTCTTGATGATACAAATATGTTTTGCCCACAAACTATAGTCTCAGATTTCTCTCAAAGTTTGTATATAAACATAATTTGTCTATGTGATAATTTTTCTGTTTTATTTGATAAGTGTTCTATCTTAGAGATCCGAACGTTAGACTATTTATAGGAGTGCTTTCCAAATTTTAGATTTGAAAATAGATTCTCTCTCTTGGATCAGGCTGCATTTTGTCTCAAATGTTTATCTTCCTTCCCCCTTTTCGCCCTTTCTTCTTCCTTTCCCCTCTCTCGCTCTCTTTCTTCTTCTTCTCATACTGTTGTATAATCTCGACGTGGTTCCGTGGGCGGACGAACGAGGCGATCACGGCGACCTTGATCTCGAATTTGCTTCTCTCTGGTTAGAAGGGCAACGAGTCTTCTCTCAGCAAGTTTTCCTCAGTGCATAACGATGCGCCAAGTACATAACTATAAACGTCCGAATTGACAGATATGTACACTTGTAACCTGCTTTTCTTTTCCTCTCTCTCTCTCTTTCTTCCCCCCCCCCCTCCCTTCCAGGCCTTTCTGTTAAACTAGTGTAAAATAAATATAAATACACACACGTCAGAAATAAAATGCGAGAAGATTAAACCACAAATTATTATTATAAATAAAACACAGCTGCAATATATATGATAGAATGAGTACTCTCCTGATTCGAATGAGATAATATGTTATTTCAGAAGCATGACGAGATATATAGGATGTTTCACGATTACTGTATTTACTTACAGCCTCACAAATGTCTTGTAATATAATAAAAATTTTATAAATAAAGAGAATAAATAAAATATAAAAAAAATAAATAATTGCTAGCTACAAGATTTTTGTTAAGCGCAAATGAAATAAATCACATTTATCAAAACTCACGGTCGGAGGGAAATGTCAATTTTTGGAAGTCTATTGAATCTGATTTCCAAATAGCAATATAATCTATTTTTTAATTATCGTAATTATTGAGTCTAATGAGTATAAACGCATTTATATGAGCGTTGCTGCTGGCGAGAAAGAATTACAGATTGTATAATTTATGTTTGTCGTGACATCATCCCGGTTTATTCCACAATTGGCTGAATGACTTACATCATTCTGAACTCCGTCCTATTACTCGAGCAGCAACGAGTTGGTTTCCGCAGGATTAAAATACTTAATCTTGTTCGTTTTGCAAAGTCCTGTACGCGTTACGTCGCCTACAGCGAACATTCAATTAATATAAAATCGCGATGAGTAATCGCATAACAACAATAACGACGATAAAGCTCGACTCCTAATCGACCGATCCGAGGTAACAAACATTTGTCGTTTCCATTGTGTTGATCTTTCGTCTTTGCTTACTTCTTGGGAAGTAACTTTTTCATTAACAATATATTTACGAAAGTCTCCTACAACGATATGCGTGAGAAAGACAACAAAAGATGCCAACGGATTTTAATACCCAGCTTTAATTTCGCGCTCGGAATTAAGGTGCTTTCATTTCCAATATTTTCCTGCTTTTCTTCCTTCTTCGATTTTTCTTTCCTCGACGCACACCGAACTTGGTAAAACATTCTCTACAATAATCAGGTAGAAATGCACGAATCGAGCATTCCAAAGTAGCCTTTCTTACATCGTCCGTTCCTCTTAACTTCTCTTCCATTGTCTCGAAAATGTACTTCTTTCGTGATTCTCTCTTCGGCAGATCTCAAATTTCAATAGATTGAAAAGTCTGATTCCCCCTTGCGATTCTTAATTTTTACGTCACTTTTTCATTTAGATAATTTTGTAAAGTCCGAGTAAACAATTCGTTAATGAAATAACAATTGGATGATTTATCGCTCTCGTATTTCTTGTACTCCGATCCTCCGTTCGTTTCCTTTCGCCTGAGCAAAGTTTCCTTCATTTCCCTGCACACATTGATCGCAGAACGGTCTGTACGCTGCACGATAAAGAAAGTAAACATATTCGTCGTCAGGCTGTCTCGATATCGGTTCACTCCGTTGCGCGCAAACGTTTCGTTTCCCTCTGCCTCCCCCTTTCCCGAATTTCCCTCACTTTCCCGCACACTTTCCGTAACGCGCAAGCTTTGACGCACGCATCGCTGCACAGGAAGAAAGGCTCATCACTTATCAGGACATATCCAGGTGAATCTCGCGACTCCTGTAGCTCTAGCGTTGCTTTCCTTTCTTTTCCGCATCTCCCTCGCTCATCACTCGGCGCCGATCGTCGGTCCTCGTCGAAATCATGCGACGCGAACGCGAACGATTATGTCACGGAATAAAACAATGATCAACGGAGAAGAGTTCGTGTTATCGTTGGTCGGATTATCTTGCGCCTCGGTTTCGAGACCCCCTTCGCGACGAAAAAGCGAGCTTAACGAGCTGTAACGACGCGAGGCGAGAAAGAAAAAAATAACTGACGGAGACAGAGAGAGAAGAGCGACGGAGAGAGAGGGGGGGGGAGGGAGATAGACGAGCAAGAGAGAACAAAGATGCGAAGTGAAAACGCACTTATCGAGGACGATCGGAGAAGCTTGCGAAAGGACCAACTTGCCTGAGCAGTATCGCGTTTGAGGAGCCGTGGTAGCAACTGCACGCCGTCAGCTGATTTCGACTGTTGGCTGGCTGGCGGCCCGTGGAGCTCGATGACGGTGAGCGGAAAGAGGGAGGAATTGCGGCGAGCGAGGGGGTGAGGAGCTTGAAGAGAGACGAGAGAGAAAGAGAGAGAGAGATACGTGAACACGATAGGTGGCAGAGGAGCGAGGCGGAAGTGGGGCTGGCTCGGGAATGGAGCAGCAAGGAGAGGTCTTAGATTGGGGGAGCGAGGCGCGAGAGGATCCCCCTGGGACAGAGGAATGGCGGGCACTGGGGGGGATTGCGAGGGCGAACAGGGGGAGAGACAATGTCGGCTTGGTGGGGTTCTTCGTGGAACGATGTCAGGGATGTAGCCTCGCGAGGGTGCTCCGATATGGATTACCAGAACGCGCGCCTCCCCAGTCTGCAAGATCAAAGAAGGTTCTTCATTCTTCTCGACAAAATGTAGCATTGAATTTTCGTCATTCTATTGGCACTCGCGTTAGTACTTACTCTCGAGTTTCGGAAATTAGAATTTTATTTTTGAGAGTTATATACCTGGTTACGATTTTATCCTTCCCGAGCGCCTTTGTATTTCTTCTTGGCAGGATACACGATTGGCAAGAGCGGTACGTTCCGACAGATTTTGAATTTGACAGCGTGAAGTACGTAAATATGAATATATTTTGGCTACGAGAAACATAACTCTGTGAAACTAGATTATGGGAAGAAGGTAAAGGGGGAAGAAGCTTGGATACGGTATTTCAAATAAAGACATAGGAGAAACGGGAGGAAAGTATTGAAGATATTGAAGATATTGAAGGAAAAAGGATTGAAAAGATGTGTTAAAATCACTAAAAAAATCTACTAATGTAACATTTTATAGTACGGAAGAAACGTACATTGCGAAATAAAATTAAATCACGTGTGCTCGCTATACGTACATTACGTCACGATCGTAATAATTAGCGCAAGTGTTGGAGAATCAAATAATTTTCTCTCGCAAATCGATCTCTTCTCGCGAAGTCTGCCGGGGGCCGCGAGGTACCCGCCTCGCGAATGCGCGCTGGTCAATCCTGATGGCAACCGAGAGCCGATCGAAGGTGGGAGTTCGCTCAGCTGGTCGAACAGCTGCCGTTTCCTCGTAGGTGGCTGGTCGGTACTCTCGGCTCTCCTGCTTGCCGGCTACAGTCGCGCGTCGTCACACGATCATCGCCGTCGGCTCTTTAAACGGCCAACGAGTGCGCGGACTCTCTCCGGCTCGAGCGCGTTTTCCCATCGGCCAGCCTTCTTGAAGTGCGATCCCACTATCAGCGCGTCCGCCGCCTCCACGTAATTGTCCACGTTGTCCAACGTCACGCCCGAGCCGATCAGCACCGGCACCCTCGCCGCGACGCACTCCCGCACTTCTGCGAAGCGTAATATGGCGTCTACTACGTGCGTACTTGACTACGCAAGGCCTGCCTGTATGCCTGCAGCCAGTGATGGCACCGAGACCGATAACAATAGCATCGATACCTCCGAATTTCCAGCCGATGCTGTTCAATATCAAGCTTTCCTAGAGTACTATTGCGTTTGCGGGTAGACTGATTAGTACGTGCGAGTTTAGTATCGATGCGTATCAGCCGCTTCTAACTTGAAATATTCTCGTCGCTACCTCAAATCATCGAGAAATACCGCTCGCGTGTGAGAACCACGGCGGCGAGTGACGTAATTGCATATAAGGTGAGTCACGCGATCCAAACGACGCGTAACTCCTCGGCACGGTGATAGGAAATGTGATAGAAAACAAAGGTGATCTACGATGATGATTAACTCTCTACAATATCGTTTTCCGCTTCGATAACACAAGCTTGAGTTGTAAAAGATTTTCGGTATAAAGATTTTCCCGTTAATACACACATAATATCGATTAGATTACGCGTAGAGATACGACGCAGAAATACCGACGCGTTTCTTTGTTCGGAGTCACTTTGCGCTGCGCGTATAAGCGAACACGGCGAATTATTAATCTGAAAAAATACCTGTAAGATCCTTTACGTTTACTGCATCGCCAGTTGCGTTGCCGGTCAGTATAACACCGTCGGCTAAAAAAAATTCTGCCGCTCTTACCGTTTCCAACAAGCTCACGTCGGAAGTGATTGCGTGCGAGCT
The DNA here is from genome assembly GCF_003672135.1 of Ooceraea biroi. Lineage (NCBI taxonomy): Eukaryota > Metazoa > Arthropoda > Insecta > Hymenoptera > Formicidae > Ooceraea > Ooceraea biroi. The sequence continues at coordinate 3,916,023 of NC_039506.1, forward strand.
GTAAAAATATCAAGGGAAAATATTGAAAAATAGAACGATTTTACAGTTTATTTTAAAGTAACATTACGACGAAGAGTACAGCGTATATTGATGCGTCAACATTAACGTATTATTATTTCTTTACATATATTTAATTTTTAAGTAAAGTGTATAATCAGATTTTTCAAGAAACCGGCATATCATGGAACAGATTCTCTATTTTCTATCTTTCATAATACTTTTAATAGTTTTAATCGAAAAATATATTTATTCTCTTTAGCGATCATCAAAGGGGAAAAGAGGTCCACACATTCTACTTACATAAGTGAAGGTTAACTTGTTTTTGTGAAAATAACGCAAGATCCGAGATAATTTTGCAACGTTTCTTTCCGTATAAAAATGTAGGCATTGTGTAGCGTTCAATACAATTCCGCAAATTTTTGTTTTCGTATTAAACGAAAGGAGAAAGTTAAGCTAAACTAGCTGGGCAGTCTCTGACCTGTGTTTCTTCTTGACATCGGCGAAAACGAGAATGTCCTCCGCATCGATTTGCCTCCTGAACCTCAATAAAGTTCCAGCGTTTGCGTCGATAAAGCCTTCATCAGCCATATGGGAGAAGACGAAGCCTTCGGCCCTAATAAACTGCAATCTCGCAGCCTTCGCAACAGCAATTGCTTCTTTGTTGCATCCTGCGAGAATCTATATGAGATAACGATACTCGAGCCGTTAAAAACTTTAGTAACAATTAATCGAATATTCTGTGGTTTCGATTAATCTATTAAATTTAATGTTAATAAAACAGATATTGATATCAGCAACTAATTCGATAAACTTGATGTTAATAAATTAAAATCTTTTTCTCTCAATAATTTGATTCAATGTCGATACATCGATAAAACAGCTCTTATAGTAATCCGATAAATTTACAGATTTAATCATATAAATTTTGTGTGTATATAATTAAATCATGAATTCCACTTACAGTTGATAAACATGAAATTAAAATAAAGATCAACAGAGTTAGTTATTAATTAATCAATACATTTTAAATATTAAACGGAAAAACGAGTTTTGCTTATATAATTCAATAAATGCATTATTAATAATTTTTATTAATAATTAAATAGAAAGAATGGCTAGAGTTTTCTCTCTCTCTCTTTCTTTTATACCTGGATGCCACATGCGATATTTTGCGGCGCGACTTTCCTAATTTCTGTGCATATTCTTGTCATCATACTAATAATCTCCGGCGATAGATCCTTCTGCTTAACATATGGAACATCATGCATATTTTCAACCAGAATTCCATCCTAGAAATAACATAAGAGTACAAGCTAGGGATGGAATATTTCCACCAAAAAGCATGGCATAAATCAAAATAATTTATATTAAAGCAATAATCAAATTACAGCTTTTTGCGTCTCTCTTATTTATTTAATAGATGTACCATACAGTCCACATTTGCCGTTTAAAAGTACGTAATATCTCTCTCGATTGGAAAGCGCTGACTCAACTATCGAGAAGTTATAGCAACTCGTTAATTTGTAATCTCCGGATTTTAATTATGATATTCCATTTAAACTTGTATTTCTCAGCTTAATACTGGAATAATAAGCTAAACATGTTATGTTTCTTTTGACATGTGATGATTTTCCTTCCTGACCTTTCAACTTGAGAAACCATAAATAGTGTGCTTTACTTTATACGATATATGGAGCCACTATTATTAGTGTATCAACAACACGATATTTACCACGCAAGATTCGGCATAGATTACCGCCTCTTTTACCGCGTCCTCTACGATCCTCTCGGTACAGCCTTTGTATCTTGGCGTTCCTGAATAAACAGACACACACAAGCGTTCATAAGCGTTCGACAATATTCTCGGCATGTCACGGAAGGAATAGGAGGAGCAAAGAAAGAGCCGAAAGACGGATTCCGCTGCTGACTAGGTATTATATATCGCTATTATTAGACCGACAAATTCAGTGCTCTGGTGAAGAAATTGAGCCTTTGTTTACAAAACGATAATAAACTTGTCAATCTTCGAAATATTCGCCGTCATTTTTCGATACTTTTCTCCAGCCATCGAGCAGCTGAGGAATCCCTCTCGAAAAAAAGAAAGAAAGGAATAAAGGCTCAATTTCGTAAAAAGAGAAAAGAACATCGATTTGCCTGATAATATTACCGCACGGTTCGAATAAATAAAGGCTTACTTTCTTTGAAAAAAGAGAAAAGAACAAATTAATTTGCACGCCAATGATGTCGCCGCGCGATTGGGTCGCCGCTAATCGAGCGCGATTACAGTACGCGACCCGACACACTGGATTGCGTCACGATCGCGACGATTCACATCCGGGTGACGAGCACGCATTTGTCGAGTACCAGGGAGTGCTGCCACGTGCACCATTCCTATAACCGAGCGGGGCTGCGGAAATAATTTCCGGAATCGCAGCATCTCGCGCGGCGGCGGGAGCGAGCTGGACGTGTTTGCCAGCCTGCGGCGAGCGACGTATCGACGATGACCACGCGATCTAGCCTAAATCGAGGAATCGAGGCGGCCGGTTCACGTGCCAGCCATCACGCTAACTGCCGGCTATCAACCGACGAGACCGTTATCTTTATCTTTAACGCGTGCACGTTATCTCGCCGCGTTCACTCTCTCGACAACCCCCGCTTTTTACCGCTCTCGGCCGCGCGTTTCTTAATTTGCTACATAAAAAGAAGACGACGCTTCTTTCTAATTTGGTATTACCGGACTGTTTCGAAGCTGTCTGGAGTTGTTCTTGTAAGGAGCGCCCCCGAGACGACAAAGAATTTAATTCCGTGTGCTTTGCACTCCGCTCAGGCATAATTACTCACGTGTGTGAAGTTAGCCCCGCACTTTTTGAATTTCATCTTTTTCTTGATTGCGCTGAGTTGTGCTACGTTTGTGCCATATTGTGCCGCAAACCGCAGTTCAATATCTCAAACCGTTTTCGAAAAAAAAATAAAAAACGAAAAATTTGGTAGCCCCGCACTTTTCGAATTTTGAATTTTCGTTAATTGTGCTGCATTGTGCTCCGTTTGTGCTGTATTGTGCCGCAAACCGCAGTTCAATCTCAAACCGTTTTCGAAAAAAGATAAAATGAAAAATTAACGTAGCACAGTTCAACACAATGAAGAAAAAGATAAAATTCAAAAAGTGCGGGGCTAACTTCACACACGTAATTACTCGTAATATTCCTTCCTGAAAAATATATATGCCGAATTGAGCGTAACGCGTGGGAAGGGGGGAGCAGAGGGAGGGGGGAGAGGGGCAGAATATCGGGTCTTTTTCGTGTTTCATTGCATATCGTGCGCGAGAAGTAGCCTGATGTTCCCTGCCTCTCTCCCTTCGCGAGATGATAGAGGTATACACAAGCATGATTGTTGTATTTCTTACATCCACGTACTTTATGCACATAAATATTTGTAAACTTTGCGTGATTCATCTACTGATTGATAAACTAGTCGATAAACTAGGCGATCGTTACTAGCGCGCTGATTCAAATGTCATTGCAAGATTACGCGAGACATGTGACGATTAGAAACTTTTCTACTTGTCGCCTAATTTGTTTATACACGCGCACACATGTACACAGTCACGCATGTATGGTGAACACGAGAAAGTAATATTTTTAATAAAGCAAAGCAGGATTTTTGTGAAAATGTTCCGCGTTTATTTATAAAAGATTGATTAGATATCACACATGTATATAACGTGTACATGTGTTTTTCCTGTTGCAGAGCAGCGAATAACATTCACAAAACTGAAGGCATAAATTTCCGATACCGGGTAGCCGTATCTGCGAACTTGCCAAGAAACAGCTGATTAATTGCTGGCAATGTTACAAACAGGATTGCTGCGTCGCGCGACTTCCGTCAAAGATTTTACGATCCGTCAATTGTCTTCCAAGCGTTTTAAAGTTGTCGCCACAGGTAAGTGCGTTTGTCGAAATGTATATTTATTTTGCAACATAATTTTTATTTCCGATCATACATTTTTAATGAGAACTGGAATATTATTTACATATTATTAAATCTTTTGATAGTTAAATTGTAATAATTTTATTAGCATACTCTCCGCGCAAAATTGACTAAACAAGCAAGAATTTTTATTTTACTTAATGTTTTTAAGCTGAATTCAGAAAGAAAATTTGAATTTAATAATCCTGTATCGATTATCATTGTTTATTATTACAGGTGCGACGCTATTTTCCGTTAGCTATGCTCTTTTACCTTCAGACAGGAAGAAAGATGTCAAATGCATCGTGGGAAGTTCGATTAGATTTGCAAGATCAATTAGAATCGGCGTGACGATATCCATGGATTATTTGATCGGTCCTATAATCGGTTATACGGATTCAGAAATTCATCAAAGGTCCGCCGATCGACTCGTGCACGGATGTATGCAGAATGGTGGAATTTATATAAAAGTTGGGCAAGGCTTAGCAGCAGTCAATCACATTTTACCAAAGGAATATATCGAGACCTTGTCGGCATTACAAGTACGCTCTTATATTCAGATACTTTAGTAATCCTCCAGTTATGGTCAAACAGTAATCATTTCTTATATTTCTCTTAATGCTCAAGGACAAGTGTTTAACCCAGAAGAAGAGCGAAGTGGACGAAATATTTCTGCAAGAATTTGGCAAAAAACCCGAGGAAATGTTACGCGAGATTGAGTCTGAGCCAGTTGCAGCTGCCAGTTTAGCTCAGGTGATTGGATTATACACGGAATCTGCTTTTTTTTAGATTATACTCAATCACTCTACGATCCACTACGAGATTCTTATAAAAAAGTTCTTTTCCTATCGATGCATTTGTTTGTTAATTTTCTGCTGGACAGGTGTACAAAGCTGTAACTCTGGATGGAGATAAAGTGGCGATCAAAGTACAATACATGAATCTCCAAGATCGATTCATATCTGACTTGAAAGGGATAGTTTACCTACTAAAAGCTATTACATATGTGCACCCGAAGTTCGATTTGCATTGGATATTTGCGGTAACATGCTATATTATATATCCGTCATTGTTATTTGCAAATGTTACATGTAGTTGATTGTATATTTTCGGTATAATTCCAATTCTGTTTGTTATCTTAAAAAGGTTCGTCTAAATTCATTTGCAGGAAATTATTGATAGGTTACACCTGGAGTTGGATTTCGAAAACGAAGGAAGAAATTCAGAACAATGCGCTAAAGATCTAAAGAAATTCAAGTATGCATATGTGCCAAAAGTTTATTGGAATCTTAGTACTAAGGTTGTTTCTTTATTTAGCCTAATCGACATATATACATTTTAGGGTGGTATTCATAGTCCGATTATTTTTTGTAATAGATAATTTATTATCTTAGTTTTGAATCACAAATTTGAGTCATTAAGAATCTTAAAGTGTATAAAAATAATCGATGTGTAGTTTCTTTATATTTTATAAAATACAAAATTATACATTTTCATTAATCCTCTATTATTTGATGAATTTTTAAATCACATGCTGATTCTATTTATCACTTGGTTTGCTTTTAAGAATTTTTCTTTGTTAATCTTAAATCTGTGTTAAGTTATTTAATAGCTTTTATATATTTAATTAGAAAATAATCAAGGCAATAAAAGATTAAAAATGTGCTAATAATTATAACTGTTGACACGCTTATCACAAAGAAGAGAAAAAAAGAACGTGGTTAAAAGCAATGTGCCATATTGTCTTAGACTATGAATTAAACTCATATTGATTATTTATTTAGATATTGTGCTCCTAGTTTTTAATTTTGTTTTTTTAATATTCTTTAGCGAATTCTTGTAACTGAATGGATCGATGGTGTCAAAATAACGGACGTAAAAGGCATCAAAGATCAAGGTTTAAATCTCGCAGACGTTGACAAAAAACTAATCACACTAATGGGAGAACAAATATTTCACACTGGATTTGTGCATGCTGATCCACATCCAGGAAACGGTATATTATTTTTTCATAAGATATTAAGACAAAAGGAATAATATAGCAATTGTAGCACTACTAAGCTTAGAGCTTCTGGTGCATTATGGCATATGTTATAATCCAATATGATCACAGTTTTTGTGAGGAAGGGAAAGGACAAAAAGGCAGAAATAGTGCTACTAGATCATGGCTTGTACGAGAACATGTCGGAGAACACAAGGCATATTTTGTGCAATTTTTGGGAATCATTAGTTTTAAGAAATGACGTTTCCTTGCAAGCCCTTGCGAGTGATTTGAACGTGGACGGTGAGCGTATAACAATTATTGTCTATATTGTTTTACTACATATAGCTCAATTCGTTATAACTTTTTATTTTATATCCACGATTTTGTTGATATCGAATGTTCGTTAAATTGTTTCTCTTAGATATTTTACTCTTTTTTTAAATATATGTTGTGTATCTACATTTCTACACGTATATATTTAAAAATCCACTTTATTCATAAATTATTTCTTAGATAATATTATGATAATATTATTTTCAACTTAATACTTTTATTTTTTTTATTTTAGATTATGTATTGTTAGCAGAAATGTTAACTCAGGCACCATATAAAATTTCGTTTACATCACCCTCAGGTAATATGACACTAGACGAGTATATGCAAAAACGAGCGCAGGAACGATTCGATAAAATATCAACTGCGTTGAAATCAATGCCTAAGACCATGATGTTAGTGATAAGGTAAACAAAACAATCCAACATGTGAAGCAATTAATCATAAGAATACCAATAGAACATCGATCAGTTCCATACATTTCTATTTCTATATATTTATAATTTACTACATTTTGTTTTAAACTATTGTTTCGTTAATTTGTAAATTATTACATTAAAAGATAGAAAGACAACAAATGTAAAATATAAAAGTTATTATATGTGTGTACGTATACATTATACATTTGCATAAAACTTGAAACAGATATTATTGTTAGTATACTTTTTGCCAGATCATAATTATATTTTATTAATTATTTTAATATTTTATTATTTTAATTAATTATAATTACCTTCACACGAAGCACTGCAATTTTAACGATTTTAAATTTATTATTTTGTTTCTTAGAAACTTGAATACAGTACGCGCCATTATCAGAGAGCATGGTGACATTATTAATCGATACAAGATAATGGCAAGAATCGCAACACGTGGGAAATATCAAGTTGCAAATCAAAGCTTTTACAAGAATATTGCAGGCCTTTACAGCATTGTCAGATTTGAATCTCTCATCATGTAAGTTATTGAATTTAATTGAAACGCGAAGTAAATAAGACGATCATATTTATGTAATATTAAAGTTTCTAGTTTTTCATTTTTTTGTAACATCAAGTAGAAAATTGAAATATACTCTTGCGATTTAACAGCTTTATAAATATATTTCGTCGTTTTCAGGTGCAACAATTTTTTCCAATGGATATCTAAACTTTACCTAACTCTCTTGGAATTTCTCGGTTATGATGTTACATCAGTTACGCAAATGCTTTAACAATGTCATTTAATTAGAAAAAAGAAATTGTATATATGAAATTAAAAAAAATATTTACTATTGATTTTTAAAACGTGTTTATGAAAGTATTGTAAGATGTACAGCATACTTATTGACTAATTGTATATAAATAGAATGATAAGATAGCAAATAACATTTCTCTCTGCAATCTTGTGAGGTCGTTTACTTTAAATTACTTTATATATAGTTATGGGATTATAATTACACATATATAAATATATTTCGTTATTTATCATGTAGATGACACCATTCTTAAACGTGCAGTAATTTATCAGGGGATCTATTACGTACTCTTCACGGAGTGAAAATGCGAAAAGTGAGCAAATTCACTAGGTGTTGACCAATCAAATTATAAATATTCTAGTAAATTTGCTCATTTTTTACATTTTCACTCCGCGAAGAGATACGTAATAGACCCCCAGAGTATATAAAAAAACGTCCACATTAAGTAAAAAATATTTTTATATCGGTTAATTATTTATTGCATTTATGATACATGTATGATAAAGTTTTCAATTAAATTCATGAAACAGATTCAGGAAAATATACGGAAGTATTCGAGACAAATTTATTGCCTAGTAAATACAATTAAATAAATTATTTACGAAAAATGCTCTATTATCGGAGATTTAAACAAGATGTTTGCACAATTTTATGAATGCTACTTGATTTCGTGAACTCGTGCTCCTGGAATTGTAACATGTATAATGTGTAATGTAATTCGTTACTGCATACAGAAGAAAATATAACAAATTATTCCTTAGATATATTGTTAACAATCGGATATTCATCTTCACTTTACATCTAAACAGTATCCTCTGTACAATATGTAGATGAACGAGTAATATTGCGCGCGCGGATACTAATTTTATTCAGTTTTTAAATTAACATAAAAAATTAAAAACTGAAGATTAATGATTCACATATTTTTTAACAGTGATGATTGACATTTCTTTTTTTCATATGCATTTTTCACCGTGATGTTTAGGAATCGAACATAAGACACGAAATTTGAAAAAGACTTGAACCAAGCTCGCAAAACTCGCATTTTAGGTATAAGAAATTTAATTTCCAAAAATTAAATTAAAAAAAACAATTTAGGAACTTATCTCTAGAAATTTATTAATACCAAGTTTAAAAAACGCTAAAGATTGCTTAAAAGAATTCGCTTACAGAAATAGCTTGGAATAAAAAAAATTGCAAGTTTTAGGTACACCAAGATTTCAGAATTCAAAAATCTTTAAATCAAAACGTGTAAGAAAATCCAATGTCTTACAATTCACTGAACATGGAACTCCAAAATTTCAATGCATAAGATCTTTAGAAAGCTAAGAATCCTGTGACCTAAAGCATCTTCAGTTTTTTTTTTCTTTACACTATGCGATCGATATTAAATTTATGATAGTTTATAATACTATCTACACTCTTGTATTAAATTCAATTCGAGATGCAATTACTTGAACTGTTTATTTATATTCCATAGCATTTTATTTTGCACTAGCATCTTCTTAGGTAGAAAATTGCTTAGGCAGTTTTCGCACGAATAGCAGCGCGTTTTCCCGTGACAGCCTGAAATTTACAAAAAATGATGGTCATGATATTGTAGAATATGACAATAACTGTATTTTACGCGCAATTAAATGTATTATATATATAATACTACATCAGTATCGTATCGATAGCTTATTTGTAATAAAAAAAATAATTTACCTGGAATCCAGATTTAATGCTAGCGACCGAGCATCTTGAACCGCAAGTTTCACATTGCAAGAAGAAGAGTCGAGTATCCTTCTGAAGGATTGTGTCTGGTGACCGGCACGTATGACACGTAACGTATTCCTTGATATATCTTCTAAGAACGTTCTCTATTTGCTTTTGTTGGAAACGGCCTTTAATGATCAACTGACTATTACCATCAACTGAACCGCTCGTACCCAACTCGGCCAGCAAAAAGTCCAGTAAATGTTTCGGCTGTCTGTGCAATGTTTTACAAATCTGCAAGGCACAAGAAATTACGTAAAATAGCTGGTAAACTCTTGTACATAAATTATCAGATCTTTATTATTTGATTTTTCATTTGTCTATTGACATAATTATAATGGGTCTTACCTCCGTGAAGTTGGCGAAAGACGTTTTCTTTGTTCCAATGCGCACCACTTGTGGTGGACGCATGACAAACTTCTGTTTCTTGCCGGCCACCATGTCAGGATTTTTCTCACGCATAATGTTAAACACTCTAAATAGCAATTCATCGTACGTGTAGTCCCTGTCCGAACCCACCCACAAACTTGGTTCCTCCACTGTAGAAAAAAATAAACGTATTTTTGTTCAATCAAACAACAATAGGAATAATGATCGACGAATTCTATCGATTTTTATATTGTAAAAATATTACAATTGAACGGGCAAGTGCAAGTGAGGGCAATATATGTAATATATCATAAAATCAAAAAGTTTAAAAGTTTAATAAATACGTAGTATGTGATCTAATATATAGCACATGAATATATGGATACAGAAATATATATTTATGATACATAGAAATATATCTCAAAATATATCGCATGCTTTCCTCACATCCAAAAATATTAGGGAAACCTCAATCTATCTAGATAAAGATTATCTTGTAGGATTGTCAGATGTCAGTACATAGGTTGAGACAAATTTAATTTTTTGTACATTATTATTCATATTTAATGAAATAGAAATAGAAAATACGAAATGTGTATGAAGGTTTTTTTCAGTTTGTAATAGCCATACATGTTATTTAACTATTAAGACCTGTTTGCCGCTAAATACAAAATACATATCATTCAACGATAAAAAAGGAGAATGTCACAATATCCAACATGAGAATGAATTAATCTGTAGAATTTATATTATGTTTTTCAAAACAGCATAATCAAATATGATTGTGACGAAGAACATAAAAGTTTTAATATTAGTTCTTCAATGAAATACATATATAATAAATGCAAAATTAATAATAGATTTTATGAAAAGAAAAGAAGATACATCACATTGAGTAATTTGGAATTATATTTAAATATATCTCTTTTGTTACTTTGAATAATATATAAGTATCTTTAACAAAGTTTTTTGTCAATTTGTCTCGAATAATATGTTTTATGCAATAACATGTTACTTAAGCAGTAATATATATTATATATTTATCCAACTATACATTTATAAATATACATAACTTTTCCATATGGACATAAATCATTTTATAATATCCTTTTCCTTACCATGTACGTCATTATAACAAATTTATGTGACAAATTTCTATTATGTATATAAACTTTTTGTCTTTTATTGAATGCATAAAATATATTGTAAAAATGTAATGTTTATATAATAAATTTATACTTTACATAACTATTTATTAAAATTAGAAAACTAATGAATTTTAAAAAGCTATTTCTCTTTAAAACACTAAATAATCTTTAGAGAATTGGAGCAATATATTCATATTTCAAAATATTCAAATATTTTTCTTTTGGATAAGTCAAGATATACATATACATATACATATACATATAAAGCAAAATTCAGATTTTATGTTATATATTCTACCCCACCCTTCTCGTTTAATGAATGTCTGAATATAAATTTTATCATATTACGTGCAAGTGCAAAAATAATCACAGGACTATTGAGTGCAGGATTGACGTAATTAGAGAACACCAAGCATGTCTTACCATACTCTGCACTTCGCTCAGATTCAGTGCAGCATGTTAACAAATAATAAGTATAACATAAACAACTAGATGCAAAAAGATATGAGCATAAGTCATTTCTTATGATACATACCATTCTCCTTGTCTTCAGTCTCCTTGCGTTCCTCTTCAGCCACTAATTCATCGAGATCCTTCTTCTTCTTTTTTTTCTTCTTCGTCTTTGAAAAGTCCATATCTAAGTCAAAATCATCATCCACCACAATCTCCTCAACCTGTTGCTCTACAGGTTCCTGTATTTAACAATATCAAATTTTTTAATTTTTTATACTGCTATATATGGGTAATAATAATAATAATATTATATATTTAATATTTTTAATTTGCTAATATAACTTTGTGAATCAGCATACCAATAATCCAGCGAATCACTTAAAAATATAATAAATTTTGAATTCAATGGATTCAATATGTCCAAAATGTGCTTTTAATTTTTTGAGACAGATTCGTAATATGTGTTATTAGAAGACGAGTCAGAACAGATAAAAATTAGATGACTAATGATAAATTAAAAAATTAGTTTCATTAACGATGCAAACATCGTTAATGAAACTGATTTTTTAATTTATCATTAGTCATCTAATTTTTAACTCAAAAAATCAATATCATTAAAGATGTGCAAAAATAAATCTGAAATGTTTTTTTACCTCTTTTTTGGTATCAGGTAGAGCAACTTCTAATTCATCCAAATTAAATGCCTTCTTCTTCTTCTTCTTCTTTTTGCCAAAATTTTCCAAGTCCAGTGCCTCGTCATCCTCAACGACTGATGGTTCAGGCTCCTGATTTTCTTTATCAACATTTTCAGTTGCATCACCACCGCTGCTTCCTTCATTAAAAGCTGCATCAATGTCAAATGTAGTCTTCTTCTTCTTTTTCTTTTTCTTCAGAGTTGGATCAAATACCTAGGAATTTTGTACATAAAGCAGTAAATTAAAGCAAATGACTTTTTTTTATTTTTATATTTTTATAATTTTGACTGCAACTACACTTAAATAGGTGTAACTAGAGTAATAAAAAGTATTAACGAAAATGGCACGTAAAAATATATTAACGAATATATTTGAATATATCGTCCGTATGATATTATTCCCTCATTATAAAACTTCTTTCGCAAGAATTCTGAAAAGTACTAATTGATACAAAATTTTCAGTACAAATACGAATTTTGAGGTTGGAATGGATAATTTTTTATTTTTACTTATTACATATTTTAATTCATCAGGAATTCTTCGCAAATATTGAAAAAAAGGGTTGCACGCGATTTTTTGGAAGAAAGTATACAAGAAAAACAGTAAAGTATGTCAATTCGATTCCGCACTCGTGCACCATTCAACCTGCCAGCAATATTTTACATACCGAATCCTCTTCCGTCATTTCTTCGATTATGGAGCGCCTTCGTTTTGGATAAAGAATACTCTCTATTTATCGTAAAATTAAGCGACATAAAGCATGCGAGGAAACTTTAATGAAGTGATATCAATTTTCACTTCCGCACGCTGATCCAAGAAGATTGCGTCAGAAAATTTGGTGGCGGCACGGTATATACAGTAGCGCCACAATATATATACTGTTATATAGGTATATGAAAACGCAACTTCCTTTTAGGCCGGTTTCCACAGTCCATTCTTATAACGAGATATCCTAAGTTTAGTATCTATTAGATACTAATGTAGCTATCTGATTGGCTAGCAAATTTTTTAAGATGTTCGAGATAGGGAAATTTCACTATTTACCATGGTGGCAATATTCCGCTACCAACTTCAGGCAAACAAAATAGACTAAAATAAATCAAAGACTTGGGACATGGAATACAAAAATAATTGGTTTATTTAGGAGGGAAAACTTCATTAATAAAAAGGACAAAGTAGAAAATCTCTGATTGGCTACATTTATGGTCAGTTTTCAGTGTTGGATATTCTGAATCATCTTTTTCGCCATATATACCTTGAATACTTTTTCTATCCTTTTATTTAAATATATATCTCATACATGCTTAACTTTACGTAGTAGTGCCTTCATTTTCATCGGGTTCGTCGCGTTCGAGGCTGAATCTTTTATGATAACGTGTGTGTGTGCGCCGACGATTCAAGATCCGTCTGTTCCGGTGTTATCGATCAACACAAAACATTCTAGCGTTCCATTTCTGCGATCTTTCAAGAAGAATCTCGGGCAGATAATAAAACACGAGCCGTGCGTTCGTGCAGTACTGGGAGGCGGAACTTCTCATCTGCTAATTTCGTGAGTCATCGCTTGAGTGGATCAGCCCACTAGTCGTTTTGTTGACAAGTACAACGTATACCAGAGTCCAGAGGTAGAATTATACATAGAAGATAACGATTTCTCGCAATCTTTGACACCTGAAGTGTCGACGGGAAGCACATTTCGCGTGAATTTTGTCGACAGCGCGGTCGCGATCAACAGTTTCGCTGCATGACGTGCTGACAAATAATTTATATTCACGTACGCGAGATAATTGGTTAGTTCCGTTTGAAGTTTCGCTCGTGGGAAGTTGCAAAAGAATTGGATCCTTTGTTGCCGGGTGTCCTTCAAACGTGCAGTGTTGTTCTTTGTTTTCTTGCTTTGACTCATTAGAAAAGTATTGTTTGGCTGCTCCTAAAAATCTTCAGGTCAGTGTTGTGTAATAAATTGGTTTATTTGATTCAAATGCAGGTTGACATTTAGAAATTCAAGATGGATGTTGGATTCTCATCGTACCACAATGGGGGTCCTGCCCGAGAGCAGGATTTCGGCAGGTTATCTCAGACTATCGGCACGTCTATACTGAAGATCTCCCAAAATGGTGAGTCTTTGTATTAACAAGGTTATTTAAGATTAGCTAGAATTAAAAGAATATCACTATCCTGATGATCTTTTGCAGTATCTTCTATGCAGAAAATGGTCAATCAGTTGGGTAGCTCCACTGATTCTCAGGAGCTCAGGAATCAGCTGTAAGTTAAGCAAAATAAGTAGGAAAATTAGAATCAAAGATTTGATAATTAAATTGCTTCACTAGGCACCAGATACAGCATTACACGCAGCAGTTGGCAAAGGATACTAGCGTTCATCTTCGAGACTTGGCTATACTAGCGAATAACTCTGGCTCTACAAGTCCTGGCGAGCAACGGCAGCGTAAGATGCAGAAGGAACGCCTTCAGGATGAGTTTACGACTGCGTTAAACTCTTTTCAAGTACTGATAAATTTTTATTCTTATTTTAATTAATTTTTTAAATTTTTATTCTACGCAATATCGATAATAATTCTTTATTAAATTCTATAAATTTGTCTCTAAACTTAGGCTGTGCAAAGATCGGCCGCTGCCAAGGAAAAGGAAATGGTCAGGAAGGCCAAAGCTAGTGCAGGTATCGCGCCGTTTGGAGAGAAGAAACAGGAAACGCTTATCGAGCTGCAAGACAGCAGAATGTATGGAAGCGAGCATGCAAAGCAGCAACAGGAACAATTGCAGGAGCAAATGAACTTACGAATGTTGGAAGAACAGGAGGCCAGTATAAGGCAGTTGGAGGTAAATTTTATTCTTTCACAAAACTCTATAAAACCGCACGTAGAAACATAATTACGTTGTTCATTTCCTTTACAGAGTAACATTAGCGACATTAATCAAATATTCAAAGACCTTGGAGCTTTGGTGTACGATCAGGGCGAAGTAATTGATTCTATAGAAGCGTCGGTCGAGAGAACCGAAGTATCCGTCAACGAAGGTGCTTCTCAAGTGAGACAAGCGAGCATCTATCAAACTAAACTGCGCAAGAAGAAGTGTATCATCGTACTGATAGCAGCGGTCGTACTGTCGATTCTAATTGGCATTATAGTCTGGCAGAGCTAAATACGGGAACATAATACATAAATCTATGTACACTTGTATGCACATGTATTCACACACATACGTGTGCGTGTGTGTGTGTGCAAACGAAGTGTACATGTACAGCATGTTGATATATGTAATGCTGCGAAAGATTGGTATCTGTGAATAAGTTACAGGAACATCAGCCTCCAGCAGTTCTTAGCGACATCCTTAGTGACAAATAATTAATCTGAAATCTTTGCTTTGAAACTTAACACGGTTATAGAGGAACGTGCAAGGAAACGGAGATACTCACATCTTACTAGTTTAAACCCTCCTAATTGTGATAATTGTAGGTGTAAATTTTAATTTCAGGTAGCATTTTATTGGCATACTCGAGATTGCCTCAGTCCATTTGTACATTTCTTTACTTATTATAAAATATATATATTGTTAGTTGTATTATTGTATCGGTTACATCACATCTCATGTGTATGTGTGCGTGCATGTGTGACAACTTTGATAATTTAATGCGACTGTGTAATTGAAGATAAGGATATATGAAGTACTTGTATATGATACGGAGTATGCTTGTGTATCTGATTGCGAGTGCGGCTCGGCATGTAGTAATGCTTCACGAGGTATCTTAGGAATTATTTCTACGTAATAACTTTATAGAGAGAGCAAATGTATTTGAGAGGATACAACATTTTAAGAAGATGAGAGAGTTTGTATAAGTTAATATATATTACGCTTAATTTAAGAATGTTGATTTATTATAATCGGGACATATATAATAAAGAATATATATATATATAGATATAAAATATTAAAATTGATAATATTTGTATCCATCTGTTATATTTGTATGATGGTTCGTTCTCGGAAGTAATGAAAAATTGATTTTATAAAATAATACTAATATACATATTAATTATATAGCAACAATAAAAACGTACATGTACCATAAAAAAATTTGCAATGTTGATTCATAAATTATTTAAGAAGAAATAATTTATCAGTGAGGTAGTATTGCGCATATACCAATAATCTGTCACTCCACTGATTGAGACATCACTTGAAAATGAATTACGGCTGACTTGTCAATGAGTCTTACTACTAAATCTACTGTGAAGATATAACGAGATAACCTTAAATATACATGCTAAATATTACATGCTAATATAGCTATCTGATTAATTAACAAACATCCTGAGATTATATTTAAAACGCTAATGAAATTCTGTCGTGTCGACATCTAGCAAAGTTTCTTGGAACTAGTAAAGACAATCTGCAGCTGTGCAAAAGTTCAGAGGGTGGAGAAAAGTGGAGCAACCGAACAACCTTGTTAAATGACACTTGGTGCGTTATGGTTCGGATAACGATTTTGTACAATTACAATCAGTATTCTCGTACGTAATTGTACATAGTTACGTCGACAATCTGCAATATCTGTGTTTTTTTAATGAAATGAACATAATGCTAAGATACATTTCTCTTGTTACAATAGTCATTGTAACCTGTCTGTCACAATCAGAGGTTAGAGCGTATTATTGTAACTATTCGATCTAATCTAATTTGATCGTGTTATTGAGCCTCAGTGATTTATTAAATGATTCTAGGCGCAATATGATGACAAAAGATGCAAGTGCATCTGTCCGAGTCTTTCTTCCGTTACGAATACAACGCAATCGTCTATGGAACGCCTGGCGTATATTATAAATGTTCCACCATTGCAATGGTAATTCTGTAATTTAAGTGAATATGTAACAGTGTTCTTTTATTTTAACTTTTCTAAAATTAAAAAAGAAGTGTTCATTTGTTAAATTTATTTTAATGTTTATTATAACGCAGCAGTTTTGTGCATGATTATATTTGTTACGATATGTGCATTGTAGTAAGTGCGAAAATGTTGTCCTACCAAAACTTGGAGAGCAAATAAAAGGCAAGGAGGAAGTATTTTGTTCTCGATGTGACTGTAAATATGAAAACAGGAACACGACTATCATTAAGGTACTTATTTCTTTCGTTGGCAAACGAACTTTTTGTCACTATACCTTACAAGTCAATGATAAAATGATAACATTAACGTTGCAGATTGTGGTGATAATAGTTATATGGGTTATTTCATTGTTAGTAATTTATATGCTGTTCTTAATTTGTTTGGATCCACTGCTTAATAAACGGATACATAAGGCTTCAGCAAATATTGGTTACCATGAACATAATAATGAAGAGGTAAATATATACTCTTGTACAAATTCCTCATTAATCTCGCTTTTTTATCATATTTTTCAATAACTAGTATAATGATAAGCAAACATTTTAATTTTATTATATTTACCTTTCTCTTCTTTTAATTAAAAAGGATGATTCGTCTATTGCACCTGGTACGTCTCATCCAATGGGAGAAAGAGGCAACGTTTTGAACCGTGTTGGACATCAGCAAGACAAATGGAAACGACAAGTGCGTGAGCAAAGACGAAATATTTATGACCGTCATACCATGCTGAATTGAGTTGAACACATTTTGTTGCCACACGAATAATGTTGTAAAAGTTAAACATAATATGAAACTTGTAGCTATGATTACTATTTCTTTAATTGCTTTGAAGTGCAAATAGAGTTTGTATCGACAAAGATATACTACTGCACTAAGATAATAAGAAATTATTAAACATCAGTAGTTTGTGCGAAAAGCTTACTTTTGTAAAATGTCTGACCGACTATATCATGTCATGGCTGATATATTATAATATTAAACCACACAAATCTATATATGTAAAAATTTTATAAGTTATTTTTTAGTATATTATATAATAAAATGTATATTAATTGAGCGCATTCCAAAATGTATATTTATTTTTGCATCAGGAATATTCATAAGTAAATATAAGTTTAACGTTTGTTAATATATATCCAGTTATGTATATCCACAACGTCGATTAAATATAATAATAAAATAAATTCTCCAAAGATTATGTTGCCGTGATATGGTTCCTATTTTTACACTAAACGGTAATAAAAATTATAATTCATTTTTTTCTATTTTTTGGTAAAATAATGAGAAAATATTTATTGTTTCAGAAAGATAAAAAGATTCTTGATTATGTATAAATTTAAATGCGATTCATAATTACTACTAGTAAATTAATGTATTTATAAATATTTATGATTTATTGATTTTTATTGCGATATAACTCATTAAATTCTTAAGATCTTAAATTTTTTGAGATTGCTTTTTCGATCGAGTCTTTAATTGTATCGTATAACGTTAGAACCAGAGCACTGCCAGTACCACGAAGAATGTTAGAAAATGCGCCTCTAAAGAAAGCTCCGGTTCCTTCACTTTTCACTGTTTTTATCCAACAATCAAGCGTATTTTTATACATGATGTCAGTCTTACTGCGTCCTGACTGCATCATCATTCGTCTCCTAACTGTATCAAAAGGATAGGACACGATGCCTGCTATCGTCGTTACTATCTACATGTATTATATATATGATGTCAAAATATAAGACATAACACATATAATAAAATATTATATTCATTATTTCTTATTACATACTCTTTCGATGAAAACCAGGAAAATACCTACCTCGGCAATTAAGAAATTTATGTACAATGGTGTGCTTTTAGGATCAGGTAGTGCAATTCTCATAGTGTCGTAAAGTCCAAAGTATGTTGCCCGATATATAATAATCCCTTGTACGCTAACGTTAAAACCGCGATATAGCCCAAGAAACCCATCTGATTTAAAAATCTTTAATATACAATCGTTTATACCCTTAAATTCCCTTTTCTTGCCTCTTCCAACATCGGCGGCTAATCTGAAAGATTAACTTATTTTCACCTTATGCAAATGCAATGATGATACTTTCTCAAAACTCAAAGACTATATAAACTGTACATAATAAGTCGTTGTTAAGCAAAGTTGTTGACATTTCTTTTATTATGCTTTAATAAATTATTTGTAATTTTCATATATAGACTAAACAATTTCTTTTATGCGTAGAACTTGTATTTATATGAGACAGACCTAGTACGGGCAAGATCAAGTGGATATACAAACAGAAGCGAAGTGGCACCAGCCGCGCCACCAGCCGCTAAATTCCCAGCAAGTTGTCTCCAAAATGCGTCTTTCGGCACATCGCCCAAGAAAAAAATCTTAAACTTGTCTTTAAACGCAAAATTAAGTGCTTGAGTTGGAAAATATCGGATGACGTTAGCAAGATTGCCTCTCCAGAAACTCAGGAATCCCGTTTCTTTAGGTATACGTACAAACGCGTCGAGCATACCTGAGAGAGATGAGATATTCAATAATTATGGACATTAATTAAAGGAATTAATGGAATTAACTTTCGTATGTGTCGAAAATTAATTGCTACGTTATACCCTTGTATCGCTGTTCAGGACTTATTTGCTTCGAGGTGTGCTGGACTTGCAGCAACAATTTTACTCTCTCCAGAGGAGCAACTGCAGTCTTTGAGATCGCTGCGGATAGACCTCCCGCTAGGAAGTCTATCAGAAAAGATTTGTGCAACTCCATTCTTTCAACTGCTCAAACGTAGGATTATTATTCCAGCTTAATCAAATTGGCAGCTTGTCATACACAGATCAAGTTGAAACCACGCAGTTTTTGCATATTCTTAATCGTCGAACGCGTAATTATTATAGCATTAAAGTACCATGCATTTTCGTACTATTTATCAAAGCGATGAAGCGTGGCACGCACAAGATCTATCACGCTGCGAGTCATTTGTTATTTTCATCATTTACAGAGTTCACTAAAAATAATTAGAATCATGTCTTCAACGAATACTTTATTTATCATTGCAAAGGTAAAAGGTTTCGAGTACTGTGTACATAAGATAAACGCAAGCAAAACGCACACAAAATATGTTCATAACATTTACTTGTATTTCGTTACTTTACACGAAATCACAATTTATTTGAGGGATTTATCGATCATATATAAATGCATATAGTTAGAGACTATAATTATAGATTTATATATAAATACTTAGAGAGGAAAAGATCACAGTAACATGATCTATATCTAAACGTGGGATAAAATATATTACTATTTGCTTTTTTTTGTAGATGTACAGGAAATAGAACGCTTGCGCTCACACATATAAATTTATCTTAAGAATTATCAAAAAAAATTCTTTTATATTAAGTGACGTTAAGAAACGTCAAATATTTTCATCTCTAAATAGTTATCTGATAATTTATATTTAGAAGGTACATATAATAGAGTATTTGGGCACATATTGGCATAGAATTAGAGTATGAGAAATGTGGACCATTATCATCGATTGACAGATTCAATATTTGGGGAATTCGATAGAATGCACACAGCACACCCTTTCTCGTGATTAATAATTTAGATAAACAAATTAAAATATACAATAAAACAAATATATAAACAAAATTTATAACTGAATTAAAATACAATGATTAGCAAACAATATTAATAAAAAAATAATTAATACAAAAACAATATCAAAACAACTTAATGCATTATACCACATATGTCATATTACACTTTCACTGTCCAAATAAGTAAAAGCTGTTGGAATGAGTGCGTCATAAAATTATTTCTGTAAAGTCTGTTTCTAAAATTACAATATCATTTAAATTTAAATTCTAACCAGTGATGGTTAGGAAGTCAAAGTAATAGATCGATTTGAGGGGGATTGTTGTTATTATATTATAAGTAACTCTTACATAAAATGGCAGTGAAAGTGTTGAACTTTCTTTCTCTCTCTAATATGAGATTTTCAATGTTAAATTATATATTAAATTCTCATTACGACATAAGACATATACAAAGTAAATACATATATATATATATATATATTAAAAAGATTCGTCAAATATCGTTTCTTAATTGTATATTGCAGTATATGACCAGGAAATCATAAGTGCGCCTTCATGTCGCACTTTTTACGCAGCATGAACCGACTGAAAACCGAGGAAGTTCATATTATGCACAAAGTTTAACCTACATTTTAACGATTTAGGCTTGCGGCAAATTTGTTTTTTGCACGTACCTTTGCAATGTCCACGCCTGTCAAAGTCTTAACGAGTGCTGGAACACGCTGTACAATATTGAAGACTTCTTCAGTTAATTTTTCGGCACCAACAGTACCATTACCACTGGAGACCATGGTTATTTTCTTCGCTTGAGAGAGAGGAGCGGCTACCTCCGCAGCAACCTGTTCAGATCAACAAAAATACCGAATTATCAATTATCATAATATATTTCTGAAAATTGTAATTCGGTATTTTTGTTGATCAATATCATACCTTCGGAAGCGTATCGAGCATCATATCTATCATGGCTGCGCTCTTGTATTCGTTCCACGCCGCGGCTTTCTTTGCCATTTGTTCTGCCTCTGCTTTAGCCTTCGCGTCGATAGCGAAGGCTTCCGCCTCACCACGAATTTTAATAGCTTCTGCTTCGGCTTCGGCTTCCATAACGAGGCGTAGTTTGTTTGCCTCGGCCATTTTCTCTAATCTGGAAGTCGATTCTTTAGCAGGATATATGTACAAAAAAACTTGACTACCAAGAAAAATTAATAGCCAAGTTACCTGTATTTTTCAGCGTCAGCAGGACGCCGTACAGTAGCATCCAATTCCCTTTCGCGTCTCATCATTTCTTGCTCCTGCACAGCGATCTCCTGACTACGTTCCACGACTTTCACCTGCATTTGTTCCTCCATAATCCTCTGCTTGGTTTTCGCTGCTTGCAACTCGAAAGCCATTTCTGCTTCCGCTTTCTAGAATTAATGTCTTTATATAAACCTACGTCTACGCACAGCGCGATCATCATAGAGAGCGGTCAAAATCTTCTTACTTTAGTTTGAACCTCAACGTCATAAGCTGCTTTTTTCAGCTCAAAGTCACGTTGCGCCTTCGCGATCTCAGTGTCATTCAAGAAACGTGCGGCCATCCTTTGCTCCTCGGCAATAGCCTCTCTAATCTGAGCGTCCCTGCGAGCTTCCGCTTCACCTATTCTCGCATCTCTCTTCACCTCTGCGGTACGAGCCATACCGAGCGCTTGCAAGTAACCCTAAAAGTGACACGTTCTCGCAAGATTATTATGATGAAAATTTATGATAAACGTACAATGAAAATGTAACATTGACTTCAGCAGTAATAGTAATGTCTGAGAAAGAGAGAAAGAGGCAACGTTTATATTGGAGTTATATTTTTTTTTCTTTCTCTCTCTCTCTCTCTCTCCCACTTTAATTCAATATTGAGGTATTTTTAAGCAGAAATTTCAAGATATCTTATATATAATGCATAAAAAATATTTTTAAATGCTTGATATAGACATGAAAAAATTACATTTTTGTTAATATAATAAAACCTACTAGTGTAATACTTCTGTAATTGTAATGCTATAACATTTAAAGATATCTCAATATTGAATCGAAGAACATGATATATACTTAATGAAGAAGATATGATCAATGTGTACAATTGTGCTCTTGTTAGATAAAAAAAGCAATAAAATTGTGATGCAAGATATTCTGTCTTTTCAAGTCATAAGACTTTATGCTAACGATGGTACAAGACAACTGTATGCTAACACATCAGATGTAATAGTGATAAATAAAATTTGAACATACCTTTGCCCCCTGCAAGTAGCAAAACAAAAAGTTATTCAATATTTACAATATACAAGATCTAACTATATTAATTATTAAAGTGACTCATATATTCATTTTAACTGCCAAAAAATATTTAATTTCTTAAAGGGGGTCTTTTCAACGGCTTTATGTATCTTCAATAATATATCAATTAAATCAAGATTTGTTGATGCATACAATAAATTTAGGATACAATATCTTATCATAGATATCTTTCTATTAAAAAATTCTGAATGTTTATATTTAAATTATATATTTTTCTCGTCATATAATTTTGTAACTTATAAGTGTGTTTATATGTATATATATATTTACAGATATTATCAGATGTAACGGACTTACTTCTTCGTCTCGAATATCTTTCAATGTGTATGACACAACGGTAATGCCCATATTGACTAGATCGCTGCTTGCAACTTCAAAGACCTCCTTGCTAAATTTTTTGCGGTCTTTGTAAATCTCCTACAACAGTGAAATCGAGTAAACTTACGTACAAATGTAACTTTAACAGCTGTAAAATATGTAATTATATCATAATTGATATTAAATAAAGAAATTCAGGATCTAACAAGTTATATTCCAAGTATAGCCATTTTAATTTACACTTCTTGGGAAGATATACTCAGACCCAATTAGAAATAAAATAAAAACTTTTTAGATCTCCTCTGCTTTTTGACACCATGACAATACTTAGTTTACCTCCACAGTCATGCTGCCCATTATAGCCCGTTGATGACCTTCTAAAGTGACCAAAGCTATATCATGTATCTCTTGCTCAGATTTTCCAAGAAATTGTTCACATGCTGTTGATAACATTTCCTCATTTTGCCCTTGAATTTTTACCTGGTATAGATAGGTAAAAATTATAACAGTTCGCAATGCACTAATATCTTGTTACATGCACAAAAGTCTTTTACATCAAAATCACATGCTTTTATATATTTGTAAAGCTGTAAAAGTCTTGTAATAAATAAGATTTTTATATGGTTTACTTCAGTTTTCCCAAATCAAATTATAGAGATAATTTAGATACATATTATATATACAACACACACACACACACACACACACACACACACACACACACACACACACACAGAGAGAAAGAAACATGCACATAATATCAGATATATAAAAGTTTTAAGTTTTTAAAACTCTCCTTTCTTACCTGTGCTATGCCTGTTACAGATATCGGTACTCCTTGACAAGTATAGACCGTCGGACTTTCAACTTGTAAAGTCATTGTGTTTAATGAAATTCTAAAATAACATATATGTAATCCAAAAAGAACTTTGCGTTACATCACATCGATGTGACAGCACAACTACATACAACTTACTTTTGTACCTGTTGTACAATAGGCCAAACAAATACCCGGCCTCCAGGCACCAAAAACGGTTTGCTGTAGCAACATCCTTGAAATGGAAGTTGATATAAAAGATAACGATAGATAATTACAAAATTCTAGGAATGTTGTTTATGATTCACCACATAAACCAGTAGTGAAATAATTGCTCTATATAAATGCCTGATTGTGTGACTATTTTCTGTGTATAACATAATATTTAATTAATCATATCGCAAATAACATGCTCGCGATAGGCGCAACGAGCGAAGCATAGTAGGCGCGGTTGTCCCTAATCGATCTCGCGTTCTACGCTTCCCCACTGCTGTATCACTCTTCGAACGAATTACCGCTGATCGTTAAATAGATTTCTTCCATTTTTCTTTCTTCATCGCGAGCGATTCAATTATCACGTGAACTAAATGAAGGAAATAAAAGTCGTGAATGGCGATGTCTCTCGTTCGATTTACCTGAAACAACGAGTGCCTCGTTCGGACCGCAAGTAACGAATCCACAGCTCATAATTGCTCGTTAACGTAACTGCACTGACGCGCGTGACTCCAAGACGCTCTTACGGTCAATTGACTGATTGACGTCGATGCGGAAAATAATATGCAACAAGCACAGACTCTCGTGCAGTACCTAGATTGCTAACAACTACTAATAATTGTACTCAGACGCGACCGATGGCTAGGCGCGCCGCCATATTCGAAAAGATAATGGCGCGGTCCCATGGTGCGGAATATGCGGAATTGGCGGAACGCTCGTGATTGCCATATGAAATGTTTTGTAAAATTTTTGACAATAAATAATCTCGATAATGGTTAGATTAACTATTTTTATTTTAAATTATCTGCATGAAAATTAAAAAGAGAAAAGAGATTGCGATATAGTAAATAAAAGAAAATATGTAAAATAATAAACAATAAAGCTCACTTGGTGATCATGTGTAATACATTATTGCTTTTGTTTTTAATACATTACTAGTACAGCTAGATAAGCAACCGAGCAATTATGATAAACATTTCTGTGCGATATGATATATAAGTGATTATATATATATACACACACAAATGATACATATACAATTTCTTTACAATTAGAAATTATATTTATTATTAAAGACGATGACTACTATCTACAGCATAAAAAAAATATGACAGATTAACAATAGCTCTATCTAAAATCGCCTAAATTGTTTTTTAAATCTTTCGTAATGATAATCGTCCGTTGCCTTTTCTCCATTATCTTTTCGCTTTCCTCGGCCATCTTCCTTTGTAGTGGATCTTTTCTTATCACCGGATTCTTGTTGCGATTTCTGGAAATCTGGGTCTTCTATGTTAACTGCAATACAATAAATATTTTCGTCACGAGTGCACATTAAGTGTGAAAGGTGTGATTTTAAATCTTTCGTTTTTTCTATTACTATAAAATTTGTAATATTGTATATTTTTCTAAAAAAAACATTAAATCCTCCGATTGATTTGCAAATAAGTTCTTTCGACAACAATAATTTCAGCAAAAATAATAATGAGAGTCGTACATCTGTTATGCTGTACAAAATTTACAGCCATATTAGTAGGCACGAACTGCGATGGTCCATCTTTCTTTCTATGTTTGTCCCAAAGTAATTTCAATTTTGCCTCTTCGGTAGCTTCGATATTACGAATTTTAGCTCTGCAACATTAATTATGTTTCTTACAATAAAATCTGCCATAAACATGTATTGTCAACAAATTTAATAAACTAATAAAGATTATTCTGTTAAAAACTAAAATAATTTGCCATCTATTTTAAAATATAAGAATTATTTTCTTAACGTTCTTAATAAAATTTGAAGCTCTTTATCAAATCTTTATCAAATAAAGAAATGTACTCACTCTATACCAAGATCAACTTCCGGTATACCAGAGAGCATTTGATTTGAAAGCATTTCCTCGCTACGATGGGCTGAACTTTGTCTCAAGTGTTCTGGCACTGCTCGCAACGCTGCCTCTTCAGGTGAGCAATATAATCCTTTTTCATTGTTTGTACTATTTGCCACATCATCACTGTTCCTGCTTTTACGTTTCGACAGTTCTTCCTCTATGTATTTAACCCTAACAACAATATCTATATTAATTTGTGATCTGGTACAAACCTTTTTAAATCACAGTAATGATAAAATAAAATGTGTATGTGTATATAGGTATATATATGTACATTTCTTCATCTTCATCACGTTTATTAGTCTCTGCATTAAATTGTGTCCCAATGCCAGTTTCATACGCATCATTTTGTCTGTGTTTTGCATTTTTCAATACAGCCATATTTACCATTCCTCCAGTTTTTATGTTAAAGGGATCCGTCTAAATCAACATAAATTACTGTTAACACCACGCACATTCAATCTATAGTTTTGTATATTTTATTATATTTACATGTAACACAGCTTACCGTTATTACATCCGACGTGACATTCTCCCCAAGCGCTAAACCAACAACATTGACACCACTCGGCCTTTCGCGAAGCTTTTGAATGATTTTCATTTCTTCAACTTTCTCTCTGAAATAAATTGTTTTATGCTAAATTTCTAAATTGTATGTTGATATTTATTTATTAATATAAAATACGTATACGTGCATAGAATATACCTTGATGCCTTCTCACTGTCGCTATCATTGTCATCGGAAAGAACACGTTTCCTCAATGATTTCTTTTTATTCTTCTTAAATTGAACGTTAGACGATTTTTCATCGTTATTGTCCATATTATTTTATATGTATTATAAAATAATATATGGGATATGTTGTGACATATAACACTCTATCAGAATATAAACT
Source organism: Ooceraea biroi (assembly GCF_003672135.1). Classification (NCBI taxonomy): domain Eukaryota; kingdom Metazoa; phylum Arthropoda; class Insecta; order Hymenoptera; family Formicidae; genus Ooceraea; species Ooceraea biroi. The sequence continues at coordinate 3,942,907 of NC_039506.1, forward strand.
GGTACTACAAAACAAACTGAATAACCTTCTGCAAACGGACGCGATTTACAGCGCTACCTACATTTATTCTTCATAATTGATAACTAATGTAGTCACGTGCGCGTTTTCAAGAAAGATAACTATTCAGTAATCTTTTTCGACCTGGAAATCTGGAAATGGTGAATTATGCATCATACAGAATCATAAATCATAAAAATGACTAGATTTACTAGATATCGACCAATGAGAATGTAGTTGTTTAGTGAGTTTCCCCTGTTTGGTAATTTTTACTATGTTTCGGTCAAATTATTCCCACAAATATTCAGTAGCGCCATCATAACAATACGGCCGTTGGTTATATTTGTTTAATACACTCGTGAGTGCCAAAAAGCCGCGACAGTTTTGGCTGTAGGCACATTAAAATTACATAAAGAAAAAAATTTAATACACTCGTTGCATGAAAAGATGGAAGCGGCTGTTTTCGGTTAGAGGTAAGAGCACATGTGCGAGACTTGTGATATTTGTCAGATAATAATTAAGGACGAAGATTTGATGCTATCTGAAAAATAATAATACTATATTATAGTAATCGCTATGTCTATAATGTAGACTAGTTTATTGGAGTTGGAATTGCTCAATAAATTGTTTCTAACTTGACCTAAAAATATTACCTAAAAATATTTTTAATTATACACAGAATTATAAAAAATTATAAAAAATTCGTTAATCGAACAAGTCAAATCATAATAAATTATTGAAACAAAATGAAAGTTAGGCTGATCCTAATTAATAAATAAAATGTTTAATTAATAAATAGCATACATAAAAAAAACAATGAAAGAAACTTAACAAGAAAATAGATCTGAGTAAATATATAATAATTAATTAATTAATTATAAGGATATATATATATATATATATATATTATGCTACCTTTGTAAATAATATATTGTTATTAAATATGCTATATAAGAATATAAATTGCAATGTTTCTATGTAATTTTTAAACATGTAAATATTATATTAGCTATGTATTGTACATATAAATATATATATAATATATTTTGTGTATATACAATATTAATATTATGCAGAGTTGTATTTTATGCATAAAGTTTCCTATATATGTGCAAAAATGTAAATTATATAAAAAATTATGTAAATAGTATATTATTTTTTGAATACTACAAAATACACAATGTTTTGTATATAATTTTTAAACATGAAAATGTTATACGAGATATATGTGTATATTAATATATATACAAATAATTGTTTTAATATATAATTGAATTTTGCACTGATATTACGCAAAGACTAAATATATTATTTTTATTTGTTTATATAAATGTACGTAAATATGTGTTAAATCTTTTCAAGAAAGTGTCTAATTCTTTCAAAAAATATCGCGTAAAATAAAAAAATACCAGTAATCCAAGTTGAAATTATATGATCTATAGGAATCTATAGGAATCTATAGAAATAGAATTTACAGAAATATTGTTGGAAAACAATCCGTCATATCGGTCACATTAGTGTGCTGTAATTTCCAAGTCTTGTTAGGAATCTAGTGGATCTAAAGTGGTAAAGCTTTAAGTACTGCAACGATTTTATCTCGATAATTGCTAAGAATTTACTTTATGTTCTTATTATCAGTATTATTCATTGCATTAATATTTTTTGGAGAAAATATAACTTTCTTATTTATGCGTATGCACATATTTTAATATATATATTAATATGTATACATATAAATAGAAGTAAAATGTTCTGAAATCCGAAAAGTAGTGATGAAGGCCTACGGTACATGTGTATATTATGTAACCACGTGTTTTCATATTATAAATTTTCTACATATTAGAAAAACTAAAAAAAAAGAATTATATTAGCTACTTTCGACGCTATTGTATTTTGTTAGTACTAGTTCCATATGAATATTCAAATGCAATTTTCTTTCTATAGAAGTGCCTTTAGAAAGTTGTACCAAGCAAATATATCTATGATGTATTGCACATTCAGTGTATATGTATATATGTGAAATAACTAATAATTATTTTATTTACTGTCATTGTTACTTTCGATTCTCATATGGAAAAACATTCATAGAAGTACTGAACAAATAGTTTATTCTTTTTATGAAAGCATGACAGAGAAGAATTTTATTTATTTTAATTATATTTTTGATTTTCTGGAATAAAATACATATATTTATATTTATAAAAAGGCAAGAATTAGAATATAAAATAAGTAGAAAGCACAAATAAAACATATGAAATTAGTGAGACGGTAGACATTGCGACATAAATTGTACGGAATTTGTTTTTAATTTGTTTTTAATTTGATATACCTAATTAATATTAGCGAACTAGAATTTTACAGATTTTCTGCAACATCAGTTATTTTTCATGTTTGAAAAGTAGACATAGTAGTTGAATAAAAGATTGATATATTTGTAATTGGTAGATATTAGATTTGTTTCTTATCTGATACGTATTTTTGATATGTGATCTTATTTCCGTTTCCATCATTCATACACGCGCAAGGCATTCGTTGATAAAAAATTATTTGGCCTAAATCTTTTGATCGTAATTATAGATAATAATATTCTTCGAACGATATATGAGAGATATTTTTATTCCTATTACGTAGTTGGATATTCCCTAATATGCATACATATATTCTATAGGTCATATTAATATACAGGGTGTCCGGCATGAAGCGGACCAACGCTCGTGTATAACAATATTTCTCTAAACAGAATAAAATAGGTCTTTATTAATGTTGAATTGTAATATATTAATTTTTTAAATAGAAATTTTTATAATTAGGAAAATTATCCGGTTCTGTGTATATATAGATGAATCAAAAGTATTATTTAAATAATATTCATAGTTTAATTAAGATATAATTAGAAACGAATAAGGAATAGTTAAATTTTGTAAATCAGTCAGCAGAGTTTGGATGTGACTAAAATGATAGCTTGTAATAAAATTGTAGAAAATTTAAATATATATCTGTTATATGTTTCTTAGATTATTTATTATTTTTGTATTAAATCAAGTTTATTTACTGACATGAACTTTCTTATATTTTTCTTTGAAAATATAAGAATTTCCGTTGATAAGAGCTTCCTGCATAAACAGGAGCAATGCAGAATTCATTATCGGAGTTAACCGGATGAGTCTGACTTTAATCTGGTGATCTAGCCAATTGTTAAATTAGCCCACATGTGCAAGTCTGTCGCATGCACGAGTCGTCGGCACGATTGACGTACGCATCTAGATCATGCCAGAACTGTTGAGCTGATCGAGTTGTCTCGAGTTGCCTTTTTACCTTGATGGCATGATTTGGGAGGCGGACTTGCATGGTCAATTTCCTGTCTTATCAGAGACACGTGACACTATCTGCTGATTAAATCAAATACCTGATCGGACACTTACTAAAACTCGCCTAGCAGCAATTAAAGTGGCCAGAACGCAATATTCGTTCCACGGAGAGAGGTAACGACTCGAAAAGGAAACTCCAAGCTTGCAAAAGGAAGTCTCTGTTACGAAAACACGATGTTCGTGGCATTGAGCGTGCTGATCTTGACTCTCCTACTTATTATTATAGTGCGACAAAAACCAAAATATCCACCAGGTAATTTATTTATTAACAGTTTTTTGTTTTTATTAATTCTATCTTCTAATCTGAAGCTTCGGAGAGTAGCATTGTGAAATAGTAGATTTGTTATATTACAGTTTATGTTTACGGAATCATTTCAATCTCATTTATAGTGATTTATAAAATGGATATTTAATAATAAATAAATAATAATGTTCACGATACATGTAATGAGATAAAATATTTTTTACCTGAAACAGTTTTGTTGTCTGATATTATAACATAGAAATTGCGTGATAAATTATCATGTTTTAATTGGTTATTAACCAAAACATTATTTTGAGAGAGAAAATATATAATTTTTTTATATAATATAATTCATGGTAAAATAATATAGGACACATAATATTCAATATATTGCAATCATTATTCTTTACATTCATAAAAAGTTTTATTTAATTCAGTTGCTTCAAACAACTGTTTATAAATAACTGTTCATATATATTCTTTGTTTTTAAGAAGATTAACAAAAATTAAACAATTTTCAAAATAAAATTCAAAGATTTCTATTTATCTTATAAACAATTTATAAACAGTTATTTAAAGTAACTGAATTAAATAAAAGTTTTTATGAATGTAGAGAATAAGAGATAATCAAGATAAATAGAAATCTTTGAAGTTTATTTTGAAAATTGTTTAATTTTTGTTAATCTTCTTAAAAACAAAGAATATATAACACAAATCACGATATTTGAACTATCTCTTTTGCTTGATAATATCCAAGTATTGCTCATATTACGGTTTGTAATGATGCTTTCAAGCTAAATGCATAAATGCTTTTTTTATACACATATATATATTTATAAACATAATATTATGAATGAAATTTTGTAAAAAGATCTCATACAATCTTTTTCATAAATTATATAATTGCTATATACTAAGATTTTCTTATGTATAAAAATATTAACATAAAGTTTCGAAAAGTAATTTGCTTAGATATTGTATATGTTAATTCGGAATATTCTAAAATAAACTATAAAGTATATGAAGTTTTAATAAAAAAGAGGAGATATGAAAATAAAATGCAATGGCACTTTGCAAATGCATTATTATACTTCCAAAAAGTAACGTTACAAAAAACTAGATATTAAGAAATATTTACTTTCCATTTTTACATATTATCTGTTGTCTATTATTGTAACATAAATTATGTGACCTATGTATAAATGGTTTTACGAAGGTGAATTATATAACGTCTTGTTCACAGAATGTCGAAATTGGCACGAACCAACATTTTTTTCTTTCGCTATAGAGCTTTAAAATAAAGCTTATATAAGTGTGAAATCGATTTGGCGTCGTTACGTCGCGCCTAATAGAGTTCGGAAGATAATCTATTAACTTATCATGATTGAATTCATTAAAGATAGTGATATAATGTACAGAAGATTATGATTATGCAATCTGCTATTCTGCGTTACAATATTCTTAATCACGATTTAGTAAAATCAAGGGGATGATTTTGTGATAGGAGTGCAAAATAATACGCCACAAAGATTAATTATCTTATATCATAATCAACACTTTCTATTGGATCTTTATTTTTACTAGTCATTCATTGTCATCATTTGAAGTGGTACTTAAGAATATTGAGCATGTTATAAGTTAAGTGGTTTATAGATAATTCTAGATTTGAAATGTACTTTTCCAGAATAATCTATTTTAATTTAATCAATTATTATCCATGGTATCGCTACAGTATTTCCTCAAGTTTTAACTATTTTTTACATTTATAATGAAAGCTAGTATATTCATATTGTATATGTAAAAACTTGCAATAATAGATTCATAGCTTTACATTCTTATGTATAATATAGTCTTCATGCCAATTCTCTAATTTTTAGGTCCCTTTCCATGGCCTTTTGTCGGTAATCAATTTTATTTAAGAAAATTAACACGTAAACTTGGTGGACAACATCTCGCTTTTTTGGAGCTTTGCAAGCAATATAACAGTGGTATTATTAGTTTGCGACTGGGCTTGAACAATATCGTTGTTATATGTGACAGTAAACTCATTCATGAAATGCTTCACAAGGAAGAGTTCGATGGACGTCCGTGGAACGAATTTATCAAAATCAGAAACATGGGAATGAGAAAAGGTAATGAGTCCTGTTGGAGTCTGCTATTTTAAAGTTTTTAAAAATAATTGAGTTTGTTGATAAAAGAGTTTCAATCAAATTGTTGAGTTAAACAGTGTTCAATTAAAAGCAAACTTACTTTTCCATTAAATTAGATTTGCTTAAGTAAAGATATTTAAAAATATAGAGTAAGATTCTTCGATTTTCGCATATACGTACAGAAAGACAATTAAATATGTAATGTTTCGAAGGAATCACTATGAATGATGGTCCAGAATGGAAGGAATTACGTTCTTGGTCGGTACGCACTCTAAGGACTGTCGGCTTCGCTCAACGTCATATGACCGAGTTGCTTACGAATGAATTAGCGATTATTCTGGAAAAATTGAAAGATCCTAACGTGCGGCATATACGACCTGTAATTTCACCAGTTGTGATCAATGTTCTCTGGACGTTGGTCACAGCAAAACGGCCTTCCGAAGATTCAAGGTACGTACATCGTTGCAAAATCACCTTCAGAATTCTTGAGACAGTTTTCTTCAACGATTGCTTGTAAAGGTTGCAAGTTTTTATGGATTTGCTGGAGCGCCGCGCGCGGGTATTTGATATGGCTGGTGGGATGCTGTCTACCTTCCCCTGGATACGTCATATCGCACCCGAGACTTCAGGATACAATATCCTCCAAACGCTAAACGATGAACTCAAGAACTTTTTAATGGTACGTGATTTTGATGATTTTCTTTTAATTTTATATTTGTTTTTTTTTTCATTTGCCAATGCTTTTTCAATTGATCCATTGTTTCGGATACTTGTTTAGGACACTATCAATGAGCACAAAACAAAGTATGTCCCAGGAAGCGAGATAGATTTCATCGATATGTTCCTCCGTGAGATGTTTGCGCAGAAAGACAAGGATACCGTATTTACAGGTACAGTTATTTACTTTCAGTTATTTAGACTTTAGTTATTTTATGTAAAATGATAAGAAACATTGAAAAATACAACAATTTTCTTTCACGATTTATTTATTGGAAAGACCATATTTTATATTTTTGACTATTTAGCTTAAGAAATTGAATGCGCGTAATTATTGAGACGCTTGAAATGTTATTCGATGAAATTGATGCGAGGAGATTATAAAGTGCTACATTATTACCCGAATGTTCCTCGCGTGAAGATTGCTCGCGGTTTCTCGAGTATGACGTGCCTCCGAGGAAATTAACGCTTCCTCCTGAGAACCGGGGATACACTAATGGAAGCGCCAGAGAAAGCTCCTTCGACCAACATTTGTCTGACACTCGATTTCCCATGTTCTTTTAGACGACAATCTTCTTGTGACGTTGATCGACTTTTTCATTGCTGGCGTCGGCAACACAACAGCCACTCTGGACTTCTTCTTTTTGCAAATAGCCAATCATCAGGATGTGCAACGTAAACTGCATGAAGAGATCGATGCCGTGATCGGTCCTAATAGACTTCCCCAATTGGAAGACAGAGTCAAGTAATGATGCAGTTATATCTCTAAGCAGGACATTCCCGTTTAAACAAATTTTTTATTGCAATGGTCATTCGATTCCTGCCTTACGAATGTTTTTTGCATGTTATCTATTGTTCAGAATATTTATTTAATTCAAGAATTAAAAATTTTTTTTATATTAAACAGGATGCCATATACGGAGGCCATATTAACCGAATGTCAAAGATTGTGGTTGGTCACTCCCATCATAGGACCACGTCGTGTGCTTGAGAATACGACTCTTGGTGGTTACAAACTACCGAAGAACAGCACCGTCTTGATGAATGTGTTTTGCAACAATATGAATCCAGAGTTTTATCCTGATCCGACTGAGCTTAAACCGGAAAGATTTTACAAAAACGGGGCTTATCAACCAGACGAAAATATCATCTTATTTGGGAAAGGTCAGTAAAACTGATTGATTAATAGAAAAGTGAGTGATTTTTGTATTTCGTTTTAATGATGTAATTATGTTATGTTATTTTATTTCTCTCTCCAAATATGTTTTATTACAATACATTGGAAGTTCAGCAAACGTGTCTTATACATCAAGAAGAAATGAACGATGATGTTCTCTTCGCGTGAAACTTTACGTGATAAATTATTGTGTTTAAATAGAAATATCTTACATTGCGCATTGCCTGACTTACTATTGACTACATCGACTGTCATGTGAAATTAATTTTTCAGGACACAGAAGATGTCCCGGAGAAGCATTGGCAAAGACAGCTATGTTCCTGCTATTCGTTGGTATAATGCAAAAAGTCCGTTTGCTTCCGATGCCAGGAAAACAGAAAATCAAAGCGGAAATCAATCCCGGATTAACCCTCTCGTTGAAGCCTTATGAAATGTTAATCGTCTCACGATAAAATGGTCTTGAATGAAATAAATTTGCATTTGTTTCATTTAACTAAAATGAAATATTATTTAAGTTTCTGTCATAATTTACTTGTGTCTAATAAAACAACTGCAAATAAATTTGATCAGAATTAACAAATCGAAATATAGATAACGTTGGAATATGATGAAATGTGATTGTCTTAAAAATACATTTTTTTTCTTCTTAAGTTTCTTAAAATTATATATATATTAAAAGAACAAAAGAACCAAGATGTAGAAAATCTTATTAAAATGAACAAATTCTATAAAACTTTATTTATATGTATATCTTCAGCCTGGTATGTTCAAAACGATAAGAACGTATCAAAATCGTTTATAAATAAAGTGTATAAATGATAACGTGTGATACATTTATCAATAATATTAAATCAGATGATAAATATATTTATACAGCATTTACGTAGTTTTCTCTCAATTTTCAAAATTTTTAATTAAAAATAATGTATGTACGTCAAATATGAATCAAATATGAATTTTGTAATAAAAACTCTAGCATGATTAACTTGATGGAGATAATGGAAAAGAAGAAAAGAAAACGCGATGAGTTATTGTTGAAGAAATGCAAAGATTTACAATCATTTATTTCAATTACTTTTTCAATAATATGTTAATTCATTATTCGCAAATATAAAGACGCTTAAAAGCCTAAAAGCTATTTTATTTGACAAAAGCCTCATTACACATACTGTCGTTTATGCAAAGTATGTAGCATAATTATTATATAATTTACATACTTTTTAGTTATATGTAGCAAATAGTAGATTAAATATCCGTTTGATAAAATATCCATTTCCGGATAAATTCTGCACGTGTATGGTGCGGCAAATGACGTTTATTGATTTTACGCCATGAAAGTCTTACTTTTACGCGTTGTTTTACGAGTTCAACGAAATTCGCCTGTTTCGTAGAAGTCCAAATGTATCGCCATGTGCTTGCGTACGCCACGTGGTGATCGTTTTAGTATTTCACATCCAATCTTTTCGTGAGCTTAAGGTAATACGGTTTTGGCTCTATGGTAAAGCCATCACAGCCCTCTAGATCTGGTTTGGCATGCTCGGCCGAGAGTTCCATATTAAAACATTGTACAATATGAGAGAAGTACAAAAACAATGAAGAACGTGCAAGCTGCTCACCAAGACAACGTCTTTTACCTGAAACACAAAGTAATTATTTTCATATTTCTACAATTAGTTCCTCAATAGCACAATACTGATAGTTCCATAGTATGTCCATAAGTATGTCAATTATCTTATATATACGTGCACATCTTTATGAAGTTTAAACTTATACATTGTAAAGATACAAAAATGCATCATCTAACGTTATGTATTATGTTCTATATTTGTTTCACATAGAAAAAAATTTATTAGAAAAATCTTACAAGAATCATTTTTTAGAATCTGAAAAAAAAACTATATTTTTACTTTATAATGATATGTTTGAAATTACATATATGTTTTCAAATGATATATTTAAATATTATAAATTTTTATATCATTTGGAAAAATTGCTACTTTAGAGAGAGAAAAAAATCAATGAACACAGAAAATCCTTAATTTTGACCAAACTGGCAATTCATTTGGCAAAAGCACAATGTTTTGATCTTAAATTCAGGTCCTTCCCAAGTGATTAGTTAACAATCAGTCATTTATGGTTGAAAAATTTTATCCGAGAGAGATACAGACATGACATCATACGTCCTCGAGCTAACAACTCATTGAGGTCATGTCATGTCTGTATCTCTCTCGGATAAAATTTTTCAACCAAACATGACTGATTGTTAATTAATCACTTGAGAAGGACCTGATACCAAGGTCGAAACATTGTGTTTTTGCCATCAAATAAATTACTAGTTTGGTCGATATTAAGGATTTCCTGTGTTCATTGAACTCCTAGCGAATCAAACGACTCTAATTTGAGAAAAAATCATAAAAAATTTTAATAATTATATGATATACCTGTGTTAAATAATTATTTAAATGTGCATGCAATTAGAGAAGATATGTTTTTCAAATTCAATATTATTATTGTCAAATTCAATAAGTTCAATAAATTTATATTGCTCGTTGAATATTATAATAGCAACACAAGACAATTTTACATCAAATCTAGATTTACCTAATCCAAAAGGCATACTATAATTTTGCCGACAAAATTTGCCCTCTTTGTCTAAAAATCGTTGCGGACGAAATTCGTTTGGTTTGTCCCAGTACTTCTCGTCGTAATGGACGCTATACAAGTTAAAAAGAATAGTCGAGTCCTGTAATGTAATAATTCTCTTATAAACCGTGTGTATATGATATACATATATACATTTATTTTTATCATTATAGAAATAAATACATGAAACAAGAAATTAAATTAGTATTTTTAATTTTATTATAAATATTGGCAGATTTTTGTATAAACGGCCAAAACTCTTTTATTTAATTATTCAATAGCACATATTGTTTATTAAATTGTAACATGATTTATTACCTTGGGTATCAGATATCCGTTGAGAGAAACATCTTTCATGGCTCTATGAGGTACACCGAGCGGTGCCAATACTAAATATCTCTGCATCTACAAATATTAAATTTAATAATTATTTATCTCAAAACATAAAAAAGGTATATACTGTGTATGCTATTGGGTTGTTCGGAAAGTTATTTCGTTTTTTCAAGGAAAAATGAAAGGCGGTTTTTTCATATTTAGAATCAATTTTATTCAGTGATGTATTGGCCATTTTGTTCCACTACCTTTCGCCATCTTTCTGGCAACTTTAAGATTCCACGCTCATAGAAGTCCTTCTCCTTATTGACAAAAAATTGAAGCAAGTGATTTTTGACGCCTTCATTTGAATCGAAGTTTACATTGTTCAAAGAATTTTGTAGAGACCGGAACAAATGGTAATCGGATGGTGCCAGATCAGGAGAGTATGGTGGGTGTGGTAGCACATCCCATCCAAGCTGTAAAAGCTTCTGGCGAGTGACCAAACTTGTGTGTGGTCTGGCATTGTCGTGATGGAATACGACACCTTTCCTATTCGTCAATTCCGGTCGCTTCTGCTTCATGGCAGCATCCAATTCATCCAGCTGACGACAATACACTTTCGAATCAATCGTCTGGTTGCTTGGTAGTAGCTCGAAAAATACGATTCCCTTCCAATCCCACCATACAGAAAGCATCATCTTCTTTTGATGAATATCTGCCTTGGATGTCGATTGAGCAGGTTCATCTTGCTTGGACCATGATCGTTTTCGCTTAACATTGTTGTAAACAATCCATTTTTCATCTCCAGTTATGATTCGCTTCAAAAATGGTTCATTTTCTTCACGTTTCAACAATGAATCGCAGATGGTAATGCGTCGAATCAAGTCAATTTCCTTTTGAATTGTGTGGAACCCAAATATCGAGCTTCGAAACGAATCCAAGGCGTTTCAAATGATCGTAAACGGTCGAATTCGATAAATTTAACTTTTCAGCAATTTCGCGTGTTGTTATGCGACGGTTTGCATCCACCAGAGCCTTTATTTTCTCGTCATCAGCTTTAATTGGCCGACCTGAACGTGGTGCATCTTTCAAATCGAAATTTCCAGTACGAAATTTCGAAAACCAATTCTGACACTGACGTTCACTCAATACATCTTCTCCGTACACGGCACACAATTTTTTTCTCGCTTGCACTGCATTTTTACCCTTTCGATAGTAAAAAAGCAAAATATTACGAAAATGCTCACTTTGATTTTCCATGTTTGATGTGATGCCAAAAAAAATTACTTGACAGATCGCAACACAATAAGATACTAAATGACGTCTGAAATGTCAGTTGTCAAAATATAAAACGAATTTGCCGCTTAGAGTAAAGTTAAGTATCGAGGAACGCGACTAACGACATCTCTTTGTGAAAAACGAAATTACTTTCCGAACAACCCAATATATAGATGTAATTGAGATGCAATTATATTGAGGGAAAGTTATAGTATTGTATATCTTCCGAATTATTATTCTTGCTTTATTGGCTATTTATTTAAATTGTTAATTGTTAGAATTATAATTATTAAAAAATTTAGATTGTATCCAAAGAATTCTGATATTTCAAGAATTTTTGGTTAATACTAGAATAACTTATTTCATAATTTAAATCTGTTACCTCAGCTAAGAAAGCTTCCATTTGTGGCAAAGATGGCAAATCGTTCTCAATAGGAGCTCTCGATTTACCAACGACGCTATACAATTCCTCTTGAAGTACCGTTATCCATTTGGTATTTAATGATAAGTAAAGAAATGCATTCGCTAGAGTGTCAGAAGTTGTCTTTGATCCAGCTAAGAATAGGTCAAGACATAATACTAACAAATTTTCACCTGCAATGAGAAATATATGTATGTGTTATATACATATAGATATATAGATACATACTCATTCGCGTGTATGATGTATGAACAAATAATTCATTCTTAAAACAATGTAATTTTTAAAAATTCAAAGAAAATGCAGATTACTTCTCTACACAAATAGATAGAATATTCTGGTTTTAGAATAAGTCAGTTTCATGTTTTATGGCGTATCAATCATACTCACGATCAAAAATCGTATTATTATCTTCTTGTTTGGAAATTTCTAAAAGGAATGCATCGATTAAATCGCGTGGCTCATCAGTCAGGTGCTTTTCATGCATCTTGATTTCTTCGTCAAGAAAATTCCATAATGATGTAAGAACTTTTATCATATCGTTATATCCTGATAATTGCGGAGCGATAAAACGTAAGAAGGGTAGTAAGTTTACCATTCCACCCATATTATCTATTAGTCTGTGTATCACATCATGAAGTCTTAGAATTTGATTTTATAATGATAGTAATTATAATAATCCTAATTTTCATTAACATTTACCTGAAGGCCTCATCAGCAGATAAGAGTGCTGTTTTAAGTTTTTCATCATTATAGTCGAATACGCGTCCGGCAAACATAAACCACAGGGAATTGAGTACCGTGATATCAAATGCTTTATTCATATGCACGGGTCCATGCTCGCTCATTCTGTCCAAATAATTAACGAGTTCTAGAGATTGGAAGGATAATTGTTCCCTCAGAATCTCTTGGCCGAAGCCAAATGTCCGCAGATATCGCATCGTAAATTTCCGACATTGCGACCATGTGTTTCCATCAGTAAATAAAACTCCTGTCAGCAAAATTGAATGAAGGATAAAAAATGTATCTTTTACGTCAACCTGTCGTTACAATATGATATTTTCAAATTTACATATATATGTTAATTCAAAGCTAAAACTCGATTCTGAATTTCGTTCAGTACACTCAGTAATATTTATAATACATAAATGCGTACCTTTTCTTTTACCAAATGCTCGTAGCCTGAAGAAGAATCCGTCTGGCCGACCGTTTAAATCTTCTTGAAGAAAAGCCTCTTTTACCACATCATATGATGAAATCACTACTACATTCTCATTTCCAAGTTTTAATCCTAATACTGGTCCATATGTGTTTGCCAATTCATTAACAGCTCGATAAACATATCCGTGTTTTAAACATAATTGTCGGAACGATAATAGACATCCGATTAATGGTAGCCATGTTGGACCTAAGTAATTAATATGCAAAGCATACTATGGCTGCATTCGAGGAGCACGCTATTAGCGCTATCAGCGTCAGGCTATCTTTATATTATTCATTCAATATAGAACAAAGATAGACTGATGCCCATACAGCACAAAATATTCGGAGAATATTCTAACAACATGATTTCCATATATTCTGAGAATATTCGAAAAGAATATTCATAAACAGTTCCACGAATGTTCTAAATGTTATTGGTATGTTATTTGGTAAGTACTCAGAATATTCTAATGATATTTCAATGAATATTCTTATAATATTTTATTTCTTATAATATTTCCCACAATATTCCTAGAATATCCTATATATATAGAAACAGTCCATAAACATACGCAAAATGTTCATAGAATATGCTACAGAATATTTATAGAACATTCAGAGAATGTGAGTTTTTGTCTACTTCAAATGTTCTATGGAAGGTTCACAGAAACTCTGAAGCATTATATGAGAATATTCTAAACATTCTCCGATATTATTCTATGAATGATCATAGAACGATCTTGTGCTGTATGGGTATAAATAGTATTCATAGTACATAATACACAATACATAGGCTGCGTTCGCGCAGCGTATTTTCGCGCTGTTAGCACCCATAATATTTTGTGCTGTATGGGTAAACATCTAACCAATTAAATAGATCCAAATACGATAAACGACGTAAACATCGACCGATTGCTATACTGTAAATATTTGCGAAAAATATTATTAAATATTCAATAATTAAATAAAACTATAATATAATTAAATAATAATTATAAAACTATAATAATAATTAAATAAAACTATTAAATATTTAATATTTAATAGTATTAGAAGTAAATAAGACAAGAACATAAGCGTTTTTGGGATGAGCCTTTGTCCGCAAACGAAACGTAGTAGTCAAGAAGTAGTAGCGAACTATCCGAAAATTACGAATTATTTTATAATTTTAATTACAGATTCATCGAATGTGAGTTTTAATTTTTTTCGCACTTACCAGGTGGGTAGTTTTTTGGCTTGAAAGACTGACAAATCCAATAAAGAGAAATGAGAATTGAAAAAACGATGATTGTTGCATACAACATCTCACATACTGATATGATTGACTTCTGCCACAAGACTACAAGATATTCTACGGACCGTAGGCGTAGAACCTTATATATACTCTACTCGGAAATCGGTTAGTTATTCATGATACGATCGTGTGTCATGACCTTATATATGAAAACAACTTATATTTGACAGCTTATAGTCAATACAAGAAATTCACACAGAGAGAGAGAGAGAGAGAGAGAGAGAGAGAGAAAGAGAGAAGATTTCTTTGAAAAAGAAATTCTTATTTTTAGAAAATAAACTTTAATTAACAATTTATTAACACCGAATACATACTATATTTCTCAATAGTATTATAATAAAATATAATAATAATAAAAAGAATGTAATAATTTAAATATATCGTCTTTCGACAAAAACGAGACCTTATTTATTTATTTATTATATATATTTATTCAATACGCAGAAAATATTATAAATATTATAAACTATAGTTTTGGCTCCGATATGGTGTGAATGTGAAAAAGCTACATAGCTAGACTCAAAAAATCCCATATCGTCAGTTAAACATGATAGTAGTTCTGTACTTATTTGAAGATGTATGAGTGTACAGCAGAAGTGGGTTGTTTACGCTTTATTGATATAATGGATCACAAAGCATATATACACTACTCACAAAAATTAGAGGAACACCAAACTTTTCTTAAAAAATAGGCAAACTTCAAGCAGCTGTAACTTTGTTAAAAATGAACGAAATTTAAATTTAAAAAAAGGATTTTAAAGCTTGAAACTTCTACTTTCGAACGGTTGCCATGAGTTTAAATTTCTGTGACGTTTGGTAATTTTTACATACAAAAAACTGCGAACTGGACAAAATAAGAAATTTTCTTTTCACTTTGAAGGTCTGTCACGTATCAAAAAAAAAATCTGCGAAAATTCTCACCTTTGTATTGTAAAAGATTGAAGTTTTCCCTACAAAACGCTTTTTTTAAATTTTTCTACGAGTTTTTGTTACTATTTAATCGGCGATAACTCAGTGAGTTATCGCCGATTAAATAAAAATTGGCATTGTTTACTTTGATTGCTCATAACTCCGGTAAAAATCATCGCACAGCAATTTAAAAAACGAATTCTTAAAGCTGAAACTTTGCTCTATTGAACGGTATACTTGCCCAAATTTTTTCGAAAACATGTAACCATGCTGAAAATGGATGAATATAACGTAAAAATGAATGATTTTTCACTTTGTTATTTTGACCTTAAAAACAATCGTACAGAATGACAAAAAAAATTTGTTCTTCACATTTTTTTATACTTTTCAATACCATGAATTTGACAAACATTTGCCGAATAGCTATAAGATTTTTTTCATGGTGGCCACTGTGGTTTTATGGGACAAAACTAAGAAATTGCTAAATTTCAGTAAGATAAAATGGAAAATAATGTTAATTAATGTTAAAAAATTGATTTCTAGCGCACCATATTAATCTTTATTAAGTCAGCAATAACAAAGTACACACTTTTCTACCAAAAGTTGAAAAAATTTGTGACCGCCGGCGTTAGTTTTATCCAAAGCGTACCACGTGGAGGTCGCACGGTCGGATTTACGCTTCGTTTTGTGTGCGCGCGTGTGTGTGTGCGCGCGTGTATGTGAGCGCTCACGGATTGCACACAACTAGTGGAACGTCTTGCCGCTAGGCGGCGACAAGACGTAAGACGTTTCTCGTAAGTGAAAGAATTCAGCTACATTACTTAAGATCGCGCATTTGTACTCACATGTGCTTATGCTCACACACGCATACGTATACTGAGCTGTTCGGAGTTCGGAGTTATTCTATTGGCGATGTTTGATACTGTCTGATATATCGCTAGTTAAGGTTTTTACTTATTCCTTTACTTATTTTTACATTTCTTCTTTTCTTTTATCTATTCTGTTTTCTCCTACTTCCGTTTTCTGCTCGTTGTTCTTTTACGATGCCTATGCGTCATTTATCTGAGACAGATTGTGCTCGTATTGTGTATCCTACAGGAGAATCACAGTCAACGGTACGTTGCCAACCAGTTTGGAGTAAGTCCGTCCGTCATTAATCGGATTTATTCCCGGTTTCGAGAGACTGGCTCATACCACAGACGGCCGGGTCAAGGCCGTTCTCGTGAAACAAGCGCTCGGGAAGATTGAATGATCGTCCGGCAAGTTACACAGAATCGCTTTGTATGCGCACGTAGAATTGCCGGCGATATTAATTATGGTCGACAGCATCCGATCTCGGCTTCAACGATAAGAAATCGTTTGAGAGAAGGGGGATTGCACGCTCGTCGACCAGTGCAAGTTCCATACCTTACTCATCGTCATCGTCGCCTACGATTACATTATGCTCATTCTTTAGTCAGTAGGCGACCTAGGCAATGGAATTCTGTACTGTTTACGGATGAGTCTAGATTTTGCCTTTTTGGCAATGATAGACGAGCCCGGGTTTGGCGACATCAAGGAGAACGCTATTCCGAAAACTGCAACAGACCGGTTCGAGCTTTTCATGGTGGTTCTGTAATGGTATGGGCAGGAATATCTCGATTTTCACGAACACCTCTTGTAATTATCCCTCCACCAGGATTAACTTCTAGACGATATGTTCATGAAATACTAGAGCCATATGTTCTACCAATTAGAAATCGAATTGGTCAACAGTTTCGCCTAGTGCATGACAACGCACGACCGCACACTGCTCGTTACACCCAACAGTTTCTGAGAAACCATCAAATCGATACATTATTGCATCCGCCAATGAGTCTCGATTTGAATCCAATCGAGCATGTTTGGGATATGTTAGAGCGCCAAGTACGCGAAAACTATCCCAACATCGTCGATTTGGCTTCGCTAGTCACAGTTCTTTGCCGAACTTGGCAGCGAATCCCTCAAAGAGCAATACGTCGTTGCATCAATATGCGAAATCGATTGCGAGCAGTCATTTTGAATAGAGGTGGAAATACACGTTATTAAATTCTTTTTAGCGTTAATCACTCCATCTTGCATTAATCACTAATACACTCCACATAATACATACGCACACACCGCACGCACGCACACACACACACACACACACACACACACGCGCGCGCGCACACAAAACGAAGCGTAAATCCGACCGTGCGACCTCCACGTGGTACGCTTTGGATAAAGCTAACGCCGGCGGTCACAAATTTTTTCAACTTTTGGTAGAAAAGTGTGTACTTTGTTATTGCTGACTTAATAAAGATTAATATGGTGCGCTAGAAATCAATTTTTTAACATTAATTAACATTATTTTCCATTTTATCTTACTGAAATTTAGCAATTTCTTAGTTTTGTCCCATAAAACCACAGTGGCCACCATGAAAAAAATCTTATAGCTATTCGGCAAATGTTTGTCAAATTCATGGTATTGAAAAGTATAAAAAAATGTGAAGAACAAATTTTTTTTGTCATTCTGTACGATTGTTTTTAAGGTCAAAATAACAAAGTGAAAAATCATTCATTTTTACGTTATATTCATCCATTTTCAGCATGGTTACATGTTTTCGAAAAAATTTGGGCAAGTATACCGTTCAATAGAGCAAAGTTTCAGCTTTAAGAATTCGTTTTTTAAATTGCTGTGCGATGATTTTTACCGGAGTTATGAGCAATCAAAGTAAACAATGCCAATTTTTATTTAATCGGCGATAACTCACTGAGTTATCGCCGATTAAATAGTAACAAAAACTCGTAGAAAAATTTAAAAAAAGCGTTTTGTAGGGAAAACTTCAATCTTTTACAATACAAAGGTGAGAATTTTCGCAGATTTTTTTTTGATACGTGACAGACCTTCAAAGTGAAAAGAAAATTTCTTACTTTGTCCAGTTCGCAGTTTTTTGTATGTAAAAATTACCAAACGTCACAGAAATTTAAACTCATGGCAACCGTTCGAAAGTAGAAGTTTCAAGCTTTAAAATCCTTTTTTTAAATTTAAATTTCGTTCATTTTTAACAAAGTTACAGCTGCTTGAAGTTTGCCTATTTTTTAAGAAAAGTTTGGTGTTCCTCTAATTTTTGTAAGTAGTGTAGAAATTGTGAAAAAAATCTTCATGCATCAGTGCACAGAAATTGGGAATTGCTGATAAATATATTTTCCATAGAACTATGATCCTAAACATACAGTAAATTATAATATGAATCAATAGCTTTTGTATAATGTTCTCAAAAAACTTTTAATTAATTATACCTCCTCAATCACCGGACCTCGATCCTCCAAATCCTATCAAATATTTATGGAAAATTTTTGGAGAGCATGCTATTACAAAAAGATAGATTTCTAATCGAAAAGTTTTACAAATGTCTTTCTAAGAAAAATAGGACTTTATCTCATCAACTGTCATGCAAAAGTATAATTTAGTACAATAAATCATCGAAAAAAATTCCAAGCTGTGATTAGTGCTAATGGATATCTCACAAAGTATTAGTAAGTTGTTTGAATTATAAGAGGAGTGTTCGAATATTTTCTGCGCACTGAATTAATATAAGTTTTCGGTTTTGTTGATTACAAGGATATGTTTTAATTATTACATTCTTTTTGTTATAATACTATTAAGAAATATATCATGTATTGCATTCGATTAACAAATTGTTAACTAAAAGTTCATTTTAAAAAATTTTTTCAAAAAATCTTCCCTATACGAATACTTTTTGTACTCACTGTATATGTGTAGAATATACATTTCGTTGAAAGAGAAGAGAACAGTTTAGCAAAAGAGAGAGAGAGGAAAGCGATATATTGTTAAGAGATGTCTCTGACGATATACTGTATGGATTAGAAAAAAGTAAACAGAGAAATATCTATACTAAAATTTCTATACTAAATATCTATACTATATAATAAATATAGCTATACTAAAATTTCATATGATTTATATGAAATAACACAATTTAAAGTTAAATATAGTGCAGTATTCTGTTCACTGTATGAAATTTGTAATTTAAAATGGTTGGAAATATTCTATTGTGTTGTAAAGTAATTGTTATCATGGTAAGTTGTTGCTTATACATTTTACATATGAATGATCTATATTTATATAGAAAGATGTAAAAAAGATTCTTCGGCTGAAATAATTTGTACAAATATATCTTATATATGTATAATTATTTTATAATAGTTTGATTTAATATAAATATATAATACTTTGGATAATAAAATCGAAATAAAGTAAATTGTAATGAATTAATTATAAGAGCAAATAAGCAATAAGTACAAATGAGTACATATATTTCTCTGTGCTTTATGCACTTAGAAAATTACCATATGCAGGATTACATGCATATAACATTGACATTGATATTACGGCATACCTGAACACGTAAAATTTCAGCTCTGTCATTAATCATCTTTACCCGTTTATCATTTAAAATTTATTATAATCTCGACATTATCGCATTACGATTTTTATCTTTAAATGTTTTATAGAATCTATCTTAAGGTGATCCTGGAGTGGCCAGTGAACTCCGTCGCGGCGTCTGTATTACCGGCGAAATCGGTGATTTTCCTGCATTTTTCAAGAAATATATCTTTTTATTGAATTCACAGAATGAAAAATCCTTTTCCACGATGAAAGTACACACAATAATGTAGTGTGGAAAATAGGACTTAACTTTCCACACTACATTATTGTGTGTACTTTCATCGTGGAAAAGGATTTTTCATTCTGTGAATTCAATAAAAAGATATATTTCTTGAAAAATGCAGGAAAATCACCGATTCCGCCGGTAATACAGACGACTCCAGAATCGCCTTAAATAAAGATGTTTCTTCCCATACAGCATGAAAACATTTCAGAAATATTTCAGAAGTATTTCATCTGACAGATGAAAGCATCTCATAAATATTGCAAAATGTTTCTGCAACAGTTACGAGACAACTCCGGAATAGCAAAATGTCCGCGACACTTGCATTCAAAACCTTATAGAAAGGTTGCTGAAAGGTATAGATCAATCTGCAACCTTTCTGAAATATTGCCGAAAGATTATTAAAATAGCTGAAATCTTTTTGATATATTACTAAAGGTTAATTGAAATAATTTTGAAACTTTCCTATGATGTTGCACACAAATTACAAAGCTCTTATTAAAATAAATTGAAAATACTTCAGAAATTATATTTAAATTTATTATACGAGTATTCAGAAGATTGCAAATACTAAAAAGTTATAATAAAAATTATATATAAAATGTATTTATTATTTTTATTGTACGTTTTTATTTAATATTTGCAATCTAATTAATATAATAAATATGATTTCTGAAATATGCTTAATGAAAAAAATACATAATATATATAAGATGTATATAGATATGCATATATATCTATATATATAAGATATATAGATATACACATACATAGCTAAACCAAGTATTCACCAAGTTTCCCTTTAAAAAGCGTAAATTGTTGGCACATTAACAAAGAGCCATTCTTATATTATATATTTTCCTTTTTCTTCCTCCAAATAGTTGATTAAAAGGAAAGAATTATATAGATATATAATTCTCTGTTCAACCAACACTTATATTTGAAAGAAAAAAAGGATACGTGAAGATAATGCATTTTTTTGTCAACTGGTTAGCTTCACTAAAGATCGAATACTTGGTCTAGGTATATATACAGGGTGGGGCAATAACTATTACCACCTTAAATATCTTCGAATTTATAAGGTCCAGAGGAAAATTTATGTAATCAAAATTATACGCTACGAAGGGGGCTAACATATGGCGATAATAATTTTTGTCCTGGTGGAGGCGCTTCGAAGATATCAAGGTCACCTTCATTTTTTTAATAGGTTCGGTATGTTTTTTTCCATAATTTTATAGACGAGCTTAAAACAAGTACGGAACTCACGACACAAAATTATTGAACAAGATTAAATGTAAATGAAAACGATAAAAAATACATTTTTATATTAAATGAAATTTACGTTTAAAAGATGTACGAAATGACGCTTTATTAGTATGTTTTGTCGGAATGTTTTGATTTTGACATTTCTGATAAATGAGGATCAACTTGTTCTTCAAACGGATACATCGATGAAAATAAATAGTGACGTAAACTTATTTCAATGAAAACAAAGACCCTTTGAAGGCCATCTTAATAAGTTCACAGGATAAGATAAACATAAAAAGTAGTATCGATAGATAAGTCAATCGTGCAAGATGTATTCATTTGAAGAACAAGTCGACATGATGGAGAATGATCTCATTTATGGAGAATGTCAAAAAAATTCAGTGAGAGCGCAAAATTTATACGCTGAACGATATCCTAATCGCACTCAGCCTTCGCGTCGAACATTTAAAAATGTGTGTGATAAACTTAGACAAACCGGTAGCTTAAATACACGTAAAAGTGAGCGTGAAAAGCGAAAAACTAATGAAGGGAATGAAATTAGAGTTCTCACAATGGTGGCTCAAAATCCGCACATTAGTTCACGACAAATTGAACGAGAATCTGGTATTAATCGGAGGAGCGTACTCCGCATCTTGCATCATTAACAAATTCCATCCATATCACCTCAGCCTTCACCAAGCATTACATGGAATGGACTTTGTAAATCGTGTTAAATTTTGCCAATGGGCTCAACAACAGATTCGAATCAATGACTCATTTTTTGATACAGTGTTATTTACTGATGAGGCAACATTTACTAATCACGGGAATGTTAATTTACATAATATGCATTTCTGGGCAGTGGAAAATCCTCATTGGCTGCGGCAGATTGAACACCAGAGACAATGGTCTTTGAATGTATGGTGTGGTATCATAGATAACAAAATTATTGGTCCTTATTTTATCGACGGACATCTAAATGGCAACAACTACGCCAATTTTCTTAAGCATAACTTGGTTCATTTATTAGAAGACCTGCCTTTAATCACACGACGAACAATGTGGTACCAGCATGATGGATGCCCTGCTCATTTTTCATTAGTTGCGAGAAATAAACTTAATGAAAAATTTGCAACTCGCTGGATTGGACATGGAGGTCCTGTAGGGTGACCAGCTCGTTCACCAGACTTGACACCGCTAGATTTCTTTTTATGGGGAACCCTAAAAGACATGGTCTACAAAGAAGAACCAACTACACCTCAAATCATGCGACAACGGATCATTGAAGCCCGTGCGTCAATAGCTCCCGACGTTATTAGAAGAGTAAGCCAATCAGTGATCAGAAGAATCCAGTGTTGTATTGATAGTAATGGCCATCACTTCGAACACCTTTTATAAACATTAATAATAAAATAAGAGATAAAACGTCACGTAATAAAATAACATAGTTTCATTAAAAAAAATGTATTTTTTATCGTTTTCATTTACATTTAATCTTGTTCAATAATTTTGTGTCATGAGTTCCGTACTTGTTTTAAGCTCCTCTATGAAATTGTGGAAAAAAAACATACCGAACCCATTAAAAAAAATGAAGGTGACCTTGATATCTTCGAAGCGCCTCCACCAGGACAAAAATTATTATCGCCATATGTTAGCCCCCTTCGTAGCGTATAATTTTGATTACATAAATTTTTCTCTGGACCTTATAAATTCGAAGATATTTAAGGTGGTAATAGTTATTGCCCCACCCTGTATATATAATTTTACTTTTTACAATATTCACATTTTTTCCAATTTATTGCATGTGGTAGGTTTTAGAAACATTTCTGTTGCAACATTTCATATGACATATTGCGGAATCCTTTCAGAAATGTTGCATATGAAATGTGAAATCTTGAAATGATTTTAAAACCTTCCTGAAAGCTTTCTGTATTAATCGGTGCTGTATGGGTTGCATACTTATATCATATCAGAAAAACGAACGTATCATGATTTCTCCGATATTTTTCTTTCGTTTGATTGCTAAATGATTGGAGAAGAATCCACTCTTCCGTAGTTGGTGTCAGTGAAATCTCGTTGTCATCGTCATCAATCGAATAGAGTCGTGCAATATGCGCGGCTTACCAAGACGGCCAACACAGGCATGCCATGGATTAATTTATGCCGCTGTGTGGGTGCATGGCACTTTCTCCATCGAGGTCGTCTACATGCTGATCGCTTGTCTTTTTGTACTTTCTCCAATTTCACAGGGATACGTGCGTGCACGTATTCGCGTTGCATCATCTTTGCCAAAAGTTCAGGGCGATAATGATTACTTTGAAATTGACCATTTGAACTATTTCTTTCTCTTAATCAAAATGACTGTTTTTAAGAAAATATTTTTCATCAATCCTTTTTCACAGAAATCGTGCTGGACACAAACTGCTGTTTTCGTATGCAAATATTAGATAATAGGCAATTTTTTATGTATTGTTTATAAATTATTTATATTTTATGTAATTGTTCAGGAGTTCTCAATTTAATTGATGTCGCGGGCGCATTCGAGACTGGAAAAAAGTTAGAGGGCCATGTTCAAAAAGAAGTCCGAGCGAGAATAATGGACAGAAAGTCATATGTTTTTAGCTATTTGAGAAATTTATCTTTTCAAAAAATAAAATAAATATATTTATAATTATCTAAATTGTAATATTTTTCATTTTTGTTTCGAATATTTAATAAATTGTCGCGGGCGCATGCAAATAGCTCTGCGGACACATTTGTGCCCGCGGGCACACAGTTGGGAATCCCTGTATTAGAATATATGTATAAAACGTAGATAGTTAACTTTTTTCCGCCCAAAAAAATGTACATAAAATTTAAAATCAAGAAATGTACGTCATTGAATATATATCAAAGTTAATTCATTATGCATACGAATTGTTATAATACGATACATAACTTCATCTCAAGGCCCATAAACAAATTAGTCGAAATCTTAATTTATAATTTTTGCACAGACTAAGGCATGAATTATAAAAGTAATATATATCAAGGTTATAAAGATAAAATAATAACAGTCAAAAGATTAACAAAATATTTGTAAACTTTATTGGTAACAGTATTAGTTAACAATCAGAAGAGACAAACTCGTATAAAAAGAAGAAAACAATAGAAAAAAAAACAAAAATTATAACGTGTAAGAATCATAAGGGTGCATCCCAAGGGATAGGGAGCAAGTCAGTCGAGTAACTTCGGGTAACTTAAGCTTTACACGACCTATCTTAATCCTAAAACGTAATATATACAGTGGATTATGTTACAGTATTCTCCTATGGAGAGGTTTGTACAAGCATTTTGAGAGATTATAATGCCTTTTATACGAAGAGCTAACTCCATGGCGGCTCCTAGCGGCTGGGAAACATAAAGTTGGCTTGACCTTGGTTTTGATTAGCGGGTGGTGGTAGTAAATCTTGCGCAACAGTCGGCGACGGTGACTGCACAAAAGATCTATCCCACTTGACTTGGTTATTTTCAGTTGAATGTTGTTGCTGTACCTGCGTCTTCTGCAGAGCGTTCTCTGGATTATTGGACGCAGGTTGTGCTGCGTTCTGAGTCTGCGTGTCTTTACGATCCCAGCCATGATGATGATGGTGATCCTCGCTTGGGAACCATTCAGATATCCAGACTGGTTTCCAAATTTTCTTCCATGCCGGTACCCAGATCTGCTTCCAAGCGGGTACCCAGATCTGCTTCCATGCCTCTTTCCAAGCGAGTTTCTTGTCAGGAATCCACTCCAACTTCTTGTGAGCTTTCCAGACTTGTTTCCAAGCCTCCTTCCATTCAAGTTTCTTATCAGGTACCCAGATCAGTTTCTTAGATGGCTTCCAGATTTGTTTCCACTCTTCCTTCCAAACCAATTTCTTATCTTCTACCCAGATTTGTTTCTTTGCTGGTTTCCAAATTTGTTTCCAAGCCTCCTTCCACTCGAGCTTTTTGTCCGGTATCCAAATCTGCTTTTTCGCTGGCTTCCAGTATTTCTTCCATACTGGCTTCCAGATTAACTTTTTCTTCCAGAGATCGTGACTGGTATATTGCCATCCATGATGATCGGTACCGTGAAAATGCTCACCTGGTATACCGATCTTTACCCACTCGGGGATCCAGAGCTTCTTCCAAGCAGGTACTTGAATTTCTTTCCACGCTGGTACCTGAATCTCTCTCCAAACCGGCTTCCAAATCTTTTTCCACGCGGGCACTTGAATCTCTTTCCAAGCGGGCACTTGGATTGGTTGCCAAATCGGTTTCCAGATTTTCTTCCAGGCTGGTACTTGTATGTCCTTCCATACTGGCACTTGAATTTCTTTCCACACTGGCTTCCAAATTTTTTTCCAAGCGGGTACTTGAATTTCTTTCCATATCGCTTTTTGTGTCGGCACCCAAATAGGTTTCCAAATTTTTTTCCACGCAGGCTTCCAAATTTGTTTTTGGGCCGGTTTCCAAATTTTTTTCCAACCCGGCTTCCAAATTAGTTTTTTCTTCCAATAACCCTCGTCATGATGGTCGTGATGATGGTCGTCATGATGATCCTGATAACCGCCATGATGCGCATCGATTCCTCCGCCGATATCACCGCCACTTAAACCATCACCAATATCACCGCCACCCAAATGACCTCCTAGATCACCACCACCTGTGTGAAAGTGATTGCCGATATCTCCACCGTCAAAATGACCACCTACGTCACCCCCAAAACCGCCATAACCGCCACCAGAGTCATCTCCCCATCGTTTTTGCGCTTCTGTACCATATCTATAACATCGATTAAATATACATAGAATTATAATAAAAAATTATTATAAAAAAGTCCAATTTTTGAAATAATTATTTAAATCTTTTGTTTTGCACGTATACCAGTGAAAATTCTTTTTCTTAAAATTATCAACTAATTAGATAAGAATATATTATAGATTTCTAGTTTATTTCTATATTAATTAAAATAAAAATATTGAAAATATTGTAGTAAAATATAAGCTATATAGTAAAATATAAGATATAAGATATATAATATACATAAAAAAGTAAAAAAAGAGATAAATTTGGAAGTATATTTATCGCTAAGCATCTTGCAGTTTATGCGCGCAAATTAAATTTTTATATATTAAAAGAGACTTATTAAATTCTTTATTAAAGAAAAATGTACGTACGGAATTTGTTGCTGTAAATGCTGCTGTAGTTGCGTTTGATTTACAGCTTTGCTCGCCACAAGAGCGGTCTGCAGTAGTAGCACTAGTGCAGCCTATAAATAATACAATAATTAAAAATTTACTCTTAATAAAATAAATCTTGAAAAAATCTATGTATGTAAAAATCAGGACAAAAAACTAAAAATTAAAAAAAGAACTAACATAGACTTTATAAAAAATTAGTAGCGGTTGATAATTAATCAATGTTATTAGTAACAATAACTAGTAATTAATAATAAAAAACTTATATTGATTAAAATAGTATAATCATTGTTATGTAACAATAAACTTTCATAAATAAAACTTGAAAGTTTTGATATATAGATATTGATAGATGTGCGTAAGGAAATATCCAATACCTCCCCCCAAATTCTAATTTTTAAATTCAAAATATGAAACAAGTATAAATATAATTATTTCTAAATCTAAGAAAGAGAGAAAACCAGAAGAAAAAAAAAGAAAAAACTATAAATTCATAGAATGTATACTATATAGCCAAGTAGTATATAAAATTATGAATCTCCACGCAAATGGTAAATTCAGATGTTCATTACCACTATATCGGCGCATGTTTACGGCAGATTTCTCTTTACTAAACCGCGTTGTAACGGTACTTATAATGATACGAAACGATATATTGTAGCGCGGTTAAATTAAGCTAATGAAGTAACACGGAATTAATAACATCCGGAATATACTCGAAACGGTAACAGTTTTGCCTCGCCCAAGCACCGTGCTCGTTCAGTTCGGAAAACGGCAGGTACATGATTTCAGCAAGGAATCATGATTGAGAAAGAGCATCTCTCTCGTTCGTGACCGTGAATCAATCAATCTAACACACTCAATTTAATCCACGCAACGCGCAAGATGGACAGCAACCCCGGTGGTACACCGTGCTCGCGCGACGACGACGACGACGACGACGATGGTGTCGACAGTAATCAATATAATCAATAGAAAAAAAAATGAAACGGAACAGAACTGACCGCGCATCCCGGGCGAATCCTCATATTTGTGCCGCAGTGCCGCCCGTTGGGCTCGGGCCGCGTACTCTTGTTCCCGGACGCAGGAAAACGTAGTTTACTTCGTCCAATCACCGGAACGCCGTAGTTATATAGGCGCGTATCCTCCCCCGAGGGTATCGTTTCTCAGGAACTTCGCGGTCAGGAACGATAGCTCGTCGGCGGTGGTGGCGGGCCGTCGCCGACGGAGAGGTGGAAATCGGGCAGTTCCTGGGGGGGAAGGTGGTGGCAGTGACATTGCCGATTTGGGTCCGGACCTCCTGCGAACAGGCCCTCTCCTTCCGTTTCTTCAGCCTCTCCCCTTCTTCCTCTTCCTCCACTTCCGACCCCCGGTGAGCCCGGGTCTCCGCGGGAGCCGGCCGTATCATCGTTCGGTGAAAGTGATCAAGAGCACGATCCGGTTGAGCGAGTAGAACAGCTTCGACCTCCAGTTATTCACGTGCGTATGTTTCAACGGTGAAGTTCAAGCCTGCAAGGTTAGGCGGCAAGGTTATACATCTGTATTTTAGACTATACCGAAGGGAGGAAGAACAATAGACATGTTTGTTCGGTGAAGAATGCTCGATGTCTTCTTCTAGACTCTTGAAGCAATAATAGGTACTTCTCATTGTTTGGAACCCATTCGAATTGTTAGTCTTATAAAGATGAATGGTACAAGTACAGTTCCTTGAAATTTATTGCTCAGCAGCTGATTAAGGAATCTAGAAAGTCAGCCAAATTTAAAGTTTTCTTCTCTATCTTAATCCTATTCTTTAATTCTGTTCCGGTTCCACTGCGGTACCCCGTTCTGCTCTATTTTCTCTTAAATCTTTATAAATGTGTGGTACTACGTCTACAAAGATATTCTCAATTAATTCTTCTGGATACTAAATGTTTTTTATAATATTTAAGTTTTTACAAATTTTGCGACTTGCGAAAATAATAATAATTGATTAAAGAATGTAGAAGAAATTTAAAGATTCCAATACACACTTGTTATTTGTATAATTCAATATTTTTAACATTTGCACGTTAATTGTTAATTGTAGTAATAATAGCTTAAAATAAGACACATTATTTGATTAACATATGGTATGGCAAGATTCATGGATAATCTTCAAGTTTCCGCTAGACTTGATCGCTCTGTTTTACGCAAAATTTACGACTGTGCGATTTTTTTGCAATGATGTTCTCGGCATCATGAGAGAAAGTGCACTCAGAATGGTATACCATATACCGATGTGCAAATGCTTTTCCGTTTTTTATCGTGAAGACAATAAACAAGCAGGAAAACTAGGTGCATTCTTGTGAAATTCTTCGGTGATACTTTCAGTGAATGCGCTTGCACTCTCGTTTGCAAGAAAATATATCGAGGGTAACAGGAAGGAGCTTTCAAAAGCAACGTCGGAAATCTGAAGGTGCAGTGATTTGTATAATGATTAGCGATGGATGTTAAACCGCGTTAAGTGCGTATATTCGTTTAACACGTCGTGTCAGACAGGATAGATTCGCGGATGAAAGTGAATTCTCTTGCTCGCATCGTACGCTAGAGAGTTGTGCGTCTCCCATGAAACTCAGCTCGAGACGCATGTTCTCGCTATTCCGGTTCACAGTAAATCACTCATGGTTACTTGCGACTGCTCCAGATTTTCGACTCGCAACACGAAAGCAATCCGGATACGCCAGAAGCGTTTAATCGTACTACCTAGGATATTCGTTTTTAGTTAGTAATACATATATACATACGTGTGTGTTTAATTGGATATAGTTATATACAAAAAAAGAAATTTATTAATATTAAACTAATATTATCTTATTCTAAACATAAAGGTTTTGTTTTTTAATATAATATGTATTTTTTATTGTTTTTAATATCTTGGCATTTTACTTGTTGTACGGGTACTTCAATAGAATGTTCTGAGAGATCTGTATCTCAAAGCTCGAAACATTTAGAAAGCAAAACCGTACATATCAGTCGAAATGTTGAACAGGATGAGTGTAAATGAGAATTTCTACTGGCCCCAATCTTCTATTTACAGTCGCGCCTTAGGATTTTTCAAATATTACTTTGAAGACAAAAGACAGTTTAGATTCATCCTGAGGTGAGTCTCGGCAAAAGTCTTACGACATGACGTCCCATTAGATATTGTTATGTAACGTAGAACAACTTAAAAGTTGTCAGTTACGAATATTTCAGTAAAAGTCATTTGACATCTAAAATAATAAGAAATAATTTCATTTATAATTATTTACATCCATATTCTTTGATCTCAAAATATTTTTAAATTCAAGTTGATATATGAAAATTTCTCTCTCTAAAATACAAATTATGAATTATGATTATATTATTAGGTTACAACATACATTAAAAAACCAAGATAAACATATGTTACAAATAATAATATTATATATAAAAATAAATGTAAATTATCTTTTGAATCTATTATTTATATATCAATAATATATAATAATAGCTATAATGCTTGCAAAAGATTAAAGTTATGAAAAGACTGAATTCTGGATAGCGACGTGACAAAAAGCGATCTGGGCATCTATCACGTAACTTTTCCCCTAGGATGGAAAATGAAAAATGAAAATTTCCTGCATCTCAGCAGCAAAGTTCACGCGAAATTTTCATTTTTCATTTTCCATTCTAGGGGAAAAGTTACGTGATAGATGCCCTGTATCTGTAACTGTAACTTCGCGGGTGAAAAGTCATGTTGCGATAGTTCTAAAACTACGAATGAAGTCGAGAATTCGTAATGTCGTTGCGTCCTAACTTGCGCTAACTATAAAAAGATATGTTACATAATTCTTCAGTCGGACGGTCAAATTCGTCTTCACTCATTGTTAATTAAAATGTTGAGCATGATTCTGTCGATTGTACTAAGGCATTGCTAATCTGTCGCGTATTAATTTCTCTTTCAGTTAGCTCTCTTACATTTTAATATAGTAATCTATACTCTCTTTCGTATATTTAATTTTAATATCGTAGTTAGAAATAAAAAATTAATTAATTTCAATACAAATGTATGCAATTATAAACATACTTAAAAGATAATAGAACATATTTGATAACCTATTTTTATTAATATTACTTTGTATGTGTATTTGTTATTATTGTTAATATTAAACTAATATAAAGTCATAAACTATAATATCAAAATTTTACAATCTTTACACTTTGAACACTTGTAAACTAAAACCATTATAAAGTACTTTCACTATAAGGTAATCTGCAATAAAGTTTTTCTGTTTATGTTATATAACAATCATTAATCTCACTTATTTAAGCATCTGGGAAGCCCGATCTGAGAAAGAGGATGTGAAATACAAAGATTAGACTATTCGTACAAAAGTGCAGAGTCCGGCTCTTACATCACATATAGTCGGCCATTTAGCACTTTCACCAAACTCTCTTACGCCTACATTGAAACGACCGGATGTTGGATTCGTATTCATCTTTATTTGAAATGCGCGTCATTATCTAATGATTATTTGTGTGTTTGATAAAGGAATAAAAGTAAGAAATAAAATTATTTTTATTAGATAATTTAAACTAATATACTAATAATAATAAAAAGTTCTAGCCCTTAGCAATTTTTTCTTTTCCGAGAAGTTCTGAGTTGTTCATATCATTATTTCTTATATTGCCTAGAGTTCTCTGCTATTAAAAATACTGTAAATTCAGAAATGAAAAAGTTCTAGCCGTTACAAATTTTTTCTTTTCCGAAAAGTTCTGAGTTGTTCATATCATTATTTCTTATATTGCCTAGAGTTCTCTGCTATTGAAAATACTGTAAATTCAGAAATGAAAAAGTTCTAGCCGTTACAAATTTTTTCTTTTCCGAAAAGTTCTGAGTTGTTTATATCATTATTTCTTATATTGCCCAGAGTTCTCTGCTATTGAAAATACCGTAAATTCAGAAATGAAAAAGTTCTAGCCCTTAGCAATTTTAGCCTTCAGTGACCTTGAATGATTTTGACCCGTAGATCAATGTGCGCATCTTCAAACGCTCTACTAGATGGTACGTAAAAAACATATCATACCATTTAAAAAAACGAAGTTCCTTCATATGACCTCTACGCGTCCACCTAATAAAAAACTATTTAGAACAAATTATGTGTCCCTCGAAACCATGCAAGTTTGGTCTGACACATTTTTTTCTATCACCAATAACAGCCGAGATATTCAGGTGGCCTGTTTTAGGTGCCTCACCCCTGTATATGTCTAACAGAATATTTACTTTTTTCTAATTTGCAATTAAAGTAAATTTATCGCATTTACTTTATTTTGAAATATATCTTCATTTCGCAAGTGAATTATACTTACGTAAATAATCAAGTCAAACTTGATAACGACGCGGAAGTAGTCAAGACTATGATCTTAAACATATATTCGTCTTATTCACGATAAGTAAAGTTTGCGTACGATATGACAGCATTGATGATATGATGATATGATAATATGATGATCATAAAAAAAGAGTAAAACACGATACTGTACTCTTCTAATAAAGATGAATGTATTTATATGCTCACGACTGCGAAATTATATATAATCATATAAAGTAGTTGCTCGGTTAAATAACGTCCTAATACTTAAATTGAAAAATGTTTATTCGTCATGCAATAGAGCCAACGAGTTGGAAAACCGATCAAAGAGAATCACTTTCACGTGTTGCATTTCAGAAAACGGGATATCCTGATTGGTAGAACATTAAAAATTGTTCTGGCACCTGCCACAAGTGCGGAGACTTGCGGCCCTGTCCGATGAGACGGAGAAACGTGCTGCAAGAGCAGGTTTGCGACCCGCAAACGACCTTCCGTGGTACTTGACGAATGAGTAGAGAGTTACGGGTGCATCGTTCGCTCAAGCGATGCACTTAAGACGAGCTTGATTCGAAAGTGAAATTCGCCTTGACTCTGCGATCAGCGACGGATCCTATCTAGGTGAAATTTCTGCGCATCGTATGAAGTAAGTATTTATTCGACCAATGTTTGTAAAACGATGTTTATTTGGCATTTTATTATATTTTAGAAACTATAATATTATGTGCTATGAAAGATTGCAAAAGATATATAAAAATAATAAAAATAATACTTTCAGAGTCTGCAATGTTTTAATAAATATGTCTTCTGTAATTCTATACTTTTACATAGGATAAATTTTGAAACGTGAATTTTCAACTTTTTCTTTTGTAAAACGCGTAAATATGTATTTGGTGCTCATTAAAACCCATAATTGATAAGATAATGATACGTTTTCTGTGAAGTAAATAGTACGGCAAGATCCGTAAACTTATCTAAGAAAGTTTTTAAAAGAAAATTACGAGTTGTAAATTATAATTGCTGGTAATTTCGAATTACCGTAAAAAGAATTTATTTGGAGCTCTACCGTACCCGTTATGGGTTAATACGACATCAATGGTATTACGAATGGGAAAAACGTACGCAGGTAATGGTTGCTTACGAAACTGATCATTAAGCATGTAATTTCACCTAGATAACGCTTCGTTGATCACAGATTTAAACGAATTTCACTTTCCAAGCGATATGTTGTATTGTAGGCACGTAGGCACGCCTGGCAATTATCCGTGACGTTACGTGAAAGTGTTCGATTTATGTCATATTTTATAGATTATTAGCTCATTTGATTTTCAGAGTACCACTGGTAGATGACTAATATCTATACTGTCGAGAGCCGGTTGAAATAAGGTCAAGTTCAATACATTAAGCTCAAGGTCTGACACATCGAGATTAAGATGTTTCCTGAAATACGTAGCAAATTACAAAAAACCTGGTCGGACAACTTCCCAAACTGGTTCGTCCAAATTAAAACAGAATAAGGTAGTATTTGAATTTCATATAGATTATTTCATGTAGTGGCGTATCGTCGTGTGTTCCCCGTCATGTTCAAGTTAAGTATTACATTTACTTGATTTATCGTACACGTGACTAATACTAGCATGTATGTAGAAGAAAATTTATGAATCCATTAAACCGATATGAATCTTCCTGGACACATTTCTACCACATGAAAGTTTTGTCATTGCTCTTAGTGATCGTGAAAATGTTTTATTAAAGCAAACTGTTATTTTACGAACTGCAAAGAATTTTAATCGTAGGATTGTCACTATTTACATTTACTACTGTATTTATGATTCAATTTCGCTCTCATCGTGACTGCTAACTTGTGTTTCGCTAGTTCAGTGTGACCATGGCCCCTTTAGGCCTCTTTGTAAGTTTAATTTTTTTGTTTATTTGATTCTTTGTTTGGCTGATCGGCATTTTCAACTACCTGATTGTAATTATTGATGCATAATGAATATAAATAAAAAAATTGTTAGGAAATTGAAATTTTGCCGACTTTGGGCACCACTGTGCATCAAGCGTGCTCTGTCACACGCAGTGCGACCGCGTGATATATATCTGCTGGGACTTGCATGAGCACTTTCACTCTCCGAACGGATCTTGCGAATCCGTTAACCAGAGCTTTTCCTCAAGCTTAAGTCGCGTCATTACATGCTAATGGCTTGGGAGAATCTGCTCGAGGCTTCTTCCGACAGAGCCGGGCGAAAGGCTCGAAAGCGATTTTTTTGTCCAGATGAGGAAGAGAGAGAGAGAAAGAGAAAGAGAGGGACTACTGGAACGTTTGTAATTAAGGTCGAGGTAATGAGGAAGGTAAGATCACAAGAACCGTACGCATCTTCGCGTACACTGATTTCAACTATTGTTTCGGTGTCTCTACAGCGTCTCACTTTTACTTTTTATTAGATAATTGCACTCTTGTTAGGTTTCCGCGGAAGGCACCGAAAATGGATGATTTTTCTGTGTAGTATATTATTAGATAAACACAGGATATTCCTTATTAAGCATACTTTCTTTCAACTATGATCATGTTTCTTTAACCAATTTTCTTGGCTATTACTTGGTAAAAATATTAGACTTTAATTAATAGTGTAACTTTGCATATATTTAATGCGTATATTATATATACTAGATACACTTTTTGTAATTAAAGCAGTCTTGAGTTTTGTACTTTATTTTTAATTTTTTTATGAAATGCTTTTATTCACTTTTGTAATGTTATAACAAAAATGGAATCAGTTGATCAATTATGCTTATCTTTGAAGTGAAATCTTCCGTTGGTAATATCTTTTTGTGTATCCATTAGGATTTGTATAAATCATTAAACCGTGTGAGATTAGAAAACGTATAGAAGACCATTTTCGGTCGGTATCTCCATGTAGTTTGATTACAACCTCTTTTTTATAGCCTTTCGTATCGCCTCCACACTTGTTGCAGGAGAAAGTAAAGGTCGTAAGTTCGTCTTGCGACCCTCAAGACCCTGAGACATGCTTGCTCACTCGATTCTCATCTTATCCTTAGAAAGCATCATGTCCCTCCCCCTCTCTTTGGTCTCATCTTTTTGCTTGATTTCTACCTGCTGGATATAGCTTCATATAAAAGTTATAATACTTTCATCTAATATGAGTTAATGGCAGCATGGATGAGTGATTTTTATTCACGGACGATATCTTAATTAATGTTCGGGAAGACAAATAAGCAGTTTTAATGATTAATGAGTTGCAATCAACAGTCCTTTAACAGAAAATTATAGTTGTCTTTTACTGCCAAATTTATTTCTCGATATCTATATGTTTAGATGTTCCTTTAGCAATCTCATGTTTTACTATGTAATTTAACTAAATTTAATGTTAACCATAAATTATAAAAGTGATAAAGTAAAAGATATAAACTACTGAGCAATTTTAATGTTTATCTTCTTTTTCTTATTGAAAAATGTATTACAAAATAAATTATTTTAAATATGATTTTTAGTTTATAAAACTTTATCGTGTAAAAATAAAATCTTTATATTGAAATAAATTGCTTTCTTAGCTCAGTATTAAAGATTACGAAAAAAGGACATAATTATTGAAATGCAAAGGAGATTAGATATTAAGTGATATCACAATATGTATATATGTAAAAAATTATTTATTATTTACGTATAAAAAGTATTAACATATATGCACGCATCCCGATAATCAAACGATATTTACAAAGGAAGAACTAATTACATATAATATTAATAATATATATGTGGCTATCCTGAGGCTTGATAAATCATCTATTGACATATAAAGTTGAAAGTTTTTGTTATAAACGATATATGAAAGATGGACAAGGAAAAAATATTATTCTTCCTGCAATTTTTATTCCGAGATTGACTCTTCATTCCTCGGATTAAAAGAAAGCAAGTTAGATATTGAACAATTTAAAATAATAAAGCTTTCCTCTAATGCAGATGACATGTAGATTATAATATCTTCGAATGAATAAGTGATAAACGTTCCCTTAAATTGTTTTGAAGTTTGACAAATTAATAGTTGAAAAAAAAGGTACGTTATTACAAATTCATTTGATGAACGATTCATTCATATTCATTTATTAGCATGCATCTTGCTTTCTCAAGATATATTCTACGTAGATAATATTTTGATGTACAACTATTTCTGTTTCTCATGCGATATTTTACGAAGAACCATCGAGTTTGAAAAATATGCAACGTGTCATCGAAATAATCAATTGCAAATTTTCATCATTCACTCTCGTGCATATCTCATCGTTGCGATGCTTTCTAATCGTTAGTTACAAGCTTTTCCTTCTTTGTGCGCTATACGTCTACTGGTCAGTCCTCCCTGTTTTCTTCTCTATAGATGCATATCTATTTCTGAAGAATTGTTATTATTGTAATTTATACAGTTTGATCAGCTTTGTTAACAGCTCATGTTGACAATTAACATTTTAGATTGATTTTTTTATATATAGGCTGTATATGTGGATATTACGAAAAAAACACAGAAGCAAAATCGAGTCGACCGAACATGGTCCTCGATGATGATAATCTACTTGTAACCATGATGATCGTCGTCGTGATGAGATTCGATGGGAACCCAAACTTTCTCCCAGACGGGCTTCCAGACCTTCTTCCAAGCCGGTACTTGCACGTCCTTCCAAACCGGAACCCATTTGCTTTTCCATTCGTCTTTCCACACCTGCTTCTTCTGCGTGACCCAGATCTGCTTCTTTTGAGGCACCCACACTTGCACCGATTCCTCTTTCCAGATCAACTTTTTGTCCGATACCCAAATTTGCTTCTTTTCCGTTTTCCAGATTTGTTTCCACTCAGCCTTCCATTCCAGTTTCTTGTCGCTTACCCAAATTTGCTTCTTTTCTGTTCGCCAAATTTTCTTCCAGACCGGTTTCCATATCAACTTCTTTTTCCAGAGACCGTGACTGGTATACTGCCAACCGTGGTGATCCTTGCCCACGTTATGCTCGCCCGGTATGCCGATTTTAACCCACTCCGGTACCCAGATCTTTTTCCAATCAGGTACCTGAACTTCTTTCCACACAGGAACTTGAACTTCCTTCCATACAGGTTTCCAAATCTTTTTCCAGGCTGGTACTTGGACTTCTTTCCAGGCTGGTACTTGAATTTCTTTCCAAACAGGCTTTTGGACTTTCTTCCAAGCCGGCACTTGGATTTCCTTCCAAGCGGGCACTTGAATTTCCTTCCAAACTGGTACTTGCACCTTCTTCCACACTTGTTTCCAAGTCATTTTTGACTCCGTTTTCCAGATCTGTTTCCATTCGGGCTTCCACACCAATTTTTTTTTCCATACGCCTTTCGGTTGATCGTGCGCTGGAGGTCCGTACGATCCCGAAGGTGGTCCATATGATCCGCCGCCGCCGCCGCCGCCACCACCGTGGTGATCATCGCCGAACGATCCTCCTCCGCCAGATCCACCGAAGGATCCATGATCACCGCCACCGAAAGAACCATGATCACCGCCACCGAAGGATCCATGATCACCGCCACCGAAGGATCCATGATCACCGCCGCCGAAGGATCCATGATCACCGCCGCCGAAGGATCCATGATCACCGCCGCCGAAGGATCCATGATCACCGCCGCCGAAGGATCCATGATCACCGCCGCCGAAGGATCCATGATCACCGCCGCCGAAGGATCCATGATCACCGCCGCCGAAGGATCCTCCTCCGAAATCACCACCACCGCCATGATCATAAGATCCACCACCACCAGATGGTGGTCCGTAACTCTGGGAAGGCGCGCCATAAGATGATGAGGGTGCGCCGTACGATGATGATGGCGGTGGTGCACCATAAGATGATGGAGGTGGAGGTGGTGCACCATATGAATCAGAAGGTGCACCATACGATTTTGCAGGTGGACCATAAGAATCAGACGGTCCTGCATTTGGTACTCCGTAGGATGACGATGGTGCTGGTGGTGCTCCATATGAACTTATGGGGGGCCTGCAGTATTTCTTCCGTGAGAATAGAAGATTGAGTTGTATAGAATATTATAATCTACATTTAGATGAAAACATTCACTACGATAAAATTATACACAAATGCGTGTTATTCTATATTATTCGTTTTATCTTTCAGTTATATCTATTTTTAGTTACAAAGAAAAAATAAATCTTAAAATGCAATTTTTTGGAATATTTTATATAAATTATTTATGTACTTACTCTCTTTTTATTCTAATTGGATCTCCAAGCGCGGAGATAAAGAGGCCGTATAATATCACCTAAAAATGTTTTTGAATTAATTTTGTTAAAAAAACATATTTGCAAGTACATTTAAGTACATTAATCTACTTGCTAAGTACATTAATCTAATTGCTAATAACCATATTAAAATATATATGAAAATGGCATGTATGATATAATATATAAACATATGACATTTTTAATTCTTTTATTCATTATAATAACTTATCAAAAAATTTCTTTCTATAAGCAATTTAAATGTAGCATTTGGAAAAAAGGAAAGATAATTGTCAATGGTTAATTATCGTGGTGTTCACATGATTGTTACTTTAGACATATCTACATCTAAAAGAAGACAGATACGCTAATTGTGTGACTGAACATGTAAAAAGGAAGCTACGCTGTCATCTTTCCGTTTAATTAATCATCTTTTCTCTCGAGCGTGTCGCGGCTCCATAATTATCGCGTTCGTGCGATTAACGGTCATCAACTTCTCGGCTTTTCGCCGGGTAGTCTTTTATCGCGAGCCATGGTTCCTGTGGATTTCTACACGCTTGCCGGCTTTACGAGCATGTCTCTCAAAAATGAAAGTGTCCGCCGTGTAAACACCAGCGTGAATTGGGTCGACCTCCCTACCCTTTTACTTCATGTTTCCAGAAGGGGCTATCGGGACCGTGGAACCTGTACTGATGGTTAACTGGAAAGTGGACTTCTTCGAAACTTTTTTATGAAGTATTGCCCTTAGGCAATGCCTGTCACGGCATTTAGCCCTGCGGCAGCAGAGAGGATATTCAATGTATATTTTAGATGTTTCATTTGAATACATAAGTAAGTGAGAGTTTGATAGACCTGGAATATTCCATGCAAACTTAGATAATTATTGTAGTACTTGAATGTATCTGTAGATGTCTAGAGATGGACTTGATTGCTTATAAATCTAGAAATACTTAGTATTGTCACATTTTCTCTGATTAAATGGATAATCATGTTAAATAATGAATATTCAGATGAACTTAAATATTTTCAGTACACAGGTACTTGAATATTTAAATAACTGTACGAGATTTTATTTAGTGATTAATTGTAGTACTTGACAATCAAAATAAAATTGTGTCAAGAAATGTTAAAATCAATAAAAGTTTTTTGTAGTGCATCGATTATTGCTATAATGTTAGTAGAAGTTTCAGTAATTACATCTCATTATATATACTGATCAAACGTCACACGGATTTGCTTTTTATCAGATTTACATAACAATAATAATTGTTTGCATATTATTTACATACTAATAACGACCTTGGCTTACTCTCAATTCACTCCAACGCTACCTAATTATTTTATACTTGTATATTATCTTTATGGACATTGACATGCAAAAGCACCTGGTAATTAATTTGTCGTTCATATTGTTATCGTATTCTATTTATCTAGTGTTGTAAGTTTTTTCGGTTCTATATAAATCTGAATAAAATTAATTTATATATCCTAATTTAGTTTTAAAATATCTCAAAATACAAGTTCTAAAAATGTTATAAACTGTATTTAAACTTCTTATTTGAAAAAGTATTGCGTTATTATATATAAAATAGTAGTTTAGCTAAATGATTTTATTTCGTCGAAAATATTTCTAATTTTCAAATACATCACATAAAGTTGAGTGCATTAATATCAAAATTCCTTGTAATACTGATGAAATTATGCATTTTTTCGTATATATGTATAATCATATGTCTCAATTGCTTTAAATGTATATATGTAAAAAAAGCAATAAGTAAATTGCGTCTCGTGAAGTATTCTTGTGAATGAATGAGAAAATGTTAATGCACTCGTTTGTATACTATGAGATAAGATACATAAAATAGATAAGATTAAAAGATTTTATGCAAATAGAATACAGTAAATGAGCATCTGACTGTCGATGACTTTGATTTTACTATTCAGTATCATAACTCATCATGTCTATTAAATTTTCCGCACGGCAATTGATAGGAAACAGTTCCGCACTATATTTCCAGTACGATGACTCCCGTTTGCACAACTTTCCATTCCGCGGAGTGAAAAGTGACAAGAATGCCTACTTATAGCAATTGCCGTTGGAAAATGGTGGTAATTTACCGGTTCGTTTATAACCATTAACATTTTAATGCAGCACTACTATCTTGTACGGTTTTAAGAACATTAAATCGAGCATACTATATTTTTCTATATTAAAATAAGATCTAAATAAAACTTGATTTCATCAGTGTTATTATTAGTTATTGTCACAAAACGTGAAACGTTTATTATTCAAAAATGCACCATTTTGATAAATCTAATATTAACCCTAAAACAATAACATGTTTAAAGTGTACATATCAAGTTATCTTGAAGTACTTATGTATATACATAAAATTTTGAAACACTTGATTGGAAGAATTGATATAAAAATAAACAGTAGTATAAGAATTTCATAGAATTATATCGATAAAACAATACCATGTATTCTAATTATAAAAGAGGAGATCGTAGATTAAATTTATTATCTTTCATATATTTTAATAAAATACCTGCTCTCAGATTTTATTTGATCAAGTCATACTTAAAGAGATAACGCGCACAGGGTATTACCACGGATCGTGTCATGCGATGTATCTTATCGCTCAAATCTAATACGACCAATTCTTTAATCTTATACTGATTGTACCGATAATATTGTCACTTTTCGTTCGGGAAACCTCATACATCACAGGCGCACTGACACACGATTAAGAAATGAAGAATGAAAACACAGTGATAGACGGCGATAAACACTGACCAGGATAAACCGCATATTTCCTCCACAAGAGTTGCTACCCACGGTGTGAAAAAACGGCAACAACCGCCGTTGTTTTTTACGGTTCGTCACTCTTCTGACAAATTCATCGTGACATTCGAGGCTTTTATAGCGAATGCTCCTCTGCCTAGACACCTAGATACTCTAGACACAGACATTTTGAGGAGGGGTACGAAGAGAGCTGGTACTACATGGGGGTCCCAACTCTTCGTGTACATCTTCAGTTAGGAGGGGATTCTCTTGTTCAATGCTTCATAGTGAATGCGGGGTGCCCCCCAAGCTAAACGTCCCGTTTTCTCAAATGTTACTTGCTACACGATGCTTGTGAATGTATTGTGAAAGATGCTACAATTCAATGACCCAGGTATATTACTTAGTTAAGGGACTTAATTCTTAAATTAAACCCAGATTCAATCATCAAAGCTCATGAGAGATCATTAAAACCAGATTACCAATTATATAGCATAAAAAAGTATGATTTGCATACAAAACTTAGGAAAGAATTATACTTATGCTTATGTAAATTAAATTAAATTATTAAATTATTTCTCTCTCTTTAATTAATACAAATTATACAAAACGGCAAAACAATCAATGGAGATTATATAAAAAATTATTTGTGAGATTTTTAAAAAGATTGACTAATAAGACTAGTTAAAAAATCTTCTTAATAAAACATGGGAATTAAATAAATTAAAAGATTAAAAAATTAAAAAAGGTGGTTTTAAATGTCAGCAAAAGTTGCCGATGGCGACTATAAACGTTGACATGTAATCGAACAAAGTCCGATGACACGCGATGCACACACCCGGTGCAACCGGTAATGACTTTCTCGGTAATTATTATCAGGGTCTTTTAAGAGAACGATCACTACCGCGAGAGGGGAATGTACTTTCTACCACTTCTCACATCGCTGACTGCAGTATTGTAGTTTCAAAAGGAAGACGTGTCGTGCATATATCCGAACAATTTCCGCAAAAAATTTCTGAAAGAAGAATCTGTAAAAGTAACACTCATCATGAAATTATTAGATAAAAATAAATTATGTTTTTATCTAATAATTATTATTTAAATTATTTTTATATTATACAATACATGTAAGACGATGCACATAAATCCATAAATTTGCTAGATATTTTAATTATTAATAGATTATAATCGCTATAAATCGTTATGTATATATTTTGCTACATTTTTGAAATAAATTTTTGCAAGATTTACTACCTATTATAATTGTGCAGAGATATCAGAAGTGTTACCAACAATATGGAAAAAAGTTTAAAATATCTTTATACATTTGTTGCAAATTGTACCTTCAACGAATTTCCTCTTTCTTATTGTAACACTGTATCAGTGTATGATACAAATTGGTTTAGTTGACAGCATTCGCGTTTAATGACGTTTAATAAATGAATCCCGAGACGTCTTGCTGTAATTACATGGAAGTGCTTTCCTCAAGCCATTAACGCGTTCTACCTGATATAGCAGTGCGGAAAAGCGCATTTCATAATGCATGTGAGAATAATTTCGCCTGCTTCGCACTCGGTGCATGTGCATCTCGCATTTGCCATCTGCAGAGTCTCACTTTGACTTTCTTCCTCAGGGTTACTGTCGCTCCTCGCACTAAAATGTGTATGCATCCCAGTTGCCTTTCACCGACGCTACATTTGCCATAGGATGCATCGGCTGCATTGGATGATCGGGAAACAGAACCGAGTGCCATTAGTATGTGCAGAGAGTTCTGTAACTAATGGTACACACAACCGGAAGATACGATTCTAAATGTAAAAATAAGTGAAAGAAGTAAATTTTTTTGCATAAGATTTTCAAAGAGAATGGGTTGCGAAGATGAGAGAATTGATCGACGATTAAAGTTTGATTGACCATCCGAAGACAGATGATTTCTCTTTTTTAAGCCTGAATGATCTTCAACGGTCTTACGATCTGTCCGTACAAAATGTCATGGTACATGCTGAGTGTTTGATATATGATACACAAGGAAGCGAGAAGCACTGAGGGAGTAACGGTATTGGACCAGAATCACTTTGACTTTCTTTCGACGCGTCTGAAGCAGCTGTCTTTTCGATTTTTTGTCTTCAAGATAATCGAATCAGTTACTTTCTCTGTGTCATGGGAATGCGCGATTTCTGCCGCTGACACGCGATCGGAACGGTAATCAAACACGTTGTCGAATTTGCTTGACAGATATTGAAATAGATAGGCACGAACATAACGATGACCACGAGTAACGAAGGCTGATCACTTGCGTTGTAAAACAAAATACTAGAATTTTTTATATATCAGCCCTTTTAAAGAAAAGTTTATGAACATTAAGTAAGATGATGTATACGTAACTAAACACATAGCAATGTTTAATATGGCAGTGTTACTAAACAGTAAATAAGGAATTATTTTCCCTACAGCGATACATCGGCACAATACCGCGAACGACATAACATAGGAAAATTTATCGAGCCGACATCACGGAAGGTTCGCTTTCCTTC
Source organism: Ooceraea biroi (assembly GCF_003672135.1). NCBI lineage: Eukaryota > Metazoa > Arthropoda > Insecta > Hymenoptera > Formicidae > Ooceraea > Ooceraea biroi. The sequence goes on from NC_039506.1 coordinate 3,986,702, forward strand.
CGCATTTATATACAGCAATAATCATACTAAGTCATTTGCACAGTAGAGAGGCTATAAGATGGGATTCAACGTTACGTATGAGAACTGAGATTTGAGACGTCTCATCCATAATCAAGTTTTCTCTAATAAAAGTATCTTAAGATCTAAACTTCTTACGTAGCATCATTTCCTTTCATTCGTATTAAGAATACTCTTCACACGCTCTGTAACACTTCTGCTAAAAGATAAATTATTAACGCTTGATCAGTCTAGACATCAATAATAATATTCGTAATAATAAATCCTTGCAAATTCAGAAAAGTTTGATAATATTTGCTTATTAATTAGTTGTTAATATTTCATTTGATGACGTATGTATGCAAACGGAAATAGAAATGAAATATATATTATATGTTCCCTCATATTTTTATTATAAGTTATAAAATAACGTTTAAGATATCACTATAATGTCTATATATAACTTGTACTACTAAAAGAGGGAATATGTGTATAATGCATACTATAATAAACTGTACCATCCAGTTAGAGAGAATAGACTTCTCCCATGACCAGGAAGTATAACACAGACATTCTTACACATACTCGAAATCCATTAACAGTTGCTGCGGGCAATTCTGCTGGCATGTTGCACAACCGATCGTCCGCATCGCTACATACAAAGAGAGAGAGAGAGAGAGAGAGAGATGCTCTATGTATCCGTTATATCATATGGAATGTATTGTATTGGATCGCGTTGATTACACATAGATATACATTGCCAGACGGACTTTCAGTTTTGACCTGGGTGAGGGATTGCTGCAATTTTCAAGCAATCTAGGCCGATGATCGTGAATTGACTCCGCAATTACATCGCGATTTATCTTTGATGCCAACGAGTTGTAACAGTGTTATGTCAAAAAGAAAGTTAAACAGTATAATTCAGGAAACAAAGAATCAAAGAATTTAGATGTATGTATTAAATTCTTAAATTCTCGCAAAATATGCAAAATGGAATAAACGAATAGAAATGCGCGGAATTGGAAACGTATTTCCTGCATCAAAGACGAACAAAGTTGTTCCGAAAGAAGAGTTGTCCATGTCGTCTAATAAGATACCTCGCTTTTTAGATATAATTATTTTCCATAATGATTTTCTCATCACGATAAAACAAGTCTGCAAACTAACTATTTGTGGCCAACTCTTAAGTGATCATAATAATAGGGAAACGAATCTCTTCTTCCGCATTATGTATTTCCTCCAACATTTCTTATATTCATCCGTGAATATAGTGTAAAATGTGCGCAAACACTTTAAAGGAACAATTTTCGAAAATATTTATTCTTTGCCAAACATCATCTTACTTTCGAAGCGAAGTAAAACAAATAGGTCCAGCAAGCGCGAAAGCGCGCACACTGGTTTAGCAAATGTATTTTTGGCAAATTTTAATAGCTTGTTTAGCCTCCCATGCTTTCTGGCACATCGGGAGTGCAAATTGCTAACTCAAGCAGCAAATCTTTCAAGAATACGATATATGAGAGTACAATAATCCTCAACATAACAGTCTGAAAAAAAATATTTGTGATATCAAAATTAACATTATCTGCTATAATGATTCGCATGAAACCATGTATATTTTTTGCAATGTTTTAAAGATTCTCGTTGACATTGAAAAATGTATTTCTTTCAAAGAACGAGCGGTTGCTGATCGAATTGCCTTTTATTATCACCTGCCGCTAATAATTTCTCTCTTTATTTCTCATTCTGTATTTCTCTCTCTTTTTCACTCTTTCTCACAGAGAGAGCTCATATACCCATAACATCCTGTTGTCAGTTATTATTTCGCAGTTATTATCTTTATTACCTGGAATCGACCGCACGGAACATCTACGAGTTGATAGATCTGTGTAATTGCTTACTCACCGTTGGTCGACGTTTAATTGGGATGTTAACGCGCTCGCTTTGTAAATCGCTTTGTCCACGTTTCATGAGGCTTAACACATCTATTAATTCAAATAGCAATGTTTTATTAATTATTATACGTGTAAGTAAAAAAGTGGTAGCAAAGTTCATCTTTTATAGTAATTATTTCTATTAAAAAATGAAAACATGAAAATGCCTTTAATCTCATTTAAGAATCATTGTTGACATCAAATAAAAGATGTCCAATCAATTTTTGAATAAACTTGTCCTTTATCATGATCAAATTAAAGTATTGTACGCACTTGACATACTTATTTCATTCGCGTACTTTTATGTTAATGCGCAACTACTTGTTAAACCATGTAAACGGTTGTTCTATATAAGAAGATCGACTATGCAAGACGTACCCGCGTGTTACCGATTTCGACAGACTCGAGAGAGTCTAGTCGGCTTTTTCATGCTTCGCGAAGAATTTCCGGGCTAGCAATAGATCGTGAAACACCTGTCGAGAATGGAGTACAAACTGAGAAGCGTTTCTGCAGCACGTTGCGTGAATATCAATTATGAGTTCACGTAATCATGCGATGACAGAGAAAATGAAGTGAAATGCGTGAAAACGCAAGTGGCGCGCCAGCAGAAACTCTTCTGAGAAATAATTTTGCAATACAAAATTTAGGTTTTCATGCTTACAACTTGTACATACCGTAACTTCTGCTGCATGTATATTGGAAAATTAATTGCCGTTAAAAAGGGTTCCAATAATTTCTTATTGTCTCTCTGCCTTTCATGATGATGTAATACACATTCGCGCTGTTACGAGCTTTTCTCAGGACGTAATGCATGCAATGTAGCAATTTCGCCAATAAGAATGCCCAGAGATAAGTACTTTCGAGTCTTCCTTGATGGTTTCCGGGCGGCGTTAAAGTTCAAGCGTGGAAAGTTAATTTAGATCTATAGTTTACAAGCCTGATTTCACGAATGGCAATAAGCATCAGATTAATAAATATAAAATGCATCTCGTTTGCGTTTCATTGCACTATATCATCGACATGTACATATTGATGTACATTTCTTCTTCTCTCTATTTCTTTTTTGTCGCCATGAACAGTCGAATACTTAAACGATGACGGTGCTACTTTCTCCTTCGCAACTATTTTCTTCGGTCGATGCGCTTATATGCTATGTACGATCGGGTGTATTAATGGTGACGTGCGTCTGCATTGAGAAAAATATTTTATAATACAAAATTTATCGGGACTTTTTCCGCTCTCGCGAACATAAAGCAGTTGAATTATACAACTGATCATATTAACAGAAAGGTTCTTAAATGTTACAGAAAAATTTGACCATTTCATATAAAAGCACGAACCATTAATGTACTCAAGTATACATATGTCCCTCTTTGATTTTAAATCAACAAATTACGAAGTCATCGCTATTTCAACTGCATTACAAGTGGGCTTGTGAAATGTCTCGTGACGAAATTAATATATCCAATGTTATTTGCTCTTTTAGCCAATTTGTAGACACATCTTTTTTTAGTAAAGTCGTTAATCACATCTTTTAAATTTTTAGCATTATACATATATATTTGTAACTATCCCTTAAATTAAAATATTATTAAAATAAAGTTTTCTTGGAAGCTGCATGATTTTAATTTTAATTTTAATTTTAATTGATATAATTTTATTGATTAATTGTTTTGTTAAATTTTAGTTTGTAATCATTTATAATTCGGAACAATATCTAATTTAATAGCAAATATTTCGTTATTTACTGTAAATAAAAGATATAAGAAAATAAAGCTTAATTATAGTTTACAGATTATTCTTACATATCATGAACATCGCTGTGATAAAGAAAACAATGGGAAAAACCGGTTATCTGTCAGATAACTACATCCATCACGCAGCTAATTACAAATAAAGAAGTTAAACAAAAAAAGCAGAGATATTAAATAATTAATCAAAGAATTTAATCAATGTAACTGCTGTAGATTGTATGATCAATGATTATGACGTATATATCTAATCTATATTTATCGACATAGTAGATAAAGAGCATAAAAGCATTCGTATAATATCAACCTTACTCATTAGTTTCTCTAGAATCTTGCAGAAATCAAGATGCAGAGCTTTCTTGTTTATACTTTAGCCGTGTTGTTCCTTGTTTCTGGAAGCATCGGTAAGACAATTATTGGCGCGTAAGATTTTTACTACACAGATTGCAATATGCAACAAATATGCGAATTTAATGGCAAAATGTGAATAAGTCGAATCATAGCCGAAACTTCATTTTCAAAAGCGAGTGAACATTATTTACCGAGAATATTTTTCTCCTATTGATACTTCTATCCTCCTATTGATACTATCGGAATATATATTTTTATTCAAATTTTATGCAAATCACAAATTTGTATAAAGTAAGCGACCAAGAATTCGATTGCTGCATTCCTGTTTTTGTTAGGATGACTTTAGGTCATCATAGCAAAAACAGGACGTCGCGAAAGTTGATTTTGTCATTTCTTTTAAAGCTTGACAAATTTACCTAGGCCTTCACTCGACAAACACATATCGTTTCAGTTTTGCTACTCGTTTTCGCGTCGCCAACTTTCGAATCACCGTTTATATGTAAAACGTTCTGTTAAACTTAATTTTATTGAAATATGCACATAACTGCTACATTTTGAAAAACGATTTTAGAAAAAACATATTTTCCTTTCACTATATATATATATATATATATATATAAAATTCACTTAATTAATATATCTTTCAATGTATACTGAGAAGTTTTATTCCATTATTAATAATTAAAAAATTTTTAAGGAAGAAAAGGATTCGGTCCTGGGGAACAAGAATGGGGCTACGTTCAAGTACGCCCCTATGCGAATATGTTTTGGTGGCTTTATTATACTACGGCAAATGTGAATTCATACTACGATAGGCCATTAGTCATTTGGTTACAAGGTGGACCGGGTGCGTCCTCAACGTCATACGGAAATTTCGAAGAACTGGGTCCCCTCGACACAAACTTGAAACCAAGAAATTATACTTGGGTAATAATATGTGCAAAATTTATCATGTATATTATAATCATGAGATACATTAATTAAAAGAACTCGTGAGTATAGTCTATCATAAATATTTCTCCGATATTTCTGCTATAGGTCAAGGATTACAATGTTCTTTTCATTGATAATCCTGTTGGAGCGGGTTTCAGTTATGCTGAAACTGCATCAGGATTTGTGAAGACAAATGCTGAGATCGCGAGTGACCTTGTAGAGTGTATGCGAGGATTCTACAAGCAATTACCGAAATTTCAAAATGTCCCGACGTATATTACCACGGAATCATACGGTGGCAAAATGGGTGCGGAGTTTGCACTTGTCTGGGATCGAGTAAGAAATACTATTAAGATTCCTTTTATTGTGTGCCTTATTTTTGTCGCCTTTTATGATTTTAAAGTTGTATTTTTTGGCAAACATTCTTGTGAAGTCGTAACGTATTTCAAGATTTCGATTTTATAATAGAAATGTTTTTCGCAGGAACAGAAAGCTGGCACCATCAAGAGCAATCTAAAAGGAGTCGCACTCGGAGATGCTTGGATTTCTCCTATCGATTCTGTACTGACGTGGGCACCATTTTTACTCAGCACGGTATTATTTAATCATTCTTTACTGTATATGCTGTATAACAGCATAAAAACAAGAGAAAAGACTCATTTTTTTAAAGATAATTTCAATTTTATTAAATTAAATTATTTAATAATTATTAAATAAAAACTTAAGATTTAAATTTTTCTTTCAATAGAGAAAAAAAATATTGATTTGGATCAGTTAATTATATGTACAATCAGTTATTTGTACATAAAATTTTCTTTGTTACTTACAAAACGTTTTTAGAAAATCCTTCAAAACTAACACATGTTTTATAGGGTATGGTTGACACGGAAGGTTTTAAAAAAATCGATGCCGCTGCTCAAAAGACAAAGAACCAAATCGATTCTGGCGAATGGAAAGTGGCGACTGAATATTGGGCTCAAACCCAAAGCGTCGTTTTTAAAGAGACTTGTAACATCGACTTCTACAATATCCTTACGAAAATAAGATGTCAAGATTCAACATTATATAATGTATTGGATGATGTACAGTCCTTTGACGAAGGTATACATAGCCATATGATACTATGTTATATAATGATAAATATTGTCTTAGAATCCAATTATTGGAATGTCGAAATAATAAGTATAATTATAATCATCTATTTTTATAACAATTGTAGACACCATATATCGAAATTTCATCCAACCTCAAGTTAGTTCAAGTATGTCGCTTGAAGATTTGATGAATGGTCCGGTGAAGAAAGCGCTCGGCCTTCAAATCTATCACGGCAACCAATCGAGCACAGTTTTCGCTTACTTGAGAGAAGACTTTATGAAGCCTGTCATTCACACAGGTATCAGCTAAGAGTATGCCAAAAGAGTATCATTGAAACATAAATAAAAAGAAAGAACTAGCGTGGATATTTACCACTTATTTTCAAGTAGAAAAAGCATAAAATATAGACGCCTTCGTCGGCCTCCAGACGGTTATTATTATACATTAGTATCGATGAATTCTCTTATATTCTTTTTGTTTCGATAAGATAGTAGATCAGTCATATTAAAACAATTTTTTTCCAGATTTCTTTACGCTGAAAAACCTATTCAAGAGTAATTTATATGTTGAATGAAGAAACTGAATTTATATGTTTAATAAAAATTTTTTACAGTCTTACAAACTCATATTTGCATTTCAATAGAATGGACACGTCTGATTCACATCTGCATTAATTTATTGTGCAATCTTTTGAAGTTAAGAACATTCAACATTAGTTTTAAATACTGACTTACTGATTTTGAATTCGCAAAATGAAATATCTATAAATTATAATAATATATGAATTTCTACAAACGTAAATCTCTCTCTATAAATTTATTGTTGTTATATGTATAATGATATGTAATCTGATATTCATTTACATTATTTTGAAATCCGATTTTTCGCGAAATAAATATTTATTATTCCTCTGTAATGGCAGTAATCGTTTTTCATAATGTAATCTAATCGTCGAAATATAAATATCTTGTTTTAGTGGAACTGTTACTTAATGAAACCAATTTGGATGTATTCGTATATACCGGGCATATGGACTTAATTGTCGATACACCGGGTAAGTCAATATCGTCAGTTTACTACCGTACTGTTAGCATATCGTCATGTGAGCATTGTATTTCGTTGTTTTCATTATAATCTTGTATAATCCTTGGTATTGATGTATTCTTACTTTTAGGTACTCTTCTCTGGGTTGAAAAACTAAAATGGAAAGGAGCCAACACCTGGAAAAACTCAGCTAGATATCCGCTCTTCGCTGAAGGCTTTGTCGAGGGTTATTCCAAGGCTCAAGATAACTTCAGAATGTATTGGGTCAACAGAGCCGGACATATGGTACGCATACATACCAAGCGCTTTCTCTCCTCTCATTTAACTTCCGTATTTATAATAATACAACCGCAAGCGATTCTCGAGCTTAATTTGCGAGGAGCAAATTCTAAATCGAAACAGAGGTTGATTCAGACGTTGATTTGGTTCATGCGTAACGTTGTCGCAACTTGTGCAAAGAAGATTTCATCACTAATAGGTTTTCATGTTACGTTACGATTACTCATCATGATGAAGAAACATATGACAGTGAACAAAATTGCGATTACTGATTTGGCATTATTTATTATCTCATAAGCTTAAGATAGTAATCTTACATGAGTAATATATACATACATATTAATATAAATGTAGATATTATAATTTTTTATTAATTGTGTTGTTCATTATTATAGGTTCCAAGAGACAATCCAGCAGCTATGGAAAAAATTTTACAGGACTTCACACGCAACGCGAATAAACGAACGAAAGTAAAAGCTGACGTTTTCAGCTGATTACATATGTAAATCACTATATCGTAACGTTATTTAGTTAAAAAATAATTTTTTATAAACGTAGTAATAACTTAAATTAATTAAATGTAAAAACTACTTATTAAAAAATAATTTATACGTTAAATTGAGAAACTGAATTCATATGTTTAATTAAAAAACAGAATGTTTTATAATTTACTCATATTTGCATTTCAATGGAATGGACGTCTAATTCATCTGTATTAATTTATTGTGCAACCTTTTGAAATTAAAAGGATTCAGTACTTACAAAACATAAAGTTTTTTCACTAAACTGACTAAAAGGTCACAGATACAATAAATAAAAAAATTCATAGATTGTAAAATTGATTATCACATTATAATTGCTTAAAATCAGAAGCATTTTTGGCTTTATGATAAATATGACTTTTTAACATCTTCTCCGAAGTACACACGTACGTGTCTTTACATTGATCGCGAACAAGTCCGAGACTAGGAAGATGCTTCCGAGAAACTATTCGCCTTTGGTATAATTACCACAACACTGTTTAGATATTGGCGCGGTTATACTACCGACGCGGGTGTTGAAACAGCATATGTGTAAACAGCAATAAAACATGTAGTGCGGTCCCGGATAGGTAATCTCCTCCCCACGAGAGAATAAACGGGAGTTCCCTCGAACCAGGATGGAAGACGACGATGGGCGGAGTTGTGCCAACCTCTAAATCCTCGTATCAAATTAAACATCCTTCGTTGGAGAACTGGATGCACCGAAGTTTCGACGAGTCTGTGTCCTAATCGACGGAGTACCATCGTATCCGCTACCTCATTCGGATGATTATATCAGTGTAAATCGTGATCCTGCCTTATACCTCAAACGGAGGAACTTCGTAATAATACTTGGCAGTATGAAGAACGTGACAACTTTAACGCAATTTTAATTTTGTGATCTGGATTACGTACGTAGTGTCTGGCGTGGATTCTCGATAAGCGTGCCATCGCGAAAAAGGACCACGCAATTACAAGGAATTACGCAATTTTTCCAGTTTCTAGCCATCAAAGTTATTCTGCAAAACGTATAACGACGCGTAGTCTTCCTACTCTGGATGTTCAAAAAAATTCTCGATGCAGCCGAACGGTAATCTCCAAGTACAAAGAGTCTTTGAAGATGCGAAGAATCAGGCGTACGATGTACATCGACGCGATGAGTCTTGGTGCGTTTTCTCGATTGAGAAAATATTCCCTGAGGCGTGCACAGTGAGACACGTCTGCGGATTCACAACCGTTCCGGAAATGTTGCGAGCTAGCGTTTCCTGGCCGACTTTATGTCAAGCGTCGCTTTCCTGGCCGATACCAGCGATCGGTTACAAGACTATACCGCACTACGAGAAGCCTCCGTATTCGTACATTGCCCTGATAGCGATGGCCATCAATTCGTCGCCGAAACGACGATTGACGCTCTCCGGAATTTACAAGTTCATCATGGACAAGTTTCCTTACTACAGGGAGAATCGGCAGGGTTGGCAAAACAGCATAAGACATAATCTCAGTCTGAACGACTGCTTCGTGAAGATCCCACGGGACAAGACGAGCGTGGATCACGAAGAGGATCACACGGCAGGGAAAGGCAGTTACTGGACGTTGGATCCATCCGCCAGCGAGATGTTCGAACAAGGCAATTACAGGCGTAGAAGAACGAAGCGACAACGAGCTTTCGCTCATAGGAAGCAGAAGCCTGCGGAAATACCGGTATGAAGAATTTAATGTTTCATGAGAGAGTGCATTCTCTGCTACGTTGCTTAACTTTTGAGGATATAATGGTGCCTTCAAGATCCAGGTGTCATATACCTTAATGTTTCCATTCTTATTGTTAGACATTGTTAGATCGAATTTCCCATACAGCACGCAAAGATTGCATATATATTGCAGGAATCTTCCACCGCAACGTAGCGACATTGCAAATTCACTGCGAAATGTTTCTGCAGCATTGCTATGGGATTGCAGGAATGTGAAAATGTCCGCTTTTCGGAACATTGCAACGAAACGTCATAATAATATTGCAATGTAATGAATTTGCAATAATTATAATTATTCATTATTATATACTTTAAATATTTTTATTTATATAACTTCAATATTTTTATTTATTAACATAAATAGACAATTATATGTAATATAACAATAGTAATAAAAAATTAAATAAACATTTTCTCTATTTTTGTTATAAAAAAGTAACTGTTCTTTATAAAAAAAACTTAAAAATCCTCTTCTTGAGATATTATTTTTCCTTTAATTATGTTAAAATATTTTTCCTTTAATTAAATAATTGAATCTTCTTCGTTTTTGTTTGTATGTTGCCTGTAAAAATAAAATAGGAATTAAAATTCATGTATTAGCATAAAATTACATAAAAATATACATATACTGCAAGTATGTATAGAATTATATGTAAAATGACATACTTTGATCTCTCAATCCTAACCGGAGCTCGAGCAAGCCACTTGGAAATGCATTCAGCAATTTCTGCATCAGTGGCATGATTGTGTATTTCACGAACAGCTTCTATAACAGAAAAAGTTATTAAAAATATTACAACTATTAAGATGCAGTTTTTTAATGAATTTCCATAATTTTGAGGTTATAGTGATATAAACTGTGAGATAGGCAAATAGAGATTCTCTATTATAATTAATAGATACAAGATTTTAACAGCACACAAGTGCTATAATGAGACATAATATTATAAAAAAGTACTTACCTTTTTCTTTTACGTAACTACTTTCCTTTAGAATGATGCTGGCGTCATACACCACTATGTTCTTTAGATAATCGAAAGAGACAAACACCGCATACGCATATTACCGAGTTCAGATTCTGGTCATCATACATCATTGGTCGAATAGATTTGGACGAATCTCGTTAGGATAGGAAGACTCCAATGTTTTAATAAAATGAATTATTAATATTAATTAATTAAAAATTTTGATTGTGCAATGTTTCCGAAATATTAATGTCATGTTGCTGCAAGTGTGTTGGTATTTTGCGGATATATATCTCTGCAATGTCTTTGTACTGTTGCATTGCAATTTGCAACGTTGCAACGTTGCTGCAATGTTGGTGCAAGCTTCTGTGCTGTATGGGTTAGATGAAATATATCATGCTAATGTGTACAATTCTATTAGCAATTGATAAAATATTTATGATATTGAAATGTGATCTTGATTACAGGTGCCAACCGAATTTTTATCCAATTTGACAAAGTACCAAGGGAAATTTCAGAAACAATGCAAATTTAATGAAATCAATGGAGAAAACGTCGCTGTGAGGGATACTGAAACTGTATACACGGATTCTTCAGGAGACATTACTAAAACTATGATGTTTAGCATCGATAACATTTTACGAAAATCTACGCGAGATTCGAAAATATAAGTCTATACATAGCTCTTATTGAAATTATTTTCATAACTTTGATATACTATTAATATAAATTGATATAGTATTAATCAGTGATATTAAAAAATTTTTCATATTAAAACTAAACACCAAATCTTATTATAATACATTTTCTCTCTTTATCTCTCTTTCTCTTATTTTTTTATATTACATTATATTATGTTAACATCATATTTAGAATTGTAAATGATTTTATTTATCATAAAAATATGTTCAGTAAGAACAATAGTTTAACTTCGAAATTATTCTATGTAAAGATCGTTATAAATAAAAGTTAATAAATATACATATACATACATATATTTAGAGTAATTCTTATTCTTTGAAGTGAAAAGCTTGGCTAAAAGCAACTCATTTTCAAAGTAAACTAATAATTAAATAAACAAAGGAGAAAACGATAGAATTGTTGACGATATTAACAGAAAAGCAGCTGCACAGTGGCAACAGCTGCAGTAATGACAGAGGAGAACATTTATGCATTTTTACTCACATATACAATTACTAATAATTATTCGTCTTGAACGTATATCTATTTATAAATTGATATACTTGGAATAGAATTTCTGCTATTCATAGTTGTTAGAATAAGGTTAAAAAGAACAAGGTTCGAATGGTGCAATTAATACACAATAATCGCTACACCTTCTTCGTCGGTCTATTATTAGTTGCCTTGATTACATGTTTTCGTCTAATCATCCCATTGCGATCAATTTCTGATACCAAAATATTTCGAATATTACGCTCGAGTTAAGTAACAATTCTGCTATTCTAATTTTTGTACTCACTTTGTTTTCTTCCTCTGTTAGTCCCTCGAAAAGAAAAAGAAACGCTGTAAGTAACCTGTCTTTTGTTAGCTGCATAGAATGAAACGAAATGTACAGACCGAACGATCGCATAGATTGAGCCTATCGATTGTCCCGATACTTCGAGACTCGATAGGTCAGTTTAGATAGGTTTCAAATCCAGAATAGTTATGGAACGCATCATGGCGGCTGGATTGTGCGGTATTTCGCGGTTATTGCTGCGTTACGGTGCGTCTCGAGCGCGAAAGATCGTGCCATTGTAAAGTATCGGGCTTTTTATCGCAACGCATTGTGCAGTGCATCCTATTGTACAGAATCACCGTGTTGTGCATCAATCACCGTAATGGCAGCGCATCGACGAGCGCCGGTTTCTCTCTGCGGCTGGAGTCGATCGAAATCTTCTTCGCATATTTCACCCGGTTCCCACGGCGAAGCGCAGCGAAAGTGCAATCAATGTTGGTGATCATCACCAAGTACGTACATGCCGTTATTCTGCAGCTATTCTGCTCTGTAATATATTATTTTCTGCATTTACATTGCATTATAATACATCGCAGTAAGACTTTCGAATCGCCGTTGAGTCTGCTATTGTTTAATAATTAATGCAAAGAGAAAAAATCTTTATATCTCTCATGTCTGAAATTATTAATTGTTCATCTCCGTGTGAAGTTCGTGTGGTCACATAATACTTTCACAAATCAGGACCTTTCTTATTTATTTTTCTCCCATTGTTTCTTTAAATAGCATTGCAAGGTTATTTTACTTAACGTAATAAAATCAATTTATATTCCACAAATATTTGAACCAAGGTCCGTTGACCGCAGGTGACGCTCTACTATGCCGACAATCGGCTATATCAAAAGTTTTTGGCAACGCACTGCTTGATCATTATAAAATTTTGTTCAGGATTGGTGATCTGAACAACGTCTAAAAATGATACATTGTTGCTGAATTGCGAATAAGAATTGTTTAATCCTTTAAAAGTATATTTTTTATAAAGCATATATATTACATAAATAATACTTTATGAAAAGCGCATGTTAAATTAACAATGATATAATATCTAATAGATGTGTACTGCTTTTGTACCATTAGATTGCACCGTTTGTTTCATACGATTTACTTGAGTTCTATTTTGCAATCCGGTAGAGCTTCTGCAAGTTCCTTTCTGAGCGAAGCTTTATCGTTTAAATATGGCATACCAGCAAGCTTCAAAGTCTTCAGATTTCTATAAAATAGGAAAATAAAAAATATAAGACAGGCAGCTTTTAATATTGTAATGCTATATAGATAAAAAACTACATACTTTAGATTTTTCAAGCTACGCACTCCTTCGTCAGTTATACTCTTACAATCACTAATTTCAAGAGTAGTTAAGGTGTCCTTTACTGCAGACAGTAATGGCAAAGCAGTGTTGTACAAGTAGAAACAACGTACCAGTTTTATCTCATCGATATATCTGCAACCAACTGAATTTTTCTAAGTAATAATATTACAAGAAAATCTTTTATATATATATTAGAATAGCTTTTTGAGAAGTATATAGAAACTTGCTTACGAGATATAAATGAATTTTAAGCTAAAAATAATATTTAACAAATGTTGAATATAATACAGATTTTGCTAATATTTGTAATTATCTATTTAACAAAGATTTTAGACTAATATTTTTAATTTCAAACAAATATGCCATCGAATTTTATTATCGTTACCAAGAATGTGTCTTTGCAAAATGTTTCTGCAAAATAACATAACAATTTATCATTTTCTACACATATAACACATACTAACCAAAATGTGGAAATCCTACGTGAGTTATTCCAGAATCTGTAGCATCTACAGCTTGAATATAATGTCGAGTTTCTTCTGATGGTAAATTATTATAATTTTCCAAGTGTTGTGAAAAGCCTTTCCATCTGACACTGGCACCATTCCTCAAGAGCCATTCGGCACAAGCACGATCAGGACCAAGTGACTGAATTCTTTCATTGTCCACTCTCAAAATAATTGTTGTTTTGAAAATTACATATACGCAAACTGCGTTACAATTAATATAACATGAATAGAATTTATTAATTACCTGTTAAATATTATGGTTAACCAATAGAAGAATCCTCTTTTAGGCGTTTTTCTGCAATGATTTGTAATAGCTAGCAATCCATTTAGTGTCTGCAACATTTATAATATCATGAAGGAGTAATAAAATTGTATATTTATAACAAAAGATATAATCTACCCTACTACTAATTACAAAATAAATTTTTATTAGCATTCTGTTTATGAAAAATAATATAATAGATAACAGAAACAGAACAAAATATTATAAAACAAAATGAACATACTTGTAGCATCATTGCTTCTGTTTGTTATGACGTAATCTCAGCTGTGATACCATTCATATATAATTTGATTTGATTTATATCATTCTTTAGTCTCTCTTGATCTTTTTTTTATTAATTTCTTATCTATAAATATTCTTCTGGAGAAGAGTGTTAAATGATCATTATTTATCAGTCAACCTTTATGAACCTTTATTAAATAAGACAACTACAAGCACTGACGATGTATTATTAAAGATCGCCAACTCTGTATACGTTTTCGTGACTACCAAGTGCGTTCGGCAATACTGTTTTGAGGAGTATTGACGTTATCAACATCCTAGTTCATATAAATGTTTTGGACGTTTATTTTAGAACACAATATTAAATTTACAATTTATAATTATTTTGGTAGCTTGTAAACGTGTATGCACATATTTATGTCGCATTATTACATGCTTCTATGAAAATGTAATCTTGTGGACAAAAAGCAGTTGTAATAATAATAATATATTCAGCATTCTTTAAATATTATCAGATAATATGGATCTGATAATGAAAAGATAGAAAATAAATCATACTAAATTGATAAGAAAATTATATGAAGTTTAAGATAATGTTTGTAACAAAGAACACAAAATATAATATCTAATAATTTTTATTATTAAACTAATAACACATACTAATGGTATTACTAAAAATATTTAAATAGTATACTTTTGGCTTCTGTTATTCACATTCAGATACCAATCTTTTCAAATCAGAGAAACGGTAGTAATGCCAGTTTTCTGTAACCGTCAGATCACTAGCTCCATACTTTTTATAAAACTCTGTTGCTGGGTTCCACTTGAGAACCATGAACTCCATTTTACAGCAACCGTTTTCAATCGCTTCCTACAAAAAGTTTGTAATAGAACACATTACATGGATATTTATAAAATATTTTAATAAGGCATACTTTTGCAACAGATTTTAAGAGTCTAATGCCAATGTGCTTTCCTCGGAACTCTGGTGTCACATAGAGATCCTCCAAGAACATGGCCTTTCCACACCATGTAGAATAAGCATAAAAAAAGAGAGCATAACCAATGACTTTTTCATTAAATGTTGCCACATTGCAAAAAAATAATGGCTGCCCATCGAAACCATCCCTTTCCAGAGCTGAACATAATGTTTTTATGATATAGCATTCCTTTAAGTAACTTGTGAATTATGATATAAAAGTGTACATAAATCTTACTCTTGCAATCAAGTTTTGGTCCATCGGACATCTTTTCAAAGTCTGCTAATTCCTATAAAATAATATTTTTCATAATGTTTGGCATATCTATTATCGTTATTAACAGATATCTTACCTGTATAAGTGCTATGATGGCCACACAATCCTCACGTCTAGCCTTTCGTATAATTACTTCAGCCATTATCAATTGTCTATACGAATTATGACTTCGTATATTGTAATAACCACAAATATTTCAAAATTTTTTAAGGAAACACTTTATGCAATTGAAGAGAGTTAGACTTACGAATCTTTAAAATCTAGGTCGATTTACATATGTTTGACTGATCCGTAAAGATGTTTTTTCTTTCGATACGTTTCGATATGGAAGACGCAAGGAGCGTAAGAATCTCGTCACACTGGTCATGTATACATTATCTTATCAAGTTATCACATATGCATTTAAGATATACTCGTGTGAGTATACAATGCGTAACGTGAAAATATTAATTTAAAAGTTGTTCAAATGCAGTACGTACTTACTTCACACTGATTTTCTCGATTATTTTTATTAAATATAATCGTGGTTACATAGGATATATTAAAAATGGATTATTTAATTACTTTATATTTTTGTTCACAGACTTTTTAAACGTTTGTATTATATATTACCTTGTTGACATTTTTATAACTTTTTAGATTTAAAAAAACATAAAATTTCTAATTCAAATTTTTATTTTAGAAATAATTACATATGTGTAGTTAGGTGAAAATGATAAATAGTCGATGCAAAATCACAGCGATGCGAAGATCACTGTAAAACATAAATTTACGTAATTTTTTGATGTTTGCAACGTCGCAAAAGTATAAACCTAAGCATTACACATATATCTTTTATATGTATATGTATATATATACAAAGTATCTAAATATAAATTACTTTATATTATTATTGAACTTCGCATTGTGCTAATCAAAAATACAAATCATCTCTAAGAACACCATCATGTATTATTCGTTTCACGATGTTTCTCACAATGCAGACTAGGTGGATGTCAACCAAGCAATTCGAAATCTTCATCAGATGTATCGTATTGACGTTCAATGTGTTCGAAGTCCACAACTGTACAAAGAATTATATTCCATTACATATACACTATATACGGACACACACACGTAACATATGTAATCGAATACTTACAACTAGGGGCTGCTATCGCTTCGGAAGCAGCATCTTCTGTTCCTGACCAGTGTGCCAAACGCTCCGTGCATAGCTCGAACAATGGCTGCTTTTCGGGCAAAATTAATTCTTCTTGCATCGACTTGCACAAAACTTTGAATTCTTTTTCTGTAGCACAAAAAAAGCACTGGAAACATAATAAATTAAATTAATAGTAATATAGTTTTTTACAGTACTATGCGTATTTTGCATCAGCATTTGACAAAGAATTTATAAAAATATTTTATTAAGTTTTTAACAAGTTTTACTTGTCAAAAATTACTGTCAACGATGAGCAATGCAAAACGCGTGCTTAATTGCTTTCAAGTTTCTTATAGTAAGATAATACAGAAATAAAGAAATAGAGAAATGGAAAATATATAATTGCACTGTTATATAATGTTATGTTGTATCAATATAGGTATGATTTTTAGATTTTCTTTTCTTGATTTTGACTATTATCTTAAATTATATCATACTAACAAGTGCTACAGAAGGATCCATGCCCGTAATAGGAATACGGCTAGCTGATTTGCAGTGATATGTACTGTCAAGTTCACTTTCCTCTTCATTCGTTTTGTCTTGAACGCTGCCTGACCTTTGCGTAGTGTGAGGATCCAGATAAATCACCTCGTCTCCTAAAAATATTTATTTTATTTTATTATACAGATTCGTTTAAAGTGAAAATGTGAAAAATGGAGCGACGTAACAAGTTTATAATCGTCAATGTTTTGTAAATGTTACCGTTAATTGTTAACATAAAATTATACAAACCTACACAGCCTATAAAATACAGGGCAAGATTGGGTTTCCCTCCAATCACTCCCAGAGACTGCGGAATCTTAAATGATGTCTGAAAAAATTGCTTCCATGAATTTTCTAGTTTGCAACTATATTAAATGATACAGAGAGCAATGTTTATATTTTAGTATAATTTTACAATTTTATACATCTATTTTTCTATTAAATTAGTATTAATATTTCTCTCATAAGATTTTTCATCCTTTTATGCAACAAATATACAGATTTCTTATTTGTTTTTTGTTACCTTGAGTCCACTGACGTATACAGGATTAATTTCACTGAGTCCAAGACGCAGTGGAATCAACAGTAATAAAGGTTTCCATTGGCTAGGTGCTCTTAGAGGCATTTCCCCGTCTGCTTCCGCTGTCACGCCACCTTCTACTCTACATTGTCTCACTGTGAATCCACACATCATATAATGATAACCGTAATACATATGTGACAAGAGTTACGAGAGCGACATTATGTACAGATTGATCAATTAATTAATGAAAATTTATGTTTATTAATATTAATTGAAAAAAATTGATTTATATGCTACATACTTACAAATATCATTAACTATTAATGTATTGTCTAATGCAACGTGGATAGTGAGGGAGCTCCATTCGTCATAGACGACTAACTTCCTAAGAAAGAAGTACTAAAGTTGAATTTATTAATAGTTTAATTTAGTTAAATATTTAGTACTCAGAAAAATGTAAAATCGACAAACACGAAACATCTTATATGTTGAATATTGAATTTAAAGGTACAAAGATACAAAACGTTACGCAAAAAGCTATTATTAATAATGCAACAAACATACTTTAATACTTGGGCGATGGTGTTAGGGCCAAACCACTGTCCAACTTCTTTTCCTTCGGATGCACCCATCAATGCAATTTGATGAATTGAGAAAGCAGCAGCTCTTCTATCTTCGAAGCGTTTTAAAATCTTTAAATATGTGTTATTCTTTGTCTCAGGCATCCATTGCCAATCTTTACCTGCAGTGTCAGTAAAGTACTGTGATTTATAGGAATTTTGCTATAGTCATACATCTTATAATTAATAATACAATTGGAAAGAGAATATTTTAAACAAAACCGTACAATAAATATATAAGAAAACATTTTTAATACAATAAAATTTAGAAAATGGAAGATAAAATGAAATTTTAGTGACTTCTAGCATTAAAAATAAAAAAGTTTACAGTTATAGTTTTTAATTAAAATTTTTAATCATTGATAACCTTTAAATAAAAAGAATGTTTAGCAGTTTTTCCCAAATAATAACGAATATTCTTATTTAATGATCGCATCTTACCTAAGTGTAATGTAATTAAGGCTTGGGCAAGAACCATCTGGCCGCATCTTAACATACAGCCCCAACCTTTGTCAGATGTGAACGTAGAGCTGCAACCGCCGATAGGAACAAAGCCTTTGCGATAGGTAAACCACAGTATAGACCGGATATCCCTACGTATCGTATCCAGCTCTAAAATTTAACGTCTTACAATCCACTGTGTCAAGACTATTTACAGTTTGATTATATATTAGACCTTTTATAGCATTATATTCCTTGCCCAGAATCCAGACTGGCTCATCTGTTTGCGGTATGTCTTCCGCCTCGTCAGGAATATTTTGGGTGAATAGGCTGTCCATTATTACTAATTTCTCTCTTACTAATACCTATAAATTAACATAAAAATGCCATGCCAATATAAAATTATAAAAGAATTAAGTTTATAGATTTGATGCATTTTTAAAGAGAAATATTTTATTCAAGCTAGACTATAATGTTTACATGTTATAGTTTATACATAAAAATATTGGATGGATGGATGGATATAAATTGAGATACATATACTGTAGAGTAAAATCTTTGTATTATAACTTGTGTTATTTGAGTTTATAGAAAACACATAAAGAATACCAGTAACCATATGTTAAATTAATTAATTATTAAAATTCAATTCTAGTAGAATTAGTGACAACATAAGTGGCCATTATGTTTTCAAAATCCTTTTCACACAAAGAATATATAAAATATAGTAAACAATACTTTTTCAGAATAAAATACAGAAAAAGATTATTGTAAAGTCTATAAATTGAATAAAGTATAATATAATAGACCTTCAAAATTATCTGATAAATAATTTATATTATAAAGTTTTTTATTTCTAATGACCATAAAGAGCACAAACAACAAAATTAAATTTGCAATTTACAATATCGTCTGAGTTGCTAACAAAAGTATATATGTTAAGTAAGTCATTATTGGACATTTTATAAACCCTTACAAAGGAAAAATTTTGTACTACTATTGTTTAACGCTGTAATCAGATACAGTACAAAATATCGTTAATAATTAACTGTTAATTACTCTTTTGAACTAAAAGAAAGATGCTTTCTTGTATCGTCGTTAATAAAGAAAAATACCAAGATTAAAATTAGGTTAAGAGTGGCTGCACATACCTTCAGCACATTCAGAAGCATTGGTCATTGCATCTGTGTAGTCCTTAACGAGGTTAGGCGTATCATTCGGAGCCGAGAAATAGTATAAAAGCTACAACAAGTTACAGATGTTTCTACCAATAACGAGACAAAGATCGAGTTTGATGTTGACGTTTCGAGATCTCCACCCGAAGCCTTCTCATCTCCCAAACAAACCGTTCAGCGATAACATTTGACGTTTGCTACTGCAGGGATCGCAACTAGAATTCAGTATTGCTAACTAAACTTACGGATTTTCCCCAAATGGGATTCTTAAAATCCCTCAGAAATCTCTAGTAGCAAATTCCCCAACTTGGCAACAATTCAAAATATGAAATTATCTTTTTCCTAAGGGTGAAAACGTGAAAAACTGTAATTTTATGTAAATCAATATGAGATATATTAAATGTCTGACTGATATTTTGGACTAAAAATTTTCGAAATGAACATATTATATACAATTTTATAGCGATAAGGTTTCCGATGTGGTTTCTTATTGTTACAATACTTTATGAGAGTAATTTGAAGAATATATACAATATTACATCTTAACAAAGAGTAGTGTTTAATTAATTGTAATTCACAATTATACCTGAGTGATTCATGAGTAAAAAATTTAAGTAATAATATAAAAATTACATATATTGCAAGGACAAATCATTTGTTTCTAAAAACAAATAATTTTTTATACATTTATTAAAAACTTCTTATACTTGCAGTTTTATATCTTTTTGATTTATACATTTTTTGTTTTGCAAATGCTTTACAAGTAATTTTAAAAATGTGATTCTTGATTGCAATCTTCTGCACTTCTGTTGTGAAACTTTTAACTTCTTTTTTAATGTTGCCGCATATTCCTTGGCATGTTGCAAATCAGTTATTTCTTCTTTGTCACTGACTGACGACCCATTCGAAATTCCACTATATAACATGTTTTACGTGCAAGTAATAAGCATCTCATCATAATATGATATATTTAATTTGTTGTTATTTTACCTGTGTGCAGGAACCTGTGTATCAGTTTTAGTGACACATTTAAGTATGGTAAGAGATGTTTTAGAAGTTGTATTTAATTCGTGTGGGTCATTTTTATTGTCATTAGAGTTCATAATGGTTATAGGTATAGTTTTAATGGTCTGTACAAGTGTTTGCTTATAATTTGTGCTAGCAATGTTATTACACTTCTCCATACATTGCTGTTGTGGAACCTGAATGAAACAAAATTAATTAATATACATTGTTTTAATTATTATGCAGAATTTCTCATTTAATTATTCATGTATTAATATATAGATAAAAACTAGAACTGTATTTACTGGTTGGGTCATTTCCAGCCCTTGTTTTAAAGGCATACTAAATATACTAGGTACAGCATTTGACTTCAAGTAACGCCTGCCACTACATGTTACTACAAAGCAGTCCACTGTAAAATGTTGACTACATATTTGTGAGTTAGCAGTAAATGCAAAGTTTTTGATATTCTCATTGATTACCGTGAGCCAACGTAATTTTCTGTTATCTTGTTTCGGAAACCTAAATCACATAAAATATTGTTAATCTTATATTATTATTGAAATCTTAGCATACCATATCCTTTTAATTAATTATATTTTTTTAGAACAAAGTAAAATATTAAAACTAGCAATTGCGACTCCTACTCTCTACGTGGTTAATGTTTTAACAATAAAACTTCTGCTAGCAAAATATATACGTATATGCACACATATACCTGTGAAAACTAATACACTCTGGCGGTGACCCAATTTCTACGTCACAGATACAACAAACTGCCATTGTCTCTCTTTACCCTTGAATCTGTCAAAATTCTCTCGCGCAATCTTTGACTTTTATTCCACTTTGGCAGTAATTTTACAGATTACGCATTTATGGCACGATACATTAACAAATCAATATTCACTGTTGAGCAAATCAATTTTAATCAACAAGCGAACAACGGTAGGCAATTTATGATCGTGTACAACTTGTAAGGGAATAACACTGAACATTTTGTAGGTTATAAACGTGCGATATTATCGACAATCAGCTGTCTCAGAGTATCACTCGGTAGTCACGAAACCTCGTCTAAGGTCGTCGCTCTTTCGACACTGCTTTATCCAGAAACGGACGGAATGACGCCGACCGGTCAGCTGTTAGTTGCGGCGAGGTTCGCGCGGTGGCGCCAACCGGTCGCGTTACTCCGAGACGGGCAGCCGACGGTGTCGCGCAACGCCGAGTCGGGTATTTGTCAATATCTGCTCGCGCTCCGGATTTTCGGCGTTTTCTGCGTGGCGTGCGCGCGTACGACGCGTCGTGAACGTCCCGCGCGTCCGCGTTACGAGGCAGCCGAGAATCCGTCGCTTCCACGCATCATCGAGCCTCGCTCGTTTCCACCCGAGAGCGAAGAGGTTGCCTCCGCCGCGCGTGCACGTACGAACGGAGCGGGTGCCGTCGCGAATCGAATGAACGCGACGCGACGTCGGGCGTCGCGGGCCTGATCGCGAGCGGCCGAGGGTCCGGGAGTGCGCGTAACGGCGTACGATACCTATGTGCGCCCGTTCGCGCGAGTGACGACGAGGGGATCCCCGCCGACGGGGGGGAGGGGGGGGGGAGCAGACGCATCACGGCGTTGTGACGGACAATTCGCGCGCGGAGCGGCAGCCGGGAACGGCGGCGACGGCGACGTCCACGAAGCGTCCTGCTGCCCGCGAATGTCGTTCGCGGCCTGGCATTAAAATGTGAGTACACTCGCGAGTGCGTACCCGCCGAATCGCTCGCGCCCGCGAGCTGCGGCGAGCGACGTGACCCTGCGAGAGAGAAAGGGTTTCGCTGAGGAATGTCGCCGCGCGTCCCGCGCTCGCGGTATTGTTATAAACGCGGACCGGTTCGACCGTACGAACCTGCCTGCAGGCGCGTGTGCGAACGTGCGGGTGTACCGGGTGTGTTCCAGAACCACCGAGCGCGTGGTACCGTCGTTTGCGCGACTTACGGCGAACCGCAAGGAGAAGGTTATTAACTTCCTCGGAATTTTCAAATTCTCGGTCTTCAGGGAGCGAACGGTGTGTCGCTTGCGAAGATAAAATCCACTTGAAATTCTATGACGTTCCATCCGTTAACTTTCGTCTTCGATGATTAGTCCGCGGGAAGGCTGTTTATTTCGAGCAACTGATAGAGCTACGAAGAGAATTGTCGGCGCTCCGACACTTTTGGGGGTAAAATCTGACCTCAACTTTCTATCGCGATGCCAAGCGTGAGGGGACAAGATCCGTCTGTTCTCCGCTAATTCTCGGACACCCTGTATGCGACATCGCCTATGTCGTTGGCATATGCGCGCCGGTGTGAGTGCGCGCGCCGCTGCTCCATTCGTGTGATCGCACACATGTATCCTCTCCTCTTCTTGTTCTCCCTCCTCCCCTGTCTCTTTCTTCTCTCTCTCTCTCTCTCTCTCTTCCTCTTTGTCGACCGTCTTTCTCTTTTGCTAACGTAGTATTTAAGGGAATATACGTGACAAGTACGTGTGCGCGTGGAACCGGTCCACCGCCACTTTGGACGTCGCTTTTTGCAATGAACCGATCTACTTGCCTCCTCTTCCCTGCGTCATTTCCATCCTCACTCCTTTACACCCTTCACCTTCCTATTCTCTAGTCTAGTCGCGACTCGTTCACGCCAAGGCCTTGTATGAAACGTACAAGTGGAGTAAAATGTGAGAAATAAGACAGTTAAGGTATAGATACGAAAAAAGACTATAGGTAATAAAAAAAGGTCTATACTTTAAGAAAAACGAGCGGACAATGGCGTAAATCCTAAAGAGGAAACGCGTTCTTTTATTTGCTCTCTCTTTCAATCGGATTATCATTACTGATTTGTATCATATTATTATGACATAAACTATTTTTATCGGATTACTTGATTTTACATTCGACATAAGTTATGTATAAAAAGATTGAGTATCGCAATTTAATACATTTTTGTAACTCGATATTATTGTAATACAGCAAACGCGTTTTACATATATAAATATAACAATAGTAATGCATGTATGTACAATGCATCAATTGAAAATAACAAAGATAAGTATCTATGTCAGATCAAATCCAATTTAACCGATCAAACTTGAAAACTTGAAAGACGGATTAAGTAAAATTAATCCATACAGAAGCCTAGCTTTAAGCAACGATTCCAGTAGAGAGTCCTGCTCGAGATCCTTGGTCCTTATATCGGACCACCCTGGATGCATGTATATCTCGAACGTTGTATCTACCTGTCGACGTATAAGGCTGGCGTTGTCTGAGGGGATACAAAACTGGAGGTAGACGGTCGTTGGCCAGGAGAGAAACGACCTGAGTCTCGGTGCAAGAAAGAGAGAGAAAGAGAGAGAGAGAGAGCGATATGGGGAAAGGGAGGAAAGGAGAGCGAAAGAGCCGTTTTATGACGGAGCTAAACGCTCTGCCAATCCTTCCCCTCCCTCTCCTCCTCTCTCTTCTTCTCTTTCTCGTTTTCAGAGATGTGGTAGAAAATTAGCAATGATTATCCTAGTTCACGATGTTATTCAATTCATGCCTTGAGATTACGATTCATATCTTAATATTGGGTCGTCCGGAAAGTTCGTGCCGATTTTGAAGGAAAATTCAAAGGCAACATTTTTTTATGTCGATAAATATTTATTGACTTATGTATGCACCGTTTTGTTTCACAACCTTTGTCCATCTTTCACGCAACTGGAAGATTCCATTCTCCCAGAACTTCTTAGGTTTCTCGGCGAAAAACTCCTCAAGGTGGTTTTTTATGTCGATCAAAGAGTTGAAGTTCTTGCCGCTAAGAGAATTTTGTAAGGACCTAAATAAGTGAAAGTCTGAAGGTGCAATGTCTGGTGGATACGGTGGGTGAGGTGGCACATCCCAGCCAAACTCCAACAATTTTTGTCGGGTAGTCAAAGAAACATGAGGTCTGGCATTGTCCTGATGGAACACGACGCCCTTCCTATTAGCTAATTCTGGACGTTTTTCCTGAATCGCTGTCTTTAATTCGTCCAGTTGCGAGCAGTACTTATCTGCATTTATCGTTTGGTTGTGTGGTAGGAGCTCATAATATAGGATTCCTTTCCAATCCCACCAGACACAGAGCATGACTTTTTTTGAATGAAGGCCGGCTTTCGGAGTGGTTAATGCTGGTTCATTTCGCTTACCCCAGGATCTTTTTCGTTCTACATTGTTGTAAATGATCCATTTTTCGTCACCCGTCACTAATTGCTTCAAAAATGGTACGTTTGCGTTGCGCTTGTACAGCGAGTCGCAGATGGAAATGCGATCCATTAAATTTTTTTCGGCCAAATTATGCGGAACCCATACATCATAACGACTTACGTAACCAAGCTTCACTACACGATCGTGGACAGTGGTTTTCGATATTTTCAGTATCTCTGCTAATTCACGTGTCGTGTAGCGCGGGTTATTCTCGATCAGTGTCTTGATTTGGTCATCATCAGTAGTAGAGGGTCTGCCCGAGCGTTCTTGGTCTTTAAGGTTAAAATCACCAGCTCTAAACTTAGCGAACCACTTACGTACGGTTCTTTCAGCTAAAGCGCCTTCTCCGTAAACAGAACATATCGAATTTGTTGCTTGTGAGGCATTTTTGCCTTTCCGGTAATAGAAAAGCATCAAGTGTCTAAAATGTTCTTTGTTTTCTTCCATCTTGAAAAGAGTACAAAACTGACACGAATCAATTTATCTGAAACAACTTTTTTCCTAAAGATGCGTTGAAATGTCACCTTTAAGCATATGTATATAACTCGTATGTTTTCAATAACATTGATATATTCAGACATGTTCCAACGCCATCTATTAAAAATCGGCACGAACTTTCCGGACGACCCAATACATACATTATAAACGCAACGTAACGTTTATAATTATAACGAATGTATAATTATGATTCTCGCATATAATGTAACGCATGGCAGGCATTTATGGTATCGCGAGGTAGGAAAGGAAAAGGTGAATCAGTTTATGTGTCCGTTGCATGTTACATTACGGCATTATTACGTAAGGGTACGTGCACGTTAGTTCACTGTATTGTTGTAAACGCGATAAGGAAATTGCATAGCACCCTTGCGCTCCGGGTCGGTTTGACCCTTCAAGTGTTTCCTACAGTTAAACGGCGTTCTCCACGTCGACTTCGTCATCTGTCCGTGCTGCGGCAAACTGTTTGACTTTGTGAAACTGTAATGCAAACTGTTTAATATGAACGAGACGTTCGAATGCAAGTTGTTCTCAAGTATCTAGAGAACATTGATTTTAGAGTACGCACCGCTGTAACAAATAGCTCACTAGTTTTATTAGTTCGTCTTTGTCTCGGTTTAATAAAGATGATAATGTAACATTAACAACAACAGTTTTCACATCGAAATCTTGAGAGACAATTTGTTTCTTGCAACGGAAAGAATTAAACGAATTATTCGATTGGTGCGTGCAAAAAGTGTGCGCGCGAACGTTCTTTTGTTATCAGTTATATTCAACTCTCACTTGCTAAGCAACAAGGCCACAATATGAGTCATAGCGTATTGCCGATTTCTCGAAAACGAAATGGGGAAGTTTCATGACACGATGATTCAACCTCTCATGAGTGAGGTTTTCTATCGATTTTTATAAAAAAAGAAATCGCTATTCTGATCAAAGTAAAATCTTGAACTTTACCTTTTGTTCAAACGCATCAAAATATACTTACAATAATTTTTAAAATTTCAAAATTTTTTCGTAAAGATTTAACTACATGATCACTGCAAGCTCATCTCGAACTGAATAACCGTGATGGTACTCGATTTTTCTTCATGCAGAAAATTAAAGTTCGCGCATCGTGAGGAAGTGCGCATTGTGCCCATTGTACCGCGCTTCGTCGATTAATCGATAGCTCGCTCGTGCCACTCCGAAAACGCGGGTTGCATACAGTCTCCAGCGTGCAGCTCGTATCGCGCGCGCTGTCCAAGCAGGCAGCAATTGGCGTCGGAGGTCAACATACCGTTATAGCCGCGCGTCGCCGTCTCTATTTCGCGGACTGGTGGACCGCAACTCGGATGACGACGTCGCCGTCGCCGTCGTCGTACGCATGCTGCACCGTGCGCACTGTGCATGCGCTGGTGCGCGCGCGCGCGTAATTGCACGAAAGCGTAATTAATCGCGACAATAAGCGCATACGCGCACACGCGTCTTGTTCAAAGACAATACAGATGGGGAGAGAGAAAGAGAGACAGAGAGAGAAAGAGGAGGAAAGCATGGGAGAGATTAACGGAAGCTGTGATCCGATGAATGCCTCTTTTATCACTGCATTGCACCGCGTTACGCGGAGGTGCAAACGGCGAGGTACTAGGGTGCTCAACATTGTATTGCTATGAAATTTCTGCGATATATTAGTCATGATTTTCCACGATTGACGATTTCTTTTTATGACTTATATAATTTATCTTTCTTTTCTTCTCTCTGATTATTTTCTCGTTTCTTTATCTCTATCGCCTCTATTTCTCTCTTCTTTTTTTTCTAAGTGAAATTTTAGTGTGTGTGAAGCTGGCGTATCATTTCGCGGAAAATCATTAATTATTGAGAGTTCTGGCTCCCTTTTTAATAGTTCTAGAGTTCCTGATAGGTTAAACACATAGTTCTGGCCATTAAAGCGAAAAAATCGCATAGTGCAAAGTGAGATGCCAACTTCACGCAGCGTCTCACTTTGTCCTGCGACAGTTTCCGCCATAATTCCGGCTAGATTTTAAAAGATCTACAGTTCTACATGAGTTCTAGAAAGAGTTCTAGCGAAACAAATTTTTTTTCATCTTTTTATAATTATTAAAGCTAAAAAATGTTTAAGGGAATGACAACTGGTTAATTTCAGAGAGTTCTGTGCTTTATGAAATATTTCTCGTGTAGTTTTTCTTTTTCCGCGAAGTTCTGAGTTGTTGTTATCATTATTTTTTATATTGCCTAGAGTTCCCTGCTATTGAAAATACCGTAAATTCAGAAATGAAAAAGTTCTAGTCCTTAGAAATTTTTTCTTTTCCGAGAAGTTCTGAGTTGTTGATATCTATATTTTTTATATTGCCTAGAGTTCTCTGCTATTGAAAATACCGTAAACTCAGAAATGAAAAAGTTCTAGCACTTAGAAATTTTAGCCTTCAGTGACCTTGAATGATTTAGACCCGTAGATCAATGTGCGCATCTTCAAACGCTCTACTAGATGGTACGTAAAAAAACATATCATACCATTTAAAAAAACGAAGTTGACCTTCATATGACCTCTACGCGTCCACCTAATAAAAAACTATTTAGAACAAATTATGTGTCCCTCGAAACCATGCAAGTTTGGTCTGACACATTTTTTTCTATCACCAATAATAACAGCCGAGATATTCAAGTGGCCTGTTTTAGGTGCCTCACCTGTATATGCAAGGAAGTGTTTTACGATTTTCTAATAAAACCATGCAAAAAGAAAGAGGCAGAGAGAGAACAATAAATCAGAGGACGTTGAATATTTTTCAGTTTTATTATAGATTTAATGTCTTCATAAAAATTTGTGTTAAACATGGAAATCTTGTATTTTCCAGGTGCGAAGAGGCGACGGAAGTAGAGACGCATCATCAGCAAACAGCAGCTACAACTATGGGTGTCGCCGAGGACGAGACACCGTCTTCCCTGACTTCGTCGCATCCGAACACCAACAATCCTAATCAAGAAGGTAAGTCTGCATGCATTTACTTTTAAGATATTTAAAATACTCAAGTGAAATTTGGACGATTTGCCACTCGCGCAAATTATTCTTAAATTTTTCGCATAAACAATAGCGTAAAATATTGCACGTTACATCTACAAGACTTTTTCTCAAAGTTAGGATTTTTAGATGAGATTATAATTTCCGCGTGAAGCACATTACTATCTGCGTGAAGCTGCATTAGAGTATGAATGTGCGGGAAGGAACAAAAAGTCTCTTAAAAATGTTGAGACGCAGAATTGGCCGATCTGAATCAACAGTATGTAATAAGCGCAAAGAATGAAAGTCACGTTTGCTGCTCTGCAGCTGTTCTCGTATACCTTCAGCGTATTCTGTCCTTTATGCCGTTTCCTTTTGTTTTGACGCAGGACATTGCCCTCACTTTATTCTACGCATTACAATATATTTTATCTCAGTAAGGCAATAAAATTGCTGTGATAAGTGTCTAAATTTCTACTTTAGATAGTAACTTTTATAATACTTCGAAAGTAAATACATACATTAATGAGTTCAAAGCTTCTCTGATACAAATCTCGCTTTTGGTATTTCTTTCTTCATAATTTTCTAGTGTTCCAATATTCTGTAAAACCATAGGACTTGACTTTGTCTGTACGCGAGGATACGAAAAGAATCCGCTCATTACTCGCTTTAATCGTCCCGTCGCGGAAGCAGCGCGACACGACGGTATCGTCGTCCGCTTTTCGACGATGACCATCGCGGAGCGGTCCTTACCTTGCCTTTCGTTCCGTATTAGATTGTGATCGCGCAAGGGTAACGAGCTGGATAGACGCAAAGTATCTTGCTGTATCTTTTCTTTCCGCGTAGCAAGTTCGGAACGCGTTCGGAATTGTTGGGCTCGCCTTGAAAGAACTCGGAGACAGTTCCTCGTACAAAACCTTCACGAAGAAGGAGCGCAGGTGGGTCAACTGGTCATGAACACTCACGGGTTTCTTTTTCGTTCCTTACTTACATCAAGGCGCGTCGATGTGTCATTACAACTAATTAACTCGAATCCGAGAGTGTCAGTATCGTTATAGCATAGCTGGGCACAATGATCGTGCATCTGCAACGCCGTGTCCTGTACCGCCACGTCGAGTTTCAATGGGGTTTATCTAACTGCGATGTAACGTCATGCGTGCAATGCCACCGTGCTCGACCGTGCATGTCCACACAGAGACTCGAAGCCTCAGGCTAATATCCTCGTGGAGGATTTTTTCCTAGCGCGGGCACAAATATTTCGAGGACTCTCTGAGGATAAATTCGCGTCGCGTGAACGCGCGGAACCTATGCAGACATAGACGGTTTTGCAGCGTGCAATTACTTGGTTAAGAGCGACAACAAACGTGTTTCCTTTTGTAACATCTGGAAAGATAGTCGAGACTGACAGGTCGTATAGAGGATCAGAATGAAAACAAGTTGATCACAACAGTAGGAGTATTGGCCGTACAGCCTAAGACCTAGGCGTGTGAGCCAGGGATCCCGGAGAGTTCGAGTTCAAATCTAAGGCAGTCTCCTAGTTATTTTTCGCCTCTTACAATTCAGAAGTGGGATAAAATCCGCTACCCCTCGAAGACAGTTGAGATTCATCCGCTATCCCTCGGAGAGGAGGGAGTTGAGAAGCAGCTGGCCGGTAGTGAAGCCTGAACATGGAGGTCGGGACGGACTCAGAGGAGTGAACCAACATGGAGATTGGGAAGGACTCAGAGGAGTGAACCAACATGGAGGTTGGCAGGGACTCAGAAGAGTGAACCAAAAATGGAGGTTGAGAGGGACTCAAGTGGAGTGAACCGACGATTTGGAGACATTCGGGGACGAATGTAATGTCAGGCTGGCCGAGCTGTAAGATCTGGAAAGATAGTCGAGACTGACAGGTCGTATAGAGGATCGGAATGAAAACAAGTTGATCACAACAGTAGGAGTATTGGCCGTACAGCCTAAGACCTAGGCGTGTGAGCCAGGGATCCCGGAGAGTTCGAGTTCAAATCTAAGGCAGTCTCCTAGTTATTTTTCGCCTCTTACACTTTATTCCTTATGACACATTTTCAGAGCGATTTATATTTTATATAAAACATATTTTTCCGCGGACATTTCGAAGCTCTTGCAGAAAAGAGAGAAGAGATGAGAAGGTGAGAGAAATGATCCGAGTGTAAAACCGGTTCTGCTTTTCTGCGATACGACATCGATATATTGCGATAAATACGTTACACCTAAGTGGATATATGTTTATCGCGCGTGCCATCAAAGAGAACGTTTCCTCAATTATCCGCAGTCAACGTTCTAAAATCGGAGACAATTGTTAAGTTCAAGAACTGTTCCTTCCTGCTCCACGCGCGAGTTGCACGAAGACAGGCTACGTGCGCGGACTGCTATTTACTTAACTCTGTCCCGTGCAACAACGCGTTCCCTTTGTTCCACCTCCGTCTCTCGGCTTCATTATAGTCAATAACTCCTTTCTGGGGCCGGGAGAACGAGGCGACGCGTTTCTGACCTGGCACTATCATCAGCGTGGCATCTCTCTCTCTTGGTGTAGTATCGTAGACTGTAGAGAGTATGAAGGAAACAAAAGAATACCAATGTTGTACACAGATCCCTCCGACTGTATCAGGCGATTTACATAGTAACCGAGCCAAATCTAGGTCGAAAATATAGATCCGCGAATATTGATGCCGTCTGTTGTGTATGTGTGCGTATTCCGCGCGTGAATATTCCATGAATATAACGTTGCTTTCCCCGAGCAATACGTAGCATCGTTATCGAGAGAAAATGCGATCGCGCAATGAAATTGTGCATCTCTAAGCTGAAGAGAGATTCTGGTGGGCGATATGTGGTTCTTTCGATCGAAAATTATACCTTTGTTTCGTAGATCTATTATCAATGATGCTTTGTGAGAAGGAAACTGACGATTAAAAGAATATTTTTATTGTACATTGGATTAAATCGATTGTATTGTGATATTATGAAGTGTTGAAGCTATTGTTATCGAATCATTTTCCTTTTTCCAAGAAATTCAATCTTGATGAACAACTACAAAGTTAAAATATTACGTCTATTAAAAAAATCAAGATTAAAGCTCTGTATATACGTTGTAATCTTCAAAAGATAATAAGTTTTTGATGTCATATCTAGTCACTAATTAAATCTGAGGAACAATAAAGATATATATACAATATAATTGTTCAATCTTTAAAATATCGAAAATCTAGAAAAGTATCTCCTTTTTAAATTAGAATGAGAGATAGGAGATATATTTATATACTTACTATCTCTGTTAATAATGCCACGCAATGGAAAACTTATTATTAATATAATATCTAGAATTGTATACTAACAAAATATAACGTACTGTTCCTTTGAAGAGGAAATACCACGGAATGTAATTCCGGAAGGATTTACTTCGGCCTTACGAAGAATCCTAGCGGAATCTTAGCAAATATTATCGTTAGCGTTCGTTTTCTTCCGCGTTTTCCACGTCGTGTATTCCACGTGCGTGTTCCTCAGCATGAAGAGAAAGAGAAAAATGTAAATACGGGAGACAAAAGTATCGGCGACGGTTTGTACGCGAGATAAAATGCATTATATAAGGACTATTGTTCTCGCGACTTCCGCAGGAAGAACAGGCGGGAGGCGAGGTAGAATGCACACGCATGTATATTTTCCCTCGAACATTTTCCGCCGCGGGAAAGCCGTGTGGCATGGTACATGCGAGCAAGAGGCAGACTTCATCCAAATTGCATCACTGTACATTGAGGTCCCACCGCGAAAATCGATGTTCCAAAATACGCTCCTTGGATGGTACGGTTTACCCGAGAATATACCCTCGTCCTGACACGACTCGTATGCTCTCGAGCCGTCCCATAAAAATTGCATACCATGTGTGCGCATCGTAGTAAAAACGTCGGGGCTAGTGGTCACGGTAATCTCATAGCAACAGTTGTTGTTATTCTGAACCGTAAATTTGATATTTCTTAGAACGGAGTATTAAACGTTAAATTTATTGTTATAGATCAAAATGTTTAATACTAACAGGAAAAATAAGGAAAAAGTGTTGGGTTGCATCAAAAGTTTATGAGCAAATTTTCAGGAAAATAGAAAACTTGATATGTTAAATATTTAATTGCATATTTTAATTGTAATCACTCAATAATTCACGTTCAGTTTAAATATAAACGTTTGGTCTAATTTATCATTATAAAGAGCTGCATTTTATATCGAAAATTTTCACGTAATATTCATTCAAATATTTTATAAATACTTTTACGAGATGTGTTTTTTGTACCGACTTACGTGCTACTATGTGCTACACCTACACCTCAACTTTATCTGCTGGTTGTCACTGCTGATATCGATAATGCAGGTATCTTCGATGCACATGTAAAACTTCAGCTTGCAAGATTGTATTGCAAGATTAAAAATAGTCGTGTGATGTGACATGAGTTGCTATCATCTAATCATGAAATTTTTCGAAACTAGAACATGAAATTTTTCAATTTTGTAGTTCTAGTGAATATTAAATTTTTTGTTAGACATCAACGTTTAACAGAAAATCAATATAGAAAATTTTATACACTATATAAGATGAAGCAAACAAATTTTAATCTGTGTATTTATTTATGATTTAAGAGAAATTGTCGCCGGAGAGATTAACGCAGCGTGTTCACTTGACTCCGCGTTCCGCGGTGCGTTTCCGGAAAGCAAAGTTTACGCGCCGCTTCGCTATTGTTGTACCCCTCATTGTTGCCCGTTGCAATACGTCGCAAACATGTTCACGTTATCAGAGTGGAAATCCTGTCTTGGAGCGTATCCGCGTGATCGCACGGCTGATTTTCTCTGGCCGACCCAGGTGGCACGGCCTGAAACATCTTCGAAAATCACGCGTCCGCAAATCACGTTCTAACTGATCCTTAATCCACGGTCCGTTAATGCCTTCCTCGTCACGCAGGTGTACTAAATTTCTCGCTTTAAGTGCTCGCGCTTATGTAACGACTCATTCCTGACAACGGTACTTGCTCTTGCCTCTTGCGCTCGAAAAATTGCTTGTATTCGCAGCACTAATGCGAAGAACAAGATACGTAACTCTTCAAACTATTAGGGGTGTGATTTAGTTTTGAGGGTTTTTTTGCTCAAAAACGCATGTATTTAAATATGATAATGAATGAATACCTTAATCAAAATATTTTCCTTCGTTTTCTATAACTTTTTCCCATCTTTCTGGCAAGAGATGGATTCCACGACGATAAAATGACTCTTCTTTTGAGTTGATCCATTCGTCGACGAATTTTTGCACTTCTTCGAAATTATGAAAGTGTGTATCCTCTAAAGCGTGTTGCATCGACCGGAACAAATAATAATCGCATGGAGCAATGTCCGGAGAATACGCGGGGTGCGGTAAGACTTCCCATTCAAGCTCTAATAGTGTTTGTTTCACTGATAACGCAACGTGAGGTCGAGCGTTGTCACGAAGAAGAATCACTTTCCGTCGTTTACTCGCAATTGGTGGTCGTTTTTGGTCCAATGCTTGCTTCAACTTGTACAATTGGTGTCGATAACGATCAGCCGTGACAGTCTCATGCGGATTTAACAGCTCATAGTACACTATCCCACCAAATACAGAGCATTACTTTTCAACCGTGAATATTGCGTCTCGGAGTGGATGTTGATGATTCGCCTGGATCCACCCATGATTTTCTGCGTTTCGGATTATCAAAATAGATCCACTTTTCATCCCCAGTAACAATCCGAGACAAAGGACTCTTCTTTTTTTGCCTGGCGATCAACGAAATGCAAATGTTCAACCGGTTCGCAATGGCACTTTCCGATAATTCATGTCGAACCCATTTCCCTTCTTTCTGAATTTTTCCCATTTCATGTAAATGTTTGGTAACTGTTGTACGATCAACATTTAATGCTCTGGCAAGTTCCGAAGTGGATTCTGTTGGATTTTCGTCCAATAATGCTTGCAAATCTGCATTTTCAAGCTTTCTTGGTTGTCCCGAGCGTTCTTTGTCCTTCACATCAGTATGACCACTTTTAAAGCGTCTAAACCAGTATTCACACGTCTTAATTGATGGGGCAGAATCACCATACGTTTCCACAAGAATTCTATAACCCTCAGCCGCAGTTTTCTTTTGATTAAAAAACAAAAGCAACGCATGTCGAAAATGCTGTTTCGGAAGTTGCATTTGTACGATGATATAAACACGACTGTTATTGCATCTATTACTATAATGCTACTAAATGTCATGGATAATGTCAAGACTGTAAGAAAGAACAGTTATCGGAAACAGCTATTGGAACAAACTGACACTACAGCCATCTGTTGCAAAACCCTCAAAACTAAATCACACTCCCAATACTTTGCATGTAGTTTGTATACCATTACAGTCTGCGGCTGATAAAGAACTGATAAAGCGACGTTAAAGCAAAAGAAAATTCCAACGAGAAGTTCCTTCCGGGTTCGTTATCTTTATGCTGTTCCGGATAATTTTTCGCCTGGTCTCAAGTGCAACAGTGACACTTACGGTATCGCAAGTAGCCGGGAACAAATCAGCCGTTTTTCTTTAGGCACTGTTTCCGCGCTATTTTCGTCTAGCGTGCGATATGTAGAGGGGCACTGCAGTATTTTAGCTAGGTCACGTCGCCCCTTGAACCGATGCCAAATGTACCACCTCTCCTCCTGTTCACCAAGTTTTTCGCGCCTTAGTCGCACGGGAGAGCTTATGGAATTTCTGCTTATCGTACATGTTCTAGGTCAAGTATGCATTTTAATGATAGTCGGACTCTTGTATAATCTCTTCAAGTTTCTCAATGTGCACATGATGATAAAACTGTACACATTGTTTATGGCACCTATTAGATAAGAGTTGGTTTCTTCGTACGCAGTTTTACAAGTGCTCTTAATGCTTCAAAATGGTATAGTCATCGCTCTCCGATTTCCTAGTTTTTGTAGTAATCGTAAAAAAATATGTTGAAAGTCTGAGAAATTGAGAGTTGCATAAATTGCCATTCCCTTGCAATAAATGTGCATCTGTGTATGCAATAATAATTCACAGATGGAATATAAAGGTATTAAATTTCATATACATACTTCATATTAATTCTTTGATATATTTTTGTTACTTAATTACACTATAAAATTATAGTGTATGTTTTTGATCAGTCATTCACTTGCTTTTTAAATAATCTGTATGCAAATCGTGTATATACATGGAGAACATGAATACAAAGAGAAACTACTTCCGTATAATTACGACGGTAGGTTGATAGATCTCAATTTTCGTTTCCCACAAATATTCGCACGTTACTTTCTTTTCCGTGACGTTCAATGTACAATCGTCAATTTTCCGTCGCTTATCTAATGGAATCAAAGTTGATTTGTTGAAAATTCGCACTATAGTAGATCTACGAATCTGAAAATGTATTTCTGATGATATCATATCTTTACGAAATATTGAGTGTATTACATATTATTGTGTGGATATCTGTCTTTTTTCTTCAATTAAATATTTTTTGTGTACAGACAATTTTTTCATTATAACGTATTAAGCTTAACGTATATCTTCTCTTGAATGTAGGACAGGACAGGTTTTCTTGAACTCTTCTGTTTTCTTTAATATCGCAAACTTTGAATTCGCTCGAACTTTGAAAAGTCAAAGTCAGTTTCCGCCCATTCCACTTTGAGAAAACGGAACCAGCAAAATAACTCATCAGTTTTCGATGCTGTCAGTTTCCGAGAAATTGACATGGAAAATTCAAACAAACGTGTGTATTTTTATCTTGAAATTCTAGATGTATATTGCTCTTGTGCTTCGATTTCCACCCTCCTTGAGATCGGAATTGCGAGTAAAATTTAATGAGCATCGGCGCGCTCATGAAAGAAACGTGATGATGCGCGTGCCACGGGTCCTCACGCTTCGAAACACGTCGCGAGGGCAGAACGTGCACGCGCGACTCGTCCGTTTAAATAAGATATTCAAGACGTCCCGACATCTATGCGAACATTAACGCGCTTAACATGCGTATACACGCACGCACGCATGCGTGCATGCAGCGGTGTATGGACGCGTGTGCTCGCGATCGCGATCGAGATCGAACAGATTTATCCGCGTACACCGCCGGCCACTGTCCCTTCAACACATTGCGTAACTCCTGGA
Source organism: Ooceraea biroi (assembly GCF_003672135.1). Lineage (NCBI taxonomy): Eukaryota > Metazoa > Arthropoda > Insecta > Hymenoptera > Formicidae > Ooceraea > Ooceraea biroi. The sequence goes on from NC_039506.1 coordinate 4,023,747, forward strand.
ATCATCGCGGAATCATTACTTGGCGCCGTCTTTGCCCGATGCGAATCATCATGCGTGCGAACTGGCGTCTGCCAGCTTTACCGCTAATTAGTCGGCATCGTTATGCCCGCCGCAGATGGTCGTGCCGATCAACATGCCAGTCAGATAGAACAAGGAATCAGCTCTATGGAATCAGGGTGGTCGCTTGGATCGTTGACCGAATTAATTTATGTGATATGTTGTCGTGTTGTTCGGATGGTAACATGTAAATTTTTATGGTAAATCTACCGATTAGCGAACCCACCTCCTATCACCTTGTCCTTGACATATATTATAGAGGTCACCCTCCTGAGTAACATTGTGCAAGTTTTAACCGTCGGTCGTTGTTTACTAAAAAGTTATTAACAAAAGAAGTTTAATGATTTTGCACGAATTTTCAGCTGTCTACGCGAACCAAGAACATAATATCGACATATATTACAAAGGTCACCTTCCCGAATAACCCGCACTAGGTTTTAGTCGTCGATCGTTGTTTATGAATAAGTTATTAACGAAAGACATTTTGCAAATATAGTAGTTATTTTGAATATTGAAAGATATAAAAGACGAATATGTATATGAACGAAGGAAGGAAAGTCATTCAAAGCAGTGAATCGTTAATACATAGAATAGTTTCTTTTAATATAAGTACAAAGTATTCTTCACTTTAACCAAAAGCATAAACAGTTAAATACAAAGTATTCTCTGCTTTAACCTAACCTAAACTAACCTAACCTAACCTGGTTAGGTTATATTTTCCGAAACTGGAGCCTCGGACAGCTCGTTTTCAGGCCGCTTCGCAGGAGGGCGGGGGGCGGGGGTTCGCCCCCCCCCCCCGCCGGAATCCATGCCATGTACCAGGTGATCAAAATCTGTACGGTAAAATCTGTTACACTGGTTCTGGCGGGGGGCGGGGGGCGAAGCCCCTGCCTCCCGCCCTCCCGCGAAGCGGGCTGAAACCGAGCGTATGTGTCCGGGGCTCCAGTTTCGGAAAATATAACCTTTTGCTTGTTGTGGACGGCTGAAAATTCGTGCAAAATCATTAAACTTCTTTTTTTAATAACTTTTTAGTAAACAACGACCGACGGCTAAAACCTTTTGAAGGTCACTCAGGAGGGTGACCTCTATAATATGTGTCAAGGACAAGGTGATAGGAGGTGGGTTCGCTAATCGGTAGATTTACCATTTTTATACTTTTTTGATAGAGTTCTTCCCTCTTTTCTGGCTTTCAATTAAACGTTCAATATTTTCCCTTAATTCTCCATCTAAAGCCGGATCTCATGGGCTCAAACCTAAATCCTTCGCTTCAGACGCGTACGTGCCGCATTTCGATTGGAAGATGGTGTGTAATCTTGAAATTGAACGTTAACAGTCACGAAGTACGGATTTTCCTTAGGCGCTTATACAAGGTGTCATGAAAGCACCAGCTTCTGGTTCACACGATATGTTTGTTCGATCGTTCTCGGTTAATTCTCGTAATTGAATTCATCTCTATCAGAATTTTGCGATTGTCTTTCCCTTGAATAAATTTTTTAGGGGGGGAGATATTTTCTTCTGAACTTGCACATTGGTTTTCCATGAGAAATCGCTTCTTTCCCGGACACCTTGCATACTTGACCAGCGACCGCAGATCGGGGTCTCGTATAACGAAGTTCTAGTCCTGCTGACGGTAATTGCGCGGAGAGTTCAACCGGGCGTCTTATTAAATGAGATCATTAATTAGCTGTACGGATTGTTAACCTACTTCTCGAGGCTTTGCCGCCTTGAGATCCCAGTCGCTGCTCCTCAGTACGTTATTCCGGGCTCCCATCTTGATCCTCGTAATTTCTTGGCGCGTATCCATGATTCCGTTACTATTCTCCACTGTTTGCCGACCAATTTTCAAAATTGCCCCTCGATACTCGTATTCAAGGCAACCCGGAAATGAATCTTTCAACCACTATACTTCTCCCATCAGGTTTTTATCGTTCCTTTTTTGGTATCGCGATTGAATATCTGTGAGTTCGTTACGTGCTTTTCCTTTTTTGATGTTTTGACTTTCGTTTATATTATTTTATGTGGAAATAACAATTGCAGAAAAATATGCTCTATGATCAAATTTCCTGGTTTATGATGATATCTTTTAGTATTTCTTTCATCAAGTTTTTCTGCATTTCTGCAAATTAATTATTGCTTATTATTTCGTGCAAGCTTTATATTTGCTCGACATTCTTCCTCGTGGAATTTGATTCGATAAGTCACGATGTGAAATTATAAAAATTATATTAACGTAAAAAAATGGTCAAGAACTTGAAATCTTCTAGCGATATTGCTTGAAAAAATGTTGTTTATGCAAAAATATCATAACTAATTCAATGCATATTCAATGCATATAATTGCGCTGTATTTAAGTGTCTCATTTCGATATGATAATCGAGCAATCGATGCGTCAGCTCATGTCGTAATAGGTGCCGCAGATACATTTTTTACGAGCCATCAATATAATTGATTGCGCTCATGCTCTCTATCGCTTCATTCGTTAACTCTCAGCGCATAAACGACGATGCCATCCACCTTCGAATGGTCAAACCGTCACATAAACTGCATTTGATAATTACAACCGTAAACATTTGCGTTTCGCCTTCGACTGAGATACGTCGTAACGAAGCCGAGACACAACGGACACATTGAATCCTCTTTGAACACTTAATTCACTATCAAAATAGATATGTTATGTCTTCTTAGCATCGCCATTATTCTTAGAAATCGCTGACTTATTTTGCTCGGTCAGATTAACGGGAGACATTGTAGATTAGACGCGCAAAGTGTCGACGGAATAAAGTTGGAGCACCGCTGGTAATACCGCTTTGATATCACCATCATTTCTGATAATTGTCAATTTATGTTACTTTGCCGCGTTAATGGTGGACTTTGAAGATAAGACTGTGCGCGGAATGTCAAATCGGAATAAATTTTACTATTATCATTATACCTGGCGATGTCCTTTTTTTCTATATAAAGTAAAAAAATATACAAGTAAAGAAGATGAAAGTTAGTCGATTATTACAAAATTGCATTATTATATATATGCATATCTACTATCATAGTAAAATTATTCTATTAATTAATTAACTTCGTTGTGAAGAGAGAGATAGTATTAGTTAAGTTGCTGATGTTTGTTTCACAAAGTGCACTAACGCGCACATGCTGTTTTTGCAAAACGTGTTTACGAACGCCACGATCGACGATAAAGTTGACTAATTAACATATTGCGTAGTGTCTACAATGCACTGTATGCTATACGTATGTAACGTGTGACACGATCGTATCTGCGCGTATTTTTATTGCGACCACGGGTTCTCGCGTCGGAAATGTGCCAATGGAAATGTGTAACGTATATCATCAATTTTATTACAAATGGACTTTTTGCTCGAAAATTCAACCGAAATTAACCGTTCATGAGACGTTAATTTAATGCGTTACTTTCAATGCCCTTATTTCAAACGCATACCGTATGCACCGTATTCAAGTCCTTGAAACAGCGAAAACAATACGTTTTACGTAATTAGCGATTATTTCATTCTCCATTCGACAACATTAGAGTTACAGTTTTTTTTCCAGACAAACTTGTTTGCGATTCGCAATCTACGTAACAGTAGCCTTCACGCGCGCACAATGCGTTTCATTAACATTTTATGTATTCGCATGCATCGTGGACACATCTTTTTGTCGATCGAGACAACGTAAAGCGCATCCTGTTCCGATTAGGGAGTGTGCGTGTTATCTCATGTACGTCCAGAAAGAAATTCGCGTCTCTCGGATAAGATCTTGGAAAGCGCACGAGCACGAGTCCGGATTCTCATTCTTTATTAACCTCCTGGTCTTTTTAATATGCACGCTTTATGAGCGCGAATAATACGCCCGGGTTTAGCAAGACTGCGGAAAAATATCGGCTTTTTTATTGCACGGGGACTTCTACGTGGTAATAATCTTGTGGCCTGCTGCGAACGATAGGCGAGGCCACGTGTGGTGACTTGCTTGAAGGTAAAACGCTGGTTTGCAGTAACTGTTTAACGATTTGCCGAATAAAAAGTTTTACATATCCTAGAGAGGAAGAGTGAAAAACACGTCGCGCATTAGAATATACAAGTTTATGATTGAATGGTAAAAACCGAACGGCTGCATTCAAATGCAGATTTCACAATGCGAAACATTAGCACGTGACGAGCATATGTGCGCGTGTGTGAATTATTAGAAAGATGTAAAGAGATGGATAAGTTCATGGTAACTGTTAAACGTCGAGAATAACATCTTTTAAATTTTCATAATTAAAATTACTTTTGTTAGAAAATATTTAATTCAAGTTTACTTGAAATTAACCAGGAGATGAAATTTGTTCGTGAATTTACGAAACTAGATTCTTAAAAATTCCTCGAATTCGCTTGAAAATTATCGATACAAGGATTTCTTTTAAGAACAAATTTCCGGTCGATTTAAAGCATTCATCCGGTACTTGCCTAAAATATCATCCGGTGATTCCAAGGTACTGTATCACAGGAATGTTGTCTTGCAGTTAAGCCTTGACGTAAGATAACGCGTCGTAAACCGGGGTCATTGTCATCAACGCGTGGTGCGGAAGAGTCGCTCTGATAAATTCCCGCCTTCGTTTACACAAACGTTGCGAACATCGCGACGGGAGACATCGGGTATATTATGCCTGTCGCAACCCCTTGATACACCACTTCAGACAGGTATACCTCGCGACAAAGAAACGCGCCCGTTTGCGCCCGTTTCCTAGCGGCTCTGACGGTTACGTCGATTTCCGTCACATTGGAAATCGATAGCAAATAATTAAGCCTCGACTGCCGCTTCGAACCGATTTGTGCTTGCTAACGAGTTACCCATCAGGATACCGATAATAGGCGAAGATAGGTCGATGACGGCGCCTCCGGGGCCGTTCTGATTACACCATTACCTACTTGTGCCACTACTAATCACTCGGTTGCGTACATGTATGTCTTTTGTGTGCGTGCAGCGCGCGCGCGTGCATATACGTGTGCGATGAATACATGTGCAATTGGTTTATCGTAATTAGCATCTCGTGGAGGCTGGGCGAACGAACAGAAAATTTCCGGGCTAATGACTGTGAAATTCGTTCAAATCCTTATCGATTTGGGAAACCGTGCAGTTTTCTGTCGAGCTTTCGACAATACTGGTCATCAAATCTGGTTGGCTGCATTAAAACTGAAACTAAGAAAAAGATTAAATATAATGATTCGTACGTAGATGAGCAGATAAAGAAAGAAAAAGGCGACTAAAGAGCATAAAGGGGGGAAAACTCTCTAGAGGATTGCCTCAGTAATTTTTTCTTTCCTGTACTATTAGCAAACAGGTGAACACCACATTCGCGTTGGAAATGGAAAGTCAAGACAATTATTATTCGGCCGAGCGGCGTAACAGAGCCCGTTCCAAAGACGAAGTAAAAACAGAAAGCGTGTCCATAGCGCGAACGCAGCGGAATTTTACGTCCGCATGCAGAATACGTTTGCATTTACCATTTTTGCAAATAAGACATTACAAGGGTTTCGCATATGAATGCGCATTTAGTGCCATGTTGAATCTCGCATACGTTCTAATCTATGCGCTTTAATTTTGCGTGGTGTCCTGCGAAGACTTCGATCTATATGAACATGCAGTATTTATATAAGAATATTAAGAATGCAATAAAATTGCGTTCTATTGTACTCTGTTAGCTCTCTATCTATATACAGGGTGTTTCCTAAGTAAGTAGACAAACTTAAGGAGGATATTCCTTGGCTTATTTTAAGAAGAAAAGGTCATATAAACATATGTCCTAAACTGCTTTGTTTTTCAAAAAAAAGTATCTGTCATTGTAAATACGTCTTGCTTGACGAGCGTTTCCATTAGCAAGACCGTATACGAAATGCATATCTGCCATTTCGGCGTTTGTGTAATTTACCATAATTAATAAAATTACATAACTTAATAGGAACTAATAAAGTTTGCGTCAAAGATAACGTGATAGCAGTGATGCCGGATAGCGTGCTTTTGCGGTACGAGTCAACAGCGGTGGGGATGGAATAAGGATGGTCTCGCGGCGGCCGCGCGGCGCAGTCTGAAACGAGTGTTCACTTGTGGCGTCGCGAGACCATCCCCACTCCATCCCCACCGCTGTTGACTCGTACTGCAAAAGCACGCTATCCGAAAAGTGAACGAAAACGGTGACGTACTTTTTTTGGAAAACAAAGCATTTTAGGACATATGTTTATATGACCTTTTCTTCTTAAAATAAGCCAAGAAATATCCTCCTTAAGTTTGTCTACTTACTTAGGAAACACCCTGTATATCTTCGTCTCCTCTCATTGCACGCGCGCGTTGCTTTAGTCTATTTTTTCCTTGCATTCCAGTTAGCAATCAGCCGCTCGAGCAATCACCTATCGATACTACATGTCGAATCGTTGTTTAGACCTATCAGCGAATAATCAATTGATCGGTTATGAGAACGTGGACATGACCAACGCGCGTGGACGTCATGCTCTTAGGGCGCCGATAAATTGGCCCGCGTAGCAAACATCGAAGATGTAATAAAGTGCGATAATATACCAACTTGTTGAATACGAATCGCATTTCGATCTCGGCGAACTCGAGAAGAAAACATTTGCGATTCATGTTTTATTTGCTCTCGCGGATATATACAAGTTTAAAATGAAGGTTGCAGACCAGATGGGACGAGAAATATTTGCGGCATTTATAATCATTTAATCTCACATGTCTGCATATGCATCTTCTACGCAAAACAGAAAACAGGATCTTCTGATTATTGACTGATTTTCGCCGCTCTATTAAACAGCGAACTCTCACGTGCGATCCCATGGCGCGCACATAGTGGAGTCCAGGAACTTTCGAACATGACCCGAGACCATGATCAAGGTGTGCGGGCACATGCAGCATCACGAATCCGATGCCTGAAGTTGCATCAGTTTCCGTCGTACTTGGTTCGTGCGTGTCTAGATTCGTGCATTATGACTTAGAGTTGCATCTGACAATTGACAATAAATTAGCATTTGCATGCATGTATACAAATTTTTGAGACGCATGAAAGATTAAACATAATTTTTAAAAATCAATAACACAAGATATGTTAAATAAATCAATGGATAAAAATGTTGCAATTTTGTAACGAACAATCATAATGCACGAATATTTCTAGAATGATCTGTAGTGTCGAAATACGACAAAAATTGATGCAACTTCATGTCGTAGAGCGTATAACGCCGTGTATACATTGAGGTGTATACACCTTGGCTTGCCGTACAGGGGATGCAGGAAATCTGTGCACGTACACGCACATAACGCACGTATGCATAATGCACGCACAGAGAAAGATAAAGAGAGAGCGACTCTTTGTCAGTCACGATGCGCCAACGTCGGTGGGCCCGTTCTCTTGGCCTCTTCCTATCGAGCATTCACGTATACACGCGCGTGCACTCGTGCTGCACCGCCTACGCCTAGCACATAATACCATACGATGCAAGGCGGATACTCACTACGAATATTGTCTATTGCATCGTCTCGCGAGTGTCTATCTGATTGGTTATCGTTTGGATCCCAGATACCAACATATGCAAAATTATCGTAAATAACAGATAATGACGTACACAAAACGAGCTGCAATTCTTATTTCTTGTTACTTTGTATTATAATATATTTCTGTCTAATTATTTTTGATCTGGGTATCTCCTGGTTACTTCATTTCTGTAGCTCTGTAGGTCCGAAAAAGGTTCGCGGTCGTCGAACGGCAACCTGCCGACCTGGCGACCTGGCGAGTCTGATACTGTGGTCGTCGACGTATAAACGTGTACGGCATCGCGCGGTAGAGGGAGTAATAGGTGCGCTTAGTTGTGTGTACGCCAGTGTGTGCGCGTTCATGAGATACCGGCTTAGTCAGGGAGAGGAAAGGAGATGAAGATACAGAGACCCGACAGGAACCACGAGAGGGAAGGATAAAGAAACGGTAACTTCGGTATCTGTATACGTTGTACCTTGAGCACCTTTGTAATATTCATACAATTTTCTCATTCGCAAAGGAAAACTTGCTCACATTTTTTTCACCTCAAAACTGCAACTAAAAATGCAACAAAAAACATAAAAAATTCGGAATTTCGCGACTCCTTAATCTTCGTGTCGCACGAGTCTCTCACGTGAGAGATTCGTACCGAAAGTAGTTGATCTAGAATCCCTGCTCGCAGATCGCTAAGGGCGAGAAAGACGCGGCGTTCGCGCGCGAACGAGACGGCGAGGGGAGCGCGCGGTCGCGCGGACAGTAGTGGCGGTGAGCGGCGGTGGCCGTGCGCGGGGGTGCGTGCCGCGGAACGGAGCAAGAAAGCGGGTGGGGGAAGCAGCGCGGAGTCTTTATAGCGTCACGCACACACGAGCACCGCGCGATCGCCTGACGGTGGTGGCGAAGTGGTGGAAGAGAGGCGCCGCGAGAGAGATGCGGCGAGGCGGCACGTTAGTATCGCCGAGGGAAGCGGCGCTCGGTGTGGTTGACGGCCGTCCGCTGCGCGCGAGAGTCTATCGCGGACTCTTCAAGCGGTGAACGAGCGAGCGAGCAAACGGTTTCGCTCTTCTTCGTCGTGTCGATCGCATCCTCGGCGCGGTGATCTTCCTGCAGGCGCGGGCGAGCGAGGAACGGCCTCTCGCTCTTCGCTCGAGAAGCCGGTGTTCGCGTCTCCTCGCCTCTCAGGATGGGTTAAGCCGCGTTCGCGAGTGCAATTGTTCGCGAGATACCAGTGACGTGACGTGACTGCTCCTGGGGGATACTACGTATAAGTGAGACAACCTGTTTGTCCTTTGTCCTCTTCGCGAGGAAGAGCAAGAGAGAGAGAGATAGAGAGCAACGTATTTTATATCCGTCGCCGTCGAAGTCGTTTGCTCGTCGCGTTCAGGGCGAATGAACTGCGCATGGCGATGATGGTTGGTTCCACGGTACGGCGATGTGCGAGTGATGAGGGAGCTACGTGACCGACCGAGCACGACCGGCTGTAACAGAACGAGAGAGAGAAGAGAGAAAAAAAGAGAGGCAGACAGAGAGAGAAAAAGATATATATATATATATATATATCCAACCTCGACCTCCAAGTGTCGGGTATTGTAGTAGCGTGCGGTAGAACGACGTTTTATGTCATGCGTGCAGACGAGTCTTCGATAGTTCGGAACACGTCGCGGTAAGGAGAACGTCGTAATTTGCGCGCGCGCACGCGGTGTGTATGTGCCTGATGCGAAGAGTCTAGTATTATTTAGTAAGGCTGAAACATTGGAAACGGAGTACCTTGTAACCTACCAAATAGCAAAACTGACGTGCGATACTTCTCTCGTGGCGACCCAACGGATTCCTAACGAAGCTTGGCTTACTTTCGATTTGAGAATCGTCGAGGATCTCCTAGAGGGTTCGCTCGCTGTGTTCCGAGCTCAACAAGTGGGCAATTGTAACCGTACGTAGCCGATCCTGCTCCCTCTGGATCCAGGAATCGCCGACGTTATCTCAATTGAGATCACGTGTCGAGACGGTGTCCGGAGAGTCCTTGATCCTACGTGTTTCCAGGACTCCCGCGTCGCTCCGATCGATTCCGCAGCGTCCGGCGCAACGAACGCGCAACAAGTCGAGAGGAGAGCGCGTGGGGAGCGCAAATCGATCGGAGCGTTTCTTCCTTACGTAAGATTCGGCGGCGCGCATCGCGATAACTTTTACTCATCGCAGTCGTCATCGTTGTTGTTGTCGCTCAACGTCGCCGCTGATAAGAGAGTCCAGAGCCCACGAGCGAGCAGACAATAGGTCGGCAGAGCGGCCAGTCGATGATCGCAAGTCGCGACGCGAGCGTATCTCGCTGCGAAAGAGCCCTCGTGAAGAGTGCACGCGCGGTATCCTAAGCCGAGATTATCTCGACAGCCCGATCTCCTGCATCCCTGCGTCGACTAACTCGCGGGTCGAGTCTCGCAGCCCGAGTGAACCGTCCAATTTGGATCTCGGATTTCCCACTGAAATCGTCACGAGTGCTTGCGGAGTGCGGGCAGTGTTACTTAAAGCGACGTGATGGTAAAGGTGCCGGCGTGAGAGAAGTCTGCCTTTGGGAAGTTTTCGGGTGCGGTGCAAGCAGAGCGGAGAAATTCGCGAGTCGTTTCCCACCCCCTCCCAGATCCGGAAGAGAGGGGTGTCTTAATCAGTAGCGCGGCAAGGCGCCAAGCGACTTTGAATGACCTTCGTATTCTGCGGCTTCGTCTTCGACTCGTCCGACGAGAAGACGAGACAAATGCCGGTCGCTTCGGAGGACTGGGTGCCCCACCCGGGCGCCAAGATAACCAGTTCCATCACCACCGTCAAGGGTGCCACCATACAGAGCACGACGACGGCCTGGATGTCCCCTTACAGCAGGACAACGCCGCCGGATCGCGGAGGGTCCAACAACAACAATAACAACAATAACAACAATAATGGTGTGGTTATACTAGATGGATGCAGGCCGCCGGCGGCCACCACGGCCAGAAGGTTCTTCAGGTGGTTCAGTAGGCTCGGGCAGCCACCGATGGGCAAGTCAGGTAAGAAAAGAAGAGACGGTGCTGTAAAATACAAAAAAACATTTGCAGCGGCATTTATTCCGTGTATCTTTGTAAAAACTATCTGAAGGATCCTGTTTTTAATAGCGATTTTTGACTTCGTTAGAAGAAATTTTTAATCTGGATTCAAAAATAGGAGAGTCACTCACACAATATACATGCAGGGACACATACATGTACATACACGCACATATATTCGTTGATACAAGTTCCGTGTTTAATCTTTTGATCTTGAATCGTCTCGTAATGACGTGACATTTTATATCTTCTTTATTTTGTATATTCACTGTTCATGATTGACATTTCTTTCTTCTTCTCTTTCTCTATCTTTCTCTCTCAGGCGTCAATATTACTTAAATTGTAGTTTTGTTGCGGTATTCAATGTATTTTATGTTTCTCAAAACCATATAATCATCATCCCTTTATCACTTATCTTTCTCGTTGGATATTTATCTCTTTAAACTTTAATTCTCGAGATCCGAGAGATTAAAGAGGACATAAGAGATATATACGATGATGCGACATTACAACAAGATTTAGATGAACATTATGACACCTGATACGTGGAGAAAACTAACATGTGTAGCTTATCACAATTCTTAATATTCTTTTATCTTAAATGCCAAATATATCTCCATTTAATCTCTCGATAAGTGTGATTTGCCAGTGAAATCAGCGATATACACTATTATTTGGAACGTCTAAAGATTTAAACGTGGCGTGCCGTAATCAGTCGTGACGTTACGTATCGTGGTTGCGAGATTCGAAGCAAACCGGTAGAGCGACTCACGCTCGTGATTGTTTCGAATCGCGTAGAGATCATTACCCCCTCCCCCACTCTTCAATCAATTTCTCTTTCTCTTCTCTTATCTATCCGTTACTGTTAGTCATCATCACAGATGCGGCATACGTGGTTTCTGTTGACGAGGAAAACGTGTTGCACGAGATGAAATCGCGCTATTACCTCGATTTTGAGAAGCACACATATATATATAATATATGATATATATACATATACATCTATACACACGTAGATATATTATGTAAAAGTATATACATGCCGCGCGTGCACTGCGTTAACGGTTCTTCCCTCACATGGATTTCTGCTTTTCATGATACATGTACATGGTCGTTGCCGATGTTGTTGCTTGTGTTTCGTCCATATGGCGTCGAACAAAGAAACCAGCAGATCTAAAACGAGTGACAAATGAGTACCTTGATTGAACAGGTTTCATGTAGCGCGATGCACCAGGTGTTTGAACTTTACAAACCTATCCTCGAGTCTGACGAACTTTAAGCGTGTATTTTCTCAGTTTGTTATAACAGTTGTACACCACATGAAATATCATTTCTCCATTACAGAAGTTAACTTTGAAATGCTTATTGCATCGGAACGATATATCTTATCATCTTGCGTAAAAGGTATTATATAAGATTTCCGAAAATCGCGTTCACGTTGCGAGATATTGTATGTATCAAAATAATATATCTCGTAAGATGGTCATTATTCAGTGATAATGTCTTAATAATTTTTACATACGGAGTAATCTCTCGAAAGATGAATTAATGTATGAAAATAAATCACGTAAATTAATGCAAAAACTTAAATTTTATACTTAAATTTCTCGTGTGCTCTCTTCTTACATGATCAAAATGATTATAGTCGTTATGTGCCGTGCATTTAGTTTGCAAACTGTATCGTTAAAAGCTTTTATGAAATATTAATACCTGTCTTTTTATCGCATTTAGATTCACTTTTTCGTTTAACTTTGGCTGTATTAGAAATCGCAGGAAACTCTCGCAAAATTTATATCGAATGACTAACGGCGCATTAATGAGCGTTTCACGTTTATACAGCTTACGAGGAATAATAATTGATATCGTATATCTAACGCGTCTTGCGCTATTCAGGAGTTCCGTTGAGTGGTAAAAGAAATCGCCTAATTAAATTTTATCGACTAAGCGTAAAATGAGGACTCTACCATCGACGGCGGCAATAAAATTCGTACAAAGCCGTTGCTCTTTCGTGCAGAACTGAATACACGTTAACGCACGTGCCACATTGAGGCTTGGCATTGATTTTACCCTGTACTTTGTCGAAAACCTTCAAAAATCAGCCCTACAATTATCCGTGTGTGTAATTCTACTTTTCGACGTAATTCTATCGGAATATATTTTATAAATGGATGGGTAGAAATCGTCGTTCCAGACTGATGTTTTCGCTCTGGCGCGTATTTCGTAGCTCAAGTGAGTCGTACACGTGACGAAACAGAAATCGTGCGATTGCGAGCACAGGGCTCGATAAGTCAGCCCACACGTGTCGAGCCGGGTGTGTTATAGCCCAGCGAACGAACCAGGCGATTTCGAGTGTCGCAATAACAACAGGGTCGGTAAACTCTGTTGTCATTTATCACAACGCATTACTGAGGTTTCCCCTATTCGGGAATGCACACAACACTTTCTCGTTAGATAACAGTCCATTAAACTGAAGTTTCTGCCTAAGTTGACGAATCACAGCTGGGAATAAAAGTGAAATTAATTTTTATATCACTTTCACGCAAAATTAGTTGAAGCTTGCTGATAATAATGACGAATTGATAATCACGTTGCTTAATGAGGATTTTTATCAAAAGTGTAAGAGGCGAAAAATAACTAGGAGACTGCCTTAGATTTGAACTCGAACTCTCCGGGATCCCTGGTTCACACGCCTAGGTCTTAGGCTGTACGGCCAATATACTCCTACTGTTATGATCAACTTGTTTTCATTCCGATCCTCTATACGACCTGTCAGTCTCGACTATCTTTCCAGATCTTACAGCTCGGCCAGCCTGACATTACATTCGTCCCCGAATGTCTCCAAATCGTCGGTTCACTCCACTTGAGTCCCTCCCAACCTCCATTTTTGGTTCACTCTTCTGAGTCCCTCCCAACATCCATTTTTGGTTCACTCTTCTGAGTCCCTCCCAACCTCCATGTTGGTTCACTCCTCTGAGTCCTTCCCAATCTCCATGTTGGTTCACTCCTCTGAGTCCGTCCCGACCTCCATGTTCAGGCTTCACTACCGGCCAGCTGCTTCTCAACTCCCTCCTCTCCGAGGGATAGCGGATGAATCTCAACTGTCTTCGAGGGGTAGCGGATTTTATCCCACTTCTGAATTGTAAGAGGCGAAAAATAACTAGGAGACTGCCTTAGATTTGAACTCGAACTCTCCGGGATCCCTGGTTCACACGCCTAGGTCTTAGGCTGTACGGCCAATACTCCTACTGTTGTGATCAACTTGTTTTCATTTCGATCCTCTATACGACCTGTCAGTCTCGACTATCTTTCCAGATCTTACAAAAGTTATTACTTGGGAATAAAATTATGCATTGCATGCAAGTTATGAAAAATCTCTCTGACATGAATATATCTTATATAATTTCACGTGATATATTCGCTGTAATATCGTAATACCAAAAAGGAATATACAAAGCTAAATAATGACATCCGAAAGTCCATATTTCACATTCGTTAACGAATCGTGTGTGCCCACGATATTCCCGAGACTGACATTCTCCGACACGATGCAACGCGAGATAGTGCGGTAACTGGACCGGAAAGAAGATGAACCGTAAACTCGATAAATAAACATTAGACTCGACGGTAAAACCAGGCCGCCGACAACAGCATTCGCAATAATAATCGCTGTTCCATCCTTCTCGCGCGAACAGAGACGCAGCACGACATCGTCGCGTCGCATTGCGTCGCAACCGTGGAAGCTGGCTGGCGTGGCTTCCTCGAGAAGATCAGGACACGTGAACGGGATTATGTTCTGCTGGGTGGAATTGTAGGATCTTCACGCTAGCCGACGCCCGCGCGACGGAGATCGTTATGCGTTAAAAGTAGGCTGCGATTTTGCTGTACGGAACGATCCTCTAGCCTTGGTGCACGGCTTCATGCAGTGCGTTTTGTTCAATCAGAATATTCCTTTGCGTAATTCCAGGGAGAAAGTCCCTTGGTCGGCAATCAGTTTTTCAGAAATTTGTATGACATATGATTTTCACGATGATGGTGATGGAAAGTTTTAAAATTGCATGAAAAATATTAGAAATGGTAGCATTAAGTGAATCATACAATACACGGCAATCTTGCAGCAGATATTAGAAAACGTTAGTTCATTAGACATTATATGTGTATCTCGTCGTTGATGTGTATAGAAAGTAAGAATTTTGATTCTCCGCACGTATCAATAATTTGAAAAAGCTTTGGGTATACCTGGGTATGTGGTGACTGTGAGGCCGAACGGAAACAGTTGGGGATGTAATTAAAGCGCGTTCCACGGTCGACAGCAACTCATTGTCACCTGTCGGTTGCCATCCGCACCTGTCGATCTACCATCTCTTTAACTGGCTTCTTGCTATCGAAACGAAGTATTAAATTATATTTAATTACTTATCATGTTTATTGTTTGTTATTTCATTATCACATTGTCCCTATAACTCGAATTATTGCGGACAAATAATTAATTGTCGGCTGCATATTATCTTCTTTTCTCGCGTTGCAATTATTGCAGATGTAATAAAAAAATGCACAATTTTTATTATCTATAAATTTGATTTTCTTTTTAGCAAGGATAGAATTAAATTATCTTCGGGACATGTCATAGCTTTTGAAGAATGCAGGAATAAAGGAAGCATATACTTTTTATTACTATTGGGAGACAGTTTTATTATTGTGTTCGTCGTGAAGAATGAGCACAATGTAGTGCACATTCCGAGGTCGATGCGGTGGCGTTGCCGAACTTTTCATTGCTGTGTCGTAACATTTCGAAACTCTGGTAACACGCCAGCCGATGACACACCCGTGTCATCGGTAGACGCGTATACCGCATGCGCGACTTTCGCGAGCAAGCGGCTGATTTGTATGGTGAATCGCGTTCGTAAACGGCTTTTGCGGCATTAACGTAAGCGGCTCTCGTACAGAAGTACATACGGTACACGAGAGGCTTTTTAACGACGGCACGTTGCCGACGTTGTGCAATTCCGGGCTCATTCGAGGCACACAAGAGGCGGAGGCGTAGGCGAGGTCACGTGTAATCGCCACGACTTGTCCCCCGCGCGGCGCGACGTGAGAGCACGGCGATCCGATTCTCATCGCCGAGGAAAACCGAGACGGATTTAACTCCGATCGATATCGGGTTCCTTAACTCCTTCACGACACCATCCTTCCATCACGTTCTATATTATTATATTACATAATGTGTATCCTTTTATCTCGAATTAATACAAAGCTGTACGATGTATATGTTTTATTCATTCTTAATGAAAAACGTCTCAAGAATCGTACTGGCTTTGAGAGAGAAGTGTGTCACACGTGAAGGTTCAGATTTGCTCGGATTCGAGATGATTATTACAGAAAAAAAGATTACGATTTCAGAAGTGTTACAAATTTTTTCTGACTGAGCCACTTTATTTACACATAGATCAAACAGAAAGTCGTACTACATTTGAGACTAACCGTGGAAGAAATTGATTGCAAGTTTCGAGTTTCGTTGCTGTAGGCTGTTTAAGCTGGAGTTAAGGGGGGAGCCTGCTTTAGAACGCTGAAAATAAGGTATATTTTACGAATTGTTTTTGGAGAAACTATACAGCGGATCATTATAAAACTTTGATGCATTTATTAGTACATGTTTAAAGATACAAAAAATTATTTTTTGATTTGAATATATCGCTTGTAGAGGTCGTCCTGGAGAAATCTTAGTGCAGCCGCGTCGCCGGCGTTGCAAATTGGTGAGCATTCTCCTGCCTCCAAATTTCGTCTAAACTGAAAAATTGAAATATCTTCTCGTTATTTATGAATTCCCATCGTCGATGAACCAAAGAGAGAAGAAAAAAGTTGAAAAGTGCCAAAATGGTGGAGCTTAGAACACAAAAGTACGATTTTTAGGCAAAGTTTTTGAACTTTTTCATGCAAAAATAATTGTTTAACTTAATGTTTTTATGAATATTAAAGGTTCATCGACGATGGGAATTCATAAATAACAAGAAAATATTTCAATTTTTCAGTTTGGATGAAATTTGGAGGCAGGAGAATGCTCGCCAATTTACAATGCCGGCTGCACTAAGATGCCTCCAGGACGACCTCTACAGGCGATATATTCAAACAAAAAAATAATTTTTTTATCTTTAAACATGTACTAATAAATGCATCAAAGTTTTATAATGATCTGCTGTATAGTTTCTCCAAAAAAATTCGTAAAATTATACCTTATTTTCAGCGTTCTAAAGCAGGCTCCCCCCTTAACGCTTCGCCCACGAGGTTGCGTAGGATCAAAGATCTCCAAAGTAATTCCCTTTTGATCCAACATCCGCGATAGAGGAGCGTTGTTCGCAGGTGGTGTTAAGACATAAGGGGGACACGACGCGATTATTCCTCGTCGGTCGTTCTAGCCGTCGTTGTCGCGCCGGAGCTTCCGAGCCGAGAGAGAAAAAGAGAGAGAGAGGTCATTGCCTCATAATCTCCGGAGGGGGAGGGAAGAATTACGCAGGTGCTTGGAAGAATTCATCGATTGTCGCTGTAACGAACGTTTGCCGTCTCGCGAGCAGCACGTACGCGCCACGGAACGCGCGTGCATCCGCTCCGCGCGCGCGACTCACCGTTCGCCACTCGCGCGAGCGTGACTAATGTATCTCGAGGAAGATGTACCTCTCGTCTCGGCAATGGACTGGATTTCCTTGAAAATTCTTCCGACCAGAACAACGGTGTCCTGCTACATCTTTTTCTGTCCGCGCTCGCGCGTGCGATCATTGTTCATCGCTTAACGGGAAATTCTTCTTTCCTGGAAAACTCGATCGTATCGTTGCGATAGTAATTCCGATTTTTCTTTCATTTATTTTATACGCGACGTATCAGAAAAATCGTACTTTTATCGTAGCTCATTCAGGCGCGCAATTGAGGCTAATTTGGACAAATTTACTACAATTATTGTGTTGATTTTGGTTGATCTGATAAAATTGAATATGATAAAATTGAATTTTGATGATATATATATAATAGTCTTGAAAGAGAGAGAGAGAGAGAGAAAGCGTATTTATTATATAATAAAGCAGCAATTTTTGCGCAACAGGAAAATGTGAGACGGAAGTTGAGCGATTACACCGCGGCCACGTTCGACGGGCGTCACGAGACGTCACCTTCGAGATTTGCACTCGGCAAGAAAGCGAAACCGCGATCATTTCCGAGGTACGTGCGCGTAATGATGATTTCGAAATTCAGGATAGGCCGGTCGAACGCGATATTCGTACGAAGATTAGCGCAGTCGACGATCTCTCGGGACTTTCGCGCGATTGCGGAAACGGACGGATGCGACGACCTGCAATTCTTTCACCAATTCACCGATTCGTTTCACCGATGTATCCTCCAATTTCCACCCGCAGTATATTTTCACGAAAAGAGAGATTAATATGCGATGTAAAAATGTTAAGTGGCGTAACTGTTTTTCCGCATATAATTTTTCTCGGAGAAACGCAATATTTTTATACGAATTTACCTGCATTACTCTCACTTCTTACTCATTCTTTTTCGTTAAAATTTAATAGGATCGGACTCATGAGATTTGAAACGATGAAGAGTAGGGGATGGAAGCGCGCATTGAGAATTGTGCGACGAGATGGATTCGAAAATGTGGAAATCGTGTCATGAAAATGAAAGCAAAGTAGGCAAAAAAAATTATTCTCTTCAATCTTGAAGTTGGAAATGGAGAAGCACACTTGCACACTTATTTGTATTACATTTACGTGCCATATCTGTGATGCTTCAAACATTAATAAAAAGCGTAATCATTTGTCACAATTCAATATTATCAGTTACGCTATTTAAGCAGCACGATCCGCGCGGAAAAGTATAATAAATAGAGGAGAATCCCCTATTATGAGATATGCTCCTAATATGAGATAATGGAGTTTCTGCTAAACTAGTGAGCACTATCTGTTAATTCCACCATAAACTTATTACTCTTGGTGTAAAATGTATTTAGTGAAAAATTCATTGTTCGTTATTGCGTTTAGCTTTTGCAAGAAAAGGTTTGTGAAATTGTGAACATGTCAAAGAAACTTAAGGTAAGTCTTTAAACCTTGTTTATTACATAATAAAGAAATGGTTGGCAATAAATTCAGTATGCAATGATAGAGTAGAATCGTAGTAACAGGAAAATACGCGATTTGTTGAATTGCTTAATTGTAGAGGTTAGATTTCATGATCGCGGAACCGCTGGGCGTGTGGCTCGTATAATGAGATATTCAGGGTACCTTTAATATGAGATAATTATTGCTCGAATATGAAGAGTATATAGTGTAATAAAAAGAAAGAAAATACTACGTTAAGGGTAAAGAAAAGTTAATACGAATTTATATTACGAATTTTTGTGTATTTAATTTTTATAGAATCTGACTATGGAGGTTAGAGAAACGAGGAAGCGTTGACAGTGGAATCGTGAAGATTTGGCGAAGGCTGTGGCAGCAGTATTTTTATAAAAATATCTAATAAAGTTTTTTACTTGCAATACTGATGTATTTTGCACTTTTAACACCGATTTCTCAAGGTATCTTATATTAGGAGCACACTTTCGCGATCTTGCATAAAGCTCTTTTAAAAAATTTTTTTAATTTTCAGACAAAATAATATTTAAATTAGATTTTTCATTTCACCAACCTAAAGCTTATTAAATTCTCTTCAAGAGAACGTATTACATTTTTAAATTCTGCCTATAGATTTCCTTACATTCGGCAAAATCGATATGGTATCTCATAATTGGGGACTTTCCTCTATAATTTATAGATCGACGTAATAAAAATCTTACAATCTAAATATTCGTACGCAAATCAGGAAAATGCCATATTCGAGCATGACGTGGAAATTATGGAACGTGCCATTTCTCGATGTACTCTATCAATCAAGCAAAGTGTATTGGAAAAACATTACGAGTAGATTGGATTGAGGAATAAATTAAAATTAAAGACTCAGTTACTGATTCACTTGCACTGACTATATGCTACTATGTTAACTGTTCGCCAGAGACCAGTTATTTTTACGACCCATTCTCTCTGGGACTCGGGTTTTGAAGCTTAATGCAATTCACCCCCTGACCTCATTCGCTGACCGTTACTATCGAGTATCGTTCCCAAACTGTGCGGCGATACACCAACGTTACGTATCTGTTTTTCAAACAATATGGAGATATTGGAGTGTAATCAACAATCTAAAACTATAATTTATGTATTATATTTTTGATATAATTTACATAGTTTATATAATTATGCTGTTAATGGATATCAAACGGACATAAAATTGATATTTATGTAGGTTTTGTCATCAAATTTTATTTTTATCATCAGATAATTCGAACTAGACTTCGATAAGATAGTACAGAAAAATTTTTTCTGGCTATGTACATTTTTATAAAAGCTTCAAGAAATCTTTCAATGAAATTGCTTTCCAATCTACATCCAATGCACAGTATATGCATAATTAAATGGACTGGCATGCCGACTCGAGCAATCCTAATCATGTCTCTCTGTTCTGTGACCCGATGCATGGAAAATATCTGAAGGAGATATTCCGCAACCTCCCACGCGAGGTCAAGGATTACGTGCGAATGGCTATTATTTGTAATCCGCGGCGACTCCTCGTCTCCGCTTCTCGCGAGGTCCACTTTGGTAATCTGTAAACGCCAAGTCGCGAACAAAGCATCCATTGTCGTTGCGCGTGTGCGACATACGCGCACGAGATTGTGTCTTTCGCGCCGAGCTCTTATGGTGCGCCGACCATTTGCGAAACCATCGTCTCTCGTTACGGCGCGAGGGAAGGATAACGGGTCGACACTGGCCGCCATTATTTGTTCCGCGAGTTTCACAATGCCGGGTATCTCGGCGAAGTACAAATTTTTCGTTCACGGCGATTCTTCTATTTTTCTCGAATGGATTGTAAACATATAGTATTGTAAATATGATGTAATAAGATTCTTCTGATTAATCATATTTTGACTCTTGGTCGGACTAATATTAATGTGACAAAATTATTAGCTGAAAGCTCGATATATTGATTTGCATTATTATGTTTAATTCTTAAAAATAATATACACTTTAGAGAAGTTTAGGTATTTTAGGTATTACGTGTCATTTTCTTTTATATTTTATTTATATAGTGTACATTTCATCGTATATTTTTTTCAAGACAGAATAAATTTATAAAAAGCTATTTGCGCTGTTACGACGCTGTGCAAATATGATTAAATAATCTTTTAAATTATGTCTGCGTTACGAAACCGTGTTTGCGCTAGTAGTTAGCATGCACAGAGCAAGTTGTTGAATCGGAATCAAGCCCCATGATGTATCGTGACATCGTGAGTTTAATATCGGTTATCGTTAAAAGGTATGATACTATCAGTGCTCTGTATTACGCCGATATAAATGTTGTAACGTCACATTTTCTGCTTTTATTGTAATAGCAGTAAATTGTATCTAATTATTTCAATGCCACTAACTTCTTATTAGTTTTTTCTTTATAAAAAGAAAATTAACTTTCTTTCTGGTTTCTTTTTCTTACAAAGATTTAAATGCTTGAACCACTTGTATTTTACTTGATATGTAGGAGCTAAGCTATTTTTACGTCGTCATATCGTCATCTTAAATTAAATTTAGATACATTTTTAAACGAATACACATGTAATTTACACTTATAAAATAAAATTTATAAATTATAGGTAAAATTCGATCGATGTCGCTATTGTATGACATCTGTCAATTTTCGCAATAAAATGCAATTAATAATAAAATATTGTGCCAATATGTATATCGGATGAGCGTTGATATCGATTATGAAGAGAATCCTCACCGCTTTCAAAACGAGTAGAAATTCAGGATTATGATGCGCGCTCGTTAACGACGCAGGCCGTTGCATTTCATAACGGGATGCTAAGCCGCGGAACCGAGTCGGACCGGCTTCGTGTGGTCGCACGATCACATCGTAAATCACGCACGCGGGCGTAACGTCGCTTGCGGAAAATAGTGGCACGGAAACGCAGATCGAGGAAAACGTTGCCGGTTGAGGCTCACCGAGCTCAGGTGAACAATCAAGTCACGACATTGAGCTATTCGTTGCGATGACTAACAGTTTTCCATTTAGTTTATCGCTGGTGCAAACCCCGATGAACACAGAAAAATTAACATCTGCATTGCTAATACTTCTACTTTAACAGAAACGCTTATATACACGATGTAACTTTTGGAATAGTTAAATAAAAAAAATAGTGAGGAGGAGAAGAGAGGAGGAGGTGTGCCTTGACAGTCTGAGAAGCGCAAATTCCGAGACAGTTATTTAACGTAATATAAATTAATGACGCAATGGAAAAATTTGCTATGCAGGCTCGTTGCAAAAGAACACGTGGATAATTTGCATATGACGCACGTTTTACAACGGACTGCCGGCCTTGCTTGCCAGCATTTTGGATTTCAGAAATCGCATCCCGATACGCGGTGCGCTCCAGTATTTTCTCCCTGAGCAAACATGCGTCTTGCATAACACTAGGAAGTGAAGGTGGCTCGTGCTGCAGTTGCGCAACAAAGCAAAAGATACCGCAGCGCCAGGCGGATCTAATTTTCGTATTATGCACGGTGCTCAGCTTTTTCCGCCTAGGGACACCGCATCCCGCCGAATTTTATTTTTGCCTTTTGTTCCCGGGAGATATCATTTTGCAGAGAAATATCATCCGGGAAATTCAGAATCCGCCGCGAAAAATCTGCGCGTTTGCAACGAGCTCAACAATGCCAAACACATTTTCTTTACATATTTTTACGTGCAACATTTGGAGAGCTGTTACGTTTGCAGAAACACATTTATTAACGGATTTAACGTATTTATAATTTTCTCTTTCAAGTGACATTTAATATCTTTGCATAACATTTAATATTTTTAATTGCATTCTGACAATTGTATTCTTAAAAAAGGAATCAAATTTGTGCAGCAAAATTTAAGATCTTAGAACTTCCAAGGCAAATCACTTTTAGATAAATATAGATTATATTCATAGATGTAGCATAAAGACAATGTGAGAAGGATTGTTCTTGTTAATACATGCAACTAGGAAGGGCTTGGTACTTCTATAGAGGTAGGTTTCTTACCGAATGCGTTGGTAGCTATTGTCGCGTGTTTGGAGCTTCTCATTAATAAAACCTCGAGCCTTCCTGTGACTGCTATTCAACGATAGTGGATGAATTTACGAGTAACCACCCATCCACCTACGCGAGCTCATAAAGAATACGTGAACGCGACAGTTGCTAATTGCACGTGGTAGATTCGCGTGTATTCGCGCCACGAGAAAATACGTCGAGTCGGCTCATTGTGCGCACGATTTGTATGTCTCAGCAGCGCAGAGGAATAAAGCGTGCGCGATACAAAGAAATGTTTAATTTTTGGTACGAGCGGAAACTGCGTTGCAACACTCGTCCCTCATTCAGACTTGGGAAATTCCTGCTTTGCGCACTAGGTCATCATTTGCCCCTTGCTCCTTTCGTCATCAGAGGAAACAATGAAATTTCTACCAAGCGGATTTACGATATTTTACGTAGAATAATTTCTATTTCTGCTGAAAAAGCTCGGAAAACGTTGCGAAGTATTATATTTTTTGCGCATTAGGCTATTATTCTTCTTTTTTGTCGTTCCAAGAGAAAACTGGAATTTTTACAAAGCACTATAAAAATATTTTATATAAATTATGTCTTTTTATTTAATTAATTTGAACATTTTTTGAAATGTGTTTTTTTGTACTATTTGATTATAAAAAGGAGAAATTTTCTTATTCCCTCGTAATAAAAGAACTATAAGAAAGATATGAAGTTGAAAGTAAAATACATAAAGTAGAATAATTAGTTTTCTAGAGTAAAAGTTTCCTGAAATAAATTTTTATGTTGTAATAAATTGCACTTCGCATAACATATCAAGAAAATTAAGATACGCTGATGTTATGTTAACACCGTTTACATTTACCGCAGTTCAAGTTCTTGAGATAACTATGTAAAATTTCTAAAACAAATATCTAGTAACATGCGTATGTGTGTGCATTTGAACGCAAAGTAAAGCAGCATACAATCATAGATATAATATTTCATTCCGTAGATGTCAGAATTGTTTATTTTTATCTCGCCAGCAAAACATTATGAAATCTGTTATGTAAAAGTTTTTGAAGTGCAACTCCAAGCAAAATTGATGACTAGCTACGTCACAATATGTTGCGGTCTCTGATATATTAGCGTTGTACGAATAATTGATTCTTAACGAATGAATAATTATATCAGCGATAGCTTAACAGTGAAGTATAGTAACAGTAGATATAGACAGCTAAGCAAAGATTACTAATCGTAAGAGAACTCGTTGGTTCCACTCGAGCGGGTAGCTGGACACGAACATGGGCGTTAACCATGGAGCACTCGTAGTTTTCGCAATCTAGCGTTCGTAACAATGAGCAGTACGCGCATTTACCCGCTTGTCCACCCACCCGATGTAACCTTCGTCTAACTCTCGCGGCTAATGCAGTAATATGCTAATAATGTCTCGTGTTAAATGAAATCGTGTGGGAAACATGGCGCGCTATAACGCCGACCCGAGATTTCCGAGCAACTTAATACAACAAACTGCTTATTACGGACTTGTATTGTGCTATTATGCGACAAGTTTGCATAACGCGGAGATAAAAATTTACCAAGATTTTACCTTCTCCAACAGCGACATATTTTGATAAGCATCGATAATTTCGAAATACCTAGTTTTATGAAAAAGATGCTTGGACTTTTAACTTTCTAACAATAAGATTTGACGGAAAATTAAATATAGTTTATTTATAAATTCTCTATAATTGGTTACGTAGAATCAAAAGATCAAGTACTTCTCTCATTCTTTTAACGATCTAATAAAAGTGGCTTACTGAGTTTTTCATTTAATTGTATTCAAGCTATCGCTTTTTCCATCGAATATCATCTTTAATTGGCTCTTTGCTAAACTGTTGGCTCATGTTTGTAATGAGAATTATGTAAAATTTTACAGAGCAACTTGAGTTTGTAATTTCTATCGAAATAGAATGATAGAGAAAAGCGTTTTATCCTTTATATGTGATCTGCCTATAAGCTCAACTTCCATTACGATCGATCCCCGATAGTCTGGCTAAGCTTCATTAATGTTTCATGGAGGTCAGGACTTTATTAACTGAACTTTTGCATATTTTGTTTCAGGTGAGTGCAATGACCAGTATCGAAGTACCGTCTATGTATATGTAAGTGGAAGTACAAATAGATTTATTCAAAAAAGATCGTATCGAAAATGTGATGTATGTAAATAACGCAATTATAATGATCTTTCTTTCTTTGTCTCTTTTGCATTCTTTACATCTTTCATTTTGCACGCAGAGTATTATTTTCTAAGTTATAATACTTTTATATGCAATATACAATTTTACCATTTACGGAAAAGAGTAGAGTTTGCAATCTTTCAAAGTTTGTTTTTCTTAATGTTACTGTTAATTTATATGATTCTAATTGTAATGATTTCTGTTGATAATTTGACCGTCATTTATTGATTCGGAAACCGACAATCACAATCAAAATAATGGCATCTACTCTTTAAATGCTAATTGATACTATTAATTATTATTGCACTTAAAACAATAATTATTGTGAATTGTCGTAACAATAAAACAGGAAAATTAACAAGAATAATGCTTATTTATTTTACTGCTTTGCGTTTATCGGTTAGTGACTTATAAAAATCGCAGAAACTCGTCACGTATGCCATTATCATTCAATGATCGTTATTTAGTATGTGAATTGCAATTCTACGAATTGCTATATACAATATGTGAATGTGATAAACAGTACGTGCATCGCTTGAAAATAAGCGTGTAATGTTAATTTGCAAATTAATCATAATTACCATTACATCTCGTCGCCAGTTTAACTAAACTGCAAGCATACAAAGAAAACATCGGATATTCTACAGATTAATCTTCTTAAAAAAAGAGCAAAAGAAATTTACATAAAGTAAAATTTTATAAAATAAACATTGAGGTACAATCCTAACTGTTTCCAAAGAAAAACATGAAAATTTTAAATTACGATTTATGTACAAAGGATGTTATGATTAATATTTTATATAAATTATACTTTCACACAAAATTTATTTTCTTAGAAAAAAGCCAATTGTCTTCCTTGGTTACATCTATTTCGAAACTGAAATGCATAATGATTGTCATATTGTTCCTGTCTCCTTTTCCATTTATCCTAAGCGCTGTTTTAGTAGAAACTTCTCTCGCGTGGGAAAGGGAAGAGTGAGTTAGAGTTTTGAAGGTGCACGTCGTGCCCCGCGGAGAACCGACGACACTGGACGTATCGTCGAGGCGAGTCACGCAAAAGAGAAAGAAAGAGAGAGAAACGCGGTACGGGCCCATTAATATTGCAGACAAGGCGGAGAAAGGCCCGAGTGCGGCTAAGAGAAGATCCTTTTAATTATTTGCCTCCTACAGCGGTCGATGCCGATCGAAATTACGGTGACCTACCCAATTGCATTCTCGATGAAAAGCAGTTATCGTCCGTCATCGAGAAAGTTCCGAGTTAATTTGTATTTTTATATTATAACACCTAAATACGTTATGAACGCGACTTTCTAACTCGTGTTTTATTCAAATAAAAATTATGCCGTCAAATGTGCAAAAATGAAGATTAGAAACATCCTATTGTTGTTAAATTATGTTGGCAAGTTGCTCGTGATTCTAAATGCAATTTTAGGTGGATTTGGAATCCAGTTTACTCGTATCGCTCTTTTAGCTTCTTCTGCGCGTTTTGCGATAAAATTTCTAGCGCGGAAAACACGCGAGTTGCAGTATTCCAACTTGCGCGTCGTATTTCGCAAGCTGTTTTAAATTCTCACGCGCCTTTAAGGCGATCGACCTTACTCGCCCGTTGTGTCTCTTTCCCGCCGTTCGAATATATTTTCTCGTGGTGTACCATTCCTTTTCCCGAATCGAACGACGGTGGATTTATGAAGGAGTCCGTGTGTTACTCCCCTGCTCGTTTGCTGACAAACCGCGCGCTCTACGCGACCCGGATATGCATGTTTGCAACCATACATACTGTAGTCGGTTTTATATGAACTGCACGATAACACGGAACGGTCCTGATCGACCGCACTTTATTGTGGCTTTTAAAAATTCTTTCACGAATTTGAAATTGATTTTTATTCGCCAAAATAGTTTTCATTTTGATTACTTGACAAGAATTCATATCTGATGATAGTGTTACATAAATCAGTCTTTTATTAAATTTTCTTTTAATGTTTAAATATTAAAATTTTATTGATCTATTTAAATATAATGATAAATATTTAAATAATATTACCTACCTGTCTCTTATAATAATTTTTCATTGATTTGATCCGACTTATTCCGATGTTTGAGATGGATAATTCATAAAGCGAAATCGCAAGAAATGTGACTGGAATATATGTCTTATCATATCTTTTTGCCTTTTCTCATTTCTTATATCGTTTATTTGAGTTCTTATTTTTTATTCCTCTTGTTAGTCTTATTCGCGTCTGAACGCGTTTGAAATTTTCAAAACAGATCCCTGAGTTGAACGCGTTTAAAGTTGGATTCAAACAATCGTTCTCATTAAAATTTTCAGTCGACTCGGCTAGGTATCCGTCTGATTTAAAAAATCGTTATATGGTCGCGACGCGAATAAAAATCCTATATACACTTGGTTCTCGTACTGACACTACTGACGTAGTAATGACCGGTACGTGAGCATTGTTGCGTGCTTCGAGCGGAACAGGATTCAGGATCTCGTGATTGTAGGTGACCCACAGGTCATTCGACAGGTCTCTCGCATCCTCGGTAGGGACGTCTAAAAGTGCCGAACAAATCGATATCTTCAACTATGTTATCCTACAGTCTTTATTCGTTTGGTGCATGAAAACTTAATATCGGATTTTATTTATTCAACACTCAAAGAATTGTTCGGTTTCACACATCCGACATGCTTATTCATTTCGCGTTAATAGGATGGTTAATAGGATTTAAAAGTATTCTTTACTGAATAGAGCTGCATGAGAAATCGTATTCTTCATCTATTGAATGAATACAAGTATCGATACGCGATATACTAGCCCGTTTTCACGCGATGTTAAGAAATTCCCAAGGTAAAGCGTCGAAACAAGCTCGCAGACTCTAGACACGCGATTTTGCATTCGCTTCGGGACGAGGTGATATACGTGTAGTCTTACGAAATACTGGGTGCCCCAAAATAACGCTGACAGACGCTTGCATTCATGGACTTTATAATTGATAACATGTGTTTAGCGTATAGATTATTTTTCATTTAAAATCGTATTTTCGTGCTTGCGATCAGCTTTTTATGTTACCAGTTAAACATGATTTTAAACTTTAATATTTGCGCGTGATATATTTGCATAATCGGTAAAAAAGTCAATTTTTAACATTAAAATGCTAAAAAATTTTTTATTAACTTTATTTTTGTGTTGGTGGCGGGAGATAATTTTCGAGGTGGGATTATATATTTTGCACGAAGAAGGGAAATATCACTATTATTTATAAATAATATGAACGCTACATAATATACTAGTACATTAATATGAACGCTACATAATATACTAGTACATTAATATGTACTAGTATTCCGATAGCAGTGATATTGCAGTGATATCCTATTTTATATACGGTTTCTCCAAATGAAGCGAAATATTTTTCAAATTTGCGCTACTTTGTTGCCGATAATTTACTGCTGTAGGAACTACCCCTGAGATTTCTGGGTTTTCTATTTTGTAGGCAGAATATTCCGGGAAAATGTAATTTATATAGATACACCCTATATACAGTATTGGCATCGGGAAGTTGAGCGTGCACGTGAACGCGCGCGCGGCGCAATCACTCGCTCGATATAACCCGCACCCGCCTTCTCTCTCTCTCCCCTTAGTGAATTCCGTCGCATAGTATCGAAGTAGTCGTTGTATTCGCGCGGAAAAATCGGCTGCTGTTTGATCGAACGGACAAGGCAAACGAGCAGGGATAAAAAGATTGGGAGTTGATTTCTTCACCCTCCATTAACTTTCATCTTAATTTGACCGTGCTGTTTCGCTCGCTTTTCATATTCATTTAACGCACCTCAGTTGAAATGAACGTCCATGTTTTAAGTACAATTTGAATTAAATATGCGTTTTTTATATATCTGTGTTTTTTCATATTGTATGTAGACATGTAAAAAGATTCGGATGGATATTAAATAAAAAAAAATTAACATAATGTTGTGAAATCTAAAAACATAATTTGATGTATTTTTCAATTAGCATTGCTTATTTTTTCTATAATGAAAATTAGAAGAGATAAAGATGCTGATTTAAATCACGAGTAAAGAATTGATTATCAATTTTTCCAGGATGAAATTCTGCATGGTACAAAACAAGTTGTTTTTTATATTTCTTCACCTTTTTAGTAATGAGAACGCTATTATACTATTAATTTGGTGCACAACAATAGACGCAGAATGATATTATCCCACGTTTTTATAGATGATTACAGCCGACCATGAGACTGAGATTATTCTGCCGGATTCTAATATTATTTACTACAAATTCCGCAGAATTTGCAATAATGGGTATATAAATGAGGCATACGGTATTTTAACGGTGTTACTTCCTCTTAATTTATGCTTGGGTACACGCTATAAACGATACGTCTCGATTTTACAAATGCGGTTTCGTTCTTTCCCGTATCACTATCCGTATCTTTACGGCGAGTCTACGTGTCTGCTGTCCATCCCGAATTATTCCAATTCGAATGACTCGACGGGAATCCCTGACAGATTTATTAATTCGACGTGCTCCGGCTGCAGGGTTAATCTTGCGGAAGAAATACCGGCGCGTATGGAGCGGTTAATAATTATTATTCCGATTCGCAGCGCACAGTCGCAATTTCGGCATCTCGACGGCGCGGCGCGTACGCTCGAGAAAGTACGAGAACCGGTATCCACGCTCGATGCGTGACGAAATTGTGGATTAGGTGAGCGGCAGTAAGCAGCCGCGTTAAAACGCGGACGTCCACGTCGTGTGGCTGATTTTTGGGTCAAGGCGAAGCGCTCCGCGTCGCAATGGTGCCCGTTTGCTGGAATCGAGAATAACGAGGTGTTCTCTCCGGGAACGCTATCGATTCCGCGGTATCCCGCGGCAGAGATGATGATTCGCAATGTGATGCTGGCATCACCGCCGCGACACGACGCGATGACATTTCGATCCGGAACGAAAGCATGGAGCAACCTTGATTGCAAAAAATATATAACTTACTATTTGCGTATAAATTCCATTTATTATTTTTTTATTCCATTTATTATTCCATTTATTATTAAACAGGAAAAGATCTTGAAATACACACGATGCGTTAGTGTGCGTTGTTTTTGTTTGCGACAGCGCGCTGTTTCGCAATCTGCGATATTCTACGTCGTAAAAAGAGAAGAAGAGAGCTGTTACTTTGTCGAATAACTCTTCGTGTACCAAATAGTACAGAAATAATGTACGAAAATGTAACTGAGAAATCGAATTTCAAATAATTTAAACAGGAGCTTCGGAAGATCTTGAACTTGGGTAAAGATGAAATTATAAATTTAATGTTTCCCGGATAAATCGCGACATGACATGTGCACCGCTTATTTCTATTTATTACTAGAGCTAATTGCCGTTATTAGTTTCTGCGAAAGCAGCCACTATATTTTCCAAGTTGATTAGTCCCCGGGTAAGATGAACGATACGGTTACGGGTTAACGGGGCTATCCCGTTCCACTTATTCGTTCGCAGCGCAAAGCACTCGTCGAGTTGCGCAACGAGCGCATGCTTGCGCAACGCGCACGCACGCACGCACGTATGCGTAAAACGCGAGAGCAGAATACTCTGACAGTGGCCTCAAATTCAATCAATATTCGCCTAGAATTTTTTTATTCAATCTAGCACGGATATCTGTTCAAACGATATCAATACCTACTCCAATGCTGTTAGCATTGCTGCAGAACTGCGAAGAACTGCTTTCAAACTGCTATCACACTAATACCGACGCATCTGAATGCGCGTGCGATGCGTTATACGCGGAATTGGCACGTATTTTTATGTGTATAATAGGCGGATTTAGTGAGCAACAAGCTTTGCTTGGAGCGCGTTTGCTTTTGTTCATTGATATAAGCATATCGACAAATATGTTTTTTCTTTTTATCTTTTCGTGAAAAAAATCAAATAGGAAAGCATATTTGCTTATTTTCTAATTTGTGTTAATTGTACTTTTATATTACTCTTAATCGCTTATTTAATTGATCGATTAATTTCATTCTTGCGGATTGTATGCTGATGTTTCCTTTCGCGGAAATTGCAGGAGGTCAAAGCAATATATTTGCCGTCAAGTGTCATCACTCCTTGCACGTGCGCTTTTTAATGGGGGTCAGGAACATAACGAGGGCGAGATAATGCCGTAAGACCGGTAACGTTATTAACGGTAACCGTGATAATAACGTAAGATGCGGATATTTCTTTTCCCAGCTGGAATCATGTCCTTTCTTTTTCTTTATCTCTCTCTTGTATGTACTAAAATTATTGTAAATTAGTTAATTTACCGCGTTAATAATTTCAGGGGGATTTTATTTCACGCTTAGGTAATTGTGCATTGAAATTTGCAGCTTACAAATAAAATATTGAAAATCATAAAGTTTAGGATGCACTCGTAAAAAGATTAAATTGTAGTTTCTTTTGGAACCGTATTCACCATATAATATTGTGTCGATATTTAGCAAAATATTGCGAGATCAATGGTAATATTATATTGATTTAACACAAAAAAATTGTAAAGTAATTTGTTCTTTTCAATGATTTAAATATTTTTAGGTTTTACAATATACACATACATAATACATTTTTATTGAAAATGTTAAAATTTTTCGCATCACGTGATTGTTTTTATCGTGCAAATTAAATTGAATGATATTACAGCTTTAGCTTTACGTACCAGCTTTGATCTTTGTCCTTTTACCAACAAAGTGTACCGTTCAACTGATCGCCAGTGTTCAGCGGTAAAAACTGCACAACCGTGAAATCGTGCTCGAGTTCCATTAAAAATTCCGCATGTTTCTTTTTTTCCTGTCGATATTTCGCGATGGGTATTATTGGCCGGTCGACGTACTTCGCCGGATCGAATCGACGGACGTCGGTGAAAAATTACCGCGCCCGCAGTCACACACGTGTGTATTCGATTTCGATATCACGATGACGTTGCTAACTGGCATATCGAATTCACCCGGACGGATACGCGAACGTCGATAATGGAGACTACGTTTCAATTCGCTTTTCCATTACGGCACCAAATTTGAATGCGCGGTGGTCGACATACTTGGCCTACTCGCAATCAATTGCCGCGAGATTACACTCAGCGTCGCGTTAGTACCGTTTGTTCTTCCGATTTGTCGAATCTCTTCTCGATTTTCGGTGATAACGAAGTTGACAACCGTAATGACTACGTACGCACAATCATCCACAATTCTGCCGAAGAAAGGCAGTATTTTGATTACCGGTGGAAATAATAGTTGAGAGTTTGAGAGTTGTTTTTAAAGATGTTTTACATTGGAAGAATTGTTTTCCAATCGTTGACTTTAATTATATTCGAATTGTAATGGACTGTGTATCAGTATGTATTGGGGGGAAAATTTTATCTTCCACGTAATTTTAGCATTGAATACGTTTTGAATTAAAATTTAATCAAACGGCAAATTAATCAGCACGATGGAGGTATAAAATATGTGAGTAATAGTAATAATTATAGTAATTAGTAATAGTAATTAGATTGCTTTAATGAATCGTACTTAAAAGAGGTATGTAAAAAATGGAACGTTATTTCTCACTAATTTAATTTGATGTTATCTTGCTTACTTTGCGTTACGCTTTATATTATTATTGAAAAATTTATACGCTTGGATATCATTATTATTGAAAAATTTCAATTTTTATATGTTAATTACGCAACTTATCGCTTACAACTACAGACGTAAATTATATATCACTTTTTTCTCTGATATTAAAAACATTAACAGATATAATATCAAAAACGTAATATTTCGTTTAGATGGAATCAAAATTTCTTCGAAGTTGCAGTTTATCAGGATGCATACTTTATTGATGTTATTCGTATCGGCATGAATCACATATGCATTTTTAGAGAACATTATCGGATCACACCACTGTAATTTTTCGCGTTCTGGCGGAAGCAGCGAATCGAGAAGAACATTCGTGCTCTTATCTTGGGGCAGTTCAGCCAAATGCGCATTACCGTAGCTTGAAAGCGTAATCTCGAAGACATATATCCGATTCTCGGTTCATTCGATTCTCGGTTCCATTTCCAACTACACGGGAAGACGGGATTTAAATGCGGAAGATCCGCATGCGTGAAATATTCTCGACTAAACCCACGAAAATGACACGTGTACGTAACCCGGTTGTCTTATTTCACACTATGTTGACGCTTTAATTCTGTTATAGCAGCAATAATAATTGCACGACCCGTGAACTACTTTTGCGAGTCTATTATTCTCATCGGGGTTACGCTGCGCTATTTTAGCAGCTGCTACGACTGAACTCAATCCGATATCGAAATCGCGTATTCTCGTCGAAATTTTTCAGGTCAGAAAGTGATATCTCTTCGTGTGTTACATGACATATAAAATTATCACTAGAATTTCGCCTCGTGCTTTAATACGAATTCGGCTAAAACAAGCTTGATGAAATATTCTCACTCATATTCCGCGTAAAATGCTGATGCCAAAAGCAAACCGTCAAGGAGTGTGCCCGAAGGCAATCGCGATAGTTCTGGGACACCGTCGGCGCGTAATGCAACTTTTCGCGTCATAGTATATCATTATCTCGGTCAAGGGAACGCTTTCAAGTACTCGTGTGCTCGGAGAGTGTCAGGTTTATTAGTGCGATAAAAAGCCAGGCCGAATTTTCCAGTTTTGTCGTTCCGAACGGCGTCGCCATTCGGCGTGACGCCAACCTTGACTCCGCAGGACCAGCATTGCTAACCGGGATGGTGGTGCGTGTCCTGGCCACCACCAAAGTGGGTCATCGGGTCGACAATCTCGACCCGCTATCATACTTATTTCACGAGCGTGTTTCGCGCACGTGTGTTATGGCGGGATTATTGTTATTACCTCTCGTGTGCGAAGTGCACGGCTCTTGGCCAATAAAAAGCTCTTCGTGGTCTCTCGAAATCGACCGGACAGCTCGTGCACACGGGTGTCCCTCGCGTTTGCACTTCCTTAAACCTCCATTAAGAACAATTGTTCAGAAGGTAACCATTAAAGACAAGTATAGGGTTTGACATGAAATTCCCTGCTAGGAAAAAACGAGTTTTTTTTTAAATTAAAAGTAAAGATGGTTATAGTGTGAAATCTTATTTTCTGTTCCATTTTATAAATGGAGTTTTATTGGTATGCATTCTAAATTTAGCTGGAATGTTATTTCAGATCGTATATTGAAAAATTCCTGAAAGACACATAAAATTGTATATTACGAGAAATTGATAGGCTTCAAATCAGATAGAGAATCCGTAAACGAGAGGAAATGCCGCGGGACAGTGTGTAATAGCAGGTCATCCTGCCGGATGCCTGTAACGGCGCTTTATTGGCTCGTATAAAATTCGTCGATCGAGTGGACCCGGATCGTAATAAACGTGTTAACGATTTCATTATCTATTTTCGAAAATGCACCATCGCAAGCATGCCTTTAACGAGACATACGACGTCACTGTTCTCATCATGTCGCAACTTGTTTGGATGGATCCATCAACGTCAATTTATTCTTATTTGTGTCCTCGCCCACGTCTGTTAATTATCTTGCTTTACGACATCATTAGCCTTTGGAAACCTGATATATTTTTTCAGGATACCCATGCATAGGCAAATTATTTCCGTATCGTGTATTACGTTACTGCATGTTTTATCATAATTTTCTTTTGTTGCGACTGTTTCTTGAGCGAAATTTTGTGATTACGCCAAAGCCTTGGCAGAATTGCCGCGCAGTTTCGGTGACTAATTAATTATGCCCAGCATTCGTGCGGTCGTAACTGTCGCACTTAACGTAATTACGTCGCTGTACAATGTCATTACTTGATTTTCATCAGTTTTTTAGTGCACGATTGACCTCGAGAGTGCCCCGCAAGGTTCGTCGACTTTCTAGAGGATAAATGTTGCATACATGGTCGTACATTCGTCATTGTAGGCAGCGATATCGCTTGCGTCATAAAGCTCTTTGAGTGTTACGTAGATGCGAGAGTGCGCAGCCAGAGCCACACACTTCGCGGAACCACATTTAGCACCTTCCTATGTAATGGGTCCGTTCTTAGCGGTTCTTAAGTGCGGCGGTTAATCTCGCGGTGCTCGCTCTGCTCTTCGACGATATATCGGCGCCGCCTTCTAATTCATCCCTGTTATCACGCTGCAATTTGTTAAAAAGCGTAATTGCGCTGTGATATTTACGACCGCAGGAACATGAAACTCTTTCTCGTAATGTTCGCCAGAATGAAAAAGCTGTATTTATACAGGGTGGGGCAATAATTATTACCACCTTAAATATCTTCTAATTTATAAGGTCCAGAGGAAAATTTATATAATCAAAATTATACGCTACGAAGGGGGCTAACATATGGCGATAATAATTTTTGTCCTGGTGGAGGCGCTTCGAAGATATCAAGGTCACCTTCATTCTTTTTAATGGGTTCGGTATGTTTTTTTTCCATAATTTTATAGAGGAGCTTAAAACAAGTACGGAACTCATGACACAAAATTATTGAACAAGATTAAATGTAAATGAAAACGATAAAAAATACATTTTTATATTAAATGAAATTTACGGTTAAAAGATGTACGAAATGACGCTTTATTTGTATGTTTTGTCGGAATGTTTTGATTTTGACATTCCTCATAAATGAGGATCAACTTGTTCTTCAAACGGATACATCGATGAAAATAAATAGTGACGTAAACTTATTTCAATGAAAACAAAGACCCTTTAAAGGCCATTTTAATAAGTTCACAGGATAAGATAAACATAAAAAGTAGTATCGATAGATAAGTCAATCGTGCAAGATGTATTCATTTGAAGAACAAGTCGACATGATAGAGAATGATCTCATTTATGGAGAATGTCAAAAAAATTCAGTGAGAGCGCAAAATTTATACGCTGAACGATATCCTAATCGCACTCAGCCTTCGCGTCGAACATTTAAAAATGTGTGTGATAAACTTAGACAAACCGGTAGCTTAAATACACGTAAAAGTGAGCGTGAAAAGCGAAAAACTAATGAAGGGAATGAAATTAGAGTTCTCACAATGGTGGCTCAAAATCCGCACATTAGTTCGCGACAAATTGAATGAGAATCTGGTATTAATCGGAGGAGTGTACTCCGCATCTTGCATCATTAACAAATTCCATCCATATCACCTCAGCCTTCACCAAGCATTACATGGAATGGACTTTGTAAATCGTGTTGAATTTTGCCAATGGGCTCAACAATAGATTCAAATCAATGACTCATTTTTTGATACAGTGTTATTTACTGATGAGGCAACATTTACTAATCACGGGAATGTTAATTTACATAATATGCATTTCTGGGCAGTGGAAAATCCTCATTGGCTGCGGCAGATTGAACACCAGAGACAATGGTCTTTGAATGTATGGTGTGGTATCATAGATAACAAAATATTGGTCCTTATTTTATCGACGGACATCTAAATGGCAACAGCTACGCCAATTTTCTAGAGCATAACTTACGTCACGTAATAAAATAACATAGTTTCATTTAAAAAAATGTATTTTTTATCGTTTTCATTTACATTTAATCTTGTTCAATAATTTTGTGTCATGAGTTCCGTACTTGTTTTAAGCTCCTCTATAAAATTATGGAAAAAAAACATACCGAACCCATTAAAAAAATGAAGGTGACCTTGATATCTTCGAAGCGCCTCCACCAGGACAAAAATTATTATCGCCATATGTTAGCCCCCTCGTACCGTATAATTTTGATTACATAAATTTTCCTCTGGACCTTATAAATTAGAAGATATTTAAGGTGGTAATAGTTATTGCCCCACCCTGTATTGTAATTGCAGTCCCGTTGAGTAAACTGATCAACGTTTTTAAATAAGTAGGAAGCAAGAGGCAATGTTATGTTTACATATATTTAATTTTTATTTATACATGTTATATTACATAGTACATTTGTTATAATTTATTTTATAACAAAAGAATGTTGAGACTTTAATTTTCGTAGATATGCGTAATAAGAGTTTGCAATTTCCTCTTAATGTACAATTATATGAAATATATTTGAAAGAAGATACGTGCATTAATTTTTGAAGACATTGGAGATGCTTGCTCCACCTGGAGTAACCATTGCTGTATCTTTTGCGAGAATCTTCCCGCAGTACGGGCACGATCAATAGATAGTTAGGTCTGCGGTAGAAGACAGACGAGAGGAAGATATCCCATTGCTATAGAGAAATCCATCGATCATTCCTAGTTCTCGACAGTTAGGCTAACCCTGATGCACGTACTTGATTACGTTGCACGTAGAATACGCCAGCACGAATTTAGCGGAATTACACTTAAGTACGATCGGCTAAGTAAGATCGAAGTTTCTCTTATGCGGATCTTCATGTGAGAGTCATCATTTACGGAAATGCAATCTTCAACAGAGCGTTGCTAGTTAAACCTGAGACAATTATTATTATTTCTGATAAGCTAGCTGGAATTATACGTCGGTGTTTTTAATAATATGGGTCGTTACATATATTCGTGATTAAAAACACTAAGTAAACGAGACGAATAGTTACAACCTCAATATAATGATAAATTTTCTTCCAAGAAAATATCCTTGGCCGCGACAACGAAAGTACTTTGTTATACGTGATTTGATCTATTTTAATATAAAAGAAATCCAATAAAGAAAATAGAACCTCTCTCTCTCATTCGTTGGAGATTATCGATCTTTGTAAATCACGCAACAAAGTCAAGCATCTACGATAAAAGCAGCCGCAACGTATTCTCACACAATCTAGAAAACTCTAGAAAAAGAACGTTTGCTTTTACGTAGCATTCTGTATCTCGCCAAGCTACGTCTACGTAGCACGCGGCTATTTCTTTCACGTGTTTTCGCGCGTTCGATTCCGCAGATAACGCGGTCGGCGTGCGGTTTATCTTATCGTTCCGAAGCAGCGACGGTTTATTTTCCTGCAGATTTGATCGGGGCAACGCGTTTTTCCGCAACGTGCAACGTAAGTTACAATGCTGTTTATTTCATCGATCGCCCTGCGTTTACTCTACGGCCATGGGCCTTTGTATTTTTATGCATCGCTCTCGGCCTGGACAGAGTAACGCAAGTTCGACGCGCATGCCTCTCTCTTTCGCTTTAAATATCCGCTAGCTTGCGCTGATTTTTTCGATATCGCCGAATATTTTTATTTCAAGTATCCTCTCTCCCCGCGAACCTCTTCTGAATGAGGGTCGCTCGCTTTAGCAGGTTTGTTGTTGTACACGCCCCATTTCTTTTTAATTCGGAACGCTGAGCATCACATAATTTTAATCGGTATAAAAAGGTACATTTATCAAAATGAAAGAGGAATTGAAAAGTGGAAAAATAATTTTATTAATTTCAAAAAATAAGTTGTTTATTGTTATTTCACACGTCATATTAGGCACTTTGAACTGCTCCGTCATCCATGTGTATATGACGTATGAATTTCCGCATGAGCGATAGCAATTTTAATAATTTAAATCAGAATTGTTTTATCAACTATTTATTAATTATTTATAAAGGTATTGAATGAAAATAAAATATTATTTGTATATATATATATATATATATATATATATATAAAATACATATGTATATTAATGCAAGAAGCAAGATTAACATTATCATAAGCTTATGCTCGAAACTATCCGGACAGTCTATTGAGAAAAAATTACAAGAGGCGAGAGGATTCAGCTCTATTCACGCTGTGTTATTTGCAGCTTGTCGAAACGCAAAAAGTAGGAGGTGCGTGTACTCTAGTTGCGCGTATCTAGTTTACCTAGACGTGAGACCCTGACGGCGTGCGCGACTATGGTATACCAGTAAAACCAGACCCGACAGGCATGGCTTGCCATTGAGAGCGCGGATATTGTTTCGCCGTCATCGTCATCGTCATCGTCGTCGTCATCGTCGTCGTCGTTGTGATGTCCGTGTGTCACCTCGGAGAACGCCTCGTTTCCACGACGTACAAGGATATCGCGTGGGTGCTTGTCTCCCGAGAGTTGGGTTACCGATTAACCGCTCCAATTT
Organism: Ooceraea biroi; assembly: GCF_003672135.1. Classification (NCBI taxonomy): domain Eukaryota; kingdom Metazoa; phylum Arthropoda; class Insecta; order Hymenoptera; family Formicidae; genus Ooceraea; species Ooceraea biroi. The sequence goes on from NC_039506.1 coordinate 4,062,817, forward strand.
TGCCGGCTCAACCAACTGCGATTAAACAACGGCTGACGTAGCGTGTGCTAGTCTTCTAATTATTATTCGCTAGTTGCGAACGCACCTCCGTCGAATAGCAAGCTCAAGCTTTTTCATGCACTTGAATTCCGAGTGAAATGTTGCTTGTTGGGTTTTATTATGGTCGATAAGTATAGGTGAGGGCGATGCGTGATACGTCGATGAGAATTATCTGCTTATTGCAATCTTATTGATTGACAGAGAAAATGATTAGCTCCAGATCTTGTCTCGCGAAATCGTGACGCTTGTAATGCTAAACGGCGACTCGGAGGAAATATATTAATGGTATTATTACTTTCCATTTCATGACGGCTATTTATAAGTTTATTAGTCACAAGTTGCAAAAGAGAGAGAGAGAGAGAGAGAGAGAGCGAGAAAGAATGTAACGAGTCACTTAACACTTAAGCACAGTTAACTCGATTCTCTCTGCCGGTCTATATTACATCTCGTCTCTGATAGGTCTCGGGAGGAAGGACAGAAGATCCTTAAACGAAATTAATTAATCTGTCGAATTTTGCAAACACTATTGGACATTTAAAATCTTCCTATTTCATGTTACTCTCTTTTAATAATATTTATCAATATTAAAACTATTGGTTTTTAGTAAAATTTATAAGATAAAAAGAAAATAATACGACTGTTTAATGACTGTACCAAGAAACAGATGGTTAATATTTAAAGGAATATTAAATATGTGGAATAAATAATCCGAGTTTTTTTAAATCTGAATTTTTGCAATTAAAATGAATTTCAAAAGACAAGTGTTTCGAAAAATTAATATTAGATAATATTATTATAGCACATAATTCATTTAACGGGTAACATTTTGGATACAGACATCATGGATAAATGTGGATTTTCAGTTCTCTCACAAAGAGGTTTTTCATTCGATGCGGCTGAAGAAGTCAGCACTGTGTCTCGTCGTCGCATTGTCTCGGTGCCGCGTCGTCGAAAGATAACGAGAATAATCGACATTTATTTGTGTCATCGGTCGACTCCTTCGTATTGCGAATCATATGCTAGAGCACGTACGAGAGCCGACCACAATCTTTTTTGCCGATTATGCACACGTACGAGTGTGCACGTACACACGTACAAATTCACTCCATAGCATTCTACGCGCGCTTGCACCTCTGATTCATACGTGGGTTTTATTTATGCATGCGTATAAGATACGTATAAAAAAGTGTCCTGGAATTACCGCCTTCTACTTATGAGCTTTTAAACTTGACATCAATTTTGATGCATATTAAAGACAGATATAGTTATTAATTTCATTTATCAGTTCTTTAATACTTTATTCAATTATTTATTGAGTTTATTTGCGCTTCATTTATCACTTTAATTTATTCATTTTTAGCGGACTCATAAATATTAAAAATGTAGAATCTTTACTGGTTGAAGTTAATTAATCAATAATTTTTAAGTTTTGACATTATTATCAACTTTTTTTTATTTTTAATGAATTATGTTTGTCTAACGAAATTCAACGTTAGATTTTGTTTGCGAAAAGAGTTTGTCAAAAAAGTTTTGTTCGCCACTTGTAAAAACATTCTGGCTATCTATTAAAATGTGATTACAATAAAATTGATTTAAAATTGCAACTCCGAAATACACTTTCAATTGATTTGTGCTTTTTGAGCTTGAGCTTTCAAGAATCGGTAATTCGTCTACAATAGTTCACGCTTCAGTTGCTTATAATTCAGACGACTATTGAGACTTCATATTGAGATCATCATCCTCTTCTTGTCTTCAGCACTTGAGAGGAATGGCGATGGTTCTGGGACACCCTGTGTGTGTGTACGTGTACTGCTCATACTTTCGTGCAAGGTACAGTTAGTCACACACGCGTGCAACTTTATATCGATGGCGTCACCGCGGCCGCCGATTGGGGCCAAGCGAACTGAACTCATTGTCAGCGATGTCGTTGGTTCGCCCCTTCGCCACGCGGCAGCGAATTAATAATTGTTATTTTTTGCCCTCGACCGTCGTCAGCAACGGGCTAGTTAGTAGGAAGTGTCTCATCGAACGCGATTTGTCGAGATGACGTGTGTCGCTTCTAATTGATTTTAAGCGACATTAAATTAAATTCAGCTGTCAAATGATTATATTTCTGTGATCTGATGAAGCAGTGTGAACACATTTCTCCAAAAGTGTCGGATATAACCATTATCACCAATTCTGAATAATTATGTAGTTATAAATAAGTGTATGTATAAACTGTGCTTATATTTTATCGAAATCGCAGCATTACTGAAAATTAGCAAATATTTGTCAATTTGGCAATTCGCCAAAATTTGTCAATCAATAAAATTTATTAATACTAATTTTCTCTGGGCAACTTCTGAATTGTATGTTATGAATTGTATGTTTAAATTTTTTTATTTAAAGAATTATTACTCGATAAGGCATATTCAAAAATATGAGGATTATTAATTTAACATTAACATTTGAGGATCATTAGTTTAACATTGACATCCATTTATATCCATTAATATCTATTACTTCTGTTTATCATTTAATATTACTTCAATATTGAATTATTATGAATATATTAGTGGTAATTGCCATTCAATGACCAGATGTTGTGGAATTAGTGTTTTTTAATTAGTGATTCTGCTGGAATGCAACTTTGAGATGTCAATCGTGTGTTTCACTTTAATGCACTCCAGTAATCAAGAGGGCTAGGTTTAGGTCGTCGTAGAAAAACGATCCTCTCGTTGTCTGAGCGAAAAGTTAAGCAAGCGCGAGTTTATCTGAGAGTGGGTCTCCGTTGCGCGTAGCACAAATTTCGTCCTGATGGCGCTCATTCCGGCACTCTGCTTCCGGTTAACGATCCGACCGCGCTGCTGGTACCGTGCCAGGAAAAGCGAAATAAATGTCTCAGTAATTTCGAAATCTTCCACCGACCTTACTGTGCGATCTATATAATTCACCTGAAGAGATAAAGATCATTCAAAAACAATGATGTGATTATCGGTGTGAATGTATCATTGTCAACGTCTGCAAAAAATCGCGATTTATCGATTGTTTCGTCGTGCAAATATGCATTCGTTTTTATCAGTAAAAACAATACAAATTTTCGATTAACGATTTCACAAGATTTCACATCGATATTTTATTTCAATTTTGTGACGCGGAGATAGGAAACAGCATTTAATAAATCTTTTTATTTTTATCTGTGCATGATTATCTGAGTAATAAATTGAGCATTTTATATTCTCTCTATTCGCTGTTTTTTTTTAATTATATCTATTTGTATGAAGACTTTGAATAAACATTATGTGTTAACACAAATTTATGAACAAATAATATTTCTATAAATTGGTTATTTAATAATCATTGATAATGATACTAATTACTTAATAATAATTGATAATAATACTAATCAACTTAGTATTCTAAATTACTATTCTAAAAATTGTTTCTCTGATAAAAATAGCAACCTTGTCGAAACATTATTTCTTTATTATATTTCTTTATTGTAGGATCAATAATAAATCACTAAAATTCCTTACACAAACAAGTGTTATTGATTAATTATCCTGATGTTCAGATTTATTTGATCAGTGTGCAAATAAAAGAGAATAAAGAGGGAATAATACCTTATTTCCGGAATGTATTAGCGAAACCGTTGCAGAACCGTTAATCATATTCCTATCATACAACTCAGATAATGAGAAATCTGTGAAAGCTACTTGAAAAATTTATCGTATCTTGAACACTCAAAATTGGAGCTAATACTCATATTTTTTTTCAATGTCAATTTCAATGGCAATTAATAAGGAAAATTTCCTTGTTCTAATCATGTACTTTTCTCGATATTTCCGATCATAATTTACAAATAATATAAAATAGAATTAGATTAGATTAAAACAGAATGAAATTATAATACATCTGCATTAAGTTAAATCGAAATTCAATGAAATTAGACAAAGATCAATCCGCGGTTTGCTCTCAATCGCTTCACACTAGCTTCACAGCCGCGTTTTTTTCACAGAGGACTGTCAGTATGTGTGTCAGTATCACACCGGCTACTTCCGTCTTTTGGAATATGTGTATCTTAAATATGTGCGCGAATTTTTTCTGTGTGTGCTTCCACATACCGTGCGCCCGAGTGCGAATCACAGACACTATCACTCCCATTTACGCACGTGCGTACGTGGCGCACCTGTGGGCGCATTCAAGATACACATGTATACTTACATATACATACGTGCACGCATATACAATCACATACTTACATCCATTTCCTGCTCGTAAAGGCGAAGTCGTGCGTGGGCACAGAAGTCGTCCCCCTATCCTGCCACACACACGGATTCTCCACTCGCACTCGCTAGTGTCAGTCAGTCAGTCAGTCAGTCAGTCAGCTCGAGCACGCGCGACCGGTTCGTAACTTGGCTCTTGATACACGCGCACGGATCGCGCCGATTAATATCGGGCGTCGAGAGAGAGCGGTGTAATCTCTCGGCAAGCTTGGATTTCCACATACGATACAGCGATATGCGAAAGTAACGCGATCCCGGAATAGTTCGCTCGCAATCGAGCAATTAGCGCAAAGTGTGCTTTTCCGTTAGTTGCAACTGTGATAATGGAATGTACCAAAATGTCGAAACTCGTTGAGAATTCATGACTTCAAGTATTCAGTTTCTAAGTGCAGATCTTGAGAGAGTGACTTGCGAACGCGGTGTCGTCGTGAATTCGACGCGAGAATTCCAAGTCCCTTTGGGGAAGTCTCCGACTAGTGTCCCAGTTGCGAAATAAACGATAACGTCGATTGAAGCGGTTCCAACTTGGCGCAACAGTGCCAAATAAAGTACGAAAGACAGTGCGAAAGTTGTACCGATTTAGAATGTGAAAGATACGATACGCTCCGTTGGTAGAAATTCGGAAATCGATCAGATATCTTTCTCGGACCGCAACGAGTCTTTGACACAAGTATTTTGAGCAAAAAGTAAATTTTGTTGAAAAAAGAATAACATTCTGAATACAAATTCTCCAAATTCTGTCGAAATATATTTATAATATTTGTTCGTTTAATAACTGATATTAATTGATGACAGTACTAGTTGGCTTCTGAAAAGTCTGGATATCTGCATATCGTTATCCTGATTTATTGTAGTTGGATATCCGATTGTAAACTAAAATATTCGAAAATTGACGGTGCTCTTGGAAGGAAATGTTTAATGAAAAGAAATTCTTATTAAACGTACAAAAAAATTAATTCGAGGCCTTTACCTTTAAGCAATCATAACTTTTTTCATTTGTTATTTTATTAATGTTCAATATAATATTTAGATTTCGAGATAGACTAAAGTAACTGAAAAGAATTTCATTATTAATATTATCATGAACATAATTTGTATTACTGTAATAACAGAATTATTACTACAATATAATATTAGCTATTTTGTAATATCGGATGTGTAGGATAGATATTGGTAGATTGCGATATATTGCAGGCATTACAAACTTCGATTATCACTATTCAAGCAAGTTTATTGACACATGTCGGAAAATTATCGTGCACTTGACATTGTGCTATATTAGTCACATAAACTAATATTGAAAAGTAAGGCCGACATATTCAACCGATTTAAAACTTGATTATTATTATTGCCAATAATTTTCCGTGTGCATGTTTCATCATGATATCATCTATTAATATTTCCTTGTCACGTGTTCGTCCTCTAGCGAATTGTACGAAAAAGATAAAAAAGCCAATTTTTACTTTGGAAATATTGCATCAGAGGAAAGAACAATATTGCGCAATATGTATATTCACTTTCAGTCATTTATATTCCATTAATCACGACACTTTTCATGCAACAAAATTTTACATCCTTTATAAAGAAGCAAAAAAATGATGTAGCTAATAACATATATGTATATGTTATATAATATTGGATGTTATAGTAAAGTTAAGTTGAAGTCTATCTTACACCTTTTTATCATTGATCTCGCAATCTTGCGGTGCCTTGACATCTGAAATTCTGTGACATTTAAATGTCTATCATGTGAAATGCTTTGGAAATTAGATGGACACTACCGAAATCCGGTTTTATAAATTGCATCGATTCTAATTTAATGTTGAGTTTACACAAATAGCGAAGAGGCGAACTTGTTCTGTGACTTATGTATATTTATAATCAACAATTTTATTATCCAATATTACCAAATTTATTGCAATTTCTTAGTAATTTGTGTTTATATATAATCTCTATAGATTTATCTCCATTTATATCTGTATATTTTTATATTAATTAAATAAACACATTAAAGCATTTAGATAAAATAAATTTAAATAAAATAAAGCTGCAATCTAGTGAGATAATTACAAAACTTAAAATTAAAATTTTATTCGATACTTACCTAAAGCTAATCAGAAAAAGAAACTTAAATATTTGCGAATTATTTGCGAAAATTGGAAATAAAATGATAAAAACTCACTTAATTGTCATGCTTGTCTCGAAATTATAAGTCATTTTTGTATTAAACAATAGATTACGTTAATCTGTATATAAAAATTCTGGTTTCATATCCTTCACCAAGAAAAACTTATCAATATTGAAATTTTTATATAAATAAATTCATACTTTGAAAGAGGAAATTGCAATAAAAACAAAGATCAAAGGATTAAAAGTATTTATAGTTTTATCATGTACAAAATAGCGAAAATTATAACATTGCTGATAGCAACTAGTAATTGCGCGAGTTAGCACGCTTGTTTTCTGGGAAATATGTCGTAAAAATTACACGTATGACATTCGATAACGATAGATAGGAGGAAATACTTTTTCAAGATAAATGCATTAACATTACTTTTTGTATTTGCCGAGTCACGGACAAAACGATAATCGTTTCCGCAGTGCGGCGATAGTGTGCGTTTATCGCGATATGCAACGCGTATTCGCGTAGCACACCTGTACTTTTCTTTGTATTTGCTTTTTCTTGCCGACATTTGAATGAATTTCCATTAAAAATAAATAACTTAGCGTCCGAGTACAAAACTAACACAAAGTAAAATTACAGCATTTCTGAATGAATAATAATAATTCTTAATATTTCCTTATCTTTTACTTCTTGATATCGAAAATAATTAATTTTATATTCAGGCTTTTAATGCTACAACTTAATAAGTACCATATGTAAATATAGTGCATAAATAAACACTAACATTTAAATGAAGTACATGTTAATTAATTTTGCGATAAACGATTTCCGGTTATGCTATATATTGGGTTGTTCGGAAAGTAATTTCGTTTTTCACAAAGCGATGTCGTTAGTCGCGTTCCTCGATACTTAACCTTACTCTAAGCGGCAAATTCGTTTTATATTTTGACAACTGACATTTCAGACGTCATTTAGTATCTTATTGTGTTGCGATCTGTCAAGTAATTGTTTTTTGGCATCACATCAAACATGGAAAATCAAAGTGAGCATTTTCGTAATATTTTGCTTTTTTACTACTGAAAGGGTAAAAATGCAGTGCAAGCGAGAAAAAAATTGTGTACCGTGTATGGAGAAGATGTATTGAGTGAACGTCAGTATCAGAATTGGATTTCGAAATTTCGCACTGGAAATTTCGATTTGAAAGATGCACCACGTTCAGGTCGGCCAATTAAAGCTAATGACGAGAAAATAAAGGCTCTGGTGGATGCAAACCGTCGCATAACAACACGCGAAATTGCTGAAAAGTTAAATTTATCGAATTCGACCGTTTACGATTATTTGAAACGCCTTGGATTCGTTTCAAAGCTCGATATTTGGGTTCCACACAATTTAAAGGAAATTGACTTGATTCGACGCATTACCATCTGCGATTCATTGTTGAAACGTGGAGAAAATGAACCATTTTTGAAGCGAATCATAACTGGAGATGAAAAATGGATTGTTTACAACAATGTTAAGCGAAAACGATCATGGTCCAGGCAAGATGAACCTGCTCAATCGACATCCAAGGCAGATATTCATCAAAAGAAGATCATGCTTTCTGTATGGTGGGATTGGAAGGGAATCGTATTTTTCGAGCTACTACCAAGCAACCAGACGATTGATTCGAAAGTGTATTGTCGTCAGCTGGATGAATTGGATGCTGCCATCAAGCAGAAGCGACCAGAATTGGCGAATGGGAAAGGTGTCGTATTCCATCACGACAATGCCAGACCACACACAAGTTTGGTCACTCGCCAGAAGCTTTTACAGCTTGGATGGGATGTGCTACCACACCCACCATACTCTCCTGATCTGGCACCATCCGATTACCATTTGTTCCGGTCTCTACAAAATTCTTTGAACAATGTAAACTTCGATTCAAATGAAGGCGTCAAAAATCACTTGGTTCAATTTTTTGTCAATAAGGAGAAGGACTTCTATGAGCGTGGAATCTTAAAGTTGCCAGAAAGATGGCGAAAGGTAGTGGAACAAAATGGCCAATACATCACTGAATAAAATTTTTTCTAAATATGAAAAAACCGCCTTTCATTTTTCCTTGAAAAAACGAAATAACTTTCCGAACAACCCAATAGATATCTCTTTGAGTCATCTGTCTTATCTGTAAAATAGAGAGAGATTGACACACACACACACACACACACACACACACACACACACACACACACACACACACACACACACACACTCGATATAATTATGAAAAGAATTATTAAATAATAGCTAAGGACACATTTGTGAAGGATCCGTGCGTGAAAATATGGAAAATTTACGTCCCGGAAATTTACTTATGTAAATCGTCATTGCATTAATTATATCATTTACTATGCACATTTCTTAAAGATGATAAGCGACGTACGTACTGTATCGCGATTACACATCATTGAAAATTCGTCGACACTTGAAAAGTATAAATTTCGAGCAACGGAATGTCTGTTGTCAGTCAAACGGTGATCGATGGAATCCTCGCTGATAATTCTTTAAATAGCTACTTATCGTAATTTATTTTATCGTGTGCGATCCATGATCATTAAAAAGCTTGTTACTCGAATAAATTTATAATGGTTTATCAAGAGCCGGTGACTTTACCATGCCTGGGAAATATTTGCGAAACAAACACTGGAGTTGCCGTATTGAAGCTTATAAATTCACGTGGCCCGAAAATATCAGATTTATAGCGTGACTCGTGAGAAAGGTTTTATTATCAATTCATGCACTTTACGTCGAATCTGCCGAAATCTCTTAAATTGTTTTTAACTAAGGATTTCAATTTTAATCGAAAGTTTTTGTACCGACAACTTAAATTCTTGTAAAGAAAAAAGTAACTTCAGATATGCCGCTTGATACTTGCTTTACGAAACATCTTGTATTTAAAGTTCCTGGAATTACGGGTTTATCTTTGACAGGTAGTCGCTCGCAGTTTAAACAGTTTGAAATATGATGTATGACAGTGTAAGAGAGTGCAATCACCGCGAGCTCGTCGGACGAGAAAATTGTGGGTATACGCGTAATTTCGTGTTTTCTCAGTTGGTTAAAGAGGGGCGGGCTGCGTGCACGAACATCACTACAAACGACGGAACACAAAACGTGTGTGAAAATGATGCGTCTTTCGTGACGTAACACATGATCAGAAGTCAGAGCATGATTTAATAGAGAGTCAAGGATCACAATTAATTATTACTTATAATGTGCGGACTGCATCACGTTAGCTCACTTTAGTTCATTCATTGTTATTCTTGACATTATTGGCCTCTGAGAACTTCCGAGCACCTGCTTCAGTGCTTCCACGTTGACGTTTTATTTGTTCGCGCTCCAGGATACTCGAAGATTGATAGTCCATGATCTAGACCTACCACTATGATAGGCATACGACAGTGATCGTGTCATTTGTGCGGCTAATGATCGAGTGATAAATCGAGTGATTCACCGATTAATATCGACATTCGACACGTATGGACGTCTTTCATTTGCGAGGATTACAACACTCGTTCTCCACTCGAGCATCTACGTAGGATCGCGCGTTTTCTCGCGTCATCTCGTACGAGATCTAGGAAGTGCGTCGTTCAGTGTGACATTTCGCTCGCGCGAATCCGCGCGTGGGTTCAACGCACTCGCGCAACTGCGCTCGTTCGCGCTTCGTAACACGCGCACGAATGCATTGCGCTCAAGGTGGGACGATTGTGGACGAGATCACGGAAGCAGCAGGCTACCGTTGTTCACCGATGTATAATTTTGAGTTCCTCAAGACTGTGTGGACAAAGATAGGGCGGATGTGCGGCTACATCACTTGCGCCAAATCCTACCTCTCAGGTCAGTATGTTGCTAGAGAATGATCGGAAGTGTCAGGTCAAATTCCAAGTTGGTTCGGAGAGCTTGCATAAAAGATGTATAATAACTCAGATAATAAGTATATCTGATATCTAAATGTGATATGTAGCATTTTTATAATTTTTAAATAATTTTAAGTCATCCTTTAGTTACCTTATTATCTTCTCGATGATATATTTGATTGAAATATAATAAAATTGAAAAGGAAGCAGAACGAACCTTTGATTCGGTCCTATATTTGTCCATCGCCATATTTTGCTCTCTTGTTGATACTAGTTGAAAAAAAGTACAGCATTTAGTATTTAAATTGCTATTGTGCATCAGTAGTGACTATTATTTTTCTATGAGGAAAGTTAAATTTGATCGAAAACGTCACATGATAAGAAAGGAAGATAAATATTTATAGCTAATGCATAGTTTGCGCACTACATTTTTTTCTGTGGAAATTTTAAAGCAGACAACAATAATATTTCTCTCTTTTTCTCTCAAGTATAATCGCAGTTCACAAGTACATATTGCACAAACAGAACAATTGACAAAACGCGTTTGTCTATTCCATTGCCTCACCGTGAGCAGAAAGGGAGAGAGAAGGCGGGCTGCCTGTTTGTAGAAAGTAAGTGGAAAAAGGAGTGAAAGTGACCGAAGATATTTTCAACAACGGGAAAACCCGCCTTGATGTACTTCGATATCGCATTCGTAGGTCTTGAGATCGCAGAAAGGTGTGGCAGCGATCACTCGTGATCACGTTCATGCAAGATACGTAGCTCCGCTCGTGATAATGTATGCTCGTAATTAGAATCAAATTTAAAGTGGATTTAAAACTGAACCTGTTAAACAGAATCTATATGAATATTAAAATCGGAAATTAAAGAACAAAAAAATATGCATACGTAATATAATATACACGTATGATACTGATTCATAATAATAATTTTATTATGTATATACATTCATGTAAAATGATACAATATAATATTAATAATGTTATAGATGACATTTATTGCGGAATCTTGCAATATAAATACTGCGTGAAAAGGAAGGAACAAGGAAAAAATTTGCGTGTAATAATAATAAATTTAAAAATATCGAAACTACTTTGTAATTAGAGTAGCAGTTACTTGTTTGATTTTATAATTATGGCACTGCTTCCTTAGGTGAAATCGAGTCTTTGCTTTCTCGGGTACGCAAAAGAACGTCATCCGCGTCATTTTCTGCGGAACGCGAACCACCGATTATCGTGAAAATAATTTAGCACGGAATGAGAAGCGAATGATCATTCGGCATGTTCGCGGCGTTTGGGATAATAGTACCCTCCCGAAGAATACCTGAGCATGTTTACAAGCGCAACGCTGGCCGAAAAAGCCCTCGCACAATCGATATTTTACTCGTTGGTATATTATTCTCCGTCTGCGGTTGTTTCTTCTGTCGGGGGGCCAGAGCCCGTCGCGATTTGGCTCACATACTTAATTGGTAATAAATCAGCGTACTCCCAAATTAACTTCAAGCTGACTAATGGGCCTGTTCTTCACTGCATAGACCTGCAATTACTCGTGTACTATATACATGTCCTTCGTAGTTTTCAAGGTTTTACTGAATTAGATATTTATTTAGTTTTTGTTAAATACAATGCATTTAAAAAGATTGCGTTTAGTATACTAAACGTATACGATATCATGGAGAATTTCTCCATGTTATAGCATATTTATAATTAATATAATATCTCTTTATTATAACATAGTTTTAAGTCTCTGTCCTGAATTCTCATGATTTCTCTTATAATTGTTAATAATAACAGAGATAATGTAAGTTCTTTGTGTCATTTATTCTTCAAGCATCTCCAATCTAATGTCTGTTTACGCGTTTCTGTTTTCAGTTTAAAGCCTGCTTATCCGTTTCGATTCCGCTTCGAGAAACAGGCGCGATTATAGCACTGATAGCGCACGAATGCGTTGCGTAAGCTTGCGGGCCTTTTGCAATTGTAATTCACGGACTTGCACCTCGGGCACGTAGATTGGATGTTTGTTCGCTGATAACCGCGTAAGGCGATTCTAAATCGCTCAAGTGAACGGAATTACCGACTCGTGCGAAAGCACTGCCGGAAAAAATGATCGTTAACAAAGTAGCAACCGCTACGCGGATGCACTTTCACTCTTCGCCGATAATAAACTTTCCGTGCTGATCCACCCATTCGATCGAAAAGCACGCATCTCCTCTCGTATCGTGCGAATATCGTTTATATTTAAAATTTTGAATTTTAACATCCCTTTATAGAATTATCGGAATTTGTTTATTCACGTAAATCCTATGACAAATTCAGAATCGATATTCTGTCGCTAGAACTGTATAAAAAAGAAATAAAGAATCATTATTTATCATGAATCGCTAATTTTTAATTTTAATTATTCTAGTTATATGTTTTGCCTGTTGAATTCTCACGTTGAGATAAAGTTTAGTTAAAATAAAGCGAAAGATAGAACTCAGATTTTAATCAATATTTTTGAGCAACTTATAATTATCCATTAAAACTCTTAAATTTTTTACGTTTAATTATTTTTAATTAACTACCATTTATCTTAATTTATTTTTTAGCATTTATCTTTGTAGAAAGAGAGATTTTATGAAGAAAGAAAAGAAAGACTGAGAAAAATATTTATGTGCCGATAACTTCTGCAACATATTATTTGCGTGACAATAGGATGAGAAAGGTCTGTGTATCCATACACATGAGATATTATATTAGCTAATAAAAAAATCTTAATACAAGATCTAGATAAGAGTGAAAGTGGAGACGTAACTTTATCGCAAGTCACGGATGTTTCTAACATAGAAATACTTCCGCGCGTATAGTTATTGTTACTGATTATAAATGGAAAAGTGTCCCATTGTCAAGCCGCGAACGCTGTGGTCGTTGACTTTCGCTCTGCAGCGCGTAGTTCCGCTAAATATTGTTCTCTGCCGGAAGTTAATCATATATCTCGCAATAATAAATGTTCTTTCGAAAAATGTCAATCCTCGATGAATAAAATGGCAGTGAAAAATAACGAAAGTAAATGCATAAATAGATGAAACTGGTCTTTCCAACCTCGCCGTTTTTATTTTTTCGGCACTTAGTTATTTATGCATGTACTATATGTATTCATCGAAAGATTAAAATCAGTTGATAACTCATTAATATTTTATAAGCTATTGATTTTAATACTTGTAGATGCATGTAATTATATTGTACACTTATATCGTATATTTTTTATCATATAATAATACAACGAGTTACAAGAGAAACAGAAAAATCAAAATAATAATAGATTAAAAATTTCATTAAAAAGGAGTCTTTATGAGAGGTTTAATTATCGCGCGAACTACGAGCTTTATCGAAAGAAAGAAGAACCGGACGCTAAACTGTAAATGAAATACGATGAATAGAAAGTGCGTCGTTTTAAATCTACTTATCGTCACTTGCGTCACTCCGTTTTAAATATAGGATCACCGTGGAGAGATACAGATGAAAGGCATGCTAATGAATCGGCCGATATGCACGTTTAATAGAGCGCATGTACATATTATAATTAGTAACATCGATGAAAAAAAGCAAGCAAGAGAGAGAGAGAGAGAGGGGGGGGGGCGAGAAGAAGAAAGAGTGCGCACACTCGTATCTCTCGCGGCACGTTTCAAACACAATGAAAGCGGACTCGTGCGAGCGATCTAATCGGGACGAAAGTATCGGCACGTTAGAATCATTACGCACGGCCGTGAATGCTGATGACGGATCGGGGATCGTGCGATCGGCTATACGTCGAGTACATGTACACATACGCGCGCGGCGTGTGACGCGTCGCGAGTGCCCGATCACGCGTTTCGAAAAACTGGGTTACAGCAGGCTCCCGGAGCCCCCCCTCACGACCTAGAACTCCTTTCCTTTTCGGCACTTCCGGTTTGATGTTCTTACGATCGATGTGCCTGCCGGTTCTGCCGGGTGCGATCTTGACCGAAATTCGCGATCGGGACTCGCGATGGCAGAACCGAATAATGTTTGAGTTTTGTTGCTCGTATTTGATGATATAATATTTATCGTTTGAATTATTGTTTCAGTAATTCGTAGAATTTTTATGGAATTCTTTATAACACATAGGTTCACCAACAATGTGACATATTTAAAATCTATTAAAACACCAGCACAGTTGTACCACGAGCAAGAAGTCAAGCGTCTCCCTGCGAATATATGCATAAGTCCCCGCGATAAAACATTTCAATATTTCCGCTTGAATGTTTCCAGCATGTAAAATTTTCACGTAAAAAGTATAAACCGCTCTTTACTTCTGCCGCGTTTTCTTAGTATCACCCCGGTATGAAATCGTACGCGTGATAACGATGCGGTTCTCCCGCTTCTAAAAGATTCATTGTTATATACGGCAACGTGAGTATATTTTGCGTCGCCGCTTCTGTCAATCACAAAAGCATGTATGCGTAAGTACGCGCGTATGTGTGTGTATATGTTGCAAAAGTATGCTGAATGTATGTAGATATACTTGGATGATGTGCGTCACAAAGTTTCGCGACTTACGTCAGTATTGAGAAATGTTGGCGCAATATGTTCTTGTTTAATTTATAGAGTGTTATTAAATGAGTATATCAAAATTTATAATGTTAATTTGACATTTAGAATCTTTAATAAGCTCTCGATTCTTTACATTTTCTTAATCTTTAATGTCAAAAAAAAGTATTAGTAATATAAAATATTTTAAAGTCAACAGCAATATTTAACACACATGCATCATGAGTAAAGAAAATCATAATCCTTTGCGCAAATAATTTTAACACGGTTGCTTTTTCTTTCCGGAATCATTCAGAAAACCGACAATTTCCAGTGGAACGTTATTTTTCCCTTTAAATCTTCACCCAAAAGGCGGTGCGAGTGGTAGGCTTATCATGCCCTATGTATTCCGGCGTGCAGAACGCTTTCATCCTGTCTGGCAAAATGCCCGTTGTTATGCGGATTGTTGGGTCCACCCAACAGTACAGATTTGTGAGCGAAAGATGCTGGGCATAATCGTTGGAACGAGGTCACAAAATCGTAACTAGATGTGCACCCTCGCTTTCCGCCGAGCAAACGCGAATCTTGGTTCGAGAAGATTTGTTTTAATTGCTGTGAATAATCGTTGCGTTAGATTTGTAGTGGGTGTTAACCGGCATCCCGAGAAAAATGATGTTCTTTTCTAAAATTTATGTTCCTCTGGGGGAACCCTCCGATAAATGATCTTAATCTCAGGAATCTCTTGATAAATAGACTAGAATCACTAATTAAAGAGGTTTATCAAGCTTCCAAAATATTTAATTAAGAGGATTAAAAAGAAAATTAAGTAGAGAAAGATGATTTGAAAAAGTAATACAGAAACTCTATTATTGTATCGCAATGTTAAAAAATATTGCTCAATTATTTGATGAATGTTTTATCGTACATATAAAAAATATCTGGCGTCGAAATTAAAAATATCAGCAAATATTTGTCGGTATTTATATTGAGAGAAAATATTTTAATAATTCTACAATAAATTAGATACAATTTTGTTCAGTTTATCTATCATCGAATTTGCTATAATTGAAACGTAATTGAAACACGCAAAAGAAAAAAAAGAAAAAAAATTTATTGCAATTTGTTTTGGCGAACTTACAATAGGTCTGCAGTAGGTAACCTCTTTGATAAGGCAGTGGCGCGTGTGCAAAATAACGATTATATGTTCAAACCGATTTATTATTCGTGCGGTTTTTTATGAAAAAGCTTTTCATAGAGAGAGCACGTTTAGCGAGAAAATAATTGTGAGCGATATACTCGTATATACGCATGTAGTGAGAACTCCAGAATGGAGCGCATATTTACTTCGATGAGCGCGTATAATCGTCAATGCAATTGGTTTTTATCGTATATTTATGGAAATTCTGGCATTGTGTATTTTCAATATTTAATAAGTCAAATATCACACAAATAGAATGATTAAAATATTTAAATACTAATTAGAATTCTTACATTGATTATAATTATCGTAGGAAAATATTGAAATTGTTGAAAATAATATAATATATGATTTATTATAAAAGTTTTATTTTTAATTTGTTCAATGTTTCTTTAACAATAGCAAAAAAGAAATACAAACTTCGTAAAATACTTCGTAAAATAAAAGAAAAGAAAGAAGTACATTGCGGTAGAAATATGGCGTAGCTTTCAGAGTAGCTTCCATAATTTTTCCTCGCCATACCTTCGCTTTTTGTTAACTTCTGGTCTTTTAGTGGCTCTGCACACACGTGGCGTGCACACGATTGCTCTTGCAATATTTTTCAAAGATTCTTGATAAATAGAATTCGACGAAAGAAATGAGAGATGTTGTGTGGGTCACTTGTTTGAAAGGCAGGTGAAGCATGCACAATTTTTCAAATGCTGCCCACTTTGATCTAGTAAAAAAGCGTGCAAATCAAGAACAAAAATAGAAGCGAGACAGAACTAGATTCAGCAAAAATTTGAGATTATATGCACCTAATATAATAAAAATATAATAAAAATTTAAATATATATTGAAAAGAGAAAAAAGAAGATAAAAAACTTGTCTCTAATATATAATATAATTGGAAATGCAACAAAAGTATTCGTATTCTCCTATTAAGTATTGAGATTATAAAAAAGCTCAAAATTACGTAGAAAACTTTCTTCAATTGTAAGCAAGTTTCTTCGCTACAATGCTACGTGTCTAAAGTACGTTCGTAATTTTCTTCAATCTCTTGCGTTATACTCGAGGATTTCGCACGTGCCGTTTTATGCCATTTCGTGCTTCTATAATATAACGTTGGAAAAAACCTTTCCCACGTAAACTAGATCGATCGACGCTAATTAATCACGCTAGAAAACGATTACCGACGTAACTTGAACGTAATAATATAAAACTAGGTTTTATCTATACACATAATATTTCAGAGCTATCTAAAATTTATGACAACACACGAGCAAACACGCAAATCGAGCGCTGGAGAAATATCGAAATAATGGTGCACAAAGCGAGGGTGGTCGTTACATTTCATTACATTTTAATACAAGCTCTCTTTTTACACGCGTTACTCACAGTCGTGTAGTCCCGACATTATTTTCGAGTTATAGTAAAAAAACCATATGCAATACCTCGTTTACAATTTGCTATCCAACACCGCTTCCATCTCTTCAATTACGCTCCGTAATTATTCACACTCGACGAAACACGCGCACGCAGCTTCCCCGTTCCCTGGAAAATGTCGAAGGAAGCCTTTCCACAGTTGATTTCGATCGACAGCTAGTTAATTGCGTACCGAGGGTTATGTTAAACTACGCCGGCATTCGTACCTCTTCCCTTAGATCGAATTACCCTAACTTCCGGATGCGACGTCGCGTTTACCGAAGCTGCGAGTCGCGGGGTGCAAGTACGCGCGTCTGCATCGCTCGTGGATACCGGATGGCACGACGGAAATCTGGAACAAAGAGATGCAACCGCGCAACACGAGCTTCTCCTCGGTCTGTCCTCGTCCCGCCCTCTTTTCCCGTCTTCTCCCTTTTCTCTCGAATCTAGGCTGTTACCGTGGCAACACAGGTACGGGACACCGAAGAGTCCTGCGAAGGCCACCGGAAAAAAGAGAGATGGAAGGAAAAGAAAAGACTCCTTTGCTTCTCCCGGCTGCTCCACGCTATCCTTCTTTGATCTTATTTCCTATCTGCGTCCTCCTTCTTGTCGATCAGATGTTTGAAAAAATCAATAAGACTCTCCCTGACTCGTTCTTGCGTCTTCTCTTTCTTCAACGTAGTCTCTTTGTTGCGTTCTCTCTCTCTCTCTCTCTCTCGCTCGCTCGCGGCTTTGGTATGACACTTTGTTTGCGTCTCGTACCGAGAGAAGAGTCGCTACAATGAGAGGAGAACCGTCGCGCGGGGATAAAGGGGACAGAATGACTCAGGAGGGTTGAATGCACACGTGGAGCGTTTCGTTGAGGCCACCGAGCATCCGGCACAGCTGATCGCGCGAGCATGCCTCTTGTGCCTCGAGCTGCTCCTGCGCGACACGATGCACCTCTCGAGAGCCCAGCATCGATCCTTCCGTCGAAACCTTCTGACTTGGATATATTTCCTCAC
Organism: Ooceraea biroi; assembly: GCF_003672135.1. Lineage (NCBI taxonomy): Eukaryota > Metazoa > Arthropoda > Insecta > Hymenoptera > Formicidae > Ooceraea > Ooceraea biroi. Next base: position 4,081,271 of record NC_039506.1, read on the forward strand.
CAGCTGTCCCGAAGGCAGCGGATACATTATTTCGACGTCTTGAATATTCAGATGCGAGGTGATATTCTTATCGCGTCGTGTAAGATAAATCTGAAGGGAAGATGCGAAATGTGCGAAACGTTTATGCTGATAGTAAATTCAGTCGTTTTTTAAACGTAATAGAAAAACGGACCAATAAATTTAGAGAAGAGATTCTATATACATTTTATAGGAATTTTTCGGTTTATAACTCAAACGTGAGATGAAAAAATTTCAATATTCCTGTGAATGTTGATCTATGCACTGAATATAGTTAAATTATATTGTACAATATGGAAGATGGAAACATGTTAATTGAATTGTATAAGAAATCGAGTTTGAAAATAAATTCGATTTCATATAAAATAAATTCTAAAGTAATAGGTACCGAAAAGTCATATTGGTATTGCATTCCTTGCGATTTTTTCAATTTCTATTATGTAGGAAATTGCATGTTTCGACGAACAAATTTAGAAAGCGAATCGGATTAAAATTACAAATATGTGAATCTAATGAAAAAATCTACAATGTTAGCCATAAAGATATCTACCTGGCGTAATTAAGAGAATAATTACGAGAACAACTCGAAATGAATGGACGTGAGTCAATGAACGAAGATTTTACTTTAGATCTAGAGTTCACTCTTCGGTATATCATTCATTCACCCGCCTATGTACATTATATTATAAGCGACTCTACATAGATTCTGTCATGCATACAACAGAGTGCGAATATGAATGCGAATTGAATGTGTTAGAATTCTGCAGCGTGTATATTGAATATCGTGACTAGCTGAAAGAAACTCGTTATATTCCCTGTCCAACGCGCGGTAACATTCCCGTCTTCGGGAACAAACAGTGCTTCGCGGTGATAGTCCTCGGTAGTTCGTAGCGGTTGTCTGAGGAACCGGTACGCTTAATTCCCACGGGCAGTAATGGGAAAGAAGCTCGACAATAACCGGCTACCGTTTTAGAGGTTGCCCTAGAATTGACGGAAAGCGAGTGCGTCATTCCCTGCAAAATCTCTCAACGCAGTTCTTTCTCAGCAAAGAGATGCATGCGACGCTAATAATAATTTTTAAATAAAACATTTCTAGCTGTTCGGGAATGATCCTCGGAAACATAAATAAACGATGAAACATTATTCATCGTTTGAATGAAAATTCTAAGTGAATTTTACTTTAACGAAGTTTTTATTTATCGCCTCGTTACCGAGATGCGATTTATTAAAATGTAGAAAGTTACGAGAAATAACGTACCATATCATTTTTCTGAAAATACGTGGTTATGAGTTGTCTACAAGTCGACAAGTAAAAATTATGCTCGTTACACGAAACGGCTTGAAATTAGCATTTACCTGAAACTTCTTCATAGTCCAAAGTGAAAAATGTGAATATTAAGTTTAAATTTCGAAATAATTTCTTTCAATATTTTTCCATCGTGATTCAGCCAGTTCGAAACATTTATTTACACAAGTTGTACACACATTTCGTCAAGCGCGTTTGAATCCTGTTATTCTCGGGGCTTCCTTTCACTCGACTGCGATTTTGTACGCTCAGGAGAGTGTAATTCCATTAACTCAGTTACTATCATCTTCTGGCATATCAACCGCTATTACCGCGATGACTTGCGTTATCGACGTTATCGGTTCCGTTAGCCAATTTCATATAATTATCAGCTGCGAGCAAATATCCAATTTGAATTTACGCAACTGGCAATGTAATTCGCATTAATATTGCATCTCTATGAGACTGAAAAATTACACTTTAATAATTTGACATTTCTTTTACAAAAATCAGGTTTTCACGAAATGACATTATCAACGACGAAACGATATTATCAAATAGGATAAATTAATATTTGAAAGATACAATTTCTGATTCATATTTTTTGAAGTATAGATTAAATTTATCTCTTCCCTTCTAAATAAATAAATAATGCTCTTTCTCTTAAAATCTCTTTGATGTCTAAGAAAGCAATATTTATTCATAGAAATTATTACATTGTTTATACTATAATTTTGCATTATTTTACTGCATTGTATTATGTTATTCTAGACATATATGTATAATCTTAATGCATATCTTCGATCGCAGATTGCGACAAGAGATACTGCCGCATTTGTGCCAACGATCTTGACATCTTGATGTCGAGCTCTTTGTTCGGCAGATAAAGCGAAATTGCAATCTAGATTTGCTTATCTCTGTGTTAAACCAACGTATTGTGACGTACTCTTTCTTTATGTTGCAGGTTAGTATTCGCTGATGCCGACAGAAATTGTCCATGGAATGGGTAAATAACGCATTTAAATAATTTATATAGCATGAACGGTCTTTACTTGGAACAAGTAATTAACAACCTAAACATTCTTTTATCTGAAAATATTTTCTGGATATTTTCGTACAGAAGATATTAACGTTGTTTTGAAAAGTCACCAGGCGCAAATGTATTTATGTAAATATCATTATGACACTATTAAGATACTGACATAATAAGAGCTATAAGTCTAAATTAAACGAGAGAAAATGTCACGGTGTGCCATAAAGCGATAACATAAAAACATAAAAATCGATTGCACTCTCCTCTGGAGAGAAAATAGTGCGCTATGTTATTGTTACGTATCCGGATCTTTCATAGTTGATGAGATTCGATTACGTGAGCGTGACGTAAAAACTTGAAATCATCCGACGATGTCGAGCGATGGCGTTTTATAACGCGCAGTGAAGCGTCTTACATCATTAACGGCAATCCCTTTATATTTTACGGTCGGTCGCTTCGCGGTTTTCTCTCTATTCGGTAACGTTTGGTAAACGTATAGCTGCGATTAGTTCTCGACGGTGATCGTCAGGCGAGCGAGTAACGCGAATAGAACGAAGGGTCTAGTGCATGAAAGCGGTAAGTCCGTCTCACAGACGTTTCACGAGAGATAAATACAGTAAGATAAGATTACGGTTACACAAGATTAAATCAGATTTCTGCAACACGAGTAATTTTGCATCATAGCGAATGAGGGTAAAAAATTGCAACACGTAGTAACATTTGTGCCAAATGCATTTTCTTCCTTTCAAAACTTTTGTGATAGTATATATCGTTTAAGATTTAGGTGTGTATTCCTTTTGGCTCAGCAAAGAGTTCATGTTAATTTGTATTATTACCGTATTCACTGATTTATTTAACATTGAAATGATTTATTTACTCAATTAGATCTTTTCAATTTATGAAACTATTCGTTTGCTAATTGTATTTCTTAGTGTTAAATAATTCAAAGACCTTTGATACGAAGTTCCTCTTTTGTTGCTACCCAAGTTTTATCCTAAGTCATCTTAGTCCGCTCTTTTCAAATACATGCGTTGACAGAAGAATTTTGCCTTGCACAACGCCTCAGAATCATTGTCATCCTCGCAAGTTGATATCAGAATTTATATTACGATTCCTTTGATTCTCGTACAATGTTCCGTAATTTCGCAAACGTAATTTTGCCCTCGATAGACTGCGAGCGATCTACAGCCGCAGTCTATCTACATTTAAGCTTATCCCATTGTTGCATACGTCGGAGCTTGCGATTCATGTGGAAAACGTGATCGACCAGAACAACGGACGATAGTCACGCGCGCGCGTCCGGCCAAATTATGTAAACTTACGTAATCCTTCAACTGCTCGCCTAGCCGTGTCCTCCGAACGATATGATCAGTTAACCCTTTCGCTGCAGCGTATTAAACCATTAAAGCTTGAACGTAAAACGAAACACCGCTTTCACGCGAGAGTCATCACGGTCGTACTTTACGATAAGTAAAGGGGAATTATGTGTCTGCAATTCGCTCGTATAAGTCTTTATTCCGTACCCTACCCTCGCGTTCTACTTCCCGAGAATTTTTAAACTCGTTTCATGTTTCTTTTACCATGTTATACATGCATGTAGCAACAACTATAAATATATTTCTCTCATTTATAATTTACCAATCACCATTTTTCGAAAACTTGTACCATTTTATTACGTTTTGAAAAGATCTTCGAAAAAGGTAAATCCGACAAGCCTATACTTTAATTGCGACACGTTGCTCATTTTTTTGCATGTTCTCTCGAGATCAAACCTTGAAACGTAACTTTTGCCCCTGATGCTTTTTCTTTTCTTTTTTTTCTCTCGTTCCTTTCAACCTGAAACTATCGATTTCGACTCTACCTTGTATTTGTTACTTTTCACGGTCCACGTTCGCTTCAATTAGAGAACGGTACTTTTGAGCGGGTCAATGCGTCCGCTCGAGATCGGCGAGCGTGCCCAGGAACAACGGGGCCGTGTTTCACGGTTTTGCGTCAGTGTTTCCGGAATAACGTTCGCAGTGTGTGTGTCTTAACTTTTTATTTTCCTGAGCATATATATTTTGGACCTATCATTGGTCTTTTCATGTACAAATTCCCGGAGCAATACAGAATGGATTTTTTTAACGAAATGATGGAGATGTTTATAATTCTGAATTTATAAACGCGAAGAAAGATAGAGGAATTAATAAATATAAATAGCTAACGAATTCTTATTTATTTTTTTTACATGAACAGAATCTGAAATTGACGTTTGCTTGAGAAGGTATTTAATGATGGAATCTCAAAGACAGGTTAATCAAATGTTTGCTAAAGATTGATGGTCTTAAAATGGATCAAACAATAATAGTAATGGTGCATTCCATAAGATGAAATGTAGATTTTGTTTACCCGCAGTGGAGCTATTCTCTCGTGAACAAGAAACTATTATGATCTGGCTATTCCAGTTAGAAAGAGCAAACACTTTTGAAAAGCTAAATTTACTGTTTCAGAAAAAATTAGGACACTGACAGTTCAGCGTGTAAGTGTTTAAACAGTTGATGGCTGGTTTTATGAAGTACGGCTAATACTACGTTCTAACATTAGAACCCAGTCGATTGCGTTTGTCTCTTTCTAAGGCTGGAACTCGAGAGAGAGGAGGACTTCATTAAGTCACGATTAAAATTAATGAACTGGTGAAACCGGCCTTTTTAATGGGTTAACGATCGCCATTAAAAGTATTTCGCTAATTATTTCAACTCGGTGGTGCCGCTATTACGACCGGTTGCCGCGAATCGTAAGATAAGCAATGCGTAGTCCAGTCCATAGTCGCAAATAAAAATGCAAATTCTCCAGTCTTCTCCTTATTATAATTTATGAATTTTTATTCCGAGCTCAACACCGACTTTATTCTTATTGCCATCTTAAAATATTTGTGCGCAGTAATCTACTTCTTCTTCTCTCCTGTGAATATTTTTTCACATGTTTTGTCTCAATAAATAAATATCGTACTATTTCTGTGCCATCTTCATCGGAATGTTGTCTCCTGTTTCCCTCGCATGACTTTGCATTTTAATTTAAATGTATCGACGAACTCTGAGAGAAGGACAAGGGAAAGGGCGGACGAAGAGGCAAATTGTTCAATCTGCATTCAGGGCCCAACAATTTAATCAATCGGAGTGATTAATAATCATGATCAGGTGGAATACATTGATCCCACTCCATCTGCACCCGCAGATGCGGGGATGGAAATTGAGCGAATTCTTTCGTGCTCGTTCAGCAGAGTCTTTGCGATCAAGGGTTGCGCGTATCGGGCTTGGACGCGGCTTAAACGGATTAATCGGATTAATGTTGCTCCGCTCACGTGACGATAAACGTTATCGGATGCATTTACTCGTGTGCGTTATTGGAATGGCGTCTTGTATTAAGACCGAATGACGCATGCTACCTAAATAAAGAATAACACCGCGATCCCGCCCGCGGGATTCCCGTTAAAGAAACATTAAATGATGTCCATCGGGTCCCACATCGGAAGCGATCTCTTATATACTTCCGCAATTATACTGCTCGTTCCATTATTACCATCCGCTATTACGTCACATAGTGTCGGAATTTCCGATCCTATGCAATGACAGCTATTTTCAAGTTTTTAAGAACCCCCTCAAAAATTGAGTAAAAGTATAAAGTATAAAAAGTTACTATTTTATCTCTTTCTTTCTAGCGAACTGTTCCGTCGTTGCGTTACCACGATTTCTCCTCGCCAACAGTGTTTCATCCGAAAGAAAAATATTTGACTTGGTCGCGGGAAACGAACTTTTCTGCAACAGCCTTATGATTTGTCCTGATGAGTAAAAAAGTTAATAAATAGACGACTCGTGCCTGTAGAGGAAGGATTTAAGTTGAGGTTGCGGCTAGCTAAGAGTTGCAGCTGCGGCTGGAGTGTCGTGGTATCCGCTTCCTCCGGTTTCCTCCAGCTTCCTCCGGCAAATCCGATACGTCGGAAAGTACGAAGCACTCGGAATCGTCGGCACGGAGGTATCCTAGTCAGTAACTTGCGCGCGGCCGCGTGGCGGAGCACGTGAATGTGGGTTAGAATGCGGTAGGGTAACCAAGCCACGGCCGAGCGCAAGCACAAGCAGGCGGTGGGCAGAGAAGCGAGCGAGCAAGCAAGCAGCTGACGCGGTGGAATCAATATTCTCACGTGTACGCGTATATAGTGCACGCACGGGCCAACCCGCGCTCGCGAGCGTACACGGTATGTACACGGTGACCCGAGAAAGGCGGTGATCATTAGCGGTAATGCATCGGAGTCGATCGGAGCAATTGTGACGCCAGCATAAATGATCGCGACAATTATATCCTAGTTTCAAGGATACACGTTAGCTTGACGGACTGAATTGAAGATTCTTGGAAGCTGCGATGATGGAAGTTGCCGATCCTCGAATTTTCCTCGACTACAGGAATGGAATCTTTTATTGATATATTTTCTTCGTTTTGTCAAAAAGGAATCCTCTATTTCTCTGAAAGAGGAGAGCTGATTTGTTTACTCTGAATCCGAATTAATGATTAAAATCTCTCCGTTCCGCTTTTCCAGTTTTCGCGTTTCTGGGAATACGCGACTCGCAGTACTAAAATTGTGTGAAACGCGAATGCATGATGTGTTACTTCGACCATATGTTGGAACGAGATATTATCAAGCGGATTTGCGTGAGCAATTTTTATCTATTTGTCGTGCACTGGTGACGGATGCCGACGAATTTGCTTTATGATAAACGACTTATCACTTTTCTACCGGGTACCACCATTTCCTCGAAATGAGCCATGCTTGGCGTATCACTGACCACATGGTCATAGAAAAACGGCGAGATAAGAAGGAACACCGCAAACTTTTCACGACCACATGGATAAGCAAAGAAAAATGAAACCGTGCCTTTCGTGGCAGCTGCGCTATCGTTCCATTTGCGAATGAAACTGATGAACAGCGGCAGTGTGCATCCGATATTCATCGCGATCTCTGCTACAGTTACATTTTCGTGTTTGCAGAAATAATCAAGTGCATAATTAATTTAAGAGTTGCGGTCTCACGGGAAGTAAATCTAATTTTAGAGTAAACCGGACAACGTCCGGAGCTTCTCTCTTGAGACTTATGGGAGCGTACGACGCGCTTGTTGTTTAATTACGTGCAAGAGTATGTATATAATTGCATAAAGATCAAGATATATCTGTTCCTCTAAGATAGAACAGAATTACCTATCTATCTACAATTCGGAATATGGATCTTCTCACGCCTCGCGCTTCGCATCGATTTGAAAACGACTGATCGATAGGCTCCTCCGGCACTCCCCGCTCGCCGTCGGACTCGCTAATTTTTAGAAAGCGCGACGGACGGGAGCCCTTCACGTTTGACCCCCTTCGCACTCGGCTCGTTAACGGCGCATTCACGCCGGCGTGATACCCGCGCGCATTCGGCTCTCCGCGATAAATCACTCCCCGGGCCGGTGCGCCGTATGCCGGATTCGCGCGCGCGCGCGCTTACTTTCAAATCTCGGGTTCGGCCAGTCATAAAGAGAACGAAAGAGACTGGCGAGCACGGGCGAGGGGCTCGCCTTGACGGAAGAAAGCAAGCAGGCTCGACGCCTGGATGCGTTATCGGCGCTCGCGCCATCGGTCCATGTGTCCGTCGGTCCGCGCGTCGCTATTGGAGCGTGACCGGCGAAAGTGGGAGAGCGAGGGCGCGGTGCGATTGGCGGTGCGCGTCGGCGCCGGCGGAAGGGGCCGCGAGAGGGTCGCTCGTGAGGGACCCCCGGGTCCCGCATCGTCGCGACGCTCAGACGGCCGAGGACCGTGCACCCCATCGTGTCGTTGTCGTCGTTGTCGACTCGCTCGCTCGACCGTCTTTGAGATCTCGCGATCACCGTCGTACGGCGATAAGAGATCGATCGCGTTCGCGGAGGCGTTAGAGTTCGCGACGTCACGCTGAAGTACCACGGTTGGGAGGATGGTGGCCACGAACGACACGTGATCGGTGATCGCGCACGGAAGGCTCCGGGGAAGAATGCGACCGCCCGCTCGCGCGGCGGGGGTAGCAGAGCGAGGAAGACGCAGCGACGCGCGCGCGCGCGCGGCCGATCAGGTGACGGGACGGTCGGTCGGTCGCAGTTTCGGGCTTCTCCGTCACCCCTCGTGAAGTGCGGCCTCCCCCTTTGCCGAGAACGTCGAGAGGAAATCGGAGTAGTCGCCGCTCGGCGCTGGCGCGATTCATCTCGGGTGTGTATTCCTACGCGCGCGCGAGGACGTTTCAGCGTTCTCCGCTTCGGAGCACGCGTGTCGAACCTCGCGTAGAAATGTTGCCGCTAAATAGCATCGCGTAAACTCTCATTACCGAATTAATTTTCGCTATCGAGCGGAAGGAAGGAGATGCGAACGTTGTGACGAATGTATGCGCGTGTGGAGCAATAAGAGAGCGAGAGAGCGAGAGAGAGAGAGAGAGAGAGAGTGGAGAGCAACAGCATCTTCGTGCGCGTGCATCTCGAAGGCAGTCGGAGGTGTGCAATCGCGAGTTATTCCGACGCGAGTGTGCCATCTGACACTGACTGTGCCGAGCGAGCGCTAAAATTGGATACCTTAGCCGACGAGCAGCCGCAGCTGACCGTTGATTCGCGTTGGATGATGCGCCTTGTCGTGAGATCACTCTACCGACGATAACGCAGGTATGCAAAGTTTACTTGTTCTTCTCTCGGACATAAATATTGCTCGATGTAATGTTGTTGGTTAGGATGGAATCAGCGAGATACCATTCCAAATTTGCCCCGAAATACCGAAACAAGCACGTTTCGTCGTGGATATTCGCTTATCGATATTAGGATCCGATATTCCGGACTGATATCTATTTCCTGAAGCTCCAGTTTGGTTTACTGCATATTAATTTTATAGATATTGATATTGATGCATTAAAATACTTAATGTTTTACGATGCGAAAGATATTCTGATGCTGAAGCAACCTTTTCTATTTTATGGAACGTATTAATTTAAATTCCTTTCAATTAATTTATAATCAACTGTTCGTTTATAATGATGGATTATATCACTGAATATAACAAATAATTTCGGAAATATTTTTCCGTATTAATTTCCGTTACGTAAAGTGAATTAATTTTAGTACTGCTTTTTTAATAAAACATTATTTTTTATTTCTATTCTCCTAAAATTTAATCGTGATATACTTCATATAACAATTTTTGATATCCTTGAGCTTTAAATTACTCGTTAAATTTCATTTACATTTTATCATATAAATTGCCAACTCATTACATTATTAACTTATCATCACATAGTTGCAACAATGCAAGTAATTACCGTTAGTAATCATTATCGTGAGACCTTCGATTTCTTTTGGCTCATTCTCATTAGAGATCTTAATTGGCCTTACTTCTCATTAAAACTCTTTAGCATAAATTGTATGGTAATGCACAAGGTGCTATCACGTTTATTCTTATACTTATTATGAAAAAGTATGGTTTATTTCATGAAGCTCATTTGTGCCAACGCATGTAATCGCCGTGCAAAAGTTCATGCAACCGGCGTGAATTATATGACTTAGTATGGTTCTATATGTATAGTAATGCAACGGTTCAAATGATATATAACCGTGTTATACTATGGTTGAAGATGATAAAAGAACTGATGCTAATGCTATACATTAAGGTTTCAAATGAGTTGAGTACATCTATATCCTCGCCGTCACATTCGTTATGTGATCCTATGCATATCCATAAGTATATATAATGCCATAGATCTCTGAAGAGATAGATCTGGATCCATAAATACCGCGGAATCCATGAATATTTCTCTGTTGCGTAAATTACACATTCCAGTGAAGGAAATACAACGATAAATCAGTAAAGTATGCGCTCTTTCGCGTAATACGGAGGATGCATAATAATAATAATAATTGGTAGTAATTCAATATTAGCATTGATATTAGGAGGTAATTTATTGCCCACCAGAAAATGTAATAGATGAATACTTAAAGTAATTATTCTAAAAACCTAGTCCTTTAAATCTGCTCCTAAAGCAGGAAAAGTTGTATGTTTTCTTTATTTTATCAGAAATTTAATTAGGAATATAAGAGAATTGTAAGTTTGGAAGACTAAACTTTTATGAGAGAAACGTCAAACTTTTCCCTTTGCTGTGTGAGACTGCATATGATATAACCCGCGTTCCGTTGCCTATTGCAAACCGAGAAATGATGGCCTTAAACCAGTTATTGAAAATGTAAAGAAAACTTTCTTAAACTCTTTCACAACTCAATTTTGCCAAAATATGGATTTCCGCGATTCCTTCGGTAAATAACCTGTTTATCTCGGCCGTGCGCCAAGATCTCGCACGCTTTCGTCGATTTGCAAAATGCGCATGTACTCGCGACCATCACCACACATGTGGATGATCTGATTTCTCTCTTGTGTGACATTGGTTTCGCTTATTCGCGGTATACGCTTTCCCAATAGAGAGCGATTTCTGATCGCACGTCACGCATTCCTTGCGATTATCGCCGCCGTGGAAAATGTTACATGCAAAACCGCGTGCTGTTCTTTTCTGCTGGAACAGGTTTTCATAATTTAGCTCGTGATTAAACGCATTTTACAGATAATATAAATTTCCTTCAATTAAATCTTTTGTATCAATTGTTTCATACTATTTTGCTGGATACGAATAACTTGGACAACCACGTTTTTTTCTGTTTTAAGCGGCACTTTAATGAATTGGCTGCAGAGATTATTTCACATGACGATTGCAGATTGATGCTTAAGCTTTATTAGTCTCTATGCATATTCTGGTGATGGATCGCGGCGTCAGCCGTTGCGAAACGCGGGTCACGCACTCGATGACTGCGAAGCGGGCATTATCCTCGATCGAAACCGATGTCGTTCCTCGTTCCTTTCCTCCGTGCCAGCCAGCGAGAATCGCTGCTTCGAGACTTTAGAGCCGTTAGAGGGAACAGAGGTTCCCAAACTTATGCTTCTTTTGATCTTCATAAAGTCCTCCTTTTTACGCTTTCCCAATTTTAGTTGGAGCATATTCTTAAAATGTAAATCCATATTTTCTCAAAAAAGGGATTCCAAAAAAGGGTGTTCCAAAACTATGAGAAGTTTATGGGAAATTATTTAACGTATGGCCTCCATCTTTTTTAAACGTGAATTTTAGTTTGAAAGTACTCAGAAATTGTACGTTTTTGGTAAAAACATTATTTTTACGAGAACTACAAAAGTTTATTAAGTACAATCGAATTTTTCAAAAATGGATCATTTTGCTTTTTTGCAAATTATTCGGATAGATATCTTTTATATATAGGTATATTTGAGCGCTATGAAATTTTTTATATTTTAATTTATATTCTATCATGGCATTAGAGTGTTTGGGAACCAATGAGTTGTTAGGTGAAAGATCATAATGCGAGCGGTGGAGCAAGCGAGTGAGTAGTCGAGTGACTCAGAGTTCGAGTATCCGTGGCACAGAAACTCATGACGGCCATTGTGATCGCCTTTCTTTCATCGAGCATCACAGTACTCATGGAATTCGTAATATCGGCCATCACATGAGAGTACAGCGTTATGACGTTAGGAATAGAACGGACAGCCTCGTCGACGCGGTTTATGCGAGAGATCTTCTGGTTCCTGCTCGCGAATGCCGCGGTTGATTTTAAATGTCGATGTCATGAGTACGGACATCGTTTAATATCTCTTTGATCATTTCACATGATGTGGACAACTCGATATTTTTCTCCCTCTTATTCCACATTCGACATCGACTAAAACGAACGAATTGGCAAGAAGTAAAAATTTTCCATTTTCTTGAGACATCGTAATTTTCTATGATAATGTAGCTCTTATATACCGTTCAATACTTTTCTGAGACATCTTGTAGGCATTCTTCCTTTATGTACCTTTATATACTACATAAGTATATCCCATCTCGACCTAAATAACAATTCTGATCCCGGAAGAGGGAGGATAGTGACAATCTCATCCCTCGTTTCGAAGTCTCCGGTGCTTTTCTCCACGCACGCAGGTTACGTTTGACCCACATACAAAATATGCCTGTCTTGTTGCCGGAAGCGCTGCGCGAACGATATCGCTATCGGGAAGGACATCGTCGTGACAGCACAAAAGACAGGGATATCGATAACGCTGCTGCCGAGCTACTCGCCCGAGCAACGTGGCGTGAGCGTCACTTCCATTTTCGCCGAGAGCAGATCGGCTTTTTCGGTGTGCGCGTGTCTATGCGAACGTCTAGAACAAGAGCTTCTCTCCCGCCAGCACGGGCTTCTTCGTTGCTATCTACAATAGCATCACCGTGTATGAAAGGGATGCGAAGAATGCGAACGTATGACAAGGACGATATGGGATGCAGCGTCATGATACTAGATGCCCAGCAATGGCAACTCAATCGACAAAACTATAAAATATCTCCTAAAAATATTGCTGATCCCTTTAGCTATTTTCGCGCTATTATGTTTCAGTTTTAAAACTGACCAAAGAATCGTAAAAGTTCTTCTTACCTTAAACGCAAGAAACAGAAATAGTAACGACAGGAGAACTCTTTCAGAGTTGATGTAACTCCATTGGGGACCTGCACCTTCTCAAATATTCTTGGAAGGACTGACGGAGCGTTCAATGCATCCCGATGGGAATAATTTTCCAGTTAATGGAAATTCCGTTTTAAGGCACGTAGCCCGAAAGCTACAAATTGACCAGTATAGACGTCGTACATAGAAGTGGAACCATACCCCCCTCGAGGCTCGTAAATTTTCCGACCAAATGTAACGATCATTCCACGCTGTAAGTTGTCTACGGAGGAATTTCGTGATTATAGGTTGAAAAGAAAATAATATAATCGCGACAGAATAGGATTTATTGCAATATTCTGCAATATTCCACTATATCACAACGTTTACGTTAAATAATATTAGTAAATAAAAATTTGCACGTTTGTAATGTTCATTTCAGTCGACTTTCTTTCGTTAAGCTTCACACTCCGGTAAGAGACAATGGCATGTGAATCGCGGAATGCTACTTCTTAGACTGGCGCCTCAGAAACAGGTAAAAGCGTGCAGTAAACAGGTTTTTCGTTGATTTACACGCAATGACGTGAAAGCACGAACGACTGGTCGTTATAGTCGAGCATCTCTGACTTCGATACAGCCGTTCGTCGAAACGATTTCGTCTAAAAATATACTGGCCTCACGTACAAATTGCTTTGATATATAAGCCATGAGAAAAAGTTACCGAATAGATAAAGTTCGGTTTGATCTATTTGCTAATAGTTTCCACTTGTTTGCTAAGTATTATGTAGTTTTTTTACCTCTCTCTTTCTCTCTTCCTTGTGTGTCACGTTTATTTTTCTGACATATCCATTTGATAGAATTTATTATACATATTATGTAGGAAAAATAACAATATTAATGAAATCGAATACAAATTGGATTAAAAAGTGAGAAGTACAAATTGCGATGATGTACTATTCCATGCAATTTCCGCTTTATACAAAAAAAAACACATTTCTATCCGTAATTCACTCGCGTTTTCATTCGCGAAAAACTCCAACCGTTTCGCAATACCAAGCACAAGAATGCGAAAAAAATGCATAAAGTTTAAAGGCAATGTAGTGAAGTAGTAATACGTGTACGGTATTTAAAGCACGCGTATGCGCCGCGTTCAAACATTCGGCAAGAATTCCGATTTGTAATTAACATTCCCTCGGCGATAGTCGCCCCGCTTGTCACTGCATTTTATCGAACCGTAAATTATGTCATTGATGATGTAATAATTGCTGACAGAATTATTATAGACGAACATTTTTCTTGATCAAATTAATATAACGTAAAACCTGACGATTACAAATGGCGTGTTCAGTTAAAAAGTATCGAGCCGTGAATCGTCTTATTGACGTCGAAATGCCAACACACATCCCGTTTTCCCGCAGCTTTCTGGAGACCAGCCAAAAGCTCCCGATATTAGAAACTCCATCATAGTCCTAGTTTCCGCAAAGGACCATTCGTAGCAACCATTCATCGAATAGAATGGCCTCCACTTACCGCGTATCGATTAAAATAGCGTTCAAGAAACTTTTTCAATTATTTCGTGTTTCCCACCTCCGACGCCTTAGATATGTCGCGGAACCAACGGACACGTTATTATACGCGTTTCGTGCGCGATACGGTCCCCGCCGTAATTTAACTTGAAACTTGATTCGCGAATGCTGGATGCGTCCGGGTCGTTGACCCGCTGCAGAAATTAAACACGAGGAATTATTCATTGGCATCGACTAACATGGAAATCGATGCGCCTCGCTGACCGAACTGAAAATGCTACGTAGACGGTCGTCCGACTGACACAGCATCTATCAAGCACGTCTGTGATATGAGAGTAATCAAGTCATCAGACACGCAAACAGTGAAGACCGAGAAAACAGTAAAACTTTCCTACCACCTAATCTAGTGGATTTGCAAACGGTACGCTGTTATCTTTCCGACTACAGCGTTTTGTGAAAACTCTGCTTGGAGCGAGAGCCAATAACTTGGAATATATGTATTTGGAGAAGCGGCAGTTTCTAATTAGTAAATTGAAATTAATTAAACAAAGCACTTTTATATATTTATGGCGTAGAAAAGTTTAAATTTAGCTTTAGTTCTAAATTGCAAAATACAAGTACAACATAATCTAATTATAAATGATCTCGTATTATCCTTCCACATTTAATATCTGTATCCATGCAAATTCTTCAAAATGAAACATCGTTTACACGTTCTATTTTAGATCCGCGCCGAACGTTTATCGAAAGTGCGAACGAAAATAAAGTATATTTTGAATTCTTTTATTATCTCAACGCGGATGATTATTTTTGCGGAAGCATTCGTTCACCTTTCGTTCACTTTGAACGTTCTACTCAAGATCATCGTCAAAAGTGAATCGTGTAAATTCGGCTTTACCTCATCTTTCGTTTCGCGTTCTCTGCATCCATCCTGTCTGGACGATACCTTGAACGCGGATTCTGCGATCCGTGAGAAAGTCAAACAAGAGCGAATGCCAAGACCTATTCCGCGAGTCGATCCGACAGGACTCGAAGATCGATCGTGACCTTCGACTTTCTTACTGGAGAAAAGTAATCCGACAGGCATATACGCCATAAGCGTAAGGCGACTCTTATTCCGTTTCACGTCACATCCGTACTGAATCTGGCACTCGCGATGCGAATATTTCTCCGAGATGAATCCGCAATAAAACTTGCGAGCACATTTTTTAGATATTTCGTCAGGTATTTCGTGCAATGAGATTCATTGCGAAATGTTAAATATTCCCTAACTCGAATCGCAATTTATAGGTTGACGAATGTTTATAAATCTGCAATTGTTTTTCATGTGTACGAATATTGAAATTATAAGATTAAAAAAGCATTCTTAATAATTTATTAGTAAAAAAATATATATCTTTTATGATGAAAGAGCTGTGGTTACGTCATTTTATTATTAAATGGTCATTATGATGTTGATTGCAAATGTTAAGATCATAAAAATCATCCATTATTATAAAAATCCAATTTTATAAAAATCATGTGCTGTTATTATTGTCACAAGATATTCAAAATACATGTGACAAAAACAAGAAAATCGAATAATCTGATTTTATAAAGAAAAGTGGAGCAACGAATATCTAAATTCAGAATCCCTTGCAAAATAAAATTTCGAGAATATTTTGCTTCAAAGCGCGTTCTTATTAAATATTTCTCCTCAAGCCATATAGCAATCTTTATGCCAATATTTTCTTTAAATCTCCTTTAAATTCCTCCTTTCTTTAGAAGAGGACTTCTCTTCTAAAGAAAATACGACTGTATTTAAGGTGCCTGTATTATTTACGTCCACTGGCTTTCGTTTTATCAACTGTTTTGCAATGCCAAAGAGGAAAAGAGAGAAAGAGGGAGAGATAGGCAGAGAGAAAGAGAGTTGCATCAAAGGACATACCTGACGCCTTTATTGGTACGATCGGGGACGGTTTGCACAAAAACGTACGAGAGCAAACGGGTGAGCGAGCGAACGAAAGTTTTCAATAGACGTTCACTTTTCCCAGCAGGTCGGCCGCTCCGGTCGGTCGCCGCTGCGAGCTGCAGTTAATGGAAATCGCTTTTGACGATAAACGTCCATTACAATGGCCGTCTGCTATCGGTTAAGTCGAGGGAAAAGTGAAAACTGAGGGGCCGGTCGGAGGCCGCGCACTGGCAAAAGCAAAACGTGCGTGCCGTCCGCATAAACAGTGCGTGTTCGATTATCGGCATGAAGAGGCGGAAAGTTTAATCGGCGCGCTCTCACTCTCTGGTGTCTCGGCGGGATCGGATCGGACGCGCGCGACGAGAGCGTCTGCCTCATTAGCGGCGAAACGGCCGGTCTATTAATCGTAATCGCGGGATATCCACTTGCGACGTTGTCGATAATAAACGTGATAATAACGATAATCGCGCGCAGCGTGTAACACACCCGTTGCGTAACGAAACGTAACGGATACGCGAACGCGATTAAGTGCGCGGCCGCGCGCTTTGCTTTAGCGCGGAGATATTTCAACAATGGACATTAATTAACCCAGATGCTCGTCGCGAGAGACGTATCGCGGTGCCTGCGGTACGCGTAACATCCTTTACATTGTTTCCCTTTATCATCGTGTTGGTTTACGTACCGTCAACGTTTTATTGCCCCTCACCCTGGCCGCGTAAATGATATCCGTGGAGTGTTGCGTTACTATCTTTACTACTGGGAAAATGCGATGGCTCCGCCGTTTAGCCGCCGTTATTTTCAGACCGAACGAGATTGAAGGCTCCGAGGAAGAACGCCGAGCTGTAGGAAAGAGAATAATGGATCAGAAACGCGAGTGGGTATACGTCGTACGGTTACATGCACGTAACGACGCGAGAGTATCGGTTCCGCTGCTTGTTCCCGTTTTACAAGACGAACGATATTGAAGAACTGCCGAACGAACGACGGAGCGGCTCGGCTCTCATTCAGACAGATCGCATTATTCTCCACTTCCGGCGACGGCGACGATCCCGCGCCAGAGATTTGTCTTACTCTCGCTGTAGCCTCTCGTAATTAGTTCTCGAGGGAGCATGTCTCTATCCTGCACTTTTGCTGTTCCTTACGAGCATTCCGTTCGCGTGTCGCGCAGCAAAACAAACTAACTTTGGTCTCTTAACTCTTTGACTTCGAACGTGGAGGATGTATTGGAGATAATTACTCTGTGTGTGAACTGTAATTAAAAGATTGAAAGATTAAAAAATCTAACAGTTAACAGTTTTAAGAGAGAAGAGAGATTGAGAAGAATATTATTAAAATAGCAGTATTGTCGATATCAATTATTTCTAATTATGAATATTCGCGATAGAATCGTCTTTCATTGTTTCACGCTTAACAAGCTTCTATATAAATGATATCTCTTGATGTTTCACAGATCATATGAATTCATTTTGCAAGACTTATGGTGGGATTCATCATGTAGATAACGGCCGTTTCATCAACATCCATTAATGCTTGACGATTGTTAAAGCAGCTTATAGTAATCTTAACGGTCTACTAAAGATTGGATTCATTTCTCGTTCGCGAGAATTTAAGAGAGATTAATGAAATCTATTATTGGCCTACATTTTTATTCCTTGGGAAAGATCTTGCAGCGATTTCAACTCGATTTTTCTTATCACACGATTTTTGAACAATTTGCAGGGATCATTTTTACGAAATCTTCGTAAATTAGGTTGGGATAATAATAAATGATGCAAAATGCCGTTCACTCGGATGCAAATTTAGATTCGATCGATTCGATTGTTCGGTGAAGCCGGAACAGTTGAAGTCGCGCTTAATGCTTTAAATATACATCTTGCGCCCCGGGCTAACGTACTCGCGACGAGCGACATCGCGTCGTTATTTGCTCAGCCATTGAACGGGAATAATCTTTCTAAAACGCGATAAGGATAATGGCATCGACGCCTACATCGTCGCGGATGAATCATTCCATCGTCGCGGCAAAATGCAGCAGTCTAGTGCTCGCGCGCGCGCGCGACAGGTGCGCGCAGCATCGTATGATCGATATACTGCAATATTCATCCGCGGATTCTCTCGTAACGAAACATTTATCACGCCGCTGTGAGATCGTGCGACATGATTGCCGTAATTCCGAGAAACGTATTTTCAATCAACCGGCCGATGGCATTTCCTCGCCGCGCAGCTTATTTAATGTTGCTTCATCTTCATTACAGTGAAGGTCACATACAGGATACGGTGAAAAAATATGGGTCATAATTTAGCAGAAGTACTTCAAATAAAAAAATGAGATAACGCTAAATTGTTAAAAAAATAATGAAAAGATGAGGAAATCTTATAAATCATTTTTATAAGATTTAATAAATTAGTTGTTTGTAGTATTACGATGAATATTAGATTTATATAACAAGATCAAATGTGATGCTACTATAAAATTTACTTTACTGATAGTGAAGAATGCTTTGTATATTATTAATTATTTATATATATACATACTCTAATTTTTACTTTGTTAAGTTTAATTGTATTTCTCATTAAAATTTAATATCTCAAAAGTTTCTAATTTTTAATAACTTATGGAAAATTCTTTTAGTACTGTTACCTTTTGATATAAAGACCTGCTGTTTTCTTCTAATTTTTGTAGAATTTTAATGTGTGTGTGTGTCACAAAAAAAAACTTGAGTGGATATATTGCCACAAAATATAATTTCGGTAGAGATTATTCTGTTTTATATTTCATTTATTATACATTCACTTGATATCGCGATAATAAAAAAAAGTAGTTGAGAGAGCCTCTCAAGTGTATCTACGGCTTTATGGATTATCCCCGCAGAAAATCGCTACAGCGGTGGCTGGCGAACTAAAAATATCTTTTCATTCATAAATTCATTACGCTCTCGTCTCGTTCTCCAACGTGCGCAGCAAAATAAACTCGTTGCACGACGCTAAGCAAAACACATTCGCATAAAAATAGATTTATTATTAATCATTTAAAAACGATTAGATGCGGATGCATCTGTCTTTAAGCATCGCATTTATAAAATCGCTAAGCGGATTTGTCATGGCTTTTTCATTATTTGCTGAGAATGACGAGATTATTCGCTCTATGAATAGACGTAATTCAATAAGCATGTTCCATTTATTTTATGTTTGCTGCAGGCATAAACATAACTCGATTACCGAACTTAGTATATTTAACAATTTAATTTATATCATGCCGCAGAAGCGATATGATTGATTCGATCAACACACACTTCTGTTATAGCAGAAAATTCTCTTAAAGCAATGTTCACCGGGAATTAATTCACAGGTACTATTACCTCGCACGCATCATCGGCATCCCGGATTTCGAATATTGAAAAGATCAACTTTCTTCTTTCCTTGCCTTCTACCATGCATGATTCATAAGAACGCATGATCTCCCGATCATCCGGTGTATTCCTGACGCTGATCACCGTTACGAACGCGCGTACGAGCACGCACGTCATCGCATTCACTTGCAGCTTGTCTCTTCATATCTCGAGAAACGGTATCTATTTCTCGTCGTGTTGCCGTGCATGTGCTTGCACACGTCTCTTACTCACGATCATAAATCACCTGCTCGTCAAAGCTCATCGCGATTATCCGCGCGCGTCTTTGCGCGTCTTCCCAATGTCGAAGCGGAACTCGCACGCATATTTCTCGATTCTAATTCAGGCTGGCATTAATCATGCAGCTACGTTATCGCACCCGCCACACGTTACGGTCGCTCCTGGCCTGACATCGTGATAAGGCACCAGCACCGTGTGCAATTACGGACCGCATCACGCTTGTCCCGCGATGTATCTCGGTGTCCATCATCTTTTTTCAGCTGGGCAGGCAACAAGACTGTTACATATGTATCTCTTAGGCGCTTAGGATAATGCGCCATGTTCTCAATGACGTAAGGCGCGATACATTTGCACCTGTGACCGATTCTTTGTGTCGGAGAATAAATCGAAAAATTTATCTTGTCGAATTTTGGTCGCTTGGTTCAGTATTTACCGCGAGTTATCACATTGTATATAATTCATTTATTGTTGAAATAAATCGCTGTACATATTCTATTAATATTATTGTAAATAGATCTGTGCGCGACGTCTGATGATTGTAGCTAATAGAAGAATATTTATAATATGATACATTTGTTTTGTAATTTCGCAATTGTGTCTTCCGATAGATTATAATTGTATATTTAATATTACTCATTTCTCTACTGTTGCTTTTATTTCTCTACAGTTTCCAACACGCGAGGTTTTGCGTGACAGAACTGCATTTTATAAATTACTTTTGCAAGTCCCGCATAAATCTGGGATTTTTGTTGCTACGCAAAGAGAATTTTTGTTGGGGTACTCCAGCTGTTGTTTAATATTAAATGACCTGGCTTTCGTTCTGATTTTACAAAGTTTTCTCACATGCACTGGTGTAATTATACCTATGTGTCAATATCAAGCGAGATTTATGCATAACACAAAACATGCGCTGAAAATATAGAGGTGAAAATAATGAGATTTGCAAGGTTCCAACATATCCATCTATTTTCATCGCGCACTGTAATAACGCAATTTCTCTTTCTTTCTCATGATAATTCTAGTATTTGCATTTATTGTCTACTTGTTCTTTCCCCTCCTTCCCCTTCTTCCTCTATCCATACCGTCTTTCGTCTTTACAGCGCGATGCAACGCAAGATCGACCTGAGTTTTCACTTTCACACGATTTCTAGTCGAAGTTCAATCATGCCGCTATATCCGCATTGCACTTAAGGTGCGCTTTATTTGCTTGTTCACAATGAACACGCGGATCGTAGAGGCGATTGTGAAATGACATGCTTCCGATTACCTACAGAAATCATAGACTACCGTCTTCATTCGCATCGAGTTGGTCGAAGAGAAACAACTTGGTTCAGCTCCAACTTTCCGCGTTCGACAGTTGTGTGTTGCGTCTGCGATATCAATTAAGACGGCGGCGCGTGAATGTAAACCAACAAATTTCGCTGACGTTGATCACAGAAATAAAATTGCATTCGGCGCTGGCCGATACAACAATACAGCATATCATCCGGTGATTAATAATCATATCCATTTGATTCGGTTTCTGTCTTTTTTTTATTTTGCGTTACCAAAAACGCTTATCATTTATCTTTGCCTTTTATCAGAAAAAGATAAATGGTTTTTAATAACGGTAAAATGTTGAAAATAACAAAATCTCGTGTTATCCAATAAATTTTAACTTTTTGCCAAAATTTTTTGCCAGCGTAAATCTGGTTTGAGATTTAATCGGTAAAATATTTTGTGTCACATTTAAAACTTGCAGCAAAGAGAGTCTTCCCAAAATATTCTTATCCGAGAAAACTTTAATGTCAAATTTATCATAGAATTGCTGGGAAAATTCAGTGTCTCTGAAACGTGATATTATGAGAAAGTAACTTCACTGAAACATATATATTTCTTCGTTTATATAAGAGTCTTCGTTACATAACGGTACGTTTGTGATTAGAGATCCGAGTATATGAGAGCTAAATTATTAAATTCAATTGCAAACTTAGTCCGAACTTAAAAGTTGATGACTAATATTATTGACAAGTCAAATATTTCACGCTATCGTAAGCTCAATAATAATACAAATTCCAACAATAATAAATAATAATAACTTTTAGTACATCTTTTTAAATAGACATGCCTCGCAACATGCATATAATATATAAATTTAACAAGCATTTACACTTTAATTATATAAAGATAAAGATAGGAACATAATAATTGCTATCCGACTAGTTAATAGTACATCATTTATGTCATACTTTTCGCGACGTGTACTAATTTAATATAATATTTTTTCTCTGATTACGGAGATAGGAAAATTGATCAATATCCGAGTGATTAATATGAAGCTGTATGTCGCGATGTCGCTTTCGGTTTCTTCCTCGTTGTCAAATATATTCACGATTAGCGATGCATCGCCGTCGCCGTCGCTGTCGCCATCGCCGTCGCCGTCGCCGTCGTCGTCGGTCAGCATCTATTTTCGCATGCTTCACCGGTCGATACTAGGCTAGATCCAATTACTGCTTGCCGTGGAATATTGCCTCGCACGTGGCCACGTTTATCACGCACGAGCACGCATGCAAGTAGATATTCGTCCGAGCTTACGTGGCGAACGCAAACAGTCATGCTTGTGAGCTATTAAACAGTTAATTAATGTAATTAACGAAACATATGGAATATGTGTATTAAATTGCTTTCTTGCGTCGAACTTTTTTGTTATTATATGATTTAAAGAATACGTATTTTTGATTGACAACATTATCTGATAAATGTTTATCCAGATATGGAACAAGCAAAAATCCTGATAAATTAACATAAAATTCCTAATTATAACAGAAATGTGTGTATTTGTCAGAAAAAATATATATTACATTTATTTGGAATATATTTTAAATTCATATCTTATATAAAATATAGATTTGTGCATAAGAAGACGAATCAATGATTTATTAGCTAATCGTTATCGTTATTAGCTAATGCTATCGTTGATTTTTCTAACAATCACAAATTAAATTTCCCTTTCGCTAAACTTTCTCAATTCAATCGACGTAATCAACTCAGTTCTAGTAATAAACTTATCTGAGTTGCTCACACTGAAAGTGTAAATTTAATTCCCACAGACAGTGCATCGATACTTATAGTAAGATTACTTCATTCTCTCCCTCTCTCTCTTTCTCCTCTCACTTTCAAACTAAATTACTCATTTAATTACTCACTTATTTCTCTTGCGGCATTTGTCTCAATTTGCATTTAATTGATTCGGAAGGAAATCCGTATGATGTCTTTTCGCCATTGGTTTTCGTTTCATTGCAAGCTGATTGACAGTGTTTATGCACAACGTAGCGGAAAGAACACGTTGTCATCGCCATACATATACACTTTGCATTTCGCACGTGAGCGCTTTCCGCTCGCTCAAAGCGAAAGCGCGAACAATATTTATCCAAGATCTGATCCACTTTTTATTTCTCTCTCTAGTTCTCTTTTCGCTGCATTTTTGTCTTTCTCTTGTCGCTTTTCCAGGATCAGCATCGTTATTTGTTATTCGCGCTAGAACGCAAAACGCTCCGCGGATATAGACGATCGTGGATTTCGCACGTATACGTTAAAATGCGAAAATAGTATCTGACATTTCTGGCAATAGTCGGGCCGCTGATTCGCTCGGTTTCTTTTGTGTTTCGATTTAGCGAAACCAATAATGTACGAAATGTCTTGCTCCTAGGTCCCCATTCCCATCGTACATTTAATAACAAAAAACAATAAAACGATTATCTAATTCAATGTTGGATGTTGAACTAAAAATTCCTTTAGAACAGCTTTCAGAGATAAGCTAACAAAACGCTACATAAATTCAGAGTAAAGTAGATGGTTGCGAGCAATCTTAAGATGGCTTAAAATTATTCAACAAAATGGGGATATATCATTGATTGTGAAACAAATTAGATATTAATATTAAATATTTAAGTTTCATCTTTTGTCCAAAATATTTTGTAGAACTCGATAAAATCAATTTTGTTCACGAAAGCTGCTCTTTTTAACATGTGTGTGGCTTGATATCACAGGAAGCGGACTTTTCGCTAGAAGAAAATCATTGGAAAATCATTCTAGCGCAGGCTAATAGTACCATGCAGTCTAAATGCTCGGCGAGGACTGCGATAAACATAGACTCGCGTGCCTGTGAACTAATTAAGCCGGGCTTCTCCTGGTGGCCGCAAATAAAATAAACCGCAGCTCGACAGGACCGTAGCCAGTCGCGTATTTCAGTGATCGCCTGCAGCAGAATCCACGTTTCTCCAAGAGTAGTGTGTTGTTTCTGGAGTTAACGCCATTAAAATTCTGACATCCCCTTATCAAAGTTCATCGAATAGTACGCACGTACTATTCAACGTTTCATTCAACATTAATTTCATATTCAACATTCGGAAATTTGATTATACGTAATTATGTCAGTACCGCTTAACAAATAATGTTTATTCGTCAATTCTCGTGAGGTTTCAGCTTCTGAAATTGTAGCGTAACACTTTGAATAAGCTGTGTAGGATATAGGTGTTGATATTCCGCAATAATTCTCCGTGCGATTTGCTTCGTTGCGAGAAACTTTTCGATGGAAGATTGGCTGCATGTTTTCGAATTGTTGAAATATTTTTATAATAAATAAAATATTATCGCAAATGTATAATTTTATATTTTAATTTATATTTTTAGATATGAACATGATGCGTTTAGTAATACAGATTGAAATTTTATAACAATGTTATTAGATCATTTTTATTGATACAGTTACTTTAATTCTAGCATGAACTTGAAGACGTTGTACAAAGTGCAAATTGTCCTGTCGACTGTAGTATCCGATTGCGTCAACCATTGATAGCGATTAACTCATTGTAGCGTAATCGTATGTATATTATCTTCATGAGTGATTACGGAGAAGCGTTTGCGTGTCTATATTCTGCATCTCGAACATGTATAGTCCTGCAGACTGCATCGCTTTTTTCAATAATCTGCTCATTGCAAAACTCATTGCAAGAAGGTATTGCTAAAAATTACTAACCATAAAACACTTTTACATGAATAAATATGTACAATAATTAAACCACAACTAAGTTAAATTAACAATTATTAAACAAAAATCAGGCAATCACAGACTAGGCGCTTTAGCGATGAGCTAAATTACTTAAAAAATTTGTTGCTCGCAAGAATTTGGTCTTAAACTGTTCCCTGTATCACGGGCTATCGAAAATTACCAAAAACTGAATTTGTTGCTAGTTCCAAAATGGTCCAAAGCAGCCGCTATATGTGTATATGCTCCTGCACAGCCGTGTGTATACTTGATCATATAAGAGGCTATTTTGTCACTTTGTTAGCAACAAATTCAGTTTTTGGTAATTTTCGATAGCCCGTGATGCAGGGAACAGTTTAAGACCAAATTCTTGCGAGCAACAAATTTTTTAAGTAATTTAGCTCATCGCTAAAGCGCCTAGTCTGTGATTGCCTGATTTTTGTTTAATAATTGTTAATTTAACTTAGTTGTGGTTTAATTATTGTACATATTTATTCATGTAAAAGTGTTTTATGGTTAGTAATTTTTAGCAATACCTTCTTGCAATGAGTTTTGTCGGTAGAGTTATGACGCGCTGCGTTGTACTTGTTCGCGGATGTTAGTATCTTTTAAACAGTATTATATTTTTTTAATTAATTTACACTATCTTAGAGCAACAAAATAGCAACAAATTCCAGTGTAGTTGTTTTGTTGATTCGAGCACTCTATATAGTTTCTTCAATATGGGAGAGGCCGGCTTAACGTTAAGATGGAACCCCCATTTTTATCGCAATTTCCTGCTAAACGATTCGAACAACAAAATCGGGAATATAACAACTAATTAGCACATAACTAGCACTAAATTTTCTGATAGCTATAAACTTTTTTGGTGTTGGTGGGGGTCCAGCTTTACATGGGTTCTGTTACATTCAATACCAATTTATTGCAAAAAATGTCTCTCTTTAGCCAGGGTTCGAACATGAATCTCCCTACAATCCATAACGTCTTTACCAATTCGACTACAGCTATCAAAAGTGAAGCAACAAAATCGAAATAACATAATCCGTCGTAATTTTTCCTGAAATTCGAGTTATAATGTGTTGTGCTGGGTAGGTGTAACTAGGGGTGGCTTTCTGCTCATAGGGGTGGAGCAACAAAATCGGGATTGACGAAAATGTAAAGCAACAAAATCGAAATGACATAATCCGTCGTAATTTTTCCTGAAATTCGAGTTCTAGGATGTTGTGCTAAACGCGCAATAGTTAAGGGTAGTGTTCCGATGATAAGGGTGGTGCAACAAATTTGTGAATGAAGCAACAAAATAGCACTAAATAATTATGCCTTGTTTTTTATTTAAAAAAATTTTTTTAATATGGCTGTGCTAACTTTAAACTTAAGCTAGCACAGCCACTGTGTTTTAAGAAATGGCTGCAGCAACAAAATCCGGAATAGAGCAACAAATTAGCAACAAAAGAGCACTAAATTTCTATGAATGTTTTATTTGATTGTGCTAAAGTGGCTGTGTCAGCTTAATAGACGTATTAATTGAACATATTGTGTGAATAGTATGTAATCCTCAGTAGAAATCTCACGACTTATATTTTAATAATCATCTTTTTTGTCATGATAATTTAGCGAAAAGCATACATTATATACGTGAGGTATCTATCTTATATAATTTTTGTAAAATAGTAATTGGCATATAATATTTATTTGCATCTGTATGATCTATTTAAATAGCTTCTTGTCTCTCTGATCATTTCACTTTTCTCCATCAGATCTAATTCTTAAAAAATTTCAGTAAAGTATATATATATATATATATATATATATATATAAAGTAATTTTCCGTCAAAGGAAATCGGATGTTGTTTCTTGAACGTAAAAACTAATCGTCGATGGCGGATCCAATTTGCCATTACTTCCGTGACCGTATGCAAGAATCGATTCCTCGTGATAGCTCGGTTTAAGTAAGACCTTCGGTTTTTACCTCACGAATCACATTTCCGGTCGTAAACGACGTTTCCCACGACAGTTTTTATCGGACGTCGGGATTTAGCAACGAGAGGTCTATCGAGAATGCGGCGAGAGGGCTGAGAGCGGCGGGATCACGAAAAATAATAGAAAATGAAAAAAAAGTCGCGCGATTACACGCATCGGTGCTCCTCGTCTCCGTACCATTCTTTTTCCCTTTCTGTCTTTCATCCCTTTCTTCTTCTACCCGTATTATCCTGTTGTTCCTCAGAGCAAGCGGGTTGCGCCGCCACGGCGTGTCGCGCACTCTTTCGCGCACTCGGCCTTGCTCAGATTCGCGTTCATACTCTCGGCGAATTAAACTTTACTCGCCCCGAAGTGTTGCGAAATGTGCGCACGAGTCTGCACTGGATTTACTCGCATAATAACCAAAGTTTCTCTGTTACTCACCGAAGAATTCGGTGCCTTCGAAGCAGATCCGACCGGGTTGTGAGTTACAAATTATCCCCGCAATGCTAATCCGCAAATGCTAACGAGAGACGCGCAATCTGTTATTAAAATCTAGGCTGAACAAATGAGAAACACGTTCTTAATAATTTTGTATCCGAATTATCTTATTAATAGTCTCTAAAAGATCTTTAGTTGTTACTAGAAACATCTTAAATTGCTATTAGAAATTAATATCATAAGTAGGGTGGAAAAACAAGCTGATTTTTATTGAGCGATTTTATTTTAAATATACTCGCTGAAGAGATTTACATTTGATGTGAAATGATATTAAAGAAGCTCTGAATTTAAATATAAATTTGCAGATACATAATATAAAATATAAAAGTAAATAGATTTTGATGTAATTATTAATGATGCAGCGATATTCATCAATATTCTGTAATTTTGATATGTACATACTGATGTATGCATAATGCTTTGCATTTGTAATTATTTATGTGTTTAACACAAGTGGATGTATTTCATATTTATACGCTACAATACTCGTGAATTTTTTATGTATAAAATTGCAGTACAAAGAATCAATAAATTTCTTTTTGATATATTATCAAAGATAAAATAACTTCCGCATGAATAACATTCCCATTAAAATTATGGACGCGCATTTTCCTCCAAACGTTTCGTATCGTCAGGTCATACGTCAGAAAATAGATTCCACATTGTTCCATTGACGTTGTTTCATGCTCCACATATGAGAGTTCGATACTCTGACATTCCCACTCGTTCTCTTTTCCTTTATTTCATTTCTCACTTCGTGAATCTATCATGGCGAAGTGACGAGAGTGGCAGCGAGCACGATCGGAATTAGTATTCCCTCGGAGAATTTCACGAGGAGATATCTTACCTCGATATACCTACTCTAGGTCTTTCGATCTTTCTCGCCTTGTTATACTGAAAATGCATTCCGAGCAGTGACAGCCGCTTCTTCTGTCAGCCAACGTCCTGACTCACGACTTCGTGAATACGTAATGATAATTTAATGGCTTATCGGAAGAAGGTATTGAGTTTCCTACAAATATTAATTGAATAGACTATTATAAGAACGTGTGTTTTATTCACATGAGAGTAATCACGAAAATAATGCACAGTCTTGAAGATTATCTGTAAAACTCATTGAGTAATCAAATAAAAAAGATAGATAATTTATAATAATCTATAATTTTCTGTTGATAAGTCCGAGAGAAAATACATATAATTATATTTAATATTATTTTTCATTTTATTTCGTTGTAAAGATAAACGTCGCATTTATATCGTTCTAGAACAGGCAGAAGCGTTTGCTATTTTTATGCTTGCAGCTCTACGACTTTGTCAGACCTATTGCAACATACTCCTTTGATAATTTGATAGAGTTCTTCGGGGTATTCGTCGGCTACCAGGTCGACTATCGATGAACCCGCGCAGTCTATTTTTGTTTCTATCGATTGACGCTACTGGATTCCGAAAACGACATGGGCTGGAAAGCGATTTTTTGAAAAAACAAGTAGATTCTTTTTGTCATCTAAAATAATCTATTGGTCGATATAGTTGAAACTATGAGTTTCAGTGGGATGGATAGAATTGCTGCAACTCCGATGAAGCGGCATGGAATAATATCTGACAGTTTTCCGATCAAGTTATATGAATGCATGTTAACGATCGTACGCCAAGCAATTCCGGTAGTAAAAAAGGAGACAAATTATAACTAATTATAATATATGCTTTTCTTTCTTTTTATTTGGCAAGATTTTTGAGATATTTACTAAACATTAGTAAATATTTCTGTACTTATCTTGATAACACTTTTTCGAGAAATTATTTTGGATATAATATAAATAGTTGAATGATAAAAAGAATCATGTATACAGGGTGAGGCACCTAAAACAGGCCACCTGAATAAATCGGCTGTTATTGGTGATAGAAAAAAATGTGTCAGACCAAACTTGCATGGTTTCGAGGGACACAGAATTTGTTCTAAATAGTTTTTTATTAGGTGGACGCGTAGAGGTCATATGAAGGTCAACTTCGTTTTTTTAAATGGTATGATATGTTTTTTTACGTACCATCTAGTAGAGCGTTTGAAGATGCGCACATTGATCTACGGGTCAAAATCATTCAAGGTCACTGAAGGCCAACTGCAAGGGAAAATAATTTACTTTATATTGCCTAGAGTTCCCTGCTATTGAAAATACCGTAAATTCAGAAATGAAAAAGTTCTAGCCGTTAGAAATTTTTTCTTTTCCGAGAAGTTCTGAGTTGATAATATCATTATTTTTTATATTGCCTAGAGTTCTCTGTTATTGAAAATACCGTAAACTCAGAAATGAAAAAGTTCTAGCACTTAGAAATTTTAGCCTTCAGTGACCTTGAATGATTTAGACCCGTAGATCAATGTGCGCATCTTCAAACGCTCTACTAGATGGTACGTAAAAAAACATATCATACCATTTAAAAAACGCAGTTGACCTTCATATGTCCTCTACGTGTCCACCGAATAAAAAACTATTTAAAACAAATTATGTGTCCCTCGAAACCATGCAAGTTTGGTCTGACACATTGTTTTCTATCACCAATAACAGCCGAGATATTCAGGTGGCCTGTTTTAGGTGTCTCACCCTGTATAATATGAATGGACTTTAATTATCTATAATTGTAATTATCTATATTTTGTACATTATATATTTTAATTTCATAAACACACGCGAAAAATAAAAGCAGAAAACGGAAACAGAGATAAAATATGCCTCTTTCGCATGCGGAAAACACATGCTGGTATATATTTCCTTTGTCGACATATTTTAAAAATTATCATGGTTCTACCATTATTGTCAGAAAATATTAGAGTGATTTGATATCTGTCTTCTTTTTTTTAATTTATGATCGGACAAAAATATCACAGTGTAAAATACGAACGCTGTGACACAAAAAAAAACAAATCCTTCAAACAATGCGATACAACAAAATATTCAGTGCGTGAACTAGTACCAGTTTTAATTTCATATCTTATGACATAAACGCACAACAATAAATGCTTATATTATTATTATATAAATAGAAATATAATCAGATGGATGTTATGTTGTTGGGATCATTATTAATATATGCTATTTGATTAGACACTTCCTGTGCACTTTGCTATACTTCTTCAGTCATTATATTACCTTGTAATTGCGAAATATCCCCGTGATCGTGTCTTATGTAACAAATGTCACAAAGAAACCAAAGAAGCTTCGATAACTAAGTAAAGATAAATACTTGATTCCAAACAAACTAAATAAATATTTTGTTGTACATTTAAAATATTTCAAATACTGAGAAGTTCTTGAGGATAGAACTTTACTCGCTTTCCCTAATGATTTAAAATTTATTTTGTATATCTTTGAACGCTTTTATCTTTCATCTTATAACAAAATTATTTGATAAACTTTAAGTACATATTTGTATATAATATTTGGCACAAAGAAGATATTTCCAGTTGCCAATATTTGTTCGAGCTACTGTTCCCAATATCTCCGCTCTCGCCCGCTTTGTATATTCTTCTTACTTTGATTTGCGAATATCGCTGTTTGCTGAAACTAAACGAAAGATCAGCAAAGGATCCGCGATCTCCTCGACTGGTCCCGTACTCGTCGATTCGTCCGGCCAATCCGGTAAAAAGTGCAGTGACCGTTATTTACGGTTATCCTCGCTTCGAGCAAGTAGGTTGCTCGTGCACATACGCGCGCACGCGATGTGCCGCACGCGTTTCGCGAGAGACTGAGGATCGTTCCGTCACCTTTTTGCACCGTGAAATCGATTTTCCGTATCTCTCTACCGCGATAGAGAGCCGAGTGAAATCACGACCGCGTGAGAATCGTCACGCTGCACGGCGAGCCGATATAACGAAATGCGGCTTGAACTCCATTACCTTAAGCAAATTCAAAAGATACGTTCGCTAAATGAACTTGGGTGTGTGTGTGTCCAACAAATCGATATAAAAAAATAATTAAAATTGTTGCAACAAAATGGACAGATCTTATTTTTGCACGTTTTATTGAACAAACTTCTCGAGCAGGATTAACTATATTTTGTATCTCTCTTTTTTATTTTTTGTTAAAAATTAGAAAATTATTATATTAGCACGATGTAAAATGATGATAAATTTTTAAAGCTATTGCTAGAGCAAAATCAAATAATTTTAACATCTTTTAATCATTTCTATGGCCGAAAAATATCGGCCGAGAAAAATCAATAAGATTTCGAAGAGATGTTTATAATTTTATTGATTGATTCGTTCATTAATTTTATTTATATGTTCGTTATGTGAATCGTTTTTACTGAGAATTTTAGTATTAAGTTTTTAAGAAAACAAGAATATTGATCATGCTGTTTTTCCGTACAACTATTTTATGCATTCTTGTGCAAAAGCGTCTATCTGTTTAATTCTATTTGGTAATTTGCTGAATGTCTGAAGCCATGATAAACTCTGACCCAAGTTTCGTTTCATACGACGAATCCTTATCGCGACTTCCTACTAACGTCTCTTTCCACGCATGCAATGGACAAAGTATATGGCTTCCGGGGGTGGTTCTGTGCGACCTTGTAATCCGCAATGCAATCAGCGGACGACGTTACAACGGGTTGTTGCGTGCCAAACGAATCGGCAAATGTCATGGTGAGATGGAATTTCAGCTCCGAAATGACGAGATGGCGAAATTTCAGAGTGTCATAATGTATTCTGTAACGCGGATTTCGCAAAGTCGGAAAAATCGAGCGCGATGTCGAGGATATCGAGAATTACGAGCTGGAAATAACGGCCGACTGCGACAATAATTTTATCAGCGCGAAATGAAATCGCGCGGGAGCACTTCGTCGCCGTGACGAGGTACATAATTTTTTAATTAACGCGGTTGTTCATTCGTGTTTCAAAATGACACGGAAACCGGCCGTGTGGGTGTCACGCTCGTAACGGAAATCGCGGTCGCGGAATTATTCTCGAAATGTGCAGGCGGCTCTTTAATCGCGCTGAAGCTGGCATAAATGCGGCTTAAAAAAAAAGAAAAAAAACAGGCTGTTCGACACGAATGTAAAGTGTCCCGCAAATATCGGCGGCGTGCGGACTACGTTGCCATTATTCAATATGCGTCAAGGCTGAACGCTGTGCGGCGTAAAAGTGTGCATCATTGTAGACGCAACCAGTCAAATGCCGTTGTCCCTGTGATTCACCCACGCTTCGTTGCCGTTTAAGGACTGGGGACTCGCTTTGCGGTTCCTACGATCTACTTGGAGCACACACGGCTCTTTCTCTTGCACGCGACTTGCCGTTTTCCTGAAACTATCGTGACGTGACGCCGCGGCTTACTCCGTTTCGACGACCGGCCGTTTCGTCATATCCTGTTAAAAATCCGCTTCCTGTATCTGTATCACATTCACGACTGGCGTTCGACAGACCTCCGAAAACACGTTTGTTTCCTGCGTATAGGGGACTCGTGGGCTTGGGGGCCAAACAAAATCGGAATAAAGCGGCGGCTTCCTTTTACACGGTTACGTGTTACAAAAATAAGAAGAGAAAGTATGCAGATGATGTACAAGAATTTTTTTATAAAATCGTATATTGAATTTGTAATCCAAATATTATACCATTAAGCACCTGGTACTCCCGATACTGTTTATAAAAATTTCTACGTCATTCTCACGCTGACTCATTGAGTGATTAGAGATGAGTAGCAGAGCATATGTTAGTTTACACGATAATAACGTTCGCGCGAAGCATACGCGCACGTATCGCTTACACGGCTTTATCATCGTTTAATAATATTCCCCTTCGTTGTCAAACGTTTTCGTACGTTGCCCGGCATTCGGTTTCCGATAACCCGTCGACGTTTGCGGAGTTCCGGTGGTCTGGATAATTCCATGGGTAGTGCAGCAGGCGGGATCGTTCGATCGTGATTAATTTCCGATACGCAGCGGCGATATGAGCGCGCGATACACGCGCGCTTCAGCAAAACGCGTCATTTGTTTATACGCTCCATGATTCTTGTTACTCGAGCGGCGGCAATTAGCAGACATTGATCCCATTTATCACTAACGCGTGGCACGCGCGCAAGGAGCTTTCCTGGAACGTACACAAATTTCTGCGTAGGAACCTGTTGACTTCCGGCAGGTCCCAATGACCACCCACACGTGTGACGAACCGACAAGAAATTTGCGTTGCATAAGCATTCGCAAGACTAGGAAGAATTTCTTACACGAATTCTATGCTGCATTTGCGAAGTCCGTCCTTGTTCGTGTTAAGCGAGAATTGTTTCAGTTACGTCATCTAGTGCCATTTAGTTTGTCATTTTTAATTTTAATTAACGCGATGTTTAGATTTCGTTCAGTGTTCATGAGATCATTTTGCGCGAGTGGGCTTTCGTATTTGCCGACGCATAAAAGTGCCCGCAGCTCGAAATGAGAGCAATCAATATCACTCTGTGAAGGTAGGACAAATGTCATATGTCCACGCATTAGTCAGTCTACCTGCTGGTCCCGGGGGGACATTCTGTTTGAATATACAGGGTGTCCCGGGTTTTAACCGACAAACTGCGGGAGCATATTCTACTAGTGGAAATAAGAAAAAATTCTTATATCGAGTTTGCTTAGAAATGCTTTATTACAAAGTTATAAACCAATATTGAAAAGAAATATGAGATAAGTAACAACGGAACATAGTGTAGAATTTGGAAGGTCGAAGATGTTTATGTTATGTGTATTCACATGTATTCATGTTCACTATGTTGAAACGATTCAGTATGATTGTTACTTTCACAACAGTAGCTGTTAGATTTCAATCGTCGTGTCAACTAGCAATTACTATCAGAATGCCAAAAGTGTTTTCAAATGAGGAATACACTGATATTCATTTCGTGTACGGATTCTGTGACGGAAATGCACGAGCTGCCGTACGAGAGTATCAACGTAGATTTCCTAACAGGAGAGTACCAGATAGATTTAAAGCAACGAATTACTAATTCAGTTACTGAGATGCAACCAAATTTTCAGGAATGTCGTACCGTAACAAATTCTGTACTACGTCGATGTCTAGCTTGTATCGATGTGCAAGGACAACATTTTGAAATGCGTCACTAAATCATTGCGTACATAATTTTTATTTTTGTAAAAAAATCCGTTGTTACTTATCTCATATTTCTTTTCAATATTGGTTTATAACTTTGTAATAAAGCATTTCTAAGCAAACTCGATATAAGAATTTTTTCTTCTTTCCACTAGTAGAATATGCTCCCGCAGTTTGTCGGTTAAAACCCGGGACACCCTGTATAACATACGTGTCGTACGGTTGGTCTTTCTTCTAAGGACCGAGACATGTATCAGCTGGTTTAGTTATATTGGGTTACATTTCAGATGTAAACGAGAAACGTGCGTTGAACGAGTCGGATTAATCGGTCGAGCGAACCAGCCTATGCTTTTAGTCGAACGCATTGTGTTCCGAGTACGTTAGCAACGCATCATGCAACGATGATTAATATGATGTCCGAGATAATTAACGTCCAGTGCAGTTATGATAGCGCGATATTCCAGACAGGCGCGTCTAATCAACGCTCATAAAATAAACCGCAAGGGGAAACCCTTGTATTTAGGTACGCCATGTAGCTCGGCCTATCGCATGTTCCTCCGTTGCGTTGCCAGTAAAATTCTCGATTGTACAATACGTTGACTATCGTGTCGATTTTCGTTCATTCTGTCACACATTGATTCGCGATTATATGATTGATTGTTTTATCCTGCTGATTTAATTCCTAACTGAGGCTGA
This sequence comes from Ooceraea biroi, assembly GCF_003672135.1. Classification (NCBI taxonomy): domain Eukaryota; kingdom Metazoa; phylum Arthropoda; class Insecta; order Hymenoptera; family Formicidae; genus Ooceraea; species Ooceraea biroi. The sequence continues at coordinate 4,116,508 of NC_039506.1, forward strand.
CGATTTCATTACGCGTAACATCGAGTTGTTTGTGATTGGATATTGATATATTCCAGTCGATAAATCAAAGTTTTAATGACTTTAATTAATTTTTACCTCACGTTCACAAGATTTATAGCGTAAACTTAAATTACATCGAAAATTATTAAATGTTTTATATAGCAACAATTTTTTACAGATATGTAAGTTTAGTCTGCTATGATTCTGCTAATGTAATTAAAAAATTACAAACTTTTTTGTGGATGGAAACGGCAGAAAAGTTTCTCTTTTGTACGTTAACAATTTGTATGTACACAATATAAATTGTAACAGTGTGTAAAATATACATGAATTATTAATGATCAATGTTGCATCGTGCTTTGCTTTCTGTTCACCATAAACCACATAATCTTCGAGTCTTATACAGAACTATGTTTGCGTTAATTGGCAATTATTTCATCATGGCGATGTAGGATCAATACTGCTTACTAAGTATCGCTGATCCTATTGAACTCTCGGTACCGAAACAAACAGATGCGCGGAAAATTAACGCAAATTGGCACTTTGTCATTAAACTGACAAAGTCATAATTGTTAAAACAAGTTCATGCGCGTCAATCTCTCTCATTGAACTAAATAATATAAAATAATATATTTAAGCAAACAATACATAAGTAAAATTTTATGATTATGCATAATATATGGGGCAAATTAAATATGTCAGAATACACGCGCAGTATCGTTATTGCAAAAGCACGTGACATCATTACTGATTTAATGCTTACTTAAGATTTCTAGAAAAAGAAACACGCGAAGTCATTTCACAAAACAGATCTCGTAGCTCATTGTAGTTCTGGTACCTGCATGTGTGATTGCATAATAATGATTCATTCGATGACACCACGCTGTGTCCTCGAAATGAGTGTTCCTCGCGAAGAACTGACGTTTGTATTACGGTAAATACACTTGACGCATGGTTGCGAGACGTGCCACTCTTTTGAGCCGGACGAGAGGTTTGTCGCTCCATCAGATTGATAACGTATTGACGCTTCCGTTGTTGCTTCAGATGTATGAAATAAGGAGTTGTCTCATCCTGTTGATTTCGTAATCCCTGCGAGTTTCTATAAACACATTTATTTTTCATACGCAACATTTATTGATTCATTCTCTTATGTAATTTTATCGTGCGTCTTTAATCGCATAAATATTTATTATAATTGTAACTTTTATTAAAATTTTCTCGAAAACAATGTATAATCATTTTATTTATCGTATTATGCTTACTACGAAACATTAATAAAAGTAATTTCGTTACAGAAATAATGAAAATATTAAACTTGCCACATGCAGTGATGTAATAATGTCTACATCGTTATATCCTCTTTATTCATTTTATTCACTCTAAGCGACTGCTGCGACATAATTATCATATAACTTTAACTTTCAATTATTCAAAATCGGAAAAGTGTAAATAACGGATTTACGTAACAGTAATGCAACTTTGATTTAACACGTATTGTAAAACTCATCACAGTTGACGTTGTTACCTCAAAAATTTAACACTATAATTAGACCCGGTTATTATGTGATACTGTGAAGCGTGCAATTAACAAAGCGCTGTTCAACCGAGAGTTGCTTTGAGCCACGCGAGAGACTTTGCTGCGAAACAAGCAAATCGTAATTAGGTCGCTCTCAGCACCTGTCAAAAGACACTTAATTCTGAATTGTGCTTAAGTGACAAAAGAAGGTGGCTTAGTATAAACCATATTTCGCGGTACTCAGATTAAAGCGCAACATGAAACACACGTATTTTACCGACTCCTCTTCGTCATTACGAAGACAGTATCAAATTCATTCGAAGCGTTCAACAGTAGGTTTTTCCAATGAAAAACAAAATAGAAAATACATCTTGCTTCAATCAAATCATAGTTAAATTAATGGAAATATTCGTGAACATTATATAAATTATATGATTCTTTTATTATTTATAATTATGATATAATTTTATAGTTAGTCTCGCAAAAATATGTAAATGCGGATATAATATATTTATATAAAACATTGTTGATTTTTCGAATAATTAAAATTGATCATTAATCGAGTACGAGTTGAATGCGTAGGATGCAAGTTAATTCGTTATACAGCTATATTTAAATTTTGAAGATCACAAATTATTAATAACTCATGAAGACGACGTTTTATAACTACTCCAAATAGATTAGTTGATTTTGTCATTCGGAATATTGACGTCACGAGACCGCCTCGTCGCAGCGAAAATTAGCATCCACGTTGCAGGTGAGTGGGGCTCGGTAACACCGCTCAAGCAGTCAATTATATGACGGACGTTCTCACTTTTTCCACATGTCGACCTTCGAATACAAGCACGTTGGTCCAAGTCTAGGATCGCCTCGGGACAGTTTGCTCATAACGCGCATTCATAACATTCCGTCATCTTTCGCGGGTGTGTAACTGCTGGTTTTTTTTTCCTAAAAAAGATAGTGACGTTCGTACTGTTAATCATGTAACACTTGCGAAGAATTCTTGATTAAAACTCCCTTTTCCAAGCGTGAAGATGAATGCGGATCGTCTTAGAAGCATGCAGCGTTGCCTTTCCAATGACACCGGTAATGACTGAAACTTGATTTTGTCGAATTTTTATTGATAGAATCTTACTCCATAATTTCGACAAAATTATGATAAATGTAACAAGTTTAGTTCTATTAGAACAAACATGTATATGCAAAAAGATAAGAAACGATAAGAAATAGAAGATATATAAAGTGAAAGTTCATCGAGCTATAATTTTGAGTTTTTTTTCTTAAGATAAAAATATAACTAATTATACGAATCGAATGTTTATATCATTAGAACGTATATAGAGAGAAAAACGATTAACGATTAAAGTTCCACGAGATTTAAACGTCCAATTTTCATTAAAGACATAACGAGTAACCTGTTATCCCTCTTCCTTCTCCTACGTATATAAAACGAAACGAGATATCCTAGAAATGCAATCATCTTGACAATATCATCCTGATACAGAAATAGCCGACAGTCTTCCCGATATTTCGCTTAACGAGCTGTCAGACGGTTTCGCAACGGAGATGTCGTTCGCCTTCCAATTTGTTCGGTCGGTATTTTCATTGGCAACACGTAGAGAGTAGTCGCGTCAGAAGACATTAGTTCTGGAAACCGGTGACACTAGCTGACCTTCTTTCCTTGCTTGTTGCAGGGGTGCTGGAGATGGCGGCCACCGAGAGCACGATCCGATTTAGCGGCCACACGTTGGACAAGGCGACCAAGGCCAAGGTGAGTCCGGATTTAGTACCAATGATTATTTCATTAAGATAGCGGCCGCTGTATGTCGTGTTCGTCAACCAGGTGATACCGTTGATTCAGCATGTATAAAATTTTCTAGAATATCAATGTGACATGTAACAAGACATGTAACATTTCCAACTCTTTGAATTCATTTCGAGAAAACCCTTTGCAAATGCGGACAAATGTAACAATATTTAATTGCAAACTGTTACGGTTACTGAAGACTGAGCAGAGAATATAATGTTGGCAATGTTTTGTTAAAATAGCAATCAAAGAGAATGTAATAATAATTATAAAATTTGCATATAATATTTTACTATTGATAAATTTCAAATCTTAATTGTATAAGAGCTAATAAATTTATTAGCAATTGTGGTCATGTCGCAAACAGGTAATGCTAAAAGGCTTGTTATGTAATAACTGATAATTTAATATTTACGTTCCCAATCTCGTTACTATTCGACGGAGAACCTTGGGTATCTGGATACGTGTACATGAGCAAGAGATGTGGGTCATCATCGGGACAATTTCAACTGTTGTATATACTTGACAATATCAACAAACTGTATTGTTAACTAACGGTCGCTATTTTAACAATATGAACATTGTAATATTTTATTTAAGCGCGTAGTTCTATTTAATCCATCGATCGTCATTCAGTACCTCAGTTAATAACATAATGGAGTTTCTGTGTGCTCTCATTATATTATTATGAATAAAATTATCAATAATATATGCGCGGTATACCTTTCCTGTTTATGATGGTATTTCCGCAATCCTCGTGAAGCATGCAGCTTTTGTTGCAAGAGCTGATAAATATAATTGGTCATAAAAACAAGCTAAAATTTTTAATTCGGTAAAATTAGCTTAGTCGAGGAGATCATCGAATTTTTGTCCCTATCTGTATGGCAAGCCTGATGTAAAATAAAAGCTGTCTTCGAAGTATCTCGCGATGGTGAATCCGACCTCGGAGAGAGTATATAATCGCGCCAACTCGTGGTAGTCGCGCGCGCGGTTAGCGGAAGTGGTTTTGTCGTGCGCGAGATAAGGCGTTATCGATCGCATTATGTCGACCTCACGCGATGATATCGAAGGGGCAAGAGAAGGGGAGGATATTGTACGGGTTTCCGTATATGATGATAATTGGACCATCGCACGTGGGCGTTTTGCCTGTTGCAGGTAACGCTGGAGAACTACTACAGCAATCTGATAGCGCAGCACATCGAGCGGAAGCAGAGGTTGGCCAAGCTCGAGGAGTCTCTCAAGGATGAAGGTCTCTCGGAGCAGCAGAAGCAGGAGAAGAGGATGCAGCATGCACAGAAAGAGACCGAGTTCCTGCGGCTCAAACGGTCCAGGCTCGGCGTCGAGGATTTCGAGCCTCTCAAGGTCATCGGCCGGGGTGCTTTTGGTGAGGTAAGAACGATTTGATAGCAGATCATGATACATGATCATGATACATGATGAACAACGAGCGAGCGAGATGGAAAATTACTTGTCGATTTATTTAGCAAATCAAATTTGTAAATTGAGAAATTCCAAAGCGAAGCTTATTCTGCGAAGTTTATTCTGATAAAGTGAGAGAACTGCACGTTGTTATTAATGCGTAAGTAATTGTTTTTCCAATATTCAGTTTGTAAGCTTTAAGTAAAATTACATTTGAAAAAAATAAGGAAGAATATTTAATTTTATATACAGTTTTATTCGCCGTTATTTTCTGCTGATATCTTTATATGAAATGTGTTTACTGCGCTGTTTATGGCATTTATTGCAATATTAACGGAACTGTTATATTTACTTTTTTAGTATTTCATAGATGATTATTTGAAGATATAATTATAATCATATCGTAATAATTGCTCGAAGAATTTTACATGACTTTTTTCATTTAAATGATATCTTAAATGATGTACTTATCTATTATTTTTAAGTTGCTTCCTCTTATTACACAGCAATTTAATCACGTTAGAAACGAAGATTGAACTTTGCCTGCAGTTTATTATAACAATTATAATAATAACAGAAAGATATGAAAGCCTCCAAGCGGTGGTCACGTTTATGATAGAGCGAAATCATCTCGTTTCTTCGCAGAAAAAGTAGCGCTTCTCCTCGCCTCGCGGAGCAAGTGGATGTCTTTTGTGTAAAAATCCGGAATTAGTTGAGGGAACACCTTTAATCGCTCGTGACGAGTATCTTGCCAACGTTTTCACTTAAGGCGTGTTCTTTTGCTGAACAAAATAAAATGAATAGGTGAGACTCGTGCAAAAGAAGGACACGGGACACGTATATGCGATGAAAATCCTCCGGAAGGCGGACATGCTTGAGAAGGAACAGGTCGCACACGTCAGAGCAGAGAGGGACGTCCTCGTGGAAGCGGACCATCAGTGGGTCGTAAAGATGTACTACAGTTTCCAGGATCCTATAAATCTCTATCTAATAATGGAGTTTCTTCCTGGCGGTAAGTCTCTATCGGTCTTTACAATGGGCTTGAAAGCGGAATTTTTGAGGGTGCGGATACTCAAACAGAATGAATAATTGCAGGTGACATGATGACGCTGCTCATGAAGAAGGACACGCTTTCCGAGGAGTGCACGCAATTTTATATTTCTGAAACGGCGTTAGCGATCGACTCCATACATAAATTAGGTTTTATTCATAGGTACGTTTGATTAACATTCAATCAAAAATTTATGACTCACTGAAGAAACAATCTGATGTAATTAAATAAAGATGTTTGTACGAGTTGTTGATCAAAATCTTTTCAAAAGCATTCGAGATATATTTGTCGTGCGTTGTTTTAAGCTCCATTGTAATTCTTCAGTCATTTATTAATTGAGATCTTTCATATTTCATATAATTTTTATTGATACAGTTATGAATAATACATGAAATATAATATTCTCTGGTGCGATTGGAAACGAATAACTATTTATATTAATTTGATTGTATTTTACAGAGACATCAAGCCAGACAACCTGTTGCTCGATGCACGGGGCCACATAAAACTCTCTGACTTTGGGCTGTGCACGGGTTTGAAGAAATCGCACAGAACTGATTTCTACCGAGACCTGAGTCAAGCGAAACCTTCCGATTTCAGTAAGTGACCGTTTCTCTCGTGTGCATCGAGAAAATATGTATTTACGTAGTGTCGGTCCGTGATCTAACGGTGCCTCGCCTTCGTTTCTCGCGCAGTGACATCATGCGGGAGTGGAAGCGGCGGCGCGATGGACAGTAAAAGAAGAGCCGAGAGCTGGAAGAGGAACAGGAGAGCATTGGCTTACAGTACAGTAGGCACTCCAGATTACATCGCACCGGAAGTGTTCCTGCAAACAGGTTACGGACCGGCTTGTGACTGTTGGTCTCTGGGCGTTATTATGTACGAGATGCTTATAGGTATTTCCTTTTTCATAGAAATTATTTTTCATAACCATATTATATGAATACTACGCATTGTTGTGCCATGCAAAAAGTTATTTGCAATGATTATGTCAATTATATAAGGTAATTTGAAGAAGTCTCGTGAATAAAAGATTACAAACGTTGTAACGCAGTAAAATTGTGTTAAGTATGTGCGAAGCAAATTTGTATTCAAGTCAGTGACAAAGAGCGCGACCATTTCAGGATATCCACCGTTCTGCAGCGAGAATCCGCAGGAGACGTATAGAAAAGTAATGAACTGGCGGGAGACGCTGGTATTCCCGCCGGAAGTTCCCATTAGCGAAGAGGCTAAAGATACCATTATCAGATTTTGCTGCGAAGCCGACAGAAGATTAGGTACATGTCTGGATTTGCATATAAAAATTCTGAAAAATACAGAAATATTTTCGGTGACGAAAATGACGGAATTGCACGATTAAATTTCGCGAATGCTTTTCAGGTGCGCAAAGGGGCATCGAGGAACTCAAGCTGGCGCCTTTCTTCCGCGGTGTCGATTGGGAGCACATCAGGGAAAGGCCAGCTGCCATTCCGGTCGAGGTGCGATCCATTGACGACACGTCCAACTTCGACGAGTTTCCAGACGTGAAGCTGGAGATACGTACGTACATTCTTCTGCCACGATGTCATTGTTGCGGCTGATATTTTCCAGAAGAAGGCACGCTGTGAATCGTTGCGTATTTTGTTACAGCGTCCGCGCCGATGCCACAGGACGGCGAGGTAATATACAAGGACTGGGTATTCATCAATTACACCTTTAAGCGCTTCGAAGGTCTGACGCAACGGGGCACACCGACCAAAAAATAGCAACCCCTCATCTCCAGCTCGGTCACCAGCGCCGCCGGCAATCAGCAGCCTACCGACGTGATCGAAATTCCGGCCTTGGTACATCATCCACATCCGCCGCCGTCGACGATAACGGCGTCGCGCACGGCGGACGGCTGACCTGTCTCGCTCGTGGGCGAATCATTTCTAATCGGACACGAGTCGTTCTTATTTGTATATACGTGACGTGAACGTGGAGTGGTGGTCGTGAATGAATGCGGCGTTGTCGCACGAGTATCTCGGCGACGTCGCAAGCGGCGACGAGCTCGGTCAGTCAAACGGACGGACAGGCAGGTGGACACGGAGAAGTGTAGTGATAAAGATGCACAATACAGAATCGCACGGCCCGATGCGGCGCGTGTCGATGGCGGCGCAGCGCGTGACAAGGCGACGGCGAATCAAGTCTTTCGTTCGTGCGACTCGCGGTGATCCTCGTGTCCCCGAATAATGCCAAGGAGCATTATTCCCTCACCTTTGTCGTGCCGCGGAGGAGGCCTTTTTGTGCGAAGCGTAGCATAATGAGCTCTCTGTGGTAATGGTATTAAACGGAAGCGATCGAAGGGAGTCTCGGTCCCGTGGTCGTCGTTCAACTCGCGCACTTTCTTATTTGTCTATCGCAGCACGCGTCGAAACGGGATTTAATCGGGGGAGATATATTTTTCCACATTGCGTGTTGCCCGGCCGAACTCTCGAATCAAGCTCTCTCTCTCTCTTTCTTTCATCGTGTTCGAACGTTATATTTATGATTAACTCTGTGATATACGAAGTTGTTGAAAATTTCTGCTGATCTTTGCGTAGTTTTGTCTGTTAGTAGATGGCGTAAACTTGATCGGTGTTGTGTATATGTGAGAGATTGATTGTATTTCGAAGATTTGTCTGAAAAATTTAGAGGTTGTTGTGATGAACATTGTGATCGAGTTATATAATAGTACGTACTCTTTTTCTCGCGCTACTTTTGAGAGTTCCGGCCTGCACGCGTTGAAGGACCCACGGAAAATACGACGCACGCCAAGTTTTTCATCTAAAATCCTGATGTTTTACATATTTTATCATATATAACGTTACGTAATGGTATGTTCGTCGGTACCGGGCCTCTCTTCTCCTATCTCTCTTTTTCTTGTAAGGCAATAATAAACATTTAGCTGTGTCTGAGTACACGGTAAAAGAACACTAGGCTTTAAAAGATATCGTAAAAAAGAAAAACGAGGCGTAAGAAGGGAGAAAGGAAGAATACATTTGTGTAAGATTTAGGGCTCCTTCGTTGCCTTATTAAGGTTCCTAACAGATAGCCCAACAAACCCGTACGTTTACGCGAAAAAGATGAGCCAGACAAGTCACTTCTCCGATGGATACGGCAGTGTGTGTTCGCGACGATGCGTAGAAAATCGTGTACCACACAGATCTGTACGTTTTAACACTCTGTGGAACCGGACACCTTTCCTTTCGGTCGCACTGTAAACAATCTTACGATTTTACGATTTCGTAGTTTTGCTGACAACCAGGGCACCTTGGTAATAAAATAAGCGTAATAACGATAAAGACTAGGTAACATTTTAAGGGGTAACATTACACACACATACATAAACGCAAAGAGGTACCTATACATAAAAGAAGATGCACGCGCGCGTGAGTACGCGCGCGCCCGAAACGTAATAATTGCGTTGTGGATAATATAGTACATGTATAAAAAGGAAACTCTCGACGCTCCTTCCTCGTAACGTTCCGGCGTGTCTCTACTTAATGATCGCGCAATCACGTCGTGTTGTACATTCGACGAAGAGATTAGTTTCGTACGAATATTCCGCCTGCGTATTGTATCTGAATCGCCGTTCACAGAGTAACGTCTCCAAATAGTCTAACGAAGCAGAGATCGCCTAGGTATTACCAGTTAAGCCAGAGTTTAGACGACAAGACAAAACGAAAGAAATAAGAAAATTATCCGCGAAGAAAGCTCTAGTGGGGGAGGGGAAAAAAGAAGAAAGGTAAGAACTATTTTCTGCATTATACTAGGAATTATAAATCGACGACGAGTATGACGCGAGCGGGGAAAGTTACGGAGTTTTGCGGAATACCATTTATAGTCTCACCTTGTCGCGCTGTTTGAGTACAGATGCTCTCACGTCCATGCTACTAAGTAAAGGAAAAAAAAAGAAACGAAATGATCGCAATTTATTTATTTAAAGAGAAAGTCTAAATAAATGATACAACAATAGCCACGAGATGCCTTCGACGCAACAAGTTTCGGTGCCCTGGAACAGTGCATATATATATATGTATATATGTAAAAAAGTATATATATATACATATATACATAGACACCTTTTAGTAAACGGAGAGGAGTGTAATACGCGCTAAATTTAGGTGTTAAATTAGATGTGCTGAAATTCGAAGTCAGATGGGTGTAGATTTTTTTCTCTTTTTTTTCTCGAAGAAGACGAGAGAATGACGGGCGTTTATTATAATGTAGCGGGTGGTGACGAGATGTATGCACGCACGCACCGAGCTACCACGCATTTGATGTGAACGTATCTCTGAGGGGACACGCGAGAGAGAGAAATCTCCAGGTAGATTTAACGGTACTGATTGTCGGTGTACACTGTAAATATTAACGAGGCAACTAAATGTTATCAAGCGCAAGGCAGTTTGAGCTCCGGTGTCTAATTGGTTACCGCTATACTGCCATCCCCGACTTTATATCATTATTGTATATCGCGCATGAAATCGTATTACGGGTGTGTTAAGCGTACGGTATGTCGTCCAATCTCACGTTCTTTTTTTTTGCTCGTTTTTACACTAGTGTTCTCATCATTGTACGAATACTGATTAGTTGTTAATTTTTACGGTTAATTTAACTGAACGAAAAAACCGCGATAGATCTCTCCTAGCTAATTCTTATGAATTTAGTTGTTAAGTCACTCTCTTTCCCTGGCGAAGAGTCTTGTCTTTCTTTTCGTTTTTTTCCTTTTCTTCTTCCTTTTATTTTTTTTCTATTCTTTTTCTTTCCTTTTTCTTTCCTTTTCTCTTTCGTCGGGTAACAATCGCGTTCCCAGACCTGATTTACGGTGATTGTACATCCGGAGCTTTCGCTTCCAACATCCGCGTCTTTTCTATCTCTTTCGCGTCTCATAGCTGTCGTCTTTTCAAGTCCGATCATATAATGCCTTTCTGTCGCGATACGTAGTATCCTCGATCATGTAATATCATGTATACACGATTAATCACACGCGCACGTACGGTCGCATATCGATCACACATGGCAAGGCGGAACAACCATTTCTTTGTATTTTAATATCGCGGAGTCGTTCTTCCGAATATTTAACCAGCGCACTTTAATCCTGGATGAGTAACGTGTACAAATATTGAAAACCCTGGCTGAAATCTTGTTATGATTTTCCAACAGTTGTAGGATTATCTTACAAATATTTCTGTTATTAAGTGACGCAAAATGTTTTTATCGAAAAGATTAATTCTTTTCTAAATGAATAATCAATGTTAAACATCGACGAATATAGAAGAAACAACGTTTGCGCGTAGAATAAAAATAATACGAAGCCATTTGTGTTCAAATATTAATTAAAATTGAATTAAAGTTTTATTATTTTATCGTAAAGTGTTGTTTTATCATTTTTCTAGCAATATTTGGAGAATTATTTAAGTTTTGGTTGGCTTAAACTTTTAGAAAATATTTTCGGAAGAAATATGCTACATTTAACGAATACTTTGGAATGAATTAATTAAAAACAAATTTATGATAATAAAAGAGTTGCAAAAACAGCAAAACCAACAATGTATTTTAAATTAAGTATACCTCATTTCACGGGCAGTCCAAGTAGACAAACAGTAAAAAGCAATAGGCGCTATTCGTTATCGTTCTGCTTAAATTACGTCTCTCGAGCGATAATTCGGTTACTTTACGCGTAGAGTGTGCGTGGCGTCCAACACTGCAAAACCCCGTAGAAGATTAGATCCGATGACACGAAAGCCGCTCCTCGGATGAGCTGTTTATCGTGGAGTCTGTTGCATCCTGCGTATTACTCATCCAGGGTCAGAAGAGAGATAGTATCGTTCGCGATGACGATCCCTCGATCGCCTTGTGCGCGAAAGAACGATTTGCGCAAAGTGCTCTTCTGAACAGACATTTTGTAATACTTATCATTTTACGACGCAAGACCTAAGACTACAGGCTGAGACGTAACGAGGCTGCAGAATGAGATGCCTTTTGATGCATTGAAAAGATGCATAATATCTTCTGATACGAAGGAGCCTTTTCCTAAAGAAGAAAATTCGAAGAAATACATAACTCGTATCGAGTTTTTCACTTTGATACCAGATATTAAGCAGTTGTTATACCATTGAGATGTAACTATAGCATTTAGAAATCTATCAATCACACACTGATGAAATTTCAAACAGTTTTGCTATAAATATAATGTACAAATCGATGTCTCGTGCAATCCCCAAGAAATGAAGATATTCGTTAGACAATTTTGCGATGTTCCTCCAAGCATCAGTCCTTTGTCTGGAATTCTCTTCTTCCGCTTGTTGTTGGTCCTTTACATCTTGTTCTCACCTCTTGTTCTACGTCTCAGCCTAGCTTCATTAACGCGCAAACCATTGGATCGCGTACAAAGCACGTAGATCATCCCGATGTGGCATTACCGAATCGGATCGGCATTAATCGAAGTAATGCCGACTTGTATCGTCAACGCAGTGGAAGCAGACACGTGCGTACGACTGACGTGAAGCAAACGAATTTCTGTCGGGGATACGATCGAGTGTGTTGTCTGTCACTGTAACCGCAACTAATGTTCCGTAGCAACGCGGCTTAAACCACTTCGTTCTCACCGTTCGTTCGTTTTTGTACAGTGATTTAGCTGAATTTTATAAACCGGACTTAGGATAGCGTTATTAGGTAGAAATTCTTCGCGGTTAATCCCGTTCAAGCGTAGCGATAGCAAACTCTTAGGCACGGCCAGTCTCGCGCGTCGTTAGTCTGCGGTGACTAGAAAACATCGTCATGGTACAAGCGAGTGCAATGATGCTGCGACGCTTATTTTGCTCCTAAACGGGCGGTTTTAATGGAAACGATAAAAAAAAGAAAACGCGTGTGCGTCGAATTTGGTTGTCAGGGTTGAAAATGTTTTGGGGAGGCCACGTATATGCGTATTGGAGAACAATTTAATTTATAAAATAATTATTTAATTTATGAGAAATTTTTAAACGCTGCTTATTCTTGTAATGTAAGAGGCGAGTAACGATCAAGGCTGTTAGACGTTCTTTAATAAAAGCGAGAAAAATATGTGCGTAGATTAATAGTATCAATTAATTAATTACTTAATAGTTATGTTTTAATTTGGAGAATTGCTTTAACTTATTACGCTGCGGATTATTCTTAAGATACCGAATATGCTATTATCTTTTCTATAGAGAAAGCTTTTAGGACCCTCTTTCCCAGTTTTGCGACATAACGGAGACGCATTATTGCATTCGATTGTGCGGGGACATATTTCATCGAGTAAATTTATAATACAGCACAGCGTCCGGCCGTTCCGTTGCATGTGGCTTGCCGTGTAAGATTCGCGCTTATTTAAGAACGACTACACGCAAATCCTCGCGGTTGTTCTCGAAGACGGAAGGGGCAGACCAGAATGAACCACGCAAGCGGATGCACGACGGGCAAGGTATATCAAGCGCGGATATTTTATAGTAGGCTTGTGATCCAATCGAGGAATTATTGTCGAACGATCCGAGATGAAAAAAGAAACGATGTATAAAGAGAAATATTGCTTTCCACACGCAGAATATACTATTGTAATTATGTCGTTAATAAATTGTTTTTTATTTTAACTGTCTCGCATATATTTCTACACGTTCCTTCCGTTATACTAGACTGTAATTCCTAAATTGAAATTCCATTGGCGGAAATCTGAGACAACTTAAATTTAGTTTGGTAGTTGTGTTCAATGACTGAAAAACTATGAATTGCATATAGTGCATATTAGAAAAAATAGCTTCGTAACTTTAGTATTGAAAATATATCTTCTGATTTAAAAAATTTGAAACAAAATGTTATTTAACTTGATATTGCGTAACAATTTGATTAGAATATAAATTTCTATAAAATAACATCAAATTTAAAAGTTTCTGTAACTTTTTAATGTTAACTGATAATTATACATAAATTGATAAATTGATTTTATTTTGGAAAATGTTTGTGTGCATTTTAATGTAGCTTCAGAGATATGATACAATCAGTTTTTAAATTATAAAAGATGAAGAATAGTTTCAAAATAATTATTAATTTAATTGGATTAAGTTTAAAATATCAAATTTTAATATTTTTTTTAAACATTTTTGCCGTGCATGTAGCATGTACCTTATTCAGTGATGGCAAGTGTATCTCCGTTCGCTACTGACCTCTGCGATTCCATCATGGCTTTCAATTCACTCTGTTTTACCGAGACGATGGCGTTAGTAGTTCAGATTTGAGTAACTTGTAAACTATTTATTAATCATTAACATTTTTATGTGTGCGACTCTTGTTATAACATGCATCTCTCTCATGAATCTTGTTATTATCAGATATAATAAAATTTCTTTCAATTCTTTATTTTACAATATCTATATGTTTGACTTACTAATCACCATATTGGTAGCTCTTAACAGTCCTTTTTCTTATTATCTAAATTAATACGAGAGTAAAGAATTTTAAATAGAATTATAAATATAATTACATAATTATATAAAAACTATTTTTACTATATAAAATATTAATGTTCAGAGATTTTATTATATCTAATGTTTTTATTGTTTCAAAATATGATTGTCTCGGTAAATCATCAATCAATTATCTAATCAATCAGTTACCTATATTAAATATAATAAGTTTCGCAAAGCAAAGGAAACGGTCAAAGGATGATCTACAAATTTCACATTTGATTTACCGCACTACTATCGCACGGGACAACAGTGAAGCCGTTCGAGGCGACGAAAAGAACTTCGCCATTGCTTCGTGAAGAAACCCTATAGGTCTTGGGGTAGGCGGCTAGCGACACGTACAAATCGTACGATTATGCGAGTCGTGACACCGCGCACGCCGGCGGTTGACTCCGAGAAAATGCGATTGGATTGATCCCGGTGATATATCGCCATCCATTTCCGCGCGCACGTTTCCTTTCCCTCTCGCGAACCACCGAGCGAGTTTTCTACCACTGCAGGAAATTTACATCTACGCGTCTGCAGTTATATCTATCTCATATGGGCTCGAACGCGCTCGTAAATTATGCGTGATGAATGTAACAAGTTTATAGTAATGTGTACATCATCAGTACATCGGTATAAATTGCATCCAACTGAATTAACTTTCCGTCCTAACTTTCCATTCCCGGAAAAAATACCCAAGAATTAAAGAAAAAGATCGCCATTCGGATGGACATTAGTTTGTCTCTGTCTCTTTACAAGATTATTTAAAAAAAATTATTATGTTACTTTAATAATAAAAAGCTATGTGTCCCATTTTTTTCCATTACATCAATACAAATTGTGATCAATTATAAATTAACTTTCCGTCCATTCCCGGAGAGAATAACCGAGATTTAAAAAGGAGATCGCCATTCGGATGGACATTTAATTTATCTTTGCAGTTTCACAAAAAGATTATTTAAGCAAAAGTTATGCTACTTTAATAAAAAATCATATGTTCCACTTTATTAGCCAAGACAACCAGGCACGACCAACTGCCGAAGCACATATGAGTATTCGATACCGGTCTCGTCAATATCCCCGTAATATCGACTGATACAAAACCGATCTGATGGGCGTAGTTGATGCTAAATGCAGCGTTAAGTAGCAAGAAGACCGGAAAGCAGCTCTTATCGGGCAACAGCGGGCCGAGTGACGACGTAACAATCCCGGAAACCTGGATTTCGACGAGCGAAATCCGCGATCTGCGACTCGCGGCCAAGACCTTCAGCTTCCATCGGACTTGGTGCACCGGAAGTGAAGATCTTCGGCGTTCTCGTTTTCCTTCTTTGGAAAAATTCTTTGGCAAATCGCGTGCAAACTCGATTACACCTCTCTTGCCTCCCCGCCTCTCTCTCTCTCTCTTTGAAAATTGTGAAATCCAATGGGGTACGCCCGCTGGCAACGAGCGGCGCGAGAAATAATTAGTTTTGCAACTATGACGCACGCGTGTGTGCCCGCGCGGTTCACGCACACGTGCACGTACGCGCAACACGCATGCACGCGCGCACGCATCTGCGAGACGCATGGCAGGAGAGTGGTTATCACGAGGCTGTGATTGGTATTGCCCTATGACCTCGGCCGAGGCACGGCTCCGCCTCTCACTTACGCACCGACACGCACGCATTAAAAGCGGGCCTCCTTTGCGTACGTAAGCAAGCGAGCGAGCGAACAAGCCAACAGCCGCGAGCGTGCTGTTCGTCGCATCGTGCCAGCATCATGATGGCGTCCGCGTTTTCCGCGAGCGAAGATACCAATTGAACGCCCGATGGGAGGGAAGGACGAGTCAACTCTTTCGCTACTTTGTAGCGCCATGCTGCACGCCGTGGCGTGCGATCGTCGAAATGACAGAGAAACTCCCGTTCAGCGGTTGAACGGAACAAGTAATTGGCAAAGTCAAATTGCAAAATCGGCCCCGCGAGACTGTAGGAAGAAACGTGTGAAATAACACATCTTGCAGGATCAAGCATTTTAAGGTGATAAAACCGTTAAGTGATTTTCTGTCCCTCTCCTTTGCGCACTTCCAGTTACCTATTTGGAACATGTATAAAATCGCATTCGTTGCGAATCGCTTGTTGCTTTCATCATCGTTATCGCGAGTAACATTCTTCGATAATTAAAGACTCCGAGCGCCGACGTGCTTTACAATGTGAGCGTCGCAGCGAGTACGACTGGAATTATTAGCGTTCCAGCACTTATTGGTGTTGGTTCTCTTCCATCGACCTCGTTAATTAAGCCGGGCTAAAAGTCTCGGTGGACTCCAAACGAGCTATGACAATCGCTCGATTTGGCATTCTGATTCTCGCATGATTCACCGTACGCTTATAGCTGCTGGAAGCTTAATTGGGAACTCGAGAGATGAAAATTATGCTCTTTGTGCATTCGTCAAGCTCCAGCGACTCTTATATTAGCTGTTTTTATGTTCAATAACATAAAGGTTTAAATATCGATCACCAAGATTTATGATTTGTAAAATGCAATTTAGAAGCTCGACAATATTAAACTTTGAAATAAAAATTTTAGAGCTACGTGTAGCAAAATCTAAAATTCTAAAAATGTAATATAATAAATAATTTAAGAAATAAATATTTGAAAAAGTTTGAGGAAAAATCCAGAATTTAGTGTGAAGATTTACAAATATAAGAATTCCGTAAACTCAGCATCAGATCAAAGAATTGACAAGAATTCGACATTTTGTGTCAAGGACAGCAGATTCCCCATTACAAACTGATGTACAATATGACATGTGTAATACGATATACGTAGCTTAACGCAACGTGATAGAACATTTATCATTATTTAACATCCAAAGTGTTCCGTCAGGAAGCGACGCGGAATTTCGTGAAAAATGACTCCGGCGAACGCGAGAGATTTGGATACGGCTCGCTCGTAGTTAAAGGGTTAATCGAGGTCGGCGCGGTCGATTCCTACTTGCGCAATTTATTTCTCAGGCATTACGCAACGGCATCCTCCAGCATCTTCCGCGCTGCCGATGTTCACTCACGTTCGACGGAGAATCGAAACACCCGCTACGCCCTCCATCATACGTCCTCGGACGGGGATTATCGTTCCCGACATTGCGGATATTAACTTACTGCACCGACTGTAATTTGCAATCATTCCGTTACCGCGATGATTATTTCGCGAAGCCGCGAGAAGCTTTAAATTCGCGTCATTACGCCAGCGAGCGATACTTTGATTTGCGCTATTTTCAATTCTATCGCCTCGATTGCCCGCGATTTTCGTTTAATCATTGCAGATTACAAGATCACCCGGTACCATTATCGCGATGCGTTCTATCTGGACCAATAACATCCGGCCTTTGATCAAGACTGAATGGATAATTGAACGGAATAAACATTTGCGTTTGAGTCAATCGGAAATACGTTTACACGTAAAATTACAGTCAATGCTGCGCTATTCATTGAGAATTTTTCTTTACAAAATTAGGGAATTTTTCATTAAACTCGGTTTTAGGGAGGTCAGCGGATGGTGATGATTTCGATCAGCATTTGTGTCAGCTTGAAGAGGATCAACGCGTGGGTGGTAAAACTGGCAATTGAAACATAACAAACGCACATTACTCCATTAGGAAACGGAAGGCAACAACCGCAGTTCCCTGGTAGACTTCCTTTTGGTTCCTTTGATCCCTGCGACGATGTACTTTCGCCGGATATTGCCGTTAAGCCTTTATCATATTATTTACAAAGGTTTCATTTCAATGCAAATATTATTTCTAGCAGATTCAAGAAGATATTGTATCAATGCGATAATTAAAAATTTTTCTCATGTATTTGCAAACTACTCTATATTTCTTTTTCTTGATGCAGAAAACTTATTTTTTGTTATATTAAATTCTCTCTCTCTCTCTCTCTCTCCTTCTTTCTTTCTCTCTGTTAATAAAAGTTAGAATTTTTCAGTATATTTTTTCTAAGAAATTCAGGAGTATATATACATATATCTTTTTAGTTAAAAAAAGTCGTGACGCTTTTGTTTCAATTTCGTTGTAACTCTGTTTTCAATTTTATTCGATAAATGTGACAGATTTTCCACGTCAACTTGATATTCTTGTTTTAGAAATTTTATTTTCTAGTTTTATCAAATCTTAACGCGTTGTACATGAGCAAAGCAGCTTATTTTTCAATGTTTATATTAGAAACGTCATGACGTCAAAAGTCGACTGATTTTCCCATCGCGATTGTATATCCAAGTGAGATAAATGCATCATATAATCGTTGTTTTTAGGATTTGTTATCTCAAGACGATTACAGAAAAAAAGAGAGAGATAGAGAAGCAAAGTACGTAAAAACGGTTGTTTACTTCTCGTTACCAATGATGCAATATTAGGTCACGTTATGTTACGTTAACAATACTCCGTTATAATAATGAACGTATCACATTTACGACCGCGCGTGTTCATATCTGTAAATTCCTAGAATGAATTTATATCCGCCTAGTGATCTTCGTTTTCGCAATACGCGGAAAGCATAGTTGTTGAATCAGTAAGTTACCGGATTCTTAAATTGCCAGAATGATCGACAAACTCATTAATTCATATACAACCGTGGAACCTCAATTCCTGTTAGCTGTAAGTAGATTAGATTCGGGAATTAGATCAATGATGTTTTCTTTTTTACATCTTTTCTTTTAAAAGCGATAAAACCCTCATTATTTGAACATTAATAGAAAACCAAGTAGGAGACTAATTGAATTTTTCAACAATGTTTTTCTGATATTAAATTTTATTATTTTCAGGAAGAGTAATATAGATTTGCAACAGTAATAGTTTGTTTATAGATTTATGTCATTATTTCATGCGTGTGTTTAAAATTACAAGAAATGTTTTTTAACTTACTTTTATCTGCGAGGAGTTACATTATTTATTATGCTAAGCTAAGCCATTCCAGATCTTTATTTAACGCTACTAGTATAATACTCCGAGATGAGACTTCATATCTTCATCTGTAAAAAGCATACATTGTAGGTGCGAAATATTTCTGTCTCAATAGGAAACGTATTCTACGAGAAGATATTCTGTTCAGATAATAGAACGTTGAATAATAAATAAGAGGTTGAATATTCGGTGAATATACAGTGAGTGAAGACTTATATTGCATTTATTTCAATCACACTCATACGTACACACCTTCTTTCATGGCTATACTTCTTTATGCATCCAATATGTTTTAACATTTTTTATTCTGCTCATATATTTTATTATCAATATTATATTATTTCACATGTTACGCTTTTTATTGTGCATATATGACTAGAATGAAGACTAGAAATGTTTTACATATTCCCAGACACACAGTAACACTTGCGTCATCAGCGGTACGTCGTAGTAGTATCGTCGCATACCATCTGACACAGAACATAAATTCCAGATATTGCTCAAGAAATCTTCTCATTATGCCTAAGCTACATAAATTATGCAATTAAACAATCACCACGTCTATACAATATTTCTGTAATTAGCATCAACATCTTATATATACAACGTACAATATACCTCGCACACCGATCATGATTCCGTACTCCAGCTCGGCTCCAACATCACCGAGCGTATTCATTTCCGGCTAAACGAATCCTGAGGACACGGAAAAAGAAACGCGGGGAGCCGAGAGAGAAAGGGGCGCAGCGCGACTTCCGTCGTGGGAAGCGCGCGATAGGGCGGCGTCGGCGCGCTTTCATTCATGGGGAAATTCATTGACTCGCGGCCTCGATTGTCCCGTCGGATTGCACCGGCTGCCACCGCGGCTTCCAGGAAATTCATTATCTCTCACGCGACTCGGCACTCTCTCGCTCTCTCGGTTCTGCGGGAAAACGGCCGAACGGAGGAGCGCGCACCGGGAGCGCCGCCGTTGAAATTATGCCGGCGAGGAGGAGTCCTCCGCGAGATATAATAAGGTCAGACGCCAGGGTTATCGCCGGGTTGACCGTATCTCTCTCTCTTCCTCTTTCCTCGCCCAGAGAAACGATAAAACGGGATATATAGGAACGCGGCCGCTGGAGCCGCTCCAAATCCCCGCAGCATCCTCTCACCCTCCGCTCTCCCTTCCCCTCTGATCTCTTTTGGGTGTTCACCGTTCTCAGCGCTGATCGGAGCTCGTCTTGGATCGGCAGGATTTCCTGCTTCCGACATTCTATCCTCGCAATTGTCTTCTCTCCTCGGATGTAGGCCTACCGTGCAGATTTGGATTATGTGCCCATTTTTTGGATCATGTATCTTTTCAGAATTGAGCTGCATATTAGATTGTGTATCAAAAACTATGATAATCAAATTTTCTTCAAGTTGAACTAACACACACTTCCATAGCTTAAACTTTTTAGCTAGAACATATCTCACGAGGACCAGAAATATGTCATTTTAGTTGTTTGCAGTTGCATCGTCCGCCTTTTTGATTTTAGACAATATAAGTTTCTGTCCATTTAAAGCATTTCATTATTAAAAAAAAAGGAAAAAATCGATCGTAGAGAAAGCGGGCCGTTTCACAACGATGCACGTGCGGAACGTTATCTGACGGGATATATATTTCGCCCCGATTAAAGATGAAGGAACGTAATTTCGAGGAGAGGGCCGCGCGTGGGACGTTATCTCGTTGCGCTTACGCGTTGTGATAACGAGCGCGATGGAAGCGGATTCTGAATGAAGCGTTCTGTTCGACATGACACACCACTTGTCTCTCTTTTTCTCTCTCTGCGCCAGTATTGGGGTATTAAAAATCTACGCGTGCCTAATCGGAGCGGATCCTTTACATTTCCGCAATCAATAGTCATTCTCCGCAAGTGCGAGATTAGCGAGATCGATGGCTCGTAGACATTACGTTTCCTAATTTGATAAGGCAAAACAAGATTTATTATTAGTAGTTTTACTTTCTAGTTCTATTATCCAATGCAGCGGAAAGCACTTTGCCCCTTATTATATGCTATGAGAGATTCAAAATTTTAACAAATCTCACAACAATCATTTTTCCTCATAAATTCAGTGCTTTTTTCCATTATTTGCAATCGTCGAAGATATTTTAATAATTTTCCTAGAGTTTAATTAAAATTACGATCGCGGATATACGTGTCCGAAATATCGTCGACGGCGATTCAACGGTGATGTCCTCGCAAATTCCGCGCGGAAAGGACGCGCGCGTCCTGCCGCCGCAATAATTCACTCGCGGCCGTCGCAGCATCTAGAGAGTTAGGACGATTAATTTCGATCGAGTCGAGATGCCTCATGCATGGAAAGCACCACATGCCTGTCAACGTGCACTCCCAACAGCGCTTTGTTTACGGCCCGAGCGAAGCGTGGCTTTTGGAAGTACGCCAAGCTAACTCTCGAAAAAGATTTAGCCTTATCGCTAACTGTCCTTGCTTCTAGTTTTAGAGGTATTGCTTATGACCATTACCACGTACTGATCTATTGGGAAGAGAGCGCAAAATGAATTTTTTATTAAATAAAATAATGATCATCTTGAAATCAGATATTGTATATTTTAGATAATACTTAGAAAAAACTAATATTAAAATTATGTAAAGTAAATAATAAACTCTTCTAATAATTCGAATTTTCATTAAATTAGAATATTTGTTCAGATATAAATTATATCATGAGATAACAAAATAAGTTTCGCACATTAGCGTTCGGAACGTTTAATTTTCCCAACATGTAGAATCTAGTTTCGTACGTCCATGCTAAGAAACTTCTTCCACGATGACTTCCGACTATCTCCGATTCCGTCTGCTGCCAGCTTGCTAGATTTATCGAAATTCGAGGCATACGGCGCGACATAGGTGGCCGCAAGACTACCGGCACCCCCTGTTAAGGCTACAGAGCTACTGTTTTTGCTTTTCCACGCATGCTCTGACGAGAGCCCAAGAGGTCGTCCGTCCCGTGATTTATTCGGGATTTATGTTAAATGCATCTCCGCAGAGAGTGATTCGTGAGAAGACGCCTCTCTGCGCCACGATAATCCTTTCAGAATCGGCGGAATCGTCCACGGAAGCTCGATTCGGATTGATTTGTCGCCGACTCTCGTTGGACGAGCGCTGTAAATATGTAGTACACCACCTCGTTCGTTATCCATCTCCACGTGTCGCAAATGTGACAGGAATATTCGCTTCCTCGTCGGTGATTTCTGCTTCCGAATTGCCGTCTGACCCATCTTTAAACCTGAAAGCCTAGGCTATCATTAAGTAAACGTAATTTACTACAGTACAAAATTACCTTTTTAAAAAAGGTAAAAAAGTATACTTGGCACGAGACACTGTCATGTCTCTTGATTCTCCATCGCGTTGATATCACCGGAATTAATTACTGAAGATGTTGAAAATATTTGTTACTATTGGATTGGCAAATAAGTTGGTTCGGTTTTTTAAGGTGGAATAAAATACAATTTTTTTGATACACAAAATAAATTTTAATCAATTATATATTGACCATTTTTATTGATGACTTCTTGCCATCTTTCCACCAACTTCATTATGCCGCGTTCGTAAAACATCTGAGGCTTATCGGCGAAAAACCAATCCAGGTGTCTTTTGACGTTCTCTTCATCCTTGAAGATTTTTCCGTTCAAAGAGTTCTGCAACGACCGGAATAAATGATAATCGGAAGGGGCCAGGTCCGGTGAATACGCAGGATGAGGCAAAACATCCCAGCCAAGAATGAGTAATTTGTTCCGAGTTGTCAATGATGTGTGAGGTCTGGCGTTATTGTGGTGGAAGACAACACCTTTTCGATTTATCAATTCTGGACGGTTTTTGCGGAGTGCTTGGTCCAATTTTGTTAACTGCGAGCAGTATGTGGTTGAATCAATCGTTTTGCTTGACGGTAACAGCTCGTAGTAAATGACACCTTCGAAGTCCCACCATACGGAGAGCATGATCTTCTTCGGATGCAATCCTGCCTTCGAGGTTGTTTATGGTGGCTCGCTGCTGTGTCCCCATGATCTTTTCCGCGTTACATTCTCATAGACGACCCATTTTTCATCTCCTGTCACTAACCGCTTCAAAAATGGATCGTTTTCTTGACGTTTCCGCAGCAAATCGCAGATGGATATGCGAGTGGCCAAGTTGGCCTCGGTTAATTCATGCGGCACCCACACATCGAGCCGAGAAACGTATTCCAGTTGGCGCAAATTGTTTTCTACGCTTGTATGAGATATATTAAGTGCTGTAGCAATCTCTCGCACCGATTGGGATGGATTTTTATCGATGATAGCTTTGACATTACTTGAATCAATCTCGATCGGGCGACCGGAGCGAGGCGCATCATTGACGTCAAAATCTCCAGAACGGAATTTGGCGAACCACTTTTGACATACGCGTTCTGTTAAGGCATCATCCCCATAAACACGGCATATCTTTTTATGAGCCTTTACAGCTCGTTTGCTCTTCTTGAAATAATAGAGCAAAATATGACGATAATGCACGTTATTTACTTCCATTTTTACAGCTACGCAGCACACACAATATTGATGTTAGTCAAACCAAAATTTACAGAAAGGTTATGTGAAACATGTACTTTCAAATGCACTCTGAAGTTGCGCGATAGTGTCGAGAAAAACAAGAGTGAATTGGAAAGAAGTTGCACCGAAGCAAAAACCGAACGAACTTATTTGCCAACCTAATACAATATTTCTCTCTTTAGAAATTGTAGATTATAGTTCACACCATGGTCTATAAATTTAGGAGCCACAATAGCGCTGAGTATAAATTTTATTTGTAAAACCAGATTTCTAAAAGTAACGATCGACTGTACAATGTTACATTTCCGATAAAGAATTTGGCGGTCACGTTTGGCGGCGAGTATCTCACATACTTCACGTGCACTTTAACGTGACGACGTCTGAGGAGTCGTGCGAGGATACTATCCTGAAATAGGAGCCGTTCCCTTCCGCTTTCATCGGCGCGGATCGCATCAAGAGGACGTCCGTGTCCGCTGAGATGGCGAGAATCTCGCGAGCGTGAAGGAAGGCGCGCCTCGGATGCGCTCTTGATTTCTTTTCCGAATACCACGCCGGCACGCATTCGCGTCTCCCCCTTTCGTTCCTGAGAGAGATGCTCGCGTGTGCAGCATCGGGGGGCACTTACCATGCCCGAGGTGCATTCCGGCACGAGCGTATTTCAATATAAACAATTGGCGAGCGAATTTTCCCTGGGTCCGTGCGCGCGCGAGTGATTTCTGGCCGACGTGACGGCGATGCTTCTGTCTGCGATCGCGACCCTGCGACCTCTCGAAGGCACTCGGCGATCCGTTTCTCTTTCTCTGTCTTTTTCTTCTTACTCGTTGCCGCTTTTTCGACTGCTCCTTTCGCAGCCTTTTAGCTCTCCTCTTTCTTCTTTTTCTTTGATATTTTAGTTTGGCATTTGGATTTTTACTGTACTCGATAAGAATCACTTTGCGACGTGTCACAAATTGATTTTAGGAACGTACGGTAACTTTGAAAGGATTTATTAAATTATTAGACGAGATAAATCTTAACGCAAAGTTTTTTTATAGATTTCGAAGATAAAATTAATTTTTTTTTCTCCGGTGAGTGAATTAGTCTTATAGATGCTAGTTTTATTTACATTTAAATATGCATGTCTTGTACTTTGAATAAAAATAATTCTTATGATACAATTGTGATTATAATTTATAATTGTTGATATCAAGTTACGTAATGACATAACTTAAATAATACCGCTATATAAATAATATCGAAATTACAAAAGAGATATGTTTCAAGAAATAAGTTATAAAAACTTTTTACAAAAAAGAATTGAAAATTACGAAATAAATTATGAAAGTATTTTTACAAAGATAATTATAAATATTGAAATAAATTGAGAATGTACCGAAAAACACGATGTCCATCAAGTACATGTCAATTACAATAAACTGCATTTAGCATTAATTGATGTATCCGACAATTTGACTAGCATGTGTGAGAAAAGTTGCAAACCAGAAATCTGCGATTTGATGAGCGTCGCGCGTAAGGGTAAAATAATTGGTACTCCAGTTATACTTTGTAACGTGATATTTTCTTATTATAACATCTGCAAAAAGACCAGTCGCGTTACATCTACAACTCGTACATACCGCTGTTATGCGTCTCGACACTGGTTATATCATCATCAATAATGCTTTTATTACTCGTCGTAGCGATGTCCTACGCGACGCTACGTACAATATATATATATTCATTTATATATATTTATTTATATATTTATATATTTCTTTGTAATTCATTTATATATATGTTCATATATTTTCATATTTATATATTTATATGCATTCTCATATATATATTTATATTCTTTATTTATATTTATATATATTAATTATGTACACGTTTTATACAAAAATGTTCACGACTTTATACATAACTATGTATAAGAACGTCACTCGCGCCTCTGACGTATACATACACGCGTTCGTTATCGGTATAATACAATTTTTGAGTGTTTCGTGAGCAACCGCATTTTCATCGGTAAGCGCCTCGAGAGGGATCCATATCCCGTATCTAGCGTAGGAAAACGCGACAAAGAATTGAAAACACATTGACGTAAAGTCCTTGCATCATCTTATATCTGTGACTTACATTAACAAATTTAACGCTTCAATGAACAATTTTTAAAAATAATTATATTTAAATGACATACAAACAATTTATGTTTTTCTCTGTGCAATACAAAGCTCTTTTATAAATTATATATCTTACAGAAACACGGGATATATAAAAATATATATATAAAATATACACAGAAACAAAATGATTAAATAAAGATCATTTATAACATCGTTGCGTTGAAAGATTAATTTATTTAACTGAAATCAACTCTTCAGTATTATATTATAGCAACAGTTATTGCTTTCTGAGAGTCTCTTAAGTGCAACTAATTGTAAGAAAGACGAACATGGAGGGTACAGGAAATGATATCGGTCGACACTTTTAGCATTTAAGTACTCGATGTATGATAGTAATCATCTTTGTCTCGATCCGAACGAACGTATTCCCTTATCTCCCATAATACGCCGCTTATTTGTAAAATAATTTTCAAAATATATTACCTAAATTCATTTAATCAAGATATAAATTTTCTCGGAATTATAAATGAACAGATACATAATTAAATACGCATAGCATCATCAAGCGTGAGTTCTGTTTTTTGTTCTGTTTTTCACAGTTTAAAGTTGTAGATATTACGCGTTAATTTCGATATACAGAATGCATTTATCGTCGCAATTTGATTACGGTATCGTTAATGGATCCCATTCGAGGATAGCTACAATCGCAGAATTTCCTTTAAGGAACGATCGCTGCTTACAAATATTAGAAATATCCCATATACCCCTAGAAAATTGTTTTACTAAGTAACTAACTCGACATTGCCACATTTACTATAACATAGTATTCAAATAGTCTCCTCTTAATATCATTAGACAACCCTATACAACGCGCTGAGTCTGTTTTGTGTGTATACAATATATATTACAATATTTATAAGATACAAAAAGCACCGTTTCGAAAAATCGGATTTCAATTTTGACATACATATATCACATTATTTTTCGATCTCGTTCTCTCTCTCTCTCTCGTTCTCTCTCTCTCTCTCTCACTCTCTCTCTCTTTCTGTTTCGCGCTCGCTTTCTCTTGTTAATTTTTCCATACACATAAAACACATATTAATACATGCATACACACATGCATGCATTATCTCGCTGCGCCGTCCTCATTTTTTGCATATTCAAAAAAAACTCGCATACTCTATTACTCTTTATGTCTCTTACGTCGGCTCATCGAAAAGATCCAGCGACGAGCAGCATATCTTCATGTTTCAATAAAAAATATACCTCAATATCTCTTGTATTGTTGCATGACTTTAACCCATTACTTCCTAAACCTAAATTCTTTCCAGATTAAGTCAATATACGGAATTGCTTTCTTGTTTTCTACTTACTGTTAGCCTTGCTAAACCGGAATGAGAAATTCTATAAAATATTTTTAGATAAAGTTTAAAACAGAAATTAATTAATATATTGTCCATGTTTTATTAACTTTACTGCGGACTGTGAATTTTTTAAACAATATTGAGTTTATCAAAATTCGCAAAAGCCTCAAGAGACAAATCTACGTTTTTAAAAATTGTATTAATTGTGAGAACAGCTAATAACATATACAATTTAATTTAATAGAATAAATATCTATGACTGATAAAAAATAAAGAATTATATCTACTAATCTCAATAATACGCATCTCCAAAATTGTTTCACTTAAAATTCTTTTGAGTAGCATTTTCGAATTGCTCGATTCGCTATTCACGACCACTACAATTCTATTGTGTTTCCATTGTATATTTTCAAACGTTTGTTAATAAATTATACGCACCGGAACGTAACGAATCAAATTGCTGTTCTTTCCTAAAATTCAAGCAAGTCATCTGTAGTTGAAGCTTTCAGCCGCTAACAATCGCAAGTTAACAGTCGTTTGATGATTTTGCAAGAATTAAAAACAAAACTGGTAGCATAATTTGCCCGCGATCGAAAGTTCGCCCGGATTAACATCTTAACGCAGCATGATCTCGACTTACCTTTACACAGCATTATTTCGTCTGCAGGTCGCAGGAATTTTCGCCACGAGTATAGACAAGAATTTCGAATTCTGAATCATTTCTAAATCTGAATCTCGAATCCTGAATTCTGAGTCGATCGCTTCTGCGGAATTAATTGTGACGCGATGATGTAACGCACAATGGCACTGGCATACAAGAGAGACGTCGTATCGCACTCACGGATTATCACGACGCGTACGCACTTAAGTAAACCAAAGTAAAAATATCATATTTACAAGATATATAATATTGGCTGTGCGATATCGCGCGCGCGGTATTGTCATCCAAGTTGAATGTCGCGAGTAGAGCTTCCTCGTCGCTTTTCTTCCTCAAAGCCTTGAAGATGATCCTCATTTCATCAGGTGAAATTATCGCCGCTTTATATCGATGAGGGGGTAAAGGTGGTCGCTCGGTGATTCGTGTTAAACGCTATTATTCACGCTGCTATAAGTATTGTCGCACAAACGTAAAAAGAGATTAATAGATTGCGATGAGATAGTACTTAAAAAGTAAAAGACGCCAATTCATTATCAATAATTCGCGTTTCTTCCATTTATCCGCAAGAAAAATTCGCACAAATTTAAATAAAAATTTATTGCGTAACGAATGTTAAAATCTCATTTGGAGTTTTAGGGAGACTCATCAAGTAATAAATAAAGAATTAGAATTTACATTTACATTTGTCATCAAGATGAAATCACAACTTGCCAGCAATGATTCTCGAAAGTTACGAAAGAGTTGGACGAAGTGACGTAGATCCGCGACCTGCGCGCAGGAATGAGCACGTTCGACCGAAAGGGATGTTTCCGAAAGAATGTTCCACGGGCTACGGACTTGGAGAACGCGGGCCTCGTAGAGCCGGCGTCAAGACGAATGACTAAGGCCCATGGCATGACTCGACTAATAGTGAGTACTCAACGCGAAGATTGATTCGAGATAGCGATGGGAGATCTACTAGCCCTCTCCCCCATCGTTGATTATAAATGCTAATTTATGACTTTTTCACGCTACGCTCGCTCTTCACTTCTCTCCCCCCTTTCATCTTTTTCACCCTCTCTCTCTTTCTCTCTTTCATTCATTCTTTGTCCCGCGATGCAACAAAACGCTTATCTACCTATCTATTTCCCCCTATTTCTTTCACCCTTTCTTTTGATCAGCTCTCTTTCACTCTTTCATTCATACATGCATACGCATACACAAGAAACAACCTGACAAGCTTACCACACATAACCCCTCTCTCTCTCTCTCTTTTTCTTTTGCTTGACCACTTTAGCAAGTACCGAGTTTTCACGCCCAGTGGATGTTTCTGAACGCTGTCGGGCCACTCGGCGCCTCCACGATTCTCTGAACGAGCAACACCTTTATTACATTTTTTCTCCTTACTCTCTTCGTCACCTCTCCCTGTTGGCCTGATGAGACTCCACTTCTATGATGAGCAAAACGACATTTTTTCATCGCTCGTTCATCTTTCGCTTCACATCATGTATATATTTTACCACCCTCGATCGAACTTTGTTAATGATCCCCCGAGTTTCTCTCTTGATTTCCCACTTTTAACCTTTTTACTCATTAGCTTTCTCGTGTCCGTTGACAAATCCTCTTCTTCTCGATGTCCAATCCTGTCCTTCGGCGTACGAATGTTGACTGATTCCTCGTGAGTATAACGAAGATCAACGAATGATGAAGAACGACGAGTCGTTAGTTGTTACGCAATTGGAGCAAATGCGTAAAGCCAGGATGACAACAATGTCGTCGTCGAGAATGCACCTCGTGCTTCGAGTTGCGCTCGTCCTCTGCGACGTGTCGAGCGTCGGGATGCGCGGCACCGATCCTCGATTCTCCACATCTATGCGAATCGGACCCGCGAGTCGTCGGTGGGCGCCGCGACGCCGCCGCTCGTGCTGAAGTATTATGCGGAAGCTAGCTGCCGCCAGACAGAGTGTCACATATTTATCGGGGTATTTATCGCATGGTAGGGCCAGCTGAAGCTGTTTCCGCTCAGCAGCATGTCCCTGATAAGCGTCTCAATTGGCGTCTTGCCCACCAGCCGTACGAAGAAGAGCTGTTCGATCACCTGCGAGGAGACCGTCCGCAACGACGGCAATCGCAGGAGCAGCTTGCCGAACCTCGTCGGCTGATTCGGATATTGGGTCCGACAGTACTCCTCCAGGGCACATTGCGACTTTTCCTGGAGCGACTCGATGTGCGCCACGTCCGACAGACCGCAAGCGTCTGTAACAGAAAATGCAGAAAGAAACGTTTAGCTGCTTATTCAAGCTGGGAAAAATATTTAGACATTTTAGCGGCATAGAGACATTCGAAAAAATTATTATATCAAAATGCGAAAATAGTTGAAGCTTTTTTAATGGAAAAGTTAGTTAATAAAATTATCCAAAATTCTTTTCTGATTCTGATCGTTGAAAAATAGTCGATTCTTGAAACCCTCCTTTTGCGTTTAGGAGTTATAAGCTCAGAGGAAACTTCAACATGCCGAACCTTCTCTTCGTTGGGTGAAGCGTGTCTCTTAAAAGGCACGGAAGGCGATAACTATTGCCGCTTAATCAACGCGCAAGGAAGAAGCACCTACGCTTTATTATCAAGCTAATTATCGTTGTTGCCCATTAACCGAGGCATAATTAGCGAGGCAGAGAGTTCCTCTCTAGCGATCTCGAATAGAGAGACCGTCGCGAACGTAGAAGGGTAGGAAAAAGAAAGGGAAAAAGAATAGATTAAGCGCGGCCTACCGCCGACGATGATGAGTAGTCGAACGGGCAGAATCGAGCTTGCGGAAGTGTTCTTGCGACGGTAATCGTGGGGTAGTGATTTAACTCGCTGCATTGAAATCGCCTGCACGATCGCGTGTACTGAGGCTACTTAATTATGTAAAATTATGCGCATTCGGTTTTTCCAGCGTTGATTAGCATTAATATCTCAGCTATTTTTAAGTACATCTCTAATTAATAATAAACAATAATATATATAATATGCATATATATATATATATATATATATATAAAATCTGAATTAATAATTAATAATATCGACAAACAATATCTTTCAAAATTTTTCTTATATGTATCTTACATCATCGAAATTTAAGTTTTTTGAAACGATAAATGATTAGGATCACTGTTAAACTATTAAACCATACAGATTTCTAAGAATCATTGTTGCCAGATTTGGATGGTGCTACAGGTGACTCGTTATTTTAACGCAAGGGTTAAAGCTCTCGTGAGGGTGCAGCCAAAGTTGCCTCCGGGCAGATGAAACTGAGATCCACGTTGGAATGCACGTGCTAACCGGAGATGCCACCAGTGCAAATGTCGGACTAATCACGTGGACCATCTGCTCACTTCGGCGTCACCCGTGAAATCGCGCCATTGTTTTGCGGAAAACACAGCCTTTTGTTCGCGTAGGGGAGAGAAATGGTGCGTGTGGTTTGCCCAAGTATATCGGGTGTACCTCGAGAAAAGCGGTATCACCTCCGCCTCAGATCTAGCAGTTCTAATTGCAATAAACTCGATCAGTTGAATAAAAAATTGAAATAGAGATTTTATATTTTTAATATGGGAGCAAATGCATCGAATTTTATTGGAAGAAAGGTTTCTTTTTTGCGATGTTCCGGCATTCCTCTGCGTCTTTACGTTATTTCGTTCACAGTCGTTTGCACTTCGAGATGCTCATTATCTCGCACGATACTCGTCACGCACGCATCAGTTTCATTATCGCGTTTTTCCGTGAAACGGTAGTCGCGTGTCGTAATTGACTACGACGAATTGCTTTACCGGGAGACGCGCGTGTGCGTGAAGAATCGAGATAGCCGTCCGCGCACATAAATCGACATCGGGGATGATATTGGTCGATGATCAAAAAGCGGACGTGCGGTATCGAGGGGTTCTTTTTGCGAACTCCCGAACGGAGGACCACGGGTCTGTCATTTCTCGTTACACGCGCCGAATTCTCGCTCTCGACACGCGGCGCGTACATATAAACGCGTTGCAGATGCCAGATTCCTTTGTATAGGGTTTGGTAGGGCTCACGTGTGTATAATGGGCCATTACGCGTACATAAGGGAAATAATGCGACTCGCATTTGCATTTCCGACGTCTGCGCGGCGACGATGCGGAAATCACGCGCGGGAACGAACGAAATTACCCGCGACCGAAACCGCGAAGTTCATTAATAATTGGGGTAGAATAAGGGCGCAACGACACAGACACACCAATAAATAATCACTACATCTATGCACATCTCTCTGCGTGTATTTAGCAAAAGATGATATTTGTAAAAAAACCAAGAAATTCATATTTATAATTAATAACTGCATATAATTTATAATAAGTCTCAAAATTTATAATAAATTACATTGCATCAGTTGTTTTATTACCATATTTTTATACTAATTACTATGTGATTATAGCTCATTTATTATTTATCTCTTACTATATAAGATAATTATATTATAAAATATTTATATAAAAGAATAAAATTAAATCTGTTCGGTAAGCGTGCTCATCTTGTGTTAGCGCATGTTAACGCACGTTACATTTAAGTGCACTCATTTACTTCGCTATTTATACTTGCGACACACTCATTTACGTATTATTGCTCCGGGCAATCTGTATCTCACGAGATCTCGACAGATCTTTTATTATAGAGTCTGTGTTTCTCGGGAAACGCAATCCACGTCGCACCGACATTACGATATCACGTGATACACGTAATATATAGGCATGAACTGTCCGAGTTTTTCTTTCTGTTCGAGTGAAAATTAATTTCGCGCGGACGTCATTATCATTCACGATGCGAGCGACAGGTTGTTTTCCCCGTTGTCGTGATATTACTTAATCGAGGACACTCGCATATCGACGATCCACGTTTAATTGTTAACGCACCTTGTGAAAGACGACGGACTAGCAGAGGAAGCTGCGGGCGACTGGTAAACCACATAATTATAATCTTCGCGAGAGGGGTGCTCCACATAAAAGCTCGTAAAAGGATCCTCAGGCCTTTTTTCTTTTTGTGAACGTTCGAGCAGAGGAGCGAGAATCCAGAGTGATATTCCGAGCGCATTACCGCCGGGCAACTATCGTAATACAAGCCTGAGTTGCATCGGCATATCAACTCCGGTTAACTTCGGTTGACCTTCCTTACGCGCAATCCAATGTTCACCCCATCCCCAGAGTTATCCATCGTATATACAGTCGAAGATAATAATTAGATCTGTATATTGCCGCGCAATGTAAGTTTCTGATAAGCGCTAGATGAAAAATTGAAGTATGTAACAAGAAAATTATCAGATTAATTATCAAACTGTATCAGAGTATTAAATGAACCGTTGATATATAGAGAGAAAGAGAGAAAGAAAGATAACACGTAGATAACATGGCTTAGATTTCTAGTATCACCTTGCAACCATAAGTTAGATTTCTCATTAATGTACACTCCCTCATTTTGCTTTTATTTTATTGATAATCTTCTAGTGGAACAATCTCTCCAAAGATAATCTTTATTCGTAAAATATAAAAATTACCAAGAGTTTGGAGAGTCACATATAGGTAACGCGCAGAAACATTAACATCAGTTTGTAGATAACAAGCTTTGAAAATTGTATGTGACAATTGAGCAGACTGGATGATCACGAAAAAATCGCAACTTAATATAGACGAATAAATAACGGATGACCAGTCCAATAAATGTTCTGCCTCTTAATGTCTTCCGGCAGCTCCGGTTGGCAAGCAAACGTCAGAGCGATCAAAGAAGAACCCCAGTGATGCGGTTAATCGACGAAATTCGAGCGCGATAGGCCGCGCACCCGTATCAGCCCCGATCGGCGGGGGCCCAATTAAGCGGGAGAGACCGCGAGAGGAATCCGCCAACGCGTGGCCAATAAACAAACCGTCGGATTGGCTCTGTGCGATGTCGTCAGCGCCAATTCACCGCATCAGTTCGAATAACGTGGTTGAGTGGCGTCTCTGGTTTCCTCCTCGTGTCGTCCCTCGTCTTCTTCTCTCGTCGCACGCGTTAACCGCTAAATGCCGTGGCGCCTCGTTGACCGAGCACCACCATAAATTGGCCAATCTTCAGCGGTGGGGTTCCTGCGTCTCCCATCGCCGTCTTATACGCTGCCTCTGGAGACACACCCCCTCGGAGCCCCCCTCGCGTGCTAGATTCGATTATTGAAATCCGACGAGCCACTTATCGATGCTGCAGCGGTTTATCGTTGTGTAGCAATATTGAACCGATTATTTGTAGCTCGACATAAGCTCGGCGCTGATGAGAGCAGGGCACTATTGGAACATGCATCCTTGGAACACAGTGTTCAGATTTTTCTTGCGGTAAATGAGGATTTATGATATAATCCTCTGAAGCTTTTTAATATATTTTTTTAGTATTGTAAATGAAATAGTTGATATAATAAGGAATAATAATATGTTAATTTAGGAGGAATTTTATATGTATATACGTATATATCCGAAAGAATATGTTTTACTGTAATTTCATGTGATTTTTACTACACCTTTTTTTCATTCAGAATCCTCATACAGAATTTCACGTGGGAGTCAAACGTTTTAGATATTATTCCTGCAATAGAATACGATGCATTGTAAGCTGTGTTTATGCCAGGTACGTATAGGTTGTAATGAAGAAAGATCGCAAGATCATCGGGTGGGTGTACAATACGAGATTACTCGCCGTATGCCACACCCGTTTAGTAGTCGATGTAGCAGAAACAGAGTAAATGACTCGTTTGTAACATTGAAATTGATAAGATCAATTTCAGTCAGGATCGCGCCGATCAATATGATAAACTTTCCCTCGAAGCTTCCATGAAATGCACTTTCTTGAAACTCTAACGTAATCTTCATTCACTTCCTATCACACACGGTTATTGCTCTTACTTCCTCGAAACTAACGTCAGCTTCTGCCGTTTTCCAGTACGTACCGGCTAGATCTAGCGTTCCATTCATCACTTCATTAGTCTCAATTTCGCCGGAGGGACACTCAGTGTCGTCAGCCCTATCATTCTAATATTTGTACTGCAATTACGACGCGGTGTCGCGCAACTTTTACATGTTTGTTGCGTCATAAATTTTCCGCAAATTAAGAACTTACAATTGGAAAATTGTTACGTATTTCTTTTTAAAGTTAATGATGATTTTCAGCAAAGACTCCCCATTTCTCTATTTGTGTATCCTTCGTAATTTTCATTCGTTTGAATTCTCATGCAACAATATTACAAGCTTTTAAATACTAATTTAACTTCGAAACTGTTATCATCACGTTTCCGATTGACTCACTCGAATTCCCACTGTTTCCAGACACTGGTAGAGGTACTTTCGCCTGTGTTCGAAATCCCGAACAGTCTCGTTCAAAAGGACGATCGATATTGCGTGGTATTGCGATCGGGAGACGGAAGCGATCGCCGCGATCGCGCGCGTCCGTACTCGACAAGACATAATCCTGCGACAAGGGAAGAGGAGGAGAGATACGTATATATATGTACTCCGTTGTAATCCGCCCCAACGGGGGCAGGTTGTGGAAGAAATGAGGGTGACCGGGGAGCACGTAAGACTGCAAGAATCGCTCGTTCAGCAAAAGTCTTCAGTGTCGAGCAACGTCGCGCGACGTCTCTCGTCGGGGTGCACGTATCGATACGGGGCAGGCAGCCGGTGTCTTCTCTACGTGGTTTGTCTGGTCCTGTTCTTTCGCGCGAATATCACGGTGGCTTCCTCTCTTCCTGTGGTTTTCTCTTTTCCGTCTCTTTTTCTCTCCGTACGCGCGTACAAATAAGGCGACCGGAGACAAATGACGCGGAGAGGGATCAGCGCAGTCCGACACAAAGCATCCCCTGAGCACCCTTCCCGGAGTCGGAGGTGACGTCACTGACAATGGAAGGTCGAGCTGTGATTAAAGATCGAGAGACTCCGTAAAAACTCCTTCAAAAGTACCGGTGGCGGGGGCGTGAGGGGGAAGTGACGCCGGGAGGTGAGGCCCGCGAGGAAAAGGACGAGTCGCGAACGGGGTATAGGAGGAAGAGATGGAGGCGCGAGGCCGGGGAGGACCTACCGGCGTGAAATATTGCCTCCACGGCACCCGACAGCTATATGACATTTCCGAAGGGCATGGAAGAATCCCCGCGAAGCCGCGCTCGCCCTCTCTCGCTCGCTCACCCGATTGCGTTCTGCCTCTTTGTACAGGGTGTCCGGTTCTTATCAAGGTAACTTGCAAGAAGACTTGGTCAATCTCTTGATCTTGTGATGTTAATACACCTTGCACACGTTTAGAACAATGTAATAAATAAAATAATGATAAAATGATTAAGATGATTCAAATACACGGTTGTTAGTCTTATAGAAAAAATAATCATCCGGCCAAAATGTTTCTGGCTCCGCTAGGATAGATATATTTTTAAAAGATTTTTCAATATTATACATATATTGATTTTGCAAACTGGAAGCTTTATTAAAAAGCCTAAAGTAATTTCTTTTATATTTTAAATTTGATTCTATACTCTAAAAGCTTTTTGGTAGCAACCTAAAATTTCTAGTTTTATTTATTGATAGAGAGAAGAGAATAAGATCAATGTTAGCTGTATGTAACGTTTCATTAAATTCCTGAATGTTTTTCAAATCTTCTCATTGTATATACGATAATCGACAGTTGAAATTAGACACCTAGTATACTTTGGTCGACCATCGTCTCCCTTCTTTTTTCATCTCTGACACTATGTCCGCGTTTTTACGCCTATCTCCATCATAATCTCTATCCCTTTACTAGCCAAAGACGACTCACTATTATTATCAGCCCCGGCGATTGCAAAAAAAGAGACGATTGGAAATGCGTTTGACATCCGTAAGAGCATACGCCACTAAAAGGCGCATAACTTTTGTTGGAAATGTTTACAAAAAACGAAGGGTTACGTTAACCTTCCGTCACGATGTGTGATAAACTATATAGTAAAGTACCACAAACAAGTCAAACTGCATTATTCTAAGAATGTTACAACTAATTATAAACTTGGAGATGTCGCACTTTTTCTCATAGACAATTATAAGCGTAAAACTTGACACGACGTTAGAGACACGCAATACATCTTGACGCAGACGCTAATGATAGTAAAATAAAGTAAACGATTCTAATAATAAAATAAAATAATGCAAAAATAATACAACACAACACACGCGTAGTGATAAAATTAGATATTGCCAGAAAATATCTCTCTTCAGGCAGTAATTCATGATATTTCTTCTTACTTGCATAACTGTTCCGTCGCAGATCACCGTTTAACTTTATGCGAGGAATGATCCTGATAGATAGCGAAGGAATGTGTCGACACACGCATTGTGATAACGAGCTAGGAGACACGACGCCGAGGGGAAGTTCGTTATCATCAGCGCGCGTACTCGATAATTTCTCCGCGATCACACGAGCGTGCGCGCACGTGACACAACGTATAATTTACCGCGCTTAATTCCGCGCGTCTTGTAACAGGTGACTTACATTAATGGCTTCTATC
Source organism: Ooceraea biroi (assembly GCF_003672135.1). Taxonomy (NCBI): domain Eukaryota; kingdom Metazoa; phylum Arthropoda; class Insecta; order Hymenoptera; family Formicidae; genus Ooceraea; species Ooceraea biroi. The sequence continues at coordinate 4,153,916 of NC_039506.1, forward strand.
TCGCGCGGCCGCGGCGCAAAAGAGGAAGGCCGGTCGCTTTATCGTGCTGCGAGCACGGAATCGCGCGCGAGGATCTCCTCTCGCAGGGAAGAGAAGAGACGCTTAGAAGCGCGCCGAGTCGTGCGATTCGCGCGCAAATTGCGAGCATAAATCCTTTACGCGTGATCCAAAGCGCGGATGATTAAGAGTCTTTGCGAAATCAGCGCGAAAGCGAGTTCCGTCGTGAGATAAGAACGTCGCAAAGGCTCCGCCAACGATTAGAAACCGCTTGAGAAAAACCCGTGACAGGCCAGCCAGGTGGCTGATAGAAGGCAAGACTAAACTTGCTTAAATCGAGTTTGTAATATTTATAATAATTTTCTTTTACGTTCGTGCCACAACTTTCAAGGCAAACTGGATTTCACAGATTTACAAAATGATGTGCATGCCGTTGCTCGACGGCGTCAACAATTTTTAGACATTCTTCAGTTCTACAACGAGCAAGTATCGACAGCCAAGGTTTTTACCAGCATCTTCATCCTCGCGTGCGTCGGAGATCGCGTCTTCGCGTTTCCCTGAGGCGTGCCACGACGGACCGACACGTAAAGACGTAAGGAAGAAAAGCGCCAGGAGGGAAGACGAAGAGGCGATAATTATACGGTCGGCTAATCGAGCGGAGCCTCGCAGACGGGTGCTAACAGGCGCGTTAATAAGCGCGCCTAAAAGGAGCACCGATGATCTCCGCTCGTAACGACGAGCACGAGGCCCTGACATGCTCGTTGCTTCTCAAGGCTTACAGTCGCTGGCCGCTCTTATTACGGTCGCATCCAGTGACACGCGTGCACTGCCGCGTCCCGAATGATAAGGATCGCTGCCGCGAGATCTTCATTACGTGGACATTATACGTTCGAAATATTCTACGAGCGACGATACGCGATCCATTAATTTGCTGCGTCGCTGCACAGAGACGTCTCGCGCTGACGGAGAGCTTCGCTTTACGTCCGGCGGGCTTTGACAGCTCAAAGCTCTCGTTAATGGCCTCGTAGGCGACCATCGCGACTTATTCAACGACGCGGATCGGCGGAATCGCCGCCTGTAAAAGTGCCTCGGCGAGCTGGTAATAATTACGCTTTTGATGTACGTCGCGGCGCCTCGCGCTTCCTCCTGGACATTGCTCAAGGTAATGGCCGTAGACGGCGGACAGGCTTTTACGGGAATGTCGAGGGAGGGTATAAAGGGACTTTGCGGGAATGGTGTCATTTCGCTCGTAACGGAATCGAAAATGTCGTAATCACGAGACGCGAACGGCTAATTAAGTCTCGCCCTTCGGTGCCCGTGATTGTTGGTCCCGGCGATATGCCGGAGAGATGTCTCGTTGCAACATCCGCCCACTTCCTTTCTCAGTCATTTTCAGATCGATACTTATGAGATAATATCTTGCCTCTGCTGCATCTCGGACGCATTTAATTGATTAAAAACACAGACCTTGCAGGCACGAGTTGAAGAGTTCAGCTTCCGCTCGCTTCTTTAACCCTTCGTGGTCACTCGGGGTCCAAAAGACCCCAACGAAAGTTTAAGGCTTTATATCTTTCTGTTCTAAATTGAAAATTAACTTTTTACTGCCATTTACCGGTAGCTTCAAGTACTCTTTTTCCGTTCTAATACTAGGTATCGCCCGCAGCGCACTAGTATAGAAATAGCAATTATTCAAATAACATTTCCCGCGTGCTGGGGTCTTCCGGACCCCCTGTGTGACCAACTTGTAATTTGGTATCAAAAATTTGGAAAATTTTGTTTTTGTGATTTTCGCACATATTATCTGTGGAAAAACGTAAGTGCAAATTTAAAGACCGAGTAATTTTTTTCTACAAAGGTTATAAGCATTTATTTACACTTATAGATGGCATATGATTTACGGAGTCGTGAGTTTCAAAATTCGTTGTTGAATGACATTGAAAATACAAATAATTATTAACAATACTTGTAATAATAATAATGTTCTATGTTATATAAATACCCAGATAGCAGAGAGAGTTCAAAAAGAATTCATTTGTCATGTCACCAATTCTGAGTTCATTTTCAGATGCAAAAAGAATTCCAAAGAATTCTAAGAACTCTTTTTGCATCTGAAAATGAACTCAGAATTGGTGACATGACAAATGAATTCTTTTTGAACTCTCTCTGCTATCTGGGTACACTTATTTTTCCATAATTGTAGATTTCATTTATCTCGAAAATGATCCACTTTAAGTCTGAAAATAAATACCTTTTTTGAAACGTGCATTATAACACTATTTTTTAAATTAAAGTATTACATCTCCACAATATGACCCTAAATTTGTATCGCAAAATAATAAAAATTTTAAAAGTTATAATTTTTTTAGTGAAAAACTCTGTTTTTCACGATTTCTAAATTCGTGAATTTTTTTAGTTATGTTACAATTAAAATTTGCATAAAAAGCCTATTTCTCCTTGTTATACAAGCTTTCAAATTTATTATGTAATTTTGTAATTCAAATTGTATGAATAGTGTAAACACGGCAACCATGTAAAGTTGGTGGGGTCTATTGGACCCCATGTGACCATTACGTGATTTTCTAGAAGTGTGACCACGAAGGGTTAAGCATGGAAAATAGCTAAGAAAATGTCTAGCATCTTTCTTTTTTGAGATTAATATATTCGAAATCTTTCGTCCAAGACTCCGATTTCGAACTGTCGCACTGTCGTAGAACGGAAGTGTCATAGCACACTCGGTTCCGCGACGTCGCTGTATCGGATATCACAATATTGTGAGGAGGTGCCTCCACGCACATAATGGCGCACGCACGCACGCACACACACGGCAGCTTGCGCGATAATTATCATAACAACACTGCGTATTTAGACACGTCTATCTGTCCCTCTCTCTTTCTTCCTTTCTCTCTCTCTCTCTCTCTCTCTCTCTCTCTCTCTCTCTCTCTCTCTCTCCAGGTCCCTATCCCGGCCATGCATCGGGGTGACACGCATTTAACCGGAGTACACACCCCATAGGTGGCCTATACGTACGTACAAGCGTCCCGTTTAGGACCGACATTGTCATGTTAATGGCTGACAATGGCAATCCCATTACGCCGTTCGGGTAGCCGCGCGCCGTGGGCCCTTTTTGAGCCCGCGCGCCAAACGGGACCTATATTCTGCTTTTCTCCCCCTCGAGAGGATTCGCGCGGGCAGGTAGATTCCGGACAGGCAGGTGCTACGAAGGTCAACTTTTTCTTCCCATCGACGGTCCTCGTGTCGGCGGGAAACGCGTCGGGATGCACGTCCTGTCTACAGGAACCACACCTCCTCCCTGTCGTCTCTTCCCAGGTCGCGGGATCGTGGACCGGTTTCGAGAACACCCGGGACTAAATGTCAACAACGGCGTAACGGCCCGGTTAGAGGATTACTGCCGTCGGACGAGGACTAGGTCGGAGAGGGTAGCGCCGGGCTACAAAAGGTCGTGAACTTTCCGTGTGTCATAATCCGTCTGAGAGGGTTTGCGGCCTCCGATCTCGCACTTTCGCGCCCTTTGCGCTATCCGCCGCCGCTCGTTCCGTTTCTTTCTACATGGCGAACGAGCTCCGGTCGTTAAAAGTTTTACGGAATGAAGTAATGACATGTTGCGAAATTACAAGTACTTTTGAAATGCGATTACACGTGTGCATTAAATTTGTAAGGATAAATCAACTTTTGCTAATTTTAAAGAGAAATTGATTTGAAAGAAGCAAAAAAGAAAATACGTTTACATTTTTAGATGATTCAGAACGAAAGTGGTTAGATTGTTTTTATATGCAAACTGTGATATCTTTAAACATTAAAGACCTTAAAACATTAAAACCTTATTCAAACAATTTGTGTCATGTTAATTTTCAAATTGTTTTCAATGTGTTTTCAAAAGAGCTCATGTCAAGCTAAATTATAAGTCAAGCTAAAACAGACCGTTATCCAATTCTAATTATATTCCACAATGCAGGGCACCTCTGTCCGAATAAAGCCCTAACACGAGGGTTGCTAGCAAACGTCGAGACAAGGATTAGCGGAAAGTCGGTTTTCTCGTGTATCGTGCAAGATCGACCGTAGAACCGACAACGACAAATCTGACGTCGATTCTAGGACGTCATTACGTAATTCTCGATCTAGTATAACGTGACAGAACAACGGCATCATACATTTATTTATACAATCAGTTCTAACGTTTGCTTTGTATTCGCTAGCAAAGTAAGTCTACCGATAGATGTAATAGATTAGTTAGAATAGTTGTTCTTATTTAAGTCGTTCGCAGTTCGAGAGAAAATTCGATTGTGGGGTACATTTTACGACGCAATCTTATGCCCCGAAGCTGTTCGAGGGTCTGTAGTAAAATGCCGATCCGGATCGAGCGATCAAGTTGCTGAAATATGTTAACCAATAGTAATGTCTCCAATAGTAAAACTATGAGGTTAAAGCTAAACTGAATGCATCGTCACAGGGTAGAATTTAAATTACGCCTTTTCTCATATGTTATTATATTTTGATTTATATTTCGATAAATGTTTAGTGGAGAAATCAGTAGTTAATACAATAGTTTTGGAAATGCTCCCAATATAAATAAATAAAATTATTATAATTTCAATGCAAATACAATTGTTGATGTTGCAAGTCTATAGAAACATCTCTTCTCTATCTTTTATCGTGTTTCTATGTATTCGTCAATAAATACGCGTTAAAGTTATTTTCAAGCGTTCGCAGCACGGAATTCAGATTCTGCAATTAATTGTTTCTGATTTCTACCGCTGGCATCCTCTGGTCCAGCTGGAAGTGGTCTAAAGCCGATCCTGCTCTCGGCAGCGAAAGGCGAGGGTGGACACTGAGCGAGAGTGCGGCAGAATGCCGCGCCGGTGCATGGCCGGTACACACGAGGAATCTATTGATAAATTCAGTGGGCACCGTAAACAATGCAGCAACAATGTCAATTATGCGCCCGCCGCCGATCGCCGGCCGCCGCAATTAATCGGGCGGCGCGCGCGCGCGCGACTTTATGCGGTAATTAATTGCGCCGCGTGGCGTGCGTGCGTGCGTGTCGGCGCGTTTGCTCCGCGTTGGCCCGCCGTGTTGCACTTTCGGTCTGGATGATAGTAGTAGTGGCGAGATGACCGGTGGAGCAACCGATACGATGCAACGAAGCCGACTAGAAGCACCCCGATCCCTGTCTCGACCTCACTCGACCTCGGCAACTTCGTATCAACTACCTCCCAACAGCGTTTTACCCGGCTTCCACCTTGCGGAACTTTAAGCCCGACCTCACCCATGTTCGCCTCTCCGCTTCCTCCTCCCTTTTACCGGTTCTCGTACGATCGTTTATTTTCAACGGAGTCGCTCTAATTAAAGCGACTCGTTTGGTGTGAATAATACGATAATCTCAATCCAGTTTCACGACTTGGCTCATCGTTGTCCTTTTGCTACAAAAAACTGTGTCACTTGCTCTAACAATTTATTATTTTTTTATATTAGTTTTTTATGTGTTGCATTATATTTGCAGCAACTATCACGTATATTTTACGGAGCAGAATTTCGCATAAAATTTTGATTAAAATAAATTACATTTTTGGCGCGAGGTATATTCTTTATATTTATTGTCACTCATCTCGTTCAACTCATTCATCAAGTTTGCGGAAATAAATCTGAGGAACGTCGAAAAGAAAGCGATTCTTTGCGCTCTGTAAGAAGAAAAACGAATCCGTCTGCCATCATTTTAACCCTTGATTTTCCTCAGGAAAATTCGCCCGAGATATGAAAGGATGCGCGCAGGATGATCGGCGACTGACCGAAATTATACCGATTTCGATCCCTCTGTGTCGGACTCCACGGCGGAGGCTTGGGTTGGCATGATGCATTATCCATGGCGCACGTTCATCGACACGCTCGGCTCATCGCGCCTCGATCGCGATCGCGGATATCGATAGCCGGCTCAACGTTGGCGAGGTCGGCGAGAACGATTCTCGCCGCTGGAGAGCCGCGTGCCGGGGCGATCGTGTGGGCGCGTAATGTATTCTTGGGATAGACAATGTGGCGGGCACGTGGGCTATAGAAGCCAACTCGACCGAACTCGGTGCTGGCCCTCTTCTACCCCCCCTCGGTCCCCCTCCCACCCTCACGGGGCCCCATAATGAAGCGTTGACGCGGGCATAAAACGAGCGCGCCGGCCGAGACAATGGAGTGATTGAGCGCGGGCAACGCCAAAGGGTTGCCCGCCGTCAACCCCGGGGTGAAAATGTCAGTAACCAAATGTCAGGTCTCGCCTCGGGTCCTCGAAAGTCTTCCGCGTTTCCATTACCAGAACTCGGACAAAAGATTCGGATGAATTGTGGAAGATCGAACTATCTCGACCGCTCGAGGTGGAAAAATCGTTGAGCTTCGGCTTGAAATCCGAATCGTCCAAATTGTTCGATCATGAGAAAGTTTCAAGCATCAAGTAAGCACGCTTCTTCCTGTAGCTCTCAAGCAAAGGTCTTTCTTCCTAAAATTCTGATAAACAATTATAGAACACATCATTGAACGTTGATGATGAAACTAAAAACGAGCACACAAAGATGTGGCATGTTAGAGTTGCGAAAGAGGCAATAATCGCAAAGCAAAATGACATTCGCGAAATCAAGAGAATCGAGTTGCGAGAGAAAACAACGCCGCGGCTTTAAAGCCACTCTCGTCTCTTCCGGCGAGCGCCGGCATCTACGATCGCTTCCCACAGGGGTAGGATATTTCGACGCGCGAAAGGGTCGGCGAGACGCGGTAAAAGCGGAACCTCCTTCCGGCATATTTTATATCCGTGGACGTACTCCTTCCGCAGGAGCGTCGGCGACAGAGATTGCTTTCTCGCTGGCGGAATAATGCGATTTTCGGCTCGCGAGATTGATGCTACCAAGGCGAGGGTGGCCGAGTCGTCTCCTTTGTCGCGGAGGAACGGGTTAAGTGGACGCGCCTCGGAATTGGGTTTCTCATTCTATTGCTGCTTTGTCTTGTAACGCAAGGCTCTCTCTTTGAGTCGCGCGCAAAGTTGGAGCGCAGCGTAATCGCTAACGCGATTCTAAGGTATTCAACTATTGTTCAAACCAATACTCGCTAACTTGAAGGACGGAAAACTAGAGAGCTATCTCTATAATTCTTTGATGTTAACGAGATGCCGTATAAATATATGTCTTGTATAATGGATGTTCTTCTACGTGTTTACCGCAGTCGTTGTAAAGAGCTGTAAAGAGCTCCACCGGCATCCGTCGTCTCGCTTCGTGGCTCCGCACCACCCCACTCGACGTGTTATTAGCATGCCGGATAATCGTACATATTTCCACGATCGCAACGGCTTAAAATTTCTTAATTTGACAGTTAAAACGCGTTCCGGACTTTCCGCCTTCAATTATCCACCCCGCATTTCACAACCGTCCCCGTTGCGCGCATATCGTTCGCAGACGTTCACGGACGTTCGCGACATGCGAGGCAGGATGAGCGATCGCGCGGGAGCGACGGAAAATAAAACGTAAAGGAGCTCCGAGGAGTCGTTTCCAAGAGACTCGGTAAGGGAGACTCGCGAAAGAGCCGCTCGCGGATTCCCGCGGCGAGCGTTAATGGAGCTGTCGCTCGGGTTCGCGCTCGCGATAGGCGGTACTCTCCCTCGCATCCCCCATCTACGGCTGGCGAGGTTCTCCGGCGAGTTTCCGACCGGATCAACGTCAGCCCGAGAAACCCTGGAAACGCATTGAAGCCGCCTACGAAAGCTGGACCGAGCCACGGTCACGCCGGCCACTCGGGTTAGACATTCGAGAACGGGCGCGAGAGAGAAAGAGAAAGAGAGAGAGGGAGGAAGAAAGAGCCGGGCGTTGCTTCGATTCCAATTAAAACGTCGGTCGCCCTTTTGTTAACTCGACACCACCGTGCTTGCGTGCCGCTATCCTGTTTTCGTAGTAAATTTCACCTTGAATATTTAAGCGCGCCGCTGGATTTTACATACTTAATTTCGGGTATCCACGCGTGTGCTCGCACACCAGAAGCGATGGGGTGACTGTTGACTTAGCCGCCGTGTGATCCTCTTAGGGCAGGAAGGATCGCGATACGTGCAAATCGCAGATGTTCGTGCGTTAACGATTCGTTATTCTCGACATTTTAATTTCAACGAACGCGAGACACGCCGATCCGTAATTTGAGATCTTGTTTAAATATCTCTGCGAGCTTTTCCTCTTCCTATTAATTTATTAACTTTAACCAGTTTAAACCTGATAGACATTAAAGAATCTTTACTAGGCGACAGATCTTGAATTTTATTCTCAATTACCTTACTGGTATAATTTGCTATATTAGAAATTAGATGAAAATAATAGCTGTTCATCATTATCATTATAATCTTTTACGGGCTAATAAACTTATTTAAGCACTCTCGTTCATTATGAGCTCGCCATGTCGAAAGAGATATCAAAAAAAGATAGATAAAATGGTAGCCCGCAGCGGTTGGTTTTCGCTCGAGTGGCTGTCGCGTAATTATTACGCAGCGCGACGATTTTTTTGACGGCACGAGCGATTTCGTCATGAAATTGCTACAGTGCACATCCGCGAGCTTATTTGAGTACCAGTCGCGTCGAACGGAGTCGATCTGCACTCGAGGGTAATCGATCGACTCTGGGTGCACGTGCCGGGCGCATTAGCATCTGCGAGCAGGCTCATTACGCGCGCTGGACGCGCGTAAACTCTTCGAACGTTGAAACATCTGGATCGCGACACGCTCGCGGTGTCTCGGCTCGCGCAAGGTGCCTTTTTGCTGCGAGAAAATGATCACTTACGCACGATAATGAGATCGTGCGTTTCCTGCGTGCCGGCTCTTGCAAAACCGGCGATAACGATCTCTGGTCTCCCTCTCGTGCCTCCTTCCTCTCTCTCTCTCTTTCCCGTTTTTTTTCCTCACACAACTCGCACGTTGGCACGCGCAAAGCTTACGCAAGAGAACGAGCGCGCCGGTTCATTCAATTTCATTTGGTCTCCACCGCGCGGTGCGTTTCACGCTTCGCTAATGCGCGTCGAAAGATCGATCGCTCTATTGAACACCTTTCAATTAAGGGGGGAGCCTGCTTTAGAACGCTGAAAATAAGGTATATTTTACGAATTGTTTTTGGAGAAACTATACAGCGGATCATTATAAAACTTTGATGCATTTATTAGTACATGTTTAAAGATAACAAAAATTATTTTTTGATTTGAATATATCGCTTGTAGAGGTCGTCCTGGAGAAATCTTAGTGCAGCCGCGTCGCCGGCATTGCAAATTGGTGAGCATTCTCCTGCCTCCAAATTTCGTCTAAACTGAAAAATTGAAATATGTTCTCGTTATTTATGAATTCCCATCGTCGATGAACCAAAGAGAGAAGAAAAAAGTTGAAAAGTGCCAAAATGGTGGAGCTTAGAACACAAAAGTACGATTTTTAGGCAAAGTTGTTGAACTTTTTCATGCAAAAGTAATTGTTTAACTTAATGTTTTTATGAATATTAAAGGTTCATCGACGATGGGAATTCATAAATAACGAGAAAATATTTCAATTTTTCAGTTTGGATGAAATTTGGAGGCAGGAGAATGCTCACCAATTTACAATGCCGGCTGCACTAAGATGCCTCCAGGACGACCTCTACAGGCGATATATTCAAATAAAAAAATAATTTTGTTTATCTTTAAACATGTACTAATAAATGCATCAAAGTTTTATAATGATCCGCTGTATAGTTTCTCCAAAAAAATTCGTAAAATTATACCTTATTTTCAACGTTCTAAAGCAGGCTCCCCCCTTAAGTCTTTCAGAGCGGAATTAAGAAGAGAGAATGCAGAGAATAGATACTTCGTAAAATATATTTAATAATCGAGGAAATTATTCGGAGCGAAACAACGAACAATAAATGCTTCGTGCGGAAAGAGGCAACCTTTTATCCACTCTTATCATCTATATCATAATGTACATTGACACGAAGAACAAGAGCTTAGCTTACTAATTGCATTAAGTCATATGAAGCTTTTTTTTTGTGGAAAACAAATGCGGCTTTTTTGATGAACTGCAGCGTAAATCAGATTCAAGGAAGCTGAAGAACAAGGAAGCACATTATCCATCGGGTCAGTCGCACTATCCAAGCTTTATCTGTACCGTTATAAATCATGCTCGAAATTTGAGATAAGTAAACGGTTAAACAAGCAGTTAAGAAATCGCGGCTCGCCGTTGTGCCATCGTTGCACGGCGACAACGAAGCGAGGCGTCGAAGCCAGCGATATCCGCGATACGCAATCCTACATTAGCAATAGCAATAAATTAGATCATCCCGCACGCGAGAGTATTTCGTAACTCTCATTCATGTCCTCGTCGATAAGTTATTCGACCCATGGCTCGTAACGTGCAACGTGCCATTATCAGCTTACACTCGGCGCGAGGACGAAGAAGTACTTTCGAGCGTGTAACCCCGAGCCTTTCCCAATAGCGCGAGAGCGCGATGCGAGATAGTTGATACACGCCGTACTGTTTTATAATGCGCCGTGCTGCATTATATCGCGCGCACTCGCGCGAACGCGTGTTTCTATGCGCCGCGCGGACTTCTGCCATAAACGCAATATCCTGCTGGTGCGTTTATGCGAAACGTGACGGCCGGTCGCGAGTAATGGCCAGAAAACCAGTTCTTAGCGCACGAGAAGCGCGCGTTGCCGCCCCGAAGTGTCCGAATGGTAAATCGTAATCTGCCGCCTTCCGAGATTGGCGAGGTCGTAATAGGGATCAGGAATGGACGAGAGAAAGAGGGGGGAGAGAGAGAACGGGCCAGAAATGCCAGAAATATCGCGGACTCGTGCGATCATCAGCGGAACTTTATTAAAGGGCGCGAGTGGATCTTGGATCTGAAGCGTAGTGACTGATGCGCGTGACCTCGTTAGGAACTTTACTGATAGTGTCACACGCACGGTGCGTAAAGCGAGCCGATGATATCAGAGTAGGTACAGGTATCATCATTAATAACGCGCGAGAAGCGAAAGAGTCGGGGTGAAGGGAGAATCTCTGACGTAATCAGGTGGGCATATAAACGCATGTAAGGGTGTAAAAATGTATCGCGAATTCTTTTAAATTATTTAAGCCACGCCGCACGAGTGTAATTTAAGTATCATCATGCAGTTGTCTAATTATAACTGTGTCGAGTGTAGTTTAATGATACGAAGAGGAGACGCGTGAATTTCTTCTGTCGCAAATAACATTATGGGGGAGGAAATATTTTTGCGACGTCTCGTATAATATTATTTTGTTTCCCGGGTAAAAGTTAATTCTCTGAAACGCGTCATTATGTATTATTGCTGCGGCTGTTATTAGCTTCGGCGAATGATAAAGCTAGAAGAGCGTTCTCCAACGAGAAACATTTTCGGTCTAGTGCGTTTCGATCGCGCGGGGCAGGCCGGCGTTATAATTACTGAACGCCTGCTCTGTACCGGAAGTTCGAGGGCGGTGCATGGCGGAGGGAGGTAGATGGTGTCACGCATCGCTCGCGAGCAAAGTATGCGAGATGCACCGCGCGCGCGTTAATGCGCGCAATTCTCTCAAGGATACCTTACGTGCCCCGCCAACGGGCCTTTCACGTGCCGCGCCGATACCGCGATTACTCTCCTCATCGATTTCGCTCGCCGTCTCGTTTTACGATCTGATTTCGCATTAAATCTCTGGCCCGCGCAGTAAAGCGGCGCAAGCGAGCGAAAGACATCAACGGCGATCGCAGCGACAGATATTATGTACGACATTGCACACGAACTGTCCTTTGCATAACGCACATTTAATTTCTCTGGTCTTTTAACGAACGTTTCTTGATGCAGAAATACTAAAAATAATAAGTATATATAGGGAAATATATTGTATATATATGTAAATGTTATTTTGGTTTTTGAAATAAAGAATTAATCTTTGTTCTCTTTTAAAATATATTTATGTGAATATATCATTAAGCTTGCACAATTCATGCAATCGTCTAAGTCTAAATCAAGCCCTCAGGAAAAATATCAATATTAAAAAATAATAATTAATCTGAATATATATAATAGAAACTAAAAACAAAGAAAGAGGAATGAATAAAAATTATTTAATATATTTTAATATTGGTGTGCGAAAATATCGAGACTGTAGGAAAAATATCGATATTTTTTTGTATTGATGTATCTGGATGACCATCGCTAGTTCAGATTTTGCGTCGCAACCGAGGGGGAGATCGCCTCTCCCTCTATGCTCTCATGCGAATGCCAAGATGGAAATGTGAATCCCCGCGCGATAATGCGCTTCCGGGCACGATAGCGCGTCGAAGAAGCGATAACGCGCGAGTGCGCGCTTACAAAGGCTCGAGTTACGAGTTTGTGATATTACGGCTTATATTATGCAGCGATTAAGCTAGAACGAAACGCAAAAAGTGTTTTGCACCACCGCCTCCGGTAGCGTTCCGTCACAAAGGATGAGCCTCCCTGCTACCGGTTATACTTGATGGAATTTTCACAGGTCGTTCAAACAAGCTGAATTTTGACAGAGGAGCCATCTCCGAGTAGGAATCAGGACTCTCCACTCTCTTAAGTTCAAAATAACATCGTAAAGATAAAAAATAAAGAAGATACAAGTTTCAAATTTCAAAGATCCTAAAACGCAGATTATCCATAGAAAACTCAAAAAATTGGAAACATGATTAGCGGGATAATAAAAAAAGGTAAAGAATATTTTTAATATAATGCTTGATGATTAAGTAAAAGAAACTATTGTATAAGCCTCAAGGCACTTAAAACTCAGGTGGTAAAACTAAATAAGAATATTAAATGCGTGAGAGATTTTTGTTTCAACGAATCTGACAAATTTACCAAGAGACTCGTAACATCCATCGTCGAGGGTTAAGAACTCCGTTCATCTCTTCGAGAGATCGGATCCTCGCGATGGGATTTGCGCCGCCGATTATCCGCAGCATAATACCAATTATCGTGCTTTGATATCTAAATACGTCGAAGGTGGGGCAGCAGGGGGCGAGACTAGAACAGCGCCGGAGTGTCCTAGGCGGAGAGAAACGAGAGAGACGAGAGACAAGAGAGAAATGGAGATGGCGAGAGGAGCCGAGATCAAAAGGAAAAGAGGAACAGAGAAAGAAACAGGGAGAGAGAGAGAGAGAGAGAATCTCTTCGCCTTCGTTCCGCAATAAATTCAACCAGGCGTTGCTTCGAGAGACGGGTTTCCTTCCAACCTCTACGGTGTCTCTCCATGTCGGTTCCGCCCATCCTTGATTTATAGACGCGCGAGATAGAGCAGCAGCCAGAGCGCGTATGGACCGCCGACCACCACCGCCAAGGACACCCGAAACGCAGAAGGCGCCCCGCTAGATTCCGATGGGGAGGTAAAAAAAGATCGTGCTCTCTCCCGCGAGAGAGACGCATTAACACCGCGCTCGGCGTCAGCTTGACATGGCAGACCCCATGCGAGCGAAGCCGGGGAGAACGAAATGCTCCTCTCCATACGAAAAAGTATGACGCCGCGCTACTGCCAGGATAAATCACGAGTAAACCGAGCGACACGCCCGACAAGTTCTAATGTCGCGCTTTGTATCTCTTGAACCGGCCGACACGCGACACGTCGAATATAGGATCAAGGAAACGAATTTCTAGGAACTTCTTTACCGTTTCTATTAATCTTTTTAGTAAATTGCTTAGTTTTATTTATTTAATGGGTTACGTCGCAAAGTTTAAGTTAAATGTTTAAATTAAAGTTTCACTTAATTTTTATTTTGATTCTTTTACAATAGTAATTGACATTTGTTATGTAATTACCTAAATCTATTTATGATGGAAATTATTATTACCATTCTTCTAATAATGTATGAAACAATAAAAAGAAATTATGAGATGTTCAATCGGTTGAAAAAAGGATTGGCTTAATAGTTCTAATTATTTTCATTATTTTGCTTCCTGAATTTTCCTACTTTCAGAAAATTCTCTTTATACAAGGGAAGCACATATTTTATAACACTATATATTTTGTAACATTCTGATGGGGAGACCGTAATCGCGCTTCTTTCTGGCCAGAAAAGTCGGAAGCAAGGCGGCGCTATTCGTCCGGCTGATCTAATAGATCGCTCGCAATTACGCGCGCTAAATAAAATTGATTAGGAGAGCAGCTCGGAGCGTAACAATCGGGATTGATGTTGCAAAGTGAATCGGACTACCACCACGATCACCACCACAACCACCACCTATCTCCCGTTCATTCGCAGCGCGCCGCAGGGACATCCTCGTATGGCCACCCTCGTGCAAGACGCGCACTATTCTCTCGCACACAGATGAAGCGAGAGAGAGAAAGAGAGAGAGGGGGAAACCGCGATATAACCTAATAGAATTATTTTCCAAGTGCGAGGGGTCGTGCTCCCCCAGGAAGCAGCCCCCGACCATGGTCGGCAGCATTGGGGTCGCAAAACCAGAAACGGGAACTATGACGAGGGGTGTCGCGACGTCCATCCCTCCCTCCCCCGTCGTCCTTCCCGTGTGCGTATTTTGCGGTTTCGCGGGGACGATAACGCGGCCAAAAGAAACGCTAGATCCGCAGGTGCCGTAAGAACCGGTTCCTCGATTCCTCCGAAGTTGCTTCCGTTTTTTTTCCGCTGTATCGTTACGCTATTATGCTTTAAAGTTGTCGTCAGGTCGTCTGTTCTTCGAAGTCTCTTCGCGAACTTGAAGCTTTGATGCAGTATTTTTGCTCCTTTTCGTTTTGTTAAATTTGATCTTGTATGCATTATATAACGACAAGCTCGTTACGTTTTGTATCATTTACATCGATAGAAACAGTATATAATAAGTCGGATATCAGGAAAAATTAAAATTTGAATGAAAGAATTCGGATTAGAAATATCCCTTTTACATTACTGTGTGATAGTAAAATATCTCGGCACACGAAACGCCTCACGAGAGCGGCTCTCGATAGCTGGAGCTCGCCGATGAAACGTGCAGTCGCGACAGAAGAAATGCGCATCTTCTTCCCGATGGCGGCGCAGTTCGCCGATTAATTAAATCGCGTCGGCTTGATTAGCGCGACGCGACGCGACGCACACCTGCCGCCTGAATATTGATTTAAGATCGCGTTCGCATGCGGATACTTGAAAAAGTGCATGGTCATCCTAGCTAACTAGACATCCCGCGTGCGTGCCTATGTACATGCGTGCGTGTGCGGGAAACGCGTGGCATTTTTACGAGCGCCGTCGTTCCGCTCGTATGCAATTATGTCTTTACAGTGACTGTAACGACCTCGCGCGCGAGCGTCGTAATGAGCGGTCACTGAGGAGAGCCAGCCACCGATCAGCCCGTTCTCCACGTTTGAGAAACGTATTAATTGCAACGTATTAATTCCATTCAAATTTTCCGGAATCCGTCATGCATCACGAAGAAAGGAAACTGAGAAAAAGCCACGGAGAATGAATTGTTGCGTTAAAACCGATTTCAGAGTTTCATTGATGTTGCCACGAAGAAAGCTGTAAGAAGGCTAAGATTTCGTTACGCCAAGATCGATAGCATTCTACAGCAGTTGCAGTTGCTACTTATTACATTATTTGTGAGGATATTAATCGTAATTATCCGATCCGGATTTGCCGCAATTTGTAATAGCGAGAAAGGATGGCGGACGATACACTATACAGCGAAATCATCATAAATTAAAATCATCATAAGTTTTAAATCTCCAAGTCAAGATTCGCCATGTAACATATGAGACTACAATTATTCTTAAAATTATAAGCAAGAGCGTAAGACTCTCTTATGTATTAGGAGTGTGATTTAGTTTTGAGGATTTTGAAACAGATGGCTGTAGTGTCAGTTTGTTCCATTAGCTGTTTCCGATAACTGTTGTTTCTTACAGTCTTGACATTATCCATGACATTTAGTAGCATTATAGCAATAGATGCAATAACAGTCGTGTTTATATCATCGTAAAAATGCAACTTCCGAAAGCTCTTTAGCATTTTCGACATGCGTTGCTTTTGTTTTTTAATCAAAACAAAACTGCGGCTGACGGTTATAGAATTCTTGTGGAAACTTATGGTGATTCTGCCCCATCAATTAAGACGTGTGAATACTGGTTTAGACGCTTTAAAAGTGGTCATACTGATGTGAAGGACAAAGAACGCTCGGGACAACCAAGAAAGCTTGAAAATGCAGATTTGCAAGCATTATTGGACGAAAATCCAACAGAATCCACTTCAGAACTTGCCAGAGCATTAAATGGTGATCGTACAACAATTACCAAACATTTACATGAAGTGGGAAAAATTCAGAAAGAAGGGAAATGGGTTCGACATTAATTATCGGAAAGTGCCATTGCGAACCGGTTGAACATTGCATTTCGTTGATCGCCAGGCAAAAAAAGAAGAGTCTTTTGTCTCGGATTGTTACTGGGGATGAAAAGTGGATCTATTTTGATAATCCGAAACGCAGAAAATCATGGGTGGATCCAGGCGAACCATCAACATCCACTCCGAGACGCAATATTCACGGTTGAAAAGTAATGCTCCGTATTTGGTGGGATAGTGTACTATGAGCTGTTAAATCCGCACGAGACTGTCACGGCTGATCGTTATCGACACCAATTGTACAAGTTGAAGCAAGCATTGGACCAAAAACGACCACCAATTGCGAGTAAACGACGGAAAGTGATTCTTCTTCGTGACAACGCTCGACCTGACGTTGCGTTATCAGTGAAAGAAACACTATTAGAGCTTGAATGGGAAGTCTTACCGCACCCCGCGTATTCTCCGGACATTGCTCCATGCGATTATTATTTGTTCCGGTCGATGCAACACGCTTTAGAGGATACGCACTTTCATAATTTCGAAGAAGTGCGAAAATTCGTCGACGAATGGATCAACTGAAAAGAAGAGTCATTTTATCGTGGTGGAATCCATCTCTTGCCAGAAAGATGAGGAAAAGTTATAGAAAACGAAGGAAAATATTTTGATTAAGGTATTCATTCATTATCATATTTAAATACATGCGTTTATGAGCAAAAGAAACCCTCAAAACTAAATCACACCCCTAATATTTACTGATGCTGGTGCACTGACGACACCATAAATACATTTCGCCTAGCGTGAACAGGCTTTTAGACTCAATTTTCATGAAAATATCTGTCGCGGTGCATATTGTCGCATGCGAACGGTCAAAGCAAGAGAGGCGGGTCTGACGATCTCTTGTTGAGATCTAGGAACGACGGTATCTACTTCGTCCGGCTCTGAAACGGGTCCTCGAGCTACCGTAAACGACAGATTCAAGCTCTGAAGTCGTATCACGTTATACTCGATTGTCATTTCCCGGATATTCCGACCGGAGGAAGATTTTCCCCCCGTTTTCCCCGGAGAGGCTCTTTTACGAGCGACCGGATCGGATCGCTCGATTGTTGTCGCGGCCAATAACGCATTCGCTCGATAGACGGCCTAAATAGCTAAAATAAGGATCTAAGACAGTTTGTGAATTTATAACAATTGTAACAACTTCTAAATTAAATGCTAATAGATACAGCAAAGGATTGTGACAAATAATGAATGCTTTCAGAAGAGAGAATTTGCAACGAATTTAGCGAAGGCTCCGCTTAAAGATCTCCGTCTTAAGCCAGTTCTTAAACTGGCGGAGCTCTAAATCCACATGAATCCGAGAATCATGGCGGCCTGCTGACGGCGAGACGCCAGGTCGATAAATAATTCGCTCAACGACAACGACGTTGCGAGTTGCGTACTTGGGCAAGATCGGCCGATCCTGTGTCGCGAGATCGTCGTGGTCCCGCGGATCGGCCAACGACGGCCTAAATCATCGTTTTACGACGCCGCGGCGCTCATTGCGTCCACGTTCTCCTATAATCACCATTAAAACGAGCCGCGGGGTCATCGACGCGGCGATCGTGCACGGTAACGGTAAATATATCCTGCGCCGCGCTTTCCTCATTCTCACAATTCCTTCTTTTCCCCTCCTTTCGACGTGAACCGTGCAAACGCGCGAAAGCGCAAGCGAGTCGATCGGGGAATTAATCGCTGGGCGCGGCCAGTTTTCAGCCGGGGTCAGTGGCAGACTCGGACTTGGGCCTGTGAGGCCCGGGCTCTAGAGGCGCCGGCAAACCTTCATGCCGATAGCAGGTAATTGACGTTAATAAGATTTAAAGGAAGGGAAGATCGAAGGAAGACTCAGAGCCCGAGAGAAAGATGAGAAGACGGAAGGGCGAACGAGGAAGAGGGATGAATGAAAGAATTAATTGTTTGTTAAATTGATCAGCCTCAGAAATCCTGACGGATGACGGCGTAAATCGAAAACTTGAAGAAAAAAAGAAATAAATTATCTCACACAGAGCAAAAATTTGCCAAAAAGAAAAAAGATGAGGAAGACGATGAAAGAAGAAGATTAATCATTGTTGGAAGTAGGTATTTTCCGAGCGATCGTATCCTCGAATTTATCACGCCTCTCGTATGCATCGGCCGAGTTGCAATTTATACATCGCTCATTTTTGAGATTCCAAGTTCAAAAGAAGAAGAAGAAGAAGAAGAAGTGGAAGAACAAGGTGCTTCCGAAGGCAGGAAGCCTCATGGTACGGACATCCACGGCCGCGTCTGCAGACGTCTGCGGACGAGGTGAGGAGTATTAAACAGACGCGGGTTTTTAACGGGGTTGGCGCGGCCGATATGTTTCATATCTCCGCTGTCTCTCTCTCTCTCTTCCTCCCCCGACCCTTTTTTTCTAGCCGTTAATGCACGCCATTAGCGTCAAGGTTCGTGCGCGGGAACGAACTCGCCCCGCTTCATGTACTTGAGGGAATCTTCGCGGCTTCGTAAGCCGCTCGTTCTGCGCTTTCGCCTTACTTGCTTACCTGACCGGCTCTCGCAAACCTCCTCCTCGAGGTGCTCCGACATCGAGAGAAGAGGAAGAGCAAAAGAGGTTTCTTCAGGCCGACCACGAGGCAAGCGAACCGTGTCGCGCCGGCGAAGCGCCACTTCCACCGTCGCCATCGTGCCTCGCCACCGGAAGTCGGAGAGACGGTCTTCGTGATCGCGATCCGCGGAAAGTGACGGAAGCAGCAGGAAAAGGAAGAAGAAGCAATCTAATCTGCTTCTTCAAGCCCGATGCGATTAATCTTGCGGCGCATTACGGACCAAGCGATCTCGTACGATGCAATACATGAGCTTTTTGTGTAAACGAGTTTATGTGTAAAAGTTTGGAGGTCTGCGCTCGGAGGAAATAAAATGTTTCTCATTTGTAATGAAACGCTGTAATAAATTCAATAAATAAAGTGTCTAAATCGGATGTATACGTGTAGGTACTTTTGTTGGTTAAACTATAAATTTCTAACAATAATATGTGATAATTATTTATATATGAAAATAAAAATTTTATAATAGAAGGGCCGATATTCTTATTGATAAATTTCAAATCTTTCGAAGGAGACGCCAAACAGAAACTCAGCTGCATAGTTCGCGCGACGCGAATGAACTTCCGTCGGGTTCCTGCGAGTTACGCGATCGTTTGTATCCAAGAGTTGCCACCGCGAAAATTTATGTCGCGGAGTTATCCTACTATTCACGCAGGAAAAAAACTTGAACCGGCAAAAAGTGGGGAAGGAAGCGGGAGACGATCGAGGAGCGACAGAGCGAGAGAGTGCGGGGAGAACGCCATCCGCGCGCCATATTCTCCGCTCGCGTCGTTAAGCAGCAAAAAATAATAAATCACCGCGATTTTTACTCCGGCTCGCGGAGATAAATTTAATAACTTAACTACCGCGCGCTGTTCCTCCAGGAGGGACCATTACTCCGACCGCCAAGAGTTACGGCTCGCATGGAAAAATGTGCTTTCCGCGAGTGCCTAATGGATTCTCGCGCGTCGTCCCGAATAGCGATGTCCTGATTGAGTAGTCAATCCTTGCACCATTATATCTGATTTAAATAGGTATCATCATTAGAATGAGACTTTTTTACTAGACCAAGTATTAAACATTAGATACTAGATATATTTAATCCTTTTTACTTTTTCTTTGCAAATCAGTCGTGCAAACGGAGGATGTAACTAGCGACTTATCCGCGATAAAAATGTTTTCACGCGTTCTCGCGTCCTAATCCGAGCCACGAAAATACGAGGGATGATGCCGCTTCAATCCTCCTATGGTTCGTGCCTCGCTTCGGGTCATCGAATACATCCGCATCTTGCCACCTAAATCTGCACCGGCACCGGTGTGTAATATCCGCGGGTATATTCACGATTGCCTACTTACCGGCCGTGAAATATGAAATTAAATTCATTAGGCTCTTTCGCGCGCTTACAATAAATCGAACGATTGTGGCCGCGGATAGAAGGCGTACCCGTGGCTTATAACTCAGACGGGCTGAATGGAAAATGATGAGAAATGTCTCTCATTGAACGCTGGGGGGTCGCAGCGACCGAGCGGCGGACCCGACCCGCGGTGTGGGAGCCAGTTATCACACAATCTGAAACTCTCTCTGAACGAGGCGCGAGGGAGTCCTCCCGTGGCGAGCGGACGGAGGGGAGAAATCGGTGCCCGTGTGGGCCCCGTGCGAGGAACGCGCGGGCGAGCAACAAAAAAGACGGGGAGACACGGGGGGGGGGGGTCCGCCCGAATCTCGTACGGGCGCGAGCCATAAACACCCGCATAACGACCCTTGCGACGAACGTCCCCCTTGACTTCTTTCGCGGCCCTTTCCTCCGCCTGTTCCCTCCCCTCCTCCTGTTCCCGCGGTCACGGCATGCGCGTGCATACTTTCTCGAGACTTCGTCTTCTCTTCTTCATTTCCCCCTTTCTCTCCATCGCCCCCTCCTTTGCATTATACGGTGCGCGACCCTCTTTCTCTCGTCGCAGCATCCTCGCGCGTTTCACCTTTTCACTGCCTTTCTCCCTCTCTCCTTCTTGTCCCCGCTCGTTTCTTTTTCTTCGTACGACCCTCCCCCGCTTCGTCCTTGGGCCCGTCTGCGGATACCCGCGGCGCATTTTTCAGCGGGGGCCCCGTACGCGAGAACACGCGGCGGGCTCGGCCGGGGAGCTCGTATTAATATTCGGCTAATTATGTCCGACGCGACGATTGCGGGCCCCCGTGGATCGCAGGTGCGTTCCTCGCGCGTGCAACTGCGAAACTTCTCCGCCCGCGCTCGCCCGACGTTTAGCTTGCACACGTGCGCGTCGCCAAGTTATGATCTTGCGGAGGATCATCAGCCGCAGATAGGTAGATGATACGATAAACGGTGAAGAGATTCTTCAATGAAGCGTTTTTGTACATGTTGAAAGATGATCCTCAAAATGATCCTTCTTCGGGAAGTTTATAGTAAGTTAATTAATATTAATTAAAGCAATTAACTAAATATTAAATTAATATTACATTAATAATATAATCCGACAATCATCGGATATTACCATAATTCTCGTTTAAAATGATAATTCAAATCTCGTTTTGCCAAAGTAAATCTTGCATTTGAAATAACGAGTTATTTTTTATATGCTTGAATCAAAAGACGAATAATTTGTGTAATGATGTTGAACAATGTTATTCGACACACTTGAGAATTTATTTCTCATTATACTGTTCATCCTAAATATATATTGAAAAGGCATTAAGGCCTGTGCGAACTTTGCAGAATCCATTCGCACGCACTCGCGCGAAAAGCCGCGAGATGCTCCCATCGATCACGATTCCCATCTTACTTTCGTCGCGTGTGAATAGAACCGAAATGGCGATAAAAGAAATGAAAGATGTCGTGCATTTGTAGGTGTTTACCGGCGAGAGGAGGCATTTACTCGCGTGTTCGCTAATTTATCCGATAACTGCTTACGAACATAAATCACTCGCAGCGGAAAGGGCACCGTGACTGATTTATGGTGGCGCACTTAAATGGAACAAAGCAACCAGTTCCCGAACAACACCCATGAGCGGTTTTATTCGGCGACGAGCGCGAAAATTTTCTGTCAGACTACCGTGTCATGATCCCCCGCCGTCACATTAAAATCACCTACATGATTGAGCCGTTTATTGCAAAAGCTGTAAAAGTCCAAAACCGGCGATTTTGAGCGGCGATCCCATTTTCATGGCGAGCAGAGTTTGAGACCTAGCATTTTGTGATTACTTTCACTTTCCGGGACTCAGTTTTAGTACCGATTGAAATAACCTGTGTACGGAAATAACCGGTTTTCACCTCCTCGCGTACAATACCGACGATATGAAATATTTTATTGTGTGTTTTATGGCACATTTCGTGTGATTCTTGTTCAATATATCACTGTTTGAAGTCAATAAAGGATTTCTCCTGATTTCTTTATTTACACGGATTTACACGAGTAATCGATTTGTAATGCGAGATTTTCAGGCATTTCATTGAGATATTTAAAAAGGAAAAGGTAATCAATTTACGCACATGAATGTCAGATACGATCATAAGAAACAAATAATTTTAGTATTATAAAGAATTTTGCCATTAGAATTAAAGTGCTACCAAGTGCTTCAATTAAATTTCAAGTCTTACCAATTAAGCTTGAAAAATTCTATTAAAATTGCTTGCAATTATAGACCAAGAATAAATTTTCATTATGCGTCTCCTGCGTTTAATTTGCCAGGCAGCTGCAATTTACTAAAATCCTCCAATTTACTTTGAATCCTCGTGGACCGGTTCTATCGTTATCATTATCAAGCTACGTCCAGCATCACAACTCTCAGAAATTACGATGGCACGTTGATGTATCCGGAAGAGAGATTGCGCATACTCTACGCCGATGATTAAGTGCATCAAGCGATTTTCGCTTGCTCTGCGCAGTTCCATCATCCTGATTCCGGATCGCTAAGTTTCTCCTGTTAAAAAGCAGATTTAACGGCGACGAGCGCGTTTATATGCACCTAGGAAGAAAGCGAGTTTAATCTGCGTGCCGTGTGGGTCGCTGACACACTCGAAACGCCGGCTCGTCGTCGGTCGTTCCGTATCGGACCTCACCCACCGATCCGTGCTACATTATGCTAATGCCTCGTCAATTGTGATTTTCATTCAATTTAAGCTCCATGTTGCGCGCTTGTTGAAAGATACGCAGATACCACCGCCAGTGGTTGCCATTCGTCGCTTTCGCGATTGCAATTCAGCAGATTCTCCCTCCCACGGCATTTCCTTCGTGATACCATTAATACCCTCGGATGATGACTCGCTCGAATTCCGGAATAAATGCATGCGGATGTATCATTAAACAAGCAAGTCATTTTAATGAAATCCTGAGTGATTTAAGTCCTTCTTGTTTAGAGATATAAGCATGAAGATCAGGAAAAGTGCATATGTAGTTTTCAGTTTGTCGTACTTATGAATTAAAAGAGATTTCTTCATTTTTAACATAAAATAAATTTAAGCAATTCTTGTTAATTTAGCTTGAAACTTACATTTTCTCTGAAGCACAAGGTTCGCACTCAGAAATGCGACGCAGAGTTCTCTAAAATTTCAGAATCCCATAAACTAATTTCCGAAAATTTATAAATTAATGTTCTGCATTACCAAAAACATCATTTTTGAAAGACTCGCGTTTGGAATAGTTTTACGGATGTCTTCGCTCTTTTAAAGATTTCCGACACCAATGTGAGACGAATGCGGATCACTGAGATTCGACTTGGCGTTCTCCTGAGCACGGCGAGAAAGTCGTGTTATCAAGATACTACTAAGGTGGTAGTCCTGTGTGGTATACCTGTATACACGAAGAACACGGACGAGTCCGCTCACGGGCACTAATACCCGCGTGTCGTATGTGTGTGTGTGCGCGCGCGCGTTCATGCACAGGATAGAGTATAAACCGCAAAGGAGTAGCTTCGTATGCCTCGCTCGTGCTACGCTACGAGCTACGTAACATTGTCCGTGAGGTAAACCGGTACCCTCCGCAGGAGATGCAGAGAGATAGAGAGCGGGAGAAGGAAATGTATCATGTTCCGGAAAAATTCTTCCTAAAAGCAAGAATCGGCTTACAAGGTAGCAAACGAACACAATAGACACCAAGGGGTAAACGCCAAAAACAGGCGACTCGAACACGTGTTATAATCTTGCAACATGTATTCCGCTTTCTTAAAAAACATGAACGTTAAATGGAAGTGCTTAGACCATCCAACTAAAAAATCATAATTTATTATTCGTAAATCGTGATTTATCTCCCTATCAGCTGGGGAATGCGGGGAGTTCAGTGTCTCCCATTGGTTTCTATGGGGTATCTTCAAAGCGGCTCCTGCAGGCCGCAGGCTGAATAACCGGAAGACCCGACATGTGCGCGCGGCCGCCTATTAGACAGCTACCAATTGGCCGCAATACGATCGGATCCGCGCTCCTATCTGACCGATCTAGCGAGAGCCACCTCGTCTTCGTACTCGGTGGTTTCCTACAATTCCTGAATTAGTCGAGCGACTTTCCATGGCGGACCAGCGACGACATCAACGTTTTCTTTATTATTTCTTTATAGGGAAACATGCGATTGATGCATTAATAAGTTTCGTTCCTCAGAGACTTTTCCGATCAGAATAAGAAAGAGGGTGGGAAGGGGCGAGGGGGAGAGACCCAGAGGATTTATGGTCGTCCGCTCTCTTGCGTCCGAGTGTCGTTAAACGAGTGTCGCGCTGAATGGAGTAAATGGACCGTGATTTGTACATTGGCGGGCTAGTGATGCACCCGACGTGCGCCTCGCGGCACATTCGCCATTCTCTCGTCCCGGACCCGGGTTCCCTGGGACGCGGAAGAATGCTTCGTGTTTTGGGCGCATCGCTCTGTCCCCGGCGGGCCCCACTCGCACGCGCGCTCGTCCTCGCCGTAGCGTGAACAAGATAACGACCGCACGAGTGTTTAGTCAAACACGTGCCGTCGTCTTCTTCTTCTTCGCCATCGGCGTCGTTGTCTCTTCGCCGAGCCGGCAAAAAGAGAGAGAGAGAGAGAGAGAGAGAGAAAGGACCGCCACTTCATGGGCGTGTTGAGCCGCGCCAGCTGGAGACTCTCGGACCAAGGGGCTTGCTTTTGGTCCGTCTCTCGAACACCCCGACTCTCCATTCTTGCGAGATCGTTCTACCGAGATAAACGATCGACGCTTTCGCGCAATATGTCGACCGCGGGCAGGACTCCTTGACGTTCTTGATGGACGTGCCGCCACTGGACCGAATGTCGGAGTAACTTTCTTTCTTGCTCGGGCGTTCCGTATTCAACTTTCGAAGCATTCAAAAGGCCGTGTGTTAAATTACATATCATTTTTAATTTTTTGTTTTTTTCTGAAGTGGTTTCTTGAGAGACTACCAACGAGACACCAGTAATTTTAGAGGTGTGATTGAAAAAAATTGAATGAATTGTTTGCAAGTTGAATCTTAGGGACGTAGATTAACGACGAAATAATTTTACAGAATAAATTTATAATACAGTTAAATGATTCATTCTTTAAAGTCAATTTAAAAATTAACTTTATTAACATCTTTTTATCTATTTTTTTTCTTTATTAATTTCTTATTATAATTAAGGTTGTGCAAATTGTGAAACATCCTTTACAACTACTTAACGTTAAAGTCATAAATGGCGAGCGGCATAAAGATTGCATGACACAGTCGTATAACATACGGCGAATAAACGGGATACGTATATGTTAGTACGCGCTGTTAACGACTCCGAGCGAAAAAAGTTAGGAGATTCTTCCTTAAGAAAACTCGCTATAAAATACGCTCTTAACGTGCGCGTCGAATCGCGGCCGATTTTTCGAAAATCGTCAAGATCGCATCATCGCGATTCGTCAGGCATTTTGCCGAGGCGTTTCGCTTGTCGCAAAAGGAAGAGCAGCTGACGGCCGCCGTCCTCTTGCGCGACGGCAACAAATTTCGGTCACGTTTCCGCTATTCTCGGATAAAGATCGCCGTCCGCGCAAAGGAGGCTCCTCCACTCGAATATATATGGTTTGTTGTCGATTGTGTGTACACTCGTCGGTTGATTAGGCTCATTGTGGCCGATCTGGGCGTGCACTCCTCTTCGAGTCCCGCAGGAGACCCCGAGCGGAACTCGGAGCGTCGTCAAGGCCCAGCCGTTGGCTGGCTTGGGCCCGGTGGTCCCCAAAACCTCTCCATGAATGCCCGGATCCCAAAACGACGAGAGTCCAAAGGAGGAAGCGCACTTCTAGGCTCTGTCTCCCTTTTAATTCGCCCTCTCCTTCTCTTTTTTTCTCTTTCTCTGCTCTGCCTCCCCGTTTACTTCTTGGATCTTTCCGGTCGCGCGCACGTAACTCGGGGGACTCCGCTGCAGCCCTCTCCTCTTCTGAAAAGAAGAACTGACAAGCGCCCTGGCAGGAGCCATTGTGTCACGAATGGGCATTCGAGAGAAGGGCAAACACGCTTAACCCTCCGGCTCATTGTCGCGCCAGGTTATCCGATTTGCCGAATACCGCCGCGCGTGTGGAGTGCGAGCGCGCGCTCCGCTCAGGTGCGCTTATCGCGAGAGAGAGAGAGAGAGAGAGATGCTGCGGTCGTAATATCGCGTAATCCTATCCGCCTGCTTAGCGAACGCGTACGCGCGTGCCTCGCAGCACGAGATTGCACCGAATGCAGTTCCTTTCTTTTTCTTGCTTTCCCGAATCCCTTATTTCTGTCTCTTTTTCTCGTTTTTTCCTCTGGTTGTTTCTCCTTCTCTCACCTATTACCTTCAGTCGCCGTTCCATTAACCAGCCGAGATACCGAGATACTGAGGATGAGCAATTCCGCGGAGGGAACAGCGAGATTAAATTATACTTTCCTCATTCCGAGAAATAAAGAAGCTTGTGAGAGTACTTACATCCACTCCATTTTAATATAATGCTGCCTTTACGGTATTGAATTTAGTTACGTTGGAGTTCGCGCGCGAACATTTTTAACAAATTTAAATGCAGAAATTGGAAATTGTAAAGTTATTCTGTGTTATCGAGAAGACCATTGATCTATCGAAATCAGAAGAGATATGTTCTTTTTCAGAATTCTTTTTCTTTCTCAAATGTTTCTCTATTTTGATCATCAAATACACTTATTTTGTAACATTTGTCTTTTATTCTTTCATTTTTTATCTATAAATCCTTAATCACTTCAACTAACGCACGCGTTTTGCATTCTGAATTCCGAGAATAAATAATATACTGTGTCCGAATGGATAGCATTAGTTTTGTGCTACTTTTTGAAACTCGTTCGTCGCGATCGGGGAGTTGCGCAACCACGGAAGAGACCGGCCGGCTGTGACGATGCAACAGCATCGACGACGACGGCGGCTGTTGCATTCGACGAGAGGAGTCGTCGGGGATCACTCTTCACCGGGGCGGACACACAACACCGGCGTTATTGGATTACAGCGGCATTGTCGTCGGCCAGAGCAGCTGCGCGTCCCGACGCGCCACGGAATGTCCGCCGTATATGAAAATAATATTTCCTTCTGCGTAGCTATGATCGATATTTATTCAAGCGGCCGTCCAGGTATATGGCATTGTGAAAAAACCCCGCGATACTCGCTCATTGTCCTCCGCCGAAAACCTCCGGCGTCGGAGATGACGCGCGACTGGCCGATATTTGCGCCACGTCATGATGCAGGATGACGGATCTTGACGATTGCAAAAGCGGTTGATCCTCTTTCGTGCTTGCCGAGGGAGATCGAGAAACTGCTGCACGATTGAGTGAAATTAATTCAACTCGCTGATTTTTCAGTCGGCAGAGATTAGTAATATGTAATAAGTGGTTAATAAAGTTGTTAAATCTATTATTTGAGTCATAAATTAATGCTTCTCCTTGCCTGCTGAATATAAAAAAAGTATTGAATCGTATTTTTCTATTGCCATCGCGTAAATGAATATAAGGATTACAATACCAAATAAAGCGTTCTTCATTTGAAAGCTAAGCGAAGACAGATAACGCGTTTTTATTCTTTACTTAATAGCAAGCAAACTTTATTTTAACAGACTTGTTATCCGAGGCTCACGGAGATGTAAAACCTTTTAAGCAATGGTCAATCAAACTTCTGCCAAGATCGACTTGAGACCAGTCAAAGGATACACTTGAAAGTTTTGGCTCGCTAACTCAATTGTATCCGGCATATTTCGCTAAAAAGATAAAAGTTCCTCTTCTTCTTGTGATTGTGATAATGCACGAGGACCACCACTTGGCATCTTATAATATTCCGCTCAAAGAATAGTTTCAAGCACAGCGTTGGGGTACAATGGTCCTTGAGAATGCGCGGCGAGTTTTAAACTTCATTCCGAATCGAACAAACGCCGTTCCGGCAGAGAACTCTCTCTCTCTCTTTCTTTTTTGTAACTTTCTGATTTGTGGAGCGAAAGGGGTAGTTCGGATAAGTGAGAAGTTTTATCGAGCGCGTCGTCTTACTTCCGTCGTCGAGAGCAATGGGGGTGAGAGATCGGAGAAAGGGGTTTGGGACCTAACGATCGCATTATGCACGGAAAAATTGTATTGTTAGCGAGTTAACGGGGACAGAAATCCACTTTGCAAACCCTCAAAGTGGTATCTGGTTTTCTCTTTTTTTCAAGGCTGAAAGTATAATCTTTAACGAATTTCTCTCATAAAAAGTTCGGTGACAGTTCTTTCTCTCGTTAATAGGGACAGCGTGAGAGGAAAAGGTAATGCTTATAACTGAAATTTTCATTTACCTAATTAAGAAACAAATAATTTTCAAGCACAAATTTCAGAAAAATTACTTAAAAAATTTAATATTAAATAATATTCTCTTATTTCAGAAAAGAGAGAAATTTAACTTTATATTATCAATCAAACTCTTGAATAATTCCATGAATATCACATGAAAATGTTACTATACTCGTCGCGAGGTAGGATTCAATGTAATCCAGTTGCAACACCACGAAAACAGGCAGAGATCGATCCATGAATCGCAGATTGCATTCTCTCGCTCGATCAAGCGATCACCGTTGCAACAGCAGCTTTATGTCGATCGCATCAATCTTGCGGGATTATTAACGCGTCGTCCGGTACACGCGTTGCATGTGCCACGACACAAGTACAAGCCAGCCGGGAAAACGCGAAGGTGTCGTATAGGAAACGCGGAAGACACGAGTGGTTCCCCGAGCGATGCGCACGGCGGGGATCGCCGCGATCGTGATCGATGGACCTTGAAGAACGAACGGACGAACGAACGAACGCCACAAGCCAATGTAAATGTCTCGCCTGACGTTCCATCGCGCCCATTTTCTTCTTTCCCTCGCATGAACATCGCTCGCATGCGGAAGCAATGCCGCTTACTTACGTATGCTTGTTGCCGACCGGTGCGGTCCGCCCTTTAAAACGGCCCTATCAAGCGGTCAACCCGAGCGCGAAGGTTTTTTTATCGCGCGTGTCCCTTTTTCGTTCATTACAATCATCCCGGGGCATCTCCCGCGGTACTTCGATCCCGCGATGATGGATCGCCAATGGGCCGCTAATAATAAATAAGAGAACGATCACTGAGTCAATCGCGAAGATGTTTATCGGCGAATCGCAAAGATATTTTATGCTTGCCGGAGCAGCACTTGCGTTCAAAAAGCCGGAACGAAAATCGCGGACGAAGAAATTAATTATCTCGCACCCTGCAAGTGCTTACCCAACGAAGGAAGTGGATGAAAGCGTCTTAGCTTTCCCCTCGCGATAAATGCGCAATGTCCCTCCATTAATGCACTTTAGGCATCGAGCATCTTCGTCCAATTGTTGCCGAGACTCGCGCAGAGATTCTACAAATCGTTCGTCTCGGATGATCCTCGAGGAAACTGGCGAACCTGGGATCGCGGCGACACACCCCGCCGAGAGGTTCAGCAAGAAGTTAACGACGTCGTGGTCCCGATATCGGCCGATTAATTTATCTCGGCGAGCCTCGCCGTGGCTTCTCTCTCTCTCGCTCTTTTCTCGTATCTCCGCCTCGCGCTCACGAGCGGCATCGGCTTTTTGAAACGAGCAACGCGGAAACGCCGCGGATGAAATAAGAGCCGTTGCGCGCCGCCGCGCCGGCCGCACGGAAAGCTAATAATTGCCCGACGCGTTAAGCACCGGGCGAGACTACACCGGGCATCTTAACATGCCGCGTTAGATTAGGGATGCCAACGCTGCCGGCCGGCGATTCTATTTCCGGTGATTCACCCTTCGGGAACGTCGTTCCGCAATAAAATTGCGATCGTCGCGGCAAAAGGATTGCGCCTGCCGTTACACTGTCATTGTGCGAAGAACAGGCTCAAGAAGTCGTCCCGTAGCACATTTTTCACGATAAACAGATCGGTGTTTCAGTGACGATATTCTGAATCGTCGATGCTTCGGGATGAACTCGAAAATGTCGATTTATGGTACAAAAAAATTGCTTCGTAACGAAGTAAAATTCGCTGTTACTGTAATTGTGAGATGAGTATATCGCTCCGCAACAAAAAGCAAAACTCTTAAAATAAGTGGAACACGCCATTTCCGACACGCCTCAACGATGCATCTCCGTAATATCTCAATAAAGTTTCTGTCGCGTGTTGCGTTCAGAAAGTCATCCTTTTGAAATGAGATTTCGCTGTTTTATTTTAGAGTACCGTACTACGTGAAACGTGAAGATTAATTGTGCGATATCGTGAGCAATTAAATTTCCGAGAAAATTTCGATTCGCTCTTCAGCAGTCGGCGAGAATTTCCGGAGTCTTCGGGTCACAATGCTGCCTGAGCTGCAACCTTAGCTCGGGATAACATGAAGGAAACGGCCAGCGATGTCGCCTGTGTCTGCGTGTCCGTGTACCCATACACCCTACGTCTGCACACGTGCACTACGTGGAGCCTGGAGAAGTGCAACCGAGTACAGGGAGGAGAAGAGTCTATACTCGAAGAGCGTAAAAGCCGAGCTAGGCGTACCAGCGATCTCTATCCGTCTTCCCCTCCCCCCCCGTCGCCCTCTCTTACCGCTTTTCACGGAGTGCATCATCCCCCTTCTCACTCTCTCTTTCTCTCTCTGAATTTCGATCTCTCTTCTTCTCTCCATTGGCCGAACCGCCGATAGATAATTGGCGTTGCGTGCCTCAAGATAAACGGCCGTGATTGGCGAAAATAACGATTAATAATTATCCACTCGCGGGATCCGAGGCGGCCTGCCCTCTCATCTCGAGAGACTCGGGAGAGCGCAGGGAGAAGGAGAAGGAAGGACGGAGGAAGAGAGGCGATATTCGACGTCGGGACCTCCTTTCTATCTTCCCCGCTTTCTCTCTCTTTTTCTCTCTTTC
This sequence comes from Ooceraea biroi, assembly GCF_003672135.1. Lineage (NCBI taxonomy): Eukaryota > Metazoa > Arthropoda > Insecta > Hymenoptera > Formicidae > Ooceraea > Ooceraea biroi. The sequence goes on from NC_039506.1 coordinate 4,185,149, forward strand.
CCTCCCATTTATTTCTCCTTCCTTTCTTTTCTTCTCTTTCCAGAATGCATTCCCGCTTCTTTTCTTCGCCCGTTCTGTTCCCTCGATGCGCCAAGTCCTCTCGAAAACGGTTTTACGTTAACCGTCAAGCTGCATCGCGCGCGGAATCAGATTATCCGCGTGAACTATGAAAGTCCGGGGATTTTTGCGAGTCCGGAACGATTATTAGAGCCGCGTTAGCTCGGGATGTTATCTTGTTCGCTCGTTCGCGTCGCTCGTAGAATTAACGAACTCGGCGCCGGTTAATATATATTTTTGCGAGTCGAGACTGCGAGCAACGCGTTGCCTCGATAATTGCCTCGATCGGCGCGGGACAGGTCGCCCGGTGGAGAGGAGCAACACAAGTTACTCCGCACGGCGATTTCCTCTTTCCTCGAGTACGAACTCGCACGAAGCTAATCGGCGATAGAGCCGATTAGCGAGAGCGCTAACGGAAAGCGAACATCATCGTAAAATACACTTGACACCTTCAACAAATCAAATAATTTAAGTTTCAAAAAAAGAGTGTAATATTTTATAATATCTCTCTGCATCCTCTGAGGACCAGAATGACTATTAACAATTGTAAGAGGCGAAAAATAACTAGGAGACTGCCTTAGATTTGAACTCGAACTCTCCGGGATCCCTGGTTCACACGCCTAGGTCTTAGGCTGTACGGCCAATACTCCTACTGTTGTGATCAGCTTGTTTTCATTCCGATCCTCTATACGACCTGTCAGTCTCGACTATCTTTCCAGATCTTACAGCTCGGCCAGCCTGACATTACATTCGTCCCCGAATGTCTCCAAATCGTCGGTTCACTCCACTTGAGTCCCTCCCAACCTCCATTTTTGGTTCACTCTTCTGAGTCCCTCCCAACCTCCATGTTGGTTCACTCCTCTGAGTCCTTCCCAATCTCCATGTTGGTTCACTCCTCTGAGTCCTTCCCAATCTCCATGTTGGTTCACTCCTCTGAGTCCGTCCCGACCTCCATGTTCAGGCTTCACTACCGGTCAGCTGCTTCTCAACTCCCTCCTCTCCGAGGGATAGCGGATGAATCTCAACTGTCTTCGAGGGGTAGCGGATTTTATCCCACTTCTGAATTGTAAGAGGCGAAAAATAACTAGGAGACTGCCTTAGATTTGAACTCGAACTCTCCGGGATCCCTGGTTCACACGCCTAGGTCTTAGGCTGTACGGCCAATACTCCTACTGTTGTGATCAGCTTGTTTTCATTCCGATCCTCTATACGACCTGTCAGTCTCGACTATCTTTCCAGATCTTACAGCTCGGCCAGCCTGACATTACATTCGTCCCCGAATGTCTCCAAATCGTCGGTTCACTCCACTTGAGTCCCTCCCAACCTCCATTTTTGGTTCACTCTTCTGAGTCCCTCCCAACATCCATTTTTGGTTCACTCTTCTGAGTCCTTCCCAATCTCCATGTTGGTTCACTCCTCTGAGTCCTTCCCAATCTCCATGTTGGTTCACTCCTCTGAGTCCGTCCCGACCTCCATGTTCAGGCTTCACTACCGGTCAGCTGCTTCTCAACTCCCTCCTCTCCGAGGGATAGCGGATGAATCTCAACTGTCTTCGAGGGGTAGCGGATTTTATCCCACTTCTGAATTGTAAGAGGCGAAAAATAACTAGGAGACTGCCTTAGATTTAAACTCGAACTCTCCGGGATCCCTGGTTCACACGCCTAGGTCTTAGGCTGTACGACCAATACTCCTACTGTTGTGATCAGCTTGTTTTCATTCCGATCCTCTATACGACCTGTCAGTCTCGACTATCTTTCCAGATCTTACAGCTCGGCCAGCCTGACATTACATTCGTCCCCGAATGTCTCCAAATCGTCGGTTCACTCCACTTGAGTCCCTCCCAACCTCCATTTTTGGTTCACTCTTCTGAGTCCCTCCCAACCTCCATGTTGGTTCACTCCTCTGAGTCCTTCCCAATCTCCATGTTGGTTCACTCCTCTGAGTCCTTCCCAATCTCCATGTTGGTTCACTCCTCTGAGTCCGTCCCAACCTCCATGTTCAGGCTTCACTACCGGTCAGCTGCTTCTCAACTCCCTCCTCTCCGAGGGATAGCGGATGAATCTCAACTGTCTTCGAGGGGTAGCGGATTTTATCCCACTTCTGAATTGTAAGAGGCGAAAAATAACTAGGAGACTGCCTTAGATTTAAACTCGAACTCTCCGGGATCCCTGGTTCACACGCCTAGGTCTTAGGCTGTACGACCAATACTCCTACTGTTGTGATCAGCTTGTTTTCATTCCGATCCTCTATACGACCTGTCAGTCTCGACTATCTTTCCAGATCTTACAGCTCGGCCAGCCTGACATTACATTCGTCCCCGAATGTCTCCAAATCGTCGGTTCACTCCACTTGAGTCCCTCCCAACCTCCATTTTTGGTTCACTCTTCTGAGTCCCTCCCAACCTCCATGTTGGTTCACTCCTCTGAGTCCTTCCCAATCTCCATGTTGGTTCACTCCTCTGAGTCCTTCCCAATCTCCATGTTGGTTCACTCCTCTGAGTCCGTCCCGACCTCCATGTTCAGGCTTCACTACCGGTCAGCTGCTTCTCAACTCCCTCCTCTCCGAGGGATAGCGGATGAATCTCAACTGTCTTCGAGGGGTAGCGGATTTTATCCCACTTCTGAATTGTAAGAGGCGAAAAATAACTAGGAGACTGCCTTAGATTTGAACTCGAACTCTCCGGGATCCCTGGTTCACACGCCTAGGTCTTAGGCTGTACGGCCAATACTCCTACTGTTGTGATCAGCTTGTTTTCATTCCGATCCTCTATACGACCTGTCAGTCTCGACTATCTTTCCAGATCTTACAGCTCGGCCAGCCTGACATTACATTCGTCCCCGAATGTCTCCAAATCGTCGGTTCACTCCACTTGAGTCCCTCCCAACCTCCATTTTTGGTTCACTCTTCTGAGTCCCTCCCAACATCCATTTTTGGTTCACTCTTCTGAGTCCCTCCCAACCTCCATGTTGGTTCACTCCTCTGAGTCCTTCCCAACCTCCATGTTGGTTCACTCCTCTGAGTCCTTCCCAATCTCCATGTTGGTTCACTCCTCTGAGTCCGTCCCGACCTCCATGTTCAGGCTTCACTACCGGCCAGCTGCTTCTCAACTCCCTCCTCTCCGAGGGGTAGCGGATGAATCTCAACTGTCTTCGAGGAGTAGCGGATTTTATCCCACTTCTGAATTGTAAGAGGCGAAAAATAACTAGGAGACTGCCTTAGATTTGAACTCGAACTCTCCGGGATCCCTGGTTCACACGCCTAGGTCTTAGGCTGTACGGCCAATACTCCTACTGTTGTGATCAACTTATTTTCATTCCGATCCTCTATACGACCTGTCAGTCTCGACTATCTTTCCAGATCTTACACAATAAAACATCATGCTTACATTACTAAGTATAAAATAAAAAATAATCGATTCTAATCAATAATACTGATTATATCAGAAGACCCTGATTGAGTTTTTATTAAGATACCTTATAGAAAACTTGATATCTAACAAAAAACTTGTGCAAAGAATTTTCGTTGGATCTTTCAATTAACAAATCTCGACTCGGATAGGAGAGATGCACTAAACAGTTAACACAAGACGGAAACGAGATAGAAAGAGAGAACAAGAGAGTGAGCGGAGGTCGCGCGCGTGCCCGATTACGCCAGGCGATATAAACGGGGGTCCACGGCCGGGTTGGCGGCGCTTCGTGGTTCGTCGTGGTTCGGGGGGTCGAGATTAACTCGAGTGATCCTTTCACGCGTGCCATTCGGCCGAGTGTCGCCGCACGCCAGCCAGCGTCGATCAACGAGCGCGCGCGTGTCGAGTCGAGCGTTACGCGTCCAGACGGCGACGAGCGCGTGCCGCGCATTACGATTAAACTGTCATTCGCACTTTGATTGCCGCCGCAAACGCCGCCCACGCGCCCTCGGAGAGAAGAAGAGAGAAAGAGAACGAGAGACGCATCGCGCGCAATCACGCGAATCAGCGAAAGCCAGATCTCGGGGATTAGAAATGACATGAATTATTTATCGTCATCTCGCAAGCAATGCACTACGAATTCGCTTCCCGAGTTTGAGGAGAGTAGTGATTCCAGTACTGTCATTTGAAATTGCTGGAGACCGCAAGCCGACAAAACTAAAATGTTCATTTTATAATATAAATGTTTCACGATAGTCGAAATTTAATATAATGTCTCGCACGAGTAAATTTATTTTTTTTTATCAAATAAATCGTTCCTTATAGGTTTAAGGAGCTTTAAAAAGTGAGGACTCTTGTTCTAAAGGTCGTTCAGATTTTAGTCCGGTTCACGGAGTTACCGGTTTTCGTGTCAAAATACGAGGCAAACGCTCTGCGAGCATTCTTCGCGAGACAGTGATTTGCATAGAGGAAGAGCCGGCGGGCCGCGCAGGTAAACACGGCGTAAACGCACACGTGAGATCGCGCTCGCGCGGGGATGATAGGCGATACGTGCTCTCGCGAGAAGGTAAAATCTTCCCCGACCAGTTTATCGAACTGCCTGGGAAAAGAAGGTCGGCAACCAGCGTCGAGACCTGCACCACACGCGCACGGTCGTCGTGAACGCACACGTGCGGCCACGTACACGCAGCCTGTGGAATCGCGTGTACACGCTGCGCTAAGTTAAATACAATGTTCCTGATAGATCGCCTAGCGCTCGCGTCCGGAGCAACGGACCCTGATCTCGGCTGCGCTCGATATGACCGGATGATAGGTTCGCTGCGATTGCGACATCAGCACCTGCAACGAAGGTGCGAACGACGCTGTCGTTTAAATATCGGACAGCGAGAAGCGTGACGCAAGAGCGAATTAAATGCCACGATTAAAATCAATTTAATCGTCTGAATGAATCCAAGGAATTCAATTCCCGACGCTGGAAATATGTAGACATACCGTATAACGCGGTAACGCGCGTGTTCTCATTTACATTCTCGCGGATAAGTATCCTCTCTTGCGTGTTTTTTGTTCTATTGAGATATAAATTTTATTAGTATTCTGAGCGGGAAAAAACTGTGAAAAAAACTGTGAGGTAAAGTTGCAAGCGTCAAAGAGCATTAAACATGTGAAAAATTCAAGCCAGTAGGCTGTTTGATACAGTCCTGCAAATCGTACGGAAATTTTATGTACTATGTTGTTTAACAGAACAGCCAATGTATCCACTGTGCAAAAATCGATACATTAAACTGTTGTCGGCATTAATAATACTCCGAGCATGACTCTTGTGTCGAGTTCGACAGTCCCATATTTTAAAACCGGTTCTGATCAACGTCAGCATTGCATATGATTAAATGAATTTTCTTATCGTGTAATATTATAGTTTAGAATTGTGATCTACATGTATAAAGAGACGGGAAGTCGTTAACCAGTTCACCGATCAAGCTCGATTGTTGTAATCCTACATGAAAAACGTAACGTAATCTTGTATGTAAAATTTTTAATGCGGACTCGAGATGAACACGCATTGTCACAGCGCTCTAATTGATTTCCAGATTTTTTTTATAAACTTGTAAATTCATCGAACCTATTTTCAGGCTAACATAAGCCTGCAATTTCTTTTCCCCGTCTAGAATACTTCTTTTCAAGTTTGGAACATTGAGCGCATAGATCAGATTTATATATTCACTATATTACTACGTCAATCATCCTTGTATTGATCAATGAAAACCACAAACAGCTCGTACTCTGCAAACAGTATCTCGCAGGAAAATCCTACGTTTTTGAGAAAAGTAAACGCTCGAAATTTTTTCGTATACCTTGCGCTGTATTTGAAAAGAGGAATATTATATGCAACGTCCGGTATGGTCCGGTGATCTTAGCTCTCACAGTGTATCTCTGTGACTGTATCGGACACTTTAACAAGTCCGGATACGCGTGTTGCGCACAGAATTCAGGCGCATCTCGCCTCGCACCTCGCGCGGATTTGCAAAAGCGCAAAAAGCGGCAGTCCGCGGCGCGAGCAAAAAATACGGTACATCCCCGTGCATAATTGAAGCGCGACGCGCGCGCCGTGACGCGATATGATTTGATAAGTTGTGTCAACTGCTCGTTAGTTAATTGTCAGAGCCGCTCGTCCCGCGAGCTCGCCGAGCTCTCTATATGCAGATACATGGCTGGAACCTTCCTCTCTCTTCTCCCCTTCCGCCAGGCCCTCGTGTCATGGTGGCGGTCGCTGGCCACCGCGCTGCTCGCCCATGGTGATAGCCGGTGTCCAATGAATGCCCTTCATTTCCATACTTCACCCGGCGGTCAGCGAGAACGGCTAACCAGATTATTTAACCCTCGTTCAAGCTACCACTCCTACGCATCGCTCGCTCGCGCGTTTCGTTTCGCTTCGTCCCCGACAACCCCCGTAACCACTGTCGCACTGTCGTGCTCGCCTACCTCTCGTTTCGACTCTCCCTCGCATTATAACCGATGCGTTAATCTCCGAAAAATTGAGGGCACTTCTTGTTGCGCGAAGCGATCGGTCGAGTTTCGATGTGAATATGCACCGAGAATAAATAGGTCTTAACATTGCTTGCTCTGAGCACGACTTGCTATAGAAATATACAATTATTAAAAGATAAAAACACTTTAATGCCACGAATCTCCCTTAACCTTACGTGCGTTGTTTGTTTCATAAATATGTTTAATATTTGAATTGTATGTCCATTCAATTGTCTATATTTTTCTATTATAATTATATATATATATATATATATATATATATTATGTATGAAATTTTTTCAAATCACGACGTTGCTTTCAAATATCAGATGCAACAACGTAGTTACTCCTGGTAATCTTTTTCCGAACCAGGAATGCATAAATTATACCAAGGATGGGGAATAATTCTAGCGTGCACCGTAATGCTTCGCTCGGAAGAAGTAAAAGTGGAATTTACGTAAAAGTGAAATTAGAGGATGCACTCAGGTATGCGAACGGAAACAGGGGAGGAGGGGGGGGGGAAGAGATATGCTAAACGCGTCAGTTCATCGTCCGCATTATGTTTTTCAACGTTTGGATTGTAACACCCATTTCGAAGCAATTCCTCATTTATCACACAGCTGTTAATTCGCATTGTTGCATCCGATACCACGCGCTGATCGGGCCGATTACTGAATCAAGGAATTTCTGGCTCGATCGTCCGACGATCGGTGCTTCCGCGAGATACATAGGACAGACTCGCGTTAATAGCACGATTCTAAACCGCGAAATCGCTTCTCGGTTGTAATAAAGACTTAGGTGCACACGTCGCCGATGTCTTCCGGGGCCTCTAGCTACGTCATGCACGAACGGTCCCGCGAACAGTCCCCCCTGTACTTACGTCGCCGAGGTAACATTACGGGATTAACTGTTGTCTTACTCCACTACTCTAGCAAACACACCTCGCGGAAGTGCAGGGTGGTCCGCGTTCGTCGTCGGTTCTTTATAGCTTTTATAGGTCTAAAAACGCAGATGCCTGTACAAGCGCCAATGGCAAAAATAATTACTAATAATATAGAATCGACCTTTCATAGTGAGAATGATCGATGTTTCTTAAATGTCCATTTTTCTCGCGATACGTTTCTTACAAATTGCGTAAAATACAACTGTTTCTTGCAATTTCTTTCGATACTTCAAACGTTAATTTCAGTGCGAATTGTGTTGAAATCTATGCAACGAGATCGTAATAATTTAACGCGCGGAACAGGAAGATTGCGGTGCAAGGGCTGCTGCGGTATGCCCGCGGTCGTAAACGGGATTCGAAACAAACGCGTGTTCGGCTTCCGCAACCCCCGACAGGCTCGCCGGGAGATCGGAGTGTCGAGGGTGTCGGAAGATAGAGAACGGGGTGCCGAGGGGTGCTGGAAGGACGAGTTGGCAAGGGGTTATAACATAATTGTATTAGTCGAGACAGGGTCCATGGACCACCACCGCGGTGGGGACCATGCCGTAAAATTAATGCCTTCGGCTTATCAGTGGCCTGACACTTCAGCACCGAAAGTCCCGTACACAGTGGTGTAGAAAGCTGCGGGCACAGATCGGCACGAAAGTCTTTTCTTTCTCTCTCTATCTCTCTCTCGTCTTCACATATTACTACACTGAGAAAAATTTTCATCGGATAAACCGATTACATAGTAACAAACGGATATATCCGATTAAAGTGCATAAAAGACAAAGGGAAATGATCGGACATATCCGATGAAGGTAATCGGAAAACTATTTAATCGGTTTATCCGATGAAAAATTTTTCTCAGTGTATTCATGTCATAACGATACAAATTGTCATTACATAAGTATAGATACATTCTCATTCGAATTAATTTCATGAAAAAATTCACATTGTTTCACATTTAAATTGTAGATCTAATAAAGCACGTTGTAAATATCGCTCAGTTATACGTAATTATCCTTATGGCCAAGCTTAGAATTAATTAGCTCCAGTAGAGATTTAGGAAGAAAGAACGACGTGAGAAAAACGCGCGAAGCATTCCCAGGATAAATGTGCATCGCACATTTTCAGGAAGAAGCCTAACTGATCCATATGTTGATGTTTTGGACACCGGCTTTCGTTGCAGATGACTGATTTGTGGGAAGATTTTATAAAGTGGCACTCGAAAAGAATTTTTTTCCCCCGAATGGACCTTGAATAACCCAGTGATGATTGGTGATAAAGGCGCATAGCGATGCATCAGATGAACGTGAAAAAGTGAGTTGAAAACTAACAATTGAAAACTAAAGTGTTAAAGCATTGAAGCGTAATCATACAAATATTTTTCTCAATCAATATCTTCTCAAACAATAGCATAATGTGGCACACCGAATAGATATACACAAAAGTTTCAGTCTCTTGAGAAAGCCTCATCGGGAAATAATTTAGGTCGGATTAAGGGACCCTAGCAATCAACGGAGAATAAAGAACTAATTCGAGCGCGGGTAATGACGTATTCGCGTTCGTCACGGATGCCCACGGGTCACCGCGTCGTCGTCGGCCAAGCACTGGTATCGATGAGCTTTAAAACTTCGAGGTCCAAAGGTATTTCACGAAGATCTATCGAGCGTGACGAATCTCGTTGGCAAACTCGATACCCACCGCCGCCGATGCGGCGGTTGTTCCTGATTGAGAAGTCAGGGAAAGACGGTGGCATGCGCGCGCGTGTGCGTGCCCACGCACGAGGGTGTGCGGCGTATTGGGGCGTGGAGGAAAAAATTGGATCGGTCACGGACACGTGGTGCGACGATTCTCTCCCGTTTCCTTTCTTTCTTTATCTCTCCTTTCTCTCTCTTTCCCTCGAGGACCTCGTACCCTGGCTCGAGACGAAAAAGGTGCCGGGCTCCGGGAGATGAGAAGGAGACGAAGGAAAAGGGAGGAAGGGAAGGTCGAGGGGGGCGTCCACCTCTTAAATCTCCCTCCGGTTCCTCGGGCGGCCCCCCGCGCGTCGGGGATGCTGAGTCATACACCCTCGGCGTGGCGGCACCGCATAGCGGATACATGGCGTGTCACCCCGAATATTATTCGTGCCGCCTGACAGCGCAATCTGTGAATGCGCGATATTGTCTGACGCGCGTCGCGCCGCGGAGCAAGCCGGAGCGCCGAGATGGCATGCGGTGCTCCGCTGGAAATGTCATCCAGGCGCTCCCACCTTTGTGCGTGCGAGCATACGGCGTGTGGAATCGGTGTAAGGGGGTGTCGCGGGTCGAACCCGGGTCCGGGGGTGAGCCGCGATCGGACTCGAAAGAAAGGAAATAACGTCGGAAAGTTTTATAATTGATGTGCAGCAAAAATCTTTTTTTAATTATATTATATTTTGTTATATCAATATATTGATATGATAAAATATACACATCAATGTATCACGAGCAATGTTGCTCGCTTGGTGTTTCACCCGTCTACTTTCATCGAAAGTATTTCAATCTTGACAACGCGTCGCGATTACTTCGGCATTTCACCGTTTGCAACAACTATCGTATTTTTCTGCGAGAATCGTGCGAAGTAACGGATAAAAGAGGAGATGTATACGAGCGTATGAGTTACAGCGGGGAGAGTATGCAGACCGACAGCTTCGACACTTTTATGCGGCATGGAGAACGGCTCTCTTCTCCGAATCGAGCATAACGCGACCGGTCGAGCTAACAATTCCGTAGCCGAGCCGACTCGGCGATTTGCATAATATCCATAAGAATGATGGACTTTAAATTCTAAGTGATCATAGGACACGCGTTTAATCGAATCATAAAGAATAACAATATTCAGGACTAATCAGAATTGGATGACTAGTGCATCTTGTTCGTTTCCTTTAGCTACAAAAATAATAAAAATGAAAGAAAAAGATGAAATAATAAAAAGATAAAAACATACAAGAAAGCAAAGACTAAAACTGTTTTACTGGAGTAAATGATTTAATTATTTAATTATTTCATTAAAATTAAATTAAATGATATTATGTAATCACATAAACTAGATTCGACGTAATTCATAGCAAAGTTTCTTTGAAAGAAATTTAGGAGTCACTGCTGACACAGAGGATTCTCGAGAAAGATTCATTCCTGTCGTGCTCATCAGGACGAGGGTAAACGGAGAAGAGTATGAAGGGGACGAGGGATGTCAAAGAGGATACGAGTCGTTTCTCTGTAGCAGCCTATTGCCTAGTTTCGCCGAGCAGACGGCGGAGCGGCCGCATTTTATTTACGCGCAAGCGTGTTTTATGGCCTCGTTTGACACGGGAAGGGCGCTAAATATGCGGGAGAAGACCGCGTGCGTCCTGCAACGGGGTCCGCGTGCGGGACTAACTTCTTCTTTCCCGCAATGACGCGCCGCTATCGCGTCGTCACGCCGTAAAAATAGCGAGCGCATTGGAATCCCTTAGCATGTGTTACGTGCTAGGATTGTGCGGCATCCATTTCAAGAATTCAACGCGCCACATTGATATACAACGTCAAGGTGCAGATCTGACGGGCAATCCATATCCAAGAAAATATTTATATTGGGTTGGCCAAAAAGTAATTGCGTTTTTTTCCAATAGATGGACATGCATGTCTTGAAATGTAACTAACTTCATTCTAAACCGCAAATTCATTATGTAGGTTAACAACTCACAGTTCAAGTTTGTTTTAGAAAAAGAAAGTACACGATTTCGTTAACAATTGTTTGTTTGCCGTCGATTTCAAAATGGAAAATCAAAAAGAACATTTTCGTCATATTTTGTTTTATTACTTCCGAAAAGGGAAAAACGCTGTGCAAGCTCATAAAAAGTTATCTGATGTATATGGCGAAGATGCTTTAAAGCTGCGGCAGTGTCAAAATTGGTTTACTAAATTTCGATCTGGAGATTTTAATGTGAAAGATGCACCACGCTCAGGAAGGCCAATCGAAATTGATGATGACAAAATAAAGGCACTGATCGATTCCAATCGGCGTTTAACGACACGAGAGATTGCTGAGATTCTTAACATATCGAAATCGAGTGTTGAAAACCATTTAAAACGACTTGGATACCATTAGTAAGCTCGATATTTGGGTACCACATGAGCTCAAAGAAATTCATCTCACTAAGCGTATTGACATCTGCGATTCTCTTTTGAAACGTGAGGAAAATGATCGATTTTTGAAACGTATGATAACAGGCAACGAAAAATGGATCGTCTACAACAACGTCAAACGAAAAAGATCGTGGAGCAAGCGTGATGAACCTGCTCAAAGCACTTGAAAAGCAGATATTCACCAAAGAAAGATTATGCTGTCAGTCTGGTGGGACTTTAAAGGTATTGTGTATTTCGAGCTGCTTGCAAGGAATCAAACCATTAATTCAGACGTATACTGTCGTCAACTGGATAAATTAAATGATGCCATCAAACAGAAACGTCGAGAATTGGTGAATCGCAAAGGTGTTGTGTTTCACCATGATAACGCTAGACCACGTACAAGTTTGGTCACTCGTGAAAAATTGTTGCAGCTTGGATGGGATGTGTTACCACATCCACTATATTCGCCAGACCTGGCACCATCAGATTACCATTTGTTTCGTTCTTTGCAAAACGCCTTGAATGGTAAAACCTTTACTGCTGATGAGGATATCAAATCGTTCTTGGAATTGTTTTTTGCTGAAAAAGATAAGAACTGTTTTGAGCGCGGAATCATGAAGTTGCCTGAAAAATGGCAAAAGGTAATCAAACAAAATGGACAATATATTGTTTAATAAAGTTTTTGTTTCTCATGAAAAATTCGCCTTTTATTTATATAAAAAAAACGCAATTACTTTTTGGCCAACCAAATACATTAAATAAATATTGTTAGATAAATCTGTTTATCTAAATGTTTACTATCCTGTTTCGCGTTATTACATGCTCGGTACTTATAATGTACAATGTCTAATTAGACCCTAGCATGTTAATATCGACGATGTTTAAAGCAGAGTATATCGAAATCGAACTTTTTACTTCGCATTAAAAGAGCAACGTCGTAATGATGCACTTGCATCATTCTTACATTGCAATCTGCAAGTTGAAACGTATGGAGCACAGCAGGATATAAAGCCAGAGGACGATCCCTCATGCTTAAACGTTCTCGGCAGGCGCGATCGCTATAACAAACGCGTTACGACGTGCGATGCTCTTTTTCCCCCCTTCGTCAATGAATCGCCGGCCTACGCTCATTAGCGCGCACGGTCAAATTTAGATGCTCGTGTAAGTTGCAAAGTCGAGAGAGAGAAAGAGAACGAGAACAAGAGAGGAAGAGAGAGAAAGAGAGAGAAGCGACTTCTGGAGCATGCTCGAGCGAGAGATTAATCGCGCCAGTGCGTCGCTTCGTTCTTTTTCACGGGAACGAGCAGCCGCTAAAGAGAATCACCGCAAAACCGAAGAGAGTCCGTTGCGGTTCTCCCGGCCCTGTTTCACGTCCCTCTTTCTCTTTCCCTGCGCCCTCCAGCGAGAAGCGGTGTCGGTCGCGCTCGGCCCCGGCCCGGAGACTCTTTAAATTAGGAACAAATGCGCCTTGAATTTACGGCCCCTCGCCGATTTACGTCCTTATTTACTCGACGACGCCGTTGGCCCCGCCAACGTGGTTTTTGACGATCCCCCCGTGACCCATCCACGCATAAATCCACACTAATTTCTTTCGCGATGGTAGAAGCGCGCGTGCGAATACGTTCCTCGCCGGATCGTTTTCCTCCGTCAGGACGTGCAACTTCTTTTATCTTCCTCCATGACGCGCACGACGATTCGCGACACACGGTAGATTAATCCTTAAACACTCGCTCGTACCCGGAAGGTGGTAATAAATATCGGATAAAAGTACCAAGTTGTCGCGCGACGGATTCCCCATCGTATTCGAGGATCCGCGTTGCATCCGTGACGAACGCGCAAAAATTGTTTTCGTATTTTTTGCATCTTGCATCTTTACGTAAGCGTTAAAGCGTACGTTTCTCGACGACTCAAATAAATCGAACGCATGTGTAAAACTTTTACAAGATAATCACACTGCACAGTTATCACACTTTCTCGTGAGATCACACGTTTCTTTAAATAATTAAAACGTTTTTTAAATCCCTATCATCTCTTAATAAAATGTAAAATAAAATAAACTATATCTTCCTAATCTAGTTTCTTTTTTCTGTGTTTCTTTTTTCAATTAGAATCTTTTTATCGTATTTGAAAGAACGATTCCTCTCTAAAATGATTAACGCCTAGAATCCGACACAGCCGTTTCTGCGCCCATTTCCACAATGCTGTTTTGCTAGTAGGCCGACCTGTAGCAAACGCCCGAAAATAGGGTTCTTTGTTTCCATCGTTCATCCGCGATATCACGCTCGACTGGATCTGCGGCCGGTTGCTCGCGGATGTGCACGCGGGGGTTAAGCGACGACGCGTGGACGACGCAGTTTTGTTTCAGCCAGGGTGGTCCCGGAGTGCGGGGACGTTTAGATTGGCAAAAGGACCACGGAAAATCCAACTATGTCGGGATGAGGACAGGGGGAGGATTGCCGGTCCTACGGTCCGCGACGACGTCGATAAGGCGGCTGCATTGTCCGGTGCGGTCACGTGTTCCAACCGTGCCCTAACTCCGCCACCCCTCGCGCGAACTCTGCCACTCCGCTTCGCTGTTTATATTAAACTATGGGGTTAATACTGCGGCTTACTCTAATGCCGGGGCAACCCTTTGCCCTGCGATACGCCGATAAGGAATATGCATGCGGACACGGGGATCCGTTTTCCCTTCGCCGACCTCGCTCCGAATGCGCCGTTTACAGCGCGAGCAACAATTTGGAAGCAAAAGTTTCAAGCGCCGGGAAAAAGGTCGCGCGTGCAACGTTTGGAATTAGGTGGAAACTGCTTTGCGCGCTACGGATTGTCAAGCTAAAAGAGGATGATCGTGTATGTATTGTTAAAGCATGACGCTTTATGTTGATAATGTTGCTGGTACTGATGGGTTTAAAGCGCGTATGACTAGAATGTTATTTAAATTGAAATTTCCTTCATTAAATGTTGATGTAAAAGCGCAAATGCAAAATAATCGCGCGTCATTTAATACTTTGCTATACGACGACGTATTTTTAGAAAAGAATGTCTAATGGAAACTTTTTCTATACTTGTCGAAACTCATGTGATTATACAGGTTTGTAGATGTTCAAGAATGATAGGATTGCGCGTGGATGTGTGTGTGGACGCATTCAGATAATATTTATGAGAACATATTTTCAATAAAGAAGTCCCGAAGACCTTTTGTATGTCACAGTTAGTAAAATCATCAAGTCACATAGAATATGCTGCATGCGATGTATGAGAATATTTATGAGCTGCACAAATATTTATAAATCTCTGATACATGATAGTCAATACGTTGAATTGTATCGCATAATATTTATGAGGTATCCAATGACGTAAAGAACATTCCGTATTCTTTACAGAAAAATAAAATATTATTTACAAATGCAACCGTTTGTGAGGTTTTTAGTTTCGTTACGTACAAATATTTTTACGTATTGAATTTTTATTTTTTAAGTCGCTATTCGAGAGAAACGAAGGCAACTCGCTTCTCCGTCGCGATAATGACCGGATTTAACGTGACTCGTGCAAATTACTATTATATCGCCGACGATCGTAATGATACTTTCCGTGTGTGATTAACATACGATCGATGGCGATTTATTCGATATTTATGTCGAGTTGATGCGATACGCTCTACTTCGTTTGCTGCTCAGTTAATTAAGCGTCTCCTTTAATAGAGATTACATAATTTCGTAATTTTCTTGTAGCGCGCTTCTACGTAATCGTATGTATAATAAATTTGCCGCGTATTTGAAGACGTATAAATGTTGAAATAAATATAAATGTTTTGGATATAATTTCGTAAAAATATTAACATAATATTAACATAATACTTGACTCAGAATGTAATAAATCAAGCATAATAAAAATGTAACGATTCAGTATTATAGTAATATATAATAATTATCATCATTTTATATAAGAACGAATCAAGATAATCATAAAATCATATATTACTGGAACCTGCTACATCATGTTAATAATTTTACTATTAGCAGCGGTTTGACGTGCGTATGATCACCACTCGTTATTTCAATATCTGAAATTGTCTTTTTTTCAAACAACATTAATGCAAAAACGCATATGCAAGATATCAGCTAACGACTGATTTGCATTAATTAATATCGATGAACCGATTGAGAAATGAAACGATGAAAAAAATAAAGCTGAGAATAGAAGAACGAGGAGCGAACGCTGATGACCAACATCGTTTTGTAACCCTTTCGAGTCGACGAAGAAAAGTTCAACGATTTAATCTCCGGTAGTCAGCAATCGGATTAATCGGATTAATCGATCGAAGCCGCGTCAAAGCCAGATCGTTCTCTCAATTCACAAGGTGGAGTTTTATCTGAAAGTGGGAAGTGGATCTCCGCGTTGCTCGAGTGAGCGCGACTCACGCAAAAGGCCAGCCTCGGTGCGCGCTACACAACGTGCGGATGAAGAGGGCAGATAATAAAATGAAAATGGGTAACGCTTAAAGTCAAGAGCTTGCAGAGGGGTGGCGACCCCCCGACCTAGCCGCGCGATGTAACAATGCGAGATAGAGGGCCCACCGTCGGACTGTGGGGCGGCAGGGTGGTCTCCGGCTCGGGTTCACAGATAACGCATCCCTTCATGCCGCCCTCGCACCCTGCTCGCGACCACCGTTCGCCTCTACCCCTTCCGTATCTCCATTTCTCGCTCTTTCTCGCTCGATGTGTACGTCGGTACGCGTCTGTGTGCGGACACACCGCGAGAATCGTCACCCTCTCTCGAAACACAGCCGGGTAGTTTGTGGCGGTGTGTCGCAGTGGCGTCGGCATTTGCATTGTTTCCCTGCGGGCCGCGGACGAAAGCGTGAAAGCCGCAAGGTAATGCGAGGGATGATGCTTACGAGTATCGCCGTCGAGCTCGTGTGACTTCGTGACGCCTTCTTTCTCATTTTTCTTTTTTCAAAGAGCGCGAGAGCCGTGCCGCTTTATTCGCGTTAATAGCGCTTTGTCGGCCTCCCCGAAACGGGTTTCAAAGTGCTCCCGGTAGTTCAGAGATGTTTAGGGAGAGCTCTGCTCGTGAAGCTTCTGTTACATTTTTGAAGACTTTATTAGTGCTCCAGCGAGCTCTTCTTTATATTGGTTTCTTTTTTCTGTGTGCGTGCAAAGTGTGCGTGAAAATGATTTTCAATATTACACTAATTAAATATATTATGTTTAATTACCAAAATCATTTGACATTATATACCACTATAAAAAAATAAGATCATAAAAATGATATTATTAATGTGACATTAGAAATCGATAAGGATTATTTAAATTGTGGGAAAAAACCGCTCACATTTGAGTTATCAGTTATTAGAAGAACAGGTTTAATTCGATTAAAAATCATATTATAAATAATCAAGATCAGTTGAGAGAAGTGTATCATCTGACTCTTAATTCCAATTACATGTTTTTTTTTTATGCATAAATTAAGAGTCTAAGCGGTAGCGCAATCACCTTTTTCTCGTCCTCTTCATAGCTGAATATATAATAAGCACATAATTTTATTACATAAACATTTAATCGTTCCCTCGAAAGATGTCGTAAATCGCTGGTTTAAACGAACCAGTTTTTGCATCGGTTAATTACGACCCCGACGCTAACGGTATTAAGGCACGCGTGTTATCAGTACCAGCACGAGCGATATTAAAAGAGAGGAACTCGCTGGAGGTCGCAAAAGAGAGCATAGTGAAAAATCTTGCGAATCTCGTGATACACGCATCCAATTACGCAAGATATTTTCGCCGATATTTTCGTCGTCTTGTGTCGCACAATCTGCGTTACCGTTAGTGTATCACGGAAACTGGAAACTCGTGCTCGGCGACACGTTTCTGATTCACTTAAAACACTTAAAAAGGTCAAGACGCGTTCAAGCTCCAGTCAAGAGATAGACACTGAACAATTAAACGTGCCTTGTGTGTATGTGTTGTAATGGGAAGGCCATTGAAATACTTTCCATACTTGGACAATGTTCTCCACCCTTCGTCTTTTCCTTCCGCGTGTCCTCTCTCCGGAAAAGCTGTGCTGTTTCTCGCTCGTGCTCGACATTACGAAAGCACGATTGTTTCGCCACACCGATAAATTATCCGGGGTTAACAGGTGAGTACGAGCGGTAGACGGCGATAATAACGGCAACGATAAATGCGTCAATAATGCACTGACCTATTCGGGGATGCAGTTGCGGACGATATTGATGACGGACCGGTGTAAACCGTTGCGCGATCTATCGTTTACACGATTGGGATGCGAAATGTGCATCCCGTTTACGGATCGCTTCACGCTATTATTTCTTTATGTTTTTTCAGATGCGTAAAATCGCATTTCCAAATCGCATTTTTTCTTTATCTACAATTTAGCAAAAATGTATATTGTCTAATTAGATTTTGATGGATGCGGATTTTTTTACTTACAATTTTATATTCTTTTAATAATAATAATATATACAATTATTTAAAATCACTTTTAAATATATAATTTACTAGAAACTATAAATAGCTACTATAAATAATTTCGAATTTAATTTTGAAACTGCGAGAGAAATTAATAAGTAACGTAATTACCTTTCTCACAAATAATCTCAAATTTATTTTTAATATTCATTAATAACAGCTTATTCATACATATTTTCCAATCTCCGACAAGAAGATAGTGCTGATAAGTGAAACTGAAAATAAAATGCATCGAGTTGAAAAGCCTTGTCGATCAGTCGGGTCGAAGAATGCGGCAGAGGATCGTAAGGGAAGAGTTCGGCGAACCGAGATATTTGCGTGATGAAATTAAGGTGTAATTACTATTGACAGTTCTTGTCAGAGGAGGCTGACAGGTGTGGGTGTGTACCAATCGTTGCGTCAGTCTCGTATCTAGGCTCAGATAGAGGATACCCTGTCCGAATGTACCGAGTCATCGGCGGCAGTAGGAAACATAGGAAAAAAAGAAGAGTGACCGTGCAGTGCCTACATTAATGATGTGGCAATATTTTATTAAACATACCGGTATATATGGTGAGCTCGAAAGTCCCGTGACTACAGTGGTTCGCAAGTTCGTTTTCTCAATGCTTTTCCTGAGATATTTGCTTATTTTAATCTTAAACATTTTTTAAAGTAGGCATGAATATTAAAATGTAAGCGATATGTTAATATAGCATCATACGATTTTAAATTTTGTAAAAAAAGATTAGGAGATGATAACAATTTTTTTTGTAATAAAGAATATGTACGTGAAAAATTCGAAATGTATAGAAATTTTACGTACAATGTTCCTGCAAAATACTGATTACAGATTAATCTCTCAAATATCATTAATAGTAAACTCTGACATATGTATGTATATTCAGTATTGTCGGACAACGCGCAGCAAAAAGTCAGCGCGCAGGTAGCCGGAAGTGGCTGAGACTGTGCTGAGACACCGTTGAGATGCACGTCTCTCTTGCGGGGTCGACGTTGGCCGTCTCTCTTTCGTTGGGCTTACGTTCTTAATTAGATCGTTAAATACTGGTGGCATCCGCGCGCACAGAAACGCGACGGCGTACCAGCAACGCAGCCGTCCGTCCGCCGGCTCGCTCGCTCGGTCGCGCGATGCTTGCTGGTTGTTGTCGGGCAAGCCGAGGTAGAGGGAATTGCATTGCATGCCACATAATCGTGGGAGTGTTTCCCATCAAGATACACGTAGGTACCGCACACTCACTCTCGCGGGGCTCCGGTAATACCCTCTCTCGCATAAATATATCCGCGCCGCGCGCATTTACATGCCCGCCTCTACGGGGTGGCTCGGCGCGCCGCGCGCGCCTAGATAACGCGGCCCGATCTTATCCCGGGGTGAGCTTGGATTTCGGAACAAATCGGCCTACCCTAATCTTGAGCCGGGGTAACGATCCGCACGGTGTCACCCGTGTTTTTCTTCGCGACGAGATTCCTCGCGAATTAAAGACGCCAGGACAGTACTGATGGGACTATCGAACTCGCACGCTTCGACTTTTCGATTGTTGGACAGCAGAATAAAATAATCTCGTTCTTTTTTTTGAGTTTCAAGTCCTTTTGACAAGCAGTAGTTGTGAAACGATCGAAATTATGTATTGTGTCACGTAATGTAAAAATGCACATGAAAAATCGGGGATGATTAGCTTCCAATCTGTAGTTCAAAAGAAGCTAGTTTCCGCCTTTCTTCACGCCCGACTTTGCGATGCAACGCGAATCACCGATTCAGAATCGGCCGCGTAATTCCCGGAAAACGTTACGGAGGCCGCGGGGATAAATAGCAGTGTCGGTTGCAATTAAGGGTCTCTAGTCGGAGGAGCGCGGGCGCGCTCCTTTTCCCGTATAATTACGGCCGATGTATCGACGCGGCCCGTAATGATCTCGGGCGACGATTATTCAAGCGGTGGCGGCAGCGGTGGTGCGTCCGATCGTTTTGGACCACCGGGTATGCACGTCTCGTGCATGCACAACACCGGAGAAAGCTGAGAGGCGGCCGATCTCTTAGCGAGCTAAACGTACTTTACTACATCGTGCCCTCGTTCCGCCGTTTTATCCAAACAATTAGACACGTGATCCGGCGGCCACGGGGTGTACGAAAAAAGTCGCCACCCTCTCCATCGCGCGGGCGGAGAGGAATTCCCGCCGTGTGAGAGGAAGAGGAAGAAGGGGAGCGGAAAGAAATTTATCCGCCGCTCGCCGGCGGACACGCTAATTTCACGTCAATTACACGCGATACATAAGTACGGTAATCGCACATGGAATCTTCTACGACGTAATGCTAAATATACGTGTTAAACGTGTGTTAAAACGCGATCGATTTTCATCTCGAAAAAAGAGAAGCACGTCTTCATTTAATCAATTATGATGATATTATTATGATTAAGTTTGGTTGACACAACCGATCATTACGATGTTTTGATAAGTAAGCGGTAATTTATATTGATCGCAAAAAGCACTTTTTGCTCGATTGTCGAGGATTTAATTATTTCGCTTTTCGTAATGCAGTTTCTCTCAAGCATGATAACGATGATCATTAGACGATGAGAATTCACGAGCCGATAATGATTCGGCGTGAGATGTGGCCACGTGCATTTTCTGGCACTCACGATTTGCGCTTCAGACCGGTTACGATAATCGTTAATGCGCGACATTCTAGATATTTCTCACGATCTCGTTAACATTATTAAACGTTCATATTTATGTGGAACGAGCGGGGCAAAAGTTTGAGCAGCGGCCGTTCATTATCTCGTAATGCGATCTTAAAGTGGCATACCTCGGCCTCGGCGTAATTAATAATGCATTTCGCATTCGTTACTCCTGTGTTTCGCGATAGTGACACACCTCGATTAACGTAATAACCCTCTCCTGTACGTGCGAACGTTCATTCTGCTTTTCATTTCAAGCGGATTCATCGCGACCGCGGATTTCGAATCGCTTCCGCGCTTTTACCTTCCATTATGTTAAATTGGGCGAGACGATATTCCGGCCCATTCGCTTTTTAATCTTCGCGATAGTGGCTGCTTAAACCCTTAACCGTCACCAGTAATAAGCTTATCTCGAGTTGGCTGTCAGCATTATCACCGTGATGATATATTATGACACATTATTACCAATAATTTATCAACTAAAAGTCCTCCTTAATGCTTGTGCTTGTGTTATATACAAAAAGTCTAAAGCAAACATTTCAATACAACTCAATTTCAAGAATGTGCCTACTTAGTTAAACTAAACCTCGTATAATTACATTTAAGAAAAATTGCACATAAGCTCAGCCGGGGTTAAACATTAATTCCTTAGAGAGGAAAAGAAAGAGGGTAGAGAGGACACCCATGCCACGAAGGATACGAAAGAGCGAGGAAGAAAAGGACCAGCCGTCCAGCGGTCGCGTCTGGGCGCAGAAAGAGTAGAAAAAGTCGTACGGAGGGGGACGAGGAAGAGGGCAAAAAGGAGGAAGGTGGTTCCCCGAGAATGGGGGCATTAGCATAAGCTAAGCCGAGCTAAGCGCGCCCATATAGCACGGAAATAAATAGCCCCCCGTCTCGTATCTACGGCGAGATGCTTTAGCATGGGCGGCCATCGTCGTGGTTGCCGCCGCCGTTCTTCTCGTCGACCCCCTACGTCCCCCTGCGAAACCCCGAAACCCGCGCGCGGGTCGTGTGCGTGCGAACGTGCGTGCACGCACCGACGAAAGGACACACCGCGACCACGAGAGGATCGCTCGGCCGAAATCCTCTCTGCTCGGCGGTGCGATGGTAGTAGTTCCTCTTGGAGAAAGGAGCAGATGGACCGGGAGATAGCTCGCGCGGGCGTTCGGACAGGATGCGGTTGTCATCGGATGCGGCGAAAGAGGGAAAGCGACAGAGAGATAGAGAAAGAGAGAGAGAGAGAGAGAGAGAGAGAGAAGGGGAGAGGGAACGAGGAGATAGATACGAGAGGGCTAGATTGGCTTCGGAGAGCGGCTACACGTTCGCGGGCAGGCGACGAACGGAGGGAAGTAGAGAAACGCATTGTCTCGACGGCTCGATGACGATCGTACGCGCGTACGTATATGTGCGGCGGCGCGGCGCGGCGCGCATTGTTACGTCAGTGAATTGTCGTCATCCCATCGCCGTCGTCTCGTCGTGGTCCTCCGACGGGGATCGCGCCGCTGGATGACAGTCGCGAGCGTACCGGCGGCGATAATATCTCCGCCACGTCGATTAGACGAAGCTACGGTCAGCGAGCAACGGACGACGTCGAGAGAGCTCGCAGCTTCTCTAAAGAGAGGGAGAGAGAAAGGGAGGAGAACCATCCCGCTTATGCTCGGAGAGTTCTTCCGGCGCTCTCCGCTACGCGTACAGGAACCATGAGGCTTCGCGATTGGGGGGAAGAGAGAGCATTGTCCCTCTCGCTGTGCTGCGAGCCTCTCTAGGCCCGTCGAGGATCGGGGCTACGTGACAACGAGCGTCTTCGAGATAGCATCGTCATGACGATTACAGGCGGGACAGGCAGGCGAGACGCGGGTAATACGGACGACGACCGAGGAGTATCGTGTACGTCGGAGGAGAATACGTCGTGAGGAACCGAGGTCTCGTGCTAGACGCAAAAACGCGAAGTGGGATGATTCTTTTCATTTCTCGGATGCGAGCGTTTTTCAAAGAGACTGCGCGATTCGTCGCTGCACTCTCGCGTGTCTAAATAGCGTTTCGAGAAATGGCATTTATTCCTCCGTAACGCGATCCGATTTTTATTTCAATGAAGAAAGCAGAATCTTAAAAACATTTCTAGTGGAAAGCGCGACTTTACGACGAGTGAAGGTTTCATTTTGGCGACAATTTCAAGAGAAACTTTCAGATCTAGATATGTGTAAACGCTTTAAAATATATTACGGAATATTAAGATTTAAAAAGTATATACTTTTCTAATTTAAACCGAACTGAGTGTAGAGCGACCGGATAGTAATCCTACTTTATCACCGTAATCACTTAATATTCTCCCAACTCAAACGAAACATCACTCATGATATTAATCTTCAACTTACCCGTGGTGAAGAGGACGATGGCCTTGAGGCAGCTATATTCCGCAGAGTCGACGTGAAGCGCCTTGAGCTTCTCCACTTGCTCCTGAAAGATCCTGATGTGGTCCATGAAGGCGACCACGCGGTCCGCCGCCATGGGGGATGCGTGGAGGCCCGCCGCCGCCAGAAGGGGTGCCACGTGGAGCGGCATCGAGGACTGGCTTGCGTTCAGGACGAACAACTCGCTCCACACTAGCCTGAGCAGGGCCACCTGGTCCGTCATCTGGAGTTCCGGGAAGAACGGGATGCTGCGGGCCCACTCGACCGCCGAGAAGAGCAGCCGCGCCGCGAGCTCGCAGATACCGTCGATGCCCATCATGTTGTTGGGCTGCACGCACTGGTTGTATCTCGCCGTGGAATGAGGATAGGGCTCCGCTCGTAGCAGCAGGCTTATGTACGACGAGAGGTAAGAGTGTCCGTTTAGGCTGGCACACGCGACCGTGTCCCCGTTCGGCAGGGCGAATTGACCCGGCAGACCCGGCAGCGAGGGTTGCGACGGCGGCACTCGACCTCTCTGCACGGCTGAAACAAGAATGAGGGCGTTTTGACTACGTGAACGATCGGTCTTTGCCTAATGCTTCGATCTCGCTTTCACGTTACACGGCGCGATCTCTTTGCCGTCCTGACCTCGGCTCTGCGACGAGAGGAGGCTGAAGATCAACACGGCAAAATTGGCGGAGCCGATCGAGCTTGCGGTGTATATGTATATAGAAAATATTGGAAAAATGTAGAAATGTAGGTATTAATTATATATTGCTAAACTGAATTGATTATTACGTATATTTCTTTTGATTTTTATTTTATTTATTTATTTTATCCTGTCTTTATAGAATTTTCTTCATCTCTTTTTCAAATTATACATATTTTATATTTTCAAACAATGCAGAATGTAAGATATATTTTTAAATATAACTCTCTCAAAATTGCGATCACGTACGTCATGCTTGAATCGCTCCAATTTACGTGAACCTCTTTTCCTCATCTCTTTCTCTTAAATGTTCTCGAAGATCTAGAAATATCTGACATTCGCGCGGATTTCGACAAGCCTGTCGCAGGATGAGGCTTATCTATGCAGTCACGCGTCATCGAGTTCGCGGCTACGACAGAACAGAGGAACGGACTCTTTCACTTTTCGATGAGCAAATTCCCTGCTTGTGCAACGTCGCTTTTGTATATCTAAATCACGCTTAGCATGTTTTCAGGCGGAGACACACACAGTCGTTCACCACGTATCAATTGTTACGTCAACGCTTCCTGCGAGCACACGTTCCACACGTCGACGCGGAACGAGAATCAGACGAGCGCATTTAGCGATGAATACGCCGGGCCTTGATCACACAAGGGATCAGCAATCGCATGAACATCTCCTTAGGTGCGCATTAGCGCCAAGGGCACTTTTGCCATTCGTTCAACCGGATGATCCGCGCGATCCGTCAAAAACCTGACGGGCGGGATTGCGCCACGCTCGCTCGTCTATACGTCGGCAGCGCGAATTTCTACGTCGCCCGGGGCGATCGCCCTCGTCGGACGGGCGTGATGTAACGAGTAGGTCCTCTCCTCGGAGCTCGCTCGGGCTGACCACCGCGTGGCTAACGGTTCCACTCCTCCGAGAGACAGTCTGAGCGGTCCGTGACTCGCAGCGGAAGCTTCGAAGCGATACCTAACGCGCTCGTTTACTCGCGCGTGTACAGTTCTGCGCCAGGTAACGCCAGCCAGCTTCTAAGAAGTCACCGACGAGCACGACGTGCGGGCACGACACCTGTGCCGGAACCCGAACGGAGACCGAGGCGGCGGTACTCTCGAGTGCCTGCAAATATTATGCAAAGGCAAACACACGCCGTGCCATACAACGTGGTACGCTCGACTGTCGTACACGCGAACGCCAGCGATCGACCGGCAGACGCCGGCGGTGTCGATGCGATCGGATAGGATCTACGAATTTCGCCGAAAGCGCGGCGTACCGGTTCATCGACCGGCCATCATCATTATCTTCATCATCATTATCATCATCATCATTGTATCATTGAGGTTAATGCCCGCTGCAATTCTAATGTGACGTACCATTCTGACGGAGTCGGCTACTCCTTTTTTGCTGAAACACGTGCGCTATTAAGGGGATTTGTAACTTTTGCTGCGTTGCGTATTACGGTTTCTTCTTGTCATCAGGCTTGATAGTGAAATAAATCTGTGATATCAGGAACGAAAATTTAGATATCACATGCTCTGCATGGAGGTTCGAGAATGCTGTCTTTTATTGGTGCGTGTTTGACATTTATTTAGATTTACTCAAGTTCGCAACATTTGTATTAATTTATAGAATTTTTACAATACACGACTTTATCTTTCTCTCTCGTGCTAGGCTAAAATTTAATTTAATTTTAATTGATTGAAAAGCTATTTATTCTATATATTCTAGCCTATGTATTCCGGCCCAGATAAGCGACTGCGCAAACAGTTTAAAAAGAACTTGCGTAACTTATGTGCATGTTCAGTATTCACTGCTACCTTCTTCCTGCGGTTCGCATCTATGATTCCACCGTTACAACGCGGATCTCTCGTCCTGGAAAGGTTCCGACCATCAACAATCGCCGATGGCTTCCTGCGCGCGGCTCTGATCGCGGTCGAGGATCGTACCTTTCTGCCGCGCGCGATCATGCGAGATGTCCTGCAAACCGTTACGTGCTTATAAACGCGCCTCTGCCGCATTCTCCGGGTGCGATTACCGCGATTATTACCGGGCCGCGCATTTTTCCCGCGCGCGGATTACACACGTGGCGGAGAATGGAGGCGGACGAGAGACGAGAGGACGCGATTACTCCGAGTTGAGTAACGACCGTTCTCGCACCGATTGTCCACCGCGCGCGATTGCGTTCGCCTGTCCGCGTAACGCAATTACTTCGCGTTACTCGAGTGTGCTTTCACTCGCGATAATTGGCAAATGACGGGGCAACGCGTGCGCGTGACAATGCTGAAAACGACGCGGCCGGAACGAGCTGCCGCGACGAGCCTTCGCAAATCTGCGCGCGTTTCAACTTCTCCAGCATTCGAGAGTGTAGGCGACGGCAAATTTGCGAATTACTCAAGCACGCGCATGATGAATACGCAGGCATCTTTGGCCCTTCAGGGTTGATCGGCCTTTTGATGTAATATAGATAATCATTGTATAATTTGTATTTTTCCAAAAATAATTCTATAGAACAAATTCTGGAAAATTAGTTTTCTTTATTGGCAGAAATTCGTTTTTCAGGATTAATTAAATTCAAGATAATTACACCCTCAGAAAGGATTTCTGATAACAAGACGAAAAATATTCTTGACTAATTTAATCGTATTACAAGTATAAAAAATATGAAAATAAAACAATTTTTAATTTAAATCAGTAATTTCTATTCTTCTCTCTCGAATTAAATAAGATTGTCTTACTGTCTTGAGACAAGAGTAACATATACAAATTTATGCTTATATATTCTTCTATGTAGAATAATTTGATATTAGCGCCACTTTATAGTAGGCTTTGTCGATGTCGACGCATCATTTTCTCACAGTCGCTCGTCGACTCGGCGCTTCTGCGTCCTTTATTCCGATAAAACGGCCAATATTTATGTGTTGCAATCGAAAATCGGGAAAGTGTTTCTGTTATTTACAATGAATAAGTGCAATACTCTACAAGAAATATTAAAAGATATGGAAATGTAAGTAAGTATATACAATATACTTACTTGAGAAATAAGATTCGAGATAAGACATTTCCATATCTTTTAATATTTCTTGTAGAGTATTGCACTTATTCATTGTAAATAACAGAAACACTTTCCCGATTTTCGATTGCAACACATAAATATTGGCCGTTTTGTGCAGATTCTACAAATTCTCTTAGAAGAATAGAATAAGATGTCTTTTAGATCTCACAATATTCTTAAATCAAGAATATTTTGAACTTGCTACAAATTTTTATCTAAATCCTTCTGAGAAAATTAATGAGATAGCACCAAGATTATTTTAATCTAGATTTTCGAATTTTCTATTCAAGATTAAAACATGCTTCTTTTCAATAATAAATATGATTGTCGCTATAGCGATCTTATTTTATGATAGATTAAAGAGTAATAGCATTAAGTCCAGAAATCTTTTCTGTGGGTGTATGGAGACTGTTTCCAAAAAGTTCTTTGTAAGAATATTTATAGGGTACAGAATGGATGGAGGAATATCTTTCCTACATTTTATCATCTTTTTCTTACATTTTTATTTTCAGCACTTCTCTTTCCTACGTCAAATCTGGACCATTAATATTAATTGAAACCGCATTGCGTTCATGAGACTAACAAATTCTCGCGAGTGCTCGATGTCTTAAGTGGGCGGCGCAACTTCGATGACATCGTGGAGGACCCTCGATGCTCGGAACGCGGAACCGAGTGAGCATCGAGAGCGCACTTAAACCCCGCAGCCGAAAGGGAACACCGTCTAGGACGTACCCCGGCAAATTGCGACTCGTAACAACGCGTGGGCGTACGTACGTGCACCGATGCAGCGCGATGCTGTGTTCTCGGAAGAGATAGCGACTTGAGAGTTAGATGACTATGAGAGAAAGACAGAGAGAGAGAGAGTGAGACTACTCGCTCTAGCTCATGAAAGATTCTAGTGATGCTAGGAAAGAGAGGGTAGCACGTTAAAAGCCAAATGGGGGGGAGAGGAATGAACGAGGAGCAGCAGAAAGAGACGAAGATGAAGGAGAAGAAGAAGAAGAAGAAGATGAGGACGAGGAGGAGCGAGGAAGGGAGCCTTTCACGTACGAGATTCTCCTGTTCGAGAGAGTCGGGACTCGAAGAAACGGCGCCCCGCTGAGAAGCGCCTGGATTCCAACCTCCGCCCCGCGGCTAACGAAGGAACGGACTCCCTTCGCCCCTTCTTCCATTCCCGTGCTCCTCTTTCTCTATTCGTTTCTCCGTCTCTCGTCTCAGCTCCACTCTCGCTCCCACCTTCCGAGTATTCCTCGGGAGGGTCCAGACGAAGGGTCTACACGAGGAGTTCCCCGTCTACGCGGGGGATCGACGAAAGTCCCATTTAACGCCGTGGACAGCGACGCCGCACTTCCGTGATATCGATGCATCGGCGATGAGGCGGGAAAGGGAGAAAGAGAGAGAGAGAGAGAGAGCCTACACAATGACGCGAAGTTGACACGCGAAACCGGAGATAAACATGTTCCGAGCATGCGGGTGAGCTTGTCCAGATCGGCCGATACCGCGGCGAGTGATTCATCGGTGGAGACTCGCGGCTGCGATCCTTTTTCTCCTCGGTTTTCTGCCTCGGCGATGTCTCTCGGCCCGCCTTTTCGAAATCGTCCTCGTAATCGCGCGTACGCGTTCGCAGGATCGCAGCTGATCCTCCGGAGAGATAGAAAAGCGATGACTGATGGTCGGCGAATCGCAAATGATAACGAAAATAATAAAAATAAAAAGAAAGATGCACATAAAGTCGATGCGATCGTTCTTCACCTCCAGAATTACTCCAATCGAAATAAATAGATATAGGGCATTCTCATATTTTTACCCTTTCGCCTGCAAGCACACACGTACTATTCTTCTATCTTTTCCGCTCTCTTGCCTAATTAACTTATTATTTCATTGATAGTCTCATATTCAAAATAGTGCCTTTAATTTTCGAACGGTGATCTACGAAAGTGGGAGCATTTCGCAAAAACGGTCTCTTCCATCAGGAGGGAACCGAGCAGACGGGAATGGCCGCGTATCGACCTGGCTAGGTCCGCAAGCAAAACCGGGGCACCCGTGGGTCCTGGCGAGACGATCCGCGCGCGAGAGGCGGACGCGAGAACGAATCTCGACGGCCGGCGGAGGATGCGAATTAGCATGATGCGGTTCCCCGATAGCGCCGACCGCGCGCGCGGCGTAAGCGTGTATACGGTACGGTGTATGCAGATTTGGTACCGTTACCAACCACCATACCCATTTAGTCGAGCCCGAGCCGCTTGCCTTGGCTCGTACCTTAACAGTCCGCGTGACGTCGAGTCGCAATCAGGCGATACCGTCTCCACCGCGCTGGATTAACCACATCGGTCCGTGGTTTCTCCTCGTTAAAAGATTCACCGAGAGACTGATACGCCGCGATCCCCGATAATTGCCACCGCATTTTGTACTGCATTATAGCGGTGCCCGTCGGTGTCTTTAATTATTGCGAGATATCAATCGGATTATATTATACATGTTGTATATATGTATATGTAGACGCGATCAGAAAAACTTGATGATGGACACTATGGTTTCTCCAACTTTCCGCATGAGATAATTGCCGACGAACGTGAGCTCTTCGTGTAGGAGTTCCGGCCACATCAAAGCTCGATGATATCTCATTTAGAAGCTCCAACTATGACGTGAGATCTAACATTTTCCCTTCAAATCAATTCCTTCTTTCTGGTAGAGACAGTATTAAAAGCTAAAGATAAGGTTCTCCTAAATAATTTCGGAAAGAGATACGTCGCTAACGGTAGACGTCACGTAACGATTAAGTAGAGTCACCAATGATTGCAACGTCGAAGGCCGTTCGCATCGATCCGAGATCAATACAGCGAGCCACGCTGGAAAACGTTGGCACAATGAAGCATCTGTCTTCCGCGGGAACTCACGTTACTTTCCCTCGGCGAGGAGGAGAGACGAGTGTGCGTCAGAGCGACGCGGGTTCATTAATGCGCGGTCGTCGCGCGAGGTCTCGATACTCCGATAAAGCGGAAGAATCGCCGGGATCATCGAAGAGGAGGACCTTGAGGTGTTCACGTACCGGAGAGACCTCACCGGGGACCCTGAGCGATCGCGACGGCGGTGAACGCGTGGCTTATCCTCGGAGGAGTCCGCAGGACGTGGATTGATGATCCTGGCGCGCGGTTCGAAAAACTGGGGGAGGCCGGGGAGGGGAACGCCGACGAGATGCGGGAAGAAAAAAGCGACGAGGTCGAGCCTATCGCTTTCTTCTTTTCGCGCACACACGGGTATCCCGGACACTCGGATATCCGTGTTTGCGTGCGTCACGTGTGTAGGTGGATCCATGCGTATATGCGTGTCCACTGACGAGGGCGAGGCACGTCCGTCCCGGCGTGACGTACAATGTGAACGCGCCGTGGTATCGCTCGAAATAATTATAAACATCGGGGTAGTGACGATCAATCTTCCGCAGCGGCTCGATAATAATAAACGAATTACGGGATGATGCGGAGCCGGTCGGCAGGAAGAGCCGAGGGACAACCGGACGGCCGAGAGCCCGCGAGAAGACGACGGGGCGAGCACCCGCGGAGCGCGTGATTTAAAATGCTAATTCTTTTCGTCCGCGGCGACAGCCGGCTTGATTAAGACGGTCGTGCGGGACGCGACGAGCCAAAGGAATTTCATTAGCGCGCGACTGACGTGCGACTTAGAAATTCAACGCGCCGGAGCTACGCGATGAGTGCGCGCGCGAGTCGGAGAGAGCCGCGCGCGCACGTGCGTGCGTGCGTGCCCGTCCATCGCGGAAGATTTGCCAGATATTCCGTGGATGGATGCGCCGTGAAAGCGTTTCTCCTCGGGTCGAGAATGGGTTCTATTATATTATAGAAACGTCGGCGATATGCTTCGACATCTTTCATCGTGGTCGACCAACGTACCGATTTCGATGACCCGTAGTCAAATATTGGGTCGTCCGGAAAGTTCGTGCCGATTTTTAATAGATGGCGTTGGAACATGTCTGAATATATCAATGTTATTGAAAACATACGAGTTATATACATATGCTTAAAGGTGACATTTCAACGCATCTTTAGGAAAAAAGTTGTTTCAGATAAATTGATTCGTGTCAGTTTTGTACTCTTTTGAAGATGGAAGAAAACAAAGAACATTTTAGACACTTGATGCTTTTCTATTACCGGAAAGGCAAAAATGCCTCACAAGCAACAAATTCGATATGTTCTGTTTACGGAGAAGGCGCTTTAGCTGAAAGAACCGTACGTAAGTGGTTCGCTAAGTTTAGAGCTGGTGATTTTAACCTTAAAGACCAAGAACGCTCGGGCAGACCCTCTACTACTGATGATGACCAAATCAAGACACTGATCGAGAATAACCCGCGCTACACGACACGTGAATTAGCAGAGATACTGAAAATATCGAAAACCACTGTCCACGATCATGTAGTGAAGCTTGGTTACGTAAGTCGCTATGATGTATGGGTTCCGCATAATTTGGCCGAAAAAATTTAATGGATCGCATTTCCATCTGCGACTCGCTGTACAAGCGCAACGCAAACGTACCATTTTTGAAGCAATTAGTGACGGGTGACGAAAAATGGATCATTTACAACAATGTAGAACGAAAAAGATCCTGGGGTAAGCGAAATGAACCAGCATTAACCACTCCGAAAGCCGGCCTTCATCCAAAAAAAGTCATGCTCTGTGTCTGGTGGGATTGGAAAGGAATCCTATATTATGAGCTCCTACCGCACAACCAAACGATAAATGCAGATAAGTACTGCTCGCAACTGGACGAATTAAAGACAGCGATTCAGGAAAAACGTCCAGAATTAGCTAATAGGAAGAGCGTCGTGTTCCATCAGGACAATGCCAGACCTCATGTTTCTTTGACTACCCGACAAAAATTGTTGGAGTTTGGCTGGGATGTGCTACCTCACCCACCGTATTCACCAGACATTGCACCTTCAGACTTTCACTTATTTAGGTCTTTGCAAAATTCTCTTAGCGGCAAGAACTTCAACTCTTTGATCGATATAAAAAACCACCTTGAGGAGTTTTTCGCCGAGAAACCTAAGAAGTTCTGGGAGAATGGAATCTTCCAGTTGCGTGAAAGATGGACAAAGGTTGTGAAACAAAACAGTGCATACATAAGTCAATAAATATTTATCGACATAAAAAAATGTTGCCTTTGAATTTTCCTTCAAAATCGGCACGAACTTTCCGGACGACCCAATACAAACGAGAGTGCTCGGGTGAATATTTGACATGAATATTTGTAGTGCACGTGCAGAGAGTTTTACTGAGCACGTATGTAAAATATTGGTTGAACGAAAAGTTTCTTCAGTGAAACTCAGCCAATTTCTACAGCGAAGGAACAACAAAAGCTGGCCGAACAATGGCTTCAGATTATGGAACAAGTCGCTGAATATATTATTGACTGGCAGGCACATTAATAGTTAATGCAAGAGTTAGATTTTTGAGGTTTGATTTCGATTGCTGCAGAATGGAAGAACATTTCACTCGATCACCAACAAAATCGAATCCAGTTCCACGTGAAAAATGTTCGCGCGGTTTATTGCTTTTCGAGGCGTCGCGCGTTTTATTGCGACCGTTCGGCTTTATGTCCGCCGTTCGATGAACAGTTATCGAGGATTTACATAATTTTAAACGCCGGACAGTAGTAGCGTGACCGAAAAATACGTGGCGATGTGACCGTTGAAGTAGTAACTCGTTACCTGCTGGCACAGTTTCAGATTTCTGGAAAATTTTGAATGTCAATAAAACTTTATACACGTGAATATTCGATCGATGATCGACTGATTATAACAAGTACAACTTTATTACGAATGACACAATTGTAATTGTAAATATGACCATTATTCCTGTAATGGTGTAGTATGACCATTTCCTGTATGTTGATTAATATATTACGGGATGCTCCAGCGTTGTTAAATGTCAATCGATTTACCAAGAGCCATCTGCGACTCTTTATTCGTTAATTTTTATGTTAATAAAGCGGGATGACTTTTCACGCACTTTTCACGCGACAATATATTATTACACATAATATTACATGTGCTATTATCATCATCTGCTTCTTGCTAAATTTATAATGTCAATTGCCATTTGATATTGAAACACATTAGGATGCAACACAATTTACATCGACTATTTCAATAAACTACATATATGTTAAACTAAGAAACGACAAATGTAATAATGAATTGGCAACATCGTTAACCAGTATCATTAACGATAATGATAACGATATTGCCAATTCATTAAATCTCACGCATCCTAAATTTATCGACCGACCCCGTTAAAGCAGCCAGCGATCACATTTACATCCTGTTTTCAGCAGCGAGGAATGCACCGTTGAATTGATGCTCTCACGGGAGAAGAAATATCGGGTCATTAACATAAACTCTACGGCCGTTCTTAACAAGCGTAGGTTTAGCGTCACGACGACCGCAGGAAACCGCGGGAACGGGCGCTGCGATTACGCTCGTGAAACTTTCCTGCGTATCATCGGTTTATATTGCCGGCCGATATTTCTCACATTGGTGCCGATCTTAACGGATGCTCCGCGCCTCCTCTTCTTTCCACGGCGGCGCGATACGTTTCCACCAGACCTAAATACCATGCAGGTGAAACTCGACGACTCGCTGTCGTGTTTATCGATCCGCGACACCTCCGTTGCGATGTTTTACGACGCTCCGGATGGAAGCCGGCTGCGGCGATCGCGCGAGGAAGTCGCGCCAGGATTGCGCGGGGACGTCGCGAGGTGCTAATTGCCCGGCATAAAATATTGCAATTATTGTCGCCGGCGTGTCGTAAAACAGAAACTCCGTGAGATTGCAAAAGGAGACGCAAGTGCGCGTGCCGAATACCTCGTCGTTCCCGATGCGCGCGAGTATCGTGCCGTTCAAGGCGGACGTGCTCCTAAACCCTCGCGAGGAAGCACCAAAGGCTCGAATAATCGCGCGGATCGGCGACAGTGAAATACGTTAATTAATTGAGACACTTTTAATAACCCCCCTCGACGATTAATGACAGTGTTATTAAATATCCAGTAATTAATAGTCGCGGATATTAAATAATTCCCAATTGCCTCGCGTTTGTCCTCTTTCAGCGGCGACGTATAAAAGCATGTTGCGTACACGTTGTACCGCAAACGATACCTGCTCGTCGGTCGAGCATCCAATGATTCATCATAACCCAGAATAGTTTCACAATAAATATGCCTCAAGAACCGTGCAGCTCTCTTTCAGGACCACTCGATCAAAATCCAAACAGAACAACAACGAGAAGAAAGTACCTCGAGTATTGCTTTCTTAGAGGCGAGTTTGCAGCGGGTGACGAAGAGAAAGAGAGGAAGGGAGAAAAGGACTTTTTCCGCGGGAGAGGAGTCGATGCGGGCGGAAGAAAGAGAGCCGGCGAGTCGTCCGCCCACGATCTCTCCTCGGCGAGATGGTGACGACCTACATGAGCCACCGCCGCACGAGGTCATTGGGTCATCGGTTAGGCGTCGTGCAAACGTACCAACGTCATCCTTGAGCTGTTTGCCTTCGCCCGGTTCAACGAAATCCCTCGAGCC
Organism: Ooceraea biroi; assembly: GCF_003672135.1. Lineage (NCBI taxonomy): Eukaryota > Metazoa > Arthropoda > Insecta > Hymenoptera > Formicidae > Ooceraea > Ooceraea biroi. The sequence continues at coordinate 4,219,579 of NC_039506.1, forward strand.
CGGCCAGCGGATCACGAACGCGCCGCCACGCGTTCGATCATCGCGATGTGCCAGTTTCTCGCAGAGTTCTCGTCCTTCCTATTGGCTATATGCCTTGCTCTCATCCACGGTGCTTTTTTAAATTGAGAAGCTTATTTCAAAAGTGACCTGAAGACTCACGTCTTTTAAGAAAAGAATATTACGTCGCGGAACCATCGGATAACTTCTAATGCATAAAATCTGTGTGATTTAAAAAATATAGATTCATATAGCAGTTGTCGTAATAAAGATTGATATCAGATTAACGACGAAGAGATTATTATAAATATTTAAGAATAATAATATACTTCAGAAGAGTGTACTTAACATTTCAGTCATCTTTTGATAAAATGTTTTATTTCAGGCAATTTTTGTGATAATGACAAAGCGTTTTTAATCGATGTTGCTTTAAACATAAGTAAAAGATTTCTAAAATCTGGAGAACCTTCCAGAATATAACATTTCACACACGTTAAATGAACGTCACGTTCTTCATGCTATATGCACACGTCCCTTCGAGCGAAAGGGTTAATTCCTGTTGTACGGTTCGCACGAAAAATACACATCCACGTAAGGCCCTGCGGCAAACTTACCTCGGAAGGCCTTAATAACAGCAGCAGCGCTTCCTAGTCCCAATCTGATGTCTCTTTCTACCTTTAGAGCAACATGTCTAGTGTATAACATCTATTCCTGAAGACGGATACGCGCTACGTTATACATTAGACATCTGTGCTTAAGCGAGATTGAGGAATCCAGTCGATTCCACATTATCAAAAATAGAAAAAACAGAGCGGGTTTACATGGATAAATGGATAAAGCATGTAAATATCTCTTGATACAACGCAAATAGAATATTAATACCGTATGACGTAGTCATTCACAAGAATAGGAATTGCTCTTAATCATCGTTTTTTCGATTCACTCGGTGATCAAGTATTCAATATGATACGTTTCATAAATCGTCCCTCAAAAATCTCTCTCGACGTCTGGGATCGACGAGGGTCAATCATCAACGCTGAAGAAACGCGGGATGAGTATGACGAGAGGTGTGAGCGGAGCGGAACGGAATGTAGAATGACGGAAGGGCGGGAGGGTGAGAGGAGGCCGCCAATATGCAACAAATCGCGTGGCCAATGTGTGCAACACGGAATGATTTTTACATATCTAATAAGTGGGTGCCTGTACATACCCTGAGGCAGTAGTTCCGGCTCGGAGGTGCTAACCGGGAAAGAGAGAGAGAGAAGAGAGAAGAAGAGAAGGAAGAAGGAGCGAGATCGGAGCAGAGCGGAACGATGCGTTCCAATGCTGTTAAGATTTGCGTAGTATTCCGTTATAGAAGTACATGAGAAGAGCACAACTTGTCTATCAAAGAGTGACGAATATCAGTCTAAACGACTATTTACGAGATCTCGTTTTTATAATTCAAAGTTTGCCAAAAGACAAATATGGATTCGCTCGTGAATCGTTATGAATAAAGACACGTAAAATTGAAAATTCCAATTGGTCCAGGAACTATTAATTTGAATGAGATCAAAATTTTAAAGAACACTGATGAGAAACTGATTCTATATTCGCAAATCTCTCATTATCATCGTTAAAAAATCCTCTCTTGATTCTTGAGAGGTCCTTAATATAGAGTTAGTAATTTTATTTTTACTAGAGGGATCCCTTAATACAAAAGACATTTTTTACACCAGTGCAAGCAGCAGTCCGCATTCTCGTCTAACATTAACATTTCAACCTTGCTCCATTTCGTCTGATATTAATTATATTTTAGCACTCGAGCATTAACGGCCCAACCATTTGCCATATTAAGCGAAAGACGAAACGACCGACACGCCAGTGGAACGAAATGATGTCTCCACGTAACGACAACGTACCAGACATTTACGTAATTCAGCCGCGTGTCGCGGCGCTCATCAACGTCGACGAGGCTGCTGCAATGGTGATGGTGAAGGTGGTGGAGTCGCGTACATATAATTTGTAGAAGATCGAGCCGGTATAACGGCCTACCTGCAAGGTCGTTTTGCGACTCGCTGCCGATCCAGCGACATATAGATCGTCTAATAATTATTAGGTGCACCACACCGACTCGCGCGCACTGCTCACCCGCTGGGCGGTTGCACTTGTTCCGACGACCTTGGCACCGAGCCGGTTCTCACGATCTTTCCGCACGCTAAAGACACTCGCCTTTCAGACGCCTCTGCGAAACTGCGCGTCCTCGAAGAAGAGTGCGTCGTCTAACGTATTCAACCCTCATCTCGCCGCTTTGCCTCATCGTTTACTCGATGTCAGTCAATTCGGTAACAACTGCTCCACGTTATCGTTCATTGCATACAAGCATCTCTTTTCTCTCTCTCTCTCTCTCTCTTGCTCTGTATTCTGTGAAAAAAGCATAATTCGAGATTCGCTGATCGCTACTACTCGAACCAATCGCTGTTACGGGATCGCCATTATCCGAATAGAAGACTGCTATTAGCCCGACGGGCAGCAAATTAGACGCTTCTTTTAACAGGGCTTATCGGGCGCGATCGTCGTTACGTCGATTATTAGCTTTATGCTGGAAACGTGTTTTTAACTCGAGTACGAGCGACTGATCCAACATTTGCATTCGTACCGTTTCATGATTAGATTTAATGATGGAATTTACATATAAGTTCGAGACGAGCTATTTATTCTTGTTGTTATATAAACACCAAATGAATACCGTCAATAGATGTAAAGAATAAGTATCCATTATTATCTTATGAAATAATCAGTTTCCAAATTAGCTGCTATGATGTTATCTACTATTCATTTTTCCTTCAGAAATATTCATGTTTCTTAAAGCGGCAGTAAGTTTAGGATTGCTATTATTTTCCCTCAATACATAGCAGCGGAGAAATAAAAACACTTGATTGACATCTTACATCGTATTGTACAATTCCCTTTCTGCAAACTGATATTTCTCACTTACGTTGGGCCTCTCACAAGAGTTACAATACGTACAATCGTTATTAACCCCTCGAGCTGCTCTCAAGCGCCGTTCTCGCATGCCCAACCCCTACGAACCCGCCTTGGGAGCGGGACTTTACGATAGTCATAGAAACGCTGATGCCACGTTTGGGATAGCTTTCGAAACATTGTCTTGCGTTGTCAAAGGCCCTCGATAGCTGTGCGATATCGCGACGCGGATCCAACATTTAAGGGGTGGCTATGGAAAGGTCAGGAGCACCGGGACTTCCCCTTTTGACGACTTTAAAGGTCCATATTCCTGTCCTTGCGCGAACATAAGAGGCACAAATGTGGCATGTAAGGGTTCATTGGCGTCGCCACAAGTTTTAGTGACTAGTTGTAGAGGTACATATACAAATTTTATTTAGAAGCTTATTAAGATTAAGTTATTAACGAAAATAAGTTTGTTTTATTATTTTATTGCCTTTGAAAATATAATATAATATGAAGAGAAAATCAATCTACACAATTATAGTAAATAAATTATTCTCGAGAAGGGTTTTAAAATTTTATGTGCTAAAATAGTATGTTTTAGTTGTACTTTAGCCTTTAAGAAGAATCTTAGATGTTTCAGGAGTTTAGGTAATAAAACAGTATGCTCTTTTACAGCTGAACTCTTCTTGCCTTTCTTGATAACCAAGCTAGTGGATTCGAATCTCTTAAACTCTACTTATCTTTATAGCTAAAGATCCTCCAGCTTATAAACTTCTCCAGTTTACGACGAATTCAAGGCAGTTGATACGACGGCTTCAAATCTAATTAGTAAATTCTGGAGAACTTTTACGGGCACTTTGCTGATGTCGAGAACCACGAGCGTTCTATGATAAATATATGGAAGCCACTTGCGCGATTTCATGATCAACTGTTTTAACAAGATGGCATGCGGAAAAAGCCGCTAATTTGCAATTATCGTTTCACATGACTTGATCATGATTTACGCGGTTTTATACGATCGGTAGCGCACGCTCGCTCGATCGAGCATTGAGACGTTCCTACGGCGACGTGGCTTCGCGAATCCGCGCGCGTAATCCCGATCCCGATCGGGAAGACGCGTTCCTCTCTTCCGTGCGCGGACGATAAGTTCGTTAGCTCGAACTTCTGGGCGGTGAGCGGTTGGGTTTACGACAGGACAGCCTCGGGCGATCCTTCGTCCTGTTAGGGGAGCTCCACCTCCTTCCACTTCATCTTCTTCGCGCGCGCGTTACATCACGCGCGCGGCCGTATTTATAATCGCGTGTCGTCACGTGCCCGAGCTAATTTCCTGCCCCGACGAGTCACCTGTTCCCTCCGACTTTGACTTCGAAGGCAAAGCGGCGCGCGGAACACGCGAAGCTTAAGTCGCGTTTGACCTGGTTCAAAGGTTCCCATAGAGATACCATCGCGCCTGGCCCGCTTTCGATCACACGAGCGTGTATTCATCGCTTATACCTGTCAATTATTGAGCTAAAGATTTCTCTAAGTGTACCAAGGATTCACTGCTGCGATTATTGAGCGCCGCAATTGTGAAGAAAGTTTATGATTGTTAATGTGATTAACAATAATTCTCGACTTATTCAATGTTACTACGTTTTATTTCATTAGTTGATAAAAGCTATTATATATTAATTGACTCTAGAGCCCATGTGTATATGCGTGTGATTTCACCGTTTAAATTTTATATATATAAATGTAAAAAGGAAATTTGAGAGAGAATGTTGAAAATATAAGACACTATAATGGACGTAAATGCAAGTGAAGGCGGTGATCGACGTTGAATGACACTTTAGCTCGCTAAACATAATAGTAACGGACATATCACGGCATTAAATTATCAAACGGGCTATTACAAAATTCCACTTGATCGTTTTGTACTTTCGAAAAATGCATCATGACTGCCTGTTTCAGAGAAAATAGTGTCGAGAGTCACACTCTCGAGTTACTCTTACTTACAAATAATGATCAGCGAGAAATATTACTGCAGAGTACAATAAAGAGAGTTATTCTCTCACTTATTCTCATCTTGTTGTCCCCTTTATTTTCACGAGTTATTTTCAAATGGACACTAAGCCTCGCGTAACGTTATTTTAGCGTTCGCCGTGTCGGCGACAGCCAGATTGGGAATAATCTGCAATAATCTCTCCGGTCTCCCGTGCGTTCTCGCGTTTCGCAGGCAGGCGAGGACGAAAAGACGGCGAACGGGGGGATTTCACGAGCGGGGTGATCCTCCCTAGAGCTCGCCTCGAATCCGGCCGGGACTTTCGCAGCGGCTCTCTCGAGAGTTAATCGCGCCGCGATTAACGGTCGTGATTGCGACTCGCTCGGGCGGCCGCGACGGACCCAGGATCCGAGGGGCGTACTCGATCGTTTACGGGCCCTCGGCATGCTTTTCTTCCACGGCCCCGCTCGCTGTGCACAGATCCGAGATACGCTCGCTAGGTCCGTTCGTTAGAAAAAAGAAAAAAGAGGGAAGAAGCAGCCGCGACGTCCCTCACGATGCGGTTTTCACTTAAAACGCGAGCAAATGCGCACGATCGGTTATCGTGGTAATTGTGAAGTGATCGACTCCTCGTCGTCACGTAGAGCTCTTCTCGATCGTCTCGATCTCGACACAATGCATGACTTGAAGTAATAAACGTTACTTCGAGATTACATGGTTTCATCCAATTGATCGTCAGAAACATGTAATGGAAACATGCTGTTTCGCCGGAAAAATTCGCCTGGAAAGAGTAAAAGTCGCTCGAGCATCATCATGAACGCGTTGTTCTGAGACTCACTTAGCTCACACGTAGGCGGGTAAGAGCCGGGACGCGCTCGTGCGCTTTCTCGAGCGCGAAGAGAGCAGCGAGCGCACCGGTGCGCTCCGTCGCGCGCTCGCAATTCGCGGGCGTTTAGAGGCGAACGTCCGTCTCGCCGCCTCGCAAAAGTATCTCTCGTTAGACGCGGGGCGCGAGAGAGCATTTTTCGCGGGCGGGGCGAAGGTATCGGAACAGGCCGGACGAGAAAGAGAAAACAAGAAAGAAAGAGAGAGAAAGAGGGCGAGAGAAGGAGGGAGAGGCGGAAAGGACAGGCCAAGATACACCTGCGGATCGGGACGGCCGACCGGCCGGAGAGAGAGAACCAGTCGACGCGGAATAACTGGTATTAATACGTCACGTAATTACCGTGCGAGGGGAATATACCTGTGTGTATACCTGGCGTTGCCCCGGCCCCGGCGGGGCGGCCAGAGCCCCGCTTCAAGAGCGGACCGAGGAGGCCGAGGAGAGAAATAAAGAGAGAAAGAGAGAAAAAGAGAGGGAAGCTGGCATAACCGCGCGCGAATACGCTCTTGCGCGCAACAGCTCACGCACGCACGCACGCACGCACGCATGCGGGAGGGCTCGCTTTTAGACTCGCGGAAGATGCATGCCGGGGTAAGAAGAGAGCATGCATCCGTGCGCGGAGAGGCAGTTTCCAGGCGGAGAGCGGAGGTTGCTCCGGGCCATGCTTCTGTTCCGAGCCATTATGATAATTTCGCCGGAAAGAAGGTTACCGACTCTTCGGCCGTCGGCGACTCGCTCCCCGCTTGCGTTGCCGCCGCGATTCACGGCCGCCCCGTGTTCCAGCGCGGAGCGATCGCGAGATCCGAAGCGCGAGCGGACGGCCGCACGGACGGACGAGCGGACGGCAGCTCGCCATTACCGCCCGCTAATTCGACGCTTGCTCTATCCCGCGGCTCCGACCGCAGAAAACTCCCCTGCTTACTTGCCCGGGGATTTAGGCGTGTGTAGTAATAGGGACACTTTGTGGCGAATGCCGTCGTTACCCTATGGGTTTTCTCAGGGATGCCAGGGTTTTCGGAAAAAATTCAGGCCCCGCTTCACCGCCACGGGAGTGACCTGCGTGCGTTCTTATTGATGCTTCGGTCACACACATGCACACACGTACCATATTTTCTTACTTATTTCATTCTTGTGGTCTCGATTCGGACCTTGAAGAATATTTTACTATGTTTAATTTACGTGGTAGGATAGATATGTAATAAAACATTCAATTCATTTATCGTTGAAAATAATTTATATGTATGCAGCGCAAATGCAAAAATATTTCCATTCATATCTCTCGTAAGATGTAAATTCAGATAAACTTTCCGTGCGCGTGAGTTCTCGTCGGAAAAGCGAGCTGACGCAACGAGCGCGAATCCGTCTTGTCGTCTCTGGAACCGCGATATTTTACCGAGCCGGCTCGAGCCGAGAGCTGGGCCAAGAAGCGCGGAATTTACTGCTTCGACGGCGAAATTTATTATTGATCGGGCTTAACGACGAGAACGCGCTCGAGCTATCGCGCGCGCAATCGGCGGAGAGTCTGAGCGATCCACGAAGCACGGCTGACGCGTATGAAATTTATTACGCTACATTTATCGCAATCAAGAGCCGCGCATCGCGTCGCGGCTCTCGAACTCCTCTATGTTCTTCGTGGTGCACTTTAGCACTGTCGGCGTCGCCCGGTCGCCGTTCGCGAAATCGAGATCGCATCTGCCGCAGACTCCTCCGCAGTCATCTCGTCGTCGTCGTAGCGAGGCGTGTACGCGAAGCTGACGAGAAGGACGAAGGGGAGGACGAAGACCGGTAACGTCCAGAGATGAACGGAGAGGAGACTTCGCGGGAGAAGACGCGCGCGAGAGGGGTCGAGGAAGGAAGAGGGACGGAGATTGAGAAAGGGAGAGGTCGGCGGAGGTTACAAGGTTACACGCGTCCAGAACAGGGCCCCGCTCGCGCGAGCGAGCGAGCGAGTGCGCGCGCGGTGAGGCCCGCCTGAGGTTCCCACGGTGCCTGCTCGCGGCGAGGCCCCGGCTCTCTCGCATGCTACTCCACGCTATGCTCTTACGCTATACGAGCAACATTAAGGTTGAGGAAGGCACGGAGAAACGAGCGACCCGGGCGAACTCGGCGAAGAACGACGAAGAGAGAGGGAAAGACGGAAAGTGAGACGAAGCGAGGGACGGAGAAAGCACGGGGGAAAAAGAGAGAGAGAGAAGAGGCGGAGAACGTACCTCGATGAGAGAGGGAGCAAGAGGAGGATCGGGAGGAGACGGCGAAGGTGGGACCACGCAACAATCGTGTACGCGGCGCGTTATTAATATCTGCTTTCGTTCACCTCCGCCCGCCGCGGTGATTCGTAAGTGCGGGTCTGCGCAAGCCGAACTCGCTCGCTCATGTATGCGTGGCTGGTTCTACTACGAGTGGGCACCACTCGCGGCAGTAGTCGCGAGCGATTCCTGAAGCTTCGCCTAGAGTTGGCCCAGTGCCGGTACGAGCAACGTCGATTATGCACGCGGCCAGCTCGCGCTCATCTCTTCCCTCCCGTGATAGTCTCTCAAAAAGCGGCTTCAGTTCGACGAGACAATTTCGCTTATTTATTTCACCCTGGCATTCTTATTCTCCGTACGTCCGTCCGAGACGCCAGTCTCCCATCATCCCAACCGAGAATCCACCGGCAAGACGTACCTTCGTCTCGCGGTTCGTATCTCGCGATCGAGGTGGAGCGCGCTGGCGCGAAACGGATAGGCGTAAACGCTGCTGCTTACCGTACAACAGCCGCTCAACGGCGCCGTCCGTTTAAGTTTCCGTTAATCCGCCGCACGCCCGGGCCGCGGATACCCCAGCATCGCCGGAGATTACGGTCGCTCGTCAGGCGTTAATATCGGGTGCCGCGCGCGCCTTCCTCTGGGACTCACCGTGATCCGGGCTCGGCAACTCGTCGTTTACCCTGACCGAATCGCCGCGCGAAATGCGAGCATCGCGAGCGCGTCGCACGCACGTCCGCACGCATGTACGTACGCACGTGGGAGAGTCGCTGGGATTTCTTCTTTTCGTGTCCCTCCAAGCTCCCGGGCTGCGGGCGTGATTGCTCCTTTGACCTACCGTCACCGTCGAGGAACGCGACCGCCTTTGGGGGAACGCGCGTTTTCGGAGCGCAATTCACCTGTTACCAGCGGAATACGAAGCGGCACTTCCGAGCGCGGAATCGCACGCCTCTCCTTCGCGTGATACGCGATCCTAAAAAATCGCCGGCATCCTTACCGGCGCCCGGGTCGCTGGCTTTCCCACGCCGGGATACGCCGATGATGTCGACCGACGACGGCTCGCGAGTAAACCGCTCGTGCACGCGCACGAACGGAACGGTCTGTTTCGCTTGCTCGCGAGAACGGCCGCCGCGCGTTTTACGCACCCACGTAACTTTCTCGCTTCATCGCCCTCTAATTCATTCATAATTTTCGACGGGCGAACGACGGGAATGTGATTTAGCGCCGTTTGCCCACCGCGCTCGCCAGATAAATATAGCGTCGATTAAGCTCTTTACGGGGAATTTATTATCACGTTGCTGTATCGAGAATCACGATTCGATAACATGCATACAGTGAAAGTACACGTTTTCCTATTGATATGAGGGTTATTAAAGAATACAGGTATCGAGTCTGAATTTATGTCCTCGTCGATACCGGATATATTTGCCTTTGTCGAGCAGACCGGCGTGTGGCGAATCGTCTCGTGAATGTGTAATCAAGTTACTGTACTCGGGACTCCGACGGCAGTGATAAATAGCGATTTAATGAAAGCCGAAGGTGCGGGAGGAAAAATCTCGCATCGCGGTGCCGAGAATCCGGCCAGGGGCTCGCGCGGTTTCACGAGGAATTCCCTAGTAACGGGACGGAGGGAAGTGGAGGGCGAACACGGACACAAAACGAGTCTACGTGCTCTAGCCTCGGCGCCGCAGCCTCCACTTATTGGCACGTATTCGAGAGAACGGCGTAATTGCCGCATCGCGAGCGCGCCGGTAGGACGGAGAAAGGAAAATGTCCGCGCGAGAGAAAGACGGGAAGGACTTAGCTGATGCAAATAGCGGCAGCCGTTAGCAGCGTCGGGACTCACCTGCCTCGCATCGCGAACCAGCCCTCGCACGCTGGACGTGGGCAGACACGTATCCAGCCTGTATAGTCTTAAGAACCGGTATAATTTCGATGGGCTCAAAAAGCGACGGTGATCCAGCACGCTTTTTCGAGAACTTGAGAAAATCGATCCAAATCTCATGTAAACTCACAATCAGTGTTTACATCAATTCAGAAAAATTTGGATTAGGGATTATGATTGCATGAAATTTTTTAAAACTTGGTCAATTTTCTACCGTGATACAACTTAAAAGAGAAAATTAAATTTTTAATTCTGATCATTGCTTGCAGCAAGACAAAATCCGGAATGCAAAATTGATAGAAATTCACGCATGAGGTATTTGTCGTTGCGTCTTAAGAGAGAAATTCAAAGCGACCTCGATCCTTACTATCGCCGAAGCAAGCTATGTATTATCGATAGACAAGATTAATTACTTTCGCGGCGTTAAGATTTTCTATAATTTCACGCATTCCTCACTTAAACTACAAAAATTAACCGGTATTTTATAAACGTTCTGCGCGACGGAGATATAACGTTTCCCATAGCCGCTTGGCGTTTCTGTCGATCGAAATTAATTATCTTTCTTTTCATTAAATCGAAAGAAACTGCATTTATCTCCAGAATCCAAACAGAAAAAGATAAATCGCAAAGATATGCAAGAATCACAGTGATTCGATCATCATCAAACACATGTATGATCGCACATCATATATTCCAAGCTATGAAAAAGTGAATCGTCCATGTTAAGAATAAAATGCTCGTCGGAGTCATTTGGATATCTTTCGACTTTTATATTATCATATGTGTTTCTTGCAATCTAGAAAAAAAATCTCGTACTTTAATCTCTTAGGACTGAAAAGATAAAATTGAAAAATCAAAAGGACATAAAACATATTCGATATTCTGGTGAGATACTTTACGATCTTATTGATTGGCTTGCCGGACATTCTAGCGTTAAGTAGTTATAGATAAAGACAGTAGAAAAACGACCGGTACATACGTGTACGTGTATACAAGTGAACGTGTATGGTGCTGAGCATAAAGCCGATTTAACGTAGCAAGCCTTTTGCAGCTGAACTTTCACATTCTGATTGGAACAGCGAGCTCGTGGTGCTCCGAGAGTTCCTGAGGTCACCGTTCGAATTGACCGGCTGCTGTTCCGAGTCAAGAGTCGTCTATTTCCAACCGGACAGTGATTTAAAACTTTATACTTTAAAGATGAGCATATTTAAATGTTAATTTTGGATCGATGATTAATTATAAATTAATGCACTTTCTTTTATAAAATTTCTCGTTAAAGACTTGCTCCCACATAAATTTTGCTAAAATGAATAGTTAAATAGTTTAATTATTCATATACTTATCGTCGTAACATAGTCGTTTGTTATTAGCATCCAGAATGTGCGTCGTTAGTAATTAGTAAAGCTGTCTTACATATGTACAATGTCCTATCAATTTTAGCAATAAATAATAACGCAGTGTATCAATGAATATCAAGAGTCCATTAACTCTTAAAGCTGCGAAGGTCACTTAAACGTTTTAAATCCGTTATTTATGCTTATAAAATCAAATGAATAAGCTGCGTGCTGATTTGAATAATTTCGCATCAAATGATCGAACTACTTGGAACTTATTCACGCGCAATATTGTTTGCTAATTTATTAGGTCGCCCATGTTTTTTATATTCCAACATAAGCAGGCTCGCGCTAAATTCAAGTATTGAGTTGTAACATATATCCGTCCTGTCTCCTTAGTGTTTTTAATAACGAACACATGTTGCAACGCATATTATTGAAAACTCCAAAAAAGCAGAACGGATACATGTTACAGCTCAATACCTTTAATTCAGAATTCATACACCAGCGTGACGCGTTGATTCTAACGATCTCATTCGACGATGACAACGCGAATCGAGCGCGCGAACTCAATGCCGTCTTCCCGAGGATGTGCCTCGTCGAATATTCAGCGGCGATAATTCAGCGCGTGCATGAAACCGACGGGAAAAAAGAAATAGACGTGTTGACGATCGCGTGGAAAAGCCGCGGCGAGACCGGATTGGCCGGGCATGAACAAAAGGCGCGAGTTTACGCGCATAAGGTGGACCTTGCACCGCTGAATATGCATATCGGACTCGGGCCGCCGATCGTAATCCCCCACAGGCGGTGTCAGGCTCTCTTGACCCGACAGTTTTGTCATGGTAATGCGCCTATTTTGTATTTTAATGCACGGAAAGAGATTATACGGGTAAATATGGGGAAGTGTGGTCGTTTCGTATGGCGGCTAGCGCGCCAGGAAACCCTCGCGATCGATGAGAATTTTTGGAGTAGGCGACCGGTATCCTCGAACGGCTTGCACGTTAACGATCTCCGGTTGTTCGTTACTTAAATAACGCTTTGTAAACTCCACCTCGGTAGCATAACGGTAGACTTGAGCAAGGAATTCCTTACGGCGAACTGTTCGCGTACCGTAATGTTCAGAGCCGATGGTAGTCTGGATTAATCATGTGCTTTATTGCACGTCGATCGTACATTAAGCCTTGCGAGAAAGAAAATGAGTAAATTATTTGTATATTTAGAGCAAAAGGCGTTATTCTCTCAATAAATTTATGCAACTGTTACAAAAATTTCCCATTCCTTTAATTTATATATACTATTGTAAATATGTACATATAATACAGTTTATTACAACGTAATACATGCGATACAGTTTATTCACGCAAATTACTGGAAATTACTAATAATTAATACCAATCCATCGAAGCCAATATTCATTATTCGATTTAAATTAGAATTTCAATAGATTAGAGAAAGTAAATTAATATCTCGTTCTCTTATGAAAAAATCCTTCTCTTTATCGCTCACGAGGCAATAGGTGATATGAAAACAAGTCAAAGGAAAAATCACTCATCTTGAAATCTAGTTTCAAGAGTCGGACACACACACATGTACCTATACCTATATAGTTCTCTCTCGGACAGAGAGAAAAAAACAAATGTATCGTGCATGACGACCTGGAAAATTGCGACGGTCAAGTGGGGCAGAGCGACGTTGAGACGCCGCGCGTGGCGCGACGCTATTATTTATAATTAGCGTTGGAATCCCGTCAAAGTCGTCCACGTTTCCACGAGCCTTTCCGTAGCCGCGGGAGATGCGTGACCGATCGATTTGCTGCCATCGACGTGCAATCGAAGCGATGCAAGGATCTGCCGCAGTGCGTATTGACGTTTATCTCGCCGTAACGGTATCTCGAGTCGGCTCTCCTCTCCCGGATTTTTCTGCGGAATGCCCCAGGCTTCCTAAGCGTTCATTTATTCACGGTTTCTTGAGTGACAAGACATTTTTTTCATCGATACCAAGGCGTAAACAGTTTTTGAATTATAAGCGAGAGGAAATAAAATTTCAGTTTCAGTAAAACTTATTTAAATTGAATTAAAAAGAATTTATGAGTTTCAAGTGACGTGCTCATAAAATTAATGTTCGTTTATCTTTATCTCTATGTGCTTACTTGAACAAGTTATAAGCCTTCTTCCTCATATAATAGCTTTTACGATAAATTGTTTAGTTTTGCTCACAGGCTTCATCACACGAACTTTATATCGAAGATGAATCAGCGGGCATTTTACAAATTTAGTGGCCAATCTTCCGCGAGTCTACGAAATAATGAGCTGCATTCGCGCAGATAGGCTGATTTTCTCTCATCGATTACTTCCTCGTGCGGCTCATCGGAACGGCGCGCGCGTATTCTTATCCTCCGTTGCGAGGATGAGAGCAACGAGACGAGAGCCGGATGGGGAGAGGAGGAGGCTGCGAGAGGGTCTGGCTGCCGGCCGGATTACTAATCATTTCCCGGGTCCGAGAAACCCCGCTAATTGATTAAAGTCACGATCCTGACCCTGCCGTAATATCGGCAATCTCTCGCCGGCGCACGCTGGCGCGGACAGGGCGCGAGAGAGCGAGATAAATAGAGACGAGGAGACGAGACGAGAGAGAAAGAAAGAGCTCGAGAGAGGACATTCTCTCTTGAGTGGGTGTCCCGCACAGTCTTTTCTCCCTCGGCCCTCCCGCCCTTATGTGTGCGCGCCTCTTTAGTTTTCTTTCTCGTTACTCTCCCTCATCCCCCTTCGCCATTTCGGTTCACCCCGTGGCCACACGCCTCGCCTGCAGCCGTCCTCATCGTCGTCCTCATCGTCGTCGTCGTCGTCGTCGTCGACTCTCCATTGTTGCGCGCCGTGTTCCACCCCAGCGAGGGAAACAATGTCTAATTTCAGTTAATGCGGCCATAATGGCCGTCGTTGCATCGGCCCGTGCGCGGAACTTCGATGCCGGGAGAGAGAGATAAGTGAAATCCGCGCGAACGTGCTCTCGTGTGCTCGTTCATACGTATAAGCGACCACGCGGATGCATACAGCCACGACCGGCGTGCTGGATTATCGGCTGCCCTCTTCGAGGATTTCATAACTGCCGGGGAATCGCTCGCGCGCGATTGCGAATGTATACGATTACCCGCGACCAGAGTGGTTGAGAGGGAGGGAGGCAGGGTGGACGATCGGCCAGCCGATCGATCGACTGATCGACCGTAAGATCGTAAGACTGATCGCGCGTGGTAGATAAAGATTGATAAGTCTCGGCTCTCCGTTCTCAGCGCGAATACGCCGAGCGGAATTCTGGAGGTCTTTGCTAAATGATGCTTTTGAGTCATAAAATTACTCCACGCAATTCAATATTTTCTAGCTATTAATTTTAGAAATTCGTCATTGGATTAGGATAATTTCTGTAACACGCGTGAGATTTTTTATTAAGAGCGATAAACTGGTAGGATCGCGTGATTATTAAAATAATCGGTCGGAAAGAAAGCGAAATGAGCGGACAGAAACGAGCGTGCATGGAGATCGGAGCAAGTGATCGGCGCGAAACGCGTGCAAATAAAGGACGTGAGAACGAGAAGAGAGAAAAAGGAAAGAGAGAGAAAATCGGCAGAGCCGGCGAGAGGAGAAAGAGCGTGAAAGCAGGACGAGAGACGGAGAGAGGGAAAGAGCGAGGCGGTTCGATACGTTTCTGTGTTGTGCAACGCCCGCGTAATTATAACGGGCGTGCGGGACGGTCGTTTGATAATGACTTTCTGAATGCAGGTCTCCGACGATGAAATTAGGGTTATTTGCCTCTCGAGTTCTCTCTGCGTCTCCTCTCGAGCTCCCACCGCCTTCGCCTCCTCGTCGTCGTCGCCGTCGTCGTGCGTCCTGTCTCCTTTTGTTAACGAACGTTCGATGATACATATCTACGTACGTGCGCGTCGTCCGTGTAAGAGTTCACGAAATTCGAGCTACGTTCGTGCTCGTTATGAAAAAAATGACGCAATAACACGCCGACCAGGCGGAATCGTTTATGGGAAAGAGAAGGGTAATCTGGTCATTGTGGGACCCTTTCTTGAACGAGAGAGACCAAATTGTATAAGATCCTAATAATGATATTTCGAACGATAAAGAGTATACTTGAGAATTTTTTTTATTTTATATTTTTATCTTTATTAAATTGAAAAAAGTATTAATAATATTAATAAAGCTAATAAATGTTTTCTCTTTGTGGATTTATAAGTTTCTTCTATTTCAGTAATTACAAAATCGGATATATAACCACTAAATCTTCGTAATCACAAGAGAAACCGAAATTATAGTTATTCGCACGTTAATCGCTACGATTCTTTCGACATTATCGACTTGTGAAATGGAAGCGCATCCGTACATAAATGGGTTAATTACCCTAGCACGCGCATAAATTACACAGAAGAGAAGCAGCCAGTCATTTTCACGCAGAGCTAGGATATTGAGCGTTGTTGTTTTTTTCTCCTTCTTTTCCTTTTTAAGTAAAGATATTGAAGCAGGCGCGAAGTAACGGCTGCGGGTTGTAAAATAAACAGTACAGATTTATTGCGAGAGAGTATGGGAGAAACACGCGCGCGCGCGCGATGGCGAGCGAATGCGTTTCTAAGTTCCTCGTTTTAACGAGCGTATTAAGTACGTAACGGGGCCTTCCAGTCGCAAGTCGCTATCGGAGTATCGCGATGGGCACACTCGATAGTTACGCGACCAACTGAAGAGTGCTCAGCGCGATAACGCTAATTTCCAATTCCGCAGTCGCGAACTGGAAAATAATTGACTAATAAGACGCGCTTCTTTTTCCCCGTAGCGAAGACGAGTTCGAGAAGTGGCCAGTGTCGCCATTAAAACGCATATAAATGTAACGACGACTAGCAATACGCTGATCTGAACTTATCAAGAACCACTGAGATTAATATCTTCTTGGAGAATTCTCGGAAAGAAGTTTTAAAAAAATGAGTTAAAATCGATATGGAGCAAACGTAGATAGTGGCGCGATACGGGATTCAAAAAAGTAACAAAAACTTCTGCTTTCGGTATCTTTACGGGTTTCTCTTATCACCTTCTTGTCTGCGATAAATCCACTCGTATTTTCTTATTCAACCTTTTCGTTCCAGTTCCCATTGCCGCCTTGAAAAATCACCGTTTTTCGGGCAACAGATAAGTTTCCGAACATCACTCGCGCATTTGGAAAAACGTGCATTTCGCTTTTTCCCTCGTGACAATAACTCATGTATCGTCGCGCGCTCGCACACATGGACACCACCGCCGCTACCATCACCACCACCACCACCATCATCATCATCATTCTCGAATAGACAAGAAAGACGGGGGAAAAGCCGGGGTCCCGGAGTAAACGCGCTATCCCGTCCCGAGCGCTCGCAATTAAGGGTTAATTAAATTGAGCGGCTTCCTAGATTTCTGTAATCATCGCGGACAGTATCTACGGGGTAATCTTCAGCGCATCCTGTCTGCCTCAAGGGGCCCCACGGAAGGAAGGGGCCCCTGAGGTAAGGTCATGCACCCCGCTGACCTCGGACCATCGTCCCTCCCCTTCTCTCTCTCTCTCTCCCTCTAGTTCTCTCTTCCCCTCCCGTCTTACCTCTTGTTGCTCCTCCACCGTTTCTCTCCCCCTCATTGCTTCTCTCCTCTCGCTTTCAGCCCCCCGCCCTCCCCCTTTCTTACTCCTTTCCTTCGACCTCTCGCCTCCTCTGCTTCCTCCCGTTGCTGCCGTTGCTGTTGCTGCTGCTGCTGCTGCTGCTGCCGCTGCTCCTGCTGGCAACTCCCCTCACCTTCGTCACACCCCCTTCTCTTCCATTCTGCGACCGCTCGCTCTTGCACTCCTCTTCTCTCTTTCTCTTTTCTTCCATCTCCTCTTCTACTTCTTCTTCTTCTGTTTCCTCTCCGCCCTCTCCGCCCGCTAGTTTTCCTCTCTTTCTCTCTCTCTTTCTTTCTCTTTCCCTCATCCCCGCGCACCTTTCGTACGAGCGTGTACAGAGCAGAGACTCAGGTGAGTGTATACAGAATTACGTGCCCCGCGCTCTCGAGCTCAACTCGAATTATTATCAAAAGACCGGGGCACATCATCGCAGATAATAGGCGGATGTCGCTGTGACAGGGCAGAAAACGCGACGTCCCTCCCCCCGCGTTCCTGCGTGTCTACGTTCCTGTGGGAAAAACTGCGTCGCGGACGGCCGAGCCGCGCCACGCGGCTCTCGTGCGAATAATCGTGCTCGAGCTACTCTCTCGCGAAGTGCAACGCCACTCACGATATTCGAGAATGCGTCTGGGAAGTAATGCGCTTTCTGTGAATCGCGGACGAACGGGAGCGTCCCAGACGTAAAATAAGGAACAAATTGTTCCGATCTTGAGAGCATAATAGTTTTAATATAAAACTTAAAGATTGGAAGAAATCTTAAAATGTATATCTCGAATTTAAATGAATGGAAATGAGTTTTTCCACAATTATTGACAACATTAACGTGAAATTATTAGACAGATGTGTGTAAAAGTAACGTTAAATAATTTTTTAGTGTAGTGTGCGTCTCTGAAATCTGAAGTCACAATCGTGATAAAAACATGTATTGAGAATAAAACTTTAATTGTCTTGTGTATAACAATATAATAATAAAATTAAATTTAAAGTAAACAATCATTCTTCAAATACTCTTTTTCGTATCCCTGCAATAATCCTTGCTTCCATCGCTGATATCTCTCGATCTACTACCCTAAACCTCAGAAGAAAAAAAGGGTGCAAAAACATGACTCTTATACCGCGCGATGCCATAGTTCAAAAGCCTGCAGATTCAACTTAATTCGCACGCATAGTCGGCATTTCCTCTCATTTTCCTCTCGCCGCCACTTTCGTTTCGCGCAGGAAACGTAACGTCAATTTCCGTTTCGTGTTTCTCATCGATCAGATCGACGCGTGCAGTCGATACGCGTAAAAACGCGTGATTTACCAGGTTTACGGTCAGCGGCACGAGCACGCTTCGGGGCAGGTGGAGGGCCGCGCGATGGATGGCCACGTCTCGGACGGAAGTGGGTACGTATACACCTGGGCAGACCGGGGGAGCCGATGACCAGCTCGAGCGCACCTCCTCGCCTCCTCTCGTCGTGCGCGCGGCAGAACAAGGCTAGATGTTATCGCGCGTGTGGCGCGAGTAGCCAAGTTCAAGAGCAGAGGAACGTAGAATCGCGGGCGGGGATAACGCGTGGGAACCTTTCCGGCCTTTCCGCGAGTGGCAATTAAAGATTGCCCGCGCGGCCGGCTGCGCCGAAAGCGAGTTCGGCACGCTTCGGAGCTTCAACTTCGGGCGGAACTTCCAGCGAGTTATGCGATTCAACTGCTCGAATGCCGTGAAATAGAGATATCCGTGTTTTAAATGAGTTTGGACAAGTTTAAGCGGAAACGGTGATCGATCTTTGCGTCTACTCACTTCTAACGTTGTTATGTGTTATTTCAATTAAGTACAGACGTTGTTTGAATGCGCATTGTTAAATTTGAGTAGCTCGAGGGATCTGATCTATTCCAGATTCTAGGTTGAAGTTAGAATCGTTTAAAATCCACTTAATTAAACGAAAATTTTCGTTTTACAGAGCATGTACTTAAAAAAAGTAATGCTTGCAATTATCACAGAAATCAGCGGAGTAATTGTGGATATATAAATAGTCGTATATTAATATAGATAATATATAGTCATGAATAGTATTTTAAATTCTGCAGCTCGATCGGACAACATGTGAAACCAGAGATCGCGGGAGTTCGATTTACGGTCCGTGTGACGGAGAGTTTAATGGGTGATCACAGCGAGTCGCATGATGCGAGCGTTATCATTCGATCGACGGCATTTCTCAGGATATCATGATCAAAGTGGTTTTCTAATCGACAGTGTAAAAAGCATTGTTTTTTTAATTAGCTATAAGATAGAATGAGATTTAATCTAGACTCAAAACATAGGCAGATAATCGCCATCAAGATTTGCCACACTGAAATCACCCATTGAGATCTATCGCTAATAAATTCGTAAAAAGGGTTCAGTACAATGCATACCTTCCCGGCGCATGCCCATCTTCAGGCACTTTCTCAAGCGGCAAAATTGGCACTGGTTTCTATGGTGTTGATCGATGGGACAGTTTCTGTTCCCTCGACACGAGTACGTCAGGTTCCGCCTAACACTCCTCTTGAAGAAACTTTTGCATCCTGAAAAAGAAAAGAGCGCTTGTATTAATTTCACATACGTAATTAACACATGTCAGAGAATTTGGTATATTTCAATTATTCCAATGTGCATTGATATCGACCTTACTTATTGTTGCAAATTTTTATTTCATATTGCGAAATAAATAGTTTAAGAAATGAAGATTATACGTTTACGTATAAATATGTCTATAATATTCTTTAAATCAAAAAAAGTTTTCTACGTCATAAATAAAGTGGATAAGATCCCATTTCTCGAATCCTGTCGCGAATTATAGGTCGTGTAGAGCGAGCTTTACATGATGGAACCAGTTCTGTTATTCTGGTTACAGCACAACTTGCGACATGCAGTACCTACTTGTGCAATTTTATCTCTACAATCTTGATAATCTAAACAAACGATCTAGTTGCTAAATAAAACATCTCTTTACCGTTTCCTAATTATGGCGCGGTGCTCAATCTTGTCGAGATTCTGTAAAAACAATTCCGTTGGAAAAATCCATCTTCCGCGGTGAATATCGCGGTCGATTTCAATTTCTCTCAATACTTTGACATAAATTTCTCTGTTCATATCACGTACACGATGTTGTATCTCAAGCCTGATCTTCTAACGTGGTAACATCGACCACTTCAACACCGACAACGAGCGATTACAATTCTACATCGACATTCGCATTAATTCACACGCTACAATGTTCTCGCGTGTAACCGCAAACGATAATCGCGCAATCGGCAATCAATAAAGTAGCAGTGATTAGCTACTACGCGCTGAAATCGATCTATGCGAATGCGGACGGTATGCAGATTCTTATTAATGAAATGCATACGAGCAAACGTGAATGCGACTGGACTGATGCTTACGGAACAGCAAGTTTCTCTTGCTATTGGATGCATCTTGAACACACACAACATGCACACGTGGGATGACAAGATTGCATAGCACGACCAGAGATGCGCGGGAGTCTCGTGAACGAAAACAAGGCAGCGAGGGGGTTGGCGGGGGAGGGACTCGGACCAATGATACGTGATTACGCAAATTCTGTAACGTGCACGTCGCAACGAGACCGATGCACCTAAGGTCAACGCGGGAAGCACGGGATCTAAGTTACGGCGGATGCACGATCTGGCACAATAGCGGTTGCTGTATCTACACACGCGCGTCTTCGGACGGATATAGCGCGACCGGCTTCTTATGGGAATGAGGAGCGGCGGCGTCGAGTCGAAAGTACCGAATGATTCGATCACGAAAATCTTATTAGTAGCTGTCCCAGTTGAGAAAAAGATAGATAAATAGAGATAGAGAGAGAGATTCAATACTCTCTCCTCCTCGTCGTCAGCGTCGTGAGCGAAGCTGTGAGCTTTCGCCGCGATTATTCTCGCGATGTCATCTCGAACAAGCTCATGTGATTGATGATCTCAGTAATTCACTCTTTTCATAGTTAATTGATGTTATTTTAAAACAGACCACCTTACAGATTACAAAACATTTCTCGTATTTTATTTCACTATCTCGGACGTTTATCTTCGACTTTTCAATCAAACCATATGCAGGTCTGATCGAAAACTGCATAGCGGAGATGGTAAATTGTATCGACGAGTCGGCCGCCCTTTGATAGTCGCGTGAGTGATCATGCTCGCGGCTTCTTAATGAGTGGTTAGCTTAATTGCAAGTGGTAATGGAGCGTCGGAGGAGAAAGGGGAGCGGGATCCGATAAAGGGTCACTAGCAGGGAGTGACGACGCGGTGCGACACGATTCAATTTAATAAACAGCGAGGCGAGCAATAACTCGCGTCGTAAAAGCACGTGGGACACGCACGTGAGCCGGGCAGCGCCGGCCGGCGCGCGCACGGTACCGGGGTTAAAAGGTGATCCGGCTGCGCGTTGGTTTTAATTAAAACGGACTCCACCGGATAGAGGAACGCGCGCGCACCTGCGTGCAAATGACGGCGAAATAAAATCGACAACATTTCTCTATGAAATGTTGCAATTAAAAATGAATCTCCACGTGCAGCCACGAGTGACAGTTTCTGCAAAAGTCACTTGAGGATCTGACGATGTGTGAAAAACTTTACGTTAAAGAAGAAATATCATAGATATTGGTTTGTAATATTATATTATAAGAATCAGGTGAACGTTAATCGAGCACTTGTTGCGGATCACATCCTTGAAGTATCCTGCTAATGGCATAAAGTGTTATAACGGTCACTCGGGTACGATGTTAATTAATCAACTGCAGACAAACTTCAGGTTCACCGAAACGTCGGCCGAGGAAAGATTCTGATACCTGCCCGATAATCCCTGTCATGTAGTTTAACTAATTACATTGCCCTCGAATACCGATGCGACGCGGCAATTACAGCGGCGCACTACTCCCTGACTCCCCGTTCCTTTACCGCAAATTTACTCGAAATTATTTCACCGGACGGCGATAAAATCCGCGCGGGAAGAAATTACGATGCGGCGATGTTAAAGAATCGCGTACTTCGTAAGGATTACGTGTATACCTCGCAAAGGGATCGGGCTTATGTAGCGAGATCGGTTATCGCGATCGATGGCACGACGCGTACACATAGATAAGTAGTTACCGTAGCTAAGTCGGCAATTTATATCGTAACAGGACGCCCGCTGCGCACGAACTTTCGAATCGAGATAAAGAGGTGGCTTCGCTCGCGCGCGAAGCCGCGATCTGTAAGTCATTCGCGAGAGCTCAGCTATACCTGACGCTCTCGTTCTCTCGCGCGCTAGCATTCTTGCGGAGACATCCTTCTCGCCTTTTCGAGATAGAGAACGTGATACCGGTGACATGAGCGATCGCGTAAGAAAAGCGCGAGCCTTGTCGCTGATCGTGATCCGGGAACGAACCTTATGGATGCCTTACGCGGCGCGATATATCGAGATAAGTTCATCAACCGTTATCGTTTATGGTAAGTTGGAATAAAAGAGAGAGCGTTTTTACAAATGAGACTCGAGTTCGAGGGATTAAAAACTTAATCACCATTAATGTTATCTAGGTAAATAATTCACATCATCTTTCATTTTTTCTCGTAAACAAGAAAATAAACTTGAAGAAAGATCAAAGGCGATACAAACGCGTACCGAACCCACGAGTCCGTCTGGTTCTTAAGCCTGAGCTTTTAAGCACTCGACGTCGCCGTCGTCATCGTTGTCGCTGCCGTTACTCGTGTCGTTGCCGACGTCGATGTCGCCGGTGCTGGCAAAAACGGCGACCGAGGAGGGACACGGGAGAAGAAAAAAAAGAGAAGGAGAGCCGGGTCGCCATAACTACAAATTGCATCGTTACACGCAAATTACGCGATTACTCTGTGCGAGCCAACCACCGGACGACCACGCATATGCACACGTGAGCTCTGTAGTAGCGCAAGAGAGAGAGAGCAGGAAAGAAAAAGCGAACGAGAGGAAGAGAAAGAGACCGCGCGGCCTGACCGAATGCAACGAAGACGAGAAGAGAGAAAGAGTGAGAACTCGCGCGCGCAACTACCGTTTATACTTTCAGATGCAGCTCGCGCGCCGCGAGCTCAAATTGCTCGCGCCATTGAATTTTCATTGCTCGAGCTGGTCCCGCGCGACCAGCGTGGCACGTTTTCCTAATGCCAACTCTTGGTGGGACAACCGCCGACAGGTTGTGCTTGCTAAAAAAATCAGTCTTCTCAACTTGTTCAATCAGATTAATTTAAGGCTTTTACATTTTACAGCAATACATTGTAAATAGCAATGAGCAAGCAGCTCTCGTGCAATTTTATGTTGATATGTAGACAATCTCCATTTTTCATTTAATACAAAAAGGAAACGGCTTGAACTGTCTTGAGACTTGATCGACTTATTGCCACGCCTAATGAGAAGTTGATTTAATTTTAATAGGTCGTGTTCCACGCGGAGAGCGATAATTACGTTGCAGAAATGACGCGACGTCGTGCTCATTGACCCGAGAAACCACAACGATTGACCGATTTGTACCTCGCCTGTCGCGTATTAATATTATTCGCAACGTGTATGGAAAGGTCTGGAGAAAATTAAGAAATATTAAAGAAAACCGAGAAAAATATCGAAACGTATACATTAAATTACAGAAACCTTGACTGAAAAAGAAATATACTGGTATGTGGAAATAACATAACAATTGTATTTATATATTTATCAATGTTAAGTAAGTTGCCATTATAATAACTATATTTATAATGAATGGTAATAGCAAAATAATTAAATAATTTTCTTCCATTTTCTGAAACGTCAGAAACTAGTCAGACCGATAAATATTATTTATCAGAGAGTTGATCTGCAATTAAGGGTGTAACAGTCCAGGAAAAGAAAGAGGTAAATTATGTGCCAGACAGTTCGACGTCGTAGTCTCAACAAGAAGGAAGCGACTCGTACGAGAGAATCGCGAGAAAATAACTATGCACGTGCAGAGTAGAGTAAAAAGGATCCAGGAATGCGCGAGAGTCGGAAAAGGGAATCTGAGAGCGGAATGTAGTGAAATACGTAGGGAGAGAGTGATGAGGAAATATTAACTCTTCGAGTTCCTTCTTAATCTCTTCTTAAACAAGTAATTAAATTTATTTCAGCTTACTTGTTGCCTCGTCTTTGCTGCTTTATGTCAACGATACGTAATAACTATTTAAAATCGGAATACGCGCGTCAGCAGCTTCCACTCACAAATCAACGACAATTAAGTATAATATTACAAGAGACTGTTTTTACACCCAATTTCATAGAGGTTTATTGTAATACAGCTGTAATTTCCAAAGAAGATCTTCATCTTCCTAATCACGGTCCGCGCGAAGTGAGCATTATGGTTGCGGGAACAAATCACAGCTGTCCCGCATACGTTTTTCTTACAACGAGCGTTTCCGTTTGTCATTATTCGTGCACGGTCGCTTAGTTCTATCGTGAAAACGTCGCGCGAGTCAGCGTTTCGGAAAATCATCATTAACGGCCTCTCCTTAAGCGATTTAATTAAAGTTCCATCGTTCGCGCGTGGTGAGTCACACGAAAATTTGCGATTTTTTCCGGAAAATTGTAAGGCACGTTAACGTGGAGTCATCGGCGATGAAACACAAGTCGAACGGATGGTGATATGCAAGTATGCCGAGGAGAATTGACTGATCATGACTCATAATCGCGCTGTCGCGAAGTCGTGACTATGCAAAGTACTTTGGCACTTGTAGACTTTGGACTTTGTAAATGCAATGCATTTTGATTTACTAATAGAAAGAACATGGAAATAAATAAAACAAAAAGAAAATACAAAAATAAGAGAAATAAAATTAGAAACCCATTGCTTCGTATTCAGGTATTACATATAATTGCTCATTGCATAACCATTGCTCTGCTTCAGCTTATAACAATTCCGATCACATTATGTAACCTCATGTATTAATAAATACATGAGCTTAAAAAATGCGAAAACAATTCCTTATTATTTCGCTGTCAGGTAACACGAAATAATAATAATATATCATTTTTTCGTTTGCTTTGTAATTGTTCCTCGGCAAGATGCATCTAATCAAAGCTCAGGGACCTTTTTTCAAGTGACACGCGCTGTATAATTTGACTACAAAAAGTAAGATGCTCCGTTTCGGTCTTCATTTAACCGGAAATAATAATCGGACGCGTCATTAGAGTTCTCATTATCGATCGACGATTGAGAGGACCGTGTGTTCTGTTTCGTCTCGGTTATCTTTTACGCGGAATGAAACACTACTCGCACTGATATCGTGGACGAAAGCGCAGTGGGATCGATCGCTTGCGATCTTCGCTGCAAATGTCCGCAACGAGACATGACTCACGAGCGACTTTGTGGCGAATAATGACAGTAATTATAATAATAAGACCGACGAGATATGCAAGCGGCGATATTAAGGGCAAGGGATAACGATTGCGCGCGGACCGCACTCCTTTACATTATAACTGCTACATCACGAGCTTCCCTTCATTACGATCTCGTTTCACATGCTACGTTCTTAATTATTTGTCCTTGGGAAGTGGAAGGCGATAGAGCGAATTAGCGAACGTTTCCGGTTTCCTTTTTCTTCGCGATAAATCTCTCGAGAGACAACATTATTACACATGAGAAAGGGTTGTGGATTTTAGGGATTCCTAAAATTTAATAAGCTAGCAAGTCATTAAGAATGATGAATGTATTTTTGCGTCACGCGAGTAATCACGTATTTCCGAGCTTATTCTAATTATACACCGTATCACTTACTTATTGTATGATGATATAGATTAAAACAATTGAATATATCTAGCGGATGTTAATTTACACAGTTGCTGTAAAACCATTTTTTCCCTAGTAATAAATAATGCACCTAAATAGCGCATCTTTCATGAAATCAATGATATTAAACACATGCAATTAAAGTCAAGTCTTGATGCCTAACAGACAAGTACTAAAAAAATTAATGTTTCCATTTATTAAGAAACATGAAAGACGGAATAATTCGACAAAATTTTCAAATCGTTCATCCGTTACACGCACATTTAGTTCATCACTCTCATCGCCTCGGATTCCTCAGATCTTTTACGACAGCCCGGTTCTTCTGAGCGAGAGCGAACGACCGAGCGAAGGAAGGAAGTTACCGCGTAGGAAGAGAGTCGGCGCGCGATTCGGTCAGTAACGTTTCGACTCGGTCGCGTAAAATTAACGACATTGTTATAATTAATTAGCCCGACCGGACCGGCTGCGGAGCGGCGGCTAGATAGCGCGGTGTGCGAGCGTGCGGGCTTCGTTAGCGGGATAATTGGTCACAGAGGATGCGTCCAGGTAAGTCGCGCCTTGGTAATTCTATGCCCGGCGCGCGTATACACGTACACGTACCGCGGTGCCGTGTCCGACGTCTCGGCGATGTAAGACCTTGCCGCCGGTGCATGCTCTTAGGAACAACCAGAGCCTACCCGACGCCATATCGCATCGTTCCCGACCGGGAGGAAATACAACTTACGGCTCGGCCGTTCTTTCCTATTTTCTGTAAATCCATCCGCAAAAAATAATTCGCATAATAAACATTCCAGTACAGCGTGTGTATTAATGATGTAATTTATTAAGGAAAATGCAGGATATATACAAATGCTACCTTGCATAATTATTTAAAAGTTGCGTAAGAAGATGTAATATATGTGTGATATATTATCATAATTAATTATCTCTTCGTAAAAACTTGGTATTACTTTTGTAACTTGGTATCGTAATGGGATATTAGTTTGATATTTTGTAGCTTTCTCTGAATCTATTTTGACTTGTTGAAGAAGATCAGTGAGAGAACTCTCCTATCTCTCTCTTTCCCTCTCAACTTTAATTGCAGTACAAGAAATAAATTCTTCGCCATTACCGGAGGCAACGACGCAAATATGAAGATCGGATGTTTTCCATTTGTCGAGATGCCACAAATTTCTATTCCGCGCATCTTTCTGAACGACCGCCGCTTTTACTAATGCCCTCGATCCTCGCCAAATGATGGAAAAAATACACGGCGAGATACTCTTCCCGCGAGAGATGAAACGTTGTTCATCGATATCGAGCAGCGCGTATAGTTACCGATTAGAAAGTCTGACTATCGTGATACTGTCGGTGGTGTAAGGTAGTGTTTAGCGGTCGTCTTAGCGAGATCAAACGGCACGTCGCGCCGTGAATCGCCGTGGTTCAAGCTCGCCTCGTGTTCCAGAACGTTACCTCGATCGTGAAGCGAGTATCATCGGCATCGTTTCACCACACGTAACGCCCCATGGTCGAGGTGATTGCATCGTGCAGTGTGTCCTTATTTCTACTTGTTGTAAAGTATCTATGTAGATACGACACATTTACCTATCAAAATGGATATTCTTCTATTTAGTTATTTATCGCCAATTTGATCTTGATACGAATGAAAGTTAAAAGAAAATCACGATGTAAAGTTCCTTTAAGATGAATAAAAAGATTTGCTCTTATAATTTACAATATTTCATAAAAAGGGCTATGTCTTATTTATGTTTTTAATGTTGTACATTTTTCATAATATTTTGATATGATTTATTGTGATTGTTTATTGCAACTGATATGCCGGAGATTCATTGTAAAAACATTTGCAGTTTATTATTGTGAAGCATTCAGACTCGTCTAAGAAACGTGTTGCACGCATTCCGAAATGAGATTAATAAGGATTAACAAAGAGTCGGAATAATAGAGTATGATCTCGTTAGAACGATTAGCCCGCGGATCTTGCCAGATGTCTCCGGGCTTCTTCGTTCCGCGCGTCATTCCAGACACAAGTCCGTAAGTCCGTAAGTAAGCGTAAGACTCGTTTAAGGGGAGAAAGGGATCTCGAAGAAGAGATGAAACCCCTTCGCAATTGTACCTCAGATCGCAGAATCAAATTTCCACCCCGAAGAGAACACTGGCAAGTTTGCCGTATTTACAAATTAAAACAGATTACAAATTCAAGAATAGAAGCAGTGAAGATAACAAAGATTAAAGCTAAAGTTACGTATACCATACAAGAAATCAGAACTTAAAAATATAGAAGTTAACTCCCTTGCTATGAGCTAGAAAACCACCATAAAGGAAAGCAGCTTTCACTCGTGTCAAAATTTTAGCGATCGCAAACATGCTTTCATCGAACAAAGCGTAAAATCCATGTACGCGCAGTAAATATCGAAAGACTAAAATGACTTGAATTTCCCCGATGCACTTCGGACCGAACTCGTTTATCTGACTATCCGCGACATCGCGGAACCACGTCAAGCTAGAGTATTCTCGGCAAACTTCCATGAGACGATTACTCTTAATCGTTCCTGGAAACTTAAGCGTCCTCGCTTTAAATAAGCGTTCCTCGTTCGTTATGCTCACCATTGTTCGCGTAATTATGCCGAAACAGTCAGGCTCTGTAATCCACCGGTGCACGTGGGTGAGCGAGGATGGGTCACTCGGACGAATAAAGCGAGAAAAAGTAATACGAAACGTGTAATACTCTTTCTTACGATTGCTGTGCTCTCGAAGGTGTAACGTGACTCGTGCAGAATGGGCATCAATCCACGACACAAATAGTATCCCCGTCTTAAACACCACCGTCTTACCCACGCCACGCGTAATTACTATGATCGAAAGTACATGAACATTCTTAAGTAATGTTCGCCTTGGCCACGTATGTCCACATGGAATTCGCTCGCCGCGTAACGACGGATTATTTAAAGCGCGAATGAAACCATTGCTGCAAATCTATTGTATAATACTTTATTATATCCTATATTTTGTAATTCTATTAATATAATTATCATTACATAATATACTGTATTATATTTTTGTATTAATAATAAATTCTAGTTATATCTTCTTTCAATTCCGTATTCTGGACACGCAAATAATTTTGATTTAAAGTGAAAGGTGAATTCTGAAAAAATAATAAAAGATTTTAGCAAATTCTAATTTTTGTAAATTAATTTATTAAGTTGCAAATTGTATGATATTAAAACCAAATGTTATATCTCTATCTTTTAATTAAGTCATTCACTTCGATGCTGTGATGTAAATCCAATGTTTAATGTAGTCGATATAAATGTATCGTGCGTATTATGTGTGTGTATTCGCATTGAAGATCACACAGACCTATAATCCTGCACAAATAAGATAGCATTATATTCAGTTACGCGACTATTTGACTCAATTAATAGTCGAGGGAGCACAATTGTTAAGGAACAATATATCAGATATTGATTGTTCGCACGCGCGTTAACCGCGGTTCCCACCGCAGCCACGTGATCTTATTCACGATGACATTCCCCCGATACGGCTCCTTGAGAGCAAGTAATAAATATAATCGGCTGTATCCTCTGGGAACGACATCAAAGACGACTCTCTCGTGAAACGACGTTCTCGAAGAGTGCAAGGACGAACGTTCAAGGCCAAGAGAACAGCACCGCGACTGAAAAACACTCAATCGTGTCCACCGAAAACGCGTTGCAAAAATATACGAACATGCCGTTGTTCTCGAAAATAAGAGAGTGGTTTATAGCATGATAATAGCAAGGTGCAGCGAGAACGCCGTGCGAAACAATGCCTCACGTTACTGCCATGTTGAAGGAGACCGCCCGGATGGAACCCGGACTTGAATATATTCGCTCATTCGAAAGGCTTTACAAGATGCCTATTGATCGATTTATCGATGCTATTTTTGAGTAGAGTAAATGTTGATTCTATAATAGAAATATTTTAATATTTTACACTTTTTTATGGAAGATGAAAGAAAAATTGAAAGTCTTTAATACAAATAGATACAAATAAATATTCTAAAACTGAACGAGCGTGCAAGTATGATCAATAATGATGCTTAGAGTTCTCAAAACTGAGGTAACCGATCTAATGCCAATCCGATCATCTCCAAGGCCGCCTCGAGCTGTCAGCTCTCAAAAGAAATATTCGAATGAATCGTTTGGCCGGCCATGGTCCAGCCGCAAGTAGCCGTCATCGCCCTTAATCCGACGGTCGTCCTAATTTCAAGGTCGGTAATCGATAGGAGGGTTAAGCCTATGTTTCCGGGGACGCAGGGTCGAATCCCGAACGACTATTGCGCAATAACCAAAGACGGGGAATCTTGTACCAGTCATGCTACTTGGAATGGGAGGTTCCCGGGCTCCTGTAATCGGCAGATTAATGTTCATCTCTCTCTGTCTCCCTCTTTCCCATCTGTCTGGGACGCCCAATCTCGAGCGATAACCGACGACCTGTTCGAAGGGGCATCGCGTATCGTTCGGACTGTTCAGGATCGCCGACGTTCGACGGGTCCTTGGTCCTTGGCACAGTTCGGCGTTTCGGAACGAACGTTCTTCCCCGTGAACGGAACTATCCTTCCGAAATCGGACGCACGCGTTTGAACGAGGCGAACTGGTCCCGGAGCGTTAACGCCTCCGGCGTTCGGGCGTTGTTTCGGCCGGCAAGATAATACCCGGCAGGGCATTTAACACGACTGGAAGGTGCCAGCGAAGGGGGTTGGCATTTATCCACGGCCAGTCGACCGACGACCAGTTTTTCCGATTACGAGGACAAGTCCGGAGTCTTTCCCAGGACCTCGCTAGCGCGCTCGTCCACGTAACCCCGAGAGGAAGCATCCTAGAAACACGTTTATGATCGGCCGAGGAGAAGGCTGACGGCTAGGGCGGAAAGCGAGAAAGAAGGAGGAAGAGAGAGCGAGCGAGAAAATGACGGTCGTCGATCGTACCAGAAACGGACAGGGACGCAGACCTCCGACACTCGAAAGGGCTTCGCGAAGGGGCATCCGGTTTTGGAATCGGGCCGTTGCGTCCCGGACCGGCCGTACGGTCCTCGCGGGATCATTAATCAAAATATTTACGCGCAGGGACGTGCGAGAGTTCAGAAAGTGGTCCCGACACTTCGTCTTATCCGTCGATTATCTGATGTCACGTCCTGTATGCATTTTCGGTATTCAAAGGGGGTTCCATACGGGTGTCCGTTAGTCCCGAGAAGCGCGAGAAGGGAGACGAAGGCAAGGAGGCAGAAGAAAGAAGCTTGCTTGTCGGACGACGGTCTCGACACGCCGATCGCGCGTCACGATCTTTAAGTAATTTGTATCTCGCGGGACCGTAAACGCACGTGCATTTTTCGTGAGGCTCTTCGCGATCCACCGTCGTGGTGGGCCCCGACGCGTCATTTCTGATTCCTCAACGAGTGCAGCGTGACGCTCGCACCGGCGAGACTCCACTTTGGGCGCGCGGTCTTCCTCGGGGCCTCGTAAAAGTCGTAATTTATCGCCGACACGGCGTAATGACCCGGGCACCGCTTTAATTATAGCTCATTCCAGTAATCGACGAAAGTGATCCTGCGTCCGACCGCTGCGAGCATTTCGCGAGACCAGATATCCCCCTGTCGTAGATTGATATCTTGCCGTTTGCAATTTCCCGCGATTTTTCGGAATAACAAACTTAGCAATCGAAATAAGTTATACCTGTACAACGACACGAATTTAAATAAATTTGTTTTAACATGCAGGTACAGCTTCATCCTGATCATATTAGATTGTTGCATTTTTCTGTCGTATTAGGTGGTTGCATAATTTCTGTCAATACGACAGAAATCCATAAAACAACACTCGTGCAACGCATCAATAATTCTGATTCCATAACCAATTTAAGGTGATTATTTATAACAGTCAATAATGTCATGTCTATCTAGCGGCGAAATTCATTCATCCAACCGATCATTCATCCATCGCATCGCTAACGCACACATTTCTACGACACAACACTGCTTTATCATGGTTCACTTCTCATGACTCTTCAGCAGCTCGTTCTCGACGTCGCACCTGTTACCCGCGGAATCTTGCGACTGCCATCCCATTCCGGAATACATGGCCGATGTAACACGTGCCGTTCGACGCGTCAATCGGCCTCGGATGCTTACGTAATCAGCGTGAGGCCGCGGAAAATGCGTTAACGAGCAAGTTCCACACTCGAGAAGTCGCGCCGATTGCCGTCATTCGATCCTTTAATCTTGCTCGCGAGCACGTCTTCTTCGACGCGCACCAAAAGCGAAGCGGGAGGCGAACAATGCTGATGGCCAATCGTCGACGATGCGCCTTATTGGAAAGAAATCGGTGGAACGGCGCCGCCAATGCACCGTGCGCGTACGCGCGTTCCGCATTGGACGTTCATTGGCGTAATCGGCCTGATTGTCGGCGATCGCTTTATTACGTCGGCGGGTTGATTTTGATGTCAAGCGATGTCAAACGGCCGCGAGTCATCGTCAATTTGCCCGGCCGATCGGAATCGAGTCGACGCAGGTTACATCAGCGAATCGAATCCGGCGACGTGCGTGCCGAACGAGAGAAGTGCCTCGAATTTCGGCGCTCGTAATGCACGCAATAGCCTCAGTCGTGACCGGCCGTGATGTGGAAGAAATGTATCCCTTAAAATCCCAATGTGTAACATCGCCACTCAATATCTTTTTCGTTACGTCAAATATCTGAATATCCTCTTCCTTGCAAAATTCATTATAAGTGTCTATGCATGATGCAAGTATATTTTTTTCATGTACTTCAACTCTCAACTATGAATCTTTTTCAAGCAATTTTCGATTAGACAATTTCAAATAATTTGCGGGAGAAATTTGCAAACAGTCTGCTTGCAGCGAATTTTCATTAGATTCTTGCCAAGTCTCGAGAGGGTATAATTCATTACCGGCGACTTTTCGACGCGTACACATTCCCTGTCGCTTGCTGATAATCTACCTCGACATTGGTCAGTTCCTTTCTTTATACCGACGCGGTCACCCCTGCCAGTGCAATCTAGCCTCATTTCACGGTAAGGGGGGAAAAAGGACGATGCAGGTTCGGACCGCGTGCGCGTCGCCTCCTACGCTTGACAGGGGAGAGAGGGGGCAGAGAATACGCCCGGTGTTCCGGGCAATTAAGATTACCGCGAACAGAAATTATCGCCGGATTAACCGTGTTATTACGACGCCGCTAATGCCACGGATAGGCGCGAGAGCGTCGCGCCATACTGCGTCGCTTGGCCCCGACAATGGCAAATATCGTTACCGCGGTTGTAATTGGCACACCGGGGAGAGAGTGACTCGCCGCTGTAATTCGAGCGCTCAATTAAGGGCCCGGACTCTTAACCCGGCTCGGTTCGTTCCTGCTCCCTTTCGCCGTGTCGACTCTACATCGACCGTATCGCGCGTAATTCGTCGCGCTATCTCCCAGCTATCACCGGTCCCTCGTATCTTCTATGAGCACTTTGTTATCACTATGCGATTATCCTGATCTTCTTAAAAGCTCAAACTTCTGGCTTCTTATTTAATCTTCAATTCTTCTGCGCAGGTGAGGCTATATTTATTTTTTTGTTAATTGGTATCAGTTAATTAAAATAATCGAAACTTTAATTTATTGGAATAAATAAATTAAATATTATATAAATATAGATATCATAACATATAATTAAGAGTTAAGGCGTATAGAAATAAAATTTATTCATCGCGAATTAGATATTTTCATATAAAGTTTACGTATGTTAGTGTATTTGTAACGAAAACTCGAGTCACGATAATGTATTCCGAAATCAATGGATATATTTCTTTTCTTTTCACCGGAGAATAAAAGAGTACTGTTGGAAGGACGGGTTGGAGTTCACGAGAAGGTCGGCGGATGCACGAAGACGATCGTCTCGCTCGAGGAATTCCGGCGGACCGTATCAGGCGCATTGCAGGGCGAGAGTAATTAGAGAAGCCCGGGTTCATTAGGATATCTGCTCGTATCTTGGCGACAGTTTCCGCCACGCGACCGGTCGACCGACGGTAGTAGCGCCTGTAGCGATTCAACGTGGGTGCGAGGATCAGACAAGTATACTTTTTCAAGCGTTACAGAAACAAGGTACACTGGAAAGCTATCCAAGACATTGACCTCCCATTAAGTATCCCGCTTTACAACAAATAACGGTCATGTCGTGTTTTTTCGAGGTCTAGATTACATGTACTGAAAGATCCGTTAGGCGATAACGTTAAACAATTTCCTCGATCAAAAATAAACATATCATTATTCAGTTTTCGTTGCGTACATTTTGACGCGCTTGAAATGCCAGGTAAAACTAAATAACGTGATCACACGATAATAAATTAATTTCGAATCCATCTCCATCCTCGATAAAAGAAGAATTGTTCGACGTGCGGAGAACGAGCAAAGGCTCTTTGAAGGATGTAAAGCCTCCTCGCGATTGTTCCTTTTACCGAAAACAGCCAATTCATTATACGCTTTTGCAGATTAATAGCCGGTGCTGCAACTAACTCGTTTATCGGGCAAAATCGGCCGCTTCCTCCGACAAACTTAACCGTCAATTATCGCGGCGAGAACCGGCCCTTTGGGAAACGCAACGCAACGCGGTCGACCAGTCGCAGCCTCGCGGATATATTTCCGCGTGCTTGGAGCGAGCGAGCGCGAACGAGCGCGGTGGTGGTCGGCCGACATCTGGCCGACGTGGCCGGGGCAATTCGTGAAATTCGTCGTTACACGGCGCACAGATTACGCGCGGTTTAGCCGTGCGCGAGCGGCCGGAAACGGTTAACACATTGTACACGGAAGCAATTATCGCAAGCCGCATGCTGCAGCAACGCCGAGCGACGCGCTTTAATCACCCGACAGCATCGCCCGTCCCCGCAACCTTTAGTTTCCGATTCTTCTAAATGCCAAATAGCTCCATAAACTATAGTATCGCTCGGTAATGCGAGAAATTATGCAATAATCGATACTGTAGAGGAGAATGTGGTGTGTTTCACGTTCATTTCCTTTTGCACCCTAAATGTTTCCTCCTATTAATTTGCTTCATATCAATCGCATGGTGACTACGTCATGAGATGACACTGGAGACAGTTTTACTTTCTGTTGTTCTTAAATCAGGATCTATTCATGTTTAAGTGCACTAAATCAATGTATGCGCTTTATTACGATACGCTACGAGAACACTGTCGCTATGATACTGACAAAAATGACCAATACTTCCGACATTATTAATCATGATTTGAAGACAGAACCACAAATATCCCGTTTCTGTAGAGGAATTTCAAATTGATTGTAACAAGGGCAAATGTGACACGCGATAATTCAAGTTCTCACTTGCCGTACGTATTGAGAGAGGAAGCAGAATTGGATCTTTTGCAACAGCGGAAACTGCCAATCGTAATGAGCGAAGTGAAACGTAATAAAGCGAATTAATTTTTATCGAAGGCGTCGAGGAAATAACACGGTTGACGTAGCTAACCCGGTTCTGCAACAAGCGGTTTTATGGAAATCGACCTCAGGCTCCGCCATGTACGTTACCATCCGCTTACGAATCGCGGAATACAATCACTCTCGTTCTCGTTTCCGTATTATTTCGTTATGATACCAGACACTTTACGGACACCTCCAATCTCGGTACCGATCCCGGTGTACGATGCTCTTTCCGTCTATTCGAATCGATCAAGACTCGCCATCAAGGAAATCCATCTACCTGTCTGTCTTGTCTCCCGCACGCGCCCGGTCAGCGCACCACGCTTCCGTATCCCGTGATTTCCACGCGTGTTACGTGCCAGAGATCCCACGCGTGGTCCCGAGTCCGTCGAGGGTAATACACACCGGGCGAACCTAACGAGATCTCAATAACTTGATCCTCGCTGTCGGTTACCGCAAATAGGCACGGATCCCGCGGTAACGTCCAGCGGCCGATGAATGCTGAGCGCAGAAATGCGGAACCACTTCGCGGCGAGCGGGATAATGTGCGGTAAATGGAAGAATGTTATGAACTCGCATGGGATAGCACGCATTGCTATATACTTGCCGGTCCGGCGGCGACGGTGCGATACACCCCTCAGGGAGGGGCACGAAAACGGAACGTACCGTTTTAGTACCTGATAAAAATAATTTTGACTGCGAGCAAGAGGGATAATGTATTCCTTGCCTTAATAGAAAGCGGATATCATCTGCTTGATTATCATCTCGGCGAATACGGTTGTTACAAGATTCATTTACGTCGGAATGATTCAGTTGAAAATGTCTTGACGTGGAACATCACGTAATAATTGGATAGTTTCGGCATAAAAACGCCTGCGTGTAAGTAATTGTCCCAGACGCGTTTTCGAGCTACGACAGATATTTATAAATTATAACACACTTTCCGCATAAATTGTATGATTCGCGTAAATAATATCGCAATATTAAGATCCGACTTCTTAAAGGAATCGTAAAAAATTAATGAATTGCACTGCAAATAGTGTCCGCGTATAAAATATTGCTAATTCTTGATTTTTAATTTACGCAAAGTTTACTGTTCAGAGTTTGCATTTTCGCGCATCTTGTCATGGCTTAAATGCGTCTGGCGAGCCGTGGGCGTGCGGGAAGGGCGAAAAGAAGGAGGAACCGGCGGATAGCCGTGTGTCATTAATCAAGGCCCTCGAAGTGCACTAAATCACCCGCGAGATATAAATTACCGCGGGCAATCTGGTATCAATAAGGCGTAATTCGGGATAATAGGGCGCGCGAAGGGTGGATCGGGGTAGAAGAGAGGTGGGCGGTCGCGCGGGAGGATATATAACTCCTGATTTCCGAGGGCGCTGTAGATTTCGATTAACCCGAGTCCGTCCGCCTGTCCGAGTCGAGTCGCGACATTTCTCTTCGTTACTTCTTCCCTCTCGTATCTCGAGTCTTCGATCCTTCACCTCCGTATAAATGATTTAACGGACGGTGCAAAGCCGACTTGTTCTCTCTTCGAATACGAGAGCGACTACCACGGCATAAGTAACCGAAATCACGAAAGCCAGTTCGGACATCCGGTGCCGGTCGCTGTTAAGCGCTCAAGCAGAACGCGTATTTCAAGTATTTCAAAGTATTTCAAGGTACCCAAAGACAAATGCATCTTAATAATGAAGGACACGTGACGAAGAGCATCTCCTGGAGAGGAGGAAGAAAAGTGCGGAGAGCGTAAACGTCGAAATCGGCCTGCAAATCGTTCCCCGTGTGTATCGACAGATATCGCGAGATTCGTCGGCGCGATACGACAGGCGGCGCGGCCGGCTAATTAGTTATCCTCGATACATCTGGCCGATGGATAATTAGCCGCTACGGTTTATACGCGCGTATATAACTCGCCGCCCGCTCGCACTCGCGCACGTTCTCGACGACCCGCTGGGATTTGTTTCCGCCCGTGAAAACAATTTGTTTCTCGTTCCATCGGAACCGAACCCCGTCATCATCGGCGCCAGAATAGGATAAACCCTTCCCTCTCGCGCCCGCGTCTCCCTTTCGGCGTCCGTCCTCGTTCCTCCCGCTTCATTTCCTCGGCCCTATTACATCGTTATTAGGCTCGTAACAGACGTGTAAGCGTTCCGGGGAACACCCCACTGGGTTATTAATGGTGACTCTTTGTTTTTTCGTACTCTCCACGCCCGATGGCCACGGTTGTACTCTTTTTATCCCCTTCCTTCCTTCGCTTTCCTCCTTCCTCTGTCTCCGTTCTCTGTCTTCTGCTCTCCGCCTCCTTCTATCGTCGCAGCCAGAATATATCTCCTTTTCTTTCTGTCGTTAACCCGGGGTTTCGCCGTTTCTCTACCCCCTTTATCACCCCGCTTCCGTTCCTCCCCCTCTCACGCGCGCCTTGAATAAATTAATGTAAGCGCGAGCATTAAGGTAGGTGTCGGGTATTCTGATGCGAATGAGCTCTGCCCCGCGCACGGTGACAAATTGGTGGCACAGGTAAAGGGATACCCTTCGCGCCCCACGATACCCACGACTAAGAGAACAGTCGTCGAAAGGGCGTGCACGCGCATCGGTGGTGTTGCTCCACGTGGAAGAAAGAGAGGCGCGCGTTGCGAGGAATACTTGACGATGGAGATTCCGACGGTCGCCTCATTCTCGCCTGCGCGGCCGCTTCAGCACGCGTGGTGTTACCATCCGTATCGTCGTACCGGCTATCTCGGAATCTCCCATGAAATCTCCTCGGCGAGAATTCAGATCTCCGCCCTCACGCAATCACGAACTATCGCGCACGAAGCACTCCTCCGGTATAATTATCGCGTATGCGTTTTTCTTGTCTGAATCATCAGTATAGAGATGGTCCTGGTATTGCGAAATAGTGACACGATTCAGATAGGAGCAAGTCAAATCAAAGTTACGCTGATCCAGATTGTCGATAAGATTCAATTAGGGGTTTTTAAACGAGAGTACTGCAATCGACAGACAAGGAGAAGACAGACGAACCAACAAATTAGCTCTCTAATTAGAGAATCGGTTGCTCACGTGGTTTCGCAACTCTGCTTTAGAATCTTATACATATTATCGCGATCAAGATCAAGAGTGAAAGTAGATTCCTTTATGCTCTAAGACTATATGACCTTCTCGAAAGGCCAATTTTCAATTTGAAATCTATTGTTGAACGACGTGTTACCATTCTCATTTCGTAGACTATGAAACGTCACGATGATTCGCTTAATCTCATATAATCATTAATTATGTTTCTATTATCACACCAGTGGTCAGTATAACCATCAAAGATCTATCCAACGATTGTGGCGGCATTGGTTCCCGTGGTTATCGAATACATCACTAACAAACAATCACTAACAGACAGACGGTGCACTCTCTCGAGCGGAAAAGGCGCCGTAAAAAGAACTCACCTTCGCAAGTAAACTGTCCATAATGCTTGCCGCTGCTCTTGTCCCCGCAGACAACACACTCGATGTTAGGCGATTTGTCTGTCTGCGAGCTACCGGACTGCGAACTGTTGGCCTGACTGCCGGGGGTGGTACTAGGCGGCAGGGGGTCTCTCGAGGTCAGGACCGAGCCGGCAGGCA
This sequence comes from Ooceraea biroi, assembly GCF_003672135.1. Lineage (NCBI taxonomy): Eukaryota > Metazoa > Arthropoda > Insecta > Hymenoptera > Formicidae > Ooceraea > Ooceraea biroi. Next base: position 4,258,387 of record NC_039506.1, read on the forward strand.
CCAAGCAGGTGATGTCTTCCGGCGTGGCCGAGGGCGTGAGATGCGCGGGTGGCATCGGCGGCGGCGGGCCTACTTGCAGGGGTCCGCCGCCGCCGCCGCCACCACCGCCGGCTGCGCCCAGGGAGGCCCCGGGGTCCCGCGAGGGCCAGGAGGGCGGCGGCGCGACCAACGCCATCGAGGCGGTGGTGCCGCGCGCCGGGAACCCCAGCTCCAACGTGGTGGTGAACTCGGGGTGGTGGTGTCCGGCTGGCACCCGGCCAGGGAACAACGTCGCCGTCGCGGCCGGGTAAACCACCCCGGCAGTCGCCAGGGCGTCCGCGCCTACCGTCCCGCCTCGAACCACCCTGCCGGTTTCCTGCCCGTGAGCCGCGATCGGCGACGGCAAATCGGGCCTGACTATAGTTTCCCACTCAACACGTCCGTCCGGAACGTCCGGTTGATTCCTCGAAGATCAGTATGGATGATTTGGAGACTGCGACGATCAACGTCCTTGATGATTTATGTCTTGGTCACTTTGATATCGAGACACCGATGGTTGTTATTAGAAGTCACAAGTGTATCGTCACTCTTCACTTCTTCACTGTCCTAAACTTCTCGATGGATGGGAACGCATAATCGCGAAATGAATTGTGCGGAAGATATCCGACGCCGATCATGCTTGTTGAGAATCACGGATAAACCGACGTGCTCCAATTATTGTTCGAACGCAATATCACGCAGAGACGTTTGTCGCGAATAGCAGAATCTTAGTTTTATCCTTCAACATACAGTACGATCTGCCAAAAAGTTATTTTGAACGAGTTTGAAGAGTGTTCGCTCGGGTTCTCCAAACTTATGAGGTTCTATAAGTCACCAAAGGTCCACCAAGTTCTGTCCTCGATTTTTTTGAAGGTGTCCTACCTAGGTGAAGGTTCCATAACTCTAATCGACTTCACCATCGCTCGCATAGCAAGGACTATGTCACTCCGCGAGGATTCCCGGTGAGCACACAGCGGTCGCGAACGATATGACAAAGGAAACAGTAATAACCGTCACACTCGGTCATGCACTCGGCGGCACTTCACTTTTCCACGTGCACGTCGCGATCCCCCGTGGCGGAAGGTCTCGCGCTAAGACACCGACACCCACACCGATACCGACCGATTTAGCCCGGCGACGATCCACCCTTCGACCGTCAGGGCGACACACGACCCATCGGGAGGGTTAGGCGACGGAGAGTGGAAAGGAGGGATAGTTCCCAATCCGGAGCAATCCGGAACAGTTGCGTTCTTCGGCAACGCTCGTTGCCTCACACCCTCAGCGCACGTCGGAGCGTGCTCCAAAACCACCCGTGCTCGCCTGTAGTGCGTGTGTGCGTACGTACTCGCACGGCTCTCAGTGACACTTGAGCGTTTGCGCGAGCCTCGTGTGTACGCTCGTTGTTCGCGCGCGCGTATACTCGTCTCCGTGATGCGTGTTGGCACGATTGGTGCGCGTGGTGGTGATGGTGTCGTCCCTCCGCTCGCAGCGCCGAGCAGGAGCAACAGCGGCGGCGACGGCGGCGGTGGCGGTGGCGGTGGAGGCAGCAGCAGCAGCGGCAACAGCAGCAGCAGCAGCAGAGCGGCGGCCCGTACTGTAGAGCAGTAGTAGGAGGAGGAGGAGAAGAAGAGAGGTGATATTCGACTACCGCCTCGATACGACTATTCTTGGGGCCGACCAGAGACCGACTGCCGTCTAAGGCGACCCCTGACACCGACCTGGGACCCCCACCGCCGCGAACCCGCGAGGGTTTCTCGCGGGTTCTGCCGGTTGCCATGGCTACCGAAGGTGGGGTCGAGTCCCGGGCTCGCCCCGGTCGGCCTCTCATTGGCTACGGGCTTGCCCTACCCCGTACCGACCAGCACGCGTTGCCCGACCAAGTAGTTCCGTACCCACTTTAACTCCTCGATCTAGCAGTCGTTTCTCTCCTTTCCTCTCTCTTTCTCTCTCCCTCTCTCTCTTACATCTGCAACGAGTGGGCTCTCTTCCTTCGGTTGAGGTCATCTCGCTCGCCACACTAAAGCCCCACTCGCTCCTTCTCGTTCTCCATCTATCTATCCGTCTGCCGTCAGTCTATTCGTCCTACTCTCCCTCTTTCACCCTCGTCACCCCGTTCTTCCTTTGCCTCTTTTTACCCTTTCTCTGTCTCTCTCCTCCTCGCAAACTCCACGAACAAGTGCTTTGCAGCTTCTCCTTATCGCTTGTCTCTCGTCCGTTCCTTTCCTCTCGCGCGCATCATTCCCACCACTCTCCTCTTGTGGACCAAGCTCTCCGGCTTCTTCAACCTGCTGATCATATTACCACACTTTTTATCAAACCAACTGCGACCGCTACTACGAATCGTCATCGCCACCTAAATGCCTGTTGGGTAACTCTTCCTTCTCGGGAAGTGGTCGTACTTGATTCACCAAGCTCAATCTCGTTTTATCTGATTCTTGTTGCTTCTTTCTTCACGTTTCAATTTAATCTGTCTACTGTTATTTCCACCGATCGCCATATCATCTTGCATCATAACGGATAACAAGATCTAAACGTATTTAGAGAGTGTCTGTGTTTTTATTAATATTTAACCAACCTAATTACCAACTCTCTTTACATTTTTCCATTTTACGAAAACTTTCCGTATCGTAGAAGAATCAGTTAGAAGAATATTAACCAGTTCTTGAAATGACTAGCATGCATAGACAAGCGATTAACATTCTGCGTTTGCGAATCTTCGATCGTTTCTTATTCTATTCTTACCCGGAAGAAGGACCCAGGTGGAAGGAACGCGGCCGTCCACCCCGGCAGTGTCAGGGGCGGCCGAGGGAAGAGAGGTCAGAGCGAGAGGGCGGCAGCCAATGAGGACGTGGAGTCAAGTGGGGCGCGAAAAATGGGCCGGCCCGCCTTCCATCCACCCCCGGAGGCTAAGGGTGAGGGTAAGGGTGCTTGGAGTAGGGCTAGGGTGGGCTTCGAAGGCGGCCGGGGCATCGAGGTAGGGTCAGTCGGGTCGCAGCCCTGCGCCCCTACAGCCTCGCTTGTCATGCTCTTTGCTCTCTCCTCGCCTCTCTCTTGCTCTCGCATCCCCCATCCTGCTCCCTCTCACGTCACCGTCGTCTTCCGTTTGCGGTGTGTCGCACACGCGTAGTTTTTCCGAGTCACCGGGACCCGCTATTCTCCACGTTCAGTCCTTGCCTCTCAGCCTCTTATTTTCAGGCAGGGTATTGATTTAATACGTTCAATTCGGTGATTGAATTTGTGATTACGGATCTCTGCCGTCTGTGCCCTTTCGGGATTCGTTTTCAGATCGCCTTTCTAGGGCTTGCGTAGTTTCTGCGCATTGTTGGATTCAGTTTCTCATTTTTCCTGTATCAAAATCTTTGCCGTTTTCTGTTTTTATAAAGATATTGGTTTTTCTCGTATTTTCGAAATTAAAGCTATATTCAAATAAAAGAAATAACGTTGACATCGCAACAACTTTTCTCACAATATTTATGATTGAAAGAAAGATTCCTTAACAAATCAATGTTTAGCTATACGTTTAGCTATTTTCTACATCTCGTTCTTTTCCTTTCTCATAAGCTATTTCATCATCAAACGCAAATTGCGTGATATTAAGCTAAAAGAAAACAAATCTTACATTACATCATCAAATCATTTTATCCCACATGCCGATAAAATCCGTTGTGCAATATTCTTATCGCGTAGCTACACTCTGCTGCTTTCCTCACTATAATCGACATCGAGCCAAAGCAGGCGCGTAAGACGATCGTCTCATCGAGATGCGAGATCGAAAGGAGGCATCTTCGACGCGTGATTCGACCGTGTGGAATTCGGCCTCCGATTCACCGACGCGAAGTGCAATTTTTTTCGACCGATTGTAGTGTATACATGTACGCAAATAGCGCATAGCCGGGCCGGGCGAGAGAAAAACGAGAAACGAGGGTACGAGATGCACGAAGACATTCTTCGGAACGCGAGAGCGGCTCGTTGGCACTCGCACACTGAACCGAACTCAATAAACGCGACCTTCGACCGAGTCCTGGCCGTTAAGAGCGCCGTCGTAGATGTCGTCGAGGATCGAATTTAGGCTGCACCCGACGCGACCGCATCGAATTTCGTTCCAACTTTCCACCTGCAAAAGCAATGTTTCACCTGGCGGCACAATCGCCTCTCTCATTTCCATCTTCTATCGACGTCTTGTGATTTTGTTCAGTCGACAAAACGACATTACTATAGTTTTTTCGTTTTTATAATACAAGACAATTATGGAATATATAAAGAAGTTCAAACTCTAACGTCTCAACATTCTTGACATATTTTCCTGCTACAGGAATTTTAAAACATTATCATTCTGAAACATTTATCTATTAATGTCAGATGTGTCAAGAAAAAAACCTGAAAAGAATGTTTTATGTTTTTATCATTTAGAAAATTGGTAAAAGTATCTCTAATCAAAAATTTCAACGTGACAGATATATTCGAAAATAACTAAACATACAAAATAAAGAGAATATTATAGAAGCATTAAGAAATAAAAAATCCATTTAATGACTGAAATTGTCATGAATTCTTTATCATTACTATCTTTCTTGAATAAATGAGTTAATTTAAAATCATATATCTTCTCCGACACCTTTTAGCCGGAATCATTCATCTATATCGTGTGCACCCGCCTTCGAGAAATCTCGGGGATCCGGTAACGAGACGGGGAGCATCAAAAAAATCTCGGATCGCCCGAGGCACTAACCACCAGTGACGGGGGCGTCCCGTGGCGAACCGAAGAACAATCTACGATACAACCGCAGTCTCGTCGAGGACGAATGTGCGTTATAGTTACTATAAAGAAACTAATATCAGAAATTTGCACCAATTACAAACAATTGTTAATACGAGAGACTTGGAGTTGCGGGCTGGTATCAGCTAGCTATCACGGCTGTGACTTTTAGTTTTATAACTAAATATTATTTTATCTAGCTGCGGATTTTTTATAGCCTCAGCTAGCTAGCTACTAGATAAGATTCTTGAACTCACTTAATGCAAACTACTTGACGCTGCCACAATACCAACAAAGTTCATGCGTTAACTATTTTCTTAATATTATATCTCTATCTTTTTTTCTGTCCTTCCTCTATAAAAGGATCATAGGCTATCGATTAAATCCATTTAAAAATCAATTGTTCCATCGTTACGGAGATACGATACTTATGCCTACGCTCACACAACCACAGATTACGCATAAATACACACAGTTCATTTTACCGTTGATTCCTCGCTCGTACGTGAATTTGACGTGAGACATTACCGTGTCTCTTAATAGGGGGTACGACGAGGCCGTCGCGCGAGTACATCGCTAGGGTGAAAGTCCTGATGGTAGGAAAGGGGGAGGGAAAAGGGGATAAGGGAAGGCAGGGGTGGGCGCGCCGCTTACAAGTGCATATCGGTGAAGGGGTGGCCGAACAATGCGCTCATTCAATGCGCACTAGATATGATTACCGGAAACCATCCCGTAATTACTTTTTGTACATCGAAAACGCACGAGGCCCTTCGCCTCCCCCTACCGTCAAAAGCTATCCCGTCGACTCCGCCACCCTCGTTGTACGCCGTCTCTCCTCTCCCAACCGCCCTACCCACCCTCCGTCACCGTCGCCGGTGTTTCTTGGATCACGCGACGACCTTTTTCCGCCCCCTCGGTCGTGCTTTTAACGTGCCCGGGTTCGCCCGTTGACTTGCCGTTCTCGAGACGATTTATCGAAACTGTCACGCTTCGTGGTGCGCTTCACGCCGATGCTTTTACGGAGCGCAGAATCTACGGTTGAATAGTCTGAGGGATCAATTTCTTGTAAGGATATTCCGCGTTCTGTCGTGACAACACATTTGTCGATATCTTGAATCACTAAAATTTTGCTAATAAAAAATTAAACATAATTATAAACTAAATACATTGTTATATGGATTATGTGTACGTTCGATTAAACGTTGCATATTAAATATCACCGTTTTAAGAGTTTTCTCATGTTTCGAGTCAATCATGCAAAAGAAAATGCAGCGTTTTTTGATGAACAAATATTTGTTTCGTATTATTAATTAAGTACTGAGGAAACTGCTGGCTCGTTTGAGTCACGAGGTTCAGGAAATGCAAACAACGATCCAGATATTTTTCCAATCTTTCAATTACCCGTGAAAGAGCGTTTTATTGCTCGCTTCCGCAACCGTGGTCGTGTAATCTTGCCGTACGTCTTTGATAGGTTTATTACCGAACTCGGGCTTGTTTACTTCGTGTACATAAAATAGCGCTGGCTTTTTTTTCTGAACGTGGTTCTCACTCGCGATGTCAGTGCAATGATGATACTACACTTCCCGCGCTTCTTATTTCTTCCAAATAACGTTATTTAATAAATCGGTTTATCATACACTCGCACAAGATAAAACTATATATAATGTATTATATTGTATATATTGCATAAAATTAAAAAAATTTTTTAAATTAATTTTAACCTTAATGATATAACTACAAAATATTAATAAATTTGTAAATAAAGTATCAAAGAAATATGAAAATAATATCATAGTATTATAGATTTCAAAAATACAATCATAAAATGAGATCTCAGTCTTTTAAATTCCTTTTTCCTATACTTTATATACAATTTATATATTTTCTATTTGAACTAAATTTGCTATTATATCTTTTGAGAAAATATAATTCGATTGTCATAATAAGAGATAGTATAAGATTACGAATATCTCCGAGTATTAGAAACGATACTTACATTTCCATAACAATAAATATCGGTATCTGATTCGGATAAACATTTCCGTATTATTCGAACGGACTCACCTCAACAATGGAGTGCATTGAAGGGTTAAAACCAACCAGTCCACGCACCTCTTGAACGCTCGTATCGACTAGAAGACATCGTTAACCCTTTACCGTCAATGATGCCAACTTTCGTAGGGTTGAAGGTAACCGAGAGAGCGATGGGAAGCGCGATGAAGAAATATTTATGCGGTTGTGGATTTTAACTTCGAGGGGGAGAATCACTGCTCTTGCGGTCGTCGCGGCGACGACGACGACGACGACGACGATGACGGCGGAGGCGGTGCCTGCATTATGAGTGTGTTCATATTTCCTGCGTTTGCCTCCTTCCATCCCTTATCTGTCTTCCCTACCCTCCGAGCCCTTTTGTTCGCACTCTTTCGACTGTTAATGCCGCGAAATTAACTCCGGGAGGAGCGAGTTTAAGAACTGCGACTGGGCGTAGATATACGCACTCTCTCGTCCCTCGTCCCTGCCGTTCTCCATCCGCTACTGCTCCATTGTGTTCCGCGCGAGCGGTATTATTTTAACATTATCAGTTGCCTTGGCGCATTTAATTAATTTATTTATGAACTGCGCTCGCGCGCGGAAGCGACAGGAGAGAAAAAGACCAAGAGAGAGAAAGAGAGAGCGCTCGGAACTGGAGTCGCTTCATCGCCGGATTTGTCTTCGGCGGTTCAGTGGTTCAACCCCTTGTCGTTGGTGGTTGTCGGGGCCGGTCGAGGTTCTCTCGGGCTTAGGGTCCGCCGAGCAAAAGCAGCCCTAATAACGCTTCCTCCTTTATTGCACTCCGTTTTATCGTCGACCGAAGAAACCGCTCTGCGAAGAATGTCCGAGCAAGCGAGACAGAGGGAGAAGAACGGGGGTGGAAGGAGGCAAAGGACCACGATTTAAGGACTGAAATCGCAATGAGAGCGGTAACTGCTGTAATGAAAAAGGCGCCTGATTACACGCCGCAGACGGCGTTAAAAGCTGCTGCGACCGCTGATCTTTTTAATAGTAATTGTTCTGCTTCTTAAAGAAAGGGAGAACGATAAGAATATTGGTGACATCACCGCAAAAGGATAAGTGGTCTAACAAGGAAAGGTTTTTAGGTGTTACACTCGGATTTCAAAAATTTTTTGCATGCAGATAGGGAGGTCCCCAAATAGAAGAAAAATTATAAAAGTAGCGGCCCAAATGCATATTTGCGCGCTATGTGCGCAATTTTCGATGTTAGGTTAATTACTCAAAAATGCTATTTCCAATCGAATTCTTTACATTTTTTATTTCACCTAATGCACAACGCTTTAAAAAGAAATCAAAACCAAAATTAAAACTGAAAGAATTTAAAACCTCCCTTGACCAGATCTTTTATGTCCTCGTTGTGGATTCTGATCAAATCTATTTAAAGTCGCATACAATAAATCACGCAGAAAGAGCAAACTACGATTTGCGCAATGTACAATTATTCCAAATTGTGTGCATTGGCAGTTGCAGTAAAAAATTAAAAAAGTTACGATGCAAATACCATTTTTGAGCAATGGGCCTTTTATACGCACTGTGCTCGCGCGGCACGAGATTACATTAGACGCTCGTATTTTCTAAACACACACACGCGCGCACACACACAAGTACACACGCGCGCACACACACACACACACACACACACACACAAAATTAGTCAAAGCAATATAAATGTGCATTAGGTGAAATAAAAAATGTAAAGAATTCGATTGGAAATAGCATTTTTGAGTAATTAACCTAACATCGAAAATTGCGCACGTAGTGCGCAAATATGCATTTGGGCTGCTACTTTTTTTTTTCTTCTATTTGGGGACCTCCCTACCTGCATGCAAAAAATTTTTGAAATCCGAGTGTAACACCTAACAACCTTCCCTTGTAAGTGTGAAAGAACGAATTCTTATCTATTTCGTCTTTTTCATATTTCCATATATTTTCAAATTTCATATTTAATTCTGTATTTAATAATATTTAATAATATCTGCAGAATATAATATCTATATATACATATATCATCTTTACAATACTAAAATATCTTTATTTTCCAATATATCTTATACTAATATGTACTTATAATATCGTACTTTATAATGTTATATCTTTTCTACTATCAGAATATATGTATAATGCCCTGTATACTATTCGGAACAACATTTATAATCACAGTCAGCCATATTCACGTTCTAGAATAGAGGGGAAGGTGTTCTCTGATGGGATTGTGAGGGAATTTTCGGTGTTTCGCGCGAAATCTGAGTCACAATCGAGAAAGATGGAGATCGGCCAAACCTTCCTCTTTGGGATTGAACTATAAATCAAGCGATACTCCGGAAGGGAGGAACCCTCTGGCGTACTACCGGAACATTTGCATAGGGGAGATTTTGACCCTTCGTCTTGGTGAACGAAGCTACCGGTCAGTCGTCCAGTTTTCGGATCACCTGTCCCACGATTATCCGGGGTCAAGATTGCGAGAGGGATTCCGCCGGGAACGGGACCCTTGCACCTCTATGTAACCCCCTGTGCCCCGTTTCCTTCTGGTCAGCGGCTCTCTTTCCCGTCAGATTCACCGGCCAGTCCTCGTTCGGCGCGTTTACGATAAATTAATGGTTTTTCGGGGCTCCTCACTGACCGGTCACACGCAAATTCAAATCGGCAACTGCCTTGTTATTATTTACGGCTGGCCGTTTGGAGTTCTCGAGCGATCGACTCATATAAGTGCAATCGTGGCATTTTTCACCGAAAAAAGAAATTATAAATATTTTAATATTCAAATATTGAATTCGAAAAATTCATAATTTTTTCTGCAATATTCTGTAAGAAGAAACAGTCTTTGTAAATGCTAATTGAGTATAATAAAAATCGGTCAATTCAACCTGGTGAAGTATTTTAATCACAAAATTAGGCATTTGTAATAACAGCAATGCATAAAAGACATCAATATCTTTTAAAAAATCTCTCTCTGGAAAATAATATCATTATTATAACTTGACTACATTTTTCATTTACGGCAATACTAAAGTGTTATCAAAACGATAAATAAATAAATTAAAACCAGAATATGTGGTATAAAAATAAATTATACATAAATGGAATTTGCTTTTTTAATATTTGATTTTGGACAAACGTCGATAGCATCGAAATACCGGGAGTTTACAAAGTGTGACGCGGGATTGTTTACCTACGATGTGAAAGTGGACAATGGTCGCGCGATCATTAACGAACCAGCACTCGCCGGGGAGAAAATTTCATGATTCCGGGGAATGAAGGAGAATCGGACACTGGTTCTGGAGGGAGCGCTAATGGTTCTATATCAAACAGCGGCCGGACCGTTTAACCGCGCGCAGCAACTTTCATGGCGTTTCATCATTAATCTCCCGTGAAGTCTTTCCGTGTGTAAACAGCTTTATTGGCAGCTCCGAGAAGAGAGATTCCGTGACGGTGCGAACCGAGCGAGTTGCAAAATTTCATGGAAAACGTTACGTCGACTACATCCACGCGCGAGTCCGTTGACTGCAGATGCCAGACGCAGGTGAGATTCGCATCAGTCATCCATCGATTGATCATTTAACCTTTCATGCGTGCTCTGAGCAATGTTAAATGGAAAAGTGCCGAGCAGAGTGAAGGAGAGGCAGCTAGTTAAAGAACATGGCTCAAATAATATCGTATAAAGAAATTATTAACGCGCTCAGACTAATTTCAATAGCGCCAAATGTTTACGTGCGAGATAAACTACTACACACATATTTATATATAACAATAATGTAAAAATATAACTTTGTAAAATATTATGTAAGTACTTATGACTTATGTATATAATTATTTTATAAAATATTATAAAAGATATTAAAAGTTACACATTATATTTCATTATTGCACCATAATAAAAGTAGCATTTCTTTTATTAATGTAAAAGAATGTTTATCCTTTTCTTGTAACACATTCGCATTTTCCATTTTATTCGTATCTAAAAATAGAGATCTCAAGGAGTTTCCTTCTATGCATACAGCACTTTCTGGATGATGAAGAGCGTGTTTCGCGAGCGACGACGTAATGTGTGGTAATGATCGCGGGACGTCATCGGTGCGAATGAGAAGAGCCCAGAAGACACGAGGGATTTTCGAGTGGTAGAGTGGCATCGGGGGAGACGCGCCGGAAGGGATCGAATCGCGTTTCCCCTCGATTGACGACGCGAGTACGCGCACCCGTAACGTCACCCGGGCGACATATGGCCGTCGCTGATTGCACCGCGGTTTCACATTCAACCACGCTTGGCACACCGCGAGAGCGCGATTTCGTATCCGTGACGGTGCTAATGACCCGTCCTGACCCTCCTATAACCACCCCGGCTCGAATTAATACACTGACTGCAGCCAGACATTATTGAGCGAGTATTCGATTTGAAGAAGTGACTTCTTAGACTCTTCGATATTTTATTTTATAACTGCAACTAATATGAAATAAATTAATAAAAGACTGACAAAAGAAAATTGTCATTGAGGCTTTCTCGTGTTTCATGAGCGCAAGGAATTTTATTCAAGTTAATTTTCAATCAATTCAATTTTCAATAATTATGAAGGAGGATTATCAGGGAAATATTGATTTACATATTTTTACAACGCATTCTTTTAATCATTACCTTTGGGTAAGAGTTACATATGGTACATCTACGTTCTTTTTAAGCGCTTTTAAAGCGCTTCTGTATCGGTTCTAATGCAATAAATTGTGCGAAAGGAAAATTACTATTATCAACAACGTGCACTATACGCGATGATGAGAAACTCCTCGCGAACGATGGGGTGTTCTGAGGTACCTCCGTGTACGAAGGGCAAAGAAAGGTAGTACAAGGGTGGTTGGTGCCCCCTGGGGAGCCTATTGTCCGGAACACCCTGATTAAAAACCCATTCCCCGGTTCTACGCTTTAACCGGATGTTCAAAACCGAAATCCCGAGACCGTTGTTCGATTTTTAGTACGTACTTGTAATAAAGGAGCTCCTTAAAGACAGGATTATTATTCAAGAAGCTCGTCATCATTTAATCGTTGTGACATCAATATTAGCTATTTTCAGCTTTTATGCATGCAATATGCACAAATTGTAAAAGCTCATGCACGAATGGTTTTAAATTTTAATGTATCTTACTTTACTTTAAACTTTGTGTAAAGTCACGCAATATTTTTATATTTCTATAGCCTTCTGATTTTCTAACTTAACAGCCCAAAGGTTTATAATTCTCACTTAACATCCCGAATAATCGTTTCATGCGACAAAGTTCCAATGAAATTTTTTGTAACTTTATCATCTTCATGATTTTTCATGATTTGATATAGTTTTATACTCTGCAAGTTGTAGCAATAAAAGCGAACAAAACAGAAGCAATAAATATTATTCATGACGTGTATATCGAATGCGATAGCAAAGATACCCGATGTAACGCGAAGCAGAAGAAATACGAGCGACTTTGACAGACGTGGTTGCTGCGTGGCACGCCGTACGTTAATTCCGGCGATAAAGCGCAATCTGTCTGATCGACGCGACGATCGCGCGTGATTATGATTGAGGATGATTAGTCGGAGAAAGAGAAAGAAAGAGCGGAGTGCGAGGGGCAGTTACAGGGTGAGGAAAAGGGAGAACGACGCGGAATCGTTGTTGCGTCAACGTGACGACGCAACTCGTCAAAGAGCTCGCCATCTACGGACGTCATTAGTCTCGTTGACACCCCTCGGCAAATAATTACCGGCGTCTCTCCCGTTAGCCTCGCCTATCCTTTGGCTCTTACTGTACACTCTATCGACTCTGAGAGTTTTGAGATCTTACAATGCACGGGGCTATTCTTCCGGCAACTTGCACCGAGCTATTGATTTTTTAGAGTAAAGATATTTTATAAGATGTCTATAAGAAATGTAAGAACACTCAGAATTTCAGATAAATGGCAATGCTGATACGTATATAACGAGAAGTGGAAAGTTTAGAAATGTGTTGAAAATGAAAATAAATTATATTGTTATAAGACCGAAAATAATACTAGTAAGAGATAAAGTACGACCATAATATTTTATACAGGGTGAGGCACCTAAAACAGGCCACCTGAATATCTCGGCTGTTATTGGTGATAGAAAACAATGTGTCAGACCAAACTTGCATGGTTTCGAGGGACACATAATTTGTTCTAAATAGTTTTTTATTAGGTGGACACGTAGAGGTCATATGAAGGTCAACTTTGTTTTTTTAAATGATATGATATGTTTTTTTATGTACCATCTAGTAGAGCGTTTGAAGATGCGCACATTGATCTACGGGTCAAAATCATTCAAGGTCACTGAAGGCCAACTGCAAGGGAAAATAATTTACTTTATATTGCCTAGAGTTCTCTGCTATTAAAAATACTGTAAACTCAGAAATGAAAAAGTTCTACCCCTTAGAAATTTTTTCTTTTCCAAGAAGTTCTGAGTTGTTGATATCTATATTTTTTATATTGCCTAGAGTTCTCTGCTATTGAAAATACCGTAAACTCAGAAATGAAAAAGTTCTAGCACTTAGAAATTTTAGCCTTCCTCGACCTTGAATGATTTTGACCCGTAGATCAATGTGCGCATCTTCAAACGCTCTACTAGATGGTACGTAAAAAAACATATACCATCTAAAAAAACGAAGTTGACCTTCATATGACCTCTACGCGTCCACCTAATAAAAAACTATTTAGAACAAATTATGTGTCCCTCGAAACCATGCAAGTTTGGTCTGACACATTTTTTTCTATCACCAATAACAGCCGAGATATTCAGGTGGCCTGTTTTAGGTGCCTCACCCTGTATATTATGTTACACAGAGTGCTGTACAAAATTCCAGAAAATGATCGGTAATCTTGATAATTCCTTTAAGAAGTATATCAAAATAAAGTAGAGCCTTCTGGAAAGTTTATTGTCAGATCGCACGTACGATGTCAAATTACGTCTAGATAACGCACGACACGATGTACTGTCCACACGTACACTCCTATACAGAAAACGTTCGCGTTACATGTTCCACGGTATTAAACTCATAATCTCGTTAACCAGATTAATGAGCATCGCTCTCGATTTACGTTCTGTACGCTGTACGCGTTCTACGACGGCAGTGCTATCGGCGCTAAAGTTCACGAGAGAAGAGTTCGACGAGTTTCGAAGGCGTCTGGCAAGCAACTCGCAGGATAAATTCCATTACTCATTGTGGTCGATCGTTAGTAGGTACATCGCGCGCGCGAGCTCGCACGAGCTCGAAATGTTAAGACCCTCTATTTACGGGGGTTGGAGGGAGGAGGAGAGGCGCGAGCGCGCGGGTCCGGGCCCGCTGTAATTTGCATCCCGATTCAATTCCGGCTGGCATACCTCAGGGAGAAAACTTGTCCATCATTAGGTGCCCGAACGTTACTCGTTAACGTCGGACGCTGATGAGCGCGCCGGGTATCGATTGGGCCCCGGGAGAGAGGGGCCCGCACGATAAAAGGTACGATGCGCTACAACGAGATTGCCGCAAGAAATATTAACGAAGCATCGAGAGTGGCTGACAGTAATGCTCCTTTAGGATCGCGTACGACCGCGCATTAACGACAGGTGCTGCGATGCGACCTGACCCCATCCACAGAAATTTCGTGGCCGATCGATCGCGATCCCGCATGACTTTGTGACTTTGTGATTGCAGTTCGGAAACTTGAAAAGTTACACCGTGAGAATGTTAATTTAAAATTTAATTACTGTCATATTGGTATTAAAAGCTCGCAAGAACTTAGAACTTTGATCTTAAGAGAGCTACAGTTCACATGTACAGCAAGAAGTTTATTGTTAAAATTGGAATTGATGAATTCGAAGAATCTAAATTTAATATCTCAATATCCGCTTGCTTTGCATTTTTCGACAAGAACACGAGGAAACAACTTAATACAACGTAATCGCACGAAGAACGCTGGTTAACGCTTCACACATTATTTTTCTTTATATAAAACTAAGATAATGTATTACTTCTCCTTCTCTATATGATATCGAAATACGCGTTACAGCCGCGCTAACGGTGAATTCATTGGACGTCATTAAAGAGTACCTATGATTTCGCGATTATTACGTGTTCGCATGTGATTTATTACAGCTGAGAAGCCGCGGATAAAAGAGACCCGTCGCCGCGGAAAGGATATCGATATAGCGTGCAATAAATAATTACCTTGACGCAGCCGGTATCGTAAAATAGTTCGACGCGGTTAATTAGGCAGCCGTAATTGATGAGGGGCGATCGCTCGAGCGCGAAAGCTTCTTGACGTTCAACTCCTCGATTTGCTGCTTCCTCCGCCTGACGCGCTTCTCTGCTCAATTTTAACGGCTATCGAAGACGATATTCTTTTTCACGACGTTTCGACTCAGTTTTTACTGCTATTTCATAACTGTGTGGGTCGTGTATAACGACTAAAAAGCGGTTTAAATAAATTATAATCCGACTCTGAGTTTCTTCAATTTATATTGATCAAAAGATATATGGACTAGAAATCATATTACGTGCAAGTTATTAGTATACAAAGTATTAATAATTAAATGCGATTATGCCTTGTAACGACACACAGTACAGCTATTAAAAAGTCAATTACGCCGCTCAAAGACTGAGATGCTCCTCTCACGAGTCAACCCTTCGTCGCGATCATCGTCGCCGTCGTCGCGTCTTCAGCAGTATTTCATAATTAGCTAGACAATGGCGACCGAGACTCGTGGCTACATGTAACAGAATCCCTCCCCTATTATCTTCCACCGCGGGAACAGAACGCGCGCGCTACTGTTTTTCTGCTCCATGAATCTTTTAGTCGGACGCGCGCGCGACGACTCCCTAACCCGACGGGGATGCACCCCTGCGCCCCACGGAAAACGTTAAGCTGATTCAGTTGTTTACCGTCTACCTGTTCACCTGTGCGACCAGGAGAGTTCTTACAAAAGCTGAATTACAGGCGAGAGGAGAAGCGAGGAGAGCGTCAGCGCGTAGTTGCGCAAGGGGACGAGCATCGAAAAACAAGCGCGAGCGCTTGTACCATTTCTCAAGCACGTAGATCGTCATTTGATGAATCGAGACTCGTAGAATCTCTCCTCGCAGAATTTTATGTCTACTGTATAAAGCTAATGTACTGTCCAAGCTAATAGAATGATATATGATGTAGTAATGAACAATCATGTAATAATATATCGTTTAAAACTGGTTTGCAACAGCATACATTTTCGTATTTCAAGTTTAAAGCATAAATCCTGCGAATTTAATAAAATATCCGTTATAGATAACTCTGGAAATTTCGTTTGCAAAGTATCGCATTGCTTTCGTTAAAGTTTCTAGCAAAAGCTTTCTAGCACTCAATAGCGCGTTTAAATTCAACAAAATAATAAAATAGAGTTTTAGTTTAAGAGAACATTATCTGCGATCCTCGCTCGGGACAAATAAATAAAAATCGCAATCAAGCAGCCCGATTTAGACACGTGTAACATCTGCTTTAATACGCAAAATCTGTTCGCGTGAGCGAATGGAACGATCCGTGGTATGACGAAGCGTTTAGGATGGTGCAACCATGATGCGCGTACATGGGGAAGCTGGTAGCTGGTTTTCGGCGCAAAAGGTCATCGCGTAGCCGGCTCTTCCTTTGAGAGTGGCGCACGTTAATCAGTCGGCAGGACCGGGAGAGAAGGAGCGCGGTCGGGAGATTAATTAAGCCGTAATTACTGGACAGCCTCTCTAGTTGCTAATGGGCAACCCGATATCCGTGAAAGGCCGCGTAACACCGCGTGAATAGGCGGCCGACCGCTGACCGTCAGTCTCACCGATGATTATTGAGCATGCTTCGATATGTTGGCGAATATCCTGAAAGGTCCCTAATCCTCCTCCCCCCTCGCGTACTACTCTTTTCCTTAACAGTTCTTTTTGATCGCTCGTACGAAGAATCCTTGACTGGAAACTGCTTCTCAGAATCGAAAATCGAAAGTGGAATAAACCGATATAATTTTGTGAATTTTTATGTCGAAGAACGAGGAATCTGTTTTAAGAGCGAAGGATAGCGTTCTGTACTGTAACAACGTCAAGTTTTGTAAAATATTATAATAACGCATTATAATATGTAATAAAAGTGATTAATTGGAAAATTAATTAAATAAAATAAACATGTAAGTACATTAATTGACACAAGATATAAGATTCACATTGGTTATTTCTGCTGATGATAGAATCAACGTATTAAAGTCAACGAAGCTAGTGAGGACAAAGTCGAGAGATCCTCTCCGGATAGCGGTCGAGACACGAGGGAGATCGATTATCCTTAAAGAAAAGAAGGGAGAACAAGGGCCCCGTGGGCCGAGAGAAGGAAAGGGTCGTGGGTCCCCCATGCGGACGACAGCGGCGACGACGCGATCCCGAAAGGTAATTACTCCGTGCAATGTACAAACAATGGCGCCCGTGCCCCTTGTTCCGCGTGAGAAACAAAACCTCGGCCAGTCCATGCTCGCCAGGTGAGGCCTCGATGGGTCGCCCGGCGCATATACCTGTCCGCGGTAACTGATACGCCCGACGGGGGGATGACGGGGGTCAGTTAGGCCACGGAGATTATGCCTTTAACGTCTCGCGCAATGAATTACATCAGCATTAATCAGCGGGGTGGCCCGAGGCTCAGCCAAAATCGCCCATAACCGAAACAATATGCCGGAGGAAAGAAGAACGGCCGATTCGCAGTTTCCATCCGAATGATCTTATGGCTACCTTTCAGTGACTTTGCACTTTCTGTTCGACTCATAACAGTCACATCGAGGCTAAAATTATCACACTTTTATATAAAAATGAAAAAACAAGCGACGAAGAAAGTGATAATAAAAAGATATGAACATATATAACGTCACTTATTGCAGAATTATTTTCAATTTCCACGAGAAAAAGATATTGTGAAGATTATCAGACAAACGTTTACTTATTTTTACGATGACTGTGTACATCAATTATCGATCGCATTTTGGGGAAGTGCAGTCTCTTTTTTTATATATTCCGGAAGTAGCCAAACGTTGATCGGCGTGAATTCAATTCTGGATCAAGGCTTGGCGAAAGGGTACGCAATTATTATCCCTGATGACGGGACCCATCTTCGCTTGCCTTATGTCCTTCGTTTCCTTCCGGTTTCATTCGGCCGTGCATCTCTGCGTTAAATATTCAGAGGACCGCGTTCCGTTGCTGCTCCCGCCATTCCGCTTAGAGAGGCCTACGCCCCGACTGGCGACGGCAACAATGAAAACGGTTGCATGCTAACCACCCACACGTTAATCGTCAATCCTGTTAGCGCCGCCGACGGGGCGGGCCCCGCTCCCGCGCGTCAGGGGATCATCCCTTAATCCGTTCATTCGCGTCTCTGCAGCCCCTGAGCCACCTACATCCGAATGCACTACGAGCGAGCAGCTTCGAAACTTGCACCCTGCGTCAAAACTCGTTCCCCGCACCCCTCACGAGTGCTTTTGGCTCTATCTTTCTTTATCCCATTTGCAGTTTTCCTTCCCTGTCTCTCCCTTTCTATGGCTCCTCACCCCCGCTCCTCTTCAGCACGCGCGTACACGCGAACGCGCACCGTGACATCGACAATGCGTATTATATTCACGCAATCTCGCGTGTATACGGGGTGTTCTGGAACACCCGTCGGATTCTTCAATTGATCAATTTGTAGCGGATTTTCTCGAGAGTCGTGTTGATTGCTGGTCTTCGAGACATAAGCAATCGCACAAAAATAACTTGAATTTTTTATTTAAATTACATTTTGTGGATAGTTAATACGTATATTTTAACTGAGTTTTTTTAAATAAATTTTTTTCAAATTGGCAAATATGAAAGAATGATATAACAATGTTTAATCGAATTTTTGTTTGTCGTTTCTCGAACACGTTTTCAAGTAGTTTATCTATCAAGAAATGAAAATCTGATTCGTTACATCTATTAGAAAAATACTGATTAGTGATGAAAAATAAACACAAATGGAGCAAATAAATTTGTTTAACAAATCCATGGTTGATCCACAATGATCTTGATTTACTACCAAAATATACTCTCACACGGTATATCCAGTTGCGATCAATCGCAGTGAAAATCTGAGCGCATCGGCAGGCTCGACTTGACATCTCGGGACGATTACAGGATTATCGAGAGACCGAGGATGTGTAACGAGGTACGGATTGACGGCACTGCGCCTCTATAAGCTATAAGCGCATAACGCTGTCGCGGCAGAATCGATTCTGATGGTGGCAAAACTCGCAGGTGAAGCGAGACACCGCCTGAAGGAAAGCAGAAGCTGTGTGATCAGTGGGGCCCGCCGCGCGCGCGACGGGTCCCGGGTCGCGATGAAAAGCACACGCAAGTCATCGAGTCCTGTGCGCGCGCGGTCCCGACCCTGGTTCCCCATTCAGCGCCCTCCCGATCCGGGTAGACCGAGGACCGAGGAGGAAAAAAAAGAAAAGAAACGGAGGAGAGGAGAGAGAGAAAAAGCGCCTTAATAAACACGTCTTACAAGAAGTGCCGGAGTGCATAAGTTGCACGAGCCAGAAACCGAGAGCATGCATAGATACGCCCTTCCTCCTTCTCTCCCTCTCTTTCTGTTTCTCTATCTGATCTGTCTGTTTCCTCGCTCTGTTCCGCCGATCCCTCTCTTCTCTCGCCGGTTCTCCTTTCACCGAGTAACGCGGAACACAATGGATAAATGAGATTTTTTGCGAGCGATTGAGATCCGAGAGCAGGAAGAGGAGAGAGTGGCGGTCGAGAGTAGGAGGGGTGGAGAGAGGAAGGATGGATCGGGGGGAGGGCATCATTGTCTCCCCGGGGAGAGACCGAGAGTGTACCGATGATAGGGTGCATCCCCCGGGAGCGAGGGCTCGAAGAAAGGGTTGACAGGGGAGGCGAGGCTTTTAATACTTGCGGTACCGTCCTGCCATTGTCGATAAAACGCATCGGCTGGATTACCATAAGTACGCCGCGCCGAGAGAAAGAAAGAGAGACAAAGACAAGAAATCGCCTTTACGTTCACTGAAGGAATATTCACCGGCCGATCGCGAGATACCCGATACGGTTCGTCGTCCATTTCAATGCGAAATTATTTGGTTTCGTTAACCTTAATAACGGAGATTGAAAATTTCATATTGAGAAGATTGCAAGTGAAGAGAAGAATAAAAAAAAGATAATTTAGCATTTAGCAGCAGCAAATTGTAAACTCTACACCATTATATGAACAATTAATATCTAATTTCCATTATATGAAACTAATTAAATCAATGAAAATCATTATTTAAATTATTTCTCACAAGTTTTAATAGCGCGAAAGCACAATGACGGAATAACAATACTTCACTATACTTTATTAAAAATTTAATAGAAAACTTGTATCTCACATTAAATAATGTCTAATGTCTCGCCAAACGATGCATCCGTAAATAACATAATCAAGTAGCGGAAATCCGCACAAAAGTACACATGTCGTGTGGGCGACGATAATTTCGTTAGCGTTAGATAAGCCAAGTCTAACGTTATAGAGATCCTGGCCGAGAGCCCGAGGAGCAGATTTAAAAGGACCGTGCTCTTTGCGCAAGGAGAGACGAGATCCGAACGGCCGGTTCTTCTCTATCTCTTTCTCTCTCCCTCTCTCCCCTTTCAGGATCGCCAGGATCGAATTCATTCGCTTGGGTCCGTGTGCATGGCTCGTACATCAACCTGTCATAATTAATAGGGCCTTTTTGTGCGCCCCGAGTCTACCCCTGGATCTTAACACTTTGTCTTATACGTATGCGATGCAACGTACCGGACGGGCTATTTATGCTATTATACTATCGCCCGTACAAAAGTCGCGGACGGACGGTGGGAATGGGGGAATTTACGACTGCTCGGCGTCCATTTCCGTGTTGCAGCCCCGTCGAGTGCATCGTGCGTACGCTGGACGACCGTGTACCCCGCCGGAACGAGAGATACTCGCGGGCGAAATCGGAGCAGCGTTGCTTAATGGCGAGAGGACGGACAATTTCGCGATTCAATGCGCACAATTGCGCCGTATTTTAGATAATCAGTATATACATCGGATAGAAGCAAGATAAATTGTGTTACGGTGATAATATATACAAGGACTTGAACTATAGGACTTATGTGATTTTCGTTATTTTAAGAGTCATAGGCGGAGTCGGTTAAAGTAACTAGTTTATAAACAGCGATTTACTCGCCTATGCATTACTAAATTTAATCTGTCTGTTTAAAAGGGAAGAATAAATAATTTTTAAATAAAATATTTACGTAATTATTTCCATTGTTTTCTAGTGTACCCAGTGTGATTTTAAATATTATAGTTAATTCTACGCGTAATATAAACTGAACGTACATGACAATCGGTCTTTCTCCTCTTTAGCGAGAAAACTCGCGAAGTTGACACTGTGGTAGCGAATTTAAATCCCAACTCGGATCCGCGTTAGAGCAAATCGCCGTGAAACTGTACTATTATAAATGGAGGTTCCATGTTTTCCCAGTTTCGAGTTTACAAATTGGTGGACTAGCGACAATGGCGGCGACGACAATGACGATGATAACGACGAAGTCGACGACGGTGATGACGATAGTGTAAGGACCGCGGTGCAAGATTTCGACACCGGCGAGAGTTGGGCACGGCTAATTAGGGGAGCCCTCCGTGTCACATCGAGTAAATTAATTAGGACGCTGATTAATGTCGGAGTATTAATCCGAGAGCCCTAGAATCCTTACGGGGAGGATCATTTTTTACTTCCGGAATTATACAGCGAAACATCTGTGATGTCAATGCCCAGCATGTTCACGGAAGCCGAGAAGTTTAGACCCGCGGACAGCAATGACGCAAGTACTTATTTACACAGCTGCGTCAAATTATTTTAAGATACTGCCGTCTGTTCAAATCACTAAATTGTTATCGCAATTTTTGTAATAGCAATATTTTATCCATAAAACACTTGAAAATGCAAAATACAGCAAAGCTACTTTCCCTCTCCTATCTCTGCGAGCATTTTTAAACCTACGCAACGTTTATGCAACTCTAACTTATGTTTGTACATTACTCCTACTATATATTTTCTCTTTTCGATGGAAAAAAAGATTCTAAACGATCGCGGCGATTCTGTATACCGTACGCGTATATCCGTATCTTCAGTTCTGCCTCGCCAAAGTAACATGGAAGGTGAGACTGCGCGTTTCTCGAGACACGAAGCTTTTCCCTCGCCAGTCGTCTTTCTTCTCCGCAATCGCTGGTGCATCATACGCAGCTCGGTGCAATGTGCGCAGCGCGACCACTGACGGACGTACGGCAATGCGAGGTACGCCGCGGCATAGTACGTACGGTACACCATGCCGTATGCCATATGGCTAATGGCTTCCGCGTTGCTAAGCGTCATTGATAGCGCCAGCCGAACCCGGTGGTGTCCATGCCTGCCCATCTTCGTAGAACCGCGATAGCGTCCCTTGTTAAGCGCGCATTGGTTTCCCCGCGAATAAGACCGAGTCTTATTTTGCACGCTGATACCAACGATCAGATGTTATCACGATGCATTCGCCCGAGCACGGGTTATCTCGCAGAACGTAATGATAGATAATACACGGAATGTCACAGATATGCTGCGGAAACTATTATTTAACGTAACGCGTCCGTGTAGTGCAATGGATGAGAGAATTTGTGTCATTGATAGCGTCGAAATGGATTTGCGATGGATCAGAGATTTCGGCTTGTTAGAGGGAATTATTAATAAATTCACGAACTATGTTGTGAATTTGAAAAATACATTACAATGCATTCCTCTCTCTCTTTTTCTCCCTTTCTGTATATTCTGTATGTATTAGAGAATTATTTGCTGAATCACGCTAAATGTCTGAAATATAAGTATTTATTATGTTTTCTTAGTGACACACACACAAAGATCTTTGTGTATATATGTAACATATATATTAGTTTTTTATAAATCAGTTAAATATTAATCTTCAATCGTTCCTGCTTTCTACAGTGCATTGTGTATATGTATATGTAAAATGCTGCATAAAATTATCATAAGTATTCCACTCGTGTAAAGCTATACTATACGCACGGCGTCAAGTTCCGATCAAGTTACTAATTTAAATTTGTAATGTCCAATTCACGACTCAGAATCGGTAATTTCGCCAAAGCTCGTAGTTATGAATATTTCCGCGTATTATTAAGTACAGTCATTTCTGTACACTTAAACATTTGAGACTCTTTCAGCCCTTAAGCGCACGCTTATTACGTAAATCGCCAAGCGATCGCGTCGATCAAGTATAATACTTTCTCGCGATGAGCAACGTGGGAAAGATCGTAGAAACTGTCGTCCACTTTAATCCTTATCGTTTGTTGCTATCTACAGGCCGGTTCGGGCGCTATGCACTTCTATTGATTCGCTCCACGGTCGCACGTTGAGTTGAACGATACTATTCGCGTAGCCGCCCGTCGACTTCCCACAAACGAAACCGCGGTGTCATCCTCCACGTCGGATTCCTCGACGGCGTGCAACAATAAGCATCGACGCGACGCGACGTCCGTGTCGCGAGACCGGATTGCGCGCTATTTTTCCAATACGGCCATCGTCAACTTCCGCGGGTCGGCAGATATTTTTAGTAGAAAAACTCAAATGAATGCGCTGAAATCGACCGATTTTCACATATTTATAGAATTACGATGCAGACAACGATTTACACATTTCTAAAATGAATAAATCTGTAAATATCTGTATTACAATTGAAATTACAATAAAAATTAAAACCAAATGTCATTCAAATAAACAACGACTTACGTAAATCCTGTTTAAATTCATCAAATTTAATAATTATATCAAATTTTGATACTACTTCTACGCCTTCTGCAAACGCTGAGTGTCAAGCAATTTCCAATAACTGCTAGTCATTATTCTTAGTATCCATCTCTCTCCCACTTCGAATTATTGCAATACTGCGCACTAGAAAGATTTGCGTAATCAGATTAACAAAGCTAGTAATAATAAATTTCGGGCTAATTAAATCTATTCGCGTTCACTTGATCCATCTTCCAGAGTAAACTTTATCTCGATAGATATCCAGCAATGCTCTTCCGACTTCTCGGACTTACACCCTTCTGCTTGTCAGGTACAGATCCATCGGCGCGAGAAGTAACCGTCGCGCGCGCGGTGACGGCCGATCGTTTCCTGGTATAAATATGCAACGTGTCACCCGGGGGGTCAGCAGCTCGGATTCCTCGACGGTCGGGTGCACATGCACATGCATACGCCCGAGCATAGTCCACGGACGGGCCGACACCAGGAGAGAAAGAGACGGAAAGCACGCGCGCGTTCGCACATTCGCATCAGCTATGCACGTATACGTACGCGCGTACGACTATGCGTGTGCATACGTTAATCCTCCACAATGGGATCCTCCACAATAGCCTTTGTCCGTCGCGCTCGTGGAAAGAAATGAAAAACGAGACCCTCCTCTCCGCCGGTTCCTTCGTTCGCCAGCGTACGTGCGTGCGTTCGTCCTTCCAGTCTCGATGTGCTCTCCTATGCACATCTTTTTGTGTTTCCTCTAGTTCGGCCATTTCCATATTTGTCGGCATGCAGGTATTGTCCTGTTACGTGATACTAGTGCGGGACAGAGTAAAATCTTTATCTGCTGACATATCTTTCACATCACTTATCAGTTTGTCTTTTTCACTACTAGTCCCACTAGTATTTTTCTATCCTTTTTGCTGATGCAGTTTTATCCTTTAAACACGTTTATTGACGATCTTACTATTTTATCATTATGAATTAATTTGTTTCTATTTTGTATCGTATGGTTATAGTATGTGTCCTGCTAGGCGATTCTTTGATTGCTCTTTGAAACATTTATGAAAGTTAGACCAGCGTTTAAGGGGGGAGCCTGCTTTAGAACGCTGAAAATAAGGTATATTTTACGAATTGTTTTTGGAGAAACTATACAGCGGATCATTATAAAACTTTGATGCATTTATTAGTACATGTTTAAAGATAAAAAAATTATTTTTTGATTTGAATATATCGCTTGTAGAGGTCGTCCTGGAGAAATCTTAGTGCAACCGCGTCGCCGGCATTGCAAATTGGTGAGCATTCTCCTGCCTCCAAATTTCGTCTAAACTGAAAAATTGAAATATCTTCTCGTTATTTATGAATTCCCATCGTCGATGAACCAAAGAGAGAAGAAAAAAGTTGAAAAGTGCCAAAATGGTGGAGCTTAGAACACAAAAGTACGATTTTTAGGCAAAGTTTTTGAACTTTTTCATGCAAAAATAATTGTTTAACTTAATGTTTTTATTAATATTAAAGGTTCATCGACGATGGGAATTCATAAATAACGAGAAAATATTTCAATTTTTCGGTTTGGATGAAATTTGGAGGCAGGAGAATGCTCACCAATTTGCAATGCCGGCTGCACTAAGATGCCTCCAGGACGACCTCTACAGGCGATATATTCAAATAAAAAAATAATTTTTTTTATCTTTAAACATGTACTAATAAATGCATCAAAGTTTTATAATGATCCGCTGTATAGTTTCTCCAAAACAATTCGTAAAATTATATACCTTATTTTCAACGTTCTAAAGCAGGCTCCCCCCTTAAGTGCTGCATACTGCAAATGCAACTGACATTTAGTTCATTTTCTTTTTCTTTCTGGTACATGACGGCCCTGCACGGTGTTCTCGAACGAGACCAAAAAAGAGGACCGTATGTGCAGCACCACCGGTTTTTAGAGCTCTATGGAACGTGGTAATAGAGTCACCGTAGACCGGCGAATCATTGACTGGGAAATCGGCCGATGGCTGCTGCTCGAACCCGTGGCAAAAACTACCAAGAGCTGGTTCCGAGATCCGCAGTGTCACGCAACCCGAAGAGCGTCGCAGGACGAAAAAATCCCTCGCGGATCGTCGAGTGGGATAATCAACCGACCAACGATTCGGGAGGAACTCTCGGCTCGTCGCAGACCAGAATTGGTCTCGCTCTAATTGCGCTCGATCCTTGACTCCGAGCGGTCCTCGATCGATGGACGATTTGTGACAGACTGATACTGTTTCGTCTCGGATCGATATTTTGAGCATGTGTTATTGCTACTAATAAATGTTGTTACTACTAATAAATTTCAGCTGGATTATGTTCTCAGGAATACACCATAAGAAAGTCAACTTTTGTCGTTTTCAATGAAATTAAACTATGTTTATGAATAGTATAATATCCTCTTTTACTTGTCTCTTTAATTTTTCGATTATCCTTCTCATAATGCTATATCTGTAAAGACTACTGAAGGAAGCTACTTGATGGATTACTTTACATTGACTCCGACGCGCAAGTAGTTGCCCACAAAAAAGAATATTCATGCTGCGGCTAATAGGTTCGACTCGTCAAAGCGAGACCGCGCCATGCAGCCGAGCGTGGAAACGTAATAGCGAGGAATTCGTAATATCCGGCTAATTGGGCTCAATAATAGGACGGCAATCGACGGTGCTGATAATAGCCAGAAACGGATTTCTAGCGTCGCCGTTAATTCGTGGGAGAAGATCTCCCGAGGAGAACGGTGGAGAGAAGTCTTTTCCGACTTTCATTAGCCCGCTAGGAGATCGTGCCGGCAAAGGCGTTAATCTGGCAGAATTAATCCGGCTCCGGTCGGATGCTTTCCCTCGATATGCCACGAACAACGAGTTCAACCCTCGATACCGCGATCTCCCCTCGGCCCTCTCTCTCCCTTGGTTTGATATCGGTTCAAAGTGAGCGCGCATGAAGGGTGGCTCTTCCAACTTTTGTCCCGTCTCGTTTGTAAACGCCCTGTCGTGATACTTTAATTAACCGCGGAACGAACCCCGTTTCGAACAGGAATCTTCCTATGTTACGACTCGTGACGTGGCCTTCGATAATACGCATCCAACACCGTCGAGAAGTCCTAATTTAGAAAAATAATTCGATCGGTTAGTTATGTGACATTTTATGTGTTATATCCTGTCTGAAAATGTGGTTACATGTTTATATGTATTATTTTCTTTTATCTTTGTAAATATAATAGATATACGTCGAAATATTTATGTATGGACCAAATAATGAAAGATGTAGAGTAAAATTTTGCTTCTCTCTATTTTTGTCTCTTCATTTCATGTTAGTAAAGTATTATTATTTAATAAAAGCTAGAATTATTCTTTTATTGCAATAATCATGTTATATAAATCTGATAGCAATAATCAATTAATTGCAATATAAAGCTCCAAATAATGCTAAGATAGCTGTTCCTAGTTGATATCACACCTTTTTAAATAATTACTTTATACAAGTAAATCTCAAATTCAACGCCTTGAAAAATACCATACAAAATCCAATCACTTTCCCGATAATGCGACTAGACGTGAGTATAATAAAATTTCCGGCATCGCAAGACGCTGATTGCCACAGCGGTTGGCAATAGCCGGTGAAAGCGGGTTTCCCATCCAGCGAACGCGCCGGGATGCTGCGCGGGCGATGATTTTATTAGCCAGTAACGGTGCCTAATTCGACGCAAAGCCGCTAATCCGGCAGAATTAATCCGTCCTCGGTCGGTTGCTTGCCATCAATGTGTCGTCGCGGCGGCGTGACGCGACGATGGGGGTGGCGTACGCCCCCGTCCGCCCTGTGCCGGAGCAGACCTCGATTATCCGCAGCCTCTCGACGAGATTCTCTCTCCCTCGTCGCGGGTGTACTACCCCTCACCTCCGTGAACGCGCACGCACTCACGCACGTATGCACGCGGGCGCGCGCGTAGCAAACGCGTCTCCGTCACGTTCCAAGCGGGTTTGTCGAAGCTCGCTCGGTCGCCTCCCGACAACGACCGGCAGAAGCGAGCCACTTCAGATCTCTCCCGCGTGTCCCTGCGTGTCCCGGGGATCCCGCAGGATGTAGCAACGCGCGGCGTGGTGTCCCGGGGTGAGAGAGCCACCACAATGCCCGAACCCCGAGAACGATGTCGCGTTGCTACGGTGACGAGTGCGGAGCGGAGAGCAGGAGATGAGCCCAGTAGTACTCGTCGCATGCTATTCGCGCTCGTTCCCGGCGCGCGATCGGTGTGTAGATGCATTATTAAAAGCCGAACGAGTACTTTGTAATGAGTTAAACGGCATCGCCGCCCATACGTACACCCCCGACACCCTTCGCCGACGCTACTTCGCGTCGAGCGACATCCCCGATACATCTCGACGTTAGCGACGTTGTGCGTGAAGCGAAATTATCTCCAGCTTAGACACTTTTGTACATAAACGCACGTGGGTGAAGTTTTCCACCCCTGCCAATGGGGAAACACTGTAATTTGGATTGGAAATCGAGCGCGAAATCATGGCCCTTCTTTATTTTGTATTGATGAATTGTGTTCTTGGCTGTGACCATTATTGTAATAATTAATAATTATAAAACTGCACATAGTAATAAATTTTGAAAAAGTTTGAAGAATCTTTTCTTTTTTAAAGATAAAAATTAAAATGTGTGGTTTAAATAAGAATTGTTCTTAAGATGCAAATTAATAGATAAGAATGTTTAATGTTGGAAAATATGATATTGTATATTTCGACGATTATTTCGTCAATTATAATCAGTGCTGAACAATGATTCAGTATTAAACAGAAATTTTTTCTGATCTTTGATGATCTTTTTGTAATTGATGATTGCGTGCTTTTTCAAGACTGCAGAAGTTCGATTTACAATATTACTCAACGGAATAGACTGAATAGGGTATTTTATAGCAATTATGATGTAACGGATTCAATTGAGGCTGCATGTGCTTATTTAACAGTCAAAAAATCTCATCTATCTTACTTGGCAAGATAGCGCGGAAATAATGCTAGCTACCTCGTAATCGATCCATAGCTCCTGCGCGCGCTCGTTCTTACGATCTTATAGTCGTCCCAATTACAGGCTTCACTGGCTAGAACGTTAATGATTTCATTTCATAAAATAATAGGGGTACCTTTCTCCTTTCGCAACGTCATTTGCTTTACGACCGAGCGGATCAATTCGCCGACATATGTGTGCAATAAAACACCAATTGGAATCCGAGAATGGGTTCCCACAGCACCCGACGAACGCGTGGCCACCCGGTACATCAATCGGCTAACGTTTTTGAGAGCCTATTTTCGCAGGAATTATATAGATATACAAAAAAACGTAATAGAGTAAAATCACAGCGTGATGCTTTAAATGCCAGTAGGTCATTATCTTTTTTTATATTAAACACGTAAAATGTAAAACGGAGTGTACGTTTAAAATTCGAATTTTTAGCCAAGTTCGAAAATGACAGTTAACCATATCGACTCCTGAATAGGCTTTCTCTTGAAATTTCACACGGTGTCACAATGAAGCCTCATACTAATGTCGCGTGCTAATATGGCGAGGACCAAACACGATGCACTAAATTACCCGCGTGAAATTTTATCGCCGCGGCGAGAACGGGCGAGCCTTTCGCGCAACGACGAACAAGGGATACGTCGCACGTCGTATTTTACTCGAGTCTGCTGCTGTTGTAAATTCACGAAAAGCAGCCATGCGACCGGTCCGCCGATGCGCTCGAGACTCCGTTGCTTCCCGACGTGGAAAACGTACGAATTCGCGTAGCACTACTATACCCGAAACTTATAGTGGTGCAAAGCACCGCCGACATTTCCGGTCGAAGCAAATTTTCCCTGAAACGATTAGTTGTAGAGTGTAATGCCTATTTTGTCATTGGATAAATCAATGATGAAATTGTTCGGATACGGAATTTGCGTAAGTATTATTTTATTAATCGTCATGTAATACCAGTTAATCCCAAAATGACAAAATCTGGAATTTAATTATCAAAGCAATATGGATAATTACGGTCTATCGTAATTCGCTCGAGGCATAATGGCGGAAAATATTTTCGCTAATATAATCATAATTCACAGGCTGCATTTCACGGCTGCACGGTCGAAAAGAGGGACCTTGCGATTGCGCGGTGCGAATGGAGCTCAATGATCAGGATCGCAAAAAGCGGCCCGCGTAATGACAATCTATAAATTCACGCAGCGCGAAGAACGGTAATACGTTAGCGGTAGACATTAGCACACAGGTATAAGGTAAATAACGTCGTCAATCCCGGCGCTGTGCTCGTATACTCGATAACGAGATCCCGGTGGTGCGCGCTGGCTGGGCACGGATGCAAGAACGAACGGGAAGCCGGGTTCCCGCGAGGCATAAATCGGCGTAAGAAGCCTAAGCAGCGCAATGTAAACGGTTTTACGATAGCATACTGGCCGGATGTAAACCACTTAACCGGAGGCAAATTGACTATGCCGGAGCGCCGTTCGATTGCCGAGAAATCGATTATGATTTCATTTTATTGGTCATTATTACACCGCAAAGACCGGACCTGACGCGTTTCCGATCACGAAGCTGAAGAGATCCATCGTCAATTGCTCTGGCGGTTTGTCCATTCGTCACCGCGAAACGCATCGTTCGAGCAAATTTGCTGCGCATAATCGAATAGTTATGGAGTAATTACAGTCGTCAAATTACTCGACGCATTAATTCATGGTGTAAACATTCAACTAGCGATAATTCTGAAGTACTAAAAAATGATAAAGATATTAAAAAACGTTATATTTCGAAATGCAGCAATATCCGAGTTTTACGACACGCGATTTAAACGGATCTCGAGATGTCACGTATCCGCCTGGATAAAATTAATAAAACAATACTCCATTATCGGATGGTGTCTTGGGTAGGAGCGCCAAGAATATCAATCTAAGACATCGTTAGAATCCCATGGGCGCTATGCCCCGCGAATAAATTATATTTTGCACTCTGCGATGGCAATCACCGCGGTATTCATGCGACGAACGACGGAATTACTGCCGCCGTTTGCGATTTGTTTTCTCATCGGTGTTTTTCTCCTGCTTCCTTAAAGTTCATCTAGATGAAATAATTGTATTTTGCCACCTAAAATCCACCAATGGATTATTTATTAAAAGGTAGTTTGATAAAGAGATTGATTTGTACAGACGTGCGTGAGATGGCTCAACGAAAAGCAAAATTTTAGCATTGAGCTTTAAGCTATTGATCCAAAGTTCGGGGCAAAAGCCGAGACCCGGACCCTCCATTGAGCAAACTGAAATACTTGTCACGTGTGGACATAAATAACTGTCGGATGTCGATAAATGTATTAAAAACTCGCGAACCGTGGGCTTTATTTTACTCGTGATATCGAGGTATAAAAAAAAGAACAGAGAAGCAGAGGGTGAACGAGATTGGCAATGTAAAAACTGCTTGCGGTCGAGTATTATTGTGAACTCCAATAAATTTGCAGTAAATATTGCAAGAATTACAAGATGGATGCATAATTATAAAATCTCGTGAAACTGTTTCTTGAACATTTTTTCTAACTTTTATGGATATTAAAACATTAAATATATTATTCTTATTCATCATTAAGATAAATAAATTTTTCGTTTATTCTATTTTATTATATTTCTTCTGTACCAAAATTGAATTTAAATGGTTTAACAATGATATTTATATTATTAAACATTAAAATAAAAATTCTATAAAGAAAAAATAAATAAGATGCTACACACAAACGACACCGGATAATATTCGTTGCAACGATCACCGAGTTTTACTCGGAATTCGACCGCGAGGATTCTCTATGTACAAATACCTGCATAAAGCGGAAACATAAAGCGGAAGCGGATATGAATCCCGCAAAGTCGACCGCAAGCGGTTGCCCTTGAGCTTCAAAGCCGATGTACAGGGCCCAATGCGTTCCCCGCTCTCCTATATGTAATACATACCCAACTATGGGAGTGCGCGAACGCTGTCCCGTGATATATATATAAATCGACTTGGACTTTGTCTCCCCTCTTTCTCTCCCTTGCTCCCAGATACTTCCTTCCCGGCGGCCGACCAGCGGCCCTTACCGTCGAAAGAATTCAGATTTTCCCGAATTTTGTTTAAAATGTTTATGAACCGTGTCCGAGGGGTGGACACTACGCGGGAGTTCGCAAGCATGAGTTGAAAAGGGGATGAAGTGGAGCAGGGGGAACGAGAGGAGCTCTCTCGAGAAGCTCTCTTGCCCCAAGGTTTACGCAGCCGGACCCTGAGATCGGAGCTCGAAGGTTCCCATATCCTGTCGCGCGGGGCATAAATCTCGCTAGGACGCAAATAAAATTCCTCGCGCCGGCGGAACGGAAGGAGTGTGTGATCAGCCTGCGGCTTTACGAACGGCGACGCGACCAACGGCCCGGAAACCCTGGCCGCCGATTCGATTAATAGAACGCAACGAGATCGCAACGTATATCTCCTCAAATAGCTGCCATAATGGATAAATCCATGAATGTATAATATAAAGCGAGCTGTGACGGAGTCGAAGTGATTGAACGATTTGTTTAGTGCATCAAAAATTGAAAGAAGTCGAATATTGAAGATTTGATCTAATTTTTTCATAATTTTAGAGCAGATTCTGGTAATACATTTTGGATATTTACATTTTTAATAAGATGAATATTACATAATTAAAAATGTGTACCTTCAACGAGGGCACCATTCTACACAAAAAGATACTATAAAATTAAATTATGATATAAATCACAATTCTCCCAGTGTATACACTTTCTCCATTGACAATTCGAAATAAACCCTCTACGAGACAGGAGCTACCTCGGTGCATCCGAAGGTTCCGTTCGTGCGGTTACCCGTTTTGTCACGAATCTAGCGGGGGTTCCTAGGCGAGTATATAACGCTAGTTAGCACCCCGCTGCGGTCTGTAGTGGGTGTGTTGTGACACCCAGATCGGAACAAACAAACACCGTGTCCGTTTGACCGAAGGGTACCAATGACTGACCATCGACGCAAGGGCCCTCGCCGCAACTTTGCCGACCACGCGTTCCTTCCTGCTCGCCCCCGTTCCGCTGCCACGTTGTCTTTCTTCCGCCGTACTTCACGGTACCTTCGTTCTCTGGCAATAAAGGGGAGGGGTTCGCCCCTGAAAAGTCTCGACCGCGACGCTAAATAGGAAACGATACACTCCCACGATCCGACTCGATTCCCGTTTTCCTCTCCTTTTCAGCCGTGCCCTGCTCCCATTCCCTTCCGCGACATTAGGTCCGAGACAACGGCCGTTTCTATATACCGAGACACGAATTCGAAGTCGTTCGTTCCGGCACGAAGGACGCTATGGCGCGCGATGAATGACAATGCACGGCCCTTAAGATTAAATCGCGGCGCGACGAGGAACTGCGGTTTCAGTCGATCCCCTCGCGAATACCGGATCGGGTCGTTTCACAAGTGCGGCTTGTCGCTTGGCTGAATTGTGTAACGCTTTCCGTCGACCGACAGAGATTGATAAATGCTTATATCAGCGGAGACATAATTAGTTCATCCTCGCTTTCTTAATATGTCGGTTACATGTAGAGTGTTTTTATTCACATTGATCAACTTTAATCTTCTTAATTAATTCTTTGCCTCTTTCTTATCCGCCTAAAAAGTTTGAAAAGACCGGTAAAGCAAAGATTAAAATTGACAAACAATTCTTATGTTGTTTGTGTTTTGATAAATTAACATAACTTAAGTGTAATGCAATTGTTGCTTTGTGCTCCGATAAGAATTAACTTAAAATTAAATGAATTACACAGCTTTACTAAATATATGTATCAGTCATGTATAGACTGTTTTCATCCGTTCGTGTGTGTGCGTATTTCATTAATTCTCTTAATTAATTATTCCTTTGTCTCTTTCTAATGAGATTAAAAGCAAACAGAGAGAAAGTTAATTAAACAAAGATCTAATAAAAACTGAATGAAAATAACTACATTATGCTTATATTGAAAAAGTGAATAATCGAATTTATTTATTGTAATGCAAACCACACTAACTTTTTCCCTTTTTTTGCAAACGTTTTGAAATGAATTTTGAAATAAATAAATTTAAAGAGAGAAGCAGATGCGTCTGATTGGTGTTCATGTAAACTGAAAACATTACGAAAGTTACGGCGATAATCGAAGAGGCGATAGAAAGAATACCAACAGTGCGTCAACAAGCACTTGATACGACAGTGCTAACAGCGTGTTACGACGCTCATAATTAATGCGATAAGACGCGAGCGTGCGTGAGTGTAGAAAATTCTGCGTACACATACATTTTTAGGCGTCTGATCTCTTTACGTAAGCATCTCGCATGAAAACGTCAAACGGCAGAATCATTTGAATCTAACCGAGCGAAGCTGCGCTCTCGCATCTACTAACGATCGTTATTATAGTTGTACGAAATAATGTCATTGCATCACCTTATCGCCAACTGTCCTCACGGGGCATGAAGAAAACAGCTATTAGTTCATTCCGTGAGTAATGCGCTTTCACATGATAGAGTGTACAAAGTAACATAATTAACGGTTGGTCAGCTAAAACGACAATCTGTTGAAATTTCATTTCAAAATTTCATCATGCACGGAAAAATTTGTCAAAGACAAGATATTGAATAATT
Source organism: Ooceraea biroi (assembly GCF_003672135.1). Classification (NCBI taxonomy): domain Eukaryota; kingdom Metazoa; phylum Arthropoda; class Insecta; order Hymenoptera; family Formicidae; genus Ooceraea; species Ooceraea biroi. The sequence goes on from NC_039506.1 coordinate 4,292,709, forward strand.
AATGGTAAAAAACAAAGTTGAAAACTATTATACCAATAAGAAATTCACTTCAAAAGCCTATTGATATAAATTTAGTTTCGTCGATTTTTAGTTTTCGGAAGATTAAATGGTTAAATCACTCTCGTGATGAAACTTTTTTGGTTTCACTATAATTGTAACTTGAATTTTATTGATCGAGGATTATCCTAGTCGTCATCGGATGCGAAGAGAGCCGTTCGACCGAGAACGTCAAACTGGCAGAGCGAAACAACCGTTTGTGACCTCGGATCAACCCTGCGACCTTAAGGTTTTCAGTGACTTTCAGTGCTGGCCCGTAACACGCGATACGTTACACACGTTTCTCTCCGCGGGAATCCCAGGGATCTGGGGTCCGGACCGGGAACCGGGATCGGGTTTTCTTGATAATCAAAATCCAAAAGCGAGTTTCGCCGAACACGCGCTACAGGGACGTGCCGTGTTCGCTTCCGGGACGTTTCTCCTAGAGAAAACTAGTTTCCTCGTTGCGGACACTTTTGCTCGCTCCGCCTGGAGCTCGCACCCGTAATTGCCCTAGTCCTTATGAGCTGGACACTGTCCACCTTTTAGGGTGGGAACCTCGCGAGGAAAGACTGGTCCGTGCTGTTCTCGGGCAAAATGCCGCGCATTGCTTTTCGACAAATACCTGTCCGGTCTGCGACGAAGAAGTTGATACCTGATTCGAACTACTATATCGGCTACTGCATACGAGTATGAGTTCAACGTACGAGCTAACGTACGGGTTAACGAAAATGTTTAGCTTGAAAATTTTTCGGTCATTTAAAGACAAAAGAAACATTATGAGAAAGAACAAGGCAGTACTTAACTCCAAAAAGGCGTTACTTGTTGTTATCACATTTTAGCAGGCAGAAAGAAATTGTGTTTTTTAAGGAATTTATATACTCTATTATTCATAAAATTCATAAATTTGACTTCGTGTTTTACATGCTTACTGTAAAAAAATAAAATATGTAATATACTTAAAACAGAAATTTCTTCTTTTAAAATACCATTTATATTTATGAAATGTATTTTAGAATCAATCTCATGCCTTTTTAGAATCTATTTGCATATGGAATTACAACGAATCACGCACATGTAGTAATGACGTCGTCATCGAGAAGGAAATTTCCATCGGGAGCACAATAACGATAGTCATGTGCATATTGAGTGGCGAATATCGACAAGGAAATGTTGGAATGTTAGAATGTCACAAACATCAATACGCAAAAATATAGAAGAAATTGTTAATTTTCCAAAAATAATGATAAATTATATTTTATTAAAAACCTTTGATTAAAGATTTTATGAATTTTTCTAAGTTTAAATATATTAATAATAATGCAAGTTTCAATTTTCTATTAAATAAATAATATTTTTTTAAATATGATACGTTTGTAATTATTATGATAATGGGTTTCTAATAGATCGATTTCCACTCAGGCATATATTTATAAAATTAAACTTATAAATTTAAAAAACTGAAAGGATTTTCAAATCCTAAAGTATAAATATTTTTATTTTAGAACTTTCGGACTTTTTTAACTTCTTCGTTAAACAGATCTTGTCAAACAGATTTTTCATACTATCAGAAAAATTAATGATAAACACATCAATTCATCCTCGTTGCCTAAATGGTTTGCGTCATCGATAGGTAGCCAGAAAAACGACGGAGGAAAACACCTTGCATTTGTCCTATGCGGGCGGACAAGTGACGGGCAGGAGTGAGAAGGCGACGCTCCACCCTGCAGCAAGAGTGCGGGTGGATTGCACTCGAAGGGGTCCGGAAAGCCTGGGGCGAAGTGCCGAGTGCCACTTTATCCGGGGACCACGTGTTAGTTCGTGTCGGATTTCGGATTCTCCCGTTCTTTTCGGAGAACGTTCTTTTCGTCTCGAAAGTATTACGATTCTGTCATGCTCTTACTACGTCGGCAGCCGGAACGCTTCGCCTTCGTCTCGAATACCAGCCAATCTCGCTGGCTTCTCGATACTCCATTGAAATGAGCGGTCTGTTGTTTTTATTAAAAAAAGGAGAGAGAGAGAGAGAGAAAGAGAGGAAATGCTGAATGTAATATTAAAGATATAACAAATAATGATATTAGAACTTTATAATATTGCTATGATTACATTTTGAGAAAAGGCTCTACTCAATTCACTAATTATATTAAGAAACATAAAATATAAAATAATATATACAAGAAATAAAAAAACGTAACCATCTAAGAATAAATCAAACTAAATTAGCTTGTGACATAAAGTACAGGAAGAATAAAAAATCATAAAAATAAATCTTTATGTATGAAACATGCAAAGTATGGAATAGAAATGCAAGTACAGTATTCTAAGATCTCGTATTTATATTCCTAAATATAACGTTTCTTTCTTTTCTTGATCTCACAATTTCATAATGGACTATTGGGATTCAAAGTTGGACGCCTGGAATCATCGATAAAGAATTTAATGTGGATGCGACGCGGACAAAGATCGTCTCTCAGTACCTACATCGATCAGCATACCGATACCTGTGTGTGTGTTCGATGCACTGTCAATAAAAATCCCCATCGATTTCGGGATCGGGTCGCACGGATATTTGGCCGATCCTCTCGCGTGTGTACCCTCAAAAATAGGGAAAAGACACGGGACGCGACAGGAAGCGAGGGGAGAGTACCGTTCGCCACCCTGTCGCGTACCACAATTTCGGAAATCTTGGATGCGATTCCGCATTTCCCGCATCAGCGATTTGCTCGGCCTACGTGCCCATAGCGTGCGCGTAGGTATGCACGCAATCGGGATGGTGTATTGCCGCGGCGTGTACGGTTCTTCACCCCCGTGAAACCCTGCCCTCCGCGACACGACCCTGTTGTGGTCGGCGCAGCTGTCCTATGTCCAGATGTCCGGTTTTCGGGTACGGGACGGACTCGCTTGCTCACTGTGAGAAAACCAATCCGAGGTTGGGCCCGTTCTCCTTTCCTCCCGTTGCCTTTTTCCTTCGCCCCATGACTGCCCCCTCCGCATGCGCGGCCCTCGTTTCCTTGACCGGATCCCCGGAGGCACATTAATTACCCCGCGAAACGGATGCTTCCTCCGGCATTATCCGAAAATTTAATACGCGGCTATTCTGTCATGCATATGTATATATTTATATATAGAGTAAACAAAATCTGCAAGAATCGTATGAAATTGCAAAAAGCGTGTACTTTACATAAATATCGTGGAATTAAAATTCGTTTCGAGCGCATTTCATCTAAATAAGAAAAATAAAGTCTTATTGTTCATTTTTATTTATGAAGAATATGCGAAGAAGCATTTTAATATTGTAATTGTTTACTATTAAACAATTGATATTATACTTTGTATAGAAATTTCGACCTCAGATTTAAATAGCGGATTTATTCTGAAAGTTTATAACGCGAGATGCGAGTCACTTTATATGTTTGTTTGTGTGAAGGTTCAAACAACATGGTCACTTTTGGCGATTTTCCCAAAACTTTCTATCTGCCAAACGTCGGTATTTTTAATTCGATCGGAATCGAGCCAATTTATACGCAGAAGAGCATTCGATTTTACAAAATTCACAAAAATCGTGATATGTAATATATGAAGGATATAAATGCTAATGCAAATATTACTTATATACGCAAATATTAATTACTAATTAAATATTAAGGACGTAAATGTATTTTGTGTGATAATATGAAGGATGAAAAAAATACGTAGCACTTGTAATAGCAACCAACTTGATTATTCATATACATGTGAATATATGCTAGCAAGTTGTATACTTGTTAAGTACGAGCGGGTGACACACACATTACATTATGCTCTTGAGGGGCGATGAAAATTTTAGACGGGCAGTCGCGTTCCGGTCGCCGAAATCATTAATGGATCGTAGCGTAGCCGCGTGCGCATGTGTGTGCATGTATACGTGTGATCAGTCGCAAAGAGAATAATCACGCGAAATATGCGGCGATGTGGAAATCAAAGGGAATTCGTAGCAGGAAATGCAGCCATTATCTTCCGCGAGTTCTTTCCGATCCTCCGAATTGCGGATCGATTTCGCGTTTATCCTAGGCTATCGGAAGCGACCGCAGCGAGATGACGGTTGGATGTCTCTGTGCCGTATCGATAGCACGCTCATATCGGCGATTTTTGGTCCCATGGATACGTGGAGTACGGTCGCTTTAAGTGCTTCCGGATATTTGCGTCGCGTCGCGTCGCGCATTGCACATCGAGACAAGAGGAGGAATCCACGCGCGTCATTACATCTCCCGTTACCGCGATCGAGTCGTCTATCTCTCGGCTGTGAGAGTGGCAAAAGCGAGGCCATAAATATCTCGTAAAACGTGCCGAACACCGTCGCTCTTGTACCTTAAATGAAATTAAATCTTTAACGAACCCGTACGTGCGAACGTTCGCACCAAGAAAAGCGAGTCGATGCCTTCGGGGCAATCTGCCGTGCTCTGCGGCCTTCGGATTCTCTTCCGTGACTTTTTTCTTCCACCTGTGCACCCGGGATGTGAATTTGATTACTTGTGAAATCTCGCTTCGAAATTTCGTAGCGATGAAACGCGTTTTACGCTTGTTAGCCGAGTTGATTCCGCGTCGTGGATTTATAACGTTGACGTAATGAATCAACGGAGAGAAATTCGGACGCGGGAGATACCAGCTGAGAATTTTGAAAATGACCGATAATCGGGAACTTAGATGTGAAAAATAGTTTACCCCGAAGAACACGAGCATCCGAGCCGGCCGTTTTATCGGTGCCATAACTCAGCGCTCTATCGCGCCTCGGCCGCCTCATAATGAGCCACGCCAAATGCGTCGGTGATAACGTGACGCGGGAGGAAAGAGATAGGAAGTAATTGGAAGCTTATGTGCTATTTATTGTAACCGCGTAATCTTAAGAGAGCGAAGCGGAGAAAGGGAAGGGAGATCCAGAACTTCGGCGGCAAAATAGAACGCGACATGTCGCACTCGTGATTTATCCGCTACGGACTTGAGTAAATGAAGTCATCAATCGATTCTCCTTCCTCCCGTCTCTCTAACTTTATATCTATATTAATCATCCGAAGAGTCAAATCAAACCAGGATACATATTTTGAAAGCGATTTTATCGATGACAGTCTCGTCACGAGAGCTTATCCCTCGTTAAGTCCGAGAAATCTTCGCTCTATGTGTAATTATGCAATTCGAGCTTCCTCAATGGTTTCCGACAAACACGGTGATAATGATGTACCATTGGTATGAAAAAATTGATGCTCTTAAACGCGCAACGCAAGATCTAATCAACATTTAATTAAAGCTTAACATTTGCTAATGCACAACATGTTTGTTAAATAAAAAATGAGTAATAAATATAAATACACTTAGACGTGTAGAAATAAAAGTGTAAAAGGTATAAATAATGAATACCAAAAATAAAAAATAGGAATTATAAAAAGAGAAATTCCAACAAGAATAGTAAAGAACGTAAAAATCGAGAGGGACCTATATAAAGTTTGATATAATTAGATTTTAGCTACATCAAGAACACATGTATTCACCATTAACCCTGCACATACAGCTTTTGCGAGGGACCAAAAGCCGAAGCAAGGCAAGCACGTCCTACCTCTCGAACAGGTCAAGGAGGACCTCTAAAGCCTGCCTTTCCCGTTCGTTCCCCGTGTGTCCTCCATCCCGTCGCGCCTACCCTACATGCCTACCCCCGGTGCATTCGGGCATCTCGCTTTTTTAGGCCATTCTAAATATGCATTATCCAATTTAGTCCGATTACACGGACCGGCTATGGCGCATGGACTTTTGCTACCCAATCGGTTCCTCTGGTCCCGATTCTCCTTCCTCTCTCGCTCTCGTTTTCTCTTCCTCTTGCTCTTCCTGCCCCTTCGACGCGCACCTACACGTCCGTCCAGACGTAAAAAGCTAATTTAAAAAAGCTTAACGGCCGGGACGCCCGAAACGAGCAGCCAGCGTTGATTCATAGCGAACTGCAAATGCCACCGACAACCGTGGTAACGATTAGTTGACAATCGGTTAATCCGATAGCGATGTCTCTTGAGATATAAAGCAACTTAATAATATTTTTTAAATTCGGCAAAAAATATTTGTCGAAGATAAGTTTGCGTTTTGCAATCAATTAAAGCAGGGTAGGTGCATGCAATGTCTTACGAAAATATTCGTTGATATTAAAATTATTATGGATGTTAGATGTTATATCAGAAATTTTAATATAAATATATATAGATATTAGAATTATTAAAATTATTAAATATAATATTACACCTATAAACTGAATAAAATGACGAGAACATGCAGTTGTAATGTGCAAAATATATTTTAATATTCTTGTAATATTCTATACAAATGCAAAAAATGCATCAATAACTTTACTGACATATTTTTTTGCTGTAGTGGTTTGCCAGTGATTATGACAAATGAGATAGTATGGAGAAAGTACAACTTCTTCCGACTTCTACAGAAGTCCAGTAAAGTAAATAAGATGAAGCAATCGAGAACCGCAGCATCGTCATAGAAAATATATACTTTACGTAATAGATATCACAAATAAAGGCTTTCATTAGGAATGTCGGACCTGCTGATCTTCACAATCATAAATCTCTGAATCTAACACATAATCAACAGTAGAAAACATGATTAACAAACTTATGGTCGTAATTGTAGTCATAATTAACACTAGGATGCCCAGTAATAATATTCGTCAATAAAATCATAATTATTTCGTCAAAATATTTGATTCTCTTTTCCTATTATTCTCTTCTCTAAATCACAATAATCACAAATACAAACTCGAAGATCGAGTTTAGAATAAAATAGAATGACAAACAGTTTTCCATTATTAATCAAGAGAAAGTGATATACATTTTAAAGAGAACTGACAAGCACACGCATTCTCAAAATAATCACATGTTGCACACCACTTTTCTCAATTGGATGATGCAAAGGAAGCGAGGTTTGCCGTTGCAGATCTAAAGCTAAATATGGTGTAACAATCAGCACATCACTGAAAGAAGAATAAAATGAGTTGTCAGAACAAAGATCGCGCTCGTTCTATGCACGATGAAGGCAGATTACGCAATACACGGCGCGAGGTCGTACCTGCACCCTGACCAGGCAGAAAAGTGGCCTAGCCGCGCAGAACGGCCGAGAAAAACGCAAGATGAACGAAACGCAGCGTCGAGCAGCGAGCGCGCGCGATGCGAGGAGGAAAAAGACGAAGGAACTTGTGGCAAGAGCCATACATTTGCCATGCCATTAGTGCCAGGCCGGGCGCTAGCCATCGCCATTAAGTAGAGAGAAATTGATCGATATTGCAGCAACCGGCCGTAATAACGCAATACCTAGTAGGTAATAATTAATCGCGGCCGCGCTGCCATAAAGGCTGTTTTCATATCAATCTTTCGCGTTGACGTGTTGCCGGAAACAGAAACTTGGCGATAAAACGCCCGACGCCGATTACAGAGACGATGAAGAAACTTCGTAGGATTGCACGCGCGCTAAAAAAAAGCCGCGCGGTTTAGCTGAGACATGCATATGCCGTTAAACCTTAACTGGTTTACATATCCTGCACAGTTAATGTTGTAAAAACTCGTCAGATAAATATATCACATCATTGTGCAATAGAACTCATACACTACATTGGCACAAAGATTAAATTTATTGAAGAATGAAAATACTTAATTGATACTTTTAATCTGTGAATTTATTATTTTTTATTATTCATTTTATTACTTATTGAATATGTACCTTACTTGCATGATATAAAAAATTCTATCATACTGGAGTCATTTTCTACAACTTCATACAGGAATTGAAGGGGAAATGGATTAAGGTAGTGAAAAGTAGTGGAGGTACCAAACATGACGGAACTATTGATTAAGCCTGTTTTCGGAAGGGGTCGGCAGTGACCGCTTCTGATTACGCGAACGCACAGGCGGAACTCCCTCGGCAAACAAATGACGAGCCATAAATACGTTAACACCGAAGGTGCTAGGTAGGAGTGTCCGATATTAATAAGCGGTCATTAAGAGATACGGTCTCGGGGCTATGGACAATGGCAAAGGGCGGGCGCGAAAGCGTCCGCGAGCTGAATAGACGCTGTAAATCTCGTGGTCCCGAGACCGGCTTTCGAAGAAATAGCTCAGCATCGCTTCCCACGTGTGATCGCGCGCCGCATTTTCCACGCCGATTTCTCCACACTTTTCTACACTCGTCGGATTCCGGATTGGCGCGTCGATCCTCTCTCGTAAAACGGCTTTGTTTCAGCTTCAGCCGAGACGAATGAACGATGTAGCTCTCTTCAAGCGCATTCGTGACGCCATTTTCAAGATACGCATGTAACGTGGCAAAAACGAAAGCAAAATATAGGTCGCAATGCTATTAGATCGAAGCTATGCGGGCCGGTCGTTAAATGTAATTGAGTTGTTGACTTGACATCAAGATTGCAGCGCAAAAAAAACACTGCATCAATAATTTTTCAAGCAATAATTTGCAACTCGGCTCACCTAACAAGCGATTAGCTCGGGTGTTACGAGACGAATAATATGTCTTCCAAGGCGTAATGATGCAGAGTTGGAGTCATGTCAATACGTGCATATAAGTTCACAGTGAAAAGTCAAATGCATAATCCTCTCCAAGAATTCTTAGCGATTTTTTTGCTTTTTGTAGATAAGTCAACAAAAAATATGTACGTTACTAGAATATAAACCACGCGTAATTTGTCGACAAGATTTGCTTTTAACCGAGAGTAAAAGAGAGATGACGCTTAATCTCAAATTTAATTTCTAAGTCTCGAATCGCGGATACGAAACGTCGCGACCATCTTACTGCTGTTGTCAAGCGTCGATTAATATAGCAGCCATGTCCCGCTGAATTCTGCGTCTTGACGAGAATAGTTTGTCGACGGGACATCGATCCGACGTTCCGCGACGCACAGTACGCAACTTTCTTAGACTACACGAGGTACAACTCGATCCATCCACTCTTAGAGAAGGGGGTAAATCGGGGGAGTTTGCTTCCTGAAGACGCTCGCAAACTCAAAGGACGAGGGGCGCCTCGACCGAATCCCAAAGTCGACTATTAATTACCGGCGCAATGCGTTATAATTAGTCGACGTGTAATCAGATTGTTGAACGGCGTGGATATCTGTCTGCTGGTTATGCCTAACGATCTCCTCAGTGGCAATTCATTAAGATTGCATTATTACGCGGCCACGCCCTGACCGCGAGGAGTCACATCGACTTAATCGTCGATCATCAGGAGGTGTCTCATCTCAAACGCGAAAGAAATCACAATTTAAGGAATAGTTTTCCGAAAATCGCAATTAACAGAAAAGAAAAAGAGAGAAATATTATTATTTTTAGCTATTAACCATTAATATTCACATACATGCAACAATAAACTTTTATTCATTTTTGTCAGCGACCTGAGGCGTTTAAAATTTAATAAATCTTCAGCAATAATAGCACCAAACGTTTGCACGAGATCTTGGAACATCATCATAGACGTAAGTGACATTTCACATTGTTTCCGATGCTGGCGATGCGCCACGCAGCTCTCCACGTGCCATCGTGAATTGGTAATCCTGGGAGCACTTAGCGACCGAGCCAATCCTCGCGCTGATTAGTAATATTGTGGCCTGATGAACCGAGGGCCCAAGTTGTCGGGCGAGTAGGAGATGAGTCCGTAACCTCGTTACCAACCCGCGGGCGATACGACTACCCCAACTATGACGCGAGGATACGGTCTCGCTGTTAGGAAGCGGCAGAAGTGCGGGACTAACAGAGAAGGAGGAAGATGCAGAGAGAGAAAGACAGATAGAGAAAAAGGGACAGGGCGACGCGGTGGGGGAGGAGAACAAGGCAAGAGAGACGGGCGACGTAGATGGATGGATAGATGAATACTGAAGGGAGGAACAGAGAGATAAATAGATAGATGGATAGATAGAGGGAGAGAAAGAGAGGCAGGGAGAGAGAGAGAGAGAGAGAGAGTCTCCATCGGCCCCCGGTGACGAGGGATCGGAATATATCATTGAATTAATAACCAGTTGCACCGTCCCGGACTTCGCGGCTCGGTCTGGCTGAAAATCCTAATAGCCAGTCGAGAGAGAGAAAGAGAGAGAAAGTGAAAAGAGAAGACGAAAGGGAGGCAAAAGCGAGTCATCGCTCCAACGAAAGAAACTTTTATGACTTGCGGATGATTGAAATAAATTAATCGCCGCCAGTGACCGCACATCGGTGTGCGTTAACTGCAAACTGTTTATGTCGGTCGAGTGGGCCGGGTTACGCGAGTTGCAACAATGCCCGTTTCGAATTTAATCTTCAGAAATATCATAAATATAATAGTTAACTTAGTTAATTCACTAAACTTTAGATATCTAATGTGAGTAAAATCATTTATGCATATGCAAAAGTAATATTGGCATATATCGATGCTCTCTACAATAAATGAATTCGACTTTCTGTCAAATCGAATTTATGGATAGAGATAATTTACATAGCAAATTTGCTTGTCGATACAAAAGAAGTATTAAGTTATTTAGTTATAAAGATATTGACGTAATTAAAAATTTATAAAAAAAAGGAATTAGTGATACTTTGTATCTGGCATAAGTATCACAGATGGATGCTTACTTTTTATCATATAAAGTTGCGCAAATATACCGAGCGAATTATGTGTTTCAGGCGTTTCACCGTCGATCAATTCATAGGTCGCTTCACAAATTTCAGCATACATCTACACTGATCGCTGCCCCGAATCTTTCGGTTGAAAATTGTTAGGTCGGCACTTACGAACACCCGGTGTACAACTTCGACCCCATTGTGCGCGGAACTTGGAGAATCGGGACGCGAGTTTGCGGTCGACGTGAAAACGATCCGGCGATCAGGAAATAATGAGCGGTGGCGCAGCTTAATGATTGCGCGCGGTCGTACGCGAGAGTCGGCACAAAAAGATTCCGAAGACTATAAGGGTTGCGATTTGCGACGCACTATGGCGTTGTGCCGCTTGCGGAGTCGTAGAAAACGGCGGGAGAGAGTCGGTCGCCGACGTGGGGTGAGCCGCGACAATGCTCTAATCAAATGTCATGAATCGGCGCCATTATGCGCATCTGTGGTGTGAATTTATAAATATGCCTGGAGGCGGTCGCCTTTTTCGCCTCCCCCGTGAATACTCCGGCGTGAGCTCCAATGGCAACCTTTAATTCGGCGATCTACCGAGAATCGAACGATACGTCGCGATTTCGAGGCGTCTTTTAATCGTGCACGTCCCAAGTGAAAATTTGTGTTTCATCTATCTGCATTTATGATTTAAATAAAATTGTTTAATTATATAGAAAGAAATGAGCATTGAGAAATTTTGAAAAATTCGAAGATTCGGTAAAATTGCTGAAAGTTATGAGTGTTTTATTATAATACATGTTCGTAACTCTGACTTTATGAAAGAAATTGCTTTAAAAAATATATCGTTTTATAAAGAATCTTTTCTTTAGAAGTAAAATGTTGTGCTAAGACAAAATCGTAGCTTTATTATGAAATGAATACTATGGGATATTTACGACTGCGGTTTAACAACCTTTTTCAGGATTCCCCGGACTAACTGTTTGACGATGCAAAACTGCAGCGCGTGCATGCACGTCGAAAATGTAGGACTCAACTCTTTCTCGCGTCGGATAACAGACACGCGTGTATATGACGCCTGGCCAGTCGGCGACTGTGACGGGAGCGTAATCCACAAAAAAAGTTAAAAACACCCGTTGTGCCAGCGGAGGTAGAGAAAGTGTGCGAAATTTAAAAAATTCAAAAATATCGCGCACACACCGCAACTTCTCGCTTTTGCGGCCGCGCACAGCAAAAATAATATCTCGTTTAATCCGAGAAGTGCGAATCCCGTTGGAGGATATGCACGTTCGGTATGGGGAACACAGAGTATGTCGGTTACTCGGAGCTTGATACGCACAGACTTTTATCCGTAACAAAAAATAGAGAGAGAAAAAGAGAGAAAGGAAGAGAGAGTAAAATAAAGGGACATTAATCCGTCTCGAGTTCGAGAATGGAAGAAGCGCGTGAAGGCTAATATAAAAATCCTGTCACCGCGCTTTATATCCGGCGTTCCTGAAAAATCGTAGATTTGTAACAAAGGCAGCAACGAGGGGAACACGACGCGTAATTAGCATTCTGACATTCGATATTTGCGTGAATGAAGGCCATTTCCTGCAACTTGCGAAGTGTGTAAATTCATTTAATGCAGAAGAAGAGCTCAGTTGCGATTTTTCGTCCCACTCTTCGGGCATATCGGTGAGACCTCGCGACCCCCGGCGATAACCCAAATGTCAAGGGCACTCGATCGGGTGACGAGACTTTTCGATAATTGTTCACAGCGCGAAATGAAGAAGGACAAGCCGCGATTTCATCATATCGTCATCAACGAACATCGGATTCTTGTGCGATTTATAAAAAGTAATCAATTATAAATAAATGAACGCGAGGTTTAAGCCGTTAAGATGTTAGTCATTATTCACGTATATTGCACTATCATTAAAAGAGTTTAATTAAAAAATAAAAACTGCTAAAAAAAGAAAAATTTTACATAAAAAGAATCTTCAAAGGAAGTAATACACACATTATAATAGATGCATAGATGTATACACAGTGTATAGATTTCTCTTTTATTCTACTTGAAATAAAACACTGCGAAATGCTGCAGTTTCGCAAACAGTTTTATTTTTATTACTATATAATATTGCGTTCTCAAAGCAATCGCCGTTTCCGTATGTGTCACGATAAAAACGCAGATGTTGCCAGTTAGCTGAAAACAACGCAGTAATCATCGCCAATATATTTTATCAGCGATTTCTGTAATCGCCGCTAAAGCGGAGAGTATCATCTCGGTCGGACTGACGCGTCCCGATCTTGCACAACGAGAGACAACGAAAAAGAAAGACAGAAAGAGAAAAAAAAGAGTTCTCGTGGGTGAAACGTGCGCACGGGCGCCGAGATACATATTTCGCTTTCACGGAGGCCCCGGCCGAGTCTAAACACGAGGCGCGCTTTTTGAATGCGGACCACCCGTTGCATTACCGTGGCTTTGTGGTCGCATGCTCTTTTGATCTACCCCCATAATTAATCCACAGAGGTAACCGGAGACGCGTATGGGCGCACGGGGACCTACGGGGGCGGCTTATTCAACGACCGGGACTCCAGACCGAGTTATTGAAAGGGTATCGGATGCGAGGGGGAGAGGTTTGGGGGAGCAGAAAAAAGAGGAGAGCGAACCTCTGATTAACATTTTAATCAGGAGCGAGTCACGTGCCGCGCGTTTTGTATCTCTAACCGTAATGATCCATCGCGACAACGCGGCGAGCACGGAGTTTCGAATGTCAAATAACATGCCTCTGTACGAGGGAGAACGAGGGAGAAAAAAAGAAGAAAGCAGGGAAACCGACCACGCGTAAGAATTACGCGTAATAATATACAATATATATCACAAATTACTTTTGCCGGTCGCTGCGCGCGACTTTTAGCGTCCTGCTGGTTTCCAAACGTAATCTTTCCTGACTAAATGGCCCAAAGGACGACCGGTGCACGCGTCGCCGGATTAGAGAAGATCGCGATCACCTGTCGCCGGGAGGAAACGGCAGTAAAAGAAATCGCCGAATCGCATTCGACCCAGTCCGACGAGCACGCGGAGGACGCAAACAGGTTGATCGACCGGTAATTATCGGAGGGAATCGGGAGAAGAGGCAGAAGGATGGCTCGTGCCGAGTAATCGAGAACGTTATGTCCATGGCGACGATGGCGACGACAATGACAGTCTCGACATTTGCATTCGTAGCAGCTGCAGCGGAACGGTAACTTGGCGATTTTTATGACGCGGGTCAAAGTGCACGCGTTACTTCTGCCGCGAGCCAATCGCTGCCGGTGCGCATATTGTCGCGGACGACGAGCATACGCGAGCATACATCGCGAGGCCGAATTAGCATAGGCCGCTCACATGCGTATTTATTCGCTCATTAACGCCGGCTGACCCCATCCTCCGCTAAGAGGAAGATGAGAGAGAGGAGGAAGGCGACGGAGAGGAAAGAAAAGCGCCGGAAAAAAAGAACTCGAGAAACGTACAGAGGAATATACAGGGTGAGGCAATAACTATTACCACCTTAAATATCTTGGAATTTATAAGGTCCAGAGGAAAATTTATGTAATCAAAATTATACGGTACGAAGGGAGCTAACATATGGCGATAATAATTTTTGTCCTGGTGGAGGCACTCCGGAGATATCAAGGTCACCTTCATTTTTTTTAATGGGTTCGGTATGTTTTTTTTCCATAATTTGATAGAGGAGCTTAAAAGTACAGAACTCATGACACAAAATTATTGAACAAAATTAAATGAAAACGATAAAAAATACATTTTTATATTAAATGAAATTTACGTTTAAAAGATGTACGAAGTGACGCTTTATCAGTATGTTTTGTCGGAATGTTTTGATTTTGACATTCCTCATAAATGAGGATCAACTTGTTCTTCAAACGGATACATCGATGAAAATAAATAGTGACGTAAACTTGTTTCAATGAAAACAAACACTCTTTGAAGGCCATCTTAATAAGTTCACAGGATAAGGTAAACATGAAAAGTAGTATCGATAGATCAGTCAATTGTGCAAGATGTATTCATTTGAAGAACAAGTTGACATGATCCTCATTTATGGAGAATGTCAAAAAAACACCTTTTATAAACATTAATAATAAATATAAATAAATTCTTAGAGTCACCAGTGAAATTAATAATAAAATAAGAGATAAAACGTCACATAATAAAATAACATAAAGTTTCATTTAATATAAAAAACGTATTTTTTATCGTTTCCTTTTACATTTAATCTTGTTCAATAATTTTGTGTCATGAGTTCTGAACTTGTTTTAAGCTCCTCTATCAAATTATGGAAAAAAAACATACCGAACCCATTAAAAAAAATGAAGGTGACCTTGGTATCTCCGAAGCGCCTCCACCAGGACAAAAATCATTACCGCCATATGTTAGCCCCCTTCGTACCGTATAATTTTGATTACATAAATTTTCCTCTGGACCTTATAAATCCCAAGATATTTAAGGTGGTAACAGTTATTGCCTCACCCTGTATACCTATTACGATATGATCCACATGAACAAACGAGTGAATTCATTAGGTTTAACCCTTGGATCTGCGCTCTTGGATCTGATGATTATTTTCTAGTGACGGCTTATAACATCGACGATGAACAAATAGTTATACATTCAAAAAATAAAAAAGTATTTCTCGTGCAGTTGGTCATCTCTGTCATTCTGCCAGTTTTGTCAATTATTATTGTCACGGAAGAGTCCTACATTTACCCTTTTCTCTCCTATAAATTCTGTATCTAAAAATGTTTTTAAATTTAGTATTTTTTAAATCCTGAATTTGTTGTCTTTTGACTACTTATCTGTACGTCGTTGAAATAAATAATCCGATCGTTGTACGCGAGCAACGCGGAATCGTCGTAACAAAGGCGCACATGCTCTCCGGAGATGCGTCTGCGAATCGCGCGCGCGGAGGCTGGGCGTGCAAATAACGCTCATAATGAGCCCGACCGGGAATGACCGACGTCCTGCGGGTCGCCGTGAAATCGTCTCCGAGAGTTTTATAAATCGTTATTCAAGCGGCGCCGCGCGCGAACACGCTCCGCGCGCGAGAATGCTCGTCGCGGACGCGGCTCTATTATCGAGAGTGCCGTCGTTGTGCAACGGGGAAGAAAGGTCGCGCATTCATTCGTCGCGACGAGATGCATAGCGAGAGCTCTTGCACGCGGGGAGAGAAATCGCGGCGTGCGCTCGTTCAATGGCCGCTCCGACGGTCTCGCCAGGTGGTTTATGCAGCCGGAGCGGAAAATGGGTGTCGCGTCTCTATCAATCCATCTCGGAAAAATCCGTGCTGCACCGCTCCGCGATCGCGTGCTTCTCCCGCGGAGCCTGTTGGTCAGTTGACTTCCCGATGCACGTTCCCAATTTACGACGAGCATTTGAATTTGAATTGAACGTGCGATTAGGTGCACAGGTGGTTTGTATTGTTCTTCCGCTTCTCGATCTAATTGCAGACACTTGGAGACCGGTTCTCGGTTCAAGTATGATTCTCATTAATATCAATCGTGTATAATCCAAGTTTTGTACAATAGTCGGAAGGTAGAATAATAGTATCTTTGCCAATCACGTAATTAGCAATTTTGTATTTTGGTGTGAAATATATATTGATTACTATAAGTGAAGAAATTGAATTGCGTTATTAAGAATGACGAAATTGATTGATGAAATTAAATAAAATTTCGATAAAATTTAGACTGACAAAATTAGAGATTTGATAATACTGAATGAATATTAAAACATGTATAAATATTAAATACATAAAAAGTACAATTTTCATCTCCGAACATTCTTTGGTCATCATACAAGTTAACGTTTTAAATTTAAAATTACATTAAAGCTATGCGCATTATGTTATATGAAAATTAGGTGTTAATCAAGTATTATCAATTTAAATGTATTCTTATTACTACAATGTCGCGCTTCGAACGTTTCGATAATCAAGTTCCCTTCATGTGCAAGCCATTTATCGGGGACCAACGGGATCTTCTCGGAATGTCCTGCGATACGAAACGGGATCTTATGAGGAGCGAAGGAACACATGACAGCAAAGACTCCGATTTCGGCTCCACAGTGATGTTCGTATAACGCGACTGCCGCACGTGTTTCTGGCGTTATCGTCGACCAATAAATCGGTCCAAGACAGTTCAAGATCCCGTTGACCTGCACTCGAAAGAGAAAACATCTGCCGATTCTGGCGCGACTGACTATCTTGAAAATCAGTGCTGTTACGTTTACATCGTATACGAAATGGTATGATAGTGAATGCGCATTCAGAATTGAATACTCTGATATACATTTACTACAATATTCGAATAAAATAATTCACATGTGTTTAACGTTCTACTTACAATTAATTAAAATATGAATTCATTGCGCTATAAATACGAAATGTTCCGAAAGAAATATTTGAATGACTTGAATGATTAGATTTTAATCTTTATCAAATGACTACTCGCATTTAACAAAAAATAAGATGCAATTAACTTTCGGGTTATGGAATTTGGTGCATATTGTTCGAGTTAGCCGATCGATATCTTGATTGCTAGGAGAAACTGAAAAAAAGTGGGAAAAACGCTATAGACCAAAAGATAAAACCTGACTGTGAAAAAAGAGACGATAATGCAAGACGACGAAAAGTATCTTCATTTTTTTCTTCGTCACAGTTTCACTCTGAAGAACTGTGCCTCATTGAATAGTTCAAGCAAAATGAGAGAGAGGAGACAAAACCGCAGGAGACAAAACAGTAGTCGCGGAGAAGAAGAAAGAGACGGAAGAGGGAGAATGAGACAGGGCGGCGGGATGGGACGCACGAGAAAGAGGAAGCGAGAAAGAAGAGGAGGGAGAGAGATCCCGCTTAAAATAGGGAGCAATAAATTGTCCACTATCTTCGCCGGGTTAAACACATTAAAGCGTCTTGAGATAAGGACGCCTGGCGGCCCGTTTGTTCGCGGGGTTGCCGGCGACCGGCATGAAGGACTGCGGCCTGTTATCCGCGCCGCGAAAAGAGAGGCGGCCCAGCGCGTACGAGCGAGATGAGAGAGAAAGAAAGAGAGAGAGAGAACGTTGGAGAGAACCCTCACTATTATTCTTGCCACACCGGTGGTTGGTGGTACACTCTCGTTCTGGTGCACAGGATCTAAGCATGCTACACACCACCGCGACGAGACGGCCATCGGGCTCGCCTTGCGGCGCACCGACCGACCCGACAGTGTAACGGCCATGATTCCAAGGCATGCGCCATGAGGAACGTCACCGAACGACCAGGAAGTGTCCCTCTGCGAAAACGTTCCCGATACTTGAGTCCAAGGGGAGTCCGACGCGATCGCGATAAACGAGACAATCTCAAGTTTCGCGTGAGGAACATCGACAGACGTTCCTCGTTGCGAGATTGAAGCGAGCGGCGAAATCAGGACAAAGGAGATCAATGAAATGATCTGCGATCTGGAAAATTTTTAATATTAGAAAGTAATGTATCTCAAAATAGCATATTTAATCTAATCAAGAATTAAGAAATCTTATGAAATTATATTAAATCGCCCGACTAAGAAGTTTCTTTTTTCCTGACATTTGCAAAAAGTTTTATTTATATATTTCTGCATTTTAAGTATCTCTACATTAATAATTTCCACTCTTTGTAATCTTTATACAGGGTGTCCCGGGTTTTAACCGACAAACTGCGGGAGCATATTCTACTAGTGGAAATAAGAAAAAATTCTTATATCGAGTTTGCTTAGAAATGCTTTATTACAAAGTTATAAACCAATATTGAAAAGAAATATGAGATAAGTAACAACGGAACATAGTGTAGAATTTGGAAGGTCGAAGATGTTTATGTTATGTGTATTCACATGTATTCATGTTCACTATGTTGAAACGATTCAGTATGATTGTTACTTTCACAACAGTAGCTGTTAGATTTCAATCGTCGTGTCAACTAGCAATTACTATCAGAATGCCAAAAGTGTTTTCAAATGAGGAATACACTGATATTCATTTCGTGTACGGATTCTGTGACGGAAATGCACGAGCTGCCGTACGAGAGTATCAACGTAGATTTCCTAACAGGAGAGTACCAGATAGATTTAAAGCAACGAATTACTAATTCAGTTACTGAGATGCAACCAAATTTTCAGGAATGTCGTACTGTAACAAATTCTGTACTACGTCGATGTCTAGCTTGTATCGATGTGCAAGGACAACATTTTGAAATGCGTCACTAAATCATTGCGTACATAATTTTTATTTTTGTGAAAAAATCCGTTGTTACTTATCTCGTATTTCTTTTCAATATTGGTTTATAACTTTGTAATAAAGCATTTCTAAGCAAACTCGATATAAGAATTTTTTCTTATTTCCACTAGTAGAATATGCTCCCGCAGTTTGTCGGTTAAAACCCGGGACACCCTGTATATGTATTGTATAATAAAAACATATTAGAGAATATAATGCTAAATGCGAATAATATTAATAATACATTCTCCCTCTTTTATTTTACCTCACCAGAACATTTCAGGGAGTATCTCTCACTACAATCGTGCAGCATCTGCCTTCTCGAATCGCGTCTGGGCGAACTCGGAACTGCGCGAGGAACAAAATACGAAGAAAAATTGCTCGGCAGTCGCGCAGGCTGCGCGCGACGACATTTTTCTGCGCGCTCCGAAGGGTTAAGTTTAAGTTCGTGCGGATAATGCGGGCGACAGACGGCGCCGTTTTGGGTGGTTGGCGGGGATTGAGCGGGGGAGGGTACACCGCGAGCGCCTGCTGCCTCCCACGAATTCGCAATTACTCCGCAATTAAGAAGCGATTATTTTGCATAGACGAAGACGACGCCGGCGCCAAGTCGCACCGCGCGCCGCGTGTCACCAAGAACTTACGCCCGAATAATATTTTAACGAGCCTCGTAATCCGATTCCCGCACGCTGGCTCCCTGCTCTTCCGCTCGAGAGCCCGATCTCGAGCGGCGTGGGTAAGAGGAAAAAGGTACTTTGCATATCCGCCACCCCTCCTAATACCGCCCTGAAGACGATTAGTAGCGGGATCTGCCGAAGGGAGATATTATCCGCCTCGATATCGCGCCAGCGTGATTGCACATACTGGAAGCCAGTATCGGGAAAGTCGCGAGCTTTTCTTCATGCGTCGAGTGAAACGATCGCGATTAACAAACGAAATCATCCATGGACATCGTTTTGACACAGTCGTTTAGTAATTCAATATCGAATTAACCGACTATAATTGTATAGCGCGTTTACTGGCCGGAAATAATCATTTCGTACTGCGATTTAAGCAGAATCACTGTTTTTTTGGAGCTCCTCTTGACACTTTTAACGCCATTGTCGCGAAAGCTTGCGAACTTCAAAAGCGAGCGTCAGAAAGCTACGACGTTGCTTCCCGGTATTTTAGTTGTCGAGCTCGTCGTAACGCCGTTCTCCTTTTCCATGAGCAGAGTCTTTAAATTGTTCCCAGTAGTCGTGTTGAGTCAAAATTACTTTTTTCACATCCTTCGTGCTCTGCGTGAACAGTAACGTCGTGGACGCTGATAATAAATTATTGACATTCACAATAAGAAATTGTTATCTGCAATTGTCTTACAGACAAAATCTTTAAACAGACGCGTAACACGTAGAAAAAGTAATTCTGGAAGCTCTCTCTGGATATTAATATTAATAAACATTTACAAGCTAGAAAGTCTTTTCGCTTTGCAATAATAAAATCGGTAAATCGGTAACAGTAACACACATCAAACAGCTCACACAGTTGTGAAGTTCGAAAGAACGAACTTGTTGGAGAAACTATTGGACAAAATACAAGACGATCGTAGCCGAGAGGATTTCCCGCGAGATTCGATACGTAAGAGAATTGAGAAGAAGACGAATCAATTTCACAAGCAACACGTACGACAGTTACGAGCGGTTGCAGACGTGACTTGTAACGCGATTGTGATAGATACAAGTGTATTACACCAGGTGCATACGTATACATACGCATATGCTATATGCACACGAATCACGCGCATATGCGCAGAGTCCATTAATTAACGCCAGTGAACCGTGTAAATTGCACGAATCCCTGTTTCTTTCTCATTTCTTACTCGCGTTTTAATTGCTTTTAGACTGCTTGATCACCTTCTTTCTCTGATCTGTTTCTCTCAATAAAGAAGAAGTAAAAGAAAACTTCGCTCCACTGCACTCATTGATTTATTAAGAAATTTCAATTGACGTTCCAATTCATTTCCTTTCGAAAATATAGCGGCTCTTAATGGGACCATGGTCGCTTACGCGATTTCTATGGAATCTCGCGATTTTTTATTCATTACCGGATGTAACAGTTTCCTCGCGTTACGCGTTACACCGGGTAGTTACATCGTTGTGGACGAACAAAGTGTTCGTCGGTCCCGCCATTCATTCAGCCGCATCAAGCTCACCCTCGCAAAGAACGCGTGTTATCCAGCAGCGAGCAACTTTACAAAGGGCCAGAAAGAAACAGCCGAGGGTGAAGCCACGGAGTTATCTCGGCGATTTGGTAATATCGCGACGGACGACAAATTAGCGTTAATCCCGGGTCGTTAACAAGATCGATGCCGGGATTTCACTTAAGGGTACTCGACAAGGGAAAGGGAATCGTTGTCATTGCCGTAGTCGTCCCGGCTCGTAATGAAGCGAACGGACGAATGACCGACTGATATAACTCCTGGATCAGAGCGAAATATATAGACTGCAAGAGAGATCCTGTGGACGAAAGAAGACGGAGAGAAAAGAGAGAGAAAGGCGTGTGGTCGACGGCGAGTGAGTTGGAGGACCCTATACGATGGCCACGGATCAATCCACCCTTAGTCGTCCACCCTTAGTCCGAGCTCTCGGTCTCTCCTCGCACTCCCTTGCTCCACTTCCCTTCTCATCGGTATCCCCATCCCACGAATCGACGCTACAACCCCGAAGTCCGGGCCCTGCTGGATTATCGACTCCGCGCAGGGTCGCCGGATATATTCCGACGAGGACTTTTCCGGTCGGACTTCGAATTTCAATGCGTCTCCCTCTCCCGCCACCCCGTTTCTTCCTTTCTCGATCGAGTTTCGCACGGGTTTCGGAAATCCGCGACTCGGAGAATCTTCTTAAATCGGGTGCTGAGATTTATGCGCTTTTCTAAAGGAACTGAAAACAGTGATACATAATAGCACGCTTACTTGAGGATTCTACGAGTTTTATAAGAACTGTATGAGAAAAATATAGACGGAATTTGTCTATCATAAATTATCATGAGTAAAACTGTCCAAAGTAATTCTTGCATTTAATCCTACATATATAAAAGTGATATACAAATAATAATAACAACATTTTATTATAATATAACTCTATAAAATAACTTTTATGTCACGCTGATATCAGACGTTAGAACATTATGTCAAGCGAGAACACGACGCTACAAAAATTCTTCTCTAAATTCTCCCATATAATAACTCGTAGTGTATATCGGGTATTCGCGCGATGCGTGGTCACATTATAGAATCGTTGCGATCGTCTTTAGTAACAAAAGAAGCAGGAGCCGAAAGAACGTCAAAGAGAAAATCACCTTCTCGTCTCGGCAAGAGGCTCGCGAGCGATCCGAAAAGGAGAATCGCCAGTAACGACTCTCGCATATACTATCCGAGAAATGCCCTGCGCGGTCGCCGGCCCGTTCTCGAGAGGGTCGTATCTCGCGGTCGTGTTCTGCTCGGGCCCCTCTAGGCCAGGCTATCTTGATCTCGTCGGGGAGAACGCGAGCGCGTCAGTCTCGCATCTGCGGATTCGGCACGGTTCAGCCTAAAAGGAGAAGAGCGAACCGATGACACGCCGCCCCGGGACAGAATCTTCCGAGGGGCTCGATCGCCTCGGTCCCCCTTTATCCTCTTTCCGCGCGCGCGCGTCCTCTCCTTGTCGTCGTCCTCTTGTTCTTCTTCTTCTTTCGTCTCCTCCCTTTCGTCCGTCTCTTGGTTCTTCTCCGCGCGAGTCTCGTCGCTCCGAAGAGACCTTCTTATTCGTTCGTTCGCCCTAACTTTTACGAGCGTCTTCCAGCGAGAGAGTCCCGTAATTGCCTCTTTAGCGGTACCCCCGGTACTTCTTAGTCCCGACCAAGAAGGAGAGACATCGGGAGATAGAGTCGAGAGGCTTCTCCCTCTACTCTCTTTCTCCGGTCCTCCTCCCTTTGGTCTTCTACTGCTTTTCTGTATATTCCTCCCCCTTGCCTCGGAGCATCCCTCGCCTAGTCCTCTCGTGCCTCGTTTTACTTTCGTAACCATGTGGTGCACCGTGGAACGTACAAAGCGGCGCTATTGCGAGAGAACTTTGTATCACGTTGACACCAACTCGAAGCTGTACTTGACGCGATGTGCTGGCGGTGACGACATTGATAAAATCGAGAGCGAAAGATGCTGGCCTCGCGGAAACTTTCGACGTACAAGCTTTTCGAGATAAAGCAATGCGATACAGCTGCTTTATCAGATACGATAATTTCTTGTAAACTTATGTGGGCATTGATTAGAATCTCACCCGGAGAAAGAGAAAATAAAGCATAAATGATTCAAACAGATGATAATCTTCCAAAATATTGCAATAAGGAGGATTTACGACTGCCTGTATTTTAGAAAATATTCATGAAACATATTTGTTGTCCTTTCTTCTAGCTAAATTTCTGATATAGCTAAATGTTTGGGACTCTCGTCAGAAAACCATAGGTTTTGAACACTGGTCCTTGTTTTCAAGGTATTGATATCTACACATAACACAACAATATCTACGAAACGTAACATATTGTCTACATTCAGATACAAATGTATCTAAGACTCTTCTCTTCCTCTTTCGTGATTTGAATTCAATTAAGGATCACCAGTGATAATCGCAGAAAGAAATCAACAGACAGAAACGTGCAAATCATTGAGAGGCGGGGTATAAGATGTCAGCCGAAGGAGGCCAGAGATCGATTTCTTTGCAGCAGAGCTAAAAAAGATACGGAAAGGGAAGGAGAAACAGAGATACGAGCCGACGCGTGCTCGACTTTGGCATCTCGCGGTCGTAATCGAGTAACACTCCGCGCGTCAGCGATATGGTGCAGGCCGGAGGCGCCATTGCCGATAGGGGCTGGAGTGTCGGCGAACGCGCAAAGGGGCGAGCGGAGGGTGCGGAGGGAGCTGGCGGGTGCAAAGAGCGAGGATGCACTTTCTCGAAGCACCCACTCGTCTCTCCACGTCGACGCGACTCCGCCCGCCCTGCACGTTCCACCCGCTTCATTCCCGTGGCACCCGCACGATGTGCTTTTAACGCTCGAGTGTCCACGAGTCTATCTATCTATCTATCTATATACCTCTCTTTCTCTTTCCTCTCGCCTCGTATCATCGCGAATCATGATACCATGAGTCAATCTCATCCTCCTGCGCCGATCGACATCTCCATCTCGCAGACACAATTCTCGCCTGGATCATCCGAAGTAGCATTCCTGCAAGCGACCGATCGCTCGACGCTTTTATGTGATTGTATAGTATGACAGGGATGTAGAGAATTGTAACGATTGGCGCACGAAGAGCCGCATCATTGGACAGTAAACTGCAGACAGGTAGGTTGCTTAAAAACGTAATGTAATAAATCATTAGATTGTTGCGAGATTACGGTGAAATTATTCTGGCACTGTTCTGGAGAAACATGTATAATGCACGATTACGCATACTTGAAGCGGCATTTCGTAAGATTGCTTTTTCTTTTTTAAAGTTTAACGCCTCTACTTCAATGAAATGATATAATCGAATAAAAGAATCTGAGATGTACGATATATTCCTGACAAAAGTTTCATAGTGCAAGTAGTTATTCGATAATGACTTATGTGACAGGTAACGCGTGTAAAGTATACGTTGGATTCTCCGAGACATTGTACAAGCGTGATGATATTGTTTTCTTATACACGCATATAAGAAAGTAGGACGATAATACATTGTGCAACGACCAGCTGCGGAGCGGAGAAGAACAGGCTGTCTTCATTGGCATAACAAATTTCAGGTGCTTGAGGTGAAAATTGTCAATTGTCGCGAATGTGCGTGGCGTGCCCCACGGTATTTATAGCCACTCGGCTCTCGCATACTACCGAAACAATCTCACTAAATCTCTTCATTTAAATGGCAAATGATATTTACCGCGAAGTTATCGCGTTAATTATTGCAAATTGTATTCAACTGTGGCACGATTTCGAGCAATCAAATCCCTCGATTGCTGAAAGACTCTTGATTACTCTTCGTGAAATTCGTAGTGGATATAAGTGAGTCCATAAGTGGCTGGTCGAGCGCAGCCAAACGCCGATAGCGCGTTATCAAGTACGCTCTTAGTCGTTATCTCAAGAATATACGAGAATGTTCCGTCTCTTCATCAATTGAGCGATTGCCGAAGAATGAAGCTGTGCAGGAAAGACAAAATATTCACTGACGACGATAATGCGATTGTACCAATTCGATATTGCGCTATCGACTATCTAACAATCGCGCGTAACGGGAAAATTAGTGAAAGGAAAATTCGCGGGAGTGACCGGCCATTTTTGTATCTCCGCCTAGACTTTTTCTTCCTGTTCTCATTCTCGAAATTGTTTTATTTTCTAGATTTTCTCGACTGGCGCAGCGTGTATTGCCACGCATCAAAGGCTCGCGCATCATAAATCGCTGATAACGGAAGCCTCGATTCGGTTGCGAAATTGCTCGGCACGATGAAATAAGCGCAAAAGTGGCCACGTGAAGCCGCATCCTTCCGCTGCTATCCCGACGAAAAGGAGACGAGCAGGATCGCGGAAAATATTTCTCGCGACACGAGAACCCGAATTTATCACACGTGCTGCGCGTTTTAACGGCTGACGCCTTTAAAAGGAAATTACATCCCAAGTAATATCCGCCGCGGCGCGTATTGAATTCAGCGCGAATTTCATTACCATCGCGTGATTTAAATTTATTATCGGCCGCGATCACAATCGTCGGACTTTAAAATCGTCGCGTCAACCCGGCGACGCGTATCCGACGCACCGACGCGCTTATCCGCTTCCCTGTAAATCGCGTTGATAACTACACGTGTAATAATAATTATATATCATCGAGATGATAATTTCGTAATGTAAAGTCCAAAAATCCAAATTAAATTAACCAGACGACTCAGCCGCGCGAATTAATTATGATTTATATTATCAGAGGATATTTTAACGTGTAAAATAGACAATACCGTCCTCAAATATAAAAAAGTCATACATATAATAATAATTAATACATATGCAATATATAAATATCAGAAAGAGATATATATGCAACGCGATAATCACGGTCGACGGTCATTACGACTTTCTTTTTTAATGATAATCATATTTAAGCTACTGCAGCAAAACCTTTTTCGACACTGTGTAAAAATAGGCGATATCACGCAGCAGATATAACGTAGCAAACAAGTAAAGTATTATGTAAATATGTGATACGGATAGAAGGTTTTGCAATAAAGTAATTCTGGCACATATGGATAAGAAAAATATTTCTCTTGCTATCACTAAGCGAAAATTCTTTAAAATATCTGCGACGCATCTTCTCTAGTGCAATCGGAACGCTGTACAAAAGGCTGTTTGCGATAATCGATACACGAGAGAGGAAATTTGATATCGTTCAATCTACTCCATTGACGTATATAGTCCTCAGGAAAGGCCCCACATGAATCTGCCGACGTTGCATATTGTGACAATGAACTAGCGATGCTCACCTGGCTTTTTCAACAAAATCACTGGGCGATACCTGTGTCAGGTATTCTTCCGACACCTTATATGATTGTCGCTTTTAAACATGGATAGACAGAATGCAACATGTGCAGAATTTCCTAAAAAAGTGACATATATTAGATATAAAACTCGTTCGTCGTTATCAAAAAATCTGCTTTCACTCTTCGCTAGCAAACAGTTGATTAGAATTTCATCAAGTACTTTATAAATTAAATAAGAATAAAAAAAATAAAATTACGTGCAAAGATGAAATGAAAGGGTGCTGTATATAAGAATAAAAATATAAAACAGATGTATTGGGTCGTCCGGAAAGTTCGTGCCGATTTTTAATAGATGGCGTTGGAACATGTCTGAATATATCAATGTTATTGAAAACATACGATGTATATACATATGCTTAAAGGTGACATTTCAACGCATCTTTAGGAAAAAAGTTGTTTGAGATAAATTGATTCGTGTCAGTTTTGTACTCTTTTGAAGATGGAAGAAAACAAAGAACATTTTAGACACTTGATGCTTTTCTATTACCGGAAAGGCAAAAATGCCTCACAAGCAACAAATTCGATATGTTCTGTTTACGGAGAAGGCGCTTTAGCTGAAAGAACCGTACGTAAGTGGTTCGCTAAGTTTAGAGCTGGTGATTTTAACTTTATAGACCAAGAACGCTCGGGCAGACCCTCTACTACTGATGATGACCAAATCAAGACACTGATCGAGAATAACCCGCGCTACACGACACGCGAATTAGCAGAGATACTGAAAATATCGAAAACCACTGTCCACGATCATGTAGTGAAGCTTGGTTACGTAAGTCGCTATGATGTATGGGTTCCGATTAATTTGGCCGAAAAAAATTTAATGGATCGCATTTCCATCTGCGACTCGCTGTACAAGCGCAACGAAAACGTACCATTTTTGAAGCAATTAGTGACGGGTGACGAAAAATGGATCATTTACAACAATGTAGAACGAAAAAGATCCTGGGGTAAGCGAAATGAACCAGCATTAACCACTCCGAAAGCCGGCCTTCATCCAAAAAAAGTCATGCTCTGTGTCTGGTGGGATTGAAAGGGAATCCTATATTATGAGCTCCTACCACACAACCAAACGATAAACGCAGATAAGTACTGCTCGCAACTGGACGAATTAAAGACAGCGATTCAGGAAAAACGTCCAGAATTAGCTAATAGGAAGGGCGTCGTGTTCCATCAGGACAATGCCAGACCTCATGTTTCTTTGACTACCCGACAAAAATTGTTGGAGTTTGGCTGGGATGTGCTACCTCACCCACCGTATTCACCAGACATTGCACCTTCAGACTTTCACTTATTTAGGTCTTTGCAAAATTCTCTTAGCGGCAAGAACTTCAACTCTTTGATCGAAATAAAAAACCACCTTGAGGAGTTTTTCGCCGAGAAACCTAAGAAGTTCTGGGAGAATGGAATCTTCCAGTTGCGTGAAAGATGGACAAAGGTTGTGAAACAAAACGGTGCATACATAAGTCAATAAATATTTATCGACATAAAAAAATGTTGCCTTTGAATTTTCCTTCAAAATCGGCACGAACTTTCCGGACGACCCAATAAGTAAAATATAAACAGCATTTTTCAAACAACTTAATTTTGTACAGATTTTTGTTTGCTAACTTAATATGTGTCTATCAAATTATGTAATATGGAATTAAAAAGATATCATTATACTGAGTTACGTTTTATTGCAAAGTTTTACAGCAAAGACCAATATTCCCGATTCCTTTCCATGAAATTACCGCCGACACAAGTTCTTAGCGCAGCAGCGTACATCCTCTACATCTATTAATTTCAGGTGTCATAGGTGTCGTACCTAGTTGAAAGATAAATGAAGTACATGCAGCCGCGTTCCAAGGCACGGCACAATATTTAGATAACTGTTCGCTTTTGAGATGTCACGACTTACGAGCCGCCAGGAAGGCAGCGCACCAGGACAGCTCCAAGATGATCTCGCGAAGACGAAGAGGCTGTAACAGAGCGCGCGTGTAGTCGCACGTCGGCTCTTTCATCGGGACGCGAGTTTGTCGCGTCTCGATGGTCCCGCGGCCGTTTTCTCTCTACGTTTCCGGCAATGCAGCGCGTTCCGCGGACCGATAAATAAGCGCTGAATAGTCCCCGCTCGGCCACGAAGGATAGGCGCGCCTTTCTCCCCGAGATATGATTGATCGCACATCGGTCTCTCGTGCTCGTGCGTGCACGCGTTCGCCCGAGCGCTCTCCCTCAGATAACGCGCTCGCGCGCCTGGTAATATTATTATATTCTGATGTGTGGCGACGCGCGGTGATTCCGCGACGACGACTATCGACAGACGCTTTGAATCGCCGGTTGGAAAGCGCCGCGGGGACATAATAAGCCTATTGTAAGGAGTTCGATCCGCGCGCCGCGCGGACAATCCTTTTCCTCTCCGCCTGACCGGCGCCGAGTCGCGCGGGAAATCGATCACGCGCCAACCCGGAGACAAGCGAGCTCGGGCCGCAAGAAGAGGACCGTACGGGTACGCTCGATTCGAGTCGGGATCCTCCAAGTTCCCGCGAGAAGGACGCGCGATCGCGCCGATCATCGGAGCGACGAAGAGGGATCCAGGACGAGGATCCAGAAAAGGAGCTACTCGACAGGGAAAACGCGCGCGCGACGACGATCGCGGCGACCTCGGCTACCCTCTTCCCGGATGACTTCGCGAGATTCCGTCGTCTGGATCGTATTGCGGTAAATACGTTACGATATTGGTCGATGGTGCTCTCGGATCAGCGCGGAGGAACGGGGAGACGGAGGTAGGTAAGAAGACAATGAGAAGGATCAGGAGCGGGTATGCGCAAGCGAGCCAGGATGAAGGAAGGACGACGGGAGGGACGCGGCCGGCGGAAGAAGCTGGTAACCGTGCCGCGTGCAGCTATTTCTGAATCTTTAGTCGGTTTACAAGTAGCGGGGTCACGGGCCGCCCCATAAAGAAGCATGACTTACATTGCTGCTATGTGGGTGCGCACCACGAAAGTCTGCCATCTATCTCCGAAGCTTGGCCAACCTCCCGCCTCTGGATGCCCATCCGTTGTTCCGCCGTTCTGCGAGAGAAAGACAGGGGGAGGAGGAGGAGAACGGCACAAGGAGTCTGGGCTTTGTGTCCGACGGAGGAACAGTGAAAGAGGAAAAGAGAGAAAGGGATGGAGAGGAGAACGGTCTGGCCTCAACCCTGGCATAGCATCGTCGTCGCGACTGATGTACGGATAGTAAACGATCTCGCCAATTTATTTTAGTAATGCATGAATGTAATTAAAATTTTTTATGTAATGAGAAGATAGTATCGGTGTGATATGGAAGAATATAGGTTTGTCTTTCGGAATAAAAATTTGGCGCTCACCAGGTATAACATGGGCTTATTCCCCTATCTTAAAATAAATTTCTCTTTCTGTACAAGATTTTATTGCGTAATTTTTATATAGATATAAGCAAAACGTGGACTTCAAAAATTCAGAATCGTATTTATAGCTAAATATTGTACAACTGGGATTCTAATGTCATACATTAGATATCATAAATTATAAAATAATAATATAATAATATAATAAGCATCATAACGTGAAATGTGATGTCGTTTTCTACATTGCAACGGAAAGTCTAGAGGATATCTTTCTCGGAAGTTGCTGAATCGTATAGTTTGTCCGTTAGCCGATACGTTGCAGACTCGTGATGACTTGCAGTTCGAAGTTACTCACGAGAAGACAGAATAAGAAAAAGCGTACGCGAAGACTAAGACGGCGAATAGCGGGGCATGCGAGGAGCAACTCCTCGGTCAATAATCCAAGTCGCGAGCGAGGGAAGAAACTCCTATCTCGAGTCTCGCAGCCACGCCGTCTGGATGGCAACAGAGAGAAAAGAAGAGAAGAGACGCGAGAAAAGAGAGAAGGAGAAAGACAGAGAAAGAAAACGGGGAGAGACGATGATCCTCTCTCGTCGTCGGCGCGCGACCATAAGGAAGAACCTCTTAATCGGGGACCTGGACCTCTGCAGGGCACCGGGGTCTTACCCTCGTGGCTCATCCAGCGGCGCGGTGTATCTTGACGTGGCTGACCCCCAACCCCTCCACTACGCCGTCACCCACGGGCCATCATCGTCGATCACCAACGGAAGAGAAACGCGCCTCCAGGCGTTTCTCGGTTCACTTCCCATCGGCTGTGCCCCGCATTTGTGTAATCAGCCGACGATGACCCTTTAGTGTCCAGAACGCGTGCAACCAAGGCAGTCGCGCGTTGCGCGCGAGCGAACTCGTGCCGACGTCCCTCTTCTCCCGATTAAGCGCCAGATGTGACTCGCGCGAGTCGAGATGCAACTCGTGTATCGCATGCATCGAGGATCCCTCGAGTAGTGACAAACAGCGATTCGTCGTTAATTACAAACTACACTTTTTCGAGTGACAAACCAGCAGGGTTGTGTGTGATAATATCATGATCTCAAGTGAAAAACTTGATTAAGAAGAATCGAAGGATTTTTTTATATTTGCTAAATTTTTTATGTTTACCACTGATAATGCATTAGTTAATTTATTTCATTGACACAATTAATGTATTTTTAGTTCTTAAAATATCTAATTTAGTAGCATATAATTCCGTAATAAATCTTTATAATTCCCTAATTGTGTTATTTACTTTATCTAATTTTTTCAACATTAAAGTGAGAAAAGTGAAAAAATATCACTGTTGGATGATATTTAAAAATCTATGAAACCCGGAATACGTCGTAACTTGATTGTTTTAACTCGCGAAAAAAGTTGCCGACGAAATGTTGTACCACGTAACATCTAGCTTGCAGGGCTTCGCCATTCGAGAAAAGTTTACGATCCTTTTTTCACAGGAAAACCGTCGACGGCGAGTCGGTTTTGCGGATTGAGACTCGCTAATTCAGCGAGCTTATTCCTTTTCTCGAATCCCTTTCGTCATTTTTATTCGAGTTAACGCGACGGGGGTGGAATCCTGCATATTCCCTTGCAACTACCTAAAGCACGTGAGACTCCGTCACTTTTTTAATCCCGCATCGACATGGTCAACTTTTTCCTTTCGACTAATTCTATATCGAAGCCACTCAACCTTCTGGTTCTCGTTCCACCTTTAATTCTCTTCTTCCGGTCCACCATGGTCACATAAATATCTCGTAGAAGATGTCTGTCCCGTAGTACGTAATAAAATATGCCGGTCGCATCGTAAATTCCGACCAGGCATAGGTATTTGCAAACTGGTGGGTTAAGCGGAGCACTATTTCATCCAAACAACGATGCCAAGACGTGATCGATATGGACAAGAGAGAGAGAGAGCGAGAGAGAGAGAGCGAGAGATCGTTCAGAAAGGCAATCACCATTGATTTTCGCAAATACATTTGCTTGTTCGCTATACGTTAAAACTCATTATCTAGAAAACTGATATTATAATCCAACATCATTATTTAAATACTATTTCTTGCATTTATATCATTTTGTAATAATCTTAATAATAATAATCTTTTTACTATAAATATATAATGTATTTTTTATTTAAAAAATAAAAATATTTTTATTCCAGAATATTTAAACAATCTACGATTATAGTCTTTTCCAATTAAATCTATTCACATGTAAAAAGATGTAAATTGTTTTCCAAAATGAAGTAGTATTATTATATTCATATGTATACATTATTTGTTAAAACGCAAGATTTTCATATAGAACCTGATAATCGTGAGAACTATGATGTAGATAATTGCGCATTGAAGCTATTAAAAAAGAAAAGGAGATAAGTTGCTGAAAGCCACCCCGCGTCAAGCGCGACGGCGCGACCATGATTCTATTCGCTAATTTCCATCATTCCCCCAATTCTCTCCTCATTGCTCCATGCTCATCGCTATTTACGCGCGTGCTCGTTTTCCCCAATAGCCGCTCTCCATAACACGAGAATTACACGAAAGTGCCACGCGATGAGAGGGAGGAAGCAGCGGGAAGCAGCCGCACGGTGGCATGGTCCGGTGGATGCACAATGTGCCAGAGAGACCACGAAGACAACAAATCCATCATCTCCGGTGGGAGAGAGGCTGAAAGGGCTCCACCGCGGCAGCGCACTCTGTGTAATTGTTGCCCCGGCCCCCGGTGGCCCGGTCTCTACCCCCGTGCCATCCCCGATAGACTGCCACTCTGTCTCTTTCTCTCCTCTCTTCTCTCTCTCTCTCTCTCACACACACACACACACACACATTCTTCCTCTTTCATCATCGTGTCGTAATGGTCATACCTCAACAACCACCGCGTTTATTACCAAGTTTTACAAACGTTTAAAATGTAAGCCGCAGGATAGGCTACCGAGAAAGAGATGGAGAATGAAGAGGAACAGTCAAAGAGGGAAGAACCAAGGAGAGGGAGGATATCGGAGGTATAGAGGTACCATCGTTCATCCATCGCAACACGTGCGCGCGCTCGTGTGGTTTTCGAATTCCTCTCTCAGCTCTCTCTCTTTCTTCCCCCTTTTTCTCTTTCCTTCTTTCTCGACTTCTGCTTCTTCCTGCATTCCCTCCCCCCTGCGCATCTACTCTTTTCTCTTTCTATCTCTCACATTTGCATTGAGCGTTATGTACGTGCCTTCACGTGACACGGCCCATTGAATACCTCGACTTTCGTGTACTCTTCTTTTTCCTTTCCTCGTTCCACTTGCGTACAGATTCCGCAACCCCCTCTCGGCTATCTCTTGCCCACCCACCCGCCTTCTGTCCTCCGTTCGCAAACAAATGTGAACGCAAAAGAAGTATCTGAATGAGCGGTGCCTACGGACACTATGGAGTTTCCCTGTTATTAGCATCCACTCTCTGTCTCTCGTCGCGCGGCCACGAGAGAAGCGAGAGCAGAACGGTCATTATGGAGATTGAAATACCGTTCGGGCGATGCGCTTGCTCGTTCCTCCTCCTTTCCTGTCTACCTTTCGTCCGCCTCGTTCTTGTTCCCGTTTTCATTTACTCATTCGAGGTCGCATAACAGATAACAGATAAAGTCGCACAAGAAGAACCGTACGAGAAGAAGTAGAATCGGATTTTTTGATAAATGGGTAGCCTAAGTAGTCACTTAGATCCATAACTATCGACAGATCCCACATTGTTGTATAGATTTAAAAATATTTATTTTCTGAAACCTCTTTTATTTGTAATCTGTTGTGATAGAAAAGAAATTTGTAAGTAGAAGTAAATTAATAGTAAATAGCGAGTAAAAGCCTGCAAATAAAATTTTATTCCTTTATAAACCAATGATTTAATTGGTTTCATTGACACAATTAATATTGTCTAGTAAAATATTACTATTTTCTAGTAAAATATTAATTGTGTGACATATTAGTTCGCTTAAGTTGTTGGAATTTGAAATCCGCCACTGTTCTGTTGATTAGAGGATTTAGAAGGAATTCGATTTCTCCGTAGCTATTTTGAAGCTACAGTCATACTATGCTTAGTCCTGATGGTATAAACGTAGTGATTTACGCGACGTCCGATGACTATCCGATAATTCATCCTATGCGAATGCGTATGGAACACGTGGAGTCTTGTAATCCGTCAACGATGGTTGCAGTAATACTATGAGAATCGTCATTAGTCAAGAATGCGTTGACTACAACGTTTATTGCGTAGCATAATACACTTCTTGTTATCCATTACCTGCAAAGCCGGTTCGTAAAGATAAAATTGTTCTATTAATAAAATAAGAAGTTTATTAATAGCAATCATCATATACATAACACCATATGATATAGTAACTTAATATTTTTCAGAAAATTGTACTGAGAATATTATTCCTACGTCAATAAAGCCAATTATAAAATAAGCAGCA
The DNA here is from genome assembly GCF_003672135.1 of Ooceraea biroi. Classification (NCBI taxonomy): domain Eukaryota; kingdom Metazoa; phylum Arthropoda; class Insecta; order Hymenoptera; family Formicidae; genus Ooceraea; species Ooceraea biroi. Next base: position 4,326,999 of record NC_039506.1, read on the forward strand.
TAATCTTCCGCATAATCTCAAATAATGTATTGCATGTAACGTTTTCCTCAATAATTCCTTGATTTTTAACGTTGACAATATACGCCCGAGTATTCTCACCTGCGATAATTTAGCGATAGAAACTCTAATCTCGAAAATGTTACTAGAAGAGTCTCCAAGATCGCAGATCCACAGTCTGAGGTCGTGAGCGTCTCGCAACGTGGACGCGTGGCCCTTGCCCGGGCCCTGTGCGTCCGAATGGGCCCGTCGTGCCCCGTGACAGCCTAAGGATCCTTACCCCGGGCCTGGACACGTAATTAACCGCCGGCTATACCTCTTTGGATGAAGCGGAAACGGGGCGGGGGAGCAGCGATTCTCAAACCGACTAATCCGCGCGGCGCGATATTGGATCCGGGTGGCCGGGTACCTTCGGGGGGCCTTTTCGCCATCCGAGAGAGACACGGCCGGGGCTACGAGCCGCGCCAAGATACCCATCCCCATAAAAGCTTCCATGCATGTCAAGCATTATACGACCACGTTACTATTAAATACGTCAAAGCCCCGTATGTTTATTGCATATTGGATGCCGCGCGCGCGCGTGCGCTTCGGCTCGCCCTGCCGGTCCCCGTAACCCGAACCGATCGCCATTGTCGGTAAGGGCTCGCTTCTCGCGGACTCTCTCGAACTCTCTTTTCTTTTCTCTCTTTCTCTCTCTCTTTTGCCATCACCGTCCCTTACCTTCAACCCGGCGGCCCTTCGTCCATCGCCTCGACGGAAATGACCTCGGTGCTGTCTCCGTCGTGTCCGCTGCAATGACCGGCCGTCTACGATCTCGCACGTCGATGCATCGATAGGAGCCACGGGACGCGTTGTAAATTATTTCGCAATGCTCGTCCGGCGCCGATCGCGCGCGCGCGCGCCAGGATATTCATGCACTCTCCTCTCTGTTCTCGGGCAATTCGCGACAATCTCGAATGAGATATGCTTTCGAGAAAGCATACGGTGTGTAATTCTAATTTTTATATTCATTCATACATCGTCCTCGAACAAATGAAAAGTATTCTATTTCTCGAATGGATATCAAAGTATTAATCAGAAGGTTATACCTTTCTTTGTAAAAATGCGAAGAATGAAGAAAACGCATTAATTTTCAAAATGTAAATATAAAATTTTGTCAGAAACTTTATAAAAAAATTATTGTATGAGACACGACACCTTTTATGCGGGGGTCTCACAGATATATGACGATATCAATGGAGGACATGCTCTCTTTCTGACTGTCAGCTCGAGATATCTCGTGGACACCCCGCCGCGGACGTTGCTGTAGGATTTGACCGAAAAAACGCTCGAGCCCGCTCTTATTATTCAGGATTTCGGGCCGTTCGACTGAGATACGGTGAATTATGCGTGGTCAGTCCCGCGGCGTTGCGCCGCGCTAGCTCTTTCCCATGCATACTGTGCATATGTCGGGTGATAGATGGACATGTCAATTTCATCGGGGCCCGGTATCGATACCGAGCCCAGGGTTATCTTCATCGACTTGAAGATTACGATACGCTCTCCCTCTCGCAAGTCGGGACTTGCTAGTGCGTGCGAGTCATTTTCTTCGGGGCGATAAATCTGCCTCCAATACCGGATACACGGCTGGGAGTGACGCTGAATCCACCACCGTGAACGGATCAACGTCGTTATCCTTACTCGGACATTTTTCCCGGTCGCGTAACGCATCATCAAACCCGCGAGCAAGCATTACCATCCATTACGACATCTATATCTGTCTTACGAAGAATCGAAGGATTATAAACGCGAGAGAGAGAGGGGGAGGGCGAGATTTCTTTTAGCACAAATCAAAATAGGTAACTCGTAAAATTAGCAATCATCATACTCATGATTACGATTACTTGATATACTTGGACACGATTTATTTATATGAGATCTCGACACACGTGAGACGCGTGAACATTTAATCTCTCGACGCGTTCTGTTTTTAAGATCGCGATACTCGGGATAGTTCGAGATGAGAACGATCTGTGTAGGGGGACAAAGGGACCATTCCCCCTCTCGTCTGTGAGACGACTATCGTAAAGTCGAAACTTTATCACCTGCCGTCATCCGCCCGCGACGTAGATGAAAATCTCCCCTACCTCGGCGAGTTTTTTCTCAAAGGTCGTGACTACTTGTTAAACGTCGCCCGCTGGCTCGCCACTTACGCACGGCGCTTAAGATAGCATCGATGCCGCCGAACGGCCGTGCGATCCTGGTTTTGTTTAATTTTTCTATTAGAATGCATTTACATTACTGCCGACTTCCGGTAAGTTTTCAATCGCTTTCCTAGTTCCAATCATTTCGAACTGACAATGAGTCTATTCAAGTAAACTACGTTTTTACACGTAACTGAGATATTTTTTAAAGCATTTCATACTTTTATTATACTTCAAAATAATGCTTATTTTTTTTATATTTAATTTTATATGATGTTATAGTATTTTTAAAAGTATGTAATATAATTTTTAATTATTTATTTATTAGCTTGTCTACTCTAAAACTTCATGTTGAAGTATACTGCTCTATGCTAATGAGTGTAAGTATTATAGAAATCTGTCATGTGGAAATTTCGTTTGCGATGAGGTGCTTTCTAACTTAGCATATTTCGTTATGGAAGCGTTTGCGACTTATGAATACTGGCAACGGCCGTGCGAAACTTTCGCTGATTCTCTCTCTTTTGCTCTCTTCGTCTTCGCAGCCTGACAAACGCTCGGCTGAACGCGTCAACGCGGATTACAGCACGCCCAAAACACAATGACAAGCTCTTCGGGACCCTGCAACGAGGTCAGGTCATTCGTCGAATGGGCCCTACGAAGGGCGTGCGGTATCCTCGGTGCTTCTCGTGCGGAATATATTCAATGGAGCAAAAGAAATTAGAGTAGGGTGAAACCGACCATAGCCACTAATAGGTCGTCTTTTTATAACGCGTTTATAAAGGTCAATAAACTTTATCGTCATATTTATTGGTAAGGAATTATATATAGACCTTTGCAATAATTGCGTCAGAAGAGATATTTAATATTAGAATTTTTTAAGATTTAAATAAACATAATAAAAGATATAGATGACTAAATAAATACATTCGAGATATATTTATTCACAGAATATATAGGATAAAAGATTTTTGTGTTATATTATTATATAATATACAGGGTGAGGCACCTAAAACAGGCCACCTGAATATCTCGGCTGTTATTGGTGATAGAAAAAAATGTGTCAGACCAAACTTGCATGGTTTCGAGGGATACATAATTTGTTCTAAATAGTTTTTTATTAGGTGAACGCGTAGAGGTCATATGAAGGTCAACTTCGTTTTTTTAAATGGTATATGTTTTTTTACGTACCATCTAGTAGAGCGTTTAAAGATGCGCACATTGATCTACGGGTCAAAATCATTCAAGGTCACTGAAGGCCAACTGCAAGGGAAAATAATTTACTTTATATTGCCTAGAGTTCTCTGCTATTAAAAATACTGTAAACTCAGAAATGAAAAAGTTCTAGCCGTTAGAAATTTTTTCTTTTTCGAGAAGTTCTGAGTTGATGATATCATTATTTTTTATATTGCCTAGAATTCTCTGCTATTAAAAATACTGTAAACTCAGAAATGAAAAAGTTCTAGCCGTTAGAAATTTTTTCTTTTTCGAGAAGTTCTGAGTTGATGATATCATTATTTTTTATATTGCCTAGAGTTCTCTGCTATTGAAAATACCGTAAATTCAGAAATGAAAAAGTTCTAGCCCTTAAAAATTTTTTCTTTTCTGAGAAGTTCTGAGTTGTTGATATCTATAATTTTTATATTGCCTAGAGTTCTCTGCTATTGAAAATACCGTAAATTCAGAAATGAAAAAGTTCTCGAGTTTAAAATGTTTTCTTCTTAGAGGAGTTCTGAGTTGATGATATCATTATTTTTTATATTGCCTAGAATTCTCTGCTATTAAAAATACTGTAAACTCAGAAATGAAAAAGTTCTAGCCGTTAGAAATTTTTTCTTTTTCGAGAAGTTCTGAGTTGATGATATCATTATTTTTTATATTGCCTAGAGTTCTCTGCTATTGAAAATACCGTAAACTCAGAAATGAAAAAGTTCTAGCACTTAGAAATTTTAGTCTTCAGTGACCTTGAATGATTTTGACCCGTAGATCAATGTGCGCATCTTCAAACGCTCTACTGGATGGTACGTAAAAAAACATATCATACCATTTAAAAAAACGAAGTTGACCTTCATATGACCTTTACGCGTCCACCTAATAAAAAATTATTTAGAACAAATTATGCGTCCCTCGAAACCATGCAAGTTTGGTCTGACACATTTTTTTCTATCACCAATAACAGCCGAGATATTCAGGTGGCCTGTTTTAGGTGCCTCACCCTGTATATAAAAATTATTAAAAAATTATAATATATGAATATAACTAGGTATATAATAATGGAAAAACGAAGACATTTATCGTTAATATTTAATGAAAAATACGCGTGTAATTCCATCTACGCATACACATTTCACAGAAAAGAAAATATTTTAAAAAGATTCTAATATAACATTTAATACATCTGTAATTTATATATTTATCTGTATTATAAAATTACAAATGGCGTGAAAATAATAACATAGGGATCAGAGGATGCTGAAAACTCGAATATCATTAAAAATACAGCTGTGAGAAATTTCCTTTATAATAATATTTTATGTAGCACTGGATCTTTTTATAAATTATTTCATGCCTACGTACTTTATCTTTTTCGACATGATGCACATCGTATATTCGCGTTTGTCAATGTCCCTTGCTTCGCAATTATGCATCAGGTGCAACATACCTGTGTAATGTATCTGAGAAGCAACTTCTCTTTTTACATTGCTTATAAAAAATGTCCTCCTGCAATCCTGTCTGCAGTAATGTTTATCGATCGGCCGTTTCTCTTTTTGTTCACCGGTCAACCACGACCCGAAAAAGAGATTCGGCACAACGGAACGCACTGTGTGCCGTTGGGGTAGAATCTGCAGTCACACTTGCATACGTAATAATGGCATAAAGCCGAGGGGTGCCGCGCGCCGTCTTTTATGCGAGAAATTTACTATAAAGCTGGCAAAATCACCGACGACGAGTCGCCCCTCTTGCCCGCCAGCATACGAAATCCAAATGGTCATCGTAAATAGAAAATCCGTTTTTTTCTCGCTCCCTGGCAGCCGCGCGTGCGAAAAGTGCCAGAGTTTATTCATATTATGTCGCTGCCTCGCCGCAGCGACACACGGACCGAGATTTTCGTTAGGGTGGGCTGCCATATTCCCCCGGTCGTTCGCTCGTATTTTTCACCCGCGTAAAACATCCGCCACCGTGAAATCGTTATCGTTTACATACCACGCAACGAAGGTTTATCCGCGGCTACAACTCGCTGTTTTTATTTTAGCATCCGAATTGAAGAGCTCATTTTCAAACCATCTTGGATTCATCCCCGTGTCGTAATGCACGTTGTAAAGAAAACTCACTAAAAAATAAGATTCCTCTGTATCCCGTATATTTAAACGATAATCGTGCTTTTAATCCAATTGCCCTTTCGTTCTATTCATCTACCGCTGTTCTATATACGTATAGACATGTATAGACTTTAATTTCCGTGATTTCTCGCCACCCTATTAATCCGGCAGCCGTGATATGAATTTCCATCCTACAAGTCCCTACTGGATATTAAATTTTATCCTGACTTTTGAGTTACAAATTTAAAAGAAGAGCTCTTAAAAAATTTACTTGGGCCACTAATTTGAAAGATATAGACAATATTTCTACTTAAAACAAAAATTTTGGTAAAGTTCTTTTTCTGCTTCACACAAAGAATTTAATGACAAATCACTGCGTATGAGCATTCTTTATAAGTGCCTGAAATACATGCTCGATCTATGCATGTCATTTCTGAAATGATCGAAGACATCGCATACGAGAGCGCGATAGGAAACGCGACAGGAGAGAAAGATGGGAAAATGCGCGCGCGGACAGAGTAAGCACCATGTAACGTGGAATTAATTTCCATAGCTCGTCGGGCCAGGATCCCGATGAATAACAATAAAGCGTACGGGCATATACGATTGCCGCGCGGCGTGCCCACAATCCGGGGCGGATCGTTACGCGCGACATTAACTTTCGGCTTAGCCTCGTTTATGCAAATCCCACCGGGGCATCTGTTTTCGCCTGCGGTCCGCGAAATACGCGCCGCGCCGGAATGCGTTTTTCGTTCCCGTAACCCGCCCGTTTATTTTCTCGTGGCCTTTTTTTCGCCGCCAAGTCCGTTCGGTGCCGACCACCGGTCAGCCCTGACGTCATCGTCCCTCTTACCCTCACGAGCTCCTCCCGTCGCCCCACAGCTCCGCGCGCGAGGGCCACGCGTGGACAGGGCCCCATACATTCCCCGTCGTCGTCCATCGTCGTCCGTCGTCGTCCTGGGTTCACGGGTTCAGACAGATGCGAGCTGAGCGCTAACGAGAACAATTAGGAGTTCCACTTTGCGCGTTCTCCCTTTAAACTTTGTTCCTCTCTCTCTCTCTCTCTCTTGGTTCTCTCTAAAAATAAACACGGCCACTTAATGACTCGCTCCGTCATAACTCGCGCAGATGCAAGCCCGTCTTATATTATTCCCACGAATGTCCCCGCGTTTCTTCGAATGCACCACCGAAGTCGTGCCACCAGGCTCTCTCCCTCTCTCTCATCCTTCTTCTCTCCCTCTCTCTCATTCTTTCGCCAGGCTTACAGTGGCGGCAGCTTCCACGCGCGACGTCTTTATCGGGGATCGTGGAATCGCCACGAGGCTGGCTAAAAATATTTTATGAACGAAAATTGGTGGACCCGCACGCGCGAAACGCACTGAGAATATAATCTTTTGACCCGGCGCTCTTGTGACCGAAGTCACTGTCCTTTCTTAAATACCCATCAACGAATACTAAAATACGAATCGAGACTTTTAGTGATTCATGGAAATTAAAAGTGATGTAAGATACGCCGGTTCATAGAATGATATAACATGTCAATAAAAAAAAAAGAGCAATCTGAGTATTAAAAATATTAAATCAGATTTGTAGTTACCTAATAAATATACAACTGTTCCAACGTGTTTTGTCAATCAACAATTTTATTCAAGGCCATTTCCTCGCTGGAGGTTTCCATGATCAATCTTACAAACTATTTCCCGATACGTCCGTAGTGCGAGAACTCGCGTCAGTCGCGTTATTCGAAAGGCGATAAGTAATAATAACGGTTATCAGGCCATTCTCGACTCGATGGTGCGTTTAGCGACTCAGTTTTCCTCCCTGTCGCAAGTCTTATCCGACCGTCGATATACTTATCTAGAGTAATAATTCACCGGGGCAAGCTTTCGGTCCTCCAAGGAGTCGTACGGATGGACTTAACGATTTTTCTATGAATCGATACTCATCGCGAGGTTGTGAGTTTTTTATCAAATTTTTTGTGATCATTCAGTCTAGTTCTTTCTTATTAAACATATTATTAAACATGTAAATTTTTCGTGTAACATATCAATAATTTAATGATTTGTTGAGTTTATCAGTAAATATATTGAGAAAATGCAGTATTTCCTTAATTGTATTTAGTTTTCTAATTGTGCACCATATAAGTACGTAGATATCCGATTAATAATTTGGTATAGAATTAAAAAAGTCTCTAGTGCAGGGATTCTTCCGAGCTGTTTCTGCTATGCTTAGATAAACGATATCTTTTATCTGGTAACAGTACCCGATGGCAGTTAGTATCACCGCGCGAGTACAACCGCGTGCTACGAACATGGCATACTATGCTCGGAATGTGTATTTAACTGTCTGTTTAATTGGGCCTAATGGAGCGATTATTAGCTACCCGTGCGAGCTACTATTACGCGTCGAGCGTCGACTATCGCGGCGCGTCTTGGATACCGCCAGGGGTCCCATTTCAGCTCTGCCTCGTACATTTTTCTAATTCCTGCAACATGCTCTTTCGAGATCACTCTCCTAATCTCGAGTCCGAAAGACATTGTTTCCATGATTGGCAAGATTGAAACAAAACCAAAGATATTTGATGTTACTCACAAAATGTAACAATCAAAGAGATGGCACAAATGAGGTCTCACAAGGGAAGGTTTTTAGGTGTTACACTCGGATTTCAAAAATTTTTTGCATGCAGGTAGGGAAGTCCCCAAATAGAAAAAAAAATAAAAGTAGCGGCCCAAATGCATATTTGCGCGCTACGTGCGCAATTTTCGATGTTAGGTTAATTACTCAAAAATGCTATTTCCAATCGAATTCTTTACATTTTTTATTTCACCTAATGCACATTTATATTGCTTTGAATAATTTTGTGTGTGTGTGTATGTGTGTGCGTGCGCGTATGTGCTTCTGTGTGCGTGTGTTTACTTGTGTGTGTGCGCGCGTGTGTGTGTTTAGAAAATACGAGCGTCTAATGTAATCTCGTGCCACGCGAGCACAGTGCGTATAAAAGGCCCATTGCTCAAAAATGGTATTTGCATCGTAACTTTTTTAATTTTTTACTGCAACTGCCAATGCACACAATTTGGAATAATTGTACATTGCGCAAATCGTAGTTTGCTCTTTCTGCGTGATTTATTGTATGCGACTTTAAATAGATTTGATCAGAATCCATAACGAGGACATAAAAGATCTGGTCAAGGGAGGTTTTTAATTCTTTCAGTTTTAATTTTGGTTTTGATTTCTTTTTAAAGCGTTGTGCATTAGGTGAAATAAAAAATGTAAAGAATTCGATTGGAAATAGCATTTTTGAGTAATTAACCTAACATCGAAAATTGCGCACATAGCGCGCAAATATGCATTTGGGCCGCTACTTTTATAATTTTTCTTCTATTTGAGGACCTCCCTACCTGCATGCAAAAAATTTTTGAAATCCGAGTGTAACACCTAAAAACCTTTCCTTGTCAGTCCAATATATTCATGAGAGATCAAAGCAATAAGAATTAATCAGGAATGAAATTAAAGAAATCAGTTAAGTAAATTTGTTCAGCACACGACTTTAATGAACTTAGACAATTGTTAATGACAGTACGATCGGCGCGATTGGTGCCAAGTTCGAGAAGCCTCGACGGGATCGATTCAGCAGCGCGTCATCGCGGTGTGGAAGCGAAAGTGTGACAAACGACAAGCAGCAAAGACAATTATCTCGACGGGGAGTCGCGGCCATCGTCCGCATATCGTATCTCCTTCAGTGCATTGAACATAGCAGTCAGAGAAAGGAGCCCATCGTACAAAAAAGATATCCGCGCGCGAGTACTTATAGCCACCATATTTTACGACGGCCAAAATATCCAAGAAGCGACGGAAATAAACGATAACTTTGGAAAATATTTGGAAAGGAATGCTGAAAAAAAGAACGGAGAAATATCGAAGAAATGGGACGAAAAAAAGAGCTAGGACGAAGAAAAAGAATTGATGAACGAGTCGAATCGGTGAGAAAGAAGATGAAAAGGGGATGCAAGGAGGAGGATGGAATATATAGATGGCTCGACAAGTAGTAGCCGCCGGTCGTTCGGTTCGTTGTTTCGACGTCGTAATCATCAATTTTGTCTCATGAATTTCGACGCCCATTTCGCGAATGAAAAGAACACAGGGGGAAGAAGAAAGAAAAGGAGAAAGTCTGGTGGTAGGTGCGGCGGGTCGAGAAATAGATGCCAACCGAGCTGCACCAGACAACGAGGAGGAGAAGGGGAATAAAGAACGGAAAAAAAGAGAAAGAAAGATTCCAGTAAAGCACGCGCGGGTAACGGAAGGCATGCGGAGTCCCCCCGGCGAGCTGCAATCGCAACAAGAGCAAGAAAGGTCGAAAACAATTGCGGAATAGCCGCGGTCGACGCGACAAGACGATCGGGGCACGAGGGGCAAGGAAGCGACAAGAAGCGAAGGGAAGAGATGAGGCAAAGAGAAGAGGAAACGGGAGGAGGCGAAGAGAGATGGAAAGTGACGGCGCGAAGGACGAGAAGGCCGGAACACGGGTGGAACAACGCGAAGGGGGCAGGGGGAGACACGGAGGGTGGCGCGGGTGTACAGAGAGTTATGGTTATCGCCAGTGAGTATAGCACGGCTCCTCCGAAGGAGCTCCCACGTGTCCACGGAGAAGAAGAAGCTTCTGCAGCGCGGAAGGGATGCGCGGAGACGGCACAAGGAAGGACCGACGAGGGAGCGGGAGTGAGAGAGGCAGGGCACGAAGGAGAGCGGACGACGGGAACTTACTTGTGGAAGCGAATGTAACTTTATTGTGAACTTATCGCTGTCAGAAGGCAAACAATGGTCCGATCTTCGCACCATCTGCCCCTGCCATCTTTGCCTCCACCTCGCGTAGTTCTTTGCTCGGCTTCTCTCCACGTCCGTGCCTTTCTAGCCCATGTCTTCGTTCGCCGTTGCTTCTCCTCCTCCACGCAGAAAGTTCGTAGGAGTCCGGACTCCGGCGCCGCGGTATCGCCCCGTCGCATCTATCGCGCGGGCCCGGGCCCGCGGAGAGCTCGCCGATATGTAAACGAGTCGCCGACGGGCACCGCCATCGTTCCCCCGTCCCGCTTGCCCCTTGGTTTATATCGACGATACATCGAGGGACGGTTATCTCGCATGCCGGCCACATTTTTCCAGTCCCTCCACTCTGTCGGTGGGTTCGCTCGAGTTCGCCTTCCACCCCGGGGGTGCAACCCCCCGGGTAAACCACGCGCTCCCTCGCGACATTCCAATTACGAATTCGACACTGACGCGCTCCGCTGTGTCTCCCGCTTTCGGGAACACACGTATCGCCCATCCCGTCGTCGTGAATGTATATGTTAGTCGATGTCACCCCATCATGTGGTGCTAACTGCAAGTACTCGTAAAAGTGGTGAATTTTTAAGTAACAAATGTTTAAAAACATTGTACTACCTTTTTCTTATACAGATTGTACTCCATTTCACGGAAACTTTATTAAATTTTTATACAAGTTTCATAATTATATCTTTTTCTCTCGATATATGCAATAAAAATATGCCTAGAAATTTAGAAAGAAATTTTTGTAATCAATAATGTCTGTTATGATTAAACAAATACAATTTTAGAACGGTTTTGATCTCTTGATTGTCAGTAATAAAGCAGCCAAAAAAACTGATATCCCTATTTGCTGTAAGAATCTACTAGATTTCATTAAAAATGGTATGGTCCATGACCATGCCTTGTTAATAAACGGACAATCGATCATTCACACGCGAATCGATCTCAGGAACTTCGTTTGCCTATTTCCGACATGATCTTTCGTTTCACGGAAGTTCGAGACGTGACGAATCACGAAAATGTGTCCTAAGGAGCTATTTATTTAGGAGGCCCAATACGTCAAGAATTCGACCATGTAACGGACTGCCGAATTACCGTTTTCTCACGAACAAACTTTTAGCTTCAAGGAACAATATTTCCTTAATAGCTGTATAATAATTATTTGTTTAAAGATACATATATTAGAAATTAATTTTTTAATTTAAATTATCAACATAAATTAAATTTTATTAAAATCTTATTAAGATAAGACTGAAAAATAAAAATTATTCTATACGAATATATTTAAAATATAATTATTATTATTTTCTTTTCTTTAACAGACATGGCAGGTCAACTCTCCTGACTGATTTTTCCGAAAGATCGTGGTCATTCAGGATAATGAAGTGACATGGTGCATGAATTAGAGAGATAATTCCAGCACCAAGACGCGTATCGTCGTTTCGTCATCTAATTAAGGCTCGACTCGCGGGCCATACGTACGTGCCCTGCACGCTCCTAGTCTCGCGCTGTCTTCGTATGATTTACACAGAGCAGTTTCGAGAGCGAAGAAAGAGACGCGTGCGATGAAGTAGCCAAGATACGCAACGTTGTTTAATGTATAATGCCGCGGCTTCTAGCGAGCAGCCGCGGGGTCGTGAGAGAATTCGTGTAAAAAGGAACAGGTCGTGTTATTTATCGGCCGCATCCACCATCCGCGGATAAGAGCGAGATAACGACGTGTAGGCCACTGCATGCCTCGCAAGTGCGTTACAACCTGAGATTTTTGTCGTGAGGTGAGATCCAGACAATTACAGAGACAACGTAATGAGGTATAAAAATAAGGCAGAAGAAATATGGCGAATTATATTCAACGTGGTGAATACATAGTAAGATAATCATTGTAAGATGCACTCAATCAGAAGGCAAACACAAATAATTAACATAATCCATGAGAACTTATTGTTTCAATATTTTGAAAAATGTCGTAAACGTTAGTCATACGTAAATTATAATAATTTTTATAATTCTTTTTATATTCCTTTATGAGACCACAATTTGATAAATATGCTTACGTTGGAACGCAAGTAACAGAAAGAATATAGGTAGCAAATATAAAGAACGTCGATAACTATTCATAGAGACGACAAAAGTTTAATTGGTGGATGGAAACGGGAAGAGCGCGAAATCATCGTGGTTTAATTTCGCAAGCCGGAAATTGCGATCGGCGCGAGATGACACAAAGAAGAGCTCGTCGACTCGTACGTTTCGGATGACGACGCGATCGCACGAATTAATTTAATTCGATCAAACAATTCACGCGCGGTGACGGCGTCGCTAAATTCGGCCGTTAAACGCGCAGTTAAACCGCTCGCGAGTTACGCGAATCGCGGCTGTATCTCTCCGCCGATACGCGGAAACAATCCCGTATTAATTCTCGCATTACACGCATTAAAATTTATTACCTACCGCGCCGACGTTTCCGCGGAATCGACGAGCCGTTAAATGTCATTGTCTTCACGGCGATATAAATCGATGATAATATCGCCGTTCCACGCTCCCTTGAAGATATTAGCGTAGAGAATGCGCTCCTTCGAATGCGATGGCGCTTTTTGCGTTCTCGCGCATGTTGCGAAAATAAAACGTGAACGAACTATCGAAATCGTCTTACGCAATTTGTAGCTGATGACAGGCAAAATTATTCAGAGTTAATCATGCATTCCCGCTTACGAAACTCGGATTCTTTTATCGAATGGCATTCTTTTCGATAGGGTGATTCATCATTGTTAATTATAAGTACCTTCAGATGCGATTATAATAGATGCGGCTACGCAAGAGAGCTCTATTTTCTGATGTCATGAATTATGTTCCTTCATATGGATATATTCGCTCATAGGCACTCGTTTTACAAATAATTGAGATAAATTTAATATTTAATTTTTTATTATATTTTTATGATGTAAGAAATTGAAGGAAAATTATAATGAAAAAACTATACGTAGATTTTAATCACGGCTGATGATGCGGATGTACGCAAAGAGATCAGCCTTTCCAAGATTTTACTGCCTTGATTCCATCACTATCAATATCTCTTATCTGGATATCAAGTCTCACGGAAATATCTCGCGATGAGTACGTGACGTACTCGTATTTATTGGACCGACGAGCGAGCGAACATGATAAGTTCCGGGAGAAAACGCGGAAAATGGCATTTGCGCGAAAAATTCGACGCGATCGTCGGAAGACGACGATGCGAGATGCGACCTCGGCGTTTAGGGTTCGAGACGAAACGGCAATCTTCGAGCATTAGGCGCAATTCTTTCGTGCGCTATTGACGCGCCAGTATCACGGCTACGCCACGATGCCACTATTAATATCGCCATTACCTTGTTCCATTCTCGGCGCTGCTACGAGCAAACCCCGATCAGTGGAGCCGGGGGGCCCCCTTGTCTCGTACGTATAGCGCAACGTGCCCATTACGATCATTAGCGGCGCCGGCGCGCCGTTCTACGTACGCGCGCCGACGATCGTGTACGACCCGCCGTGGATCGCCGCGATCTAACACGGACCGCTTGCTGCGTGGCAAAACGAGGAATAATCACCGCGCGTCCTACGATCCTCGCGATACCGTTCGTCTTCCAGGTCTTTGTCGCTCTTCGTCGGCGACGTTCACTCGTCACTGGTTACATGATCCTCCGCGGCGCGACCACGTCTCAAAGTCATTCTGGTTCACCGACCGCTCGAACGCTTAAGGGGGGAGCCTGCTTTAGAACGCTGAAAATAAGGTATATTTTACGAATTGTTTTTGGAGAAACTATACAGCGGATTATTATAAAACTTTGATGCATTTATTAGTACATGTTTAAAGATAAAAAAATTATTTTTTGATTTGAATATATCGCTTGTAGAGGTCGTCCTGGAGAAATCTTAGTGCAGCCGCGTCGCCGGCATTGCAAATTGCTGAGCATTCTCCTGCCTCCAAATTTCGTCTAAACTGAAAAATTGAAATATGTTCTCGTTATTTATGAATTCCCATCGTCGATGAACCAAAGAGAGAAGAAAAAAGTTGAAAAGTGCCAAAATGGTGGAGCTTAGAACACAAAAGTACGATTTTTAGGCAAAGTTTTTGAACTTTTTCATGTAAAAATAATTGTTTAACTTAATGTTTTTATGAATATTAAAGGTTCATCGACGATGGGAATTCATAAATAACAAGAAAATATTTCAATTTTTCAGTTTGGATGAAATTTGGAGGCAGGAGAATGCTCGCCAATTTACAATGCCGGCTGCACTAAGATGCCTCCAGGACGACCTCTACAGGCGATATATTCAAATCAAAAAATAATTTTTTTATCTTTAAACATGTACTAATAAATGCATCAAAGTTTTATAATGATCCGCTGTATAGTTTCTCCAAAACAATTCGTAAAATTATACCTTATTTTCAACGTTCTAAAGCAGGCTCCCCCCTTAAACGTCGCGCCGATATGACAGCCGCTCTGCCTTGAACCCTCGTGGGGTGTACATATTCTTTCGAGCCTCTTTAACCCTTATGTGAGTGACGAAAAAAATCTTAATTGGTGTGATGAAGGTACTCGGATACCTTCGGACATTTTGTAAGAAAATTGATATCCTGCAAATTACGTTCCCCATTGAGTCAATCTGTCCAAAGATAACGCTAAAATAATCGCCAGTTTAAGAGTTCTAATGCGAGTAGAGAATAGACAAGTTACCCGGGTACCCCGTCACTCACATAACGGTTAAAATCTCGTTTCTCTTCAGAAAACCGTCTAAGACGATCTCGCTTTATTAAAGATTTCCTCAATTGGAGAACAGGAACATAGGCAATCGTAGATGAGCCTATTCCAGCAAGTTGCTACAATATTTAAGACTACCAGAATTAGCTGATAACCTGTTAGTTTATCATGTTAGCTTATCGACATTTTCATGAAATTATCCTGCAAGACGTGAACAAATTCAAATCGATGGGCCTTCTCGAATTAATAGCGTACGAGAAGCAGAGATAACGGGCGAACGATTTTGAACGTGGAAAAGAAACGGCCGCGGATTCTGCCGCCCGAAGGTCATCGATTTCCTTCGCCTCCATGACGGCTCGTGGCCAATCGATTATCGCTACAGCTGCGTAAGAATGCGGTCGGGAACCGAGAGCGAGCCAGGAATCCCTTTCTAATCACGCGGACGGGAACTTACCTACCTCGGGCTCGCCCGTTTTTGCTCACCCTCCGGCGGGATTCTCGACAACGTTATCCCGTAACGCACGTTAGTTTCGATGCTACCCGTGCTATTATACGCTCCAAACTATCCGGGTTCTGCATACGTGCGTAGGATCGGCGCGCTCAATACTTCCGACCGCTCGAGATTCGGTTCTGGATCGCGTTGAAACGCAAAAACGGAACGTCCGGTCTTCAACGACTCATCTCTTTTAACTGTTAATTATTTTAACGAAGCGAAATCTGATATATTAGGGAAAATGTTTTATAAAGCAAAATAAAGGAGAAAAATAGTGATCTCGCTTAAAGATTTTGTCATGGTTTATGTAATGTTATCTATGACTTTTTTCCTCCGTTATAAAAATGTCATGTACCTCTTGCTTTGGTTATTTTAGGCATTAATATTGATTTGATTACAAAATGCACAATTAATCAGTAATTAATTATTTATGTGTTTTATTCGATCTTCCTATTCCTATTGGATAGCTACGACATCGTGGCTAAGATCAGAATGAAATCAAATATTTCATACGGTGAAGGGACCAACCATAACGAATTAATCTTCACACCCTTGTAACAGGCCAGTGCGTGTCATTAATTAGCTGTTCCATGAGCAGCTCTTAAGATCCTGTGAGGAATATGATCAACCTCGGAGATTTCGTTTTCGTTCCACGTTCCGTCGATCTCGCACAGTCCTCGCCTCGTCAGCCCTCGGGACTTCTCTCTACTTCCGTACCCTATATCCTTTTGTTTCTCCCTGCTCATGCGAGAACGTCCGTATGCCAGTGTTATCGCGTTTTAAGGAGGACACGGAGTCGCCGAGCGGAATGCGCCCCCGCGCGATTATTACGTATGCGCGTTACGTGCTCGGAAGGGAAACGCATTTGGTAGCTTCCTGGAAGAGATTCCTCTGCTTTCTCACGTACATTCCTCATATTGTTACATTCTGTTCTTCCATTTCTCTTTTCATCTTTGAACTGCTGAATATTACCTGATAATTTTGGGAAATTACTCTCATCGAAATTATCTTGTCGACGCAGCCTTCATCCTGCTTTCGTACAAAGTATCGAATGGTAGCAATATTCGTCCCATGAATAAGAGCGGACATCCGATACTTTTGGAGCATCCCCATTGACGATGGGTCACACCGCAAACATTGGTCGCGGTTTGCGCTTTTCGTGCGGTCGTTTTACGCACCGCGAGAATGAAGTCGACCGTAATTGCGTAACCGCAAAGCAGCCGGAGCACCACCGCGCGGTAGCACTCTTAAATCGCCGGCGACGACGGGAACCGCGAGTGCAACGCAGACATATTCACCCCGAGAATCGCCGACGAGATTGGCACGGAAGCGTGGCTTGCGCGACACGCGCGTAGCTATCGTAAAAATCTCGTAAAACGATCGGCAGAAGCGGTAACGAGCGACCTGCCGCGCGTTCGGTCTTGCTCGTTTCGAAGAAACGTCGACGGCCGCGATTGGTGACCGCTGTGATATGCGAACACTGAGAGTTATTTTCTCGAGCGCGGAATTTACACCGTTGTAAATCTTACTGCTGTTCTTTGCGCAAAAGTCTTTAGGAATCTCGGAGATAGGTACCAGGTTATAAAAGCGATCCTATAATATCATTTTTACTTTTTTTTGCAATCAAGTTAATTAAAAGAAATCACGAGAAACTCAATTTTGTATGTTACATCGTAGAGCCATTGAATTCGTTAATTACATATTTCGAGTGCACGCGTTGAAATTTTCCCACTATTTTATGATCATTAATCATTGATTCCATTATGGAAAAATGTCTACCGGTTCATCGCTTTTATAAAGCTAAGTGGATGAATTGTTCGGGGCGATAAATGTATTGTAAGACGGCAGAAAAACTGGCGCGAGATTTGGAGAGCGGATAAGCGTGACGTCGAATCTTGCTTCTCGTGGAAGAGCGTAATATTACATTTGGTCACACTACATGGTACGTGATGAAGTCTTGAGAGAGATCATGCTTTAACCGTTTCCGTAATTTTCCAGTCTTCAGCATTCGCTTGCCATAGTAAAATACTTTTTAGTCGGCTTCGTTTGCAGCGTCAGACCATCTTGGTGGCCGATGTTAGTAATGATGATGATGTTAATAATGACTATGTTAATAATCATGTTTTCTACAAATTTGCGGTCTGACTATAATAATCTAAAAGAATGTCAGATTGTACAATATTTCATGGTGACCAAATGTGAGAAACTGGCAGTATGAAAATAGAGATAAATTAATGTTGCATATATTTTCTGTCAATCTGAAAATTGTGTTTTTAATTGTGCATTACTATTACATAGGAAGTTTTAGATCCCTCTTGTATTAAACGGCTCTCTTAAGACCGGGAACTAATAGATTGTAACTATAAAGTGCAAAACGAGATTAGATACTGGAATTCGAATGTTCATGTAATGCGGAATTACAATTGCCATATTATATGAAAGCTTCGTATTTCCCCATCCTATTTCGTATTGCGATTTGAGATTGCAATCAATTGTCTAATTACGCTTTAGTTCACGCGTAGCTAGTAGGATCAAAATTGTCGTCTCTTCCTTTTTTCTAAACTCCTCTTTTTTACTTTATTTTTCTGATTTCTTTCTTTTTCTTTTTAATCATTGAAGTCACAAAAAATTGTACAAACTAAGTGAAAGAAAACTAAGGAAACTTATATTATATTAATTAATTTAAATTAAGACTTATAAGCCAATCAATCCATCACGCAATCGAATGCGAGATATGAAGAAGCACAACCGTCAAAAGCAGGGTGGTACAACTACTACAAAGTTTCATCTTACTTTTGATACCAATAGCAACGCGATACCTAAACCTCCGTGAGATAAATGCATCCCTGGAGTGCGTCATCTAACAACGCCCGGCGTACCCGTAAAAAGTAATATCGCAGCGGCGCTCGCCGCAAGAAAGTGCTTTTATCGTGGAAAGTTCGTCTCGTTATCTAGCAAAAAGAGGCAAAGGAATTTACACGCGAACCCGCTGTTAGCAAGACGATACCAAGTGTGATCTTTGCTTTAGTGAAGCACGTGGAAAAAGATGCGTTCTAAATTATTAGTAATTAGTATCTAGATCTTGTCAAAGTTAAGAGCATATCATAAATCTTATCTTATCCATTTGTCTTAATTATAAATAAAATAAAATAACTCCTTCTCTTTTCCTCTCTAAATTTCAAGATTAACCAAATCTCTTTTTCTTGTACAGTTATCATAATTTTATGTAAATATTTCCTTTTGTTATTATCTTATATATTTAATTTAAGTTTAAATAATATTAGTTTATATATGTTTTTATCTTTTTATTTTATCTACATGTTTATATTAATCACGATTTAGCATTATTGTACTGCTCTAAAATAGCGATTTTGTCAATTAGATAAATAATACATGACATACAACAAGTTTTACATGGCAAATCTTATCCCAGGTGAATTTTCGTCATGAAATTAGGCGCGGGAATCCATCTTCCTGCTACTAATAATTATTTAGCCATGATCTTAAGAGTAACTTAACGTAACGTCACCTGCGCTCCACCATCTGCTAAATCGCTCTTATATTATAGTTGCCGTACCTCGCGAACGCATCGTTTAACAGAGCCAAGAAAATGTCATAGGTATAGCGGTAATAGGTGTAATATAGCAATTACTTCATTATAAGTGAAAAATTATCAAGGAGCGTATAAAATTTTCAAAATTTTTGACGGAAATAATCTTAATTAACCTTACATCTTAAAAATACTTAAGTACGAAGCAAATTATATTGTTTATTAATGTATTACAAGTTTTAATAATATTATGCAATAATAAAAAAACTATACAATAATGTACTAATTTATTTTTAAAAATCTAATCTTCACTTAAGTTCATTGCGTTGCGCTTTCATCAACTTTTTATATTAATAAAAATGATAAGAAGATGTTCATCTGTTTCATTAAAAGTTTATGACAAAAACTAAGTAATTTCTAATTAACTGAACAGGCGATCACATCTTACAAGTGAGTTTCCTCTTTCCTGCATATTCGTCACGACAATTCTGGAACAGTCGTATGCGCGGTCATTGTACCGAAAAAAATGTAAAGCCTGGCCGCTCTACCTAACGATCGCCAGATTTTTATTGCGTCATTAAATTTCGCCTCGAAAGGTGGCCCGGTCTTCTCGGGCGGTCTTCAAGAACGACTTGTCTCGCCTTCGGCGCGCGCGCGCGCGAACGCGCCTCCTCACGTGGGAACTGGATTATGGTTAAAAATAATTTAATTCCCGGCGACAAGTTTACGCCTCTTTATCGCGCCTCTCCTTAAGTCCTCGGACTTCGAGCGAAATCATTGACACGTTTTTCCAGCCGAACAGTTCCGGATAACCGAAGAACCATCGCGTGCTTCTACTTCATGGGATTTGCGTAATATTCGCACTCTCACGAATGCTGCAATTGTGAATTACGGGACAGATCGGTTGCAGCGTTGCATGCACATGTCTCGCGATCACGTTTACTTGTCTCGCGATCAAGTTTTTAATAAAAAGCGTCACGATTCTAAAAATGAACCATTTAATATCTATCAGCGCACGATGCAAGTGTGTCATACTTTATCTGCACGTAATCAAGTACGAACTTTTCTCTTTCAGAAATCGTATCTCAGGATAAAATTTCGCACAAGTCTCGAGCATTTTTTATCGATGCACTGTATGATGCAAATTGCAGTGTCAAGTTTTCGAGTTTATTCTGTCGCGTTTGGCTCCGATACGAAACGAACGTCGGTCGCGAGTTCAGAGCGGGACAGACCGGGCCGTCGGTCCGCGAGTCGGTAGATCGGGCGTCTCGTTGGTACCGGCAGGGCCAGGCCGAAGCACGGGCCGGACAAAGGTCAGACGGGTCGTTGCACCCGCAGGCAGGCAGGGCATATCTCCGCGATGCTCTGCCACGGCTCGTATCGCCTCGCCGTTGCCTTGCCTTGTCTTGCCGTACGAGCCTGCCAGCCAGCAGCCCTCGGCAGTTTGCTGTTTGCCGGCGAGATGGACAACAGTGACGGTGATACCAACGGCGAGAGGATACCAATATCTTGCCGACTTTGAGAAGAAGAAGCCAAGAAAGAAACCCAACATAGAAATTCCTAAATATAAAAAGCATCACTTTTCGTTTTACAGTTAATTACCCAACTTACCCGAGCCCTCCACATTCGCAGTCTGCGCACTTTGAGATTTCTTATCTGAAGCAGGCAGATCATAGCAAAGCTTTTGGAGTTATAATCTAAATCTATCTTAACAAAGCTAAATATTGGAAATAAAAAAAGCCGAAAACTGCGATTTTTCTGAGCACTCTAATTTAGTAGATTTTTATTAATTCTGGAAACGATAAGTTATATTATAAATGTGTGCTGAGAGCATGAATTTTTCAGCTTTCTAGCAAGAAAAGGGGCACGCTTCGTGACGTACGAAGAATCATCGCAATGTCGATGAAGCCGGACTGAACTTTATTATCGGCCATCATTAGATGATCATTAGATGGGCATTCGAGGAGCCTGTTCAAATCCCAAGAGGACGAATACGTGGGAATAAACACACCGATAATAGTTTGCTGGACGGGATCGATCCGGCGCATTTCCATGTTAATTGGGGCACTTAGAACGGGCCAGTGCTCGAGGTACCGACAAAAAGAAGCCGCGGGGTCACGCTCGTTGGGGCCCAGCGCGCGCGGGCCCCACGAGAGCGAGCGGGCACGCGCGAGCGGGCAAACGACGCGTATATATACGCGTGCACGCGCATACAGCGCGCATGGTTCTCTCTTCGGAGACAGCCGATGGCACTTTATCGTCGTGACGGCGTCTGACGACGCCGCGCCGCTAATCACTGCAATGAGAAGTAACGTCGAACACCCAGGCGGAGACGGTCCGCCTTGACCATCCGGCAAAAACACGTTTCCATTAGACGGCCTATTACGCGACTCCGCGGCTGCTTTCCTCGTACCGGCCTCGCGACGACAAAACGAAGCGCACGAGCCGGAAACGCTGGACGACGATGCGCGCCGTGAGTCGTAAATCGAAAATCGCGCCGCCGCCGGGACCAAGCCACGAAGACGAATTGGATACATACGAGATGTCTAGTAGAATCTCTTACGTTAGTAGAATCTTACTAACTCCGTCGCGACGACTTTACGACGATTGCTTATTCAAAAGGTGCTATTGGCTGACATGCGTTCCGACAAATGCTCCAGTATTAACGAAACGCGTTTCAGAAAGACTCGCGCCTTTATATCGAATACGAGATAGTACATTCCTTTTTTTACGGGAGGATTTGCAAGGATAAGGGTGAGGGGAGCGAAGGGTACAGCGAGGCAGAGGGGCAGGCCGCAGGTAAAAGCGCACCGATGGTGGTTCTCTCTCGGGTCCCGAAGGCACGAGCCTCGGTAACAAAGGGCGATCTTATCTGGCGCACGGATCAAAACCAGAACATGGTCCCGGCATAGCGAGCATATCCGACATACCCGCGATGCTATATCGCCGCCCGCCCGTCGTCCTGTCGCTGCACGCGTGCACGCGTGCACGCCCGTGTGCGACGCGTACTCGCGCGTGTGTCGCCGTGGCCTCCCCATGTAGCACCGCCATAACCACCCCGATACGATAGAACGTAATTCCATTGTGTTCTCGCGAGTCCCGGGGAGCCGAACACACATGCCCGTACTTTTCTCTCCTTCCGCTGTCGATTAGAGCGCGCGATTCGAGCGAGCAAACGTGCTTTATACGCGCGAGTATCGACTATGAATGCTCGCTGATGTTCTGATATTAGAAAGTTAAGACACTCCTGTTCCAATATTTTCAACTAGTATCCGTACGCGGTTATCAAGTTGGGTATGTGATGATGGTTGGTATTAACAGATACTCCTATTTTAATAATGTAATAACACTTTAGTAACGCTTGATGAAATGAAGTTTTAGTGCTATGAAATGCAGTTTCTTCCAAACGTCAAATAAAACGAAACCTTTTGAGTAAATATAATGTTTCAAAAGTAAAAGAAATGTTCGATTTAAACAGGAATCAGTGACGCAAAGCATGAAAATCGAGACAAGCTACTCGCTTTGCATCGACAATTACTCGGATTACTCATGGATAGAAGTTGCGGTCTCGCACGGCGAGCGGTTTCTCTATCGACTATCGGCGAACGTGATCGTGATTACCGTCTCGCGTATAGACGTCCATTAGTAAAGCGTGGGAAGACGGCCGCCTCTTGATAAGCAGCATAAGCACGCCTTCGCTAATAACGGTCGGAAACGTAGTTGGCAAAAAGCGGAAGCATAGTCACCGATGGCTCGACCGAGTCGGGCCAAGCGGTGTCGGCGTGGCATCGCTCTCGCGCAGCAGCGCGGCCTGATGAGGAAGGGAACGCGCCGGGAACGAGCCGGTGCGGGAACAGCAAATTAGCGGAAAGCACTGGGTCACATCTGGACGGGACGAGCCCCAATCCATGTCCCGTGATTTACTGCTGCGCGCGCGTTCGAACGAGGTATGGACTTCATTACTAAATTACACGTCGTGCCAGCCACTGACGGATCAATTTTTATCTCGCGACTCCCTCCATCCTTCTCGTTCTCTGGTGCCCGTTCCGTCTCTCTCCCGCTTGCGGGAACGCACCAACTCGCTCGCCACCGAGCAAGCAACATCCACCATCGCTGACATGTGCCTTCCTCGATTACCGCATTCGTGCACTTCGTTGGACGCACTCGACGCGGGTCAAAAGAGTTATTCAAGCTTCGTTGTAAACGGTTGTAATGAGTTGTTGCTAATATCGCGAGCGTGAAGCGGAGTGCCGCGCAACAGGGTTACGTGTCTGAACTTGTACTTTGTAATAATGCGCCAGGTTGTCTGGGGAACTCCTAGAATATTTTGCATAATTTCCTTGAACGAATTATAAGACGCTCGAAAATAATGAAATTGTTACGCCGTCGTTTGTGGGTGTTTGCATATTATTACCGGATGTCAATCAAGCCGAGGTATATAATTGCGGAGTTATTTAACTTGAAAGGGCTTTACTGAAGCGAGCTGCAGGGACGCAGACAAGTAACGAAGTTTAATTATGCTTAATTTCAGGCATACATCAGTTACCGTATTCATTGTCAAAAATTCGTACGTTGATTAAGCATCAAATTTTATTTAAAAGTTGAAAAAACGTACGTGTGGGAATTTAAGCTGGCAAGTCTCCTCACAACTATTCTTAATATTAATGCATCTGTACGTACCACTAGTGCATGTTACTAGTTACTTTTGTAAAAGAGAATATAATTAATCCATGAATAATAAAAAAACACTGTATGTATAAACGCCAGGGCAATATTATATTATTTAAACGAACAAATTAGTTTGATCTTAATTAAGAAATATGAAGATAAACTTCCAATACAACATTTTATGAACAATGAAAGATTATTCGACCATTGATTGGCAAGCTCACTTTATTTATTAATGTGACGTTTCGACCAAGGTTTCTGGTCCTTATCAAACCATGTGTAGATTACATTAATAGTTTCGTTAACAATATTTGAAATATGGACGCATTGTGGGCGCAAAAGTCGTTAATTTCAAACTGAAAACCAAACCACATATTCAATGAACTATTATAATATCTATAAACATTAAAATCCTGTACTTACAATTGCACGTCACTAATTAAAAACACAGTAAATCAATTCATTTTTAAAACACTAAGTCGATTTGTAGAGTTCACAGCAACTAAACCTCATGGGACAACGGCTCACGTAATAATGATATCGCGTGGAGAAAAACATATTTTCAAGCTCGTCTAATGATCGAATCGTAAACACCAGGAAGGCTGTCAGTGCCCTTTTGTAGATTAACCGGTCTATCCTGCTTTTTAATAAAGTACATCTCGGCTATCTCTCTTCTTCTGTTGAATGCATCGCGATGTAAAACGTCAGGATCAGACCAATCAAACTCGTGATTAAAAGTCAACCGATGTTTGCTAACCACCGACTGATCACTGACAACCTTCCTAACATCAGCCCTATGCTCCTTTAATCTTGTTTCAACATGTCTTTTGGTTTGTCCGACATAGCTCGCATCACATTGTATCACAAAATTTTATATTTTCATTATTTCAATATCGAATTGTTGAATATTCCGTGAGTGATCTGAGAGAGGAAGCTTCATCTTTTGAACAAGCCAGGATCTTTTAAATACAGATCAAATAATCATATTTTATGTAAAGTCAGTTCAGAAAAAAATAATCCAGTTATGTCTCCTACAATATCTTAGAACTAAGCTTCGACTATTAGACGGACATCATGTGATAACTTGTTAAGGATCACTACCAGGATGTGGTGCGAAGACAACAAGGCTTCGATACGGAGCTCATGACGAGGTCGGAGGGCTCGGGAGCTCGATCTCTCGAACTCGAGCTCTTGAGGGTGTACAGTGTCGAGGCCGAGGGGACCACGCGGGGTATTAGCATATTAATTTCGCCGAGACTGCGACGCGCAGATAAAGCATCTTAGGAAGGCGAACTTCGGTGATGAATCAAGCTCATAGCCGCGGTAATTATTCAGAAAGTTCAGCGCCGCCGCCACCGGGCGAGTCGGCCGCGTTCGCGGCACGAAACGAAACAAAAATATTTTTCTTTCTAGGACTTCGACGAAAACCAGTGCGCGCACACACACACACACACACACACGCACACACACAATTACCGCCACCACTGCTGGTTATCTTTTGCTTCTTCGCCGGCCTGGCGATTGCTTCTCTTTTTGATGGCGCTCCTGGAATTTATGTAACGAAAGTTTCTCGCCAAATTCGCCTTCCCTCGTATCATTAAATGTGCGAGTTAATTCATTATTTAATTAATGATCATCCCTGTTTTTTTAAATAGAGTTCTAATAAAACTTAAAATTAAAATGATTACATAAAGAATTACAGTATTTTTGTTTAACCTTATCGAATCAGTATTTAGTTTAATAATCATTTTTTCACACATGAAAGTAATTAGTAATTAATTAGCAAACTTTTTAATTTTATAGCCTATAATAAAACTTAAAGTCTAATCAAGCAAATTAAATAGTTAAAGAGTGTTGTGAGATTTTGAATTTTGATAAGTATTAAACATATCAATAAGATACTCAGGAGCATTTTGTGCTATGATGAACGAAGATGCTAGAGTTAAACAAATGCAGAAATTTGAAAACTAACGTAGTCACCGTCAAGTGAGAACAATGTTAATCTATTTACTTGCCACGGGTTCCCCTTTCTTCCCGCACCAAAAACTCCGGTTTCCCCGCGGGTACTCGCCTTTATCAAGCTCGTATTTCATCACCGGCGTCCGTTTATGAGCGCGCAAGAAATTAACTTTTTCGCTAATTAACTCCCCGGAGTCGCTAACGAACTGTGGCGAACGCGTATCGCTTTTTCTTACTTCCCCTTCCCTATAGAAAATTCTGTAGGAGCAATGAAAAGAAGGCGGCCCTCGATCTCGGGCGAAAATTTAATACACACTTGGCAAAAAACATCAACTCTTTAAGAATTATCGCAAAATAGCCATTTCATAGTTTGATTTACTGATCTAAATTTGATAAATAGTTTGATCTAAGAGGAAAATATGTATAAAAAAATAAATTATATATTGATAATATTAAAAAAATTATAATATTTTGAAGAAAGATGTATATTTGTTATTTCTAAAAGATTGCGATTCGTTATTTCGACACAAGAAAGAAACGAATGAGTTCTTCCTTTCGAGTACGTAGACCAGGAAAGAGCGCCCTTCGCGTCGTCCATTTGTCACCGCGTCTGCGAAAGCTCCTCACCGAACTTGCACGCCATCAACACCCCTGGTTCTCTGGCCCCCATCAATGTTAGGTGAAAGTAATTATTGCTCGACATGAATCGCAAGTTACCCTCAACACCGTAATAAGAATGCTCTTCCCTGTTATTCTTAATGGACTGGTCTGATCCTCGATAGCTAAAAATTCGCTTCTCAACGTTGCCACTCTGAGCTTTCCCTGTGACAACGAATTTCCTGTCTTGCGATACGACCATCACGCCAACTCATAAATATAAATCGGCCATTTTTCTAATTAAATCGTTAGCGCTCGCGATGAGATTGCGAGGTTTTCCGCGGAAAGACTAACGGGGATTCGCGGCATTTGATTAATTTCGAAACGAAGCGAAACAATGCTGCGAAACGAGAATTTCTTTTCCGAAGTGGCGCGATAATTTAATCCACTGGAGAAGGATTCTCAAACAGAAGAAACAGCAGAGCATATTGTACAAATTATCGTGTTTTAATTTGTTCTCCATAAAGAGGACTACTTCTCACTGTGTGTGTGCATTGAGATCGATTCAAACCGAAAAATTGTGATGCACAGCGGATGCGTCAAAAATATATATTTGCTTTTCATTTTCCTTCACTCTAGAAATAGACATACGCGTATGCTTTTCTAAGTCGCGTTCATTTTTATCCAGAATGAAAACAGCTATCGCTGAAAAATTTTATGAAAACATGTGGAGTTTTTTTGAGTCTATGCAGGAAAAGATATTAAGTTAACTCGACGGGCAACAATAGTCTGTAATTTTAAAAAAGTTCTAAAATGTGAAAATGAATGACAATCATACGATGTCCTGATTTCACATGGCCTTATTCGCTCATTTGCCGTCGAGATGGCTCGCTTTAAGATGAATAATAAATCAATACTTAACTAGCCCCATAGCATGCGACTTAATAGGACGCCATGTTTAGCGCCGCAGCATTACGCATGTGTGTTAACGCATACTCATAACGCATCATGGCTATTTTTAAAAAGTAAGAATGACTGAAGCATTATCCGCGCGATATCAACCTGGTAAACAATTAACTCTCAAGATAATTGCGAAATATCGCAATCTGTTATAAATCATCGATACCATCTCTAATATCAGACATCAAGTACAGGAACACGTAAGCAAGCAACAAAAAAAAGTATTTTATCACCATAAATTCAAATACGCGAATGTTAAATATCAAGAGCGTGCTACAGTCAAGAATTTTTGATTTATTAATCTCAAAATTGAATGTATTAAATATCGATATTCTTCCGCACTTAGCATTGCAGTATCAGGCGATATTCTTAACGCATACGTGACCATCACATCGCGACCGACACTTCTGCGCGGGCACGCCCGACTATCCCTCCGATCTCTTTTTTTTACTTCGCTTCTTCGCCCTTCGGCCTCATCCCTTCAGCGAGCGATCGCACCACCGGCGAGCAGCGGAGTCAAAAGGCAATCGATAGTGGGCGGCCGACATTGACAGCGGCTGCCCTTCTTTCATGCATATGCTGATGTCACCCATACGTTTTGCGGGGATGTCAGCGGCGGTGGCTATCTTGGTCCATCGGCACACGTCGTGAGATTGAATTTGTTATGTTGATTCGAAAGGAGATCTCGCTTTCTTCGGCTGCGTTGGCCCGAGGATCGATCGCTCAGCCGATGCTTCGGATAAAGCCTCCCTTCCTGTGTTCGAAAGAGAGAGATAGAGAGAACAGCACGTATTTCGAAACGTACCACTGTGAGATGAACATTGGATTGCAACAGCAGAGATGACAAAGAAACGTTTCGCGATATTAAGCTAACATTAAGAAAATAATTTATGACAATGTCAAAAAACTTGCTTATTAAGGGTATTATGTGGTAAAAGAAATATGTAATAAAGATTTCTGAAAAACAAAATATACCATATACTCAACTAAATAAAACCTTCGATAAGTATTAGTGTCCTGACAATCGTCAGTTATTTTCACAACGTTACTTTCAGAACGTCATACTTCGAAATGTTACGCGAAAAATTCTTTCTTCTTCCAGATTAATTAAAAAGCTCTTTATCTCCTAAGATAGCAAGATAATAATACTTCAGTAAATAATTATAAGGTAACAAGCAGAGCGCGAGCGGGCGTTGACGAGTGAGACGGAAGTTGCGCAACACGTTCGATCCGACGAATCGGACGAGGACGTAAAAAGCCCGTCTCTCAGCGACAATGGGCCGGCGAAGAAGCATTGTCATCCTTGACTTTCGCGGACTCCGCCGATTCTGCCAGAGGACTCCTCTCCGGCCGCGGACTGTCGCGAAGAAGAACAGGTACGCGCGGCGCACGGACGCGCGCGGCGAATGGACTCCGCCGTATGAATGTGGCTTTTAATTATGTCGTGAATAGGAGCGCGTCTGCCATACAAGTCACGCCGCCGCGCGAGTGCCAGAGTTTAATATAACGCTCGTAATAATAGCTTTGTAAACGAATGGAAAAAAAGGATGGAAGCGCGTCTGGAAAATGACGGGAACGTCTGCCAATGCTGCTACCTATTGCTACCACCGTCGTCTCTCCTCTCTCTCTCTCTCTCTTTCCCTCTCCGTTCTTGCCTCTCTGTCACTCTCACTCTGATTCTCTCTTTTTCTCTCTCTCCGCTCTGTGCGTGCTGCGAAAATGCATAATATAACCTCTCTGTTTCCGATGAAAAGCGCCGCTGTTATTTCTGTACTTCCATCCGCGTCAAAGGGCCGATCGCACCAACGGTTGCGGAGCCGCCGTGCGCTATCCGACATGCGGTGCAACTGTGCCCCTTTGAAGCCGGTTAATTATATTTTCTTTCTCTCTGGGCGCTGCAGCTAGTATTGTATGGAGTTCTCTGCACGGAGAGGCTTAATTCCATTTAGCTCACTTTCCGTGCTTCCGATCAGGTGGTATCATCTTCGACTGCATTCGCGCGGGCGCGCGTATGAAAGTGGTATGTCAAAAAAGAAAACAGTGTACATAGTTGTGCGAAATACATAATTTGATACAGCCGAATATATCCATAGCGTTTTTCCATTGATTCGCCGCGATTGCCTCCGTTTTGTCATCTGGTCGGTAATCGTCTGCATGAAAAAAGCGCGAAAGCGAATAGGGCGCGTGATTGATCTCGAAAGGCAAAAAATCTTGCTCTTGATTAGTAGAGATCAAAGAACAGACCGAGGCTATTGGAAACGAGAACGATTCAACATGACATGTGTGACACGTCACACAGACAAGTAATTTAAAAAATGATATTTCATGAACCAAATACGTGTCAAACATCTAGCATATATAGAATGTGTGTGTCTGCGACAGAAAATTAACTTGTTGAGTTAGGCAGTGATATAATACTTATACATTTTAGAGAAGATATATATAATGTTTAAATAACCTAAAGAAATACTAAATCTTTAATTAGTATTTCTATATTCTGTGCTTTAACAATAAAAATGTATTAGAAACGAGAGACGATATGATTTATATTCGATATATTCGATAGGAGAAAATCTAGGTGAAAGTTTAGATGAGAAAATTATAATTTATATTACTGCTCACTCAGCGATCGAATCTCACTAGATATCACATTTTATTTTAGCTAATCATATTAGTCGAGACCACAATTCGATGAAATATATTATATATAATATCGCTAACAAAAGTGCATACCGCATTGCTTTAGACCAAATATTGAATCGAGCTTAAAATGAGTAAGAGACTATCATGTTTCTTGATTGGTAACGTGCGTTCTCGTTTTTACGTAATCGTAAAGGTTCACGAGTAAGTGGTTTAAAAATAAACGGCGTTCCTCGTTTCTGCGAGAATGAGAGACATGATGAGTCCCTCGAGAAGAGGGAGAGAAGGAGAATGATGAGAAGGAGTATCGCTGGAATCATCAGGGCGTATCGTCTATCATCAGGCGAGCGTACTCGAGGAGAGGACGACGCCACAGCAGCGCCAAACTAATGTTTCATTAAGAGGAACAGCTGCGTCGTTGTCACTTAATTTATTAAGCTACGCGTTAGCCACTTGTTACGCCGCGAAACGGCCGCGCTCATGCGGTTCCTATTCCTTCTTTATGCCGAAATGCGTTTATGTCAAGCAGATACTTTACGGCAATGCATTGCGATAAAAAAATAATTAATTCAGAGCAACAGCTCTAAACTCTCCAACTTTTGTGTCGTTTTGTAATCTAATTGTAAGATATTCAAAAACTGTATAACTCCCACTAAGAAAATTTTAAATATTGGGTTGGCCAAAAAGTAATTGCGTTTTTTTATATAAATAAAAGGCGAATTTTTCATGGGAAACAAAAACTTTATTACACAATATATTGTCCATTTTGTTTGATTATCTTTTGCCATTTTCAGGCAACTTCATAATTCCGCGCTCAAAAAAGTTCTTATCTTTTTCAGCAAAAAACAATTCCAAGAACGATTTGATATCCTCATCAGCAGTAAAGGTTTTACCATTCAAGGCGTTTTGCAAAGAACGAAACAAATGGTAATCTGATGGTGCCAGGTCTGGCGAATATGGTGGATGTGGTAACACATCCCATTCAAGCTGCAACAATTTTTGACGAGTGACCAAACTTGTACGTGGTCTAGCGTTATCATGGTGAAACACAACACCTTTGCGATTCACCAATTCTCGACGTTTCTGTTTGATGGCATCATTTCATTTATCCAGTTGACGACAGTATACGTCTGAATTAATGGTTTGATTCCTTGCAAGCAGCTCAAATACACAATACCTTTAAAGTCCCACCAGACTGGCAGCATAATCTTTCTTTGGTGAATATCTGCTTTTCAAGTGCTTTGAGCAGGTTCATCACGCTTGCTCCACGATCTTTTTCGTTTGACGTTGTTGTAGACGATCCATTTTTCGTCGCCTGTTATCATACGTTTTAAAAATGGATCATTTTCCTCACGTTTCAAAAGAGAATCGCAGATGTTAATACGCTTAGTGAGATGAATTTCTTTGAGCTCATGTGGTACCCAAATATCGAGCTTACTAATGGTATCCAAGTCGTTTTAAATGGTTTTCAACACTCGATTTCGATATGTTAAGATTCTCAGCAATCTCTCGTGTCGTTAAACGCCGATTGGAATCGATCAGTGCCTTTATTTTGTCATCATCAATTTCGATTGGCCTTCCTGAGCGTGGTGCATCTTTCACATTAAAATCTCCAGATCGAAATTTAGTAAACCAATTTTGACACTGCCGCAGCTTTAAAGCATCTTCGCCATATACATCAGATAACTTTTTACGAGCTTGCACAGCGTTTTTTCCTTTTCGGAAGTAATAAAACAAAATATGAGGAAAATGTTCTTTTTGATTTTCCATTTTGAAATCGACGGCAAACAAACAATTGTTAACGAAATCGTGTACTTTCTTTTTCTAAAACAAGCTTGAACTGTGAGTTGTTAACCTACATAATGAATTTGCGGTTTAGAATGAAGTTAGTTACACTTCAAGACATGTATGTCCATCTATTGGAAAAAATGCAATTACTTTTTGGCCAACCCAATATATATTCTGTCGTAAAAGATTTTTATTCATAAAACGTTTTGTATTAAAAAATAATCGGGAAGTTAATAAAAGAACGAAACGCATATACCTGATTGCACATATCGACAGCTTCGACAAACGGATGACAGGTTTTACACGAATCTATTACGTCTCCTTGATTTCTCGATCTCCTACCATACTTTATGGGGATCTTTGGTACGGATAGCTATGTGGCGACGTAAAGTCACCCGAATCGCCGCAAGAGTGTGTCGGGAAGAAAGGAAGCTGCTTCCTGGAAACCTTTTGGTGCACGACGACGCACGGATTTTACAGCCACACCGCGCGCGGTCACAGATGGGAAGACGCGATATAAAAACTGGGTGCGCGTATTCGTCCCGCAGGAATGCGGTTTACATACGTTCCCCTTATTCACGTTATATTCACGTCTTTTCCTTCTCGGCGGACTGCTCTCCGTTTCTCACCCTCCGAGCACCATCACCCTTCGCCATCTACGTATCCGCACGTATGTTCCATTTCCGAAAACTCGATTTTGCTTACATGCAGTTAGAGCTAATCGTTTCGATTTCGCGCAAGATGATTCAGTGATTAAATTGCCATTAGTAACATTGTAAATTGTTATAAACTACATGTAGATATAGTATAGAAAACTCTTTCGAATTACAAATGAAAATCACACAATTTCGCTTTATACTTGCAGTGTTTTCTGATGCCATCGCGTTAAAATTGTCGACGATCAAATGGATCCAACCCTGTATGTAAGAATTCAAACGCAGTTCTCGCGAAAAGTTTCCAAATTATTTGCGTCTGTGCCAAACATGCAACGGAAACAAGCGTTAAGCGTCTTTGGTCACGCTCGCGCAACGTCGCGGATGGAGATATAAGTCGGAGTTGGTAGAATGGTAACCCGGTAATGTACTAACGTAGACCCAACTGACTTTCGTAAGCGGATCACGCGCCCTGCTGAGTGCTTTACGGCATCACTTTTTTCCCGCGCGCCCACTTCTTCATCTCCGCCACCGCCGCTGTTCTTTTCGTCTCCTCGGCCGCCGCCTTCTCGTCGGGAATCATTTTTACTTTGTCAGTTGAGCGCGCGTATTGGATCTCGTCACGAGTCCTTAAATGCGACACATCATTCGTGTATGAAAGATTCCCATCGGTCTTCGATGCCATTATATATTCTATGCGGACATGCGCAATTTTTTATGTCGAAACAACGCTCATCGGATACTTGTAAGGATTTTCGACCGCATTTGTAGAAAGATTATTGCCAGAAGAAGTACTCAAGTAATTCCTAACTTATCGTTAATACGAAACTTCTTTTATGCGGGGGTAAATTTCACTCACCGAGAGCAGCTGCAATCCTGTTACGAAGATCTGAAACAAAAATCACAAATCATGCTGATTACACACATGACACGAATATAAACATATAAACATATATGTATATGAATGCGTTAATTATTTTTTTTGCAATCTTGAATCACGACTCAATTTGACGGTTACATTCCATTTCTGAGCGCAAAAGAATATATAAGGATCCAACGGGGTTCGCGAACCTGGCTAAAAAGCCAAAGATGCTGAGAGGGGACGAGGGGAGAGGACGAGATAAGGGAACGACGGGACAAAACGAGGGGGACGAAGATGAGAGAAGAGGTGGAGGCTCACGGTATAGACACGCGCGCACGCGGCTGCATGGGGAACGAGCCGCGCCATAAAACACGGGGAATCCGGGGCTTTATTTTATTTCATTCAATTCTTCACGGGCGACAACCGCCCCGGGAATATGGAATCAAGTTGTTACGTCGCCTTACGGAGGATAACGAGATCGAGGCGGCAGCGCGGGAGGAGACTGGTAGTGGATATCGGTAGTTTCGCTGCCCGGGGGAGGAAACCGACAACCAACGGGGGGACAGACACATTCCGCATAACCAAGTAGCGGGCACGCGCTGCGATAAAGTATCGCCTGCTCCCGATACGTATGCCTGCGCGTATTTCGTACGTGTTCCGGGTCCGCCGAACCCGGGCCCGACGTTATTGCGTTATGTATGCCGACAACTCCTTTCGTTAAGGCGCCTTCCAAATTTCGCGTCGATACTCCTTCCCACGCATGTGCCTGCACGTCTGACTTGATCGGATTGTAGCGGGGAAAATGCACAAGATTCATACATAGGATTCAAGAGACCATCTTATTTCGCGATGCGATAACAATTTAATATTTAAACTTGATACAAAATAAGCATGACTTAATAGAATTTTCATTGCGCAGACACGTGCATTTTATATTTAAGTGTTGCATTTTTCTTAATTTCTTCGCAATAAAAGAGTCTTCCACTCGTACAGCTTGTTTGAACCATGATGCACCGCCGAGTGGCACGTTCGACGAATTTCGCCGACGAACAAGAAGACGAGAAATCATCTTTCGCTCTCTTGCTCGCTCCGCCGCCGCGTTTAGAGCGATGCACGCCGAAGAATCGAATCGTATTTGCATCGAATGACTCGTTCGCGCGCGAACATAAACGTCGGTAAGGGCTGGCGGGATAGCTCGGTGAGTTACGTTCACCGTTAATTGTGGATCCATTCTACGATTTTTAGGAACGACCCGCGTTTGCGCGCCCCTCGCCGAGGGGTCACGACTGTCCATCAACGGCAAGTGCGCGCAGCCAGCGCGAAATTTACGACCTTGCCATCTATGGGCCACGGAGCACCACATTTTTCTTCATCGGCGGATGACGATAGCGGCGACGGTGACGGCAACGGCAACGACGGTGGTAGACCGAGCTCATGTATACCGTTAAAACGTGTACCTCGACAGCAGAGAAATCGTTCCTGAACTTGATTGTTTTTCTCGGCGAGCAATTAATAACGAAAATATATTCTCGAACCAATTTCGTATTTCGTACACAAAGATTACAAAGATTAATATAAAGAATGTTATTGAAAAATTTGCAGTCGAGATTTTGGCAAACATTGAAAAGATGCGATCAATTAATTATTATTTTAAAATAATTATGCAAATTAATTCTTGTTATATTTTGTTTACCTACATTTTGTCGCATTGTATTAGTGCGTATAATTGTAATATTATATTTCAATCTTCTTTCTGTTC
The DNA here is from genome assembly GCF_003672135.1 of Ooceraea biroi. Taxonomy (NCBI): domain Eukaryota; kingdom Metazoa; phylum Arthropoda; class Insecta; order Hymenoptera; family Formicidae; genus Ooceraea; species Ooceraea biroi. The sequence goes on from NC_039506.1 coordinate 4,361,976, forward strand.
ATTTTCATTGAAAGGACTTGGTTCGGTGGCACGCGTTCATACAATCATGTTCTTTGGAGCCGTCGCTTGACAAATTGCATCGTTTGGCTTTTAAACCAAGCTTCCCACGATCCATTGTTGTCGAACCGCCATGAAATCGTTTCAAAATCCGCTTGAAAGCAGAGATCGATGGCGCAAAAAGACCGGAAAATCGTTTCAGAATTTAAAATTTGATATAAGTTCACATTTCAATAGGTATTTTTAATCAAACATAATCGTCTTCATCTTTTTAAGTGCAGCTCAAGCACAGTATCGGATAATATTTTATAATCAAATTTATATAGTATAGTAGTTTTTATATAAATCATATCACTGTATACAGGGTGAGGCACCTAAAACAGGCCACCTGAATATCTCGGCTGTTATTGGTGATAGAAAAAAATGTGTCAGACCAAACTTGCATGGTTTCGAGGGACACATAATTTGTTCTAAATAGTTTTTTATTAGGTGGACGCATAGAGGTCATATGAAGGTCAACTTCGTTTTTTTAAATGGTATGATATGTTTTTTTACGTACCATCTAGTAGAGAGTTTGAAGATGCGCACATTGATCTACGGGTCAAAATCATTCAAGGTCACTGAAGGCTAAAATTTCTAAGTGCTAGAACTTTTTCATTTCTGAGTTTACGGTATTTTCAATAGCAGAGAACTCTAGGCAATATAAAAAATATAGATATCAACAACTCAGAACTTCTCGGAAAAGAAAAACTTTCTAAGGGCTAGAACTGTTTTATTTCTGAATTTACGGCATTTTCAATAGCAGAGAACAGATATAGTTATTATAGATATAGTTATACAGATATAGTTATTATAAGGTTTCATAACTAGTAATATGCGCTATAAAATCTTTAAGAATTTTAATTGGTTAACGTTGATGCTGTAGCATAAAATCCTGTATAGGCGAGTTACTGCGGAATAACGAGATCCAACATCGTCGGCGAACTTTGTAATTTCACGGAAGTCAGACGATTAGAACGTCTTCGCCTGGTGTAGATAGAAATCTTATAGTCGCATCCCTCCAGACCGGACCATCTGGTCCAGATCGTCACGCCCAGAATGCGTGACGCCGAGAGGAGCAGTTTTGAGACATATACTAAACGGAAGAATCGCCGAACCCACCGGCAAACAATAAATTATTCACGCTGGTCCACATGACACACCGCTTCGGCAGTCTTACATCGCCGCGACATGGAGTTCTCAGCTTGTCCCAATGCAATTTTGCGACCGTGTCGATACCTAAAGAGAGATCCGTGCAGTTCTCTTCTTTTCGACGCAGCATTGAAAAATCAATGAGATTCTTATAAGATAATAATATATAAACATATTATATAAATAATATAAATTTAGACAGAGCCTCAAATATACTTAGAAATAATATATTTAGAAATAATAAATAACAATGAAGTCAGATAAGTTTCAGTACAATGAGTTTAACGATCTTTTATCTTCATTCTGGAACACAACAGAAATTTAAAATTAAATTCATTATCATATCATTAAAATATATGAGATGTAGTAGAATCGAAATGGAAAGGAGAGAAGATAGAGAACGAACATACCTCCTAAAATCCACATCTGGATAGAGATGGCCCCTGATACAAACCACAATTTGCCAAAGCTATTTATTTCTATATCACTCGCAAGGAAAATGGCAATTCGGCCACTTGGTGGAAAGGAGGCAATAAATAAACTGCATAACGGCTAGCTATCGTTTGTCAAATGGTTCGCAGGCATCCCATTCGAATGGACGATTACTCGGTCCGCGATCATGGGGCGTGACTCACCGGGAGTTTTCCTTAAGTGAGATGTTTAGTTTTCCCCAGGATCGGGACATAAAGCGCGGACGTAACCCAGTACGCCCACAAGCCGTCGTCGGGTTCGCCATAGAGGACCCTTGCACGTCTGTCCAATGCCGGTCGCTTGCCGCGCATTGTAGTCGATACACGAGCGCGACCGTTGTCCAGTATTGTTCGAATTCGTATACACGGAAGCCGTTCGTGCCTCGTTACATGTTGCACGCCCTATTTTAACCGACAGCAAACGCGTGTCGCCAACGGAATGCTGGACGCGGAGGCGGAAATTTCAGCGCAGCTGTCACTCGTTTTTTCAAGCGTCTCCGCGTCTCAATCGTCTACTTAGCTCGATAATGAAATTAATGCAATTGTTGCATTAATTTCATTGACGCAATCATCTCAATGTTACAGTTCCTGTGTTGAATTGTTATCACAATTTTCGAAAAGTAATATTAGCGTTTATTACGTTAAATACTTTTAACTAATAGAGAAACTAAGCAATGTATGCTATAACGAGGCATATTTGAAATTGCACAAGGTTTCGAGATGGATACGGCTATTGACCTCATCTTTAATCGGATTGCGTGCTCTGGACGCATCAACCGCGGTAGCTATCTGCACCGTCATTGAACCCTTCGATCAATCTGGTCAAACCAGGAGTCGTGGTCGATTGCCTGTTATCAAAGGCAAGATGAATCGGACGAGTCATTAAAATGCTCCCGACAATCAGCAGTCGCTTGAGGGATGTGTTGCATTCTCATGATTTATGAGGAAAAATACAGAAAATAATTCATGAAAAAGTTTGATGTATTAAAATAAATTAATGTACTACATAATGGGTTATATGATAATTTATAACTCAGACAGAACTTTAAACTTCGATTGTTACGATTGTGCTATATTTATCATTATTTCTCTGATTTTTTACCGAGTACACCCACTTGTCTCATTTATGTCACTTAAATTTGTCGTGCTCCAAAATTTGACATATGCCGCCACCCAAACAAATGGATCGGACAGAGAACTTCCGGAAAGCCGGAACAGGCGGTGTTGGGAGTCGCGTGAGACCGTTTTTCGTACGGTTTCTTGGGTTTACTGGACCAAAACCTCCTGAAAAGAAGCTGGCGCATTCTAAGAGAGAACATATGATAATGTTTCTTGGACGTGAACTAGAGAAGGAGACCCTTCTCGGATCCTGTGGGAATTTCATGCGGAAAGAAGGAAGAAAAAGAGAAACGCGCTTGTGGATGTCGGGAAGTGTCGAAGATCAGGAAACACCGGCTTCCACAACAGCAATATCGCATCTGTCCGGTGACATCTAGCAACATGTGCGTTCAGCCGTTACAACTAATACATGCCGGCGTCATGCATGTTAGGTATTATCATATTAATAAGTATATTCCACAGTTAATTTATCTCGTGTTAATAATTCATATTAATAGAATATTGTTATATATCATATTAATATAAAATAGTTTTATTGCAATGATATAAAACGTAGCTTTATATCTTCATTAGTTTCTTTCAATTTACTTTCAATTATAATATTTAGGTTGTACTAATATTAATCGGAGTTTAATTCCATAGATTTCATAGATGGTATAGATTTTAAAAAGTATTATTTGAAATTAGTAAATAGTAACGAAAAAAGATATTAAAATCGAATAATTAGTCTTTTATGTCTCCATTTTCGAAATCATTGAAAATTTATGTAAATCTAATTATTAATGACTATGTCTAAATGTTTTACTGATAAATAATTATTCGTCATCTTACGTTACAGTTCTCGGTGATGTCGTTAGAATTTCACTAAAATTTGTGTGTACAAAGATGATATCGCACACGTCGCTACACCAAAGACCAGTCGAAGTCGCAAAACCAAATCTATTTAAGATTTCACAAAAGCGACGCACGCAGTTCTCGTCCCAAAATGAATGCACCGGCATACCGGCGACACGGTGTTTGGGATCAATAGGTCACTTATTTTTGTGCACTCTTTTTTTCGGCTGCCTTTTCTTTGCCTCGTGCGTGCGACGAGGCCTGCACTCAATCGGCTAAAGCCTAAAAAAGCACCCGCCCGTTTTCTCGGCCGTGTCGCGAAGATGTATTTATTTCGGAGCATGAGGGGTACACCCAGTTGCCCATTTGTGTGTATCGCTCATGCCTCAAATTATCAACCACTCGAATGCGAAGAGTCTATTTCTCTCGTACGTCGCGTGCTTCTGATAGCGAGTGAGCGCTATGGACTTTTGAAAAATATTCTTGGGTAAATATTAATAGTTGACAAAACACGTTTTCATATGCAGAATATATTGCGCTTCTAAAAAATATTGTCGATTTTCGACAAAACACGTTTCAATATACTATAGCTGCTCGATATTGATAATATCTTAAAGCAAATAATTGATATAAATTCATGTAGAAATTACTATACATTTAAATGTATAAAAATTTGAAAAGAGAGAAATTTAGCTCTCATTTGATTATATCTCTTTTGTTTTATAGAAAGTCATATTTTTGCATTTAGTTTTTGCTTTTTCATAAAGCAAAAGATGCAATAATAATAACTCGACTAATAAAGATTATTTACATTTAATAAAATTCTGTTTTTGATGACAATAAAAATCGCGAAATCTCACATTATCATCAATTTAATCTCTTTCTAAGAGCAAGAGACAATAATCGTTGCCCGAAATTTTCGGAACAACAAATTGTTCTAGGAAGTTGGCGATGTATGATACAGTCTCGAATACGAGATCATATGGTACCTTTATGGTGCCGTTTCCAGATCCTGAAAAAGTCCTGCGCGGCATAAAGATGAGATCTTGAAGAAGCCCTCTGCTTAACCTGGAGTTAGGCATCGCAGCCATTAAAAGTTACGGGACGAGAATTACGATGCATGAAATCGGTAAGCCGCGACTTTGGCTTTACACAGGATAGAGCACTCGTACGATTTTACCGGAAGATTATCGTATATAGTATTTACATGAATTTTGTGATCGCTTGAGCCTAATTATAGAGTATCCAGGTAGTGGATATCGCGCAGGTGCTACATTGTATGTACGTTGATCATTACGGCTAGCTGCTTACTCAGGTGATGAAGTCGCTTATTATCATCATTACGGACCGTAAATCGATTGGGAAAACCATTAAAAGGAGAAAGGTCTGTATCGTGATACAGAGGAATATTCAGAGAAGGTGTACGCTTAATATAGTATTATTATTATTATATAAGGATTAGCCTCTTCTATGAGCTGCATTAAAGTCTTCACTAATAAACATTTACCTTCAATTCAAATTAAAATGATTTTGATGAATTAATAAAGATATGCAAAGATTTTGTACTATTAAAAGCCTCAAATTAAAAGATTTTTACAAGTGTTTGCATGTGGAATTTAATGTGCATCAAGAGATTAAGAAAGTTGATATAAAAAGAGATTTTGATTAAAATATCCTGTAAAATCTTTATATTTTGTTGTACTCGTATATAAAATAAATCACAAATTTTATGTATAAATGTGTGTAGTATTACAATATTAGATACATATAGTAAAAAATAAATATATTCTATTTAAAAGTTTGCGTATCAATATCAATCCTAACACTTTTCATTCCGTAGTTAAATTGCGGAAAGCGGTGAAACAAGGGAAGTATTCTCGAAAGAGCTCGTGAAGTAAAAGCTCGCGCATCAGGATTAGGAGTGTTCTCGTGTATCCTTCAGTTTGAATCACACGGACGACTCCGTTAGATCCCCAGGGCCCGCTCTTCTTTTACTTCTCCCAAATAAAGCGACAGCTAATCGATAACAAGTTACTCGCTGATACCTCGCCACTCACAGTGCGTTGCAAGTACGAAACTCGCCAAGGAAGTTTGTGTATTCCGCGCGAATGTTTTGCCAATTAAAAGTACAAAGATACGTATAAGTTACAAATTGGCGAATTATCTCCAAGATGCAAGATACCTTCGAGAGACTTCTTACTTTTATCATTATCAAGATTACGATGATTGTGTTAATAGCGTTAATGCAGTACCGACACAAATGACTGCGCTTTTTATGGTGAACCGCGGCAGGCTCGGGCAGGCCTAATCGCCGGTGAGAGAGACACCCGACACCAAATTGAGAAACGCGATACGATGGTGCGCGACGCGCGAAGGTATGCTGGTAGGAAAGTGTGGTGGAAACAATTTCTGATGATGCACGGCGGGCAGTCGGTCGGTCACGCACATACGGGTGCCTAGCTTTCGTTTAACTGGAACGAAACTATTCTCACGAGGTCGACAAACCTTCACCGCGATGCGATGACGCCTCGGGAGCAATTCTCAAGCGGCCGGCGCGTATGCGGGATTGTCGTCGAAAGTGCCGGATTTTTACGGGTCAAAGGGTGCCGTAACGCCTAAGCGCGCGACCGACGGAGCGTCTTCGTTCCAATTGAACGCCCGTCGTCGCCAGTGTAAGCGCGATAAACGCGATGGACAGGGAGATACGCTGCTGTATGATCCGAATAGCTTTAAGTGCTGAGCATGAACGCGCGTATAAGAAAGCGTTTATATGTAAATAACAATAGGCTACGCATATAAGTCCACTTTATTTCCATGTGTAATGAGAATAAACGTTGCCAAATTTTAATCAAGATCTTTTATAATCATTGTTTTATTCTTTTTAACCCTTCGTGGTCACACTTCTAGAAAATCACGTAATGGTCACATGGGGTCCAATAGACCCCACCAACTTTAAATGGTTGCCGTGTTTACACTATTCATTCAATTTGAATTACAAAATTACATAATAAATTTGAAGCTTGTATAACAAGGAGAAATAGGTTTTTTATGCAAATTTTAATTGTAACATAACTAAAAAAATTATAACTTTTAAAATTTTTATTATTTTGCGATACAAATTTAGGGTCATATTGTGGAGATGTAATACTTTAATTTAAAAAATAGTGTTATAATGCACGTTTCAAAAAAGGTATTTATTTTCAGACTTAAAGTGGATCATTTTCGAGATAAATGAAATCTACAATTATGGAAAAATAAGTGTACCCAGATAGCAGAGAGAGTTCAAAAAGAATTCATTTGTCATGTCACCAATTCTGAGTTCATTTTCAGATGCAAAAAGAGTTCTTAGAATTCTTTTGAATTCTTTTTGCGTCTGAAAATGAACTCAGAATTGGTGACATACAAGTGAATTCTTTTTGAACTCTCTCTGCTATCTGGGTATTTATATAACATAGAACATTATTATTATTACAAGTATTGTTAATAATTATTTGTATTTTCAATGTCATTCAACAACGAATTTTGAAACTCACGACTCCGTAAATCATATGCCATCTATAAGTGTAAATAAATGCTTATAACCTTTGTAGAAAAAAATTACTCGGTCTTTAAACTTGCACTAACGTTTTTCCACAGATAATATGTGCGAAAATCACAAAAACAAAATTTTCCAAATTTTTGATACCAAATTACAAGTTGGTCACATAGGGGGTCCGGAAGACCCCAGCACGCGGGAAATATTATTTGAATAATTGCTATTTTTATACTAGTGCGCTGCGGCGATACCTAGTATTAGAACGGAAAAAGAGTACTCGAAGCTACCGATAAATGGCAGTAAAAAGTTAATTTTCAATTTAGAACAGAAAGATATAAAGCCTTAGACTTTCGTTGGGGTCTTTTGGACCCCGAGTAACCACGAAGGGTTAAACGGAACTTTATCTGTTAGAATTTATTATGTACGTAAGAAATATTTGAATATAAAAATATCTGAATGAGATACGAAGAGACTATCAGATTTGTACGACATCCGATTTTATGATTTTATTCCGTAGTGTTTTAACATTTGCAAAGCAATATAAATCATTTCATTTTTCAAAATCATTTCTGAGAATCTCGATTCTTTACGTGTATAATTGAATTATCATTAATAAATTTTCAATCAGTCAGATATACGGCGACAGGATAAACTTATCAACGCGCGAAATCTTCTCGAGGAATAACAATTTGGGTGGTCTGTAATTGGTTAGGTCCGTTCGCATGTTAGTAAGCAGTCGACTTAAGGCCTTTGTCTGCCAATTTGATACTAAATTGAGTCAACCGTTTAATCGCGCAATGTCCGTTAGCAACCCATTACTCTCATATGATAATGAGCGATACGCGAAATGAAGCCTAAGAGATCGATTCGTCGGCTCGTCAAAGCGAAAAAGAACTCCTCAACTACTTGCCCTCATACTTTCGACGCTGAAATATATAAGAATCTTCAATCTTTTCCTTAATCAAATTATGTATATCTTTACACAAATTTCATACCACACATATATTGCAATGCATCAATGAATTTAAGATAAATTATAATAAGATCATACTCATTAATTTCTTTTCTAAATTTTAAACATTGTATGTTGCAAGAAAATAAATTTGTATTAAAAATATAAAGCGTGTCGTAAATTTGCAAAGTATCTTTATTTATATTAATTATTCTACAATTATTACACAATTATTTGCGAAAAATTTTGAACACTTAATCTTAAATACTTTTGGTTGATTAAATTCATAGATCAATTCACGGGATCAAAAGTTCATTTAATATAAAGATCAAAATCCTGCTACATATGTTTCGAATTTGTTCTATAGGCATTACAAGGTTAACGACGTCTCTCGCAAATTTCCGGATGTCGTAATGAGGCACACCTAATAGCTCTGTCACTCTGTAACATTTCTGTGACAACTTACGACGTAAAGCGACGAGTGAGATGAAAAAAATGCGCGACTATTCCACCGAATGAAGGCGGCAACGAGCGCAAGAAGTCATCCGAGGTGCGGAGAACGACGACACAGTGGAGCACGTTTAACACAGCGGCACAGCGGGTCCACTAACAAGATAATTAAGCCTACTGAGAACGTTCTCAGCCCCAGTTTTTTGCTGGTCGCGTGCTGATATCAACCAGTGAGGGAGACTTAGGCTCGGTTTCTTTACGTTCTCGTTGCATTCCGTTCTGCTTATTCCTACGGCGGTGCAAGTTACGATACGCAATTAGCTATATGTATAAATAGACGGGGCAAGACGAGAATACTTATCATTTATCGTGAAACTGAATTTAATATAATAGCTGTGCAAGCAAAATAATAAGCACTAAAGATAATTGTAATGTTCATATAGTGATAAGAGAAATGACAAACTAGATAATGGAGATACATGTATGAAGTCTCTTTAAGTATTTGATAAACTCCAACTACATTACTAGCACCACTTTTCCTAGAAAATTATTACTTAAGGAAAGATATTTATAAAATCCTGTTAACTAACTGACTCAAAATAAGCTCAATAAAACAGAGTTCTCCATTAAATATAACGGAGGAAATCAGTCGTGATTTACGAGATGACTCCACGAAATATAAGATAAAGACTTTCATCTATCGTGTGGGCATATCTCGATGGAAGATTTTTTCTTCGCCAAAGGAGAATCGCCCCGTCCGACTATCGCAACAGTTTACGGCCAAGAAACGTCTGTGAAATGTGGTCTCTCCTCAAAGAGGACGAGCACGGTGTGTCTACCTACATCGTCGTCGTCGTCGTCGTCGTCTAACTTCACGTAACTTAGACTCGACGCGAGAGCATAACTTTAATTACAGAAGTTGGTCGCATTGTCTAAGAACACGGCCGACCGTGCGGCAAGAAAGCTCGTGCAAGCTCGCTCTTTCCTCTCGGCTAAAGTTTTCCGCGCCCAGACACAGGACTCGACTGTTTGGCCATGGAGCTCGGAAGAGCATGGCACGGAAAACACAAGGGCGACGTCTCTCTCGGAGCACGATGTTAATGATAGAATACGGAAAGAAGAGAGAAATGCGCTTCCTCTGAAAGTTACAAGCGCACCGAAACATTGTAAATGCCTCTGTATGAAAACTCGACATGATATGACGCAAGGTTGCAGTGCAGTGTTACAGCGATAAAACTTCAAAAAGATATGATGTTAGAGAACATTGTTTTCCGATTTTCAAGATCAACTTGTTGACCACATGAGTAAATCGAGTTTTTTTTATATAAGACATGATATTATAGGAGACTGACATGTGTAATATAACTTAACATGACTAACATATATCTACCATATGTACTGTGGAGATATTGTTTGTAGTCATAATTAATAAAACAATTATTTTTCAATTTTAATGTTATCAACTTTGTGTTTTGAAACAACTCAACTCAATTTACAAAGCTTGAAATTTTTATCTTTCCGGTTTTGTTTCTCACGTCTATCTATTTGCTTACATTATCTACTTATGAAATATTTGCAGTCACTTTATATTTTCAAGACACATTGATCATTTCTTATCATTGAAACGAATATATCAAATCTGATATATTTTTTACGTTATTATTGCTGTAAATCTAACAGCATGAAAAGTTATGGCGATCCGAAATTCCGTGATACATCACTCTGATATTCAAGAGTACATTGTTTGTAACTAATCAGTTGATCGATAATTCGAGCAGGATCTTGGCGCACAAAGAGAACGGATGTTTAAGATAAAAGATAAACCAGAAGATAAAGAAAAGCAACGAGAGACAAGTGAAAGAGGAAGAAGGATATTTTCGAGATAGCGAGGCGAAGGAGATAAGAAGGGCCCGCGTTGGAGCCCTCCGGGGAAAGCCTGTCTTTTTCCCTTTTGTAAATCGGCAAGCGGGCGAACTGGGAGTATTGTTCCCCAACTATATTTAGAATAGCAAACGTGTTGCTTCCGCCGCATCGTAACTGAATATTTCACGTCGCTCCTCGCACTGCCATGGCGCCTTTACGGCTTGGTGCACCATGGTGCGAGCGCCGGATTGCACTCTCTCCTGCATCTTCGACTTCCGCTTGTGCCTCCTTCGCGACCCGTAGCGCACGTATATGCGTTCGCTCGCAAAAATATTTACTAACGGTATCGGTAGCGGCTCTCAATATACAGTGTCCCGAAATCACTGAATGTCTTTTTAATAATACACTCTTTAGGGGTCCTAATTAGAAATAATTAAACTTATACAATGACAAAAAGTTGAATTAAATTGTAGGATGATAGAAATGACTGTTTAGAATGTAAAACAAGAGGGTTGTGTGTAAATTAATTTTTACTTTCAAACTTGAAAAGATATGTTAGAATGAAAGCCAAATATCTTAGTGTAATTAATATAAATGAATGCGCGCGCGACTCTAAGTGCAACATGATAATTAATAATAGTATAAAAAATTAAATCGTAATGTTAATCCACATTTTGAGGTCGGAGCAACAACTCTTCAAATCTCATGTGCAGTAGGTATATTAGGATTGCTTATAAGGTCAACTCAAGTAATTTCCCTTCATAAATTAATAAATGAGCAAACTTTTTATTTCCATTACTTCAGTTCAATGACCAATTCAATTATATTTACTTGCAATGTAAAATTATAGAAAATCTTTTCTTCTTTAGTAACAAAAACCGAGTATATTAAGATATATCTCAGGGTATTATAGCGTTCTACGGGAAAATGCTGTGGTTCCTGGAGGACATGACAGGAGAGAGGACCTCCCGAGAGGACAGGAGACGAGACGAGACCCGGAACAGCGGGGGAGAGAAGTAAGGTCTTAACGGCGTTGCGAGGCGGAGCGTGGAGGTGGCGAGGGCGGGGCAAGTGAGGTTCCAGAGGCGTGATGTATCGACGGAATTCCAAAGTAAGAAGTTACGGACTCGGAGGTTGAGAGGAAACTCGCGCGTCTCTCTAGACGTTTTCCTTCTTCCGCTTCGAGCAACCACGCCTGAGCGTGTCCTCGCTGCCTCGTCGCGCGGGCGGACTTCCGATTTATTTAGCACCCTTAAGCACTATCATACAAAACCCGATATAATATTTTTTACAATGTAATTATATATAAAGTTTTATAAGATTAAAAAATTCCTAAATCCGTAACTTGGAATAAATATATCTAAATTGTTTAGTTTTCAAAGAAAGATCAAAATTCAAAGATCTTCTCGAGCAGAATTGTTTACGTAGACGACAATATAAGTAAGATGCGACAAAAGACGCAGAGTTACTTGCTCACTCAATCGCGAAAGCCAAGGCTGAAGTTGAAGTAAACGCTTCGATCGTCCACATTCTTTCAGGTCCAAAAGTTCTGAAGTAATTCGGCAACCGGCCCGGGCGGCGCCGTTTTAGGTCGGCAATGTTTAAGGGCGGTTTTATAGTGTCCGGCGCAGAGGTCAGCCTGGCCTCGGATACATCACCCCAGACCCCTTACGTCCTCTTGATGGATCGCGGCTCCCCGGTCCCGTCGTATGCAGTATTCGACTTCGATTTCTCATCTCCGGCAACGGATTACGCACCAAATGGATCCATATCCGTCGTTCAATCGATCATTTTTTTCATAGTGATATATTCAGTGTATTAACCCTAAGACTATTATAATATCCCGATAACTAGGGCGCCATAAGTAAAATCAAATTTTATTCCGAAAGGGAGACATTAAACGAAAGGGGAATATTTTATAGCATTCATATAAATGTAATGTCTATATCCACATATCTATATTAGTTAAAATAATAGTTAAAATTGTATTCGATAAGAAGAGAATTTTGTGATTCAGAACTTAAAAATTAACCACGCGCGTAATACACTATTATATAATTTTATTTTATAATCTTAATAATTTAAATTTCGTTTTAATCAATTTAACAATTTAGTACTCACCCTATTTGGAATCGTTCTCATCAGTTTTCTGCTGCATTTATGCTCGAAGATATATATGTGTCCATCTTTAGTGCAGTCTCTGTATTACACATTAAAATCACAGGTTACTTAAGTGCAAATAAAATAACTTTTATAAGAAAACAAGCTTCGAAACCTTATAAAAATTCAGCTATTAATTATAACGCGCGATTGAGTTTCAAACGTCACGTCATGTTATCACTCGCAGTTGATCAAACGAGATCGCAGATCTGACAAGGGCTGAAGGAGCGCGTCACGCATTTGGACAACGAGACATTCCGTTTGCTCCGATACTGCGGAGCTGCAATGCCTCGAATCAAGACGAGAGAATCTTCGACTTTGATGTGGCGCGTCTCGCTCGCAATCGCGCATCGGTCTTTCTCGCGTCGTTGCAGACGTTTAATCTTCGAAGATGCGAGTAACGCATCGTGTTTACACAGACACATCGCGGATTCGTCACGGTCGGCGTTTCCTTGTGCTTGTCACGTTTTTCGTTTGCTTTTGCAGCGAGACGCTGTAATGACATTTCACACGAATTACTTTCTGGATTCGCCGTGTTGGTATTAAGTTGTAAGATATATTTGTTATTAAAAACATTTAGAAAATGGGACGAATAATAAATATTACAATCCAATAGATTATATTGGCAGATCTCTGTTTTGCGAAATTGATATTGCTATGAAGAAGATCGATATTACAAGTTGCTTAAATTATTATTATTAAAAATTGATAGTCAACACGCGTATGCACACATACATATTAACACATTATAATCGAATTTACTAGCAGATTTGATGCATTTAGTTTTGTTATTATTAATTAAATGGAAAGAAAAAATATGCTTATAGTGCAATCAACATTTTTAAATCTGCCACCAACTTTGCACATAATCATCATCATCGTCTTTTGCGCCTGATACGAGCATGTATGAATTATCCATGCTACGCCCGTGCGCGCACGCACGCACGAACACATCGGAATATATCAGATGGCATTTCGCTGTACGCTCGGCGACGCGCCCTATTCAGAGCCGCCCTAATAGAAAAATGTCACGGAATGTCGGAAATTGGAAAGCTTATTCATATTTTTTCGATACACACCCGCGCGCCCGGCAAATGCACGATATCGCAGATCGCGGCGGTACTTTCATTTCGCATGCCTAACGCGCGAGGAGCGGAACCCTCCGCCCTTCCACGTCGAGGGATGAGGAAAGGTGGCGGGTGCAGTAGAAGTAAAGGACGCGAGGGTGATCGTGGGAGAGGAGAACGCGCGGCGGCGGATTGCGCCGGTAAATGCAAGCGGGAGGATGATGCCGCACGCGTATCAAGAGAGAAAGAGGACCCATTCATGCGTTTCATTTGTCGAAAGCAACCGCCACGTATATGTATATATTATAGTACATATAGTATATATTTTGCGACGAGATCTCGCAATTTTCTGAACCGCGCTGGGACGAGACCGAATTATCGAACATGCTTGATTATCTGCGCGCGGATTTTTTACTCACGATCGAAGTGAACGTGAATTGAAGGGGATGAATTCTTCATTTCCTTCACTTTGGGCATTTAATTAATAACTTCATATCTTAATGTGTGGAATCTGTGCGAAATATCGACTTACATTTTTCTTAAATGTGCAAAGGCTAACATAGTACGTCGCTGCTGATTGTAAGAACGATACTTGCGATTCAGGAATTCGGTGAATTAGGGACCACCGATCAATATTTTCCTTTGAACGTGCGACCTACAAATAAAAATCGTTTCGGCAGTGCCCATGTCACGTTTCTGGCAAGATGAAGAACGCGAAGGGCCACGAGGGGGGAAGGATGCGAGGAGTAGCATCAACGGGGCGTTGGAAATTAGACACACGTTTCATTTCCTGGAGCGACTGCGATTTCCGTCGCGGCTTCAAATATTGGAAATATCGCGCGCGGCAGCGTTCAATTTACCGCGCGCGATCCGATCGGGTTTTATAAGCGCGGAAAAGCGCCTGTGAATACACACGCAGACGACTGCCGTGACGACGGCAAGCGCTTATCCTCGGGATCTCTCCGGCGAAAGAGCGTTACTCTCCCTTCTTCCCCCTCGGAATGGCGATGAGCCGGAAAATTCCTCTCCTTACCGAGTGCGGCTAAATAATAATCGAACGCGCGGTTATCTCCGCCAAAATCGTGCCTTCCTTAACGTATTTATTATCGGGATACGAAGTTACTGATCCATTTTCGTGCTTGGCGAAATGTCACAATCCAGTTCTACCTCCCGTGTACCAAATTTTGATTGAATTTGACACAACTTGTCATATCGATTCGCATAACTGTCGTGAATTTAATTTTCTATAATTTCTCGGCTCATTTTTATCTTTTTTTTCTTTATCTTTTGGAAATTGAATAAGAGAAGAATATCGAAAAAGAGCAAGAGAAGTAAGAGAATCCGGAAGCTGAGGGTATCGAACGTCAAATCCAAGCATTACGAGACACGGCGGAGATGGGAAGCGATCGGCACGAAGTAAAGATGCGAGCGGGAAAACGAGGAAGAGAGAAAGATCGACAGTGCACTTTTATCGGCTCCATAAACACTAATATAATCTGGAGACCGGAGAGGAAGAGAACGCGAAACGCAATAGACTGAGTGGCGGGTGGCGACGCGTACATACACACGCATGGACGCGGACACGGGGTGTTTTTTAGACGAAGTGGCTTTTTGCGGGCGACAGGGCATTTAAGGGAATTGCTCCCTAGCGCCTTAACTTGGCACTCGCTGCCCCTCGCGCCGAGGGCGTATGCCGGACGTCTGCGTCGTTTTAGCGCCGAATGCGTAAAATCGCGTTCTCGTGTATCGATTTTACGCGCCATTAAACTGCCGATATTCTTTTGGCGCAGACTTTTAATATTTTATGAAAATTTTGAAGGAATTACTTTTTGAAAGAAATCAGAGCTTGCAAGGATTACTTTCCAGGGATACCTATATTATTGAACTTTTATCAATTTATATTTTCTTTTCTCTTCTCCTTACCTTTGGTACTTGAATGCTTATAATTTAAATAATTAATATCGAAATGATTGTTGCTTTAATCAAAAATGTTCGTTCGATGTATTCTGAAATGTAAGAAAAATGTTTTATCGAGTGTTTTGATGTCACCGTTTCGTGTAAAATGCATGCAACTTCTCGTACATGCAATTCGACAAATCACTACCTAAAAAATCGTATCTTTTAACCCTGAGTAACAGTGTTACACCCCTCTAATACGTCTCTTCCGCTCTTTCTGGATTGCTCCCGGCCAATGCCACCTCGTTCCCCTTATCCTTAGTCTCTCCTTCGACGCGGGAGGTTTATCCCCGTTGAGTTATTTATGCGATTTTAGAACCCATGTGCGCCGCCAGCCCCAACACTAACCGGATAATAATCCCGTCGGGGTCGCCGATCCACTTGAACGTCCTATCCGTAAAAACCATCGCTCTTAAACATTTTAAATTTCCGCCCCCGATAATGTCCCGCCTATTATCGTATAACTTATTGGGATATGTAAAAAGCGTCGAATTTTATCTAATGAACTACTATCAAATGCACCATAATGTACACAGTACTCTATACAGAATTTAATAGAACGTGACTAGCAGAATGTAACTAACGATGTACCAAATCTCAAATAGTTCAACAAAATGCGAGTTTGTTTCGCGAATGTAACTAGAAAGATTCTATTTCTCGTCGAAACCTCAAAGTTTTATCGAATTGCCTCGAACGTCTGGCTCGCTTTAAAACGCGTTACTTTGATTGCAATGCCGCTTGCTCTCCTCTTGCGCTGCCGTAAGACTGCCAGTTTCCTCTCCTATCTTTTTCTCACTCTCAAATCGCCTTTTCCAGGCTTTCCAACCTCTTCTCCTTCTCTCTCTTTCTTTCTCTTTATTTCTCTTCGTCGCCCTTTAACGACCATGGTCGCGTTTCTCGATCTCTTCCGCCGGGTTCACCCTCGCTGCGGTTCTTTCTCTCTGAAATTTCTCCCTCTCGAATACGGCGCTCCCGAAGACGCGACCAAGCCCTTATCGCAAATGACTGTTTCCGTCGAGCACAAAGCCATTTAGAAACTCTAACGGCGTTATGCTTTGCCGCGATACTCCGCGGGACAAGTGTCTAACGCGAAGGATAATAAAACGAGAAGCAGGAAGCAGCAGACGGTGAAGTCGAGAGAAGCCGTATTCTCCTGCGCACGTTTCTTCCCGGGAAGAGAGGTCATCGTCGGGCCCTGTCCGTATCGCATCGGTCTTCCCCTTCGCGCTAACGATTATTACGATCGTCGTTCGATTAAACATCATGACGCGTCGCAATCCCCGTAGCGGCGCTTCCACAGTGCATCGCCTCGACCGATCCGCGATGCTCGCGCCTAGCGATTCGTCTCGGCTCGGAGTGCACGATGACGCGGATTTATTTACTATAGAATTTGTTGTAACGACGAGCGTGTGAGATGCCAAGCCTCCCCCTGATTAGAGAAACGTCTTATTATTCAGCTATTTGTGCTAGACGGATTTTCGCGATGATGATGCTTCCTTGATTTGCTGGAATGTTTACACATTTATGCCAGGTAACTATTCTACAATATGAAAGAGAGTATGTTGACATCGTGGAAATTATTTATGTTGAAAAATTTACGCCAACTTATATGAGCAAATGGAGACATAGAATAGAGAATGAATAGAGAATTAAAAGTTTTCGATTCTATAGGAAATAAATAATTAGATTGAAGTATATCAAAGCTACACTTAACTCATACAATATATGAATGAATATCTTAATAAAATTAAAGAAAAGAAGACTGATCATATTTCTCCCAATAAATTCTTACTAGAGATACTTTATACATTATAGATATTTTTTCGAGATACTTTCGCACACCGTTCTTCTTTGTACACCGGCGAATTTGAAAATCACCGACGAGTTATTTATCACGCAAAGCGTGAGCATATAGCATCCACCGGCCGGTATCAACAGCCTCGCGTATGTGCCTGCTACAACGGTATCGCTTACAAGACTTACAGAGGAGTTCGCGCGTATAACGAGTTCGCTAGAGTGTATCCAGCGGCCACAACTGTCTACCCATTACATGGACTCTACGTTCTGGTCCGTGCCTAGGGTTCCCTGCCCCCTCCCCCCTCTCTCTGTCTCTGTCTCTATCTTTCTCTGCTAACCCTCGCAGCCGCTAACTCGCCCAACCCTAACCAGCAGCGCAGCGCGACTCGATACCCCGTAACTTCCGGTTTCGGGTTCTGCTCCGATAATACGAAACAACTGGTTCCTATGACATCGAACTCGCGGACTGCCGATTCACCGATACTCTTGTTAACAATATTCCACCCGCCGATCGCTGGCCGTCGTTAGAACTTAGAGTAACGACGCGCGGATTCGTCCGGCTGTCTGTACGATGGACTACCACGACGCGACCACTGTCGCGAATTACAAACGAAACGTCAGCACGAGAACGCGGGAGTAATGAACCGACATCAAAAGCCTTTTGCATAGTTATGCCATAGTGAGAGGATGGCTGTTATGCTGCAGATACACTCGCAAATTTAATATCAGAATGCTAGATGAAGTCCATCTATTTACGATATTATTGCTGCATTAGTTGCATTGTTGCTGTTGCGGTTTAAGAAAGAACGCTTCTCACAATTTTAAGTTTGAGAGAATAACAGTAGAGATTGACTGTTGGACAAAGTATTTTATTAATTAGTGATTGGGCTTTCACGTAGTGTTGAATAATTTAGCATTAAATAACTTCGACTTGATAATTTATTTGTATTTCTCACAATTTCGTTAGAGATTAAACCAGTTATGTTTGAAACTTTTAGCAACCCCACCAACTCCTAATTTTATAATCTATCTTAAAATTTCGCGTATGCTATATTGATTTTTACAATTATGCATAAATTAATTTTTCTCTACTGAAAACTACTGAAAAAATGAGTGATGTTTTAAGATTCAAATCGAGTGTCTCGCAAATCAACCAGTATGTCCGTCGAATAGTCGCTTTTGCGACTTCGAATGACAGGGTCGATCATCTTCCACCCTCTCGAAGCTACGGCGTGGGATGGTCCTGCCCACCAATTAGTCTAACCGCGGCGCACAGCGAGTGGATCATCTCCGACAGAGAGTTTCGTGTAGGTTCAAGCGACAGTCCCGCGCTCTGTGATTTATGTTTGCCATACATTACCCAGCCGAATAATCCCACGAAAGGGTGTACCCGGCAGCCCCTCGCGCTCTATCCCCATCACCTCTCTTTCACCCCGTTGGCAGTGGCCTACAACCCCTCCGCTCGTCCTGTCGTACTAGCACTCGCTGATCACTCTATTTGTTTCAATTAAAAGCGTACCAGAGGTATCGATGTTCATCGAGCCGCCCGTTCGCGCTCGCTAATTCAGTCTGCGAATATTTTTTTACATTTGCGTTTTCTATCTGTCGGATATAAAAGTAAGTACTCAACATTTTAATCTGATAATTATTTTATCATCTACATCTTAAACAAATGCATTGTGTACTGTGAATCTCATGTACATCCCTTTAAATAGATTTTAACAAAAATTATTACATGTGTTATACACGGGATTTAAATAAATAAAATAAAAAAACGTGAGTAACTGCTGGAGTATGTTACACTGCGAATGAGAGATTGTAAAGAATACATATATTTATTTGCATTTTTACTAACCATTAAAAATATGTTTTGGCGAATGATTTTTAAAAATAAGCTTTATCATTAATAAAGGACAAAGAATAAAATTGTAGATGCATAAAAGTTAAAAGACATATGTCTTCAGATAGTATCTGCAAGAGTATCATATTATACTATCCTAAAACATTTTTAAACAAAGTATAAATGCTTCAGTATTACGATATCTAACTTGCTCTCAAAGAATGCACGCTTGTATAATATTTCAATTGTGTTCTCATAATTAGCACGGTATCTCTCGCGAAACCACACCTGCGATCGAGATAAACATCGAGACACTTTAGAAACGCGATTTTGTCCTCCTTCTCGTTGTAATCAATTAACGGATTAATGCGTGATATGCTCGGCAAAATGCGAACGAGTACGTTTCCGTTTGCAGTGCCGCAAAGTGGAAAATGCACTCGGATGATCTATCGCGACGCGGCGGTAGCTCGTTGAAGCAGAAAGGCTAATTCTAATTATGTGGAGTATCCCATTGCAGATTTATGAGGCCACTCACGCAAGTGCACGAGTAGCTCTCTCCTCTCCCCCATCTCTCTCTCTCTCTCTCTCTCTCTCTCTCTCTCTCTCTCTCTCCTCTGGTGCGTGTTCCTTCCTCACATGTAGATCCCGCCGCCTTGCCTACCGCGATTCGCCACATAGCATTTACATATGAATTAAACTATTACACGCTACTCCCAACGGACTGCGTGGCGGTCGTGAGCATCGCGAGGTGTCCATTGAATAACGAGAATAATCCACGATAAATTGTCTAACGGGAAAAACGGTTTAAATCACGCGGTACTTTTGCCTCCTCCCTCCCCTCTACGCGCGGGTTATGGATAGGTCAATTTTTGACGTGCCATATTATTGATGTCTCGCGTCGAATCGCTTTGAAAGCTAAATCAACTCGCGCGAGGTGATCGTTTGCTTAACGGCCAGCCGCGTGTCTTTACGCTTGGCCGCTGTAAAATTATGGCGTTTGTTCGTACGCACGTGATATTTCCAAAGCGAGTAACGGCTATCACTAGAGCCTTGTGATTTCGTAACTTATGGTACGAAAAATCGGTGGGTGCAATTGTAGTTTGACTTGATCTCGTTAAATAATTTTATTTTTGAAAAATAACAAGGTATCTATCTTTCGTCTTATTTATATCGTGCATGATCAAAACCATTATCACAAGTTATAAATTCTAAAGATATATTTCTTGACTTTCTTGAAATCTCTATGGATTATCAGTGAAATAATAAAAATGATCAGATAATTTTGCCTGAAAATTTGAATGACATACATGTATGTTTATAAAAAAGTGAGGTATAAAGAGTTTAAATTAACTATAATTTTAACTATGCTATTTATATTCGAACGTTATCGGTTTACAGTCAAAAGATTGGATAAAAAGCTGAGAGCCAGTACGAAAAGGTAGCTACCCTTTATTTCCTATTCGAGGCGTGACTTTGCGGAAGACCCCTTTGACTTTATCCCTGATAAGTATAAACCGGTGCGCTAATGGAAAGTGCTTAAATATTTAATCCAGCAACCCGCGGGGACTCGACCGAGAGCGTTCGACGTAGAGAAAATTTCACACACTCTGATCATGTGGAGAAAATTTCGACGTTCACATTAATGTATAATCTGCATTACATGATTTATTACTATATATTATTACTATAATTGTATTTTATTCACCTTGTAGGTTGAAATCCAGAGATCATAAAAAAAATTAACTTAAATTGTATCTTTTTCACAACAAACAAGTTAACGCTTCAAGAATGTACTAATAGAGGAAATAATAAAAATGAAACAATAGAATCTTTCTTTCTTAGTTGCAAATGTTACGAATAATTCTGAATAATTGAAATACAGTTTTCATATGGTTTCCTTCCACTGGGAGGCTCTTCTTGCAATCGGCAAATGGTAATTTTGCAACGAGTGTTTGCGCACGTATATCGGCGCTGCGTGTCGACTTGGCGAGAGTTAATACACGTATGCGTCCGTATAGAAAGTAATGAACAACCAAAGCAAACGAGACAACCGGCCTCGTCGTCGTCCATGTGCCCGTAACTAGGGTGCAATCAATAACCAAGATGGCCGTGCGCGCGCCCGCTGTAAAACACTCGCGCCGTATTTAATGTTGCACGAGATGAACTAATGCATGCTCTCTCCCGACAACGAGGCCGACCGACCACGAAGCCCAATGTTAAAGTAACAACATAGCGTCGCACACTAATCGGCCGGATTAATATTTGGTATTAACGACCAAGTGAATTTCGCAAATGCAAGAACAATATTTTTTCGAGCTTTACCTGCTCGAAATAAAATATTTTAAAGAAAAGCAAAGGAAACCAAGCTCTGAATCTACATCATCCTGAAGACAAAGCACGATTAGTTAATAAGAATTGTTAATAATAGTCTTACATAAGAATACTTATCTACTTTTTGGACTTCCCGTCTAAATGATATAATGGTCAAGCATATAATGTCGCGAAGCAAATTACTGCGATAGAGAAGTCCAGGTAAGAGTTACGCAGTAGGAAATTTAACCTGATCCAAAGATATCCGCTCTAGAAAAAAAATCTTTGTATTTTTCGTAATACCCAAGACTATCACGCTTGCCGGTGTTTCTCCCGCGACGCTGATCACCGAGTGAGATTTTTCGAAAGTCCGGTAACTGCGGTAAATGTGCCTTTTACGACATCCGTCGGCACGGTGGGCCGAAATTGCGAGATTACGCTATTACGTACGGAGAATTGACGTTACACAAGCAAATTACACCGGGACTCCTCGCGTGGAAACTGCATTATAGCCGCGCCATTATCAATAGTCGCCAATCGATATTAGCATAGATTAGCGCAATTTCGCTCCAGAGGCGTACGCGTCTCGCTCGGGTGCCACTTAAGGACGGTTAACCGTTCGTTAGCCGCGACGATCAGAACGGGGTTCGGCGCGACCCTCCGTAACCACTCCATGCAGTATCGTACTAATTGCGGCCGCGGATGGCGGTTACTGCTCCTCGGGGTTAATCCCCAGCGGCGTAGCCGCGGTAACCGCGCCACGAGGCGAACCGTGCGCGGGCCCGTTCCACGTCGCGCCTGCACCCCTGTCGTCCAGGGGTTAGACCGAAATCGCACGAGGAACCGCTCACCGGCCAAACATTAGCACCGTTACAAGATGCTCAGTAATTACGCATGATTAATGCCGGCAATTAAAGAAACGCGGCGCGAGAAGCTGCATGACGATTACGCGCGAGCGGAACGACGCTCGCGCGTAATCGTCAAACTGCCGTTTCGGGTTACTCACCCTCGATACTTTTCCTATTTCTTTGAGACTTTTTTCAGCGAGTCCGAAGACAGTTTTGATTGTACTTTTGAGTAAGATAATCCCGATCGTGCGGTTGCGAATCAGCATGATGACGTCAGAGAAACGCGTTAAATATGCGAGCGAATATCGTTCGATATTTTTTAAAGGAGTCCATATCCCTCGCCGCTTCTTCCCGCGGAATCTGAACCTACCCCATACCGTACTCGACGATTTATGTATGCTCAGAGGAGACAAAGAGAAAGACTGAGAGGAAGAGAGAGAGAGACGAAGAGGGACGAATGGGCAAAGCGAAGAGGGTGGGACGCCCCGTGTCTGCGTATCGTTTAGCTGTTATTTATTTCCCAAAATTTGAAAATTATACCGCATTTAAAACGCCGCTCGCCGCTCCTCCGTGTTTTATTCATGTCGCAATAAATAAGGAACAAAAGACTGTTTTCTGCAAAGTGACGCATCGCATGCCTACAAGAGGCAGACAGTGCACTCCATCCCTTTTATGTTCGCCCTTTGCGCACAAATCAAATTCGCCATCAAACTGACACGATCGTTTGATAATTATCGCAAACTTTTTCTCTACGCACGAGTGCTTCATGCGAATTTCTTACACCACTGCATCAATTTTTCTTCTATCAATTTACGCTTTTCTGCCTCGCGGTAGAAAAGAAATATCAAGTTTTGCCACCCGGAATGTTTACTACCATCATAAGCGTGGACGTTATAGCTGTTTCGCAAAAGAAAATGGAAAGTTGTCCTGAATTTTCAACAGTCTGCTCACCTTCGTTCTTTTTCCTCTTTGTTTCTCTCACATACATCGCTGGACATTGTAATGCGGACGCACATACACGCAGACATGCTTCGTCCATAGTCTACCGCTTTTAGATGCAATCTTCTTGGCCCTGGCTCGGTAGCCGCTTAAATAATAGATTTTACGACGTCGTGACCAAAATGGCCACGTAATATAACTTTGGAGGGTTGTTGTAAATTGCGCGCGAGTACGCGCGTCGCCGAAGTTCCCGTAATTTCGGTCCGCGCTTCACATTCTCCACACAAGAACACATCGTGTGTAAGTCATTACACGGGAGCGCGTAATTGGAGTAACGTAAGTGACGTTATCAGCGCCGATCACGGCTTACAAGTGCCGGGATACTACATTATGCGGCATTATCACTTCCGTTATTAAAGTGTATTAAGATACTTTCAAAGCAATGAACTTTTTATCTGTTTCCGGGCGTAACGAAACCACGGTCTACTGCCTTTACCATTTAGTAATTCTCTAGCTATTTTTATTTTTAATGCATTAAAAGTTTTTAATGAAATGTGATCTTTATCTGTATGATAATTGCTTGGACGAAACTTTTCTATCCAGATTATGATCTTTTCGACAATACATGTATTATACCAAGCATTATTGCGATAAATTTTCATTATAATCAGTATTAATAAAATCAAATCTATGCCATAATAAAATCTAGCTAAATATTGAAGAACTTATATTATAACGATATAAGCAATATAATTTTAATATTAAAAAAATTAAGAAAATCTTTAAAAAATATAGTTATATGTCACATAAAATAACGAAATAGAGCAACTGATCCTCGCAATCAGTCTCTTATTCTCATTAATGCTTATTTAAAACCCGGCTTGGAAGAGTGGTCTGCAATGCCAATGAAAAATACCATAGAAAATAAAAAATAATTAAAGAATATTGTAAGTAATTAGAAATGCATATCGTTCATAAATTTGAAGCAAACATTAACATAAAATAATAGAAGCACTGAATAGTGTAATTTATCGAGTGCCCGCTGTGATCATGCAATCATCAGGCGCGACCAAAGCGGAAAGTTAAGCGTAGCCTTAATGACGCAGCCGTGAGACCGTGGCTTATTAATTTTTCGAGAGAGGACCATCGCACAGCCTCTCCAAGCGGAGCGACACTACGGAGATAGAAGGAGTGGCTCTTGGCAGATGGTACCCGAGGGGATATCCTTGCCCGGGATATCAAGGGTTACCCACTACCACCACGGGGAGGACAGTGGCAACGCGCGCGCAAGTAAAGGGTAACTGATTCTAATCACACGCCCTCGGTGTGCCGTAACCTACTACGGCCCTATGATGAATGGCCGGAGTGCACCATGACTACCGAATGCGCAGCCAATGTGGCCCGCGATATTAATATCTACATGATTGATCTGCATCGTATAACTACAGAAGCGCCAAATGCGCCTGAGCGTAATCACGATACGAGGAACTTGCCGCGGCACGACATGCATTTCGTCTCTCCCTTCTTTGTGCGACAAGCAAGCTTCATCTGCTCGGGAATATTCAGCAGGTTGATTGAAAAATTGATCACAAATAAACGAAATATGTGAAAATCGGAGAAAGAAACAAGAAATGAAAATGGAAAAACTAATACGAGAATATAATGTGAAAGTTAATTTAATGATTCCTAATTTCTTTTATAAAGAATATGTAATATCTGAAAAAAATAATACACACCTCTCTTGAAATAATATATTTAGTCCGTAGTTTACAGTCGGCTGCGGGATTATTTACGCTAGCCGTTTCGATCATTATATCGCGAATTTTCAGCGATTTTCATAGAAAGCAGCTTAAAAAATCGCGGCATGTCTGGTTTACGCCCGTGTTTATAGAAGCGGCACGCCAGAACTCCGGTATCCGATTCAATTTAGATAGCAATCTCGATCGCCGCACGCGCAATAAAAATACGCGGCTCGACCGTACCCGTGAATTATGGAGGCGCCATATTAAAATCGTTTGCAATTTTGTATCTGATTGCGGCGCGCGCGACACGCTGTATAAGCCATTCGCATTTCGTTCTGCGTGCATAATAAATTTTTTTACGAAAAGATTATCGTTCGATCCGAGAACGGTAAAACATTGGTAAAATACAATAATCGGCCGTAAAAAATTACACTGTTATAGATTTTGGTAAATGCATATAGCTTTAATAAATGCCAAAATTTGTAACGTATCTTCAATTGTAATTAATCTTTGTTAGAAAAGAGTTGTCTGCATACGGAATTTGCAATCTGTCCGTAGTAAGCATTTTACTAAAACAATGAATTTAATTAGCTCGAAAGAAAGACCTCACGCAGATTTTAGATTGCGCGCAGCAAGAGAAATCGCTGACCACTATCGATCTGAGAATCCTCCACGTGACAAAGGATCATGCCGATTGCTGTGTCTCCTGTTCCCAAGGAGGACAACGGGAGAATGTCTATTTCTTTTCAGCACGCGAGACAATTTTGCTCTGGATAAGATCGGGGCGAAATCCTCCCAGGACCGCGTCGCCGACAACGTGATCGAGGGTGAAGGGAAGATGATTCCGAGATATCGTCGACATAAAACCTTTAAGGTTCAAATTTGCATGTTACAACCTGTACCCCACCTTCCTGATCCTCTTCTCCCCTGACGTAGACTTTCGCGACCGTTCATACGCCCCCGCCATCGCGATTGCCAAATCCGAAGCTCAGCCTTATCCCTGCTATTTTGAATGTAAGATTCTTTCTCTTGCACGATTTCTCTCTCCCTTTCTCTCTTTCTCTTTTTTTTCCGCGCACACATGTAATCTCACCCCATCCGAGGGCAACCAAGATTTTGCCTGCTAACCCCGCGCGCGGATCTCCCGAGCAGTCACTGCTTCCCTTTGTGAGAACAGTCTTTGGTCATTCAGAGGATCTCGCGTGCTTAAGCCTTCTTGTTTATGGGCAAGATTTTCCCGCTATTGATATCGGGTGGCATCGCCCCGGTGCTTTTTTAAACGGTTGCCGAGTCGGAGCAATCCTAATCTGCGAAGGAGCATCGGGCGCGAAGTCAGCTTTCCTCGAAAAGCAAGAGACTCCCAAGAAAGGAGTGGAGAAACGGCACTTCCACGAGAGCACTCTTTTTAAGACGCCGAGGAGAGCGAGCGCTCAATTAATTGAATGCCAGACGTCGAAGTCGGCGCCGACGACGATGGTTGATCGCGTTAAGTGAGTGCCGTACTAATTGAGATATCTGCGTCGATACTGGCTCACGGGCGCGCATAAGCGCCTGTACCAAACAATAACTGTTTGCACGAGGCCACCCCTTCTGTTTGCGCAGGTTGCGCGCAAGCACGACGAGGTGGTTGAAAATGAAGCACGCTCCGACGATGATGCCGGCTGCGACGAAGTCCGGGGTAGGTACGTAGAGATAGCTCGCGTTGCCGATATCGGGAGGAGGACTTTAAATTAAAGGACGTCGCGCTCTACTCCGAGTAAACTCCGCAGAGAACGTTATTTGCTTACACCTCGGCAAATTGAACCCCTACAGCCACGCTCATCCACAGCAGCCAGCGCGCACGCACTCCTCATCATGATGAACGTCTCCCGTCATTCTGCTTTTTCGCTCGTCGAATCTGTCGGGTCTGCCGTCTCGTAAACGGCAATCAACGCTGATTCCGTTACTTTTGACGAATCGAAGGAATCGAATTCCAAATGGTTAATAAAAGCTGACGGTAAACGAGTTCTTCGTTATGGGAGATGCTAAAGTGGCTTCATCGAGCGTTTCTAATTCATCAGGAGATTTCAGAGCCGAGATATTCTTTTTGAACAATTTTTCTTGTGAAACTTGTAAACGCTTATCTCTATGAAAAAAGGAAACTGTAGAATAACTTATCAAATTTGCAGGATAGTAGAATTGTATTTATTAATGCTATTAATTTATTGTAAACTGCAGGTTCCGTAATATTAGAATTATCTTGGGAAGGTATTGTGCAATTAACTCATCAATCACAATAATATGCATCGTACAGCTTAGCAAATATCTATTGAGAAAATTACACACTTTCAAGTCAATATTGTCAGTATCGAGAGTTATGATTTACGGTCACGATTGACAGAAGAAAGAATCGAGAGATCATACTCCACTATTTTCAATTGCGTACACGCATTAATATTCATATAATTATACTGTTACATACGATTTTTTCACACAATCAACTTTGCTCCAGAAGGTCTCTAAAAGAGTTATTTATGCTTTTTCTTCGCCAAGTAATCGTTCGGCTTTACTGCGCTTATTACGAAAAGGGGTCGCGAATATGCATACATGTTATATATCATCGGAAAAACCTCTTAGAGATTTTTTTAAAGGCTTTTACAACTGACAATGAATAGTAAAGTGACAGCATTTATTTGATCATTCATCGCTTTCACGGAATATCTTTGCATATCGCATATCATTAACCTACATCGGATTTTTACTATATTTTTACTGATCGGATATTTACTATACAGATATTTTATTAGATACCAGATGAAGAAATTGCGCAACGAGAATGATATACTATTACAAACCGTATATAATTATTTAAAAAATCTAGAAAGCCTTGACATTGTTGCAGAAAAATTCCATGTTACAAAGAAAAGGAAATTAAAGAAAAAGGAACTTTCAGCGTTCTCAGCGATAAATATTCTTTAGCGGTTTTATCGATTTCACGAGAGCTGGGAATGAGGGATGACCCGGCGAGACTTCTGGGGACAAATATTTTATGTTTTCTGCGCACGATATCTGTCGCGTGTTATTTATCTCGAATGTGTATTATTGTTGTTTATTATCTACCGCTCGGTACATTTAACCTGCATCATTTCCTCCCGCGACACACAATGCCGGAACAACAGCGGCCAGATCCCCGGGACGAATAATGCCGCGGAATTTCCGGCCGCTGAAATTTCAACTTACGATGGACGAAAGTTACCCCTACGTCTCTCAACCCCCGAACGCTCCCATGTCGTTTGTCATTGGGATCGTAGAAAGAAGTTCCACCGGGGGAACAAATAAAAAAATAGTCTCGACAGATAACGCTCGAAGCTGTCACCAACGAAGGGGTGGAAAGAGCTGTTGCTCCCATCAAAACGCGTGATACACATGTAGGAACGTAATGATGGGCAAGTAATAATTTGTAACAATTGCGCAGATATATTTTCATAACTGCTTTGTATAATTTGCTATCATAAATAGCGCATCATAAACGTTAAAATATAGATGTGTATATCAGCATGTTGTAATTAATTAATACGCCGAATTCTTGTTTTTTAAACGAATCATTAAATGTGTTACGACAAAGCATTTTGTTCCACAATATCAGCTTGACAAACAAATCGAATACTTTTGCATTAAATTTTTGCAGCTGAAAATAAAGCTTCAATATTCACACATCGTACATGGATTCCCAATGTATTTTCGTAAATTGAGCTTTTGGTGTATTCAGACAATTGCTGCGCGTCACAATAGCGTATTGAATGTACAAGATACAGTGCACGCGCGATCGAGCGATAATTTTTCTCATGCTTTTGTACGTACTGGTCATATGTATTATATCGCCAGTCCGAATGTATTAATCTATCGCGAAACGATCGCATGTGCATTGCGAGGTCGCAAAGCAGGAGATGGCAGCCACCCTAAATTCAAACGTGGATTGTATTTCGTACAAAAACTTCTTCATTAGCATTCCCACGCGATCGATATCGATGCGGGTGCATCGGGAAACAAAAGAGCAAACAAGCGATCAAGGGATAACTGTTGGACGATATTTCCGGGAACATTGATAATCTGGTATTACCTGACAATGGGTAATACGTGCGGTTACGAAATGAGCGATGAGCAGGTGTAAACTCACGATGTAACCCGTCTAGCAGATGGTCAAAAATCACGATGAGTGATTATGCCGGTTACCTGACTTTACCAGCGTGACTGACCATCAGAGGGTGGACTGACATTCAATCAGCACGAGGGGGACGAGATTCAACTAACATATGTAAGACACATGCATGAAGTTCATGCATGAGAAACGATACGATTGCTTTACGAAGTTAATGAGAGATTTTCATCATTAAATTCGTCTCCAACAGATTTTAAATGTGCTGATCATTATTTTATTGAGACTTGAAATATTCAAAATTTTATATACTTCTTATCAAATATTTTCAAATTTTACGTTCATTTTATAGAATTAAATTATTAATTTTTAAAATTGAATTAAAAGTAACAGCTTTAAATACCATGTCTTTTAAAATTACATTTTTTATTTTCGAATTATTTTATTATAGTAAAATGAACCAAGCTAATAACAAGAAAAATAAGAGTCTTATCGTGGAGTGTGCAATTTTCGGAAATCGTATGACTTGGTTCACTATGTGATTTATCTCGGCAACGCAGAATATTATCGGACGAATGATCAAGCGACCGCACGCCGAGGTGAACGTCGCGAAAGAAGCATGGCAGGTGTCTACAGCTGCCCATCCAATCGGACGAATCTCGAATGGCATCTGCGGGGACCACAAATTCCCAGCGTGACAATCGTCGCGTCCGTCAACGAGCGGGGAATAAAAAGAACCACCACAGCGCACAGGAGGGTCCGGAACGTGCGCGCGCGGGGGTGGGCGACCACCAACCACCGACAGCGGGACGAGCGGCAAATCGACACCGGGTGTTTTAAAACGAGTGCTATCGATAATCGAAATCGCTCGGGGGTTGCGGTTGCCCGGGGCTTTAGGGTAAATCTCGCGCCACATTCGATCCCCGTCCCCGCGACGCTCTCTCACCCTCTTTCGTTCCTGCTCCCTCATGTCTTTCCTGTCTTTCTCTCTCTTCTTTCCACCCCTACTTTTCACCCCGTCCCCCATCACCATTCTTCCTCTCGCTTCCTCTCATCCCGCAAACCCGTTTTGTTCACCTTCTCGCACGCAATTACGTCACGTACACCTATGTACACACACGCAGACACTTTCGCCACCCCCGTTTGCTCCAGATCGCTCTCCCAGTCTCTGATTCCAGTCTCGAGGGTGACCAACCGCGAACATTCTGATACCTAAGCCACCACCGCGATCCTTGTGCGGTCTACCCCTAACTCAAATCCGAAACCCGCTCTTTCTATCTCTCTCTTTCTCTCTCTTTCTCTCGATACTCCTCGCGGGAAACGAGATTAACGACTGTGCTGGCTGGCTCCACGGATTTACCGTTTAGAACGGGACTATCGACGCGTTACGTGCGTCCAAATCTCTTTGACTTCCTTTTTCTTCTTTTCTTCTTGTACATACGATCGTGAATATAAAGGATTGATCGTATAGCGACAATGTATTTAACTCGCGGAATCGGATCTTGAAATCGGGACATTTACTTGCAACCGTATCACGTATTGTATATAGCAAAAGGCTTTCGAGCACAGATTTATTATCAATTTTATTAAAAAATGTAGTAAAAATGGATTATCTGTATCATAATATCTTTCTATTAAATACATACGTTATTTTTCTCTTAACTTCATTTTATATAAACAATTATTGAAATACCAGGGCGCCAATTCCAATGTACATATAATTTAAAAGTATGTTTGACCTCCAATAGGAACGATTAATTACTGCTTTCTTCAGAATATCACTTCTATGTGCATCTTTTACACGTGCAATTATCGCTTGACTTGGGCGAGGATGCGCGTGTGAATCGGCGTAATAAATAATTTGGCAGAGCGCCTTAAGCGACGAACTGCCGCGACGATTATGATGGTTATTTCATAATTCCGTGACTTAATACGCGCGGTCGCGCGGTTTAATAAAGTTAACTTCGGGACCGTGAGCCGTGGCGGAGAACTGCACACGCCAGTAACTCTTTTGAGAGCATCGCGCCGAGAACGAGAGTGCGAAGGGTGTCTTCGCGCGCGAAAGACACGCCACGTGTCGCGCAACATTTCCACCGAAATCCAGGCGTTTCCCTTTGGTGGTCGACATACCCGACATTATTCCCTCTAGCGCGAGAGGTGAATTCACCGACGACAGCGCGATTCCTCGACGGTGAGAACGAAAGCCCCTCTCGACTGAATCTACATTCGTATGCGTATATATACGTACGCGCTACACCATGCGTACGTAATCATCGCGGATGACAAAATGTGCTGAAAACCTTCGGCTTGTCAAACCCCTTCTATGTGAGAAGATCACGTGTCGGTACATACAGCAATATGTACAAGATACTTAAGTTTAAGAGAAATTTTGCATCTTAGAAACGAAATTGACTATTCTTTTCAGAAAAGTGCGTTTCCATTTTCATAGTATTTAATATTCAATACCTCGATAATTCAAAGATTAATCTCTAAATTGTAAATTGCACAGTTCCAATCGCAAATTATTTTCAAAAACAGTAAGGGCTTTATATACATTTCAGTTAAAGAAGTATAGATCACGATTTGTTCATAATATGAATAATAAAATTAAGCTAGATAAAATTCATGGTTTCTGGAATGGCCTAAGCAGCAATGCAATCGCGCAATCAATACCACACCAAAGCCGTGTAATCGCACCGACTTGGACGCGGTCACTCTTCGAGCACGTCATCCCATAACGGCTTAACGTAAGGACTCGACGTTCCGTTATATCGGGCGACAGGCCCGTCGAGAGATAAGGCGCGTGACGAGTCTCCGGTATACGTGGGGTGGTGCGACGAGATCAGACTCCGTGTCTCCGGGGGTCGATCGCTCATCTCGGAATAGCGGTTGTTCGCCGCGGCAGCGGCGGCCCAACCCCCCTTATAATCTTCGCTATTCTCCACCAACTATCTTACATCGATCATCCGGCGGGTTCTATTAAATTTTTCATTGGCCTCGCAATATACCATGCGACCTCGGGGAGGCGGACGCCACGATCGTCCCTGTGCGTCACCCTGAACGATCGGACGCGACGCAAATAGATCCGAATGAGAGAACATGTCGGGGAAATGTGTATGAGATGTTTTGTGAAAAAACCTGTATCGATGATAGAGGTAAGCTCTCAAGAAAATTCAGTGTCGAGCACTTTATAACGAAAACTAAGACTTTTGAACTAAGTTTTCTACAAAAAAGACGACAAACGTAATTTGCGAAATAAAACTTAAGTAGAGAATCGACAAAAATCATAAACGTTTGCCTATAATGTTAATCTCATTTTCTGATCAATCAAATCGGATGTAAGCAGTTTACCTGGACCCGCTAGATCGATTAAACTTTATTAATATAAGTTAATTTTGGAACTTGTACTCATAGCGTTCGATCTCACGACCCGTGCAATGTATGAATATATTATACCAGCTAGTTCGGAGTTACTGCGCAACCCTGCTAACTTTGACTAGTCTTGTAACTATCAGAAATTGAAATATCGCACTTGATGGCTCATAGCTTCAGATCATCCAACTAATCTGCGCCTAACTAAAGTGCAGCTCACAACTGTGTCGTAACAGATTCGAGTTTGAGCTTTAATTGCATTCCGCAGTTGCATGATATTCATTAAATCGCAATAATGAATAGATCAATCATTATTATTTCAAAAACGAAAATAAAAGATTTCATATCTTAAAGCTAACAATATAGAACACCTATATTTAAACAAAACATTTATTATTTAAAATAAAATTAATTCAGTGATTTTTTCCTTAGGGCTAACATATACCTTTGGGAAGTAAGAATAAAACTCTCGACAGTTCTCGAGGTGACCACATGTAAAAATTCATATATGCGTTACGGAAACAGTATCGAGAGCAAGAGCGGAAATCGGGAGCGCGACAAAAGTAGCGGAGTTATCAAGTGGAATCAGATTTCAAGAAGCGCCATCGGGGAAAAGGGGAGCTCGCGAGAATGCCGGCGAAGGAAGAACGGTTCGAGCGAGCAAGAAGCATTTTATGAAAATTACCTTCAAATAAAAAAGTAAAACAGATAAAAACTAATGTATGCGGGTGGCGGTGGCAGGGGTGGCTCTCTCTCCGGCACGATTTACATAGCGGGGCGCCGGCGACGTATAGCGGAGAAGACCGCTCCTTAGAATATATCGACACGCCTTTA
Source organism: Ooceraea biroi (assembly GCF_003672135.1). Taxonomy (NCBI): domain Eukaryota; kingdom Metazoa; phylum Arthropoda; class Insecta; order Hymenoptera; family Formicidae; genus Ooceraea; species Ooceraea biroi. Next base: position 4,395,387 of record NC_039506.1, read on the forward strand.
TGTAGAGTACATAAAATTGCTTTTACCTTCTATTAACAATTCATATTTCTTGCGCAAGAGTCGCTCGCGATAAAAAGTTATTGGCGTGGAGATTTCTGCCGACTCTCTCTCTCTCTCTCTTTCTTTGTGTAATGTTGCTACACCGATGGCGCGACGACGTCGAGAGGCACCATCACGACCACGCCGTTAAATCATAACCAGCTCGAGAGTTCCTCGAGGCGCACGTAGCTGCCGTGGTCGCGATAATACCGGGAGAATCTTCTTAATTGAAGAGTTCTTCGCGAAGACCGTTAAGCCTGTTTCCTTTGCAGCCATATATTCTTATTGACATTCTTCGTCGCATGCATTATTGCTCGAAATTAGATTTTTTAAGAGATTAAAATTAAAAATTAATTTATTAGAACACTAATACACATAATTTTGCAACGATTTTTATCATCAATTTAAGATATACAAAATTGTATACTTTTATTTTATTAATATGAGGATTCTCTCCTTTAACTTAGAAATCTAATTAAAATATTATTCTAAAAGATAATATTAATAATTACTTTTAAAAATTATATAACAAAAATTATTTCAAATTTTATCATTCATATCCTTCATTTTAAAAATAAGATTTTTATGTTATTATTATCTTAAAGAAATTAATTTTCCTCGTTGATATAGATACAAAGACCGAAAATATGATTTCACAAAAGTATTCTAACAATTCCCTAGTCGAGCAATGCGAGGAACAGCACATCAGGCAAGCGTCACGGTCAATTGCGACTTGCGCGACGCGTAGGCGACTTTTCACGCGCAATGATTTAACCGAATCACAGCATGAAATCAGGAAGCGCCTCGTGCCTACCTCTCATTCCAGCGCTTCCGGGGGTGAGTTTTAAAAGCGGTAATTACTTCCGTCCGCTTTGTTCACCACGTTTAATATCCGGGGTATTGCGGGATCTGGATCCAGGTGGTCACCACGAAAGTCGTCGCGAACTATTGTTCCCGCCCTTCGGATTATCGTATTACTTCGATTCCGCGCATCGCCAGGTGCAATACCGACGTCGTGGACATTGAAGAACACGTGTACGCTTGTATAATATGTTCGCATTGGAACTTCGATGAACTTTGCGCAAGATTACCCGATCGCATGTCCGATTGCAAAGGGCATGTGGCAAGAAGCGAATAATGCTGAAGTATATTCAGTATATTCAGTAGAGCGGAAATTTTGTGTTTTATATATATATATATATATATATATAAAATAAAAATATATTTATGCAAAAGTAAAACACAAAATTTCCGCTCTACTGAATATACTGAAACATATTATTTATTACTGCACGAGCAACTCTGGATGTATGTGACGGGCATCCATCTTGTTGTTCCTGGATAGCGCTAAAAGTAGGATGATCCGAATGTTTTTAAACATGCATAACTACAGAGATTTGAGTGAAAAGGTAATTTGACCTTAAAATAATACCTAAGGATTTACTTGACACCATGACATAACAACATACAACATATTTTGTACTTTATGTCAAAGTACTGCAAAGTACTGCTTTGGAGCCTCATAACTCGAAAAGTACTCAATGAAAAAATATTTTATTATAGTGTTTTGGAAAGCTCTCGAGATAAGCTACAAGAATATGTAATGAGAAATAGTAGGTTCTATTTAAGAAATTGAATATGACCTTCATGTGACCATCAAGTAACTCTTCAAGGTCAAACCAATGATACCATCTTATGTCCCCCTCGAAGCCATACAACTTTTGTCTGAAACATTTTTCTCTAAAATGTTCTATTTCCGAAATAAAAGGGCTGTACGGGTGGTCTGAATCACCCTTATATATATATATATATATATATCGAATTTTGCACTTTTTGTATTTTTTCAAACATCCAACGGGAACAAGAGTGAATAAGTCAACTACTATACACAGTCAATACTAACGCGGGTGTATCGGTCGATGAGACATACCGGGTATCGATTACAACCCTCCGTCTCAAAGGTGGAGGTCGGGATTCCGACCGAAGTCACCTTCGCAGACTTCGCAGGACGAACTTGATATCGCATGCATGGAATCGTAGGTCGCGCAAGCCGTGCTCTCTTTTAACCGCACGAACTAGGCGATTGATCAACCTTCACGATTATTTATTTAAGACTATTCCAACACGAATATTGTCGAATATAATCTGAGATTGTTTTGATATAAACCGATAACGATGAAGAGCTCTTAAAATTCTGGAAAGAAAATATTTTCACATATTTCCAATATTAGCCGTAAACCATTGTTTAAATAAATAAAATCGTAGTAAAGCTCTCGTATTTTATCTTTGTACAGAATTCTATAATAATTATCAAGTATCATTACATGTATAATATATTCTATCAGAGTCACGTATTAGGAAATCCTGAGGCAAGTATTTTTCTCACAGATACGAAACGAGATAGGATCAGATATTCACGCTGCAAGCTAAGAATTAACTTGCTCGCAGAATCTGGTAGCCAGCAGCCGGCATCGGGTTGCGCTCGTAATCCGTCGGGCGTCGATAAATATTGCTCTTGGAAAAAATGATGGCAGTCTCGTGCACACGCCAGTAGAAATGGGTAGGTACACGCGGTGTGAATGCCCGCGATGAATATTCGCGCGGCGACCGCGCTCGCACTCGCGCGCGATGGTAACGGTAGCTGTAACTTATCCGCTGAATAGGGAAGATGCAGTAAACGTTACGTACGTCCGTAAAGTACGTGACGTTATTGCGCGAATAAATCGTCAGCGCGAGCGAACGAGCCTCGCCAACGATATTCCCAGATCGTAGCGGCGTGACTCTCTCGCCTCAACGCGCGCGAAATCTAATTATATTTTGCATTTACATCTGTAAGGTTAACGTTAACAGGCGTTTCTGCCCACTGGACCATTCCGGTAGCGAATAAAACTAAGCGAGCCTCAACATTATGTCTGTCGCAGTGACGAGTGAGAATAATCTCTCGCAACACACTCGCATTTAGCGCGAAGTGCGCGTGAAATGTGAATAGCGAAGTATGGACTTTCCGGAATTTCTAGGATCGTAATCGTTTTAATTATTCATTGAAATAAAATTGATACTAATTTAAATAGGAAACTGCTAAATATCTACATTTTGTTTTATTTTTTTTATCTGAAGCGGAATTACAATATTGACAAAAGCTAAGACTAAGGAAATAACAATCACGAGAAATAATTAAGTTCGGAGAACAGTATACAACTGTTACACACGTGAGGTGATCGCATGAAATAGCAGGAGCTGTGATTTTTCAATCTTTTTTCGATGACATCACCGACGTTGCAAACCCAGTGAAACGAGACCGTTGTTGGGTACGTACCATCGTACATAGGAAAAGGATAGGTAGGATGAGTGGGTGAAGGGTAGTACGATGGTTAGGGACGCTTTGAGCTTACCGTGGCTTTGTGGGTGCCCCTTGTGCGTTCCGCGTCTGCGTTTAATATTGCCAAAGTGCTCAGGCAAAAACCGGCTGAATTATGAATTACCCCAGGAACGAATCTCGCGGCGTCACGTACGCGGCTTGTCCACTTACAAATCACAAGTTTGTATCGGCCGCTTTATAACAGACCACATGGTAATAGTTGCAAATTTAGACACTTACAGCGGTAGCAAATGTCGAAATATTCATTAAACTTTCGCACTAGTCTCAAAAATTATAATAATAGATAAGAAATAAATAAAAATTATATATATTGTTAAAAATATGAAACATTTTTAGCATGCTCTCACAAATTAGTTGATATTTTAATTTTTTAATGTAGCATACGATGCTAAACAACACATTATATGTAATTTTTGCAACGATAAATATAATGCATATTATTCTTTGTAGTTTGCATAAAAAATGTAAAACCTTTTTCCAAAAAATGCACTTTTCGTATTGACACTCTCCTTCTTAAGGCGCGACGTGCAGTCTAACCGGATGTCGCGTCACTAAAAAAGGAAATCTTCATTTCCTAAATGGATGGCGTTATAGACATTATTCTCTCTTTCGAAATATCAATAGTATTAAACATCTCTCCATCATACCCGCGCGTTCTATTCCTACTCCGGAAACGTCATTCGCGAATTATCACCGAGAATGAAAGTGAAGATCGATGAGATCCACGCACTGTTTATTCCGTTACTACATAAATGTCGAAGGTGGAAGAAGTCTGTCTAATGTCAGGAAGGGTTCGGTTTGCCTTGCCGAGATACGTCGAGGAAATGTCAAGACCTTTTCCACTCTTCGATCGCTCGCATTACCCGCGCAGGTCGTTCCGGCCCACGTACGTTAGTTCTCAACGCGCGCAATTCAAGTCATCGATTGATGCATGTTCTCATATCTTCGCAAGATAGAGTAACATTTAGCATTCCGGTGATACTAAATAAGCACAACGAATCGCGTGTTTTAAACATCTAAGAGAGACAAAACGCATTCATGAATGAGAAAATAAATGCAAAGAAACTATAACTGCACTGTTTTATAATGCACAATTGTGCATTATATTTTTACAGATTTTGGAAACTCAGTCTTCTCAAGTTCTCTTTACACTGCATTTTCAGATTTAATCCCAATAATATTAATTCTCCCTAAGTATAATAGTAAAGTCAACGCTGCCAGGAATAACTCTTCTGTTTAATGGCAACATTGCCTCTCATCTTTCACATTGAATGTGTTAGATATACTGACGCGAAACGACAGTCTACGTAGCGATGCAAACCGACACGTGGTGCAATCCAGTCGAACTATATCTCTTTCATTCGCGCTCTCGTATCTACACGTGCGCATCTATCTGTCCGCACAATCGCGCGAGTGCGTCGTGCACCGACGAAGGGATAAAGAGAGGAGCGTAGGAGCGACCGAGAGCGAAAGGAAGCGAACGGGCCATACGTCCATTTTTCACGGGCATATAAATGCGAGTTATTAATACGCTGGTATTGTGCGGCACAGAGAAGGTAATTAGCGGCCAGTTCATCAGTCACTCGGCCAGATCCCCCGACGGTCGAGGGAAAGAAGATCTTCCTCGAGACTTAAGCGAGAGCGGCCCAAGTTCCCATCCTCGTCCCAAGGTTACAAGAAAGATTAGATGGCTAATGAAACCGCGCTTCGTACGGGGAGGACAGAGCAAACTGGGCGCAACAGAAGAGAGAAAGAAGACGCGAGAATATAAAGCGCACTGAATGGGCAGGAGCGAGAAGAGGAAGAAAGAGAGAGAAGAAGCGATCTCTCGCCCGATTAACGCGAGTTATATTTTGTGCCTTGATCGCCCGACACTTGAAATTTTTAATTAGGCGTATCAGCGATCGATCTTCCGTATCGGAGAGAAGGTAGAACAGATGAAGTATGGACAAGCTAGAAGAGTATATGAGCGGATTGAGAAAGGATAGTAATAATTTAAATAGAGATCGAGAGGAAAGTGAAAAGTTGGACATAATATCAATCACTCATAAAATTTGCTTTCGAACAAAATTAACTCCATGAAGGAGTCTGAAAAGAAAATGGAAGGACCTGGACAGCCTGCAATTAAAACTTCGATAATATAATTACTACAATAGAATTTAACAAAGTCTTGCTCTTCTTCAGATGAGCTTTATAAGATTAAAGATAAGCCTTGTTCACCGCGCATATACATGTAAAATATATAATATACATAACATAATTTCATAAATATCTTGTTTCTCCATTAATTCCTACAGGCTAGAGCTCAACAAAAATTTCAACCGACATTTCACGACAAATAAAAAATCGCGAATAATGATCTTTAGTGACATATTCTCAATGAAGGATTGGTTTCGAATTCATCAGAGGCTTCATCAGAGAATTGACAAACGGCACAGTAGATCTGGCGACACTCCGGATAAGCAACGCGTCACGATAAGCGACATCTCCTCATCGTGATAAGCGACACGTATCTACCCGCGCGAGAGAGATATTAATGGCAGTCGCGTTGGGAGCAGTTCTCATCAGTGACTACAGCAAGTCCAGGTGCAGGTCGACGTATTAGCTAATGTGTCGTCGCGATTACCGCACCTGGAGTTAGTTGGACTGGCCGTGCAATTGGCGGCACGTCGCATCCGCACGCGTGTCGTCGTGGAGCGCGCGCGCACCCGTTGATACTCACATGCACGGTATCGCCCCCGAAGACAGGAAGCGTGGAGCGTTGATTGGCTGTCCGGAGCCGGTCGGAGCCGACTGCGTGACCTCTGACCCCACCCCCGTGGGGCGCGCGCACGTCTCCAACCCCAAGGAAGTAATTACCTTGCCACCCGCGCTCGATAACCGACGCTATCGGGCGGCCTGACGGTCGACTGATGCAGCGGGGTCGCGCGCGTGTTCACGAGCACGCGCCCTCGACGACACACATGCATCGAAACCGAAGACATCCTCGAGTGATTAGATATAGCGTGAACCAATGCTCGAATTTTTCGTACGGTTCTAATGATATAAATTTTGACAACGAAACTTAGATTGTCCGGATTACTCGCGCCTAAAATTATATTTTTTTCGCGAGCAACATAATTCTAAATTTAGGTAGAAGCAAGCTGAACGATATATCATGACAGGAGAGCAAAAAAGTTCTACCGTTGGTTCCATTTGAAGTCCATTTGAACTTGAAGCTCGAATGTTTTCACATCAAATGGTTTTCACATCGATCTGTTCGAACTTTTTGTTTAAACCCATAGTGTAAAGTCTCTACTGATTGAATAGAATAGGACAATGTAATAATCAAAAAGTGATACTATCATAGCGGTGAGGAGAAATCAAAATTGATTGCCATGAACTGATTCTAGAATAGCCGAAATACTTTTATGTGAACTAAAGAAATTGTTTAATTACACTTGAATTATGGAATATTTAATCTCCTATTTGCGTTATTAAATATTAAATTAAGATGCAACCTTCATTCAGTATGACGCAAAGTTACCTCTGTTGGTGCAATCCACCTTCCACAACCTTCCTACAGTCCCTAACGGATAAAGTTAACGATGCTTCTACCTTGACAGAGATGGGATAATGGATAGTGGTGAAACATCCTTTGATGTGTGTAAATAAATACGCGCTCGTTAATAAGTAAATAATCGCGAGTTTCCTATAATCGATGCTTTCATCTCCGCGTTAACATTATTACAGGCTGCCAACGTTTACCAAGGGTAGACTCTTCGTTACTAAATATTGGTGAAATAGAGTTTTACTCGCGGAAAGTATACTTTAGGAATACAAACTCTTGAAATGAAAACGTACATGTTTAGAGGATAATTTACTATTTGCATTTACGTTAATTTTTATCCTAGCCAATATTAATTAATTCTTATCACTATTAATATATCGATTTTTTGAATATTTTCTTAAAGACTAGAAAATTTAAAAACTGTATTAAACAACTATGAACTATCTCGTGTACTACCGTAACATTATCCATAAATCACAGTCAGTGATATACATAAACGATTGTAGTCGATTAAACATATGATAAAATATTATACTATCAAATGTATGTACAATGCTATCAAATATCTGCAATTCAGCAAAGTTCACTATATATATTTCCAACTGTTTCACAGCGAGTCCACGTACATACAAACAAATCGGGGGTGGTTTTGATCAACGCGAGTGATCTCACCGACGAGGAGTGACGGGGGCAGTTTTCGCGGCGCAAAGTGCAAGAAGAGATTCGCGCATGAGGTCACGCCATGGGGTTACGCCACGCAGTCTCCTATTGGCAGGCCAATGCTAAGCAAGAATCGCGATTGGTCGAAGGTCGTGGGTCGCCTCACCTACCCCCAATCCAACGTGACCTCCCACGCGAACTCGCGAGGTAGTAACCTCCACCCTTCCCTGGATTTGGCGTCGGAGGGCTGCGTTGCCTCGCGCGTTTCGGCACACCGAGGCAACCGTATAAAAATCCAGTCGAACGCGCGGGCAAGTTGCTCTGCCCGTTGCATCTGATAGCGATGAGATTAACTGTGCTGTGTTAAAAGAAAACAAGCGCACTGTATATTTTTCCCGTGCGGGATTCAGTCTCTCGCAACACTCAACACAACTGCTCTTCCAACGTAGAGAGTAAATACGATTTTATTAGTACAGGTTCTAACAATTTTAAAATGTACTTTATGGTCGAATAAGAGTATATAGTTGAATAAATATAATTTATAGTGTAATATATGTTTATGCCATATAAACTTTCAACGTTTATATCTAAACTTCGAATTTTCCACTTAATCCTCAATTGTCATCTCTTAATTCCCAGTTTTTACATCTTAACTTCCAATTCACATTTATACCATTCCAGAATCAATGAAATTAAAAGAAGATAATTATTTGACAAACGTCTCTCTCATCTTTAATTTATTCTTTTAATGATCTGCGTGACTATAAAGCGATACATCTTTGCTGTCGTGATATAGTACTACATGTCCAAGACAGAAAAGAAGGATGGACTAAAACGAGCATAGAGTCATACCGCCATTCATCAGTTGGAGGACAACCGGCAAACCGGAGCAATTAACTTCTGGCGAGGGCTTTTTTATCGTGTTGCGATATTATTAGACAAGCGGTCAACCCTCGATGAGCACGAGGGTGAAAATGCCGCGACGCAGATGCGGTAATCCAAATTTAGTACGATATAAATACAGCAGATTAGAGCAACTGTTTGCTCTACTTTTTTCATTATCTTCACGATCCATGACACGATGTATGAAAAGAAAAAGATTACACACGACCTAACCGAGGCATGGGGATAAACATGCTATGTTCCTATTGCAATAATTGTAATCGAAAGATAATGGATTTTATCAAACTAGATTTTTTAACTAAAGATTAAGATTCATTAAGTTAATATATAATATAATAAAACATGTACGTTATCATGTGTGAAGCCTGAAAAGCTCTGCAAAAGCATTGCTTTTATTGCGTATTGTGTATTAAATTATTATTACATAATTATCATGATCGCAATGTCAGAGAGAAGTTTTTCATTAGTGTGCGCAACAAATGATATCCTTCGTGGCGTGCGATATTCAAGCCGCATAATTAAATCTGAAATGTGGAGGCTAATTACAATGGCCCTTCGCAAATACGTCGCTCATTACGATTTAGTAACTGTTTTAGGCGCGTAATAACACCAGTACCTGTATAGTATTATTGTTCGGTAGGGTGTTATTGCCTGAAATGTATATAACGTAATTACTCTAACGCAATTAGGAGCGCCTCGCATTGGTCTGCTTCTTGTCCCTAGGAACGAGCGTTCTCTCTCAACACAGATTGAATTAACGAATATTATGGGACAGTCGTCAAACTGAAAATCGATACGGTTATTATCAACTATAATTATTCCATTTCATGTGCAATGACCGTTGTTGATGAAAAAGTAGATTGGAATGCAGATAATGTTTTAATAAAAAGTGTAATAGTTAAAAGGGAAAAAACTGTTTTTTCTTGAGAAATATAAAATACAATGTGTGTGTGTATGTACATTCAACAAATACACATTTTTATTTATATGAACATTAAAATATGACGTATTTGAGTTTTTATAAATCTCGTATTTATTTTATTTCCTGTAAAAATAAAATATAATTATAACAATTGATATATTGTTGTCAGAAAAGAGATTTCTCATTAAAGATCAGCAACAATTTAATTGGAAACACAGATTCACACAAGCACATGTACAAGCATATGATCTTGTATTATGTTTCCATTGCAGATATATTTCAAACGTAGGATATTACATGCATGCATCCTGAAAGGGTACTTTTATGAATAAGGTATTAGGTGACGATTATTTGAGTATTTCTTTCGGTTTTAAGGTTTCTGGCTAGAATCTCTTCGTGCACGAGCGACTCGCAGCTGTCAGACCGCAAGACTGATACGAGAATACCACTGTTTCCGCTACTGTCAAAGCGCAACCCTTCGTAAAACATCGCACGTGCACGCGGAAAGAAACCGCAAAGTAGAAGTAAAGTTACATGACTTAACTTTTATATGCGTTCCTGATGGAGGACCGATCAATTGATTTTATATACTGAAAGTCATATACTTTATCCCAACTGTACAAGCTAAAATAATATAAAAATACGAAATTAATAATAAAATCAACCTTATGTTATCTTTCAAATAAACCTCAATCATTTTTATTTAGTTGTGAAAAAGCATCGTATTGAATATTAAAAAATCTTTTTAGCTTTTTTAAATCATAAAGCTACAAAATTTTTATTCCTGCCATAAAATCTTCGAGCAAGCAAACAGTATGCCAGAACGTAGATGCTGCGCGTGCTGTATGATCGGCTCGCGGAAGCTTCTTACTAATAGGTAACGGAACAACGGAGCCACTCGCAAGTCAATCCAATTGGACAGGCTCAAAAGCGAACAGCGACGGGCAAACACGGGCGATCGGTTATCGAAGCGATTAAATGTATATGTCGCCGTCTGTCCGTCTGTCTATCCCGACCGTGCAAATATGCGCGAGCAAACTCGGAAACCACGCTTCCAACAAGGAAACATCGACTACGTCAACGCGGTCCGCGTGGTGAGCGTCCGTATGCACAACCGACGCCGTCGTGCTCTCGTGGGAAATGCCGTCGATTATATTTGCGCCATAGCGAGCGTCACGGACGCGCAAGGTACGCCGGAGTTCCCGGACGAACCGGGGATGGTGCGGACCCGTCGTCCGCCTGCCGAACCTGCTATTTGCACACACCGGCACTCTAATTAATTATCCGCCGTCTCCGATAATGTAACACCCGGCGCGAGCGCGTTTCCTCCCGCTCTACGAATATTCGAGATTACGACCGTCCTGACTAGCGACAATGGAAAATTTTACGTACACTACTGTAACTTCTAATAATGAACGTTTGTTGTATGGAAAATTTTTCGCGACCCTACGTTTATCGTGAATATGAAGTATTTTTGCAAGATTAAATATATTAATATTTTAGATGAGAGAACATTTAAAGTAAAAAGATTCTTGGAGAATGATGGTGAATAATTCTTAATAGTAATATACAAATTGTATTAATAAAATCTTAATGTCAAAATTTCATCTTGATAAAAATAAAAAGTTTGCAAATCAAATAATTAAGCCTACCTGAAAATATTAATCTTTCAATAAAATCTTATTAAAGCAGAATTAATCCAGAATTCGTCAAATAATTTTATGGTGAAAATATGCTCCCAACAATAATAAAATCCTATAGCAAAGTAAATTTATTGTAATAAAGATTATATTCACTTAACTGATAGTGACATGAGATCGTACGCATGTTAATTAGAATAAAACACAAAAGAATATTGATGACTTTATCGGCGAAGCAACAGAATCAAGAAAAGTAAAAGCTTATCTGACTTTCTGCCATTCTTATTCTCCAACAACAAATCGAACGTGCACAAATGGAACGTATGAAAGTTATATGTTGACGCTCACCCACCGGATGGACAAATACTCGTCAAGCACCACTCGGTAACGCGGGGAGCTAATAAAAGGAGTCGCGCTGTTCCATTATCAAAGCTAAGAGCTATAGGCAGCTAACTGCTTGTCTATAAATGGGCGCGTAATCTCACCGAACGATTACACAGATCACAGATGCATAACCTAACTTTATGCATATGCACGAAGCTTATAACAAATATTTGCACGCGGAAAGATTACGCGACAATCATGTTCAAGGAAAATTTTTTACTAAATTTGTAAAACATTTCTGCCTTCATATTTATACAAATCCTTTACAAGTGCAATTGTATGATGCAAACTATTAGGAGTGTGATTTAGTTTTGAGGGTTTTGCAACAGATGGCTGTAGTGTCAGTTTGTTCCAATAGCTGTTTCCGATAACTGTTGTTTCTTACAGTCTTGACATTATCCATGACATTTAGTAGCATTATAGCAATAGATGCAATAACAGTCGTGTTTATATCATCGTAAAAATGCAACTTCCGAAAGCTCTTTAGCATTTTCGACATGCGTTGCTTTTGTTTTTTAATCAAAACAAAACTGCGGCTGAGAATTATAGAATTCTTGTGGAAACTTATGGTGATTCTGCCCCATCAATTAAGACGTGTCAATACTGGTTTAGACGCTTTAAAAGTGGTCATACTGATGTGAAGGACAAAGAACGCTCGGGACAACCAAGAAAGCTTGAAAATGCAGATTTGCAAGCATTATTGGACGAAAATCCAATACAATCCACTTCAGAACTTGCCAGAGCATTAAATGTTGATCGTACAACAGTTACCAAACATTTACATGAAGTGGGAAAAATTCAGAAAGAAGGGAAATGGGTTCGACATGAATTATCGGAAAGTGCCATTGCGAACCGGTTGAACATTTGCATTTCGTTGATCGCCAGGCAAAAAAAGAAGAGTCTTTTGTCTCGGATTGTTACTGGGGACGAAAAGTAGATCTATTTTGATAATCCGAAACGCAGAAAATCATGGGTGGATCCAGGCGAACCATCAACATCCACTCCGAGACGCAATATTCACGGTTCAAAAGTAATGCTCCGTATTTGGTGGGATAGTGTACTATGAGCTGTTAAATCCGCACGAGACTGTCACGGCTGATCGTTATCGACACCAATTGTACAAGTTGAAGCAAGCATTGGACCAAAACCGACCACCAATTGCGAGTAAACGACGGAAAGTGATTCTTCTTCGTGACAACGCTCGACCTCACGTTGCGTTATCAGTGAAAGAAACACTATTAGAGCTTGAATGGCAAGTCTTACCGCACCCCGCGTATTCTCCGGACATTGCTCCATGCGATTATTATTTGTTCCGGTCGATGCAACACGCTTTAGAGGATACACACTTTCATAATTTCGAAGAAGTGCGAAAATTCGTCGCCGAATGGATCAACTGAAAAGAAGAGTCATTTTATCGTGGTGGAATCCATCTCTTGCCAGAAAGATGGGAAAAAGTTATAGAAAACGAAGGAAAATATCTTGATTAAGGTATTCATTCATTGTCATATTTAAATACATGCGTTTTTGAGCAAAAAAAACCCTCAAAACTAAATCACACCCCTAATACATTACTGAATATAATAATCAATCATCACAAAATAATAAAATAAACAAATAATGCTTAGTTCTAAAAAATAATACTAAATAACAAATCTTTTTAAAAATTAGAGATAAAATTTGCTCACAGAGCATTATCTGGTTTTAAACTATTAACAAATTATTAATCAAAAATTTAAAACAATTGTTTAGTGACGTGAGTAGTTATTCAATAATAGATATGTCCTGTATGATTAATTCATTTAAATCGATCGATTTATTTAAGTAAACAGATTTAGTTAACTACATAGAGTTCGCAAAGCCTGCGAAGATGATACATATACTCGGCAGTTTACTCGATATGGCTAAAGAACCCTGGTACTAGAAGATGGGGCGTAGATTTGAAGTACGTACTCGGTAACGTAGAAGGCTAATAGAAGAAGTCACGCAGTGCTATTGTTAGTGGACAATGCTGTGCAGACGATTCAAACGATTTCCATCGCCCTACACTCAGTGTTCAGTGCCAGTGTACGAAACTGCATAACGCACTTTTCTACGTTGATTTCAGTGTAAAGTACAAATCAATAGTGAATCAAAATGTCGCACGAAACATTAACTACATATAGTGGAGTATTTAATTATGTATTTAGAGAAGTAAGTCCAATATCAGAGAACGTGTGCTTATAAATATCCTATGTGATAAAATATTTCACGCGTCCATTATCGACAAAATATAGAATTCAAATAATACGTAAAATTTTTAATTCATTTATAAAATACGCATAACGATTTTTACAAAATTGAAAGATTCTGATTAATTGCAATGCATATTTCTTAAAAGACATTTTTTAGTATGTGCATACATAGAATTTTTAAATAATAGCATGTGCTACCTTGTTCTTTCATTATGATATCCATTATATTAATTATATTGCATAGTAAATGTTGAGTAGTTGCAAATACTTATTGCACGACTTTAATAAACAAATTACTTTCTTTTAATTGTGTATATAATTTCCGTAAATGATTACAATATCGTAAATAATGAAATAATATAGAAATAACATAGAAATTTTGTCCATATTAGATTAAGTGTGTCAACTTTTGTACATTTCAGTTATTGTATAAGGAAACATGGAAGGAATTTCAAGGAAGATGCTTATAATGTCATGTAATATACATAAAACTATAAGCTATACACATGCAAGCATTTATTAACTCTAAATTTATTAAACTAACTAGCATTTATTAAATTAACTTAAACTAACAGTACCAAGATTTTTATTTTAATTTTGATTCATTTCTGATTATATCTAATAAAATATATAAAACCATATTGTTCGCGACGTTAAATTTGTTTTAATTTATAAATTATTCCTTTATTTGCAAAAAATTATAAAATTTTAATGTAAATAAGTAATGCTCATAATGCATTCTATTAAACACGTTCTTGGTAATGTTAGAATTATAATATTATTTTTTCTACTTACCTTTATCACTCGTCTTATTCTGAAACATGATGTGACTTCTCCAAATGGCTATACAAATCATTGTTATCTTGCAACAAGAATAAATATTTGAATATTGTGAAATAAGTTCCACATGAATAAGTAATTTTAAAAGATTTAGTTGTAAAAGATGTTCTCAAATTATCAGGATTATACACATAATTTCCTTATAAAGTTTTCTGTTTGATAGTCATTGAAGTTATAGAGCCAATTCAGATGACATTTTTCTTTTGCGATGCATGAAACATGGAAATCATGCATTAAATAGCATTGGAAAAATCTACTCATAACTCATACAGCACGAAAAGATTGCATATACATTGCAGGAATCTTCCACCGCAACGTAGCGACATTGCAAATTCACTGCGAAATGTTTCTGCAGCATTGCTATGGGATTGCAGGAATGTGAAAATGTCCGCTTTTCGGAACATTGCAACGAAACGTCATAATAATATTGCAATGTAATGAATTTGCAATAATTATAATTATTCATTATTATATACTTTAAATATTTTTATTTATATAACTTCAATATTTTTATTTATTAACATAAATAGACAATTATATGTAATATAACAATAGTAATAAAAAATGAAATAAACATTTTCTCTATTTTTGTTATAAAAAAGTAACTGTTCTTTATAAAAAAAAACTTAAAAATCCTCTTCTTGAGATATTATTTTTCCTTTAATTATGTTAAAATATTTTTCCTTTAATTAAATAATTGAATCTTCTTCGTTTTTGTTTGTATGTTGCCTGTAAAAATAAAATAGGAATTAAAATTCATGTATTAGCATAAAATTACATAAAAATATACATACTGCAAGTATGTATAATAAAATTATATGTAAAATGACATACTTTGATCTTTCAATCCTAACCGGAGCTTGAGCAAACCACTTGGAAATGCATTCAGCAATTTCTGCATCAGTGGCATGATTGTGTATTTCACGAACAGCTTCTATAACAGAAAAAGTTATTTAAAATATTACAACTATTAATATGCAGTTTTCTAATGAATTTCCATAATTTTGAGGTTATAGTGATATAAACCGTGAGATAGGCAAATAGAGTGATTCTCTATTATAATTAATAGATACAAGATTAACAGCACACAAGTGCTATAATTAGACATAATATTATAAAAAAGTACTTACCTTTTTCTTTTACGTAACTACTTTCTTTTAGAATGATGCTCGCGTCGTACAACCACCATGTTCTTTAGATAGTCGAAAGAGACAAACACCGCATGCACATATTACCGAGCTCAGATTCTGGTCATCACACACATCATTGATCGAATAGATTTGGACGAATCTCGTTAGGATAGGAAGACTCCAATGTTTTAATAAAATGAATTATTAATATTAATTAATTACAAATTTTGATTGTGCAATGTTTCCGAAATATTAATGTCATGTTGCTACAAGTGTGCTGGTATTTTGCGGATATATATCTCTGCAATGTCTTTGTACTGTTGCATTGCAATTTGCAACGTTGCAACGTTGCTGCAATGTTGGTGCAAGCTTCTGTGCTGTATGGGAATCCACGTATTATAAATATTTATATTACGTGATATATTTATATGACAAAATATTTCGTATAAATTTATCCATAACAAAATACATTGACTATTTTGAAAATGCGCAAACGTTCGTGCAGTTTATGTTATTGCCATGAAGATGGCATCTCCAAGTCACGTGATTGGATTTAAAAGTATTTTCTCGTTGTAGTTTCGATTTATGTTGAATTTTTATGTTAACAATCGCAAATTGCCGAGATATGTTATTGAATATTTGCTAGCGCTAGATCTATCAAAGTAGATCGATATAGAATAATGTCTGCACCTGACGATAATCGTACCAATTCTACTTTACCTGCATATATCGACAGGAAAGTACGGCGCCAAGTATGTGAAGGAAATTTTCATCGATCCGAGATGCTCGTCGCCGGATTGCCAACATCAAAATTGCAATAATAGTGATATTGTACGTAACATTAAATGCACGATAAATGTTCGAGTGTGCTTTACGAAAGAGATTCGCGATAATTTATAACGCAAGGTTTAGGATTTCGGTGCTAATAAGTGCAAAAAATACAGAGCTCTTCGGAGGTAATCTGCCATTGTCGCGACGCGATTACAACCAAAGTTCTTTAGGTCTGTGATCACAACTGACCGCAGTTCGAGATCTATCGAATAACGAAATTGCGATTCTCGAATCTTTGGAGTCCATAATGGATCAATCGCAGTGATTGATGGAAAAAAAATAAAATTTGCGATATTCTAATGAATACTAGGAACAGATCAATCAAATGGCGAATTATTACAGAAATTATTACGTACCTAGCATTTACCATGCACGCATCCGTCACAGTTCGATGAGATTCGGCGAGAAAATGTTAGACGCATGAAGAGATTGACCGATTGCAGACATCTTGAAGCGAATCGTCGAAATCACGAAATTGACGTATATTAGTAATGATCACAGGCGATATTTGCACTGCAACGGACGTTCGATATATTGCGAGTGGCAGATATGTGAATTCTTCGCGCGCGTGATTCACTTTTGGCGATAATCTCGAATAATAATCCCGAAAAATACGAAACGATTCCGACACGACACTGCACATCACCGCGGCGCGGTTCTACCTGACGACGATTCAAAATTCGGCGAATCGTGACGCTGCACTGCTTGATGTAACGAGCCAATCACATCGCGTAATTAGAAGCAATTCTAAAGAATTTCTTGTTTGTTTCTAGTTGCACTTTATGCACGTAAAATGAAATGCGCACACGTTTGGTCTAGAAAGAGAAAGAAAACGAACAAAGAAATTGCAATAAAAATTGTTTAAGTTGCCGAAGTAAAGTGCAGGAGATTAATATTACTATTAAAACATCGAATAGAACTATTAGGTTAGAAGCTGCAGGTACGTAATATTGCTACGTTTTATCACGAAACAATCAAAATATTTCTCTAATGCGATATAATACATATTAAATGTTTCAGTTTGTAAGTGTATTATATAAAAGGACATGAAAGAGAGTATGTGTATATTTTTATAAAAAGTGTTTTAAGAGTGCGAAAGAGAGGACCCTGTATACAGGGTGTTTCCTAAGTAAGTAGACAAACTTAAGGAGGATATTCCTTGGTTTATTTTAAGAAGAAAAGGTCATATAAGCATATGTCCTAAACTGCTTTGTTTTCCAAAAAAAGTACATCACTGTTTTCGTTCACTTTTCGTTTATTATAGAACAGTTTGTATTATTGCAAATGAAACAAATGAAAAACAATAGTAACCAAAAAGAAAAATTATAACGAAAAAGAAAATAGTAACTAAAAAGAAAAATAACAACATCACAGTAACTGCTGAAAATGTCCACCTGCAGCCATGATACACGCCTCGACTCTCCTTTCCATTGATTGACGTACACGCTCAAAAATACCTGGAGTGTTACGTATTCTTTCACATCCATCTATTATGCGATTTCTGAGATCTTCTTCATTTTGAATAGGTGTAGCGTAAACTAAAGATTTAAGCTGTCCCCATAGAAAAAAATCTACTGGATTTAAGTCTGGGGATCTTGCAGGCCATAAATGGTTTGGTCTTTGAGTACCTCGACCGATCCATCGATTGGCAAACTTCCTGTTCAAAAATTGACCATCCCCACTCCATCCCCACCGCTGTTGACTCGTACTGCAAAAGCACGCTATCCGAAAAGTGAACGAAAACAGTGATGTACTTTTTTTGGAAAACAAAGCAGTTTAGGACATATGTTTATATGACCTTTTCTTCTTAAAATAAGCCAAGGAATATTCTCCTTAAGTTTGTCTACTTACTTAGGAAACACCCTGTACATCTCACTTTATGCAAATATTCAGTCAAAATAAAATTTTATTACTGATATAAAATACATTGTTATTGTTCTGAGAAAATAACAACGTGAACATTACCGCTGAAATTCATCGTCACTTCAAATATGTTTACTTTTCCTTGAAGCTATTGTACATATTTACAATAGTTGTACATATTTATGCGATTTCTATACAATCATGTTCTTTATATTATGCTGACGTTCGAATGAGAGATGCATCTAATGTAAATTAGGATCTCGCAGAGTGCACCAGCATTTATAACATGTCATATTACATGAGATAAAGCGACAAAGGACGACATCTCGTTAAAACATCTCTCAAAATTTCAAACCACGTGTTACATATTTATGTCAAAATATATTCATGCTTTATCTTCTATCTGTACGTTTCGCAGATCAAGTCTTTTGCTGCTTTTGTGATGACTCGTTAAAATTCGACAAGATACAGTTTAACACTATTTAAAATTTCACATAGCATTCCTTGTAAGAAGAATCCACGATCGTATTTGATACTGTGATATTCAGATTGCGTTGTGATTCATCTATTTGCAGTGAATCATGACTTTGATGGCTCCGCCCGCCCCAGTTTTGCTGGTCTCGAACGCTTGCTTGGTCTCCTCTATTTTGTAATTGTGAGTGATCAATGGTTTCACATTCACCTTGCCAGATGCGACGAGTTCCAGTGCGTCACCATAGCTGTGAGTCGAAAAAAGATCATATCACTATACGTAGAATATTTCTTTATCAATTTAAATCTAACGAATAAATAAATTTCTAATTATAATCATTTTTATGGTTTAATTGATACTTACTCATTCGCATAACGAAAAATGCCTCGAATATCGACTTCCCTAGTCAACGCGTTGATTAATGGGATCTGCACCTCTGGGGCACTATTTCCCACTAATACCACCATTCCTCCAGATCTTGTTGCCTAAGAAAGAGAAGGACACATATTATATCTTTATATATAATCACATAGCTTATTTAATGAATTTTTAAATTGATAGAAAAGATAATAGATTTCAATCAAAATCAATTAGTTGAATTTTATTCTGTTTTATCCCCCCTGACAAACGGCAAACTTTAAATAATTGAAAAAATATATTTATAAAGTATTACAAAGGTATTTTGAGACTCACGAGAATCGCCAAGCGAATCGAGGCTTGCGCACCAGAGGCGTCTATTGTTCTGTTAGGTTCATCTCCAAAAATTCTATGGATATCAGCCACTACATCCTTCTCCGATCTATCTTTTTGCACCAAATATGTAGCATCGGCGCCGAGTTTCTTCGCCATGTTCAGTCTATTTTCTATGATATCTATAAACATTATAAATACGCCTGGTTACATCTCATTTGTAGATTCTATAGACTTGTGTATTATAGTTAGAAATAGTCGAAAAGCAACTTGTGCGACTTGCGAAACCTATTGTACTGCTACAAAAGATGAGAATTTGCATTAGGAAGCAAGGTAGCTATCTGAAGCAACGATGTGTGTCATACGCTTTTAGCGTAGAATTTAAATTTACAATAGAAGAGCTGCTACCATACAATATATAAAGAACAAATTGTATAATCTTAACGTATTCCATAAGTAGCATCTATCATGCTAAATATGATCAGTTTCGGGCGTTTATTTGGGT
Organism: Ooceraea biroi; assembly: GCF_003672135.1. Lineage (NCBI taxonomy): Eukaryota > Metazoa > Arthropoda > Insecta > Hymenoptera > Formicidae > Ooceraea > Ooceraea biroi. The sequence continues at coordinate 4,415,426 of NC_039506.1, forward strand.
GATAATTTGCAATACTATTTCGAAAACGCGACGTAAATATCTTTTTCTCTTTCCTCTTCTCGTCAATCTGTTGCTCTCTTGCTTACTCGTGTAGTAATTACATAACTTATGTTACTTGGCACTACTTATCATTCGTAGATTGCGATATATCCCTTGTAAAAGTTGTATTATCTCAACCAACGCAATCACTGCAGTATTCATCTTAATTAAGGCAACAGTACGTCGTTTTACATCACTTTCTTTCACTTCGTAATCATAATTCAGATTTCAGCATTTTATTTCGTTAGAGACCTTCCAAACACGAACCTGTGATAACTACTTTGTTCGCACCCATAGCTTTGGCCACCAATAACGTCACCAGACCGATTGGACCAGCTCCTAGGATTAAAACTTTAGAATCGATTCCAATCCCGGCCCGTTTGCAAGCGTGCACTCCCACTGACAACGGTTCCAAAAGCGCTCCTTCTTCCAAACTCACATGATCGGGCAATCTGTATGAAATATTATAACAGTATGAAGAAATAATTTATTTTATAATTTGCTGCGTATTCCAAAAATTCTTTTTTTATTATGTTTTATTGCATTCAAAAAACACATTTGTGTATTATTAATAGTATAACATAAATTTATGTAAAGAAAATAGGAAAGGTGACCAGCAAAACTCACTTGAAGCAAAAATCAGCTGCGTGTTTGTAGAAACGTCTTAGGCTACCATGCACAGGCGGCGTCGCGCAAAACACGATTTCCTTGCACAGATTGTAACGTCCCTCCTTGCAAAACTTACATACCCTGCAAGGCACACCAGGTTCAATAGCAACGCGATCCCCCACCTAAAACATAAGGAACCAAAAATGCCTTTAATATGTTTTAATGAATGACATGCACAAAAGAAATAGAAGCGATAAACATACTTTCAGATTCTTGACATTTTTCCCAAGTTTAGTAACTGTACCGGAAGACTCGTGACCAATTATCATGGGTTTCTTCACTATGAAATCACCAATTCTTCCATTAACAAGATAATGAACATCTGATCCGCAGATTCCAACACATCCCATTTCCAGAAGTACTTCTGCAAAAAGATAAACGAGTTTTTATCCAAATTATTCTTTATCATATTTATATTTTTTTTATTGTCGGCTTTATTGAATCGTTTATTGGATCAATGTTTCAATTTATATATAACGCAATAGTACATTTTTATATTTTTAAGCTACAGTAAAGTTTTTCCCTAACTAAATCAGATCCACATATAGATGCGAAGATACAATGCGTTTTAAGTAGAAATTAATCCTGTTAACTCATCACGTCACATGCATATCTGGAACATCGCTGCATATTACTACGAGCGTCATCGCGCATATTATTGCCACTCAATGTAAATTGGCCCACAAATGTTACGCAACGTTTGAACAAAGCATACTTCTTTCGTTTAAAACGTATATAAGAAACCAAATATATAAAAGATATTTTGAGATTCTTTCCTTTAACAAAGATAATATTACTATATTGATTAAATTACCAGTTATATTACAAAATCTGTGAAACTAACGTTATTAATATCGATTAAATTTCTTGGTAATACTTTCCTTATCATTAACAGCGTTCTTTGTATATATTTTTTATTATTTTCGATAGAAAGAAATATTAGAAGTATCGATTAGAGGTATTTCTTACCATCGTCTTCTGGTTCCTCGATACTCGTATTTTCCTAGAACAAAAATAGAAAAGATTATATGTAGTTACACGTTTAGATCTAATTATAGAAAATACGTGTCTTTGCACAATATTGTACAACTCAATGAAATGTTTAAAGATGAAATTCAACATTGTTGATATTTAAATTTTCAAATATTATATATAATTTTCAAAGATTGATTTAGAACTATTTTAAATCCAGTTTTTCCTTGCAATAAACATCAAGATATGTCTAGAATAAAAACTATTTGCATCTAAATTATATACAATATTTTGTTACAAAGTATCGCATTCAAAAATTAATAGATTAGAAAACTATTATTTTATAAAACCAAAATATTCAATTCACTATTAGAAATAATAATGAAAAAGAAAGCGGATTTTATAGAGAATAAGTTGGCATCAATTTTTCTAACTCGCTGAATATAGAGATAATATAACAAGGAAAAAGTAGCAAATAAGGAAAACGGAGCTGTTATTGATACGAGTACTCGAGCGATAGGTTTAGAGGTCAACAGGAAGATACACATGTTAGGCGCAATCGATTTGTAAGACGATTGCAGTGTGCAGGATTTAAGGGTAGGATTTAAGAGTCGCAATATCAAAATGATTTATGAACCAATAATTTAAAGGACAAATATATAAAACGGATTCTACATAAAATCTAGCTTAATTTCAACGACATTCCATAATCTGCTGATTCTAATATTATGATAGATAGATATAGATCAAAACAAAATAGATCACTTTTACGAAAGCACAAATCGATATTTAATTCGACTCTTTTAATAAAATATTTTAATTCAAATAATTCAAAAATTTTAATAATTCTTATAATAAACTACCAAACGATCGATAATAGAAAAGTCGCGTCAGAATAATTTGCGTAACTCGCGCTACAAAATTTAAACATTGCAACGTACAAAACTTTTTAAATCGTCTGATCAAACGACTATAAAAATCTCTCACTTTTCCATCGGTAACGCATGTATGCATGCAATTTATTAATACAAATTCAACGCGGTTTTTGCTCATTGTCTTTGGTAATTAGAAATCAGGTCAACGATGAAGCTTCGCGGGTCAATCGCAACGATCGCGATGCGGCATGATCCGGGCATGAGCAGGCGCAGCCGTAGAAAGCTCGTAGCTCGTCATACTAACCAGGCGCAGATCGTTGATGCCGTACAGCACAGCGGCAAGATTCTCCCGAGCCATGATTCTTCTTTGCAGAGGGTTTCGACGGACGTAGAAGACTCGTTCGAGGCAGGCGGCGGTCCGCGCACGTCGTGGGGATCCGCGCTTCCGAATATTTTGATAAACACAGAACGGACGGAACGAAACTGCCGCTATATATACACGCGCCCGTGGTTCACGCACGTCGTAATGCTGCACGTTATCACCACGGTGTTATTATCGCCGGCTGAGCCGTCTCCTCCACTACTGATGGCGAGCATTCCTTCGGGACGACTGCGAATTTGTCGAACAGTACGATTTAGACATGCTTCGCAGCTGCACCAGCTGCGTCGAGTAATGCCATCGCAGGAACACGGTGCTTCGTCGGAACTAGTAAATCGATCCAGTCTCGCTGTCCCTTTCGCCGTCAATCAGTCCTATGTCCACAATCACGTGTCACGAACGCGCGAAGAAACGTGATGTGACACGCGCGACGGGCGAGATGTAGCAAAATAATGTAAATCATTATCCTGTTGACCGCGCTTCTCCCATTCCTTCCTTTATAAATTCGGGATTGAACTGTAGTCCCTTCGAGCGGCTCGTGTGCGTTCCATCTTTCTTGCAAAGCCGATGTTTTACATATTTATCGAATCTCTCCATTTTCCCTTCTGGCGATCTGATCTTTAATCTAATCTGATGTCAGTGAGGAATAATGTTTTCAATTAGGCATTCCAGAAGAGTGAGTTTTGGAATGGACCTTCTCAGAAAAGATGGGGAGGAATTTGGAAAGGCCTAAAAATGTAATGACGACTCAGCATGACGACACGTGGTACACAAATGTGTGTCGGGCAAATCCGGTTTTATGTAAACCGTGTCGCGTCGTTCAGAGTTTAAAAATTTGATAAACTCTTGATCTAGAAATAATAATAGTTGTATGTTTAATGTACGGAAAACTACCTCGCGCGACCTGGAATTTCGATATCTCTAATACAAATCCTGCATTTCTATTAAATAAGCTGGTATATTTATGTTCTAGTTCTATTTAATCAGGTCAGACTATGAGATAGTTTATATATGTATTCAAAGATGCACGAATATTAAGTCTCGCATTAATATTAAGTCGTAATCAAGACAAGATTGTGTTCTTCACTAATGACATATAGGTTTTACAAATATATTCAATTTTTTAAATCAAATTTATCTGTAAAATATCTAAAATTATTCTATATATTATTTTACGTATTTTGATATTTTATATTCTATAAAGATATGATAGATGTATCATTGAATATTAAAAACGATACGCAATTGGGGTGAATTAGGGATCGAATGTTGCATTCTCAAAGCAAAACTACTTTCGATCTTCCTACATAGATGAGAAACACTCGACCTTGGCATAAACGGTTCTCTGTAATGCATTTGTTATCTTATCTGTAGGATTAAATTTTTACAAGATCTGAATAATAAAGAGAGCATGAACTCTTCACGTTGTGCCATTACGTAATCTGCACATAATACATCCACATGAGTAACAATAATCTATATAATTTTTATATACAACAGTATATGTCTCTGTATGCACCAATGGTAGTGTAGAAGTATAATAATTAGGAAAGACATTTGCATCCGTAGGTAATATATTTGTATGAAATTATCAACAAAGGTACATCGCGTTAGTCGCGTGAAAAAATAATTTATAACAAAAATGACGAGTACGTACATGCTTCACTCCCAACCCCAAATACCCGTCGATTCTTGAATTGTAGCTCTATTATCCCTACGCACCCTCGTCACTGCGCTTGCCTCTCCCTTGACGAGTATCCTCTTCGATCGGTTCTTTTTGTCGCGTTTTTCAAGTCCTAATTTTGTTCTTCTTTTTATCACGTCTGGCGCAATCGTAGCGGCTGTCGAGACACTTCGTATACTTCGTGTGTCATCGTAATCATTAATGGATGCTCCTTCGCTTCCCGCATCTGATGATGCATCGGACAACTTGTCTTCATTGTTTTCTTCGTCGGTTTTAACATTTTCCACGGTTACATTTCTATTATTTCGTTCGCACTCGTCTTCTGTATTATTTTCTTTTTCGGAATGTAATACTATCGATACTTTTTCAGAATATTCATTTTCATTATTTAAAACAGTCTGTCTCGCTGAAACATGGAAACTTTCCCTCACTGCGTTTTCAACTTGAAGTTGCAGATCACTCATTTGATCTTCCAAATCTTCGATATTCTCGCTGCAATCCTCATACGTTTCTTCGTCACTGTTTTCTTCTTCTTCTTCTTCTTCTTCGTCGACACCCATCTCTTTTAAAAGATCTTTTTCCATCTGCCTTGTTAAACCACTAGCTCTGACTTCAGCGTCTATACAACCTTCACGTCTGAAAAGAAGAATATTTGTTAAATATCAGCAAAAAATATATATAAAATTAAGGCGTAACAATAAACGCGAAGAATTTTACATTATTCTGTTACTTACGAGACATCTTGAAAAGTTGGATACAATTCGCTTTCATATCCAAAACGTCTCTTAAAGAAATCACGGACGCAATTCACGTCCCTTTGAAAATACACTTCTGCGTTTATGTGCTCTGTAGAAATCATTTGTGGAAAATCAATGATAACAGGCTTGCCGTCATCTTTCATCATGATATTAAATTCATTAAAGTCTCCGTGTATAACACCATGATTTGCTAGTCTGACGATCAAGTCCATGAGCTCATCGTACAATGCCTCCACATTGTTTACTTCGTTTACATTACACCTATAAACAAAATTAATTAATTAATTAATTAAATCAGAGCAGCATATTTAATTAGATAGCTGAGAAACATTAAGAAACATACAGCGGTCCACCTTCAACCAGCTCCATGATAACACAATGCCTATTAAAGTCGATTGGTTTTGGCACGGGAAAACCTCTGTCGAACAGTGCTTTCATGTACGCAAACTCTCTGGTTGCCGATATTCTCGACAGATACAACCACGATGCAGACTGCCTGTGCTGATGATAGTCTCTCTTTCCTTTAATATTACGGAAGCACGTTCTGCCTAGCCTGTGCAACTTTAAACAAAGAGAGGTCCCTTCCTCATTCGCAACGACGTAAATGTTAGATTCTTTACCGACACCGATCTGATTGCCGAAAGAGTGAATTATTCCTCTCTGTGCTAAAACCTTTAGAGCTAAGTAATCATAACCGGCATTTGTCAAACGATAGCCGTCATCTAAAAATTTATTGGAATTTGTCAGTAAACAAGTATTTTCCATGCACAAGCATATATGTCTATAAATATACATATTTAATGACTTGCATCGTTTTCCTCGTTCATAGCTAAGCAGTCTGTTCTTGCACAATTCTCTTAACAATTTATGAACCCCACCGTAACGCAGATTCGCTATCTGCGCGGCGAGTGATGCAGGTACGAGTTCATGATTTTTCATACCCATTTCAATCTAGAATTCACAAATTATGTATATAATGAATGACGAATATAATTATGATTAAAATAAAAAAAGATAAAAAGAGCAGCAAGATATTCTGCAGAAATATATCAAAAAATAGTATAAATTGTTCTAAACAGAATGTGGATAAAAAGATATGTTCGTGGCTTATAGGTTAACTCTCGCATACCGACGTTAAAACACGAAAGTCTTCTGGGGTCAAATACCGCAATATCTTAACATTCAACTTTCCCATGTTTTCTGGATGATAAACAGTTGCGAATAATTAATTATAACGCAGATTCACACGGTTTTGATTGAAAATATTGGATCTTTAAAGCTAGAACTTTTACATTGGGCACATGCGCCAATCAACACTCATGCCATACTCTTATCCTAGAGACACTGTAATCAGAGACTGGCCACGCAACTTCCACTTTTGATTGGTCAGCCATGTTTTGGCAATTTGCGCTGTATTTAAATGTATTAAAAACTGTAATCTGACAAGGGGATATATTTAAACGCAAGAACACTTATTTAAACGCAATAACATTTATTTAAACGCACAATGCATGGCCATGGATTTGCTGTCATACATTCTTTTCTGTGTATTATCCCTTTTATCTTTTTTATAAAAAATCCTTAACCGAACACTAAGAAATACGAATTCCACATCTTTTTGTTTTCTCGCTTTTAGAGTCGATAAATATTCAAGAAATTCTGATAAGTATTCCTGATTATCATTATCGTAATTACTATTCTTCGCAAGCTGCATATACATTGCAATAGCAATTAATTTTAAATTGTTTGTGAACTGTAAGGCGTCAGGTATAACATGCTTTTTTCTTATTTGAGAAAAAAGATTTTCAATGCAATCCTGTGTAAAGCGAGATGTTAAAACAAATGTAAAATGTTGTTCTTTAATTAAATATTCTGTTAATTGTATTATTGACATAGTACTAATTATTACACCTCTTTGAACCGGTTTGAACGCACCAATACCTATTCTTAATTGATTAAAAATGTCAATTACTTCATGTAAAAATTGAATATAATCCTGATACACGTTTACATGTTTTGTGCCAAGTGCTAATCGAGAACTTCTTGATGTCATGACAGAAAACCATTTATAAATAATCTTAACAAACCATGCAGTGGTGAGGTAATGTTTCTTTCTCTCTTGTGCATGTGTGTGTGTGTGTCTCTCTCTCTCTCATGCGCGCATGAAAATCTTTTTTCTCAAATAAGGAAAAAGAATGTTATTGCAATGCGGTGCTGCGCAACCTCCCATTTTGCAAGTAAGTATTGCAAAATAATAAAAACAATCTCACAGATGTTAACAGTTACACAGACGTTACATATTAGAAGCAATTTCTTTTTATCCCGTAGGATGGCGCACCAATCGGTGCGCCATGTTTTGGCACCGTGGCCAGTCTCTGATTACAGTGTCTCTATATTATCCATAGAATACAAAACCTACGTATGTACGATAGTAAGTTTGCTGCAACAATGGAACAATGGAATGCACATGCGCAGATAATGATACATAATATCGTGATCAATAATATATAATAAAATAATGATATATAACTTCACACTTTTTAATTTTTCACTTATTTTTCTTTTTGTTTTTTGATAAATTTCGTATATACATAGATTTATCTTTTGGTTTGAATCAAAAGTTTGTTCTCTCATTAATTTCTTATGTTTCAAAATGAAAATGTCGTTTTGAAACTCATCTTTAAATCGTACTGCTTTAAAAAATGGAAGCTCTTTTTTAATTTTATTTCATTACGTAAAAATAAACGATCAGTTTTTATAGTGAGTTGTACTACTACCTCATATCTCGATCGAAAATAGCGAGGGCTCATAGCGGACTTTTTGATAATGAATTTTAGCAGATGAAGGCCAGAAACTGTGGTCGTGAAACAATTCAAATGTTGATTTGTATTATTATAAATTTATATGTATTTAGCACATTTTTATTTACACATTTATTTTCAATAATCTAATTATTTTTACAGATAACTGCATTTTCTAAAATAAATTGTATTATTATATTAAATATTATTAATTATTAAATATTACTATGAAATACTTTTGTATATACTAATGTCTCGAAAAAATATATTACTAAATTATAAGCTAAATGAATTATAAAAATATATTATTCAATTGTAAGCTAATTTTTTCTCATCGATTAGAAATAGTTGTATAAAAAATTTAATTATTCGCATATATTTTAATTAATTTCAGTTAAGTTACTCATCTATTTTTCACTATCACTACTTTTTACTACATCTGGATTGAGAATAGAGAGCACATACAATAAAATTTTGACGACTTCTGGCTCTGTTTCCTTAACATCATTCTCTAATGTAAATCTACTGATAGCTTCCCGAATGTTTCGAGGAAGACCAGCGCTCCGTGCAATTAGTTTTCCTTTTTGATTATTGCTAACTAAAGACCATAATATGGAACCGGCTAAATTGACTTCGCACGGCGATCCGTTCTTGAAGATGTCTTGTAGAAGATTGATGAAATCCACTGGAAGATGGAAAAATTTACTACTTTGTAATTTTAGTAATTCGTAAATGAATACTATAAATTTACAATATTATATTGCATCAGCGCATTTATATTTATTTGTATACCTGAGCTGAGAAGCCGAGATCTATTCGTTATGTTGAATGCTAAATTACGTAATATTGATATCGCGAGAATTTTAATCGATGATGAAGAATCCTTTGCCAAGTGTATTAAAACATCCAAAGCGTCGGTAGCCTAAAAACAATTTTATATTTTTATTAAAGAATTAATATATACACTTTCGTACTATACCTTTGGCACGCACAGCTGTCCTTCTTCGTAATAAGTAAAATCTATTAAAAATTCCAAGTAATACATTTCGATTAGTAGCCACAGTTTCATTCTTTTAGTGACACTAGGATGTATTTTAGTAAACAATTGTAGAAGATTGCTCTGTAAAAATAATAATGAATGACAATTAAACAATAGACTAATTAATTACATTAATTTAACAACAAAGCGTATCATGCTAAATTTCATCGTTACAAGTATACTTCGTATTGTAAAAATAGATGATTACTTTTGAGATAGAAACCCTACACTCGTGAACATGCACCGCGTTCCGCAAAATGTGAAAGGCGTAATGTATCTTGTGATTATCAAAAAGCTGATCAGTTCTCTCAGTTTCCTTGCATATTACTTGGATAATAACGTGTATCAACGCAAGCGTATTTGGTGTTTTCCTTACTCCACTTCCTGGAACTATTGTCGTTAATGTTAAGGATTGTGCAGCTGAAAAATAACATGAGAAAAATCTAATTAAGGAAGATCATATACAGCGGAAAAGATCATACTACGACACTAATCTGTGACAATAGTTGAGTGCTAAGTTGAAACATCATCTTACCAAAGTTACATTTCGTTTCGGTAAAGGTCGCAAGTAATTTTAAAGCAGATATTGACACCGTTTTGCTTAACGATATCCAAGCCCATAACTTATGCACCACGTCTGCCAAACCTTCTTTCGCTAGGCTTTCTTTAACGCATTCGTTTCCGTACATAAAGTTCATCAAAAGCGTAAAGATGCAGCTCACATCGTGCAACAAAAAATGAGTCTGTGCAACATAAAACAATATTTTTTATAGAAATTGCATAGCAAATTGCAATTGAAATTTTGCGTATATTAGATAGACGTTGTACGTCTCTGATTTGTATCTGATCCATACAGAGAGAAGAGAGGAAAAGAAAGTAACAACAGTTCAGTGTAATTTTTAGTCTCTTACCTTCTTCTCCGCTTGTTTCTTATAAAGCTCGAATGGTTGGAGATTCAATTTAACGTACAATTCTTTTAGAATCATTAATGCAGTCTCGGGGAGATTATTTTGCAGGGCTATTTGTTTTGCCGTCTTCGACACACACAGTAAATTTGCAAGAGCGCCTATAACAAGACCCTTGTCCTCCGCTTGTTTGGAATTCTTTTTGGATTTCGTATAATTATAGGCGGTAAAGAGATGCAGCAAAACTTTACACAATTCGCCTCCTATCGTTTGCTTTTCGTTCGATGGCTCGTTAATGTAAACTTTCACACAATCACCTTCCCGAGACCGAGGATACGAATTCGACGCACAGAAATAAAAATCCGTTTTTGTCTTTTCCGGATTATCATCCACGAAGTTGGACGCTTTAGCACGTGTTAGAGTGGTATCGAGTAAAGTCCGTGAAAAAAATTTATTTTTCTCCTGGAAATCATCCTGGCAATCATTTCTAAAGTTCTGAATTTCCAGAGATAGCAGAAAGGCTAAGCAACTAATGGCACTCATTCTCAGATCTGTCGTCGAATCCTGTATTGCGAAGCAAATAGAAGCCAAGATCTTTGCCGGTGTGCATGATTCTAAAGCGCTTTGAATAGTTTCGAAATGCTGGTTCTCCATCAACGAAAGCGCTGTTACGAAGTTATAGATTTCCGTCCATAATCTGTTGCGCAGATATATCAGGCGTGGTTCGTTATGCTCTAAATGAAGTATATATTTAATTGTTGCTATAAAAAAATTGGTAGAACATTTGATTATTATATAATAATATTGAAGCATACAATACGTACGATATAGGTCAATATCCAAAAAGCAAAATAAAACGTAAAGTGAATCTCGGGAGAAAACAACAATAGTTGTGTACTCTTTGCTGTGCCTGATGGAATTTGTTAGAACCGTGCAAATGTTAATGTACATCTCTAACTGATCGGAATAATCATCCACATCCTTTCTGCTTTTAATTATTTTTGGGATTTTATCCAAACACCTTACAATAGGAGAGATCAGATAAGACATTATATATAAAAAGATACATTATACAGAAACCAGATACTCTGATATAAATTTTTTAGCGTACCTACCAAAATAAATATTTATCGACAGAATGTTCGTATATTTGTCGAACTACTTCATGTTGTCCAACAAATATTAAATTGTTCAATAAAATACAAACAGCTGTGATAAGCGCGGGCGTTGTTACGTAGTTTTGCATAAATGTTAAGTTATCTGAGGAACTATATTTTTCTGTGGAAACTGAAAACAAACAATAAAGAATAAATTTAAAATGTATAAGAGTTGCATAAGAGAGATATTTCTTCTTATAATATACAGTTGAATAATGTAATTACATGGTTGTAATTCATCCTGGCAATAGTACAAACGCCATATCACGTGTGGAAGAATGAAAGATTGATTGTTGTAAACATTACAATCCATAGTCCCATGTACATTCTCCAAGGTTTTGCAAATTTTATCATTAATTTCTTCTCGCTGTCTTATATCCACCGTAGATAAACTATAGATATTGGAGCATAGGACACCAATTTCATGATAAATATTGCGTTGCTCAGCATATATCAGTATAGCTTGCGGTTGTAGAGAATCATCCTAATCAAAGAAATTATTTTTTAAAATATCTTTATAAATATTGTGTTTTAAAATTGAGAAGATGTTTGAGTATATATCTTGTCGACTAAAGCATAGTTTAAAGCAAAGTTTATAAAGCAAGTTTAAAAAATAATAAACTTTTGAAATTAATTTTACACTTTTGCACTACTTTTACACTTTTTATTATTCAAAACATTAAGTTTCATCAATTTTAAATAGAAACCTTATTTTTTTTAATTGTTTTAAGAATGTATTTAAGTTTTTAAATTTATAAATTAAATAAATATTTAATTTATATTGATGCATTGATACTCTTTTCATGCTTACACAATGGAAACTCATAGTATTGCAGTTCTTTAACATGTTAGAAAATGCAATACATGCTTCTTCTTTCACTAAACAGCATTCCTCTTTATTTGTAATGCACTGAAGTAACGTATGACACAGATCACTTGGTGCCATGGCGATCGCATTAAGAAGCTGCGACATAGTATGCACTATGTTCATCAAACCTGCCAATAACTGCAGAGCGGAAGCACGAACTAAAGGATCTCTATTTTGCCATAACATAGGTAACCAACTTAACGAACGACCTTCCTCGTACCAAAATACCATCCACGACTGTAAGTACAATAATATTATTTGCATTAGTCTTATTCATTTATATAAAATATGATAATTAAAACTAAACAATTGCAGAAAATATCAAACTATAGAAATCTTTAAATAAAACGTTAATACAGACGCATTTTTGAAATATCAAATCCTACTCACGTTCTTATTAAAATACACTTGCATCTGATGCAACAAATGATTGAGACATATTATCGAATTTCTTGTTATCGACAAACCCATGAAACTAACTGTACCAGCACCGTGAAAAGACATGATTAGCTCGATAAGTGTATTGCAAAGAGATATTAGTAGATTCTTATGATTTCCCCATTCGCACTGATTGATCAAATATGTCAGGCATGTTAGCAACCAATCGAGGTAAGCTGCAAGAAACATAAAAGAAAAAAGAATGATGATTCTGATAACAAATTTTATAAACTCAAAATCTTAATAATATGAAGATTTTATTCAAGAATATTATTTGAAGATGAGACAGACACGAATACCAACCGAGATTGTAGAAATGTTGTTGATCTCCAAAGCACAGCGTCGAGACGACAAACTCAACAAACTGAATCCAAGTATTTTTAGATTCATCGTTGGATTTTCCTTCGATCGCCGAACACGTACGTACTAATTTAAATATGAATTGATGTATATTCTGATTGTCAACTTCCATGTTCTTGAATAACTCTGCCAATGATCTCGTCATATTTTTTACAATCTTACTGACCCACAAACATCCACCTGAGTATTAAAAAGGATATTTAATGCCGCTTTAAAATGCTTATTCAAGAAACGACGGTATTTTCGTTCGTTGACTGTTGAGTTATACCATTTTTTCGAATAGTTAGATACAGGTGTAAAAAGTTCAAAATGTCCACAAATAAATCACAATCTTCCTTATTCGTGGGATGCGATAATAAAAAGCGCTCGAACGTTTGTTCCCATGGCAGCGAGTCGATATCTTCCGCGACTTGTGGCAGTACTTCGTAAAATTTCAGATACCTGGAAGATTATGATTAAATTAGACAATAAACAGTAATGCAGCATAGATTTAACATCAATCAATACGAATAATATGTACATTAGCAATAATGATAAATAACAACTTACATTGTAAGATAGTCTAGTGCACATAGAACGCTATTATGCGTAGTGGAATTTTGAATGTTATAAAGTTGCTTTTGACAACAATATTGGACGGAGCTACTTTGTAGAAGAAGCAAATCTTTCTCGGAAATCGCAAGTTTTTCGGTTATAATTGCAGGCATTTTTAAATCATCTAAGCGCTTCCATAAAATATTTCTATCACCATGCAAATTCCATGCCAACTTTAGACTGAGAAAACTTAACATCAGATCATAGTCGGGTACTAAAAATTATATATTCAAACATTATTTGTTTTTTTCTTGTTTCACAATTTAAAAATCTTTAAAACAGTTTTTACATGAAATCATATAGAATTAATAATAATTTTCAGTTACGTGGAATTTTTACATTGTTAGAAAATTACTTACTATATGATTTTGTTGTTTGCACATGACACTTTGGTTTTAAAAAATAAAAACATTCAAACGGTACTTTCATGCTGCTTAGAACAATGTAAGGTAGCGACACCTCTTCGTTAATGGTTATCATGCAGTCGTGTATTTGTGCATGTTCACCATATGCAAGCAAGCATAACAGTTGCACACCATGTTCCTTCATATACTTATCATTTGGAAATAAAAGGAGACCTAAAAACGTAAAGTTTTATATATTTGATATTAAAAAATGAAAATAACAAAAAAGAAACTTTATTATATTATATGTTTAATACAAGCTTCAAATAGAAGAGAGAAAAGAATCATATGATATATAAAATATACGTACTTCTTAGGACATTTATGAGAACATCAAAATCGGCAGATAATGTTTTCCGTGTAGAGTAGTCAAAAAATGCAATAGATTTTAAAATGCTGATTATAGGTACCACTGAATCTGAATAATTCATGTGATCTTTTTCTGTCTAAAAATAACAAAATTAAATCAAATATAAGAAATAATATTCCTTTTGTAAAATAATATAGATTAACCCACCAGAGCTTTTTCTAAAATATCTAAAATTAAACGTAATCCATCTTCCTTGAAGACCGTTTCGTGCGACGAAACATTGGCAAATATCACGTTAAGTTGGTTTAATACGGATTTCCGTATTTGTGGCTCGATACTTGTGTCCTTCAACATTTCCAACAATGTTATTATATCGCATTCCTACAAACAAAATATTTTTGTTAATGGAATAATTCAAAATCATACGTATAATTATTTCCAAAGAAATAAAATAACATAAAATGGAACTTAGAAAATCTTAATTAAATGTACAAATTATTATCTACCAAAAAAAAAAGATTATACGCACATGCACATGCACACGAAAAGTTGTAACTAAAATATTCTAAATGTAAATAACCTGATAATGATTATATATATTCTTAACAATGCCTTTACGCTTAAGTATGCACAACGAACTAAGAGGTGTGTCGTGTACAGGTAGATGCAGACGTGGTAATTTGTGGCGCGCATTTATTTCCATTGCAACAAGCCAGAACAAGCGACGTGATGCTTTTTCCCGGATCTCACTACTCGGTGAGTAGAGAAATCTTATATTTCCTTTTAATTGCTGAAATTAACAGTTGTATAATACATTATTGATAACCACAAAAGAGCCAAGTTAAATCACCTCAATATCTGGCAATCCAATGCCATCGGCAATGTCAGGATCATATAACTGGATTATATATTGGCCTAAAGGTGTACGAATGTCAGCATGGCATTGTAGCAGATGCATTACTGGAATCAACGCTTCCATAGTTCTCGACCATCCAGTCGAACGCATTTGTGCTTGTGCTTTCAATATAAAAAGTAGCATGTCTGTCGACGCGTTTTTTATCTGAATGTCATATCAGTAAAATCAACTTGTGAAGCACAGTGTGTATGTACAATAATTTTATAGTTTACAGAACAAAATGTACGATCAAATATATCTTATTACCTTTCTGTCCTTGCTTGTTGCGCCATCACAAATAATTAGCGTCAGGGCCTCCGGTTTAAGTAAGAACAGCAAGTTTTCCCACGTCAGGTTGCCTTTATTATGCTCAGCTCCTAAAATATTCTTGACTAGAAGATGACATTCGATATACGTAATACGATGAACATTCGTGTCTTCGTGTTTTAATAGAGCCAGTATCAAATTTGTCGCCGCCGCATCAATATTGCTTTCCGTGAAATGCTTCCACGTATCCCGTAAATAGTTTACAGCTATTTTAACAATAGTTGAAATCTTATAATATGATGCTGCTTTGAAGATATCCGCTAATATCTGTAACGTTTCCAAGACCGACGCTTCCAACGAATGTTCCGATATAGAAATAGCGTTCTTTATACACTTGATAATAACTGGCGCGTCTTCATGAGCCAGGATTGTCAATGTTAGTTTATAATACTCGGAAAGGGGCTATAAATAAATAAAAAAAAGCATTTGTATTCACTCATGGTAATTAGTACCTGCGGTGAGAAAATATAGAAAAGAAGATAATTAAATCACTCACAGAAACGTAAGAACAAATCATGTTATGCAATTCTGTACACAATAGGTCTAATGATGCATCCCCTTCGGCTTGTACTATGCATTCTCGTAAAGTATCCGGTACAACGACCCGTGCCCTATTGAATGGCACAAGACCGCGTAACAATCGCATAGTAATAGTCATAAGATGCAGGTATATTATTCTGAAGTAATCCGCGTTATTCCAATCGCAAAAATGTTTCATCAGCTCCCCCAATAAATCGAACAGCATCCTCAGATCATTCTGTATCTTTGTTTCATTTTCGTAGCACCAGATATGAGGCGTTATACTAATTAGTAATAATCGTACTAACTCGTGAGCTAGGTCTACGATGTATTTAACGTTTCGTAGAGGCAAAGAGGAATCAACGGGTATGTTTAACTGGGAGAGAACGTATTTCAAAGATTCTATGCAGTAAACTGGCAGTAGCATCTGCTGTGACTGCAACGCGGAATCGTCAATATTCTCATTGATACTTTGACTTCTGTCGCTGGTCCCCTAAAAAAATATCAGATGTTACTAGATGTAAAGAATTAGTTGGATATTTAAAACTATGGCATAATAAATAGAATAAACTAAAAAATTAATTACAAACTCGATCCGATCGAGCTTTTATAGAAAATCGAAATTCACTCACTGCCGATTGATACGCTTGATAGTTAACTTCAGGTACACCGCTGTCTGGGTCTCCAACTTCCGAAGATGCATAAACATTGGTATCTAATTTATCAGCTAATAACTATGTAAATACACAAAAATTAGCATATCTCTCGACGCCTTTTTTACACAACAAAAATGGTATTAAGGTATATTGATATTGTCAATAAAAGAAATAATTGTCATTATTAAATATTAAATATAAGAAGTTCTTATTGTCATATACATTTACCTTTTGCTCCTTATTTGCTATACAGGGTTCGCAATAATAGTAAATGCGAAATCTTAAGGCACGGGTGAGTTTGCGCAAAGTTTTAAGCACAGTTGGAATCACGCAAGCGACATTAGGGTCCGGTACGCTGGCACTTGATTGAAGAAGACTATGAAGTATCTGTAATTTTAGATACATTATTTTAGATGCATCTCTCATTACATTATCATTATTTTAGGCATGCGTTTTTACCAACGTTATTCCAAACGCCGTTAAATGCCTGTTTAAATAATCGAATTTATAAAACTAAAATTTACTATAACTATTGCTGGCCGCTGAAGAAAAACCTCTGCTGGAAAATCTTGCATCATGACATTCATTATGAACTGACACGTGTGCAGTATGAGATTGGTGTCAGTGGTGTTATTAAGAGCCTCCTCCACCGCAGCAAGTACCGCTTTATCCGATGTGACTAGTGGCTGCCATGGCATTGCGAGCCACCTAATACCATCTTCTAATAGTATGCTAAATAAAAGAACCTTTTTTTAATATCTTTTTTCAATTAATCTTCATAATTTAGTCAGATTTTATTATGCTTGCCAACTGATACTATAACAATGTATAAAACCCTATTTGCTACGTTACAATAATCTTACCTCTCTACGTTTTCATGCTGATTGGTTGATTCATATTGGTCTTCTTTCTCAATCTCCTCATTTCTGTATTCAGTATGATCTTGCGTTTTTGTCAGAGATTTATTATATTTTAAGTTTATATTTATGGCAGAATCCTGCAATGAAATTACAATTTATATTTCATGTGTTTCAATATGTAAAAAGCAGCATAATAATATTATTTAATAATATTTTATTATCATACCATCTTGCTATCTGTATTTGATTTATTTATCTCACTTCCTATATGCAGAATGGCTTTTTCAATCTCATCCAACTTTGCGTGCCATTTAGGAGAGATCTTTCTTTTTAAGTCGTGGAAGTCATTCTGAAACCTCAATTTTCCAAATGCGTTCAAGTAACCGTTAGCATCTGCCTTAAAATGATAATTACATAATCAAAATACAATAAGCTTTCCATGAATTAAAAACTTTCTCATGAGCTCTAGAGTATCATAACGAATTAATGAAATAATCTTGAAGTAAACTTTCCATGTCAGAAAATATAATTATATAAATTGTTTTCCAAGCAAATATTGTGTTAAAATCGGTCACACTAGTAAAGTAATCCAAATACCTGTACCAGCCGCAGTAAAAAATTCAATACTTTCTCTGGCTGTGGAACAGGCTCAAAGGAGAACCAACTGAATAGTTTCCGAATTATCCCCTTCTTGATAGCGTCACAGTCGCACACAAAACCAAGATCGTATTTGGAAATAATATTATCCAAGGCTCGTAATCGTATCTCGTCGATGGTATGATCTAAACAGTGTATGTAGTGTTAAAAGGTATGTACATACGCAAAAAAACGTATTATTTGAAATTTCCCAACGATTATTTATTTGTCTCACATTTCTGCCTGTGTTTTACCTAGTTTCTTGATGTGTTCGGCCGTTATTCTGCCGGTCCTTAGCATCGTAAATAATAATGTTGTTTTGCCCAATTTTGTCAGATTCTTGTAGATTATACAAACTTTGAAGATTTAACCGCCAATATTTTTAGAAACGATCAGATGTGACAGGAAAAAGAAGTAAGACAGCGACTTTAGTAGTAGCCAGCTCAACTACGATGTCGTCACTGTCGGTAAAGAAACATCTTACCGTCTGTATTTGTCATTCCGCTGCATTTAGTACGCAAGAATTGGTATAGATAGTGCCTGCTGTTCCTTTCTATGCTCGATGGGAAGTCGCGCGTACTCGATTCCATTCAGATTTCTCACGGTAAATCCGTATAAAAGCGCACGCTGCCCGTGGCTTCGCAAGATCGCTCAATCGAATGTCATGCGACACAGCGATCACGCGATACGTCATTTGCGATTCAGAGATAAAAAATTCTAACAAATTATGCCATCAATCATTGTTCCAAGAGAAAAAAGCATTTTAGTTTCCACCCCCTGGCAGTTTGAAATAAAACTAAATAATCGGCTTATAAATTATGAAAAATCTTCAGACACGAATAGTTTGAATATTTCAAAGAAAATTAATATTTGCTGCAAGAACAATCAGCTTTTATCTACTCCCTTTCCACCGCCATATATCGCCAAAGCTTGCTATTTTGCTTGAATTCAGAATTAAATTTTAATATACTGTATTTTTATTTTAATAACCTTGGATTCGAACGACTTAAGAAATTCGAAGAATTTGAGATTAAAAACTTATAGAGAAAGCTTACTTTGAAAAGTAAGCTTCCAAAGTTTGTTCCGTTCAAATCGTCCGAGCATTGGAAAATGTCTATAGAAATGCCATTATCAGGAATGAGAGGAAATTTGCCTTGATCGAATAGTAATAGACTAAATAGATTCTGATTGAGTGATCGACAACAACAGGGTAATTGACAACAAAGAGTTTTCAAAGATCCGTTTAATCGTTTTATGAAATTACAAGGACAATTCGAAGCACATGCTTTCCGCTAACGAGGTACGTGTAGGTATTACAATCAGTTTATAATTTTACGACACTGACGTACATAATTATGTACATATCATTTAACTGCATATAAACATACAAAAGATTTAAGATTAATCATCGAGTCGTTGGTAATCGCCTCCGAAATTATCGTCTTTAGCACCACGATCGACCTGTCGGCTTGCCCAATACATATCAGATGTATCTGCATAGCTCGAAGCCTCGTCGCTAGCTAAGAAAAATTTGTCATCCCGTAAAAATGCAAAAGCTTTTTGCAACTCTGTAATTCTTCCGCAGTGTTTGCACGTAAATTGCACGTTGCACATGGAAATCATTTCTAATTTACTTTCAAGTACACTGCTTTTAACGCAACCCCGTTGATTGTTTCGAATCTTTTCTATTCCCATGCAATTATAAAGTGAGTAGATTTATGAAAGATGACCGAAAACGAGGATTTATTTTAGATTAATTTCACAAAGACAAGTGTCAACGTTACTTAAAAGTTTCATTTATCAAGTTGGTGCAAGGAATACCTCGTGTTTATTAGATAAGTTTTGAAATCAAAGTTATAGCAAGATCAAAGCAGAACTGCCATTACTAGCTTTAATAGACCCCTTCTTCACGTTTTCACACAAAAATAGAATGCTTTTTACGTGTGTTTTTTTAATGTCTCTGAATTTTGAGCAGAATTATTTTATGCAGAATTTAATAGAAAGATAGCAAATTTTTCGCACTAACCAGCGATGTTACTTACGGGATGACCCATACCCATAGACGCCGGGTAAACAACCGAAATGTGATTCGTGCTAGGTGCTTCTATGCTAATAATATTTAACGAAACGTGACGCGTTACGCTTGCAAGACGGCTTGCTATGGTTCGTGCGTTCGATCATTTACAGATGTTGCTGTAAAAACATGATATATAATACTTTGTATTAGTGAGGCGTACCAGAAATAACTTGTTAATGAAATGATGGAACGACGGAGCACAATGGAGCAGGCTGCTCGCATACTCTTCTCACGCAATTACGTAATTATATATATATATATATTTATAATTTTATATATATATATATATATATATATATATACCTACGCGAGAGAAACGTATATAAGCGAGCAGATAGATCTTTTTGTATCTTTTTATTATCTGAAATTATGCGGAGGAAGAGATTCTTTTACTATCGTAAATCAATTTTTTTCCAGGTGCTTCCATGGACAAGCAAAACGCGTACGAGGCGAATTCGCGCGCATTGTGCTTCTGTCGCACATTGTTAACCCGCGATACACACTGTATTTTTTTAGTGATGCACGTCTGCATCATTCCGTTAGAAATCGATAACGTCGTTTTCCGACGCAGCGTATACGTATCTCGATGTTTGTTGTCTTGCTCTCGATTCGAGCTCTTTCTCTCTCTCGCTCGCTCGCTTTCTTTCTCTCGTTCACTTCTCTCCTAAAAATCTTCGGTGTAACAAGAAAACTTTTCGGAAAATTCTTCCATTCCACCAAAAATTACATTCAATTAAAGCATACGACTCTCTCGAGAGCTCGATCTACGTTCGCAATCGCAAGATTTCTATTACGCATGAGAATTATTGCTTCCTTTGTTATTCGATATGATGAGTATGGTCACGCGACGAACGCAATTTGTTATTCTATTGAGTTTCACTCGTCCATTGCTTTTAGATTGCGTCCAACGTTCTAGACGAGTCCGCACTCGGGTATGACTCCCCTGTGATGTCATAACGTTATTAAAAAGTTATCCTGTTTTCATTTTTTAGCGGAATTCGCAATCCAATAGCAAAAGAAAAGCCATTATCGATGTAAAAATTCCAATTTGCTTTGACGCATAGTTTCGGTAGTTAACACACATACTCGATTTCTTTTATCGCCTTGAAACGATTGAAACAAACTTTGCATTTGATA
The DNA here is from genome assembly GCF_003672135.1 of Ooceraea biroi. Lineage (NCBI taxonomy): Eukaryota > Metazoa > Arthropoda > Insecta > Hymenoptera > Formicidae > Ooceraea > Ooceraea biroi. The sequence goes on from NC_039506.1 coordinate 4,436,785, forward strand.
AATGATAAAACAAATTTTATGTAATTACATAGATGTACATTCTTTTGTTTTTTGATTACAAAAGTTTGAGAACCGACGTTTTCCATTACGCTGTTAGATACGTTACATTCTAAAAGCAATGAGCTGTTAGTGAGGTATCAATCGTTATATTAATCGAGAAAATGTGCCATGAATCTCGTTGTGCTGTTGTTAATAAACACGTCCGTCCGCGATTTATAATAAAATGCACCGTAACGTGGTAAAAGCGTGTGTATATACGTGGTTAAGCTACGAGCTCCTTGATCCCTTTAACCCCTTCTCTACGACAGTGTATTAATATGCTGCCACTCTCGATATAGCAAAACTCTTTCATCGATCTCTGATATAAAAAGGAATTCAAAGATATAAATTATGTAAATTGCAACAATTTGTTTACCTACATAACACTACATTATCCTATAAAATTGTATATAATGACATTGTATAAATATTCTACGATAAAATTGCGTTCTATCAAATACATAACACACACAAATTTTGTTACATATGATAATACCTTCCAATGAGCTTTTACGAGTTCGTTATTTAACAGAGCTCTCTACGTTTTTTTTTTTCGAGTTTACTTTATTTAAATATATTTAGCGTAATCTTTAGCGTATCATGCGCAAATTTATTTACATTTAAGTAATTGAGCTATCGATTTAAAAGACGTGTTTGCATATCGAGAGTTCCATACAAGTCTTGTTTTTAAAAAGTCGCCTGATCACATGTAATCGCATCACATGTCTCTTTTGGTGTATAAATTATTACCGAATGAGATCGCATTGAGTAGAAGGGGTTAATTTGATGGCTACATTCCAAAATCTCCACCCCGAATACTCGAGATAATCCAATTATAGCAATTTTTACGACAGTGTCTCTAACAAGTTATTTTCTCTTTTATTTTTTTCCAGTTTTATTAAAATTAATTCCATGTAAATAAATCATCAATGAATAAAATAATTTTACGTATTTGTTCAATATGTAAAAATGAATATCAAAATTGCGTGATTTATCAGAGACGTCCAGCTTTTTAGGCGTCTCTTCACTCATAAATTCTTTATCATCTTCTTTCATCGATGATTAATTTCTTTATAGAATGTTGCATCAACTCTACATCTTTTGTGCAAAGTTTTAATAAATCTAACAGTACCGCACGCATCCTGAGCCACTACAACGAATAAAGGATCTCGATGTAACGGGGCAAGATGTCAAATTGCCACCCGATACGAAGCTAAGTTGGTGTGTCTCACAGTCGCACAGATAACAACGGCTAGAATCGACTTTAGTTTCATATATGCAGTTAAACAATCGGACCAAGTACAACGTATTAGGGAATTAATTAATTAGATACACCGGGCCTCTCTAATGGAGCACCCATCAAAAGGTACAAGAGAGTGAGAAGCGACACGAGAATTCGTTATCCTTAAAGTCCCTATCGAGGTACGAGGAAAGAGGGAAGAGGAAACGGCGAGTAAATCACGATGGGAAACACATACATCGTATATGCTATTACGAAAAAATAATAGATATCGTTAAATGTTAATTATAAATCGGCCCGTCTCGGCAACGATCGATGTGATTCAATGCCAAGTCGTCCATTGTTTTAACAATTTATCGTAGACATCAATAACGATAATTTTTGCTTGAAAGTGTACGTGTGTGTACGCGTGAGTGAGTATGTGTCTCTGTATGAATACGAGAGTATTTTGTGTCACTTTCGATCTAGAGAAAAGTTGACGAGAGGAAGATACGTTCTCTCATAATTAATTAAATCATATTTTCAACGATAAATCAATACGTGCGCGATAAATATTTAATAATTGGTCGATAAATGTCGTTAACGATAAGTTGTTATAAAACTTCAATCATGGAAGCGCAGTTGTGCTTAATTAATGTTGTACTGACTTGGTACGAGAATTAAAACGCGAAGCTTCAAAGTTTTGATTTTTTAATTGATAAATTACGATAATTTTATGCATGAAAAATAACATTATAGCTTACATTATATTATCCGTGAAGAAATGCAATTGCAATTGCGGTTATAGGGAAAGTGGACAAGTCCAACAGAAAAGGTTACCGATGCTAAACAATATTCAGTACATATTTGTGACTAATGATCGCTAACTACCCTCATTTAAAATACTGTCTGGTTTCAATCGACTCCTATGGGCATCGATGGAACAGTTTCGTGTTTCCGTTCATACGCCGGAACATTTGCGACGAATATAATCGTTACGTTGCACATTCCCTCTCTCGTTTCTCTCTCCATTGTTTTATTAAAACTTACGCGCTAGCTTGTGTGTATATATATGTACGTATGTACACATATATGTATATAGATATTGTATGTATACATACAATATATAAATCAATTTATATGTATATATATATATATATATGTATATATAAGAGATATGGTAAATGTATAATAAATTAATTGTTAATGTCGTTATTAAACTTATTTACGATGCATCATTAACAACTAGTGATATGTACTCGTTTTGAACTATAGCGTTAGTTTGATGCGACCCTGAGGTGAATGCGCGACACCTCCGACGATCGAGAAGCGATCGAAAAGCGATTCCAGGCAACGAAATCAATCATTAAATCAAAATTATTCGGGTAAATTATACTTTTATTGAAATAATAATCTCATTTTTGAGCTCCATTTAATTTGTGATAATCTCTTATTCGCAAGGCTCGTGTCTTTCTGCATTCGGTTACAACCTCATCATAAAAAAGAATAAGAAAAAGACGCACTCGCATTCGGATTTACGAGACATACTAATTAAAGGTTTCCGTAAGATGTTAAAGGTTTGCATAATTATGCGATTCTGATTCTTACTGGCATATTAATTCACGTTTCGCGATCAGCATATAAGCAATTAGACTTTGCGCACAAGTTTGGCCGGTCCTGCCGACCATCCGAGCTTGCGAATTCCGCATACAAATTCCGCGTGGCGTGTAGCATCGCGCCGTTTCCGCGTTTTATTGAATCAACCCTCGGCCGATTAGGCGAGCGCTGACGATTTTCGTCGGGTCACCGCACAAAAGCCTTTTGTGTTCCGAGGCTACTCTCTCCGGGAAAAACGCGACCACGCCAGACGGACAGCCGCGAAGTGGCTTCGTCTCCTCTCTCTAACGTTCCTTCTCTTCTTTTTTTGCCATTTGCACAATGCAGCTTAGAGCGATCGATATTTCTGTGCGCGTTAATTCACGTTTTTGAAAAACGAATCTATCGTTGCTAGTATTGTTGCTTGTACGGAACCATTGTTCGTAGTTATTTCTTTTTTTTTTACTGTTACATTATACGCTTTCCGTGCGTTTTTAATTGAAAAAAGCTTTTACCCTTTAAAGCATCCTTATTGCACAGATAAAACTATTCATTGCAGGCGCGCAATGAAAACGCAAGCCGAAAATATTCACAGAGTAAGCAGTTCGATTACGCCACATGTTCGCACTTAATCGAACGCGCTTAACCGAACATTTCGACAAGTTTTAACCGCTGTTTGCAGAATCAGTATAATCGCATTCGTATAAAAATCGCGCGCAATGTACAGTATTTTGCTACTTTTTACAGAATATTGCTGTTCGCTTCTCGATCATTTTCGGCCTTGCACCGACACCTCGCTTTTGTGTGATATCTCTTTTGCTTTCTCGCTTAATCCGGCACACGTGTCGAGAAACGACAACGTGTACGCCGTACAGGCAATTGTTGATATGTATCGTTTTCAGCGTGGCTTATTGCTTAACGTATAGCTACGGCTCTTGTAAATCTAGTGACTTATATCTATTCCTACGCCTGTACCAGCGGCGCGCAAACTCGCTTTTGTCACCCGGACAAATATCTCGGAATATCTCGGAAATATCAAGACAAATCGCACAAATAACATGGTGTAACACAGTTAAACAAACAAGTGAGATAAAAATAAATAAATGAGATTCTTAACTTTTCACGATTAATTGTGTTTCTTCCCAAAAGAGGATGCTGGCCCCAGTTGTCGCACTAATCGGTTTGTCAATAACTAATTATCTTAACGGTTCGGTTTTTATCATTATAGAAATAAATTACAATAATTACGATGGCACAATTAAAATTATTACTACAGAAACACAGATGTATTAATTTGATCACAGAGAAACAATTCTAAATTAACGTAGCGTTCTAGTTTCTGAATATAACATATCCATGCAAGTTGTTCATTAAATAAGACATATGCAGAGTGTTTTGCAAAAGGTCGTATCTTAACTTAATTTTATTTATACGTTTTTCAGAAAGATAACAATTAGCCTACACCGAGTTGAATGCGCAGTAGTTTGTGCACCTCTGATTTAGCATTCTTTGCGCGAACAATATCAAATACCTTGGCGAGCAAGCAATTCTGGTAGACAATTCGATGTTGGTCTCGTCGAAGAAGCTGTCACCTCGATAAAGTATCTGATATTTCGTCGACAGAGCGCCGATGCGCCCGCCACGTTATTTTCTGGTATAAAACGAAACGATACGAGCGCGAACGAAGCACACATGTATACGTTATTTCTTGACCATTTATTTCTGATCGTGGAAATTTCCTTGGAGGATCATCCTCGAGATATACTTCGAAACTATCGCGCAAATATTGCGGTCTACACAGAGAAAAATAATGGTTTCTTTCGAAAGTTGAGACTACAATAATTCTCGAGGTACAAACGATCGAAAATTATAATTAATCTAATATAATATAATCTCTAAATTATTGCCAATAAAATTTTGGGCTTGACTGGAATTTCCTATAATAAGCCCATATCAGAAACTTAAATTAGAAATTAGAATTCTTCCATTACAAATTTATTCACTAGAGTTCGACTAGAAACGTAAATTCCAACTTGAATGATTATATAGGAAAATCTCTCAATCAAATAGAAAACATGATTGAAAAGTGGAAAAATAAATTGGCACATATGGATAAACATGAAAGAACATGAAATAAAAATCGGGAAAATTGGAATGCATTCAAGCGACTCTTGTCATGAAGGTTGTCGCATTGACTTCGTCTTTTAAATAAATCAGTGCTTTTCCCCGAGGGTACGCGATACAGATGGTGAAGGAAAAGAGAACGAGTCGGTCGGTCGGCAGGGTAGAATAGAGACGCGTTAAGATATCTCGAGATGGAGGGTGCACTCCGCTGCCGCCGCCGCCGTTGACTCACGAAAGCCGATAAGAAGGAACGGAAAGTAAGCGCAAGTCGCAGTTCGCGCGTGTACACATTGCATCCTAGATCCACTACATGTCCTTTCATTCATAGATTTTCCGCTCTTCGAGTGAATTTCTTTCGTTCGCGAAGGTTTTTGTTCATTTTTGTACTTTTCATTTTCGATTTATTCACTTCGTGACTTTTCCATTCTATTGAGTGTCTTAGTCTTAGCGATTGAGTCATAAATTGAATTTTTGAACGTTCACCAAAATCATGCAGTCAAGTATTATTGGAAAAACTTGTACTATATCGAATTATAGACATGTCCTCATAACATCGCGTTTGGCGAGAATAAATTCACCCAAATATCGTGGCGAGCGCGATGCGAAGAAATTATTTGATGATCCATGGATCCATGGATCAAGAATCTGATAATTTGAGAATTCAATGATCCAAGGATTCATCGAAATACGGATTCAAACGATCCAAAGATCGTTGAGCGTTTTCTTATTCTACACTTATCAACTATGATATGTTATTTTCTTTTTAATGACTAGCGCTCCGAACGTGAGAGTGCACGCTCCCAAAAGAGATATTTGCATACACCCTCTTTGTTTATTCATTAATGTCCTTTGGTTTCATTCGTCGCCTATGGTCTAACCCCCCTTCATATGAAATTCGAAGGCCTATATTTGTGCGTCAATTTCTTCGAGGATATCATAATATGTGAGATAATTATATCATAAGATATAATCAAAATTATATATTCAGTAACATTTCTGATAATTTTCTTACAGGAAAGTTTTCGAAGAGATATGTAAAGTTTGATACTGGAATTTTATTTGCTAGAAGCAATAGTTTTCACGTGATAAGTGATCTGAATGTGAGTGTCTGAATATGAAGATTATTCAAAAATACCATTTGTATCAAAATTGATTTACTTTTGTGTATGCAAATTATCATATGCACAATTTAAATGACACATGCTGTCCAAAAATATAGTGAAATAAAATTTAAATTACAGAAAGTTTGAATAAAGACTTGTTTTAAAGCATTGCTGAAATATTTTCCATAATCTCTGTCAGAGAATGCAAATGAATAACCTGTGTTTGATTTTTGAACGAGTCTAAAAATTTCAAAGGTTCTGAAATCTAAAGCGTGAAAACATTTGCACGCACAATTAATTGAATTTTTGTGGAATAACGGCCATGTTTTCCCGCCTTTGCGTTTTTCCACTTCCCGTTAGATCCGCATATTCCCGGTAAACTATTTTTATTTTTATAGTAACGCTAAAAAATATACATGAAAATATTGTTATTGCAAACAATATTCATTGAAAAAGCTATTATATCCTTTTGTTACAGTCAAATGTAATAAAGCAACTAAGAAATTTTACGTAAAATACGAACGAACTTATTTAAAAACTATAACGAAATTGCATTATCGAAATAAAATGAATAAGAATTGTTAAGGTAGATCCCTGATTGATTCAAGATTCATTAGCTATTTATCAAAACAATTGCGGTTTATTGCACAAAATTCAATTATGTCCCTGACAATGGATTCCCAAAGAAAATTTCATGTATTAGGTGTATTATTAAGCCACTATTCCGGGAAACTTCTCGAGGGTTGATTACTGCGTTATTATTATCCCCTGAGACCTGAGGTAACTCGCCGCCCACGTCTAGTATCGCATAGTAATGCGCGATTAAGGGAGAATCGATCCTGAATTTTATCGCGCCCTGTAGTAACGCGTTTAGATAGTCGATAGTCGATGTACCATAAAACACCCTGCGCCACCCTGCGCCACCCTCTAGGGGCGACATTTTTCACCCGCCCTTGCGATTTATATCCGATTTTCCTGATGCATTGTCCTTTCCTGTTCCCTTTATAGTTTCGAGGTCGCTTACCTTCGCATTGAATATTAAAATTTATTATAATTAGATAAACCTATGATCTTATGTAAGTGCGCGTAATTCCTTTATTCACGGCAACTTCTCGAGATCGTTAGGCAGACTTTTCCTTCCTGCGAAGCCTCGTAGTCCGGTTGCACTTCCACTTCAACTCAAGTTGGCGAACGCGGATGTGTTTTGCATAGAATGCATATTCATCACACGCGAAAAGAAGCATCACCCGCGACAATGTCCGAGAAATTTCATTGTCCATGTATCGATATTAATGGAGGCGAAAAAATATATGGAAAGTATTAAAAGACGGATATAGATCCCGACAGTTGGTTTCCCGTCAGCAAAGATCTGGCGAACAACGGCGATCGTTTGTCACTTTCAAAGTTACACATCCTGGGGTTGTTATTATTACTCGAGAAGCGAGAAAATGGCTTGGGAACGGTTGAGAATATCTGCTGCGAGCTTTATAAATTTCAGTACATTCGCGTGGCGCGCTTAGCGGAAAATACATATTCATCTCGACTACTCCGTAGAGGGTGCATCTGTAATGGAGACGAAAGAGACAGGAGGGATCCGCTGGATCTGCGTACATTTCACCGGATGTCCGCGTGAATGGCGAGCAATATCGATCAGTCGTGGGTACAAGAGGTTACCCGGGTACAGGGCAGCTGTTTCCGAAAGACCTCAATTCCATTCTACTTGCTACGCGATGCGAATATTACACTTTATGTAGGTCGGCGGACACCTACGCGAAAAAAGGTATAACACGCTCAACATCATCGCGAATTCCTGCCGAGTTCTTGCCGTTACATCTTGTTATACTAAAGACGCGGATGAAACGGTGAATAATATATTCGCCGACATACTCCGCGTTTAAATCTTGGTATTAAAAATATTTGTTTTAACACTCGAGATAGACTACGCGGGTGAAAGGACCGTGCGGATTCCCGTGGATTGACCGGACATCGACGAATGGAAAAGAGAAAAAGAGAAAAAACACTCGGTAAGAGGAGAAAGGGGGTGTTAACTCCGCTGAAGTCGGGGTGAATGCCCGAGACCGGGGCCGTGGAGGCCGAGGGAGAATATCGTGATCGCGCGATGCGCGCCGGGGAATGAAACTTTTACCCGCTCTCCGCTCTCTCGCGGAAACGAGAGAGACGGCCGTAGGAAGGAACAATATTTATCTTTCTCCGCTCTAGAGATTATATTTTTCGCGGTATAATTTTAACGACCGTCGGATAGATGATTTGCCGGGAGATTTATTAAAGCCGCGATAATGCAACATTTGTTACAAATAGGAGAGTTCTCGCTCTCCGTATTTGCTCTCAGGCGTTGCTGTAATCGAGGATGTAGAAAGATCGATCCGTTAATCTAATCAAATAAATTCACATTTAAGAAATCTTATCTTTTGATACTCGCCCTTTCAGAGTGAAAGAAAAAAAGTTGAAGGACATTAATAATTAAGAGATATCATCGCTCATTATAATTTTATACCAAAAAGTCGTTCATCGGAATGCAAAACTCGCTCGGGAATGCTTTCTCGATCATTTAAATAAGCATATATGGCAAGATGGTTAACGTGATGGTCTACGCTTCTTAACTTATCGAACCGTTGCCGTGACTTCCCTAAAGAAGGTTTCTTAATTGGGTGCCGAGGTCGGAAGTCGTAACGCGATCCATTCGCTCGCCACAAGAAGGAATATCGAGCGATACATGCGATCCAAATAATATTAAAATATATGGTAAACCGCGCCATATAGTGCGTTTTTGCGTGTGTTCAAACGATGTCGAGAAAGGCGATCGCATGTCACGCCTGCACCACGAGTAAACTCGCTTGGTCATCAGTCAAAGTGGAATTGAATATTCGTCCGCGAGATTAAAGGAGAGAAGGCTTGCAAAAGCCAATGGCGTGACTTTTTCAAATACATCCTCGATCACGCCGCATGCTATTATCCATAATTGAAAATTTACCCGCAATATTAATCGCTCGTCTGCCTCAAAAATCCAAAATTGCTCTAAAATTTAAATTATTATTTGAAATCGTTCGAAATTACCATCCAAAATTATTTGAGAATATGAGAATAGATACGTATGAGATATCTATCTACACTCGTTACACTATTATATTAACGAAAGTAATACATCTTCCGAGCATTCCGCAAATTGCATCTTAAGAAGAATCAAAGGTGGTTTGCGGAAATTACAACTTATGCAAATGCAACCGAATCCTCGAGCAAAGGTTGGATCAAAGCGTGTGCGCGAAAAGGAAGATCGACATGGCGCGGCACGATCCGCTTTGAGTTGAATCGCTCGAGACCCAAAATTATCGTAGCTGAGACCTTACGTTAAGCTCTCGAAACCGATGACTGAACCACGCTACCGTCGTAGCGGCTAAGCAAATTGCAGCGGCAAGGTAATTAACGGAGCTTGTATTCGTAAAGCGGACTTTTACTTCGGAACAGCTATAAATAAAAACCAGACTAACAGAAATAAACTTGAATAAAATTTTCTCTTCCAGTACCAAGAGGTATTAAGGAGATTTTCTCTTCTCTTGATTCATCTTCTAAAAGTGACTTGACCAGTACATTTTCTCGTTTTCTCTCTTTTTTTACTTTCTTAGGATTAGTTTTCTAATAAATTAATAATAATGATGAACATAATAATAATAAAATTAATCTATTATTTTTAATCTGTTATTTGTTATTCGAGAAAATATCTTTTATAATATTATATTTAATTTCGAAATTATTAAATATCAAGACTTACTACTTATTTCTTTGATCTAAAAATATTGAAAAGATCAATATTTTAATAAATAAAGTAAATATTATATAAAAAAGCATAAATATTACTTATTACTTTGAACTAACGAGCAAATAGTACAAGTAAACAGTAGGTAAGTTATATTTGAAGTAGCACTCGAAGAAAAATTGACGCACTCGGCCGCAGGTTGCCGTTACTACGATTCTCGAGATCTCTGGCCGCTGAAACGAAGCCCAAGGCGACCGATATTTATCGCACGAATTAACGCACGATGCATTTTGCCGCGCATGCACGACTCACTTACGCCGTAAAGCAGATTATTTATGGCGCCATATCCTTACGAGAGAAGAACTTGTCGCTAGGCAATAAGCTCTCATTATGTGACTCGCTTCTTTTATCTCTCTTGTTCTACATATTTCCCGGTGATAAACGTACTGCGTTAATCACTAGAGATTTTTTACGATTTTGATTAGCGACTATTTGTATCTCTCATAAAATCTGAATAGTACATAAATATTCTTATAATATTAAACAAGTTATCAGTAGGCATAATCCGTTGTATAATATTCAACATATCTTTAAGTGGAATCCACGAACAGACTATAAAGGACGTTAATTAACTCCCATCGCGCGACGCTCATCATCTCCGACGACATGGAGCCGAATTATTAACTATCCATGTAATTATTAAGAACTTCCTCAATGACGGTGGAGAGTACGTCCCGCAGTAATGTGATAAATTCTTAATACATTTGCGTTATCACAGGACGTAATACTCTTCTGGTGTTTTAGTAAAATTCATTTGTTATATATAATACGTATATATACATTATACGTATATATAATATAACGTTGTATCTTTTAAAATAATTTTTAGTGGAAAATTTGGAAAATAATCGATTCTAAGATCTTCTACGATAAAGTCTCAGCGAGCCGTTCGGTCTACGTTGCAGTTGACGAGTTTATTCGCGGTTGGTCGGATTCCACCCTACTTCTCTTCATGTTCCCAGAGGAACGCTTGCGCCGATCCAGTGTCAGGGAACGATGGAGAAGAGCGCTGTCTTTTCTCTGTGTGAAAGAGAAAGAAGAAATAAACTTGGGAAGAGACAAGAGAGAATAAAAGATTGCCTCTGGTTTTCGATTTTTCTCCAAAGCAAGAGCGAACCAGCATAATTATACTTTTCTGCTCGTTGTACTTGGTGGATCGTGCATGCGCGGGACGCAATAAATAAAATTTTCGATCCCCATTGATCGCACGAGAGTCCCTCGCGTTATGTAATATCCTCTTAACGACATAAGCGATATAACAACTTCCAATGTGGATTATAAAAATATTCAATCTTTCTCGTTTACGAACTAGTTAACCTATTGATATATGTAAACTATCGATATGTAAAATTGATATGTAAAGTCACGGACCAACGTGATCCGTACATGCCGCGTGGATCCACGGGACGATCGCGTCCGTCGTCTCGTGAATCCACGTCTCTACTATATTTTGGCCGGCGTTACTGTAACTTTGTGTACGTGTATGTGTCTGTATGTATATATTTTGTATACGCTTACACATTTGATAATTCAATAACAAGACGCCAGTCCCGCGTGCATCCCGCGTTAATAACGGTATCGACGTTGCATCCAGGATCGTTGCCATCGTGTAACATTATGTTGCGTTTCTTTGAAAATAAGCGAACCGATAATCGATACATATAAGCTACTTATCTTTGCCTTTGAAGAAATTAAGTATCCAGGCTGCATCGAAGCTACGTAATCCCGTGAAGGATATTGATCGACGTCACCAATTCCGGATCTTCTTTTGATGATCAATTTCGGTAGTGGTTTCTTCAGTAACAAAAGGATGTTTGATTCCGATTAAACAATCACGTTGAACGCGTTACTAGATGCACGCGCGATTCACGTCGATAACGAACGAGTCGGGACTCTCCACGATGGTTATTCCTCCGGCCAGCCGAGGTCCTCCCCGACGAGTTCGTAGAAGCGTTGATTGTGCTCGTTGAAGAACTTCCTCAGCTTCGTGACGACCACCGGGCTGACGCGTGGATGACGTCTCCCCTTACTCTCCTTCAGACACTTCTCCGAGGTCTCGTTTCTCAGGCAGTAGAAGCCCTTAGTGTGGTTAAAGTAGAAGTTGTGCCTGCCGATGCGCGGCTCCAACCCGAGGAAGTTTTCGATACGACGCAGCTGGGGCACAGGGTCCTCGATCAACTGATCGCCATTCACTATGAGGATCTGCTCCCTGGGGAACACTTCCAGCCAGCGATGCATATAGGTGTGATACAGGGAGATGGCGACTGGTCTGTATGATTCGTTGATAGTACCGTCTGGCCGCATAACGAGCTCCTCGAAAGAGCGCGCCGCTTGCTGCTGCTGTTGTTGCTGCTGTTGCTGCTGCTGCGGCGTACCGTTTATCAATGTGGAAGCAGTTGCGGCGTGCGTGCGTAATTGCGTGTAATCCGATATCGCTCTGGTAACTGGCTCGCGTACGATCAGCAGCAGCTTGACGCTGCCGTTCATCGCGCGGATCCTCTCGGGCACTTCGGGCGTGACAAAGTAGCTGGGGCTCTTCTCGATGGTGATCTGGCCCTTGAAGGAGTACGGCATCTTGCGGCGATACCATTCCAGGCCCTTGCCGTAGTTGTCGTCCCGGTCGAAGAAGTGCACCTCGCCGGCCGCCTTCTGTATCTGCGGATGCAGGAAGAGCATCTCTAGCAACGCCCGCGTGCCGCACTTGCGTACGCCGATTATGATAGCCTGTGGGAGATGGCGATTCGTGCGTGGAAAATGAACCTTCGAGTTGGAGAAGAGAAGAGGCGGTGTCGCGCGTACCTGCCACAAATTACCATGTACATGACGTAGGTACAACATGTGTCTTCGAAAGTTGGAAGCACTTTTCCTATTGTCGAGGCACGTACCTGGGAGACCAGCTCGACCGTGCGCCCTTCGACGGCGGAGACCGCGTGGAGGCTGTAAATGGCGCTATCGTACAGTATATGGAAGGTGAGGAAGAGGGACAGCAGGGCGACCGATAGAAAAGCTACGGCCATTTTCGGTCTGGACACGCCGACCACCAGAATGCAATCCGACGCGTCGCCCTCGGCCGGCCTCATGGCGGAGCGGGGCATCCATCTGCAACCAAACAATCAGAAAACCTTCGCCTTGCCAGATATTCAAAGCACCCAAGTATCGAAGCACGAGTTCGCCTCCGAGTGATATCTTTGGTTCCTGAAGGGCAGTCGTGCTTTCCGTTCATTTTTTTCTCTCCTCCCGGCACGCAACAGCGCCGTTAGTTACGGATGGCGCCTCTAATTTATTCTTTTCTCGCCAAGGTAAGGCAATCAAGCTGCGTCACGATCGCCGATCATTGTAACATGATTTATAAACGTCGAGCTCGTGAGCTAACACACCCCATTACTCCTTCAGTCAAAAATAATTCGATATTTATCGAGATCGAATCGGGGAATGCGAAGATCAATAGGTCAGTTAACGCACGCGACAGCTTATTTTCCGCTCGGCACTCCAACCAAAGGAGTTAAAACAATTTCGAGCCACCGCAGTGGCCCGTGGCTCGATAATTATGCAGCTGATTGGAATTTACACGAAACGCTATGGTAAGCTGGCGCAACAAATTTATCGCGGGAGCGCTCGCGTGACAGACGAACAAAGCGGTTGTCAATGCCGAGCTCGCTAATTTCGTTCGCCATTGAATGCGGGTATCAAAAGTATCGATCGATAGATTTACCAACGTTTCACGAGTCGTATGTTAGACTTTTATGCTTCTCTCCACGAACGATAAATCATTGACCCGCATGCTGTCCCAAACAGAAAAAAATTGAACTTTCGTCGGCGCGATTAATCTGATATTATCCTGCAAAATATATTGTACATTATCGCGTAAGCAAGCTTGAAGTAAATTGTCACAACCTTTCTCGTGTCGAATGCTATCTTTGTTACCAGTATAATCCGGAATTTTATGTTCTTAATAAATCATTTTCTGCGTGCAGATACTTTATATTACGGTTTAAAATATTACGATATAATCTAATTTCTCATTCAATTTGCATTCAGTATCTGCATTGCATAAATGTAACAGTTCTTATATTTTAGTAGCCGGTAGGAAATACCCGACATTCCAAATTATGTAATTAAAGGAATATGTCTCAGGTTACGAGTTAAATAATTTGCATATTCCCTCCGTGTATATATATCTTAATTATATCATCTCGCATCAATTTTACGTGCCAGGAATGTCTAGATTGATAATTAAAATCGAGAATAAGCGTTCTCGCTCAACTTGTCCTAAAACTTGAATTCGTTAGCGATGTCTTAGCTTAGAACGTTTACAGCGCAACAGGCATGTAAATTACATGTCCTCGTGCAAATAAAAGCGTCATGGTGAAAGTTGTTCGTGGCGAACGAAGCCCAGAGCGAATCGGAATTCACAAGTGACGAAACTCGTGAGTCAAGAGCTCTTAAACTCGGAATAGCTAACGAACTTCTGAAACGAGACGTAGAGGGATGAAGGTGCAAGGAGGAAAAAGGAGGGCGAGCGGAGGATCGATCCGCTTATAAATGATGTAGAAAGGTCGGTACCCCTGAGACAGAGCGCAATCTAAATTTGATGCCGTTGCATTTTGTATTCCGACGTAATGGCTTTTCTAACGTTTATCGCCGATACACTTCAACCATGTTACATCACTAGTTTTCCGCGTCTCATCGATTTGTCGAGATGATCAAGTAAACGCGTCGCGTTTCTTGCGCTCGCTTTAAATTATCGCTTTTACTTATGACTCGAGTCGCAATTAATTATTGTTAACGAATCTGCTCTTCTGCGTCTTGCATTATTTTTATTTTACGTTCAAAAATCTTAAAAGATAACGAAGAGAAATTACTTATGGACATTCGCTTGTATCTCTTCTATCTATTCAGGAATATTCATGAGTATCCGCGCGTTAATACTGTCTTCCTTTTCCGTAAGAAAATACCGTAGGTAAATAATTCCATACGTGTCTGAATGTTATGTAATTTTCAACGACAGTCTGCTTTCATTTGGGAAACGTCCGAAACAATGGTTGTGTTATATTCAGCTTTCCATCGCTGCGATGCACAACGGCGGCCATTTGATGCGCAAGTTTTCTGGCTAAAATTTGCTTTGTGCCCTGGCGTGGTGCGGCTGAGGTGTTTCCGTGGGAAATACGCGGCTCGTGTTATCCGAACAAATTGCAATTTCCAGAGTTGCCTTCCGCGTTGTTGCACTTCTAGCGGAGCTCGCCCGCATGACTATCCGAAACGACCCGCTATTTACTCATTATCACCGTAACGTATCAACGTGTAATTACACGGTCAAGTGAATTTATAACGCATTAGCACAATTGCATAGGTGGGCGCTCCCCGACGTTTCTCTGTCGATTTTGTCCAATTCCCTTATGAGATAACTGGCGTTTTTTAATCGTCCTTATTTTGTAGGAAGCTGCTACAAAAAGATCTGACGTCCTATTATCATTGAACTTCGTCTCGTGAACTAGCTCAATTGAGACGGAAGCAGCAATTTCCTCATGAGAAGGACAAGTGCGAGGAAACTTTAATTAACTAATTATATATGATTCTCTCGCTGCAAATTTCGCAATGTTTCGATATAATCGACTTGAACAAACCAGAAGAGAGAAAGCAAAATACATCATGTTTCACGTAAGTTTTAACGGTATTTTCTTTAATACTTACAAAATATCTATGGGAGATTGAGGAGACCACTCTTGACGAGGCCGTGCCTTGTTGGGCATTTGCGTTTGTTTTCATGCGTTCACATTGTCAAAGTGTCTGAAACAATGCAAATCATCATCGTTAGAAAACTGTTTGTGAGTTTGTTCATATTTTTTAAAGGTTTTATAAATATTATAAATATTTTATAAAGATAATTTATAATGTATGAGCTGTGTAATTCGTATCATATTATTTCGCGAATAAGACGTTACATTACGCAATTTTAAATTTTATAATCGTAGTGTGCTTAACAAATGATCGTACGGTTTCCCGTGGTGACGGTAAAAGACAAAACGGACACTAAGATGGTGCTATGGGAAATCAAACGGTTTTCAAGAGATCCCTCGGTGACCCAGTTGCGCAAATCGGAACTTACACGTCGCGTAAATAGAATTGTTCGGTAGAATGGCAACTTTTCTCATTCTAAACTATCTGTTCACGTGCTGTTAAAAGCTCCACACACGGGAGCGTTTCATACAACTCGGGTGTATCTTATTTCCTTGAATCACGTATTAAATTTCGATGTAACACACATAAAATTTATATCAGAGGCCACACATTATTACGATCAGTGATATAAAGCTCGATAACTTTAAAACGCCGTAAATCTGTTTCGTTGCCCGTTAAACAGGAAGCGATATCAATGCATGTTCTGCATATTTCCGTATATCTGTATGTTTCCCTCATAAATAAGCAGAAACAGCATTCCCATAGCACGACTATTCTTGTCAGGTGTATTCAGACTTTTATTCAGTCCGTTCTTTTGAGAATGGCAGAACGAGATGCACTGGAGCATAAACACGTGTATTCATTCATCTATGACATTACGATGCATGTACTTCCCATTACGCTCGATGATGCATCGCGACGTTCTATCTAAAGACGAAACGATGGCGATCTATGCATTGTCAACACTTGTACGCTGCAGTTGTTCCTTGCAATGTGCATTAAATTTATGTACAATGACATAAAAAAAACGCAACAATAGAATACTAATGTAGATCTCAAAATAAAATAAATAAAACGAAGGATAAGATAAAAAATAATTTTAATCGTAATAGAATCTTCCAGATGTTGAATACCGCCGTCATTAAAAGAACGTATATCGATCGACTTTAGTGCACTTGACGGGTTACCCCGTTGTCGATTCGTTTGACGTTTGCTTTAAATGCGCCTGCCTATTTTCATCAGTCTGGCGACCGTCTGACCGTCTGCGCGAAATAACAAGGACACGTCGCTTCACCTCGCGTAACTCTGGAGGGATGAATCGATATATCGAATGCAGACTGCCTGTGATGTAATCCAACGACATCCTTTCGCTTGCGTAATATCAACCCTTCGTGAGACGGCGTGGGAAGAAAGTGGAATTAGCAATGAATATTGCGGAAACGAAATTGCGCTCTGTATATCTTCAATATATCTTCACTTGGTGCAGTATCCTGATATTCCACTCTCTGTCTGCTCTCCCCTGAGCCTCTTACTTGAAAGGAGGAAGATTGCTATTTTTTGACAATCAAGTACCGCCGGCGAAGATGGATAAGGGTAATCTTATGCATAAAAATGAAGAATCAAGGTAAAAGGAACTATTAGAAATTCAAAACGTAAATGCCGTGTCTCCGAGGAGAACAGAATGGAAGGATAATTCGTACTCTTTACTCTTCTTACATCATATGCGCATATACATGTGCGCGCGCGGTAAGTAAGAGACTTACTAGAGACTTTTAGCTGAAGTCTGTTCCTTTAAAAGTTGATTTTAAATTGGTCTAAAAATAATTTTGTGATCCCTTTCTTTAGATTGCATTGGAAAGGGATTGAAGAATATTAAAGCAGGACTTTTACAACTATAATTTTGTCAAGCAACTTGACACAATTTGATGACTCGGAATTTGAAAAATGTAAATTTCAGCAGATTGCATGATTTCTGGATGGCGTTTGTGAGAAATCGTTCGAGGGTTACCGCTACTTTAACGGCCGCTTTGGAAGTTGCGGGTCGATGTGTCTGAAGCACGCGAAAACGGTAAAAGTTCGTCCGCGATGCCGGCAAAAGCAACGATGGCTGCAGTTGCAATCGATACTTTCCCAGAAACTTCTAAATGTGCCGCAAATTTGATAAATCGCTCAAAAGAAGCAACAACATTCTTCTTATTAAATAAATATAAAAATAATGTCCCGTTCTTCTGCAGAAGAAATAGCACTCTGTTTTCAATTAAATTTCGATCAAGTCACACAATTATCTCTTAAATAATATATTATTTTTCTCTTGAAAAATTAAGTCGAGAAACATTTGCATGCCAAACATTCCTATTTCAAAAATGAAGAGAACTAGGACAAATAACAAGTGGTGCCTAAAATTGGACGTCGCCAGATAAGACAGCTTGGAATAAGCATCATGAAAACGAGCGTTTAAATAACGGCACGACATTCAAGATTTGCGCTGAAACTTACTTTATCTTATCGAAAGGTAGAATTATATTCAGCGGACCAATAAAAAAGCGGCATTAACGAGATAAGGTGCCATTTGTTGGTAAAAGGACGCGCATTTCTATTATAGATAAACGTTATCTGCGCCGGTTGAAGCTTTGTAATGCAAGTTTAAAATTAAGTAGAAAACTGTGTCTGTTGCATAAAGCTAAGTAAGAGGAAAAGATGAAAAATTCTTTAGAAAAGATCTGCCCATCTTAAGTGACCTTTCTTTGGAAATTAACGAGATATTTTTTAAACTCGACACGTTCTTTCTTAAATCTGCAATACCATCTTCTTATAACTTTCTATCCCTTGCTCTTTCCTTCTCTCTTGCTCTCTCTTCTTAAAGTCACTTGACACAGTTTCCGATGTCATCATCGAGTGCTCTTCATCGTGACACATTTCCGTTGTATGGTCCTACCTGCGGAGGTCAAATGTCCGTTATGCAGGATGAACCTTGAACTCTCTTGTTCACGATTTTTTTCCAATCTCGAAAATCATTTCTTCTCGCGAGATTATCATTTCCGCATTAATAAAAAATTACATAAAACATAAGCAAAAAGTACAAGTAAAAACAAAATATTTTTTATATCTTGCGTGCTGGTTGCCTTGCATGTAAATTCCTCATTATAAGTTCTTAATTCAGCATTACGCATTCAGTTTAAATTTAGTGGAGCAAGATTATGCTCGAATGCATATTTGGAAGTACAAATTCGAACATAGCGTGAACAAAGCTTTGGCCACGATTCCCGTAATCGATGCTGCAGACCCGATTATGGTAATTTGTAGAGTTAGATACAGCTCGCGCTTTAAAACTTTGGGAAGCGGCCGGCACCGTTGCAAGCAGAACGCTTCGCTCTTTTCAAGGACAAAGACGCGCTCCGTTATCTCGGTATACCCTTTGACCTTTCTCATGTCATATATGTAGTCATCCGGTTATTTAGCATATCCGGCTGTACAAACAACACAAAAAAGACATCGATACTGGAGACACTGACGAAGCATCGAGAGATTTTCTCGCACGCGATAAATAGGACATCATTTTTTGCTATTTCATATTAAATGCTAAAATGGTAAAATGATATTTCACACGGTCTCAATGTTCGCATGTCGATAACGGACATGTGACATATGGTAGCGACATATGATCAATTTATTCCGCGGTGGAATCTCTCAATATCTCTCACCGTTGTTTTTGCGTATAATTGTTCATAATATGAACGACATTAAAGTTATATTTCATTCTGTTATATTCCAGTGACCAGAAAACCGATAGCGTTACCAAATTATTTATTGAAAAGCACTTTTCATTAAATATTCTTTGCATTCTTCATTAACAATTAAAGAATCTTTTTATAAGGTAAACTTTAATTCGCAATTTAGAACTGTATTTGTTTTTATAAATAAATAAACTTTATTTAATATTAAAGCACGTTTTACATTTTATTTTTTGCATTTAAATTCATTAACGATTAATACAATTTTTCGATGATAAGGATTGAGAAATTCAGGCAGTTTTTTCGAGTGTGTTTTGTTGTAACGCCAGAATAAGACGTACGAAAAATAGAGATCGCTTATGCATACTAATAGTACGACTACAGGGATGGTGATAGTGAACAACCGTCGGTTTGTATGTAAAAACAGAACTGTTAGCAATCTCCATGGAGAACGCGCTAATTGCGAGGAGCTGGCAATTGCAATGACAAAGCTAAATGCGCAAGGTTTATATTACAAATGCACTCGTTATACATTGAAAAGAAAAACAAGCAAAACTTTAACGATAAAGATCGCCTTCCTCGTGAACCATCGAGAAACAGATTATTAGAATTTTTCTATTCTAGGTAGGCTATAAGAGTTGACTCTAGTTTCTCGCGTTGAGCCCGAGGTCAGGGCTCGGAGATTAAGTGTCGGGCGCAGACCTCGCCGCTCTTCGTGACGCATTCATTAATCGGTTGCGTAGGAGAATCGGGTTGTGCACGTGAGCGCGTAAGCGGAGGCGTATCGTAGGCGTACGACCGATCACAACGGGGTGGTAAATGTAGTAATAGTAGAGGGGTGTAGTAGCAGCAGCAGCAGCAGCATGCATTCCACCCCTTTCTATCCTGGCTTATTGCCACCAGACTAGACAGAAACAGACAAATGGAGGGATAAAGATAGACAGAGAGAGATAGATAGAAAGAGAAAAAGAGAGAAAGAGAAAGAGAGCGCGTGCGCACCAGGTACGGCCACTGAGTCAAGGTCTGGCTGACTGGCGATCGACCTGACCTCGCTTTTCTCCTTAAAACGAGTAACGTCCGTACGACATCGATCGGAGGCACGCAAATGCGTGCGTGCAACTGTATCCGACGCATGCCCGACATTTCTCAGGCGACCCACGCTCGCACCGAGGATATCGATACGTTTGTTCTCCCGGATAAGCCCTCCCTCATCCACATCCGGCCGCGATCAAAATATCCTGCGGTTACGTGATTACACGTGCCGCATAACACGGATAAAATTCGCACGAGGATGGCGAAATTAGCATAAAAAGTGTGCCAATGCTAAACGCGAGTTGAATGAGTCGGCTCCGTCATCGCTGGCTGCGAGTAGTAAAGGCCCCTTATTGATCAGACGCGCGCTTGGTGTCGCGCACGCGAGGACAAGCGTGGGCGACAGAAATTAACCCGAATATACTTCTGTAAATGCGTTCCGGTTATTCGAACCGTGAATGAGCGAGTTGGAGCCCGAATCAGCGCACTCGGCCGCTATCTAAACGGCGGTCTGCGTGATTCTTTTGCCTCGCCGAGTTTTCATTTCGTTAGCTGGACGGAAGTCGCTTTGCCTTAACGCGACCGCCTTGGAGATCCCATTTGCTACAGTCAATATTTGATTAAATGCTAACGGGCACGCTTCATCCGTGAGAAATCCCGACACACCGAGCGCTCGCAAGTATCCAAGCAGGCCACAATAAAATGCACCGTAATCATCCGCAATAAGCAAGATAGAGAATTCGCGAAGCTGCACTGCGAGATATGATATAAAATAACGAACTTATTATTTTCACGAAACGTTTTAGAATGTTCATGAATATTCACAAAGAAAAAGCAGCGCGCGCTCGCGCGTACGCTGCTTAGCTACGCATTCATTTTGCTCGCCGTGCCGCTTATATCTCGTTTTAATTAATTTCTCGTCATTTCGCAAAAATGCACACGAAGAACGGAAGTAAATATTCATAGTACAGTTAAACGAACAAAGTCGTGGACATCGTCGGCTTTCTAGTAAATTCATTGGCCCGTCGACCGAGCTGCGTTGGGTGTTTATGAATTTATGAATATTGCTAAAGCTAAAATCGGGTCGGGTCGAAAGTTCACGCATTCTTCCAGCAGTGTGGCTGTAACTTTGTATCCGCAAGTGAATAACGACGCGTAGTCTCGCGTAATTTGATGTCAGAAAATAACGTCAATTTGACGGAAACTTCACTTATTTTTTAATACCATTAGTAACCATCCAACCAACCAACATTTTACAGCGCTCACATTTGGTAACCGACGAGCTTTATTTTTGAAATTTAATGCGCGGCAAGTTAACTCGCGGTTTATAATTTGCAGCGCGCCGAGGTGCATTACACCGTGTATTATGGCACGATAAAACGTTAATATAAGCTATGAGCCCGCGAACGAACAGCTGCGTTCCGCTCACGCGAGGTGTTCATCCTTCGCATTCTTGCCCGGTCCGTTAACGGTCTAGCAGGTACAGATATCTGTAATCGAATCGCTGCGAAACGAAATCGAGTCGGAAGCCGGAAGACACGGGGCGCAGGAAGAGCCTGGTTTTGTTTCAGTTCCGCTCCGCGAAGAACGAGCTTTATCGCTTCCTTCGAGAATCGGCAGAACGGTATCATTAGTTTTATTATCGCGCTTCTATTTGCTAACGGCAAATAAAACGTAGGTGGAGGCTGCGTAAATTCTCCCACGCACGACTCTCCGCAACGACTCCCTGTTTGAAAAATTCCGCTCGACTTTAAAAAGAGAAATTTACGACATTTGCGTTTACATGCGCGTGGGATCTCAGCCGACGTGTACTAAATTTAAAGGACGTTAAAAACCGCTTACGATGCGACCATAAACATTTCGCGGGATGGTAATCTTTTTTCCATTTCCGATTGCAGGCGTGAAAATTGCTTCCAATTACGTTTTGGCGGAGAAAAAGAATCGTTCGACGTTAATGATGCTGTTCACTATTTCTTGCGCATACTTTCCTCGCAAATAAGCAATATCTAGCTGCTTAACTGCAGAACTTGATGGGCGAAAGTTCGTGACCGAGCCGACTAAACGTCACGTCTTGTCCAACTTTTGTCACGCTCGCGCTTTCGCACGAGTAATGTCGTTTCGCGTAGAGGTGCCACTCGACCTGGGCTGCAAATGCAGTCCCGTCCTGATAGCACCTGCACCCGGACTCATTTTACCACCAGTTTCACACACAGGAAAAACGCAACAAAAAAGGGAAAAGTGGGAAATAAGACCAGATCGATACGAAACAAGCTTCAGCTTAAACAAGACAAATTCATTTCACGGAACATCTTTCAAGAAATATTACATAAGATATTTTTCAAATATTTGGTTAATGTAACAATGCACTTTCTATTAATTATAATTATATTAATGAAAAAATGTAGACATACAACATTAATTTTATCACTGGTAAAAGTTGACCAAACATTTTAAGAATATTAAGTATCGCCAGCTGCTGGACTTTTACAATAATAATAATCATCACTGATTGTGAGCAGAAACAATTAAAATCAAGAGACACGGTAGTGTCTCGCGCCAAGTGTACGCGAAGCGAGACTGACCGAGCGTCTACGCGAAGCGACGATCCTTTTTACGCTAAAGTATTTGGAATAATTCATGAGAATATTAAAATAATTCGAGAACGAGATGATTAAGTGTCTCTGATAAGGTACTTGAAACTTTAGTGCAGGTTAATTGAAATTCTCATAAATTCTCATAAACGATAAGTACGAGTGAAAATACATGTTTGCCAAGATGCCGAGCGTAAATATGATTATCGCGTTGTTATCGCTGGCCGCCGCTTGATATTATCCGCGTACAGGAGTACAGGAGTGCGAATTAAGTTAATTAATGGAGAGTGCTTCTCGTGCCGGCCCGTCCAGCCTCGCGCTGGTAAAAATGCGCCAAAGTATAAAGCCTCTTTAAAAGTGAGTTAATACTTTAACAATTGTGAAAAGTTTCGCACAGGTTTGAAAGAAGGGGAGAGAGGAAAGAGAAGAAAGAGGACTTCGAAGTCGTATACCTTGTACTTCACGTAGTAGCGTTTTAATCCATTCTGCCATCGGCTCAACTTCCTCCGACCATTTTGCAACTTACTCGTTAATGTCATTCCGTGGAAATCTACTCATTCATTTGCGAAAATGACTCGCGTAATGGAAATAACTCATTAATTCGTTTAGCTCATTGCGAGAGTGATGAGTTAATCGAAACCTCGTGACTTAATCGAAGTATCATTAAAACTAAACATCCTTGAATATTCTTAAGACTTGAGAATCCGATCCGCCATACTGCTCAGATTTGCCTCGATTTGTTGTGCTATGAAACACTGTCATTTGTTTGATTAACAGAGTGCATATAGATACACGAAGATCTTTTGAGACAGGCTATTGTAGGCTATTGAAAAAAATTAAAAGATGTGCTATCACATTTTCGAGAAAAATAGCACGATTGATGCAACTGCAGAATTGAACTAGTATTCAGACAAAACGTTGTTCAGTATACGTTCAAGTTCGAACATTTCGAGCAATTTCTAGTTTGCGTTTGGGGTCTCGAAAAGATTTGAAACGCAGATTGTTCAAATTGCCCGATCACCGGAAGATTCCGAGCACCAGGTCAAACCGATAGGTCAACTAAACCACCTACGAATGTCTCTGACAACTGATCAACTTGAACGATCAACTTGATCGAGGCGATTACAGAGGATGAGAGAAATCGCGATATTTCCGACACACGTTTCATGTCTATGCGTTCGAGTTGCGTGCCATTGTTAAGTTTAGTGTCCGATCTAATTTGCGATTTCACGCATCATCTTTTTTTATCGCAACACAACGACACGCACTTCCCACACCCACGCCAGATTTTAAACGCTCTAAACAAACGTGTTTGTAGTACATCAACAATATAATATTAAATATGATATGCCTGTGCGCTTACGTATATTTAATAATGATATGTGAAGCTTTAAGGACTTGTTCCGTTTATAAGTATCATATTTCCTCACTCGCGCAGAGAAACGGCGCGAAAAGTTTCTCTGGAAATTTCCGTGGAAGTGCACCTTGAAGAGAAACGCGCGAAATATTTTCACGTACCATTTGTCTTTTAAAAAAAGAAAAAATATATATTAATAACTTTTTTATTTCAAAAATGCTAGGCGCTCTTTTAGCTCTTTTATTTTTACGTTCGCAGACTCGAGGGCGTGCTACTAAAATATTCATGAGCTACTCTCTCCTTTAAACATCTTGAAAAAACCGTAATGTCCAGCAACTGCTGTCTAGTAACGTTGTTTGGCAGTTATTCAATTGCTTACTCACTGCAACAAATCAGGTAAACGCGAACACGAGCTTCCGCTAGAGTGAACAGAAAGCTGTTAGTCTTAAATGATAATTTGAATATTCCAACGTCGATTTCAATGTTTCATTTTTAATAACAATTTTTCAGAAAATCATGCGTGACGTATGTTATCATTTATATTTATGCATACTTGAAAAGTTCTCCTTTATATAGATAACAATCAGATAAATGTACAATTCTGAAATTAGATCAAGTATATATGCTTTCTGTCTATTGCATTTTACGGTCTCTGCTTTTGGTAAGGAGATAGACTGAACTGTTCGATATCGTATCACGGAGTCTCCTTTATCTTCGAAAATACCGATGTATCCAGCAGGCGAGAGCCTGGATTTGTTCGAGATGTGCTCGAGAAAACCCATCTCTCTCCCTTTACGTTTCTTACTTAACTTCTCCAAAGGTTTATGTAATCGTGAATTTTCCAAATGGCTGCTGTTTCTTTGTGAAAATTCAATTGCTTGAGCAAGTGTCAAACCTTCATATTCACTGAATAATCGTAATGGATGCAATTTAAGTGAGTCGTAGCTAATAAAAATCGTATCACAGTTTCCACTCGTATACATTTCTCATAATTTACAAAAGCTGACCAAAATCGTTAAAATGTTTCAGTTTGAGCAATATAAACCAATAAAAAGTAACAAATAAAATATGAAAACTTTTAAAGCATCTTAAATAATTAAATATGATAAAAAGCTCGAATAACACACAATATTTCTAATGTATTAATGTATTAAATATAAAAATTGTATATGTTTATGATACGATTATATATCTCGCACATCCTTTCTTTCTCTATCTTTCTACTTCATATATTTTTCCTACTCTACAGTTATCCGGCAATATAAAAGTGTCGTGTCAAAACCAAGAAATCATGGCGAGGAATCTCGCGCTGCTCGGAGATTCGGATCGATATGTTACACCGTAATTTCTCCTCCATGTTGAAGGCTCTCTGAATTATTCTTCGAACGATACGTCGCGCGCGTGTGCGGAAACTTGTCCCGTTTCCGTTTTCCGTGTCTGTTTTTTCGATTGGATTCAAATCTGAACACAACAAGACAATTGTACTACTTTACACTACTAAAATTTTAACCCACACTTATTAATAATGAATACTCCACTCTTAAAACACAATTTTTGTAACAAATAAAATTAAATACATAACGTTAATTTAAAATTCTCAAGAGATTTAATTTCATCGAATCAATTAAGTCTGTAGTAATAAAATAATTTTCTATTGTTTATAAAAAATTAAGAATCATATTTTATAAGAGACCTTTATAATATAATTTTATTTGTAATAGAATATCTTGATAAAGAGTTTAGTGCATTTTTGTTGACTTTTTCGCTATTAAATAAAATCAAAATCAAAATCCGTTACAAAAACGAGCGAGAAGTTTTTATTTTGCGAATTAAACGTCCAAACTTTAAAACGGCGTCTCTGTAAAATCAATTCCCGTTTAAAAACATAATCCTCACTTTTGATATCAACACATCAATGTAATTAAATTTTAAACTAGAGTTTCAGAGATGATTGCAGACCATAATTGTAAAATACTACTAATGGAATAACAAGGAAATTTTTCATATCCTTCGTTGATGCTAATAAATAAAAACACATAGAAATGGGCATTTTTATTTATTAATGCGTGTATTTCCTATATATTATCAAATTATGCTGATATATGAATCAGATGATAAGCCAGCAAAGGATACATAAAATTTCAGGTATTAGATTACGTGGTGTGCTTTATATAAAAAGATTATTAAAAATGTATATGCTGATTAAATAACATTTAACAGATAACATGGATATTGCAAACCTAAATAGTTCTCTTACAATCTCTTTTGATCGTGATCTTCTTTAAATCAACCCTTTTTAATACACTGCAACAAAGAGAATTCTTTCATTCATCCATTCATTGTTAATATAATCGCAATTTTCACAAAACATTACAATTATTTTTTTGAGCATTTGATTAATATGATATCCAAAAAGACAAAATATATACTTATCTTTACTTATCTTAATTAGAAATCAATGTAATTATTAAATATTACATATATAAATATTACATATTTTATTCTGCACAAAGGAAGTTCGTTCCAATCAAAACATTGAAATGCCGATGCGAGATGAAATCCTTCAGAGATTGTTATAGATCATTGACAATATCGGTTGCTGCATCTGAAACCTTTCGCATTCTGATCCATCACGATTCCCTCAATGACTACCTCTCGTCGATTGCACTCCACACATACACAACATACACACATAGATACATTTCACTCAACACTCGCAACATGATATTCACTTTTTAATGGTCATCAACGAATGTTAATGTTAAAACGAAATTTTTTTCATGGTTATTTATCACGGAAAAGGTTTGGAACTGTATATCACTGTATTTCACTGTAAATCACTGTATTTCACTCGCAATTTGTAAGTCACTTTTTATCGGTATTTAACGTATTATTAATCGAAATATTTTGTCTGAAAATTCGACACTGTAAAATTTTCTACGCTACGTATACGTGAAATATTGGAATTTCAAGAGAATCAATGAAGGATTTTACGTACTTATCTCATTTCCACTTCATTGAGTCACTAATAGTTTCACTGATATTCACGATAGAATAATTTCTTGACAAAGTTTTAAGTAAAGATTGGTGCTTTAAATTAAATAACATTTGAAGCTTATGAATCTCTCGTGTCTATACCGTGTCAGATATAATTGTGTTAATGAGGCAGCAGGTTATATAAATATAGCATATCACATAAATATAATCGCAACAGTGAGAGTCGTCGAGAAACTCGTAAACTGAATTGTGAATTTATGCACTCGAATTTTCGCGAAATTTAATTAAATTAACACGCTGAGCATCGTCTCATATTTTCAATGTAAATTTTAATAGCACGTACCACCATGTAATATGCTATAAAAGTCAATTATGAAAACACAACGATCGAAATGTCGCATACTATTTTTCATATGTTGTATATTCGCATTGAAAGATAAATTGAGACTAATATGTGGATTCCACGTTAAGTCATGTATTCAATTGTAGTTTTTGCTATCTGAATTGTTGATAAGGCAGAGGTAGCTTAAACAAAAGGTCTTTGTTATGAAAAATAATTGTTTTTACACAACCAATATTATTATCGGGATAAGTGATCACGTCAAAGTCCTTAAGCAATTTAATAATCAATAAATCTCATAATAAAACAAAATCGTAACATAAAAACTTTTTATTATTTTACATAAATGACGTTACCTAAACTGCAGAGGCATTGTCTGAATTCTCTGTGAGCATTTACAATTGTTTAATTATCTTTTGATTTACGTCATAATTTAATAATAAAGCAGAAATACGTTGTTCCGACAAAGTGGAAAAGCTGTCTAAAGATATATTGTATTATTTTATATTTCACTGCGTCGATAAATAAAAATGCATGCACCTTACATATTCTTATTTATTTATTTATTTATTTATTAACGTGTTAATTTATCAACATTATACTAAGAAACATATAAAAAATCCGCGCGTTATTTCACTATAATATTTAACAATTATAGTTTGCAATTATCTCACTGATTTCTACTTCCGAAGTTTAATGACATTGCCGATGTTAAAATACGATGTTAATAATCGTATAATTAAAAAGTAAATTATCGATAAATTTTTAATCGCCATGAAACTTACCTTTTTGCGTTGCGCTTTACTTCACAGACCTGGTATCGGAGATGGAAGTTTAAAATCCAGGCATGGTGACGTAAATGGTAGTCTGCAACGCATGAAAATCCGTATCATTAAATTTGCATTTCATCGTACAAATCAGAGTACGTAAGGGTAAGTAAATATGTATGAACGATTCGATGTATAAACCCTATGAGACGTAAATTAATTATCATTGTGGCGTAACGAGTAATCGATAACAACGCTTAATTCGAACGCGTTACGCGAGCACGCGCGCGCGTATAGTTTGTCAATCATTGAGTTTTCGAAATGAGATCGAGCCAGATAGGCACCAATTTCAATTTCCTGCGATCGCCCGGATAGCCAGTTTCAGTATTCTGGTCTCATACGCGACGACGGAGATGAAGATAAGTGAAATTCGATGAGCGAAAGTCTCGCTATTACGGGAATATTACACGAGGATGTTAATATACACAGTAGCTATTATGCTGAAGCCTCGATGAGATTGTACATTAATAAAACAGGATATGTGGATGTATCGCTTAGCCCCTGCAGTTCAAATATTGATTTAAAGCGTCCATTTGGATGATTATTATTCTTAATGTCTCTTGTATTGATCCGATCAGGGTATTTCGTGTTATCAAACTTATGACTTATGACCAAAGTAATCGATTTAGTGCAGGGGAAATGCGGGAGGAATCGAGTTGTCAGTAATGCAAGGAAAAGTAACGGATAGCCTGGCATCTCTGTTCGCGTTTCAACATTGGATAGAGAAACACGCGTCACGTTCCAAGAAGTCTTAATTGGTATCGAATGAAAGTACCAACCGTACTTTCTGCCTGCCGTCTGTAGAAAATAAACGCCTCGCAAAAAATACTTATTGTACTTGTTAATTAAACCGATTTTCAACGAGACAGAAGGGAAATATCACTCTCTTGCTACTTCAATGAAACATTGCAAATGCCCGTTGGAAATTGCAAGTTCAGCTAAAGTATTATAAAGGAGTATCGATATCTAACGAATCAAAATGCGAGATCCAACATTGCATTCATGTTGAATTCTTCGTTCTTAGATTTTCCGGTCTCCAACTTCTGAAATTCACGAAATCTTCGCTCTTAGAAATGTTTGGGTGAAGAAATGCATATTGAAAAAACTGGCATGGTAGAAGTGGTAAAAGTCTCGTTTTGCTCAGACGTTTCTTCGCGTGCGCGCGTGAAAACGTTCTTACGATTTCCAAGTCCCGGTTCGCGACTTCGAGTCACGACGCGAGGAAAAACATTTTCCGAGCAAATTGGAACGGGGATAGCTCAGCGCCGGCGAGATGAAGGACTAGTGGCAAGTCGGGCGAAAAGCTACCATAGTGAGAATTTTTCTGTCCGAAACGGGCTTCCGGAATGGTTACGATTCGCCTGTTTCACAGATTTTATACAATTTTTAAGATTTTCATGGTTAATTCATCTCTTGTAGGAAACTCATTTTTCAATCAGTATAATAGCATCTAATAGTTGCGAGAATAAACGTAAATGCAAAATAATAAAAATCACCTTTATTGTTTTAACATTCTTTATTATATTTCTTTGTTGGCAACTATTTCATATTGTTATTGTCAATCATTTTCATAAACCACAACAAGTATTCATTTAATGCTACTTTCGAACAGATATGCGCCATCGAATCAGAAATTAGCATGTACACGGCAATTGGCTCGTAACTTATCCGAGGATGTGACCCCCTTTCGATATGCTGTTATCCTTGGCGTAATTAATTAATAAAGCTGCGATTAATGTGACCGGCCAATCAATTGAAAATTAATGGCTTCAATCGTTGTCATACGAATTAATTGCGAACTGTCGCGTCAGAATGGATGCAATTGTTATATCATGCGTGAAATATGTATATAAAATAACGAACGAGTGCGAAAATCCATGATAACTTTTTCGCTAATAAGAATATTAAAACTCACATATAAGTATTATTCGTGTTAAAATAAGAAGCGATCAATTAAACAAATATTATAATTTTATAGTAATTTCGTCACATGTTAACATGCGACAAATAATAGTATGATTAACTATATTAATTGATCCAGCATCGTTAATTTGCGTAATTTACTGGGGTTTGTAACATATACACGTACAATCTGTTGGGAAGGTTATGGGAAAATGTTTCGCTCTGTATACGTAGAATAGAATAGATAGAATGGAAAATGAGAGATAGTCGCGTACAATATAATGGTATTATAATCGCAACGTTTTCCGTTGGGAAAAGAATATTTTCGAGAAAGAATTGTTGAATAAATCTACCGTATAATACAATTCCAGCAAATGAAAAAGTTCGTGGGCTTTCACGTTCCTCGACAATTTATGGTCCTGATGAGTGACGTTAGAGCGTGTGTCGCGCGAAAATAATAAGCAAAATAAGCAAAACCGTGGTCAGTTAGCGTGCACCGGTGTTGCAAAACCACGACGTTATTTATAAGCAGCTACAAACTTACTTTCGCGAATCGACTGATAAATAATGAAAGTAACACGTCGACCGACGCGCATAATCGTACGATTATTGCATGCTTCCAGCCGCGTGGACACTATAACGAGACATTTGATCATGACACGCGACTCACGAAACAGCTGAGTCACAATCACACTTCTTTGCAACAATCTCTTTCTCTCTTTTACTTTCACATAATTTTGCGTGCTTGCGCCGCGCACGCAACACATTCAAGTGCAATTAAAGATTTCGTTTTTGTTCTGCCCTTTTGCTACTCATTCCTAGTATTCCTAGTAGTGAAGTATCACGATATGTAAGCAAGAATGTTTCCTTTCTCCATTTCTTTCCTAACAAGAAAGAAATTTTCTTTTGTTCTTTCTATAAAAAGACGCATACGCTGATATACTCCGTCTTTCTTCGACATGTGATTCGTGATTACCCTCCTTGAAGCCAGATGTATCGAGTACGAGCATTACTCGGTCATTCTGGTGAAAAACGAGAAAAAGAGACGATGCAATGAACGCGGACGAATTGGATCGAAGACGAACAGAACGGTATAGTCGCCGGTAGATAACGGCGGCCCACTTGTTCGCACAACTTCCGCGTTATCAGGACGAGAGCTTCTCGAAGAGGAGCTCCGCAGTGCCCGCCGCGGGCAGTCTTCCCCCCGACGAGAGAGATATCACGTCATATTTTACCCACAAATCCCACCGCACCCTGATGTTTCACCATAACTGGGCTTTCTCTTTTTATGAGACAATGATTCCGCCCGCCCACGTATACGAACGCATCTCTTTTTTTCTTTCTTCCTCGGTCTCCTTCCGTAACCCTAAGCAGAATCCCTCTTGGTTTTCTTAACCATTTCGACTGATTCTTTACTGTATACAACGTGGTGTATACGCGCGAGATATAAAGTTTAATGGATTAAATAAGGAGGAACTGCGCTCGCTACTCGGGTCGTGCATTATCCCCTTGTACCGCGTGCAACCTGCTTAAAACACTGTCACGTCACTCCGTGGAAAGTAACGTTTGCATCCTTATTCAATATTTAACCATCGCACGGTTTACGGCAACTCGTGTTCTCTTAAAGTGACTCAAAAAAACTGGACACGACGTCGAACGAATGGAGATATGAAAGATGAAGTTTCGTCAAGACAAGGCGCGACAAATCACCGAAGTAAAGCGATTTATCGTTACTAATTAGGTGACGAGCTTACTTATTACGCCAAAGTACTTGCTTAAGTAGACTGGCAAGACTATTAAGTATAAAGTCACGCGCGCGAAATACCCATCGTGGAGGCGTATACAATGGAAGACAAATTGCTCGGTACGGTGGCGTTGAATTATTCGTCGCAAATTATGTCTGGAATACCTAGGAAATGGTGAAGGTTTAATAAGAGACTGATTTCGCGCATCGAAACGATCCTGACATCGCACCTCACGTATCTCCACCGCAATTCTGATGGCAGCTTAATTCGCGCAACGAGAATCGGCGGACGAAGAGAACGAAAAATGTATCGTGACGCAAGCGAGAAAATGCAAATTCGATGTTACGGGTAACAATTAAAGCTGGGAAATTCGCAAAATCGTTCTCGATTCGCAAATTCTGGCGCCTCGCCTCGTACGTAAATCCATTAATTGAGTTATGGGGTTGCGGATGCGCCACTTCGGGGCGGATACGATGAAAGAACGAACTGCGAGAGTTCGGGGTTACGAACAACTATTGTCGATTCGACTTATGCAGTGAAACTCCCGCGTGGAAAGTTCAGCGTTAGACACCAAAGACAAACTCTGATCTTAATCCGCCATTTCTCGGCGCGTTTCAGAAACGGTCGGGTGTCGCACTCCGCAGAAAATGGATGCATCGAGTGTAAACGGAAAGTTTGTACGCGGAGGTGTTTCATCGGATGGTTCGCAGCTCGGGAAGTGCGCGCCTCATCGCAAGCGTTAACTGTAAAATTTGCGTCGTAGCTCAAGTACATAAATAATTCATTGGCATAGAAAGCGCAGCGGTGTTTTTCATCTCTTTATCGAGGAGTCTTATCCCTATCCACCCATCAAGGATCTATCACGACGGTTACTTGCATATTTCGAGAGTACTTCGCGAGGGAGTTTTAAGCCACGCTGGAAATTTTTACCCTCGCCGAACGAAATTAGGTCATTCGCAAAAGTGAGCCGATACTTTCTTAACGAAAATTATGCTAGGCAGCATAGTTCGCACGTAAAGCTCGCACGAAGAAGTCACAATGATGCAATGGAGAAATCAAAATACACCATCAAAAAAAGAAAAACAAAGTGCGAACTGACGCGATCGATAATCAGTATCGCTTGCAATCGTGAAAAATGAATATAGCATGAAATAGGTACGTCTTAAAACCAAAAACAAACTCCGACAGAACACACAAGAAATACCTCTGCAAGACTCATATTTTTAGAAAAATGAAAACTCGACCTCGTTACGATTATTTTATTTGTGATTGACACTGAACTTATTGGTTTAATCATGGATCTAAAATTGGAGTTATTGAACTCAATTTGATTGTCGTATAAAGCACGAATTATCGATGAATTATGACCAATTACAGTTTGCATGTGCGTATAACAGCAATAGCCGTCCAACAACATCATTGCACACGGTACTTGCATAAGGGTACTCTATATTCGATGCAATCTGATTGCATTGCTTGGAAACATAATGTACGTTAAAGTCGTCATATGACAATATACAAATGATTCTCACACATAGTTTCCTCCTTTGTGTATATCAAGCTTGTCCGACGGGAACTGTAGTTAACTCTCTCCCTTTAGTCAAATGGTTGTATCATTTGTCTCTATTTTGAAAACTGTAGCTCTGTATATACGTCGAAAATCTTTCGTACGTCGTGCGAGAAGAATGTAAGGGAATACATAAAACTAAAAAAAGAAAAAGAGAAAGAAAGAGACAGAAACTAAGCTAGAGAAAGAAAGCATGGCGCGTTAAAAATTGATCTTGGCAGCTGAATCCCAGTACTCGTGTAACGAGGTCGCCCACTTATCGGCTTTTCATTCGCTCTGATATAGCAGCTAAATATAATACCTATTGGATCCTGAAAGGTTGCTTCCGGTTGATTTGGAGTTTCGAGCGCGTGATAACCAACGATTCTTCTCCAGATAAAAATATCACGCTCAATCAAGGAAATATCAAAATAAAATTAAGTTATTTTAAATTCTTTGACGTAAAATGGCAGAAGAATCTATATTTTCCATTTGAATATACAACCGAGCATTTTATTCCACAAATAATTTCTTTACCAACAATACGCGATAATTACATCAAAGCAGACTCGATTAAAAAATATAATACGTTACAGTCGAATATCCGCGATCTACGTGAAAATGTAGCGCAGCATCTCGTAAAAGGCTTTGCTAGGAAATCGAAGGATTTACCGCGTTTCCGACCGACCTGGATGTCGTTCACCTCGCCGGACATCGTTGCAGGAATCTCATCGTGTACAATGAACAGAAAAGACCACACTAGAAATTGGTCATTCTTTACGGGTCAGAACTTGAAGATCAAAGGATTAAAAGCATAGTTCAAACAAAAGAAGAAAGTTCTTTTAGATTTAATTAAAATATTTTAAAAATTCATGAGGAAAAAACAAACGCATTAACATAATAACGCATTAAATTTTCATCAAATATTTGAAATCTACAAGAAATACTGTAAAAATATTATTGTATTAGACACAAAGTTGAAATAATTTCATATTCAATATGCTAGACCTTAATCGTTAAGCTCTTGTGTAACAATGACAAATAATTGTTGGATGAGAAACAACAAACTACATTTCGCAACAGAGAAGTCCAGGAAATTCAGTTTCAGCCCTCTGCTAGCAATAAATTACGTAGGAAGAACAGAGAATATAGCGACACAAATTGCAAAGTTTCTACGGAACTTGTGAATAGTTCAATCGATCATGTTCAAATTTCGCATTACTTCGACTGCCATAAAACAGATGACTGATGCGCAATTCTCCACTACACAGATGTGTTTTGTTATTATATTCAACTAATACACTCGAATTTGTTCAACAACCTCATGTTACCTCAATGATTAAGGAAGGGATTGTCCTTTCTTCTCGTTACTGAACAATATTAAACAATTTCTGTACACATAAAATCACATAATTTACAAGATATCATTCTCTTGTTCACATCTAAGAGGAAAAAACCTGCAAAAACTATGTCTTATAACTTTGAACATGCTGAACACACATACACACGCTTTTTAGAGCATCGTGGATCGTAAGAACGTCTCCGCGCTCGATCGAAACGAAGTTACTTTTATATCGTCATGATCGCACGTCACGTACCGGTAACTTCGGGAGCTGATGCTTTCGAAGAAGCTTCGCTCGAAGTTTAAATATTCCTCGATACTTGGCAAACGTCCCTTTAAACCTTTTAGCCAACCTGCTCTATAAACGAGGCGAACATGATGCAGGAACACCGCAATAGAAAGCATTAACCCCTTTTTTCGACTTTTGCTTCAGCGAAGTGCATTCGCATGTTTTTAAACAAATGCACTGTCCTCGTAGCCAGTTAAAAATATAATAGCATTTTTTTTAAATTAAGAAGATACTTTTCATGATAAACTGTAATAATTTCGAAATGGGTAACAGAGATTGCAGATTCCGTCACGAAAGAAGAAAAATAGTAACACGAAACGTATCAATATTCTCATGTTTACAGCAAAGCTCGACAATAGCAAAGCTCACGCAATACGAGGCTTAAACGCAACATCGATGTCTGAGCAAGACAATCTTACTCAGTTTCTTAGAAATCGAAACGAAAAATATCAAGTAAGAAATATATGTCCTCCTTTCTTATGTAATCCTACATTGAGTAGTAAGTTTGCCATCGTCTCATTTTATGGATACTGAGCTGCTCGAAATGTTAGTCCTTA
Organism: Ooceraea biroi; assembly: GCF_003672135.1. Classification (NCBI taxonomy): domain Eukaryota; kingdom Metazoa; phylum Arthropoda; class Insecta; order Hymenoptera; family Formicidae; genus Ooceraea; species Ooceraea biroi. Next base: position 4,472,633 of record NC_039506.1, read on the forward strand.
CTTTTCTCGTATGAGATCTGCAGGCTTAAGGTAAGAGTCCATTTGAAAGAAATATTACCGAGAGTCAGTCTGGAGAGTCATACTTGCAAATGGACGTACTAAGGGAGTACTATAAAATTAGTCTCCTGTTTAACATTAATCTCTTTGTAAAATTATTCTCTTTATAAAATTATATCCTCTTATTCTTTTACCATCTTTATTTCCGAGAATTACTCTCGAATGAACACCAAGCTTTAATTGCTGTTACGAATAGCAACGAAGTATTGTAATTATTCATAAAATAACTTGGAAAAAAGTAGATGGGAAATTTTCACACCGAACTCTGTATACCTTAATTTAACAATGCTCGTAGAATAGCAACACGCTATGCACAATACGAATTCGTTGAAGCAATAATGGGCTAATAAAATAACAAATAATAGATAGAATTTTAACAGAAACACGAATGCAATTCCAACTTTCGTGTTTGCCAAGATTAATTCGTAACACAATTGTCCGAATCGTGCGCATATTTTTATCAATATCCGTCAACGAGCTGCATGCGCACAATGGTGATATTGTTAGTGCATTGTTCCCAAAATAATAAATATGGAAAAAAACACACTCGCATCCACGTGATTAATTTTGCGTTGCTCTGCAATACGGCAGCTGTATTTTCGCGATTCTGCGATATGGCGCTCATAGTGAAACAGTAAACTAGTTTACTTCATTTGCGAGACGATATTCTCTAATAACATGAAGGCTCGACACAGACTTGTATCTAGTAAAATGTCAATCGTTAATTACTGCCCCTACACGCTTGGCAGGCGATCGCAAAGTCAGTGAGAAGAATAGACTCGTGCAAAAGATCAAACGAGCATATCCATCGTCACAATTTCAAGTTATTTTCTAGTGTTAAATTCGTATGAGAGATCAACGCGAGTCTAACGGTCAGTAATTCTAGCATTAAAAAGATTCAGTGATAAAATGTTGCTATCTAACCGAATCATAATCGATGTTATCTTGGTGCCGTGTTATATACAACTTATTACGTGTGTCTTTTATCTTTTAATAATAAAGAGAATGCAAATCGATAACTTGATTAAAATCAAATCTAAGAACAGGATGATATAAAATGTGATTATAATTCCAACTTTCTGCATTACAGTTTAAACTATGGATTCGCGAGTGGCGGCATCATGATTGCACAAAAATTGTAAAAACTCATTGATCATTGTTCGTGACCTAAATTAGATCTATTTTGATGTAGAAGTTTTTCTGTGAAACGCATACTGCCGATAATTTTCTTTTCTAGATAAACGAGTAGAGGACGTATTCGATAGATATGATAATCTGTCCTTGGGTTCGTGATAACACATATCGTTTTGCATTTATAAATCCGATTCAATTGGTCTGAATTCAGTCAGTCACGCATTTACATCAGTGAAATATTAATAAAATAAACGATGAAGGGTGAGTGTCGGAATGCTTAGCAATTTGCTACGATAAATGATCGAGATATTTTTATTACACATCGTACTGGCACCTTTTGTCAATTCAAATAATTAATATTTTTTCTTTAAATTATAAAAAAATTATAAATTATAAAATACGACCGCATAATCTTCGCATAATCTCTAGCATAGTTAAGATAAAATAATAGAATAATTCTTGTTTGGCGCAGGAATATACGTAATCGCTATTGCCTTCCTGGCATGTTGGAGCGTGATCACCGCAAACGAGAATTCTGACCAAGATAAATCTGAGCGATCTGTATTCGAAGGGAAACAACCCTCGGACGAAATTCCAACAAGATGTCTGTTTCACGGGAAACCATCAATAAACAGTACGATCCATCTGGCACACGAGAATGATTGTACCAAGTATTACAAGTGTTTCATGAGCAAACGAGTCGAGATAGAATGCCCCATATTCGGCAAGCGAGAGAAGCGAAAGCTGCATTTCAATACAAAAGAACAGGTCTGCGATTGGCCATGGCACGCTGGTTGCACGAACTGTCCCGGAAACCCAGAGAACGGCTACCCACAAACTAAGATATCTCACGAAACCGATGACTGCAATTTGTACTACGAGTGCATCGATGGCGAGAAACATATTCGTCGATGTCTCAACGGTCTGTGTTTCAGTCGCACATGTCAAGCATGCGTTCAGAATCGAGCAGGTGGAAATTGCGATTCTTCCGATCATCATAGAAAATAGGAGTCTCACGAAACAATCGCCAGAAACGTTTCCCAGAATCTTTCACCGACAGTCTTTACTTTAACTTGGAAGCTAACAAAGTGACAGGTGCAAATTTTAGCTGTGAATGAATCTTACTTGAGAAGAAATAATGAAAGAGAAGATAAAGAGGAAAGGCAAATTATGTGCAAACTACGACGAACAATCTAGAAATTTCGTAATAATACAGTAGAAATGAGAAAATCTTAAAATTTTCCTAACAATATTTTCTTAAATCAACTTCAGAAAAAGGTTTTTATTATTTCATGAAAATCGTGAAGCGAATTCGTCGACGTTGAATGGCGCACATGCAACAGCTTGCATAGAGCAAATGGCGACTTCTAGACAGGCGGATCAAACAGGATAATTAAAACTGATGTTGTAAGATTATGTACGCTCATTTCGCTTCGTATTTGGACACTTGCCATCGCCCAGCTATAACAGTACTTGTCGTGAAACACAAGAACAACGCTCAAACAAATTGCATCAATCCTTTTAGAGCGCACGCGATATTCATATAATTTTTGTTACATCATCAAATTTTATTCATTCTCGAGCGCAAAGGCAATTCAAAATGTTATTTTGTAAAGCATTGCAAGCATTTTAATAAAACTAAAGAAAGATACTTCATATATTTCACAATTTTTGTTTTAAATTACTGTAGGCTCCATTGGAACATATTGTTTCTAATGTTATTAAATATATGAGTTCTTTTTTTCAATTCCTTGATGTTTCATATATTAATTGGATTAGATCATCAATATAAGAAAATTATAATATTAAAATAGAAAATTAAAAGATAATTCACGCACTAAATAACGTAAGAAAAACACTATATCCTAATTTCATAACTTATTTACAACAAAAAAGAACTGTAATAATATGTGACAAAATGTTTTTTAATTACAGAAATTGTGAATATTTTCATACATCTAATAATGAAATTAATAATTCAATACAAATTCTCTCTGATGTACTGAATAAGAAACGATACATCTTAAGAGAGCTGATGTAATGAAAAAAAAGTTACAATAAATAAAATATGTATATATTATTGCATTCTTCTTAATTCTCTTTTCAATAAAAATCAATAATCAATATTCACTGGGCAAGTTTTTGTAACACATGACTGAGGGAATCAAAACCTACTAGACAGTAGTAGAAAGCCTTTTACAACGACAGTAGATGACGGCGCATCGAGTCGGACTACGAGCCGAGCTACCGTGCTCGGAACGATACTTGGCGATAGTTAAATAGTTTACTAATGGCTTTGCGTGCTAACGGATAAATGCTTGGGAAGAGTTTAATTGCAAACACATATACATACACGATGAGAGATACTCATTTACCGCAGGCAATTCTTTCGTTCCCGCTTAATACGATTCTCAAACACGTTACGCGTACGAATCGCGGTGGTCGCTGCGATGGGAATTAAAAGAAAGATATGACTGGACGGAATCGTATTTTTTAGCTCGATGAAATTATGCCCGATCGGTTTCGATGAAGGGACCATCCCGTCATCGTGGAATTACGTGGCACGAGATTTTCGCGTACGACGATATCGTCGCAAGGAATTTTGCAGCGTAAGAAACGTTTGGAAACCGACGCGCACGACGGTTTGAGAAGCGGATTTCGCGGCATCGTATCGAAATCACGTAAGTGCGTTCAATGTCCGGAGCCAGCTTAAGCCTATCGTCGGTGCGAGCCTCAATCCTCTTATCCGCGACACGTACGCGCGGTAAGCACCCCGAATTAGCATTGTACGTGGTGGCTGCCGCACACGATAATCAATTTCAAGCCCGCGCTTCCACGCAGAGCGACGTGTCAAAGGAACCACTCCGCTCTCGATCTCGGACCACCGCGCGGAGCGTACACGACAACCCGGACTTACCTGGTCGGGCCGACCAAGGTCGGGTCACTAGGCCGGGAACGCACGGCGCTGGCTTATCCTCGCTCCCTTCGTGCCTGCGTCTCGACGCGCACGGACGATCGCCGCGATGACAGCCAACGATGCGTCCGCGAGACGACTCGCGCGCACGTTTACTCGACGCGGCGACGACGCGCGAGGACGAACGGGCGTAGCGATACTCGCCACCCTCGCGACGAGATGCCGATCGGTGACGCTCGCCAGCGAGCGCGCGGGAGACGAAGCGAAGACGCCTCGCTCGGCGAGAGACACCAGTCACCGCGTATCCCCCGTCGGCCGTCGCGGTGCGCCGTGAGAACCGAGCGCGCTCGCGAGTGGGACGCGACCCAACCTAACCTCCCCGAGCTTCGCCGAACGACTGACGAGCCCGAGCGCCCGGTGCTTTCCGCGACTCCGCATCCGCGCGCTCCGATTATTCTCCCTCCCGCCCCTCACCCCCCTGTGAGAGACGCGACATCTGTGTATCGCGCTCCGCGGCGTAAAGACGTAGCTGGGAGGGTGTAATCCGTGCCAGAGGGCTGCAACGAACCGAGGGGGATATTGAGGACGCCATATTGTTCTCTCGCGTGTACGTACACTTGCGAAATTTTTATCGCCCGAGATACGTGGGGTACTTTAGATTGCAAAAAATGTGGTAGGTATGATATAGTACTTTTTTAGTACTAATCGAGAATCAAAATTGATTAATACTCGACGAACGAATTCCTCGTGACGTATCAAGATTTGCGTCTCGAATGAAACATTAAATTACTGATAACGTTCATAGAGAACGCTATTATGGAGAGAGAGGAAAAACAAATTAATTAATAGAAAATTAGTAGATATATACAAAATAATGAAATATAGCGCATTTTTACTTGCGGTTTTAGAATTCGAGTATTTAAGCTGCTTCAGATAGTCATCGTGTAAAACATCATCATATTCTTTTTAGCGAAAAAGCAATGACGTTTCCCGTTCGCGCCACTTCTCGAAAATGCCAGTGATCATAGACATTTAAATAGAACGGAACGCACATCCGGCCGTCTGTTCTCTTCCGATCCACATGCGCACGTCGCTTTAAGTTTTGGCGCGAAGGCGCGCGTCGCGCGTGCGCACTGGAATCAGTTCAGCGGCCCAGCTGGCGCCAGCTGCGTACTGGGAAAACAGAAAGCCAAACCGGTCATGAGAGGCTAGTCAACGGCTGTTCGTTGCGCTTGGGAGTTCTGTTTTGTGGCGGAAATATTGCGGATATTGCGCGATACGCCGCGGCGGTAGCACCACGGCCAGCCGGTACTCGGAAAGATGGGAGCGTACTTGTCGGAACCGATCACGAAGAAGGAATCGAGCGACGAAGTGGGAGAGAATGTCGCGTACGGCGCGAGTTCCATGCAGGGCTGGCGAATCAGTCAGGAGGTAAGCGGGAAGTCGCGTAGTCGCGGCGGCGACTACGGCGGCAGCGGCGGCGGCAACGGTGACGGTGCGCGCGCGCGCGCGCGCGCGTTTATCGCACCATTATCCAGTTCCAGCAGCTTCCCGATCCGCGCGTACTCGCCGGCTACCCGGCTCGATTAACCGGCTATCGAGATCGTCGCGGCATGCACACCGACGCGCACCGGACGCGCCGAGCGCGAGCGACGAACGGTCGGTCGATGACGCACCCGGGCACTGCCGATGCTCGCTGGCGAGGTCCACTTTCCGCCAACCGACTTGCATTTATTTACTAACAAATGAGATATATTGATAAGACAGAGCCCTGTAGCAGGACAGAGATATTGTTGCTCAGTCGCTTCGTTGGCAAATTACAATTGCTATTTTGTCAATGATACTTTTCATTATGTGTCATGGAGTGTACCAATGGTGTTTATTTCTTGCGTATATATGTTGCGGCGAGTACACGGTGATGCTAATTACAGAGTCGCGTTTATATCTTGCTTTTATTTGCTATTTGTTGAATCGCTAATGAAAACTATCGCTACCAGAATAGCTACGTGAGCAAAAACTTGATTTTGTAACGATAAAAGCTATGTATGGTACTTTACTAGTACTACAGATGTAGATTCTATAACGTAGAGTAATGAAATATGAATTAACGGCAACTGTTTATTTGCAGGATGCACATAATTGTTGCATAACATTCGATGAGAATGTTTCACTATTTGCCGTATATGATGGTCATGGAGGACACGAGGTAGCGACGTATTGTGCGAGCAATCTTCCTGATTTCATCAAGGAGACGGAGGCTTACAAAAAGGGCGACATTAGGCAAGCTTTAATAGATGCTTTTCTGGGTTTCGACGCTACCCTTACCAAGCCAGATGTGATCGCTGTCCTGAAAGAGCTCGCGAGGGCGAATGCGACTGATAAAAAAGACGATTTAATTGAATCTGGTGCGTTCCTTTTTATATTAAGAATATGCATTATTACAGGATACACTCTTATACAGATGATCTTGCTAATTGTGCGCTTTGTAAGCGTTAATGTATTTCTTTCGCTCCTTACTTGTACGAGTAAACTTTTAATGAATTCGTTTTCGTATTACGTTACATTGCGTATAGACGAGGAAGAGAATATTAGTAATCTATGTATGGAGGCGACGATGCCATTGGAGGCGGTAATGGCAAAGTATCAAACAGAGACCCTTCGTTTCAAAAACGTGAAAAGTGAGAAGAGTGGTGCTAAGAACATGTTCGCGAGTCCTTATTTGCGTGGCCGAAGGGGACGGGACAAGGCGAGTTGTTCATCGTCTGGTGCAGGATGTTCGTCTACGCCACTGCTGCCACAGTCATCGTCCTCGTCCACGTCTTCCTGGAATACGAAGGAAACGGACGTGAGCAGCTCCAGTCAACCGTGCGGATCGGCTCTGTCCAGCACAGCGGAGCAGAAGGAGTCTGACTGTCCTGGAAGCAATGAGGCTGAACAAGTACTGGACTCGACGACGAGTAACGGCACTGCTCGCGCATCCCCTTCAGTCGTATCCACTGCGGACGTAGAACCTGTCAAGTCTATGGACATGCCCGACAGCTCCGAAGACGTTAAAGAGAAAGTTTCAAGCCCGGGCAAGGTGGCGCCATGCGCGGAAGTGAACGAAGTGGAAATTAACGGCGCGGAGCCGCTCGGGGACGCAGACAGCAGTAAGGGAGGCGGTGGAGATAATGTATCGAGCAGCTCCTGCACGCCCGTGGAGAACGGAGACGCGGATCAGCAAGAACGGATAACTAGCAGCGGTCGGAGAAGAACTCAGCCTTCGGATCTCTACCGCGACCTGTTGCAGACGAACACCGATGACTCCGAAGAAGATGACGATGATGAGAACGATACAACGTTTGATAGTGTTTCTGAGAGGTACGTCAGCCTGTAATTCGTTATTCATAAAACATAAAACCAATTTCAGAGTGTTGTTTTTCAGTGATTAAATTGTATCTTCTACATTTTGCAGTGATGAGGATGATACAGAAGACGTTGATGAGGATGAAAGCGATGAGGAAGATGAGGATAAAAATAAAAATGAAGACGAAGACGAAATTGAGGGAAAAGGTACAGACGAGGATTCTGACGATGACAACATTGATATTATAACAGAAAAGGTTTGCCAATTTCGTTTTATAGTCTATAGGGATCTATTATTTCTCATTATAGAAAATATCTCATTAGAGGAAAAATGTGTATTTTCTTTGACGAAATTAAAATTTAAAATTTAAGAAGTTAAGAAACGAGATGATTGTGTGCTAAATGAAATATTTTTTTAAAATGTTGTACATTCCTTAACGTAACGTTAATGATTTCTGCGCAGCCTGGTGCAGACAGTGGATGTACGGCTGTCGTAGCGGTGCTCAAAGGAACCGATCTATACGTGGCTAATGCCGGAGACTCTCGGTGCGTTCTGTGCAGGAGTGGCAAGGCAGTTGAACTTAGTCAAGATCATAAACCCGAAGACATACCAGAAATGCAGCGCATAATAAAGGCGGGCGGAGAGGTGACGAGCGACGGCAGAGTGAACGGCGGTCTCAATCTCTCTAGGGCTATTGGCGATCACATGTATAAGCAAAATATGGTATTACCGCCCCAGGAGCAAATGATTTCTGCTCTACCGGACATACGGCACATCAGGCTTGATCCGGAACAGGATAAATTTATGGTGCTCGCATGTGACGGCATATGGAACTTTATGACCAGCGAGCGCGTCGTTGAATTTGTGTACAGCCGTATAGTAGATCAGAATTGCGAGAAATTGTCGAAAATCTGCGAGGAGGTACGTGGAACACGTTATATTGCTTCACGTCACTTTGACCCTTTAATTCTTCCAAATTCGAATCTAGATTGTAGAAGAAAGCTTCGTTGGAATAAAAAGAAATCGTTGAGCCTTGCACGCATATATCCTTTTTTTCTCTCTCTCTCTCTCTCATACTCGGAGAATTTAGAATTTTTTTCTATGAAACTTTTCTAAAACTTGGCGTGTGTGTGTTGCAGCTGTTTGATTACTGCCTCGCACCGAATACTCTTGGGGACGGAACGGGCTGCGACAACATGACCGCCGTGATAGTCAAGTTTAAATTCCTGGGGGCCGAGACTGCTGAAGGTACCGCTGTTACTACCGAGGTGTGCGTCACGGAGAAACGATCAAACCCTGAAGAAAATAATGACCATAAAACGGAGGAAACCACGCTAGAAAATCCTTGCAAACGTACCAAGACCGAGACAGCTATGTGAATCGACAGCAATCACGTGTCATGAACTGATCTCCGTAAACGGACGAGTGAATGTGAGTTTATGTAAAATTATATAACAACTTTGTATTGCTGTGAGAAGCGATTGCGGCAGTAGCAGGCACGTGAAATATAGTGTAAGGTGTGTTAATGTATTGGTCGCTGCTGGCAGACTGCTCGATTGGAGCACGTGGGAATGATATGGTGTTTTCCCGACGGACGTACAAATTCTTTCATTTATCAAATGATATTCAAGTTAGGCATACAGAGCGGTCGGTTTCTCTCCTAGGATCGCATCTCGCGCACATTTATTTAACGTCACATAATACCGTGAAATACGATCTAAGGTTTGATTCACGCAGTTTATCATCGAGAAAATATTGTTCAAAATATACGGGCTAATATTTTTATGTGTCATGTAAAAAATAGCTAGCGTTTGCAGAACATAATGCTGACAGAAATTTATTTACGCGTAAAAAAAGTAAAAGAAGAGCTCGTCCATTTCCAAGGTTTTATTTGCAGGCATTTACCGACAAAGATAGATATTACTATCTTAATATAAATGTACGATTGATTTTTGTACATCTTTATTATATCTTTATTACACTTTTATGTTTTAAGTTCTAGATGCTTTTAATGTAATTTCATACATTGTCTTTTGTTTGTTACTGAAACTAATTTTATTTAATCCTTTTTTTCTTTTAATCAAATTTTTATCTAATTAAGATATTTTTTTTACTCGTGCTATATCACGTCATTTTTTTCCGATTGTAACAACACTTTTAACAGAATAATCATTTTGATACATCTTTTCTTTTAATTAATACTTTTATTTTATAATTAGAATAACCAGATTTTTCTTCACATATCATCCCATTTGCTCCAGCTACTTACGAAGTATATTCCTTGAGTTTTTAGGTTACACACGTATTATATAAATGTACATATTTATAAATGTAGACCATAGGATTTATATTTGTAAGTCAATATAATACTATCTCTTATTTTTACGAAATAGAATTTATTTTTGAATCCCTGGATACAATGGTTGAATGGATGGGTGTGCGAATAGCCTTAAGACGTTTAAATATTGTATTATGTAATTAAAATGCGGTTGCATATAACGCGTTACCAGTTTGTGATCTTGTCTTAACGCATTGTCTTAATAATGCTGTTAAGTACAAGAGAAGCTGTGCAGTTGATAACGATAACGCAGTCGCGTCGAGTTCTGTCAAGTGTTGTATACTTTGGGACGATTCGAACTTATTCGGGAATTTGCACATGTCAAAAATATGTCAAAAGTTTTGTAAATTTATACGGATTTGTATAGACACTTGTATCTGTGAAGAAGCAGCAAGATCTGCGGAAAAAACAACTGCAGATTGCGATTGCAGGGCTGAAAGTGCACACGACACGGTATTTTGATAAATGCATGATAGTTGTTTATGGTATTGTACTAAACTCGAGTTACTTTTATTATCACGATACTTGTAGTATCCTGACACACGCAGCATACTCGTAGTCTCGCGTAGCTGCAACATTTCTTTTAATATTTGAAAAAGAAACGCAAGATATACATGCGGTATTGCGATAAGTGCAAGGTATTTGTAATATATGTATATCGACAAATGCGGAATAAACGAACAGGGTATATCTGGTAGCAAATTCATTTTTTGTACAGCTGATAAAAACAATTCGGCGATTTAATGAAATTTAATAAAGAATAAATTTCATAAAAATTAAATTGAAAAATGCGTTTGTTCTCAGAGTTATTCAACATGATAGAAACAGGAAATGTAAGATTGTGATTCCTTGTGTGACAAAATAGCAATTGGATTTATATAAAAAAAAAAGCATGTTAATACCTGACGCTAATCGCAACTCGCCGCATTCTTCTAAAATTGAATCTTTTAAAGTTTACACGACTAACATTGCATTGACATAATCAATGCTTTGAACAAATAAAGACCTATTGTCACACCATTGTCAAGTACTCTTACAGTTAAGGCTTTCCCACGTTGTGTGAAGGTTCCCTTGATTTGATCGTAGAAAGAGACGGTGGACTTTCTGTACTTTCATTGTAAAGATTTTGTGTAAAAACCTAAACAGTTAAGATCCTGCGAGATAGAGGTAAAAACAGTAATGCGAGAATAGTGAATCGATCGGATGACATCTATGCGATACCTGTGACATTTTTCGCCGATATATGTTCTGTCAATGCTCACGTGTAATCACAATCAATGTCAGTGGACGATAGCTTGACTGAAAAATGATTTATGTCTAAAGCAATCACATGATACTTATGTAAACACTGTTCGCAAGGTGATCAGTAGCGTATCGATACTACACGAGTGATACTAGTATCATCCAGGAAGAACTGATGTGCCTTTCCGTCAGGGGTTGACAACCTCCGTAACGTATGTATGTACATTCGATTCCGTCTCAAAAGAAGAAAGGTTGCGCCCCTAAAACTGTCTTTAGCTGCAAACTCCGTCGTACATTTATGTATAATAATATCTTGTTTCATAATATATACATGTCGCTCGAATCAACTTCAACGCTGCTTATTTTCTTTTCTCTTTTACAGTTTTTTATCATTTCTTTCTGTCATGTACGAAAAATATATCTATTAGATATTCAAGAACCTAATATTTTTTTTCTAAAGTGAAATAGCTCACAGTTAAATAAAATTGGTAATTAATGTTTAATAAACGTGTTTTTCAAAACTTGTTTTTCTTTATTAAATAATACAAATTGTGCGCAACAGAACAAATCTGATTTTGCAGGATGTGCAGAATTATCTTTGTTATTTGTTTGAAAGTCGCATTGTTTATTCAGTGTTGCGAAGTACGCGCAACAATTCCATACTACATTTTCCGATTTTTATTCGTAGAATAATTTAGTTTGTAAAATATTTAAAAAAATAATTTGTAACTGTCACAATTTTAAAAGCAAATTTCGACATGTGTTTTACTAATTTAGCTGTTCAATTTTACAACTATTGTTTGTAGGACCGTATAGAGGCAGGAAATTTTATGGACTATTTCATTCAACGTAAATATATTCGATTCAATATATAACATACATGTTACAGACACGAATGGAAAGATATTTCACAATGTAAATATGTAACGCGATAATATGGTCCCTTTATCAACTATAAGATTACAGATTATTGAAAACACGAAAAGAAATATATGTATGTATATACACTACCAGAGTAGTCAAAGATCCGTATCAGATTTTATACGCTCGACCTTTATTTATTTAAACTTTTCGATATCCGAAAGCAAACTCTCTTTCCTTTCCTATTTTATTATGAAATAAGAAATGTTGGCTTCTCTTACCTTTATAGTTACAATCAGATTGCCATTCCAATTTTCTTAAGCAAAGATCACTATGATTAATGTCCTTACACAGATATGGGAATTACAGTAAGTGGCAATACAATAATATTTGGGATGACTCATCTCGCACAATCAGTAGAAAATTCGACATAAAGCTCATTTATTCAATATTAGACACACTGTATCACGTGTATTTGACTGGCGTTTCAAGCTAGAAATCTTGAAACGTGTATTTCATATTTAATATATATTTAACGTTATGATTCAATCGAGATAACATTGAAAACGTATCATTAAAACCACATTTGACTGATATATGTATATTAGATTCTGAGTTTCCATTTATTACTGTATTTAGTAGGGCAGTGTTTTACTCCACATCATCCTTTAAGCAGTTTAGAGTCCTGATGTTGCTATACAAAACGCAAGCAAATAACACATAATACATTTTATTGAAGTATCAAATTATGCAAATTTATGAAAGAGAATAATGACAAATTAATCATCAAATTCATAATAGTATTTGTAGGAGAATAATAAATGATGATAATAAAGTAAGTAATAACTAAAATGATGAGAATAACGATAACGATGATGACAGTGATGATATAATATATAATAATATAATAATAATAATAATAATACTTATAACAGGTAACAATGCAGTCCTCCTCTCTTAGTTCTGCAGAAAACTCTTTTTATAACAGATTAATCTAAATGACTGCTTAAAAGCTGTTATAGAGTACAAATTTATAAATAAATTTATCAGTCATAGAATGGCAATCTTCAGATTTATATTCTTCTCACAGATTTAACACGATTTGGCACATTAACAGTAAACACGCGGCGCTACGCTTTTCCTTCATGGTACGACTGATTGTATGAAATCAATAAGATGCCATTCTTACTTGCACGCTTATAAATATGTTTGTATAAGAAGGATAGCAAAAAAAAGAAGAAACTTATAATTTTGTCTTTAGGCTTTACATTAATCGAGGGGAAATACGATTCTCTTATGTGTATATATGTATATGTGTGTGTGTGTGTGTGTGTGTGTGTGTGTGTGTGTGTGTGTGTGTGTGTGTATGTGTATATATATATATATATATATACACATATTCAACAATTGGAGAGTAACGCGGAAATATTGTGATGTAAGAAACTTATCAAGACAGCTTATCGTTCGACTGTGGCAATCAGTTCCACGTCTCGAGGCCGAGAAGAGAAAGAAACTCGACTAATGTGAAATAATCGAGCGACGCGTCTTCTACACTCGATGCTTGCATCTTATCTGATATTGATGCACGTTTTTAGAGAGCGAACGACGCTGAGAATCGCGGGGTGCGGTGGATTTAAAAGGACAACACTGGGTCAGTTGGTGTTTTGTTTGTTGGAGCGAAGGCGGGCCAAGCCTGAACGCTCACCCTCTTCCTCGTCGGACGTACAGGCGACCGCACCGCGCGAGGATGTTGCCTGCATCAAATCCTGATCGGGGCCATTTCGATTCTCGTATAACAAAATGTTCAATGTTTCCTCGTATATTCGTGCTTCGGGGAATTCGACCTGAGGAAAAGAAGAAAAGTGTTTGTCTCGATGTAACTCGAAGATCAACTACACTTCAACGTATTGTGCGATGTTACCTTCGTATGTTTCTTGTCGGTCGTGTAGACGATTGAGTGGCAGCACACCTCGGCTACCTTGCGACCGTGTCCATAGAACGTCCAGCAGCAGATCTCGCTCGAGCTGATGACGTCTTTGATGAATAACACTCTATCGTTGAAGCGAAGCGATATCTTATCGAACAACTCTATGTTCTTTAATAGATTGTCATCCGACGTACTGCAAAAATCAGATTTATTTGCTTAGTTGCGTTTCTTTATCGAGCCCGACCGCTGCAGCGGTAGAACTACCAGACATTGTCGTGACATTTTATTCAGTGATTTTTATCATCTTTTTCATGATTCAGAAGTATCGATACATGTTATGAGATACACAAGAAACAATTTAGAAGCCTAAAGGCTTCGCTAACTACATTGTTTTAACTTAGAATCGATGAAATATTATAATACCCTTTACTTAAACATTTACCTTGTATAGGAGTATTTATTGTTATGCCTATTAATGAGCAACTTGACCACAGGCTTAGTAGTGTTGTTTATGAGAAATTGTTCATCCTTTTGCGAATTGATGAGAGGGATTCGGCAGATGGGCTCTACCTCATGTTCTTTCCGAAATAGTGCTTGTTCACAAGATTCCGCCAATTCGCTGATGCAATAGTATTTTGCCTCAGCGAGCAACTCTGCCATTTCTTTTGTGCTTTCTGGCAAAGGGACTGAACCGTCCCGCAAGAAATTCAAAATTGTTCCGAAATGTTTGCCACAGCGATCAATCAATATCCAACCTATTGTTACAAGATGTGATAGTCAAAGATATAAATAAATACATGTAAAAGCAGCATAAATAAAATATGGCACAAACTACTTTACACCGTTTTCTAATTTATACATTCAGGTTGATAAATATAATAATATATAAAGCTTTGGAAAATTAGGGGACTTAGTATAAAATAGTACTTCATAACTATTAAATCAAATGATTGGAGTTCTTTGAAAATTGTCTACAGTAATAAATAACTTATAACTGTTAAATCAACTATTTGAAACTTTGCAAATAAAGAGAGAATAGAACAAAATAAAGCAGAAGCATTATTTCTTCAATGTTTAATCGAACAAATTATACAGGTCGTACATTGAAGTCTGCAGATTGCACGAATTTCAATCCCAAGTACATAGAACAATTCTAAAAAGATGTACATAAAAATATTTCACCTTCAGAGTCGGTGAGCACTTCCATGCGACCGCTGAACATGGCACGCAGCATGGTGTCATGCTTCTGCAAAGTGCCTATGGTGGTATAATGGAGCGAACCACCGATGTTTAGTTTGACGTACTCCGAGGGATACTTGATCACCGTCTTGTGATCGCCCGACATAGCGAACTCTGATAACAGAAGCAGTCTCGGGACGAGTTACAACAATTGAGCAAACGCGACGACGGGAACGTATATCGGTTCCGGTGCAATCGGGTGCGAAGTGCAATCGAGGAACAGCTGAGAACGTGTCTCGGCGAGACGGTGTGACGACGCTACGAGCGTGGCTCGACGTAGTATTGAGCTACTTGAAAACTGCGCTTTTACATTCGCTGACATCGGGAAGAAGAAACGGACGCGCGTCCTAACGTATCCCCATTCTGCTCCATTTTAATCATCGACCTATCAAAATATTGAGAACGTCGGATTCATGATGTAAGAATATAAGGCGTTTCACTGCGCATAATGGCGGCCGAATAGCGGAGCAACCAATCAAATTGTTGGCCCAAATGCAGCGCGAAATGCGAACCCAGACAGCACACATGTCCAAAATCGGGACATAAAACGTCTTTTCGACGTTTTTTCGACGTCTTTTAGATGATGGTGTCCTAGTCCGATTTTATATTAGTTTTATATTTATCATAATATGCTGCATTATCAATATATCTAATACAACGTCCGTTGTTATATGTGAATTGATTGAAATGAATGTACAACGATGTTAAATATAAGATCGAACTATGTAGAAGGATCTAAGTTTTAAAAGTCTGTTGTGGATAATGTAAAAATAAATATATAACAATTAGTATATTATAATTAAAAACAAATGCATTTTATTTAATTTGTAGATATATTTTCTTTATTGCTACACCTGTATATTTTTTTTACATTTTTCTTTATTAAAATTATTTTCGACAATACTCTTATTAATATTTCTCATTCGTTTCAGGTGGGAACTACTTACGATATGTCATTTACTTTATTTTTTTATTTATATTTTGTGATATTGTTTTCCTTTTTGCTACACTTAATGTTAACATTTTACATGGAATAGCATCTTGTTTTAACCGCCGTAATTCTTTGGCCGGTGTATCTTTACACCTCGGTTTTGTCAATTGCATTATAAAATGATTCGTATCAAAATGCTTACTGCATACCCTTGCTAAAATGTAAACATTTTTACACATGTTTTTGGATTTGATGCCGTGCAAATACAAAAAGTAAGACATATGTATGTTAATTACAGTAACTAACCTGAATCAACATTTACATTTGTTTCATTAAGCTGACAGGCATTAAGCCACTGTTCCCGAATTGTCATTTCCTTCGGAAATCTAAAAAATGTGAATACCTTTTGTATCACTTTTATATGTATGGCTGCTACAATTTTTGATGCAACACGATGGCATTTCTATGAATAAAATATAATACTTAATACACTGATAAATTCCTATACTTGATGTTATTATTTTCATTTATTTTACACATTCAATAAATTTTTGTCACTTATTTATAATATAGATAAGTAATATAGAAATTATATGTTATTATAAATGAGAATATTATATATTAGGAGTGTGATTTAGTTTTGAGGGTTTTGCAACAGATGGCTGTAGTGTCAGTTTGTTCCAATAGCTGTTTCCGATAACTGTTGTTTCTTACAGTCTTGACATTATCCATCACATTTAGTAGCATTATAGCAATAGATGCAATAACAGTCGTGTTTATATCATCGTAAAAATGCAACTTCCGAAAGCTCTTTAGCATTTTCCACATGCGTTGCTTTTGTTTTTTAATCAAAACAAAACTGCGGCTGACGGTTATAGAATTCTTGTGGAAACTTATGGTGATTCTGCCCCATCAATTAACACGTGTCAATACTGGTTTAGACGCTTTAAAAGTGGTCATACTGATGTGAAGGACAAAGAACGCTCGGGACAACCAAGAAAGCTTGAAAATGCAGGTTTGCAAGCATTATTGGACGAAAATCCAACACAATCCACTTCAGAACTTGCCAGAGCATTAAATGTTGATCGTACAACAGTTACCAAACATTTACATGAAGTGGGAAAAATTCAGAAAGAAGGGAAATGGGTTCGACATGAATTATCGGAAAGTGCCATTGCGAACCGGTTGAACATTTGCATTTCGTTGATCACCAGGCAAAAAAAGAAGAGTCTTTTGTCTCGGATTGTTACTGGGGATGAAAAGTGGATCTATTTTGATAATCCGAAACGCAGAAAATCATGGGTGGATCCAGGCGAACCATCAACATCCACTCCGAGACGCAATATTCACGGTTCAAAAGTAATGCTCCGTATTTGGTGGGATAGTGTACTATGAGCTGTTAAATCCGCACGAGACTGTCACGGCTGATCGTTATCGACACCAATTGTACAAGTTGAAGCAAGCATTGGACCAAAACCGACCACCAATTGCGAGTAAACGACGGAAAGTGATTCTTCTTCGTGACAACGCTCGACCTCACGTTGCGTTATCAGTGAAAGAAACACTATTAGAGCTTGAATGGCAAGTCTTACCGCATCCCGCGTATTCTCCGGACATTGCTCCATGCGATTATTATTTGTTCCGGTCGATGCAACACGCTTTAGAGGATACACACTTTCATAATTTCGAAGAAGTGCGAAAATTCGTCGCCGAATGGATCAACTGAAAAGAAGAGTCATTTTATCGTGGTGGAATCCATCTCTTGCCAGAAAGATGAGAAAAAGTTCTAGAAAACGAAGGAAAATATTTTGATTAAGGTATTCATTCATTGTCATATTTAAATACATGCGTTTTTGAGCAAAAAAAACCCTCAAAACTAAATCACACCCCTAATAGAATCTATATAATATTCTCATTTATAATAACATATAATTTCTTACTTCTTTCACGATATATCATCTAACACAACACAATGTAAAACACACAATATAATCTTATTATCGTTTGTATGAGAGGAGCCATGTTGCTTTTTACATTTGGGCCAACTCTCTAATTGGTCAAGAGGTAGTCTTCATTTTCGACTACTGCGCATCTCGGGAATGAAACACCTTGTATTCTTACATCATGGTCGGATTCACAAAGCGGTTCGATCTAGTGCGTTCTCATCCGTGCTTTCATTGGCCAATCGCGTGCACGAACGATGTCACCAGACGACTCCGGTACCCAATCGCAGCTGGAGAAGGAGCGTCATACGTGACTCGATTATCCAAGACTGAGCGAGGACGAAATGGCCGACTCGTTGGCGAAGTACGGTCTTTATATCGATGATTTGAGTAAAATACGTGTTCTAGAGCCCGAGGCGGCTAATCAGACGAACAAGCTGAAGGAGGAATGTCAGAATTTCGTGTCCAGTAAGTTACGTCGATGGAAGACACGGCGAATTTACTCGATCAGCACCATCTACGCTTGTTCGACCGTCGATGATGACGCATCGATTGCACTGTGTATTTTCACTATTTGCTCAATAAATTCTTGCACGAGAAAAATCCATGCACCTTGTACTCTCGGGTAGCAGTTACCGCTTTTAATTACATTGAACGAATATCAAGTCCTGATATCTATAGGAGTTTGTTTTTTTTTACCAAGATTCATCCGTCAATCGTCTTCAAAAAAGAAATTAAATGTCAATTTTTTTTAATATAATATAAAACAGAAATAAATACTTTATCTCAAAATCCAAGTATCGCCTCAAATTGTAAATGTATTCTTTCTTGTTTCCTCTTTTAAAAGCTTTTGAAGTTGCACTCTTTTTGTCGATAATTGCACTTGTCAAAACAATTTCGAAATATTTATACATCGGTTACATATGCTATGGTCTACAAAAATCATCCATCCTGCAGAGATTACAGATTTTGAGAAAAATTCCGATGAATTTATCAAGATATTAGACACTTTAGGAAAAGAAGTGGAGAAAGAGAAAATGAAGACAATCGGTGCACGGAATCTGCTGCGTTCCATCGCGAAGGAAAGAGAAGCCCAAAAACAACAGATGCAGGTTATTACATTGATAAAGAGAATATATAAAATATTGACAGATGTATATCTATTCTAGTTTCCTTTGGTTGCAGGCGTTAATTTTAGAAAAATCCGTGGAACTGGAACGACTGCGAGTGCAGTACGAATCTTTTAAGAAGATTCAAATTGAACAATTAGAAACTATCGAACATTTGTCGATGAATTAATGAAACTTTTATAATATATTTCAAATGCCTTTTTCTAATTTGTTTATTATTATTAGGTGTTTAAATCTTGTAAATAAATCAAACAATAAATACGATTTATAATGAGGACAGGAATCATTTTACTCTCAAGTAATCCAATTCAACGACAGGAATCTTTCTATTTTCAAGTATGACGATGTTTAATTATACATCAAAAGGATCTTTTATCTATATAAGTAATACTACTTCATGATAATAAATTAGATCATTTTTAAATTTTCAATACAAACAATTCAACGATGAGAGATTTGCTTGCACATGGTTTAATTCAGCGAAATATTAATTACACAGCATAATCAGCAACTCTGTCGCCTCATAATATGCACACGAATAAAATAAAGGTAAACTGAAGACGTAATTAAGGTTTTAAAAGGAACATATATTTTTTAATGCATAAATCCGAGCAAGTGAGAGATGTAGATAATATCGATCCTTAAAATACTTCGAGAATCGCAATTTTGCTGTTCGATAAATCTCGACCATTTCAGTATGGAACGCAGCGGCAGCGCCGGCGATGCGGATCGTCGCGTTGGATCGTTTCGTATATTTACAATTATTATTGCCGAAAGTGAATCTTGCATGAAAAAATTCAAAGAGATCGATCTCCGTGGGGCTGTGAACGTTTGTTACATACTAAATATCGTTTGGGTAGAATCGCGATTGAGAGAAGCAGCGTGAAGTTGCGCGTCTTTTTAAACGGTTCACGGAACGGTGAGTCAGTAATGGCCGCGATTTCTGACGGTGCGTTTGGGTAGAATTTCTACCGCGAATTGTTTAAGAAGTTCTCACGATGCAAATTGCACTGCGCGTTTTACTCAACCTCCGTAATGTGCCACGTTAGATAACGAACAACAATGGCAGTTACTACTGGTGAGATTCGGTTCTTAACAATCTATTTTTGCCGATTTGTCACGAATTAACCTTTATGATACAACGAAACCGAAAGTGCTCATTGCGTCGATGTGTTGCAGATTCTGTGATATATTTGTGCCTCGTCGCGGTTCTCTGGGGAGCAACCAATCCATTTATAAAACGGGGTGCTCGAGGTTTGGAGGATGTCAAGGCTTCGTCTGCTTCTCGACGATTGATCAAGGAACTCGTATTTCTTGTAACCAAGTTAGAGGTTTGTCACATTCAGTAACAAGCATCAACAAATATTAACGAGATAAGTATACAGATTGAGCTTCTACCTTAGATCTTGTCCATAAATAGGCTCGTTCAATTGCTTTTGCTACATAAGCCTGGCTTTGAAGAGTTAAAACAGTCGCTTGAAATTGTGAGAAGAGTAACAAATAGTAAAAATTGCCGTTTTGTGAGGTTAAGAAATCTCAGACCAATATAATATCGTTCAAACCTTGTTCCATGAAAAAAAAATTATTGAATGAGCCTACTTATATAAAACTCTAAAGTTAAAGGCTCAATCTGCACATTTATCATTAATGATTCTATTGATTATGCATATTCAATTTGTATTGCAAGAATGATTCCATTTTCTTGCGCAGTACATCCTGCCATTTATTCTGAACCAATGCGGGTCGGTGCTGTATTTCCTGACTCTCCAGAGTACTGATATATCCTTGGCTGTGCCAGTTTCAAATTCCCTTACCTTCGTATTTACGGCAATCACAGGCTGGTTCCTGGGCGAGGAAAAAGTACACAGAAGTAAGTTACGTTTGATACGATATCATATTTCTATATGAAAATATGAATTGTTTGCCTCATTATCTGTTTTACTTTTCAGACACGTATTTGGGAATGATACTTGTACTGTGCGGAACGACATTGTGTTGCTGGGATAAGCTGAATAAAACTGTGGAGTCGTGATTCGTACATTTAAGACATCGATTATTGAACCTGTACTGATAATCCTTCTGCCTACCTACATGCCTGTGCCTCTCTCCCCATCCATAACCTGCTGTTTAATCCACATCCATCCCACGTAACGTGAGTACCACAATGATTAACACACATATGATGATATCCTTCCAACAGCAAAAGCAGTTACGATTTGCATGATGATTTTGCCTGTGAATATCACAAAGAATGATGTTGCGACAGTTTATTTGTCTTATTTCATTTATTAATTGTGTTACAAAATAAAAGTCGTTCTCGATTTTCCGCGTATTTAACGCATCTTACGCTCACAAAGAGATATGATGTCTATGTTAATATAGATGATTGGCTTTATTGGTAATTTTCGTACAATGCTGTCAATGTATATCCATGATATTTACATGCAAATCGCGCGTTTAATGATCCATATGTACACACGCACGTAAGTAGCACCGGGTAGGAATGAAGTCGTGGTGCGAGATGACTATTCATGTCGCCGTAATGAATTTGCCTCTTCGTTCACACGCAAAAGCGTATCACAGTATAACAGATAACGTTCAGCGTTGCGTGAGTCACTCGTGAGCCATGTTGAACGTGAAAAGCTATCGCAATAGCGTAACTGTAATCTGCGATTCACGAGTTTACAGCGACAAGTTGCATATGTATGGAAACGCGATAGATTCTAGTAACATTGATCAAGAATTACGATTATTAATACACAAGTATTTATTTACAATAAGCATGCAGAGACGAAATTGATCTATGCACAGGAGGATGTTCAGTTATTGTTATACGTAACGGCCCGTTTCATGCTCCTTTGAATTGTCGTCAAGATAAAAATTTGGAAAACATTTCCTCTTATTGTACTAACGCTTATCGTAGACAGGCGTGTTATTTGTTACGGAATACATTATGCATTCAGGAATTTTGATTGGTTAACAAACGTACACATAGAAGAAGAGTTTAGACGATGGCACTCTGATTCACGGTAAAATGAGATAAAACGCGTTAATGTCTCGTAAGACGCGCAGCGCATACGGATTTTGCGAGATGAAAATATGAAAAATGCTTTTCGCCGAGATTTAAGAGATTCAGAAATTAATGCGCGATGAAATGTTAATGCACGATACTTCTTCACATACGCATTCTCGTCATACGCAGCAAATTTAATCCGTTAAATTTGGCAGAGAGAAAGCTATTAAAATAAGACAATATTTGATATATTGTAGGAGGAAAATTCTCCTTTGGGATACATAAATCATATTTAAACTTATATTTCAAAAACTTATATTCGAGCATATCTCTTTTGCAATCTTCTCCGTTACAAAGAGAGTGTTATTTATTTGATACGCAAAGTATAATATTAATTTATGAAGTTTAGATTCAAAGCTCCTTCGCGCGTGCCTGTTTGCCTCTATTTGGGAACGGGTGTTCATTCTGTTACGTATATATATTTATTACGCATAAGACTTTACGTCAGGCGACGCGGAGATTCCATAAACTCGCGAAATCAATCAGCGTGTTAACAACAGCAATTAAATTTACACGTGCCGCAGCAATACTTTTGCGCTGTGAGCTAAACGGTTAAAGAATTAGAATCTCGCGCGATTGCGACTGACGCTGGCGACGTGTACGTTAAAAAGTATAGATAAGAGCGATGTATATTAACGATAAGTCGCGTCGTTATTAATTAGCGCGCACGCGCCGGGTATCGGCGCCTGTTAATCGCCTACGAGATTACGAATTACAATACATTTATGAAACTCGAGACTAGCATTGATCAATGGCCGTCCAATTCAGGCGCGAGACTTCTTGCTCTTCAGCTTGAACCATCCCGCGCTTTTATTCGGGTCGCGTGGCACAGACGTGGATCTGCTCAATTCCGGCTTGGAGCCTATAACCCGCGATTTGGTGGCCAGCGATTCCGTGGAAACGGTTCTATCCACTTTCTGCTTGTCCTTCGATTTCAAGGTGCTGCGGTTAATAGTACCTGTAATAATTGACGCAAATATTTAATACTTTCTGTGATAGCGATGAGTGGATATTTAGTAAATCACGAAATTGCATGCTCTCAAAAATGTAAAAAGTATATATTGAAAAATTTCATATATTTAATAAAAAATTCTCTGTGCAATTCAGTTGCAGCAATTTGAGAGAAAATCTATCTAATTTTCTCTTAAAAAAAGTTAAATTTAATTTTCTTCGATCTATCTTGAAGCAATAAAACTGATTACATTATATATGTATATATGGGAAAGGGTTTATGATAAATATCAAACTGCGGATATTGGTGCGTGGGAACTTGACTTGCCGGTTCACTCACGATATTTTTCTTACTTACGTGTCTATCATTCTATTACTAATGTCTCTATTAATAGTAATTTAAATTTTTAGAAGAGAGAGAACGGCATGTTACATGTTCTTTAACAAGAGATTAAAGTTGCTTCACGTTCGTTTTATATGAAATTGGTTACGTAATCTGTATACATACTAATATTTGCAATTTAATTGGTGATTGTTCCTTTCCCATCTACATTTCGTTTGAATTTAATTGAGTTTCAGTCATAGGTTAATGACAAACCACCATAAATTTGTTATAAAAGTACCTCGTTCTTCTTGTTGAAATTTAAAACTCATTAAAGCTGAATTTACTCAAGTTCTTTACAAATTTGTGCTGATAAGTAGAAACATGTATTGCTGCCGTAAATTTCTGTCTTTCACAGTCTAGTAAAATATCATGTATCCCATTAAAATGGGAAGCATTAATTTTGTTTTATTGAAGAATGCAGAGACATTTACTCGTTCTATTTAATGGTAAGAACGTTTACCTCTTTTCATTAAGGATACACGCATTTACTTATTTGATTCAAGAGTTAAGAGCATTTACTTGTCTTGGACAGATTGTCCTTGCTTCTCCGGGCTTCCTTTCCTCGGCGGCTGAGGGTCTCGCGGCTTCGCTGCCTGCGTCTCATGGTCGCGATCGGTTTTGCGTGCTGTTGCTGATCGTAGTTGATTTCGAACGGTTCCCTGTAGTGTCGCGGCTTCCACGGGGCAAGGACGCTCACACTTCTCGACACCGTTCTCGTGTGCGATTGCAACGGTCGATTTAACTCCTCGCGACTCGCCGCCCTACGTCGTTCGTTCGGGCCAGGTATTTCGCCGACTGGAATGCAGATATCGGACTTGAGCAGCAATTAGAGCGCGGTTACGCTTGACATTTTCTGTACTTTCACCGTCGGACGTCGTCCAGTTCGTTAAATAACTTTAAACGATCAGATAGAAATATAAGATGTTTTTTATTTTACCGACTTTGCTTCCCGTGACGCAAGTTTAATGCATATTGCAAAATTTCAAATAATAAATAGTATGCTTTAATGACTTATATCTCATAATAGCAATAATACTATTCGGAATAATTAGTAATAAATTATAAAAGGAAAGATTTGTATATCTATAAAAATATTCTTGAACTCATATGCAGAAGTGCTAATAAGACAGGATCTGTATTAACCCCTTCGGCGGCATTGACGTCATATGGCGCGAAAAATGTATGTGTCCATGTCGGCATTGACGCCATATGGCGTCCTTGTATTTTTTTCGATTGATTGGGCCGATCTTCATAAAACTTAGTACCCAAAAGCTTTTTGGGTCGCTGAATACGAATCCATAGTCAAAATTTCAAAATTCAAAATGACAGATCCAATATGGCGATCAAATATAATCATAAAATCAAAATTTGTTCGGAATGTTATTAAATCTGATATCTAAGGGTTTTTGGGACTGATGAATACGAATCTCAGATCACAATTCCAAAATTCAAAATGGCGGACCCAATATTGCGGTTAAAAAAGCAAAATCTATCTGAGTGTTATGAAAACTGGTATCCAAGAATTTTTTCAGTCGCTGAATTTGAGGTACAAAATTGCAAAATTCAAAATGTCGAACCCAATGAAGTGGCACAAAATAAATAAAAACTTTTTTCACTAAGTTTTTGGATGAATCTTTCCAAAGATAGTTTGGGTTCCCAATTCTAAGATACAAATACTTGTCAGTTTTTCAATTGTTCTTAGATAGATTTGGTGTTTTGACCACCATATTGGATCCGCCATTTTGAATTATGAAATTTTGTATCTCAAATTCGTATTCAGCGGCTCAAAAACCCTTTAGATACCAGTTTTCATAACAAATAGATAGATTTTGGTTTTTTGACCGCCATATTGGATCGGCCATTTTGAATTATGAAATTTTGTACCTCAAATTCATATTTCGCGAGCCAAAAAATCCCTAAATACAAGGTGTCTTTAAAATCCGATTACTTTTTTTTGGGTGCCACCAGGGGCACAAACAGTGATATTCTGTTTGCCGCTGAAGGGGTTAAAGAGCTTATATATTATATATCTAAACTGTCTGGAATCGGTATTTTAAAAAAAAAGAAAATTATGTGCTACAAGAATAGTTTATGAAAAACTTTCTAGCATATAATTTTCATTTCTCAAAAATATTGCGTTTTAAATAGTTTGAAGAGAATTAAGATCTTCGACATATTAGGACAGAATATGAATAGTTGCAAATAATACGTGAGAAAACGGATCATACCTGTAGCAGCGTGGAGATATACGACAGATCTCTGCGATCTTTGAGAGTTCTGGCTTTGCTGACTGCTGTCGCCCGTCGTGCTCTCGCCCGAGGACAACGCGCTCTCGGCAAGTCTCGGGGGTTTCCTTGGGCCTGATATGATACCCAAACGGTTTGAATTCGTGGCATCACGCCTCGTGCAGGCGTGGTCGTCGATTCGTTTATTTCTGAAATACATATCGATTCTAATATTAAATGTAACATTTAGTTATTTATAGCGTGTATATTGTCTATCTCCTTATGGAAAAACGCAACGATAAAATGTTTAAGAAGAATATTTTAAAGTTTTAGAGAAACACAATTATTTAAGATGATTAGCTTAATTTAAGTTAATTAATTGACAATTGAATGGTGACCAGTTAAATCATTCTCACGCAAAATATTTAGCCGGCTCGTAGCTGTGCATGCGCGGCTTGCATTATAACATTTACCTGCGGTCTCTGTTGGACGAGACGGACTCCTGATCCGTATCGCCGAAGAAGCGGAGATTCTTTTGCACGGAAACTCGTTCGGGCGCGGAGGAAGCTTCCTCATCCTCGGTGCCGGTCGTCAAGATCTCGCTCTCGGGTATTCTTGGCTTTTTATCCACCGACTGCAAAGTTATCGACGCTTCATTATTCATGATCTCAGGGAGAAGGGGGAGCACCAAATGTAGCCGTACGCAGATTATTTCTGTGTGTAACAATTACGTCCGCTTATTCCGAATATCGATTCATCGAACGTTATAATTTCGCGTACAGGAGACGGAATTTTGCAAGTGTGATAGATTGAAACGTATCGCTGTAATGATATATTATTCTACAGCACTGTATAATCCTCATAGCTAAGCACATACACTTGGCCACAGTTTCCTGACGTTTAGGGGCGGTTTTACCAGCCTCGATTAACTTTAACTATAGCTTGACGAATTCTTCATGATAGGTGGTACTAAAATTTTCTGTTTTACATATAAAAAGTTCTCATATCTTCAAACCACTTCACTTTTAATTATCTCGTTATTAACTTCTCTAATCTCGTTATCTTTTTATATAATTTTTCTGTAATAAATTTCAACAAAAAATCATTTTAATCGACTTTTCATGATCCATAATCGTAACTCAGATAAAGATCGTCATGCTTCTCCTGAAATAATCTTATTATGCGCTCGATGGGATATAATGGGATTATAAATAGGGATTAAAGCCGCTCAAGAGAGAGTTACTAACGGGAACGCTTCAAGGAACGCGTAAAAAGCCCGTCTCTTCTTTGTCAATTGTTCGGGACGAATGCGGAGCCAACTTAGCTAGCCTCCATTGGCGGTCGTGGATTTTTCGGTATCCAACCCCCGTCTCTCGCCGGCCGGTCGGAGAAAATTGCGCGAGCGCGTACAAAGCCGCGTATTCTTCCCGCAGCTCGCAAAAATCGCGGCCTCCCCCCGTGGTTGCATCGCACGGCGCCTTCATGAGTCATGATTCTCGCCGGCCGACTCATCCGATAGATCATCGTCCACAGCGAGATTCATACGCACGCAATCATCTTGAACGAGCGCGCGAGCGCGAATGCTCCTCCGTGCGAGGAGAGCAGCGTTTCCTCTCCTCTCTCCTCTCTGTGCTAGCCAAGATCGTAGGAGAATCGGAACTTAACAGAGATTATTCCCGCGCGAGCGCACGGACGTTGGCCGGCTCATAGGGCTAGGCGAGCAACCAACCTCCTGATCGGCACTTAATCTCGCGATTAAATTAAACCACAGAGCGCGGAGTTAGTTAAGCATTTAATCAAACCGGTAATTGGAGGTTGCGCTGCCCTAATGGCTCGGCGCAGCGACCCGCGCTCTGACTGATGAATGCGCATCGACCTGGTGCGCGCAACGTGCGCGAGATAACCACGGCACGATCACGGAGAATGAGAGAAAGAGGGAGAGTCCACTCGTTATCGGATAACATCCTTGAAAAAGATCCTAGATCTCGCAGGATGATTCGTCGCGTCTCCGATGCGACGTTTTCTCGACGACGACATTAACAGACGATTCTCTCTTGCCACTTGGCACTTGCCGGTTTCAAAGCCGGACACTCGTGCTAAACTCGTTCTCGTCGGGCCTTGAAGAACGCTGGACCAGACTTCGTACATAGTCCATTTCCATTCGGAATGACGTCAACCGAAATATTTTGTATTCGTTTTATATCTTGTTATTAACGAGGTCACCGGCCTCTTAAATTAAAAGATACGAAAGTGTTGAAACTCGACATTAAATTTTCATAATCGCTTATCTGTTTGGCGAACTATCGATCGCGAATATTGAATGCTTTTTCGTGTCGTTAATCACGCAGTTGATTTAGCTTTCTATAATTTTCTATCGTATAAACAGTTTAGAGTGCACCCAATAGTTTCACATATTTTTCTTGCAATTCTGAAGGAAATTAATCTGATGTAAGTTTAACTTTGATATTAAATTACTCAAGTTGCTCCCTTAGAATTAGACAGGATTTTTTATTATCGATAAATAACATTTTCACAATCCATCTTCTACCTTTAAGAATATGTCAGCGACGATAAACACTGTAGCGTAAATTGTTAGATATCGAGAAGCAGGAAGTGAGTCTTACCGCAGCATTAGATTTGTTCTTCCTCGAGAGGGACTTGAACCAGCCTTTCCTTTCCGCTTCTTGGCTCTGGTTGTCCCTGGTCAGGGTGTTGCTCGACTCGCAGAAGGACTCTTCCTCCCTGGTGAGAGTGCCGGTGGATCTCGAGAGTCTGGTCGGTCTGGGAGGGCTCGGGCTGCCGCTGGGTGTCGATAAGCGTCTGCGTTGACTGTAGTCCTCCTGCGGAACAGAAAAAACGTGTGTTACGTTCAGCAACTCAGCATCTTCCGCTATCTCTATACAACACTTTACAGTCTGTACCATCTATACTACAACCTCTTTACCCCGTCTGCTTTCGCCCTTGTTCTCTAAGCATGATTTATAATACAAAGTGTCCCATGGGAAATTGCTGAAACTAATCAGCTGTCAGTTTTAAACGTATGCAGTTATTGAAAAAACAAAAATTGCGTTGGAAAGAGGAAAGTCTGCAGTTTTTAATGGGTATAAATAAAATTGAGCAAAGTGTTTTTATATCAGTTTATTTTATTAATGAAAAATATGCTAATAATCAAGTAAGCTAATGATAAATATTTTCAAAGTGTGCACCATCTGAATTTGTACAAAAATCAATTCCTTTACGAAAACTTGTGAAAACTTTTTCTAACATGTCGTCTTTAATGTTGCTGACGACCTTTTTAATAGCTACTACTAAATCTGACACTGTTTCTGGATTTCCGGCATAACAATGGTCCTTAATGTATCCCCAAAGAAAGAAGTCACATGGATTTAAATCCGACGAGTACGGTGGCCATTCTAGCCCCCTCCCCTGGGCAAATTTGGGGTATCCCAGACCGATGACTCGATTGCCATAAACTTTATGGATTGTTTCGAAGACCTCCTGGGTTCGATGTGGTGTCGCTCCATCCTGCATGAAATGAAATCCTCTGACCAGGCCTCTTTTTTGCATGAGGGAAGAATTGTGTTTCAAGAAGCTGCTTGTAACTTTCACCAGTGACTGTTGATTCGAAGAATTGCAGATAAATTCCTTTTACCGAGATCGCAGCCCATGCTGTTATTTTTTGTCGATGTAAAGGTTTAGCCAGGGAAACGTTGGGATTTTCCGACCCCCAAAATCTATAATTTTGTTTATTAACATAACCATTTAGCCAGAAATGTGCTTCGTCCGTGTAAATTATCAATTTTGCATCAAGTTCTCCATCTTCAAACATTCCATTTATCGTCTTGCAGAATTCCACACGTTTCGTCATAGCGCGTTTGGTTAGCAATTGATGCGATGTTATTTTATAGGGATGCATTTTCAGGAAATGTTTTAAAATCCTGTGTAACGTTGTTTTGGATATTTCAAGAGCTTGGGCAGCTTTCCGAATGGAAGAATTTGGATTCTCTTCAAAATACTTCTTAATATCTTCAATGTTTTCTTCTGCAGCTACAGACACAGAAGGACCTGGCAGATCATGTCTACGGTCTTGGATAGTTCCATACTGCATAAAATTATCGATAATTCTGATAAAAATAACACAAAACATTATTTTAATGCAGATTTATTGCCAAAAAATGGAGTGACGTAACGCATACGTTTAAAGAAATAATAAATTCTAACCTTTTCAGCGTGTTTTCGCTCTTAACTTTATGTGTTCCGTATTTAGTACGAAACCCCCTGTAAGCATTGCTATAAACTTTTCCTCTGGAAAAGAAGCACTCGACAAGATAAATCTTTTCTTCCGTCGTCAGATTACTCATTTTGACGCGCACGGACTTGCATCTACCACAACCAGAATAAAACTGCGGACACTCAGATGAACGACCGTTAACCGTAAGACCCTTTCTGAAGTCATGGAGGGGAGAACCAATCATTTACTTTCAGCAACTTCCCATGGGACACCCTGTACTTTGCAGAATCTGATAGTTCACTCGCAACCGCTATCCGATACAATGACAATTTATAGCTCGGACACGAAAGGGACGCGGAAAACGTATGGGACCCTAATTGGCGTCATCTTAAGCGGCGCGGCGTCGCGATAATCGCGTTCCGGTATGTGCCGTTGTACGGTGTCGTCCACGCGACCGTCTCGTTCTCGAGCGTCTCCCAGCGGGATCGGATGTACGTAGCGGATCGCAACCGAGCGATCCCGATGGAGAAATGCACGCGCGTACGCGCGCGGAAACGGATACGGGTTCTCTCGCACGCGTCCGCCGTTAAGAACTGCAAGTCGGCGAGGCGCGGAGGGGAAGCGGTAAATGGAACTCATTGTCGGGGTAATCTGATCGCGTAGCCAGATCCACGCGGGTGGCGGACCATTCGAGCGACGCGTCGCGACGTGTAGTAGCCCGAGATCAAGTCGCGAACCCGCGGTTTCGCGGGTCGATCCGGTCGAGTCTACAAAGAGAAACGAAGGCGCGTGACACTCGCTGCTAACCGCGATTATTCGTTACTTACGTTAATCGTTATTTCATGAATCACGCCCGTTCGTCCAACCGACCGACCGCCTTCCACATTCCGCTGCTCCACTCACGGGATGTATCGTAGAAGCAAGCCTCGCGGGCCAGCCTGGCCATGCACGACAGGTCCCGCTGGCCTGGAAAAACTCGCCCCTTTCGAAGCGGAGGACGCGCGCGCGAGGATGCGTGCAGGCAGGCAGGCAGGCAGGCAGACGGACGCGTGTCCGTTTCATTCCCGACGACGTCCACGTCGTCGTTATTATTATCATCGCGTTTTGCATCATCACCATCATCAGCGCTGCCACCTCCGTCATTTACCCTCGCTCTCGCGCATGCATAATGCACTACGGCGCGCTACGGCTCCGGGCGCTTATCACGACTCTTCCCCTGTTTATTCATCGGTATTCCGGCAAAGACTGCGCCGACGATCGTAATCACTGCCGCCGCCGCCGAGGCGGTCGCTGCACGCCGCACGTAACGCGCTCGGAGACTGCACGGGAAGTATCGCCGCATGTCATCTAATCGGTATATTAATCTCCTTTCATAGATTCATTGACGCGATCAACGTGATCACGCTTTGCTGTTCAAAGAAATCGGAGCAACACGCGGGGCAATATTGATAACGCCGATATCAATGCACGGCATCTTGCGTCGATGAATCCAACGTGTGTTTGATGATAAAGATCGTTTTGTATTTTTGAGTTTATTAATTAATAGAGTTTAGAATGGCAAACGTACTTATCATTAGTTTCTGACCAAGTCAAGAGAAACAGTATTGGTAAGCATTGGTACATTGATGCATGTTAGATCTCTTTCTTTCATCTCTCTCTCTTTCTCTCGTTTTCTCTCTCGCTTTCTCTTCTTTACAAAATGCTATATATTGAAGCTTCTAATTTGCACTATAACTTTTCGCACGGTACATATTTTACATTTTCATTTATTTATTTATTTTTTTGTCCGTTACCTACCGCGTATAAATTCTTAAATAACTCACAATGAATAGCCTATATCGCGGAATCATCTGCATAGTACAATCACGATGCGCTTCCCTGGTACTCTCCATATATACAAGCAACAATATCTCGCGCACTTTCCATAACGAGTCTGTAGCGCGTCTGTACCGACGGCAACGACGACCACGACCACGATCACGATGATGACGACGACGACGACGACGTCGAGGATGAGCATGAGGACGAAGAAGAAGAGGTCGAGCAGTGCAGAGAACGAAGAAAAAGCTAAGAGGCCCCCAGTACAGAAAGAAGGGGGAAGGACCTAAGGGCATTGTGACCCACGCACCGCCCTGCTAACTCTTATAACCGTCTGTGGCCTTCCTTCTCGCCACGTTCTTTTCCTTCCTCCTGCACCATCTCTTCTTCTTCTTCCCCAGTTTCTATCTTCTTCTTTGCCTTCTTCGTCCGGGGGAATGCGTTATGCGCGGCTACTCCCTTGCCCTTCTGTGACTCGGCGTGGGCCGTCGAGATTGGGCTAGGTCGCTTACGTACCTAAGTGCGCGCGCCACGCGTGTACGAGGATGTGCGAGTGCGTGCGTGCACACGTGCGTGCATGTGTCCACGGCGCATAACTCTGCAACATTAAACCGCCCGCCGTAGGTCACCGTAGATTACGCATAAATTCCAAGGGATGCGATTTACGACGTTAACTGGCATCCCCCTCGCCCGTCGTCCGACTCCTTTCCAGATTTTCTCCCGCCAACTGCGCGTAAGGAGTCGCCGCCGGTAGGCAAAGAAAATCGGTCACAAACGAATCGAGTTTCTTCCCTGTCCTCTTCTCTCCTCCTCGGTCTTTGGCGGATTTCCCGAATCCGAGAATCTTCATAACTGTCCAATCTGGCGACCACTTTGGCAGAATACGTAAATTAGATTGTCTTTCTTCGAATTGACATGACAGTGTTTTATCGAGTTGATTTGGTCGTAAGGAAACAGCGCGGAATAGGGACGAGGCAGTAGATCATGCCGCCGCCGGTGCAATGCCGATGGTGCAAGAAATATAATAGGGAGGAGGGAATCACGGCGTTGTACAAAGGAGAGTATTACAGTAGGATCTGTAACGCGCAAAACCGCAAAATAAACGAACGGGTATGTAATGGGTATCAGGACCCACCGACGGTGGTTCGCCAATGCACACACGCGTGTGACTGCGTAATCGCGACCAAACGTATGGGGATTCGCGACGGACGAGCAAGCCAAGTTGGAAATAACCGCAGTGAAAGAAGCAAAAGGGACGAAAGAAGTGAGAGTGGACGCGCCGCAAGAAACATCCACCTTGAATATTGCCGGCGCTGGGCGGGATGTGGTTTCATCAGGAATGCGCATCTGGAGAGGATCGCGCTTCTATGCGTTTAAAAGGATTTCGTTATGATTTTTATGCTCCCTTCTCGTTCCCATTTTCTTTCGGTTAAATACCATAGGAATCTGAAGATATTAATTAATCTTAAAATATTGACTAGTAAACTGAAAAACGTATGAGAGAGAGAGAGAGAGAGATTCTTTAAAAACATATTATATATATTATACATATATTGTATTATGTTTTAAAACTAGAATTTAAATAACAATTAATATTCACATTATTCGTAATATACAGGGTGAGGCACCTAAAACAGGCCACCTGAATATCTCGGCTGTTATTGGTGATAGAAAAAAATGTGTCAGACCAAACTTGCATGGTTTCGAGGGACACATAATTTGTTCTAAATAGTTTTTGATTAGGTGGATGCGTAGAGGTCATATGAAGGTCAACTTCGTTTTTTTAAATGGTATGATGTTTTTTTTATGTATCTATCATCTAGTAGAGCGTTTGAAGATGCGCACATTGATCTACGGGTCAAAATCATTCAAGGTCACTGAAGGCCAACTGCAAGGGAAAATAATTTACTTTATATTGCCTAGAGTTCTCTGCTATTAAAAATACTGTAAACTCAGAAATGAAAAAGTTCTAGCCCTTAGAAATTTTTTTTTTCCGAGAAGTTCTGAGTTGATGATATCATTATTTTTTATATTGCCTAGAGTTATCTGCTATTGAAAATATCGTAAACTCAGAAATAAAAAAGTTCTAGCACTTGGAAATTTTAGCCTTCAGTGACTTTGAATGATTTTGATCCGTAGATGAATGTGCGCATCTTCAAACGCTCTACTAGATGGTACGTAAAAAAACATCATACCATTAAAAAAAAAAGAAGTTGACCTTCATATGACCTCTACACATCCACCTAATAAAAAATTATTTAGAACAAATTATGTGTCCCTCGAAACCATGCAAGTTTGGTCTGACACATTTTTTTCTATCACCAATAACAGCCGAGATATTCAGGTGGCCTGTTTTAGGTGCCTCACCCTGTATATTATCATATATAAATTCAGCTATATAGAGAAAAATATATAACTTTTTATATTTAGAAATATAAATTAATAAGTTATTAGATTATTATTTATAGAAATATAGAAAAAGAATAACTTTCAAGAAAACTAATTTTCACGGCAAGGTCGTTTTCTTTCTCGTTCTGCATCGGTGGTCAGCGTCATCGAGAGCCTGAAAGTATAAGCAAGCAGCGGGCAGAGATCGTGTCGATCGAGAGTACCGGGTATACGCGTTTTCGCTCTCGACGACCACCATCGCCGTCATTAATAATCAACGGCACGTTGAAGGAGAAAGGGCACTCTCTTCCTCTCTCGAGGACATGGTTCACTTTCTTTATAACGTACGGTATCCAATTGCATTCGGGATCAGGTTTCGGAGATACAATTCTCATAGCGATCAATAGATATTCGCCGTAGAAGATCCATGGTACACGCAATCTAATAATTAAATTCGTAGACAAAATTTCTTTATATAAGTTTGCATACGATTTATTTATTTAAATGTTTTTCACTGTTTAAATATTATTTTCTTTGAGACAGAGGATTTTTCTCCACTTACATTTTTTTATATTATTTCGGGATTACAGTCAAATATAATAAATAAAATTATATTAATTCATTAACGTGCCGTTAGTGGATGATATAAAATAGATTTTATTAGAAAGACGCTACGAACTCTTGTTACAATACAATATAATATTATGAATTTAATTATCCAATTATTTTTGCTTTTGTCGAGACTTATTTAAGCTCGAGTTGAGAACGTTCATTGGAACATTCGGATGTGTGGCATTTCTTCCGCGGCATACCGATGTGATGCGTGTATGTGCTCGCGTTTCGCTATCGGGATTAATTATAATTGATGAAATGACAACGCATATGTAGCATTGGAGAACTAAGGCGAGAGGCGAAGAGGGAGGCGGAGGAAATCTCGTGGCACGGGGACTTTATCGTGTGCTCGCGATCGCCTCGGGGGATGCTGTGCGAAAGAGTGCAAGGGGGAGGACGCGTACGCGACACATACGAAGCTCGCAGCTGACTTCTAACGAGAACGACCGCCCCGGTAGGTGCTTCAGCGATGTCGATGAATATTAATTAATCCGATCGTGACGAGACGCCCCGCGCCGCTCAGCACTGCTGTTCAACCGGCTGCTCGACTGCTCGGCTGCCGCCGATTACGACAGCCTATTTGCAAGTTCACACGCGGCCCTTGCCTTTGCCTATATATAAATGCCTCCCTCGTCTTCAATTATTCCTGACAGATTGTCGTCCGTGATCGTCAGAAACTTGTAGCGACGTTCGATATTACGTTAATGATGTTTATTGAGCGATATCACTAAATGTTAAAAAGCATCGCTCTTGCGATTTGACAGCAAATAATATATAATACTTTGAGTAATGACGAGATGTAACAATTCACATTAACTCATTAGCTTCCCAACAAGGCGCTTTTTAATAACGAAAATATAAATTTGCATGTGATAAAAACAAATGTGCATTCCAATTTACATCTTTAAATTTTCCCTTAATATGATATATTTTGTATTTTTTAATATTTCATTAATTTTTTCTTTTCAACAGTAGGATGCAATGATCTCCTTCCACTTGTCGCAACGGACATCTCTCTTTCCCGTATTTATTAGGAGTGTGATTTAGTTTTGAGGGTTTTGCAACAGATGGCTGTAGTGTCAGTTTGTTCCAATAGCTGTTTCCGATAACTGTTGTTTCTTACAGTCTTGACATTATCCATGACATTTAGTAGCATTATAGCAATAGATGCAATAACAGTCGTGTTTATATCATCGTAAAAATGCAACTTCCGAAAGCTCTTTAGCATTTTCCACATGCGTTGCTTTTGTTTTTTAATCAAAACAAAACTGCGGCTGACGGTTATAGAATTCTTGTGGAAACTTATGGTGATTCTGCCCCATCAATTAACACGTGTCAATACTGGTTTAGACGCTTTAAAAGTGGTCATACTGATGTGAAGGACAAAGAACGCTCGGGACAACCAAGAAAGCTTGAAAATGCAGGTTTGCAAGCATTATTGGACGAAAATCCAACACAATCCACTTCAGAACTTGCCAGAGCATTAAATGTTGATCGTACAACAGTTACCAAACATTTACATGAAGTGGGAAAAATTCAGAAAGAAGGGAAATGGGTTCGACATGAATTATCGGAAAGTGCCATTGCGAACCGGTTGAACATTTGCATTTCGTTGATCACCAGGCAAAAAAAGAAGAGTCTTTTGTCTCGGATTGTTACTGGGGATGAAAAGTGGATCTATTTTGATAATCCGAAACGCAGAAAATCATGGGTGGATCCAGGCGAACCATCAACATCCACTCCGAGACGCAATATTCACGGTTCAAAAGTAATGCTCCGTATTTGGTGGGATAGTGTACTATGAGCTGTTAAATCCGCACGAGACTGTCACGGCTGATCGTTATCGACACCAATTGTACAAGTTGAAGCAAGCATTGGACCAAAACCGACCACCAATTGCGAGTAAACGACGGAAAGTGATTCTTCTTCGTGACAACGCTCGACCTGACGTTGCGTTATCAGTGAAAGAAACACTATTAGAGCTTGAATGGCAAGTCTTACCGCACCCCGCGTATTCTCCGGACATTGCTCCATGCGATTATTATTTGTTCCGGTCGATGCAACACGCTTTAGAGGATACACACTTTCATAATTTCGAAGAAGTGCAAAAATTCGTCGACGAATGGATCAACTGAAAAGAAGAGTCATTTTATTGTGGTGGAATCCATCTCTTGCCAGAAAGATGAGGAAAAGTTATAGAAAACGAAGGAAAATATTTTGATTAAGATATTCATTCATTATCATATTTAAATACATGCGTTTTTGAGCAAAAAAAACCCTCAAAACTAAATCACACCCCTAATAGCAGACTTTGGTATCCCAATTCGCGCGGTCGTATCTCTCGCGCGATGCGTTGCTCGGCGCTACTCGCTGGTACAGAATAGGTAATAGAGCTGCAGTTAGTTGTGCGAGGAGGGATCGTATCTCCCTGGTATCTTCTTCTCTCCGTCCTACCGATGCACACGCGGCCGTGTACACGACCACGACCGGCGCGATACATATTGGCCGACCAGTCGGCTGTACAATCGGGTGCATCAATGCTGTCCAACGCGTCCGTACATTCAACGATCAGATTCCACTCTAACATTGAAGAGGCACACTTTTCCGCGCGATTAATTGCACGGTTTCACGCGGAGAATAAAGGAACTGCGAATCGCGCGTCATGTGGAATACTCCTGTGAATGTGGACGGCATGGTGAATGTGGACAACATAATGCACCTGATTGTACCTCAAACCCGTCACTTAGAGAATGTTCTATGGGTAGTTACCGAAGGCGAGATGTATCTTCTCGTATCACCTGGTGCGAACCGACCGGCCGACCAACCGACCAACCAACTGACCGTTCGTCAAACCCCAAGCGAGGATTCTAACCTGGCCTAGGCTAGAACGTGTGGAGACGAGCGTAGACAGCGAGAGAGAAAGAGAACGAGGAGAAAAGGGTGAAAGATGACTTAGAGAAAAAGAGCAGAAGTGGAAACCGACGCGCAATGCGGCAGGTAGAATCGTATCGGCAAATTGCGATCGGCGACCGCCTTGTCGACGACGCCCCGCAGTACAGTACTCTACGGGCAAGAAAGGGAGAAACAGAGGGACAGAAAAAGAGAGAGAGAGGAGGAGGAGGAGGCAGAAGAGGTGGTCAAGATGAAGAGGCTATCTACTATCCCACAAGTGATACGAATATCCGGCATTGTTTAGGTCTCCAGGGCTCAAACTTATCTATTCGCAATCGTTCCGGAAATCACGTTCACGGTGCCCTCTTTATTGATACCTTGGGTCCGACACGCGCGTAGGCCGCACGATCTAATAGTTGGGGCTGCTGGATAGACGCGATCAGAGTTCGCGTCGCTGGCTTTGCAATAGATCGCCGCGCTTTCTTAACGCCTGAAGTCTTCTTCGTATTGCCGCGGTTATCTAATGTACATTGTTATAATAAATGTGAAATTTAGTAGCAAAGCAACAAATTGCGTGAAAGAAGTCTTCTCTCCTCATAGCACGATATCCATATTCAAACGAGGTTTTCTAAAAAAGACATCAAGAGATGTCTATGTTCAACAGGTATATAGGGTCTCTTTCGCTTTTAATTCGCATTGTCTTTTACCCTATTTACCGCAAATAGTAGCCGACTATTCTTCGCGATATTCCTCGCTCAGATCTTGTACGCTTCCGTGAAATTTATATCTAATAGATCCTGCATATAACAGATCCTAATGTTGGAGTTAGGATTCTTCGAATTTAGAATTTTCAGAAGTTCTAATATACGTCTATATTTATTGCCAAATGATATCTATTATTACTAAATAGATCTCATAAGAAAATAATGCTTGATTTTCTTCCTTTCTTCTGATTAACTTGGCACTTTTATACAATTTTTTACTTCAACATCGAACAAATTAAATATTTGTTCATAAATTGTAGAGCAAATTAGGAATAATTATTATGAAATTTAATATCATTAAATCACTTATATTAATATATAGAAAAGTAATTTTCTTCTGATTAAACTATTTTATATAAGCGTACCCACGTAACGAGCATAATCATGCTAGGATTAATGTGCTTTTTAACTCGAGATCTGGTTTACTTTTTCGAGAAGTAACATATCCCAACTCATTATCATATCTTCCGTTCGTTCGCTTGCACGAGCGAAAACATCGTCGAATGTCCAGCAAATTAGACACCAAAGACAATCAGTAGAGAGATCGCTTCATTAGCTAATGCACTCGCTAGTGTCTTTACGAGCGCGAGTAAAACGTCATTATTGCGAAATTAGACGGTAGGAAGGAACACGATGAAGACGGTAAGAGAACGAGTGAGGAAAACCGGCAATAGTACTAATGAGAACCGTGATGCTCGCGGAGAGTATCTCGTTTTGTAACAAACGTTATACTCGTAATATACTGAGTGACTTTTTTATGCACAGTCTCATTAGCAACCGTCGATTTGGTCAGCCCTCGCCTCTTCTAAATTCCCCCTTGCGTTTTCTCGTTGCGTCGAGCCCATTGGAGAGGAATACGGAATTAATTTATAGCCTCCTCTTCCTCATGTTTCCTTGCACGTAATAGCTGCGTATCGTATCATCGATACCGAAAAAGCGATGTCCGTTTCGGATTTGCATGCTGAGTAACATCTGATTGCACGAACAGCAATTTTCCTGGTTGATCA
This sequence comes from Ooceraea biroi, assembly GCF_003672135.1. Taxonomy (NCBI): domain Eukaryota; kingdom Metazoa; phylum Arthropoda; class Insecta; order Hymenoptera; family Formicidae; genus Ooceraea; species Ooceraea biroi. The sequence goes on from NC_039506.1 coordinate 4,512,041, forward strand.
ACTTCAAGTTAACGATTGCCTCCTGTTGGTCTGCAACCTTCACGCAACTTTAACGATAATGTAAATAGAGAAACGGAGATCGCGGGTGACTCAATTTTCCTTCGTTAACTATATTACGATCCGGAATTAAGATCTAGAAACTGCTAATTGGCGCTGCTGCAGCTTCAGTGTATCATTAAGGGATTATTCAATATTTTAGAAATACGAAAAACTGATAAATTAATTTCTGTTCGAGGAAAAGGAAAGAAACAAATAGAGGTAGAACCTTCCGAGATATTCTGCAATTGAATCACATGATTCCCTTTGCGATACAATAAGAAGAAAAGTGAGAGACCGATTTCTATGACGAGTTTGGAATCGACAGGCTCATTCTTACACATTGACCTTCCTTCGATTATTATGCCTCGTGCCGTTATCCGCGGTTGTTATACGCCAGTTTCATCCCACTCTGAATTACTCAACAAGAGAGCCGTCGTTAGATTTATTGGCACTCCCGCCCGGCACGAACCGGTAGTAACCTCAGTCGAGAGGAACCAGATGCGATCGGGACGGAGTGGCGTGAGTCGCCGCGAGTGCTCCATCCCGCGATAGATGTTACCGTCGACCGTTGGGAGACACCTCGGCGATCACCCGGAACGAGGTCGTTTATTTGCCGAATGACACGGCAACCGTTCGCCACCGCGTTTATTTTTCTCGCGATACTTCACGGAAAATAACCGATCGACATCGCGCGGAGTTTCTCAGCCGAACCCTCTCTCCTTACTCAAAAACGAGAAGAGCGGCAATCGGGATCGAGAAATCCGCGCGCTCGCCTTCGAGTTCTTCGAGTACTCGAAGGTACGGAGCGACGCGCGGGGGTTTTCCAATTGCTTCCTAGTCTCTCGATAACAGCTCAGGGCTGGTTGCCCCGTCGCCCCGCGCCTCGGGACGATAATTCCGGATTAACGACAGGACGTCGGTATCGATTGTTTATCGTGTGAAAGACCGTCCGTGAACGATCGTCCATTACGCTGCCCGCTATGTTGCACAGCACGCTGCACCGCGCGAACAGCGGACTCGAAGAGAGAGACTCGGGCCGCAGCTCGATATCTGCCCTCGATAATCTCGCCGCAATGAAGAAGACTCTCTCCCGGTTCGGAAATTCGCGGAATATCGGCTACGGACGTAAAACCACTTCACCGGGTGGGATAACGACCGGCGGGAGACGCCGTGGTTCGCGAGGCCTTGGAAAAGGATCTCGTCGAACCAACATTACGACACGAGTTCTCCTCGATTACGATTACACGGCGCTAACGTTTGTGGGAACGGTACCCGGGGAGAATCGCCGAGAACCGTTTTGATCTCTCTTCGTCCGTGATGATTCCGATGATTCCGGAAACGATCTTTGTAGCGCGCGTACGCGAAATAATTTATCCGTCGTCGTCGAAGAGTGGGAACAGAAGGGATGAATCGTCGGATGGTGTGTATCCTTTGCTTCCTGAAAGGGGTTTTACGCAAAGGAGAATGAATAAAGGTTTTCATAATGACGAGATTTAACAGAATCGCGTATCGTGGCCGCATTGAAGGAAGAGAAAGAAAACGCAAGAGAGAAAAGGGACTTAACAGAGCAGAGAGAAGCGAGAGAACTTGACTTCGGCAGACCACAATAAATAGCTACGGTATCGTGTTGCGAGTAATTGAACGGGGCTTCATCCGTGGTACATTAAGTATTATAAAACATGCTGCGGATCACACAGATGGGATGCAACTGACGTAGAAGGAGGAAAAGAGAAGAACTGCAGATAAAAGAGTAGTTGAGGACGCGCGCACGCATTATATCGTGCGCCTATGTTGTATCTAAAAATTGGCTTTAGAATATGTGCACCAAAGTGATTGTAGGTTGGATTAATAACTACTGATTGATCTAAATAGCTTGTATCTTTTTATTTCTACGATGTAAAATAATACACGTATATCTTTTATACAAATGTCAAATTATATACCTTCAAAAATATATGTACAAGAATTTTACGTAAGCATAAAAATAGATATAACATAATAGATAACATTATTTAAAAGACATAGTAAGTCTTTAAATACTCTTCTCATCTAAATCTCAAAACATGACATTCTTCATGAGCAATTCTTATTTATCAGTCGAAGCTAATTCTTATTTATTGCACGGTATCGTTCTGTATTACCGAATACTTATTACCGATCATGCTGCATGATGCGTTTCCACCGGGCAGAGGAATTAACTTATCCAACAATAATCCTTAACCGGTCGTTCACTGGTGCATTTACTCTAACCCGCGACTGCGAGCGACCCACGGGCGGCATGTAATGACCGATCCCGGGCCCTTCTCGATGCCCGACTACGCGAGGGCAATGCCTATTGTTATTTGTTGAGTTAGGTGCCCTCCTGCTTCCAGATCAAGTGCCCGCGCGTACTCCGGCCACGATAGCGCGCGCGCGGAATAGGTATCCCGCTCCGCTCATTGTTGCCGCTCTCGCCGCGGATAGATCATTCTATTATCGAGATAGCGACGCGGCGAGGGGCCCCGACGTGCACGTGAACGCACCGGTGCACGGACACGCGCGCGATTTATTCGCGTACGACGGTCGCGTTCCCCCGGCGGTCATCGCACGGTCGTTTAAGGGGGGAGCCTGCTTTAGAACGTTGAAAATAAGGTATAATTTTACGAATTTTTTTGGAGAAACTATACAGCGGATCATTATAAAACTTTGATGCATTTATTAGTACATGTTTAAAGATAAAAAAATTATTTTTTGATTTGAATATATCGCCTGTAGAGGTCGTCCTGGAGGCATCTTAGTGCAGCCGGCATTGTAAATTCGTGAGCATTCTCCTGCCTCCAAATTTCATCCAAACTGAAAAATTGAAATATTTTCTCGTTATTTATGAATTCCCATCGTCGATGAACCTTTAATATTCATAAAAACATTAAGTTAAACAATTACTTTTGCATGAAAAAGTTCAACAACTTTGCCTAAAAATCGTACTTTTGTGTTCTAAGCTCCACCATTTTGGCACTTTTCAACTTTTTTCTTCTCTCTTTGGTTCATCGACGATGGGAATTCATAAATAACGAGAACATATTTCAATTTTTCAGTTTAGACGAAATTTGGAGGCAGGAGAATGCTCACCAATTTGCAGTGCCGGCGACGCGGCTGCACTAAGATTTCTCCAGGACGACCTCCTCTACAAGCGATATATTCAAATCAAAAAATAATTTTTTTTATCTTTAAACATGTACTAATAAATGCATCAAAGTTTTATAATGATCCGCTGTATAGTTTCTCCAAAAACAATTCGTAAAATATACCTTATTTTCAGCGTTCTAAAGCAGGCTCCCCCTTAATTGACCGTCCGCGAGCATGTACTAGGTCTCATTTCATGAAACTACTAGACTTGTAATACTAGACGATGTCTGTGCGGAGTAAACGCTTTTTACGCTCAACCTCTTTACATGTTTCATGTAAGGAAGAAGTGCGCGCGCGCTCTTGCAGAAATAATCAAGTGATCATCAAGAAAATAAGATGCACCTATAATAATGGCAAACACAAATTTTTTCGTATTCAAAGATATCACGAGCAGTCTTTCGACGTTTTAAATAAGCAAGCGTAAGTAAGAATTCTGCTCGAGCTATAGTATTTCCTGTTACGTTTCCTGTCGAAAAAGCTGCAGAAAATCCTGTTGCTTGCATCTCGGGGTATCGAATAAATCGGATGCGAACCTCGCAGTACTAGGTCCAGCGATGCATAACATCGTCCAATTGCGTCGATCCTCTCTAGCCCGTCGATAATCAGCGGAGTCAGTTCTCGCTGCAAGCGGCGGAGAGTTCTCGCAGCGGCAAACAAATGTCACGTATGAGGAAGACGTCCGCTTAGGATCATCGGCTGGGATCTTCCCGGAATTGGCACTCTACGAGTAACGTGAGCGCTCGTTGAGATGAGATCTGCGCCGTGTACGGGGTAGAGAATGGTACTTTGAGGAGTTCCTCGACTCGTCTTCCCGGAACCCCCGATGGTCGTCGTAGACAATCTCTCTTTCTCTCTCGTCTACCCGATCCGTAAAAAGCGTGCGATAGCTTTCATAAGTGGCGGATCCGCGAGCGTGTTGCCGCGTCGTGAGAGAGCGGGGACTCTATTTCCGCGCAAGTTATCGGTTATCGCCGCTATTCCGAGCGATCAGCTGAAGAGAATTCGACTCACCCGCGTGTCGCTTTAAGATAAAAGAAAATATTCATTTGGCAAAGTCCAATTCTCTTTTCACATTTCGCATCGTGAGAGAGACTTTCTTCTCGGTGGTGCGAACGCTCGTTCTTTCGAGTTTCTTTCCCGGTGGCGTAATCTGCAAATGAAGTGTTGGGAGGAATTGTTCGATTGAATTGGGCTGCACGCGGGTCGTCTCAACCGATTACGGTTTTCGCCGGACTGTGAGAAACCGCTAAACTTTCCTCCGATTCGCTTCCAAGTCTCGTAATCGCGGTGAACGAGCGAAATTCTTATTGAGATTCAAAGCGTCGATTCCTCCGGTGTCTTCTCTCTTCTCTTCTGTAATTAAATCCTCGGACCCCCTTATTAATCGCGCTCGTAGAATTTGCATCCGCGGCGAGTCCTCTCGTTCACGATAACTATCGCGTCTCGTCACCGCGCAAACGCTTTTACCCCTTGGCCTTCTATAGCTTGAGAAATTTTGTAAACATGGAGAGATATTCTTAATTGTAAAATAAATATGTAAACTTATTGTACAGTTTGTTCAACTACTTTATTATTTATCAAATCATTAATTATCACTTATTTTTCTTTAGGTTTGTTTTAATAGCTGGTTTTTAAAAATCTTAATATTTAGATATTTGTAATAATTTAGTATTGTGTATTATGATTTTAATAAAAACGACAACTATGCTTTTATCAAAGGTAGTGCAATAAAATGTAGGTTAAGTCCAATCAAATCTCGTCAAATAAAATATTCTTTTTTGTTTTCTAATCAGATTGGTTTCGTATTCTATAATTTAACATGTTATTGGAGCCATTTGGATATATCAGTTTTTGGCGAAGCTTCGGCGCATTGCACTTTCCTGGGTCGCTGGTTCTAGTTGAGCGAGGTGCATGCATCATCCGGCGGTCGTTAGAGGTCTCCAGCCTTAACTAACTGCGTTCCTTATCTAAATGGCAATAATAATTGGCTGCGAAGCGTATCCCGTATCGATACCAGCGGCCGACGCGCCAGTGTACTGCCATGGGAACAATGCGCCGTTTGACTTACGATGTGCTTAGTAGAGTGGTGGAGGCGGCGTGCAAACGTAACGCGCGAGCGGAGGTGATAGACGCGAGGAATGCGTGTTTCCGAAACGCAAGGGGAATGATTTATCTCAAAATTTTCGATGATTCGCCATTGCAGCTGCAAGCTGTACCTATCTTAAATATGAGTGAGTACATTCGTGAGAAAAGGCATTATGATCCTTTATTAAATTGTCGATCGCATTGTACTTCAGGTTCATGCCGCGTCATGTGCTACTAGTATAGCTTGCATAATTTTTGTTAATCATAGTCATTAAAATAAAATACATAATTGCATATATTTTATATAATCTTTTGAATCATATAATAAATTGAAATTAACGTTTCCGCAGTCTGAGTCATTTCGGAGCATATTTTGTTCTCATAATAATCTGTCATTGAATGAGTTGGAATACGAACAATCGGCCTTCTAATGGTACGCTAATTAACAAACTAAGTCACGTAATGTCCGTGTTAATTAGGGAACAAACAAACTCAATCACGATCACGCTACGTTAAGTAATTGAAGGAAATACTGTATATGTAGAATCAATTCTTCTCTCTCTCTTTTTTATACTACGTTCAGTAATCTATTTCGGTATGAGAAACAAGCGTCATTTACACTGCTAAGTATCGAAATAACCTATCATCTCCTATCTTCTAATTATCCTAATTATCTTCTTCATCGTCCAATCCCACCGATATTTTATTTAATCTGGTTTTAACATTGCCGTGTAATGCTACAAATTAAAACGTTTTCATGAGAAACTAAATAAACAATGAACAAGCAAACAAAATGGCAGAAGCGTTTGATTGAACAAATCGAGAGCGAAAAGCAAAGTTGATCGAGAGCAAGAAACGGGCTTGCTATCTAAAACTGTATTTTTCTCACCGTGAAATCGAGTCGCGAGCCCGTAATTCGGAATTTATAATCTTAGAGCGAGATCGTTAACTTAGCGTAATAGCGTTAAATCCTCCACGTTAAAAAGGAGGACGAGACACATGTGCTACTCGCGCGAGCTTGCGCGTCGCGATGCTCGTTCACCATACAATTGCGTAACGTGAAGCGCGCCAAGTTGCACCGTATAACCATCCGGCAATTCTCGCGACTGGGCAATTATGCTACTAATTCTAAAACGAAGTATGCGCGCGTTTGCGGGCGTAGCGATCATTACATATTACTGGCGAGGGTAGTAATTAGACGGGGCAACCATTAAAAGACGAGCGCGCCGTCGTAAATGCGAGGACCATTCTGTCGGGCTGCGGGCTATTTTATCGCGTGCGATTACGTGACGGGGATAACTAGCTCGCTACGTGTATATCTGTGCCTTGAGAAGAGAGACGACGAGGCGGGATGATCCACGGTAGCGAGGTTCCGCACGCTATCGTTCTTAGCGGTCGTTTGCGATCGGGCCCGGGGCCCCAAGCTGTTGAGCAAAATAAGCAGCTGCATTAGGGCGCGTTAACGTTAACTAGATGCAGTGTAATACATGAAAAATGAAATAAAATCGTGAAAAATAAAAGAAACTCCATAGCCAATTTTCCTCTAATAAAGCATGACTTTGTCTTCCGCAAACATGATTCCTCGAAGCTATTAAATGCAAACTCTAAATATTTCACCAAATCATTTAACACATCGGAATAAAATTGTTTTTCAAAAGAGCCATACGTATCTTTTTATGCCAGTTATTTACATAAATTGAACTAAATTGAAACATCTATTGGAAATATTTAGAAATTCAATGAAAATGTTATTGGAATTTTACTTGAATTTTTTCTCGCCATCTCAATCATTTCAATATATTCTTATTTCAATATGTTGGTAATGAACATACATGTTGCATTACTCATCAGTCAGTCCAGATTTGATACATCTTAATAATACCATGATTACACGCAAGAACTGCAATAGGGATTGAAATTCGACGTTCGATTTATTTCATCCATTCTCACACGTTGCACTCGGCTCCGACGCGTTCCTCTCCATCCATTCGCGACGCTGAAATTAATTTCTCTGTCTCTCCTTGAATAAATTCGCCACGATGGCAGAAGAAAGGTCGCATTCGCCATGGCATAGACCCCGCGCATCCTTTTATCAGCGAATCGCCGTCGATGCATAGCCGAGGTAGCCGCTTTAAAGCGAGGGATCGATCGTTTCCTCGGTCTTGCGTAGACGAGAGAGAAAGGGGAACGTGATGTCCGTGTCCCATCTTCCGTTCTCCCTGGCCGTATCTCGTCTCATCCCGTCGCGCGAGTGCGAGCGCGAGGGATAATTGAGTTCGGCGAGCGCGCGCACCGACAAAGTAAACCGTGAAGCATCGCGCGCCGCGCCGGCCGGGCGACATCCCGTGGCCGTTGTCTCGTAAAGATTACACGGTGCACGGGTTTCCATAAATATTCATGCCCCCTATAATTGCCCCTACCCCGCGTCGCGCGTCCTGCCGCCTCGCGAATAAACGACCGCGCAATGAGATTCAGATTTACTACCGCTCGCTCAACCCGCCGTCGCTGCTGCTGCCGCCGCTGTTGCTTCTGATGCTGCTGCTGCTGCTGCTCAACATCGCGAGCCGATTCTCAGGCAATCAGCGACGAGAGCGCGAGCGACGTCCCCGTTCGGGTCGCAAATTCGATTGCAAATTCGATGGATTCGATGGAAGCGGACGTTGGCCGCTCTCGCGGGGCTGTTGACCCGGATGACGGTGTTTACGAGCACCGTGCTCGGAAATCGACAAATTATCCGAAAGAAAGAGGCACGAGTGCTAAATACATTCGCCGCAAGCAAATATCGTTGTGATTTCAAAGCAACTATATATAATATAAGTTATATTAAAAATATATAATTTTCACATAGATTATCGCTGTTGATACAGAGGAATTGTTCCAATTATACAGGGTGTCCCGGGTTTTAACCGAGAAACTGCGGGAGCATATTCTACTAGTGGAAATAAGAAAAAATGCTTATATCGAGTTTGCTTAGAAATGCTTTATTACAAAGTTATAAACCAATATTGAGAAGAAATATGAGATAAGTAACAACGGAACATAGTGTAGAATTTGGAAGGTCGAAGATGTTTATGTTATGTGTATTCACATGTATTCATGTTCACTATGTTGAAACGATTCAGTATGATTGTTACTTTCACAACAGTAGCTGTTAGATTTCAATCGTCGTGTCAACTAGCAATTACTATCAGAATGCCAAAAGTGTTTTCAAATGAGGAATACACTGATATTCATTTCGTGTACGGATTCTGTGACGGAAATGCACGAGCTGCCGTACGAGAGTATCAACGTAGATTTCCTAACAGGAGAGTACCAGATAGATTTAAAGCAACGAATTACTAATTCAGTTACTGAGATGCAACCAAATTTTCAGGAATGTCGTACCGTAACAAATTCTGTACTACGTCGATGTCTAGCTTGTATCGATGTGCAAGGACAACATTTTGAAATGCGTCACTAAATCATTGCGTACATAATTTTTATTTTTGTGAAAAAATCCGTTGTTACTTATCTCATATTTCTTTTCAATATTGGTTTATAACTTTGTAACAAAGCATTTCTAAGCAAACTCGATACAAGAATTTTTTCTTATTTCCACTAGTAGAATATGCTCCCGCAGTTTGTCGGTTAAAACCCGGGACACCCTGTATACTGATAGATTTTCAAGTATATTTAAACTTTAATTGTGTTATTATTGTTATTACTGCTGTTATTGCCATTGTTACTGTATTTTCCGGTCCGATAAGAATCGAATCCCGAGTCTCGTCGGTTCCACGCTCGGCGAAGCGTTCGCTCGCTCCCGGTCGTCGCGGTATTAATCCACAGACGGCGTTTCCTCTCGCGGCTTGCTCGCTTTCGTCGGTAGAGCTATGCGGCGAGGCGGCGCCAAAGGGAAGAGAAAGAATCGAACGGGTCTGCGGTTCGCTCTTCGGTTCCCTCTCAGACGCGGCGCAACTAAGGTTTCCCCGAGACAGGTCAGTTACACCGCGAAAACGTACACCATCGTCATTGCGGTGATATTGGGCACCGAACCGGCGTGAAAGAAACCGGCAAGAATCGGTGCGTGCGGCTCGCAAGATAGAGAGACGCGACGCCGTTGCGTCACGGGAAAGAAAGGTGTGCCACGAACGTTGGTGTTCTTGGTCGAGATACGTCCTTTAGGAAGTGCGAAGGAACGCCGAGTACCTACAACCACCTGTAATAACCTGCTTTCCTCGCGCGATACTTATACATTCGAGTAAAACGGACTTTCGATGCATTTCGTGCTAGTCTGCTGGTCATGCGTTCTAGGAATCACGCGGATCAGTCCACGATCATGAGATCAATCGAACGATGATCTCATGATCGATGTTGGAATCAGAATAGCATCTTTTTTAATCTTTTTTTTCTTTCATCTTTTAATTTTTTAATTTGGCTAATTAATAATTCGAAAAACGTACATACCTATATATTTTTGAATATTCTTCATATTCTTTACAAAAATCCACGAAACGAGAATTCTCGAATTTTTCTACTCGTTCGATGCATCTGATATTAGCATTGCTCCCTGAATTCCGATTTATTTTTACATTCAGCACGTAATAGAAAAAAAAGATAGTTATTATCGTCGCGATATGGCGCCATCATTTAATGGCGATAAAGTCTTGGATTTTATGTTATCGAACGACATCGTAACACATAATCCCACGTACTTTCGCCAGAACTTTTTCTACATGCCTTCATTCTCTTGCTTTCCTTTCAACGGCACGCGCACAGTTTACGCTCCGTTAAACGTACGCAATACCGATCTGCTCTGGGCAAATATCGATCGCGCTCGCCAATAAAACGAGGGGCATCGAGAATTAATTGCTCTCATTACGGCCCGTCTTAAAATATGATTCTTCTCCCATTTCTGATTCAACATTTACTACCGCGTGATACGAGCGTGGTAACGAGCGTACCTATCGAGTCTTGGGAAAAGATCAGAATCAGAAAAACTCTGATGTCGAACCACCAAAAGAAATACAAAATTTTCTTCAGCTTTTGATATTTTATAATATAACAAATTGTATATTTTAAATATTAGGGGTGTGATTTAGTTTTGAGGGTTTTTTTTGCTCAAAAACGCATGTATTTAAATATGATAATGAATGAATACCTTAATCAAAATATTTTCCTTCGTTTTCTAGAACTTTTCCTCATCTTTCTGGCAAGAGATGGATTCCACCACGATAAAATGACTCTTCTTTTCAATTGATCCATTCGTCGACGAATTTTCGCACTTCTTCGAAATTATGAAAGTGTATATCCTCTAAAGCGTGTTGCATCGACCGGAACAAATAATAATCGCATGGAGCAATGTCCGGAGAATACGCGGGGTGCGGTAAGACTTCCCATTCAAGCTCTAATAGTGTTTCTTTCACTGATAACGCAACGTCAGGTCGAGCGTTGTCACGAAGAAGAATCACTTTCCGTCGTTTACTCGCAATTGGTGGTCGGTTTTGGTCCAATGCTTGCTTCAACTTGTACAATTGGTGTCGATAACGATCAGCCGTGACAGTCTCGTGCGGATTTAACAGCTCATAGTACACTATCCCACCAAATACGGAGCATTACTTTTGAACCGTGAATATTGCGTCTCGGAGTGGATGTTGATGGTTCGCCTGGATTCACCCATGATTTTCTGCGTTTCGGATTATCAAAATAGATCCACTTTTCATCCCCAGTAACAATCCGAGACAAAAGACTCTTCTTTTTTTGCCTGGCGATCAACGAAATGCAAATGTTCAACCGGTTCGCAATGGCACTTTCCGATAATTCATGTCGAACCCATTTCCCTTCTTTCTGAATTTTTCCCACTTCATGTAAATGTTTGGTAACTGTTGTACGATCAACATTTAATGCTCTGGCAAGTTCTGAAGTGGATTGTGTTGGATTTTCGTCCAATAATGCTTGCAAACCTGCATTTTCAAGCTTTCTTGGTTGTCCCGAGCGTTCTTTGTCCTTCACATCAGTATGACCACTTTTAAAGCGTCTAAACCAGTATTGACACGTGTTAATTGATGGGGCAGAATCACCATAAGTTTCCACAAGAATTCTATAACCGTCAGCCGCAGTTTTGTTTTGATTAAAAAACAAAAGCAACGCATGTGGAAAATGCTAAAGAGCTTTCGGAAGTTGCATTTTTACGATGATATAAACACGACTGTTATTGCATCTATTGCTATAATGCTACTAAATGTGATGGATAATGTCAAGACTGTAAGAAACAACAGTTATCGGAAACAGCTATTGGAACAAACTGACACTACAGCCATCTGTTGCAAAACCCTCAAAACTAAATCACACTCCTAATAATTTAATTTCCTTTTAAAATTAAAATCTTTTCTAAGTTAAAAAAGTATATCCAATAATATCACGTTCGTATTATCGCATCTCAGAATGAAAACGACACGAAAATAACGTGCTACTATACTGCTTGACGGCGCGTACGAGACCGGGGTGAACACCCCCGCGAGTCGGTGGCGAGCCGATCAGAAGCGAGAACGACGCATTTATTCCCGTCGGCCGGCAACGATTAGCGGCAGTTAAGCGGGACGTGCTGCTGCCAGCGGATTGAGTTCGTTGGACGCAAGCAAGAGGATGCATCCTCGTTTCGCTAACTACCCTGGCGACTTTTCCTCGGCCGAACGACGCGGGCAGGTACGGTCTCTCCTCCGCCTGCCTATCATCCTACCTACCGTACCGGCCACATCCTCGGCTCTCTTTTTACACCACTCGTCTCTCTTTCCCCTCCTCTCTCTCTCTCTCTGTCAGCTCTGCTCCTCTTCTCCCTCCACCTTGCACCCCGTGGCCTCTTTGAGCTCGACGCCCGCCGCACAATTTGCGCTCACCGGCCTAATGCTTCCCGGCATTATGCTAATTCCTCCCATCGCGCGGGGGCTCCCCGAGATATTTGCGCAATTGAAGACCTCGCCGCGCGTGAAGATGCGCTCGTGACCGCCTCTCGCTTCGCCCACGTCGTCTCGCGCGCCACTTTTGTACTTTTGCTTAATTGCCACGGCACGACGCCGCTCGCCAAAGCGTGGCCGCCCGGTTCTCTCTGCGCTATTGTGCTAATTTGCAATTTACGTAAAACCCTCCGGAGCCCCGCTCCGTTCCGTATCTACGCGAATCAACGATGATGAATTCGTGTCAGGGCCTCTTTTTGTATTTAAAAAAACAAGAGAAATTTTCTTTTGACGGTGGTGTTACTCTCGTTCACCTAACGATATTATAATTGAACGTAGGCATCTCTGAAAAATGATACTTGTGCAGCGCATATGAAATCATCATTTATAAACTTTACAACAGAAAATGTCTAATGAAGTTATCTTATCATTTTACGCAACAGCTATAAGATAATATTTAAAAAATAATGGAAGAGATTACTAATATTTTAACCAGATGATTTTAAACTCGCTACCGTTTCCGCTTCCAGTCGGTTAACGTGTATAATTGAAATTTAATTTTACCAATCAACATCTACCAATCAGCTCGATACCGGTGATTTACGCGAATGCTCACCAAGGATCAGTACTCGTGTTTCCCAAGGTTCGCGCGTTGCGTTCGTTACGTAGAATAATATCATCACGCGACGAGCGGGCGAGAGCGAACGAACATCCGTGTACGTGTGTGTACGTGTATGTCGGTTTTACTGGAAATCCTCTCCTACCCTCTCGTGATGCACATCTCCCCGGCATTGGGTGCACATTGTGCGGAACGGATCGAAGAGGCGTGACTCTCTCTCGCAAGGGCCGCGGCGCGGCGCGAGGAGATTTAAAAGACGCTCCGCGGAACAGAGACGTTCCCGGTGGTCGTGACAGCGACTTCAGGGAAGAGGACTGGTTCTCCCCAGTCGTTGATGCGAGAGCCCGGTACGTAGCCCCGAGGGGTTCGGATCGTGCTGGACGTACAACGTTGGCGCGAGCCTCGCTTATTATCATATCCGGACGTTTCCTAGACCCGGAGGAAAACCTCGCGCGCGAACCCTACTTCTCCTACGTCTCGCCCTTTCTCTCGTCTTCCCTTCGTCGTCGAGCCGTACAGCCGCGCGGGGATCCAGAAAACAATCTTTCGCATGCCTCTCGAAATTCTAAGCGCGCGCGCTCGTAAAACGTGCCGATGGAACGTGACGTGTCGACGGCTGCTTCGCTCGCGGATGACTGAAGTTAAAGGCGGCTCGTTAGTTTCAACTGGGGATACTTATCCGGGAATCCGGCCCTGGCGATTTTCGCATCCTGGTTATAATGCCGATACGGTGATGTGCGTCTGCACCAGATACACACGCACGGCGAGCGTTCTTTCGGGTTGCCTGCCGGCTCTCTGAACTTCAGCTTGCAGCCTCAGTGTTGCAGAAAAACCAAACGGGACGATTTTTAATTACCGGGAGCTGCTCTCGATTAATTGTAGGACACGTGCAATCCTTGATGATGATGATGATGATGATGATTGCCAAATTTGAAGTAAACGGATAATCTAAATAAGTTTTACGAAAATACCGTTAAGCGGTGACTTGAGATTATCGGATCTAAAAGTTATCAGATCATGAGCGGGAACAGAAGGAGAAACAAAGAAGAATCAGCATTACTACGGGCTACTTGTAACTAATCTCCGTACAAGATCTCCAAACAACGGAAAGATGTGCCGTATCACAGAGTTATCTGCCACATGTCCAAAGGAGCCTTCCGCTTACGGTTATTCTTCACTCAAACCGGCGGGAATGCGACCGGGCTCGGGAAGCGCAACGAACGCGATTCATCGGCGCGTCTGGCCTTGAACATTCCCTGACGTATCTATGTTCGCGTACTTTGTACACGCCAGTCCCTAATGCCAGATGCTAACGAGTTAACGAAGACTCCGCATGACTCGTCGATGAGCGAGTTCCCGCGGCGCGTCGGCGACCTCGGCCCGAACGTTTCTCGCGTCGCGACGCGCGAGAGGGCCGCGAGCGGGTAAATAAATCGCGGCGCTGTAAACTAGGCTAGATGAGCGAGAAGAGGCCGCTTTGATGACTGCTTTCCCTCGCGAGCACGTACGCTCGCTGACGCGAAAGCCGCCGAATCATCGCGCCGCGCGCGGCTACGCTCGTCCAACGTTTTTCTCGGCGCAGCGGCTCACGAGCGAGCTTGTACATCGGCCGATCTTCACCGACGGAAAATACCACCGAGGATACGGCGGCGAGACGATATGCTGCTGCGTCACTCCTCCCCGGTCCTCCCTCTGGCCTCCTTTGTCGTTGCTGCTCACGTCTGCGCTAGATCTCAAGCGGACAACTAGAGAGAGAGACGAGAGGGAGGAACTGAAGTTGGAGGACGGAGAGAAATGAAGAGAAATAGAGAAAGAGAGAGGGAACGTGCACACAAGCCTTCTACTCCAACTCCCTGGAGGTTAAGCAAATATTAGCATTTTGCTAGTTAGCGGCTGCATTGTCATCCCCGCGCGCGAAGACGGCGCGCCGCGCACATGCGAGGTCGCTGCGACCGCGTTTTGTCCCCTCGCGTCGCTGTACGCGCTTCCCGTGCGCTCCTCTCGCTCGTTTGCCTCTACGTCTGCGGCGTCCTCGCATTATGACGTTATCCCGAGGATAACGAAGGGAGGAAGACCCTACGCCGCCACGTAGCGCCGCTGCGTCTACTTTATCTCCGTAATTTTCCCTTCACACGTCACCGGCGTGGCGCACGCCATTATGAACCGCGAGCGCTATTACGAGGTAGCGCGCGTGTTAAGGGTGCAAGGTCGCGCGCTGTTAATGCTTTCTTAGCGCTTAACGCGCGAAAGAAAGAAATCACGACGCGATGTTTATTCTAGCTGTTGGCGCAATGGCGCAACTGCGACGTTCCGTTGCACGAAAAACTGCACGTCCCGCCGTCGTGTCGCGATGTTGCCGGCAATTCACTTTGCGAACGCGCTTCGTTGTTGTTGGAACTCGCTCGCACGTGAGAAATGACGACCCACGTGTCATTTTTATGTCGCCCTGCGACAGTATTTTGATAATAACGCCTGTCAACTTGTACGCATTGCGGTCTTCTATTTCTGAACACAATTTTTCGTCGCCGCTGTTAGTCGGTATGACCAATCTGTCGTTACAAAGCTCTGGAAATTAAGGTTCATTTACATTGCGTGTAAACGGCGCCTTTTCTTATATTCCCCTGGGGTTTTATTTATTTCAACGGCAACAATTTTTTCCTGCTTTTAACGATGGTATGATACGAAGCAACCCTCGGTGATGCAAAGTCAGTCGCGTCAATCGCACGCTTCTCTAGATCGGCGATCTAGGAATGCCGGCGCGATCGTCCCAAGTGAAATCGGTTTATCACTTTCGTCGATAATTACGCGTTCGAGCCGTCTGTCGGTGTTAGCGGTAATTGCCTGGCGCGGACGCAAGAAAGGGGGTAAGGCTTCGCGGCAAGGCGACCAGTGACAATGCAGTCGGGATGCGGTTTCTTTCGCTTTTTGCGGCTCGGTTTGCGTCGGTGCGCACCGGCCGACCGCCTCGCCCTTTTCGCTTTTTGCTCGATCGTTGCGCACCCAGGGAGACCTTGATCGAACGGACGCGATGGCGCAGAACGAGTCTGCGGGCATTATCAATCACCAGCCTTAATGGTAGCCTCAAATACATCCTCTCTATCTAGCCAATCCTCGTCGTAGCATCGCGGATGAGCGACTTTCGCGCAAACATCGCTGTATGAGCCGTCAGGCGGAATGGCGATACAAGTATCTAGGTAAAAATAAACTTTTAACTCGGAGGACGAGCTGGCAGTACCAGATATCGTCGTGTACGTTTAATCGCAATGGATCCTGAAGCAGGGGACATCAAGATGAATGATGGAGGTAATTAAATATAATAAAGCTTGATAATTAAACTAGTCGATTAAAATAATTAATTAGATTGTGTGTTACATAATATTACAAAAATTAAATAGTATCGCTAATGAGTCAGGAGCCTCAAGTTTCGCGTTCCATTTTAATCATATTAATGCAAATTACATAACTCAATGTACGCTAAACTGCTTTTATAGTATAGGATAATATTGTAATTTCCACTTTTTCCACTCGCGTATTCGTCAGTTTTTAAGTAAGATTTTAGGCATGATTATTTTGCTTTATATTGCTTAATTGATCAATAAGAATTGGCAACATCGTTGCAATGTTTGCATATAATTATTGTTATATTAATTTCATTGCCCCCCTGCGATCATCACGTAGTTGACGCGCTGGTAACGAGAAGCGCGACAGGTCGCGAGGTATCGTTAGTACGCAAACACTTTCGACGTGTTCCTCGACAGAAGCGGTATCGTTTTTCCGCCGTGCGCGTGTGTGCGCGTGTGCACACACGTGCACGGGCGAGACCGCTTGTGCGTGCGCGGCCTCCATTAAGTCTTTAAACAGCGGGAAGGCATGAAACTATGAATTAGTGCGCATGGGAGGGAATGGAGGTCTTAAGGAAAGGTCTGAAGTGGGGGCCCCTACGGTGGTAACGCCGTGGCAACGCCACTTGCCACACGGGGCCGGTTAATGGATTTGCAAAGCGCCAATTATATTTCCGATAGAGCGTATGGGGAGAGTAACGAGCGAAAGAGCGAGAAGAGGAACTGGAGAGAGAAAGAGAGAGAAAAGAGACGAGACGAAGAGAAAGAAAACAGCGGTAGACGGAGAAGGCGCGCGGAAAGAGGGCGAGGGACCATTCGCGAGCGCAACTGCATCGTTGCGCTGCGCTGCGGTCCCGGTAGCACGCCGAGCGCTTCGTGGGAAAACCGGCAATTTCTCATGCCGCGCGTTTCTATGGGGGCCCCGGCGACAGTGGTACAACACCACCACTGGGACGGTCGGCCGGCCGGCCCGACCCTCCCCCTGTTTCAATGAGACGCGCATTCCGATCCGCTTTGATATATTTATCTATCGCCTCTCCATCTCGTTCTTTATCACCCCGCTCGTATCGCGATATCCTTCTCTCTCGCTCTAGTCGGCCGGATAACACCATGATCGTCGGTCGCCGCCGCTTCGTTTCGATACGTCCGGTCTTACCCTCCGAAGAGCCCGGCCGTTCCCGGCCTTCGATCGCGCGTTTATAGTCGTAGATGTGAAGAGCGCCGAGAGAATCACGCAGCCGTATGTGCATAGTAAAAGTGAATTATAGCAATTGTTCCGCCGGGCAGCGCTTTCCCTGGCGATTTCTCTAACGATTGTCTAATTAGCACGACGTTAGCCCTTTATAGGGCAGAATGCCGCTCTGCAGAGGGATAAAAACACGTGGAATTAACGAGTCGACGAAAATAAGTGTCTATGGTAAATCACACGGGCATGTGAATAGCGAGGCCGAAGGTTAATAGTCTTTTACAAAAGCGCTGAGAATCGTATCGAGACTTGAGCCACGCTATTGCAATAAAATTGAATCATTACTGTGCTACATTTTACAATCGCTTTTATGGCAGAGGGAAATTTTTATAGAGAAATTTTATTTCTGGGACGACATTCTGTTTGCCTGACGTAATCTTATAGGTATGAATGACAGCATTGACATGATTGAGATATTTAAGGCCAGCGTGATTTCACCAGCAAACTCTTTTCAATGATTATTTTGGCCCATATGAATTTCGAAGCACACTCCCTTTTTGCCGCGGTTCTTCGACCCGCTTGACTTTCACTTGCAGCGGCCATAAAATCAGTCCTTAACGAGCATACGTGAGTTATGTAACGATTTACCGAACGTTTGCTGTAGAGGCAATTCTTTGCCTCTCTCTTTCTCCTTCTTTCTCCCTTTAGTAGTAGCTCGTTCATGTCTTCTTTGATATTCAAATGTATTTTGATCCATTTTTCCTCTCTTTTCGTAAAATCACTTGATATACTCGATATGATTAAGAGATATGAAAATATTACCTTTAGCGATAAAATGTTTCTTCGGGAACCTTGGAAACATGTAGAAAAAGATTTCAAAAATGTATAGACAAAATTAATATTTAATTGCTTTGTGCAAGACTGACAAAGTTAATATCATTCGATATAAATATTATTTAAAGAATATGAAACTCCAGAAGAAAGAAAACTAAAATAAAATTTTTACAAATCCTTGCCCCAAATAGATACATATACATATAATGTCACAGAAAATGTTACAGAAAAACAATCATTTCTAGATATATTTATCTAGAAATTATTATCTTTTATCAATTCTTGTTACAATATGAAGAGAGAAGAAATCGCGTTTATTTTGAGGTGAAGATTACATCAACATAAAGTTATCTGCAGTTCGGTTACCAAAGAGACAGCAAAGATCACGAAGCGCGAGAAGCAAGAAGCCGATCGCGGTCCTCGATAAACAGCGACCCTTTTATTTCCCTCTTCGTGCACGCCGGAAGACGCTTCTTTCACGCACGACAGCTATCTCCGCTCGTGTCTTCGGCTCGTCTTTTACGCTATCAGCCGGTCGTTGATGAAGTCGTTAACGGCTGGATCGAGTGTAATGCACGTATACGCTCCCGACGCCGCCGCATTGATGCGGTGTGCAAATCACTACGGGTGCATGCGGGCGAAGGTGCCGACCATAAGGGACCAGCCGATAGTGGTTGGCGAGGGGGTTCAGGAAAGGGACGGGGGGAACGAAAGCACGAAGGCACAAGTGCCCTGTCCGCGATGAATGGATGGTAATCGAGGATTTGGCATCTTCCTGTTGACCGGTTTTTCGAGTATCACATAATGTATATCACAGAAGTGGGCCCAGCAGCAGCAGCAACAGGCCCGGAACACGAACTGGCACGGGCTCAATGAACCTCATGAATGATGCAACGCCGTAGATGCAGCAACGTACCCACCGATCGGCGCACTAATGTAACTGCGATTTAAAGCGCATGATTACGATGCCATCGTACGCTCCGTTACTTGCCAATCAATATTTGATATTTGCATTTCGATGGTTCGTTCGAAAGTACCCGACTATACATATGAAAAGTTAAATAGTATTTAGCCAGTAACTAATTATATAAGTATGCAGATTTTTTGTATCTGCATTTCTTTTTTTATACTTATTTTACATACGTGAGTGATAAATGAAACCAGAAGCGGATAATATAAAAAGGTAACATGTACAGCATTGCTCTATACTGCAGCATCAAAGTCCCTTCTCGCAGAAATGATACGGCATAAAATCGTGCGACAACGCCATCGACATTTCACGCGACGCCACTTGGTCGTAACGTGCATATTGGTGGTAATGGCAGTCGAAAGCCGCTTTCGTCACGTCCCCGGCACCGTAACGGGGATCGTTACGCGCTCGCTATGTAAGATCGAGAAACGCTTGTTTATAGTCAGCAATAACGAGGCCGTTATAATTTTATTCCCGCGCGGCGGGGCAAATGCGGACCGGCGGCCCGATAATTCCAGTAATAATACTTATCGGCGCTTTAACGAGCACGATAATTATTTCAGTAGAAATTCAACGTACACACACACACGTGCGCGCACACATACACGTGAAAGAGAGCGCCCGCCGAGCAATTTCCACCCCGCTCCGACAGTGTTATCCCTTCGGTACGTTTAATGTCCGTGGGGCTCTCTCGCTCTCGCGAGAGAGGAGCGTCTCGGTCGTGCCTCGAGAGACCAAGAGCGGCACGTAGGAGTGAGCTATCGGCGGAATAAGCGGAGGAATGTCCGTTTTCTTTCCACCTCCTGCTTGCTCCTTTCGGTTCTCGCTCTCGACAAATAACAGTCAGTGCCAATCAGCTGTGATTGGTGCACGAAATGAAATGTGGATGCCTCGTTGTCGAGTGCGCGCCGCCCGACGGGCATATTCTCACTGGCGAGAGATGCTATATAATTACCGAGATTATACATATCAACACACAACTGGAGCGAAAAGAAATGCTGACCTGGTTGTTAAACCGCCGCCGCGCGCGCGTTCGGTATCGGCTGTCCGCAACAGGTCGGTTAAGGTGCGCGTTGTACCTTCACTCTCTCGGCCGCGCTATTTATAAGCCCGGGATCGAATTCCGTCTCGATTGGCAAAGGTAACTGGATCGGCTTGATCGAGACTCGGGGAAAAAGGAGACTCTCCCGCGACCCGATCGCATTCCGCGTGTCACCGAAAATTCTTCAGATCGCAATGATTCATACCGATACCGTTTCACCGGAATCTCCTGTCTTCGTCTACCGCCGCAAGATGTGAATCGCGAGAGATCTTAATTAAACGTAACATCCTACGGTGGCATAACGTTCCTTACGCAAATATCGCAAGTAGTGTAGCTGAAAATGGCGAGTATGTTGGACGAGAAGTGAATAAAAATATCTCACAGTCCTTAATGTTTAAATAACGAAACTGTTAGTATAATTCTATCCACTCACAAGGAAAGGTTTTTAGGTGTTACACTCGGATTTCAAAAATTTTTTGCATGCAGGTAGGGAGGTCCCCAAATAGAAGAAAAATTATAAAAGTAGCGGCCCAAATGCATATTTGCGCGCTATGTGCGCAATTTTCGATGTTAGGTTAATTACTCAAAAATGCTATTTCCAATCGAATTCTTTACATTTTTTATTTCACCTAATGCACAACGCTTTAAAAAGAAATCAAAACCAAAATTAAAACTGAAAGAATTAAAAACCTCCCTTGACCAGATCTTTTATGTCCTCGTTATGGATTCTGATCAAATCTATTTAAAGTCGCATACAATAAATCACGCAGAAAGAGCAAACTACGATTTGCGCAATGTACGATTATTTCAAATTGTGTCCATTGGCAGTTGCAGTAAAAAATTAAAAAAGTTACGATGCAAATACTATTTTTGAGCAATGGGCCTTTTATACGCACTGTGCTCGCGCGGCACGAGATTACATTAGACGCTCGTATTTTCTAAACACACACAAGTACACACACGCGCACAGAAGCACATACGCGCACGCACACACATACACACGCACACACAAAATTATTCAAAGCAATATAAATGTGCATTAGGTGAAATAAAAAATGTAAAGAATTCGATTGGAAATAGAATTTCTGAGTAATTAACCTAACATCGAAAATTGCGCACGTAGCGCGCAAATATGCATTTGGGCCGCTACTTTTATTTTTTTTCTTCTATTTGGGGACCTCCCTACCTGCATGCAAAAAATTTTTGAAATCCGAGTGTAACACCTAAAAACCTTCCCTTGTCAGATGCAACGATTGCTGGACTTATTTCATCTCGCAAGAAAAAGAAGTCGCAAAATTCTTTAGACGTTTCGTCCTAGACACTTAGCAGTTCCATAGATACTTAGCAGAACTTTGTTCTACTTAAAAGATCCGGAGTCTGCGCGGCACTCTTAATACCGGCCGCACGTTTGTCCTTAAACGCAGCGGCCAGTCGGGAGGGGCCTTGAGGTGTCTACATGAATATTTATAAATGCGCGGACGCGCGGAGGATGTGCAAGTCGCGGAGATGTGCAACGCCCGGCTCGACGTCCGCTGGTTTAGTCCGGACAGCGGATCATTACGGGCGGCGACTCGCGCAAATCGACTTGACCAACTTAGCGGCGCGCGTTAAGCGCTCGACGAGCGCAATTCGTCCCTGAGAACGCGTCCTTTGTTCTCGTTGTGCTCGACCGGGCATTATGTAAGGCGTGCTCGTTGATAGCGCGTCCCGCCGCATAAAGAATACCTCGCCGCATTGAAATCGAACGATTATCGATGCGTTTTCCTCCCCTTGCCGCATGCGTTTCCTCGCCGCTCCGGTACGTTCCTGATTCGTTTATCGAAGGAGGCCTCCGCGGCGAGAAGAGTTCGCACAATGCGTCCCGGTTGGAATATCACGACCGCATATATGCGTGCGTCGGAACGGACGGGGCATAATAATCCATTCAGGAGGATATTGTTAGTAACGGAGCCGCGCGCGCCGCGAGAATGTCCAGAGTCGTTAGTGACATAAAAAAGCACCGCCCTTGCTTACGCGCGGTGCCGATACCATCGGCGTATCTCCCGGATGGATAATGTATTATATATATATATATATATATATATATATATATAATCTCGAATATATATTGTATATAGAGCTGCGCGTTCTACTCATGTCGTGCAGAGACAACAGCATGCTTCCCCTACGACTCTGAACGTCGTTGTGCGCGACGTCTCCTCTTGCCGGACAATTCGATCATGCCTCTAATATCAAAAATGCTCTTGGATTTTAAATTTTATTTTATCTTTTGTTTTATACTTACTATGATATTTCTCAATTTGCTTCACGATTTTGTATTTTTACGTTTATCTCATTTCCTGTGAAAAAAAATACATTTCGAAATCTTGTTCTACTTTCGATATACAGGGTGTCCCATGGAAAGTTGCTGAAACTAATCAGCTGTCATTTTTAAACGTATGCAGTTATTAAAAAAACAAAAATTGCGTTGGAAAGAGGAAAGTCTGCAGTTTTTAATGGGTATAAATAAAATTGAGCAGTGTTTTTATATCAGTTTATTTTATTAATGAAAAATATGCTAATAATCAAGTAAGCTAATGATAAATATTTTCAAAGTGTGCACCATCTGAATTTGTACAAAAATCAATTCCTTTACGAAAACTTGTGAAAACTTTTTCTAACATGTCGTCTTTAATGTTGCTGACGACCTTTTTAATAGCTACTACTAAATCTGACACTGTTTCTGGATTTCCGGCATAACAATGGTCCTTAATGTATCCCCAAAGAAAGAAGTCACATGGATTTAAATCCGACGAGTACGGTGGCCATTCTAGCCCCCCCCCCTGGGCAAATTTGGGGTATCCCAGACCGATGACTCGATTTCCATAAACTTTATGGATTGTTTCGAAGACCTCCTGGGTTCGATGTGGTGTCGCTCCATCCTGCATGAAATGAAATCCTCTGACCAGGCCTCTTTTTTGCATGAGGGAAGAATTGTGTTTCGAGAAGCTGCTTGTAACTTTCACCAGTGACTGTTGATTCGAAGAATTGCAGATAAATTCCTTTTACCGAGATCGCAGCCCATGCTGTTATTTTTTGTCGATGTAAAGGTTTAGCCAGGGAAACGTTGGGATTTTCCGACCCCCAAAATCTATAATTTTGTTTATTAACATAACCATTTAGCCAGAAATGTGCTTCGTCCGTGTAAATTATCAATTTTGCATCAAGTTCTCCATCTTCAAACATTCCATTTATCGTCTTGCAGAATTCCACACGTTTCGTCATAGCGCGTTTGGTTAGCAATTGATGCGATGTTATTTTATAGGGATGCATTTTCAGGAAATGTTTTAAAATCCTGTGTAACGTTGTTTTGGATATTTCAAGAGCTTGGGCAGCTTTCCGAATGGAAGAATTTGGATTCTCTTCAAAATACTTCTTAATATCTTCAATGTTTTCTTCTGCAGCTACAGACACAGAAGGACCTGGTAGATCATATCTACGGTCTTGGATAGTTCCATACTGCATAAAATTATCGATAATTCTGATAAAAATAACACAAAACATTATTTTAATGCAGATTTATTGCCAAAAAATGGAGTGACGTAACGCATACGTTTAAAGAAATAATAAATCCTAACCTTTTCAGCGTGTTTTCGCTCTTAACTTTATGTGTTCCGTATTTAGTACGAAACCCCCTGTAAGCATTGCTATAAACTTTTCCTCTGGAAAAGAAGCACTCGACAAGATAAATCTTTTCTTCCGTCGTCAGATTACTCATTTTGACGCGCACGGACTTGCATCTACCACAACCAGAATAAAACTGCGGACACTCAGATGAACGATCGTTAACCGTAAGACCCTTTCTGAAGTCATGGAGGGGAGAACCAATCGTTTACTTTCAGCAACTTCCCATGGGACACCCTGTACTTGATGCTATTATCGTGGACCGTGTATAGATCGGAGGCACATGTTCGCCTGGGCACGTTCTCAGGAGGAACGCGCACATTGAAAATTCCATCATTTATTTATTTATCGGATAGATCTCCGTCGCCTGTCGTAAATGGCGTGCGCGGACGAGCGTTAGAGCGAACGATCTCCTTTCTGTGGCCGGCGGCCGTCAGGTGTCAGACCCGGTGAACACTCTCACCTCGGTACATGGGGCCCCATCACGGCAGGCCACCGTGCGAGCCAGAGCAGCGCCGATATAACTCATCTGCGGCGGCGGCCGCGGCTCTCTGCGAGCCGCGAGAGAGTTCGCAATTACAACGACGGAAGAAACGGGAGATCAAGGAAGATACGTCACGCGTACGCGTACACGCGCCGTCTGCGCACGATGCCAGGCAGTCAGGATTGATATATCGGTACGTGGCATCGATGCGTCTGGTATCAGTATCCGACGTTCACCGCCGATGTCAGTATTAATGCGAATTATCAATTGGCTCCGGAAAGAAAGCGTCATTCGAACATTACATGTGCGAGGAGTGTACGGAATTATCTTCTACACAAATTTTATATAAACATTTATACCAATTTATCAATATTATATGGCAATACCATCGAAAAATAATCTAAAGATGATTCTTATAATTAATTTATAAAAACAATGAAATATTAAAGTAGGCGTTAGCACTGTAATTTTAAACCGTCGAAGGGTACCAGGGTACACAGAAGTATTCATTATTTTATTATTTACTCGTGACGAGTTGTCAGACAGGTCTTCAATCATTTCAAGATTCTGTGCCGCCGACGATATCGTTAGCATGTTGCATGTCGTCCGCGTGGAGAGATAGAGAGAAACCAGACGCGTTTGGAGAACGTTCCTTCTTCTCTCCAAGCGGTCAACCCTGAAAGTGGCGAGGAGTTACGAGGCTGTTGACAATCGCGCTTACGCACGGGATTCGCGGAACCGTATAATTGCTTCATAGCGAGCGCCGAGGTGCAAGAGCGTCTCCTTAAATCCGTTCTGCATCCCCGAGCACGTGCGTGCACTGGGTGCGTGCGCGCACGCGGTTTCGCGAGCGCGATGCACGCCTCGCTTCGATAACCGCCGCGGGGATGAGGAGCGCGTAATTGAACTTTATCACCTGCGCAACGCGGCCTTCGCCGTGAACAAGGGTCGATACCGCGCCACAAGAGGTTTACGGCTGATGCACGATACGCGTACAGAGACAGTGAGAGCCTCTTCTGTCATTATAACCGCCTCTTATTGACCCTTAACCCTTTCAAATGTGCTGACTTCAAAAGTCATACTTCAAAGTCGTACGCCGCTGGGCATCGACACATTTATGTACCGATAAATTCAATTCCCGACAGTTTCTGATCATTTTAGTCAATCGCTACGAGATTCATAACGCATAAAGTATTGTATCATGTCTAAAAGTGATTAAAATTTCTGATTCTGTGTGTGTGTGCGCGCGCCAGGTGTTTTGGAATATCTAATATATTCTGGAATAAATTGGTTGAACATGTTTTGGATTAGGGTCAGTGCTAATAATCCTATTACTGTACCCATTACTCAATTTTATGATAATCTGACCATAAAATTACGTGCTGTACTATACCATAATATTACCTCTAGAGAATGTACAAACAGATCTTTTCCTTGTTAGGGATTTTTACTGACACACACACAGTACTGATATAAAAAATAGATATACACGACAATTTGTCGTTCATGTACTGACTTATTTCATGTCTGACTTTTTATAAAGCAATCCAGATAATGAAATGTCTCCGTATTAGCGTATCATATTATGCTATTCAGAGATAACTACCTTTATGGGATTTTTGGGAAACTCTCCAGATTTCTCTATTTCTCGATCAAATCTCTTCATTTATATTTCATTTCATGACCCAAGATAGATATCGCATTTAAAAATTGAAAATTTCGGAAATTCCATCTGTTTCTTTCAACGTAACAA
Organism: Ooceraea biroi; assembly: GCF_003672135.1. NCBI lineage: Eukaryota > Metazoa > Arthropoda > Insecta > Hymenoptera > Formicidae > Ooceraea > Ooceraea biroi. The sequence continues at coordinate 4,538,151 of NC_039506.1, forward strand.
AACGGCAGCAGATCGATCAAAGCGAGCAGTCGGTAGGTCGGTACGCTCGCTTTCCACGAAGGCAACACGATCGTCAGGAACCTGTAATCGGCGAGCGCGGCGGTGGTCGCGGAATAAACTTTGCTACGAGATGACGAGCATCGGGAGGGGCGGCTCTCTGGCCGGTCGGTCAGCCGCGCTCTCCTCTCCTCCGCGTGGAGGGTGGAATGTCACCCATTAACATTCCCATAAAACCGCCGCCGCGTGTAAACACCGCGAACGGCGTAAACGGCGGTGGCGGTAAGAGAGACGGAGTGAGAGAGAGGGAGAGGAGGAATCTTGCTGCCAGAGGAAGTGGTGTAGGAGGAAGCGCGAGTAGAGCTACGAATAGAGAGAGAGAGAGAGAGAGAGAGAGAGAGAGAGGCCGTGTGAGAAATCCAATCCGCTCTTCCGCGGGGTTATTATAGTGATAATTTACCGCTCCTCCCCTCGGTGCCGGTCCGTTTATGCATAGCCGCGGAATGCCGCGGCGGCGGGTCCCACGGGAAAGCGCGTGGAGTTGCGGCACGACGCCTCCCGCATTTAGACGGGGGGAGCCTAATCGTCTTGGACCGACTTTTCTCTTCTTTATCTCTCTCGTTCTCTCGGTCGCTCACCGTTTCTGCGCTCTTTCCCATTTCCGTCCTCGTAATCAGCGGAACCGAGAGATCGGCCGACGCCGATGATTGGACGTTGAACGCGACGATGCCTTAGGAGGCTTAGGAGTCGTCGCGATTCCGCACGGGATGCTGGTATGCGATCGGTGCATCGTTCGAGTGCAACGCGCGTCTGTAGACACGGAGACGATTGCATGATCATTGATGCTGATCGAATCTCTGATCGGTACATAGTCCCAGAATCGAAAACGGTGATTACATGAATCAGATTTCATGAAATTATAGCCAATCGATGGCTTCAACGCTCAATTTGCGTTCCATTTGCTAAAACGTCGAAATTTCTCTTTGTTTCGACAGACTTAATGATCTATCACGCTTGATATTAGCAAATTACTCAAAGAAAATCTTATTAGAGATAACAGCGCATATCTTCCCTTCATGAAAAGTCGAGGGATGCAAGTGCGTCTCTCTTAACGAGTCGACTCAAGTCGGCCACTTATTTCTTCGCAGCCTTATTTATCATATGGCATAAATGGCACACGGGGACACGCACGACGATCTCTCCATTTATGGTCGATAAAGGCTGAAGATAATGCTCGATGCAACTAGGGCAACCAGCATCCATATTGGGCACCGCGGAGGACGCTCTCGTACACGTTCCAAGGATCCAAGGTACTTATAAAGGTCATTGAGATTAACCTTACCCCAATTCCGATGGTCAAGAAGTCAAGTCATGAATCAGATCCCTTTATTCTCTTCCGCCTGTTAATTCGCACATGGATGATCATTTATCAAAAGCAACATTAAACCATCTAATTGTTCCTGTATATTTTTAAAATTTTAATTGACAATTATTTTGTACAATTAAGATGTTTCCTTTCACCAAGAGGTTTCAGATAGATATTTTATTATAACGATTATTAATATCCAACTATTAATAAATATCGGGACTGCCTCACACAACTGCGTTATTACCTTTACAGAAAAAAGGGTAAAAACATTCTGTTACATTTATAAAAAAATAGCCAAATTATCTTCTACACATATATTAGACATAAAAAAGGAATGCAAAAGTTTCAATCCTTAAGGGGGAAGCCTGCTTTAGAACGTTGAAAATAAGGTATAATTTTACGAATTTTTTTGGAGAAACTATACAGCGGATCATTATAAAACTTTGATGCATTTATTAGTACATGTTTAAAGATAACAAAAATTATTTTTTTATTTGAATATATCGCCTGTAGAGGTCGTCCTGGAGGCATCTTAGTGCAGCCAGCATTGTAAATTGGTGAGCATTCTCCTGCCTCCAAATTTCATCCAAACTGAAAAATTGAAATATTTTCTTGTTATTTATGAATTCCCATCATCGATGAACCTTTAATATTCATAAAAACATTAAGTTAAACAATTACTTTTGCATGAAAAAGTTCAACAACTTTGCCTAAAAATCGTACTTTTGTGTTCTAAGCTCCACCATTTTGGCACTTTTCAACTTTTTTCTTCTCTCCTTGGTTCATCGACGATGGGAATTCATAAATAACGAGAACATATTTCAATTTTTCAGTTTAGACGAAATTTGGAGGCAGGAGAATGCTCACCAATTTGCAATGCCGGCGACGCGGCTGCACTAAGATTTCTCCAGGACGACCTCTACAAGCGATATATTCAAATAAAAAAATAATTTTTTTATCTTTAAACATGTACTAATAAATGCATAAAAGTTTTATAATGATCCGCTGTATAGTTTCTCCAAAAACAATTCGTAAAATATACCTTATTTTCAGCGTTCTAAAGCAGGCTCCCCCCTTAAAGGCGCCACTGGGCGGCAGAGATACACGCCTGTATGCATCGCATGCACGCGCGCGGATAGACAGATGCGTGACGCGCCTGCTCGGCCTCTATCGTCGTGGACCGCGGCTGCAGATTATGCAACGTTGCGTCGGATCGCGGAGACCATATGGCGGTGCCTTTATATCTGCCGTCGTTACTGGCGCGCGAGTGTCTACGCCCTGTGCGTGTCTCCCTCGTCGCCCCCGTTATCCAGCATCCTGTAACCCTTTCCCGCGCGTCCACCCCGTGGTGCGCGCGTATTTATCTACCGCGCTTTGTCGCTTCTGCCGGCGAAGAGGATCGCGATGCACAATGCACCGACTGCAATCCGTGCACGAGGCGCGCGAAACGCGTTTGACGCTCTCTCTCTCTCTCTTTCTTGGGCGCGCAATTCCATTCTTAGCTTATCGGAGAGTTGCGCGTGCTATAATTCGGGATGACAACTTTATACCGCGCATACAAATCCGTGTCCGCATGTGCATGTGCATATACGTGTTATGCGATACGCGCGGAGTGAAATTATTATTAGTCAACGTGATTTTTGTGTTGCCATACGTATGTACGCGATATCTCAGTTTGTTCAGCGCAGTCTCGCGCGCGCGTGATATTTTTTGTAATCATATATATAAAGAGTAGTCGTGACTTTTATTATGCGCAATATTAAATATAAAATTGATTATTACGTAAATTGTTTTGTTAAAACTTTTATGTTTCTATTACAATTTCACTTTAGCTACGAACGTTGATATATCAATTCCAAGTGACAAAGTATTTCTCGAGACATTATTCTTCCTCCTTTCGTTGTGTTACCTTTTAATTGAGAATTTGTCAAAGGCGTACAGAGCTCGTTCGCGATTTCCAGCAATTTCTATCCTACAAGTGAACGTATAAACGTGCTATGCGCGGACTTAACGACTCGACTTCTTCGCGGAAGAGCCTAAATACAGGTCCGTCCATTAGAGCGGCAATAGACACCGGACGATTTATCGTCGTTCGATTACAGGTGACTGAATAGCGCGCGCGTGAAAGCTTTCGGGTCTGTGGCGTCTATTAGGGCGGAATATGGCCATCGGCAATTGCAGCGACCGACCGGAACCCTCTTCACGTTGATAACTCCCCGGCGCATGCAGGCGACCCTACGTTAACCGTCCCGCGAAATATCTTATCCCGCAACGTACAGAGCACACAACACGCGCCTCTTCTCCTTTTCCCTCTCTCCCTCCCTCCATCACTCCCCCTCCATGACGTCGCTCGCGTGGGGCGATAAATCCACGTAAAGGGCCCATATAAAACCTCAAGGGAGATCTATTCCTCCGAGGGTTTCCTTTATAGCCGCGAGTTCCCTTCTTTCCTTGTCCCACCGCGCCTCCCCCTTCGCCATCTCTCTCTCCTTTTTTTCTCTTATTCCTCGAACCAATCGATACACGATACCGACTTTCCATGGCGAATCGGTTCTCATGCTCCGAGCCGCCGCGAAAGAGTGGCACTATATTCTGGAGCGGCCGTACGCACGCACAGCACGCGTGCACGGCACGACATGACCGGGCTTGCGTGTGTATATGTCCGTATGCGGCCCACCCATGTGTAGGTAATTCGCAGCGCGGAATATAACCCCACCACGAGAGGATCGGAGGCTGCACACGCTTATCGCCCGTACAATTTCATCGGCACTTAAAACGTCATCCCATGAGGCCCCACCTTTTCATCAACCCCGCTAATCTTCATTCTCGAACGTCGATGTCCTCGATGTTGCGCGCGTATTGCGTATACAGGCTGTCTCACAACTCGTGATCTTAATATCAACGATTTCAAGGATTCCTTGGAAAATTTTAAATCGGATTCTTTTAGTGGAAAGAAAGGGGAAAGCAATCTGTTTATTATAAAATATGATTGAGAAATAAAGACTTTTATAAACTTGATAAAGTTTCATCAACAGAAGTGAGTGATAAGAGTCTTAAGGAGTTGATTTTCTTTAGTAAAATTATTGAAAGATAATAGTTTTTCAATTACAATATTTAGGTTTGAAAATTTAATAATTTTTAATATTTCAGTTTTCGGATAAAATTTGTAAATATTTTATTTATAAGAAAACTGTACTCCTCTAATCACATACACGTTTTATATTCTTTTCAATAAATTGTGATTTAAGTTATTCATATTTTACTTTATATTATTTTTTTAATGAAATGTATTTTCAAGTATATTTTTTGAATCAATTTAAAAATCATTTACTAAAGAATTTCTCGTTGTTGCAGAATTCATAACAATCCTATTGCACATCGCATAACATTGATTTTGTATCAAGAGACACGGTAGTGTCTCGCGCCAAGTGCATGCGTTATTATAACGTCGCGACGGACTGTTTAACCGGTTCTAAGAGTTCAAGACTCCAAGAAGTCTCTTCAGAATCGGTACATTATTAATGGGAATGTGCATTCGAGGCTTTACCGGAAGCGATCAGTTTCTTGGGCGTTTTACTAGCACAGACTTCCATTAGATGCCCATTTCACGCCATTTGTGCTCCTTCTCCTTCGGTCTTTACGGCTAATTTCCTGCGGAATATGCATTCACATCTCTTTACAGAATTCCAGCCGCATTCTTTCTCTCTATTTTTCTTTCTCTTTTGCTATCAATAAAATTTTAATTATGCTAATCTGATTTGGTCGCCGAATTGTACAAGTCACATGATCTTTATATTTCTTACATTTCCGGTTTTCTTAAAAGTCGATAGATCGTTTGCACGGAAAAGGAGAATAGATTCAGCCTTATGTTCCTTTCATCAACGGAAGCGGACAGTTTCGCGAAGCGAAGCATCTAATTTGAATTAAATGTCTATCATTTTTCTCACACATGATCACATTTTTTTCTCTGATGATACAATTATTATGGCACATAATCTTCGCCCAACCGCCGTGCGACAATTGTCGCCAATTCGGAAGTTTTGCGCGCGGTTGTATGCAGACCTGTATTTCACGCCGGCGAAAGCTATTTGCATTCCGGGTAATAACGCGTCGTAAGACGCCGCATATTATTTCTGGAATTCCGCGCGCCGACGTTTACGAACCCGGCGTTCGCTCGAATAATTCCACCGGTCGCCGGCGCGAGGCTCTTTACGGGTAACCGTGAATCTCGTTTATCCCCGCAAACTCCCTCCCTCCCTCTCCCTCTTTCTCTTTCCTTCTTTCTTTCTCTCTCTCTCTCTCTTTTCGTTAGAGAGAGATCGGTTGTCGCGCGCGCGACTAACGCCACTCGATCGGAAGCGTGCTCCAGATTCGCGCGACGTCTCGCGCGATCGACGCGCGCTATTGGGCAACTCCGCCGATCGCGATCGAGATTTCGAGTCACTCGCATTACTCGCGGGATTCCAGAACTTTACTGCTGTTCGTGGCCGGTTTGCGTTAGATACTGCGCACAGCGACGTGACGACCCGACGAGAGCGCTCGTAACCGGCCGATTCGAATAATTTTGCTAATTTGATTCAGCCGCGGCCCTCGTTAGGGACAAGTTTACGTTCCTCGGGGAGATTCCTTCGGACTAGCTCGCGGCGCCCTTATAAACTCCGCAAGCCCTTTTTCTCCTCTTTGTTCATTCACCCATCTCTCTCTCTTCTGTTGTAGTCCGCGCGCGATCGATCGGTCAGTCTTGCCTGTGATTTAATTGCCGTATCGATATAATTTCGAGAACGCAATATAAGGAGGAGATACGATCTTTATATCTCGAAGTTTCTCCTCCAATTTCAAGGGACGGTAGCAATCTACAACCGATCGATCCGATCAATATGCCTCTTTAAGTCGCCTCGTATCGTTCCGCGCCGCATCCATGGGGTTGACGATATGGTCCCGGCCCATCAGACAAATCTATCACGCGTGATCGCCTTTCGGAGTTCTTATAGTGCTAAATGATGTGCGAAATATCCGCAGAATCTAAGGTATAATCTTCTCTCTTTGCTCATCGATTCTATTTCTTCTAGTCGGATCGTTTCCGAGCGCGCGCGGTATCGCGCCTCGGCGAGATGAAGACGTGCAATGGCGGCTGGCACCATGCAATCGCAGGTGGTCAATTAAAATCCGCGTTCCCTTCGCGCGTGCACGCACGCACACACGGACACGCATGCACACACCGTACTCGCGCGCGGTAATCGGGCCTTTACAGCTACTCTTTTTTTCTGAATTTATAATTACGAGGCCTGCGGCCGCGCGCTACGTAACAATCCACGCCTTCCTTTTACCTAACGTTCGCTTCGTATCGCTCCCTCTGCCTCGTCCCGTTCTTTCCCGGCCTTTCTCTCCTTCTCTGTTTAGAATCCTTCTCTTGCACGTATGATAAATGATAAATATAGTAATAATAATGCGAAATTTATTTCATTTTAATGAAATTGATGTGTAGATAAATATCGAGTAGTCACACTGTTAGGAGAAATAAGTTTACTTTGACGTCCAACGTTTGACGTTTAATGTAGCGGAGATAATATGCAGTAATTGAGTTTGCGTTGTGTAATTCGCAGCTGTTACTCAACTTTTTGCATTAATTCTTGTGGGATCATAATGATCTAAGGATGTTAAAAAGCTTTCTATGTCTTTCTTGAAATATTCCTACACAGCAGATAACATATATGCATGTAAAACATTTTTACTTGCAAATATATACAGGATGAGGCACCTAAAACAGGCCACCTGAATATCTCGGCTATTATTGGTGATAGAAAACAATGTGTCAGACCAAACTTGCATGATTTCGAGGAACACATAATTTGTTCTAAATAATTTTTTATTAGGTGGACGCGTAGAGGTCATATGAAGGTCAACTTCGTTTTTTTAAATGGTATGATATGTTTTTTTACGTACCATCTAGTAGAGCGTTTGAAGATGCGCACATTGATCTACGGGTCAAAATCATTCAAGGTCACTGAAGGCCAACTGCAAGGGGAAATAATTTACTTTATATTGCCTAGAGTTCTCTGCTATTAAAAATACTGTAAACTCAGAAATGAAAAAGTTTTAGCACTTAGAAATTTTAACCTTCAGTGACCTTGAATGATTTTGACCCGTAGATGAATGTGCGCATCTCCAAACGCTCTACTAGATGGTACGTAAAAAAACATATACCATTTAAAAAAACGAAGTTGACCTTCATATGACCTCTACGCGTCCACCTAATAAAAAATTATTTAGAACAAATTATGTGTTCCTCGAAACCATGCAAGTTTGGTCTGACACATTTTTGTTCTATCACCAATAATAGCCGAGATATTCAGGTGGCCTGTTTTAGGTGCCTCATCCTGTATATATATAAAATATTAATTTTTAGAAAAATAATTATCGAACAAGTAAAAAGCGGATATACATCCGATAAAATATATATTATATAATATTAGGAAATAATAAATATGTGTAATAGAGATAGGAGAATCTATTAAAGGCATCGTGCAGCTTTACTGGAGCAAAGTGCCGTTTGCGCAGCGATCGCCTTTCGCGTGATTCAATTATTCCGTCATCGCGCATCGATCATCATCACCTGCGAGCGGTGCATTCGGAGTTTCTCCGCCAACGGTATCTCCGGCTTACCTACACGCATGCAGATACGTACATGCATACGCACCGTGTCCACACGCGCACACGCGAGGAAAATACACCGACTTCCCCGTTTCTGCGCCGTTCCGGGTTTGACCTGGTTCCTTGGTGGCGTACAGTTACGACGGCTACGCTTACCGGGCCGTGTCCACTCTCGATTTTGCCGGGGGAATTCACTCTCGTCGAAACGCGAATGTAACTCGCGCTGAAATTTCCATTGGCAACTACCGACGCGCTCCACCGATCGCGAAACGGCCTTGCCCGATCGCTATCGAGATCAGTTACCGGGTGCACCGGTGATTGCGTAAGCGCCCCGTTGCACGCCTTAAATTTCGATCTGGGAAAATTCACGTATCGATGATTAACAGCCTTCAGAGGCCCAGGTTATCCGTAATCTAATTTTTTATTGTAGTTAATCATTTATTAATGATTGTTCGAAGCTGTTCTCATTATCTATTATAGTTTGTACGTAAGAAAATTCTACTAATGCAATCGAATTTCCGATTAATATATTTATGATAATTGTCGAGTGGTAAAATAAGACTTTATAAAATCAAAATCGTGATTAAAACATTTTATTTTAGCAGTGCATTTTGTCATTACATTTATTTAATTTCTTGTAATCTTAGTTACAAATGTAGATTTATATTTGATTCTAATAATTTTTACATAAATTCAATGAGATACTATATTTTCATATCTATATAAGTTGTAAACTAGGTTAATCTCACTCGTTCGAAGCTAAAGATATTTTCTAACAGAATGCTACGTTTCTAGTAATTCTAGCAATGATGCAGTGATTGTCGCGTTTAGTGCAGCGTGCATTATGCCGCATTTCTAATCAACTGTAGGGCATTATTAAAGCATACAAAAATCGCGTTTTCCATTATATTGCACATGACTGGAAAGTTGCTACTACTCGTTAATTCTCCATTAAACATCCCGGAGCAAATCGCTTAATCACGAGCTTAATTCGATACGGGCAATTCGTAATTTATAAATATATTTGTATCACTCTTCAGCTTAGAAAGCTTTGCGCGTACAATAGACTCGTCAGATGAAGTCATATTCATTTGATCACAATTTTAGAATCGCGTTTATTTTGTCCTCTTTTCAAGTGTATATATGTTTTTTGTATGTCACGATTTATTACATGACTATGCGATTTACTCTATTTGTGACATGCTTTTTTATCCGTTTTTTCGCGTACAGTTTGGCGCGTGCTCATTGTAAACTCTACATGCCATTAAAGCTGTCTTGCGCGCGTGATCGTGCATTCGTGTATAATGCGAGATCTCAGAACGATGTCGGGGAAAAAACACGGAATTCGTGTCAGTCAATTAATGCACGACAACGTTTCACCGGTGATTTTCTCACTTCTAAGCTTTATTATCCGTCGATCTTGTGCAAATCACCACGGCTGTGCATTTATGTCTCTCATTAGGAAAATATATGTCGACAAAAGTATGATATCCTGCCCATTAACGATGTACAATACAATTCGCACGTACGTGCTACTAACTAACGTGCTACTGACATAAAACTAACGAGTCAATACATACTGTTAAATAATGTTCGACACAATGAAGAATCGATAAATGAATAAATATTTCTGATCTTGCCTGACATCATTTATTTCACAGAAAAATCGAGAGAGATTCAATGCAACCATATCGTGTCTTTTTTATCCTTTTCTGAAAAGTAATTTTTTAGTTACGAGTTACGTGATTTTATTATTGAATCAATGATGGGTTTATCCGTCGCAGCCGTGATGAAGTCGCGTAATGAACAATAAAGCTGGCGAAAAATATACGATGAGACTAAAAAAGGATGCAATAGTCTTCAAGGATCGTTTTTTCACTTTCGTCGCCATCGTGATTACAATTAATTCGTGCTATCAACTGCGTCTAAGTATTAGCATGCGATAATGTAACCCTAACTTGACCACCCTGCCGATGTATTCTCTCTCTCTCTCTCCTTTCTCTCGAATAATTATGCTTTCCACAGGCGGGCAATAATTACAGAATACTGAAAGGGAGAAACAAAGATGTATCACGCGGGGCGGAGAGGATCGAGAGGGACGATGGTGAGACATACTCTCTGCCAGGATTGAGCGTAGCCGTCGAGGAAAAACAAGTGACAGGCGTTGTTAATTGGCAGACTCTAGATGGCAATTAAGATTAATAACAAGCTAGCAATCGTTCCGGCCGATATCCCTCTGCTGCGCGTAAATGCGCAGCGTGGATATGCTCGCGACATGCACGGCTCTACGTGTGCCAATTACTTCTCTTACGAGTAAAACCGACTTCCTGGGTTTCACGCGCGCTAAATTCCTTCACTTACTACGCAGTTGATCTTTTCTTCACAAAACTGTTAGTAATTTTCGAATCACGAGCGACAAGTAATCATGTAGCAGTTTTATAAATTCAATTTAAAAAGTACAAATGTCACAATCTTTTAAATTTTATTTAAATTATCTGCGTAATAAATGTAATAATAGCTAAACTATTCGACTGACGATTGATATGCAAAATGGTTTATTAAAGACTTAAGAAAGACTGTATAAGAATTGTTGAAATATATGAAGTCGCCTCGAATTTCTTAGAGAATTCTCAAACGGCAAAAAATAGAAAGAATCCGTGAATATCCTGTATAGAAGTCAGTCTTATTCACGAAGGAAGCCGGGATAGGCAAACTCACCAATCATAATGTCACATGCGTGAAATCGCAGCCTGCATCTATCACGCAGTCGGATATGCTAGCGAGATAAAGTTAGCGTTTTTACATGAATGAATCGTTTTCTCGAATGTCCCCATGTTTATCATGGCATATCCGTTCTCCGATACTCGCGCGAGACGGTAATCAACGAATCGAGCATCCTCCTTGCGATCGCACGTGAGGATCTTTGCGCGGCGTCTTACGAAAAAGGATATAGCTCGCTCGACATCCATAACGGATGGTATCCACGCGTGTGGCAATCGGTCCCATCTGAATGCATCATCGCGTGTTAATGGTGAAGTTCGCGAGCGATGTCGTAAGTCACGCGGACTGCCCCTCGATAAATGTCGACGATGTCGCGACGCAAGTAAGAATTACGACAGAATTGTGTTAATTGACGTTGCTAATTATACGGCACGCCCAGATATAATAATCCCGTTAAATTGAATTTTTTCTCTTCCTCCAAAAGAACGCAAATTTCACTAAAAGCTCTTTAATGATATCGATACTGAATATTAAGAAATTATCCTTTCATACAAAATATTCCGTTATAATGAACATCATAAAAATGTTTATATTGGAAGGACATATAGACGAAGAGACTATCTTCGACTAATTTTTACAGTATTTCAAAGACGGTTTATAAAATTATGACTGCATAAAGTCTTGTCATTACATTAAATCTAAAAAGATTTAGCAAGTAATCATGTAATTAAGATACTTATTATAATTTTAATATTTTTATTAAATAGTGTCAAATATATAATTAGGCATTTATTTCATTTTTCCCTCGTTATTATTAAGTTACTTAAAAGAAATATTATTTTATTTTATCATGCCTCGATAATTTATTGCACACCTTTGAATGCATTAAAAATTTCATTGCGCCGCTGTTTTCTTCTTCGCGAATTTAAATTTCCTCGCGAACTCGCTATCCTTCCGCGAAAAGGTCGATTCGACCATGTTCCAGGACCGAACAAGAAAATGCGGCGAACCGGTCGCTCTCGCTTTCGAATTCACTCTCACTTTGCTTGCCTTGAGAGAACAGCCTTCTCACCTGCACCGATCGAGCCATCCCGGGCCTTTTAATTCACCTCTAAATGGAGACATTCGGCCTCTTTGTTTCCTTGTTTGGCTATCGATGCGTGACCTTTTCTCTCTGAGACGAATGAACGTTACGATGCGAGGCCGCCCGTCAATCAATACGGATCCCCGATTAGTCAGGTTCACTCTGCTCGCGAATTGGGTAATTTCACGACCGAGTTTTACAGACATTCAAGGTAACAGGATTTGATCCAGCCGACCCCTAACGCAACAACATTGTTTACATTTCTGATACATGATAATAAACTGTTGTTACCTGCGCTCGCTCTATTATAACTTGTTATTAATGTGTCGATTTTGCATTGTTACAGATTCGTGCTTTTGTCTCCGACAAGACGCCTAAACCAATAAAAGTGTATCTTCTTCTCACGTAAGTAACAAACCATATCTCTATAAATCCGATTATGCCATAGCAATCGTCCGATTTATGTGAAAAGAAATACAAAATAGTGATGCAAGCATAAAAGGCAATGCTGTCATAGAAATGATTATAAAAACGCATCGTTCTGCGATACAACGATTATGTAAACCACTTCAATGGCGTTCCATGAATGACGAGATCGTCGTCTAGCAATTTCCTATTAATCGACAATTTCAAACTCGTGCGTTAATGGGAGGTGCGGCGATTCCGAGCGAGAAGCTCGCATCCGTCATGCTTCATTAAATGCATTAAACGATTACCGTAACGCCGTCTCGATAGATTCGATGCACAGTGATTAATCCGTAAGCAATTTTACGTAGACGTAGTATTAACTTTTACATCACGAGCTAAACGCACAACTAAGCAACCTTTAATTTTAAAAGCAGATAACATCAATATATCCGGGATGCAAGTCTCATAACAATCGTGTCATTAGGAACTTGTATATCTCTATTTATTTCAATAATTGAATTATTATCGTGCCGGAGACAACGCCAATTAATATATACCGCCAGTTACTTTATTTTCTCGGATTTATCCGATGGAGGACAAAAAAGGAGAGTTAAAAAAGAGACGGGCGTTTCCTCGCGAAATTGGGGTTAAGGCAGAACAGGTTGATACCTTCGTGAGTTTCGCAAAAGACCTGCGTCGTCCAGCGTGCTTTCGGGGAAATGACGAGCGCGTGGAATCTTGCGCAAGGAGTCGCGGCGGCGGTTTTGCAAGGCGGTTCTGTCTCTCGCGCACGGAGGAGGCTGCCGCCGTCGTGATTGCGATGCGTATCCGCGCGGGATGGAAAGCGTGGGCTCGCGAAGGCACGTACTGATATATTTTGTAGACCCACGCGCCTTCGCGAACGACATTCCTCTCGTGATGGAGTCGCCTCCGGAACGCTCCCCGCGCGCCGATCCTGGGACACACACAAGCTGGTTGCCCACGTATGTACCGTGCCGCGGCCGAGAATCACGGACGGAGAAGAGAACAGCTGTCAAAGTCCCGAGTCGAGCCAAGCAATGGCAAAGAAACTGTTACGATTAAAATTCTCAGGGAGACGAGGATACCGCGTCGCGACGACCTACTTCGCGCGCCTCCTTCAACTCTGTCGAGCGCGTTGCATGCGAAAGAACGTTACCGTACTCTGCTCTTCCAAGGTCTATTTTACATATTGAACTGGAAATGATCGAGGACTCGCGGATTCTATACTCGGAGAATGGATTAAGCGAGACGTAAAAAGAAGCGAAGAAGGACGAAAGAAATATCGTGTTTGCAATGTTTATTCATGTTATATTTTTATTGTAAATTATCGCAATATTCTTAGAATGCTCCATTGCCTTAACGGAGCAATATATAACGTGTATCCAGTCATTATATTTCTATTTAGTTTTAAAGCGTATATACTTTGGAACGCTGTAACTCACTGAAAAATGGTCCAATTGCAAAAAACAAAAAACCGTTGTATTCGTCTCATTGTCAGCTACAACTTCTACTTTGAGGAAAAAATCGACTTCCATTTAAACAAATGGTCGCCATGATAAAATCTCTAAAGTGGCGCCATCTACAATTAAATTGATAATATCATCATCTTGCCCCCTCGAAGCCATACAACTTTTGTTTGAAACATTTTTCTGTATCTACCATATTTTTCGAGAAATCTTAATGCATTATTTAAAATGGGACACCCTGTATAAGACCGTAATAGTGATTAATACAAGAAACGCGCTTGTGGCTTGAAAATGACCTGTGTTTTATGGTTATTTCTGGAGAATTTGGCGGTATAATAATTTCCATAAATTCTTAAGAACGTCGGAATTTTGTGACGTGACGCAAGCGCCACGCGAAACAGCCGTGATCATTTTTGGCAGGCTCCGCTTACGAATATTCACTCACCGTAAACGATTCCACTACGTGGAACAGGTACTTTGAATCTTTTCACTCACCTGTAACAAAAAAGAAGAATAATCTAAGCGCGAATTTTTCTCGTATTAATGGTTTAAATAGGCAATTAATTTCATTTTTATTTCAAATTACCTTCAATTACGTTTTTAATATTACTTATTTGACTAAATTATCTTTAATATAATTATTACATTTATCTGAAATTACTATGTGCACAATCATGTTTTATTGGATTATAAGTTGTACGTTCTATGATCCAATTACATTGAGTACGGAAACGCCTTCACCTCACGATCGACACGTATGGCAAAAAATAGCGTTATGCATTAGGTGTCTGATCACTTTCTCGGATTTCTACTGGCACCTATGCGGCCAGATAGATATCGAAAATGCGGATATGTATCCACTTCACCGGGATACGCGCAGCCTAACGTAGACACGATCATATAAACATTGAAGATATTGCGGCTTCATCGAACGACGAATTAAAAAAATAATTAATAATTAATCGCCAACTATAATTATATCATCAACTGTATATGAATTATATAGCGGACCATAATTATAACCGCGATAATTAGCTTCGACGCGTCGACACGTTAATTTCGGTCGCTTCGCGTAAGATCACAATATTACTGTAGAAATCGACGATTATTAGTTACCGCAGATGCGCAGTTATTATAAATATCTACCGACTTATCTCCACCACATATCATTAATTTTGCATTAATGCAGCATGACGTGATAACTGAAGACGACCGTTTCGAGTAATGCAAGTCGAAAGGATGTCTAATATACGAGCCCCGTTTTATCCCACATTTTTTTCGCGGCTGATCTCATTATCCTTAATTACATCTCGTGCTAATTGTCCCGAGGAGAAGATACCCGAGACCGACGACACCAGATATCACTTATTGAATCTCCATTAATTCCGTACACGGAATACCGGCGGCGGGATTTCAGAGCAGAAAAATGGCACAAACGTGTCCCGTGCTCAAAGCGCCGAAGTGGCGACACGCACAATCTCATAATGTTCATCGTCGGGGTGCCGGTAAACACGCACGTGGACGGTCCCCCGGAATTTGCATAATGAGAAATTATACGTGTGCCAACAGCGCGAGGGCACCAGTGCGAACACATAGAATCCGTCGAGAGGTTAATGTTCGACGGTTATTTATACTGTCATTGAATTCTGCCTGTATTCCGCGATTGAAATTCTCCATAAGAATTAAATTTTTTTAAAAGTAAATTCGCAAATTTTATGAGCACTGCTTCTAGGAAAATGCAGATATTATAAAGATGTAGGTGTTATGAGCAATGCAGGCCGATTTTTCACTTTCTTTATTAGTCAGTTTCGTTTAAATTTGCTGAAGTATTTATTCTTTACACAATCTTGAGTTTGCTATTTAAATACACTTACATCTCTAGA
Organism: Ooceraea biroi; assembly: GCF_003672135.1. Lineage (NCBI taxonomy): Eukaryota > Metazoa > Arthropoda > Insecta > Hymenoptera > Formicidae > Ooceraea > Ooceraea biroi. The sequence goes on from NC_039506.1 coordinate 4,553,751, forward strand.
TTGCAGGAGAATTATCGTGATCGATTTATGCATTAGATAAAAAAGATAAAAAAGAGGGTACGGAACATGAATTAAACATAGCACGCAAATTAACTTAGGTCTTGAAACGATGGTGTGATTAAAAATTAGGAAGCTAGAAAAATTTTGATTACGTTAACGGGGTGTTGGCTCCCTTTCGGGAATTGATTAATGGCAATTATTTACATAATGCGAATCCTGTCGCAGGATATTTCTTGATAAATTCATTTGCTACACGCGCCGTGTATCGATAGAACAGCGAGAAGCAAGGTGCGCGAATGAATGGCGCCGCATCGCACATGTTTAGGTAAATTAACGCAATTAATTATCACCGACACCTGATGATCCTTTTGACATTATAATAACCGACGTAAGTATAATCATGTTGAGATCATCGTGCTACGCATACGCAATGATGGAGCCACGCGATCTATATCGAGAGATGTCAAACGTGTTAATAACCGATTTAGTTCGCCACGTATTATATATAATTAAAACACGCATAATTGCATAATTATGCTGTAACAGCAAACAGATACCTATATTTACCGATAATTAATATGAAGATAAGTAAATAAGGGTATTTAAAAAGGCGTTGAAGTAATAAATATCCCACTTTCACTCTATTAATAAGCGAAAAATGTCAAATATTAGTAATACTGCAATTGAACGATTGAAAACTTGTGAAACTTGATATTATCTAAATGCACATTTTTAAATTAGACATTTTATTTTATATCTATCTAATCTAAAATAAGAGTACCAGGACACGAATACGTCCAGCTATTCGATACCGATTTTATCACGTCGGCTTCCAATACTTTTATAATATATTCATGAAATGAAAGCGTTGATAGTTTTGCAGTACTGACTAAATAAAAGCACCATGTAACGATATCTTCATATGAATAGGTAGGCGGACGTATCGAAAGAACTGGACTATTGATATCTTTACATCATCGGTTAAATGAAAGCATCGTGTGCATCGATACGTGTATACCTTTAATGACCAGGTGAAAGTATCGATATTCTCAGACGTCTCTAATCTCGGCTGCGCGTGCGAGCATGTTGCACGCGAGCGCACGCATGCCTTTGCACGCGGAAAGAAACCGCACGTTCGACGGCAACGGCACTTGCTCACGCTTACCGGAGCAACTCTATTAATTACTGTTAATCGTAGCAATTAATCGCGCAACGTCCGGTGCCATCTCCGAATGAGTTACTACGTCGAGCGCAGTGTAGTCGTAGCTCACTGTCATTGCCGTACGAGTTATCGTTTCTTATCGGGGCCTTTACCACGCCCGGTATCAGGTCTTCCGGCCGAGTCCTCGGGACCATGTTACCACTACTCGTAGACTGTTACAACCCCGCTTCTTTCACGGACTTCGCTTCTTTCATGTCGGAAACGCGCGAAAACTTGAGTTTCCGGTCCGGAAATGTGCATATAAATAATAAGACGCAGATAAATGCCCAGCTATCAAAAGCTATTAAATATTGAGCTAATCCAACTTGATTATTAAACTATATCTCTTATACATTTATTTGCTATTCATATTCGATATTTATTAAATTCATACAAATATATTAAAAAAATTAAATCTTAAACAAAGATAAATAAAAAATTGAATATTGTCTTTGTGTAAATTAAATTATTATCTGTATTAATTATTGTCTTTATGTAAATTAAAGGATAAACATGTCGCTCTCTTGAATTATGATTGAAGAATTGATTTTGGTCAATAATTTTGCTGATAATCAGCAGCAGCGTAAATGTGAAAACTAAACGCGGTAAGATATCTCTAAACCTTTCAAGTTATTATTATTGTTTATAGCTACGCAGAGACAGCTTACAAAAAATTCAGACGGTTCTTTTAATAAGTAGATATGCAGGTTTGCAGGAGGGGAGCAAACCGGTCTCGTTCGGTACCGCTGACGAACGAAGCGCGTTACGCGAAAACTCGAGCGAACTTCTCAAGGAGTTCCAGTCGGCACGTAAAACAGGTAATTCGCGTCCCGAGACGCATGAACTCGTTTCCCTCCGACGTGTCTATGCCGTGGTAGATATGTACGTACGTGCGCGCCAGTCGCGCTCGCCTGCTCGGCCTTCTCTCAACGGCGAAGAGAAAGAAATGAAGGAAAAACGGGAAAAAAGGTAGAGAGACGGCGAGTCGCGCCGCGAAAAACGAGAGCGCTGCGAAGTGGAGTAAATGTCAACGATTAATTGCGAGGGTACGGGTGTGCGTGCACACGGTGCCTCAGAACTGTCGTAATGTTCCTTTCATTCACGGATTCTTTGATTAATATATGCCTGATTAATCCTTTTTTATATTATTGTTGATAAATGGCATTATTCTTTTGTGGCATATTGTTTTCGAGAATAACTCGGTCGAGCATAGAATTAAAATTTTGTTGGCGACAGATCTACTTTCTCTTTCTCCAGCATTTATATCTTTCTCTCTTTTTCTCTCGATTGATTTCTTTTTCAATCACTAGTTAATTCGCACCTAATTAATATTTTATATATAATTTTAGTATCTTTTTCTAATTGTAATGAAATTAAATAATATCTTAATTAACATCTATTTGTACGAAGACTTTATATTTTCTTACACACAGTTCAGTTATACTTCTCATATTTTTAACAACTTTATTATATACATAAAATAAATTAATTAAAAGTATACGTCATAATTTACATAAAATTAATTTCGCAATGTATTTCCTGGTGGAATCTTTAGCCGTATGCGGAATAATTTCTATATGCAACATCGTTGCATTGAAAATGCACCTTTTCTCATCACCGCCGCGAGATCCATCACCCTCTGACCTTTCCACATGCAGCGCGTTTCTAATTCATTTAGAGGCTCGCCGATGTGCTCACACGCTTCTTGCGTCTCTCCAGCGAAATTTTCTGAGCTGCAAAGTGATTTCGCTGACCGGCAATTTGTCGTAATCACTTTCTTGCGTGCGCTCGGAGGAGTTGTGTTATCGCATCGCAGATGTGCCCTGATACCTATACAAGATGAACGAACAATGGCAACCGAGTAGTTAACCCTTCCCGAATATGATTCGCGGAGGACAATCGTATATAATAATGGAAAGCGTCGTGTCGCGTTCGACCTCAGCGTGCATGATGATGGCATAATTGGAGGAAAGTATTTGATTACCCGCGGAATCAGACTGTGGCGTTTATTAACGCGATCCTCTTGAAATAGAAAGAAGAGACAAACAAACAGAAGTGAAGAACGAATATCAAATTTTAAATTGACACGTTGAAATAATCGTTTCAGTTTATTCAAGTAATTTTTCATTATTATTATACTTATATTTATTTTGTTAATACAGTGTATTAAATCAAGTCCACTTCATCTATTACTACAGATATGTGTTTCATTAATTATAGATCCAACATTATTTGCCCTGCGCGGATTTATTAATAAACGAAGTTGCTGAAATTAGGGATTCAATTAATAAATTGCCGATGATAGACTACCACCGCGTCGCCGCGAGCGCGTCGCGTTTGCAATGCAAAACCGCGCGTGCATAAGCGCGTAAACAATTACGTTCGCCACATAAATCGTCAGCGCGGGTACGCGATACAAGTAACTTTACGATAACGAAATTCTGCGGCGCGTCGCGCTGAATTTATAGCCGAAGGAGATTCGCGTTCTTTCCATTCTGGAGGAGGCAACCTTGCGGTGTACACATCACGTGGGTGTGGACCTAAGACGAGTTCTGAGCGCGGCGAGACGCGATATTGAGAGTTGGGCGAGGTCGTGGTAGGTCGTTCCTTCGGCTCATATGCCGCACCATCGAAGATAAAGGTGTTCCCATATAAAACGAAAAGCGGAAAGTGAAGAGTATCGGATCACTTCACTTAGGCGTTGCTTTGTGTAGAAAAGCGCGAGATGAAGCAATTAAATTGCTGATTAAATTCAGATACGTGTGAAATGCCGACGCGGACGTTATAATTCTTCGTTTACTCCAAATTGAAAATTATTCGTAAAGTGATATTTTTTCTATAATAAAATAATATGAGAATATAACATAGTATTTTAGTTGTTTAATGATTATTTTTAGCTGCATGAATAGTTTAATAATGAGGATGAGAATAAAGTCGGATTTTCCGCTGTGAATTCCCAGGTTACCTATTCCTTCTCCGAGGCTATTGCATCGCACCTTTGCGTGCTCGTGCAGAGCGGTAAGGCTCAATCAAGTTTACTGGGTTAACGAGTATCTCACATTTTCCCATCCTCGCATTCACAGGTTCTTTCGCGTTTTAGAGGCGCGGAAGAATGATAGATCATTTTAATTTTCCTGACTCGAACGTTCTCTAGCAATGCGTTAAGCACGTAATCCTTTATCCATCGTTTTTACTGTTGATTTCTTACATGCGTTGCAATAATATCATTACAACATTATTTAAATTAGTTCATAACTTATTTACAAAGGACATGTGCACGTTCTATTTCTCATTATAATTGTTACAATCTAATGGATCATACAATCTCGTTTAATTTGTGAATGTCGTGAGCATTCTATAAAATCCAGAGAACATTTTTCTCATCGAACTCGTAAACACATTTGCATTGCAATCTATACTTATCAGATCTATGAAATCCATTCAATGTTATAATATGATACGCTGCAAAGGGATAAGAATGGGACAACAGGTTAACGTAGCAGCACGATATTAAATAATGATTAAAAATATTAATTTTTTTCGATGCTATTCCCTTAATATTTCGCTGCCAACCCAATTGCTTAACTGAGGCATCGGTGAGGATCCTTCACGCAACGGGGGAACAGGGGGATGGAGGCGCGACACGTGAACGGGCTCGGCTTTCCACATTATTTATCTGCGGCCGCTTTATTAACGTCCTTCCTCCGCGGCTTATTAAATAAAGCAATTCTCCGCGTGGATGACCTCTGACCCCGGCCGGCGCAGATCCTGCAGAGATATCGGTTTCGTTTTCACCGTGACGCAGTCGCGTATACCGCATGGCTGCTCTCGTCGGCATAGCCGTGTGTGCGTGCACGTGTACACGCGCGTGTGCATCGCGTGTGTGTCGCATAGGCGTGCATCGAATACATTGTCGATGCTGCACCGCGGGCAGGGGCGTGGCTACCGTATAGGGCCCGACGAGGCCATTCCTTTCTTTTCCTCAGCGGAGAAGTAAAAAATAAAAGAGATGCACGGAAGAAAAAGAAGGACATTTCAAAATTAATATATTATTGTAGGTATATATTACGTAAATTTTATTACATAATCGCCGCTTGTATTATTCAACCGTGAAACCCGATTACTTGAATCCGATAATTTGGATAAAAGTATTGTATCCGCAGCTTTTAAAATGTCCAAGTATTAATTACAATTGCATTACAGACATGACACATGTTTATAGGTTTATCATCTCGTGGCTAGAAAAGTTAAAAGATTCATATCGATAAGCATTGTAGCATTTTTATAAAATATTATGTGATTCTCGCATGTAATATGTTATGTTCCAAATGTTTTTGTTTTCCTCTCTTTTTCTCTCTTTTGAAGATTTGACGAATCTTGAGCCTCGTTGAGAATTGCTTCATTAAGCTTCGGAATCGGAAGAGATTTCCCAATAACTGTACTTTCTCGGATGCATTAAGTTCCAATTTCAATTCGATTTATCCGCCGGTGTCATTTTTGCGGCGCGAATGGCGCTTTCTAAGATACCAATATAACGCACACCGTATCATGCGAACGTGCACTGCACAACAGCAACATGGACCGTGCGTCAGCATCGATCGCGGCGTGTATACGTGATAGATCCGATGCATAGACTTAGGTGCATGGGCGTCGTAGAGATACCAACACACTGCTACGGTTTAAACATACGTGTGTGCGCGCGCACTCCGCTACTACACGTGCCCCGTGTGATATCGAGTGCTGCGCACGTGATAGCGGTACCGCCGAACGTGCATTCACGCGCGCGCACTCGCAAGCAGGTGCATGTGTACGCCGTGTGTGAGCCGGGGAACGGACAATCCCGCTGCCGTTCCGCAGGTGAAGGCGATATTGAAAGTACGGTTCCGTTTTGTTCCCCGCAAATTCGTACCGTGTGAACGCGAGCCGAACCCAGATCTGCATTCGAGAGCATCGGTCTGTCGATCGTGATTATGAGTCTTTCAATTCGAGTCCTAGAAAGACCTCGAAGTCCAAATTGGAAAACGATTTTTGTGTGGTCAGGAAGGAATTTTGATATGATAATATAATAAAATTTTCAGAATCTTTGAATTTTTAATGAAGATGTAATTATGATGTAATTATCAATGAGATCTTTCATATCCGAATTTAGAAATGCATAAAAGATTATTGCAACCTTCGAAACTTCTCTATAATTCTTTCTAGAAATATTTTGAATTAAGCAATCTATTCTCTCTTAAGGGGATCCTGGAGTGGCCAGTGAACTCCGTCGCGGCGTCTGAATTACCGGCGGAATCGGTGATTTTCCTGCATTTTCTTTTTATTGAATTCACAGAATGAAAAATCCTTTTCCACGATGAAAGTACACACAATAATGTAATGTGAAAAGCAGGACTTAACTTTCCAAACGGAAAAAAATCACAATTTTTGATTCAGCCACGATTTCACAGGCATACGTAGGCACGAAATGATCACGAATCTTTCTGCACTAATTACTTTTACACTAGGCTTCTAAACTCATTTCTAAAAGCTTCCCCATATTCTTTCATTTTGTTCCGTCCTTGCGATTATCGAATTTTGGCCACACAAACTGCAAAACATTTATATCAAGAACATTAATGTACGAGGTGACGTCACAATAAGTCGATAATAAAACTGTAAATTTTTTTTGTCGTTTTTAACATAAAGTCGAGTTTCGCTCGGTATATTTCTTTGTATACTTTAATCGTGGAGAAGGATTTTTCATTCTATACAATCATTAAAGAGTAATTAGTACAGTAAAATCGACCAATTCCGCCGGTAATACAGACGACTCCAGGATCCCCTTAAAGAATTTAATATTCTTTATTGCAATATTTGAGACTTTAATTAGGTTTTTCAAGAGGAGACGCATGGATCATTTATAGGAGCTCTTTCAAGAGCCGTATACAGTTTCGATCCATTGACTTCCTGATGTTCATCTAGCACGGATGACCGTCGTCCACGCGGAACGCGCGTCTCACGACTGGTTACGAAAATATTGCGACGTCCATGTAGGCGGAACGAGATGTAGATACGTGGCAAGGAGAGAAGCGAAGGTGGACGCAAAACGGGTAAAAGGAAACACCGGCGCTGCAACCTGTTGCTCAATTATTGCCAACATTTAATCCGTCACTAAGTGGCTCGGGCGACTAGTAAATTATGCAGAGATCACCGTTTTATAATTTTCTCAGCGAATTCGTACCGTGCGAATGTACATGCGGTATCGCGAGTTCCGATTCGCGGCGTCTTGTATTATTATATCTCCGCGTGACTGCGGAGAGACCCGCCCTCGTAAAATTATCATTTTATCTGCCACGCGTTTATTCCGATTCCGTTCGCGATCCCGAAAATCGTTTATTGCGTAATATACTTGCGCGTCGCCCGAGCAAGTGGAAATATATCCGTCGGCAATTTCACTTTCCCGAAGCTGAAACATTCGGCAAAACAGCTACGGCGCCATCGATATCATAATTTATGCGATTGGCATAATCCACAGTACGATGCAAACGAGAATGGAAACGCTCGGCCGTAACGATAAGACCTTATAGTAGTCATTGTCCTGAATTCCTTTCAGTTAAATGTGAAGTTTCTCTGCGCAGGAGGAGGGATCGGTTGCGCCGCAATTGATGCAAATATCCTCGGCTGTCGGAAAGTCGGAGTGACGTATGATAATCGGACAATCGTGCACACGCAGACAGAAAATGCCGGAATAATATTGTGACAAGAATGGATATCATGCGGACGCACTTTTCAAAAGTGGAACAGTATTTTTAATAGTACACTCAGATATTTGGAATATTTTCGAAAGGTTTGCGGCAATAAATATATATATACAGGGTGTCCCGGGTTTTAACCGACAAACTGCGGGAGCATATTCTACTAGTGGAAATAAGAAAAAATTCTTGTATCGAGTTTGCTTAGAAATGCTTTGTTACAAAGTTATAAATCAATATTGAAAAGAAATATGAGATAAGTAACAACGGATTTTTTCACAAAAATAAAAATTATCTACGCAATGATTTAGTGACGCATTTCAAAATGTTGTCCTCGCACATCGATACAAGCTAGACATCGACGTAGTACAGAATTTGTTACAGTACGACATTCCTGAAAATTTTGTTGCATCTCAGTAACTGAATTAGTACTTCGTTGCTTTAAATCTATCTGGTACTCTCCTGTTAGGAAATCTACGTTGATACTCTCGTACGGCAGCTCGTGCATTTCCGTCACAGAATCCGTACATGAAATGAATATCGGTGTATTCCTCATTTGAAAACACTTTTGGCATTCTGATAGTAATTGCTAGTTGACACGACGATTGAAATCTAACAGCTACTGTTGTGAAAGTAACAATCATACTGAATCGTTTCAACATAGTGAACATGAATACATGTGAATACACGTAACATAAGCATCTTCGACCTTCCAAATTCTACACTATGTTCCGTTGTTACTTATCTCATATTTCTTTTCAATATTGGTTTATAACTTTGTAATAAAGCATTTCTAAGCAAACTCGATACAAGAATTTTTTCTTATTTCCACTAGTAGAATATGCTCCCGCAGTTAGTCGGTTAAAACCCGGGACACCCTGTATATATGCATGGACCTCCGCAGCCCATTCTTTTTCTGTTTGCCCATGCCAAATCCGGCTGATAGAGACGCATCCCTCCAACAGGTGATTGAGAGTGGACAGCGGAATAAGCTGTTGCTGCCTGCTAATTCCGTGTCATGGAGGCGCGAGCCGTTCATGCAGCAGCAGGCATAGTTAATCCAGCATTAAGTAGCTTATGACCGGATCGGGTCCCCGCGCGACTCGTAAGTCTCGCATTTTCTCGTTGACAACGCTCGCGCCGCCGAGCCGACATAACGACTCGTGAATTATAACCACGGATACTCCGGGTGTCCTTGAGAATTATCGCGACATCTTTCGTCTGGGGATTACCAGACTAATCTAATTTCCATTATGCCATCTGAACTTGCGTATGATTTAATCCTGTTGAATATATTGTATCGAGCATTTCGGTAATTCTCTAATCAATTTTCTAAACACCTATAATTGAAAAATCTAGCGTTACGAAATTTTTATGCAAGAAGATAATTTTAGATTAATAAATATTTGTTTTAGATTAAAGAGAAAATGATAAAATAATTAGACGAAACGTGAGCACAGTTGAATAATACTTTGTATATTATTAGAGCCACGGAAACTATATCGTGTACAAAACACGCGTAACAAAATTGCAAACTGATACTGCGAATTAGTCACGAACACGTTTTGCCTTTTTCTTGCTGGATAAAATGCAATGTTTGTTCGGCTAGAAGAACGAAAGAATGAGAAAACGACTTAGAGAACTATAATATATCGCATCGTTTTTGGCTGGTTTATGCGGAATCTGGCAAATGAGGCGTGACGCTGTTTTTATTATGCAAATTTTTCGTTGCTGAACGCTGAAAAGAAGGCCATGTTTCAATACGTTCTAGACGATTTTTAACTAATGCTAATTACATCTTGAAAGTCTCACATTTTCTGTTTCAGAGAGAAGAGAGAGAGGGAGGGAGGGAGATTCATGTTTTCTAATATTTCTAGAATTTTGTATTTTCGGGACATACATTTGTTTAGAAAATACAAATGTACATGACTAGAAATAACCATTTCTGTAGATTGCGAAAAGCACGTAACGTTGCATGAAAGAAAACGAAAAGAAAAGAGGCGAAATAATTCAATAAGGAAGCCGAAGTTGTTTTCCTTTGGTTGTCGTGAGAACGGCGAGAAAAGCGGCGCCAGGTGCGTGAGTCATAATCGAGAATAGATCGAAGGATAAATCGGTGGATCCGCGACGAACCCATATAGGGTACGGGCAGGTCCTCGCGCGCGATCGGTGCCACGTATGGCGAATCTCTTAAGAGTCCACTTTTGATTTCTACACGAACGTGATTGTTCGCGACGCATAAACCGAGTCTCCCGACGCGTGTACAGTCTCACAACGCATATATAAAATCATGATGTATACGAATGTATCAACAGATGGAGAGAGCGAGAGGAAGAGAGAAAAAGAAAGAGAATAGTATCTCTCTTTCGCGTGCTAGTTTCTTTATGGTGGTGCGAAGGGCTCCTCATCGTCGTCGCCTCTCTCGATGAGATATTGCAAAATTCAACATCTTTTATTGCTCACCCGTAGGAGTCAAGTTTCCCATCTAAAATAACACTCTTCCTCCCACTCCTCCCTGTATCTTCGCGATCCCCTAAATCGTTTACTTGCCCGTTTGTCTGCATCTTTCGAGATTCCAGCTTGCGTGCTGATAAGACCGTGTAAATCCACGGATTAATCGTGTCGAACGGTGCTTCGTTGCCCGGTGTCTCTTATTTACCGTCTCAGTCTCTCTTATTTAGCACCGCTCACTGCGGGATAATAAATCGAATGGGTACGTTCTGCCGATTTTTCCTCTGGGAAGAGGTGGCGGGGGAAACCCGCGGCGATATTCTATTACGACCGATTTGTGCTTCTCTCACGGTCCGACGCGGTCCGGTGTTTGGTGAATTTACGACGCAGCGCGTGTAATTGAAGACTCGGTTCGTATATCATCGTTAAATTGGTGGTCTAACGAATGCGCATTTTAAGAGGCCTACCGTTCCACCGAAACGGCAACCTAGGAGGGAGGTGTTAATGGAACATTATCCCGAATTCGAGCGCGAAATTGCATCGCGTTTGTGCGCGAACCTGTATCATAAATCGATCCGCATGGCATCCACAATCGCTCGGCATGGCATGAAAAAAATCGCGGCAATCACATTAAGAATATAAGTAATCAATCATAACACAGGCACACAAAATAAAAAAAGTGGTCGATCCCAGAAGCCAAACTATCCTATCCATATGTATTTTGGGTTGCTGAACACGAATCCGAGGTTAGTTTTCGTCCATCGGATCTTGTTTTTTTAAACCTGAAAACACCGCCAAAAAGTCGCTAAAATCGCATTTTTTGCTATGAAAAAGATAGATATGGGTACGGTGACGAGGAAGAAAACTATATTCTTATGTTTTGAGTCGCTGATTGAGATTGACAACAATCATAGAAAGAAATGAACGGAAATGTTTTTTTAAATGCTTTTTCAGTTTTTTCAGGTTCGAAAAAAACAAGATCCGATGGACGAAAACTAACCTCGGATGCGTGTTCAGCAACCCAAAATACACATGGATAGGATAGTTTGGCTTCTGGGATCGACCACTTTTTTTATTTTGTGTGCCTGTGTAATTATTCACCATTAATCACAATTAATTTTTTATTTCCCTCGTGCAATACTCGTAATGCTTCCTTCTCATCAATTGTTCAACCGCACGGCAAATGCTGCAATAAAATCCACACAAATATTCTAAACTGATATAAACGTAACGCGAAAGAGGTATATAACAGTAAATCTCGCAGTGTTTCACAGCAGGAAATGGTTCCTCGTCACCGAAGAATTCTCTCTCTCACGTGGGTGCCAGATGACGAGCTTTCGAATCAGACGATTGACGCGTGAGTGGGATCGCCAAATACGCGTGCCTCACCTCGATTAACATCCATTCAGCGTGTGCTCTCCGCATCAGGCGAGAGGCCGCGGCTATGCTACAGGTCGTAATTAAAGGACTGATCTATCGATCCTCTCGGATCTGTCGACACGCGGGACTGCTACCTGTGCCGCCTGCACGTAACGTACGTATGTGTATGGTGCACACGCGGCGACCATATATGGTGCAGAGATGTTAGCGGTCAGTTCGCCGTATGGTGGTAGTAACGCGCCCGCTACCATCTTTATCTCGGTCACGGCGACTCTGTGAAAGTGAGAGCCGACCGAGTCTCAGCCTCTCTCTCTCTCTCTCTCTCTCTCTTTTTCTTTCTTTCTTTCTCTCTTTCTCGTCTCGCGATGCCTCGCGAGTACTCGCACATACGTATGTATTATCCGGGTAACTCTTCTCCGTTTGCGTGATTATTGCCGTTTCTTCTCTATCTTTCTCTGTCTGTGCGTTCGTCTGTTCTCACTCGGCCTCTTCCACTGCCGCCTCGTTTTCACATTCGCTGTTTTTCCAACTTCCTCCGCGTTCCCCACGTGTTTCTGTCGTTTTCTTTTCGCGGCAGGAATGCACACTCGCGGGAACGTGCATTCATGTGCATTATGTCGGTCAAATCATTGCCAACGTATCGTACGTCCCGGAATAACGGCGGCGTTCTGGAACATGGACTAAATTTTCATTCTTTCGACGACACTACTCCCGCGAAATTATATCTGGAATATATTTTAATATTCACGGTGGATATCGGAATCATATCGCACAATCATAAAACAGTTTTAATAGGTTTCATGGCCTCACTATCGTAGTTTCCTAGTTTTCGAATGATGTTATTATTGATGAGATTACTTTTCTTAGTTTTCAAAAGATTTCAGCTTTCAATTAATGATATAAGAATGTTTGTATATACAGTGACTTATATTTCAGAAGTGACAAATATTTTTTACGAGAAACTTGTCTGAGACTCGTCTCAACTTCGAACGCGAATCGTTCGCACTTCATGAATCAGAATCGTACGTCAGCAAGTCGTAAATCGCATAAACGTTCTTCTTTTCTTCCTTTTTTTTTCTTCTTTCTTTCCTGCTCCATTCCATCGCCGTCGTGCCAGCCGTGTACCTCGACAAATGATCACGGTGAAGAACTTTATCGTCGTTTGACGCTGTTTCGAAACGTCCCGGTCTTATCTTCCATCTCGGGCACTTTCTTCGTGGCGGATCGCGATCCCGCGCGCGCGCGGAATCCACGTATATCTCTTTAGATACCTTTAGGATCACTCTTTTTTTATTTCCTCTTCTCGCCACGGTAATAGGTATCTCCAACGTTCATCTGGCGGCATGCTGCCGTGTCGTCGACACGGTCAAGATTGGATTTATGTAACAACAGCGTGACACATTCCACGCTGATGCACTCGACGAATTAGCGATCCGAAGAAAGATAATGAATTAATAAAAATAACAATAAAAATATAAATTAAATTTTTATAGTGAATACCAATTGATTTTTCTCTTTGCCTAAAGAGAGCCGTTAGACATACACGACTTTCGATACAAACGCGGAAAGTAGGCGAATCCAAGCAAATTTGCTGACCACATAAAAGCGAGTAGTTACATCAGCGTCCTACTACGTCCAAGCATAAATCCGACCGCGAGAATAGCCGGCTTTTAGATCCGCAGCAGATCCGCAATCCGGGAGCTGACTTTATCTGAATAACAGATGGAATGAATTCTTTACCATTTTTCTCCATGTCAATCCCCTTCTTTCTCTCGTCCTTGTAGCAAAAAGGGGGTTGTATGCATTTGTTTTCAGCGATAACGAAATAATCGTAGGTGCCGGAGTGTGACGTAATTTATTGCTTGTCGATTTATCGTTAGGTTTATCTGGACTATATCTTTGTTAGGGTACCTGTCGGTTGCCCGGTATCGATTCGATCTACCACGCCTTAATATATAATAAGCGTTCCGGATGGGAAAAACAATGCTTTCGGTCAGTTTGCGTAACGCCACATCGCAATCTTCGGAATCGGAAGTGAATCGAGAGCAGCGCGATGAAAAGAAATATTAATCCTAACAAATTTTGTAAAATATTTAAAATCTCTCTTACTTTCGAATATTTCATGACAATCACACTATGGTAAACTAAATTAAATTTCACTTTTAACATAAAGATAGACTTATAAAATATTTACATTACACTCAATATTATCGGTATCCCTTGCGGCAGTTGGTAAAGCTTTATTGCTCCTTTTCCTCGTTCGGGATATGATGTGGATATCGCGCGCAGAACTGCGTAAAACGATCGTAACGTCGATAAATATTTGTTGCCTAATAGAATTTACGATTATATCCATCGTACCCTTTCGCGTGCTGATAGGCCGATCTTAATGCTTTTACGTAGACACGGAGAACAATACGGAGCGGCACTGGGAAATTTACCCTGAAAAATTTACATTCAATCTGCCACACCTTACTTCTTTTTATTTATTCTGAGAATAATAATCGCAGCTTCCAAAAGAAAAATCAGCTTTCATTTTGAGTGATATTTCAAGCATATAAAAGCAGATGGAAAAATGTGATTTTCTTGTGCAAATTCCGATGCAAATTTATTTACCCGAAAGTATAGTTTAGCGAATATTATGGCAATATCCAGTTAGTTCGTAATTTACAAAGTTTCATTTATACCGTGCGTTACACACATAAAAAGTAACAATTACATTAGAAAAGGTGTCTGACTTAGATTCTTTAAGTGCACTTTAATCGATCTTTCGCCATGGTATTGTACTTCAACAGCTCGGAGTAACGTTTATCTCACAATGTAGCGAGAGCGTGTTCTCAGTTGTCAAGTCGCATTACCATTTCTATACGAGAACAATGACGACATTTAGCCGAAGACTAGTTAAACCGGCTGCTCGCACGCCGAGCCAAAAAGGTAGCCGAGAACGTTTAGGATATCCAAGATAACCAAGAGTCGCAGTTATGCGGTTCGCGAGGGTGCGCGCGATATTTCCACGCGAACAGGGAGAGCAATGCGGGTTTGCGCGGGTTCGCGAAGCCTCGGAAAGGTGGGCCACATCAGGCCCACCGATCTACCACGCCTAGGTGGGTGCAAGAGCGCCGGGCCTCACTTCTAGGCGAGAAAAACGGCGCTTTAAATTGCTCGGCTGCGGACCAAGAGCCGCGTCTCGAGAACCAACGCGCTGGCTGCGTTGCTGCCACGAAGCGAAATGAGTTATGCTCACTGCCAGGCTATTGGCACTCGTGTCGTGTCGTAAATCGGGCTTGACACCACCCAAGAATGAAATCAGTGGTTGTCAGAGCGCAACCTCGCTGGTGCAGTCGATCGTTCGTAGCCGCGATTTCGCAAAGCTCGCGGCAGGCTGCAGGTTGGCAGGTGTCCCTTGCTTAATCAGATTGTCTAGGATCTCGATTCTCTGTATTTTCCCGACAAGGAATATTGCGTGAATGCCGTGTCTGTAAAGAGCGAGGTCGAGGGGATTTGATGCTTGTTGCACTGAACGTTCGACGACGTTCGAGATATTGTACGAATTATTAATGGCACTACTTATCATAGTGTCAATTGCTATTCTAATAGTCCTTTTTTTATGTGCATTCATCGGTAAATGTGATGTTGATTGGTATTCTTGTGTACGATTATGAAACATTTTCTAAAAGCGTTTGACAATCTAATAATTATATGACGATATGTTTCGAGGTAATGCGTTTTCTTCGTGATTTCGGTGCATTTATCAATTTCTCTGTCGCACTTTGTTGCACTCCAGCCAACACTACATATCGTCTTGGTGCATACTCAGTAATCAATATAACGATTGCGGATGTCGTCCAAAAGAAACATTGTATGTAATGATCTGAAGGTACTGCAATGTTTCTTTGATGTATTATTATAAGACTAACAAAATTATTCTTTTTGTAAATGTACTCTAATCTGGAATCGTTCGGTAAGTGATAATTATTCGAGACGATAACACGGTGGAACGTATAGATAAAAAGATGAAAAAAGAAATTGACATTATAAGCGTCCAATGCGCACATTAACTAGGATAAGTGCCGGAAATCTGTACGCGGGGTAGCTGTACAATTTATTACCCTGATGTACACGTCGACGAGTGTGGCGAGAGTTTCGCGTGACAGTATTTGTCGTGCGAATGGATGCTTTACGAGACAGCTTAATAACACGATCGCGTGACATTTCAATAATAATACCTACCGCCATTTCCCTTTTAGCCATAATGATAGGATATCGATAGGATAAAAATGAAGAGAAACGCGCGCGCGCGATTGCACGACAGAAGGTCGGCGGCGACAACGACGATGACGACAACAACGGTGAAGATAATACAATAATGCGTGTTCGTAATTTATCATGCAAGTCGTCACAATAACTAGTATTGCGTCAACTGCCGCTGATGGCTATAACATTCGCATAAGGCAAGAAAATACCTGCAATTATTAATCATGCTCATTCTTTTATAAACTTATCCTTGGCGACCATTTGTTTAATATCGTGTAATGGAATTGTTTCTCTGACTGAACATAGAAATCTACAATTACGTCATTATACTGACATGTAAAAATCTGTGTATATTTGGAGGATAGATATGATATGATATTTTCATATTAGACCATAAAATCTCGAGAAAAATAGAAAGGTAGAACATCTAAATGCAAAACTTGTTCAAATTTTGTAAAATATTTTGTTTTACTGCAGAGCGCAAAAAAATATTGCAATCTTCACGATTTGATTTTAAACTTTTAAATTTTTAATTCAAATAAATCTGAAGTAATTTTAAATTAATTCATTAATCAAAATTATACAATAAAAGATTCGTGTAATATTTCCATTATTTTATACTATTTTTTGCTCTGAGTCGGTGAAGTGAGTGTTTTAAAAGACGTGTGCAAGGTAGTTTGATGAAACACTTCGTACACGTCGTCAGCACCATTATGGCACTGGGTTGCGGTTGCAAACAAGCCGCGGAAAGATGAGCGGCGCGAAAATCGTGCTGCAGCCCGCGAGAAAAAGAAGGTATAGAACAAGAAGATTTGAGATGCGGAGATTTCGCCTCATGATCGTGAGTCATGACAGCGTTTTGCAGCGAACAGTAACCTGCAACCTGTCGCGACTTCTACGTAGAGTGGCAGAGATCACAACGCGGCTCGTGTCGGGCAACATTGTAATTTGCAAAGTGCATTCGCGGAAAATCGTTGCGCCGCCGCTTTTACGAGAAACGCTCGGCGGCGTTCAATCGACCGCGAAAGATGTCGACGAGCCGTCGCAGAGATCGCGCGCGCGTTGTAATGATACGTTGCGCACTACGAGATCCACGCCGTGCACCCGATAATCAGGCGACGATCTGGGAAAAATGACCGCTGCGATTCGGTATCTGCTACGAGGAAGAGAGAGGTTCGAATCGAGGTCGAACGACTGCAGCAAAATTCGCGCGATCGGAACGTACTCGCTCGTCCCATCCCGGCCGTAGAAGCGAATATCTTTGTCGGTTCTTTTCTTCGCGCGTCATTCGCCGATTCGGAAAGTACGGGAACCGCCAAAGAATGCCAATCGCCAGATGCGATCGCGAGATGCACGTGTCCGCAGAGCCGGAAGCGGGCCGTTGCGGACCGCGAGCGGGCGCCTTTCTAGTTTCTATCGTGTTGCGATACGCGAATTCGTGCAAGGCTACGGCGGACGGTTTTTCTAGCGCGCTCCGCGAGTGTCTGAATCGTGCGCGGGGCATACCGATCAGCTTCGAATTTTCGATGACTATCGATCCCGTATGCATCAAGCAACAGTCGATCGCACCGGTGCCGCACCGTTTCCTGCCCGAGTGAACGAGGTAACGACCGACGGGGCACGAACGGCTCGACCTTTATTTTATATATCACATAAATATAAGTGAAACGAACTGTTTCATGCCGATCGGTTCGTTCCTGCTCGCTAGGTTCGAAAGTGAGCGATCCTTGACCAAGATCGCAAATCTTACGAGACGAATCTGTTAGGCGGCTTCGTCTGGATTAAATACAAAACGATATGAAATTATGTCTCTGAAATAGCAGCTTACTTCGAGGAAACACACGGGTTAAATCCTAAAAAATCTCTCAAAGCTAAATTGAAAAGAGAGAACTGTAATAATTTCGTATGTCATTTAAACTATAAAATTTTGTATACTAATGTCACTTGGTCTTATTTGTATCAACATATATTGCGCACAAATTTTGTACTTTTGTTAATTGAAGATTACTCGCTTGACACAATGCACTCATATAACTTTTTAATTATACATGTTTACTTTGCAAATTTATCAATGTACTTTTAAATATACGAAACAACTATGTGCATTTTAAGAGTTTCAGGAAAAGACTTGTTCAGTCTCGATACTGATCTGCCACTTGCAGTATGGTGTCCCCTAAAGAGAATATATAGATAATATTTATCGTAGTACGGAACGAACTTCTTGCGAATCTCGAGTCTCTCGTTCATTCCGATCGTTTGTCTTTCGCAATCGTGCGGCTCCCGAGAGTTGTTCAGTATATACCGTATTTCCAATACAGTGAACCCCGGAATGGCGCAACAGTGTACTCGTCTACTTCGAGTAGTCCTCGTCGGCACTCGCGCACTCGGAACTCGCAACTCTACAACCACTGTCGACAAGTGCGCGCGTCGCTCTTGTTGCCGCGAAGCTTTGTTCTCTCCGTGGGAACACCGGCGGAGATTATTGAAGTGGGCAGCGGTACGTTCGTCGCAAATTATCATACGCACCCAAAGTATTACCCAAATGCCGCACGCATCACCTGCGATGTATTATAACATGCTTTTGTATTTTTTATTAAAATTGTTATATGAATAATTGCTGTTACGATTAAATGATGTAACATAACATGTTACATATATTGTCATACGAATAAGTTATTCATCAAAGTTCTCTCTAAATAAATTTCTTTTGCTATATTTTTATTCTCTAGAATTATCACTTTTTTGCTACATTTATTAAATTTTTCTGTGGTTTTATAACCTCGAGCAAAGCTTGAGGCAAAATCTGTCATGTATTTTAGTTTAACATTTATGTGACGAAATGTGAGAATAAATTTACGTTAGCGTCAAAGAGGGATGCTAGCAGGTTCTCCTCTCGCCGCCTGCCCGGCACGTGGAGGAGCCGCGTTGTAAACATCGAAGATGATTACGGTTTTCATCGGCTTAATACCGCAAGACGTATTAAGCCGAATATAACATGTCGTGGCGTGGGGTCCGCTAAAAAACAATAAACGGTACTGTCTGCACCTGCTCGGTGCTTGATCCCACGACCTTGCAAAGTGGGTCGCACAACGGGGAAGGATACGATTATGTCGAGTTAAAACGTGCTCGGGCATAATCTACGTGTAACATACTTAACATATACGGAATAAAATGACGACTCGGTGCTGGTGCTTGTGCGTGACCCCGCAGACTCCGCGTACGTTCATACGCCAAGGAGCATTACCTGTTCCTTGGCGCCACTTTGCTCAGGTATAAATTTCAACCTCTCGCTCGCATCACTGACATTTTTTTACGGCACTTTCACAATGCACAATGCAGCATACGTGACCCGAAAGTTGTGTAATGTTTTTTTTCTCGATGAATAGCTCCGTATAAGTCTCACAGCCGTCGCAATTTTAACGCTACTCCGTTCCCACAGTTAATATTGTTCATACGAATTTAATAGTCGCGTTTAACTCTTTTAGTCACGGATTTATCCCATCAGCAAAATACAAGTTCTAGATGAATAAAATTGAACAGTCTTTTTTCTTTTTCTAATGCAATGGAGTCTTGTAGCTATTGATGGTAATTGTGGAGACGCATGAGTAGTAGTTATTACGTATTTGAGACTGTCCTATTTCTGATGAAATAGAATATAAAAAGGTTCTCCTCAATTCTTGACCAGATATTTATTAAATTCTTGCATACATTTTGCTTTCTCCAAGATGAAGCAAAAATCTTTAATTTATTCCACTGTGGCGAACAATTGTGCTGGACACTGCGATATCGCGCCGAAAATCATGTCAATAAACAAGTCTTTACGCGCAATATTTCACCTGGGCAACAACATTGGCGATCGGCGTATCGATTATCGAGTGTGCATGAGAACGGCGTGTACCAAGATTACGTTGTCAGTCGGAGTAACAAAGTGCGACACGGGACACTGACGCGGGAGTTAATAAACTCACCGTGTAACCCCGGGGAGACGAAGCTTGGGCCCCTTGCGTAGTGGCCTCGATAACGCGTAATCAGAAGTATTCAAAACATTCGGGCAATCTTCGTCGGCGGCGTCTCGAATCGCGAGAGTCAATAAGGCCTCGGATACAACATGCTCTTAGACACATAGAATAGACATATTGGGTCATTAAGTATGAAACTTTACAAATAGAACATAAACTTTTGCATTTTTTGGCACATGGACATGATTTATTTTCAATCGAAGTATGCGCCCATGTTATCTACACACTTCTGCCATTTTAGTGGTAGTTGGTCTATGCCTCTACTATAGAAGCCAGGAGTACGGGAATCGATGAAGTCGCGGAAGGCTGTTTCGACTGCCTGTTGAGAATTGAACAATTTTCCCACCAACAAGTTGTCCAAATTCCGGAAGAAGTGATAGTCGGTAGGTGATAGATCTGGTGAATATGGTGGATGACGGAGAGTTTCCAATTCCAACTCCTGTAGCTTTGCCACGGTCAGTAGTGCAGTGTGCGGTCGAGCATCATCATGCAACAGGATTGGCATTGACCGATTGACCAATTTCGGTTGTTTAATAGCAAGTTGTTGCATCATTTCGTCCAGTTGCTTGCAATATACTTCAGCCGTTATCGATGTACCAGGTTTCATAAAGTTGTAGTAGATAACACCTGGACCTGGACCACCAAACAGTCACCATAAGCTTCTTCTGTGTAATGTTGGGTTTCGCGTGATGTCTCGGTGGTTCATCAGCGTTCAACCACTGATGTGAGCGTTTACGATTGTCGTAGAGTATCCACTTTTCATCGCAGGTCACAATTCGATTAAAAAAAGATTCATTTTTGTGACGGGAAAGCAAAGAAAGTGAAGCCTCTAGACGTTGCGCCTACTGCGCATCGGTCAATTCGTGCGGGACCCATTTGTCCAACTTCTTTATCTTACCAATTGCAGCTAAATGAACCAATATGGTGGGTATGGAAACATTGAATATCGATGCCAATTCACGTGTACTTTGAGATGGATCGGACTCTACTACGGCTCTCAAGTGATCATTATCCACCTTCGTCTTTGGTCTTCCACATGGCTCATTAGCGAGGCTGAAATCTCCATCTCTGAAGTTTTTGAACCAATTGCCCACCGTTGCTTTAGTAGTTGAACCTTCACCAAATACAGCGTTGATATTACGAGCTGTCTCCGACACTGTGGTTCCACGGCGGAACTCATATTCATAAATCACACGAATTTTGAACTTTTCCATAGTTCTATAAAAAAGAATCCACCAATAAAACTAATGAAGATATTTGAACAAACAAATATGACATTTGAAGAGCGAACATACATCTATCACACTAACCTAACCTGATACTGACGTCTGGCGCCAAATTTGAGATAACAAATGTTAAAGATGGCGCTTTTACATTTGTAAAGTTTCATACTTAATGACCCAATACATACATACACATATATTTTCTCTTTCTCTCCGTCAAGTAGTCTATCTTGTCTAGGCAGAAACTAGACAAGTGCTTGATAAATGACACTAGAATATTAGCTTTGCCTAAACAAAATAAATTTTCCGGCGATAAGGCTCAATAAAACTCTTTTGATCTTAAACATAAATTACTGCTTTAATTCTATTTTATTGATGCAACCTATATCAACTTTAGATAATATTTCGAAGACCTAAAACTTTTCAAAGATGGCATAATAGCATATTTAAAGTCTCAGTTTTTAGACGAGGCAATATTTCAGTGGTTTTTTCTGCTTAAAGCTATCTCAATCTAAAAAGATGATAATAGATAAGAATGAATGAAAAAATGTTATCATTAACATGTAATAGAGGAAAACGAAGATTTTTTATTTCCAATCTTTTACTTAACGTTTTATTAATTATTAATAATTATAAACTTGCAGAAAACAGCCAAGCATTTATAAAGGAATGAAAACCGCGATAAAGAGCGATAGAAGAGAGCGTTCAGGTCTTCCTCTCTGTCGAAATCATAAAAACCGGAGTAACATGTTTTATCAATTAGTTATCATTCTTAATTACGGAAAAATTGCAACGTTTTATTTTTGCATGATTATTTACTGTTTGCTATAATTACTAGTAATTATAAACTTGTAGGAAGCAACCAGGTATAAATTCATAACGCGATGATGACCGCTCGGTAATCGGGGCCTTACCCAACAACTCGGGCGGCTTATCGGAGCATCCACCGCTGCGGGAACGATTATAAAATTATAACGCGTGTATATAATAACAATCCGCGCGCTCGTAGACGTGTGCACGTTATACACGCTCACGCGTTAAACAAGCAACGATGCAATAAAGTACGACATATCTCACCTCCGTGCGCGGGGGGGTAAACCAGTTCGGACCCAGGTATTATTTACGGCCTGGAAAGCGTTTACTACTATTTGAGGCAACAGATAGCGTTAAGTACCGCTGTTCCGACTTGGAATGTTAATTTGTATCGCGTAGACGAACAGGATGTCTGCATTTACGGTAATAAGACGGGAGAAAGGGTCTTCTCGTAGCTAGAAATAATCCGGGAAACGTCTACTTTGTATGAAGGCGATGCGCGACGATGTTTTCCTCGCGGAACGACTACTACAGCATTTTTTAATTTATTAATTGCGAAGGAATTATTTTCGAAATTTATTACATGAAATATTTTGAGGCGATTTATTAGATGAGAAAGGTATACATTTTCCGAAAAGTATCAGTCGACACGTGGCAATTAATTCCTTCAGGAACTACATCACTTTCAGTGAAAGTGTTTTCTTAAGATTTCTGATTATACGACTATGTATCTTACAGAAACCTGAGAAAAAGCGTAATACCCGGAAATCTAACCCGATATAGTTAGACAAAGTAGCTTTGTACTAGCGGGATTTAATACGTAGCTACTTTCCTGTCGAAAAAGAGCGATTCGGATCAATCGCTCTGTTTAATCAATGATAGGGAAAAGAGATATACCAGGAAATGTGATTTTATGTAATTGGAGAAAATATTTCACCGTGTACCATGTTAATAAGTAGCTGTCGAAAAAGCCGCTCGCCCGATTTGCTTTGGTACGTACACGAAAGAGAGAAACAGAGAGAGAGAGAGAGAGAGAAGGTATGAGTCAGGTATTGAATGTTAATGTGTGGATTGGTCGACGGGTCTTTGCAAGAAAGCCCGTGTGCGAGAGATGTGGACGTGTAAGGAAGTGGCGAGCAATGCGCCGATCGAGCTATCGACGCGTAGTAATGTATACGACTGGTATTGTGCCACCGTTCGCCAGCAGCGTCGAAACGGACCACCCGCAATGGTAATACCGCGCGACGTTGTACGCTAAGCTAATAATTACATAAGCGGATTGCTCAAACCTGCCTTTAACTGGAGGGGTATTGATGGACTACCTGGAAAGAGATGAATAATGTCGCCGGCCATTCAGTACGACAAGTTCCCTCGCGCTTGTCTAGCTTTCGCTAATACGCTCCACGTGAAACGTCACCACGGTGAATGTTCGCAAGGAAAGTTGGCGGGAAGAAATCGGTTGCTCTAATGCGTGGTATTATGATATACGCTGCGTTCGTTAGAACCCTGCATCCGTCGATCAACATGCATGTATTTGTCGACATGCGATCGAGATTTCCATTTGCTTTCACACACATTTTTGTATCTCTATGTAATTAGATAATTAAAGACGCAAAATAGAAAACGCCGGGGAATTACGTTGAGAAGATTGAAAAAGAGAGGAGAAAAACGCCACGCCAGATCGAGACCATATAAAAGTCCAGATTGCGTGCACGAACAGATCACGACAATTGTTTATGCAGAGCCGAGATGATTTGCGTCGTCGCGAGTGGACACGATGAGTATCACAAAATCCAAAATGCGCGACGCGATGTTACAGTTCTGTTTAACAAGTCCGCTCGCGATAGATCGAGAGCTAAGGGAGGCACGTACTCGCAGCGCCGATTATTAAAATCTCACTTTATGTCGGCGATTGCGCAATTATGCAGATTATCGCTCGCATTCGTTTTCGACTTTCAGCCCCGACGGTGGTGGTAGTGGCGGCGGTGGTGCCTACGGGCGGATCATTGCATAATTATGCAGATCGCCTCCCTCGTTAATACCAAAAAGGAGGTGTCGTCCGGACACCTCCTGTGGATAATCAGCCTCCAGGTCCGACTCGACCATCGTGACCTCACCGTTCCCGATTTAGCTCTCGATGCGGCGCAACATACACCTGCGCAATTGATGCAATGTTGGGCTTAAGGGGACCTTGTCGCACCTGACGCGTCGCCGTGCCGGTTCTAAACGTGGCTATTTATGTTGCTCCGTGTACGGAAAGTGTGTTACGTGACGCGGTTGTGCTCTTCGAAGTCGTCGTCGAAGTCAACACGTTTCTTCGCTTCTACATATTCAATATTGGATCCGCCAAGAAAATAAAATACTTCACCAACTTTGCGGTTCACTCCTACGTCGTCTTATAATTGCGTTTAAAGATATTGCGAGGAAACCTTGGAATATCACGGGACTAAGAACTTATTTTCTTCTAAATCGTCTTCAAAGTTTATACCTAAAAAAGAAATTATATATGTTATAAAATTATAAGAAACTTGGAATTACATTAATCTCAATAAATTTTTTCAATAAAAATATAAATTGTAGCCGACGTAGAAATAAACTCTTGATTTCTATTCAAAATTACATAGATATAAATTGATCAATAAAAATATCATTAACATTTTATATAACATTTTATTTAACAAATCCTTTTTTATATAATATAATAATACATGTATGTCTGTCGGGCTATGTATACATAGCACATCATATCGGAATTACCAACTCTTACATCCATTTAGATTTTATTTCAGATTTTATTTTATATAGAGAAATTTCTTTGAAAAACCCTTTGCGTCGTTGCATGTCTTGTACACATTTACATGCACACATACGCGATTCCATGCATATCACCTGAGGAAAATCGAGAGAGGATCCTGCATGAGGAGACGCTCGATGTCGAGCGATCGGAAAAATTGCGTCCTCGCGAAAGTGGGTCCGCCGATCGTGCGAGCCGCGACTTGAAGGATGACTTTTCGCTGAGCGGTTCGCGAGCCGCACGACCGCGGGGGACTCGGAGGCATCATTAATCGCTCGTTCGCGTAATTAATTACTTCTAACCGGCGCAACGATTGGCACGAAACCGTGCTGCGTGCGCCCCGCCGAGGGAAATCTCCGTGTAACCTGCTCGCGCCGTTCTTTCATTTCGTGTTCGCGGCTCTCTCGCGTTTCGCTGACCTCCGGTCTATCCCTTGTATCTTTTTCCGCCGCTGTGGGAAGCTTTTGGATCATAATACTATAGTTAAATTTAATAGAAAAGAGCCAGAAGTTTCAGGGAATTATTAGGTCATTAGTTAACTAAGTAATCCGGATCGTGTCTAGAAAATATGGTAAATATTGTAGTAATGTTTTGAAGAATTTTGTTTTCTGTTTTTCAAAAATTGCCTATTCTGCTATAAAATTAATATACGACAAGCTTTGTTGTGCTGTCATAAGTATGTGTTTAATTTGATTCATCGCTGTCTAGACGCGACCTGGATTACTTAGTTAATGAGCTAATAACATTAGAATAGAGACATTTTTAAGATTTCTTTAAGTTTTCCCGCTGTTATTTCTATTTTGTATAGTCTGAAGAAACTCGTGATACTTAATTATTTTCTCAAAAGAATACTAAATAATACTAAGCAATAAATCGTTGGATAGTTAATGATATTTTGACGGGTTATTTTCTATTGATTTGGTTGCCATTTCTGAGCATCTTAGCATTAAATAAAAATCGATTAATAGTTAAGAGCATATCAGACTGTTTCGCAAACTTATTAACAAGTTTTCGAATTTTACCATACTGTTCCACTCAAATTGTCACGAAAAGGTCGTGTCGTCGTGGCGCCGCTTTCGCCGTTTAATCGCGATTTTAAATTCTCGAAGTGGCCACCGCTATATGCACCTTTCATAACGGTACGAGTTAGTTTAATGCTCGACGGATATCGCGAAATATGCGCGTATACAAGTAAGCGTCGGAAAAAATAGTCGGAGGCGTGCGGAGCTATCGGCGGGCCTCGTTGAATATGCAAATCGCGATCGCGGCCAATCTGGACGACAAGCGAACCTGCTTAAAATGGAGTGGGAAGAGGCGGAATACAGAAATTGGAAAGTGACGCGGATACTCGCGCGTTTATAGACGAACTGACAACGAATGAACGCACCGTCGCAGATCCGCGCGGATACGATTCCGCGTGAGAAAACAGAGAGAGAGAAATATATATCTAAAACGCGCCTACGTCTTAACACCTACACCGAAACCTACACGACGCATATATCGGGTGTCCCAGCTTCCCAGCTTAGCAAATCTTATCGTCCGTCGATTCTTTATTTGGAATTGCCTTTTCCGTGTCAAAAATGAGATAATCTCATCCTCTGCGATTTGATCGAAGACAGAGATTGTTGTCTACTGATCTCCGAGAATGTACATAAATAAATTTAACGTTGCTTAATGCTTTAACGCATTTTTGACAGGAATGGAACGAAGGATGGGTAGCAAAATCTTGCTTAACCGCTATGCCACATTAATTAATTCAGTCTAAAGATAGCATGAAAGGTAGAGATAAAATTAGGCGATGTAACGGGTTTGAGTGTCGCGAGGATTTTTCATATAGACACACGAAATTTTGCTTAAGAATCCGATAAAATCTTCAACTTTCCAAACTTTATCTTATATAGCTTTTTATCTCCTTTGAAAACTATTTTACGGAATTATGTGAAATTTTAATTAGAGTACCATTTGGTTAACGAAGCCCTTTGTACACTGTCTACCGGCGCAAAAAGGTCGCGCTACTTAAGGACCGCCGTTGATCCGTCGCCGATCGGAGCCGTGGCTCTTGACGAGCTTATACCGAGGCAAATCTCGCATCTCTCAGGGCTATCAACGGTACCCTGGCTCTTCAGCAGGATGTTACACGGGTGGTTTCGTACATAGCACCGTGGAAGAGAGGCCAGGCTAACGCGGCGGGGCATTATGCGATCCCGCGGAAGGTTTCCGTGATGGCACACCGGAGCATAGAGCATCGTGGCTAAGAGGCAGCCTCTAAGCCCGAGATATCAATAAATAACCTATCTGGCAATATTATCTCAGCGGTTTTATGCCCCACGGAGCGGGGAATGCGATCCAGTTCCTACGTATAGTCCCGGGCTGCTCCTTTCCTTTAACCCAGGCGCAACAACCGGCCTGGGCCTCCGCCGCGGAGTGGAGGTGTGAATGATCCGCCTACCATAAAGCAAAGTGCATCTAGCTTCCAAAGCATGCTCTCTCGTGGAGAACGTTCTAGGGGCCCTTTCCCTTTCCACTTCCCGCTCAGCTATCGTTTCTCTGTCTCTGTCTTTCTGTCTGTCTGTCCCCCTTTCTCTCTCTCTCTCGTTCTCTTTCTCTCATGAGAAATCGCGATGCACAACCGGCGCTCCAATCCTCAATGATTCGCAGGAATTTAGCATCTCGTTACGCGGCTCCGATTCGCTCTTCATCGTCGTTTCGTCCTCGTCGCTGCGCAGCGCGAATCATTCAAGAGTTTTGCGATCTTGATTTTGTAGGTGTATATTTCCGATTTTGTCACTTGGATATTAACATTGAGGAACATCATTCCCGAAATAAGCAATACACAAACCAGGGTATCTTAAATTATAGCACGTGTGCATATTAGCTTGCTGGGAATTTAGTGAAATTCAAACTTTCGGTTTGTCTTTTAACGCTATCTTCGTAGAGATATTTATTTTATATTTCATTTCATTTTCCATCACTAATTTCTCATCGTTGTTTCTTGTAATTGTCATCTCACTGTACACGTTGTTAATATAATATGAATAGACAGATGTAATGTTAGAGTGTCAAATAATATATTCAAGCGCTCTTTCTGTTTTGAATAGTTAGTATTTCCTCGTTTTGCTTCCCACATCCTCACGTTATTACTCAATATTTAATAATTTAATAAAGCGTTAATGTGTCATGTTTTATTCATCAATTTTGACACCATAATTCTATCTTAGTGCTCATAAAAATATACAAGAAATTGAATAGCCATTGTCGTGCTCCTCCAATTCTCTCTTCCCACATTCTCGCATTATTACTTAATATCGAATAATTGAATAAATTCCTAACACCAGATTATATCCATTAATCCCGAAACACTATAATTTTATCGTAGCGCCCATAATGAAATAAGCAGGATTGAATGGCCACTGTCATACTCCGCTAATTTCCTTCTCTGACACGCGCACACGTCGCTTAATCGCATGTCGTATTTTATCCATTACCCCTGGTACCCTTTACATTTCACCGGCTTCAATAACGCGGACGCGATCGCGCGCGATCACGTCGCGGCGCGTGCAGACACTCGGCTATCGACGGCGCGCAAAAAGCACCCGATATCGGCCAACTCAATCCGGTATACCGAGTCGTCGCACAGAGCCGCGAACACGCCCGCGCCGGGCGAGCTAATAAATCGTAATGGGCCCCGCGCTCACCCCGATCGGTCCCCGGTCGATCTCTCTCGGGCCGCGTGCGGGTGTAGAGCAAATGCCATTAGTGTGAACTTTCGATGGAAACGGGATACGGTTCACTCGCATCGGCGACGGCGCGCGCTTCGCGGGTGGGTAGGTGTACGTCCGTGTGTGGGTGAGCTCTTGGATGCAGCATGCACGGTGAAGAGGAGGTGTGGAGGTCTCGCATACCGCGGATTTGCCTCGCCGATAGACTGATCCTTTCGACGCGCGAGCGTATATATATAATACGTACGTTCACCTCTCCGCGAAATCCGCAGGCTGATTCTGTTCAGCAGCTCGCGCGCCGATCGCGATCGGAATTCTCGCATTAGGCGTTGTTCGCGACAGGCATGCTGCATCGGTGCGATTTGAGGTCTGTCATTTCCGAAGATGTCTAGAAAATCTATGTTTCTGCTGCAGATTTCTCTCTGAGAGAAAGGATTTATATTTATGTTCTAGAATTAGAATGATCTAACGATTGGTTTCAGGCAGCATCATGTTGAAGATGCATTACTGGATAGTGTCGTGGTAAAATTACTTTGCAGATACTAATTACTGGCTTTTTAGATAATGAACAGTAATATTACTAATCAACTGAAGATTACTGATTGACTCGAATTGCTTCTATACCTCTTTTCAAGTTCAAATCAACTTAGCACATATCAAGGAAGAAATCTCTATTTATGTACGTTCTCTCGCGATGTATAATATGCTATTAGATGTTCAAATAAGTTCTAATCGTTTTAAACTTTTTTATCTGCTGTCAAAAAATAATAGATAAAATCAATACAGTCTCCATCACCATCTATTACTTTCTGCCCACGTTTAGGTAACAAATGGATTCCGCAGCGAAAAATGCTTCCTTTGACGCTATAAAATCGTCGATCCATTTTTACACTTCGGACATTTTTTAAATGCTGGTCTGTCAGATTGTGCATCGAGCGGAACAACTAGTAATCCGATAATGCAATATCAGGCAAATAAGTCGAGTGTCATAAGTGCCTCACAATAATTTATAGCGGAAAGATAAGGTTTCCCGTCACTCTATCGAATGGAATCCATGTTCACGCACTTACAGAAACGATATCGCGTTTGAGAAAAATTACGCGACTAGGCAACCGAGATGCACACTCCAGGGCACGAGTCTCCACCACCATCGCTGCACAGTAGACACCATACGTGTAAGCGATTGTCCTGCACGGCTACCGCGAAATGGCGGTATTAATCGGCGAGCAAGGTAGATAGATAGGCAGATAGATAGACAGATTTATTCTATCCTCGGATAAATGCCCTACGGACAATCGGAGATTATGCGAAGCGGCATAACTTACAACTCAATACAGCGCTGCGAAGCGTGTGGCTTAACATTGCGGCTGAATGCAGCGCGATAACGTGCAAGTTCCTCGAATAAGCGTGACGAAAGTGAGACATTGGAGCGATTCACGATTATCGGTGGATTACGTAAGTAGGCAGCGCGACGCTCAAACGTTCGAATGAGGCCGGATGACAGGCGAGACGGACGCAGACCTAGAATGAACGGGCCGCATGAAAAAACGCGGTCTGAAAGGAGGATCTCATGCGGCAACGGCGGCGGCGGTACAAAATAAAGGATATTCTTTTCGTTTTACGGCCATTTATTATTAATTAGCGCGGTATAAGGCAAGAGCCGCGCCGCGGGGATCCGCACCTCTCCTGCCGGGTTACGGTGGAGTTAATGGGCCTTTTTTGCGCGTGCCCTTGCTGGCCCTCCCTCCATCCCGTTCCCCGTCTCTCCGTTTTGCTACGTCGTTGGTCCCTTTTACACCGGCGATTGCGAAAGCACCCTTGCCTCCGCGAGGCGAAGCGCGAGCGTTCGCGGCGGGTAAGGCGCGCGAGAACGAGCATGTGTCTTTGCACCTGGGCGTGGATCGGTCGGTTGGTCGGCCGCGACACCATTGCCTGCTCTTTCCATCGGCGGCTGCGCGCGTGGGTGTTCCGAGATACGATAATGCTCGATCATCTCGCGCGCGCAGCCTCCGGCAGGAGCGGGTCCAGCTTTACACGCTACCCGATTCGCCCGCGGACACCTGCGACGAAGCCACCCGATGTCCGTGTGTGCGTGTGTGCAGATACGCAGTGGGGAATCATGCGGGCTTTGCACATCGAGATTAATATTTTGCATAATAACTAATCGCGCATCTCGGTGTATTATACATTGTATACCGATTTCAACGTATTCATTATAATTAGAGGAAATGAATCGTCTCTAGAAAATGTCTTTATGAGCGAAATGACGCGTCGCTATTTTAATTGCAGTCCCTGAAGATTAATGATAGCGATAAAGTTACGGAAGAGTAGCGTAATGGCATGCACATGCACCTACCTCATTCTATAAAACGTTTATTTTTATCGAAATAACGATGAGAGAAGAAAACATATTTCGAACACAGAGATGAACTTACATCGCACCATTAACGACCGTAATCAAATTCGCCAAAGATCGTCGAGACTTTCACATTTGAAAAATGATACTTAGCGCCTTGTAATTTTGCACTGCGCACTTGCGCAAGGAGATCTCGGGTCCCAGCGTGAGAAAACGAAGTCTCCGCCGGGAACTTTGGTCGGTGCATGCTGTTGCGGTCCATTTGCTCCTATTCGTACAACTCGTTGAGAGGAAAGAGGAAAGAGGAAGGATAAGGACGACGGGGAAGGGACGGTGGTACGGTTTCGATGGCCGCAGCTGTGTTCGCCGTCGAACAGCGGGGAGAGGCAAATGGGTTTCGTCGTGTCCCAGGGCGACAGGTCCGCGATTAATGACGAAGTGCGAAAGTGCTCGAGTCGGAATGACAGAAAACGCAACGTTCGTGCGAGGGGAGAGAGATCGGGCGAGAGGGTTGAGCGGAGGATAACGGGCGGCGATAGGAGCGATCGGCCGCGAGTGCGAGCGAATTAGACCCGACAAATAGATCGCCCAGCGAGATAAATGTCCTAATAACGGGCTTAGGCTCGCGCACACCCGCGATCGAACGTGTACACCGTTCAAGGGGGACCAGAGACGATCATTAGAGCTCGCGCACGGTGTGTAGAATCGAGACGCCGTCCCGGTTCAATTCACTCGCACGAACACCTGTCACGAGCACCGCGTGCGCACGCGCGCGCCGTGTAAACGCGTTGTGTAACGATGTAGGCCGACCCACCGTGAGACCATCACGCGTTTCACGCTCGCCTTCTTTGCCATTGTAGTTTCTTTCACGAGTCGGCAGCTTTCGGCCCGACGAAAGGCACGCTGTGGTCCATTAATCTCTCTTCGATAGCGATGGCACCGACACGGTCGCGCCTACGAGCTATTCAACGCCTCCCGCGGCACGTGTATCGATCTTGGGCGAGTTACCGCGTAGTGTCTCGGTCAATTCTTTCGGACAACGCACCGATTTGTCCTGGGCGTGGGCCAGAAATCAATAAAATCCCGAGCGTTTGAATAGCACTGCTTTGAGTACATCTGTTATTTCGTCTAATATAATAAAAATTTCCTTTTCTAGAGCAGGCAGGAATAAGTAACGAGTGTTGCGAAATATCTTTAGCCAATTTACGTCAGGAAAGAAAACTGACAAACGTAAATTTTTATTGAACAAAAATATATTAAATATATATTCAATGTATTTTGAAAGAACCTATTAAAAATACATGAATCACTGACTCAACATTTATTATAACACTAACGTGAGTTTTTCGTTGAAGTATTGCGAGCGAACATTCCGGGAGAGCCATCATTAGTCATCAACGGGCGATTCTCACGATTCTCGCGATGAAAACGCTCGCTGCAAAACACGGGACGAATACCGGGGCAGCCGATATCTGCGTCTCCCTTTCCCCCTTCCAGCAACAGCAGCTTCGTGATATACTAAGCGTTATTTACGGCGTGTTCGTCTAATTAGATAATGGTGTCGATATTTTATATTCGTGCGTTCACTTGCAACATTATCACCGCCGCAACTGCGCGACCTTCGCCGACCATACCGCAAATCGTTACGGCCGTAACGCGCGACTCGCGGTAAATCGGTTCGGATGAGCGCGGTGCAGCGAGAACGCGTGTTAATAACACGTGCTCGCGGCGCGTAATCGAGTTAGAGGATCGCGAGAAATTAGAGCCGAGAGCGCTTGCGCAGGGCGGCCGACCAGACTGATCTCTGTATTCCAAACGGTCTCGGTAATTGGAATATTAATCGATTAATTAATACGCGAAGCGGAAAAATGCACTATCTTTCGTACATCATCCTGTATTTTATATGCCGCACATCGTTAAATTAGTGCTGTGAACGCTCGGCCGCTATCGCGGCAATCAGATCGAGTATTCCAAATGGGCGGCGATTATAATCGGCATATTAATCGATTAATCCATAGGTGAAGCACAAGAGACACATCCTTTATTGATGGCACGCGTCGCGTGAAACTGTCACGTCGCGAAATTGAATAACCGAGTCCCGGCAAGTTGCGCAACCGAGAAATAACGATCGTCTGAAGATTTACTGCATGGAAAAATCTCTCCTCGGGCCATGGCGAGAGAAGAATTATCTATCACTCGGGTTAAATGTTACGTCCGATGAGTCTCGCGGCTCCGACTTATTTCCCAAGAGAGGAGGCAGTGGGCTTTTATGTCGATGATAGCTCGCGAACGCCGTATCATTACTCTTCATACGGGATCCCGGCGACGTCCGACAGCGAAAGCTCCGTTATGGGGTAACGTCTATCCCGCTTAACTCGCGAGATCGACGAGCCCATCGTGCCTTGCACCGATTCGAGCCTAACAATAACATTCGTAACTGTCTATTGTCGCGGTGGCAAATGGATCAGACTCAGCGATCCCAAGATGAATGGTGTTACGCAAAAATCAATCAAATCCTTAAGCACTAGTTTTCGGTAAACAAACGTTAATAATCGATTCGCTCGCGCACGATCAATCAGCAATCGAGCCTTTATCTTTTGTTAGAACTGATAGCAGTTAGATTTCTCATCCGACGTTGCGCAAAGCACTTTAAACCTGCGTTTCATCGTGCGTATAATGAAATTCTACTCTACAGTTTACAACTTCCATAAATTTTCTGTCCAATAATTCTATCAACGTTCACAAAGACTATAACGACATTAAAAACGAGTATTATCGTTTTTACGTGGCGCGAGTGACGCGAGAGATTATGCGTGCCGAGATCAAAAGTCATAAATATGATCAAGCGAGCAACTTTAGCATGCACGCCGGAGTCTACGCACTTCCGCGGAGTCGAGTCGCAGGAGTGTCGCGTTGCCTTGTCGCGCGGCTCGTTCGCGTGACAGATACTCCGAAAAGAGCGCGTTCACGCGGCGTGGGCGCGCCGGTGTAATCCTATAACCGCGTGGTTGCCTGTTAAAGTCGCGCTTTTCAGCGCGACTAGGCGGTAACGCCGGCTAGGTGTACAGTTAGACGTGACGCAATTGCAACGGCAACAACCGGCAACGGGTCCAATTATCGGCTACTTCCGGTTCGTAGCGCGTACCGAACGCTGTCGGTGTCGTCGGTGGATTAAAGCCGACGCAAAGAAAAACTCGGGGGAAATTATTCGACGGCCGATCGCGGAAGCGAGACCGCACGCGGCAACACGGTCTCTCCTTGCTGGTAATCCGCGACAATCGCATAAATACGGCGGAATAGGAATCGCGTAACGCCCCGCGACTCTCGCGCACGGCGGTCATCCTGATTAACGTCATACTCGGCCTTATCTTTTTTTGCAGTAACGAGAATGACTCAAGTACGAGAACTTGCAGTCGTATGATCGCCTAGATAGATCATACCCGCGGAATGAATATTCAGATTTAGAAAGTTCCGCGAGCACACACGAGATTTATGATCGATGTATTCAGATCTTTACTTCTTTCCTGAAAACTGATCTCTCAAATAGTTGCAAGAAGTAACCAACATTTTTCTTTATTTGATGCAAATAATTCTTTGCTAATAATAGTATAATTTCTTCGGTAATGATTAACTATTCACCGTTATGGCATCTCGTGCGAAAATTTCCGGTATAGCATTTTTTTCCAACAAATACATTAAGTGCATCCACGCGATTCCATCGACCCTTCTTAAGGCCCGATTCACTTGGCCGAGAGAGCCGGGACGCCAAAATCGATCAATCACCCGGCCATCATCGTCGACGTAACCCCGTACTCGGCCGTGGCTTTAACCCCGAGTTAGTTAACCTCGCACACCGAGCGCGGAAGAGAACAAATAAAAAAAAGACTTCTCTTACCTGATTGATGTCGCTGCCCAAATCCCGTGCGCTCTTGGCGCTCCTCAGCTGATAGCCGCGATACTCTCGATACCTCATGGTCACTTCGTCGTCGGTCAAGGCGCCGCTGCTGCCGCTCCTCATGTTCTTCTTGCCCTTCTCCTCCTTCGCCTTCTTCTCCTTCTTGCTGAACAGCTGCTTGACCTTGCTCATGGTGCCGCTCTTCTTCGCCGCCTTCTTCTCGTACTTCTTGTCGGCGGCGCCGGAGGGTGGTTTCGTGGTGACCAACGCCGGCTTCGAGTCGCCCACGTACTTGTCGTACTTGCGCTGCTCGGGCGTCAGGTTCATGTTACGATCGGTATGCCGTCGCTCGTGCTTGATGAACTGTCGGCTAACGAAGCCCTCGTCCTCGGACTCGAGCTGTTCGCGCCTGTCCGCCTCCTGCGAGTCCCTTCGGTAATCGTTCTCGATCCCGGAATCGGCTAGCCGATCCTTGCGATCCGGATCGCTCAGCCTGGTCTCGCGATGACGACGCTCCGTGTGCGTTCGCGTCTCCTGCCTCGCGTGCCTCGACTTGCCCTCGTGATACGTCCTGGGCGGCCTGGTCGGACCTTCGTTGAACGTCTCCAACCGGCTGCTGGCCGAAGACACCTTCCCCCGCGGACTGTCGGAGTCGTCGAAGTAATCCAGCCGGTTGCGCGATCGTCGGAGCGGCTTCTTCGGGTCGTCGTCCAGCTTGCGATGCTCTTTCCTCAGGGTGCGTGATGTCTCATCGTAGCGTGTTTCACAGCGGATCGAATCCCGAGCGGTGGTGTCCGAGTCGTATCGGCTCGAGTTGTAGCCACCGCCGCCAACGCGGTCGGTGCGTATCCTCGGCGGCGAGCTGTCATAATCGTCGTGGATCGGATGCTTGCCGTCGCTCGTGTATCTCTGGTGTGTGGTGCGCGTTTCCTTGTAGTACTTGGACTCCAGCTGGCTGTTGGTCATTTGCGAGATATCGGTGTCGTAATCGTCGTTCGGGCCCTCGCGCAGGCTGTCCAGGTGGCGTTTCGCGAACGGCGATCTCTCCCTACGTCCGTTTATCATCGTCGGGCTGTTTATCAGCGTACCCGGGCGTCTCGCGTTTCGCGCGTTCACGTAATCCGCGCGGCTGCTCAGGTTCTCGTGCGATCTCGTGGTGTACTCGCTCCTGAGTGCTCGCACTCGGTTGCTCTCGCCGACCTCGTCCAGCCGCTGCGTCGACTTGCTCATACCACGGATCGATTCGAATGGCTTCTTCGTCTTCGGCAAATGTGTCTCCCGCCCGATCGGACGGGTCTCGCGGTCCAGAAAGTCGTCGCTCTTGGAGAACTTGCGCTCGTTGAGCTTCTTCGCGATGATCGGCGAGGACAGCTCGTCGTCTCGCGAATCGCCGCGGATGTGATTCGTCGTCCTGGTGGTCTCCTCGGACAGATAGTGCGAGGATTTGTATGGGCTGCCGCCATTCCTGATGGTCTGGAAGCGTTCCTCCGGGCTGCTCCGACTTCGATCACTAAGGAACGGCTTGAAGTTGTCGGCGTAACCTTCATGCGTCCGCGTCTCCACGATGTACTTGTCACCGTACTTGTCCGTTCTGGTCTCCACGGTATAGCCATTTTTCGGTTTCGTCTCGAGATAGCCGTTGGCCGGGATTTTGTTGGTGATCTTCTTTTCGTAGCCGTACACCTTGCCGTTGTCCTCGTGCATCTCCTTCTCGAAGATGTATTTCTCGCCGTTGCTATTGGTGCGCGTTTCCGTGATGTACGTGTCCATGTACCGCTTCGGCGACGCGATCCGGTTTGGCGTGACTGGCGACGGCACGATCGGCTTGTCGATGATCTCGTGTTCGCTCGACTTTTTCACCGGTACGTTAGCGCTGTTCTTGGCAGCGGCGAACATCTCGTCGGCCATCAGCCTGGATTTGATTCTGGACTCGAGCAAGTCCCGTCGGGCACTCAACTCGGATGTTTTGTGCGAGATCCCGCTCTCGTTCTGCCGCAACTCGCCGCTGTCCCGTCGCCTGGAGTCCATACCATCAGCTCTGCCGCGACCAGAAGTGTCCACGAACACGGTCGAGGTGTACTTCTCGGGCTTGTCGTAGAGGCGCCGATCAATATCGTCGAATTCGCGACGCCTCGCAGTCTCGCTGGTCCTCGGGATAAAATCCTTCATGCCGCTCGAGTGTTTGCCGAAGGGCAAACTGCCATTCATACGTTCTTCTTCGTACTTCGACTTGAAGGTATTAATTTCGTTATTGCGACGCAGCTCGCTGCTGTACGAGTAGTCGGTCCTGCGGTACTCTTTCTCCGCAGGACTATTCTCGCGAGACGAGTCCTTCCTTTCAAGGCCGAGACCCTCGTCGCTGTCGGAGTGGCTGCGTTGCGCCTTCTTCTTGTCCGGCTGCACCTGCGCGTAAATAACGTTGGTCTGCGCCGGCGGCGGCGGGCTGCAGGACTCGTTTGGTCTCGTGTAAGAGAATGGCCTGTTGTTGTTGTGTCCGAAACCTGGCGACGGCGACACCATCGTCCTGGTCAGCTGCGGTGGCGGTGAACGATCGTTGGACAATCGGTGGATCATCTTGTGAATGGTGGATTCCTCGTTGCGTTGCTGAAGATTGTAGCGGCTGTTATGCAGCATACTATTCGCGCTCGTCTCGTCAACCTCGTCTCTCCCGCGTTTCGAGTCCTTCGGCGGTGAAGGAGTACGACTGGTCCCCGCGCTCTTCCGATCACCAGTCTCCCTCTTCTCCTCGTCGTCCCTGCCCTCGACGAATATGTGGTGCTCGATCACCTTGGCCTCTCGGCCGGTCGCTTTATCGGCGTGTTCGCCAATAATCTCAGTCGTCTCCTCAATCGTCTTTTTCGCGTCGATGCTCCGTGATATCACCTCATCAGCATCGCCGACGATTGGACTCATTCGCTCGTCTTCCTGCTTCTTCGGCTTCTTCGGTTCGGGTCGGTTGTTATTCTCGCGATCTGCGGCGCCGAAGTGGAACGGCTGCTGATCGACGTGGGGCGACGCCTCGATTATCGGCGACAGCTGCTTCTTCGCTCGCTGGCTCGCGGTGCTCAGGTGCGAGCCCTCGCTCTCGCTGCCGCTCCGCTTGCGCTGCGCGCCGTTGCGCGTCCAGGCGCCGGCGTCGCTCGCGCTCCGGCCGACCGGCTTGTGCCGTCTCTCCGATTTGGGCGAGAAGAAGCGCGTGAGCGAACCTTTCAGCTTCTTCGTGCTGGCATCGCTGGCGCTCCTCTCGAGCGGCTTCTTCCTGGCCCGTGGGGTGCCGAGGTCCGCGCCGCTCACGGTCGTAGCACCGATCTCCTCGCTGCCCCGCCGCGGTCTCACATCGATCGGCAATTCGGGACGCTTCCTGTTACGACGCGCCGGCAGAGTGCTGAAGCGACCGGGCAGGCTGCGTCGGTTGTCGTGCGCCACGGAGTGGTGGGTGCCCGCCTGCTGCAAGACCAGAGCCGCCTCCTGCGCGAGATCCTCCTTGCTCCTCGCGGCGATGCTCTCCTTGTGTACCGGGGTGGCGGTCAACCTACCTTCGCCATCGCCCACGAGAGCCGCGGTTACGCGCGGTGTACCACGTCCTGCAACACGCACCGAGCGCGCCCGGCTGTTTAGTCGCGCCTGTTTTCACTGTGTGCGATCGTCACTCGAACGATGTTACGCAAAAATGATCAGTTAATTCGGGGGGTTCGAGTGAAATGAATCTGCAGGTGCATATCTTGCTGGATCAGCATGATACGAGATTTAGCAGGAGCAATTTGATTTATTGAACAATATTTTACTTGGCGGAATAACATTTTTGCGTAACGCCATTCATTAACGACGCGAGAAGAGGATATAAATCATATCAAGGAAAGAATGTTTGAAAAAAATTGGATATTAAGAGCCATTTCTCTGTAGATTGAAATGTCTCAAGAACAAATTGGTTTTTTAACGGGCACATAAAAACTTTAATTACTCGATGTAACTGGTACATATAGACTTGCGTGCCGAGATAATCAAATTCGATAATGGTGCCTCTCGATTGGAGAACGAATCAATAATCTTAAATTTTTGAACGTTTGTAAAACAGCTTATCGATAATGATTAAGATAGAAATAGAAGAGCATAAATAAAAGTCGGCTGTAAACTAATAATAGATCGTAAAAATGTCAGACACCGGTTTTACATGTATGGAGCATAAGAAGCTACTCGACATAGGAATTCCTAAATTTTAATAGCAAAGCGGATATTTCTGAATTTCCACTTGCCATTGGTATCGCTGTCGACATTTGGTAAATTCAATCAGCTAATGAATCATATGTCGACGCGCAGTGTTATTGGATTTATAAAATTAGCGATTTATGTTAAACGGTCGAGTGCATGGTCGTTAGCGGTTAATCACTCAGTTTAATCAAACGCCAATGGTTACACGGTAAACGCGATTGCCTCGCGTTAAAAGCTAGAGTCTGACACATAAGAAATTGCCGTCCTTCTGTCTCATCTTCGGGACTTCGGCTAAATCGGGACCGCCATTAATTCGCCGCGTCACGTGTGCGCGCATCCGATTCGCTGTATCGATATAATGCTTGTAATTAACACTGTCATATTTATAAATGGGTCGCTTAATCAATACCTCGTTAAGATTGTGTCGACTTTGCCGAGATTAGTGGGCGCTAACTCGAGGGAACTAGTTTCTTTCTCTCTTTTTAAGTGATAGTCATAAAGATATAATATTGAGGGAGGAAAAATGTACAGTAATGCAATTAAGTAAAACTGAATGCTAAAGTTAGAAAATAATTATAGCAGTAATGTATTTCGCAATTACAAGTTTTAAGCATTTTTTCAATTTTATCTAAACTTTTAATTGAATCTTATTAATTTGAATTAAGATCTTAATGAAATACATCATAAGCAAGTAGCTTTGCAAACATAATGTATAGTTTAATAAATAATTACAGTTTAATACAGAAATAATAACAGTTCCATATTTTAAGTAATTTTACAATT
Organism: Ooceraea biroi; assembly: GCF_003672135.1. NCBI lineage: Eukaryota > Metazoa > Arthropoda > Insecta > Hymenoptera > Formicidae > Ooceraea > Ooceraea biroi. Next base: position 4,593,579 of record NC_039506.1, read on the forward strand.
TGCAAACCTACGCCAGGCTTCTTCTGAATTCTTTAATAGACTCTTGAATAAAATTGTGATTAAATACAGTTGATTCGTGCGAACTTAAGGATGAAATAATTTTATAGAGCTACGCTCTTGCTCTAAATTCGCTACTTAAATACGTTGAACGATTCTCTCCGATGTTAATTAGGTCATCACAAAATTTTCACCGCAGATAAAATCGAACTACGTGCACGAGCCGGCTTGCTTGATCTATCATTTTTATTCGCGGACGATATATCTTACATAAGGAGAAAGTAGCGACCATGGTGAGATATCTTCCTACGCTGGACGGGCTTGAATCTGCGTCTTACGCAGTAGACGCTAATCGACGTTGGGCGGATGAAAATTGATTCATTATCGATCTTGTCACGTGCATTACCATGCTTGTCGTTATTACCGCTGCACATAACGCATTAATTCCCCAGTTACAGTCGGATATGCCTCAACAAGTCAACTCCACCTACGCCAATTTATTTGTGCCTGTTCGATTTATCCGTGCCAATAAAATAATGAACTCTAATGTGACATGTATATATGTATAACATAAAATTATTAGAACAATACTGACAAAACACAAAGAAACTTATATGTTTGAATTTCGGTAATGTTTGTGGTTTTATTGTAACGTATTTGTATGGTTTTGTTGTAAATTTATATAAATTTATTATATGAATCAGTTTTTTATTATTGTATATTAATTCTTCTCTCACTAGCGCAGGTAGCTAAATGCACATTCCGCGAATACTCCTAAGACTCGTATAACATCGTATGCACGAATTAATCGCAATTACTAGGACATTCGTGTTCCATAACGAGGAACAGATGTGCCGACGATGCTCGGCGTCGAGGCTGTTGATGGATTTACAGCGTCGTTGTCGCAATTTTAGTACTCGAATAGTATTCGCGGCAGGAACGCGCGAAAAGTCCCGCCGTGATCGTCAGCGAAGATCCTCGGGATGAGATTGCCGTTCGGTAGCAATCAGCATCGCTCGTCTTATCGAGGCTTCGTACTGCTTCTTTTCGTAAAGAAATACGCAGCGTCTACCTTCGGAGACAATAGATCTCTGTCTTCCATTCGCGTGGGAACTTGTCGTTAATCGTCGTCACGTCATTCAGAACAGCACGTCGAAAACTCTTTTATGATCCTCGCTCTCATTTCCATAAATGCATAATTAACTCTCTCTCACAAAGCCTTTGTCTCTCTGACGATCCGACCCACTTAACGAACTTCTCGTTTAGCTAATCGTAAGTTACACCTGCGCTTCCAGGGAAACGTTGTTTCCTCCTTCACTTCTCGAGGAAGGAGAACGGACCTGGCAACCTGGAACTCGGAACTCGCGATTTCTCCTCGCTTCGACCAGCTCGGTCGGTCGTATCCCTTCCGCTCGGCGTCCGCTTCTTCGGAGTTACGTTGTATATCGTGAACTACCAAGCCGACAAACTTTGTGCCGTTCACGAGATTCAGTGGCGCGGGACCACGCGCGACTGTCACGCCGGTAGCTTGTAATCTCCTGAGATATCGTTGGATTTAATTGCGCGAGTAGAGCGGCGTCGCGCAGGATTACGCGGGAAGCCCGTGCGAAGGATGCATTTCCAACTCGCGGGACTTCCGTCGTGTAGAATCGCGTAGATCCGCGCGCGAGCGGACCTCTCTCCTCCACGGATCGAGATTAATAAGGTATATAGCTCATGCTAATACCGCAGAATGCGCATCACGAGTCGAGAATGCGGGTTAAAGTGGGCGGAAGCACGTCGCTTCGGCAGATGCTTCGATCCTTAACGGAGGATCCGGTTCGATCTTCATTTCCCGAGAAGACTAATTATTGCCGGGAGAAATATTCTACGCGCGCGAGTACTACGCGGGGAGGAAAGAGAAAGATAGGCAAATAAATGAAATTTATTTGATCTCTAGCGTAATCTCTTTAAAGATTATCATTATTGATTGCAAGATATACAAAGATAGATTCTTGGGTGACGCTTGGTGCACGATATCATTAAAGTAATTTAGGAGAACTTGTTAAGGCGATCCTGGAGTCGTCTGTATTACCGGCGTAATCGGTGATTTTCCTGCATTTTTCAAGAAATATATCTTTTTATTGGATTCACAGAATGAAAAATCCTTTTCCACGATGAAAGTACACACAATAATGTAGTGTGGAAAATAGGACTTAACTTTCCAAATGGAAAACAAATAAAAATCGTGATTTTTTTCCATTTGAAAAGTTAAGTTCTATTTTCCACACTACATGATTGTGCGTACTTTCATCGTGGAAAAGGATTTTTCATTCTGTGAATTCAATAAAAAGATATATTTCTTGAAAAATGCAGGAAAATCACCGATTCCGCCGGTAATACAGACGACTCCAGGATCGCTTAAGCAGAAAACGAACAAAGCGGTTTAATGATATAAAGGAGGAATGATTTAAGTGAAATAATTGATCCGAAAAATCAAGATGCAATTGACAAATCTAGAAAGAGAGAAGAACGGGAAGGAGAGAAAAGTAGGTGTATTAGCATGTGATACACGTATTCCGGGCGGGAATCGACATGATTAGAGAGCCGTGAACGCATACACTTGATTCGATGAATAATGAACTGCGATGCAGGTAACTGTTCAAACAGTGGCTTTTAAACTTTTCTACTCTTCTTGTATTTATTAACGTAAAATCTTATCGATTTCATAATTTTAATATAACGTAATATTGTTTTGGAATAACTTTTTTGTAAACGTCGAAATTGAAACTTTTACATTTGGGAAGCATCAGCAATAGTGCAACCAAATTATATAACGAAACAAAACAAAATTAAGAAACATGTTGGGCGGAATGTTGGCCGAAAGTGTCAAATAATTTGCATATAAAAAATAAAGATAATATGGCCACATCAATTTCGACAATGAAAACCACTGTTGCGACAATTTTATGTATCGATATAGGCATCTCTTTTGATATTCAAATGAATTCAATTACCGACTAGTAAGTTTGCCGTAATGCCAGCTTATTATTTTATCGGATTGTTTATACTTTTCAAGGATACTTATCTCGTGTACGTTCAGCCAAGTAAGTCTAAGCGGAACACCTAGCGAGCGGAACACACGCAGAGTGGTTAATGTCACTTGTGCAGCACCACGAGTGATCGTTAACGAGATGTAATCATTGTGCTTGGCTGACTGATTGATATTCAGGAGCGTCGTAAAGATCGCCGGTGATTTAATTATCACGACATTAGCGACAGGATCTTGCACCAGGGGCACATTATACGTTCGATGAATCCGTGATGGAGACCGCGCACGGCCGGCGAACGCGTACGCGCGTCTTCCTGCGCGAAGCGTATTATTATGTTGGCTTCGTGCTGTTACTAACACTTGTGTTCCCGTTACAAATGTATCCGATGTTCGAATCATCAGATCAGTGGATTATCGAATGCTGAGATTCTCGTTCTTGCGACTAAATCCACGAAAATGATTAGAACGATTGATTCACGAATTAACAGATATCTAGATATCTATATTTTTTAATTCTTTTAAGTTATGGAATTTTTAAATCCTCGCATTATATGTTCCTCAAGTTTTACCACACTTTAGACTGAAAATTAAGTCTTAAGATCATAAAATATAGATTCTGAAATTCCTTTACTCTTAGATTTTTTATAGTTTTTTGTATTTTGCATGCTTACTGCGTGCATTGTATTTCCAGAATAATCTCGGTAGGAAATAGTAATATATCTACAAATTGTATATAATGAGCTTATTTTTTCTTTTTAAATTATATCTGTACGCGGAAACGAATCAACACGTTGACCAGCGTTAATTACTAGTTCGCGTATCTTAATTATGCTATCTTTTTAGAAGAAAAGAGAAACCGTCCTCGAGAAAGTCACTTGGCACTTTTCCTATCTAAATTGATACGTGATTCGAAACGAGTTCTGCATGCCGTTAGTTTTGCGAACATTTTGCTTGGGGACTTATTGCGATGGAACACTGAAACGAGTTACCGTGGTTCCCCAGGCTACGCTCCAATTGCTTGACATTCTCACAAATTATCTTTGGACGATCCCAGTTAAGGACATACACTGTTACGATTCTCTTGAGCGATGATGTTCTGGGAAAGTTGTACAGTGAGAGTCACAGTTTTGTAAATGAATAAACAATTGCTCAGTTGAAAGTTACTCGATTGTATAACACGTAATTTTGCTTAAACAGCAAAACTAAATTGTATATATATATATATATATTAAAGTAATTTAGGAGAACTTATTAAAAAAACATATCATAAAAAACATATCATACCATTTAAAAAAACGAAGTTGACCTTCATATGACCTCTACGCGTACACCTAATAAAAAATTATTTAGAACAAATTATGTGTCCCTCGAAACCATGCAAGTTTGGTCTGACATATTTTTTCCTATCACCAATAACAGCCGAGATATTCAGATGGCCTGTTTTAGGTGCCTCACCCTGTGTATATGCATGCATGTATGTATTTTACTTGTGTGTGTATATATATATATATACTTTATATTATTTATGCATCATATATAGACTTTACAATTAAATTCCTAATATGAAAATATTCGTTATTCCATATGTGTTAATATTGCTAACGGAAGTAATATGTAATCTATGGGCACACATTAGACCTGTGTTTGCTATAATATTGTTATACCGTTGTAATAAAATTTAATATCAAGCTTGCGAACTTTAGCTTAAGCGAAGCTCTTAATAGGCATAAAATTATCAGGCGGCTATCTCGCACGATACACTGCCTTCTCCTTGCCGCACTTTCAACTGCGGCGGGATGCATGTAGCTCAGTCGGGATTCCGGAAATGGCGAGCCTAATCTACGCGCTGCCTCAACCCGATGCGTCGATCGACCGCGAACGTGAGTTAATTATTAATCGACGTGCCAACGTGCTTGTGTAAATGACGATTATGTCGGGATTCTCGAGCTGATTCCGCATTCCGCAGAATTCGCGGATATCATATGCATCTTCCTCACAGAAAAATATATAGAGAGGGTCAAACAAATGTATACACACTTCAACAGATGTTATCTATGAACTGTATATGCAACATAATACGTAGAAACGTAGGCATACATTACAGAAATTTCAATAAAATATTAAATACGATCTACTTTTTAAAGTGGAGGTGAAAGGAGCGTATAAATATGTAGATGTGCAAATTTTCGGCATTTTTATTAATGGTATAATTTTACATGAATTTTACGTGACAAAGAATTATAAATGTAGGAAATTTAACGAGGTCAGCGCTCTCTCTAAGGAGAGAGCTAAAAAAACAGAATAATAAAATCTTTTTATAATAAGAAACAAAGCAAAAGTTATGTGCGATACCAGATTCTTGTTGAAGTTTTCGTTAATTAAGAAGAACTAAGTTCCACATTTTACCAATTTAAGAGATAAAAAGAGAAAAAATTATGAGAAACTTAAAGCATATGTATCTTGATCAATTAATCTAAAATAATTTTTACATGACTTTATTTTTGTCAAATGAAAAGTGATTGTCAAGTCACGTCGTAATTTATGCTACGATTTTGGTAAATCGAAAGCACGTTACTGTTTCAATAATCGTTGTCGAGTAACGCACAGTGAGAATACGCTGCACCAGGTGGGTGAAAGAATTGCCGGAAGTACAAATAGCACATCTCGGCTTGCAGGGGTCAAAGTTCGCGCGGATCGCGCTGACCCACTGCTTCGAGGGCCGCAAATGCCGTAAATACTTCGTGCAGCTGTATCGTTCAGTTCGTCGCGTGAATCAATACGAAAGGCGACTTCCACTTGCAAGAAAATAGTCGCTGTAAAGTGCAACGACTTGGTTTCTCCTTTTTAGTTACATCTTCTTGAAACATCTTCACATTTCTTGACACGCGAGTTTCCTCGTTACCAGGAGCATTTTCATGGAATGACCGTAAAATTTTATCGTTGTACAATATCTTCGCCATTTTGGATTATCTTCAATCTTTGTTAACGAGAAAAAAACTTCTCTTCCAGTACATTTTGCACACATAAGGCAAAGAAATACAATATTTAAAATACAAAGAACAAAATAGAAATAGTAAAATTAGTTATAAAAGGAAAATATAATCACTGAGAAAATAAATTATTACAAAAATTGTTAAAAAATTTAAATACAAAGAAAAGATCAACTAAAATTCCTGTATTTCCAGAATTAACAAATCGAATAAGATTATTCTTCATTAATTTTACATTTTACATTGTTTTTTTCTTTTCTGTGCTTTATCGTGGAAGAATTTCGCACAAGCGAAAGCTAATTTCCGAAGATTGATTACCGACAACGAACGCAAACACTTGAGCGAGTGAACAGCTGGGAAAACTGTTGACACTGATGAATGATTTTAGCGCATGATGTCATAATTGCGAGAGGTATGTTTCCTCAAACGACCAGTCGCGATCAACACGTCTTCCTGGAATCGTGGATCGCCGGCAAAGGATCGGCGGGAAAATCTCGTTACGGAGCCTCGCGTTGAATTCTCAAGTTTTAAGTTTGTTCTGAACCTCCGACTTCTAATTGGCTGTTCGCCGGTACCGGCGCTAAATGAAAGTTCAATCAAATTTCTTTACGGTGAAAGTTTCGTTTTATCGGCGTGTTAGCTTTAACAGAATTTCGCTGGATAATGGCATGCGGTGCATGTTCACGGCCATGGCCGTGCAATAATTTGTATTCCCATAATCCGTACGTGTCTCACCTCTGTAACCTCTCAACACTTCGCCCCCTCGCACTCTTTGCGCCACAAAAGTATTACCAGTGCGATCCTCGCGTTTTCAACTTGGCATACTAGAATCCGCCCGATATTACGGCATTTTCTCGTTTCTGCTGGTCGTTTGTAACCGTAAGACTATTTGACACGCAAGCGACAAACATCGGAGTATAACACCAGTGCGAGTAGAGGTGCAATAATCATAAGAATGTAGAAGAGATTATAGAAGAGACTCGAAGCACGGCATGGTAAAATCGGCCGTTCAGTTGAAAGATTTAAAGGAAATTTTCGGATAATTAATAATAAATTTCATAATGTTATTAGATTACTTTATAAAAATAATACTATTGATGTACGTATCACGGATGAACTATTCTGTGAGATAACAGATTAATGCGTTTGCCCGTCTTAACATGCCTAGAGCTGTTAATTCGAGACTGATATGGAATATTTCCGTGGCAAAAAAGGTGATTAACGCGATCGTATCAACGTTAATGACGGCGGCTTACACGCGAGATATCCGATATGCGATCTCTATGTTATTGACTCACTGGTCCATTCGGTGCTTCGGGTACCCGAGTACTTCCTTGTATCTCTTGCCCGCGTCTCGTACCTGATCGCTACATAGTACCGTCGCGTTATCACGTGTCGTTATTTCTATTCTACGTGCAATGAAAGGTAATACCAATGCAAGATAGAATGGTTTAAAATTGAACACTGAGAATTTTATGATCAAATCACGTAGATAAGGAATAGCTTATTCTGAATAAAATAATATAAAAAACTTATTATAAATTTTCTCTACATAGAGAGTTGCCCTTTCTATAATCTATATTAGCAATCTTAATTACATTCACGCCTCTCTCTTTAGAAAAGCTGGAAAACAACGGACTTGTTTTTTAATATTCGTATATAGGAATAATCCGCTAGTATCTAATAGAAATTTGAAATAATTAGATAGGTGGGCATATTTAGTATAACTTTTTAAAGCCATAAAGACTGTCTTTTAGATCTGAAAAAAATGCGAGGGAGACAGAGATCAGCACGGACTCGTTTTGCGGGCGACAATCAATTTCCCGGAGCGCGGATCTCGAGGCGATTTCCGTGCAGTGTCCATTAGCGATCTAACGAAGATCGCAGGGCGATCGCGAAGCGTATTACACCTCGTTACACACACGTACGCATATGCGCGTGAACGTATATCGATGTAGCGTGTTAAGGACGATCTTCGCGATCGCGGAGCACGCGACGATCCAGGAAATGCCGGCAGGCGGGATAATGCGGACGACACAAGGGGCCCTTAACAAGCTTGGACGAGGGGCACATGCGCGAACGCAATGCTGCACCCAACTAGGCTGACTTCCCGAGACCGCCCGCATTGACGACGAACAGGGAAAGGAAGATAGAGAGAAAGATAAAGAGATGAGGAAGGGGGGAATAATAAGAAATATACACCTTGCACCGCTACAATAAGAAGTATGGCGCGATCGCTAATGCACCGTTCCGAGCTGAGACTTTGTATCGTGACGCGAAGTTCCTCTTCGTTCTAGAGTATTGCTTTCCAGCTACTTCCGTGCGATGGAATCTCTTTTAATTTCTAAGAAATTGTCGGTAAATAAATTCGTACGTTTTATTTTCCTAATATTACTATTAATTGACGTAAAAGTATTATACAGATTAGTACAGATCAGTATAGAATAAGTAATAGTGAATAAATAATTCAATTTTGTACTTTAGAAGCTAAAGTATCTGATATATTTGGAACATATTAAATTACATTTAGAATAAAACTAGGAAAAAAAGTCCTTCCTATTTTTCCCTATTAGTACAATAGATTTCTAATTACAAAGGAGAGAGATATTAAAATGTTCTTTTTAGAGGAGATGGAGATATTTTCTAAAATAATTTCCAAGAATCGTAAATGCAAAAATGAAGATATTTTTCAAGAACAAAGATAATCTCCGTTCTTTCATAATTACTATATATTACCAATGATGCGCATCAAGGATTAAGTTGGGGCACGATAATAAATATCCGAATTTAATTACGCTCTGCCGGCTCGAGTCGATTATCGCAATTTCGCGGTAAGCCGTACTGAGTGAGGCGTGAGCTTTTGTTGCTCATGTCGTCGCAAAAAGTGAATGGAGCGGGTGAGAGTTCGTCGACCGTGTCCGATCGCGGAGTTGACACTCGACCTTGTCGGCCGAGTCTCCTGCGTCTGAAAAGAGGGCCACGAGGAAGAATCCTGACATTATAAAAAATATTTGCTCGCAATATTTATTAATATTGCGATCGATTATTATCGATACCACTAATAATCACGATGTAAACATAGTTTGCTTTAATCTGTGTTGCAATTAGATTATGATCGTACTGAATACTCCCCAATGATGATTGGATAATCTTTCAGAGACACATACTTTAAAAATTCGGAATTTTTATAGTTGTTTTTTCTTGGAAATGTTAAAACAGTTATTTTATTGTAAACTATTTTTCTTCAATATAACTCTTCAGACGCATGATTAAATGAAATATTATTATTTATCATTCAATTTGGAAAATTCCACGTAATAAAGTATTAATCAATACTTGGGTTACTAAGAAGTCATGCTAAGATCTGAAACATTATAAATGATGATTCTTCTTGACATTTTTGCTAGGAAAAAATAGATTTAACATGCGCATGTAATCATAAAGAGCCGGCGGTTGCCAAGTATAAAATAATGCGAACTCCCGAGTCGAGTTCTGAGATAGTTACCTCGGTTTAGTAGCCATTAATTTTACCCGCGGCAGTATTCCTGAGACGCACATTATTGCATCACCATAGATTAATTATGCATCTGACTCTCTCTTTCTCCCTCTCAAACATTTTTACCTTTTTTTAAAGATAATCGAGCCGTCAAGCCAGGCAAGAAACGTTGGGGATTCGAATTAATCTCGATCGCCATGTCGGTCGATACAGGGAAAGCGGAAATGCTCGTAACTCGCGACGGTTCGTTGCGTTTAGTTTTATCTACTGTGTTTATCCTATGCTTGGCACTGGATCGTAGTGTGTGGCATATTAAGTTGCTTTTCTGAAATTACGCATAAACAAGATAGAAGTGCGATTTCAGTGCCGCGCTTTTAGTATGCTACGTGACCCAGCGTAATATAGTGACCGCGCGATTGAGCCACGCAGATGCTTGATAGATCAATTGTACGATTCTTGTTAGTCATCATCTTTTATTATCTATTATAATTTTTTAAATATTGAGAAATATCTCCTTTAATATCTTCATATTAAAAGAGACATTAAATTTTCTGAGGTTCTGTTATAGACGATGAGCTAAATAAATCAAAATCGATGTTTGCATAAATTACAATGCATCTTGGATACACATCCTTGTAGCGATGTCTGTGAAGTTGGCACGACGTTCTACAAATATCGAAAAAATACTAAGAGTTCTAATAGCACTTTTCATAGTTCTACAGTTCCTGATAAAAATTAAAAAGAGTTCCGCATTCTTTCTATTAAAAATTCAAAATTGAAAATATGTCGTGCTAACTTCGCGAATCTAGCACGACACTCTCTCCTCCAAAGTACTAAAACGCGTTGAAAATTATTATTTTTGACTAGAGTTCCCGATAGTTCCAATCGAGATTCACACATATATACAATTTCAGATCGATATTCCACCAATTAACAATTTTTGAAAAATTTTTTATATCTGCGTCCAGCACGACACTTAGTGAAAATGCGTCGTGTTGATGATTTTCAGCAATTCTAACGACAGTTCTCGACAGTTCTGCAAGTTCTATGCAATAGAGTTAGTTTCAAGAAGAGTTCCAGTCATTAATGATTTTTTAGACAATTTTTAACAGTTAAATCGTGCTGGGCATACCTGTTAAAAATTGTCTAAAAAATCATTAATGACCGGAACTCTTCTTGAAACTAACTCTATTGCATAAAACTGTTGCAGAACTGTCGAGAACTATCGTTAGAACTGCTAAAAATCATCAGCACGACGCATTTTCACTAAGTGTCGTGCTGGACTTAACTGTTAAAAATTGTCTAAAAATTCATTAATGACCGGCACTCTTCTTGAAACTAACTCTATTGCATAGAACTGTTGCAGAACTGTCGAGAACTGTCGTTAGAACTGCTGAAAATCATCAGCACGACGCATTTTCACTAAGTGTCGTGCTGGACGCAGATATAAAAAATTTTTCAAAAATTGTTAATTGGTGGAATATCGATCTGAAATTGTATATATATGTGAATCTCGATTGGAACTATCGGGAACTCTAGTCAAAAATAATAATTTTCAACGCGTTTTAGTACTTTAGAGGAGAGAGTATCGTGCTAGATTCGCGAAGTTAGCACGACATATTTTCACTTTTGAATTTTTAATAGAAAGAATGCGGAACTCTTTTTAATTTTTATCAGGAACTGTAGAACTATGAAAAGTGCTATTAGAACTCTTAGTATTTTTTCGATATTTGTAGAACGTCGTGCCAACTTCACAGACACCTTGTAGCGAAAGGCTGAATTACGTGTTAAAAGTTTAGCGAAGATATTGGAAATTCAGCGGAACTTAATAATACAGATAACGCTTTTCCGTGTAGCATGAGAGGGAGATTATTACTATTAATATTATTACTATTATTAATATAATTAATAATTAGCTAGTGATAGAGGAATGGTTGAGTCCTGAGTGCGCACACACACACACACATACCAATACCACCAGTACAATCCCACATATCGCATTAAGAGAATTGCGAGAGACAGCGAAGGCGCGTATTTCTTTAATGAAATCGTCTCCTCTCGGATTTTAGATGACGGCGACTCATCGACCTCAAGGCTCTGTCAAGGTCACTGAGATCGCCGCCACCTTTCCCGAGAGGAGGAGCCGTCGTTAAGGCATTATTGTTACGCGATCGCTCGTCGATTAGCCATAATTAATGCCGGAATCGGTATATTAGATAACGCGCTTGGGAAAACGAATCGATCGCATAGCGTAACGATTATTTCATTAGTCTGCGGCAGGCTCTGCTGATTAAGTATGTTACACACTGACGTCGAGGAAATTGCGGAAGTTAGACACAAGTTAGGCGAATTATATATGGAGCTCATAGCGCTATGTCGCTGCTTGACATCTCGGTTTCCTTGATCGTGCGATTTACTCTTCTACTTTAGAAATCCACGAATCTTTCCTTGCACTTTTGGATACGCAAACGTTTATGTTAGTAAGAAACCATGAGTTTATTACGCATATTAAAGAATTGATGATAAAAAGTTTTTCTTAGTCATATTGATTAATTAATTGTGTGCAGTTATTACCGATTTTCGTATAATTATTCATTCTAGATATCCACCGATGTATAATATCGTAATACGTCGATCGAAAGAAAAGAAACCGCAAATGCACACGATTTATAAACAACTTATTTTAATTGAATTCGTTAACAGCCGAAATTTTTCGCGTCTCGCGCGCGCTCTCATCATCGCGTCGAGATTAAACATGATGCTGCTGCGTGAAGCTCCAGCGGAATTTCGCACGACGACGTGCATAATTTCCCAGCTGGGATTCTTCTCGGAAACGGTGGCCGCTCTCATCGTCGAGAGACGAGATCGCGGTGGTGAGACTGACAGAGAGAGCGAGAGAGAAGTCGTCGCGAATAATTTCCACAATCTGCGATCGCTCTTCTCTAAGAGCCGACCCGTAATTTTTTTCTGAAATACAAGACATCGTGGCATCGCGAGACAAAATCGTTTTGCGCGATCTCTCTCGGCGCTCGGTGCTGTTTCTTCTCTTTTTCTTCTTTCGCTCTCTTTCTCTCTCTTTCTGTGTCTCTTTCTCTTAACCAGCTCCGTGCACGCGTATACTTTTATAGCGCAAAGCATATTAAATTCTGTATGCGTATGCTCGTGCTGCGGATCATCCCGGAAGATCGTCCTTGCGAACACGTCTCGTCACGTAAGCTCTGCATTTATCAGATTTTACAATAATTCGGCAAACGGTACTCGGCCCTCGCGCACGTGGACCATCGCGGTGTACTGTTAGACGAAGCTTGAAGGGCTGGTTCCACCGAAGATCGCCGGTTAACTTTAGGTAATTATAGCTTATCTGATTCTTTATTTCAGTCTAATTCGTGATCCGAATCTACAATTCACGTCAGATTATGCAAAAAATTTAATAAGAGTAATTTTTTTATTGTATGAAACTGTCCTTTGACTTTACATTTTACTATCGCGAAATGTAATTTAAAGATATTTAAATTTTTCTGCATTTTGATAAAAATTTCCATGTTTATATGTTGAATTAATGTTCGCGCAAATTTTAGTTATGTTTAAATTTATAGTTAATTAAATGTTGATTTTTAAAGTGCAACCGACACGAGTCAGACCCGAAGAAATCAAGCAGCGCCACTTCTCTCGATCTTTCTCTCGATCCGCTACGTATGCAGGAATGTCGCGGTTTGTATGGTGTGATATTGCCTGGACTCACCGATCCTCTTCACGTGGACGTCTCGATTGAAGGAGACGCTCCTCTCGGCGGGCTTCCACCCGGTGACGGAAGCCGCGGACGCGATGGGGGGTAGCAAATGCGTGCTGGGAGGGTTGTAGCCTTCTCCCCCTCTCAACGACTCCGTGCGCTGTACCGTGAGCATCTTGTCTTGTCGTCTTTTCTCCCGATCATGCCACACGACCGGTTAAGGGTATCGTTTCTCGTTTCGTTCGCCCGGGACCCTCCTCGTGCTTACACTTTTACCGTCCCACCCCCAGAGCGTTCTCACCCCCGTGCCTGATCCCCTTTGCTCTCTTATTTCCCCTTCTCCTTTCCTGTTTTTTCACACCCGATCACCGACCTGCAAGCCAAGCAAAGCTGTGCTCTTAGTATCTGGGGCAATCTTGTCAATGGAGATTTACGTGTCTAATCCCTCTTTCGTTCAATATTCCAATCATAAAATCGCGCATACATTTAATCGAAAGCGTGAGAGTCTGATTGTGGAAACTAACATTGTGTTAGTATGTGGAATTGATAAAACTTTTTAGAGTATTGAAATAGCGATTAAACTGACTGAAAGTAGAATAAGCCATGCTTCGGAATGCACCTGGTCAATAAATTCAATAAATTAAAAAAAAACTGATAGTATAATATTCTTGTTTATCGAGTTGCGCTTTTCAACCAAATTTTGAATATTCAAGAATTCGCGACGCAGGAGATACGTTAAAAATATATTTTTAATGAGAAGATTGGTATCTTTCCGTCAATCCTTTACATTCTTTTTAAACGCGCTATAACTCGCAAACAGTTAATAATTTGTATCTCAATTTGACAATTACACAATGTTATCAAATCTAATTTCTCCCATAATAAATCAAGTAGTATTATAACTAGTATGTCCAGTACATTTATCATCGTATAATGAACGTTAAACAATATAATTGCACAAATTGATAGACCGTCGCAATTGTAACAAGCTTTTCCGGGCTCAACTTACTCCACTTTCCAAACAAACAATCGGCTGAATTGTTCCCCGGTTGTCATGAGAGTGCAATTTATGCCCGGGAACGTGCGCTTTTTGTGTACGTGCTATTTCAGAGCGTGTATGCGTACATGTATGTATATGCACTCGCGCGCGCGCGTGGAAACGTGAGAGAAAGAGAAGTGATAGCATCGTGCGTTCCTGGCGACGTGTCTATACTAGCGCATGCCGGCTCCGAGTAAGACGATGATAAACGCAACGAGTGATAATGCTTCTCTTTGTCGTCATGCAGGCAGATGGGGTACTCGAGATACGTGCAACGATATAATGACAGCGACAGGGATGACGGTGACGGCGCATAATACCGGCAATGGATTCGCCGATGAGAACTTTGCTAATAGGAGCGATTGTGCGATAAGGCCGTCCGCTGTCGTCCGTTTCCCCTTATATTCGTCCGCGTTTAAACGTTATCGTAATTACGGCCCGTAATCCGGCAGGATTCTGGACGGGATCTCCGCGGTCTCCCTATCGACACTACGATCTCTAGGCGCAGCGATACTTAATTTAAATTTCATAGAACCTGAAGCCTCAAAGCGTCGCGTCACCAGCTCGCGGCTACGAGTCGCGACACTGACTCGACTTTAATGAATTCCTGATACAACGCGAATAAATTGCGCCGGGGACTGTTCGCTTTCATTTCTGCTCGTGCTCGGTACTTTTTGTCGGATCCTGAATGACTTTCCGACCAAAACTAGATGTTTGCGCACGCGAGAGGCATTGCTCGACGCGCGAAAAATCCCGTACTCGAGCACGCTCTGATTGCTTTCTTATCAGAAACTTAATTTCCTGTAAGCGTTCACAATAGTGGCGGTAAGTAGTCTGTCAGTTTCTAATCTTTGCAGCCAGTCTTCTGTTTTCGCCGCTTAGAGAGAAGCTATTCCTTCAACAATAACCGGTCGCATGATGCAGCTATTCGTACGTCGCTTTGATACGTTGGCGAGAGATGAAACGTGTGCCATGCAACGGTGTGCGAACCATGCATATTAAACGTGCGGAGCGGATTCTTTTTCCTCGGAAATAAAAATAGAAAAGACCGTGACTTTAAACGTGAAACTAAAAAATCCTGATCAGCGAGACTCGTAATTACCTAAAGTTGCGCTTCAGTGACCAATGAGTCGTGGGATGTTAATTCGTTTTCGCGAATTTACGTAAATCGATAAAACAATCAACCGCCGACTGTTCGAAGTTTGTACAAAAACAGAACGATCAGACACGGCCATCTCGATAAAAACAATTCTAAAAATACCTCTGATGACAGTCAAAGACTTGGACGAGACACACAGGCGGAAGCATCAAGATCTGCTCATTATCATTATAAGTCCTTTATTTCAGTAGATGTTTTTCACGCAAAAATAACATCCTATTTTTCAGCTGATCTTCATCGCAGCCTTTTTCACGCAAAGTGGTTTCAAAGTCGCGACATACAAATGATGTACCGATGCACTTTAAAATTAATCGCTAATAACGAATTGTATACGTTATTGATATCGAAACTGTAAGTTGATTGCAAATCCTAACGACTTTAACTAAACTTCTCCTCATAAAATTATCCAAAAAAGATTTTCTATTTCGAAGACAGAAACTGCAACTGAAAAGAACAGATTTTCAAGTCCACTTGATTCAACTGAGATTCTTTTTTCGAAGAGAATTCTCTACGTAATGTCTTAAGCAGAAGACAAGTGATTAATTAGGAGAGACTAAGTTAAGCCTTCCGAGAGAATCCCTGGGAAAGAAATTAACATTCATCTTGTGCTTTTGTCCACTCGGCATTCCATCCTTGGGACGAATAAAAGTGACCCCGAGCACGCGCGCATCTCTCAAGGCCATCTGACCGGAGTAACACGTCACCTTGACACGCGTGGACGGGGGTGAGCCGTCACTCAACGACTTTATTAGCCACGAGAGCGCCAGGGTGGAGACGCCAGCTTCTTAAATGAGACAATTCGCATGAACTCAAATCCGAGGATGATAAGATGCCCTCGGGGGGCTCGCTGGCCATATTTGGCGAACAGGACCGCATCTCCCTGGGCTGGGTTCCGTGATGCTCCCCGCGGCTTCCATAGCTGCTGGTATCGGCAAGGGCGGAGCGAAGGACCCCGCTATAAAAACTGACGTTAATATATATTTTTTTCGGGATTCGAGATTTTACGACGGGTCTCTCTCGTGCGTCGACTCCCACGCGTGCTTCTATTCGCCTAATCGCGCGGCGGAACGCCTGATCCGATCCGAGGGGACAAAAAGAAATCGGCGAGGGACCGGCCGGGATTTCGACTGGACCGCGTCTAATGTACGAGGGGGCTCTCTAATGCGTCCTTCGTTACTCGCCACATAGAGTTAATATAGCACGCCGAGGGATAAGAAAGTCGACACGGCGCCGTATTCTCGCGATTTTAATTCCACTCCGTGCATTCCATGGCGAATACTTTTTTCTTCTGTAAGGATAACACATCGAGAATATCACGCGACTCACAATTTCCTTAAACGCTAAGTGAAATAATGTTTTCCCAGCACGAAATCACGAATTATGCTACATTTTTATCGATTATTTCTGAGATATATAAAAATTATTATGAAATCCAAACATTCTATCTGTGCCTTTCCAACATTACTAAGCAAATATCGCGAGTACAGTGCAACATTCTCAGTCGTACTGACGTGACACGCACGATGTGTAGGAGGGATTTAATAACGTGTTATTTGCCGTTTCCTGATGTTGCATAATAGCACGAGCGGGAATAATAAAAAACGTAGCCTCCTCTGTCGAAACGTGCGACAGCACTCACGTTCCAAATTTTGCGGTGATTTCATATCGTGGTGTCCTCGCCATTAGTCATTAGCGGCGAGACCGACACAAAAGCATGGTCCGTTCGCGCGTGTGTTAAGAATTAGAATATGCACAAGAGCGTTAGAATAGAAGTAAAACAAGTTCGCACGACATGTAAAAGCGGGCGCAAAGTCGATGTCATGTCCGCGTGAAACCACGTTCCGAATCTTCTAACGGTCCTTGGAATCTGTAGCTTTGAGATATTTCACATTCGTCACGGGCTAATAGCGCGAAAATCGGAATCACGCCGGCAATAAAACCACATCAAGTCGGATTATACGACATTCTATTCTCTAGTCTGCATGCGAACGTTCACCAGGACACCAGGGCGTGTAATAAACACTCCCGTTTCGCGCGCGAAACGTTTAGCACCTTCTTTATTGACTTTTATTGACGCGGCATGTGGAAAGCCGATAATAAAAGGTAGCGTTCGCGGAGGATGCGAAGGGCCTGTCGGGCTCTCGAAGGTGCGAAGGCATTCGCGTCCATGATTAGATCGCAATCTAAGTATCTTTTAGAAAGATATTTCCGTTAACAGAGCACGAGAAGATTCAAACGGAATGACAATCATAGATAACTCATACATGATGAAGAATTTTACGTAATTTTGCTAAATTAACAGATTTTTTCAATTCAGGCAACATTTCATTCCTCGACATTTTGCACCTGAAATTTTTTTGTCTTTTTCCGAGTTGAATTCTTGGTAGATTGCAAGACTTGACAACTTTAATATTTATTACCTAGTAAATTTCTTAGGTCAATATAAAATCCTCTCATTTTTTTTTTAATCGGAGAACGATTATTCATCACGCGAATGCTGACATTAAAAAATGAAGACTTCGCTTTTGACCTCACATCAAATGTGTTTGTTCGCGAAAGCAAGTTGATTGTCCATTTTTATTTCCTTGCTGTTTCGTTGGCGAAGCGGCGCATTTTACAACAGATTGTTGTAGTATTACAGATGGTCCAATAAATTTCCGCCAATGCCTCACAGTGTGACCAAAAAAAATACATTCGTCTCGACAGGACGCTGTTAACGAGCAATGAAATTTTCACGTGCGATTTTGGACGCTTATTTTTCTCTCGACACCCTCGCGAACGTGAATCGAGCCCTTCGCTCCGTCACTCGTTACGCTGCGCGGTTGGCGAATCGGCGAGGCCGAAGAAAGATTTTAATTTAGATCGCCGCGCTAGCGCGAGGAAAGGAATTGCGCCGCGCTCGTGTAAAAGCCGGGAGGATCCTCCTCGCATCGCGCGTGTTCCTGAGAGCGGCACCACTCATAAAATTCCTGCTTCGACGCTGTGCTCTCTTCCCGACGTTCCACGTAGATTCCTACGAACTTTATCTCTAACGGCTTACAAGCACTCCACTCTCAGGACGAATCCTGGCGTTTACGCTCGACACAATTTGCCGGCAGATCGTATCTCGGCCGATTCCAGCTCTTTGGAATTCTCCGGTTCGTCCGTTCCCCGATGCCGTTTCTTGCCCGGCCTTCGGAAATCCGCCGCAGCTTTTAGCTGCTCCACATTTTCACGCTTTCACCCCGGTCTCGTGTGTAAGGCGTTTCGTGCATGCCAAAACACCGCCGCCCGTCACCTGATTTCCGGCACCAAACGATGCCAAAGACAGCTTTTAGAAACGCGCGTACTTGGAACACTCGGTTTTCGTACCAGCAGCGTTTTGAATATTACGGTAATAACAAGTTTCCGGCATCCGTGGCACTTTATTACGGCATTAAAAGTCACGAAGGTAAAACCATTTACGAATTCGTAGTCGTACATTTGCTGTGTTTTGTCTACATTTAGGAAGATGAACGAAATTATCATAAATTACTGCCGCCATATGCGCGCGGAGAGATTCAAGTCTCAACACTAGAAGTCTGTCGAACACCATCGTAAACTGATCCGAAAGAGCAATATATCACAGTGATCACACAAAGTGACTTTGGAATGATGACGTTTCCAATCTGAAGCCAAGAGCTTTGATTTTCTCTACTCCAACAATTCAACAATTTTCAAGTTTGTAGATCCCTTCAAAGGATTTATCAGATCAGCAAAATCTGTGTTCTCGATTCCTAATATGGCGATAAATACTCGAGAAAGAGCAAACCGTTACTGTACCACTCCGGCCAACACGGAAATATGACTCAAAACCAACATCCAAAAAGAACATGCCGCGACGCGCGTGACGCCAGATACCAGAAATGGAAATAGAAATCGTACAAGTCGCGCTCGTGACTCGCGAAAAAAACCGGCGCAATCGCTTTATTTGCACGCGCGCTGGCCGTCACGTTCCGCGCGCCTTCTTCGTCGGCTCGCTTACGAGAAGCGGCCATCGTTTATCCCAGGGACTGCAGGAGAAATCTGGACGCGATGGGTCACGTTACGCGGATGCATTATGGTGAATGGATCCAGCAACAGCGATCCCCATCGAAAGCGTTCCACCTCGTGTCTCTTTCTCTCTCTCTCTCTTTCTCGTTCGCGCTCGCAGGTAACACTGACACACTTCGTACACGTCAAGGCCGAAAGTTCTCCAGGTACACCCGGTGCTTATCGTTGCACTGTCTCCCGCGTGTGTATTCCGTCCTCTTTATTATACCCGCACGTCTCTATCGTGGCTGCACACACGACGCACGCCATGCGCTGAAACGCGCGATAAAAC
The DNA here is from genome assembly GCF_003672135.1 of Ooceraea biroi. Taxonomy (NCBI): domain Eukaryota; kingdom Metazoa; phylum Arthropoda; class Insecta; order Hymenoptera; family Formicidae; genus Ooceraea; species Ooceraea biroi. The sequence continues at coordinate 4,613,363 of NC_039506.1, forward strand.
CGTATCGGGGATTCAATGAGGGGATTTGCACCTCGGGTCTGGTATGGGCGGGATCTGCATCTCGCGAATGCCGACAGGCGAAACAAGAAGGCAAGCAAAAATAGAAAAAGAATGAAAAAAGATTTAAAAACGCTTTAGGTATGTATTAATATGATGATTTGTGCACTTTGGGGACTAAAATAAGTATATTTTTTGATAATCAGGTAATTAATTTTCTAAGAGGATTTGATCATTAGATTGAAAAAGGGTATTACAAAGAGAATCGGGCAGGCGGAAATTAATTAACGGATAGGATATTTTTTTGTGACATGTTTGGGTTTTCAAAGTTTAATTCCGAACCCTATAATTTCCGTCATGATATATGATCGAGCTTTCCATTAAAGTGTCTCGAAAAACGGACCGTCGAAGGAACTGTCAGCGACGAGTAATACAGTAGTTGTGGAACAAGCTCCTTGTATGTCGTACTTATTAAAAATGTCGTCGGACATAGACGACAGGTCTGGCGATTAAAGGCGCGTTAGCTCTCGTCTCGTCGCGTAATTCGCGGTCGTAAATCTCTCGGCACATTAATTCGGGAGACTAGCGTCTAATCGAGACACCCTCGAGGACGGGTTCCGGATCCCGATCAGAAGTGCCGGGACATTTCCATAAATGTTTATTCCCGCGCCGATCCACACGCTCGGACGTTAGCGCATCGTTAATGCGACCGCGTGAATGAATAATACGCGTGCTTCCTCGATATCCTGCTCCGTCCCCGCGCGAAAGAGCTCCTCGCATCGTATCGCGATCGCTCCCCATAGCGAGCGAGTCCGCTCGTGATCGGTCGACTCGATCTCTCGGTACGGGCAGATTAAACGCCTAGATTCACGAGCGCGCGCGCGAGTATAAGGGAGAGAGAGAGAGAGAAGAGAGGTAGGCCTAGCCGCACACCGGTGATTAAAGTGTCCGTTAACGCGAGTTAATTGATCTTTCAGTTAATGGGATATTACCCTTCCGCTGGATTTCTGGTCTGCCCGGCCGAGCGGCCGGCAGATCCAATCTGCGCGCGAAATAACTCGCGCTCTCGCTCTTGCGCGGGACTCTCTATAATCTATTCGGACCCGCGAACACACAGCAAGCGGAACCTACCTGCCCGACCTACCGAAGACGCTCTACCGTTTCCCTTTCGATTAACGTTCGCGATGATCCGCGGTATAATCGAGCCGAGTGTATCTGCTGGCTCGATCCGATCTGCAGATCGACATGTGCCGGCAACATCATTCTTGTCGCCGTCGTCCTCATCGTCATCGTCGTCGTTACGTATTGGTATCACTCTTCACCCCTATCGATATTGGATTTACCTTTACTGACACAGTAGCATTCCGATCACTTAGATATCTGGTATTCTCGCTAAAGATATGCCCCTTCGGGTACGATCAGTTTCCCGAGCGGAACCAGAAGAGCGAGAAGAAGCGAGAGGATTCGGTCCGCTTGTTTCTCCCTCTCTCGGAGAGGCTCCGTGACTTGTACGATCGAACTGAACACTCTCACGTTCGGCAACTGTCACCATCACCGGACCGCGAATCCACGGGATTGACCCGAGAGGACCAACACTTTGATCGATTGTCGTCGATCGCTGTCCCGTCTTCCCTTCCCCGGCGCCGGTTTTCGACACTCGTCGTTATCCGACACCCAAGACGCAACACCCAAGGCCGGACACTCGAAGCCGGGTATACCGGCAACCCGAGCTCCTAAACCGTTTCGCACCAGACGGATATGCACCCGGAGCCACTCGATCGCGCGATCTCGAATCCGCGGGAGGTGCACCTCGTTTGGATATCTCGTTCGCGTTGCTGTCGGCGCTTCGTGTCGCCAATTAACACCGACGACCGTTCGTACCTCGCGCGACTCGCCTTTTCGTGGATTCGTGCCGCGCGTGCCCAGCTGCAGGGGTGACCCGGATGATCAGGGTCTGGACCAGGAGGCGCAAACGCGCAGACCACCGCCACACACCACGCACACACCGCTCGTTCTCCGTTCGTTCTCCGCCGAGCGCCGAAGAACTAATAAAAGCTGGGACCCAGCTTGAAACTGCGTAGGCCGCTTGCTACTCCTTCCACCGCGGCACTCCGTCCTATCCCACCGGTGTACCAGACTCGAGTACCGACAGAGACAGACAGGAGAGTAGGCACGGACGACCGGATGGACGAACGAACACGGCATGGACGTGCGGAGCGGCTCCGAGGTGCACATACGTCGGAAAGTGCGATTGTTGGGATAAGTCGATAGTGTTGGTGGAAGCATCGATGAGCAATACGATGGTGCTACCAATTTGGATAATTCGCTTTTGATAAATGGAAATACAAATGGAAATACTCTGGCAGGCTCTAGAAGCAACATTTTGTCGTGTTACTGATGACTATTTAGTGTAGGTTTTCGTATTTAAATGATTTTAACATTAAGAATCGAATAAGAAAGATTGCATAGATATTATAAGAAGCATTTAATTTTTTTAGAAGATCGCATAAGTTTAATCTCAGAAAAAACATTTTTGGATCTCTAGAAATTATTTCAAAATAAATCAAAGTCCTTTTCTAATCTTAAGTTGGATAAAAGTTCAAGATATTGCGATTGTTGACGCATCGGGAAGTTTCTTTTAATGTTACGTTGCACAAAGCGAAGAATACAGTATTTAAAGTTTGCTATTATAAAATCATGTGTGTCATGAAATGACTACGTAAATGTCTATGAATCACAAACATGCCACTTCTATCGGCACATGTTCACAAATCTGATCAAATATCTATACTTACAGATCAGTGACCGTGTGCAATCTTCATTCACCGTTGCGTCCAAAACGATTCGATGATCTCACGGTATTCTCGCCTGATTAATTCTTCGGCCGAAAAATTTATTGATATTGACTGCTGATGAAAGGTACACGGTGTCGGGTATTCGATACCTAATAGTGACCCGAGTCCAGTCGGCGCCGGACGTTACTGCTGCTCCTGCAAGCTTCTTGGCTCTTTCCTATCTGTCTATTATAATCAGTATCGTAACGTTTTACTCGATACCGCACTCAAGATGGTCTGATGATTCGATATTTCACGATACCCTCGACTGGATGACCGACGCTTCTCCAAAAAAATTGATGTCTATTGATATTGACTGATGATGAAAGGTACACGATGTCAAGAGTGTTCGATACCTCGCGCAAGTGTATCAGTGTCATCACTAGTAGCAAAGGATCCAGTGTACCCTCGCGCTGATCATCGCTGCTACTTTTGCAACGCACTTCTTTTTCCCTCTCTCTCTCTCTCTGTCTCTCTCTTTCTATCTGCGTCTTTGATTCTCCTCAGAAACCACTCTTTCTACCTACTTACCTATCCCTACTTTGCGTGCTTGCACGCTGCTGCTGCTGCTGGTGAACGTCACTCGGTCAAGGTCCCCCACCAAAAACCTGCAACAACATACCACCGCCGACGCTTCGCTCGATCCTGCCATGGTCGACTTGGTCCACGGACAACGCTATACTTGGTGTGAACCGACAGTCGCGAGGCCGTCGAGACGAGGGTGAGATACTCTTCGAGTCGTCCTCGATAGCGATTTAGCACTGAATGCGGTGTTAAGCGCACAAGAGTATGAATATGGACTTCGGCCTCGTGTGTGCTCGTCGCACGTTTCATGCTAAATGCAGCCGTCCAAATGGCGACATTGGATGCAGCTTTCCGTTTTAGTTGATATTCCATTCGGTATTAAATTATAGAGATAAATCCATGTATAGCAAATTCATATTATTCTGAATTATTTAGGATAGAAATATGGATATGCTTAAGATTGATCCTTGCACTACCAAGGATTTTTTAGTAAGTTTTGGTTAAAGCAAATGGCTTTAAAAAAGATTCTACTAAAAAGGCGTGATACTATATTTTATGAAAAAATATTTTTGTATAAATTTTTATACACGAATATACCGTTTTATACCGTATAAGAATATACGTGACATCTGACTTTGAGACTTTTACGTGATATCCTTCTTAAGAATGCTACAGACATCCTTTGCATTCTGAACAATTATATAGGATCACAGATCAAGACGGATAAAGCCAAGACAAATTCTGGAAACGTGGGAATGCAAGTGAATGTTTGATTGTTTGTGATCTAGCGCTCGCTAAAAGAACACTGAAAACAATTTCTAAAAATTTTACATAGTAAAATATGCGGGCTAAAAAGACTTGGTCGACGTTACTCGTCTGCCGAAGTTTCTACTTCGGGTTGTTGCAAATAGTTACGGGATAAAATGTTTATGGTCTCAGCGGAACGTGGACTCTCGCGATCACGCGTCGACGATCGGCGTCACGGACGGTAGCATACCCCGATAATAACAGGATATTTTACGATCGATTTGGCGGATAAGCGTGTTTACGTTAGAGATCTCGTCTTGGACTTTATGCGGGGCCCCGTGCGGCGTATCGGCGCGCGGTGTTGAGATGATACGCGGCGTTTCAGCGAATATGACTATAAATAAAGAAAATAACGAGGATAGGCTACTGGGGCTGGTACCGGGAGAATAACAGACACGCAGAAGGCGAGTTACTGAGGGAAAATTGTGCTCCGCTAAATATAAGGATCAAAAAGGGGTATATATATATATTATATATTATATACATATATACTAGCGCAGAGAGAACAGAACAGACAGAGTACAATTACACGTGATTGAGGATCGGTCTTGTTTCTATTTTGCTTGATTTCTGTGGGTAGTTAGCCCCGATCCCGCACACCAGGTCCAATCACAATGCCGAGCCTCTCTCTCTTGCTCACCGTCTCTTCATCTCTTTCGCCTGAGCAGAGCCCTATTATGATTGGCGTAATCATCGCACGGGCGAATCAGCGGCACTCACTCGGCTACATAAATAATTGGGCCTTAAAGTCGGCCTACGTGCCGTGGATCTAGGCTGATGAGGGGTGGACGGAGATGCTCCACATTGGACATGCCGCCGCGTTGCGCGCTGCACCGCCGCTGGAGGAGAGTTATTGCATAGCATGATGATGGGGCAGCGAGGCGGGTCGTTAAGGTACGCACCCTCGACGCAACATCGGTCGTCCGCTCCGGAAAAATACGTTTATGCAAAACATCGATCTAATAAATGTCCCCGGGTTACTACTCAATCAGCGCTGCCGGGCTTATTGAGTTACGCGGATTACGTCCATTACAATACATGCAGATTGATTCCTTCCGCGACGATCACGACACTCGCCCTATCCGATTTGCATGTGCAAGGCGCCTGATACGTCGCGGCATGCGATGTATCAAAATAACGAGGTTTTGGAATCGAAAATTATATGTATTTATTTTATTCAGTTTTATTAGTATTATAAATACTCTTTTAATTTAATTTAAAGTTTTGATTTCGTTACTTTGAGATTATGATCTTGTTTAAAGAAACCTTGTAAGCTAATTCTAAGTATGTAAATTAAAATTTATACTTTAATCAAATTAAAAATTACACACTAAATCGTGAAGTCAACTTTGAAAAAAACTTTTTGTAATTTTCTCTTTCCTGCAGATTTGTTAATGTATTTAACGTCGTTGTAATTAAAAATTATTTGAGAAAATTAATAAAACATGCGATGTATCGATAACGGTCCGATGTCAGATCGCCAATCGGCGAATGAAAATCGGCGACACAGACGCTGCGAGATCAAAGGGTTCTAACCGCGCATAGCGTGATTGCACCTGATCGGCGCGCAGCGACGAGGAGCAAGGAAACGTCCGCGTGGATGATTTACGACAGAGATCGGTGGTTCTGGCCTGGAGTGAACTCGCGGGTCAGATTTCCCTTCCGTGGTGGACCGTGAGCTTGGTTCTCACGTGTGATTGGCGTGCGTAAATAGGTGACGACTGGACTCGTACAAGTCCGAGGATTTTCGAGATGATGATGATGATAATGATGATGATGATGACGATGATAATGATGATGACGACGGCGGCGATGGTAGTGCTGACTAAAATAAAAGAGCACCCGAGATTCAACAGACAACGGACACTATTTCTCCCTCCCCTCCCCCCCTCCCCCCTCTCTCTCTTTCTGTCTTGGTCTTAGTTTGGAACGTGCTGGCCTTGAACTTGCCGCCGCGCTAATGAAGAGAGCCAACGAAGGTCCTTTGCTCACAGTGGACAGTCGCGGCGACGTCCAACTAGCTGCGCTCCTGCCGCTATCTGATGCCGACAGACCACGGCGAAAGGAGAGACGGGTTCCGATGAAGAAATTATTTTCACTTTCTCCGTCACCGCGCCGCGCCGAGAGCGTAAGTCCGGTATGCGTTCTTCAGGCACAGCCTCCTCGCCGGAGTTAATTACGACGTTAAATCGCTCCGTCGCGGAGTGTTAAATCCGATGATGTAACGAGTGGCGTAACGGAAGAAATCGAACAGGCCATGGTGCTTTCGTTTTCACGGACGCAACGATGTTAACTGTCCTAATAAAAGAAATCATACGTTTACATAGCACGTGACAAAGAAGAGTATTATTCCTCGTAAATTAATGTTTTTGAGCACGCAAATGTAAGTTTTATTAACGTGCTACTAATTTTTTGTAAAAGAAACTTCGAAAAATTGAGAGTTTGCACGCAATTCTGTTCTATGCTGAGAAGGAAGACAGTTATTGCGTCACGATTTCATGCGCTTTATAATTTGTTCAACAGACTCGGCAATTACGTGAGTCGTCACGCTTAACACTCTCTGCAAGTAGAAGTAGAAGAAGAAGAACAAATAGACGATGAGTTCCGGTGGGTAAGCGTGGACGTGTGTTACACGTGCGAGCGGCGGCGAGTGTCATTACCTGCACACTTTCTCTGATCGAGTCACGTGCGAGTAGCGGATATGAGAACTGCATCGATAACATTTACCTCGCGAGAGAGAAAAAGAGAAAATTAATTACGTATGATATTTATACATAGACATTTACGTGTAAATTAAATTAGTATATAAATTAGCGATATATAATGAAACTCTATAATAGAACGCAACAATAAAAAGGAGAGACCACAAGGGCAGCAAATTAGGAAGCCAGAGGATTCCTTACGATATATCGGGGCGAAGGTGCAAGGACGGGAGTTACATCGTCAACGGTGGGACCGTTGTAGATCACGCGAAGGACGCGCGTAAAGGCAAAGTTTTTCTGCAATAAAACCGCGGTGCATTCTCAATAACGATTTACATGCGACATTACCGTTCGTTCAATGGCGGACCTGTGCCCTTTCGCAGTCCCGACATGTCGCGGTTAAATACACCCGGATGCCAGGAAATTTGTATGAATTGCGCTGCGCAAATCATCCCGCAAATGTCGATTCCCCGCGGCGCTTTTCTCACCTTCTTGCGTTCCCAGGATACCGCCGTGATTTCGCGGTAACTGCGTTCCTCTCGAATCCCCTCATATTTTGTGTGAGTGCTCCTTCGCGCACAAAGCCGCGATTTATCGCCGGCATCTTAGATTACGATATCATCATTTGGATCTTAATCTGGAAACCTCGAGCGGCGGGAAAATAAATTACAATATCAGGAACAAGTATTGTACTACCTAGCTACACATAGATTGGCATTGTCTCGCAATTTTCAACGAAGAACTTTTCAATGCAGCCTTGAGCCCAGCACTTTTTACATGACTCAAAACGAGTGTACATTTTTATTTATCAGAGAACAATATAACAAGAACAAACCAAGACCCTGCGCTCAGATATTTATCTTTGCATCTTGGGTGGCATGAAAATAAGTCTCAAGTATCAAGAACAAGGCGCATTGTGCGTGCAGTTTCGCATGGAACATCACGTCATCTCCCAATTTTTAAATAAGCACTTTTGATGGCGTCATCGAGCGTCGAGCCTTCACGTGACTCGTAAGGGTTTCGCTCGCGGACACAACAAAGAAAAATTAAGACGAGAAGATGGGGTCTTGACTTTGTGTATCAGCGGAATCGCTTTAGTCGCGCGCATAAATAGCGCCGCGAGAATTTACGAGCAAAGGCCACGGGTTTACGAGAGCCCGACGCCCGAAAGCCAAATTTGGACGAGCCACGTCCGATCCTCGGACTGATCGGCGCTATCGCGTGCCGGGCCAAAAAAGTTTCGCGCAATATTTCAGGGGGAAGCGGCAGGAAGCGGCCAGAATCGCCCACGCCGCGCGAGGAATTACCAGACAGGGCCTAAAATCGAATAGCTATTTGTTCCGCGAAGAGAAGCGATCCCGCGGCTCTCTCGGAGACGCTCGATAAATTACTCCTCTCTCCCTGCTCCTGCGTGTTCGGGCCTGGTCTGAAAAATCCATTAAGCCTATGGCCGGGGCGAAACGGCCGTGTATCTGCTTACGTTTCCGTCATCAATCACGCGGTCTCGTCGCAACCAGTGTCCGTGAATTACGCTCGGCCATTTATCGCGAGTAACTCTCGACCTGGTTCCCCGGCCAGCCCCGTTTTATATCTCAATCCGTGACACTCGCAGACCCTACGGAGCCTAATAGATGCTGTTTCGCTTTATTTTTCCCTCTCGCTCTCTGCGGGTTGTAACCTTGGACAGCCCTCGTGAAATAGTGTTTTCTATTAAAAGTATAATAGAATACTAGGAAAGCAAATTTTCGAAGAAGGGAATTGGCTAGCGAGCAGTTAGCGGTAGATGCGAAAGGAAAACAGGAGAGTCTCTCAATTAAGAATCTTCCCTGATTATCTCGACCGATAGATCGAATTCGCGATGTCAAATGTTCTTCGTTTTTAAATTTGATCTCCCCCCCCCTTCTCTCACTCTCTCTCTTTCCCTTTTTTTCTGTTTCTCCGCAGATGGTGCGGCAAATTAATTCTCGCGCCGCGGCCGAGTCGATCGCCGGGTCCGATAACGATTTCGTAGTCGGCGTAATTTACGTTTAATCGCCGGGGAAAAGATTCATCGATCACGCGGCCGCGGGACTACGTAAATCAAACACTGGCTACACCATTGACTCGCCGGTGAAATATGGAAATCGTGAGTTCGTGCAATCACCGTTATACCCCGATACTGTGCAGGAGAGCTCTCTCGGCACTTATAGATTCGAGTGTGCCCCGCGGCAAGGTAAGAGGAGCATCGGTACTGGCGGTACGATCGGACTTGGAAGATACGCGTCTTTTTTCCCTTCCCTCTCCGCGCGATCTCACCCCCGTTGCGCCTCCCGCGCCTCCGTATATCCGCGAAACGGTCCTCTTCGCCGACGTTACCGTTCGATTCTCTGACGCGGCTTGCCGTTGCAACGAGTCACAGTCGGAACAAAAATCCGGACCTCCAACCACGATTCATCGTTGCACGTCCCGTTCGCTCCGCGAACTCGTTCCGCGATCGCCAAATGTCGATTTACGCCGTTACCGCACTCGCGAGAGCAGAGATCGGCGCTTCGTGAAATACCTATCTCGGCTGTAATGCTGTCATGATTGTATAAGTAAGCAATTCACTTTTTTCAGAATTGCAACGTGCAAAATTCAGATGCTTCGCTTAAATACGTATCAGTTTAATCATGTACACATATAAATGTTAGGAAATGATATCGTAATATATTGGGTCATTAACTAAGTAATCCAAGTCGCGGTCAGATGATGATAAATTAAACTAAATATATATACTTATGTTAGTTTTATGACAGGATAGACAATCTTTAAAAAACAAAGAAACAAGATTCTCCAACACATCGCTACAACATTTTTATATATTTTCTAGACGCTACCCGGATTACTTAGTTAATGACCTAATAATAATATCCGAAATTCTATATTTATAAGCATTCACTTTTTCCTTCTTATGCTTCAAACGCTGGGATATGTAAATTCAATAACACGCGAGACTACATGAAGCATCATGTGCCATTTCCAGAACATTCCCAGAAAATCAATACTTTGCGAATATCGGTTGAATATATAGAGCGCAAATTAGAGTTGGAGGTTGGCTCCGAGTAACTGCCGATGTGGAAAACGCAATCAAAATTATGCGCCAGACGATCGTACCTCGCGGGGTGTTTTGCCACCTTCAGTAATCACTATACTGGATCGCGTACACCAGAAGTTCAAGGGTTTCACGCTTTGCTGTACGGTATTATTGTGCATAACTTCTGATTGCAGAGTACGTTAAAGCGAAATGATTAAATTCCTCTTACCGGGAGTTCCATCGACAATCTTGTTTAAAAATAACTTTATGATTAAATAATTGTGCGACTTCTTAGTTTACGAGTTTGTTCATTTTTTATAAATAGAACGGTAATATTAGTTAATATATTTTATTCTGTTTAAATTTAAAGATTTTCTTTGAATCCATTTTATATTTAGAAAATAGAAATACAATGATTACTTAAAGTTAATTGAGGCAACCATCTCTTAAAATATTAATTTCCATATTTACTTACAACTGCAATAGACGCAGACGTAAAAAAATTACGTAATAAACCCGCGGGGCGTACTCTAGTACTCCTAATCCCGCGTAAAAAACATTAATTGCGAGCAACGATGCTACAGCCAGCGGACCGGTATTTCTTTATCGGTTCACTTTCTACCGAGCATTTAATAACGGAGTCACAACCGGACGCCATCGAGCGTGACGCTCATTATGCGTCGCGAAATTATTCTTATGGAAATTAAACGCGCCGCACATGAATTTACATCGCCGGAGGAAGGGCGACATTGCGAATGCACGCGCGTGTGTATGTGCATCCAGATCGCGCTTTTTTCCACGGCCTCGAGGAGTTTACGAGCCGATCTCGAGAGTAATGCGACCGATCGAAATCTTTCCTCTCGTCGATATACATACGAGGTGTCCCTGACCAACCGCCAACTTCCTTTTAACGACCAGGTGCTGCGCGTCAGCGATCGAGAAAAACGCCTCCTAATGGTATCTCGTGAATCCAGTTTTTAAATGTGAAGCTATTGCGAAGTAGGTCACGTCGATACTGGTTGATCTTTACGCAATCTTATCTCTGACTAACAAGATGACACAGTCTTAAATGTCTTCATTTGATGTAATTAAAAAAATATAAACATTTTATAGATCCAAAAGTCAAGTTTGCATATATTTATTGTATTATTGAAGCTTTTCTAATAGTTCTATTAAAAATATTGAATAGTATTTTTATCTCTGTAGAATATGTATTTTATTTCTCGCTTTATAAATTACATGCAAAAATATGAATGGAGAGAATTTCTCGAAATTTTTGTATGTCACGTTTCTCGAGTAGTGACATGAACGTAGAAAATAATGCACATTCCGAATATAATTAGTTTTAATAATTACATATCTATATATAGCACACATTGTGAATAAAATACTATAATTAATTTTTAATTACACATCCTAAGTAATTAATTCTAATTGTTTATCATTTAAAGCCTGTTGGATCGCAACATTTTTTGGAACGATCCTTCCGAGTTTCTTACATGGTGTTCGCCATTAGAGGGAATCAGGAGAGAGCAGTCAGGGTCACTGTGTGCATCGGTGTAACCACGGTGCTGGCATCCAGGCCAGCGTCGGAACGAGGTTTACCTCGTTTCAGGAATGCGTGGCACTGCGGGACGGCCTGGAAGGACGTTTGTCGCAACGACTTCTAAGTCGCACGCGTTTCTGGAACGACGCCTTTGCCCGCGGCATTCCGAAACGTCTTTAATTGCTACGCCGACGCGGCGAAGACGCAGGTGCGCCGTATTAACAATGCGACGAGATTGCCGGTGCGCTGGTGAGGTACGACGAGTCGCTCCGTTGCTTCGGTCTAGCGTGCCCCGCGCAAAAATACAAAGGGAGAGTCCTGCTTCCACCCTCCCGCGAATCCCGTCGCAAATGGTGTCCAGGTGTGTAACTACGGTAACGGCACGGAATGCGCGTGTACGGGGACAGAGGGGGCGGAGGGTTGAAGAGTCGAGGGAGGCAGGTATGCGAAGTGGTACAGACATGTAACTGCCGTGGGGGCTCCCTTTTTGCGCCGGCACGGAGTTACTGCTACAAGAAAATAACATCATTACACCCGTAAGTCGCCGCCGCGCCGGGATACCATCTGCGAGGTACCGCGGGTGAAACGCTCGAGAGACACTCGCCGGCTTCTTCGTAGTAAGTCGGTTAAACGGCGTCCAACGTCGTTGCACCGCGCGGATGCACCGCTAACACACTGATCCTCTGTGCGAGGCTCTGAGCGATCCTCGCGAAAGTATCCCCAGCGTAAATCGGTCGGTGAGACAATGCCGCGAGTTCCGTATCACTGCGTTAATCACGCGTATTTAATCCTGCGCGACGCGTGTTGTATTTTCTTGTAAACGAACATGTCTGTGTGAATGAGTAATTAGCGGCAAAATGCGAGAAGAAATACCGATTTAATTATGTCGCTTGCGAAAATATCTAACGTTTTAGGATGATACTGGCATATAAAATTCGTATTTTCGTCACCGATCGAGAAACAGCCGGGTCTAACGTCTTGATGAAGTGCGTCTTCCGCTTCCTACATTTCCTTAGCGTTTGTCGTCCATCGATGTTTCATATCGCGTGCGTTTCTTACGGTTCACGTCAGCGAGTGGCGTGCATCTCTCGAGACTCACGTCATCCCGGAGTATCAATTTCAGGGCGCTCGGGGCGAGCGTGACGAAGGGAACAAAGTGAACGTTCGCGTAATGGCCAGGGCGCTTCTATCAACGACGCGAAACGCCGAAGCGGAAGAGGGAAACACGCGTGAGCGCGCGTTGCAGAAGGGCACTGTTCGTCTGGCGAACGGCGAGCGGAGCACCGGCACAACCATAGATCAGAGGCTAATTAAATTTTGGCGTGACCGAAGCAGTCGCGCTCCGCCAACGGTTGATTCTCGAATCGTTTTCACGCCAGCTTCGATACGGTGCATCTCTCGCGCCCTTTTTCCATTGGATGACGAAGCAAACGTGCCAGCATGCTTGAACATCCGTGTTATTGCATCGAGTACTACAAACCTAAATATGATCAGTAATAATATGAAATAATGGATTAATATAATGGACATCGATAGCATTGAAAACGGATGTTGTTATTGTACAAATAAATTCTGAACTTCTAAATTATCATTCTATTTAGAATGATAATTTTTTATTTATGTCTATTTAGAAATTTTATATGGTGTTCACGTGGACATCTAAATCGTCCTTTTTCGTCACTAAATTAAACAAGATTAACATTCCGAGAGGCATAAATTAATTTCATTGCGCTTGTCGTATTTTGTGATACGACTGATACATGAGAGAGCTGAAATTACCCTCTCTTCAATTGCATCTATTTCATTACGCGTGATTGTGCCGTTAGAGCAATTTTCTCAATCGTCGACAAATTAGAATGTCCATATGATCTGAGAATGTCCGTGTTATCATTTGTAGCATCGACGCAAGTTCTACCAGTGCGCTTCCGGTGTTTAAACCGCTTCTCTTACGTCCCGGAATATCAATTTCACCGCACGGAAGGCGAGTCCTAATAAAAGAAACAAAATGGATAAGCACTCGTGACGCCGCTGGAGGCGTTATTTGAGGAGGGACCGCTTCAACACGACGAAAGCGGGAACGCGGAAACGCAAAGGGGAAGAAAAACAAGAAGGAAATGTTGTTACCGCTGTTGAATCCGTTGCATCCTGGTGTTCCATGAACTAACAGGATGCACACCTGAGCGTCGCTGGCTAATAAAATCACGCGAGGAGTTCGCGGTGGTTGCTACATATCTAAAAGTAATTAAACACGTCGAGGCGCAATATGTATGGGCCACGTGAACTTCTCGATTATTTCGTGAGTTACGCTCGCCTTCCTTCCGCTCCAGCCCGGCGGAGAATTGACGACGAAGGAGCTGAACGAATAGATTCAATTAAATGCGAGTACGTCGTTACGATATGTTCACGATACAGTCCAGGAAGAGACACGTTCGTGGTTGCGCGAATAACGGCGGCGAGATAAGTAGCCGCGGGATTTCGTAATCTCAATTACATTGTATCAAATGCCGGTAAAATTGATGGAGACGCGAAATTAAATGCGCGCGCGCTAAAAGTACCTGTATAATGAGTATAGTAAGAGAGAAGAAGGAAAAACACAGAGAAAACAACCAAAGACTATCGAGACGATTCGCGTTCGTCATGAGCGGCAGTAAAGAATGAACGAACGGATGAAGGGAAGCTGGCCAGACGTCCGGGGCAGATCAGAAGCTAATTAAATTCCGCGGCGTGACCCGCGCGCATAGCAGGCTCGCCCCCTCGTACACGGATTCGCAAATCGTTTTCACGCCGACTTCGACACGCTCCCCTCGCGTCGCTCCGCGTCCCCTCATCCTGTCCCTTTCCTCGAGCTCTCCTCCTCTTTGATCTAGCTACCCCGGTTGTTTCTTCCTTGGTACCGGCAATAGGCTGCGGATAGCACGGCAGAGTAATAGTATGGCCCCGTGTCCGAGAGCACGGACCTTTCTCTGGACTCCGGGCCTTACCTACATTACGTACGTACAGAGACAAGAGGAGAGAGAAAGAGAGCCTCACCACCGCGGCACAATGAAGCACTGGGAGGCGTTATAAAGGGCTCTGTGTAGTTATTAGAGGTTATGACGACGGTAATATCTCACTCAGCAGGCTCCTCTGTAATGTTATGGCCAGGGCCCCATCCCCCATTTCCCCACCGTACCCCCGTTCCTTTCTCTTTCTCCCTAGCCCGTGGCGTTCAGCAGCGCGCTCCCTTTTTCCTCCCGTTCTTCCTTTCTCCCTTTCCGCTTTCCTTTTCCACGCTGCTCGCCGCCGCTGGCCGGGTCTAGCGTTAAATTCTGCATTCGAGGGAGTCCCGCAAAAAACGCAAGGCCAGCGCGAATCGGTTTCCAGTTGCTCTTTTTGCCGTCCGACTCTCGGCAATTTCACGTGCCCCCGGCACCTTGGCGCTAATCAGCGAGCCCGAGCCACTGATAAATATGCCCCGCGAAACGCTCGCGAGTCACACCTGTACCCCATGATCGACCGCCGATCGATCCACGGTTTCCCGCATAATCCTCCGTGGATCCTTGTCATTAGTGAGCTATGCCTCACACGCGGTTCTGCGCCTCACGCGCGGTTCTGCGCGTGGTGCTCGAATAGTCGACTTTCCGCGCAATTTACGGCATCTACTCGAATTGTTGATCTCCATCTCGTGGAATGCAGAAAATTTGATGGGGACGAACGGCAATAATTGCATGCACTTTCGTTTTACGCGCGATTACCTGTGTGATGCTCCGAGCGTCGACTTTTCTCACAGTTTCCCATTCGATCATCCATTCGATGTCAAGCCCGATTGTAAAATACATAATGATCGACGTGACTTGACGCAGTGAGATTTGTATGAAAGAAAATTTCACGGCGATATAACTTACCCGTAACAAATTAAAATTGATATTAGTTCCCCGTTACTGGCTACTTTTTACACGAAATTAGTTGACAACTATATCCTGAATTTTTCTTCAGCAAAAACTTGGACGTATCATCAAGTGTCACTAACTTTCTAATCGTCGACGATAAGCGTGACTATACAGAAATAAAATATTCTGAAGTTAATGGGGGAACAACTTTCCAACTACTCGAGATTGATCCACGCTTTGAAAACGATCTCCACGAGATCCGATGGTAATCTCGGGATACGATACACCAGTTACTGAACTTTTTGCGACGCAACTACGCGACTGCGACGAGTAGTTAACCGACCGCCATGGCGTTTTAATTAGATGTTGACGACCTGCTGGAATTTCGTAAGCCATCATGACCGGAGAGCGGTCGGTCGGTCGGTCGGTCGGTCAGTGCCAGCAATGAAGACGTTACGAAAATGCAGCTCGCGCACACGGGGACACCAGAGGGTCCCGCGTACCGTTTTAGATTCGTGAAGGTTACCGGAGGATTAATGATCGCCGACGAGAGAGGCAAACGCGCGCGAACCTTGCCCGGCTGGGGACGTTCGCCGCGTGTTTCCTGTACACCGTTGCCTCATTAGCGTGTAACGTATTAAAGATCACTCCAAGAACCTCTCTTCTTCTGTTTCCCTCTCTTTTTCTCTCTTGCACTCTCTCTTAGTGTGCCGAGAGATCATCGTCGTTTACCTCCGCTATCCGTTCACCGATCTCTCGCGGCTTTTAAATTGTTTAGATGGGGTCGCGGAGGACGCGCCAAAACGACCGAGAGGTATTCCGGAACGCGCAGCATCCTGGCCTTCGTTGACGGTGTCCGATGCTGCGCTCCTTAGCTTAGAGGAGAGACTGGCTCGAGGGGATAAAGCAGAGAAAGAACAGAGAGAGATTACAGAAAGAAAGGGGAGGGAGTACGTACATTATTCAAATCCCATGTAGATTCATATCTGGGAATGTAATTCTAGTGCGGACGCGTGTTTCAACCCCCTTGTCGGGGCAACACTTAATTTGCTCGGCCACTCTCTTTCTCTATCTCTCTCACTTCTTTCTCACGTTTTGCATCGCGAGACGTTCGTCCACCGGGTGAAATCCGGAGTCATCGTCATTGACGCAGCGAAAGTGCGCCGTAAATCCGTTATCGGTCGGAAGTATGCGGTATGTTGTGTGCAAATCGATGATACATCGGCCAGGATCGACAGTCGATCAATTCTTTCTCCACGCGTATAATCCATATCGCACGTGTCGCGGGAAATGCACGTGGATGAAACATTAATTTATTTATATTGTTACGGGATGTAACATTAATATTTTAGTTTTTGGAGTCAATGCATTTAAGCAATTTACCCCAGGGACTCAAGTCGTGTGCGTTTTGCGATTTAAGGATAATTTAAATGGTCGGAAAAGGAATGTGAGAGTCGGAGATTCAATTACTAATTGGATAGTTAATTACTAAGATATTGGATTTATTCGAGTTGATTAATCGACAATATTGAATGAATTTAGAGTGAGGGAGAAGTAAATATGAACCTTGAGTTGTGATCGCGTTGACGCCGTTTTGGAGATCTCGTTGCTGTACTTCTTTCTAACCGCGATATGAGTGAAGAGAGCCGGTGGAGAACCAGGAAGAGAAGAGAAGAAAAGAGAGCCAGGAACCTTGGTTGGTTCCTTTTATACCAAAATCGTGAGCAACAGAATTTTCCTTTAGCCAATGGGAGATCTCGAAAACGGCTGCAACAGACATAGACAGAGAGGGAGGATCCCGCGCAAATCCCCGCTCTTGGCTTACAGAATCTTCGCGAAAATTCTAACTATTCTTATACGTATATATACTTATAGTATTTTATATATGATTTTATCTTGTTTTTAAACAACAGGAATACAAATATTGGTATCGTTAATCTGTGCGTTAACATTATGCAATAGACATATCGTTTTAAACCGAGCCTTGGAGAGTGACTATATCGATATATGAGAAAACAATTCAAGAGATATGGTCACGCTTCGCCTCCAGGACGCGCGACCTGCTTAATATTTACTTATAATTAAAATGCTATAAAATATATCTCGTGTGTAAGTCTAAGTAAGTGTAAGTTAGGCGCTATGTCGGGGAAGATGACTAAGCGTGCAACCTTGGTCCTTTGAGAGGTTGTTAGGAAAGGAATTTTGGGATGGATCATAAAAGAGAAAGTTTGTCTGAAGGCAGTGACATTGGCATATGACGGTTAAATGAAAAAAAAAGGAATCCGGAAGAAAAAGGAGACTTGTCGGGACGTAACAATATAAATGCAATGTGATAAGAGCGTTTACTCGTGTGGATTTTCCAAACATAGAAACCTCAAGCAATGAGTAATTAATAATTATTTGTGTATAAATGAATTTTTTAAAAATAAATTTAAACTCTACGAATAAAATTATTAAAACTAAATTTATGAATGTTTCTATTAGAATTCCTGAAGCTTATGAATATTTTGTTTTAACTTGCTGAAAGAGCAAATATTCCACTTTTATTTTTCTCATGCTTAACATCGTTGAGGTATAACGTTATATATAAGTCAATTGTCATCTAGAATTATATATAAAAGGTTTATTGTACCACTCGCACATAAGAACCTAATAACATCATTCTTTGAAAGCAATTTTGACGCAATACGTGCCAAATCACTTCCTGTTTGGTTTCCAACTGTGTTTCTCTCTTAAACATATTACAGTCTAATCGTAATTAGGTATTGTGGCTTGGTGCTATTAACATCGCGGGAAGAGACGTTCTCGTAATGCTCCGTTTCTCGTTACGACACAAAATTTCGAGTCTCTCGAAGAATTGTTGTTTTAGTCTCGTCTCATATCCATCGTCAAATGATCGCTCGAGAAATCGCGCCGTATCGAGCAAATGATAGAGAATCTAAGTACGGCCTCTTTTTCTTACCTACAATCTTATAGCTAATATCAGTGTACGCTTGAAAGAAAGGTGTCAGCAGATATGAACGGAAAGAAGAAAAAGAGATAGAAAAAGGGAGCAATGGAGAGAAAAGAAAGAGAAAGGGAACGAGGGAGAATAAGATCGAAAGGGAGACAGAGAATGGGCGGATGAGAGAGAAGAGAGAAGAGTGGCTCTAATTATTACAAATTACGTGGTCTTTGGCAGGCGATCTCTCTCGGGTTACAATTCTACGACGATACACGTAACAGGCAGGAAGATGGAGCACTTATTGAGGATAATGACGGCCAGACGGTTAATTGAAAGCACGTCCCGGCTCTCTCGTGAAATTTCGCAAAGTTCCATGACTAATGCTCGCGTTGGACACGTTTCTCTCCCTTCTACGAGAATCATCATCAACCACGTAACGGCGGATCTATTAAAGTTACCGCTCACTTTATTTGGAGAATCTGTCACTTTCATTTATGAATCAATATTAGCAAAAGTTAGCACAAACCTCATCGAGATGTTTGGGGACCGAAAATTGATTTCAAATTTGTCATGCATCACTCAATCGATTAATGAGACATTTTGCATTTTTATTTTTGTTGTTGGGAAAAGTAAGGTTTCGCCGCCCAGTTATCTGGCAAGGTTCTCTGCTTTTCATCAAGGGTGCGTCCGCCCTAAGAATTCCTGTAGTTGCAACGCGAGAATTTATCCGTCAATCAAATTGACCCAGTTCGTGCAACTGGGCGAGCGTAACCGGTACATTACAGATGGTGTTGAGAAAATTGTGGTGCATGCGCTCGATATTTCTGCGCCTCACCGATGTCAGATCAGCGAAAGTAACCGGGTGATTTTGCCCGTTACGAATGTGCCTGCACGCGTTTTCGCAGTTAATAAGACGAAGAATAAACCATTTTATCGAAGGTTGACTGCATTATACAGACAGTCTTGTATCTTATGTAGTAAATACGTAAATATACTGTACAGGGATAATTAATCTTTTCAATTTGCTTTGTCAAGTAAAGTTACATGCAACAACCTAATGTGACAGAAACTATGCAATAACCTATAATAATTGCATTTTTCATTAATTGTCATGTTTATAATGACTTTAATAAAGTCTCAACATAAAATGTCGCATATTTACGCGGAATTATAATACTTTTCTTTGAAATATATTTTTAAAGAGATTTCAGAGTACACTGTTTCAATGTTGTACTCCAATCTATAAACAAATATCCTTCGCGTCGGGAAATGAACAATTCAAACATGGTTTCGATCCGTTCGTGATACACGTGTTTCTGAGCCGACGGGGTGTAAGGTCTCCACGAGTTAGGACAACGGGTCAGGCACGCAAGTGTACGTTATGTAGGCTGCATGTACATGGATGTAGTATACCTTTGCTCCTCTGCGATCTTAAAGGTCTCTACGTCGGTAGGATCCTCCTTTCTCTCCGGTGCGCGTCACGATTTCTTACCGGCTCGATTATCCCGCCCTCCTACCGTCCTCTCCTCGGGGACGTCTCTTTCCATCTCAGCTTCGTCTCGGCTCCACCGGATTCTACGTTATTCCATAGGTGAAAATCGTCGTTGGTACACGCGTGAGTTCCGTATTCAAAATCCCGTAAATTCTACGTTTCGTAAAACACTTCATAAATCAATCTCCACGTCGGAGTACGTCGAACAAAGTTCAACAGATTACAACGTACAATAGATCACTCGGAGTCTGAGCCGAGCGATTTTCTCGACGCGTATTATTGAATTTGCTAATGAGATCGTTCGTAGTCACGTTCCCAGCGATTCGATCCCCGCGCGATCGTGATCGTATTAACGGTATCGCCGATCTAATAATGCTGCCCGAAATCGTGATGTCATTCCTGACATCGGCATCGGCGTTGGTCCTTTGTGCGCGCGAGTCTCTCTCTATCTACAGGAGAGAATTCCATTTCATAGATATCCAATTTAAGTTGGAACACCAAATTGCACTTTAGTGAACGGAGAACGTCGCGACCGTGCACCACGGCAATCAACTTCCGTAGATCGGGACAGTCCATCAGACTTTAATATCGCTTTCAACATAATCCGCGTTGCCTCGCTGAAATCACGTGTACCATATTTTATATCGACCAGATCACGTTATTGCGCGCAATTGCTATTCTCAGAACATTTCGAACACCGGCTCTTTATACTTGGACACGGCAATCAATTATGCATTCACGTCGCTAAAGAAATGATCGAGTGGCTGGAATCACGGAAACTCGCATTGTTGAAAAACGCAGGGATTATTGATCACTTGAAAAGATAGCGAGAATTAATGTCGTTTTTTTGAATGATCAATAACCCTCATGCCCTGATAATCATTACATGCCGATAATGCGGCTGGATAATTCTCTGTGCCGGACACCTGCTCCGATTAATGGATCGATTGGCGAAGCTAAGTGATACATTCATCGATCCTGGTTACTCTTGACAAGGAGGAAAACGAGAAGGGGTAGAATGGCATCTTGCGATCGTACAAAGGGGTCCGCGACAGTGAAAGTACATACACGGCTACGTGAGTAACCGGGCGGATAGCTTCCGGGTACGATCAGCGGGTTACGTAACGTTCATGTAGAGACAGACGCTATTCGCATTTAGTCCGCTGATTCGAGTCGTCTGCGAGATCGGCAGTGACAGGCGACCGAAGTAGCGCGAGGAAACGGTTCCCCAAGACCTGATCCCCACGTGCGGGCTAGGAAGTTGATCGATCGGTCAATCGATCGAGCGCGAACTAGATCGAAGGCACTTACGTGTTTCCGCGAGGAAACCAGACGCGGCGACTTTTCGAGTCGAAACGAAGCGAAGCCCATAATTTGCCAGCTGTAATTAACGAAGAGGTAACGTACGACCAGGGATCGGCATCAACGATATTTTCAGTAATATTTTCAGCTTTGATTAACAATTATTTTGATAATCAGTAATCAACTTCGAGAAATTTATTATTAATTGATTAATCAGTAATCAAGATCAACAATTTTTTAATTTTAAGTAGTTATCAGCGTGCAGCACCAATTCCATACAGAAAAAAATGAAATTAACGCAATATTTCACTATTTAAATTATTTTTTTATCAGTCATAAAAAATCCTACTTCAACTAATTTTATTAGAAAAATATTGCGTTGAATTAATTTTTTTCTGTATATAATTGCTGCTGTACGCTGATGACTTAAATAATCAAGAAAATAATCCAGAAAAAAATCAACTAAATAATCAAGGATCATCTGACACTGATTACTGAGTGATGAAATAATTGAAAAATTTTTCGGTCTGATTACTGATTAATCAAGTAATTAAAATTATTACGTTCTGATTACTGATTAATCAAGTAACAAAAATATTTTATACTATAATTACTGATTAATCGAATAATTAAAAAATTTTTCACTTTGATTACTGATTACTGGAGTAATTGAAAAATTGTTTATTGTGATTACTGATTAATCGAGTAATTGAGAAATTGTTCTTTTTGATTACTGATTAACCGAGCAATTGAAAAATTGCTTATCTTGATTACTGATTAATCAATTAATCGGGAATTATTTTTTCCTGTTAAATAAATAATTAAATACTCAAGTAATATTAATTTATTATTAATATTTTGCCGATCCCTGCGTACGACACGAATATAAAGACCCGAGTTGTGCCACCGGGAAATTTAACGGCTCGCAGAGAGTTGCCGTTAAATTCTGCGAGTGAAACGTACTGGTAATTCAGGACGCAACGTTAATTATGCTGCAGGACTATTTAAAATAACTTATCAATATCGTAGTATCCACTTGAGGTGCTACTTTTTATTAGTTTAATTATTACATGTCAATTGCTCTTTATTTGATGCCAATTCCTGCTTGAATCTGATGAGAGATTAATATCTCTTTTTCGTTTTTACTAATTTTATCGAGTTGTTAATCGCATTGAAATCTTGATTATCTCATTCAGCGTCAATTCAAATGGCAAAAGAAAATATATGAAGATCAGCAAGGTTGTTATTGATATTAAAGATCGCGATGGAGCCTTCACCTATTACGACAGAAGTCCTTTTGTATGGGACGTTATGTTAGAATGAGACGGCTCTCACGAGCACAAAAAAATGACTCATAATCGGTAGCAGGGGAGACACTTTCCGTGAGTAGAGCGGTGCTCGTTAACGGTCGCGCACCCGTGCCCAATGGTTCTTGACGTTCGTACGACTTGGTAGAGACCTTGACGCTTTTTATCCGGACTCAGTGTTCTCTTTCTCTATCTCTCTCTGTTTCTTAGCGCGGCCGCTCGTTCTCCATGGAACGCAGGGAAGATCGTGGCATGCGATCGCCAGGATATATACCATTACGGGTGTCCGCGCACCGAACGTCATGTGGATGATGTGGTTTCTGAGTAGTCGCGCCGACCGGGGGAGGCGATCATACGCGGTTCCGCATTTCGCGTTTCTTCCACTAAATAATAACAATATTTTGCGTGATTGACGTTACCAAGAGGCCCGGTCAACCTTTCCGAGAGAGGCACTCGCATATTCTAGCTAAATATCTTTTTTCTCGCATGCTGCGGTAACCGAGAATATAAAGAATTATATTTGTGTATAATTTTAAGAGATAAGTAGATAACAGAAGAATTTTTAAGAAACAGAAATTGAAGGTGAAATCAAATTTGATTATTTTATATAGAGTTAAAGTTATTACAAATGCTATATTTTAAAGACAGCTTGTAGAGAAAAATAGAACAATGCGTATGTATTATAAATCATACTAATCTGAAATACTTAATCATACAATTAATCACAATACAATCAGAATAGTTTAAAAATTCTTTCTAATATTACAAACAATTGTGAATGAGCAAAATAACACGCGCACATTGTTCCAGTTAATTAAAGAGTGGCGTATTATATTAACTCGAGAAATCTTCGGGGCACTAATTATCTTTGATAAGATAATGACTAAAGATAATTCAATGAAGTAGAATATTCTATCTCTAAAAAACTAAATCTCATTAATAAAAATTTGAAGATCATAATTGCGTAGTACACGACTTGAGTGAAATCGATCCGCGCATCATTTAGTTTCATTAAGAGCTAATAACGACGAACGCACGATTATCCGTTGATAATTTTCTCCAGCTCGCGAGAAGATTTCGGGACGCGATAATCGATATTATCTTAACGGGATTTTCTCGGTATCAGGGAAGCGCGTGTTAACGGCGGCGCGAAGCTCATTGATCATCGACGGCTTTCAATGGTGACCATCAACCAAGTAATTCAGTACGATCACAGAACAAACGTGTCGTGGTATGAGATGCGATAAAAAGTCGCACGAAACAGTGGTAAGAAAAGAGGAGAAGGAAGCCTTTTTGCCAAGGCCGCGCTCTTCTGAAATCTCTTCGTGGCACGCGTTTGTCACCGGACAAAGAGGACAATTCACGCAAAGTTCTTGATCGCGACGATCCTCGATTCTCGAGAGAAGGTCGAGCACGCGTCGATCGTCAAAGAATTTGAATACGCAGGATATGTTCTGTGCAACTTCGCCGAGAGGAGCCGATTTAATGATTAATGCAAACGTTTCAATTCCGTTACGTCGAGTGAATAATGACAGATACGAAGCGATTAGGTCGTTCGAGGCGTGTCAGTTTGAACGCAAGAATGATTTATAGTCACATGTATTATTGTATTATTAAAAAGTTTTATCAGCTGACTGCTCCACACGGAAACGTTTCGTATTCTAAACAGCCGCGATTATTATCATATTTTAGCGAATATTATCGTAATGTGACACTTTTTATGATTCTTTACAAATATAATGTAGCGTTGGAAGATCTTTTAACAATATCACGTGTAGTCACTCGTGCAATTTAATTTCACTTTTCAAGTTTATGCAACTGGTCTTAATAGAAATTTAATTTATGTTCGCGAAAGAGAAGGGCCAGACTCGAGGATACCGTGACGATATATGACAGATATTACTCGTCCATTTGATTGATTTCCTTGCGGTGGTCGTACGACATACCGTTTACAAATCGCGTGAAAGTTTGTCAGTGTCATATGTAATCGAAATGTCGCGGTACTTGGAAAAAATACACACAATTTTAAATATTATTAACAGTTAAAATGGGCTTTAAAATTGCTAAGAAATATTTTAAACTGTTTCCTTGTAGTAAATTTTTTACAGATAATACTTTTTAATTAATGATATTTTATTTTGAATATAATAACAATGTATTTCATCTTTTACAATAAGAAAAACATTATTTAATTACGATAGATACGTAACGCGTAGCGAGATATACGATACATAGAATTATAATTAAATCACATACCCAGATTTTCGTTAGCTGCGAGTTGTGTTTTTCTTACCTGTAACAGAAATGTAAATATATCATAAGATATCAGTTCACATATATAGCACATAAAGAAAGTGACATTTCACTGCGAAAGCAACTAACGAGCTCTCGTCGCAGTTACGTGAAATATCTGGCCAATGGAGAACGCCTATGAACATTATATGATTAATTCGCATTCCCGTTATATTATTTATTATAGCGATCGAGTCCTTGCGAGAACGACCCACGCGACGCGATAGAAAGATAGAAAGAGCCACTTGGCTCGCGCAAGACAATGATTTCCAGCGCGAGGCTGGTTGCCTAACCATCGTGCCGCTGAGAAACCACGCTCCCGGCGACTCTCGGACATAGAGTAAATATCGATTCGAGATAGAAAGAGATAAGCCAGAAAGAGAAAGAGAGAGGGATAGCTTATTATGTATTACGTGGGATAAAATCTCTAAGTGCACCGAGAGATGAAACCAAGTCGAAGAGATAAAGAAGAGATTCGCGCATTACGCCATTAGGTGGGCAAGAAAAAGGGATTAAGTAAACCAAAATCAATCATATCTCGATTGGATCGTAAGTAAATAATTTAAGAGAGTAGTAACGAAAGAGATTACGTCGATAGATGCTATCCTAACCGTGCCTTAAAAAGCTTATATGTCTTTGATGTAAATTGGCAGGTAGTTAGCAGGTGATACACAAGATGAACAGTGAGAGAAAGAAGAAGAAAGACATGATGCCCATATGTAAAAAAAAAATACAATATCAGTGTGGCAACCTAGCACCTGCCTCAGCCGGTTGCCACCAGAAAAGCAACCCCGGTGACCAACAAGGATGCTATGTCTTATCGCCAATAGGGGGCGATTCCGAGAAAAACAAAATTCGTGAGCAAGAAATCCTCATCGAGAGGATAAAAAGACCGAAACTCGAGGGCCTAACAATTCACTCCCGGAGTTGGAAACTCTTTCACGACAAGAGTCCTCTTTCCTGGTCGTGGAACGAGTTGGCTCGTTAGAAGAGTCCGATGAATTTTCATCAGCTAAGACGTTGTCTTCCTGCTTCTTGTGAAGTTTAACACTCATACTGTCGAAAGAATCCCTCCTCGATCGGAGGAAGAACTCTCTTGGGGTAACACTTGTCATAAGACGCAGTGGAACGTATAAGGACGAGGCCAATCAGACCCGAACGTAGACGACAGCCACCACCATCGACAGCAGCTACAGCAGAACCGAAAGCAACCAGCGTCGTCAGAGTTCCAGTCTCAGCAGCAGCAGCAGCCTCCGGCTTTATATTATAAAACGCGCTTTATAATAATAATTATTGTCACGCTGGTGATATCGATAAGTACTAGATCAGTAACTAGCGTTCAACAGAAAATTGGAGAACAAGGGAAGAAGGAGGAACGTTCAACGCTAGAAGAGAGTACACGAGGAGGTCGCGGAGAGGAAGAGAGATGGATGAGTAGGTAGGTTGGTAGGTAGGTAGGTAGGTAACAGTCAGGCAATCAGGCTGCGCGCGGCGCAGAGTTCGCGGCGGCGTTATTATCTACTTGGGTGGACAGGTGCCAGGGAGTTCGCAAAAGTGCGCGCACCATGCTCCCTCGCCGGAAGATCGTTATCAGAGGGAAGGAAGACGAGGAGGTGGAAGCACGGGGAAAGGAAAGAAGAAGAGAAAGAGAGAAATATGGAGCTTCCAAGAGAGCAGATCGGAGTGTTGGGTCCACGGAGGATTCAGGGAGAGGACGCGCGGCGTAGATTCATACGGACGTACTACTAGACGTAGTCGTTGCCGACTAAAGGCGTATAAGCCACGTTAAGGGGCGGTGGCGGCGGCGGCGGCGGGTATCAGGAGGAATAAAAGGCCCAGGTAGCATAGTTGCACGCACATTCCCGGTTCACAGCCTTGACTCCGGTGGCGAACGAGCCGACTAGAGAGGCAGCGACCAGCGGCAGCAGCGAACGGCTGTTGAACGAGCGAGGAGGAACGTAGGCCGGCGCGTACGGACTAGCTTGCGCGGGCCCCGACTAGCCGACGAGAGTCGTAGATAGAGAAGAAAGAGGAGGATGAGAAGGAGAGGAGGGAAGGAAAAGAGAGGGAGGAGGAGATAGCCTCTCTCTAGCGCGCTCACCAGGCTACGCTCGTTCGCTCGACGATGGCAATTATACGCGCCGGAGCCATCCCGGCTAGATTCAAGATCAGATAATCCCATCTGTCGGTGTAAGCGGTCCGCAAACGATCCCGCGAAGCGATCGGGTATCCTCCTCCCGAGCCGCGCAAGCGATTTTTCCGCAGGCCGCTCTCCGGTGGAAAGCTCGCGCCGGCTCGGGAGTCCGGACGGGTAAGGCGGGGGGCGCCGAGGGTGGAACGTCGATTCTCGCCGATGGGAGCTCGGGATCCGGCGAGGCGCCGGGAATTCGTTGGGGTGTAGAGGGGCGAGCGGGACGTTTTCTTGGGAAAATCTTGTCGCCGGAGGATCTCGCGCGAGATTCCTACGGCGAGGCTACGGCGAATCGCGTGAGAGAAGTGAACACGAGCGGAAACGCATCTAGAATTGCGGAATGTAAGGCTCGGCCAATTATACTGCTCTCCATTGTTTGCGATACAAAACATTTGCTTTCTCGATCGCAATGATTAAGATGTTATAAATCTTATTTAGTAAAAATGCGTGATTGTCATGAAATATTTGCCTGTCGCCCAGATCGCAGCAACGGGATGCAAATTGTTGGATAAAATATTTCGGCGATGTCAGTTGTGAAATGGACGCGCGCAAATTCGGACCCTTGAAGAATATCGATCGCGGAACATCGATCGAAAGAACGCCACTTGTCTCGGTGACTGTAAAACGTGCTAACGGATACGTGTCTGGCGTGCCGAACGCCTACGCCAAGATCTGACGCCATTCCAATGTTAATTGAGGTGCCTAACGCCCACGAAGCTCGAGGTGTTCGCGGCTGGCCTGGCAATCATCAGTACCGACTATCATTAGCTCGACCGTCATGCCGATAAACGCTCAAATTTTCGCGGCAATTCGCCCAACGAGTTAGCGGGATATCCAAAGTTAAATTCGTATCATCAACGTAGTATACGTGCGTGTATGTGCATGTGCTCATCATTTTTATATCAAGATAACGAATATAATAAGAGGAAGCATGAGAAAGAGATATCAAGAGAAGTGATGATCATTATTGATCATATCAGTTAGACAACTTAATACAACAGTGAGATTTCGATCTCTACTATAATATGTTTGAGAACTTGAAAAAAAATTAATCATAAAGAAAAAAATGAAAAAAATAACATCTTGCGAGTTTCTTCAAATATCAAAAATCGGGTTATATCGTTATTACACTAAATATTTAATAAATTTAATAAATAATTGTTTAGAAAAAGTGCTTACACGATAATTAGCTAAACGTTGCCAAGAAGAAGTTGGTAAATCGTGTTCGTCCTTGTGACACTCGCGGAAAAATGCGGATAAGCTGCTGATGAAGACACGCGGACTAGGATTTCTCGCGAGAGGGAATCGAAAGCGGTACACGGAAGAGGGTGCGAGAGAAGAACGAAAGCGCGCGAGGGAAGATGGAGACCACGGTCGCTTCTGGCAGGCAGACAGAGAATAGAGCCACTGTCTGCTCCAGCTGGAAAAATCAGCTCTGAATCACTGCTCGCGCGCGCGGCCTACCTGCTGCCATATTGAGGAACCCGCTCCTCGGGCGTTCTTTTAGAGCTCATGCAGTCAGGAGTATAAATAGCACCCTTTGAGGATACTTGGGGACACACTACCCCGCGCACGTCCATGCATCACCGTGCTGCGCACCATTTCCACTTCTCGGGTGCAGATGCACGCGCACGCATGCACGCCTGATCCTGATAAGCCTCACGGTGCAAAATAGACGAGCGTTAAGCGCTTGCCCTTTGTAAAGTCCTGCGTAAAGCGGACATCGAGCGCGAAGATGGCTGTATCGAGCTACAATCTGCACTCGACCCGATTAAAGAAGGCTTACTTCCAAACCGCCTGAAACCTATGTTTGTTGAGGAATTATGTGCTGCGAAAGTTTCATGGGAATTTTTATGGAGGAAATTTTAGATTAAAAAATAAGCTTCTTTAATGTACAATTTATTTCATGAAAAATTACAAATGTGATCCATTTCGTAGTTCAAGTGCCTCAGTTATTGCTTGGTGAACAAAAGTTGTATTCAAATTTGCTTTAATGAATTGCAACCAAATAAAAATTATGATAAATTTATTTCTACTGCAATCGATACAAGAAAGATGCTTGTCTCCCACAGATGGCAAATTGATCATTAGACGTCGAGAGTCATTTCGATAAGCGCGTCATCTCGTGGACGCGAGTGACGCAAGGGAACAGAGATTAGAAGATGATTTATGCATGCGTGCGTACGTGCGACTAGCCAGTTCGCGTATCAGCGACTCGGGGCTGAAACGGGATGAAGCGCGCGTGACGTTACAATGCGTCGATCTCCTCTCGGCGTATCCTCGCCTCTGCCGCCGCTTCGATTCCGCTTCGCTATAATAGAACGGCGCCCGCAGCCTTGCGGAGGGACCGGGCGAGAGACGTGGGCGTCTTTATCGATGCAGTAATACGCCGTGGCGAGTCGTGAGCGTTCGAGGGGCCTCACCTCCGTGGGCCCCGTTCCTCCTTAAGAGCGCGCGCGGCCGTTCCGCTCCGCGTCAGCAAAAAGCACCAGTTTCGTGTCCTTGCGGTAGTACACCTTGGACCTCGAGGACAGGATAACAGCATCTCCCGGTAAGGCCGCCGAGGCCCTGGGCCTCGGCCCACGTTCTCGACCGACTCACCGCCGTCGCGTTCCACCCGACACCTACCACATCCTCGCCCCCGCCGCCGCCGCCCTGTCCCGGTAACGCACCAGGAAGAACGTTTACCTTCCTGGCGAACGGGCCCCTTAAACCAGAATAGAACGCCGTATCTGTCCGATTTGATTTCGGTACTTGACCGCGCGCGGCACGTAGGCCGCGCGGACGGATCGGCGCGTAATTGTACGGAAGAGGATTATATCAATTTACGACGCAGGCTCCTTTTAACGGCGTCTCCGCGCACCGCGTGAATGGGATGTGTCTTGAAATTAATAAATGTACGAACGAGCGGGCCTCAATGAGACTTTGTTGCGGGATTTACGGCCCACTTATGTCGTCGTTTTATATTGCTCATATACATTCGGCTGTTCGGGGGATGCACGTTACGTAAATAGTAATTCTTCTTCCTGTTTCGCGTTATAATACGCGTCAATCATCCCGTTTCTTAACGTAGAATGTTTTTAAACGTGAATTGAGAAAAATATCTTACAATCAATGATGAACTGCTCATTCTTTTTTTGATAATTTTGATTTTGCATTACGCTAAAAGTTTTTCTACAAGAAGCAGTCTAAAGCTTCTCTAAGTAATATTAAATTAATTAGTGTACACATTTAATATATGTATATTATTTGCATTTACAAATGTGATACCTTAACTATTATATTTAAGGCTAGAAGAATACTTGAGTATATTCTCCCGCAAATAATTTGATACAACACCTGCAACACATTCGAAAGAGAAATCTCACAGCTAATTTTTCGTGTTGACACGTTCATCCGTTTTCGCCGAAAGGATCCGAAAATACGAACACGTATCGTTTGCAAGAGTTAAGTTCGCGTGCTCGTGTCCGTCGCTCGATAAGATCTTTAGGTCGAAACCAAGTTAGTTAATATTCTACTCGAGTAGACTTTATGGTTTATGAATGCATGATACGAGTCGTGACACCAACAGCGTATTTATGAGCGATTAACCAAGGTTAGTCTTACACCAAGGTATGTCTGAAGTCATTTCGAATCTTGTGAGAAACCTCAGAGTTATTCTAAAACTGTTTAAAAAATTAAAATAACTTCCGGAAATTTGATATAAATAAACTATCTAAGTTATATATTCTTTCTTCCTCTTTCTCCCTATTAATGTATTAAATAATCATGCATTAAACACTAATATAACGTGTCTAAAAACAGTGTTTAATAAAATGCAATTTAGTGCGACTAAAAATCTAATTTATTATATTACAGTTATAAGTTGATTAAGATTTATGTGATATGTACATTTTAATTGTAATCCGATTTTAATTTCACACATTATGTGCAAATTAACAAATACAATGTACGTCTTATATGCTGCTTATCGATACCAAGAATTGCACGCGTGCGTTTGCCATGACTTGGTCTTTAATACTTATTGACGTGCACAGAATTTTCAATGACTCCGGATGTCTGTCACTATAAAAGCAGTGAAAATAATATGATACGTAAAATTGGCGAATAAAAATATAGCATTTTAATGGACACATTATTTTAATAACCAGTTTCAAGGATTTACTTCTATCAATGTATGTATCTAGAATTATTTCTAGATTCTTACACCCTTTTTTCAATACTTACGAGCGCTTGTCTTATCGAGTTCCGCAATTTTGAGAATGATCTTTCGTTCAATTAACGGCACGTAGGATTTGCCTGAGGTCCGTGACGTGGGTGTAAAGGACAGTGATTTCTACGTGGGCCCCGATCCAGCTTGATCGCACCAGGAAGTATCCATCGTGCGGACAGCCGGGCTTTTTTCGCCAAGCTGGACGATATGCTTCCGCCGTGGATTTTATTAACGAATTCATAACGCTTTTACGAGCGGCGATGGTCCTGTCACATCGAAGAAGCGATCGCTATCGACGGTTCGTGTAACGCGATACGTACGTGTTAAATAACGCGACACTAAAAAGCCGTATAGATGAACAAATAATAGAGATAGACTCGTCGACTCAAAAAGTTTTAGCGGTATCTTTGTTTTTATAACGAGCTGAACTTCCGCCTGCGACATGCTTAACAATCGATTATGGGATCGCGCAAAGAATCGTGTCACTTTATCTGCTGTTCTCGATTGTGTCAATTTTCATGATAGACATACAAATTATTGCGCGAGTCACGTAGGCGGGCAAACCTGCTGCATGGATGTTGACTGTAACAAATACGACTGAGAACTTTCAGTCGATATGTCGCGTGAAGAACATGGTATTTCGAGATCCCAATATCATCAATGTCGATCAAAACTGTACGTGATTTTCTCTGCGTGACAGATAGTTGGAAATCGTATGAGACATAATAATCATTATACATCTCATACAACTAAAGTGTTATTAAAATGTAAAATTTTCTAACATCTTAAAAATGTAGAACAAAGGAAAAGTTACGAGTTACAAGAAAAGATTATTAAAAATATTATTTCACAATCATAACATAACCTCATATTATTTTATATTCTATAATATAAAATATATTAAAAAATATGTGTTTGGATAACAAAATAAATACGGTAATTAACTGTAAAGTGTGTGAGTAACATAAATCTATCATAACATTCAAAAGCTAGCTTTCCGCATCCCAATTACCACAGGGGCCAATTAGCTCCCCGCGGGCACCCGGAAATCAGTTGTCATATGTTACGCTTAACTCCGAAAGCAAGAACAATTTGTTTGTTGCATAACGTATCCAAATGCCTGTCCTGCAGGCTTTTTGTTCCATCACGATAATTCGTGTAGATTAAAATTCTCATTAGCGAACCCGTGGAGGGTTAATACTCTCTGTTGATTCAAATTTAATGAATCCTCAGATTTGTATGATTATTTCTCACTACGCCATTCGTTTGACAGAGACCAGTTTTTGTGCTGAATTTATTCTTAAACTTCCGTTTATATATTTTTTGTTACATGAATATTTTATATCAAGGAACATGTATCCTTATATTTTTAAGCACATTAGAAATAAGATAAATGAGATGAAAGAAAAGAGTATATTATTTAAGCATACTCGTACAGGATGTTCCAATGCTTAATGTTTCTTGAGTTTTTTTAGTTATTTTGGAGTCAATTTTCTCTTGATAAAAATTCGTAATAACGAAACTCATTACTACGAATTCTCAGTTTTTGAAGAATTCTCGTATTTTCATAATTTACCCTCAAATAAGAATTCTATTAAAATCCACTTGAAGTTAATTAAAGATACATTGTTTCTCGTCATTACAAGCGGGAGGCTATATAACGCAGAGGAAATTTAAGAAAAGCGTGGAATGGAAAAATAAAACCGAGAAAAAAAGAAAAGATAAAGAAGAATAAAGTAATAGATCTGACAGAGAAAATCAGTTTTATTAATTTCTCGGTCGGCGATCGATCATAAAAATCGATAATTGAGCACCAGGTCCCGCCACACTGGGTTCCGCCATTATTCAGCCCGGCTGCTCCTTACGCTGCTTCTTTCGGGCTTTTTTCCGTGCGCGCCTCGATACGCGAGACACGTACCGCAATCGCACGGACGAGGCAAAATAATTTAGTACGACCATTCTGGACGCGTGCATCGGCGGATCGGCGCAATGATTGGTCACGACGCGCACCGGTCGCGCCAGTTCGCGCACGCGTAGGGCCCGCCGATTCCCGTGTGATACACGCGCATCGTCCTCGTGTCCGTTCCTCTCTTTCTCCTTTTCTCCGACGTCCACCCCTTTCCACCGATCCTCCGGTCTCCTTGTCGTCCCCTTCTCTCTGCCACCGATTCCCTCGTATTACATTCCACAGCCAGTTTAATCGTTCATGCGCGGCTGGATGCGCGAAATGGAGTTGCGTGCTCGGCGATAAATGGGACACTTCGTTTCTCGATCGGGCATCTCTCCGTGGACGAGTTTATTCGTTCGCGAGTGCGCGCGATCCCGCCGAACCGGCCGATCGGATTGGCCGAGGCCGGCGTCCCATGACTGGTTCTGTACGTGTGATACGCGTACACGGAGGCCTCGGTGTGCTATCGCAGCGGAGATCCTGCGGGGCTGCCGCGAGTTATCGCGGTACACAAAGTGTAGCGGCAACGGCCTGAAATTATAACGGGTGTGGCGATGTTACGACTGTCGGATGTATACGATGTTATCAATGGTCGACGCTCCCCCTAGTCTAAACGAACGTACGAAGCCGAGTTCCGCTGCGTTACCGCGCCGTCGCGGAAAAACCGCAGACTTATCTTTCAAAACTGTTCCCTTTGATATCCGGTCCGACGAATCATCGTTGCGTATTTCGTTTGCAACTCGAGTACAGACTCGTCTCCATGTTAGCTCAATATTGCCAGAAGCGCTTAAGTACCGTAAACAAGTGGCCATCAATCTGCTATTATTTCGAGATTACTTTGAGCGCAAATGACAAATGACTAATCTTGCCCAAATCAGACGTAATGCTTGTGCAGCAGAATTTTCTTCGCTGTAGGTCAAATTAATCTTCATTAGATTAATGCAAGCGCTTTATCAACTTTGGGGTATTCTTTTGAACGTCCTTGGGTAGTTTCCCAGGCGCTCACTGAAACGGCAGTGGCCCTGTTCCCATCTCGCGAAACAGGTGGTTCGGGATGTTGAGGGTTAATACGAGAAGCGGACGATGAACCCGAAACGCGGCCGAGTCAGTATCAGAAAGAGAGAGGAACGGCGAAAAGGGTCGGTGACCCGTGATTTAGCGTAAAACTCAAGGGGCCCGGTTCTGGTAGGGTCATCGGTGCGGACCCGGCATCCCGTTCGGACGAACTCGTCGACAAATCGAATCGGGACGTTCTGAGGAACGCCTCCGGTCATCCCCGGGGGATGAGAGGACGTTATTGCGACAACGGGACGTGCGTACGCAACGTCACGTTCGGATTTCTGGGGTCTGGCCGCACCGACGATTGCTCCGTCCCCCTTCCTACGATAAATAATGCCGCGTGGAAGTGTATACTCGCGGCACAGGCCGCCGCTATTAAGTCGCATTGTTCCGCAACCGCGCAACGGTGCATCCATAATCCGAGCGTGTTATCCGAGCGGATACAGTTATGGCCTCGAGGAGCCGCGAGTGCATCCTCTGTCGCTTGGCGCGCCATTGATCATGGCGGAGATGATCTGCTGGCGTCCGTGAGGAGTCCTGCAGGACGCGGCTTTTGCTCAGAACCGCGCGGAAAAGTCACGTGCGACCCGTGCGAAATCATTGCTCGATCATCGGAGAACAGAACGATGCCCGATCACGTGGTCGCGCGAACGATCGTAATGGAATCTCGTCGCTGCATTTCGTAGAGTGCATCTCGGGGATTGCGCGAACAATGCCTACCGGTAAAGTCTTTCTCAGGACTCGCTCCGCGCGCTTCTGATATTATAATAGTAGATACAGCGATCTATGAAATTGCGAAAAATAGGTATACGTGAATAAAAAGAAAACTGCAAAATTGAAGAAGATGTATTATCAAGTATCCTTATTAAGGGGGGAGCCTGCTTTAGAACGTTGAAAATAAGGTATAATTTTACGAATTTTTTTGGAGAAACTGTACAGCGGATCATTATAAAACTTTGATGCATTTATTAGTACATGTTTAAAGATAAAAAAAATTATTTTTTGATTTGAATATATCGCCTGTAGAGGTCGTCCTGGAGGCATCTTAGTGCAGCCGGCATTGTAAATTGGTGAGCATTCTCCTGCCTCCAAATTTCATCCAAACTGAAAAATTGAAATATTTTCTCGTTATTTATGAATTCCCATCGTCGATGAACCTTTAATATTCATAAAAACATTAAGTTAAACAATTACTTTTGCATGAAAAAGTTCAACAACTTTGCCTAAAAATCGTACTTTTGTGTTCTAAGCTCCACCATTTTGGCACTTTTCAACTTTTTTCTTCTCTCTTTGGTTCATCGACGATGGGAATTCATAAATAACGAGAACATATTTCAATTTTTCAGTTTAGACGAAATTTGAAGGCAGGAGAATGCTCACCAATTTGCAGTGCCGGCGACGCGGCTGCACTAAGATTTCTCCAGGACGACCTCTACAAGCGATATATTCAAATAAAAAAATAATTTTTTTTATCTTTAAACATGTACTAATAAATGCATAAAAGTTTTATAATGATCCGCTGTATAGTTTCTCCAAAAACAATTCGTAAAATATACCTTATTTTCAGCGTTCTAAAGCAGGCTCCCCCCTTAAGTGCAATGCGTGTACGTACTGAGGTATACGTTATCGTATAAATTCCATTCTTTCACGTTAAAAAAGAAAAAAAATAAAACTTGAGCTGTTTTGCGGGCACGTCTTCACGTGCATAGAACGTATAGTGGCGTTCAGCCCGCTCGGCGTTTCCACTCTTCGTTTAATTCCAATTACATCGGGGAATCGCGTGGACGGTTAATAATTAAAGGGCTGGCGGCAAAAATGTATACCGAGTCCATAATTTATAAGATCCACTCTACATACGACTTCGTACTTAAAGCAGCCCTTACAAATTACAGACTCCGTCCGCTGTTGCTTTGAAGCCCTTAATTACCGCTACAGTCTCCTTTCGCCGAGATTTGTCCATCTCGGCGAGAGGCGCAACGACACGCGGCGAACAACGCTCGTCGATTAGCTCGTCTCGATTTTTCCCACACTCGCGAGAAGGAGGGTAGGTCCACGTCAGCGGCACATTTAATATTCACCTAACTTCTCGACAGGGGGATGGGCCCGTGTATGCGCCGGGGCACTCCCGTCCCACTCTCTTTCGTCGGATAATTCCAATTCCGCGGCGGACATTGACGAATCATCGATTCGCGCGGGCATCATTAACCGACCGGCTACCTACATGCGTCGCCTGTTACCGGGCTCGAACGAGGGCCCGGGTTATTGGCCAGGTGCCATTTTTTCGAGTCATCGCGATTGCGGTACGCACCGCAGACCGGGATGTATTTTTGCGTATGAGCTGAATGACGCCGGTATTATGCGAGCGGAGTCAAAGAATTCAATGTAACACGATGATGTAACCCATTTTTCTTTGTTTGGTTCTTTTCTCTTGTCCTTTTCAAATCCCGATTCCTAGAACGTTACGTTATGCTTTTTAATGAGAATCGAACGTTCCGTGAAATTGTTGGATGCAAAGAGAACCATGACTCGAAGTTCTAGGTATCAGAGTCTGAAAAGGAGAGAAGAGGGAGATCTTTTACCGCCTTTATTCCGCGCGTATGCTTCTGTGCTTGTCCAACTAATTGCAAATCGGAAAATCAGGATTGGCTAATCCAATTCAGTTTCCTCCCAACTGTGGAGGAATTTTAACTGTGATAGAGGCTGTTACATGAGTAATCCTACCTATTGGCAATAACCACGATGATAGGAGGAGTCAACGTCTCCATTTCGTTGAAATAACGAGGATAGCTAGCATTAATTTCCTGAAGTTGTTAGATAACAAGATAAGAAATGTGAAGGAGGATGATATTTAACAACCATAATTCCAGCGATAATCGCCGTGAAAAGTTTCCTGTTTATTACCTCCGCTCCACGATGCCCGCACCATCGCATTAGCGGTGGGGTCCGCTCTATTTTTCGCAAAAAGACCCGCCGCGTCGAGATAGCGATTCTTTCGTGTCGCTTCGTCGCCGTCGGGAGATACAGCGTCGCTGGTGCATCGCGATGACGAGCCGCGGACGCAGTAACGCGTAATAAACTTTATTAATGACTGTTTCGCGCGACCGGGCGAGGACACGCGCACGAGCGGATAACGCGTATACGAGACGGATGACGTCACTTGCGGGAACGTCCTACTCGTGCACAGCATCCGCGAGGCCGAAGGCACCGTGAGCACGTACACGCGATGCGAACACGCTCGCGTCGTAGGCACCGCGCGCGAGACACGTGCAGGGGAGGGGAATCAACGCAGAAGTGAATGAATGTAGCGAAGCGTGGGCGAGCAGTGGTTCTCCGGCTGCGCCATCTCCGTCCCCCGATAAGCGATAAAGGTCGATCAATCGGGCAAGATATGCCCGATGCGCCTTTAGAATTCCCTGATTGCCATCTGAATTTTATTAGGATTTTATCAAGATGGCAGTCGAGGGTGCTGCAACATGCCGCGCGAATGTAAAATCAGATCATGCGATTGTAATCACTGAAATGATATAATTGTCTATCAATATATCAGAGATTACGTCATCTTAAACAATTACGCCGATAAAGGATCACTTTTTTTTGCAAGCAATTTCTTTTGATGGAGTATCATTTGAATCTTGGAATTTAGTTTCATTGATTGAATCTTATCAAAACAACAATGTGAAGAAATGTCGAAGAACATTTATTAGATACTGATGGAAGTCATTTTGAAAAAGAAAACATTTTGCACTTAAAATCCAGGTTGAACGAGATTGATGTTTCTTGTGCGAAGATATTTGCAAGATTCGACCATGCAAGGCACATGGAGTTTTGTATGAGCGGAGCTGAAGAGGGTGCATACGTGCACGCGACCAGTCGACGAGCGTCAGCACCAGCGCCGGGAATGGTATCCGGCTGCCGTCGCACCGGCTAGACACGGCGCTTGATTCATTCATGAAAAACACGAGGCTTTATCCCAATTAACACGAGTCTCCACTCAATTCATACGACCGCGGTGATGGTCATTAATTGTCCGTGGTACCACTCGCGACCACTTCGTCGATACGAGCCTCTTGGACACGGGGTAAGAAAAGGAGGAGGACGCGCGGATGGGAACCTGGGTTGAGAGAAGGGCGAGGAGGGATAGGTTTGCGGGACGAATGGAAAAAGTCTGGACCTGCTTGTACTTAGAGCCTTTCTCTCGATCTATGTACCTAGCCTGCATCCGCGGCAAGCGCCAACTATTAGGTTGTTCATTAAGTTCTGCGGTTTTTTGCCCTAAATTAAAACATAAATCTATTGTACTTACACATTTATTCAATCTAGAATGTATTGTCCATCTTGATCGACCACCTTCTGTCAACGTTCTGGAAGGGACATAATGCCGCGTTTGTAGAAGTCGCGCGACTTCTGCGCGAAAAAGTCCTTCAAGTACGTTTGAATAGCGTCCACTGAATTAAAGCGCTGCCCGTCGAGATTGTTTTGGAGTGACCGGAACAGATGGTAATCCGACGGCGCAAGGTCTGGGGAGTACGGTGGGTGCTGCATGACTTCCCAGCCAAAGCGCTTCAACTTCTTCTTGGTCACCAAAGCAGTGTGTGGTTTGGCGTTGTCGTGGTGGAAGACAACGCCCTTCCTGTTCGCCAATTCCGGCCGCTTCTCCGCCACTGCCTGCTTCAATTTTTCTAACTGAGCGCAATGCTTCTCGGCGTCGATGGTCCGACCGCGCGGAAGCAGCTCGAAGTACAGGACGCCTCGCCAATCCCACCACACACTCAGCATTACTTTCTTCGGATGCAAATCCGCTTTGGCAACCGATTGTGACGACTCACCCGGACCGCATCATGACCGCTTGCGTCGAATGTTGTTATATACCACCCATTTTTCATCTCCCGTGACCACCCGTTTGAGAAAGGCCTCCAGCGAGTTCCATTTCAGCAGGGATTCACGGATCATGACGCGGTCCAAAATGTTTTTTTCGGTGAGCTCGTGAGGGACCCAAACATCTGCTTTTTTCGACATCCCAAGCCGTTTTAATCGCTGCGCAACCGTTGTATGGGCGATGTCGAAGCGCTCCGCGATCTCCCGCGTCGTCAGGTGTCGGTCTGCTTTGATTGCGGCCACGATTTGGTCGTCGTCAGTGGTGGATGAGACGACCGGAGCGAGCAGCATCGGAGACGTTCACATCTCCGGAACGAAAGCGCGCAAACCAACGCTGACAAGTGTCAGCGCTTATGGCCGAGTCCCCGTACACGCCACATATCTCACGTTGCGCGTCCGTCGCTTTTACTCCTTTGCGGAAGAAAAATAGCAAAATGTGCCGAAAATGCACCTTTTGATCCTCCATTTTCAATGAATAGCGCGTACACACAACACGTCAAAACACAACAAAGACTCTGGCGAAATGTCAAGCGTTGTCTAACCTGTCACGGAGTATGCGGCAATCCGCGGTTCAGGCGATGCATGCTATCTTTTTCAATGGACAAACGCTATCTATCAAAAAAACCGCAGAACTTAATGAACAACCTAATACATCCGGACGCTATAGGCCGTTCGTTATAGCTCGCGTACGTCCGACAGCGTTCAGAGTCGACTAGCTGGGACCTCCGGTGATAAGGGTGGCGCCTCCCGAGATTCCTCTGTTTCTTACCATTCTTGGCTTGCGTTAAAATTCTTTTCTCGCGTAAATATTTTGTACTCTTCCAACCAATGTCTAATGGCAATCGGATACTGTCTACAGAATTCCTGCAGTTGTACCGCTGAAACAGTCCTGTTCGACTTCTTTTTTCTACAAGGTTGATGTAATTTTAGATAGAGAGATCTAAGATGGTATGCATACTATTCCTAATTAAGAAGCATTCCTAATCACGTGAATTTCATGAATTTGGCTTTCTTTCGTCCAAAGACTTCATCTCTGCTTCAACCTTTCACACATCGCAAGTGTTCTCTCTCGGCATCGACACTCTTCTCCCCGCAAACATCGTCGGCTGCGTCTTATCTCTCTTTTCCCGCGAGCACGCATCCATCTCCCACCGCGATAAACGTTAATTCGCACCGCTGTCGCTTTATTTTCTCGGCTGCATTGTGCAACGTCTTACATCCGCGCGCTGCGTACACGTACGCACGTCCCGCCAGCAGGCAAGCGCTCTATCTTACACGCGGCGTGTCGCGGTCACCGGCGCTTGTCGCGTTTTCGACGAGACGTGGAATTCGGCCTTGGCAAGCAGATAAGAAGAGATGGCAAAAGAGAGACAGAGACAGAGAGGAGGAGAGAGAGAGAACTTCGCCGCGCATAGCCGTCGGCGCTCTTCCGATGGGACTCGCCCTTCCTCTCGGCGTCATCGTCGGTGTGAATTTTTCTCCCTTCAGCGCTTTTCCCCGCGAATCGATCGCGGCGCCGCAACTGCACCGAGCAAAACCGGTCCACTTAGAAGCGCGTAGTAGCGCCGATCGAGAATACCGCCGAGACCGCCGATGCCGATGCGCGAAGATACCTCTTAGAACCAAGCGGGAGAAAGAAGGAGAAAGGAAAAAGAGCGAGAGCGAGAGAGAAAGAAAGAAAGGGAGCGGGAAAGGGAATCTTTCCCGCGATTCCGTGCCGCGGTATTGCGATCGCGTAGCAGCGGCATGCGCGCGGTCAGCTCGTGTAGGAGCGAGTCGGGTGTTTGTTACGTATGATCAAACATTTGCCTTTAATTGGCTGACGTTATAACGCATCGATCCAATTAGGAGCCGGATAGAATAAATCGTTTAATCGGCGACAGTGATTTACATTCTTCTTGTACCTCGGGGGGTCGCGTGTACGTCGGGACCCAGCCTCACGTAATCTTCCTTCCTGCTTCGGAAATTATCACGGACGTGCGGTTCTTGGGTGCAGTTTAAGATAGATTATTTAGTGGGGTTAATCGCAACATCACAGAGATTACTAGATTTCTTTTGCATTTAACTATACTCTTGGTACGGTTTCTTCCAATCTTCATTTTGTAATCATCTTATCCTATATGACATGTAATATTCTCATAGCAAATCTAATATTTTACGATTACTATTCGTAAGTCTTGAATGTTTATAGTCAACATTAAGTAAATTATTAAATCATTTCCTGTTGTTGAAGAGTTATACATCTTCCGAGAATAGCTTGTAAAAATGATGGGGAAAGCTGAAAGGCCAATACATGCGGTGCATAAACTATCCTTATCCCAAATCGGACGATGTAAACGACTGAGTCGGCTTCGATATGGCTTCGAGAGTCCCCGTGAGAAAATCGTGATCGTTCGTGACATGACTTTCAGTTTCCCAAGTGGCTCTTCTCCGCGTGAAAGTCTAGAGAATCATCGGACATGTCAGTAGAAAGCACTTCCACTATCGTGTTTGCATTGTCGTTGTCGTCAATATTTGGGAAGCAATTGTAATAATTCAATAGAATCCAAGCAAAAATTATTTAAAGCATTTTGACCAAGCGGAACGGATAAAATGCGTCACGTGAAATATGTTATTTTATTATAAAAATTATTTACTGATCATCAATTACTAAATATGAATAGTATTATTCCGTTTGTTTTTAAAATAAATTTAGTAATGTTTTCTCTTTCTCTTTTTTTATTGATATATTATATTTGATATTCATAGTGTATATTTAACAATTTTCAAATATATGATTTAAATTTCTCTATGTAATATAATATTTAAAATATAATATTAATAATATCTTTAATAAAATATTTGATCTCTCCCAATTTCTTTTAATTGTTCGTGAATGACTCGTCTGCTTTTTCCTGAAATATTTCAATTTCATCCTTTTTTTCCTCTAACCATTTATGACAAAATTAATTGTTGTTGCACTATACCACGGATTCTGGGAACATTATCGTCGTGCAAAGCGATAACACCATGCTCACGTTTACCACTGACGCAACTCGACAAATGCTACGCGATGTTTCAAGAGCGCTAATGCGCTATGCAGACTTGCACATAGTTGGCTTAATGATTATCGACTGCCAGACGAAAGTTTCAAGCATCCTACGCTTAAATCGTCGAGGAACTTCCCTCACGACGGACTCCGGAAGAAGGCTGAACTCGGGCTTCATGTGTAACCGTTTATCCACGTCGCGACGCAGTCGTCGCTCGGCTCGATATTTGCCACACGTAGAATACGAAGCAGCCGCCGGTATAATGCACACGCTGAGTATCTCCGATGAACAGCTCCTTCCTTTTAACGATAGGCACAACACGAGTACGAGAAGTACGTTTAAGAAAACGTGCACTCAATCATACCTGAATGCGCAGCAATTAAAGGCAGCTCACATTATCTGCCGAGACTCCGTTATTCTCGTGCGATTGTTGAGATTGCGCCATCGGAGCTATCTCTGCAAAGCGCGACAATTTTATGATTACAAAAAACCGCTATATCAATGCATCGATCAACGGCAACGAGGTTTTCCATTAATTTAGTTACGTCTAAATAAAATTTTTCGCCACTTTTTTATGTTACGTAACTACGTTTACACAATCTGAGACAGGGAGGACAAATCGTCGGTCGAAGTTAGTTAAAGGCTGCTAAGCGCAATTCACACCTAGTCTCCGAGGAAGTAATCAACAGACTTGTTGATGCAACTGTGACTTGCCACGATAGGCACGTCGCCGAAGTCTAATCGCCTCTGGGGAAACGAGCGAGAAAATATTCTCGAACGTTCGCTCGCGAGTTCTCTCATCATCGGCGACGTAACAGAGGAAACGCCTAATGGGGCGCGAAGTCGACCACCGGTTACGCGGTCATGTATCACCGATCAGACGATAGAAATAAGACGATAAACGGAGAAACGCATTTATGGGCGAACCAGTGTACGAGCTTGCTCGTTGATATCGACGCTTCTCGTTTGAATTAATCGCCGCCGGACACTAACATAGCTGGTTAATCAAATCGCGCGTGGAAGGATAATCAATAAATCAGCCTGTCTGGTCGCGTGATTCTAATGAAAAGGTAGTGCTAGAGCACAATAGTTCAAAATTGGTTAAAATTTCGAAACAGTATGTGCAAAAATAATTTTTTGATATTAGAGTTTTTAATAACGAGAAGATAATTATAATTTTGTTACAGATATAGTAGGATATAAATTAGTCTGTCTATCTTATAATTTCAATTATTATGTATTTATACATATATGTATAATAGTAATAATTAAAATAATAACAATTATAATAATATTCTAAAGCATAATATACAAATGTGTAAATATACTTATATAATGTTATGATTAAACCATCTCTATAAACTGCTTATACATTGTTTAAAATTTTTATATCTTATTTTAATTAAATAGCTTTAGTAAAACTTTCTTATTCTCTTGCTCTTTCAATCTGGTTAAAAATATTATTGCGAAATGCTAAATAGAGCGATAAACAAATTTTCCGTAGCTGTTTAAAGAGCCAGTCATCTCTTGATTCGATTTACATGCAAATAGAGTTCTTTAACGGTAGTATCTCATTGTCAACCTCCAGTAATGGAAGATGCTGACGCAATCTGTGACATAACGTCGAACTCACTAGTTCGCGCCGTGAAGAGAATATAATTCATAGCTCTTTTGAAAACATATTCTAAAATCGTACATATACAATATATATAAATACATCAAATTTTTTAATTCATATTATAATTTCAATAATTGTCTTGGAAATATGAAACATCTCTTCCTTATTTAAATGTTGCTTTTATATATTTATATTTCTACAAATATTGTATGTAAATCTTTTCAGTAATTCACGCAAATAATTCCTATACTGTAAAACATTGGTGGGCTATTGCATCTTAATGTAACCCGGGCACGCCAAGTTTTTTGCTTCACTATGGCTCATTAAAGTCTCTCATATCGCACCGTTCGTTCCACGCGTCGAAGTCTCCCGCGCCACGTTGCGCTTTCCATGCGTCGAAGTCACTCGCAGCGGTCGTGTTGTACCAGGCAGAAGCGAAAGTGCAATTCGCCGATTATGACACGCGCGACGACATCGCGTGCATAATTTCTCTCTTTTTCTTTCTACTTCTTTTTTTTTCTCTCTCTCTCTCTCGTCATTTCTAACATGTATTACGAATTCTCCCAGTCGTCACGCCACGCGCGCATGAGCGTTAACGTCCGCGATAATCACGTGCGAGCGTCTCTGCAATATAACGGAACGCCAACTAGTTTTG
Source organism: Ooceraea biroi (assembly GCF_003672135.1). Lineage (NCBI taxonomy): Eukaryota > Metazoa > Arthropoda > Insecta > Hymenoptera > Formicidae > Ooceraea > Ooceraea biroi. Next base: position 4,657,620 of record NC_039506.1, read on the forward strand.
TGGTAAAGTGGGTTAATCGTGCGCGGCTTTTATTCGGCGCTCGGCAATGCGTAAAGATCATCTTGTGTCTGACTTGTGGTAGTCGAAAGGGAAAGGTACGCGCGCGCATCTTCTAAGCACACTTCAATGATTAGATTAACGCTTATCGCGGGACACCTAATTAACATCCTGTCTGATGTGGTTCGAAATCACTTTAATGTTCACTCTGGCCGTCTACATTGAAGCTGCAAGTATAATTTATTACATTCGGATAGGTACAGTTAGGATCCATATATCGAGGTTAATTATAACGTATGAAGATGTGAATGCGAAATAGGAAACATAAATCTGCAGAGTTTGGCCGTATTCCTTTGGCGTCTTCTGCGAATATTTACGACTAAAAGAGATCTTTCGAAAAAGATGATCGGTATAATAAGGGCAAATATAATATATATCTTAAAAATGTTTTTCACGTGTGAATTATGGGCTAATGAAATGCCGAGTGATGTCTGATTATTCTCATAACGGTGAAATATCCCGGAAGTATAATCGCGAATTTATCGGATAATTAGATGCACGCTTAGGTATTAATTGAGGACGATCGTATAAAGTGAAGCTGTCTAAACTGAACGTAATCGTACGAAACAACCGTTAGCGTTTAATGAAATTACGATCGCTGTGGGTTGAAGGTGCACTATTAGACCCGATAATTAACCGTTTACGACCCTTTCCAACATACACGGCAAACTGGTAGACGAGAATCTGCAATGAATCGTTGATGGGCGTTTCGACAAACACTTGATTGTCGGATCATAAAGGATCACAAATCTTGCTCGATATGAAATATCATCGTCAGAATAACAACGGCTCAATGACGTGCGAACAATATATATATTTACAGTTAGCCTTTCAATGCGATTCGTGAAAAATTCATCTTAATTCGATCTCCGGTCGAGGGGCCGTTATCTTAATTGATCTTCGATAACCAGCCAATGTAGATTTCGCCATTTCCGATGTACCATTGCCACGTAATTGATATCGCTCGGTGCTTGTTCGTGGGCGTGTAAATGACCAGTACCCTAACTCCTCCCATAAAAAGAATTTGGCGCGATCGATAATGACTCATCCGAACAAAATGGAGCATAAAGTCTCGTACGGCTTGATTATTATACAGGGTGTCCCAGGTTTTAACCGACAAACTGCGGGAGCATATTCTACTAGTGGAAATAAGAAAAAATTCTTATATCGAGTTTGCTTAGAAATGCTTTATTACAAAGTTATAAACCAATATTGAAAAGAAATATGAGATAAGTAACAACGGATTTTTTCACAAAAATATAAATTATCTACGCAATGATTTAGTGACGCATTTCAAAATGTTGTCCTCGCACATCGATACAAGCTAGACATCGACGTAGTACAGAATTTGTTACAGTACGACATTCCTGAAAATTTTGTTGCATCTCAGTAACTGAATTAGTAATTCGTTGCTTTAAATCTATCTGGTACTCTCCTGTTAGGAAATCTACGTTGATACTCTCGTACGGCAGCTCGTGCATTTCCGTCACAGAATCCGTACACGAAATGAATATCAGTGTATTCCTCATTTGAAAACACTTTTGGCATTCTGATAGTAATTGCTAGTTCACAAGACGATTGAAATCTAACAGCTACTGTTGTGAAAGTAACAATCATACTGAATCGTTTCAACATAGTGAACATGAATACATGTGAATACACATAACATAAACATCTTTGACCTTCCAAATTCTACACTATGTTCCGTTGTTACTTATCTCATATTTCTTTTCAATATTGGTTTATAACTTTGTAATAAAGCATTTCTAAGCAAACTCGATATAAGAATTTTTTCTTATTTCCACTAGTAGAATATGCTCCCGCAGTTTGTCGGTCAAAACCCGGGACACCCTGTATAATACTGACATTTACGAGCACATCTACAGTGACAAGCAAATGCCTGAAAATAAAAATAAAAAACCGTGGGACTACCGAGTCGAAATTTTGCGCCTACATTTAATGCTTTTAGCAGTTGTACGAACCTACTTTTAGGAAAATAGAACCTAGAACTCTTATACTGAAACTCAAACTCCTACAAACAGATATTAAGATACTATTTTGACCCTGCAACATTCGGCTATAATCTTGATCGTAACCTGCTTTGACGCTCTAGCGGCAAAAAAGGAAATTTCGGACATATTTTAGTGTTAAAGTAGTAGCTAAATAGACACTGAATAACGCCTCGGATGAAGAATTCGAGGTTCAATGTAGAACTAAAATTTCGATTTTTCTTTAAAGAGATAAAACTTATTTATATGAAAAGTAAAAAACTCGAATGCTCTTTGTTTCATGCTTTTAGTTTCGACAAGTTCTTTTACTTCCGCCTTCAGTTAAGAACGCTCGCTTCACTCCTGCCATTTATATTATTCTCAATGAATCTACGCACGTTCGCTGACTGGGCGGGCTCCAAAGCTCGGCGCCAATTAGAGCGAAAGATTTCTCGGAGAGTTAGCGCGACGTCGACGTAAACGACGTCGCGTACGAACGTATTTAGATCGCGCTGAGACTAACTCGGAGGGGCCCCCTCCAGTCCAGATTTATTATCCAGCAGGACGTAGGCAGATCGCCCACCACCGCCGGACCTCGGCTTCCCACGCATCTCTCATTCGCCGATACCTATTTAGTCCCATCGGGGGTTGCCTCGGGTTAGACTGGTTCGCCGCGCGAGTTCGGCCCCGTTGCGCCATTAAAACAGCGACGAATGTAAAAGTTAGAATGTAAGCAATGCACCCGCGCGCGTTCGCCGCTCGCTCGCTCATCCTAGTAGCGAACATAACGTAACTGGAACATAACGTTCTACCTACTCGGTTGAAATGTATATTGAAAAATGTAATTAAATGTATATTAAAAAATTTACAGCTGTTTATTTCTTAGCGTGTAATGATATTCATTTCATAGCGGTTCCTATATGCAATTTATACATGATTTATTTTTACGAGTATGACATATGGTATTCTAATAGAGACAACCCTAAGTCAATCCTCTTATGTTAGAGAGATAGACATAAACTTTGGGGAATGAAGATTGCCGCTCTAACATGATAACGTGACACGTTTAACGTGGATGGCCTCGAGCGCATGACAAATTCTTCTCTTCTGCTCGTCGAACAAATACGTGTAAATGCATATCGCGAAACGGAACCGAAACGACGAGAACCACTCGACGCGGATCGAAAAGCGGCGCTAGCTCAGCAGGTTAACCCACACGATCGGGACCGATCGCGTCATCTTCCTATATCTTCGATGACATCATGCATCGCGTCGCGCGACACGCGGGTTAAGGACCGCGAAATCGGTTCGCGGGCTGTTCTGCTCTCGACTAATTCGCCCCAGCGATTAATCTCACGTCGGCGTGGCACGCGTGGCGTGTGCTCGTTTCGGCGAAAATGGACCGCGGGCGTACGCCTACTTTCGCTGCATGACCGCGCGCTGAGAAAGGATTAATCCCGCTCTTGCCTGCGAGAGAGAGAGAGAGATGCCATTTTAAATTCGCAACGTGTAATTCGCAATCGACGCGAGCGTTACACACATGTACGTCAACGTTCGCGACGCTTACGCCGTCCGCGGCAAAATTATATTCATTATGCACAATTATTACAAAAGACGGATGCGCGAACGGTAGGAGCTGAATGTGTTATTACCTGAAGCGCGGCGCATGGCGATATGCATTGCGTCGCGCGAGGTAATGACGCGCGCGCGCGCGCGCACGCATACGCATACACTCGCGATGTACCGCGTGCAGTAATTCCGCGTGACAAGTTTAATTTGCATATAATTTGTCGGGTTTTCATCTGAAGACCGTACGCGGTGCGCCACCTTCGTTTCGTCCCCGCGCAGATCAGACGCAGGAGGGTCCCGCCTGTCCGCGCCAGCGGATAGGTGGACGAGAGACGCAACAGTTTCTTCGGGTCTTTATTAGGCAAATCGCGCGGTACCGTTAATCGCGGCGCGGATTACTCGCCGCGTAATTTCCGGCGCGATTCCGAACGTTAAGCGTCTTAACGGAACACGGATTTGTCCCCGCGCGACGCGGATCTGCTCGCTGCCAACCGGAATGATACCGATATTGCACGGATGATTACGATTCATCATCCGTGACAGAGTAATCCGTCAGTGTCGATAATCGTAACGATTACATGTACGCCGCGTTGCCCGTTGCCCTTTAATTCTTCCCCCTCATTTTCGTTCCGACCACTTTACTCTTACGACTTCGTGAAACGTTTTCGATATCGCCTCGGGCGGCGATAAAATAATTAACAAATGAAGAGCCTCGCTAACACTACGCAACCAGCAGCGCGTTAATCGTGAGGCTCGCGTGACGCGTGACATCCTCGTACGTCCCATCATCCCATCGTACGACATTAAAGTGTCATTTACATAACAATTAACCCTTGGAGTCGCGTGTCGCAAGCTCGCTCCAGAGAATCCCTTAACATGTGCAAAGGATACGTCGTTAACGATCGCGATACGCGGGTCGCGCGAACGAGACACGCGATCCCGAGTGCGAGCGGGTCCTAAGCCCGAGAGATCCGCACGGTCGTTACGCAATACGAGCGTGGCAGCGTCGCGCGGTGGCGTGCTAGTGACGGATAACGAGGAAAAACCGTCATCCCGATCTCACCGGCGCTTCCAGCCGGGTGGCGGTGCGTGAAGAACCGCCCGCAGGATATAAATGCCGCGTGCTCTCTTCTCTCTCTTTACTCCTCGGCAGCGCGAAGGGACGGGGATAAAATCCCTTGCTGTGGAGTAGCGCGCGATTTACGCCTACAGCGGCGCGGAGCAGCGCGACCGCCCCGACCGGCGATAATTAGCGCGTGTGACGGAACGATCCGTCATCATCGATAATTATGACGATTATGCGAGTACGCGCGGGTACGCGAGAGGGGAGAGGGTGGCAGGGATGGAGAGCGCGCGGCATCATCCGGCATCGCGTGCGTTAACGCGCTCGGCCGGATCGCGCGGCGCCGCGTCGCGCGCTCGTCCGATTGGCGCGGCCGTCGGGCTTAATTGCGGCTAAGCTACGAAACGTCGATTAACGATCGCAATAACCGGGCGCCGCGACAGGCGCCTTAAATCAACGGCAACCGACACGCCGGCAAGACGGCCCGATACGGCCGATGATAGTCCGCGCGCGCGCGCGCGTGAGCGCGATCCTTTATCCGCGTTGCGCTTCGTTCGCTCGCTCGTGCGACGCGCGCGGTTCGGCATGAACGCGACACCGCACACATTTGCGTGCCTTGCGCATCCATTTCTGCGAGCGGCTCTCTGTCTCTCTTCCTCCATCTCTTTCTCTCCTTTCGACTTTTTCCAGCGGCGCTGAAGCGATCGAGTGCGCGACGGCAAGATTGTTATCGCTGTAATTTCGTCCGGCTGGATTTCCTATCTCGTACGTACCGAGAATTGATGTTGCATTAATCAAAGTACTCCTCCGATGATAACACCGACTCGATTCGTCGTCGCCGTCCTCGTTGTCGTCGTGTCGTCTATGATTGTGGAGGCGATTGGCCCGACTACGCGCGCTCTGCCGCGCAGCAGTGGCCACGAGATTATAGTAATTTGCCCACTGTTTAAACGTCATACGAGCTATAAGCGAAAGAGGCTCGTTTCTGAGAAGATTAAAAAAAGGAGGAGAAGCAGAGGATGATTAATTTGTAAATTTCATTCGGTGAAGGTTTCTTGAATCTCCGTCCGCGTCCTCGAGCTCATTTAGATTCGAATCAATTAACAAGCCGTTTCATTGATACTGTCGTTTTGGTTTTAATGGATAAAGATAAGATACGTAACGACATTAAATGTCGAATGTATTGCAGCATTAAAAATGATTATAAGCCAATCGTATACAGGCTGCGATTCATGGGAATTGATTCGCTCATATAATTATCCGTCTTGTCCTCGAATAATTTTATATTTTATATTAAATTTTTCTTGCAGAATAATTGCTTAAAATTACTTCAAAAATCATGTTGTCCGCAATATGGGGCTAGTAATGGTTGGCAGCATTATTATACTGTCTCATGTGTGTATTCACGGGCTGCCATATGGAAAACCTTAATATCCAATGGCCTTTCATTCCATTGAATAGCCAAATAAAAAAAAATGCGTTTGTTAATATCGCCCGCATCTCCGTCGATATACAGCTTCTCGTTTGAATCAGGCGCAATCTCATCGAACGATCTACGTTACACTTAACGAGTAACGAGTAACACGAAGGTCACAATAGAGTATCAGTTTACACATACACGTGTTCCCTCGGTCATTATTATTACATAATTCCACATTTAAATGTATATTGCAATGTATCGCTTTTTCCGAGACAGATCCGATACATGGACGACCGCTGGCATGCTAATCCTGCGCGCACGAGTAATTAAATACAAAAAAAAATAAAAAACATTTTATTAAATTACACGGACGAGCGAAAATCACGGTCGGTGGCAGCGGTCTCGTTCTTTCCTCGCAAGGAACGAAATTCGACCCGCTGTTTTACGATACGTGTGTACATACGAATGCATTATGATTATTCAATTGAAAAAATGACAGGAAAGTACGTGAGCGCTGTGTTGAAACTTATCTTTTCATTAGAAATGTCCAGCTGGAAAGGTGAATGGTATCATAAAAGTCTGCATTTAATTGATGAAAATAATACGCATAAATGGAAGGCAGTAAATATTCTTCCCCTTGTGCTCCTTTCAAAGGTTAGTTACAATACTTGCAATGTCTATTAAGTAATGGAAAATAAATCTTTTGACTTGCGCATTATGCTTGAAATGCATTATTGCATCTCAATGTATATTTGAATGCCTCTAATTTCTTTGATGAACTTCTAATCTAGATGCATTGAAGGTACGCAACTCGAAATAGCTAAAGACGATAGCTAAAGAAAATAGATGGAGTAGTTTGTCCGCGATGCACCTGCACCAATCTGATTAATGCACTCGAGTGTACGCAGCGTATGCATGCGGAGAACGTGACACTGGCTTTAATCTCGTTACGCAGATTGTGCGGGCACGTGAAGCGGGTGCGTGCGCTCACGCGAATCAGCGTGACGCGTCACCGCGAATTTTATAAGGCATTAATTGCGCCCAGTCGCGGCGATTTATAGCCGCGGTAGCGTTGGAACGTGCGTGGACGCTTTAATTAGTGTACGATTCAAAGATTTGCTTAGCATTTATCTTCTCTTCGATCTATTTCTCAAATCAAAGCTACTATTTTGTTTTTTCTAGAATATTCATCTCTGTAGATTTCAATATTTTTATGATTATTGCTTTCGATTATATTCTTTTTGTTTATTAATCTTTAAAGTCCTAATGCATATGTACATACACATTTTTGTTCTAAAGAGAATATCTTATTATTTATTAACAATTTTATATGCAAAATAAAATAATATTAGTTTTATTATAAAAATGATGAAAACAAAATGAGGTCAAAAAGTTATTAATTAAAAATTATTTCCATCAGCAATATATTTATGTATAAAAATTATTTTATGATTTCAAAGTATGGACGTTACATGTGCTTTAGAATATTTCAAGAGTTGATAAATATTATTCTGTACAGATTTATTTTAAATATTTACATTCACATCTTTCAAAATTTTGAGCGGCAACAGAAACAGTTATGCAGTGTTTATCATTTTTTCTCAATGCATGCTGACTACAGGAGGAGCAATCGGAAGAATTATTTGTACAACAAAAGAACGCTTTCTCTTGGCCGATCCATATTATAACCGGTCCGAATTGCAAAACGCCCGTCGTGACGAATCTTTAAAAACTTAATGGCACGTGCGTAGGACGTGTTGCTTTCCGTTATTGAGTTATTTGCTCGAACATTCAACCGACTCGACAATCGCGATGACCGCCTTTCGCTTGTCGAAATGCGTCCGATATAAAACCAATAAGTTTTTGCAGATCTTGTGCGTGGGAGGTGAATGTGTGCACATACAGTTTGATGCTTTTGAGATATAGCTCGTCATGGTTTCACTGTCAACGTAGTTTCACCGGATTCGATTCGATATCATCTGTAATTTTTTCGATCAGATCATTTTTCTCTCCTTTCCTTATGTAACTAGTGACTCTCTAATTTTTTCATTACGTTTTCTCGATTTATTCTGTGTGATACATCGTGATCAATGTATGTGTTTATGGAACACCGCGAATTTCCATTAAGAGTTCAATAATAATAAATTCACAAAGTTTCTCAAAAGTATCGCGCTTCTCAGCTTCCATGAATTATGCAAGGAAAATCGAGATGCGCAATGAACCCGTAATTGAAGGAGAGTGTTACTCTGAATCATCGTGCACAAAATTACGCAAACTCGAGTGGCTCGCATACTATGGAGATTCATCGAGCGATCTTCTGTAACTTGAGACAGACCAAGTGCCACTCTCGCTCGCGTAGAATACCAAGGCCGTTAGATCACGACCACGTTTGGTCGCTAGGTTTATTTCGGGCTGTTTTGCGCCGTGACTGCGTTTCTCGTCCGGGTTATGCTAATTCCCAAAGGCCCGATATGGTATTAAATCAAGATACTAGATTCACGTATATTCAACATGGCGTACACGAGACACACACACACACGGAACGTAGATAACGTTTCAAACGGATAAAAGGAGAGGCAAGGAACATCAAACGTATATCAAGAAGCGTATCTGTCGTTTTACTTGTTTCTGATTTGACACCGGCAAAATTCTGGGAATTAGACGCATATGAGATGACCGTCTTTTTAAAAAACCAGTTGGGTATCGCGGCTACACGCGTCCCGTTTCCGTCGCAGGAAAAGAGATTCGGCTATTAAGCGGCTAATCTCAGGCCATTTCGACCAAACGCGCTTCGGTGCATCTTTTCTTCCGATAATTGCACGTCGGTCGCTATCTAACGACCTTCGATAAACGAAACGAAAGATGAAAGTATCACGAAGGGAGAAGAGATCGCTGTGAGTGGGGGAGATCAGTTTATGAAGGGGTTGCGAGAATGAATTTCGGATTTTATTAGAATCGTTAAGTGACGGGTTTTGATTATTACTATTGCTGATAATATTTCCGCGAATACGAGTAATGGAGGGTTAATATTATTCTGAAGTATTATGTCCATCTTCGTCCATATCGCCCGTATTATTTATTAGAGTTATTAAGTCGTTTGCTATTCTAACATATTAAATATAGCGGTGTGTATCATAAGTATAAATGAGGATTAATAGCTGTCGAGAAGAGAGCTTATAAAGAATTGTGACTAATAACGCGTAAAGCATAATTTATTCAAAAATAAAACCTATAATTTAATGTAATTAATATAACGTTTTAGAGAGGAATAGATAATGAAAGAGATGTGTGTGTAATGCCAAGGAATATTATTTCATAAATGAATAAATAAAGAAGTAAGACGAAACTGAGCTTATGGCAGGCAATTAAAGCTTGTTAATGTCATACATTCAAGACGTCTTTTTTTCCGTAGACATTTTACTACTAACCAGTAACGCTCGCTGTTATCAAAGAACAATTCGACGTTTCAACACGCGTTGACATTTTCGTTCATTCCACTCGGGAATTTACGCTTGCTGGGTCCTCGCATTATCAGTTTGCGTGATCTAACGACCAGCAATATGGAGGCAAGGGGAAAGGGGAGAGTGAATAGAGTACGCGGCAAGGCTAGACAGACCGCATAGAAGGAGTCTCCGCGAGAGGAGAGCTTCGTCCGAGCGAAATGTCAAGAAGCAAGCGGTTAATTCTCAGCATTTGCCGAGGCAGCAGCCTGACCCGACTATTCACTAGACGGGAGTGCAGGTTGCGTTCCCGTGGCGTTCCTCTTCTCCGTCGCTCTGAATGCGGGTGAGGACTCGGGGGGGAGAGGAGAGGCGAGCAACAGAGGAGGAGAAGAAGAGATTGCGCAACTCGACTCGATTCACTCGAGATGAGGCTCCGATCGTGCGTGTTGCAGACGGGTGATGATGTCACGGCAAGGTGCACGCTGATCACCTTTTCGGCAAAGTCGAAAGCTCCTTTCGACCAGCGACCGATAATGAACGGTAAACAGCTGGAGAGACAGGTCAACTTTCACTCCGCTGGCGCCGATCATCATCTCATCGATAATGACTCGCGCCTCTCACGTAATTCTTGGCAAATTCCACGGCCCGCAGTATCCTAGTATGCCTTTTTTGCGTTTCATTGATCAAAATCATGTTAATTGCATGCTAAGCGTCTTATCTACTTGATTTCTGAGTAGAGGGCAGAAAAAGAGGAAGAGGAACGAAAAGAGATTGCGCTTGTCATTAATCTAATCTCGGATTGTCTCGGATATATTCTAACATGTAACGTTGAAGATCGAGAATTCCATGGGACGGAAATTGATCTCTTAGGTGAAGTAAATTATGTATCTAGCGAGCCATCTAGTCAGTAGATTTGCATATACAGATGGATCTACAGATCTAGTAATATTTGCATGTGTATAGACGTATAGAATTTATATTCAACGATTTATTTATAGCAAGTTCATATGAGTTCATGAATCAGATAACATTCTTTCTTAATAATAGTCAAAAAACCAAGACGATATTTTATGTTGAAAATTATAATGATTTGGTATGTATATGCGAAATGCTTTTGGTTACGGTAAACTCTTTAAAAACTCTTTAAAATTGATGTGGATTACTTAAATTATTTTCATTTAATTGCTATTAGTTAATAAAACTACATCAGGTTTGCTCTCTAGCGTGTCGTTTGCATGACTGGTCATCATTTGTTCATTCATTCTTCCGTCTGGCCAAAAAAAAACAAGAGAACGAAAGGACGAGAAGATTATTCTACATTCTGCTTCCTTCTCATATCTCTTGCTTACTCGAGCGTTAATTTAATTAATAGTTAAAGGCTCTTCCACATTCCAAGAGAATACACGGCCGTCACGGTGTCTGAGAATACTTATCGCCTCGACATTTGCGATTCCCGGATTAATATTATGCGTAATGTTAAATTATTGCCGCCGTTAACGCAAATTATGATTAAACTCTGGATAATTTTCATTATTGACACGATTCTGTAGTTTATTGCATGATATTTTATGATTCTTCTTTGTCGATCAAAGGTAATATAACAATAAATAAAACAAACAGTAATGATAGTTTTAAGAAAATAGTGTAACTAAATAAATTGTCTTAAAACAGAATAATTCAACAACAATGGTACTCGAAACTCGTAACAATAATATTTGCCATAACAAGAATGATCGAATTAATATTTACGTAACGCCACAATGCATAATGAAAATTTTATATTCAGACATGGCACTTTACATCACAAGCGTCATGTAGGATGCGGTAAAGATTTACTGCGAGATCAAGCAAACACAGTTATGAAAGTCTCGCGTACAAGTGAACCAGTTTCGTAATAGCGTCACTGCAACTTAAAACAGTTCTGAGAAACTGATTCAAACCGGCGGAGTGTCGCATTTGCACTTCCTGCGGGCCATTGTTGCGCGTCGATCGTCGATTTTCGGATAGGCGCGGTAACGAGCGGTTCACTTAAAGCGATTTCTCACACATTGCCATAGATCGGCACGATCACGGGCTAAATGACGTAATCCGCTCGGTTGCCCGACTTCCATCCTTTCGCACACGCTTGTACAATCGCGATGCCGTTAATGAGAACCGCAATTAATAACTCCTTACGCGGAAGTCGTCGTGTTCTCTTTCCGCCGTATCGCGTCTCCGTCTTCCGTCACCGTTTACGGTGAAACGGCGATTTACGCTTTGAAAGCGGAGCTGCGGAAGTTTCCACCCCGTGCACCCGGTTCTCCATTCACTCACGTTGCTCAATGATAGTAAACAACGAGAAGATAAAAAATAAGAAGCAATGAAAGCATAAAACAGAGAATATCCGTTCCAGAGGTATTCCGTTAATATCTTATCAATGTCAAATTGCAAATTGTTTTTAGATAATTTGAAATTATACATGATGGAATGTAACATTCCATTGAATTTTTATTGTGTCCGGACAACTCAAATTTTTTAAAGAAAATGTAAGAAAAATGTGTGATGTAAAAAGAAACGCAGAATCGATATTTTTGTATAGACATATCTTTATTTAATTATATCATTTATTTCGAAATTTCTGCCTGAAAAATTCTTATTTCCGAACTTTTCCAACGAGGTATTTCTGGAACTGCATAGAAAGCTTTCGGATAATCTGATAATTCATATACGGAATAAAATAAGAGAATTATGTGTAGAGCGTTTGGAACCGTTTGAGCTTCTAATTTATGTCCCGGGGTGAATTCCGCGTAATCACGTGAGCATGTAATCACGCGTCTTTCACATAATACGAAAGCACGAGTAAAACGTCTTCGCTTTCGTGTCGGTACACTTCGGAGCAAAACAAACTCGCGCGCTAATCCGCGCACTACCGTTTCCGCTTGGATCGCGTGCGTGTACGCGTGCTAGGTGCGGATACAACCGCTCTATATTCACCCGCAATCGTATATCGCGGTGTTTCTTCACGCATACGCCTCGCGTGAGGCCTGTAATTTGGCAGGCCCAAAGCGACAGATCTATAATCATTTCACGCTCCTCATATCCGGTAAAGTTACGAGTGCGTGCAACGGGATGCCCTCGCGAAACGTAGTAATGGGCCCCTCAGCGATACTTGTCATTTTCCAGCCAAGTATGAGAACTCGTGAGAAAAGTATCGATACCTTGAAGATCTTAACACAGTTGCTATCAAATAAATAAAATATAGCAATTATTGAAAGTGCATTTATGCACAAGCCTGCTTCATATATTTATATTAGTAATCTTACGTGAAAAGAACTCATTTTTTCCAAGGGAAACAATTACGTTTAATAACTCTTTTGCACTATGACGCAACAATAATAATAATTTAATATTTTAACAGAGTTGATAGGCACAATATATTTCACATTATCTTTGGACAATTAGGGATTTAATATCATTCACGTGTTTTTAGTCAAATATCTACATATGTTCGGCCGCACGAGCTCTCGCGACTGCTTCCACCTTAATAACAAAGTGTGTCGATCAGACGCATTCTGATTCCGCGCCGGGGATTCCGAATTAGCTTGCCGATATTTGGGCGCGATTATTTCCACTCGGCCTCGATTCGGATTCGTAAATATGCGGCCTGCATCAGGCTTTAAACGCTTCTTGCTACCACTATTCCGGCATAGAATTAATGATGGTTAATTCCCGGTTTACCCCGCGTCATGTTTATCGTAATTATCGTGCGCACGTACACACTGTTTCGACTCGCGCGCCGGTTTGGCGATTGGTATGTTAATGATGTGCGCCGGTGGTCCAGACTGACTTTTTCTCCAATATCTCCGCGCGCATACGGGCGCGTATTCTTGCGCGGGTAGGTACGTGAAAAATCGTAGCCGCTCGTAAAATTAAAGCTCCATCGGCTTTCGCGGCCGACGATCGCGAATAAATCACACAGATTTACGAAGAAGCCAGAGGCTCGTATTACTTTTTCCCAGAAAGCAGACGCAGCCCCGTGTCCTCTCTAGCTACTGCTCACCCCGTTCGACTATTATTTAGAATGATCGATGCCATCGTAATGGATGAAATAAGCAGCGCTTCCTCGAACACCATAGAGGCCACGAGCGCCACGGAAAAGAATGTGCCCTCGACGATAAACGTCTTCTCGCGGAAATTAACCGTTCATATTACGTGCACTCGCTCTGTGCTCACGTGTAGCATCTGTCTGCGCGTAAAATAGCAATACCCACCCTGCAAGTGGCCGCGGAAGAGTCGGCCATTCGACAAAGAAAACTGAATATTTCTCTGCTTCGCTTTACAAATAAAATACAATTTTGCGTTTTAATCACAAATCATAAATCTGTTAAATAAAGATCTTCATGAAATTCATACGTCAGTTTTTTATTATACATTGTTTAACAAAAGCGACAGTAACTTTACATGTTCGTTTATTAAATTATAAAGGATTGCTTATCTTTAGGAAGCGAAAGTGTACCGAAAATAGGCCTTGCCAGTAGTATTAATAATAACAATACTCGCAAGACCTGCTTTTGGTACACCGTTCCTAAAAATAAGCAATCCTTTGTAACTTAATGAAGACTCGAGTCACGGCACGAGAGAAAGCTGTCCCCGTCGCGTTAAAGTAAAAATGGTGCGTGTAATTCAGAAAAGAGAGAAAGAGGAGAAGAAAGGAGTCGTCGGGCGTTCCCGGGGACTAACAAATGGATCTAAGCAACGCGCTCCTCAGCTCCCGCGGCGGTGCGGCGTGACAAATGGCGGCCATAGTCCATCTGCCACTGCGGCTAAGTTTGTTTCACATGTGCTGACCCCGGCTGACCCCGGGGGTACGTCTCGCGGTTGCCGTGCCACGGACGTCTCCTCCTCGCGCGGCGACTCATGGCGGGCCGTTTCACGCCGGCAGAAGTGCGCTCGCTCGCGCATAAAGCTTATGTGCAGCCCGTAGGAACGTAGGCACATGCCTGGCCGGCAGCCCAGGCCGGCAAGTATGCGACATTGAGCCAAGGCCACCGTAGACTGCACCGGCAAACGGACGTTTATAAACGCGGCGTGCGCACCGAGCCGCGCATCCTCTCGGGGCACGCGTAGCACACAACGCTACCTCGGCTGCGTATAGGAACGCACGCACGCACGCACGCACGCACGCTCGCGGGAGTGTATATCCGCCTGCGAGCCTCCTGTCCCGCAGGTGAATTCGCGCGTGTGCACGCGCGACGCGTACGGTGGTCGTTCCAGGTGGTTGCGCGAGCGTGCTAGAAGTGTACGTGTGTGTACGAGTCTTTAACTCGCACGCTGCCGAGAACGTGCACCCATACTGATTGTGAGAGAAACGGTTCCGATTTTCAATGGAGCCGCGTGGTTCGGCATCGCCGAGGGCAAATGTGGAGCAATGGTTCCAGCAAGTGATTCGATCAGTCACGAAGCGTTGCGTGAACATGCGTCGATGGGAGTGTCTCAAAAGCTGCCTTTTCGAATTTGAAAATATTGTCAGGGAAATATATTTGATAATATATCGTGATACTTGGTACATTCTGAACAATATTTGCAGATGCCGAAAGATTTTGAAATGAAAGAAAACATATAGAAGTTTAATATTAGGCGATATTAGATATATTGTATCATCAATATCGATGTGCATATACTAATTATAATTCACAGAAACGAAAGAGTAGAATTTATGTTACACGCACTGAAGAAAAAATCTGGTTGCATTAATTAGAAATCTGGTAGGTTCAACCAGTTTGTCTGTTGGAAAATGGACGAATCAGAATTCCTTTAGGAATTACCAGATGAGCATGATTAATTCCTTCCTGTTAAATTTACCAGATTTTCTTGATAATAATACTAAACGTATTTAGTTAAATTAACATGACTGTTTAGTGAAAAGAAACGTTTTTCTGTTTCATTACCGTGAGTTTTCTTGGATTGCTGTAAATGAAATATCATGTTGATATTTATACAGGATGTCCCGTAATAATCGCCTAACCTCTCGCATGCCAATAGAGCAGATCGAGATGAACAGAAAAGTCCCATATCATTTTGCGATATTCGCAATAATAATCGAAATATTGCATATTAAAGTCAAGCGAATCCAGAGCGCGCGGAGGCAAGTGCCGCGCCGCTCGAGGTATAGGATTATTATTGCGAATATCGCAAAATGGTATGGGACTTTTCTGTTCATCTCGATCTGCTCTATTGGCATACGAGAGGTTAGGCGATTATTACGGAACACCCTGTATAAAAAAATATAAGAAGAGAACACGTTTTTTCATCCGCCATCACTTCACCAGCCATTCCACTAACTAATTTCATTTCACTAGAGGAGGAAAACGTGCCATCCGTGCCGATCCGTTTCCCGAACATGCATCAACACGCACGACACGAAACAATAGAATGCTGCTGGAGTGCCCTGCGATTAACCAGAATTCTGATTGCATCTTCGTTTGTTCTTATGTCTAGTGTAATATAACTAGAAGTTTTATAGATCCAACTGGAAAATACTAACCAAATTCTTATAGTACAGTCTACCAAACGTTCTAGTTATAAAATATCCAGTCCTATCGTGATAACTAGAAATTCTTGGTTAGTTTAACCAAAATGCATTCTATCAGATACGTCTTGTTGATACAATCAAATCATTTTTCTCAGTGCGCTATATTACATTTTGGATGCTACACGCTCGGCAGACAAGCCGAAGATTCGATGAGTTCTCCATGCATGTTGGCTTTCTCTACTGCAATTTCGCCCTTCCTATCTGCGGTAGTCCTTCCCGTTAAACAAGTTCGTCTTTCGCGGAATTATAGGAACGGTGCTCTTAAATTGGTCACCATAGTGATGTATAGGTTCGCCGGGATCGGTATCATATCTACCAAACTCATCTTCCCTTTCCCCTTGCGCGAATTTTAACGACCGTACACCGTGGCGAGCTTGGCCAATTTGAGGATCCTCTGGTTAAATCAATTTCGGTAATTTAAACTGAGTAGGTGACTATCGTGTTTCAGTCCAAAGAGTGTTTCTCTGTCTATGATCAGATTGTATACTTCAGTGTTACGCAACAGTAACGTTCACTTCCAGTTGTAACACGGTAACGTAACAATGCATTTCACAATCTTGTGAACAAATATAAAAATATCTTGCACGAATGCAAGAATCGATGTAACAGTTTTTTTCATTGTTATCTTCTTGAATAGAATAACTAAACCGTTGCCAAAAATCGACTTTCTAATCCTGCGCTAGCGCGATTAAGCGCTAAAACCGCTATCCGAGAGCTCATAAATCGGCTGATAAATCAATCCAGGCTCGATCGGTTCGGCGAATGCAGGAGCGAAAGAGTTACGACCGACGTATCGTGGAATCTACGGGCGCACTCTCGGAATTCACGGAGAAAAGTAGAATAGCCCGAAGGGCCAGACGTAGGGGCCCTATTATAGGCACCTATGCCGCCACTTAAGATCTTGAACCACGGATCGGGCGGGTGAGCCACAGCACTAACCGCGGCTGCAACCGTTTTCGAGCACTTTTTGTGTCTAGGGTTGGACCGTAACGTTCCCTCGGATGCTTCGTCCCTCGTTAGTTCGCGCGAAGCCTCGTTAGAATTCACAATAGACCGCATGAGAACGCTCCCTGGCGTTTTGCAAAAAGCCGTTCCGTCATTTAGAGTTTTACATACAAAACGAGCCGGTGCAAAACATGCTTTCCTCTATCATGCTTAATTTACCATCATTAGCTTTTCGGGACAATAGGCATAAATTAAAATATTTTTCTTTTAAGTATAAGTATTGGCTTCATTCATTGAATCATTAACTCATTTTAGTATAAATGAGACCATGCAGTTTTATTTTATTTAACTTAACTTCTGATTTACAGCGGCTTTATGCTATTTTAGAAATAATTATCAAATTGTTTTAGGTTTAAAAGTGAAGATCATTTGATGATATCATTTTTATTGATGATATTTTAATTTAACAACAAAAATATGTATTATAAAAATATATAAATATAATATAAAATAATGTTTTAGAGATAAATCATAAAATATTGTATGAAGCTGGCTAACTTAAAATAAAAATTACGAAGTCTTTTTGCGCTTTTTCTAGTTCGGTTTTTTGTCACTCATTTAATCCCAAATAACCGAGATACTGGTGATTAGGTCTAATCAACCGATGATAGCTGATGATAACCGACATTTTCGCAAATCTACTGGTCCGTAGGCAACCGAAGAATCGTTAGCTCAACCATTGAGTTAACACTCTAAAAAGGCAATCATCAATCACAATTAATTCTCCGATCATCTTAATCGTTCTTGAAAACCCGTAAGTGCCAAAGTTTATAAAGCACAAGCCGATTGGCCGCAGCCGGAAATGATCCTATCCTTTTTTATGTTCCTCAACGGCGATATCCCTAAAGCGACATGAATTGATATGGGATCAAAGAGAAGCCGTGTATCATCTCGGCAAGAAAAATCGTGAACCCCTATAATGGGGTACGGCACAATAATTTAAGAAATTAACGAGGTAGCTCAATAAATCTGATGATTGACGATTCCATTTAATCCCTCATCGAGGAAGGCAAGGAAGACCGAAAGGGCCGGATTAATTCTTTCTTCAAGGGTTCTCCCGAGCATCGATCGCTGATATTCCTGCCAATTGTACGCAATTAAGGTAGCTCGAGCTAAAAAAAGATAGTTGAAAGGGATGTAAAGTTCCAAAGTCCACCGCGATTGCATTTTATAAAGCCCCATTTTTCATTATCCGTATTAAATTTTAAATGGTATTTTAATTTGTATAAAATATTTATAACAAACTTTTTTATAACTGTAATAATTTTAATGTGAAACATTAAAAAAAGAAAAGAAAACAATAACAACTAATTTAACAGTCCTAACTACATAAAATAAGTATTCTCTTTCTTAATTACCGCTGTTTTCGAAAAGATTTTGGTTGTGATGAATCAGGACGCGACATTCTCATGACAAGAAAGCGCGATGAACCGAACTTCCTAGACGCGACGCGATATCCGGTACGTCGGCAGGTACGTTTCGCGCACCGTAATCAGGAACACGCGCCCGATCCAGGGATCTGCCTTTAACCTATGGAAGGTTAAGTATACAGTCTCGCCCACCCCCGTTTATCCGCATCGCTTCAACAGCGGCGCGGCAACCGATGAAAACGAGCCGGCGGCACGAATGGACCGCGGCCTTTCTCGGAAGTGACGCGGCCTTGGCCGGATACGTCCGCAGAAAACGGTCGCAGCGGCTCCGCATCCGACATTACGCGCCGCGCGTTGCACGCACCGCCTCCGATCGCATGCTGCCACGGCCTTGACTTCTGCGACTTCACCTCCTGCTTCTTTCTCCGACGGATATCCGTCCCTCTCTCTGGGGACATGATACCACGTTTCAGTCGCGTTCGTATTACGACGCATCATTAATTTTTTCGGGGTAAACTTAACGATCTACCCAGTAAAGAACTTTCCCAAGATTGTCCCCAAGTATTGCCTGTCTGTTTGGATTTTACACTTACAAGTAACACTACCCAAGTGTCACACGCCGATTTTGATAAGCTTTGAATATGTGTTGTCTAGGTCAAAATATGAGATACATATTTTTTTATATCGGCCCGTTTTGCCATTAAGGGGGTGAAACACCCTCTTGAAAAAAATCGGGTTTTATATTTCTTAGCGAATACCGTCGAAACAATAAAACATATAAGAAAAAGTTTCAAGTAAAAGTTTTATGGATTCTAATGTACTTTATAACAGTGCAATCAGAGTTATAAGAAATGTTAGTATATATGCAATTATAGAGAAAAAAACAAACAAATTTAGAAATATTGAAAAAAATAAAAAAAGTAAAATTTTCTTGTCAGCTCTACGTTGACCATTTCTGGGTCCGGCAGAGGGCGAGAACCTGACTTATTTTGTTAATTAAAAGTAATCCCCCGACTTCATTGTTATCTCTGTGCGAAAAAACTGTTGCCAGAAGTAACTAGCGTATTAAATACGAGAATACGGACGGGGCGCGTATGTAGCGATATAGAGGTACTTTTAGCTTATTTTTGAAAAATGCGTTTTCAGAATATGACCCTATCATATATGGTTGAATTGTCGTTAAATATGCTTGAAGTTTTGCTGAAAGATAAATTTTAAAATTTTCAAAAATTGTGGAGGGGGAAAGGAATTTCGAAAAATATGACATTTTCGAAAAATCTGATCGCACTGTTATAAAGTACATTAGAATCCATAAAACTTTTACTTGAAACTTTTTCTTATATGTTTTATTGTTTCGACGGTATTCGCTAAGAAATATAAAACCCGATTTTTTTCAAGAGGGTGTTTCACCCCCTTAATGGCAAAACGGGCCGATATAAAAAAATATGTATCTCATATTTTGACCTAGACAACAACATATTCAAAGCTTATCAAAATCGGCGTGTGACACTTGGGTAGTGTTACTTGTTAGCGTCATCTTTGCGAAATATTACATTGCTGTCTGATCTTTATAGACTACCCAATCAGAATCCGTGATTTCTTTGGGAAAACGCGAACTAGGTCTCAATCAGATTTTAAGATATTTTCTACGCGGGTATGGGAAAATTGTGTTCACTAGTCGTCATGGGATCATAGGAATTATCGATCAATCTCGGGATTTTTTCGTGGATATGGACTGATGAACCGTGTCTAGCGGTCAAGCCGAGCGATAAAAAATTATCGATGAATTCTGGCGCCGGCTATTCTCGACAGTTTGACCTTCGGCTGAAATTAGCAGCCGCGGATTGTGCTGGCCGGGAGCATGTATCTAATTCATCGTTACACAGTCGGTGTCATTGATCGGAAATACGAGATGTCTTGCATCTGTCGAATGTCGTCTTATGCATTATAATCGTGAGTTACGAAAAGAAAATGCAATCCCTTTCTTTTTATCTTATTTATTATTAATTTTTCTGTTTCTTTTTATTATAATTTAATTTTAATTATTTATTTTATATAATAATTTATTTATAATTATAATTAATAATTTATTTTTGTCACAATTGCCATCGATTTCGAGAGATTTGAGAGACGTGCCACTTTGCCTTTTACCATTCCTGTTCATCTTCGGAGCGATCGTCACTTGTACGCATCGGTACGGAATGCGTGCAATAAACCACGCTCTATTTGTGCGTGCTTACGAAGCACCGCTTAACGACGTTCTCTTCCTAGTGAAACGGACCGTTCGTTCTCCAAGTGGGAGAGCATAATCGCGCGCGACCCGAGAAAACCGCTCCATTGTTAATTGCGTAGAAGCAATTAGACTGCGTAAGCCGTTAATCCGCATGAGCGTCCGTCGTTCGTTACGCGTATTACGCGTTTTTAAAGCGCTTGGAATTCCAAGCAAGCACGCATAATGCAACGTAATGGTCGATCGTTAAGTAACGGATGCAAAGGTGAAAATTTCTGCAAGCCGTCCGCGGATATCGCATACGAGGATAATTCCCTGTCGATTACAAGCCACGTTTTGTTATAATTAGCTATGCAACTTGCATAACAGTGCAGATACATAAATGCATTTTCGTGCCGGTAATATATCGACTTAAGTAGTCTCGAAGCTGCAAAAATTTGCAAAGCATATTGTGCAGCATAGGATCACACTTGTCATATTACAAGCTGCATGTTTTAAAACACTTCTGTTAATCACAAACTTATTTAGTAACGAAGAATAAAAATTAACGTGTGTCTCGAATATGAAGAGTAAAAAAATTAAGTTATATTTTAAACCTCTATTTTTATTTATAATATTTAAATATTATAATGTTAAATATTTAAAAATATTCAATATTAAAAAATATTAAATATTGCACATTTTATTTCCATTTGTGTTATTACATAAATCGCGAAATATTAAAGCAATCAAGATAATATTAAGTCGAACGCGAACGTGCGTGGGTCGATCAAAAAGTAGGTGAAGGGTCGTTCTCAAGGAGCAGCCAGCGATTAAGCAACGCATTTAACGAGGGTCAGGTGTGTCCGGGACAATTATTATCACGGCGGCTTGTTGGTCGCGACTGAGCGGCATCGACGCATGTATATCATTAATCTATTATGCGTCATTGTGCACGCGCGTCGATATCCTGCCCACTTGATTGGGCATGATCGGGTCACAGGTTGCGACAGGTACCATGCACGCTAAACGCTAACGTGTATGGGCAACTCCCAACTCAGTCTGAGTCATCAAAAAGCAATGGTCACTAGTGTTTAGCTTCTATTTGTTAATCGTACTTTTTAACACGCGTGTCCACGAATACGACAAGAAAATTAGTATACAATGAATAAAATTACTTTATTGCGAACTGTAGTAGAAGATAAATTTAAGTAAATGACGGCAGCCATCTCTCGTAATTATAAGCGCGTTTAACAATCTTCTCTAGATGTAATTACATACATTTTTGCTGACGATTCTGGTTTAATTCTAGCAATTATCGGGCACTCTGTATAAAAGCCATGTAATTGCATCATTGAGATGTACGCGGGCGCGCTTGAGGGACACGCGCTTTATCACGCGGTGTTTACATCTGTTCCGCGCGGAATTACGCAATCGTTACGCATTCGCACGGGTATGCGGCGCGATGCACGTGCAACCAGTTATTAATATCGCGGCGAGCCCAGCCGAGCGATGCCGTAGCCTCCCCTGTACTTTAAGGGGGTTAATACAACTGTATCATTTATCAACGACAACCGCAAATACGCCGAGTGAAATACGGTCGGAGTAATAGCCGCCGTAAAAAGACCAAGTGCCCCGTGGGCCCGATCGATAACGCCCACATACACGTGCGCGTACGTAACTTCTATTCCCCGGAGGACCGATAATTCGCGCGAAAGACTCGCTCTCCATAATTAAATTTATCCGGCGTATTGATAATTCGTGGTCTCGGGCTCGTTCTCGTGGCGATACACTCGCACGAGTGATCTAATTCCGAGAATATTTTTAAAGGAAATTTATTGACCATGAACGGATATCGCATTTATATTTCCTCCCATCGTATTTTCGATACGCTGGAACGAGGAAAGCCAACACCGTTATGATTGAGAACTTTATAATTAAAACTTATTATAAAAGTTTTACAACATATCAGATCTCGATCTTTGATTTTTATTACTAAATTTATAGTTTTTTTATTATAAAATTTATAGCTTGAAATTTTTTAATACAGTATAATTTGTTAATAATTTCTTCAAATATATATCACGAAGAAAGAATCTGACAAGGGATCTGGCGGAAGATGTATAGGCGCGAGATGAGCAAAACAAAACGCAAACATATATGCACTCCTCTCCCATCAAGTTCCTCAATTATCGAACTGCCAAAGGCAATGGCAATTGAATTTAATGCCCTCAACCCGCCACTAATTTCTTCAAAGCGATTCCCGCGGAATGACGTGTCCGGAAAGCAAATTGACATCCAGAGTCACGTGTAATGATAGCAGCAAGGACATGCACCGACGTCATCCTTCATTACGACACTTCCTCTGCACGGATATACAGAAACACCTTGGTCGATATCAAGTACAATGGACACCAAAAAATTACATAAGATCTTGGGGAGACATGGCAAATGAGCCATTGTCTTCTTTGTTGACCTTTTGTGGACAAACAAGTTGCACGCAAGTGTCGCACCTGAGAATACGTCACCAAAGAAACCGCGATGTCATGTCAATCAGTGGATGTCTCAGTTCACGTAATTTTGCGGATATCCTTGAAAAATGTCCGCTAATGTATTAGATTATTTGTTTGTACAAATTAAAGTAGTTTTATTAATGAAATATATAATAAATACTCGATATCTCTACATATTATTTTTCATAGTAATGGTTACGAATCAGTTTTGAAGATTTACAAATGTTATTATTATATTATTATTTTATTATATTACTTTTATTGCATTATAATTGATAATAGTTTTATTCAGAAATATCATAATCATTTTATATGTTACATGTCATCATAAGGACATGTGCAATAGATCTTAAGAAATTATCATGCTGACTATGACGTCGGAGTCATTTTTGGACGCTTTTCAAGTAGCATCACTTTTGTTCGCACCGCGACGGGGTCATTCGACATTTTTCGTTGTTGTTTCGTTTCGATGTTGGAGCGATTCACTCGACGAGAATACAAAGTGCCTCATTTCCAGAGTTTGTCCTTGATGGAGCGATCGTATTAACGAAACTTTCAGACGATTGCCTTGAAGCACGATCGAGAGTTGGCCAAACGATACACAGTCAAAAGCAAGAGAGAATGTCGTGAATTCACTGCGAGTTATATATAAATTTTATTTTTCATGTATTACTACATATATTTTACACAAATATGTTCATATATATCTGATTTTTAATTTTCTTAAATTTCGTCAAATTCGGAATTTACATAAAATTAATAATCCTCTATTTTCTTCTCACTTTCAATATTTTTAGAAAATATATTATTTTATAATTATAAAGAAAAAATTTAGTATTTAAATATATTTTAGAATTATATTTATTAAATTTAAGTTTAAGAAAATGAGGAAAGAGAACTATCAGCCTAAAATTATCTTAATGCCAATGTGTCCCCTGAAGTGGTGTCGCGCATTAAAATTCGGCCGACTTGTGTCGTTGGAACGGTACCGTTTTAATTCACTATGCCGGAAGTGACGATGTCAGCGAGGCACGGCCGAGCACCGAAGACGATCCAGAACAAGCAAAGAGCAGAATGAAACTCACGAGTCTTTACGGTGAAACCGCTGAGAGCAACCAAATGTACCGTTCGTGGGAACGCAAAACACCTTACACCTTCGTTAAATTCGTAATGAGCGGCACGTTACGCTAATCTGACCTAATCGCAAAGTGAAAACCTCTGTAGTGTTACACATTTCCCGCGATACACGGAGATAATTCTGAAAACGAATTACATATTTCTTACGGACGAATCAGATTGTTCACCATCATGTGAAGATTACTGCAGTCTCTCCCTAACAGAATAAAAAGAATACATATTGTATAATAATTAAAAGAATTATATAAATTATATAAATTATATAAAATTTAATCTATATATATATGTATATATATATACATATATATATACGTATATATAGATATACATATATATATATACATATATATATATATATATATATACAGGGTGTCCCGGGTTTTAACCGACAAACTGCGGGAGCATATTCTACTAGTGGAAATAAGAAAAAATTCTTATATCGAGTTTGCTTAGAAATGCTTTATTACAAAGTTATAAACCAATATTGAAAAGAAATATGAGATAAGTAACAACGGATTTTTTCACAAAAATAAAAATTATCTACGCAATGATTTAGTGACGCATTTCAAAATGTTCTTCTTGCACATCGATACAAGCTAGACATCGACGTAGTACAGAATTTGTTACGGTACGACATTCCTGAAAATTTTGTTGCATCTCAGTAACTGAATTAGTAATTCGTTGCTTTAAATCTATCTGGTACTCTCCTGTTAGGAAATCTACGTTGATACTCTCGTACGGCAGCTCGTGCATTTCCGTCACAGAATCCGTACACGAAATGAATATCGGTGTATTCCTCATTTGAAAACACTTTTGGCATTCTGATAGTAATTGCTAGTTGACACGACGATTGAAATCTAACAGCTACTGTTGTGAAAGTAACAATCATACTGAATCGTTTCAACATAGTGAACATGAATACATGTGAATACACATAACATAAACATCTTCGACCTTCCAAATTCTACACTATGTTCCGTTGTTACTTATCTCATATTTCTTTTCAATATTGGTTTATAACTTTGTAATAAAGCATTTCTAAGCAAACTCGATATAAGAATTTTTTCTTATTTCCACTAATAGAATATGCTCCCGCAGTTTGTCGGTTAAAACCCGGGACACCCTGTATACTATTGTCTTACTATAGCAGATGTCTTCTTGCATTTTGCGATTGCAGCGTTAAAAGAAATTGATGTACAGTTATTGCAGTCTTCATTAATTGCTTAATTCAGCGATAAATTTCGAGAATATACAAATGTTGATATACTAATCATCACGAATGAGAATCTCACATGGTACAAAATCCCGACAGCGATAATTTCTCGAGGTAATCACGAGTCTGACCGACACGGGGAAGACGGAAGAGCGTTTCTCACCTTACTCGCGCTGCATTTGGCGATGGATTTCGCACGTGCATTTGGGACAGGAATATATTACGCGTTCCTTGTCTCGTGTACATATCCAACTAATTTTCATAAGATAAAGGGGAAACCGTATACATATTAATCGTCTAAACCCCCCGCTACGTGCGGACGAACCGAAACGGAAGCGAGATGGAGACGCAGACAAAGTCCTTACGTTATCCGCTCGCGTCGTTCGGCTCCGAGCTAGAACTCAACATACATAAATGCATGAGAAATGCGCGCGTGTCATAGACTACGTTTCACCAGGTTGCTGATTTTAATAAATCCGCTCCCACATGCCTTATTTATATCTATCCTAGGCAGCCCTAGCTTTCTACTTCTCTCCGATTGAAACTCGTAGACAATTATGCCGGGAAATTTCGCCAGAGGATTTTTATCTAGAAAATAATTAAATCTTAATTGAGAGTATAATCCTGATTACAAAAGTGTTCTAGTTTTTATTACGTAAGATTGCTTTTAAGAAATGTAAAACATATACTTTGGCATTTGATTCACGCGATTTACGAAAACGGGTCAGAACGGATGACGGTATTCTCTTGTTCGCATCACATAAATCTGCACGGTTCCGTGGGGCGGGGAATGTAATTCCTCAAAGTTCTCTTTACGCGCGCACGGATCAACCACGTTTAATCCACGTGTAATGTATTCCCTTTCAATTCTATCCCGGAAACGAGAAAAATATCGTGCCTGACCTAAGGCTCCCTACACGCATACCGGCCATACTTCCTACACACGTCGATCGCCAAGTAATCTATCCAAGTCGAAATACCGTCGACGAAATCGAGAGGAGAAGTTCTCACGTTACTCTCGGCGCACGCGTGCACTCCACCGCCCCCGCACTCCCAACGTACGTGCGTGCACCGCTTACACGGCCCACGGCACGCACGCACCCACACGGCATCGGCACCCTTTCCCATCTTTTCGTACGTACCGTATGCACATACCGTACCGTACCGTACGTACATCACGCGGCGCGTTCCCAAGCAGTGCGCGCGTGTGCGCTTTTTCCGCGATTGCGCAACGCGGCGCATCCTTCTCGCGCGCGCGCGCGAGTGCTCTTCCTGAATGCATTCTCTGACGTAACTCTTATAAATCCGCGCTCACCCTCTACCGCACCGCGCGTACGTAATGCACCGCCGAGGAGAATCCAGAAGGATCATCCGGATAACTGTGCACGCCCCGTGGACACGGCGTGGACCGCTCCTCTCCCTGTCTTCCCCCTTTTTCCTCCCTCTCTCTCTCTCTCTCTCTCAGTCATTCTTCCTCTTCGTCCCTTTCTTGCCCTTTCTTCCTTTCTCTCTCTCTCTCTTTGCTTACCGTTGGATGCTGGACTCGAAACGATTATCAGCGGCCGCGATCTCGATAACACGTCGCTCGCAGCCGACTCGCGAAGTAATTCGGAACGCGCCGAGATGATCCTCGGGATTCTTCCTGGATGTACGACGCGTTTTTGTCCGGCTGTGTGGTTATTAACCCCTCGGGCGGATGCGCTTTCGCGCGCGCGACCGCTACGGTGTTACTCGTCGCGAAAATTTATTCGTCGGTAAGGGAAGAACGGTTACGTTTCCGAGATTACGATCAGAATCAATATAAGTAGCTGCGTGCAGAAAAAGAAAAGGTAGTTTGAAAGAGTAGATTTTACATAAAGTTTGTTTTTTAATAGCGAATCTAGTGCTATCTGGTAGATGGTTTTCACTTACATCCATAAGTATAGTAGATGAAAACTAAAATTTGCTCATTTCGTGACAAACGTTATTCCATTTATCTCTCTCTACCGTTATTATAGTTTTTAACCGCGCTGAGGCAGGCTGAGAGTCGTCCTACAAATCGCAGATCGCCAGCATACCTACATTGTAATCTCTTATGAACGTAAGAATCATGTATCGCGGAACGTTGGGGCATGTTCGACGTTGATTTGATATTCGTAGATTAGCGTGTACGTGCATGCGCGTGCACCGCATCGAAAAATCGGTACTTTCCCCTTTTTTTACAATGATTGTGAGAGCGCGCGCGCGATAAATCGCCGCGGGAACATTAGATCTAATATTGATGATTAATCGTCGCTTGGGACCGCGGCTCTCTCGGAAGAGAAGAGAGAGAATGTTCCATTCCATCAAAACGGAGGAGCGCCTCGACATCCAGTTAACGTTATCGTCGCAATCGTAACGTTCGACGCTGCATATTGTAACGTTGATTGTTGCGCGCTTTGCTGGATTTTTCCTCCTCGGTCAAGTAGATAGATACGAGGTCAGTTGTGTAGATTCAGTCGGCGTGAGGCCCCAAACGCGAAAGATCGATGCGCAAAGAGAAATCCGTTTAAAATGTTGTTGCTTGAGTGATGTGCACATAATTCAATAGCGGCAACATTCTGTATGCCGTTGATAAACAAGCACATTTATGCAAACCGAGCGGTAATCATGACAGAATACGTCAGATACACAAAAACGGCAATAAAGAAGGTAAATAACGAAGGGACTATCTCTCATATTTCTTGGCGCTTATTTATCTTTTACGGCAAACGCGGGATCATAAAGCGCGGACATCGTAGATTTATTGAGAAATCCGCCACTGAAGAAGGTACTCACAGACACCGTCTGCAAGGAGGGAGAAAGCTCATCGCAATGCTCACTCCGAATAATCTGCCAGGCATTGTCTGGCCCGTAAGATCGATCGTAACGAGCGCTTCCTTATTGCGGAGGGCTGTCCGTCCGTCGACACGTAAGTCGGAGTTTGCATACCCGGCCGCGATAGGTGAGATGGTTTCTGTCGGAAGGGCGTGGGCATTCCGCTGTATCGCATCGGTTCGAAAGCGGCCTCTCGTTTTTTCCTTTCCTATTCCTGACAGGAAATGAAAACACAGTTAACCGTTGACGAGGCGCTCGCGTGTGCGCGTGTTCAGATGGCTGGGAATTGAATAGGTCACTGCAGAAGGAGCATACAACTAGTGAAAAGAGCACTTACGCACCCCGCGGAGATCATTTTTCAGATATTATATGTCTGAGACATCTTTTAAGATAATATTGATATTAATGCACATTATGTAATGCGGACAGTGATTAGAAAATATTAATTATTATATCTTTTAATAGATTGCTCCGTTATCCATATATATTGTATAGCTGACAGTTTTAATAACTTCAGTAAAAATTATTTTATGAATTATTTACAGAGATATTAATAAATATAAAATGAAAATAAAATATTATTCCTGTGTAATAAGATATATATTAATATAAGAAACAAAATTAACGTTATCACTTACACTTGGAATTAATTCTACAGTCAAAGTGTTAAAAGAAGATTCGGTTACTGTATTGGTAACCAATACTCAGATATTTCTCTTTATCATGAGATATTTTCTCGAAGTTGTACCGTGGTTGAAGAACTAAGAGAGAATAAAGTTAAACAAGTTTAACAAGTTCAACACTGCTTTCTTCGTTCTTTTCTAGACTTTATAAAATTAAATTTCTCAGTGCTACATCAGCTCGTTCACGATCCGTTAGAGGTATAATGAAGCGAGAGTATATTTACGGAACACCCTGTGTACATTGCTGCCCGATGGCTGCCCGCGGTGCCGAGAGTTGCGTAATCCATCATACGCGGTGCGTTATGCAACTACGTGGCAGATTGGAGCATGTATTTGGAATGCGCGCGGTGAAAATGCAAATGCCTGTTAATCGCTGGAATCTCGATATCAGGATCAAGGACCGCGTGCGATCGCATGATCCATGAACTCCAATCGTTACTCTAAATCTTCATGGATTTATGCGTTTACGAGGCGCGATAATTTCGATAATATATTATATAGCGCTATTATTGTACGTAGTGCACATTATTGATGCCGGAGTAATTTTGCTTCTTAAAAAGTTCCTTATCAGTAAGCTTCTTTAGAAAATATATCATACTGAAGAGTATGTAGACAGATTTAAAATATTAATTACAAATTAATGAAAAATACGCGTTTCTTAAAGAATACACATAAATTAGTAGAATAAATGGAACTTTAACTAAATTTAATATATAAATCTACAGATAAATTTTCAAACTATAAATTTACGCGAAATCGAATTATCTATTTAGATCCGCGTTATTATTGAGAAAATTTCTCGTAATAACTTTGATGATTGATTTCACCGATAGTTCATCACTTGTATCTATCGGATTCGATTGCAAAAAAACCTTATGACGTATAAATTCCTGGCCCAGTAAATTCTCGCCGGCTCTCCGCCGGTCAAATTTCGCAAGAACCACCGGCGAAATTAAATCGCTAACGAATCACGAAGGATTCGCAGAAGTCGAGAGAAGGCCTCGCCTGATCAAGAGAACGGCGGCAGCGGATGTTGATCCATTCTCGTCGCGACTAGAGATCCGAAAAGCCGGGCAAATTACATTTAATGCCAATGCGGTTTCCAACGAGAGAAAAAGAGAGAGCAAGATGGAGATACTTCCTGCACCAAGTTCCCGACATCGCCGAAATTACAATCACGCACGGTCATCGGTAAGGTTTCTCCGGCGAAATGAAAAAAGGGCCACCGGAGTCGCGGCGGATACAGTTATGTCATCAGTCTGTGTGTCCTCTTGCGGCTAAATTCTCTTTCGAAAAAAGAACGAAATATAGAAATAATTGAAGACTTTCACTTGGCAAACATAATATGTCAGAGTTTTTATATACATATAAATTACAAGAGATATCTTCTTTCTTCTTTATTTTTTGTTATCTTTATCAATCCAGCAGGCTTATTGAAAACTGTCGTTAACTTCTTGCTTACCTTTACTCTCGTAATTTTTATTGCCATAATCATGATTAAGTTGAGAGTTACATATGTATAGAAATACACGCATCGAACGGGTAATCCCAATCATTGGTAGAAAGGCTTATTACCTCATCAAACAAGTGAAAGAAAGATTACATTTAATTGAACTTCCATTTCTTAGTCATAACACAACACCGATAAAATGCCACACGATTAAATCATACGACATTTGCGTAATCGTACGCATGTGCATCCAAGGCGCATCCAGTGCTCGCTGGAATACCAGGAAAGTGCTATACGCCATTGGCATTTGCCACGTTCCGCTGACATTCGCACCTGACATTATCCGAGGTGATCCCTGCGCTGCGATTCCGTTTGGGCAGACGTGTCGGAGTCGCGAGGACTCGTCAACATCCGCGTTTAACGCTCCTTTTAACCGTGAGTCATCTGTATTCCAGGATTCACAGTTGAACTAATAGCGCAGCCGACGATCAGGTCAGAACCGGTTTAAACTTGGCGAAAGAATGAACTTAAAAATACTCATCTCTCAAAAATTCGTGGTTAAATAATTTCTGTTGAGGCATCCTTCTTTTTCCATCCTCTCTGATAATTTGATCGCTGAAAATTGAGCACAAATTATTCAAGTAATCTCTTCTCGAACCATTCCATCAGAAAATCTTCAATACATCTACAATTATCGTACATTTAATATTATAAACGTTATACATTGCGTGCAGCATTTCATGTTACAACATACTATTTAGGACAATTTTCCCGAGTAATATAGAATCGTGCAAAGGAACTTGAGTATCTCGAAACTATGGTTATACATAAGTACAGTTATGGTTTAACGTTGTCTTGCAACACTTGGCTTCAATTGTGGGTTACGCGCTCGCCGCGGACCAGGTCGCTCGTATTCTATTTTAAAGTATAGCCAATTTTCTCGTTAGTTTTATTCTTTGGTCGTGTGCTGTCGCCGGCGGAAGAGAACGAGGGAGGGTGGGAGAGTAGATAGAGACCGGTCTAGGAAAAGTTCGATCATTGACGAAGTGCTCATAAATACGTCGAAGTATCGGGCACGAGCCCGATGGTAGCCAACGTGTCTATCGTGCAATAACCGCTGCAAGCCGCGAGTATATAGTCGACGACGACGATGACGACGACGACGACGAAGAATGGCGGCAGCACGCGCTGGTGCGCGAGCTACACAGGCGATGCAAGCTACCAAACCGGAAATGCATCGTTGAGGGATACTGTACGAGTGGCCAGAGGCCGTACCACACACCGCACACGACACTGTGCGCCTTAAGGCGAATTTACACGGTTCGCTCCCGATGGGGCGACAGATTCGTCTTTACACATAATTTAGCATCCAGTAAGGAATTCTCTTACCACTTCCTAGAAACCAATTTCCTGGGAAGCAATAATTTCTTATTCTATTAATATTTTATTATTACTGTTTTACAATGTTTTCTTTATTATTTCTTTATGTAAAACGGAAATTGCGTAAGTTTCTTCTGATAAATTTATGGTGCATGATGAATGATAAAAATGCTTGTGAAAACAATATTTATATGTTTCTTTATTTTATAATAATAGATTTGTTATCATTAACTCAAAGCGAATGTAAGAACTGAACTATATAAAAATTATATAAATAAAAAAGTAACTATATAATATTGCACATACAAGTTGCTATATGTAAATATCACACCTGCGAGTTTTTGTGTGCAAACGTTGTTTGCACGAATAATAACTCTCATATCTCATGAATGATTCATCTGGAGATTATTTCCAAAATTGAATCATGTAAATCACATGCCTTTGTCAAATTTACAACTTTGCAGTTGGCACAATCACGTCACAGCTCGGTAATGAACTAGACGTTACTCCTTGCTTCTTTTAAGAGATTCGGAACAAAGTGTGCCCAGTAAACAATCGATTTTAAATATTAGCTGTGACACCACCATGTTAACTTAATAGTGTCAAGTTGTTTGCAAAGTCTAATTTATGCATTATTATTGTTACTTTTGAAGATTGTTCTTAACTAAAATTATCTTGTAAACTATGCACACAAAAGTACTTAAACCGTTCCTGAATCACAATTCAATTTCAGTCACTTATAAAATTTATACAACATTGTCTTCTTCCAATCATATGATCCTGAATAAATAAAATCTTCAAAATGCGAGTCGAACAAACGCTTTTTCTCCGAACTTTTCATTCTCACTCGTTTCTTTCAAATAAATAATTACATTATAAAAATAATGATCACATAATAAAAATAAAAAATAACGATTACGCAATTTACATTTATCTAATCGCCGAGATTCATTCGGAATCATTTAAAACCAACGGTGTAAATTCGCCTTTACGCACACGACGGCAATCTGCAGCCGGGCTAGTCGCTCGCGCGAGCGTTATGATATACAACGGCGGCTCGCGCCTAATGCGCGATGTACACCGCACCCACGTGCCACAGGATACCAGGATCGAAAGCGTCACTTCATTACGTCGCCGTGCGAGTGTTCATCCACCGGCTGCAGGAAGTATGCAGTCTTTTGCGAAGGCCAGGCAGGAAAGTCGGCGCGCGATAAGTGGTCATTCGCGAGCGATGACAAGAGTAATGAAGCTTCTCTTCACTACTACGTCTCACCCTCCGTTCCAAGTTTAAGCAAATCGCGTAGCTCATATC
Organism: Ooceraea biroi; assembly: GCF_003672135.1. Taxonomy (NCBI): domain Eukaryota; kingdom Metazoa; phylum Arthropoda; class Insecta; order Hymenoptera; family Formicidae; genus Ooceraea; species Ooceraea biroi. Next base: position 4,690,838 of record NC_039506.1, read on the forward strand.
CTGATCGTCGGTTGCTATGACGGAGTTGGATTTTCACTCAACGCGAATAGATGAATCATTAGGTGCTTTTATTAGTCTTGTAATATATTGTTTATGTCTTATTTCAGAAAAATATCGGTTCGATCGGTATAATCAAGACTGGATATGATAATATTGTTTTAAATTCTTGAAAAGAGAAACTATCATAAAATTGTTTTCTCTAGTTGCAATTTGATTATTCAATTAATGTAGTGAAATCTTGTTAATTCAGTAATTTTATAATGAATGCTTACCTTTTCTTTTTTATTTACGCAGATATAATAAAACTTAAAATGCACATTGCTATTTGTGTAATCAATGCTGTTAATCTGTTACATGTGAGCACAGTCTTATCGTTAAATGAATTGATTCGTAGGATATGCTCACTTTTATCAATTCCTAATCGCGTCCGAATGGGAATCGAAACGAGGCATGTTCATTTACTCCACTGCGACTTCATTATTACTGAGTTTCCTAGATAATCAACCGAAAAAACCGATGTTGCAACACAAAAACTGGCAACTCAGATGCCGATAATGAGTATCTATTTCTCCTTCCCTCCATCTTTCTCTTTCTCTCCCTCTTGCCGTAAATTCTAATCTAATTAAATTAAATTACATTAACTAGACCTGTCGGCAACGTTGCCCGCAATAACTATATAAAGCATGGTTTACGATGTCCTTTGCCTGTGAGATCCCGTATCTGCGACAATTATTATTTCAACATTGGCGGGAAGGCTGTATCTCTTACGCGACCGGCAGTAAAGTGGTATGATTAGCGAGATGGAGGGAAAGAGGGTGAATCGATGAAACCCTTTCGCGGCACTATGTGCCGCCGATGTATACTTGATAATTGCAGATCAGCTCCAAGTGTAAACTACGAATTTAAAGGCACGCCCGGAATCGTCCGCTCAGCGGCATCGACGTTATCTCACATCTTGCGGACATGACTGTCGCCGGAAGGCGAACCGTCGTCCTCGCCGGAAATGACGCGATTTCCTCGAGCAATTTTTCGTAGATCTACGTGACGATAGGCTAGAGATAGCGAATAGATCGCAGCGTCGCCTTGGCGCCACTCGATCGGTCCGTCGATCGATGATTTAATAACAAAACATTAATTTTGCATAACGATTCTACTGCTTGATGCACTTTCCTCCAAGATATTTCTTCTCTTTATACCTTAAGATTATTCTAAATTATTTTTAAAAAGATTTTGTTAACAACATCTACTTTATATAAAGGGAGAGAAAGGAATAAAAATTAATTTTATAAAAAATAAAATAAAATGTTAAACGTTTCTAAGATGATAAGAAAAAGGAAATATAGCTTTCTTAAAGTTTATGGAAATGTTACAAAAAACTTAAAAATACAAGACTCCCATGCTATGTATATTTTTAAATAATTTTTGCTTCCTGACAGTTGATATTAATTGCCCAATGTACCAAAGAAATAGTACATTGAAAAGATATAATAATCCTGTCAGTAATAACATTACTCCAATAACCGGTATATTACAATATGTCGCAAGCATATTGGTGACAATATTCTGTCCAACGATATGACTCCAATAACAGTCAGGCAGCAATGTAGCGAGGAAATGTTACCAACGACAATAGTCTGATAATATCTTGTCGCCAATAACATCACATCGTTAATTGATAAGCCGCTATGTATCGAAGAAATATTGCCGACGATAAAATTTCTTGCTCGCCAGTAAAATTCGCCGCATTACTGTTGCCCAGTACCATTATCTATCACCACTCATGTATACTCCCACATATGAGGGTCATGTTTAATCTCCGCGCCGTCAAACCCCGTGGAGCAGCCCCTGTTCGCTTCAAGGCGATAGATCAGTCGGCGGGTCGAGGTCTCGTGCGTAATACGCGAACTACCTGAGACCAGGTTAGCGCTTAACCTGCGGGAGATCGGGACCTTAAAGGGTGATAGATCGTTGCTGTGGATGTCATCACTTTTACCTCCCGCACAAAAATCCTATGTTAATATTATGAACGATCGAAGAGACGAATGACTTACATTCATGTTAAAAGATATTCTTGATTTGCAACAATCTTCCCTCCGGTTTAATCCGAGTACTTTAGCAAGTTCGCCAGTCCATTCATAGTCCATCTCATATCTGTTTTTAAATATTAAAAACGTTGATTTCTTTTTAATAGAAATGAACTAAAGGAATCGTCAGACACATGCACATGTGTGATGCTGGGCTTCCACATGAATTGGCCCGTCAGACATACGTGATTAACAGCGATCGTGTTAAGCGTATTGCTCTTGCTCGGTAATTCCACCAATGAAAAATTTCGGGATGCATGCCCGATTTACGTGTTCGGGTACATCGTCGATACGTTCTCGGGTTACTTTGAATAACGCTCGGCGTGATACTCGCGCGAATTGCATTGCGGAATCGATTAGCCGGCACGCAGGCCGCGTGCACGATCGGGGCCGTGGAATCCCATAGGCAGCCGGTCGGCCATTCGGTTGCGATTACAACGAGTTTATTGCGAGCGGATGTCGATTATTTACAACACGCCGCGCGCGCTCGCGTGTAGGAAGTTGTACACGGATACAAGCCCCGCGAGGGATTGGGCCCCGCAGTTTCGATCATCGACGTCGTGCCCGTATGAGCGATCATGAGGAAAGGAGTACGAGGTAGTAGTGGTCAAACGGGCCCTACAGCCGCTAACAGGAATGCTGAGCCTTTGCTCAAGGGAGAGGTGGGGGATGGGAAATAACTAGGTAAGGGCATGATACCATTAAATAAATGACTTTCCCATTTTTGTCATTAACGCTAATCGATTTTGCCGGCGGAGACGGAATTGAAAGTAATCGACGGGGTTATACCTAGTAACGAGGTTTGTACGCGCGACGCACATGACCGCTAATAAAGTTATTTGCTTTTTCCATCGCCGTGCTTATCGACGCGCCGCTCGAATAATAAGAGTCCATAAAACCTAATTCCGCTCAATGTACTGGAATTGTCGCGAGAAATCGCTCTTCACGTTCAACTCGTTCAATCTTTCTGAAATGTTGCTTTGAAAATGTTCAATTGATGATTCTCCAATTTTTAATGCATGATTTTCCAATTTGTTCAGTGCTACAAAATTGTGAGAATAGTGAGAACTGTGTTGTATTCTTTGATCTATATAATAGATCAGTTGGAGCATGAGCAGCGAAATATGATATTACGCGCAAGGAGTAAATCTCCTTCGCCCATAAGAAAGTGCAAGAAATCGCACGTTCGCGGAGGGTCGGAAAGTGTGACGAATGGTCAGCGAGAGTAAAAAGTCGGCATACAGAAAGAGTGGATGGGAAACGCGGAGTTGGCAATCAAGCGACGCTTGACAATTATTGTTTCCACCATTAGGAGAGATCGGTGTAACTCGTGCGCCCGCACAAGTCCCGCAAATTGTACGAACCGCAGGAATCCCCGCGAGGGTGAACTCAACTGACCAATTACAATCCGTAGTTACGTCGGCTAATTATGTATAACGAGAATACTATCGCGTTATTACTCGAGTTAAATTCATTAGTGGCACGAAAGCTTACTTACACTAGGTGTGCGTGTATAGCGATGAAAAGAGAGCAAGAGAGAGAGAGAGAGAAAGGAAGAAAAAGAAAAAAAAGAATTCGTGCTTTTAAAATCTTATTCTGTATAATCGGTATCATATTCATCGCTTTTATAGGAAATTTTGGCAACTTTTTCTAAAGATCCAATAAAAAGCTAAGTGTAATGTAATTCACTTTTTTAAAGAACTTAGGAAAGAATTATAGCATATTAAATCGAGCAACATTACAATTTTGTTACAATTTGTAGAATTTGTACAATTTTGTTTGTTCTGCGAAGGAATCTGCTATTATTATTATATACGTTAAAGATAGATAACACTTTTCGTTTGTAGAAAATATATAAATCATCGACACGCTGCGCAAACAGAACATCGTCTTGCGTTAATGGGCGTTAATTGCGATGAAGAATGAGCAAGCACATCGACATCGCTACCTGACGTCGAGCCAAGTGCAGCAGGAAGTGCATCGGGCAAGAGTAATGGTGGCATTGCACCTCGATGCGGCAACAACAACGTGGACCAACGGGAGCCTTCCTCTCTCTCTCTCTCTCTCTCTCTCCTTCTCTTAGATGTTCGCGAATCCACGTCCGTATATTATAATGCTAGCATTCGACGCTAGCATTCGATGCAGATGCGCCACGTCTTCCGTCGAACTTGACGAACCTTGCGCCCGCGCTCGCTTCCCTCGAAATCGACGGCATAAACTTGCACGGTATTCCGGGATCAGTGGCGTAACAAGAAGATGCACACGCTTGCAACCTTGCTGCTTAAATGCCATTCAATTCACACCTGCATAAGTCTTTTCCTCTTCTTTTGTAAACGATCCTAATCTTTCATTGATAAGAAAAGTTGCGATGATAAATTAACAAATACGTTTATACATTTCTCACACTCAGTAGAAATTGATAAATTTAATCGATTTTGTTCCCCTCCTCCTCTGCCGTCTGGTTGTAAATGTTCGCACGCGTTTTCTGTTTCTCAAGATTTGGTCAATGTATAAATTTATTAATAAAAATATCAACAGTTTTGAAGGTGTTAAATCTAGGTGTGAAATTAAAAGCTTTATATACTTGCCATTTCAAAGGATGAGGACAATACAAATTTATTGCAAACACCTATGGCTTTAATAAATTAATAAAAATGGAGTATATCTTTCAATATATAAACAATTTTGTACGATCACGTCGAAATTCTTTATTTCGTCCCCCGTTTACGCCTCTGCTCCGGACGGCGTATCCGGAACAGGTATCACCGGCTGGAAACCCAGCACGTCGTAAAGCGCACACGAGCGGGCATAGGCCGTTGACTGGTACGATGGGGACCTCGTCTAAGGATCATTTTGTAAAAGCCAATAACTCATCGCGGTGAAAGCACCGTATAAATTCTGCGGGCGCGCCTGCGATCGTTTTCGTGGGACTTTATTTCCGCCATGCGGAGCAGGGTATCGAGCGATAAGCGCGCCCGGCTCGTTAGCGTTTCGATGGATTCACGGAAAGGGGAATATCCGCGGCTGCCTGACGTTGTCGCAGCTTTACGTGCTGCATAAATGCGTTTTCTCGGTTCTTTTTCGTAAGTTCTCGCTGCGACGCGTGCAACCCCGTCTGAACGATATTGCAGGAAGTGTGAGTGTAAGTGATTCGCGAAAGATTTCGGTTAAATAATATTTATTTAAACTGTGAAAAGAGGATACAGCTCTCTCTGAAGAAACAAATATAGAATTCGTAAAATTTATTCTGCATGATAAATCATAAATAGACTCGACTCATTAATTAGATCTTATAAATTGAAATCAGTCATAATTTTATTTCTAAAACTCTGGCGATCGGTGTCCGAGGGAAAAATACCAAGTGCAATTGACCATAGAAGTAGCTCTACGTATCACCGACAATTCAAGCCACTTTTTGTGGAAACCAATCATGAGGAAACTGCGAGTAGAAATCCTTCGTGAAAGCATTCTCTCAATTAACAATACGTCCTAACAAAAACTATCGCAAATCATCGATAATTCTCCAGCTTATCTCCAGAGCCCATTATACTTCCTCCATGCGAGGACGCGTATTCGCGAAACGAAGCGGTCGCGACGTGGCGTGTCGAATGGACGTCTGCACCTAAAACGATCAACGCCGATGAGCGATCAGCAGCGTGCGATCTCGCCGCTTGTAGGCGGCCGGCACTTGGGCATTCCCTATAAATGCGAGGTTTATTCGAGCTCGCCGCATGGCACAATGGCACGAAGCAACGACCTCGTTGTCTCTCTCTCTTTCTGCCTCCTCCCTTTTCCGTACGCCGGGGCGCACGAAAAGGATATCCTTTAAAGGTCGAGTGGGCGTTGGCCGTACTTCGCGAGCACCCTGTAACTGCAGTTACAGAGGAGAGGAAAGCTCGTAGGTACGCGCCGCTACACAGGGACGGCAGGTAGGACCGGCCTTGGTCCAATGACCTCGCGAGATCGGCCAACCTCTCAGTTCGTACATACGTCCCGGCGCTCCCCCTCGACGTGACCGTCGAACGGGGAACATCATCGCGCGCGCAAGCCTCTCGCCAGAACGAGAGAGCAGGGTCGTTGACATCGCGCGCCCTCCTCTTCTTCTTCCCCGTTTCTCGATTCGCGCCACTCGCGAATAATCGCGGCCCGCTACGGTATTTAACGCACGCGGCACGCTCGCGTAACAATCCTCTGCGCCGCGATCCCGACGTAAAACCGCTCGCCGGTGAGATTACGGAACGGCGGGAGGTCCTATTCAACGGGCGCCGCTTTCTTTTCTTTTTCTTTCCGCGAGAATCGTGATTCTTCACGATTTTTCGCGAGCGATCGGGAAGTCTCTGAAACGCGCTCTCGTACGGGTATCGCGGTAATTCCTAACTGCGCGAGTGTGCAGAGAAATGTAATGTAGACTGCACGTTTGAGACATTCGGATAACTTAACATTTTTTTTCAGGTAAATATAAAAATGCTGATCCGCAGAATTTCTGAATGAGATGCATATAAAATACTGGCTATTTTGAAAAAATTACCTGTCACCGATGCTTTACATTCACTTAACTCTATACTCATAAAAAGTGCAAAAAGCAGTTCAATTAAGGATCCAAACGGCTGACGCTTCCATAGCGTCTTTTTACATAGGGTCAAGCGAGTTTTTTTCGCTTCAATCGGAGACAGCTGCGCGATGATTTTTGCGGACACTCGATAACGCTCGCGCATCACTCGCGCGGCTCGCTCGGTGTCGATAAACGAAACGATAATGGGCACCGAAGGAGAAATATAGGCTCGAGGAAGCGTTCGGTAATGGACTCGGTAATCCGCGGATCGATCGGTCCATTGACTGCAGCTCATTCCTACAGACGGTCATTACAGAAATATTGTGCCGTGTCAATAATACCTTAGCGTGGCGTTTCGCGGCTGTACGGGCTTGAAAAGCAAAGATCGACGTGCCATTCGTAAGACCGACAATCTTTTCGATGGCATCGGAAATTTCACGCTCGCATAATTAGCCACGAGAGTTATTTGCACATGGAAATTAAAGTCATTACTGAGAAAGAGAAGTTATAGCTTTACAGTTATTTTCTATACAGAAATATGTTTTCCTTGCGCATTTGTGGCGATACGATTTTTAAATAAGCACCAACGCAACTAACTACACAAAATTTTTAAACATGGAAAAGAGAGAAAAAGCCAGAATAAAAATTTTTGCTGTAGAATCTTTTTCTTTATAATTGCAGTATTTTTTCACTTTGCATAGATTATACTTTTCTAAGGAACAAAACGTGAGATTCGCCAGAATCCATTTAATACATTGTTAGAATTCTTCCGTTAGGCTATATGCGGAATACTGTCGTACTCTGGACGCTCGAAGTGGCTCCTTGTTAAGACTACGCCAGGAAAGCAACGGACCAAGAAAGGAACGAGGAAAGCACAAGAGGAGGGAAAGAGATGAGGGCGAGTAGCGCATTACGTGAAACTATAATGTTATAATTAATGTCTCTATGTAAATAGAGTTAAGTCGTCCAGGGCGGTACGGTGCTCGTTATCTGAAACACATATTATCCTCGGTGTGCCTAGGGGTGTGTGCACGCCGGTAAACGTACACGCGCTATTCGACCGCACTTCCTACAGTATTAATTGCGGCTTGAGCTTTGAGACCACCGCGGCTGCAAGAGAGTTCCGCATGCAAAATCCAACTGTGATCAACATTGAGCAGAACTCGTTTCCGAACGTATCGCTTGCATTAGCTTTTTAATCCCACAATTCCAAGATATCTCTCTCTTTTCTCTTACCAAGAAGTGAATAACAAGCAAAATGTACATGGTTATATATATGATTATTATATGTAATATATATGATTATGTATATGATTTTTTTATTATAAATTATGTATAGCAAAAAAGATTGAACGTGCTGAACAAATAAAACAAATTATATGGCGTAAATAAATAAATAAATCGAATAAATGATTCTTTATGGCGTTTAACGCCATAAACTTTTCGCCTGAATTATTTTAGATTATTATTTGTTGAGTAAGGACTGTTCACAAACGTCACTATTTTTAGCAAATTTGTCAGCAAAGTGTAGAAGCATGACATCTCTGTTAAGGCTCATTCACTCTGTCATGAACCTTATACTTATTCGCGACCGTCGTGAGGGTCGTCACGAGTACGCGGTTGTGACGTAACGCAGCCTGTCATTTCCATATTCATGCCTCCGCAAACGGCGGCAAACCTAAATTAACGTACGCACCAAGTACACACTCATAATGCTGCCCACGCGCTCCACAGTTTCGTCACGCGATGTTGCATCGATCGACCGACAAGGACTCAATCCCTTCCAACCCGAAATCGAAAGGCGTCTCGTCGCAAGGCAAGTGTTTTCTGATCTCGCGATTGTACATAAAGAATTTCGTTGGAACACGATTTTGAAAAAGTAACTTGCAAAAAAATAGGGTATCCGACACGAAAAATCGTTTTCAAGATCAGTGGAGTTATTTCAATGCAGATTATAATTAATATGGTGTATAGTGATAGATGACAATTAAATTTCTTAAAATTTATAAGCTATTATCATAATTGAAGTTAGCGTTTAATATTCTCGATTGAAATTCGTATATTCCATGATAATTCGTATTAATTTCTGATAAATACTTGCGTCAAATATTTATAGGTATTCTTTTTGTGCGGAAATAATGGAAATCTTGGTTTTATGTTCCTCTGAAGGTCTTACCTTCTTATTACTATTAAAGGCAATTCTCGGGGACATTCGCAGAATTAGTGACACACATTGTTGTTTGTCGTTCATGACAAAGATTGTCTCTGAGAATCGCGCGCAATGTGGGAATCGAGTGCAATTGCTAATGATGTAACGAGGAATGACCTTTGCATTATACGAAAAATATGTGGTATTTTTCAACGACACGCAGGAAACTAGCGCAATCTATGACTAACGTTATGCGCTTCCTACATAAGTGAGTCAGAATCGCTTTTTCTGCGAACCAGTCGTAATACTAATATAATATGCCTACCCCGATTAATCAAAGTCTGATATAATCACCAAAGCATTTGTATGTCTTTTCTATAAATGACACAATATGATATGCAATAAAATCATAGAAATATGATCCATAGTGTTCTTATTCTTTCCTTTTTCCCTAATCGACATTACAGAATAACAAATTTTATAAAACAAGATTTTTTCTAAAAAGAAACTTTTTATCTTTTTATAAGATCTTTAATTTCTAGTTTAGAAATATTTCCATATAAAGAAAGCGCTGTAAAATATATATATTTTCCACTTAGAAATAGATAAGATACATTCAAGCCATATCGTAAATTAAAACTCTTTTAATGACATATTTTCTAAAAGTTCGACTGTACTATTAAAAATTAAAAATCAAAAGAATGCTGAATTACATCAAACTCGCATTAATAAATAATAATTAAGAACTGGTCAACTAGTGTTCGCTTTTTTGAAGGAATCGATGTCCTTGTTACGCTTGGAATCACGCAAGATATTTTGCGTGAGCGATATTGGATCGCATTGGTTAGCCGTTACAAGGTGATTCGGTGCAATGTGTACGAGTATTGTCCGTATATCGGATAGCCATGTCGCGAAGAAGGCTCGTCGATCTTGTTAATGTGCCGCGGGCGGTAAATTCGCGCCGAGGAGAAAGCTGGTCCCTCGCGGAGACGCAGATGGGCGCTCCAGTGACTTCGAATCCTCTTCATGAGGGATTATGTAACGCACCTTGTTTCTGGCAAACCGAGATTATCATTATTCTTCATTCAACGTTCGCGAGAGCGTGCAAAGCAACGCGGCAACCGTGTGCTTTTGCGCAGCTCAATTTGGATCGTTCCCTAATGCCGCAAAGGAAATTGCTTCGCAAGTAATTTTCCATGCAATTTTATTTACAGAAAATTGAAAGGAATTGTCTTCATTAGTTAACAGAATAAGGATACAGATACAGCGAAGGACACAGTGCATTGTATCGTATGGTGTTCTGTTGCGTTGTTAATTCTCAAAGAAATAATTCGGATTTAAATAAATAACGAAATACATAGTTCATAAATATCTGTGTGGCCGAATGCGAAATTGAGATTAATAATAAGTCTAAAAATTTGGTAATAATCGCGCGCGATTATATGAATTTCAGAGAATCTGAAATAAGCAAATGAAAGTTATTTACACGATATTTCGTAAAATCGGCGTGAGAAATGAAAGTAACATGTGGTCCGCAGTCAGTGTCCGGTACTCTCTCAAGGATTAAGTAAAAAGTCGATCATAAATCGCTTTTAGTACGATCAGCAACACGAGCATTACATAATTTGGCGATGAATATTAAAAAGGAGAAGGAATATCGAAAGGAAAATATTAAAAGGCCACTCGAGATATAGTTTAACCGGTTTTGCGCCGAGGCTTATCTACTTCGTAGATAGATAGCTATTACGATCCGTGCGTAATCATAATCTCCTGCAAATTGATTAAGGAATTGGCTCTTCCGCGTGCGTAACACGCACGAGACGACCGGCGTGGAAAAAAAGTCGCACCTGAACTCTTGCAAGCGATGTGAGATCGAGACGCAGCGAGGATCAGTTTATAACCGATGAGCCGTTACGTTATTGCCACGAAATATCACGGTTCCTCTTGCAGCATTAATCTGACCGATTGTATAACGTTTCTCCATAGACACTGGTCGAAACTCCTTTCCAATTTAAACGGCCGACGCGTTATGAATTCATCCGTGAAATCGTGCGCCCGGCAATTACATCGCAGTCGCCTCTCGATTATTTAACCGTCTTTTCGAAAAATGCACCCGCCGACGCGAGAAAACTTGTCACTTTCTCGAAATGCATTGGCTTTCTCTCACGTGATGCTAGTCTGCCAAATACTGTGTCTGTTCGTGTGTGGTGTATTAATAATATCTTTTAATTATTTAAACTTAGAAATTATTCAAGTAAAAAATATGGAGAAATTTTATTTAAATCGTTTAACATAAATTTATAAAAGCTACGCAATTGTGTCTTGTTTATGTATTCTATTAATGGGACATTTTATAATTTGCTTCATTAATATATTTATATTTCAAGTTTAATATATAATAATTAAAACCTTGAATATTAATATAATTAAAAAATTGGAAACAAAAATTTATTGTTGTGATGATTTGAGGTTTAACGTGCTATTCATAGAAGCCGCATTACCCTTGCAATCCACTATATCTGATGCATGCATCGCCCTTGATTATTATGACATTTCCGCAATGTGGAGATATATAAAAATGCTCTTGCATTTTCTGCTTTCCTATCCGGCACGTATTGTGCACATTATTAACTCTTTCATGATATTCGTTATGTTATGTTGACACATGTAATGATGGAGATTAACGAGCGTGTCGAACTCGTTGCGGGACGTCCAAGTAACGGCCAAGTCATTCATGTAATACTGAGCGTTGTGTATCGGGGAAACGCGATTGGCTTGCCGACCGCACAAAATGACGAAGAAGATCGAGATTTCCTCGATCGCGATTTCCTCTCTTCGACATGAAATAATTGCACGGCGTAACACATATATATGCAGGTGATTAATTTCTTTCAAAGATTCTTAAAACCAGATACGAAAGGAAAGATGAAAATTAATTTTCACGTCGCTCCTCATGTGTTAATTGCAATGGATGTTTATTTCTATACAACTGAATAAATTAAATGATTCCTTCCTAGATAAGACAAAATAATGTATTAAGACTAATAGTCACGATTATCCTTCTGTGATTTCGTTCTTGATTACATTTTAAAGATTTTATTTTGACAAATCTTTTACGCACTGATATTAATATTATATAATAATAATAATAATGAAAATTAAAAAAAAATCTAGAATCTCCAGTTAATTCTCTGAAAGCTTCTCGCTTTACTTGGGACTTATGCTTGGGACTAATACCAAAAAATCCGAGTCTTTAAATAGCCACAGCACAAGTTAGTAACAAGAAAATGACCAAACATTACAACAATGTTAATGATTGAGGAACAGTCCGGAAGCGCGCGTGGAATTCGTCGTAACAAAAAGGTTTCCAGAAACCCCGTTGCGACCCCGCTCGCAAAAAGATATTGTGCAATCCCATTTTCCCGCGGGATTAGATGCAGAAAGAGCCTGGGATATCTCCAGCATAAAGTCGGCCGGCGATTCTTTTAGACAAGCACGGCGAACGCCGGTAGTTCCGACGAGCCGGCCGGTAATTAACTTCGCTCTTAACTTTCCTGACCTTCTTCCACGCCGGCGAGACTGCCCCACGGGGCCCGACTCTATCGGGGCCCCGACTTTCCCTCCTGCTCCTCCTCGCCCGCAGGATCGTTCGGGTCCTGGCAAGTATATTCGCCGCGTCGCGTCCCCGCGCCGCATTCCAGAGCCCGGATGCATCTCTCGCGAGAGTGCGTCGGCCCCGCGCGTATTCGCGCGCACACGCGCGCAGAAAAGATCCCTTCCGGGACCGCGGCCCCGGAAATCGAAGGGATCGCGCTCGCACGGGGCGTGGCCATTAATTCCATCGAATCCCGGTGTATAAGTAAGATTAAAGCGCGTTACCGCTCCGCGCGAGGTGCGTATTTAACTCGCTCGATTCCGTCTAGCGTTGCCGCGTTAAAGCCGCTCTCACGCTGCTCGGTTTGGAGTCTGCTCTCTTTCTCTCTTTCTCTCTCAGCAGGAGCAGCGGATGAGCAATGTACCTACTGACGAAAATGAGAGATACACGATCGAACGGAGTTACTGCAATCTGCGAAAAGAGTTTTAATTGCATTGACACCGAAAGATATTTACAGCAATAATTTTCTAACATTGGATAAATAATTTCGCGAGTTGCTTAGTCTCTATATTGTAACTATACAACAGTCGTTCTCCAGCTGATTATTAAGAACGGACCGTGTAAGTTTGCCTTAAAGCTCGTGGACGTATGCCTCGTGGTATTCCAGATGTCCTCGTCGTTGCTATTAATTACACCGCATGAATACGGGCGACTTTGCGCTGGAAACTGGAGCCGCTATTGTAATCCGCCGCGGGGATTCTCGCGCTATGAATTGCTCGTGATGTCGGGAAAGGGCAAGGTTTTGTAGAGGATCGCGGTACGCGTCATTTGAATTATGAAATTAATGCGATCGCATGGCGAACGTAGCCTTCGTGTCGCGTAATCGCGCATTAAATTTGCGCGTCATGTTCACGGATGTCGGTAGAACTTTTGTACGGCCTCGGCATGCGCTACAATTATTTTGAAAGACTTTTTGAAGAGACAGTCATTTATAAATTATTTCTCGACAATTTGTAAAACGCTCAATTCAAATTTGCACATAAAGTTCGCAGTGCTTCTAGCATATGTATTAATTAGTAATTCTATTAAAGCTAATGGACAATTGAACATTATGAATCGTAATTACCAGCTATTATAAATTTAACGCTGCAGAATTAAAACGTATGATTTAAAAGCATCTTATTCTGGTATATATGACTGTGGAGAGAAGATGCATGCAATCCCGCAGACTGCGGGGCGCAATTAGTCATATATCTAATCCAAGAAGCGATTAGAGTGATGTTTGTACGAAACATTCGTTAACCGCAGGACAGAGCTTGGCAATTAAGCAAATGTGCCACGGGAACGATGGCATTTAATTAATTAGGCGCCTCGCTCAATTAACCGAGAAGCGTTTAGCCGGGCTGGTAACCCCGCCGTTGGAACGACATTCCGGAGTATACGCAAACCCCATACGAGAAGAGCGCGTATGTAACGTGTCTTCCGCGTAATCATTTCCACACAATGACAGCACGCGCGGATGCACCATCTTCGTCATGGGGTACTCACTGATTTCGGCAAAGAAAGATATACATATTAATCGAATAGTAGAATCATTTTATATATTTTATAATATTGTATAATATAAATATAATAAATTCATAGTTTTTAGAAGAAAAACAATTTTTTTTAGTTTTAGAAGAGAAAACTATAGAGGAGAATCCCCTATTATGAGATATGCTCCTAATATGAGATAATGGAGTTTCTGCTAAACTAGTGAGCACTATCTGTTAATTCCACCATAAACTTATTACTCTTGGTGTAAAATGTATTTAGTGAAAAATTCATTGTTCGTTATTGCGTTTAGCTTTTGCAAGAAAAGGTTTGCGAAATTGTGAACATGTCAAAGGAACTTAAGGTAAGTCTTTAAATCTTGTTTATTACATAATAAAGAAATGGTTGGCAATAAATTCAGTATGCAATGATAGAGTAGAATCGTAGTAACAGGAAAATACGCGATTTGTTGAATTGCTTAATTGTAGAGGTTAGATTTCATGATCGCGGAACCGCTAGGCGTGTGGCTCGTATAATGAGATATTCAGGGTACTCTTAATATGAGATAATTATTGCTCGAATATGAAGAGTATGTAGTGTAATACAAAGAAAGAAAATACTACGTTAAGGTTAAAGAAAAGTTAATACGAATTTATATTACGAATTTTTGTGTATTTAATTTTTATAGAATCTGACTATGGAGGTTAGAGAAACGAGGAAGCGTTGACAGTGGAATCGTGAAGATTTGGCGAAGGCTGTGGCAGCAGTATTTTTATAAAAATATCTAATAAAGTTTTTTACTTGCAATACTGATGTATTTTGCACTTTTAACACCGATTTCTCAAGGTATCTTATATTAGGAGCACACTTTCGCAATTTTGCGTAAAGCTCTTTTTTCAAATTTTTTTAATTTTCAGAAAAAATAATATTTAAATTAGATTTTTCATTTCACCAACCTAAAGCTTATTAAATTCTCTTCAAGAGAACGTATTATATTTTTAAATTCTGCTTATAGATTTCCTTACATTCGGCAAAATCGATATGGTATCTCATAATCGGGGACTTTCCTCTATATCTCAATTTCAAGATATATTGTTTTACCGACTCCTCGGCGGGTAATAAGAGATGCATTGAGAAATCGTACTGGTGCATCAAACGCGGAACCGCAAGCCACGTTGTGCGCGCATCATCTTCGGCGAGGTCGCGAGAACCCGCTCAAAAAGAGACGAGAGCGGGCGAGAGAGAGAAAGAAAAAGAGAAAGAGAGAAAGAGAAACGCGGCCACATAAACTTTCACCCTGCCACGTTCGCGTGGCAATCGTGTCTCCACAGCGTGTACACCGCAATGGTTAACCTTATGACTTGGCGCGCTGCGAGAGGCTTCTTCCCCCTTTCTCTTTGTAAAACGGGGGGCTCACTCGATCCGTCGTCGTCGACTGCACGCGCCAGTCCCGGGGGCGAGACACGCGCGCATCGACCTATCAATCATGCAGCGATATTCACCTCCGTGACGTGCAACCTGGAAGTGGGCGTGCGATACGGAGTCGTCGCCACCTTTGACCCTCGACGCGTGTCTGCGACCACTGCCGTTCCCGCGGATGGAACGGCCGTTTCCGCCGCGCGATTCCAGGTCGACCTTTACCTTCGACACTTCAGCACATCCGATGCGAGGTTTAATTTTACTCCGCGTCTTGTTCGCAAGAACGTGGAAGAGTACATGTGCGACCAAATTTTTGCAATCTTTCAATCTGGAAAGTCGGACCAAAGGGAATAATTTTCGCTACATTTTGCCATCTTTTCTATGATCTATTTTAAATTCTTGTCTTTATTAAGTGTTTACTATTCATTATTTATTCATTCAAGATTATTTCATTTCGTGTATATTTAAATTATTAAAGTGCGATTTGAGAAATGATCTCATTACATTGCTTAATTTGCAACGATGAAATTTGAAATATAACGTACAGCATAAACGTAAAGTGCACCACGAGTATGATAAAGTAAAATGTATATGCTGCCGATTGAAATCGCAAGGCCGAAAGTGGTTAACGTTGTGGCGAGACATTGTTCGCTCCGCGGAAAAATCAGCCCCGCGCAATAATGTACAATATATCTCAGCTATTCGATAGGCCTGTTTACGACGTGGAAACAGCCTGCGGGCCGTTCTCAGTTGCCCCCCTTCTCCGAGGTGGTCCGTCTAGCTGGGTCTTTGATGCTGGGACGTTTCTTAATAATTCAAGCGGCCGCGGTACGTTCGGAGCGGCGTAATAAACACGCATCTTCGTGCTTTACTCGTCGTGGACCGCGCGTTTTTCTCGTCTTTGTCGCCGCGCGCCCCGTCCCACCGCAAAAAGTCATCAGGAACTGGTTTTAGAGTTTCCAGTTAAGTCATCAGGGCAACATTTTAGAGCCGTCAATAGCGCCGATGCGGCAGTCGCTCAGTAATTTACAGCCGTTTCAGTATCCCGCGCGCATCCACGGCCTAGCCAGAAGCGTATGACCGTTTTTATATGCTGTTGCGATTCTAAATTACGTACCGTAAGCGAGAGAATCGCGCGAAACGTCCCCGGAATTCGCAAAAACTCATCCTGGTTTCGCTTTGCAGGCTTGCACCATTGCATAAGAGCTCGGACGGAGGACACGCGGGAGGATACGATGATACGTGATAATGATGATAATGATAACTTCGCACAAATATTTAGCATTGTAACTGTAAAACTCTCTTAAAATTTTGAATAAATAATATGCCCCAAAATATAATTAAAATCGAATAATTAAATATATCTTTATCTCTAATATATTAAAAGACACACTGCAATACACCTATACATACTCAAATTTAATTTCCATAAAAAATTAATAAAAATCTGTAAACGGTGCTTTTCCATGTTTTTGTTTAACTATAGCATCATGTCTCAATGACTTCACTTGTTGAGAGGTCCAGCACTTTGCATCCCCAATCTCTCCCAATAATGCCGCACGCTGCACTGTCGCCGCGCGAAAGCGTAACGAGCGCGGCGCGCGTCGCCGTTATAAAACGTCCTCCGCGTGGGAAGGTGCAAGGACGTCGTTACGGAATAAAGCTGCGTGCACACCTACGGATGACCGTGGCTAAGCCGAGCCCTAAGTAGCTTACGGGCGTCTCGATGTCACAGAAACATCCGTCGGAGGCGACCGCCCCCTCGTCCGCGCTCCCCACGCGAATTCTCTTAACTCTCCATCTTCCTCCCTTTCTACCCTTTCCCTATCTATCTGTCATCTCTCACCTCCACGACACACACGGCCTGCCAGACCGACGAAGTGCCCACGCTGAAATACCCCCATGAAGAGCGGCTAATTGTGAGGAGGCTGATAAACTCGTTTATCGCCGTGGCGACAGGCGGTGCGCCTCTTCGAGACACGAGTCGAGTCGACATCATGACGCACTTCGCAATTCCTCTCGATCGGTTCGAATAATACTCGCGCACTTCATCCTCCCATGCACTTACATGGAAATGGCATTAAGTCTGAAAGGTGTACCGGGAGGAGTGTATTATATATTATACACAAGTACTGTTAATGCTTCCTCATGCTGATAACACCTCGCGCAAGCACGCTTAGTATATCGCGTAGACTTTTGGCTGAGTAAGAACTTCGCGGATTTTGTTCAAGTACTGGATTCAATGTCTTCCCTGGTAAGATTACGATTTATATCAATTGCAATATTCTGGTGTTAATCTTGCTGAAATCGGTATAGTGCGACGTACACTCTGCAGGGAACTCGGACCCGATCAACTGTAAAGTTAATTGGCACTTGAGGACGCGCCAAGTGGCACGTTGGAGATGAAAGTAACAGCAGTGCCGAAAGTCGTCCGTCAGCGGACAGAAATTCCTGGTTTCTACCTTGCGACTGCACCTTCTTTCGTCCCGCTCCTCCTTTCACCTTCTCCGCATTATCGCCATTACATGAAACGAGACCCACGCAAATGCGCGTTGCGAAAACGCGTCGGCGAAGGCTGCCCGGATCGATTTCGCAGGTACAATGTGCCTGTCCCTCCAATAGCCTTGCACGTGTATGCATACATGCTCGCCGAGTAACACGATAATTCCTCAAGATTGTGACCGAAAGTAATAAATCGTCGGAGCTCAAAATATTGTGCGAATGCGGAAAATTCATTGCGAGAGTTCAACAGTATCACGTCATTACGATATTCCTTGACTCGTAAGGATGACGTATATTTTGGAATCAAATATTCTTATCTCTAATACAATAATATTACATTAAAATAATAGATAAAAATTTATACAATTATTCTTTATCTTCTTCCTTATTTTCCTTCTTTATCTTCCTTCTTTCTTCTGTAGACTCGTACGTTAGATGCCGAATGTACTCGTCCGTTTGATCATCGCGAGATCTAAATGCAATAAATTAAGGCAATGCATTTACTTTAAATCAAGATGAAACTCTTTTCCCCTTTGAATTTCGATTAATTTTTCCACTAGTCTCTAAGAAAGTACTTCAGGCCATTTTGAATCAGCGTGAATTCCTCAATCGACCCTAGATCTCCCGCATTTACGACGAGGTGCCGAGCGACTTGAATCATCCCGTTGATTGAAACCGAGAACAAAACGTAGCGAGCGAGCGGGCGCCCGCAATTGAGATGAATGCGGCGCGAGCAAGATTGATTCCCTTCATTAAGTCACGGGCCCCGCGCGCGCACAATTAAACGCGCATTACTATACGGGATGCGAAACCGCGCGCGAAATGTCGACGGGGCGAGCAGTACGCCTAACAAGATTCGAGCTCGTAATGCCCGACAACGTGCATTAAAAACGCGTTATCTCCCCGTTCTCTACACCCCCTTAATCCCCCGTCCCGACCCAAGCCGCTCCCGCGGAATACTCCGTTGTCCTTTGTCGAAGAAAATGCAGCCCTATTTTTGCAGCGTCTCAAGGACTTTCCGCCGGGCTGGGCGACATGACGAATATAGACAAATGTAGATCGCGCCGACCACCTGTAGCGCACCACCAGTTGCACGTACAGTAAGTCCCGCGTGAATTCTCAGCACTGTTATCTCCAGCGTGGTCAGTACGACAGCGTATTAAGGGGAGAAAAATGCAAGGGTCGAGCGGTCTAATTTTCACCACGCACCAGTTGCGTGTGTGTGAACCTTAGCAGGATACTTAACACTTTTTTTATTCTCAACATACTGCATTAAGAGAGGAAAAAAAGAATTGTACAAGAGCGCAAGACAAATAAAATTCTTCTGTCAATCGATAAATTACAAGAATTACTTTAGATTTATTAGATTTGTTACAGTACTAAAACCTTTTCCAAAAATTTATTCCTTCGAGTTTGTATCCGAGAAAACAATCCTAAACTCCGATCTCGTTCATGCAACGTGGTCATTTATGAAATAAAAAAAAGTAATGGAAGAAACAAATACAATCATTTGTCATGACGTTATCAAGCCGCGTTACGTCACGGCCGAGCAGCGTCGGCTTTTAATATCGACCAGCCGAAAGCTCCTCTCGCGAACGACTGTTGCGTTGGGTGGTCCCATTGTGCGCGACCGGGTAGACCAAAGTGGATTTTAAACGTCCGGCCGAGCGTAAAGAAGCGCAGAAATTTACGTTCGCTCGTTGCTCGTGCGCGCGCGCTCAGAAAGAATGTCGTGATGATGATACACCGGTTTCGTGAGGTTCCGGTCGCGGCGGAATCCTCCTCCCTCAGGAATCTCCCGGCATTAGCGCTTTTTTCGCGCGCGCTCGCGCTCCGTTTTTACGGGGTGCCTTGTACCGATGACACTCGTTTGCGCGGGACGCACAAATGACGATGACGGCGGGGACGACGCGGTCGCAACGACAGCGACGACGGGAAGCCGTCCCTTCATCCCGATACCGGGAAACGCGGCTAATAATTCCGGCCGTCTCCCAGCCGCCGCCATCGACGCGGCCGTCGTCATTACGGTTATCATTATTTCAGCAAATGGACCTCCCGCTCGGTTACCCGCTCCGCAGGCGATTCTTTTCACTCGTCTCTCAGTTCTGAAAGCCGTTGCCGCGCCGCGGTGCGACGCGACGCGCGAGGGCCGCTTTTTGCTTCCTCCCTTGCGAGCCGCACGAACCGACGAGTGCGATCTTCCGCCTGTGCGATTTACACGTGTGAGTTTCGCATCGATCGAATCATGTATATCGAAAATATTTTATTTATATTTGTTGAAATTTATGATTTGAAATTAAAAATATCAAACCGCACAAGTTATGTTGGAAAATAGAGAAATAAAGAAAGCCTAGAGAGTACTCTCTTAAAGTTACGAGCAATAAATTATAAATCAAAATGCAAGAAATATATAAATTGTTAGATTCATGCAAAAATTTATTTTCTTTCTTGTGGAAAAAGAAAATTAAACTCTATAACGTAAATTTGTAATTTTACAATTTTTATCTTCAATTCTGTGTGAGACTTGTTGATGCACATTTAAATATGCAAATATTTATTATGCAAGGTATTGCTCTCGTATTTCTTATTAATTTAGACACATCACAGAGCCTAATTCATTCAGGAATTCATTAAGGAATATGCCACTAAAATTAAGATGAGACTTTTCGAGACAGCCTGTATGAAGCTGTGCAATTACATTTCACTTCGGCGACATTGACATGGGTGGCACTTCGGTTATTATGTATGTACAGCGGCTACCAACACAAGTGTTCACCATGGAAATTCTTATCTTCACGTAAACAGATTTAATTACGATCGTCTGATGAGTGTCCGGTCGTAGTATAAATCGCGATTGCACGCAGCGAACGATATACTCGTAAATAACGTCGTATGCAAGCACGTTTTAACCGGTTTATCAGTATCATACAACATTGATGTTAAATACCACTGATCCAAATTTGAAGTGCGTTATTTATTTATCTCTTTTTTACAGAATTTGATTTTTCTAATAATATTCTAGAAGAATATTCGACATTTTTTCAAAATATGAAAATATTTTCAACAATACTGTTAAAAGAGATTACACTATATATTTCTTATTTTATCATGATATTTTAAAAGGATTTTTATTTCGAATAAATAAAATAAAAAGAAAAATAAACATTTTGCTTTGTTGATGAGAGCTTTTGCTGCTGCCAAACGCTATTTCTCGAGCGGAACATTTTATTGTAAGAAAGAACGGACGATTCTGTCCAGGTAGTGTAGATGAGTTCTGCCTTCCATTTACCGATTCAATTCCAAACTGAAAGAGGTATTCTGGGGTCCCTCGCGCCTGAAATTCGTTTCGGTGAGAACAACTCTAATATAGACGTTAAAAGCTATATCGATTCTGAGAAGCTCGCGTGACGACTTCCGCTCTTTCTGACCATCCATGTTCGCCACCCCGCCGTTATCCGTCGCCGGCTAGAAATACGTACACCAGACGCTGATGACAGGTCGGGACCTTTCCGCTCATAAATTCGCTTAGCGGTCACTTAATCTCCGCGCGTTTTCGTGCCATTAAAGGGATATTGGCGCCTCGTCGAAATTTAGCGCCGAATCCCGGCATCACGCGTCGTTACGACGAACCTGTCGCGTTGGGATGTTATTATCGGATATTATTTTCTCAGGAGCGAGACGCCATCGGGAAGGAGCCATGAGCGTCGAGACGCGAGAAAGAGTCATGTAACGACTGTCTTGAGTTTTATACTTTGCACGACGACAGAAAACTGCAAGTAATTTAAACTATAACATATCGAAAAACAATTTTATCAATGTTAAAAGAATAATTGTTTGATAAATACATAGAGCTACATTTGTACTCTACGAAATTTTCAGAGAGAATTGAAATAAAAAATATTAGTCTGTCTCTTTCTATTTCTTTTAGCTTTCCTACTATTTTTCAACCTATTTTTAGAAAGTAATATATTGTTTATGTCGAATATAAATTTAACAATAAAATTGGCACGACTAACACAGACGATTTTATCGCTGATATGATTTAAACTATTTACGATTTCTTTATAGAAAAATCTTGTCGGCGCCCATGGCGTTGACCCGCTCGGAATAGCACGCGCACGCGAGACACCGATTGTAGGACGAGCCTTTATAGCCCGTAAATCTATTCTGTCACTACGATCTTTCGATCCCCTTTTCTTTCTCCAGCGAAACTAATAGTGGCCTCCCGCGCAAGTTTAGCGCCGAACCATGACTACGAAAAAGAAAAAGAGAAAGAGATTTAATACATCTTATTACACTAGAAAAGTTACAGCGTACGTATATTCCTTATAACAGAATTACTTTACATCCTTGAGCATCCAGAACAGAACGTAACATTTGAACTTTATTTCTTCCTCTAAGTAAATAAAACAGAGAAATACAATCTTCGTAGTAATTTTCATTAATATAGGATACGTAAAGAGAGAAAAGTATTGCAGAAATGCACTAGTAATAAGAACCTGTCAATAACGCTCAAGATACTCCGCGAGACTGATTCTTTTTTTCGAAAAATGTAAGTATAACATATGCACGTCAAATCTGAAGAGTTAATAGAAAAGGCGGTAATGATGGAATATCCTGTGAAGACAGACGGGATATTATATGTCTGTAAATCATTGAATGGCAAGTAGATAATAACTTCACGAAGCTATCAGGATGAATAATCTAAATTGTATTTTCTGTTTTAATTATCTTTTACTGCAACAGTTGCGCTAGAATTTAATAAGACGATATCAATCGCGTTAAATAAAAAAAACAGTATTATATGCTGTGAGAACGTTTTCAAAAGGATTAACTTGTATCTTGGACCTAATGAATTACATTGTAAAGATTTCTATGGGAAATGAAAAAGAAATTTAATTCAATAAATCTCTAATAAGAGTCTACTTTTTTTCTATCTTAATTTCTTTTTTACAAAAAATAGTAAAAAATAAATTATATTGAGCATTCATAGAGATCAGACATATCACCATGTCTGACCATCACGTCTGTATTCACTTATCGACCATTCGCAGGAGTGAGTCTTCCGTGTCGAGCTTGCGAGCGAGACGAAAGTGACGCTTTCACGGTTGAGTTGGGCGCATCGATACAGTATCGGCAGTAGCCATAAGTTCAACGGTGGTCGACCAAGAAAATGAGAGCAGAGAGAGAGGGAGGGAGAGAGAAAGAGAGAAAGGAAAAAAGGAAATCGGGTCGTGTCACGTTTCGCGTTTCCTCTCGCCTTCGCAGCTTCGAAGCGTACTCGGTGTTCGTCGTGGTCACACTTGCGCACGAAGCTGCAGCAGCAGCAGCGGAAGGATTGGCAACGGTCACTGGTCGCTCCACTCCGGTGCCCCTTTTTCGTTGCCCCGCGGCACAGCACGACGTCGGGTAACCTTTACTTAGCGTACACTCTTCCACGGGAAGGCAAAAACCCAGCCGAACGGGCGTGACTCTCAAAACATCAGAGGCCCCGGCGCCCGCCTCGCGGGAGCGCCGTTCCTCTCACCCCGCGGCTGTTTCTTCTTCTCTCCCTCGCAATCACCCCGAGGCGTCCCTGGCCCGAGATGCAACGAAACGTAAAAACGTAAAAATAAAATGGAGGGATTATAGAATAAAATGTAATGAATTGCACACGGAGACCGTGTCGGAGACCGCAGATATCATTTTTGGAGTCCTCTTCTTGTTCATTGAACGGGAACAGTGTTAAAAGAGAGGTATTTGCCTCTCTATTTTATGTAATATTGTATATTATTATTTGCTTGCTAAGATTTTGCGAATGACAAAATCGTCATTAGCGTGAATTGTGTTCATGTATATTAAAACAGTTTAATAAAAAAAACTTTAATAAAAATCATCAGACGTACGTCTTATTTGATAAAAAAGATTTCAATCTGGCAAAAAATTCTACAACGTATCTTTATTAAATAATGAGTTTAAATTATTTTTGTAATACTTTGCGTTACATTACTATTACAATGTAACAATAAATATCTCTTTAATTTTATTGCTTTCAGTGACAACGTTTGGTGTGACGTCGAGAAGTCTTACTCCATCTACTCCACGCGAACAGGCTTATGAGCCCCAGTTAAGGGCGCTTAGGTTGGCCGGGATTAAAAGCGGCACATATTTGCATTCGGCTGAACACGCGAACAAAGAGGTGGCGCGACAGGGATTCTCGGAGGGACGTAAAAGCGCGAAGGAGGAAGAAGACGAGCGGAAAACGATGGGAGGGATGGTGGTGCCTACCGTCACGAGAATCGCCGCTAATAGCCGCTTAAATGTGAAAGTAGTAAACCCGCAAGAGTGGTACGTGCTCCCCGCGTTGCCCTATAAGAGGCCCTATCCTAGCTGAGGGGAGTCGCCGGCACCCGAGTGTCGGTAGTCGTAAAAATTCCTGAAGAACGCGGCGAAACAGAAGACCCCTGGACTCTCGTTCTCCAGTTCTCCTCATCCTCTTGCTCTCCTCTGCCCTTCACCCCGTCCCTTTGCCGGGACTTTTCTGCTGCACCGCCACAGTTTTCTTCCTCTCTCCGAGTGTTCCTTTTTTCCGGCCGGAGGAAAGACAGAGAAGGAGAGCGGTGCATCGCGGTGCAGAGTAAACGTACGTAACGCGACGTAACGCCACGTAACGAACGTAATTACGCGCGCCAGTCCCTCGTACGCGATAACCTGTTAATCCCTACCCTAGCTGGCTTTCCTCGGACAGGAGGGCACGTATCGGCCAGCTCTGCGCGAGTAAAGGCTCTCTTTCTCACTCATTCTCTCTTTCTCTCCCTTTCCCTTAGTGGACCGTGTTCAAAGTGGAGTCTGCTGGCAGGTTGTAAAATCAGCCTAACGCGTCGTTAAATTACGAGGCTGCTCCGCGGGACCGCGCGACGGGGAAAAAGGATGGCCCGTGAGATGCCGCCGATTAAACGTTCTGCCGCGCGGCCGCACGCTTGTCCTTCATGCTCGTTCGTTCTTGCGGCGTTCCGCACGTACGATTGTTCGACGGTCTTCTTTACGCAGCATGCCACTCGCGTCACGTGGAAATCAAACGCAAATCGGATCTACGGAGCCGCATCTTCTGCGGATTTGTGAGGAGCGCGGTAGTCATCAAGTAGTTGCGGTAGGCGCTAGTCAGACAGATCTAAAAATTCTGCGCCGCTTTACCGATCTTGTATGTGCTCTTGTGCATATGATATTATATTTATTTAATTATTTAAACAAGATTTCGTAGAAAGATCTAAAAGAAAATCTAATGTATATATAATAACATGTAAAATAATGTGCAATAAAATATGCAATAAGCGGAAATACAAAATAAATCCCATAGTGTGTTATTCTTCTTGCAGCAGTCATCTTTGCTAACTCGCATTCGGGTGTGAGCACATCCGTGCGGTTTTCTGCAAAACCGTAAAAGTCTGAAAAGTGAGCAACCAAAGTTCCTGTTACGATGCTCGCGGTCGACGTCGCTCCTCGCCATACAGCCTAACTTTATCTCTCCGGCAGATCGTATAAGGTCAGATCTGCTTTGTATCCTTCGTTGATCACCCACGCCTAGGCCCGCAGCCATTGTTCGGCGTAGGAAGGCCGTTTCTCGAGCGAACAGGTTCGCATTAAGGCGAGGAATCCCAAGTTTCCTGGAAACCACTTGACGATGTGACGCGCGGCCTCTCGAATCGTGATCCTCACGCCATTCGACGTGGTGCATCTATCGCGCCGAGATTCGAGATTAGCCGTATCGGATAACAGCTCTCCAGCTCTCCTGGGCAGCTGCTGACTGCCCACCTGAGCGTGATCGAGTTAGAAATGGGTGCTCACGAACCTGTGACCTCCTTCGGAATTTCGCCATCGAACCTAAGTTCAAGTTGTGATCTTATTTCCATTGAACAATGATACGTTACACAAGCTAATTCTGGACCCTACGTTCTGCGGATCTTAATTCTAATGACAGATTCTCTTAAAAGGGTGCAGTCGATTTGCATTTAGCGAGAGTATCGAGACACTGGCATCTTCCAAATTATAAGAGATCGCGAAAGATTGCATTTATGTCCATCCAATGAAATTCTCATTCTCATATACCTAAAGAATTTATAATAGAATCATTTTGAGAAGATGGATAGCAGTTTGGTATGCATCTTACGCGCTTAAGTAAACGAGAAAAGACCGAAAAATGTCGGTCGAGAAGAAGGGTAGGAAGAGAATTCTTGAGACAGGAAATCGTGCTTTCTGTTGAACGAAGAGTGCCGCCTCTCCATGCTCGCTCTACGACAAAATGGGATCCGCGCCAAGAATGCAAAGCGATTAGAAGGATGCACGTATACACGTACATATCGGTGCTTTTTGCGATGCTACTAAACCCACATGCATGCACATACACACACGCGACACGACACAAATAAGGCAAAGAAATACTCGCATCGATAAAGTCGCCGAGTTTATCCAGTCGAGCGAGGAAACGCTGCGATTCTTCGTCGTCATCCTTATTGCCTTCCACTGGCGATGATGGTTTTGCGGTTGCCGATTCAGACCGGCGACTCATCGTCGAAAGCGAGAGTGGGTATTGCATTTCAATGTTAATTATGCTGCGGATTTAAATAAACGAACAAACGATTAAAAGTGGTTCATTAGTACAAGCTCAGCAAATTGGTTCGCCATCTCGAAAAACTATGCCATTTACATTACAATTAAGATTTTTACAAAGTGATTGGAATAACCTTCTGATGATACATAAATCTTCTCGCCAGAATCCAACGTAACTCCGACAAAATGTAATGTAGAAAGCTTTCTTCGTTTCCTATCTTTAAAATTTGTTATATGTTAAACTATTACTGTAATAATCAAAATTGTTTTGCTAAATTACATGCGACGATTTCAGAAATTAATCCTTTAAAAGAAATTTTGATCTCACAGATTGTTTATATATCTAATATTACAATATGCTATTTGCATATTGTTGTAAATTGCGTTTTCACAATTTAAATTGTTCTTCTGCATTATTTTATTTCATATCTTTTCAATCGCATTTATATCCTGTTTTTATTTCTATTTCAATATTTCCATGCCTGGAAACATAGCCTGGGAACAAACTTTATGCCATCGTAAGAGCGGAAAGTGCGAAAAGATGTAACGAAGAAAAACGGACCTCACGAGAGACCACGGGTCACTATTACAGGTTAACGATCCTCAGCAAGAACTGCGGCAAACCGCTACAGTAAATCGCTATCGGAGTTGTTGTAAAGGATACCCCGCGTTCACCTATCCGCCGATAGGCCGCGGAACGCGTTCGGTGTTAGAGCGGCAAGGAATGGCACGCAGCAAGGGGCAACACGAGCCGGAGGAGGCAAGATTAGGGCCGGTGCACCTGCGCCCGGCGTTGGTATAATCGTACATTAAGTGCCTCTAATCCGATAAGAAATTGACTGACAAATCGCCCTACTCCGGCGTACTTACACATGTACTTGCGTACACACGTATACGCACGCTCGGTACCAGCATCCACGCGACGCCGCTCCGACAGTCGGCCGAAAGAGAGAGTAAAACTTAATGTCAGTCGGTTCTCTATAAGATTTCCCAAGAAACTCTACGCATTAGTTGCGAATCTACACGTTTTCTCGGCTGGATCAAACGCGTTCGGCATGTGCAAGTTGGAGAACGGAAAGTAGTCTCCCAACGTATAATTCCGCAAATGTGTAGAAAAAAAGGATATAAGCGTGCATGTATTACATGACGCACGTATCCATTACACGGTGAAAATATTCACCATACGTAATTCCGCCCCAGGTTGTAATTAAGCGAATAAACGTATTGCGGTTCGCGTTTAACGTATCGACTGTTAACCCCCGTCTGAGAATGGTATTTGAAAGGTGGAATCACATGTTCCTAGGGACCGGAACGGAATTGAGCAATAACATGATCTGATCAGAGAAAAGTGGCGCATCTCGATATGATTAAGCACTAATGATAAAATGTACAAACTATGTCCATGGATAGGACATATAGCCCGCAGCGAGGAGAGTATAAGCAGGAGAAATGGTTTCTACGTCCCACCATTCTCCGGGCAATTTAGCAGAAAGAAAAGAAATATCATACGTAAAGATTGATTGACGTAGGCGATCATGACTCCTACCTTATTCACCGGAGAAGCGCCAACTGGTCGCCAGCGAAAAATTCAACGTGTCACCCACTTTACACTTCCTCACTGGTCAATTCGGACGGTGACCCCCTCTCGCTCACGCGCTCAACTCCACTGTCATTTCCGCCTGGCGGGACGCTCGCCGTTCACGCGCTCACTTTTTCCGGCGTCGCTCGCTTCGACCCGCGTGACCTATTCGCGACCAACCCCGTTTCAGTGGATCTATTAAATTATTATCATCGAACGTGATGATAACCGAGTCAAAACAATTTCGCGTGTCTCAAAAAAAGTGATTGGCCGCCCGATGAAAAGTCTCTCTTCCGATTTTATACGAATTTGCGTTCAATTCCCAAGGCGACACCTCCGAAGTTAATCGTCCTGACAATCCAACGCCTCTCCCTCCTTTTCTGTCTCTCTTTATCTTTGGCCTTGGTAGCCCACCTGTCTTCCCGTTACCACCTCCTCGAGCGGAATCCCGCGATCGCAAGGGGAGCTAACCGGGACCCCCGATGACGATCAAGGTGTCACCTTGACGAGGCGCTATTAGGAATCGTGCCGGTGGGAGTTCGTCAAGAGGGAGATCTCGCGATGGCTCGAGCCTATGGTCTCGGGAGAACTGACAGCGGCCTCCGCTCACCGGAGTAAGGTACACCCTACTACTACTACTAGTACTACTACTATTGCTGCTTCACCACCACAGCTGCTGGTGCTACTTCTCCACCACCACTACTACCACTACTACTAATGTCAGCGATTCGCGCGGGATCGCTCTCCCTCTTTCCGCGGTCTCGGTCGACTCGTTTCGCTCTCCAGCTAGGCATATATCCCTCGCTCCCTGTCGCCCTCCTGTATCCCTCTCTCCATCCCGTACCAACCCGCAGCCACACGTATTCCGCCTTTCTCTCCCTCATTCCTCTCGTTCGCTTCACTCGCGCCGACCGTACCTTCCTCTTCTCTCGCTTTCTCTCTCTCTCTCGCCCTCTCTCTCGCTCTTTCCCTTGGTGCAACTCTCTCGGCCGACCAACTGAACGTCCTTCTTACTACACGCGAACGGCGCACCCACATGCGCTCGCCTCGGTCCCGTCGCTCGTGTTCGCACGCCGGTATCGGCGACATGTGTGGAAGCCGGGGCACGCGTGTACGCGCATCCCGCGCGGCGTGTAAGAACGCTGGGGATGCTGCGGTAGAGACTACTGCGTCGTCGGTGTCTGCCGTTGCTGCTGCCGCCGCCGACTGCAAAGACGGCTCTCGTGGGACCAACAGGTTGCACCGCGCTTTCTCACACCCTTTTTTCGCGCACCGGGATGCCGTCAGTGACGTCCTATCGACGCTTAAGCCCGTAGCTGTAATGGATTTCTCATCTACCAGCGAAAGCGCATTCACACGATTTTGCGATCACACGGATGCAGTAACAACAATGAAGAAACACGATTAATTATTTTGTTATTTTATTATTTATTTGTGTACGCAATCAGTTTGCGTACTTTGCTGTCTCACTAGCGTGCAAAATTGGAATAATCGTCGTACTCGGCTACAATTGAAGTGGACGTGCGTTTCATGAATACTCGTTTTAACAGAGTCATAGGAAACATCAGCAAGTAGGAATTGAAGTCTTGAGCTGATTATGTTGCGCGTGCCATCTGATTACTTGATCAGTTTTGGACATTCTGCCGTCTCACTAGCCTTAGGCCAGGATTACACGTTAGACGTCTGACTTCGCGAAAAATTCGTTCCATGTGTGATCTATACTAAACGTCAGATTAGATCAAGTTGATGAAAATACCTGAGGTTGATTATTTATTTATTTACATACTGGACCAGCTCTAACGTCTCGAGGCTTCACCTAGCCTCCAGGCTAGGATTACATGTGTCCCGAATAAGTTGAATCCGACTGATCCGTGCCAAACGTCAAAACTAATTAAGTGGATTGAAATATCGCGGGGTTGGTTGTAGCTTATCGTATCGTACGCGCTCGATCTTGTATCTGCTAGATTTACTACGGTATACTTGATCAGGGGGTTCCAGTATCCCGCTATTTTACATAGTCTTGAAACTGTATGAGAAAATCGTTAGGTAGTTCAACGTCGTCAAACATGTCGAACTAAACTATGGAATTACGACGAGCATGTTATAATCATCCATACTTTATTTAAATACGCGTTCGGTTCTCACGTTTGTCAGGAAGTTGTCGGAAAATTTCGCAGGTACATGCACTCAATGTATAATAACTAAATGACTATTCCTAGCTATCCCTTTCTATTGACACTGCTGCGAAAGCAAACCGCTTGATAGCTCAGAGCTGCAGCAACACCTTCAACAAAAAAAAAACTGAATCATAGCTAGAGAGACTATGGTTGCAGACACGCCCTGCGGTCGGGAGAATATCGGGGTGTGACGGGTATAAGCGGTAGTCGTAGCCTGTGCCTCTCTGTGCCTATTTCGAGTAGTCATTATTACCATAGTTGTACGCTGCAACCGGTTAAGAGGTTCAGTAGAGCATTAAGCTATCTTGTCGTCGATATCACCGATCGAAAGAAGAAGCAAAAGGAATCGCATACTCTTGACAACTTGTTCCTGCGAGACGCAAGAC
This sequence comes from Ooceraea biroi, assembly GCF_003672135.1. NCBI lineage: Eukaryota > Metazoa > Arthropoda > Insecta > Hymenoptera > Formicidae > Ooceraea > Ooceraea biroi. Next base: position 4,721,400 of record NC_039506.1, read on the forward strand.
AATATGCCTTAATCTTAATCTGTCGTTAATAATATTGTTGATATCTAATATGTCAGAAAAATCAATAAAAGACTATAAACTGTCCAGTTTTTTCCTTTCACCAAAGGTTTTATCATAATTCTATGTTTCCAGAATTTTGTATATTTGTTGAAATAAAATTGATGACTTTTCTTCATTATTGTGTAAAAATTTCATATGTACTTCCACACACATAGTTTGCAAAGATTCGTCCAACACACTTCTTTGGCGAGGAACTCGTGATTATGCTCATTATCACAGCATCACACCAGAATGTAATTTCAAATATAATTGCGGACACCTGACGAGAGCAGTTTCAGCAAGGACGATTGTAGGCTTGTCGTGCCACGTGCTAAGAAAATTAAGTAAATTGTTTATATGTGTATGTGTGCGGCGCGAGGAAAATAGAAAAACGTGCCATACGTTTTAATTCGCCATAATTTCAATTCGTTGCTATCTAATAAAAGAAATCGCAAATATTATTAATCAAATTTTTTAACGAATTTTAATTTCTTTCATAACACTATATGAAGTATTTACTTTATATTTTATTTTAAAATTTACAACGACCACGCATTATATACGATTATATCAAAGCCGTTATTTGTCAAATAAGATATCCAAATTTGAAGGCACATTATTTTTAACATGGGTATCAATTATATCAATTACATAATTGATAAAATTGATACTTATATATCGATAGCGATCAAATAAAAAATTATTTTTAACAATAGCATTATCGAAGTGAATCAAGATAATGTGATGTACCGAATACACGTGAGCGTATTCAGCAGCGAAAGATGCGATGATTCAGTGGCGAATCGAGATCGACCAAATCGAGTCGGCGCGGCGGTGGTCATTCGAAAGCCAGGTCCATTACGTGCTCACGAGATAGATTTAGGTGGATCTTGCAAATGAGTCTCCGCCGTGCACTTGCCACTTTGTTTCCTGGGTCATAAATACACTCACGAAGTGGACGAGAAAGCTGATCGCGAGAGTGAGAGCGCGGGAACGAGAGGAAGGAAGACAGAGGGACGAATCGCAGGGGGAGAGAGGGACGAGGAAGGATTGGTCGAGGGGAACGACGCAGCATCGTATTTTCCGGCCGTTCATGCGGAATCGGCATGTCGCAGATATCGTTTCGCGACCTTCCTCTCTCGCGGTGGCGCGGCCCAGCCCAGGCATGGGTTGGGTTAACGGTGCACCACGTCGATATGTCGCTTCTTCTCTCGGTTCACAGAGTAAGGATACGGCGTTCGTCGCGGCACGTCCTTTTACGGTGCGCACGCTAAATCGTCAGAATATGCACCGATAGGCAAGGCGATGGGGCCGTTGTAACAACGGTGGTACCGTCGTCGTGCGGCCGCGCTTGCTTGCAAAAGAAGCCATTCATTATGTGCTGCCGCGACAGCGGTGGCAGCGGCGAATATGCGGTGAGGAGACACGCGCGATCATACAACGCACGTTCATTTTTAACGTGGCTAATTAATTCCGTTAAGCACGAACCACGTTTTCAGTTTCGGAGTCTTTAGCTTTTCGTGCTGTATTCTGATTTCTCGGTGTCTCGTATCGTTGTGGATATTCTGCGAAATATTTTGTCTTGCAAGTTGTTATTGTTTGTTATCTATTCTTATGTCAGAAAATTTATCTAATCTTTGGATCATGGTCTCTGAATACAAATTTAAAATCCACTTATTCCTCAACGCTCGCATAAACCATTTTCTTTATCTTAATGTGAACGCGCTTTCGCAGTTCGTTCAAGCATTCTTCCAATGCTGTAATATACATTCGGATTTAACATATAAATCGCGTAGATATAAACCACTCAGATTCATTTTGCGCGAGAATCACGATCCTGACGAGGAGACGGGATTTCCGATTCGCGACAGGACGACGCTGCTCGCGATAATTCTCGATATTACTCCACGAGAAGACTCGCGTCTCCGTAATCTCCGCGGCGAGAAAAATCTCGCGCGTTGGAGGGGAACTCTGAATAGCGCAATAAAATTAGGCTACCATACATAATGCGTCCCGAGGTGCGCCACCGACAGACTCCCATACCTTCGCATTATCCCCGCGGTAATTCTCGGGTACGCGAAACGCATTAGTCATTTTCGCGTAGGACGAAGGGGGTGGCAAGGGGGAGGACGGAGAAGGGAAGCAGCAGGCGAAGGCAGAAAGAGAGAGAGAGACAGAGAGAGACAAGATGAGAAAAAAGAGGAAGAGAGAGGACCGACTTATATTCATCCACCTAATCCCCCTCGTGATGATCAAAGATCCCCGACCGTTGGCGGCAGCGTGGCTGCGGCAACAACGACCGCCACTACTGGATGCGCGCGAGTTTCTTCTGCAGCGTCGTTGCCGCCGCCGGTCGCCGGCACGTCGTGCCGTGGGGTAATACAGAAACGATCCGTGCACTTCCGACGAGCGGGCGATTCACGTTTTCCGCGGCGCGGTGCGGCGGCTACTTGGGAGGTTGCGAGCCGGTTGAATTAACTTAAACCTAACGCCTCGTTTGCCGCAGCCCCGCAACTCCTCACCGTCAGTGTGCGTGCACGCGTGTCTACCCCTGCACGTGGACGCACGCACACACGCGGAGAACGCGCGTCGCTGGTCCCTCGGCGGTGGCAGCGGCCGCGCGAGAGAGCCCACTCTGGACAGGGGGGGTAATAAAGCAACAAGACAATGACGGTGATTTACGCGGTCCTACGGCAAATGGGCTTACCCATAGGATTTTTGCGCGTGCAGCACGCGCGTCGGCGCGAGAGAAAGGTGGAGAAGCACCGCGCGCGATTTATTAATCTCGCCCGTGCGACACGCACGCAGATGCGACTCGAGCTCGGACCCGGCGCGGTATGGCACACCGCGATGGACGCGACGCGAGGCGACGCGACGAGACCAAGTGCTTGGTTGGGGGATTATATATTTAGCGCAGAATGCACGGCACATATATCTATCAACCTTTACGAATGGAGCTGGGAGTCTGTAGCGCACGCGATTACAATATTTTCCCCGTATCGTGCTAGGAAATTATTTTTTTCAGACATTTCTTCAGCCTTATATCACGCATTCGACGTTGTTAATGCAAATAATAATGCGGACTAACAGAGCTAAGATATTAATATTATTATATGTTATATTACATATATGTGGGTGTATTAAAATTAAATTAAAATTTACTATGAAAGAGGATCACATTGGGTTTTGAAGAGATAAATTTAATAGCTGCAAAATTTTTGTAACGATGTCATTACTGGTAGTAGAAAATTGAGCCTTTTCAATCGAGATACTGAATCGAGAACTGATGCGACATTAGTAAAGTTAGATATTTTTAATCTAACAAGGACGTAAAGCTATACGAGAGCCAATGCTATGGACTTAAATTATACTTGTTATCCTTGTGACTCACTATTATTAATATATGCATACGTTTACCTCGTGGATCGGCGATATTCGTACGTTAGTTAAGTTTGCTAATTCCTATAGAAACCTTGCGTACCCGTAAAGAAAACTAGATGCATGCAACGAATAATTCTTCATCCGCTTGTATAAACTACTGCGAAAGATTCGCTTTGGAATTTATTCCGTCATAAACATGTAATGGATACCGTCGTTTTGCTTTATAATAATGGATACACTATATAATAATATATTTCTTTTCTTTTGCTGGCAACGTTAGGTAAACACAAGGATGCGATGTATGCATCTCAAATGTTCCAGCCATTTCTTCAGTCTCATATCACGCTTTCGATGTTGTTAATGGAAATAATAATAATGCGGACTAACAGAGATAAAATATTAATATATGTTATATTACATATGTGAGTATATTAAAATTAAATTAAAATTTACTATGAAAGAGGATCACATCGGGTTTTGGAGAGTACAAATTTAACAGCTGCAAAAGTTTTGTATACGATGTCATTACTCATAATAGAAAATTGAACCTTTTCAAATAAGATATTGAATCGAAAACTGCGATAATATTAAAGTGACGCTAATATTTTTAATCTAACAAGGACGTAAAGCGATACGACAGCTAGTGCTATGGACTTAAATTATACTTGTTACCCTTGTGACCTAATACTTGTTACCCTTGTTATAAAATAAACGATGCATACAAAGCGGACAATTTCAATTTGTAAAAATATAGGACTGCAATGACGAAATAACCACTGTTTTTCAAGAAAGAATCGAAAATGTTACTTTTCTTGATGAAAATTAGATATATCAAAATGAATAAAAAAAACACATTTTCTTTTCAAAGCACTATCTTACATGTTAAAATGGTAAAACGTCTTCTTAAACAAAATCGAAAATCTTTTTCTTTCTTTCTGGTTATCGTTCAAATACTATGAAATACGAAAAAAGTATAATATAAGATACAAATTGTATAGCTTTAAGTTTGATGTGTTGTCACCTTTTCTAATTATTTAAATATATTACCTAATCATTTGCAATGTGCCTTATAGTACAGTGGGGTATATACCTTCATATTCTTCAAAATATTAGAAATATTATAAATATAAAAAATATTAACATTTTAAAAATATTAAAATATTTGCTTGCCTCTCATTAATTTATCAGAGACACTTCCGATAACTTCCACGTGCATAGCTCCTATATTACCATTTTTACATGACTTCTCACGTAATATTTCGCAATTTTCAACTAATTGCGCGATGAATTATGCAGCACGATAGTAATCATTCATAATTTTAGGTCTTTTCAACATATCTCCATACTGATACATACATACATACTGACATACATACATACTTATGAATTTTAAAAGGTTATTTATTTGATAAAACAGATAACTTTTTAAAGAATTGCGTTTAGCTTATCAATGTAAGATCCGGTTTACATGATGATGATATATACATATATATACATATATATACATATATATACATATATATATATATATACTAACATATGTGTATAAGCATTTCAGTATAAACTTTTTGTCCGCACGCTTCAATTGATTATTAGGATCTATTCTTCATTCTTTATTCTTCAAATATTATTCTTTATTTTTTATTTTTATTCTTTATTCTCATTTTTTATACTATTCTTAGAAACATCAAATTACTGGTAGTTTATACACTCTGCTCCTCAAGATGTTAACATCAGCGCATTTTTGCCTTCTTTTATTTCTCGCAACAAGAATAATATATGGTCAAGCATCGTGTTCATGTAAGTATACCTAAACTATATATTATTTCACATGTTTACCATTACTTATTTATGTGACACTACACATACTTCACAGGCAAGCAACCCGATTCCGACCATTTCGCAGATGGTGTCAACTTAATCTATTATAATTGGTTTGTATTCAAGTGGTTGAAAAATCATTAAACAATAACTAGGTACATAATCATATTGAGTCATGCGACTACTTGTTTTTCAGCACTAGTGTCACTCTTACGACAATCACCTATCCCATCACAGCGCCACAAGATATACTAAACGTCTTAGATCCTAATAAACGTACAATATTTTATATCTTCGGATTTTTGCAAACTCCGACTACCAACTATATTGTAAACATAACCACAGGTATTGCATCCATAGAGTATTAGATAAATAGATAATTGTTGCATATAAAATCCATAAAATACTAATTAGTATTTACTTCCATTTTCAGCACTTTGTTATGAAGATACTGATAATGTCGTGTTATTGGATTGGAGCAAATATTCCATGGATATCTTTTATGGACTTACCTTTGAGACCGCCGAAGGAGTGGGAAGTTTATTCGCTCAAAGTTTACAACTCCTTAAGGATAACAATTTCAATACAAGTACGATTTATATTATCGGGCACTCCTTAGGCGCTCATATAGCTGGTTTGGCTGGCAAATGCACCAATTTCACTATACCTCGCATTACAGGTAAATGGTCAAATTTAAAAACTTGCATATGTTTCTTATAATACATGCATATATGAATCCTCTTGCTGGAATAAGTAGTAATAAATGATAGATGTAACAACGAAAAGAAGAGGAAAGCAATATTAAAACTATTTTATCGTACGTCCCATTATCATCAAATATCTAACATCATTTTTTTAGTATTAAGATTTCTCATTCCTAATATCATATTTCTTTTAAAACGTAAGTATTCATTTCTTTAGTGAATGTGATATGTGATATGTGGTATTTTAATAATTTCTCTTTATATGATAAATGTGCTATACCATTTTTAGTTTACTTACATCACCATCCTATTATAAAGTAAAGATATGTTATATAAAAAGAACTGAAATTAAATTTCTGCTAAATTAATTTATATTTATATATTACAGTTATATTTATATATTAGAATTTAATCTAAGAATGAGACATTCTAAAGTAGTCCAACAATCATCAGTGTGAAATTATTGTTTATAGGATTGGATCCTGCGAATCGTCTCTGGTATCCTACTGGATGCTATCTCGCACCCACAGACGCGTCATGGGTTGACGTTATTCACACGGACATGGGTGTATGGGGCACTCCTGCATCTATGGGAACAGCAGAGTATTACGCAAACACTGGCCATCGTCTACAACCAAATTGTCCAACTTTTTCTTTATTACCAGAGGGAATAGCGGAAGTCGGTAATAACCTCTGCTATTATTAATCGTTTTGTAACTCAATTTCAGTAAATCAATTATTAGTACTACTTTCAATATATAATAACTTTACTTAGTTTCTCTAAAAGTATTGACATCAACAAAGCGTATCGCTGAATATACGTTATAAATACGTTGACTTTCTAAAATTTTTAAAGTAACAAATTATCAACTTGTTACTTCAAGTACCTTAAGAATATAACGCAAAGATTATATAGTTATTATATCAAGTCTGACAGTTAATATAGTGTTGCAACCTTCCATTATCTGTAACTTGTTTTAATCTTTTTTTCTTGTTTTAAAAGTGTTATGTCCCCATGAACTTTCAAACGTCATATACGCAGAATCAAAGTATTATCCTGACAAATACGTAGCAGTGAGCTGTCATTCTGCTGATTCGTTTCTGTCCGGTGGTTGTAAGAATAACACAAAAACTGGTGTTGGATATGCAGCATCGAATGTGTAAGTTAATAATTCATTTCTTACAGTTCGGCACAAACGAATAAACTTGTAATTATTCACATAATTTCATATATTAACCAGGGAAATATTAACGAATCCTAAATTTTCTACAGGACAGGGACATATTACTTCAATACTACATATTCACAATTCTAAATGATTCATACTTACTGGTCGATATCCATAAGTGGCATGATGAATATTTGTTGCATTATCCGCAGGATTTTTAATATAAATATATATATATATATATATATATATACAGTATATAAAAAGAATATACACTGTAAAGATATAATTATAATCACAATACTTACTCTAATAAATAAACGCATGAATAATGTGTGTTGTGTGTATGCAAAATGTTTTTAATTTCCTGAGCCACCCTTGTTGCCTACACCTTCTCGATTAAAAGTCAAATTCTTTTAAGAAAACCACATTCATATATTATACCTATAAAGTTTATGAATATGTACATTTATATGTACTGTTTTATCCACATATGGAATGTCCGATACTAGACATGTTAACCATAGTCTACAGATAGAGCTAATATTATAGAACAAGAAATTCTTCTATCATTTTCAAACAACTACGAAAACTCTTGTATTAAATAAAGAAAAAGCACAACAAGCGCACATTTCGGGCACCGAAGCGTTTAATTTTAACGTATCATACTTATAGCAAACGATTACTGGCGACGTATATAGGTATACTATGTATACTACATTTATCACAATGTGATAAATGTTCTTAACGCTTACATAATGTGATAAATGTGTAGTTATGCAATGTGATGAATGTGTATTTACGCTTACGTAATGATAAGTGCAAGAAAATTCTATATATTGTATATATTGCAAGCAGACATCTCATAATTATTGCCAATAAAGATATACTATAAATATTGCGATCAATGCGTCATTATAACTTATATTAATTCCGATAATCTTGATTGCCTACATTTCACCAAAAATATTTGCTTAGTTTATTCCTACTTAGTTTATCAAAAAGATACTTCCGACTCTTCCCTCATGAGTCTCTGTTAAAGCTAGCCATAAAAAGATACCGAGAGATAGAAGGATGGTATTATAAACTGTCAAATAAATTGAATGATGTCTCCTTATTTCTCAAAACTTGTATATCTATCACAATTTGTTATTCCATTTTTGATATTTGCGACTTTATTAATAATGAAATAATCAGTTTCTCATACTCTTTTTATTTATAGTAAAGTTAAAAAAGCAAATGTAAAATGTAAAAGCAAATTCGAGATGATTATAAATCATGATATGCAGTTATGAAATATATATTTCTGCGATATACTAACATGAGTCATTACATAACATTTACAGTATTGTCTATTGTGATTGAAAGCAGTATCACTAAACTGGATCGCAATGTCAACAATCATGATGATAATATTTTGTAATTTTAAACTAACATTGCGATAAATCATACGACACTATATTAACCAGTCATAATTTTGGATCTTTCCAACATACTCTACATATACATATACTGATATGATAGATTTTAAAACGTTATTTACTTGATAAATGCACGTAATTTAAGACATATTGCTTTTGGCTTATCAATATAACATCACATCTGGTGTGCTTTGGAGATGATATATATTACCAACATATGTGTGCAAGCATTTCAGTATAAGCTCTTTGTTCACACGATTCAATTGGTCATTAGGATCTATATTCACAAGGTAAAATTTCTTGTATTTTACGCACTCTGCTACTTTTCAAAATGTTAACATCAGCGCATCTTTATTTTCTATTGTTCTTTGCAACAAGAATAATGTACAGTCAAGCATTGTGTTCATGTAAGTACATTTAAAATATATATGCATATATTACTTGACATATTTAACGTTACTTATTTATGTTTATGACACTACATGCATACCTTATAGGTGATCAACCAGATTCAGACTTCGCGAATGGTGTCAACTTTATCTATTATAAATGGTTTGAATACAAGTACAAGTAGTGGAAAACTCATCAACCAATAATTACATAATCATATTATCATACGACTACTCTTTTCAGCAATAATGAGACTCCTGCGACAATGACCTATCCTATTACAGCGCCACAAGATATACTAACTGTCTTAGATCCTAATAAACGTACAATATTTTTTGTCTTCGGATTTTTGCAAACGCCGACTGACAGCAATGTTGAAATAATGATCACAGGTATTGCATAAAGTAGACAAATAGATAATTATTGGATATAAAATCCATAAAATATTAATTGGCATTTATTTCTATTATCAGCGCTTTGTCATGGAAATACCGATAATGTCGTATTATTGGATTGGAGCAAATATTCCCAGAACAGAAATTATGCATTTGTCTTTGCGAACGCCGAAAAAGTGGGAAGTTTATTTGCTCGTAGTTTACAACTACTTAAGGATGGTGGTCTCGATACAACGAAAATTTACATCATTGGGCATTCCCTAGGCGCACACATAAGCGGTTTGGCTGGCAAATGCAACAATTTCACTATACCTCGCATTACAGGTAGGTAGTCAAATCTAAAATTTTAAATACGTGCATATATGATTTCTCGTGTTAGAATGAGTAATAGTAAAATATAAGGATGTAATGTGAGATAAATGTAAATGTAAATATGAGGTGAATGTAACGAAAAAAAGAGGAATGAAAAACTATTTTATCGTATTATTATATAGATAATTTTTAAATCACCAATGAGAAATTGAAATTGCTAATGTTTGATGTTATTTATTCGACCAATCCTGGCACAATGTCGATGTTCGGACATTTTCAAATTTTTATAATTATGAAGCTATGCGCTAACGGGGTTTGTTAGACTTAAGGGGGTACGCCACCTTGACAGCCTCAAAAAATGGGTCAAATTCGAAGTAATATTTCTCAGAGACTAATCAATAGAATCAAATAACTGTTTTTTGGGGTTAATAAGTATGTTTTAAACTTTTATTAAAAACGTCAATCTGATACAAATATAATAATAATAATGAATTATTGCTACACTTGCTGAGCGTGGCACGGTCCGCTTGCCACCAGCACCAAATGCACCTGAAACATAAAAAATAGATCCGGTTTGGTGCATTTTGTTTAAAAATAGGTTGTCTTTCGCGTAGCCGATTTTTGATATGTTTATTTATAACTATTTTATGAAAGTTTAAAGTTCATTTTTTATAGAAAAAAAATAATGCTCAATTTTCAAAGTACCGCCATTTTGTTAAAAACAAAAATTTTTAAAAACGGCTACGCTATTTTAGCTATTTTATCGTATGTTTCCATCGTCATCAAATATTTAAATCATTAGTTTTTAGTATTAACATTTCTAAATTTCTGCTAAATTACGTTAGCTTTTACAATTAAATGTAGGATTAGGAATAATTTCTACAATTTTATTCAATATGTATTATCGTTTCAATACATATACTTGATGATCTATATTAATAACAATATCAAAATATTTTCTAAGTCATTCTACAAGTAATAAATTTTTCCTCGAACCACCCCCCCCCCCCACGCACACATTACACACACACACACACACAGTGTGGCTAACAAATTTTAGGACTGATGTAATAAAAATGGTGTAAGTGGCGTTAGGACGACAAATGAAAGCATGTAGCAACGGATTTCCAGCACCCTCTGAAGCGGCTAGCGGAACAATGTATAGCTTTACAAGGATCATATGTAGAATAATTAGTACTAAAAATGTTTTTACCATACTTTCTGTTTTGTTTATGAGCTGAGTTCTAAAACGTTTTAGCCACACTGTGTATATCTTTTTCCTGGTTATTTAATACATGTAAAGAAAGAAGTGATTATAGTAAATGAGTTCGAGAGAAAAAAACGCAACAATATTTGATATTATAATACCGACGCTTTAGATGTGAATATAATCAATGTGAAATTATTTGTAGGGTTAGACCCTGCGAATCCTGTCTTTTATCCTATTGGATGTTATCTCAAATCCAAAGACGCATCATGGGTTGACATTATTCACACGGACATGGGTGTATGGGGCACTCCTACATCTATGGGAACAGCCGCGTATTACGCAAACACTGGCACTGGTTTACAACCCGATTGTCTACAAGCTAATCTATCAGTGCGCGAATTGGGTAATAATTGCAATAAAATATTCTATTATTAATTCTTTTGTAAATTATTTCAGTAAACAAAATTTTGATAATAATTTTAACATATAATAACTTTATCTAGTATCTAAATTCGTAATCAATGCAGTCTACGCCGAATACATCATAAATACAAATATGCCTTCTAAAACACTTTAAAGTAAAAGAATATTATCAACGTGGTACTTCAGGTACTATACGCACAAAAATTAACATACAATTATTATATCAAGTTTGACATGGTTAATATAGCGTTGCAAATCTTCCATTATTATTAACTTCTTCTAACTTTTTTCTTGCTTTAACAAAAGTGTTTTGTAGTCATCAAATGTCAGTCGTGATATACGCAGAATCAAAATATGAACCTGACAAATACGTAGCAGTGAGCTGTCCTTCTTATCTTTCGTTTATGTTAAATCTTTGTAATAATAACGCAAAAACTGGCGTTGGATATGCAGCATCGAATGTGTAAGATAATAATGCATTTCTTATTCGAACTCCATTCGAACGAATTTGAAATTATTCACATAATTTCATATATTAACCAGGGAAATATTAACAAATCGTAAACTGTTTTCAGGACAAGAACATACTACTTCACTACATGATCCATGCAACCTTAGCTGGTATCAAAAAATGGCATGATGAATATTGTGGCAATTCTCTTTCCGCAGGACTTATATATAATATAAATATATAAAAGGAATATACACACTATAAGATAAAAGATATAATTATAATCACAGTATTTACTATAATAAATGCACGTATGAATATGTTTCTGTAAATGCAAAATGTTTTAAATTTCCTGAACCATCCTTATTGCTCACAATTTCTTGATTAAACGTATTGATATATTATACCTATAAATTTTATAAATATGTACATTTATATGTAATGTTTCATCCAAATTTTCCAACTCTTTTTTCCTCTGAGAGATCGTCTTTTCTACATTGCCACTTTTAATTGATTTCTTACGTAGTTGTGTTTCTTTGCTTGGATCTGCAACATTGAATCTACAACATTCTTACTCTACATAACATTAGTTCAGTTAAATGCTGCTAAAGGTAGCCATAAAAAAATACCGATGAGAGATAGAAGGATGGCATTATAAACTGACAAATTGTATGTCGTCTTATCTCTAAAAACTTCTACATTTATCAATAATCGTTACGATAATATTTTGCAATTTTAAACTAATTTCGCGGTGAATTATACAACAGGATATGAACTAGTCATAATTTTGGGTCTTTTCGATATAATCTAAATACATATATATACTGATAGACTGATAAAACATTACTTATTTGATAACAGTACGTAATTTATAAAAAATTGCTTTTTGCTTATCAATGTAACATCATACCTCGTTTGCCTTGATAATGCTATATATTATTAACATATGCGTATAAGCCTTTCAGTATGAGCTTTCTGTTCATGGAATTTAATTGGTCATTAGAATCTATATTCGAAACTTAAACAAAAATATTCGAAACTTAAATTAAAATTTTTCCTAATATACGCACTCTGTTACTTCTTACAAGATGTTAACATCAGTGCATTTCTGCCTTCTTTTATTCGTTGCAACTAGAATAATATACAGTCAAGCAGCGTGTTCGTGTAAGTATATCCAAAATATCTATATATTATTTGATACATTTACCATTACTTGCTTATGTTGACACTACATGCATACTTCACAGGCGAGCAACCCGATTCCACCTTCGCAACTGGTGTCAACTTAATCTATTATAAATGGTTTGTACTCAAGTGGTTGAAACATCATCAAACATTGATTACATAGTCATATTAAGTGACGCGACTACATGTTTTCCAGCAATGGTGAGACTCCTAATGCGACAATCACCTATCCCATCACAGCTCCACAAGGTTTAGTAGGTGTCTTAGATCCTAATAAACGTACAATATTTTATGTCTTCGGATTTTGGCAAACGCCGACTGACAGCAATGTTGAAACAATGACCAAAGGTATTGCATCCACAAAATAGATAATTATTGCATATAAAATCGATAAACTACAAATTGACATTTGTTTCCATGATCAGCACTTTGTTATGGAGATACTGATAATGTCGTGTTATTGGATTGGAGCAAATATTCCACGGATATCAATTATGCAAGTGCCTTTAAGAACGCCGAAGGAGTGGGAAGTTTATTCGCTCAAAGTTTACAACTCCTTAAGGATAACAATTTCAATACAAGTACGATTTATATTATCGGGCACTCCTTAGGCGCTCATATAAGTGGTTTGGCTGGCAAATGCACAAATTTCACTATACCTCGCATTACAGGTAAGTGGTCAAACTTAAAAACATGCAAATGTTTTTATAATACATGCATATAAGAATCCTCGTGCTGGAATAATAAAACTTTTATTCGAAATATTTTTCCATATCTCTCTTCTTTTCGGCGATATTCGTTTAAAAATAAGAAAACCGATATTTTTCGAGGGAATGTTTCCATCCTTAAAAGTGAATATCAGCAAAACATTTTTTCTTTATTAAATCTATTTACTCTATACTTATGTAAAGTTTCAGATTCTTTTGAATTTGACAGTTGCCAATGTTTCATTGGAAGTAATTCTACACACAAGTACAAGTTTTTAATTTTCCCTCGGACTTTATACATGTACATGTATATGTGTCTCTCTCTCTCTCTCTCTTCTTTTTTTGATTATTTAATGAATATTTGAGAAGAAGGAAATGATAGGATTTGATCCCAAATGCATTCGGGACAAAAAACACGTAACAATCTTTAATAAAGTGGCGCTCTAGAGCAGTCCTGAAATATGATTATCAGTGTGAAATTATTATTTATAGGATTGGATCCTGCGAATCGTCTCTGGTATCCTACTGGATGCTATCTCAAATCCACAGACGCGTCATGGGTTGACGTTATTCACACGGACATGGGTGTATGGGGTACTCCTGAATGTATGGGAACAGCAGACTATTTCGCAAACACTGGCACTACTGTACAACCCGGTTGTCCATTTAATTCGACATCACAAGGCATCATAGGCATAGGTAATAAACTATGCTATTATTAATCTTTTTGTAAATTAAGTTCAGTAAATTAATTTTCAGTAATAATTTTAATATATAATAAATTTACCTAGCATCTGAAAGTTTTAACATTAACAGAGTGTATCGCCGAATATATCATAAATACATATTCCTTCTAAAAAGTAAAAGATTATTAACTTGTTACTTCAAGTATCTTAATAATATAACGTAAAGATTGTATACAATTATTATATCAAGTGTGATATAGTAGGTAATATAGTATTGCAAATCTTCTATTATTCATTATTTATTCTAATCTTTTTTTGTTTTAACAAAAGTGGTTTGTAGCCATCAAATGTCAGTCGTGATATACGCAGAATCAAAGTATAATCCTGACGAATACGTAGCAGTATGCTGTTCTTCTTTTACTTCGTTTATGTTAAATGTTTGTAAGACTAACGCAAAAACTGGTGTTGGATATGCAGCATCGAATGTGTAAGTTAATAATTCATTTCTTACAGTTCGGCACAAACGAATAAACTTGTAATTATTCACATAATTTCATATATTAACCAGGGAAATATTAACGAATCCTAAATTTTCTACAGGACTGGGACATATTACTTCAATACTACAGGGTCACTATTCTAAATGATAACCGACCACGCTGGTCGGTCTCGCATTAAGAGGCATGATGACTATTTGTCCGCAGTACTTATAATATAAATATGTGTGCAGTATATAAAAAGAATATAACTATATAGATATGATTATAATCATAGTACTTACTGTAATAAATAAACACACGTATAATATGTGTGTTTCTATGTGTGCAAAATGTTTTAAATTTCCTGAACCATCCTTGTTGCCCATAACTTCTTGATTAAAAGTCAAATTCTGTTAAGAAAAACACATTGATATATTATACCTATAAATTTTACAAATATGTACATTTATATTTAATGTTTTATCCAAATTTTCCAACTCTTCTTTCCTCTGAGAGATCGTCTTTTCTACATTGCCACTTTTAATTGATCTCTTACGTAGTTGTGTTTCTTTGCTTGGATCTGCAACATTGAATCTACAACATTCTTACTCTGCATAACATTAGTTCAGTTAAATGCTGCTAAAGGTAGCCATAAAAAAATACCGATGAGAGATAGAAGGATGGCATTATAAACTGACAAATTGTATGTCGTCTTATCTCTAAAAACTTCTACATTTATCAATAATCGTTACGATAATATTTTGCAATTTTAAACTAATTTCGTGAATTATACAACAGGATATGAACTAGTCATAATTTTGGGTCTTTTCGATATAATCTATATACATATCTATATACATACTGATCTATACAGGGTGGTCCACTTAAATCGATCATCTTAGATATTTCACTTGTTTTTTTGGTGATACGAAAAAATGTCTAAGGAAAAAGTTGTACCGTTCGAAGGGGCTATCATGATGACAGAACAAAAAGTTTTTCAAGGCTATTTTTTCGGAGATTCAAAGGTCAAGATAATTTTTTTAAATGGAACTACATATTGTTGTTTGCGCAATTTTATAGCCAACATCGAGAGGAGTTCAGCGACCTATGACAACATGACCTTTAAATGATCTTGAACGCGGGAAACAGAAAAATCAAACTTTATGCTCTTCAACACAAAAATTTATTTAAGGAGGTGTTCGAAATGATGTCCTCCGACTTCAATACATTTTCTAAGGCTCCATGGACGTTCTACTTATCGAAGCCACCTTAGATTTTCGACGGTCCAATAGTTCATATTTCTTCTATTTACTTGTCCATGGTTAGTGAACATTGATTCATCGGTAAACACTCTCATGTTCTGGAATTCAATGGAATGTAAGATTGAAATAATTCCATACATGTATTGTGTGCGTGTGTGTATGTGTATGTAAATATTTATGATCGTTAAATGCTTTCGCAGTTCAGTTTATTTCCTGAGCTTCTCGATATCAGAGTTTAAATATGACTGATTATACGAAAGAGGAAAGAATAGAAATGCTTCTTATTTACGGTGAAAGCGGAAGAAGCTCTACAGAGGCGCAGAGAATGTACGGCCAAAGATACCCTGAAAAGCGTTTACCGTCTCGCGCGGCTTTTGACCGTCTTATTAAAACATTTCGTGAAACTGGAAGTGTTTGTTCACGTAAGAAAATGCGACCTCGTTTGCAAACTAATGAACCAACAGAAGTTACTGTTTCGGCTGCAGTGGCAAATAATCCACATATCAGTTCTCGACAAATCCAAAGAAATACTGGTATTTCCAAGACAAGTGTTTTACGCATTCTTAAACGCCACTCATTTCATCCATATCACATTGCATTGCATCAAGAACTTCATGGAAATGATTTTATTAATCGAATCGAATTTTGTCAATGGGCGCTACAACAGTTGGAGGTCAATGAATTCTTCTTCAACAGAATATTGTTTACCGATGAATCAACTTTCACTAACCATGAACAAGTACATAGAAGAAATATGCACTATTGGTCCGTTGAAAATCCAAGGTGGCTTTGACAAGTAGAACGTCAACGTCCATGGAGTCCTAATGTATGCTGCGGTGTTTTACACAATCGAATCATTGGCCCTTTCTTTATTGATGGTACAGTAAATGGTCAAAAACATGCTGATTTTTTGTCCCAACAATTACCAAACTTATTGG
Organism: Ooceraea biroi; assembly: GCF_003672135.1. Lineage (NCBI taxonomy): Eukaryota > Metazoa > Arthropoda > Insecta > Hymenoptera > Formicidae > Ooceraea > Ooceraea biroi. The sequence goes on from NC_039506.1 coordinate 4,738,373, forward strand.
AAGAGGTGCCGTTAGAAACTCGTTTACAAATGTGGTATCAGCATGATGGTTGTCCGGCTCATAACGCACGTGTTGCACGTACAGTTTTACACGAAATGTTTCCGGAACGCTGGATAGGAAGAGGACATATCAGTTGGCCAGCACGTTCTCCTGATTTGAATCCTTTAGACTTTTTTGTTGGGAATGTTAAAGAATACTGTTTACAATGATGTACCAACTACACAAGAGAACATGAGAGAGCGCATTTTGAATGTATGTGCTAGTATAAATTCAGAAGTGATAGAAAGGGTAAGAGTATCATTTGTGCACCGTATTAGAATATGTATTGAAGTCGGAGGACATCATTTCGAACACCTCCTTAAATAAATTTTTGTGTTGAAGAGCATAAAGTTTGATTTTTCTGTTTCCCGCGATCAAGATCATTTAAAGGTCATGTTGTCATAGGTCGCTGAACTCCTCTCGATGTTGGCTATAAAATTGCGCAAACAAAAATATGTATTAGGTTGGCAAATAAGTTCGTTCGGTTTTTGCTTCGGTGCAACTTCTTTCCAATTCACTCTTGTTTTTCTCGACACTATCGCGCAACTTCAGAGTGCATTTGAAAGTACATGTTTCACATAACCTTTTTGTAAATTTAGGTTTGACTAACATCAATATTGTGTGTGCTGCGTAGCTGTAAAACTGGAAGTAAATAACGTGCATATCGTCATATTTTGCTCTATTATTTCAAGAAGAGCAAACGAGCTGCAAAGGCTCATAAAAAGATATGCCGTGTTTATGGAGATGATGCCTTAACAGAACGCGTATGTCAAAAGTGGTTCGCCAAATTCCGTTCTGGAGATTTTGACGTCAATGATGCGCCTCGCTCCGGTCGCCCGATCAAGATTGATTCAGGTAATGTCAAAGCTATCATCGATAAAAATCCATCCCAATCGGTGCGAGAGATTGCTACAGCACTTAATATATCTCATACAAGCGTAGAAAACAATTTGCGCCAACTGGGATACGTTTCTCGGCTCAATGTGTGGGTGCCGCATGAATTAACCGAGGCCAACTTGGCCACTCGCATATCCATCTGCGATTTGCTGCGGAAACGTCAAGAAAACGATCCATTTTTGAAGCGGTTAGTGACAGGGGATGAAAAATGGGTCGTCTATGAGAATGTAACGCGGAAAAGATCATGGGGACACAGCAGCGAGCCACCACAAACAACCTGGAAGGCAGGATTGCATCCGAAGAAGATCATGCTCTCCGTATGGTGGGATTTCAAAGGTGTCATTTACTACGAGCTGTTACCGTCAAGCAAAACGATTGATTCAAACACATACTGCTCGCAGTTAACAAAATTGGACCAAGCACTCCGCAAAAAACGTCCAGAATTGATAAATCGAAAAGGTGTTGTCTTCCACCACAATAACGCCAGACCTCACACATCATTGACAACTCGGAACAAATTACTCAGTCTTGGCTGGGATGTTTTGCCTCATCCTGCGTATTCACCGGACCTGGCCCCTTCCGATTATCATTTATTCCGGTCGTTGCAGAACTCTTTGAACGGAAACTTCTTCAAGGATGAAGAGAACGTCAAAAGACACCTGGATTGGTTTTTCGCCGATAAGCCTCAGATGTTTTACGAACGCGGCATAATGAAGTTGGTGGAAAGATGGCAAGAAGTCATCAATAAAAATGGTCAATATATAATTGATTAAAATTTATTTTGTGTATAAAAAAATTGTATTTTATTCCACCTTAAAAAACCGAACCAACTTATTTGCCAACCCAATAGTTCCATTTAAAAACATTATCTTGACCTTTGAATCTCCGAAAAAAATAGTCTTGAAAAATTTTTGTTCTGTCATCATGATAGTCCCTTCGAACGGTGCAACTTTTTCCTTAGACATTTTTTCGTATCATCACAAACAAGTGAAATATCTAAGATGATCGATTTAAGTGGACCACCCTGTATATATACTGATAGACTGATAAAACATTACTTATTTGATAACAGTACGTAATTTATAAAAAATTGCTTTTTACTTATCAATATAACATCATACCTCGTTTGCCTTGATAATGCTATATATTATTAACATATGCGTATAAGCCTTTCAGTATGAGCTTTCTGTTCATGGAATTTAATTGGTCATTAGAATCTATATTCGAAACTTAAACAAAAATATTCGAAACTTAAATTAAAATTTTTCCTAATATACGCACTCTGTTACTTCTTACAAGATGTTAACATCAGTGCCTTTCTGCCTTCTTTTATTCGTTGCAACTAGAATAATATACAGTCAAGCAGCGTGTTCGTGTAAGTATATCCAAAATATCTATATATTATTTGATACATTTACCATTACTTGCTTATGTTGACACTACATGCATACTTCACAGGCGAGCAACCCAATTCCGACTTCGCAAATGGTGTCAACTTAATCTATTATAAATGGTTTGTACTCAAGTGGTTGAAACATCATCAAACATTGATTACATAGTCATATTAAGTGATGCGACTACATGTTTTCCAGCAATGGTGAGACTCCTAATGCGACAATCACTTATCCCATCACAGCTCCACAAAGTTTAGTAGGTGTCTTAGATTCTAATAAACGTACAATATTTTATGTCTTCGGATTTTTGCAAACGCCGACTGACAGCAATGTTGAAACAATGACCAAAGGTATTGCATCCACAAAATAGATAATTATTGCATATAAAATCGATAAAATACAACTTGACATTTGTTTCCATAATCAGCACTTTGTTATGGAGATACTGATAATGTCGTGTTATTGGATTGGAGCAAATATTCCACGAATATCGATTATGCAAGTGTCTTTAAGAACGCCGAAGGAGTGGGAAGTTTATTCGCTCGAAGTTTACAACTCCTTAAGGATAACGATTTCAATACAAGTACGATTTATATTATCGGGCACTCCTTAGGCGCTCATATAAGTGGTTTGGCTGGCAAATGCACCAATTTCACTATACCTCGCATTACAGGTAAGTGGTCAAACTTAAAAACATGCAAATGTTTTTATAATACATGCATATAAGAATCCTCGTGCTGGAATAATAAAACTTTTATTCGAAATATTTTTCCATATCTCTCTTCTTTTCGGCGATATTCGTTTAAAAATAAGAAAACCGATATTTTTCGAGGGAATGTTTCCATCCTTAAAAGTGAATATCAGCAAAACATTTTTTCTTTATTAAATCTATTTACTCTATACTTATGTAAAGTTTCAGATTCTTTTGAATTTGACAGTTGCCAATGTTTCATTGGAAGTAATTCTACACACAAATACAAGTTTTTAATTTTCCCTCGGACTTTATACATGTACATGTATATGTGTCTCTCTCTCTCTCTCTCTTCTTTTTTTGATTATTTAATGACTATTTGAGAAGAAGGAAATGATAGGATTTGATCCCAAATGCATTCGGGACAAAAAACACGTAACAATCTTTGATAAAGTGGCGCTCTAGAGCAGTTCTAAAATATGATTATCAGTGTGAAATTATTATTTATAGGATTGGATCCTGCGAATCGTCTCTGGTATCCTACTGGATGCTATCTCGAATCCACAGACGCGTCATGGGTTGACGTTATTCACACGGACATGGGTGTATGGGGTACTCCTGAATGTATGGGAACAGCAGACTATTTCGCAAACACTGGCACTACTGTACAACCCGGTTGTCCATTTAATTCGACATCACAAGGCATCACAGGCATAGGTAATAAACTATGCTATTATTAATCTTTTTGTAAATTAAGTTCAGTAAATTAATTTTCAGTAATAATTTTAATATATAATAAATTTACCTAGCATCTGAAAGTTTTAACATTAACAGAGTGTATCGCCGAATATATCATAAATACATATTCCTTCTAAAAAGTAAAAGATTATTAACTTGTTACTTCAAGTATCTTAATAATATAACGTAAAGATTGTATACAATTATTATATCAAGTGTGACATAGTAGGTAATATAGTATTGCAAATCTTCTATTATTCATTATTTATTCTAATCTTTTTTTTGTTTTAACAAAAGTGTTTTGTAGCCATCAAATGTCAGTCGTGATATACGCAGAATCAAAGTATAATCCTGACGAATACGTAGCAGTATGCTGTTCTTCTTTTACTTCGTTTATGTTAAATGTTTGTAAGACTAACGCAAAAACTGGTGTTGGATATGCAGCATCGAATGTGTAAGTTAATAATTCATTTCTTACAGTTCGGTACAAACGAATAAACTTGCAATTATTCACATAATTTCATATATTAACCAGGGAAATATTAACGAATCCTAAATTTTCTACAGGACTGGGACATATTACTTCAATACCACAAAGTCACTATTCTAAATGATAACCGACCACGCTGGTCGGTCGCTCATTAAGTGGCATGATGAATATTTGTCCGCAGTACTTATAATATAAATATGTGTGCAGTATATAAAAAGAATATAACTATATAGATATGATTATAATCACAGTACTTACTGTAATAAATAAACACACGTATAATATGTGTGTTTCTATGTGTGCAAAATGTTTTAAATTTCCTGAACCATCCTTGTTGCTTACAACTTTTCGATTAAAAACCAAAGTCTGTTAAGATAAAAACATTAATATATTATACCTATAAATTTTCTAAATACATTTATATGCAACGTTTTATCCAGATATGAAATGTCCGATAGAAGATGTTTTAACCTTAGCATTAACCTGGAAGTAGACCTAATATTATAGAACAAGAAATTCTTCTATTTTACAAATTTTGCCATTTAGCAAACAAAACGTTTGAAATAAGTATAGACATTCAACGTTGCAGTGCTCGAAATGCTGTTTGTCATGATCTCCTGTCAAAATACTCATATTTTGTGCATACTTTATGAAAAATCGGATTCGGACTTCGTAAAGTCAATCTTTTATGACTTTTATAAATAGCTCGTATTAAAATCAGTGAACAATTATCAAACAATAGTTATGTAATCATGAGAAATATTTAAATGTGAGGCCTTACTGTTCAACAATGTCTATAGTATAAAGATACTGCGTTTTACACTGTAGACGATCAAATTGTTACATGATTTTAAGAATAATAAATTATATTTATTATGGAACATGGATGATATGATGCTTATTTATTGTACTGTTGGAATAAATATTCTTATATATGTAAATATATTTTTTTCTCATTTTTGTGTGTACACACTGTGTGTTATATTATATTGATATATTTTAATATTTGTAATGTTTTATGTGTAAATTGTCATATTCACCTATATAACAACTTATCGTAATTACGTATTACTAAAAAATACTATTTTGATAAAAAAGGTAATTTCGCAAATGGTCCAATTTTAACGTATCAGTCCATACTTATAGAAAACGGTAATTATTGGCAATGTGGGCATATTAAATTTATCGCAATATGACGAATACTCTTTTATACTTAGGTTTACGTAATAATAAATGCAAGCGAATTCTATATGTAAGTACTGCAAGCAAATATGTTATAACTGTTGCGAAAAAAGATATAACACATACGAATACTTCGATCAATGTAACATATATTAATTCCGATAATCTTGATTGTCTAAATTTCGTCAAAATTTGCTTAGTTTATTCCTAATTACTTTATCAAAAAGATACTTTCGACTCTTCTTTCCTGAATGTTCATCTTTCCTACATTGCCACTTTTACTTGATGTCATCGGAAGTGTTAACATGTGCATACTTTATAGATGATCAATGCGGTTCAGAGTTCGCAACTAGTGTCAATCTTTTGTATTATAAATAGTTCATACTCATATTCTTGAAAAATTGTCCAATAATAATTAGCTATATTAATTGACGCGTAATTCATTTATCAGCAATAATGAGACTTCCGCTACGATTGCTTATCCTATCAGTGCGCCACAAGGTTTACTAAAAGTCTTGGAAGATAAGCGAACAATATTTTATATCTTTGGAGATATGCAGAGACCGGAAGCGTTCGATTAATAATGTAAGGTATGATATTTATATACAATAGATCTATAGATAAATCATTTTTAAGCAAAAATATATACTCGTTAACATTTATTAAAAATAATTGATCATTAGCATTCTGTCATGAAAGGATGGATAACGTTGCAGTGTTATTTGATTGGACTAAAAACACTACAAAGAATTATTCAGCAGGCTTATAAACTGCCGAAAAAGTAGGGAACTTATTTGCTCGGAGTTTACAGCTATTTGAGAATGGATGGCCTCAATGTATCGAAAATTTATATTGTCAGATATTTATTAGATGCTGACATAGCCGGCGTCGCTGGCAAGTGCAACACTTTTGTTATATCTCGCATCATAGTTATGTGATTAAATCTTAAAGCTTGAATACGTATAATTCTTTATAGTGAAGTTAATAATATGGAAAAAGTAAATAACAGCTAGAATGAAGATCGTAAAATTAAAGATTTATCTTATATTCCGCAGCCATATTGGAAAGTGTTGTTTAACAATATATTATTATTTAATAAAAAAGGTTTTCCATCTTCAATATTAGATGTAATATGATATCTCTGATATTTAAGAGAGTTGTTTTCAATGAGGTAGGCAATGAAGTAAGAATTGCCGGAGAGAAAGGACAATTACATCAAAAATATCTGTATCGCAATATTTGGTATCGGTGCTTGATAAGCATCACACACAACATCATAACGTATATTTATCAGGCTGGTTTTTATTTATTGGAGTTAATACTAACACATGCATTTTATAGTATTATAATCAGTCTTAAAATCAGCCTTACGCGTAAGTGTTAATCAAGGCATTAATCGCGCGAAACAATAAGCTCTGTATAACAAAATCAAAGTTAATAATATAAAATAAAACCTTATATCATCTTTCATCTCTGTTATTTCATCTTTCATCTTATGCTTTTTCTTCGTGCTTTTTCGTTCGTGTTTATACTTATGTTTGCATATGTTAATTAACAAATGCGTGCGAGTCATTTTAATGTGCCGTTCTTGCTTATCGACATCATAAGTATCTGAATTGGAGATTATGGATTATGAATATGGGAGAGGGAACTCGTATATATGACGATATCGCGTGTCTGTGCAGCACAGGATTGCACGATCAAGATACTGGAATTCAGATTTTGTTTCCTAACGCTGCTCACAAACATCCTTATTTCTAAAATGTTAACGTCGAGTGTATACCTTTACATTCTGTTATCTTTCTGTACGAGAATAATTTACGGCCAAGCATCGTGTTCTTGTAAATATGTGCTTTATTTTCTCTATGTTCCTTGAGATTACATCATCGGAAATAGGTATTAACATTGTGCATGCTGTTCTTTGTAGGCGACTTACCGGACTCCAATTTCGCGACTGACGTTAATCTTCTCTACTATAAATGGTTCGTATCTACTGCCTTTTGAGGAAAACTCTTCGAATAATAGCATTAATAATCGTTGCGAGTGCTCGCTTTTTAGTAATGGTGAAACTTCTGCAACGATCGCCTATCCCATCGCGGCACCGGAGGGTTTGTTAAATGTGTTGGAAGATAAACGAACGATCTTTTACATCTTTGGATACTTGGAAACTCCAGAAGTTAAGAATGTTCAAACAATAATGGAAGGTATTATGTTTATGTAGCACATAAACAAAGATTATATATAGTGATGAACTGCAGAACAAAAAGGTGATAAAAATTAACTTTTTTCGCACTGTTAGCGCTTTGTTATGAAAAAACAGACAATGTTGTTTTACTTGATTGGAGCAAACATTCCAACGGCACTTACATGACCGTATTTCGAAATGCTCAAAAAGTTGGCCGTTTATTCGCTCAAAGCATACGATTGCTTGTGAATAGTGGTCTCGACGTATCGAAACTTTACATCCTCGGGCACTCCTTGGGCGCTCATCTAGCAGGTTTTGTTGGCAAATGCAACGACTTTATTATACCTCGCATCACAGGTACGTGAATAAATTTCAAATCTTAAAAGCATTTGATTTTTGTAGTCTGGAAGTAATAGTAATCATAATTATTTTCTATTATTTATTTCTCAATCACAACATTAGATGGGGACTGTACATTAAATGATATCTTTTTCATAAATATATTTGAATATAGTTTTAAATCTTCGTTAGTCATAATCTTCAGTAGCATTATATAATTGATTTATTTGTATTTTTAGAGTTAGAACTTTAACTGGATTTTCGTTGATAAGGAAACAAATTTATTGAAACTTTGCGATCCAATAATTTAATCCGCGACATTAATAAAAATTATGTAATTTTACGATAACATCAATATAAAACTTTTTATTTATAGGTTTAGATCCCGCAAATCCTTTTTTTTATTGGCCAGGCTGCTACCTTACGCCTAAAGACGCCGCGTGGGTTGATACCATTCATACCGATATGGGTGTATATGGTACTCCGTTATCTATGGGAACAGCGCAATATTATGTAAATCGCGGCACTCGTCCTCAACCTGGCTGTAAACTCATTGCTATACCATTAAGCGATGCAGGTAATATTCATCATAATTATATATATCAGAAAATAATTGCTTGATTGATGAATTGTCGAATAACAATTGTTGTATTATTTGCAATTGTTGTAGATTTCAAATCTACCAATGAAAAAGCCGATAATTCATTTCTTGTATTTTTAAAAGCATCTATTAATATAATAAATCTTCAAATAATTTTATAATATACACTAATTCCGACAACAAGATTTTATTTTATTTATTTGTGTGTTTATTTATTTATTTTATTTAATACTTTGTTTTAATATTAATATTAATAGTCTAGTATTTTATAGATTATTTCACTGATTTGAATTGCAAATTTAGTATACAAGATTTGCCAGGATATAAAATTGCACGTATCACAATCATCGATACTTTATTTTAATTGATTTTTTTCTTTATCTTATCACAAGATTTCTGCAGTCATAGAAGATCAGTCAAAATATACGCAGAATCAAAGTACAACCCTAACAAATTTACTGCAGTGCAATGTTCTTCTTATATTTCTTATATACTAAATCGCTGCAATGACAGTTTGCAAACCGGCATTGGATACGCAGCGTCGAACGTGTAAGATGATATTTGATCTTTTATTTAATTATTACACACAAATACAAATAGATTAAAAAACATTTTCATATAATAATAAAAAAATATTAATATATAACAAATTTCTTGCAGACAAGGATCATTTTATTTAACAACTGATGCCTTATAAAGAATGTGAGCCAATATGGAGAAGCTAATATAGAAAATGAGGAAAGATCGTGCTTCTTGAAATAATGAATAATAGCTGCAGAGAAAGAATTAATTTTGTGAATTGATTATGCATGTTTGTTTTTTTGCTGCATAATATATAGAATACAGTTTCATGTAATTATTTCATAAATCTTAAAATTATCTTGTCATTCCAAAAAAACGTTATTTCAAAATCTCCATGAGATTTGTTTATGATACAAATGAATTATTCACAGTTTCTTAAAAAAAGTTAAAGTTTATTATTAAAAATAACTTTTACCATAATAACATAATTACGATTTACAATAAAAATTTACAATAATAATAATTTATTAATTAAAGTATTTAATCTAATATTTCGTATTTTTAGAAATGTATATATTTATAATATGTATCATTATAATATTGAATAAATTTCAAAATAAATTTTTAAAACATTATTTTATATCTACTAGTCTCAATATTATATTTTGCATAATTTTATGTATTTATGTAGTAATGAAGCTCTAATAAAAGTAATTAAACAAATGGTGTAATAAAAACAAAGAATACCACATCTGCGAGGAAAGGTCAGATCTCATTGTCAGTTACTGAGCGGTAATAATGATAATGAGGAGAAATGGAATTGTTAGTTTAACTCATTCGTGTAATATATGTTGACAGAAAAGTACCGGTAAAATCGGTGAGTAAGCGTGACATAATCCCTAGTAGTCCGACCACACGAGGCAGCCGCAGGCACTGAAAGCTACTCTTATGAGACGCCCTCGCTTTTATGTTAATGCTGGGGCTCAATTTCGTGCCACATCGTAAAACAGAACACGTCTTCGCGATTGACAGATAATCACCTGCTTCTTTGAAACAATACTGTTCAATACTAGTTTCGATACTATTCAAAAAAATACTTGTTCTAATTTGCTTTTTTTAATGGAAAAGATGGAAAGATGATAAATATTAATAAAATGGTAAATAGCTTTTGAAAGTTAAAATAAATTGTTCTATTAATTAAAAAAAAGATATTTGATATCGTGTAAGGGTATTTGATATTTCAGTATGTTGCTTATTATTATTTATTAGTATTTGACAACGTCGTACTTGAAAACAATATAACTGCAATAAAATAAATAGCATAAAGTAACTGTACGAGGATTTCTTATTATCTCATGGTTATAATTTTACAATTTTTTCAAAACTATATATTTCAAAATTGAATAAAATACATTCTCGAATTTTTCAAGAAAGAATTTGTATTTTCGATGTATCTTTTACATTTTTTCTAAGTGGATACATTTTCTTGTGGACTAGATGCGTTTCTGATTTACTTTGTTCTCCATTACAAAAGGAAATCATCTTTCAGACATGATGCGTCGCTGTATCTTTTAAGATATATCACATTCGTAGGCGAGGAATACGTATAATGCATTTTAAATTATATACGGCGTTCGTTACTTGAATATGAGTTATGCCACATAATGCTCTGCGATCTCGCTTCCTTCGATCATAATGCAGTCTGTAGCCCGTTGCCGTGCAAAGTTCCATTTCTTACGAAAGAGTTATTTACGACCAAAAAAAACCACATCAATATTTATGCCGCAAACATTATTAATATTTGATTTGTGCCTTTTATTTGCGACTAGTTGTAAACAATTACGAAGTGGTGCATACGAGTTATATATCCGACCCGGTAGGACGGTTACGAGTCGTATGCAGATTATCAACTCGTTATAATTAGTATAATTACTTTCCGCGTTGCGCACAATTTCTCAGCTGGTCGCTAAATCCGCAACCGGAGCATACAAGATGCGTCGCATAAACATGCTCTCTCCGGCGCTCTCAGCGAGGGATATTGCCGCTAATACCGGCTTAATGAGAGCCGTAATGGAAGACTTTGATTACTGGCGGACGACGCGTATTAGAACCGGGCGAATCCATAAAATAAGCCGCTGCGGCTGAACGGGCCAGCAGAATCTCCGCTCTCCGTCGCAGTATGATTTACAGAGTGGAACAAAGCGTAATTCCCGCGCGATTTTTGCGCAATCGAGCCTTTATGTCGCCGTACGAGTGATATATCATCCGCACGAGAAACGCATTCTACCAGGATGCACACAAACAGGTGTCTATGCTGCTGCTGCTGCTGCTGCTGCCGCTACTACTATGTCGCGGTCGTTTTAATCGGCATATATTAAGATTTCACTCGAGATTCCACTGTGGATTTTAACAGTCACTAGCGAACTTCGCTCCGCCTTCGATGACGAGCATTTATTGTCGCTGCGTACACGTATGCTAGCATGGGATGACAAACTGGCAACTATACGTATGTTACGCTATAAATACCGCGTCGCACTATTGCGGCATAGCTTGAATTTAATTGCAAGTACGCGAGAACGGAAGTTCTCAGATAAACTTTCAAGTTCACAGATAAACTGTCGCGATATCGAGGTATCGAGAGCTAGATCAAATCTATTTTTAAGCTTATGCTTTCATTGGCAGAAAAAATTAAGTATGTACATATATTTTTGTATATACCTTTTTAATCAAGCAATGTTATGTACCATAATGTGTAAAAATTTAAGAAAATCTTCAAATATCTAAGAAGTATTCCACTATTACAAGACTGATCAAGATGACTGTAAGACGCTAAGGAAAGGGGATGCACCGACGTGGCTTTTAAAAGACTTGATTGTATTCGCGGAGAGTAAAAGTATCGGCTTCTCTCCGGATATCCTGTAGTATTGAAAACAAATAGCGTCTACATTCCTGTCTGCCGCGGCCAAATCGCCCATTGCCTTTGTTTCGAATTCATAAATGGCACTTCCGCCCACGTACCGCGCACGTCTGCGAGGAACTATGAACCAATTTGGCGGGCTGACGCACAAGCAGCCGATTATAATTTCACATCGAACGCTGGTCGTCATGAATAATTGATACAGATTGTTCCCATCCCTGATACTTGTCGGCTAAATCTCCCATCGCGAGTACTCGCTCGCATTCCGCAGACCTCTTACATCCCCAAATGGTATCCGTAACAAAACACAAACGAGCGACACATGTATGCAGTTGATGCAGTTATAACTCGTATCGTATAAATCCAGATATGCATTACTTAAAAGCAGAGAGAAAGCGAGATACTTGTGCAGACGTAATATGTATAATAAGAGAGTGCCTACTGCACGTTAATATTACGTTTGACATTAATTTAATATTAAGGAAGGATAATAGGTGCGAGTTACACGAGAAATCTACTTTAATAAATAGCTATGTTACATTGACACATTTATGTGAATTTAATAATATTCAATAATACTATCAGGATCGAGTGTTAAGGGAATTGTTGCCGTAAAAGTTTGTCGTGCTCGTTTCCATCCAACCAATCTGCCAATTACTCGCTTGATATGAAAAACGAGCAGTACGTAGTTCGCCCTCCGCCTTCCTTTTTCGCTTCACTTACAGCTTCTCCTTTCGTATTTGTCTGACTTCTTCACGAACTGGCCGATTCTTGCCGCAAGCGTCGCGTGCAGCAGCACATTAACCGCATCGTTGTAAAGCAGATTTCATTTAAGAAATGCAACGGAGGCGGAAAGGCCGCAAGAAGAAAGAGAGATACGCACGGGGAGTGTATTTTGACTCAGCTATGTAATTTTCATTCGCACTCGTGACCGCGTTTAAATCGTAACCGGGACGAAACGAACGCTTAATGGGAATACGTATACAGGGTGATTCATGATTAGCACGGATACTAACTACATGAGCAAATCGTGAATAAAAATTTTTATCAAGAAAGTACGAGCAAATGTATGTTTTTCAAGTTCAAGACAAGTCATATAAAAAAAAATAGATCATTTGAGTATATTAAATTATTCTTCATGAATTTATGAATGTGTTTTCATATTGATATAAGAGATATATTCATAATATTTCTGAGAATTTTCACGAAATATGCGGTTTAAATAATTATTTAGATTTTTAAAGACTAAAGAATAAATCTTTACATTATTTTACAAATTTGTAATAATTATTTTATTACAAGTTTATATCTATAAAGATATATAGTGGTAATTATTTAGTTTAACGGAGCAACCTCGAATGACCTTGACCTTGACATATAATATAGAGGCCACCCTCCTGAGTGACCTTCAAAAGATTTTAGCCGTCGCTCGTTGTTTATTAAAAAGTTATTAACAAAAGAAGTTTAATGATTTTGCACGAATTTTCAACTGTCCACGCGAAGCAAGGACTTGAGTTTGACACATATTACAAAAGTCACCTTCCCGAATAACCCGCACTAGGTTTTACCCGTCGCTCGTTGTTTGTTAAAAAGTTATTAACAAAAAAGTTTAATGAATAGAGCATAATTTTACAATATCATATACGTTTACGAAAGAGTATATTTGATGAAATTTTACCTTTAAATCAGAAATAGGTTTGGGTTAGGTTATATTTTCCGAAACTGGAGCCCCGGACACATACGCTCGTTTTCAGCCCGCTTCGCGGGAGGGCGGGGGGGAGGGGCTTTGCCCTCCCCCCGCCGGAGCCGGTGTTACAGATTTCACCGTACAGATTTTGATCGCCTGATACACGGCACGGATTCTGGCGGTAGGGGGAGAGGCGAAGCCCCTTCCCCCCGCCCTCCCGCGAAGCGGGCTGAAAAACGAGCGTATATGTGTCCGGGCTCCAGTTTCGGAAAATATAACCTAACTTAACCTAACCAGGTTAGATTAGATTAGGTTAGGTTAAATCACTTTCCTTCCTTCGTTCATATTCGTCGTTTATGTCTTTCAATATTCAAAATAACTTCTATATTTTCGAAACTTCTTTTGTTAATAACTTTTTAATAAAGAATGAGCGACGACTAAAACCTTTTGAAGGTCACTCAGGAGGGTGACCGTGACAACATATGTCAAGGTCAAGGTCATTCGAGGTTGCTCCGTTAATCTAAATAATTACCTTCTAATTAATTCATATTTTGCTTTGATAATTCTCTCGATTCAGCCCGTGTATCGTCCTGTAGAAAGAGCCTGCCGGTCGAGGGCACCGGCGAACTCAGGCGGGATGGTTTCAAATCGGGAGTCGCGACCGGACGTTCTTTTCGACTTTAGTATCATTGGCGGCAAATTAAAAGCCGGCCGTCAAAGGCCGACCAAATGAGATTGCGTAGCGATGTGTTGTGCACGCAAACGCAACGAATTCTAAGTCGATGAAGAGCGCGCGCGGGACGCCCGGCGGCTTCGTTATTCTCAACCATGCAACGCTAAATGCACCTGTCTGATCCTCGCGCCTTGTTAACTTCGAGAGAGCCTTCATCTCCGTTTCCGACAAATAAAATCAGATTTAGCATTAAATGCACGGCTAAATAGAAACGACAGTGCCAGCCTTGAGCCTTGATGATTCGCTGATCGACAGAATTCGAGACCATTTTGCTTAATTTCAATGTTCTTATACAATACTTCTATAATCATTCTTATATTTAACGTTCTTAATTCGTATTTATTTTTGTCGACATTTATGTGTAATTATTTTGTAGTCAATTTTGCATACATAAGCTTGTCATGTTGTTTACTCCAATCAGAATCGCCTTTTAATCACCTTTTAATAAATCGTCTTTTAATAAATGCTTTTTATGGTGATTTAATTAAGCGTGCGTATGCGTGCAGAGTTCAACTCCATCTTAATTTATTATTTATCAATGTGGAACTTGCGGAATGCTATAGAACTTATATGATGGAACGAAATTGTTAAATCAGAGAAATCTAACAGCTTTGTAGAGGCCGCAGAAATTGAAAATGACTTAGCAAAGACGTGTCTGCGGCCTTGAGTTAGAATAGAACGACAGAATAGAACTGAGATTTTCTTTTTCATTGCACCCGTCTCGTAATGAAGATCGCGTCGAACATCTGTTATAACAAGCTCGATATATCACACGTTGCACGAAGATCACCCCCTCGTGATTTATTACACATTATGCCGGAGCATTATCGGGTCTGCGCATCACGCGGCTTCAACGCGGCGCCTCACATGACGTCCATCAAGAAGTAATAATTAAAAAGAAGGAGGTTTAAATCTCGCCTCGACATGCACGCATGATATCGGCCATCTGCTTCGTGCGATTAGAATGAGAATGGCGTAAGTCATGCTCGCAATGAAGCTTCACTGTCGGAACGAGGAGAGATCGTGTTAACGATCGTGTTCGTGATACTGCTTTAATACCAAAGTAAGTTTCGAATGATCGAAAAGGAAGTTGAACGAATTTTCGGAAAAATTATCAAATAAAATCATTATTGCAGCTTTACGACGTAATATTAAATATCTTGAGATAATCAAGTCCTGAGGCAAAATTTCTTTTCATTTGAATAACTTTTCATTATTTAACTGCGTTAAACAATATTTCATGCGTCATTCATTGTATATGTGTCTAATATATGTACTTTCTTACATTTTAATAAAGCATTATTTATTTTCCTATAGCTCCAAAAGTTTTGTTAAAACGTAAAATATTTAAATATTTAAAATTCGAAATATGAAATATTTTGTTTTAAATTTTTATTAGAAATATTAAAACCGCTTTTTGTACGGTACAAAACAGCTCGAGTGATTCGAAATGACATGTTCGATGCGTTCTGAAGTGACACAATTCTAGCTGCGCATGGCCGTATCAACGTAATCGCCCTGTTGATCATCACAAGAGATTCACAAGAGAGCACAAAGAATAAGAGAGAAAGAAACAGATGGAGAGGATAAGAGAGAGAGAGAACAAAGTTCCCTATTGCGTCATACGACAATGCATTTCTTTCATACGTCTACCGCTACGACTCAAGAGTTGGATAGGAGAAGCTGGCCTCTCCAGAAGGCATATTTTTTTGTCTTGATTTTTCTTGAATCTTGATTTTTGTTTCATCCCGCCTTTATCCTTTACATCCCTCCCTCGCGGAAAGTTCAAGACCGGTTAATCCAGATTAACTTTTAGCCTGTGCATGTAAATGTACGCAGCAATGTATACATATTGATGAACACATGGGGTAGAAAAATTGTGAGACTTTTACTCCTGCGACTGATAATCCTTCCTTAAGCTCTGTGTTCACTTGAGAGTGTAACTTTAATGAAATAAAAAATAAAAGCAAAGTAGAAAATGAAACTGGAATAGAAAGAAATGTAAACTAAAATGAATAAAACGATCGAAGTAAGATAGGAAATAGAAATAAGCAAGATGGTAAGTTACTCTTTGCAGTACGTACTTCAGTGATGTACGTACGTGTAACGTTCAAAAGCGGTTCTCGGTATTTCTTTGTAAGTAATATTTCTTTCGAATGGACTTTCGCTATTACGGACTCGCCTGACTTACGAAGTCGCGGTTTTAATCGCATTTGAGCTGTCCAGGCAGAGATTATCCGTGCTACAGTATGAGAGTAATCGTACACTTTTTATTGCATTTTTTAGATTCTATGTTACGTACAACGTACGCTTATATTCTTATACATTTTCTGATATTGACAATAAAACACAGTTCTTTTATCGTAAATGTTGCATGCCTATTACAGATTCAATATAATAATAATAACAATTAATAACGTTAATAAAAGAACCACAAATTGAATCTGTTATCTTTTTCATATTCTTCTTTTTCGATCTTTTACAAATGTAGTATTAAAAAAAGAGGCAGAAAATACAATTATGAAACGACGCATATCTGGAGTGCAACTCTCCGCGCTCCGCAAATCGGTTGCGTGCGTCACGCGTTATCCACGGACAGATCGATTTTTGCATCCCTGACCCGAGAGCTTCGCGCCGAACGACGAACGATCGTAACGCTCAATGCGCTTTAACGAGAACACGTGTGCGACGCGTTCGCCGCGAGGATACTTTACGTACAGGTCTCTGGAAGTCGGTAACGCGATTACGCGAGATCCCGGCGCGATCCGATCTCGACGACGGGATTAAAGGCAATCGCGAGACGATCGAGAACCGCCATTGGGTAATAAATGCGGCACATAATGAACCGCCTTTATCTAGCGAACTCGTTGAAAGCCGCCGCCGTTCGTGAATGTAAATTTATTCTCCGTGCGTAACACCGTTGCGTTTTGCCCTCAAGGATAGAGCAAGCATGGTGGAATCTCGTTACACCGAACACGCCGCAACGTCCAGCCGTGGAATGAAACTTGTTGCTGTAAAATTCTGTCGTGTCACGTTATACAATTTTCGTTACGAAACGCAATGTAGCTGAACAAACAGGCAATGCCGAAACGTCGTAGTTGAGCGATACAATAAATTACCCACGTAGAAATTTCAAAACGGTCCAATACTGGGACTGTACCGTTTGCCATCGTGGCAGTACTGGCCGCCAGTATTGTGCCAGTACAGATTCGACACAGGAGTGTAACGCCATGCCGTACTTAATTGCCAGTACTGATCCGACACTGGCAATAATATATGGACCAGTATTCGGTAAATAACTGCACCAGCATTGGGCATAGAAGTGGACCAATTAATGTATTAATGTGTAAATGTATTTTATATATATATATATATATAATATATATTTTGTACTATTTGTATTTGTGACTTAAATATTATAAACAAAGACTGATGCAAACAACATTAGTAAAATCATTTTGTAAATGTCGCGTGAATTAATATCGCGTTTAAAAGAAAAAGATGTTAAATCGGTTTTCCGGATGGTTATTTATACGTGATAACGCAAATGTTTCTAGCGAGAACGTCACGCCTGATCTGGCCATCTATCGGTCGCTGGTGAATCAATATATTGTTATAATCATATTCTAAAAAAGGCGTGTTAACTTCGTGAAGTTCTTTTTTATCGAATATTGAGGCCTCTTTTCCGCGACGAATTTCGTGTGACTTGAACTTCGCGTTGCGAATGTCAGAATGTCATAGTGGCTGTCAGTGCGGTTATATTGACAATTGTATTTATTATATTATTTTTATTTTATTTTTGTATTTCTTATTTTATTTATAGCGCGCGTAGCGCGCGCCTGTGTTGCTAGTTATATATTATCGGCAATGTATGTAGTCCAATGACTGTTATGTTAAGTTATTCTAAATCAGTTTTTTGTTACGAATTTTGTTATTACCGAGTCCTCGGATAATCTGCCCCGGGCTATGCTCCTCGAAAAGAATCCTCCAACATCATCTTTAAAAACAATGCACACTTCGCCATTCAGTGAATATTGAAAAATAAAATAGCGCGCGTAGCGCGCGCCTGTGTTGCTAGTTATATATTATCGGCAATGTATGTAGTCCAATGCTGGGTCTGTGTCGGTTGCCGAAGCATGGCCCGTCTCGCAACCAGTACTGGTCCATGTCTGTATTTTATAATGGCCCGTCACATGGCCCGGTTTTTAATAAGTACTGGGACAAGACTGTCTGCCAACTCTTTGCAGTACTGGCCGCCAGTATTGTGCCAGTACAGATCCGACACTGGAGTGTAACGCCGCTGCCGTACTCTGGGCTACCAATACTAGGCCAATGTTGGGCCAGTTAAACAACCTCGGCAATTTCTACGTGGGTAATTTCGCAATTTGTAAGTTGAACCAGGGGAAACATCTCGCGTGTAGGTGAACCCAGTTTGTTGCACCGTAAGATATTATTCTAAGATATTATTCTTTCTTCCAATACGGCAAAATTAATGATGAAATTAACAGGCGATAACTCGATCGATTGCGCTCGATCGAATATCGGTGCAATAATTTCAAATATTAGTATTTTCGGAAATGTTGCTTCAGCGAGAATTTCAACGCACGCGTCGCTTCGAGTTCGCTAATCGGCGAGACCGAGCAAGAGAGTTGCACAGAAAATTTGCGAAACCTTCGTTGCATACGGTATCCGCTGTAATCGCGAACTCACGATACGAGGATAACATACGCGAACGCATAAAAGGACACGCGCATCTGTCAGGCACCAGCGGTGTCCCGGGTTTAAACGAGCCCTAGAAGCGCGCATAATTTAGTTGCACTGATATGCATTCATTCGCGAGACGCGCACGCTACTCCTCACGGTGGAGGGAGAACAACGAGCCCGTTCAGGATCACCATCTAAGGATAAACGACTGAGCAATGTAGCTCTCTCGAGCTCGCGGTGGTCACCAAAACCTGTCCGACACTCCGAGTGACTTCGACATTTTTCACGGATCGTCCTCGATACCGACCCACGCGAGCGAACGAGCCCCGTCCAGTTCTCGAAGCGGACCTTTTCCAAGGTCAGTGACGTGTGGGCCGCTAGAGAGTGCACTGACGAAGTGCACTTTGTTGCGAAAGCACTTGCGAACGTCGCGCACGTCGCCTGACGTTTTGACATCGCGACGCGAATGCAATCTCCGACTGGCGATGGCATTTTTCGCATTAAACGGCCACCCCGTAAAAATCGCGTCGTCTCATAGTGTCGGCTTAATGGTCAATGAATTCTATCGTACACGGTGACACGTTCTCTTGAGGATGTTCTTTTAGCCTTTAAGGGTCTCGTCGAATTATTGCGATATTCTTTAACATTCGTCATTTACTCGTAACTCGACATAAATCGAAGTGTTGAAAAGTGCGTTGCGAATGGCAAAACGTAACTCTTAATATTGAAGAAAGCTCTTTTCGATCAAATAAGATAAATATAAAATTAATTAAATTCAAAGGAATTCATTTCTTTGATTAAAATTTTGCAGAAGAATCATTGACACCCCATTGGCTACAAGCTCGTACATTCCAAACTCATCGATCCAAATACTTTCGTAAATACAGCGATCAGTTATGTTATATCACGTAACTTTGCAATAATCAACTCTCTCTACATCTTTCTCTTAATCATCCACGTAAACAACGTTACACTTTTGCATCAGTCGTCGCTTTGTTGAATAATAATCCATAGATGCTCGCAAATTAACAACGCCAACGCGTACTCGTATTATACAATTATGCATCACTAATCAAGAGGAAGTAGAATCAAGAGGAAGAGAAAGCAGAATCTGCGATATCGAAAGGACTAAACACGATTACCCTCGACGCGAGCCCAGCTGTCCGTATAACGTGGTTTCGCGTCGGTTCGCGCGATTATGCAAATCCGCGACACGCGCTCGCGCGACGGAGATGGGCCGCGCTGACGTGCGCGTTCCCGGTCGTTGATTAAATTACGATCCGGATCGTCTCGCGCGTTGGACGAGCGAGCTGGATCGGTGCCGTTGCGAGTCGATCGGCGCTGGAAGGCGCGTTAATTAAATCCAGTGCGACCGGGATCGAGAGGAGGATGTGCACGTCCGGCGCGGGGTGCGTAAAATGGCGTCTGTCGGGCGCGACGCGCTCTGTATAAGGCATCGTTCCCGATATTAATGATGGCACAGAAAGCATCGCTAGTAATGAACACATGCGCGACCTGTCCCGCCCACGTGCGAAAGCGGCAACGTTATCCGGACGGCTCCGCGCCGTGACGCGCGGATTTGCATGGCGAGGCCGATCGAGGATTCCCCGCCGTTTCTCGGACTTGAACTATAATCTGTCAAAGTGCACTTTATAGAGGGGCACCGATGGCGATGCGACGAGAATTGTAGTTTTTTTATTTATAGTCTAGTTTCATTTGTAAGTACTTTTACTTTTATGATGCCTATGTCTGCTCTCTTTTGTCTTTATTCTTTTACAGTTTTATTATTATGTATCATCCATAATTTGTGTCTACTTGTTTATCTGTTCTTAGATTCGCAAAAGCTTTATCTACTTTTGTATAATTAACAATGTTGAAAAATTGAGATCGAGAAAAATGAAATTAAGACCGTGCACTTGTCGAGATCAGAATATGCAAATAAGTATTGAGAGAAAACGATTAGATGGGCGAAAAGAAAGTAATATTTTACTGATACATACAGTGTTACTACTAGAGGGAATCTCCATATTATCTCGATATTTTAGCCACTTTCCAGATGCGTGGATAAAGCTGGTTAATTTCTGCACTAATTGCGACGGAAATAGGCACGCTAATTATAATGGATAATTTCGCGTAATGATAAGATCTCCTCAGCGCTTCTATAAACGGGCTTCGTATAAAAGCGGATCGTAGAAATTACGGATGAGATTTAGGTTGTAAAATTTTAGATTTAGATGATAAACTTGGCGATCAGTGATGCGCGCTCAAACGCAAACTTCGCTTCTTAAATGCAGTAATTAAGAGGCAATTAAGAACGACGCGATAAATACTGGGACTGGTTAGCATTCGTTGCATCGAATGCATATAATGTTTCTTTTCCTAGATTATCACACGACTTAACTTGTCTAAACTTAGATTCGCTATCTATCACATCATTAATATTAATATCTAAGATCTGGAATAAAGTTTGCTATTTAATATAAATTGATCCTGTCAAGAATATTTTGATATCCATCCTGTATTACAAATCTCTGCAATATATTTTGTTATACAGGGTGTCCCGGGTTTTAACCGACAAACTGCGGGAGCATATTCTACTAGTGGAAATAAGAAAAAATTCTTATATCGAGTTTGCTTAGAAATGCTTTATTACAAAGTTATAAACCAATATTGAAAAGAAATATGAGATAAGTAACAACGGATTTTTTCACAAAAAGAAAAATTATTTACGCAATGATTTAGTGACGCATTTCAAAATGTTGTCCTTGCACATCGATACAAGCTAGACATCGACGTAGTACAGAATTTGTTACGGTACGACATTCCTGAAAATTTTGTTGCATCTCAGTAACTGAATTAGTAATTCGTTGCTTTAAATCTATCTGGTACTCTCCTGTTAGGAAATCTACGTTGATACTCTCGTACGGCAGCTCGTGCATTTCCGTCACAGAATCCGTACACGAAATGAATATCGGTGTATTCCTCATTTGAAAACACTTTTGGCATTCTGATAGTAATTGCTAGTTCACACGACGATTGAAATCTAACAGCTACTGTTGTGAAAGTAACAATCATACTGAATCGTTTCAACATAGTGAACATGAATACATGTGAATACACATAACATAAACATCTTCGACCTTCCAAATTCTACACTATGTTCCGTTGTTACTTATCTCATATTTCTTTTCAATATTAGTTTATAACTTTGTAATAAAGCATTTCTAAGCAAACTCGATATAAGAATTTTTTCTTATTTCCACTAGTAGAATATGCTCCCGCAGTTTGTCGGTTAAAACCCGGGACACCCTGTATAACATAATCCAGAAATATATTAAAAATTTTTCTCATTGGATGAAAATTAAGAATATTCAAAACTTGTTCATTATAATTTCGTAAAACGATTAAAAATATTGAGTCTACATATCTGGTAAGTAATGAAAATTCTTTTTCCAAAAATTCTGACGTTACAATCAATTCTTCTCGAAAGAAATGTGGAGAAACATTTAGAATGCTCGTGGAACATTTCCCGAACAATGCTGATCTGTCCATTTCGCGATTAATCTGTGAATTATACGCGAATCATACGCTTCTCCTGGACGACTGTAGACACGGTGTAAGATGAGTAGATCGTTGCGGGAGATATCGCTTGCCATAAGGCGTTCAAGTTCATTAAGTATCATTCAAGAACGGCACCATTATACGCGCGCGCGCTCGGTAGGTGCGCGCAATTTCTTCTTTGCGGCGCGCGATCCGGTCGATTCATGCGCACGATGCCGGGATTACGTTCGCAACATTTAGTTTCTTACGTTCGATATTTACAAGGATATCTCACGAGAACTGATTCATGGAATAAAGCGCAAACGAAGAACTCCCGATAGGCAAGAGAACATCACCCTAATGAAAACGTACGATCACAGGATGAAGAAAATTTAAGACGAGAGCTGTCTGTATTCAGCTTACCGCAAGCCGTGTTCTAATTACTTTCTTGATTATTCGGAGAGCTATTGAAATATTATGATTCCATGTTATTCACAGTGATGCAATTCATTGAAGTCAGTCGACTGGTAAAACTGCTGTGATTATAAATTGCAACACATGAAAAATAATCGATTGATCTATATTCGGTCATTCTTTGAATTCTCCAAAGTTCTCAAAAAGAATTTCATTCGTTGCTTAGCAACAAGTGTAAGTGGACAAGTACATTCAGTTCGGCATAATTTCAAAGAACATTATTTCATAATTCTACCAGAGCATTAAAAAGTCATTAACCGTTATAGAAAATTTAAGACTGACCATACCCAGAGAATTAAACAGAGAAGTTTTCACATTTTTTATTTCACAGCTTTATTTTAATTCTTGTAATCGTCTTCAACGTGTAAGAGCCATGCATTGTAAATATTTCATACAATGGAGATATAATTATTAAAAGATAAGAGTTACACAAGAGTTCCTTGAAAATTTTTCTTAATTTGTTAAAGAGTTATATGTTAGAGAAAGAAAATTAATGTTTTTAAAAATATTGTTAATTATGGAAAAAGCAACGTACATTCTGACATATTATCATCAGTTAGTAATTTTATGTTACTCATCGATGGTCTATATTACATATTTGTATTTTCCACCTCGATAACTTTTATCTTACATTGATAACTTAAAGAATTACCTATTGATTACTTTACTTTTCTTCGTAAATTATGTAACTGCTTATAATTCATAATTATAGAATTTTAAAAAGATGTTAGAGTGACTTTAAAAGCACCATTATTTAGATAGAACTTAAAATGCTGTGATCGACATTACCGACACATTACATTAGCGATTTGGACCAGATGTGATAAATTATGAAAACTTATCGTTAATACGCATATCTCTCTGAATAATAATTCCAATGTTATTTCGATAATGTGAAGTATGATAATATATGCAACATTATTCGTTTTCACAGTTGCAACGGAAAGTAAAGAATAACAAATGTATGTAATAAAAATAGCATTCAATTACATCTCATATAAAATATTTAAAATGATTAGAATACAGAATGCTTCTCCATCGCCTATTTCCGTGAGATATGATTTCATCGTTTCTTTGATTTTGCACACGAGGTGTGTGCACATGCCTATGGCATGAAATATTTCTTAAAGCATCAGTTTACGAATACATTGTCTCTAGAGTATATTTTACGCTTAGGTATTAAGAAAATATCTTTTCTATAACTGAAATATTTCTTAAAACAAGCAGCGCATTAATAGATTGCTTGTGGAATACATTTTACGCTCAAGTATTATGAAAATAGTTTTTCAATAACTGAAAGATTTCGTTGTATAATCGGAGCGAGCATGGAAAGCGCATCGTATTCTAATGTTATCCATTTTTGAAATTGCCATGTACAATACAATAACAGATTTTACTGGTATAAGAAAGCATCAACAATCTTTAGTTGTTCTTTGCAAATAACGCTATTTTGAGCGAAACTGAGCATCATTTCCAACCTTGGACGCGATAACACCACGCAAGTAAGATTTTATATAACGCGTTATTAATCATTATAACAATTTCTGTGTTTAAAATATTTCTGGATATTATTGCGCATACAAGTAAATGTATATCCATCTCGATCGTGTTACTTTAATTGAGTATTGTAGAAATTTGAGTACATCAATTTGCGACATAGCTCCGATCATGAATAATTCGATAGCTTTGATTAACCACATTTATGCGATATATTTATATAATAGTAAAAATATGATTAATATACACGTAACTTTAAATTTAGCTAAATAAAATTGACTTTATATAAAAATTGTATAAAAATTTTATTACCAAGTAGAAAATATTATGAAACTAAATTCATAAATATATTCTGAAATATTTTTCTTCAAGAATCTATTTTACGATATGAAATTAAAATTAAAGCAATATTAAAATTATTAATTCATTCAGACACGCGCAATCGTTTCATTACGCTGATTCGCGTTTTAGCGTTTCGCGAAAACCTTGTATCGGGAATACCGAATTTTGCGCGCGTCTTACTTAGAACCGTGTCGGGAGTGCCGTATTTCCGCGAGTGCCTGAAGAACTGAGAGAAAAGGAAGAGATATCGGGCGACGCCAGAGTAATCATGAGTAATTGATAGATTCATTAAACCGAAGTCGAATTTTCACGGCAAAGATAAATACAACTCTCCTATAACATTCTATTTACTACTGTCAATGTTGTCGGTAATGTCGATCACGTTATTTTTTAATTCCATTTAAGGGGAATAGCGCTTTCGCGTTGAAATTTAGTATCCTTTTATATAAAAAGTTTTGATTAAAACTTTAACAAAATTTTTAAAGAAAGCTGCTTATGTCGAGTAATCACATTCCTTATTATTATTATTAATAGTGACTAATTGTGTTATTTTCATTTTGAAATAATGTCCAATAATAACGTAAACGAGACACTACATCTTTTTAAATTTCGCTTTAACATATTTTTATGTGCTTTTTCTTGTTCCAAAAATATAGAGACTTAATAATGTAGCTGCATGCATTGTAAATCTTGTTGCAATGTATGTAACGACTGATTACAAGTACTGATAGTCGGTACAATATCGATACTCGATGCTCTTACCGTAGCTAGTAAATAAGAAATATCATTTTTGCCATTCTAAGATTATCTTTAGAAAATATGCGTGTACAAAGATCTCTCTTTGTCGTATAGACATTATAACACGATTGATATGATAAAATTCGCAAGATAAGATAATCTTACTCTTTATTGATAATCAATACTACGCACACAGTAATTAATACTCAATATCTTGAATGTACATCATGTTATTTGCAAAAAAGATATTAAGATTTTTATATCAAAGAATAAATTATACAAAACATCATATTAATTACACAATGCATAATCACTCTTATTTTTCTGGTTGAAAAGTCAATGCAATTTAAAAGTTATTAGTACCAGTGTACTAGCATCTTTTGCATCACACAGCTTTGCCACTCTACAAAAGCTAAATTCAGTGTTTGCGTATGCGTATCAATGCACGATGGAATTTCTCGAAGTCCATCGCGCATTCATCGACAAAATTGGCCGCCACAACTGGAATTCCCCGCATTTGGAATCTTGCGCAGTTTCAATGCATCATCGATTTCACACTTCCCTTGTTCATACATACACCGCTTGTGAATTAAACTTTATACACAACACCCACGTACACTTGCGAAATCCATCTCGTTATATTTATTTCGAAACAGAATTTATTATACGAATTAATTTCACAAATGTTTACGGTGGAGTTCGTGACTTTATTTAACAAATAATTTATTTAACAAATACTTATCGCATATAACAAGAATTTTCGCAGTGTACTTTACTCGTGACGCAATATTTAAGACTAACTGAATATATTATATCTGGATGGAATTACTGAATATTTATATGAAATAATAGTCATGAAACTGTGAATTCTGGCACTATACTTTACTGGCACGAGTCAGAAATCAGGAATTGTAATATAGAAACGCAACAATTATGAAATTAACGCGAGCACCTTTATAGTCGTCAGATGCAAGAAATTTTCATGGTGTTTTGTACCATGGCAAAGCTTACTCTTATAATGCTTTTGTTAAGTTTAAAGATTAACTCGTGATGCTTTTCCAAAATGTATTCCGCAATATTTCCACAAATATTATTTCGCAATATTTCTCTGAAATTTATTTGCAAAATTATAGCTTTAATTTAACTAGTCTAATTAAACATATTTCTCTTTATATGATATGGATCATTAAACGGTAATGTAATTAAATAAATATAATTGAGTTCCTTTGTAATTTCACGATACACACCAGTAATGAATAACATAATATAGAGTTCGATCAACGTGTACGTCGTTATTGTAAAGTTTACGTAACTTTTAAGAATCGCGAGATATGAAATATATATAACAAATTAAAAATAGCAATCGCGAAATTTATTAATGCGTAAACAATTGCAAAATAGACAGGTAGAACTATAATACTCGTACTACTTTGCATTCTATGATGTGATCTCAAATTAAAAATTTATATTTATTCAAGATTTAATCGTGATGTAAACACGTGTTTAGAGAGAATTTAAAGTTAAAATTGTAACAATGCAAAAATCTGCTAACGCGAATAAAATGTTCTTTAGTTCCGCATAAAAGAGAGAGAGAGAGAGAGAGTATTTGACATGCAACAATTATTTTACTACACATTAGCAACGTTTTAGTACTGTACTTAACTTGTTCAAAAGCAACTTTAATCATTTGTCACGAAACGATCGATGAGTTAAGGCGACCTGTAATTGCCTAACGCAAAATAATCATTACACTTTGGAACAATAGCCATCCGGCAAAAATCTCGCTGATCGGAATCATACGTGTTTATTTATTGCATATAAAACAATCCAATACTTTTGTTTTTAAAATAAATCGATGCTATATGACAAAATACACAATTTTTAATTGCATTTCGCTGCAACGAAAGAGCTAACACGGCAATATGAGATATCGTGCGTATCCGCAGGAGAAAACTAAATCATCAAATAAAACAAATCAATGATAACGACATGATGCTACCAGAAAAACGTCTGTCAACGAGATATCAGATTAACAGATATATCGTTGCTACAATTCTTGTTTGCAGACATACAATCATAGAATTAATTAAAGCAATTTTTATTTATTTGTTATTCTATGAAATAACTAGTTATTATATATAATATCGCTATTATATACTTTAATGTAATATATATATATATATATATATATATATATATATATTAATTATAATACGAAAACAAGAATGTAAATAATATTACCTTTCCACTCGACATAATCCAAGCAGAACAGAATATCACGATGATGTCAATACGATGTGAAAAAATTACTACTAGAACTGAATTTTTAACCATTTTTTAGGTTATTTTGCCGTCATTTTCACTTTAATATGACTTTTATTCTGCCTAGGGAGCGTACAGCATGTAGAATCTCGAAGATTATCAATCAACTATCAAGCTAAATCGCATTGATTCTAATGAGACGAAACTGCCATATTAATCTTCTACTTATCACTCACTGAACTGCCGAGTGACGCAAAACAGGATCGGTCAGATTCTGCTGCATCCGGAACAGCAAGATAATCCTGCCGATTAAATTCACTGAATGGCATAATGCAAATGGTAAATGCATGCATTCGCACAAAGTACGCATACATGAATCTGCGAAGTGAGAATGTAACGAATCTTTAAATATACATACCTTCGAGCTAACGTTATTCGGACGCAAACGGATCCACCGCTGCCGCATCAAACCTGTCTTTTTTTCGCCAGCGAAATGCCGAAAAAAGAACAGTCACTCTACACTGCGATTGTGCACTGAAGCAATTGCACGATCGTACGAATGTATTTTATCCAGTCATTCAATACGTACTGTAACGATCCACTGAAAATATTGGGTCGTCCGGAAAGTTCGTGCCGATTTTTAATAGATGGCGTTGGAACATGTCTGAATATATCAATGTTATTGAAAACATACGATTTATATACATATACTTAAAGGTGACATTTCAACGCATCTTTAGGAAAAAAGTTGTTTGAGATAAATTGATTCGTGTCAATTTTGTACTCTTTTGAAGATGGAAGAAAACAAAGAACATTTTAGACACTTGATGCTTTTCTATTACCGGAAAGGCAAAAATGCCTCACAAGCAACAAATTCGATATGTTCTGTTTACGGAGAAGGCGCTTTAGCTGAAAGAACCGTACGTAAGTGGTTCGCTAAGTTTAGAGCTGGTGATTTTAACCTTAAAGACCAAGAACGCTCGGGCAGACCCTCTACTACTGATGATGACCAAATCAAGACACTGATCGAGAATAACCCACGCTACACGACACGTGAATTAGCAGAGATACTGAAAATATCGAAAACCACTGTCCACGATCATGTAGTGAAACTTGGTTACGTAAGTCGCTATTATGTATGGGTTCCGCATAATTTGACCGAAAAAATTTAATGGATCGCATTTCCATCTGCGACTCGCTGTACAAGCGCAACGAAAACGTACCATTTTTGAAGCAATTAGTGACGGGTGACGAAAAATGGATCATTTACAACAATGTAGAACGAAAAAGATCCTGGGATAAGCGAAATGAACCAGCATTAACCACTCCGAAAGCCGGCCTTCATCCAAAAAAAGTCATGCTCTGTGTCTGGTGGGATTGGAAAGGAATCCTATATTATGAGCTCCTACCACACAACCAAACGATAAATGCAGATAAGTACTGCTCGCAACTGGACGAATTAAAGACAGCGATTCAGGAAAAACGTTCAGAATTAGCTAATAGGAAGGGCGTCGTGTTCCATCAGGACAATGCCAGACCTCATGTTTCTTTGACTACCCGACAAAAATTGTTGGAGTTTGGCTGGGATGTGTTACCTCACCCACCGTATTCACCAGACATTGCACCTTCAGACTTTCACTTATTTAGGTCTTTGCAAAATTCTCTTAGCGGCAAGAACTTCAACTCTTTGATCGACATAAAAAACCACCTTGAGGAGTTTTTCGCCGAGAAACCTAAGAAGTTCTGGGAGAATGGAATCTTCCAGTTGCGTGAAAGATGGACAAAGGTTGTGAAACAAAACGGTGCATACATAAGTCAATAAATATTTATCGACATAAAAAAATGTTGCCTTTGAATTTTCCTTCAAAATCGGCACGAACTTTCCGGACGACCCAATATAATACGTTTAGTGAAGTATCACGTACGCCGCACTCAAAGTTAAACCGCTGCGCAGGACGCAATTATGTACTTACACTCCAATTATGTAATTACACTATCTCTACCTTATTATATTATATAATAAGGTCTATCTCCTCATTCAAAATGATCCCATAGGCACAACCGAGCTCATTTCTGTCCTCATTAACGAATATTGAGAAAATAAAAATTTCTATTTAAAAACTATCTATATATGCATGAATGCGTAAAACTGCACGATCGACATCCGGAATATTTAAACTAATTCGTCTTCCGTTTTCGCGTGCTTTTAAAATATTAAGGGACGAAAATGATTAAGAAAGATAGAACGATAGAAGCTAGCTAAGAGTAACTTTTTATCTAATGAGTTTTAAACTCGGAAGGACACCGAAATTCAAAGTGATAATCAAGAATATCCAGCATCAATTTCTGAGCATCGAAAAACTCGAAATTATATGTGTCTTTATAAAATATGAATTTATATAGAAAAAAAAGAAGAAAAAAAGAATTTATATTGTATGTTTAATTACATTAAGAATTGCATTTACATATATTACGTTATTTTATAATTTCCATGTAATGAAACACATACACTCAAAGCATCGAAAGCTTGTCGATACTTATCGATGCTTTTCAATATAACCACTGCGACATCGAAGGATTTCTCTGAATATCATGAAACTGTCGAATTTCATTGTGATGGCATTTGCGATGTCCAGAATCCAGTTTTAAGCTCTGAGGACCACCGATATTCAAAGTGAAAGCCCCTGGGGTGCCGAACGTCAATTTTCGAATATCGAGAAATCCCAAGTTGAATGTGTCTTTATAAAACTTGAATTTATGTTACAGAAAGAGAAAGAAAGAGAAAGAGAGAAATAATTTATATTGTATTTCTGATTAATTAAATTATTGATTATATTAAAAATTGTACTATAATTAAATTAATCTGATTACTTAAATTAATGATTATATTAGAAATTATAATTACTAATATTACGTTATTTTACATAATTATATAAAAATAATTTTTTATGTACTTCATATATTTATATTTATTTTATATATTTTCTATAAGGGAATATATTCCGTCGCCAAGACTAAAAAGTTAAATTTAGCATTCTTGGCGTCCTCACATTATCTTTATTTTTTAATTTTATCTTTAAGAGATAAATGGATTTATACAAAACACAATCGCGGAAATATATTGCGAGTTTTGTCAATAACGAACTTCACATTTATAATAGCAGAATCTGCAATGTGCACGATAATAGTTAGAATATAAATTTTGCTTAATAGCGTTATATAAACGAGCGTAACAATTGCATTTAATAGTCACTTTAAGTTTGCATTTATTGTAAATATTCCATAATGAGTGTTGTAAATATCCAAGGTACTAAAAGCGGTTATTATTCCGAAATGATCACAGATATCATCTCCATAACTATTTCATTTGCATTATGAAAATCAGATCGAACTTAATTAGATAATCATGTCAATCATAATAAATGGCTTAATTAATCGCATAGGCAATACGAGGAAAGCTGCTCTTCCGCTTACTGTTCCAAGAAGAATCAATATCGCGTCGCAAGTTCTCACGGAACAGCACAGTCCGATTGTGAAAGCTATCGAAATACGGAGAGCGCCAACTTATCTCAGCACTTCTGAACGATGGATAACGTTTCCTGATGACAAGTCGATCGTATGTATATTGCATGATTATTATGCGAAGTTAATTAATTAATCTTACAATAAATATAAATAAAATAATTAATGCATATTTAAATTATATAATTCATTTTATTATCCCATTGGTTAAAGTAATCTTAATTTGACGATACTAATTTGAAATGTTTTGAAATTAATTCCTGCTGACAAATTTCAGCATATATATTCATGATATCACGAGATCTAAAATCCGTTTCCGTTAGTTTCATTATTACATTTCACTGAAATATCACATAAAAATACGTACTTTTTATGCATAGATTATATTTTAAATGCATTAGATGCATTATATTCGACTATTTTTGATGACTTTGTATTTCTCTAAATGGAGGCTTTTCCAGCGGAGACATTTTTACCGAAAGTGCAAATGGAGTACAATATTGAGCCAAAAATCCTGCCCCGAAACGTTGAAATGGAAAGGAGACGAAGAGAATATAAAAATTTTAAAATTGAAGATGCTTTAGAAGCGGAAGGTGTCAAACCACATGACATGCTGCCACCTGAAAAGATTCGTCCGTTACTTTCTTACGAAGAGAAATATGATTTATACGTCAGAACGAATTATTTACCGTTGGAACTGTTTGACGACGAAGAATACGACTGCAGGTATGAAATATGTATTATCTATTAATTGAGTTTACTATTTCGAAGGCTAATATTACTTTAAATGATATTTCTCAGTTATTTGCAAAGTTATCTGCAAGTATCGAGTAAAATTACTCACACTCTGCCGTATAAATTAGATATTTAAATTGCAAGGTATATAATAGCAGCAAGAATGTAGAGAGTGGAAGGTTAATGTGATTAAGATTAAAATTTTGTAGTAAAAAAAAGTGGTGGAGTATAAAAGTATATAAGTTTTGAAGACCGAGAAAGTTAATTAAGTTAGATAAACGGCAGAAAATTAAGGATTGAGCTTTTAACATAAAATATGTCTATTATTCATTTTCTTAATGCATTATATGTATACAGATTTCATTTAATACATATAGATTTCACTTAATAAATGTTATCAAAATTAAATAGTATTTATGCATAATTAAATTATTTTATATGTTATGCTATTTAGAATACACATTATGATACATAATTTAATGTGATTACAATTTAAAAGTGATCGTTTATTATAATTAGTATTAAATTTTTATTTTATACGGAATTATTGAAACCAAATGATAATTTACGTCTAAAGTACCCCCTCCCCTCTCTCTCTCTCTTTTTCTCTCATGTGAAAGTAAGACGATGATTTATAACAGAGACATGCTTTACTTCTATTACAGCAGCTTCATATGATATGAAATATGTAGCAGTAAAGTAGAATTAGAGAAGCTTGCAAGTCAAACTCAGTTTCACGTTCTCCGTAAATTCCAACAGAAGTATAGTTTTGTGCTAAGGAATTTGAGTATGAGTAGTAGGAAGAACAAGAAATATTACAGCATATTGTGAACTGAATATTACTTAAGTGAAGCTTCTGCTTTATAGAAGTTTCTTTACCTTATGTCCATAGATAATTAAAGGATATTTATGTAACTGATATAAATTTATTTATAATAATAAATTTAAATTGAATATATTAGAAAATAAATATTAAAACTTGTACTTAAAATTTTCATATATTACAGAAAACAACAAATGAAATAATTAATATAACTTATACGTTTACACATGTTACAATTTCGTATACTAGTACAACACAGGCGCGCGCTATTTTATTTTTCAATATTAATAATGTTTTCGACTAATAATATTCATCTATTATTTATTATATGCACAATCATCACACTCTACCAAATTGTTAACCTCCACGCGAAGACATTTAACACGGCTTTTTTAAGAGTGGATTTGGCATATTGCGAAGAGTTTTCGACGATTAAAAATTCTTTAGAAATGAAAAAGTTCTACCCATTAAAATTTTTTTCTTTTTCCGAGGAGTTCTGTGCTATTTATATTGTTATTTGGCAAATTGCCTAGAGTCCTCGATGATTTAAAATTCGTTAAAACAATAAATGAAAAAGTTCTACCCTTAGAAATTTTTTCTTTTTCCGAGCAGTTCTGAGTTGTTGATATTATTTTTTATATTGCCTAGAGTTCTCTGCTATTGAAAATACCGTAAACTCAGAAATGAAAAAGTTCTAGCCCTAAGAAATTTTTTCTTTTTCCGAGCAGTTCTGAGTTGTTGATATTATTTTTTATATTGCCTAGAGTTCTCTGCTATTAAAAATACCGTAAACTCAGAAATGAAAAAGTTCTAGCCCTAAGAAATTTTTTCTTTTTCCGAGCAGTTCTGAGTTGTTGATATCATTATTTTTTATATTGCCTAGAGTTATAGGTCTAGAGTCATATTTTTGCGATTAAATTACACATTTTGCACAAGTTTGCAACAATGCGATCTTATTATGATAAGATAATTTATTATGCTGAGAATGAAATTTTCGATATATTATACTATTTTTACAATTAATTGGTAATATGTAAAATTTTATTTCTGCAATCTTTTATCTCAGGACAGTGGATGATTGGATAAATCTCGGCGTCATCGACGGCGTCCGTTATCCCATACCAGCTACAGTATTTGTTGAAAAGGCCATGCGCAAGGAACGAATATTCGATCGCAACAAGGAATTGCTGAGCGATTTATTTGGCTGGTTTCATGCCGCCGTTACAGATTACGACGACGAAAAGAGGGTCTGGACCGTTGTCATTCTGGATGGTTTAAAGCGAAAATTCCATCTACCTAGAATTTACATTCGGTTCTTCGCAGAAGATCCGAGAAAATTTGTCCAGAGGATAGCTACTGCTGTTAAACAAAGACAAATAGCTGAAAATATCATTAGGTTGATTTAAAAATTTGAATATTATTTAACTTAAAAAACTGTTATGTAAAAATAACCTACTTTCAAGACTAAAACTACAATAAGGACAGGTTTTATGCTACCAGAATAATTTAGTTAATTATCGTTTAATTGTAATAGGAATTTTGATATCAATAAGAAATTGTTCAGCATTATATTCAGCATTACATAGTAAAGATGATGGTCTCTCCTATCTCGCGATATTTGAGCTCTGTTTAAACTATATGCAGATACCAGTTTTACTTGGATTGTATGCAAGTAGAAGGCATGCCGACACTTGATGAAAAGCAGCAAGAAGTTATAATCCTCTCGGTTACTCGACATACTTCCATGAAATATAAACTTAAACATCTTTCTGATGTAAGTACATAATTGCTTACTGTCTATTTTGCTTAATATCGATTAAATATCGATTTTTAACTTAACATTTCTAGTTAATAGATGAAATCGTTTTGGAGTATAGGCGTGTTATGTGCGACCTTATGTGGAGATCTCTCATAAAAGTAGAACCGCAAATGTTTAATTTCATTACGTGGGAGGAAATAAATAACATTCAAGATCCGTTTAAAGTGCCGGAAACGGGAAAAATTTATACCGGAATGGAAGACTTCACGGTATTTGCAAAGAATATTTTAATATATCCATTTTTACTACGTTTTAGTTTTATAATCACGGAACATTACAGGAAATGAAACGTTTCTTCCATTGGATGATCCTTTACGTTTTACCGGAGGTACGCGAAGCTATGCAGTGCGTAGTTGTCGAGTGTCTTTATGTATCAAATATGAATCTTTTCGTCTCAAATTACGGAAAATCCATGTTCTTGTCGGAGTTTGAATCGCAACAGCTTCAAGAAACTAGCACGGTGATAAAGTACTTGAAGGAATTGTGGCTAGAGAGAATTACGCAGTTAGTCAGACTGTGCTTAAGGGACATTGGAAAAGGATGGTTTGATCTTGAGCAAAAAGACCATACTATGTACAATATGACGAAGCTGAAAAGATTTATGGATCTTATTATACATAAAATGCAAGTATGTTCAAACATTTAATTGCAATTCGTAATTTTGCCTTAGTCTTTACAATATGTATAATACAACATATATTAAAAAATTTGCAAATTATTTAAAAGTTTTCGTATGTATGTCTAATTATAGTTGTCATGACTGGATACATAAAAGATAAAGAAAATTAAACATTAGATTTACGGACTGCGCTTAAAAATCAATAATTGTACATAAAGGCAATATAATTATTGGATATACTTACTAAATCAATAAAAGTTCGAAATTTGAGAGATTTGATTTTCATACTATTTTATTTTTTGCTGCAGATTGCACTTCGAAATCTCGTGGAAAAATCAATTGCTTTGTATTTAGAAGTATTAGAATCTCCTGCACTTTGTACGCTGAATGTGGAGCAGAACTTTATGTGGGGAGATGATTTTGTAAATACACAATTTATTTCTCCAATAAACCCTATTTTTAATATCGACTTAATGATGAACGACAAAGCTGCTTATTACACAACGGATCTTGAGTTATTTCAGGTATAGATGTATAGATATAGATTTTTTTAATTTTTATTTGTTAATTCATAAATTAGATAATTTGTTTATAAATTATTTTAATTGTAATAAAAAGTAATACGTAATTCGAAAATTTATGGTAAAATAATACGATAAATTAATTTTATTGCAAATGCCGGTTTAATACATCAGTTTTTCACTGATTGCAGGAAGTTATCGTGACCTTGTTGGATAATTCTTTGAGCCAGTGTCATCAAATTAAGCAAGTTCATCCTTTTTTGCTACGTTTTTTA
Source organism: Ooceraea biroi (assembly GCF_003672135.1). Lineage (NCBI taxonomy): Eukaryota > Metazoa > Arthropoda > Insecta > Hymenoptera > Formicidae > Ooceraea > Ooceraea biroi. Next base: position 4,774,659 of record NC_039506.1, read on the forward strand.
AAGTTCCCGAAAGATTTGTACCTCAGTTCAGTCGGTTTATTGGAGAAGCAAGTTTGTGAGGTCCGAGATCGCTTGAGAACCGCTTATCAAAAGTCTATAATACCCCTGCGGGCATACGCAAGCGAATATCAGCAGTATTTAGGAATTTTTAAATTGGACGTCGAAAAATACGTGAAGTGAGTCTAAATTGCTTCAGGCAATGGTAGCAGTTTAACTGATTCTAAACAAGGAATATGGCCAACGGCAAAATATCAAATATAAATTACGTTAGATTAGATTTTCTTAATTCTAATGTTAATATTAAGATTAATTTTAATTTAATATTAATATTATAATGTTTCAAATAATATTAAAATATAAGTAAAAGATTATAATATAGAATATATGTGATTTATTTCAATTCTATTTAATAATATATTATTTTAATTTTTTTTAATTCTAAATTGTATTTTCTTGAATTCGTTTATTTATTCTAAGTATTATTTTATCTTTCTGAGAATCGATAAATAATGAAAATAGGCTTTATATTTTTTTAGAATATAATGCTATATTATTGTATTTAAGAATTGTCATTTTTAATCATTATCTTTCTCAGGGATTTTAAAAACGCAGGTTACTCCGCATTGGAAGTCAAAGACGAAATATCGTTTCAATTTAGAATGAAATCAATTCTCGAACTTGCGTTACCGAAGGAAATTATCATAGGACCTTTTCGTGTAAATGTTCAACCTCTAAGGCAATTCCTGGTACAGAAACGACAGGATTGTTGCACGCAGTTACTTATTATGTTGACGGGAAGTTTGAGAGCGAAGATTGACATCGTTCTAATTAACTATATGCAGATCAAAGCGAGACTGAAAGCAACGCCGCGTAATATCGAGCATCTGTTCGAGGAACAAGAGTGGATGAAGACTATACCACTAACAGTGAAACCTCTGAACGAAACTGTTCAGAGACTAAAATTTGAATACGACATTCTGGATTATTTCTGGTGGAATTTGTCTGATCAGGACTTCGAAGCTAAGTGGCAAGCCATCAGTTTTCCTCGTCAAGTGCAATTACATGTAAAAAAATTTCTTACAAAATTGTACATATTAGCGCAGACTTATAGAGCATAAATTAGATGCTTAACGCTGTTTCAATAATCAACTTTATATATTCTGCGTTTTTATGTAATTTTATTCTTGATATAATACATATTACATTATGCTTGTTATCATATCGAATCATATACTTTACAGGTAGAAGAAACTACGGAACGTTTCATCAGCGAATATGAAAAATTATACAAAGTGCAAGTGCAAGATCAAATTATGCTGTCGGAAAGAATTGACACACTCGTGGGAAATATTACAAACGTATCATTGCAAACGGACATCACTAAAGTACACGAAATGGCGATAGAAGTAAAGAGGATTTGGAAAATGATGAAGGAATGCCAAGAATTAGGTTTATTGTTGAACAAGCGACAAAAATTATTTGGCATGGACGTAGTACCGTTTGAACGATTGAACGAGATGATGAAGGAATTCGAACCGTATCAGAGCTTATGGAGTACTGCATCCGGTAATATTATAATAACGTAAATGACAGAAAAAAGATGAATTTATAAACTTTTAAGCCTTTTTTTCTTTTCGTTTAATATAATATCGTAATAATTAAATATTATTTATAATAAATTTAAGCATAGAATAATTCTGATTTTTATATTTTTAAATGCAGATTGGTTAAAATGGCAGGAGATTTGGATCGACAATCCATTAATAACTGTTAATGCAAATGAGATCGAAAATCTAGTGAACGATATGCAGAAAACTATGTCACGTTGTATAAAATTCTTCCAAGAAAATTCAAGTAGGTCACTAGTCCAATAGTTCACTCAGAATTGAACATTGAATGCACTATATTAGAAATTTACAAATAATAAGAAGATAACAAATACTGATAAAAAATTGATAAAAATGATTGATATTGTCTTTTGTGATTCTTTTTGTGATTCGTAGACATTGTTGCTATAGCGATCGCTATAAGAGATCAAATTGAAGCATTCAGGCCGTACATAAGCATGATACAGGCTCTTCGAAATCCAGGAATGAAGACCCGAGATTTTGAGGAACTTAGCAAGCAAACTGGCATACAAATAGCGCTCACACCGACATTAACTTTTAAAAATTTAGTGGTTCTCGGCGTAATGAATTTCGAAGAAATTATAAAAAGTGTTGCGGACGCAGCAGCGAAAGAATATTTGATAGAAGACACACTAAGTAAAATAATAGCTGAATGGAAAACTATTACAATGGACATTATTCCTTACAAAACTACAAGTGCGCAAAAATAATTTTCCTTTTATACATGCTTCTATGAAATTGCAACAAATTCGGAGATCAAATCAAATTTGATATCTTTTCGGGCTTTCATTTGCTGTAGACTTAAGCTTCTCAAAGCTATAAATAGTATAGAAAAACCTATATTTTGATATTTTAACATTTTCAAATTTTTAACATAAATAATATATTTTACTTATTATTATTACTTTTTCCAGATAGAAATAATTAAGCCTAATGTGAGATATAATATTTTTTTACCTTGAACATTAATTAATTTTTTATAACTTTTTATACTGTATTATAATACACGTGTTAAATAATTTATAATACAAGTAACGTTTTGTTGACCTTACAGGTACATACATAATGAAAGTCTCTGATGATGTTCTTATTCTCTTGGATGATGACATACTTAACATTCAGCAAATTAGTTTTAGTCCTTACAAAGCTGCCTTTGAAACTCAAATTATTGATTGGGAAATTAAATTAAGATTAATTCAAGAAGTAATCACATTGTGGATTGAAGTGCAAAAGTAACAATTCTTAGCTTTTACTGGCTATTGTATGTTTAGATATTTTATATATTAATTTAATATGATATATATACAGGCAGTGGATGTATCTGGAACCAATATTTTCGTCTAAAACTATTAACCGACAGTTACCCGTGGAATCACGGCAATTTAATACAATGGAATGCAGCTGGAGGCGCATCATGAAAAACGCGTACGAGTACTCACATGTATGCAAAATATTTTATTATTTAATTTGTTAACTTTCTAGATCATTCATTCTCTAAATAAAACCTCACTGGAAATAAATGCGTTGCTCTAATAATACGTTCAAACATAAAATTCAATTTTCAAGCTTAAGAGACAAACAAAAACATTAAATCAATTTAAAAAATTTTTAAATAAATAAGCAGCGATAATTAATTATTCTGTAAAGCGATGTATATTGTCAGATTAATTATATTTGCGCATTTTGCGATAAATAAACTTTATTTTACTTACTATACAGATAATTATAACGTGCCCGGATAAAATATTGTTCGAGAGCTTGAAAGAATGCCTATCGCTTCTGGAGATCGTCCAGAAGGGTTTATCCGATTATTTGGAGACCAAGCGGATGATCTTCCCTCGCTTCTTTTTCCTGAGTGACGACGAGCTGCTAGAAATCATTGTTCAGTCGAAGCACGTACAGGCAGTGCAGCCGCACTTGAAAAAGTGTTTTGAGAACATAAGAGAGCTGAGGTTTGAGGTGGATCTCAGGATAATCGGAATGTACTCCGCCGAGTATGAAGAAGTCACATTGCGGCCGCCGATCTGTCCCAAGGGAAATGTCGAAGATTGGCTAGGGCAAGTCGAGAGTGCGATGCGCAATACTTTGCGGGAGTTCATCAGCGAGGCTCTCGAGGTGGTGGAACAAACACCACGTAAAGAATGGGTATGCATGTGGCCGGGCCAAGTAGTCCTTTGCGGCGGCCAAGCTTATTGGACTGCTCATGTGGAAGAGGGCATCAGGAACGACACGCTCTCTGATTATTACAATCTGATGTTGTTACACGTACGTAGTATTAAAATATTACTGTTTTATAAGAGAAGCAAGTATAAATATCTTTGTAGAAAGAAAGAAAGAAAAAGAAGGAAAATATGCATATATATAGAAGCTGCTTCTTGCAAAATAAGCTTAAAAATAGCGGAAAACATCCAGCGTGCAAGGTTTCCAAGTTCCGAGGTCGAAAATTTTTTTAGACTTCCAAGTAGTTCTGGAATATTTCTATTGTTATTTTTCTTTATTTCGAAGAGTTCTCGACGATTGAAAATATTTTAGACCCAGAAATGATAAAGTTCTAGCCCTTAGAAGTTTTCTAAGTTTCGTGGTTGAAAATGTTTTTATTCTTTCGAGTAATTCTGGGATATTTATATTGTTACATGGTGTATTGCGAAGAGTTCTCGACGATTGAAAATACTGTAGACCCAGAAATGAAAAAGTTCTAGCCCTTAAAATTTGTTGCATGCAAAATGAGTTTAACCAATAGCTGAAAACACTCAGCGTGCAACGATACAGAAGAAATATATGATTCAAAGGTTGTTCCTAGCTTAAATTGCGTCCTGGAACTTTTTCCGAATTTGTTGCTCTCGAAATATCCACATTTAGAATTTGTTTCTTGCAAAATAAGTTTAAATGATTTGAGTAATTAATATATTATTTAATATAGGATTTAAAGTACACACACACACGCATATATATAGGTACTTTAAATCCTATATTTTGTATAAAATTATTACAAAATATTTTGTTTAATTTTTTCTTAGATAGCAAGTCAACTATTGGCTATTGTTTGTTTTTATTATTAAGCATGTAAAAAAACTATGTAATTTATTACATAATAAGTTTTTTACTATTGCTTATTAAGTTAATGATAAAAGCTTGTATTTATCAAAGAAATTGGGACAATTATGAAAATAAAATAATATTATATATATATATATATATATATATATATTTAATATATTATTTAATATAGGATTTAAAGTACACACACACACGCATATATATAGGTACTTTAAATCCTATATTTTGTATAAAATTATTACAAAATATTTTGTTTAATTTTTTCTTAGATAGCAAGTCAACTATTGGCTATTGTTTGTTTTTATTATTAAGCATGTAAAAAAACTATGTAATTTATTACATAATAAGTTTTTTACAGAATTTTATATATATATATATATATATATATATATGAAAAGAATATTAAAAACTTTCAAAAATAATTCTATATAAAAAAACTTTGTAACTTTATTTAACACAGAGTTTTAACACAACAGTAAATCTTTTGCACTAACGTCATTCCAAAATTGCCATCAGCAACTTAGTTATACATGTTACAAGAGTATATCGCTTTTTTAATTCTGCTTTCTCATACAATCATGATTTTCTAATTAATATAATAAAACTTTGAAGTCAGCCAGGGAAATAAATATAAAAACGAATATTTCGTCGACCAAAACTGGCAGTATATTAAATATTCACAAAAACACAGCTTCTCACAGCTTTCTAATATCTTTTTCATGGCGTAAGTTTTACATTTGTATAATCAAACACGTTTCTCGAGTTACACAATATTTTCTGCGTGTTATTTCATGCACCTGTACAATAAAACCTTTAGTTATTATATTCAGTATAAATCAGTATACATTGAAAAACTCATAAAAATATGCACGTAAAGTATACTTATACTTATACTTACTTATCTTCACATTTTTAAAGCAAAGATAATATTATTATGTGGTTAAATAATTAGAGAATAATGTATGGGCTAGGAAATAATGTATATGTGTATGCTTACATGATATTTTACAGCTCGAGACGTTACGAGAATTAATACGCAGTCCGCAAACTGAAAGTCAAAGATTGATGTTGGAGGCTGTGATCACAATTGAAGTGCATGCTAAAGATGTTTTGTATAAATTGATAGAAGAGAGGGTAACCAGTGTTAACGATTTCGAATGGATCTCTCAATTACGATATTATTGGATGAATAATAAGGATTTGAAGGTTCGAGCAGTAAACGCCGAATTTCCATATGAGTAAGTTTACCGATTCTTTGAAAAATTATTATTTGTTTGTTATACTATTATTATTAAATTATTATTATATTTTTTTCGTTCTGCATTATAAATTATATGTTATATATAAATTATATGTAATTTTATGCTACCTATTAAAATTATAAAGACAAAAGGAAAATTTCTAATAACTTCTAGCAAGTATTATTAGAAGCAAGTAATATTAAAAAGTTTGACAAAAAGTAAACTGAAGTTCAGAATTTGCAATTTAGTCTTATTATTTTAACAGCTTAAAGATATTAATTTATATGTACAATTCAATTTTATACTTTCTTTCGGAAATTTTTAAATTTTCGTTTAATAATTTTTGTAAGATTTATGTAACAGTATGTAATGCATTATCTATGTATCATATATTTTATATATGTACATATATATATTAAAACTATATGATATATACGCGTTTTATTATAATATCCTATATCATGCATTATAATGTATTATATTTTTCTATATTCTATAGATATGAATATTTAGGTAACAATGGAAGATTAGTAATTACGCCATTGACTGAACGCTGTTATCTCACGCTTACCAGTGCATTACATTTGAAATTCGGTGGTGCACCAACTGGTCCAGCAGGCACTGGTAAGACAGAGACTACGAAAGATCTAGCGAAAGCGTTTGCGATTCAATGCGTAGTTTTTAACTGTTCCAATCAGCTGGACTTTCGGGCTATGAGCAAATTCTTTAAGGGTCTCACCAGGTACACTAGGCATATTTCATACTTTTTAATAATTTATTTCTATTTCTTTTTTAACATGAGTTATATTACTATTATAATGAACTCAATACGTTTAATTAAATTCCAATATTTACAGTTCCGGTGCCTGGGTATGTTTCGACGAATTCAATCGAATCGATATCGAGGTTCTGTCCGTTGTAGCGCAGCAAATCATGACCATTCAAAAGGCTCAACAAATAGTAGCGAGTGTGTAAGTAAACTAAATCTGTAAATACAAATTCGATCCAGTGCAACTTAAAATAGTCTAGTCAATAGTAAGATGATTTAGAATCAAACAAATTAATATCCTTACATCGCTAGATGATTATCACGATGGTCTCTTCTTAGGAAATTTCTTTTAGAAGAAATTAATAAATCATGACTATTTTATTTAAAAAATTCATAATTGCTATTTAACGTGAATTTTATTATCTAATATTAATCCAATGTAATTAAATTCATATATCATATATGAAAACTTGTAATGTTATATGTGATAGATTCTTTTTATTTGTATTATTCTTTTTATATAATAGTATTTAATATCAAAACAGTTGCAATAATTATAACACATGAGATTTAGCAATGATGTGTTTTACATGATAATAATTATAATAAAATAATATAATTGTACATTTATAAAAATATTAATTATTAGATTTAGAGAATAATGACGCTTATTCTCCACTGTGCTGTAATTTTCTTGATTGATTTTACATATAAAACTCATAGGTTCCTTTTTGAAGGAATCGAGTTTCCCTTGAAATCATCTTGCGCAGTATTCATCACCATGAATCCTGGTTATGCTAGTCGGACAGAATTACCTGACAATTTGAAAACGCTTTTTCGACCGGTAGCTATGATGGTGCCCGATTATGCTCTTATCATTGAAATATCATTGTTCTCGTACGGCTTTATGGATGCGAAAAATCTCTCTAGAAAAATCACGACAACTTTCAAACTGTGCTCGGAGCAACTAAGTACACAAGTATTTTTTCTTTTTTCTTCACTTTTTCTTTTCATTAATATCATTAATCATTAATAGGAACTGTTATATCATATCGATTTATCAAACGAAGTATTAAAGTTCTTGAATCATATATATAAATATCTATGAAAATATTATAGATAACAAATAAATAATCGAAAGATTAACAAATCATATTTGTCATTTTAATTTTATGTCAAATTTTATGTAATCGCAGGATCATTACGATTTTGGTATGCGTGCAATAAAAACTGTTATTGTGGTCGCTGGCAATTTGAGAAGAGAACAAAAGGATCTTCAGGAAGACCAAATCTGCCTTCTTGCCTTGAGAGACGTAAATGTTCCAATGTTTTTGAAAGACGACTTAAAATTGTTTAACAGTAAGTTTGTTTTAAATTTAAACTGTTAAAGAAACCTCTAAATTTTCTAAAAAGCGAAGATGTTAAATTATTAAAATATTCACTTTATTATTGAATGATACAATTTCTGTTAAATGAAATACTTTTACTGTATTCATTTTTACAACACTCCTAGTTTTATATATTTCGGAATATTTTATTTTCAGATTTATATAATATTTATAATGCACATATAAAAAGACAGAGACAGAAATTATGTCATTTTTAAAAAGATCTTTTTCTACAATGTCTTTTCATAAGAAATATATGTATGTAAATATTGGTCTAATTGTGAGTCGCTTAACCGTTCTTCTTTTCTTTTAGGCATTGTGTCGGATCTCTTTCCAGGGTTCATCGAAAAACCAGTGGATTATGGAATTCTAGAAACGGGCATTCGTAAATCTATCAGACAGATGGGGTTAGAAGACGTCAACGGTGAGTTTAACTTTTCATATACGTAATCTTCATTCCATTATATGTATTTTATATATATTTGTATTTTCATTTGAGTATACTATATGTTGTTGCCATGTTGACATATTTACAGAAAAATTTGTTTTCTTCAAAAATATTTTGAACTGTTCTGTTAGAGTAAAGAAAACATTTCACGCAATTTATCGAAAAAAATATGTGATTTTAATCTCTCCTACAAAAAACAGTTTGTACATACAAAAAGAAAAATCGTGACTTTCAGTTTATTTTATAATCTTTATCTTATTCTTACATTTTTATACTCCGTTATACTTCTATTGAGTATAGATATTTTCCTTTTTGCTATGAAGAACTTCACTTATGCGCTGTTTGTTTAAAATCTTGATTGAATATTGAAAAAATTTCAATAAATATAATAATAAAGTGTGGAATATATTTGCGTACTCGCTATTCTTTTACATCTCCTAATTACTTCGTGGTCAATGTTTATGATCTCTATGAACAAACATAATATGACGAATATATAACGAGTACGTCGATTTTATGAATGCATTTAATGCTTCTCATTTAATAAAAAGGCAAATGAATGTGTCGTTACGTGAATAAATTAACTTGGCTTTTGATGCTGAAGCTCTTGATTAAATATTTTATTTAGGTTGCTCATATCTCATTTAAGGAAGATTTCTGCATGCAATAAATAGTTAATTGAGCCATAGAAGTTACATACTCGCTTGCGACTTTTCTTTTTTTCAGCTTCTTATGAAAGCTTTTCCTCGAAAATTTTATATCCACTAAATGCTAATTAATACTTTAATTGATAACCTTGATGCATTATTATTATTTAATTATAATTACATTACATACGTAACATTATAATTTACCATAATCTAAATAATTTTTTTAGTTATAATAATATAAACTTTTTTACTTTTTTTTGTTACACATACAATAAAAATGATAATATTCGTCTACGGAAAGTATCTCCAATAAAACGAACAACGTAGCTTGCGAGTAAAACGGAGATTCATGAGAAATTCAGAAGCTCGGAAAGTAAATTACAGCAAAAAACTAATTCCGAAATTACACAATAATATGAGCAGATCAACATCTACCTATTATAATTATGTACGCAACTGTTATGAAATTTATGAATTTGAGAAGACCCATATATAAGTTTTTGATTCTGTTTGTTTCTGTTTGATCATTCACAAACAGATTTTATATCACACATTATTACTGTTAGTTTTTAATATAAACGGATAAATAATTTACATACACATCATACAAATTTTGATATGTAAATAATTTAGTCAATCTTTAGCTAAATGCAATTTTTAAGAATTTTTATAAAATTGCATATAACTAATGTTTGTGTTTTAATAAGTACATAAAATGAATATATGGAATAAAAAGTATAATATCGCATTTAATTGTAACATGTTTCAAATTATTTTTTTGTTCATTTAAGATTGTCACAACGTAATTACATAATTACGTTGTGACACATGTTGTACACATGTATTACACATAATGCGTGCATTATGACATAAAATTTATAATGGAATAGAGGAAAATGAATTTCTTTATTAAAATATAAAAGTAAATTTTTACTTCTTTGAGATTTTATGAATTATGTATCCTGTTCTTTTCATGCAAAGAATAATGTGTTTTCATTAATATAATGTCGCGATGTATGCAAATATATGTCACAGTATGCTAAACGTGTTTTCGCACTACAGCGTCCAATTTGGAAGCGCGCTAAAAGTGATGAGGCGGATAGGATCGATAGCGGGTATTTACAGCTTCCGCTTCATCCCATCGTACTTCATGGAATGTATTAAAGAAAGTAATTTTAATTACAGACTTCGTGAAGAAGATTATTCAGTTATACGACACCATGTTGGTGCGTAACGGATTAATGCTGGTGGGTTCGACCGGTTCTGGAAAAACTAAGGTAAGCGGCAGGCAATATATACGAAATAAATGTTTTCTTGATGTCTTAGCAGAGCTTGTGAAAAGTCAGGATCCTCTGAAATAATTTTGCTGTGTTATCATTAATATTCCGACCCTCGTGCTTATACGCGTCCGAGAAAAATGATTTATTCTCAGACTGGTATTCCAATGTCTAACTCAAGGAGCAATATCAATCTCCATCGAGCTATAAGTCAAATCTGATTGTATTTTCATTGTTTCGAAGAATTTCATGAAGATCGCCAACGATTTGAAATTTTCCGAATTAATTAAAACTTACTAAAATAACTTACGCATCGTGCAAGTTATTAAAAGTTTTTATATAATTTATTTTAAAATTTAGATATTCTTTAAATGGTCTTAACAAAGAAATAAAGAACTTTTTGGGATAATAGGTGATATTCAAATTTTATAAAATATTGGAGAATATAGATAATATACATTTAAACTTTAGATTTACAATATAATTTGGCATGATTTATCTATTCTGAATATTCGTATAATTGAATATTCGTATGATTTGTTTATCGATATCATAAATATAATATCAACAAGAATAATACAAAATGTTTACGTTCGTATCGTAAGAAGTATATACACGAGCAAACACAATTTCAATTCCTGTGAAAATACGTTATATTCCTGAGACATTTGCATGGTTATACTCATGCAGAGAAAACTATTTTTTCTCCGTTTATAAATCTTTTTCCTTTTTTTTATAAACACTCTTTTACAAATGTGCTTTCTGCTTTAAAAAAGATACTTCAATATACATATATAATGTAATAGATTTATTAAATCTCAATTGTACATCATATTCAATCACATAATGAATAAGTTAAATGAAAATTTGTTTTGCAAAAATAATCTTCAGCAAAACAGGAAATTGCATCATGTATGAATTAAATGTTTCAAATTATATTTTATCTCGTTTCACCCAATTAAAAATTTTATAATGTTGAAATTGCTCTTTTTGTGAAATTATATGAAAAATGCAATTAGTTTAAAGATATTATTTTGCATGTTCTAGTCTTATGAAGATGATTAAGAAACTTTTTTGAAAACACTTCAAAGAATTCTATCGACCATGACCCATGATAATTGATCTATTGATTGTGACCGATGATAGTGCGATCTTATACATTTAAATTTAAATTGAGTGACCAATATATGACTCAATTGAAATAGATTGATAAACAAGCTACTTTAATTAAACGATAAAAGACTCTGTATAGGATATTTCTTGCGCTTGCGCATTTCATCTAACTATCCGAAACTCAGAATCGAAGTGAAAAGATATCTACATATTACTTTTACTGCAAAAAGAAGAATAAGAAATACACGATATTCATCGTGAAAGTTACATTCTCATTTCATGTGAAGAATTAAAAGCAATTATTATTGAGACACCAAGATATTTTCTTAACTGAGAATAATAAAATAATATTTATCAAAATAATATTTATATTTGATGAATAGAAATGGACAAAAAAGAAATTGTTCTGAAAGCTTTTACAAAAACAACATTAATTTATTTACATTAATATGACATATTATCGAGGATAATACATATAAATGCTACATAGTCGGTGTAAGAATTTTTCTGTCATGTTTGTCTGGTATATTGATAGTACATAAATTTGAAATTGCAACTTATTTTACAGGATTTTAATTAATAGAGCAGATATAAATACGGCATTTCTTATTACTTTAACATGTTTTAAAGATCTATACCATATAGAAACAATTATTATTTACATTCATTTTTAATGAATAATTCATACATGTAAAATAAAGAAAGTGCATATATATACAATTTAATAACATGTGATAGTGATAGAAGTGAGGCATGGACATAATCGTATATAATAAATTTCATAACTACAATGATATTCTTCTCGTTTAATAAATTATGCTTAAATGCATTGACGTTAATAAATTACGCTTAAATGCATCATTGACAAATATATAGTACTTGCATATATACATATACATGATACATGTACATAATATATACATATTTGTTTAAACATGTACAATATATTATATACAGAATATGCATATTTATTAACAATAAACTATTAAATAATAACTTATGTATCTTGTACACGTATGTGTGCTTCCGAAGTTGGTCGATGCAAAGTTGCAACTTACGAATTTTTTGATAACGTTCACGTTATCTTTATAATATATATTTTTTATTGTATTCCTTTATTAAAGTTACAGAAATTTAGAAAATTGCTACTTTTATTTACATATTACATGCTAATAAATACTTATAAATTGTTGGACATATATTTCATCTAATACATGTGATACTAATATACATGACGATAATATCTGATGACTTATGAATTCAGCGATATCTTGATGTTATTATAATATCATAAAGAATTCATTTTCGCATTTCGATTTATGAAAGTCTGTTCATTGGACCTTTGTCGTATTTTGATAATTTTATTTTCTGACGAGGGTATGCGTATAAATGATGAATAATTTATAAAAAATATCACCATTGTTAATAATGTATATTACATAACGCATAATAGTGATAGTTTAATAATATAAATGCTTAAGAAATAAAACATGCTTTTAGATTATCACAAAAGATAATAAGACTGATTAGCAGTTTTATAATATATGAAATGCACAAACGATATAAATTACATAATTGATATACAATATAAAAATGCAACATACGAAACATTGAATAGTAAGTAAATACCATATTTACAAAACTACATTATATGATTTAAATAATTCGTATATAGCGTTACGATATTAATAATGCATTAAGTATTTTATTTATATTTTATCTGTTAATACAATTTGTTTCACATATACATTCTTAATTCATTTTTTACATTACTTTTTTAGAATAGGAGGATTTGTACTGGACTATATCAAATATTTTAATGTGCGTTACTTAAACTAATATGGCACATAAATTTGATAGACTAGAATTTGCTATTCTGCTTGGACAAAGATATATCTACGTTACTATTATATATTATTCTCAGTCATTCATAAACCATTGTCAGTTATAAACCTATATTTCTAAAGCATGACGTCTGCATTAAGGGAGATAAAAACTATTTTTCTTAAATTCTTTTAACGTATTTGAAAATCACTATCTGTGTTTTGTCACTTTGTTTTATAAACATTTCAGTTTACTTCATCAGGGAAAAAGTAATTTGATACTTCTCAGTATCAGATATCAAGTTATTCTTCTTTCTGATGAATTAGACTAAAATGTTCAAGAAATGTTGGAACCAAAGTGATGAAAAACACGGCTCGAATCCGGGAGTCAAATCAGATAATAATAACTAACATCGCGGAAGCCTTAAATTTATGGTTAAAAATAAAACTGCTTTGCATAATCGATTTTTCGCGCATTTAATGAAAGACAGCATTTGAAAAAATATACGGATTATTTTCAAATAATATATATAGATTATATACACGTATATTGATTATATACATATATGTATTACGTTTACTCGACATTCTATTTAAATGAATAGATCTTGTGATATATACAACAAATAAAATAAATTACTTTATATATTACATATAAAAGAATTGCATGTTATACGTCAAGTCATAAAGTTTCTGTTCAAAATATAATATTATGTATTGCACGAAATTTACGCTCGTGAAAAAAGAAGAGAAAAGAGAGAAATACAAGTTTATCCAGAATTTAGAGGGAATTTCATGTTTCTGAAAGGACAGGCTTTTTAACATGTCATGGTGAAATGTCAAACAATTTTTTCTGGTTGTTATCCGGATAAGCTTCCGGGCAATCGATCTTTACTCTTACTGTATAAAACCTAAAAGTCTTGCGCAAGAGAAACAGAGGGAGAGGGAGAGAAAAAGAAAAAAAGAGAGAGCAACTTGATTTCTTTCTGATTTACAGATAAAGATATATGAAATGTATAAAATACATAAAATACATGCATCGATTTTTGTTTGAAAGCAAACAATATTTTCATCCACAGATTAGTACTAAATAGGAAATATTGCGTAACATAAAATATCTGAAATAGTTTCAGTAACTCTGCTCTAACACTATTTATTGAAATAGATCTAATTAATTCTGTCATTAGCCAAATTCAAGAATGATAATTAAGTTAAAGTAAACTAAATATCGAATTTATTTCAGATACAATTTTATAGACCTTTTTAACTTTTCTTACTTCATATAATCGAATATTATAGATTTATTCACATCACTTGACTGTTTAGTTAATCGTTAAATTTCGTTATAAGTTATCCTCTTAACTCATATTTAAAAACTTGTTTAAGATAGTACTTTTGACAAACATTGTTTATTAAACGATCACTCTGTAATATATTATAGCCATAAGCTGAACGAAATGTTTATGTCTTATTGACATCCACATTAATGAGAAATAAATATTAGCCATTTTACTATCACATCGAATAAAATTAAACATTCAGAACTGAAAATTCTTTTGCTTTTACCATGATAAAATAGAAACCTGAAATTGACAGATATAAGCTAATAACGTCATGCAATTAAGATTTAATCTACATCAGTCTACAAATAATGTAAAAGAAAATCGTTAATATTAGGGAAAATTTGACAGATACTAGGATTATTATTGAAAATTTGGGCGATAAAGTTCATGAACTGGCACAACTCATTATATCTTAGTAAATTTCCTTACCGTTCTTCTCGCGCGATTTTCTGAGCTATATATCTGCGTAAAAGTTTGTCCAAAGAAATCTTTATAAAAAAAGCATCTCTTCTTTTTCTCGTCACAAATATTAAAACATGAAACTTTGACAAAATTGTAACAAATTTAATTAACATATAATTAAGGAACAAAAAATATGAATAATTTTTTACGTGTTTTATTTTCCAATAAATTAATTTATTTATGAATTGAAACTCTGCACTTATTATTATTTTTACTTCTCGTCTTTGTTAATGCTCTTTTTTGTTCGATTGTATTATGCATTTTGAAAGGGTAGAAACCTTTTCTTGTTTAGAGTTTTTCATATTTCTACCGTCGTACATTAATTTCATTTCATATCATGCGTTTAATCTTCTCATTTACTAAGATAAACATCATTATCTTCATGCAATTATTGATTAGCAAGCTGCACGATTGCTTCGTAGAAACTTCATGATAAAACCTAGCCATTAAAAACATTGAAGTCTACATCTATTACACGAATCTGTAGTAAATTAAAAATATATTGACCTGAATAAATATAAACATGATTTTTGGAAATATGTAAAATTATGTATTATTCTTATTTTATACACTTTTCTGCAAGCTCTCTCATGACTAGAAGATTGTTTTGTTTGTCTGTTATGTACGATATTTAAGAAATACTATGCTAACGCATGATTTGAAAAATTTAACTTAAAGTCATGTTTATTAACATAAAAGAAAATTAGCTAATTTCTTTAAAATTTCTTATTAATTTACATATATATAATTGTTTTAAAATCAATTTTACCAACTTTTTTATATTAGTATGAAAATAGTTGTAGTTTGAAAATTCTAATAGCGATTTGATTACCTGTAATGTAGCAACAGATTATTTTATGTTTTCCTGATTCTTTATCTATCTTAAAAAAACTAATGAGATGTATTAATATAAAATTCTAGAATCCAAATATCCATCTTAAATCATAAATAATTTCTTGATATGTAAGTATAAATCACGACACAGTATCCACATTCTCAATATGTTCATCATAGCAAAAAACTTTTTTATCAGATCGTCTCAAAAATTCTTCTGAGAGCTATAATTAAAGAGAGAAATAATTAAAACTTTGTTGGGAAAAACTTCGTTAAGGATTGTCATGTACTTCACTTGAACAATCACTGCGCTGTTGCGCATTTGATGATAGCAACTTTATAAACTTCTTTGATAAGAGAAGTAAAAAGAAAAGGAATGATATGACCTATGATGATATATTTACTGTTGAACTTACGATAAGTGATAATTTACGATATGATGCTATAATTAGGAGAGGCGTAGAGTTTGCAATATGTGGGAATATATAGGGTGTCTAGACCTACCGTATAACTGTTAATTCCTATAGTGAAGTGTCGTGGAAGGGGCTCTTTTGATATGTCTCTGAGCGCGCGAAATTTTGACAAGCTGACAAGTGAACTTTAAAGTTTAAAGTTTAAACCTTTCCTGTTGAAAAACTATAGCAGCCTCGACATTTTGGTATTAGGATTTTCATCTCCAAATAAACTCAAGAATTTTCCATTACAGGTTATACGCTAGGTCTGGGACAACCTGTACATATATTGAACATACATATATTGAATCGATGCGTAAGTTCTTGCCGATGGGTCAATGAATAGATTGTTTCAAAAGATGACTCCTTCTTTCGATGTAATATTCGTATGTTGCTGGAAAGATGGGAAAAAATCGTAAAAAAACGATGGAAAATACTTTGATCGATTTATGTTGTATCGATTGTTTTATTTCAATAAAGAAAAATTGCAAAACGGCAAGAACTTATGCACCAACCTAATATATATATCTATCATGCACACAATCATGAGTATCCTCTTGCATTAATAATTCATGTCCACATAAACGGACCCAACGAACATATGAATGTTTCATGCTCTACTTCTTGAATGAAAAAGATATGAGATGTGTTACAAGAACGATACAAATATACTTCGGCTATCTCCGATACGTCAATCAGAATAGCACACAACAACGGCGAAGATCCAAGAACAAGAATTAAATTTGTTCTTCGTGTTCAATGTGTTATTTCATCCCAAGAGATTTGGCTAGACAGAATCAAATAAAATCCCAACTAAAATTTAGAAACGTTAAAAAATCAATCTTTTCATCTTTATGCATCTCCAACATTTTACAAAATAAACAAGACTGTAATTTATACAAATGTACTCTCTTAGAAAAATCATCATACTTTCATTGAAATACAGCCATAAGTATATTCCCAGTTATGCAATTAGAAAACTTTAACTAAACAAGATTAATGATATCTTGTCATTAAAAGAGAATAATAATAATAGTATAAACAATGGAAAATTTCTACTGATAAGGAACGAGATAAACTGTGTTTCCAGTGAAGTGTTCGCCAATTGTCAGTAGTTCAGTGAAAATTACTGAGGATTTTATTCACTATTATTAATTCACTCAATGATATTTTTACTGATTCAATTTAAGAGAGTAACCAATCCATTATTCATACAACGTGAGTTTACATTATTATAATTATATGCAGGATCCGCGTATTTGTTTCATTCTTTTACGTCAGTTGAGTATCTTGTTGCGTTGAATGCAACTGATGAGTTTTATCCCATCAAACTTGACTTCATGCGGACGTACGTTATACGTACGTCCCGCGAAACAATACGTCTTCGCCACGAGGTGATTCGTAGAGGCTCATCCTGGATTTACTCCCTCAGTCACGGAACGCTGGGGTGAGTTAGCTGAAATCTCGGCCGAAACGCACAGTCGTAGAACCCTCGGCCAAGGAGCGCTGATGTTTCACGAGTTTATCGATTCCCTGATGGCCACCATAACTGTTCAGTTCGATTTCTGGCAGATCTCCGACGCGAACGGAACGTTAGCTATATGTACCTCTGTGGATTGCAGTGATACCGGGTCATGCTCTTCAAGATCCTGCGCAGCATCTGCTCCAGGCAACGGCGAAACGTAATGCCGCACATCGCGTACAGCAGGAAGTTGATGCTAAAGTTGGTGTAGTAGAGTAGCATGAAGAACTGTTGTAAACACCAGAGCAGTTCCGGCGTGTCCTTCCTCGCCAAGGTGAAGAAAAACACGCACAGGCGGATCACGTAGCTGAAATAGAGAGTAACAGCTCGCGACTCGACTCGATTCGTGCAATTTCCATGCTAGTCCGATGTGTTGAATATTAATTCTTTCGTTGCTATCAGGAACCGTGAATTTACGTCTACTTTGCCGATCTATTAGATAAAGGGAAAAGCCTCGTGCCTTATTTAGAAAAATTTAAAATTTACTTTAAGAAAAGATGATAATAAACTAAAATATTACAATAATATTACAATAATACGTAATTTTCAATCAATTTGTATCCTATTAAGAATTCATTTTTTACATTTTATTTTATTCCATATAATAATATATATTGAGAAATAAAAGAAATTTTTGAAATACTATCAAAGAAACTGTATTATTCTAGCATGTATTGTTCGAAATTGAGATATTTCAATTTCAATATTTATACAATACAATACAAATATATACAGATTTTATTTACTCGAATTTCGCAGTACCTTTTTACGGGTATTCTAAAATGGATGTCAATGCAACTTGATCTTCTAAATCCAATTACAAGATTCGGTTACCCGTGCATATTTATACATCATATCAACAAAAGAATCAGTTTATTAAATGTAACAAGCATAAATGCATTTCATAAACAAATCCAATCCAGATTAAAAACTCACACACACTTTTAAAAAAGTCCAAATTAAAAACAGAGCAGAAGATAACAACTGGAAAAGGCATGAAGTAAATTATCTCACCTCGGCAGATTAAGCAATATGAAGACTGTGCTGATTAGTAAAAGCATTTTGGTGATGCTCTGCTGATTTCTGGTTGATCCGAGATTTCGAGAAGATGTCCTAACGTCTGTGAAGTGGAAAACAAATTCTGATAAAAATTTTTTATTCAGAGAAAAATTCTTTATTCTGCAAAAATATGGAGCTGCCTAATAGCAACATTGCAATTAACACTATGCGAAGAACGTTTAACGAGAGAAAATTGTTTTAGTATAACTGAGACAAAAATAGCGCGAAATTCCGCAGAGAAATCGTGGAGAGCAGTATATATTATATAATTTTCCTCGTTACCGCGAGTGATTCCTGCTTTGTGGGGCACACTTTGCGGCAAATTTCGGGACTGAAACCTCTCATCGCAGTAGACCAACTTACGTATACACGGAGCTTCTATTTCGGTCATCTGACAGACATTTCGCGGTGTCGATGGAGGAGCGGATGCGGGTTGATGTCGTGAATGGTTCTTCGATGAGTGGAATGACGATTGCTGCGAGGGTGTCCTCCGTGAACCGCTAGCGCCCACGAGCGAACCCAGGTTTATGTCGCCACCAACATTATTGCTGCTGTTGACACTCTGGAAATCATTTTGAAGAGCTGTCTTTACTCTTGTATCAATTAGATCGTTTCGCGATTCGTCTCATTTGCTGTGCAACTAATCTGTTCGCAAACGACAGCTACGTTTGAGAGCAAGTTATTTTGAAGTAAAGCGGATTTGCCGCGTTGTCGGATACCATGATACGCGCGCAACGAAATTAATCTGCAAGGAAAGTAACAGGTTTGAAAGTTTTATGTCCGAACTTTTACATTACAATTTTTACATTTACATTTCTGCATTTTAATTTTTACGTTGATTTTTACAATGTTCAAAGCAAATGCACTTTGTAATCCTGTTCAAAACAAATTTGAATAAAAGATCAACCAATTACATTGGCTGCATGTTTACTTTTGATACATTTTACACGGTTACATTTTCTTATTGAAAAACATATACAAAATATTTAGAAAAGATTTTTCCAAGTATATATATTTAATGATTTATTATAATAGTATAATAAGCTATCATGTTAAAAAATTAATGTTAAAATAATTTTACTTTTATTAAGAGTATTAATTTATTTTAAATTAAACTAACAAATATCACATACATATTTCTGCTAACAAATATTTATATGTATACTTTTAATAAAGCAATAGTAAAGATAAATATAAAAAATAATTAATAAGATAATACTTAATAATATAATCAGAGAGAGAGAGAGAGAGAGAGAGAGAGATTGTATGTAGTAGTGTATGAACCTAATACTTAATTATAAATTAGTACGAGTACAATGATCTGAAGTACGTAATAATTCATTGATACGTACTTCATATTCGTACAAAATAATACGATTATTTCGAGGATCCTTAGGGTGCCACTCATATCGCAATAGTAATAATTTCTTATCTATTTCTTAACTCTCCATTTTCATTATCACGTTCATTCGATTGAGTTATATGTTCCTAATAACAAACCGCTATTTATTTCATTGACGTATAGAGTTTTTATCATAGAGCATTATTCATTTGTCGCAATTCTTTTGTAAACTATAGCGTACAAATTTTATTTATTCAAATTTCGTTTAAAGCTAATATTACAAGTTACTGAAACAATTAATACAATATTGAAATACAAAAATTGAAATCTCATCTGTTTAATTATGCGATGTAGATAATTCACATTTTTTATTGTGTGTGATATAATACTTTGAAAATGCCCGTCTGGAAAAATGCAAATTTTTATCGTCTTTTAATTTCCAGACTATCTTATAAGAATAGAAATTCATTCTAATTAAATACCAATTTGAAAAGTGAAGGTTTAATTTCATTATACAATTTACAACCTTCTTAAAAAAATATAACTCACGCGGTACATATAAGTAAAAGAACAAGAAATCTATAATACTTAAAATGTTTTGGAGAAAATCGTTTTAATGCTGCGAATGAGACAAGTTTGATTGCAATGGTAAAATTACTCATTATTATTATATTATGCATATGTAATATTATTATATTATGCATCGAGAGATAGAGAGAAAAAAAAACATCTTATAAGGAACTAAATGAGGACAACATAACTGACTAGAAATATAAATATCAGCAACTTTAAAGCAACTTACTTTGCACATCTTACACTGAGATTAATGATAAGAAGAAACTGTTTTCTTACTAAGTGTGACGCATTGCCCCCCCCCCTTATCGCCCCTTAATATAAGGAGTGAAGAGAACGGCGTCACAATAGTTGAATGTAGAAATCATTACTGCACAGACTGCATAATGTGCATCGAATAACGAGTAAAAATAATTCTTGCGTAAATACAAATAGCGAAACGTAACATTCACATTTTTTATCGTTATATGATCAGTTCAGTTCAGATCAGTGATCAGTTCAGATAATAGTGATGGAGCTTTCTACTTTGCTTCTGGGTGTCCTCACAGCATGCATCTGTGTATACTATGCTATTATTACCAAGTTATCTCACTTTGCGCGACTGAAAATTCCATATGTACGACCAGTACCACTGCTGGGCAACATGGCGCCCTTAATTTTTCATCGAATGGCCTTCGTACATCTTCTACAGAAAATGTACAATCTTTTCCCAGACGCGAAGTACTTTGGATTCTATGATTTCACCTCACCAGTCTATGTATTACGTGACCCGGAACTGATTAACGCCGTCTCCATTAAAAATTTCGACCATTTCACGGATCATCGTAACTTTGTGAACGAAGATCAAGAACAAATTGCCAGCAGAAACCTATTCGGGCTGCGGGGTGATCACTGGCGCGAGATGCGAAAGCTTCTCAGCCCTAGCTTTACGTCCAGCAAGATGAAAATGATGTTCGGTCTAATGTGTGAGTGCGCCGAGAATTTCACCAATTTTGTTGCAAATGAATCTGGAAAATCCGGCAAGACATATGACATGAAAGATCAAATCAATAGATACGCTACCGATGTGGTCGCCACGTCTGCCTATGGCATCAGCGTAGATTCGTTCAAACATCCGACCAACGCATTCTTCACCATTGGCAGAAAGGCTATGTCTTTTGACTTTAAGGTGAATCTAAAACTTTTCATATGCAAACAAGTGCCGGCATTAGCGAAATTTCTCAGAATCAAAACGTTTAGCTCAGAGGTGGAAAATTTCTTCAAAGATATCGTTACCGAGACAGTGAAGACCAGAGATGAACAGGGAATCTTTCGACTAGACATGATACAGCTAATGATGGAGACAAGGGACAAAAATTACGGGCCTGCATTTGACATTGACGAAATGACCGCGCAAGCATTTGTCTTCTTTCTTGCCGGATTCGACTCCGTATCGACGATCATGTGTTTCTTGGCGCATGAGATCGCAGTAAATCCTGATGTTCAGAACAAACTTAGAGCCGAAATTGAAGATGTCCTCAAACAGACCAATGGCAAACCTACTTACGAGGCCATTAATGGCATGAAGTATTTGGATGCTGTTCTTACTGAAACTATGAGATTATATCCGCTATTACCTTATCTTGACCGGGTGTGCACCAAACATTTCGAAATGCCGCCAGCCACTCCAGACGGCAAATCCTTCACGATTAAGCCAGGAGAGAGAGTTTGGTTTTCAAGTTTCGCTTTACAGCACGATCCTAAACATTATCCGGAGCCAGAAAAATTCAATCCAGACAGATTCCTGAACAGCAGTGTAGACAATTCGAGCTACATGCCATTCGGTATCGGACCTAGAATTTGTATAGCTAACAGATTTGCTATGATGGAAATGAAGATCATGATATTCTATCTGGTGTGGCGTTGCAATCTCGAACCGGATATTAAAACCAAAATTCCAATGGTGCTGAACAAGGGAACAGCATTCATAACAACGGCGGAGGGTGGCTTTTGGTTAAAACTGCGGGCGAGAAATCCGATTATTTCCATTACATCATGCTCATCAAACGGATACAACTCACACACGAAAAACACATGAAATAATATATGTTTTTTTAAATTTCTATAAGACCGAAAATTATTTTTTCTTATATGCATATATACATTTATATATTACATAGATATATTAGGGGTGTGATTTAGTTTTGAGGGTTTTTTTTGCTCAAAAACGCATGTATTTAAATATGATAATGAATGAATACCTTAATCAAAATATTTTCCTTCGTTTTCTTTAACTTTTTCCCATCTTTCTGGCAAGAGATGGATTCCACCACGATAAAATGACTCTTCTTTTCAGTTGATCTATTCGTCGACGAATTTTCGCACTTCTTCGAAATTATGAAAGTGTGTATCCTCTAAAGCGTGTTGCATCGACCGGAACAAATAATAATCGCATGGAGCAATATCCGGAGAATACGCGGGGTGCGGTAAGACTTCCCATTCAAGCTCTAATAGTGTTTGTTTCACTGATAACGCAACGTGAGGTCGAGCGTTGTCATGAAGAAGAATCACTTTCCGTCGTTTACTCGCAATTGGTGGTCGTTTTTGGTCCAATGCTTGCTTCAACTTGTACAATTGGTGTCGATAACGATCAGCCGTAACAGTCTTATGTGGATTTAACAGCTCATAGTACACTATCCCACCAAATACGGAGTATTACTTTTGAACCGTGAATATTGCGTCTCGGAGTGGATGTTGATGGTTCGCCTGGATCCACCCATGATTTTCTGCATTTGGGATTATCAAAATAGATTCACTTTTCATCCCCAGTAACAATCCGAGACAAAAGACTCTTCTTTTTTTGCCTGGCGATCAACGAAATGGTTCGCAATGGCACTTTCCGATAATTCATGTCGAACCCATTTCCCTTCTTTCTGAATTTTTCCCATTTCATGTAAATGTTTGGTAACTGTTGTACGATCAACATTTAATGCTCTGGTAAGTTCTGAAGTGGATTGTGTTGGATTTTCGTGCAATAATGCTTGCAAATCTGCATTTTCAAGCTTTCTTGGTTGTTCCGAGCGTTATTTGTCCTTCACATCAGTATCACCACTTTTAAAGCGTCTAAACCAGTATTCACACGTCTTAATTGATGGGGCAGAATCACCATAAGTTTCCACAAGAATTCTATAACCCTCAGCCGCAGTTTTCTTTTGATCAAAAAACAAAAGCAACGCATGTCGAAAATGCTAAAGAGCTTTCGGAAGTTGCATTTTTACGATGATATAAACACGACTGTTATTGCATCTATTGCTATAATGCTGCTAAATGTCATGGATAATGTCAAGACTGTAAGAAACAACAGTTATCGGAAACAGCTATTGGAACAAACTGACACTACAGCCATCTGTTGCAAAACCCTCAAAACTAAATCACACTCCTAATAATTAAATATTAACTGGGCATAATTTAATATTTGGAATATATACTGAAATATATGTTATATGACATTTCGATATATCCAAACGCGCGATATCTTAGTTGTATCGTTGATAAACTTTAGTTGTTTAGCTATTTAGAAATTGTTGTAGCTTTGATATTTTCATATTAGAATGTTCGACTTAAAATATTCCATAAAATCTGCCCATAATAATATTACTGGTAATTTTGAAACATTGTCTATCTGTATTTATATAATATTTCTATAGATACTATATACGTTTAATATTTAGTATACATGGGCGATATAAATTGATTAATGAATCTTTCTTATATTTTATTTTAAATGCTTATTTTCTGAAATTTTTAAGGACAAGATAGGAGAGATATATTAATATTTTGTTAAAATGATTTATTTAATGTATTCCAATGTTTATGTGATAGAGTAAAAATGTGCAATTATACATATATGTCCTTTTCACCCATAATATAATTCCTTATAAGTACCGTCCTTTGTAGTATGAGAAAAATATTATTCTATAATAGTATTGAAACCTGTATATTCACCTGTATATTAAATTAAGCTGCTTGCTATTGCACTACTCACACGTTTTAAGGAAATTAGTAAACAAACAATGATCAATCTTTAAATTTTACGTGTAATATATATTGAATAATGTATCAATGTAATGGGATACACATTAACTTAGCAGTCAGTTGCATAAACTGCTTCTAAGTTCGACTTTCCTAAAAGCAACATAACATTACCTTTATCTTTCAATTTGTTCCTGATAAGGAAAGAAAATACATGACATATACGCGTGCATGTGTGTGTGTGTGTGTGTGTACAAAGTTCAGTATAGTATGAACACAAAGTATATACGATTCATTTATATGCACATTATTTCATGTCACGTACTTAGTGCAATTTGAATCTAATTATTTCGATTGTAATGCAAAGTAAATTCCTTGTTCTGAAATTATAATACACGGAAGAAAATTGCTGATTGTGTATGGTATGTATTTATATATTTGAAAACAAGATTACAATATCGCAATTTCGTAAATTAATGTAAATAAGTGTAAATTTTATGTTGAAATTTTACCTGCACCTGTACATGCGGAATAAGATGATAACATGCAATTCGTGAATTGTCATTGTGAAGCTTATATCTGCTATTGATACTCGAAAAAGTAAGTGAGGGGTAAGACGCTATCAGTTATAATGTCACGCATGACGCGTCACTGTCGTGCAATATAATCAATTGAGAGGACAGGGTTGTAATAGTCGTTTGCTGAAACTGTCCCTGAAAACAAGAAACAGTAAATCTAAAGTGATTGTCATTAGTCCAACTGAAAACTCCGTTGTCCGTATGTACTACTGAACTAATAAAGCGTAATATCGAACTAGCAACACTTAGGAAAACGTAACAACAACGTTCCTCTTCGACCGTGCAATCAATCAAACTAACAGTGATGGAGCTTTCTGCTTTGCTTCTGAGTATTCTCGTAATATGCATTTGTATGTATTATTATTTTATTCTGAGACAAATGTCTTATTTTGACCAACGTAAAGTTCCATATCAACGACCAGTTCCACTACTGGGCAACTTGGCGCCCTTTTTTTTTGGACGTATAACTCACGCGAATCAATTACGCAGACTGTACAATCATTTCTCGAACGCGAGATACTTCGGATTCTATGACTTCATGTCACCAATATACGTGATACGTGATCCAGAACTCTTTAACACTATCGCCATTAAACATTTCGACCATTTCATGGATCATCTTAACGTGGTGAACGAAGATCTAGAACGGATTTCCAGAATGAATCTATTTGGTTTACGGGGTGATCACTGGCACAAGATGCGAAAGCTTCTCAGTCCTAGCTTTACATCCAGCAAGATAAAAATAATGTTCGGTCTAATGTGTCAGTGCGCCGAGACTTTCACCGATGTTGTTACAAATGAATCTGGGAAATCCGGCAAGGCATATGAAATGAAGGACATGTTCAGAAGATACGCTACCGATGTAGTGGCCACAAGTGCTTTCGGCATCAGCGTGGATTCTTTCAACCACCCGAAGAACGAGTTCTTCTTACATGCGGACAAAACTATGAACTTTGATTTTAAAAAGATATTATACTTTTTCATGCGCAGAACTTGGCCACTGCTCACAAATCTTCTCAGAATCAGAGTGTTTAACGCTGAGATAGAGGATTTCTTCAAAAACATCATCAATGATACTGTGAAAGCCAGGGATGAGCAGGGAATCGTTCGACCAGATATGATACAGCTGATGATGGAGACAAGAGACAAAAATCACGGGCGTGCATTTGACATTGACGAAATGACCGCACAAGCGCTTATCTTCTTTTTGGCTGGATTCGACAACATATCGACGTGTTTGAGTTTCTTGACATATGAGTTAGCAGTAAATCCTGATGTCCAGAACAAAATTAGAGCCGAAATTGAAGATGTCCTCAAACAGACCAATGGCAAGCCTACTTACGAGGCCATTAATGGTATGAAGTATTTGGATGCTGCTCTTACTGAAACTATGAGATTTTATCCTCTAACACTTTTTCACGACCGGGTGTGCACCAAAAATTTCGAAATGCCGCCAGCCACTCCAGACGGCAAATCCTTCACGATTAAGCCAGGAGAGAGAGTTTGGATTTCAAGTTTCGCTTTACATCACGATCCCAAATATTATTCGGAGCCAGAAAAATTCAATCCAGACAGATTCCTAAACAGCAGTGTGGACAACTCGATTTACATGCCATTCGGTGTCGGACCTCGAATTTGTATAGCTATCAGATTTGCTATGATGGAAATGAAAATTATGATATTCTATCTACTATGGCGTTGCATTGTCGAATTGGATGCTAAAACCAAAATCCCATTGGTGATGAAGAAGGCATCGTTCTCATCGTCGGCGGAGGGTGGTATTTGGTTAAACCTGCGGGCGAAAAATCCGACTATTTCCATTACATCATGCTCGTCAAACGGATACAACTCAGACACGAAAAACACATAAAATAATATGTTTTACAAATTTCTATAACACCAAAAACCATTTTTTCTTATACATATGTATACATGTATATATTACATAGACATAATTAAATATTAACTGGGCATAATTTAATATTTGGAATACTGAAATATATGTTATATGACATTTTGATATATCTAAATACCCGATAGTTTAGTTGTATCAGTGATAAACTGTTACCACTTGCTGTTTAGAAATTGTTGTAGCTTTGATATTTTCACATTAGAATGTTCGACTTAAAATATTTCATAAAATCTGCCCATAATAATATTACCGGTTTGATTTTGAAACATTGTTTATCTGTATTTATATAATATTTCTAGATACTGTATACGTTTAGTATTTAGTATACATGGGCGATATAAATTGATTAATTAATCTTTCTTATATTTTATTTTAAATGTTTGTTTTCTGAAATTTGTAAGGACAAGTAGGAGAGATATATTAATATTTTGTTAAAACTATTATTTATTATTATTATTTATTTTGTTGTTATATAATATTTAATGAATCTCAAGTTTTATGTAACAGGTTAAAAATGTGCAATTATAGATCACCTTTTCACCCATAAAATAATTCCTTGTAAGTACCGTCCTTTGTAGTATGGGAAAAATATGATTCTATAATAATATTGAAACCTTTATATTACCTGTGAACTATTAACCATGTATATTATTTTTTATGTTGATCTTTTAACTTTAATTTTGATCAAATCTTAATAACTTTATTAATGGTTTAATGATTTCATTGCGAACAGAGTTTGTCCTTCATATAAAAGCAACAACATTTATCTTTCAATTTGTTGTGATAAAGAAAAAAATACATGACATATATGAGTCCAAGTATGTATGTGTGTGTGTGTGTGTGTGTGTGTGTGTGTGTGTGTGTGTGTGTGTGTGTGTGTGTGTGCGTGTGTGTGCAAAGTTCAATATGTTACGAATGCAAAGTATATATGACTAGCTGGTGCTTGTTCCTCGCGCGCTTCGCGCGCTCGGTATATTTGGAAAATATAAAGCATAAAGAACGTATTTTGCGACGCGCACAGTTTTAGAAGTTGCAAGACGATTGCACATAGTCTATGTTACTCAGGAAGATCTAAGCTATCCACCAGTGAAAGAATTTTTCAAATCGGTTTAGTAGTTTCTGAGATTACCCCGAACAATGGAACAAACTTTACCTTTTTATTATATTAGTATAATTACTACGATTCATTTATATACACATTATTGCATGTCACGTACTTATTGCAATTTAAACCTAATTATTTCGATTGCGATGGCAAAGTAACTTCCATGTCCTGAAATTATAATACAAAGAAGAAAATTGATAATTATGTATGGTAAGTATTTACATATTTGCTTACTACATAAAAAGAATTCAAAATAACCATGATTAATAATATATTTATAAACCTTAATAATATTAGATAAATTACTATTATAACTTACTATTAGCTTATGAATTATTAAAATAATTATTTGTTTAATGGTTGAAGTCTTACTTTGATCTGACATATAATAATTTCAAGATGTTTTCGAAATTTTTGAATCAATCGGTGGAAAAATCCATCTCTTGATAAAAAAGGAGACTAAATATTATCAATTTTATTATTAAAATTCATATAATTACTACCAGAATAATACAAGAGAATTGCTAGAAGAATGCTAGTAAAAATAGAAGTTTAATTTTAATTTATTATAATGTCATTATTTGTAGCATCTGATCATTGCGTTGGTCATCTTTATAACTATTAAATCGAAAACAAGGCACGAAGTTGCAGGGTAAAGATTAAAATGTATTAATTACTATTTATGTAAAATTATTTTAAATAATGTTCATAAGAAACTGGATGACATGCAAGCAAAAGAAAGAAAAAAGATAAATCTCTCATGGAATATATTTTATGTGCATTTCTTTGAACATTATTACATGAAGATGTAACTGTATACAGGTGAATGTTTAATATGTCATCCAATAATATAATGAAAAAAGTGAAATATATACTTATGTCGATATGTAAATAACAAAATCACGAAAACAAAATTACAGGATTACAATTTCGCGTACATTTTATGTTGGAACATTACACGTAATATAAGACATGCAAAATAAGACGATGATAACGCATATAATTCGTGAGATGTCATTATGACGCTTATATCTGCTCTTGATAGTCGAAAAGTTAAGTGAGGGGATAAGACTCTATCAGTTATAATGTCACATGACGCACTTCCCACTGTCGTGCAATATAATCAGTTGAGAGAACAGGATTCTAACAGTCGTTTGCAGAAATTGTCCCTGAAAACAAGCAACTGTAATTATAAAGTGATTGTCATTAGTCCAAGTGAAAACTCCGCAGTCCATACGTACTACTGAACTAATAAACCGTAATATCGAACT
The DNA here is from genome assembly GCF_003672135.1 of Ooceraea biroi. NCBI lineage: Eukaryota > Metazoa > Arthropoda > Insecta > Hymenoptera > Formicidae > Ooceraea > Ooceraea biroi. The sequence goes on from NC_039506.1 coordinate 4,804,517, forward strand.
GGCAACAATTAGGAAAACGTAACAACGTTCCTCTTCGACCGTGCAATCAATCAAACTAACAGTGATGGAGCTTTCTACTTTGCTTCTGGGTATTCTCGCAATATGCATTTGTATGTATTATTTTATTCTGAGTCAAATGTCTTATTTTGACCAACGGAAAGTTCCATATAAACGACCAGTACCATTACTGGGCAACATGGCGCCCTTTATTTTTCGACGTATAAGTTTCGTGGACAATATACACAGACTGTACAATCACTTCTCGAATGCGAGATACTTCGGATTCTATGACATGATGACACCAGTATACGTGATACGTGATCCGGAGCTCATTAACACTATCGCCATTAAACATTTCGACAATTTTACGGATCATCGCAACTTTGTAAACGAAGATGTGGAACCGATTGCCGGAAGGAACCTATTTGGTTTACGGGGTGATCACTGGCGCGAGATGCGAAAGCTTCTCAGTCCTAGCTTTACATCCAGCAAGATGAAAATGATGTTCGTTCTAATGTGTCAATGCGCCGAGAACTTCACCGATTTTGTAACAACTGAATGTGGAAAATCCAGCAAGACATATGACATGAAGGATACACTCAGGAGATACGCTACTGATGTAGTGGCCACGTGTGCTTTCGGCATCAGCGTGGATTCTTTCAACCAACCGAAGAACGAGTTCTTCTTATCTGGTAATAAATCTATAAACTTTGATTTTAAAATGACATTAAAGTTTCTCATGAGCAGAAATTGGCCGCGACTTGCAAAACTTCTCAGAATAAGAGTGTTTACCGCTGAGATAGAAAACTTCTTTAAAAACATCGTCAATGATACTGTGAAAGCCAGGGATGAGCACGGAATTGTCCGACCAGATATGATACAGTTGATGATGCAGACAAGGGACAAGAATTATGGGCCTGCATTTGACATTGATGAAATGACCGCTCAAGCGTTTGTCTTCTTTCTTGCTGGATTTGATTCCGTATCGACAGGTATGTGTTTCTTGGCACATGAGATCGCAGTAAATCCTGATGTTCAGACCAAACTTAGAGCCGAAATTGAAGATGTCCTTAAACAAAACAATGGCAAACCTACTTACGAGGCCATTAATGGCATGAAGTATTTGGATGCTGTTGTGACTGAAGTCATGAGATTATATCCATTGGCATCATTTCTCGATAGAGTGTGTACTAAGGATTTCGAAATGCCACCTGCTACTCCGGATGGCAAACCCGTCACGATTAAGCCTGGAGAGAGTGTTTGGTTCCAGAGTTATTCTCTGCATCGCGATCCCAAATATTACTCGGAGCCTCTCAAATTTAATCCAGACAGATTCCTGAACGAGAGTGTGGACAACTCAGTCTACATGCCATTCGGTATTGGACCTAGAATTTGCATAGGCAACAGATTTGCTTTGATGGAAGCGAAAATTATGATATTCTACCTGCTGTGGCGTTGCGATCTCGAACCAGATGTTAAAACAAAAATCCCGATGGTGCTGGACAAGTCGGCGTTCATAACAACGGCGGAGGGTGGCTTCTGGTTGAAATTGCGGGCGAGAAATCAGACTATTTCTATTACATCATGCTTATCAAACGGACACAACTTACATACAAAAGATACATAAAATAGTATATATATTTTACAAATTTCTATAACACCAAAAACTGTTTTTTCTTATACGCATATATATACATTTGTACATATGCATAATTAAATATTAAATAGGAATAATTTAATATTAATACATGAAATAATGAAATATATGTGAAAACAGTTCGATATATCCAAACGCGCGAAATTTCAGTTGTATTGTTGATAAATTTTATCTTTAAAAACTTGCTCTTTAAAAATTGTTGTAGTTTTGATATTGTTTTAGAATGTTTTTCTTGCAATTAGAATATTCCATAAAATCTGCCCTAAAAATTAAATTACCGGCGATTTTGAGTCACTGTCTATCTCTGTTTATATAATAATGTTGCACCCAATCGGAGAGTGCTTCCTGTGAAACATCCTATCCCGAGCTGTTGCTCGGGTTACCGAATACGCTCCACGCCACTGCTTCTTCATGGCTTCTTGGACCCATCCGGCGTCCTCCAGGAGCTGGCCATCTGCCCCAAGACGCCGAATAAGCCCACCGTTCCACAGGAAGCACTCTCCGATCGGATGCAACACTATTTCTAGATCCTATATACGTGTAATATTTAGTATACATGGATGATATAAATTGAGTAATTAATCTTTCTTATATTTTATTTTAAATGCTTCTTTTCTAAATTTTTTAAGAATAAGATAGGAGAGACATGTTAATATTTTGTTAAAACTATTTTTTTTTATATATATAATTAATGTATCCCAATTTTATGTAACAGAATAAAAATATTATAAATATCCTTTTCATCCATAAAATAATTGTTATATGTACTGCTCTTTGTATTGTGGGAAAAAGATTATTCTATAATGGTATTGAAAACTGTATATATAAATTAAGCTGCTTGCTATTGCAGTATTAATACGCTTCAAGAAAATTAATTCACTAAATAAACAATGATAAATCTTCAAATTTTATGTGTAAATATATATCGAATGATGTATCAATTGGACATGCATTACCTAGCAGTCAGTTGCATAAACTGCTTTTTTTTACGTTGATCTTTTAACTTCAAACTTAGCTGAATTTTAATAACTTTATTAATGGTTTAATGATTTCATTGTGAAAAGAGTTTGACCTTCATATAAAAGCATTATAACATTTATCTTCTAATCTGCACTTGATAAAGAAAAAATATACATGTATGTACATATACGCGCGCACATGAGTGAACAAAGTTCAGCATATTACGAATGCAAAATATTTGTGATTACTACGATTCATTTATATACACATTATTGCATGTCACGTACTTATTGCAATTTGAACCTAATTATTTTGATTACGATGACGAAGTAAATTCCTTATTCTGAAATTATAATACACGGAAGAAAATTGATGATTATGTATGGTATGTATTTGTATATTTGCTTACTACATAAAAAGAATTCAAAATAACCATGATTACTCATAATATATTTGAAAACTTTATTAATATGCATTAAATACTATTATATAAATTATGAATTATTAAAATACTTATTTGTTTAATGGTTGCAGTCTTAATTTGTATCTAATAATTTCTAATATCTAATATCTAATATTTAATAATTTCATATCAAGATGTTTCTAAAATTCTATGAATAATCACACAATCGGTGAAAAAACTATCTCTTGATAACAAAAACAGTTAGATATTATGAATTTTAAGATTAAAGTTAATAATAATAATATTACTACCAGAATAAACAAGAGAATTGACAGTAGAAAAGGAAGTATAATTTTAATTTGTCATATCATCATTATTTATAGTAACTAATTATTTCGTTGTTCGTCCTTATGATTTTTAATTCAGCAGAAAGATACAAGGTTGCAGGAAAAAATGTATTAATTATTTTTTATATACATTTATTTTAATTAACGTCAATAAGAAACTAAATGACATGAAAGGAAAAGAAAAAAAAAGATACATCTCTCACGAAATATATTTTGTGTTTCTTTGAAGATTATTACATAAAGCTGTTGTAATAGATGTAACTGTGAACAAAATTGATTGTTTAATCTATCATCCAATGTAATGTAATGAAAATAATTAATGTACGAATGCTATTTACGTAACGTTAGCGTTCACCATATCTGAAAAGACGCTATTGCATCTCAAATAATGTTCTTTAATAATGTTGCACTTTTCCGTAAATTTTACGTTGGAACTTTACATGCACGCAACATGCACAATAAGACGAGGCCAACGCATGCAACTCGTGAGATGTTATTGTGACGCTTATATCTGCTCTTGATAGTCGAGAAGTTAAGTGAGGGGATAAGACGCTATCAGTTATGATGTCACATGACGCATCTCCCACTGTCGAGCAATATAATCAATTGGGAGAACAGGATTCTAACAGTCGTTTGCAGAAATTGTCCCTGAAAACAAGCAACTGTAATTTGAAAGTGATTGTCATTAGTCCAAGTGAAAACTCCGCAGTCCATACGTACTACTGACCTAATAAAGCGTAATGTCGAACTGGCAACAATAGGAAAACGTAACAACGTTCCTCTTCGACCGTGCAATCAATCAAACTAACAGTGATGGAGCTTTCTACTTTGCTTCTGGGTATTCTCGCAATATGCATTTGTATGTATTATTTTATTCTGAGTCAAATGTCCTATTTTGACCAACGGAAAGTTCCATATAAACGACCAGTACCATTACTGGGCAACATGGCGCCCTTTATTTTTCGACGTATAAGTTTCGCGGGTCATGTGCACAGACTATACAATCATTTCTCGAATGCGAGATACTTCGGATTCTATGACATGATGACACCAGTATACGTGATACGTGATCCAGAACTCATTAACACCATCGCCATTAAACATTTCGACAATTTTACGGATCATCGCAACTTTGTAAACGAAGATGTGGAATCGATTGCCGGAAGGAACCTATTTGGTTCACGGGGTGATCACTGGCGCGAGATGCGAAAGCTTCTCAGTCCTAGCTTTACATCCAGCAAGATGAAAATGATGTTCGTTCTAATGTGTCAGTGCGCCGAGAACTTCACTGATTTTGTTACAAATGAATGTGGAAAATCCGGCAAGACATATGACATGAAGGACACGTTCAGCAGATACGCTACCGATGTAATAGCCACATGTGCTTTCGGCATCAGCGTGGATTCTTTCAACCAACCAAAGAACGAGTTCTTCTTACTTGGTAATAAAGCTCTAATCTTTGATTCTAAAGTGACATTAAAGTTTCTCATGAGCAGAAATTGGCCACGACTTGCAAAACTTCTCAGAATTAGAGTGTTTAGCGCTGAGATAGAACACTTCTTCAAAAACATCGTCAATGATACTGTAAAAGTCAGGGACGAGCAGGGAATTGTTCGACCAGATATGATACAGCTGATGATGGAGACAAGAGACAAGAATTATGGGCCTACATTTGACATTGACGAAATGACCGCTCAAGCGTTTGTCTTCTTTCTTGGTGGATTCGATTCTGTATCGGCGGTTATGTGTTTCTTAGCACATGAGATCGCAGTAAATCCTGATGTTCAGACCAAACTTAGAGCCGAAATTGAAGATGTCCTTAAACAAAACAATGGCAAACCTACTTACGAGGCCATTAATGGCATGAAGTATTTGGATGCTGTTGTGACTGAAGTCATGAGATTGTATTCAGTTGCACCATTTCTCGATAGAGTGTGCACTAAGGATTTTGAAATGCCACCTGCTACTCCGGATGGCAAACCCGTCACGATTAAGCCTGGAGAGAGTGTTTGGTTCCTGACTTATTCTCTGCATCGCGATCCAACATATTACCCGGAGCCTCATAAGTTTAATCCAGACAGATTCCTGAACAAGAGTGTAGACAGCTCAATTTACATTCCGTTCGGTATTGGACCTAGAATTTGCATAGGGAACAGATTTGCTTTGATGGAAGCGAAAATTATGATATTCTACCTGCTATGGCGTTGCGATCTCGAACCAGATGTAAAAACAAAAATCCCGATAGTGCTGGACAAAAAGACACTTACTCTTACAGCGGATGGAGGTTTCTGGTTAAAATTGCGGGCGAGAAATCCGACTATTTCTATTACATCATGCTTATCAAACGAATACAACTCACACATGAAAAACACATAAAATATATATATTTTACAAATTTCTATAAGACTTCCGAAAACTGTTTTTTTTTTGTACGCTAATATACATTTGTACATTACATACGCATAATTAAATATTAAATATGTATAATTTAATATTTGGAATAGCGAAATATATGGTATGACATTTTGACATATGTAATTGCGCAAAATTTTAATTGTATTATTGATGAACTGTAATCGCTTCATGTGAAAAAATTATTGTAGCGTTGATATTTTCACACTAGAATGTTTGTCTTGCAATTAGAATATTCCATAAAATCTACCTATAAAATATCCGGTGATTTTGAGACACTGTCTATCTCTATTTATATAATATTTTTAGATACTATATTCGTTTAGTATTTAGTATACATAGGCGATATAAATTGATTAATGAATCTTTCTTATATTTTATTGTAAATGTTTATTTTCTACATTTTTGAAAAATAAGATAGACGAGAAATATATTAATATTTTGTTAAACCTATTTTATTGTTATATTTAATGTATCTGAATGTTTATGTAACAGATTAAAAATGTGTATTATAAATGTCCTTTTCACTCATAAAATTATTGTTATAATTACTTATAGCATTATAAGTACCGCTGTTTGTATTGTGAGAAAAATATTATTCTATAATGGTGAAAATTGAAAATTGTGTATAAATTAAGCTGCTTGCTTTTCACTAGTGCTGATGATTTCCCTCGAAGGCTTCGACATTCGAATATTCGAATATGTATATATATATATATATATATATATATATTATTAAACGTCGTAATTGTACCTCAAGAATAAAGTACAGCCAGTATTGGTCAACGACATAAGTAGTTTTATTATTTGTGGATTATATTTTATTGGCGAAGATAAGGATTATATTATACTAGCATCCCCCGTCCCGGCTTGGCCCGCGATATTTATGTGTAGAATTAAATAAAAATACATTTTACACATTCTCACCCGTTAGGGGTGGAATTTCGAAAAACCCTCCCTTAGTGAGCACTTACGTGATAGTAGGAATATACCCTTAAAATTTTAAGTTAATAGGTGCAGTGGTTCGGGCTGCACGTTGATGAGTCAGTGAGTGAGTGAGTGGTATTTGGTTTATATATATATATATATATATATATAGATTAATATTTAAAAGATTACCTAACATATTAGATCTTGTATTGATTTTGTTTTAGAACTATACAAGTACTTTACTCTTTTAGTTTATGCATTATAAATAAAAAGTACGATAAAATATGATAAGATGTAACAAAATGTAATAAACTAATAAAACTTAAAAATTTTATTATCAATTTATATATGACAGGTTTTATTTTATACGCGTTTCAATGCCATTACACGTAAGTTAATAAATGTACTCTACCATAAAATGGTTCGGTAAAAGTATACTTTTGGAGGGTGGTGTGTAAAGATATACTTTTACCAATGGTTCTATGCAACTATAAATTTAATATTAGATTTGTACGAAATATATGTTCCTTAATATATTAATTTTTTCTAATCAGATATACATATATTAAAAGTTGAAAGTTCGCCACGGATGATAAATTCTCACATTTCTTTATTATTTCTTGTTGCTTGTTATTATACGATTATATTCAGGAGTATTTCACGGAAGTACTCCTGACATTAAAAATATCCAGTATATGTGTATGTATGTATGTATGTATGTATGTATGTATGTATGTATATATTTATTTCTTTATTTATAAAGTGAAATTATGCATTGCATGATCTATAACGTTGCTAATTATGTATGCTAGATATATTGAGGTACTTAATGTTTTCATAGGCGCTTCGCTGGTACCGGTAACAAAATTATAATAATTCAGTGACACTTGTATTAAGCAGCTATGTTGTGGTTGATGCAATTTGCATGCATTACAAACATAACATTAACAGAATTACTACAGAAATCATTTTATGTTAATACAAACATTATAGTAATATATTTTACAACTCGACTTTGAACACCGTTTTTAAATATTAAAATTATTAAAAAGGAAATAATTTATTTTCCATATATATCAAAAGATTCCACTATAAATATATATAATACACAAATATTAATATAATTATATATATGTATATATATATACAGGGTGTTTCCTAAGTAAGTAGACAAACTTAAAAAGGATATTCCTTGGCTTATTTTAAGAAGAAAAGGTCATATAAACATATGTCCTAAACTGCTTTGTTTTCCAAAAAAAAGTACATCACTGTTTTCGTTCACTTTTCGTTTATTATAGAACAGCTTGTGTTATTGCAAATGAAACAAATGAAAAACAATAGTAACCAAAAAGAAAAATTATAACGAAAAAGAAAATAGTAACTAAAAAGAAAAATAATAACATCACAGTAACTGCTGAAATGTCCACCTGCAGCCATGATACACGCCTCAACTCTCCTTTCCATTGATTGACGTACACGCTCAAAAATACCTGGAGTGTCTGAAACGAGTGTTCACTTGCGGCGCCGCGAGACCATCCCCACTCCATCCCCATCGCTGTTGACTCGTACTGCAAAAGCACGCTATCCGAAAAGTGAACGAAAACAGTGATGTACTTTTTTTGGAAAACAAAGCAGTTTAGGACATATGTTTATATGACCTTTTCTTCTTAAAATAAGCCAAGGAATATCCTCCTTAAGTTTGTCTACTTACTTAGGAAACACCCTGTATATATATATATATATATATATATATATATATATGTATGTATATTGCTTGTATGATATGAATGATTATGCCACTTCAATGAGAGTTACTTGTACAATCATATAGAGGAGAATCCCCTATTATGAGATATGCTCCTAATATGAGATAATGGAGTTTCTGCTAAACTAGTGAGCACTATCTGTTAATTCCACCATAAACTTATTACTCTTGGTGTAAAATGTATTTAGTGAAAAATTCATTGTTCGTTATTGCGTTTAGCTTTTGCAAGAAAAGGTTTGCGAAATTGTGAACATGTCAAAGAAACTTAAGGTAAGTCTTTAAACCTTGTTTATTACATAATAAAGAAATGGTTGGCAATAAATTCAGTATGCAATGATAGAGTAGAATCGTAGTAACAGGAAAATACGCGATTTGTTGAATTGCCTAATTGTAGAGGTTAGATTTCATGATCGCGGAACCGCTGGGCGTGTGGCTCGTATAATGAGATATTCAGGGTCTCTTAATATGAGATAATTATTGCTCGAATATGAAGAATATAGTGTAATAAAAAGAAAGAAAATACTACGTTAAGGGTAAAGAAAAGTTAATACGAATTTATATTACGAATTTTTGTGTATTTAATTTTTATAGAATCTGACTATGGAGGTTAGAGAAACGAGGAAGCGTTGACAGTGGAATCGTGAAGATTTGGCGAAGGCTGTGGCAGCAGTATTTTTATAAAAATATCTAATAAAGTTTTTTACTTGCAATACTGATGTATTTTGCACTTTTAACACCGATTTCTCAAGGTATCTTATATTAGGAGCACACTTTCGCGATCTTGCGTAAAGCTCTTTTTTCAAATTTTTTTAATTTTCAGAAAAAATAATATTTAAATTAGATTTTTCATTTCACCAACCTAAAGCTTATTAAATTCTCTTCAAGAGAACGTATTACATTTTTAAATTCTGCCTATAGATTTCCTTACATTCGGCAAAATCGATATGGTATCTCATAATCGGGGACTTTCCTCTATTTATCAATCTTCAAAAGATCATATATTTTTCTATGAAACAAATTTTCCACTTTAGCATGTTTTTCTTTGGGTTCATTATTTCTTTACATTAATAAAATACGATAAGATATAATAAAATGTAACATGATGATATAATCGTTCATTTTTAATAATTTCAAGACTGATATTGTCTAGTCTAACAATCATCATTATCTACTGCGTTGCAGAGTCTTTATCTTCATATATAATGTGTCATGCATATTGATATCGATGCATTTATTGTATCTAGCAATCCATACATGATGTAATACGTTCTCGCGCTTATGAATTCTTTAATACCGTTTTTTATTTTGCAATATGAAAATATTTCTCTGATTACTGAAAAAGGTCTTTGGTCATTTCAACTACGTCATTCCGTTATCAAGAAGCAAGAAATTATTTGATTGTTAGAAATGTGTACGCAGCTATAGAATATCACTGGCGCCAAATTAGTAAATATCTAAAATTTAAAGAGAAACTGATATTTCTTCTTTTTAATTAAGAATATAATTATGTAATATACTTTGGCTTATTCTTAGCTTAAATAATGTTAATAGCATCAATAAATGTTACATATGCTAAAAACTGTACACGTGTTAGATATTAGATACATACAAAAATATATACGATAAATATCGCATTTTTGGAAAACGATCTGATTATAAAGACAATATTCAAATATCGTTTTGCGAAATATCCCAGATATTTGAGGGTTCGACATGCACAAAGCATGAAAGGAGTGCAATGCACGAGGATTTCGTTCCGAATACCAGAGTATAAATAAAACGGTGGTTCTACTCGAGGAACTCTGTATACTCTTTTCTTCGATCTTTTGTTATGAAAGCAATAAATCGAAATGTGCATTTACTGAGATATATCCATTCACTATTTAATTCTGGAAATTGCAAGATTCATTTGAGGAATGAGAGATCTTTCAGAAAAGTACATATGAGAAATATCAAATAAATATTTTAATTTCGAAATATTACTTTTATTTTTAAGTCTTTTAGTTTTGTTAAAAAAGATATAGATGTACAATATATTTCCATTTTTTCAAGTTTTTTATTTTTCTATTAAGAAAATGTCAAGTTTTCATATACATTTGATGAAATAAATAAGCTACGATTACATCACTATGTTTTTTCCTTGATTTCTAAGAACTACTTTAGTGTGCAAAATATCTATGTATATGTATTGTATAAGCTATAGATACATAATAATTTTTTACGCAATTTTTTCGTAACTACTGACTTTTTGCTTATTATCTTTTGCTTATCTAATCAATTCACTTGTTTATGACATCGCAGATGATAAATGATACGTTTTTTTTAAAGTGAAGGACATTACATATTACATTCCATCATTGCATTTCCAGTTTAATATTTCATTAGTTTAGAATACGTAAATTATAACTTATGTGCTTCTTATAAAATTTATAGAAAACGATATAAGATTTAAAAATACGTATAAAATATAACACATATTTAATTATTTTATAAAAGCTTTGTTTATCTATAAAAGTAAAATATAATAAATTTCTCTCAAATATTTTATTTCAGTATTATGTATATGTAAAGAAATGGTGTATACTCTGAGTTTGGTAAGAGAAAATTCAATAGTACTATTCAATAAAAGAAAGTTTTAAAGAATACCAGTGAAGCAGTGATGTAAATATGTTTGCTTCATATAAATCCATATAATAGATAATAGATTCCATAATTTATAAACTATAATAATATTACAAAAATAGTTCTTAAATTTACAGGCACATAAATAAAAATAAATAAATGAGTATGTATATGTAAATTTATATAAACAGATTTATATAAATTTCTTTCTTAGAAAAATGTTAATTGTTATTTTCTTTAAATAACCGTATATTATCACATATATGTTATCATACATCTGTTACTCAACTGGTTTTATCCTGTACATTAATTTCCAATAAAAGATGTTTCCTATAAAGCCTATTTGTGTCTGCTCTCAAGGGACAAGATATATTAATATTTTTAATCTTTTCCAAAGTCATACCAAATTTACGTAGAAAAATTTATAATAAAATTAAATAATCGTTCAATAATGATTTCACATATGCTGATCTGATTATAATCCGAAAAATAAAATTTTTGCACGTTTTACGATTATTATCTTATGTGTAAAATATTTCAAACTCGCGTTTTCATTATACAATCGATAAGTAAAATGATAATTTATAGAAATATATTATTTTTGTAAATATATGATTAGAAATATTAAAAGGTTATAAAAATAATATCTCCGTCAACTGATTCTTAATTCATAATTCAATGATCTTGATTAGAATCAATGATCTTGCAGTTTCTATTGCAATACGATTACCTGCTTTGAATTTTCTATCACAATTCTTTTATCTCTGCATGCAAACAAACAATTGAAGAGAATAAGAAAAATTAATGTTTCAATGAACGATTTTTTCTCGTCTTGACTTTTTGCCAACTGTAAAAAACATTAAATTATGCATGACAAAGTGATTTGAATGCAAGTATCGTTTCCTTTATATTTTGGAATTTCAAGCTGTATACAAGTTCAGCATGAACAAGTAGTATGCTCATATTAAATTTGTTAGCTAAACTTGTATATAACTTACACAATGTCCAGAATGTTTACGAAGATAATAACGTTTTTGCAGTCAGATCACTTCCTCATGTAATACTTATTAAAACAAGTGATCGTTAATAATCTAAATAATCTAAAAAATTATTAAAAGATAATGAATTATATATGTATAAAGTAATATAATATAAATTCCTAAATACTTTGGTTCCTGAATATTAATACCAGTCACATATATATATATATATATATATATATATATATTTATATTACGATTAATATCAATTTAATTGACATATATACCAAGCAATATCAGCATTCGAAAATATTAATATTGATCCGTTTGTTCTAAATTAAGTTAAATAAAGATTTAATTTCCGCAGCTAAATTAAGACAGCCAGGATATTCAAACGTATCTTACGTAGTTTTGGAATAAATGGTAAAAAATGATGCAATATCGAGATAGAAGTGCAAATTCAACTCTGATAATATATATTCATAATAAATATATTCCGCCGCACATGTTGTTCACGCGAAAAGAAGAATTCAGAAAATCTTCCACACAGTAAATCTGTTTCACGATAAATATTTCCCGAAAACATATTTTACGAGTATGTTTTCCTCGCGTAGATTACGATGATACATTTCTATCTCGCAAGGAGATATCTCGATATTTACAATCTTTCCGCCCCTATATCCACCTACCAATGGCGATATCAATGACCGGATAAAAAGCAGATTCTACGTACAAGTACGATATATTGATACACACGTACACACGTATACATAAACAGGAGCGATTATAAACAGCGGGCAGCAGGAAGCGGCGATGCAGGCATGTCGATCCGTAAAGATGAATGGCGGTTAGTTATGTAAGCCACGGTTATTTATACGTCGGTCTAAAATAGTCGACAAACCGCATTCACTCAGGCGGCACCGTTCCTCTAATACCGATTTATAGATATCGACACACTTTTTATCGGAGTGGCAAGATAACGATCTAATAAAAATTCGAACTCTTTTCGATCAAATTTTTACATTTTTTGCAAGTTTCTCCGTCTTACTAGCAATATTTTAACAATATTATTAAAACGCATATCATGTACATGCATATCATAATTCTCAATTTGTGTTAAAATAAAAATTAATTAACGAGTTTTCAGAAAAGATATATTTGATTTATTATTTTTGTATAAACAAAACTAGATATTATTAAACTTTTTTGCGTTACCTTAAGATTTAAGACTTAATATTTTTGTAATAAAAATTACATAAATCGAATATGTATTCTTGCAAACGAATATTAAAACTTATAGATTTTTCTTTTGTGTCTTCGTGTAATATATGTGTTACTTAAGTTTTACTTTTTCTCAATAAAAATTTCTTTATCTTGTTTTATTCTGGTTAGTATTTATTAACATTATTGAATAGACCGGAAAGTCTATACAAATTGTTTTAGCAGAATTTTTTACTAAGAATTAATATATAGTTTCACGTTTTCTTTCGAATTTTGCTAAAACACTTTACACGGATTTTCCGATCAGTTCAATAGATTATTTTGTTACAAGACCCGTTTTAAAAAGTTATTTCTTATTGCTAAACATATAATTAAATGTTTATTTCTAGTAAACAAATTTTTGCAACATCATTTATAGACATCCATACATACATACATATATACACACATACACACAAGTGCGCGCTCGCATATCAGCATATGTTCGACGATATCATATTATATTTATCAATTGTGGAAAAATGCCTGGTGTTGACACTCAATCGGGGCGTGTCTTGTTTATTTTCGATGTAAATTGATTTGTGCGCGTGTTCTTTCTTTCTCATTTTCCATTGCGGTAAAATTGCGGGGGCGAGTGGACTATTTCCAAATTTGTTGATGTTTCAGATTACATATTCTCAGCCCGATGCTTCTCTACCCGCGCGTCAATAGCGTACACGGTCGATTGGCGAGAACTTAATATTTCAATGTTTTCTTATAGAGATTTATGATACATGTGGAAAGGCACATTTCTGACTGATGCCACGAGTATTTTATCCCGAATTCCAAGGTTCAAAATCTCTTAAGTAGTAAAGAGCCAAGAGAAAGGTGTCAAATAAATCATACATCGCTTAATACTGTGTAGCTATCCAATAGCGCCTCAACGCAGCAATTTTACTAGATATCTAGATATCGCATAATAAATTGCATATATGTCTATTACTTAGCAATATCAAAAATGTAATAGGATATCTGCACATAAGCAATTTATAGATAATTTACAATTATAAACCAAAATTGCCGCAAGCATTTCCTTGAAATTTAATTTTCAATATAAGTGTGCACGTATCGTTTCCACATTTTACATATTTAGCAAATTGTATAACAAAGCAGATAAAATTAAAACACTTATTTCTCATTGTCTTTTAATAAAAAAAGTAAATTTTACCATTTTTATATTTGCTTACGTAGAGGCTAATTAAAATCTTAATATATAATTTATAATTTTAATATTATAAAAATTTTAACATATTCGTAATATTATATAAACATCGTAATCACATAAAAAAATTTGTTTTAAGAAATAAGTACAGCAATAAAACAATAAAGAATGTTTTAATGAAGATACATAAAAAAGTAATTAAAATTCTTAATTAGGATTGCAGAATTATTGGCGCTTAAATGAGAAATAGCAATGTTGCAGATCAAGATTCTTCGTGATCTGCAAAGCTATAAAATAAAATTCAACAATGATTACAAGTTGCAGGATAAAGTTACTTGATAAAAAACATGGTGCGTGTGAAGATGACACATATCGTAAAATACGTGCAGGATACATGCATTACGTGCATATAGGACATCTATCAAAATCTAATCAGGAACCGTGGTTTTACGGAAAAAGCACTCACCGGAATTTGATTGAGATTGATGTCGGATTTCTCTCTGCCGGGACAGTTTGCGGTATAGCCGGACTCGTGTTTGAATCGCCTACCGAACCTCAAGAGATTCCTCATGATCATAGTATTCATCACGATGATGAGGACGAGTGGTGCGATCAAACTCGCTATACTGTCGATGATGCTGATGATCCGCATGGTCTCCAGATACTCGATCTTCAGGTCGCACACCTCGTCGCCGTCCTGGCCTTTCACCACGCCAGCAGTGACAAAGGAGTACGAATGACTGACCAGAGCAAGGACCGCCAACACCAGGATGATCGTTTTCGCGCGTGCCACGGTGCACATATGTGGTCGATGCAGCGGATACTGGACCGCAATGAACCTCTCGACGGTGAAGGCGACGATCAGCCAGACGCTAAGCGAGCTACAGACCGCGCTGACGTATACCAGCGTCTCGCACCAGCCATCCTTGTTGAAGACTCTCCAGCCGACCGTGCTATTGAGCCACACCAGCAACAGGGATATCAGAAAGCCGAAGTCGGCGGTGGCCAACGCCGCCAAGTAGTAACTGGAGCTGCGCAGCTTCAGATGCGTCTTCAGAAAGACCACACACGACAGCAGATTGCCCACTAGGCCCAGCAGGATGATAGACGGTATGTAGTACAAATGGAAGAAGTCCAGGAGGAAATAAAGCGACGTGCAGGCCTCCAGAGATTCCTCCTCGATCTCGAAGAACGTCTCCAAGCTGTGATTGTCGTAATCGTAGCTCGTCAAGTTCGACCAGACCGGCGCTGATCTTCGAAATCGCGACAGGCCGATCGATGTCTGATGATTGCATTTTAAAGTTTTGCTCGACACTTCTTGGAACAAAAAGTCTTCTTCTTGAATTGACATGATTGTTCAAGGATCATGCAGTCGCATTAACGATCTCAGATGCCTCCGAAAGTCTTTGACACTCGCGTTGCTCCGGAAACCTGTTGGATCCAGCGCGAACGTTACTGCATTTGTGCATCAGCATGGAACGCACATTGCAAGATTATTGGCCATTATCCAGATTTCGTAGTCGTAACGTCGTTGTTACACACTGGAGCAATGTGGATCACGGAAAGTTCGAATCACGTGTGCTGAGCGAGATAGTCGTTTGATGAAAATTTCCAGCTCCTTCTTGGGACGCATAATCCATGCTGACAAAACCTGTTGGGTGAGGATGCATGTACGACACGTTTATCGAAAACGTTTCAACATCATAAACAAGTTTTCTCAAGTTGCGCTAAATACTCGAATCACACATCTCATTTGATATTATAAGAAATTAAGTTTTTTTCTGTTTTTGGATGCTACTTTGAGAATTCTATTAGAGATGAATGATAAAAAAGCGTTTTTTAAATATTTATAGATAATGAACATATTATGAACAATACTGTAGACTTCTAATAAGATTTTAATATGTATTTCATTTGTATTTAAAGTATGGCCTAATTTTGTTTATTTAATTATCTATAATTTGTCAATGATCTGAGAAACTTTTCTGTTCATTGTTTATAAGCGCAATATTACAGTGAAGAAACGTGTTAAATGATAAAAGTTGCATAATTATTTCACAAAAGTGTAAACAATGTATCTTATATTATGCAGAGACTCAGATTAAAAATTAGATATTTGTTTCGCACGTAAAATTTCCTCTATTTTCATCCAATTAGTGTCTACAATCAATAGTCAGATTAAAAAGCCACTCGTAAGATTCAACATATAACCGGTTGCAAGGCGGACATATCCCACTCGCGAAGGAGTGTAAAATCATTGGAGACTTTCCAAACTCAATGGCTGACACGGCTGACACGGAACAGCATCGGTATTGAGCGCAGAATTGCATTTGGACACTCGTGTTTGCTCAGCGAATGTTTTTTCTCTATCTAAATGTCCGTCTAGGTGACATAATGAGCGTTTGTACGAATTTAATTAGATCTAATTTAATCACTTTTGTAAGAAACGAGAATGCAGAATGCAGTATTACGTTACGTTCGATGTGATTTTATTAAATTTTCGACATGTTTGTACTTTTAAGGGATTTGTTTCATTTTATTGCAGCATGCGTTAATTTAATTTCAAAGAACTTACATTCATAACAATAACTAAATGTAATTAATATCATGTCATATATAAAACATTCAATCAAATTTTGATGATAGCGCCTTGATGATGGAACATTAAGTTCTAATGGATTCGACGAGCTTAAATCGAACAAAATGAATTAATTCTTGGAAGTCCACTCTTGAATAGCTCACAATTAAAATAACAATGAAATGAAGTTAAAAGAGCAATTTGCAAGAGTGCAATTATTGCTGAAAAATTTCGTACAATATGCTTATGTATAATATATGCAATTTAATACACATAGTGAAGAATGGCAACATTTATACCACTTTTAATTAGTGCTTTTTATAATTAGTGGGAACAAAAGCGAGACATTGATCTTAGATGTGGACTTTTAGTTCTGCATAAATTCCCGACGTTTCCATTAAAGTGAAAAATGATTTATTTTACTGTGCGCTCTTTTTCTTTTTCTTTCTTTCTTTTAATGAGTTCCTTGTAACTAGCTTCTTAATTAAGATATTCAGTATTTCTCGACTCCATGTTGTTCGACTAATCATGAATCGACAGGTTGCTTGCAGCAGATTAAGAGCGGATTAATTCAATGCGCAGCTCGCCGTATATTTGAGGGGAAGACGAACGGTTTAATGGCGAGATTTGATGAACTGCGTACGTGCTTCCGTAAGAATGCAATTTCATCGCTTAACCTTGACTCAAATAAAGCTCAAACTTCGGGTGTTCTGTTTGATTTGGCAATTATGATTTAACAAGAGAATCCAATACTTTTATCACTTCCAGTTTGTTATTTTGCGCGTTAAAGAAAGTTATCTATTTGTTTATTGCCGTAATCATATATTTTCGATCATGCTTGAATTTTATTATTTCTCATTATCATAGTCACGTCATATATATAAATATTGTTTTAATAATTAATCCTCTAAATTCTCTTTTTAAAATATTGTTACTGGTTTATCAAGCACTTACCGTTTAATAAAATTGCGTAATCACTGTTTCACACAATTTCACTAAGCACAAGGGAAGTATATTTCGTCGAGTAATTTGAAATTAATTGTCACGTGTCGCAACAAGCGAAACCGTACGTATCGTTCGGTTCTCTGCACTCACTGTTACAATTAATTCTGCCTTTTTCCATCTTCTCACTTGCGCCACTACGCGCAGAAAAAATTCAGATGAAAATGGAAAATATAACAGATCTTCCTGATGTAACGGTGCGACGTGATATTTTCGTAGATACATATCAAGGATTTTTATAACGTTGTTCTCTTGTTTGATAAATTTCTCTCACAATTTTATTTATATCCTATATAAGCCAGCGCATCGTCCATTTCTCTTTTCTTCAATCCTCTAGTAATATCTTAACTCTATCAATGAAATTATAATTTGTTTACTTGATAAACAGATTATAATGCCCAATTGAAATAGTTGGGAGAAAGTTAAGGGATTTTAAACCTTTGAAATTGTTCCGCGATCATAGCTCAGAGATATGATATACAATATAATCTCCATTTAGATTGTATCGAACTTACGCAGAATATTTGTCAGAAACACTGGAAATGCACGCGTTATCTGCCGGAAAATTTTTAATCGGCTTTATCAGCGTTTATAATATACTATCAATTTTAGAGCTTGACAGAAAAAACCGAATTTACGAACAAATTAAATCGCAAGAATAAGAAATTTCATTGAAACTTGTCGCGCACAACTTCTCTAAATTCTAAATCCTTTCAATAATAAAATTGTAACACGCGATCACCTCAGACAAAAACACTCCAAATTCGCGAAGAGGGATCATTAAATGCCGCGCGTGAGAAAAAGAGATGTTTCACGATATTCCTATCCAAATGAGATCGTGAAACGTAGGGAAATGTGAACGTCACACGGTGGGGAACGTCGTCGGGTAAACTGGGAGCGCGGTTTCCTATGCGAACGCATCTGTGCCAGCCGAAAAGTTCCGCCGCATGCGCTTTGTAGAGATCCTGCCAGCGTCTCGACAGACGGACAGACGGACGCCACCGACGCTGACGACGACGCCGACGCCGACGCCGACGCTTGCCTTGCCAGCATCGTTGGGCTTCCACGTCGTTTTACGTCTCATGAAGGTTCGAAGAAGCAATTGCGAAGGGACACACCGTTTTAAATTCTGCGACAGCGAATCGATAAAAATAGTGTATCACTACATATATAAAAATGGATCAATTTTGACGTTAAATATAGAATTTTTGAAACGGAATAACAGAATAGATTAATATATGAAATTTGCACGGAAATATTGGAAATTTGTACTGCGCGGAAGCTAGAAATTCACATATAAAAAACTTCCATGTGAGTTTTATTTAAAAACGCAGCTCATTTGAATTTTGATTCGAGATAGATCGATTTTTTGATGAAGTCATAAAGGAATTCATGTTGCTATTCATGTGAAATTACATAATGCTTCTATTGTACGCCTCTATTGTAGACTAGTTATCTTGTTCAGCCAAATGAGTTGTATTTAGTTTCTTTGTTCAATGATATATAAATTTTTCTTGAATCCTAAGCATGACTTTAATAGCTTTTGTTTAAAGTCATATAAAGTTACGTTTTTAAGAACTTATTAACTGCAATTGCAATGTGGCAAATGCTGATATCCGTTTTCGATGATGCAACTTTTAGTGAATTAAAACATTAATTGTCGCACTATAGAAATTTTAATGAGATATAGTAAATATTATTTCAAAATCACAAAAGATTTGTAAAGGTTTAACAAGAAAATAGAATACAATAATTCCATTTTTTTAAAGTCATACATTGAGTTTATGTGCATTTATATATTTATACATGCGTATATAAATTTATGAAATTGCTCTTATGGATTGCAAATTTATTTTCTTCCTGCATCAAAGAAAGTTTAAATAAAAATATATTTTACTTATTTTAATATAATATTTTAAACTTTCCTACACAATAACGTTAAATCAATACTAACTATATTTGTCCGACGTAGATTCATGAGTTTTACAAAACTTCAGATTGATGCGATTTCAATCGCTTTCGCAATCAACTCTTCACGTTAGTTACTTTTCTAATTTGTTTACACTGGCTTCGTTACTAATGTAATTTTAGTGCTACACTACTATGTGTTGAGCAATACACTTCGTTTGTGCACAGTTTACGAATTTTATATCTATTGCTGAAATTCAACAATATAAAAGTTTCTATTGTTGAATTTATTCATCAAAATCAAAGAAAAGAAAAAAGATATAAATAAGGAAACTAGAAAATGATATGTATTATTAATAAATATGCGAATAAAAGTATTTGATAATATTTAGAGAATTATATTTTAAGCTACATTAAACACTTTTTATTTAATTACGTTTCATTTAAAACAATTAATTAAAATACAATAATTAAATTTCTCTTGAAAAGACTAGAAACTTCTCTCAAAGTGTGATATTTAAAGCATAAAAATTATTTTGTTAATTAAATAAAGGAAAATATTTTTTATGACGCACTAACATATGATGAAATATACGGAATATTGAAACAAATAAAATTTTAAAACAAATATGTGCCTTAAGTATTATAAATCTAAATTCTAAATTCTAAATCCTAAATTCAAGATTCCACAATAAATGGATCGAACAAACTGTATGCATCCCTATTTTCAAATGTGTATCTTACAATCAATATGGATTTGCATAAACCCTTACCCCACGATAACTGCTTTGATTTCAGTTTACCTTTGTATTGACTATTCTGTATTAACGAAGACAATTGCTACAAGATAATAGCAATTAGTTCGATTTCTCGAACTAATACTGAACAAGTTGTAAATTGTATATATAATATTCTTGTTCTCCTTATATTTATGAGATATAAATTATAATGTGAATAGCGATTAAATAATATCTTCTTTTTTTTCAGTGTTACGAAATCTTAAAACATGCATGCATGAGCTTAAAAAGTCAATTACAACCGGACGGCAAGCCATTCACTGCAGTCATCACATATGTATTGAATCCAAAGGCGGTAACAATGGGCCAATTGTATGGCGAATATGATCCTAACACACACGAATGGTAAACTACTTGAAATATGGAAATTATTATTTTTCATTAAATTTATTTAGATATACCTCATCTATAGAAATTTCTCTCTGTCAAAAGTTTTAAACATTCGCAAAGTTATTTACGCAAAGTTATACACTAATTGAGCTCTGCTACTAATATTTTTATTTCTCAATCTCATTCTATAGATATATACATAACATGTGATTGCAACTATCGCAATAATCGATACTTCAATTATTCGTTTCCTTGAGCTTGAAATAATAATTATCAAATCAGCAAAATAAATTAAGAGTTTGTTTACTGTTTTTGGGGATACATTATTAGTTTTCTTATACAGTAGAAACCTGAATTACCTTATCATATTAAAAATAATATGATAAAGAGAGCTGTACATGCTGTATCTTATCAAACCATTATCTTCTGCATGCATTAAAATATTCTCACTATGGAAACGAATGCATCACGTAAAGTGTTGAGATAATGGACAGATATTTGAATTATAGTATGTTCAGATATAATGTAACATTAATTTTCACACTATATTTTACGCTCTTAAGCGTAGAAGTTAAGAAGTTTAATGTTTCATCGTATAAATTAATGCTCACTGCAAATAATATATTGTATCATTTCTATAGTCAATCTTACGAGATAATAGGAAAAGATACATAAAAAACTTTTCCAAACATATATTTTCGAGTATTAGATCTTCATTAAAATACTTAATATTGCGTTTGAATTTATATTTAAATAATTTAATTATTTTAATTAAATTAAAAGTAAAATTTAAAATAACTATAATAAAAAATTTTATCTCATTTTGAAATAAAATAAGGAAAACAGAACAAGCTTTATATATGTATCCATAAATATTTATGTATATAAATGTATAAATAACTTAATAAAAACATGTGTATATACGGAAAGAAAAACAGCAAATAAATTTGCCAAACTAAACTAAATTAGCTAACAAAAAGCTGCTCATGCAGAAATCTTTTTAGTTTAGCAAATTTATTTGCCGCCTTTTTTCGGATGTTCATTTGGATGTATTAGATTGCTGCATAATTTCTGTCATATTTCATGCCCTTATCTTCAATGCGTAATCAATTATTATTAGATTTGTTTCTGAACTGCGCTGCTAAATAGTGTGCAAAGGTAGTATGCAACCAACCTAGCAGCGCAGTTTAAAAATAAATCTAATAATTTAATGCGCATCAATAAGATAAACGCACGAAATACGACAGAAATTATACAATAACCTAATCGAAATGTTAGATACACAAATACCTAATGCATATTCATTAAACTGTCTACTTGTCAATATACGAGCGCTAATTACGGACCTCTACAATACATACGAAATTTATATTAGCGATATTGAATGCGTTGCACGTCCGGTATCCACAGGACAGACGGCATATTGCCAACTTTAATACGGACAGATATATCAGCAGCGGATTGTGATAAACGTTGGTACGTTTGTGATGGCCCGATGGATGCGGTTTGGGTCGAGAACATGAACACCATTCTGGACGATAATAAAAAGCTTTGCCTCACGTCAGGAGAGATAATGAAACTGTTACCGACTCAAACCATAATGTTCGAAGTAGTAGATCTTCGAGTAGCCTCCCCGGCCACAGTTTCTAGGTACCATAAATCTAATAATTCTGATAATTATTAGATTAAACTTAAACACTTCAGTCTTTAGTTTTCAGATAAATATAAAATAGGAATTTATATTCTTTTTTTCTTTACATAAAAATATTAAATCTATAGATATTTCTTTATTAATTATATTTTCCTATTCCTGATTTAAATTCATAAGCGTAATATAATTTGAAAGGGCAAAGAGAATTCTTTCTATTGTTGTTAAAGTCAACTTTCAATTAAACTTCTGACTCGAATTGATAGATAGGACTTATAATGATTAATGAGAACGATAAAAGCTGATAATAAAAACTGACAACTTTTGAATTTTACATGATTGAAGTACGTATTATCTTATAGATTATTAATGATATACACGTACACAAGGAATTGCAAAACGAAATAATCAGAGAGATGCAAAAAAATTTTTGATTATAAGATCGAGAAAATACAATGTATAGTTTGCAAAAATAATGAATAAAATTATGTAAAGATATTTTTTGTATTTTTTATATTGAAACAGATGCGGTATGGTGTATTTGGAACCGGAAAATTTAGGTCTACAACCTCTGATCGATTGTTGGATACGATCACTGCCAACGGTAAATTAGTATTTTCTTACAAAAATAGCTTTTTAGCTTGTATTTTATAATTATTAAGAATAATTATGGTTATTTTATTATATCCTGTCATCCTCCAATATTCAAATCAAGTGTCTTTATTCAGCAATATACAAATGTAATTTATGCTTTGTAGTAAGAAGCAATTAATATAATTGCTGTATAATAAGATGCGTATAAAAGTGAGATTCAAGCAAATCTTTACTAATTGTTTTCTTAGACGATGAGCGATTACATCGAGGAAATAACGGAGTTGACAACTCAATTAGTACTTCCTGGTTTGAAGATTGTACGTGAGAGTTTACGAGAGATTGTGGGCACCGTAGATTTCGCTCTCATTCAATCCTATATAAATCTAATGAACTTCAGAATCAGATCAATAGCGGAACGTGAAGGAAAAGCACCACTAAGTTTTAATTTTCACAGAATCATACGTAAGTTTTATAGTATATCGCGCGTAATATATGTAATAAATATATTTTATATAATCAATGTAAATGTAAAAGATCATCATGAAGTATATCGACTGCAAATTTTAATATTTAATATTGCATACAAGCGTTGCCAAATGATAAATTTACCATGTGATAAATTTAAGAAAAAGTTTGAAATTTACGACATGTACGGCATATATCATGCCAATTGCCATATATTACATATCGTCCACGGTAATTAGTGTTTAGTACTTGCATATCACAAGTAAAACCGTTCTCTATTTATTAGTCCTGTATAGTAATATATAGTGGTATATAGTGATATATAGTGTATGCTTTAAACAATACAGGTTGAGTTTTTATAATAATTCAGCTTTATGATCAGTTTTAATATCGGAGTAATAATTATAATTAGGAAATTGAATAAATAATATGAAATTTTATACATACACACATTTCGTGATACAGAGGATTTGCTATCGTCGTGGGCAGCTTTTGCCACCGTTTGGGGATTGGGTGCTACATGCGATTACAAAAGTCGCTGTATATTTAGCGATTGGTTGAAAAAAGTGCAAAAAAATGCTCAACATAAAACTCCGTTTCCAGAGGATGGGCTTGTGTTTGATTATAGGTATTAAATATTAAATTTAATAATTTGTAACAATAGCAAAAAATAGTAGAAAAATACATGAAGGAAATTGTTTAAGAACGTATGTCAAGATATTTTCTTTTGTTTAGAAATTATTTACTTAAAACTTGATTAACATACGAATTAATACATTAAACCGCAAATAACAATATGTTAGGAAAAAGAACTGATAAGAAAAAGACAAATAATTGTTAAACCAGAAATAAGTTAATAATTAAAGAAATTAAATTTCTTGACACCGGAATTGAAACCGGAATTAGTACACTATCATACATTAGTATATTATACAGGTTACATGATGGTGGATTTACTGATCCCATCGACGGTCAAGAGCCAACACCGCCAAAGTGGTACAAGTGGTTAGATAATATTCCACCCATCAGGATAATGCCGGACACAAAATATGCGGGTAAACAACATCGGCTTCCTTGACAAAATCTTTATAGTAATGTATAGTAATTATTTTATATTTATTTAGATACACAAGAAAAAAGTATATTTTAACTTTAAAATTTTGTTAAGAATATTATAATTAAATAACGAAAAGTAATGTAAAAGCATATGATGTTAATGAAATTGTTCATATTCTTCAAGAAAAAGTGACTTCATAATTAACAAAAACATGTGCAGAAAGTTTAACACATGTTTATGCAAAATTTATACTGCGTAGTATATAAATTAATCAATGCAGTAGTAAGAAGTATTGTGTGTACTGTGGATATGTTTTACTTTATGCCTGTAATAGTACCTGTTATATTTCATATATTTATACTTGATAGATTTTTAATCTTTGATAAGTAATACCTTTGTAGATATCGAAGTACCAACTATGGATAACGTACGAAGCGCGGCATTAATCGGGTATCTTCTCGTTAACGAGACGAATGTATTGTGCGTGGGACCAACCGGAAGCGGCAAAACCCTTACAATATCGGCAAAACTATCCCGTAACATGCCAAAGAAATATATTTGCGATTTCATAACGTTCTCGGCACGAACAACGGCGAATCAGACACAGGTATGGCAGCAGAGAGAATCACGTGAGAATCCTCCAATGTAATTAATAACGCGGATCTTTCGTCACGAACAGGATTTAATTGATGTAAAATTAGAGAAGCGGCGTAAAGGTATCTACGGCCCGCCAATCCTGAGAAAGCAGATCTTCTTCATCGATGATCTAAATATGCCCGCACCGGATCCATATGGCGCCCAACCGCCTATTGAGTTAATTCGCCAATTTATGGATTTTAACGGTAAGCAAGAAAATTAACAGAGATTAATTAATCATATTTATCTAATATTTTAACTAAAATTATTGATTGATATATGAAAATATATATATATGGTTTGATTCTTCGGTTAGAAGATAAGAAGCTAAGTAGAATAGGAAAACCAAAATGAAGTGAATAAAAAACAAAATTTGAATTACAAGTAAAATATATAAATGCAATCTCATAAATACAATCTCACAAATATATTCTTTATTATTACATATATTTATACTTGCTAGATTATAATACGTCATAAAAATATAATTATACCAAATTTTAATAATTTTTATGTTTTATTATAGTTTATATAATTTATAATAGCTTTTATAGCTTATACATATATAATTAAAAATGTAATTGCGAAAGAAACGGTAACTATTTAAATCTACTCCTTTGATGAGAAAAAAGGAAATGAAAACTATTTCATGATTTGATATCGCATCAATAATTTTATACCTTATAAATTACACGATTTATAATGAAGACTAATGGAAACTTCTCGTTTCCATGCCGTCGCTAGGTATATCTTGCTTGAGAGATTCGTAATTTTCATATTTCCCATGGCAGTAAAATCTCCGTTTAAACGATTTCCTTAGAGATAAATCACATCACGATTACGAGAGAAGATACAATTAAGTCTTAAATTAATAAGAGCTTTAATCTCGATATCTTGAATATTCTTTAAAAAACATTATTAAAGAAAAATCAATGCTTATTAAAATTATATATGATAATCGAAAATATAATGAATAACAATATTTTATATTCACAAAAAAACCAACTATATAATATAATATATAACTGTAAAAATTTAATAATGCACCAAATAATAATTTAAATATTAAATATTTAATATTAAGCGTATTGAATATTAAATATTCATCGTCAGTATGCACATTCAGAATTCTACGAATGTTAATAATCTATTTATGCAAGCGTTTAATGGTTCTCCAAAGTAACAATGTCGAAATCAATCTGCTACGTGGGCGGAATTCGATATCGCGGATATCATATAAATATCTGTACAAATATTGTATAAACATATCGTATATCGGGTTAATATACTGCTCTTATAATACTGTACGAATTACATAACCATATAGAATTCTCCATATAAATATCCCAATAGCCTATTATCCGTCCACTTATCTTATTAAGTTAAACTCCGACAAATCGAGAAAATCGCGATCTTCGTTGTATACAATATTACTTCATACATCTCTTAGGATTACACATTAAAAAATTACTATGCGACAATTGAACCGACAACTATGAAAAACGACGCTCTATTTACATAATACGAAAATCAAGTATAGCACGTAAGGAACAATCAGAATTTAGTCATGAAGACAGATTTTCTTCAGGATGGTATGACAGAAAGGAGATCGGATCCTTCAAGCTGATCCAAGATGTGAATTTTGTCACAGCTATGGGACCTCCCGGAGGTGGAAAGAACCCAATAACTGTCAGACTTTTACGACATTTCCATATTATTGCGTTTCCAGAGATGGAGAATGACGCTAAAGTGAGTTTGCGCGTTATTTGCAACACTGCGCGTTGAATACTTTAACATTAATTGTTTGCATTTATCGATGGTCACCGAACAGATCGATCGTGTTAGATTTACATAGGAATAAAAAGATGAAATTTCCACGTAAATTCGCAGAAATTGTAAAACGAAAATCTTTAATTGAGGATAAAATTTATCTGAAATTTCGAATATAGAAGTATAAAATAAACAACGAAAAAATTTATATTAAAATTTATACATATAGAACCGATTACTCCTCTGCGTAAATTACACATATTTTATTAACTTTTTTAATAAAAAATATACGATATACGAACGTATAGATTTTTCGATTTCTATCGATAAAATATTATTTTCCTATTAAATTATTATTATTTAAGATTCAACATTTTATAGAATTCTTAAAAACTGTATTATATATTTCAAAGACACTCTGTGCCATTTTCGACGGAAAACACAAGTATCGCACGACAATTTGCAAAGAAAATTCAAAATCAAGATTTTGATTATGATATACATCGTATTAATAAAGATGAACTTTCGATCACGTGATGACCCTCAAAACTGGCCTATTTCGAGATCGTCTCATGACGTAGCATTTCGTTACGCCCGGAACTGCACACACGCGGCTCGTACGTTTCTTTTCCACTGCGTCGTCAGGTTTTCTTCCATCGGATCGACATCCACACCCACGCGTATAATCGCGACTCGTAGAAAAGACGGAACAGCCACGGCATCGTGGCCGTCGCTGTTTGCCCTGTGTGTGTTCCTCCGTGACCGCCGCAATTAGGCGCCATAAATCGTGACCGTGCCGACCATAATTTATCATAATCACCTGCCCGGCCAATATAATGGGCACCATAACCAACCCCGTCGACTCTCCGCATACCCGCGGGACCTTCTGCGTGCGTTCCTCCCAAGGTCGGTGAGGCGGATCCGAGTTTACGTATCGGTTAAATATTCGTGTCAAATACACTCGTACTACTTCGAGGTGTTTCCCCAGTTCTGGTACATTTGAACATTATGTAATGTCGATCAACTAAATATTGAATTAAGAACAATATTACTATTGATGTTACATATTGAAACGATAAGTAAACTGAAGTTGAAACAGAGTAGTAATAATTGTTTAACAACGAACTTTGGCTATATTTATAGATTGTTCCAAGTATCGTATCATACTTTCATTTTTCACTCACGAAACATTTGAGTTGAAATTAAAGAATTGAATGCAAAAAATATTTACTTTCACTATACTATTGTTATAACTTGAAACACATAGATATTTTTGCAATCTCGAAATTAAAATTCTATTACGATAAATGTTATAATACTTTACAATTTATTAAAATTAGATATAACGAATATAAGCGCTTATCTTTAGTGCTTATAATTTTCTATTTTATAGTTACTTATCTTCAGAACAATCCTGAACTCATGGATCTTAAACACACCAGGACTTGCAAATATGTTGGACGATATAGTGTACGCTACTTTGAAAATATTTGCAATTACATGCAACGAAATGTTACCGATTCCAAAAAAATCCCATTACACGTTCAATCTTCGCGATTTGAGTAAAGTGTTTCAAAGCATTCTCATGGCAAACGCGAAAAAGATACTGGTTAGTATAATTTTCAAAGACTCACGCTTAAAAGCTGGTTTGAAAATTAATTTAAGCAATAAACTGCTTAACTTAATAAATGTCGATAAATGTGGACATGGACAGACTCAAAAGAATCGTCCTGCAAAAGAATATGTGCTCAAGTGATTAAAGCACGCGTATGGTCAGACAGACTCCCCTCTCAGTTTTGGCTCGTGTATATGCGACACACGTATTATTGTGTGAACAATATATCGTTAAAGCTGAAATGTGGAATAAAAGGAGGATAAATATTTTGTCTCACAAAGTAGGATGAAAGATATCTCGTTCAGAGGCTTCATTTGTGCGTGTCAAAGCAGGCTACTCGACACGCATAAATCGCGAGCATTGTTAAATGCTTCCAATTATTTTTTCATTGCTTTAAAAGAGAGATGATTTTACATTTATGACCGAATATTGTATATTTTATCTGCTATAAGAGTGACATTAAAATCGAATGTGCCACGAAAAATATGCCACGAGCGAAAATACGCAATTGAATGCAATGCGTTGTAAAATTACTTTCAACACAATTAACATACTTTTTGAATTGCATATGATTACATTTTCTCAATTTATTGAAAAATTTATAATTTCGTTTTAATATTTTTGTCATATTTATTATTATAATTTATGTTTCTGCATAGGCACCTGAGAAATTGTTATTACTTTGGTATCATGAGAATATTCGAGTCTTCAGTGATCGTTTAATCAATGATGAAGATAAAAAATGGTTTAATCAACTTTTACAAAATGTATTGAATGAAACATTTAAATG
Organism: Ooceraea biroi; assembly: GCF_003672135.1. Classification (NCBI taxonomy): domain Eukaryota; kingdom Metazoa; phylum Arthropoda; class Insecta; order Hymenoptera; family Formicidae; genus Ooceraea; species Ooceraea biroi. Next base: position 4,834,205 of record NC_039506.1, read on the forward strand.
TGATATTGACCATATTATCGGAAAAAAACCACTATTTTATGGTGACTTTTGTGATACTACAGGAGAATATGATCGGATAACAGATATAGGAAAAGTAATCTAATTACTTAATTAAATTAGCAATGTTTAATATTGCATTTTAAGATTAATATTTCATGGTTATTTTTATTTCGTTTTTTATTACTATTATTAATATTTTATATTATAATTTAATATTTTTAATAATAATTTTTACAATGTAGTTATTTTATGGGCTATTTCTCTATTCTCTATTTACAGATGGAAAAAATTTTGCTGGAATATTTAGATGATTATAATAATGCAACAACATCGCCGATGCAATTAGTACTTTTTGAAGACGCAATAAGTCACATTTGCAGAATATTGCGTATTCTGCGGCAACCCAGAGGAAACGCTTTACTACTAGGAATGGCTGGTTCAGGCACGTTTTGACTATAATGACACAAAACTTCTTACAGTCAATGATATTTTAGCTTTAAATATACTTGGATTAATTTTAAATATAATATAATAGATATTTAACTGACTGGTCTTAGTGCAAAATATCTTAAAACTAAACAATGGTGTCTTCTTTAATCTCAAAATATCAAATAAATTGCTTTGGATACATGAATAACATTTTATGATATAACTGCTACGTAATCTTCCTAGTAAACAGTTCATTCATTCTAAGAATTGTTTTTCGTATCGTTACGAGACTTTTGTTATATTTCTGAGAAATAAATATTCATGATTTTCTTCGTTTAAAGAGCACTTAAAGTCTAAAGAGATTGCTCTTATTATATAAGTCGAGCTACGTTCAGCGATAGAAGATTACATTCAGTAGTATATAAAATGATACATTTTCATTTCAACTAGGACGTCAGAGCTTGACGAAGTTTTCATCGCACATCCAGGAATACTACTGTTTTCAGATTGGAATTAGTAAAACCTATACGATTCACGATTGGCGAAATGACATCAAAAATGCAATGTTAAAAGCAGGATTGCGGAATCAACCTATCGTCTTTTTGTTTTCCGATACACAGGTAAAATATGCAAACCACATTGTAAAAGATCGAAGCTTAAAGCTTTCTCGAATCATTTATTATTATTTAGGTATTTAAATTATTAGTGAGATATGTTATCTATTATATATATAAACCAAATACCACTCACTCACTCACTCACTCATCAACGTGCAGTCCGAACCACTGCACCTATCGACTTGAAATTTTAAGGGTATATTCCTACTATCACGTAGGTGCTCACTAAGGGAGGGTTTTCCGAAATTCCACCCGTAACGGGTGAGAAGGGATAAAATGTGTTTTTATTTAATTCTACACATAAATATCGCGGGCGAAGCCGTGACGGAGGATGCTAGTACTTAAATATATAAAACTATTGCATTTTGTTTATCCATCGGAACTAAAAGTGAACAGTTAATTATTTCAACAATTACAGTTATTTTCTTTTTTTATTTGATTATATCATTATGTGGGATACAATAGTATACATTAATTATTATTTAATGATAATAGCTATGTTTTCCGCACTAGTACGAAACTTCGCGTCCACATTAATCATATCCCCAAGATGTTCTACGAAATTATACGCTTTTCTAGATAAAGAATGACTGTATGCTGGAGGACTTAAACACCATCCTGAATAGCGGTGATGTTCCGAACATATATCAAGTAGATGAAGTAGACAAAATATATCAAGCAATGCGAGCGCCACTACAAGAGGCTGGGCTGCAGATTAATAGAAACAATCTTTTCTCCACTTATTTGAGAATAGTCAGAAACAACTTGCACACTGTTATCACAATGAGGTACTCCTAATGAACAATTTAAGTTACAGAATTTAATTTGTCTTAATATTATATTTTGCTCTCTATTGAAAGAATATGCAGTACAATACTCTCCCGCCAAAGTTTTACGATCGCATTTATAATTCACAAATTATTGCATCAATTTTCATTGTTGCATGAAAGAAATCACAAATCACAATAACGAACAGACATCCCTGAAAATAATTTACGAGGCTTATGCGATGTCACTTTTTTAGAAGCAGAGAAACATGATTCACAATAGTAAATAGTTTCTAATAGAATACAGAAGCCGGGTCACGCAAAACTATATTATCATTTGTCACGACATGGTCGTGAACCCACAGTACAGATTCACTTGCGAGATTTGTACATTTACGACGAGTAGACACGATTCTGATATATTGGGTGTCACAGCTTTTAATAGCCGTGACATCATCAATCTCATATCTCGTGGCGCATCGTAATGCGAAGTTGCTATAAGTAGAAAACGGATCGATAAATTTCGAGGATGATACACTTACGAGGATTAGATCTGCGGGTCCAATAAAATTTAGTTTTGATCACATTAATCATATTCATTAATCATATTCATGAAGAAACAATGTAGAGTATAAAGAACAATACAAATTGTATTACTGAATAATACAATTAAATACAAATAAATGTATTATAAATTCTATAAAACTTGAGTATTTGCAATTTTTGAAGGATTGCTGAATTTAATAAAACCTTGTTTTGCGAGTAATTTATACATTTAGTCTATGTCGCCATATCAAAAACTAACTGTAAAGTTATCAAATATTAGGAGATAGGCGAAAAAACTATGGATATAACAGAATATTGATTGGTGAACTTAAGCTTCATATTAGCGGTATCATGTCTGATCTGTGTGGATTTGTCAGAGATAACGGTTTTTAATTAAAATTGTCTGATATTCAAATTGCCAATCGCTATAGAAATTTTGTTATAAATGCACTACATTCAGCAACAGCTTCTTATTGATTATTCTCACTGAAATGCTCACTTATATTACTTTACTTTCCAAACGAGTATAAAGATTAGATTATTCGTCAATTGTTTTAAAGCATCAAAAGTATAATATATAATAAAAAGTATCAATAAACTATTTATGGAATATAATTTAGATAAATTTATATTGAATTAGTTTAATTAGAAAAAAGTTAATTTTTTTTAAATTTATTTTTTAGTGCGGTGAATTTATTTGATAAATTATAAAGTATATACATTATTTATATATATAATATATAATCTATTATATATTATATAATCAATCTATATGTCTCACAAATTTATGTACTAAATTAACTTGATGTTACATTTTTAATATTCAGTCCTATCGGAGATGTATTTCGTGCCCGCATCAGACAATTCCCGGCCTTAGTAAACTGCTGTGTGATTGATTGGTTTGGTTCTTGGCCAGATGCCGCGCTACAGGTTTGTGTAATATTACATACACACGTATATATAAAACTCATGATCAAAAATTCACATTTATGTTCGTAAGTTTTATATATTTAATAAAACTTATTTCTTTCTATTACGATATAAAATCGATATAAACTTCATCAGCAGCTCGAAATTGTTTATATACTTAGCATACATGAAATTAATTGCTCGATTATTAATGTTCATTAAACCAATTAATCAAGTATTGCAGTCAAGTAAACACAATAGCAGCTCTCGGTTTTCATTTCTCCCTTATGTATAATTTTACGAGTTTATCGATAAAATCAACAAATAGTTGTAATACCGATATATGAAAACCAATTGTAAGCAATATATGTCATGTTGGTTACAAATATATATGCAGAAAAAATAAATCGAGACCCGTAATTTATCTATCGGACAGTGTATATCGCGTGTCTCCGATTTAAATAAAATTCTTTAATAGAAATACGCGATATATCAATGCACTTAATAATTCTATTAAATATTATCGCGAATATCACCTTTAATTTCATCCCGAAATTCCTCTCCTGATAAATTAATTTCCAGATACACAAGTTGGTATGAGTTTGTCAGTATCATCCAATCTCCAACGTAATCTCTAATATAATTTGCGTAGTTAATTATAAGTTATTGGTATTAGTATTTGTTGATTTTATAGGCAACAAATAACTAAAACCGTTTCGTGAGTTAATACTTTTCCATTTATTAAATACTCTATGAAAACTTACATTCCATTCAGTATGACATGCAAGATCAGAGAGGATTCACAAAGGAACCATACAAATAGTATAGTGATACAATAATAGTAATAGTAATACATAGTAAGCAATATAAATGCACAAACAAAAAATATTAATTATTAATTCTACTACATGTAATGAGATATAGATATGCAAATAATACTCAATTAAAAACTTGCAATATGCTTTTGCTCAGAGCGTAGCTACGCATGTTCTGTCTGGTATTAAAAACGAGTCGATCACGGACGAAACTTTGCGATCTATTGTAAAGATATGCCAATATATGCACTCCAGTGTGATCGATGCCAGCGATCGCTTTTTAAAAGTGAGTACATAATTTAGTTTCCATATGAGATAGGTATCACTAAACAAACTTTACCTTAGGAATTGGGACGTCACAATTACGTTACTCCCACGTCGTACTTGGAGCTGTTGTCTACCTATGGTGATCTCCTGAAAAAGAAAAAAAACGAGTTACATTCTGCAATGATTCGCTTGTCTACGGGTAAGTAAAAAGTTCTCAAAAGTTAATACATATTTTATACATGGTTAGAGTGCTAGCTTATATAGTTAGAAAATATTCAGAGAGAGAAGAGAGAGAGAGAGGGAAAGTTTTGCTGTAAAATTGTAAGATCTTAAGATTATACAATATTCTTATGTAATCCTTTCTACATAATCTTTTTATATCTTACAATCTTTAATCACTTTTACATTACTTGAAAACAAAAGAAGAATTTCAGCTGCTAAAAGGTAAAGAGAATTTTAAAGAAAACTTGAATAAAAGTTTTAAGAAAGATTACTTTTGTTATTAAAATTCCTTCACAATAAACAGCTTTAATGGAAGTGATTAGATTGAAATGAATTGAAAAGTTCTTATTTTACTTACTCTGTTTCTTATTTTGTCGGGTAGCACATTTGCCACACGAAAACGAATTTCATAGGTCAAAGGTAAACGACCGTCATCAATAATTTTCAGTCCATAAATTTAACGCCGACTGTCTGACGGCAACTCGTGCTAAATTCGGGATATCGATTTGTCCTATGTGCAGGTCGCGCGTATCATTTGCATGCTAGAAGACAGGAAATCAAATATCTCAGCTTTTAAATCTCAATAGTATATCTTTATATGACGTTTCCATCAAATGTGCAAGTATGATATGCCAAAAAACATTTAATCTGAATCTAATCCTTTAAAGCTATTTTTGTTAAAAATATCTGTATAATTAAAATATCACTGTATCTTCATGCGCTAGTTAATTAAACGTTAATATCGAAGCAAGAAGTATCCAGTCATGCTCTATGAACTCAGGCGAAAAATACAGTGTCTCTGACTTATCTAAAGCACAAGACAATGCAAATTAATGACTTGATTTGATTTGCACAAATTAGCATACAACTTGATCTTCATGCTAATCTAACGTATTCGTTTCGTGTAGGGTTAAGCAAACTGGCGCGCACAGAGACAGAAATTAAGGACATGCAGGAGATTTTGAAACGTATGAAGCCTGAATTGGAAATAGCAGCAGAAGCTATGGCGAACATGATAGAAGAAATTAATCGAGATATGGTAAGTATTACATTTGGTATATCGAAGAAAGCTATATACACAATTGTTGTTTGTAATACATGTGTAAAATGTAGTCTGAAAATCGAGCAAAAGGATCTTGCATATTTAATTTTAATTTTGGTTTAGAATTAAAAATTATTTCTGAATTGTTAACTATTTTTTACTTAAAAACATCTTTGATTTTATTTTTCTGATTTCTTATATGCTCTTTTGGATAACTTATGATATTTTCTAAAAATATTTTATAAGTGATGTATATAGAATATTTTCACGTTTAATTAATTGTATGAGATTTTAGTAAAGTAATTATTCTAAGCCTGTATAAACTTTCGTAAAAGAATTCGTTAATACTGTTGATCAAAGAAGCTCTAAATAAAAGTTTTTTGTTGCAAGATTTGCTTGCAAATTTCATATTCTGGGAACATATCTTAAATATAAGATATTAAAATATATTGTCTAAAAGCATTAATCGAAACATTTTAACAAGTTTTGGATCTTCATAATACTTTAATAATGAACAATTTTCTTAGATTAAAAAAACATGAGTAAAAAAAACTCTGACGCTCAGACAAAAATGTACAAAATACTATAATTTTTATCTTGTAATCCGTAGTTATTTTTTTGTTAAATCGAATAATTTAAAGTAGTTACGTGAAATATATAAAATTCAAAAATAGAGAATGTGGTTTTCACACAAACTAATATTTCTTTGCAAGACACATGGCCAAGATATGCAAAAAACGTATGTTTTTGTAGATTCAGGCGAAAAAGGCTGAAGTCACAGCCATGGAACAAGAAGCGGCAGTATCCAAGATGAAAGAGGAAAATAAAGCGATCAGGGATGAGGCAGAAGCCGATTTAAGTACGTTATCCTTGCGGAATATAAATAATAATTTCCCGCTGCGAAAGTACGGTACACTTTAAAATTTATTATTTCATGCTAAACTTTAGCATGTAATATTTTTTTTATTTATTAATACACATAGGTATATATGCAGCTCGCAGCAAAATTTTACTACAAAATTAGGAGACATGATAAAAATGGATTCAAAATTTATCTTTGTGAAAGTTCATTAAATGCTTCTTTATTATATAACTTATTTTATTTTATTTATTTTAATTTATTATTTTAATTTATTATTTTTATTTTATTTGTTATTTTAATTTATCTTGTATGAAATGAAATCTCACAATTAATATTTTTCGAGAAAATATATTTATGTAATGTGTATGAGATCCTTCTTTGTAATCAAATATGTACTGTCATTTTACCCTAGCTACTTATTAACATGCGTAATTATACGTATAACGTAGTATACTAAGTAAATATACACAGTTGGAAAATTTGTGTTTTCTTGTTAAAAAATATGCCGGTTAACATTTTTGTGTTAAATATTTCACACATTCATGTGTTAATTTAACATGTTGCTGTTGTGTTAATTCAACTCAAGTGTTAAATTTTTAAAACAACTAAAAAAAAGTGTAAAAATCACACATTGTGCACCTATTTTTAATTTTACACAATTAGTGACAAGTTGTATCTGTTAAAATTTACAGAGAAAACTATGTTGAGAGTAAAGATGTATGTAAAAACTTTTTTTCGAGTTAATTTTATCATTAAAAATATGTTGATTTTACACAAAATTTATTTCAAATTACTTCGCAGTTTGCATTCATTTTGGGTTAAAATATTAACATAATATTAGTGTCACCATTTAACATATCCATATTATGTTAAATTAACACAAAAATTTATGTGGACCGTTTGGAACATGTGATATCTGTTAAATTTAACACAAATGTTTCAACTGTGTAGTATACTGAGACACCATATAACTTTAGTAAATTAGTTCTCTCAAGCCGCCTCTGACTGTTCTTCAAGGAAATCGTGAATAAGCTCTCTCATCAGAAACACATCAAAGTATATTGCAAATAATATCTAATTCAATACACAGTATCGTTTCCAGTACATTACTCAGTGTAAAAAATGAATCAAAGTAATCAGATAAAAAATTTTAAAATATAGATACGTATTATTTATATTGACTTTGCGCTCTCGTGGAAATATGTTGTATCGTACAAAGTTTCGTCAGAAAGTTTTGCAATATCAAACATGGAGTTTACAAAGCTTGCGGGTACATTGGTGAATTTGTGTCCTTTGCACGTGACTCGCTTTACAGTTAAAATTGAATAAAATGTAATAGTAGTGGATCAACACAAATAAAAGTTTGATATATACATGCAAGTAAAATCAAAAAGAATTTTTTCAATTTTTAGAAATCAAAAATAAAGAACTATAAAATTTAACATCTAAAAAAATTGTAAAATTCACGCAGTAGTCAAATACACTAGATATGTATTACACTAGAAAACAAGAGTGAAGTGAAGAAAATATTTTATATTTCATTTTTTGTGTAATACACAAGTAAAAAATTATATTACTATACTATAATATTAATGTACAAAGCATTCAATACATCAATAAACGAAGACAATGTATTCCGGAATAAATATCTCTTACAGTAATATATTCCTGTTTTATTAAAATATATTATTGTTAAATTCTAAAGATTTAATAAAAATCTGATTATTAGATCTATTATTAGATTTTTACTAAATCATATGAATTATTCTCTTGTGTTAAGAATTACGAAATTAAAAGATGTTTAGAAAAGTAAATTTAAATGTTCAAATAATGTATATAAATCATAGTTTTTAAAAGTTTTTAAACGTTTTTATGTACACAGGTGAAGTGAAATCAATGCTCGAAGCTGCCAAAGCTAGTCTAAAGGCGCTGAATAAGAACGATATTGCGGAGGTAAAAGCGATGAAAAGACCGCCAGTGGGCGTACTTTTAGTGATCGAAGCGATATGCATCGTGAACGACGTGGAGCCATACAAGGTTTCTTCGAGCATATATTGATATACATTTACGTAAATTTTAAAGAATAAGAATTTCTCTCTTTCTCTCAAGATATCAACATAGCAACAATTCCCGTGTTATAATACTTATGTGATCGCAAATCTACGTAATCTAATAACCGTTGTTCTTTTATTACTGCGTAATTTACGTATGCATTTTTCATACAATGGTATATTATTTTAATGTATTATGCGTCTCCACAAATATTATCATGTTTAATAAATCGTTCCTCCTTATTCGGAATTCCCAATAAATTCCCAATCACGTCTTCGCGAATCTTAGTTTAATGAATACAGGGTGTCCCGGGTTTTAACCGACAAACTGCGGGAGCATATTCTACTAGTGGAAATAAGAAAAAATTCTTACATCGAGTTTGCTTAGAAATGCTTTATTACAAAGTTATAAACCAATATTGAAAAGAAATATGAGATAAGTAACAACGGATTTTTTCACAAAAATAAAAATTATCTACGCAATGATTTAGTGACGCATTTCAAAATGTTCTTCTTGCACATCGATACAAGCTAGACATCGACGTAGTACAGAATTTGTTACAGTACGACATTCCTGAAAATTTTGTTGCATCTCAGTAACTGAATTAGTAATTCGTTGCTTTAAATCTTCAAGCGAGATTACTTTTGTACTGTAAACTTTATTTTTTAAAGTTCCCCATAAATAAAAATCAAGAGGCATTAAATCGGGCGATCTTGGAGGCCAGATAACCGGTCCTCCTTGACCAATCCATCTATGAGCATAATGTTCATCTAACCAGTTTCTAACTTGTCTAGCATAGTGCGATGGACAACCGTCTAACTGTATCCAGCTGTTTTGGCGAAACTGCAGTGGCACATTTTCCATCAAAATTGGTAAATCGTTTGATAGGAATCTTCGAAAAGATTCTCCGTTCAATCGGTCAGGTAAAAAGAACGGACCAATAAGCCGGTCATGAAGCATACCCATCCAAACATTACATCGAAATTCGTGTTGAAAGTTTCTTTGTCTGGTAGTATGTGGATTATTATGAGCCCATACATGGCTATTATGAGAATTGAATATGCCTCGTCTTGTAAAGGTCGCTTCATCTGTTCATAATATCATTGATGAGAAAAGATTGTTCCTTTCTACTGCATTCACATACCAGTTACAAAATTCGACTCGTTTCTGATAATCGATTGGAAGTAATTCTTGTACTATGTTCCGTTGTTACTTATCTCATATTTCTTTTCAATATTGGTTTATAACTTTGTAATAAAGCATTTCTAAGCAAACTCGATATAAGAATTTTTTCTTATTTCCACTAGTAGAATATGCTCCCGCAGTTTGTCGGTTAAAACCCGGGACACCCTGTATAAATTTACGGGTGTTGTATGGTTATTCTTCGCTCGGTAGCTGCCTGGAAAATTGCCTGGTGAAAAGAGATTAGATTACTGGACTCCTGGGAGTCAAATGCTGGAAGATCCTATCCATTTCTTGTACACAATGGAGAATTTCAAAACAGAAGATATCACGGAAGATATGATCAATAAACTAGAAGATTATATAGAAAATCCCAACTTTCAACCAGCCAAGGTAAATGTTTATCTAGGATTTTGCAGTGATAAATCAGTGGTTTCCCACAAAAATACCTTTTTCTTCCGCACAACAATATTTAAACTGAGAAAAACGGAGATTTAAATTAATGCTTTTTCATTTAACTGATTTCCGTATGTTATATCGATCTGTAATAGTTTCTACAGTAAGATGTAAGGAAAATTATTTGTACACTTATAAACTAAAAGTTCAATATATTGAACTTTTTTCTTTTGAATACTGAGTAAATATAGCATACTGAAACACTATATAACTTTAGTACATACGCTCACAATATTGAATTTTATTATGAAAAGGTACTTCAAGTTTCGAAAGCTTGCTACTCTTTATGCTTGTGGGTGCATGCAATGTACAACTATTACTTCGTGAATAAGAAAGTCGCGCTCCAGATGGCAGCTTTGACGAAAGCTGAAGAAATCCTAGCAGAAACAGAAAAAACATTGGCAGCTGCTATGGCGAGACTGCGGGAAATAGAGGAGAGCATCGAAAAGTTGCAACAACAGTTGACGGAACAGGAAGAAAAAAAGGCTGAACTAGAAAGACAGAAGCATCTTTGCGAGGAACGAATAGCGCGAGCCGTAAAACTAATCGTGGGATTGTCGGACGAAAAAGAACGATGGATTGTTATGGTGGATGATATAAAAGTGTCTTTAAAAAATGCTGTTGGTGATATCCTTTTATCGTCAGGTACGAGCGAACACTTTTCAATCGCTTTAGCTAAATTATTTTAACGCAAAATATTTTTACGCTACTTTCTTATATAAACACAGTTAAATGAACATTTTTATCCGGTTGTTATCTGGAAGTATTAGAAGTTTGCAAAAACAGAAAAACTGCTTTTGTTAATAATCAAAAATTTTAATATTTTAATAACTTCTCTCGGTGCATACCATCATGCTACTAACATGTAATGTAATGTAATTTCTTCCTGAATACCGGGTACTGACTAATATATATTTTAACCCGAAACACTAAAATTCCGATGCTACTAACATGTAATGTAATGTAATTTCTTCCTGAATTTTTATAATAATACCGGGTACCGACTATATATTTTAACCCGAAACAACCACTAAACTTCCGATAATTGAAACTGTCGCTCACTCGCAATTTCAGTTTAATTTTAATTTAAAAGAACGCTGAATTAAAAATAAGTAAATTATTATCGAGGAAGTGAATAATAATGTGCACAAAACGTGTCATTAAGACGTATCGATGATAACTCAGTTTGCAGAAACATGATTATTGATAAATTAAGATTTATCAATACTGTTTCCAAATCAATTCATTATGAGCTTTCTATACATATTGCATTATCGGCTTTAACTGTTTATTTCACTTTCAGATTGATGTGATATTCATGATGATATAATAAAATCGTCAAATAGTTGCTCTAATAAATCTTGTTTTCCTGCTGAGCTTTTAGGAAGCTCGCTGCTTACAGAGAATAATGACGCTAATTCAATTCTATGAAACTTTTAAGCGCAACGTTCCTAACATCTCATAAAAATGTTTAATAAAAAAGTTGCATTCTCGTAAAAATTATATACTATTGTTTAACAATATTATAAAATCTTTCAAATTAAATTCCTTTCATGTTTTACTAGTAAATAATTAATATTAAGAGAATTTAAGAATTTCTTTTACACGGAATTATATCTTTATTGTGATATCTTTATTCTTCGTTTATGAAGATATAACAAAGAACTAAAAAACTAAGAATTATAAAGAAAGCATATTACATAATCATAAAAATATCATACACTTTTGATTTCGAATTTTATTTTGATTGTTACAATTATTCTTTAACTTTTATTTTATATTTTTTTTCTTATAACTCGTGTCGAATTTAATTTTATATCTCTCATAGATTTTTCTCCCATCTCTATTCTCGGTTAGAAATAATATTAGAATATCTTTGCACGGTTCATTGATGACAATTGTTCAGTGTTCCATTCACCCGAGATTGATGCAGCTTTGACTGCGGCAGTTTAATCGAATATCCGTAATAGCTTTGTCTATTCTGATAACAGACCGGGCTTTATTTCGCACGGGTTCACTGTATCAAAAGATCTTATCTTGCTTATAGGTGCAATAGCGTACTTGACGCCCTTCACGGATACATATCGTCAAGATCTTTTCACATCCTGGTATGATGCTCTCGGTGAGGAAGTGCCTCATACTCCGGGTTGCAGGCCAGTATTGACCCTCGGCAATCAGGTGGAACTAAGAAACTGGCAGATCGATGGTTTGCCCAGGGACTCTCTGTCCATCGAAAACGCGGTTCTCGTGATGAATTCCAAGCGATGGCCTCTCTTCATTGATCCCCAGGCACAGGCGAACAAATGGATACGCAATATGGTAAGAGTTATTGCGGAAAACAGAGAGAATACTCTTTTATATCTTTTTTATGGAAGTTGTTTCTCATAAATTCCACGTCGCTATTAGGAAAAGAGATAGAGAATAAAACTTGTGAGATAAAACTTTGATTTAAATTATGTACCTATGGAATAGATTTAATGGAATAGAAGTAATTATATAAAACCACAAGGATTTATAATGATTATAATAAAAATTCACTATTGAAACATATTTGCTCTTTGATTTTTTAATTTTAATATTAGACAAAAGATATATTATTTTTTACCCAATAAAGAGATACACATCTATTAAAGCATAATGAATTTATAAAACTCAATCCAGTTCAATTCAATCCAATTTATCCTTTGTACAACAAATAATTTTAATGAAAAGGAATTCTGTGTAGAATATAAAATAATTCTATAAAAAATTTGAAATCGTAATTTAATTTAGAAAATATTAAAATACTTATTGTAGAAAACAAGAAAATCTCAAAAGCATTTTAATGCTAAAATATTATTAAACAATGTATTATTATATCAATATTATTATAACAAAATTAAAGATTTGAATGTAGGATAGAAAATAGTCTAATCTAATTATATATATTTAAAAGTTTAAGAAAATAATTAATTTTAGATTATAAAACTTTAATTCACATTAATCCTTTAAAATTAAATAAAAGGATGTTTTAAATTTTTTCATTATTATTTATGAAAATTGATACAATTTCTCCCGTTGCTTTGAATCGACTATATTTTCTCCAATTTCAGTGTAAACCAATCGGTCTTTCTATCGTAAAAATGACGGACAAAGAACTTTTAAGCGTCATTGAAGCTTGCGTGCGATTCGGAAAGTCTTGCTTAATCGAAAACGTTGGTACTGAATTGGAAGCTGCCCTAGATCCCATTTTGACACGTTCGCTGTTCAAACATGCTGAGCAATCGTGTATTAAAATCGGCGAGATTATCGTGCCTTATAACTTCGATTTTCGTCTATATTTGACCACAAGATTGTCCAATCCCCATTATACACCGGAGATAGCGGTAAAAGTGTTGATAGTCAACTTTGCACTCACTGTTAGGTGAGACTTGAAAACTTTCTGTCTCTCTCTTCGAAATATATAAATATTACATATATATTTTTCTAGAATATAAAGTATCTTTGCAAATTTTGTAAGTTAAGTGAATTTTTATTTTATTGATTCCCACAAAATAATCTATATGATAAAGTACGTAAAAGAAACTTTATATTTGCTAGAAAGAGAAAAGTTTTGTTCGACACTAGTTGACATGAGTCAGATTCCGCTTTATAGTTCGACTCGCGTCTGACGTAATTTAATTGTACATGTAACCACACAGCGGTTTTGTGGACCAGATGCTATCTCTGGTTACAATACAAGAGCGCCCTGATCTCGAGCAGGCAAGGAATGCGCTTATTATGTCGAGCGCGGAAATGAAACAAGATCTAGAGAAGATCGAGGACAGAATTCTTCACAGATTCACGGTATCCGAAGAGTCGACAGTCGATGACATTGACCTGATTCTTATCCTAGAAGCTTCTAAAGCTAAAAGCGAAGAAATCAAGGTCATGTAATGAAAACTCTGTAAACTGTTTTATTACATTAAGAAATTATTAAATTACTTTTATATCTTTTTATATCTTTCTTTTATCTGCTGCATTATATTCATTTGAGTAGAATCTTGCGCTATTCGGGTATAAAATAAATTATTAACATATATTTATCGGTTCGTTAGAAAAAGAACTTGAAAATATTATTTACTTTTAAAAATGTATGATAAAAATATGTTCTCTCTCTATTGTATAAATGTATCGCATAACAATTTCTCTCTCTTTCTCTCTTTCTCTCTTTCAGCATGTTTCTTTTGGTACAGGCAAAGGTAAAAGTCGCCGAAACTACGCAAGCAGATATTGATTTAACGAGGTCATTATACATACCAGTAGCAAGTCGAGCACAAATATTATTCTTTTGTATCGCCGATCTCCAGCGCATCGATACTATGTACCAATATTCTTTAGAATGGTTCATCGTTATATTCAATAACAGCATATTAAATACCACAAAAGGGAAAGGTAAATGTTCTTTGATCGCAGACAGTTTCTAGCTGTTATAGCAAATCTTTTTTTCATGATTCTGACATCGTATTTAATCTTTTAATCTTCATATTTATTCAGATGCATCTTTAGATATCATAGTGGTTAATTTAGCGTTATTTGATGTTGCAGAGAATATCAATGAATTACGGATTACGGATATCAACGAGAATTTCACATTCACACTGTTCTCAAATGTATGTCGCAGTTTGTTCGAGAAACACAAGCTCCTCTTTGGCTTTCTCGTTTGCGCACGTATTCTCTTGAACGACGGCACAATCGATCCAAAAGAATGGTCACACTTTCTTACGACAACCATACCGATACGGGTAAAACGTGATGCGAATTTATATGTGCAAAACTAAGTTACCTTAATCATTTTACAACCTTCTACATATTGAGAGAATTATATTATTTATAACAAAATATTACAATGAATGAAAATACAACTTATGTGTGGGTAATAGTTTGGATTAATTAATTTTGCTCCAATAACGATCATTAATAATTTGGCTTTACTATAATTCGAGTAATATATATTAATTATTTATATGTAGTTCCTACATTATAGTTTATATGGTACTTTGTTGTAAAAAATATATAATTAAAATTATAAATTCAAAAGAATTTATTTATACAAAGTTATAATTTTTGAAATCAAAAATGTCAACCTCAGTTATTGTTTTTCTCTATTATTACTCAATATGTGAAAATTATTTATTGCATATGCGAATACAATATTGCTATTGTAATTATCGTAACAGTATATGTAAAATTTGAACATTATATTAATATATTTTTGTACAGTAATAGATTCTTGAACCATGTTTCATTTTTTTACATTTTTATCTTATAACTGAACAATTAAAACAAATAAAAACAAAAACTAGAATTCTAAAATTAGTTTTTAATTTCAAAGATTAAAAATTTATGTAATTAACTTTTATTAAATTGTTTTTAATTCGCTTGTATCTTTCCAACACATTTTTACAATATGTTGTTAAATATAACTTGGTGGAAAAATATTCACTCCCTTTGATTCATTGCTAATATCAGAAAGTTTCTCTTTTTCTAGGAATTGCCAAATCCCGCACCGGAATGGATTACTGCACGATGCTGGAAGGAACTTCAAGCTTTGGAAAACCTCCCAAAATTCCATAAATTTACCTCATATTTTCAGCAATCACTAACTCAATTTAAAAATGTATTCGACACTCACGAAGCGCATCTGTAAGTGGATTATCTTCTTTCATATTTAAATACTTACAATTAGATAAATAAATAAATAGATAAATAAGAGAGAAAGAAATGTATTTTAATTTATTACTAATACTCAATATATTTTACATTTACTTTTTTGATGGACTTGTTATTTTTATAAAGCAAACAAAAACATATTTATCCACGGAGTGAAAAGTTTTCAAAAATTTTTAAGTAATTATAATCGATTAAGAGAAAGAGGGTTAAGAAATTCTTATCTTTTCCATGTAATGTTGTATCAAAATAAGATTTCAATATATAAAGATTAAAAAGAATTTAGAATTTTTATTTGTTTAGGGCAACATTTCCCGAACCATGGCAAATAAAACTCAATAATTTTGAAAAACTGCTGGTGCTCAAGTGTTTACGGCCAGACAAGGTCATCAATGCGATACAAATTTATCTAACTCAGAATCTGGGTCAGCAATTTGTTGAACCGCAAACAGCAGAATTCTCAGTAATTTATAAGGAGGCCTCCAACATTACACCGATTGTCTTTATCTTATCACCCGGTACTGATCCCGCCGTGGAACTAAACAAATTCGCTGACAAGATGGGTAAGAAATTATACTCGATATCTCTCGGCCAAGGCCAAGAACTCAGAGCGCAGCTGATGCTGAAGCAATCGGCGGAGATTGGCAATTGGGTCTTTTTCCAAGTTAGAACCTTTCTTTCTCTCTCTTTTGTTTCTCCTCTCTTCTACAAATAAATGCTTATACTGCAAGATATGAAAAAGTAAGAATATAGAGAAATAATTTATTGCGTGAGCATACTCATAATATTGCAATGATAAAACAGAACAAAGAGACAGGGAAATACAATACAATATATCTTATGAAGTGACTAAAGTTCTTCTGTGTTAAACATAAAATGAATCCTTCAGTATATTTTGAAACAACATTGCTCACTGGATTTGAGCACTTAAAGCAATTGTCATTTATTCGAAATTTAAAATATAATTTGTTTATGAGATATTCAGAAAATATAGCCTTCTTCAATATATTCTCATTCCTTAATTTTAGAATATTTATAAGAATAGAATCGATAACATAATTCTTCCGAATAAAATGTAGCACGAAAACTGAAAAACGTTTTAAATTTTTACTGTAAATTGATGTTATTTTATCACTCTGCTCAGAGAGATGTTGAACTTTATAATATTAACGGATTTATTATAATCGCTCCTGTGACGCACGTGAATTTTTAGTTATGTGTCAATGAACATCATCAGTGGTGTCAACAAGCTTAAGATATTGATCCTCTCCTAATTTTTATCTTGATACCGTTGGTGATACTTGTGACACCTAACTGATATGAATACACGATCTAATATGAATATAGATACTGTAAGTCTCATCCGAGAATCACAGTATAATATATTTATATAATATATAAAATATTTATAATTCTGTTTTTTTTATATCAACTTTATTGAATTTATATTCCAAATGTTCATTAAATAATTAAGAAAAATAAATGTACATTTAAGGTGTACATTGTCTATTCGAAATATAAATTAATTTAATAGTTTTGAAAAACTATTTTTTATTTTGCGCAGAATTGTCACTTAGTACCAAGTTGGATGCCGAAATTAGAATCTCTCGTTGAAACATTGTCACCCGAAAATATACATCGGGATTTCCAATTATGGCTGACATCTGCATCGTCATCCGATTTTCCCATCAGTATTCTTCAAAATAGCAGTAAAATGACGATAGAAACACCGCGAGGTATAAAGGTATCATATGTATCAATTGTATCATTCTGTTTCACAATGTGCGAGATATAAATTTCTCCAATAAAATTATATTTTTCATTTTATGTTTCATTAAAAGAATTTTTCCCGTGAGTTCTTGCAACGCCAACAATTTCCATGTACCAACAACGTAACATTTTACGAAATAGTGTACCTTTGATGTTTTTACTATTAGAAAATTTACAAAGAGAAATATTTCTACAAAATGAAATTTAGCGTAAATAAATACCAGAAAATAAATTCTGTTTATACAATATAATTTTATTATTTCAAGAATTTATTTATATACCGCGATATTTCATCTTTTCTTGATTGTCTCTAGGCCAACATGTTCCGCGCGTACTTAACACAAGTGACAGAGATGCAAGAGTTTCTACAGTCGAACCCGAAAGCTCTGCCATTCAAGCGGCTTGTATATTCGCTTTGTATGTTCCATTCAATACTGCTCGAAAGGCGGAAATTCGGTCCTTTGGGATTCAATGTATCTTACGAATTTACAAACGGGGATTTAGCTATATGTATGTCGCAGCTGTACATGTATCTCATGGAATACGATATTTTACCGTTTAAGGTAAAATACCGATAAAAGACAGCGGAGATCAAAGCAGTCATGTTTCAAACATTTTTTGTTTAATTCTGTAAGAGTATTGGTGACACTATTACAAGAAATAGAAAGTTATGATATTTTCATATTCTAAACAAAAGATATGTGAAATTATATAAATAAATTTTAATTATATATAATAATTAAATATTTTATGTTTTCGTATTATTTAACAAGTTTTAAATCACATTTTATAATGAAATTATAATAATTATTAAATTATTACAATTATTAAAGAAAATATTTTTTACTATCGCATCTTCAATAATTTAAAAACTGAGAATCTTGTTTAATAGTATATAAATTCCTTTCTTTAATATTCTATTCCTAATCAAATAATCTAGAGTATTGATTTCCAATGGTTATTGTTTGGGCACAATAAAGGTTCTCATATATACTGCTGGGCATATTAACTATGGTGGACGAATAACGGATGATTGGGATCGTCGATGTGTTCTGACACTTCTCCAAGATTACTATAATGCTAATGTTGTTTCCCCAGACTATCAATTTGACCAACAAGGCATCTACTATCAGGTATCTATATCCAAATAAAATAATACATATTTTCTAAAAAAAAGGATACATATATATAACGTAAAAATTTATAAAAATCTTAAAACTTAGATTTTCGGCTGTACGGTGCGTATTAACTATATAATATTAACATTACATTGGCAATCATTACATCATATTACATTACAACATTACATTACATTATGTTATACAACATTACATTACAATCAGCCGGCAACGAAAGTTAAAGTTAAAAGTCAACAAGACCTTTGCTCCTAAACGAGCAAAAGTCAAATAAATAGTCTAATCTGCAAATTAGCTCAATATGTATAAAACTGTCGTTTTTTATTTTATACCGATTACTTAGAAGTCCGATTACGTAGATATCTTCGTTAAGTAAAAGACCTTTTAATTTTTATATTGGATTAGAACTTTACACGATCTTACAAAAGTAAAAATTAGTTATGCGATCTTCTTATTATTCTGAAATGGAAAGGAAGAAAACTAAAACTTGTGATATGTAATATTTCGTACAAAATCATTTATATGTACATGAAATATATACATGTCATCGATTTCTAATACGAGAACAATTTCAAATATTTGCGAAACCGTGCACTAATAAATAAGAAAAAAACAAAAGAATAGAAGAATGAAGGGAAAGAATAAGTTATTAAATCTTATCCAAAGAACTCATGCAGTTCGAGAAAATTCTTTAGATTGTAAAATCTCTCTGCTCTCTAAAAATTTTCTAAAATATTCTTTATGATTTTCATGCGTGAAGTTACCAGCTACAGCATCATTTAACAATTACCTGGATTACATAAAGGGTTTTCCTTTAAACGACGACCCGTCGCTGTTTGGCATGCATTCAAACGCTGATATAAGCTGTGCGCAGGCGGAAACATATGCCTGTCTCGCAACTCTATTAAGTTTAGAAACAAAAGAGATCGGTGTTGCAGCTGTAAGTATCGAGGAGGTGACAACTCAAATAACCAACGACATGCTGGCCACAATACCTGAACAATTCGATTTAATCGCGATGCAAGAGAGGTAATATTAGAGATATATATTTTAATATCTTTTCAAAATCCTTTTTTTAACGTGGTATTTTTAATGTGATTAGATAATAAAAAAGGTCCTGCACAATTTTATCTGATATGTGATAACAAATATCTTTTTATGATATATGTAATATGTACAAAAAAGCCTTTATTTTAATATCTTAATTTAAGCTTTTTTGAAACTGTACTTTTACATAAAATTTCTCGAGAAAATGGAGATCAATTTTGAGATATGTATTTAAAACAATACACAGCGCGTATTCAAGTAACTACACAGTAAAAAATAAAATGTTAATTTTAACATTTTTTGCATGTCCCAGAAAGTCCACTCTAAATTTTAAGTTAAAGTAACTCATTCGTCATATGTTACTTCTTGACAAACTAGAAATGTTAAGTAATTAACACAATACTTTACATTTATTTTTGTTATTGTAACTTTAAGTGTGATGTAAAAATAACGTACAAAGTAATTAAAAACTACATGGAAGAGAAGTTACAATAACTCATCAGAAAAGTTGATAGAACATTTTCGTTCATACAATATGAACATTTACTTTTTATGTTATATTAACACATGACAGTAATTATTTCAACTTAAATTATTTTTGATAGAAACATTTAATTTTAGTAAATTTGATTATTTTATACGTCAAAGTTCATGATTATTTGAAGATTTACTTTAACTTCTTTTAGAATGTTAAACTGACTTTGTGACATGTTGATTGTTTAAAATTATTGTGTTAAAAGCATTTCAAATAATATTCCATTTCTAAGAGACATACACAAAATGTTAAGTTATGAAGTTAACATTAATGTAACATAAAATTGTTATAAAAGTAATAACATATCAGTTGTATGTTAATTTTACATTGAAGTAGTAATCAAAACATGGCAACATAAGAAAATTTTAACATATGGACGCACACTTTTTAACGGTGTACGTAAAATTGATATTGATCTTGTAAATTGAATTTCAGGTACCCTGTATTGTATGAGGAATTATTTAATACTGTATTATTACAAGAAGCCAAACGGTACAATGGTTTACTCGAAATCGTGCAATCAACGCTGCGAGACCTTTTAAAAGCTTTGAAAGGCTTGGTCGTCATGTCAAAGCAGTTCGAATTGATAGCTAACAGTCTTTTTAATAATAAAATACCAGCGAATTGGCAAAGCGAGAGTTACCCTTCGTTAAAACCGTTGGGTAAAAAAATTAAATTTAACGCATAAATTTAACAGCCTGCTATTACGCTTTTGCTTTAAATCCACAAAAAGCCAACTGTTATAACAAGTGTTCTTCATCATTTCGAGCAGCCGCGTGGTACCTCGACTTAAAGGAAAGGATTAAATTTATAAGCGATTGGCAAGATAACGGTATACCGTCAGCATTTTGGATGTCAGGGTTCTACTGCCCCCGAGCCTTCCTAACAGGAACGTTACAAAACTTTGCGCGCAAACACGCAGTGTCCATTGACACAATCGATTTTAGCTGCAAGGTACGCTCTCAGCCTTTAATTAATCGATAGCTCAACACGTACCATATTACGTTGCGTATAGGCTGACACGCAATTTATAATAATTATAAGAAATTTAATTTAAGTTTTATTAAGTTTAATTGAAGATTGATATGCTCGATCTTTTATTTGTCACATCTAGTAATCAATTAAATCAAAATTTTACATGTGAATTTTTAAACGTTCACATATAAATATCACGTGTATATTTGAATTGTAACGTAAAAAATATTAGATTTAAATTGATATACGTGCACGGTTTCTCAAATATTTGAAATTGTTCTCGTATTGAAAATCAGTGACATGTATGTGTTTCATGCAAATATAGATGATCATATATGAAATGTTACATATCACAGGTTTTATCTTCCATACCAACACAAAAACCAACAGATGGTTGTGTCGTTTACGGTCTTTTCTTGGAGGGCTGTCGGTGGGATGGAAAATATCTAGCAGAATCCTTACCAAAAGAATTATTCACTGGTTAAATATTAATAATAATTCCTTTTATGTTGCAATTAATTCAATACCAAAACGTTAAAATGCTTATATAAATATAAATAATTATACGTTTGTTCATTTATTAAAGCTCATTAAAATTATGAGTTATTTAGTTACTACATGATTCTGTTTTAGTAATATATGATATCGTTTGTTTCCTACCTAGAGATGTCACCGATACTCTTGCTACCAGAAATCGATCACGTAATACCATCGTATGGAATTTATATATGCCCCGTATACAAAACTATTGAGCGTTCTGGAACTCTAACCACAACAGGACATTCCACAAACTTCGTTCTAACAATGGAAATTCCTGCTGACAAGCCACAATCGCATTGGATAAAAAGAGGAGCAGCCATGATATGCGCCCTGGACTATTAGCATTCTTATATCGTTTTATTATGATTGATGAGATGCAACATTAATAGTCTTAACTATGTACGCTGCGATAATCAACAACTGCAAATGTATCTCTTCATTGTGAAATAGTGAAATTTTATTAATAAAAAATAAACCTTCATATTTTTACTGAATATTTTTTATTTTCTGAATATTTTAGATTTTCCAAGATAGTTCCAAGATAGTGAAAATTGATATAGACATTTAATCCATAAAATACACACAAACCGCTTGCCGAACTAAATTAACTTAATATTTGCATTCACTTATCATTCTCGTATAATTTAGGATCTTTACGAATATATTGCTCATGCGCCGCAGTTGACCATTTATATATCACTGCTGACATAATAAAACCTAAAATATGGAATATAATTAAGAATTATATTATATTATAGAAGAAAAGAAAATAGAACTTTGAGAAGTATCACGTCAAGTATGAATTATTAATTGAAATAATGATAAAAAGCCGAGAAAAATAAATTTATATAAAACTAAAAATTTATATCATTCTTTGCATACACACTTTGCACAAAGAGAAAGATTCGTTCTTATCTCCTATTTGTACGATAATCTTTTACCGAGTTACGAAATTATTTACGAAATTTTACTTCTTCGTGCATTACATGTTTGAATATGAATGAACGCAGAAATGGGTTACGTATGCATTACAGTATTATTAATTGATCATGGTAGCCCACTTTGGCTAACCACAACCCACTAATGGCCTCAGTCTCCTAATTTCGAAAATATAAGTCTACTCTTTTCAGTTGTCTTATAGTTTGTTAAAACAAAAAGTAAAATTAATATAGCAGAAAAATATAAATATTTATATTAAAATAATCCCTTGTGCGTGAATGTGAACACACAATGATGTATGCAATTATTTGTAAATGTAATATTTAAATTAAATCTTGATATAATTCACACCTGGCAGCACTGTCGGAAGTGCATATATTATTCTATCCACCAAATTAGGTATCCCATGAGTCACCGATTTTGCCCAAGCTCGTTGCTCCTCAGGCGCTAAGCTGTAGTATAAGATTCTACGAATTCGAATTGGTAATTTGCCAAATTCCAAACCCATTTTGCACGAGTCACCGATGATAAATCAATAACTTGATTGCAACTAATTTCACCGTTATTTCTTTGACATATCTTTCACGATTTGCCAAAAACAGAAAAGAAACAAAACAAGACAATAAATTAACATACAAAGCGCTCTCTAATAATTGCAAATTAAAACTGTATTATCCCGGTTGTTAACTACATCAAATGATAAGAGCTACTACCGCTAAAATTATCTTGAAATATGACGATATAGAAGAAAACTCCTATTCCCTCATAGGATAGTAAGTTATTGTAACCGAGAATTCTAAATTTCCAACAAAGGGTCATGTATATCCGCTCAGAGTCATGCATGTTCATTGTATAAGAGAGAAAGAGAGAAAGAAAGAGATGTGTGTGAACTAAAATAAGACTGCAGTCCAGTTAACGTTTCAAATTCTTCAGAATACTTTCTATCCTTTTCCTTCTTTCAAATAAAAAGAAGGAGAGAAAGTTTTTTAAAGCATTTGAAGCATCAATTGGATCACATCCTAAATTATAATAGATTAAAATATATTTTTACTAGATTATATATATAAATAGAATGAACTATTCAGTTAATCGATCAATGAATCGATATTTTAAAGTTCACTTAATAATTTGACTTACTTTTTACCTAATTAATGTTTGAACAGCTTTTTCTATGATTTATAATATTAATTTAAAATAGAAAATTGATATTATCACAATTAATGACAATCCATATTTTTCAAGCAAATTTGTAGTTGCTATTTCTTAATAAGATTTCATTTTTTTTAATTTCTATCTTCTTTGTTTTCGTAAAAGTTTGCATTTAGAAATCTAAATTTGTCAACAGATGTTATATAGGAGACTAAACAAACAATTTCAATACTCATTATTTATTAACATGCATTTATTACATAAAATGCATACCTTTAATAATACAAATACGTAGGATTGATATATTTACTATAATATATCTGCATATTTATTTATTTGCATCCTGTATTTCTTGAAAAATAAACTAACTATGATAATAAAGTACATTTTAATTAACAATAATAAGTTCCTTAAATAACAATAAACGCTAATTTTGCTAAAAGAATAATGTATACATCATTTCTA
Source organism: Ooceraea biroi (assembly GCF_003672135.1). NCBI lineage: Eukaryota > Metazoa > Arthropoda > Insecta > Hymenoptera > Formicidae > Ooceraea > Ooceraea biroi. The sequence goes on from NC_039506.1 coordinate 4,858,615, forward strand.
TCCTTAATATATTATAATAATAATACGAAATTTTAATGCTCAGTTAATGTTACATGTTAATTCTGTTACATTAATATAATTTTCATCTTAAACAGAGAAATAGGCCAATATAACTTGCGCAATTTGCCCGTCACATTAAACATACATATTCAAAAAATTCAAAAACATAATTATAAAATAAAATAAGAAAACAATAATGAAATAAACAAAATCACAAAAGTAATAAAGATAAAAATATTAACTCAAATAATATGTTTTAAGATTTCTCCGATTATATTACTTTCAGCAGCGTGATACGTTCTTTTCTTTCGGGAAAATGCTTTCTCGTCCAGGCTATTGTCTCCTGGGACGGATACAGTTCTGGCAAAAATTTTTTTATCTCTCGCAGTAAGATGATAAAAAAATATAGACGGGCACGTGGCGAAACCAGCGCATGCCTATACAGTTACGCGTAAAATTTTCGCTGCGTGACCCAGAATCTCGTGAGCTTGTGAGAGAATCAGGCTTTTCCTGATCATCGACCCTCCGGTGCTGGGTCCAGACTGTCGTAGCAACTGTGAAGTGCGACGCGTCAATAAGTGCGATATAGCACAAGGACACCTGTTTGCCTCGATCGGCGCGTACGCCGGCAAACGTGCCGTTTGCGAGCGCGTTACGAGCAACAATCGGGACATGATTGCAAAGTTTACGCCTAGTTCCGCGCGACATACGAGGAAAATCCGCTTTGTATTTCATTCCATCGTACAATACGATTGCGTCAATTCCTGAGATTAGATGCTTGATCAACGGATCGGTAAAGCCTATTATAATGATAATTATATATTATATAATAAGATAATTATATATTATAATGATAATTAGAATCTAACAATTTTACGATCAACTATTCTCCTTTCATTGTCCAAGAATAATTAAATGTTTATTTTATTTTAAATATTAGCGAGAATTTATAATCAATGGGGACTGTCAACGAACAAAGGAATATGATCAAGCTGTCATATGAATAACGCGAATAAAACAAGTACAAAAATAAATTGAACGGACGTTATTTTACGAAATTATCAGCCGGTTCCGCGATAGCGCCTCGCACGAAGTTCGTCGTTGGGAAATGCCCTACTTCTCGCCACGCGGCGGTTCAATTTACACGATTATCTAGCCACGGCCAATACGCTCAAAAGTCAGCCCGCGCGCGGGATAATTCCAATTATGACCAAGAGTCGACCACGAGGGCGATGACGACGCCGAAGCAACATATGCCTCCGCCCGGCTTTATCAACGTCCGCGCCTGTTGCGCCTGACGACTCCTCTCTTTATTGGCCCTCCCTTCCCCACGTACAGCCGCCCCTTCGTCTTTCATCCGACCACCCTCCGCCACGTCTTCCTCCACCTCCTCCTCCTCTCCCATATCTCTCCACGCTTAGCGGCTTGATACATCCCTGCGGACTGTACGAGCGAGGGGAGCTCTCGCACCCTTCCGCCCAGCCAACTATCTACCCTCCGCCGCCCTTCCGTTACCGAGTGGAGTCGCGCGCTCATGCCAGTTCCTGAGGTAGTAGCGACCGCACATCGCACAACAGCAGCAGCGGCAACAGCACCCAGTCAGCACCCACTTGTCGGCTGGCTGATACCGTGCCGACAGCTCGTGCTGGCAAACGGCACCGGCGGTCCCGGCGCGCAACTACCTGTGAGATTGTCAGCATTGCCAGCAGCGGCGAATCAAAAGCGCGACGTACGTAGAACAATAGTAATTAGTGCGACGCCTAATTGACGAAGAGCGCGAGCCGCTAAGTGCAATTGACCACGCGCGCGCGCGCATCGACGCGGCCAGCTGCAGCCTGTTGCAAGCGCCGATCATGACGTGAGTCCAACGATTCTTCCTTTTTCTCCTTTTTCCTGGCTCGCTCGCTTTGCGTCACGACTTTTGCGAGCTGATTCAGCGATTAAGCTCTCCACAGTGATTGTGTCCGATTATGTCAATGTTATGTTATTAGTACGTATCGCATCGCAATTGGATTAAATCGCTGTCCGTGTTCTGTGTATCATGAATCGGTTAACCCGTAACCCGGAGGCTTTTTCTTTTTTTTTTATTACAATGCATTTTCGAAGAATACGTGATAATGGCCTTTGAATGTTTAAATTCGCAGAATGTGCGCGCACTATTCATTACACATTTAGACATATGGAATACTGTTCCGCGCCTTTCTCTCATATCACTGATGCGTTATCGGTGAACGCCAAAAAAATCACGGTTACTTCCGCTTGTATGTATGGTCAATGTTAGCTACGCATTCACGCAAGTGCCGAATCGTGTTTCTTACGGAGTTTGGTACACCCGAATAAAAAAAAGAGCCACGGCAAATCATCGCCCTACGTACGCCGGTACGCGTGCTTTCCATAATTCATACGCATACGTAGAGTAATCGAGCGCACTGAATTAGTTAATTGCAACGCTTATGCATAACAGGTGGAAAGTCACGGTGGAAACCGCGGCTGTTTTCGTTATTGATAAACCGGACCGTAGCTGCAGTTTACATGTGTTGAATGCGAACGTACGTGCACAATGTCGATACGCGTCATAAGCATCATCGATTGATCGCCGACGTCGACGTAACGCAATCGCGCTCAATTTGGTCCTTTTTCACGAGCTGGCCGCCTGCCACGCGGCAGACAGCGGCCAAGAAAAACAGATCGTCCGGAGGAATACCGGAGAAAAAATCTTGGGAAGTCATCCCATAAAAAACTTTGATGTACGTGTCCCGATGTCTCCTGCCCTCCCGCGGTACACGCCGGAGCATCTCTCTGCCATTGCATTTTTCAGCGGCTTTGTTCCTTTTTTAATGTGACGCGCGCTTGTGCCGCGGCGCACACACGATGCCGTAATAAGAAAAGTGTAAAGGACTTGGAGAGAGCTATGAGGTATGCACCATGAGAGTATCGATTTCCCGGTGCAAATATAGCCACTTTCGTTGAAAGTTCCTTTGTTCCCTTCACCGTGGTGAACCATATGATAGCGAGTCGGCGTGCGCGATGAACAATGGCAGCAGATAGTAAGACGGCGACAGTGAATTTATTGAATTTTCCGCAGAAACTTGCGTCCCGCGAACTTTACATCCGTGATTGCATACACATGTCAGGCACGAGAAATTCTAACTCGTACGTTTACAGGGAACATTTTAATCCTTGTTTCGGATCCTTGCACAATTAACTTCGTAATCAACACTTGAGTTTGCAATTTATTTGAAAATTGTGAATTCATTTTGACGATCGTAAATCAACATTTTATTTAACGTGAAATTTGTATTTCATTTCTATTTATCTTTACATTTATGTTTGTAACGTGTTCCTATGTCTATATCTTTTATATTTATACACCTATATTTATATAAATATCTTTATATTTTTATTTAAAAACTTATAGCCGTTATGTGTGCGGCGCTGTTTTATCTAACACCTAATACTATCAATAGCTTTCAACAAAATATCATCTAACGACAAAGGCGACATTATGAAAGTGATTTGTAGCGCAACAAATAAGCTGCGTTTAAGCTATATGCTTAAGTCAAGGATGTTACCGTATACCTTTGAAATTTATTAGCGATATATGGACACAGTTCATATCGCACATGTAGCAGAATGTGTGTAAAGAAAATTTTATGCGAGTAACATAGAGCCACAATTTTACATTCACCAAGGTTATAACATCATAAAACGAAGCACACTGCCACGGTTAAAGTCATTTAAAAGTTCTTATGAACGTTATAGATTCAAGTATAGTATTGTGGCTGAAAGAACAGCTATCGATTCATACTTCGCAAGTTGAAGAAATAAAGTTCGCAAAACTTTCTCTTGTCATTTTCGCATTACCTTGAGAAGTACGACACACATTATTCACATTTTCGCGTAAGTTTCTCGTATACCATACGATTCGAATATTCTCGTATGAAAGCTAATATACGAGTCGTATACAGTCGAGATACACCAATATGCAACGCAACGTTTCAATACACGAGAGTCACTAAATCAATAAATCTTATAAGTCAATAAAGATGAAATTTTCATTTATATCAATTTCTGCACAGTATTATTTCACATATAAAACCAAATGCATACCAAAAAATTGTTCAAATAAAATAGCAAGTTTTTATATTATATTTTATGTTTGCTGATTTTTATTTGAGTTATTGCTTCATAATTGCTTTTTTCACAAAGTAGACAAAAAATATGTCTCACTATTGATATCGTCCTCTTTTCAACAGCTTCCACAAACGTCATATACACGTATCGTTTTCCTCGTTTTATGTTAAATCCGCTGAATGTGCAACAATTCGAGCAGCTCATGCATGGAAACCGTTATAATCAAGAGATGCAGTGATGTGCAAAAGCCTCTGCATTTCGGAAATACACTTTTGCGGTCGGCGATATCAGATTTCCTGCACGACTCGGGAGGCGTACGTCTCGTCGTGCGTTTTCCGTTGTCATTCCGCGGATATTTCTAATTTTCCAAGTCTCGGTGGAGCACTGGGATTACCGTCGTATGCCGAACGAGAAAATAAATGCGGGAGAGCGAGAAAATACGTGGGCGACGTATATGGCTCCCACGCCCGAAGAAAAATCCTTTACAACTGGTATCACGAGCCGCGGGTGGGGAGAAAGATAATAATTCGCGATATATGTGTCGATATATACGCGCGCACAAGCGTAATACATTAATATTCGGAAATGACGAGGACATCGCCGAGCGAAGTTGTGTCGTATGACTGCTATATTTTTCTTTAATTGCGAGACATCCACAGAGATGTAAGTGGTATTATCAATCTCATTTCAGTATAAATTTTTCTACTACACCGTAAGAACTGTATACAACAATTTATATCGTTTTGTATCTACCGAAAACGCAAAACTTGTCATTGGAAAACAGCGAAAACTTTTAAGACGCGACAAAACTGAATGCTTGAAATGGAAATGCTTCTTTTTGTTTGTAAACTCTTCTTCTTCGGGTTCATTTCTTGTGCAAATATTTTACAATCATATCTTTACGTGTGTGGCTTGTTAAATCTTTGTGCACTGCATTTACAACGAAGATTTAAAAATGACGGAAAAATTAGATTAAAATGTATATCAAATTTATAATGTTCTTGACAAGCAAATGCAAATAAATACAAAACGTAAATGCAAATATAAAATGTAGAAGAAAATATTGTTGAATTGTTGAAATATTGTTGTACGTGCAAATTCCTCTTTGTTATTTGTACTCTTAATCAAGTCCTAAATCGAGTTTGAAGAAAAAACAATTAATGTCGCAGTAGAAACCATTAAGTGCCACTTCAATCTGCCTGTGGAGAAGACGAAGTTTTCATGCGGCTTCCGGTTGTCGCGGTACTTTTCCATAAATGGTATCTTTAGCAAATTACATAAAGGTTACTTAAGGTAATTAAATTTGACATTATACAAAAATTTACATTTATATATCGCATTAAATATGGCAACCTGATTCTTAATTCAAAATAATGCAATAAAATATAATAAGATAATATATACTGTCTTTATTTAGACAAAACCAAGATCAAAATTCTCGTAAACAAATGTAAAAGTAACCGCGAATCTTGCTGATACCATTTTTGTAGGAAAACAGACAGAAATAATCCATAGTATGTGATATTTAATGTAAGCTTACATATCCCCTCTTTCTCTCTCTCTCTCTCTCTCTCTCTCTCTCTCTCTCCACGGCGCGAACGGAGTAATTGGACGCGTAGCTGGCTCTTTTTGGCATCGGAAGAGTCTGCCGGCCCATTTCCGGATCGCGCGTCGCCTCTCTGATCATTTAGTTGTTTACATTCACGGATTCGCTAGTGATCCGCCACTTTGAAATTCGTTAATTAGCGCCGGACAGCCTCAAATCTGTGCTAAGCGCCGAAAAAACATTCAAACTTGTGCCTACAGTCAATCCTTTTTCACCCGTTTATTTATAGCAATCGCTATGCTAAATAAATGGTACAACGTTGAGTATAAATCCCTCAAATAATTTGAGATAATATTGAAACTCTACATTGGACCATTTATCGGTTGATAAACAGAATATACCTCTGTCTGGTTCTACTTTTCTATTTTTACAAAAGTAAACAAAATTCCTGTAACACACAGAATTCGATATTTTAAGGAAAAAGTTAAATATATTACGTGCAAACTTTATAGTGTAAATATATGACACCAATAAATATAAATCTATAGACTTGTAACATATATTCGTTATTAAAAACGCTTAAAAAACGGGAATATATGTTATAATCCAATATTTTTCAAAGTACAAATACAGTTACATGCGCTTTTGCAAATGATATATTACATTTCTTGTTGTAGACGGGTTGATTCAACGCGAGATAAACGGTGCGTTGCAAATAAAATATCATAATTTACAACGGAAATGGATGAACCAATAACACGAGGTGGCAGGTGGGTTTGTCCGAACGATCGACAATTGGCATTGCGAGCAAAGTAAGTTCGGCAATTAATTTTTAACCAAAGTAAATATCAATGCCTAAGTAACGACAACTTGAATCATTGCTTCATGGCTGATAAACTTAAATTTTTTTTACGAATAAGTTCTGCTTTAAAAATCGATTTTATAAGCAGCATAATTTGCATTGCTATTAAATCGCTATCGCAAGTAAATTGATGTTTATAGGTAATAAATTATAATTAGTTGTGTGCATAAATTACATATCAGCGATGTTGAATTGAATTTATTCATGGTATACAGATTACGAACGGGATGGTCCGTGAAAACGGGATCCTTCGAATCTCACAGATGGGGAGAATATTCGAATTCCTGCACGAGCAGTGCAAACCGTTGCGGACAATCCTTCTTGCTGTCCGAAGAGGAACGACAAAGTATTATTCAGGTAAATCTCGTTGTAATGCAACGCAATTCACAAAACGTTCAAATCTTTCTTCCGAGCTTCCGATCGGATCTACTTTAATACTAAAAGCGAATTTCGGCATATAAAAAGACTGGATAGTTCATTCCTTATAATACAGATTATTAAAGGTAAAAGCGATATTGGTTATTTAAAGTTTAAAGAACAAGCAGACAAGCAATATATTTTGAAAGTAACAAAGCCAGGAACAAAGTGGTATGACCTATCCATGTTCAGCAGCTAAAGAAGCAACATACAACATATTAATATTCAAGAACGCCCCTGCTTCCCACATTATTTGCGTAGGTACTGAATAATTTCATAGCTATTTCCTCCTGTCGAGCAAGAGTATTCGTAGTAATATAACTATATTACTACGGGAGCGTATGCTCCCCTTTATCCCATCTGATTATGCAACTTTTATCCTTCTATCCTAATATCGCGAAACCATATTGATGATTACGGGCAAACGAGGTGAAATTCATTAAGAAAGGTAGAACATAATCTCGATGTTAGATTTTCACATTACGGATATAGGAAAATGATGTTCATCAATAGATAAAGTAAAATAAATATATTTTGTCGCATAAAGCTCGATTTGATAAAAACATAATTTAATTTTTTTTTAGCTAAGAGCTAGGAGTGTATAAATAATTATCAAACTTCGAAAGAAATAAAAATTATATCAAATTCTTAAATTCTTGAAGAAATTTATTCAATTACCATTGCATAAACGACTTGAGCGCACAATTCGTTCAAACCTTTCATTTTTCTGCCCTAGTTTCAAGCCACGAATATTTTCACAGGTAATACAAAGGGCCGAGGCTTTGGATCTGTCGGAACAGGAGCGAGTCGGAAGACTGGTCGAGAGGCTGGAGAACATGAAGCGGAACGTGTGTATCGTGACGTCCACCAGGTCGAACGAGAGACGTGGCTGCGGAACTCGATGCTCTGGCGGAGCCCGTTGTGTCTGTTCGTGCGCGCTCTGTGGCGAAAAATTCGGCACAGTACTGGGGGCGAGTGCAAATCTTTGCAAGGACTGTCGCAAGTTCGTCTGCCAGAAATGTGGTATTGAGGCGACGAGACTGAACCCTTCAAAGGGAAGCGGCGACGAAAGTAGTGCGACCTCGTCGCGTAACTCGTTACGCGTCATAAGGCTCGCTCAAGAACGTATACCCGTTAAAAGGATCGTCCAAAGATCACAAGGCAATGCACAAAGGCAGTTTCTCTGTCGGATTTGTGCCGAGACGAGGGAAATGTGGAAGAAAAGCGGCGCCTGGTTCTTCAAAAGTATGCCCAAGTACATCCTGCCAGAGAAAAAGGTACGGGACAAAGTTGTAAACTTGAATACTAAAACATACGAACTCTCAAAGAGTGAGTCCAGAAGAATTTTAAAAAGTTTCTATCATTTTATGGATCTTACATCTATGCATACATTTATCCTAATTCCAGCTACCAAGACAAACTTTTAACAATTTTCCTATTTTTTACGCCACAATGAAAAGTAACTTCCTATATTTATATCCAAAAATTTCATTTATCAGAAAAAATTATGTATTTAAATTAAATCATGCTTTATAAAATTCTGAAGCTTAAAGTGTTTTTTATACTCATTTACAAATTTATTTCAAAACTTTGTGTTGCTTGATCCAGAACTGAATATAGAGTGACCCGAATAGCTCCAATCCGAGATCAGTTGAACTAACTAGAACTGATCTAGAATTAGCCCTTGCCTGTCCATCTAATGAAACAGTTATACATGTCAGCAGTGTAGATGCAATCAGGATATTGGAACATATTTCAACGGCAACCACATTCCCGTAAACCGTGCTTATTACACATGGCAGAAATCGAACAATACCTCTTCACGGCACGTGGCACTCGAGTTTCACCACGATCTCATGTTGACATATGTCTCGTTATTTATCCGCTTCTTTTTTTTCGGTACATCATGGTAGCTCGATTTCTGCTCTGGTTTTCCATCAATACCAGTGCATACGACGAATTGCTCGATTTTCCAAAGACATATAGTACATAATAGCTGTGTCTGTACAACATTCAGTACAAGGAGAGCAATAACTAAGAGATTTTCTATAATATTTTATCAAGTCAAGACAAAATTCATGTTTAAAAATTTTTTTAATTTTTTCAGAATTGTATTCTTGCCTTCGAAATTAACTAATTCTCTAATAATAAATATAACAGAAACAGACAAAATATATAAATGCTAATACGATATTTCTAAACGCATAAATCACGTTAAATATAATACAAACGTTTTCCTTTCAGTTTTTACAAATTAAATAGTGTTAAAAATCTATGCACTACGTAACATACATGACTAACGAAATTATTGATAATTATATCAATAATATATAAAATTATTGATAAAGTTGAATTTCCTTGCATCCACTGATATTCCTCATCTTTTTCATCAATTTGATAGCAAAGTTTTACACAGGAACGCGGATGGTCTCGACCGGGACACAGAACATCAACGTGGACGATAGGCGGCCCATGTAAGTCCTTGGACTCAACTGATGCCCAGGATTCATCATCCGATGACGATGCAACACGACGACTCGCCGTAGTCCGTGGCCACTCCGTCTCACCTACGAATTTATCGAATCGTGAAAGCACCCCTACAAGATTAACGGTTTCCAGTCCCGGTACCGCCGCTTCATCGCCGAGAAGTCCTCGAGGAAGACCAAACGGTCTGTCACCTTCAGGCTATGATACCAGCTCTGATAGACTGGACAAGTCCTGTCTATCGATCACGTCACAGTGCAGCCGTCTCTCTCCCACGGGTTCGATCAGCACTCCACGTTCGAGGGCAAGCGGCAGGAGTCCAAATGGATTGCAGGTAGAACCGCGCGTGTCCTTCGAGGATATCTTCGTGGACAATGAGAAAGCTAACGAAGCCGATGACGATGAAGAAGAAAATACCGAAGAGGCGCGCAAGGACGCTCTTGTCTCCCTGGACCGATCGAAGAGCTCTCAGGTACAATCCCTCAGGTACGTAACGACGATGATGAACGGGGTGGAAGTTTGAGCTTACGTGAGGAATCGCCGCAGAGTGAAGACATCGACGATGGCAACATCGCCAGTGGCGACCACGCCGACCACGCCAGTCGAACGGTTTCAAATGATGGGCAAGATTCTCGAGAGGAACGCGGAACGGGATGCGAACAAATCCTGCTCGAACCAGGACAGTGCCAGCAGCAGGATTCGCAGCCAAGTTGGGACGCCAAGGACCCAAACGCAGGAATGCTCACAAGGTCGCTTACAATGCTCTAACAAATAATTTTTGCAATTACAGTTACTGGCCATTTCGTATGAAATTATTAGCTATTTAAGAAGACATTTCTGATTGTTATAGTCTTTAATTTTACGTGAAAGTTTTGTTAGTCATCTTAATTTAAAATTTAATTAACCGAGATACTATTAAAACTAAAATTTACGATAAGTAAATTAATATCCAATTAAATGTTAGCAAAAAAGAACTATTTTCCAACTTCTATTACTGAATATTCTAATTTCCTAAAATACAAATTGTTTGAAATATGAATATATAATAAGGGACTATTTTATACATAACAATAAAAAAGCCAATAGTTGTGCAATTCAGTCTAATTAGGAGGAAATTGAAAGCGAATTGTTAATACAGAAACGGGACAAGATTATGGAACTCTCGAAGTCTCCTTGCGATACGACCCAGCGGATCAGTGCCTCCAGTGCAAAGTGGAACGTGCACGACGCCTAATGCCCATGGACATCCAAGGGCTCGCCGATCCTTTCTGCAAACTGAACATATTGCCCGTTGGGAAAGCAGCGACAAGCAGGCGGCTGCGAACAAAAACGGTGCACAAGACGCGCGATCCCGAGTTCAACGAAATAGTGAATTTCTACGGAACAACGGAAACCGACGTATAAATCAATATTATGACACGTGGATATCAATTCGCCCGCAAATGATAGTCATAGTACATGTTAGAAATTTCTCGTACTAGATCTCGAGCGGCAAGGCATTACACGTCGTGATCCTCCAAGACGATCCATCGGGCCAGGACTTCCTGGGAGAGGCGAGATTTCCCCTGCACGAATTACAACCATATCAAACGAAACACTACAAAGTCTCTCTGCGGACTCATTACCCAGTATGTTGAGCAGAGAATTATTCCCAGAAAATTCTTCATTATATTTCAAAAATTCCTAAAGATAATTCTTTACTAGTAGGAAAAACTGCCTAAAGTTAAATCTATTGTTAAAATCTTGTTGAATTATAATTCCACGAAAAATGTACAACAATTTATTAATATGACTAATAATATTAATCAATTGCTATTGACATTTTTTGATTGATTTTGGCTTTACGACACACACACACAAAATATAAAATTTAACTCTTTTATACTTATTCAAGATAAATTTTTATAATTAAAGAACGCAATATACAAAGGTAAAAAGAAGACATGTTTTATACTCTTATCAGCAATATGTGTAGGTGGACAACGAAGAGGAAACCTGGGGCACGTGTTCAAGCGGTCGTGGACAGATCCAGATAAGTCTGAGCTACTGCACGCGCCGGCGTGCTCTACTAGTCACGGTACACCGGTGCACGAATCTCTTACCCATGGACAGCAACGGGTTTTCTGACCCGTTCGTCAAATTAGCCCTCGTCGAGGATGCGACAGACAATCATCGTCAACAACGTTTCCTAGACTATTCAGTCGCTCGCGCTACTGCCAAGAAGCTGACCGGGAAGAAAGCGGCCGGCCGCAGCTCACAGAGCACGAGCACCAAACGAAAGACGCTGAATCCAGAGTGGAACGAAGAGTTCGCTTTTGCAACTCGCTTGACGGAGTTGATGAAGCTGACATTGTGCCTCTCCGTATGGGACAAGGACTTCGGCAAGAGTAACGACTATCTGGGTACTCTGCCCTGTTACTAACCATGGCTCTTTATTACTTCCCCCCCCTTCTCGCCCTTTTTAATTTCAAGACATATCTTCGAAGTGTTATTTAGAAAATCCTAGAAAACTTGTCTATGTACATAGATCCTAGAATGTCTTATTATAAATCTTAGAAAATATTACCCGAAAGTTCTCACAAGCCATATAAATAAAATTATAATTATAATTTATCAGAGTTTAATTTAATTACCATGCGTAATTGAAATCGAGATAAAGAAATGTTTTTTGTTGGTAACAGTATTAATTTTGTATACTGCTTGTTGTTTATAGAGAGAACTCCTTTAGAAATACAATTCCTTAGCGTTCCTAAACCTACTTTGCCTAAGCACGCGACGTAATAGCACTTCTCTGCACTTGACACTTCCAGAAAAATTGCGCTACTTCTTTCCCACTGGTTTGCTTAACGTGCAACTTTTCCTATCATTATAGCTAATGAACGAGTTCGCTTGAGCAAGATACCTTATAAATTATTAGAATCCCGAATAAATTGGTAATAATTAAATTGGTAGTAATTAAATTTCAACGCGTATATTTTGTATGTCAACAATTTATATTACTCGTGCAAAAGAAATATATATTTGCATTTATCTAATGCACATATATATCTTTTCAAATTTTTAGGCGGGCTTATGTTAGGTTGCGGTAGCAAGGGAGCACGTTTGCGGCACTGGATAGATGCGATCAAGTTCCCGGATCATCGTCATCTGGCATGGCACAACCTGGCCGAGATGGACGTACCCATGGAATGATAACTCTATTCCGGCGACCGGGAAGGAGGTCAAGATTAAACGCGCAAAACATGCGGGCTTTATCGGTACTTTGTGCACGTACGCACGCTGATGCGAGCACACGAGCACACGTGCATACATAATGGTGTACTTGGCGCGTGTATATTACCAATCTGTGCGTTCGAATCATCGTTGCTCAAAACAATCAAGTATTATAAAACGAAGAAAAGCTTGATACGAAAATAAAACAATCAACAGCGCACAATCCTCAACAGCGTCACAATTTTTGTACAATATATATGTATATTATATTATTATATAGTTTTCTTTCGCTCATATCGTTTTACAGTATAATAGAAAGAATTTTTAACAATTGTACTAATTACTAATCGCTTTCGGAATCTTCTTCCGCTTCCCGCAACCACTTAATAAACGGCTGAACGGCGTTTCTCACTTTATTATGGAGCACATCCCCCTCTTCACTAACGAACTCATACCACTCTAAAATTTTCTCCTCCGAGAGTACATCGCGCTCATAAAATTGATGCAACAGGTGTTGCGCGTACGGCAATAACTCGTCGGTTGTGCTGGCAACATCCTCTAAAGCGCGCAAGCAGTCGTCCTGCGCGTCCTCGTTTTTAACGTAATTCAGAATAATAGTGTTAAAGTAAGTGATCATAACTTTCAGATTCTTCTGATAGTTCTGGTTGTTGACCGGAGTCTTCGTTTCGGAAAGATAGTGCAGCGGCAGACCGAGGATCGCCTTGATGACGTTATACGTCACCTCGCGGATGGTAACGTTGTACGCGTATCTCGACGAATTGATCTCCAGAATGAGGTTTTCGCAGTTGAGCTTGTCCTGGTAACCGCGCAACAGACTGTCGATAACTTCTGACAGAAACATATTCGTGTCATCCGGAATCGGAGAATTATCACGCTCCGAGTTATCTTCGCTGCTAGACGACTCTGTCGAGTAATTGTCGCAATCGGATACTTGGTTGTTCTTAAAGTATAAAAATTCGTCGTTCACATCGAGAGCCGACATTTTCGTCTCGGAGGATGCGGATTCGATAAGAGTATCGGTGTACTGACCGCGAGCAGCGACACTAATCCCGGAGCACAATATGCACCCGTCTATTTGGCTATTGCACCCGATAACGCAATTTGGAAACAAGATACTGTTCGTAACGGTACAGTTATCCTCGACCTTGGTGCTTGAAAAGATATAAGAATTACGTATGTTGACGTTACTACCTATGACGCAATTATCCGCAATCACAGATCTCGTAACCACAGTATTATTTCCTAACGTACTTTTATGTCCAAGAATACAATCTTTTTCTAGCACACAAGCTCTAGCGAGAGCAACGGTTTTGTGTTTATACGTACTTCGTGGCATACATATAAAGCTCTTCAACGAAGGAGTAGCGTCCGATGTGAGAGGAAAACTATGTCTATGTAAGACATCCTGAGTAAGCAGGTGATAAGTTTTCCAAGATGTAACTGGCAAGGCATAGTCCAAGGCATTTAGCTGCTGCCAATAAATTCTCGAGTCCAAGATCTCTTCATTCATCAATACTCCCCGTATAAAATCGTCCATAGTCTAAAAACGAAAGGGATAATAATGCTTAATAAATTATATCTCTTACGTTTTAACCCTTCCGTGACCATGCACGGTATTTCAGTTACCCCAGGGACAAATTTTATATAATATTTTCTTAAATAATGTATTTACAGCAATGCCCTTTTACGTAAACATATCTTCAAAATAAATATAAAATAAGTAAAGTACCAAAAAACTGAGAAAAAAAAATAGGGCACATCAGGGCAGGGTTAATACTTTACTAAGTCTTAACATTTTATAACGAAATGTGCTTTAGCTTCTTTTATACACTTACTTGAAAATCAAAATTATCAGCAAAGAGTGGCAGGACTGACGGTGAACACAAATAAACATGCGTGTCCATGTAGCAAGTGTTGATTTCTATTTCGTTATCAAGGAACCAGTTTAGATCCAGCTTTACTTTCTTCTCATTGTTTCTCAGTCTTGTATAATGCAAGATTTTGTTGCTACTTTTATCGGATACGACCAGAGGTGCTTCCTCGTTGAGGCAGGTATTTTTCATCGAACCGTAGTTCCGTAGTACCATAGTCATGGCTGCTCCTTTATCCTTCTTGGCTCTCAGACAATGCGCATTGAGCAAGGCGTTTAGATCCGTGTTTATAAACGTGTTTCCACGGATCAGTATGAAGTACCCTCTGATCCAGCCTTTCGTATCAATGTCACGCAAAGCATCCCCGAGAGATCTACATCCATCAGAAATGATGAGAGAGATCGTAGTGTCCCTGCAATTCTTCTCCTTCACATATTTCTTCAGCAAATCCACATGGCTGCTACAGTAAAGGAACACCTCTTGTATCCTGGACCTTATCAAGGTCTTGATCACGTAGTCTAATAATGGCACGTCTATAACTGGCATCAGGATGCTCGGAAGTATATTCTGCAAGGGTGTCAGACTCGTTGCGAAGTCATCCGCAAGAACGACTGCTTGCAGAACGTCCTTCTTGCACACTTTCGAATTCATTGCTTTGATGGAATTGCTGATTTGCGCACGACGACTTGGTTCAATAATGTGTATCACGAATTAATAAATTGCGTCATGAATGCACGAGAATCCATACGCTGCCCGCATGAGGATATTTGTTAGGTTAGAATCGTAAATTCTACGTTACGTGTAACGATGACACACACAACTGCATTTTTAATATATCTATAACGGTATATAATTATACAGCTTTTTCGTGTGTATTTGGAAAGAAAATATTTGATATGAATTTTTAAATCTTCAATATGCAGGTTTTTGCACTCACTCGCATCCAGTGCAACATGTGCAACACGTAAAAATACCAACATTGAAGGGCTTCTGCACACAGGACGCGGCAAAGTGGCAACGCGTTGGCCAATCACCGTCTAGCTTTTCTGATAATACTTCAGAAAAGCTAGACGGTGATTGGCCACCGGATTGCCGCGTTACCGCGTCCTGTGTGCACGAGCCCAAAGCTTTCAGGCCTTAAAAATAAAATTTGATTATAGATAATTTGGGCTGGACTACAAAATATTTTGCGTTTATGTAAATTCAATAAATAAAATACAGTAAAGGACATATTTGTCGTTATAAAATTCTTATAAGAATGAGAATAAAGAAATGTAAATATTTATTACAAAGAAATTTTTTATTTTTATTTTCGATATATTCAAAATTGTTAGTGTTATTTCTAAATGCAATAACTTGCAATTGTCATAACACAGTTTCAAAGTTTATAGTAATTATAATCTTATTAACACTGGTAAACTTCTGTACCTAATCCTAATGTAATGTCCTACATGATATGAGAATTTTTTTTAGTGATTTTTAACATGCGAATTAATTAATATATGTATATAGAGAACATAATGAGAATAAAATCATTTCTCATAATCAAAATATGACAAATTGATGATAAACTAGAATATGATATAAAGACTAAAATCTTGTACTAATTATCTCTATGTAAAATATTTTTTACTTTATATAATTGTCTATCCACAGCTCAATCCACTTTTTATTAATCCAGGAATTCTCAAACTGTCATATTATAAACACAATATGTATCAAATAAAATAGAGATTAAACACTTGTAATCTTAACATTTTTTGGCGATTTTAATATAAATTCTTGTCAAATCAAAAATTGTCAAGCTTTTTCTCCCTTAATATAACAACTGAGAGAGATATTGACATCAAAACTAAATTTAGATAAAAAGTTTGAGAAATCCTGGTTACATTAATATTAATTCAAATTATATTCATGCTTTCATCATTTTCATGTGTAAACTAGCATTGCCGTCTGGATAATGAAATACATGGCTGAGACATGAGACTAGTATATAAACGTGTTTGTGCACATATTTCATATGACATAGTAAAATAAGATATTTATAACATATTTGAAACATATTTGAAATATATTTAAAAATACTTGTTTGAATATCGTACGATATATAAAGCGCAACGCGGCACATAACTTGTTATTGTATAATAATAATATACAAATTGCAACTACTATAATCGCTGTTAAATTTATAATTCTGCGAAAAAACGCAATTATGTGACAATGTGAAACATGTGACAATAAAGTTATTCCAGTGATATCTATATAATACAAACAATGTAATATGTGATATTTGTATCGGTGTCAAAACATAGTAATCTGAAACTATTCTGATTACCTATACTATTCTGCATATATGCAAAATTGATTGAAGCTTACTTATTCAACATTGGAAATATTTTGTCCTAAAACATAGGTGCAGAATAGCAATTTTTTTATGTTCGATCAATATACTTAGAAATAATTGCATTATCATTATTCTAACGGTAGTGTTAATAAAAGCTTATGTGCGTAATAACGGAAATTTTCGTATTTTTTAACATTCTTTATATCCTCTTGACTAGATACAATAAGTCTTGTGCGAAATGTATTGCTTCTTTAGTTCTAAAATCATCCTAATATTACCATTTTGTCACAAAGTCGCAAAATATAAAGATTTTAGAATACTGAAAATAATAATTTACATTAACATAGCGTGATTTATATCAAATACAAAGCTTTAGGAAGCCCTAACTTCTTTATTAAGTTAAAAAAGCATTTAAAAATTGTTGAGAAAGACGGAGTAAACATCCCAAAAAATATTGATGTAGACGTTGCATGCAGATATTAGAAATATATAACTGACAAAATGATAATTTACACATGTGATTTGTCGCGAATGAATCTTTATGTAAGTAATTTAATAAATACAATATGCACTATATAACAAAATCACATTATCTAGAGCATTTGTTCCTAACAGATTAATTTTTTAAGATATGTTAAAAACCACATTATGCAATAAAGTTTTATTTATATTTGTAGGGGAGAAATTTAATGGTTTTAATTAATCTAATCTATATAGATATTTATCTCTTCTATTTTGTATTTCTATATAAACGCGATTTGTTGTGTATAATAATCTTCTTAAAATATCAATCGGATTTATTGCAGAAAATATCTGCTTTATAGCTTTTACTAAGAAAAACTGTATAAATAGATGTTTTTATGTCTTTTTAAATTAGAGATATAGAAAGATCGGCACCTTTTGTTACGCAAACTGAACTTATTAAGTACTGTTAAATGTACTTATTAAGTACGCCAATTATGAATACACATTATTCTTATATCTTGTTTTATCAATTGAAAAGATTTTTTGACTCGCATTGTCATGCATCAAATCCATATTTGCATTTCTGATTTCACAAAAAAATGTTCTTTTTATATTTTTCTAAAATATAGAAATTATATGGGAAAGCAAGATTTATCACAGTTGTCCGAATTAATGATGCATACAGACGACTTATTGCTATTAAGTAAAATAATCTAGATACTTGAGATGATATTGTTATCAATATGCATAACACTTCGCTTCAAAAATCGAATATTTCCGAACATGAAAAAAACTGATGACGTCAGAGAGAGAATTTGGTTTGTTTTTGTAAGAGCACGCGAATGTAATGCAAGATGAGGAACATGAGTAAGATGAGGAATAAGATACGTAACGCAATGAATAATAAACATGTTTAAACATGAGATCAAAGTACACACGACATGTATGACTCTTGCACTACGAGAATAAGATATCAGCGTAAATATATTTCTGAAAAGTAAAAAATACTTTTGGCGATGCTGTAATGTCAACGTAAAGTACCAATACGTTTCTAATACTGCACCTACCTACTGCTATGTATCTCATATTTCCTATTATGCTGTATATTTTTGTTTCTGTCCGTTCTGAAATTAATCGCCCGGAGGTCTGTCTACCTCCATACGCTATTCTCTAAATCAACGTACTGTAACGTAACCCTAGTCATAAATATTTCTTTTGTGACAGTGATATATTTTCCTATATGTAAATTTACAGGTACTAATTATGCGTATGCATAACGGAAACACTCTATACATCTGCTAGTTGAACACCAATTACGTAACACCTCTAAACCGGTGGCACATCATACAGTCACCGGCGCTCTGAACTCCTTGTTAACGACATAGAACTTGTGCTTCTTGCCGAACAGGCCCCATATCACGGCAACGTTCTCGATAATTATGTTGAACGGAATGGTGGACAACGCACCGCATATACACAGCATAAATCGAGCAACACCGAAACGATACAGAGAGAATGATTTAACTACTCCGAACACATACATGTAGATATTTACAGCGCCGATAAACGCGCATAGAAAATCGATTAGCGGTGGGCAGTTAATCGGACACAGTCCGGCTAGAACGATGTTAGAAGTAGAAAGAGGCATTGTTACCCACGAGTAACACGAGATACCCAGCAACAACTTGTTTCGCAATGGAATTGCTTTGGAATGCACGACAAGTAAAATACCTTGCAACCACCTTTTCCTCTGCTGTACAAAGTCCCACAGAGAAAACGGCGATTTTTCCCACATCTCGCCATCCACAAAGTTGAACGTGTATCCCTGGGAAAAGGCCTTCATCGCAAAGAAACAATCTTCCGCGACGGATCCGTCCAATCCGTTATTAAACGAAACCTGTTTTTCCGCTCCCATCTGTAAATTATACAAAAAAATCTATATTTTTCTACGTAAAAATGACAAAATGGTAAATATGGTCATGCAAATATCGCGGTTTTAATTGTTTCTAGCAATAATTTAAGTTTTCATTGCACATCGCAATAATTTAGTGTAAAAATACATACATCGGCAAAGAAAGTACAATTTCTTGAAGCAACTTTATACAAATTCACCATATTTATATCTAGCAATTACCTGTGTGACAACGTAAGATCCCTTCATGCTAAAAAACGGCTTATGAAACATGGTGAACTGTAATCTTAATTTTCCCATGTCATCCGCTACTCTGAAGCTGTCGGCTAACGTCGTGATCCAGTTAACTACATCCTCATTGGCATACGTGATTAGTCCTTGACCGAACTGATGTTTACCATCTAGCACGAAGTTCAATATGCCACGAACGGAATTCTCAGTCATCAGAGTCTCTTCGTCAAGATGAACGATCCAATCATGATCAGCTAACTCGTTCGCCGAGCTCTCGAGGCAGTATTGCAAAGCGCGAGCCTTAAACAACGCGCCACTACTTGTGCGATAATTCGGAGGAACAACGACTTCTCGCACTCTGCGATGTGGCGTTAGACCTATCGGTTTATCGCTCACTACTTCTATTTGGAAGTTCTCAAGGCCAGCCTCTGTACACTTGTCCAAGTTCCTCCTTACATTTCTCTTCACTAATTCTGGATAATCGCCACGGGTCACTATCCTTATACAAATAAACGGCGCGAGCAGGGGTGAACCCTTCAGAACTACCTTATCCGGGAATGCATTGTATATTGTTAATCCTATAAAGTTGAACAGAACTTGTGGGAACGAGAGAAATGTCATCGTACGCAACAGGTACAGAATAATTGCACCAATAATTCCGTATCTCTCCCATGGGTCTATTTCTTCGTTCTTGTCTGCGTTCCATCGCAGCCCGCCAGATACAAATTCGAACACTAGTATGACCACAAGCAGCAGACAGCAGTGTAAAATGTGCTTTGTTATACTGTTCAACATTATTCCTGCAAATGAAAACATGTGTTTAGTCAATACTGCATTTGCAACTCAAAAGCATAAGAGAACTTTATCAGCGTTACATAAACATTGCTACAGTTTCAGAGATTGTTTCATAATCATGACATTGATTTGAGGAAACACTTTAACCTAGATTTAAAACAGTTACGCCCAATGAATGATGGAAGCAACTATTTTTGAACTTTGCGAGCAAAATTAATTTGGCCTTCAATTCCGATTAGCATATACATGTAAGAGTGTGCACATATATTTACAAATATGTGTATATATATATATGGCCAATGTAGCATTGCTACAATTATGCATCACGCTCGATACGTCATGAAACACGCGACTTAAAAAATTGCAAAAATTCAAACTGATTCACACAACGTGACTCATTTTCCATAAGAGATAGCAGACCGATAATTGAGGCGTCACTCGTACGAGACGTGGAAAATTACGAATAAAAATAAAGGATTTTCCGCGAAACTATGACTTAAGATAACGATCGTTGCATTCGAATGTTGCGGCTAGCGCATTACCGCGATCTCTCGGAACGTCTCTCGGGAGTCTCCGTGGAATTCTAACGAGTATCGGAGCTAAACGAAGCGTTGCGTCCGCTATCGGTGATATAACGGCTGAGCGCTCGCGCGCCTTATCGATATCGTGTTCTGATACATGAGCATGATTGACAAGAATGCGAGGGTATTCGAAAATCGAACGAGTTGGTCGGCCGTCAAGCATCGGAACGAGTGTCGCGGCGAACGTCGAGCGCGGCCTCGCGATAAGGATAACCTATATATAATAGGATAAATATATAAATACGTTTCTACGGCGACTTCGACCGTCACCGCGTCGCTGCATTTCCGATCGACGCTCAAGATCGCGGATCTGCAAATAGGTACCTGTGAGGAGCGATGAATTCTCAGATACGAACGACGATCACGGATGCGCTGGCACTCACTGCTCATCGCCCGCGACGACGGCCAAATTATGCGAGCTTAAAATTTTATCGAATCGACGGGCGAGCGCGTCCTCATAATTCCGATGTACTCGTTCCGCCGCGCGTTTACCGTCACGCACTCGTGCATACGCGCAACCGGCAATTGAGGGACTCCGACTCGCACTCACGCACCCGGTTCTATCGTCGCCGCCTGAACGATCTCGGCGATCTTGAGGAGGGGCGTGCGTGCGACCGACGCCTTCTTCCGCGGCACTCGACTCTCGGCGGCGACGACGCTGGCGGTTTTGCGCGCCGCGTACGTTCCTGTAGCGGCAGCGGGTGCGTTCAGAGGTGCTCAAACTGCACGAACTGCGCGTTTTATTTAAAGGTTAACCAGAAATTTATGTAAGAGAATTTATTTGATATAAAATATTATTAAATCTAAGAACTCTTAAAAATTGCGTGCGTATATTAGCAATGCATTAGTAAAATATATATTAGCTTGTTTACGATATTGGAATCAGTTTTATTTACGATTGCGTCGCATCTAGAGATATTTGTATGTCATGGTTCAGTACTGTGTCTAAAGGCTCTTGTGCAATAGGCGATAGCGAATATAGCGATAGGCAAAATTCGAAAATTTTGTCGCTAGTCGCCTGTTCCGTTTTCCACTTTGCAGTAGCATACTAGCATATGCATTTTCTAGTGTTGAAATTTTCTATTTCTATTGCTGTGCTATCGCTATCGCCATTGCCTATTGTGCAAGGGCCTTAATAGTTTGGTCATGATTCAAAGTTACGTCTGAAATATCTTATTATAATAATACTTAATAAAAAAGTTAGTACACTATTATGAAATAAACAAATTATACAATTTTTGTCTGACAAACATCAGTTTACATACATAGTGAAACACTGTGTAATAATATCATAAGTGTGATTAATATTCATTAAAATAAATTATTAAAATAGATTATTACATCTTTTATAGTTGTTGATGAATCAGAGAAAACTGAGTCAAAGAACAGTATCATCTGATAAATTATTTACATTTTCATTATCTTCAATCATTTCCTGCAATAAAAACATATAAATTGCAAGATACATACATTAATTATTATCAATCAGTACATAGTGTCAATTTAACATTACCTGCAGCACTTCAACAACCACTTTTGTCTCCTCCAACATCTCTTTGTACACATGAAGCTTCTCTTCCAAAGATTCAACGTATTGTTCGAGTCTTTTATTTTCTGTTAAAGTATTTTCTAATGCTATCCGTCGCCTTTCAGCCAAGACTTGCCAATAGTTTTCACTGGGATTATCTGAATCAAATAAACATTTCAATAGAAAATTTACATTATTATCTTGTATATTGTGCATTAAAAAAAATTAAGAAAACATGAATAGAAAATTGAAGAAGAGAAATATTGCATTAAACATACGCATACCTGTGGATATTAAATCGTTTACTTCAATTTTGACTTTCTCCTCTCGTGCAGTCTGGACTGCTTTGTCTTCCTTTACTTTCTTTCTGCCTTTAGGTTTACCTTTGTTTGCTGTATTATTTGTATTGCTAAAAATGCACATGTATTTGTATGAATTTTACCGTAACATTTTCTTATATCATTTTATGAAAGTAGCTTACAATTTTGTTTTTGCTTCTTTTAATTGATGAGTAGATTTAGATTTTATTATCCTATCAGCACCAACTAAAGCTTCATTGTCGTTAGCAGCTGGCTGCAAGGTGTGCAAAGGTCTTCTACCTTTATCCTGTAATTTAATAAAAGAGAAATTATATGGAACATTTATAAGCTACTTCGCCCACTTTATTTAATTATATAAACTATATTAATTATATAAATTATAAACACTTTTTCATTTTAAGTATTTTATGTATTTATAAATCAGTATTACACATAAATATTTATAAATCATACGGAAACATATGCATTTTCTTAAATCTGGAAAAGTGCAAAACGTACTAACCTTAGATGAAATATCAACATTATCCGATTCCATCCTGCCAATTCGAGAAGTACGAGTTTAGACAGAAAGATGATACAAATCTAAGAAGCTTAATTGCTCTACGTTGACATACACCACAAATATATGCAATAAATACGTTATTTCACTTGTTATTTCTTTATTTCACTTATTATTGCATACGAGACTGATGCACCGAACATTCGGCGAAAATTTCAAAGCTAGAGACAGATGTTTCCAGTGGTTCTCAAAGTTGCGAACAATAGTACGCATGTGCGAATCGACTGATCGCCATTTATAGGAAATGTTTATTATGTTATTAGGCCAAGCATTGAAATATTGTATTAAATGTGCGTAAACAGATCTATTCGCTGTAACACAAACTGATTATGATTATATTAATTATTTGTAAAGTTATGAAGTTTCGTTTGCGTCACTTTCTTTTTTCGATATATTAAGTGCGATTCGATATATTGAATGATATCCAATAATAGACTCGTTGTCCACTCTACGCACGTTGACGTGATCTATGGTTTCTACGAACATTTGCAGTATTACTCCAATTTACTCAGATGTGACGCTCTGAGTGTAACCAATTGTGAATCTTTTTACATAGTAGTAACTAGTGTTTTACATTTATCTTGAGGAACAATTGAATTAACCAAGTAAAGAAATTTTATTTGAAATGTCAGAGGAAGTGTTGAGAGAATTAGAAGCAGCAGCACAAGTTGTTCTGGTGAGTCAAGCTACTGATTTTCTTTGTTTTCTAAATAGATCATTATAATTTAAGCTGAAATTTCTCAGCAGATGAGTACGCGCGTTAACCTGAAAAAGGATATGCCTCGTTTCCCCTGATTTTGTTCATAAGCTCGTGACAATATATTTATAAACCTTCGCAATATTATTACATATATAACTCGAATTTATTAGCAAAAGCGTCACGCTTTATCGTGCCAAAAATAATTCATTGTTTAAAAAATGTTATTTTAGGGAGTGAGAATGTTTGCAAGTATTATGACCCATTTATATCTTTTTAAATCTTAATTTTTAATACAAATGTCTTATATATTTCTGTATACGCATATGCGTATACACATGCATTTCTCAAAGAGGCAAAACAAAATGTGATTTGAAAACTTTTTAAATAATGATACATATATGTGGTAATATCATACTATATGAAGCAAAGCAAAGCTCTAATTATTAATACTTGATTTTCTGATCAATGATTGCTTTTTAGGCACCTCCAAATCTAATTTCCACAGAACAGCGTCACTCAGCAGAAGCTGTTTTTTTGAATTTTCGTAAAACAAGTTCGCCTTATCAATTATGTCGACAAATTTTGGAATCAAGTACTGTAGATTATGTACTGTTCGAAACAGCTGGCTTGATAAAAACAGCTATGATACGAGAATGGTCCTATATACCGTGGTCAGACATCTATTCGTTGATAGAATATTTACAACATTATGTTATAAGCAGACCTACTCTGGCACCTTACGTCAGAGCAAAAATACTCCAAGTTATTGCAATTTTAATCAAAATAGTAAGCTCACACGACTTTGGCGAACAGAGAAAAAAGATGCTAGATATGGTAGAAACTTTAATTAGAAAAGGAGATTTACCAAAGGTAAATAGATATTAATAAAAAGTTAATACAGTATACAGCAAACAGGAGAAGGAAAATTTCCTTTCATATTTTTTTTTATAATTGCAGCGAATTTTGGGATGCAATATTTTATCTGCAATATTACAAGAGTATGCAACGAATGCAAAATCGTCTGATATAGGTCGAACGTGGGAATGGCATTTTAAAGAGAAGATGGAATTTGAAAGAACAGATATGCAGCGGATCTTTAAATTTTGTGTTGAGATGTTTGTTGAATTAACAGAGAAGCTTATGGAAGAAGAAACATTATCCCTTGTGAAGCATTTACTTGCTATTGCAGAAAGTATGCTCGTTTGGGGATATTTTCACGAAAATTATATCCTTTTATTATCAGTACTTATAATAATACTTGTTAATGCAAAATTGTTGCACATTTAAAAAGGAATGTTGGTCATTGTGGCTTCGTTTAATTTGTGACTTATATTTAGCATTCAGTGTACTTTGTACATTGAAAAAAACGCGAGTATGTTAATAGTAAAATACTAATTTAACACTAAATATAGGATTGAGAAAATTAGTATGAATATATATTCTGGAGTTATTTGGATGCATACCTTAACTTCATTGCACTGCCTAAAAGATTAGTGAGCCTGTGTGTGGCCTCTGAATCTGCAGATAATCCACCGCTGACATTGTCTTCAGTATGGCGGGACGTAATATTAGATCCAATAGTGCTAAATGTATTTTTTATGGTATATTTGAAAATACGCAATAATCTACAAATAGCACATCACGCCATGAATTGTCTAGTACAATTAGCAAGCCTGCATGGCACAGTCATGTTTTCCGAGCACGACAAACTGAAATACCTGACGAATTACATGGAGAGATTTTTGACGTTAGTAAGAAGCATTGATATTAATAATCAAGAGGCGAGTGGGATCACCAATATCATAAGAAAGATCAATTGTTATTTTCGAAGTTCGTTCAATTTCCTTCCGAAAGCTTTATATATATCATACGTGCAAGAAGTGACGAGGCTGACGTGCCTATTTATAAACTCTACTGTACAAGAAGAATCGGTAATTATATCATCATACATATATATCGCTTTCTCTAGTCTCTTCAAATGAATTTGTCCAATTAGTTGCATAGTACTTGACGTAGTCTATTATATTAGTGTTAACATATTGCGAATATTATATGTACGATTGATAATCAGCGTTTTGTAATACTTGCAGATATACTCTGATGATCCTTTATACATGGAGGCTGTGGAACGTATGTTGGGAACATTGTTAACTAATTTCTATCCGACAGCAGAACTGTGCGAAGTGAGCTCTTCACAAATATTTCAATCGTACATCCAGTATCGCTTATCACCCATGCGTGAGAATGCAGAATCTTACGACAAAAGGGAAGATAAAAAAGAAATAGCAGAAGTGGAAGAAGATGATAGAATTAAATTTGATAATCAACTACAAACGATTGGTAAATAATACTATCTTAGAATGTTTGTAGTGCACAAACGTGTGCGTGTAAAATTACTTTATTAAGCGTGTACAATGTCTTTTTTTATTCCAGGTGTCTTTGGTAGACAAACCGCGACTTACTCTTTGTCTTTATTAACGGAATTACTCGAAAAGCGAATACAAAAATTATGTGACAACTTAAACGTATTGGTAGGGCAAAAGAATTCCTTATCTCGACCAGATTCTATGGATGATTTGTATGAAGAATTACATTGGCTCATTTTGATAATGGGACACGTGCTTTGTGTGGAATCGGAGGGCGAACCCATATTAATACCTTTAGAAATTACGCGTTGCAGTATGAACCAGGTTTGTAAGGAACAATTGTTGTACTTTTGCATTCTAGATTAAGGAGAAAGAGTATCATATTTATCTTGTATACGTATTCCAGTCGCGAGACGGGCAAGTTGACGTGAACCGTACATTGGAGTTTCTAGTGTCTTCGCAAAACGTTCAACTGGATTTAAACCGTCCTATATGTTCGATCGATCCAGTTATTCGATTAATCGCGGATGTTTTCCGCTTATGTGCCATTGAAAAAACTCTTATATCATTGAAGTTGGAGAATATACTCAGTCCTGAGTTGAGCAGCACGATAACTTGGTTCTTACGTAGAATCTCGCAAAGCTACCTTTTGCCACGTGAAAGATATTATGCCGAGATAAGCACCACAATTTTACAAATATTCGGTGACGATACCCCTGGTGCGTCGTGGACAATGGACTTCCTTCTGGACAAAGTAATTTACAATATCAACGCTTTTAAAAGCGAACCCACAATAGTTCAGGAAACCATAAAATTACTAATATCACTTGTCGAATCGGAAACTAAGTAAGTATAACATACGAGATGCATCGACACGATATTTGTATTAATAATTTATTTAGGGATAACGTTGCAAAAGACACGTAGTGTTAAAGTAATCGTTATAATAATCTCCAATGAAGATAATCTAAAACTGAATATGATTTCAGAGCCTCTTACTTATTGAAATCGGAACAATTCAAATATATCATCGAGTTAGCTATGAAAGGACAGTATAATTGTCCGCAAGTTGTTAAAAGAGGTTTAATGCATGCAGTGGTCCAAATTGGTGTCATGCTGCAAGACATGAGCACAATTAACAAAAGTGATACAAGCGATACAAGTATATCTAACGTAAAACAGACATTTTGGTCGCAAACTTTAGAGTCCTTGCAGCACAGATGCACACAGCTAATTTCCAGTGATAACTTTATGTCGTCTTATCATCAGGAAGAGATTAAAGTTCAAATCATAGACATATTAGAATCATTTATAGGTAATTTGTCAAGTATTCCCTTCAAATTGGATATCAAGTTTGCACAATTTGTTCGATTTGAGATAAAAAATTTATCCTGTTTAAATAGGCATAACAGAAGGCGTGAAAGGTCCGGTGACGGAGCTAGTGTTCCAACATACCTATCCAATATTAGCCGCACTACCAAAATTGTTATCCTTGTATCACAATTATCAAGAGATAGTGCAACTAATATTAGAGTTATTTTGCGAATACACAAAGGCTATCTTATTTTACTTGTCGGAGGTAAATTTTATACTATCTGCTCTTAATTATGCTAATCAATTTATATAACTCTAAAGATTGTGATAGAATTAATTTTTAATTCTCGTAATTTCATTTATAGGCTAATAGTGAGCGCGTGTATGAAGTGTGTTTGGAAACGATACAAACGTATGCTCGGTGCAATAGTAATCGGCTTACCGTAGATTCTACTGCAGAAGAGGACAGTTACCACGATATCTTATTGCTCATGCAATTATTAACTAATTTATTAAGTAAAGATATATTTAATTTAAATCCTGACGAGCAAAATCAATGCCATCAAAGTCCATTTAAAGCCAAATCCACAATTGGCACACCTGCCGACGTTTTCTTCTACGGCTTAAGCATAATTATGCCTTTAATGACGATGGATCTGTTAAAGTTTCCGTCGCTGTGCTTGCAGTAAGTAAAACTGTGTTACTACAAACCGATTGTATCTTAATGATGAGCAATGTGTCATAAATATCATTTGCAAATATATTTTTTATTTTTTATAGATATTTTAAAATGATATCATTCGCATGCGATATATGCCCTGAGAAAGTATGCAGCCTACCTACGAAACTGTTGCAGCAACTTTTAGCGTCAGTGGAACTGGGTTTATACTCGTTCGGCTATAAAGCAGCCGTTCTGTGCTGTGACGCGATTCAAGTTTTAGCGAAACATATCTATACCGAAACTGCGAAAGGACAGCAGTGCAGTGACATGATGTTGCCTTTCCTGAATGTAAGTGTTTCTTAAAAGTGACTAAGGATAATGATTTTTGAAACACGATTAGAAATAAATAAAATTTCTCTTTTCAGTCACTGATAAACCTCATTCTATCGGGTCAAATGGATTTAGACCTGATGTCGAGTGTAAGCATGCCTTTGTATTATCTCATGTGCTGCTATAACGAACAATACACGGAACTTGTAAAAAATATTATACATAGTCAAACGGATAATCAAGTAGCAACGAGATTAACGGATTCATTCCTACTGTTAACCGCGAGCGTCGAATTCAATGCTGAACGTGTTCAGAGGATGAAATTTAAAGACAATTTTGATAAATTTGTCACGCTTGTACGAGGATTCTTAATGATTAAGTAAAACGGTGTTCAACAATTGTAAAAATAAATAGATGTAAAAATAAGATTAAATAAAAAATTTATTTAAACACACGTAATTATTTTTATGTTCGTGGCACTAACGATCAATCACCACCATTTTCGTATTTGTTCTCCCGCATTGCCTGAAACGGTTGGAATGGCGCGGCGTGAGCGCTTTCGAACTTACGGACAATATTGCGGAAAGGATGTTTAAGCATGTAAGCCTTTTATTGACCGATTTATTACACGTTACCACTTACAGTGAGCCTAGCGAAAATTCGAGTAATTATAATATATAATATTTATAATAAATATATACTAGTTACAGCATCGATGCACGTTTTCCGATAGCAAACGATCAAACGAAAACACTTTTTCTTATGTAATAGTCGCCTTACAGACAAGTACACGAAACTTACATACTTGGTACAGAGATCCGCATCGTCGTTTCAGCATTTTTCTCACTACTTTCCTTGCGATGATGATTCCCAACGTTTCACAAAATGCTTAAATTAACATTAAATTTATTTATATATATATTTATATATAATTTATTTTTTGTATATTATTATGTATATATAAGCGGACATACTCTTTCGCACGTTTTCGCATATTTTCCCGTTCACACGTCTGCATGTTCTCCTCTCATCATTCGTGTCCTGTCGCTTCCTCCCTTTCTTTCTTTCTCTCTCTTTGTCAATATCTCTTCCTTTCTCTCAATCTTCCATGCACACTCTCATTCTCGCCAGATCGTTCTCTTTTCTCTCCTATATTTCATCTACTAATAATAACAATGATTAGTAATCTCTTGAACGACTTAAATGTGACTTAAATCTCCATCACAATATAATACGCATTTCTCGTCCTCCTTCTCTTATTTCCTCTTTCTTTTCCTCCTGTATACCGCCTGCTTTCCGGCATGATCGATAGAGAGCCCAAGTACAACTTAGCATATTTATGCATTTATCTTTAATACATATTACGGTGTCATCAACAAAATAAAACTATCAGATACTAGAACAGTCAGTAAGCAAAAACGAATAATAGAAGTGGAGCGTTATTCGCATAAGCCGCGATCACAAGAAAATAATCAGCCTGAGAATTGATTACGCGGACACACGAATTAATTTAGCGACTAGAAACAAGCGGGGATAAGATTCACAATCGTCTGCCCGTCATTGTCCATGTCAAAGAGCCCAGTTGTTCGGAACCTTGCCCTTCGAGGGATATCAAGATACACGAAATCGATAAACCACCGACAGATTTGGAAGGACAACATTTAAAGATGTTCACATGTAATAGAACCCGCATGAGATGTGGTTTCTTGCTATATAATATAATATATATTAACTAAGAAATACAATAATTTAAATGACATGGCAACAATTAAATTTACGTATCAAGTCGAGTGTACTTTCGAAGTGACACTCACAATTTGTCGAGACTTCACGCGATTGCATGCGCAAGAGAAAGGCGACAAAGAATTCGATACAGTCACATAAAATGTACGTATTATACATGTATATCTTCGACTGTACACGGATAAGTGATCAGGAACGTATTCGACACGAACGAAGTCGAATAAATCGGGGTTCTGTTGCACCGAGCGTGCGTGAAATTCAATCCAGTAATTACATGCCGACTGTCACGGATGCGCTATGCACCCAGATAGCCAAGTCTGCCGAAAGCAGATGATGCTAACTATCTGCTATCAACTATTGCCAGCCAAAAGACAACAAATTTCATACAGAAGTTGTTGTTAACGATTAATTCGACGAATTGGTGCCAGAAATGTAACAGAGCTTGCTCACAAAATCTAAGAACAGATTGGCGGCAGAAACCGAGCAGAATCTGCAAACATGGCTCGAAGTCAGATTGTCGACAGAAACCGAGCAAGATTTGCGCGCGCGGAATCTAACGGCAGATTGGCAGCAGAAACCGAGCAAGATCTGCGCGAGCGGAATCTAACGGCAGATTGGCGGCAGAAACCGAACAGGATCTGCAGCTTTTGACAGTATTCAAATTTACACGGCTATGAATATGTGTTTTCGCTCCGCACCGCTATGCGGTGGACACGTCGAGTTCTTACTCGATGTTAAGATTTAGCCTAACAGTTATATAAGTTAATATACGCGCCTTGGCATGATAATATTAATTTTTCTGAAAATTTTTGCACTCGCGGCACAGAGGCTCCCATGGACAACGTCCATGTAGTTCACGCACGCCACGAGCAATCTGAAGTTCGGAAGCAAAATTCGGACTTCGGATTAGAATAAATTAACAATAAGAGAGAGATTATGCAACGAACTGTCAGAAAGACACATCAAGCCAAATGTACTTTAATTTAACAAACAAATGCGTTCTTTTAACGCATGGTAATATAAAATGCCAATTTATAGTGTGTTAAAAGTAAACACATGCTTTAATATATCGTAAATATGAATGGCCAAAAGCTGCAGATTCTGTTCGGTTTCTGCTGTCAATCTGCCGTCAAATGTTAACAGATCCTGCTCGGTTTCTGCCGCCAATCTGCTGTCAGAGTCCGTTAGCAGGCTCTGCTGGCAGATCACTATCCTAATGCGGACATAACGGATGCCAATTGGCTATCAACTTCTGCAGTAATCTGTTGCCAATCTGCTGGCAGTCGCACACATTTTGCTTACTGGGCACATACGTGACACATTATCATTCTTTGAGTGCATCTCAAATTCGAATGCTCGCGCGTATCGTGAGTTACCTAATGTTAAAGAAGTCGAGAGTTCTTCAAGTGAGCGGTAGTACGCGCGGTAGACATATGTAACGTTGCATTTGCTGCCCAAATTGTTACACGTAAGAGAATCCGTGAAAGCCTCGAAGTAACGTAAAACAGTTTATCGACTCTCACGAGAAAACCATCAATCTCGCGTCAGTTAAATTGCCGTTCTTAAAGAATCCCTTCGTAGACTCTAGATCCATCAAAAATGAGAAGCAGATCATCTCGCTTCTTGAGAGAAATTAAGTGGAATCAAGTGAGCACGTTGCGTACCATCTCTAAAAGCAACTTTGTTTCTCCAAGAGTTGAAGGATTCTACTTTGTCACGTATATAAATTTCAGATGTAATTTCAGATATTCATCCGATAAAGGAAGGATTTGTTAGGAGTTTAATGGACCGAGATTGAACGTTTTCTCGGGATCTTCAATTATATCCGCTGACGTATTATGGTGACGTTTGAAGATGAATACCGCGCTTACAGCAAACATTTTTGAGGAGCATTGCTTAAATTCTAAATAGACATGAAAACACTGTGTTAGAACGTGGTGTCTATATCCACAGATTAGCGTAATTTTATCTATTTTCCGCGTGTTGCGAAAGTACGAAATACAAGAATTCCAACGGTTTTGTCAGAACTTGTCGCATCGACATGAGTCTCGATCATTATAAATGGAAAATTTTCTACATTATCTCGACGCTGCCTGCTTGGTAACTTTACGCATTTATTCGTGTTTCGAAGAAGTTTGCAATAATGCTGTATTTTTTTTATTTTATCGGAATATTATAAATTTTCTTTCTTATTTTTAAAGATTCAGCAACAAAGAGTTACAAGTGTCTGTCTAGTTATTATTTAACTAATCAATCTGTTCTTTTGTTACTTGTACCTCTTTGCTTTTAAGCTCCTTGACTAACTTACAAAACCGGAACTGTAACTGTAGCTACTAGGTATGAAAAAATATGCACAGTAGTTATCAGGTATGTAAAGTAGGATAAAATTGCTCTATTGAAAATAACGGAATGATATAAAATTTTGAATTATATCAAAGAAAATTTATAAGCTGCGTGCTCGAAGAAATAGTGATTTTTATTACTTCTGTTGCTTTTTATATCCTGACATGGTTGAAATCTTTTTCTATTAGGATATCAAGAGCGTTGCATATGTGCGCGTGTTTGGAATACATTGAAGCAATATTATCCTATTTTACAAAGTACACCGTAATAAAAAATTATCTAATTTCCCAATCAGAAAATGCCACTTTCATCCTGCGACGGTCAATCGATTACGTGTACAATAATATGACTTTTCACACGTTGAATGGCCAGCAGCTGTATCTGATTTTTTTCTAATCAAATGTAAGTAAAAGAAAATTATTACAAAAAATAGGAATGCAATTACTACATAATTAAATTTTCATATAAAACTCTACTTTCTAAATAACCGTCGCGATAAAATATGCTTACATAAAAAACGCATTTTAACACTTTATTTGAAAATTGTCTTACTAAGATAATATAAATAATCTTAATCAAAATGCTTCTTTCTTTTTCCATTGTAATACTCAACCGTAGACTAAGCAATCGTTAAGCTTGCATACGAAATTCTTAATGTCCTCTTGTCTCTTTTTTTTCTCTCTCTCTCTCTCTCTTTATCTTTCTCTCCCACTTTCTCGCTTCCTCTCGCATACTTTTCCTACAGATATATCTATAATGTGTATTCCTTATCTCGTTTCCAGTGATCGTCTTAGGAGTACACTTATTAGGCATAAATGCGTTTCTATCGTTTCTCGCATGTTACATGCGTAAGGGGTGCCACGTAGTTACATGAACGTGTGGGTCATGGAAATCAAAGTACAACGAAAACATTCGTGCGCGCGTAATTTCGTCTCATCGACGTGGGGAGCACTTCGAATGCGGGTTCGAAATGTACGGAGAGACGCGAAAACGAACGCTTTGCCAAGTGCCAGCGAAATACATTTGTACGCGCGTTTGTAACTTCTTCGAAAGACGAGCATCGCCTCCTCCGGGCTTTCTCCCTCGCCCTGACTATCCTATAACGTGCTAAGGGGACGCTGTGTTAAAGTAAAACGTCGATATTATTATGTGCCGTCGATTACGGGTAGCCTTAAACGATCGTTTCACCTCCATTCCGCTCAATCGAAGACTACCGGCAATCGAAAGTTACAGAAGTCTTGCGACTCTAAGGCCGAGTGTGACCAACACAGCATTCTCTCCGACGCCTTCGCTATTGCACTCGTTACCCCGGCCATAGTGTCGACCACTCACTTGGTTTGAGCGTTCTGTTGCTCCAATGGCGGTGTTAAGCCAATCGGCGCACCGTTGCACATATTCGAGGCGGTTGGACCTTTGCGTGCGAGTTTCGACCTGATGACAGCGTATTATATTAAGCATTTTAATTATTTATATGTTAAAATATCTAAGTTTATGTGCTATTATACATGCCTAATTTGACCAGCCAGGAGAGGATTAATTGCATACAGCCAATCGTAGACTTCCTTATCGCCTAAAGTCTGCAGTAAGTATCCTCGGTGTTTGGTGACAACGCTATGCGAATAGGTATTTTTTAAAATATCGTACAATTATATATACTTTATTATTATTTTCCCGCTGATACCGAAGCACTTACCTAAATGTATTCGGTACTTTCACCATAGCTAACTGATCTTCGGAGTATTCAACTTGAGCCGTAGCCAGATTGATGAGCGCCCTTTCGACGGGATCTTTTTCCTCGCGGAAAATGAGAACGTACGGTCGGCGGACGGCCTAGGAAAAAAAAGAGAAAAATGTATAATATTATTGAATCGTAATTAAATGACAGTAGATTTAATCCGCCGGTCTACGTACCACCCAGCGTTTTTTCCAACCATTGGTCTTGTGCTCGAGAACGTTCAAGTAGCCTTTCCGCGCGATGACCGGACTGATGCGTATTTCTTCCACTTCCGGCACATACAGTACCAAGTTCTCTTTCGACGGCGAGGACGACCCGAGCGGTGGCGGTGCGATAGTGCAAGTCTGATTGGCCGACTCGCTCGCCAATATGCTCTCCTGGAGCTCTTGCAATCTAGCTCTCTCCGGTGAGCTCAACCTAAGGAGGCACGACTTAGACCTGCTCCATACTACTATATCAGCAGCCTGCAAGTAACACTCCAGCATAACCCTGACCACGAGGCAATCATGCCGGCGGTTGTCTTGGCACATCGAGACACTCGAGTCTCGAGTGCTACGCGTTGACACGCGTCGAATGCGAAAGCAGATATCTCGAAAGCTATTTTACTTTGGAAAGAAAAGCGCGACAATCTGTGTCGAGGCAAACTAGAAGAATGAAATGCGTGAATCCGATAATCGCTTTACGCGATGAAAGTAACAATGGGATCGAGTGCTGTATCATCTCGGAGCACTTGGTGTCTTTCATATCTCATTAATCATTTATATAATATTAATCATTTTTATGTTGAAAAGAAATTGGAGGAGGAAGTAACAACATGACGAAGCGAAGCATGGACAACCGCTACTAGCAGAAGGCACTCACAGGCATGCGGGGAGGGTTACCTGCTCTAAGAAATCGCTAGCTCTCGCGTATACTGACTCTTGAGACGAAGACGATATGACCGAGGACATCATAGATGTAGATAAATCGGTGATGGTGTCCTCGCCAGGCGAAACATCGGAAAGCAATATCGGTTCCTTGCTCGGAATCCTACCCTGGATGAGTTTGATGTACTTGGTTGTCAATTCGCGTTCTCGTTCGGTCATTTCCCACGGCTCGTAAATGTCCTTAGTGGTCGAATTTTTCAATTTCACCGGGCTGGCGTGTGGCTCGTTCGTGGCTTTCGCTACCATGTTACAGACATCCTGCGGGAGAATAATTTCTCGTACAATTGTGTATAACGCGTTTTACACGATGCATGACGTACATTTACCTTTTCGCTCTTCGTGAAATCGTGGAAAGGTTTATTGCAGAACGGCATCTTGTCGATGCCAAGTTTCTCCCTCAGAAGCAACGTGTGTCGCACTCTTTCCACTTCCTCCAGCCTCGTCAACTTCTCGAGCTCCCACTGATGATCGAATATGAGACTGTCTCCACGCGGTCTCCATCCATGCAGATTCTCCTCGCCCCTGACGTATGTAGAACTCGTGTCCAAGACACGACGTTGACGTCTTTGAACTCCTACGAACAAATAGGGAAGGAAAAGGGACATGGAGGGGCATCGAGAAAGAGGAAAAGGCCAAAGGCGTCAGTAAATATACATCAAAAGTGCTTATAAAAAAAGAGAAAGGAATATTCGATATACTGAAGGATAATAAATGATACGGTAATGCTAATTGTGTCTAATATGTATAATAATCAATATTCCGCAAGTGGAGTAATTAATGTTATTATAATGTATTATAACTTTAAATAATTCAACAACATTTGGATATTGCTTTTCTTCTTTTTCAAACTAGAGCGCGATATCGACCGTTTCAGTCTCAAGTTATTGAAAAGCTATATTTTTTAAACAGAATCATGGTTACATGATTGCCATTGTGCGACAAAATATACCGGTATACCTTTATTTATATACAAAGATTTAGATTAAGATATAAATATTGTGGAGCAATAAAATGAAATTTAACGAGATCTTATCTCAACGTTATATTAGGCAAATGGACACGGGACTACACTATGGTTAGACATAACAAACCTGGGCTACCTGCTTCCGAAGAACGACGTAGCACCAGTTCGTAGACGCCGCTAAGTCGGTTCGCCTCCTGGTTACGGTAACTGCCACTGAACAGATGCTTAAGCGAACGCGGACCAACTCTGGCGTCCCTTCCATAGATAATCATGCTCAGATCCTTCGTGATTATCGCAGGTCTTCCACAATTTTCCAGCTAAAATGTAGATAATAAAATAAATAAACCTTTGAAAATCTCGTCTTTCCGCATTCAAATAAAAAAATTTACAAAAGTACGCACTTCGAGATACGCGGAAATAGTCATGAAGATTTGCTCTCCATAAGACGTGACTCGATTGAGCAGGGTCGAGTTGTGCAGGGAGCTATCCCAGGCCGCTTCGAACCGGAACATCGTTCGATCGTCACCGGGAATCTCAAGATATTCGCCAGGGAATAGACCCAATGAGAGTACCGAAGAATCGTTGTCTTCCTCTTCCGGCTCCGGGGTGTTCCTGATTCGGCCCACTACGAGCTCACGCACATCCTTCCACCTCAATTCGGAGGCCGGTTCGTGCACGATGGTAATACGTATGCGTCGCTGTATACCCTGATGGAGCAGGAACAGCCCGCGGCAAGGGAGATCATCGCTATGGTCTACCACCGATGGCACGTACTCGCCGTTCGGCGCCAGCTCGCAAATCTCAAACCACACCAACACGTCGTACTTGGCATGTACGTGAGACGTGCTAGGTGACGGCAAGACGCTCCCGAATTTCGGCGATCGCACTGGTTGGCTGATCGGTATGGATGGCGGCAGCATCCTCTTTGGTGGTTGTCGTACGCTGAAGTGTCAACGCGAGTGCGTTTAAGTGGTGCTCCCTTTGATGAAGTTGAAAAAAACTGACGTTTATAAATAACTCACTATTCTAGCTTCGCATCCTTGTGCAGCGGATGTTGCTGATAATGACCAAACACCTCGAACACGATGGGCTGCGTCTTTAGATACTCCAAGAAGGACTTGGTCACCGTGACTGTAATCTGCATCAATTGCGAAATGTTACATTGATTGGCAAAATTTACCTTAAGATAGTACTTACATTCTGCACGTGATAAAATCCAGGTGGATTGCCTTTGCCTATGTTCTTGACCGGTTCCGTCGAGAATGCTTCGTCATGTCGATGCAGGAAGCTGCGAGAGCAATTACATCATATTATATTATGTTATATTAGCTCACACGTTATAAACAAGACGGACACACATGTACTCACTTGAACTGACAGAAAATGTCGGCATATTCTGTGGAAATACCCATGGCTTGTAGGACCGTTACCCTAAACGTAAATTCAGCACCAGGTTGCAAGTGATCCGGCAACTCCTCTTCCTTCATGTCGCTAGAAACCGAGCTGTCGCCTCTGCCGCTATCAGCGTCTCCTATGTCATCATCGTCCTTCATGTCCTTCTGGTTGGCCTCGTTGTGTCCTTCCACTACACGCTCCTCCTGCAGCATGATCTGTCGGTTCTTCTCCAGAGTTTGCGCCAAGAGCGAGCTGCGTTTGTTATGCTTGTGCCCACCAAATAAGTCGTCCTCGAAGGAAATTCGCGCTGATTGTCTGACGCCACTTGAGTATTCGCTGTTTTCCTCTTCTAGAAGAAGGGTTCGTTACGTACATCTTATATACGCGACAGCTATGGAATATGTCGACATAGCTACGGATTACGTACCGACTACGGCCTGCACGGCAACTCGCAAGTAACCCTTGACGTCGCCTTTTTCGTTCACGATGGCCACTTTGTGAATCAGCGGCACCGGATACATGAGGTTACTCAGATACACAAAAGCTCTTAAATCAGATGTAAATTCGTATTAGTTGTAACAATTAAATTAATTATAATTATAACAATTAAAAGTAAAAAAGTAAACAGAGGTTTTATTGCGTTCCATTTGCGATCAATTACCTGCCGACCATACGGAACCACGGAAATCGATCGTAGAATGGATCACCTCCTGTGATGGACTCGATATTGAAGTCTGGAGAGGTGGGCGAGAGCTCGGCCTCGTTGTGATACATTTCGCGCATCAATTCCAGTCTTTGCCTGGAAAACACAGACAAAAATTATCTACTATGATTTCCATATAACGAGAAGATATGTGAACGTGAAGTCATAACTGGTGTATTGAGTCATCAAAATGTTTCAGTCCAGCAAAACGTTTATAGATAAATTTCTACAGACTTCCTTTGCAATGTAAATTAAATTTAAACCATTTTTTCCATCCACATAATGTCGTTCTTATAATAATGCAAATATTATTTAACATTTATAACTGTGTGAACATCGTATAGCGAATAATAAAGAATATAAAAGTACACATATGTTCGTTATGAAATACGAAATCAGAAATTGTCGCTGTATTTAACGTTTTGTTCTCATCGCTTTCTTAATTGAGATGCATTGCAATCTGATACGTGCATAATAAAGTTTGAAAGCGAAAGATAGTGAGGACACGAGCTCGGCAGGAGATAATTGGAAGATGTGTTGAGACAGACGTGCACAGAATGTGATGAGACACTTTTTCTCACATTCAGATAGCGGAATAAAGATGTTCCACAGCAACAGAAGCGGTGCTGCGTAAACGATGGCGTAAATGTTTGCGAGGAGGGCTCATATCTATTCGATTCGCGACGCGGATCATTATGCTACGAATGAAAAACCATGCAGATTCACCGAGTAGATCTCGCCAACTCCAAATGCAAAGCTTCGTTTCGCTTCGTACCAAGAGAATGACACCGCCATATCGGGGAAGCCTCTCAAGACAAGAAAGAGCAGAAACGACAAAATGATCTTTGCACCAGTAAATAAAAGGATTCCTCGAGGCCGGGCATAAAGCGTGTCACATGGCGAGATAAGAGGAGAGCCTCGCGCGTTCGAGCACCAACCTCGAAGGCAAAAGATTTGCGAGCGAGAACTTCGGATTAGAGTAGACAGTAAGGCATTGGAAAATATCCTCTTTGGCCTCCGGAGTGCTGGGGCTCGAGTCCTCGTTGTACACATGTCGCATCAGCTCCAAGCGCTGTCTACAAGTCAACATGTATTACTTTGCGTGAGTGGGCTGTGTGCGCGTTCTTCTGCGGTCTCTAGCCGAATGTAGTCCGATCTAACGGAAAGGTGCGATTTTGCTTTCGTTTGTGTCGTGATTCATTTGCTATTCGGATTTCGAATCGCGAGTTAAGCGCCAATGTGATTCTAAACGTCTCACGATAACGTGCCTAATAATTTTTTATTCCGCAGTTACATGATAAAAGTACAGATTAGTTTTCGATGCAGTAAGCTAATCTTCATGATCTTTATCTAAAATGTAAGAAATCGTGCATTAATAACACAAGACGCAAGAAGTTCTGTCGGAAGTTGCATGAGAAGGTCTTATTTCAGAGTTTAGTATACATAGTGATGAGTACATAGTATAATCGAATCAACAACGGTTGAACATGCTGGATGTACAAATTTGATGATATGTACAAAATATAATTTTGATACAAAAATTATTTAATACATTATTGTCAATTTCTATTGAAGTAAATTAATTATTAACGTGTCTTACTTCGTGTCGACACGAATGTTCTGTTCATTCAATAAGCATTTACAAAATGTAAAACATACCTCAGTTTGTCTAACGTCCAGTAATGCGTAGCACCATTCTTCGTATCCTGAACTTCAACGGCAACGATCGTGCGCGGGAACGGTCTTTCATCTTCCTCTTCTTCGTCCATGACGGGCAAAAGATCCGGAGGTAACGGCGAGTAAAGAGTGTCCGTGAGTAAGGTAAATTGGAATTGTACCTAAAAGAGAAAATTAATGGAATAAAATCTCCAATTGAACGGGAAGAAGTTGCTTTCACGATTGTATTTTCTCTCATAAAACACGGTGTTTAACGATGAGTGCCGTTTCCGTTAAAAGTGCGTAATGAATTCTGTAAAAAAGAATATTATTATGCTATGGAAGAAGTGTGTAAATTTACACGATGGATGATACGCGTTAGACGTAATGCTAATTCAGAATTCGTAAATACGTAGAGCAGTTCACGCTCGAAGGTGTATGAGAACACGGTGCAAAAATAAACGCAAGTTACAAGAAGCCGTGCTGCCGGAATCTTCCGTTCTGCATCCGCGACTGTACCTTCTTTTTTAGTTCAACGGATATGGCATTAGCCTCTTTAAGGAATATCGCGTTGCCCCAAAGATCGTCTCGCAAACTCGTGAATTGATGATATTTCCACTTGCGGAAGGCCCAAGCGGCCAGTTGAAACTCTCTCTCGGTCCAGTTGCTCTCTGCGTCAAACAATGGGTTGACTGAAATGCAAGCCATTACCAGGCAAAACAGTCAGAGAAGCCAAAGCATTTGTTGAAATAATACCGATTATTTCGTTAAGAGAATATGTGCTATGTCCTATCGACGAGCTGATTAAACTCTGGTCGCATGCAGTAGTAACCGTTATCCGCGGTCAACTTGTGCGCGAAAGTTTGCGAAAGAGATTCTTGTATATAAATCGAGAAAGTAATATATAACGCGGAACGCCCAATCGATCGGGCATAGCATACCAAAGTATATACAGAAAACCTGCGCGACTCCCCACTTTCCCACACTCACCAAAAATATCTTCTTCGATGTTGTTGAAGTCCTCCGGTGTGTAACTGCTGTACATGGACATTGTCATACTCTGTTCCTCCACTTGCCTCTGTAGCGCGTCTATCCGCGCTTCATAGCTCTGTTTAGATAAGCGATTAATCGTAACAGCGCTTATAAATTAAATCAAAGAGATTGTCACGCATATACAACGACGCCCCGTACCTTTCGCTGCTCTTCAAACAGCTGATCCGCTTCC
Organism: Ooceraea biroi; assembly: GCF_003672135.1. Lineage (NCBI taxonomy): Eukaryota > Metazoa > Arthropoda > Insecta > Hymenoptera > Formicidae > Ooceraea > Ooceraea biroi. The sequence goes on from NC_039506.1 coordinate 4,899,959, forward strand.
TCCTTCTCTTTGCGGAATTGTTCCTCCAGTACGAGTAATCTCTTATCCATTTCGGCTTTTAAGTCAATACCCTGTTTCTCCAGTAGCTCGACCTGCGCGAAGTCCCAGTCCGCCAGTGGCTCGTTGTTGCCGGGGGTTTCCGCCGGCGATCCATTTGCTATTCGTTCGCGTACTACACGATTGGATGAAGAAAAATATTTTTTTATTCATACATCCTAGCACAAATATCTGTTAAATTATTTCGACCGTTACGCCAACGTACCCTGATCCGGATGATTGAATCGGAAAACGTGACTCTTTCCCAAGATAACGCGGGAACCGGTCGTGAGAACGAGCGGTTCGGTTACCTCGCGACCATTTACGTAAATCAGGGCTCCCTTCTTCGGTATGAGCGTTATAATGCCCTCGTGATTCTCGAAAACGCAGTGCTCGCTGAGTATGTGCGGCCCGCACAACTGAACGTCCTGAGGTATGTTGGCCTCGGCGCTACCGATGCGCGTGAATCCGTCCTTGATGTAATAGATCAGGCATTCTGACATGAGAGGATCCTCATTCAAGTTCACTAAGTGAGGTGTCTTCTTCGGGGAGAAAACGCCTACGGTGACGCCGTCCTCCTTCACGGCAACTCCCATCTCAGCGAATACTGCCTCGCGTTGCAGGCGGATCGATTCCGTTCGCTTCAGCTTCTCTTCCCATGTCTCATTCAATTCTGGAGCAAAGAAAAAAGTGCGGTATTGTAAGCAGTTATTAATTTCTGTGTCACATCTGCGCAATAATAATAAAATTGCAATAATTAAATCAGATTCGTAGTTACCTGCGATCAATTTTTCGGATGCTTGCAGTTGATCGACTGCTTCTTCGGCGATGGTAGACGTAGCATGGGAAGAAAGCCTCGACCGAGCTTCCTTGCTGTTCTCTTCGTTCCGCTTGTTCGTTCTGATAATTTCGTCCCCTGCAATACACGAGGATCGTCAAGATCGCCGAGGAAAAAAAAGTGATATTCAAAACGGCAAGCCTGCGTCAAAGTCGGTATCGTGTGTGTCGTATAAACATCAAAAGCCATAATTCAAGCAGTGGCGTAGATGAAGAGAAATATTCCAGAAGCTGTAAAGTTTATACTGTTGCTACATCAATTCTCAAAGCGTAGAGGTATAACTCCAGTAAGTCAGTGCCTTTCGTAAAGCACTGGCATGATCTAATTGCATACAGCATGAACTAATGGCTACCACCATTCAACTCTCATGACTCATTATATTCGGTTAAGTATTCGATTACCTTGACACGTCTTCATGATCATGTCTTTTTTGAATTCTTGTTCTCGCGAACGAAATCGATCATAGACTCGGGCAGTTTTCTACCAAATGTTTCATTTAAACTTTGGGAGAGAGAGAAAATCAGACGTTGCTAATTTTACCAGATAAAAAAGGGCTCGCAGTCAATGCCATTAACAAGACAACGTACGTACATTAAATGAAGAAACCAAAATACTCGCGAAGCAAACGTACAAAATAAAAAGAAGTCGACAAGTATACCACTGATATGTATTATGCGCTTGGCGGTGAAATAAGCGCATAAGTGAAACAAAGGAAAATAATAAGATGTCTACGAAAGAGGCGCAAGAAATGGACGATGCCTGTCTTGATTGTACTCTTTGCTGTATGGATTGTTAGCATTTTTTACTTACTAGGTTCTTTCTTTTCGTACGTAACTTTGCCATCTGGCCCTACGTTGAGCGCAAGGGAAACAAAGAAAAAGATACTATGTGAATGGGATTACCTGTCGCGCGCTGCGCAATTACAAATTATCTACAGCGGCCAGAAGAATCGCGCTTCTGATACACTTGTGCTAATTCCTAAGTAATTTCTACATATGATCCATGTTAATTCGAGATAACAGAAACTTTTTACGCATTTGGCGATTGGCGTCGTAAACAAAATAAATATCACATGTTCCAATATTCTAAGTATAATCTCCCATAAATTTTGCAAAAGCGATTTTAATGTGGAAATTATGTATATTGCATTTGTATAATATCCCTATTCTTCCTAATCTATTCAGTCTGTCCTCGTCTATATGCAATACTTTCAACAAGAAATTCTTAATAGTCAAATTTATGTGCATCGACTTTCAGAAACAAAATTGATGTCTCGAATTTACCTTCGTGGACATCGATGCCTTCCTGCTTCAAAAGCTCCCGCAGTTTCTGTATTTCCTCCTTGAGTTCTCTGATAAGACGTGCATTCGCATCTTCGTTGACCACGGCCTTGCAAACAATTTGTTTAGCTCTATCCGCGTACCTGCGAATGAAACAGAAAGTCTGCAAAGTCTTGAACAATTGGACACTGTGATATTAATTTTAAACAATTAACTTAGATAGAAAATATACACAGCAGACAGGTCGAAAGAACTTACCGTAAAGTTGAAAGCGTTTCATCATAATTGATATCAGCGGGGCTAACTGCTGCGATCATAGCAGTTTTTGAATTTCCTCCTAGGTTCTCTCGTAACAACCACGTTAAAACGGAATCTCTGTAGGGTATGAAGTCGGCTTTCTTCTTCTTTTTAGTCGCCTATGAGAAGCACATAAATGTTAAAAAAAAAATGAAACAGAAAGTATTTTTTTTCCTGTAATCAATTATTCTCTAAACTTCCTTATTAATTCGGTCAACTTACCGCCTGATAATCCGTAACAAAGTAGCAAACAAATATAACAATGATATGAGTGCCTGATACTTAACGTGTAACGCGGATATTTTATTAACGCGATTCGCAGAGATACTTACAATTTCGGCCAGGGCGCTGATGACTTTTCCAAGAGTCGTCAGGCTCTTATTAATATTAGCTCCCTCCTTCAATCGCGTCCCCTTTGCGCCAGTCGAATCGGCTCGCTCGGATCCAGCCAGGTCCACCAGCGATATCTTGCTGACCTTTTCCGTCATCAAACCGGTGGTGTTGTCTTGTTGCTGTTGCGTGAAGAATATCGTGAAGACCGCGTGCGATCTGCTGGATGTCTCATTCATGTTGGTTGCTGCGACAGTTCTGTAATGATTAAAATATACATTTCCAGTGATTAAGTATTCAATGCGTTATGCAAAAGTAAATTGTTGATTAATCTTAAACAAAAGTGTTCGTTAATTAAGATTATTGAACCAACCTGGCCTTGTTACCCTCATCTATGAGATCGTGGATGTCTTCATACGACATTACGGCCAGCTTGGAGAGATCTTCGACATAGGGTCCGTAGAGAGGATGTTCCCTCACTCGTAGATTTCCCCGATTCTTCGGGTTCAACAAATCGCGCACTCGCTCGCAATAGATCTCCATGTAGCTCACCTCTACCGAGTACTTGAGTCGCTCGTTAGAGGTATAACTGATTTTCCTAAACAGATCCTTGCAGATCTGTGGTATTATTCCCTCTTGCCCCTCCTCCTGCTTACCCATCATGGTATATGATTTACCGGCGCCAGTTTGGCCGTATGCAAAAATGCAAACGTTGTAACCTGTGTCACAGAGATGAATACCGGGATATAGAGAAGCTCAGAAAAAGAGAGTAAACGACGAGTTTCTATATTTGTTAATTATTATCTACCTTCGAAAGCATGTTCCAACATTTCTTCCCCGATATCTTTGTAAACCATGAGCTGAGTCGAATAGTTCTCATCATTTGGCTGTAAATGGAAGAGATTAGTCATTAATAACCGATTGATCGAATAAGCATATCACCGTAACGAACTTATTGTTCAAGTGGAGAAATTAGACTTACGTCCATTGAAAAGTAGGAATAATCGTAATTGAAGCTTTTGACGGCTTCTTTGCTTCCAGGCGTGGCCTTGGGATTTACTATGGCTGTAACGTAGAGATGACGATTTAATAATAATCGAAAATAATTAATTATTTAAGCTGTTCAAGTCACCGTAAGAAACTTACAAGTAGTGCTTCCAGTCATCTCTATGATGCATTGTGCCTCACGAACGATCTCGCGATGGTTGAAGGGCCGTACCCTCACCGCCACCTTAACCGACGACATTTTCTCTGCGTTTCTTTCAACTCAGCGTCGGATCAAGCCGGCGGCGGTGCTGGCGATAAATCTCGTTTGTCACTCTGCAACAGATTATTCGTATTTAGATTGTTACGCCGCCATCAATGGATTCCCGTCGAAATCCCTTACCGTAACTTGTTAAGCTAAGATTCAGTATTGAATACAAGGTATTGAAAATTAACGTCAAGTCATTGTTAGAAAAGATATTGTTCAGTCCTTTTTCTTCTGACTAGATTCGTGTGCAACTACGTACTTTAATAGAACATCGTTTGTGTCGCAAGTAAACAGCGAGAGAGTCGTTACGAAACTCCATACATGTAGCTCATGTATCCTCGCCAGAAATATATCCTAGTTATTAATATATCACTTCGATAAGGGAGGCTTCTTCATCGAAGTAAATAAGAAGAGCAAAAACATCCCAGTAAGCAAAATGTGTGCGATCTGCCAGCAGATTGGCAACAGATTACTGCAGAAGTTGATAGCCAATTGGCATCCGTTATGTCCGCATTAGGATAGTGATCTGCCAGCAGAGCCTGCTAACGGACTCTGACAGCAGATTGGCGGCAGAAACCGAGCAGGATCTGTTAACATTTGACGGCAGATTGACAGCAGAAACCGAACAGAATCTGCAGCTTTTGGCCATTCATATTTACGATATATTAAAGCATGTGTTTACTTTTAACACACTATAAATTGGCATTTTATATTACCATGCGTTAAAAGAACGCATTTGTTTGTTAAATTAAAGTACATTTGGCTTGATGTGTCTTTCTGACAGTTCGTTGCATAATCTCTCTTATTGTTAATTTATTCTAATCCGAAGTCCGAATTTTGCTTTCGAACTTCAGATTGCTCTTGGCGTGCGTGAACTACATGGACGTTGTCCATGGGAGCCTCTGTGCCGCGAGTGCAAAAATTTTCAGAAAAATTAATATTATCATGCCAAGGCGCGTATATTAACTTATATAACTGTTAGGCTAAATCTTAACATCGAGTAAGAACTCGACGCGTGCACCGCATAGCGGTGCGGAGCGAAAACACATATTCATAGCCGTGTAAATTTGAATACTGTCAAAAGCTGCAGATCCTGTTCGGTTTCTGCCGCCAATCTGCCGTTAGATTCCGCTCGCGCAGATCTTGCTCGGTTTCTGCTGCCAATCTGCCGTTAGATTCCGCGCGCGCAAATCTTGCTCGGTTTCTGTCGACAATCCGACTTCGAGCCATGTTTGCAGATTCTGCTCGGTTTCTGCCGCCAATCTGTTCTTAGATTTTGTGAGCAAGCTCTGTTACATTTCTGGCACCAATTCGTCGAATTAATCGTTAACAACAACTTCTGTATGAAATTTGTTGCCTTTTGGCTGGCAATAGTTGATAGCAGATAGTTAGCATCATCTGCTTTCAGCAGACTTGGCTATCTGGGATAATGCGTTCTTTGCGCGGCTTATTCGTCTGCAGGAATCCTCGCTCCAGCGGGATCGTTAATCGTTGATGTAAACTACTGGCATCAGGTGGAACGCGTAGACGCATGTTTCACGCTTTGCGCAATATTAGTTCACGCAAACATGTTCCATTACGTTTTTCTTCAAATATATTAGTGTTTGATTTGTACATTATGCGTCATTCAAAAAATTTGCACACATACTTTTGTGCATAAAAGAGCGATTTTTGCAGAACGGACAAGAATATTTTTACACGTACAATGCGCGATTATCGAATCAATCGTTGATTGAGAAGCAATAAATTGAGAATTAATTCATTATTAACGAATGTTTCATTGAATCGAATTTCGGATTGACTTTCATTGTTTCATCGAGAAACATTTGAAACTCGACGACACTACACGACAAACTTTTAATCGCAAGTCGCAGAACGAGGGAATCGGATCGTTCGATTTTTCGAAGAGTGCGATGTAATAATGAACTAGTAAAGTGTAACGACGACTCTCACGTTTACGAACGTCGGCGAAGAGCAGCGCGGGCCATTGATCCATCCAGAAATATATACGTTATCAGATATGGAAGAATAATTGATTAATCAGCACCGGGATCGATTTATTCCGAGGAAAAAGTCATATTTCGCGAAAAAGATACATTCTTCGTAATTAACTTGGAGGACGAGACGAGTTCTTCGAAAACAAAATGTGATTCATAGCCCTTTAGGGAAAATTAACATTTTCGAGAGAAACGCCGTAATACATGAAATTACGCACATTTGGGGAGCAGAGATGCCCGGAGCGTGCGCATTACGTCTAGGTATACTTTATGACTCAGAATTGTATCTGACAGTTTAGTATCATTTGACATCCGCGTTTGACATGACGTAAGAGATATTAAATATACGATTAGAAAATCGATAGTAACAATTTGTAAATTTATCAAACTAACGCATTTTTGAATTTTATCTTTATTCTGAAAACATAGTTTTCAAATTTTATCATTAGTAAAATAATATCTAGATACGTGCGTTTCAAATACCCATCAATTGCGCGCAACTTCATGCATTAAGGGATTTCCTCCTCGAGTATATAATATTTGTATGACTTTCCTCGATTAATAATCAATTATATAATTATTAATAATACGTTTACGGGGACCTAACAAAATTGGAACCATCGAAATCCATAAAACTGGTAAAAAATATACAACCGCGAGAAGGCTATTGAAGAATATGATTGTATAACATTACTAAAAGCAAACAGATGTTTTAACGAATCACCACTAATGAGAGACAAAAATGTAATATGCAATGCAACGCACAAATAATCAGTTACATTAAATCTCTTTTCAATCATGCGATATTAAACTAAGAATCGTAGAAATTCCGATTCCGACCAAGAAGCGTCTGCCATTTGTCAGAAGTTCGCGAGACTCATACGGACCACTCGAAGCAGTCACGGACGTGCATCGCGTCATCATGGATCATCACGAGAGGTACGAACGCGCACGATGGAAGGAAACGAAGAACCGCGACACACCGTTAATGACGGATATTCGTCCTGCGAGAGCAATTTCGCGATCGAACGTGCAAAACACCATCGGCGGCGACGGCAGCGGCGGCGTGATCGATACGTCCGAGTATTCGCGGCGGAAGGTCCGGAAGGCGAGGCGGAGGAGGCGAGGAACGGCCGCGCGCGGCGTATACGTGGATTTTTACGATCGATCGTCCGCACAACGTTCTCGACGGAGGAGGACACGGAGGACGGAAGGCTTACCTTCGTCGAGGCCGCGCTTCTCGCCAACCAACTCGGCAAGTCTCTCCCGCGAAGAGCGGTAGCTTTTCTCGAGAAACTCGCGAAATGACGCGCCACGGAAAGATCGACGGAGTCGTCAAGAGGGGCAAAGGTCGTGACGGCTCACCGCTGCTGTGTCGGCTATGTCGGCCATCCGCTGGGCGATCCGTGATCCGCGAGATCCTCGCTGGCGGACATTATAGCGACGTATAGTTCACGTAATTACACTCGCACGCACGTCGATTACTCGCGCCGCGACAATGTACTCAGCGCGAGTTAACGAGCCACCCCTGCTTGCCTACCAGGAACGAGCAGTCGCTGTTCGCCGTATCGTCGAGCGACACCAACCCCCGTTCTCGCCCCGTGCGCTGACGACGTTACGGCCGCGGGCGCCTGCGTGCTGTTGCGACTTCGCGTTCCTGACGGCGACGAACGACCGACTGGGGTAGGGATGCACGAGTTCAGTAGGCTAGTGCTGCTTCTCCGTCCCTTCGCAGGTAATACGAGTATCGATATTTCTCGATATTTCCAAGAAAAGCATCCGAGTCGTTGCAGTATCAGGATCATGCACGAAGCAGAAACCTCAAATCTCTGCTATGATCGAAGAGGAGAATCAAAGAGACGGACAGCGATAAGAGCGATCGATATCTTGGAGAAATATATTGGGTTGGCCAAAAAGTAATTGCGTTTTTTTCCAATAGATGGACATACATACCTTGAAATGTAACTAACTTCGTTCTAAACCGCAAATTCATTATGTAGGTTAACTCACGGTTCAAGCTTGTTTTAGAAAAAGAAAGTACACGATTTCGTTAACAATTGTTTGTTTGCCGTCGATTTCAAAATGGAAAATCAAAAAGAACATTTTCGTCATATTTTGTTTTATTACTTCCGAAAAGGGAAAAACGCTGTGCAAGCTCATAAAAAGTTATGTCATGTATATGGCGAAGATGCTTTAAAACTGCGGCAGTGTCAAAATTCGTTTACTAAATTTCGATCTGCAGATTTTAATGTGAAAGATGCACCACGCTCAGGAAGGCCAATCGAAATTGATGATGACAAAATAAAGGCACTGATCGATTCCAATCGGCGTTTAACGACACGAGAGATTGCTGAGAATCTTAACGTATCGAAATCGAGTGTTGAAAACCATTTAAAACGACTTGGATACATTAGTAAGCTCGACATTTGGGTACCACATGAGCTCAAAGAAATTCATCTCACTAAGCGTATTGACATCTGCGATTCTCTTTTGAAACGTGAGGAAAATGATCGATTTTTGAAACGTATGATAACAGGCGACGAAAAATCGATCGTCTACAACAACGTCAAACGAAAAAGATCGTGGAGCAAGCGTGATGAACCTGCTCAAAGCACTTGAAAAGCAGATATTCACCAAAGAAAGATTATGCTGTCAGTCTGGTGGGACTTTAAAGGTATTGTGTATTTTGAGCTGCTTGCAAGGAATCAAACCATTAATTCAGACGTATACTGTCGTCAACTGGATAAATTAAATGATGCCATCAAACAGAAACGTCGAGAATTGGTGAATCGCAAAGGTTTTGTGTTTCACCATGATAACGCTAGACCACGTACAAGTTTGGTCACTCGTGAAAAATTGTTGCAGCTTGGATGGGATGTGTTACCACATCCACCATATTCGCCAGACCTGACACCATCAGATTACCATTTGTTTCGTTCTTTGCAAAACGCCTTGAATGGTAAAACTTTTACTGCTGATGAGGATATCAAATCGTTCTTGGAATTGTTTTTTGCTGAAAAAGATAAGAACCTTTTTGAGCGCGGAATCTTGAAGTTGCCTGAAAAATGGCAAAAGATAATCAAACAAAATGGACAATATATTGTTTAATAAAGTTTTTGTTTCCCATGAAAAATTCGCCTTTTATTTATATAAAAAAAAACGCAATTACTTTTTGGCCAACCCAATACATATGTTTCGTCAGCGCAATTGTTATCTTTCTTCTTGCGTATCTGTTTATAGAGCTGGTATTACAAGTTAGTTACACTCAAGTCTTGTAATCGATAAAATCAATAAGCTTGATCGTAATATCGAAATTAAATATTCAATATTTCTTGGATTTCTTATAGCTTATTTTTACAAGTTTAAATCAATATATTTACTTTTTTGTATTATTATATCATGTAATTTATTCAATTTCAAAAAACACTGTGACAAATAACGTAATATAAAAATCATATATATGTCACATAGAAGAATGGATGTCACGCCGGACGATACATATTTTAGGTATTTTTTATATATATATTTTTAGTGCCTCTCTGTATTGTGCTATTATCTCACATTACCCAAGGCAAAAAATTTACCGCCGCGTTGTCATCTGAATATGACGAACAGACAATGCATTGTCTGCATGCATAGTATTGGTTATTATTACCTTTCAGCTTTTATAACCGCGTGTATTGTACATTGCACGCAGAGACGAAGATATTAAGCATAGATATCAGAGTGTTCTAAATGTGAGCTTTTATGAAAGAAGTCGGACAGTGATTGATTAATCCCGCATGGTTCTATCTCATCTGTATCAATCAAATAAGGAAATATTATCGAAGCTTTTATTAAAAATATCGGAGATTGAATCTCAGAGATCATACGTGAAGAAATGGTCATGTTCCATCTTTATAGAAAACTGCATTCAAATAATTCTGAATGTATAAGAGAAGAATAATGTTCTTATTTTGATTGCAGCAGCTCCAATTATACTGGCAGCTTTAATTGAAACTATCTCAAACTTTCTCCAAGTTAAAGTTTCAGTTAACAAATTAGGATCCTTTATTCGCAACGGTGAATTTCAAAATATTAAGCAATTTTAAGAGATAAATTTATTACCGTGACAAATTTGTCAAAATTGAAACTAGAAAAACTAGACGTCGAGTTGAGACGCAAAACTGCATCCACCTAAAAAAGCTAGCGATAACATTCGAGAATGTATCGCACAGGCCATAGATGATTGCGCGAGAAATTGAGTAAAGTGAAAATCGATCGCGCGTCGGCAATCACGACGAAGTTACGCGAGACTCGCAGGCATGTGTTGGTCTCTCGATATCGCTTCTCGACAAGTTTCATCCAAATCATCTCGAGCGAATCATCCTCGCGGTGTCCTCGTGGGAAATTTCATTTCGCGAAACGAGGGAATTCCTCCGCGCTCTCCTCCACATTTCGCAGAACACTTGAGTTCGTCGATGCGTGCGATCAGCCGGCCATCCAGGCTGATGATGCATCGTGGATGCGCACGGGGGCGATTAATCGACGGCTCACCTCCCCGACGGCGAGAGAGTCAACGCGGCGTCGCGCGTCACCCCTTTGCGTCTTTCCGGCGTGATTCAATTCCGCGCCCCCGGAATGTCGTTCGTCCCCGCCTAGCCGTTCCTCTCGGAGCTTCCGAGTGGCATCGCGATGCCGGCGTAGCACTAGGAGTGGTGGTTGGATCCGAGTCAACGTGGCCACCCACACAGAACGCACACGCGCTCGCACGTGCGCGAGCGTATGTGCGTATATGCGTCAGGCGCGCGCGCGCACGAAGAGGCGGCGGGGGTGCGCGCGTCGATCGACACGAGCGTAGTGGTCCAGGGCCGCGTCGGGCCGCTTTCTCGGTTTATGGACCAATCGCGTCGCGCCTGGCGGGGAGGAAATCAATAGCCCGCGAAGGTACACCGGGTGACGTCAGCCTTGCAACCCGACGATCGACCGACGCGACGCAGGCGGCGCCGGCCAATTTCCACGGAGCAATCAATAAGTAAAGATACCCACAACGATATCACCGACGATGCCGCGCGTACGTACGTACACGGGGATGTACGTACACGCACGCACGTGCATGTGCGGGAGGCTTCGGTGGCGCGTGCCCCGTCACTCTTCCTTCGACTTCGGCGTCGATTAATTATACAAAAATCATCCCCTTTTCGCGCGGCGACACCGACGCGCCGCCCTCGGGGGCAAATTATTAACGCGTCCGCGTATGAGGGAGAGAGAGAGGGGGGGGGGAGGATGAGCAGGAGGAGAGCCAGCGTCGCCGCGTCGATCACTTTGTAAATTTGCGAATTTCCAAGAAATTTCGACTTATCAAGAATTTAACGAGGCGAGATAATGTCTTGTTGTTTCGCTTCTACCGCAGAATGAGAATGGTGGATAAAGATGATGATATCGTGCATATATATAATAATTTAGTTTTCTTCTACCTCCAACGGATTTATCGATTATATTTTATTTCTTAAAATGATTAAGAAAGACTTTAATTATACGCCACTAAAGAGTCATTTACTTATATTAAGTTCTTTCTTCATGTCTTGCATTTTTTAAGTTTTGGTATTTTGTGTCAAAGAAAGAGATTATGAAAAATCTATAATACTATCACGTTTATGTTGTGTGTGTCAAAATTGACAAACATTTCTATGAAAATGTTTAATTTTCGTAAAATCTGTTTTCCCAAACCGAGTTTTTATTAATTTTTCTTAATTTTAATCTGGTTATAATACAGTTAATATATTTATATGCATACGCGAAACATCTATACACAGTACATATAAATATATATTGTGACACAATATGACTTTCGAAGAAGACAACTTATTTTAGTTGTTTAAGCGAAAATAACCGATATCCCATGACAAAGTGTTCAAAAACTGGAGCAGTCGATTTTAGCTCCATGCCCGCTTTATTTTATTCAGAATTCTTTTGTCTATCGAAAACGCAATTAAATAAACGTCATCTGTTTTTAAAAATTCCCTATATTCAATAAACGTTGAAATAAAATCTCATTAAAACTCAAATTGTCTGCGTTTTCCAATATCTTATTAAAAGTCGTTCGAGATACGCAGAACAATCTTTTATTATTCACTCATTCATTATTCACGGGCGCATTATATCTGGAAATCCATTTATATTCCTGATCTAGATTGACGTTTTTGTTAAGAAAGAAAATAGTAAAAAAAATTTAACACTTAATCAACAAGATGAGCCTTTAACTTGTGCAAATCGTACTATTTTGATGATAAAACCCGACAATCCGGTTGTTTCTGGAATCAGAGATCGAGAGACTCCGAGTCATTCGAAATATCACTCGTTAACGGTTACGACTCTCAAAACATTACGATCACCACTGACCTACCCCAGCACTTTGTTTATATCGCGGAACAGTGGTCATCCATTTACGGCCTATTCTGCCCGTCGAACCCTTCAACCCTTCTTTACACACCTCTGGCCTTTCTTACATACGCAAGTTAAATCGTTATATATATTCCCATGCCATTTCGCACCAGTCAATCCGAGGGACACTCTCCATAACGATTCGTGACAGCAGAGGAAGGGTTGAAGTGCGACGAGAGTAACGGGACAGATTGCTCGCAAATCGATGTCACCGAATGAACTTTGAGCTCGAGTCTTGCTTCAGCAAAAAATGTCCAAGTACGCTGTCAATTCTCGGGTTGAAGTATTCTCTGAACAAAGTCAGTTCAACGTAAATAACTGATTAAACAAATAATAAAATATATGATGTTCGCAATTGTAAAATGAGCTTGTATACTCAATATATATTTAATATCCTTTTCTGATTTTCAATCCAGACTATCGCTAGATCGACTAATTCTCGCACGAACGTTGCAAAACTGCAAGCAGTAAATTCTGACAAGTAGAAACCTATTCTGATACAATTCGCAAAGCGTAATTGACTTCGTACAAACTCCGATCGCAAAATTTCATCATACGCGCCTATTTTGGTGCACTTCCGACTGCCTCAGAGTCGCAATTCAAACGACGAAATGGAGCATAGCATTTATCTCGAGACGAACAACGAAACGGTCCACTCTTAGGCTCACGAAGGAACGATCGGCTGCAAAAAACGGTTTTCAACGTCGCTCGGAAATGACGGACAAAGGCGGTTCGATCGCTCGGTTGCTGACGCTTCCGGAAAGCGCTCGACGCCGCGGTTCGTCGATAACGAAGCTGCTTAAATAAATAATCGTCTAGGCCGGTGACAGTCGAGTGGTCGACGTCGCGATCGCACGGCGCGTACGCACGCACGCATTGGCGACGCGTCGCGGTGGTTGCGTACGCTGAGCAAGTGCGACGCGGGAGCGTGCAAGAGCGCGGTGCAGTCGGTGCAGCAACTCACCAGATACGCTGGCAGCGACGTGAAAACAGCTGAGGTCCTACGGCCATACTGGTTCCGTGCGATCTCGCGACGTTTCGCGGAGGAAGCGACGAGCGTGCACGCTGCGCGTCACGGCGCCACTCGGCGGTGCGACGTCGTCGTCGACGACGGTGTCCCGACGCCCGCCCGAAAGATCGATCGTCGAAGGCGCGCGACTCCGAAGTTCGAACGGCGTTCCCTCTCCTCTGCGTCCCGTCCGCGTTGCGGGAGCGGCGGCTGCGAAGTCGTGCTCGCCGCGCGCCTCCAACTCGACGCGCAACCTCGCACGCGCTCTCGGGCTTGCGCTCTCTCGCCGCGCTGTCACTCTCGTTGCGACGAGAGGGCGAGACCGCGATCCCTCTTTGTCCGCGCGCGGACAACGAAGCTTTTCTTTCGAAACGGGGATGAATCATAAAGCTTGTTGTCGGATATCGTTTCGAACATAACCTAACCTTGTCCTCTTTATTGCGTTAACTGGCGGAATGGAACGTCTTGCACGCGACTAATCGAGCAGAGTAAATTATATTTCCGGGAAAGGTGTAAAAGTATGATCCAATTATTTTTTATTTGTGTATAAATAAAGGATTGTATCTCGTCAGTTATCGTGTAACAAATGATTCGAAGGAAACAAAGATCTGGAGCATTTTATTTTATACATAAATGCATACTTTGCATACAGCTATCTATACAAATATAAAGAAACACTTTTATGCAGTTTTTGAGATATCACTACCAATAAAGGCAGATTATGATAAGCTTTTCCTCTTCTTACACTCATTTTACTTCCCTAGCAGTCAATTGTAATCATACAAACTTTAGATACAGCCTACAAAGAAACAGGAAAATCACAGGCATATTATCCAGCAATACCCAAGTAAAGCCTAAATAAAAATGTCACTTTTTAGTATGAAACTTTGATATTACAAAGGTATTTAACTATTCAACAACTGCGTTGCCTCTTAGCAGCCGGCAGCAGTCTTGAAACGTGCGTTTACGTCCTTCCAATTGACAATGTCGAAAATCGCCTTCACGTAATCGGGTCGTACGTTCTTGTATTGCAAGTAATAGGCGTGCTCCCATACGTCGATGCCGAAGAGAGGAATAAGACCAGTCGTGGCCTGGAGTGGATCTTGATTTGCACATGTCGCTATCTTGAGCGACTTTGTCTTTTGATCGTATCCAAGCCAGCCCCAACCGGAGCCCTGAATCGCCACGGTAGTCTCTGATAAGCGTTTCTTCATCTCCTCCATGCTGGAGAAATCCTTTTGAATTTGCTTCACAAGAGCGGCTGCAAAAATATATGAAAATATACAGCTTTAATTACTACACGTGTACTGTTTGAACCTTTCACATAAAATTTAAACGTTTCATTTTATATTCTAAATATAAAAGGACCAGACTAGTTAATCTGCTTGTTTTTTCAATCTCACCGTCTGGTTCACCACCGTGGGGCGAAAGATTGCACCAAAAAATCGAGTGATTAAGATGACCACCACCGTTGAACTTGATGGCTGGAGCCAGGGCAATTTGTGTGTTAACGTCACCCTTCGCAACTGCTTCCTTCAGTTTTTCTTCAGCAACGTTCAAGTTGTTAACGTAGGTCGCATGATGTTTAGAATGATGAAGCTGCATAATTTCAGCGCATATGATAGGCTCCAGAGCTTTGTAATCGTACGGCAAGTCCGGGAGCGAGTGCTTTGATCTTGTAAACACATCTTTGCTGAAAAATGCATTGCATCATTAATAATGTAATAATGTGTATTGTATCATCTATGAAGAAATTGAAAATTTCAAAAAGATTATAATAAACAGTAATTCTGCTAATAAAAGCAGCAGTGAATAGATTTGAAATGAGATTTTTAATCAAAGCGACAGGTCAAACAGTTTATCATGAGTATTTGATAACTAGCTTAATTATATCAGCAAATATATTGCGAAACTGTTTCTCGATTTCACATTTCAACTTGTTTTAGTACATTAATATAAAAATCTATTTATCATAAAATGAATCTACAGACAGTCGGCATCCATAATTTGCTTTTTAACAATCAGTCAATCAGCTACATACACTTTCTGCAAACGGATCTTTCACTTGTGGAAACTAACGCGCAATAATTAAATTATGAACAATTAATGTCTAATTTCTAATTTGATTTAAATACCAATCCAATAACGCCTAATTTGTCAACAATATAAATGATAAGAGTTGAGTATACAAACTAGGTTAAAAATTATATAACACCAAGAAACCGGGAAATGTAACAATGATCTTGTAATACGTACATCGTGTTAGACATGAGAATACGCCGGGCTGCGAACATGATTGACATCAAAACAATGACAACTTCACCAGCTGTCCGTAGTAACAATTCAATATGATCTGTTTACTGCTTCCACTTGCTCTGATCAACTTAGGGGGACACGGTACATACAGCACCAATTCTCTGTCGGCACTGTCGGCCTCTTTTGAATCTCTTTGAATTAAAATCAAGCTGAACGAAATAAGGAGACTGCACAGTCTCGCAATCTGAGTTTCTTTTGCTTTCTTATTGCTTTTTCATTTTTTTTTCTCAACATCAGTATCTAAAATCCATCGTTCGAATATTTTCGCATGCAGGACTGTTATCTTGCCAGATCACAGATTTTGCAGAATTTTGCTAAATCTGACGAAATTTAGTCAAATTTAGTTCGGCGAATTTACGATTTAATAAAATCTGAATTTATACCGAGCATATAATTCTGTCATAAACATATAAACAGATAAATTATTGTAATAATTATAAGGTTTTAAGATTATTCTCATGCTGTTAGGTTATGCTACTTGAAATAAAAGTGTTTAATTTGTTATTGATTCGTATTATTATCTTATTTTTTAGACACGAATGTGAGTTTGTCTCACGTCTCTTCTTAGATCGAAGCATATTAAATTTTTGTAATAAAGTCGTAATCAAGTTCGTAAACTCATCTACCAGAGTTTGATGGAACCATTGAGAAGTTGTTGAGAGCAAATTATAGTAGATGTCAGTAAGTTCCCGCATTGCGATCTTAAAATAATTTTTAATATGAAAAATTTTATTTTTTCTGAATTATTTGCAAGAATCTCTATAACGGGGCTCTCCTGTTCTTGTTACACTTTTATTATTTCTTTAGAGGCAATAACTCAGATATCTTTAAATTTCATGCTTTAATGTTTTGTATTAATGTTATATTAATTTAATATTCTATCAAATATTGTACATAAAAATATTATATTCCGATAAAAAATAATGTATAAGATTCTACATGATTCGCACAAACTGCTTGCAGAATACTACGATATCGACATTGAGTTATCAACAGCTGCAATGAACTGTTTCTGTCTCTAAGAAAGATAAACTGCACTTTACAAACTGCATTTGATAATTGCTAATTGTTAATAGAATATAATTAAATAAGTTCAGCTTTTATTGATAAATGTTACTTGTTTCTAAAACCTTTTCTGTTTAAGGAAAGAAAATGCCATATTGTTGAACATATTCATATAATACCTGTTATATTCTCCAACACATTTATGGTTTCCTACCTTTTTCCTTTATCTTTAGCATCATCAAAATAAATCAAGTTTTTGTGAAATGACAATTTAGAAGACATGAACTTTTCATGTATATGATATAAAATATTGTACAATAAATACATTTACTATTTTTATATTATATTTATATTTTATACATGTACTATTTTTCCAATATGGATAATTACAAATCTGAATATAACGTGCTAATTTGTAAGGATAATCTATGTTTCGTCAAAGATAATGTTTTATATTTTTAAATTATTTGTGTTGTGAATCGTTTTCATTCTTTGCAATATTTGAAGCGAAAGAATGGCGCGTAATATGCGCGATCACATGTTTCTCATACTACACAGAGATGCATCGAAACTGTTACGCATACGATGCAAAAATTTAGTGGTGCGCTTTCATGTATTTGAAAACGTAAAGTTCATTTATTTATATCATATCGTCGATCTCTTTCCGATTAAATTTTTCATACTTCTGATGAAACATTTCCGTCCACTAATTATCGAATATTTCTACACCGATTTTGTACACGGAGTGTCAATACGATAAGTTTACGGGTGGTGATGCGTAAGGGTGGAAACAGCGACGACGAGCGCGGCGCGTCGTATGTTTCCGTGAACGCTCGTACGGCTGCCTCTTTGTGTTCGGGTGGCGGCAAGATGGCGCTCGATCTTTGCGGCCGCGCGATTGGTCGATCGGGCTGCGCCGCCAGTCTCCCGAGAGCAGTCGCTACCACGACCTCGCAGCGGACTGACTCGTCGCCGTCGTCGTCGTCGTCGTCGCCTCCCGACGTAAGGGAGAGGGTAAAACGAAAAACAAAACACGCTCGCGACGGCGGGTGTAATGGCCACTGTGCGGCTCGCGGAATAGAGAAGACCGTGCCTCATCCTCGTCGTCGTTGTTGAGATTGCGTCTACGTACTCGGCGTGCGGAAAACCGCGGCCCCTTTAATCGCGCGGATCGTCTCGCCGTTGCACGGTGGTCGTGGTTCATCTCGAATCGCACGCGCGCCTTTCCTCGGGCAGCTTTTCTTTCTCGGTTTCGCGGTGCAGTGCGTGCACAGTGCCAGCGGGAGCGGGAGCAGCCAGTGTGTACCAACCACCGCCTCATATATGTGTGCGGCCCGTCGCCGAGTGTGCGTTGTCGCGCCGCCGCCGCCGTCGCTCGTCGGATCCCTCGGTCGCCGCGAACGGTGGATTTACCAGGCGCGGCGTCGTCTCCCCTAGGCGCTGGATTCGGACTCGCCGTCCGTCCCTCCCTCCCCGCCCGCCCGCCGACGATCCATCGGCCTTGACGCATCATCGGTGAGTGCAAATCGAGTTTCGAGGCAGGCACGAGCCGCGATTATTCGCTCGTGCGCGCGCGATGGACGTGCGTGTGTGCGCGCAGAGACCCAGGGGTAGATTCCGACGACGAATCCGGCCGTTCGTCGGCCGTAAATACGTCGCTCGCGCGGCGACCGAACCCGATCGCCGTCACCCGACGAGCGGCGCCGGGACGCGCGCTGCAGGTTTTGATACACCGCGAACTGGCACGGCGAGAGTGTATCGCTACGGTTTCCTCTGGTTTTCCCGTGTTCCTGTTTGTTTTTAAACAGCGCGTGGAAAATCGAACCGCGTTGTCCGCGACGTATGGCCGCGCAGCGAGTTCGGCCATTGCGAGTGATAGACGTTAGCGAGAGTCGAATGCGAGTTCCACGCCGCGCGTGGATATCCTCCCTCTCTCCGCGTGTGCAGCATCGAGAATTTAATTCGCCGAGTTACGGTCCTCCGTACGTGTGTGCACGCGTACGTGCACTCGGTGCATGGAGCGAGAGCCGCTCCTCTCGAGCGAAGAGGCTGTCCGTACGAGAGCCTCGACGCGTCCGAATATCTCGATAATCCCTTCCAGGAAGGGCGGTGGGTGGCAGAGGGGGCCGCCGTTGGCGATCTCTCGATTGTGCCGATCGAACGTTCGGCGTTCGCGATGCTCGGTGTCATTGTTCATTACCGCCGTCGTCGTTGTCATTTTACGTTCGCGATTATTTTGTGAAATGCGCGGCCTGCATTTCGCAATTGCCGCAGTTCCATAATCGCGGCCCTCCGCGTTGACATTCCCGCGTCGAGAACGGAATGTCGATATGTCGTCGTCATATTCGTCGAGGACGACGCCACCCCACTTGCGAATTTCCGCGGCGAAAAAGCACGCGAGTCACCGCGACGTCGTGAATGTATATTCGATGCCAATTTGTTGGGAATTCGTTTCTCCCGGTTTGCGTAATGTATTCTTTCTCCATTCATCTTTCGTCATTCTTTTTTTAACGTGTCTGTAACGTAACAATATATGATTACTAAAGAGCGAAGAACGTAAAATTACCTACAATACGATGAAACAACAATGAAGTGAAAAAATCGATAAAATATATTTGTAATTTGCAGTTGCACATATATGTTTGTTTCATTCGAAACTTGCAACAGTAGTGGGAAAGATTATATCCGACAATGGATCTATTTCTATCGTTTCATTCAAGGACTCAACGACTCGATTATTTATACGAATTAATTTCTGGTACCGGACTCGCGCATTCCAGACTTATACACTGATTTTTATACGTCGCTTGCTCTCTATTATTATCGCCATTATATTTTTATTTTATTCTCTTTATTATTATTAGACATATTTATTATTGCTATTCGTAACTGCTTAAAGAACCTGGATAATATAGTACGACCCGTGATGATTGAAGATCTCGTCAATGGGATTGCATTGCTCCGAGAATGGCACTGTCCCAAGAGGGACGGACGTCCGTAAAAGGGTTGGAAAGGGGGTGGGAAAGGACGCATCACTCGAAACGTGTCAAGGCTTCGCCGTGCCGAAAAGCGCGCGTTCACCGTCATCCTTCTTCCCGCCGTTTGGGAGAGGTCCATTTATTGTCATATGCGGTACCAGTCGCGTAATGAGAGTATGCGCGACGCGCGATCAATTTCGGGAGATCCGCCATCCTCCCGGGGGTACATACGCCGCGAAAGATGTCGCGCCACCGCTACCTTCCTCGCGCTGTCGCGGTGGTAGTTTATTATCCTTAAGTGTCTCTCTTTTCCCTGCCACCTCGTCGTTCTGCTCTTCATCTCATCCGTTTTTACAATCCGCTCCGTTTTCTCCCTCTCCCCCTCTCTCTTTCTCTCCTCGTCGAGTGCTGCGCGTAAACTCGTTGTTTCCGCGTGCATGTTTATTCGCACATGACACGTTTTCCATATTTGTCTATATACACTATTCGTTAATGGACACGCAAAACCTGTTGTTCGTTATCCGTCGACCAAAGACTGCCTTGCTAATCGAAAATAGAGAGTTGGATTATCTGAATGGATCACATCTTTCGTTGAGAGCTACTTTTAAAGTCCACCGGCGAGGTATTTGTGTTTGTTCTCGCGGATTAGTCTGCGTACGTGCGATTTCAGCAGCTGATATCGTGAAATCGCGCAGAGTGCGAATGTACGGCCGTATTTGTGAGTATTAGGTACATCGCGTCGATGTCGGTCGTCGTGTCGAGCGTCACGTTCGCAAAATGGACGAAACTGGGAAAAAGGAGACTCGCCGAAAAGAATGCGGATACGCGAAAACGCTTTATCACGAAATGTCGTCGGCACTGAGATTTTATCAGCTGAGATATTCAGGACCGCGCGAGAGACCACGTTTCCCGCACGGCTGGTAGAAAGGAGCGGGGTCCAGCTAGATATCCAGCGGACATCCTGTGTATTATTTCAAATTCCGATTATTTTTTCGTACATATATTTCTCGGACAACCTCGAATATTCGAATGGATGATATTTTCTGACGAAATATTCCGATACAATGAATATCCATTGCGTTACATATATACATATTCGGGATTATGATTTCTGATGGTATTTTTTTTCTTTTTTTTTGTACTGCGCGTTTCTGCTGAATCGCGCTTTTCCGTCACTGGAACGTTGGCTAGTTTCCAATTAGCACGGCTGATACGGTGTTGTGTCTTCTGTTTCTTCATTTTGGGCACATGCTGGATTATTTAAAAAATATATTCGAGGTTCGAGGGGCCTCGTGTACATGTCGTGTCGGTGTACGCGTATAACCGAAATGAAACGCAAACCGGGGATTATTGTGAAACGAAATCCGAGCACGGGTTAGTAACGATAAATCAATCACTTTGGCGATAAACGCGATTTAAAACATATCCCATTTCGATAATTCCGAATCAAATTTTAAAGGCAAATCGATCACGCAACAACACAACGGTTGTTGATCTTTGATCGCATATTAATAACGTAAATGATACGCATCGAATGTTCCGGGGCACGTTCAATAAAAAGACATAATATTTGCGCGCGATGCAATAATCGAGCTTTTATTTACAATCGCGGTGTGCGAATCCCGATGTGCTGATTGTGCATGTGTGTATTTATATATGTGTGCACGTAACTGAAAATGGAAACGTAGTCCAAATTGTCGAAACTGCCTGTAGTTTCCATCGGCTTTTCGACGTGCCGATAATTCGCAGCGAAGTGACTAATTAACGTGAACGTGAAACCAACGTGCATGAACGTTTACCATTTATATATGAACTGCCCCATTGTATTTTAACAACGATATGGAGATATTTTAAAAATTCACAACTGTGATGCTGCATTTTCTGTGAGCAACTGTGAGCTTAACTTCCGTATTCGCGTTCGCTATTTACTGCGCGTAGAGTGGTTCGAGAATCCCCATATTATCGCGATATTCGTGGTTTCTGGATCGTGAAGAATAGAAAATGACGGACGATACGAATAAACGGTGAAATGTTATATTATATTTTATTCAGATTTACCTGTGTCTGTGAAAATGAAAACTTTAATAGAAATTTAGTTCGAGAGTAACGAACACCGCGATGTTATGTTTGACAGTGCGTTAGTACGTCCGCTATCCTATTCTTTAATACTCTTTAATAAACTCGCGTATGTTGAATGTGAATTTCGTTTAATCGACCATTCGTTTGCGTATATGTATTTTTGAACAACGTCATTTAACAAAATGGGATCATCCATCGATATTCTATGCGTTGATCGGTGTGCTGATATTTTTCTCTTCCGTCAATCAACGTTCCTCGTTCCATTGGATGTACCATCAGCGAAGAATGAAAAAATTATTCACTTTTTATTCTTTCCAATTTCCATTTTGCTCATTTCTTTATTTAGTATATTTTACGACTACGCAGAGATAAATTATTATATTTGTGGCTAAGCAAGCATTGCAAAAGTGGATCAATACCAAAATACCTACAATCACGCAAGGCAAATATATTTTTTTAACAAATATTGGTATAATTAGATTATATAATTAAATTCGCGCATCGAGTAGCGTCCTCTGAGAGTACTCGGAAATTAAAATAGGAGCAATCGGGCGCAAGGGCGTGTTCTCCCCGCACTCGATCAATGTGTTTTGCCGAAAACGTATATCCAACTGACGAGTCCACAAGTTCGTGCTCTTTCCGTATTCCAGAATGACGCGGGGAATATCGCGAAATAATGCATCACGTAGGTAACAGGTGTTTTCTGTTCGTTTTGCGAAGGAAAACGCGTGCCTCATTTAACCAATATGCACAAACACACATGTACTCACGTACACTTAACTTTATAGAGGCAATGTGCCCGTTTTTGTTGCTGTATCGCTGCTATTTTGCCTATAAACAATTTTCTTAATGCAGCTAACAGTACCATCATGCCCTCGAGATGAGGTATAATTCATTGCTGCGTCCCGGGGGAGGAAAAACTCGCGCGGAATAAATGCTCCTTAAATGCAATTGCAGCCCGCGGTGTCCGCGCGCGCGCAATCGCATTAATTTCTATGAAGTCGCCAGTTCGCTGGAATAGGAAGCGTACGATTATTTTGCGCGCCAGATTGCCTTTCTTCTCGTTACGCCCGCCCGCTCGCGGATTCTCGGGGCCTTTGAAATTAAACGAACGCGAAATTTAGACGACGTAAACACGTTACGCAAAACGCTGCGCTTTATCTCGAGAGCGCTTCGATAAAAATCGCGTTTCACCGCGACGATGGCATACGCCGCGCCGTATCGAACGAAAGTTTAAAAAAAATTGCGGAAAATGTGGCGAGACCGATGACGCAATTAACGGGCAACGTTTTACGACTCTTCACCGTGGATCCGTCCGTGCCGTCGGCGTCGAAATCCCGATAAATTCGATCTCGCGGCAGCGGAAATAACGTGCGTACGCACCCACGTTCGATACAACGACCGATAATTCCGTATACGATAATTCATTTTTACGACCCTCGGGCCGCAACGCATTCCCGGTTATTTCTCCCGCCCGGGCGATTTTTCTATCTCGAGATTCGTATCTTGCGAAATATCATAATTCGGGAAATAATGCGCGCATACCGCGCATGGTTGACTTTGCCGGTAAACTGGAGCGTAACCGGGTGCACGGCAAATAGTAGTCGAAAAGCAGCCGATGAAGTTTCCAATATAAACCATTTCATTTATTCGAAACGTGCGCGAACGTGTGTACGCGCACGAAGCCTTTAGTTGCTTCTACTTGCAAAATTTCGGCCGATGAATTTGAGAAGTATCCTAGCACTAATTATTGGCTTTAATTATAAAAGCTCTGGTAACAACCATTTTAGCGCAAAAAACGAGTGAAGTTAATGTTACAACGTAACACAAGAGAAATGCAAGGAAAATACGATAGAATGCACAAATATGACGTTTTATAATTATGTTTTAAATGTTATTTTTCTTGAATGTACCATTCACGAAATGGGAACTAGGTACATCATAATTGTACTTGTGTACTGTAATAACTTTTGTAAGGGATGTTTGTGCAACTATTACATCAGTTTTAAGAAATTAACAAAATTGAGTTAAACTTTTGGCTTTAAATGTGAAATCGTTTCTAATTAGTGAAAAACAAGCATGTGACTTACAGATTGGTTATTTAAAATTTATGAAATCACGCCGTGAGAATAATGCAATTGTCGCAATTATTATGCGTAATTACTTGATACGGTAAACGAGCTCGTTAATCAGCAATGATTATCTTCTGAAAAAAACTAGGTATAATTGTGACATCGTTGATTGCTTATTAATACTTATTAATACTCAAGTGAGCCTTCGGGACGTCGTTCTACTTGCGTCAACAATTACGTGCAGGCTGCTTTTGCCAGACGCTATGAAACCGCTCTTCCACTTCGAAAGTTATGCTTGCAAGATGTTTACACAGGATACATTAGCGTTGCCGAAACACTAGAAAATATAATATTACCATAAAATTTACATATTTAACGTACATTGCTACTCTCGTTAGCGTTATTTTGTTTAATTGCAAAATGTGAGTACCAAGTCGAAATTGTGCGCTTACTAAATTTCGATGTAAAAAGAGTTTATTCTACGTTACAATTTGAAGAGAAAAAAATATTAAATAAACAATATTTTATATATTTTTACAAATTGTTTCTCGGAGCACGATGAAAACTTTGGTCATTTATTGGAATGGTACTTTCAAAAATGTATCGATGGTGAAGAATCTCTTTTTTTCTTTCTTTCTCTCATTTCCAAAACTGGTTAAATATGTAGATGAAAGGCGGCAAATTAGATCAGGGACGTGTTGTATACGTTGCTTTATTTTCATAATAAGATGATGGACGTTAATAGGCGGTAAAATTAGGGTTAACACCACTGCCGACTAAGATATTGAGAATATCGAATAGAGACTATCACGCTCCGAGCAGTTAATCATTCCTGGCAGGCAAATCGTTTCTCGAGTAGGCGCGAGCGAACTAATGTTTCAAAAGCAACTTGGCTATGAAAACAACAATTAATTAATGACCGCCGATGTAACATCGTTGCAACTTTGAAATTTTGAACGGGCCGTAGCCAAACTAGATAGGATCTTTTTAGGGATGTAACGGCATTTATCGAAGGAAATAATAGAAGTTTTCAATAAACACGTGTTCGGAAACTAGTCATCTCGAGGACATTCCTCTTCTCGATTTGAACATCGATCTTTCAGTGTGCTTTAATTCTGGTTGCACACGCTGCGGAATGACTGAATATCGGCAAAATATATTGGTGAAATATATCGGAAGGGACGGAGAGGAAAGTAAAGCTGTAAAACGTGAAGTCTGGAAAGAAAACAGATTTATGACGATCACTAAATTACGAACGAGGATGGAGCCGCGACGTATCGACACAATTCGTATTAAATTCGAACTACGACTGAAGACATAAACCAAATCCGTAACAAGATATATGCATAGGCCATTTATTAGCCGTTGACACGTTGCATTCTCGAGCTGTCGCGCAATATGCGCGCACTATCGCGTTAAAAATTGACCCGCAAATGTTTGAGAAGCTGAAATTTGTGAGATGATTAGTTTCCGAACAAATGTTGATTACAAACACCATCAAAACTGTTTGCTAATAATTTTCTCCACCCTTTTTCGCATATATAATCTACAAACAGAAAAACTGAATATCTATGAAGCTATTAGTTTCGCAAAGATTTACAGACTTCGTACGACTTTATCTTTTCTAATGACTTCTATTATTGCAAATACGTCAACTTTGCATCCGTACAATTTAAATCGCAATATTCTGCGCATACGAGAGGCATACCCTAACGGAGAACGCGCGAGAGTACAGGCAGAAATAGAGGAAAGAACGATTCTTCTGTGTGTGTCCGGCGATTCGTTACTTCTGCGCGCGGAGTGCGGGCCTCGCCGTGCGGCCTAAAGCGGCGTAACGTTTAACTCCTTGAAACCTGACGATGTTTAATGAGACGTCAAGAATTTGATGCGAGTTTCGAAGGCAAGTCGCATAAGCACGCGCGGCACACCGGCGGTCTTATAAAGACGGCCTTTATATTTCAGGCGCTCAGGAAATTTAGTGAGCATGTGGCAACGTCGGGCTCTCTCTCTTTCTCTTTCCCTCTTGCCTTTCCTCTTTCTCATGCGCGCGCGCGCTCCCCTTCGATTCCTCGCGGTTGCATCTTTCTCCACCAACACCATGCACACCACTGCACGTAGCCACCCATCGTTCCCGTATAGCGAAGTTCCTTCCTCTCTCTTCTACCTTCGCCGCCTCGCTACCACCTTGCACCCCATCCACCCGACATGCTCTTTTATTTTATTATTCGACCCGACCTCGGCGAGTTAGGCTGTTGCCTCGGCGTATATACCGAGAGACTTCTCGTCTCTCTCTTCTTCTCTCTCTCTTTCCTTCCTGCTCCTCCTTTCTCTCATCTTCGCGACCGCCGCTCGCTTCTCGACTAACGGAGAAACTGGAATCTCGGCGTCGAGTACGAGGGTCTTCTGCTCTCGCCAGGCTCCTTACCTTTCCTCTTCTGCCTTCGCCACCTTCTTCTTCTTCTCGAAGCTCGTTTACAATTAGTTCGTCTCGGTTTCGGTGCGTCTCTCGTCGTCGAGAGGATCCCTCTCGTACCACATTTTATCGTTCACCTCCGTCGATGCCGTCGCGGCGCCTTCGACGCTCCGTTTCTGCTCGAGGCTGAGATCGACACGTATTAACGTTACGCACGGAATCCCGGAAGAAATGGGAATCGAGCGTGCACGAGGCTCAAGTGGAATTTGCACAATTTATTCTCGATTACCATTCCGGACGTGGAATATGGAAAAGTGAATCTACGCGAGCAGCAAGAATTCTTGATCGTTAAAAGATAATCTCATATATACAAAATGTTTGCATTCATTAAGATCGCGTATGATGTAAACTGAAGTTGTAACTTAAGGCGCATTTATACAATTCTCTCTCACTATAATATACAATAAAAAAATTGATCGAGTAAAGAGTATTCGTAAAGACGTTCATCCATTTTATACTGAAAGAACTACAATCGTTATCTGCATTCAATTTGGCTGATCGTGTATGAGAATCTGTAACAGCGCCAAAAGTTCAGTGAATTATTCGGCGCTGGGCGCCGTTAAAGCTTCTCGTACATTTGCTGTAATGCACGAAATGGATCACCCCAAAGCGAATCATGAAAGTGAATCATGTAAAATGTTATCTCTGAGAGATTAGAAAGTTTAATTTGTCTGATGCACAATCTCTCTTACTCTCTTCTTCTTTTTATTCCTGTTTTATCGTATAAAACTATTGTATGTAAAAATTGTGTATAATACAGTCTTTTTAATAACGATGGAATCTGCATTGTAATTCGATTAGTATACAGAAAATTTGTATATTTTAATATCTTTAAAATGTTGCATGAAAGAAAAAAATTCAGCGAGGCAAAAATTAAAATAGAAAATTATAGAGGAAATAATTTCTCTTTTTCTTTTCCTTGTTTTGATTGAAATTAATTGCCATTTCGTAGTATTGTCAGCGCTATAGTGTCAGTCGAGAGAAGGCGAGTCGAACAATAGGAGGAGCGAGTTTAAAACTCGCAGGGGGACATCGCGCATCCTTTATCTCCGGCTTTTTCAGAAGCCTCGAAGCCGTCCCATGAAAGCGCACTGGAATGCATTGTGGGTGGTTCACTCCTGTAACGTTACTGTAAATAAAAACCCGTTCGCGTCCAATACGCGTTCGCTCTGGACGATTCGGGATGGTCACTAGGAGTCGAACCGTATAAATTCGGCTTTAGCCGCGGCGGGATTTTTCATAAAATGCGACATTCTCTTTCTCTCTCTCTCTCTCTCTTGTCTTTCTCGTCTCGCACTTTCCTCGACCGCGCCCTGAGCTGCAACGAGCTCGAATCGTTCGTGCGGATCCTGTGCAAGGTGCATCGCGCGTAGCGACGGGCTTGATCCAATTGAACCGTTGCGAACCACCGTGGAGAGCTATCCAGAAATGGGTGGAATCGACGTGACGGCTCTCCTTCTCTCGCGGCTTGGCTTTATCTCCTTCGACGCGAAGAGATAGCGAATGCCGGCTTTACATAATAACGCGGAAGCGGCGTCGGACCGAGACGAAGTACTCATCTCGTTATTTGCTGTTGCTTCTTCTCTTTTCGGCGATTCCGGTACTCGCCAAGACTTAGAAGTGACTTAGTTACGTTGGTTAAAAGAACTTGTGACGGCGTCGTTGAGATTGTCGTATTCGTTTCGCGTTTCTTAGAAAGTGAAGGAGTCTTGACATCGTGACGGTAATCATTATTGACAAAGATTTGAGTTTGGGTTATCGTCCGTGTTATCACGCGAGAAATTCGTTCGAAGTATCAAAGAATACATGAAATGGGCTATCAATTTTAGTCGGAAAGATACGATGGTTACAATTACGAAGTAAAAGTTTGTGAAAAAGAGAAATTAATCAAAAACTTTAGTCAGACGAATTAATTTTCTGAGATCAAACTTTGAAACGCAAAAATTTATTATTTGCGTTATCGCCCTCGTTAATAAATTCATCTCGTTGTCGGATCGAAAGAACATATTCTGCAGTTTTCGTTGATCTCATATAATATTTTTTATCAGAACGTATACAATTGCTCTCAGTCT
This sequence comes from Ooceraea biroi, assembly GCF_003672135.1. Taxonomy (NCBI): domain Eukaryota; kingdom Metazoa; phylum Arthropoda; class Insecta; order Hymenoptera; family Formicidae; genus Ooceraea; species Ooceraea biroi. The sequence goes on from NC_039506.1 coordinate 4,928,416, forward strand.
TGCAGAACTCGTCTCTAACTACGACCGGCCTTACGACTTTCCGCGTAACAATCCAGTGCTAACTCTGCAACAGTCGTCAGGAATTAAAGATATAAAACGTTGGTGCACGTCAAGTCGCAACATAAAGCTGCCGAGTTTGATCTAATTTCTCGAGTCGTAGCGTTCGATCAGCACTAAAAGCGCTCGTCGGCAGTCTCGACGCACGCATACGTAACCGACGATTTGACACGATCATAAACTTCCGTCCTCTTCGTGAGTGTTTAGAGCCGTGAACGTGAGGTTCGTACGCAGAACGAGCAGACGGACCTTTTACTATTATTAATCCTTAACCCTTTAGCCGGGGGAATGCCGGAGTATATGTGTACGTCCGGCTAGCCGGGATCGAGAACTTCGCAGTAATGGCGAGTAAAATTTTAAGGGACGCTCCATTAAGCCTTCTCGCGTTGTTAATTTACGGCATCGTTATCCCATGCTGATTTACACGGAGGTAACGAATCTGGGCAATATATCGTAAATGCATCGCATTTCTCTATCTCGTCGATAATTTTGAAAAAGCAGTTCGACGTGATGTAAAGCGTTAGGTGCGTAAACTTTTTATCTGTGAGATCCAAGTCTTTCCGGACTTGAGTTTTACGACCTGGTAGAACCGATGATAGGAAGATCTCTCTTCTGTATACGTATGTATGTGCGTATGTGTGTGTGATAGATAAGTTACGTATACATTTTTGAAGACATAAAGTAAAGCTAAAATATTTAGGTATATAATTACAGACATGATTATCTTTTTAATCAATTTCATATTTCTTAGCGAGAACATCGGAGAGACATTTATTGTTGATTTTTACCGTTCTAATTAATTAATCGTGCGAATGTATCCTTGTAATTAAGTCTTCTCTAACAAAGTTTATCGGCAATTGATTAATAAATGTGATTTTGTTGTTCGTGTGACTTGCCGAAGTTCGGTCCGCCAGAAGTTCCTTGTTAACGAAAAATCCAACTTGCCTCAAGAGTCCTTCATCAAAAATTAAAGTCACGAGTTGCGGAACATCTTGTACACATGTTAAGCAACGTGCTTAAGAATTCAATTTCGCGCTAACATCCAATCGTTTCTGATAATACCGTTACAACGTTAATAACGTAAGAAAAACCGAGTTATGTCGAGTAGCTACTGTCGTTGATCTCTTCAGGTGGAACGGCTTTTTCTTCGTTGAAGCGTGCGATTCTTACTTGCGCGTCACGTAAGAGAAAACTCTCCGATGGCATTCAAATCGCGGTCGCCTCCGTCCGTAATCGGTCGAACAACGTGCGTTCTATCGTTCTTTCAGGACGTTCCCAGGATCTCCCTGATCGTCTCGACACATCGCGGCACGTCGGAACCCCGCTGCCATCCGCGGGGTTACCACGCTGCCGTGCTTGGCAATGACAAAACACGTAAACGAGTTTTCGGTACGTTAATTCAACGCGTCGAACGTAATTCCAGCGCGGGGGCACGGCGCGGAATGGTGCTGAGAGGCGCAGAGCGGAGCGGAGCGAAGCGAGGCGAGCGCACCGTGGCCTCCCTCCTGGTGGATGACCCCGTGGACTTTCATCCGCGTGCACACACGCGTGCACATGCGCGCGGTGCACCACCATGCATGTGTACACACGCACACTTTATCGGGCCGGACCGGTCGTTAGAACTTTAAAGCGGACGGGGGGGGGGGGGAGCCAGGGCACGCGCTTTGTTTTACGACTATTTTCCTCTCCTCGTTCCTTCGTTTCCTCTCTCCTCCATTTTTTTCTTACCTTTCCCTTGTTCGTTTTTTGCTTTCGCTCGTTTCGGGCGTTCGCGGAGCCGCGTATATTCGGAACACGCTCCGCGAGACGAGAGACGGGGCGGCGGAATACTTAGGATTCAACGATGCCCCGCTGGGAACGCAACCGATGCGCCCGGGATATTCGCTCGATGAGACTCGTACCCGGGAGGTATTTGTTGCTTGTTTAATCCCGGCGTCGCTACGTTCCCCGGTGATTACGTTCACGGCGCCGCTGCCAAGCGCGCGCGGAGTCGCCGTTGTCACTGTCGCCGCACGCGCAGCGCGTCTTTCGGAAAACGGGGCCGATAACGTGCCGCTAATCGCAAGCTCGGCGAAACTGGAGTGAACGGAATTTCATCGAGAAGGATAAAGCCCACGCGCGGTACTATTCACACACTGCTGCATGTCGGAGACTTATCTTTTGTCATGTCCCGGGACACTGTCGTTCCGAAATACGATTGCAACACTAGAGAAACAATAATTTTGACATTGTATACATGAGAACACTAAAACCCTGTAACAACCGTGACGCGATTCGAACTGATAAATAACGCGTTATTTCTGTAATTGATTTCAGATTGTAGCTTTTATTTTGAACAGATTATTGAGTAGTATTTAATCGACGACGATTCCAAAAATATTATTTTATTCTGCATCGATTAAAAGTTATCCACACGTGATTAAACAATATGCGTATTTTATCCTAAATTACTGCGTGCTTTTATTTTATCTCGATTCAAAGCAATTCTAGAGATACAAAGAGTTTAACCGCGATGTCAACGGGTTTGTTGCTGCGTCGTCTACCGCGACCGTCGGTCGTTTTGGCTAGCGTGGCGGCGACATGCGTTAACGCGATCGATAGGGGCGCGTAAGCGCCGGGCGATCTGTCTCGCGCGCCGAAAAATACGGCCTCCGATCCGAGGTGAATCCTCCTCCTCTCAGTGCCGCGGCGTCCCGGTTGCATTATGGAAATCAGCGGGAATCGTAACGCCGGGTATGCGGGACACGTGAATTAAACACGTAATACACCGACTCGCGCGCTGCACCTGTCGCGCATGCAAATCACTTTAAGCCGTCGGCGAACGCGAGCGCGGCCGGTTTCCGAGCTTTTTCGGTGGACGAGATCGGGGGCGACTGTGTGTGTGTGTGTGTGTGTGTATTTATGCGTGTGTATGTGTATGTATGCGTAGCGTACAGCAGATACGTGCGCGATACGCGTATCGCGAGTACCAGCGAGACCGCGTGCACTCGTTCGCGACGACGACGGGATTATTTATCGAGGGATTTCGCGATCGTTTGTGTTTTTCTGGCTTTTTAGATCGCTAGATTCGAGAAGACAAGTGGGTATCGATAATGCGATTCCTTGTGTTACGCGTGTACATACGTTCGTTTTATTTACCGTTGTTCTTTGTTCCTACCATTGTACCGCTGCCGATTTAATTCCTGATTGTAAAACCATTGACTTTCGATTTTCTCGACTCCCCAGTGTAACGATAATGCGTTTCATGTTTGCGATTCTTGGCAACTCGCTCTTGGCTTGGCTCGCGCAGTTCTGAAACTGTCTCGGATAGGAGACAAATTAGAGTTTGCACGAGTCCGTAATGCGAACAATTTTGGGACAATCGATAATGCGAAAATCAAGGACGTTTCGCTTCACTGGACGTTTTAAAGTAGAATAAAATGAGAAGAGAGATGATTAAATTTTAAATGCAAACAGTATTCTCTTATTTCGCTCTATAATTGACGATTTCAACTTACTTTGCACCCCTGAATTGAAGATCACATAAAAGGTTTGAGTGAATTCCGAGCACTCTCCTGAATTTCATTTCGCAATAAACTGTTCAAATTAGTTGATTTAATTGCTTGAATTAATGAAAATATCATTGGATTCGTTTATTGAGGGCAAGTCTACTTCGCGTTAATTGCAGGAGCTTTTGTTAAATGCAAGATCGGAGTTTCCGGGCGTTCTACGTAGGATGACGCAGATGACACAGATCCCAGGGCTATCGCATCTTCCCGTAGCTACAGACGTGTTACTAGCAATAACAGGATTCGCCGCCCGGTGCTCCGAAATTTACTCTCGCAACGTGTCGCAGATCCACGTTCGCGAAATTAGAAACGGCGAAATGCTGTTTCGGAGTAGCGGATGCTGGGTAAATCGGATCACTCGGATGCGTTACGATTGCCTTGCTTCACTCGGTGATGGAAAAAAAAAAGGTAACTAAAAATAATATTCGTAACGCGTTACGTCGCGTTATTTTTGCGTTTCGATGAAACGTTGCGGGTATAAATTTTGTGCAATAGGCAAATTCCAATAAATTGGCAATTTCATCTTGGCTAGGTTCAATGGCAATATTTTCGATATCGAGTACTTTCGGAGCCGAGTTCCTAGATTGAATATTCTCTATTGGAGCAAAAACAGATCGTGTTAAATCGACCGAAAACTCCAAGCGTTGTTATCTGTTTCTTCTTTCGAAGCTTATTGTACTGTGAACCGTTTTTCTTTGCCATTAAAAAATTTCGTTTAAACTTGCACCATAAAATATCATCATCGTCAGTTGTCACTTTTTGGTGTGAACGCTTATTTATATCCATTTTTGGGATATATATATTTGGTTAAAACAAAATATACAACTTTCCTGTATATGTATATATATTTGGTTTGCATTATTCAGCGAGAAGATCAAGCATCCTTGAAGAACAACGCAAACCCAAAATAAAATAAGAGCCACGATTGTATTATAAATTCGGTACCAGCCAGTAAAGCGCCGTCCCGTGCTCGGTTTCGAGGCATTTAATTGCATTCAATTTGCAGTCGTCGCGAACGGTAATCGTTATTTAAATGTTGCCTCTCTTTCGTCGGTTCCGTCTCGCCTCGCTCGACGACGATGCGAGGATGATTCACGATGAAATGCGAAAAACAAACAACGAAATTAGAATAACGAGTTTTAACGGAAGAGACACTTGGAGACGGAGACAGCGAAAGGAAATATCGTCGAACGGAGCATTTAAGTATCGGCCGGTTCGCGCGCGGGCGCGCGACGCATTTGCACCTGAAAGGGTCCCAAATTGCCGGTCGACAAATTTCTTGGAGAATTAACTCGCTCGATTTGTGCGTCGGCAACGCGACGTTAATTTTATGTGCGACGGAAGCTCGCCAGGGCCCCTCTTGTAATGCCACCAACGCGTGTACGCACTCTCGCCCGCCCGCATATGCACGCCGCGAGTTCCGGTGATATATAATGTTGGCCGAAGGAGTTCAGGCTTGTCCGCAATTTACCGGTAGACGTCCGCCGGACACGCCGACGACGGCGGCAGCAGCCGCAGCGGCAGGGGTATCCTTCATTTTTTTTCCTCTCTATCAACCTTCGTCACGGTTTTTCACGAACTTCTGGTGCCGCGCCGGTCACAATGGAAGCAACGAAAAACCCGCCAAACTGGTTCCGGACGAGCGTCTCGCCGAAACACGCGCGAGCGCGTCCTCTCTCTCGTGCGGGATGTGCGTTTAGCATTTTTACATTGAGCTAGCGTTATGCAGCGTGCGCGACTGTATAATTAGCATTGCTCATTATGCTGTGCGAGTAAACGCGTTTTTGGTAATGCCTAGACTCTAATGATAATCGGTATTAATCGTGCCTAAGTTATATTCCTGTTCGTAGCGTAATTTATGTAGATGTTCTCCGGATATTCCTCTCCTTCAACGATTTATTCTGATGGCGTGATTAGGTACTGTGGCTAGTATATAAATATAATAACATGTAATGAATACGGGCTGAATGGCTATTCATCGCTAAAACGGTAAAGAAATAATGCACATGTATGCCAACAACAGCACAAGTGATATTTATAAGTGCCGTTATGATGTAAATAATTATTTAATTGCGAAAACTAAACAGTTTTATTAACATTTAGCATTTAAGTTATATCTTTAATTATACAATAAGTTATATCTTTAATTTTTATACACGGTTGTTACTCTTTTTTTTATTTATTTTTGTCATGATTTATTATCTTCCATTTGCTTTCTTTACCTTTTGTGCTACAATATTTATCTTACTCTGGTTTGAATTCCGATGCTCAAGGGGAAACATATGGGCGAGATAAAATTAGGATCCGGGAAGAACTAAAAAAAAGGTCACAAGAGGACGAAGGCACTTTGTTGCTGCATATCGTAAGATATGGATGTTATTTTACACTTCACGTTATAACATTTATTCCATTTTCATTCGAGTTCCTTGAATGGACGCGATGAAACAATTAAACTAAAATAAAAATCGGAAAATATGTTCGGATTGTTAAAAACTGAGGTATCCCATTGTACAGTTTATTACGGTTTACGAATATTACTTTGTGAGACTTATTGATTTACTGCGCTCTGTTTAAGGTAGACGCGCACACAACTCCGCTGAAATCCATATTAAAGAGATACATGTACGTACCCGCATTGTTACGACTTACCTGTCTACACGACGCACTTTTATTGCATTTCAAATTACACAGTACGCCGCTTCCCCGTATACACGGTATGCATAACGAGTCTTCCTCACGCGCTTTCAGCCGCCAGTGTAATTAGAAACGTAACGCGTGCGAGTTATCGCACGTTCAAACGGAGACCAGCGAAGGGAACGAAAGTCGTTTAACTGAACGAACGGACGACTCGCGTTTTGTTGCGATTAAGGCCTTCGATTGCTACCCTGTTTAAGGCACGTCGCGTGTGCGCGAACCTCCTTCCCCCTTTATCGATTAACGATACCGATATGCGTCAAAAGACTTTTCGAGTACTGTTCCATCGGTGTGACTCATGAGTGCCAGATTCCCTAATGAGGAAGAATCGATCGAACACCAATTGTGGAAATTTCAGCTCCAAATTGCGCCGACCGCATGCACCGTGAATTCGTCACGTTGACCCATTCATAAATTTACGTTTGCGTTCCGTTCGATGAGGGTCGGCAGATTCAATTTATAACCGTTCGTCATGAAAAATCGAGATTCCCACACTTGCAGGGAGGATTCATCGCGTTTCGCAATAGTGGAAGATGCCGCAAATTTGTACGAATGTCATAATCGTTCCTCGTCATACGCATTTTGCAAATGAAAGCTCATTCTTTCTCGCGATATTAATCGCTTTTTGATTGCATTTGATGACACCGGTACCGGTGTCGTCCTGTCTGTAGATTTCGTTCTATTAACGCAGCTGCGATGAAAGCGGCCATTAATCGGGCAAGAATTTCGACCGAATCTATCGGGAGCGGCGCGAGGCAGCTGAGAGTCGCCAATAATGGGGGCTGCGCTTGGTGCGTGCGGGTCCCGGGGAATTTACCTGTCCGTACATTTGTCACGTCCCAAATTGCATTACGCGCTACGTTGGCTCTCTATATAAAACGGCCCTAAGAAGCCATCGACTTCGCTGTCATCGTTCAATCTGCCGTAGCGTGCTCCTCTTCTCTGCTCTCCTCCTTTCTCCCTCTCTGTCTCTTTTCTCTTCTTTTCTTGTTCGTGCCTCTCTTTTCCTCGCTCACGCACACAGAGATACTCCGTCTTGCACTCTCGCCATATGGTTCGCGGCCCTACCGTGTTCATTCATAATACACACGGCTCGAAAAGTTTAGCACCTCGCCTCGAAGGGATCGGCCCGCAGGAACCGCTCGGACAGTCCGCCGCAAAACGATGCCGCGCGGACGCCCTTCGCCTTTACGGTCGAAGGAATTTTGAAAAATAAGTTGTGAAGTGGAAAGACGCATTTCGTCGGTTCGTGCCGCCAGCTGGTGAAGCACGTTCTAATGCTCGAAAGCGCGTGTGAAGTAAATGCCGCGAGCATGAAAAGAGGACGAGAGAGAAAGAGAGAGAGAGAGAGAGAGAGAGAAGAGGAGGAAGAGGATGATAAGAGGATTTGAAACGAACTTCGCGCTTTTGACGTAAATGCTGTAGACGGTGTGCTAACGCGCTACGGCGTAAAAGCCGTATGCATTTTTCACTCGCGTTATTTCGACGCGCGCGCTCCGCACGCGATGTCAATTTCTGAAAGCGCGCGAGGAGAATAAGACATTATTTCCTCGCGAATTAATCTCCCTCGGCGGTCTGTCTTTTTCTCTCTACGTCGAGGTTCACGAGCGACAAGTTAGAATCGCGGAGTCGCATTGTCGGACACAAGTGCGGCGAGAGTGTTTTAGGGAAAAAAGCGTGCGACGAGTTTCACGCGCGATAAACTCGCACGAGATGGCCGTGCGAGTGAAAATGTCGCAGGTGCGACACGATCACTCATCGCTTTATCGTTGCGACATCTTATTTCGTAAAAAAAAGAAGGAAACACCGTCCATTTATTGCAACTTCTTGTATCGGTTCCTTATTTACGAGAAACACGATTACGTGGGTGGTAATAAAAGAGAACGACGAAAATTATGTCGTCACGCTTGGCTCTTCCTGTCAGCGGTCCAGCACACAAAGACTGCGACACGTACATGCATACACACATGGCGGTGCGGGAAGTTCTCGTATGCCGCATGTGCATCCACGTTTACCTGACAAAAATGGGGAAAGGAGAAAAAAAAAGAGAGTGCAGAGGGCCAATACACAAAGTTTAGGGTCCGCACATAGGTAAATGCCCGAATTGTGTGTATACGTATATAAATCTACACAGGGTGTCTCAAAGTTTTCATCTGCATTTTCATCCATAAATTTCGAATCAATTCCGAGTAAAAAAACTGCTCTTCAATAAATGTTTCCGAGTTTTATAAAATAATTATAGAAATAATAAAAAGAGAATTCTCGTTTTCCCTCCCAACTCTAAATGAATTGTAGTTTAACATTTTAATCTGAAGATCTGAAGAATTAAATCATAAAAAACATCTATATATAAAATCGCACATGAGAAAGCTGTTAGAAAATATGGTGCGGGATGGAACATCTTTTAGCCAAGGAGAAATCTTTTTCGCCATAAAAAAGAGAAAGAGATTCGCCAAGGAGATTTCCGAGCGGGAGGGAACACGCGCGAAACCTCGAGACACCGTATGCACAGGCGAGAAGGGCCTATTGTGTAGTAGCCGGCCCGTCCATCTGCAGCATCTGGTAGTTCGAATGACCAAAGGTATTTGGTGGCCGCCATTCGGTATCGTTCGACGATCAGACGGCATTGCGGTGATGTCAGCCCTCTGACGAAGTCGAAATCCAAAATAAACCGATGCCCATTCATCGACGAACGCCAGTGCGGGCCTCATTAGCCTCCAGGACTCGGAAGGAATTTTTTATGTCCACAAATACCCTTATCCCCGATTCTACAGCCGCTCTCGTCGATCATGTCGCGCGTCATCTCGTGGACAATGGGTGTTTACTTAATTTCGTGATGGAACGTGCTTACCCTCTTTCTTGAGTCTGCTGCTTATCCGCTTGAGCTTTTTCAAGAGGTCAATTGCAATGAGACAGGATCACGGGATTCCCTGGCAATTTTCAAGTCGTCAGTTGCTCACGAAGGACAGAGGATTTAACTTTTATTATTCGGATTATTTTCGTTCCCTGCACGCGGAAATGAAAAACGTTTTGGGCGGAAGTTTTGTAGCTTCGTGAAGGAAAATACAATGCCAGGAAGATCCTTTATAGTACGCGTTTTTTTTTCACGAGATATTAATGTTACTACTGCTTTTTTAAATCCAATTCATTTTTTTCATCAAGACAAAGGTGCAGAGCACATCGGAATGAATTCTGAACGCCCTGCGTTTACACTATTCAGCAAAAACAAAGGCATTCATATGTTGCATATCCCCCGCTTGGAACTATGAATTTTGTTCAAAGAACTTTTCGGTGATTGTTTGCAGGGTGGACATAATCCAGATCATGGAGTTAAATGCGTTACTCTGCACCGCGGCATTTTAAATGCAACTCAATTCGAGGTTAGTTACAATAATAGGGCCATCTATCCTTTTAATGTTAAAATTAAAAATTGAAAAAGACTTGATAGAGTTTGATTCTTCTAGGTTTTTTTTTAAACTTAGACCATTCTCGCTACATGTTTTCATTATTCAGTTTAATAAAAATACATTTTTAAGTATTATGAATTATTCGAGCGTAGTGCATCAGGACCTCAATGTACATTATTCTATCGAAATTTTTATAAGCGAGTGTAGTTTTCGTTTTTTGTAGATATATAGTAGATAAAAGGTTGGTTTCACTGTGGACGTTGCGATACATAAAATATCGCTGAAATTAATTCGTTAACGCGATGCTACCAATATTGATAAAACCAACGCAAGACCACAGGACCAATTTTTGGTTATTCGAAACGCTCAGTGTCTCGAACAAAATTCACGAATATAATAAAATTTACGAGGAAAATTGAGTTTTTTTATCAGTGAGACGTTAACATGTACATATGTATGTATATATGTGTCGCGCCTATGCTAGTCACAAACTTCTAACGATAGGTAAACCTCCGGCGTTAACGAGCCGTTATTACATCGCCCCGTGTTACGTGCTCTTTGTAATAACGTTTACTCGTCGCGCGAGTACACGATCGTCCTCCGACTCGGGTGAGTTTCTTCGTTTCCCGCCAGACACCCCAGGTGACGAATGGACCACGATGCATCACCGAGTGTGACTGCAGCACGTTCCATCCGTTACTTTAAAACTCGCTTTAACGAAGCCGGCCGCGTCCGCGCGACCGATCGGGCATGACATTTATCAAGACGTGATTTCGGCTGCATTTTTAACGAGCCGCCCGGCGTGGCGCGAGCGCTGCAACTTTGATGGATGGATTATCGTATCGATTCGCGTGAATTAGACGGAAATAATGTAACGTTATCGGGAGACGGAGGAGGCGCCGCGGGGATTCCGCCAGCCAGCCTGGTTATTATGCATAAGGGAGCGTCGGTGCACCGCCCCCGTCCTGCGAGATACGGCCACGCTAATGAGCGTATAATGCGCACAGAATTGTAATCGGCGTGCGCTGGTGGATGCCTCGGTACGATACCTGATCGCGAGCCACCATTGTTGTCTTGTTGGGGTGATCGGACGATCCGCTTTGGACAATGAACGGGTAGACAGGGATTAGCGGAAAGACAAAGTGCAAATAATAAAAGCGGAAATTTGCTTCTGGATTAATTTATTGATAGTTTTAGTGCAACAGTAAAAAAGAAATTTTGACAAGCGTGGTTTTGAATTACAGATGCGTTTATTAATCACTGACAATCATATAAACATGTAACAAAGATATATAGTATTTTTGACTAAATTTAAAGCAATGAGAATTTTACATTTATATATATATTTTATACATGCTTTTTAAGGATGAAAGAAAAGTGCAACGAGTGATTCGAGAGTGCAAAGTACATTCGCGTCCCGCTTTTGCAATTGAAAAATCCGATGACCTTATGTCTTACTAGAATGCGAGTCCATTTAGAGCGTCGTACCGTTGCGGCTAGGTTGAGAGGACGAGAGAGGCAAATCCTCTCTCTCCCGTTGTCCTCCTTCGTTTGCCAGCGGCTCTTTCTCGCTCTTGTTCTGTCTTTCTCTCTCCTCTGCTTTGTGGTAGAAAATCTTCTTGGAGGCCGCTTGCGATGTCTTTGGCATTTACGCGATTACAGCGTCCGCTCCACGCTGCCGTTACTCGACGTCCGCTCTCGTAGGTTTGTCGTCGCGTTCTCACGGATTTTCACAGGTCCCAAATTGCATGGGGAAGAGAGACGAGATCGAGCACGAGAGAGTGCCCGCGCACAATGCGTCGATTAAGGTAAAAACGTAAAGGCTAACGTGTGTACAAAGCATGTCGACTGAAAGCGCTGAACAATCGCGCGTCTAATAGACGATTAAAAACATATCAAAGTAAATCAAAATACACGCGTATACGCAAATTCATTTGCGCTAAATATTAGTTCTTTTATTTTCTACCTTTTTTAGAGCTTTATGACATTAAATATTGGAGACAGTAGATTTAATTCTAGTAAAAAAAGAATCGCACAGATACAAAACGATAAACAGCTCATATCCACGCTTTGAGATGTTGAGACATCCTGCACGTACTTGCCCAATATACGTACTTGACCTCGGTTACCATAAATGCACTCGCTGCGCACGCAGTACGCTTTCTCACGAGTGAGCGATCGCGAAGGAGCCGGCCAATCGTACGAATTAATTCTCGCGGACGCGCAATTACGAGATGCACCGATGCAGATGAAAAAGGCGGAGAAAGAGAGACGCATACGAAGGGGGAGCAAGAGAAATAGCGGAGGGTAAACGGCGCGCCGCGAATACCCCACGGTATTTTTCGTGCTTTTCGCGATGATCGCGAGGCATACCGATACGCGTCGCGAGTGCGGGTAAGTTGCGCGTTGCATAAAGTATCGGTCAGGAAGCGGAGTGGAGCGTACGTCGCGAAGCGTAGCGAAAGAGTTCTCCGGCACGCTTTGCCGCATGCCGAAGCGTAGCGAACTAATAGTCCGCGTTACGTGCCCTGTAGCCCAGATTCTACGCTACTATTTCGAGATCCCGCGAGGAGAGAGGAATGCCTCCGTGCCCGCACGGACGAAACGCGTCTCACGCGGACGCATCGCCGTACATTCGCCCGTATGCACGCACGGTCTGCGTGCACGTTAATTCACCTGACACGCGCAGCTCGCAGGAGCGAGCGTGTACGCCGGGCGACCAAGCGACTTGTCGCCCGGAGCGACTTGAACCGTTCAGGCGACGTAAATCCCGTGGCTCTCGAAAAAATCGGATTAACTCTAACGGAATTCGTTGCATAAATCGACGAGCTTATATTGCGCGAGCGTGCATGTTAATGAAATAAAACGTTTCTGCGTAACGTTGGGTGGTAGCACGATGCTCCTCTATTCAGACCGCTGTATCGTTTCGGAGAACAAATGTTCATGCTCCAGAAATAACGCGCTTCTTGCCGCGGTCTGGACAAGTTTAATTATCGGGCTCGCCTCCGCGCTCGCCGAGTGACCGATATAAAATTACCCTGTACAAAATTAACGCTGTTCTTGGACGCGTGACGTAAACAGACTGTGCAGCTTCCCGCAAAAATTGTCCATGTCGAGGTGACGCGCGCGTACAAATTACGCGGCTCATAAATGCGATTCCTCCGCTGCCGCCGTCGAGAGGGAATTATTCGACGGGCGGAAAAAAACGATTTGCCGCTTCGATTCGGTTTATAGTGTAAGCGCCTCCTCTCTCTGCGTTCGTTAACGACCGCGGAATTTAATGATAGACGATAAGCCGGCGAGTCTGGGGGAGATTCTTTTGCAGCCGTCTTCGCATACTTACGGCGTTGAGTCACGTCGTTGGATCCTCATCGAAGGTTTCTCGCGTAAAAGCGCCGTGTAAAGAGGCACGGTCTTTCTTCTCTTTCTCTCTTCACGGTCGCACACAGTCGTATCTGAGTACAGTTCTGAGTTTTACGGATAGAAAGAATCTCATTAGATAGAAAGAAAGATAGAATCTCGTAGCTTATTTATTATACGAAATGCGATACGTAATGAATTAATGAAAGAAACTATCTATTGCCGCGTAATTAAATAAAAAAATGTATTTTGAATGTAATCTTGCATTAAAATTAAAGATACTCGCTTGGAAGCTAATAGGGGGAGATACGGTTATTTATATAAAAAATAAAGTAGCAAAAACTACTTTCGATTTTGATATAAAGATACTTGGATATGCGTTAAAACGTTATTTTATGATATCGAGAGTTCATCCATTTCTCGATACCACTGTGTATCGTCTCGACGAGTGCAAATGTCGGAGAAGTCAGTGGTAATGAGCGTGCGGAGACGAACGGCACGTTCTGGCTGTAGGAACACAGGAATGGCGTCGCCATTCGGCGCCATGCGGTGCGACCACTGAATATTAACGGTCGGAAAAATCGAAGAGTGGAGAGGACGATCGCCCGAAGTAAGGCAGGGGGACGAATACGCGCCGGTGTTACTGTTGTTCGGCCTTTGATATCCACGACAGGTTTGATTTCACAAAGCAGCCCTGCGGCCAGCCGTTTGAATATTTTTCCAAACGGTCCAATTACCGCCTCAAAAACAATTCATATTTCCGCGACCCGCGGGAATTTCCCTCGATCGTAAACAATTTAGGAGAAGAAACTCAGACGGAATATTCATTGTTCCTTCTTGCTTTTCTGTGTAGCGAATTAATACTGCATTTCCATTATTCAGCGTTTGGCGCTCGCTCCAGAAAATAAAAAAGATACTTTATTAAAGTATTTCCAGTTCAACAAAAAAAACAAAATCGACGTAAAATTCTTGCTGATTGTTGATTGGCAATTATTCTAGAAATCGTTAGGTATATAGTTGCTGTATCGATGCATGTGATTTAACGCAATAATGGAATATCAACATCGTTGATATTCCATGATTTTACCCATTGTGTTATATAGCTCCATTGTTATTACTGCTCGAGCAATTAAAACGTTTACATAAACTTGATTCACGGAAAACTTGAAAATTTGCAATCATCTAAAATTCGAGGCAATTATCGATATTGAAAGATAAAGATACAACGTATCTTACACAGTTTAGCATGTACACAGCAGTATTTAAACTCAAGTGTCGGGTTAATCAGTACGCTCGTACTGTCATCATTAAATCTCGTTCAAGCCTTTTCACTGCAGAATAAAAAAAACAGCGTGAGATGAATAAAAAGGGTAGTTGTCAGACTTAGTAACTCTTTACGAGCCTCTACCCCGCGCAAATCAGCTGTATTGAGCTCCTCAACGGTACGAGCTGTTTCTTTTTGCGTGGAAGGGAAGACTGAATGAACGTTCGCTCAGTCCCGCAGGGCTCCAGGGTAAGAGAATCGGATTGAGCTTAATCACGGAATTAGCAGCTCCTTGAACTGAATTTATGAGCTCCCTGCTAAATGCGTTTGTGTAAATTCGTATACGCGAGATACAACAGCTGTCCAATTCGAGAAAAGGAGACAGAAAGATAGAGGGAGGGAAAGGGAGAGAGCGGGAAAGAGAAAGACATAGAAAAAAGGCGAAAGGAAACGGATGATAAATACGTTTTCATCGAATCGGTGAATCGTGCGGCTGAGTCACGCCGCGATGAGCACTCACCTCGCATTCTCCTGGGCACAAAAGGCGCGGCGTATAAGTGTGTTGCCTACCTTCTCCGACGTGGCTCGGCCTCGCCTCGACGGCGGTATGGCGAGTGCAAATGTCGGGGAGTCGAAGGTAACGAGGGAGAAAAAACGAAGAGAGGGGGAGGACGGTAAAAGACGAACCGCCGCCGCCGTCGCGCTCAACTCGGCACGTTTGATGGGTGATGCTTCTCTCGCATCATCAGCAACACAGTTGCCGGCCTCTCGCGTGAAAGAACGAGGGCGCACTCGAACGAGTAACGACAAAGAGGTACTCGCGCGCCTAACGAAAGCCTGCAAAGCGGGGAGGCGCGGACGCTCGTCTCGTCGACGGCGACGCCGACGCATCGAACGCGCGATGGAAAAAAAAGGTATGCCGACGACGATGAGAGGCGCGTGGAAGCGGGGAACCGCATCGCGAGAGAGACGTGCGAAACACTTCGCCGGTGGATTCTGCAGCTAGTTTTCAGCCGAAGGCGCACGGAGACCTGACCTCCGATCTTCAGATTAGGATGCCGAATCGGAATACATATCTTGCTTTGGGAGAACTTTTGGATTGCGACTAATCTCAAAAGGGCTTGTTTGCATCACGATTCTCGCGGATCAGATTCTGATGTGGTTCACGTGTATTTAATTTAACGGTTCGCAACTAGCTCGCGCACGCGGCGAATTTCGGAGTAGACCATGTAGTCAGTCGTGCAAATCGTGTTTGCACTTATGGACTCGCATAGCCCGTACGCTCGTAAGAGAAGCTGGAACAAACTTTGACGCATGGCAGTGGACGACATGTAATCGTGATTAAAATTTCCGCGCGCCGATCGAGTTAGCGCGGGAGATTTTGGTGGCAAGTCAGGCGCACAGTCGAGATTAAAATTAGAGTTTGATTTGAGTTTAATTCACTGACTGTGACCTTATAGCCGTGTACGTCGCGTCACGTATTTCGCCGGTAATCACATGCTCGATGAGACAAATGTGCGATATCTCTCTCTCTCTCTCTCTCTCTCTCTCTCTTTCGTCTGTCTCTCTCTCTTGTATAATTTATACTCTGAAATCTTTTCTAAATCGTTCTCTCATCGTAATGAGATGAGGGAGAGAGAGCAAGAGAGAAAAAGAGAGACAGGTAGTAATTAATCGGTAATGACGAACACGATACGCAGTCGCGGCCGTGGCGCGCAACGAATAAACGATAACGTAATTACGGCTGACGTAATTATTGGTAACGTTTTAACGACTGTGGCACGCAATCGGACTTTGCCTAATTAGTGTTCGAGACGAATCGGCGCTAATAATGCGATGCCGGTCAGAACGTAATATCGATTCGCAATAAATTCAAGAGGCAAAAATCTCTCTCTTTCTCTCTGTCTCTCTCTCTTTTCTTTTTCTCTATGTTTTTCTTGCTCTCAAGAAGCAAAAAGCCGCCGCAGCTCTGTGATCGAGGCGAAGAGGCCGGACTTTTAACCGCACAAGACGGCACAGGAGAAGAATGGACCGGCAGAAAGAGCCGCTTACTGAGAGACGCGTTCGTCCATTCGCTCGCTCGCTCGCTCGCTCGATGATGCTGTCTTTGCATAATCTCCGCGGCACAGTTACCGGTTCGCGTGAGAGAATGGCCGTGCCAGCTTCTCGAGAGTGAAAAACGCTGTATAGCCCGTTGAACATAGCGGCGACGACGAAGACGAACAACCGATGCGGGAATCTCAGCGCATCACAATCATGTTCTTTCAATTTTCTTACTTAACGTCTAATATTCGTTAAAGAGCTTAACGAGGGTAAATGAAATCGACCGTAAGTAGTATCGGTCGCGTATTATAGTCTTCGCAACAGGACAACATAAAGTGTACTGCTTATGCTCCGTAGCTTCGATCTTCTCATTTTTGTTCACCGTTTGAGATTGAGGAGAAACTACCCACGAGTGGCACTTTTGTCCGCCGTCTATTCAGCAATACAATGACGATTCCGAGTGGATTATGCGGTTTAATCTCATCTCCAGTTATTTAATATCCTGAGAAAATTGACAAAAGCTTTGACTTTCGCTATTCCCACTAACATCGTTTAAGGGGGTATTCTAGTGTAAAAGCGGAATTTGTATGCTATTTTGGTGAATTTTTTTTGAAAAAAGTATAAGGTTTTTTGAGGCAGGGTTTTCCCTGCTTATTCATACATATTTGGTGTATGTTTCCAAATTTTTGTAGTAGACAATAACTATAAATAAGCGCTGCACATATTAAATAAGAACATGAAAAAAAAAGTTGGTCCATGGTTCCCATGATTTCAGCTGTTCTGCTCATCTGAAACAAAAAAAACAAAGAGATTCTTAATTAGTATGAGTGTGGCTATAGCAGGTACCAGAATGAAAAAAAATGTTGAAAATTTAAAACATGACTTCATTGAGAAAATTAAGTTTCGATTTGTGCCATTTTTTTCACCATTGAAGGGCTGTGGAAATTCCAAAAAACAATATTTCGACTTGATTGTGGTAGGGGCTATAGCCACACATATACTGAAGATGTGTGCAAAAGCCTGAGTCAATTGATTAACTGGTTTTTGAGATATCATGGGAACCAATTTGAAAAACATGGTTTCGAGAAAAACACGTTTAAAGTTTTTCATACTGATTACATAGAGATAATGTTACTTACGATCAATCGGCTAGTCCAGGGCCATACAGGGGACATTCCTCTTGTTCGTAGAAGTCCTGCAGAGCTGATCTCTCTTCCCTGCGATTCATTCTCTGATCTCGAGAGAAGTTAGTGGAGCGCCGCTCGAGCGGGTGATACGAGCTTCGTTCCGGGAGTTTGCGTACATCACCGCTTGCTGACCAATACTAACTTCCATCACGTTCATAAGTTTGAAAATTGGCATAAATCCTTTATTGAAAATTATAACTGCCAAGAATGTTGCTATTTCAACAACTTTCACGCCAGCATGGAGATGTTTTGGAGCAAAAGTCCAAATCAATGAATTTAGAGATTCATTGTACTATATAACCTGTACTATACAAAGGCTCCAATTCAAATGTACGACCTTCAAAGAATAACGATCTTCCGATCCTACCTAAAATACTAACACAATGCTCTGTTGTGTGCCGCGCGGTCCAACCGCCGAGCGCGCGCCAGAGGTTATTTTCTATTAGGTGCTATTACTTTGTTAATTTTGCGAATCGGGCTAAATCTTCTCGCAGACATATTTTCCATACCATATACTTGCAAAATATGCCCAAAAAAAATTCGATTTTTCTGACATGCTACACTAGAATACCCCCTTAATCCGAGAAATTTATTTCTCCAAATTATCTTTCAAATCCCTCTACCAAATTCAGATTACATAATTCATTGCACGCTCTTTGTAACTTTGCGACGTGCAATTTCCATTTTTTGTGGCGCGTGGATTTTTAAAACGTTTCGGAAGTAAAGCTGCTTGTACCGACACTATTAGCTAAAAGGGGGAACCCTCGATATACACGGAACATTCTGTAATGGAGGTCGTGCGGATTTTGTAAACCTGACATATCTGGCGAGCGACCTGGATCGGGGAACACAAGGGACGTTGGAGACCTCGCGGAAACCTCGTGGAAAATGCAACGTGCTCGTGTAAAAGGACGGCGAGAACCGCCACTCACAGCGCCGAGCGCGCGCTTAATGGGTTATGCTTTCTTCGCATTATCGGCTACATCGGCGCTGTGCGGCGAACGGTTCGCGTGAGAAAGCGCGCTTTCGAGGCGCGATAAGGCTACCACGGGGAAACCGAAAGTCACGGCCCTATCCCGCCAATGCTCGATAAGGGACTCCGATGGGAAATAATCGATGCTTTCGTACGTTCGCGCGCATCGCTACGCGCTATGGTGTCGCATTCCCGCGCTCCAGATGACCTATATTCCAGGCTCGATATGTTGAGTCTTTCTACGCTGCTCGGGGACGCCTCGAGAGTATCGAACATCGGAGTTCGTTCTTCTTAATTCTCGTCGGAGGTTGCGCAGGTCGAAGAAAATTCGGTCGATCTTCGGTACGCTCCTCGTGCGCGTGCACGTTACGCAACGTTACGTAACGTCACGTAAACACGCATTAAGGGGAGAGCCTGCTTTAGAACGCTGAAAATAAGGTATATTTTACGAATTGTTTTTGGAGAAACTATACAGCGGATCATTATAAAACTTTGATGCATTTATTAGTACATGTTTAAAGATAAATAAAATTATTTTTTTATTTGAATATATCGCTTGTAGAGGAGGTCGTCCTGGAGAAATCTTAGTGCAGCCGCGTCGCCGGCACTGCAAATTGGTGAGCATTCTCCTGCCTCCAAATTTCGTCTAAACTGAAAAATTGAAATATGTTCTCGTTATTTATGAATTCCCATCGTCGATGAACCAAAGAGAGAAGAAAAAAGTTGAAAAGTGCCAAAATGGTGGAGCTTAGAACACAAAAGTACGATTTTTAGGCAAAGTTTTTGAACTTTTTCATGCAAAAATAATTGTTTAACTTAATGTTTTTATGAATATTAAAGGTTCATCGACGATGGGAATTCATAAATAACGAGAAAATATTTCAATTTTTCAGTTTGGATGAAATTTGGAGGCAGGAGAATGCTCACGAATTTACAATGCCGGCTGCACTAAGATGCCTCCAGGACGACCTCTACAGGCGATATATTCAAATAAAAAAATAATTTTTTTTATCTTTAAACATGTACTAATAAATGCATCAAAGTTTTATAATGATCCGCTGTATAGTTTCTCCAAAAAAATTCGTAAAATTATACCTTATTTTCAACGTTCTAAAGCAGGCTCCCCCCTTAAAGAAAGTGCAAGCGCTCATTAACGCCTCGTATTTTTAATTATAGCGGCATACGTATTCATTATCATAATACCGAGACTAATACCGACCCACTTATCGCGACCCGCAACGTGGCTTCCCCTGAGAAACGCGTTGTTCGCGCGTTGTTAATCAACATCGCGAGGAGAGCCGATGACATTTCGCGGGGCCGCGTTCATTCGGATCCTTTGTGCTCGTCTCGGGAGAGTTTCCGCGAGGAACGGCAACGACACCGCGCACTATGGCAGCCATGGCGAGGAGGCTGCATTATAAACTCGCCGAAGAGACTATAGCACCTCGGGCAGCGCGCGCGCTCGCTCTAAAGGTGCGTCCAACTCGTAAACCTTAACCGCCGGTGCGTCGTAATCCTCCGCATCGGGTCGCCGTGAACCACGAATTCACGCGCGGCAACGAGCGGTGACAAGTGGCGGGTCGTAACGCCAGTACGACCGCCAATATGGTTCCGAAACCCGTATTCTAGGTAGCGGCAGTTAACTGACCGGTCGTTCCGTCGACCCACGTGTTCACGAACGCGGACGTGCGGCCGGTGGCCGTCCCTTCCTAAAATCGTGGCCGGAACGCGTGCACGACGGTCGGCGCACCGCCCGTAAGCACCATTTCCGTCCGCGACCGATCGTCGTCCTCGTCGAAGAAGACTTCACCTTGAGCGACATCATGGGGGGTCCATGAGGCTCTTTATGAGGCGGTGTCCTGTTTTCTTGTTCCGAATTCGTTCAAATCGGTAACGCGCCTCGCTTGCTTTTGTTCTCCGGAGGGCCCGCTCCTGTCGGGATCCGAGATCGACCAAGGAGAGTTTTGACACGCGGCCCAGCGTGGCGTCGTTCGTCAAATCGTTACGTTTACGGCAACGACACAATGCGCGGCGGTAATGTTGCGAGTCTGGACGCACCTTAACGTGCCGAAGGTCGGTTCGTGCCCGGCGGTTCGCAAGCGTCTAAAGGCCGATAGAGCGGCAGCGGCCGAGGAGAACGGCCACGTACCGTGGCGAACTTCGATCATGCTTCACCGGGTGGCTTCCTTTGTTTAAAATCATCCCGTTTGCCCGCTCGTGGGATTATATCTGCTTGAGCGATCAAGCATCTGGGAATCATCTCGGAACAAATGCCCGAGCGAGTGAGCGAATGAGTGCTCGCGCGCGCGCGCGCGCGGCCTGATGTGAATCTTGCCTTTCTCTGCATTCCCGGCTGGTCGTAGCGTCTCTCCTTGCTTGGTTCGCCGGCCCCCAGGTCTAGACGCGCACGTGGAAAATCCCGTCGGTATCTGCGAAGCGATCGCGCGAGGATTTTCGCGGCACGACAGCGGCGAACGTAATCGCGGCGCGCGGATTGCTCGAGCTTGTTCTCTCTTTTACTTTTATTTTCTTTTTTTCTCTTTTTTTTAACATTTTTCTCCCATCGCTCGCAAAAAAGCGCCCGCATCGCGAACGCGGCTTGTTGCGAGCGTGCTTATCGAGTAATAAATCAAAGCAGGTGCGGGACTCACTTTTTTTTATCGCAAAATCGATTCTTTATACTTGATCGCATTGTGGACGTGTTAATGTAGAGAAAGAGAGAGAGAGAGAGAGAAAGAAAAAGGGAATAATGTTGGTACGGATATCAATCAGAAAATACTTGCGTGCGGAATGTTATTTGAAAGTTGCGTGGTTTAAACTGTTGTTTAAGATTTATGATGATATTCAAAATATTTAAATAGCAATACACATACATTTCATATTGTATTGTTATAAAGCATTTTTAATATAAATATTTTATATTATTTTACATTTATATTAAATTTACGTACGTGGATAAAGTTCATTGTTATCAGTATAAATATTTTGAAAACTTGAATGCACGGAGCATGTTATAAGAAATATTTAATTCGTACAAAACGTTTTTAAGCTTGATGCAAATGTATACAAAACTTGAAAATTATTAAATGTGCAATTGATATAAACAAATATTACACATTGTAATTTATATAAATCTTTCTTTACATTGTTTATACGATTACGTAAAGTTTACTTCATAAAAGCGTTCGCCATTGTTCATCACAAAATTTGTAAAATCACATTTCAT
This sequence comes from Ooceraea biroi, assembly GCF_003672135.1. NCBI lineage: Eukaryota > Metazoa > Arthropoda > Insecta > Hymenoptera > Formicidae > Ooceraea > Ooceraea biroi. The sequence goes on from NC_039506.1 coordinate 4,950,175, forward strand.
GCTTGAATTAATCTGTACAGAACACAAAACGGCGAGCGACGGTGTATCTCGCGCAAAACGCAGCTGCGGCATTAGATAGTATTTAAACGCGACGATATAAAGCACTAAGCACAACCGGGCATCGTTGTTTGAAAAATATATAAATTATTTTCACTAAATGGGATGCTGAGACAAATCCCCTCCGCACGCAAGTATTTATTCATGTACGAGAGAGTGCGACATTTATCTACTCCGTGCGATAAAGCGGGAAAAGCTCTCCTCCCCTCTCTTCTGTCGTCGACTGCAAAGTTATTATTTACACGGCGTAGAGTTCGAGTATCGCGCGACATAATAACGCAACTCGAAATTATCTCCCGAGGTGTAGCATTGCGGCGATGCTGGAGGTAATGAATCGCACACGGGCTGGAGATTATTGCGGAACGCTTATGTAACGTAAGCCGCGTGCGTGTACAGCCGCGGTCCGCGGATACAAGGGACTCGCTTGTTGCTAGTTGAACGGTCCTCCTCTCGCTTGTAATGCTTATACGAGACGTCGTGTGTGCATCGCGTGAAATGCGATATGTTTACGGGGGCTTTCCTCCTAAAGGCGTTTGAAGATAATGTTTGCTTATTCGGCATTACGGAAGCGCCGGAGTGCGTGCATCGAGCTACGATTTTCGGTGGTTGCGCTTGTGCGCGCGTCATTTACGCCTATTCGCTGTTGCTCCCATTTGTTTAACACCTCGCATCACCGTCTAACGAAATCTGCCTCACCGCCAGACGACGAAACGTGAGACGCATACTGCATCCACGGCTGAAACCCTCGCAGTTGAGGATGCAATTTAGATTTGGTTTTTTCGTGCCCCCGCCGGTCGCGTTAAAGCGAAACGTCTCTCGTTTTGTTTTTTTACCAGTCGACGCACTCGGAGAAAATAAGATGCAACAACGAGAGATTCGTTCCACGTAATTTCGCTCTGGGAAAATCGTCGAGCCCTTCCCCGCGATGCTATCGCAACGGGGTTTTCGTATTAATTGCATTCTGCGGAGTATGATACTTTCATAAAGTTTTGTTATAGAAAAGAGAAACATGACTGTGTGCGCACACATATAACTTCAACCGAACCTGTGAATTATAACACGAGTACGTATAATATGCAGGAGTGAGTAGCGGGAATTCCTGGAGCAATTCTATGCGTTCAAGCCGGCGGTTAATGACGCTCGACGTTCTATTATTAATTATTATTAAGCATCATCAAGTCTTCATTACGAAAATGCCAAGGCGGCAGAATTACAGGGGAATCGAGCGAAAATTCTTACCATCGATAACGGCATTCGAAGAATCGAACCTTATCGTAATTTCCTACTATCGCTGATCACCATCCGATTATCTTGCGTAATATTGTGTGCAACCTTGCGCAGCAGTTTGACGCTCAACTGCAGCGCGCGACCTTACGTGCACACGAGATCAGCTTTAAAATCTTAGAGCCAAGGACTGTCGCGCGGTCCACGTCGCAAGGCAAGGCCGAGGTGGAGCACGGTGGAAACCACCCCCCCACCCCCCTGGATCACTCACTCGCGAGCAATAAGGCAATCCGCGCGCTCCATGGGACACGCACGTCGATAATATCAGCGTCAAGAGCGACAGAGGCGGCGACAGAGCAATCGTCGATTATTTCAATTCACGGGCGATTTACACGCGCCTGTTCATGATGCGGCCGTGGCCACTTAGCGTTAACGCGCGTTAATCCGCTCGTTCACCGTTAATAATTCGGAGCCGAATCGGGGGGGGGAAAGCGCACCCCGAAACGGTGTTTTAATCAGTCGAGTCCCAATAACGCGTCGCGTATTCGGATGCGTGTCGATTACTGTGATCGAGCATATTTCGAGTTCTGCCCGTGTTGCTTCGCTTGCATTCCCAATCTGTGCGCGCGCGAGCGCTCACAAGCGCGATATCCGATGTTTTCCGACTGCGCTTCCGTGAGGGAGCGAGCAGTCGAAGGCTCGACTAATAAACGGCCGAGTTTTCGTCAGGATGAATCGCGCCCGTTAAAATCCTCGACGATCCCTTGGACGCGAAGTTTTTCCCTTCTCCCGTTACATCGGACCGTCAGCACTGGCAATTGCCAAGTTGTCTCTATCGGTCCTCTATTTTTAACGGACTATTAAAAATCGATGGCTCGACGATGTAACGTTCGTTAACGAGAATTTCAGGGAGGTTTGATGAAATCGGCCGTGAATGGCACTTCGTATTTTTGCGCGTGTCGAGGTAAACAAGCCAGTGAACGACATGTCAAGAAATATTGTTAAATAACTCCAATATATTCTGCTATATGATGATATTGCTACGTGTGTATTAATGTTTCCTCGATTTCTCTGTATTTATTCAAGCATTTTCACGTTTCCATCTTTCCGCTCTTTTATTTTGTTCGTCATTTAAATAGAAAAATGTTCAAATTGATTGAGAATATAACAGGAAAGAGCTGAATATATATGCTATTCCACAGAATATAAAATAAACGGTTTGCATGATAAACTTGCAGTTGGACTAGTATTTGCTTACTCTTTCGCGTCTATTCGCGCTTAATTTGAGTTAGCGTATCGGTGTATCGTATTTGTCTGAAAATAACAAGAATTCGGGGAGTGCGCGTAAAGACGTTCAATTCGCGGGGTATTTGCACGAAACAACTATGAATAATTCAACAGGTCACGCGCCGGTGACCAAGCTTGACGTGAGAGGCGGAAGCGAAACGAGATGAAGGGACATTTACCGTTTATTACGGAGTACACGACAATCTCTCCCCTTAAATCGCGAATCTTTCGCCGCGGTTTACCCGCGAGATATTCCATTTCCATTTTGCGAATCTCGTTATTCCCGCTCGCGTTCTTCGTAACTTCGGCGTCGAATTATCCTCGTGCGTCGCATCCGTCGTGCGTTATCGTATCACGATAAATCGCGCCGATATTCGCGATGTTCCACGACGCCGATACAGAGTCGCCGAATTCGCGAATGATAGACGCAAACGGATCGACGGATGTGACGTCAGTGATCTCCGCTGAAGTTTCGCTTTTTTATCACAGTTTCCAGTTTCACCTAATCCAATTTCGTCGTACTGCGTTGAGGACGTTACGTGCTCGCAATTTCGATGAACTCGCGTGAAAATATCTTTTTTCGTTCGTCAGCTTTTTCTGCCTCTAGAAGAAAATTATGCAATCTTCTTGCGAATGTGGAGAAATCTGGCAAAGTGAGAGAACGAAACAATTCCGTGACGTCTTATCGCGTTGATGCACCAATGTTTGAAGTGATAAATTCTTTTTTCCGGTTAATGAGATATTTATTTTTGATAATACCTTTTTAATTATTATTTTTTGACGTATTTTTATAATGAAATTTTTATCTAAATATTATCAGTGTATGTGTGGAAAGAGTACACGTGAGCTCAGGAAATGGTATTTTTCAAAAATTTAATTTTAATCAAGCGGCGTATATTAATTTTTTTATACTCAAAATATTGTATAATATATTCTTCGTTCAATGTACATTAACTTGAAGTAGGTACTTTGTAACAAAGTTTTGTCGCTTCTAATTTTAAAATAATTTTTAATTTTATTATAAAGTACAAGGATCAGAATAAAAAAGAAATTTATTTTATGAATCAATACGCAGTGATTCTACATTTATTACAAAATGTACGCATAGTGTACTTCTCAACGATTTAAGAATGTTGAATAATTAAATACACACTCACGTTCCCGTTAATTGACGAATCGAGGATCCGTGTCGACAGGAAGGTACTCTCGCCGATATCGAATTAAATAACTTTCCTTTCGAGGAAGGAACTTCGTTATGATTGCGGAAAACTCGCGGCGCAAATACAACCGAAAGTGGAATTGCGTACTCCACAGCCGGAAACTTTGGTGTTAAATATCGCGCGGGGTGAAGAGGGGCAGGACTCCTCGTTTCTACCAGTTGAAGGCGCACAGAGGAAGGTTTATTAACTTTCTGTTTAAATAAATATAAAGGACTGCTCTCTCTACGGCGCACGACGGCACTGCGAACGGTAAACGTGGACAAATTTATTGAACGCGACTCTCTCTCTCTCTCTCTCTCTCTTGCTTGCTTTCTCTCTCTTTCTCACAAGTTTCCAATGTGCGAAAGTTGATCGTGGGAGTTTTGCTAAATAAGTTTCAAAATGTCTCTGAATATCCGTGTACTTTGCAACATTTTTATTTTACTCGAGCTAAGTCGCCGGTGCACCCCGGAAGTGGACGTAATTCCGAAGTTTAAAAGTCGGGAAGGGGCGTCTCCCGTTTCTTGCTTCGCTTCCCTCCGCGTAAGTTTGCCGCGTCGTAAATACGAACTTTGCTTATATCTTTACACGCGGGTAACGATAACGTGGATTAGGTAAACATTCTCGCGAACGTAATGATGTTTTAACCTCCTCGATTCCAACATTGTCGATCATGAATATGCAGAATGAAGCATGCGAAACGATGAGAGCGTCTTTGTCGCTTTTAAGGACACCGAAGCTTCGTTGAGTTATTGCATTTAATTAGCCAAGTTTATCTTCGTCAAGTTATCCTCTTTGAAATACCTATGCCTTGCTCTACATATTTTTTAATGATAATACGTGTAAATATATAATTTAATTTTTAAATCATTTAATTCTATAGTTTAAATTTTAAAATTCATAAATTTATAAAGAATTCTGCTCGAGGAACAAAATTTTTTCCAGGCCGTAAGAATGCTTCCGCATTCTACACTTTCATGTAATAACTGTTTAACAAGGAATTTTCTTCCCAAGCAAAAACTCGGTGATGAAAGAATCAAAACTTACGCCGAGGTCGCATGCGTAGCGACGAAACGTACAAGATGCATTTCATCTCGGCCTGGAGAAGTTTGTGAAGCCCGAAGTGCCGTTACGCCCAAAACAACTGGTATTAAACGTCCATCCCCAGACCGTAGATAAACGCGTAACGACATTCGCCGGCGAGTTATAATGACTTTTACTGCATCATGAGTATTCGCATCAACGTCAAAGCGAAAGTAAACTTTTATGATTATATTGAAAACCTCTCGGCGATTCTACCACTTATCGTTTATACCTCTCTTGAGGATTCTGCGAGCGTTGGTTCTCCTGGCATCTTATTTTTATTGCGAGCAATGAGATACTGCTAACAACCAGATTTCGTCATACGTCTCGTGTGACTTGTTAGGCTACAGTTAAAGGTGATCGTATTTCCCTGTATGCCCAAGTGGAATTGTAATAGATATCTGCAAACATTAAAAAGAAAGAAAACTCGTTAAAATTAACAAAGTGTGAGGGTATTATGAAGAATATATTTAAAAATATATAAATCATTCTTATATTTGAGAAAAGTAAAAGTATTTTCATTAAGATACATTAAAAGTTTATGAAAAAAAAAGAATAATGCTTGAATCTTATTTTTCAGTTTTCTTTAAACTGTTCAATAAGAACATTTAGATTTTTTATCAAATATTTTGTAAGAACATAGAGATGAGTGTTATCACTCCCACTAAAATTGTCGTTTATAACTCAAATTAATGATTTGCACTAACTTGTTCATCGCAGTATCATATGTAGAGTAATCATAGTAGTGTTTAGCTGGTAGAAATAGCCGCAGAAAGCACTCGCCACTAGAACTGTTGTATTAACCTAGTTTTGCAATAAGCGTGGACTACATCATGTTCATCGCTTTATTTATTATATAACAAATCCTCACTTGCATTATTATTGTTTCGTGTTCAAAAGTAGCTTTTTATCTGGATGGAGATAAATTCATGAAATTAAGTGAAACGATAATGTTAACACAATTGTGGTACAAATAACATTTGATAGTTCTCTGGATAATTTGATTACAATTTGATTATCTGCAAGCTCGAGGAAGCAGGAATAGATTATAACTCTCCACCCACAGAAAAGATTTCTGGACTTAATGCTATTACTCTTTAATCTATCATAAAATAAGATCGCTATAGCGACAATCATATTTATTATTGAAAAGAAGCATATTTTAATCTTGAATAGAAAATTCGAAAATCTAGATTCAAATAATCTTGGTGCTATCTCATTAATTTTCTCAGAAGGATTTAGATACAAATTTCTAGCAAGTTCAAAATATTCTTGATTTAAGAATATTGTGAGATCTAAAAGACATCTTATTCTATTCTTGTAAGAGAATTTGTAGAATCTGCACAGAACGGCCAATATTTATGTGTTGTAATCGAAAATCGGGAAAGTGTTTCTGTGTTTCTGTTATTTACAATGAATAAGCGCAATACTCTACAAGAAATATTAAAAGATATGGAAATGTCTTATCTCGAATCTTATTTCTCAAGTAAGTATATACAGGGTGTCCGGTAATGATCGCCCCAGCTTCCGTACACGAGTAGAGCGGATCGAGACGAAGAGAAAAGTCCTATACCGTTTTGCGATATTCGCAATAATAATCCTATACCTCGAGCGGCTCGGCACTCGCCTCCGCGCGCTCTGGATTCGCTTCACTTTAATATTCAATATTTCGATTATTATTGCGAATATCGCAAAACGGTATAGGACTTTTTTTCTTTTCGTCTCGATCCGCTCTACTCATGTACGGAAGCAGGGGCGATCATTACCGGACACCCTGTATATACTTGAGAAATAAGATTCGAGATAAGACATTTCCATATCTTTTAATATTTCTTGTAGAGTATTGCGCTTATTCATTTTAAATAACAGAAACACAGAAACACTTTCCCGATTTTCGATTGCAACACATACATATTGGCCGTTTTATCCGAATAAAGGACGCAGAAGCGCCGAGTCGACGAGCGACTGTGAGAAAATGATGCGTCGACATCGACAAAGCCTACTATAAAGTGGCGCTAATATCAAATTATTCTACATACAAGAATATATAAGCATAAATGTGTACATGTTACTCTTGTCTCAAGACAGTAAGACAATCTTATTTAATTCGAGAGAGAAGAATAGAAATTACTGATTTAAATTAAAAATTGTTTTATTTTCATATTTTTTATACTTGTAATACGATTAAATTAGTCAAGAATATTTTTCGTCTTGTTATCAGAAATCCTTTCTGAGGGTGTCTGTTCCTAAAGTCGCTTGTGCCGAAAATAGCAACGGATTCTGCTGTACACTTTCAATGTGTTTGTTTCTCGGCTCAAGTCATTACCACCCTAATTGTGTCCGCGTATGACAGACTACCCCGTGTGCTCATTGTTCCACTATCACGTCACTGAATGTTTTCATGAAACGAGACCGTTCAAATATCGTTGAATGACGGTCGGGAATGCGCTTTACGTGATGGTGGACGGGTGGGTAAACGACACGTGATGAAACTTATAATTTAACGAGAAACGACACGTTCCCAATACTCAGGTGCGCGCGCGTGCGCTTATTTTCGCCCGCATTGGGTTGAACACGGGGAGACGCGCCCTAGTTACGTGTACGGATTCAGGGAGGAAGACAGAGAAAGAGGCCCAGGGCGGGAGGGCGGGAGAGTGAGCGCGAGTATATCAAAGCTTCAAAGCCAAGAATAACTGCTGTAATCACGTGCTGCCACTTCTGGTAAAACGGTTTTAACTCCACCGGTGCCGAGACGAGCCGAGCCGAGCCGCGTGAATGAGGGGGACGCGCGTAAGCGCGCCGCACGTGTGCATATGCGTGTCCATTCAAAGGATGTATCTCTCTCTCTCTCTCTCTCTCCCTCTTTCGTACGGTGTTTTACGTATGTAGGTACCTCGAGATTCTCGGGTAACGAGTATGTAATTTTCTCAGACCGAGAGACCCCTTCGGGATGAGGGAACCAGAACCCCACGGAAGAGCAGCCGCTGCGAGGATTCTCCGCGCGGCGCGTACGTGCTTTGCGTATGCGGCTGATCGCGCGGGTGCCGAGAGGCATACGCGGTGATTATCGCCGAATCGAAGAACGACAGAAAAACGTCGAAACTCTATTAATGTCTCTTGATTACGCGGTTGAACGCTTTAACCCCTTTCGAACTTCGCAAATACATCGCACGATAAAAGCGCGCCGACAATCTGAAAAATTGATTCCCAGGACGGCTCCCAGGTGTGTTCCGCGTGTCCCACTGAGCGCTAATATGATAATCGATACTCGCCGGGGCGATCCGAGGTGATCGTGGATTGCGAAATCGAGACAATGCTGGATCAGCGCGCCCGTTCCTGCAAATATTTCACGAATTTCGACGACGTCTGCGTTTGCTTCCGTGGCTTCCGTGGAATTGTTCATTTATGTTGGGCTTCTTAAATCAAAGGTAAATATTGGATCGTGTTGCGCTCGGAATCTCGGCTTTCGGAGGTTCTAGTTTTGCGGAACGTTCTTATAAAATAGGCTGCTTCCGATAATCTGGCTTTAGGAATGCTATTAAGAATTCAGCACTCTTGAAAAGACTTGATATTAAGCAATTTTCGTAATTTCGTGGAGAATATAATCATCTTTCCTCACATGTCGTGATATTTCGCAGTTTGCGTAACGCTTTGAATTGTTAGATTGAAACCCACTGTAAAACATCGTGCAATATCATTACAATACTCGAGGCATGTCCCACCACTCTATCAATTCCCTCGTCAGTCTCCCGATTTCTCTTTCAAGTTACGCAAATCCACTGATGCCAAGCGAAGCATCGCCAATCGGAAATTGATTTCGCTCGCATGTCGCGACCTCGACAGTTTAAGTTTTTAATTTTCTTCCACCAGAAGGGGAGAAGACGGTGATGGAGGGACAAGGAGGGGGGTGGAAAGATGGCCGATGCGGACGCACCGGATTATTGCTCTTCAGTGTTCCTTGGTATTTCCGCTCCCTTTCTCTCCTGCGAGCGGCAGAGCGCAGCCCGGGGGGCTGATTCCCTGAAATTGATTCTCTCTCGTTCTCTCGAACCCACCATCTGTCGGCGGCATCCCCAAACGAAATAATCGACGAGATTAAGGCCTGCAGGACCCGTGGTAGCGCGGGAGGTCGCGCGGCGCCGCGAGTCTCTGCGACTCCCGTCTTTTCTCAATAAAATCTGGGCACGTTTCGCGAGGATATTGTATCCTCGGACAAGACTCTTGCCTTTCGTTCTCTTCCTCCTTCTCGTCCTCGTCCTCCTCATCCTCTTCCTTTATACCTGCGGTCGGAACCCCCGGTCCCGCATGAACGTGTAATCACAACAATAATTTCCAGCGCCGACCCTGCCGATTCTTCTCGGTGTTCTCGTTCTTTCCTCTTCCTCCTCCGCCTCCTCCTCCTCCTCCCCCTCTCATTCCTCGGGTTGTTTCTCGAGAAATGTGCGCGCCGTTAGTCGAGAATTGTCAGGGCTAATCGATTTCTGCCGCGCGCGCTTTTTGTCGCGCCGCGCAGCGCTAAGCAGCGCAGCGCTCTACTCTCCGACACTGTACTTTCATTAGTCCATAGAATCGGCCGGTCACGAACGAGCCACGACAGAAGCGAGCGCATCCTCGTCGAGCACTTTATGACGTGCGGAACGGCCGAGTCGATCGACAGTTTATTAATCGCGAAACGCGACACTTCAATTAAAATCCAAATTTTTTTCATTTTTTCCTTTATCTCGGGTACTTTATATTGTAAGACAGGCAATTATGCGCAACAATAGTATGCTTTCTGGAAAAAGTTTCCAAGACGGAACGTGTGAAACAAGAAGCGGTGTCAAGAGGTCACTGACCTCCGACGTAACTTTTGTATTAGCTCTTTGTATTAAGTATACATTCCACGATGTACAAGCATAGTTACGGGGTAATTGGAGCGTATTTTCCAATACTCTAATTATCGGCGCCCACATTATTTGCACGTGGGAAAGAGCAATGCTCGCAAAACAGAGTCACGTTTTACTGCGCTGCCGTGCAATGCCTAGATTTTATCAACCTGTTTTGTGATGTCGCGATAGAAGATTGCGACTTTCATATGAAAACACGTCGGAAGTAAAGAGATCGAAAAGCGGCACTGACCTCCGCAACGTGTAACAACTTCAATAGAATTTTCCGTAGTCTTTCGTAGTAAATATTTTATATGGGACATCGACGGTTTATCGAGGAAGTTTTGTCGCTAACAATGCCGGTATGCGAACGCAATCCATTGTACATACAGTATGCACCGCGATAAACTAAGGAGTGAACTTTGCAGAACGTTGAACTTTCGATCGTGTATGTCTGTGTATGAAAAAAAGATGTAGTCAGCATAGGCCGCCTGATCAATCAGGCAGATACGTAAGTCAAGAAAGTTGGTTGTCAGACTCTAGCGGTTATTCAATTTTTTACCATGTCATATGTGCGGGAATTTTATCGTCGATTTATCTATTTGGTGACATTTCCTCGTGTTTCAAACTAGGAGTAAGACCATTCTATAATACTAATGGCTGTTAGAAGGAGCGTTTTTCTATCATTTACAATAATTTTCCAGTTGGAATTGCAATATGTATACATGTATATCTTTTTTTTCATTTATATCGATTTTATCAATTTAATGAAACTGAAAAGAATCCGCTTTGTTTCATAAAATTATTTAAATTTTTGATATGCTGTAATATGATTTGATTTTGATATAATATGTACATAAATAATTCGCGAAATTTATTAAAATGTATTATATGCATTGTGGAGGCTCAGCAATATGAAACTTGGCGTTTTTTAAATTACTTTACTCGAGACTATTGCCGGACGATTTAACCCATTTTTGCGTAATGCCATCCGCACGATGCACCATCTTTAAAATCGATAAGCTGAGACGCATCCACTATTTCGAAATGTCGGTGAGCAAATTTCCGAGATTGATCGACGAGAGCAAAACGCGCTCGCTTCAAACCGACACATTTCGACTTTTCCGCAGAGGATATTTCCGCTCTTTCCGATTTAACGGTATCCGTCATCGGCGACAGCTAGTACCTGTCTTTGTGAGAGCGCGCGCAATCAAAAAATTGGCAATCGCAATCATTCGGGAAACTACTTCACCGCACTGTCGATTCGCGACAGTCGGCGCGCGTGGCTCACAATAAAAACGACAGTCGAAAATGATTATTTCGCGGGGCGGCGGCTTCACGGTCCGCCCGGTTCGGCCGACGCACAGTGTAACGAATACATAAGAAATTTATTCAAAAATCATAATTCCAAATTTAACGCAACTAAATTTTATTTTTCTTTGTTATGTTAGTATAAACATAATAATAACATAAAAATTAACATTATTTTAACATTATTTAAAATATATAAAACAAAACATGTAATCTATTTTATTTTGAAATAAATATTTAAAATATTGTTTAATGACATTCAAAATATGTTCATACACAGATGACATCTTCTGTGCTTTAAGTGAATTCTCCAAACTTCGAGAATAGTATAGTTCGATATTTCTTGGCGGGGATCTTAAAAAGGTTAATATCTTAAGAAAGAGCAACGAGAAGCAGCATAACTATATGTTAAATGAAAGAGTGTAAAAAATACAATTTTTCATTGAAAAAACAAGAAATCGATATTTATCGTTTTTTTTTAATTCTTATTCAAAATTCTTAAAAAGATGGAAAATGTGTTTAAAATAAAGGAACCTTACCCATATTATTATAAATATTGCTTTCTTATATAAAAGAAACAATTTCAAGATACAATTTTGACTATATAATACCACTATGTACTGAAGCAAATAATTGTTGAGAATAAATCTCGTTTTTCGTAAAGCAAATAAATTCGGCTATTGTATATCTAACCTGTAAGTCTTCAAACTGTAAGAATTTTTTTCTGATTACTATGTGATGTATATTGACTATTCATCAACTGTTTCAAAATGTCGAAACATTATACTATTAAAATCAAATAAGGAAAGTGGAAGATTAGTCGAACAGATTTTTTATTTTTGTTAAGGGAACGTTACACTGTGCGACGTCGCGTTATCGCGGCCATAAATACATCCTTCGTGGCGGGGGATGGTCATCTGGTGGGTGGTCACTCGACTCCGTAATTTTATCGCTCCGTAAAACGATGCGAGCAGGGGAAAAAGAGAGCAAAGGAGCGGGACGAACGAGAGAATAAGGCGCGCTATAGAAGATATAAAACTAAAGCACCATTACGACATAACTTTCGTAATATCGAGCATAAACCGGGCATGCGACCCAGACCGTCCTCCTCTATGCTGCAAAGAGCAAACAGGAGAAGCAGCGCATCCCTTAATTTCCGTGACTACGCGAACATTAGCCGTCCTCGAGTTCGTGTACGCGCTCGTGTTCGCGCGACTTGCGCTACGGGATAACGCTCGACCTCGCGAGCACTAGAAGAGCGTTACGCGGAAACTTGACGTCCAATTGCGCGCATCGTGCCATGATGTAATATTCAACCGCTGCACAGTTCACCCGTGAGAGATACCGGGCCGCCTTTTGAAAGAGTGTGTCACATTCGCGCGCGTGGCACACTTGTCCCCTCCTTTTCACGGTCGCGTGCGAGACGTGGAGGAAGCGGAAGATCCACGAACAAGTGTGCGAACACCGGAAGCGGTGGAGCAAGCCGTTGCTAAACCTGTCACTTACATTTTTCACGTTTCAATTTACGTACGTCGCGCATCCGGAGTCTCTCCTAGGAACTTTGTCATTCAAAAGAGGAAGAGAGAGAGAGAGAGAGAGAAATATTTCTGCTCGATCTTGTCTCTCTTCGCGAATGCAAAAGAATTTGTTTATTACTCGTTAATCGCGCAAAATAATTAACGGTTCGCTCTGTCAGATAACTTTGCGCATTTTCTCAAGTAACAGCCATTAAAAGGATAGAAATGTGTTTTCATATTTAGTAGATATAAAAAAGCATCTGCATATTCTGTTACTTGTCGGAATAACTTCAACATGAAATTTCATATTGCAATTAGCGTGCATTTATTTCGTTTCGCGATTTTCAGGCTTGCACGTGTATCTTTTTCTCGTCTGTGTTCTCTGAATTTTTCATTCTTTTCTTTTTTAATTTTCTTCAAAACGATTCATACGTACTTTCTTAACAACGCTCGTCCCACAGTGACAAACTTATCCCTTTATTTTCCTGTCTCCCACGTTTGTCTCTGCACTCTACCTTACCGTAATTGCGCACGCAGTTCGTAGTTTCCAACGGGATTATTACGCTGGCCGAGTTTTCCTTCTTTTCCGGAAGTCCCCCACGATCGTTACGCGCACGTAGATACGCGTGACGGCTGTTGGACGGCAGACCGCAATAATAGCGGTCACACACGATCATAGATGCCCGTTCCCCGATCGGGCGATAGGGAACGGGGATTAGGTCGCAACGATGATTTCCCCCTCGCTATCCAGGAGGCCCGAATGCGCTCGATCGATTCGCGATTTTCTCTCAAATAGCTCGAGTGGGTCTATTATGCGAGATTACGCATTCGGTAGTGAACCAGGCATTAATGAAACACGCATGGTTATTGTAATAACATCGTATTTGATGTTATTGATTACTTGCGATCATTTATATAACGATTGCGGTCGTGGCAATTATTAATGCGCTCGGAAATTGGAAATAACGAGACATTTTGCATCAATCTGTACGGGATGTCCTTCAAATAAACCACTAAACTTTCGCAGAATGTTCATCATACTGGAATACTGGGTGTTCTTGAAAACAATCGCCAAAGAGTATTTTCCTTTAAGGGTAATAAAAGGTTGTATTCCTTTTTATGGTCGCAGGCCGAAAACTCCACATTTTCGGGGTCTGAACACTTTATTTGCGGCAGGATATTTTTTTACAAGCTGCAATATTGGAGACACGATCGCCATTATCCTTTTCTCTGCGTTAACGGTACTTGCAATCTGATGTGTCGGCGTTGTACTGTACAGGAATGAATAAATCATCAATTTGTGTTTGAATTCATGGTACGTCGATGCGAAGCGTGTATCGTCGCGAAAGGTGTAAATTTCCATTTACAACAGTTCCGTTGAAACGAAAGGAAGAACAATAGCCATCTTTTAAGGTAAACCCTCCGTAAATTTTGCAGGGATTCCTGCAAAACTGCCGCAGACAAGAGTTCTTTATAATTCGGAAAGAATACTTTTCCGCACTTGCGATCGTACGATCTTTTCTCATTCGCGAGGTGAATAGAACGAGTCGTCAAATTTTAATGATTTATCTCAGAAGCACACAATCGAGCATCAAGCGTTTCATTGTATGAATACGGAATACTAAGAGTTTCATTAGTACTTTTAGGATCATAGACTATTTTTGATGGAGGAATATTAATTAAATATAATAATTAATTCAGCAATAAATATTTCCATTTAATTCTTTCTGTTAAAATGGAGATAAAGTTGATTTATATTGTGGAACAGTAAAGCTGATTGTTATAAAATGTAATTGCTCGTGGTCATCTCATTTCGTTCTTCTTTTATTTCGTTCCTCAGGAACAATGGAGGAAAAATAAATCTCATGTTACACCGTTACATTTCATAAAGTTTCATTTATCTCACAGATATTATTTATTCAGCAATTCTCAGTGAGAGACGAGTACTCCAAGTTTTTTTGTAACAATCGTGAATAATTCATAGGTCCGAAAGTACGATGGTTAGATTTTTCCTATTCGTTTTTCGCACTCGTGTATACCTGCATAACAGTTCGGGAAAGAATTTTAAGCGGCTTTTCGGGTTTCAAGGCCTCTACCAATCTCGGAATCAGCCATTGTAGATCTTGCAAGTGCGAAACAAGCAGCGATCGGTGTCAAGGATTTCCTCGGAAGATCGATTGTTCCGCCTAAGCCTAACCGACATGGAAAAAGTGCCGACGTAGTTATTTTTTCTGCTGAATATCTCGTCTTGCTTCGCGCCGTGCATAATACTTGCCGTATGGATCATTTGTCTCGCGCGGCGAGACGAGAAAAATCTTCGTTAACAAACGGTCGACCTTCGAGCACGAACGATCGCGCGGGATTTGCATGATCATAAGCCCCGGCGAGAGCCCTGAAAATTAGGCCAAAATTTATACGCGTCTTGCTCGAGCGCCTTCGTTTTTTAGCGTGACGGACAAAAAAATAATGGGGCCCGCCTAGTGCGCTCTAATCCGCACGCGAAGGGGTGGCACGGAGGGGAAACGTTGGCGTAACCAAGTGGCGTGCGTTCGGAGCGTATTTACCGTTTAACTCACACGGAATCCCTGCGTTTTCAAGGTATACAGCAGGTATACAACGTTTTCTTTTCTCGTTTCATTGATCCGTGTTTGATCAAATTGGGCGTATTCAAAGCTCTCGTCTTGTTTTTCGATACTCGAAACTATGACTTTTTGTCATAGTTTTCAACTATTGCATTCCTATATCAAATTCAGCGAGTGAATTTAACGAGATTCGGCCAAGTTCGACGAAACGTAACTGGAGCCACAACGAGATCTTCAAATGTCAGGTGACATTACGCAAGTTTTAGCGCAGTTTGAGACAGTTTGGCGAGTGCCCTATCTCTCTTTACATACATATTCGAACACATGTTTTAAAGCATGCACTGTATAATTTTCGCTGAATGGAAAATGATGGATCCAATAAACAAATGATTATTAAACACGTTGGAGACATTAGCGAGTCTGCCCAATTTTACATCTTTTAATTCTCTCTCGGTTACCACTGGGAGGGTAAAGAAGAGTCGGGTCGGGTCGGGGAACGCTTCTGCAGCCGCACGCAACGCACACTTTCGTAAGAATCGACGCTGTGCGATTACACGGATCCACCTACTGACAGATTGCTTGCGTAGCCGACGCGCGGGCACCTGCTGTTCCATTTTTCCCGGCGATTCGCGCCGTGGACTATCATTTTCTTAACGATACCGAACGATACGCCGGGAATAGCGCGCACCGATATCTCGAAAACGGCGAATCGGCCCTCGATGGTCGATCCGTGAGACACGATGGTGCTTCGCCCTATGATTTTATCGGCTAAGAGCGGGGTATGATGCAAAAGAATAGACAGCCAAATAGCAGACGGGAAAGGATATCGGTTTATCATCCATTAGATTCTCCCGTGCCGAGCTGTCTCGAATAAAGAGTCTCTCGACATCCGTGCTTCATTATTGAATCGAATTGACGCGAGCCAAATTTTCCTGCTGTTTCTCTCTTTATAACGTGCCTGTAATTTTTCTGTTTCAGATATCGGCCTTTCCACTCGGATACTCAACTCGCGCCTCCACACCTTGCGTTTGGTTCGTACTTCGCTTTTTAATTTTTTCGCTTTGACAGTGTCAGTGAAAAATGTAACAACGATACCGTAACTTTTTAAAAGAATTATTTATACGTCTATATAATTATTTATACGTCTAATAATCGTTCTTTTTTAACGAATTTTGTTTATGTTGAGAAGAAGCTATCACATAAGTAAAACTGTATATACATTACTATTTTTCATCGATATCGTCAATTTGTATATAGCTATATGTATATAAATAATTTAATAACTTTAGTGATTAAAATAATACGGAACGTTTATTCAATTTTTTGTTATTTATCAATATTGGAAGTCTCATGATTGAACAAATCAGTACATAAAGTAACGCGAATTAGGGAAATGTTGCATAGTCAAGATACAATAAAAGCGTTAGCATCGATGTCGTGACTCCGATGGTGGCCGATAACCGGTGGTTGTTCTCGGTGTTAAGTGTCGATAGCTAACTCTACGACACATACTCTCTCTTATGCTCATTCTATCGGGTGTCTCCCGCGGGATAGCTGCAAGCTCCTCTCCGCGCGGCTCGATTCTCTCCTAAATAATAATGTCTAGACGTCTTTACGTCGTCCTCGCGCGACGAATAGCTCTCGTGGTGAGAATAAAATTGGTCGTTTACGATAAGCCTTGGCCTTCCCCTATTCGGGCCCCTGCCTTCTGGTTCCCCTCTTCCTTCCTTCCGCGCGGGTGTATCGGTCTTTCCCAGAAACAAGCGATTCGTTATTCCTCTTGAATGAAACGCGAGGAGAATTTACGGTTTTGTACGACGACAGAAGCCGATAAAAGTTGGGGAGGGTGAAAAGAGGTAGAGGGAGGTGGATTTAAGTAGGTACCTTTTTCGACGAACTGTTTAACCCGCGTCGAATAGGCTCACAACACAAGCGAAGTGGTCAGTAGTCAGTCACATACACAAGGTGTCCCTCAATACGTTCGTAGCGAGTAAGCTTTTAATTAAACTTGAATTCAGAGTCTTTTCTTGATGTCACTTTTCTATTAAGAGATGCAAAATAATAAGTCATTTTCAAATTAGAAAAATCTGATCTTTCATTAAATTTTAAATAGAATTTAATGCCGTATTCTAATTTAGAAGTTAGTAAAAAAGTACTTAATATGTAAAACAGCATGAAACTTTAAATTATATTTTTAGGCATATAAATTGAGACAATAAAAATTGAATGTTGGATTACAGCAGACTTAAGAAACTTTGCTTCTCGATAAATGCACCTTAAGCCGCGTATTCACCAACGGAGCGATCACGAGCAAGCAAGAGCGAGCGTTCGCTCATATTCACAAATGCTCGCTCAGGTTCGAGCCAAATATTCGCCCTACGTCCATACTGGTATAAATTCTCTTCTGTTCGCGGTTGATCCGTAAAGTGGCCGCGACCACCGATGAGCAAGCATCGTGTAATGGCGAGAAATAATAAATTACTTTGTGCAAGTGCTGCTTTTATTGTATTGCAGTTAATTGTATTGGCTTACAGCTATTTCATCCCATGCATCTTCTTTTTTATTTCTTATTTTATAATATTTATTACTAGCATCCCATAAAACAGGATGCATTCTGTAAGCTTCTATTAATGTTATAATTTTATCACTTGACCATTCCATATTGTAGAACATTCACTACTAAGGACAAGAAGTGAACTGCTCACCAGTATTGCTCGCCGAACGGTCGAATTAAGGGGGGAGCCTGCTTTAGAACGTTGAAAATAAGGTATAATTTTACGAATTTTTTTGGAGAAACTATACAGCGGATCATTATAAAACTTTGATGCATTTATTAGTACATGTTTAAAGATAAAAAAAATTATTTTTTGATTTGAATATATCGCCTGTAGAGGTCGTCCTGGAGGCATCTTAGTGCAGCCGGCATTGTAAATTGGTGAGCATTCTCTTGCCTCCAAATTTCATCCAAACTGAAAAATTGAAATATTTTCTCGTTATTTATGAATTCCCATCGTCGATGAACCTTTAATATTCATAAAAACATTAAGTTAAACAATTATTTTTGCATGAAAAAGTTCAAAAACTTTGCCTAAAAATCGTACTTTTGTGTTCTAAGCTCCACCATTTTGGCACTTTTCAACTTTTTTCTTCTCTCTTTGGTTCATCGACGATGGGAATTCATAAATAACGAGAACATATTTCAATTTTTCAGTTTAGACGAAATTTGGAGGCAGGAGAATGCTCACCAATTTGCAGTGCCGGCGACGCGGCTGCACTAAGATTTCTCCAGGACGACCTCCTCTACAAGCGATATATTCAAATAAAAAAATAATTTTTTTTATCTTTAAACATGTACTAATAAATGCATCAAAGTTTTATAATGATCCGCTGTATAGTTTCTCCAAAAACAATTCGTAAAATATACCTTATTTTCAGCGTTCTAAAGCAGGCTCCCCCCTTAATAAAACAATTGTCTACGCCAGGAGAGCGCGAGCATGTCTTTTCTTTGATTTACCGACATCAGCCGGATCATTTGCGAGCACGAGTGAGCGAGTGTTTTCCTGCTCGCTCGTGCTCGCTCACTCGTACACACCAAACGATTATCGAATGCGAATGCTCGCTCGCCCTTGCTCGCTCGTGATCGCTCCGCTGGTGAGTACGCGGCTTTAGACTAAAAGATAGCGGATAACAACTATTCTGTATCTGTTCGATTCAAAAGGTTAAACATTTAATTTAGTGGAACACCTTCCTTGTATGAGATACATTCTCATTCATGAAGTTTATGTATAGTTCCAGCGACACAAACGCAAATTAACCAGTTAGTCATCCAGAACTTTTAAGATTCCCTGGAAAGAGTCACTTATTATCCCCACAATATCCATTCCATCTTACAGCCCTCTTTCTTTCTTTCCAGGATATATTTTGATAGGTCTGGGACACCCTGTATATGCACATATATCGGTCTCGGCACGTCCGCCATGTACATTAGAACGTCTGTGCGTAGGGTCTGCCTTCCGCTTTCTGATTGGCCATCGTGGCCACCATCGATTTTTCTCATGTGTATGTATCAAGATATGTAAATGTCGCTTATACAGTATACACGGTGCCTCGATACACTGTGCCGTCGTCTTGGTGCATACGAGAGAGGAGATCGTGAATTAGAGTTAGCGCGGGGGGATAACGTGTTCATCGGGCCGACGAAACGTTATTTGTCCAACGCGGCTCGTTTATATTTAAATGAGCGGTTGATTTTATATTGTGCCACCTTGCGCACCTCTTTCTGGGCTTCTTCTGTGGCTTGCATCCTCCTGTGGCGCGTTCCCGATATATATCGAATACAAAGAGCGACTACCGGTCCTCGGAATTTTAACGTGACACGGGAGAGGAAGAAGGAGAAAGAGAGAAAGAGAGAGAGAACGTTTTCAGTCACGCGCGAGAATGGACAAGAGCATTGTACGAGCTCTCTCTCTCTTTTTTGTTGGCTTTTCGATTCACGATAAAGCCTGAAGCTCGGGAAGTTGAGCAAAACATTTAAATATTGAACGGTCATTCTATATGTGTCAGAGACGGAGTGAGAGGGATGACTATCGCGTTATTCCCAGAAATAACTCACGGTACGCAAATGCACTTTGAAAGCTGATCCTTTTTCATTCGGTTTTAAATAAAATGCTAATTGCAGTCGGTAGCGAAGTATACAACTTAATTATTACTATATTATGTTAAACATAAATCATGAATCTTATAAATATATTATGAAACATAGAAAAATTGTATTCTTAAATTAATTGAGCACCATCTAGTACTCGAAAAATATTAAAACTTTTAAACATATTTTATAATCATGGAATTTAATCGGTTACCATATCATCGCTCTCTCCGGGTGTACAAGGAAAATTCAATACGGGAGGGAAAGGTAACTGGAAAAAAACATGTGAAAACGGAAGATTAATACAGATGTTAAAAAATGGCCTCCACGCTACATCACTGAACAGTTGTCATTCTCGAGAGTAAAACTCAAACCGACATGTAACAGTTCGCGCGTGCTAACGCGGCATTGTACCTGCGAGCACGATTGTCAAAGACAATCGCGTCACGACGACAATTGATTTATCAGCGACATTACAATTCGAGAAATTATTTGACTCGAACTCTTTGCCGTATACGGCGGAGATGTTTGTACCGCCACTCAAGTTTCGTCGAGATATAAATAGGAAATTTATCAGAAGATTCAATTGTAGAAGGCGCGGCGCGGCGTTTTGTGTCGGTCGGGCTATCAATTTTAAACGCAATCCGCATAGCGCGATACACATTCGATATAGATTTCAATACGAAACTACCGAGTGTAATCTAATATTTATAGCGTTGCTCATTTATTAACGTCTCTTTAAATCGCGCATTTATTAAAGATTCCCCTGTGACTTAACAGTTGTTTCCAATACTTTTAAATCAAAAGAGAAGGATACATAGTTTGAGATACGCTGATTTAATCATGCATTTAAGCATGAAGAGCTTTTAATTTAATGGAGTAATGGAATTAATGTAAAATTTTTTAAGTATGACGATATGATTGAAACGAAATGCAAAATAGGCATCAAAATATAATTATAAGTAGAAAACCGGATAAAAGTGTAAAAGTTGGAGTGGGCGGACTGTTCGATGCTTTATTTCCATCTTTTGGGAAGAATGGTTCTCTCTTGACAATTATTCATCTCGCTCTTTTTTCCTCTCTGGTATCTAGAGGGTGCTCTCTCGTGTCGCGACCAAGCACACGCATCCCCGCTGCGAATGTACACGTTTCGCCCTACACGGTTCCTTCGATTATGTAAACGGCGCGATAAATTACGTGGAATGCCTGTCGTCTCAACGTGATGCAACGCGAGGAACGAAATGGATAGATGCACGATGGAACTCCGTTCTTCACGCGAACCTCAAGAAGATCTTACGCTTGTATTCACAAGGTGTTTGCTTATTCATCTACACACTTGAATTAATTAAAGGAAAGCTGAGTGTCTGAAAAATTCGGCGAGTTTCTAAAATGCGAAATATTAGAATAATCTTTTTGAAAGATGTATATATCGAGATATACCATGGGTAATAATTGGAAACTTGATGCTTTCACTCTTTTACCTCTGAAAGGAATTTTGTTAATTTTAAGTTCTTTATAAAGTGAGTTAAATCACTGTTGCGCTGAACACTTCAGTTATTAATGTTGCAATTAGTCTCGAAAGATCTCATGCTAGGTAGATAACGACAAGGAAAGGGCAAACAGCGCTAATCGCTCTCCTTAGTGCGGAGCATCTAGCGCGTTTATTTCAAGAGACAGCAACGAGGAGACAAGAGGGTGACGCATGAAGCCGGCATTGTTCTACCTACTCGAGATCCGACGACATGTCTTAGGATGACTAAGAGTCAGTGGCGGGTATCGGGTACACTTTCACCTGTAGACCCCCCTTTATATTCAGGAAAGGCCGCGGAAGAAAAAGAGGAAGGGACACGGCAGAATAGATAATCTAAAAAATACATCGGGTTTCCATCAAGAAGAATTACGGATACTGATGCATACTTAATAATTCTGATCTTTTTTCTTTTACAAATATTTTCTTGTGATTTAATTATTTGGATCTATGAATTGTTGCTTTGAATATTTGAAGATAGAATTTTTTAGGATCTCATAAATGTCGTAAATACATATTATAGTTTTAATCGAGCTAAAGAATCTGAGAAATTTAAAAACTATACAAGTTTCGAAAGGTTAAACTCTTGTTTCGTAAAACTGAGGAATGGATGTTAATGTTCCGTGTAGGAGCATTATCTATTGCAAATATCGCTCATAATGTCCAAATCGCTGTGATATTCATTGCGGTTAGGAAATTACGCAAACCATAATTCCGGTGTCAATTCCAGATTCGAATACGTGTTCCTGCCACTTTCGAAACCTCAAGAAGATACAAATGATTTCCAAGAGATTTTTATCTGTGACTAATACCAGGAACGATTCGTCGTGTTTTCGAAAGGATTCGGGATGCTCGTTAGCCCGTCGCCGCGTATACCGCATACGTGGAGGCGACGAGCAAGAAGAGGATGCGAGCAGAGCCGGGAGGTATAGCGCGCGAATGGCTCTTTAATTCGTGTCGAGGGACCATCGAAGTCTCGTTCCTACGACCGGACGTCTTTTCTCCTAGCTCGAGGGACCGCGAGCAAGAAACGCTCGGCACCGGCTGAGCTCCGGTGCCGAGAGAGCGAGCGAGCGAGCGATCATGATATAGCAAATGTTTGAAATGACTTCTAACAAGGGAAGGATCCCGACGGGTTGCGTGCACACGTGGACACGGTACCTTCATGTATACGTACGCACACGCGCGCACACGTACGCGGGCACCTGTGTGCGCGTTGGGTACCTTGATTGAGGGACGATGCAAAGGTCCGAAAGGCCAGCGAAAGGGCAGCCGCGAAGAGCGAGAGAGATAGAGATGGACAGGTAGATAGGTAGATGGACAGACAGATAGAAATAAAGGGAGAAAGAAAGAAGGACGGATAGAGAGGGAAGGAAAAAAAACGAAGACAGGAGACTCGTCGGCTTTTAATTGCTCTCTTTGATTCTATTTCCTTTTGCGTCCGAATGGTCCACTCGAGGATCTACCGCGGGCTTTGACGGTCACGTATCGTGATTAGTGTCAAGTGGTCCTCCCGCTCGTTCGCAGGACCGCGTTTTCATGTGGGTGGACGGCACGAATGGATGGATGGATGCATGGATGATGGCGCGGCGAGCTTTTAATAAAAAATCCAACCGCCGGGCTTTATCAAAAGCAAAAGCGCGACGATTCTCGCATGAGCGAGCGATTCACGTCTTATGAGCGCGGACCACGTGAAAGTTCAAAAAATTCTTGATATTTCTGCGCTTTGAGAGTTTGCGAGAACGGATAGAATCGTTTCGCATGATGTAATACATGGCTTCCACATGCAGCGGTCGCGACGGCATTAAAAACCGCGAACCGTCCTTCTAAGCGATTTTCGCTCTCCGTTGAAGTCGTATCGATACGCGATCGAACGAAACCTCAGCATTTTCACTCTGTCACTCGTGGAGTTGTACAAGATACAATGATACAATGGTACAGTAACGATACGGTGTATACATATACGATGGTGTGTATACACGGCTTGATATATATGCTGAATCCGTGCACATTAATGCAAATTTGGACGTATAGCATTTCAAGATTGCGATACGATTGCGAAATCGTTTCCGCAAGTTGTAAGCGGGAGAACAATTTCTCGGTGGAGGAACTATCGATTTTGCGACGAGCTATGATAAAGCGTCACGCAGCGTTGCTTCTCTCTAAAAGTACATGTGCGAAATTTTTGGGAATTGCTATGAGAGCTGAACCGACACCAGCAATCCGTGCAAAGAAATAGCGTACCCAGCCGTTTCGTTAAATGCGAGTTCCACAAACGATAAGCGGAAATATTTAATAAAGAATTACGCTTGGCGAATGCACAAAGCGGGCGTAGCCTGACCTCCTTAAATTACGTCCGATGCTGATACGGGCTTTTTCCCGTTCTCTGTGACTTCATTAAATTTTGCAGTCGCGGTAAAGTGCACGATACGCCTCTCTCTCTCTCTCTCTCTCTCTCTCTCTCTCTCTCTCTCTCTTTTCCTCTTCCTCTCTCTCTCTCTCTGCCCCTTTTTCTCGCAGACTTGTGTGCTGGTGTTCGAAAGAGGAGAAGATGAAGAGAGCAAGGACGCGCACATGCTGAAATACTCGAAGGGGACGAAAGTAGGGAACGAATTACGACGAAGTGGCACTACGTCGAAATGATGCGGGATGAGAGAAAACGTAATTATATGCACGGTGCAGTTGAGTCGAAGCGATCGAAGCGCGGAGGCTTCCTCTCTTCCTCCCTCATTTTCTCGGTGTGCTCGAGCTCTATATTATCTCGGGTCTAATCAATTGTCAGCGCGGATAAACTACCGTTTGCGATTACGCTCAGCGACGCGATTCATCAATGAGGTCTTCCTGGAGCTCGGTTCTTTATATTCCTCCCGCTCTGCCGAAGCTTGTTTAAATTTCACGACAGATCTCGCAACTATCTCATCTTCGGAAAGATCTCTCGGAGCTATAAGACAATGCCGCGACTAGACGGCGACGCGACCATTCAGAGCTTTAAAATTTTAAGAGCGATTATTTCGAGCATTTCGACGACTCGAGGCCGTTTGGAACTCGGGGGATTTTCGGGCGGAATTTACAAGATAAAGGTGGATTTTACAGGTAAAAGTTTAGCGGCATAAAATCCGATAATCCTCGTGGCTAGAAAATTCTTCCCCGGAATTGGCATGGAACTTATCGACGGACCGACGAACAGCATTTTTCAAAGATACACGTTTATTACCGTATCCTTTTACGTGTTGTATATCCTCAATGAGACGTTTTAAGAGATTTTATTCGTTTTTATTGGTTTTCATTTCAATTTCCACTTGCGCAACATATTGGCATAATTGTGTCGGCGTAATTAAATTTTGCGGTATCGTGTACGCGCATATCGCGTATTACTAAATTATTACCCAATGCCGGAGTAACAAAATGTCGAAGCTCCGAGGAATCGTACAATCCGCATCGGAATCCGATGAATTTATGGTGGGATGAGCTTCGGTCACTCTTGAATACACAATTTCAAAATTCCGTTCACACCGAGTTCGTTCACACGGGTCTGCTCGCATCGCGCTGCATAAACGCACCTCCGCGCTATGCGGAATACGCGGAGAACGAAGTGAAACGTAATCGCACGCTTCGATGCTCGCGGGAAGATTGCTTCGGCGGGAAAGAGAGACCGCGCCGTGCGCGGATTATACGGTTGCGCTCGTAGAGAGCATTACATCGTAGCGCTAAATTAACGAGAGAGATTAAGTGGCCGCAAGTGAAGCGCGACGTTGTTTCCACAAAGCGGTAGAGACGCGGAAGAGACGCTGAAAGGGAGAAAAAGAGATCGCTCGATTTAGCGGTACCTCGAGATCGCTCGGGCGTTTACCCGCGCACGACATTCGTCAAATTCGATACGAGCGTCAAATTGAAACTGGGACAGACACGGTGGAAGGGAAAGGAGGGGACGAACACGCGGTGCAGGGGAGATCGATGAAAATACGTCCGAAATAGCGTGGATGCAGGATCTCGCGCGAAAGCTGAAGGATGCCGAGGTAGCGGGAATATCTCAGGAATTTACCGCGTACGTCGCGCGGGCCGAACTTTCCATAAATTATACTTTCAAATCGATCTTTCTGCCGCGTATCGAACGTGCATAGTAGAGAGCCACCGAATGCAATTATTCGTACTCTTTCCGTAT
This sequence comes from Ooceraea biroi, assembly GCF_003672135.1. Taxonomy (NCBI): domain Eukaryota; kingdom Metazoa; phylum Arthropoda; class Insecta; order Hymenoptera; family Formicidae; genus Ooceraea; species Ooceraea biroi. The sequence goes on from NC_039506.1 coordinate 4,975,635, forward strand.
CGAGAATTACGTCGGCTCGGCTCGAGGGAGGAACACGGTGGTGCCACCGCCGGAAACGGGTCGTCTTTGGGTCGCGCGTCGGATTAATTGGCAATTTCGCGACGCGGCGCTGAAACCGTTTGCCAAACCGCCGTAATCATTACCGCCGCGGTAATTTACTAATTTATTCATGCCAACGCCAACTACGATCCCAGTGATTTATCGATGCCGGACGCGTGCCCCGCGCCCGAGATAAATCTCCCGGGCTGCCAATACGCGCGATTTTCGCGCCGCTGCAAAATGAAATGCAAGAATCATCGTGTCTAAATCAAGGAGGGTGTACACGAAACCACCATACGTTTCCGACCGTGCACGTCGTATATCTCACGTCGACGCCTCGAAATCCCATCCCGACTATTTCGTATCGCGGAATTGTGTAGCGTGCGGCTCTCCAACGAATCTGTGCAACTGAAAGAGATAGCCGCAAGATCACGGAATGTCGATTTTACAATGCGCGACGAATCGACAGCCAGCAAGTGACCGGAAATTGCAGCGACAATTCGCCCACGTTCCTTTATGCTCTGTCGCTTCCTTTGAAAAAGAAAGTTGATAAATTTTTGCAATTACTACGTTTTCGATTTGCGACGCTTCTCGCCGATAAATAAAATTGCAAGGAATTAATAAAACTGATGAAACTGACGCATTGAATGGAGTCTCTTTACGAAATAAAAATTAATTAAAAATCGTATTTCGGAGATTGATGCGCATGTAAAGTGTCAGTTCGAGTTTCACGGGGCAAGATTCTTACAAAGTAAAGCGCAAGTCAAGACCTTCGAGTGTTTCTCAGTTCAGGAATGACGAGTATCGAGTAATTAGAAAATTCGATTAATGTCATTTCGTTAACGTTAAAGTCGAGCATAACGTTGCGGAAATATCTCGCAGAAGAAATTCGGAAGAAGTAACAATCAAAACGTAAACAAAGTAAGAATACATCTACAGAGATTTAAAAAGTACCAAGTATGAGCAAATAACACATTACGCGAATAACAAATTATATTTACGAGTTAAAGATTACCTTTAATGATGCCTGACTCGGGTCGTTTATTTTGAAAGCAATCTATAGCGAACGTACGTGTGTTTCGTTAACCGGTAAAAAGGACGGGAAACGCAATCGTATGGCTTGTGCATGGAGGTTGCCGAGCGGAAGAAAAGGGGTCCACGGGTCAATCCGCCAGCGCGTTCTTCATCAGCAATTTCAGCGTTAATGCACCGAGGATTATACGCGAATGGGGATCGGTAGCGGCGTGTACACCGTAAATCTCCCATGTAAATACACACGGCCGAGCTAGTTGCCGAGCCGAACGAACAGCAGCCAGCCTCTCGAACCGGGGGTGTCTCGAGTTTTTGCATGGCCGAGAGATATTCCGCGTATTTACTCGTTCCGCCCAGCAGTTTTCCAGCTACCATTTCGTACGCGCGACGATTATACACGGCGGTGATGATGAAACGCCATAACGAAGCGTGCAAAAACCCGTGAATCACTCGTTGTCCAGGACGGGTCATTGCAATGGTCCTGATAGTTTAGACAGGACGGCGTGAAACTACATCGGCCACGGTAATTCTCGAAGGTTTTGAACAGAAAATGGGTCTGTGTGCCAAAAGGGACGGGCGTGCCTGTTTCCGCAGAGGAACGCCTGTCCCTTTTGGCATACAGATTCATTTTTTCTGACTCTTTGACAAAAGGGAAAGAAGAAAGCAAACTCATGGAGACCCGAGGCGATACGCAGGATGTCTCAGGATTGATGGTAAATGCACATACGGCGTTACTTCCTGTGAAATTTAAGCCCGGTTCTCTTGAAGCTACGAACAATGTCCTGACGCTAATGATCCGAGCCATTGTGAGAATGAAGAACATTAAGGGACCCCACACGTCAGTTTGCAGAAAAATTAACGTATGCTTGAATATCTTTGGAAAAGATTCTGCAAAAGCAAGATTTATTATGCCTTCCTGTGTAGCCCGTAATGTTGTTTTTACCCGTGCTTAAAACCTGTAATTAATTTCTCGTTGCGATCGATTCTCGATTCTAATTTCGAGCTCGTGTTTCTGGCACCTCTCTCATTCCGCTCTCTAATGACTCGCGGAATCATTATTTTTCCGGTACGACGCGTCGAGCCGAGCGGGCGGGCTACAGCTTTTCAATATCTCAATTCCTCGAGCAAGACGCTCATTGAACGATGAAATTCGCGTGCATTCGTCGCGACAAGCAGTTGCACTCGGGCAAATTACGTTGTTAAATCGTCTCGTCGGTCAGACCGACCGACTGATCGGCAGGGCGGAGCGAGCGAGAAAAAGAAAGAGAGAGAGAGAGAGAATGTGCGCGCGAGAGAGCGAGCGAGTTAAGAAAATTTAGTGGCTGCCAACTTTATTAGGCGCGATTATATTAGGCCGTGTGCCGCTCGGCAGTGATTTATTCAGTCCTCTCTTCTCTCGACGCTTGTATACACACATCGCGCGCGCGCGAGCACGATGTATGCGTGCTCACGGGCCCCCGTACGTGCCATATGGCGAGGAACGCGGTAAATCATTCCTCGTTAACCGTGCGCGGGGGCCCCCTAAGCTCGTTATAAAGCGAAGTTCAAACTTTTTAAGTATGCAAAATGCTCGCCGCGAGCAAAAAGGCGTCGCGTCGCCGTGCTACCGATATAACTATGGCGGCGGTGGTGACGACGATCGGCTGCTGCTTCGTCCTCTTCTTGCGGGCTTTTCGTCTCGAACGACACTTCGCACTTTTCAACTTTCTATAAAGCCTTTTGCGAACTCTCCGCCGTTATTTACGGACGTGCGTGCTAACGACACGCCCGATGACTCGCATCTCTCTTGCCGGCTATTACGCGCTAATTTGCCGAGAACTCTTGGAGAACGAAAGTATTTTGCACCTTTTTTTATGTGGGATTATTTGTCGCAAGTCGGGGATACAGTGCAGGAACAGAGTAGAAATGCGAAAGCACAAAATTTTCGGTTGATGCGTTTATTTCAGTTTTTCAAGTAGCTTCAGATATTTTCGAATTTGGAATAGTTATTAAAAGTCTCTCGAGAAAGCGTAAAAGGTACTATGATGGTTGGTACAATACAACGTAAGCAAAATACGCGACGTGTTAGCTAACGGAGCAAAAGCGAAATAAGGTTTGTACGAGAATATTGCATCGACAATGCCAAGATATCTTTGGCACGTTACCAAGAGAAGAGACTTACAGTGTTTGCTAACGCGATTTACCAATGTATTACATTACAAATATCGCAGTAATTCTGTTACGCATCGGTGGTATGAATTTTTATATACAAAGAAACAGATACAGTGCTTTGTTTCCGTTCTCCATTTTCCTGCCTTCAATTCCGTCCACGTATTTGATTATCGACTTGTCTCTTTCCAAACACAACAGCCGACGTATCCGTCTCGGCATCCTGCAGAGAACAGCTCGCTGGAAAAACTAAATTGTTCCTGACGTGCGAACCAATGAATCCAGCAGTTGCGTAATTCGCGCATGTTATTGTATTTTTTGCTAAAACATACAATATAACTTGGTAGTTAAATCGACCAGAAAATCTCGTACTATGCAGATGGAAAATGCGATAACAGAACTGAACATTATCTAAAAACAGAAAAAGTATTGAGGAACAAGAATATCTCAAACCGCAATTTGGATTTCTTCAAGCATCATCATATCATCTCGCGATTAATAAAACAGGAAAAACTTGTCGTGCATCGCGTATTGTTTGAACAGCACCTGGTACACTGCAATATCCCGATTATTAATGACAAAGTGGTATAATCGGTGGGATGAAAAGAAAGTAAAAAGGGGGGGGGGACGTAATTACTTGTGCATTTTCTTTCTCTTCCTTAGCTCTTATTATCGCGAAACGCATCTCTTCCTCGATATAAGTACCTTATCGATATCTCTTCTGTAATGTACCGGTAATGAGTAAAATATCGATATCATCCGCCTCCGCTGCACCTCCTCCACCCGCGGGTTAATTGGTGAGAGGCGCGGACGAGATTCAACGATACTCATTCCCACCCGCTGATCTATCGCTCCTCTCCGTTCGACTGGCGCGCTTTACGGTACAGAGGGATCGACGGAGATATCCTCCCCGCGCGCTCGTGGACGTTACAGCATCCATAATGAGCGGCGAGAGGGAGAGAACGTCGATTGCAAATCTCGATGCTGAATAATCGGGATCTTTCTCGCTCGCGTGCAGCTTCCTCCGCTCTTTCGCACCACGCCATTCTCCATTCTCCGAGTTGATATCCACCTGCTGGACAACATACCATGGCCTATCGCCCGTAGGCTTCTCGTTTTTAGTACCGGCCGAAGCAGACGCGAGCCTCGTGATTTTACGTCCTAAAAGTCCGTCTGGATACTTTCCGACGTTAGATCTCTGTTTCCCTCTTTCTTTGGCTCTCCGATTGGCTTCCGATTTAAAGCTTCTCGGATTGCCGGCGATACATGACATTCGAACTGTAGCGACGTAGAAGGTATTTCTCGGCAACGTCGTTCGATTGTTGTGGATTCTTGGAGAAGTTCTTTTTCGACGTCAATTCTTCCTTGGCGAAGATTTGCTATCTTCGTTTACAGATCTTTAATTGTTTTATTTTTGATATCGCGCGTTTTATTTGTGATAAAAATTAAGTTATAGAAATTGGATAAATACTTTCTGCGATAAGGTAATACGAGATAAAACAGAGAAAAGATGGTGAAATCTTATAAAAATAGATCGAAAATGTAAAAAGATCGTCGAAGATTATCTAAGTTTAAAGAGAAAAGGAGGAACGTTCCATTAAATTTTCAATCTCTAAAGTTGATTTTCGCGCGGACTGAATTTTGCACGAAGGTTTTCGAATCATTTCTACACGCGATTTCGTGCGAAACGATTACATTTTCTTTTCAGTTACATCATGAACGACTTACGATCCATTCTACGTTGTATTCAACCGTGTCTAACAACTGACAATGAAAAGAACACAAGAACATAAGAAGGGAACACAAGCGAGTTACACGCGCATACAGAAGGTGGGGTGTCACAACGTTTTTGCCTATTTGCTTAGGAAATCTCCATGAACTCATAAATCCTACAAGAAAAAAGGGATCGTACCAGTATACCGCTTCACAGGCATTTACGTGTGATGCCTTTACCGGGACGTTCCATGTAACTCTCTTGGAGCGCGCTACAAAGAGCCGTGACGGATCCCGGAAAGGAGCGTGTCAATTCGAGAAACGGTCTCATCTTTTCCGGCGCTCGGGATCTCGCGTGGCTGTTGTAGCACTGTAATTATTATGACGCGTGTACAACAACGAAGAATTCAGGCTCTCTATTCCCTCTCAGTCTGTCTTTCTGTCTTTCTCTTTCCCTCTGTCCGTAGCTTTGTACTGCTAATTATTATTCGTGCACGACGCTTGACTCCATGGTCTTGTCTCGACCGACGCTAACGAGTCGCGTTCTCCACCGTAAATGAGAGTGCGCCTCGCGTGTACCAAAGCGTTCCGCGACAATTATCGAGACCATCCGTTGTCGGCTAATCATCAACAGTGGCGAAGCCACCGAACCCGATAATCGGTAGAATAATTCACTCTGCCGTAAATCGAGACCCCTACATCTGTCGTCGCGTCTGCGATCTTCGATCGAGTATTCAATCGTGATCCTCCATAACGGATCATACGGATTATTTCGTTTGTTTGACGCAGGAGAGATCTGACGCTACACATTTGTCCTCGTAATCCAATTGTCACTCCTCTGCGAACCACTTGTTGAGAACACTGGAGAATTGTAATTAAGTGCTATTAAATTTTTGTGTTCTGTTCAATTTCATCATAAAATAAAAGATACAATACCTCTGTCACTTCTTGTTAAAGTATCGATTAAATGTCTGTATTATCAATTACGTTTATTTGTTTCTTCTTTCATTTTTCTATTAAAACATGTAATCAGTTTAATTTAATTTACAGTTAATTTAATTGTCAGTCGTGAGTCAACGTACGTTTCCACTGAAAAGTTGAATTGTACTTATTTCCTTTGTAAGACTGACAAGAGAGAGTTATTGATGAGTTGAAAGGATCGTTTCACTTAAGGACTAAATTAACATCGCTGTTGGAACTGAAGAGAAAGTCACCCTTGCTTTTACATTGACTGTGTAGGGTCGGGGATCGAGAATTCCTTCGAGTTCCTTCCTCCTCGTCAAAAGAGGTAGCCTCCGTACGAAATTGCGGAACAATCCGAGGTGGAAACTTTCGCAACTTCATTCTCCACTTCCGTTTTTTTTATCTGGTGCCCTTTTATGCAGTGCGCGATCGATGGACAAAAAATTTCCTTTATGAGGAGTTAAGAGCGACGCATAATTTATCCGTAAGGCGATAAGGCCTCGCTTCTCGACCGCGCATTATCATACAGCCTCGTTACGTATGCGGAGGAATATTGCATGAAACATTCATAGATATATACGCGAATAAACAAGACTTTTTTCGCGGTCCCGCAGTCGGGCGAACGAGCTAGCGCATCTCGCTACTTTGCGAAAAACCGTAGCCAGACGCACAACGTGCTTGTTTTTTCGTCGGGATAAAATGTATAAAGAGCGGAGTTTAGCGCGCATGATCAAAGCCGCGGCGGGGAAAAAGCAACCTGGAAAATACACTTTTTTAATTAAATTGCGTCGGCGAGCCCTTTTGAGGAAGTTAGGAGTCTCGGTGATCACACATCTCTCTTTTTCTTCTTTCTTCCTCCCTTCGTACTTCCTCTTCTCTCGTTCTCTCTTTCGCACTTTCCCACTCTTGTATTCTTTCCATTCGTACCATTCGTTTTATTTACCTGTATAGGTGTGGTATACGCATCGTCAACGTGCAGTAAATTAAATGCGCGCGTTAAAGCCCGAAAAACCGAGGCAGGGACACGGCCGGCACGGGCAGTCAATAGCGTTTCGAAGGGAAAGCGATTGTGCGATGGCTTTATAACGATCGTTGTGTCAATCGCTCACTCCATGCAGCAGAATCCGCGCTAAAGTATTATTTCAAGAGCGGCGAACATCGAATACCTTCACGGCAAATTCTCCCGATATTTAGGACGGCATATAATATCACGCGGAAATGCCCCAATTGTCTCCGAGATTCCATTTTCTAACGCGTGGAACGGTGAAGACGACAATAATTCATGCGCAGCGTGTTCAATTCGTTTCAGAATCACGCATGGCGAGATAAAGAGTTTTGATTAATTTCACGTTGAATTTATAATATTATTACAGAAATACAGAATTTATAATACTATTACGTTCGTTATTTCTGGACAAGTAAACGTTGATTGGCGCTTCGGCAAACATTTTACTTTCGAACGTTAAAAAATAGTTCGGAAATGTCGAATAATGAAGATGTGAGATACGATTTACATTGAAGCACCATTTAACATACAGCGGAAGTGTATTTAACTATCTCGTACGAATTAATTATCACGCGATGCGATACATTCGACGCGTTCGCGTACCTCACCTCGGGCGTAATAATAAACTGGATTCGTGCTTTATTAAATGCCATATTAATCGGAATATTCTTTATTACTCATTTTGCATCTTCCATTCTTACAGTTGGATGGAACGAACATAATAAACGTCGGAATTCGACAATTTCATGTGCATACTTGCTCGTTTATATAGTACGATTTCACGTAATCGTGACTTTTTCTTACTTTAAAAAGCGCGGCACCGTGTCGCCGATGAGCTCGGGACTGAATTGGGAAAGTGAATTAGGTTCGCAAATCGGAGGTTCGCACTCGGCCGGCCTTTGTGCTCGTTTAACGCAGCCCGCCACGGGAGAGAGAATCGAGCTCGAAATTCTCTGCTTGCCGCTGTCCGTGTTCCGTATCGTCGATATCGATGAAAAGGTTCGAACTGGCTCGACGGGCGAGAGACAAAGACGCGAGCGCGCGTCGCGAATTGCTCGGAGCGAAATATACAGGAATGCGTTACAAAGTGCACGCTCGCCCGCTCGCTCGCGCGAATACGAGGCTGCATGCCGAGCGCATCTCCGATCGCATCGCTCCACGCTCGTAACTGCTGTTCGGACTCTCCGCGAGTGAAGGAGTGCCCCCGTGGAAATACGTCGATTCGCCGCCGTCGATGTAACAACTTTCCTTCACGCCGTTTCACGTTCGCGGAGACACGATCCCGGGGAACATGGAGGAGGTACATATATAGTGAGACCGGCGGAAGCTCTCGGCGAATTTCGAATTTCGATGCTGCGGACCGCGCGAAGCGATCCTGTTCCTGTTTTCGCGATAATTGGAACCACGAAAATTGCTGCGAGCTATATTTCTTTTTCGCATACCCAACGGTATGCGATATGGAACTTGCCGATCTCGCAGTGCACAGTCCGATGATGGAATGCTAAACAAGAAAATGCGTTAACAAGGGAATTTCTCTGCTTTAAATTGTAGTTTTTTTCTTTTTTTTATAAAATTTCAATTACATTGCATCTGCATGGATGAAATTTAGCTCATCTTGATGATGCATGTTATTCGTACTTTGATCCCTTACTTGATCTCTCTGCAGGATAAAATTTGAAAAAATCGAAATTTGGGAGAAATATTAACAAACGATTAGGCATATCTAGAAGGCACGTGTAAAACTCGAGTCCCCTCGCGGTAGAAGAAGCGGATTCCCCACCTCTAAGCTCAAGAAGTCAATCCGATTCCATGAGATAAGCGGGAACGCGGCATAACTCTTTTCTTATGAGCTTTTTTCTTTCACACACGCACGCACGCACACACATGCGCGTATGAGACAAGAAATATATGATTTACACCGCTGTCCCCTCCGACCCAACCACCGGCTCATTTATCGCTCGTAACTGCCGCGTGATAGCGGAGGGACCCCGATCCGCGCGATCCACGGTAATGCCGTGTCCACCCAGCAATATTATGATTCATCGGCGATGCGGTCATTGTTCCATCCGCGCGTTTCTCCACCGCAACCTTAATCCGAAGATCGAAGATCGGCGAACGGCAACAAAAGCGACGGAATTGTTGTCGGGACCACGGCTTTCGTTCCGAAGAAATTAAAACTCGCCTCGCGCGCCGCGGAGAGTTTCACCGGAACCGGAATGGGATATCCTAGGCGAGTCGTCCATAAGTCGTTGCCGCGCGATCCGAGTCGAAGTCGCTGCGGCCGAAGACGCGACGCAGCGCGAGTTGTTGGCGCCGGCGGTCTCTCTGTTCGGCCAAGTATGGTGGCCAGAAAAGAGGATGAGAGACGGAGAGAGTGAGAGAGAGACGCGTGATGCTTCGACAAGAACGGGCGGAAGAGGGAAGAATCCCCGGGAGGAATTTAACGCATGGATGAAGCCGTACAGTACGAAGAAGAGGGACGTGTGCGCGCGCGAGCGTACCGGTGCACGCATACACGCGCGTTCACCTGCACCATGCAAGAGACGCAAAGTAAATAACTTCTCTCTAGCCTATCTCTATCGGGTCCATGGCGCATCCATCTCTTTCGCGCTCCCTCTCTCTCTCTCTCTCTCTCTCGCTCGCTCGCTCCGTCAATCTCTCTTTTCTTCTCACAGGCGGACGCGCGCTCGCATGTCCCGCAGGCGGGTTTTGAAACTTCTAAGCGGATTTCGTCTCGCCTGCTCGTCGGGTAGCGACGTGCACGGCCGTCAATCTTGCCTCGTGTAAAATTGGGCATTATTGCCCGCTACGGCGCATTGTGTACCGATGTGTGCGCCGGGAAGCATCTATACGTGACGGCACGCGAATGCGTCCAGGTGCATCTTCCTCCCGCGTGTACAGTGCACTGCGCCAGGGGGATGCGAGCCAGCTGAGCTTCTCCCTTGCTTTGCGTGCCGTACATTTCGAGGGTCGCACGGATCGCGAAAATTAGTACGTTCACCCCGAAATCGCGCCATCGAACGTTCCTAATGATGCGACGAGTCGGGATGCCAGGGCTGCGCCGCTGCATCGGTCTCGAAATAGGGGTGCCGAAGATGAATTGTTGATTTCTCGATAAAATCCCGGGCAGCTTGTGTCTTGGGAAATCTCGAGATAAATTTCCTCTCGAACGTAAAAACTGTATTTTTCGCTTTTCTTTGATCTTTCAAAGTTGTGCAGTCATTACGGAGATACATTTAATGCGCTCGGACTCGATTTCCAAGTTTTAACAACCGCTACTAAACGAACTACTGCTGCTGCTGACAGTTTTGCACTGGTATTGACTAGTATTCATCGTCGGTATTCGCGCAAAATTCGCGCTGTGTTGCAGAAAGATTCATCTTGCATTGTCAGAGAGGATCCAATTCTCTCTACACCTTCGCTCGATATAACTCCTCTCGTACATAACAATTAAGGATTCGAATTATCACGAGCGTTACAATTGTTTCTTGTTACAATTGGCTTCGAACTCCTCTACCTGGAAGCGCTTAATTTCCGTAAGTGAGATCCCTTGTACGGAGGTCATTAGTCGTACTGGTGTTAAGTCTTCGCAGCTTGTCGAGTGTTCATTACGCCTGCAACGATAACTAGTCCGTTTACGCTCTATAAACCGAAAGCATCATCTTTATTGATCTTCCTAAATTGAAGAGCTTGTCTCTTCAGACCTGTCTTAAATCCATATGTTAGAAAATGCACGAATTGTGTCGTGGAAGGCTAGAGGAAGTTCTGTCATCCGTACCTTTCCGATAATACGATAATAGATTAATGGATTAAATATTAATTAATGGATTAATTAATAGATTAAATATTAATTAATGGATTAAACGGGGATTACCGTGTTACAAAGCTCTTGAAAGTTTTATATAAAGTTGTATATAATATATAATCTGCATTTTTAATTAAGACTGAAATTAAGTCCTACAATTGTGATGAAATATATAATGTTCGATATATTTTTGCACTTTGTATGTGCTTATCTAAAAATGACAAACAGTAATCGTTACACAATTTATTTATTAATATCGATAGTGCAAAATGTTAAATCTTGAAGAAATATTTGGTATAATAATCTGATCACTTATTATTTTTTTATCTATTATTTTATTCGACGAAAATACAAGAGTCATTCTGTGATTAAGAATGCGACAACTGCGTGCGATGAGAGAATTTTTTCTTCTTGAAAATACTTTGAAGAAGTGTGCCAATGTGGATACGATCGCAGGTAGAGCTTCTAGTTTTCGTACTCTCCGATCGTACTCGCTCATCGGGATCAGTGTGGCTCTCCAGATCCTTGTATCTGATCCGTAGATCGTGTAGATTAAACACAGTCTCTTCGGAAATGTCTACTTACACCGCTCTTTTACCGACCTTTTTCGTGTACCACTTTATTTGACACTCTCCTTCGCTCTTTATTAACTCTTACTTATTTTGAGTATTGATGAGTGTAATTCTCTTTTAGTTTTAGAAATCGTTTAAGTTTGTAAATATCGAGATAGTAAAATTTGTTATATTTTCTATTTCACGCACTTTCGACAGTTTATACGCGTCCTATCGCGCATCGAACCGGAAACCAGGTGCATCGCAGTTTCGTAAATGTCGCATAGGACGAACTTGGCGGAACAATCGCAGTTAAATTAAAGGGAATGATATCCGTAAGCCATAATCGGCCATTCTCGCGGGTTGATTCCGCACCCAGTTTCGCCTGCCTCGAGCCAAGCACGGTGCAATCGTTCGAGTGCAGCGGGTGGTTTTCGCATTGGCGACCACGAATAGAATTCAACGGGAATTGGAGATCATGTGGCACGATGCACGGTAAGAGTTTTATTACGCCGTATCGCTTGACGGAGGGATCATTACCTGCCAAACCTTCGTGATTCCGAAAAATCCTCGGAGAATTCCAGATTACTTTTCGGTCTGAAAAATCATTTCGCTTTTTCAGCTTCTCCCTTCAACAAAATTTCACTTTTAAGTAAACGCTCGATAATCAAGTATTTTCAGTATATCCTTAAAGAAAGAAATTATTATTCATTTGCAATAGGTGCTATATTACTTTACAGTCCATTAATTAATATTTCGATTAACTTTTTGCAAAGAGAAGAAAGAGAAAGGAGAAATTTTAATTCCTCGAACGTTGCTTTCGATCCCCGAGCTCGAAAATCGAACCGGACATATCGTATCTCGACTCGCGCGGACGAGGCGGAGCGGATTCGCGGAGCGGATCGCGACGATGGGGCGCGCTTCGCGCGCGCGTTGCCTGCCATTGCCTGGGAGAGAATGCCACGGCAGCGGCGCGTCCCACAACAGTTTGCGAAAATTACTGCTGTCATTTGCCGCCGGCTTTGTTCTTAGCCGCTGCTGTGTGCCGGTGCACGTCCGTATGCGGCCCCGCGCGCGCGTGTGATGCACCGGCGTTACGATGCACCACCGCCGTATGATGGATGACACGAACCTGGGTGCAAGAATAATGGCAGCTTCAGGGGGCTCGAGGCACTTCTGAATACGACGGAAAACTTTATTACCGTCGCCGCGACACGAATTCTCGTGGAACTAATGACAGCGTGTTGTACATACCAGCGTGTTAGCCTTGGAATTAGCAAAGGACGCCGGGGTCGCGCAATTTGCCCCCGTTTTTACGGCTATTAATAGCTGACTGATAACAAATAGTAGATATGGTATTAATTACAGAACGCTAATTACTAATTATTGACGGGAAAAGCTGATAAATAGCAGTTAATAGGAAAATAACCGATGGCCGAAGGTCTGATTTTAATAGAGATAGTAATGTGCAAAATGCGTTACATAATTGTTTAATACCCTCCTCGTATGCAGCATCGAGCTGCTTTTTGTTACTTTAGTGAGATAATGAAAATTTAATATCGGAAAATGTTTTATACGTTAAGTACTGAACGTGTGGTCACCTCGTCTTCCACCATATCTCTATAGGAAGAATATCTCGTTAATCCCAAAAAGCGCCCGTAATGAATAAATTATTTGTCGCGAGTGTTATTTTCGAAATATCAAGAACAACAGGTGGATACGCTATCCGATTTAACACCATAATCGTTTTAGCTGTGGAGAAAAGCGTATAAATGGATTTCATTATTTTGCATTGTTAGCATATTTATTACAGTTGTATATGTGTGTGTATGTGTGTCGCGTACTAGTTTTCGAAATGAGTAATCTTAATGTAGCGTTATCCGGTTTTAAATGAATATTAAATGACGCTGTTGGTCGAAAATGAAATAATGGAATTGGTTCACTCGATTTAGCGCAAATAATACCCGACGTGATAGGCAAGGCAACCCGCTTATGAAACTGATGAATCGATTCCACAGCGAAGCCCGAACAAAAACTTGATCGACAACCACGTGGAGAAAGGAGAGCCCGAACACGAGATCGGAAACCTTTCCTTGTCGATACTCGAAAAATTCTTTCCGCGTTATTGAAAAATTATTTAAAATCAATTTTAGGATACTCTCGACGCAAATTTTTCAGTGCATGGATATTCGTAGTGGAATTTAGTGGTAACTGTCTTTCATAGCGTTTTTGTTATAGAAAGAATTAAAACCACTAATTATCTTATCTGATTTAATTCTAATTGTTTCTTGCAAGCTGTAGCTTCTTCTTTGAAGTACTCCCTTTCATGTATACTACAATGTATACGTATGAATATGCATGTATATGTATGCATGCTGCATCGTACATAAAAATAGATAGAAAGGGAGATGTTTAACCCTTTCGTGCCAGTGGAAAATAGAACCATTTTAAAAAAAGAATTATACTTGTTCTGGATGCAACGCGTATCACGGGGAATTACCATAATCGTCCTTTGTGTGATTTAAAAACATTTTATTTAGTCATTTGGCTAATACATATGGCTTTGCACACATACGGTTTTACGTGAAATAAAGTCTACGAAGCAAATTTATGAACTCGTTTCGATTTACTGAAACGCGCAAGCACATGTCGTCTAAAAGGTTCCAAGCTACTGAAAGGTTCCGCTATCGTACTTTTCCTTGGCAACACGATGGGGCTCGCGATACTCCCTCGCGCTCTGCCCGAATTGCGCAGCTGCGCTCGATAACGGCACAACAAAATTTCTGCATAGGTCCGGTGCGCACGGCGGGCGGGGGTCACGGTGCGTTGCACCCGCACGCATACGAACCGTACGTCCCTGATGCCCCCCGATGGCATTGTGAGCGAGTATATGCTCGAAGCAATTTCCTATCCGCCTTCCTGTGCCCCCCGTCTGTCTCTCTCCGCGCAATTTCTCTCGACCCCCGTTCCGTTCCCCATATACGACCACCGATATCGTCCGTACGTTCCGATCGGCTGTGTTTCGACTTAATTGCTTCTCCTGGGATATTACAATATTATCGCCGCCTCGAAGATACGTATGAATCTTTGGTGCGTAACAAACCTTTTCGTAATCTCGTTAGGGCGAGGTTGACGTCTTAAGGTTAATGCATTAATACATTAAAAAAATATGCGTGAATGAGTTTTACTGAAGAAAGTTTTATTAGAAGCTGAAAATAATTAGTACTCAATTTTACTAGATTTTTACAATTCTGCTTCTTCTGTCCGTTCGTGTGCACCTTTATTTATAGTATTTAATTTAAAGAAAAACTTAAAAAAATGACTTTAATATCGCCGTCACAAAAAGCCTTGACGAGCATTTTATAATTATCGCGAATTATAATATTTATCGAATGAATAATACAGAATATATAAAATAAAAATGTGGAGTATAATTATGTACGTAATGTCATAAAAATTCCGTACATTTTTGGGGAATGTAAAAGCCGTTTTACCGTAATTGCGACGATTTTCGTGAATCGTACGAAAGAGACGAAAGTTAGTACATTAAAGCATTGCATCAGTCGCAAATTGCGTGAGTGATTTGCAGTCGCGGTTCAGTTCAGCATCACGGTGTATCGCGAATATAGCGCGAAAGAGGGAAAACGTGTCAACGCACCATGGGGAACGTTTTATCGATTTATCCATTATCCGTTGAGTGATCTAACACGACGTCCGTCCATTCGTTAGCGCGGCACAACCTTCGCGATTAATTCCGATATCTCGCCTGACAAAACCAGCTTCAATTAAAAGCTGTCGCCGGCATTTTAGTTGCGCCACGCGGTTGCCTGGAAATTCTGTTATATGTATATGTACCAGTTACGTACAACAGTTAGCAACTGTCCGCATACACAGCATGTGTTTTTGAAAAACTTTCAAGCTGAAGGAACTAGAAAAGAAATTACATGATTATATTGCCGTGGAAAAATTTTGGCCTCCTAAGACAACAACAAGTACAATTTTCGTGTTTGCATATTAGGCTCGTTTATAATATTGTTTACAATATTCTGGAAAAACATTATTTATATCCATGAGGATCCGCGAGAATCGTGAGCATTCTGTAAAAGCCTGTCTGTAAAATTGAGAATTGCAGGAGACGAGATGCGAGAGACCATTCAATAAATTTTGAAACGGTCTCGTCTTTATTGCCCGCGTTATCATTTTCACCGTCTCGCTTTTACGATCATCACCGAAGAATTACCCGCATTCTCAAAATTATTTCAAAAGACATTAATTTCGATACCTCTTAGCTCGCGATTCTCCATCACGCAATATTTCACCTTCCGCTTCCACAATTGCCGATCCGCCTGCGGAACACAGAAACACGGAACGCGCGTGCAGTATATAAAAATCGTCATATGTCGCTGCTGTAATTTAAAGCAATGCATGTTACAAGACCCGAATGCGCCGCTCATACTGTTCATAACGCTGAATCTTTCATCCGCCGCGCACACGCGGCGCAACGTGCGAGATGCAAAGCGCGAGACATTTTTATTCCCTTCTCGCGTGTCGCGTTCGCTCGCTGGCACCGGAATCAGATTAGTAATCGTGAATCGAACATGTGCTATCGGTGCATACATCCGCACGTAGCATCGGTGTCAGAGTCTATCGGAATGTAAAATAAGAATTCATGGCATTGGAATCCGAAGTGCGAAATAATTTAACGCTGCTGTATGCGTTACCGGCGTTACGCGATGCATTAACAGAAGCGTCACGCGTATCTCAAAACAGGCATGTTACATCGGTAATCACGTATAGCACTCTCAGACTGCAGCACAGAGCTCACTCTGCTTCCCTCTCTCTCTCTAGCTGTCCTCTTCTCTAATCGAGAGACGATCGATAAACTAGGCGGACAAAATCACCGAGTTCGCACTATCCTCCATGTGCGCGAAACGAGCCACGTTGTTTGGCACGACGACGCAGAGTCTAACATCGCTTCTGCACGACGCAATTCTCAGCCTGCCACGGTGCTCGTAACGAAAAGGGGAAAACTACACCGTACCCCACGTATCCACGTTTACGGCCTTACCCTGTTTAGCAGGTCTCCCACCGCGGACGAGTGTAAAAAAAAACGAATCGGAGTTACGAGCCGTTTACGAGCTCCCGAACTTCGCGAGTCAAAGAATTTCCGCTCTTCGGCCTGGACAGAAACTTGAATTTTTTTTACAGAAGGTTTTACACATTTTTAAGTACATTCTGTCCTTCACGAAAAAAATTTAAACTTGTGTCCAGAACTGCGGGCACGAATTTTTTAACTTGCAACGTTCGGGGAAACTCATAAATAACTCGAGTAATTTCTCATTCTAAGTTGTCTGTATCTCTTTTTTTCTTGAGGTAAGCTGAATGGAAATTACAATTTCTAGCAAGCACGTAAAAGCAACCACCAGATATAGGAAGATGTTAAAAAAAAACAACCAAGACATAGTAGAGATCATTTAGCAGAGTGCTACTCTGTACAAATTGAACAAATAATTTTTTATAAATTAAATAAGCGTTTTATTCAATACGGCTCTTCAATACAGATCTTTAATACAAAAATGACTTTATAACTGAAACGATTTTTAATTTTAATAAGAAAGCGATTTTTTATCAATTATGTGCTTTGCATGAATAAAATACGCTAATTGAATTTTTAGCACTTTGATCTTTTTTCCAATAATTGGAACTTTAAATTTTTCTAAGTTATTGAAGCAGCGTAGATAAAAATATTGTATGAATGTATGTGTGTGCCATTGTAGAGCGCGTTGTGTACGATTACGCTTAAGAAGATTTATATGTGTGCGGACGGGAATGTGTGAAAGGTGTTAGGATTGCGGACAGGTGCGAAATTAGATAGCGGGGGATTAAGACGTCCAACTATTGGCACGTGCCGCAAGAATAACCGAAGTTTGCTGGTGTGCGGCGTTTTAGCGTGTCCTTCATCGCACGGATCCTGTACGCCTGGCGCGTAAGTGTTAATAGAAGCTATGTGCTGTTCCATTAAAGAGACGAGAAGGTTCCCCTTGCAAACCAGGCAGTCCCCTAGAAATCAAGTACCGCTAGTCTACCTGTTACGTAAAAAACAGCGATCCCTAAAATACAAAGAAAATTAGCTTCTGTGTTTAACAGCCTCTAAAAAAAGAGCTAACGTTTTATGTGATGCATTTTCTCTGCTAGTCAGTTTCACTATCGTCTCGATTTATTTTTCCACAGATATTTCTGGTAAACGAACGCATCAAGTTTTTAAAGCTTTCTTCGGGAGCTTGGTTTTTCTGACCCGTCTGGTTTTTTGCATGCCAAGCTATTTTTTACCAGTTTGTTTGAACAGATAATGTATCGTATATCCTGTAACGTATAAAACTTTTACAAAATTTTAAAAATGTCAAAAAAAGCGAGGTATGTACAAGATGTATTTAACATCAATACTAAATAAGTTAAATTTTAACACAATACTAAATAAGTTAATTTTTTAATTAAATAGCTAAATTAAACTAAATAATTTTAAATTTACAGTAATGAGATTTCTCTCACTATCCTTTTTTGGTAATTACAAAGATTTCAGATCTGGTATACAGTCATGAAAGTTTTTACAGCTTATTTTCGTGTGCACTTAAAAACAAAAATAAACATCCGTAAAATGTTAAAATGTGCGAATGGATTTTGTTGATCGTCGCTAACAACAAGCCAAAAATAGCGAACTGATGTAGAGTCAAGCAACTCGGACATAATTTTCGATAATGAACAAACATGACTGGTGAAAAACAGCGTCGTACAAAAATACATACACATACGGCGTATTCTCGATTACTCATGTTTCATCCTGTTTGCGGATCCTATGCACAAATGTAAATTGCTAATGACTAATGATGAAGATGAGGAATAACGCGCACGAACAAAATGATTCATTATCGTGTCCCGGAGGCAAACGAAAATCGCACACTATTTACGTAAATGCATTAAATGCCCACTCGTAGGTATCGTTGTGCATGTATGTATTATGCATATCGCGAATAAATTACAGTTATACAGTAATGTTTGTTCGTGCCTCAATAAAGTACGGTATATGCTTTGGATTGCCCGTGTTTCTCGATTATTCGAGCCACCCTCCACCCCCAATCGCCGTGGATAATGGAGAGTGTGTTGTACATGTGTTTCCGCGTGTAAGCGAATCATATTTTTGTTACGTAGTCCTGAAATATAAAAAATATAATGATAAAACTTGATAAAAAGGATTAGTACAATCAGATTACACATTTTTAGCTGATAAATATTAAATTTGTCATACATCACGAATATCATCTTTTTATGGTTTTTTAATGTATATTAATGTAAAAGCAGAGTTTTTTACTCTACTTTTACATTAATATACATATAAGGTATTTATGAGATAAAGCGGTTTATCTTTGATCCTAATTTTAGATTATATTTCCAATGAAACAGGAAGCTTCAACTTTGCTCTTGTATTTGTTATTCTCCAAGCCCTGTTTTACATTTCGACACTCATCGACGAAAGCAACAGCAAAAGGAAAAATCCGCGCGATAAGAACACCGACACATAGGTTTCGCCTGTACGGAACTTATCCGTTCAGAATAAAATTCCGAAAAAGGAGAATAGACCGTGCACGCATGAGTGTGTAGGTGTGTACACGCGCGTGTGTATACTCACGTAAACACACACCAAGGCTGGCTGTCGAGCAAACCGCTGCGAGGAATCCTCGAAGGGTATACGGGGTTGTTATCAGCGCAGGGGTAAGCCCGCGTACGGACTCGGAGACCGTTCGGGACAAAATCAGAGAAAAAGAGCGCTCGCTGCATGGTCGCCCGAGGGGAATGGTTTTTCTGCGGGTGGAAAAGCGGAGTGACCGTGGTTCGGGCCACGGGAATACAACCGGCTCGAAGATGCTCACGGAGAGAACATCTTGGAGAAGCGGAGGAGGAGCGGAGAGTCGGTACTTTCGGTAGTACACGGCACTCCAGCTCCACTCAGTTTCCTCATTAAGCAAATCTCAGGAGGAGGGAGAACGAGCTTCCCGGTTCGTGGATAGAACTTTTCGGCGATAAGCCCGATGAACACACGAGAGCGTACCCTCATCCCGCTTTACACCGGGTCGCTTAATCTTTCTTCAAAAGTCCACGCTTTCCCTGCGCCCGCTCCGCCCTCGTCGGAGCGTATTAACGCGTGCTGTTAAAACGGCGAGCGTGGCGGGTCCACGTCCGTCTTAGCGGGGATCTTGATATTATGTAGGCCCGTCGTGTTGCGCGTTCCGTCGCGGCTTATAAATAAGAATGAACTGCGTTAGTATGCGTATAATGCCGCGTGGGATCAGCGATATCGCGCCTCCTCCACACGCGCTTCTTATCGATTCGCCGTTCCCGATGTCGTCGGATTCGAAACGCCAACTCGCGTTGATCTCTGAGAGACGTCTTTTGCGTACGGAAAGGAGAGTATAATTAAATGCGAAAATGCAATATCTTTTTTGTACTTTTGAATGAGACTGATCCGTATCTGTTAATGCTCTCTGGTATTTCTTTGTGGAGTATTTTATGCATTTGCAATAAAATTTTGAGAGCGTTTACTCGACTCTACGCGGGATGACTCGAACGATTTCGAAATCGTGTACGCACGTTTCGCGAGGGCGGCAATTGTTTCAGGGGAAGCGTTATGTCCTTGGGGTAATTGATTCCGGATCTCTGGTCGCTCTCAGAATTACTTTTCCTTCTGCGATTCCACCTTTTCTTTCACCCCCGTCGATTTCTGATTTTAACGCTACGACCGTTCGATGCTTCGCACGTCCGCCGCTCGTGCGAAATTCCGCCGCGAGCTTCTGCGGTGTGAGCAAACCGAGCCACCGTCCCGTCCGTATCGATTTCAGTTTTACGGAGCGCGCGGAGCGTTAGTGGCGAACGCTCCGGCTTCAATCGCCCGGCTCGTGGGCTGATTTCAATCGAGTCGATCCGAACCGCTGATTAAAACGACCGTAGGCACGCCGACCGGCCGGATAGGAGTGCATGCACCGGCCTGGATGTATCTCGGCGAGCCGACTATCTCGTCAATGAGATAAAGCTCGGATGGATTAAAGGAAGAGCCGTCGCGCGAGCCCGGTACTATCGGCGAGCGGAGGGGAGCCGGAGGAATCACGGGGAACATTCAGCGGAAGGGGAGATAATAGGGGGACGAGGGATGATGCAGGAATCCGACTCGCGAATGCGTTTATCTCGATCCGCCGAGGTCGCGTTACATGTCCGCCGCTGAGAAGCATTTCATCAACGTCATTCGCCCGCAGCCTCCTCTTCCCTTTCTCCCTTCTCTCGTTTCCTCTCCTCTTCGCCATCCAACCACCGTCCTTGCCATCCGCCTCTACGTTTCCTTTCGCCTTTTGTTCCATTCTTTCTCGCTCTCTCGCTCGTTATCTCACCCCTTCCCCCTTCACTACTCTTCTCGCGTCTCGTTCCGCATCTTTCTCCATTTGCGCGCGCTCTCCCCGTCTGCAGTCTTCTCTTCCTTTGTGGACCGTCTCTGCGCGATTTTGTTTTCCCTCCGTTGATCTCTTTTTGCTCCCGCGCGACGACGTGCCGAGCGCGTAACGTTTCCTCGCCTTTGCTCGACGGCCGCTCGACAGTATCGGGGCGTACGTGTTTCGTTTAAGCGAGAGTCGGTAGACACAAACGACGACGATGAGCTCGCCTGTGACGGTTCGTCGGTAGGTACTGATGTCGTGACGATTCATCTCGAAAACGAATGGCGTCATACATCCCAGCTGTCGTATTCGTCAACTCTTCGGGTATCATAAATGATCCCCATAGATTTTTATAGCGAGCCATTATAACGACGAGCCACTGGAGACGGAGCTATGAAAACGTTAGTTATTGCCGAAGAAAGTGGAGTTGAGTACTAACGATTGCATGCCTGATGTGATGATACGTTATTTGTATCGGATAAAAGAGGATTTTTAAGATGAGACAGGATAAAAGAGGACTTTTAAGATGAGACAGGGGTGAAAGATTTTTTAAATAAAAGTGCAGAGAATATACAGGGTGGCCCATTTAAATTTATACAGTCGATTTTTTAAAAAACTAAAAGAGATACGAAAAAATGTTTCAGACAGACATGTCACGATTTCGAGGGGGACATAAGATGATACCATTGGTTTGACCTTGAACAGTCGTTTGAAGGTCACGCGAAGATCACCTTCAATTTCTTAAATTGAAACCCCAACTTTTTATTGCAGATTCTTATTCTCCATCGAAAAGTAAGTAACTTTTGTCTGAAACATTTTTCCGAAAAATGTCATCTTATGTCCTTAAAATGTCCTGAAAACTCATCTTGAAGATCATTTTAAGGACATAAGATGACATTTTTCGGAAAAATGTTTCAGACAAAAGTTACTTACTTTTCGATGGAGAATAAGAATCTGCAATAAAAAGTTGGGGTTTCAATTTAAGAAATTAAAGGTGATCTTCGCATGACCTTCAAACGACTATTCAAGGTCAAACCAATGGTATCATCTTATGTCCCCCTCGAAATCGTGACATGTCTGTCTGAAACATTTTTTCGTATCTCTTTTAGTTTTTTAAAAAATCGACTGTATAAATTAAAATGGGCCACCCTGTATATATATATAATTTATATATATAATATAATGTTTAAGCATTCATTTAATACGTTATTATTGCTGTATTTATAATAATAGATAAATATGCAAAATCTGCCGTCAAACGTAATCATGAGATTTCAAAAATTATAATTTTAATATAACTACACGTACACGTCCGCAATATACATGTATTTCGCGTTTCAGGTCGCGTGCGATATAATCGTGCAATTTTTTCGGAAGTCGACGAAAGAAATTTACTTTTGCCGGTGAATGCGCAACCCTTTTTTTTCCGCGATCTACCTTGACGATAAGACAGTCTCACACACGAGTCTCGCTTGTCTAACAGGAAGATTGCATTCAGTGCGAGCGCGAGATGAGAGTCGAGCGGCCGCATTTAGCACTAAATGGGCGGTGAGAATGTCGACTGATGAAGCATTTGCGTGTGGTGCTTTTTTCGCACAGGTGAGAGAGCTGGCATAATTATGACCGAACGAATTGTTGAAAGAATTAAAAGAAGTCGTTGAAAAGTTGACAGCTCATATCTGCCGTTCTCCACATCAACGCACGTGTCATTCCCTCTTCGCAAATTGAAGAGAATACATATCCAGTAATTAAATTACTCCAATATTATTTTGTAGCAAAATGCAATTTTTTGTTATTATTTTAATCCTGTATAGCTAAATTGATTGTTTCACGGGTGAATAAGTCCACACGTTTTTTCAACTCTTCTTCTGTCTTCATCATCTAAATGTATTCTGAAAACATCGCCGTTCTCACTCTCGAATCGCCGTGCGCAACTCGGGATTATGGCAGCACATTGAAACAATTTTGTTCCCCAATACCGCAAGTAAGTACAATACCGCAAGTGCACCGACGTGCGTGTATCGCGAGGGGAACAACACGATAATCACGACGAGTCTCCGTGTAGAACAATTATTGCGGAATTAACCGCGTCTCAAGGGCGCGGCTTTATCGAATTACGTTACGCGGCGACGCGATTATTACGACATTAATTTCGTTTTATGCGTCCTGTTGCAGGTCCAAAGGCGCGGAATAATCCGGAGCAACGACTCGCTCGCCTCGCCTCCTCCACAGAGGAAAACAATCCCCCGTTATTAGACGAGCGGCGAACAGCACGCGACCGTAATAAGGGAAATCGCCGACGCGAAAGAAACGTAAGTACCAAATAGCGGATCGTCATCCTCTCTTTCCACCCTCCGCGTGTTCCGCGATCTTTTGACAATCGTTCTCGAAACGTGCTTTCGTTCCGCGCCACCTCGATGGAGGAAACTCGCCGTAACTTCGCCATTCTCTCTCTTTCCTGTTATCCTTTCCTACCGGGAAATTCGATGTTAGTTCTCCGCGTTGGCAGTAAATGCAGAATACAGCGTGCCTCGAGAGAGAACCTGAAACAGAATTATCAGGCTGCTCGCCCGAAGTCGGCACGGGAGTCCAAAAAACGCCTCCTAGGCTGGCTCTGCCTGATTTCTGTTGTCTTGCGGTTTACCATCGACTATCGCCGGCATTACTTCTATACTTAAATTGCTCTCCGCGTGCGCAGCTCGTAATTATGATTTATACTCTTTCCCCGGTACTATCTACTGCAAACATCCTAGAGTTTATACATAATAGCGCGAGTTGTAATATACCGTTGCGGTGAGATGGTGCTCGAGACTTCTGTGTCTATCATTCATCACGGTGCGCTGCACACGAACCAATTAATCTTAATTATACATTCGTATTGCGGTCGAGCGTTTGAGAAAGAATCATCACCGGCTGCCTCTGGGAACGTGATGGCATTGCTTTTCCGTGCGACGAGTGCGATTCGGTAAATACGAATCAATATTAAAGTCGCGGAGAAATACAGCTCGAAAAATTGCGATCGTCTCGTTGGCTCTTGTTTCGACGTCGAAATGCGGCAACCGAAGTTAAATTTTTGAAGCCACTTGCGCGAACGCGATTTGCCTCTCTATCGGCGCAATTTTTGCAATACACTTTTGAATACTCTCTCGCCATCGCTTACGTCCGGACACTCGACGAGCTTTTCAACGAGCTAGAATAGCAGTCGACGTGAAAGGGCAAAAGAGACGGAAAAAGAAAGAGGAAAAAATAAATGGAGAGGCGGTGTGCGTGTTATCGAACGAGTACGCCGATGCGTCGACGCGGAATCGACATTCCAGCTATTACGTGTGAATTTTTATACGCCGGACGGAAATTTGGCCTGGTCAATCTTGCGGAGGTTTTCCGGAAAAATCAAGATTCGTATACGATAGCGCGCACTTTGCGGAATAAACTTTCGACGGTTTTAAGAAAATTGGAAAACGAGTGGAAGCACTCGGCGCAGCGTGAGCTATC
This sequence comes from Ooceraea biroi, assembly GCF_003672135.1. NCBI lineage: Eukaryota > Metazoa > Arthropoda > Insecta > Hymenoptera > Formicidae > Ooceraea > Ooceraea biroi. The sequence continues at coordinate 4,999,860 of NC_039506.1, forward strand.
CTGCATTTAGAAACAAAAAGCTACAAGATTAAAGAGAGAACGTTTGTTATACTAAGAAATTGTGTACCGGAAACTGCAGTATATCGAGTATCAGAGAACTACTGCCAACGGCAGACGTTTCCGTTCATTAGGGATGTATAAGCAACTGAAATTGTCGAGTACGACAATTTCTGTTCTTTTCATGTTGAATTCAACTTGATTCTAGCTCAAATAAAATTGACGAACTCGGTTAACATGATCGTCTCCGGCCACGCTGAATTTTTCGGTTTCTCTCGGCGAGCAATTGAATTTTCATGCACGCCGAGGCAAACCTTCGGCGTAATCGCCCGGTTATTATCACTGCCTCCCCCTTGTAGAGCCAAATAGAACCAAAAAATAGCCGGTCAGCGGTTCTGACCGCGTTCGTAAAAGGGCAAAAATTTCAAACCGCATTTTCGGGCCCGTCGAGACCGACGTGTACGTTAATAATTGTCTTCGGAGCTTTAAGACACCCTCGAAAAAATTAGGTAATTAAGATGGCTGCCGCGCTGCGTCTCACCGCACGCCCCGTTCTACCGCTGTTGTGGCTACCTCTCCACCCTGGTCCTCTGCCCCTTCGGTCGAGACCAGGTTTTTATCACGTTGGATGCCGCAACCGCTACGATATTGCATGCCGGCGGAATTTTGATGTTCTGTGTGCGCCGTATATGGGTACGGGTGTACCACACTAGCGCCTAATTCCACGACCCTTAACGGGTACCCAGGGGGCAGGAAGAGAGGATTGTCCCTTAGACCCGACGGCGGAAAAAACCCTGTGCCATAATGAATAGTAAAACATAAAAAATAAAGTCATTCCGCTTTTTTTTCTTGTTCTAAATGGAGTCATGCAGACTCGCATCGCCTCGTACAGAAGCTTGAAATTTATGATACCTGCTGAGAGCCAAAACCATTAGGTAGCGGAGAAAGTTGGGTAGTTTTCAACACCAGGCAGTTTCGGATAACAGTCTTTCCTCGGGTCAGCTTCAAGTGACGTATTGTCGTTTTTCGAACAAAAATCGCTGTATAGCGACTGCAGAATAGCTTTTGTCAAGAAAATACGGCAGCTCAGTATTCATAAGCAGCGAAAAAAACATTGCTCAAGTCTGTTTCGAAAGAATCAAATTGCAAATAGATGTTCTAATAATACTCTTGACACGAGTGTTAATCAGGTATTTACTGTGTTTGAAAGAGCAGTGAAACGGATACGACGTTACCATCACCAAGAGAGCAAGAACTTTTAATTGAACAAAGAATCCACAACTCAAAGGACTGATCGTAATTTTGAAACCCTTCAATATCCATCTTTCCTCTCTCTGATATTCCTTTATTCAATATTATTGGAAGACCGAGAAGAGTCATCTTTGGTATCATAACGAAGTAAGAAACGGCGGTTCTTCCGTTACCGCAGCTGCGATCGAAAGAGGGGAGAAAGTTACTCAAACCAGTACACAAACGCGGAGAAAGAAAGAGAGAGAACGAAGAGCCCGGCATTAGAATTCTGAAGGATGCCGAGGTGGATTTCGTTAGATCGATGAAGATAAGTTGTTCAGTCTCCCAAAGATGCCGGATAAGGGGATATGGAAGAGGCGAAGATGGAGCGAAGATACACCGGTAGGATGTATGTCGAAATCATCACCATCATGATTTGCGTGATGGTGCTCCGTTCAGGGGAACCAGGAACCTTGGACGTCGCGATCCCGGGAATGTCTTGGACCGGTAAATGACGGGTATCGAACGAAGATGTCGGGGTGTTGTAGGAAGGGGATTGCACGAAGTATCGCCTAGGGCGAAGGAATCGCGAGAGGGTGCGTCTCTCCCGTTACCGCGATAACTGGCGTGATTCCAATGGACAAAGCGATCAGGGTGGCAAGAAGGGCCGGAATGGAGGCGGTCGCGACGACACCCGAAAACGGGTCCAGTCATTCTCGAAATAGGCACCTGGAATGTCGGCCCTCGGCAGAGCTGTTCCCTCTGTTCGACTTGGCTGTCGTGTCAACCGTCTCTCTCTCTCTCTCTCTCTCTCTCTCTCTCTCTCTCTCGCCCTCCTTTTTTACTTTGTGGCGTCTTGCTCCTTAACTATGCGCGCCATTATCCTCGACTATCATTAAGCCTTGACTGTTGTGGGGAAGTTCCGATAACGTTACTGACTGGGAGGTTACATATAGACCTAATGAAGAAATGGCGGTACGCCTTATGCTAATGGATTGGCAGGCCACTTGGATTTTTGGCTTCATAACGATAAGCTTTATGATGATAACGGAACGAGAATACGACGTGAGATTATGAAGCAATTAGAAATGCGGCAAACTAATGATTTTCGGTTTCGCCCCATGATTGTTCAAGATCATTCTTCACGAGAATTTACGTACTAATGTCGTACATATCGCTGACAATGATATCGGCAATATCTAATTTTACCTCAGACATCATTCGTACGGAATTAAACTCTCTTTCTTGGCATGAATTCGTGGGAAAAATGTTGTTTCATCTGCTAAAAGACGAAGAGGATGATATCTACGGCGTTAAAACGCCTGGAATTAAAAGTCTTGGTCTCTCTGTTTTCTTTCGCGCGATCATTCTCGCGCGACGCTTTGTCTCTGGGAACAAGCAAATATCACGGTACGATTGCACTTCCCGCGCCTCTTGATGGCGCGCAGCAGCGAAACTGAAGAAAGAGACGGTTTCGTGCGATCTCGGAAGGCGTACCAAGATAGAACGGAACGGTGCGGGCCGGTGGCGAAAGGAAGCGGACGCCAAAGTGTAGAGGACGGGGGCCACCGAGAAAGATACCGATGGCATTTAGTAGCTTCGCTCGGAGAACGTTTTAGATAATGACCGGGTGGATTACCGTGGGTCTAGACGAAGGAGGGAGGGCCTCCTTTTCCTCTCGTTCGATTCCGCCGCGCCGGTGCGTCGATGCCCGGCCTGAGTCGGCACGGACTCAGAAACGGGAGAGCCATGAGAGAACCCGGGGAGAACGAGTAACAAACGACGAATGTCGGGACTGCGAGAGAGAGGGAGAGGAAGAGAAACGGAGGAGACGATCGACCGAAGCGTAGGAAGAAACGAAGATAAAGGTGGCCGGGTCGTGTCCGCGGCGATAGCGAGCTTTCATTCCGGAGCATTATTCACGTCGTTTGCCAGGCAAACGGACGAGCCGGAAAACCCGCCGGAGCGAGAAACATTGCGTTTTCGAGTGCGTCGTCCAAAAAGAGGAGAACGCGACGGGTGTGTGTTTTTTTTTCCCCTCCCCCGTCCGGGCATCCGTGACCGGCGGCGGCGGGTGGCGGCCGCCATCGGCGACCGGTGAGTACCGCACTCGCGCACTCGCGCGTTCGCTCGCGGTGCTCGTTGCATCCCGCCGCTGATCGTCACTGTCTGGATTTTTCTCTCTCCTCCGTTTTTGTCGTCGCTTCTATTTGAGCACCTTTTTTCGGTCGCTGGTTGCGCAACGAGAATGCAGTGTATGTATCGTTTGCGAGAACGCCAGATTGCGCAGAGAGAGGGGGGGTTGATATGGATGCAGAAAAGAGTTGACCGGTGGACACAGAATAGTCTGCTAAAATAGATGTATCTAAATATTGAAAATTGTAGAAAACACTTTTTCTTCTTTTTTCCTTATTTGAGACATGATATTTTAATTATTCTAATGAGACGCCATAGCGAAGAAATTAAGTTAAAGCATTATGATGTAATGAATCGTTATAATGAAGAAAAGTTATAAGGAAAACCGTAATTGCTTTAATCAGATATTACGATGGAGAAATATTTGTAAGTATTTAACGTCATAATCATTCTAATGAACCATTATACTATAAAGAAATTTATATTATTTACCTATATAACGAAATGAATAAAGAAATATCTAAATGTTTTTTACAATGGTTTTTTACATGCATTTATACATGTTTTTCTTTATCGAGATATTGTTTTCATATTGTGAAATATATGAAATATTTCTAGAGTTGAAAATGAAAAAATGAAATAATTGATTAGTTATTTCGCCTGATATATAATATTATAAATTTTATGTGATTACGCTGCACATCACAAAATAGATAATTAAGCGAACGATAGTTATTAAATAATATAAATCACATTAATGTAAACATCTTCCTTAATTTCGCATTATATTATATATTTCCTCTAGTACAAATCATGCATCCAGATTGAAGTTTAATTAAATTTAGATTGAAATATAATGCAGGACTATAATATGAATGTCGAATGCGTGACTATAATATGAATGTGGTAAATTTCCGGTGATGAAATATGAAATTTATCATTTACATTGCTTTTTAATACTTCCATAATCACCAGTAATCTTTTATCTTGGACAAGTTATTACGTCGTATCCATTCGAGCAACTGTTTCAATTAGTTCGATCGAGCCTAAAATTCCAGTTCCGTGCATAGAATTTTCACGAGATTACTCTAGGGATTATCCACGTTCGGATAAAGTACGGGATTCTTCTTTTTACTCGAGCGCAACTGGATATAATCACCGCGCGCGCACGCGGTATATGAATTCGCGCGCGGTTTTATTCATGCCGCTCGATAAGAGTTCGACGAAGCTTTTCGACAAAGTGAATCGCGAGAGAAGCGATAGGATCACGCGCGGTGGTAGGTAGATTCGTAGGCCGACGCTTTTAGAAAACGGGGACTGCAGTTGTATTAGTATTGGAATTGCACACGCGCAGCCGGCAATCGCATCGAAACACCGGTTACGTGGACGTGATAAAGCCGCGGTAGAGTCACAAGGGTGGTCAACAAGTTCATCCGATGCCCACTCGACCTTTTTTAAATACAGTAGAGCGGGGTAATTAAACGTTTGCGAGTGGCGTTTTCGAAGAGAGAAATGGAGAGTACGGACGGGAAATAGAAGTTAATCCCAACGTGACTGTTTCCAAAGAGAGGGAGAAATAGAGAGAAAGAGAGCCACCGAGTGTCGCGTGAAAACACTCCCGACTTTAACTGGGAAGAACGTTGCGAAACGCGAAGCGTCGTCGTGGATTAAAGTAGCGAACGCGCAATAAACGTTTACAGGTCTAAACGCGCACTTTTACTTAATGAAAATGAGAATGAAGCTCTGAATGAAATTATTTAGAAGATACATTATTTCGCATAATTACCGCGCACAGGACGCAAAGGTTTAACGGACACGTGGCTGTCTTTTCTTACATATTTTTCCAGTTTCCATCGTATATTTTGAATTTTCTTAGCTAAATTAGCATTTTGCTGAATCATAAATTAATCATGTACCTTATAAAGTCAGGTGATCATTTTGGATCTGTTTAATGTTATATCAAAATATTAATTATTTCTAGATACTTTTTATATTATGTTATTTCTTGTTCCTTATATCGCGATATTTATCTCGTTATAATTTGGTTCTAACTTTGGTCATTAGTCTGAAATAGCAGGAAAACTGTTGTGTCACGATTGGCAAGCGTATCGAAGGCTATTTTTATCATTTCATCGAGGCGATTAATCGAGCATGAGAAAAGCGAAACTGTAATGCAGTTTGCATCGACGTTATCAAACGCGAATATGCATTTTGCGTGTCGCGAAACATTTTCGATATAACGCAGCATGACGTTGCGTATTGGATCGTCCAATCGAAAGTGGCGATCTCAATTCGAGGCGACAGCTGACGCTTCTTATACGTTCGGCGTATATTCGCCGGTCGATATTTTCCGGCCAAAATATTGTAACCGAGATTAGAGACTAGACAAAAGTCATTAATGTCTCTTAAATATATTTTCTAAATTGCCATTTAAATTCTTTATTGCACCTGGAAACTGAAAGCTTACAATTCTTATTCCGCGAGCTGTTAAAGCGTAATTTTTCATGTTTTGACACCGTATCCACTTGGAAATTCTCGCGACGAATTAACTAAATAATTTTCCAGTCATAATTTTTTAACAAAAAGAAAAAAGAAAGAAAAAAAGAGGGAAAAAGGTGTACGTTTAGAATCATAGTCCGGCAAAACGAGAAAAATTCTATTCCGCCGCGCTGACCGCGCGCTAAATCTACCGCGTCGACCGTGTGCGTCGTACCTCGTAAAACTTTAAGCGCACCCAGCATTAAATCCGAAATGTCTGCGCGTTATTATACGAAATTAGCTCCGCGCGGCGATATTAGGCGGAAATATAGTTATAACTTTTGAGCGAGCGACGACGCCGGCGTCGTCATTGCGGCGGGCAATAATTTGCATACCGAAATTGCGACGTCGCGCGTGTTCGAAGTCGCGTGTCGCCTCATCTTCTCGCAGCAACATCGTAACCGATCGTATACGCGCTGGGAGCGCCGATATCAAATCGAGAATTGTTCTCTTCTTATGTCGCGTGAAATTATTGTCACGCGTAACTCTGTTTTTGCTATGCAATTCCAGTGTTTTTCACGCGATACACGCGATGAAAAATTGTGCATTTCAGCGCTGTTGTAATTTTCTCGTCGCAGCTTCCTCGCATAGGAATAAACGTTTCCAGCTGATGTCACGTTGCGAAATTTGTTGTTAACCAATGGTACGATGCTTATTACTCTTCTTACTTTACATTCCTATATTATATACGTTGCATTGTAATTATAAATATTGCATCCGCACATATTTGTTTATCAGCAAAAGAGCTTTTAATAATAACATATTTCTGAGGTTGCTATCGTAACGTCGAAATGATAAATGATAAATTTCATATTTCTCTCCGCGAGTACACCCGCGAAACGTTATTTGGCTGAAGTGGAATTGGAATACCATTTTGTTAGTTTTCTACCTGATGAGTTACGAAATAACACACCGACAAAGATGCTCTGCATCGCGGCGGTCCGTTCGATATGGGGCTAGGTATCGTTTATGGTAACGTGTCGACTATGGCGAAAGTCATGTCTCCATTTAAGTATTTAGAAAGTGCGGACAGGGTCGTTAGTGAGAAACGAAGACCATTTACAGTCGTAAGCGATCCATCGCGAGATTACGTTCGGCACTGGCAAGAATGCTCGCAATTTTTTGCCTTTTCCCACACTATAAGTCGAGAAGGACACTTGCGTCATCGAGCTCCCTTCTGTCCTTCCTCTTGATGCTTGCAATCGAATCGCCTCACCATGATAATCGATTCTAACGGTAGGTAACCCGGGATAGCGCGTAATGAAGGGACGAAGGCGTTCACCGTTCGTCCACCGTTTCAGGTTTTCTGCTTGTCATTGCGTGAGAAAAAGTGTGACGTCTCCGTGATAACATCAGCCAGAATTTGTACTCGTCGAGAAATTAAAAACGTACATTCCTTGATCTCGATACAAATCGATACTACCGTGTGATGCAATGCTTCGTGTGTGGCGCCAGTAAGAAGCTTCATGTTGGAGATGCGATGTGATGCACGCCTCACACTGTCGCGGTAACTTTGCGCTACAGCATCGCAACAACAAAAATCTAATACCAAACTCCTTGGCAAAATGATTGTATGTTGTATAAACCGACGGCATGCATTTGTTGCGTATAACAAGAGAGAAGTTCTAGTTACTAAGAAATGAATTCAAATATTGTCTCTTAAATAAATATAAGATGCAAAGTGTCTAACATCACGCATTTTCAGGATTTCAATATCTTTAGAAGCAGTGGTAAAGGAACTTGTTTCATATAAAAATTGATTTTGTGAAAAATAAATACAGTGTGTTATTTTAATCCAAATTATATGTATATATTTCAGCTTTAATTTTATTATGTTTTGATTTCAATTTTACGTTTTAAATTTTCATTTTTTCAGTTTTGTTAGTGGATATATTATTTCTCGTTTATCGTAATATGTATCATATTATTTAAAAATTTGTTAACGTACAAAACTCAATCTCTATGTATCTCACGAAATGTTTTGCAACAGAATTCCGTATGATGTTTGATCTCCTTATACATGCGTGATGTTTTTCAAAAATAGATTTCATTTGAAAAATGAAAGAAAACCATCTTTCCTCATCCATATATTAAAACGGTTAAAGCGACGGACCTCGACTGGATTACGTACGCACCCTTTTCCGCACAGGAGTTGTGACGTGTATATATTATGCGCTTCTTACTGCTTTTACGCTTTATCATAGTGCACCGTACTGTACACGGCATTGTAGTTTCTGCATCCAGCCGTGTTCCTCGCCGCAAGAAAACTCGTCGCGGACGGCATTGTCAGCGTCGTCGACACGCTCGTCTCTGTTTCTCCCCGGAGGATCATTGTTGAGCATCGAGCGCGACAGGTCCTCGAAGATAAGGGCGTTCCTTTCTTACGGCTTATTCCGCCGACATGCTCGAGTTTAAGTACGATATTTCCTCGGTTAGCCGGCTGAGCATGTAGTTAAACTTAATGTAACGTACGATGTAGCTTCCCATCTCGTGACACTGGCGATACGTTACGGTTCACAGAGCGAAATTCGTCCGATCCAGGGGAATAAAAATATTTTATTCAGTCGCACGTAGATATAGGTGTGGCGTTACATTCTGCACGTGAGCATCACGATTATCACGAATGCGGTCGTTATTACGTAGCTACGAGTTCCTTGAAAGGATGCGATACGAAAATCTGAGAGAAACGATATTTAACTCGTTGAAACCAAAACATGGAAATAACACTTTGTATTTTATTCAGTTTATATGGAAGTTGGAGCGCAAGCGAGGTACTTCTGTCTTCTCAAGATTGATTAAATTTTAAACTGTACGATTTCGTGCGCTCGTCGAGCTTTCACATTCTGTAATAAACATCCGCGTGAGCTGCATTTACGGCGATAATACCACCGGATACTCGTCTTTCTTATCGGCCTTTCTACGTTTCCCGTATTTCAAAGTTGCGGGGTGAAGTTTAGAAAAGTTTTTATGTGATCATACTTGTTACAGAAATCGAAGGAGATTTATGGGGTACTTAGATTTGCTCAAACTTCGTTTGATCGATTCTAAGCGCCGTGTAAGTCCCGTGCTATCTTAGAACGAGATGTAATCCAATGATTTTAATACAACGTAGTATAAACGGAATAAGCGTTATTAATCCTCGTAAAGTTTACTCCAGAATTCTGGTAATAATATTTAAGGATCCGAGCATTTAATTTATCTTTCGTCTTTCTAAAACAAATATTTTGTTGAGGCATCAAATGACGAACCACGAGCGATGATGTACACGTCACTGTGTATACCCAGTGATGATCGTTACAAGGGAATTCCGTCCGCAGGAAGAACTCTTCGCTTCAAGCGCGTTTCTGCAATTATTCCTGTTTACATTTCATCTGTTTTAATGGCGAGTGAGATGTACGTTGATCTAATGGCTCATCTGCCGACGCGCTATTTCTGCCCGAGGAAATTCAGAGCGCTCGCGCCTTTCTTGGAGAACGCGACAGTCTCTTGGCGGCGTGTTGTGTGCTGTAAAATATTTTTGTTCTTCTAGATTGGGTGAATTTTCGCTATGCGCGTCCCTCGGCGTTCTCTCTCGGCGGAAATTTTTGTTCTATCCGGCACGCCATTGAGGAATGGTCGTTTTGTGCAATCCTATATGTATAGCAACGTTACAGTGTTCGCGGCGGTCGAACTTTGTTGGCGACGAAGAAACTTTTGTTGTCGACAGCATTGTCGAAATTCAACGGACGCTGAAAGGTTGTCGTCATTGTCACCGACGACGCCGCGCCGTTGCAAAAATAGTTTTACCGCGAACATGAATCTGCGAACCGCCGGCGGGGCAACCAATTCCCGTAAACCTAATTTGCGTTCAGCAATCATCGGGATCGACATTGTGCTGACGAGAATAAAATACGTGCTCTAATCGATCCCGATTGGGTAAATAATTGTTCATAGCTGAATAATGATGTTATAAGCGTCTTTATTATAACATGTATATTCGATAATCATTTATAACAATGTAACAATTAACAATTTACTACGTTATTTGTGTAGCTAAGTAAAATTATTATAAATTACGCACATTGTTACACTCTGTGAATATTTAACATGTGTTATTAATAACGTTATAAATGTCACGATTTATAGAAATACATGAGGATTTCGTTAATGGAGATATATATCAGGCATATATTTCAGGTAGTTAATATAAATTTTATACATGGAAATTTTTTGTAGACTAGCACTTCTACATCACATTAACATAATGAATGATAACAAGGATGTTAAACGTAATAGAATTTATGAGTTTTTCCACACTTTCAACGAGTTTCCAGTTATTCATCCTCGTTTATTCTTGGGCTAATTACATTACCTAAATTATATATTACAAGCGTGATAGGTGATATCGCAATATTAACAAATTTTCCAGATATCACGAAGGATGGATATTTTAGTAATTTCAATCTACCGCTAATATTTTATACCGTCCCGGTACTATACACTATTCCTATGTTATCAGATTACGTATTCCATTATAATAATACTGAATGAATATTGTAGATCAATCTCCTCTCCTCCTACCGCTCGTCCCCGTACGTCCATAATGCAATTTATCCCCACTGCTGCAATATACCCGATATTAATTATCCAAAGCGACAGAGACATGCTGTCACGATCCGTCGTTAGCAGCAGTAGCTTGGTTAAAGAAATTAATCGTCCATTCCGTTTTATTCTCAGTCACGAAACGTGATTTTTGGAGGGACATAAAGCTTTACTCTCTGCATGTATTCAGCCGTGCGTTTACGTCTTTTTATTGAACAATGTAATACAGCGCAACCGAGCTGGATAACGCAAGCGGAAAGAATATTATCTTTTATGCAAAAATAAGCAGACAATATTGTGTAATATGAACTTGAATAAACTTTTTGCTTTAGATCATCAGGTCCATTATCGTTGAATAAACTCGTCAAAGCCTCGGTTCGTTGCTTTAGCTCTAGCTCGTTTAGAAGCTATTAGGCAAAACATGTCCTCAGAGGAGCGTTTTTACGGATATTTTTCACGAATAAAGCTGCATAATATGAGAAAGGACTTTTCTTGTGCATTTCGACGACGAGAGATGAATGCAGCATGAATCATTAGCCTGTTTGGATCGTAAAAAGGGAAATACGTAGAACGAGGAGACACGAGGCAAAACAAGAAAAGATACATAAAACGTAAAATTTATTCACGTTGCTATTCAAAGGCAGGAGGTATTTTGTTACGTTTTTAGTTATATTTTATATTGTTATAACAATTATAATTAAATTGCGTAAGGTTTCGTAAACACAATTCCTTCTTCAAGATAACTGCTCTTCTATGTAAAATATTTTTCATCATTTTTCTGTATAAACACAATTTTGCGAAAGTAAGTTATTTAATTAAGGAGAAAATCAAGTTGGTTAAGTCCACCTAATTAAGGAGGGGAACAATGGCGCGACGGAGACTTTGGCGATCCGTAGGTGTGGATTTTTCTTTAATTATTTCTTGGCTCGAGGCGACTTCGTTCCCATATGATACGCCGCGCAATCGGAAAGGGAACAGAGCGATCTTTTTGTACGTCGAATCGTGACGGTAACGCCTCCGAAAATAGCTCGTCCGAGACAATGGCGTGTGGCGACCTCAAGATCTGTACGGCTCGTAGAGCCGTTCCTTCGTCCGACAATGAGTTTTATTGTCCGACCATGACGAGGGAACGCTTTCCCCTTATCTATCGTAGTCATGGCATCGTGGTGCTGAGTTTGCTTCAGATTTCGGTGCAGATTTTCTCTTGCGTGTGTGTCCACATAAACAAGAGCACATATTATATATAAGATTTCTGGCAAAAAATTAATTATGCAAATTTAATTACCCCTAACTCATTAAGATTGTATAATTTACGTAATATACATGATGTGAATTCACTTTTTATGTTTATATGTGCACACATTTCCTTTTTTATGTCTTCCGAAGAAGTCCGTCGTCCGACCGAAACGTGCGAGTAATAAAATTTAATTGGTCGTACGAAAACGGCTATAGGCGTCCGGCATGAAAAAACATGAGAAATGATACGGTGATATTTTTATTGAATTTGGCACTAGGCCAGTTCTGTAACGAGAATATGAATCGAGGTCCGTCTTTTTCTCGGTCAATCTTTTTATTTTGATAAAATTTCTCTGTAGCCAAGTTTAAATACAGCAATTAAAATTCAATCGAATAAAGGATACGTGATCTTTGAACTGTCTCGAAAAAATATGCCATATTTTTAGCTGTACCTATAAAACGCGCGAGACTATTGCATCAGCGTTTTCGCTAAAAACACTTGTTGTGGATGTTTTTTAAGATTGCAGTCAAACATATACCACAAATGCGCGCTCGAATTTCGCAGCGGGTCATTAAATAAAGAAACGACGACACAAATCCGAGCAACGGAAAAAGAGACATTGTCGGTCGAGTCGAGTCGGGAATGACTCTTATTTAAAATTTATTCGTGGAGAGCGGACGGGAAGAACTATTTCCGTGCGAGCGCGCGGCGAGGACATGTTCGAGAGTAACACGCTTCCAACAACGAGCAGGGGAAACAGCGGGTGGCAGTCTTGGGACAATTTGAAACAGTAGGGTCGCATCTGGCTCTACTTTTCTGGAGGCTCCCCCGGAAAAACCTACCCTTACGTATGTAGACGTGCGCCGGCTGGCCGTTCGCTCGGTGCAGCATCGTGGACCAAGCGCGTCAGGACGAAGTAGGACGATGGTCTTTCACGTACCTCTCTATCTTCCTTGCAATTAAAGCGGCCCTCTTCGTAGCCACTTTGAGACCCGATCCGACATTTACATGAAAATTAGGGGAAAGAAGCAAGAATAAGTAAGGGTGGCGCATCGTTCCCAAGCAAACGAGAAATCCTGGAGGAGTCACTGGGCCATGGAGACTCCCGAATGTGCAGACTTGAATCGATGAGGCATGAAAAACTTTCCTCGCGATAGTGACGCTTCAGTTTTCAGGGAAAATGCCTTGTCGAAGAGAGATCGTTATTGGACCAGTGCTTCATCTTGATTAACCGTTTACGTTGCTCTTCGTAAAGAGTTTCATCGCGGCGGCAAGGCGACGCAAAGTCATTTCGCAAAATGTCTCGGCGACCGGAGAAAAATTCGCGTTGTCATTAGTAATATTACGCTAAATATTAGGTACGCTAAAAAATTGTGACAGCTTTATTAGCATCTCGCGGAACGTGTTTAACTGCGGCGCGACTTAACGAGAATTAATTCCTCGCTTGTTTCCAAGAGCCATTGCAAGGGCACTCCGAGCTGACGAATTAATCTCGTGCTGATCCATATAAAAATTTCAGCCTTACGACACGCGCGAGTCCGAGTAACCGTTTATGCCTGCCAAACGTATGCCAAACGGTTTTTGCGCCTGTACCGTTTTACCGTGTGCGCTAATGCAACGGCAACGTTTAGATTTATAGCATGAAGTCGCGCCACGAGCGCAATGTTCATCGATCACGCAATTCATTACCGCGAGCAATCAATCTGTATAATTTGCACGCGCCACTGTGAACACAGTATTACTTCCAATAGATTTGGCCGTTAATCGCACATGATTCACTCGTTTGTTTGGCCGAAAGAACACGGCCGCGAAATCAACGGTCGTTACTCTCCATTTTATCGCGGGCGACAGGAGTGATTAGTCCCGCGCACCGATGACATTTATCGCCGTTTACCGATATTATCAAACATCTGCAGCGACAGTCACTTTACATTACTACGCGCGAGCTCTCGCGCAAAATGGTGAAGCCAATTACGGATCGGCGCAAATTTAATTTTCTCGTCGTTTGTTGTATCTCCCCTCTCCTCCCCTCCCTGTCGTCCTTTGACGCAGCGTGCATGGTGCGCTGATTGTTGCGATGACGAAGACACTTAAAATTCCATTTGAAAAATGGGCCGGTCCGTTTTGACGGACAATATCTTTTTGGAGCTGTCGTTTCTTAGTCGAATGATAAACAAGCAATATAGTCAATAATACCCTAGCGAAGCTGAAAAAACGGATATCATCGGTTTAAAAAAATGGAATATTGAAAAAGCAGGGGACTGTAGTACGCGCGCAGATATTGGAATATCGAACATCACGCCGTCTAAAAACTAAATTAAAACGGCGACAAATATTGGCATTCCTCCTATATCGATGGTGACAAATTACTAGTTTTACTCTTTTTAGTATTCCCTTTTTGCTTATTGTTACCGTTTATGAATGACGTATATTCTCACCATGTGAAAGAAGGGAGCTTCAGTGAAAACGGATTATTGTTCTTGCGAAAGAGTTCAGGGAGTTATACCGAATAAAACGAAGTTTCGGCCTTTTGCCGCGCGATATCACGTTCAATCTCAAATTCGTAACCATCAGCGAAACTTTGTCGCTTGATTGCTGTTCTCTTGCTTTGAATTTTTACGGATTTATTTGAAATGTGAAGTTTCGCCGCGTTACTCTATTAGAGACGCTGCTTCGTGTTTTTATCTCGAAATATATTAAACGTACATGCATGTGCATAATTTCTAATAAAATTTTAAAAAACCGGTAATGCATACAAATTACACATTTAACGATAGCGCGACAGACGAGAAAGAAATATCATATTTCTCGAGTCGTATTTCCGAGCGTTTGGATTTACATCGCGCGTACGTTGCAATAAAACGACGTAACCCTGTCGAGATTCCGAGAAAATATTAATGCACTGGGAGAGACACAGGGTCGCGTGCAACATAAGTCACGCGCTTCTTGCCGCCGACCGTTATTTATAGTTCGCCCGTACGGATGTGCAATTTTTCAGAAGTTTTCAAACTTCCGCGCGAATCGGGACGTGGAAAATTTTGCATCCGGATGCCAAAGCTGATCCCCGTTTCCCCATTTCCTTTAATCTTTCGTTTCACCGTACGACGCCGCACGCAAACAGAAGACAGTTTTCTCTTTCTACAGAAAACAACGAAGGCTCCAACGACGTTACTCGAGATCACTCGAATTTGCGTGTTCGATTAAAGGCAGGATGTAATTTAAGAAGTTCCAACTCAAAGCCTTCTTCGAGAGGTGGTAAAAAAATGTCAAGACCGTGGGATTAATTCCATCCGTCGCGTCTCCGTCGCCAGTCGGCCGCGATCCTCGCGGAAGCTGCGAATTCCGCGGCCTCGCTCGAGCGAAGGCTGGAATAAGGGCCGCAACGTTAACTTGCTCAAACTCGGCGGGTATCGTGGACTTAATGAAATTCTCCGTCTGCTCTGTGGGGAGAGGGACTTTATTATGTACTCGCGTCTTTATCGCGAAAACGAGAAGAGCTGCTGCCAGCCAGCAGAGCCCCCATTTCGAGGGGACTCGTATCATTGCACGCCGGGCCCCAGATATGCCGGGAGCGTTGCGCAGCCGGAGAGTAAAGAGCCCGCTCGTTCGTAGCGCGGTAATCTATCTCGCCGCGGGCGTGTTTCCGTAAAAGTGGCTTAACGATAAACAGATACGTACGAGGTAGTCGTGCGCGCGTCTAATAGAGCGAACGGGAGTACCGTAGCCAGCGCGGAACGCTATCTCGGAACCGGCGGCATCGCTCGATCTCCTCGCTCGGCTGGATCGTCCTCGATACGTCGACGGAGGAAGCGGTTTCCATATTCGATAGCGGCGCGCAGTTCGCGTTTTTCAAATATTAAATCCGTTATTTCCCAAGCGCTTTGCTTAGCTATCGTGTCAGATAGACGTCGTGAATTTGTACGATATCGTCCGCAGGTGAAAGGACGAGAGCGATGCGAGCAAGGTGACGCACGGATCGTTAGCTTCTCACAGTGTAATTTATCGAACGGGAGGATCGGATCGACCTGGGGTTCATCGCGACAGAGAGTTATCGGCGTTATCGTGAAATTTCACGTTGGAACGTTTGGCCGCGGATGCGTCACGCGAATCGGCGGATCAGCGCAAACTGCGAAACGGATTTTGACACCGCTTTTTACATTTCGCACGCATTTTCCAAATCTGATAACGTTTGCCTTTCCGGAATAAACGACGCGCATAGTACGCGCATTCGATGTGGACCAGCAGCGAACAGCGGCAACGGCAAGCTGCGTCGATCGCGGGATTATCTTTCGAAAGCACGCGCTTTGCAAGCGACATAAGCCGCGCACAAGCGGATAACTGCACGCGCGCACGCGCGAGCGAGCGAGCGAGCGATGTTACGTATTGACAACGTCGCTGTCGATACGAAACGTCATTTTTGACTTCACGCGCGAGTCGCTTCGTGCGGAGATTGCTCGCTATCATCTTCAATATTTATTACCCCCTTCGACGACGCATATCGACGTCGCTTTAAAAGCTACATTTACAGCCGTCGTTTATCGTCGACGTCTCGAAGACGTTGCACCTTGGTATAACGGTGCATCCCTAAATTCTTCTCAAAAATATCGTCTTCGAAGATATTGACGTTCTGATTGGGACCGGAAACTTGACGGAAACGCAGCGAAGAAATCCGATTTTTCGGCGGAACTCTGGAAGGAGTTCCAGTCTACTCCGTGTACGCTGACACGCTCGGTAAAACGCGAGATTCATCGTCGCCGGATCACCGGAAAATCGAGGGGTGGTTTGGTAACGCTTCGAGAAAACAAATTGTGCGTTATGCCGGTTATGGGGCGGTTGGGCGAGCACATGGGGCGGTTCAACAGGTTGAAAAATGGAGCGTGGGCTTCTCTGGGTGGCCACTACCTTCGGCCATATCCAAAGTTTGACGCGAGAAAAGAAAAAAAGGGGGATACCTTTCTCCGGCTCCTTCAACCTACCGACTTACCGACCCTCCGTTGCTCCTGTTCACCCCGAAACCCTTTGCGAGTTCGAACAGCTGGGCGCCCCGGGAACGGCCGCTACTTATTCCAATCCCTTTCTAGCAGCCCCCGCCGGTAATATCGCTAATGCCCATTATATTAAACTCTAAACTGCGCCTCCCTGTCTCTTATTCTCCCTCCCGCCGCCCTCTCGGCTGCAATGAAGGGGGGCACTGTAAAGCGTTCGTTAAGTGCGATTGCACAAAGCCAATTTGAAATGCTGCTTCGAGCAAAAATCGTCATAGCAACTGTCGCATGGCGGTTGATTAAAGGGGAGGTGAAACGACAGGCCGAGGGAGAAACAGTTACAGTTTTTGTCAGGATTAATCATCGTCGATAAAAATATTTTCTTGAAAACAAAATGTTTGTTTCGATTATCGACACAGATTTGATTAGAATTGCGCGATTTAGTTGTAACACTCTTTTGTTCCCTTTTGTGCTTTCTTGCTGCGAGCCCGATTTTTCACCGTTGCCTGTTACAAAGTTACTGATGAAATATTAAAAGTTTAGTCTATAAAAGGGAGTTCAGTTTATTTTAACGTTTCAACATAATATTTGTATCGTATAGTACATTGTGTAATAATATTGCAAAATTTTAAATCTCTATGGACTTTTGTCAGTGCATTGTAGAATATTCAATAATTAATCGCCAATTTTAAAAGTTAGAATTATTTTACTCAAATTCAATACCTAGTATCCTGGAATTTGATTTAAAGTTCCTTCGGGCTAAATATGGTTCGTATTATCCTAGTTTAAACGAAAATCAATGAAAGTAATAAAATACAGACGCGCCCTCCATGCGTACATAAAAGGATTTACTTTATATGTAGGTATCTATGCATTGATGAATTTCGGACATACGTAATTAAACTTCCTATATAATTGTAAATCACTACTTTATTTTTAATTATTCGATTGATTGTTCGATTTTTATATCGTTGACGATTAAATATTTTTATTTTAAATGCATTTCTGAGTAATGATAATCGAGTGAAAAAAGCAATCTCTCGGAATATGGTAAAATTTATATTTATAATTTTAAATAAAGTTTTTTAAATAATATTTTAACATTTGAAATTGGATACTTGTAAAGGAATCTTTTCTATTATTTTTGTTTTTGTGAAGGATTGCTTTGTGAATTAGTGGTTCACTACATCATCTGTATTCTTTACCTTTATTTAACATTGTATCATTTCACGGACATTATTATTATTTTAGATTATTTTGCTGCAAATGAATAATTATGGATTGTACGATAAAATTAATATTTTTTATATAGCGCGGTAACGTGAAGGATGCAGATGAACTTTTATGTAACGCGTGGAAAAACGTGGAATCCCAGGAACGCTGCATTCGCATTATGTACGGAGTTTTCCAATTTATCGTGCGGACATTCGCGTATTTATCAGTCCGCCCGTATAATTTGCACAATTGCCTCGGTCGACGGCGGGAAAAACCAGCCTACGGACGAAACGATTTTATCAGGTTTATACGCGTTTTATCCGTTGTTTCATTCGCCCGTGGCGAACAGAGCAATTCCGCTACCACGCAAAAACGCAAAGTTAACTTGGCGAACTCTGCTCTCATCGAAATTTGCGCGCATGAGCTTAAAGCATTAAATTCCAATAATATTGAAATCATCTGTGCATTATACCTTGAAGCCTCGATTTCGCAAACTTTACATCGCATGATTGATTGCATCTTTTCTATCTCTCTTTTTCAACTTTTTATAACTGCGATATTAACAATTATGTACAATAAAAATTTTTAACATTTATGATAAAAAATTTTCTGCGGAAATTACATTTATTGAACATATTGATATATCTTTCGATTGAATAAATTCATTCGTTTTGAAGAAGGTCTTTTCGAATTGGATTATAAAATGAGTATATAATATTTTATGAAACGTAGGACAAATGTGAGAGTTACAATGCCTGGAAATTTTGCAGCAGAATAAAAAAGCGTTTAATTTAATTTTCTACATATTATATATTGGTATCTGTAAAATAATTATACATTAATTTCTCTTTTAGATTAATTAAAAAGATATATCTGATTTTAAATTCTACTCTGTGTGATAATATGTCTTAAAAATCGTTTACTTGAAAATTTTACATTAATTTTACTTAGCGCACAGATTGATAAACATAGAGATGTATATTTATATAATACAATTGCCTTCAGGTTATTACATAAAAGGTTTCAAATTACTTTTAAAGTAAAATCCTAAAGCTATTATATCTTCTTGAGTGATAAAAGTGCATAAATTGAAACATATTGGAAATTTATTCTCAAGACTGCAAAATTTTTGTGATAAAATCATGCTGAGTGGAATTCTATCTCAGAAATGCGAATTTTTGCAAATTTTTGCAACATAGCAGATGGAACGGTTTATTCGTAATTCTAATAGTTTTCTGATTTTTATAATTTGTAAAAACCATTTTGTGATTTTTGTCGCAATTGATATACATTTCAATAAGCGTTTCTTTTAAATGAATAGATACATCAATAAAAATTACATTTTATAAAATCTCGTATTTTAATATGCGCGTCAAATGTGTTTCCCAAAATTATTCGATATTAAATAAAACCGATATAAATATATTAATAAAAATATATTACATTTTATATGTATTATACATACACTTTTAATTACAATTCATAACCATTTTCTATTTGTAAAATAAATTAATAGCTGTCGTTTCAAATTTTCGACAATTATTCCACAATTAATTAAGAATAAGATAATATATCCTGTTTAACAGACGAGAGATGGGGGAAAATTACAGAAAATAGTCGTGAAACGATTCCAAATAACGCATATCCTGATATTGAGTCAACATCGCGGAATCCTGCAAGCTGCATGCTTTTCTCTTTAAAAGTGGAGACGTAAATGCACGGAATCTCGTAGAACATATCGCAGATCGTTGATTCGATTCATTTCTGCCGCATCGCACGAACAAGATTCGCCGGGAATGACGGGCGATGCGTGTCTGCCAGAGAAGAAATATCAATAAAATATCCATTAGAAGGGGAGTAGTTTAAAAGCGAGACGCCTACTGCACCCCTCGCCTCCGTTCGCCACCACCGTGTCGTCCCGACAACGAAATTCAATCTCGCGCTCGTATCATAATGATCGTATCGCCGTAATACCGGGTGTCTACGAACGGCGATCCTTATCCGTGCGTCGTCGCGACGCGATCTTACGCGGAACAATATCATCGAGAGCGAATTTATAGGTCGTGGGAAAGGTATGCGCGGGGTGAACGCCGTGCCGGACGAGAGAAGACGAGACGAGACGAGAGACAGGCCGGAAAGACACATAGCGAGAGAAAGGCGATGAACAAGAAGAAGAAGAAGAAGAGGAAGAGACGCAGGAAGAAACGCTACGGCTAGTGGCAACGCGCCAACGATCGATCGCGAGTAGACGGAACGCGCTCCGCGTGCTTTATACGCGCTTGCACATCGAGCGGATAAGGGAGGAAGCGAGAAGGAGAGAAGAGAAACTCTCGTAGCCGGTGCAACGTGTTCCCATACGGTGTACGTATGCGAGAGGGTTAATAAAACGACTTGTCTACACGCTTTTCTCTTTCTCCTTCATCGTATGTATCCCGGAAACTAAAGCAAACGCGCATCGCTGGAGGAGGAGCGCGCGAGGCGAATCGCGGTATCGACAACCGAGAGGAGATCCGGAGGTCGACTCCTGGGTCGCTGCCTCCTCCTTCCTTTCGCGAGCGACGACGCGCCGAGAGAGATCGGTCTCTGCACGCGCGGCGTGATGATTCCGCAAAACGCGAGGAATCGTGTTTCGCCCACGATGACGAATGAGCCGCGGCTTTTGCGATTTCTGAATGCTGGTACATCGGTAATAATGGGTCAGTAATCGATAATCGCGGGATCTATGGGAATCGTGATCCGGACGGTGTACGTGTCTTGCTTTAGGAGATGGAATCTCGTTGCCGTTGAGTCTTTCTTGGACGGACACTTGAATCGTGCATTTTCTTTGATATATCTTATCGCGCGTAAAGAGGACATCTACTGCGATTGTCGCAAGTGGTGGTTTGCGATATGTAAAGTTACTACTAGGTCATCACTGCGCGGAGTATACTGCTGTTGAGAAATAAATGGAAAAGAATATTTTTAGCGGAGCACACTCTAGTGGAACGAGCAATGTAATAAAATATTCTTTAGTCGATTACGAATGGATTGTTAAAAGATGGAAGAAACGTCAATTCAGAATTCGTTGAATAATAGTCACAGTTTGCTGGATTATTTTGTACAGGATAAAATTAAAGGGATTACAAAATATATATATCGAGAGCTACTGATGCTAAGTTTTAGGCAGTAAATAACTGTGATATTTTTCACGGCTATTATCTATTATATTATCTGCAACAAGCAGATCATTTGTTACCGACAACAGTTTATCAGATACACGAGATAGCTTCGTACACGGATCATGATAAAAAATGTTTCTTTAAAGTTCTCTGAGAGAGGGCTTACACGCTGCACAAGAATATCGGAAATATGCGATGCACGTAGCAGTAAAGAATTTATGTAGATGCGCGACGCATTTTCTCTCTCCTTTTCCTCTCTGTTTCCCTTTTTCCCCATGAGCATACGATGTGTACCGTAGCTTATATTATTTGTGATACAGGGTATCTCATAAAGGCTGTCACAAGTCACGTGACTCTCATATTGTACCAATTCTCTGAGGCAGATAAACGTTCTGTCTGCAGAAAGAATATTCATGTGGAGGAATTTGGCGAAAGCTGATTTTGTTTAGTCTTTCGATCGTTTCTCCTCTTTCCCGCATATACAACAAGATCTAATTTCTCGCAATAATAATCGTATATTCGATTTTTTCGGTATTATTTCTCGCTCTCTCGCTCGCACCGGCAACGTTGTCGCAAATGAGACAACTTAAGACAATGTGACGGAGCAGAGTACAGAATTAACAAGTTTCCCTCGGGCATTAACATCAGTTTCATATTTCGGGTCATTCACGCGAACTCGAGCGCAGGGCGTATAAAATTCGCCGCCGAATTTGCCGTGACGCGTATCTGCATAATTTAAGGAGCGTTGCTTGGATACTTAAACAGGTGTAACGCGAGTATCTTTTGTAACGTGACACTTCCACTAGCGAATTTGCGTTAACGTAATGTATACAGGATGTCCCTTTAGCCATTAGCGTTACACGCGTCACAGTGACACGGGCAAATGACTCCTCGGCGAATCCCAAATCGACTTTTTCCGTAAATTTCGCGGGTGATCATCCTTGGCCGCAGCGTTTCAATCTTGTTAGGGTCTCGAATGCCCCGCGAATGCTGCATTCGATTAAAATTTCGTATCTCGTTATTAATTCGCAAACCGTATGAAACTGATCCCGCGATTTCACGTTTACGGTGATTGCCGTGGAAATGTACGTTGCGGGCGTAGCGTTACGGATAAAAAGCGATGAGCGAGAGGAGCACGCGCGCGATATAAATATGAACGCTGTTCCAACAAAATTCCCATTCGGAAAGCTAGGACTGAAGACTTGAGTAAACGTGAGAGTACTCGTTTAGTGAAATCTAGCGCAGCTCGTGTATCATGCGATGCCCGTTGCTTACCTTCTGCCATTTTAATGCTCGGGAGTGCAGTTTGCCTGAAATCGGTATAGTAGTATCGTCTGAGCCAATTTATCAATTGCTAAGTAATCTTGCCAGTGTATGAATAGAATTAGCGTTTCTGCTTCAATTTTGCTACGTAAACATTTTCTCTTTTATCCTTGCAAGATACTCGTGCAGCATTTACATCTTTCCTCAATTTTGCGACACTTGTAAAGTACGTTACATCATAAAAGATCTGAAGGATTATGTTATCATCTCGACACACGATGATACGCATACATTTGCCACATTTTTCAAGATTCAAATTATGTAAATTGTATCTTTAATCAACAATTTTTTAATCCCGAATTTTGGTGACTGGTCACTGAAAAAATATTCGTGCTCCAAGTATTGAGGAAAGGTCCACTTGAAATTGCTCGAGGAAGCCGCAGACAAAGGAGCACACGAGGGGGATACTCGGGATACTCTACGGAGAAACCATGCGAGCGGAAACGCGATCGGCTGAGAGAAACCGTCGACCGAATTCGCCGCGGAGTGCTTTTATTGCGCATTTTATTGCGCGTTCGATCGAGCTTTCGCAGATAGCACTTCGGTTTCTTAAATCCTTCGTACGAGAAAACGTCGCGCAGGTATTTCGACCGTGCCTCTTCGTTTTCTTTCTCTCTCTTCCTTGGTCCCCTTCGATCGGCATCTCGGAGAGAGGTAAGAATTTCAACTGATCGTCCGTATCGGCGCGTTACGATCTCGTTAGCGGGAGAAGGAACTCCGCTTTAAAGAAGCAAATGTATTATAAGCGCCGAGAGCGTCCGAGATGGCGACGCGCGGGGAGAAGGTCTCTTCCTCAAACAATTTTTTTTCATACGAGTATAAATAAGCTGGATAATCAGTCGTCATCGTCGTCGTCGTTGTTGTTGTCGTTGACCGCTTCGGGTATTAAGGAGCCCGCCGTCCGTGTGCGCGAAAGCCGTAACGTCGCCCCGACTAACTCGCGAACGGTCGCCGTCCTTTTACGAAGAACGTCGATTACGACATTCCTGCTGTCGCGTCGTCGGCACGGCACGTAAGCCGCAGTTCGATAATTGCTGTTAAAGTTACGCGCAACGCGCGTTTGTGTATTTCAACTTTCTTACAGACCGGGCTGGCGATCCCGCGCGACCCTCGACGTCAGGATACTCTCCGCTTTTCCTGCCGGTGCTCTCGCTCCGTTATGCCTCGTTACCGAAAAACGACACGGAGACACCGCAACCGCTGGGTTGCACGCGGCGGCGGTCCCCGTAAAATTGCGTCGGGTAATTAAATTCTACCCGCGCGCGGCATTATCTGCAGGACGCATCCGGACCGCTCGGAGTTGCGAGCATCCTTTTGGCCACCGCGACGCCGAGGAACCACGCCACGTTACCACGAGAAGTAAAACCGCGATCGGCGAAAGATTACGCCAGCGAAATTCCGCCGTCGAATTCGGGGATCGGTTTATCCGGACGAGAACGCAGGGACAAAACAGGCAAAAGTATTTGTTCGTGCTCCCTGAACGTTGCTCGGCGAATTGCGCGATAAAAGGTCTGCGGCCCTTTTTAGCGGCACTTTCTTCCTGCGCCGCGCGGTGGTTAAAATAAAATAAACGAGGATAAACCGTAGCACAAATAGTAGTAAATAGCGTAAGCAGTCGTGTAATAAGCAGTCATTAACTTGATGGTTGAAATTGAGATGCACTATTATTGAGAAGAACGAGCTCCTCGCGGATCTCTGCGTTGTTCTAAAGTCAACCATCCATTACGGGTTCATCTGACGAGAGAAGGGAAAAGATCGTTACAGATGAGATAACGGCACGATGTAGCTTCCTGAGGAGATTCTTAAAACGACACGGACTGTTATTTCTTAGTGAGTGTCTGCAGTAAGAGGAAGCGCGCAAAGGTTGCAAAAGTACTTGCGCGATGCTTGACAATGATAGATCTGGAAAATAACGCACGGATCCTTTTCAGGTGAACAGTACATCGTTAATCCAAATTGATTTAACGAGCGGTTTTATCTAGGCAGAATAATTACCGCGCGTTAATTGCACATAGATTTCTCGTTGTTTTCCGCACGCGTGCGTTTCGACGAGTATTCTGTTTCATGATACAATAAGTTAACTATCAATTTGAAGATAGAATTTTAATTAGAGGCAGACATTTTTATTGGAAGAAAACGTGCAAGTTTTTTTATAAATTTTGCAAACAACGACTAACTGTGTGAAATTATTATTCTGCTCTTATTGTTTGTTGAAAACAACACTGCACGAGATATCTTTTAATAGGAGATAACATGTTTTCTTTTGTCATCCTAGACATTTACGCGTGTATGTCGCAAATATGAATTTTGGCTGAATTTATTTGATTGAAACAATGTACAACAGAAGCGGGATAGTGTTATATAAAAATAGCGTTAGAATATTTTGGTCCTCGTGGAACCGGCGAATTTTATATTGCGTAGGCATGACTAACGTAAAGTTCTAAAACTGTCACGTGCTGGCTACGCCCTTGTCATCGGCAAAACCTTTTCTGCCAGTATTGTAACACGAGCCGTGAGACTACCGTAAATATAGACTGTCCTGTGCATGACTAATTACTTTAATAAATATTTTCTGCGCGCGCTAATTTGCATTGAGATGAGTTTAATTAAAGAATATTTTTCAGTCACGTACACCGTTTATTTGCCTGGGATACGTATACGAAGTAAAATAGACGTTAAATTAAAATGTATGTATAATGGCAGTTTCAGTGTTGACATGTCAATGCAATTTTAATCGATGAAAAGGTAATTGAAATTTTAAATAGATACACGGAACACCGAAATTAAATGGACTGGAAAATTATGTTTTCCAATGAAGTGCAAACAGGCACTATAGTGAATAAGAATATTAATCTTTGAGTATTTTTCATGCTGTGTTTTTTTCTCGTTCTGACAAAATATAGAATTTTAAACAAATGCAGCAATTCTGAGATTCCCGATTTATTATTAATATACGAATCGTAGCTATTTAAAATAATGTTTTAACAATTTTACTCCTCAAAAATGCATCGTTTACAATCTTTGATGTTAATTTAACTCCTTTATTAAACATTTATCTGAACGTTACTTTTATTTGAGTTTGGAGATGAGGGAAGACCGATTTAACCGATTGCAATGGATGGCACATTGTCAGCTCTAACTTTTTGAGGCCTAGGAGATAGTAGTAGAACAGTATGTTTAATAATTAAGGGAATTGGGAGAGGTCTCACCTGCGGGCCACTTCATCGCCGAGTCTCGGGGGTTCTCCTCACCTCTTCCTCGAGTAATGCCCCTCGTGAGACACTAGCATAAAGGCAGATAGTCCCCCGCCTTAGTGCTTTTAATAATTAATACAGTGCGCGGGTTTGGGCTACTTATCAAATACGTTGAAACTCGACCCAGTTATGTGTAGTTCGTGTCTTATCTCAGGTCGGCTTGAATTTACGAACGTAGCGTCGTTTAAATTAAACTCCCGCGTGGCCGATCGATAGATGAAGTCTCAGTAAATTGAAAGATTACAATAACTATAGAATTCATTGCGGAAATGCTTATTGTTCAGATTTAACATGTTCTAGCTTAATTTAGTTAACCAATAATGTTAAGCTGCGTTTCTCATTATTACCGTGAACATCATTATCCTTTTTTTTGTTCTTGGAATTTACTAAACGATGTTTGAAAGGAGAACATTTCTTTTGTTTCGAGCTTATTGCTTAACATCGTGTAACAAAGCTTGTAAAAATCAGAGAGAATCGACCGCGAACCCTTCCTTGTGAGATTTCAGCGAATAAATTAACGTCCCCTTCTTTCAGAGAACGAAATAAGAGGGTTGAGGGGAGAACGGGAGGATAACTATACGTCATGCGACGCGAGCCTGTACTTACTGATTGTATCGAGAAGCGTGCATTTCCAAGATTAAGAGAGGTCTTAATCCAAACACGATGGTGAAATATTACCAACTGTAATCAAGTTAAATCATCACGAGCTCTCTAGCAACATGATTTATAAAATATTTTAAACAAGGGACAGTCAGAATTTCAATTTGGAATTAAGTTTCACCACAGCTATCAGTTGGTCCACGCTTTTCTCCAATGCTAACAAATCAGTATCGGAGCACCACAGTATCGCGTTCGGGCAACTTTTTTCTTCAACGATGAAAAGAGATACGAGGAGCAGAAGGAGCAGAAGGAGGAGAAGGGGGAGAGTAATCTCCAGTACTTAACGGAAATTGGAAAAGTTGACACCTGTAGGTTCGACCGTTGCGATCGACTTCGCGGCACGTTAATGCCTCTCCGGGGTATCTGCTCATAAAAGGTGATAATCTCATGTGAAAGTGAACGCAATGAGGTGATCCCTCGCCGTCGTTGCATCGGGTTGAATTCCTCGCGTGACTTCGTAGACAGGGATGGAGCGCTGATGGGACACACGCGAATTATACACGCGTGTGCGATATGCAATCACGCGATCGCAGCCAGGATAAAAGGGGCAACAGCCATTAAAAAGCGTATATCGATTATCCGAACGAGATAATTGAATTATCGTACGTTGAGGAGTACATTGAGCTCTTTACGAGTGATTTATAAAATAGAATATTACAAGAGCTATCTCTCTAATCTATTTTAGAGTAGTGTTCTTTCAGTTTAATCTACGACGTATCTGATAAAACATAATTGAAAAATGCTCCAAATCAGGTGCTTGAAGGTGATTTCGAGTAGCACATTCCGCAATCTATGAGTCCTTTTCTTTGTTTCATGCACGAAGAGATCGCTAAGATTTCAAAGTCACTTTTGTTTTTTTCAATGGAATTTTCTTTAACTAATTGATATGTAATGAGCAAATTCTTAGATTAAACTCTTGTATTTCATTTTATATTTCTCCGGTAAGTTTCCCTTTATACGATACGTGATTTTTCGCGATGACCGAACCAATTTCAATCCAGAGAACGTTATCACACGTCACGGGTAAATCTATACGGAAATGTAAAATTTCAGTTTGAGATTAGCAATCGTCGAACAGACACAGAATAATTCTGTTTAAAAAGTATTTATATATATAAATTATATATCATATGGAATACGAAAGGACACGTTTAACATCTTGTTCGACTGTTTCACAAGAGCAGCTGATAATAGATTCGAGCTGTAGGGACCGTTGGGAATTGGAAACAGATTGAACACGATCACATTTCACTTAACGCTACCGATATCCTCGTAGCGACCGGATTACATCTGAAAATCTCGATTTTTTCATCAGTTTCGCTTTTCGTTATTCTTGTCGGTGAAATAGTAAAGTGAAAATCGTGAAAGTATAGATAATAAAATTATTTATAAAACATGATATGAAACCTAAAATTATAATTTATCGTATTTAGAAGTATCATTATCGTATTTAAGAACTTCTTTACACACAAATTTTTAACAGCTAGCTATCACAAATATTTTTAGCAAACGCTCAGATACGCCTGATAAATATACTTTTCGAGTATATTGATAAATAAACTGTAATTTCCATATGTTCAATTTTATTAACGGCAGTTTGCGTTTATCGTGTTTCGATCTTTTTCAGTTTGTCGAAAGCGCTTAAACGCGGTCGAATCGTGTGAGCAATATCAATCATTCATATTCACCGTAATAATATTTCGCTGTTACGATGAGTAGCGTACCCATCGGTGGCCATAGCAAACATATTTTGAAATCGTTTACCCGAAATTAATATGCGTTGAACAAATATTATATTTCTCTCATTCCCCCACTTTTCGTTCTTCGACCTATCTGCACGACCGATGACGTTCCACGGATCGGAAAATATTTTTACAAGCGACTACGCGTGAAGTGCGAATTTCGCAGATTCTCTTGAATTGCTTTTTAAGAAATTGGTGAAATGTTTGAAAACACAGTGTAATATATGCTGAATAATTGGTTGCTTCAATGTTCATTATCGAACCGTGTGCAAAATCAAAACACACATTTTTGTGATACGAAATTGAGATTTCAAGGGTGCATTTGGTAAAGTGGAATTTTAAGGGAGTGCAGCGTGTTAGAAATTCAAAAATTACGGAAGATTAGTCATGCGCGCACCAATCAGGGATGTAAACACTTCCGCCGGATCTTTATGCGCCCCGTTCGATTACATTCTACACCCTGCTCACCCCTTTGCCATCTACTGACTGTAGTTAGTCACGAATGGCTGGGTGGCTTTACCTGGATATTACATCATAAGGAAGCATGAGCGAACGTGGTCGCCTAACGTGTGCCTAACGTGCCAGACTCTGTAGTCGTATAATTAATTAAACTAAGCCAAGCGAAACATAGAATTACTTGAGTCTACTATGTCAGTTAACAATTTATGTCAACGTACATCTTCTTTTTGTTATAGTCATCCTCATCATTTCTTTAAGAGTTCTTTAGCTTCTAGCATATTTCCGAATTCAAGCGAAAGATACGCGTTTTATTCTAAACATTTAAATTAATAATTAATATTTTGCGAAAAAAATCCTTCACACATTTTTATTTCTTTACATTGGTAGAGATTAGAATGTAAAATTATATGAATAAAAGCATATATATATATATATATAATTGATTAGTAAAAATTGTTAATAAAAAGTTATTAGTTTAATACATCGACATGTTCCGCGCATGAAGGAAAATGTGTAAGGATTATTTTATGTCCTGACACAGAAGCAAAAGGATCACCGTGCGGGATTAGTCATTTGCGCTGACATAAGAACTGAGGATGGTAACAGGAATCAACAAGGTCGCTAGAGCGACGGCAAAAATTACCTGCTCGGTCGCATAAACGCATTCGACCCTTAACAAACACTATTATTAGCTGCATTGATTTCGGCTTAATCAACTGCTATCGAGGCAAATCGCTCGCGGGGTTTGTGTATTGGCGCACCACACCGAGCGAGCACGATCACGCGATTCGATGGATCGAGGACAAACGGGGGAAAGGATACAGATGCGCAAACCAACCAGCCAGCCAACCAACCAACCAACCAACCACCCACCCAACGAATACCGCCTGTTTGCCGAATTAAACCAACTGGCTGTCAAATCATGGCTGATGATAAGTCGCGACGCGCTCGGGTATAAAAGCAGTGCTGGATTAAAAAATCAGAAATATTAAGAACCCAGCGTGTGTTCCTCTTATTAGATAGTGATTGGAGTAGCAAAGCAAACGATTGTTACAAGGATCGATTAATTACATTCACGGCGAATAAGTTCGCTTCACGACGCTTTTGGCATGAGAAAGAAAATCTCACTGACGTGAAGCACCTATGTTTTAACAAAGTTTAAGATAGCTATAGCTCAGTAATTAACACGAGGTTTCAAATGAGAAACGTGCCACGTAAGAGATCCACGTCTGAGCTTTAATTAAAAAACCAAGGAAAGGAAGAGCCCTTTAATTCGCGCTACGGGACGACGTGTTTACGACAGTTTCGGGTGCTGGTTTTGGTACAGGCACAAACAACGCTTTGCCATTCGAAGCTTCCCACGTTCGTTCGATCGATATTTGATCCAATACTTGATTCACATGTAAATTATTACAGATAGCTGTGACGTGTGGTTCGCTAATGTATGTTATATAATACTGCTTTATTCTAAATGGCTTTAATGACTCTATTATGTCATGAAGCTAATCGCCGAAATGCTCGGATGGTATATGTCGATATGAAATTTTTATGTGTTAAATTTATATAACGTGTTACCTTTTGTAGCTTATATTTTTAGATACTGCAGAATTGCTGCAGTTCTTTTATCTGCGAACTTTGACGAGTTGATGAATATACTTGATTAACTTTTTTATGAAAATTCCAGAGCATCAAATCTCTGAAAAAAACATCGAGACAGATCACGAGACTTTTTAAAGAAGTTATTATATAAAAAATGCTGAATAGTAAAAAATAAAAATTGAAGTTTTCATTTTTAAATTAATAAATTACATTTTTGAATGTATAATATAAAGCAGGTAGAACTGTTAATTCTTTTTTTTCATGAATAGTATCACGTGTACTCTTGTCTACAATAGTAGAACACGTGTTTGATCGATTTTTACGATCTTTCGTAGAAAACGTCAAACGTTATCCACTCTCGTCGCGCGATCGAATCTCTTGATAGCGGCAGTATTTGAAAATCAGGTTACACGTAAGGCAACATGCAACGAATATTTTAACGTACGACGGACGCTACGAAAAAGAGACAAATCGCGCCTCGATTAACCATGCACTGCATACAACTATATATATACTGGTTGTTTTTATTAACCGCGTGACACGTATATTTTTCATTTTATTACGCTTGATTCTGACAGAGAAGTGTGTGTTCTGTTATCTACAAAATGTCACAAGACTATTTCTGATCGTTCCATCAATTAAAGCATCACTGTTCCGAGTCGGACTGGTTCTCGTTACGGGATGTATCACCATTGCACGATCGTATAACGCTCGTGCGCAAGCTATGGTCTTTTTGGCGCAAGAAATGTTTCTGAGTGCACGTTTAGCATTAAAGTCGCCCATCGAGTCATTAATCTTAATTGTCTCGCACGAAGGTCTTGAGCACGAAGGGCGCGAGCAGTCACATTCAACGTTCAATGTACAAGTACAGAATTACATTTTTCCATCAATATTCTAAAATTTGCTTCGATGCAACCACTTGCGACCGTGCGTTTTCCAAGATATTTCTCGTCACGCGACGTATATCGCGACCACCTACGATCCCCGTCGACCGGATGATCGAAAATCGAGTCCCTCGCGGTTCTTCAGAACCATCCCCGAGATGTCTCCGTTATTAAGTTTCATTCGCGGAACGAGATATCGGACGATGGCCGGAAAGGAATCGACGGTAACTCCCCTATCTCCATCGCGACTGACTGACTCATCCACGTGTTCCGTCTTACCTGGCCGATCGCAATTTCCTGGCTGCATGTATCGGGGAACGGGGCCGAGCGATCGTTTCGTAGGACTTCTTTCGTTGTCTAAGGTATCCAAGAAATTTATACGCTGCCGCACGGGTCGTTTTACGATCAATTACCGGGCGGCGGAACGACCGGTCGGCAGCGGCGGTGGACCCGATATCGGATTTAATTAACTTAATAATGATAAATAGTAGTATTTATGAATAACTCAATTACGTTGCCGTGCGCAAACCTTGCACGTTTACATATTTCTGCGGGCTAATAATACTAATAACGTGTAAATTAATGATGCGTGGCGGATATTGTGCGCATTTGCGGGCGGTTCGCGAGCTTATTTTTATCCGTTTATACGATTAATTGACGCGCGATGAAACATTATCGAAATCAGAAATGTAAATGATCGTAATAATATAATCTGCGGTAAAACAATGAAATCTTCTATTTCTCGTTACTTGCATCTCTTTGAAAAATTCGATTAACGCGCGAAATTCCATTAATGCTCACAAAAGTGCGCATTTCTTAATTTTCATAAAAATATGTTTAAAATGTGCACCACAGATCTCTCTCTCAAGTTCCAAAAGTTTCGCATTCCATTAGAAGCATCTCGAGTTGTTAAATACAATCAAGTCGTTACTCAAACGGCAAATTCTTACGAGTTCTACTTTAAAATTCCTCCTTAAATTATTCTTGCATCTGCATCTGCATTAAGAGTCATTACCATTTTCCGACTTGTGTGCTTTCTTCAACTGACGACAGACATTTTTCGCAGGTGCCCGGCGTAGCATCATCCGAGAGGAGCCCGGGAGGAACGGATGACTACCAGTGAAGCACGCCCGCGTCCCAATTAAAGAAATGGATACGGTAATTACGGGGTCGCGCCGGCAGCGAGGAATACGGGCCAATTCGGCGCGTTAAATGCTCCCCCGGGGATTCACGTTCTGGCCGAGGCTCTCGCGGATCTGGGATGGCTTCGTGCAGAAGCGGCAGCATCAACAGCAGCGATATCGGATCAAACTCGGTTAACAAACCCGGTGTCGTTGTCGCCGCCGTGTCGATCGCGCAAGTAGATAGATTTTAAATCGAGTCAACCGCCGGAACACAACGGCGCAACGAAGTTAGCACGGCGAAATAATCCGGAGTGGCTATCGGTCGCGTAATTCCGCGCATAATGGAAGCGCGTGGGGTAGGACCGAGGTAGTGGACCGAGGGTGGTGGATGTCGCATAAGAAGAAATTGGATCCTGTCTCATCCTACGCGTCGTCTAATCGCCTGATAAATCGCGCGGTTATCACGAGGGAACTCGCGACTGGCGCGAGTCACGAAGATGTAGATACAAGCAGACGCTCTTTATCCCTCACCTTTCCCCGTTCGAGAGCTCTCGTGCACGCGTCGAAGATATATCCACGAGAGGACAGATCGACGCGAAAGCACTGCCAGATAAAATATAACCCGACCCGTTAACGTCGCAGGGAAACCACGCCGGATGTCACGACCGCGAAGAACGACGCGGTGAGAAGATAGAAGGGAACAGCCGACGATTTCAGGAATGTGACACGCGACACGGAATTTCGCAAGGGAAGAGAGATTAGTATTCCTGAATAGAAACTGCCGGGCAAGAAGAAAATAAGAATCTGCGAGGATAGTAGGTCGGCGGCGGATACTCGTTGTGATAAGTGGCCTTACGATCTCGCATTCTCGTCTCGTCGTCGTCGTCCTCGTTCCGATCACGAAGCGGCATTGACCTGTTATGGAATGAACCGATGCCCGTACGGGGCATTTAGGCGATCATCCTCCCCGACGAGATTCGGTCGAACGTCATGACCCCGACGATGCGGTTGTTCCTACTCGTCCTGCTGGCCGTGCAGTCCTCTCTGACCGTCTGCTCGGCGAGCGGCGACGGCGGGCCCAACAGCCCGCTCTTCAATCTCGACCACACTGCCCTAGAGAAGAATCTGGCGGCGATTTTCAACAAGGTGGCGCATAGCTCCGCGACCACGAAGCGCAGCGTACCGGCGTACGACGCCCAGGTATCAGCCAGTACGACGTTGTCGACGGTGCCGTCGCCGTTAACTACAAGCACGATCACCACTACCACGACGACAACTGCCAATCCATCGATACCCGCAGCTAGGTATCCGGCGGCGCCGCGAGCCACGGCGTCACCCATATTCCGCGATCTACCGTCATACGCGCCACCGTCCAGGGCGCTGTTCACGCCACCCCTGCCGCCGGAGTACTTGCATCCATTTGCCGACAAGCCCACGTTGAGGGGTACCAATTCGGACGTGCACGCCGGCAACAGGAGGCCGATACCGCCGCCCAGTCTGACGCCGGCGCATGAACGGATACCCATTCGACCGCCGGATCTACCTCAGAACCCCTCCCAAGTACCAGAAATGCATTCTCACTCGAGGAACAAGCCAGACCGGGACCGGGAGCAAAGGCCCGCCGAGTCCAGTGAGGTCGAGCGAAGGAACAGCACGAACGACACGTTTGTGACTCTCCACTACCCGAGCATCTCGCGCATTCTGTCCGGTAGCAACGGTCGGAAGCAAGACATTCCCGACATATTGTTGAAGCCGTTAGCTACGAAGAGTCCGTTATCAAATGTTCCACCGGCGCCGACGACCGACAGGACAACGTTGACATCGAGCACCGCCACACCGAGAACGCCCAGTAGTACCGCGGATCCGTCAAAGTACGCCGTCACGCAGCCGACCATCTTCAATCTGCCAAACACCGGTCGGCAGGACGACGATGGCTACCACCACGGTCTTAAGAATGGAAACGGTTTGAAGATGGACGAGATCGAGATCGTGGACACGGAGCGGCTGCCGTATCCACAGGCGCAGCCGCCAGCGCCGACGTCGAAGCGACCAGCGAGCGTCGACGGCAGCAGCGACGACGATCATGACCGCTTGGTGCCGCACATCGACACGCAGCACTCGGACGAATCCATGTGGCGGATTGCTTGGTCGCTGCACGTGTATGCCGCGGCGATCATGTTCACGCTGCTGGCGCTATACTCGATCTACAAGATTGTACGCTTCAACGAGGCGACGAATCTGCTCACGCAGTTGTACTTCCTAGCCGTGCACCTGCTGCTGACTACCGTCTGCACGTTAAGGTGCTTCCACCTGTTCTACGATGCCTACAACGTCGGCCACTCACTGCCGGAGCCGTTGTCCAGGGTGCTGATGTATCTACCGGCACCGCTGCTGTCCACCGCCTTCGCCACCCTGATGCTCTACCTCGCGCGGTGTTCGGAGGCGCCGTCGCTCAACAACAGCATTCTCTCGCCCACCACACTCGTGCTGTCGTCCACGGTGCACATTGTATTGTGCGTGTCGCTGCACGTGTCCACGCACGTGCTCGATTACCAGGACGAGGCGCGGATCCTACCGCTCATCTGTCAGTGCATCTACATTGTCGTTTGCGTCACCCTGGGCTTATGTTACATGTACGTGTACCGCGTAGTACGCTCGCAGATTCACGTGGCTAGCAACAAGGCGGCGGGCGCGAGTCACATGATGGGCGCTGATCCGACTACCGTAGCGCTCAGTACCGCCATCACCACGACCATCGCCACTGCCCTGCTGTTCATCCTCATGGGTTTCGTGCAGCTCTATGGCATATTCGGCATCCAGGAACGCCCGCAGTCGTATCCGTGGCTCTGGTGGGGTTGGCAATTCTCGGTCAGACTGCTGGAGCTGTGCGTCTGCGGTCTCCTGGCGTGGGTCGCCAGTCTGTCCCAGTACCCACTGCGCGAAAAGCAGATGCAGCAGCACTCGGCGCACTCGGGCTTCGCCCTCTTCCCCTGCGGCAGCTCCACCTCCACGGAGAACATGGACGATGTGCTTTATCCTGCTATATGTAGCACGAATCAAGCGATCCAGAATTATACTATGAGAACGGGAAAGCAGGTTTACGACGACAGTTTCCCGCTGAATACCCTGCCCGAGCATTTGAACATATCAGGTATCCTATAAACATAAGTTTTATATATTTTTCATTAAAAATGTCTTCACAGTAGAATTATATATGTTTTAAATGATTACAAAATATGTATTAGTTTTTACACATCACATCGTTGAGTTTACGTAGAATTTACTTATCTAAGAAAACTAACATTGATTACATTAATATAGTTTCCCAATTGATCGATATTAACGGAATGTTTGTTGCACAGGTACCTTCGAGAGACATTCAATTCGCAAGTCAGGTACGATGGGTCACTTTCCTCACGAAGGCCGGGGTTCCTTGAGTCGCCACGGTAATGGCATACAAACCCTGAGGAATTCCGAGACTCGTGGCAGGCACACCCCCGTTCAAGGCCTACATGAACAAGCTCCAACCAGCGGCTCGACGATGCTAGTCGCCGAGGACGGTTTCGTTAGGTTCCGGAGTCTTGGAGCGGAGGAGGACGAGTTGTCCGACACGCAGAGCATGGTCGGCACTCACGGCAGAGGTAGCTCGCTCGCTGGTAGCGTCAGATATAACGCGAGGCATCCGGCGGTTCAGCACCAACACCCCCATCAGCACCAGCACTCGCATCCGAGTCAGCATCAAACTCATCATCAGCTTTACAACAACACGTAAAGGCTGTGCCAACGCGATCACTGGAATGCGATTCTCGTTGATTCGGTAGGTATAAAAATTAAACGAAATAAAATGCAAAGGTATTTTATCGCGATAGATTAAGTACCAACGCAAACATTTGTTATTCTTTCGTTGTGTTATTTTATAATAATTTATAATCTTTCTTATCTGTTGCGTTATTGACATGGTTTTTCTGTTGCAGACGTAATGATCGTCGTCAATGAAACATGGGATGCACCGCGCGACTCATGGGAATCCTCGCCCTCGCAAACTTCGGTCTAAACTCGAGAATTAATTTTATCTCATACTCTATGTAAGATATGTCCTGTGTATAGACAACCTAATTGCCATTCCCGTGCTCTCCCGCTTCGCATCGACGTCCGAGCCGAGCCTCTGCCGTGCGATACCTACGTATTTATTTTGATCCTCGATAAGCGAGTATAAAAAGTATACGGCGAACTCGTTTGGGGTTCCTCTACCTGTATGTAGGTAGTTCAGGGTATATTGAAACTTGATCTTACATTAGGCACTTGGTACTTATTAAGATTCATGTGATTGAGAAAAAAAGTAACGAAATAATGTGTCTCTCAAGAAATATATAGGAAAACGCTTCTCTCTGTCACTTGATTTTACGTTCAATGTTCAGTACTGAACTCGGCTGTGGAACGTGTATCAAGGAGGAACAAGTAATTTTTAATCGGTTCTAATGTCACAAGATCAACGACATGTTCTAGCGAATATTGCTGGTTACTCTCGCTGTCAAAACGATGGAAAACTGATAAACGTTGTGTTGTCTTAATATTCTTTTTTACAACTGTTTTTTTATATATGTATTCACTGTTTTACATGAACGTATGTACGCGCCAAAGCGCTCCGAGTAATCACCTGTTTAATCGGTACTTACCCTTCGTTGAGGCTTCTCGTAAATTCGACATAGAATTCAGCTTTGCGATCAGCAGAATGTCTATTTTTGACAAAAAAAAAAGGAATTACGTGCGAGGTCCAAACGCAACTCGGGAAAAGCAATCGCGACTCTCATTCGGGTATTCCGAGATTAGGATGTGATTGTATTAAGCTGAAAAAGCGATATTTGTACAGTCGACGATAATTTATCACTCAGTCCAATTGTACGATTTAGTTAGCGGCTAAGACTAGATTTAAGAATTGCGGATTACATTTAAGTTTAGCCATTAAGTTAGGCGAGTCGCGACTAACGTCAACAGGTTTACATTTAATAAATCGAGAAGGGGAATATTAAAAAGACATAAAAAGAAATACTATTACCGATGTAGAATAGATGACATAAGTGCGATTTAACGTCACACACACACACAGGCCAGCATTTTACTTTATTTTTCAGACTCTAAGGTACAAAATAGTACTTTTTACCTTTCACTTCGTATATCGATAGGTTTATAAGCGGTCGCAATGTATATGTTTATATATGGACACTGTAAATAAGGTATACGGACTCGTCGTGAGTGGATCTACTGTTACGATAGAATTCGATTGAATTCGATTTCTGTCCGATGCGTTGAGATTTACGCGTCTCTTGGTTGTAAATGCAAGACTTGTATTTTAATTTATGTCAGACGCTGTATTTATTATGCGAAACATTCCACGACAAGTGATCAGTGTGAGTGCGCGATCGATTTGTGTGGGATTTTATTGCAATTATAAATTCATCTAGGCGCTAATTGAAACGGAACAAATGTAAATAAAAAGCTTTTTTGCGAAAACTCTCATGTTTATCTCAATTTCAAGTGAGATTTCGACCGTTCGTGCACACAGTGGTGCGTCAAGGTATATCCGTAACGTATGTTTCTCATTTTTACACTTTTATAATAACTTTTCAGTTGAAACACGCCTCTTTTACAGATTGCTATACGTGTTCAATAGATTTTGTTTTGGGATAGCATAATTTAGGTAAATTTTATGAAAGAATATTATCAGAGTTCACATAATCCGTCATGTTACACAGGCAAAAACGTTTCCGAATTTAGGTTTCCTCTGAACAAATTTTATATTGTAATATATAAATATAATTGTGTTAGTTATGCATACATATATCATAATTTTGTTTCATTCTCATCATCTTCCCAACATTTCCATTTTCCATTTCAATCTCTGCACGAATTCTTTGTACGAAAATGTACGTTTTTGACATTGCATTAATGCACGCATTCATCGTTTGAAAATAAACAATGATTTTTTTGTTTTAAAGTATCTTGCATAATCTTGCAGTTTGATCATTATTTACGCAGTCACAGATCGCACGTCGGAAATGTAGAATCCTTTCATCTGACTCGGTCTACCTCGGTACTCTACGTATCTTTATCTGCAGTTTTGATAACAGAACAAGCGTTATATAAGTGTCCTTATAAGTCGTGTTTCATCACTTTATATTATAAAGGACCAGTTACTTTTTCTTTTTTATGATCAATTTAAGTCACCATTTAGTATTAACTGTTTGCGGTTATATAAATGTTACATTGATTGAGAAACAACATTGGTGTCCAACAAGTAGTGACAGGCATTGAGCAGTAACCATGAATCATAACAAAAAATGCGTCACTCTGAGTGAAATGAATGATAAGTTCACCGAAGAAGTGCTAACGAGCATTCTGTCCAAGGCATGTGATGGGAAAGAGGTGCAATTGACAGATTGGGATTTTGACGAGGGATTCGCCAAGGGCGACAACTACCTGTCAAACGTGTACAAGGGTAAAGTGAGTGGCGTTATTATTGACGACGACTCAAAGCAGCACGTACACATGGATATCGTTGTGAAATCAATGCCGAGGAACTCCGCCACCAGAAAAACTCTTAGAACCGCGGACTTTTTCCGCAATGAAATTGCTTTTTACACAAAGGTATAGATTTATGGACAGATTTACATACTTTTCTTGAATGTTCGAAGGCACATGTCGCTTGTTTGAGGAAGAATTTGCATTATCTGTAATCAAACGAACGTTATCTGTTTCGCAGGTCGCCTCCAGATTTGAGAGCTTTTTAGCAGAGAAAGGACAAGGCGGTCTGTTGCCTGTACCGCGTTACTTGACGTCTTTCATGGACGGCGAAAATGATTTTCTGGTTTTGGAGAATGCCTCTTCTTTAGGATTCGCTCCCGCGACACGACAAAACTGTTTAGACTGGTCGGAATGCATGGCGATTCTGAGGACGTTAGCTAAATTCCACGCGATCTCATTTGCGTATAAAGACCAGAGAAAAGAAGAATTTGCAAAGATTGCAGGCTCTTTAGAAGAAACCTTCTTCGACTATTGGGAGTGGTACAAGAACTATCATGTAGGTAACAGTAAAATCGAGTTAATTTTGCCAACAATAAAGCGCCCCTTTTTACAGGAAAAGACACAAGTTGTAGTTAAACACGCGCTGGCTACCGAGTACCCCAACAGTGAAGCTGAGAAGCGGTACAATTCCTACAAACACGGTGATCTCTTCCACAAGTGCGCAGAATTGTGTAAGAGAAGGGATGCTCCCACATCAGTCGTGACTGAGGGT
The DNA here is from genome assembly GCF_003672135.1 of Ooceraea biroi. Lineage (NCBI taxonomy): Eukaryota > Metazoa > Arthropoda > Insecta > Hymenoptera > Formicidae > Ooceraea > Ooceraea biroi. The sequence goes on from NC_039506.1 coordinate 5,039,276, forward strand.
GACTGTTGGGCACCAAACTTTTTAATTCGAAACACCGAGCACAATCAAAAGGAAGCGTTGATGCTCGATTTCCAGCTGGCACGTTGCGCCAGCCCTGTTCTGGACTTGTCGTTTCTGATTTATTCTTGTACTTTGAAGTCGTTTCGTGATCAGTATTTCAACGATGCACTAAAATTTTATTACGATGAATTGTGCGGCACTATTGAATCACTCGGATCTGATCCGAAAAAGGTTTATCCATGGGATGTATTCATGAAAGAGGTAAAATATGCGTATTGACTTTCGTGTTCTTTTGGATACAAAAAAGGTGGTGCTAATACTATATTATTAATTCCAGATTAAAGAGCAATCCTTGTTTGGTGTGTTTACCGCACTTGAAGCTATTCCTTTAGAGTATTTGGATGGATCTCCATCGTTCCACTTGGATAACTTGATTAAGAACGAGGTGATAGATGTCGGTGAATTAGCAATATTGTCTAACATCTCGACAGCAAGCGGAAGACAAAGGGTGGCAGACGTAATAATCGAGACTGTTGAAAAAGGATACATATGAATTTAGATGGACTCGATTGTTAAATAGAAATTATCCCTCCGTTATATAGTTAGGATTATGTATTAACTATTACTAAAAGCATTTTTAATTTTAATATAATAATATTCCATTGCAACTTTATTTAAATATTTGTATAATCTTTAAAATAAAAATAGTCAATAATATTTAAATTTGAAAAAAGATTATTCAAATTTTCATCTATAGGCATATATCCTCTTTAGCGCCTCCTCCTCGTACATATTATTGACTCCGGTGTGATAAGAGAAAATTAGATATTTAAAAAACATGAAAAGCACTTTGCAACCGACCGCTGTACAAAGCAGACTAAACAAGTCCAGCGAACATTCGCGATTTCAATATTATTCGTAATGTGGACGATTCCGCAAATGACCATCCATATATACTTCTATTTTAATTATTGTTACTTTTGTTATGTTTTTATTAAAGTAACAAATACAATAGTGATCCTGTATTAAAAACTTTGATTATTTAGACATTATTAAATTATTAAAAAACTCTACATTATTAAAATTTAGTATTTCATTATTAAAAGTTTAAGAAACGGACAGTCGTTATCTATTTCGGACTAGTTTTATTATTTCTTTCCAACGTCAAATATATATACGATTCGAAAACTATGTAGCTTCCGTCGGGAAGGAATCAATTCTCGCATAATAGCGTCCTACGTTAGCGGCGGCCCTGAGACGATTCCTATGGCCTTTAAATTGCTTCTGCCATTTTGTTCCCCTCTCTATGACCTCAGTTAATAGTTCTGAATAGGAATCGTCCTAATTCGTGATGGAAAGTACCATTAGACTCTCGCTCCAGTGCTACGTGGCTAATACTAGAACGAATGTTACTCGCGGTCGATCAAGCCTCTTCTTGTGGTCAAAATACGTATTTACCTGAGAATTAACGTGAACATTTTTCCTCGACGAAATCGTACGTCATCAAGACGAGTAGCACTCGCGAATCGTTCAACCGCGTTATCAAATGCCGTGTAAAAATTAAATTCCATGAAACGACAAAGCACTCGTCATAAATCACAGGTTCTTATCTTAAAAATAGATATCTAAACATCTAAAGAATATGCTAAGTCAAGCTTAGTAAGATAAGCTATATAAACTGCAGCAGTCTTGTCACTCGATTATTCTTATTGTTTCGCCGTTGCACGCACCTGTTACGTCCATTAATTTAATGGAAAATACACGTTGCCGACAATAAGTGCATACAGCAGTGTAAACGTCAGAACTTCTGCGCTAACGTGAACTGTGTAAACATTATATTGAATCTGAAAAATATCCAAAAACTTCAGTTGATATTCAACAAATAAAGCTTGAAAGAAGAAATTATGAGTCAAAAGAATCGAGTCGACTTGAGTGAGATAAATGTCAAGTTTACTGAACAAGTGCTAACTGACATTCTCTGCAAGGCTTACAATGGGACGGAAATAAAATTGACAGATTGGAATTTTGGCGAGGGATTCGCCAAAGGTGACAGTTACTTGTCAACCGTTAACAAAGGCAAGGTGTACGGTATTACGCAAGACGATTCGAAGCAGCAGGTGCGAGTTAACTTTGTCATAAAGTCGATTCCAAAGAATGTCGGTAGAAGAAAAACCTTTAGAAGTGCAGAATTCTTTCGCAATGAAATAATATTCTACACGAAGGCAAGTATACAACGTATCTCCTTGTACACGACATATTCGTCCCAGAGAGTTGATATTATTTAATCATATGTATGATAAACTAATATATTTCAATATTTCCTAACGCTACGTTGCAGGTTGTGCCAAAGTTTGAAAACTTCTTAGCTCAGCGAGGACAGGCCAGGCTATTGTGCATACCGCGTTATCTGGCGTCTTACATGGACGGCGAGAATGACTTCATAGTCTTGGAGGATGCCTCTTGCTTAGGATTTGGACCTGCGTCTAGACAGAGCTGCATAGACTTGGCAGAATGTGCGATGACGGTAAAAACCTTGGCACATTTTCATGCAATTTCACTCGCGTACAGGGATCAAGAGAAAACGGAGTTTGCTGAAATCGCAAGCTGTTTAGAAGAAACCTACTTTACTAGGCAGCACTGGAGCTGGTATGAAAAATTACATGTAAGTAGTATTTTGTTGTACTTTAATCAAATTTTATTGCAGTGCTTCGGATGAAATTAGTACTTTTAAGATTGTTATTTGGCAAGTTTTATATAGATACTTCTATTATTAATTTTTCTTCTAGGAACGGTGCGTGAACATAGCAAAACACGCATTGGCTAACGAGTATCCTGGCAGCGAAGCTGAGAGGCGATTCAATTCCTATGAATTCGGTGCTCTGTTCCACAAGACCAGAGAATTATGTGAAAGAAGAGACGCTCCCACATCCGTCGTGTCCGAAGGCGATTGTTGGGCACCAAACTTTTTAATTCGTGACGTCGGGCAAGATCAGAAAGAAGTATTGATGCTCGATTTCCAACTCGCGCGTTGCGTCAGTCCCGTCTGTGATCTGTCGTTCCTGCTTTATTCTTGCACCCTCAAGTCATTCCGTGATCAGCATTTTGATAACATACTGAGGCTCTACCACTCCGAATTGAGCGACGCTATTAAATTACTCGGATCTGATCCGGAGAGACTTTATCCGTTGGATTTGTTCATGAAAGAGGTAAAACGCTCACTTTCTCTGAAACATTCCTTTTCAATGAAAACAAAGACAGACAATACGCCAGCATTAATATCAATTGCAGGTAAAGGATCACTTCATTTTTGGACTAGTATTTTCGCTCGAGGCTATTCCATTTGCGCTGCTAGATCCATCCCAGTCGTTCGATTTAGATGTTATTATCAAGGGCGACGAGGCGATGAATGTCGGTGACGTGATGGCAGTTTCCAACATTACAACGTCGAGTGGAAGACGAAGATTAGCAGATGTAATAGCTCACGCTGTCGATAATGGATATATATAATGCAAATTGTGCATTTCTTGTATGTATGTGCAATTCTTATGCGTCCTTAAATAGAAGTATAGCACAAATACGTCGTCTCAACAAAATAATGGTACATTATTGAAAAACTATTGTTTAATTCTCTCTTATATGGTAATAATCTGTTCTTAAATTATTAAGAAATGCGTATTCTTTTATCAGGAACATATTCTGTTTAATTCTTATAGTACGTTGTTTTCGCATACTTTTGTGTCTTCAATAGATGTGTCGAAAGAAATAATATTTACGTACACCTAGAGTCAAGTTTTATACACAAGTTTTATTAAACCCGTCGAATTTTTATTAAACGTAGCATTAAATAAAATAGAGACAATCTGCATTTGTATAATTTCAACTACAACAACGTAGACTAATTAGAATATATAATCTGTGTATATAAGAGTAGAGATAACCACCCTCATTAACTTCTCATTAGCTCGCAGATGATACATGTTTAAAAGTCCGCATTATCACATAGTATATATCAAGTAGGGTGGAGAATGTTGGTAGAAATATCCTGTATTTTTATCTTCTTTCCCTTTTTTTTAGTAAAAGTACATCTATTGCTGACAAGCATAATATGTTAATGATAAATGCATCACAGATGCGTATTTCGCGTTAATAATCTTACCGCACGAAGCAAACAACCTTATTCAAGTAGACGTTAAAAAAATGCCTTCAAATCTGTCTCGGAACTGGTAGTCCTGCACCTACCTTGAGAGATTGCGATAGAGTTACTCTGATCTTAATTAAAATTGTGTGTAGCGATGTTGAAAGCGATGCTTCATGTGTTCACATCAAACACATGGAAACGGTGCCTTTCCATATGAAACATCTTTATGCGTTTTGATGTTGGACATTGGTCGTCACCACGTTGCTCGCGTCAAAAACAGTTGTGTCCTCGTCGTCCTCTTCCTCCAATGGGAGTGGTCGCATCTCGACGTCCTGCCTGTGCGCAAGGATACCGTACTTCCGAACCAACTGGGCACGTGTTTTACTTAACCTGCAGACGAGAATAAAACACAGAAAAAATCAAATTGTGGACCCTTACGGATTATGTGCGATATAGAACATCTACAGAGACGCTGTCCATCAAGTACCCTACCTAAAGCTACGGAACACGATGTAGGCCATGACCAGGATACTCAGTCCAACGAAGACTAAGAAACCACGTATGAGAGCACCAGTATTGAAAGTCGTGTGACCCTCGCTGGACTGCTGCATCAAAAAGTGACCATAATCAATGATGATTATATGCATGGACAATGCATGTGACATAACACATAGAACAATAGAATGTATCAACAGTATCTAGTGCACACATTCATAGGAATTTGACGATACGCGATTAATTGCTTTTGAAGCGATTGAATTTTCAACTAAATACAATTATTCATCGAAAAAAGCATGCTTTAGTGTTTTCTTGGAAGAAAACTTGACGGTTAGTCGTACACGAACACGCTGGGAATCAACGCGGGCGATCGTACGCAGAAACGTAAACCGACATCAACGAAACAATACGCATTACAACAACGTAAGACACAAACTTCATTGGACGTGTTCGCGGTGTGCGCAGTTTTATTCGCGACGTCCGACGTCGATGATTTTGAGGTTATGTCGTCGTGCGTCTTGTTGCCGTCGACCGGCGGCTTGTTCGCGTTGGTGGACGATCCGGCTGGATTCTGCCGACCGTCTTTACGCACGGGGGACGGCGCCGTCGACGGCTGTTTGTTGCTCCTCACGTCGGCGCCCTTGTTCTCGTTCAGGAGCGAGGCCGTTTTATTCGCACCGGCGGCGGTTAACGGCGCGTCTCTCTTCTCGCGAGAACTCCCGTCGCAGACCGCCGTCTGCGCCAGCAGGAAGATCAACAGGAATACAAAGAACTTCATCTCCTGAATCTTTGAGCGCGTCATCGCGTCGCATCATTAAAGCCGCAGCGACGACGAACGCTTCCTTTCGCGTCCAGCTCCGCGCACTCGTCCCGTCTACGGCCGTCCGACGGCGCCTCGACGTTCCGACGTGTTCTCCACGTTACCAGCCGGCGCGCACGCGAGTGAATCTCGCTTCTCCGCGACCCGCCGCCAGCTGTTTCGCGCGATGACCTTCGCGCGACTCCGTGTCGTCCTCGCGCACGCATACGCGCGCGGCGCGATGCACGTGTCGTATCGATACCTAACCACGCGCGCACACGACGAACGCTCGTATCGCGCTGACTCGAAACGTTACCGCGAGTCATGTTGCGTTCTTGCGTTATTGCAAACGACGACGCGATACGCGAAATTACGTGCACGCACGCGTACGTACGTTGTATATCGTACCGTTGACTTTGCATCTGCGATGCGCAATTACGACGATGCAGGTCGCAGAGGTTCGTCCGTTAGAAAAACTCAGTTCAGCGCGGATAAATATAGATTTCGCGGAAGAACGTGTCCTGCGGTCGAGTTTGCCCACGTTGTTGAGATTCTAGTTATTTTTTGTTTTTGTAGTGTTTTTTGCCGTCATCGAGCGTGACGGATAATCGCGCCGCTGAAGCGGTGTAGTTGTAAGCGACCTCGCGGAGCAATTACTGGTGCAGATAAGATGCCGGCATAAATTATCGATCTAAACTCGGTCAGTCTGAACGCGAAAGATATCGTGCAAAGTATCGTTAGAACGCTTCGATCGACAGAGGAGAGCCTGACGTTCTATTTTCGAACGTAAACACGCAAGTGTCGAACGAATCGCGTCGACCTTCCTTTTCCTTCGGCTGATTTATATTTAATTGTATAGATGTAATCGCGATTCCGCACACGCAGTGCACGTATCAGGTTACATGCGGGTCGCCTTGAACTGTCGCAATTCATGGATATTTCTTCATCTTTTGAAGTTTGGTCAAATAAATCTAATAAACAGTCATCGCGCATCAGCTCGAGCGCATCAGCTCGAGCAAGTTGTTCGACATGCGCGCAGAGCGCGCGCAGCCAATAGGAGCGGAGGAATTCGACGTACGTACGCGCACGATCGGCAGTGCGGGATCTAAATTCATCGCAGCCCCAAATCACGAAGTCACAGATACGTTGCGACACCTCTTTACCTGCAATAATCACGGTAAGGGCAAGGGTGTTTCACATGGAAACGGATCACATTCTATTTCGGCACATTAAATGATTAAGGGGAAGCTGGAGTTGCTAGTGAACTATTTTTTCACTATAGCGATGGTAATTGCAGTTTCGAAAATTCTCTTTATTGCTTGTGCAGAATAAAAAATCCTTTTCCACAAATGAAGTATAGATAGAAAGAAGGCCCGCTCTACGGGACTTTATATTCAAAATGGAAAAAAGTTAAAAACTTGCATTTGTCTTTTTTAACTTTTTTCCATTTTGAATATAAAGTCCTGTAGAGCGGGCTTTCTTTCTATCTGTACTTCATTTGTGGAAAAGGATTTTTTATTCTGCACAAGCAATAAAGAGAATTTTCGAAACTGCAATTACCATCGCTATAGTGAAAAAATAGTTCACTAGCAACTCCAGCATCCCCTTAATGATGGTAAATGTGCGTTATACTGCATATTTACCATCGTAGCATTTCTTCCTCGAAAATATTCTTCGCTTTGGGAAGATAGCGATCGATCAATCATCCGATAACTTCATTCAATTCGAATCCTTATTTTCTTAACATTTTACATCTTACGAAACTCTTAACATTCTTCATACGATTTTTCGAGTTTTCGTCGATTCACTTAACCTCCTTAACAATTTCCAAAATCATCACTCGCTTCTTCCGATAGTCGACGCGACAGTCTCCGCGGGTTAAGAACCGGGGGTCGACCGATCCGCGAATCCGTCCTTGCTGCGATACGTGTGTCGTACATACATACACGCACACGTATGCGAGGAGGCAAGCGGAGAGGCGGACAGTCGGGACGCGAGCGAGCGAGAATGAGTCGCGTTGTGGAAGTCGCGAGTCGCGAGTTTGGCGTGTACGTCGACTCGCGTATGCCTGTCTCGGCTGTAAACGACGCGGTCGCGATCGGCGGCGGTGACGGTCCGGGCGACATGGTCGACGTAGCGGATGAGCCGTGGCCCGAGCCGACCGGCTGGTTGAAGATGATGCAGGCTTGCGGGGCTTTCGACGTTAGACTGGAGAGGCTCTGCGATGCCAACAGCTCCGACGCCGCGACGACGACGACGATAGCAACAACGGCGGAGAACGGGGACGCGGCGACGGAGGAGGCGGCGTCAAGAAAGTACGAGGGGCAGCTGTTTCCACCGAGCGTAGCGAACAGCTGTTCGTCCTTTAAGCCTGCGAATCACGTCCTTGAAATGGCGCTAGAGGACCACGGCCCGTCCTGGGACAATCTGCCGACCGTTATTCTGCAGGAGATATTCTCGTATTTGTCGCATGAGACCAGATTACAGGCCTCCCAGGTAGAGTGAGTGAGCGAGCAAACGGGCGAGCGAGGGAGACAGAGGTAGAGAGAGAGAGAGAGAAAGTGTCTTGCCTCTTGTTTTCCTTCCCGTCGCTCGCGCGGTGTCGCGATCGTTCGCGCTGTAAACTGACCTGACATTGTCAACCGATAAAGCGTTGATCGGGAGACCGTTTCTTACATGACGGAATGTATTAATTTGTACTAATGAGGATCCGCTACTATCTTTTGGCTCTGCCTTGCGCGTCCATTGCCTCTCGTTATTATTTGCGTCGATAAAAAGTCGGATTCATGAGGATTGCGAATCTCTGTCTCATTTTTTTCATCTAGACAATGTTATGTCTGTGTTACACTGTGTTTGTGTACTGTATCCATGTTGAATAGCTAATATGACAAGCATATGTTCATGCATATGTTCTGGCCATACGTGAACAGTATTATCTTTATTGTACTACTTGAATGACAATGCTATTAACTATAAATCATCATTAACGTTTAGATTCATACATGTATGTATGTGTGTGTATCTGCATATACACGGTGTTTTTTTATTCTATACAAATTTAGATTTATATTAATTTTCTTAGATGTAGGAAAACGGTTACCGTTAACTGTGACTTTGATTCATCTACAATGGGTCTATCTGATTTACATAGGTGTGCAGAAACTGGAGATCCATTATGTTCCACCCGCGTTTTTGGAAAAAGATCACTTTCATATTCCGAGACGAGGACACTGCTGAATGGGCAGGGTTTGTGCTACATTTATTATTTGCAACTCGTAAACTATGATAATATGCAACATTTATTATTAGCTAGCCTTGTATACTTTTTGCTACAATAAAGTGTGTTCGTGTTGTAGATATTTGGGGGACCGTTTCGCTCGGACTGTTCGTGAAGCCACAATTCGTTATAGTATGTCCGGGTGCATTGATGGCAGCGAGGCATGCAGCAGGCTCTTAAGAAGATTAAGCCGTAACAAACATCTGAAAAAATTGTTTTTGGAGATCAGCAGTAGCACTTATAGTTACCGAATTGACAGGTAACGATGAATTTGATTACCCTATTATCTGGCATATGGACTAGTCACTAGCGTTACGTTATATTTAACAACGTTTGCACCATGCGTACTTTTTAGTAAATATTCTATGCGGTTGAAGAAATACCTGATAAACATCATCGAGACTTCTAACTGCCTGGAGGCTCTAAGTCTAGGATACGCGGAAGAATTGGTACCGAATATATTTACGATTCTCGAGCCTCTCCGTCTCTATCACGCCAAACATCTGACGCATCTCAGTCTGGCGTCTATTAAGACCGAGCCTAAGTACGGCAATTATTTCGAGTTGAACAACACGGTTTTCAGCTCGTTTATCAGATTGTCACTCTTGACTTTGGATTACGAGTTTGTCAATGACACTTTGCTGAAGGCGTTAGACAACGGATGTATGCAGAGATTTGTAATTCACGTAACCAACTGGAAACGCGAATATCCGGGAACCACGAACAGAGCTTGGCAGGCGTTTGTTCAGAAGAAGTAAGTGATCGCAGCCGCGTTTTAGAAAAAGGTTATCCTTGTCGCAGACGACAGATGACGGAAGTAATACTTAAAAATTATGTGTTTACGAACATTTATCTATTTCCAGCCCGCAGTGTGAATTGAGGCTGAACCTCATACACTCTTACGACGGCGTGAGGGTCTTGGATACCGGCATACTCTGTCCCGCTATGCCACTGACACACCTGAAAGTTCTGTTCTGCAAAAGGGTCAATATTAGCGCGCTGCTTCAATTATCGATGTGGTATTCGGACACGTTAAGATCGCTCACGTGGATAGACTCAATAGACCGCAGGCAGCTCATACCAGCTACGTTCGATCCAAACGATCCAAACAGGTGAGAAAGTTTTCTGTATTCCAGCCTCTCACGCGTTTCAGCAGGGGCTTGTGTATGCATTGCGATTCCGTTAGCACGATATAATCTGCATACGATCCCGTTACAGTCCGGACCCTTTGGTGTTAATGGCGTGGAAGTGTTCCAAGCTCAAGAGAATGGTGTTTCTGGGTTACAAGTATTATCAAGAGAATCTGCTGGCGATCGCGCGTCTCAGAGGCAGCACTCTTAAATTGTTAGTATTCGCAGACAGTGATATCATATCCGAACCCGGATCGTACGCATTGGACAAAAGCATTGCACATGTGAGTGATGATCAAAGGAGAAGATGTAATTTAACGAAGTCGATAGAACAGTAAAATGTTAATTAAAATTACGTTTATAATTAATATCAGGAAATTCAAGACATAATGGGCCTGCATTGGATGCCGTTGAACGACTCGAATCTACCAACGGTAATATTAAATTCTTACAAGGGCAGCAGCAAAACCGTGATCGTACCGCTGGTCCTGAGTGATCAGAAGTAATTCCTGGCGGAGCGCATCGAGGAAAATCTCTAGCCAAGATGATTATCCGACAAACGTTTCCGGACCATCAACATTCTCAGAAGTAATGTTATCGAATTGTACCTTTTATTCTTCTATAAGATTTCCCTTTTTCTTTAAACGAGAAAAGTACGGATCAAACATCGAACAGCGTACGCGCGCTGTGAGTTCAAAATCTCGTTATTATTATTAACGATATTCTCGTTTATTCGAGCCAAGAGCGGAAACCGGGATGCGATATGTGAGAGATACAGAGTTAAACGCACACGTAACTTTTTCCTCGTTCACAATATTTCTGTCGGTTCAGCTATATGAATGTGATAAGCTATAGTCAACTAGATCTATTTTGATCTGCTGATGGTGTATGTTCGATGCAAATTACGACACATTTGCAAACAACGAGACGATCTCTTCAGCCAAGAGACAATCTTCGCGGTGAATTATATGTACTATAATGTTTCTTTTCTCGAAAGCCACGATTTGATGTTGACGTTAAAGGAAATGATAAGGCGAGCAAGTGTATTTGACGCGTTAAGAGCAATGTGTTGTTAAAACAATCGCCTATGAAATCGATATCGCTGATGAAGGAAATCGGTGTACACATTCTGTACAACTACGATATTATACTGGTCAAATAGAGGTTGATACATCGAAAATACGTGGCCGAGAACAAAATCGCGAGAAGCCCGCGTGAATCCTTAAAGGGGCTTCAAAGTTAACAAAAGTTGGAACAAGGATACGAACGATTTATCCGGCAGAAAAAGAAACAGTCCCAACGTATATAGCAGAGAGGGAAAGAAAAAGAGGTTCGGATCTCGTAATCTTCCACTGGAAAAAGGAAATGAAATTCCAAACGCATAGAAGTAGAAACGCGTTCACACAATAACATATTTTTCCAATTCTCTGGGAACTTAGGTATGATAGCGAGCGCCAAGAGCATGACGCGCGAGAGAGTTAAATATCTCTAGTGAGACTTTGCGGGATGAGAGTTCGTCGAATGAGCGGCGCGTGAGCGAAAGAAGAAATAAAAAAAAAAACGAAAACGAAACGAGAGCAAGAAGTCAAGTCGACGCAGCGATCCGAGGTTATTTTTAATACCAAGACCAATCGGACGCTTTTGTACAAACGTTAACGTACGCGCACCCGAATAGCGGTCGACACAACTTGATGGTGCATAAAGCGCGGTCACGTCTGCGCGATAGCTTGCGACAAATGACAAGTAGGCAGATCGAATGCAAATATAACTTGTCTATACTCACCGTGCTCTTAGCGACCGCTGATGACGAACACACGAATTATAGTGTTATCTGTGAAATCGGAATTATTAGTCGTTAATCGTATATGTATGTATATGTATGTATAACTGTATTATCTGTCGAACTTTAAAACACGTCAACATTCGGACGCAGCGCGCATCTATTTCTGTCGTGCGATTAACGGTGACGATTTTGAGAGTGTGTTTACGAGAGAAAAATAGCAAGGGAGAGAAAGATGTGAGCGAAAGGGAATGAAAGTGAGAGAGAGAGAGAGAGAGAGAAAAAGAGACAGCGTAATCCGTAACAAAGATAAAATACCAAAATGCAATCGTATATACGCCGTATACACGCAGTTTACTATTCCGAGAAGTTATTTACTTCTTTTCGAGTCCCCTGTATAATTATATTGTCGTGTATCGTGTAACTCATAGTCACCTGTAATATTGTTCTTTTTTTATACGTGGTTTCTGTAAATACATCTCGTGCGTTCGGGAAGAACATTCGGGTAACACGCGCGAACAACGCGGAGTCGTCGCGCGGAGGAGGATACACGAGCAGAAAAATATCGACGGATAGAAGCGGAAGAACCGATGTACAGCGCAGGGGATGGAACGCGTGCGAGGAGAAACCGTTTTTTGTTTTTTTCTTTCGACGTACGACCAGCTGTTATACAAGATGAATGGGCCTTAATATGTACCTGAGTCGCGGTGAAAGGGTAAACCGCAAGCCCTGAGAGAAATCTACCACCCGCGACATCCACCATAGACAAGTAACCAGTTCAAGCACCTTACGACTGTTGCGTTTCTGGCGAACGTACGTTAGCCAGAATAGCGATTACGAATCTGAGGTATATTACGCTCGTAAGTGCCCTTTCATTTCGTATTCCCTGCGTGTATATTTTTACGTCAGAGAAAAGGAGAGAATTGAGAAAAAAAGGAGAAATGAATCAGGTGGTTTCCGAGAGTCGTAGTTATTTACGAACGCGGATGTAATCGACTAAAATTCGTTCACTAGTCGTCGATGTCGCGCAGACAAGACGGAGAAGACTTAACAGAATAATTTTACCTTTCTTCTCGTTTCTTCCTTTGAACCGATGGAAATTGCGCGTAAAGAAAAGAGAGAAAGAAGAATTACATGGGGGGATGTGCTGCCCGACGTATGTGTGTGATGAGCGATCGTAATGAGCGAAAGAGAGAGAGAGAGAATAACAAAAGCGAGAATACAGTATAAACGAGAAGAAAGAAAATCATGCGACAATTGCGCGAAAATAAGTTTAATAAGCGTGCGAGTGACAGGAACGAGGAAGATTATAATCGAGAGCGCGGAACGAGATGATACGCGTTTGAATGTATACCGAATATCCGCGGAATCGTAGAAAAACAAAACACAAGTGATTACGATAGTACCATCTCCGTGCAGGTTCTCTGAATAATAGAGTATAATATCATAGAAGGCAACCGTGCAGTTGCGCTTGACGCGGGCACAACGCGCAACTAGATAATCAGTTGTTAGGCGATACATAATAACGACGAAACCATACACACACACACACAAAAGCATATAAGACTGAATCTGCCGAGAAAGCAAAGAAAGAGGTGTAACACAAGTCAGGCGGGCTGCACGTTGCCGCGCATGCTGTCGACGTCATATTCATAAAAAAAAGAAACGACCGAGGGATGGAAAGCACGCTGATCGCGAAAATCATCGATACTCCGAGTTCATTGAACATGGCCGGACAGGTCGTCTGTCACGTTTCGATTCACGTTTTACGCTGTTCCACGTCGCGCTTTGAACAGGTTCTCCTCTCCGAAAGTTGCTTTTCATCCTGCTCGGGAGTTTCATCGAGACCGTTTTGCCAGCACGAAAGTGATTATTTATGAATATGAGCGTGACGAGAGCAGAAGAAAAACACAAAAGGGGATGGTGCACCAGCTAGCGTTTAGATCGGAATAAGCCCTGAGAGCTCACTCGAGACGGCGGTTCTCGTAGCCGAATATTGTAAACTAACCCATTTAAGCAGCCTGCCAAGAATCAAAATACTGTAAAATATCAAACGGACGCTAGCCAGTACCAGAATGCTAAGATCTATTTTTTAAGAAGCGAATGTATATTTTTGTACTAAGGCAGGCCTTAGCGTGTGATCGTGTCTTCTTACGTGTAATGGCGAGACGAGAGCTGTGATTATAACGTGTCGGTTATGCGAAACAGGGAATGAGAGAGATCCAACACGGATGAAAAGCGTCGAACGCGTATCGCGCACAATTATGCGAGCAACGCAGGGAACCGAGGCGAGAATCCCTGAATCGATTGTTACCGAGTGAGCTGTAGGCATAGACAGGGCGTTATAAAATCGAGAATAAAACATCTGTGATAAAATAGAGAATCTTACGAGCGTGCTCGAGAGTGGATGAAGATCGATGAGCTCCAGTAGAGTAGGAAACAAATCGAGGGAAAGAGGGGAAAGAAAGAAAGACAGAAGGCCGAGGGGGACCGGTAAATGGAGAGAAACACGAATCCACGGGCGCGTGGATTCAACGAAAAGAAATTCGTGAGATCAGAGAATTCCTTCGAGATTTTTGAGCGGGGCGACTGATTCCGTAAGCGCTTCGAGGAAGAGTTGTCATGCTCGATATATATGATCGATCAGTGGCGGATCGAAAGAGAGACGGAGAGAAAAAGTGAGAGACTGTTTTTCGACGAGATAGCCCGGTCTAAAAACTAGTGGACGACGACCCGACTAAGCTCACCTCGATCGCGCGCTCCACGTGGGTTTGCAACGAGAGCGTTTTTTTAATATAAAATATATATATATATATATATATATATATTCTTTTTGTGTCCCGTGAGAGCTATGGCATCGGCGCATGAGCAACTACTCAACCGAATAGCTCGAACTGAGAGCATATTAGCGTATTTCTTCTGCATAGATAAAATACGTCTGTAAAAGTTGAAATTTCAACTGAATGAACTCTGTAACGCGTAGTTCGAGATAGTATTTTCGCTCGTTTTCGCGCTGTTCGATGCGGCGCATGCATGCCATACCATATGGCACGGAAGCCATACATTATTTCCACAGCGCGCAGTTTTCCTCTCGCGAGAAAACCGCTTTGTCTACGACATTCCACGGCGAGAAGCGAGGACCGTGTGAGACTTGTGCGAGATCTGCGCCAACAAGTCGACGCGAGTTACTGTCGTGCTTCGCCGACTTCCTAATAGACGACGCGATAACGGGCGGTAGCCAACGCGGCTCAATCCCATCGCCCAGGTAGAAAAGAATCTTCACGCCGTGGCGGTTAAGCGTTTCTCCTTCTCAAAGTCGTTCACGATGAGGCGAAGCGCACACATTTAGACGAAATATAGCAGAGAGAAGGAGCATGCGTTAAATTATAATATATATCGTCGACTGAGCAAAGATCGCACAAGATTATCGCGAAGGTACATCCAGAGTATGTGTATGTGTGTGTGTATATATATATATATAGCAAACTATATATATATATCTATATATATATATATATAGTTTGTGATTTTGACACGGACGCGACACGGAGACGCATTTTGTCAAACCCGCGCGAATGAGACGGCGATCGTCGTTGTCGGGTCGGTCGGCGCCACGAGTAGTATTATAAGTTCCTAAAAGAAATATTTTACACGATTTAAGCGATAGAACGAAGAAAGACCGGCATACGAATATCTGTATACGAACAGAAGATAAAGAGGGAGAGAACATTCAATTCACCGTACTTTGTTCGTTCACTCGTTCCTTATTTCGTTCGTTCGTTGATTCCTTTGCTTTCGGCGCTTTCCAATGCCTTTGGACATCAGTAACATCGTTAGAATTTAACGAAGTATGAGTGTAATCAAGAAATAAAAACATATACATATATAATCCATTCCAGTCGACGGGAATGAGCGTAACACATAATGTTGTGAGCGCGAACGGCCGAAGAGCACGCATGATCGTCAATGAAACTGCTCGGAGCTAGCCGAAAAATATATATCGTGTAATATCGATCGAGAGCAGACCGTTTCTGCAACTTTATACGAGTTGTATGTTTCGATGATCACGGGCGAAATTTAAGAAGGATCGTCGAACCTTAATCGAAGATCTCGTCGATCCTGAGAAGAACAAGCGAGTTCGTAACAACATTGTCTACAAATGTCCGTATATAAGTCGAGACCGATCCTGCTTGAAAGTTCAAAGTCGAATTTGATTCGATTTGCTTCACCCGCTCGAAATGTTCGTGAAACGCACAGCTCGTACGTTTCCGATCGATCGGTCGATCGATCGATCGATCGTACTTGCCGCATTTCGTTCGTTCCGATCCGATCTTTGCCCATCGGGACACACGGACAGGAATGACATTGTCAAACACGTGCGTTCGTCTATATCGCAACGTAACGATAGACGAGCAGCGTTAAATGCAAGCACAACGAGCGGTGTAAGAGCAAGAGCGACAGTTTGTGCAGTCGCACAGTCGCACCGAGAGGTTCCTCACAATCTTTCGCAAAATACACTCGGGCCCAAGTATGTATCTTGTCGTTACGTTCATTCATAGTTCCGGAGCGGAACCTACGAGCGACGTCCTAGTTCTAGTTTTGCATGCGCGATGTAATCGTTACGAGCATACATCGAGTGCCCACACATCGAGAAAAGTTGCGCGCTGTTACGTTACAATCGATTTTCGCGTGATCTTCGTAAAACGAGCGACCCAAGGATCCAAGGCCTCGAGGACTTAAGAGTTAACGATTCGAAACCTCTGGGATTTTAGGATCGTGGATTAGTAGACTCGATGATGTGCGCGCGCGCGAGAGAGAGAGAGAGAGAGAGAGAGAGAGAGAGAGAATGTACAGTGTGAATCTCTGTACTTAAGCGATAGTTGTAGAATCGGAAGGCTTGGTTTCACAGATCCGCGATGCACGGCAGACCCAAGATCTCGGAACTTCGGGATCCGAAGACTGAAATATTCATGCACTCGGAAAGAGATCGCGCGCATTCTCACGAGATTTCACGCGTTTGAAGCTCTAATCCGCAGATTCCAAGAAATCCGAGGACTCGAAGTTTCATAAGAATCCTAGATAACTCCGCTGTACCACTGGTAGAACCGATTGTACGAACGTTGCTCGCTTGCAACGGTGCGTTTGGTGGCGATCGAATGAGGAACGCGTATGCGAATCGGCGCGATCGAACTTCTTTCGACACTTACCGCTGTCTGCGAGATCCGTTTGTGTCGTAACATCGATTTAATTGAGCATCACCGAAGCATTGCCATTCGAAATCGTTGCTTCGCAACTTCGTCGTCCCTTCCGAGCCGGGTCTCCGAGCTGACGCGAGACTAGGACGACGCGATCAAGCGGACCAAGATACACCTGTAATTACTTCTCGTCGACCGTATATAGCATTTAGCGTTTCCGTTAGATATTAGTCGTCAGTGATTTCGATGTCGATTGCACAAATCGTGAGCGAAAGTCATGCTCGCCGCGATTTAGCATCGCGTTCCTCATCGGCAAAAGCGGTGCTTTGTCAGCATGTAATTCACATTTCGTGTGGACGATCAATAACGCCGGGCCGACATCGCGATCGGCGTCGATTAATCGTCATGTCTATGGAATGAACATGAGTTCTTGTATGTGCAACACGTATTGTGTGAATAATAGCAAGTGTAATTCGGGATGTGAAAAGGGATGTATCAATGGTGAGAAGTTTGAGTTTTCGCGAGCGCCCTACCTTTGGATTCTCCCTAGTATAACGAGACTCTGATGTATGCATCGAGGAGTTTTGCCGAAACGATCAAATCAATCTGCCGCGAGTGAAACTGCGCTTTGTCCCGAAATTTGGAAGCAAGTTGCGGCTGCAAAATGGACTTTCCTCATTGCCGAGTAAAATAAATCGCTAAAGGAAAGTCGCTCCCGAATTCCGTCGAGGACAGGATGAATCGCTCTTACATACGGTATGCTTTTCTTCGAAGAGTCCGCACAAGCAAACCTCAAGACGATCTCGTCCCCGTGTGAGGACAAATTTCGTTTGGATGTAATTCCGCTGTAATAACGAAAAAAAAAAAAAAAAAAAAAAAAAAAAAAAAAAAAAACGGGTTTACGCGGGTTTGTGGACGTGCCGGACCCGTTCCCGTTCCGTGTGCCGTCGATGTGAGATGAACGGTGCGACATCGGTGCGAGATAGCACTGACAATCTCATTCGTTATTGCTTGCGACGTCGGACCCATCATCCGAACGAACCAACCGCGCTATGTTTTTCGCCGCCAATGATAATCGCGTCTCGCACACATTACTGGATAATTGTCTCATTTAATCAATATCGAGATTAACGAATCATATGAGATGTACATGTGTGCGTGCGTGGGTATGCGTGTGTGCGTGTCTGTGCTGCCTGTTCGTTATGCGTATCACTGTACGTGCGCGTGAGCGCGCCGACGAGAGAGGCTTCGTGATCGTAGATTAATTACCGCGCGGCTTAATTCGATGATGGATCGCGGGAGGCTGGTTGATTCTTCGCTGTCCTTTGCGTCCTTTGTCGTTACGTCTGTTCGGACCGTTGCAGCCATCAACAGCGACGTGCCTCCGGTCTGCCGAACACGTAGCACGAAGCTGTAATCGTGCGTTATTTTCTAAGCACTATCGATGTTAGAGCCACTTTCCAATGCCTTCGACACGCGTCGAATTGCATCCAAGCAACGTATATAAAAAAATGTTACACTGCCCGAGACAATTAGAGGATCACTTTCTCGAAGAAATTTGTTAATGTTGAAATATCTGATATTTTATCTTAATTTTAACGGGCAATGCTTACTGATTTGATCTAATTAGAAATTACGGTAGAAATGCACTATTATCTACACTATCGTCAGTGGCGGATCTATAGTAAAATTAATCAGATACAAACTTTGCATGCCTCAGAATGCCAAGAAGCTTTATATCGAGAGATATATATATATATATATATATATATATATAACAAGATACATCGCTTCCAGCATATTTTTCTTTCAATTTTGATCTAGTCTAATCAGTTATTTTGTTAAGTGATAATTTTATGTTAACTGTAAAATTTATATGTTGATTCTATTTCTTGTTATATAGATGTATTTTATTTGTAAAACGTTTTTTTCTAGCGCAAGTGCCTTTTGTATGTTAGCTTTGTTAATAGTGTATAAGTAAATATATTCATGAGCAGAAGCTTTTTGAGAGAGAGATATATATATTAGCAATGTCAGGTGTTCGAAAATGCAGATCCACTGCTGGCAATGTTGAACATGTCGATGACAATTCTACATGAATAACGATATGAAACGAAAAGTTTGAAACGTGCTACAAAAATGCATTGCACGTTTTTAATAAAAGCGTCAACTTTATTCAAGTTTGCTCTTTTGTAGTACATATATTTACTTAAAAATATTTTAGAACTTCTTTTTTTATAATCATTAATATTGGACTTACAAAAGTCAGTCAGAGCGGTGATCTCTTAATTGTTGTTGAGCGGTGTATGACCGATTGTCGACTCGACGATCGTTCGTTATCGGGCACACGTTTTAATTTTTTACGTGCCGTTATGCATTACGAAATCAACAATGGGAAAAGTACTCCATCAGTCCTTTCGAATGGAATCTGATTTAACGCTTTGACGACCAGTACCGAGATCTACTTAAATATACGTTTAAGACACTGGGTGTGTTCGTCCTGTTCATTTTTACACGCCTTACTGAAACAAAAGTAAACGAACGAACGAACAAACTGGCTTGAACGAACACGATGACGCTAATAGAACACAAAAATCATTACATCGTCGTCACCGCGTTAAGTCATCGCACGAATATCGGAGTACATAGTCATAGGAAGGGAAACGGTGGTTTCGATTGTTATTCGATTCAATTGATTCTTTCATGTGCTCGTTACTAAATCGAACATAATCGAGATACTTGCGCGACGCGATGTGATACATATATTTTTTCTTTTTTTGCCCCCCCCCCCTCACCCCCCGTTGAGTACGCGTCTTTTTCCTCCTCGGACTGCTTGCGAAAGTCTCTCTTGCAGCTTCGGTACATTTAAACGTTTCTCGTATTCTATTTGTACGTTTCGGTACACTGTTGACCGTAACCCGAGTTCGACGGCGCGTTCTGACGCGAGTTCGATCATCTCCAGCTGAGAACACGCGATGCATCGTTAATGCGCGTGCAAAACTTCTCGCAAGTTAATCCAGGAACGATGCAAAGACGTTTCCCCGGCGTATGTCCGGCATTTAAGCGGAGTGCAACGTTCGTCGTGCGGATTCGCGCAGCGCTGAGGATCGTCCGTGTGCGAACCGCCAGAACTCGTGTTACACATCGTAGAAGTCTGTTATTGTGCAACTCTGATGTTATACAATTATCTATTACCGTTTCTCCGCGGATACATAGTCCCGGCGTAACGTTTTTACATGCCCGTACCGGTCGAAACTGTCATCTATCACTAAACAGTATTCTTTGGATCTCTCGAGATCCAGTAGAATCGCGTGCCGAGCTATTGTTTTTGCGTCGCTCCTGTAATAATAGAAATCAACTGTTTTTTGGAAATGTGAATCGATGTTTAAAAATGTATGAATCGATAAATAAATAATGCATGGCATAAAATAGCCCGTTTGTATCTGTGGATTAATTATGGCAGTTGTTGTTCTTTTCGCAACTTGTGAAGCGCTTAGATGTTTCGCATCGGTGAGAAGTGCTTCCGGTACTTTTCCCTCGAATCGTGTCGGCGACCAGCAAGGGATTGCCGGGGCTCGAAGGGTGACAAGATTCATCGTGTCTCCCTCCCTCCCTCTCTCTCTCATTGCATTCTCCTACTCTCACCCCTCTGCTTATTCAACCCAGAAGGTGTAACACTGTTGGTGATGCGCGGAGACGATACCCGGCGGAATTGAGCCCGCTGGAGAGTAAGTGGGGGAAGAGGTGGAGACACATTAACGAGGCGAGCAAGGCCGCCATGTTGAGTCACTCTCGTTAATTTTTGTGCAGAGGCATCGCGAATTTTTTCCCCGGTCCGCGCGCTCTCGGAAGGTAGCCGCGCTCAAGGTTGTGTGCCCGGGCGCGCATCGCGGCCGCGGTAAATCGTTCGGCCAGCGGATCCCCACCTTTCCTTCCCTTTCCCTCGGTTTGCCGGTTATCCCGCGTTCGGTCGCGCACGCAACTGTCTTTCTCTCTTCCCTCATGCTTTCCTCGTACCCAGTATCAGCGGCACTCTGTAAAGCCTTGTGCCCACGATGTTAGAAATCGGTCCGAAATCTCGAGCCGAGAATTGCGGCTAGTCAACTTGCAGCTTTGCCGTAAGAGCGTAAGTTGATTGGCCGCATAATTCTCGGGCCGAGATCTCGAACCGATTTCTAGCATCGTCGACGCAAGGATGCGAACGTCGAGTCCAATGGTACGTATAAAATCACGTTCGATTTTACTCGCAAATGCGGCTACTTCATTCGTTACTTTCGTGAAGTTTAAACGAGTTTAGTTGCCTAAGTATAATTCTTAAATATTTATCTTATAATTCCTCTTTTAAATCTTAAAGTAGTAGTCGCAATAATGTACTCGTATGTATTTTGATATTGACGAAAAAAAATGAAACTTCGAACGATTAGTGATCCTGAAAATCAGAAAGACATCGCAGCTCGATAATTAAATAGAGCGTCGTCGCCCGTCGGTGATCGAGTTCCCCTACTGCCCGATCTCTGGTTTTCGTCTTTGTCCCCGCGCGCAGTGCTCCAATACAGAGAAACAAATCCCCTTTCGTGCGCATTCGAAAACCTGCGCCATTGACCACTACTTGATTGCTTTGGCAGACCCGTGTTAACGAAAGGCGCCTTCGTGCGCGTTCATCAAGATTCACGCATCGATTCTCATTTCGTTTCATTCGACATAAAGATTTCGATTTTGTCCTCAGCCAGTGCGCGGGTATCAATTCCGTCCTTCCTCGTATCGTTTTTGTCCTTTCCGTAATAACGCAACGATACCCGTCGCCGCGGCGAAGTACTTACGCGACTGACGAGCGGGATCGCGAGCGCGTCTGCTAGTTCGTCCCACCGCGCGTGCGCGAAGACTCCCTCCCTTTCCCGCCCCGTCGGGGAAGGCCCTCGGTCGCGGTGTCGTTACTTGCGCGTGCAACTCGGGCATGGTAGGTGTTCCCTCCCAGCGTCGCGGAAAGTAGCGTGCCTTGTGTCCCCCGAGCGATGGAACGAGTTCGCGGCGGACGCGTGCCGGAACGCCGCGTACGTGCGTGATCGTGGAGCCGCGAGTCGCTAACCCGCGCACGCTCGTTTCGGCGGGCCAGCGGCCGTAGAGCGACCCGCGCGAACGCGCGGCGGTGCGAGCGGAAGACGCGACGGCGTGAAGCTGGGCAGGCCGAATCAGCCGGGCGGCCGGATAAACGCGCGCGCACTGACCGCGGACGAGCGTGGTGCACCGTGTCATCGTCGGGCGAGCCGTGGCGACGGGTCGAGTTCGGTGGGCGATCACAGTGCGCGCTTCTCGAGCGATAATAGCGGTGGTGCGGGTCGCGAAGTGCGCGAACCCGAGCGAGGTGTAAAGAGTGCAGGCAAGTCGGAAGCGAGCGGAGCGGGGAGGGCAGGAAAAAACGACGATCAAACGGCCGGCGAACGAAACGTGCGCGCGCGCGCGCGCGTCTCGCTTTTCGTTCCGTTTCGTGGTGTACCTTGTCGATAAACATTTGTAGAGTAATATCGAGAGGAGGAAGAGGGGAGTCCAGAAGTCCGACTCGCATGTCCGCTGCACCGCACGAATTCGTGTCTATCTTCGACTTCGTAGGTACGTATCGATACGTAATGGACGTATAATTATTCGTAGCGAAAAAGGGGGACGGGCAGGGAGGGAAAAGAAGGCAGAGATAATGGAACGATTCAAGATGTTCCGTTGGTCGGGAAAGATGCGATCTGAAGTTTTCTCAATTAGCGATTGCGGAAGTTTCTTTACAGAATCGTGCTTATCGCGTTGGAATTGTAGGCACGGCTACATTTTTAGAACTTTTACATTATTTATGTGCACAATTAATAAGTCGTATATTTTATAATGAGGTTAATGTAAATTAAGATTGAGAGTTTCTGTAAAATGTCGCATTTAATTTTTTGTTTTATGTGCTTTTATTTATTATCGTAATTTTATTATTACTTGGGGCACATTAAATTGCTTTCAACAAAGATTAAGTCCAAATTAGATTTAATTAATTGAAAATTTAATTAGAACTTGAACTTCAATTATTGCCTAATTATGTATGAAGTATATATGAAATATGAATTATATTGATTAAAATATAACGTGATATTTTTCTCCATGTAATTATGCATTCAAGGTGTATCTATTTTCAATAGATAATTATTTTTCCAAATCACTTCTTATAAAAAGTCTTATAAAAATTAAAAAATTAATTTTTGTAAAATATTTGCTATGTATAAAATATATATTTACAATACACAATATATCTATGATTTTATCTTTACGTAGTGCGAGTTGCGTATGCACGCACGCACGCACGCACAACACGTACACATACGTATACACACATACACACAAGAGTACATAATACTAAAAATATATGATATAATTATATGTGCTTGAACTTGGCTATAAATTTATGAGTGCGCGATACAATTTTAGAAAATGCGAAAAACGTATTATTGAAAAATCAAACTTTCAGCTAATAATTCTTAAGAAGAGAAACAAATAATTCGTGACCAATATTTGATTGTTACCTTTAGCCTACATACACTGATGTTTCATTTTCATTTGTGTCGCGATGAGACTCCGAAATAGGCCGAAATGTTGGCGTGTGTACTTGCCAATCTTGTTGAGATAATTTTAATAGATCTCTACCGATATATGTTCGGATTCAGGCTCTAATCAATCTCCTCTCCTTTTTTCTTCCTATCAATTGTGTCAAACAATATAAGACAACAACGATCAGGAACGATTAGAAAGTTTACGGGACTTCAGAAATAAGTAAAATGTCGAATCTGGGTTACGTTCCGAAATGTCCTCCCTAAGGAAAATTTTATTTAATGGCCGTTCCGAAAGCTTTTCGAGTATTTCCGATTGGTTCCGATTCATCACTCGAGGAGGGTGTCCCAAAACTGAGAGAAAGCGTTTCCTCCATTCGTGTAAAATTCTTATCTGCATTCTATGCGAGTGAACAAGGAATTGAATGGCGACAAGAAAAGTTCAAATTACAAGTTCTAAAAGTGCAAGTTACAAAGAAATGGATAGCATTCCGGTTATATTTGAATTTAATATGGGGGCCTACCCGTAAGTAAATGCAATGAATTACAATCCTATAAAACCAAGCAAAGAATTATAATTTTGTTTGACAAAATGTGTAAGAATCATATCTTTATTGATGTAACTTCAATTGATGTATGATTCCTGTTTATAATTTAATACTATATTTAATATTATTATTTAACATTAATGTTATTTATTTTTTTGTATATCTGGGCACAATTCGATCGAGATAACTTTCTAAATTAGGCGGAACGACTTGAGATCCACGTAGACACTTTCTTTTAATAAGTGTAGCAGCATCATCATCCGCTCATCTCCTGCATCTTCCTCTTCACTAATATACGTGCCGCGAAGAAGAGGTAACCAAACCGAAGACACTTCGTCGTGCCGTTTTAAATCGGTTTCAAATTTCTTTTCTCTGGCTAGTTGTCTTTTTCCCTTCAATGTGTACCAAAGCTAGATTTCTCTCATTTTTCTCACGCGCTTCGGCTATTTTATCTTCCTTTTCCCCTAAAAACAGTTTCGGAACGTAACCACACTGAGAAAAAAATGTAATTGATCCAACGAAATATCTTGCCACGGGGTGCCAACAAAATATATACTTATTTCGACAAGTCATATATTGAAACAAATATGTAGTTCTTGGATTACACACATGAGAATTATAATCCAACAATTATATATTTGATTCAATATATAACTTGTTGAAATAAGTATATATTTTGTTGGCACCCCGTGACAAGACATTTCGTTGGATCAATTACATTTCTTTCTCAGTGCATGGAATGCGACAGTCTCGTGTTCAAAAAGAAAGTTTGTTGCAAAAAGATTGTTTGTTGGGTGTGTTCCAAAATCCTACCTTGGTAACCTCGTTGCGTTGGAGTGATAAAGATACAAGAGTGAGAGTAAGAGAGAGGGAGAGAACCCGGGTAGAGTTTTGGAACACACCCATGATGGGGCGATGCCGAAAAAGACGCATAACGGTTCAAAGTGTGAATAATATCGGA
The DNA here is from genome assembly GCF_003672135.1 of Ooceraea biroi. Classification (NCBI taxonomy): domain Eukaryota; kingdom Metazoa; phylum Arthropoda; class Insecta; order Hymenoptera; family Formicidae; genus Ooceraea; species Ooceraea biroi. Next base: position 5,064,174 of record NC_039506.1, read on the forward strand.
AAATAAGAAATTCGTTTTCTTTAATGTCTAAACTCTTGTATTCTACTTTTAACTATCATTTGCTCTTGATTAGATAAAGACGATTTATCTTTCGACAAAATCTAGCGTAGTTCGACAGATGATCATTGAATGTGTTATCAGCTATTTCTTCTATTTTAAACGGATGTCTACTGTGTCTAGACTGGAGAGAATCATTATCGATGTATCTCATTTCTTTTCATTGCCCCCGTTTTTCTTTTTCCTAGATAGATATTTTTTCTGTATTGCCACCTGCGCCTTCGATATCGTTCTCCACGGAGGATTCATGCACTATATAATGAAATCATAAGAATAACTAAATTTATTAAAGTATCAACCAATAGTATCTTAGATATTTTAGTACATTTATTCACTTTGTAACTCTCGCTACGTTGCGCAATGCACAATCGATCTTAAGTGCTCAGGCATTCACTCAGTTTTTTTGGTATTGAATTTTATCATATTAAGTTCACAGTTTTGAGCGAATTCCTTAACATATAAATGAATAAATATAACGAAAGATTTCAGAAATTCATAAATTTTCAATCATCAAGACGTTCAGAAAAATATTGGAAAACCTCGAGAAATTGAGGTAGAAGATGAATTTTTGGAAGGTAAAAAAAATACTAGCATTGTAGGGCAGGACCGTATGACGTCATATGAGTAAGAGATGAACAAAGAAAGAAACATGAGCGACGGGAGCGCCTAGTTAGTTCTGATCTAGGGTAACATCAGGTCTGGTGATCCGCCATGATAATTTTTCCAAGTCATTCACATGGATCTCTTATCTCGCGGTCCTTATCTAAATTATTTCACTTTACATACAGCGGTAAAAATAATTTCACTCGTCCATGACACCGACATTAAAATCCACCGGAAATTATCCGAGCTTAGCTTCGTGATAACGCGCCAAGCGAACGCCAGTTTTTCCCTTGCCGAAGTCTGCGAAGTACTGCCGTAATACTGTTCTAAATTTAGACGAACGCAGGCAAGTTAATCAATCGGTCATTATCGGATTTCCGCGCAATGCCGCATTATTTAAGACGACGATGATGGGACGAATGACGGTCTCTCCGGTGGTTTATGTTTACGTGTGCGTGTCCTGACATAACTTGACGCCGCCGCGTGAAATTACGTGTATACGTTCCCGTGCATACGGGGAGTTTAGGGACCTTTGGGAGAGTACGCGACATCACGTGACATCGCATGCCGGCGAGTAAGACGAGGCGGGAGAGAAGAGAACTACGCACGCAAGCGCGCGTTTAAGGGGGGAGCCTGCTTTAGAACGTTGAAAATAAGGTATAATTTTACGAATTTTTTTGGAGAAACTATACAGCGGATCATTATAAAACTTTGATGCATTTATTAGTACATGTTTAAAGATAAAAAAAATTATTTTTTTATTTGAATATATCGCCTGTAGAGGTCGTCCTGGAGGCATCTTAGTGCAGCTGGCATTGTAAATTGGTGAGCATTCTCCTGCCTCCAAATTTCATCCAAACTGAAAAATTGAAATATTTTCTCGTTATTTATGAATTCCCATCGTCGATGAACCTTTAATATTCATAAAAACATTAAGTTAAACAATTATTTTTGCATGAAAAAGTTCAAAAACTTTGCCTAAAAATCGTACTTTTGTGTTCTAAGCTCCACCATTTTGGCACTTTTCAACTTTTTTCTTCTCTCTTTGGTTCATCGACGATGGGAATTCATAAATAACGAGAAGATATTTCAATTTTTCAGTTTAGACGAAATTTGGAGGCAGGAGAATGCTCACCAATTTGCAGTGCCGGCGACGCGGCTGCACTAAGATTTCTCCAGGACGACCTCTACAAGCGATATATTCAAATAAAAAAATAATTTTGTTTATCTTTAAACATGTACTAATAAATGCATCAAAGTTTTATAATGATCCGCTGTATAGTTTCTCCAAAACCAATTCGTAAAATATACCTTATTTTCAGCGTTCTAAAGCAGGCTCCCCCCTTAATCGGTCCGCTGCCGTACGTAAGGACCCACGTGCAATAGCGTCGGACGACCGTAGCTCGTAGCGTCGCGCGATGAAAACTGCAGCCTCGCGACGCACGGAGCGCTCGGATGCTACTTGCGACACGCCGACTAACGCAACGCGATAGGACAGGAGTAGGATGCCGCGCGCGCCTAGACGTGCACGATGTCAGTCGCGCATGGTTCCCCGTAGAACGCGCGGGATAGGTTGCGCGCGCGAAACGGCGGCCCGCCGAAAAACATCGCGAGCCCTCCGTGCCTGCGGCGGTCGTCACCGCCACCGCCGCCGCAGCCTGGCGGTGGGGACCCTGCCGTCGAAAAATCGATTTTCCGTAGGGCATAAGGGCGCGCGAGCGACCGGGAGGGCGGCAGTGGGAGAGGGAATATGTACGGAGACGAAATTCGGGAAAATTCGCAAGGTGCGAGGGAGGCGGGAAAGAGCGAATGAGAGAGAGAGGGAGGGAGAAAGAAGCGCGCGCGAGGAGGACGTGTGTGTGCGCGCGTGTGCGGGCAAGAAAGAGATAGAAACGGAGAGAAATTGGTTTCTAGCCTGTTCTCTCGGCACGACCGCGTGTGGGTGAGCGGCTAGCGTGCGGCCGTAGTAGGGGTGAGAGGAGAAATAATTAATGTGCGACCGTTCCTCTCCCCGCGCTGCACACCCCTCCTGTTTCTTGCTTCCCCTTCCCGTGCCCTCCGTTGCGCTCCTCTACCGACCTACCTACTACGGGTCTCTTGTACCGCTACGCTTAGTTGCCATTGTGCCGAGACGCCACTTCCGAGGTATCGAATTCAATTCTTCGCGATTGTGAGCAGCCTCGCGTTGCCTCGTCGGAAGAATCCAGGCACGCGATCGAGTGATCCGCCGGTGCAGCACGATCGTCGACGTGGCCGTTGTTCCCGCCGTGATGTTGCCGTCGTCGTCGTCGTCGTCGTCGTCGTTATCATCATCGTTCTCATCTCGACGCTCGTCGCCGTGAGGGACCTTCGTCGGCCAGTATTTTTTCGGAGAATCGCCCCTACCGGAATCTTTAAATCCGGTAGGAGTTAGGTTAGGACAGTTACTTCCGCAGGTATTGGCCGATCGTCCGTGCGTCCGCCCTCCCGCCTGCCCTCTCGCCCTTCTCCCAGCGCCTTTCGCGACGCTGGTGGCGTCGTCTCCCGTACGGATGTTCCTTTGCTCCGCGCGTCGTGCAGGATTCTCGTCCTGCTGTTGAGTGGCGTCGCGCCGTTCGAGTGCGGCAGTGCCCGCGATCTCGTTCTCTTCGCTGCGCTGATAATCCGCGAGCGGATCGGAACGACCCCGGGCGTCGTTCAGGCCGAGACGGCGGGACGGCGTTTCGGAGCGCGTACGGGAATGCGCGTAGGAGAGATTCGGTAATCCAGTGTCGTACGCGAACACGAATAAATACACTCGGTGCGTGCCTCGCGCGGCAGCCCGTCGCTGTCGTGTTTCGCCAGAACGAGCGGACGCACGGACGGGCGAGCGAGCGTGTACGCGTAGCCGATTATCGTCGTGGCTTTCGTAGCGCGCGTTTTCAAACGGCACACGATACATGGGATGAGACTCGTGCTTGTTGATCGACTTTACGCCTGCCTTGTAATTACAGATTGACCGCGGTCGAAAGAATGGAGGCCATGGATGACGGAGACTCGGTAGTGGATCTGAGTATCAGGTAAAAGTTGCCATGTTTGATGTTTTATGTTATTTCGCGATTCTCGCTTGTCGTGTACTTCTTATCCCGCCTATATCAGCGATCGCTGAGTAGAAACTAGAGATAACGTCGGAATAGGCAATCGTGGCGAATTATAATCGTGCGAATTACAGTTTGCAATAATTTCATCACAAATAATAATAATAATAACAATAAATAATATTACATCGAATAATATTAAAGCTTAAAATGGAACGCTGTACAATGGTAATTAATGATAATACCGCCTTTTATCCAAGCCAGTTTCTTATCAGTATCGCTTGTTATCATTCTATGATGAATGGAGAAGTAGGTTGTTGTTGCTTCTTAGCTTGATATATGCGAATACATTTGAAACAGTAAAGTTTTGAGGCTCACTTTGAATCCGTTTATAATATATGCGATAACGAATATTTACATTTAACAGATTTTAAGTGTGATACATATTTTTCAGCAGCAGCGGCAGGCGCAATTCTCCGTCTCTTCCCGTAAATTCTGACATCCCGTTAGATTTAGGCGTTCACTTTTCCGCCAGTTCTAACTTGGAAAACAACATGCCGGAAGCTCGTAACATACAGAACGCAGCACGGGGTATTCTGCCTCTCAAACGGCCACATGGCGACGATCGCAAGCCACGTCGTAATCTTAGACCTAGAATCGAAAGAAGCTATGCCGAGAGCCCTGATGAACCCAGAATGAATGGATATTTAAACGGAAATGCATCGGACAGTGATGAAGGTTGATCTAAATTTCTGCTTGTTTTAGTGATGAAAAGTAGGCAACCGATTTGTGAATTTTTATTTTAATGCCGCATTTATTTGCACGCAGGTGACATGCCTCCGTTGCTACCGATCAAGGAACTCTCATCTGATGAGTTGGCTGAACGAGAGAGGACACTCAGGAAGTACAGGGAGGAACTCAAGTCGGAGGAAATGAAACTGGTGCTTCTGAAGAAGATACGTCAATCCCAACAATTAAAGGAGAACATCGCGGCGGTGCCAAAAGTGCCCAGCAAACTACCGCCATCGGTAACGGTTCAGCAGGTGCCGCACAGGTAAAGTTCCGCTGCTTCGTCGTTCCTTGCTTCGCGACTTCCGTATACTGTGATCGAATCCAATCGAATTAAGCGTTTTTTCTCACAGAACGGGGAAACCGCCGCCACCTTTACTCAGAGGTCAACCTGCACCAAGTAGAAGTAGTAGTTTACATGCTCCACCGCCTAGCTTGGTATTACCACCGACAGCTGGTCGCAATACCATTTCCAGCACGGGAATGCCTCCGAACATGGTGATACCGCAACCACCTCATCCTCGGGGGAGACCACCTAGTGTAGCCGCGGCGACCGTGTCAAGCTATCACGCGCCGACGGACAGAACGGAGAGATCCACGAAAGACCCCACACCAGCCCCAGCGCATCAAGTAAGTAAGGTATAACGAATCATCCCTTCTTATTTTTTATTAGCCTTAAGTTTACGCGAAAAAAATCGGAAATCGTTGAAAGAACATTTCTCAATTAAATGATTGGAAAAGAACGCGTTTCTAACACTTTCACCGTTACATATCGCCAGTAATCGTGTTGATACACTACAGCGCGCGCGAACATCGCTGTGCAAACACTGGCCGGCTGTGAAAGTGTTAAATAATTTTCTAATTATAAACAGCATATATAATACACATTATTGTGTTTTTCTAAACACAAAGCTGCTTGCTGGATCACAAGAAAATAAAGCCACTGCATCCTTAAGCACACCTGTGAATTCGGAACAGGTACATTCATTCGCCGATCAATGTGTAATGCCTTTTCATCTGTGTATTTCTAAAAGCTGTTTTTTTCTTGTTTTTTTTTTAAATTACATTGATCATTTTGAGTAAATCTGTCGTGGCGTTTTAATTAAGCTTTATTCTCTGTTTATGTTTTTAATTTCTAACGACTCTTTATTTTAATAACAAAGCTATACTTAGAAGAGTAATCTATTATATTTGAAAGCTTAGTATAAGTTAACATGTGTATGAGTACATTAGAGCTAATTTTACTAACATCTCTATTCTATCTAAATATATAATTGTTGCAGTAAGAAAAATGCTGCGGAAAGAAAAGATCTTTGAAAAATATTCGATTTGCATGCAGCTATTAAATAAATGCAACATATTATGTATACATATATGCTTATTACTATAGATATAAATTTTGAAGAATTGTCAAATTCTACTCGAGATATTTAAATACAATACTGCTTATAGCGTAAATTCTCTTATATTTGTCCATCTGAGGCATTTGTCTTGTGTTACTAGGATACTAGCTGTATTATAATTGTATTTTACATCACTGAATGAAGTGTTTCTTATATTTTTCATAATGTAGGAGAGAACAACGCGAGACGAGACACCCGCTCAACGTCAAGCTGCTGCCAAGTTAGCTCTCAGAAAGCAGCTCGAGAAAACGTTACTGCAAATACCACCGCCGAAGCCACCGCCCCCGGAGATGCACTTCGTCCCGAATCCTTCCAACACGGAATTCATATATTTGGTTGGTCTGGAACACGTGGTTGATTTTATAACGAAGGAGCCAGCTGTACCGCCACCACCCGAGCCGTTTGAGTGCTCGCAGTGCAAAACTGATTTTACACCTGTGTGGAAATGGGAAAAACCTATGCCTGGTGGTAAAAAGGACAGTCCCAGGGGGCAACATGCAACCTTCCAACGACCATCAGCCGGTCGTGATCCCAGAGTCATATGCGAGCATTGTGTGACGACTAATGTGAAAAAGGCATTGAAGGCAGAGCACACTAACCGGTATGTTTTTTTGTGCATATCGACACATTACTAACGTAAAAGTAGTAGTTTTTTGTCTTGGATTCTTGTTATTCAACTCTTTGAGGATTAATATTGAAGAATTAATTTTATGAATTAATATTGATGAGTCTATTGATAATTAAAAATATATTGTACATAGAAAAAATTCAAAGAAAATTGCTCAATTATCCAAACCGACAGTTTAAATAATTCGTGAAAGTTTAAAACTAATTTTTTAAATAATTAACTGTAAAGAGTTTGATTTTTATTATTTCTTGCTTCTAATGGATGAGCTTATTTCGGATTACAGATTAAAGACTGCTTTTGTGAAAGCGCTACAACAAGAACAAGAGATAGAACAAAGGCTAGCGCAGACGGCGTGTCCGAGTCCAGATCCTCCAGCCCCGAAACCAGTTCCTAAAGCAGCTACTCCCACAAGAAGAGTGGCCACGCCGCCTGCACCACCACCGCAGGTACCGCCGGCACCCACGTTAACGCCGACACCACCAGCGCCGAAATTGCAGGAGCATCCTTTGGTGAAGCTGGCTGAAAGCGGAAAATTCAGCCCGCATCACGCCGCTGCTGCAGCAGCCTTGCAGCAACAATTGCTCAGAGGTGAGTGAAGCGTGTAAAGTTGTTAAAAAATATATTTAACTATAGTAAAATTATTAAAATATTTCGCATAAAAAATTTATTAAATTATTAAAAGTTTTCTAAGACATAAAATTGTTTTGCAGTATGTGGAGCATAAACCGATTCTTTTCGTCCAATGTTTCAGAACTAGCAAAGAATCCAGTGCCGGGTATACCGCATCAACCTCTTCCCGCTCATATGATGCCTCATTTTACCTCGATATTGTATCCCTATCAATTAGCAATGGCACAGGCTGCCGGCAGCAAAGGCCTTGTAGAGTTACAACGACAAGCGGCGGATATACAACGTCAGTATCTGCTCGACATGATTCCGTCGCAAGCATCCCAAGCACAAGGCAATCAAGCACCACCGAGAGCTCACCCGCACAACTGGAAAACGTAACCGGACGCATTTAAAGGATGACACGATAGTAAATGCGGATAAAGATAAAAAACAGTGAACACATGTGATGGAAGACGGAACAGCACGTGATTCCCAGGTGTGTGCGTGTTTCGTTCCCAGAAAGGGAACGTCGGCGGAGTGTGCGATTGGTCGTATGCATTTTTGAACGTTACGCCAATCGCAGCGTTCAGTATCTCGGTTAAGATGAAGCTCAAGTTGATGCGTTGGGGGAGGCGGATTCGTTAGTACTGTATAAAGAGTAAATAATCGTTGTGAATATGTCAATTGACGTGTATGTTTAATGATTTTATTGTTATCTAAAGGGTCGAGATTTCATTTCCGTCATTGAGCATACATTTTTAACACTTGAATATGAATATTTGATTATTCAGAGAACAACAGAAGAATGACATTTTAAAATCGCGATTGTACGTTTCCGCATGATGAAATTTTCACACAATATATTATTATTATTTTTCATTGTCCACCGAGTCCACAAATAATCTAAGTGTATCGACGACAGCGTATTATTACATGAATGCAATCGCTTGAATTATTGCACACGGTTACTTGACTGGCTGTTGATGAACGAGCGGATCGTCTCGCCATTATTTTTTTTTTCTTTTTTCCATTTCGTCTACATCGTATGCTCCACACGGAAGCGAGTTTTTCTATCTTTTATTTTTCTAGCTTTTATTGAATAATTAATTAAAATCAATAAAACGTCTCCATTTATGAATTTTTACTCATCTTCTCTCTTTCATTTTTTTACTTATTTATTTATAACAAAATTAGTGATATTTAGCGAAATTGTGAAATGGGAACGCTCGTTCGTGCAACATCGCAAGTCCAGTAGCTCTGTTTTACAATATAATATAAAGAACCAAATAGACATTTGCAAGGCACTAAGTAAACCAATAATAAATGTAAAGTGATTTACGAAAGTGGGATAATTAATGCAATATGTGTTGTAAAGATAACCGCAGACGAGGAGGCGAGTGCGATGCAAGATTAGGAAGTTGATGGAAAAAAGGATCTTCTTAGGCCCTTAGATTGATAGTTAAGTCGATTTTTGCCGTTGATCTCGAGGAGTCTTGCGATCATCGGCAGTACCTGTACTATCTGTATATCTCATTATTTTCTCCGAACTGTATTTTTAAGACGAGTTAAACACAGGATAGGGTTGTAGGTAAGAGGAAAAACGAAAGAAGACGATCTTTGTAAAAGAAAAGTACGATATGTACGTGTGAGTGATAAAGCATGTGAGGTGTATAGCAATTTTTTTTCTCTCGATACGCAAGGTGTAGTATGATTTTTTAATGGGATGACACGAGTGTCACTCGCGCACAAGTATTCTCCTATCGAAATTGTTAAGTCGCGCATCAAATCGAATCGAATCGAATTCGCACGTGCCCCGCAGAACGATGTGCGAGGTATACGCGAGATTTGACTTGCGCCTTCGTTGAACACTGAAAATAAAAGACTCGGACGAAAATGGTGAGGATAATCACGGAATTCGTCTTTTAATGCAGCGCGATTGATTTCACGTCACATTCGATGTAAAAGTATTTAAAGCTCCTATTAGAGAGGGAAATACGTAATCGAGATTTTGCGAATTGTTATGAGATGGCGACCGCCGGATTCTTACGACGTCCTTTATAAATCTGCACTTAAACGAGTTAAACGTATCCGGCACTTATCCCAGCAATACTATTAATTATCAATACAGCCCCTTCTCCCCTTCTCCGCCTCTGATAGTCTGATTTCATTCTGGGCTAATCGATCTTGGTCATACATTTTCGAATCAATTAAATATATAGTACTATAGTCTTGATATTTCTTGGTATATGATACAACTTAATAAACTAAAATAGTGCATAATCGTCTCTCTTTGTATTACATGATAGATTTTGAACTCGTACTTGATATACATGTACACCGTAATAAGTCTACGATCGCATAATAGATCAAGATCTGTGTTTTTTGTGTAAGAGAAACCGTAATAATGTTGTCAACTAATTGCTGTCATCGAGGCACTACCGTCGTCGTTTTCCTAAGACGAAAACCAGGTGCGAAATATAATGACAATGTGAAGGAGGAGAGAATATAGACACAATATATCTTAGAAGCTTGAATGTATTTCCCCAAGAGAGAATGGAGCAATATTTTGTATAATTTTGATAATTGAAGAATTTATTTCTGAACCATCTTAAATAAAACAGAGGTTGAAAAGATTTAAAGTTACAAAATTATAAAGATTTATGTATGTGTGTAAAAATTAATATATTAATATACAATTAATCTTTTGTTAAACATTTCATATTATACATAGCAGTGTATGTATAATATTTTTTCTATATTTTAATTTAGCAATTATAATTGATAGTAACGGTAGCTAAAATTGCTAAATATATTATATTTTGAAAGTATTTCGCAAATTATATATGAGCATTCATAATAATGTAAAATAAATGAAACAAAAGTTTTGCATACTAACCCTTGTATGAATTACTACTTTTAGAAAAATTAAAAGTAACTTTAGTTATAAACAAATATTGACTTGTTGCTTAAATATCTTTATTTTTAAATACTTGTAATTGTCAAAAATTCTAAGATTGTGACATTTTTCAAAATTGTGTTGATCAGCATTAAATAAAATGTATTTGCAAACATTAAACGGCAAATAACAAAAATATAAGATATACGTTTGCGAAATCTCTCTATACAATTACCTAAAGTTTACATATTTAAAATTGTTATGCACAAATTCTGTTTGACACAGCACTGTTATTAAACCTACCTCATGTTTTATTAGATTGATATTAAAAATTAATTTTAGAATTTAGAATGCAAGATATGATTTGGTACAGACTGACAAACTAATTAAAATATTTTATAGAAACTAACATTTCCACGGAAAATGTCAATCTGGATTAAGAAATTGGAAAATATACGATTTTTAATGAAACTTACTATTGGAGATTTCTCTTAAGACGGTTTGAGAATAAACTCTTCAATCTCGCATTAATTTGCAATATGTTACATAATGGATGAAAGAAATGGATATCGCGGAACTTGAATTGCTCTCTGTTTGATGTGCAAAAAGAATATTATAAACTTTCTCTATAAAATTCTCTCTAACGACACGAGGATGTGCCTCAAGTATGACTCTTGGAATTTATGTCGATCCGATAGAAAGCAAATCATTAGGATCATCATCATCATCATTATCATAATCATTATCTGCAAATAAATTGACCACATCTTTCGGTAATCAGACCGCGTCTTGTTTTTCACAAAAAAAAAGATAATCGATATGTTTCTTTCTCTTCTTTTCTAGTCTCGTCTTTGAACCTCTGTGTGGTGCTGTTAGCAATTAAGCACTTTTAAGTGCGAGAGAATTTTATATCCCGCGAAAGACTTCTCTCTACACAACAAGAAACGAGGGATGGCGAAACATTTAGCAAAAACTATTATAGAATCCTAAGGCGTTTGCGAAAGTGAAAGAAAAAGAAAGAAAAAAGAAAAAATACGAGCCGAGAGTGGCCGCGCGTTTTATGGGGACATGAACATTTCATTATTAAATCAAACTGTTGAAGACTGTGTGACACGCGCACATTTTTTATTTTGTCACGAAGAAATTATTATATTGCGAAATTCGTATGATGGTCTTAGAATGTCACTATTCGACCGAGACGCTCTGTCCCCATGATTTTTAGAATAAGTGGCGAAATAAAGATTACCCAATACTCTGGAAACTATACGAATAAAGCTTACCAATGATTGTATTAAAAGATGATGTTTATTTATCTTTTATAATATTTGTTTTATGTTTCTCTTGCATTAATGTATCTGCGAGACTTTTCTTAGTGGTATTTCTAATTATCTAATTATTTATATTGGCGAATCCAGAGTTTTGTGTGTTCCATTATGGTTATTCTTTTAATTATTCAATGTCTTGCCAAGAATCAAAAAATAAAATGCTGGTGGTATAAACCTATATATTCACAGATTTTATAAATTTATACAGAGTATGAATTTACAGATTTGTAACCGATATATAACTCGATGTATAGAGTCATAAATCGAAACTTTTTTTTCCTTTCCAAGAATGTGTATGCTATATTTTCTCGAAACGCGCTTGAAATCTATTGAGTATTTACGTAGTCGATAATTACAAATTTAAGTTCAAAATTACAAAAATTTAATTTAGGTCATCGGGTAACTACAAATTCGCAGAAAAATTCTCTATTATCGATTTGAAATCATATTTTGTTTTATAAACATATATAACAAACATATATAACATATATAACAAATAATTCGTATGTAACTGTAAAGAAAGACAATTTTTATCTTTGTTTCTAAACTAATGTCACGTATTAAGTAAGCAAAATTATACATATTATCTAAGCAATATACGCAATAAACATATGTCTGCGAATTTGTTGTTTAGATTACAGTATCGATTGTAGAGTCAAAGCCTTCATTTAAGCAAAGTCATCTAGAAGTAATCAAATAGGACCAGTTTAACAACTCTGAAGGTAAACGCTATATTAAGAGACACGACGTAAAACTTTGATTACGCAACTTGATAATACGGTTATTGCGTTCTTTATTGCTGCTAATATCTGGTGCAATCGCGATTAAACCTCGGCAATTAATTCTGATTATGATAAAGAAGACAAGCTGAGTATTTTTATCAGTATTTTTATCGACTACCCGATGATCGTCATGGTAAACTATCACAGTTGGGTCATTGCCGAAAATCTTGTGACACGGTTAATCCTGCTTCGTTTCGTTGTATTGCGTTAGGCATTTCTTAAAATGCTTTGCGCAAAAGGGATACAACGTTGGATGGTCGCACGTCCTGCAGGCCGCTGCGAGATGAGAGCAGCATCTCAAGCTTTCACGGCAACAGGAAGCCCACAAATCAGGCCCGGCAGCGGCGCAATCATAACAGAAACAATCTCCTGCAATGAAATGCACATATAAAAAAAGGACCATTTAACATTCATAATATATATATTTTTAAAGTATATATCCTGGGTGTATCTCGAATATTCGTGGAATAAAATAAAATTTAATGTGCTGCTGATATTATTTTACATTTTTTTTTGCGAATTCTTCCACCAAAAACTTTTCAAAAATTCTAGTCTGTAATACGATTTTCAAATTAGTGGTTGTAGCCACAAAATTCCGAAAGAAATATTTTATGTAATGCATACGTATTATGTTATCATATGTAGTACGTGTGTGCATTTGCATTATTTTACATTACATTTTTATATAGAAATATCGATATATCTTTTATAAAATTAAAATTTGAAATTGCTACTAAATATGCCGTTAGAAATCGATGTATTAAGGATATTTCCTCTCATTGCATCTCGCGCTGCATTACTTTCTCTTGTCCGTTGTATATTTCATATCGTCGTGTCTTGCGTATGTCGCATAACGCACCTGAAAGTCTGTGACGTAAACTTGATCATAATCATTTGTGTACGTATATTATAGTAAAGTATACAAAATAAGCTGAAAAGAGTTTTCTGGCTCGGATATTGCACGTGTGACATTTTTACTCGAGAACTAGTTGCACACAATCGCGACATACGAAAGTTGTAATACTTTGAGAATCACTGCCTCGCGTGCGCTTTAATATCTACGCATTATTTGAAAGTACTTGTACGTTTCTTGTGACAACGTGTCGTCCGGCAATTAAACTTTCTCAAGTTTATTAAAGTAATAAAATGCAGCAAGCGTTGGCATACACAACTGCTCCGTAAAAATCTCGCGCTTCCAGATTTATCATTGTAATATTGTCTTTGACATTATTATTCTTCGATGTTGTCGCACAATTATCTTATAATAACTTGCTCAGATTTCCGCCTAAATAAGAATCTTATAATCTAATCTAAAGAAGAAATAAGAAGGAAAAAACGAGCTAAATCTTTTTTCACACACGTTAATCGGAGGAAGATGCACAACGTGATTTTCAGATTGCACTGCTCTTTTGCGGAACTCTCTGATCTGTGATACCAACCGATTATGTCATCCTACATTATTGTGTTAAATCCTATTGTTCCGTACGGAATTATTTAACTTTTATTTCTAAAATACAAAAACAATATATAATATGCGATTGTAATATTATAAATATTGCTTCTACATGCTCGTACATTTTTGCACCTGACATTTTTTAACTATCGGGGCATACAATGAGGCATTAACATCGCGTTGGCGAATAGTCATCTGGGAGCGGCTATTGTCAAGGTCAGGATCTCTATTGTTAAAGAGCGAATAGCGATGTTTTTCGTAACAGTGTGGAAGCTCGCTGACAGCATCGTATGCGGATTGCAATGCGGTTAGATGCGTGCAATCTCGATCGCTAGGATTTACCTCGGGGACAATCAACCGATCGACGAGCCTCGGCTCTTCGGCATTCCAGGCCTTCTTCACCCATGGGACAACTCGTGAACGATGCCTCGATGGTGTTTTCCCCAAGTATTGCGTCGATCTAAAAATATCACCATTATTTGTGTCAAATAGTTAGCCATCAAGATATAAAGTATAATAAATCAATAATAATGTAAATAAACTGTGAAGGCTTTCTAAATTTTATTGCATATTTATTTGATACATCTTGCGGAAAATTTTATTTTCTCTAAAAACAGAGTGATAAATTATAGAGGATGAGATGTTTAGTTTTATAATTTTAGATTGCATCTGCTTTTCAAAAAATGTGACCTGATCTTTTTCATAATGCAAAATTATATAGAATAGATCGATCGCTTCATAAAGTTATATTAAACTGGAACTATCTGAAAGTACCTAAAGAATGTGCTTCTGTCTATCTGTTCTTTTGAATCTTGTAAAGGTGGTAAAGGGTGCATGAGGACACTGTATTGCATAACAGCTGTGGGAGAGAGCTTTTTACAACCATTACTAGATATACGTTTGTAATATTATGGCTAACGTAATACATGGTAACATTTTCCGTATGCTGTGCGCGTAATCTCGTGCGACGCGACGGTTGCATCACGGGCGAAATCTTGATTCGCTCCCAAGAATTATAAATTCGAGAGGGACCGATCAGACGCAGGACAGTTTCACCTGCGCACATCTGAAGTTCTGAAAGTGCTTCCGCCGCAGCATCTTGTCAGATGACGCATGTATCTGTATTATTTCTTCTCGTAAAACTTGAGAGTTAGATATGTTCTTCTCGAGCTTCAGATCTCATCAGAAATCTAAATTATTATTTGTTAAACAATTCAAATTGGTTGTAAAACATCTACTTTACGCAGAAATTAGATCGATTTTTCTCAAATCGTTTGATATAATTTAGAGATGCTTAAAAAGAGTTCTAATTCCACAAGATACTTAGCAAATCTACATTTTCTATTTAATCAATACCTGCTTCAAATATCGGATACAATTTTTTTTGTTTTTTTTTGCTTTGAAGAACTGCAACATGAGAACCAAGCTTGATGTTCACATCCCATACAGCACGAAAACATTTCAGAAGTATTTCATCTGACAGATGAAAGCATCTTATAAACATTGCAAAATGTTTCTGCAACAGTTATGAGACAACTCCGGAATAGCAAAATGTCTGCGACACTTGCATTCAAAACCTTATAGAAAGGTTGCCGAAAGGTATAGATCAATCTGCAACCTTTCTGAAATATTGCCGAAAGATTATTAAAATAGCTGAAATCTTTTTGATATATTACTAAAGGTTAATTGAAATAATTTTGAAACTTTCCTATGATGTTGCACACAAATTACAAAGTTCTTATTAAAATAAATTGAAAATACTTCAGAAATTATATTTAAATTTATTATACGAGTATTCAGAAGATTGCAAATACTAAAAAGTTATAATAAAAATTATATATAAAATGTATTTATTATTTTTATTGTACGTTTTTATTTAATATTTGCAATCTAATTAATATAATAAATATGATTTCTGAAACATGCTTAATGAAAAAAATACATAATATATATAAGATGTATATAGATATGCATATATATCTATATATATAAGATATATAGATATACATGTATGTGTATATCTATATATCTTATATATATAGATATACACATACATAGCTAAACCAAGTATTCACCAAGTTTCCCTTTAAAAAGCGTGAATTGCTGGCACATTGACAAAGAGCCATTCTTATATTATATATTTTTCTTTTTCTTCCTCCAAATAGTTGATTAAAAGGAAACAATTATATAGATATATAATTCTCTGTTCAACCAACACTTATATTTGAAAGAAAAAAAGGATACGTGAAGATAATGCATTTTTTTGTCAACTGGTTAGCTTCACTAAAGATCGAATACTTAGTCTAGGTATATATATATATATATATATATATATATATATATATATATATATAATTTTACTTTTTACAATATTCACATTTTTTCAAATTTATTGCATGTGGTAGGTTTTAGAAACATTTCTGTTGCAACATTTCACATGACATATTGCGGAATCCTTTCAGAAATGTTGCATATGAAATGTGAAATCTTGAAATGATTTTAAAACCTTCCTGAAAGCTTTCCGTATTAATCGGTGCTGTATGGGATGGCTTACCTGTTTGAACGCACCCGGTTTAGAGAACATTTTCACCAATTTTGCGAGTGCGTTCTCAGCTTGCGTGTGATCCGAGACATCAGTCACATTCGTCGCGCAATGACTTGCGCGCGGCGAGAGGAACGTCGATAGGCAGATGAGGAATACGGACACGTACCAGTCACTGGACATCGCGTTGCTAAAACCACAGAAAAGGAAGAGAAATCGACGAGCTTCCACGCTCGTTTCCGCGTGATTCGAAACTGACGACTGGTCGTCAGCTAGCCGGAAAGTCGGTACTCGCCGATGTGATTCGCTCATTTGGTGGGGATATCCCACATCGACGTAGAGAAGCGTCTCCTCGTACGCGCCGGGGCATCATGATCGCAAAAGTATGTGGAGCTGAATAATGAATTGTACGTATGCGTCATGCGCCTATATTTATACAACTGAATAAAATTTTCTTATTTCTCCATTTAGAAAGATTGTTCGAATTTCTCTGAAACATTTAAGCGATTAAGTGTTTGAATATTGAAAATTCAAGTGATATATTTATTGATTTCGTTCGAAATTTATATATTATCTCCATTTGAACTCAGACGCTTCTCTCTTTATTTTGAATGATTCGAACAGTTCGATCGCGCGGTTCATTGAACGTTTTCAATTTAAATAGACCACGAACTACGTAGTACCTAGATCGCTAACGATTGTACTGGGACATGATGAGTTCCGCATTGCGCATATTTCGCACCATGGGACCGCGCCGTAAATTCATTAAGGGGATGCTGGAGCTGCTAGTGAACTATTTTTTCACTATAGCGATGGTAATTGCAGTTTCGAAAATTTTCTTTATTGCTTGTGCAGAATAAAAAATCCTTTTCCACAAATGAAGTATAGATAGAAAGAAAGCCCGCTCTACAGGACTTTATGTTCAAAATGGAAAAAAGTTAAAAACTTGCATTTGTCTTTTCTAACTTTTTTCCATTTTGAATATAAAGTCCTGTAGAGCGGACTTTCTTTCTATCTATACTTCATTTGTGGAAAAGGATTTTTTATTCTGCACAAACAATAAAGAGAATTTTCAAAACTGCAATTACCATCGCTATAGTGAAAAAATAGTTCACTAGCAACTCCAGGATCACCTCAAAAATCTATTATCTCATTGGTTACCATCTAGTAAAATGGTAATATTTGCGATTCTCACTATGTTGCGCGATACCTAATTATCGTCATGCTTCAGGGCGCAGTCCCATGGTGCGGAACGTGCGCAATGCGGAATTGGCGGAACGAAGTCCGTCCAATCACAGACGTTCCGCCACTGTAATCCGCTGAAATGTATTTTCCTATGTCCCATGCAGCAGAACTTGCGGAAGCGCAATTGGCCTCCGCCAATCACATAATTTTTTCCGTAGATTCTTCTGTTGTGTCTATCGGAATAGCGTATATTATTGGCGCGCACAAATTACACTTCCGCGTTTTCCGCTGCATGGGACATAGGAAAATAAACTTCAGCGAATCGGAATTACTACGAGTGTATGCACGTGAAAATGCATGTAGGCAAAACGATGAATTTTGAAGAATTGTTTATTGTCATTTGTGAGCTACTAAAAAGATTAAAACAAAGTTCGTGTATATTTAAAAAACAGGAGATACGTCGCAAAATTGTAAAACTGTATTTATTATACAGAATTGCAAGAAAAAATGAAAATATACAGAATCAACGGAAGTGTTGGGTACGAAGCATATTTAGTGCCGAAAGAAAATTGCTACAAGGAGCAAGCGATAATCTTGTAAAAGAAATGTTGGTCGAAGACAGAAAAATATATAGATTATTTTAGAATGCCACCTCAAATATTTGAAACGTTATTAACATTTGGTCCGACCACTCATCAGTAAAAAAATATGTTGTTCGAGAACCTATTTTGCCTTAAATGCGGCTCCTGATTATACACTGATAATACAATCTAAAACATTATACTTGTGAAGCCATTTACTGACAATACTATTTACCATATATTTTTGCAAAGACAAATTAAAAATCATTTTGCCTTTTTCCACTGGTAACTGGTAACTTAATTCCGCGATAAAATGAAAATGTGCGGAAAGAAATCGGCGGAACGAACGTAACAATGATCGAACCAATCACGAGCGTTCCGCCAATTCCGCATTGCGCACGTTCCGCACCATGGGACTGCGCCCTCAGGCTGAAGTTGCGTCAATGTCGGGCGCAATTGAACCACGCAATCGTGTCTTCACATTCATACCTCGTGGCTGTTGGACACTTCGAGAGATCGGTACAGCACGCGCATGCACGCAAGCGGACAGCGGGACAGCGGAGTTCATCCTGGTTCGTCCGCTTGTGAAATGTCAAAATGGCGTCTTCTCAGGACGCTTGGTATCTCTCGTTGCTGGGTCTGGCCGAGAATTTCCGCACGTCGAGTCCGCCGAATATCAAATCGTGCATCCAGTGTCTGCAGGCAGTCTTTAACTTCAAGCCACCGCCGCGCGTCGAGGCGCGCACCCACCTTCAGCTTGGCAACATCCTCCTTACGCACACCAAAAACATCGATTTGGCGCGATCGCACTTGGAGCAAGCGGTCAGTCGCTACTTCGTTCGCGCGCACATTGCGACCGGCGGGGCGAGCCTGCCTTCCTCCGCCCTGATCCGCGCTCGAGACACGCGCGATTTTTCTCATTTCGCATTGTCCTCCCGATCTAACCTCTCCCTGCACTGTCGATAACACAACAAACGAGTTTACATCACGTTATGTTATTGAGTGTCGGTTGAGAGTGCCATGTCGATTAGTTAATGATCTTGACATGTTTCCATCAGTGGCGGCTGAGTCAGAACATAAACACGTTCGACGACGTGAAGTTCGAGGCTGCTAGTGTGGTAGCGGAGCTGTACGAGCAACAACAACAACCGAACCTGAGTAAACCGATATTGAGGAAAGCGATCGAGTTGTCACAGCACAATGTCTACTGGCACTGCAGACTTATCTTTCAGCTCGCGGTAAGTTCAAGAAACCGTTCTGCGTCGTTAGAGATAGCACGGCAACAAGTTTACGATTAATGGACATTTTAGCAAATTCATGCGTCGGAGAAGGACTTTGTCGCGGCTAGCAGTTTACTCGCAGTGGGCGTTGATTACTCCCACATAAGCAATGCCAGTTACACGAGAGTGCTCTTTCTTCTAAGCCGATGTATGCTTCTGCTAATAGATAAAAAGTTTACGGAGGTGCACCCTCTTTTGAATTCAGCTGGCCATCATGTAGAAAATTGGCAGGGTAGTCCACATCAGAAGGAATATTTGAAAGTATACTTTTTGGTCCTCCAAGTGTGTCACTATCTCATGGCTGGACAAGTAAGGATAGTTGGGAGAAAATCAATTTATACAACACAAATTTATGCCAATTTTTATAATGTATATTGTTTTCCTGTGTTTATAAAATAGGTGAAAAGCGTGAAACCATGTCTGAAACAGTTGCAACAGAGCATACAGACTATAATGTCGCCTAGCTGGCCAACGGACGATGTCGTCACGGGTTCCAACATAGGAGACATGTTTATATGGATGCCGAAGGATCATCTGTACGTTTTGGTGTATCTGGTGACCGTTATGCACTCTATGCAAGCCGGATACATGGACAAGGCGCAAAAGTACACCGACAAGGCGCTTACTCAGATTGAGAAATTGAAAAGTGAGCCCGTTATCCGTTCTCCTGTTGCCTTTGCAATTAATCCACTTGACTCAACAATTAACAAAGAAAAAATTGATCTCTTTACAGTTGTTGATAATAAGCCTATTCTGTCCGTGTTTCAATTAATGCTCTTGGAGCACATAGTCATGTGCCGGCTTGTGATGGGAAACAAAAGTGTAGCGCTCGCGGAAATTTCTCAAGCCTGCCAGCTCTGCAGGCGACAGCCTAGACTACTTCAAGGCCACAGACCTCAATTACATGCGTTACTAGGCTTGTATGCGATGTCGATGAATTGTATGGAAGCTGCGGAGGCTCAATTCACCGCTGCGCTCAGAGTAAGTGGATAAAACTGTATTACGAGTTATAAGTTGTAACGGTCCAACTTTGTTTTTCACAATTAATTATGCAATTGCTTATATACATTTCTTTATGTTCCTGAATTCCTGCAATTTTTATTTTTACTTCTTCGTTTTCATGGACAAACCGTAGATTTTTAAATTACATGGGCGAAATAGGTGTATGAAAGACGAAGCTTGAAAGACTATCTCTTTTTCAGACATCACAGGAAAGGGAACTGTGGACGTTCGCAAATTTGAATTTAGCGATAGTGTATCTTCGAACAAAGAGGGACGCTGAATTGGGCGCGTTATTAGAAAGGATAAATCCAGAATCTCTGCCGTCTCATTCTCATTCCTTGAGGGCAGCTGCATATTATGTACAAGGACTCCAAGCATTCTTTGGTGCTAGATATAATGAGGCAAAGTATGTAAGACTCTTCTTAAATTTATTGATGAATTTTACATTTTCACATAGAAATAAAAGAAAGAAATGAAGGACGAAACATAACTAGCAATATTTAATAAAATTCATTATTATAAACATAAAAATGTAATTTTCAGGCGATATCTTAGAGAAACTTTAAAAATGGCAAATTCGGAAGATTTGAACAGACTCACCTCGTGCAGTCTTGTGCTTTTGGGACACATATTTCTCTCGTTGGGAAATAGTAGAGAATCGATGAACATGGTCACACCTGCGATGCAATTAGCTTCTAAAATACCTGATGTACACGTACAATTGTGGGCTACTGCTATTCTTAAAGGTAAATATGTGTCTACAAAGTCCAATGTGTAAGATATATATTAAAACGTACGTATATAATGTTAACAACTTTTCCATTAACTGTATGCACGTGATGAATTTTGCAGATTTATACAGGATTTGCGGTGACCCAACTCACGAGAGTGAGGCTTACCAAATGCACTGTACATTCTCGCAAACTCTTTTGAAGGATCACTTTCAGAGTACTCAGATGGGCGAGCACTCGCTCATTCAGTGGACAGATGGTCCTGTGCCTGCGTTGTCAACCAATCCACCACCATCTACGTCGCAAGCAATTCTCTAATGATATAAAAAGATATCTAGGTGTGTTTATTTACTCGAATTCTGTCCAGGATGTCTGCTGAAGCCATATAATTTATACTACTTGTTTATTGGATCGTCAAACAAAATTGGATTCAGCGCTCTACTCACAGTCTCACACAGATATATTAAAGGAATTATATTTATTGACGCTTTGAGAAAAACAAATAGATTTGATTACGAACGAAATAAAGAAATAGGACTAATGGATATTTCATATAATATCCAGACTTGTTTAATGTATGAGAACTTGCGAGAGTCTATGGCGACTAATTTATAGTTGTTTAATCGCGAGGCTTGATAGCGATTTATGTTATTTGAATCATCGAAATTACACGGCAGGGACTGACTACATATATATATATTTAGATCATTCATGACTTCCCCTTACTTCGGTTTGTACATTTTTAATTAATTTATGCATTACATTTTTTTTCTCCTTTTTTGTAGGATTATACTTTCTTTAATGAAATGCGTATGTGTGTAAAGGTTGTTGAAAAGAAACACTATTAACTTCTGGGATTAATAGCGTTGTGAGTAAAAGAGATGGGGAACAAACATCAAAATCTCTTTTTAGATTAAATTTTTTATATACTGAATTATATAATAAGGAAGAGATGAAATTGGACTAATTAATTTAAAATGCACACTTTAAATTTTAAGTTGGATGAACTTTACTCGAGTAGAATTATCAATAGAACTTTACTTTCTTATCGTGTCTCTTTTTCTAATGACCAAAGTAAACACTAATAATTTGGCTGTGGACACAACAGAATAACAGCACATTCATTAAGCGGTATAATAGAGAATGATAGGTATGGAAATTTGCAAGTCGATTAAAAAAAGCAAATTTTTTACCTATTGTACATTTGAGATGTTTGGTACATGTATTTTTATTAAAATGATATATGTATGTATTGTATAAGTATACAATAAAAATATAATTGTTATTAGTATTAGTTACAGTATATATATATAAATAAAAAAGAAAGGGGCCTTAGAATGTTGTAACTTAAACGGCGAAGAACTGTCGCATAAAAATTCTTTGCTTCGTTTAAATTACGCTGGACATATTTTGTACATATTTTTAGGAGTAACAGAATATACATACACACAACAAACTATGGAATAGAGAATGTAATAAAATACAGGTTTGTACAAATATCTCATCGTTTTTACAAGAGAAAAGAATATGCATACGGACTTTATTTCTCTTGTAGTGTGTTTCTTCACTATTTAAGCGTTATTAAGCAATATATGGGTGCTATCGTTCAGATGATTGACGTAATACGATCTACAACTGCTCTGGTGTCATTACATCGCTGTCGGAGAAAGTAAATTCAAGATAAACTGCTAGTAGACAATCTTTTGACGAGTTGAACAAACCAATAAAACTTTACACGATATCGCACGTGCAGGTTTAATAATATATGTACAGTTACGTCCCCCTTTTTTTATAACGTAAGGGCAATTATCGTAATTTTTATCACAAGTTACTTGTTTTATTATTCCACTAGACAATTATGTGCAACAAAAGTTTTTATTTGTACATCTAAACATTACAGTACAAATTAACAGACTTTGCATCTTAAAACTCATAAACTTTATGCAAGTATATAAAATATAAGATACAAAAAACGTTTCGAGAACGTTTCTGAAACATATTATCACTTTTTATTTTTTTCTCTTCATGTGTATAATATATTGTAATATATGTGAAATATTGTAACAAAAATATAACAGTATAGGGTATATTTATATATTCCCGTAGTTTCCCTGCTTTTCTTAATCGACATGCCAAAATGAGCAGCGCTGATTTATAACTTAACAGAAAAGCAATAAAAAGATTTAGTTTTTATTGATGTGATTTATTTCATCTATCACATGATCAGATTCTTCTAGTTTTCACTTATGTTATCATAATCATAAAATAATTTCTATTTAAATACTACGGTCCAATATTCTTACTTCCTGTACCAAATTTGTGTAGTCTTCATACTTTTTATCTTCTTCTGCAGCTGAAGGACACCATACAAGAGTGCTTCAGCCGTGGGGGGACAACCTATAATATCAAAGTTTTCGTATCATACGGATGAAATAGTGGTCATGTATGGCACAATGAGTAATGTGATGATCACAAGGTTTACCAGGTACGTAAATGTCCACGGGTATAATCCGATCGCAGCCTCTGACCACAGAATAACTGTAATGATAGTATCCACCACCATTCGCGCAACTACCCATGGATATGACCCATCTCGGTTCCATCATTTGATCGTATATCTTCCTCAAAGCAGGTGCCATCTTATTTGTCAAGGTACCAGCGACTATGATAACATCCGACTGCCGAGGCGAGGCACGGAACACAACGCCAAACCTGTCCATGTCGTATCTGGGTGCTGCTATGTGCATCATCTCAACAGCGCAGCAAGCTAAACCAAAGGTCATCGGCCATATTGATCCCTTACGACCCCAATTTAACAGGTCGTCTAGTCTAGCCAAGGCATACTCGGCCTTGTTACTGGTATTTTGAAAGGGACTGTAGGGCTGAGCCTTAGGCTTCTCCGGCAGCGGAGCCTTTGCCTTATCTACAGCTGAGTCTGTAGCCATGTGCTTGTCCTGGATTTTGGATGTAGCAGCTGTGCATCTTGACACTGCTGCCACATTGCTGCGTACCAGGGACGCTAATCCCTGAGACGCGTTGTCTGCAAAAAAAGAAAACGAATAAATGTATCATTGTATATTGCATAGAAGATACACAACAATAAAGTTGGTCAGGTTTGAAAGGTTATGAGAGCATCTCGGCCTGCAACACGATTCGATATAGACTGTGATTCCGCGAATAAATGTACGTAAGCATCAGATCTCATGATACGTATCGAGATGCAATCTTATGCAACAGAGCAGAGTGTTAAAATAACGAGGGGGGAAGTAAAGTTTATTTCGAGATTATCGATCGTCCACAATCCAAAGTGATACGCACAGTTACTCGATCACCGCGCCCGACGGTACAGTGGAATCTATTCCGTGAATTCGAAGATGCTCAGTTAATAATAATTGTTTCAATTCATGATGAAAAACTCACGAGCAAGCATAATGGAACGAAACATTTTCAGCCTCACAACGTTACGTTTCGTCCGCTACATCACTACATCCGTTAGCACTACACCACTACATCACTACGAAACTCACTGCTCATGGGCGCATGCGCTTGGATTCGTCATTAAATATTCTCGTAGTATCTCGTGCATGTAATAGATTCTATTTTAGCTAAAAGAACAGATATGGCAAATAATTTAATTTATATATTTTTTTAACGTTTTCTTTCATCTTCTCTTTCTCAGTAGCACTCAAAACGCATCATTAAATTGTACTTTTTGAAAGTAACCCGCTAAACAGCTATCGCATAAATGTGACGGGTCATCATTCTGTAGGGGCCAGCAAGTTAGACGGGTTGCCAAGGTATAGGCGTTCCGAGAAAGCGCATTATCTTTTAAAATATTAGTTCTAAAAGATTCCTCCACTGATTTCGATTAAAAAATAAGTAGTTGTACAAGTCAGACAAGCAGGTTATTTTAAATTATAAGATATAACATTAGATTAAATGTAGTTTTATCTTAGTGCAAGTTATTAATGGAAAAAGATCTTTTTAATAACGAAATAAAAATAATCTTAGGGATTTAATTAATAATTGATTATACTTTTTTTTATTTAGAATTTAATTTTGTTTTGTTTTTATATTGCAATAAGGTCTAACACAATTTATAATAATAAAACTTGACAAGATTCGGTGATATTGTGAAAGATAGCATAATTTAACAATGGACTGTGTATGGTGTGAAAAGAAAAAAAGAGAATAAAAAGCAGAATGACAAAGATTGCATTACAATCTTCTTATTTGGTTCATATATATTGTACATTCCGTTTTCGTCAATATCAGATGTACCAATAGTAAACCGCATTATATAATATACATTGTAATATTTTTACATTATCTCTATATATATATTAAATAAATAAATATGTATAACATTAAAGGAGCAGATTGCAACCGATTTTTTGTCGAATACCTTTTATTGGCTCAATTCCCCTGTTTTATACAAAACATCTAACAAACAGAGATGCTTCCGGCTGAATTTATTCCGACCTGCCTTTTACGAAAGCGGCTAATCTATCAAATTTCGCATCTAACCGCACTGGAGCCTCGCAAATTCCCGAAAGGACGCTACGTGAAACGCGATTATCGGTTTGCTCAACTGCTGTGCTCCGTGTGAATGCATCTAATGGTTAATAACTAACACTAACAATATTGGTAAATGTAATAAAATGTGGAATATGTATTTCTGTATTTCTGTGTATGTCTCTGTGTGCGCGTATACGTGTACATGTGTATGTTTTCTGTTTAAGGTACTCAACAATTTTGCGCTAAAATTCAGCCGCGGACGGGGACATGAGGCTAGGCCATGGAAACCGATTTTACAATCTGCATAACATTTTTCGCTATATACAAAAACAGCCTCTATATCCGGTTATTCGTTTTTGGACGAAGACTTCGCGTGCGCGCGCTACGCGCTCTAGTTTTGACTCTCTTCGTCTCATCGCCGGTTAGTATAGTGTCGCGCGTGGTCGCAAACTTCATCCCTGCACGCGTGTGTGCGCTTCTCCACGTGTCCGCTCCTGGGAGACGATCTTTTAACGGAGGACACGAAGTTGGGAGGCGGCGGTGGTGACTCGGATGTCTTGTGTCGATGTGATATGCTTTCATAGAGATCTATTTAGCAAAAATTCGTTAAACCATTAATGCCTAGAGTTTTATAGATTAATTAACAACTTATTATATCGCAACAACAACAAGGTTCCTTTTCCCGTCTTCGTTGATTTACGTGCCAACGCCCCCCCGGCGAGCGATCGCGTCTTCTCCTCGACTCCGTTTCTTCGTGGGAACCTATCGCTTCTCTTTCTCCATGATGATCGGATCGTCGCCTAGCGAATACGTGTCACCCGGAATCCAATGTACGCGCGCGTACGTTACGGAGTAGCCGAAGTAATTCAATATTTCGGCTTACTGTTAGAGTATACTGACGGAACGGAACGTTTACAGCTCGACGGTCTAGGACGGCCGAGCGACCTAAGCTAGGAGAACGTGCCATTTGGCAGGGCATCGAATCGGAGGAAAACTGAAGTTCGATCGGGTGTTCGGTTGCGGAATTGCGCGACTTAAAGTCATCCGGATGAAGATTCATAAGGACGAGAGTGTTAATTTGGTCCAATTTCGATCTCACATACTCGCGTATGTGATAATTATGTTGTAGACATGTTTATAGAAGTCTCTCCAAGTTAGTAAAACTCACATTCGCGTTGCGTTTGTTGAATGATTAATAGTATCGTCTGTTTTGTAACATTGTCTCGTTAAATTTTTGTTAACAATATTTTGTTTTATTCTTCAACAGAAAGATGAGCAATCTGCGATTACTCGGTCCATGAAATTATTTCAGATTAGCAAAATCTTTTTGAAAAATAGATTTAAAGCTTCATGCTTTATTTCCAATCATCTCCAAAAATAATAAAAATTGTATTTGAAAATTTCTGTATAATCCTTCGAATCCGTTTGCATGTTCGCCCCGTTCCGGAACCGAACTGAATCGGAAACCGCGGTTCGATGTCCCGTGAGAGCCTAAGAAGTAGGTATGTGGAATAGTTTCTACGGAACGTCGTCTAAGAGATTCCATGGTGATTCATGAATTGTGCGCCTTCTCTCGTCCGCTCGTGCGCTTCTACTCATGGCCGATGGGATCATCTCTTCGTCGCGGTTTCCCCGCGGTAATCCCGTCATCATCGATGCGCATCAAATGTCGCGGTACGAACGGCTGTCTACGTAGCGAGGAAACGAAAGTGAGTGTAAGACAAGTCAAGCGGCTAATGGTTCATTCGTCGTATATCCATGGCCGCAATGTCGTCCACTGAGATAAGCTTTTCTATGGGTATGCATGAGAGCTCGCCACCAACACAAGACTGCGGTTGTTGCCACCTCGCCTCCCTTTCCGCCTCCTTGGCCTTCAGCTCGGCCTCTCGGGCGCGACGTTCTTTCAGCTTCAGCGAGAAGATCGCCACCGAGCGCGCCCGTTTCATCAGGCTCTGCTTGACGCGCGTCTTCTTTGCCTCTCGTTCTTCTTTCGATGGTTTCTCCTCCTCCTGACTTGAGATTGTCTTGCTGGAGTCTGATAGACCGCTCGAATCCTTCTCCTTCTCGGGAAGATGCGGCTGTCGCGACTCGCGATGTTCCTCTCGATGCGTCTCTCGAGGCTGTTGATGACATTTCTCCTTTTCCGGCGAGAAACGAAACTTCTGGTTCCTGTTAGCCACCGTCCACGGCGGTGCTGACCTTTAAGCGTGAAACTAGTATGTTGGCAGTAGTATGTTTAAATCATAAGGATAAGGTGTGTAAAGAATGAAAAGATAAATATAATTTTAGAGAAGACATTATTTATGTCAATAAATAGAGGTAAAAATAGTATTTAAAATTATCATGATAACAAACATCTTGTCTGAATATTTCGTGTGATCAGAGCACATTTTAAAAGAGAAAAATAACATTACGTATATTGAAATTCCCTTCGTTATACCTGAGGAGATCGCTATCCGAGGAAGAAGCGAGTTCTTTGGAGACGATGCAATCGGTCGATCTGTGCAACGTCAGCTCCTCTTCTCGTCCACTCACGGCACTGGCACCAGTGATCTCGGAATCGCTGGATTTTCGTCCACCAGGCTCTAAACCTAATCGACGTACCCAGTCCACGCCGCCGTGTGGACCAATTGTCAGATGATGGCTGTACTGGTCAGAGGTACCGGATGCTTCCGGTTCGTTGACCAATCGCTCCTTCGAGCGTCTTCCAACTGAAAGATTTCTTGTCAATATGAAGAAATTGTTTTTTTTTAAATCGATAAAGTCTGGCGCACTAACAAGTTTTCCATGGTTCAATACTTTTAATGATTCCAGTCGTATCGCTTGTTATAAATTACCTATTAATTCCGATATTCTTTATCGTGGAATCTAAAGTATCTCGTAGTATTCTTCAAGACTTAAGTAGGTAATTTTTTTCTTAATTTCCGTACTTCTATTTCGAAAAAAGTCAGAACAAATAGAAATTACAAGGTCATGCACGTAAGAAATCGAACCTCGTTCACCACCAGGTATGGAACATCTCGGCGAATTGCGGATATCTCGGGTGACATTGAGATTGTTCTCGGGTAGGAATGGGCTGGTTTCGCTGCTGCTCCCGCCGCTGCCTGGTGTCACGGCCATGGGTGGTGTCTCCGCGATCCTCGGCACCGCTGCGGCACTAGGTGTCGTTGGGCCACTGGGTGTATGGGTGGTCGAGGCCAAAGTCGGGGTGTCTGCTTGACTGGACGTGGTCGCGTAACCAGTGCGTTCGGAAAGCAAGCGCTGCTCGTCGCTTTCACCGTCTGCTGGACTCACCACGAATCTCCCTGAGTTCGAGCGAAATTAATAGCTGGTAGGAGGAAGGATGTAACGGGCACAGCGGCCAACGCTTTTGCTGCCATTATGCAAACTAAAATTAGCCATTGCAGCAGAATCTCTAACGAAGTAAAATTAACGATTGCATGCGTGAGCACACGAAGGGAAAGATTTTTTTATAAATGAATTATCACTGATTTCTATGACCCCATGGTACACATCGCAATGATAAATAATGATTGATGGTCTTCATGACAGCGAAAGCGTTAAAGATCATTGCACGGCGATAGAACGGATCATTCATGAGTTGGAATCAGGATTTTAGAACGGGAAAGGCGAGAACACGGGATGTAATACATTGATTTTCACGATAAAGTCACATATATAGAATAAAATTTTATGTTTGTCAGACTAGATCTCTATCTAGATAGAGAGACACCATATGGAGATGAATTATGTACCTATCACTGTCGTTGGCTGTTGTTCTGGTGACGGGGTCGATGACAATCTTCGGACTGCTTCACGTCTCAAGAATTCTACTTTAGCCATCTCCGTGGCGACCCAATGTGGTATGTCGGGAATCGCGCAAATAATCACGAATCGTATTGCTAGCATTATATGTTCTAGCACTACAATTAACAAGATTGTTTGCGTCGCCGACATCTCAGGAAACATTCGTTGCACCTGTCCACTCAGTCCGATCAGAGCGCAGTTTACTAAAATAGCGACGAGACCCATCGCCTCCATAGCGTTCTATTAAAATTTCAGCAAAAAGACAAAAATGAATTTTTATTATTTCATTTAGAGCGTTTTCTGTTATACATGAATTTAGCAAAACATATATCTAGAAGTTTTTACTTAAGTTTTCGAACATTTGCTGTAAAAAACAATTTAATTACTCATACATTATAAAAATTATTTTATGATATATGAAAATATAATTAAATAAGATTATAATATAGGATACAAAGTACAAACCCTTAACATAAATTTAAAAAAATTATTTTTAGTGAAATATTTCTGAATTTATGTCCGCGTACATATATGAGTTTTCACAGATTGATTCTTCATCGTTTCACTTACTTGCCAGGTGCCGATATTCGAGACCCTGCGCCCGAAAGGTCGTTGAAGCACGAAACACAATTTGAACGCGTCACCGCGTAGCTCAAGCAGATTCCCAAGTAAAGCTGCCATCGCTGCCAACGGAAATGCTGAAGAGAAGAGACAGACATATCCCAGTTGCGACAGCATCTCCAAGTGTTCCGAAAATGCCCCGTCATACTGCAAATCGAAAATGATTATTCATTAAGTATATACGGACAATATACATTTTAATTTATTGTAATTATTTTATCTTGTATTATTTCTCTTCTTAGGTTAATAATTGAACTTGATAAAAATTTGATTAAGAAATGTGTTATTTTATTGATAATTATCTTATTGATAATATCTGACTATGTTAATCCTACAAAACTTGTTCAAATATTTTATATATTGATATTATACATATACGTAATTTTGTCATATTTAATATTTGATATTCCACTATAAATAAAAGAGATAATCAAATATTTCTCCCCTACTTAATGTAAATATCGAATTTGTTTTTATATATTTGTATGTAAAAGGCTTCCAGTAAAACCTTTAGTCATATAATACAGCGTATGTGCGATATTATATGCATTAATTCAATATCGGAAATCACGATTTGCCAATTCCGTTTACTGCATGTACATATGAAGAAGTAAATTACGCGAAGAAAATTTTAAACTTTAATGTGACCATATTTAAAGTGAGATAAATAACAGATATTTGTGTTCTGTTATTATCAATGATAAGAATGTCCGATCATATATGTGTACAACATAATATTAACAAAATTGTATGCATATTTAGTGCTTATTTGTGTCATCAGATAATTGAAACACTAGATTACGTATTGTATCTTGTACATAAATCGCCCAGTCAGAAATAATTCGTCGATCGACGTCGAAACCGTCAAATCAATTTCGATTTGACATCGTTTCGACGTCGATCGACGAGTCATTTCTGACTGGGCGTGCATAAAAGGAAATCAAACTCAGCGGAACGCAAATTGCAAACACGAGGGCGGATTCTGCATGATAAGCCATGAGATTCTGTTCATCCCTTTCGGTCACTTTACGTAACTCGTCGTGTTCGCAAAGATTCCTGTTACACGTTATGCACAGCTAAATTTAAATATCTTTTTTTTAACAATGGGAAATAACGAAATCTATTTTTAATTATTATGGGTGCATACATGGATATGAGACTAATAGGATCAATAAATTAAACAGTAAGATTTGATAAGATTATCAGAACAAGACAAGAGCAGTAAGATTATCTAAAGTTGCAGTAATACCTTGATCGTTATACATTCCTACATTGGCGTGCATCTCGGACGCAAATTGAAAATTAAAAATTGAAAATTAATCGGAATTAATGCAGTATATATTATGTGAGACAAATCGCGATTGTTCGTGACGGAAAGGATTGATATTGAACGATAGGATGAATATGAATGGACATTACCTTTGTGGTCGATACCTGCACGTCGTCGATGGAATGGGTGTAAAACCGGAAAAGAAATCATTAAAATTCTGCAAAAAGAAACGACCAACGAACACAGCACGAGACATACACGTTAGCGCTATGTACATATAGTACTTGGGCTCAGCCGTCATGCAATACAGTGCGCAGGGTGCAATCCGATGGAACGAACGGAGAAGACTCCAAGGGTGAGATAATGGCTCGATCTGTGATGTGAAGTGTTCGATTCACTCGCAGCGTCGTCGTATGGAGCCCTCGAAACTGACTGAAGGAGAGAAATGCCGAAGGGAGTGGTTGGCGCATCCATTAAACATGCCGTTGACGGCTGGATGGAAAGATGCACATCGACAGTTCTTTATTCTTATACATACATAGTACGTATTCATCACGTCCAATTGCGAGTGCATCGACATCGATATTGCGTGTGTGGCGGAGTGCACCGACAGAAACAAAAACACGATTGGCTAAATCTAGACCAAACCTTGAACGTAACGTCACTAAGTAGAGAATTAGTGGGATGCCCTACTCTGTAGAGGGAACTCTCAAGTTCTGCTTGGCTGACGTTGCGCGGTTGCTTCGATTTGCCGCTGTCTGCCCGCTGATCCTCCTTCTCCTCGTTGTCCTTACCAGCTTGCGCTTCATCGCTCTCCTGACCCGGGGGTGGCCTCGCCTCGCTGGGACTCAGGGCGCCGAACAGCTCGAAGCTCAACCGCGCCAGCCGCAATTGTTCGATTAGATACGGCACCGCGGATTCCTTCAGGTTGCCAATCACTTGTCGAGCTATGAGCAAAGCCGCCAATTGCTGGAATGGAAAGGTGCAAATAACGTTGGTCACGCATTAACCCTCGTCTCATTCCCACATTTGTGACAATTTGCGAGAAAAGTAACAGGAACTCTCACCTCCTTGAGTCTCTCGTGATCTTGAAGATAGAAGGCGATGTAAAACAGCGATAGGAAGGAGTTCACAAACTGAAACTAAAATATGGGAGGGCTATTGTAGATTATTAGGAGGCCACAACGGCGGTTAACATACAGCGTATGTTATGGAATGCACATAAAAACGATTACGCAATTACGAAGATCTATGACATAAACTCATTAAGCATAAGCACAATAGTGTTTCTTCTGCGAATAGAATGTTCATGCAGCGACAGAGACAGCCAGAGCAGGCACTTCTGCGTTAAAAACAAAAAGCTCCAAAATTTATACTGTACTTTCTTTTAACGTCCACCTCTAAAAGTACAAGCAATTAAACCTCATTGAAGTTGTTTCCTAGTTAGCGGAACATTAGTTATTAATTTTCATCTACACTACACATGCTTGCCTGGATCGCACATTATCACATCAAGTTACAGAAGTGAAATCGAAATTGTGTTTATTCCTATTTACGAAAACTTTTACAATGATTTTTACGTTAATTTAAGCTTTCTGTGAACAGTATTTTCAATTTTTATTGGTTTAATTGTTATTGTTTGTTACTGTCTTAAAAATTTATTGCAGATAATCTTATTCAAAGAAAAACATTTTTTCCTCCAGCTGTACGATTTAGAAATGTCGAATACAAGTATAAAAATACCAAAATTTATTTAATATTAAATATAATTTTGATATCTGTGATTAAACTAACCGATTCAGGCAAACTATATTATAATTTAGTAATGGATTTCGTGAATTATTCAGATAATTGTTAAAACAAATAATTTTTTTCTTTAATTCGGCTAATAATGTACGTTGAAAAAGAGTGCTTTTATAATAATGTAAGAAAAATGGTGGGAATTTTTACACCAACCTAGTATTATCTGAGTTGTATTTAATTAGAGGCGGACATATGTATATACAACGTCAAGCACAACACCGATATTCTATTCGTTGAAAATGGAGAGTTCTTCTTATTACCAGTGCCACTTTGTAGATCAGATGATTCTCGTACTCGGTGTCTAGTCGATAGTTTTCTGCGTCCAACACACAAAAATCACAAATACTATCTACCGCATCATGAACGCTCTCCAAGATATAAATGAGGACAAAACTGTATCTATGGTATCTCTCACGAGTTTAATCACACAAAACAACAGAACAACATTCGCTCAGTAGTATTTTATGTAACTGTATAATGTCTCCGTTACATAGTTTTTCAATTATCCTCTAGAAGAAGCTAAGCCGGGAAATTGTCGAAAGTATATGCTATGCTCTTGAACTAGACGTGCATAGTCTATCGTAGAATACACAAATCGATGCGGAAAAGTCGGCAAATGGCGATTGTTCATATTTTGAATTGCACGGAGATATGATCAGATCAGAAAGATAGAGAGAGAGAAAGAGAGAGAGGAAGAGAGAAAGAGATAGAGGAGGTGAGGCAGAGTGGAGTGTAGGGAGTCGATTATCATTGAAATACATACCCAAATCATTCAACCAGACCGCAACCTTGAAGTACGCCTCATCCATCAACGCAATAACCACCGCGAGCAACACCTTTGGCACGTAACTAAGCCAAAATCCGTAGCCCCCAGATTCAAGATGCGCGTCCCACCAGTCCTGTAATTTTGCGTGAAAGAACAAGTTGAAGAAAAGAGGCTAACGTTCTGCTTCACATTCTCTTCAATTTTTTTATCTCACTAATTATTTTCCTTGATAATTAATCGGAGTGCTCTATGTAGTTCACAACTGTGTGCGACATATTCTGCAAACTGATTCTTTGAGATACCGTACCTGTATTTGTAAGCTAAGAATCATAACGATGAAGACGAAGAATAGACAGACTGCGATGATAGGCACGCTCACGAAGTATCGAAACATATTCCGTCGCCACCTGGGATACGTTGGTTCCAGCCTACCCGTTACCGGTGAAACTTCCAGAGTTCCCTGAGGACACAAGAGAATCGCGGTTTGAGTCGATTCAGCTCCGGACAGATCAGACAAGTAGATTTCTGATTTCTATCAAAGGAACCCTTCTCTCGCAGTATTCTCGCTATGCTCTCAGTTATAAGGGGTAGCGGAAGCTATCTATTCTCATAGCGCTGTGCAGGTGTGGACGCTGGAGTAGCACACTACGGCGTTACCATGCCGATACTGGAGTGCGAAGGCTTAAAGATGTTCGAAAAGTTCTTACTGTAAACAGAGGTCTAGGCTCGACCAATAAATCGTCCCTCTGATCCAAAGTGCCCCACCTGTACGCCAATTCCGCGCCCCTCCTTTTCCATGTCTCCAAGTATACGGTAGCCCATATCACGTTGAACACCGAAAACAGAACATACGCCACGTCTTCCACCGCTTGGTTCCTGCCGATGATGCCGACCTGAAGAGATACCAGGATCCCACAATTACTAAATGTTCATCTTTCAGAGCTGAGAGCCATTTATTCTATGCTCAGATTTATCATTCGTTAAGTTGTTGTGTTCATTAAATAAAAACTGATTAAATAAATTGTTCCCTGCGTATTCTGATTAAAGAATGAAACGTACCCAGTATATGGCACCCACTGCAGCTGGAACGATCAAAGCGGTGGTGTAGTGACCGAGCCAGGCGAAGTACATGGTGATTTTCACTCCGAAATATTTACAAATGTCGTCCAAGGGCTGAGGGCTGAGAAATGCGCGAACCCAAGTCCGTTGCAGTTTCTCTAACGCAGGTAATTCATGAAGAGGGAAGACCTGACGGCAACAAAACCGTATCACGATGTCTCCTCTCTCTTTCTCTCTCTCTCTCGCGACGTGGAAAGATTCAAGGAAGCACGAACGAGGCATGTAAAATTTCTATATATGTATATCGATTACATGCCTCGTTCTCGT
This sequence comes from Ooceraea biroi, assembly GCF_003672135.1. Classification (NCBI taxonomy): domain Eukaryota; kingdom Metazoa; phylum Arthropoda; class Insecta; order Hymenoptera; family Formicidae; genus Ooceraea; species Ooceraea biroi. Next base: position 5,099,267 of record NC_039506.1, read on the forward strand.
GTCTCCTTGAATCTTTTATACATAGTTTGTACATGTTGCTGAGAATTTTTGTAAATTCAGCTATTTTATGAGAAACATCGCTTTCGTGTAGGATGACCTAGACCTTTCGTAACTCTCTCGTAAAGATGCTGGACTTGTAAAAATTTAAAAACGCGCGCGCGTATTCTCGCGTTCTCTGCGACTTCTGTACATATGTATAGTATATGTATAGTATATCGCACCTGAGAAATAATACCGGACGAAATGCACTTTGGAACGATTGCCTGACCCTCGACTAACTTAAGACCAGGCAGACTGTGAAGATCGTGGGGGCCAGCCCTCAAGGTGTGAAGCAGGTGCAAAACCAGGGATTGCTTTTCCTGGGTGGTGAAGAATCGGATCTCGTCGTCGCACCCTTCGAAGCAATTCGCTTCGGAACCGACGAACTCCTTGAGTCCGCCGCCTAATTCCTGTCGCAGAGCCTTGGGTAGATGCACTTCCTCGGCAGCTTTGAGCAAACTGCGAAGCGAAATCGAATTACGAGCTACACAGTTGCTCTAGACAATCGTTGATGCGCGAGTTGTCGCGCTTTCATCGAAGTTTGCGCGATCGTGGACTCTGCTGCAGATGTCGGAAGACACTTACACGCCAAATGGTGCCGTAATGTAAAACCCGTAACTGTCCGACGAAGTGTGATGTCGCACGTGAACTATCAGCCCCGGGGTTCCAGCCCGAAGCCGTCCTAGGAGCCACATCAGGGTCTCGTCGTTCGCCCCGCTGGGGAACATCATGACTACGTCGCATTCCTGAAGAAAATCGAACGTCATTGTTGAACTTCTTCGTATATGTAGTAGATGTTTGAGAGAAAATTAATGATCCAAAATGCATATAATTAATTGAAAAGAGTTAGCGCGAGATTTTATGGAAATATACAGCGCTTTTTAAGAAATAGTTCAAGTTTAGACTTCGTCTTAGGAAAATATTAATGACGTTTCGGAGAAACGATAAAGTATTCGCAAGTTTAACGGCGTAGCCAAGTAGTTATATGTATTACTAGGTCAACCGAATTATCGAGGTATCGTTTACGTGAATTGGCAAAGCAAGCGACTATTTGGATGTTGGCCAATGCTGATTTGCGCGCTAAGATTAAGCATGGGAACTGTCAGAAATTTGTCAGGAAAATTGACACTACAGTCAGAAAGAAGAAAAGTAGTTCTGCACGTGCTATCAATCAAACTCTTCGCATAGTAAATCGTTTATACGTTTTCATGTATGAGAAATTGGGTACGTCGGAAAGTGGAACGCCTCACACACTTCGCACATATATACACGACTACGTTATATGAAATCGATATAGTGGGACTGCTACTTAATAATACAAACTAAGCACACGATTATGTTTTCGTACGCGATAAGTAGGCCCATGCCTGATGGATACGCGATAAAGAATTTCATAATCGGTGCTTCGCCACGCTAAAATTGTCATTAGGTATACGCCGACGCCCTATTTTAGAAGACAGGAAAATGGATTATGTAAACGATACATTATTTACACAGAAGATGTTTCATGATAAGCGCGAAAGATAATTTGCTGGGCAAGTTATTTTGCAACAAAAATATGATTATGAGTTTTTTATACTAACTATCTAATTTAAGAAGAATTAGTATTGCAATATCGAAATTTTTACAAATTAATATCGTTTTATATCCTTCGAGATCGTATTAACCTTGCAAAGTTAGTAAAACGTTAAAAAATTTTGATTCATTATAATATTTAAAATAAGAATCATGCTTTTTTTCTTATTGAAAATAATTTTTATGTGTTGGACATATAATATAAATATTGAGATTGTACGATATTGAACATATTCTATTTTTTACAATTAGTATAAAGCTTTTTACAATTATTATAAAAATATTATTATTATATTTCATGAGATATATAATTTCAATATATAAGTTTTCATTTGTTCATTATTTCACGTATAAATGTGTTATGTTAAGATGATAAGGAACGTATCCGCAATTCAGGACAGGATGTAGAAGATGTACATAGAATAGTACGCCAAATCAACTATGTAGCTTTGTGAGCAAACATCGTAGTCACGCAAACTTCTTCGGTGCCCACTAATAACTTAATGTGTAGGGTCGATAACGTTTCATGGAACAATGTTCTTTAATGACTGTTGCTCACATTTATAAAGAGCATTCGGTTCAGAGAATCGATTCGAAGTAGATCTTCTTGTTTGCGTTTGTTTGTGTAAAATAGAACTCAGAGCTCGTATTTTTATTATTAGTGCCCGTCTTTCTCCCATCGAATTTTTATGGTATTTCACGATTATATCATTGGACCAGACTATATACCGCAATGGAAATGGATAGTGACGGTCAAGGGGAGGAAATGGAGATACTTGAGTATCTTGCCATCGCTAATGGCAGCACACAGAACTGTCGTTATAGCTGCGACTACGGCAATCGAGTGTAAAAATAGACCGATATATTATCCGAGCGATGTTGCGTTATTAGACGAGAAGAGTAATATTGTCTTTCATTACACATACAAGAGACTGTTCGTACATTAAACTTGTGTAAAATAACCGAAATAAAATATAATTGATATTTCAGTATTTTAATATTGTTTCGAGTCGATAACATTAATTTATATTTAAATGAAGCGCAATAGTATTGCATGCACACTGAAACTTCCATGACGTTGACGCAGAATTGATTTGAACATAATAGTTTTCGTATGAGTAAAGTTTTGAAATCTTTGATGAATTTGAAATGAATTATACGAAAATTAGAATAGCTTGCGCAGCAAAGTGATTTTGACATTGTAAAATAATATTTATTCAAATCATTGAGTAATGATTAAAAACAGTTTCTTTAATAATATATTTACGTCAATTTTAAGCAGAGTTATAAAATTACACATTGCTGCTGCGGAGATACGTATCGATTGAAGAGTATAAATTGCTGTCGGTTACTGATTGTAGGATCGTACACAATGTTAGCTGAATATTTAACAATCTTATTTTTGTACAACGCCAAACTAACTTTCAATCTGTTTAATTATACTTGTGAAAGCTCCAAATACGTACCTGAGTAGGAACCTTTTGTATCCATAGGCGGCGGGGGGTCATTAAATGGCCTGTACATGGTATTTTTCGTCTCAGAAGACGGGACGCTGCAAAAATAAACAATTACATAACAATCGAGATTATTAACTTGTATTAGACTTGTATGTACCCTACATTAAAATCTCTGAAATAATTTTACTGAGTTGTGTTACAGATACGTGAAATAGTAAAATAATAATTGCCGTATTTCTGCTGTCACGAATAAAAAACAAAAATTATTTTTGTAGACTTGAAAAATGATCTCAGTAAAGTTATATCAGTTACAGTAGTAGCGCGCGCGACCTGGATTTTATTTTATTTTGAAATATTTATTTATTTTCTCGGTGAACAACTCCGGAGTTTCTAGTTTTTTTAGTTCTTTTGAAATATACTGAATATACATTCGTGTGCCCGCATATCCGGCTATATTTTGGATGCTTCATCCACCTGCATTCGTTGGTAGCTTTACAACTCCTATACTATGAGCAACTTCTGCAAAACTAAATTTTCCTAATCATTTATTGACGTGACACGTGTGATTTCCGTTATATATAGACTGTCATAAGTCGTCGGTGTGGGCGCATATCAGTTTTAAAAATCGATTTCCTAATTATCAAAGATTGAACCTCGACCTCACTAACGAGAAAGTAAATGTATGCACTCTGCAACATTAAACAGAATTTTCCCCCAAATAGAATAACTTTATTTTTGCTACTTTACGTTTTTTCATAAAGCTAAAAATTTTACAAATCTCTCATCGTTACGATGGAAAGTGCCGCACGCATATTTTTAATTAAAATCGGGGATATCAATTTCCTTCTTTCATGCGACTTTCTGACGCGTGTATATTATGTCAAGTTTGTGTGTTCAATTTTATCATAAGCTTAGTGTTTTCTTTTTTATATTTACTTACAAATTATGTATTGTTATTGTTGGATAGTGATTGATATAAATATTTTATATGCAAAGTAGGTATAAGATAGAAAAAAAGTCGTATATATATCTTTAAATTTAATGGGTCAATTTAGGGAAAAATTGATGAAATGGATATCACGAAAATGATATATCTATATTTTATTACGTATTATATGTATTTTATGAAGTAAAGAAGTTTTATATGTATTTTTCTGGTAATTCGGAAAGAGTTACATAAGAATAATATATCATTTAGGACTGCTCCCTCTGACGTCAGTTAACTTTGGCCGTAGTTTGATTGTCTTCTAGCTTTTGCGGAAACGGGCGGGGGAAACAATTAAACTACGGTTAAAGTTAATCGACGTTGTAGGAATCAACTCTCGACCGTTTTCTCCAAACACATGTAAAAGAAAATAGGGCGATAAATTACACTAGCCTATAAAGGGTAAGACCATGAATTTCACGTACACGGGAACGTATTATAACGGCTAAAAATCCCTTCGAGAGGATAAAATACGAGCAATTATTTTGAGGAAACTCCTGAGAACATTAATTAAGTTCATTATTAATTTAATCATCATTGGGTTCGTTACGAAGTACCGTTATAACGAGAAAGACTAGCATGAAAAATGTAGCTAATGGATATTGTTGGTTTGCTGGACTTTCGCGATTGTTACAAGTACAAGTACGATGTACTGTAGCTATGTGCGCTCGCGCGAAACTATTTGGATAATTAATAACTGGCGAGAGCCATCGGGTCAGAAATTCGCACCTCCGAGATCTAGAATATACGCCGTGGTTAAGCTGCCTCGGAAGGTCCCCATTCCGAATCCCTTCGGATGAACCGTCGCTGAAATGCTACCACCGCATCTCATTTTCGGTGGTGGGATGAGACGGGAGCGAGAATCCTCTTACGTCACAGCTTCGCGTATATATATATGTATATATATATGTAGACGTATACCTATATATTTCTCCCTCGCGCGCGCGGAGTAGCCGGGGGTGCACGCTATCTACATCGGACGCTGCAGCACAAAACGCGGAAATTACGGGTACGATCGCCCCGCACGTGAAATCGCGCGTTTCCGGTCGGACGTCCTTTAACACCATCAATGCGCCCATCACGAGTTACCCTGGTAAAACGTTCTCCTTGACACAGAGACATGTGCATGCGTTTAAAAATGTAGATCACCAGTGCAGGTACAATGCAATACATTCTGCGCATTTACCTTCGTTTGCGAATTTCCTGATTAAATTGATAGAATGGATCGTTCCATTGCACAAACATCGAGATACTTATTTACTTCTTGGCTACTTTTTAGGCCAATGGAACCCTCGATACTTTCACGAAGCAAGTTGCAAGAACGTGAACGCGATGATATCGAGAAGCGCGGACTTTACTTTAATAAAATTGTAATTTAAAATTTAGTTACGAAGAAACAAGAAGTATCTTGGAGCTATCGTACATATCTTTCATCCATGGATTGTTTGATCGCACATTGAATACAGTGACTTCCTGTTTATGTAACAAAACAATATCCGTGTTGCCTCAATGTCTTACGATATATCGAACATTTCTCCACAGCTTATGGCGTCTGTCCACCATAGGCGTCCGTAGGATTTTTTCCAGGGGGGGGGGGCATGATTTAAAATGTTACTTCCAGAATTAAAATACTTATAATTTAATGGAATTAATGGAAAAGATTAAAAATACTGGAATTTTCTTCAGAAAATCTAATGCTTAAAAAATTTATAAGCGAATCTATATATGGTAAAAACAAGCTTAGTTTATAGTATTCTTTGGGATCCTCTGTGAAATAGTTCGCTCTTTTAGTTTGTTTTAATACAATTCGTGGTACTTTAATCTCAACACCAATCGAGCAGCTAAATTTCTCGTATTCTGTGAAAATATTGTCAAATTTATCCCGTTTTTCATGAAGAATAGAGATTAAACGTTTTATATGATTTTGACATTCGAGCAAATTTATTTGTTTATTTTGTAATAGTACAGAACTTGGTTCTAGTATTTCGGAATATTTTGATATTATAAATAGGCATAATAGAAATGTCGGTCTAATTGCGGAACAGTATAAACAATGAGCTTTTTGCTTACCACTAGTGGACCCTTCAGAAATTTCAAGCAATATATTGTTCTAATATTGTTCCGAAATGCTTTTTAAATTGACTAATAGATTTATGCTTCTCGGTCGACATGCTATAAACGTGCGTTGCGGCGATAATCTGCAATCTTTTTTCTTTATTTCAAGGAAAAATAAATTGTTTGCTGATTCCAGAAGGGGGCAAATGCCCGGTCTTGCCCCCCCCCCTGCGGACGCCCATGCTGTCCACTACAGCAGCATGAAATCGTTAGATCTTTCTCGTTCTCCGTTTATGAGCTGTACACTTTTCTTTACCCGAGAAAGATGTTAACGCAAACGTCTTTCGTCGCGTTACAACTCTAAGATGATAACATGAATTGAGACGAATTTTATTTATATTTATAATTTCATAATATTTATAATTTTATTTATATTGTTTTTAAACTTGCATTATCTCACTGATGAATTCAATATTTTTAATATAACTTTTACGTAATGAGGTTGTGATGTAATTCGCACAGGAGCACAATTATAAGTTCCTGGCGCAATTCTTCATTCTCGATGATTGTATACGAACAGCTTTGCATCACAAGAGAATCTGTTTTTTACGGAATAGTAATGCTTCACTGACTTGGTATACACGGAATGAGGTCGATACACGAGAACTTTGTCTACACTTTGCAGTCCAATGACATTGGACATCGAATAACTTGGCAATGCATCGACGTTATAAAAGAGAAACTTTTTCAGGGTGCACTTTCTTGGAAAAAACTGTTTAAAAATAGTTACAGTAGAAAATAGTCGTAGTAAATAGATGCAGTTTTTAGAACAAGTAAAGTAAAATAATTTTTACAGGCATTTTTTCTTTCTTTCCCTATACAGGGTGTCCCGGGTTTTAACCGACAAACTGCGGGAGCATATTCTACTAGTGGAAATAAGAAAAAATTCTTATATCGAGTTTGCTTAGAAATGCTTTATTACAAAGTTATAAACCAATATTGAAAAGAAATATGAGATACGTAACAACGGATTTTTTCACAAAAATAAAAATTATCTACGCAATGATTTAGTGACGCATTTCAAAATGTTGTCCTTGCACATCGATACAAGCTAGACATCGACGTAGTACAGAATTTGTTACAGTACGACATTCCTGAAAATTTTGTTGCATCTCAGTAACTGAATTAGTAATTCGTTGCTTTAAATCTATCTGGTACTCTCCTGTTAGGAAATCTACGTTGATACTCTCGTACGGCAGCTCGTGCATTTCCGTCACAGAATCCGTACACGAAATGAATATCAGTGTATTCCTCATTTGAAAACACTTTTGGCATTCTGATAGTAATTGCTAGTTGACACGACGATTGAAATCTAACAGCTACTGTTGTGAAAGTAACAATCATACCGAATCGTTTCAACATAGTGAACATGAATACATGTGAATACACGTAACATAAGCATCTTCGACCTTCCAAATTCTACACTATGTTCCGTTATTACTTATCTCATATTTCTTTTCAATATTGGTTTATAACTTTGTAATAAAGCATTTCTAAGCAAACTCGATATAAGAATTTTTTCTTATTTCCACTAGTAGAATATGCTCCCGAAGTTTGTCGGTTAAAACCCGGGACACCCTGTATATGCAAATAAAGTTGATATATAATTTGTTGGTTAATACAAAGATAAAGGAAAGCGCACTGCAAGAGGAGCAATCTGGCCTGACATTAAATTTAAACAATTTTATTGTATTGCGGTTAGCAATTCGAGCAGCACATTCCAGAAACAGCAACCATCGACTCTTTGTCTTCAATATAAACGTTGCTCTAAGTCGCCAGCAATCAGTGGATAATGCACGATATAGGTAATGCACAGTGTGCCACATCATTCGGTTCAATGCGCAATTGTGATGTGACACAAAAACAGGTCGAGTAGCCGTATTCGAGCAGCATGATTGAGACCGACATTAACAAACGCTAAGCGTCCCTCTTCGCTTTATACCTTCGAAGAGCCGCACGTTCTAAGAGCATTGGTGATCCTCTAAGCCTTTCTAACTTTGGCAGTCGAAAGTTGTTCCCTTTTAACGTGCACAAAATCCGACAACTCGGAGAATGTTGCTGAATTAATCAAAGCAAAATTTCACATATCGAAACTAAATAATTTGGGAAGTAAAAGAAAATGCGGAAAATATATAATACCCGATCATACAGGATATATTTCTGTCTTTTTATTACATTAGACAAATTGTAAACCACTAGTTTAATTCCGGATAACGTTTTCAATGTACTCACGGCTAAAGTTCGATGTTACTTTCGCACTTCGTGCTAATTAAATCTGGTTGATCAATAAGATATTTTTGGAATACCGTACTTTGGACGCGATAAACGTTACATCCACATGTTTGCTAGAAACGAACTGATTTTAATTTTATTGTAAAATTATATTATCACCAAATTTGTTATTTTAATTTTGGCATGTCTAAAAATGATGTCACGCAAATGTCTCCAAATGTATTGGGTCAAGTATTCTATAAAACGGATAATATTTTTGCAGAGAATTTTTTACTCATTGGAATTATTGGCAGAGTTAATGTAAAAGTTATTTATAGAATTATTCGTAGAGTTAATGTAGGAGTTATAAGTTTATAATAATTATACAAAAAGTATGTACATACATATGTATACTTTGTTACATCTCTCTCCTCCGTTTTGACTGTACATAATGTATTCGGTCCACGTGCGAGGTATTCTTACGTAACTCGTATGCGCGCATAAAGTGCGCCGACAACGTTAATACTGGTAAAGTGTAGGAGAAGCGTTGAGATTCGGCAGCATAAAACCGCAGTATGGCGTGGACTGCAGTTATTTCCAACAAAGGTGTATTTTTATATATAATATATAAAATGTAACTTATTAGGATCCTTACGAGGAGCATTACGAGGAACTTCCGTTGCAACAAAAGATATATTTTTTCATTTGTTACTTTTCATTAAAATATTTTGTTATTTATAATGTTATATTTTATTTCTCATTATTTGTTAGCACGATAGACATAATATTTGTATATTTATATGTACTATTAATGTTAACATTGTTGAATATTAATTAACACGATTTATATATGTACATTCGTAAGCAACATTAACGGCGTCATCGCAAATAGCGATAATTACAAACCGCAACATGGCGGTCTGAAAGCATCGACATTCTCAAAAGGATTAAGATGACATAAAACATGCCTCTTTTTCAGAGATATTTGTCAATGTGGATCAAACATGATGTGGTTTCATTGTGCTGTCAAAAACCGCACGAATCCATCGAACTCCTTTTCATGTATTATTTATGAGACTCAACATGTTCGTAGATGCATCAATACAACTCCAGCAAACTAGATGTACCCACGAGAGCGTTATTAATTCGCAAACGCGAGAGTAACCGCATGAATTTATCGATACACGTTTGTGTATGTTTAACGTAATAATTCAAAACGGCCAGTGCAAATTAAGAATATGCATGATGAATGTTAATGCGAGTGCATAGAATACATAAAAATTTTTATAATAGGAAATAGAACACGTAAAAACTCTTGAAAATTTATTTGTTCCAGAAACGATCGAATGCTTTGTTAGAAGAAATTGAGAGAAGGAACCACCGCGGCAAGGGATTCGATCCGTAAAGACTAAACCAGCATCCTGCGGCGTGTACGTGTATGTGTCCATCTTTCGGTCACTGATCGTGATACCAGAGGTGGCATGACGCAAATTGATTATCGAGAGAAGAATAACAGATTCAATTGGTATTAACACACGTCGAATCGTTGTCCCTTTTATCAGACGAAGTCAGGAGAAAGAAGGCACATCGGGGAGCGTTCCGCCTTATCGGACGGCAGGCGGCATCACGTTGGGGAAGGAGGATCGATTCCGATATCAACCCCAGGGTCGGTAGGGCACTCGGTCGGATTTGGTGCCCGCATCGACGAGCGGTTGCGCGAGGTTTCGTAACGGCGGCTCGGAACACGATGGTACCGCGCAAAAAGAGCGCTGAGGAAAGGGGTGCTCTGACTCACCCTTGTCAAGAGTCTCCTTGGCCGCGTGTATGACCTTTCTGCGCCGGAGACCGTCGCCCGCCAGGGCGCTCGCCATCGTGCTGCTGAAGGTCGCGCCAGTGGTCGTCGATGCCGCGGTCCTGACATCGTCGCCGTTCGCGCACTCGTCCGTCGTGGACGTGGACGTGGCGGCGGCGGCGGCGGTGGCGGTCGACGATCGACGGTGCTGCTGATGGTGGTGGTGGTCGAGGAGATTGATCGGGGACCCCTCGCCGCCTGGCATAATGTGCCTGTGACTGCCAGGGACCGTAGTCCTTCTAGCCGGAGGACCCTTGCGCCTCAACTGGACTGTGACTCCTCGCGCTACGCCGTTCGCGACCTCCCTCTCTCTCTTCACCTCACTCTCGTGCACCCTCGCCTCGCCACCCCTCGCGCTCCCCGCGGTATCACCACTACCTCACCCTCCGCCGCTTACGTAGCTCCCATGCCACCTAGCCCTCCACTCGTACGACGACGATATATCGGCCGTAACCCCTCTGTTCAACCCCCACCGTCTTTCCGCCGCCGACGGAGTGCCACCCCTTCATGACGTGGCACCATCTGCACGAGCGGGGTTGTACCACGCGGATCGATGGATGCCGTAAGGGTGAATTTTGGCCAACGCGCCAGATGAAACCTCATCTTGGAGGTGAAGGAAAAGTTACTAGAACGGACAGCGCATATCTATAGAACCGGTCTATTTATAAATTCTTCAAAGATACTCGAGATAACGGCCTTTCCTTCGAAGCAACCCTCCTGCGAGAAATTTAAATCCTTCTTTCATGAATAAAGACTCGACTCCTGAAGGGATTAAAATATCTCGGGCTGCAGATGCGGGGTTCTTGAAAATGAAAAGGCTCAGAATATACTTTGTTGCGCTCTCACGCGTTTTTATTAAAATATACTTACACGCTTAACTTACACGTATACTCTACATAGGTATGTAATTAAATTAAATAAACTTAGGTCCCCTTATATACGATTTTTAAGTGACACGATATACACGTAGTTACTCGCGCTGGCGGAACGCAAGTCGAGCCTCCGCGCTTCGAAAATCGCTGGTGGAACACGCTCGACGTCCTTTTTATAAACATGCGTCGTGATGGACGGTCGATTTGCCACCAACGACGCTTGGAATTTCCTCTTCAAGAAGGGGACATCCCTTCTACGGCCGATATCACGTAGATATTTTGCCCTTAAACCTCCGACACGCATAATTTGTCGCAACTTCTTGAGCGATGCCGTACCTCCCAGTGATAAAATATCTCCCGTAAATGAAGGTGCCTGGAGAACATTAATCATCCCCCGTGTATTTACGTATGATGTGTGAATCTTGCGGAAACTTGGCGGTATAATCAATCCATGTTCTGTTGTTACGCTGAATCTTAATTTGTTTTCAGTATTTTGGCTAATATCTTTTATGGCATAAAATCCATACTGTCTTTCTGTGATTAGATGTACGTATAATTGAAAAAATAATTTCCCCAAAAATTGCAATGGCTTCCTTGCATATTACGCCATTACGCGCGAGCAATCTGAGAGAATGCGAAAGCTTAATTGCGATTTTAAGAAATATTTCGGAGATTCGTTTCGCGAGCACGATATATCTTGATCAATAAATAAAATGATTCAATACGATACGAAAATCAACACTTTTCTGTTCGGCGAGATTTTATTTATATAGTTTTGTTTTTCTTTAAGGAATCTTTTATTTTACTCAACATGCTTGTATTCTTTAGTCGTAATAAATCAAGATGAATGTAGTATATAGTTGCTGTTTATTATATCGTTCATTTTTCATCGGACAAAATCGGACAGAAAAGTGTTAATCATACAAGATGATCTCGCAACTAAATTTTTGACATTGTCGTTGCGTCGAATTTCCTTCATCTCCTCATAACGTCCTCCAGCTTGGGCCTTGTCATTACGCATCGACCTCTGTAGCAAATCTCCGTCATGTGAGACACTTTCGTGGTGGTTGAGGTCCTAAGGATCTTGCCCAGCATCGTCTCCGTGGAATTCGCTCGAGCCACGCTGCCTGCGGTCTGTCTAATCGATGTCGTGGTCTTCGTGGGCAACGTAGTCGTAGAAGGTTCTGTTATCATCTCTTCAGACGATGCCATCGTGTTTGTAGTCGCGTCTGGGATCAACGTGGTCGTTTCGAAGGTTGTGGCACTTTCGTTCGTCGTTGTCGGTTCTGCGATACTTCGTGCTTCTTCGGCATTCGTCTCTTTAATTCTGGCACGCTGTGTCGTAGAAGCTTCCTGTGAAGAGTCGGTCGTGCCAACTCTGTAATCGCTCTCCTCGATTTCTTTCCTGCTCATCTCACGTATCGAAGCAACGTTGTTGAAGCTGGAGTTATTCGCGGAGGTTTCAGCCTCGACCACTTTCGCGATTTCTTCCTCCTCTTCCCGGTCGGCGTTCTTCATGCTGTCAAAGATCGCCTTTACATAGTCGGAGAGCGTCTTCACGCTGGTATCACCCTCGTTTCGCGTGACAATGCCGGGTATGGAAGTTGTAGAATGCTTTAGCGCCGATTGCGACTTGTCGAAGGCTGATGGATATCTCACTTCGCTCCACTTGGCACGATGATTCTTCGGATGCGCCTCATTCTCTTCGACGTTTTCCTTCTGTTTCCTCAGCGTCATTATGTGTTCCTTCTCTTTTTTGATGGCACTCAACTTACGTATCTCTTCAGCTGCAGTCGGGAAGTTCGTTAACTTTGCTAACTTTGTATCTTCGATTTCTTTCGTAGTTTCGGATCCGTAATTCGATGGAAGTTTGTATTCCTGGCTAAATGTTGCGACCGAATTCTCTAAATTATTCTGTTCACTTTTGTCTTCTTGAGAACTCTTGCCCCAGTACTTTTCGGACTTAATTTCTTTTCGAATTTCCGTTTCTTCCTGCGGTGAACGAGAAGCTTGTTCGGACGATGCTGTTTGTCGTTCTTCGATGGATGTACTCGATCCGGAACTTTCATATATACGTTCTTTGGAATTTGGTGTTAGCATCGTTGGTGTATAGTTCTCTCCCATAGTTGTGGTCTCACCATCATCGGAGATGGCATACGGCGTCGTCATCGGCGTCGATATCGTCCAATCGGGCAGTTCCGTTGTAGTCACGGTGACTCGAGTCGGAATGGAAACTCCGTCATTCTTCAACATCTCCTCCAGGAAGCCCTGCAGCAACGATTTTCGAGTCGCATCTGTGCTCGCAGTCGCGGTAGCCGCGGTGACAGTTGTGGCAATTGGCTGAGCGGTGGTGAATTTTAACTCCTGGATCGGATTGTACTTGTACTGATCCTGAACAAGGCTGTTCATTGCGGAGTTGTAGTGCTGAGACTCGGCGGTAACGAAATCGTCCGAGATCGGCCTCACCCGCACGCGAACTCTTCTTCGTCGAGTTCCAGTCTGGAAGATAAATATTCGGTTTATTTTACACTCTTTCATAAGAATTTCTTCTCGAAACGTGCGATTTTTATTGCGAAGTTTATTCAAAGCCAGTATTGTTTGAGATATTCTAGTATTGTTTGAGATCTTTAAATTAAAACGCATCTTGCTTAAATAAATCCACTTGAAGTTACATCACTAAAGTAAACATTTGATTCAGGAAACAAGGAAGAATATAAAAATACATTATTTTATCTTCTATCTCAGCGATAAAGCGCACACGAGCGGTATATTTTCAGATAAAACATTTTACCTTTCTACCGACAAGAGGGTCGGTGACCTTTTTCGCCATCTTTGCCGAGTCGTCCGCCTCCTTCGAAGAATTCTCCTTCCTCATCCAATCCTGCGCTTCCGGCGACGTTTCCTTGTCGCTTCGGATGCTGCCCCGAGGTACTGTCGTCGATGGTGAACTCGTTACGGCCGTTGTGACGTTCGATTTTTCTGCGTGATCCTGCGTATTAGTTTTCATCCCGAAGACATCCAATATCGTATCCATATCGCCAGGGTTGCTTCCGGGCTTCTGGTAATCGGCGGACACCATTACCGTCACCGACGACGGCTCCGGTCCAGCTGTAATAATCTCAGGCGCATTTCCGACCGCTTGATCGCCGCGAGTTCTATCACGGACTCTCTCGCCAACCATGTGATTCGTGGCGAAGCTTGGCTGGAACGACGTCCTCGACAGCTTCGTGGACCACTGACTCTCGGCGCCGTAGATATCACCGTGCACGCCTGTATCCGTGTTCCCACGGTGGCCCAAATACGTTTTTGATGAAACACTGGCTAATTGGGTTTGATCGTACTCGTCGCGTTGTGGCACCTGCTCCGGCAGGTCACCAAAGTTTAGAACAAATTGCTGAGGCGGATACTGGAAACACACGCGCGAAGAAGATAAGCTATATTTCTTTCTAAAATCTTCTTAGACATCTTTGAACATTCTTAGACATTTATTCACGCCGTTTATTTCACTGCAATCGTAATTCTATAATATTACGGAACTTTGCTTACGTTTTCTCCGGTCTCCTCGAAAAATGTCGCTGGCCGGTTTTGATTCGGCACGAATTGTGACGAGATATCGAAATTCTCCTCGTAGATGGGCTGCTGTCCCGTTGCCGTCACTGGTAATTGTTGCATTATGCGAGGATAATTCTCGTCCAAGGGCAATTCATTGTTCGCCTCGAGGACGGATTCCGTGGTTGTCGTCGTGCGCTTCTTGCCCGGTCGGCGAATTCTTCCTCGTACTCTTGATTTCGGATTTTCTGGCTTCGTTTTCGGTTTCACCGTGTACATGACGTCATCTGGCATCGCCGTTGCGACAGGTATGGTTTCCGTTGTCGTGCTCGTCGTCGTCGTTGTAAGTGTTTTTATGATCGGACGACGATTTGGAGCTTGATGATACGTTGGACGATTCTTCAAGATGTGACTGGGACTAGATTCTACCGCGGACTCGTCGTGGGAGATTATGTGCTGTATCTGCAGCAGAGTTTATTCGCATTTACTTGCCGAGCGTTCCAGGGGGATGATTCCGAATGCTTTTTTTTGCAACGTAGCACAGTAAAGGGAAGATTGATGAAGCGTTACACAAAAATTTCATTCTACCGTGTTTGATAAAAGGCAACCTTTGTGTAACGTTAAAAGGAAATCGAAAAATTTTAGGTGCGCGTTGAAAGGAAGATTGATGCATTATTACGCTAGAATTTTATTTAGAAATATCTTAACAAAGATCTAAAGAAATATTAAGGAAATTGAAAAGCTTTACAGTATTAATAAAATAGCAAAACTTGGTAACTGAACGCGATAAAAATTAACTAAGACATTCTGGATAAAATAGTAAAAATTATAGCGCGAGATCCAATGCGCACCCTTATTAAATACATTTTTGTTGAATCATGTCGAGTCTTCGATTTCGATTCTAAGATAAAATTCAAAAAGGGAATATATATTTAGCGAAAAATATTTTGCGCTTACCTCAGACAAAGGTGGTCTATACGTAATGGGCGCTTGGAATCTATTATCCATCGGATGTACAGGCTGTACTGGATTTACCGGGTGGAAGTTAGGCGCCCTTATGAATCCATAATCGACATCCTCCTCTACGGGGGCAGCCGTGGTCGTAGTGGTGCTCGTTGTCGGCGGTACGGTGGTCGCGACTAATCTCTGCTGCTGAGCACCGTGTATCTTTATGTACTCGTTGCCCTCGGTCTGCACCTGCGACCCGTGGTGACTCTGTGGTCGTGCGCGTACCCTTGTTCTTGATCCCTCGCGGTGCCTGTGACTCGTGCTGCGTCCAGAATCATGATTCACGGCGCTAAAACGTACGTATTCGTCCTGAGAGCCCCGCGGCCGCGTTTGAACCGAGGAGTCATGATGAGTGCGGGTACCCAATCTACCGCGAACTCGTTGACGTATTATTACGGGCGCCGGAGTGGTCGTTCTGGTCGTAGTGGTCTAAAATGAAGACAGTTATATACGTTTTATATATTAGTGGATATATGTATTAATATCTTTATCTCATTTATAATGTTGTGCTAAAGAAATTTCTCCGGACTGTAAAAATGTTTCTGGAGAACGCACGAATATTATTAGGTAGATGCATTAATATTGTACTCCATACTTCGGCAAGCGGTGCTTCCGTAGAGGGAATTTGCAGCTCATAGTCCTCTTGCTTGTTGTGCTGGAGCGGTATGAAGATGGGTGACGCGTTCGGATCGGCCTCTATCGCGGCACCCTCGATTTTGCCGGCGCTATAATCCGACTGAGTTTGCGCTACGTTAGTCTCATAAATCGGAGAATATTGCTGTTCCTCTCCGGGTCTAATTCGCGGGTCCACTGTGGTGGGTAGATTATAGTTGGCATTCTCCAGCTTCTCCTGGTAATGCGGATACTCTTTCGATCTCTGGGGAGCTGTTTGATCCGGCGAGTTTGCCGCTTGATAATTGAATCCGTTGACAGGAGTCCTCTCAAGTCCCGGTTGTTCGAAGTTGCTGTTCTGCTCGTACGTAGCACCCTCAGGGTAACGTGCTTCCTGAGGACGACTTTGCGGATAATTCTGACTTCTGGAATAATCGTTGGACATCAAGGGTGTGCCGTGCTGGATAGTGACCTCGCGCAACGGCGGATAATTCTCCGTTTGTGTGGGAGTGGTCGGCGGATAATTCTCCCGGGTGAAATCGCTCACGCCTGGCGAGGAGGTATCCTTTTGGTGGACGTTAGGGGCGGCTCCGCCTGTCGGCGAATACGCGTCAGGAGATGCATTGCTCTGCGAGATGCTCTGCGTCGGAAAGTTCTCGTAGCTGGCTGCATGTTGAGCTTGAACGTGGTTTGGGTCGAGAACCTGGATAAATTTGGAAAGTGTTTATGTGAAAAGGCAGTCTATGTTTTCTATTTTTCTTTCGAGATTCTGAGATGTAAAGGGTTAATCGTACCGCGGACTGAGAACTCGTTCTATCTCGATTTCTATGCTTATGCGTCCTGGATACTGGCCTCCTATGTTCCGTGTTGTATTTCTGCGTGGTCTCCGGTGTTTTCGCTTTCGTTGGCTCGTAAGAGGATTCGTGATAGCTTTCCGTCGTAGTCGTAAATCGAGACTTGGATCTGTTGTACGTTGGTCTTCGGTTTTTCTCCGCATTTGTTCTATTAGCAGATGCCTGAGTTGTTGTCCTGGATCTTGTAGGTACGACTCTGCCTCTGTTCATGATTACATATAATTTCAGTATTACAATAATATTAACAGATGTATGAGTAAAATTCAAATCTGGACTTGTACATGTATTGTCCGAAAATTTTCCGTTCTCTCAGAGTTTCCGGATTAGAAACTCCTTCATACATATGTATATCTAACGTCACATTGACTCATGACAAAATCGAAAAAGTTTTTGATGCTCCGTAATACTAGAGTAGATGATATAAAAATTTTATGCGACAGTTTTATGTGAAAAAATTTTATGTTCTTGATATATTTTACGGTGTGTATTTTATTTCGAATATAAAATATCGATCTAAAGATCCAAATTACTTTATCTAAGCTAATAATTATATAGATATCTATTTATAATATAAATACTGAAATAAAATAATACAAATTAGGATATATCGAGATTATAAAATTATAAAACTTAAGTATGATCACACATTTACCTTCCTCGTGGTCTGTAGGTTGTAGAGCTGACACGAGCAGTCGTTGTTGTAGTCGACGTTGTAGTCGTAGTTGTCGTCGTTGGTGGCGTCGAGGAGACGGTAGGATTTCCTTCTTGCTTATCTAGCAAAGAGTTTACCAAACCCGGAAGATGCGGAGAAATCGGTGGCAATTCCGCTGGTAAATTATATTGCGTCGGCCCGACTGGAGCTCTGACGTCATTAACGTCGTACGATTCGCCCAGATTAGTCTGAGAATGATACTGCTCGGCCGTGTTGTATCTTTGAGCCTCTCTTTGCTGGGCGAGTTCTTGATTGATGAGTGCCAATTGAGCTGCCAAGTCCTGTTCCTTCGTCGAAGGATCATTCGGATTTACCGTTCTGTCTTGGAAACTGGGTGTGCTGGAATAGGATATTTCCTGTCTATAACTGACGGTTGTGTCGAGTTTAGGAGATTGGGTGGTCAGTTTGGACTCGTGATCGTAGTACTGCTTCGGCTTCGTCTTTGTAGTCGATTGCTCGCCGTAATACGATGTGCTGACGGAAGCTGGCTTGTTCTCGTAGTACTGTCGGAATCGATACCTCGAACCTGAAGCCGGCGTTGAGTAAGCGGATTCGTATTTCGGACTGCTGGACTCCGGTGAGAAGTTCTGAGCGGTCTGAGCATCGTAAGATGCGGTGGTGGCGATGGATCCGCTTTGATCAGCATCACTGTAGGAGTTCGGCTCGATGAGTGGCGTCGGACTGAGATTCTGTTCGCGCACTGATGTATCCGGTTCTGGGGATGAATCCGATAGCGTGTTAACGACGACGGAACCAATATGCGGCGCTGGGAAAGGAATCTTGGAGTAACCCGGAGGCGGTTTAAAGCTCAGAGGAGCAACGAAGAAGGGTAACTTGTCGACTTTGCGCTCTACTCTATTGTGATCAATCGATGACAGGTAAGGGAGATCGAACTTTGCGTAACCATAGGGAGGATCTAGGTTCGACGGACCCACAAAGACCTGCGGGCTATTGGAACTAACGGTATCCAAAACAGCGATGGTCTTCGCGTCCTTCAAGATCCTCAAGACATCGGTAACTTTGATGGATTCCTGCCTGGAAGTGGAACTTCCCATGTAAACGGAGAGAGGAGGTTGATTCGGCGATGGCGTAGTCGTCATCACTTCGCGGAAGTGCGGTTGTTCCTGATACTGATTGACCCGTTGACGTTGCCTGCCGTGAATCTTCTTAGGCCTGGTGCCATCTGTAAGATGTTGGCGACGCGCTTGGTCGCGGATCAGAGCTTGAGATTGAGCGTTCTGATGAAGCAAGCCGGGGCCGCTGGGCCTTAACTGATCTTTCTGTTGATGAGTCTCCAGAATCCGTTGCTGCTTTAGAGCTTGCTCTAATTCCAATTGCTTTTGTCGATCTTGTCTGGCTTCCTCCTCTCGGCGTTTCTCCTCTTTGGCGCGAAGTTCCGCGAGTCTTCGTCGCTCGAGCTCCTCCTGCCTTTGTTTCTCCCGCGCCTCGCGAATTCGATCCAGTTCGCGTTGCCGTGCCAGTTCCTCTAGTCTCTCCAACTCCTTTCGTTTCTTATCGGCTTCTTTCTGTCGCAACAAATCCTGCTCTCTCTGAAGAGCCTCCTGTTGCAGTCGTGTCTTTAGTTCGAGTGCTTTCTGCTCCTCGTTTAATCTAGCGAATTCCTTCACGCGCTCCTCCTTCAAGTATTGCGCCTTTTCCTCCTGTATCTGTTGCAGCACTTGCCGCGCAAAGGCCTCTTGATCGGGTGATAGAGAAGTTTGCTCGATCTGTCCTTGGTGTTCCCGTTGATGATGATGCTGACGAACGGGATATTGCTTTCTTCCGCGGCCCCTTTTCGGTTGACCCCTTTGCGCCAACGTTTCCGCTGGAACGTATACTAACTGAACCTGCAAAATAGTGTTATTACTATCTCTAACATCGCAGTTTATAAATTTTTTAATAGAAATAATAATTGATTCTATAATTCTATAATATATAAGCGCTTCACAAGTAATTGAAACTAGCAAATAAAAAATCTGGCAATACCTTGACACGAAAATTCCTCACTTAATTTATAATATCGTACGTATAATGATTCGATTAAAATTAAATTGTTTTGCTCTATTCTCAGTTCTAATTTTATTCAGTTGATACGCATCTTTCATTGTGCGTGCACGCTCTAATTCTATTTTGTCTAACGATAGTGATAGGCCTTTGCAGAAGTGTACGAACAGAAATCGGTCAATGGAACATGATAGATCACGTGTCGGAAAGAAAGTACATGAAGATTTCATTACACGCACCTCTTCTTCCTCATCGCCGGTACTTTCAATCAGAGGAGGTTGCTGCAATCCTGGGCTCGGCTGTCCTTTCAGGCGTTTTCCATCGGGTCTCTGATTTCCGTGTTTCGTCACGTAATTGTGTGGTCCTTCTTGCGTATCGTCTACGTTCTGACCGTGTTGCAGCACAACTTGACCCTGAACGGGCAAGTTCGATAATTCCTGATTGCTGTATAAATTCTGATTCTGCTGGGCATGTCCCGGTCTGTACGGTAGGAAGTTCTGCGGCGGATATACTGGTGGAAGAGCTTCTGAGGATGGATGCGGTGGTGCCAAAACTTCCGGCGATAGTTCGGGTGCCGTTTGCAAATTACTCAAGGAACTCTGAGATAGCGTTTGCTTCTCGTCTTCGTTGCTGAAGCCGCTGGGCGCAAACGTCGGCGACTGCAAGCAAAAACGCAATTATTATAATTTGGAGAATTGAATCTAATAAGTTCTTGTTAATAAACAAGTTTTAGTTTTGATATACACAAATTTTTTTAACAGCAAATTTTATTTTTGTAATTGCAGGTTTAAAAAACTAAGCGGTATTCTGAACGATTTTCCGTATTAATCAAGATTGATTATGTAGAGTCTTACCTGGAGAAGCTGCTGTTGTGCTTTTAGCTGTTGCTGCAGAAGAAGGAGCTTTTGGATACTCTCTTGCGTTTTCTGCAGCTGAAACAATTGTTCCTGGTACTGTTGTTGAAGAACAGGCGGCAACGAGAGCGATTGGATCGGATTTGGTAAATGTGTGCTGCTGGGCAGAAGACCCCTTCCCGTGTTGCGATCTTGCGATGATTGAACGGATGCGATTCTCGGATCAGCCAGAGGAATCCACTCACTGTTGGAGACCTGCCGTGACCATCGTTCACCTGCACTTGCCTCGAATCCGCCTAACAACGTTAGCGCGATGATTATCGCGGTCGGCGAGAAGCACCTCCGCACAATCTAAAATCAATGTTATCAATTAATTGATCGCAGGCCTTACGTAATTAACCGCGGCGAGATGACACGCTATATTGACAGCATAGAGTTGTTTCGATTGATTTCCCACGGTAAATCTAGGTTGATATCGACATCTCGCGCTCATTTGGCGTGAATCATACTTTAAAAATAGTCCACTCGTGTTGCAAGCGGTTTTGACATGCAATATAATAGTTTCGAAATACAGGATACGTATACCGGACATTATCACGATACATAAAATTATAAATAGAATTCTGTCGCAAACTGTACGGACTCAAAGTAAGCTTTCAGCAAAAAATGTGAGACATGAACGATATACATTTTCATAGAATAATAAAGGAGTGCTTTGCGAGGAGATGTCGTGTCATTTCATGCATCAAAGAACAGAATGCAAAGTGTATCGGAGGATAAAAGACAGAATACAATGCTGTCCCGAGCGGAAAGTAACAAGAAACCGACCGCAATCTCACCGCATTTATCATAACGCGAATAAGTAAGCAGAGATTTATTATGGAGATGGATGAGTTGACCACGATTCGGTTTAATGAGTTTTGATGGAAATTGCGGTTTGGTAATACGGTGAAGCGCTGACGAACAAGCTACGCTCTTAATTACTTCCGATATTATTATTAATATTCTGCGATCATCTCGCACATCTGCATAGAAGGAAAATTTTGAATGAATTATTTCCTCATTAAGCAGGAGAAGTTCTATTATTCCTGTTAATTTTCGACAATGTGAAATGAAATTATCGAAAATGTTATTATTATATTTAGTAAAAGTGTTATCTCGAATAATCATTGTGCAATTTCTCATTATTGAATAAATTATATTAATATCAATATAAATAGTACTTCTAATTAATAGATTTTTTCGTTTAACGAATAAAATAAACATGTAACACGTCTCATGAAATCTGAAACAAGTTATATTACATTGATAAGAAAATTAATTATTACCAGGATTACTTTTTGTTTAATTAAAGCATTATATAAATTTTGACATTGATTGACATAAATTGACTAGTATCATATATCTTGAAACTCTTCCTGTTTAATTATAATATTATATAAATGTAATTAAAGTAAGATATACATAATATTATGTGTACAAGAAAATCTCCATTGCAAAATTGCAACGGATAGGCGATGGATATATGTAACTTTAATAATAAGTGGATTTTTCTATATCCTTTAGAGAATATGAAGTTATATAATAACTAAATAATTATAAAATTAATGTAATGCATATTTTATGCAGAATTAATTATTATGTATCTATATTTGCATTAATTAAACGAATTTTATACCATAAGACGCTTTGATTCTTGATTTGCACAGTTGACCTGTTTCGCGCACGTCGCAAATTGCAAGTATCATCGATTGACAGTTCGTGCAACAGAGATGCGGCAGACGCGTATTGTCGTCTCAAAACAACGGATCGAGCTTGCATTCGTTCCAGTATCTGCTTTTGATACAATCTTCCGTTTCTCTTCCACTTGATTTACTGCGCTTTTGCACGCTAGTGTTGCATTTATGCGCTTTTTGTTCCTCTCATTCCTATCGAGCAAGTCGCTAGACTTAAGAAATAAATCGCCAATGAGCATATCTTGTAACATGTGGTATTCGCTTTTTACCCGAGTTGCTGACAAATAAGTAACTCTGAAACTAACATACCTTATACTAGCTCCGTGAGCTTGAGTCATTAAAGCATTTGCGTGTGTAGAGACAACTTTCACTGAGGCAGACAGGGTTGTTACTTTTGTCTATTTATATATTTGCGTAAGCTGCGTATCCCGCTGTACTGAGAAAAGTTGCTACAGTTTAAAATAAACTATTCGATATTGGCAAGTCAAGTTTTCCCTTTCTGTTAAATTGCCAGAGTATCCTGCGATTTCCAATTTCCACGGATAGCTCAAATGTAAACTGCGAGTTTCAAGGGATAGTTTTATCTTTGCTGCGTGCTATTGTTCTCTCTGTGTATCTGATTGATAATCCTTCTTTTACTTGTATAAAGGAAACATTAGTACAGTTCTAAATGACGTAATAATAAGAAAACATTGCTAGAGAGAATTGATAATAAAAAATAATTAAAATAAAAAGTTGATAATTTTATATTAGAAAGTAATGCATTTGCTCTATGTGTGCATTGTATTAAATATAGTTCTAGAAATGTAAAATACAGTAATATCGCGTATACTTTCAGTTTCGTTTGTATTGTCGTGTTTTATGTTTTTGCAAGGAATATTTGCGAACGAGTGACATGGTACTCCGGTGAATGTAGTCGGCCTTCTAGTTGTGGACACGGAAAACGTAAGCATTCGACCTGTTGTCTTTAACCTATTTGGCATCTGCAAACGTATCGACAAGAATGGACCACAATTCTAACACCATTCTGACGTTATGACTAACATGTATAAATATAAACCAGAGAAAGTCTCTGTATCTAAACAATTTTTTACTTTTATTACTTAAAAAACTTTTCACAGTGCTGCGATAGACCGTGAAAGTAAATTTAAGAAAATAAATTAATGTCTGTCTTATTATAAAGTAAATTATATTTTTAAAATAATTTTCCCCGCATGAAGAGTTTCAATAAATGCAAAACCAATTTTACGTACAAATACTTTCTTTATCACATAAAATTGCGTGACGTTGTAACATTAATATGTTTGCTAGCGATTTTATTAACGATATTTAAGTGGATCCTTCGCCGATACTCCTTGCACTATTCCGAGAAATTGGGAAAAGCTTTTTAAACAATTGTAGAGGGAAAACTAATTAAAATCAAGATACGTATTTATCGGTACGTAGATATTTATGTCACTAATAACCGTTTCGATAACAATCGTGAAAATGCCAAATTATTCGTCTTTCTACTGTGATTACATGGGCATTGCTATCGTCATTATCATTGCAATTATCAATGTTCAGAGCCGGGCACCATCATTGCGTGTCGCGCGCGAGTACGGAAAATTTCTGGAGTGAGACCGTAGCTAACGAACTGTGAATCGTATCAAATAGCATACGCTGATTTCTAATAGTCGGTTCGGAGACTCTTTGCCGGATCTTACGAGATCTTGCAAGTTACGAGGTTTTGCGAAAATGATGATCGATGGATTACACGAGCAGTTATGCAGGAAGCAAACGCACGCGATAAAAAGTAACAAAACTTACTCATTAAATTAATATTATAGTTTACTAGAAAAATCAATCGTTTTGTATACTTTAACATAAGTAAGTGAAAGTGTTCTAAAACATATTGCAAGAGTATTTTGAAGTATCCGAATATCCGCGCAAGCACTTGCAAGCATGTACAACTGAAAAGACTGTACAAAATATTCTTATATTTTCAATATATAAGAATTCATCAATGGAAAAATGGAATCAATAATAATTTCCTTAATTCATATTCCTTATTTGCGTCAATGGCATTACGAAACGCAAAATTCATTCATTCAAATGCCTTACGTCAATATAAGCTTATTCTTATATACATGTAGATTTTAATAGCTATTTAAATTTTACGTGTCAGATATAATTATTGGCAGTTTCGGAAAACATTTCGAGTGATTAAAGCATATTAATAATATTATCTTATTATCTTGTTTTGATATCGCGAAGAGTAATATATAATATCTTTATAATCATATATGATATCATTAAGCGAATGATATTAATGAGGTAAACGCAAGCAATTCGGAGAACCAATTCCTAGATTTGTAAACGCGTATCGGCCAGTTGCTGCGTGCTACTGACATGATTTTGATTACGGAGCCGCGAATGTACAGACGAGCGCCCGCGTGCAATTTTCATTACGAAAGATCGCGTGTCGGATACGGCGCGCGATTTTTCTGCTTTCTTCGCGATTTTTCCCGCCGCCGGTCCGAATGTCCGTTTTAGAAACGAATCCATCGAGTGTAAAATAACCGCGATCGACAGCGAAGCGAGGGTGCCTCGTCAAGAAAAAAAGAGAAAAGGAATCGATCCTATTTGCGCGCCTCGCGCATGCACCGGGCAAATTCCCAGTGAGAATTATACCGGTTCGATCGTTTGGCGAAAGCACCTGAGTCAATGATCTGAGGATTTTACTTTCAAGGCGAAAATAAAGCAGCTTCTACATTCTGTCGAACCGGCGCGAACGGTTTATCGTTTCTCTGCATCGTTTGATTTTATTTCTCTTCTATAGCGACGTGATTAGAAGATTACAGCATTGCTGATGCGCCGAGCGGTCGTTTTGCGGCCACGACGGTTGCAATTTCGTTTTTTGACTCAAACACGTTTCCCATGTGCTCTCGGTACAGCGAGCATGGCTGAAACGATGATCTGAGCGACGTTGGCCGTTGAAAGAAATAACTTTCTCTCGATGGAGGAACGCGCGAAGTACGGAGACGATGTTGCCCCCCATCTCGTTGAGCTTCGCTCGTAACGTCCCGCGGTCAATCCTGTTGGTAATGCATAGCAATTATCAATTGCTCGTGTATGCTGAATGCCGGATCAGGACGGTGTTAAAAAGGAGGTCGAGCACCTTTCTCTCAGCGTGAGGAAGCCGGTGTCTTCGGATAAAGGCGCGGTCTCGACATCGCGCTTCGGTTCAGCACGGTCGTGCTTTCAACGCGTTGAATGATAATAAGATATTATCGATAAGATATTAAATTACGAGCGTAAAAGCTTTCAAGTCTTTTTTCTGAGATTCCTAAATGTTCATTGACAGAATATGTAATATGGAAAAACTGTTCAGTATAAAATTTTATCCGAGAGGAAAGAGGTTTGCATAGCGTAAAGGAAATTCGATCGTAAATATTTGAAAAAGCAGTTTATAAATATTAATTTAAACAGTAATAAAATAATAAAAATAATAATAATAAAATATTAATTTAAATAGTAAATAATATGTACTTGATCTATTTAACTTTTTCTTTAATTTTTAAGATTATATTTAATGTAAGAGTAAAAGATGTTTGTATTATATATTATAATACATACACACATTGCAGCTTTCTGTTGTATTATTCACACATATGTTATTCACACGAAAAATTTTTAAATCTTCTCTTTACTTATCTTAGAAAGCAGTACTAAATTTTATTTTAAGAAACTTTTCGAATATTCTATTAGCATTCTGCTGACGATGTTTGTGGAAGAAGATTTAAATCGTCTCCTTTAAGAGTGTCTCTACTTTTGTTAAATAATATCCAAGTCTTTGGAAATCTTGGAAGCAACATGCTGTGTCTCGAACGAGAGTGCTCGTAATCTCATCGAAGGTTCCACAAAAATGCCATATTCCTGGCCTTCGGAACTGCACGCTCTACTTGCACGTTTTGAGCTATTCTGCAGTCGCTTGCGAACTTTCGTTTCCTAGACTTTGAGAGAGGGTGCTTACAGGGTGCGTTTAAGGGAGAAGTACTGGTTTTACAACAACACAAGTTTCGATCGTGTTTCTTCTAAATAGTCTTTACACGCGAGCCCAGAAATAGCGGTGTACGCGATAGCATCTTGCAGCCGTGATTTACTGGAAAATATATTTCGGGTTTTACACGCGAACGCACGAGGTTTTATTGTTACGTAAAAAAAAATTGGATTGATTAACTGCGAGCGCGATGTTCCTGCAACGCAAATGAAAATATAGCACAGAGCTTAATGAATTCACTTTTTTCACGCTAGCGTGAACCACGTTGTTCAAATCAACTTTGAAGAGAAAACTTTTTTAACAGAAATCTAATTTGCGATACTCATTCGTCATAGTAAATGACTGCTATTGTTAAAGCTCGAATTAAATTCTTATGCAGGGAAAATCCATTGCGCTGTCTCATTAAGTAATGTCGTCTTACATAAAATAATGGGACATAAATTATTTAGAGAAAATATGAGGAAATGATACTTATTAATAAGCACATTTCGTACATAGGACTACGCTGCATATCTCGCATCGTGACATTGTTCAGTCTCATTATGCTTTCCATGAGCTATTGTTCCTTCTGCGTGTAACAACTGCAGCGATTTTATCTGACGAAGAGCCGCGATACGTGAGGCAACGATAAGCAAGGGAGAGATTGTCTTCATCTGCAGGAGAATACCGGGGATGATACCGGGAACATCCGGGTATTCGCGGATTCGTTTTCTGCGTCCGAACAATCGCGCGTTCTGCAAATAGTTTCGCACATTTATCTCCGATGCAAGAGGATCGCAGGCCTGTCATCCCGAATGTTCACCCGATACGAACACCAGCGCGTATCCGGCGGTATTTTTTTCTCACTGGAAACTGATCCACTTGAAAGTTCCCGTCGCCGCGAGATCATCGGCAGGTTTCACATGCTCGATCCGGTCGGATGGCCGACGCCTCGCCGGCGTGCCACTTCTCGTCGTCAACTTTCTTCGCCGGTGCTCCACCTTTACTTTCGCCTTCGAACATTTCGGCTCCCGTTCGCACGCGCTGAACCGTAGCCGATTCCGGGCGGCGGTTCCGGTTTCCCGGCTATCACGAGGCACCGTTTACGCGATTTCCGAGCATGAAAATGTAAATAGCACCGGCCGGAAATGTGAGAAATGTACGAGAAGGAAGACCCAATGAGGAGATGCCAGTAGCGCACGCCGCTCGCGAAAATTGCCTAATCTGGAAAAGATAGCGCGTTCTCCATGCGATTATGCGGAAGTAAATCCGCATTCTCTCTTTCCGCTCGAGGGTTGTTCCGTTTCGCGTCGCGCCTTCGAGACACCTCGTGCTCAGCCGATGATACCGCACGTTCCTTGCGAGGTCGTTATCCTTGAGCAGGATGCACCTGGGCGACAATGACTCAGGATGCAATCGTGAGATTCGCGTGGAAGACGATTGCGGAATCGGTCGCACGTGAGTCGCGATTGTGCACGTCGTTCGCACGCGAGCTTTTATGATCCACGACGATGATCGGCATGCTATAGGGAAGTGACGTAACTAATCCTGAATTTGTCAAACAGGTTTTCTCAGTTTCCCTGCTGCGTGATGCGATATGCAATATATCTAAGAAATTCCTTCATGTGCGAGATAGTTGTATTTAATTTATTATAAAGATAAAGTAGCATCTTGATAATAAATATTATAATTTATTTTTCCTGTTAAGGAAGCGGAAAAGTGACTGTCTACTATACGTTCTCGTACGTTAAACATGCCGCGAGTGTAGTGTTATTTCCTCGAGAGAATGTCTTTCTTTTTTCGCGACGAAGCGAGATATCCTCGGCAGGTGTGAACAGCGTGACGCGTAAATTCGTCACAAAACATAATCAGAGTGACGGAGATCGCAAATTTTTCCCAGTCTTATTTCGTTCGTGAGAGCGGCACGCGATAGAGGTATTAAGGAATCGCGAAGGCGGAGGTTCCTTTCTTCCGTCCACTACGCTTACGTGCCACTTTTAGCTCGGACTTTTATCGCGACGACTTCCGCCTACGGTTGACCTTCCTAGCAGGAGACTCTTTCTTCCTTCCGCTCTCGTAGCCGCTTTGCAAAACGTCAAGAACACTTTTACTTTGAATGTCATGTAGACATCATGTTAATAATGCGTTACATTAGAAGAGCGTACCATTTTGCTCGTTATTAAACGCTCGGAGAATTTTCATATTATTGAGCTCTTAAGATTATGAATTTTCAAAGATTGGAATTAAACTTTTTAGAATGTGATTGTAGTTGAAGAGACACGTTTTATTTAAAGCTCAGTTATTTCCCTAAACGTTTCTGTAGCAACGGACGTCAAATAAACGCAGTGTAACGTTTAAAATTACGACAGATATTTTTTCTCCTAAATTGAGTAAATTTCACGTGATGCGGTGGATGCAAGTAGGCCGCGAGCCATAACTCGGATATCAAATCACGCGATCGCGAAGATTGAACTCAAAAATTTAGATTTCACTCGAATACCACAAATGACCCGGGCCGGGAGAAAGGAGCGGCCGATATACCGCTCGCGGGGTCGCCCTCTCCTTGGAAAATCGAATAATAGGCAAAAGTCGTAGAGTTATTCGCCGGCGGGAATGAAATGCGGGTCAGTGTGTGAACAACTCGTCACTCCTTATGTCGCAATTCAGGAGAAGGTCGGTGACCGTCCTCCTCTCTTCTCGTTCCTCTTGATTGCCATTTCTCGCCCTCTCGATTTATCTTCCTTTCCGACGAAGAACAAATTGCACGCAAATGGATGTCTCCATTTTTCACATTACTCGGTAATTGCATCGCTCGATTGTTATCCGCACAAAGAGTAATCACAAACGAGTACTTAATTAATTTCTTTTCAAATAAGAAATAAGGAATAAAGAGTTGAAGAAACGATTATCTTTGATTAAAATATAATTTCTTCTAGAAATCAAGAAATCATTATCGAAGCAGGATTCCGAGATTCGTTACGAATATAGCGACGAATCTCAGAAGTCTGGAACTTTTCAGTTTCACACATAGAGAGGATAGTTAATTGAAGTTATACAATCTGTCCTATCTAATCTAGTTCACCTGTGGTAGCTGAACGAGGTCTCGAAACTCGTGGAACGTGCTTTCCAAAAGAAAGGCGTCGACGGTAGTTATCGATACGTGCGAAATGACATTTCGCGTAAGAGAATTTGCGCTGCTTTCTCTTTTCATATTTTCTTTTTTTTCTCCAATGGATTCGGTGATTTTTAATATGTTTTTGCATCGGTCTCTCGCTAATGGAAGCTCGCCCGTTCGATTTTGCAATATTCGCTGAAACTTGATATAAACTTTCAAATATCACTCTGTGCCACATTGAAGCGTGATTACTTTGTTCCGCGGGGCATTGCTATTCCTAAATGGAGTCTGCATTTAAGCATAAAAATGCGCGCACTGGCTGCAGTCACGATGTAACCGTTACGCGAAAAAAGAATCGTGAATTACAAACGCACGACTACCGCGACCCAATTATAGTCGATTGAAACAATGAATGCCTATTAGTATACGCGTACATTTCGAACAAAGTAGAATACTTTATATCATCATTATTCGTAATGGAATTTTTTATTAATTACACATACGAGTAATTATTACTTTTAGGTTTTAATATTACTTTTAGGCTTCAAGTGTTATCGCGCGCTATTAAATAGTTGATATTCCTTAATTTGTTTAGTAACTGTAAATTGTGAGAAATTTTAAAGCATCAATACACATAGCGTAAGTTAGAAAGCGTAGTAACTCGAGGGACGTACCGACATACTGGTCTATTTTACGATTATCTCTGCACTCAAGATGAAAGAGTGTAAATGCCGATATATCTTGTCTATGATCTCGTGATATTATATAGCGATAAAGAGTACTAATAATTACAGATTAATTTAAACATCGCTATTTTATTGAAGAAATTTGTGAAATCATATTTAACGTCTAAAATTAAAAAAAAAGTTCTATAAAATTATAAAAATGTCTTCTTTTAAAAATGTTTGTTTTATCTTATAAATGTGCACATGTAAATTTAATATAAAATTGTATTATTTAGTTTTCAAGTGTAAAAATTTGCTTAAATTGTTTAAATACCATTGAACAAAAGATTTAAGTTATGCAATCTATTTATTACAATAAAATATAACAAATACATTTATTGTAATGAATAGTAATATGTAATATATAATATATTCAGAGCTTCGTACAATTGTTTGTTTTATTCCGTCTAAAGATCTTCCAATGAGAAACGTTACTTTCTACTATTAATTATGTACACGTTCTTAATGGGCCGTTGAGAGAGTCTCATGTAAATTTAAATAGAACTTAAAGTTCCATCTCTTTCTGCCAATTTTTCGCATGAAATTCGACAAAAATTTATTCTACCATCATACAAATGTAATCAGTATTAATGCACGAGCTACTTTTACTTTTGTGCATCGCGTGAAATGAGAATAGTGATTAATATATTTTTTTAGTCAATCTTATATCCAGAAACTATATAATTGCATTATGTGAACTAATTGTTTGAAAAATTATCGTTGTTCTTGATATTTATTCTATTTAAAGTCATGGGGGGGGGGTCATCTATCTTGCACTTATAAAAATTTATCAAATTAAAAATATAGTATATTACTTTTTAAATTTTATAGTTTTTTAATCTTTTTAATTTATTATATTTACCTTATTTATATACTAAACCTCACGACTGTTTCAATTCTTGACAATCCTTTTAGTATAACAGTGTTGTACATCTTTTCATATATTGCATTAATTATTATTTAATATATAACAAAACAAAATTCTCCAGAATGCAAAAATTATTTTCAAAATAATTTCAGTTATAGAAATATCTTGCTGCTGTTCCGTTAATTAATTTTAATTAATTTTCAAGTACGTCCATCACACTCTGCATCAATTACAGTCGAGTGCAAGTTATTCATGCTAACAGCTGCAATTCATGCAAATGCAGAACAACGAAGATTCCGAACGCACGAGCTTTCGTGCGCGGTTTACCGCGCAACCCCGACGCATACCCCACGAACTCACCATTGTGCAGGGTGGTTGTACTTCCACTGGGTCACCGCAGTACCACCCTCGACCTACTGGCCGTTCTTCTCTCCGTTTCCCTGCTCTTCCTCTTTCTCCTCGTCCCTCCACACCTACGAACTCCACAAGACGACAACGCTTTGTTTACTGATCGCGCCCCTTGCACTCGTTCACATTGCACCACCGGCACATGCCCTCCTGTCGTAGCCCTTATCGTAATTAGACCCGATTCTCTCGTCACTCCGTCTCCGTCGCCGTACGTGTGTTGCGAATTTATAACGAAAACGTAAACGTACGTACGTGTACGTGCGCGCGGTGTTTCGTCGACACGGTGGTACACGAGCAGTTTGAACGGGTTCTCTCAGAATGGACGGGCTATATAGAAATCCCCTCCAGAGGACGGAGAACTCGCGAGCAGGAGTCCGGGTACCACCGGCGAACCAGGAGAAAGCCTCTCCTTCAATTGGCCCCATGGCGTTGGTGCATACAGGATATCGCATTGTGTGAAATATGCGTGCCGATTTCAGTGCTTAGAATCAGACTTTTGTATTGGAGATGATTAGGAAGGACCACGTTCGAATAAATGAAGCTATCCTTGTCGCTCTGTATGTCTTTATGACGGAAAATTACGGAAAATAGATTTGCAAAAAGATACAAGGATTTGTTGATGGTCCATGGTTTGATTTAAGAAATCATAATTACTATTTGAAGAATTAGTAATAAATCTAAAGTTAAGAAATATTAAATACGAGAATTTGGAGCTGCGTGCGAATTAAGAATCTATGTAAAGCTATAGATATAAATCTCTCGACGTTCATTTTAACAGCTGATTTTCCACTAAAACTATGGATTCTCTATATGAAACATCCTGCGCTGGGAAAATATTAGGAGACATCGTTTTGCACATAATGGCGTGGGAGAATAAATTAAACAATACAGTTAAATGATTTCTCTTGAATTTTGTGTGTCAGTAACACGGGAGCATCACATCTTGAAAAGTGCATTGCATTTATAATAGCATTCGCAGATTGTCTCGCGCACTTGTTCGTCTGCGAACGCAGAAAAGTTGAAAATCATCGTGCGTGATAGGAATCATTTTCCAATTGCGTTCCGCGACATTTATCATGCATTGCTCTGGTTTCTTTCCGCGGCGATCCGGTTGCAGCGCGTCGCGTTTGAAACTCGAGCGGTGTTTCATGTGTTGAACGCGTAGAACGCCGATAGCGTTACGCGTCCATCAAACGAACGTAGAGGACTTACCTATTCGATACCGCTTTACCAAATTTCTCTGCAATTACATGAATAATTAAGAATACAAGTATCCTTTGTTGCCTATAATAAAATATCTTTTACCAAAATTATTACCAAAATATTGATATTAAGAACTATATATCTAATTAATTTCTTAAACGTGGATAAGTTCATCAAATCTGTCAGTCTACTACCAAGCGCGCGTGCTTACGTAAAATATACATAAAGCAATAACTTTAACTTTATAAGTGCATCTCTGACTTGCGCGGGCATGTCCTACACGTGCATGACAATCGAGTTACGCGTAGACTCTCGTCCCGGATTCTAAGAGTCGCAAATTATAGATTGCCCAGAATAGGATCTTTGCAAGAATCGCTCCGCTTCGGGGCTCGGAGCTCGTAAGGCGAACGAGAGAAGTGAGAGGCGATCGGAGGTGTGCGCGTGTTACTCGTTCTTATGCAACTTCTGATTGGAATCGTGGGTCAGCCAGTTCGTCGACTCTTACGGAAATATGCGCCGCTACGATCCTCTTGCCTGCAGGAAGGAACGGGCTCCGGGATTAGGAAACGCATCGGCCGCGACCACTGGCCGCGTCTGGAGCATATCGCTGGCACTCGACGTGACTTGTACGCTTCTCTCAGGATATTGCATCCGACGATACCTCGCCACCTCTAAATAGAAGCCGCGATTGTCGAAGGGTACTCGCCCGACTCCGCGGAACTTTCGTAATTCTCCGCGAACATCGATTTCCTCCTATGGCTTCGGGAACGGCCAAGTCAAACTCGAGCTGGCTGATGGGAAACCAATGTAAACCTCCTATTATTCGGAGCGCTATGTTTATTCATCGCTGATTGCCATTCCGGACTTAATAACTGGCGTTAATAACTTGGGGATATCTTGCGTCGCGTACCTTTCCCAGACTTGCCCAAGCGATTATCTTCCGCATTTTTTATGTTAGTTATAGTCGGACTGTTAATTTAAAATCATAACATTCGGTATGAATTGTATGTCCAATAATTTGCAAGCTTTAGATTACGATCTATAATAAAATATATAAACTTTAAAAATTTAGAAATATTGCAGTTCTGGTTTGTCTAATATAATTATATTTAGGATATAAATCCACGTTTCGCGCACTAAAAACAGGGCAGAGCGGTTTATCGCATAAAATATTTGAAATCAGGTTCTTTGGAATTTGTCTTGCTTGGTATTTCCGTCGACTTCGCATATGGGTCTCAAAAGCGTGGTATTTTGGGGAACATATTCTCTTAATGACCGTTGTGCGAAATTCAAACGAGCAAAATATGAAATAAGACGAATCCGTGAAAGGGCGAGGTGAACCATCGAATTGAATGCCCGGATATACGGAGTGCTGATGATTGCATGTCTTCAACATTCGCACGGCTCCACCGGTGTTGGACACGTTTCACGTCCTGCATAGAACGATCAAAAATACAGTGGCCTTCCTGATAGATCAAATTATTTGATAAATAGATTATTATTAGATACACATAGAAAACAGTGAACTTTGGCTATTTATTAGAAATACTATTTGTAGGAAAAAGTATCATACATATCTATAAATAAATAGAATTTGTATTTCAAATTATTCCGTAACTATAAAAGATCGAAACTTCATTGATCGCACAAGCTTAGCTTAAATCTTGAAGACATTATATTTAATTAGTTTAACTATAATCCGTTCAAGTTTCAAAATCCTTGAACTGAAATATAATTTGACCAGCCTTTCTGAACAATTATGTTCCTTGGATTTCCGCAAGGACACTCGACGTCCTTCTCCAATCAACCAGCTTTTCTTTTCTAATTCACTTGATCGGTGTTCTATGGATGCGCTAAGTAAGCAAATGATGGTTATAACGAGGGTGAAAGTGAGAGAAATCCGCAGCTCGTCTATTCTATCGTTTTACCAATATCTACATAAAACATCTGCATGAACTCGTAAACAAGAGAGCACTTACCGAAGATTTTCCCAATGGGTCGCTATTTCTCAAAGTGAACATTAATTGATTTGCATAATAACTGTTGTGGGTAACCTTGGAACACGAATCGCAGTCTGCATCGATTAGAAAGACACGTAATTTCTCCTTGCCATAGAAAGTATTTATATCTGCGGGGAATGGAAGCTGTGAAAGTAAAATGTGGTTAGTCGGTGTTTTATTCTATTCATTATTATTAGAAAAGAAGGTGCTGAAGAAAATATGCTTGATAACAGGAAGATTAAGCATTGTCCGTTAATCAAACTGTATGCGCTCTTCTAGATACATATTTTTCAAATAGTCAAATAAATATATTTTGACACAGAAATAGTCTCTCTTGTCCGATAAACAATACGTTATTCAATTTTACAATTTTATAATTTTATAATTTAAACAATCTTTAGTGCCTTATTGATCAATTTCAAAATACGTGTTTTTAATTATTTATTAAGATATTATGTTATTTTTACAGAACTTATTAAATAAATTCATGAATAAGAAAGTACTTCTGTGGACACTTTGTATAGTTATTCACGCGTATGCAGACCTTCGTTTTTCCTTTCACTGTTGCGATTTGTAAAATTAGCGACAGTCTACGTGCAGGACTTTGCGGATTTATCATGCTCTTCATGAAGCATGACTTATTTTACAAAATTATGCGTTTTATTGGGATATTGATGGATATGCTTAGAATTTTGATAAAGACACGTGATAAACTTATGAAATATATTAATAAACATATATTTCATATAAATGTGAAATATTGTGATTACAGGGAAATAATTCCAGCAAAAATGAAATTTAATTTATAATTTAATAAAAAACAAATGAAGAAATGATCCTGTAGAAATGGCCCTGTAAAAGAGATACATCCTCTATAATGTGCAAAATATATTTTTCCTTCGTGTAATAATAGATCACTATTGCAGATTATCTTTCTAGTCGATTGCTTGAGTGACAAATCGAATAGATTTTCATTTAGCAAAAGTCGGTTCAAAGACGGGGTGTCCTAGAAAAGCGACATTGCTGTCATGAATGATGCTAATTGATGATGAAAACAAAGAGGCTTTATCCTATCGCCTCGTGTCTTCGGAATTGCCGCAGGTGAAAGCGGCCCACCCGTAAAGTAAAATGCATTCCTATCTCATGGTCGACCCCCTCATCTTGTGCTTCTCCTATGCAATTATCTTAATAATCCGCCGCCGTATCACCGCGCTTCTACCATCTCGGGTATTCTTTCCTCTCGTCCCTCATTCTTGTCGACAGATATCACGGCGAGTTCAATTTGCAGTGATTTGATTCTGCTTGATTCTCGCAAAAGGATTACACGAATGAACAAGTGAACATCACTTCAGCCGGCGTAAAACGACTCGACGATTTTCTGTAATTTTCAGTCTGCAACTGACGAAATAATGCGATAAATGATCAGTAAGTGCCACGATTAATATCCAATTAGCTGATCGAGTAACAATAACTGCTGTTAAATAGGTTTCAAAGTAATTATTTTTATTAATCACACTTGATAAAATTTTGTACGATAAAACTGAACGCGCACATATGCGCACGATATGAAGTGTTTCGAGAGAATGAAAAACGTTTGATTAAGAAATATAATGAATCATTTTTCTGTATTTTATTATTTGTCAGATATTAAAATCGAAATCAGCAAATAATCTTCAATTCACAGAGAATATAATTGTTCTAAACATTGATATCATTTTAAAGTTTGAAAGCTTTGTTATATTTATTTTTTCCAAGTCATTGTAAATGAATGAATAGATCGCTACTTTCCGTATTTCGCACAAAACTAGGTACGAAATGATGAGCGTCTCGTTTTTCACGGAGCAACGCTCCGTTATTTACGAGAAAGGTTTGAGCCCCGGCAATTCTTTCTAGCAATTATCCTAAAGCGATGGCAATTACATTATTTGCGGCATTGCACGGCGTAAGCGGCATCATCATCTCGGCGTAATATCAAATCGTGGAAAATTGCGAAATTGGTCGCGTGAATTACGCAAAATAATATACGCTGCGGGAGAATCTTTCATTGCCTCGTGTCGCGGTTGCTTTGTCACAAAAGCATATTTAAAAAGTAAATTTGCACAGTGACCTACGCCATTTAACAACGCAGCGTCATGAGCTGCGTGATTGGATCAATCACATTCTGCAACAACGTTGTGGTATTCCTAGTATTCTCGGAACTCCTTTCCCTATTAAATACTGTGCAACTGAATTCCCTCTGTTTTGACGTTGAGCACGATGCAATCGCGTTTCGTCTACTGCATTTAACAATCCGGTCGCTTACGAAATGTAAAACCGAGAGGTCGTCTGAAATTTTAATTAGATTAATCTATTTATATATTGTAAATAATCAAGTTACAGAATATTTTTCTATATGCAACATAATACTTAATTTGTTAATGTACATAAAGTACTTTTACGTTGCATAAGCATGAATACAGCTTGAAAAGCTTAAAAAGCAATGAAATAAGACGTCCGAAAAGAGATCGTACTCGTCGAAAAACATCTGTTATATCGCTAACTGTTTAATATATCCTATATCTATATATTTTATTCTTAATAGATTTTTATAAATATTTCAAATATAAATTATTTATTTTATCATTCAAGTTAAAGATAAAGAGAATATTATATAATTTTGATGATTTAATTACTAGTGGATTTATTAAAACACACTGCAGACACGGAACGGAGAAAGAGAGTCATGCAAAAGAGGAGCCTGTAAAAGCATGCGTCACGCCGCGCAAAGAAGGTGAGAGCTCCCGTGGCAGATGAGCAATGAACTTGACCGGAAGTGGGTCAGGGTGAATCTTCTCTGAGCACGGTGACTATCCTCCGCATGACTTCTGGAGCACGACGGATCATCTAGGAATTCTTCGAACGAGTATTCGAACGGCTTCTTCGACCAGATCGGATTTAACTTTTTTGGGTGTCAGAATGCGGGTCATCTCACGGATGTGCGTGGACGTGAAACCTGACGATATAATTTATGCCGTAGAATACAAAAACAGTTTAGAAAGTATCAGCTGATGAACATGGATCGATATCATATTGGGACCAAATAATTTCACATGTATTCTAAAGGAAAGATATGTTACAATATATTTTGTCAGTTTTATATTATATTATATTTTAGAGATTTTTATTTTATTTTTATGAAGAATACTATCGTGAGAAAAAAAGAGAAGAAAAGAGGAGAGAGAGAGAGAGAGAGAAAATTTAGGATAATTTCTATTGTATCTAACACAAAGAAAAATATCACACGTTTAAATAATACGATTTTTGCGAATATAATGTATTATATCATGACAATGTAAAATTATGCATTATGAAATTGGTTATGATATCGTTCAACACATATTACGTGTACATTAATTGATATTACATGTACAGAAATTAATGCTTCGGAAATACACGTATGAAATTCAGAATCAATGAACGTTAATTTGAGATACTTTAATTGTTCCATCACGCATAAAACGAAGAGGACTGTCTATAGAAAATTTCACGAAGATAGTAAGAGAGATCTACGATGCAATCTTCTCATTATGTGAAGCAGATTTAATGGAACTCTTGCATAACTGACTAACAGGGACATTTATACATAAATTTTTGTCCTTCGACGTAACATGAATTAAATGATACGTAACAGTCTAACAAATAGAATCATCGCACAGAAAGCGTCACGACGCGAGCAAGTAATTTCCGTTTCGCGTACCACGTTCACTCCCGCGAGAATTCTGTCCCTTAACAAACGGAGAAATTAACTCCGCAATAGAGTTGCGATGGAGGATGGCTTTCTCCGGTTTTGTTAATATGGTGCGCAATGGTAGTAAGAAAAGATGCTCACGAGGGGAAACGAAAAATACGTTGCCAAACTGGAAGACTGTAGACACAGAATTCCAAACACGCTCGGTTCGCTATTGTGCTATTATGAAATCACTTTCAGGCACGTCGCAGTAATACGAGTAACCACATGTAATCGGCGTGTAGTGAATATTAATAACTTGCTATGGAGGAGAGTTTGTTAATCTTTCTCTCTTTAGCCCATATGAACTCTTTTTTTAATACAAAATTATATTGACAAGCAGAACATAAAATGTAGATATCGGTGCTTCAATCACTCAATTTCAAATATTTCTTCTTTTTTTAAAATTATTATTTTTAGAGTGATTAATATTTTGAATATTTTGAAATAATATTTTGAAAAGCGATGAATATTAAAGCAATGAATATTTTGAAATAATACAGTTCAGATAAAATTTCTAACGACGTCTGGGACAGTCGTCTTTATTCACAGCGGATTAGAAACTGTTATTATTGCAATCCGAACAAGGTTTCACTTCTTCTTGACCGAACTTCAATGCTGCGTTGAAAGGTGCTCGATGTAATACTTTGTAAGGTAAGAGAGATGTGCTCGCGATAATAACTTGTACTTACCTGCTTGACACACGTCGCAACGCATACAAATTGGATGTCTTTTACATCGAATTCGTTGTGTGACCTACTTTCAAATAAGCGCACATATTCGCGGACAACGCCTAGAGTGATTGTACCTGATGTAATGCATCAGCGTCTTAACTATTACTGAAAAGGGTGCAGCTACAATCGATTACACACGGAACCGACTAGGTAAACCTATTATTGCACGAGCGACCTTTAGAATCAATCGGAAAGTCGCCTTTTCCTTCACGGGTTTTCTCACGGATCAAAGTCACAGCATTGATTTTATCCCATGTGTATCATTGAAACTTGGTTTAACTAAATATTTGAAGAATAAAATGAGTTTTAATATCTTTATTAAAATTCCGTTGGAATTTTAATTAAAAAATTCGTAATAAAAAATAATAAAGTATACTTAAGAAAAATCTATTCTAATTCTAATTATAAAATCTTTATTAAGGAATGAAAAGAAATTTTAAGTACTTTTTATTCTAAATATTCACTATAGTTAATTTAATAGTTAGATTAAACTAGAGGATGATAAACATCGCGTAACATAAATACGCAAATAAAATGAAAATTATTTATTTTTAAGGGTTTCTCATGTAAATTACACGAATGCGTTTACTCCCATAGTCTCCTTATCGCACATACTTTCTTCGACATGAGATGATAGTTATTATATGAAAGACAGGTTCTCTTGACCCACGCAGAACTGTATTTTAAAAATTAATTACTATGTGTAACAACTGCGTGATCAGGGTCACTGAACGGAAGCAGGACACTTTTACTTCCGTACTCTTCTTCAAATACAAAATTCGTTAAATAATTATTTAGAAAGTACGAGTACTTATGCATTTTACTAAGATACTTCATAAGACATAACGAGCGTATTGTATCTTTTATGAATAGCGTTATTCAAGCGTTACCGAAGCGGGAAAACAATGTTTCGTGAAATGGCGATCTGCTTCGGTCAACATATAATGCTTTACGCCGCTCACAATTATTAAATGTAATATTGCTGAGATTACATAGCGCGAATGTTGCGTGATCGTAACATCTACCTGCTACACGGAGAGCAACCGTTTCGTGTTGCGTCATCCACATATAGAAGGAAGTGTGACTATAATCTGTAAGATTGTAACCATCATTTCCCTGTGAAAACTTTTACAATGACTCGTGCACGGTTCATTTCACCTCCTTTCAGCCTTTCGCTTCGGCAATCACGGCTGCATTTAAGGAGATCCTGTCAAACTCCGTCGCGAAAACGCCCATTATTTAGATGGAAGTAAAAACTTCATTATTAACATTACTGATGTAAGAAAAAGACGTGGTAAATTATGAAAAACTGCTTTTTCAAAAAAGCACGCTTTATTTTTTTTCTTTGGAGTTAAACAATTCGGTAATAATTCGATTTATATGTGTTAAAGTATTTGAAGATAATTCTTCATGATGATGTTCTAACACATCAATCCAATTGTATAGTTTTCTGGATTAAACAAATCTTAATATTATTTAACTTCGTTTTTCATGGCTTAAAAAATAAAGATTATTAATAATTAGATATAATTTTATCATTTAAATCTGTTTTTATGTAATTAGTATATTAAAATGTTACATTTAAATCTAATTTGAAAACGAAATTACTTTTGTATTAATTGCATAATTTATTACTTATTTTTCCATATTGTTTAATGTTTTCAATAAATTGCAAACGTATAAATATTAGATTTAACCATTTGCATTTAGTCACGAACATCGCTTCATTTTTTGAAAGAGTGGATAGTCATGCTGCATGAATATATAGATATGATACGTAAAGTTTGAATACAATCACATTGATGCAGCTGCATATTGCATTGCTAACGCCATCTGTATCAGGAAAGAAAAAGTAATTTATACCTTGATGATATTGCTTCTGCATCTAAAACTTTATACTTTCATCGTACGAGGTCTCTAGAATCAAGTATTTGAAGTTGGCTCTAGTAGTCGATCTTGAATCCTCGCAAATTTTTCAAATGCGAGCGGGAAGACGTACTCATTATTTTATTTTAAATAAAATAAGAATTCACTATAGTATAATCTTTATTTCCGCCAATAAATATATAATCCACAAATTAATAAGATCCTACTGTTGTTGACCAATACTGGCTGTATTTTATTCTTAAGTTACAATTACAACGTTTCGACTCAGGGTTGTGGTCTTTCTCACATAAGCTAAAATCCAAACAAACCAGGGATATTAATTGGACAACTACAACAACAAAACTTAGATAAGTTAGGTTGACACTTACTTGTAGATGTCAAGACTTCACCCAAAATCAACTAATCATTGAAAAGACTGTAGATACAGAAATGAAAAAGTTCTAGCCCTTAGAAATTTTCTCACTTAAGAAGTCGAAAAGTTTTGAGACTTCCGAGGAGTTCTGGGATATTTATGTAGTTACTTGGCATATTGCGAAGAGTTCTCGACTATTGAAAACCCTTCACTCCCAAAATGAAAAAGTTCTAACCCTTGACAGTTTTTTTCTTTTTCCGAAGAGTTCTGTGATATTTATATTGTTAATTGGCATATTGCCTAGAGTTCTCGACTATTGAAAATCCTTTAAATAGACAAATGAAAAAGGTATAGCACTTGAAAATTTTTTCTTTTTCTGAGCAGTTCTGGCATGATAATATTATTAATTGGCATATTGCCTAGAGTTCTCGACCATTGAAAATCCTTAAAATACACAAATGAAAAAGTTCTAGCCGTTGAAAATTTTTTCTTTTTCTAAGCAGTTCTGGCATGATAATATTATTAATTGGCATATTGCCTAGAGTTCTCTGCTATTGAAAATACCGTAAATTCAGAAATGAAAAAGTTCTCGAGTTAAAAATTTTTTTCTTCTCAGAGGAGTTCTGAGTTGATGATATAATTATTTTTTATATTGCCTAGAGTTTTCTGCTATTGAAAATACCGTAAATTCAGAAATGAAAAAGTTCTCGAGTTTAAAATTTTTTTCTTCTCAGAGGAGTTCTGAGACTAATAATTTGAAATTAATAAAAGACGAATATGCAGTCACGAAATCTCATTAACATATAAGTGAAAGGCTTATTAATGATTAACGGAAGAATATCAATTATGAGTCACTTCATAAAATTTATAATTCTTCACAACTTTATGGGAATAAAGCGAAATAATTTACATATAAATCTATATTCGAGGTAATTAATTTATTGATTCAAATTATTGCCCAAAACATTGCAGTTAAGATAACTTAGATCTACTGATATAATTCAATATTCTCGGCGCCTACGAAGGTCAAGGATATTCCACATCTGGTGAGTTCTTCGACTTGAATTCCTGATCGAAGGGTTTAAAGTTTGACGTGGACCGCCGAAGAGATCGAAATTATCGTGGCGAGAGCCTTGCGAGAGAGCGGATGTAGCATCAGAAACTTTTTTTACTGCGAAAAAGAGCATCTCGATCGCTCCTGGCTGAAACTGATGGAGGATATCCTGTCAGGTACAGCGCACGATTCCACCAATTCGGTTAATTATCGAGCGTGTGGCGATCCCGAATACGTATGCACACACGCGATCTATACGCGCATGTATATGAATACACGTGCATAAGACTACACATGTGCAAAACCCCGTTATCGAGAACACTAGTACTTTGGTTTCACTTGTTTTCCTGCAACGAAGTGCATTCGATCCCCTAATACCTTTACAAACCCCTAATCGCGCGCTTTTTGACTGTGTTACATCTGTTTTACGAGTAGCAGAATCGGTAGACTCGTTTGATCTACGAGCCTCGACGGAACGAGCAAGAACTTACTCAATACTCACTCAGAATTGCAGAGTTGTACTCGCCAAGAAATGTTATTATCTACCTCTCTAATTTACGTATGGGAATGTGTGTAAGTGAAAGCGCTTTCGGGTGTCTCTCGAACAGGCAGAACGACCGAGGCTTTGGTCGTTGGCGCGCGCGTTTACGATGTCGCGGCCCGTCAGAGAAATTATGCGATTAACCCGAAATTACCACCGCCGAGGAATCCACGGCGCGGAGACGATCGCGCGGAGCATTTTTCGAACGCAGTAGCAGCAGCAGCCGACTGGTCCCGCGAAACCTCGGGCCTTTAAGTACCGAGCACGGGGTAGAAATTAGATTTTTTCTCGGACCCAGTTCGTAGCGCGAGCATATTTAGCAATAAAGCCGTAGGTTTCAGGAGCAGAGAAAGGCTAGACATGTAATTATGGTATCTCGTGAGAAAACGCTCCGCCGCATAATGGCTGCGGGTCACGGAACCGAAGGGGATTCTTCTTCTCTCGAAGAAGACCGAAGAACCCTTGTTTACGCGTACTCCTTCAGACGCGGACCTAATTCATAAAAGCGCAGCGGCCACTGTTGACCACCGTTTCTTCTACAGAAACCGGCACCGCACTCGTCGCTCGTGCGAGTTTCGTGGCGAGTTCAGGCGAGCCTTTGCATCGATTTTTCCTTTGAAAGTTATACATTGTTCCACTGAAAGAGGAACAAAAGATGCGCCGTGGTCCTCCTTATCACATGAATAATGCATAACACGTGCAGAACGCGAATAAGTTGCGAACATCATTTATCATATCCCATTTATCATTTATTCTTTATGAGAAATAAATTATGCAAAATATTAATTGATATATTGAGATTGAATCTCAACAATATAAAAATATAGAATTCTGTTTTTCAAATTCTGCACGGCGGTATTACATCGCTATTAATATTTCCGTTTAATTAAGACACCGGTAAGGTAGAAAGTTTCAAGGAGAGCGGAATATTATCGGCTTCAGCAATTTCGATATGCAAATGTGATACATCGTGACCAGATATTTGCATCATTGGAAGAACTTAAAAACTGCTAAGGAGCAGATTGCAACAATCCGGTCCGGTCTGGTACATGACTCGCGATATTGTTAGCATCCGAGCGCAATTAACTTGCACTCGCGGATAACTCCCGCTCGTCGTTTCTTCTCCGGAGAGTGCGTTCGCGCTATGTAATTTCCTATTAGAGCTTTCGTCGGAGCGAGGATGAATTTTGTGATATTGTGATCGATAAGGCAGCGATCTTGGAAGCCGGAGCCCGCAGCGCGTGAAGATCATCGAACTCGGCAGAGGCCACTTCGCTTCTGAAGCGTGCAAGAAGAGATTGAGATTCTTCCTTGCTCTCGCCGCAAAGCGTGGCGGTAATTTTTTAGGTGGAACGAAGCTTGCGAAGCTATAATATTATCTTCGTACTATAATTTCAATTGCATCGCCGATCGTGGAAAAGGTATGACCGACAGTCGACAGCTTCGCGACGATCCATCCAATTTGAAGATTATATAATTGCCTGGAAAGAGTCTCTC
This sequence comes from Ooceraea biroi, assembly GCF_003672135.1. NCBI lineage: Eukaryota > Metazoa > Arthropoda > Insecta > Hymenoptera > Formicidae > Ooceraea > Ooceraea biroi. The sequence continues at coordinate 5,143,873 of NC_039506.1, forward strand.
GCAGGCTGTAGCTTCGTCTGCTTTGTCTGGCGTCGTCTGTGATGTCGCTCGCGCTTATCATTCAGTGAACAAAGCCAATTAGTTCTTCGCGGATTATTCACGAGGATAATATAATACAGATAGATTAATATCGGTTCAATTATGGCGCCTGAAGTCGTCGCGTCATTAACGCGGATATCGAATGCGGAATATTTATACGTGATGCGCAATGTGATGCATGTTCTCATGATATGGGGCGATTAATTACGGCGAGCGACCTACGCGCAGATAAATTAACAATCAACGTCACGCAATTGCGTCTAGAAGTATTAAACTCGTGACTCGTTCCACGGCCAAGCTTCCATAAATTATTTCTTCATATAAGCTATATACTGTTACTTCAATAGAACGTACTCATAGTTTACCTACTCCAAGAATATAATAATAATAAATTATTAACAATAAGTGTTGGACCGGCAGTTTGCATGGATTTTCCCAGCAATTATGTTTACAAGGTAATAAAAATCGACTCTTATTGAAACAATCTCGACATCATCATAAACGTTAACGAAGATACTGTAATTTAATTGGCATTCTCAATAATTATATTTAATAGAAAATAAATTTGCCGTTGCTTCCGTCTCTCTTTACACGTCGCCTGTCTCTGTAAATAATAAGTTATTACACAAAGTTCAATTCATTCTCATGTTTATTCAAAAATATAAATACAAAAAAATACGAAACATTAGCTAACTTTATATCATTTTATTAAGTCTCACATTACAAGATTCATCAATTAATCTTTGATCTATGACCTAATTTAAATATAACAAGAAATTCATATAAAAATCGTGAAATAAATAAAAGTTTTAATCAGGTTATATAATTAATATAATTTAATATAATTACATGTGCTGCAATTATAAGTGCTGTTAACTTTCTTCAAATTTGATCAAAAATAACAAATGCAACGTGTAAAAGTGATAAAATAACATTTACAAGTTGCGGGCCCTTCTCGTCACCGGTAAAGTAGGGAACCTCGACGGCGCCCGGGCCCCGTGAGGATCGTTGGACTTGGCAGAAGCGCCTCCGCCCTTCACTTGAAGATGTAGAAGAGAGCATTGGATTCCGTTCGTTCGCTATAAACCTTGCCTGTGGCTTGCCGGGTGCGGTGGGGCCGGTCGAGACAAGAGAGGAGGAGAAGGCCCACTGCCTTCTCTCCGACACCCACCTGGCGTCTCACCTGAGGCACCTTCAGGCCCAAGTGCCGCGTCGGTCCGCGAGCGCGGTGCGTGTCCTCTGCTCACGAGGATTCTCACGAGCGTCATCCGTTGAGAACATTCCGTGGAGACGTTTTTCCACCGGTGAACCCTCGATGCGGAGGTGAGACGGCTAGCAGCGACTGTTCGCGTCTTCTTCGGGAATCGCCATCTCTGCACTGACGGACGGTGATCCTGAGGAGAACTTTACCGCGATACGATGGAATTTATTCGATGAACCCGCGTGGAAAGCAACGAAGAAGAGTGAGAAGACAATAAAAAGTTCGTCGGCTTGAGAGGGTTTCGTCGTCGGCGAACTTTAGCGTGCGAGTGACGCGAACGGTGCTAATAAAGGTGCTGCGCTCGTTAAGACAACAGGTATCCGCGCGAGTGTCGAAGGGAGATACTCTCTGAAAGCCGGATTTTTACGTGCGAAGCGTGCTTGTCTCGAGAGAAGACAGAGGGGCAGGAGAAGGAAGCGCCTCTTCACCGGCTACTGGAAAATCCTGCTTGCCTATCCATACTTGCGTTCAAGGACGACCGAGAGGTAAGACGCGAAATTGCAGTCGCACCGGAATTACCATTGAGTCGATGGCTTCTTGTAGAAGCTGCTTCGAAAAGGCGCGGTTTATCTTTGTATACTCGTGTATAAATTGCGTATATGGTATATGAATTTAATAACTTTTAATTTTAATTAATTTTAAACTAATGTTTAGCAAATATACCATTTTTCTTCGAGTATATCTTAAATCGAAGTTAATATTAAAGAAAATCTGAAATTATTTCTTGTATATCGCAAATAATAGTATCGCGATAATTTAGTTCAGCAAAAATGGATTCAGGTTTGCTCAAAAACAATACAATCCAATTCATCGCGTGAACTTTTCATCAATGGATAGTTAGTATCATGAGAAAACGGTACAAACCGAATTTTTTCCATTAAATTTGCATGAGAAACTAGCTATGACGTAATTCAAAAAGGATGTAGATCCGGAAACAATGCAGATTCAAAGTTTCTTTTCGCCTGTATCTGATTTCTCATGCAAATCTGATGGTATCGTACAATAAAAAAATTCTCTTTGTTTTAATTCTCCCATCGTACCAATTTTTCTGATTTCTCATGATCTACTTTAACTTAAAAACACACTTTAAGAGAAACAACAGAGATGTATTTTAATAAGACGCTTGCTAGCTCACGAGTTAAATTAACATGTCTATGATTTAAATAATCATCTGATGTGTGCTACTCGATTAACTTAAAACTGGGAGCACAATATCGCGTCGGCAAAAAAAGCTGTTACTTCTTCGCAAACTGTGCAGTGCGAGAAAAACGAGTGCGGCGATACATATTTATCACGTCCATCATGATTACTGGCAGCGTATTTTTGACTCTCCCGTGGCGAGATTACCCGTAATCTACTGGCACGAATTCCGGGCGGCGTCGCTCCGGCCGCGATTCGATCGACCATTTATAAATCCCGTTCCGAGGACGTATTCGGATTTATGGGTGTATTAATATTTGCCCGCGGCAGAACCCGTTTCTCTCCGTCATTCGTGCCGATGACGTTATTTTGGCCACGTTGTATCTGCAATGTAACACGACCAGAAGTTACGGTCGACGCTGCAAAAGGCGCTTCCCTTCGTTGCAAGCGCGTTAGAGAACAATTATCGGTATTCGATGAAATACGAAGCTTCAACTGGAAGGCACCGGCTGCAGCAATGCAAGGAAGCAACTTCGCGTAACGAATGCGTCGCGACAAGCTCTTTGTCGCGGTAGCGAGGGTAGCGGCCAAAGAAATTCGCGCAAACTCGAAGGAATCCGTCCGAGTAGCGAGCTGAGCGAGTTGCTTCGAGTTGGTCGACCTGCTGTAAAACATTACGTGCACGTGCAAACTCACGGAGGTCGTGCACATAATTACACGTCAATAGCCGAGTTCTCTCGCGCTCATTCACCTGTTTTCAGATCGTTCCCCCGTTCCGCCGCGACCTTTTGTATGTTACTCGTTACACTCGAGCGTTACATTTGTCTATCGTTTACTTTCTTGACCCTCTTTCACACAGGCTGCCTTTACTTATTAACATTTTCTCACTGCTAGCTGTTTAATGCATGGGCAAACAGACTCACTTCAATATGAAATTATAATGTTTAGTTTAGTAATTTTACGGGAGACGTATTGTATAATATAATATAATGTGAAAGAAAATTAATTCTAAGATATTATTGCATATTTATGTGTTCGCATCCATTTTTATTATAAATGCGTTATGCATAGTGCACCTACAACGGTGAACATGTTATTAACGTCTACTACTAATACGTTACGCGTCATTAGTCCTAGACGTCAAATCGTAACGGGACTGAGCTGTCGAACACATTTTCCATCAAGTGGACGGCATAAAACCGCGATCGTAACAAGGTGCGAAGCGAACGAAGCTGTCGTAAATTTGCCGGTGCGCGACGAAATTGTTGCAGGAGGTACCGCTGCAATGTTAAACGAGAAAACCCAAAAGCTAATAGAATTAGATTACTCGACTTTAGAGGATAAAACTTGATGATTGAAAAATGGTGATTGGATGCGCATGATGCACACAGAATCAAGGAATAGCAAGTCGTTGCCAATTTTTAACAAGAGGATAGAAATATAGAAATTTATAGAAAGTGGAGATGAATATGACAGTATGAAGAAATTAGAGTTACATAATCGGAAAGAGTAAAGAAATATAAATACTTTTTCAAGCGCAGTTTTCCTAGTATCTAATATTTAAACATTGCTGATGTTTCAAAAATTTATCTCACTATCTAATCTTTATTTTTAGTCAATATATTTATTTTACGTAGAGTCGTCAAAAGAAATAATTATATTAGAGAAAATTTGAAATTCCAATACTAGGGACTCGATAAAAGATCAGTCCGGTATCGCATGCGTCCACCACGACAGTAAAGGCAAGCTTTACTGACGCTAAAGCATAAAACTATTCTTTATCGCCGTGCTCTTGGAGCCGGTTTAATTAAGGCGTGCGTCAAGTTCTACACCGTTGCGAAAAACAGTTGTCGACGATTATATAATTTAATACAACGCAAAGAAAATGTGTTCTGGATAGAGGAAAGTTTTATAGATCACACCATGCAGTTTACAACGTGTAAGCATGACTATTTCGGAAAAAATATTGTTGCTTGAGTCTACTTAAGTATCTGCAACGTGAGAAGGAATACCGTTAGTATCGATATTAATATATTCGTATCATATCGATAAATATATCCCAGGTTATTATAGAAACTGATTAGAAACTGAATAGAAAATATTAAAAATAATACCGTTACTTTCAAGATTATTTACTGTACTTGTAAAATCATAATGACTGTAATCAGAGCAGGTTTGTGATAAATTATAAATGACATATTTTACTGAAAAAGAAGAAGATTAATAACATACGATTCAGAAGATAAAAAAATTGAATATGCATCTTTCTAAGAAAGATATCATTTATTGATAAAATAATAATATTTTTATCACAATGTCAGAATATTAAAATACAAAAATAATACAACATAACAATAGAGATAAAATATTTATTTATTCTTGTCAGTCAAAGTGTCACTATCGTTAACGATGCGTGAATGCGTTGATTTGTTGTTTGGTGGCGCGAATCTTACTGGAACGTTTACTCTTCATTGTCCCGGAACGCACCTGATTGAATCGCATTGTAGGTTGAATTCTATTACAGTTAGCTCCCAGATAGTTCGATTTATCATCAAATCATCATTGCTCTCATAGTCGAGGAACTGTGTCAGAAAACTCGTCCTCGATCGGCGTGAGTGAATAGTATGTCATTTAAATCGCTACAAAACTGGATTCGTATTTGCCTTTCTCAAACGGATCTTTCAGATTTCCTATTGTGCTTGAGTTTGCGGTTCACATTTACAATTTTATTAGATATTTTATGGTACTGATATCTGATATCTTTTTTAACATATAAGACATTATATTATATTCATATATTCTTGCGGGAGAATATATTTTCGTCTGAAACGACTAATTCAGTTATAAAATATTTAATAAAATTTTTAATGTACGAGCACTGAAATTTTACAATTAAAGAAAAAATTAATTAAAAAACCACAGGAATATAAAATATATTTATAATATATTTATAAAGCATAAATATTTTATTAATAATAATATTTTATTATTTCCATATTTCTTTTTTTATCTTCAAATCCGCCCACATTTCTAAAGGCGTTTGATATAAAACCGTGACTATTGCTCACCTATATTCACACATTTCATATCCGCGAATTCTGCACGATCCACCAACACCTGCTGACGCTATTTCGCGGTTACTATCTCCTCTCTGTGACAAACGCATCTTGCCTCGTGAAGTTGACTTTCCTCATGAGGACACCCAGGACACGCCGACTCATCTCACTCCTCTTCAACGGTACGAACATCTGTCGACTGCTTCCTATACATCGGGTCGTTTCAACTAACTGTACAGAGCTATTGCGCGAGATAGGCTACGCTGGAACTTAATGATTTTGAAATTATTCCTGAGCATACATTATACATATTTAGAGAGAGAGAGAGAGAGAGAGAGAGAGAGAATAAGTCAAAGCGTACTTTAAAAGTTCTCTCCGGAGAAATTAGAAAAATATTAAAATATATTAGAAAAATATTATTAGGAAATATTAGAAAAACAGATATATTAGATTTTTACTAAAATTAACTAAAATTATTCTTATTCAGAATTGATTAATTTTAAGTTAAAATTCTTGGATGATGCAAGTTTTTAATTTAAATATTCGTTTTTAAAGAGATTGACCTGGTTTTTATCTGAAAGTAATTTATAGAATATATTGAGATTGTGTCGTGTGAAACCAGGATTGACGCGTGAAAGAAACGACTATTATACATACACGTACGCTGACTCTCATAGCATTTACAGACAACAGCAAACTCTATTAAATACAAAGAAAGCTATCCAAGAAACGATGGAAATTTACACACATTCTTAATACTTGCAACGAATGAGAACTGAAGTGAACGCCTCAATTCTGATATTCAATCAAGAATTAAAGATTTTGTGTGTGTGTGTGTGTGTGTATATATATATATCATCAAGATAGAATCATCACATCCAAAATTCTCCAGAACATTACTACAATATTTCTATCGAAATCTAGATGCGATCCGGATTACCTACAATTAGTTAATGACCTAATAATACATTCAATATAAACATAATTAACCAAGAATTGAAACGCTCCCAGATAAGCTCTTCGAACATATGTTATTTTCGTGATCAAAGATTGTTCAGACAGTTTTACACTTGAAGATTGATCAGACGTAAATATAAATAAATCCTGTAGGTCCCTTAGAATGGATGTAAATTGCAGATGAAGATAATTATAGGCCAGAGGCCAGCGCAAACAGAGAGGAATAAGAGAGAGAAAGAGAGAGAGAGAGAGTAGCTGGCTGCAGGTAGGATCGAAGGAGTCGTTAGCGTTTGCTGTCTTCGTTTATACGCCAAGTACTACGCACGCCTAGCTCGCTGTGCGTAACGCATAAAACGTGTCTACCGCTGGAAACCAGTGGAATGCAGTTGTAATATGTAAACAAGACTCAGATGAACGACAGTGGGCTAGGGCCAGGGTAAACCCGATGCCACCGGCCGGTTACGGAACGTTAATTAATACATTTAACGTCCGGTCATGCTTGCTGTATAAATTGTCAGCGCAAATTCGCCTGGAAGATTCACGATTAAACTAGGCGAGATAAGAAGGGCGAGAGCTCATATTCACCTGATTCTGTAAATCCGATAGTTTATTGTCTAATGTGCACGCTAGTTTTCCTTGCTGCTTGTGTAAATTGTGTCGGTAGCAACAGCACGTAAATTATCCACGTATAATGATCTATGCGATTTCGAGGCGAAGGGATCCGGAAATCAGAAAACATCTTCGTGGGAAAAGCTTCCTGAGAAAAAACAATCGATTGCGATTTAAGTGATTATCAGATCGGACGGATTAACATACTGAATGATCAGTAGAAATTTTGAAACTTTATATTTCAGAGTTCTAATGTCAATGAATTCTAATGTTAATGAATTTACTAATTTCGAATATAATTCTCAGAGATGATATCGATAAGGCTATGCGCGGGCTCATTTCATTAAAATTTCAAATCTTGTCTCATTAATTATCTCACTGGTTGACGTATTAATTATAATAAATATCTTTCGCCGCGATCGTTGATCTTTCTCAAGGTTCTTTCGCGTTTATTTTATCAATAAAAATTACATTTGACATAATGATTAAAATACTGTATAACGCACACGACTGACAAATAGTCGGTTAATGTATTTAAGAGAAATTAACACAGACAGTTCTTGATAATATTTCCAAGATTTCACTTTAAAGAATACGCGCGCCTATAAATACAGGAGATATTTCGCATACATTTGATACATAGAGTATATTAATTACGTGCTCATTAATTGAGGAAGGTATTGTTGTGAACAAGAAACGTGGCTTCTTAATAATTCATTTGACTATGGATGTTTCACGTGCGTAGTTTCGTTCGAAACGGAATAGCGAAATCGTCGATAGCAACCACAGCAAGCACAGATGGAAACACGCTCTAAACTTCACAAGTCATTAATTTCGCCATTCAATTAGCTCTTGCTGTCGGCGAAATTATTTACCTCAGAAATTTGCATTGTGCTAGACAAATACGTTTATCCCTTACGAATAAGTGATAACTTCTACTTATGTTCAAGAGGATCGTCTTGCGAATCAAATAAATAAAATAAAAAATTACTACAGACATCGGATATTAATATTCGTTATTTCGCATATTAAAGAGATGTAATAGTAAATGAAAGAGAATCTTTAAATAAATATCTAAAATATTTTATTAACATAAATTGTTACAAGTGTGAGATGCTACAAAGTGAGTTTACGTTGTTCCAGATCTTTGCTTACATGTACGTTATTTTGTTCGTTTCGTTTCGATCAAGAACATTAAGTTATAAACGAGATGAAGTTTCGGTACAAAACAAAGACTTGGCTTGATGATATGGTCATTAATCTCTTCACGATTTTTATATGGAGGATGTCAAAGCACTCGAAATGCTGCGCGTATCAGAAAAAAAAATGCGAATCACAGAGGCTGCAATAATTTATCGAGCGGTCTTGTGACGGCAAATTTGCGCTATCGTCGGTAGCCGCTTAAGGATCGTTAATTAACGTACTTCTTTTTTCATTAACTGGTCGATATTACTTTATAATCGAAGTTAATTTCTCCGCTTGGACTGCTGCTGTTGCCTATGGCGCAACATCTGAAGATAAAGTAACAAATAGAAACGTGATTGAGAAGTGATTGCACGTTGAGTATACATGCTCTTATAATCCGAGCAAGGTTCTTTTTGTATTGTCGTTTAATGCCCTCGTACCTCAAGGTAATCTCGTTTCATGCTTATTAAAGCCAATTACCATCATTGATTTTTATCTCTGATTTTTACATTGATTTTACTAATTGATGTTGTGTTGCATTGTAATTGTAATGTCATGTCTGTTATGCTCATATATGTACATTATAGAAAGGTATAAAACACTATAGGTAAAATTACTAAATTTTATATACATATATGATACCTGTAATTTTTTTAATGCCTACGATAATCATTCCCAATCAATATGTTTGATGTACACATTATATTCAAACAATGTATTTAATTAAGCAATTGAGTCTCTTTCAGAACAATTTTTCGTAAAACGCGATAATTGATGATTAAAGATTTACGACGAACAATTAATAGTCCACGTGGATTTTCAAGCCCGCAGCGGTTTTTGCGGTGGTCCTGGGGCGTCATTCCTGAAGTACCTTTGCTGAAATTTTACGGTGTTGAGAGAACCGGCGAGATTAATTTTCACGGTGGCTCGATGCGCGAAGCGCTCGCGGTCAGAGCGGAGAACGAAAACCTCCGGTAAAACTAGTTACTCGACAAAAACTAGACGCTATTCAAAGGCCGTTTGTAGCACGCAGCGGGACTGATGAGAGAGCAGGAGGATGGACGGGTTACTCGCTCGTTCGCTTGCTCGTTCAAGGCGCGGAATAGGAGCAAATGGGCGGATGTATGCGTCGACGCGACCCTGGAGAACGGCAGCGAGAAAAGAACGAGCCGAGACAGGACGAAATGATTTTGTTAGGGAAGACCGCACACGTGTCATCGCTCTGTAAAATAATCTCTTTTTTATTAAACGAGGGGCTTGTACGCGAAAAGAACGAGGTCTAACTTCCTCTGCATTCGCGTGCAATGACTGAATCGGCATTTAATGATCACCAATCGAGTTGATTACCGTCCTCGAGAAACCAGATGAATCATGTTTTGCTAAAAGTCATGTATATTGTTATGAAGATTTATTATATTTTATACGTTCAGTTTTTAAGAAAATATTCATAAATCAAAGAGTTGTGCATTTACTTTTTGATGAATTTGTATAGAAAATTAAAGAATACTGGAAGATCTCACAATAAAAAGTATATTGTTAAAGTGAAACATCAAACATGTATTAAGGCCCTTGCACAATAGGCGATAGCGATAGGCGATAACGATAGCACAGCATTTAGAAACAGAGAATTCCAACACTAGAAAATGCATATGTCAATGGAAAATGGAATAAACAATAGCGATAAAATTTCCGAATTACGTCTATCGCTATCGCTATCGCCTATTGTGCAAGGGCCTTTAATGTATTCATTGTAGACAGGATCGCGCGACTTTTCAAAGTGATAAATCGGAGATGCAAAAATGCTGCGAAGAAGAGTATTGGTCGTCGTTAGGCATCGCACGATATTTGAATATGCACGAGTTATTTAACCGGTTCAGTAATACGGCAGTGTAAAACAACGAATGCGGATGCAGTTTGCGAGAAAGTGCTTAGTTGCATCGCTATGCCTGATTATCGTAGTTCTTTCTTTTTTCTATTTTTGCGTCGACCTGTTGGACCTGCTGTCGTCCTATCGCCCTTCTAGCATCGTGACGCTCGATTTTACTCTCGTGTCGATGCACTATATATCTCAATTATTCTACAGTGTCATAGACTCGCTCTATCTTTGATTAAATACTTTATAATTTGATAAAATTATTTCTCTCAATTATAATGTGACGCTTCTAATTTTAAATGTATATTAAATGAAATGAATAATAAAAAATCTATTTGTCTTGTAAGAAAGATGAACCAGAAATTGTATCAAACAATCCATAAAAGAAAATCGTTACTTTTATGAAATCCTACATATAATAATATTAGAAAACATGAATATATGCATACAAAATTATCAACAATTTCTTGTAAACATGATAAATTATTCTCGTATTGCTTACTTTATTGAGATATTACATCGAACATTAATTTTGTGCTTTCATTTCATATCATTATACAATCACGCATTTATTTAGAGGGTGAAAGACAGCGCTATCAAAAATCTTTTGCTACGTTACAATTTGCGGCTTATAATTTAATTATCTTTTAGTGTTTTCTCTGCTGCATTGATAAAACGGTTATGATCGATTCTTTTGTAAATCGTTGCAGACATCGTTACGGTCAATTCACTCCCCTCGGGCTTACTGATTCGTGCTTACTGATAGTATCGACACAGTTTCGTTCCTGCGGCGAAGAAAGAGCTGGAGCTTCGATTAACGACTGCACGAGTGCATTGTAGCGTAGAGCAATCTGTTTCCTTGATTCAAGCCCTGGCCTTCCTCTTCAAAGCACATGGACTAATCATAAATCTTGCGTTTTCCTTTTGCCTCGTTGTGTACTCACTGTCGCGTATTGCGCGATTGCGTGGCTGCGATAAAAGGGGCGTGTGACGTTACCAGAAAACCAATAAATATTATGGAGAAAGAAACAGAAGTAGAGATTGGAATCAACTTATTATTGTAAGACAAGTTTATAATAAACTTCTGCATAATGTCGGATATTATAAAATAATAACGGTAACACAGCATATGAGAGAGAGATTGTTAGCAAAGTGTATTTAAAATTAGAGGAAGATGATAGATATGAATCAATGTTATTCTATTGTAGGAACGCGAGTGGAAAAATAAAATTCAGCCCGCTGTATTCCTCACCGGAAGTGCTTCAGAAAACGTAATTTTAAATAGTTTTAACAGACAAAAGATTTGTGACTTCCTTGTTTTATATCTCGTCTCGTTTGAGCTTGCTATAAATCTTGCGCGTCGCGATCGATCATTCGATAAAAATATTGTGCGCACCAAAAATTCACCGAAACCTGCAGAATCTCGCAGAAAATTGCAAAGTCAACGCAAGTGCATTTCTTGCGTCATTATTATGAATAAACCATGCAGGAACTGTCATTAGCGCGTCTAGGGTCGAAGGCTCGACGACGAACTTTGAACAACTCTGTACAACCCTTTCCCTATCCCGGGACGAGCCAGCGACGATTAGCGTACGGAGAGGCTCGCTCTTTTCCTGTTTTGCCGTTCTTCGTTCTTCCTTTTCCACACGCGCACTCGCTCCGGCATGACTCGTTCCGCGAGCGCCTCTCAGCTCACCTGTGACGCTCGTGAGCGCGAGCGGGGAAGCACGCATGGTTGAGCCGTCTAAGTGCAGCCGTAGCTGAAGTCTAGTTCTTCGGACGACCCACCTACCTACCACATAAACCCTTCACCGTGACGCACACATCGGGTCCTTTCCGTTTCTTCCTCCTCCTCTTCCACCGCTTCCTTTTCTTCCTCTTCAACGTTTTTTCTCACGGACACCGTTGTGTCCACCGACGTCCTCGGTCAACGGAACCCGCCCCGAAAATGAATCCAACATTTTCCATCGCTCTAAGCTCATGTCCGTCACTTTGGTTCCCATCGCCACGACGCGCTGCATTTCCCGCGTCTCGCGCTTTTCCTCCGCGTTACCGTTAGAGAAGAGGAGTACATAATTCGTGGATTTAATCGTGAATTGCTATCTTCTTGTGTGCACGTAGCTCGACTGTAACGACGGAGGTAGATAACATTAGCAAGCTTCATTGTTGACCAGTGTATAGAATGCCGTACGCTTGCGGTACTTGAATTAGCTAATTTGACTTACAATGCTTCGGATCAGTTAACTTGATAGGTTGCAAAGATTAAGATTAGAAATTTACTAACTCTTTTGGAGAATTTCAGTTACTCATTTTTTTCGGCAAGATTTTATGACTTGTTGTCGTGGTAAGGTAATTTTTTCATATTTTTATTTACTCACGGTAAATAAAAGTTATGAAAAAATTACCTTACCACGAGAACAAATCATAAAACCTTGCCGAGACAAACATCACTCGCACATTCACTCGCAGATGGTCATTCTTCGAAAACCTATTCCCGAACAGACGTAACGTTCTCCACATGGCTCGAGGAGTCCTTTCAATTTCAACTTCCATTTTCGCGTTATTGTTTCGCGTACCGCCGCAGCAAACAGCTCGCGGCGGAACGCGATTCCTTCGCCCACTCGAAATTTGCCGGACATTACGGGCTCCCACGCGATCATAACGAACGAGGGGGGAAGAAAGTAAAACCTAACGACAATGAGGAATCCTATCGATCCTCCAACGCAACGAGAATCGAGTCACGAGATACGAGACACTCGAAATCTGTCTCCGCGCGAGGACATCGCCCACGGTTTATTCCCGCTTATTCATCGCATAATGACGACGTTCTCTCGTTGGACTATCGTCGCAGCGCAGACATTCGGACGTCTGGCGAACGGCGAGCGAGATCGCGCGCGATCACCTAGTCGCGGCTTCAAGACCGTCCTCGCGCTCGATGGCACGCATACCTGGAGACGTTGAAAAATCAACGGTTTGGCATACGCATTATGCCGTGCATTCAGGTGCAGCTTATCAAGCGTCACATGATATTCCTCGATGCCGTTTATCTAGTTTTCGACCTCGACTCCTCGCGTTTAAGAGGGATGAAGGATGCAGGCAGCCCGCGCGGCTGGAATCGACACTCTAACCGAGTACTTTATTCACGTACTGATTCTGTGTTCTTTCCGTAGCGAGAGATTCTCGCGCGAAAGGGAACGTTGGTAGTCGATGAGGATCGGCGATAGCTTCGACGAGTAAACTCGGCATCGAACGCGACAGCGTCGAGCGCGAGGGCGTCGAACGAGCTCGTCGTAGCGAGCCTCGATGTCATTCCCACGTACGTAGAGGGTGAAGGGAGTGCGTAAAACGCGAAGAGATGGCGAACAGAGCGATGGCGAACGGAGCTGCGGGTCATCGGACGTCACCGTTGATTTCTCGATTGACGCCGCGTTATCCGCGCGCGATAGCGAACCGGTTAAATAGGCTGTACGCGATCCTTTCGACGCGCTATTCCCTCGGATTGAGCAAAGCGAGGATTTAGCGCGCGAGGCTTATTGCGGGGATGCTTCAGTGAGAAGCGACGCGATGCGAGACTAACGGCGATACCAACGGGAAAGACGCCAGTAATGTCGATCGGTTTCGGATTCAGGAAATATCAGGACCATTACTCGCGTCTTTAATCGTGCGTTAGCAAAAGCAGAAACCGTGAGAAACGCGAAATTTATTGTTCTAAACGATGCTGTCTTTCTCTCTCTGTACAGGATTCCCCGTGTCTCCGAGTTTTTCTTAGTAGACGACCGATCATGGACACAGCCATATTTTTTGTGATGGTCTCAGTACTTTTAAGTTAACTTGGACATGCAAACCTCGCTGGTAAGTTACACAATAATTATATGATAAGATATAATTATTTTTCACATGAGAAATGGGAAATATTTTGCTCTTCAATAATACTCTCGTGATTGAAATTGATTAAAATGCAGTATGTAACATTATAGAATTTTAATTGCGAGTGTTAATATGGTGATCAAAAGTTAATGAATCCGCGAAAGAAAACTGAACTTATCAGGACACCTGCGAGCAAGAAAAATGCAATTATGTTATGTTGCTGCACTCTACGCACGTGCACTACATTATAACACTATAATCGCTGTCAGACAGAGTTAGCCTGCTCGGGCTTTCTTTAAGGAATATTGCGTAGCCGCGCGTGTATAATCTCGAAGCGCGTTCCATGCGCCTCCGCACGAGCATAATCAGGCTCGATAGCAGAAATCGATAGCAGAAATCGTGCAGATGCGAGCGGCCATCAAGTCGGCCGCGAAAGCGTAAGTGCAGCAGATACGTGCAGCGATTCGTTAAAAAACGTGGATCGACAAGCATCGACGTGGATATCGGCCGTGCCGTCGAGAATCGCCCATCGAGAACGGGTTCACCGAGAAAGAAAAACGAGGAAACGAGAAAATGGGAAAAGACTAACGCGCGATATCAGCCCTGTTCTGCTGCTCTGCGACCACGACGACGATGGCTTTCGATCGAAGGCGCGCGTCTCGTTAATTCCTGCGATTTCTACGGCGACAGCCGACGCGCGTTGTCGCCGACTTTATTGCTCCACGTTTGGAAATGATGCTTGCTGGCAGATCAGCGTTGTTTGCGCGCACGAAACAGACGTAATTATAGATATATCTCGGATCGAGCGCGGGAATTTATGTGGAAGGAAAGTTTTCAAAGACGCGCTTTAAATCGACGTCGGAATCGACAGGTGGGCGTAACTGACATTCTGCCAGTAACAGCCGTGAGTGGCTTATCCACTGATTGATCTCACGGGAGCACTAAGGACGGAGATAGCGATCCTGCCATCACGCTGAGATGTTCTATCATGATGGTTAAAAATGATAGATAGGATAATATTAATAATAATAATAATAATAATAAGCGCAGAGTGTGTAGTTTTATGCAAGATTTCGTAGTAGCGATAATTTTTTCTGTTTTCATCGAGCGGAAACGTAAGTTGTAACACTTTCCTGTGAACGCGGATTAAATTAAAAACAGATTTTCGTTATCATACTTAAATATGTATCCAAAACATTAAATTAAAAATTTATCATATTGGCTAGCTCCGATATTTTTGATGAATACTGCTTTGAATTAATTAAACAAATTTTGTTCGAAACTGGTCAGCCAATTTAAAACATCTTTCGATTTGAACACCATTTTAAATTAATAGGATATTATTGATCGATCGTCAACTCATTACGCGCTATCAGTTATACAAACAACTTTCTATGGATACCGATTGCATCAATTGATAGTGCTCGTTTGCGAGAACGACAGAGACCGGATAGTGTCGCGAGAATGCCAATTAGAATCTGCTATCTCTAATCTAACGAACACCGGGAATCGCCTCTGGGATCCATTTAATTCCAACATGTATTCGAAATAAATCGAGCGTGCGATGGGAACGCACGCCTTTAAGTGTCTCGTTCGAGGCGATGCAAAAATTAACGCCTTTGATATTCAACTGTGCGCGATATCGTGGTAAAAAAAACGAGCAGAAACCGAGCAATTCGTGCCTCTTCATCATCGCTCGAGCCGACTTTCCCCGGTCACGGTGAAAAGCCGTTCGATTTGCTCTTATCGGCGCGGTGCCCCACATCTCCCGATAATAATTCTACGCAATGAGTAGTCACTCTAATCTGCGTATTGCGATCGCGTTCCTTTTTTCCTTCGCGTGTGGCGCGGTGTATTATTACTGACGATGGAAATCTCGCCGAACCGTGAAGCAAGTGGTCAGCGCACGGATTTTTCCTTCTTTTCTCTCCTCGGACCACGGATGAGGTCTAATTTGCTCCGTAATGCTGTGGTGTGAGTACACACAAAGTCGCTCCTCGGCCAATTTGTTGTTTGCGGTATGGGATTCGTTCGCTAGCCTTATAGTTGGACTGGAGAACAGAAGGAATCTTGTATCTATTATAAAACCATTTGTTTCTTGAATTTTTCAATTCTCTGAAGCAACTGAATTAACTGAAATTTAATTGAAAATTTTTAACTAAAGTAAATTATTTTCAAAATTACTTGTTTTAATAAGATTACTTGTTTTAATAAGAGATACCTTATCTGTATTGTTTAAAAAGGAATTTATATTAGAGGAAACTATATTCAAGAGAGAGTTCACTGCGAGTAAGAATCACATGTACACTTCTTTGAATTCAATCACGAACTGCGTACCGATCATCCCACAAGGCGATCCGTATAATTCCTTCTTCATCTGTCCATGAAAAAGAAAAAAGGGAGGAAAAGTGTATTCACTCAAGAAACACAACGGTCTGCGACGCGGATGCTTGAAGGCTCGAAAGAACGACAGGCACGAAGAAGAAGAACGAAAATTCGTCGGACGTGAGTTCATGCGTTTCTGCGGATCTAACGATCGGTGATCAGGAGAGAGAGATCGGCGCCAGCGGTAGCGATGGCGGAGGCAACTTGATATTCGTCGGACGCGCGTCGAGGAGTCCGGCCGTGTATGAACGCGGAATAAATTATCCCGGTGCGTATCGTCGGCTTCTGCGACCTCTCTTGCCTCTCTTCTTTTCTCCTCGAGCTCGCTCGACTCACCCGCACCGGCAATCGCTCCCCGTTCATCCGTTCATCCCTCTCCGCGCTCACCGTCTTTTCCTCCCACCGTCGCGGCGGTATATAATGATTCCTCGTGGTGGGACGATACCGGAAGTGAAGTCGGTACGGCGGAACCAGACGTTCACTCAATGGAAAGTTGGAGCTCCACCGGCGCGACTGCCCTGAGGTGGCCGCACGACGCGCTCGCGCGTCACTCGTTCTCGCGCGAGGAAAATACGCTCCTCACGACTCGGCGCGCACGTCGGCGCATTCGCGCGAACGCGAGTCACGCGCGAGCAGCTCGCGAGGAAAACCTGCGGCGCGTTGTGTCGATAACTTCCCTTCGTCCTTCTCGAGGAGGCACGAGGAGAGTCGATCGAGTGCTCAGTGAAAATTCCGGGTCCCAGAGGTGTTAACACGCGATTGAATATCGTTCAGTGCGGAGAGAAATTTTGAGGAGAAAGAGAATTCGAAGAGGAATAATATGAGCATTTTGGCGGCAAGAACGAGAAGGAGAAAGTTAACGAACAAGTAAATTTAAATTGATGCATGAGTACTGATTGAATCTGATGTTGGTCGACGGGATTGTATTCAGATGAATGACAAATCAGGAAATTAAATGTCCGCGCAGTTGATTCGGAAGGAATAGCGAACGTTGATCGATTTTCGTAAATTGAATTTGGTCAGCGTACGAAAATTATATTCTGATAGAAAAAACTCTCTCTCTCTCTCTTTCAATTGGATTGACCTAGTTAGTAGTGACAGTTAAAAGAAAATTGTATAACAGATATTAATGAAATCAAGCTAACACATACAAATGAGTTAATAAAACAAAAGATACAGAAGGAACATCCACTTAGACCTACATTGCCGTTGCAAATAGCGTACGTTTTATTGTGAAGCACCGGAAACATTTCTCGGGGAGCAGCAACCAACATCGTCGAGCAATCAAGGCAGCGGTTGAATAAATTGGATCGGGAATATTGCAAGAACTGCGAGAGAAAGGGAGAACGCGCAAAAAAACTCATCATTAAGCTAAATCGCGAGGAAAAAGTTTCCTTTCCATGAAAAAGAAAAGAAACGATAAATCTGCGAGGGACGTTGCACGTAATCTTCCATTTCAGAAAGGGTGTGTGGAAGTTTCAAAGCACCGGCGTATTCGTGATAAATTGCTTGCCGTTCATCTGAAAAATCGAAGAGAACGATCGACGTTTTTCTGCGATCTTTCGGCCGAAGTCGGATATGTTGGAAATTTGGATTTGTCAGCGCAAACTTTTCCACGAAACAGATCTCGATGAAAGAGAAAAGTTATACGGTCGATTTCAGACGCGTTTTCTTTTCATGCGCACCTGCATGAAAAATAGACGAGTTTTCACTGCGGTGAACAATGAGCATTTTTATGTGAAAGTGACGAGATTATGACAGCCTATGGAAAGAAAGAGACTCATGTGATTTTCACGGATAAGACGAGGAGCTGCCTGTGAAACGGAAGTCCGTCACGAGGAATACTAATTAACCCAGTTCTTCCCGAAATTACATTAACAAAACAGCGTACGTCTTAATTCACCGCATTATCGCCTCGCGTTTCCTTAATTAATGCGTACTGTCGTCACGTCCATCAATTACAAGAAAAAGTTGAACGAATTTATGAACGTGAACGAATGCACTTCAACGAGCAAAGCTATTGGGTCTCGCGAGAAATTAGCGCGGGAAATTGAAGAAACTGGTTCGGAATAAACAACGCTGCATCCTAATAAAGACAGATTAATGAACTTAGCAATCTTATGAAGTGCTCATAATATCCAGCGCAACAGCTGCGGTTCGCCTCATCAACGGGTCCCTCTTTCTCGCGTGAAAGGGAGAATCGCGCTGACGCGCGACGAAAGGACCTCTAAGTTGAAGAGGAAATTGCGTCCTGGGTGGTCCTTACTCGAAACCTCAGCGTGTACGTCTTCCTCGTGATTTCGGTGGACGCCAGTTTAATTTCTAGATCGCAGACCGGCGATTATAGTAATCGACGCCGACTATGGGCGAGAGAAACCCATCGAAGAGCGCGTGTTATCCGAAGCGACACGCATCGAGGTAGAAAGAGCAGCCGGGGCCCCATCGATAACTCGTCGGAGGGGACCATCCGAGGGTGAGAAAAGGGGACTCGAGGAACTCGTATCTGCGAAAGTATCCGTCAGAAATGGTCAGCCAACACGCGATGGCCACCACCGTCCGCAAAGTCAAGCAGGAGAATCGTCTCAGGCGGCAGAATCAGAGCCAAGGTACACGGATGCACGAGCGACGCTCGATCTCCCCGCTAAATGGACAACCGGCGTTCACGAGTCGCCGTGGACTCGTAACGTAACTTATACATCCTTATCCCGGGGGTACGAAGCTCTAGCCACAATCTAGTCGCGGTGGTATATCGCGCGGCTGCATCTCCCATAGAATTAATGCGGGATAGTTAGGACATTGCCAGGATGTAATATGACGTTAATAACATCGACATTAAGATACGCACGTAACCATATGTAACCGGCTATATATATATATTATAAGTTGCACTTGCATCAAAAGTATTATCGTGAGATTCCCAAGCGTTCGTAAATCGCTGAACCAAACGGCGAAGAAATCGATGTCCGCGTGCATATTTTTTGCGGCTGGACTTGAATTAGCGGGCAATAATCGTATCTCAGCGGCGAGGCAGCATTCACGCGATTTTATGCACTTTGATATTTCATCGAGTAGTTTATATACGTGTATAAATATTATCGCGCGAAATCTTCATCATCTTTAATATAACTACGTTTTTTGTTCTTTATCTAAATGAGGAAAATGTAAGATGTTCTTGAAGTAATTTTTATTACGCCTGCACATAAAATACATAGCAATTTGTTAAGTGCATCTTTTATTTGAATAAATCGTTCAACACTTTAGCATCGTGCACACAGATACTCTAATAATATGTCATAGTAATGAACACCTCAATATTCATTTTATCTTACACCTTGTCAGGTTTATTTAACACTAAAGTAACATCGATTCAGAATAATCTATTCAGAACTATTCAGAATAAAACAAGATCAAAATTTCTTCCTTTTAGTAAATCAAGTAAAAAATGTTTAATCACGTAATACCGCAGATGTTATTTGGCATGTTTGTGCTCATGTCGTGATTCTTCTTGCAGATGAAGAGAATCTTTACAAGCCAGTGCCCCCACCGAAGCCGGTGCCAAACAATCAGAAGAGCCACCGGGAGAGTCAGCAGGACGAGTCGCGGGAGCAAGCGGTAATCGAGCGTTCGTCGTTGCGGGCGATTTCCGGTCCAGAAAGGATCAGCATCGCGGAGAACGGGCAGATTCGAAGTGCAGCTGAGCAGCCCTTCACACCGGAATACAGGATGCCACCCTTGTACGGGGAGGAGCAGAGTTCGGGTCAGGCTCAGCAAGCAGCCAGTTTGCAGACTCACAGCAGCAAATTCCCAGTAAGCGATGAATTATTTGACGCGTACAATTATCATTTTATTTTATTACTCATTTTCTCTCGCCGGGATATTTCTGCATGCAGTATGACAGCAAAGTAAAAGATTTGGTTATTATCAAATTATCTTCTCGCGTATCTGGAAATATTCATATAAGCTCGGGATATTCTCTGAGGCATAAAGAAAACGGTCGTTTGTACGCGCTCATGAGCGATCTAATTAACATGGCACCAAACACATTAATTTCACATGCGACCAAGATATGCGATATTCATGATGTAAAGTGTTCAACTGTACAAGGTGTTGAAAAACGAGTTTTAATGATTCAAGAGTGCATTTTTACTTTAACGGATCTAATTTATCTGTTAAAAAAAAGTTAGAAATGAGTACAAAAGTATGAAGCGTGATAAAAATAATCATTCAATTGTTGGTTACAATATTTGATTTTCACGAAATTTTTATTTAAGATTCCATTATTCTTAAATTAGATTGACGATTCCTCTGAAACTCTCTAAGATTGATTTTCTATTTGTTAATGAATTTATCATTGAAATAAAAGTCACAAGTTCTAAGGCATCTAATGCACGTGTTTGCAACATTCAAGTTAGACTTTCTTTTCCGCGCGGACATTATTTATAGCGGTCGCGTGCGCTTTCGATCGTTCATTAATCGTAGAAACTTTGGCGGGTCGCGATTCCCCAGTGTGGCGGTTTCATGCAATTACCGTGACTCGGCTGCAACGCCGATGACGCGACTGGTGCGTGCAGTTCTCTGAATAAGGAGATTCCGCATGTGTGTCTCGACTCGTCTTCTTGCAGAGGCCGGAGTTAAGTTCGACGAGAAAGAACGAGTAGAATTCAAGGCGTAGCGCTTTATTCGGTATAAACAGCCGGGCTTTCTCGAATCATACTAGGTTTCTTGGACATGATGTCGTGTTCAATTATACAGTCTCTAAGGAAAAACGCAGGAAGTTCTGATACGGAAATACTGCGAAACTGTTCCGCTAAGATAGTTAAAATGCATAATGGATCTTCTACAACGAAATTGCAGAAATTTTTCTAAATTGTTTTGGACCCTAGCTTGTTTTGATGTTTCTTTAAAT
Organism: Ooceraea biroi; assembly: GCF_003672135.1. Lineage (NCBI taxonomy): Eukaryota > Metazoa > Arthropoda > Insecta > Hymenoptera > Formicidae > Ooceraea > Ooceraea biroi. The sequence continues at coordinate 5,165,151 of NC_039506.1, forward strand.
AAAATATGAAATTTCGTATACTCAAGGTTTAATAGATTTGTGGATCGTTTGTTATTTCAATGGATACAGAAGATATCAATTTTTTTAACGCTCGCCAAGATTTCATATGTAATATGCAAAATCCATAATGACAGGTAACGTACTGCAACTCGATTGTAGTCTGGTTGATGGCTAGTCTGGAGGCATTCGAACGATAACTTCTGCACTCGTTGACGTTCTATTTTGCATTAATTATCACGTTCATTATCCTCCATTGACATACTCGTGATCCAATTTTAATTTCTGGTTTTCTCCATTGTTTATCGAGAGACAACCGTGACAGCATCGTGGCAACTCGACCTCTGATTTTCGTTGTCTCACTACAGTCAATTGCACCCAATTAGCAGAGCGTGCTCGCGTAATCACGCGAATAATACATGAATGGCGCGCGCGTGCGTTGATCTTCCGCGTTCGGCGTTAGGAATTAGCTCGCGGTCCTCGGAGAAATCTTCGGTAACAGTTCGTTGTACGCTAGTTACGTGCTTGGGAAGTTTCTCAGAGGCTCTGCGTCAAGACAAAGGCGGCATCATACGCGCGTACCGTTCGCCGGAAGTCGGGAAGGGGCCCTCCGCTCTCGCGATAGCCGTTTAGATACACCGCGTTTCTTCGCACAAATCGGCGACCGCAGGTGAGAATAAATCGGAGCGATCAGCGTTGTTGCGCTCGTCTTTGTCACTTCACAGCCTTTATCGCCAATTCTCCACGGTGCCGTTGGTTTGCGTGACACCGCACGCGCACAAACGTACGCACGCATACACGCTCTCTCTTTCTCTCTTCAGCACTGTTCTCCATCATAGATTCAATAATCTTCATGAATGCTATACATAAGAGTCACACCTAGAAGAAAATTCAGTATCTGTGATACAAGGACAACTATCCTGGATTTTATCGTATTCCGTTACTCGAAAGGAGAGAGTCAAGAAAATCAATTTTGATTCGCGAGCTTAAATTTGCCAATCTCTGCCCTTCCTCACAGATACCAGTGAATCATTTGAACTCTGACTCATGACTAAATCTGACATTGAATTTATCACGAAAATATTTAATAACTATAAAATATCCATAAATCCCGCAATTGATGAACTCTTTAAAAAATCTTGCGCATTTGGGTCTAATGAGATTAATTCGAATCAAGGAAGTACTCCTCGCGCGCGCAACAGTATGCAAAGGTGTCCGCAATCGTGATTATGCACGGGGGCTTACCCCGCCTACGCGCATTTATTTTCCACGGCGGTAGCCCGTTTCATCACGCTTGCTTTCTTCCGATGGCTAGTGTTGCAGCGGCTAGCTCGGCGAGCGCATGATGTTGTAGCCAGTTTAGTTCAGTGACACCTACTCTGCAACGCGCTATTACGCGCACGCAACAAACGCGCGCGCGCTCATGCACGCACGCACGCACCGCGCTTGCCGGCAGCACGCACTTTGCGTATCGTCGTGCCGTGCGTGCGAATCCGGCTTCGACACGGATGTTCTGCCCGGCCTAGACGGGAAAGCCGCGCGGAAAATTTCTCGGCGTTGCCCGTCTGCGGCCTGCAACATCGTCCGTTTGTTTTTGCTCTGTTTACCCTATTGTTGCATACTGCGCCTTTCAGAGCATGCCCGGTTGCGCGAAAAGAAGCAGATCGTTAACTCACCTTAATGCTCGGTTCTCCTTGGAGAGACGATTCTAATAGATGTTACAAAATTAAAAAGCAAATTTAAAAACAAAGGCTGAGGGTGTTACATAAGATCATTATTGACGAACGAATAAAATTGCACGTTTAAAAGCTGTCAATCATTTTAATTTAGCTAGCAGCATTTTGATTTAGTGAATAATGAGTAATACACAGAACAAAATGCTTCATAAATGTAGAAGAAGAAATCCAAGCAAACCTTAATCGTTGCTTTTCTTTTAATCGCAGATAGAACGCGAGTTGGTCTTATCGTCAGGCGACAAGAACTCGAAGATACCCATTCTTCACGAGTACAAACAAAGGACCGCCGGAAGAGTAGCCATCGCACCAGATGCGCCGATCAAGCAACAGGCCTGGGTTCAGGAAGTGAGTCTGATCCTCATTGATAATTCACGGAGGCATTGCTGATAAATCGCATCAAACTCATCGCGTCTTTTCTGTTTTTTAAACTACAAAAATTTACTTTATTAATTATAATTATTTTTATTAATTGGAACGAGGTCTTGATATCTAATGAAAATTTTTAAATAAGTATATGATGGATGTGACACAGATGGAGGGATCGTTGGACTGCCATATATCATTGCAAAGCTTGATCGCGTGAGCGCATTGTAAGGAAACCTTTCCATGCGCGCGATTCCGCTCGCAGTCAACTCGATACGCTTCGGCGTGCAGAATGGCCAACTTTCGTTGCCTTTCGAATTATTTAAACCTACTTTACATAATACGCATCATCGTATCGAGACGATGCTGTTTAATCAGCGCTGAACGACAAGCTTCCCACGTAGCTCGTAAACCTATTTCCAACCGGCAAAAACTCTCGTTGCTAGCTCCGAGGATGAGTAAATTTTTTTACTTACTATCGTAGATGCCTCGTATCAGCCTTGGTTTCTCTTTTTAACACCTCGCATGGCTACCTATTCCGGAATAGTTTTACTGTGAAAGTTCTCCCCGATGCGAAGAAACGCCGCATGTTAAAAATTTCACCCCCACACAAGAATATACGAAGATACGAAGCGTATTTGTTATGCGCGCGATTTCGTTTTCTACTTTCTACCTCTTTCATTTTCTTTTTTAAAGAATTTCTTGAAATTATTCTTCTCTTCTATTCCAGTCAGTTTTTAGAGTATTACGATCTATATATATTTCACAGTTTCCAGATTCTCTCACGTTTTTATTTTATATCACATAGTTTATATTATATAACATAGTTTTGACATAAGGACATTTTTCCTTGTAAATATAATACGTCCAAAAGAGAGCTTAATTGAATTTTGATAATTTGTCTTTCGTTCTCTCTCTTTGGTTCCTGATGCAATAGCGTTTTATATGTGTAAGAGGCATACAGACACACGATCGTTAGGAGGTCGTCCCCTCTCGAAGCGTAGCGCCCCAGGTACGAAATTCAATTTTTATCTCTCGCACGGTTGTAATCCCGGCACGGTATCGGCGTGGTCATAAGTCAGAGAGGCCGTTCCGTATGCGTGATGCGTGCCCGCGGAGCCCTACGCAACCGTTGTTATTCCAGACGCGTCTCTTCCCGAGAACCGTAGGATTTCAGTGCGTTAACTTTGAAATTCCCCGTGCGGCCGCGAGGCGCACACGCGTTCTTCGCGGCCGTTAGCCGTCCGGTGTCCTCCTTCGAAGGAAATCGTATTCTGGTCCTGGAAAGTCGACAACGTACTTTTACTTTATTTTACGAGCCTCTCCGCACCCGCCCTATTGCAAAGTCGAATCGAATCGTACGTGTACGTACTATGCCACGTTATTGTCGTAAAATGTATATAATCCCGCACGTTGCGACACGAGCAGTCATCATATTTAATTTAATGACAATGTTTCAGCAAGCGCATAATAGACAGTTTATAGCGCGCAGTTTATGGCAACTTGATCAAAATTGCGGATTGCTTGACCCCTATAAATATAAATCTTCCTAATGTTTCTTATATTTCATGTTATATCAGTCAAACGGGCTAAATTGTGGGAATTTAGTAAATTTTTCCTCCAACGTTAACATAAAATTAGAATCCCGAGTACAGTAAATTAGTTGATGCAACGAATAATTCAATCCGTTAACAATTAGAAATGAAGCTTATTTAATTAGATTCACCGTCTCGCATTTCGATCTTTTTAAACGAGAAGGAAGTTACTGCGATGCGGCTAATAAGCATTACTTTGCGAGCTGCGGCTGCGTTTTTGGTGCTGCCCATGCATAATTATGTACTCCTCGTTTGACGGCTTAATTGGACGCGTCTAACGAAATCGCTGTTGCGAGGTTTGTGGATTTATACCTTGCACTCCGCATAATTTATACATCCATAGAAGACTTTTTATTAACAATATGCGCTTGTTATCGTTAACGACGTGCCGCTCATCCATCGAATACGTTCTTTTTGCAGGGAACTCAGATGCAGGAAGTAAGGCAGGATGGCCAAGCGAGGAACTATCAGTCACAGGACACCTACTCGTAATTATCTCCCACTTATTTTACGCTCGCATGAGTTTCGGCCTATTTGCAAGAGATACGGAAGAGAAGAGAATCGCATCTGCATCGTTGATTTCCAGATCATTCTCCTTCTCTTTCTCTCTCTCTCTCTTTCCTCATTTCGTCTCTTTACACCGCTGATACCATCGACACGCTGAGCAAAATATAAGATAAATCATTTTCCAATCGTTCGTCGGCAGTCTAATAAGAGATAATCTTAATAAGAGATCGAAACGATGTTATCGTACATGTATCGCTTATCATGTTAATTCCCTCGAGAAATTAAACATCCGGTTGTTACTTTGACAGATCTGCATCCGGTGGAGCAGTACCGAGAACTGCGAAGATCGACGAGGAAAAGACGAAATCGCTCTCCAGGACCTATCACACCATCAAGGATATGATATCGAGCCGCTTCGGACCGAGCCGCAAAGATGTCGAGCCGGAACCGGAAGCCAGCCTGAACAACGTCACGGAGGAGTTGCGAAAGTCGAGCAGAAGCATCGACGATGATGAAGCCAGGAAGAAGGAAGGCATTTATGGGAAACCACGCGCGCAGGAACCGACAGTGAACGTACAACAATATTCGAAAAACGCTTACGGTAAGTCGGACGTGGTCGAACTAGACGCTGGCCAGGCAATTAGGTACGTTAAGGTGCGATGCTTACCGGAGTGCCGTTAATTAGCTTGTAAATGTTGATGAACCAATTTGAAGGAAGCGCTTGTTGAGCGCAAAGTTATTTAACTCCGGAATCGCGGTTTCCATAAATATAAAATCGCGTGTGCGAATACATGACGAGCGTGCATAGTGATGAGTGTTTCTGCAATATCGTGTTAAGCTTTTGAAGCACGCGAATTCAGTGGTTATAAAAAGTATATAATTAACATAATAATATAAATGATTTCTCTCTTTCTTGGAAAAGGATGCAATAAGGATATTTTCTCTCTGGTTGTCTATTAATTCCTTTTTCTAAAGTAAAGTATATAAATTAACAAGAGGAATTAATAATTAATAAGAGGAATTAAATTAAAGTATATAAATATATTAGATATCATTATATATATCTAAAAATAAGATTTATACTAGAATTAATTTCCTTTGTATAATAATATAGTGAATAGAAATAATAATGAAATTGCTTTATGTTTCAGGTCAATATGGTCACTCATATGGCTATCAAAGCAACCAGCAAAATGTACCATTGCCAGGCCAATTGCAGCCGACCACGACCATTCAACCGAATTTACCGGGACAGAGCGCTCAGCTTCATGTGACCCACCATACGCCGCCAGGAGGAGTCCAAACAGTTCATCAAACTCAAGTTCCTGCTTTCGGTCAAGCCACGACAGCAGGTGCGCAGCAGGTGCAGAATGTTACAAGGGAATACGTGGTTCAAGCACCGAGCGGTGTGACCAGCCAGCAAATGCATCAGGGAATTCATCAAAATCCCACGCAAGGACAGGTACATCCTGTAAGATGAATATGAGAAATATTCCCATCATAGTCTCAATGAAAATCACAAGCAGACAAATGAAGCGAAAATTCGATGCTAAAGATTCTCGCAAGATAGCTGCGTATTTTATTTTCGTATTATATCTTAGAAAGAAAAATACGACAATATCGAAGAATCTTTAAGTGTTTTTAATACAAATGTTAATACAAAAAATTTCTCTAAAAATTAAAACTTGGATTTCTTTTACTCTCATTTCAGAAATGCAATATCATATCTTTGTCATATCTCAAACACTTTTACATGGAAGAAAAAGTTTTCAAAGTTAATTTATTCAAGTTTCCATTTTAGATAAACATTTTTAATCATTCATGACACAAAAATTTTCAATGAAATATATATATGTATATTCCGATTTCGGTACGTACTGTTGTCAGTATTCTTAAGCGGATATTCGTTGCGTGCAGGAAACAAAGACTGCACAACAGACAGAAAAATAAATGTCTTGCAGCTTGTGACATGTCTTCTCATAGTGGCATTCTCTCCACTAAATTCAAATAAAGTACAAAAATGGACATTGTACCAGCATATTTTATATAAAAGCGACTACTATGCGGAACATTAAAAGCGCATTGTGGTATTTGAAATTTAATATAGCGTGATGAGAGATACGGAAAAATGTTCTGTCTGTTGTGTATATAAATAATAATTGATATTTGCATACGCGCGCGTTTTAATCTGTTAAATAACGGTTAATGTAATGATAATGGACGCATGTAAGACGATTGCATGAAATACTAAAAATTAAAACTTGGATTTCTTTTACTTTCATTTCAGAAATGCAATATTATATCTTTGTCCACCGGTGGACAGCGCACTATTATAATGAATGATATTGATATTTTCTGTGCACATTACATAAGGACAAATTTGAGACAAATTTGAGAAATCTGGAAATCGATTTAAATGACAACGCTGAAGAACTATATCATTCTTATTATTAGTATTGATGTATCATATCAATAAAAATTGCTCGTTTCAGGGCCAAGGCGCGCAAGTACAAAAACCTCACGGCCTATCTGTGCAGCAGCATCAAGTGGGCAACGCGATGCCTCCGACAAGTCCGAGTTTCCAGAGCCCGCAGCAGTTGCTCCACCAGAATCAAAATCATCATCAGAGTCCGCGATTCGCGCAACAGCACGCACAGAACATGCACCAGCGTCAACTGATTCAGCAGCTGCATCAGCAGCAAATGGCCAGCCAACAAGGTTCACAAACGGCGAGCATGCGAAACATACAGCAGCAGTATTTCTCCAACAGTGTTTCGTATCAGCAATATCAGCAAGCCAGACAGGTGATGTCGAGATCGCAGATCGACCTTCCGAGCACGTCCAGACAGGCACAGGAACTCAGAATGTCCGGTCAGGAAGTCTACTATCACTATGCCCAGGGCAGACCCCGGTATGGCGTTCCCCAAGTGTACATGAAAACCGAGAGCAATCAGGAAGCGGAATTCCAGAGGCGGAATTCTACGAAGGGCATCGAGAAAGCGGCCTCACAGCCTCAGCTTTGCTATGAGGACGAGCGAAATGCTGAAACGTCGAAGAATCCCGCAGAGAATATGAAGAATCTCACGGTGGATCCGCTGGCCAAGGAGAAGTAAGACTTGAAAATAATCTTAACATATTACAAAGTTTTGTAAATGCAATGAATAGTTAAAAAAGAAATGAAGTAGACGTACGGTATTCTATTTCCCAATACGTGAAGTTGATAAAACATGAACGCGCGGTAGATCTTCTAAGCATTTAAATTTAGGAATGCTATGTATTTCAGGTATGAGATTACAGTGGAGGATCGAACTCAGGGTGAATCGGGAAGAAACGGATTACAGAGAAACGAAGAGTATCGTCCGGAGACCAGTTTCGGCATTCGGAGGGACGAAAATTCGAGGGGCTCGAAGAGAGAACAGGAGCAGAGGTCAAATCAAGAAGGAGGCCAAGATTCGACGGAGGGAAACTCCGTGCAGAAGAGAATCGAGGAGTTGCAGAAGAAAGCGGAGCAGGAAGGTCACTACAATTCCAAACCATCCAAGGATGATGGAACGGACGGCTTGAGAGTCGGCCTGGCCACGAAGATGATTGGCGAGGCATCGAAGAGGCTTGAAGCTGGACAATATAGCGGCAAAGAGTCTGCTATGAAATCGGATAGCAGGAAAGACGATCTGGAGCAAGGTATCGGCCGACTAAAGATTCAGAATCAAGGCTCGGGATCGGATTACGACAAGGCCGGTCAGAGTTCTTCAAACGTCGATTCCGGAAGAGGTTCTGCGGTTTACTCAAGCGGAAGACGCCCGCCACCCGACGATCAAACTTTGGCACAAGGTGAAAACTTTTAAGAAAGATAGCATGGATTATATTTTCAAAAAGATAATACAAATTACATTTTTTTAATAGAATTTTAATAAGTCAGTTTATTCATTTATGACATCAAACAAACTGTTGTAGAAAAGATGACTGTAATAAATTAATATCTATTTCTATCTTTCTCTCCCCCTCTGTGTATTTTATATATTGATAATTATTTAAGCATTTGTCAATTCTTTTAAAGTGTTGTTTATATTATTTGCCGATTTATTGGAGTCTATGACTTCTATTTCATGTTCTTCTTTTACAGTACAAGATTCTGAATGGGTCGACATAGTGGAGTCGGAATTGAGGAGTATTTTGGAGCCCAGAGATGTTCCAGCAATGGCGCATTCCACTCTATCCGAAAGCGTATCCTCGGTGACACCACCTTTGCCTCCGCTGTCACCGCATGGCAGTCCACGTACGTCGCGAAATCGATACTCAACGAGGTAATTTAATTTCAGACAGATTCTTCTTGTTCCTGCGAAATGCAACCGCTGTTATTTCTGACCTCTCTCCAACTATTTCCATTTTGCTGTTTTCTCCCATGTCGAAATGCCATCGGTGCTTGGCTTGGGGCTTGATAGTGTTAATAAACCTACTTTCATGGAAATTTTAGTTTACCATATGGATCGAAACCAAATTACAGCGATTATAACAAGACTATGGAGAAGAGAGGTTTCTCGAGCAACACGAAACATCGCGGCGCTTCGACATCCAAGAAGGAAGTCGCGAAGAAGTTTTCTCATCGTGAGTACTTTTTAATCGTTTTAAAGGTAGATGCTTATTGATAGTTCCAAATGAATAATTTTGTATTAACATAAATTCTTTTTCAGTTTTCGGAGTAGAAGCTGCCGATTTAACGTCCACCACGACGGGACTCGATTTAGATTCCATGTTGGACAGAAGCGATTCTGATCTCAGTACCACTGACGCAAGGACGATCAGGAAACAGTTGGAAGGATTAGAAAATATGTACAGCGAAGTAAGTGCGATATGATTTGAATAAAATTACTTATCATTTTATTGTTGATTTTTTGTAAGAAATACAATTATTTTATACAAGATTAAGCTAAAGCAATAACTTGTATTGCATTTATCTTCTCTCTTTAATAATAAAAATATATATTTATAATTACATTTCACTTCAATCCATATGCACAAAATTATTGCAGGTGCTTAAATTACTTGGCGGGAGTGTGAAAAAGAGACGAAAGGCGAGGGGACTTACAAGTTATGGTTCAGTTTCATCGTTGCCGACATCCTCTGTATCGTCCAGGCCTGTCACGAGGCATCACGACAAACGTCGATCTCACGTAATTGATGATAGAATGAAGAAAGCCAAAGATATTAAGGTGAGCAATATTAACAACAATAAATCGACATTTTATTTTATTCTTACTGATTTACTGCATATATTTTTAATTTTTATTATTTCGTGAAGCAAAATACAACGATTTCTACATTGTAATATTCATTCAGTAATATTGATAAAAATTAATTATTTTAGTTAGTAATTATTAATTATTAAAATTAATGTTTTGAATAGTGCATTATATGAGAAATCATATAATGCACTATTCAAAACATTTAACGAATATTTTAAAATTGGAGAAATGTATCCTAAAATAATTAATTTTTATCAATATTACTGAATGAATATTACAATGTAGAAATCGTTGTATTTTGCTTCACGCGAAATATAGATCATTATTATATAATCACTATAAAATAATGTCGATTGTGTAGAGCATCAACAAGCGCTTCCAGCGATTGGAATCGCATGTAGTAACATTGGCAAGATCAGTGGCGCATTTGAGTTCGGAAATGAGGACTCAGCATCTGATGATACAGGTGAGAGAACCCGCTAAAAACTACAGTACAAAATGAGCTGGAATTTCCAAGACTCTACTACTACCAGGTTTTCGCAGGAAATGGAGAGCATAAAGTGCGAGATTGCGGCTCTCAGGACGCAAACGAGCATGGCAATGGTGAGATCGCAGTCGCAACCCCTAATCAAGGACTCGGAACTACCAGCTCTTTCCAATCCTTCGAGAGTAAAGAAACTGACCAAGTTTTTCGGCACGGAGCCACCCCTCATCAGACTCTTCCTGAGGGAACTTGGGTATGAGGTAAGGGTGCTTTCATTTATTATACGTGCGGTTTCATAGAAAGAAATCTATTGTTAAATATGCATGGGAATTTAATAAATTTATAGAAAATCTCATAGAAATATCTAAAAGATATTAATAAAATTAAAAAACTATAATAAATGTAGTGTTTAAAAGAAAACATAATAGAAAAATTGTATCTTATTTTGTGATTGAAATTTCTGTTTACAATATCTTTTATAATTTTAGAAATATGCCTCTGCCTTTGAAAAAGAAAAAGTTGGAATGGTAGAACTGCCTTATCTGAGCGAGGAGAGATTGCAGAAGATGGGAGTTCCTTTGGGTCCGAGGCTGAGGATCCTTCAAGAAGCAAGGATCTCGGTATGCAAGGATCCGATTTACGTAGTGTGAATTATATGGCTGAAGCTCTACTGGAGCGTTTTACGAACAAAAACTTTTTTGTCCTTTCATTGACTGAAGCGTTAAAGCACTCTTTAAGAGGAACCGTTGAAAATGAGGTACGTCACAATTTGGGTGACATTTTTTACATGTTTCCACAATAGCCTGAAAGTTGCGATTCTTAAAAGGAATGTGCGTTATTTTCTGTAGACATCTGTAGACTGACAAATTCCATCGTGAGTTTATCACAGTTTAATTTCATCACTTCCGCATTATAGTTTTGTCTATCATTCTAAACTGATAATGCATTTCTTCGAAACAATCTTGTTTATATAACGAAAACATAAGTTTGAAAATCTAAAGTTAAAGAAAAATTGGTATCACATTATAAACATTTCTCGCTTGTGTCGAGAAAATGATTACGAATGCACAATAGATATATAACACCACAGTGGAGGATTAACGTTCGAAAAACCTTAATAAACTTGACTAAGAAGCTGCAAAAGCAATTTTAGGGTTTACAGGGATCAATCAAAATGTAAATAAGATACTGCCGATAGTTCTAAGAGATTTCTAAGAGTCTATCGCTGGGGTATATTTATAGCAAAGTAGAAATTACAAAGATGACTCTGCCGCGAGAATTTTGATTGCTCCTTTCGCCAGCATATCAATTTGTTAAGCAATAAGATTACTATGTAGATTTAGAGTATGCGCGCGGACCGAACGTCAAAGATGCGACTCTACCATGGGCGATAATTCGTGGCGCTGATAATGATAATCGACAACCAGGCTCGCAAAGAGCCGCACGCGCTGGGAACAACGAATCGCAAAGGTGTGTTTGCCAAAGAGACGTACGGACGTCGTCGAAGTGGTGTGGCCGAGACCTTCCGTCTTGCATTATGCTTAAAACATTTTGCTTCTCTTGAAATAGGTCAGTTGCACGGAACAATCAAATGTAATGCTCTTTCCGACGTAGTCCCGCTCGCTTTGTACTTTTATTAATCTAAATTTCGGTCGCGTGACAGCATGCGCCGGGTGACATCGATACCAAAGAATCGATACCTGTTCCCTTGTCGCGACAACGACAACGACAATCACTGCTTGTGATCGCGGATCGCACGAACAAGAGGATACGCCACTTTGGTACTCGAATAATAGCACTTTTGTATTCCCATTGGAGAATATGTAGACTGTAGACATTAGAGTTACATTAACGGATAACGTGTATTATTAATGTATTGTTGTCTCATAAATTTAATTTACGCGCATTGTACTTCCAGCAATTATACCCGATCAATATTCTAAGAATGGTACACAAAGTATCCAGCTGGTGCTACGTGTCTCTATCTCGGTTTCCACTTTCTTCTCTGTCTGATGTTAAGCATTGTACAGTTACTTAGTCCTGTAATTGTTTCTATTATTATATTATTAATATTATTATTTGTATTTTTAATATTTGTACTATTATTAATATTATAATAATTATTATTATGTTTTGTTAAATCTTGTATTTAATAAACAATTGCAAATAATGTTCTTCCAGGATTCATTTTACAGCAATAAGCTTATCGTAACTGAAGTTCATCGCGGTAGCTCGACGTTAAGCAGCTTGCCACGCTGTGTTCATTATTCAATACTTATACTATATTCAATACTTGCACATCGCGGCAATCAGAATTTATCGGCGATATAATAAATTTTCCCTGACGGAAGCACTCTCTTGTTTGCCAGCAGAATTCGGCGGCACTTACGCGACGCGTTTTCTGAACTTTCTGCCGCGGCCAGTTCCTTCGTGAATCAACCGACTTGTTCAATTGAATAATTGCGCATTAACTGTTACAACGTATGGCGTACCAGTCGACCAAGTGATCTGTTATTATGGCCTCTGACCTCGGGACTTACTCTGCGCTGGGACGAACCGTACCGGTAATCGGCGCTCCATACAATAATTATGTACTTTGTTTACGGTTATCCTCGATCGATCGTAACGACGGCCGGAAGTGCCTCCTCCATACACGCAGCAGGCAGCTTTTAATTATCGGAAATTGCGCGCGCGTCGGATGATGGTTGCTAATCGCCGTGTTAAACGTCGCGTTAACTGCTCAATTTCTGTTACGACGGAAACGCCTCGACGGCCGGATCCATGAAAGTGGATGATGACACGAATTCAGTGAAATTTCGGCAATATTTCTCATATTGCTGTAAATGTAATACTCCCACGTCGAGACTCGTTTTAAAGCGTGAGAACTTCCTTCAATGTGTAAGCAAGTGAGGGATATTAATACAATTTCTGAATAACCGACTCTGATCAGATTAATTTCTCTTAATTGTATGATATATTTAATTTGTATAATAGATTTTTAACTTGAAAATTCAAAAAGTAGGAAATGATTTTTAAAATTTATCATACTAAAATAAAATGTATAATCTATTAATAATTATTTTATAATCGAATAGTAAAGATAAAAGCACCATTGGTATCATGTTTCATGTTCTTAGGCTACTATTTCGATTAGACTCTTAGCTGCTTGCGTACGCCAATTGAAGCCTCCACAAGCTACGAATCTAATTATCGCAGGCGCCGTGCGTAAATGTAATCACATGAGGACGAATAGAATTGAATAGATGTAACAGATTCTTTAATCATGACGACTAAACTTACATATATTAAAATAAATGATCAAAGAGATGATTGTTTAATTAACATTGAGCGAATATAAACGAGTAAAAGTTTGATCGATAAATATAATCGAAAATTGATGGAAAATGGCGCTTTAATTAAATCTGACGTAAGACCTACATTCTTTTTTCTTTTATCGATTTGAGAAAGGGTCAAATGCAAGGCATTCCAGAAGAATTGTAAGCCGAACGAGGTTACACGTCATCGACGATTGGTGTCTATTGTAAATTTCGACAGAATCGACGGCGAGACCGTCTTCCGGCCACTTTTATCAGGAAATGCACAATTTAACAATTGTGGCCAATTATTTTTCTAGCGGTCTCGTCTTTGACTGGCCATCTGAGGCCATGCCATGCCTTTACCATGCCTTTACCATGCCTTTACCATGCCTTTACCATGCCTTTGTATGTCATTGTACTTGGATGAATCGAACTCTCACATTTGTCTACCGAGAATGCTTTGGGAGAATGATGTAGGCCAAATTATATAGTCACGATACTTCATTAGTTTGTTTTTCATCAGTGCGTTATATAACTTACTACGGTGTATATTTTATAATAATTGTTATAAATTCATATAATAGTTAAGTGGATGAAAATATTAATAAACTATTGTATGCAATAAATGCAGCTAAATTGTAAGTATACATAAGATTTATATACTCAATGACGTAATCATTTGACCTAATTTTTTCAAATTCAAAACTTAATGACACATAGTGCTTTTTCATGTATTTATGAATCATTAGTTAATTCTAATGTCATATATTTATTTAAAAAGTTTAGTAATTATTAACTGATAAGAATTTATTTAATATAAGATGAAGAGAGTAAAGAAGACATCATTGTTGATATGATATATCGTTTATTTGTCTAAATTATTATTGATCGGTGAATTATAGTCAGTGAAGAACAATACGTTGGATTTAAGAACAACAGTTTCACTTCTGCAATTTAATCGGGAACATGAAACAGCACCCTTCGTCTTGCTCGTTCCATAACTTCCATTTCAGGTCGTATGTTCGCTGTAATATAAAAAAGGAAAGAAAATTTTAGATAATATTTTAAGCTGTTCTACACAAATAATGTTTAGTGCACAGTATTTTTCTTAGAATTATAATAAAATTATATGTTCCTTTATCTTTTTGCATATGTAAGTAATATTTAAGAAATGGAATTGTAGAAATTTGTAGAAGGATCAAAAGGCAGAAGAAATAACTCACCGCGGGGAATTTCTTCGAGATCGGCAAATTCACCGTGTACGTTTGTCTTTCACCAGGTACAGTCGGGCAAACGGTGGAAGAGCAAGCATCAAGCGGCATGCCTAGGAATGGCAAATCTGCGATTTCGGAGGCCCAGTATGCCCTGCTAGATAATGTGTTACCAGTGAACTCTGAAATATATGACATATGCCATTAATATGTTATATATTATATACTTTTAATTATATTTTTATTATATACTTTTAATATAAGTATAGTATGCGTGCGAGCACTTATATATTACAGGTTTCATAAAAATGAGAATAATGGAACTATTTTTCGAAGCAGTAGTGTTTTCTAAAGTAAAATTTATTTATTTAAGTAAAAAAATACTTTTTGGTTTAAAGATTAAGATAAAGTTATTGATATTCTCCGCAACCGCAATTTGTACTTATAATAAGTAAGTGCTTTGACTCTAAGTGTAACTAGATGCCTTTTTCTGCATTTATTAGAATTTATGATATTATTTTTTTCTGATAAGTCGCACATGCAGGAGTGTTGAAATACCTACGGGCAGTGTAGTCGAAACTAATGCTGGCAACGTGACCTCTCTTCAACAAGCAAGGTTTATTTTCCGCAGCTTCTCGGCATGGATCCACCCGTACTTCATGTATGGTGCAATTCACAGCTGAAAAATATAAAGTTAACAAGATTTTATAAAGAATCTTTATGCATGTAAGTTGTACTTTGAAATTTTCGTATCTAACTCATCATTCATAAATAAACAATATTAAAACATTTGTGAACATTATTAAAGCTCGTGAACGATCGCATTGAAATAATTAATAAAAAAGCAATAATTAATAAAAAGGATATATACAAGTATTATATAAGAGTATTATATAATATATTATTTAACATTTTTATTTATATATATGTATTTTTTAATTAATTAGATTTTAATTAAGTGGAGACTAATAAAATCTTATTAAAGATAATGTTGCTTACAAATACATTTGCTCAATGCTGTGTAGAAAGAAAACATTTGCTTGCGTCACTTATTTATGTTTTGTCACTATGAATAACAGTGAATACATGTCTTTTTAAAAAATTAAATGCGTATTTACATCTCGTTCTAGGAAAATGCATTCTACTAAAAATCGAGATAACTTTAAGAAAAAGAGAAGTACGTAAGTAGCAACACGATATGTGTTATACACGACGCATTTCCGCAGATCAATTTCGCAAACTAGTTCAAAGCTGTGCTATAGCGAAATTCCCGTTTAAGTGAACCGTTTTCTCGTCCAGATCTTTTTTCTCATTTCCTTATTAAATCTCGTACCGTGTCCTTATTCAGTTCTTTTTCCACGGATGACTCGGTTATGAGATACTTTACGGCAGGAAACTTTCGCAAATACTCGATAAATATGCGTATAATATATTGAACCATATCATGACGGGTGTAACGTTACAGCTTCATCGCTTCAGTGATTTTCGCGGATATCTCGAAGTATTATTCAAAAAAAGTAATTAGCTCGTCTTCTCTTTTTCGCGGGTAATAAATGCGCTTTCAACAAAAACGCTCTCATCCGCAATAATTCTCGTCCGTATCGAGCGCTTATCGAGGAATTTTGTTGCGCGACATTTAGCTCTGCTTGGAATTTCTTGTTTATGTAGCGATAACATTTTCCTTAGTTTTTTGTTCAATACTGATTCTTCGTTCCACTTTCCGTATGTAAATTCCAGTTAAATATTGCTTTATTATCACGAATGTGTCATTGCCATTTATCTTCATTACCATTTATTCATTATCTGAGGCAAGTTTAAAATATATGTATCTCTGTGCTATTATTACCCGATATTTATTATTACCCGAACAATAAGCGAGAGGAAAAGTTCTTAAAAAGGAATTTAATAAACCTCGAGCAGCTTATCGCGTGCTTTTGAGAGTTTTCAATGCGTATTAAACTATTGTGTCGATGACATTCTCATTCTTCGATAATTTAATTCAAAATCCATTTTTTATGAAATTAAGAACACTATCACTTATTTAATATAGGGAAGAAATAGTCAAGAATTCTGTTTTGATTATTTAGGTTGCAATCTTGGAATATGCTCTATTGGAAGGTCCATGGACTTACATTCCAATGCACGTGGATGGTAAGTGAGAGAGAAAGACTAAGATTGGAGCAATGCTATTTTAATCTTTCCTTTGTTAGCTTAGAAACGGACACTTGCTTCAATCTTCGTGCTTCTTTCTTCCTTGTTTGCTAGCCATGCAATTTGTAAATTGTTTATGGTTTAAGACAATTATGCTTCCTGCAATAATATCTAGTAAATTTTGATAAAGAGAATACATTTTAACCTAAAAACATGATAATAAATTATTCATCCTATTTTGTATACGAAAATTTTAAATACTGTCTGCAAAAAAGATATATTATGCCTTAGTCAGTTAATTTTTTAAATTCCAACGTTCAAGTACTGAGAAATATTCATCTCCCAATTAAATATTTCTCTTTCATTTATTATCAATATAATTTATTAATATAACTGTTATTTTTCAGATTCCAATGTGTTCGTCTTTTTTCAACTCGCACGCGGTTGGTCCATCGCGATCGTATCGATATTTATCATTCTCCGGCAGAAACACACGATACGGCCAATCGCAACCACCACCCGACGAGAATTTTATGTGACTTTTTCGTGATTCTCATTGATTACGACCATTGATCGCGAGCAAGGAGTCGCCAATGGTGTCACCAGCGAGAAACGTGCAGTCACTTCCGGCGCTATTACGGACTCTGCTAGATCCTCCGAGCAAGATCCCTTTCGTCGCTCGTACCGTTAATTAGTGATCTCGCAATCGTGCAGAGAGGATACTCACTCTTTGTCGATGCGGGACATGACGACGAGTGTACAACTTCCGCGTACACCGTGGACAGAGCCAGGACCAGGAGGATGGCGGCAGTGGCAAGAGCGCTGTTTCGGTTCATCTTCAACGGATGGTTCGTAACAGAATGAAAGAAAGCTGGACGCGAGGGTCAATCCATGCTTCGCGGTAGATGCCTGGCGGTAGACTCGAGAATCGGGGGCGGGTGGTGGGGCCATAGGTCAATTGAGATAGCGTCTTTATCTGACGGAGAAACCTATACGCAGGAAACGGCTATGTCTTCTCCGAGAAATCGCTTCATACGTAGCTGCGTCTCGTCAACGACGAGAGGATAGATCTTCTGATAATCCTCCGCATCCGGGGATATCAGGAAAGAAAACAAATTTTGATATGTTACGTACTATATGGTCCGCGTTCTTGGTTGTAGATAAAAATTATGTGACTCTAGAGTATCTGATTGCATGTGTATTTTGTATACGATAACTGATAACTGATATTGAGTTGTTTGCACACGTGATCCCTCACGTAAGATGCTATATTTATTTTCTATATCTTAAAATGTTTCGTGTTTTTTTTAAATGGCAGATACTGAACGAAAAGATCAATTTTAATTGTTACAAGTATTTTGCTTCTTCTTATAAGCGTGTACAAATACATTTTTGTAATTTTTAGTTGCAAAGTAAGGAATTATTGGCAATTCAAAGAAATAACGATTTTTTGTGATTTTTTTGATATAACAAACTATAAAGTTTGAACTCTCTCTAGTTGTGCAACGGGTCAGAGCATCGATCGAGCTCTCTGACCCGTTACATTTATATCTCTTATTATAAAATCAAGCAACAGTAATGAAACCTAAAATTAATTGAAAATTCACATTGTATTACAATTTCATTACTTTTATTTTTTCAATTTTTATATAAGAGAGATTAAAAACCTTTTTAGTTTAATTGAAAAAAAGAACGCTGCGGACAGGATTCGAACCTGTGCGGGCAAAGCCCATTGGATTTCGAGTCCAACTCCTTAACCACTCGGACACCGCAGCTATTGATGGGTACTCTATGTATTATCGTACATATAGTGCAGTGCATCAATCATCTTAACAAGATTAAATTGCCATAAAAAAGATATAAATTTAATATTATGCATAAGAAATATATATGCTTAATAATAATATAAAGAATATGTTATATTAAATTATAATGAAGAAGCAGATTGTAACAATGTATATAGACAGGTATGACGTAAGCAAGATGTAAGATTGACAATGTCTACTTATAAACGTAAAGTGTAGATATTATTATATAAAAATAGAGTGAATATTATTTTATTGTAAAATTTAAACTAAGAAATTTGTGTCAATTGTAATTAATAATTCTATTATATTTACTTTTTTTCGGTTTTCTTGTTTAAAAAATGGATTTTGATTGCATATATGTGTGTATGTGACTTTATATAAAAATTCAATAATGTATTGCAGTAGATTCTGTAACATGGCGGCATCTCTGTCGACTAGCTGCTAACGAATGGCACAATTCCTCGACTCTACTGGTAAGACAAAATGTATTCACTGTATAAATTTTAAAGAAATGATAGTAAATTAAAATATATACAATTCTACAATTAAAAATTATATTTTAACTGCACAACTTATAATGTTTTAAGTAAAAGAGACAATGTTCTTCTGATTTTAATTGTATACTTTATCGTTTAAATTTTAAATGTTTAAGCTTTACTAACATATCTTGTGCATTACAAATATTTTATATCTTTATAATAGTTAATAAAAAGGAAAAACAAAAAATAGGTTTCTTGCGATAATGCAATAACTGACAATATATACAGTGGCAAATATCTCTATATCGACATGATTCAGAATTATATATATAATATATTGCATCAGCGCTATGTATATTAAGTATGACATAAAAAGATATAAAATAAGCCCGATTTGATATGGCTGCATTAATGTGACATAAGAATTTAAAGAATATGTATTTACATTAAAATAAATCATACTTTTAAATATTACTTGGCGTATTTTTCACGTTGCAATTGACAATATAAAATTCATAAATATTCACTGATATAGAAATGCGAATAAAATTTAAATTATTATCGTAATCGAAAAAATAAGACTGTAAGTTAAATTCAGAATATCGTAAGATGTGCATTTAAGCTAGCAAAGAAAAAATATATTTTAATATTCTCACAAACATATCGCAATATCTCAAAACTCTTTTTCCATTAAAAATTGCGAAAGTCTCTAAAAAATTAGCATCGTGCCATATATACCAGGAAGTTCTGTTTCCACGCCTACAAAGCGATGGTTTCTTCGTATTTCGATTATGTCATGCGGCGTTATAATCACCGCAAGAAATAGATACGTCTTCTGAAAATTATACAAGAGACGTAGGCGGGTTCGGAGGATTCACTCGAGAGATATAAAGCTCCAGCTCCAAGGATGCGATCCCGAAGCACTTTCGGAATGCAAAATCGACTGGACAGTTTGAATGAGAAGGTTGCGCAGAAACGGCACGCGGCATGCTCTTCTGCGGGCACTTTTACTTCGCATGAGGAGGAAAGCCGCTAAAGGAAGTGGTTGCGTTAGGTGCTCGAATGTGACCCATATTCGATATGATTGGGCGATTTCGTTTATTGCAAAATTGACTCAGGAATCTTCGTCGGATCGACATTTTATAAGTTTCTTTAAAAAATTTTAATGTAAAAGTGGACTTGGTTTCCGACGTTGTTTCTAGCTTCTTCCTAGCTTGCTTTATTGTTTCTGAAATCTACGTGGTGTTATTTGACGAGGAATGCAACAAACAAATCTCGTTGCCCATTTGCCGCGCGAATAAATATTAACTGTGCGCATCGTGTAGAAATGCGGATGCAGAGGCTTCGTGTCGGAAACCACGATCGTCGATATTTATGAGAACCGACGGAGCGTCAGTGAATTATCCGGGAACATTTGTTCGACATATGTCTCTTCCGGATTCGGCGAGAACCGGTTTTCTTCCCTAAAGCTCTATAGCTTAATTTAGGATTGTTGTAGCAGGAATTCCAATTATTGCGTTTTATTTCATTAAATATTCTTGAACTACTTTTCAATATTACTATCCTTTATGCACATTGTTCAATAGTTTATTCATACAGACTTGCCAATCTTTCATATTGTAAATATAGTTGCATGATTTCATGTCACGATTAAATTTTATTTGTATATAATTTTAATAAAAGAGAATTTTATATCGAAGATATTATTATTCTTTATCTTTTTAAAGGTTTTACTTATTTAAAAGTAAAATTATATCTCTGCAATATTCTAGTATTAATTTTAATTAAAGTAAAGAATAGTAAGTTTGTCATTTGCAGAAAAAGTTACCGCATGTTTCATAAGTTTCACCGATAATAATAAGATATCTGAGATTTTACAAACATCTGAATGCAATTATATTGATTCTTAGTGTAAAGCTGTTTGAGCTTATAAATTGCTGCCAATCGTTACAAACTAATTTTATAGCTTCTTTTAACATGATGCTTATTACTAATCTCTTACGTAATTTCTTGCGGTGAATATCGTCAAGGAATACTATATTTCGAAACACGATTTAGATATTTGCAATTCAGATTGACAAAAAATATAAATAATATCTGTCGGTGACGACAATGAACCTGTTTTCTGATACCGACTCACAAACATCGTTAAATAACCGAAACTCCGCGGAACAACTACTCGAAAACAACGCATTAATCGACGATTGATATCACCTCGCATGCATCAACTGCAGACACCTTCTCAACGCACCTATATTTATCTATCATTTTTAATTAATTCCAGGTGTGCACCCAGGATGTAGCTCTCCCATGGACCTTTCGCCTTGAGAGTGATAAACCTTCGGACATGCGATCTTCTGTTCAGAAGGTGTTCATGAGATGCAGTCTCCGCACGTTAGCGGTTTTCCTACCTCGGGATTATTAATCTGATCGGAGGCAGCAGGCAGGCAAACGCGTCGGCAGCTTACGCTCCTGATGTTGCTCCACGACATCACACCTGTTGCCCTCGGCAGGATACCAGCGTGATACGCCACTGGCCGTAAACCGCTGGCATGGCTCACCTGTTGGCCTCAGCAGTACTTGCTGGGTTCTCGACCGTGCGGCACCTTTCGCCCGGCATTGCCGACGAAGTGACGGTTTTTCGCTCTCTAGGAGTCCCTCTGTCGTTCGGCGACTCTCGCGCGCGAGGACGAGTTCGCCGACATCCGGTGGACCCACGTCCGGGGACCTCTATGTTCGACACCCGAAGGAAGGAACCGCGGCAGCTGCAGGGACCGGAAGGGACGGAAGAAAGGAAGGGAACCCTTGGAGCCTGGTCCTCGACCTGAAGGAACGCGACGGGCGACCGCGGCAAAGCAAGAGGGACGGCAGGCGGGGAAACTAACCGGTCGGCCGCTTTCCGCGGATTCCTGAACCGTCGTCGGCCCCCGTTCCGGAATTGTATGCAAATACCTCGCGGAAACATCCTCGCGCGGGTTGCTGCCGGCCAGGAGAACCTCGTCGACGTCATCCCGTGGAGGCGAGGTGATACCCTCGACCTCTCGCGGAATCTCGCGATTGCAGCCAGGTATGTAGAGAACGGCGACGGTGATTTTTGCGTAGCATTACGCTCGCGCGTACATTTTCGCGACAAGCGAAGAAAATCGATGGTCGCGCGCGGGTCCGCTCGCGCGACGACGGATCGGAGCGTTCATCGTTCGAAAAACGGGATTGCGAAGAGGATTTGTGTCTGCCATGAGGGAAATATCGAATGAGTCGGCCTCGGGGTCACATTCCTGTTTCGCGATCAGTTTACGCTTGAAAACGATTCGTTTGTTCAATAGTGTGGTGCACATATGGAGAACGCATTGCGCGCGCACTTTCTCTTAGTGACAAGTTCCTTGACGAATTTGGAGCTGACCTCTCTCTGGCGAAAATTTAAGTGACACGCATGACGGAATACGATATTTTAATCGTTGGTTATTTTATTAAATAATTTTAATTATTTTCATTTTTTACAATTTTGAGATTACTTAAACGTTAGGCAATTATTACGTCTCTGAATAATAGATATGCTTACTTTCAATAACAAACGTAAAATTGATATTCTAAATCTTCTTCAGTGAAAATTCGATCAGGCTTTAACTGTAATATCTTTCTTTAAATCTTTCTAATAAATAAATTGTGAGTGGTTATAAATTAAATGTTTGTTGAGAAGAATGTAAACTATACACTCTGAAAGAGTGTTCTTTGCATTCAGACAATTTATAACTCAGAAGTGTATAATTTTTAATGCATTCCATATATGCAATTATCTGTCAATCTTGATTATAAATTGGCTGGAGGAATCAAGGAATCCAAACACATTTAGTCACACTTATTTAAAGATACAGCGTTTCCTCCGCACTTGACAGAAAGCTCTATCTTGAAATTATAGTAATATCACGTACACAGATAATTACAGATAATGTGTCGGCAGCGCTTTTGATCGTAGGGAAGAAATAGATCGCGTAGGTCGATAAAAAACATTTTAACTTTTTAACAAAATGACTTTTTGTTGATATTAATCACTCATTATCAGGGAATAAACGTTAAGATGTGATAGAATATATATATTCAAAGAGATATCTATAAAATAGATATAATATCTGTTAAGTATATCTGAATCAACTTTCTAAAAGACAAACAAAATTTTGCTTCTAGAAAATATAAATTATTTATTTTCTGATTTATTTTATATAATTATGTTATACAAATAAATTCAAACAAATTATATTAAAATTATATTTTCTATATAATTAGCACATGAAGAAGCATTCACGTACTTAAATCATTTATAAGCGAGTATCTCCGATATTATACAGGGCGAGGCACCTAAAACAGACCACCTGAATATCTCGGCTGTTATTGGTGATAGAAAACAATGTGTCAGACCAAACTTGCATGGTTTCGAGGGACACATAATTTGTTCTAAATAGTTTTTTATTAGGTAGACGCGTAGAGGTCACATGAATCTAGTAGAGCGTTTGAAGATGCGCACATTGATCTACGGGTCAAAATCATTCAAGGTCACTGAAGGCCAACTACAAGGGAAAATAATTTACTTTATATTGCCTAGAGTTCTCTGCTATTGAAAATACCGTAAATTCAGAAATGAAAAAGTTCTAGCCCTTAGAAATATTTTCTTTTCCGAGAAGCTCTGAGTTGTTGATATCTATATTTTTTATATTGCCTAGAGTTCTCTGCTATTGAAAATACTGTAAACTCAGAAATGAAAAAGTTCTACCCCTAGAAATTTTTTCTTTTTCCGAGGAGTTCTGAGTTGTTCATTATTTTTTATATTGCCTAGAGTTCCCTACTATTGAAAATACCGTAAATTCAGAAATGAAAAAGTTCTAGCCGTTAGAAATTTTTTCTTTTCCAAGAAGTTCTGAGTTGTTGATATCATTATTTTTTATATTCCCTAGAGTTCTCTGCTATTGAAAATACCGTAAACTCAGAAATGAAAAAGTTCTAGCACTTAGAAATTTTAGCCTTCAGTGACCTTGAATGATTTTGACTCGTAGATCAATGTGCGCATCTTCAAACGCTCTACTAGATGGTACGTAAAAAAACATATACCATTTAAAAAAACGAAGTTGACCTTCATATGACTTCTACGCGTCCACCTAATAAAAAACTATTTAGAACAAATTATGTGTCCCTCGAAACCATGCAAGTTTGGTCTGACACATTTTTTTCTATCACCAATAACAACCGAGATATTCAGATGGCCTGTCTTAGGTGCCTCACCCTGTATATTGATATATTTTGCGCATGTCGCATATTCTTTTTCACGCGAGACTGATTAATAGAATTTCGCACGGAATGCAGTTTTAAAATTGCTACAAATCGTCGACGCGATAACTCGATAAGATCGCGAAGGGAAAAGTTAGCTGCTCACGCGAGCGTTTCGAAACACTTTACGAGGAACAATAGCTTCCCTTCAATAATCATTCCGTCAATATTCCGATACACAGTATAAAGGCAAACCCTTTTTGCATAAAATAGACGCCTGAACTATAAACACACATAAAGTACATTTTTTAAAGTAAAATTTTTTCAATAATTAATTATAACATGATACAATCTTAACTTTCTAAAACTGTGACAACGTCACTGCCAGTGACGACTATGTTTATTATCACAAATATATTTCACGGCGTTTTATTTTAATAATGCTTATTTATATCAAAAGATGTATGCGCACGTAGATATTCAGTAATTAACCGATTAATTCCATAAAATAGTCTACATAACTACAGTCTCAGTTTCTTATTGCATACAATCACGCACACAGAAATGTAATTACCGTAACACGATCCGTATGTAAAACGGTATAAGTAACAGTATTATTTTGGCGCTCTCCAATCGTCCAAAGTTACATGAACAAGAAAAAGACTTGCGGATGTGCGCGCGCGTTTCCGCTTCGGAACTCGCGCGGCGCACGATCGGCCGTTCGCATTTGGCGCGGGATGAGGCGGCCGAAGATCTCGAGCACGGAGTACGCCGCCAATTACACGACCTGTTCTGACAATGAGCCAACGGGCGCTCACCGGGTTTCTCACGACATTCACCAGTGTAATTTCTCTCGCCATTGTCTAGTCGTGACGCGTAGAGAGTGGTACTCCCATAACGCTCGGCGACGCAAAGCAGAAGCGGAACGTAACGGTGCCGACGAAAAAGATAATTTTGCGCTTCGTCGTTCTCCATCTCCGCGGAAAGCCACGGTTATCGTTATCGACGCGCGACCGAAATAGCAGCCTCGTCATCGCGTACGCGACGCAATCGCAGCTGATTATCCGCGCGCGCGATAACACGCGACGAGCGAAACGACTAATTATAGTCTGCGGACCTCGGAATCACCAGGAACATCCTCGTTCGGTATCACCCACGCGAGCAAAATGGTACTCAAATGCGCGAGTTACGTGACAACACCGGTGACATATTTGTGATGCTTAAGAAGTCGATTCAGAGGCACAGTGAAGTCCCACCTTGCGAAATATACTGCTTATATCAATAGTGGCAATTCTGAGCGGCGCAATATACATTCTTTATGCTATTTTAAACAATTAGCACTTCCAATTCACTTTGATAAAACGCCAATGTTAATAGCAGCCCGCTACGTAGAAAATTATTGTACGAAATTATTGTGGCATGAAATATCGTCTCCTTTTTAAGTTATTGTATTTTGCAGATTCGCACAATCCATACAAAACGCGTCGGTAGATCGATTTACTGGAAAAGAATATGGTCGAAGGCCATTCATGTCAATGACATAAAGCATTCCTAATCCTCAGTGACTATTTATTGTAAAGGGTACTTCTAGGAATTTTTGGAAAAGTAGAGAGTCCTTTTCTAAGAAACTTCCTCTCCCTTGAAGTCACGTTGCCCATTAGAATTTCAAAATTCTTCGGTTTGCTTTCCTTTTTTATTCCTTTGGGTCATGTCCGATCGCTTCAGCGACCCTCTCTGTTTACTGCCTTTTGGCAGTGTGTTTGAGGTAACGCAGGTCTCCTCGGTTTCCTACGCATAATCCGTACGCATTGAACACGTACAAAAAAGAACACGTTAAATAGATCTCTTTAGTATAAAGAGATAAATTTCCATTGTCCGTTCGGTTCTCCATTTTAATCAGATGGCTGCTTATGACAGCGCTGCATATCTTGGCACATCTTGCATTTATGCATAAACGTCACTCCGTTAAAGTTTATCGCATAGTTTACGCGTACCGAAAAAAGGCAGAATATATACGACAAAAGTAAATAATAAATATGATAATCGTAAACGCGTGAGAGTGCCGCAGGCGTGACTACGCTCGAGATAAGAATTCAGTTTCTCCGGCGGTGTTGCACGGCGGACTTTAAGAGCTGTCTACGAATTTATTTTGCGGGATAGGGTGCACAGGTTCCCACGGGATCGCACGATTAGCTCGGCGGACGTTGCCAGAGCATCGCGGTGTTGTATCGTGCTTCCTTATCGCCCTTAGGGGAAATTTAAAACGCGAGGGTGCATTCTCGTGCCGAAGCTCATTCTCTGATTACGATAAGTGTCAAGGTTGCTATCCTCTCAAAAGTCCGCGGCACTTAATTACCGTTTTAGGCGTGGTGCGGCCTTGCGAAAGACCGAAATGTTAAAGCGGACTTTGCGTTTCGCTGGAATTTGTGCGGGAACAATATTGGATTAACAAGAAGTGCTGCTCCTTTGCGCGTCAAAAAGTGAATTTTTTTACACAAATTATCTCTGCGAAAAAACTGACAAAGTAGAGAAAATAGCGAATTATTTTAATATTTTTAATATTTAATATTTTTTAATATTTTTCTTGGGCTGCTCATAACGTTACAGCAAAATAGTATCTTTGTTCTGCATGGTAGATGGGCTTAATAAGACCAAGAAATAAAGATGATACAACGAATGCTAAAGGAAGAGGGGGGGGATTTTTGGCAGAGTTTCCTTGATATCCCAACCGCATTTCTAAATATAACTGAACGTGGCTGTAACTTAATGTTCGACCCTGACTATTAACGAGCACTTTTGTGCTTTTATTTCCTTCCTTGAGAAATTCTTGCGCCCTTGTACAACACCGTTCACCTTTAAGCCGACTTCGGTCCCGAACAGAAACAAAATATCCACGGAAATTCCGCGCACGAGAGTCACACTTGCCATTCCAATGCTTGCTCCTTATATTGAAGTGGAAACGTCTACTGTACAGGTAGAAATGTATTGTATAATAAAGTTTAGTAAACGGTAGACAATTTAGTGAAATGGTAGATAATTAAGAAAGAATTCTCCTGATTGTAATAAACATAAACATTAAATGAAATCGCTAGGTCACTATAATATTCGTTAATAAAGATTCCAACAGTTAATTATCCACCATAGTGAAATGCTCCCTACAATCTATGTCACAAAAATGTTCACTTTTGCAATTCTCAAGATATAATGACAACGTGACACGCTAATTTATGTTGATAATAAGACATGCGAAGCATGATAGGGCATAGAAAGTTAGATCCTACGCGCGAATTGCACGAGTTCGATAGCTGCAGACACCTACCTTGCCGCCATTGCTGTGTGCTTGGTGGACATCGAGGTCAATCAACTGCAACGCGATGCAAGGTATGCGTTTGCATGTGCGGGATTGACACGTAAAGTCTTTCCTACGCGACACCCGCGACTTTCTTGATCCGTTCAATACCCTTTGATAAACTAAACAAACGACAATCTGGCATGCAAATCAGAAGCATTTCGTTGGAAGTGTTTTGGAAGAAGCATGGGTTTTGCTCAAAACTTTAAGTTAATGCTTCTAAAGTTTCGGGCAAATATAAATTATAAATGTAAAGAAAAAAATGTGATTTATTGAATTTTTATTAACAATTATTTTACAGAGATTTGTAGCAAAAGTTTAATAAAAATCATTAACTGTTTTGTAGTACACGTAAATGAAAATTAATCACATAGTGGAAGATTAAATATTCACAGTTCACGTGCCGAGAAGTTGAATAACCATAATTTTGAGCGCGGAATAACTGAAATTATAAGTGATTGATACGTATTACTTAATGCACACAATGTATTAATATATATATCAACAGTGCGTGGATAGGCTCGACGGGTAAACTGGATTAAAGTACAGAATTGGTCCTCCAGGCAATATAATGATCGAGCACGAGCATAATTACTTCTTGACGACTAAAAAAGATGATGTATAATCACTTCGATAAGTATTATTTAAAGTTAAGTACGGTTAAACAGATACTAGATTTCTTGTTTCCTTCTTTAATTTCCAATGACGTTTAAATAATTCTTTCTGTTTTATTACACGGCATGTCACAGAGTAATGATTGTACAATTTCAACGCTGTTGAAATATTTCACGTGCAATGCATAAAATAAATTATTACGATATACGTTGTATTTACTGATGCGAAGAATACGGCGGGCAAATTTCCCGCTACGTTATTATTTCAGAAAACACGCAAATGAAAACGTAACGAACAATGTAACGCAATTTCACGATCATTAACATCGCGAAATTACATTTTATAAATGTAAACAACGTTTGGTGTGAGATTTTAACTCTCGACAATTGTTCACAGAAATGTTTTTACGCTTATCTTCTATCCGACTAATAACATTTCGCGCACTGTTCGTCAGATAAGAGAAGACCGAACCTGCATCACGTAAACGTGAATTTACATAAAGGATGCAGCACCAGATTTTCTGCATAATATTGTGCTACAACTTGTTATCCGGAACGAGATTTAAACGTCTGGCAAGAACGGAGGGTCCCTCCAACGGGATCTCGTGGCCGATAGTGTTATCGATCGACATCATCCTTGTAAATCATAGCGGGTCTTCCTCTCTTTGAATTCTCGCAGCCATCCATGAATTTATAATGGCGAACATTTAGATAATTCAGTGAGCAGGAAGACTTGATACACATTCGAGTAACGGAATTAATAAATGAAGGAACTTGTACATTGGATTATATTCAAAGGATTATATGTTGAACGTATTTTATTATATTTACTATAGACATAGATCAATTCTATAGAGTTTATAGAATAAAAATGTGTAAATCTTTTTCTTCAGGATTGAATTGATTTAATTCGCTGCTATTTAATCTTATTGTTTCTTGCCTTTTCTCACGGTAACAGTGGTACGTTTGGATACGCGACTATTACAGCATTGCAAAGATGCAACTCGCGTACAAGGGAAACGCGTGATTAGAAACTAGAAACAAGAGAGAGGAAGATGAGAATTCCACGCGCATAGCCGTTTTATTTAGCGCTGACTGTGCGCATGGCCGTTAGCGCTTCGGATGAGCCGCCGAAATTTACATATAACATCCACCTACATTGTTACCTGAAAAGAGATTTCAAATATGCCGACGAGATTATTCTGCCAACGCCTTGCGGCAAACTTACGTAATGTTACGTAATACAGTTTGATAAAGAGAGTAAATTCGTAAAATTAACGACTAAGCTTCGCTATTTGTCGTTGATCGTTGCCAACACCTAAAATCAACGTGAAAGTTGATTCATTCACTTAAACCAAGAAACGTGTGCAGTGTACTATTATACAAACTAACGGCACAAACATTATTTTAAAAAGGTCAAATCTTTTATTTACATTTTATTTTATTACATTTTTATTATATTAATTTATACGTATTATTACAAGTGCGATTTTTAATATATCTCAGCTTTTATATTTCTAGGGGATTTGGAAGCAATCTTTACTTAATCGATATACAGCTATAAAAAATAATGTAAATTGTAAATTGCATATGTGCAAAAGCCACTGAAAATATATTTAAATTATGAATATTTAATATCAGTAAAAAAGTAATAACTCCAAGGTCTTATTGTTAGTCTAACCATTTTCTGCATAAAGAAAGGAACAAAACATTAAGTCGTCGTAAATTAATGCAGCGGAAATTAAATTTTGCACAGCGCACAAAGAATTTCTTATTACGAGATCTGCCGAGGTCGAGGCTGCGGCGGATCGATCACTCGTGTTTCGAACGTAACGTGTGTCCTTGCTGCTCATCGCGCACCGATATTTAACGGTTTACTTCTTCCATTTAGCTCCGGCATATCTGCAACAATATAAAGTCAAGTGATGCAGCAGTGCACCTTCCGCACACAGTATTCTGTTGCACGCGATGATTAGCACGCTCAAACGACTTTAGAGCCTTCTCTACTTATGATCAGAGCGCGGAATCTTTGTACCTTGTACTAGCGCCCGTGTTCTTTGCGTTTCATATTTATCTTCGTCATCAGTTCCATTCGTGTTTTGTTGATTGCGAACTTTACAATAGTTCTTACTCGTTCACGTATCAGCCATTAATAACCGTGGCAAAATGCAAAATGCTAACGAGCCGCTTGCGAGGCGCAAGAAAGGAACATACGGCGGGAAAGTGTATCGTGCGCGCAAATTAATTAACGCTATCGCAAAGCGGAAAACATGGAATTCCAGTCTCATGCGGCCGTCGCCATCGTGAGAAAGTAACGCGTTCTACCTCATGGTTGAACATCTCCGCAGCACCTAGGTGTTGCATGTGCAAAATTCATTTACCTTGAGATTTATATTTACGAAGATTTCCCGTTTCTCCGATGTCGTAAAACTGGAATGAACTCGTACACTTCGACGTGTATAATTTTGCTGCCATCTTTACGCTCGAGTTTAGTGTTTAATTTACTTTACGTTGCGCTTCATTCAAATTTCACGTATAATTACAACGTTTTCTCCGCGGGAAATTACACTCTACTATTCCTCCAGGAGACTAATTGAAGAACGTTTGATAGGCTCGCATCGCGTGCTTACATAAGATGTCCCAGATTAATTAAGTAGTCGCTTCATCAGACGTGGTGCGTCCATGTGACGTATTATTATTCTAACTCGTATGCAGGATTACATCATGGTTATGTGAGAAGTTTACACTGCAAAATCGTTATTACACGACACTCCTCCCCTCATTATAGCCATCAATAATTAATAGCCACGCGCAAATTAAAACATATCCTAAAGGAAGAAGGTTGTACGATTCATTTTTCGCAGGCATTTACATCAAAGTTATCGGACAGATTACGAAAACTACTCGATGCAACAAAACTCTGCGACTCGTGCAATAATAGCGCAATAATATCACAATAAATACTACTCCGACTAGATTTATGACTTTTACTTTAAGCGTAATTACGGACGTAAAATACAAGCTAAATACTGCAGAACCGAGCATTCCCACCGCCATAAATTCAGCGTTGGTCCACTTTCGTTGGCTGACTGTCTGTTAACTACCAGCTGTGTTTAACGAGTCCCATTCGAGTCAACTAAGCTCCATCACCGGTCCCGACGTTTGCCGTCTCGCGACATCAATTCGCGCGTATGCAAATTCGTTTCACATTGTCATGGAGCGCGAAACGCGTTGCTGGCTCACCTACGAAACATATTATTGCCGCTATTTTGACCCGCGAGCCCTTATTAGGCGCCTTGCCGCGAGCGTAGTATGTGCTCGATTAAACGTATGCAGCTGCAGGAGTTTTCCTACAATAGAAAGTTCAGCACGATCTCTCCAAATGTGTCTCGTAAACATTGTAACGTTTATATTACGTGTGATTTATTTTATACGCTATTATACCATATGCAATTTATCTGAGACTCATAAAATGATCTATCAAGTAATGTTGCGCGCTTATGAAGTTTTCCCATCGTCCTTTCTCAAAATTATCATTGTATGATAATTTTAAGAAAGATTTGTTTGGGAAAAAGATCGACTTCGCGTCCAATGCAAATTCGTACGGCAAAAGGTACTACGCAACACGCACAGCCTTTCGAAGGCCGTAAAGGCCGGAGATTTCACTTCCTAATCGTGCGTTACGTACGCGCGTATTCGCGGCTCGCGATCGTAAATGCAGCGTGCGCGAATTACGACTCTCACTTTGTGCCGATCTCCGCGGTTCATTAGACAGCGGATCGATGCAACATAACGGTGATTTGCCCAAGCTCAGATCTAATGCTCTCCAAGTCGTGCCGCGGCGTTTTATCGGGTCGAGCCGCCGGTCTGGCCCGAGCAAAGGGCAAGGCGAATATCGTAAAATGCGACGTCGAGTTCATAGGCGCGGCTATTTACGTGATCCTAATGTCCTTCCCGGAGTCTCAACGTTGACTCCACGTTGACTCAACGTTGGCTGAACGGAGGCTGCCTACGAAACGGATCGGTGAACCAATTACCCACGTCATGTAACACGTATAAGGACCGCGTGTGGCGTACGGCGTCACGGTGCACGACGGATCACATTCGGCGTGTGCAACGATATCACTCGTAAAATAAGCATCGTGGGCTCCGGCCTTACGTATGCACCAATATGGCAGTGTTCTGGCCGGGTCAATGCTTACTGGTTTCGTGTTTCGACTCGCTCCTTCGAGCACCTCTGCGCTCCCATTCCCTCGCCTTTCATTTCCCCAGGGTAGATTTGACCGTTCCTTGACGGCGGGTCACTCGCCGTCAAGGAACGGTCGTGAGAGAATCGAAATTACGTCAAAATCATTCGGAAACGGAAGAGCAAAAATATTTTAATTCCTATGTATAATATGCTTTCTTTTTTTTGTTACGTTCGGGAACCATGTGGAAGAATTCTAATTTACCGTTCTCGGAGCGAAAGATGTGCGCGTCTTATGGATTATTATTATTATACAGACGATTCACAATCGCAATAGCTTCTTTGATCTGAGAGACGATAACTCGCGTCGGACTGCGAGTGAGATCGTAAACCATCAAGTCTCGCGCGTATCCTGGCCATATTCGCAGAGTAATGCACTCACCGTGTCCCAGTTCGCGATAATGCACTTCAGATCTCTTTGCGTTTCCGACACACATTCGCTCGAGCGGGCTCGAGCGGGTACGAGCGAAGAGTGGATATCGATAGTTGCGAACGCGTAAAAGCGGAGTGCCGTGAGACGCAAAAATGGAGCCGGTTACGATGATGATGATGACGCGAGATGAGACATCTCGAATGATTGAGAAATCGCGCGAAAGCGGAACGCGGCAGAGGATGCGCGAAAGCAGGCGAAAAATTTATTTACTGCTTATCCATTTTTCACTTCAAAAAGCATTAAGGAAGAATCCGAAGATTAAAGAACGTGTTTTTCGACCACATTGCTTCATAATATAATTGTAAATTTATATAGCATTGTTTAATCATTCAAGAAAACATTGTCTGTGAATAATTTGTTATACGAATAATGTTCTTTACTAATAACTACTTTCTACTAGAAAGACAATGTTTTTTTCTTCTACCTTCTACTAGACAGTAATTATTAGTAATTAACTAAAAGTAAAAATAAAAAAGCTAGAAAGTTTCTAAGCTGCCTTATTTTTGAAGAATTTGGGTTAAACTTAAATTGCACAAGTACCTTATATTTTCATGATAGATAGAAAATAGGAAAGGCCATCGTACACTTGATTGTGTTCGTTATCAGAAACTCTTAAGTAATGAATCTTGCATTCGCGATATCTTATCGATATAAAAGTCTGTTGCTTGTAGTCTCTTCTTACAGCGATTGCAGCGTAAACACGAAAGGTGCAACGCGTCCTACATTCTGCTGGTGATTTTCTTTGTGCACGCACAC
This sequence comes from Ooceraea biroi, assembly GCF_003672135.1. Classification (NCBI taxonomy): domain Eukaryota; kingdom Metazoa; phylum Arthropoda; class Insecta; order Hymenoptera; family Formicidae; genus Ooceraea; species Ooceraea biroi. The sequence continues at coordinate 5,198,696 of NC_039506.1, forward strand.
GATCACGTATCGCCATTCGTTTTCATTGGCCAAGGTCGTTATATACATTGACTCCTTTCGAGCGAAATCGCCGACGATTCATGCTCGCGGGCAAAAACATACCATGGAAAAATGTGCACGTTTAAAAGTTACGAGATTTTGTTGTTCACGGTTGTGCGATTGGCGCTTACGTAAGGCCAAACACACTCGTTAGTCTAGTGCTAGAGGGGAAGTCCAAACCACGAATCGAATTACCGTATCGATATACGGAAGAGATTTGCGGAGGAATTTTTATATATGCGAAATTTCCCAGAGTTGATTTAGTAATATAAAAAGTACATAAACTGCAGTCAATTATAATATGGATAAACTGAAAACAGACCATGTTTTCACACGTGTTTTGCATTGCATATAAAATTCATTAAAGTAATATTTTACGTTCCGACAGACTAAATTTTACGTTTCGGCTAAAGTATCAATTAAAGTATGATATATTGCCTACTCATAATTATTATCATACTTCTAATCTAATCTTCAGTTTATTACTGGATTATTTTCCCGGATGTGTAACAAACACTTTCGTTGTATACAAAACCAACGATCGTTTTCGAGCTGCATATATTCAACCGTCAGAAATTTCTGACAGTATCCTCAGCTGAGACCATTGTCTTGAAACAATGATCTCGGCAGGCCGCGATCCGGCAACTACGGGAACAATTAATAGGAAGACGCGATCGGAAGTAGCGCGTGCGATATTTCGATGAGCTGGGAATAGAATGTGCACGCAACGTAAGCTCGTTCGACCCGCCGTAATGCGCAGTTTTTTTTTTCATTTGCAGACGCGGGGTCTTCAATCGAGACGCTGCACAAGTATGAAAAGGAAAGTCCGGAGTCGACGATGCGCGTAAACGGGCATTCGGAGCACAGTGCGAGGCAAGAAATGGGTAAGATTGAGCTTTCCACGATGTAGCAGTACCACCGTGACGAATCGCTGATTAAAAATCGCGACAAAGTGCCGGCGGCGTCCGTTCCTTCGTCGCAGCAATTAGAGCGTACTCCCAATCGAGCGCAATCGCGAAGCGGCCTACAAGATTCAGGATCCGATAGCGAAGTAAGAGGACGATTGAAGGAAGGATAGAAACGTAGAAAGGATCGCGGGTTCCTCTCTCCAGCCGAGTGACAAATCGCTCGTGATTGAACGCTGGAGGCCACGTCGAGTTCGATGAGATCCTCGCGCGCGCAAGGACGACGGTGGTTGAAACATGGCGGCGAATCGCGAGACAATGCGCGCTCTCGCACACGCACACGCAGCATCACGTAGCATCGTATTATTGTTCGCGGCACGGTGGCACTTGTTACATAAGCCATTCAAGGTGGCACGATGACGTTACTCGAAGGTGCGCCCGGAGAGCTCATCCTGTTCTTTCATTAATAATGATCGTCCAGCGAGGCTCTTCGGCCGCCTCTGAAACGCGCGCGGCCTAACGGTGCCTTTGGAATTTCACGAAATTCCTCGCCTTCGGCTTCTGCTGTCTCTGGCTGAGCTACTTGCACGGCGAACATCCTCGATCCACTTACCACAAAATGGCATCACTCTCGCGCTTCTCGAGGAAAACGCTGATCGGTTTTCCATAGGGAAATCGTCTTGCCCAAACGCGCGATTGAGTGAAAAATTTATTTCTGTCGTTGAGAAAATTGTTCTTTAATTTTATATTAGTAGCGTACGTGCTCGAACAAGATCAAATGGATGAAACGTAGCAAATATGGACGAGTAAGAAGTTTGAGGAAGTAAAAGTGTCAACTAAAAACACTTTGCGAGTGAAAATATCCTTTTAGATGGCAAGGAAATAAGTATTAAATTCTATCATAATTATTTTATTGCATTTTTTTATCGTAAAATTATTTGATCCAAAACGATAAAGAGTATCGGAAAATTTAATGTAAATGAGGGATCGAATGGATGTATCCATAAAATATACGATATCGTTCGGCTAGATTACGTTTGAAAGAGCTCATCTCGCATCAGTAATCAATATTGACGTAACGCGAAGTGAGAGCATGCAATTTATGTAACACTCATTAAGTTTGCTTTGTTATTAACATGCTTAATTTGTGTGCAATTCTACTGAACTAGTCATTCTGAACGCCCACATATCGATTCATTGATTCTGTCTAAAAATATCGTCGATAACCGACCTTCGGTCGATTATGTTAATATCAATTTTATTTGAAGATGTTGCATACGAAATACAATAGACTTATAAAAATTATCTTTACTAAACTATAGATATATCAGATGGATATTTTTGTAACTAATAATTTTTAAAAATTTACCAACAGAAAACAAATATTTACATTATTTACTGTATATCTTTTATCAAATGAAAAATGAATAACTGATAAATAATTAAGAAAATATAAAAAAGAGAGACAGTTATACTTGAAATGCAAAATATAAATTTCTTTGAATTACAATCTTGATAATAATTTTTTGAATAACTCAGCGTGACGTTTTGTCGTTTCTTGTCGCTTTCGTGACAATATGCGCAATCATTATGCAACCTGAAAGTTCGTGAAAGCCGAGATAGCACGCTGAGAAGGGGATACTTTCGTGTAGCGCGATGTAATTAAGATCGCATTGTCTTCCAAGCAATTTATTATTCAGAAAGAGAGTTTCGGAGTAATTTTAGAAGCTGATAGATTTGCATCGGTACTTGTCTCGCGTTACAGCGTTTCGGTCTCTCCGCTGGAATCTTGTCGAAGACTTATATAACGCACACTATTATAATTTCGACATAAAATTTTCAATAAATCGTGTGATTCCCGTTAACAATAAAAATATAAGAGTAACAAAAAGTATTCGAAACAATAATAATAACTCAACGAAGATATGTTGTTTAAAGGTTTTGAAGAATCGTAGAATTTTTCATAATTTTATTGCATAGAGCATTATCAGTATGTGATATTATCGATCGCTCTTGGACAACTACGATCAAAAATCACGAGAATTCTGCAAAATTTGATTTACTTCTCTTGTTTCCGTTTCTCGTGTGTCAATTCTGTTGAAATGGCAATTTTGCAACAAAGGCTCGAACTCCACCCTGCAATATATCGCGTCAATTTATCAGCTAGCATCCTGATAGCGGCCTAGAAATGATGTAATGACGACGTTTTTAATGGTCTAGTTCAGCCGATATAGGATAGAACCATTTCAAAGAATTGCAAGGGTGCGCCGTTATACAGGATATGAAACGTCGTTTATTTAGGACGATCGCGAAGGGAGAATCAGGCACGCAAAATCAGAACTGCCAGATAATTTATTGACTAAGCCACCTAATGTTGTACAAGACTGATCAGTTTCGAGAGACACGTCTTTATAAAAACAATCAAAGAAGAGTTTTTATTTAAAACAATTAAAATATATGATTCCTAAGAAAATATTTATGCGATCAAATTATTAGACACAGTTTTTAAAACTAACTAAAAATTCCTGGAGCGTCTACAGCCGAACAGAAACACTCGCGATAAATTCAAAAGCCGTTTCTCTCCATAAATAAGAATTATAGCACAAAAGGTCGGGGATATCGAATGCTCACGGATCGGCTGAAACTTCGGCGTCAAGGTAACCGTCGTGCGATTAAACGGTGATTAATTTTCCCAGACAAAACCCGCTTGATGCCGGCTCGGCAATCTCTCGTATCGCGCACTATGTATTACGTTCCGTCCGCCAGTCAATGGCACGGTGTAGCTCGCCGTCATCTGGATCATCTCGACTATCTAGACCGTATTGATCGCGGCCTAAGCAGCTGTAGCTGCTCTGACAGTAACGTTGGGGCGGCCGCACGGAAAACACACGTGTTATACGAACAGCGGTGCGACGTGCTCGGACTCGGCGTCCCTCTCGATGGACAAAGGGCATCGCTGAAATCGAGTGGACGTAATCGGGTGGTGCAGGTCGCACAGATGACTTCCGGTCGTTTTCTCCGGGGCGGAAGCGTCCCGAGCGTCGGTTCTGTTGGTCGCGCCTCCGACTTGGCCATAAAAATCCCGCCGTCAGCAGGTTCGACGAGTTCCGCTCGACTCCGATCGTGATCGATCGGTTTTATTTTTGCGTACGGAAATGTTCCACACGGCGAGCCACGCACTCGCTCGTTTTACCCGTTTTGCGTTCTTTCTTGCACGTGTGATAAGTGAAAGGTATCGTAATTATCAGGGTTGGTTTCCCCGTGTCGTTTACCGCGGAAGTGACTTCAGTGGCGTCGGTGGCGGGTTTTGTTGCTCTCAGAGGGTGTTGCACGTTGTGGTGGACATCAATCGCGGATAATTCCGCTTTTCTAGTGCATGGAAAATTTATGTTGTTTGCATTCGCCATGTTTCGAAGCGTTTGGGGAATAATTTAGGGTAGTTTGCAACGGATTCTCTTGTGTTTGGTGGTTTTTTTTTTAATATTTAAAACATTATTATTTAATAGAGTATGATAAATCCTATGTTGTTTTATTTTTATTTTCGACTGTGTTTCTACTTGCTGCCAATTTTATTTACTCTAAAAATATGTTAGTATAGTTTGTTATCGTTCAATTTGAAACGTTTATTAATTTTAAAATGTTTATCAATTCTTTGGAATAGTGACTAGAATATAAATAATGTTGCTTAGCGATTTAGATTGTGTTCCATGTTTTAAAGATTAAATTTTCCTTGAATTTTCTTTTTATGTTTTATATGGCAGACTGCAAGATTATATTTAAATTTATTATAAAGATTGCATATTTATGTTCCATGTTTACGACGCGATAATTTATGATGCGACAGTCTTTCTTTCCTGCAATTCGCTGTTAGTATTTCATATTTCCGAATAAATTATATTTGATCGGTATTCGAGAATTATCAGTCACGGGAACAATGTTAGGTGAATATATTATATATATATGGATGGTTTCTCTTTCTTATCAATGCGTGCAGTTATCACTAGCCAAAAGAGTGACGTTTCATAAAATATTCACATTTAAAGCCAGTTAAATAAATATCGTATGCATGAAACACAAGTCCACGTGCAATAAATTCCAGTGATAAATTTTTGCTTTGTGATTAACGGGACTTTGCAGACTTTGCCTGCGATCGAATGCTTCGTATCGAGAATATCTTTCCTTATAGACATTTCTGTTAATGTATGTCTCGTCATAAAAGAGCTGCTTCTGGTTCACTGTATCATCGATCACAAGTGGTTTTTTCCTGAAAAGAGTTGAAAATACGAGACACAAAGAGGTGGTCATGTAAGCGCGAGGGTAAAGAGCCTACGGTCGATTATCGTTCATCTCGTCGAGTGGTTATCGCATCTTCCAGCGGGGAAAGCACCGATGCGGACGAAGAGGAGTACAAGTTCCACGTTTCTCTTCTCGGGCTCTACGCGAAAGATACGTGCGCTTACATAACTTGCACGATATCCCAGCAAATATCACGCGAAACGTAAACGCGATCGCTAAGTAGCTCGCTTTCAGCATTTCATGCTGTCGCTCTTATCGCGTTTACTAATCGACCGACAAGAGTCACACTCGTACCTAGTACCTTTTGCATTATTAAGGCGAATTGTTACGGACTTTACAACTGTACCGATTTGCATCCGCGTCTCAGCTGATTTCAACCAGAGAGACGTATTGCACCAGGCCCGAGTGTGTTGATCGCGGTATTCCCGGCCGAGGTGAAAAAATCCGACGATTTTACGGTAACGGTGTGTATTTACGTATACGGGAATGCATATTTATAGACGTTAAAAACGTCGCTTACATTTCGATAAGATCACGCATGAATGTAAATTCTTGCTTTACCTTTAAAGTACGTCCATTCGTACGTGGAACATTAGCGACTAACGACGTTCGACCTGGAGAATGTCACCGACACAACACGTCTGCGTGCTGAGTTCACGTAACACACTCGGCGTGTTCGGATTCTCGCCATTCGCGATCGCGTTTCAGTTTCGACAACATCTAACGCTGGGAAATCGCGTTCCGCTCAATAATCCCATCGCCTCCTGGTTCTCGTAATTCTTTTCTTATTACCGCCTTGACGAAAGAATCGCGCTAACTCGATGACGTGATACTTCCACGTGCTAATTGCCGAGTGTTAATTGATGCTTAAATTACCGAGTGAGTGATGGCGACGCTTGTTAGTCTTGTGAAATTGTACTCGCTCGCATCTCTGCAAAAAGACCTAATTAATATTATGTCACACGATTCATAATCCCGTATGCTCTTCCCTTCAGTCTATTATAAGTTACAAAGCTGCTAAATTAATTTTGCGAAGTTTAGATTACAGCTTCCGGTTTCTGACAAGTATATGCAAAGAAGATAATTAATTTAATGTAATAAATTTACATCTCTGTTGAATGTCAAGAAAATAACATAACAAAATATATAAAAACTCAGAAGAAAAAAACAGATGAACGAAAAGCGACAAAGAAATTGGATTTAAATGTGGCAAAGATCTTTATTCCTTATCACAATGACAATATGTACGAATAACGAGATAAAATTATTCAGTAATTAAACATTTTCACGAGACACAGACGCCTTTGTTCAGAATAGTTATTAACATCGTAGAATTTCCGTAACCGAGATTCTCCTCCGCAATTAACGTGTTCCTCATGCGTTTAGGCATTCTTTCCATCGCATCGTTTCTCTTGTCCTTGCGTCGCTCAAATTGTGCGTGACAGCAATTCCGTTCACAAATCTTATCGACTTTCATTTATTAGCAGATAAACGATTAGTCATTGCAAACGAGTAAAATCATCATAGGGAAAGAACTTAGGGAAAACGGAGACTACCTAGAAACATTGTTTCGTGGAGGAATTGTTCAATTGTTTCATTTGGTGAAACGAAAGACATGCTGGCCGAGAGTGCGTTAGCTTTGTTTGTGCCCGTTAATCAGTTCAATTGAATAACGTATTAATACTCCGGGGTCATCGCGAGGGTTAATCGCAATGTCCACGCCGGACACGATGGATACCATCGACGAAGCGGAGCAAGCGTGGCGTGAGTATAAAAATAAAAAAAATATATTCGTCGTTTCTCTAGGCGCCGTCTCTCTAGACGCTCTCTCGCGGAAAATTGGCGATGAGTTCGTTGACGAAGTCGCTTTCTATTAATAGAGGTCAATCCAGTTAATAATATAACGTGTCTGAATAAATTTAGCAAAAGAAGAGTATCTGTTTTTGTGTAACTTTTAGCAGAAGTTATCTATGAGATTTTATATAGCGTGTGTGAACATTCGCATTATCACAAAAAATAATTAAAAGTTACCTCTGTGGAAAGTTAGCTACAAACATTCTGAAAATTTTTAATAAATTTTGTAGAAACAACTCTCGGTTGCAAATGTTCGCATACTCATGTAAGTTGCATATTATGATAAATTGATTCGGTTTTATTGTATCGGTGATTAATTACTCACGGACAATGTAACAACGCAACCGCGTAAGCCTGCCGATGATTTATTGGAACTTGACTCTTACGTGGATGTGCCGGCTTTGGTTTAATATATTCCATCAATTGTAAATCGCCCGGCATCACACGACGCATGGCAGTAAATCGTATGACAGCGTTCTCTTATTGCACGCACTGTTTGTGGGTATGGTAGAAGTATGGAAGTATTCGGCCGATAGGCACGCAAAATTAAACGCACAGCAACGCATGCAGAATTCATGAGTATCGTTACCACGTGGTTCACTCGGTATCGGACGTCACGATACGAAAAAAAGAGTTTAATTTTTATCTCAGCCACGCGTGTATGCGTGTAGTGTGTGCGAGCACCGTGACCCAGTTTGCTCTATTTCTGCGTAAAAATGCTCGTAAGCGGGCATTCTTTCCACATGCTAGATAACCAGGACATATCGCACGCTCCTTCATCGCCGGCCGATCCGCTATAATATTTGGACTTATCCATAGCGGACTTATCCATCTACTGTGTGCGACATTGTAAATTGCCAATGCTATCGAACTGTGAGGTTCAGTCGGTCTATTTATCATGCGATAAGAATGATATTAGAGCGTGTCTAGTGATGCTACGCACGTTTGACGTTTTACTCTCGGAGCAGCAAAAGAGATGTATTTGTTATATTTATAATAATATTACATGTTAATTTTTAATATTTCTTGTTCAGTATTCTAAAGAAATAATCATGTAAGCGATGAGATCTATTGCATCGTTATGATTTTCATTTTTTATTATCAGAAATGTTATACATACACTTTCTCTTTAAACAAGTGTTAGATATATTTTCTGCTTTTATGTATATATAATTATTTATTGTCGTTTACATTATTCTCTCATTGGTAATAATAGCAGAAGAGGCACTGAGCCGTTAACAGATATTGATCAGGAAAACCGTCGCGTTCTTACAACATTGTGAATCGGAATTCTCTATTGCAGATGAGATGCTGGAGTGCGAGACCGGGTCTCTTTTGGACAGAGTTGCGGACCTCGAGAGGCAATCCTTGGCGCAGAAGGACGAAATAGTTTGTCTTCGCGCTACTCTAGCGGACGCATTAAGGCGGATCGCCCAGCTCGAAGGGAGAGAAAAACGGGAAGATGAGAGGAACGAGAGAAGAAACGAAAGGATGGTGTCTTCACCCTTGAGAAACGGCCATGTACCTCTCAGAAGTAAGTTGGCAAAGTTAGATATCGATTATGGAAGCCTGTTAATTCTGCGATACCTTAATTCCAATTAAGGTACGTAATTCGGGTTTATATACAATCCTATGTTTTCCATATAAGGAATAATCGCTATTCGTTTAAAGTTGCGTGAATTCAAATATGTATAAATCGAAGTGACTGCATTGATGACGTCATCTGGGAGTGGTGTGTTATGTACATATCTTTATAACGATTAAAGAAATTGAAAACTGAATAAATGTCTGATGAACGATGATGGGGGATCACGGTAATCGGTGATCTTTTAATCATAGTGGGAGAATGTTTTTTTATAAATTGGAACTTATAATACATTTTCTTTATCCTATAAAAATTCTAAATTATCTCTTTTTTTCTTCATGTACAATCAATCAAGCAAGTACAACAGTATTCTTTTCTTCTTTTGCTTGGGACACACAATGATTGTATTCCACATCAAGGATCATGGTTTTACCCTGACGTATAATATCATATCGCATTCGGGGAGATCGCGGCGAACGAGTACATCGTGATGTTGCGAGGCGCAAATTAATACGTCGACATAAAGTGCGAACGGCGATCGCGCACGACATGCAACTTAAGTCAGGCGTGCGTTGCCGGCGGACTTGTGCACGGATCTACGTCTAGAGTTTCGATCGCGACAGCGGAATCGCGGATGCGAGGAGCCACGCGAAGATCGAGCGTTCAGGTCTACGGGTCTGGAAATGAAGGGTGCTGTACCTGTTGGCACGCGACGACTTAAGGTCACGTTCGGTTTCGCTCGCCAGGAATCCAGAAATTCACTCACGAACGTGAATGGATTCGTAATTGTTCGTCGGTCTTCGATTCATTGTCAGACCTTGATAGGAGCCAAATGATATTCAGGTCAGCACTTGAATTCGCCGACGAATTCGAAATGAAAAGGAGAAGAAATAATATGTGCATCAAACATTGTCGTAGAAAATTTAGATATTATATTATAAAGTATATATTGAAAATAAAGATTGATTGTTGGTTGCAGTTTTTGTTAAAAAATATATGAGATCGTTTGATAGAAAATAATTAGTATTTAAATATTTTTTATGGATTTAGAAGTAATCATGATAATTTAGACGAAAGATGATTTTAGAGAAGAAATCTTCCTTGCATATGTTTGTTTAATATTTATTTAATTATTCTCTTGCATGTTTTACATCTGAAATTTAACAGAGCTATTTTCTTCTTTATTATAATATTAAAGGGTTTACGGTAGCTTTATCTACATTTGTATCAGATATCTTTAAACAAAGTTTCATTTTTGCTAAATCTTCTTTACTGCTACGATAATTAAGAAACAATTTCGTGAGGATCACAAAAAAGTTCCATGAAGAAAGGAATGTGATTGAAACGAGACTGCAAGAATTCTTATCCCACGCTCGTTAATTTCCTCGTGCAATCACCATGCTCGCTCACGAAACTGAATAGTTCTCTAATTATCCTTCGCGGTTTGCCTTCCCGCGATTGAAAGTACGTGAATATTCGTTTGGTCTCCCGTCAGATGATCAGCGGGAAATGAAAACAAGAATTGCTGACGTGCATATATTATCACGCTGACAGCGCTATTAGCTCGATGCAATTGATGAACGCAGAAGAGTTGTAATACACGCGGAAGACACTCTGAATATCGCGCACCGTTACACTGCAATTGAAACCCAATCATGCGTTTTACGTTTCGCAAGTTACATCGAGCATTACATGATATTCGATGTTCAACGTAATCTCGCTAAAGTTTAGCGGAGCTCTTCTTACATTAACACAATCGATATTTGGAGAAGAATATTATTCTCTGTGCTTCGTTATTTCAGTTTTTTAATTACTTTTTCGCATGGACGTATTTTAAATACTGGAACAGATTAAATTTTAATGTAGTGTTTCAGAATTGTAATGATAATTACTTCTTTATATCGTTCGTGCGACACAATCTGATAAGAACACGCTAAAAATTCTCAGTACATCAATCATGCTAAATTTATACGCATAATGAAAAAATTCCGCAAATATCCAAGATATTTATCCGCAAAGTGCAAAAGTAGACTGTTACTAGGTCACACATAGGTCTTATGAAATATGTATAACATCATTCTTGAAAAACAAGGCATTAGTATGCTCGGACGTGCGTGAACAAATAATAACGTCACGATTGTTAGCTTAACTTTTGACATAGCGAACGACAAAATATTCTTAATTCTCTTGGGATGCTCAGAGTGAGAGGAAAAGTTGTTTTTAGGTAGTCAAAATTCGGTGCCACAGAAGGACCTGAGGCTGCGCCAGAGCAGCGGACTCAGAAATTCCTCTTCCTCGGGATCGTCGCAGGATGTCCGCGACGCGACGTCCAGTCCAAGACGACCTGTCAGTTACGTGCATCCCTCTCAACTCCCTCAAAGGTGAGAGTCACATTAAAACCTGCAACTTGTGTCTATAAACTGTAAATTGTGTCTGAAAGCTAACCCAAAGAGATTTGAGATCGATTTGCAAGCTTTACAGATTGGTGAACAAATCTGCAAGGATTTCTGTTTTCTGTTTGTTGCAACAAGGATCTTAAACGTAGTTTTATATGCACTTCATGCGTAGAATTTCATACGTAAAATACCGTTCTTGTTTTAGTTAATTGCTTCTTGTTTCAGGAGATCCGTCCATTATCAGTCCACGGGCTCTTTACATTCGGATAGCCCAAGTAGTAGTAGTGTTTCTCCGGTGCCATCACCAAGTCCTAGAGCTACGCCACTGCCTGTAGCCAGGTAGGGAATCCAATTAGTTCAACGTAGATAAATTCAAGCCATAAATTATAGATTATTACCGAGAAGAAGTCGAACAGGAAACTTCGAATGCGAATTTTAAGTACGAGACTGTCTAAACGCCAATTCCGATTCGATTGCAGCTACGTAAATTGGTACTAACGGTTGTTCTCGTTAAGTTATTAATCAGTAACAGGCATGCACATGCACGTCCGTACGTTAGCATTATCGCCACGTTAATGAACGCTCCTTATTAATTAGTAGCGATACATTTCGATGTTGTTAGCGTGATGTTGTTACGGCGTTATGCGATGCAATGCGTTTTGTGTTTCTGCATGACGATGTTGTACGAGCAATTGAATTCGATGCCTAGATCACCCACGGCAAGATCAAACGGACCGCAAAGTAGCTTAAGAAGAGCGAAGAGATGGTCGTCCACCGGCGATTTTACACACTCCCCGCAAAATCAGGGGAGCAATTCCCAGCTCGTCGGTACCAGGTTAGTCCACGGTTAATAACGTAACAGTAAAACGCACCGTTTGCCCGCTACTTGTGATTTTGTTCACATTTCACTGATCACATGAGTTTAACTTCTTGTTACACCAGTCTCCTTGCTTCCTCTCTCGTGCGATCGAGCGTGCTTTCTCGCTGAGAGAAGCCGTCATCTCTCTCGCGTTCCATCGATCAAGAGATCATTGCTTCGTCTTTTTCCTACGTCGTACACCTGTGCGGTGTATTGGAATTAATTGAATGTTATTCCGCTTTTCATATTGACCGCTAATAACACGTTTGCGTATGACAAGGAAAGTACCTGCAAAAGCTGAAATTTGCGGATAAGTCGCGAGACAGAGTAGCATTTTAAATAATTAACTTGTCAAGTTTTACTGTACCGTTAGCTGGAATGATGATTTAAACATATGTTATGGACTTAATGAATGGATAAGATTTCGAGTAATGGATAAATTGTAGAGCTAATTTTTGTGTTATTTTTAACGGCAAATTCTTAATTGAAGACTTCCGTTTAAAAACAAGATAGAGCCACGATTTGCGAAACAAGCTTCAATTTTAAATCACGCTTGTCTGAACTAAATTTTACAAATACCTTTTGTAAAATGACTTTGGTTATTTTGCACTATGCTTCAAGCACACGAATCGCAGAAAACCTTTTCGCAGATGTATCGATCGCGCAGAAAGCACGCTGATCGCACGCGAGCGATTCTTTAAAATTTTTTCTTCTCTTTCTTTCATTTCGTTTTGCACCGCATGGTTTTCGTTTGCATATTTTCGTTCATTATAGATTGTCTACGTCCACCAAGTCCCTGTTCAACCTGTTCAAGCCACCGGCGATGAACAACGTCAAGCACGGGTAAATAATACCAAATACTTTAGACGCCTTATGTCTCGTATCCGGCTTCTCTCGCACCCGCATTTAGACACCACCCACGTGCACCGGCCTCAAAGTCGCACGCGCACGTCTTGAGATGCAATTTCGTTCCCTCCGCAGGTGAGCGTGCCGGACAGGGTAAGAGCCTCGCTTAAAACCGACGTTAAATGGACGTGTCTGCAGCATTTCCCGTGCGATCTGTGGGGCACGTGATCGGAGATCGGTTGAATATCGGGATTCAACGATCGTAAAGTGGATCGCGGTTTCCGCTTCATGACTAAACAGTTGGAAATTTGCAATGCGCTGAAGAAAAGGCCTCGCAAATCTAAACGCTGATTATTAATGCTACTATCAAACGTTTAATAAATTTTTAGACAATGTGGCACTCGTGTAGGTCTTATGCGAAAAGGAATTGCACGTGAGAACGTACTTGATGTAACTTGGAGACTTCATGCAAATATTTCGTTAAAGTTTCCTTAAAGAATGCGATGCTGTGCACTTAACACATGCATAAATTGCATTTACTGCGACCACTGGTTTCGCGATTTGTTATTTTTAAACGGATGGAAAATTATCCGTGAATGTAAAAAGGTGAACCGATCCTCTTTTTGCGTTTGATTCCTCCACGCAATCGGAAGTTTATGCTTGTGCTAACGCGTACTAACTCCCAACGCTTGTTGATTCGATCGTGCTGCAACGAAAGCGTGTTAAAGGTGTTACCGCGCCACACACGTTTGCATTATATACACACAGCGTTTGTATTATCATCGCACTGGCATGCCGTTAATTATCACGATACACGTTTACTTTCGACTTTCGACCTCGCATGCAAATATCGCGGCGGTGTGATGCACGAGTTTTCTTGAGAGCATGGCAAAAGTGCGGCTCGGAAGGCTCGAATCGTGCATGCCCGATGCGATTAGATTAGTGTGCAAACCGTAAAAGCTTCAAATCTAAACGCCACGCCCGGAATTGTTTTACGCCGCGATTCGATCGTAGTTAATCGCTCGTTTTAATCGCCCTCTCGCAGGAACGACACGGTTATTGAATGGTTTATAACGTGAAGCTGACGTGCCTAACGGAAAGTGTCTTGTTGTAGCTACAATAAGTCTTTCGCGAGTGAAACACCCGTAGGATTAAATTATCTTGCAGGAATTGCCTCAGGAGACTAAAAGAAGTAATTGTGCGTAACGACATAGCTCTGCTGTTTGATTTCGCGTAGCTCACCGTAATAGTGCGTCCCACAACGTCGCGTTATTAAAACACATAAATCAGCGAATCTATATCTTCCGTTTAATTTTAATTTCATTTTTTCCGTTTAAAATTCTATTTATTTTAATTGCTTACACGAACTTTGAACAATTTCACAGCTTGGTGAACTGAGCACGATTTGAATTTCGTTTACGATGGCTATCGAAAATTTACGTGGTACGTTGATAAGGATCGGGATCGGTTCGTGGACTGAAAAAGGCGTTTTCAGCCGGCGTTGTTTTTTGCCGACATTTCCGGCGTGCTCGGGATGCCGTGACGTCGTGCACACCAGGAAACGCGGCACGCACGGTTGTGCAACAGCAGGAATCGCGATTCACTTTCTTCGGTAACGCAATGGCGCGCTTCGCGCCGGGATGTTAAATGAGCCGTTGACCACGTGGTCCGTCGTCCATACCTGTTGCCTCCTCGCATCGTTCAACGTCAAAAATGCATTCGGAAGTGCTTTAGTCTTGTCCGCTTATTACCGGCGAGTCCAACGCGAATCTTATTTAAATTTATTGATTAAGTGGTTATTTTGATCAACAATGCTAGAAAAATGTGCAAACAGATTTGCCTGATAGCGCGATGGTTTATAATCACTCTTATATGCACAATTCTCTTTTTAAATATTCTCTCATTACTTTTATTGTTAGAATTATAAGAATTATTTTCTAATTGATAAAAATAGTTCAAGATTTTCTTGCACACATTTCCTCATTTTTGCAATCAAAAGATGCAGAAATAATGAAGTTTCTGTATTTTCTTCTCAAGAAGAAAACTTTAATCAATTCGGCTTGCATCGTCGATTCACTTTGCTCTTTGCTGCGCCTCAAGTACTTTTACTGAAGAAGGGGACTGCTGCCTCGTTACGGCATAAATCACAAAATTGATGGCTCTGTAGAAGCCGCATGTTTATGAGCTAAAAGGCCGAAATTAAAATATTAAAATTTGCATGAAAGGGTGTTTATCTCATCCGCTTTACGAGGTGACCCTCCTCGTTCCCAATCAAGTCAGTCGTTAAAACGGGGACCTTGATGATGCTCGAGGAGAATCGTGATATCGAACAGGATAAAAAGAATACAAACTGACGTAATAACACTCACGCGGTGCAACACGCTTCGCGGAGCATTAAAGCCGAGCTCGCGTTGCTCGCGTGAGTCACTCGTCGCAGTTACCAGACCTCATCGACACGGAAAGTCTGGCAGAATTCTCTCAGTATAACGCGAGCAGTGCGATTGAAGAGTCACGCCGGTCGCAGAATCGAGGTCGTGCAGGAGTTTACGCAAAGTGAGAAAAATCGAATCGCTGCTATCTTGATCCATCTATCTATCTACTTGATCAAATTCATTTTGACGAGTCTGCTTGAAATCTTTGTTCCGAAATTTCAGCGTAAATGGAGAAAATGATATCGCGGACGAATGAATGAAATCCATTAGAGAACGCTTCAAAGCGCGTACGAAGAAAATATCATCGCGAACGGATGAAAATTATTGAAAATTATTGATTGGGAAGTGTTTCCTTTCCGGTACCGTTGAAGATTTACCGCGAAGAGAGAACTTCCGGTTACGTACTTTCCGTTCTAGATTGGTTGAAAGATTGGGTGCTCCAGTGCGAGGTGCTCGGTAAAAGCAGACGGTAAGAACTCGCAAGAGACGGATGTAAACGTGAAATCTTGTTCGCAGTACCAGAGACATGCAGTACAACGAGGAGGAAGGCACCGTCCGCATGTACTTGCGCGGCCGACCGGTCGTCCTTTACGTCCCTACGTCCATGATGGACTCTTATGATCTTCACAAAGTTAGTACGCCGCCGCAAAGCAAATTGAAACTCGACTGGGTCTACGGATACCGAGGTCGCGATTGCCGTAGTAATTTGCACCTGCTGCCGACCGGCGAAATCGTGTACTTCGTCGCGGCGGTCGTTGTTCTGTACAACATGGAGGAGCACAGCCAGCGACATTACCTGGGTCACACGGACGACATCAAGTGGTGAGTGAGAAAATCGAAGAGAACGTGAAAAATATTATCGCGAGCGATTAAATATTTGAAGTAAAGAATTATGGGAAGTTATATTAAATAACATTAACTTGATCTATTCTTTTTGTTAAAGCATCGCGATTCACCCTAACAAACTGGTCGTCGCGACAGGACAGGTTTGCGGAACGGATCGTCGAGATGCTATGGTAAAAAGAAAATATTTCATAAATGCCACGAAAAAGTTAAATAAATAATAAATAAAACGAGAGAGAAAAGGAGAGATAAGCAATTGTTTAGTAACGCAATGAAAAATTATGATGCAGTATTATAATATCGGTATTTAAAATTTCAGCCACACATCAGAATATGGAACTCCGTGAGCCTGACGACTCTTAGCGTAATCGGCAACGGCGAATTCGATGGATCGATTTGCTGCCTGTCGTTCTCCAAGGCCGACGGTGGAAATTATTTGTGCGCCATCGACGAGACCTCCGATCACAATATATCAATCTGGGATTGGCAGAAGAGCGACCGTGGCACCAAAGTGACCGAAACGAAGGTACGCTTCGTAACGTTCGCGATTGGAATTTCTTGCGACATAATCCTGCCTAAAATGTCGCGGGCGAGCGTGATTCCGACGTGATCGAGCTGTCGGCACCGGAAGCGGGCCATTTAACGGCCGATGACTGTTGATTGCAGTGCTCGGTCGACACGGTGATTTGTGCCGAGTGGCATCCGCTAGAACGGAATCAAATAGTGTCTTGCGGGAAGGGACACGTGTCCTTCTGGTCCTTGGATAACGGCGGCATGCTGTACAAGCGTATGGGCATCTTCGAGAGCAGAGATAGGCCCAGGTACGTCACGTGCGTGGCCTTCAATCAGAACGGTGACGTTCTCACTGGCGACAGCAATGGCAGCATCATCGTCTGGGCCCGAGGTAATCTCCTGTGCAATTATAATTCCCGGTAATTCTAGCTAATTTGTTGTTTTGCTAATGTCACGTGTCTGAAACACACAGTTAGAAAACGTAGAAAAAGAAGACAATCTCTTAGTTTTCTGAGACTATATAGTTGATTCTTTGTAAAAAGAGGCCATTTTTGTCTGTAGCATTTTTTAAGACTTGAATTTATTTGATCTCCTTTTTCATATGTTGTATCACATATTTATTTTGTATATTTTAATATAGGTACTAACACGGTCTCAAGGGTAGTGAGGGATCTCCATGCAGGACCGATTTTCTCTATATGCGTTTTAAAGAACGGCGACATTATCACAGGTGGTGGAAAAGACGGCAGATTTTTGTACTTCGATTCATCTCTGAATCTGAGAACTGGATATGAAACTCAGGCAAGTCATAGGAATCTGATTTAAAAATCGAACGTACTTACGCTTTATTTGGCTGTATCAGAGTTAACATGTTTTGACATCAGAAGTAATTAGATTTATTCGACAGATCGAGGAACATTTTGGCGGAATTCGGACTGTTTCGGAAGGAAGAGGCTCACAGTTATTAGTAGGCACGACAAGGAATTGCATTCTCGTCGGTGACGATGAAATGGGTTTTCAGCCGGCTATGTTGGGCCACGCTGAAGAAGTTTGGGGACTCGCGGCTCATCCGAAATTGCCTCAGTTTGCAACTGCAGGACATGATAGATTATTGCAGATGTGGGATAGCCTGAGCCATACTGTGATCTGGAGCAAAGACATTGGGGTATATAGCGCATTTTACATTATTTTTAATATTCTGCAAAATAGACATATCTAGAAAGTTAAACTTATCTGGAAAAAATATTTAGAAATAAGAATTTTAATTAACAGAAGTTATAAAATAAAATAAATTATATTATTAAATCACTATCATTAAATCACTATTTTTCATGTAAGGAAATCTATCTAAAGATATTTGGATTATATAGAATAGTATTTGAACATATGTATTTTAATTAATAAAATATAATGCAAGTTAATAGTGTAAGATAAATAATAAACTTAATTAAAAATAGTGATGATGAGTAAAAATATGAAAATATTTCTAATTTTTATACTTGTGTTTAGGAACAAGCACAAAGTATTGGTTTTGCGCCGAGTGGCAACGTCATAGTTGTCGGTTGCGTGTCCGGGAAATGGATGGCTATTGATAGTGAAACGCGGGAGTTGTACACGCATCATAACGATGGTTCCGAGCCCATTCAGGCATGTCTATATATAAAAAAATTCATTACATAATTACAATTTATATATAAAAATGTTATAAAATTAATTTACATAAACATGTTAATTTATCAATATTTTTGATTAAAGAAATAATTAAATTATTTTAATTTGGCATAATTTGCGGTTTTAGGTCGTTCAATTTTCACCTGATGGTTCTCTGCTTGCACTCGGTTCAAGGGATAATTATATTTATATTTATCAAGTCAGTTATGATTCCAAGTATAGTCGAGTTGGACGATGCATGGTAAGTTTTTACAAATTCCTGTAATAATTACATTTTATATTACAAGAATCAATATTTTGTCTCAAGATTATAAGGAAATTTATATTTCCTATGAATAAAACTAATTTTTCAAACAATAATTTCAACATTAACAAATATTAAATATTAAACATTAACAAATATTATAAATATTAAATATTAAACAAATATTAAATAAGTTATATTCTTTGTAAGCTTAATAAAAAAAATATACATGTTATATTTAGCTTCATAAAATGAATAATTAAATAATCAACGTTTATTAATAATTTGCATTATTTTAAACTTGAGAATAATTTTACATTACTAGCAACGAAATTATGATATCAAAGAATCGTATGTACTGCGTCGACAAAAAAGTAAACTGTTTAATAATATTATTATTAATTATATCAAAAATTATAAATACTTGTAAAGGCATTATTTCTTTAAATATGTAATTTAAATAATTTTATCATATCAGTAAAATATGACGAACATATTTTGTCAATAAATTATGTTATATTGAACATATTTTATCAACAAATTTATCATAAAGACGTTATAGAGCGTAAGTAATACTTATTACAGTTCTTTCCTATTTTTAGCCAAAGCGGATTCGAAGGCACGGAGTAAGACTTATGTTTCGGTCACTCGCAAACGTAGAAACGAGGACGTCGCGTTACGTCGCGTTTTAAAAACATCTTAGATTTTTATTAAACGTAATGCGACGTACCTTGTTTATTATCACACACGATCCTATATTGATAATACTGATAATAGCATAGCTAAATTGCCATCTAACTTTTTAACACCTGCACGCACGTAAACACCGCTTGAGTAAAAAGTATTGTAATCGTAATATGATAGATGATAGAATTTTGTATCGTTAGTTTGCCGTATGAGACACCGATCATTTAGATGCTCCGTAATTTTAGCAACAAGAACACGAAAGACGCTCGCAATAATTTATAGCAATAATACACGTGCATTTCACGCCACTGCGTGTATATATATGGATTTTCCTTTATTTCAGGGACATTCAAGTTTCATAACTCACCTGGACTGGTCCGTGGATGGTCAGTATCTGCGCAGTAATAGCGGCGACTACGAATTACTCTATTGTGAGTATTACTAATTATAATAGTAATTAATTCTTAAGAAAAATCTAAATAAAAATATTTTTAATATTGATTGATTGATGGTTTATTAATGGCGTCCTATAAATGGCAATTTGTAGGGAATCCCAGCGTATGCCGTCAAATTTCCCAATCTTCGATGTTGAGGAACGTCGACTGGGCGACTCATACCTGCGTGATATCGTTTGAAACGATAGGTATCTGGCCGGAGGGCGCGGATGGAACTGACGTAAATAATTGCACAAGAAGTGGCGATGGTAAGCTCCTAGCCACGGGTGATGATTTTGGAAAAGTCAAGTTATTCTCTCATCCAGCCTGTCAACCGAAGGTAATTCATTTGGACTAAAAAGAAAATAATTTAAGCTGTATCACATTCGATCTCTAAATTTATTAAATTTCTATCAATATATTTATACATTGATTATATTAACTAATTTTTTAATAATTGTGCGCTCTTGTAATCTACATATGTAAAATTTTTCTTACTTATGAAAGCTTAATAGAGACACAAGTTTTACATTAAGGAAAGTATATGTATGAAAGTAATTGATAAAATCTTTGATTTTTATTTTAGTCATTGTATCATTCCTACGGCGGCCACTCGAGTCACGTAACGAACGTCTCGTTCCTGCAAGACGATTCCCGATTGGTATCGACTGGCGGCGCCGATACCAGCGTTCTCCAATGGATAGTAAATTAAGCGAATTGTCCGGAGAGCGAATAATTCTTACAAGTGCACTTCAGGGTCGAGCTAAGATGAAAGAGGAGTGTCATCGACGCGTCGCTTACAACTAAAGATAACGTTTTTATCTGCACGATCTACTTAATTGCGATGAACATGTGGCCTCCAATGTTTAAGAGCGCCGAAGATGAGATCATCCCAATACCTCGATTTTTCAACATCAAAATGCTACAATATTTCCTGCACGATCTATTTAATCGCGACGAACACTATACTGTTGTCCTCAAAGGAATCGAAGGTAGAATCAGTCTGATGCCTCGATTTATTGATATCTTTGCTATCAGGCGCAGAATATTTGTAGACTTGAACGTTTTCGTACGTAAAGCAGCTGTGTGCGAATTTCCTTCTCGTATCGGTATATATGATAGCACCAGTGTAATTTTTTCTTACCATTGTGTCCACATGCACAACATTAACGGAGTGTCTCCGCGCGATTAACGTGGCTACTCCGAGAGCGGTATCATTTTTGTTAATTAACAATCCGAATAATCCTGTACGACAGTTGTCGCCAATTTATTCACAAAGAAACTTGTTTATTTCTTCCGAATATATTGATCTGACATATATTTTGTATCGTGAACATTTCTTTTTCTTATAACGTTTCATGTAAAAGTCGTCAAGGCGGAGTAACATAAAATAATCAATTTTTATTTTTTACTAATTTCATATACATATACCCAAAGCGCCACGACGGTTCTTTAAACATTTACAAGTAATACGTACAACGTAGATGTACCCTTTTTTAGTTACGTGAAGATATGCGCATACGAAGCATGCCGTGCATTAATCAACGAGTAGAGATCTCGAAATAGAAACTGTCACGCGCGAAGAAAGTGATTAAGTCTTGTCTAAGCAACAGAATCAAATATATATTCTCGTGGTATTTATTTCAAAATGTAAAGCTCTATTCATTCACTCATTAAGCATACTTCGCAAGTTAGAGACGCATGATCTCGTGGTTAAAATTACATCATACACTTGTACATGTGTGCATATACATGTGTGCAAGGTATTTCGAAAAGTAGAAAGAAATTAAGAAATATGTTCCGAACGTGATACAGGATGAGACCCAAAGCCGAATTTCGAGCAAAAAAGCGCGTGCTTCCTCAAGGGAACATATAAAACTAACTCATTGTGAGAAAGAAGGACTAGGGCCCTTTGCAGCTAACAATAAGACGCAGCATAAGGGTTCCCTAACAAAGTTAGGGCGCCAAGGGGCCGAGTGTCCAAAGATCCGACAAAATGCGTACATGACTCACGCTGTAATGCTGTAATATGCCGTCCAAAGTAGGAAAGTACGATTTATAAGCATGATTCGCGCGCAACTCGACTCGGGTGTACTTTCGACGCGGCGGAACCGAAACAGGGCTTGACAGGAATCGAATTGGAAAGGTATCGATGATCTTCAGGTGGGCTAGAGTTGCAAAAGGAAGCCGGAGGATAACGGAAATGCTTCTCGAGCGAGGAATGTACATACTCGCGGCGGGGCGAATATACACGTACATAATACGTATGAGGAAGCTCGCGTCGTTCGTCCCTTTTTTAGTGTTCTTTTCTTCTTTACCCCATTCTGACATCCGAAGTGCGTTACCAAAGTCCTTACAGATCAAGGATACGATCACTTTATTTTCACTCATATATCGTCACGACGCGTGTAAGATATATCTATATATTTTATTTATGTCACACACGGCAACACACATGCACGTGTATGCGTATATTATGTATGTACCTTCAATAGATAATAAATCGTCTTCAAGACAACGACGCATTGTGTGTTAAATCATCTGTGACTGATTAGAAAACTATGACATCAACGTGGCGCGATAAAAGAATTAATATGTTAGTTAAAGAAATTCAAGTTTTATATTTACGTAACGAAATGTTTGCAATTTTAACAATTTAACAATAAGATTCGAGTACCAAATCGCACCAGATTGACAACTGAGTTCGCAGTTTTTCGCAGTGTTATGTGGATTTATTGGATATAGAACATGACTGTTGATACCAATTGAGTAGATTTGCTTTGATTTAAATAGATTTCATACTTTGAGTTTTCTATTTTTTAATTTGATAAGTTTGATAGAAACCAATATTAACTATTTTCATTAATGAAATTTTTTTAATAAGAATCAAATATTAGTGTCCAATTAGAATACAACTAGAAATTCGTTTGTTTGTATTCGTTTGTAGAATACAACTTGAAATTCCTTTCTTTCATTTTCTTTAAACGCGAGTGTTAAATTACATATAAATTTGATATGTCTTCAGAAAAAGATTGTCGGCGAAATTTTGGATTTGAAACATAAATGTTCGAACAGCGATTTCTCGGAGCGCTTTTCGTCAAAGAACATGCCAAATGCAATTTAAGTCGAAAATGGTAAAGGGCAGCCATTTATTGCCGCTTTATTCAACTGAAGGTCGTAAAAAACGTGCCGAAAAAGCTTAAGATTGCGTGGAATGAAAGTGTATACCAGTTGGCACCGTTGAGTTTTCCAGCTCGGCTGCATCATTCAAAAAACCGTCATAATCGAGTTCTTTTCTCGTTGAGCACCTCTTGTCGGCTGAGTTTACTGGGAATGCGACTTCCTTCCATGGGCGATATTGAATTTTTGAAACACATACGGTATCGACGTCCACTTCCGCTTCCGCTTCGCTCGTTTTCCTTGATCTACAGGTAAGGATCCATTGTAACAACACCATTAGTAAATTCTTTGAAAATATTTAACTTGGTTGAGTATTTCTATAGAAAAATAATAACGTTAAATATTAAATGAACAAAATTGTTGCAGTAATTAAATAAATTACTAAATATTTGCGTAACAATAAATTTTCACAACAGAAATAACAATTTCTTTGATATAGATTTGTATATAAATTATTTCAATCAAGATATTTATAATTACTTACATGTTCTTAGAAGATTTATTTTGGAAATTATATTCCGTTTGTCAAACTCTCTTTACCTTCTCGGACCTTTCTGCCTCGCACGTTGCAAAGATGTCTAAGTGACTATATTTAAATATGAATGCATACGTTGTACGACCAAATGCTAAATGGTGATGCATTTTTATTATTTCCAGTGATTTTCAAAGACTGCCAAAACCGATAACCACGAGGGACGAGGCGCGGGATCAAGGCAAGTAAAACGTCGGTGGTCGTAAAGTTTATGCTCGTGCGAAAGAGAAACTTACAATATCGTCAGCATTGTAACGATCAGCGCTTGGGACCGTTCGCCGACGAAACGTCCGACATTTTTTAACGTGATCACAAAAATAAATTTCTGGCGGCGACACATGCGAGAGAGAGAAAGAGAGATAGAGCCTGAAACGGCTAGGAGGGTTTCATGGGGTTTACTTCGACGCACTCTTCGAAGGGGCCCACCGAAGAACTCACTTTCGAAAATAACTTCGTTTACGGGAACGGCAGGATCAACTTCGTTCGCTTTATAAATAATCCCGCTTTGTTCGCCGACATGGGTGCTGCCGACAGCCATGAATGAACGTAAACTCGAACCGTCCCTTTCGTTCGCCGCAATACTGCTGCTTTTTCATTGCCGCTCACTCCGTGTATCAATATGCTCGATAAATTACGCGTTAATTAATCCTTCGCACATGGAAGATTTGAAAGGAATAAAATTCTTGCCCTGTAAAAGGAACCACTTTGCTTAAACGCAGGTTGCTGAGGATAATTATTTCTGATAACAACAAATTGTCCGGTAGGCCTCCACCTGTGAACTGAACATGGTACAAAATGCAAACTGTTTTGCATTTTGTACCATGCTCAGTTTTAATTCATTAAAATCGGTAGCTCAAGATTACGATCGCAAAATACGTATAAGGGGACTTATAAATTACAAATTGTTAAAAATATTTAGCATACTTATCGTTAATTGTGTTCTTGATATTTTTCGAAAATATCGAATTTTGCTGGCGTCTTTTCTTTATCATGTAATATTATTTTCAACAGAAGCAAAATAATTATTCCCAACGCGCAATTTATGAGAAGAAATGTGCGACAGCGCACAAAGTTAAGATTCGTTGTACCAATAAAGATCGTTTACTTTCCGATCGCGGCAAACCAGATTGCACACGCTGAAAAACGACGACGACGACGACGACGTCGTCGTTGCACTCCTCGGATTTCATTCGAGCCGATCGGGGCGGTCTGTCGGACTCGAAACAACACATTGCCGTCTCGCCGAGCAGTTAAGCACTTCTGGATCCGCCTGGCTGTTCGGTCGCTCGAGTCATCGATCATGCTTAATTGTATCCATCGCTCGCATCGCCGCGATATCACCGTGTCATGCGCTAATACATTATGCGCGTCCATCGACCGAAATCCAAATGACGTGGCGAAGAAAACGAGAAAGAGAGAGGATATCGAGCGGCCATTTATTAACGGCCGCTCCAATTTAGAGGAGTGGTATTAATTGGCGCGTTGCGAAAGAAATGCAACGAAAAAGTCCCATCGGCAGTGACGTCACGATCGGCACTCCGATGTAAGCAGGTTTCGAAGTTGGAAAGCAAGTTTCCAAGCAAGGACTTGGAAACTTGCAAGCAAGGACTGGTATTTCTCCGCTTGTCGCATGATGTCTCACTAGAATTCGTGTTATTCTATAAACGGATTCATCGCGGATCCGTTTTTCTACCTTTGCAGGGAAAAAGTACCACCGAATCGATCGGTTTCACTCGCGAGTAAAAACTGATTTAATTGCGATGAAATTGATATCTTAGATGAATTGTTCTGCGAGAAGTAATTTATTATATTTCCGAACATCTACACAGCGACTTTGCGGCACCGAGTTGCTCCGCAAAACATTCACGAAAGAATCTTCTAAAATTATTTTGATGATCGCTTTCGATTTCTTTTTATTACTAGATCATACGATTGATGACTCGCGGATGTTCATTGAAATTGTGCCGGTCATTAGGTCTCTTGTTCTCACGATCGCAGAAAAATCAAACGCCACGTGTCGAGTGATACATGAAGAATTGAGGATACGCACGAGGAATCAGAGCGGAAACGAAACTGTGAAAATCTTGCGCCACCGAACGAAAGTGCGCGCCTCAAAGACAATCCTATCGTTTCGTCAATGTCTCGCTCGGCGCTTGTGACACAGATAGCTCGAAAAATTGGGAAATACATGAATCTAATACCTCAGGATGCAACTTCTTTTCTTCTGCGCGTAACCGTTGAGCAACCTTTTCGACTAGTTGCGCAACTCTCCCCCAAATTATAAATACATGCGATACGCGAAATGCTAATTTTTATTCTTCACGATTGAATTATCTATTTGAGTTTTAACCATGAACATAATTCAGCGTTTGTGACACGTGATGTGCATAAGATAGAGAGAAACGGCGCATATATGTTTCAGTTCGCGCTAGCAGAACTGGAGTGATAAGGTGCTCGCCTTTCCACAATTCATTTATCCGAGATCTGGAATGAGGCAGTTAATGGCGCACGGGTCGAGCAATAAAAATGATTTCCCGGGCAAAGCCGGTCGGAAGGAAAAGTAGCCGTTTCCCACGACGAAGGGTCGATTACATCGAACTCGCTGGAGCTTTAAAGCAACTCTCGTTCTCTCGCTAAGCGCACGTGTGTTTATTCTACAATCACGCGTGTCGCATATATGTGTACACGCGCACACACTCGTGACAAAGCGCGCCAGCAAGCCTGAAGGTGAGTTCATAATGAGAAATTATCTCTCTTTATCATGCCCCATCGATTTTCGCTTGAAATTATAATATATCTAAATGATGATCAAAATGCAATAATAGGTAGGATATATCTACTAAAAAAAATATATAAATACACGTATATTTATTCACAAAAGAATACATTTGATTTCACTCATAAAGCATTAGAAATAAATAAAATAGATAATGTAAAATTTAATACTTTAATTTCCTGCAAATTGCCCGGCGAAAGTATAATTAAGACCTTTATTTTGCAAACTACGTATTCCCAATTTTTCTCTGATAATTACCGTACAACTATAATAACATACAAGCGCCTTGCAGTTCGGTACCCCGTCAGCTGTTTCGTTTTGCTCAAGTTTCTTTCTTTTTTGCAACTATTTTCCTCTTCTACTCTTCGAGGCTCACGTGCCGTCCGCACCGTCCTCGGATTTTGTGCGGATTTCGCTTAAGGAACGAGCCGAGCAATCTACCCAGGGAAAGTGCTGTCCTACTTGTGCGCCCACCACCGTTCTGCAGACGGACGATCGCTCGCGCGCTCACTATCGCCGCACTATGGTCCGCTACCATTGCTGGTGTGGGTAACACTACTTCACGCATCGATTGTAGGCTGTAGTTGTAACGTTCACGAATGAACGCACCTATGCGAAGCACTCGCTCGGGACGCCTTTATGTAATCCGGCGTGTAACGCGGCGGCGTGTCGCAAGGTTTTATGAATGAATCGCGCGACTCGCGCATCGACACGTCCTCGAAGTCGTCGATCGACCACAGCGAGGACGACTTGTACCTTCGCCTCGACAGTAATATGCTGTCGCAGAGATACGCTAGTCTAATGGCACGTTAAGAAACATATAGGGATAGGTATACCATCGACTGACCAGTAGATAACTCCAGCGATCTACGATCACGAGACGAAAGGCATTATGTTAATTATCACAGTCACTTAAATAAAACAGTCACATTTGGAAGCTGTAAATTAGAGTCTTAGACTATTTGTAAACGTTCAAATCGTGCTGCAAATTTTGATAATTTTTTAGCTTACTGATTATATTGTATTTATATTTTAATTTGCAGTTTATTTGTATATTATTAGGAGTGTGATTTAGTTTTGAGGGTTTTGCAACAGATGGCTGTAGTGTCAGTTTGTTCCAATAGCTGTTTCCGATAACTGTTGTTTCTTACAGTGTTGACATTATCCATGACATTTAGTAGCATTATAGCAATAGATGCAATAACAGTCGTGTTTATATCATCGTAAAAATCCGAAACAGCATTTTCGACATGCGTTGCTTTTGTTTTTTAATCAAAAGAAAACTGCGGCTGACGGTTATAGAATTCTTGTGGAAACTTATGGTGATTCTGCCCCATCAATTAAGACGTGTGAATACTGGTTTAGACGCTTTAAAAGTGGTGATACTGATGTGAAGGACAAAGAACGCTCGGGACAACCAAGAAAGCTTGAAAATGCAGATTTGCAAGCATTATTGCACGAAAATCCAACACAATTCACTTCAGAACTTGCCAGAGCATTAAATGTTGATCGTACAACAGTTACCAAACATTTACATGAAATGGGAAAAATTCAGAAAGAAGGGAAATGGGTTCGACATGAATTATCGGAAAGTGCCATTGCGAACCGATTGAACATTTGCATTTCGTTGATCGCCAGGCAAAAAAAGAAGAGTCTTTTGTCTCGAATTGTTACTGGGGATGAAAAGTGGATCTATTTTGATAATCCCAAACGCAGAAAATCATGGGTGGATCCAGGCCAACCATCAACATCCACTCCGAGACGCAATATTTACGGTTCAAAAGTAATGCTCTGTATTTGGTGGGATAGTGTACTATGAGCTGTTAAATCCGCATGAGACTGTCACGGCTGATCGTTATCGACACCAATTGTACAAGTTGAAGCAAGCATTGGACCAAAAACGACCACCAATTGCGAGTAAACGACGGAAAGTGATTCTTCTTCGTGACAACGCTCGACCTCACGTTGCGTTATCAGTGAAAGAAACACTATTAGAGCTTGAATGGCAAGTCTTACCGCACCCCGCGTATTCTCCGGACATTGCTCCACGCGATTATTATTTGTTCCGGTCGATGCAACACGCTTTAGAGGATACACACTTTCATAATTTCGAAAAAGTGCAAAAATTCGTCGACGAATGGATCAACTGAAAAGAAGAGTGATTTTATCGTGGTGGAATCGATCTCTTGCCAGAAAGATGGGAAAAAGTTATAGAAAACGAAGGAAAATATTTATTTTGATTAAGGTATTCATTTATTATCATATTTAAATACATGCGTTTTTGAGCAAAAAAAACCCTCAAAACTAAATCACACCCCTAATATATGAGTAGACAGGAATGACTGCTATTAAGTAATGTAAAGTTACAAGTCTATAGCACTTTTTAGACAAAAAATTATAGATTACATGTTACATACAGAGTTACGTATTACACATGTCGCATTCAGCTTATACAGACACGTATCTGTTTCGCAGTGCAAAATATTTTAAGAAGTAATACATGCGTAGATTCGCCGAATATAATGAATGCATGCACGGTCGCCTCGGGGGTTCGTTCCGTTTAAGCTTAATTTTAAGCAGCAGAAACTTTATCGAGACACACGTCGTTTTCTCGGAATACGACTTCTGGTTTTCCTTTTTGTTCTGTGTATTCGGAACAGAACAAAGAGAGTTTTGGAAGCGGAAAATCGCAAGAGGGGAGATTTTCCGGATACATTAATTATCACTGACAGACGCAAAATCGTTTGTCAGTTCCTGGACGAACTAATGTACTTTGAGTATCAAATATCAGCATCGCTGTATGACTTTTGAAACATTCAGATGTAAATTATTTAGGTGCTATAGATTACTTCGTTGTAATCTACAGTACATCTTTCAAGATGTGCAATTCGCTACTTAAGCTAGAATATTCGATGCATTTGTTTTTTAAATGCGGAAAAGAGGAAGAAGGAACGAGAGCAGGTGTTAATAATTATAATCTTAATTGAAAGTTTCACATCAATGCTTGGTTGGGCCATTTTATGGAAAATCTCATTATCATTTTTTGTTAGGAACTAATCTCTTCCGCCTTCCTCTTTTTTCTCCCCATAAACGTACATAATTTAATGGCCAATAAATATTGATGGCTAAAATGATGGATCGCTCCAGAATTAATTATCACGCTGCGCTTCCCAATTACATTTTAATTACTACAGAAAATGGGATAGGTCAGAGATGTAGATGAAAACTTTTCTTTCGCAGCATTACACGACGAGTTTTGTCTGGTGCAACGCAATCGCTCGTAAACAAACGCGTATAGTAGTTAATATCCCGTTTGTATGTATAAATATTCAATCCTTAATGTATATCATTAGCGGTTAATGGGGCGGATATCGCGATGCATATCAAATGCATAAGACGAATGCTAATAAAGCCTTAATGTACTTCTTTTTTCGCTCGTCGTAAAGTTATTGCAAATCGCTGTATGCGCACACGAAGCGCTGGAGAGAGACACTGCAAAAGAGACATGCACAATTATCTGAAATGTGAAACGAAATCGGCGCGGTAATTAAGCAAGTCCTTTCTCCTCGCCGCAAACGAATTAACTGTATGCGAAAAGCCCGCGGTAATTACAAAGTGCCACCGGAGAAACGTTCAAGTTTCACATGCGAAGCGTCGAATCGCGCGAATCCCGCTGCTTCTGCCTTGACACTTTCTCTCTTCGTCCATCGTCCACTTATATTATTGTTTATGCAACCACGTTAGTTTCGTCCACGAAGGGGATGAACCATTATTCCCTGCGATCAACGCAATTAGCGCGTCCTTTAATTACACAAAGAATTGAGTGCGTCAATTACACGGCGGAATAAGATGTCTCACGGAAAACGTTACGGCAATGTCGCTGTCGCAAAGAGACGGTGAACGTACAGGACGTTTCAGAATCCACGCTATTTCTTCAACGATAAATACTGATGAAGCAATTTAAGAACAGCGTCTTTGGTAATGAAATAATTAAAATTGAAGAAATGTTGCAAAATGTCTAAATATATGATATATAATATGTGATAAATAAATGATATATTAAACGAGTCTACACCGCAAAAATGTATAGGAACTTTAAACAAAAATTGTTATGAGAGCATACAGCAGGACACTTCCTTCTATGTTCATATGAGTGAAATAAAGTTCCTTCTTTTCGATCAATTTATACAGGCCGGTTTAAAACATTTCTATGTTCATAGGACGATTCGCTTTATTCGCGAACTCAGCAATTAACTGTTTCATTTACGTTCAACGGGGGTGACAACGGCGCGACGCGACGCAAAAGGGGAAGCTGTACCGAGCCAATTAGAGGAAAGCTCGCGAGGGTAAATATAAATCGCAGGAGAGGTGCATCGCAACCACTGGGACAGTAGCAGGCAACGCCCTTAAATGCTGAGCGAAAACGATCGCGATGGCGATGGCGCGGCGAGAGGGGTCCATCGGAGTGGAAAAGGACGGGTGGCGGCGGCGGGTGGGACGCGGTCGAGGTGGACGAGAGGGACAACGTAAAAATGGAGGTAAAAGAAGGAGGTGGATACTCTCTTGGCTTCAAATCAAGGACCAGACGAACCGGTCTACCCCGTCCGCGGGATGCGTCTCATTTTTTTCGACTCCTTTTTCCTCCGGGCGTACCCTTCCTTTTTCCCCCATCTCTTTCGCCCTCTCCCCCTGATTCCCCGGGACCGTAGTCGTCACTCTGTGCAGCCCCTCTTTTCATCTCCCAGCCGGATCCTCGCAGGTGTCCGAGAGGCAAGAGCTGCCTAAAAGTCACGGCTAAGGTGGATCCGAGACCCCCGCGTTGCTATTCCGAGGAAGGAAGGGAGAATTGAAGATCCAGTCCCGCAAACGATTTGTTAGGATTCGTTCGATCGGTGTGATGCGACGAGCTGCAGTTGACATAGAGAAAAGTAGTACTTTTCTTCACACACATACACACACGGACATCTGTTTAAATAAGATCACTTCATACTTATCCTTGTATTGATAATTAAGAAAATAACTTGATATCATTAGATTTAAATCATCCTTGTATTGGTAATTATTGAAAACAACTTGATATCATTAGATTTAAATCAATGTGCATAAAGCAGATAAGAGTCTTGGCTATATAAACGACATTATTAGCTAATTTGCAAAACGTGGAACGCAACTCCCGACTGATCATTAACATCATCACGTTACATCACATATATTTTGCAGACGGTGATTACGTGTTTTGCAATGGAGTACAATACTCGCAGCAACACATGAACAGCCTAACAGAAAAGCCAATTTTCTTTAATAATACCTGTTATCACGTCGTGTCCTGTTTCGGTCCAGTATTCAGTGCACACTCGCTCGAAAAGACGATTCCCCGATCGTGAGAGTCTTGTTTCGAAGCTCGCCTTATTTCTTTTGCGAATTGCAACGTGCGCTCAGGTGATCGAACTCCGTCAAGGGTCGCGCGAGGATCCTCAAGGAGAAGGAAGAGAGGAACGCCTCTCTCGTGAGCGCGTTTCGCTCTGCGAAGGACCGCCTCTCGTGCGAACTTTTTATCCCCTCTTATGATTCGGTAATTTAAATTTTTGGGACCATCTCAAAAGAGAAAGGAAGAGAATGAAACCCACGGCAAACTTGAGACACGCGCGTCTCCTCGGTCGTACGACATATTTCCCAGGATAAATGGCTTGTAAAAAAAGCAAATGAGAGAACTGAACTTATGCGCATACAATTAAATAATAAAATTATTAAATACAATTGTATGTATGGAAATTGGTCGCTTGAATATGAACTTGACTCTTCCGTCATTTTAATTGTTCACTTTTGCGAACCTTAACGAAGCCTGATATACGCAGTCGACCTTTGGCAATCGGTCGTGTCAACCAGCTGTCCATTATCAGCAACGCGGAAGTGGCTTCCGGTCGCTTCGCAACGCTTCCTTCCGGTCGGAATTATTATATACACAGTGTTGCACCTCGTCGATTGTGCGAGATCGCGAGATCGAGATTCTTGTTTTTCAAACGTGAAAAAATAGAGAACACGAGCACGCTATTTGCCAACGTTCGTAATCGTGCATTCGATGCCTGTTGCATCGTAATGTGAGTTTGCTGATACATGCCGATCGCCCGCACGGCGATGGCGTAACGGTGCGCGTGTGAACGTTCACGTACATCGGCGCTTTTGAAAGGAGGAACGCACCGCGACGTCGAAAACGAGCAACAGCTCGTGAGAGGTACAAGGTCTCGAGAATGAAGCAACCTTGAAACTACAAGGAAGACGAAAGTGATCGCTCGTGATACACGGGTTTTGCTTTCGCGTGCTGAATTAATTAAGGGGGGAGCCTGCTTTAGAACGCTGAAAATAAGGTATATTTTACGAATTGTTTTTGGGGAAACTATACAGCGGATCATTATAAAACTTTGATGCATTTATTAGTACATGTTTAAAGATAAAAAAAATTATTTTTCGATTATAATATATCGCTTGTAGAGGTCGTCCTGGAGAAATCTTAGTGCAGCCGCGTCGCCGGCATTGCAAATTGGTGAGCATTCTCCTGCCTCCAAATTTCGTCTAAACTGAAAAATTGAAATATCTTCTCGTTATTTATGAATTCCCATCGTCGATGAACCAAAGAGAGAAGAAAAAAGTTGAAAAGTGCCAAAATGGTGGAGCTTAGAACACAAAAGTACGATTTTTAGGCAAAGTTTTTGAACTTTTTCATGCAAAAATAATTGTTTAACTTAATGTTTTTATGAATATTAAAGGTTCATCGACGATGGGAATTCATAAATAACAAGAAAATATTTCAATTTTTCAGTTTGGATGAAATTTGGAGGCAGGAGAATGCTCACGAATTTACAATGCCGGCTGCACTAAGATGCCTCCAGGACGACCTCTACAGGCGATATATTCAAATAAAAAAATAATTTTTTTATCTTTAAACATGTACTAATAAATGCATCAAAGTTTTATAATGATCCGCTGTATAGTTTCTCCAAAAAAAATTCGTAAAATTATACCTTATTTTCAACGTTCTAAAGCAGGCTCCCCCCTTAATCCGTCTTCCCGGTGAGACGAAATATATTCTCGCTTTCGCAAGATCGCCGCTCGAGAATACAAACTGTTCTGAATAAACAGCGCCGCACGCGCCTATTTCCGTCGACAACGTGCGTCAATAACAGCCTCTGACAGGGCCTGTCGTGATATCGTCGCAATTACATTTTCTTCCTGTTATTACATCTTAGCGCACGGTAATTCTTCCGTTGCTGAGCTTGTCGGTGCTTCCGCGAGCTGACGTGTTCGATGTATAAGCAGTATTAGCTCCGCCGTAAACAGGCTTATCAAAACCACCTCTATTCCTTCCTGCTGAATGATGTTTGCTGCAAATTCGTCACGTATCTCCGCTTTTTTATCGCCTTTTTCGTGTGACGTTTTAACGCAGAGCAGAATTCTTATTTTCCGACAATTTTTAAAGAAACAGACGCGAGCTCGCTTATCGCGCACGCATCGCGAAATGGATGCTCGCGTCTGTTTCTAAGCACGTGTAATGCTATATGATCAAGATAATCGACGTGTCATTTTCGAAGATAAAAATAACATGCCTCTGCTTATAGCTTCTCTGGAAAAATCATTCGTGTACGCGCTACGGGGAACCTTGACGCCGCTGCACCTGTTGCGTTTAATGGACTTTCACCCAGTTTTCAGGC
Organism: Ooceraea biroi; assembly: GCF_003672135.1. NCBI lineage: Eukaryota > Metazoa > Arthropoda > Insecta > Hymenoptera > Formicidae > Ooceraea > Ooceraea biroi. Next base: position 5,232,494 of record NC_039506.1, read on the forward strand.
TGCTGTAACGAGGAATTGCTACGTGTAATCTAGCATAAACGCAAATTGTCGGGTACGTCGTGCGCCACGCTTCGTGTAGCCGAGCGTGTCTCTGCCAGCGCGCGTAATGCGCGCGTAGCGCTTTCGAGCCGCGTACGGATGGAACGCTTTTATCCACTTTGCAGCGATTAATATCAATTTCAGTATTTTTTACACGTGGGCTATTTTTTGCTGCAATTCCGCATTAATTTGTCAGGAGCAATTAATAATACATTCTTATGGTATCTTATAGCTGTATTATAACAGAGTTGTTGCTCCTACATGTGAAAAATCGAAAGAGTTTTGTAAAACGTGTACAAATATTCAATAATTATAGTCCAATATATCAAAATAGATATAAAACAATAGGAATAATCATATAAAACACTGCAAAAAGATATTATTAATCATGTTACTAATTATTATTAAAATACTTGATATAAATTGACTCTAAAAATAATCTAAAATAACATATATTTTCTCCGCTCGTTTCCTCCGCTGGACGTCTCTTCGAGAAGATTCGTGCAAGTCCACGATAAATGATCTCCCTATCACCTATCACGCCTTTACTTCATTACTGTTGCTCCACTACTCTGCTTCTACTACTATTTTTCTAAAGGTGATAACATCTATAAAACGCCAGTGAAATATGGCCACTCCTAGCAACCAAGTCAACCAAGTCGTCCGTACGTAAATTAACAATTACGTAAGAAAGAGGAGTTCCTATGAGTAATCGCGATATCACGGCGAGTAAACAGGTAAATAAAATGTCGTAAGGCGCGTACTATCGCGAAACACCTCCTCAATCTAATTAAAGGCTTATCGCGCGACCGGCGATCGCCCGAGGAAAATCGCCCGATCACGTTCGCCGATCACGCGCGGTGTCTCATCGTGCGAGGGCACGCGCGAAAATCCGACACGGTCGCGCAAAATGCGTGCCCGTCGCCGCTGGACGCGCACGCGAAACCGGAAATTGCGGACGACGGACTTCTCTACGACTCCTCCAGAGCGAGCGCTCGTCCGCCGAAGCATCACGGCGTTTAACACGGGAAATCGCGAAGGGACCTCCGTCTAAAAAGGCCAGCAAGAAACGACCCCTGGGGGCCAGGAGAACCCGTTTTACGACTCTTACTTCTTCCCTCGCGCTGCCCTCGGCATCGCCGGACCCCGCGCGTCGCTTCTTCCTCTTCTTCCTTTTGTTCTTTCTTCCCCTTCTTTCTTTCTCCCCTTTTTTCCTCTTTACTTTACTTCCTCGGCTTCGGACGACTTTCGTTGCGCTCGCTGCGTTTTCGAGCGACTCGAGCAGCGTGCGGCGAATTCGCGAAATCCGCTTCGCGATCGGTGAGTATTCGGGCTTGATACGTTCGCCGAGATACCGCGCTTATCACGTCGGCGAATCGTCGACGGAAATTGACGCTTGTATCACGAAGAAGCAAGAACGAGAGAATCACTTAATTAAAAGATTTTTGAGAATGCGTGACAAAGTTGCCAGAGAGAATTGCGCTCTCGATATATATTCCTGCTTCTCTTCTCTTTTGCTTCGTGCATCCTAAGGACCTGTACAATCTCGCTTATTTTACGACGATTAACAAAGTGCCTGACATCCTCGGGTTTCTTTAGAATTCTTTCGTTTGAACCGTAACGTAACCATCACTTTTTTGTCACTACAATTTTAATACGTCGCAGATTTAAGACGCTTCATAATTAACGAGCATCAATTATTCCATTCCAGCGTGAAGATATTTTTGGCTCGTTTGTGACACACACCGTGTATATACATAGCCCTATAATCGTGTGATGGGACTACGCGGCCAAACACTCTTATCGGTCGCCGTCAGTCCGCGGCAATTTATACCAATTGAAGAGCCCGTATGTCAGCAACACGCGACCTGGTCGTCTGTGGTACCGGGACATTAATGTAACTTAAGGGTAGCGACGTCGGGGACGCTGGCAATTTCTAAATCACATTTGAATGGGGTGGCGCGCGGGAGCGCCGTCATGCGGGCTGCAATAATAACAGGGAATTGGGAAAACATTCTTGGTCGACATCGTGAATTCTGGTCGAATTGCCTCTCACGAGACTCATGATGGTGATCGCGTGTGCTTTGATTTGTCGTGAATATTATGGCGAGTAGCGTGAGAGATCAGCAAGAATCCATTTTACTTTTACTTACTTGTATGTATGTCATCTTAATATACAGGGTGTCCCGGGTTTTAACCGACAAACTGCGGGAGCATATTCTACTAGTGGAAATAAGAAAAAATTCTTACATCGAGTTTGCTTAGAAATGTTTTATTACAAAGTTATAAACCAATATTGAAAAGAAATATCAGATAAGTAACAACGGAACATAGTGTAGAATTTGGAAGGTCGAAGATGTTTATGTTACGTGTATTCACATGTATTCATGTTCACTATGTTGAAACGATTCGGTATGATTGTTACTTTCACAACAGTAGCTGTTAGATTTCAATCGTCGTGTCAACTAGCAATTACTATCAGAATGCCAAAAGTGTTTTCAAATGAGGAATACACTGATATTCATTTCGTGTACGGATTCTGTGACGGAAATGCACGAGCTGCCGTACGAGAGTATCAACGTAGATTTCCTAACAGGAGAGTACCAGATAGATTTAAAGCAACGAATTACTAATTCAGTTACTGAGATGCAACAAAATTTTCAGGAATGTCGTACTGTAACAAATTCTGTACTACGTCGATGTCTAGCTTGTATCGATGTGCAAGGACAACATTTTGAAATGCGTCACTAAATCATTGCGTAGATAATTTATATTTTTGTGAAAAAATCCGTTGTTACTTATCTCATATTTCTTTTCAATATTGGTTCATAACTTTGTAATAAAGCATTTCTAAGCAAACTCGATATAAGAATTTTTTCTTATTTCCACTAGTAGAATATGCTCCCGCAGTTTGTCGGTTAAAACCCGGGACACCCTGTACATGTGGATCAGGAAAGCCACATCCGTCTGATTATGGCTTTGACGAATCTCGCTAGAACTCTCAGGATCACGTTGGACCTCTTTGGACCTTGATGGACCTCACGTCACCTTCATTAATTAGTCATACATTGACAGTTAAGATTGAAGCGCTGCTATGTGTCTTATGTGGCCAAGTCTCAGGCATGCATTAAGAACTTTATTTTTCTACCTCCTCCTGAGGTATCTCCTGACCCGATCGACCAATAATAATGTTATTAGTCGTCCGGTATCTCTCTCCCTCTCTTCTATCTCGTTTTCTTTAATATTAAAAAAGTTACTATGAATGAGAAAAAAGAGATTCATAGTCATAATATAGTTCAATGAATACCACTGTGTTTCAAACAATTTGCAATTCTGATTTTACTGCGGTTTTTATCCTAAGCTAATACAAAATCTAAAACTGCTTGCGTAACGTCACACGAGGATTACCTTCAAAGCATGACATATTTATGCGATTTGATGTTAATCCGTTTCGGAAAAAGCTTAATTCTATTCAGTTATGCTTGAAACACAGTCGATCTATTTAAACACAACAAACTGCCTATACTCTTCCTGTAGGCTGTAGCATATAAGTACTAATCACTATAAATCTCCGCACCGTTGATATAATTATGTTAGAATGCAGTTAGAACTCTTGACAATACATCTTTCACAGCAACGTATCTTCAAACGAGAAATTAGCATTTGCGTTTTTAGCATCGTCACTTAGCGATCAGCGGACGATCAAGTTTCGCCTCGCGAGCGCAATCGTAGATTAATCGCCGACGTAAAATTACAATTCGATGCTTAGATCATCCGTGCTCAGGTGAGCATCGTTATCGATCATTACCGCGATCAAAAGTTAATTCCTCGACATTTATCTCGGCAGTCGTCCGTGTTTTACGAGTCGCCCACCAAATCATCGCGCGACTGGTTCATTCACTGCGACGTGCCGTTATTTATCGGCGCATATCTACCGACTGCATATCATTACGTGGAGTAGGATCGAACACACGTTCGCATATTCCTTCTGCCTCGCTCATAAGTAGCGATTGAGCAAATAGTCAGCCGGCTTTTCAGCACGGTCCTCCAAGTCCAGTTTGCCTTGGATCCGCCACCGAGTTTCTTAACTTCCGTGGAACCGACGAATCGCGCGTATCCGCGGGCGTTTGCCTCGTTTTCTGCTTAATCCGCGGGAGGAAATTACAAAACCGTCACGCGTACGCGTGACCGGCGACTGCTCGTTGCTCGTGGCAAATCGAAACTTCCAGCTTGCAATCGGGTGGGTTGGGGTTGTCCCTTTTATCATTGTACCTCGGTCCACTTACAAGATACCAATACTAATGTACATGGATGATAATAAATTAGATCTCGATAAAACGTTAATGCTCACGCAGCTGGTCGTTATTAATTTAGGATATGGCTAATCGCGTACGATAAATAAGAGCATATTATCTGCGCGTCTGAAGACAAAAATCGTCATTGATAGCTTGATGATACCTGCGTCGTTAGAGCGTGATTTAACAAGAAACTGTTGCGGATTTTATTACTTATCTTTCGAATGTATCGCGCTGTAATTTATTTATCACGGATTTTAATCGCCGTCATACTTCTCTCGATGTCGAAAAAGCTACGTTTTAATTTTATTAGTAATTACAGGTTTCATTCTATCTAATCAGAATGATACGGGCGAACAGAATTTAAACCACGGTTCCCGGTGTGCTAAATTTCAGTCACTCAATTTGTAGCAGTGTTGGGTTGTAACACACGTACGTTATTAAAAACGCTAAATAAATGGGACGAATATATGTAACAATCCGATACAATACAATATTCATCCAATATGTCTGTTTCGGAGTCTTTTCCATAATTTTAAATACAATTTAATTATAAAATTGTGCATTTGCAGAGATCTAAAGTGACTGTAGCAGTATATTTTTATATCGTCTAGCGTCCCTTGACCCCATCACAGACATCGCGGAAAACCCATGATGGCGACGCCGCTTCTTTTCCATGGAAGAGCTTCTTGTAATGCACGATGGCGGAAAGCGTACCCTGTTTGGCATTTCAATCGTGTTGGCCGCGCATCGTGCGCACAACTGTTGCGAATGCAGCGATTTTTATTATTCCCTTCGCTGTTATTCGATATCGTCGATATTTCGCGCGCGTGCATGTCACGAGCGGAAAGATAATATTACTGTTATCGTGCTATGCTCCCCCCTCCGTGTCGTAAATTCGCAGAGTTATGAAAGCCTGAATCTCTCTTCTCAGAATTACTCGAATCGGCTTCAATAATCGGCTTTAATCGACTTTTCTAAACATACTCGTGTGATTAAGTCTCATTATTTTCTCGAATGGCGTTTGTAAACGCAAATGCATATAACCCGTTGAATTAAAATGAATAAACTTGTATGCAATAATGTCAGTTCCTGCTTAGTTCGATCGATTACGTAAAAATGCAGCAGCAATCAAAACAGCATCGATGTATGAATGCGTACGCGAGTGAACTCTGGATTCATCAAGCGCTTCTCATGGACGAGAGCTTAACACAAGAAAACATCTAAAGATATAAAACCAGCTCTATACGATACCGTCTTTTTCTAAAATGGTAAAAAAGTGATACGAAGAGGAAGTTAGTACTTACTCGAATAAGTACTTCTATTTATTAGACAGATAAGGAAAATCAATGGAATGAAAATTGGCCGAGGTCGCTTCTGCTTTCCGCGTTTTACCCGCTTTTACTCGCACGAGTCACAGTTCACGAGACGCAAAGCTAACGGATCGGCCGGCGCGACGCGGGCTTTTTCGCCGATTGCTTTACGACTCGCTTGATGTAACGGTCACCCGCAGCGGACTTTGTAAGTAGTCTGTTGTTAGCCGGCAATTTTCAACAGCAGGCGCTTGTCATTAAACGTCAGCGTCACTCTTAACCACTTGAGGCCATCACGCTTAAAGCGAATCGGCCAATCGTGGCCCGCAAGCACGATACCGCCGGACCTAGCCGGAGGTCTACGCGCGCGATCCGCGCCGCGACTAATTCTCTTATGCGGCGCGCGTACGCGCCCGTCCTGACCGCACTTTGTGCCATGTCCGGCATTCCCAACAGATAAAAACCCTTTTTTCCCGGTCGCCCGACTGATTGTTCGCCGATCGAACTTGTCCATTGCGGCCGCTTCGTCGCTCGCAATTATCGTTAGCGCAATCAGCTCGTGCCGATCGCGGAAGATTACTCCGAACGATCAGGCGCGCGATTGAGCGCGGATTACCCGTCTCCGGCGCGATCCGTCGCCGCCGGCGATTAAATCGCCCCTGGGGGATGCTGCGTGCTTCCTTTTTGAATCTTCTCTCCGCGTGAATGATCCCGCGCGTTAACGTCTCGCTATATATCCCGATCGGTTCATGCACGTTTATTTACATTGCCGGTAAATTATACGTTACGTGCATTAAGAGCAAGTGCCCCGATCGGAAGCACTGTAAATCAAGGGACACGGTAGCGTCGCGCGTCAAGTGCAAACTACACGTGCCATGAAACAACGCGTCAAATTCAAATCACAGTAATGAACGTTGTTCAATCGCCAAGTTATTGTCTAGGAAAGAATGTTTTATTAATAATTGAGAAGAGAACGATCAGTTTCGGCTGTATCAAAAGCGTTTCTCTGAAAGGAGCTGGAATGGCATCATGCATGAGGTATGTGTAGTACCTTGGCTTAAGGGGGGAGCCTGCTTTGGAACGCTGAAAATAAGGTATATTTTACGAATTGTTTTTGGAGAAACTATACAGCGGATCGTTATAAAACCTTGATGCATTTATTAGTACATGTTTAAAGATAAAAAAAAGTATTTTTTGATTTGAATATATCGCTTGTAGAGGTCGTCCTGGAGAAATCTTAGTGCAGCCGCGTCGCCGGCATTGCAAATTGGTGAGCATTCTCCTGCCTCCAAATTTCGTCTAAACTGAAAAATTGAAATATGTTCTCGTTATTTATGAATTCCCATCGTCGATGAACCAAAGAGAGAAGAAAAAAGTTGAAAAGTGCCAAAATGGTGGAGCTTAGAACACAAAAGTACGATTTTTAGGCAAAGTTTTTGAACTTTTTCATGCAAAAATAATTGTTTAACTTAATGTTTTTATGAATATTAAAGGTTCATCGACGATGGGAATTCATAAATAACAAGAAAATATTTCAATTTTTCAGTTTGGATGAAATTTGGAGGCAGGAGAATGCTCACGAATTTGCAATGCCGGCTGCACTAAGATGCCTCCAGGACGACCTCTACAGGCGATATATTCAAATCAAAAAATAATTTTTGTTATCTTTAAACATGTACTAATAAATGCATCAAAGTTTTATAATGATCCGCTGTATAGTTTCTCCAAAAAAATTCGTAAAATATACCTTATTTTCAGCGTTCTAAAGCAGGCTCCCCCCTTAATTAAACGCCGGCGGAAAATGAAATTACTTGAACAAGTATTCGACGAAGGAAACTTCGTTCACCAAACGAAGCGTTTACTCCCAACAAACGCTCGTGCGTGTACGTGCGGCGCGATTAAACGGATCCTTGCCGCTTATTAAACGAATACTCTCAGCGTGTACGTATACAGTGTAGAGGGACGGGTTTTTCACGTCCGGTCCCCTTTGCTGAAATGTGAGAAACTTATGTAAACGAGATGAAGTCGCAATGCGGAGAGTCGCGAGCGGGGTAGACTGCACCTGTCTCGCGCGCGGCCGCTTTCTACATTCCGCGCGCGCAATTTCATCCATTTGGCGACTCGCGGTGTTAACTTTTCAGTCGCCATGTATAACTTTTCATGCGCCCGATATAGAGCACGTTATGAATAGTGCAGGCGTCGTTCCCGGGGAGCGTTCAGCATCGCTGCCCCGCGGAGTATCGTAATTCTCTTTATCGCGTCGTGTCTGCAGTCTGGCCGCTCGCTCGTGTATATCAATGCGATACGGCCGAGTGCATACATGCATACATGCATACGTGCATACGCGCGCACGAGGAAAATCGCGTATCGCGCCGGGGCCGATAAGAAGAAATCCAAGAGCGGCGCGGTATCCTCTCGCGCGAACACGAGTCTTTCGCCTTTCGCGAACGGAACGGTGCTTTGTTGAAGAAATTTGCGGAGTGCCGCAGAAAAATCCTGTTTTCTCGTCTCATACGATTTACCTTCTGTCGACAGAAGAATCCGCGAACCGCTCGAGATCGATCGTCAGTCAGAAGATCGGTAACGTTAATCCTTTAAAGTGCTAACTGAAGTAAGGTACATTAATTTGCTTTACTCTGTAAGAGTTATGGTAATTGAAAGTTGGTGTCGTAAATCGAACACTGTGATATCACGTGTCACCTGTCACAAAATTTAGAAAAAATCTAGAATCATTATTTTATGGTTATTTTACATTTTGCTCCTTCCGCTTTTCACTTGTTCCTTTCGACTGATTCAGTTACCTGTGCTATCAGGTAACTGAATGTTAGATAACAAAAGGATATGCGAACATGCGGGAATACGTACACGGGAGGCATCATACTCTGTTTAGTACTTATAGAGAATCCCGCAAGATCTTAATCCGACTCTGGTAATAGTAGACATTTATGACACACCGCTCTGTTCCTTCCATAAGGAATCATCGTGTTCCTAGCCGTTTAATGGTGATACCTGGATAGAAAATCATTTCTCTCGAGTTGCAAGCGTCTCGCGCCGAACCACTGATCTGCATAAATTCCAGCGCAAAAGAGGAAAACGAGACGCGAGTCGTCTTATTATCCTCTTCCATCTGGCCGTCGCGTTAAATCAGGAAAATGAGCGCGGCGACTAATTTCCTCGAGGGCAGCGTCGCCATCACGAAGTCCGCGTTCAACATCGTAAATACTCCGGGGTTCCCACAAAAGCGGCTTATCCTGACGGCGCTCCAAGCGCCGGTAAGATAAGGAGGACGTGGAGGATGTCCAAGAAAGGTGCGGTCTTCTCCTGAAAGCATATTCTATTTACGCTAAAAATACGACAGGATCAGGCGAGCACGTGTCCAGAGAAATTTACATTTTCTAACGTCTCGTACAAGGCTTCAAACATGCGCGCCATAAAACCGGAAACAGATTCTCCCTCGCGAGACATCGATTTGTTCTTTCGTTAAAGACGGAAACCGGCACTCTAGCAAGCCTTAATAGACAGAGGTAAAACTTGCTGCGGAAATTCACTTGCAATTTTATATAATTTTTTTCTCTCTCTCGAAGCTTGACCATTTTTGGACACGCTCTGCCACAAGTCGCTCGCGCGGATGCAGCTGCCGAGGGAATGAATATTTTGCAGCCGCGTCTTGTCATTTGCAGTGCCGATGCAGACCCGCGGATTCAATAAGTCGCCGGCCGGTCTCGTCTTCTCGTCTTCTCCGCCTTGTCGACGACAACCGCGCGTATCCGCCGCCGGGCTTTACACGCAGGATGTCCCGTTTAAGAATATAAATGCGGGCTTATTCCGCGCGCGAGCGCGTATCCTTCCACGTTTACGAGAAGGCATTTTTACGAGACGCGTGTATTATAACGAGCGACAAGCGTTCTGTTTGTCATCCGATTTCCGGACGAATGGATGATGGGTTCGCATTGTTCGCAGATTATCTTGTTTATAAGCGGCTAAAGATGTACATGTATATTTCAATTTCCATTGAAAAGGCACATACACGGTAATTTTTATTACTGACAGACAAGTTGTTTGTTTTTATGTGTTTTCTCGAAAGCGAAGGAAAATTTTAACACGTTACACATAACGTTTATTGGAACATTATAAAAATACAACTCATGTTGTACAATAAAGAATGCAGCTAGCTTGTACTCGCTAGTGCTAGTGGGAAAAAATAAAATGCGTTATTTATTGATAATGCACTCGAAAATATTCCGAGATAACAATGGAAACGTTGAATCATCCAACCGGGCTCTGTAAGCTCATTTTCATCACAAAACTCTGTTGGATGGCTGCAACTGTTTAAGCTCTTCACAGCACGATGCATGATTCATATTTTATGCTGAACATGTGCTCTTCTAAAAGTTTTATTCGTCCCATTCGAAGATTCGTGTACAATGTGACTCCGGGCAGTGAGCTATCGGACGGATCGTCTTTATGCTAAATGTCCACGCGCGTAACGGCACAGAGAGGGCGAAGAGCCGGTCAATGGCAGTCGTTCTTTTCCGCCGTGGCATTTTTCCCAAGTCGGCGAACAGGCGCACTTGTCAACGAGACTGTACCCCGTGCTTGAGTCTCTTGAAAGCCCGCGTTCATGCGAGGCTGTGTCGGTGAAGGAGCTCGCGTGTGAGACTTAATTTGTGGTTTTGTGACGTGTGCACGCACGTGCACGCACACGGGGAACGGCGATGGCGCGCTGCGCGCGTGTGAATGGGCCGAAGACTCACCTTGAAAAGGAGTGAGTATCGAAAGAGAGTCTTGTGCGTGCGGCGCAACGCATAACGCGTGTGTAACGAATACGCCGGCGATAAACCGGCGACCCGGGGACAGGAGACGAGGAGGGCGAGGGCGCATTTTTGCAGACGCGGAAAACCGTTACGGGACGTCGTCGTCGTCGTAGGCGATCAAAAGCGCGACGTCGCTACCGGAAGCCGCGTCTCGATGATCGATGGATCACCACGATCCTCATCGTACGAAGTCGCCGGCTTGAAAGCGCTTGAAAGCGTATCGAAAGATTCAATAAAGCGCTTGTCGATCTCGAGTCTTCGATCGGAGGATTTTTACGAGGAGATCGAGTCTTCAGGAGGGACCAAGCGTCTCTCTCTTTCTCTGTCCATGGCATTTCGAGCAGTCGATGTCTAACGCCTTGCTTAACGCCTTGGAAACGCGCATATTAATGCGGCATGTTCTCCGCTCACGATCGCGCGAAGAGTAACCCGCGACGGTTGAAAAAATCAGGAGACACGACTGTGAGCGGAGACCTCAATAACGAGAAAATACGGCCGTGAAACAAACGTTGGCTGAGAATAATCTCTCTTTTTCTCTCCGCCTCCCTCGGCGGTACGAAGCATAATTAATCTCGGAGGTAATGAAAGTCGCCAGTCTCGTTGTTTCCAATCGCGGGGATAATAATGTGCATAAACGTATCGCCCGTCGTCCGCCAAGATGCGAGCGCGATCTCTTACATGGAGGAAGTGTGCGCGTCAAGCGGATTTACGAGCTGATGGAGAAGATGACACGGATGTAAATTTGTGGAAGAATTAGAGATGCCGTAAAAAGGTCACGTTGCTCTTTATGCGTATGTATCGAATTTGCATTGCGCAAACAACCCTATTGCTATAGGGAAAAAGAATATGATATCCTCACGACATCCTGTTTCATAAATATTCAGGAGCAACAAGAATTTGATCGTTACTGCTTACAACAGATGTTTCGATCGCGCAAACCGTCTGACAAAATTTCCGGCGATTTCTTTGATCAGATCAGCACTTTCCTGCAATTATCTTTGTCAATTACATACTTTCCTGTGAGAGTAAGGATTTATAATTTTTAGCGCGGATTCGTCGAGGTAAAAAACTGGAATTACACGCGATGCTCGACCGCGCGCTCCTTTGTAACGATCCGTCATCGAAAGTGATGTGCAGAAAAGCATACTATACATACGCATAATCCTGTTTTATAGAAAACTCGAGATATTCCGAATCCCCGAGGCGAGAGGGGAACGGTCGCTCCTGGAGCTGGGAGTTTCGTATTCAGGAAAGCGCGCGGTTCATAGGAAGTCTGCTACGTGACGGCGGTGTCAACCTGGGGACGAAGACACGAGAAACGATAATAAAAAGAAGAGAAAAAGAAATGCAGAGAGAAGAAACGACGAGGCGGGGTGGAGCCGCTCGACCGTTCCGCCTCTCGCATATGTAATGCGTCCTTAAGGAAATTTTTAGCTTCGCCATGCATATATGCGTTCCTGCCATGTTGGTTCGAAGAGGGTGAAATAATTGTTGACTCTGCCAAAATGCGATGGGATTTTTGCACGCAGGGAGCACGTCGGCGCGGCCGAAATTTACTCGGCTAATGCGGCTGCTGCATTAATGTGTGACGACAACGTGGTCCAGACAGAGTGGCGACGCAAAACAATGCGGTTCACCGAAATCATCATTTCATAACAATGCGTGTCTATACTCTCTGCTACCCTCGCACAGGCATCTTGCAAAATGCCGACACTCTAAGATATTGGAACCTAAGATACTCGGCCACCCACTGCTTACAATTGCGCTGAACGATTACCACTTGCAAAAGAAAACCTTTCTCAAAAAATCGCGTCACGGTGTTCCCAAGACAAATGACCAAAACCTAAAGTGAAGAACCAGCTGAATGCGCTCTAGTGGCGTTGTACCTCGAGGATACAAAAGCTCTGATGTCACCGTGTCAAACTTAGATTTTGATGAATGAACAACGTAAAGTAACGGAATAAGGTGTAAGATGAAAGTTTGAAGCAATAAATTTTCTTAAGTGTGTCTCATTTATTTTCTTTTTCTTTTTTTATGTGAGGCAAGCTCCATTTCTAAGCAATGCTTTCCAGAATCTTGTATTCGTTTCAAATTCTGTATTCGAGCAGAAATTCAGACTGCTGATGATATCGGTTATATTTTTCTTAGCGCGTCCGACATGTGTTTTCGATGGAGATGAAGATTTACGAGTCGCCCGTTGGTCTGGCAAGTGAGTAAACACCAGCAGTTTCTAAATTGCATCGTCTCGGGAGCGTAAAAATATTAAATGGACGACTGATAATTTTGGAGACGGAGTGACGTCATGGTCGACGCCAACGAGGGTTGGTACATTATGACAAGAAGGGACCATTTGACCCCACTCATTGTTTCTAATCCCACAATAAATTGAAGCAGCTGTACCGGCAATTGATACAAATTTACGTACAGTCCGACTCATAAGGCGCAGTTCTTACGCACTACGAAGCTGTCGCGGCTTGGCCTCGTGTGTATAACACGTTTATTAAATTGTATTCCGTTCTGTATTTTAGGTATAAATCTTCTCTTCGATTATGATGAGTCATGAGTTATTAAGAGCAATATAAACACATCGTAACTTTTGTCATCAAAATAAAAGATACAAATATGAATGCTATCGTTAATGTCATATCGGAATATTATTAAGTAAATCATATTGAATATCTTAGTTTAAGACAGAAATATATAAATATCTAAAAATAGTAAATTGCGTGTAGTTATATTTTTAGACAGATGTGTATGATGTGTAAAAAATTTTAAAATTCAGTAAACAATGTGATTTTAGTCAAGAACGTAGAAAAAATTGCATATTCAATCAAGGTATTTAAAAATATTGTATTTAAAAATGTATAAAATTGTAAAATGTATAAAAAGAGAGAAAGAGAGGAATAAAATTATGTATAAAATTAAATATACTTCCAATAATTCAAATAATCAGAGGTTTAAAAATAACCTGACAGTTGCACGTGTCTCCTTTTTTCTCCTTTAAAGGAAGAATCGCGGAATTATCGACTTGGCAACAGATAAGCATAAATATTTCATGCATTTTTGCGAAAATGGAATCCGCATCAGCAACTGGCAAAAAAGGCGATCCTTTTTCAATTTCGTTTTCACGTACACATAAAGGTTTAAAGTTTTCAAAAGATATACGAAATATCCTAAAATTATATATATTCTGTCTTATTCTGCAATTCGATTTAAAAAAAAATATGTATTTACTCTGCACTCTGTTCTTACGATTAAAAACTTCAAACTAAAATGCAATGTAAGATGTAAAATCATCACCGTTCTAAAGCAGAAGCAGAAAGTACGTACAGTGCTGTTTTTTTTTTCTCGGATAAGACGATGGCGGTATCGCCGACGTGGGCACGGAAGAATCAGATTTTTGCTACAGGCGATTCACGTCAGCGCGTGGCGGTTCCGCGGCTGCCATGTATCCGCAACGAAGATAAGGCGGATTGACGCGGGCGGGCTGCATGCCGAGATAACACACGACCGTTGATTTTTCCGTGGAGTCAGTTGGAAGTTATCGGACAGCCTCCGGAGGTCAGGCCGGGGCCCGACTCCGCTTACAACCGTTCTTGTGCCTCTCTTCTTGCACGCGCGGAGTAACCCTACGCGCGATCATCTTTCTTCGCCTGCCCGCCTGTAAAATGTCAGGAAAGGGCGCGGAAATACGCGCCCCCGTCGACTGCACAATCTGAGTATCGCATACTCGCATTGAGCAGCACGACGCTTCCTATCAAACACACGTAACATACTGTACTTTCTTCAAGACTTGTAGCTGATATTTTTGTATCTCGCAATTTTTATTTTTATTAAAAAATTCAATCTCTCTCCCTTTCTTTTTATTTGAGAGTTCCTTCACTTTTTTCGGTGTTTTTTATATTGCTTTTTAGTTTGCTGTCAAAGACTCCGTTTTCGAGTCTTCCGAGGTATAATCGAGCGAGTTTTTGTAAGAGCGATGCGGTTTTCTCGAGACAGATTTTAATACGCCTGACTGTTGCCTCGGATGCACGCTGCGTGCCGCGGGTCATTACTTATTTTCATTCCTCCCGGAACAATTTTAGTGTCGGATTGATTGCACGTTGCATCCATTGCAGGAAGCTTTGTTTACGTGAAACTCTCGGTTAGTTAATCGGCCAGCGATGACGACACGCGATTTATCGTGCGCGTATAATTATAACCCGCGGTAAAAACGACATGACTCGGCTTTAACGGAGAGGGATCGGTCGATTATGTCGGTCGGTGTTATTCAAATTAATTTTGTGATAACCGCAGATAACCCCTTGCGGGCAAGATAACGCTCGTCACGGAAAATCGAGGAAGGCATGTTTGCCTCGCTTGATCCTTCTGTAGATCTTTCGTAGAAAGTGTATAAACCCCGCAAGACACATATCTTTTTTGTCTTTAAACATGATTAATAAGCATGATAATCCAATTCGTTATTTTATGCGTTATTCCTATCATTTTATTGCATAAAATATATTTCACGTTTTAAAAAGCAAAAAAGCGAAAAAGTATCGATAACGCTATAACCTTTTGCACTTCATTTAATGTAAATTTGATTTTGACAAACTTTCAATATGAAATAAATTACATATGTATATAATGGAAT
Organism: Ooceraea biroi; assembly: GCF_003672135.1. Classification (NCBI taxonomy): domain Eukaryota; kingdom Metazoa; phylum Arthropoda; class Insecta; order Hymenoptera; family Formicidae; genus Ooceraea; species Ooceraea biroi. The sequence continues at coordinate 5,247,588 of NC_039506.1, forward strand.
GCGTTATTATTTATCAATATAAGTACGACAAAGTAAAATAAGATAAAGCTGGCTTTCTATCAACTATAGGATCATCCAAAGTTGTAATTACATCTTCTGTGACTAATAGTATTTAAAATTAGCAAATAGCATACAGATAACACACAAAAAACGCTAACAATGATGCAATAGATACTTCTCTAATGTTCTAAAAAAAAGAAGAAAAAAATTACAAAAAAGGTTCGCGCATCTTCACACAATGTTGAGAGGAAGAACTACTTGCCGAGCACTCCATCCGCGGTTCCGAAGGAGTCGCTAATCGTGGGAAGAGGGTCGATCGAGGCGCGCGGGGAGACGGGCATACACGTGGTCTCGTTTCACCTCTTCGCGCGGGACGTGAAAATTAATTAACCCGCCGTCGTAATTTCACGGAGAAACCCGGCGAAGTCGAGGCGAGTCCGGTCGGCGGCAGCCAACGCGGCGATCGGCGTGCAATCATGGCGTGCCGAACCGCCGACATTGCGGTACAATGTCACGCGGTGAAACGCTCCTACGCGCTGGGAGACTTACGCAATCAACCCGCGGGATGAAGGTGGGATGTAAGTGCGAGAGAACCGAGTCTTTATCAATGGCTCGCAGCGGCAGCGGCGGCGGCGAGGGAGCACCTCTCCGACAACGTGCGCAAGAAAGGCGGGAACCTTTGATCCGGGCGTTTCATCTCGGTAGGCCTCTCGCGCCTCTTGCAACTTGTGTTTATACGTAAAAGCCTGCCCGAAGTTCGCGTTCTTACCTCAACCCTTAGGATGCATGACGTGTTTTTCTGGTATTCCACTCGAGCCGCGGTAACCGCGTAAGAAGTGGATCCGGAGACTGATCACGTTATCCGTGTAAACGAATTTATTTCGCGTTCTACCGCTGATCTACGAGTGTGGAAGTAAGTTAGATAACACGTCCCGGGAGCAGAAATCTCCCAGCCGCGATCATTTTCGCCCGTATCGCGCGTCCTGGAGTCAAATCTGTCATTGTCAGTGTTTCTTGTTGCAGCATGAAAATATTTCTTCGGAATAAATTGTGTCCAAAAAATATTATTTCTAGGATCAGTAAAAGTGTGCTGTATCGCACTCGCATACACAAGCTTCTTCGTTTCATCATCGTATTAATTATGCTGTAGAAAAAGATGAAGATGTACTCGTAAGAGAGCGGCATTAACGGTAGACGAATTATTTCTTCTTGCATGCCCTTAGTTTTACGAGCGAGCATTTGAAATTCAAGATATCCCGCTATCTCTATGCCAATTAAGTCACGTCATCAATGCAGGCCGTTGAACCTATCGCGGCCCTTACAAGAGACACTATTGAGGGAACACGTGTGCTGAATGTACATAACATTTTGAACGGGGCTGCATATACAGTTAATTCAATTTTATCCTCTTTTTATTTGCGAACTTGATCTTAAGGGGATTATTTATGAAGGCATTGTTCTTCCTCGTCGTTATTTGTACTTTTTACCGGGCATTGCGCTGTGTGAGATTTCGAAAATTTCCGAGCATTCATTCGTTCCACAGTGCTAGCAATTTTACGTAATGCCTATAAATAAGTGTCCTTATGAAAATTGATACAAACGACATATTACGCAAGGAGATTCGCAGCTAACAGGGCATGAAACAGGCGAATTCAAGGCGAATCTCTTTGTTACATCTGAGATAACAATCTTTATGAGGAGGTTGATCAATCCGTGGAGGTTTCGGAGTCATACGTAATTTGCGAAGTTTTCGCTTACCCACAAGGTCGTGCGACGCGAGAAGTTACTTTGGGTCACTGATGAATCCACGTAGAATTCTCTTGTAATCTTCGCGGAGCAACATTTGCGCATCAAAAGGCTGCCACAGCTGAAAGCGTTGGGATATTTTTTTCGTTACGTCCGTTTAGCATCTCAAGAGGCCTCGTCGTGAGCTACGAAAGCTCGTTGATCCTGACAGCGAGCGATCCTCCCCGTGTAGAGGAGGAATAAATTGAAAGGATCTAACTGGCAGAACGGTCGAGGATCGATGGTTATAGAACAGGCGAGCCACTCTCCGAAGTGAGAACGAGATGAATGACTGGCCGCGAACTGGTCTGGTCGGGTTCGAGTGTCTATCTATGTATTGTACAGAGTCGGGGAAGTATCGGAGGCTGCGAGTTGTGGAAACCCAAGCTGAGGCGCAAGCCTGCGACGCGACATATTCTACCAGGAAACGTTTAATATGAAATAAGCTCGCGTGCGCGTTCCTCGATGTAAAAGCGTAAAAAGCAACGCGGTATAAATCCGTATCGAATATCAGGAAGTCGAGGGGCTAAATTTATATGAACTCGCAAACGAACCTCGCGCGCGAGGTCAGACGGCGTGCGCGATTATACGTGAGGTTTAATCCGACTGGACGCATTTTATTGGCGATTTGTCCAGCTTTCGCGCTCTTTCTGTTTTGCTAACTTCGAAGAATATCAGTATTGAACATTTTTTGCTTCCAGTTCAACATTATGGAAGAATTAATTTCGTCACTTGGAATATTTTGTGAAAAGAAGACCGTCTCGTTTGCCAGCTATTATTCGACAAGTGTTGCAAGTGTTTGAATGTACGAAGAATGGTTCTAAATTATTACGTCCACTGTATCTCGGTACAAGACTGCGTATTAGCGATTATTCATGGCAAGTTTTATATTTCAGTAATACTTTGCATTTGTCACAAAAAATAAAAAAAAATAGTTTATAATATACATGAATATATTCAATGAATATTATACTTATTAATATAAAATCAAGCTAATAGCTTTGATGGAATCATTAATAAAGACTTAGTAAAGCATAATGTTTTATGCGCATACCAGACCAAGCACTCTTCAAGTTCTTTTACATTAATTTGCATGATTTACATTACTTTTGCAGACCTAAAGGACGTTCCCAGAAGTCTTCCTTTTGACAGCATATAAAGCACACTTAAATGTACCTAACTACCGTCCTGCGGCGAAAAGCTGTTATCATGACGTCCGCGGCTGCAGCAACCGCGCTGCAGGACCGCCATATTGAAAGAACAAGCGGAGCGCCGACCACCCCTTTTCTCTGATAGCAGAACAAAGGAAATGCACGGACACGGTGGCGATAGCGAAGTGACTTTCAACTCGAATACCCCTGCGACTCTTTAGCCGCACTTTCGTCCCCTCTCACGTTCCTTATGTCCTTCTCGGAACTGATACGCTAATGATATCAAACTTGAGTGTAACACGAGTCTCGTGCGCCAAATCAACTGCACAATGGCATCGTTATTGTGACCGACAATAAAACATTTATTGACAGTTTAGAATCAGGCTATCGGAACCGCCAATTCCATTAGCGTTGGTGGAGGGGGAGGAGGCGAGAACGCGCTTTTCGTGGACCCCCGACGTCCGGCGTCTGAGAAGCACTGCCGAGAAGCGCAACCGATGGACCAAGACTCACACGCACGTGCACACTCTCGTACCAGAGGGGGAGGGGGCACTCTCTCACACGCGAGATCCGTAATTCCAAGAAGCGTACAGTCATCGGAAAAAGTGAACGAGGGGGCAAGAGGGTTCCCGGCGAGGGAAGAACTCTGGGAGGCGCGGAGGTGTCAGGAGGGCTGTTGGCGCCTGACGGTGGTGGCAGAGTGCAAATGCGCGCATTAGCGGTTGGGCATATTCATGAAAGTTCCTTGACATCGCCGGGGCGGTCGCGGGCGAATGACCAAAGCGAGTCGCCGGAGGTCGGTCGCGTGAAAAAAAAAGAGACGCGCCGCATTGCGGATTTCCTATTGTCACGCGTGACTAGCGCGGCTTCGACCGGCAGTTTTCCGTATCAGGCTATGGTTCGATTCCGGTGGCTCGATCGTCGATTCAACGTTTCCGCATGGGCATCACAGAGAGATCCTTGTGTCGGTTCGGGCGATGTATCCATGACGGATGCTGGGTAACACGAGACTGCGTGTTAATAAATTTTAATCCGCTGTTATTAATATCGGTTTTTTTTATTGCAAAACCGTGGCGAGAGAAATTTGCAAATCAATTCTGCGGAATAAAAGTTTATTTGTTCGCTAGCCTTTAATGTTTGATTTGAGAGTTGCGCTAAGCATTTTGATAATTAATAATTAATAACAGTTAATAATAAAGTTAAAAATACAAAAAGATTTCTAAGTAATACACGTACAGAATGAGTTTTTCTGACAAAATAGCTCTCAGGTTTATCTCATGTAAATGATATTTTCTCAAGACTGCAAAATGACGAACGGTCAAAATTAATAATGGGCATATTATTTCGATCGACTCTCTTGCCGAATATTTTGTGTGCATACCTCTGCTTTATACAAATTATTTTCGTGTTTGATACTCGATGTATTCTTTTAGACAACCAAATGGTAAAAAGAAAGGGCACCTGCAAGGAACAAGTGTAGATCCTCTATTTTTCTATCCGAAGAACACCTTCGGCTCTTTCTATCCGCATGGTTCCTCCTTTTTGCTTCAGTTCCGTGTCCGTTAGCATGAAAGAAGCATATTCATGAACAGTTTTTTCTTTTTTTTTCCATGTCGACGACCCCGCGCAACCGTGAAGGGACATCGAAGGAAGAAACAAGGAGCCGCTTGTGCCGTACGTGTGACGTGCGTGAACCAAACGACTCCTCTCGAAGGGCTCGCATCGTCGATTTCCAAACAGCGCTTATTTGCATCCCGATAAGTCCATTCGATACACGGGCAGTCGTCCTGAAGGATCGTGATGTATCGTTCTATGCATTTTTCATAGACGTGCCACGTTCACATCCAGAGGCGGAAGGAACTCTTCCCGCGAGAGCTCGCGCAACAAAGAATATATAGAATGCATCGCCTTGACAATTCCGAACCTTTTAACCCGTGGTTAACTAAATATGTATAAAGCAAAATTTTGTCCATATTAATCACGTTAAATCTATTTCATATGCGAGCAGTATAATTAATTTTTTCCAATGAATATTATTTATCGATGATATGAATGATGAGTTTTCTCTCGAAATTATTTGTATGATTCGACGGCGTTAGGAATTTAAGCTATGCACTAGAACATGTTAATATATCGGAAAATAATTCTTGTTATATTTAAGCACGCACTTGTTAATGTTACATTTCTGATAACGTTGGTTCTAAAGTGTAAACCGGCGAACTCTAATTCTGCGCGCGGATGTACAAGCTTTCATGTTTTAGCGTATATCATCTCGTTAACGCGAGAGCTCGAGAAATGAGGCATAATTAAAAAATTCAACTTGCTTATCCCTAGTTCGCCTATCTTGTTTAATTATGCGTCACTGTGAAGACATAACAGCATATCAGCTCTACCTCCCTCTCTCTCTCTCTCTCTCTCTCTCTCTCTCCCTCTGTCTGTCTATCTTTGTCTCTCTGTTGCTTGCAACAATAAACACGCCGATAAATCTGAATGTTGTAAAACAGTTGTTGCTAACTTGGTAATATGCGAAAACGATGACATAAACGCGAGCGCAACTTTCCAATCGCGATTATTGAACTTATTATTAATATACATTGCATTCACGCGGTGACCGATGTGTCTTCGCGTGATCCTTGACGTCTTCGTAGCGATTGACTCCGCGTAAATAAGTTTTAACCCCTTGGTGCATATAACGTAGCACGTCACGCGCGTGGCGTGACTCGTGCTTCGTAAAACACTTTCTTCATTTTTCTTTCGTAAAATTCTGCGGTATTTATCGAAGCATTTCTTTAATCGCAGCTATTTTATACGTTACACAGGCGTTTCTGCCTCTTCAAACTGCAATGTGACGTAAAGTATGTTATAAGAATATGTGACATGTATTTCCTTACAAAGATGGCATCTTTTGTTCCATTTTTGTAAGGAAGAAGTATTCCCTTTCTTGCTTTCTTTCGAGATAAATTTGACACGTGAGCAAAATAATGTGCACAGTAGAAGGATCGCTCTTGCGCATCATGTGTAACGATTAGATATTATATCTCGCGAAGGCTCGGCACATATATGCGTTGGACGTACGTCGTGTTTGCACGTACACGTGCACGCAAAGAGAGCGAGCAATAAATTACGGATGATCCCGGTGCTGATGATTGTTCCGTTGACTCGATGAACATATGCTTTACTTCCGCGGACAGCTGATTTACGCGAGTATTTTTCGCGCCCGGTTTTACGCAAACATTTCACTGGTGTGGATAGATCGGATGAGCGGTTTATGATATGTATTTAATGATATCTCTCGACACGTGACTTGCGTACGAGATATCTAGATGAAAGGCGAAAGCGCGCGAGAGCCGAGCCCACCACATTGAAAATATTATAGAGACATTAGTCTTAAATCTATCGTAATCGTTGTTCAAATTGTACAATCAAAATTGAAAATTCATGTTGATTCTAACAAAAAATAATCAAGTATGAATTTTTTTTACTAGTGATGTAATTAATTGACTAGTATCATCTCAATCTTGATACAGGATTCAATGTAAAATCAGCTATTTCATTTACAATTCATTTGTCTTTTAAATGTTCTTCTGTATTACAACGTTCTCAGAGATAATCATAAATACTGGCTCCCAGCGAATTTCGACAGGGACATAAGTTTGAGATATCGCCTCTTAAATTTAATAGCATTGCTGTAATTGCTTCGTTCATTACGACAGTTAGGTCTAATGTCCGTTAATTATAATTTTAATTTAATTTCTATTACTTATACCTACTTTTACTACAAGAAGAGACAAAGCCAATAAATCAAAGTAACCGTACATGACAAAAAAATTAAACTCAAGATTTCTTGAAACGAAACATCCATTTCAAGCTCGGCAAAAATATACGGACACCGTATATTCGTCTTGAATCATGATTGAAGTTAAACAGTGCGGACTGAAGTTAAGCCAGCCGCGTACGTCCTTCACGTTCCCCGACCGAGGGACCGGCCCAGAAGACGAAGGAACCAACAAGCGCGCGGTAATATTTCGACACAGCGCGTCCCAAAAATCCGCGCCCGCTCGTGAAGGGTCCGCTCGCTTTCGCCATCGGACATTTCCAGAAAGCAGAAAGCGATTCGGGGCCTCGAGGATCATCGACCTGGGGTCGGTAATTAGGACAAAGTAGACCACACGCGGGTCTGACCTCCGGTCTCACGTGGTCGCGCGAACAAAGGGCAGAGAATCTGTTTCTGCGAGACCGATGTATATAATATAACGTATACCTGTATGCGCGCGTAACGGATACGCAGCATATGCGTGCACGAAGAGGAACCGCCTTGGTGCTTTACGACGTGAACACACGCCTCCTACGGCGGCCACACTTGGCTCGACATCGGCGTCATCGACGGACAAAGAGTGCGCGCGATGGCTCCGCTGATGGTCGCGACCCTCTTCTCGCCGGAAGTCATCGTATCCTTCTAGCCGATATCGCGAACTTCGGCCTCGACCCCGCATGCGGTGAATTCTCCAGAGACTTCGCTCGGGCTTGTCGTAATGTCTTCTGACCTCATCCGAGAGTCAAAACATTGTGCAGCTGTAAAATGAATGATCCTTTGTGCTCACCCTTGCACCTTCATGCTGAAGAGGAGTATAAATTTGACACTGTCTCTGCGATTCGTACTCGAAGACGTTCTTTATGTAAATTCAATTTTGAAGTAACAGCTCTGAATGTAAAATATTATAATTATATAAATTTATATTATAATATTATAAATCCTCCCTTTTCCCTCCCCAAAAAAGGAAAGCGCATGAGGAAACTCCCATCTGTTCTTTTTCTTCTCCTGGCTTCGTTCTCGCGTTAATTTCTCTTCTCAGACCCCACTAGTTTCCCGTTTTTTAGCGTTCTTTTTTGTGACTCACAAATCGTTACTGCTAAAATTACGCGAACCGTGTCGAGAGCGTAATCGCAAGGTGTAAGTCGATCTCCAGTTACGGAAGCAAGCGTTGGCTTGACCGATTGCGAAAATGGTGCTCGATTTCGGTAGTATCTCGCGAACGAGAAACGTTTATATAATTAATAGAAAATCCACAAAGAGATCACTGAAATTGGCAGTGTGTCGGATACATTGCGCACTCGGCGGTTAATGCGAAAACGTGCGCAACGAGAAGCGGACACGAGCTGGTCTTGCCGTATCCTGGTCGACAATTGGCGGGTGCATCAATGCAGAACGTTAAGCCGCATTGCGCCGCGAGCCAAGTCGTAACGAGAACCGCGAACAACGTGAAAAACGCGGTTCTCAGCTTACTGACAGTTAGCCATAACGTCGCGAGAAACGAGTCGATCGATCGAGAAACAGCGTTCGCGCGCGGACGCGCCGTCCGGCAGGAATCAGGTTTCAGAAACGCGGAAAAACTCGTTCCTCTAACGAATGATCAAATTTTTTGTACCCTCTGCGATCGTTTCCGCAGCTGAGGGGAAATCGCGACTTTCCTTGGGACTAAAGCTTCCGCAAGAGTTATCGCTCGCGATCTCGATAGAGATTTTCTAGCAGCGGTTAATTTGCTATACGTATACAATACGTATTTTCATGGTACTTATACATTTTTTAAATATAATATATGAAAAATCTTAATGTTTTAGAAACATTATAATTAGCTATTTATAATTAACTATGTAATTAATAAATACTATAACGTAGTTTTGAAAAAACTAAAATAAGGTATTCGCTGAAAACACTATTATTTCCTGTTCTTAGTAACAATTTAGTATGCCAATTAAGTTTTTGATAAATTGTGAGATTTCGGAGAATGACGTGTCAGATAAAAATTATTCTCATTTTATAAGAGAGATAACAACTCAAGGTAACTGCCCAAGTCATTAAAAAAATGATTCATCCTCCGAAACGAAAGTTTTATCTTTGCAAGAACGTTCAAATTTCATTTTTCTGCAAAGATTGATACATCTTTGTGATCACGAAATTCTCGCGGTGATGAGCATCTTATAACAATGCGAGCCAAAGTACATGAGTGACTCAACCTTTTGCCACACTTGTGTGACTCAGGCCACTTTCACAATTACCATTATTACGGACAGAATCGACGATCGAGCTATTTATATCGGACGCTATCGCGCACTGCCATTGAAAAATTTCTGAGCTTCCTCGAAGTTGACACATCATTATTATTCAGTGTAAGATGCATTGTTAGTCATGAAATGTTTATTATTAATGTTGTCGTGATTTTCCGATACAGAGTACTACGCCGATAAATCGTTACATAATTGAACGCTATCGGAATTCTGAGAAAAATATCAGGCGAGAACAAACTTAACGCAATTTTTTATAGATCGCTTTTTCTTCATTTTTTTATTGCTAATTGTATAGCTATCCTGTTGACATTTGTCTCAATCCCTAATCATCCTATCAGCTGTCACAAGCAATAGCTAAGCTATTCTTTCAGGTGCTGCAATCGTGATATTGTTCTTTCTTTCTAATATTTCAGACATAATGTTTTTCTGGAAAGGACAATGATGATAATTAATCAATAACGTGCTTTCTTGAGTGAACTTTTTAGTTGACTTACGAGAAGCAACATAGTAATGTTGTGATGATTAAACAACATTAAACTTACATTTATTTAACATTTTTAATGTAATAGTATTAATAAAATTTTCCATTGTTTTCTATTGACATCAACAAATACTTAAAAATTAGATACTTCTTTGCATCGCGATATTCTCCGCTTAGGTAGTTGACTAATAACGAAATTAATAGTCAATTTGTACGGCGAAGTTGCGTGATCGGCCCGCCGCGTTAAAAGCTTGCTCGCGCTCCGCGATGCGTGCACAAGCGTGCTTACGAGCATTAGTCAATGCACGATTTTGCAAACTGGTTCCTCGATAGAGCGAACGGGTTTGCTACATCACGCATACATTTCCCGACGATTTTTTTCGCCGGTGCAAAGTGTGCCGCAAAAAAAGGAGCGGCGCCTGTGACGGATAATGCGAAAACCGATCGCGTATGTCGAAAGCGCTTACTTTCCGTTTCTTTCCGCTCACGTTTGCCCGTTCGATCGAAACGGGATAACGAAATTAATGACGCACCCAGATATATTTTGCCGGTCTTTTAATGATTACGTGTGACATCACAGTTGAATTATGCCGTTTCTTGGAATTGCACATATGACAAATATAAAAATATCACGAATCGGAGAAAACTTGTTCGTGAAGAAATATAAAAAAAAGTTTAGGATATTGGCGCACGTGGTTGAATATATAATTATAATATTATTGATGATATTATTGATTCGTTTATTTATAATTTTTATATTCACGATTTAATTTTGCTGTAAAGAATACGCGGGCGAATATTCAAAATACTGTTAAAAATACGTTCGAATAACGATATAAAATAATTAATGCAAGAACACTTGTATATAAACAATATTAAAAAAACTTGGTATATAAAGTAGAAGCTAGCTATTTTTTTACTAAAAACTGTCTCTACCGTCATTAAAAAAACTTATTACTGACATTTCTGCTGAATTATATTTTTGTTATTGTAATGGATAGAATACCAAGAAGGATCACATCCGGGTTTCCAAAGAGCGATTCTGGATATTTTTATCAGGATTCTGGGGAATGTTGCAACCGAATGTAATAACACGCGGTAAATCAGGTATGCTGGAAGCGGCGTTGTTGCAACTTTCTCCGTTTTGGCACTCACCGTGCTTGATTTCAATCGCGGATCTTTTAACATTAATTAAAAGCGTTATTTAAAAGACTAATGAAGACATTAATGGTCGAGTTATGAACGCATAATCTTTCGAATCATGTTTTTACGATTATCACGTTTTGTAATGTGGAGCGTTAGGCAAAATTTCACTTCCCGTAATAAACACGAAAAGAAACTCGTAATATTTTTTTATTTATAATTTATATATTTATATATAGCGGAGATAATTTATGATATCAAACTAAACGAGTGAAACGTGACAGGAAAATAATTATTTTCGCTGATACTTTGACGTAGCAGGGGAGTCTGTGTATCCCCAATCGTGTGCAAATGATTTTTGAGCAAACAGAGTCGGAAAGAAACGGAAGGACAGATGAGCATACGCCGGCGCTTACTTCCATCGTGTGTACAAACTACGCGCACGTGACACAATGTGCTCAACTCTGAATAGTTATTCTCGGAACAAGGATGACTCCGTTGGACCCGCGTAAGCGCAAAAAGAACGCAGAAGAACGACCGTAACGGTGAGACAACGATGGGGGATGGTGATGCGTGGTGATGCTAGAAGATGAGGCTGCTCAGCGATCGGCAGGATCCCACGAATCGATAAACTATTTCAGCGAAACGCGAATGCGCCCAGCATCCACGCCCGTTTTGCAACGGCCATTCGCGCCGTTGCCGCGCACACACACATACGTGCGCACACGTAGTGGCACAATTATTGTAATTGCGTCTCATGCATAGGTAATGTTATTTACTTCACATGCTCCTCCTCTCACGGATACGTAGCCGATTATAATGAAGATCGTTTTGCAACGCTCGTAATCTTCCGATCTCTTCGGCCGTGCTGCAGCGGCACCGTTTCAATACGCGGGCACTCAAGGTAACCGCGTACTACACGTTCACTATTTTTGCAGTTTCATTCTCATGGCGCTATCCGGCGTGTGTCCCCCGTTTCCTGCTTTCGGCTTCTGTAAAACGCGACATCACGGATTACATAATGGGAACATCCGCTGCACGCGATCTCGATATCAGCTTGATTCTAGCATCATTTTTGATTTTTTGTACTGTGACGTTTCTTATCGCATGCCCCTTGCTATCATTTCTATCCATGTATTCTCTGTATTAGTAATATAAATTGCAAAAATAGTTTACGTCGATGGTGTATCAAGTTAAGGATTAATTATGGTATGTACAATGCGTTATATTATGCATTAAACGAAACATGATTCGGAGATAGTCTAATATTTATTGGAACGTTTGGTAATATTCCGAATGAGCCTCGGAGCCGGTGCGGATGCACACATGGCTCAACGACGAGATGTTTTCATCTGCAGGCATGCTTTATTTCGGATGATTCGGCCGGGGGAAAACACATTCGACATCAGCACTCCACGGGCATTTCGGAAACTTGAATGGACGCCAAAATCCGCGCGCTAAAATAGGCATCGAAAGATAACATTTTTTTTCTCGTGCGTAGACGGAAACGAGAATATCGCTATTTATAAACGTCAAACATTCTTTGCGCCTAATCGTTCCTCGAGAGTCCCTTCCCTTCTTGCATGCTCGAATCGTGTACTTCACGATGATTTTCAGTAATCTTCGGCTCTCCATTAGTTTTGAGTATTCCTGATGTTAAGAAAGTAAAAAGCGCCGTAATTGTTTCTATCCGGCAAGACTGCAGTGTGATAATTAGTTTAATCGTAGTAAAAGCTGTAATATCGCGCCAGTGAAAGTGAGCCCGAAAAGCGTTCGGCAACGGAAGAATCCACATCTAGCAAATAAATGCTAATATCTGTAGTAGCAGCTAGCTCGTGATTAGCACCGTTCAAGTGCGGTGCACACTTTGGCTGCCAAGCAGTTATCTTTCATTATAACCACCGTGATTTTTCTGAAACCGGTCTACCGACTCAAGCATGAACATCTTACGCATAGGACTCTCACTATCACCTTGAAAACCTTGTCGTTTCATCTTGAGAAACGATAAGATGACAGCGTAAATACATTGCTCTTGCAAGCATTGAGTGAAAGTTTGTATCATAACATACATGTAATAAATTAACATATTTTAAAATAACATACATGTAATAAATTGACATATTTTAATGTATCGTTAATCATTATTAAGACAACATGAAGAAAACTTATTGTAATTATAATTAGTAAAAGAAAAGTCCTTATAAGTCCTTATAATCAACGAACTAATACGATTAGCATTGTTGTCGGTACTTTTTAAAGAATTATTGCATAATTTCTTAATTATTTTATGAGATTAAGCGAATCAATGCGAAAGAGAATCATGAAAAGTGGCACGTTGAGAACACTGCTTGATCAGAGAGAAGTCACGAACGCAAAAAGGAAGGCGATGTGAGGTAAAAGAGTTTTGTTTGGGTAGGAAAAGAACAAAAAATGGAATGGCTCCAGAAGCCGTGGAGCCCGAGCACGTTCGGTTCTTTGTTGAGGGTTCGGCCATAAGTTTGTGCAGTAATTACGAGATGGAAATTTTTGGAAGTGAACCCTTAAAAAAAAGAAGTTAACAGCAACGCAAATTTGCGTTTTAGCGTGCAGTGGTAGAGAACAGCCCGGAAATAATATCTAAATGCATTTTATATTATAGTTTCATTATCATTATTATATTTATATAAAAAGTTGATTTAATAAAATATTTCCTACAAATCAAATGACTGTTCCTAACATTTTACGTTTTACCGGAAATAAGAGAACCTAAATGACTATCATCTGTGACTAATGGAGTCTCAGTAATTATTCTTGTATCACGTGTGAAAAGACAAACTGAAACAAAACGACAAGTGGGAGCCACTTGATGGCGGCTTCGAGACTCAATAAATGCCTTCTCTGACAATCGAAGCCTGTTCTTAATGAGCAAGAAAGGACCCTCTGAGTACGTTTTCGGTGTCTGCTTCGTATCATGTATTTCTGCCGATTAAAGGGAAAAGCAGAGGACATCCTCGAAGAGACGAGGCGTGATGAGGAAAACTCGGGTACTCGATCGTTATTTCTAGCGCGCGGGATACCCAAGTAGTCGGGTCTGACAGGTCGGGATGGTTTCTGACCTGCTAAAACAAACCCCGGACCTATCTCGGACCGGTTTTTATCCTAGTCCCTCGCTCTGGAGCCCAGCATGCTCTAAAACGAGTGGATACCCCACTGTGTTGTCTTAGTCTCCGGCTAGGCTGGCCCTTGAGCGGATATGTGACGCCGTAGCACGAGTTTACGCTAAAGAACCTCCATTCTGAGAGTACGGCTAGATGCCTACATTATTTGACTGGCAATTTTCAAAAGGTCGCTTGCGAAATGGAGCCGAGCCTTCCTTCTCGACCGATTTCTCGATGCTTTCGTAGCATCGTATATTAGCCTTGGCTGTAACACGGTTTTCAGTTACGAGAAACGTTCGAAAACTGAATCTACGGATCTCTGACCTGCTTCTGGAAGGATTGAATGACGAGATTTGAGTGTAGCGGATATTAAACGTCATTATGTCTCCGTCACTTCATGCGCGCGCGTACAAGAGTAGCGTACAAAATCATTATTAAAGCTGATCGCAAATATCACTCGCAATTTTCAAGTAGAAAGTAGGCGCGTAATGTGGCGGAGACGATGTGCGAGTGCTGAGAGTCCTCTAAAATTCTCGATGCAATACCCCGCGGTAATTTAATCGTGACGCTCATATTAACTCCGCCACCTAGACCTTCGCCCGTATGTTTTGACATTCCATAAACAGGCCAGTGGTCACGAGCAAACTTAATAACGTGAGCCAATCCGTCGAGCCCCGTCATGCGGCTCACGTACGAAACCACGTACAAATATTTTTCATTGAGTAATCGGTACGTCATGATTACATGAATGTATAATTATCCGACGCTTGTTTGAACTCGAGGAGATGCCTATCGATCATGTAAATGCCGATGTCGTTAATAGAAGTACAAAAAGCGAGATTTTACGCAACGCAATGCTGCTTTACGTCGACAATGCTTCAACATCAAAAATTACAAAACAATTACAAAAATTACGTCACATATATAATAAAAAGATAGTCGTTAAGGATAAATTAATAATAACTAATACTTTTATTCTGATTTCTCTAAAACATTACAGTCGCAATACATGTGTTTATTCTCTGTACGGGACACCCGAGGCAAAATCACCCAAAGCGATTGCCCGAGATGAGACCAATTTGCGTCTTACTTTGTTCATGTACCGTGTTTTAATGCAATCCTGAAGATCGAAAATAGTGGCATATATCAGCACGAGCATGAAAATAAACGACATCCACATCCAGCGGCGAAGTTGCATTTTACAACTACGTTACACGCGATGAAACGCGTGCAGCGCACGAAACGGCTGCTTCGAGCGGACGCTCGTTCGTGTTCGATTGTAATAAGCAGTGGATGCATCGCGCGCACGGATGTTTTATGTATCCCCCGAAACAAAAGATTACATAAATTTTTTATTGTGCGTATCGAAGGGAAATTAATGCCGCATTAATACTACATGAGGCCGGCCAGACCGTAAGCAAATTCGAAACGGCTCGCCCGCTCGTTCGATATTCATGTCGCGTATTATCGCGCGTACGAAATATTCGCCGAAGTATCGTACGTCCTACGCTGCGAGTGTCTGCAGTAACTCATCCCGATATCACCGATCGTGTCGTTGTATTGGCTTGACCGGAAAGTCCATGCCGAATCTTTTTTAACAAAATTCAAGTACGAAACTTTGTATTAAGATAAATTCAGCGTTTGATTTTTACGAAAACAAATCCGCACGGACTTTCTGGTCAACTCAATAGTTATACATTACATTGATCGCGAAACATTTCTTCAATGTATTCGATATTTTTCAGAACTGCCATACAGAGTTTCGTAATTAACTTATTCATCCTTGCATCAAATTTTGGGCCTTAAATCGAAATCGCATCGAGTTTATTCTCCAACAAACGGATTTATATTGCTGCAAAATATTGAGAGAGATATTAATAAAGAAATATTTGCTTCATTTAAGAACGATGGTATTAAAGCTATGTAATCTTGAAAAATATAAGTCGAACAGGCGTTCAAGCGGAGTCAAATAAAATTAGACAGCACGCGAGGGAGCGTAGTGGCTCTTTCATTTTTAACGACCCCATGCCGAGCGGCAAGTGCAGGGCACACAGCCGCGCAGCCGAAAAAAAAGGGGAGGAGGAGAACGAGGGAGAAAGAGGGTCGTTCTTCTCTCTGTATGCGAGGAGCGATTCCTTTCTTCAAGGCGTGCCTCGAGCACGAGAAGCCGTTCACTTATCGCGTGGCTGTTTGGATTAAAGGTACACCTTAAAATCGTAGGAATACAAGAACCGGGGAAACGAGGTGAGATTTTTCTGCTTCGCAGCTGTCGCAAGATTCGATTTAACATCACCTCAAGTCCGGAAATTCCACGAGAAATTAATGTTTTTTCGGACAAATTATCTTTCACGCAACAGCATTAGTCATTGTTCTTCCCTCAAAGATAATTCAGAGACGCTGCTTCATCTTCGCAAACAATTGTTTTGCGCAAAGTGGATAATTGTTCCTTCCTCTGTTCTAGAGACTCGAATCGTCACACGGGGACACCGGACTGTTCCCAACGAATCAAGGGACCGTGTCACGTTTCATGGAAAACACGAATCATCGTTGAACCTCAGCACTCGTTCGTGATTACGGTTCGTAATACGAGAACTCGGCTCAACTGGTGCAGCTATCAGTTTGCGCCGCAAACCCGGGGTGCACGAGGGACACAGGGTGTCGGACGGGATACAAAACATTTGTGTGCCCTGGCGAGGGTGTGCCGGAGATGTTTGTCCGACGAAAATATAAAGATCTCTTCGTAGCCGCAAAGGAAACCTGTCATTAGCTGGTTCGCGGCGCTTTTCTCGCGAAACATGCGGTTTCCGCAACGGTGCAACCTTGAGCCTCGAAAGAGCGAGGAAGAGAGAAAGAGAGAGAGAATGTATAATTTCGAATCTCGGTGGAAGCAGCGATCGACTAGGAAAACAAACGCGACTGTTAGATGTTTTCCACGGATTATCCGTGAACGGATTTTGCGGAATCCGTGCTTGCAAACAGTTAACATTGGCTTTATTGCGAATTCTACTTTACTAGCGTTTCCTAAAGATTTATCGATGGTATATATAGTCGTACTCACAATGTTACTTATAGACGATAAAGAGAAAGGCAGCGAAATTGTAAGAAGTTCACAGAGCTAACAATTTAAATAATGCAAATGTATAATTGAAATATTAATCAATCATTGAATATGAATACGAATTTTTTGCTCGCCGACCGCAAATTACTGAGAAAGAAGGAAACTAACGCTAGGCTATAAGGAAGGTATTATAATAACTGGCGTGATAATGATTTGAATCAACGTAAACGCCATTGTAAAGCATCAATTACTCGTTTAACGCATGTCTGAGTGATTACCGTTCTTTTAGCAACCAGTATCGCAACTGTGAATTTATAAGACGAAAGATGGAGGCAAGGAGAAGAAAATCTTTTCCGATTCATTCGAAATTTACCAGTGAATTACCATCACGTGTTACAATAACGATCCGTTAGCTGACCGTTATGGTCTCGCGTTCGTTTACGGAGAGAATTCTTCTAGTCGACTGTTCTTCCTAAATAGTGCACCTTGCATCTCTGACCCTCTTTTGACGTCCTCACGACCGGACAAATCAGGTAACGGTATTGCTCCATCAGAAACGGCGCCATTAAAGGAACGTACAAAGCTTTCAAGAGATCTCGCCTTACGGAACCCGTAAATTTTTCACGAGGATGATCAAACTGCTTACAGGAAAGATACTCTGAAAAATGAGAGAAGCTTGGTTCGATTCTGTTTTCAAAGAACGCCTTGATAATTTCGAAATTTGTTTCTTTAGTGGGCCGAGAATATCTCTCTCATTCTTTTCCTTTTTAATTTTTTGCAAATTAAGTCGCGAATATGTATGTAATGTAAACGAAGATCAGTCGATCGTTTTTGCTTCTGGGGTTTTCTCTAGTTTGCAAACAATGATAATACATGCGCGCGTTTCTGCTTGTATCCGTTGAAAAATAAATATCGCGAAGTATCGGGAAGCATGCGAAGTCACGTTTCGATATTTTCACGGCCGAGCGTGAGCGATAAAAGCAAGTTTCTTTTATCATCCGCATCTGCATTCACGTGTCGATGATGGCACGAGAAACGTGATCGACGTGGTCGAGCAGTGTCCCCTTCTCTTCTTCAGAATATTATATTTTTTACTATACTGTTTTTAGTTTCCTGCAATAAATATAAAAAGAACTATGAATCTGAAAAACACGTTCTATATACGAGAAGCGTTTCTGTATATTATTTATTTTAGAGTTATAGATTCATTGTAAATGCATTGAAGAAAAACAATCTTGGAAAAGAATCTTGTAACTGAATTTACGAGCTTGCTTATTTGTAAATGTATGTTGAGGAGTTGTCTCTGATTATCTTACGTTTTACAATTCCAATAATATGCAATTAATGTTTAGATTAAATGCAAATTTTAACTAGGATCGCTTACGGAGATCAAGCAGTAAAAAACCAAGTCGTACGGCCACGTTTCTTATAATAGGTTTATAATAAAAAACGACTTATGAAACTAAATTATTTTTTTTGCAATTGCTATAGCAATAGCTGATGCAAAGGATTTCATTATTTTTATCTTGTACGTGCTTCCAGGCTCGACATAAAAAAGATTATCTTCAACCGGCTTGTGTTTTTTTAAGTTCAGACGGTGTGAACGAGTTGGGCAACCGGCACCATCAAAAATTCATAAGCACACGATTTTACGAGCGCGTCGATTGGCTCGCGGCTGATTGTTAAAAAGTTCTAATGATTATTTTTTTACCTGCGTGCGCCGCTATGGAGAAAATATCGGTAAGGCTGTGCGAGAGAAATTCGATAGTTCCGACAGCGAATTCTGACGCGAAAAATACCGGAGGAGAAATTCACGTCGCTACGTATATTTGAATAAATCTTTACTTTGCAAAAAAGTGGAAAAAGGTGGGAATATGTCGCAATCCCCGGTTCGGCTCTCTCGCGCTCCCGGCCTACCCATTGAGCAAGGCATGGCAGGTCGTGCCGAGCCAAATGGCAATGGCTGACATTAAGTCCCGGAGTTTCGCCGCAGCGGGAAAAAAGGGAAGAACATCTCTCTCTTTTTCGAAAGTGTTTGCACGTGTGGCGAGAAGAACCAAAAGCGGGTGTATCAGGGAAATTTTTCGTGAGGGATATTAATTTTATGGATGCAGTCTTAAACTGTTACGATCACCATGACGTTTCTTAAATTTCATGAAAAATTGATGAGAATTTAGTAATATTTAATATTTTTTATGAAAATATACTAGATATGTCTTAATTCTGCTGCTCTTTCGAAATGTCAATGATTACACTAATGAACACACACTTTAAACACAAAAGTTATTAATGTGCAATTAAATGCATTCGTATCAACGATTTACAGTGCTATGCAATCTATATTGTCATTTCCATTTCCAAGGGACAATCAACTTGTAAAAAAGTTTTTGTCTTATCGACTTCCTGCGTATTCATAATTTTATGCGTGCATATGACTATCCTATCAATTATTCAATGCGGGTAAGTGAAAAATGGAGAAAGAAAATTAACATTTTCCAATTTTATTAACATAAATTATAATATCGCTTATGTATCGAGGTCACACTGATTCTATTTCAGTTACACATATATAATCATAACTGTCGCTGCTGAATTGTTTCTATAATTGCTACGCAAGCCTGTTACTGGGCACGAACGTGCGTGTATGACTCTTAACGGAAAGCACAAATTTGGGAAATCATGAAAATTTCCGTGATCATAAATCATCGTGACAGGAAACATGCGATGGTCACAGATTGCGGTCGCTCGATGCGTATTTAATTACCATAGAAAGCCTCGAATATCTTATCACACGAAAAAAATGGCTGTACAAATTGAACATCCGAAGATAAATAACGATCAATAATGCCTACGATCGCAAGTCCGAATCCGTTAAGCACTGTCGATTGACTCTGTCAACTGAATTCCACGAGAAGATTACCGGACAAGCTGTAATATTTGCTGTTCGATAAAGCGACGAGAATTCCATACGCGGATGCGAAGCCACACAAAGGAAAATAAGGCTGCCGGTAATATATAAAATAATATTTATTCACTGACAAAATATCCGTTGTCCTTCGAAGAAGCATTTCCGTCCGACTTTACTGCATCCTCTCTGAAAATCTCCCCTGCAAGTCGCGTATCACGGGAGCGTGAAAACGATTAGTGTCCAAAGACGGAACAATGCGGCGGCCATTATTTTTGAGAAATCGAACGAGAACTGATCCTGCGGCTTCAGATAATACGGCCGTTATTTTTATCGCGGGAATTATTGGACGCGGGGGAAGCCTCGGCGTTTCTCTCTCATTCGTCATAATCTCAGCGGTGCCCGCCTTCGGCAATTTCTCATCTCGAATAATGCATCGGTTTCCAAGGTCACGCGCGAGCCTCCGCGCCACAGTCCAGCGCAGAATTTTGCTCCTGCGAGCGCGTCGAGGCACCGCTCTGTCCTCTTTGTAATTCACGTGATTTAATTTGCTAGCTTGCCAGTCATCCCGTCCCTATTAATTTGCGGGGGACATCGTTTTCATCACGTGACGACGTGGTTGTGCGTTTATTTGGTGCAGCCATGTCTCGACGCGCGCGTCAACGCCACTCAAGGATTTCCGGCGTTCGGTGCTCAACATCCGTGAATCCGTGCATCAAGCCGCGAGGCTAACTGCGAGCGCCAACTAATCGATCGATCCGGGCATTTGAGCCTCATGTCGGTATCCGAAATTGACTGACATGACCGCATCGCTCGCATCGGATGAATTACTTTTCGTGAATGTAGCTTTTTAGGAGCCAACTGTGTCGACAGTACGATTGTTCAGCGCCCGTTTATCTGCGACTATGCCCTCGCGATAACCTTCCGGATTCGAGATAAACCGGCCTTAACTGCATTTAACGAATTGTCCTTCGAAAGAGGCCTGCTGAGAATCATCAAGCCTGTTGTTGCATTTGAGAAGTAGTTTGTTGCAAATGTCTATACTTATCGTCGCGTACGAGTAATTAAATTAAATTAATTAGGAAGAGGAAAGGATATTGCAACAAGAGGAGACAGATCACCACCGAGATACCGGCGGCGCCATATTAGGCGCTTTTAATAAATCGGTCCCTCTCGGAGCGGTGCGATCCCTCGGCAATCCGCACATTGAAATTGCAGTGCCATGTACGGCGCGGCGCGGTAATCAAGGCACACCGTGTATGTAAGGAAAACAGCGCGCACCGCGCGTGGAAGACCGCGGCATTAAGGTAAAACCCCACGCGAGCCGCCTCGGTCATGGTTGGTTAAGGTCCTTCGAAAATGGGTGAACAGGACACGAGCCGTAGCGCCTCGTTGTTATGTGAGAAAAAATAGGAGGATGGATAAATCGCGCACCGCCTCTCGTTACGTGTCTTTGCGCGAGCGAGCGAGGATAATTTCGTTCTGGCAAATACGCGCGCAATTAAAAATGGATATTTCAGAAATAAATGGAAATTTATTTCTTAAATGACTTAAATATATATATATATATATATATATATATATATATATATATATATACGTTACACGTAGGAACACAATATGATAGAAATGTACAGGCATGAAAGATAATTTTTCACGATAATTTTCCACGCTTCGAGAAACCTTTGTCGACAAACAGCACCAAGCTCTTCTTTCTTCAGCTCGTCTCTCAATTAGCGACACTACACGAAACAATGCGGGCCCGGCATCTTGGCGCGCCACTCCCAAGGCGTGTCGAGCTAATCCCATTAGTCGTACTTCAAATTTCAGTGATTTCATTTCGAAGGTTTCCATTCTTCGGGGAAACGGGGAAACGCCACTTTCGCTCGAACATTTATTTTCCCGCGCAGCCGGAAGCGCGGAAGGACGGCGTTCATTGACTGCGACACGATACGAGGGATACCGAGAGCCTATTCGTAGGCTTGCTTGTCATTTACGGTGAGCTTTTCGCCGTGGCAGCGCTTAGCGGTCGCCGTCGCGCCGCGCCACGCCGATGCATAAAGACGCAACGGTGCGCCGCGGTAAACGCTCGTAAATGCATGCGCCGACATTTTTGTTCTCGTTCATCGTTACATGCCTGCATAAACGCGAGCGAGGCATCTCGACGGGTTTTAATGAGTTTCGCGGCGCGGCGAGGAACGGGAACGACGGCGGGGCGTTACGAGGCAACGCATGAGGTCTCCGTGATCTTTTTTCTTTTCTTCTAAGTCCGCGGCTTTATTGTTGCGCTCCATTGTGCCGATCGAAGGCGTGGCCGGGGTCGGGGAAGACGTCGCTCCTGCCTTGCACTTTCGTTCCCCGATGCATCGGCCCCGGTGTATCTCATCCCCGTAACCACGTCGCCCCATGACGATCCCCGCCACGCATCACGGCGTGTTAAAAAGACCGACCGATTTGCGATAATTCACCGCCACGATCGTGAACGCTATTGTTCGATGCGCGTGCATTGCTGTGCGTCCAATTAAACGTTTGACCGATGATGATAACTTCGGGATTCTTCCATCCGAGCGTCCAGACGATCTCTTCGGCGTCACCCCTTTCGTTTTCTTTTAGCAGTTCTGCCGTTCCTTCACGGATGTCTGTTCGTTAACAAATTCGTTTATTACGTATTTATCGATTATAAATAATTTGGAACAGTTTCATAAATTGTGAACGTTGCAATTTTGTAGTCTGCCCAAAAAGATCATTAAAAATAGAGAAACGATTGGAAAACAATCAGCAGACAGTTGAATAACAGAAAGATAGGAAAAGATAAATAAAAGAAATTAATGCATTTCAAAAGACACGCTTATTTGTATTAGAAAAGAAAAGCGAAAAATATTTCAATATCCACAATGATTATCGTGGTGAAATAGTTATTTAAACAATTCGTATTCTGCCATGCAAAACTCTATTGACATTTTTTGAAAGTTTCCGAGAATTGGAGATGAGAAAACATGAAGCTGTTGTTCCCAAAATTTTGTAGTCTGCTCAAAAGGATAAAAGAAACGGTAAAGAAAAGAAATTCAAAGAACAAATACATAAATCATGACAGAAGCTTTTGTCATATATCACCGACAAATAATTTAAAATAACATTTTAAAATAACATAAAATAATTTGTAATATTACAGCACAGAAAAGCATCCCAAAAGTAAAAACATACATTTCCAAAGATGTCATATCGATTTAATTCAGTTACCATTAACGCATCAGTATATTATATTGTATATACACTCGCTTATAATGCCACTTAATTAATTTTAATATATGTATATAAGAGAAACCGAAAAAATATATTTTATTATAAATGAATTCTCCGAGTGCTGTTGCAAACAATTCGGGATTCTTGGAAGTCCCTGCCAGTGGCTCTCAACTGGCGTCTTAACCGTGCGTCTTGGATCTCGGTGTCACGTAAACGGTAGCGGACTCTACGAAAACAGGACGATACGTTGAAATCGGCCAAACCGATTCACACGAAGCGTACCGTATTAAGTTTCAGTAACTGACGTGCGCGTAAGGGGAGCCGGATACGATAAGGAGTTATCGTTCGGGGGCACGGACGGAGGGCCCACACACGCGAGGCCTCGGCGTACACAGACCCCCTTTATCGCTCGCACACCCGATATATCTCGCTCGCCGCGGATATACTTTCGAAACTCGGCGCGGTGCGAGTCTCTTAGACTTCGACGCTTGCTGTTCTTGCGAGCACCACTCCGGGAGACCTTCAGAGTGCTCTAATTGCACCACGTGCGATATGAATTGCAGAGTAACGTTCAGTTAATTCAGGGATTTGCGGTTTTGCAAGGTAGAACCGGAAAAATGAAACAGACATGATTCTGCGAAGTTTGCGCGCGCGTATTACAGAATCGAGAGAAAGACAATTCTTCGGCAAAATGTAACTTATGTAGATCTGTGTGCGATATTTATCGGAAGAAGAAATTTTGAAAATTTAAGTGATGACATCTTGAAGACAAGTAAATATAATTTAAAAAATTATTATATTCATCAATTATGTAAACATATATTATATAAATTACATCTACAGATTTCTTCTTGGTCCCGTAATAAGAAATAAAGTGTATAAAATAAAGTGTATTCAGCAAAAATGGATATTTTGTATGAGTACTTTTCATTAAGTGAAATTTTGGCGGGAACTTGCTACCGTGGAAACGTTTTCCGCGCGCTCTGCTTTGTTACTCTGAGCGTTAAAATATCTTTCCACGTTGGAAAGTGTTTGCGAACCGAAGATATTTTCGGACGTGAAAACGTTTCCACGGTACGAGGAGGTCGGCAGAATCGCGTCGTAAAAGAGAGGGGGCGATAGGCAGTGAGAGAGATTCGTGAAAATGCAAATCTCCTGTCGCAATAACCAAATGTTTTCTTTTTGTTTGCATCACGTCACGTATACCAAGAATAATCTATGACTGCCATGTATCTTGCAGTGTATTTTATTTAAACGA
This sequence comes from Ooceraea biroi, assembly GCF_003672135.1. Lineage (NCBI taxonomy): Eukaryota > Metazoa > Arthropoda > Insecta > Hymenoptera > Formicidae > Ooceraea > Ooceraea biroi. The sequence goes on from NC_039506.1 coordinate 5,271,815, forward strand.
AACTTACGATTAAAAGATAATAAACGAGGAAGAAACTTTCGCGAAAATTCTTAACACAAATCTTAAATCAATTAAAATATATTTTAGAATTTTTTCAATATAATAAACTCAAAAAATGTTAATTAAAGCAAATCTATTTATTAATTATTTCAGTTTTCGATATAATATCAACATAAAAGATAACTTTATAAGGCATTAAAAATATAATTTTACGTTAAAATATCATCTTAAAATATACACAATATTGGTAAGATAAAATAATTTAGTTTAGCATGACGTTCATATGACATTCTTGACAAGTTTGTTCAGATGTATCATACCAGATCCTATAGACACGTATATCCGATTTGTCTTCTTTTCTACAAATATAAAATTTCGGCGTAAGAGAGAGATATGCGCTATCTGTTGCCGCAAATGGAATTTCAGAAGGTGAAAAGCATTATCAAAAAAGTCCTTTTATCTTCGCTTAAGTGTTTACCGTGAAAGATAGAAAATGTCTCGTAAAAAGTACTTGTCTGATTATAAATAATTTTTATAAGTCCTCAATTCGTTATTAATAATTTGCGTGCTTCGTTTTAATCGACAGAAATATCTTGATCTATTTTTAATTAATTCAACAATTGCCTGAATGAGAAGCATCGGAAATATAATGATTAGTAAATCGTTTGTGAAGCGTGTGATGAATAAGACTTGATTGATCGCGTATTGGAGGCACGTGTATCAATGTCAGAGAGCTCACCCGGTAGATCCACATGAGATACGCCTACGAACGATAAGATTTACAAATCCGGTGTTCAATTTTCACAAACGATCGCCGATTACTTGAGCATCGCGAGACACGGATTAATTCGGGTGCACGCGTCATTAAGAAGTTAATTAATGGAAGATCTTCGGCATGGAACTGGCAACAGGTCTGTAGGCTTGGCAACGTCGCCATCGGTTAAAATGTAAACAACTGAGTATGGTACAGTTTCTGCTAAAAGTTTCGGAATTACTGGCCGTACAACTCGCTACAAAAGTGTCGTTTTCCTTCTTGCTATATGCTGGGAATTTTCCATGAGTAAATTAAGATAAAATATGTAGATTTAATTTTTTGATTGCTTAAAACTATTCATGTATATTAAGCATCATAAATGCATTAACAATCTTATCTTTAGATCTTATCTTTTAGATATTTTTCATTGTAATACATCGCTATGAAATAATTATGATATTAATTTTATTAAGCAATATTGCATTCTTGCATTTAGGATCACGGTAATTAATTCCATATAGCAGAAACGAAACCGGAATATTTTTATATTCGTTTAATAATTACTAGAATATTATTATTAAGAGCAATTTTTATTTAAATGTATTATATGAGGCAAGCACGTGTTTTCCACCTATCAATTATTGGATGGCTATAATGGATAAAGGAAAAATACGTTTCGGACATTTTTCCCTGAGGGGAAAAGAGAGGAGAGACCCATAATACTAGAAAGACGAGAAGAAAGATGGGGCGAGATTGTTGGAAAGGAAAGATGGAGGAAGGACGAGGGTGGTAGTGGTGGAAAGGGAGAGAGTGGACGAGCAGGTCCTTAAGATCCCTTGAAAAATGAATCCCCCCAGAGGTTCAGGGCCGTCGGGGCCTGGTTTTTGGTCCATCAAAAAGAAAGAGAGGGAGAGACAAGGACCGAAAAGCGCATCCCTAACCTGCGTCAAAACTCCACAGGACCGAATTTTTGTCCCGGTATATGGATACTCCAGCTCGATACCAATCTCGAGATTTACGGAAATATGATGTTTTCTCTGTCGGAGCACTTTCTCGTTACGTAGATTGTTCACAATCCTGAAACCCCCGTCGAGAATAGATTAGAAACCTAAGTAGAAGCTCTCCTCCGTTAAGACTCAGCAAGAATTTGTCGAAATCGGAATCTTATTATGTTCCAAATTAACTCCGAATCTTTATGTAGTTGATGTAATCGAGCAAAAGAATTTTTACGTTGAAAAAAGAAACACGATCTCGTAGAAAGTTTACGATTGAGATTACACGCTTTAGAGACATACTTGTATCTCTGCTATTTGTATAGAACATTTAATGCGAAAAACGATTAAGACGATTATGATTCTTCAATTTATCATCAGTTATAAATGGTTAATTTTAAAATCCCTCTATATTTTTCTAACGAGAAAATTATTTTTGAAATAATTATGAATTTCTAGTATAATCTTACTTGACACCAAAGTTTGAAATAATTTTTGATGCAATTTCGATTCTGTGATACAGAGCACACAAAAAAGTAAACAATTATTTTTAATATTTATTTTAGATTTATTATTTATATCTTAGATTGTTATCTTCTCGTAATGTATGCAGTCCATAAATCATGAAAAAATCTCTAACCGCATTTTATAAAGTCGGTTATTTAAACAACGAAATTTTAAATTCTCTTTATATTTACATCGTGCAGCACAAACAGGTTTGTTTTTCAAGCAAAAGTTGTACTTTTCGGATGTGACGGTGCGCGATGTGATGTTAAAGATAGCATAAAGATGGCGTCAATTATCGTCGAAACGTGATATTTAAATCAAGCGTAAATCGAACAATATGCAACTTTGCGAGTGATTCCAAGTTCAGTCTGAAGTGCAATTTTAATCTGTGAATATCTAAAAGCGAATATCTAGTTTTACGACAAAACTGAATCTAAATCAAGGTTATATGTATCAAACATGCATAATATATGCATGTCACAACCAATTAAAGCTCAACCAATTAAAGAAATTTAAATATCAAATTGTAAAATTGTATTTATTAAATATTTGTATATTTCTCAGTTATATTAATAATATCATGAAACTGAACATTTTAAACATATGTTAAATATGAGTAAATATTTTATAAGGAATTACAATTTGTTTTCTAAAATTCCATTAATTTATTTCGGTACTCTTGACTATTTATTCATGCAACCTTTTTAAACAACTACATAATACATATCTACACCTTGATTAATATTAACGACAAACAATTTGCGACGCTCAGAAATAAACCGTTGCGTCAAGTCAGATTAATTTGCAACGCGTTTAATAATAAAATGGAATTCTCTGGTGATATATAATTTATCTGGTGATATGTTACGTAACGATTAACATTTCTCGCAACATCGCTGCCAAGCACAAGCCAAGGATTTGCGAGTACGTGATTTTCTTAACTTACAAAGTGACTTGCACGATGGATAACATTCGTGCAGGTAGTGCTATTATTGTAACACAAAGGAATCCGACACGAGAGAAGGGACAAACTTATTCATATCCTTCTCTCTCCGTGCACCACTACGGCTGTGTATACCCTGTGGAGGTGTACAAAACGTACACGATAATGGATTTCTCTGGTCAGAGCCGCCACTTGCGTTTTACAAGTCCCATCGAACACGACGACCCGAGGAAACTGGACATTAGTTCGTTCATATCGCAAAAATGTCGGCATGTCGCCGAGAGGAGCAAATACTGACCTAGTTATTAAATTGTTACAACATTTCTTGAACATAAAATATGCGGATATGTAAAATCGAGCTCACAACAATAATTTTCAAAATGTGCAAAATAGTTTTCTTTGCTTGTAATTACGCACAGCTGAAAGCTTATTCGATATTTAACATTTAACACTTTCTTCAAAAATTAATATTCATGTAATGTTACATCGAACTTCCGTGTTTCTTCTCCAGAATAGCATAATTATGCAAATGCTTTATCAATATATGTATATCATGGACAAACACTACGATATCTGTGTGATCGATCACGTTCTATGAGCTCGTAGAAACTTCACCGTGTGAATCTGTCGAAAACGAGATATGAATGGAACATCTTGTGATGGAATTCGAAAACTCGCTCAGAGCTTTGCGAAATTGCCTTAACGTTGCAACCTCGTCCTTACGTCACTACGTGGTACGTGTGTCACGAAAGCCATCGTTCGCAAATCTACATTCTTGAAATCTTTAGAATCCTAGAACACGCTCGATTATTCGAAGTCGAAATATTGTCACTGAGAACATTGCGTCCTATATAGAGTATACTTTTGTATTTTTAAAATATCGAAATAAATGCTGAAGTTCTCTTAAAACAAAAATATTAATACTGACATCACATAAAACTGTAACGTGTAAAATAAATTTTAATTGAAAATAGCAAACGCGTAGTTCAATGTTGGATACAAGTGATTTGTCTTCGATTGTCATGAAGCATTTTAATTAAACTCTCTTTTTCCCGCAAAGGTATTTAACGTTTGCAACATGCTCGGGCTAATTGTCACACGTGCGACGTCGAGTGCTATTGTGAAGCACAAAGAAACAGGAGAGAAAGAGAGAGAGGCAAAGGCACGTACCGACCTTCCACTCATGGCGCGGTAGAATAGTAGGACATTTCGTTGTCTAAGTGCTGTAACAAGTCCCTAGATTACTAACCTGGGTTAACAAAAGGGGAAGACGTACGGTAGGTGACTCGCCAGCGCGTTTATGTGGTTTACGTGACGGTGGTCATGGTATCTACCATGGAATCACGAGCAACGTACTGCAGCGACGTACTCTTTCTCCACCAGATCTTATCAGCGGCGTACATGTCTACAAAATTATGAAAAAAAATATGTGGCAGTGAGCTGACGCTCTTGCATCTTCGGTATCCCGAAGATCCTCGACACAACGTCGAGACGTCGTGGCCGAGATCGCTTTTCCCTAAAACAGGAAGTGCTTCTCTTCGATCGCGAAGGGATGATGGATTTAGCTGAAATTCTCGGACTTTTGCGTTGTCCGCTCCAAAGTAATCGCGTTCACGAGCTGGATTAACTTACTGTTGTTTTTGTTCAAATTTAGTTTTATCTACAGCATGAGCAAAGAAGATTAATTAATTTTACTTAGCATCGCTGCAACGATGCATTTCGACTCAATATCACAAAGATATATAATAGTTCCATTATAATATTTGTTGATTCGTCTTCCGTGGGATGTACACATCATGCAATAAGCCAAGCCTCAAGAAGACCCACATCCACGAAATCGAACGTGCGGCGTAATTTTGGATGCAGCTGTACCGCTGCTATCGTTCTGTTATTGCGGGGAGAAATTGATACAACCCTACCCATACCCATACCCGAGCCCTTCGCATACGTGTAACGAAGTCCCGCCTGTGTCTGGCCCGATATCGCGGGCGCGAGAGGAAGAGAGAGAAAGAAAGAAAGAGAAAGAAAGAAAAAGATAGAGAAAGAGAGAGAGAGAGAGACAAGTGGGATGGGGAGTGAGCAGGGAGGGGCAGAGACAGAGACTAACTGCCCATAATGCCAGAACGAACAGGATGGAAACCTTCCACAAGATCCAAGCCGGGGAGATAGACCTGCGCGAGAGGGACACGAGACGAGAGTCGAAGAGAGACACGGAGAGACGCCCATAAGATGAGATTACGAAAGACACGAATGATCCATAGGATCGAGGGAGACGCATCGCTGCTGAGATCGAGGAGCGAAGAGCGAGAGAAATGGAAGCGTACACTTCGACGAAGATCCTGCGGAGCGATGGAGAGGATCGGGGAAGAGAAACAGAGATGGAGGCACTCAGAGAGACAGACAGACAGACAGAGAAAGAGAGAGAAGGGGGAGGGAGAAAGGTGATAAGGAAGGGAGAGGAGGAAGTGACTGATTGAAGGAGTGGAGGAAAGTCTGGTTCGAGCGAGAGGGACTGAACGCTCGGGACGAAGACGGAAAAATGCCTCGAGCCTTGAGGCATCTCAGGGGAGATTTTTTATCCCTTCAAGGTCAGACCTTCAATATGGCCGCCGTTGGACCGCGGCGGTCCGGAGTAGAAGAGACGAAGAGAAAGAAGAGGGAACGAGAGAGAGGGAGGAGGAGATGCAGAGGGAGAAAAGTTAGGAGTGTTGGGCAGCTTAAGAGGACCGTAAACACCTCGGCCGCCCGGTACCGGCGGTGATACCGAGACCACGAAATGCATGAAAGGCCGGTTCTCCTCGCGATCGTTTCTCGTCGCCGAGGATACGTCTGGTGTGTCGAGAGCGATGCTAATTAAGCGGAATCGCGAGCGGCCGGGTCGTTTCGCGGTCGCAGACGCGCGAGCGCGACAAGTGCGCTGCGTGAGTCGTCGAGATTCTCGTGTAATAATAGAACTCAAGATCCCACCGCGTGGAAGGGAGAACCTGCGACTTCATTAACCGCCGAGAGGCTGAAGATGAAATCGTTCCCTAGGTTTAACGGCGAAACACTGCTAAAAGCGCAACTTTGCGGATGCGTGCGCGCAGTTTTTGCACTTGGAAAAACCGTGCTTTCCTCCGAGCCGAATAAAGTCGGACGAGCTTTCTTACGTGGTGCGTAATACACGGCGGATCATTAAAAAAAACTACAATCACGATAATGATGAGTTACAGTAACGATCATTTTTCTCCGACGCCGGGCGTCGAAAGTCGCCGGGCTATAAATCACGGCGTCTGGCGCGTTAATGCTGCGCCTTCTTTCCATCTACGTCAGCGCGCGATCCAACAGCCGGAAGCGGGACGGTCCGGCTGGAGATTGCGTCTTGTTATGATTTAACCCACTTCTCGAAGGTCAAGTCGAAATTAGAAACTCCTACGATTCGCTTCCGACTTTCATTCGCGCTCGCGACGCGATCACGAGCAGGAATTCGAGGCGGAGAAAGTACTCTTCGACCGTTTCGAGAGGCGCGACGATGACGGCGAGGAGGAAGAGGAAGGCGTCAAGAAAAAGAAAGACGATTCCGTTTCTTTGGCCATACAAGAGAAAGAAAGGAGAAATTTATAATGCCCTGACAGTTCGTATCCCTTGATGAGAGGGCACATCAAAAAGATACACGCACACATACGCGTACCAAATAAAAAATATTCAACGACAATTAATTAATTTCCCGAGAAAGTGAGATAATAAGTCACACGTCTGAAGAAAATACACGCAGAGATGTTCGAAAAAGATACGCAGAAATATATGTCTAACGTACGTATTCTGCACTTTGTATTTATAAATATGTAAAGATGATCATATTTTTCTCGAAATTTAAATCGCGTTGAAATGAGTCGTACAACAGGATTAAATAAACGTAGGGAGGAAGAAGGAAAAGATAGACGTGCATAACTCTTTCTTTCTCTCTCTCCCTCTGTGTAGGACTGGAACACGGATAAGCGACGCGCGGTGACATCGACGCCTGAGAAGCGGACCGGTTCCTTGTCTGATCTTCGTTCTTGTAATCTCCCGTGGGAGGAACGCAATTTGGAAATCGTAGAATAAATCCCGGCAGCTCCCGAGTTCAAGCCGTTATCCTGCGCGATGTGCAGCCGTGTGCCTGTGGAAAAAGGTCGCCTAACAAAAAAGTATTGCTTTACGGCGCTACGATGGCATTCCTCGATCTTGAGCCTCTCCTTCGTCGTACTTTTTTTTATACGAGAAACGATATCTTTTCAAAGCTTTTATAACAGGATTGCGTCTGGCGACTTTGTGTAAATCTGAATGATCCAAATGGCCTGTAGAAGTTTCAGCGTGCTCAGAGCAGCGATACTTCCGTCACATACACAAAATTTTTCATCCAAACACTAGAGATAAGGCAACAGCTATGAGGTGATACAAATATTTGTGATGGTAAATGTCAAAAATATTTTTGTTTTACGGAAAGAAAGAGACTCTCTCTCTCCCTCTCTCTCTCTCTCTCTCTCTCTTGTAGCGTATGTTTGGACTTTGCGATTACGTGTTATTCTATCAAGTACATGTCGCGATGGAAAGGAAGCGAGTAATAAACGCGATGTTCGACCAGTTTGATAAGTCAATAAAGCCGATCGGAAGTATTTTGGATCCTGCTGCATTGTTATTTTATATAATCATATTTCCGTATCCGACTATCTTCCTCGCCCGTGTAATTCTTATTGTGGTACATACCATTTGGCCCGGAAGGTTCGACAGAGCGTAAATAATCAAGTTAACGAGACGAGGGCGAGTTCGCCAATGAAAGTTACACGAATTACAATCGACTGTTACGAAAGAGTGAACATAAAGCGTGCGTCATGTGATTGTTGACTTGACGATTAGGAAAATTATTCGCCAATTTTCCTACTACCTACGTCCGAGTGGATCAAAAACATTCGAGGACGCATCTTCCGAACAGGTGCAGCGAGCGTAGTACTTCTACGACAAAAAATGTTCTCATGAAGTATCTTGACGACATGTGTTCCATGATGGAAACGGTAAGTTTCAAAAAACATTTTAAATGTAATGATCTGTTCCGTAATTGATCAAGTCGAGTCTCATCCGAATCATCTCGTGCCTAATTAATCCGACCGTTCCATTAGTACCGGCAAAAGTGCCGGACAAACTTTCTCACGGAATTATTTTAACATTTGTACGGTAATTCGTTGTATGGTATATATTATATATACGATATCTCTAATTCATAAGATAAAGTAAGGAATACATGTACTTAGAATCATTGTATTTCGATTCAACTAGAATTATTTCGAATTATTTCAAATTATTAAAATTTACTTTACAAGAGTATCGCGATCGAGTGATCATAATTGCACGCCGCGTTAATCGTGGATATGAAATCAAGTTTGACAGTCTGCATCTACGCCGAATATCGTGACACACGATGCATACGCGTGCATCATCGAGGGGTTTTCACCCCCGGGGTTGCCACGCTTATCCGGCGGTACCCACCGGCTCGGTCGGGGCATTCATAAATTTCCTAATGCAGGTCGCGTCGATTCTACCGGCTGGATAAATAAATATATAGACGAGACGGTCGCGCACACAGGTGTCTCATAGAAAACAGACAAGGAAACGGGAGAATGCTACGCGCGTCACCGACAACGTATGAGCGTCTTCGAATGGAATCACGAGAGGGTCGGATCGTTCGGTCACGTGACTCTCCCTTTTTGACATCGGTCTAAAAACCATGAAGGTTCCCCTATACGCGCGTTTAGTTGCATCTCTTTTCTCGTTTCCCCTTAACGTTTTTCTCTTTTTTTTCGTTGCACACCCCCGTATACATATCCCGCTAAGGGACGAGAGTTCTCAACACTCTTAATAGCGCGCAGAATATGAGTGGTGGGAAATTTTTCAGGTAACGAATTTATCGCTTAAGATGCATTTAATTATTATTTAAATTTATGTTACGTTAAATTATATGTTACGTAACTATATCCGTCATTCTATTTTATATTGAAGGACCATTGATTGATTCGACCGAGAGAGAAATCCGATCGACCGTAGAACGTATCGCATTCGACATTCGAGGCGATTTCTCCGCCTCGATCGAAATCATTCGTTTTTGTTACGATCCTCACCCCATCCACCTACGGTACATCCAGGGATGAAAGCCGCAGGTGCTGCGGCCTCTTGGCTAACCCCTCGCATCCAGCCAATGGCGTGACCATTACTGAAAAGGGTCCAGGCATTTCTATGGCAACGCGATTGATGGCGGTCTGCGCACGTAAAATCTAATGGACGAAGAGTCCATCTCCCTTTTCCCCATATAATTGATTAAATCTCACAAGCGACAAAGTAGTGGTTAAAATGGCGTTTCAATCATTATATATCTTTTAGAATTACACGTTGGGACAGCATACGAATAATACATGTGCACAATAATCGTGTGAAGAATAATATAATGCTAAATAATGAAGCATTTTATATGAACAATATCCCCCTACCACAACAGCAACATTAATGATTTAATATTGTTAATGTAATTAATGACTAAGAAATTATTTATACGTTAATAGTAATATGCACTACTAATAAATTTTATTATTAAAATAATAATAAATTTTTTTAGTTATTTCTTAAATTGCCCAAAACTTGCCAAATTTTGTAACCATCATGTTTTTATAAAACGCTTTTGAATGATTTACATAGTATGAGAGTTAATTATAATATAGCTTCTATCTAGTAGATCGTACACGAGTATTGTATCCAGAATCATACTTCAACCCACTGCAGGAGAGGCAAGTTTATTTTCGTGCAAACATTTATTTCGGTCGCGGACTTTATCGCAAAGGGATCCGTTTCAAAGAGCATGTCTACGCCCTTGTGAACGTCTTAAGCATCTTAGGGATGCGACGCACATGTATGCTCCCCGAACGAGTAACTATTGACCGGCTAATCCCTCGCATGTCTCCCACGTCTACCCCCGTGATTTCGCCACGTCGGCTTTTAATCGGACCGACACTTAATCGCGTAACTCACGCGCATTTATCCGCAATTCAACTTTCCGATGAAGCAGGCTTCACGATCACGAACCGCCTACGTCACGAAGCGGACCGGACTAAAGTATTCCGTGTTGCGGACGTCTTTCCCACGACCGCAACGTACCCTGGACGACCGTTGGAGGGCCCGCGACGTCTATGGGGGTGCGCAGGCCTGTTTTCACATGTGGCTCGCGAAAAAAAAGTTCCTCGGAAGGCCGTTATGAGGTCACGGGTCGATGTGCCAGTTGACTTATGGGGTACCTACAACGAAATTTCGTTTCTCTAATTAAACACTAGATCTGTCCCCGCACAGACCATGTACTACTTGAGAACGCATTATCTTATCTCCTCTTTTGGAAGAGAGAGGCTGGCGTTACGAGAAAGAGAGACATTGCTCGACTACGCGTGTGACAAGGAAATTATGACCCTTAAGGGTATTAGTTTCTTTGTTATATCTTCATATCTCACATGCTATCCTTGTCCCTAAACTCGGCAGCAGCCCTTCACTTCTGACGGACAGTCCAGTAGTATATGATCTATGCGCAATTACCTCTTTTTCTCTCGAAAGTCGATCCGCATTGCCGCGATGTAAATACCACGTAACGATTTTGAGACGTAATGAAACGTAAGCAGATTGTTCTTTTGAAGTTGCAGATTAAGATTAATTTCCAAGTTTGGAAAATTTCGAGTATTATTATTAGTTAGGAATACGTATAATTAAATTCTCACAATTGCAATATTCTTCGCGCCATCACATGCACCACAATAGGATCAAATAAAGAACTGTGAAATTTAGGTAATACCAGTACAAGTAGCTCTTGCATCGCAGGCCATCGTCACTGTTAAGTTCCGATCCAAGTACCGGTCCAGCGACGCAGTAGATAAACAGTAGATAACCAGATAAGCAAACAGTTTCCTTCCGATAATTTTCCGAAGGCTGCGCATGTCGGAGGGCACCGCGGAATAAGAACCGTTCTCGGCAAAATTGAATTACCGTGCGCGCGGAGGTGGTTATCGGCACACCGGCAAATTATCGCTTCATCCTCCTCTAATAATGATGTTAATTCCCCGGTTCTCTCCCCTCGATAATTACGTCCTTGACGACGCAAAGCTAACCGGCGATTTATCCAGGCCGAAAATTGCTACTAGACGCTACGGCGTGGAGGGATCGTTATCTCTCGTTTTTGAGCCCGCGATCAAGACGCAGTGCAGGGTGCGGCGTGTCCGCGATCACCCCGTGATAAGGATCTCATTACAGGAGCGCGAAATTGTGAGGAGACGATAAACGGGATGGATGAAGGGCACGAAGATAATCGGCTCAAAGGTTAAGCCTTTCCGCACGGCGAATTAATGACGTTGCATGCGGCACGTTAACCGAATATTCATTATCTACGCGTTTTTCTTGTCGTCTTTTTATAATTTCAATATTGGAAACTGCAGGTTGAGAGATTGTGTATTACACGAGTGGTCACGCTACTCATTCAAGTTGTCATAACGTCGGGTCTTTATTGCCACGGAGAAATTTAAAGCGGCATTGCGGCGTTAATCGGATATTGTTAAATTACAGTACTATCTGCTTGAGCGATTGTCTGTGATACTTTTATGGTAGGAATCATTTTTCACGAAAAATCGAGACAAGTCTCCTGTGGTGTGAGAAACCAGGAGCGAAACTCGCGTTTTCTTTTTTAGAGAAACGTCAGTTTCACAGTGCGCGTATCGCGCGTACACCAAGTAACCGATGCGAATACGGTTTACGTAACGGCGTAATTTATGAGCGGCGGACACTAATTAGCCGGGCGATTTCCAGCGATCATCCGGTTTTTCCCGTGGCGGCTTCGCGATTTCTCTCCGCGGAAGCGCACCCGCAATGCACGCGCACGGGGATTATGATGACGGGGACTTTTTGCCGGGAACGAGCTCATCATAAGTGGCCGCTTATTATTGTGATCGAGCCGCGCGCTACGGATGCGACCGATGACTTACGGAGGATATTACCTGACGGAATCGATTTTGTGAAGATAGCGAATTTAGTCGTGTCTGTGGATCATCAGCACGAGACACTTTTGCACAAGGACTGAAAAATCGTAAGAGGAAACGGATCTTAATTACAGTCATTGATCAGAGCGCGAATTGCTTTTAATAGCGACGCCTCGAAACAAAGATTTAGAGAGCATCCTGCTCTTGTTCTTTTCAAAAACATTATTTCACAAAATTCAAAATGAGTTATAATTAAGAATACATTTCTTAATTATAACTCATAATAATTATAATAGTTTGGACTAACAACAACGCGGCTTAATAATGGAATTAACAATGTCTTTGACATGCCTCTTCTCTCTCTCTCTCTCTCTCTCTCTCTCTCTCTCTCTTGATGCAACGTAATGTAACAAAAAATTATCAAGCATTACGTCGCCGAGTGAACACGATGAACCGTCGCGCTGTTGTAACAATTAACGAATCCATTATTTCTGCCCTAGATTTGCGTGCGCGCGTGTTATCGATAGGTTTATCGCATGGGCATAGTTTACGCGGTGTGTCAGGCGATATTCCGTATTCTGTCATACATATGTAATGTCGGTTTAACCCATATTCCGGCGCATAGTTTTGTATAAACCTGCTGATTCTTTTCTTCTTTTTTCGCCACTCTGGATTCAACGCGCGTTATTTGACTTTTTAAACGGCGAAAGTGTGCATCGACGATTCTCCTCGTGATTCGTTAAAAAAACGATCTATTGATCTGTGACGCGAAGCATCAGGCTGCGTGATGCTGATCGATAAGAAAAATAATCTCAATACTTTGAAAGTCATTCAACAACACCTCGTATCGAAAGAGTATTCTTATTTATCATTAAAATCAATGAAGGAAAGTGCTTTGGCGCGCGAAATATCGTAAGGCGTATTACAACGAAAAACATAAATGTTTTTTTTTTTCAGTTTTACCTACTTATTTTCCATCAAAAACTCACATATACTATATATAACATGACATAAATATGTAACATGGCTGAATCCGTACCGCGAAATAAACGACAATAAACCACGCTAAAGAGAAATTCGGATTCATCGTGGACGGTGGACGGAGTGCAAGAATTGCTGGAGCGATGCAGGATTTCCGGAAGGAGAGGAGAGAGGAAAGACGGAGGGGGAGACGCGGTAAGGAAAAAAAAAAGAGGTCGAGAGAAGAGAACGATCGGTGCGATAGGCGGCCGGCTCTCTCGACTTGCATGTCGCGTAGGAACAAGGTCTCTCCCAGCTCGTCTGGCTCCGCGGGCCTCTTTTCCTCGTGTGCACGCGCGAGAAACGCGCGAGTGGGTATCAGCAAGGCCACGGGGGTGTATTCTCGGCCATGCATCGCAGACCATAACATTCCCCAGCCGCCACCATAACGGAGCCTTACCCTCCTCGTGCCTCGCGCATAAAACGCCCGCCGCCCGAAGCGCATATTCTGCCCAACGTCGGAAATCGCGCGGCACGCTGTTGTCCGCCGCGCCGATAAAAGAGCAACTTGCACGAGATCGTGTGTTAACTCGGCTTGGCTGGCTGTTGTGGACAAAGGATCGAGTTTGGGAACGCAAAAGTTATTTGGCGAACAAATATACGACGTCGATTATGCCATAATCATTATCATAATCATTATGGTATTGTTTTGTAATATTATTGCGACGAGGATTCATATCTTATAATTCCTTTAATTACGAAAAAGTTTACTTATTAATTATTCCGATAATTTAATAGTTAATAATAAGATTATATTCTGATACATATAAAGAGATGTGTGTCATTTATAAAAAGATTTCATCTCATGTAATTTTTCATAAAAAATTCTTGCAATACAAGAAAAACGTTTAGTCATTAAAAAAATAGCAAATCTATACGACACGTGTCAACAAGAACAATGCGTGAAAGAAGGCATCCGTAATAACGTTTCGGCAAAAACCGGCAGTGAATCGGTGTTGCTTCAATAAGCAACATCTCGCGTAATAGTACTTAACATCAAACTCGTCATGCGCAACTAGGCCACGTAATAGTACCGCGAAGCGGCGACTTTTCAGCAAGGAGCCGCGCACGCGATTTGACGCTGTTACAGCCATGAACATTGGAAATGCATAATCGAAATGCCCCCCTCGTTCGTCTTTCACGCGCGACGAAACGACAGCTTAAAATGTCGTACACAATGTGACTGGGATAAATCGCTGTCCGCAAAATCTTTAATCGGCCGCGGAGCGTAGCGGGATCTCCAATACAGCTCGCGCTGCGCCATTATAATGGCGCGATACAGCGATGCTGGAAGATGACGAGCTAACGCAGGTACGAACGTGGGTAAATACGCCTTCTGATCGTGAGCGTGTGCATGCACCGCTCCGTGCCACCGATTGCGCTCGTCCCGTTGTTCCAGCGCGCAGGCAGCGCGCGATAAAATCGTAAAGGTCTGAGAAACGATTTATGTTAATGGAGGCCTCCTTTTCACCATGCGTCATTAGGCAGAACGGCGTAATTAGCATCGCCAGTTTAGGTCAATGTTACAGCGACGGGGGAGCGCGCGCTCCTTTCCGCAAAGCTGATGCTGCTCCGCACGCTCGCTCGCTCCGTGATCTGCTCTTCCACGCGATCTTCATCCCCTCAAAACTGATAAAACGTTACGAGAGTTACATCGTGCCACATCGCTATGCGACACGAGGCACGCCTCGTAAAAATAGCCGCCGAATGTCCGAGCGATCGCGGCCGAAGCGCTCGAGTGACGCGCAATGAATACGCATTATGCATGCTGATACTATCGCTCGAGAATTGACGAAAGTCGGTTTTTTATTATGCTAACGCACGAGCGTACCGAGAGAGAAGCTGAGCGCGCGACGGTTCACGCCCCAGGAGAAATTCGGTATTACGTTGAATAGACGGTCAATCAATCAAATCAGTCAATCAAAAGTAACTGTTCAAGTTTCTAAGAGCTACAAGGAGAAAACTGTGTGCAGAGCGTCCGCGTAGCTTTTGAATTGCTGCGAGACGTGCTTCGGTAAAGCCGACAAGACATACGCCTAAACGCGACGTTGAGGAACGGGCAGAAAAAGTGGCGGGTCGTGTAATAAGCCTTTAAGGCCGTGCACTCTCGCTGCGTAAGCTCGCGCCGGATGAACGGAGGCAAAACTATCTTGGCAAGTGACTTTCACCTGATTGACTTTCCCTTTCTCTCCACGGCGCGAGCGGAGGTAATTGGACGCGTGGCTGGATAGCTGGCTCTTTTTGGCATCGGAAGACTCTGCTGGCCCACTTCCGGATCGCGCGCCGCCATCTCTGATCGGCCGGCTGTTTACGGATTCACCAGTTCTGATCCGGCACTTTGGAGTTTGTTAATTAGCGCCGGACAGCCTCGTCCAAACTTGCGCCTAAGCACCGAAAAAATATTCAACAAACTTGTGTCTGCAGCGAGTCTTTTCTCACTCGGTTATTTATAGGAATCGCTTTGCGAGTGCTCTAATTATCGACTCATTCGCTTCGACGGATGTAATAGTCTTATGCGCCATGATAATTAGATGTTATAAGAGAGAAAATTGCATAAACTTGAGTGTTTTGACATGTTTCATGTAAAGATTTTTACATGCAATAAAATATTATATCAAATGTACATTTATATTTAGTGGTGTTATATACTCGTATTATAACGTTTGCGCGTGATATATTTAATTTGTTCCACCCTAAAAGATCAAGTTCTGTGTTCAAATAGTATCAGAAATTTCTACAACTTAACAATATTTTCTAATATAAAACATAATATATTTTTTATACATTCCTAATATAACATTCTAATATACTTTCCGCTAAATGAATCTTTTTTCTTTTTTTATTCACTTTATCATCTTTCGTTTTCAGTCTTTATTTCAGAATCGATATATCTGAGACGTTTCGTCCTCAACTGACCTAGTTGATTAATGTTCAAATTCTCAAGTGCTGAGAAATCAGATAAGACGTTTGTTATTAGACAGATAAGACAATATTAGATAAAACACAGTCATGATTATGATGTTGTGGAGATATCACTTTCTTTCCTCGACTGCGTTATTAATATCTATCCAGGTGTTTTTCACTTTTACAACAATGAATGATTTCTTGCGCAAGCATGATGTGCATTTTTCTTTGTCTCAATGTATTTACTTTCAAAGACTCAGCAAAGTGTTTATAGATAACCCAGATAGGGTGTAGATAGAACCAGCTAACGAGCGATATAGAAGAATGACTCGAGTCATAACGACAGTATCATGATTTATCAGGGAGAACCGTGTCGCGTTACGAGTAAAAATATGATGATATATTTATCGGAAAGCCGGAGAGCTTGACGAATTGTTATTACCGAGAAATATAATTCATGTTGCGTGATAATCACAAGAAAATACTCACACATTTAGGCCATTACTGTGGAATAAAAAAAAATAAAATGCAAAATAAAATGTAGAATCTCTTTCTTCTAGAAGAAAGGAGAAAAGATTTTTCTTCTCTCTCTCTCTCTCTCTTTCTCTACAAGTACAAGTAAATATATAACACCAATGCATATGAATGTAAATACATTAGATATAATTTTTAATTATACGTGAAAAGATTTTTTAAAGGAAGTTGAGGAGGATAAAATCCTACAAAAATGGAAGGTCAAAGGGTTTCTCCTTTCGTAGATACGTCGTGTCATCGCTGGAAATCCGTGTGGAGAGATAGCACACACCAGCCAGATATTGTAACGTACTAAAAACCGGTTTAATGTATATTCATTAATGCTAGAGTTAATAATACGAATCTTAATTAATAGTCACGTCACGTCACATAATATGTCGTAGTTTGTGATGAGAGATGTGTTAAAATAATGTAAACAGGATAAAAATTAAGCAGACAATAAAATCCCCGAATTTCTGCTGATTTCCATGCGGCAAGCATTTATATATTTCTCGCCTGTTTTTCCCCCGGGATAATTTCGTAATCGCGCAATGCGATACAAATGGCACAAATAATGCAGTCAAAATAAAATAATAAAACTACATTAGTAATGCATCGTTTCGACTCGAACATATCGCAAATCGCAGAAAAATTCACACTCATTCAACAATTGTCCCCAACTGTAAAGTGCTGTCATTGCACTTTTCACACGTGGATGCAAAAAGCCTGCGCGACCTGCAGTACTGCAATAAAATATGCAAACAGATTTGCTAATAAAACTGTAATAAATAATTAAGCGCGATCGCAGTGACGTAAAAGAAGCACATGAAAATACACTCCTACGAATTCTCATAACTAAATCAAATTTTTGAAATATTAGTGTGCATTGCAAAATCTAGTTTTATCACGACCACATCTCAAATACTTTTTACTTTGGCAGCAGAAAGCAATAGAATCTAAAAGATAGTTCGAAGTTCTCCAACCGTTCACGTGCATGCTCAGCCATATGTCTACCTGGATTAGGCAAAAAAGGCAACTTACAATTTTCCTGCGGTGAAAACATTTCCGGAGGAAGGCGACGAGAGGTAAATTGCAGACCGTCGTGCCCGGAGATACCGACCACATCTTGTTAATTATCAATACAAAGCGCTTAAGGCGGCCGCTCTAACGGCTGACTATTTTAATCCGTGAGGTCTGTTTTCGCCGTTACCTTTCGACCACTTCCGCCCCCGAATTAGAAGCGCCAATAAACGCGCAGCCCCATAGAGGCTCCGTTGTTTGACCAAGTGCACGCCAGATTCCTCCTCTCGCCCTCCAACCTTCCGTGCCGGTCTTTCTTCCTTTCTCTTTCCCTCGTATGACGACGTATGGGCAGCTACGAGACTCGAGAGCCTCGGGGTACCGGGATCACAAGCATGAAAAAGCCGGCAATTCGAAATGGTTAAACATGAGCTGTCCTGCAAGCGTTGCAAGTGCTAATGAATGGTAGACACGATGCGAAGCACGACACGGCGGGATCTTTCGAAGCGAGGGTGCCGAGAACCGCTTCAAATTTGTATGCACGTAGGGGGAAACGCACGATGAGAAAAGCTACTAAGTCAGGAAAGAAGGATGTAACAGGGTTTTATGTTAATTGGTGCTCAAAACCGTTTGATTAAGGATAGCCTTATGTCGTGAGTGTGCGCCAAGTATACACCCATCTCCGTTTCCCGCCTGCAGTTTATTACATTGGTAGTGCATACATACGTCTGACAATCAGACATCCGCCAAATTCTGGATCTCGAAATCTAAAATTCAAGTTTCAAATATTTGAAATTATGTTATTACAAAACAGCGGAAGTCACAGGAACATTTACGCGAGAGATTTTATGATTTTCTGAAAACTAATGTCAATTTCTTGGCAACGCCAAATTACAATTTTTACTTCGCAACTTACTAATGATAGATATATTGCTATGTCAAGAGAAATATAAATATTTTTTTTTAAATAATCTTCTCGGCAACGTGAACGCGAGTCATGCACAGGAACCGATAGACGTGACGACTCGCGCGATGCTTTCTGAATGAGAGGAAAAGTTACGACTACCTATAACTCGCACTGCGTTTGTGTGCTGCAACTATCTAAGCAGCGGCTTGAAGTATGAAACTATTGTCGCCCATATAGAAAAACACGCCAAGAGTCACGCGTGCGTACGTGCGTACGTGTACGCCGCGGCGATACGAGCATTACTCGTCAGTTGCCACGGCTCAAGGTGCAATGACTTCGCAGCCTCGCGCAACGCTATCACTGATCGTTCATTGCGACAATATAGCGATAGTACCCTTCCGAACATCGTCGAAGACCTGACAATTATCGCTAATTTTCGTACTTTAGCTCGTTAGAGAGTTTTTCAAGCTCAAGCATTAGATCAGTCAAAAAGTTCGATTTTCAAATCAATTTGCATGTAGGCAACAATGTTGATAATGTCTATATCATAGAGAATAATATCTAATCACAGGCAACGATGATGATTACTTGGATGATGAATAATTTATTTCTATTGCATATAATAAAGTAAAATTTGACGCAAAAATCAAATCAAACTTATTGACCTAATATTGTATTAGGGGTGTGATTTAGGTTTGAGGGTTTTTTTTGCTCAAAAACGCATGTATTTAAATATGATAATGAATGAATACCTTAATCAAAATATTTTCCTTCGTTTTCTATAACTTTTTCCCATCTTTCTGGCAAGAGATCGATTCCACCACGATAAAATCACTCTTCTTTTCAGTTGATCCATTCGTCGACGAATTTTCGCACTTCTTCCAAATTATGAAAGTGTGTATCCTCTAAAGCGTGTTGCATCCACCGGAACAAATAATAATCGCATGGAGCAATGTCCGGAGAATACGCGGGGTGCGGTAAGACTTCCAATTCAAGCTCTAATAGTGTTTCTTTCACTGATAACGCAACGTGAGGTCGAGCGTTGTCACGAAGAAGAATCACTTTCCGTCGTTTACTCGCAATTGGTGGTCGTTTTTGGTCCAATGCTTGCTTCAACTTGTACAATTGGTGTCGATAACGATCAGCCGTGACAGTCTCATGCGGATTTAACAGCTCATAGTACACTATTCCACCAAATACAGAGCATTACTTTTGAACCGTGAATATTGCGTCTCGGAGTGGATGTTGATGGTTGGCCTGGATCCACCCATGATTTTCTGCGTTTGAGATTATCAAAATAGATGCACTTTTCATCCCCAGTAACAATCCGAGACAAAAGACTCTTCTTTTTTTGCCTGGCGATCAACGAAATGCAAATGTTCAACCGGTTCGCAATGGCACTTTCCGATAATTCATGTCGAACCCATTTCCCTTCTTTCTGAATTTTTCCCATTTCATGTAAATGTTTCGTAACTGTTGTACGATCAACATTTAATGCTCTGGCAAGTTCTGAAGTGGATTGTGTTGAATTTTCGTGCAATAATGCTTGCAAATCTGCATTTTCAAGCTTTCTTGGTTGTCCCGAGCGTTCTTTGTCCTTCACATCAGTATCACCACTTTTAAAGCGTCTAAACCAGTATTCACACGTCTTAATTGATGGGGCAGAATCACCATAAGTTTCCACAAGAATTCTATAACCCTCAGCCGCAGTTTTCTTTTGATTAAAAAACAAAAGCAACGCATGTCGAAAATGCTAAAGAGCTTTCGGAAGTTGCATTTTTACGATGATATAAACACGACTGTTATTGCATCTATTGCTATAATGCTACTAAATGTCATGGATAATGTCAACACTGTAAGAAACAACAGTTATCGGAAACAGCTATTGGAACAAACTGACACTACAGCCATCTGTTGCAAAACCCTCAAAACTAAATCACACTCCTAATAAAACAATATTCCGCAGAAGGATTCGTCGAGAATTTTGTCGATAAATGTCTGATAAAATTGCGAGGGAATTTTTTCTGTAGGAGTTTAATTATTCATACCTGGAATTGATTAATGATAGTAATAACCCAACTAGAATTGATAGCATCCTATTGTAGCTAATGAGAAAATTGATTCAAATGATAAAATATATCTCATTAAATATTTAATATGATCTACGTAAGAATAAGAAACGCGAGATATATTTTTCATTTTAAGTGTTCTTACGTGTTAAGACTGTGAACGCCATATATTCTGAAGCGAGCAAAGTTTCGTGGAATAATATCACATGCACGAAAGGGCACTGCTGACCGCCACGTGAAAATCACAAGCGACTGTAGTAATGGAAAACCGGCTACGTTGGATCGGTGGGGGGAATAGAATAATGGCATCTAGTCCTGGCCGACATTATTCTCGTTACTTTACTGTTGCACGCGGTCATTAACCCATTGGCATCAATGAGCGGAATAATCCGCGCTCGCGAGTTGGTCTGCATCATCGAAACGCATTATTCTGAACGAAATTATTTCGATCGTTGCAAATTACGATTGGCCGTAATACATATTCGTTTCGGAAATTTTATTTACAAATGCTTTGACCAAAGCGATATTGTACAGAGCTTTCTTTCATATCTGACAGAACTGTACATACATTTTCAACAATTACTGCATCGTGTACGTGCGATACGGAAAAATATTTAAAAAATGTGATTGAGAAGCTGCGAGTCGCATCATTGTAGATTGTATTCCGTACGTGCAATTATAAGAAAAATTATTGACGATTTACGTAACACTGTTGCTTGTCATTAACTCAAGATTAATGCGAAATGTGAAAGTTTTCGATCGAAGTGGCGCCTGGCCGCGGAAACGCCGTGGAATAAGAAAGTAAGAGCGCAAACTACAAATACGTAAGGACTTACGCACAACACGCGCCATTACTGACCATGGACTGCGCGCTACGTGCCACGTAAACTAAACAAATGATGTAAAGAATACTCGAACAAAGGCGGCTAACGACAAATGTCGCGAAAAAGTGTGTCAAGTGGCGCCATTCAATTTTAATGGCGCTTACGCGCACGATGTGGATAAATGTTATAATCTTGCTCGGCGTTCGCGCGTTCAGTTTCTCCAGAATATACTTTCTAACAGTGCCAGTGCTATTCTACGCACCAGCAACTATTATCGATCTATTCAGTTCCGTCAAACTTCCTACTTCTTACTAAATCTTGCTGTTACGTTTTTACAACGATGCAAGTGAACATAATTTTCACAGTTACATAATTGTTTTCATATTACATAATTTTTAGTGGATATCATCATTACTCACGTACATCCTAATATTGCTACTACAAATACGAGAGATACATGATTAAAATTGCACCATCGGCTGCACGCCGAGCTGTCTTTGCTTCGCGCTCTCAGCTTTCGACTCTGCAAGAATCAAGTAATATAACGTAATATCTTATTTATTACATTTTACGCGTTTCGTATTCTCTCGCACCACTAGTTTGATCGATCGCCGATTAAACGCATCGAGGCTCATCGAGGAATCCGGAGAGGATTGCCGCAATATCGTCCTCGCGAGCGTAGTTCTCCGCGAGAGGCACCGCGTTCGCACGCCATGAGTAGAAGAAGCTACCAGCGCGCGTCGATAACGACAACTTTTTTCGCGAAGCAGACTCCAGGCTAAGGACCGGTGCCTGCCTAGAACTGAGAACTGTCTTAAGCCGGAGTTACACGAGCCACCTTTCCGCTCTGTCCGGTTTAACCACGTGCATTTACCCGTGTCGGGTATATGCTTGCCAGGCTTGCCTGCCTGCTTGCCTGTCTGTTGCCGTTGCCTTGGCCTTTGCAATTCTCGGAACGATCTATCCGTTCGGATCTATCGATTTGCGATCTACGCAGGTACCTGTGCCCGGAGATGGCGACGCTAGCGAAAGTCCGTCTGGAGCAATAATCGAAAATGGTGCTTAGGTCAGCTGGACAGCTTAGTAGTTTTTCCGAGAAGCGATACTGCGCTTTGGGGGATGAAAATCTCTTTGTCACCGAAAGTCCGTCTGGAGCAATAATCGAAAATGATGCTTAGGTCAGCTGGACAGCTTAGTTTTTCCGAGAAGCGATACTGCACTTTGGAGGATGAAATCTCTGTCACCGATTTGCAAGTTTTGCATTGGTCCTAGTAATTGAGGAATACATAGAAAAGTGTTGCCAGAAGTTTTATTATCATTGTAATTTGAATATAAAATAAAGTTAAAATTTTTACAATAATGTACTTTTATAAAAATAAAACTTGCATTATTTATAATTACTAGCAACACAGGCGCGCGCTATAAATAAAATAAGAAATAAAAAAAAATAAAATAAAAATAATATAATAAATAAAATTGTCAATATAACCGCACTGACAGCCACTATGACATTCTGACATTCGCAACACGAAGTTCAAGTCACACGAAGTTCGAGCCAAGCGAGAGAACCAATCAGCGTCGCGGAAAAGAGGCCTCAATATTCGATAAAAAAGAACTTCACGAAGTTAACACGCCTTTTTTAAGAGTGGATTAGCTATATAAATTCTGGTCCAAAATTACACCAACATATACCTGATTTTTTTAAATGTTTGTAGCATGCACAACACACAATATATATTTTACAAATGTTTTGTCTATTTTCCTCATTTCTTATTTATTTTATATATTTCTTATTAAATCTCACTCAAGTTTGATAATAAAAAAATCGATGAGGTATGATTTAAATAAATAACCGATACAAATTTAACAACTCACGGCTATTCCTAAATTCTGCCGTACATAGAAACGAATGGCGACAGTAATGTGATTCACATGCTGAATTAAACTTTGATTACTTCTTTGTTAAGTCTCGCATCTGTGCACGTAGATATATCGATAATGTAATACGATGTAATAATGATGCAGAATCCACATTGGTTAATGCCTAGAAGCATAACACAGCGCTTCTTCTGCATCTCGTTCGCCCTGTGACATTTTCATCGTGACATTTTACCTCGCGATTCTCTAATTACATAACTTGAGCGTACAGATTTTTATGGCGGCCAGACGGCTTTCCTGTGTATCCCACACGTATTCTTCGTGCTCCTTCGATGGGGAATACATAAAAATCCATTTGCCGAGTCATTACGCCATCCTGTTCAGCATGTGACATTTCTAGCACATCGCTTTTTCTCTTGTTATAACGCTATAGTTATATATGTTACATAATACCGATCTACAAATGTTTATATTGCGTGATTTTTATTAACCTAATTCTTTGCATTGGAGAAACTACATTAAAAAAAATAAATAAAAAGAAAAGTAAATTTTTCATCTGCAAATATATTTTTCTTTTCTTTCAAAACTTACAGTTCTTTCAATTCAATTGTTTCAATATCTTATTTCTATCATGTTTTTTAAAACTAAAATTTATATTTGTATATGATTTTATATTTATTATCCTGCCATTTCAACTTCCCGTTTGACCTTCTTTTTATTGACCAATAAATTTTTTTCTAATGGATTTAACAGTCTGCAAAAGATTTTCTTTCCTTCTACAGATTGCAATGTCTGTCCTACATTTTGCCTGCCGCTAAAATATTTTTCTGACACCAGTCTGTCCTTTCGTTATTCCAAGAAAATTCAAAGAAAAGAGTACATCTTTTCCTTAACCAAAAATCACAAAGGAGACAAAGAAAAGAAGAAACTGCGCAGGCAAAAGTGTCTAGTGTAAACTTACAGAATGAGAATCAAAAGCCTGTTACACTGGTTATCGCAAGCATCTATTTACCTGCTTAGACACGTTGTACATGACGACAATTACTCATCGTGACGCATAACTGGAATGTGCATGCTGGATCACCTAATGACGTCCGATTGAAAAATTGCAATGACGCGAAATTTCGAACGACGTCACTAGTGACGCGTCAGACGTTGCATTTACACAAAAACGTGCAATTGACGTCAACAAAGTGAGAAGAGCGCTGTTTGCTCACGCGGGTAGGTTCGACGGAAGATTCATTGCCGAAAGAAACGTGGCATGACGTCATGATGCTTAGCTTAGCTCAGTTAGTAACTTCCAGAGCACGAGATATTCTTAATCACCCGATGAGAGTTTCGGTCACTGTTCGATCTTCTCTTTGTTGCAAAGAAATCTACAAGAGACGCGATAGCAGCTTGAAGATGACGCGAGCGACGCTTCCGCCTTGGGCGCCCCGCTCACGTATTATTATGCCATTATTGTTGCTACTTGTGCCGGCGGACGCTGTCAAATTATAATCGAATCAAATTGTTAAGTGAAAGAGCCTTTCGAGTTACTACGGGCGATTCGCGATCGCCTCGGATTACACGACGCCGGGACGGAAAGAGCCAGGCGAAATTGAATACAACTGTTTCTCGCTGCCTCGTTTCTCCTCTGCCCACTTCTTTCGTGTCTGAGACAACGGCACGACCGTGCAAGACCCAGGAGAAAAACGTGATGTTGCAAGAAAACCGCCAGGCTGAGCGCGACGAGTTGCCCTGCGCGCCACGTGGTACGCCCATGCACTTTCCATGCACTCCCATAATAATGGATACATACGCCACGCATGTGTGCCGAACACTGGGCTAGCCTTTCTCTTCGTCGTCCTGTAGAGCCCTTTGTCGTGCGCACTGCTTGCGAAAGTTCCTACACCATTTCATCGCGTAGCGACGTCATGGCTCCCTCCTGATTCCATTGTTGCGTTTCAAAAACATTTTACAACTTCAATTTGTCTTGACACTTCATGTTTTTAGTTTCATATTTGTATTACAGCTATTATGAGTTAATAAACGTCATTTCTTCTGACGTGATTGATAAGACGTTAAATAGACCGTCAGAGTATTGAGATTGAAACGTGAAAAAGATATAGCTCTTATTAGATTTAAGTATAACGCTGTCTTATCTACAGACTCTTATCTATTACACAAATAGTACTTATTTCGTAAAAATGTGCTTTTTTAGCAAATAGAAAAAGCAATCATGGGGAAACGTGAACGGTGAAAACACCATTTAATTTTATGATTGATCTGGACAGCACGTTAATTTCACGCTCGATCATACACGGTTTAAAAACCAATTGTGGAGAAACGGGGATGCAGTCTTTCTCGTTTCTACGCAAACGCCCTTCACAAAGAACCCGCATGTCCCAGTCTGATATCTCTGCACATAGCCCGGCCACCATGGCGGAAACTGACTCCCATTAGCCGTTATATTTAGCGTCATGAGAATCTGTTCGGGGTGAAAAGCACCATCCCCCGTGAGATTCGTCGGTTCACCCTCATACGCCCGTATGTTACGGAGCATGCCACGACACCCCCTAATTGAACAGGAGTCGGGCTTTGCGGGTGCCACACGGCGCGGCTCGGATGGGATCCACGATAAGCAGCCAAATCGTGCCACGTGATTGATAAATTAGTATCTTCAACCCGTTATCTGCTTCGTAAGTTCCCGTATTTTCGAGCATGGTGCCCAACACGTCGGTTAAAAACTCCATGAAGCGCTACAAATTACCTTTCTTGAAATTCGTCATTTTACGACAAAAAAAACACGCTAAAAAATAATTAAGTTTAAATAGGAATGGTTGAGGGTCAAAAATTCTAAAAATATTTATTATCACTTGTTTATTAGTGTCATAGAATTTTTTTATTTTTAATTTTATTGCGATAGGATTATGACGAACATAAGGGGTAACATTGTGTAGATAGGCAAAATTCATTTATTTATTCTTGAAATGGTAATCGATGACGTGTATGTAGACGGTTATGAATTGTAATTGCTTGATCCATAAATCATCTGTTTCTTCACGAGCAGATGATTGATTCCACGTAAAAACGGCTCTCTGCTCGTCACATGCTCGACCTTTCGGTCGGCATTTGACATTGCGCGCCTCCGCGAAATCAGCGGGAGTCTCGCTTCCTATTTGCGCGACCTCGCACGACCGAGCTTCCGGCTTTCCCCTCGCGAAATGTCACTTCCTCCTTCGATCAACACAACGGTGCACGCTGCCGCATGCGATTCCGTAAAAATCTTGTTCCTGTTCGCGCGGTTAGAGGAACGACTGATCATAATTATTGACCGAACACACGTAACGCTTTCTCTAAGTCGATAAGCGTTCCTTTTTCGCACACTTCTTTTTTTGCGCATGTACACTTATAAAACTTTGAAGAAAATCATTCAAGCCATATAAGAGGTATTTCCTTATCCATAAGCAAAGCAATAACTACACTTTTTAAAAGACTCCGGTTGATGTTGAGAAAAGAAAGTACGATTATCACAAAATCGATTATCATAATTAATTCTGATTATCATAAATACTGTCTTATGAAAGTAATTTATCTCTAATAGTAATGTCCGCCCATTTCATTCGGTAATGAGCCGGTGTTGTAAAATTATGAATGATTGCTATTAGCAGCGCACATCTGTGGGTCGTAAAAGTCGTAACGGTGATTGGTAATAAAAAATCACAGAGAATGTAGACAGTTCAGAATTTGTGGTTTACGTCGCCGGTGAATAGAAGCTGAACTTCATTCATGGCGTTGTTTGACCGCTGGAATGCGTTTGAGTGTCAAGCGGGGAGGCGGGGTGGAGAACAGTATCTAGAGTAGTTGCATGCAATAATAGAAACAATTTCATGGCTACTCAGGTTGAAGCTATAGTCCCGGTGCATTTCTGGAGTGCCCTTGCGAGCGGATAGAATATAATAGCGACGCTCCGCATTTCGCAATAAAAGTTTTGACAAATGTTCCTACTTCTAATAACATATATTTGACACATTTGACAATCACATAATACAATGATACATTGTTCATGGACGTTCCTGGAATATCAGGCAATCCTTATGCAATCTAATGTCACCTATACGATTGACGCAAGTTATTAATAAAACAATCGACAATATTTGATATATATTTATCCGTGAAAACATTTTCCAAAATCGCAACGTTGCCATCGTGTGACGGCCATTCAACCACCTAGTGTACCCCACAATTTATCCGAGCCTTCAACGCTAGCCAATGCGAGGGGGATGATGCGCAGCACGCGGAATCTCGTCCAATAAGGGAAGCCCGCACTCCGCACTTCATCGGAAAGCCCAAAATCATGAGTCGGGGGGGATCCCCCAGGAGGAGTCGCGTGAGCTCGAGGAGGCGCAGTTGCACGATCGACTGGACGTGCGCGGTTGCCACATTGTGGGCCGGCTACCCCCACCACGCGGCGCGCGGGGCGCCGTGTGATTGGCCGGCGCGCCGATGCCGGAGAGGCGCACCCCCTCCCGCGGTCGCCTGCGTGTCCTCCGCCGGCGCGGCCCGCGAGCGGCGCGGCGCTCTCGGTTAGTTAAATTCGAGGGCTCGCGCTCTGAACGACTCTCGCCGGTTGCACGCCGGACAAACACGAACGCACGCACGCACGAATCCCGTACAAGCTCCCTCTCCGAGAGACGGATGCTCGCCGTGAACGAGTGAGTGCCAGATCGAATTCGACTTCGCACGTGAGCGACACGCAGCCGCGAGAGAGGCTCGACACGGTTCGCCGTAAATCCGCCGCGACGCATTTCGAGGAGAAGACGAGTGTCGGAGGGAGCTCGACTGACGGAGAGAAGGAGGGAAAGGGAGAAAGAGACGAGGAGTCGTGTCGCAGGTCTGCACGAACCCGTTCGTTCGCACTCGATTGCTTGCGTGCTCTCGCGCGCGCGCGCGCACTCGCTCCTCTCTCTCGCCCCCGCTCGCGTTCGGACGTTCCTCGGACGTTCCCGGTCCCGTCCGCCTAACGACGTACTCACGGTACACGCGTGGCCGCGGTAATCGCAGCGAATACGCGACACAGTAACGACTGTCGCGCGCGTAGGTGCTCTCGATGCGAGCCACGACGGCGCCCAACGACGCGCACGTCCGGAGTGACAGTTCTTTTGTGTTCCCCTGTTGAGGAAAGTCCCCCTTCCCCCCCTCGGCGGCACGAGGAGACCCGCGAAGCGTCTTCGACGACGACCGCCGCGAGGAACGAGAACGAGGGAGGAGACGCGAGGAGGATCCAAGTAACGTCGGAGCAACGGCTCCACGTACGCAGTGTGTTTTTTGTGCGAAACCGAGGAACATGTCGACCGCCGTCATGAGTACCCCGATGTTCGAGTGCAGCGAACATATTTTCAAGGTAAGGCTCGAGACTCGACGAGATCGGCTTCGTCTACCTGGCGCGTTGTTGCCGCGTCTGAACTCGATCCCGATCCAGGACCGATCACGTGGTCACCGCGATCACGTGGAGATCGTCGATCGGCGAAAATCTTCACGGGTGCCGGTATCGCTCGGCCGGACTCCGGGTTCTCGAGAGCGAAGAACGTACTCGATGCCCGCGCGTTATTCACGGTCGCTGCTTAATGACCGCGGAAAACGCGCGGTACGTACCCGGGACGGAGGCGACACTGCCGCGTTTGATCTTTATGTCGAGTACGGCAAAGTAAACACAACGCATCATGGATCTTCAGACCAAGGCGCCTGTGGGACCTTGGAGTCTGTAGTAACTAATTGTTCGCTGAAATTTCTCTTTAAGGGGGGAGCCTGCTTTAGAACGCTGAAAATAAGGTATAATTTTACGAATTGTTTTTGGAGAAACTATACAGCGGATCATTATAAAACTTTGATGCATTTATTAGTACATGTTTAAAGATAAAAAAAATTATTTTTTTATTTGAATGTATCGCTTGTAGAGGTCGTCCTGGAGAAATCTTAGTGCAGCCGCGTCGCCGGCATTGCAAATTGGTGAGCATTCTCCTGCCTCCAAATTTCGTCTAAACTGAAAAATTGAAATATCTTCTCGTTATTTATGAATTCCCATCGTCGATGAACCAAAGAGAGAAGAAAAAAGTTGAAAAGTGCCAAAATGGTGGAGCTTAGAACACAAAAGTACGATTTTTAGGCAAAGTTTTTGAACTTTTTCATGCAAAAATAATTGTTTAACTTAATGTTTTTATGAATATTAAAGGTTCATCGACGATGGGAATTCATAAATAACGAGAAAATATTTCAATTTTTCAGTTTGGATGAAATTTGGAGGCGGGAGAATGCTCACGAATTTACAATGCCGGCTGCACTAAGATGCCTCCAGGACGACCTCTACAGGCGATATATTCAAATCAAAAAATAATTTTTGTTATCTTTAAACATGTACTAATAAATGCATCAAAGTTTTATAATGATCCGCTGTATAGTTTTTCCAAAAACAATTCGTAAAATTATACCTTATTTTCAACGTTCTAAAGCAGGCTCCCCCCTTAAGGTCCTTTCGACCCTCGTCCCTTCTCGCTTTATAGCTCTGATACCTGCCCTTGTCCCAGCACCGGCAGGTATACGGGCATTCTTACACGGAGCAAATAAGTACGGTTTTTCTCTGCAAAAATCCGCAGTTCCTTTCGCACTCGGAAGCAGCACGCACGTGAAGAAAAGTTGGAAGTTGTGCGACTCGGCTATTCCCTCGTGCGATCAGTGATCTTTTTGGAAAAGTGCTTTAAATAAAATTGTTCTCGTTTTTTGTGAATCTGCAACAGATTTTGTGGTGATTATTCTTTTATTTCGTTACAATTATATTTTTTCCTTGTTGCAACCCGTGCTGCCTGATAATTACTGTAACTTATTTCTCTTAGAAATTCTATATTTAAAATTTGTTAGAACATTTTTACTTTACCTGATATTGAGACAGTAATTCAGTCCGTCTTATGCGTGCGTGTTATATGTATGAATCGTCATTGTTTTTCTTTTATTGTTTCTTTATCGAACACGCGACGATCATGCAGTGCTATGCTGCGAGTTACATTTACGAGATGTGATCGAAAATAATGCTGTCGCGCGCGTCATCGGGAGAACATTGAAATTCTTGATCGGATTGTCATTCAGAACGAATTCCTGGCAGATTATATCTTGTCCGCGCGTTTGTGATTTCGCCTTTTCGATGTACACGATAATATACGAGGCATGCTCGCAAATGTTGTCGCGTTCCTCAATCGATAGCTAAGTTTGAGACATCAAGAAAATTACGATAATTGAAAAGCCTCGAAAGTGTTTACAAAACTAAATAAATATATTACAATCGTAATAACTACATTATTAGTAATCACGGAAAATTAGTACTTGGATAGACTCGACGGAGATAACGAATTTTAATTAGCAGGCACTTTTGTTTGATTCAATACATTTCTCGTTTATCACCTTTCGTTGTTATTATCTTGTCAGATAATAAATATATACATATATAATCTCGAAATATCAATATTTCTCGATTGATATGCATCAGCTGTTGCGATCTTTCGACATAGATATGAAATGTCTCAAACTTTTGTCGCTATAAAGTCGAATAAAGTATTTTCGATCATCGAAGGAATGATTAAAGCACACATGCGTGAGTTTTAATGTTTGGTCGCTGTGACATGTACATGCAAAGAGGAAATGCTGAATATTTTGACACGCTCGACTTTCAAACCGTTATTCGGGCATCGCGAGCATCGATAGATCCTGCTTTGAGCAGCGCTGAGAAGAAGTAGATTTGCGTTAATGGTTAATGTCCACGCGAGATCCGCGAGGGACGCGGACTGTGTCTTCCAATCAGATGTATTAATAGATATTAATTGCTGCCAGTCACGGTGCCGTGTTCCCCGTTTCGCGTCGATAGGTCGAAAGGCCTTCGTCGCGCGTTCTCGCGCGACGTAAATAAAAGGCTCTGTCGCGGCGGATCGAGCCACGGAGACTCTCACCTCAGAGAGAACTAGGCACAACACTCTCTTTGGTTTCTCCACCGAGACACGAGTTTCTCTGGTGACGTGATCGAGTCTCTCTCGCGACGCGCTTTTAGGACGAAACGTTGCGGCGCGATCGAGCGAGATCAATTTTTGCTGGCGATGCTCCGATGTTGACTGTATTATTAGAGTTCGCCGATGGCCGAATGTGACGACCGATTCGTTTGTGGAAATAGCAGCGGAGTGATGTTTAACAAAGACCGAAAAGACACCGTGCCTCAAATAATTATGCTACTTAGTTTTTAATATTATTAGACATTGTTATATTTTTGTTGTATTTTGAATAGATGTTTTAATGATTTGCTCGAGCTCTTTTCCGGAATATGTCACTCTTCATGAATGTTAGCGACGACAGCAAGTATCAACGTCACATGGATTTGTCAACGTCATGCGTCTTTTATCAATGTGATCGTCAAGTGTCTAGATTAACACCGTTGAACCGCTAGAAAGTTTTTTTCTAGGCGAATTCGCCACGTGGAATCGATTTGATTGAATCGTTCTCGAGTCGAGTACTAAACTCGAAAAAGAAGCATGGAATTAGTAACGAGCGGTTAATTCCGTAATGGATTAGCTTCGCCGTAGAAGGGGAGTCTGATTCGACGGAAACCATCGCACAAGTCTCCATATTGACACGTATTTCTCGATCCCGTCGTATTTCTCGAATCGATAGAACGTTAGAATAGGTTCTTTCGAGAGACGGATAATATTCCATCTAATCGTATCTAATAACACATTAGAAGAATTCAATTGTCCGAAGCAGAAAAGTCAATCTGATTGATCACCATCGATCACTTCAGCTGATTATTCCCTCCCCTTTCGGTTCACTGCAATCTCCGGGAAGACAATTCTCTCTCTCTCTCTCTCTCTCTCTCTCTCTTGACAGTCGTAGCTGCTCTACGCCGAAGATGTTATCGTCTTCTTTATTCTTTTTTGCATCTCGAGTGTCCCGCCACATCTCGCGAGGGTGACGCGACCGACACGTGTCGCGGAATTCGCGCGCTGGTACTCCGTGGTACCGCTCGCGCGAGTGATCGAGCGAGTAATATTACATTAACAAATGCGCTTCCTCGCTCTCCGCGTCCGTTCTGTGCAAATAAACGCGCGCACGACAGAGACGGCGAAACGTGTTTGTTATTCGGTTTCCGATGCACGGTGCAGTCCCGGCGGTCGCGTACCTACGCACACACGAGGAACGGCCACTCGGAAAGGCTCGGAGTGCACATTAACGTATACGAGAGAGTACAATTGAGACTGAACGAGACTTGGACCCGCGACGGGACAAGTAAATACGTCGTTAACGAATCGCGCGGCGCGAGTCGCGCTCATTAACTGCGAGTTCGCGAATGGAGGGCAGCCGAGTGACGCGATACGACACGTAATTTCTTTCGGTGTAATTGGTACTTTGCTTTCACGCGATTAGGCAATGCCTAGTTCAAACGAGTCTCGGTGACTCGCGTGTGAGTGTGCGCAGGATTTCCGAAAGCTTGAAAATTTCTTTCCGTCCCAGACGTGTACCTACGTGTGTAAATGTGCTCCGTGTGGACTTTGACACTTCGTTCAATTTACGTAATAAGCAATAAAATAAGAATTGTCGAAGATCGAGTATTTTTTTTATTGGCTACACGAACAGCACACATGCACCGCTTTTTACATTGCAAATGCTTCTTCTGAAAACGTCATAGATGGCCTATCGAAATTGTATTCTAATCTTTTATTTATTTATTCGCGAGTTCTCTCTCTCTCTCTCTCACACACACATACTCACTCTCTCACTCTTTCCTTTGCCCCTTCTTTCTCTCGTGCTACGAGTTAAACGTAAGGTGACTGGTTTTTATGTGTTTGTATGGTTTGCGTATTTATGTAGGCCTTTTGTCGTGACCTCAAAGCAATGGATCGGCAGAACTGTCAGGATGTATTGTGCGAAACTTGTATGTTAGATTCACGTTACGTTCCAGTGGTTATTAAGACACACTTTATGTAACGTTATTACGCTTACACAACATTATTACGATTAGAAATATTCGTGAAATAGAAAATTATTATACATCAGTAAAAATTAATATTAAATCGCATCTATTTTGTATTGAAGCACGTCATCACGTTAATTAAATTAATATGGAGGTTCGGCTCATATATAGTATATATAAAATACCTCAGTTTATTTACAGTGAGAATAATCATACAACCTGCCTGTAAATATTAAAGCGAGAGCTACAAGAGAGCTGATTTCAATCTGTTGTAACATGTTGCGCGAACAAGAACACGATAATTAAATGAAAGACCAAAATGAATTCAATCGGACGTGCAATAAATAATGCGAATAAATAAGAGCACGATGAACGGAATAAGCCGGATATAATGATAGCTTTTAGACGTGTCTCGCATATGCATGCCGTTTAATTAATATTCAATTATAGGGGATACATACAACGTGCGTATTGCGAAAGAAACGATTGCGATCTCTCCGTAAACATCATTTTCATCCGTTGTTTATCCTTCGCTCGTCCATTACAGCGAATAATACAAGGATACGCGGTTGCCTCACACGGTGATATTGTGAAACCACAATTTTTCCTGCGTGTGACGATGTCGGTTATGCGTTAACGTCGGCGTCGATCACCGGCACCGATCGAATACAAATCGAGAGCTTGAGAGTGCAAAATAATGACAGATCGACGCTTTGGTCAATTTTCTTTTTTATTCCGTGATACAAGATGCAACGTATAACACAGAAAATCGAATATTTACGCTCGATATAAAATTCTCGATTTCTCGGCGAATTATCCATGACTGTTCATTATCGCTGTATTTTTATTATTCTTATATTTTTATTTTGCTATATTTATGCTATATGCTATAGTTATATATCCTCATATTTCTATATATCGTTGTTATAGATTTTATTCGTGGAGAACGTTTAGCAATCCTTTCAGACACCTTGTATGGGTATAGGACGAGGAGGCAGGAACGATTTTCGGATTTGCATTTTACAGTCAATTATCGATAGGCGAGCATTATCTTTGAAAACATGCCCACGTGTTATCAAGTCTTCGTCGCATAACGATCACGGCATGCAAACATGGTGCATCATATGATTTCCGGTATGAGTCTATCACGACGGTAGCCGGCTCACACACTTGTCACTTTCCGCTTTATTATCATGCGGACGCGGTTAAACGTACGCAAATGTAAAAAAGAAAACAAAGCAACAGAGAAATGATCGCTTCGGGAATAATTATCGTGCGCGAAGCGCAACATCGTCGTCGACCTTTGCCTGCAGCGATAGCCTGCATAATTTCCACGGAATTAAATCGCAAATTGATGTTACAGATACGTGAGAGCGGTCTTCGTGTTTATTCGTGACGACACGATATGATACGTCAGTTAAGATCTTTTTTCCATCACGTGGAAAATTTATCTCTTTGAAATCGTACCAATTTCGCAGAAATTGTGCAATTCCAATAATTTTTGAGAAATAAATTTACCCATGGAAAAGTACATCTTATTCGACATAGTATAGCTTAAACGACATAATAAAATAAGATTGTGAAACGTAATTGCAGAATATAATTCTATCTCGTGTTCGTAGCACGTGCTGCACGTCTCTAGAATATCATTTTCGCGATCATCGTCTCTCGCCGCTCGCTCTTTCCTTCCAATCACGCGATTCGTACCTCGCTCTGTGGACGCACCTCTCTTTTTTCTCCCTTTTGGATGATATCCGCGCGAGGATAACTTTCCTCGACAATTTCTCCACGGCTCGATTTCGAAACTCGTTCGATTGGACTTTCGACTTTCAATATTTAACTTCCCGCGAGCACCGTCAAAATCCATCGTGAATCGTTGCTGCTCGTGAAAATTCAGTTGGGAAACGTTTCAGTGTAACGCTTGCGAGTTTATCGAGTTTTTATCGAGGAATCCATTATCGTAAAATTCCAATAGCTTGACCTCATATTCACATTGATTAGCGCATAGTAATTTGGATTTGGTCAGGACATTATCGCCAAAATACGCCGTAGCACGGTGAGTCATCATATTCTAATCGACTATTATTATACAAAACATTTAGAATAATGTAGAGCCGCAAATAGAGAACAATATAGAGAAAATAATGGATGGTTTTCGTAATTTAACCAAATAACTTGCATTGCGATGCTTTAAACAAGCGCCACATTAAGATAATGATTCGAATTCGACAGAAAACGCAGTAGGATTGTATTCCAACTCGTGAAGTACTTGGTTCCATTACATATTCCATCACAAAGTTTATTTTAGAATATTCTTGAATCGCTTTATACAAGGACGATTCATAACTCTATTCGCCGACCGAGAGAGAGAGAAGCGGATAAAGACGAAAACGGATTTAAGATTATTAAAGCTGCGATTTCTATATTTAATGTACCCGCGGATACGGCGCGCGGGGAACCGGTTCTCACAATGCAACTCGTTTGTCTCAACTCTTTCGACACCCTTCTGCGAGACTGCCTCACTGAGGCAGAAATACGCGTGCGTGCTCTCGCGCGCGCGCAACAAAATCCCCTGAATTTTTCTAAAAGCGGAAACCTCGCCCCGAGCGTGCAGCGTGCCCGGTACACCGGCAGCGGCAATAAAAAGCCGCTCGGTGAACGTGAGCCACGAAGAAGGGGCGTAGGAACCTGTTGCTTCGGGTTTGCCGGTGCTGAAGAAGGAGTGAGCGCGAGAGAACGAGAGAGAGAGAGAGAGAGAGAGAGAGAGAATGAGAGGGTGGGAGAAGGAAGGAAGGATGCCGGAGGAGAGAGACCCCTCTTTGTGCCTGGCCCCTGCCTCCCTGTGCCGCCCGACTCTCGGCACCATTGGCGTAGCACGTTCCGGGTTCCCTCTTCTCGCTCTTTTGTGCCCCGACTTTCGTGTCGGGACTCCGACAAATTTTCCCATATTTTTGAAAAGACCTGCTGCACGCCACCACAAAAGGATAAGGCGAGGACTCGCCCCTGCAACTCGTTGCATCGGTTTGTGGAACTTCCCTCTCCCTTTCTCTCTTTCTCTCTCTTCCTCGTGGGTCTTTGTGTGAGGCAGGTTCTCCTCTCATTGTCAGATCCGGCCGGTTCTTGCGGAGATTTTTGTGCGATCCCGATCCTTTAGATGGTTGACGGAATGGCCCGTTTTCGTTCGCAACGAACGCTTCTCACGATGCGAAAGAACATTGCGTGCAAAAGTGTAGACGGCGTGCGATAGAAATCTGATAGCTGTAATTGTGATATCGTACAACTATGAATTCAGTGGAATTTGGCAGAGAAACAATTTTAAATTTTGAAATAATGAGAACGAAAAAGTAGTTTCAATTATACTTCTTTGTAACAGTTTGTCAAGCGCAAATGTATCTATTTTAATATATGATATATCACATAATTCAGGGATATCTTTTGCCAAGCGTTTTATGAATTTACTTCGTTTGCATTCAACCGCACATTTAATTTTTCAAATAAAAATGTGTCATCAAAAGGATGACAGAGCTTGGAATTAATTTAGATATTTATTAGCACCTTAAAAATTCCTGGTCAAGAGAGAGTGTGTAATTTCTATATTTAATAACAAAATTTTTTATAAATTTATTTAATTATCGTCATTTTTATCTTATTTTTATTTATTTAAATCTGTAAACGGCTAGTTGATGTAACGGGTTCTGATGTCAAAAGTCGGCCAGTACCTTTCCCATATTCATGAAAGAGACCGAGGGACACAAAAGACATACGAAGGGAAGCACACGAGCCACTTCCGCGCACCTTGTGCTTTCCGTTGCTACTTTCGTCGATGTTTCTTAAACGC
This sequence comes from Ooceraea biroi, assembly GCF_003672135.1. Classification (NCBI taxonomy): domain Eukaryota; kingdom Metazoa; phylum Arthropoda; class Insecta; order Hymenoptera; family Formicidae; genus Ooceraea; species Ooceraea biroi. Next base: position 5,308,980 of record NC_039506.1, read on the forward strand.
TAGCTTAACTCCCTCGGTTCCCAATAATCTCTCAAGAAATTACATCGCATCAAACATTCCATGTTTACGTCAACATTATTGTTGTTGCACAACGCAGCAATCAATTTTCGCGTTACGATTACGTGCAATAACATATTACATAATCGGACGTTATTGAAACCTCGGAGCTAAATCGCGTAAAATGCAAATCCGCAAAAATAAAGTCAATTATCTTCCCGCGACGTAAAGTTCCGATAAATAATTTCGATGGACTTACCGTCCTCTTTCGTAAGGAAAGTACAGCTTATATAAGTTTTTCGTTTCATGATTTGTACTTTACAGATTATAATTATTGGTTATTTAAATAATTCATCATATCCGATTAGCATAATCTGCACGAGAGAAAGCGAGAGTGCCGTCTACGTCGCGTCTCTCGACGGCTCTCGATTTCACTTTCACGCTTGATTTACGCGATGATTCTTGAAGTTTCGAATCGGGGCTGTTTCGGCAGCACGAGACGCCGCCACGCTCTGGAAAAAATCTGGGACCGGTTTTTTCCGGTCGGTTTTATTTCCGCTCGCAGCCGAACGGCGAGGTGTGTCGATTACGCTCGTTCTCATAATTGACGTCGTAAAAGTGCGAACGAAAGTAGACGAGGAGGGAATGATCCGTCTTTAACGAACTGTGGCTAATTGCTATCTCGGATATAATGTCACATTTAACAGACAAGTAAATAGAAATCAAATGATGGACTGAAATTTATAATATGTAGACCACGCACGTTCCTATCTCGGATCACGTCAGCATCCGTTCGAAATCTCTCAACGAAACTGTCGCTACGAGCATTCGTTTCTTTCGATTTTGTTCGCGATAAATCAGCGACGAGGCTAAACGCACGCGAGAGCGATGCGCGGCTCAATTAAGGCTGCGTAGAAGGAATTTCCATCTCAGAGAAATTTCCTTGGCTCACTGCCGTCATACTTTCTTCTTGATTACAGTTGCTAATTGCTAATCTCCGCTTCGCACGCTCGTTTCGCGCGCGCTATTATTTCCCGCGAGAGCGTCGCATTTTATCAGCGCGATTTATCTTCCGGCCACACCAAGACATCACGATCAATCGTACGAGGTCATTCGCGCGAATATTTCTTCGGCCTTCGGCAGTGTCGGGATTCTATCGTGCTCGCTGTTCACCTGAATCGCTCATTTTGCGAGCAGAAAAAATCGCTGAGCAATTTCGGTCATTCGATGAGACCGCTCGTGTTTCCTGCTGTAGTTTCCTGTTGTCTCTGATTTCGATCGAAACTGAAACGCGGTGCATTTTCTCGTATTTTAACGAGGCGTGAAGCTGCCTCAGCGTTATTTCGAGTGTCAAGTACGATTTCAGCAACCAACAATTGCACAGTTTACGACTTACGTGCGAATTACGGAACATTAAACAAACACGATGTTCCTGCGATTCGACGATTGTTTTCGGTCTCGTGGCTTGCATAACGACGGATAAGGCAGTAATCCAAAAGCGTGATCGTTTATTAGCCAATTATTACGACGACGCTATCGCACACTTATGACGCAACGAGTTGACGTTTAACATGAAATTGAAACGCCGGAAATTAAACGGATCTGTGGGAGATCGCAAACTTGTTAGCGAGAGATCGGTAAGATATCGTGTGCACGCGAGACATGCTTGGCGAAACAGCGCAAAAACAACTTCGCCCATCATCAATCAATTCCATTAATTAAAGTTTATCTCGGACATCTTGTAGACACAAGCAGTTTAGCATTAGTTTCTACAACAAAAGTTTATTACTACTTGATCGTTATAATAAATTCTGACTAATAAAAGTTGTAAGTTGCAGAGTGGAATAAATTCTGCATGGAATTCTTTTTGGTTTCTGTTTGATAAATCAGTTAATAAATAAACGCACGCTTTTAGTTGTTCGAAATTTTTGACAACTGCATACGAGAGATAAATAACGTGACCAATAATGCCGTTATTAATTCATGTTTATAATTCGGTGTGTGTGTGTGTGTGTATGCTCGGTACATTCAAGTCCATCATGTAAAGTTGCGACTGCGTGCGACTTGATTTATGCGCGAATAAAAAGACACGTTTCCTTTCACGAGCGTAAGGCAAAGATTAAATCCCGATTATTGCGCTCTCAGTGCGTCATTAATTCAACGGGCAGTAAAGAACGAAATAATACACGCGCTTTAACGTGAAACGGAAATGCATCGATGTATCGCCCTCCAGCGAAATGATTGTCTACGTTCGCCGTTTACTTTCGAGATGATCGCACGTAGAGGCTCGGCAGCACGCTGGATCGCACGTGACTGCAATCACGTATTTTTCGCGGTTCGCTCCGATGCCGGAAACGCTATATTACCGTTAATTCGTTCCGTGATACCGGCACATCGTCGACTTGGTCATTTTTCTGTCGCGAAAGACCTTCGGAAATAATTGAGGCTGCCTTATGTGAGACTTAGACTCGGTCGTTATGTGGCATTAAGATTTCTTTATAACAAACGACCTTTTTTTCGATAAGTTGTGCTGTAATCTTTTCGAAGAAGTTTTAAAAAACTGACAAGCTCTCACGAGTAATTTTACAAGAGAAAAAAAGAGATTTTACGCAATTGTTTGCACGTTTCGTTTTACAAATCCAGCATTGTTGAAGATATTTTCAGTGACACGGTACCGTTATAAATTTTCTGTGAGATATCAATGGTTCTTATCTTATCGTGTGTTTGATTGTGGAAGATCTGATCGCAGAAGATTAGATCTGGATTTAAAACTTTTATGACGCAAATTGCAGTGATCTAAGAATAGCTATAAAACATTGAATTTTATTTGTACGACGTACGTGCGAAAAAAGAAATTTCGTTATAACTATGCTCGAGCGGTTCTCGAGCGAGCCAAGTCAATCACGTAAGAGTCGTAGGTCGTTTCCGATCATTCGATCCGCTCGTTGTTTGTCGCATAATGATGCGGCGCAACCTCGAGGTTGAAGTCTCCCACGTTCTCTCATCCTGACGTTTTCTGCGAAAAAGAGCAAAAGTTGGAACGAGCATGGACGTGAAGGGCGAGCGGGGGGAAATAAGGGGTCACGAGAGGAGAAGAAAAAAGGAGCAGCGAACGAGAACGAGAGAGGAACGCGAGAGACAAAGAAACCCGGCCAGAACCGGCAGCAGCATGAAAACAACGTAGTCTTCCCGCGAGAACGTGAACGCACGCACACGCACGCACCCAGCCGCGTTGCGTATGCACGGCCGCTCGTAAACGCACGTGCGTCGTGCCGGACGGGGGTCTCTGCGCACAGGAAAGTCTTCGCGGTCACGCGGCCAACCGACGCCTGAATCACAGCGTCTTATTTTACGAGCGGAGTGCCCGCGCGCGCCCGCATTCGCGTATTTTAGTATATCCATATATCACTCGCGCGTGTCCTTTTTTTCTTCTCTGCGCGTGCAACGCGTTCGCCCCCGTTCCTGGACCGCACGCGCAGCTTCATGCGCGTGCGTCTCGCTCGTCAATCGTCGGCTTCCAAATCCGTTGTTGCTGCCGTGACTTTTCGATGTATCTGGAAGCAGCGTTGAATAGAGCCGTTAAGGAAGCAAACAAGCAAGCGAATGCGGAATCTACGTGAATTATTTTTTAATCTGGTGTGTGCCTTGAAAGCGACTTATCTCAGATAGATGCGGAGGTTTCTCAAGTTATCTGTCGTATTTTAATTTTTAGACTTTATCCGTGAACACACCTTTGTACTTTATGATAAAGCGCGTTAGAATATATTAGAGTGTAATCGCGTTTAACGCCAGATACCGCTATCTCGAAGAAGCAAAGGCCGATCTCACGAACGTCAGTTAGAAACGAACAAAGTTTATTGAATTCTGATTCACACATGTGTGAATCCTCTCTTCTAACCACCGCTTTGATTTAGAAAAAAACAAGTATCTAAACTGTTCTCCCAGAATTTCCAGTGTTTAAGAATTGCAAAATGCATTCCGATTTACAGTCAGGCGTGACATTCAGGGATGCACAAGTATCGGATTCGACAAAGCAGACGACAATAATAATCGCGAGATTTTCAGCCACGGTGGTTAAGCTCGCATTAAACGTGAGTCACACCACTTCGCTTCTCGACGACTCGAATGAACGTATGAATGCGGACCTAGAAGTCGCGTCATGTGCTTTCATCGCTCATTCGCTCATCAGAACTGATTGCGATAACGACGACTCGCGTATTCGGCCACGCGTATTCGGCAGTTCGCCCAGCTCGTGCAGCTCGCAGGGATAAATTTAGCGTTGCAACATTGACGCGTCGATCAAGCTCGACAAGCTGCGCGCGAATTTGCTACTGTCTCTTCGGGCAACTTTGCTTTCCCACGTCTTCACGGCCACGTGTCCAGGTTTTCGAGATCGATGCGGAAAGAGGAAAACGGCAGCTATTTTCCTCACGTGTCTCGAGGTGCGGCGCGTATTATGCGGCACACGATCGCGAATCGCACGCGGAATCGTCGCGTCGCGATGCTCGACGCACCGCGAATATCTCGCGCAGCCTGAGAATGTCGGCGCTTAATTCCCGATTAATTTGCATATGATACGATCTCCTGCAGACTAATTGAATTCACTGGACGACGGGCACGGCCGCGACTTATGTATTATGTATACCGATTCCGTGTTTCACTGCATTTTGTTCGTTCATACCGTGCACATTGTCGGCTGCTCGATTACCGTTTCGTTTGCATTTTAGCTATTAAGTTTGAGACGTGCACCGAAGTAAATTGAGTTTCTTCTGTCTGTGTAAATGTTTGAATTGAAAATCGATGAGAGATATTCTTCTACTTGAACTACGTGTATTGCTAATTTATAATTATTATTCTCTCTCGGCGCTTTTTATTTTATCATGCCGACGCAATTACATGTCTGATAACCACATATGTATGCAAAAATTTTTAATTAAGGGGACGCTGGAGCTGCTAGTGAACTTCTTCGCGATGGTGCTGCCATCGCAAATTATTTGCACAATAAAATGCTTTTTACAAAAATTTGACACTTTGTACGCACAAAATTGCACCCATGCCCTCTCGGAATAAAATAAAGGAATATAATGAAGCTTTTAAAAGTGCCTTTAGAAGCGTAATAAAACAGAAATTTATAATCTTCTTTACAGAATCAAGAAAATTATAAATTTCTTTTTTAACGCTTCTAAAGGCACTTTTAAAAGCTTCATTATATTCCTTTATTTTATTCCGAGAGGGCATGGGTGCAATTTTGTGCGTACAAATTGCCAAATTTTTGTAAAAAGCATTTTATTGTGCAAATATTGTGCGATGGCAGCACCATCGCGAAGAAGTTCACTAGCAGCTCCAGCATCCCCTTAATGTTACCATTAAAATGATACTTTTCACGTACGGATGGACGTATCTATTTTTTATTATGCCCGTTTATAATAACATAATTGTGGAGAAAAGCATCAGAGAACATACGTAACCATGCGTGCGCTGTTCTTCACTTTTTTAATCACAAGAAGACACGAGCGACGACGGATTGCACGATCCTCCAATTCAGTTTAGCTAAAAATATCTAAAAGCCTAATGTCCCCCCTGTGCGGCACATCGATTTAATGCAGCTTGAAGTCGTTAGCGCGATACGCTGACTGGTCTGTATCACGCGACGTCTGCATTTCGCGAGCAATTAAACCTTATCCACACGCCCGGCAACGCGACGAGGAGGAAAAATGTCGCCGGTTCCGTCATTATTCAACCATGACTGGACGATGCCGCGGCTGGCCGCACATGTGTACATTGACGGCGTACGATATGCTCGTATAAAACGTACGACGGTCGCAAACATGGATTTATGATGATACTCGAACCCACACGACGAAATGCGCATAATCAACCGACGCAAAATTATTAATTGCGTTAGGAAGCTGCTGACTCTTTCGCGGAAGCGTTTATCACCTCACCGAAATATTCGTAGTCAGATGAATTCTACTTTTTGTACCTTGGAATAATTGCACGATTGCGTGAATCGATCGCTTCGAGGGGGAGGGCGGGGGGGGGGAAAGGCGTGCAACTATTAACATCGAATAGCGGTTTTATCGGGGACCGAATGAAAAACAACGAATCCTTGAAACGTTACGAGGTGTCGTTACGACTGAATGTATTAAATGGCGCGTTCAGGTGTGTACTGTCGTTGCGAACATTAACGTGGAGACGTGAATTCCACCGTGCAGCCTTAACAGCACCCGTTTATGGCGGGAGCCGCGAGCGCATTGTTCCCTTGGCTGAATTACGATCTTTCGGCGATTGTATATCGCGTGCTGCTCGCCGGTAACTGCGACGTATTTCATGAACTCTAACCGAGTGCGCCCGACACATGCAAATCCGAATGCACGCAGTCGTGACCGACTGAACCGTGACTGACCCGCGACTCCAGTGTCAACAACCGGCGCAGCCCATGCATCGCCTCGCTGCGATGGTTCACGTTGTACCTCTCTCGGTTTGTAATAATTATCTGCTCCCCGAGAGAGCTATCAGCATGGCAAATGTACTTTTACTCGGAATTGCTGACAGACATTTGACAGACGTTAGCGTCAACACTGTGATGCGAAATAGAGTACGCTCGGAAAGTGCTTTTCGGAAGAAGAGACTGAAAATCGATTTGCCTTCGCTAGAGGCACGCACGATTTCCTGGCGCGAGATATCTGTTTATTATATTTATTATTCGCCGTGCGCTGCGCGTACGCCGTAACGTACGTATATAATACACGGCAACGTCGAACGCTGCATTAGATGCGCTGCGGATAAAGTGGAAGTTGCCAAGAATGCCGAGAGAGCACTCTAAATCACCGATATAATCTTGGAAACGCACGATATCCGTACCGTAACTTTATCACAAATTGCCGCGACTACCGCCGCAACGGTCGCCGTCTGGCCGTGCCCGTTTTACCTTTTGCCTCTCCGATGCGGCAACGTCCGTTTCGCTTTCGGGAGCGTCCGAGAGAGAGAGAGATTTCCCGATTTTCTGCTCTTCCGATCTCTCGCGCGATAACGGTAACTCGCATGCACCGCCAATGAACGTACGGTGCAACGTACTCGCGATTTCCTTACGAGATCGTGGGCGGACGAGTCACTGACACCGTCAGCCGCGTGATAATTCCGCGCGCGACCAGTTTCGGGAGTGTGCACGCGGGTTACGCTTGCAGTTTTTTTTTCCGCGCTCGCCAGCGAGGAAAACGCGAGCCGAGTGAACCGAAACGCGAAAACCACCGTGCGAAAAGCCGGTAGTTCTTTTTTATTTTTCTGTTCAAACCGCGATATGGTGAAAACGCTTCCTGCGTGAAACGCGCGAGCCCGTATGCAACCGTTGCCGGGACGCGCAAGTGGAAAGTTCACGGAAAGCTGCTAGATCGCCGGGTGTTCCGCCGGTGAGAGCACTCGTGCGTTTCCACATCGAAAAGGAAAGTTCCGAGGGGTTGATGCAATTGTTATCGTCGTTGTTTAGCCGCGGGATCTATCAGATTTCCGAAAGTTTTATCTTTTATCATCAGAGTACGTACACAAATCACGGAAATCGTACGAAATCGTATTAATTAAACCGCTACACTCGATCTAATTTTATTTCCCGGTGATTACGTAATTTAATGTTGCCATCTTAGCTGATCTCAGCGTCAAGCTCGATGGAAAATAAAACCGAGTCGGCTATAGAAGCAAAGCTTTCTCGTTGAAAGAAGCATCATCGTCGAACGATCGATCGAACATGCTTTTTAGCGCAATTCCGCTCGCGGTGACTCACGCTCGCTCGCTCACTTCTGGCGAAAAGATCCGAAGCGGATTCATCACGCGCTTTCGCCGTTTCATTATTGTAATGCGCGCGAGAGAGAGAAAGATAATTGTGACTGTATGATCCTCGCTGTTGCTGCGCGGTAATTCGCGTCTCCTTCTTCATGCGGCGCGTGTAACATGGTTACGCGTTCCAGCACGCCGTAACGTGTTATTACGTGCCGATTGTCCGCGCATAAATTATCACGCTCGATCCCCGAGTTTCCCAATCGTTTTCCCAATCGCGTTTCCACGCGCCTTCGATCCCAAAGACGCGTTTTTCCCCTGCCCGCGACCGCGCGCGCGGCAGAAAGAAGAAATTAAAGTTCGCACACCGCGGCACTCTCGTACTTTCACTTTTCGCCATTGTATTGTACATGCGACACGCTCGCGCGCGGAATAATTACGCGCGTGCGAGTTGCATTGTTGCAGCGCCTTGCTGCGCTACGCGCACTTTGCTCTCGCGCGGCCTTACGCAGCGCAGCGGTTTCCGCGTGTGGTTTTGTGGCGATTCCCGCTATCGGGTCTGATTCATGTTGCCTTTGCACTGCCGTATCTCGATCGGGTGGTCGGTCGATCAGTCCCCATGCTCGCACCGTGCAAGGTTCACGGAGGAAGTAGAGTGGAAAGTCGCGCTTCTCGTATCGGCGAATGCAAATCTCGGAAAGTTACTCAGAAAGTGTGCACGTCGCGAAATAAACGTCGGAAAATAGACAAGCACGATTATAACTATAATAGAATTTAAAAAACCTTGCTCGATCGCCAGAATTCTTCTCCAGAATTTATTCTTTATGATGTATGTGATTGAAAGTGACTTCTGACCACTCTCACAAGTATAGAAGGGCTGCGGGTCTAAAATTTGCATGCACTCTCTCAAGCTGCAACGCGGATCGTTCTCACTCCTTATGCTTTATGCGCGAGGAGCTCATAAAAAAAACAACGCGGGAGAATTTCAAGGGGCGACACGCTCTTCTGGGCCGGAAAGCGAAATGCTCGTCGGGACTCTCGCGTGTTTCTTTTGTCCGTTCGTCGATGAGCAAGAGACGAGCAGGAAGCAAACGGCATGTAGAGCACGTCCACTGAGCGAAAGGGAGCGAGCAGGAAAAAGCAATCTATTTATTGTTCGAATGAAAGAAAGAAAGAGTACAATGGAATCACGTCATACTTGAGCACACAAACACCACGATTATACGTGTATAAAATAAAATGTCTGAAGAAAACATTACTATTGGGAATAATTACGGAAAATAAAATATAAAAATTATTAATGTAAAAAACATAAAATGCAAAAAATATCCCAAATACAGATAAATCTAGATAAAACAGAGCAATGCAAGACTGATGGGTGAAATAAATGTCCCTGAAAAATATATCGAATACTTTTTCGGCCGGTTATGAAAGCGCGAGGCCCTTCGTGCGAAGGACAGGCAGCTGGCGATCGGTTCTAAGCTGGACAAACGGGTAATTAGGATAATTAGGAGTCCCGACGACGCGCTACACCGAGCCAAGCCGCGATTACGTAAGAATCAGTGCGCGAAGCGCCGCTGTTCCATTCAGTTGGTCGACCGGCCGGCGCCATGCTCGTTCTTCAGCTGGTCTCTCTCTTTCTCCCTCCCTCGCGGTTCTTCGTGCACCGTCGTTCTCTCGTTACTTTCACCTTTGACCTTCAGGAACGACGTTCTTAACCCGTGAATACGCATGCGGTTCCCTCTAACACGAGGCAACCGAATGCGGTCGCGTTTTCTTTTTCCAGTTGGGAGAAACAATTAAAATACAATAATCTTAATTAAGCACTGTGCGTTTCCGGCTTTTAACCTCGCTATTACTTTCCAACTCACGATTTACTGTAGTCATGCAGCCGAGTAGCGTAAACCCATGAGAAAAGCGAGCAGTTCTCGTTAACGATCGATATTATTGGGTCGTCCGGAAAGTTCGTGCCGATTTTTAATAGATGGCGTTGGAACATGTCTGAATATATCAATGTTATTGAAAACATACGATTTATATACATATGCTTAAAGGTGACATTTCAACGCATCTTTAGGAAAAAAGTTGTTTCAGATAAATTGATTCGTGTCAGTTTTGTACTCTTTTGAAGATGGAAGAAAACAAAGAACATTTTAGACACTTGATACTTTTCTATTACCGGAAAGGCAAAAATGCCTCACAAGCAACAAATTCGATATGTTCTGTTTACGGAGAAGGCGCTTTAGCTGAAAGAACCGTACGTAAGTGGTTCGCTAAATTTAGAGCTGGTGATTTTAACCTTAAGGACCAAGAACGCTCGGGCAGACCCTCTACTACTGATGATGACCAAATCAAGACACTGATCGAGAATAACCCGCGCTACACGACACGTGAATTGGCAGAGATACTGAAAATATCGAAAACCACTGTCCACGATCATGTAGTGAAGCTTGGTTACGTAAGTCGCTATGGTGTATGGGTTCCGCATAATTTGGCCGAAAAAATTTAATGGATCGCATTTCCATCTGCGACTCGCTGTACAAGCGTAACGAAAACGTACCATTTTTGAAGCAATTAGTGACGGGTGACGAAAAATGGATCATTTACAACAATGTAGAACGAAAAAGATCCTGGGGTAAGCGAAATGAACCAGCATTAACCACTCCGAAAGCCGGCCTTCATCCAAAAAAAGTCATGCTCTGTGTCTGGTGGGATTGGAAAGGAATCCTATATTATGAGCTCCTACCACACAACCAAACGATAAATGCAGATAAGTACTGCTCGCGACTGGACGAATTAAAGACAGCGATTCAGGAAAAACGTCCAGAATTAGCCAATAGGAAGGGCGTCGTGTTCCATCAGGACAATGCCAGACCTCATGTTTCTTTGACTACCCGACAAAAATTGTTGGAGTTTGGCTGGGATGTGCCACCTCACCCACCGTATTCACCAGACATTGCACCTTCAGACTTTCACTTATTTAGGTCTTTGCAAAATTCTCTTAGCGGCAAGAACTTCAACTCTTTGATCGACATAAAAAACCACCTTGAGGAGTTTTTCGCCGAGAAACCTAAGAAGTTCTGGGAGAATGGAATCTTCCAGTTGCGTGAAAGATGGACAAAGGTTGTGAAACAAAACGGTGCATACATAAGTCAATAAATATTTATCGACATAAAAAAATGTTGCCTTTGAATTTTCCTTCAAAATCGGCACGAACTTTCCGGACGACCCAATATAAACGAAATAATGTTTGCAGTATCCTCAACGTTCGCGAGATATGAAATTGTTACATCTCTTTATTATCGCGGTGCTGCCTTATCATGAAAAATACTCAAGTTGGGTTACTTGGGTTCCTCGCTTCGAGGTGTACCACAGCCAGAAAGATTGGTTTGTGCTGTTTGTGCCGGTGCTAACCGCGATGTGGTTTAAACAAATAATCAGTATTACTTCCAGCAGTTTAACACACGAACGCACTTTCACCGTCGGCCGACCTTGGGTGTCGACATTACGAACCCTTCGGGTTGGCGACGCGCGTTTTTCTCTTCGTTAGAGAAAAGTGAAAGCGCGCAACCGCATCTTCGCTTTTCATCCAAAGACGCCGCGATCGATGTCCCGTGCATCTCTCTGGATCGCAAGTCGGCGATCTGTTCTACTGTATTGTTCTTAATTTATGCACGACGCTAACTGCCAAGTGCCTCCACGCTGACGGCTCACCTTCGACCTATCAGACGTGCCTGATCTCTCCAAGTGGCACGTGTCACTCTCGCGCGAAGGAGCCGCGCAACCACGTCGACGCGTGCCGTTATTAACTTCTCTCTCGAAATGCAGTTTCGACATACCCGCGGTTATGACATTTCTATAGTTATTGACCCGCACACGTGTACATGCGAAGTAATCAGACTCCGCGGCGTAATGGAGGAACTTGCAGCCACGTCAATCTGTAATTGCGTTGACGAGTAGAATGAAGAATTTTTTTTATTTGGTCGCCTTGCAGATGATGAAGCTTGTTTAATGAAGAAGAAGTATCATTATCGATCGGAGCGAATAAAGTTTTATCTTCTTTGACGTTATGACGAGAGCTCTTTATTTCTGATGGAAGCTTGCATCGGTCCAAGTTCGAGGTGCAACGTTCACAATTGATCATAAATGAGATACAAATCCGTATCAAGTGCGGCCTATCGTAACTGTTGGGCTTTCCAGAAATCACTTACGTCACTTTTGGAGTAAGAGGGTCATAATGTTAACGTGTATAATGCACGAATCCTTCGCGGTAATTATTCTTTATTGTCCGTCGTAATAGCGTAAACATCACCGTAAGAATGACGACACGGTACGCGTTATCGCTTTCTATTTACCGTGCTATCGAGGCGCACGAGTCGTCTTACCTCCGTCGAAAACCTCCGCGGCCACTGTTGTAAAGATAAAGGCACGTTTATTGCATTAAATGCGCATGAATCACACGCGCGTCCAGCGTATCGCGAGCCTCGCGCATCACGCCATTTTTGCAAAGCTGATGTGCCCCGCAATTTCCTCCAACTAGTCGGATCGATATCTGTCAGCGGACACTGTTAAGTAATCCTCATTGTCCGATGTTTGATACGCAGAATGTAGAGCGCGCGACATGAATAGTCAACTCGAAATGTAATAGGGTAAATGAGACGGAATTGACAGCGTCTGAAGTCGAGCGCACCGCTGCCTGATTGGATATGCATCCATTAACGTTTGCAGATAAGAAGAATGTGTACGGTGATAAGAATGGGACTAAACATATATTAAGACCACGAATATACAAACATACGTGAAGGATATTTTTATAGTTCTAAATGGACTGCGAGAGATTTCTAAAAAAAATAGTTTTCTAGGTCTAGAGAAGTATGATAGTGTAAGATCTGGAAAGATAGTCGAGACTGACAGGTCGTATAGAGGATCGGAATGCAAACAAGTTGATCACAACAATAGGAGTATTGGCCGTACAGCCTAAGACCTAGGCGTGTGAACCAGGGATCCCGGAGAGTTCGAGTTCAAATCTAAGGCAGTCTCCTAGTTATTTTTCGCCTCTTACAATTCAGAAGTGGGATAAAATCCGCTACCCCTCGAAGACAGTTGAGATTCATCCGCTACCCCTCGGAGAGGAGGGAGTTGAGAAGCAGCTGGTCGGTAGTGAAGCCTGAACATGGAGATTGGGAAGGACTCAGAGGAGTGAACCAACATGGAGATTGGGAAGGACTCAGAGGAGTGAACCAACATGGAGATTGGGAAGGACTCAGAAGAGTGAACCAAAAATGGAGGTTGGGAGGGACTCAGAAGAGTGAACCAAAAATAGAGTTTGGGAGGGACTTAGAAGAGTGAACCAAAAATGGAGGTTGGGAGGGACTCAAGTGGAGTGAACCGACGATTTGGAGACATTCGGGGACGAATGTAATGTCAGGCTGGCCGAGCTGTAAGATCTGGAAAGATAGTCGAGACTTGACAGGTCGTATAGAGGATCGGAATGAAAACAAGTTGATCACAACAGTAGGAGTATTGGCCGTACAGCCTAAGACCTAGGCGTGTGAACCAGGGATCCCGGAGAGTTCGAGTTCAAATCTAAGGCAGTCTCCTAGTTATTTTTCGCCTCTTACAATTCAGAAGTGGGATAAAATCCGCTACCCCTCGAAGACAGTTGAGATTCATCCGCTACCCCTCGGAGAGGAGGGAGTTGAGAAGCAGCTGGTCGGTAGTGAAGCCTGAACATGGAGATTGGGAAGGACTCAGAGGAGTGAACCAACATGGAGATTGGGAAGGACTCAGAGGAGTGAACCAACATGGAGATTGGGAAGGACTCAGAGGAGTGAACCAACATGGAGATTGGGAAGGACTCAGAGGAGTGAACCAACATGGAGATTGGGAAGGACTCAGAGGAGTGAACCAACATGGAGGTTGGGAAGGACTCAGAAGAGTGAACCAAAAATAGAGTTTGGGAGGGACTTAGAAGAGTGAACCAAAAATGGAGGTTGGGAGGGACTCAAGTGGAGTGAACCGACGATTTGGAGACATTCGGGGACGAATGTAATGTCAGGCTGGCCGAGCTGTAAGATCTGGAAAGATAGTCGAGACTTGACAGGTCGTATAGAGGATCAGAATGAAAACAAGTTGATCACAACAGTAGGAGTATTGGCCGTACAGCCTAAGACCTAGGCGTATGAACCAGGGATCCCGGAGAGTTCGAGTTCAAATCTAAGGCAGTCTCCTAGTTATTTTTCGCCTCTTACAATAGGAAATTATTTCGCAAAACTGTCTTCGAAAGAAAAGTTAAGAAAGAAACGAGAGCGACTAATATTAAGCTGCAGTTTACATAATCTCAAGGAACAGTATCAATGACATTTCGTGAGAAGAAGAGAGGTGAATGTGCACTCTTATCTCGCGTTTTACTCTTCTACTCATGGGAATATCTGGTCCAGTTAAGTAACGTTGCTTTGTGTTCTCGCGTCTTCCTAGTATCTTAATCCGGATTTAAAAATAGACGCCGTTTTCATCGGCGCATCACGTTTTGCCAACGAAATGGGTGAATGAAACGCCACGTGTCTGTTGTGACGTGCGTAGAAATTAGCTTCGCACGTGGATCGCCGAATAAATGGAAACGTAGCTCACTCCAGGCTTTTTCGGGACGAAGCTAACTCGCGGCTCACGCTGATTCATCGACGACGTAAAGGAAACGCCGTTCGTAATTGTACGTCGTTGCCAACTTCGTAGGACTGCAACCACTGCAGGGAAAAACCAACCGGTTTATTTTTTCTATTACTGTTATAAGCTTTTTTTCTTTCACCGTGTGGTGTTGTGGATACACTGTCAAAAGCGTATGTTAGGGACGTTAGCAAACAGAGCTCGCATGCATTCTGGGATAATTTGTAAATCAACGTTTCTTTTTTCCTTTTGGAATAAACAAATAATTTACTGATATCGCATGTATTTTCATGAATTTAATTTATACATGGGTTTTTTAAGAAATTTTACTTTGTTATTTATTATTCACTCTCTAAACATTTAAGCTACAGATATTTTTGTATTAATGAATAAAATACGGATTTAATAACATACTACTTGAAATTTAAATCGGAATTTTTGCACGAAAAAACGTCACTGTGTGCGCTTGTGATAATGTACGCTTGCTTTGATACACTTGTTACAATATCTTATCCTTCGAGTGCGCAAGAATTCGCTCATTCAGAAATTCGTAGAAGACTGATTAATTATTCCATGTAGAACAGAGCGATGATTCGACATGACTCGTACTGTGACTCGCGCTAAAAATACTCGTTTGATGACTTAATGATTGTCATAACTAACATTTCTTTTGTATAATTGCGCACTGCGTTATGACCGATAATTTGTATTCGCGGTACAACGACTTTGTATCATTTTTTTATCACGCTACATTAACTTTGCGCGACTGTTTGCTCTTAACAAGAAGCACAGAGACAACAGATCTTTGTTTAATGCGGCTGAGGTGCAGGTCGACTAATGCGAATTGACTAATACGAATTATCTGATATCGCGATCGATCAATCGCCCGCGGCGAGTTCCTTGATCTGCGACGCGAATCTGACATCTGACCGATACGCAGCGATGGGCGCCACGTCCCGGAGACAAATAACATCCTTTCGGGGAAGGCGAATCGGCGCGATTAGATACGCGATATATTCTTGTCAGCGCGAGTGCGGCGCGAAGATTTATGCATACGTAATCATGCGTACGCGACACGCATGAGCGATAAGGCACGCGTATGTGTGTGTGGGCGCGCGCGCGCGCGTGTGTGTGTGTATTTGCACGTATGTGCATACGTACGCGCGAGTGATTATTCCGACGATCGTGCGTTATGATAAACGCACACTTTAACGTGCGGAGGCTACGGGAATAATTATGAGAAAGAGTGTGCGGATGTACGTATACGCGCTCGCACATGCAACAGCCGAACAAACAAGCTCGCTCTCTGGTAACACGTATGCGCACGTGCTCGTGGAAATTTCCAGCCTCTCGCGAATCCTCCCGCGCGCTCGCGCGGAGTCTCACGCTCGAGAACGGAGAACGCACGACTTTTTCCGTAAGCGTAAAAAAAGTACGCGATCGACGGTCGACCGCGATGAGGTTTTGTGGTTTCCAATGAGGCGGGATGAGAAACTGTTCAGAGATAGCGGCTCCTCCTTCTCTGCGTCTCTTTCCCGTTTGACGTCTCGATCGAATATATAATATTTGTCGTGCAGTTTGTGGCAGTCTTGTCTCGTTTATTGGAGCGGCAATAAACCGTTCGGTTGTCGACTGTAAACAGCGAAGGCAGAGCGAGACGATAAGGAGGGACTTGTGAACTGATGATATCGATACACGCTAATAGCGTTTGTTACCAAGATAATTACTGTACTGCACTTTTTCAAACCGTTTTTGAACTAACAATAATTAAATTTATCTGTTACATACTGTATCTATTGTCTTTGAGAAAACTAGATGAGTTACTAGGTCTTATTTTATAGTTAACTCAGGAGAGACAGAGTGTACACAACGTAAGATTTATCAGTAAACAGAGTTAGTTACATTTCTTTCATTGTGGAATCAAAATCAAATAACAAGGAAAAAGATAAGGAAAAGGAGGTTTTAATTTTACGGTTTTAGTAGCATTTATTACAAAATCTGATAATCATAAAATCATACTGTACGAGTAGATAGGCATTCTTGTGCTGCTCGTTTTATTTTTCCACGGTATCTTACCATCGATGTTTCATTTTAATTGCATCGCAGCACTGAAGGGACTATTTTTCAAGTTGACCATTCCCCGATCCTGTAACGAAATTGTGATAATCAATCGCAGCTATCGATCGTCACAACGCGATACACAAAGATTAAGAGCTCGGCCAGTTCTCGCACCGTTATCTCCGCGATAACATCTAAGCATCGTCTACGTCCCGAGGGCGTTTATTATTACGCACGGTGATAATTATTGCGTTGCTCGTAGGCGTAGGAGACATCGTACGTAAGGCTCTTCTGTAAATTAATGACATCGATTGAACAACAAAAATGCATCCTAATGGATTCCTTCGCCCCGTTCGAGAACGTAAAAGATTTAGGAAACCTGATGCCAACCTCGACGACTCGTTGACTTGTTTGATCGGTTATTTATCGCTACGTGAATTTCGCGCGCGTCACGTCTCGCTCAAATTATTTCTCAGTCAAGTTACACGCGTAATTATTGTACTCGTCTGTTATACGTGACTTATCGCATCATTACCTCACAGTATTGTGTAAATGTTGAGAAAAAAATTATTAACATACGAACACTCATGTTGTTGATAGGCGATGTAACCGATATTCGTGCTTCCTGAAATTTTCCATACATTGTAATTACACGATTGTCGTTTTTCAACGTTTCCTGCTGTTTGCTTAATTACAACCCAAGTCAAAGATTTAATTTCGCGTTTCTTTAATTCCATCATGTGCGCTAATTTTATCCTTTGAAACGCGCGTTACATCATGCGATAAATTTAAAGCACCTTAGAGAGCCGCATAAAGCCGGCGCCACATGCGATAATTTATGCTAATGCTTCTTTTTCCGAGGAGATATGTCTCGTGCGATGAATCAGAACGACCCACTCGGACACGACTCTTGGAAGCATACTATTGCTCGATGATATCTTGGTGATTCGGATCATCGAGAGGAAGCTATTCACAATTTCGGGAAACGGGACGCGCGAGACTTTCCATCGACGCTTCGCGCATCTTCTGAATAATCGCCGAATTACTCGATAAAATGAATTCGGATATCCCGATATTTATATTTCTTGGATGCGTATTTTTCGATGTCATTCGATTCGTCATCAATAGCGGAACACGTCTGTCAAGATCACGCTCAAAAGTACAGTAGAGACGTTTCAAGCGCTGCTTCACGACTTGAGGGATCAGGATCAAATGAGATGGAAATAAAACTCTGGGCATTTACGGTCGCCCGTTCAGCAGGGCAATGCATCTTCGAAATTCACCGAATCTGATCACGCGCCAACGTAACGACAGAAAGAAACCGTTAGATTAGAAAGTTCATGAGATCTTTTGTGGAACAAATTGTTGCAATCGCGGTTGAAGTGGTGTCACTCGAGATACACTGGTGATTATATGCGTGACTCTACTTATTCTCTATTTTTTTGTTCCACTATCTCAGCGAAGAGAGATAAAGTCTTGATTATAGATTTATAAATGAGATCTTATATTGATTCTTTGATATCGACGTTGTTTGTGTGCTGCGAGCTCATTTCAGTGCATGAAACTATGTTGCTGCTCTTAGATAAAGACTTCAATTGCGATAATAAACTCGCGACACGCTATTGTGATATTATGTAATATATAAAATCATATTGACTATTAGACCTATTTCTACAAAGTAATATCTAACTTTTTCTTCCATGAACGGCAACTAAATATTTGAGTCTTCCATCATCGATTCGTTCGATACGCTATCTCGGTAAACGATGACATTGCGAAATTGCTAAGCTATCATCCGCGTCACTGTCTCTAGGATCGGAGTGGACTCGGCGACACGGAGTCCACTCCATCCGATAATGCGTCCATCGTCGCGACGCGCGAACAAATAATCGCAATTTTAGTTAGAACAATTTGATTGAACCGAACGCTCTTTTTCTGATTACAGAACACAGCCTCGAAGGCGAAAGAACTACCATCAAACTCGACGACATCGAACACCGTGAACGGCACTGGTTCCGGCAGCAATATCGGCAACGGACATATACCCCTAAAGCGCAGCTATACCTCCCTAATGACTACGCTTATCGAGCACCATCGTAAATTGGATCGCAGCGTCAGCGAGCCTACGTCACGCTATAAGACGGAGCTTTGCCGACCGTATGAGGAGAACGGCTCATGCAAGTATGGCGACAAATGCCAGTTCGCGCACGGTTACAGCGAGCTGCGCAACCTCGCCCGCCACCCCAAGTACAAGACCGAATTATGCCGCACCTTCCACACGATTGGCTTCTGCCCGTATGGCCCGCGCTGCCACTTCATCCACAACTTTGAGGAGGCGCGCATACACAATCAAAAAGTGAGCGCTCAGCTGGGCTCAACACAGCCGAACCTGGTCAGCCTGAACCCGCTGATGAGCGCGGCGGCTGCCGTGGCTGCCACGTCCGGCAATGCCGCCGCTAATGTCACGAACAATGGCGCAGCCATCAATCCCGTTAACTTGTTCGAGCATCTCACAGCGTCGTCGCACGTGGCCGTAGCCGCCGCCGCTGCAGCAACTACTACTTCCGGTCTCATGAGGACAAACTCGCTGAGCCTCGGCAGCAGCGGCGCGAACGGCTACAGCCAGCCGCCGTTGCTGCGAACAAACTCGTTGAGTCTGGCCACGAGCCATCATCATGCGATGCATCATCATCAACACCAGCAGCACCATCACCACCATCATCAGATGAATGCCGTGAATTCAGTGATCGGCGCGACGAAGCCGAAACCGCTCAACCTCAGTCCAACCTTCTCCCTCGGTAGCGCTGCTGACTCGGTCTCGCCGTCCTCTAGCTTGAGCCAGTCGCCGACGAACTCGATGGCGAGCTTCTTCAGCGACGACTGCAGCCAGCAGACGGCATCCTGCACGAATCTACCAACCACGCCGTTCAGTTTCTCACGCCAGGACTTTGGGCTGCTCGCTACGAGACAGAGTCCGAGTCCGCGCAACAACAGTGTGTGCAGTCCGCTTGGCTCTGACGAGGTGACGCCCAGGACACCCTCGCCGTTGTCGCCTAACGCAGAGACCAGACTGCCGGTGTTCAACAGGATCAGCAGCACCCTGAGCGATCTTGAGAACCTCAAGATCTAGAGCAGAGTCCTCGGGTGAACAGCGTGGAAGGGGCCGGGCAATCGATGACGACTGATCCCGTTGCTCCTGGGATTGGCAGAGAGGCGGGATAGAAAGAAAGAGTGTAGCGGAATTGTGGTAGAAGAGCAACATGAATCGAGGTGACGAAGATAGTTTCCGCGCGGCATTGGAGGTATAAAATGCGTCTTCTTTCTCTTTCGCACACGAAGAGTTCGCGTGACTTGGTGTCCCTTTGTCCATCGGTTTTCTGAAAAAGTGCTGCTTCCGAAGCACACGTCAGGTTTCTCCGCACTCTTTTTGAACGATTATCTTTTTTCCCTTTTTTATATACTATTACTATTATAATCATCATATGTATCATTTCATTATATATTATTATCATATTATTATTATTATTATCTTATAATATTTTACTATTACTGATATACTTGTGTCATCGTTTATTTTTTTCTTTTCTTGCTCTTCTTTCTCATAATCTATCATTAGGCGCGAGTTTAGCGATAAAGTAAGATCAGCCCGGAAGTCTCAGCTTACTCGTTTGGGACGTTGACAGAAACGAGAGACAAAGTAGCAGGGATAGGGTTTTCAGGAGGCGACCGAGGATACCGATTGCAAGTTTGTTCCAAAACATTTCTATCGCGCAAGTCGTTCATTGATCTCACTTGGCGGGTCCTCGTTACGTCTCTTCCCTCTGATTCTCGACTTCCGTCGTCTCTCGTTATCAGGTCTTCGTGCCGCGAGTTACTTGATCCGGGGCAGGTGAAATGTTGCAATATCCAAATAGCACGTACGGTTACGTTTCGTCGAGTTTCTTCTCCGAAGGAGAAAAAGGGTGGGGAAAGTTGTCTCGAGAGTGAAAGGAGATGCGAGAGTGAACACTTGAAGAGAGTGAGTGAGAGTGATGAAGAACAAGAGAGAGAGAGAGAGAGAGAAGGATAAAGCAGAGGGAGTATGTATGAGAGACTATGGCCGGGTGAGACCGATTAATGGCACTGCAAGAATGGCGCCGATCCGTCCCGAAGAGCGATTGTCGCGAAATGATATTTTTAATTCAAGCACGCTTTACCCTTCGAACGACGTAAGTCTCCTCGCTTTCAGTTCAGGGGTACGTGCGGCGAATGAGTTCGGTGAAGCTTCGTTGACGCGAATTTACGTTTCTATTTTTCTGCTTCTCCATGTTTGCGCGGATGTTTCGTTACATTGGAGAGGATTGTGTGATGAAGAACATGTGTGACTATGTTCTGAAATGAAGATGCCGTACCGTCTTTCTGGGCAAACATCGTTCTCTGATAATTTTCATGTATGGACCGTAGAGTAGAGACTAGTAGAATAGTTTTAGGATTTTTCTTTTTTTTATTTTATTCTTCGTGCAAAGAATCGGGTAATGTAGATGGTAGATGACGTTCGCGGTGGTGTCCGGGAAATTCGGCGCGTCTTGCAGTGCGTTGACGGTTTGCCCGAATTTTGCGCGAGTAACAACGATAAGTGCCTTTTCGTAAAATTCGATTGTCTTCCAGTATAGATTACACGATGCGAATGGCGGGAGAGAATGGTAGTGTAATTGGGGAAGACAGAAAGAGGGAAAGAAACACAGTGGAAGATAGAACCGGCTAGAGAGCAGGGAGGGAAAGTGGTGTGATTGAGCGTGTGCTTCTCTATGCTGTTTTCACTGCAAGTCTAAGCGTGTAACTTTTACGCACTTACGTATGTAGAATCATGTAGTCACATTTTACATACTAATATGTGTTATTCTGCTATACGTTTTATTTGTGTTATTGTAAATGTTAAGACTTGAAAGGGTCAAGTGCGTACTTTTAAGACACACTTACATACTAAATTACACATTTAAGAATTGCATTTTTCTTTAATTTCGTACCATTTGTACACGAAACGTGTTATTCAATTAAACTTTAGTTTAAATGGGTAAATTTATTTTTTATGCGGCGAAGTGTGTAAGTTTTACGCGGAAAGTCAAATTGTACATGAATGTATACTTGAATGTATGAATGTAAGTTTACACATAGAAATGTATAGTTATTGCACATTTGGATTTGCAGTGTTGCGTCCGACAGCAATAAGTACGTGAAATAATTGAGTAAAGATATATTTTATGTTAAAGAATACGCGCACACATACATACACATACACATATATACATATACCGAGATAGGGAAGGTACAGATTTTCGTGCGATCGAACTGTTGGGAATCGTGTCCCGACGAGCGCTCGTCTTACCAAACGAAGAGGAGCGCTTCTCTCTCGTCGCAAGACTCTCATCGATTGCCTTTCATATTTCTTTTTTTACATACACATGTACATGTTATATATTTAACGATCGTGTTTATTGCACCCGTGGTCGTGACGAGGAGAGAGAGAGACTCACTTCGGCGCGAACGATAATAAATGGTGATGCCGGTCTATTTCGTGGTACGTATCGTCCTTTCCCAATAAAAAAATGTGATAACTATACTACTAAAAATATGGGATCTATTGCATATAGAAATATTTACTATTAATAAAAATATATACTATTGCAATTGCGCAAATATGGAAGAGAGAGAGAGAAAGAAAGAACGAGAGAATATGCGTGTATGAAAGGGAACTAGAGAGAGAAAGAGATAGTCGGAAACTCGCGTGGGTCGAACGATTCTTCGAAGAGACATTTGTAACGTTCGTGACGCAAGCCTGTTTGAAAAACGAGCTTGGAATCGTAGAAATTACGCTCGTCACTCGCGATCTTCGATGGGAGAGCGTCGACCCTCGCGCTAAACAGTGAATGTGAACTGCGAATGAAGAGCGAATAAACTATTACAAAAAACATTGCAAGCATGCCTGTAAGCTGACGTGGTTTTCGAAAATCGATATCATTTTGTATATAAACGCTAAACTCTTATGCTTATGCAAGAAATGTTTAATTTATACATGAAAGTAAATTTTGTTATTGTAGATTTAGTCTATTATTATTAATATTATTATATTAATATAATTATCTTCCATAGCATCATTAATTATTAACTATATTATTATATTACTATTATTATATTATTATTATTATAATTATATTATTTTTCAAGTAATATTACATTCTCATAATCAGCGCTGCCCACTCATAAACGTTTCGAAAGACACTTCGACCGATTGCTCCTTGGTTTTCTCTATAACTACTCTTCTTTTCCCGTACGTATAAACGCGAGTGCTTCCTATTTCGCCACAAGTTGCACCCCACGTAATCGGCGATGCTCCGATTGCTATCACGTTAACATTATATATTATTATTATTAATATTATTATTTTTATTATTATTATTATTATCGTCGCTACCTGCGTTGAATCCCGCCGTATCAATCAATCTGATCCTCATCGCCGTCGTCGTAGAATCGAAAAAGAAGTCCCCCTGCCGCGTGCAGACTATTTATAATCAATTGTAAATACGTACTTCACACGTTATACATAGAACCTCAAAATTTATTAAATATATGCTTTACGCACGTTTTACATCGCACGGCACGTGTTATCAACACAAAGAGGAATTTTAAGTGGGAAGTATCGGGACTTCTCTCTGATCGAAAGTTATCTTAGCAGTTTTGTCTTATTTTTAAAATATAGATAGGATAAAATCACGGCAAGAAACGAATCGCGATGCGTGATGAGAGAATGATAGATGGCTAAGATAGGGGATAGACAGATAGATGGATAAGATGGGGGGCAAAATTCGTCGTTACTCACCCTTAGAGGAAAAAGAAAAAAATAATAATTGTGCGACAGTCCAACGCCGCGTCCGTCGCGAAATCGAGATGTGTGAGGAAACGTGCGCGTCGCCATTAAATGTACGGGGACACGTGGAAGCGACGACGGCATCCCGATGCTTCTCTTTCCGAAACAGCACAGCGGCTGGACGCGCCGGTTGGGGTCCCAAAAATGCGCCTTATCGAACTAAACGAGAATCATCCGTTCAAACTTCCCCATCGTGGACTTATACGCGTCTTTTGACGTGAGAGTTTTTTTATATATATAAATAAAATTAGATACACGAGTCCTTATTTTTGTCTGATTTTTTTTCTTTTTTAGTCACCGAATAAAATGGAAATGTTTACTTTGTGAGACCGGCATTTGTCTTTGTCAGCGAGATGCTGGAAAAATATAGTCACTTGAGAGATAGTTTTGTTTAATTTATTTTTTCCGAATTTTAAAAAATTCTTTATTTACTTCGTAATATGACGAGAATATATACGTCGCTATTATTTTTAAATTAAAGTTATTCCTTGAGTTTGAGTATTTTCTGTTTTATTCTTGCACACATTCTTCAATTATTAGAATGACTAACGGAATGCAATTAATTCAATCGTGTCAGTCCACCCCTCCCGATAAGTAGGATTAATCTCAGTTTATTTTCATGATTCTGATGACCATTAGCTCTTTGCGGATTAGATTTCCCTTTTATGTTTCCAATAATTTCACAAAGTGTCTCGACATTCAATGTCAATTCTTTGAAATTGGTTCAAGTACTATACATACTATAACGCGGCAGCATGTTCACTCGAATTTCGTCGAGCTGATGTTTTTTCTAAAAAAGTTGATTTATTCATATAGTTTGCTCAAGCTCTGACGCATCGAGGGACTCTATATACCGCAAGCCAGCCTCGCGTTTATCCTCCTGTTATAGACTTGACCTGCATATGCTTGCATATCAAATATCTACATTTTCTGCGTATAAATATCTAATAACAAAATAATATACCTTATGTGTATGTCTCTTTTTTAATTTAATATATTTATTTTTTCAATCAAGTATTTATATATTTATACAATATTTTATACTGCGTTCTCTTCACAGATTAGATACACGCTATATATAATAACGCGCGTTACGATGTAATGTGAAACAGGTCGATCTCTTGGCTCTCAGAGGAAACCGATATCCCGCCTGCACACATGTACACGTGCGTATACGCAAATCTAGTACACACACACGTACACACACGCGCACCCATGCAAATACACACACTTGTACATCCTTTACACACGAAAACGTCTGCGTTCGTTTGTTTCGCGGCCCGTTTCTTCCTTTGTAACGCTTCCGAGTCCCTTTTCCGATTTCCTTTCGTCGGCCAGCACGCAATCCGTTTCCCCTGGCCAGGCGGAAGACGGTCGTCTCTCGCCGCGACTCGATGAGAGATCGCAGCGAGAGAGTGAGAAATGAGAGAAGCGAAAGCTCGTTTTGCGTATACTTAAACGCCTTAAATGTGATACTCGGCCGATTGTCCCCGTTCGCGAAGAGACGGAAGTGCTCTGTCGCGCGCGCAGGTGGTCGGCTGTGAAAGAAAAAAAGTGTCTTCGGTGATACACGTTAAATGTATATTATATATTTGCGCGACAATCGAAATGAGAGAGGAACGATGGGAGCCAATTGATAGGCTGGCGGGAGTCGTTCGAGTTTTGCCCACAACAGGCCGGAGCGCGTCCACCTTCTCCGCGCCCGAACGCGTCACGATCGCCTTTTTCTTCCTTTTAAATTTGACTTTTCACTCAATCAGTCGAATCGTGCGGGATACAGATGATTTTACACTGTCATGTTTAATTGAGTACAAATTGTCAATTATTAACTATCCACGCTCTCCGCTACCTCCATCCTTCGTATCATTTTGTGATACGGGAGAGTGATTTTAGATTGACGCGTTTTGAATTTTGACCGGATCAAGGGCGATTGGCGATCGTCGACAGTTCGGTGAGATGCAAGGGTAAATTTATCTCTTTGCATGGGCATGCTCGAACGGCTTCGGTCTAATCCACAGTGGGACCATAACCAATGATAACCGTCAGATGCGTATAGGTTTCCGTTGTCAGAGGACTCGCGGGCTTGGAAAAAGAATTGTAACGGGGAGAGGAGTCGGATGTATGACCGTTCGGTCTCGAGGGGAGTTCCCGAAAGGGAGAGAGAGGACGACCGACGTCCTCGCAGGGACGAATTCTTTGGTTTGGATTTTTCTTTTTTTTATTTCTGTTCTCTCTCTTGGTTCTGCCAGCTCGAGACCAGGCACGACCGACCGTTTCCTCTCCCCGATGATCTTTTTTTTCTTTCATTTTGTTACGTAAAGTAACGCACTCGGTATACGCTGTGTATACGGAGTCGAAGTCTCATGTAACACACGAAAACGTAAAACGTAGTTTGATAAGTATTGCCAACACTATCTATTTAATACATTTTATTATTACAAAATAAATAATCGATGTTATTATTTCGAGCGCCTGACCTGCCTCATCCTGATCCCATGATTCGATAAAAATGTCAATAAAATTGTTTTGTCGTACATAAATGATTCTTTTTCTGTTAATATAATTCAGATATCTTGCAGATAATCAATTGAAATTATTTAAAAGTCGTGCTCGCAATATTATCACTGATAATTATACGCTCTGCAAGCAACTTTGCTGTTATTTATTTATAGACCTGTAATTACTAGTGAAACTTTCCTACATATTCCTAGATAAACGATCTACGGAAATGCTGAGCGATGTTTCTCCGCACAGCTTTTCCGTAAGCTATCGCATGGGATTACGCGGGCTCATGACCAGCCGGTTGGAAGACGAGGTAAGTTCTATCATAATTCCGCTACATAAAGTATGCAACACGTTTCATATTCTCCATAACTCATATTTCCGTTTTCCTTTCGCGAGAGATTAATTGAATGTTATGCAATTTTGCAACTTGTTATTCGATTTTCGAGAAAGTCCGCATCTTAAATTAGATCAACGATAGAATCTTGCTACTTGCATTCTTTTATCTCGTTATGCAATGTGAATCTTTTGATTGTGTTATGATGATTATTGGCCCTCAAAATCACGAAACGTATAAAGGGATTATTAATTAATTATTAAAGGATTAATTAATTTATTTTAATACTTGAACCTCGACTTTAGTAGACAAAATTAAAGCATAGATTTACTTTCGATAAATTGGCGACAACTAATTTTCAAGCAAATTTGTCTTGTACTGAAACTTTCGAATTTACTCATAATTAAGTTCCGAAAGTTTTAATATCAAATTATTTCTATGTATAAAAGAAAGTACAATGAAACTGGTACACCTTTTATGTACGTGAGACAGGTTGGCATCGCGCATGGTTCTCAAGTATTAAATGCCGCAACGTGAATTCAGTTCTCGTTAGCTTATCACCTGCGATCGAGAGAAATGTGCGACTTCCCCGGTTTTTACCTGCTTTCTTCTCGATCCCGTAACTACTATGATACAAATGATCTACCGCTCCAAATATACGCCACGAGTTACGTTAGACAGAATATATGAATTAGTCCTGACGAGGCGAAACGGCGTTTCGATTAGCGGGCTTATTACCGCGCGATTGCGCTCACGCGAAGTGATCATTTGTGATCGTATCGATACTGCACGGATAATTTTTGATTTCAGTTCCTGTTAACTGTCGACATGTCGATACGTGCATTTATCAAAGAACTCATTTGCGAGATCAACGATGTCTATCTATAGCCTACATATCTGATCGTAAAAATAATGACGACCCGTGTGCCATTTTTATGGCAGGCAGACAGTGTTGCGTGCGGCAATGAGAGTCAACAACGGAATATTGGCCGGATCGTTCTATCAGATCGGAGGGAAAAGCGAGTCGCCAATTTACTACTCCGTAACTGGTCACTCCGACATTGCTGATCGACGTCGGGGAGATCGATTTATCTATAAATCTCGTAGTGGCAGCCGCAACGTCACTGCCGAGCAGGAAACGCCGTGCGCTACGTCAGCTCATTTTCTCATTCCCGAGCAGCGTGACGTCACAAGGTCAATCGGTGTAGCTTCCTAGTTCGCGACTTGTTGAACAGAGAGTCGTCTGACGTAAGTCCACCGACTGCGAAACGTCTGGCGATATTTTGCGCGCCGACAATAAGCCGGCGATGGAGCATCCGAGCGATCAGCCGCACGATCGTACTCCGTTATACATGGTGGATCATCGTTAAAATTGATCGGTAAATCGGCCGCTGGAGGGATCGCCTTTACGTTCGCCCCGTTCCGTCGACCATTCATTAAGATTTTTATTGAACGAGCGATGTATACTAACCGTGTGCGGACAGTAATGAAATTAATGTGATGAGAGATCATTGAACTGCGGCGAGAATAAGTTAATCGCGAATCGGAGCCGAGCAATCTCCTTTTGTCCCTACTTATTTTTCTCGTTATTGTATCACAAAAATTAGAAAAATATAAACATATCTTATCTAAAATTGATTTAGTGTTTTCCCTATCTGGCATCACATTTAAATTGCATTTAGTGATTAGTTTTTTTCTAATGCTCATGTATATAAAACATTAATTAAAAAAGAAAAACGTCAGTTTAGAGAAAATTCATTATATTGTTTCTCTCATAATTAAATTCTAAATTTAATTAAATAAAACGTGTGACAATTTTAATCATCATTTGATATAAAACTTCGGTTCGTTCGTTCAAAAGATCAAACGCTCCACGATATGCTTTTTGATTAATTCAAATCGTTTCATCCAGTTAGCCAAAGCAGCTTCGTGCGAATCTCGCGATAAGAGCGCAAGCGAAATGGAAGTCCAAGAAAAGCGACGTGCAGTGAGCCGCGTTCGCCATCGTGCTCGGACTTTTGTAATGGACAGCATTCCTGGGTGCGTGTGCGTTTTCTCGTCCACGGCGTGAACGGTGAGGCCGTCGCTGATCTAAAGCCTGAGAAACGTCACGCGCCTTACGTCAAGGTACTTTTACGAATCTTTATGCACCACGTAGTAACATTTAATCGCATTCGATCAATGGCATAACGAGGCAAGATTGCATTCGCTGCAGTCAGCGTTTATGTGCATTCCTTCTTCATCTCCTGTATAACTCTCCTTCTCTCTTTCTAAAGCACAAACAACTCAGGCATACCGCGAACTGAGCAAAATTAAAATTCCTATGTATTAATAAATACTACTAGGTACTAAAATTATTTATTTATTTATTTATTAATAATTAATTAATAGATAGAGGAAAGTCCCCGATTATGAGATACCATATCGATTTTGCCGAATGTAAGGAAATCTATAGGCAGAATTTTTAAATGTAATACGTTATCTTGAAGAGAATTTAATAAGCTTTAGGTTGGTGAAATGGACAATCTAACTTAAATATTATTTTTTCTGAAAATTAAAAAAATTTGAAAAAAGAGCTTTACGCAGGATCGAGAAAGTGTGCTCCTAATATAAGATACCTCGAGAAATCGGTGTTAAAAGTGCAAAATACATCAGTATTGCAATTAAAAAACTTTATTAGATAGTTTTATAAAAATACTGCTGCCACAGCCTTCGCCAAATCTTCACGATTCCACTGTCGACGCTTCCTCGTATCTCTAACCTCCATAGTCAGATTCTATAAAAATTAAATACACAAAAATACGTAATATAAATTCGTATTAACTTTTCTTTAACCTTAAGTAGTATTTTCTTTCTTTTTATTACACTACATAATCTTCATATTCGAACAATAATTATCTCATATTAAGAGTACGCTGAATATCTCATTATACGAGCCACACGCCTAGCGGTTCCGCGATCATGAAATCTAACCTCTACAATTAAGCAATTCAACAAACTGCGTATTTTCCTGTTACTACGATTCTACTCTATCATTGCATACTGAATTTATTGCCAACCATTTCTTTATTATATAATAAACAAGGTTTAAAGACTTACCTCAAGTTCCTTTGACATGTTCACAATTTCACAAATCTTTTCTTGCAAAGGCTAAACGCAATAACGAACAATGAATTTTTCACTAAATACATTTTACACCAAGAGTAATAAGTTCATGGTGGAACTAACAGATGGTGCTCACTAGTTTAGCAGAAACCCCATTATCTCATATTAGGAGCATATCTCATAATAGGGGATTCTCCTCTACTACATCATACATGTGGTGTTATTACATATTTGAAGAAAGGTATACAAAATTGTAACTGATGAAAGTTTATCAATAACTTTAACAACGTTCTCGCAAATGTGGAACTGCAAAGGCGCAGCTTTGCTCACAAAGGCACGATATCGCACGCATTACGCATCCGTGAACGAAAGTTATTACCGTGTGCAACTGAACTGAACTAAATGCAATCCCTGCGCCACGGGTTATCACGTATCAGTGATCATAAGCAACGACGTGTTATCCGCGATCGTATCAGGTCCTTGCTCGCCGGCCCTGACCGTTCCGGTCTCGTTGCTACTGCCGCGTCGACGATTATGCAGAAAAAGAGACCTAATTTGCGGTCTTATCACCCAGTGGTACTTAAGGGGGGAGCCTGCTTTAGAACGCTGAAAATAAGGTATATTTTACGAATTGTTTTTGGAGAAACTATACAGCGGATCATTATAAAACTTTGATGCATTTATTAGTACATGTTTAAAGATAAAAAAAATTATTTTTTGATTTGAATGTATCGCTTGTAGAGGTCGTCCTGGAGAAATCTTAGTGCAGCCGCGTCGCCGGCATTGCAAATTGGTGAGCATTCTCCTGCCTTCAAATTTCGTCTAAACTGAAAAATTGAAATATCTTCTCGTTATTTATGAGTTCCCATCGTCGATGAACCAAAGAGAGAAGAAAAAAGTTGAAAAGTGCCAAAATGGTGGAGCTTAGAACACAAAAGTACGATTTTTAGGCAAAGTTTTTGAACTTTTTCATGCAAAAATAATTGTTTAACTTAATGTTTTTATGAATATTAAAGGTTCATCGACGATGGGAATTCATAAATAACGAGAAAATATTTCAATTTTTCAGTTTGGATGAAATTTGGAGGCAGGAGAATGCTCACCAATTTACAATGCCAGCTGCACTAAGATGCCTCCAGGACGACCTCTACAGGTGATATATTCAAATCAAAAAATAATTTTTTTTATCTTTAAACATGTACTAATAAATGCATCAAAGTTTTATAATGATTCGCTTTATAGTTTCTCCAAAAAAAATTCGTAAAATTATACCTTATTTTCAACGTTCTAAAGCAGGCTCCCCCCTTAACTAATTTAAGGCTGTCTCAGCCAAGCGCGCGCTATGTACACTTGCTCCAAGCGCGAATATAATTAAATGCGGCGAACAAAAAGGACAACTCGAATTAAGCGTCTATAATCCAGCAAAGGCGAGGCAAAACTCCCCCCGAGGAAAATTGCACCGAGTGCAGATCGCACCTTTGTCGTATATTTAGGCGCCAATGCCGACTGGAAAAATCCTTCGGAACGGTACTCGAGAAGTTTCTGACATGTCGCGCGCAGGAGAGTCACGTTCCAAGGCTTGCTGGTACGGCTTGCACATCCGGTTGCGCTTAAACGTGGGCGCAGCGCTCGACCGCGGCTGCCGCGCGTTGCATTAGCGCGAAGCGAATGTGCTGACTGTGTCTCTGACTGATTTCTGTTTACGCGAATCTCTGGACGTTCTCCAATTGCACCGACACAACGGTCTCTTGATCGATTCGCCGGATTCGAGGCACATTAAAAAAGTCCCTTGAGAGTCTAATTCAAACATTCCTTCCGCAACACACATTTTTGAATGAAGGTGACATTTTTAAAAAATGTAAAAAAATCCTTGGGCTACTTTTAGATATTTAAATGTCTCTTTTAAGTTTATTATAAATAAATACCTGGCGCTTTATTCTGTCTCGATAGAATATGACGCATCGGTGGTACGGTTATTACGTTGATTCGGCTTGAATTCCCTGCGGTTTCCGCGGGGCTATCCCGCCTCTTTATCGCGGCTCTGTGTTCCGGAGGCCATTAACCTCCTCAGTCACTCTTTTTCCCCGTGCTCCTCTCTCGGGCTTCTGCTCGGCCGTCGCTGTTTCTTCTTCTTCTTCTTCTTCGTCTTCTTCTGCATGTATCTCTTCTTATACCCGTGGCCCTTCCTCTAAAGGCCGACGCCGTTTTCTTCCACGGCCCTCTCTATGTGCTCAGCCGTCTCTTCTCTTATCTCGCTCTCCCCCATGTCCATCTCGAGAGTCCATGGTGCGTGGCTACTTGGTCGCTTGGTTACTTGGTTACTCGGTTACCAACGACGGCAGTGCCGTCCAGAAAAAGAAGAATCACTCAAATCGCTAAAGTGTACCTGCGTGAAGGGTGTCAGGCTGTATTCTAAGATTCAATTTTAATTGAACGTTAATATAAATATCTAGACGAAAAAACTGGTAATAAAGAGAAAAATAAATCGATAGAGAGAGGGGAGGGGACTGGAAAATAAATTGGCACTATAACACAATCTTCCATCTTCGCAATAGCGTCCAATATTAAGCAATAACCATCGTTATCGCGTGAAGTACGTAATCTCGTATAATACCCGTTGCAGAGGTCCATTACGTAAACCTGCGCCTCGTTGGATGTAAAAAGTACGACGTGTATTAATTTTTTAGGCGAATGACGACGAATGATTTACGAGACTATCTTCATTTTTTCGCGCTTACGCGCGTAGCGTTTTTCTTATAAATGACCTCGTTAAAGGCTCTGACGGGATCGGCGCTGTTCTTTTTCCTTTCCGCGTCGTGGTCGGATTCGACTGCCCAAAGTTAATGGGGGGCGCACACGTACGCGCGTTTTTGCAACATGAGTTTAATAAGAATTTATAATTACGTTGTCCGGGACCACGGCGAGGTGTCGGCGCAAGAAACCGATTGCCATCGCAGTGGGAGTTATCCGCGGAGTAATAGTCCCCCATTTTTACTGTCCGCAAAAAGTCGGGAACAGGTAATAAATTCGCTCGCGATACTCTCGATGCGGCCAGCATCCCAACTGGACCAGCCCGCAGGATGGCTCCTGGTCGACCAGATCGCATAATCCTCGAGCTCGCGTCGATAAGATTGCAAACCTCTCTCCCAGCAAAAATGCGTAATTAGAAAGACAATTACGCCACAGATATAACTATGTTGTTCTCGGAAAATTAATATTTCAGAATATGTAATTAAAATTCACATGAATAATTTACTATCAAAAATTGTTTCATACGCGTGCTTCACGCGTGTCCCCATTTTACGGTTACGACTTCGTAATGTCCCGGCTTATAAAATGCGAGTCTTGCAAATCTCGCTAGCGAGCCTCGTTGTTAAATTAGGATTTCCCATATACGGCGCGCAAATTGCGCTCTCTCGAGAATTGCGCGCCGGCATTACGCGGCACGGCGCGCGGTGCGCGGCCGACGACGGTTACGTGTCGTAAACCACCGTTAATTTAAAGGGACTGGCGAGTTCGAATTCGAGTAATTTCCACGAAAGGATAATTTCATACGGCGAACGCGAAACATCCGCGTAACAGCCCGCGATGTAAAACGAATTTTGCTCCGCTTGTGCGCGCTTTTAACGTCCGGGTGTACGCGCTCGCTCGCTCGCGCCTCACCTTAACGACGGAATTATATAAACCGCGTATCTTGATTGTTTGGGCACGATTCGAATTATCCGGGATAATGATAACAGCCGTATCGGTACCAGAAATTGCAGCAGTGTTTTTTAGAATCACGCCGGTGTTTCTGCAGTCTTACTTGCGGCTTATGCTGCGCGACTTAATCGAACGTCGCTCGATAGCGGGCTGTTATTTTTTACAATGACGGATTATCGTCGGTCTATTATCGCACAAGATTTCCCTCATTCGCTCGTTCGACGAGAGAATTCGAAATGCGCTTTCGTAACGTAACGGTGATAGACAAAAGAGAAACTATCCGGCATTCCGGCTAGCTTATCCAACATAACAAAACCAACCAGTATTTTGTTGCAACATGGAATTATCGTATCGACATATCGCATAATTTATAACGCTCGAAATAATTAGGCTCCTGATTAATATTCAAACAATGAACAGGGATTTCATAAGTCCATGGCTGCATGTAATAAAAATAGCAAATAGCGCTATTTCACGCTTCAGCGAATTAAAGTATTCGTCGCGTACTTTTGATAGGGTCTTATCATCTTTTTTACCTCGTGTGTTTAATCCGTTCTCATAAGAAAAATTGATAACCGCACGCTATGTTTCATGTTATAAGTACATAATACTATCCATTTCTAATGGTATTTACAGCAAAACACGATCGTTCGGTTCTTGTGCGCGCGGTAAACTAATTACAATGTAATCTCGATCATTCCGAAGCCATCTACGCAGGTTTCTTACTTATGTGGAAGACCGCAGACACCGATGTATGATTAACGCTACTGGATACGGAAGCAAAATAAGAGCGTACGCGGAACATGGCGTTTAAATCATTTTGTTGCGTACTTAACGCACATGCCTGTCGTAATTCTAATTTACGTCCAAATCTAATTTACGATAAGAGAAACCGGTTTTCGTAAAGAAAGCTTCGCATGTATCTTATGAGAATTATAATGAATCCGTTTCCTTTTACTACATCTTTTTATGTCCTCTGCATGAAAAATTAAATAAGCATGTACATTTCAAATAATATCCAATGAATATTCTATTGAATATGAACACTCTAATGAATGTTCAAATATATACGCAGTATATACATATGCAAAATCTTGCGATAAAGAGAGACAATAAGAAAATATATTCTTAGTTTCAAATAATCTCCCAAGAGCGTCTAAAGGAATACAAATTCTATTCCAGCGTATTGTAGATGCGTGATCAATGTAATCGATAAAATTATCCGGCTAACGATGTTGGATATCGCGTTTCCGCTCGGAAAACGAGAAAATTGAGAATCGATATCGCTTTACATCGGTTATGCTTTTCCCTCACGACAGACACGACGGAGACGCGTGGTGAGGCGCACATGTGGGCAAACAGGCAGAGCAAACGATCGGACGTATGGCACATATGTACATCAGGACACAGACGCCAATGTGGGAGAGCGGGCGATCGGTTATCCCAATATTACGTCACGAAATGAGCGAGTGATTTGTATTTGTACGAAAATTACATGCGGGACACTCGATACTTCCAGATGCACATGCAAATGAGATCGGACATCTGTGGTGCGCAAACAGTGGCGTTTGACGTTGCTTATCACGGCTTACAGCGGATATGAAACTTTATCGAGACATAGTCTGTGCTAATGCATTATTGTTTGCCATTATGTTGAGGAAATCGAAACAAAAATTCGTTAATCTCGTTCGTAATCAACAAAGACTTACAGCTGCAAGACAAACCAAGCCTCTTCGTCAAGAGACTTCGTTTCAGTCGCAGCGTTCGAACTTCGCGACAGCCACGTTAATGCAAAAATTAAATTTGAGAATCAATTATTATCCCAATCCACGGAAGATGGGAATTAAAATATAATACAACGAAAACAAGAAATCTGCCGTACGTGTTGCATCGCATGCATATTAATTAATGTCTCTTCGAGCAATGAAAACGTGGGAAGATAGAAGATAACAGAAGGCGGAACCGATAAATCTTCGATATTAATATCGCTGATGGATCGCGGCCTTGCATTTTGACTCGATCAGCGCGTTCGCGGAATATTCGCACCCTCGGTTGACAATGAGAGCGCGCACCCGTGCATGGGAATGAAAAATCTCGCCGGCGTTCACGGCGGACGGGCCCATGTGCGCCGTCGACCGAACTGGTTGCACGGAGTTTTTTGGCCTGCTCGAAAAATAGATAAAAATGCGCAAATAAACGCCGGTCGCGGCTCAGGGACAACCGGTTGGCATCTTGCTTTCTTATATAAGTCCCTCCTTGGTCTTAAAGACGTTCCATCGCCGTGCACTCGCTAACATTTGACTCGCCTTCGCCTCTCTCGCTCTTTCTCTTCTTATTCCTCCTCCTTCCCACATCCCGGTTGCTCCGTCCCGCTCTCTCTTTCTCTCCTTCGCCCTCACAACCTCTGCCTTTCTCTCTTCCTCTCGCTTCGCCGCCTCTGTAATCGCCTCTTTCTCCCTCCCATCTGCCCCATGCTCATCCCTTTCTCCTTCAACCTGCACCTTTCTTCTCGTCTCTCCGTTCGCGTCTCTGTCTTATCCCTTGACGCAGTTATCTCCTCCCTTTCTGCCCATCTCCTCGTCTCCGGATCACTCGACTCGGTCACATTTTCAAACATGCTCATCTCATCGGGGGCCTCCTCCACCAGGGTCGGACGGTGCCGCGGCCAGATCGGATCTGCCGCCGATGAACGCGAGAACGAGCTTCTTGCGCGCTCCATGCATCTGGAGCGCATTAGCAACCGGTTGCTTCCGCAGTTTGTCTATGATAACTATCATAACTGAAGCTATTAGACTGTATAACGCGCGAATGAGACGGTTATTTCACGTAAGTGCTCCTCTCCGATCGTCCCGTGATAGTTTCGAGTTACGGAACTTCGACACATGTATTATAGAATCGCAAACACATTTGCGTCTGATGAGAGTCCTTTGAATTATAATAAATTGATATATTATTCAATGTCCTCTTATTGGATTCTTTAAAGGAACGATAATCATCGTCTTCATGGTTTCTGAATTTCTGAAAGCCGACAAATGAATCTTGTCGAGGACAGAGAAAAAAAGGAAGATTTGTATCATAAATTCTTGTAATAGAATTTGGAATGCGCAGTTATGTCACAATCAGTAATTTCTAGAAAATAGATATCAGAGGATGAGGAAAGACATTGAGCAACTTGTCGGCAGATTATCTGCCGCAAGTACTTATAGAGATGTCAGATAATGAGGACAACGATACCCGAGGGAAACGATGAATTAGAATTATTAATAGTGTTGTTAAGAGAGCGAGAGAGAGAGGTCGAGCGATAGGGCGTGCGAGATAAGGAGATTGGGAAGGGTGAATGAACGCGTGATACAATAAAGCGTCTTAAACGTTTACATTACTCGTTGATCATATTTGCATCGCGTGCACAGAGATGTTTTAGTTTCAGCTGATAATAAATAGCATGATAGAAATATTGTCTGTTTTTCTAATGATGGACATAGCGAAAAAAGGATGTATTCTAAGTGTATCTGAAATGCTCGTTTAAAGAAAGAATATTGAGATATTAACGAGTTTTGAAATGATGCAAATAGAATAGAATTTTGATGCGTTAAGCCTCAGAGATACAGACAGATAACAAAATAATAATCTTAAGCTAAGAAGAAATATTTGATTTCTCGAGGTACATTAAGCAAGTTTTCTGATTAATTTCTTCTTGAGCAACACTCAGAAGTAATTTTCCACGGCGTCAAGACTCTCTATTGTTGTTTGCGCCAAGAGCGATAACGCGAAAGCGTATAAATTAGCGGGGCTGCTACACATCTCTGTAGAAAATGAAGAATGAGATTTAAATAATCTTTAAGAAAGGAATTTGAATTTAAAATTTAATTATCACTATAATTTATATTACAAATTCTTATTATTCATATGCATTTAAATAAAAATAACAATTTTAAATTAAGACTCTTTTCACAGTTTTACTTTTAGTATTCAATATTTCCACAAGAACCGGGTCCTATGAATCTTCTGAAATGATTTAGAGAGGAAATCGCGAGGAAGCGCGCAAACAGCTAATAACTAATCGCTAAGTGCCGTTCTGCATGCATTTATCGTTTCCGACTCGCGTGTACGCGTACACATCGTATTTCTTACTGTAAATAATAGTGGTTATCGTAGATGTTTATATAATTTCATTCGTACAGAGGAACGTATCAGTCGTTCCTGAGTTTTGCTCCAAACGTACGTGTCATAAACAACTACTGAGTAATTATGAAATGATACGTTGTCTCCAACTGTGGAGATTAATGATTGTTGTCGCAGACACACTACGAGACACAGGGCCGCATTGCTATTTTCTCCGACTGACTGCCGGAACGTAATTATTGGGATGCAATTGGGCCAACACTAGAATAAGCATGAAATAATCGCAATCCAGTGATATCGTTTGGAAATAACTGGATTGTATATTACAACTAATCAGTTATAATAAGTTGAATACGTACTTACAACTAAAGATAAAAATAAAGCTTTGTACTAGTAATTGTTTTCCTTTAATATATTGTAAAATATCATTGTCTTAACTATTTGATTTCCAATATTGTTTGAAATTAAACCGAAGGAAGACATTCGCATTAAAAAGAAATTCAAAATTGATTATTCTCGTAATTATAATAACCATTTTTATGAGATACTATGCATTCAAGAAATAATAATAATGCTTGTTATTAATTTTTATAATTATATAATTATATAAATATATAAATTAATTATTAATAATTATATTATTATTGATAACAGTCTTCTTCATAAGAATAATCATATGCACGCAGATTTGACATTAAAAAATCTTCCATCATTATAATTATTCTAAACACTTCCTCTACGTTCAGTTCGATAATCGATTGGTTACACGTTATGCAACCGGCGTCCATGAATTCTGAATATTGCCGAGACTCTCCCAAGCACCAAATCACAGATCTTAGCGCGATTAAGACGCGTCACGGTAAATACAGTGTGTTTAACGTACACGTTGCTCGTCGACGGTATTTTTCAACGTTCTAGGTTACGAGGTAAGTTACCGCGGTTAGCAACACTTGACTCCACAGTGCAAGGTTACGGTAGACGGACTCCATCTCCTGTCTGAAGACGCGGCCATATACACAGTGAGAGCTTTCGAATTGCTACCGCGGCACGTCATAGCGATACTAGCGGTCTCGCTTGTTTAAAAATTTCGAAATTGCATGTAATAAATGAGCTTTTAGTTCACAACTTTTGTCACGTACTTCAAAGTTAGTTTCAACATCTACACTATAATGCTCATCAATTACATCGTTGTTGCTATTCCATAAAAAGAAAATTTCAAAACTGTATTATTAATAAGTAATGTTTAATACTAGGTATAATATTATTGAGTTATAATTTATTGAGAGACTCTCATATATAATAATTACTAAAGTATAGCAATAACGATTTTTGCAGGCTCTGCTAACTGTCAGCTGCGCCTCGGGAACAAGTTTGCGCAACATTACGCTACGTTCGTTAACGATAACACGAGTATCGGTTATCGCAGGTTAAAATGTTATACAGAATCGACGCGGTCAACACATCCTAGGGTGTTATCATCGGCCACGAACACAAGTTTGTTGCTATCGAAGTGTATCTCAGACATGCGTATCTTAAATAGCACCTAAAGAAACAAGCTTGGCTTTACTTCGCCGTGTACTTTTGACGTTTCCGCTGGCGCGAGGGATAAGAGGGATATCGAAACGCTCCGGCCTCACCGTAACATATGGGACACCGCGTATACCATGGTTCTTCGCCAGCGTGTGTGTGCTCGTATAAGAAGGCTCACGACGACGACGAAGAGGATGGACGCTCCGCGCGGAGGAAGAGGATGCGGTGCGCAATGGCGGTGGCAGAGGAGGAAGAAAAGGGAGGACAGGAGGCAGGAGAAGAAAAAGAAAGGGAAAAGAGATCGGGGGTGAGCGACGCGGCACAAAGACGGACTCTCTGCGTTGCACGCGAGTGCGCCGCCGCGAGTGCTTACTTTTCCACAGGCGCTGGAAAAACGGTGGCCTTATCATTAAGCGCCGTAAAGCGACGAGAAAACGCATGCGACTGAATAAAATAATGCGAGCGTGCGGACGTGCGCTTGAGCGCGTCTCGCTAACTCGCTTCTTCGTTTTTTTTATTCTGCAAGATAAATTGTATCGAAGCAATTTGCGTCATGCGTGATACTTAATCGTTTAGCTGCTTATCGAGACATGATGAATATGCCTGTCTGACGGTGCCGGTTTGTATGATACAATTCACAAGTCCCCTTGAACGTATTTTTAGCTTTCCGCTTCATGATACTCCAGCAAAAGCCATTGCGCGGATGCTTTCGAGAATTAAGTCGGAAAGTGGTGAGACGTACGGTAAAATCGAGCGAACCGTCTGGCCAGGCCAATCTGACGCGTACAGAATATCAAAACCGTCGCTGTTCGAGGTGGATTGTCAATCAACAATGATTATTGATTCTCCAATTAAAAAGATGGCAGCCGCGTTAATAAGCAGCGTCATCCTAAATTGCAGTTTAAGTGCCGCGATTGTAGAGCGAGCGTGCGTTTCGTAAGATCCCGAATGCGTTCCCATGTAAAATAATTATAACGCTAGTTAGAGGCGCGGGAAATTTGTGCACGCTAATGCGGTTTACCGCGACTCACAAGGAAAGGTTTTTAGGTGTTACACTCGGATTTCAAAAATTTTTTGCATGCAGGTAGGGAGGTCCCCAAATAGAAGAAAAATTATAAAAGTAGCGGCCCAAATGCATATTTGCGC
Organism: Ooceraea biroi; assembly: GCF_003672135.1. Classification (NCBI taxonomy): domain Eukaryota; kingdom Metazoa; phylum Arthropoda; class Insecta; order Hymenoptera; family Formicidae; genus Ooceraea; species Ooceraea biroi. Next base: position 5,348,816 of record NC_039506.1, read on the forward strand.
GCTATGTGCGCAATTTTCGATGTCAGGTTAATTACTCAAAAATGCTATTTCCAATCGAATTCTTTACATTTTTTATTTCACCTAATGCACAACGCTTTAAAAAGAAATCAAAACCAAAATTAAAACTGAAAGAATTAAAAACCTCCCTTAACCAGATCTTTTATGTCCTCGTTATGGATTCTGATCAAATCTATTTAAAGTCGCATACAATAAATCACGCAGAAAGAGCAAACTACGATTTGCGCAATGTACAATTATTCCAAATTGTGTGCATTGGCAGTTGCAGTAAAAAATTTAAAAAGTTACGATGCAAATACCATTTTTGAGCAATGGGCCTTTTATACGCACCGTGCTCGCGCGGCACGAGATTACATTAGACGCTCGTATTTTCTAAACACACACAAGTACACACACGCACACAGAAGCACATACGCGCGCGCACACACATACACACACACACACAATTATTCAAAGCAATATAAATGTGCATTAGGTGAAATAAAAAATGTAAAGAATTCGATTGGAAATAGCATTTTTGAGTAATCAACCTGACATCGAAAATTGCGCACGTAGCGCGCAAATATGCATTTGGGCCGCTACTTTTATTTTTTTCTTCTATTTGGGGACCTCCCTACCTGCATGCAAAAAGTTTTTGAAATCCGAGTGTAACACCTAAAAACCTTCCCTTGTCAGTAGAAATTTCGTGGCTAATGACGGCGCAGTTTTCCTTCGTGTGAGTCAAACGCGAGTCACCGATATAATTATAAGCGGTGATCTGGTAGTCGTTACATTTTCACGATACGAAATTGCGGCGCGTATTGGGACACCATTTGAACCAGTAATTACGCAATACGCAATAAAATAATTTATCCATGCGACGCGCACAAGCGGACGTGCTTGTAACGTAATTTTTCTGATTGCACTAATTATTGTTGAGTCTTCACGCTCATGCATTACGGACACCGCGCGCTAATTGCGCCCGTTTTTCGGCAACATCGAAGGTACGAAAACTGTTATGCGACTGCAGACCAGCATCGCGCCATTAATCGCAGTTGCTCTTGTCGTGTTACACCTCCACCAGGTTAATTGCCCTCGCACGCGATCAAAGGAATGTAATAGTTCAGTTTACAGACGTTACTCAGCGTCAGGAAATACGTGCGATGCGCCGACGCGCGCGTAATTAACGCATTAGGCCTGCTTAGTTATTCGACTCTGTAAAACAGCCCCTTGTTATAATTTAATTTATAATCGCCGGGTGGGGAGGAGAGCTTTCCGACTAACTAATTTAATTAGAATGTCTCGCGGTCGTAAACGCGCGCGATCCGTAATGCACCTCGCATAACTGCGGGACACGGGACTAGTGCAATTAACGTAACGGATCTTCCTTAAACTGATCGATAAATCTAACAAGAAGCCATTAAGATTCCAATAGGAACGATCACGAGCGGGGGGACGCGGATTCACGGAAAAATGTGTGAAAGTACATGCCGCGGCAACAACGGCGGTTAAATGTCCGGTACACGCCGCCGTGTACGCGTATAAAACGCAGACAAGATTCCAACATTAACATTCGGTACAAATTGGACGTGGTTATGCAACGTGTAACCAACTACCATCCCGAGATTCCTGGTCCCCTGGTTGCAAAATGCGCCGGCAAGTGGCCGGCGTCACCACAAAGCCGGCACGTTTACTCCCGAGTACGAGTACTTAAAATAAATCAATAACGTAGTCGCTGCATCCTATTGACATAATTAACATTCTTTTTATGTCGGAAGCTTATTCGATTACAACTATGCATTTTTATGCGCCGAAACTGCGTCCGTAGTGCAGCGATGACACGTAGCTCTTGCGGGCAAACTGGCATTGATAATGGCGTGCGTCAGCTGTCACGAAGAATTTTCCAAACAAAATCCAGTTTCTTTAAAATAAATAATAAATATTGTTTCGTTGTTGAATGTTACACGAATTATTCCGCGCTTTGGAACACCAGATAATAATTACGAAGACACGTCCATGTTCATTTTTAGAAGCTGAAGTTACGTTTGCGTGGCGGCATCGTGCGGCATGCTGGTTTCGGTCTGGAGAGACTCGCCGGCGGTACCAAACGCTCCTCAAGAACAAGGCTGCCGCCATTTAACGCGAGCGAGGGAGCGATGCACTCGACAAGGACGGCCTCATGTTTTCGTAAACTCTATTAATGAAACGCACGCGAGTGAAATATTCCCTCCCTTTCTACACGCGGTTCGTCAGCGCGGTTATTGAGGGAACAAGGGACACGTTCGTTGAATTCGCGCACTATTTCCAGCGAACGGCCGGGGCGCAATGCACGCGTTCTCTTATGCCGTTTGCCGACTACGTAAACGCACTATTTCATTTACAGCTGGAGCAATTTAAATTAAAATTGATTCATATCCGTGTGTCATTTGTAAAAAGATATTTTAATTCCATTCAACCTCTTCTTCAGTACAGTGATACTCCGCCATTTTGATTAAGCAAAACTGAACGCCTTATTAACTCGATAGATGAAAACTGGCGTAACTCAGGAACGCCCGCTAAGTAAAAGGCTTTTTATTGCTACTAATTACTATAACAGCGCGTTAAGGATATAATGACCCGATTTTATAATGACTCCGCTAATGAGAAAGCAACGTTCGCGGAATGCTCGCTCCACGCTCTTTCCCTCCAGCTTGCTGCTGCTGCCTCCCGCTCTTTATTACAGGCGAAGTGCGTTGCGAACACGTCGCTAAAATCGCCAGCTATTTCGAGCGGGTGCAACGGGAACAATGTAGGCGTGCATACGATCGCCGGTTGTTTCGGTGTGAATACGTTGAGGCTAGCTCGACGGATCGCGAACGTACGCGAGCGTACTACTGATTCGTTAATAGCGCCTTAACCTTTGCCTCGGCGCATTTTAATGCAACTCTAGCCGATATATCGGCGAGCAACTCGATAAACAACTCGCGCAACTAGAGCTTGATCCCACGCGCAGAGCCGACACGAGATATTTTACTTGCGTAAATTATCCGCGAAGAATTGCGCATGAGTTCGATAAATCGATCAACTTCGAGAGATTTCAACAAGAGATTTTGATTATTACAGATTGCGAGAATTATTGCAGGTACTATGAGTTTTGCAAATCTAAAAATTTCAATAAACATAAAATTAATAATGCATACTCAGCAATTACTAATCTATTTATTTTAATAATTATTTACGCGCAATCTGTTGTGCCGGTTTCAAGTTAATAAGTTGTTTGCAATTAATGATACGTCAAAAGGAACATCTCCCATCGCGTATGGCTCGAGTTTGCGTACCGTTTAATTATAATAACAATAGCGCCGGTATGACTAAAATAAGAATGACAATAAGACTCGTGTCGACTTCATCGGCTCACCTCGTTGGCGGCATAATAACGAGATAATGAAGCTTACCATATTAAACAACACGCGATAAGGTACATGGGCGATAAGACAACCGATAAGAGTGAATCTCCCAGACGAGCATGTTGGAAGAGGCATGACCGTAAACGCACCCAGAACGAAGATGTGAAAATAATGTCTTTTATTTACGCTGCATCCTATTAACATAATCAATTTTTTTCAGAATATAACGGATATACAGGGTGTCCCGGGTTTTAACCGACAAACTGCGGGAGCATATTCTACTAGTGGAAATAAGAAAAAGTTCTTATATCGAGTTTGCTTAGAAATGCTTTATTACAAAGTTATAAACCAATATTGAAAAGAAATATGAGATAAGTAACAACGGATTTTTTCACAAAAATAAAAATTATCTACGCAATGATTTAGTGACGCATTTCAAAATGTTGTCCTCGCACATCGATACAAGCTAGACATCGACGTAGTACAGAATTTGTTACAGTACGACATTCCTGAAAATTTTGTTGCATCTCAGTAACTGAATTAGTAATTCGTTGCTTTAAATCTATCTGGTACTCTCCTGTTAGGAAATCTACGTTGATACTCTCGTACGGCAGCTCGTGCATTTCCGTCACAGAATCCGTACACGAAATGAATATCAGTGTATTCCTCATTTGAAAACACTTTTGGCATTCTGATAGTAATTGCTAGTGAACATGAATACACATAATATAAACATCTTCGACCTTCCAAATTCTACACTATGTTCCGTTGTTACTTATCTCATATTTCTTTTCAATATTGGTTTATAACTTTGTAATAAAGCATTTCTAAGCAAACTCGATATAAGAATTTTTTCTTATTTCCACTAGTAGAATATGCTCCCGCAGTTTGTCGGTTAAAACCCGGGACACCCTGTATATTCGTTCCATTGTTTAGTGCTTTTAATAACGAATATTTTCGTGGCGATAGCTACCCGAAAGACAAACAAATGTTTAAATGAAAAAAACTAAAATGATGTGAAAGCGATTATGAATCAGCAAATACATGCTTGTTTCACTCGAGATAGTTGTTTGTCTCGCAAACGAGAAAATTATGCAAGCGTGACAAGATCTATGACAATTATACGTGTCATGTTACCTTTCGCTTTCGAAAAACGCCGTAAGTTTTATTGCTCATCGAACAATCTTTCTTCTAGAAGCAGGCGTTGAATGCGATGCCGTAAATGCCGGGTACAACGCACGACGAGTGTCATGCAAACGTCGAGGGGAAAATCCACCGGAAACATCAGATATACACAGTGGCTGCACGTATATCGTAGACGAAGAAAGTAACGCCCGCGGCGCATAATTCCGTATGTTTTATTTTTAAACGAGCACAGTAAGTGCACTAATGAATGACCAGTTACTCGTAAATTGCCGTTATTACTACTGTGACCGTATACAATGATACAATCATGTTCTTTTTCATAATGAAAGCATGACTTCGATTTTCATTACTATTTGTTACATCATTTTATATAAACAATAAGAACTTTATCTCATTTACGTAAAACACATTAGTTATGGAGCGCTAACTGAAACAACAATCATTTGTTGGAGTTTGTTCATTTATCAGAAGAACAAATTATTTGAACAAGTTCGTCGCAGTGATTTACTCGCACATCATTCTTCGTCATCAAAACAAAATCATTCGGATTCGAGATCCGCGAGATGCACGCTGAGAAATCCAAATGTTCACGTACAAATAAAAATATCGTTAAAAAAATGGTGATAAATTACGATAAAGCGCAATCTGTCAAACGGAATAGGTCCTTGATAGGCCACATGTTTACGCCGTGCACGCACATATGCGAAGTAGGATGCGCGATGCTAAGAAAGGAAAACGATTTTCCGGCAAAACGAGATTTCCTCGCACCGTTATCTACATACATACTTCTCCTTTATCTGGGAACGTAGTCGCCACGTATATCGACATTGATATTCGTTGTTTGTTAACGCAGGATTGGATGCGTATCGCGAGCTATCTGCTGAAAACGCACTCGCGGCGATCGAGGGTGCATTAGCCGCGTTTCCTCCCCAGTGCGTAATCAGCGCGCGATAAATGTCTACAATTAGAGTTGTCGACGTGATTAAGAAGCTCGTCGCGTGCGGTCTAACATAATAATGCCGGTGCTAGATATTTCCATTTAGTTGCGTGTGCGCGCGACTGCATTTCGCACCGTCTCTGCTACATTGTTGCATGATGAATGGTAATCATCTAACGGGCTCTCGCGAATGATGGTCATCCGTAGAAACGGACAGTCCTGCGAAACCGTTATGCGCAATGTCTACCAAAAAGTTATAACCAATTTTACGTTGGCAGAGATATATTGTACGATAGCACACTCTCTGAGAAGTCTGCGATTTAATTACCTTCCTGCAAGAATTTCATTTGAGCATGTTGAATTAAATAAAACGGATAATATTCAATCAAATTACTTTAGATTAAAGAAGTTAGATTAGGTTTGATAAGCTTAAGCGGTTTAAAATGTACGCGTAACATAACGACGTGTTTCGCGTTTGATGAAGATAAGAGATTTAAAGAAATACGAGTAGTTACACGCGTCCCTCATGTTCGCGCAGCGCTATCGATATTAATAGGAACACGATGATTGCCCACGAGCGCAGTGGCTCGTAATCCGCGCAGGCGGATAAGCAACTTGCGGAGCGTGCAAATCGCGTCCTGAAATGCAGATGCGTATCGCTTCGATCTCCTCGATGCCTACGCGATGCACCCGCGGATGTTGCGCGGTTCTGAAGGACTTTTTACGGCCGTATTTAAAGTTCCCCGACGCGGAGCGTATCGTCCGTCACTATGTGCGTCTACCGGGGCATCAAAGCACTCGTAAAAAATTCAAAGTGTCGTAACGCGGGATCGCGATTTTTAACGCGGCGCGGCAGCTGCAATATATGCACTTCTCGCACGACGCTCGCTTTACCGGAACACGCAGTTTGTCGCGGTGCCAATGTGGGGATGTGGAGATGCATTCGCGCGGCGTTTTACGCGACGATCTTTATTTATTTTCTCCCTTTCGTCTCTCCTCCCTCGCTCTTTCTTTCTCTCTTTTCGTAGCCAGTCGTAAAATAGTCGAGTGGTCGTAATACGAATCGTAGTATTTCTTTAAAACGACACAACGTTCTCTGAGATATGCCGAGCTTCGAAGAGGCTCTGCTTTATGCACACCGCTGGAAATACCTAATTACCGCGCGCGCGCAACTCCTCGAGTTTAGAATTTTTGTAAATTTTATGCGCCCCTAAGGCTGTAAGGATTGTCGTAGAATTTTAAGAGGCCTCCTTCTCGATAGTTCTTCTCGGCATGTAATTTATAAGATACACACACGCGTAATCTTCCCAACGTAATCGAATGCACTCTTTGTATATGCAAATTATATATAATGTCGGCTATTTCAATTTACGTTTTTTTTATCATGCTTGTCGTTAAGTAGAGTTGGATACGTTAAAATTTGCAATCAGGTTTATCATCATCATTTTATTAACCTGCGGCAGTATTTGCAGCAATCTCCTTCAGAAATAATGATTTTTTTGTTTATCGCCGTGTTTTTCCATCTTGGCCGGTATTCTTCTCTCATGTCATTTTCATATGTGCAAAACACAGAAATTGTTTGCGTCTGAATCAATATAGCACGTACCAAGGTAAAGGCAGCCTAGGTAATTTTTTGAGTATATTGATTCGGCACGTTTTACAAGGACGTTTCTTAAGGAGACTCGTTCGACAATTGACAAATAATTGCCAAAAATTGACAAATTGACAAAACTCTCACGCCATTACCTATGCCTAGGTTACATAAAATTAAATCATTCACCCGTAATCCGTAATTCATCCGACTACAATTATGAAACCGTGACGCGAAAGTTTATCGTGATAACACAGTAGGCATAAATGAAATGGAGCATGAACGTTAGTGTATCCGATAAATAATTAAACGATTGACGTTACACGTAACGCAAATTGCTTTAATGCAATTTATCTTCAAGCATGGGATAAAACGAATTAAACGCATGGATGAGTTTTTAATATTCATGTCTATACTCATTTGATATTCATACCAAATAACTCTGCAAGGAATTAATTCACTTGAATATCTTAATGAGAATAACCATTACCTGTATTGTGATGGAAAGTATCACCATATCAATGATTCGACAATCGACGGTATAAATTGACGCTAAAAATTTCTTCTTTTGTGCATCATATCTACTTCTTTTACGAGGAGGCAAACGTTCACGCGCGATGCGTTTTCCAGAGCAAACAATGTTAGGCTCAAAATACAACCCGGTTCGCAGATTCACGTTGATTCACCAAGGCCTTCTGTTCGTACCTTGCTCTCTGTGTTGTATGTAAATTAACAGCCAACAACCGAGAATATGATATCGCGACACAAAGACGTCTCGGCGCTCCTCGGACGCGCGTTACGCTTGAAGCGGGGAATTTCTCTTAGCGTTAACCCTATGCAAATTTATTCCGTAAACACGCGATTGTAAAAATACCGCGCCGCGACGCTGAAAATTTTGCCGGCAAAACTGGACACGTCACGGTTTGCGAGCTCGACACCGATATTGCATTTTGATCGCGTTCTTACTCAAGTTCCTACGGTGTGAAACATTTCCATCCCCTTTACCGCGATCAACGATAAACCCACGTTCCCCTTCTTCTGAGTTCTCCGAAAGCGAGAAGAGTGATTATATACATCTTAATACTTTTTAGGATTTTTCACGTAATTTGTTTGCCCGTTAAAAATGAAATTCTTTTGAAGTTTTTAATTGTCTAAAAAAGGAAATCGAGTTAAATGCAAATTCTTGAATATAACGACGTCTTGATTATATCCGATACATCTCGGAACACTTTTAAATTTTGTTCTCTTCCTTTCGCTCGGTCAATTAGGGATAATTAGTACCTCGAGTGCTTGGATACGTCAACTCGCTTCCTTTCAATGTTAGAAATGTATTTTCTGTGGACACAATGAATAATAGCTTGTTTATCGCACAGTTAACATGGTTACTTTTCTCATTGCTTTTTCGCATTAACATTAAGTTGTTAATAGCATTAAACGAGAATGATTCGATGTTACATAAATTTTTCACAAGGTTTCGAGAATTATATATTAAAAAGATGCATACGACTGTCCTTGTTTGTTTGATCCATCCGTTGGCTGACATATGTTTGCAATAAAAAAGCTACTGATGTAATCATTGCGAGTAATTAAGATTACTTGCGTTTAATTAAGGAAATATCTCTGAGAAGATATGATGCTTTTTATATTTGCGTATAATCGCGCAAGCGGATTAGCAGAAAATTAATCTAGTAAAATTAAAGAAGGGAAAAATTACCAAGCATACTATTGTACATGCAAAATATAGTGTGTTTGTATTTCCACATATGCAAATGGTCGAAAATAACTTTAGAAATCAGTAATACATACAGTTTTATAAAGATTTATCATTAGATAACTATTAGCGCCTAAATAAAGTTTTGTATGGTCGTAATCGTATATCTTAGCTCATCATGAATCAGATTAACATCGCATAATTACATTTAATATTCGCCATATACAGGGTGTCCCGGGTTTTAACCGACAAACTTCGGGAGCATATTCTACTAGTGGAAATAAGAAAAAATTCTTATATCGAGTTTGCTTAGAAATGCTTTATTACAAAGTTATAAACCAATATTGAAAAGAAATATGAGATAAGTAACAACGGAACATAGTGTAGAATTTGGAAGGTCGAAGATGTTTATGTTACGTGTATTCACATGTATTCATGTTCACTATGTTGAAACGATTCAGTATGATTGTTACTTTCACAACAGTAGCTGTTAGATTTCAATCGTCGTGTGAACTAGCAATTACTATCAGAATGCCAAAAGTGTTTTCAAATGAGGAATACACTGATATTCATTTCGTGTACGGATTCTGTGACGGAAATGCACGAGCTGCCGTACGAGAGTATCAACGTAGATTTCCTAACAGGAGAGTACCAGATAGATTTAAAGCAACGAATTACTAATTCAGTTACTGAGATGCAACAAAATTTTCAGGAATGTCGTACCGTAACAAATTCTGTACTACGTCGATGTCTAGCTTGTATCGATGTGCGAGGACAACATTTTGAAATGCGTCACTAAATCATTGCGTAGATAATTTTTATTTTTGTGAAAAAATCCGTTGTTACTTATCTCATATTTCTTTTCAATATTGGTTTATAACTTTGTAATAAAGCATTTCTAAGCAAACTCGATATAAGAACTTTTTCTTATTTCCACTAGTAGAATATGCTCCCGCAGTTTGTCGGTTAAAACCCGGGACACCCTGTATATCACAACCCAATAGTTATATATTATTTATTGAGGTAGACACATTTGGCGTATTTGAAAATATTATTAGTACAGCTTGATTACTTACGAGTTACAAGTTCAGATATGTATGGTCCACTCCATTTTGCCCAGTCAGCAAGAAAATAACATTCACGACGCACTGCCTAGATAGTACGCACGCAATTGAAACGCAAATCAAACGCTGCGTAATAATGTTAAGAGGAAAGGCATTGCGTTAGCAACACGCGGCGAGTGTAATTGCAATTTCTGCAAAAGGCTTTCTCCTCACCGAAGGCAACCCGGAAGAATCGCGATGCGGCTCAGAAGTAACGCAACATTCTGCGAGCGGATCGGTAGTCTCTTCGTCATGGACGCATTAGAATGCACGAGTACAACCGTAGACGAGTGGACCAGCGGCTTAGTAACATGTAAAAGCTACTTTATCTCCAATCCTTAGATACAGGTATGCTCACTCGCGATAAGATGTACTTTGATATAAGTACGAGCGTTCGTTGCGAAAAGTAAGTGTAGCTGCAGCTACTTTAAGTGCGATCTAAAGTGCCTGCGTATTCTGCTTTATTCATATGATTTGCGTAGGCACATACGCGGTAGCTGCACGATTCGTATTATTAAATATCAAGCCACAATATCTTTTTAGCTACGTAGCTGGAGGCAGGATTTCGAATATCTAATATCACTTGCCACGTGAAAAATACGTTGAAACGACATTTGAAAGTTGCTACAGATTCCCCGAGAATTTATTATTTAATTTATTCCAGTACTCCGATACGAGTTCGCATTGCGGAAAAGTAGTTAAATGCACAAGCAGTTGAAAATGCGATGCAAAAAAGGCGCTTTAGAGTTCCTCGTTCGGGGACTTCCTCGGAAATCGAGCACGACGTGATCCGAGGCGCGTCTTAATCGAAGAAGAGGAGAAGAAAGTTCTTGCCGACAAGTGGCGCGCAGCTTTCGAAAGCGAAAGTCTTGCGCTTTCTCGCGCGCGTCCGCGCGACAAAAACATTGGGCAACCGGATGCCGTAGCCGTGGCCACGAAAATTCACCGAGTTCTCGGCTCTTTCTCTCTCGTTCTCTCAGCCTGCCGGCCTTGACGAGCCTCCCGCGGCTCTCCGATGCTATTTTCAAGTGTACCCATTGCCGTGAGCCGGAGCGGGGGTCCAGCGAGGAAGAGCGTTCGCCATTTTCGCGTGCTCCGCTCGTCTCCGAGCGGAATTGCTCCGGCGGCTAGTTAACGCGAGTAATAATATCAAGTATAATAAACCCTCAGCAGAGACGAAACTTTGTCCGTGAAAACTCTCTCCTCGGAGAGTTGGAATCCGGTTAAGATATTTCCGATAGTACGTTATTAATCCCAGAATTCTTGCATGTGAAAAGCGACAAAATTAATTGGCACGTTGTTATTGCGCTTTAATACCAAATATTATGGGAGAGGACAGTGTTCATCCTCGGTCTCCGTTTACTTATCAGTTTCTCGCGGAAAGCTGAAGCGATTTATCTGATCTATAAAATTATTTATTCGAAATGAGAAGGAGAGCTGCCGTAAGCGCTGTTGAGTAAATGTACTTCCGTTGTTAAGCGCATTTGATTTGCCTTAATCGCTGAAAGTGATATGGTAGCGTAATTTCTAATACTGCGTTTTTGCAGAGGCGCGCGTCCGCGCGGAAACGCGAGCGGCTGGTCTCCATGGAATGGCGCTTACGATTAATTACGTAAAGAACAGAAATCTCTCTTTCTCTCTCTCTCTCACACGCACATAAATATCAGTGATTATCCAAACGCTACACTCGATTCAACGTTTTGCGCGCTAAATGCTATTGTCACCGACGTTTACGAGCTCGGCGGCGCGCCGACGCTTTTTCAGCCAGCGCGTTTACACGCTCCCGCACACGAGGATCGGAGAATCGGGACGATTAAAGTTCGGGTTCATGGAGTTTAATTGGACGGCCGAACAGCGAGTAGAAACGCAGTAACGAGGAGCTAATTAAGCAATTATCGTAGCAACGCTCCGCTCCTCGTGAGTAGCCGACGCGGACGCTCGATGCGTTAATGTTGAAATTGTGTCCTGTGAACATAGAAGGAAATCGGACAAATTTGACGGCTGTATTATGTGATGGAAATTCGTTTTGAATATTAATTATCTTTGATGGTATTGAGAGTATCCTCTGCGTATTGCTATAGAAAATAAATAAAATATTATTAATATTATTAAAATAAATAAAATATTATATAAAGCGTGTTGTATCATTAAACATAGCAATACTAAGAATATAAAATTAAACCTTCCAATTATTTTATAATTATGAATATAAGTTTTTTAATTAGATATATAATTGCTAAAAAATTAAATATTATATAAATTAACTTAATTAAAATAGTTTTTATATTTTTAATGATTTATTCAGTACGCACTAAACACCGTCAGTGTGTAACGAGACACGATGAGAAGAGCGGTAAATTAGATGCGTTTTCGTGAAGGAATCCCCTTCGGACAGCTGCCTACTGCATCATCAACATGGCATCACGCGAAGTAAAATGTAAAAACAAGCTTGTGAGCGTCTCGAGCCGCCTATGTATAACGTACGAGCGTGAAAGTACGAAAAGATCGGTAAGTCGAGACGAGAGGCAACAAACGCCAGTGGGAAACTTGGAGTATCGAGGCGTGTACTTCTTCCTCTTTCTCTGCCTCGCAGCCGCGTAGTCTGAAAAGGAAACCGCGCGGAGCAGCGGGCTCGGCCGAGTGCGGATTCTCCGAGTGCCTCCTCGATGTGTGCACCAGAACGAGAGTTACATCGTGCGCCACGGCTTCACGTCACGGCGCGAAAAAGTCGTAACACGCGTGGGCAAACAACAGCAACGGCAGCACGCCGTCCATGCGGTTTTACCTACGCGATGGGGAATTTCATGACGCGAGTTCTCCTCCGAGCGATGCGGGAGCATATGAGATCGTGTTTCGCGCAAGAAGAGCGCGAAGAAGCCGCCTCGAGTTTAGCCGCAAGCTTGCGAAAACGGTTAACACTTTGCGGTCGCAAATGTCTTGCTTGCGAGTTGATGTACCATTCTTGTAGCATAAAAAAAAGAAGAATATGGAGATTTATGATCGCGGCAAGTTGAGATTTTCAGGCGCTGCCTGGTTCGTACTCTTAAATTAAAAGAATAAATTCTTAAATAACTTTGATATGCGATTCTTGAACATTCAAAAAATAGAAATTTATAATTACGGCAAGTTCAGACTCGAGTTGACAATTTTGAAGAATAAATTTTTAAAATAAAGAGATCAGCACGTGCAGCTGTGATAATTAAAATATGGAAGAAGCAGCATGTTCCGCTGCACGTGCAGTTTCATAGATTTTTCTTGGAGAGTAGATTTTTCGCCCTTGAGCGCGCCAGATAAAGTGCGTATCACATGTGCGCGCGTGAAGCACATTTGTCGAGATAAAATGTTATTTACAATGCGTATTTACGTTGGAGATAATGACACGAAACATCCCGGCGTTTGCGGAGGCCTAGGCGGGTGCGTGCTTTACCTGATCGGACTAGGAGCATTGTAAGGAACGTTCAAGAACGAGTTCGCGATGGAGCGTGTTCGTGCGAATTTGTAAGCTGCCAGGAAGACTGTAATTGCGCTTCCTACCGCGTGCAATGCGAATCGCGTGTAAATAAAGAATCAGGAATGAGTCACTTAGCTCGCAGAAGTTGAGGCAATTTTGTTTAGTGGCTTTCGCTCGGAACTCTCGGCGCAACTCGTTATCGTTCATTACATATGACCGATTTGAAATTCTCGCAATCCGTTAATAGCACAGTGTACGAGTGCCGCGCGTTTAAACGAGGCAGCGTAACGTTGCAAGGATTTTTTGTATCCGCGATCGCTTCAAGGCTCCAATTCGACGTACTTTTTCCAAAAACGGATTTCTCCGAGGGAGGCACACGCGCACGCGGTTGTTGCTCGAGCGAGAAACCACGCGCGCGTGGGTGAAACGATCGTTGGAAAAATAGATCCGCGTACGCACCCGTAGGGAGCTAAAAATACAATGAGGCTGCCGGCTTCAACATGAAACTGCGAAAACGTCGGCCTCGCCCGTATGTATAAAATAATGCATGCGCCATCGAACTGTAATCTCTTCCGCGTCCATATACGGCGGGCGCAAAGTGGCTTAAGGGGGGAGCCTGCTTTAGAACGTTGAAAATAAGGTATAATTTTACGAATTTTTTTGGAGAAACTGTACAGCGGATCATTATAAAACTTTGATGCATTTATTAGTACATGTTTAAAGATAAAAAAAATTATTTTTTTATTTGAATATATCGCCTGTAGAGGTCGTCCTGGAGGCATCTTAGTGCAGCCGGCATTGTAAATTGGTGAGCATTCTCCTGCCTCCAAATTTCATCCAAACTGAAAAATTGAAATATTTTCTCGTTATTTATGAATTCCCATCGTCGATGAACCTTTAATATTCATAAAAACATTAAGTTAAACAATTACTTTTGCATGAAAAAGTTCAAAAACTTTGCCTAAAAATCGTACTTTTGTGTTCTAAGCTCCACCATTTTGGCACTTTTCAACTTTTTTCTTCTCTCTTTGGTTCACCGACGATGGGAATTCATAAATAACGAGAACATATTTCAATTTTTCAGTTTAGACGAAATTTGGAGGCAGGAGAATGCTCACCAATTTGCAATGCCGGCGACGCGGCTGCACTAAGATTTCTCCAGGACGACCTCTACAAGCGATATATTCAAATCAAAAAATAATTTTTTTATCTTTAAACATGTACTAATAAATGCATCAAAGTTTTATAATGATCCGCTGTATAGTTTCTCCAAAAACAATTCGTAAAATATACCTTATTTTCAGCGTTTAAAGCAGGCTCCCCCCTTAATCTCCCGCAGAAGGCTGGCCATTGAGACTGATTTTTATCGTTCACCGTGCAAATTGACTCCGATTCGCTCGAAAATGTCAAAACACCGCGATCGATCAGGCCGCTATTGCAACTGCATTCTTAGCACTCTGCAGTCTCTTAACAGGTATTGATGTTAATGATCCTATTCTCGAGGCGCGCTTGCAACGCCACGCTGCCACGTGTTCCACATTCGTTCGTTAAGCGCACACCTGTAAACGTGGTCGCTGATCGATTATCGTCGCTATTAAAAAGCCAGGTTTTCGTTTCACGCAAGTACCGGGCTGCATTAACGGCACAACGTGCACGATATATCAATCCGCACGCTTCAATTAGTTTGAAATGCTCGGTAATTGCGGCGACTGGTAAATCGGCTTTGTGCGGCACGCTCGGTACCGGAAGACTATCTATGCGTTCATTGTTACCTCGCGATTTACAGCTAACAAGCACTCGCCATCGATATTTATTGCATTGTACCGCGGAATAATGCGCGGCGATAAATATGCGGGCGATATGAGTCGCGAATTTTTATGATGCTTTCTATGGTATTCAAAGGATACTCCGATTAATTTGGTCATGCAAGAAGTCGTGTATGTAATCATCGGTCGGATGGATCCGATCGAAATTAATTCGATGATTGTATAAGAGCTTTCTCGACGTCGTTGCCTTGGAATTGACATTTCTGGATATATCTCAGAGCGCGTACGTTCACGACACCGCCATAATTTCAGGAGAAACTGGCTTGAGCAGATCGCAGACTACCGGTAGGTAAGAGCCGATGTTTTCGAGTAATTAAATGGAAGATAAGATACACGGAGAGATAAGATCGCGAATTTGTCCGTGTAGCTTGCATCCCCGAGGCTGCGTCTCTCTCTCTCTCTCTCTTTCTCTTGCCCGAGACAAAAAGAATCACGCGAAAGTGTAAAAGTGCCGGTACGAGCCGCTAGGAGCTTGATTGCGACTGCTATAAATCGGCTTTGCACGCGGGGTCAACCGGACCCCGGAAGAACGAGAGGAGGCTCCGGTCAGGTGGGGATTAAGGCGAGGCCGCGGTGTAAGCGAACATAGCGGATGTAATAAAAGTCAACGATGGCGTTCACCAACAGCGCGGGGATAGCAGTCGGGGACGTTCCTCGATCGTTCTCCAAAAGGTGCCAGTCGCGCGTCACGGAGGTCGCGTTCCTCGTGCCGGTCGCCGGTCGTCGTGATGACCTTGAGGCCAGTTTCCCTGTTCCGCATTCTAAAAATATTTAGCCACGCGAATAGCTCTCGTCGGGATAAGCGAGCGAGCTGCGTGTGTGTTCCAGGATCGAGGAAATAATTAAGTTTCAGCCTGCGTTACTTTCAACGATCGCATCTCCACGAGAGATAATCTGGTCGCCTCTCCTTGAGACGAGAACAGAGCCGTTTTAATGAAACGATTGAACGCCACGTGTGCTAAAAGAAATGGCAAAACTCAATGTCTACGCGCGCGCGAACATAATTTCTTGTAATAAAGTAATGCATTTTAAATGTAATTAACAAAAGTCCGAAGTTTTCGAAAGACGAAGCTGGAAATTTGAGAAAGTTTATGTTAGTGCCGTAATTAGTACTGAATTAATGAATGATTAAAATGTTCTTTGAAATTAAAATTACAATCCATCAATGTACACGATCATTAAAGCACGAGGAAGAGGAACTGTCGGTAATTTCTCCGTACGAGTCTCATAATGACGATTCATATCGAGCAACCGAGAAAGATTCGAAGCAAAGGCGAAATGTATATTATACAACAAACATGCAGCTCTGTATAACTTTCATTAAAGTCATTTTCCACTGTGTAATTGTAGGTTTTATCTATGCGGGATTACACGGCGTGCTAACAGCTTGCAATTACTTTCGTAATGACCTGAGGTAACCGAAGGCTCAGGTCAACGACGGCGGGAAGGGACGGCGAATTGAACTTGCAAATTTCTCGCCGCCAGCAGCCCGCTCGCGAGAGAAAGAGCGACTTTTACCTCTCATTGTGCTTGGACGACCGCCAAGAATCCGGAGAATCTTCTGCGGACCGTGTAAACGTCGCGGACACGTTTCGTACGTCACGAAGAACGAAGCTCGTCGTTTTTTTGCGTCACTAACTTACGAGATCGTTAGACCGGTCTTCTACGTTCATATTAAGAAGCCGAGAGATTGAGAATCAAAACCTCTTTCAACTTATTATATTCCAGCATAAGAACGATCGCCGAGCACATCTAAAGTGACAAGCCGCGTTGTCAGCACGAAACTGGAATTATATATTTTTCTTGAATTAATTAACTAATTTTTTAATTTTAATTTTATTTTAGTTTTAATTTAAAAATTATTTTTAATTATACAGACTTGCAATCGAAAAACTTTTTAATATATTATTATTGAGTGGAAATATTGAGTTGTAACATATATTCGTCCAGTTTTTTAAATGTTTTTAATTACGAATATATGTTCAACAATATTACATGCAATACAATTTATCGCGTGTAACAGATTGTTGCGCAAACCTAAATAGTCCACCGAGTTTAAATAAATCCGTAAGAGTCGTTAGAAAAATTTTTGTAAACCTTTATCACCTGTTGATTTCTTAATGTGCGTATTTTCACGTCGCACAAACTTTAAAGTACAAACATACGCGCAATCCTGTCGCTCGTCGTTCCGTGCTTCTCGCATCTGTAGCGATACGCCACGGCAGATAGCAGCCTTCGAAATTACAACCTGCCGATCAAGCTGCGAACTGCTGCGAGGTGGCTCGCAGGTTTCGACGGCTGGAGTAAAGTTTCATTGCGACACCGCAATGAAACTTTCTCGAGCGAGAGAGATGAACGACGTTGATTTCGTCGGATCAGACGCAACGCAGTGCGCGTGTACATCGGAAACGCACCTGCGACGAGGGGTCCCGGCTTCTGTGCAGCCTCTCGTCCCCCGAAATTTCGAAACCGCTTGTCGTGTTCGACCGGTGTCGTCTTATGGCGCGTGTTGCGCGTCTTACCCACGTATACATGCATTATTATCGAATTACCAGGTGCTCCCGCAACGCGGTTTCGTAATCGGGCCAACGTTTCGTCGCCCGCTGAATATTAAAGCCGCGCGGCGTTACGCGAGAACCATTTTCGCGTCCGACACGTTCGCGGACACGCGACGCAAGAAACGGCGAGAGTCGTACTTGCGGATGCACGTGCTTGATGCGCGTATAATTAATACGCGCGCGGTTTTGTTATTGAGGCCCGATATTCCCACGTGTCAAGCTCGCTTTCGCCACCGCGGGAACAGTTACACTCTGGGATGTCTGAAATTGCCGAGGGCGTAACAAGCGTTAAGACGCTGCAATCGCGAAACAAAGGGGGTGCGTCATAGGCAAAGAGGCACTTTTGGGGCACAAGTCGACGCAGGTTGCGTAAAGCGGATTGAGAATTTTTAATAGTCGTGGCTGGATCTGTTCATCAGCAAGGTAATTTTCATCGAAGGGGAGGAATCCACTAGTTGTTGGAAAAATGTTTGAAACATTGAAAAATCTTCAATGTTTATTACGATTCTGGATTGATGTAATTCTTTATTTTTTATATCGGCGGAACAAATATAAATGGAAGAAAAAAACTGTATTCTTGCAACACTTGGCTGCATTATTACTTGAGAATCCGGAGAAGTCTTCGTGAGTGAATTCTGAGTATAAAATTGGGACGTACATTTTACAAGAATCTCTACAAGTAGCAATATCTTTGAAACTTTTATACGGAACAATTATATATGATTTTATTTTCCATTTATTTAATCTCTCTATGTAAGATTCCGTTATCCTATTTATTTGGAAAAAAGCCAACTATGCGGGTACCCGAACACCAGAGTAGCGATAGCACTTCACTTTGTATTTTTCTTCACAATACAACATGATTAGTTTAGAAAATAAAGAAGTTAAAGGAAAATAAAGAAGTCTGTATAATTGATAAGGCATTTGTTTTCGCCGAAAGGTATGCAACTGAAATGCAATAAGCAATCGCAGGGATAAGAAACGCGATGCAAATAATCCGCGACTACTGTTCGGAGCGTTCCTTCACGATCGGCATTTGACTTGTCGGTTAACAATAAAATTGCACACGTACATGTACGTGTTTTTGATCGCATACGCACGCACGTCCGTGATTTCTAATCGCACGACGATATGAATTGTGGACACACTCGTATACGAGCGACTCCTGAGTACGTATATACACGCGCGTAACGTACGTGTAGTGGCTCGGAAAAAGGAAGTAAAAAAAACTTTCTTTTCTGTCTACGATAAATGACGAACTTTCACATATACCTCCTTATGGGACCCGGAACCAAAATCCTCTTGGGCTCGAAACCTTTATTTCGTTCGTGAGATGCTTCCAGCGGACATCAGTACCTTAGACGAAATTAAAAATGCGATTAAAAATCATCTAATCAAGCGAACGAAATGCTGATAATCATTAATAATTATGAATAAAAATGTGCACCTATCCGCTTAATTATTCAGTTTTTTTTATTCTTGACTATAGTGTGTTTATATGAAACACAAGTTACAATTACAATCTGGACCACTTTCGTTTTTCTTGTGCAGTTTCTGCGTGTCATATGCACTGCCATAATTTCATCGCGAATACATTTGCAATATTAATTCATACTTTGCCATTGATCAGCACACGTGCATGCTCGAGAGAAAACTTAATAAGATGTTTATTGCAAGAGTATGAATATAAATGATATTTATTAATTCGACGGAAATTAGAAGCATGGACATTCATTTAAAAATTTTATTTCGTCCATCGATCTTGGTACTTTCACTCAAATCCGACATGTGATTCCGTTTCACAAGTCGATGTAGGCGTATGTAAAGTAACGGATATACGAGAACCGAGGAGAAAATGTGATTTAGATGGTAATAGCAGTAAATGTCACTATTTTGATCTCTGGCTCGGTTTACATTAATTATTACGCAAACGTAATACTTAAATATGCATTTTTACTGTGAATGTCATTCGTAAAAATATTATATCTGTTTTAACACCGATTTTCTCTATTATGCCTGTGTGTATGTGTGTGCATATGTGCGCATTTTTCAAATATTATATTTTTCTATAGATATATACATTTCTCTGAATTATTTAATCTTTATGTTCAAGCAAACAGCATATTACGAAACACGTCTTAATCTTTCATGAGCTTGCACTACTTTTTATCAATTTCGCTTTTTATCAATTAATTCCAGTTTTATGTAATTTTCATATAAAGAAACTTTTAAACAAATATTTTATAAAAAAATTCATACTTTACATTGCATTTATATTGGAAATGTCATTATCGTTCACAGGTTCAAATCAAGAATTAAGATTTGTTCCAATTTTTGTATTCATGTAGATGAGCGGCGATTCTCCCATAGCATTACATTAGTCGATATTTTTAAAATTTGCAAAGCAGTTATGTGTTAATGGCAATTCGAAGGCTGCTTAATTTGCAAAGTGGTCTGCGTTGAACAGTTTAATATTCAGCGTCAAACAGCACGTTACAAAACACGTTACGATATCCCTGCCAAGGCGATAACATAATCTTTACACAACTCAGTTCAGGAAATTCTCATTGCGAGAACGTAGAAGTAAATTTGCTGGCAATCGTCGTACAATTTCGATGTGAATACAAATGTTCGTTAAAAACACGCTCTATCTACAGGTATGTCATTCTGCGATTAAAAATTGAAAGATGCTTTACCAATCGTCGTATATTCTCGCCGTTCTATTACCTAACTCTCGCATCGCAGACTTGTACAAATGAAGTCTCTATCTACAACATGCAATCAGTCCAACTTACATGTATCTCATTATATCTGAAAAATATTATATGTGTTGTTGTGTGTGTATTTTGTACATGCCTCTTATAATCTGACAAATAAGTCATGTTTCAAGTAGTGCAAAATTGCCAGACTGACTCTGGGAACCGCTACAAAATAATACAATGCGTTAGACAAATCGCTCGCCGCCGACAGTAAACTCGACGCGTAAAGCGGTCTGATTAGGCTCCGACAAGTTTGATATCGTTCCCGGCAAAGCGAAACGCAATAATGACGCGTGGAAAACAACTTTGCTGCTTTAACCGCGTGTGTCATTTCGCTCGCGGCGACTAACGTCCAGGAGATTATCGTCGTCATTATGTCACACGCGACCTGACAGACCGACTCCCGTTTACGAGAAACATATTTCGCCTGCTTTTCACTTTTTATCATTCCACCGACAGCCGCGGTTGCGGAGCACGGGTCATTCAAAATCGTCGTAGCAGGAAGTACGGTAATCCAAGTAGCCGAGCGCGATTATCTCGTATTTTTCATCCGCGATGTGTGTCGGGCGTGTATCAGCGGCACGATGTGTAATTCATTATGTCACAGTGGTCGTTCACGTATAAAACAAAAACAATGTGCACCATAAAAATGCAGGTCGATGTTCCGAAAAAGATCTAGAAAGGAAATCTAGAAAGCTCTAACGACGCTGAATTCGATTTGTGTCGTAACCAGCAACGTCCGATTCAGTTCCTAATGCCGTTTCCTCTATCAAATTATGACTATCAAGTTATAATTACTACTAATGAGAAGCACACGGTTCGCTTGTGTTTTTCGAGTAGGAGTTCCAGCGCGTTTCACTTTCCTTGCCGCACACCAACGCGCGGACGTCACCGACGGATCTGGTAGTCGAGCGCGCGAGAGTGCGCGCGTAGCAGTCAAGCGGACTTGTAACATGCTTATAACGGGCAGGACTTCATTGATTCCGATGATTGTCCGCCAATCAAGTCCCATATAATCACGTGACGTGCACGACCGACGATCATTAGCTCAGCTTTTGCCTTCGATATTCCTTGCAGGCACACTTGATCATGGAACTTGAGTTCCGCGAACAAAAGAGTGTTGCTTATGAAATGTTCATCTTTGTCTCTGGCTCAATCAATCATACTGGTACATGAGTGTCGAAAAAAATTCTGCTAAAAACTCATTTCTGATAAGTCGCGATGCGTGCATGTATAAAATGGTAATTTTCTTACCGCTTTACAAAAAAATTATTTTAAATTCGTTATTTTGTTATAAATTGTTTTTGTGTGTTAATCGCGACATGTTTTGCATCTGAAAGCTGACCACTATTAATACTTCATATTGCATTTTAAATAGCTTTTGCAGTATAGTGTGCATATTTCTGATAATATTTTATCAGCATTTATGTTTTATCAATATAGAAATATATTGATACGTAAACAAGGTAATAATAGAGGTGAACTAATCTAACGAATAACGTAGATTTAATAAGCCACATTGTTTCAAGTTTTGCAGTAGCTCAAGCACATGCAAATGAACGAGCTTTTCTGTGATGCAATAATAAATTGTTATTTGTAATTAATACTTAGAATCAAAACGTTTATAATATCAATATCATTCGTTTATACGTACGTTTTTATATACACTTGTATACATATTAATCTAACACACACTTACACACACGTATCTACAAATTTCTAATAAATTAGTGAGGCGTGTTCGCAGTTGTAAATTATTTCTACAATATATGTCTATATGTAAGTAAAGCACGCAAGCAGCATTGTAGCGACATCTGAGGCATCGTCCCACACATCTGCTCTATCGCTACCAAGTTGCCAACAGCTGATTCATATGTAACAATCACATTATTTTACCAGTTGTAGCGGCTTAATTTAATTATATCCAATATTCAATGAGGCTAATTAAAATATATATTTATATTTTGCACTGTAATTATGCATATTGCATTCTCTGTAACATTTTTAATAAAATCACATCCCATCTGTACAACATGCAATAAAATATAATAAAATATATACTTTTAGACACATAAATGTATCGTGCCAGTGAGTATTTGCAGAATAAAATTGCGTAACGCAAAACTGCGAACAAATTGCAGAATAATCATTCAATTCGTCTTCGAGACGTTTCTTTTCTGTTCAGCTTTCGGCCATTTTTTTCTCTTTGTACGATTCGAGTAGTCAAACTTCGACCTATCGTCGTACATTTCGATAGGGAGAGACATTTCGATGATCGATTGCGATGTTCCAAACATTTTTGTACTACCTTTTTGAAAAATATCGTGCACAGTGGTGTGATGCCGATTAAATGCAAGGTCATTTTTTTCACATGAATCGCTCAGTTCTACACTAGCCGTTCTGTCGAACGTATTAGCCGGAAGTATGGCGCATCTCGCGAGAATCGCCAAGCACGTGGTACGAAAATAAACATTTTCGTCTCATTCATCGCGTCACGCGTCATCTCACATACACACTGTAAAAATTCATGCGTTGCAACTGCAGCTTCACGTTGCAGTTTGAACGTATTAGTGTAGGAAATCGGACCATCTAGTGGACAAGCGACGAAACTTCGCCCAGTGATAGCGCGAAAATCGATTTACAATTATTTGCATATACTTTGCTCCAATAATTTTTCAGTGCGCGTGTAAATTTAGATGATATGCCTCTGCATACACAAAAGTGTTGACGTGGTTCCAATGAATTGATAGTGAGAGTTCAGAGAAATCGTACGCAGATATTCGTCGTTATTTATTGCTCTTTGTACTGCCTATCTTCTTAAAAACTTAAATTATTTACATTTCACATTACGTTATCTTTTTGAAAGATCAAGATTTTTTATTCTCTTTTTAATTAGTTAATAAATGCGATAAGAAGCCAATTGATAATTAATATATTACATTATCAAAGATTCATCCGTCCTACACTTTTGTAGCTTTAAAATAAATGTTTAGTTATCTAATGCTTATTTGTTGCAATTTTGTTGCATTTGCTTCTAACAATATTGCGTGTCTATGTAATATATATTTTCACAATCATGAGATTCGAAATAATAAAAATTATGATAACATTTTCACGTGTGAAGCGATAAGCGTTTCGTAATGGTTTTTGAGTAACTGATATGTACTTTGTTAGATTTTCCATTTTGCAATATATCTTGGTGCATGATGTAGTTAAATTTAGCTTTCGCAGATGTTATTTGAACGAGCTAATACGCTTATCAGACATAACATGTTCATCATGCGTAATTCATACGTAATATGATAACCCAGAAAAACATGTTTAAATGACTTGCTCTATTACATTAATACATTTTATTATAGTTTTAAAAAATCGTCACGTAAAATATTATTAGTATACGTAAATTACAATAATTAAATTATGTCATTAATCTTAATTAAAACTGAAAAAATATATTTAAATATAAAGATTGTATTAGAAATTGTTATAATGGAACTAGAGAACAAAACAGATTGATGATATCTTCTTGTTCTAATCTGTTTGTATCTAATCTATTTACTCACGATGACTTTTTAACACTTACCAAGTGGCGATCGTTTGACCAATTGACGTTCGCGCAACAATGACGTTAGTAGATGATGAATTATCAATCTTTGCCGATAAAAGCTTTGCAATTTTGTGTAACGTAACATAAAAAATTATGATTAACAAATGTCAGCTGTCGCCAATAAAATAATTGCTACATCCTTTGCTAGATTTTTCATTTTGCAGAATTTCTGCAACCTTTGTGTATCTGCCAATAAAATTTAATTCGTGACGATTTTATTTAAACAAGCTAATGAGCTTATGAGATATAGCAATTAATTTATACTAATGTATTATTATACATATACATCTGTGTGTCTGTGTGTGTTTATGTTGTAATCTAAAGCTCGTTTAAACAAAATTGCTGAATACAAAATTTGTACAGATTAATATTAAAATATTCCAGCCACGAATTACCACCAGATCCTACAGCAATGCTGCCCCGACAGTTAAAATGTACATTGATGGACAATTTGTAGGTAATTGTAGCATCAAACTTTGTAGTAGTATTTCTATATTACTATTCTCAATTTATGTCATAAGTTTTTTATTCTCTCGCTTTTGACATTTCATGATATGCCTACATATTAAAATCTCATTTTTATAAAGTTTAATAATGATAATTTAATACCAATTTTATACTGTGTAGTATATATTGATATACTGTACAAACATGTTCCGCAAAGGGCAGTATTTTCAAATATTCATAATAAATTGCATTACGAGATACTCTCAGGTGTTTTCACGAGGATATTTATCTTTCTAAAACGAAATGTAGAAGGATTACATAAAGATGACATTTACATATGTCTTCAAGAAAAATGTACTCTATGTTATTACACTCTTTTGTGTGTTATTCGTAGAAATGCAAATATACAAAATTTTACTAATTAATCATTTCTATTTTCCTTTCTCTCTTTCTCTCTATTCCATAGTTTTTACTATAACATTAATGACAAAAAATTGATAAAATTTGGATTAATGGAATAATTATGAATGCGCTGTTATGAACTTGCGAGTTGTCTCAATGCTATAACAAATTATACATGAGTCTGTCGAAATTCTTCTTGCAGACTCTAAGACCACGGAATTCACAGACGTGCACGATCCAGCAACGAATCAGTTACTGTGCCGCACTCCGAAATGTACGAAGGACGAGATGGAGAATGCCGTGCAAAGTGCACGGAATGCATATGAGAAATGGCGGCACACCAGCGTGCTTACGAGGCAAAATTTAATGCTAAAATATCAAGCTCTTATCCGTGGACACTCGGTCAGTTTATTAATGCACATTCTAAATGAAATATTATTATATGATGTGATTAATAAGATGTGAGAAAATGAAGGGTAGTATAAATTTGAACTAATTATAAATTTACACTGAATAATTCTTAAGTTCTATATAAAATAAGAAAAGATGGTGGTAAGTAATAGCAGCCAACAAAGGATATTCATCCATTGTATGGTTTTTTAGTACTTACTATCCAATGAATATTTTACGCATGCAAACTGTGCAAGAGTCTTTTTATTAAATATTTGATAGTAAAAGTTTAATTAAGTCTTATTCATTTACTTATAGAAGGAAATTGCGAAGAATCTCGTAAAGGAAAATGGAAAGACTATGGCCGACGCGGAAGGAGATGTGCTTCGAGGTCTTCGTAAGTATTCTATTGGATTACATATGTACAATTATCTATTATATTATATGTATATATTATATGTATATGCAAATTTATATTAAAAACTATTTCAGAATTTTCGTAAATTAAGCTTATATATACATAAATTTATATAAGAATTATAGTATATGTTATAGTATATTTCAATCTAGACAGTCAAGCGATTAATAAATTAATTATATAACTATTTTTTGTAGCAAATAAAGGCTAAAAATATTTTTTTAATTCTGCCACTATCATTTTACAATATTATTTGCCAGTATGCATATTTGCAATTTTAATAATCTTATTATGTTTAATGTTAATAATAAATGTTTTTCTTCTATAATTAATATTTTGTGATCGACATTTAATAAACAATACTGAATATTGCTCAATATTTAACTATGGGGCGGCAGAGGTTGTCGATGCTTGCGCGTCGATACCGATGCTCCAAATGGGCGAATCCACGGCCAATATCGCCACGGACATGGACATCATCTCATACAAAGTTCCTCTCGGTGTTACCGCATCCATTTGCCCCTTCAACTTCCCCGCCATGATACCGCTTTGGTCGTTTCCGATATCGGTTGCATGCGGAAACGCCGCAATTCTGAAACCATCGGAACGAGTACCAGGTGCGTCTATGATCCTCGCGGATCTCTTCACGAAAGCCGGTGCACCAGCTGGCCTTCTAAACGTTATACACGGCCAACACGCCGCTGTAGACTTCATCTGTGAACATCCCGATATCAAGGCTATTTCTTTTGTCGGTTCTGATCAAGCGGTAAGGAAAATTGAGATAGAAAATAATACCAACTTGTGTTTTATCATAGATCAATTTTTGCGGAACAGAAAAATAATATGCACAGATAAAAAGTCTTCCCTGTCTTTGCTCTTTAGATTATATTTATATATATATATATATATATTGTCTGCGTAAAGTTCACGACGAGAACATTTCGAGAATTAAAAGAAAATTTAACAAGACAATGTGAAGCGAATTTTTCGTGAAAAACGAACGAAATTGAATTTCTCACATTTATAGGGCAAGTACATCTACAAGCAGGGTAGCGCGCACAGCAAGAGGGTGCAGTGCAACATGGGCGCTAAGAATCATTGCGTCGTTCTGCCGGATGCGAACAAAAACAAAACACTCTCGCAGATCGCCGGTGCGGCCTTTGGTGCTGCTGGACAACGGTGCATGGCACTCTCGGTAGCTATCTTCGTCGGCCAATCCAAAGAATGGGTAGCTGATCTAGTGCAAGCGGCGAAGGGGTTGAAGGTAAACGCCGGTCACGTGCCCGGCACTGATCTCGGACCTGTTATATCACCGCAAGCCAAGCAGAGGATCTGCGAGCTGGTCGAATCCGGTATTAAGGAAGGCGCCAAATTGCCTCTCGACGGAAGGGGCATCGTTGTATCTGGTTATGAAAATGGAAACTTCGTTGGACCTACAGTGTTAACCGATGTCAAGGTACAAGATAACATCTTTTGCTATATATATGCTGATTAATAGTAGAAATTTCTCGGTGAAAATAAGACTCGAATTTTAAACTATTATTATAAAAAGATTCTGTTCGCAAATACTCTTTGAAGCTTACATAATGTAAGTACAGTTGGAATATTGTATTGAGAGAGAGTAAACTATAAAGAAATTATTAAAATATTCTGACACGCTATTTGAAAATGTCCAAGATAAAGGTTGACATTAAATAATTGCGTTAATTAATTTTCGTGACTGCTCTTTCATACAGAACAAAATTAAGAGAGTCGTATCATAATTTATTATTCGATGTAATTTGCATATATCGATCGTTTTGCTGCAGCCTACGATGAAGTGTTACACGGAAGAAATATTCGGACCCGTTTTGTCGTGCATATTCGTCGACACGACCGACGAGGCCATCGACATCATCAATAAAAATCCTTATGGCAATGGCACGGCAATTTTCACGACAAATGGCGCGACGGCTAGGGCATTCGTGAACAGAATCGAAGCCGGTCAAGTCGGCATTAATGTTCCTATACCCGTCCCCCTGCCGATGTTCAGCTTCACCGGCAACAAGGGTTCCTTCCTCGGCGATACCAACTTTTATGGAAAACACGTGAGTGCAGCTTATCTTGTGATTTCAGTGTAATAAATCAATCTACATATCCTGTCGGTGTAATCTTTTTATAACAAGTTTTAAACGATTAATTATTTTTAATTACCGCTTTATTCTTTACATTTTTTATATGCATATTAATGCTCTTATCACTGTTGTGTTAGGGGGTAAATTTCCACACGCAAACGAAGACAATAACTCAGCTGTGGAGATCTGGTGACGCTAGCAATATCACTTCGTCGACAGCGATGCCTACTATGCAATAAAGTACAATTTTATTATAATATGCCAAATAATAATATTAAATAATACAATATTCCAAAAATCAGATATTTTGAAATTCTGCAATGCCATATGATGGTGTACATACATAAACAATGTCTTCCATTGTACAACTACAAATCACATAAAAATCACATTACATCCGAGTACAAACTTGTTACTGTTCTAACTTTGACAATAGTCTAGATAGGGGTTGTGTATATTTTTTTATGAGCACAATAAATCTGCTAGAAAATATCGATTTTTTATTCACAGTTCAGAGAGATTTGTTTTCGAGACGATCTTGTATAAATGTTTGAGATAATATTTCCATTTATCCAGAGCACGTAAAGCAGAAGTAAACTCGCTTTTCTTGTGTTAAATGAACTTCAGCTATAATTTACCCTATTATAAACTTGATCCGATTCAGTATCCGTTACTGAAAACTTATAATCGCAGGTGCTCCGAACTAGTCAACTATCCGCATATATTACTCGCGCTACACAGGCTTCCCTTTCGTGCATCGCATCACTTGCACGTGGGGGCGAGACACAACCGCGGTGTCTCTTGCTGTAGCAAGTTGTGAGAGATTTCGAGCTAACTAAAAATTCCTTGTAAACGTATCGAGGCTATTTTGCATTTCCCCGATGTAACTCGCGTAACGGCAGGCAGCGAACGCGAATATTTCCGTATCGATCGATCCCCGCTCAGTAACAACCCGCGATCGTAATTCGACGCGCCGGGCGGTGCCAGGCGAAAATGTGCCTAACGCCCGACAGCATAAGCGTCGAAAGAAGTTCACGGTCGACACCTTCCGATTCGTCCTTGAACCCTCGGTGCTTCGAACCGGCGCGCAAACGTCCGTCCATCGACGATATTCGTCGACGAAGCAACGACTTCCGGCAGCCGGGAGCGGTGTATGCGCCGACGCGCGCACCCCGTCGTCGCCGTCGTCGTCGGGCCGCATCTGCGCATTTTCCAGCTGAGTTTCCCTCACAGGCGAGGTTCTCTGCCTGTCCCGGATTGTCGTGTACGCGCCGACACACCAGGCCGGCAGGGAAACGTACGGGAAATCGACACGACTACCGTTCACATATCGTGAGTACGCCGACACGCATTTCCGATCGAGCAGCGACCTCCACGTAGCTTGCTTGCACCCCCGTTCTCTTTCCCTCCGTAGAAACCTTTATTTAATTAGATTTTTCGTTCAACAGATAGACGATTGCGAGAATTATTTATATTCTTCGTGACAGACCATCGACGTCGATCGACGTCGAGATCATCCACTATCAGAAATTCGACGTGTGTTCATTCTGTCATTCATTCGAAAATGTCGAGGGCTGACTGTTGAATTTCTTCGCTCGTCGGCGCTCGATAACCATTCCGTAATTTTTTAAACAAGCTGTTAGCGTCAACACCGGTTAAGCGGAACGTAATTGGCTGTCTTGGTTCTAATTTCCGGCGTGTCGTACCAAACGTGTACTTCAACATAAAAGTCGATAGCGTTGATAACATCCACCGTATGATTACGAGTACGATTATTTTTATGATCGAAAAAAATAAAATTTAAATGCGTACACTCTGTGTTTCCGAATGGTAATATCTAATTTTAAATGTACGTCCACGTATTATAATTTCTTTATGACTAATTTCTTTTTCTGAATATTGAATAAATAGTAGATTTGCTTCACAAATATGTGCAGAAAAGAAAATCTTGTTTAAATGGAAACGAAACAATCCCCATATTTGATTGAGATTTATTTTCGTCTATGCGTGTCAAGCAGAATATTAATCGCAGATATTCCAGTTTTGTCTTCTATATCTGCTATCTTATTGACATACTTGGAACAAAACGGCTTTTAAATGTCAAGTGCGTTTTGCACAAAGCAATTCAATTACTTTATTTTTACTTTTGCTTTATATACTTTGATTAGACATTATTTCATAATTAAAATTTGTATCGAGGAGGGGGAGGAAGTGACCTGTCGAATTTATTGCTATATTTAAATCCTCCGCGAAACTTTTTTAAATAAACAGTACCGTGAAAATAAATAAAATCATTTTTAAACAAAGGCAATTTTATTTTTAACAGTATTTAATCACTCACAGTCGGAAATAATTTCAAATCATTTTTACCGAAAAGCATTATTATTCTTGCAAAGAATAATTGTAAGACTCTTCACATACAATAACTTGTAAAATTATTATAAGAAAATTTAACGGAACAGATTAGAAGATATTTTTCTAAAAATATTTTGTATAATTCATCTTTCTCTCTTTCTGTAATATTCCTTTCTTTCATAAAATGTATGTTTAATGCACTGACTTTTTTTGTGCAAGAAAATCTTTATGTAGAAAGACATCTTGACATAGCGCCTTAATTAAAGTTTTTAATATATTCATCATCAATTCTTTATTATTTCGAGAAAGTTCCGGACTCAATCCCTTTGATTAAACAGATTTTTTTAATAAACAGCTGTACTGTAAAAACAGGAAAAGTAATAATCATTAAAACATTAATAACTTCGGCGACATGCGGATCGGTCACATCATCGCCTTTCCTTCGATACAACGAAATTCTTTCTGACAACTTGAATAATTATGTATGAAATGGAAACGTGATGTTTGGCTGTACCATGATTTGACAAGAAATGGATTACTTCATATCGTATGTTCTCCTGTATATTCTAAGGAAATCTTTATTTCCTTTGCATTATATTCGTGCGCTTTATAACTGATCTTTTGCGAGATAATAAATGTCAGAAGAATATATATCTTGAAATACTCTTATGTAAGTTGATTCTTTAAGAATAAACACGGGACAATCTCAAGAAATATTCTTATAAACATGTTGATTTGTCAATTATTAGTAGCAAAATAGAAACGTACATGATAACTTTACGATACGATCGTAATCGTACAGTAAAAAACTTCTGACGAATCATTGCCGGTTGTTTCATACAAAATAAATCCCAGATAAATATTTTTTTAAATATAATAGCTTGTTCCACAAATCATACTGTGTCTAACTGTTCGTTAAATAAACTATCCGAAATCGTGATATCGAATAAAATGGTATATCTTAATTTTGCGATAGTATACAATACGCGATTTAATATCCGTTTCAATAGCGAAATACAAATCCAATTCAAGCGTCATAAATTGCCGGTTTATTCAGCCTGCTGTTCTCAATTACAATAAAACTAGACATTCCTACTACAGCATAAAAAATTAAAAAAACACATCTGCACTGAATAGCCTTGCACTATCAGAATAAAAAAGAGAATAAACAAGAATATACCACGGAGAAACGGATGACAGAACCGTGTATTTTCAGTCGGGATCGCTGTCGTTTAACAAGATCTATTTCGACAGGTCAAATAATTATGTACAAAACGGTGCGGAAAGGCGATGCCAGCTTGCAGTACACGATACTGCCGCAGACGGATCAGTTCTCGTCCGGCGGATTCCCGCAGACTTCCGGTAAACCGCGGCCGAAAATCATCAAGTACACGATGGGCACGGTGATGGTGCTGATCATCCTATCGTGCGTGGCTACGCCGTTTCTGATGAATCAAAACGATCACAATCTCTTCACCAGCACGATGCTGGCGATGAGCCGAGTCGAGCCAGTTAGGAACACGTCGAGAAGCCAAACGAAGGATGTCGGTGTGAGTAAGAACAGAAACAAGATCCCGGCCACGACAGTGTCGACGACTGAGGTCACCAAGAGAAAAGACCTCGAAGATGGCACGACTTCCATCAACAAAATTCTTCATGGGGAGGAAGAGGACAAAGAGGAGGCGGTGATTGACGATGCAACGTTAGCAGGTATTGTTTTGCTTAAATTCTGGAGGGAATGGTACGTGCGAGATAATTGCCATCGAAATGTGCTATAAATATTTTAGATATTTCTCGAGATATTTTAATTAGTAGAATTATTGTCATATTCGATATTTTTATTGGTGTTTATTGAGAGATATTTTTTTTATAAAACAAATTACTTGTATTCAGTTTTATAAAGTAAATTAATGCATTTAATATAAAGTAGCATTTTATCACAAAATAATATATTCTCTCGCCTTTTTGTTCACCTTTAGATACGCCGGAAATCAGTGCACAAGCGACACTGAGCATGGAAACATCGACGGGCGGCCACCAAACGACAACGGTTTCCGCTCTGTCACCGATAGTGAACTTATCGACATCGTCGACGACGCCGAAGGTGTCTTCGAGCAGTACGACGGAGGACACGAAGACGATGAGCACGCCGAAGAAGCCGAAGATGCCGAGGGTGACCCTAAAGCTGCGGGAGAACGAGACCATACCGCAAATGTACATGAAGGCGGGGATAGCTTCGTACAAGAAGGGCAACATCACCACCAGCGTCCTCGCGCCTCGCCTAAGTCTGGAAGGCTTGATATTCAAAACGCCGGAAGGCACGATAAAGCCCTGGCCGCAGAAGTGGTTCTTCAGCGATCCCTCGGCCGACTTCCAGTGGAAGGTAAGTGCTCCTATTTCTCCATCAAGCATTCGCACGTCCCCGGAGAATTGAGCCCGAGGGGAACTGAAGTGTCATGCATTTCGATAAAGTGCATCGATCACGCGAATCATCCACGCAAATATCGCTGACTTGACGATCTCCCTCGCGCATTTTGATTTTTCCCACTTCTGGAATCCCGAAGCGTCTTCTTGAGTAAGTTCTCTTCGAACATTCTTGGTTCTACAATGCCGATCATCCTTCTTCTGTTGATCACTCGCTTTTCGTTTGAGCAAAATTCTTTGAACATTCTTCGCTCGACCTTTTCCTTCGCTCTAATTCTTATTAATCTTTTATTTAACACAGATGTGCTTCACAAGAATTCGTTACATTTTAGACAAACGTATTGATGCTTCGAGACCGTTCAGAGCGCTGTTCCTCATTGGAGGATTCCCTTTTTCACTTTAAAACGGTTCTAGATTTATCAGCCGCTATGAAAAATTCCGGCGTTATTACACTTTACAGGATTTTATAGGGTAATTTCGCTGCCCCTGTCTGATCTTCGCAGGATATATTGCGTCACTTCCGCATTCTTCTCATACTTTCGAGTCTGGTGGTCGTCTGGCCTCTCGACTCGAAATTTTGTGTCCTGCATAAATATTGATCGCGTTGCACCAAAGACATCTAAACTGAAGCAGTCTGTCCAATCGATAGGCAGAGCATGTTCGTGAATCTAAAAGCAGACGAGGAATCGCTGGGAACCTTTATTTTTCCCGCACGTTCCCCACCGGGGACAGCGGGCGTACTTTTATTTCCTTGTTGGAGGATTGCAGAACGTGACGTTATATATAACAATTTCTCTGAAATGTCTCACGATATCTTGCGCTTTATTTTATATATATATATATTTATATATATATATTTACTCTCTTTTACTGTCTTTCTTACTGCTCCTTTTTTTCCATTTTTCATAGCGAGATTTTCCGCGCAAATGAATCTGCAGCAAAAGAAAAGGCTGCTTTCTTAAAACACCGACCTCGACTGGCCAATCAATATAAAAGCCGCGTTTTCTCTCTTGAGCCGATAGAGCCGATAACGCTTACTCGTTACTCGTCCAGAATGCTTGCGCTGCACCTCCGATTTTACGGGGACCGCACATGCGTCATTAGAAGAAAGCAATCGTAAATCGCGCCAGAAATCCTTTGGAGTTTCTCGCGTTTACGAGGAAACTCTCGAATAACATTTTCAGATAAAATTTATTCGGAGCTCATTATGACTTTATTGAAATCTACAAATTTCATTTTAGTCACCCGGACTCACTCTACAGTTAATAAAAATTCACCGACCCGGAAAGTAACTTCCCTGCTAAAAATGCGCCGACGAGGAAAATAATCTGCTGGGCAGTTTTGCCGAAATTTTCTCGCCAAATATTTCCGCCGCCTTATCGCGCTTTATCGCATTTGTCCCGGCGCTTTTTAGTGCTGTTATATATTTAAGCGGACTTATCGAGCTAACGGCCGCCCGCCGAACAGTTCTCTCGCTTTATCCAATTTTCATAAATTGTGCACAACGCAGTAATGCGCTCTACTTTACGACGTGCCATCCCCAGAACGCCTTTTACGGACGGGGTGCTTAATTCGCCGTAGAATTGAAAATACCGGCGGCGAGATGCGCGCGAAGGATTAATAGGATCTTGAGTACCTGCTAATTCATATATTTACCGCTACCGGCCGCTCGCCGGTATTATGTATTATGTGATGCCACATATTGTATATATATACATTTAGTACGACGATGTCTGTGCTATTTTGCGTTTTGCATATTAAACGGTAACTGAGGCAACAGAGAGTAGCAACAACGAATTTGCCGATGAATATTCATCCCTCAGTAGATAAGGAACAATGCGGATCATATCGCGGGTTCATGCAGGCATCATTAATGAGGATCGTTCTCGATTTGTGAACTATTGCAAAGAATAACGAATATTCGCGGGAATTATTTCGCAAATATTGTCTTTCACTTTTAAATAAAATGCTATTTTATTGATTACATGAGTAAAATTGATCGGTTTGATGTAAATGCACTATTTCTACACATAGCTACAGATATTTAAAAATGGGTCGTTTTCTTCCACATCTCTTACATCCAATCAATCGGAAATATTTATTTTTACACTGCCCTATTGTAATTTTCTGACGTTGCAATATCACGGGTCGCAACGTAAATTTATTTAATGCCCGGAAAACGTATAATAGATTGGTACACGTCTTGCGTCACGATCGAAATATTAAGTCGGATTCCGCGAACGGCAAACGCAAATAGCTGTACTAGCGGAGAGGCTCGGTGGTATTAAACGGAACACTATCGTGAATTCCGTGCATTACGCGATGCACAAATCAGAATTTCAAGCAGGTTATTGCGCCGATAGCCGACGGGAACCAGCAGCGAAAACGTATTATCGTGCACGCAAAGCTGTAGGCCGACGTTTGACCTAATAGCGAATTAAAGCAGTCGGTGCGCAATCGATCTCAAAGGATGCTTTACTTCATTCAACAATATTTGATGAACATCGTTCAAAGGATAGCAAATAATCAGGGAAATTGAGAGTCATTGTGGAGGAAATGTACTATATTTCAGATATAATACGGCGTATTTAAAAATCAAATTTTATTTCAATGAGATAAAATACAATATGTTCCATTCTACTGATTTATATCTGTTAAAAAGATTATAATGTTTCTGTACAGTTTTTATTATTATACATATATTATATAAATTTAATTCTACTTTGCGTACTTAATAGACATGTATTTACGTAAATTAGAACGTGCAAGTTCATAAAATCTCGACTGTCACATTTCAATAATACATTATATATTTATGCAATATATAAACCGCATAAATATAAAAATAAATGTAATATATACGTATAAAATATCGGATAAATTAATCTCTCGATATTAATGCACTCTATTTACTCGATTTGTCGCGAAAGTGTCGCGAAACAGGTATTAAATACAGTAACAGGCATTTAATACAGAAACATGCGGGCAAGCACAAAAAAGGCAAATCGGAACGCTCGATGTGTTTTATCCCAGCCTGATGAAAATATTCCACGCAATGGTAATTTATGGAAACATAGAAATACGAAAAAGAAAAGTGCATTATTCAATAGCTTGTGCAAATAAAATCAGTTTGCCAGGATAGCTGTCGCATAATAAGGCCGTGCAACTAACGTTGCTTTATCGAATTCACAGGGCTCGACCCAGATGCCGGTCACAATTTACATCGTCCTCGCGGGACTGGCCGCCCTGGCGAGCGTCAGCATCGTCCTCATGTTTTACGTGCAACGTAAAGCATCGAGACGTCACCGGCCGAACGTCGAGGAGCCGGAAGTCGAGGAGCACGAGGAGGACAAGTCGACTCTGCTGGGCGCGGAAAATCAGGAAGCCGAGGAGAAGGAATAAATTCCGCCGACGAGCACGACGCACCCTTGCACAGCGCGCGTAAGACTTGCCTATTTTTACAACACACATCTCTCACCGTTAGGTTTAGGGTCTTCCACGTCGAGGAGAGTTGAGGAAATCGCGGGGATTGCGGGGAGAGGAATTTTTTTACGACGCGGCCAGTTGACCGGGGAAATCGCGAAGCGAACGCACATCCGGGTGATTGACGCCTGAGTTGAGAATCTGCACGCAAAATTCGTTTATCGGGCTTATCGTCGCGCCATGACGGTTCCTCAAATACGGGATCCGCTCGCGCGAGCGAGAAACGATCACGTACAATCATAGTTAGCGTTGGGTTCTTTATTTGGAGAAATCCGATTTTGTACATGTTTTTTAATGAATTAGCGATGGACTAGTTAAGTTGATTACGATAGCGATATAGTTCGATTAGCGATGCGACATGAATCTTGCGACAGTCGAGTTTATTAAAAAATTGAGCGAGATTTCTGTTATTTATATTTTATAAACTTGCGATGAGACACGGTGGGTTTGCGAAAACCCGCCGCGTTGAACGCACAATCGTGCGTGAAGACAAACTATATATATGCAGAGGAAAAATACGTACCTCACTGGCAAGTTAAGGAGACCAAAATTTGTAAATCTATTCAAGAAAGTGAAGAAGAAGAATAACAGAAAAGTTCTTCTACTTCTTTCAGAAATTTATTCAGTTTTCACATGGAAATTACAAACGCGATTTAGCAATGTTTAAAAAAGCGTCTCGAGAATATTACAGTTATTTTTTCTCATGACTCTGATTCGTGTGAATTAATTTTGCAATATATGCGTAACAAAAGAATGCAAGAATTACGGCAAAGATCATTGTAAACGGTAATGAGAAACTAGATTTGTATACCGAGAAATAAGATAAGATTATAGTGAGGAGGAAGATTTACATGAAATTTAATCGAAAGTATACGCGATAGTAAATGTAAATGAACGGAAAAAATGTAAATTCATTACAGAGCTTTCCATTCTTGGAGCTTTTATGCGCGTCTCAGAGTTAAGACATTATCATATAAATCACATGATTCTAGGAACTGATAGGGGTCTCCTTAATTCGGCCTGTACTTGCTAAACTTTCTATAATGTACACGAGATATACGTATGTATATGATTACAAGGTATTATGTATACGTGTGTCGACTTTTCTAGCGAATCTCAAAAGAGTGCTTTCTGACTTTCTGACTTTCAGTCGGAATTCTATCTACGTATGAAAATAGCCGTACTGCCAGCTACAATGGAAGGTCAGCTTTCCAACCCCGTTTAATTAAAAGTGATATTTGACGAACGTGCTATCGGGTGTATCGTTCAATTGATATCCGCATGCCGTTCACTCGGCGATATCCATCATACGCGGAAATGTAATGCAGTATTTTGCAAAATATTTCAAATAGATTGACGATATTACAATTGGAAATATGTATACGTGTGACTTGTGTTTTGTATTATGTTGAATTAATCCAAAAGAGCGATAGGGAGATTTAATTATAGGTAGCTCCATTAACGCCTCGTCTCGCTAAAAGTACAATATGGAATTATTTATGTAAAAGTGTGGGGCAACAGAATCATTTTGTATGATTGATTAACAGTTCATAAAACTATGCAAGTTATATTTTGCCAAAACTGGGATTGCTATGAACGTGCGTTACATACACATTATTATTATACATTAACATTAGCGTTATGTATGTCGTTATATATGTATAAAAAAGTATACCGCCATTGCGGAAATGTGCACTTTAAAGATACAATGTTCGATAAGCGGACATATTAAACATTCAAAGCAAAACAATTTTGAAAATATTAATTTCAATGTATTTCACACTTTATAAATGTTTAAGTTTCGTTTAATATGCCATAATATATAAAAGTGATTTAAAGTGCTTTTACTAAATTTCATTCTTTCGGCTGAAAAAATAAGTATCTAGAGATACCGGATATTGGATAGAGTATATCGTACGGTGAAGCTGTTAATTACAGATCCTAATCTTAATTCTCTCAATTAATCTAGTTGATAACTTAATTATGTCTGACAACTTCCAGATCACTTTTATCTCTTTCTTACGAATTCAAGCGATTGTTGAGAGATCTGTTAAGCGGTATGCAAGCGAGATTTAACTATATGAGCTTCAAGTAAGGATAATATTCGTAAAATCGAATCCAAAGGTCGGTGTTGCTGTTTCATTTTATTTATGGCAAAACGCAAGATAAAGCTGTAACGATAGTTACACGATAAGAAACGCGACGCTTATGCAAGCGCACTGATGATTCGCTTCGGAATCTAGTGTTCGTTTATTACGTAATGGCGATAACTAGTTGACCTAACTTTGCAAGTTGTTTACCGTCTGTAAGATCCATTATATTGATAGATCATTTCTACCCTTTCCGATTCAATGGTATTTCATGTTCGATCATTTTTATTTTATAGACTCGCAACTCGCAGTAAGTTGTGCGACATTCTATAGTTTAATCGCGTGACATGTTGCAGGGAATCACACAGATAATGTTATGTTTCAGATTTCGAAAACATCTAAACTTACAATAATGTATGTTATCTGTAAGAGTCTTACAATTACTTGAAAAGAAGCGACTGTCACATCAATGAATAGTTAAATAGACTAGGTCACGAAAGTATTCATTGTAAATGGAAACACATTTGCAAAAATAATCAGCGAAAATTAATGCGACACATCAGAAAGCGATTATGCTCGCTTTCTGACGTTTGCGATTAAAAATTCAGATTGCCCTGTTATTCATAAATTAGATTTAAGTTAATGGAGGATCAAAACTGAAAGCTTCATGTAAACAATGCACTTTTAGCCATGTCGTTACACAAAATTTTATGCAAAATTTTTTTCGGGTCAAAGAATCATAGCTGCGTGATCATACTGCTAAGCAATTTCACAAAATTCACTTAATTTTATGTATGCTGTACATTGTAATTTGTACATTGTCGTTAAAGTTGAAATCACAGTGTCGTATCGTAAAACGATGCGAGTTACACAGCCGCAAATTTACTCTAGGGACGCTCACTGAAAATGCAAGTACAATAAACGACGTATTATCACGATTGTCACGCTCACTTACGTTGTACATGCATTTCATAATGACACTTTACTCATCCTGCTATAAGTAACGAGAAAAAAATTTCATCACAGTGCTGTAATTAACGAGAAAAACACTTCACTACGATATGTATGCGTGTGTGTGATTGTACATTTAGTTCAACGCGTGATAAAGTTCTTGATAAAATTTTCGCTTAATTAAGAAGCGATTTGGGCAATTTCGATCTTTGATCGTTTCTGCTTGTAAATATATCTCGAAGAATTTATAATAATTTCTCAGTATTCAGTAAAATTTACTTATTTATTTTGTTCATATTTTTGCATATTATATTAATAATATATTAACATATTTTTTTTAGACTAAAATCTCTGTTTTGCGCTTTGTTATTGCGCTTATAAATTTTCAATATTGCGGTTGTTCCTATATTCTTTCAGAAGGATATAATTTATTTCATTGTTTCATATAATCGTTTATATTAACTTTTATCTTTGCCTTTTGTTAACTAATTTATCAATTTTATCATTATTTTTATTATTTTATTATTGTCTGTTGTATAATAATGTACATAATTTATTACTTCTATAATTGCAAAGGACATTGAAACGGAAAGTTTCTTCTTGGTATATAAATGTTCTATTTAGTTAAATAATCTGAAGCTGTTTAAAAAAAGATATAACAGTTTGTTGAAATATGTTAATTGTAAAGTATTTTGTAAATAATGATTAAATTTTAAGCGTCTGCGAGTCGTTATTAGCACCGAATATTAAGAAATAATTTTTTATTTGATATGTTGAGCAATTCTGCAGCAAAGTCGTGCACAACTTATGATTATCGTGCTATAGGCGGATAAGAGAGGAAGCAGGGAATTTGATAGCTCTATCGGTACGAAATATATTTAAGGAATCTAAAATTAAGGATATAAAATTTAAATCGTATACTAACCATTTTTGTGACTTTTCATGTATTGAACTTAAACTCTTACGATATCTACTTGAGTGCGACTGCGAAATTCGAGGCTCATGATGTGCGAAATTATTTATAAAGCATCTAACGAATAATTGAAAAAAGAAAAAAAAACTATGATATAAGCTCACCACAGGATAAAAACGAGAACACTTTTTCCCTCTTGTACACCAATTTTCCGTCACGTTGTATTTACTTGAATGTGATAGGTCGGTTTTTGAGAAAGTCATTAGAGGACTTATGAGAGATATAACGCTCAAATGAATAATTTTTCAAGACTTTTGCCGTTTCGTGAAAATCGCACGAGATAAGCGCGTCGTAGAAGAAGCGAGAGAAAAAATCGTTCGAAAATCGGTCGCGTGATTTTCGAGAGACGGATATTCCGAGGACTCCGCGCCGATAAACAGCAGTATGCACAGGTAGAGCATATATAAAAGCGAGAAAAAATAATGATAATGTTCGATGCGTTTTCGAAAGAAATAAGAAACTCATAAGTGACACAATAGTGCTGTAGCTGAAGAGAAAGACGGTTATAGTTTCTATTTTGAAGATTATATTTTTTTAACTTTATTAATTTTTGACTTCCACGTACATGTATAAAAAATGAATACAAAAAAATATATATATACAAATTATAAATATGATGGAACTATAATAGACTATTGTATATACATATACACGTATATTTTAAACAAGACCGTGTAGCGCAATCACAAAATTGTGCGAAATATTGTAGCTTAATAATTAAAATAACGGCAAGGTGAAAAAGATAAAAGAAATTAAGCGATTCGAAACAGCGAAAATGAGGTATCTGAGTATATCTTATCGTCAGTCAAACTGCAATAAATTATAGTCATTTATTACTGCAAGCGACGAATTAACTCACAAAAGAAAGAAAATTATTTCTCATAAACGTTTCCCAAATACGTTTCTAATTTGCAGAGTAGAATTTCACCCAAACACTCTTAAGTTTGATTTGGGAATCAATGGGATGACGAGCGCTTCCTGGAATTGAATCCTATTGATTAAGTCCTATTGATTGCATCTATACATTTGCGGTTAGAAGATACACGGATGTCGGATCATCAATGATCCACGTTGGATCCACGTTACACGGTCTGCTCGCATTAGCTAGCTTAGGTAGGCCAAACAATTCTATGTACATATATTACTAACATTGTATGTGCGTAGACTCGAAGTGTCTGCGTAAGACGTGGCGGATAATCGATCATTTGCATTTGTAGATTCACGATTTGGAAAATTACTGTGATAACAGTGACAGAAAGCCCTGTCGACTAGAAGAGGTAGAAACTGATACACGTGTATCAGCACGCACTTAAATACATTTTTATTAAGAATTATCAGACAAAGCGTGACTTTTTACAATACGGTTAATCACTGATCTCATTCAAGCAGTGCACGTAATGTGCTAATCTTCCGCCATAATCCTATCGGATGCCTCGATTCTACACGTGTGTCTTGACAATCACGATGCGGCTTACCGATCGTGGTCCGTTTATTATTGAGAATTGAATTGTTAATCGAAGTTGGGAATGGACTAGCTCACGCCTGATTAGGGCCTATAAGTGTATACAAACAAATAAAACGTTAAGAAACGATTTCGCAGTGTCTGAATCTTGCATTTGGATTGAGTTGCATCGCAAAGCAACAATTACTACCATTATTATGAAATACATTATCATTCCCAATATTTTGTATTAATTATTAAGACATTAAGATATTTCTTAATATATTGCATTTATCCATTAAGTTACTTTCTATCAGTTCTACCTATTAATGACACTATCAAAATTAAGTTTAATTTTAATGTTAAATATTTCATATTCATATATTCCCATTTCAATGTCTCAAGTTCTTCCAAATCATCCGACTGTCCTCTTTATCTTCACATCATCCCCCAATTAATTTACGATGGCGGGCGCGTTCTTCAGCTGTACTTTTTACTCGTACTTTCTCTTCTTTCTTTCTTCAAAATAGGAGCGTGCATATGTCCTCATTTCAAATCTACTTTAAAGACATGAGAAAAACGTAGAAACAAAAATAAAAAGTTAATATTAATCGACAATAATGATCTCAAACGAACAGTCATGAAGCTCGGCGAGCGTTTAACCAGGAGATGGCAGCAGTACACCCAATCGTCTCTAGTAGCTAGATACTCCAACACGGCACGCAAGGCGCAGGTTCGACCACCGATCGCCACCTCTATTTCTGTAGACGTCGAGCGCGTGTGCCAGAGAGACTGCCTTCAGTGTGGCTTAGACTTCAGCCGGACGGAGTCTGGCCTACCTCGTTCCCGGCGAGCGATAGAGTAAGTAACACCGAATTGTTGACTGAACTCGACGGGATCGGCTGCACTTCGGCTTGACCGCTATGCCATTGGTGCCTGGACACCCCCCTCGACGTGTGCAGTGCTGCTTCACTAAAATCGGAGTACAATACCGTCTCGGACTGCCTTCCGAAGGCCTGTCGACCGAATATCCGAGTGAGCGGTGTGTCGCAATATGCAGACAAGTGTAACGTTCGTTTCGCAAAATGGGAAATTTTATTTTCTGTCTAGTCACGCGACGGTTCTCTTCGTTCTATGAGCACCACGCTGACTACCGCGTCAATAAAACGATGACGAGGTTTCGTGGACCTGCTTATATAATTTCATTGTTGCAGCGTTATTAATTAGTGACACCGACGAGTCTTCGATTTGAAGAATTTACTTTGATCCAGTTAAAATACGTCTAATAATTTAGACACATTATGCGCGAGGGAGGAAATCGGGTGATACTGTGCGCGTATCCGGAGAGAGTTGGGAAGTCATTTAGTCATTAGAGAAAATTGAAAGATTGCGGGAGGAAAATAATGCCTTATTGTGTTGAGGATGATTCTGTACATATTCCTGTACATTTTCCGGTATATTATTTGTATTTCTTCTTTACCAAATCGAGTTTAAGGATATATACTTGAAATTATCATCAAAAATATTACAAACACACGAAAACGAAAAATACTAGCTTCAACGACGCAAACTTAATTTCAAAGGTTGACGATCGCTAAGTATGTCGCAAATTATTCTTCGTAAGTTAACAGCTCTCATGTGCTACGTTACTGGGAGTTATGTCACTTGTATACGCCTTCGCATAAGTGTTAACAATTTGAATAAAGTCGCAGAAGTTCGTGCGCACAATAGACGGCAGCAGATCATTCTCGCGACCGCGACAGCATTGGTAGTGCTAGTGCAGGTTCAAAGGTCGTTTCTTGATATCGAACGGTACACGCCGAAGAAATTATTTTACATCCTTATCGCTCAGGCTTAAGGGCTCAGGCTTATTTACCATTGCAGAATAGAAGATAAGATTTTGAGTATTTCCTTGAGCCTGATCATCAATGTGTATCGCAGAGGACCTAAACACGATCATAAACATACTTCTACGCAATAGTTAAACCCATGCAATTTACATAACTCGTTTTCCGCGCACACGTGACATTACAGTGTTTAGAAGAAGTTCACATGGCAATGAAAGGGCAATGATAAAAATCTGTATATAAGCAACATAAACGGAAGTAAAGAAAGTTTTGAAAACGTGAAATGTTATAGACAGATGTGTCATTTTATCAAAATTTTCTACGTACATACAAAACATGTTCATCTAATGCTACGTAATACCTGTTTGACAGTGACACTGTACGCAGTCCAAGCGAAAATTGAGAAATGAAATACGACGTTTAGCGCTAAATATAGAATAGAAGATAAAAATAGATTCTAGCCAGAATTCTAAAACAAAAGCTTTCTACAAATTTTTGTGGTTAATTCATTGCACTATCTTTTAACTTTCTTTATAGAACTAGTTCGTCCTAGATAATCTACGTCTGAACTCTAATAAATCCTGCGTTTGATTGAATAGCAAAACATGTTTTTATCCGTTTAATGAGAACATATATGCGTGATAAATCAAGCTAAGGATATGTTCAGTGTCTCTCGTCTCTTTAATGATTGCATCATGAACGACTCAGGTAATCAAGGCAGACTACCTGACGCTTCTCTGACCGGGTGACCCCTATCGCAGTGATTTTCGAGGTGTACTGGCGCGCACATGCTGACGCAGCGTGGAAAGTGCAGACAGCACGTGCACGGTACCTCGCGTGTATGCGAGATAATTTCCTTCACAATTTTCTGTCCTCTCTCGCGAATTTATTGCGTGAAATTTCTCACGCAAGACGTGTCCTTCAGCAGCTTTTCCTCCTCGTGATCTCAGTGTCACGTGTCTCTACGCGGTGTTGCAGCCAATGATAGAACCGATCGACTGGACAGAGCTCACGTGACCATTTCATCTATCTTTCAATTCTTGAGCTCTTCTTGTGCTTTCTATTTCTTCTTTCTATTCTTCG
Organism: Ooceraea biroi; assembly: GCF_003672135.1. Lineage (NCBI taxonomy): Eukaryota > Metazoa > Arthropoda > Insecta > Hymenoptera > Formicidae > Ooceraea > Ooceraea biroi. The sequence goes on from NC_039506.1 coordinate 5,393,306, forward strand.
CGAATCGCTTTGTGCCTGTGTATTACTTTTTGAGAAAAATATCGGAAATTCTGCCTTTGTTTATTCAAAATAAGAATAAGGATTGCTTTTAGCCAAGTAAATAATTCATGCATTTTCCAGCGGTCAAGATAAATCATCTTTAGGCAGATTCTGCGTGAAGCTTTCTCTATGAGAGATCAATGTGGCTCTATACATACGCCTATTGACCCACTCTTTTTATGATCGCTCTTGCAACAGTTGCCAAGAAATTATGCCAATAAACTCTAACAATCTATTCTGCAGCACATTCTATTTTTATTTTTATTTACTCTGTTCTTACGTCCACTGTAATTATGTAGTCACATTTTTCAACAGTGGTTTCAATTTACTTTGCGAGTAGAGATATTTCCTTTCACTTTCAATATTGTTTCATTACACGTAAGTTATCATCATTTTCTTTTATAAGGTTGTCTTTTTACAAGAAAAAAGGCAATTTTTATTCCCAATTTTAATTGGATAAAATGAATGGAACAATTATGATAAATCATCGTTATTAATTATATGTAAACTTATAATATTTCATTAGTTTCGTACTTTGCATTACATATTTGCTTATACCGTGCGAATATGTAAAAATATCAGACTTATCATGCTAAAGTCCAAGTTACATAGATAACGGATCAGCATTTTCGATGCACGATGTTTTATCAAGACTCAAAAATATTCAAGTTTTTGTATGTACTATAATTATGTATGTGCGATAGTAACAAGAAAATATCCTCGAATAGTTACACGTAAATACACTCGAAATTCATTATAATTATGTTAACAATCCATTTCATAAATTTAATTAATTGCATTTAGTTAATTACTTTAATGATAAATAGGTTGATGATAAAGAGAATATCTAAAAAGTTAGTCGAAAAGAAAACAAATGTGATATGTAACCATGAACTTCGTTCGCAAGTAATCAAAGTAAAAAGCGAGATCAATAATTTCAATGCATCACATTGATAAACTTTCGCTGTGCTTTTTCGCACAATATTTCTTAAACATTCAAACAGTGCAACAACTGTCATAACTTTCCATCTTATGTCATACGTTTATTTACGTCACTAGGAAGCCTTAAACTTCTTTACTAATTAAAAGTTTATTTTTTTATACTCCAAAAAGACTATAAAAAGATTATAAAAAAATATTCGAGAATATTTTTTCACTCTAGTCTCCTTCTTTTACTTTCTTCCCGATCGTCCATGAGGATCGCCGCTCGCAGAACGCACACTTAGGATTCAGATCTGATTATATTGAGTGAGATTTCTTATCAACATCACAAGCAGCAGGAGTTTCCTTTATCTTTTTCGTTTTCTTCATTATAAGGAAGAGAATCTTATAATTCTATTATTTATACATGATACATATTGAAATGTACAATTGTTATGCCGACTTGTTACTCGTTTTCGTAATTCGTCTATAAAAGGCCATTATTATTCGACTATTCATCGTCGATCCATTGACGATGACGATGATAGTGATATTTTCTACTTTTTCGCGAATCCGTTAAAACTTTTCAGATATTTAAAAAAGGTACAAAATATATATTTCTTTGAAAAGTTTAATCGTTTACATTATTTTAATCAGCAAAATTATTAATAAATATAAATGCACGTTAATATTTTGATCATGTATCTTACTTTCTAAATTAAATGTGATAATTAAACAATAAGGTCAATTTCATGATTACAAAGTTGTTATGCCAAGTGACGAAATTTGATTTGTGTCAATTGTAGCCTATCCTACGAGAGGCTTCATTTGTAAATCACTACACGAATGGTGACGACATCCGCTAAGCCAAACACTCTCAATATATATTTATCTTGAAATATTACAGATAATTAACGATATACAGGTAATTAACGATAACTAAGAAAACGATGGATAAAAAAATACACTATAATAATAGACTTTGTTTTATATACTCAATACTAAAGCTTTAAAAGCATTTTATAATAGAGAAGTTATTTCAATTTTTGTTATATTTTCGAATATAACGTTTGTTTACCAGATATGTTTATCATCAAACACTTTCAATGTGTACTAAACTTTTTACCTCTCTTATCACACATGTTATGCTTACATTTTATCTCATTTCATCGTCGGATCAGTAACTATAGCTCTAATTTCTTATCGACGTAATGTAACGTACGCAGAGCCTGCATGCTGATATCATTTGCACTCGCTTTAAACTCTATTTGCATCCGCATGTATTAAAACAAGACAAGCGAAAATCGGGGACAGCGAGGCGTCTTGCGCGAACGAAAGGTGAACAGTTCACGCGATTAACGCCATGGACGTCTCAATGATTTCGTAATCAACGCCAGACAAGGCAATTCATTTACGCTGATCGAAGGTTTCGAGGTCGCCCAAGATTGTAGTCGGAGTAAAGGTCTTACGAAAATCCGTGGGCGTGACCATCCGGTCTAAAATCTCATTTTTCTGACGGGATTTCGAAAATTCAGTCGCGCGATATTCCTCGATAATGACGAAAGCACATTCTAGATACGAAATCTGATTCAGATAAAAACATTTTTGCACATCCTATGATTAATTCGTGTTCAATTTGTAAGAATACTATTGCAGGCAAAAGTCTTTTATATAAATTTAAATATTACCATTGGTTACAACATATTTATATAATTATTAACGTGTATTTAATATAATATAAAGACATTGATATCTAATATTTTTTATTAATATTTCTTATTTTTTATTAAAATTTTGCAAATCTATGGTTTAACTCAATATAATCCGTTACTAATGTAAAATCTGCTCTTTCTAATTGCATTGTTAAATATATATACGTGTATCACATTAGTCCATAGCCATTATATAATATGTGCTGTCTTGGATCGGAATTCCCCGACAGTAAGTCATTATCGCGATGACAAATCCATATTTGTAATCAGTTCAGAAGCTGTTTCCGCTTTGAATTTAGTTCGTAGCGAAACAATTTTTATTAACTATGAGATGTGACTAATATCTGCTTTTATGCCGATATTTTATGTATAATTATAGATACCAATGATTATACATTTCATTGATCGATAAACAAAAGTAAATTTCATCGATGTAATATATGATTTCCTGCTAATCCTACTATAAAGCACGCCATTTTCTTTTGTTATCGCACGTGCTACGTTATACGTATCAGGCAACAGATTCAATCGATATGAATCACCGAAGTGCCTGGAGAATCAATATTAAATTGATTCTCTTGCACTACCGCAACATTATCATATAACATCGATGTTGCGTCAATATCACAAGAAATTTGATAACTTAAAAACTAATTTTACAACAAAAAAATTTGGCAATGTGTGTTTTTATAAGTTACTATTAATTCCGTATTTACAATTGCTAAATCTATATAGAAATATTTTTTATGAACGAAAATAAAACTTAATTAAATATAATATTAAATTAAATTGAACAAAGTTTTCAAGTAAATATGCTTTCAGCCATGCAAAAGAAGACTTTTAACTAATTACAAATTTATACATACATATATGTACATTTGACTAAAAATATAATAAAATTATTTTATTATTGATAATTATTCTCATACAAATTGATAACTATATTTTAATAATTCTTTGTTATGTATTAAAATAGCATTAAACAATGCTGTCACTTTGTTTTCTCATTCCGCCATTATCGTAGCATTTAATAAACGACGCAGCTTGCAGACATGAAAAGAGTTTTCCTCACTTCTAATTACGTTGCAATTTATATCGCTTTGCATTGCATGTATGAACAATCTCCTGGTATGTTATATTCATTTAATATCAATTTTTCGGAAATATATTAAATATACTTATATATTTTGCAAATATATTTTTGCAAATTTATATTAGAAATTTATATTAGATTTGATACTACATCTCCATACTTTGCATGAAACCATAAAACATTGCGTCATAGCAATGCGATTGAGTAGTATTAAATTGATGTCTTATTGAATGGTCGTTGACCATTGATCATTCTGCTATAAAACGAATGCAATCAGCACCATCATGACGCGTTACATGCTAAAGTTACTCTGAATATTCATGTAACGTTTATCAATTTTTCCTAAATAATTTCTCATGTACTTTCTTCCTATATATGTAAAATATATATTTATATGAAATTAAATAATTCTTTTTCAAACATATAAATAATAAACGAACGTAATAAATAATGTTGTAAAAGACATCTACTTGTTAATTTCGTTCGTAATGCGCACAAGTGTAATTTATTCTCCAGACACAATGATGTCCGATAACAACATGCGTTTATTTATCACGAAGTATTCTTGCAATAGTATTTCTCTCTCTCTCTCTTTCCGCGAGGGATTTACGCTGTGCTTTTCCTCCACGTTCAAGCTGTAACATCGTGCTTTTCCACGTGACTGCATCATGTTACCACAGAGTTGTCTGACGCCAAAAGTAGAAGTCAATAATGGACATATATACTACTACGTATCGTGCGATATCGCATGATACTCGCGTGAATTACTGTGACGGCAGTTAATTCAGATGCGCTTACAACCGACCGGTGCAGCATTTACGCTCAATGTCAGTCACGCGACGCGTCAATGAGCCAATTTGAAGAGATCTGCTATAGCAACTATTAGGATACATTTCAATCTTTTCCAGGCTTGATAATTTATTAATTGCTTTTTAATAATTAAGAATATTAATTAATTTATTATGCTATTCTTTTATTATAGACAATTTGCTTTAATAATATTATCTACTGATAGGGAAAAAGAGTTTATTTAAAAACAATAGGTTGCATCAAATATTTTAGAAAATTTGATATTTTCGCATATGATATTCGAATAATAAATGACCAACTGCTTTTACAATAGGTATATTATAATTCGTTTAAAAAGTAAAATTTTTTATACGAATATAATCTGTGCAAGATCACAGAACACAATCTGTCCATATATTAATAATCAAATGGTGATTAGAAAAAAATTGAAGTCTTAAGAAAATATTACAGTATCTACTATATACAATCGTTTGTCTGTTTCAGAGATATCAGTAACAGTACCGGAAAATAATAAAAAAGTGATATCGTATACCGTGGAGTGCAAAAAGTTGCATAATAAAACTATCGCTCGCTAATAAAGCTGGGAAGAGGATCAAGTGTTTCCTGATAATATCCGGAAAATTACGTCTAGCGATAACTACCAGAGAGACATCGTTATCACAACCAAATGAAAATTACTTTCCGACATCGGAACTTAAATGAAAAAAAACGAGATAATCGTTTGTACAAGAGGATAACTTTAAAACGCCAATATTAGTCATAAGATATTTGAGCGACCTACTCTTAAAAAGGAAACATATTTTACAAGAATAAAAATTTCAGATGTAGATAGCATAGCCTTACCACTTTGTACACGACACGAAAAATCAGAAGCATTCAAATAAAGTAATAATATTTTAAACATAACGAAGACTCACAACGATCGGCAAAATGCATTCCATACGTGCTTATCAGGCATTGAACAAGCACAGAACTGCGTTGCAAATATGGAAAATCGCCGCGAGATCCTTCGGCACAGATGTGGAATACAAGCCAATCAGGAGTGTCCTTGTGGCCAATCGAGGTATGCACCTAAATAAATTATGATTAAGTTTTAGCGTATAAGATATATTGCATACAAGGCTTTTTGAAAAATAGCGTTTGAAATGCTTTTTATAAAAATTGTTAACTTAACACGCAGATCTATAAACTTTTTAACTTAACATGCAGATTTATTAACACATTTATTAACAAAGGAAACTTATGGTTATTGATGTATTTTTATTATTCAAAATTTTCGAGCACAAACAATATGACTTAATTGTATATTAATTGTACTATTTTTTCGTTTTATGGTATTCTCACAACACATATTGCATACACAACATAATTGTTGCAGTAATTATTAGACTTGTTAGCAATACCGTAATAGCGGAGAAGATTGGCATGCTTTCCAGATAATTACTGCTTTCGTCGAATACGAGTATGATTGATAGATTACTGAACGTTATCAGCGGCTAACTGGTTTTTATAGGACAAGGTTACACGATTAATCAAGACGAGAGACAACGATATCCCTTATTTAGAATTGAGAATCGACCACATGCTCTCATCCCATTTAATTAAACCATGTTTCATAACATATGTCAATATATTACACACATTATTTCAGTGAATTTCAGAATTCTAACACATTTTATTATTTACCATTAATTTAACACTATACAAAATCAATAAAAAATACTATATATTTCAAAGTATATTAATAACCAAATAAAAACTTTTCGTTACAGTTTAACTAATTTCTTTTGTGTTTGCCTTTGACAAAAATTTAACTAAACATTTTTAGTATTAAATCTCTTAGCACTCAATTAAGATACAGTTTTAAATTTAGTTAAATTATATTAAAACATAATTCTCTTTATTAGATATTAATATATACGATTATATAATAATGTTACAGGAGAAATCGCCATTCGCGTGTTTCGTGCTTGCACGGAGCTTGGCATACGCTCCGTAGCGATTTACTCGGAGCAGGATAAGATGCAGATGCACAGGCAGAAAGCAGATGAGGGTTACTTAGTAGGCAGAGGGTTACCTCCCGTTCAGGCTTATCTGAACATCTCCGAGATTATCCAGGTTGCCAAGGAGAACAACGTCGACGCTATACATCCTGGATATGGATTCCTGTCAGAGAGAGCGGACTTTGCACAAGCCGTGACTGATGCGGGTATTAGATTCATCGGGCCCAATCCAAAAGTCGTTCAGCAAATGGGGGACAAGGTTTTAGTTTTTCATTTAGCGGCATATCACTTACAGTATTGACAGAATCATCTATATATTAAAATTCTACTGGTAACGCATTTGTTCTTTCCTTTTTCTCTTGGCAAATGTCTAAAACTACAATATTTTTAAGAAGACACAGATTTACTTGCCTTTTTCTTTAAAGTAATATTAATAATAAAACACACACATAAGACACGTAAAGTGTCTAAAAATCGCGAGTGATTAATTTCATTTGTCCACTATTCTGAATCGCAGCACAAAAAATGATAAATATGCATTTAAAAGGTGGCTGCTAGACAAGCTGCAATTGAAGCTGGGGTACCCATTGTACCGGGAACGGATGGACCGGTGACGACTTCTGACGAAGCGATGGAGTTCTGCATGAAGCATGGGCTTCCGGTTATCTTTAAGGCAGCGTATGGAGGTGGAGGACGAGGTAAGCTTGAAATATTAAATACTGTTTATGTGATTTGCATATGATTTTATTTTACTTAAATATAAAAAGAAATTGCTTGCGATTCATAAAGCGATTTCTCAAATTTTTTTTATAATAATAATCGTTTTACTATAAACATAATACGATGTCTCGGAATTATTTTTCAAAATTGATTTAATGTCATCGCACAATAGAAAAAATATTTATATATATACACTACTATTTACATAAAAGTTAAAAAGACTAAATCATGAAATAATATTAATTAGAATGACTGCCATCACAAATCATATGTATAAAAAATACATAAATAAAAAATATCTTTTTTATCATTGAGCAGTGTTCCACGCATGTGGAAAACGCATATTGGTTATCGAGCGATAAGAATATTTGCGTACAACGTACGCTAAAAGTACGGTTACGGAACATTGCTTGGCATCGATATGATAGATTTGCATACTCTATTCGGAGAAAAACAGAATACCTGTTGAAATAATAATGAATATTTAAACGCATTATGTAAAACGCGTGAAGAAAACTTTTCAAAAATAATGTTACTATACAACAAATTGCAGGAATTATCATCGAAAATACTAACTAAAGAGAACATTGTTGGCATGAAATTCTTTTAACGCTGATCTATGAATTAAAGATGTAAACAAGCGTATTTAATCAAGGATAATATAAAATCGATCTTATTATATAAAATTTAAAAAATTTGTTTACTTTAATTAGATCTTATATTAAATCTATTAAATATATTAAAATACATCTATTTCAAAAATACATCTAATTAAAATATTTCGCACATTACTTATCTTTTACTTACACGTACAAGTATTGCAAAATAACATTCGTTTATTAAACAGTTTCATTGTTCCACAGGTATGAGAGTCGTGAAACGCATGGAAGAGGTTCGCGAGATGTTCGATCGTGCGTCCTCTGAAGCGGCAGCTGCTTTTGGAAATGGTGCAATGTTCATCGAAAAGTTCATCGAGAGGCCACGTCACGTCGAGGTCCAATTACTCGGAGATCACGCCGGCAATGTCGTGCATTTGTACGAGCGCGACTGCTCCGTGCAGCGTCGTCACCAGAAGGTACTCTGGTTAATTTTGATTTAGAACGTTTACATAATCAATCAATTAAACATTAAAAGCATCTGTCGAAACATCTTCGATATTGCGGTATTTTTCCGTGCGACTCTTTTTCCTTCGGTTTTCGAGAACGGCATTACTTGATTTTAAACATTTATTAGTTGTTACAGATGTTACAGACACAAGCGCTTGTCAATGGTTTTCGAGCTTCAAAACAAAAACGAGAGATATTTTAATATTATTTATTTTTACAATAGAATTTTAATACAATTCTGTAATTACAGAAGCCAATATCTCTTGAACAAAGCACTTGCGAGCATACTTCCAAAGAAAAATTAGTTTTTGTTTTGAGCTCCTAAATTTCAATTCATATTTGGTCATTTAACCCGGGAACATCTTGTATCAATCAATTCGAATGAACATAGATAACTCTAATGATGTCTTTAACAAGATATTATTCATTGACAATATCTCATTAACACTAATAAATGTTTTGTTAACTCGCATCTTGTAAAAAAATTGTTCCATTATTCAGAAGTATTTTAAAAACATTATTACTCAAGTTCCTAAGAATAGTGTATAGCGCTTCGAACTGGCAATTTTCTTCAACTCTATGAGCAAATTAGGTATTGATAGATGTTTTGCGGCATTTTCTCAAGGATGCTTAAATACGAAAGGCAAACAGACACGTTCACTACGCTTGCGTTCAGTCATCTTCCGAAACAAGGACGATGACGCAATTGCATAAGATGGATATAGTATTTATGGATATAGCAGTGTGTAATACTTCGTAACTTACGAAATTAATGATAACTTAGTTTCAAAATAAGAAAAATAAGACAGTGTCATGGTTTACATTTCTACATGAATTCTATTATTTTAAAACGATTTCTTCATTAAACGTTTTGCAGGTCGTCGAAATTGCGCCAGCTCCATCATTATCGGCCAGAGTTCGCGAGAAGATGACCGATTACGCCGTCAAGTTGGCGAGGCACGTCGGTTACTCGAATGCCGGTACCGTGGAATTCCTGGTTGACGAATCTGGGAATTTCTACTTCATTGAGGTCAATGCTCGATTGCAGGTCGAACACACAGTAACCGAGGAAATCACTGGGTAATGAAATGAATTTTATTAAAACAATTCGATACCTATGTTTCTTTATTTTTCCTTCTCTTTTAAATAACTGCTCAGTATTTACTTTGTCTTTATTCTTTCAGAATCGACCTTGTACAATCTCAAATCAGAATTGCTGAAGGTATGACGTTGCCGGAACTCGGCATGACTCAAGAAAAAATCATACCTCAAGGATTCGCGATCCAGTGTCGAGTGACCACAGAAGACCCGGCTAAGAACTTCCAACCGGATACCGGAAGAATAGAAGTCTTCCGTTCTGGCGAGGGTATGGGTATCCGATTGGACGGTGCATCCGCATTCGCCGGAGCTATAATTTCACCGTATTACGATTCCCTTCTTGTTAAGGTATCAAACCGCTAATAAAAAATAAAAAAGCATTACAAAATACATCTTACTTTCGAGAAAAGCAGTAAAAGATTAGTAACTGCTGCTGACCATTTTTAAATACAATACATATAAAGCTATCAATATAAGAAATATTTTATATAAAGATCTCTCTCATAAGATTTTTTATTGTTACACATTATTAAAGTAAACATGCGAATTTATAATTAAAATTTATTAACATATTCTCATTAAAATAATATGTATTATATTCCCTGCTTCTTCGCAGGTGATCGCACACGCCGGAGACCTTCAGTCATCCTGCGCAAAGATGAACCGGGCACTCCGCGAGTTCCGTGTACGTGGCGTAAAGACGAACATACCATTCCTGCTGAATGTTTTAGAAGACCAAAAGTTCCTCAACGGTATCGTCGATACGTACTTCATCGACGAGAACCCACAACTCTTCCAACTGCAACCGAGCCAAAATCGAGCACAAAAATTGCTTAATTACATCGGTACGGTCCTAGTGAATGGACCCAGTACTCCACTGGCCACCCAGCTGAAGCCAGCAGACATCAAGCCGCACATTCCGCAAATTGCACTAGGTACATGATCGATTACAAGCAGATATGATAGCAATAATTAAAGGCAATGCCACATACATGGGTTCACGTACTTAAACATCACTATTGGACTTCTTTGTCTAAGTGACGCATTGCACCTTCGGCTAGAAAATTCGTGGAGAATTTAATAGCCCAATCTTGTTGAATTATGGCGTTAGATACTCCATTCACATTACGGTAATCGCTCTAACGCTGTAATTAGAGCAGAGGCGTACAGAGGATGTGCTTTCACGCGTGGGTCAGCAAACCAGGGATCGTAATTTTCTTTTCTTTTTTTTATGAATGTGGATAGGATGTCTACTAATTCTCTAGCTAATTAAATGTTTACATGACTGTTGTTGGAGATTAATCCCAAATAAACGTGAGGATCACTAGCTACGTAATAGTATTACAAATTCTTGTGGTTCTAATAATTTCTCGAAATTATTAACTAAAATTCCAAAATTGTTAACCAAAATCTTAAAATTCTTGTAATAAGGGAAAAATTAATATGCATCTATTTATCTTCGTTATTATTATTTTATGTAATTTCTTACTTTTTTGTAGCGTCTATAGTATATATATATATATATATACTAACTACATATATACTAACAGTTTAAAAAAATAAACCATAAAATTTTAAATGGTATGATTTTTACAGAAAAAGCAATAAGCATCCTGTGCTCTGCTTGACAATAACAAACGATTTCCGCTTTTCCGCTGGGTTTTTAAGGTTTTAATTATAATTTTACCAAAACTTTTTATGTGTTTTTTTTTAATTTTTGGTGTTGTCAAGTTTCGAACATAATTATTGCACCGTGTGGCATTAAGCTCACTTGCACATTATGCGATCCATAAATAGACTCACACAACATCTTTATATGTCTCTACTTATCTTCATATTATAGTTTAATAACAAATAATAATACAGCATGCTATTCTTCATTATCAATTGGTATCATTAGTAATTAAATTTTATTCTATTTATAATTAAAAGGAAAGTATATAAATGTCTAACTAAAATGTAATCGATATTGTCAGTATTATCATCATTAGTACTATCACAGATTTATGGGATAAATCCAACAAATCGAAATAAATCCCGAAAATCTTCGATTCTTGAAGATTTAGCGTCATTTTTATACATAGTGACTTATACATTTCTCTTTAATGTTAATATTTATGGGATAAATCCAACAAATCAGGATAAATCCCGAAAATCTTCGATTCTTGAAGATTTAGCGTCATTTTTATGGTCTATATTTAGTAGTAACTTACATGTTTCTCTTTTATGTTAATTTCCCTTTCTTATACACACACCCTGTTTCATTGTTTATCGCATGCTTTTATTTTTTTGTTTGGCAATTTTTTAGACTTTGCTAAGCTTGCAGCTGCAGAAGACACCAATGATCCGGACGCACCAGGTATGGTTTTACACACAGTATCTTTCAGTATTATTTCTTTATTCATTTTATTATGTTAAGATTATTGTGCGAATTGTGCAAAGACTGAACATGGGTACGTAGTATAACAAAGCTTCGTATTTTATTATTTGTTGCTTCTTGGCAGATTAGTTCACATTTTAAAATTTTATTTATTGTTTTGTCAATGTTACTATATCGATTTTGACAGCATGAAGACAATGGTTAATGGACATTTATTTTATAGTAAATGTTAATATAAATACATTACACTGTAACAATATATTTTACAATATTAATATTATAATACTATGCGATATATAATCTTGTTCATAACAATACTAGATAAATGCTTGCCTTAAAAGGCAATAGTTATTAAGTATTTCCTTGTTGAATTCTTTTCAGGTACCGGATATGTTTAACAATATTGCATAAATTAATATTTTTATTATTAATTTTATTATTAATTATTATTTTTATCATTAATTAATATTTAATAACAGCTTTTATATATATATTTAATCCTGTCATGTCGCATATCATTGCAGAAAATATATATATATTTTCATGCATAATGATATTTTTAAGATTTCATTTAACTCAGTAACAATAAATAAATTTTCTCGATATAATGTAACGTAATGACTAATATAAAAAAGACACTTTTAACTGAATTAATATTTACAAATACATAATGTATTAACTGAATTAACATTTATAAATACATATATGTATTTTATAATCCATCACTTTTCATAATTTTTATGAATCTACTAATAACAGCACGTATCAAATAACAATGCATCCCTCTTAGAAAAACATTAAACTAATCTTTCGCTGCGTTCGTTTTCAGGAATTTTGGATCCGCCGAAGGGATTCCGTCACATTTACAAAGAACAAGGACCGGAAGCTTTCGCCAAGGCTATTAGAGAGCACAAAGGATTACTCTTAATGGACACTACGTTCCGCGATGCTCATCAGTCTCTGCTAGCGACTCGTGTGCGATCGCATGATCTGCTGACGATCTCCCCCTTCGTCGCTCACAAATTCAGCAATCTTTACTCGCTGGAGAACTGGGGTGGCGCGACCTTCGATGTCGCTTTAAGATTTCTTCATGAATGTCCCTGGGAACGATTGGAGGACATGCGGAAAGCCATTCCTAACATACCATTCCAGATGCTCCTGAGAGGCGCTAATGCTGTCGGATACACAAATTATCCCGACAACGTCGTCTTCAAGTTCTGCGAGCTAGCTGTGAAGACAGGCATGGACATCTTCAGGGTATTCGATTCATTGAATTATCTACCAAATCTCATCGTCGGTGAGTTTGAAATGACTAATATTCTCGAAATGAATGCTTCCCTGTGTTTTAATTCAACGTGTATTTGTAAAGTATTCACAAAGTATCTACAGGGAATACTTTCTTGTAAAAAATTTCTTTGCCGATTAATATCTAACACGAATCTTTCTCTTCACGTTCAGGTATGGAGGCTGCTGGAAAAGCCGGGGGTATCGTTGAAGCGGCGATTTCCTACACGGGTGATGTGAGCGATCCAACTCGCACCAAATACAATTTGAAGTACTACATCGATCTGGCGGACGAGCTGGTCAAAGCGGGCACTCATGTTCTGGCGATCAAGGACATGGCTGGATTGCTCAAACCGAGAGCGGCTGAGATACTGGTCGATGCAATCAGACAGAAGCATCCGGACGTACCACTTCACATACATACGCACGATACTGCTGGAGCTGGAGTGGCATCAATGTTAGCTTGCGCGAGGAGCGGTGCTGATGTTGTAGATGTTGCTGTCGACAGCATGTCCGGCATGACCAGTCAACCCTCCATGGGCGCTGTCGTTGCTTCTCTTCAAGGTACAGTTTCTATAATTTTTACTCTGATTGTATCATAAATCAACATTTCTTATTCTTCATTTAAATTTAACATTAATTCTTTTGCTGCATAACGCTGATCTCAATTTACTGAAAATAAAGATCACAATTTTGTTAAAATCGAATCAACATTGAGATTTGAAAAATTAATTAATTAATGTCACGATAGGAACGGACCTAGATACCAAATTGGAACTTCCTGACATCTCCGAATACTCCGCGTATTGGGAACAGACGAGAACGCTTTATGCGCCGTTCGAGTGCACAACGACGATGAAGTCCGGGAACGCAGATGTCTATCTCAACGAGATTCCCGGTGGCCAGTACACGAATCTGCAATTCCAAGCTTACTCGCTCGGTCTGGGCGAATTCTTCGAAGACGTGAAGAAGGCGTACAGACACGCGAATCTTTTGCTCGGCGACATCATCAAAGTCACGCCGAGCTCAAAGGTAGTCGGTGATCTGGCGCAGTTTATGGTCCAGAACAAACTGACTGCCGACGACGTCTTGAAAAGAGCCGAGGAATTGTCATTTCCCAAATCGGTGGTCGAGTTTCTTCAGGGCGCCATTGGTGAACCCCACGGTGGATTCCCCGAACCCTTGAGGTGAGACTTCACGCACAACACGGATATAACGTGATTATTTCCTGATAACTTGAATTTAACTCGTAATTCGTTCAGGTCGAAGGTTCTCAAGGACATGCCGCGCGTACAGGGCAGACCAGGCGCGAGTCTGCCACCACTCGACTTCTCTGCCTTGAAAAGGGAGTTGTACGAATCTTACCCGCACGTCACCGAAAGGGATGTCATGTCAGCCGCGCTTTATCCTAAAGTAACGAAAGACTATCTGAGCTTCAAGGAACAGTTTGGCCCGGTGGACAAACTGGAAACCAGGATTTTCCTCACAGGGCCCAAAGTGGGAGAAGTATTCGACGTCACGATCGAGAAGGGCAAGACTCTGGGTATCAAGACCCTGGCAGTTGCCGAGGATCTCACGAAGAATGGCGAACGCGAGGTGTTCTTCGAGATGAACGGTCAACTGAGATCTGTGTTCATCAAGGATAAAGAAGCCGTCAAGGTAAACGCGAACTTGTGATATTACTTTGTACGATGTTACCATCAGATCGGTGCTTCAATTAAGTGAGATCAATCAAAATGAAATTAGAGTTAAATGAGACAATCAGGCTAAAGAGATTGAAACAAAATTGCCGTGAAATGGAAGTTAGATTAAAGTAGGATTGCGATTAAATTGAGTGGAAATCAATTTCAGTCAAGGCGTAATACGAATCTCCTTTTTCGTTATGCAGGAACTTCACGTGCACCCGAAAGCGGTGAAGGGTAACAGCGACCAATTGGGAGCGCCGATGCCCGGCGAAGTGATCGACATCAGGGTAAAAGTGGGTGATACCGTGGAAAAGGGTGCAGCGTTGGTCGTGCTGTCCGCCATGAAGATGGAGATGGTCGTGCAGGCGCCCAGAGCAGGAAAGATTAAGACTCTTGACATCAATCACGGCATGAGGCTGGAGGGAGATGATCTTGTTCTAACATTTGAGTAGATTATCGAGTGCGACCTTCAGAAGTCAATTCGAAAAAGGAAATTATTTTCCTAGCACAAAGACACATGGGAATATGCATATACACGTAAATATATCTACATGTAAGCAGACGCTGTTGTTTGCTTCGGTATGTGTGGAAGGGAAGATCTTCAGAAATCCTTGCTGTAAGTATCTTGGATCAAGACTTTCTGTTAGACATTAACACCCTCATCGATGATAACCAGGATTTTGTCCAGGATCATCGATTGTACGATTAAGTGATCGAGAAAGGACTTATATATCCCTAATTATTCACGAGGTTTTGCTATATGCTGATAAACTGTTTTAATGGTTATTGTTATATTTATTAGATTGTGTATATAGCGCAAGGCCATGTGCTATAGAGGATGCTCGAAAGCCCGTGACGTAAATACAAATATAAGTCCGTCTGTACATTAGACAATAATAAATGTGCCGTATTTAATAATTAAAGATGAAATTTCATGTGAAATGTATTATTTTCTCGTTTTAGTCAGAATGTCACGGTTTTATTTTAAAGTATCAATATTTTGAACATCCTGTATAAGTCATGAATGGTCAATGTGATCAATGTGATACAATTGAACGAAGCTGCCTAAATATATCGATTAATACCAAGGATATAGAGCGTTCATTTAAGTAAAGAATTTGATAATACAATCACGAAAAGCTTCCTGGAGCAACATATTCTACGAAATTTTACATAAATCGACTGCTGAATGCACTTATAAAAAGTTACATTTGAGTATACGGAAAACAGATATGTTACTTTTTCTTGTTATATTATGGTATACACCTTATTATAGCATAAGTAACATATAGATATCTAAGGGAACAAAAAGGAAACTATAAAACAATTAATCTGAAAAAGAAAATCTATATGCTTGGAATATTCGCAAGAGTGATTGTAAAAATTTCAAAATATTCTGGAGTTTACTAATTTTTGACAAATCTGTTATCAATGTTCAAATGTGCACGTTTTGTAACTGTTTACATCATGATTCGTTTTATCTATTCTTAATGAGCAATGTACAAAAGAATGAAAGAAAGATGAAGTACCTTTTCAAGATCGAAACTGTGTTAATTATAGCGTGTTAATTATAGCGTGTATGCATAAGCGATTACCCTGATAATTCAATTATGATCGAGCCTTCACGAATGATTTACCAAGCATATGAAAAAAATCATTCTGAAAAGGGTGTAGACAAGACGACTTTTCTTGAAAAGCTTTATCTTTACCTTCAACATCAAGTGTTATACTTTTGAATCAAAAACAAGACCATCGACTAGACAAAAGAGAGATTATATTGAAGTAAGATTGTGAGTAATTATAAAGATAGTGTGTGTTCTATAATTTTATAATTATTTTAATATTAGCCAAATTTATTGGGGAAAAAATATATATATATACAAAAATGAATATAATAAATCTATATAAATATGTACATAGTTGTGCCATGAACGCGGGTGTAATATTTTGATTGTATGTATGCATGTTTCCTCTCGTTAACATACCCGCGTATGTAATGTTGATAATATATTTATGAAGAGGCGATTATGGGAAATATATTGTAATGTTATACATTGTTGCATTTGTACGATACAAATATAACAAATGCAATATTATTATATATATTATTATTATATCTTATAACTATTGCATCCTTTCTTGCATTTCTGCATTCATTTACAGAATCCATAATATTTGTTCTTCTACTTCAAAATAGATATTATTAAGTTCAGTGGATATTACGTACATTACAAACAATTTATAGGTCTGCGTAAGTTATGTTCAATTTTTGTTTGATATCTTACTTGAAATTATATATTTTTTCAATAAAAACATATCTTTTTTGCAACAATTATTTCTAGTCTAAAAAACTCTGAAACTTTAAATATCGCATTTTAATACTTACCGTTTGCATTCATCACTTTAGAAACAGTTTACGTACCTATAATAGGCGTACTTCTTTTTTTGTGAAAGCAAAACAATCGATTAAGAAAGCAAGGACAGGACATTGGACACATGGTCAATCAGAAAACTCTCAAAATATTTCGTAAAATTTAAAGCTGAGACGAACAGAGTGCATCCATTTATTGTAATAATTCATCATATATTCGAAGGGAGAAGGTCGTAAAGAAGTTTCGTAATAAATAATGAATTTGGTAATAAACCGGCAGCAATTCTCTACACACATATTTCTTCAATATATATATTATACGTATACATTGAGGAAACATTCAAAATTATTCGCTAAGAAGATCGGTCCCATGCGTTGTGCGCCCATTAGAAAGGAACCTGGTTCCCGTCGTGTGGAGAACCGTTGTCGTGCAATTTATTACCAAAGCGGTCTTCGGTAACTAGATTTCAAAATCGTAGACTTCTCCGCTTACAAGTATGCACGCTCGTAGTAACATGATACATGCGAGTTGAAGGTAAACATGTGTCAATGAGAAAGGTAGGGTGAACTAGTGAGGAACTTTTGGAAGGCAGAGAGTGGACGAACTTTCGGAACTATTGCGATTGAGTCGACCTCGATGGGGTCTTCCACGAATGATTGACGTATTATATTCACAGCGAGTCGATGGTTCGATAGTAATTGATGGATAGGAACTTCCGCTTACGTTCCTTCGAATGGAGCAACTAATAACCGAATTGAGACAGACATCGTAAGGAATAGATTTGCGTTCCATACCGTCACCATTATTGAACGACACAGGCGAATACGCGGCATCATTATGCGACCAATTGTTAGCAGCATACATAACAGTGTATGTGTATGAAGCACGCTATGTGATCGCGAATCTCTGAATGCATATGCACCAGCCAATCGGAATAGTCGATCGGCTTGGATATCAGCGCGAAATAAACGTAAAACGCTCGTAACTTGTGGCCAGCATCGCCAGCAAATGTAACCTTGGAACGCAAAGAGCTAAGTCGCACGTTATACCGTTTTATCAGAAATCGCAGGAGCCTTGAAAGTTCAACCTTTGTGCGCTGCAGGCTCACCTTAGATAGAACACAGTTTACTGCAAAACAGATAGAAAATATAAAGTTTCCGTTGTAAAATCGAAAGAGCTCGATCAATGGTTGTGATTATACAAATGATATCAATCTTATTAAGAGAACAAACTTTCACCCAATTTTTAGTTCCATTTGAACAAATGTAATGAGTTTATCAACAGACTATTAGTACGAAATAATCGACTTGTCACGAATAATATCATTCGCAAAAGCCAATCATTCACAGAGGAATTCGCCGAGATCGAATTGTGATCGTGATTCTTGAGAGTTCGTCCATTCTTTGCCTTCAACAGCCGCTCAACAAGCGTGTACCTCTTAAGAATCAGCATTTAGTACAAACAGTAGATAAGTATAGCGTAGGTATTCAAAGTAGAAAGTACAAAGTATATATCACAAGAATTACAATAATCGTAACAATCACGTGTTACGTCGCGAAGATTAAGTTCTTGACTACATCGATCGCACAATAATTATAAGCGCTTTAATCACGTCTCGCGCTCTGAACACGCGCCGATAGACAAAGAGATCTCTATCAAGTCAGATAATTCTCTGTAAATACATCAGTCTTTGATACAAGAATTATAATAACACCATTGACAGAGTAAAGCCGTGAAAAAGATCGCTTTATGTGGCATGGAGAGACGAGAGTATTTATTTCTATGAAACACGATTCGAGAATATGGTCGAATGTAAACGTGCTACACTGCCGGAGAGGTGAGTGCCTCTCTGGATAAGTTCTGCGAACGAGGCTTTAGAAAAAGGGAGAATATGAATATTTCGATGGAGTTTATTAATACATATAAGCAGTTATCGGGAGTGCTTAAAAAGCAGTTCAACACAATCGTTTTTTGAAAAATGAATATATCGATTTCGTATTACCGTAAAGATTATGATGATGGATGAGTAACATGATTACGCAGTTATTTGATTTTGGCCAAAAGCTTGTACATAATTTATGGAATGACAGAGTACATTTCCAGATAAAAGATTTAATCTTCGCATTTTACTCAATGAAACGAGTTTGCTGAGCCGCTTTCTGGACAATCTCAATAAGTGCTTAGACATCGTATTAATGACATATTCAATAATGATCGACTTCATCGAAATACACATCTTTTATGATAATGTTATGGAATAGCGAAACAGAAAACAACTAATAAAGAATTAATAGAGATCAATGAACTTATCTGAAATCTAATGCATGTTTACTCACGATGCAACAAACTTTTAGCAAAACCATAACGCAATAATAAATTTCAGCTAAAATTCTCTCGGTTCTCGAGCAGACTTCAAAGAGCTAGAGCAAAGTTTCTTTAGAGAACCGAGGAAATTTTAGCTGAATCGAATAGCTGGAGCGAAATTCGCTCAAAAAGAATTGAATAGATTTCGCTGGAGCGAAGTCTGCTCGAAAAAGAATAAAATAGACTTCGCTGGAGCAAAATCTGTTCGGAAAGGTAGAATAGAATAGACTTCATTGCAGCGAGAAGTCCACTCAAAAAGCTCGAAAAGGAATAAAATCCTATTGGAATAGAAGAATTGGAATACAATCGTAACGATATTCTTGTATTCGAAAATCTGCCACAGTTAACAGCGATTAACTAACATTATTATTAAATTTTCGATCAAATGTTTTAGCCCACGAAAGTGCATGCATCAATAAACGAATTTCCTTAGGCCATACAATTGATTTCCAAAGATGTTTAATCAAAGCGTACGAACATCACACTGCAGCAGCGGCGGTTTAAGTCGCCGTAGCCTGCGGTTGCGGCGGCGTCGGCGCCTGTGTGTTGACATTTGGCCTATAAAATCGGTTGACTAATTGTTTCAAGCTCATTACGACGCCTAGTCCGGTACCCGGTTCCATGTTGATGAACGAGTCAAGATTATCCTTGCAAGCTGAAACGTTCGAAATGCAACCGATGAATGAGAAATGTTACAAACGAATAATTATGTGTACACATGTACATGCTGTTCGTGAATCATAGCTCGATCAAGATAGCGGTGATTAGAGAGGAGATATTAGACAATACTGTTGCGAATACTTTGATTTCGAGCAGACTGTGATGTTCCACAGAAATCACGCAAAAATTCTCTCGAAAGTCTCGAAAGTTTCTTGGTCCCCTACATACTTGGCGTCGAAATTGGAGGATAATCCGGTGGTGTCTTGATCCACGTGCCATCCTCTCGCTTCATGTGATGTCGGCTTGACGCGAAGTGTTGCAGATACGCGCTGGCGGGCACCAGACGGAATTTTCTGTGATATTCAGGCCGCACCGCCTCGTCGGACCTGAAGGTCTCCGTCGCATATTTCCAGAAATGCGTGGGAAATGGCAGGGAGCTCTCTAAGTCGTATACCACCGCTCTTTCATCGGGCGCGTAGATGAGAATGGCGTGATAATCCTGCGGAGACAGGATAACGGTCTCGTGTGAAGCGCTACGAGAGACAAGGATACTATGACGGTTTTTAATTAATTAGAATTCAATACTGCGGTACTGACCCACACAACCAGCTTGTCCTCATCTTTTCCCGCCCGCTGGCGCCAAAGGGGGACGCTTCGGCGTGGATTGCTGACGAAAACAACGTGACAATGTTGCAATTCGGAAGGATGCCTAGTCGCTACATCCTGACAGAGCTTCCATACGTTCTCTTCGCTGAAATCCGGTACACACTGCCTCGATCAAAAGCGTCCGTGTAACATAGCGATTCGTTTCCGACGCGATACACGCGACTTACAAAGGAATCGTTATACACGTAATTAATGAAATATGTACAAACGAAATTGGCAAAGTGCAAATCCCGCTCCAACAAACACAAATGGGTAAATAAAAAATACAATGTATGAATAAAACGTTAAAAAATACCACAAAACGTAATACTTCATATTGCGTCATTATTAAGCCAAGGAATCGAGGTGAAAAAAGCCTGAGTAAAAATCGACCTAATATATATTGGGTTGGCCAAAAAGTAATTGCGTTTTTTTCCAATAGATGGACATACATGTCTTGAAATGTAACTAATTTCATTCTAAACCGCAAATTCATTATGTAGGTTAACAACTCGCAGTTCAAGCTTGTTTTAGAAAAAGAAAGTACACGATTTCGTTAACAATTGTTTGTTTGCCGTCGATTTCAAAATGGAAAATCAAAAAGAACATTTTCGTCATATTTTGTTTTATTACTTCCGAAAAGGGAAAAACGCTGTGCAAGCTCATAAAAAGTTATGTCATGTATATGGCGAAGATGCTTTAAAACTGCGGCAGTGTCAAAATTGGTTTACTAAATTTCGATCTGGAAATTTTAATGTGAAAGATGCACCACGCTCAGGAAGGCCAATCGAAATTGATGATGACAAAATAAAGGCACTGATCGATTCCAATCGGTGTTTAACGACACGAGATTGCTGAGAATCTTAACATATCGAAATCGAGTATTGAAAACCATTTAAAACGACTTGGATACATTAGTAAGCTCGATATTTGGGTACCACATGAGCTCAAAGAAATTCATCTCACTAAGCGTATTGACATCTGCGATTCTCTTTTGAAACGTGAGGAAAATGATCCATTTTTGAAACGTATGATAACAGGCGACGAAAAATCGATCGTCTACAACAACGTCAAACGAAAAAGATCGTGGAGCAAGCGTGATGAACCTGCTCAAAGCACTTGAAAAGCAGATATTCACCAAAGAAAGATTATGCTGTCAGTCTGGTGGGACTGTGTATTTTGAGCTGCTTGCAAGGAATCAAACCATTCATTCAGACGTATACTGTCGTCAACTGGATAAATTAAATGATGCCATCAAACAGAAACGTCGAGAATTGGTGAATCGCAAAGGTGTTGTGTTTCACCATGATAACGCTAGACCACACACAAGTTTGGTCACTCGTGAAAAATTGTTGCAGCTTGGATGGGATGTGTTACCACATCCACCATATTCGCCAGACCTGGCACCATCAAATTACCATTTGTTTCGTTCTTTGCAAAACGCCTTGAATGGTAAAACCTTTACTGCTGATGAGAACATCAAATCGTTCTTGGAATTGTTTTTTGCTGAAAAAGATAAGAACTTTTTTGAGCGCGGAATCATGAAGTTGCCTGAAAAATGACAAAAGATAATCAAACAAAATGGACAATATATTGTTTAATAAAGTTTTTGTTTCCCATGAAAAATTCGCCTTTTATTTATATAAAAAAAACGCAATTACTTTTTGGCCAACCCAATAGATGTGTGTGTTTTTCATAATTAATTATGTAACCAGTCGAAACATATGTACACTGTAATTCAAACATTACAATTTCTATAAAACATTAGATTAAATATAAAGATTTATTTAAGAGTATAACAAATATTAATGGAAGCTTGATCGCACACACACATCTGTTACAAAATACAATTATTATATATATATATATATATATATATATCTATATATATATCATGTATGAACAAAGAAAAATATGTTTAGGAAATGTGTATTGGATTGTCTGGAAAGCTCCTGCTAATTTTCTAGCAATATTCAGCACGTTATTTTTACATATGTATGCGTCAAGTATAACGAAAGGAATATAATATCAAGTTCTAACAGAAATATACAGCAAAGCTTAATCCGTTGATTCAGGAATCACTTTAAAAATCGCAGAGATCGCCAGGAACGTTGACGGATGCAATGCGCTGCTGTTAGATCGACCAATCACGATTAATATAACAAAAAAATAACCGAGGAAAACTTAATCCAGTTTCCCGTGCGGGCTACGTGTCCTTCGCAATTATAAGAAAGAGGCAAGCAATCTAAACGCGTTCGTGCGAACGGTTTAACAGAACAGCGGCATCGCGTGCGCCACGTTCTTGTCGTGCGCATTATCTATCGCATACAATATTAATTGCAATGAAAACGGGCTCGTATATTCGCGCCGCTTAAGTGGCACACAAACGAGCCGTCAATAAAACGGTGTAAAACGGCATGCCTGGAGCAGAGCGGGTACCCGTTCGTCTGAAACGAAAACCCGTTTCACATAATATCAACCGAAAGGCCAACGCAAAATGCAGGACATGCGATTGTATCAAGCTCCTGTCACATCCCCGACACGCGCACAATCGATTTATTTACATTTACTTCTGAAATTTGTTTGCGCACTCTGTATTTATTGATGGATCTATACGCGCACAAAATGATGGATATATTCTTAACAAGTGGACAATGTGCCAAAATTGAGTGTTTATGTACTGACTGAATTCTTAAACTTTTCAGATATCTATATAAAATAAAAATAAACAACTTCGACATAAGTTAATATAACATGCTTGAATTCGGTAAATTTTAATTAGTCTTTAAGAGATTTTGTTAGATAATTGACATAAAAAAACTCTAATAAACATAAGAAAGGCCGCCTTACAGAAATTTATATTCATACGGAAGGAATTATAGGTTCAATGAAATTAATAGATCATAGTAAAAGTCTATGAATTGATGTATTAAGACAGATAACAATTTCCGAAAAATAGGAACAACTGGAGTTGATAATCATATTACATTATCTCTCTGATGCAATATAATGTTTCATTATATTGTAATCTATATATTTGATTGACCACATTAATTATCGTTTAATAAAGTATAAAATAATTCAATGAAATGATACTATTAATAAGAATTAATGTACTAAATGTCATAAGTACTCTTCCGTTATTAAGGGGTTACATACCTCCAGAATTTTCAAACAATCGATTTTTTTTATTACTGATTTTCATTCTTTATACTTTTAAAAATATAATAAAAAAAGAATTAGTGAAAAATTCCAATCCGTAACGAAGATATAACAATAAATATGACCGCGCGTCAGGAGGCGGGCCGCGGCGCGCAGCTGCGCGTGCGGCGCAGGATACCGCAAAGAAGCTCGAACAGCCCACAGATTACAGAGAACTGTACAAAATATAAAAATTATCGAGAAGGAAGGCACGCAATATGAAATTGGAATGGGAGATTAAGCTCACTACAAAAATTAATATTTACACGATTTTTACTTCTCAAACTTTAAACGCGTTTTTCTCGAAACCAGTTTTTTTGACACGGTCGGCACGATAACTCGAAGAGTTTTCAATATTTTTAAAAATTTTTTGTTCTCAAATCTTCGTAATCGTTTTGTCTATAGTCTATAAAGCCATTTTTTTGCAATTTTGTTTAATACAATTTTTATAAACAATTAAAGACCGAAATTTTGCATGAAAACATGAAGTTCAACTTTGACATGGCATAAATTGTTTATTTTTTTGAAATTAAAAAATCTGGCTCGATAGACTATAACTACAACATTACTTTACAAGAAATTTCTTGCATTTGTCAGATCCATCAATGTTACAAGAAGATATCGTGCCGACTCTGAGGGGACATTTTTTCAGCAGCGGTCCAATTAATGCCACAAAACTTCATTTTATTAATATTCAAAAATTTATTATTAATTATTTTTTTACACTTAAAGGACCAGTAAATCATATGCAATTCATATTTTACTTTATTATTTCAGATATACCCCCCAAAAAAATTCCCCAAACATATCAATTTTTCGCCGCTATGGAGGTATGTAACCCCTTAAATGAGTATTATCTCTCAAAAGAATGCTAAAGCACGTTTGACATGTGACACATTTACGTCCCAAGACGAGACATCGCCGAGACAACAATCAGAGGCTACTTTAGTATAAAATAACCTCCCCTCTTTTGCCTCTTTGTTTTTTTTTTTCACTTCCTCTCGGATTTTATATAACCAACAAACATGCAAGGACGCCATCGGTCCACCTAAAAAATTGCTTGTTTTTCTATCACGTGCGCAGTCTGGATTTACGGATACCGAGACACGTAGACACTTCGTTCTACGAGTAAGCGTCAATTTTCGCTAGCGGAATGTGGTTTACGACGCCCGGCGGCGTGCACCAGTTCGAATCGCACAACATCGCAAACACCGCAAATATGGCCGCGCGCTCGCTCGCTCGCCGCTCGCAAGCTCGGCTCTGCACCGCCGCAACGTATCGATCGGAGCGCGGATGCATGCCGCAAGACGACAGCGTTTACTCGCCCGAGGATCGATTGGCGCGGGCACGTATACTCACCAGTAGCAGCTGGTGTTCACGCAGTCGGATGCCTTCGTGAACAGCGGCACCAAGGGCTTAGCGTTCCCGGCCACGTGAGCTTCCACGGCCATCCCTCGCTCCTCGTGCCCGCGAGCGCACGGAACTGCCGACGGACGCGGAACCACGACGCGGGTGCACGACGCGACCCGCCTCGCACTGCAGACGCGACGTCGAACCACGCGTACACCGCGTGTCAAACGTACCGCGTCTCCGGAGCTCGCGCCCTCGGGCTCTCTCCCTTTCTTCGGCCGCGATCCGAGCAGCAGACCGCTCGAAGATCGTTTGACTGCTGCACCTCACCGCGCGACGGTATTAAACGCTGCCTCTCCCCCCTCCCGCGCGTATCGAGTGAAACTCCCCCACCACGCGGCCACCGAGTGAAGAAACTGCGCACCGGCCGCATCATTGTCCTGGCGACTCGTACTTGAATGCGTGACGCGGGACGTCACGTCGTGCATCATGTCTCGATTTCATTGGGATTGTGTAAAATTTATAGTTTCGTTGTTTGTTGCTCGTCTCCCCCCTAGCGATGCGTTGAGTATGTGTTAACGGTTACATTGATTACATTTAAAAAAAAAAGAGTAAAAAGAAGCGCTACATAATAAGGAACAATTTTTTATACAACTTGGTTGGTATTAGAAAATGCATGAACCATGACAGTTCTGGATTCAATGCAATTGTAAATTCCGGAAGAATAGATGTGTTTTTATGAAAGAAACTTGATGTTGCAAAAGCTTGTTTTGTTAAATATTATATTTCATCTTTTTTCATATCTGTTTATAGTATCAAATAACACTAAGAGATAGAATAAAATTAATTAGTTAATATAATTTGATACAGCAGCGCAAAGATCTTTGCCATTAAATACTCTTTGTTATTTAATAAAAATATTTTTAGGATACATTTTGCAAGGGATTTTATTATAATTGTGTTAGCACGAAAATCAATAAACAATCAAAATCAAATCAAGATCAATCAAAATCAAAAACAATAAACATAATTTATGCAATTTAAAAAGTTTCTTTTTAAATGCAGTTTTGCGTCGCACCTAGTCTCGCTTATATCGCCTCGCCATCAAAATCAGCAGCTTTAATGCAATAGATCTTATCGGAGACTGTAACATGGGCGCAATATCACGCAGCGTGCATGTTTTCGTTGGTGCCCGATAAACGTTGATAAAATGAGAGATGTATTGCATTTTTATTCAAGATATACCGCGAAATGTTAATCACATTTACTCGACGACGATCTCTCACTAATGACTCGTCAAACGACAAAATTAAAATTCATGCGCACTTATAATCGTGAAAGATTAATTCCTGGGCAAAAACCGCTTTACATGTTAATATAATCGCTAATCAATTTTGCATATATAATTCTATGCAGAACATCTTGTACGTTATAACTCGAATATATATTCTAAGAATACAGAATTGCGTTTCTGCAATTCTATATTGTTATTATCAGCATTAGATGATGACTTTGCTGATAATAAAATGAACCTTGGACCTTATAAATATCACGTGACTTAAGTATCTCTCGTAAACATATTGCATATACTCTTGCCAGTTGCAATTGCGTCTTCGTGAGACCTACGCGTTTACAAAACTTATATACCAGTGTCACAAAATATTGAGGCAGAGCACAGCACAAAATAATACCGCAACAATGGCTATAAATGCTGCAAAAGTTGTACTTAAACAGGGAAAGAGTGCGCTCTTTATATGCGATGTACAGGAAGGCTTCAGGAAAGCTATTTTCCAATTCGACAAGATGGCTCAAAACTCATCAAGACTGGTAAATCTGTCAGATGATTAAACACTTTGTATTCTTCTTTTTGAATTCTATTTTTAAAAATAATTGAACAACAATTTGTGCATGTACGTTAGAAGGTTATGTCATTTTCACAAGCATCGAATTTCCTTTTGAATTAATAAATATTATTGATAATAAAATCACTATGAATTATCATGTGAAATGTGTAATTGTTACAGATCAACGCCTTGAAACTCCTGAACGTGCCTATGCTGAGCACTGAACAAAACCCGAAGGCTTTAGGAAAAATAGTTTCGGAACTTGATATTTCTGCAGCTAAAGGCCCCTTTGCTAAGACCCAATTCAGCATGTGTACTCCTGAAGTAAGTATATATACGTCTCATGTCCCATTAAATGTTAACATTAAATACAAGTATTTATTTATTTTACTCTTTTTAGGTTCGCAAGGAACTTGCAACACTTTGTCACGGAGAGAGACCGGAGTCCATCATACTCATAGGCCTCGAAACACACATCTGCGTGGAAAACACTGCTATCGATCTAAGACAAAATGGCTATGAGGTTCACACTGTGGCAGACTGTTGCTCCTCTCGTACTCAAGAAGACAGATTATTGGCTCTGGAGGTAATAATCACTACATGCCTTTTTAAATTACAGTGTTTAATATCTCAGGAATACCAACGAATGATATATCCTCTTCACAGAGAATGCGAGACATGGGATGTCACATAACTACCACCGAAAATGTTCTATACAAAATAATGCGCGACTCAAATCACGAGCAATTCAAAAAAGTGCTGACTTTCGTTAAAACACCATCCGCATACACAGGATTGGTTCCTGTCTCAAAAATATAGTTCCATATTTTTTGAAACGTACAATTTTTTCCAGAAGCAAAGATTGCTGCATATATCTCACTTGGCATTTGGTATAACTTGTTAAAGATATATACTTTGATACATCATGTTATTA
The DNA here is from genome assembly GCF_003672135.1 of Ooceraea biroi. NCBI lineage: Eukaryota > Metazoa > Arthropoda > Insecta > Hymenoptera > Formicidae > Ooceraea > Ooceraea biroi. Next base: position 5,421,527 of record NC_039506.1, read on the forward strand.
AGCTGTTACAGTTTTGAGAAATAAAACATAAAATTACTTTTATATACCAAAATATCAGTGCTTTATTTATACGAAGTACATTGAAAGTAAGTCGAAAGACCACATATTCCTAAATTAGACACCTTTTTAAATGGGGCGAGACCATTGGATTCAATCTTCAATTTATCAATCTAGCTGTCTCCTTCATTTCATACCTGTTGAACCAAATCCTCCTGCACCTCTATTTGTTTCACTCAGACACTCCACCTCTTCTATCTGAGGATATGTGATTTTCTCACATATTAACTGAGCTATACGATCACCAGGTGCAATATCAAAATCCTCGTGGCTGTGATTAAATAGTACTACGCCCAGATTTCCACTGTATTAAAAAAAAAACAGACAATATAATATATGATACACTGATATTCTTTCACGATTTGTAATATGTAGTAACCACGTACCGGTAATCCGCATCTATAACGCCTGCACCTACGTCTATGTGATTTTTCCACGCTAATCCAGATCGCGGTGCGACCCTGCCATATGTACCGGGAGGAACTTCTATTTGCAGATCAGTCTTAACTAATTCCTTGCCATGAGCTGGTATAATGTACTTGTATGCGCTGTGTATTGCACAGAAAAAAGAATGCTTTCAAAATCCTTCACGTGATTCCCTTCACTGATAATTGAAGTACGAAAAGAGAAATTTTGCAGTACAACAAATATGTTACACGTATAATAACGTTACTTCTCCATTCAAGATCAATCCTCAAGTGTGTACTTTGTACATCTTGTCGAGGTTATTAAGCTCAGTAACATTAAAGTTCCTTAAGTTCTCTATTTTTTTTACTCATTCTTAGATAAATTATTGCAAAAAAAGCTTTATCAATTGGATCGCTCATCGTGTTATCTGTCTAACGTTTAGGAGCAATTAGAGATAGCAATCAGCTGTGGCTAGAAAGGTGACCGTACCTTCGTAGATCGTATCCCGCTGCATACTCCGAACCTTTGACCGGCGCGAATGCCTTGTCCGACAATTTCGCGAATTTCAGCACTAGCTCTGTGGTCCCTGCCATGACAAAATTATTTGTACGTCAACGTGGGTCGTGGTTCCGCGAACGTAGCTCAACTCTGCCCTCCTATGTTTCGGCCGGTCTCCCGCCAAAATTTTGGCGGTAAACACATGCCCGTGCCTATCTTCATTTTACATTTTATGTAAAATGTGGGCCTAATGCCATTTAATCAAGGATTTCATTCATAAAAATCGAGAAAATCCTTGCAATATCCTCGCGAAGACTGTATAACAATCGTTACTCTTAATTGAAAGTTGAGGCGCGAAATTTAAATGTACCCATCGTTCGGTGTACCATGAACAGTGCAAAAGATAGAACGAAACGTTGCATTTGGTAGATTCCTATAGTTACTCTTCTCATCTAGTCTATCCTCTACGATTCTTGTATTTTGTTTCAATTGATAATACGATTGCCTATTTTATATTGCAATATGATGGTGTTAAGAAAAGACAAATGCAAATTATCAAAGTAGATTGCATACAGAGAATACCCAGGCAGCACACATTGGTTTCAAAACCGTTTCATAAACGTTTTGCTGTAACGTTTATTTAGGAGAAAAATGTCCAACGAAAAAACGTTAGGAGAAACGTTTCTTTTTCGGCAAAAAAACGTTTCAGAAACCATCAGAAAAATATTTATCAATTCTATATATCAGTGCCTCAAAGATAGACAAAGATAGAGTTAAGTCACATTTTTGTAAAAAACTAGATTTTTATATTTTATGAATTACTCTCTAAATTTCGTGTAGTCGAATCTCACTCTTTTGAAATATCACTTCAAGTAATAGTGATCTCAAAAGTTTCAAAAGAAAAGAAGAAGAAAAGAGTATTGGATCGGTTTTCCGGATGGTTATTTACAAGGTGATAACACAAATGTTACTTGCGAGAACGTCACGTCTGGTCTGGCCATCTATCGGTCGCTTGGTGAATCAGAGGTGGGAATCACACACACTTGTGTTGATTTTTGTCTCTCGTTCCATAATCGAGTACATTGAAACGTATGATGTAAAAATAATTAATACTCGCAAAGTAAGTAGAAATTACTATTTTTTCTATAATAATTATATAATTTCAAATCAATTTAATAAAACACATTTTTCGTTTCTGTGGAAAGGTGAAAAATACGTTTTTAAAATTGAGGTCTAAAAACGGTTTCTATTTAAACCGTTTCTTAAATGGTACTTTATGTTTCTTAGGCATTAGATACGTCTAAGAAACATATATTAGGCTAACATGTGCTGCCTGGGTAACGTCCATATACATACTATTGGGTTGTTCGGAAAGTTATTTCGTTTTTTCAAGGAAAAATGAAAGGCGGTTTTTTCATATTTAGAATCAATTTTATTCAGTGATGTATTGGCCATTTTGTTCCACTACCTTTCGCCATCTTTCTGGCAACTTTAAGACTCCACGCTCATAGAAGTCCTTCTCCTTATTGACAAAAAATTGAAGCAAGTGATTTTTGACGCCTTCATTTGAATCGAAGTTTACATTGTTCAAAGAATTTTGTAGAGACCGGAACAAATGGTAATCGGATGGTGCCAGATCAGGAGAGTATGGTGGGTGTGGTAGCACATCCCATCCAAGCTGTAAAAGCTTCTGGCGAGTGACCAAACTTGTGTGTGGTCTGGCATTGTCGTGATGGAATACGACACCTTTCCTATTCGTCAATTCCGGTCGCTTCTGCTTGATGGCAGCATCCAATTCATCCAGCTGACGACAATACACTTTTGAATCAATCGTCTGGTTGCTTGGTAGTAGCTCGAAAAATACGATTCCCTTCCAATCCCACCATACAGAAAGCATGATCTTCTTTTGATGAATATCTGCCTTGGATGTCGATTGAGCAGGTTCATCTTGCTTGGACCATGATCGTTTTCGCTTAACATTGTTGTAAACAATCCATTTTTCATCTCCAGTTATGATTCGCTTCAAAAATGGTTCATTTTCTTCACGTTTCAACAATGAATCGCAGATGGTAATGCGTCGAATCAAGTCAATTTCCTTTTGAATTGTGTGGAACCCAAATATCGAGCTTCGAAACGAATCCAAGGCGTTTCAAAGGATCGTAAACGGTCGAATTCGATAAATTTAACTTTTCAGCAATTTCGCGTGTTGTTATGCGACGGTTTGCATCCACCAGAGCCTTTATTTTCTGTCATCAGCTTTAATTGGCCGACCTGAACGTGGTGCATCTTTCAAATCGAAATTTCCAGTACGAAATTTCGAAAACCAATTCTGACACTGACGTTCACTCAATACATCTTCTCCGTACACGGCACACAATTTTTTTCTCGCTTGCACTGCATTTTTACCCTTTCGGTAGTAAAAAAGCAAAATATTACGAAAATGCTCACTTTGATTTTCCATGTTTGATGTGATGCCAAAAAAAATTACTTGACAGATCGCAACACAATAAGATACTAAATGACGTCTGAAATGTCAGTTGTCAAAATATAAAACGAATTTGCCACTTAGAGTAAAGTTAAGTATCGAGGAACGCGACTAACGACATCTCTTTGTGAAAAACGAAATTACTTTCCGAACAACCCAATAGATTGGTTCAAAAGGTTTGTTTTTTCGTTGTTTAAGCTGGTGTCGAGTTAGTATCAATATATTTTTCCCATTTGTATTTCAACTTATGCATAACGAGTTTATTTAAAAGGAATGCTTACACAAAAGCGACAAACTTTTTGCACCAACCTAGAATATCTACACATGGATCTCCATGTGTATAGCAGTAAATCAACTATAAAACTACCACCGTCATTATTATCACAGCGTTATTGATACCAGCGAGAACCGACCTCTCATGCGACTGCATAAAATGCGCCACATATAGCTCGCCATTGTTCGCATATAAACCAGCAAAAGAGCGAAACGCGTCGACTCATCTGATATTCGGAGAAAAACTGCTTCTCCACATGCGAGTGTGCGTGCATGTGCTCGGCCGGCGCAACGCGCATGCGCGACTCACGGATGCGAGAATCGATAATTGTCACGCCAGTTATGAATCCGGCATGATCACCGATTGTTGTTTAACAGCTCGTTGATAACGATCGACAGTTTGCTTAAAGTTTTCTTGGCAAAATATCAATTTTCGTGCCTCTTTTAATTTACTTTGATTGATTTATTTTGATAAATTTTGATAAATATTATTTTGATAAATGTAACATTACTTTTTAAGCAATTTTTACTGAAAACTTTTATCTAATTTGATGTAAATGGATATAATTAGATATAATAAGAAATGCAAAAAGCTTTTGTTTTATTTTAATCTATTTAATTATATTTATTGTAATTTAAATAACAGTAGTTTAAAGGATAAAGAATTTTTTACATATACTTAACTTAAAAATTTAATTTATTTAATTAAAAAATTAAAAATTAAACGTTATTCTCCCTTATCTCCGGAGTTGCCTTATTTTTGGAGCGGCGGACCGCTCCTCCGTCCTGTTTCTCTTTTTTTATCCGGGTATTCACAGCCGATATGTTGCTGCCCACGATATCGGTAAATGCATTATGCGCGTATATCCCGTCCTCCGCCTTGTTAATCGAACCGTTTATGTTGTGCATTAATTACAGGTGCTGCGCGCTCCCTATTTTTGCTGTATATATAGCGTTATAGTGGAGCTGTTCCCTCGTATCGCGATGCAACGTTAACGTTTGTAAGTCGTTAACGCAAAGAGCATACGATGCGCGGACAGCAAGGACTACTGCCACAACAAGGTCAGGAGTCGTTTTTATAAGGGAAAAACGGCAAAACTATAATGAGACTGAAAATAACTGTGAATATATAACGAGTCGTACGTTCTGACATTGCTGACAAGGTCTGCGATGTGCCTGTCTTGTCATGAAAGTCGTCGAGCGTACACCTGATTAATTATTGCAAAAGGGCCTCGAGCCGGGTCGATGGAGACCCTCGAACTTAACCTTATGTTTTTAATAAAAATGCAATATAATGCGCTTCGATAAGAAAAATGCGTATCGGCGCAATAGAAAATTGCTATGATTAACTTGATCCACGTGTTGTAAAGGTCGAATAGTTCAGATAGACTCAATTCACATATGTCTCAATTATATTTGATACTACTAGGTTTCATAAATATTTCGAGAACGCTGGCAAATTTCTCTCTGATCAACGTGGTATATCTTATAATAAAAATCAATTTTCAGATTACACCCGGCCGGTGAATCCATTTGGTGTCTAAAAAGATCATTCAGAATTTTTCGAAGAAATGTTTTACATTATTGAAGATTTTACCTTCCTCCTAAAAGAAAGTTGATAGTAAAGGAAGTTTAGTATCATTATAAAAAAAATTCAGTCTGCTGCAAAATGCCACAGTCTCCAAATTGTTAGAAAATATGAAATACGCATCCAGGGTATTAAATTTGTAAATAAATTCAATTACTTATTTAGTTTACGAGATTCTTTCAATATTATCTTGATTTCAAGATTATTACGTAAGTGCAATGATTACTTAAATAGCTAAAAAAAATGTTTCTATGTAGAAGTGACAAAATGATACCATTGTCTTAAATCCAATATATTGTAATACATTCAAAACGCGATAATTAATTAATCTGTTTTGTATTAATTGATCAGAATGAGAAGGAACGAGAAAAGTTGTTCAGATTTGGCGGGAAGAGCGCCATTGATTTAGTATTTTAGTTCATCCTCGCGTCTACTAGCGGTGCTTCAACTACTGCCTTCGACAGTGATGCAATCTAGATATTCCATGATTAAGGATATAACATTTTTGCCAGTTGTTTACTGTATGCTGTAAGGTGTAGATTGTCAGGTTAAAACTGAAAGATACTCCGCTAGAACCTATATTGCGATTAAAAATACAACAAAAGATGATTCCGGTAATTGTAATATTTTTTCTATCTGATTAACTAAAATTAGTTTCAACTTTAGCGTAGTTTAACACTAATTGTATGGTATACTTATACATGTATCATCGACTTATATATGTTTTTGGATGCAATGGAGATTTTAATGTTGCATTTTCAGGCATGCGACACCTTAAGAATTCTTCACTTGCCTCCACATCTCTCTGACGATCGGCGCAATGAGCTATTGCAAAAGTATGGTGCCATAAAAACCAGAACGCTACGAAGATCCAACAAATACACTGTTACTTTTGCAAAGTTTCTAAACCAACAATTGGCGGCAGAAGCTCTGCTGCGTTTGCATCAGTTGAATGTCAGAGGACAGTACCTGTCAGTGGAGTATGCTAAGAAACCTACCTCCGCTGAACTTTCAGAGGAGAGTACTGAGCAAGAAACACCGGCGAACAATGATACGCAAGCAGAAACTACTAATAAGTCCCAAGTTCAATCGTTTCTACGAAAATTAAACAGTTGGACTATGAATCATGAGTTTAGTCAACCACCTCCACCAAATATAAAGTATAGATATACAGCACCAACAAGAAGTACGTTAATAAGGATAGCTATACAGCTATTGACGAAACCAGCGTTTTATACACAGGTAAATGCTCAAATTCTTAATCCTTGTCACGAGACATGTAGTTTTCATCAATGATGCAATTATAATTGGTGATGATAACATTACAGCCATCACATATATCTATAGGTATTGCATTTAATGAATAAGATGAATCTACCACCTCCATTTGAGGAATTGGAGGAAGAATTTCCTATGCTCAAGGAGGTGTACGATATGGAGAAGTACAAGGATATTTTTGGTAATAAAATCATGGATCAATCAAGAATCAATTATATTTATTATATAATTATATATTGATATTCTTAAAATATGCTAAATTTATCCTGGAAACAGATCTTGTGATAAGATTTTTTTTCTATATTTTCTAGGTACACTACACGAGCACACAAATGAAGGGATGGAAGAAGAAGAAGAGGAATCCGAGTTAGAGTCAGATGGAGAAGACAACACCAGATTACCGGAAATTATTCCTGTCCTTAAAAGAAAACGGTTACAGTCGACGAAGCGCATGAAGATACCGAAGTTCGTGAAGCCTACCAAGAATACTACCCCTACTTTATCCACGCAGAAGGTTAAGCCGGAGGATATATTTGAATCCGTTCAACGTAGCGAGGCGAAGAATCTCAAGATCGAGTTAAAGACTCTGGATAAGCCGTTGGAGGTGGCGGCTGCCGAGCAGGATGACAATGTCGCGGTAGACAGTGGATTCGGTTTAATATTTCCGACAAATAAGGATGCCGAAGATAGGGAGGACAGCGGGGAGAGTACGGAGACGCGGAAAAATAAGTTTATTACTTCGGAGGAGTTGGCAGCCAACAGAATTTCCGCCAATGACCAGAGGGTGCTCCCCGTTTTCAAAAATTATCATCCAGGCAAGCCCTCCAATCGTCTCTACATAAAGAATCTCACCAAGCAGGTGGAGATGAAGGACCTAGATTATATTTATCAAAGATTCGTCATCGCGGGACTGAAAGATGCCGAGAGCGAGTAAGTTTGGGGACACCTTCTACTACTGTAGCATTTAAGATCTTTTACTTTACATCTTGTAATTTGTACATTAACAGATTGCGTGTGTTACTAACGTGTGCCTACGTTACAGATATGATTTACGGCTTATGCAGGAGGGTAGAATGAAGGGGCAAGCTTTTATTACCCTACAAAATGTTATGCAGGCGCAAATGGCCCTCGAGGAAACTAACGGATACATATTGAAAGATAAGCCCATGGTTGTACAATTTGCAAAAGCTGCCAAAAGTTAGGAACTATTTCTATTTTAATATAACCGTAATTTTGATTGTTTTATGTTACATTTAATTTTATGTCACGATTAAATGACATTATTCACTGTTTATTGCTCTTTCGAAACATTATGATTCTAAAACTTTCTTATTTATTGCCCAAAAATTGCACGATCTAAGAAAAAGAGACCGAGTTAAAACGGATAATACAAGTATCGTAAATTAGGTCGAAGATGATCATATTATTGCAGTTTTATTCAACAATTAACAATCGGTAATACCTAATTTGCCTATATTGTACTTGCACGAGAAGAATCCAGCATTATTCAGAACCTAACTAACCTTGAATTTAGATGAAGATTTTAGCAGCTGGTTTCGTGCAACTCTTCAGAATTCATCTACGTGATTTATCTACGCTAACAAAGCATCCAGTGCTTTTGTCACCTCGGCGAATATCTCCTCCACTGCTCCCTCTGCATTAATCTAAAACGGTATGATTAATTTTCGTCAGAAGAAATAAATAAGATATAAAAGGAAGGGGATACATATGCTGCTAAAATAAGCAAACGATTCTTTCCAATGTTCGAACTCACCCTGACAACTTTATCTTTGTAATGTTCCACGATCTCGTTATTCTTCGAATTGAATATCTCAATTCGCTTATTTATTGTCTCTTCGTTATCGTCCGCCCTTTGGGACACAGCGGCACGTCCGAGAAGCCTCTTCTTCAGAGTCTCGTTTGATACGTCGAAGAAAAGAATCAAGTCGACGGGACAGACCTATGTAACGATGCGTTAATAATTTAAAATAGAAGAACAAGAAGAAAACACAAAAGAATGGGCGATTCTTACATTTTGCTCAAAGAGAATGCCTTGCTCCTTCTCACGAGGATATCCGTCGATGAGAAATCCGGTTTTTGTAGTGCCTGCTTCGCGAGCTTTGTCCATGTTTTCCTTTATAAGCTCCAACACGATGTCCTAGCGAAACCACATGATCTTCACACTGAGAAAAACGGGATTCGTTCGCGTCAGACGCGCGATGCATTTCTCTTGTTCTTTTTATTTATTTTTATTATTATTTTATCGTTATTAATTTTTTTAACACGCGCATGACTTCGACAATCGTGTACTAATTCTGATGCCAAATTTATCGATAAGATATAAATGCAATGATTGGGAAATAATTCGATTTATAATCGGAATAATACGTTAAATATATTTACCGTTGGTACGAATAGTCCTTTGGACATCAGATCTTGAAGCGACGCACCCCTTTCACTGCCGCTGGCGACTTCCGCTCGCAGCAAATCGCCGCTGCTTAAATGGAGAAATCCATATTGCTCGATCATACGATCGCACTGCGTTCCCTTACCGCATCCCGGTCCACCGATCACCCAGATCGTTTTCATCTTTCCCGCGTAAATCTGCTTTCAATGGCGATCGTTGGCGCAAAGATGGCGGTCGTTTGAATCCCTGAAAAATTTAAAGCAAAGATTTCAGAAGAAATTAGTATTTCGTGCGGCACTCGAACATTTCAAACGTCAAATGTTTCCGAATCGATGAAAGTGACGGCCGCTCGAAATTTTTAAGCATTCAAAACAATATTTCGAGAGGTTAACATTGTTCGTATATAATTTTAAACGCGAATTTACGAACGCCTTCCAATTGATGCCTTAGATTTCTTAGATTTTTAACGAGTTTAAAGACATGCACAATGCTCTAGTGTAAACTGTAAAGACGCAAAAGGTCTCGCTCCACGTTTTAAATAATTCTGCGGATATTTGACCTTTATACACTTTTCGCGATTAAGAACTCGTGAGTCGCTCTCGCCGAGAGATTCTACCTGAAGATTGATGAAACTCGTGATGAACGTCACGCCGAGATAGTAAAACAAGGCTTCGAAGTAACAGAAGACAACAGAGTGGGCAGAATACAACGAACGAACCATGAAAACTGAGCGAAATTTCGAATGTATCGATTGTCCGCCCGCTCACCGGCAACGAGACGCGCTTGCGCTCATGAAGAAGCTCATCGACGTTCGGCACTCCTCACCTTGAACTTTCCTAAATGCCTGCAAGCTACACCGTATCAAAAGCTCAACCAGCTACATGATGATTCTAACAGAAAATGTTTCAGCTGATTCATGAAATTGTAGAAACAAGAACTAAGGAAACTTTCTCACAAATTCGCTCTTTTAAAATTGAAATGAAATTTAAAATTGAAATAAAAAGAGACAGAGGATATAGGTTAAACGCGGCTGACTTCAAATGAGATTCACCGCCTGCGCAAATAACGACTCTTACCAAATCAGTGAATTGCACGCACCGTTTGGCCTGTTCCTCGTTCCTGTTGCAGAAATTAAGGTGAAACAGGTTCAAGTTAATTGACGAAGATCGTCAAAGCTGAATAGCGTTCGCGTGATATCGATTGCCCCGGGATGTGAAATTCAACGTGAAAACGTACGAGCGTGGTATGCAAAAGCGCGGAAACGACTAAAATACATCCGGCCCGGTCTCCCCGGGATTACGTGATGACAGAGCGGCGTATTACACAATATTAGTTACTCAGATCCATACAAATATAGCGACGAACGAAAATAAATCCGCAGAGGACCCTTCCTTGATCGCATCGCGCATTGTTTTGTAACATGAGCATATAATTTATGTAGTGAACCGCGTTTTGTAACATATAACTGATTGTGAGACGAACCTATTTTATTTCGCGCCTAAATTGTAGCCTAACATGAATAACACCCAGGCAGCACACACTGGTTTCAAAACCGTTTCATAAACGTTTTGCCGTAACGTTTCATAACCATTTTATTGAAACGTTTATTTAGGAAAAAAATGTCCAACGAGAAAACGTTTCTTTTTCGGCAAAAAAACGTTTCAGAAACCATCAGAAAAATATTTATCAATTCTATATATCAGTGCCTCAAAGATAGACAAAGATAGAGTTAAGTCACATTTTTGTAAAAAACTAGATTTTTATATTTTATGAATTACTCTCTAAATTTCGTGTAGTCGAATCTCACTCTTTTGAAATATCACTTCAAGTAATAGTGATCTCAAAAGTTTCAAAAGAAAAGAAGAAGAAAAGAGTATTGGATCGGTTTTCCGGATGGTTATTTACAAGGTGATAACACAAATGTTACTTGCGAGAACGTCACGTCTGGCCTGGCCATCTATCGGTCGCTTGGTGAATCAGAGGTGGGAATCACACACACTTGTGTTGATTTTTGTCTCTCGTTCCATAATCGAGTACATTGAAACGTATGATGTAAAAATAATTAATACTCGCAAAGTAAGTAGAAATTACTATTTTTTCTATATTAATTATATAATTTCAAATCAATTTAATAAAACACATTTTTCGTTTCTGTGGAAAGGTGAAAAATACGTTTTTAAAATTGAGGTCTAAAACGGTTTCTATTTAAACCGTTTCTTAAATGGTACTTTATGTTTCTTAGACATTAGATACGTCTAAGAACATATATTAGGCTAACATGTGCTGCTTGGGTAATATCGTAATCAAAAATATAGAGTAGATTTGGTCAAATTATTTAAACAATGAAGATCACAGAATTTTTATAATTACAAAGAAATGATGGATTTAATTGTTAAATTAAACATTATAATTGTGTATAAACAATGGCTCGATGAAGTACCTTTTTTTCCCCAAGTATAAACTCGTCTACGTTATTCCACCGCGATGAGATTAATGACATGCATTACTACCAAGCGACAAAATCGAAATCATCGTGACGGAATCATTCTTGAAAGGATAATTGCACTATCAAGCACTTCCTGAAAATGAGCCATGATACAATCGTATACTTGAACGTTGAACGTACTCGACAGGTCCCTTCTATCGATTCGGTCGAATTTTTACGTGTCGACTGATGCGTTCGTCGGGCAATCTGATTGGTTAGCGGAAAGAAATCGAACTAGACAGTGAAAAAATATCCGCAGTCTCGACCACAGACGTCTATTGACAATTGTTTGCAATCCTTTAAAGAATTTCTACAATAAATGAATAAACAACTAAACATTTAATATTCCTAAATTCGATTACACATTTATATTTGATTTTCAAACACTTTAACATAGTGCAAAAATAAAAAGATTTCGTGATATCCTTGACAAGTCCATATTTTCCGCCAATAAGGCGTTTTGAATTGCTTCATCCTGGCGATAACTTCAGACACATGCTAGTTTTTCTTTTCCTTCACTAGGTGACGTCAGACACATGTCATTATTGTCATCATTGTCGGGGAGCGTCTTGAACTGCCCCGGACCGTTCCGGACGGTCAGCAGTTTGCCTCGTGTCATGATTATGTTAGATTAGTTAAATTGCACAGTTAGATCGTCTAGCTTGTAGTGATTGACTGACACTGTCATTAATGGCTTCCTTAGTTGCGGATTACGGGACCTCCTCCGGCTCAGACAGCGAGGCGAACGACGACAATGCAGATAATGCGTAAGTTTAGGCCACTGTGTCAAGCAGAGTAGGTGTATTCTGTTTGTTTTATCCTCATTAGCAGTCCCCTGTGCTCCTTCCTAACCTAAAAGCTTCGCATCCAACAAGAAGGCATCAGAAACTCTCAAGTTACATTAGAGGAACTATATATATATATATATATATATATATATATATATATATATATAAATTATGTTACACTAGCAGGCATTTAAACTATGCAACCGGTATATGTATGCAGAATGCGGCTTGTTCTTTGTAATCTGATATTGCCTCACCGTTAGCTTCAAGGGTGACCAGAAGGTGGAATCAGGAAAGGAGGATAATGAAGAAGGAGAAGAAGCAGACGATAATGATAAAGATAAAAGCGACAGAGAGAATGATGGTCACATGAGGATAATCGAAACAGCAGCTTCCAAAGAAAAGCTTCCATTACCTACGCCGGACTTCAATAGCGCACCCACGTTACTCAGAACTTCGGTCTTCTCGAATCCGTTCGTCGAGGCAGAGCGAGCAAAGAGCGCGATTCTGGAGAAGCACGTGAAAATGACACCCACGTTAGACGACACGAAGATGATAAATGGCCGCAAGATCTGCTGGAACTATCGCAAGGGCCGCTGCCGTTTTGGCCACAATTGCACTTTCGCTCATGACTCAGATCTGCATCGTAGCGCGGCGGAATTGGAAATTCTACGGGCACCGCAGGAGACGTTACTCTGTCAAACTCGATATAATGGACAACAGCAGCAACAGCAACAGCAACAACAAACGATACCATCAGCTATGAACGATGATGAGAACGAAGTGGATCAGGAGAACAATCAAACGGCGAATAGAAAACGTAAGAAGAGGCCCGGTCTGAGTCAATCATTGCTTCCGAGTAAGAAGGTCTTCAAGCTGTACAAAGCTCAACAACAAACCAAAACTGTCACTAGATGAATACCGTTCGTACGTTCATTCATTCGTTCGTTCGTTTCAGTAGCAGAGAGAGGTAATATTGTCTTCTAGCCAAATTGTTAATCGTTCTTCGCAGAAATGCGAGTTAAAAAGTACACGCAATGAGTACTTTCTTGCATGACGGAGCATTAAACGTTGTCCTTGCATACGAACAAAGATAATGAAGCAATTTTAAGAAGGAATTTAAAGGAGATTTTGAAAGAGAAAAATTAAAGGAAAAAGTGAAAAAACTCATTGCAAATAGTTTTCCATTCGCTTTCGTATTATGCTTCACTCGAAAATCGAGACTCATATTCTCTAACACCAAAGTGGAAGCTATCAGCATGTAACAATGAGATTAACGAGATCTCCCTAATGTAAGATTTGAGTTAACGTTAAACGTGCATTAATTAATATTAAAGCGATATAGATTTAAATGGAAAACTAATAATTTCCGATTTATGCTTCCAATGCGAATAACTGGCAATGTGTAGAATAAAAATATATTTCACTATTTGAGAAACTTTTGTTTCATATATATATATCTACAAAGGAATCTACATACATACAAAGGATACTTGATGTACAAAGCGCGCGCGTATGCAGTCTTCTTACGATTTGTCTCTTGCAACACAACCGAAGTGTAAACTATGTCTTCTCGTTATACTATTTTTTCGTATTTATCGTTATTTACTAGATATCTATTACGATTGTTCACTTATAAAAGAAAACCAAATAATATTTCATTATATACGATTGATATACAGGATTGTATTCTAATTATTATATGGTAATCCAAATAATATGTCGGATCCTCCGACAAATTTGGAAAAAATTCAATAAATGCATGTTCACACGGAAAGAAACATTCTGTATATCTGATAAAATAATACACACTTCCATGCGCTTCTATACAGGGTGTCCCGGGTTTTAACCGACAAACTGCGGGAGCATATTCTACTAGTGGAAATAAGAAAAAATTCTTATATCGAGTTTGCTTAGAAATGCTTTATTACAAAGTTATAAACCAATATTGAAAAGAAATATCAGATAAGTAACAACGGATTTTTTCACAAAAATAAAAATTATCTACGTAATGATTTAGTGACGCATTTCAAAATGTTGTCCTCGCACATCGATACAAGCTAGACATCGACGTAGTACAGAATTTGTTACGGTACGACATTCCTGAAAATTTTGTTGCATCTCAGTAACTGAATTAGTAATTCGTTGCTTTAAATCTATCTGGTACTCTCCTGTTAGGAAATCTACGTCGATACTCTCGTACGGCAGCTCGTGCATTTCCGTCACAGAATCCGTACACGAAATGAATATCAGTGTATTCCTCATTTGAAAACACTTTTGGCATTCTGATAGTAATTGCTAGTTGACACGACGATTGAAATCTAACAGCTACTGTTGTGAAAGTAACAATCATACTGAATCGTTTCAACATAGTGAACATGAATACATGTGAATACACATAACGTAAACATCTTCGACCTTCCAAATTCTACACTATGTTCCGTTGTTACTTATCTCATATTTCTTTTCAATATTGGTTTATAACTTTGTAATAAAGCATTTCTAAGCAAACTCGATATAAGAATTTTTTCTTATTTCCACTAGTAGAATATGCTCCCGCAGTTTGTCGGTTAAAACCCGGGACACCCTGTAGACTTTTAGGATTACGTCGAGCGAGATGACTTCATTTTAACTCTTTGTTTTTTTATAAAAACGATTATTTTACATTTTCTCATGCTGCGATTACAATGAAACAAATCTAACATTTAACTGGATTTAGTCACAGTAATTTGTAATATTGTTAATGATCAATAACTCATCTTTTAAAGAAAACAAGTTTATAAGATAACAAATGAAGATAAAATAATTATTAACGAACTAAAATTTAGTCAATTGATTTTATATTATACTAACCACATGTATTAAAAAAGAATGGATATGTAAGAAATTATAATAATATAAGATTAAAGTAGGAGGATTATATTGCGAAACCAAAAGTTGATCTAAATATCATATCTCGAAAAAGGCTCCTCAGAGTTTTCGAGGATTTTTAAAAAGTTGCCAATAAATGTTTCAGCTGTGTTGAAACAATATCCTGTTTATGCCTCCTTTGATACTCCTGTATGTAAAAGTACATATTAGATATAATAATTAAAGTTTTCAATGATAAGTAATTTTAAGGAATCTATTGAAAACAGTAGACTATTAAATAAGAATTAAGACAATTTGGAAATTAACTGCTTAAGTATTTATTAAAAAAAAGGATTTTTACTAATTTGTGAACAATTTTGTATGATCATGGAAGTAAGATATAAGACATGATAGGCACGTGACATTTTTTATTAGACGCTTGTGAGTACATCTTGTTTCTGGGATCCGTTATCTACGTAAATGAGTGCGCGTTGATAGCTCACTATTGCATTCTCGATTGAAAATATAGATTTTTGCGTTTATACATATATATATTTTATATATATACATATATATTTCTTTTTTACTTCCGCGAATGAACGTTTCACAGGCACTTTGTCTCTAAACAGTGGCAAAATTTGTGGGTGATCGGTTTAGCGTGTAGAAAATGCGAGAGCGACACGTACAGTTAAGCGTCATCGCAAAATTTATCACCGAGTTCTAAAGTCACGAGCAAAAAATATAGAGGATCTCGCACTCGATTATATTTCCAATCGTAATTCCTTCATAATTCATCGTAATTAATTTTCCCCAACAAATCTATCGTTTCTGTCACTTTCTTTGCGAGATCTCTCACGGTCACATCGATAACACATATTACAATTAATCACAGAAATTGTAGATTCGACAAAAATGATTACGCCATATTATGTACAAGTAACATAATTATTCTATGGGTAAGCACCTATTAAGTACTGATACATTCAATCATTAAGAGAATGCCGCAATTGTAATAATAGATTATTCCTACGCCACCCCTTGTTTCTGACATAAGTTATCAGATTAGCTGTGACTTTATAAAATTAAAAGTAATATTCATTCAGGTTAAATGGTACATATTATACAAAATTATACTAATATCAATTTTTCATTGAAATAATTTTTATGCTATGACCAATCGTTTTCTAATGCTCGAACAAATTTTTATTTTGATATTCTACAAATTTAGAATTTCCTAATTTTTATAATAAAAACATGAAGTGACCACGGAACATTACATATTCGATACATTCATTCGATACGAAATTTATTACGAATGAATTCGTGCTTTAAGAATTTTGTAATATCTTGACATTAATCTTTTTCCTTTTTTTTTATAAGACATAAATCTACAATTCTAGACAAATACTAAAAATCTGATAACTTATCTTAAAACTCGTAAGCTTTAATATTGCGTCATTATATGATTTTATGTATCGTGAAATCTTCGATTCTTTGATTTCTCGATTTTGACGCAGCATTAAGTACACTGAGAAAATATTTACTACATCAGAATTTCTTGAATTTCCAATAGATTTTGTAATAGAGAAATTTGTAAACATTTCTTAATGTCCCAAATGCATCGACATTCATTTCTCGTTGGAATTCATGCGTTCCAATAGTTTTCCATAGCGGGCTATGCGCATTCCTCTATCACAATCGCTCTTTCGATCTTTCGAAAATTGATACGCAATACTTGAGATATGTTACATAAAATAAAATAAACTAAAATACAGTAAAATACAATAAAGCAAAATACAAATACTCGATGCGTCAATGGAGCATCGCTTTAGTTTAGTGGAGCTCTATTAAACAATCGCCAGAGCTTTATTTCATCAACGTCGTTTGATGCTAAGTTTTCGCTCTTAAATCAGTCCTAGTTTCCTTCTGAAACTGGGATTTGAAAAGAGGCGAATAAAAATTTAACTATAGTTAAATTACAGCTTAAACTATAGTTAAACTTAATTCTTGTTTATCACACTTCAAAGAGATCAGCCTGAAACATCGTACAAGAGCTCACCACAATTATACCCACAATTTCAATCGTCTGCTATTATTCCCCTCTATATTTTTTTTTCTTAAGTTTTATTTCAAGAGATTTTTTAAAATCGTAAGAAAGTGTTCGAGTGAAAAATATATTATTATAGAAATCTTTCGAGTACGCGAGACATCGAGTTATTGCGAAGAAACTTCCATGAGAACTCCGCCGTATTCTCTAAAAGGTTTGCACTGGATCATGATTTGACATTCTCAGTTTGATCGACATTGATGAAACTGGCTGTACGTTTCTCCACAGGGTTCCTTAGCGACGACGCAAGCCCGATTAAAAAATAGACATCATCTATGTGAGATTTTAGAGATCTATCGTGCTAATAGTTGCTGCTTGCTCAACGCTGTCGGTTCACATGATTCGCATCGGTATTGATAACGTTAGGTCCGCGTTACGCAGTTTGGAATTATTCGCAGGTGATTCGCCGCGTGGTGATCTTATTGCCTCCTAATTTCCGTGCGGTTTCTCACTAGACTATATTACCAACTCCGTTCCTCTACGATCGGTCGAGCTGCGATCCTCGTAGTCCCTCGTCCAATCTCGTAGTTGGACCACCATTACGGATTTCCGTTTCCCGACCGTCGCTCTTTATTTTACAGCGCTCGGCGTACGTTGCTTTGCCATTCGTCAAACCATTTTCGTGAGCACCGTTGACGCTCTTGTTCCCGATCACTTGACCGTTTACGGAATTCAATGTACCACTGGCTTTGCAATTCAAACCGTTGCTTTGTGTTTCAATCGTCAGGTCGGTTGACCGCTTCGAATTTGAGAGATCTTGATGATCCGACTGCATTGTGCCTGTAAGATCGAATATTGAATGTTTTTGAGATTTTCCCGTTGTTCCAAATAATCGCTGTTTAGTAGCGAGTAAAATATATAAAACATGTGGATCTCAAATGGCAGTGTTTCTTTTAAAGTCATAAAGTATAAGAATATCCGAATGCCGGATGCAAATCTGTCAGAATAAGTCTGTACACACAGAGGGATGAATATAAAGAAAATCAATATTCCAGTTATAAAAAGTAGCCAATATAGTACCATTCAAATTATGGCAGTACTTGTCGGTGATATTCCATTCTTCGACTAAACTGAGGTTGAACATGCTATAGTCCGGATTGCCAGTGACCTCTTTCTCAATCGTCAGGAATTGCGGCAGAATATTCTTCAAATCGTCACCCGACAGTGCCGTGTATGTTTCGAGCAACATCAAACCTCGACATCTGCAAAAATAAACGTAGCGTCGTCATTCAGAGTTCTTTTTCATATAGTTTGATGACTACATAGACGTAAAACATTTTATGTAAGTAAAATGAATATTTTAGCAGAAGACAGAATCCATTTTAATTCTTAACAACTTATACTTTTAAATCAATTGCAAACAATTTATACGAAATATGTGCACGCATGTAAAATGTGTCGTTGTTATCAGGATAAATGTTAATGAATCAATTATACATATATAGAATACCACAGACTTACCAAGTTGTCTCTTATATACCTATTCTTTAATAAATTTTGAATGCATTTTTCCGTCAGAGAGATGTCTAATAGTAAAAACGATCTTTCTTTCTTTTAGTTCATTGAAGTCTTACCTGGGATGCGCCGGCTTTATGTATATGTCTAATTGGAAATACTGATTGTTGATAAGGAAACAGCGGCGACGCTTAAAGATGGTGAAATGCGAATCGTCACACTGAGTCAGCATATTCAAATAATCCCGATGAGTCAACTGGGTTTTCACCTCGATCACTTGGCCACACATCTTCGGCCGACGAATCGTATGAATATATGACCAATGACCTTAAAGAGAACAAAAAACCTCAAATTATTATTTCCGAAAATGATTGCACTTTGGTAAATCAGTAAACAAAACGGTCTGTGAACAGTCACGGATCGAAGACAGAAAAACGAAAGCTTGCTTACCTTTTTGGCCACGTTTACGTAGACGCGCCTGCATTTTAGGATTGTTGCTCTGGAGGTAGTTGTGCACGACATCAAAGTCCTGGAAAGGCGGAAACTCGCTGTCCGGCGGCAACGGTGCCTTGACGAGGAACTTAACTTTACGACTGCTAGCGCGCAACCGGTCGCCGGTGTCAATACCCAATTTCTGGCACACGCATTCGATCATCCAGCAAATTTTGGACTCAAAATCCTGCGAGTTGTCGATCACATCGAAGTATGGATGACCGACCCAGGCGGCCGCAGCTTTGTAGTCAAGCTCGCGGGCAAGCTCGACGCCTTCCGAGCGACATGCGTGATCTTCTGTAGAGTAGAACTCCTCAGCGCCGTTCGCTGCCGAAACCATGTGGATGATTTGGTTGTACCTAGTAAAAGAGGAAACATAAATGTCAAACTTTTTACTTTACTGGTAAAAATGCTGAAAACCATTAAAAACTAATATTAACAGTAATGCATAATATAAGCATACAGATAAGTATGTTTATATATCTTTTACCGTTATCGAAACATATAATATTTATTAATCTACAATATAATGTCACTGATTGTACCTGTTGTCTCTTAGTTCAACATTATTCCATCCGTTAGAGGCCATCATAAGTTCCCACTTGTCCTTTGAAATGACTAGAAGATTTCTCTCATTAATCCTTTCGTTAGGAAATATCAAAGACACTGATTATTTTTAAAGAAATGTACTCACAAGCAGAGGCATCCATCGCACCACGATCGCAGATAATCAAACAATTCCTCGAGCAGCTCTCACCCAGTTGAAAGAATGTATTTTCTATCTGTATCATCGTGCGCAAAAGATTTTCCTGAAATTTGAACCCTACAACACACGTATGAAAGAAAATGCAATATTGCTCAGTCAAGATCCTTATTTATCTCGAGATTTATTTGAGAGAAACAATTTGGACTTTATTGAGTACTTGAAGTTCAAATGATCGCATTATTTACCTGGATATAAAGGAAAGTATAAACTAAATATTAAGAAATAAAATCCTACAAGAATCTAGCATGATAAATTTCTTTACGATTACAGCGCACTTTTGGAATTACGGCAAGTCTTTATCAAACTTTAGCTTTAGCAAACGCTCTATCTGTTGGATGTTTTTCAAATATTTAACAGATATCGTCTTTAAAATTATTTCAAGCGAGGTTCTAGCGAGACGGATGGACGATCCTCATTTTAAAACGACATAAAGGAAAACGTATGCTAATTTAAAGTCGCAGTTTTTAGTTTGTTTCTCTGATGTAGATTAACACATTATGAAAAAGACGGAGGAATACTTGCATCCTCGTTAGTTGTAATTAATTAAAATATTTCTTTCGTGTCATATATTATTTCGGGATTTAAGATTTAGAAAGGCGCGAGGATTCGTCTCTCTCGTCAGTGAATCCTAGAGATACCTTGCGTTCAAGGCTGAGACACAATGAAGTATAAGAATAATAAAAGATATTTTTATTATTCCGAGAACGAGGGTAAAATATAGTATTATGGGTGCGCATAATACACAACAGCTACAATAACTAACTACAAGAAGCGAACAATTAAGAGACGGATCAGACTAAGGAATAACATGGGTTCCTATTTCCATTGAACGAAAGAATGAAAGAATGAATTGATACAATACAATTGATTTGTAAAGGATAAGAAGAATTAAGAGTATTGTGTGCGTTACAAACAATAAATATTGTATTATATAATAATGAATATATCAAAATATATATTTGCTTAGCACTTAATAATATAATATTTTTATATTCTATTTCATGGAAAAATTTATTTCTTTAATGATTTCTGAGAAACAAAATAATAATTTTATTACTCTAATGATTTTAATATTAAATAATCTTTTCTCACGCGTATTTTTCAGCATTCAATGAATAAATTTGACAATGAACAAACTAAAATGTAGAATCGAAAAATAATCTTGATACTGTGGAGAAATTAAGCTAGATGTTTGAGAACGTTTAAAAAACAAAAACAATTTAAGTCCAAGAATGTTTAGAGTAAAAACAATATCAGCGTTTTTTTCTAGAAAATAAGAATAAATGTTCAAATATTTTTAAATTAGCAGATGCTATTTCTCATATATCTTATAGTTTATACTAATGTTTCATCATGTCTCAGGCCTCTACAAACCCGGACTCACCCACACCAGAATCAACTTCCAGGATCTCCGGCCATCTCGCTTTGCGCTCATTTTCGCTCTTACGATCTAATTGCAAGGATTTTGCATGCAATGGACACGACTTCTTTGCTAGAACCAATCGATCTTGACACCAATCGATTTCGTCATTGAGATCCAAAAAATTTCATTTCTTATGTACACTTTTACGTATGACGATCTACTCGCGGAAAAGATTAATTTCCCTTAGAAAAATATAACTGTTAAAAAGATTTGAAGCTTGTTTAGGTAAAGTATTATACATATTCCATTAATTCCATATCTGGAAAATGTCAGAATATTAAAATTGTTCTTCTAAAATTAAACTTCTAAATTGTTTCCCATTCCTTTTTGCATCTGAATAGTAATACTTTCAACAAATTTTCTGCTCTGATAAAATGTGTGAAAATACACGAGTCACATTGCCGCACTCGTATTTCATAAGCGTCATCGTTTTTTGTCTGCACGATCTTCTACCTGACGAATATATGTTCGCAAAGGAATAACAAGATGACAAATGACAGGAGATAATAAAGGCGATAATAAACCGACAGATTTAGCTCGGTTAGTCCTTCAAGTAGCGATAAATGAAGGCATCAATCCTTTCAATTAGCCACGATCCGTGAAAAATCCAAGTCACAAAATTTAAGTTTTCAAAAGTAATTTTCAGTCATTTCAAAGATGCTTTTAATGCTCCATGTCGGAATTTAAATACATTATAGTACATAGGCAAGTGAATATAAGGTAATATTTTACAATTTTCGCGTAATATTTTAGTTTTCTACGTTACATAAATTTATTCCGTAATTAGAAAAATTGCAAATAATTCACAAACTGTGAAATTATAAATAATTCACTGTGAGACGTGGTAATTCTTATAGAAAAAGCAAATTATTATTTAATATATAATGGATGATATATAAGTGGTAATTTAATGAAACTTGATGAAATATTGAGTGATATTCCAAGAGACATTTATTGTACAAGAGAGTATTATAAAGTGAGTTTCTACGAAGTGCGACATTTCGTATGCGGCGACAATAGTAAACGTATGCATAAAACGTAAACAAAGAAGCCTAACACCTTCGTATTCATTCGTATCCGTTCAAGGGCGAGCTGATTAAAACCGCGCGATCATCTTACGTAAAGGCGAACAAAAGTGCAAACGAATAGTGACCACCCATGTAGCTTATATATTATCTTAATTCAATAATTCTTTCAATTTTTATAATGGATAGGATAGAATATTTTAAAACTTTGCACACCATAAAACATAAAAATAAGCAAGATGGATCAAGCAAATACAGAAAATGTTTGTGATTACCAGTAATTTAATTGAAAATAAATATTTTTATATGCATGTAAAATACATTTTTCTCTGTATATTTGTAAAAGAATATTTTTTTTCAAACGAATTTCATACAAATACGAATGGAATTACTCATAGAAAAACTGGTAGTACAAAGTATTAAAAACTGAAAGTGTTAAAAATCGAAGTACTTAACGACCAAAGAAGACAATAGCATTAATAATGAAGTTTTGCGTAACGATTGGTCCACAAACGAAATCTTTTGCAATACATCACGGAGCGGAAGGCCAAGCTAACATAAGCCAAGAATTTCGACGTTATGCAATCGAGAGTTATTATATCGAGCAGCTTATGCGGTCCTTCGTTCTTTAAATGTGCGACATTATAGTCATTTTATATATAATAATATAATAATAAAATAATATAAGCCTATCGCAAAAATTTATATAAGAGGAAGAACACAGAACGTATTAGATCGTTACAAAACTTTGTCGTACATCTCTTAAAGACTTAAAGACGAAAATGAAATTAGAACAAATTAGAGAAATTATTCATAGATTTCGAAATTTCTTTTTTTATAGTATTGAGATATATCTTTCTTTATATATTTATTATACCTATCTTATCTTTCTTTTTATCTAGAAAAATTATTTCGATCTCTTTTAAACTTTTATGTAACCAGAGATTTCTTATTTTATTTAATGTAGAATTTAGAAAAACGGCAGATCTTTTCTGCATTAATCTGATAATAACATGGTGAATCAATAAGGTGGGATACATATGTTGTCATATTTTTCTTTCGGTAGAATTTGTACTGGGGTTGTAATGATTATTAGAAGTTTAGTTTATAAGAACATTCTTTTGAAACTATTGAAAATCAAAAGTTCATATGCAATAATTCAGTAACAAGTCGAACAAGGTCTTTCTTGCATTCAATTGAGATGCAAAGCTTTTTTTTCCTCGTTCTATCAAGCTCGGGATTTTTCCACCCGCGGTGTCCTCACCATCGCGATTGCGACGGTTGACGCAATCCGTCGTCTTTCTGGGGTAATATTTACGCGCACTTTTCGAGGTCGACAAGAAATAATGCTTCTTCTGACAAGTTTTCTTTTACGTTTGCTTAAAAGTAGAGTGAGAAGTAGAATGGATAGGGGAACAAAAACTCGTCAATCGTTAATTACATGAGATAATAATTTATGTAACTTGAAAAGGACTATTCACAGAAATGCTAAGTTAATTATACAAATATCTCTTCTTCTTAATTGATAATTTTGATTATGATTTTAGTTTTTAAATTTAGTTTTAATTTGTGTTTTTATCAATTTCGTTATTCATTCATTTTGATGACAATTACAGACACGTAAAAGTTATATCTATAATCACTTATAATAACGTAATACCAAAATGCGAAAATTAAATGAAAAAGTTATGGAAACATTATTAAAAAGAAAATTTTTAATTGTTTCAATATCGTTTCGTGTAATAAACTAATTAGACATCTGCATTAAGAATTCTTACTTGCCAGATTGATATTATTATAAACCTATATTTTTTTATATCCAGATGAAAAATTTGAATTGCCTAAAGGGAGATTTATTATTGATTGTAATGAAGGAGCGCAAAAGTAACATGATCTGTAGACTTACCCTCTTCCGCGTTCAGGTCTGAAAACTTGATGCCGCCACTGAAATGGAAAAAAGCAGACAGTAGATATAAGTCAATTGCGTAGAACACGCGCTACAACGCGTGCATTTATCAATCGGATTTAATCGAACGTTCACAATGCAACGATGCTAAAATAGTCTTAACTACATCACGCAGCTGCGACCGCAGCAGCGGTTAAAAAAGATAAGAATAAGTTATTGTTGCACGGACTTAACATTGGAATGTTCAGTGGAATCGTTTCGACTCCTTTGAGATTTTCTTGTTGTTACCGTTTGCCTCTTGCGATTTAGGGAAAAAGAACCGCCTTGACTTGTTTGGGAACAATGATTGGTCTCGCTCGAATTTTCCGAATTTGAGAAATATTGAATATTTCTATTTCGAACCGTTCGAGCAGTTTAATCTTCAATTTATTTGAATCTTTTGTACGAGCCTGGTTTTAACCCTTGAATGCACGAAGCAATACTCTTCGTATACTGTAATACTTCATGTATTTCTATTTGTGATATTCCTTGCTTTTCCGAACAAATTCTCATCCTGTTTTGAACAATTTTAAAAACAAATCTGAATCATCTTTCGGAATGTCCAATGTACATTTTTCGAAATTATTTTCCGGTAAATTGTTTTTTTCTTTTTTCTTCTTTTAAATCTTCATTATGAAGGATGCATTCTAGGGTTAATTGGAAAGAAAACCGCAATCAAATGTGACTTATTCCGGCTTCTTTCTCTCTTCTCTTTTCTTTCTTTTTTTTTCGTAAGTTTGTGATCGTATAATTGCATACCTGAGCAGCACGGTCGCTGTCTCGGGGACACGGAACACCTGAAAAAGAAGACACCACTCTATCGAGTCCACAACGAAGGGTAAGAGACCCCCGAAACTAGTTGTTCGCGATCTCATTTTTCTCTTTTTTCGAAAAAATTTTCCCTCCCTTTTGTTTTATTTTTAACATTATATACAAAATCCCGTATAATTGAAACCCTTAAATGTAAATAAGAAGAAATAATAATTTCATTATTCATTTTCGACCCTCAAGCTTTATTCGTGGAAATCGTTTTCAATCATAACTCACAAAGAGAGATTATTAAGACTATTATATTAGTACCAAACAGAGCAAAATGTCACGATGACAATAAATGTCAATATGATGTCAAAATGACTATTAAAACTCGATTTTTAATCATTTTTTTATGTCATTTTGCTATCATTTTGACTTTTATATAACTTTTTATTCTGCTTCGGTATGTTCTCTGAGGAAAAATCGACATCCTTCTCATGAATCGATCGAAATAATATAACTTGGAAGATTCGACGACTTTGAAATCATCCCTCATTTAATTAAGACTCACTGTGTAACTCACAGCAGAATAGAATCTCCAGAGAGACGAGCCGCGAAACATGCTGGCCGTGGTACGTTACATACTCTTGACTCGAATAGCCGCGTAACAATCAAACTTTGTAACTGTAAGAACACAGTATACCCTATACAGGGTGGTGATTATCCCTTTCTCGGTCATACTGTCAATAGCAGACCACCCTGTATAGATCGAAGTCTATTAGAAGGCATCCGTCGAAGCGGATCTGATGCGGAATCAAGCGCGCGTTCCTCGAAGAACAAAGTAGATTGGCCGGGATAAACTCGCAATAAAAATTTCGGTCCTTTTTCTTTTCTTTTTCTTTCGCGAAAACGTTTTTACGACAGAATTCGATGAGTTCTACCTACCTTCCAGCCCATGTTCTCGAAGAAGGTGCACAGTCTGGTCTGTCCGGTCGTTTTGCCACCGCATGGTCCTGCAATCGTAATCAGACGTTAAATCATTCGTTTTACGTTGTTTCATTGCACGTCGAGAATTGAAATCGATACATGTCGGCTAGTTGTGCGTGTCTCTGTTTCATGATATCGCTGCTCTCCTCTCCTACTCTTTCATCGTTACGTAAAGTAAACAATGAACGTATGAAAAGGCAGACGCCAATAAAAGTCAAATTGAATGTAATTGGCGCGCACCGACACGGCTATTAACCCGATATGACGCATCATGCTCAGAGATAGAGTGGATTACTTAGAATATTGTTACGAAACGGGATCTCAAAATGAAACGCACAAACGTCACGTACCGCAATTTAACAACCTAAAAATTCCAGATTCTTTGTTTCCGATCGGATCAATATTGTTCCACATTCTATATATTCTGACACTTGTAAAAATTATATTCGTAAAATATATTGATGGACATTGAGGTCGCTTTCAGGTCCTTTCAAATTTGCATTATCTATACTCCATCAAGTTTTCGAGTTTGCGCATGTCTCTCATTGAGTCATATTGCACCAAAAATAGTTTATATCAACCTCAACGATAACGCTAATCATTCCGATAAAGTGGAAAGATCGTGCTGGCAAGGCCATCGACATTATTACTGCTATCTACGAATAATACGAATAAGACCTCGCGACTTCCGACTTCTTTAATATCATCGACTTCGACAGACACATATAAGAAACGGTTTATCGGCACGAGATATAAAGTAAACAATAAATCGCGAATCTAGACAAAACAAATGTCTCAAAGATGTCTAGAGAATATCCCGGGTCTGTGTTTATAGCCTGCATTTAACAGTATGCCAGCCTAAATTGAGATATTTTTAAAATTCAATTTCATAAGCAACCAAGACAAAAATAATAAAAATAATATTTTTTATTATTTATTTGGAAATTCTACCTCCTTTCACAAATTAACCAGACATATAGATAAATAATACGTGAAAATAAAATTTTACCCGAATAACAGAACAAAATTATAGCAGAGTAATTTATCTCTTCGTTTTTACCATACAAAAGTCTTGGTCCCTTTTTCTGAATCACCCAGTATAACTATGACCGCGTGGCGTATGGAATCGATCGTCATTCGCGTGGCTGCGATAACGAACGTCGCAAAACGCGGGGGAAGCTGAAGAGACAATTCGGCGCGTCGTCACGACATGAAGACGCTTATTATAGTGTTCTTTTACAAACAGTGTGTGCTTCTCATTAATCTTCCAGCTACGTTTTCCACAATTTCCATTAATCTTATTTCTGTCACCTGTCTGCTCCGAATTCTCATTTCCTCTATTTTTCTTTTTGTATAATATTACTGTTCGGTAACAGTTCTTTATCTTTTTTTATTTAGTAACATAAGGACTGTATACACAGCGCGTGTGTATGTATATATTGATTTTTATATAATAAAAATATGTAATTAATATATTTATATATTATATTAGTATATGTATAATATATATAAATAATATAAATGTTTTAATAATATAAAGATAAAAATGACACCTTAGCTAAAAAATTAATCTATCAGGAACTTTCTTGTGCTTTAGAGAGGAACGCAAGCGATTGCGTTGACGCACCACGTGCGTCCGTTCATGCCGGTCGAAATAACGTTTCATCTTGACTAAAGTCCTCGTGTGCGTTCTATTTTCGTGCCTTTTCGTCATAAATACAAAATTGTGACATGAGTGATCTCTGATGGTTGCTTAAGAATTGTGCGGATCTCATTTGCAAGACGATAGATTTAAAAAATGAAGAGCGGTTGACGTATATTACACGCCTGCCAGAGTCTGGCAGCCAGACGGCCAAAGTAGCTAAAGACAAAACAATTCTGAAAATAAGTTGTTGAACTTTAAAGCAAGTGATTATACTTTGATGCAAATTTCCATAAAATATGTCTTTCCATTATTAATTACAGCATCATAATAAATAACATATGCCAAAAAGATTTATTAGCAGCAGAATAGCGTTCTTCTTGTTCTTTTTTCCTTATTCATCTTATGAATGATTGTAGTATAATTTTTTACAAATGGACTTTAAGACTATCCGAGCGGAATAGTAAATTCGAGTTTTGCGAAAAAAAGTATAAAACAGAACATATATATAAAGAGAATGTGTGCGTATGCAAGTGTTTATGTAATAACTAGACAATTAAATGTAATTATAGGTATCGATCTCGCATAAAATTTAAATGATATACGAGAATGAATCTTATCTTTATCTGCAACACCGGATATGCGATTAGCGTAAAGTGTTTTTTTACATATGATAATGTCGAAAGCTCAACTCGTTAAATAATTTTATTAAATCATACACAATTAATTGAAATGTTGCACAACTGTGCAGGATATTACGACAGCAGGAAACCAGTGCAAACCCAACTATCGCAATAAGAATCAAAAACAACAAATAAAACAATGTAAATATATATTGCACAAGTCTAAAATAGATCTTACGAAGATAAATAGATTATAAAAGAGTATCTTTTATTGTCAATTCATATATATTATTAAATTCGTACATATTTTCTAAAACAATTATCTAGCTAATAAATAAGTATAATAATTATAAATTATAAAGAAAATAAAGAAGGTAGATTTATCATGCGTGTATATTATTTATATTCTCATAAATTATCTTGTATTTCAAGCATTTGCGCGATTTGCAAGTCCGATGCATCCATAAAATAACACGTGGGAAGTGGACTTGACGAACTATTACATACATTCATCACTAGTGCCCGTTTGAGGAAAATGTTATCAAGAATGATATCTATACGTGGTGATATCTGTTAAATAGTATCAGAATTAGTCATTTTCCTATTCATTTTTTCGCCTTTCTCCTCTTTCCCTCCTATCTTTTATTTCCTTCATTATATCCCACAAATGATTTTCAAATGGACACTGAAAGTTAATAAACGAGAAACGGTACTACGTACCTCCAGTCAACACAATTTTGTAGACACGTTTCTGATCCATTTTCGTCGCACGGTTTCACTTCCGCTCGGACAGAATCCTTCGGCTGCTACTCTTCCGTTTCCTCTTCCAGGTGACGACGTTCAAATTTCCTCGAGGGAGATCTCTTCTTTACGGCGAGGCGAAGGCGCGTGAGCGAGCGTCCAAGCTTAAGGTGTAAGACGACAGTAGTCGATACTACATAAATACCTGGCGGTGCATTTCGAGTCGGCGCGTGCTTGGCCGCGTGCTTGCACTACGCATGGGAACGACAATAACGGCGACGACGACGGCGACAACGGCGAGAAATGCCCTCGGCGACGACGGGGATGACAGTCGGCGCGATCAAAACCGATCCGATCTGCTCAGTATTCCTTCTATCTACGGATCGCCGGAAATGCCCGCTCGCAGGACAGTGCCGCAACTCACGCGCGACGTAACAAACGCACGCCGCCCGCTCCGTCGTTCGGTAGTGTCTGAAGTGAGTCGCCCAGCTGTGAGTCCGCAACGAACTGCGCGAGACCACGCCTGCGCAGAGCCGGATGCGCGGATCAGCTGCGCGAGCGACGAACCTCACTCGCGCCAACTTCATGTCATTCGTTTATGCGCCTTTCATAGAAATTTCCGCGGCCGGCGCGGCGTTACATCTTTATCCAATTTCGTACGCCGAAATAGGATCGACGGGCGAATTGATTCTCCAAGGACTTTTGTCTCTGATTATATAATTTAACCGATTTAGTTAAGGAATTAGAATGTCTTAAGGCACAATTTTCAAATATGCATTTGATTCCAAAACTTCAACTTTGGACGCAAGTACATGACACTAATTGCAATATCGGAAGACGTAAAATGTAAATTTCAGATAAATTGAAATTACCGGTTAAATGAGAAATATATATGTATTTGAATATACATGTAATATTAAATAATGTTAAACGAATAAGAACTTCTCTATATATAATTGCTCTATATAATGTGCTTCGAATATTCCTCACCAGAAACATTACATACATTTTTTTATCTTGTCTTATTTCAGATTACGCAGCTATATTTGAATATATTCCAATATATTTTTTATTTCCGAGATTAATTAACGTTCTATGTTCTATCCGCCATCACGATTGTCATGAAGTTGGTCTCTTCTTTCGTATATTTGCGATATGAAGTATTGAACTTACCGCCGAGATTGTTGCCGATTCTGATCCAGGTATATAAATCAGCGAGGACAATTCTTCACCATCTTCGAGACTTGAACCGACTGTCGTCTTTATATATTTATACTACGTCTTATATCCCCACTTTGCCGGCGTTCAAACTTTGGAAAATACCTCGATGGAAAAATGAGCACTTTTATCGCTCCCGTGTTCGCGCAACCGCAATAAAAATAACGTCTTTGATACAGAGAGCACGCTCCACTGAGCCCGCTCTATTTTTATTTTTGCTCCAAGAAGTGCAAAAGCGCGCGGTACGCCTAAAGAACGCCATTTTACGGCTCTGCATTTAATTGCTTCAGTCACGTGATAGACGGTACGTAACTTGAACTTAAATACTTACAATTGACTCGAGTATATAAATGAAGAGAATAAAAATTAATTTTTAGAGAAAAGTAAATTTTCATAGTACTCTCCAACGACATATCAAATTAGAAGAGTGACTCAGTACTTTTCTTAAATGAGCAACAGGCATTAGAATATTCTTACAAAACTTCCTACGATTTAAAGCCATCTTCCTTCCTTCTCGATCTTTCTCGAATGGCAGGAGAAATACTGTTAACTCCAAGCTGCCCTGCAATTTCTTTTAACGTTTGCGATAAGTTTCCGTTGAGCAATCGAATCAATTGAGCTTCGAATTCGTGACTCTGCTTCTATTTGTGACCTTACCAACATTTGCAGGCACTCATAATGCATTATATTAGATCAATCGATATCGACTGATAAGAATTAATAAGAAATGCTGATGAACCGCTTGAAGTCTTGTTTTTTTTTTAGTAAAAAAGGAAAGTTCTATTGTAAATGGAAACATCAGCTGTGTTCGAAAACGTTTCTTATTTGTTCTTTGATTACTACTGTTCTTACTTTTACCTTCATCCGTTCCCTTTTAAAATAGACAAATTAAAAAAATAAGGATATTGTTTACAGCTATATTAGCACTGGTTCAGAAAAAATCATCTTAATCAGAAAGTTTGATGTTTTTATATTCGTCTTTTTCATTGTTATATTTACAACTTCTTTATTAGTCGGACCACTAACGTGCAGCTAATATTGTCTTACGTAAATAGCACCAGAAAACTACTGGATAATAACGATATGTAATACACTGCTCAAAATAATTAGAGTCGTTCGTTTAATGATATTGTTCAAGTAATTTAGTAGAAATATAAAACCGATTATATAACCGAATAAAGATGAGAACTAACTAGTTGCAATTATGGGATTACAAGGAAAAAGTTAAAAAAAAAGATAATTATTTCCTTGAAGATATAACTATATAATAAACCGTGCATCAGCGATAAAAATAATTAACAATATTAAAAAATGTCAGACTCGTTAACGTGATCATCATTACGAGAGGATTTTACGAGAGGATTCATAATTGTTTTGAGCGGTGTTACTGTGAAAAGAATAATTTACAACTGATGTGTAAAACGTTTACATCTTTTGTCTAAATAAGCAACATAATAGTTGCAAAACGTCCTGCAAGTATGACGCTTTAAGAAAAACGAGAATTCACTAGCTCAGGGGATATATTGATCCTCAGGAGCTATCAGTTTATGAAGTTACAATTTCCTTGCTTCATGCGGTAAAAGTGTAGAATTATAATATCACATCGACAATTACTTTGGTGTGCTTTTACAATATAATTCTAAAAAGACGGTAAAGTCAAGACTGATTGCTTCTCAAAGTTGATTTCGTAGTGCAACTACGTTTGATTTGTTCTCTATAAAATATCGTAGATGAAGGAAATGGAGGAGACGTCTTTGAAGTTTTTGATTCATCAAAACGAGCAACTTGGCGAGAATAATTTTACATCATTAATAGGCACTGCGGATAAATATCTGAATAAATGAAACGCGGACTTAAAAGCCCTTTTGAGATCAAATGCGCGCAGAATAATATTAAATATTTTTTTCAAATATTATAATCGCGCATCCAAATGTCATTCGCCGCATTTACACGTTCGGAAATATCTCGCGCATTACGCAATGAGACGACGATCTCAACATTTGTAAGAGATCTCCTTAAATAAATAAATATAAATTAATTTAATCATAGTATTAGAGCAAAGGCGTGATGATATATTGTACAATATTAGATCTAATATGCTGAACTATACTCTTATATATATAACTCTTTACTCGTTATATTAATAATTATTATTTGTACATATTGAAAAAGTAGTGCTGAGTTAGTATGCTATTATTAACAAACAAATAGCATTACTCAGTTCTTGATAATTTATAATTTAACTTCATGCGCCGAATGGATGCAATTTAGAAAGAAAAAACTCTTTTGTAAGAAATTCACTACAATTGTGTTACAGATTTACACTAAATAAGGTAATATGAAATTTGTCTCTCTCTCTCTCTCTCTCTCTCCCTTTCTGTGTATTATTATATAATAAATAAAATCGCAAAAAAATATTAACCGACTTATATTTATCTTCAAATAAATGTAAAGTATTGTGAATATATATTTCATGAAAATATTCAAAATTTTTATTTTTGCATTAAAAGTTTTTATTTCTTTTTTTGCAATTTGCGTCGAAATAAATTAGATCTTTCAAACGTAGATCAGTGAATTCATTGATTTAATAAAGAGCAAATAATTTTTAATCAATTGTAAAACCTATTTTATCTACAGACATGTATATTGTGTCATCTAAAACATGTGTATATTGTGTCAGCAACAAAATAACAAATAAATAAAATAAAATAAAAACAGGATAAAAAATTCTTGATATATTTTAATGATCTGTTTCATTATGAAAAAAAAACTAATTTATTTCGACATATGAAAACGTATTACGTCTTATATGATTTCTCTCGTTTATGACATCACAGCCCAATTTGGTTGCAGCAAAGAGAGTTAAGAAAATTTCATAATATTCACAAAGCGTAAGAATCATCGAGCCTCTGCACAAATTGCAAGGGTATTCCAATGAGGAGCAACTCATCCGGAGATTTGTCCATCAGATTTGGCCAATAATGGTTCAATGCTTGCCAGCAGATCTCAGAAAGTTTCGGGATCGTCAACCAAACAGAGTGAATCGCGTTTGTTCTCTGCACCTACAACAGTAACGTTTTTAAATGATTAAGATTAACAAAATATATATCTTTATGGAAGCACATCCAATATCATGAAATATATTACAAAACATTTATGGAATATATTGTATTACTACCTATTAGCTAGAACGTAGAAAATAAGATTACAACAAAAAACTAATAATAACCTTATTGTGTTCTTTAATTATGCCGCCGAATATGTACATGCGACCAATCGGAGTCAGCGCCGTCGAATGAAAATATACAGGACGTGGCAAGATGCATTTTTTTAAGCACGTCCATTGCAATGCGCCGAGATCAAGCCGCCAAACATCATTGAATACAGCATCGCCATTATAGCCGCCCGATATGACGACCGAGGTTGCGCCGCTTTTCTTATCTGTGTATTGAACAGAACCGTGACAACGTCGTGGTGCTGGCACTGTATTATCATCAATATCACCATGCGTGCTCAAGGTCCTCCAATTATTGGTCTCCAAATCAAAGGCTGGTATTTCCTAATCAATTGTATTAAATTTTGTGTGTCAAAGGAGTTATATATAAATATAAAAACATAGAAAACTCAAAATATGCATATATATATAATGTATATATAAAACATGTGTGCGTGCATTATTTAAATGAACATCTATTTACCAAAAAGCCATAAGCTTCTGCGGAGGTACCGCCACCTAAGACATAAATCATTTTGCCATCGAAAGCAAGCTCGTGCCTATATCTTCCACGAGGTTCCGATTCATTTTTGCCGGAGCAGATATACACTGCCTCCCAAATGCCTGTCCTCATATCAAACCGATGGATGTCACAAGTATATTCATATCCAGTAGTGCCACCAACGGTATACAAGTAAGGATTATGACACACCAGAGCCTGCTCATGGAAATAAGTAACCATAAATAAGTATCATAAAATTCAAAACAAGTGTATCCAAATAATAAATAATAACGATGAAGTTACCTGTCCATACTGAGGCTCAGGTGAATCACCCGTGGCTGGCACAACCTTCATTATACCGTCATCGACGTTGCAGACATATAACTGATTACTGCACCGTTCGCCAAATGGTACACCAGTACCACCATATACCATTAACATATTGCCACATAATACCATCGCGTTCGATGCCAGTTCGTTTGGCATGCTGTCCTGACCAGGTAATCGTTTCCACTGCTCGCTCACCAAATTGTAGCGCCATAACTCTTTGAAGAGTGGCTTGCTGGCTACCCATGTCTGATCGTCACGCATATCTGGATCGGTGTCAGACACGCAAGGATTAAAACCACCATACGAGTATAGGTGTCGATGATCGCACGCGACTCGATGACCACTGCGTGCTTTCGGACACTCCAGACCCTTTGCCTTATGCTTAGTAATCACAAGTGGCTTGAACTTGTACATGTTCCTTCGTTTTTTTACTTTTCCACTCATTGCCACGGTCGCTGTCGTAAATGAAAAGTGCGGCAATTACGATAATTGTGGTGAAGCAGTCAAAACAGGTTAAATTAGAATGTATCTCTCGTTGAAGGTACTCCCCCGTGCGCTGTGGTCATTTTTAACCTCAGAAGCGTAATCTAACCTCTGCGTGCGCGTTGTTTATGATGACAGTCGTCCGCTAATGTGTTGTTTTTCTAGTACACTCTTGACAAACAGACTCTGGAAATTATTATTCGAGACAGCTTTTAATTATTTTCGAGGTGCTTATGGGCACCAAATGATTTCCGTTAAATGCTTTCCCGTAGTTTTCAAGTTCACTAAATATAACACAACAAAACGACTGAACAAGATCACACACAGCAAATGATCTCTTACTTCTGCTTAGTTTTCACAATTATAGTTGCAGTTGCAACATGCGCCGCTTACTCTTTCATAACAGCCAAATCGTTCTTCTCAATTGTGCTCTCCTCCAATTTTGTCTTTCTTCTTTTCCTGCTTCGAAGATTAATTATATGTTTACTTCATTCTGCGTGAAAAGAATATACCGGAGATACGGAAAATATACCCGTGACGTTCGGATTCGAGCGCAATACACGCGTTCTATACACTAGCGGGGGGACGACATTTTTAGAAATTGTCTTTCTAAATAAAAAAAGCTCACCAAAGAGTAGGCATTTACAAAGCTCGGAAACATCAAAGTGAAAATTTCTCCACATAATGCATATGATTTGCACTGCGCAAGTGCATTCATAAAAGAAGAGCGCTGATATTATCGACCGTTTTGAATAAAGTTCATAAGTTATTATTATTATTTTATTTTATTATTATTTTATTTTTAAGCTACAAGGATAAATTTCTGATGAAACAGTGACCAGAAACGTTATAATATACATATACAGTTATTCTTTAGTACATTCGAACGGTCGATAAAATGGTCGATATATCTCGTCGGTGTTTCAAGTAAAAAAAGAAAGAAAGTGTTTTGAAATATTTGTAGCGCTAAGTGGACCCTTTATCATATGATTTTATTTATACACAGAATTATAGGTTATCGTTACAGGCGAGGCGAATAAGTAATAAATTATTTCGCGTTACATTATGAAAATTTCAGTTCTTTGTTAGTGAATAAAATACTTAAAAAAATGAAAGAAACTCTACTTACAAATTGTGAAAGAAATTTTATAAACAAATGTATAGCAGAAGAAACGGTAAATTTGTTTTTCTTTATTAATTTCTTGTTATGAGAATCTTCTAAATAATGTGTTTAATTTTTATATAATATTTTCACTCTTTTAATGTAATTGATATATAATAATAAATTTATATTTTAGCGATTAGATGGCCGAAAGTTATTGGAGCCACGGCCAGTGCAAATTTACTTTGGCTCTAATTGGGGCTGCTGCATGGTGTCTCTCGGTCATACAAAGTAAAACTTTTGATATACATACATTATCTTAATAAGAATACATCTCTGATATTACAGGATGTATTATAAGAAATTATTTTTTGCAGAGCTGTTGCTCAAGTGTCGTGTGACATACAACAGCCGAAAGCGTCTCGTCCTAATGAAGGCATGGTACGCATAAACGTTGAACTTGCTCCGTTAGCAGCACAACACTTTGAAAGTGGCAGACAATCTGAGGCAACTATATTACTCAGTAGACAGTTGGAGAAATGCTTTAAAGATTCAAAATGCGTAGATTTGGAATCTTTGTGTATCGTAGCAGATAAAAAGGTTACTGGGATATTAACTGTTATTATAGATTGTACAGTAATGTTTAATATTTATATATATTGCTGTACGACTTGTATGCTCTTTTAATTAGGTATGGAATTTGAGAATTGATATTAGTATCATAAATCATGATGGAAATCTGGTCGATTGCGCCTCCATAGCGACGCTTGCCGCTCTTATGCATTTCCATAGACCAGATGTCACCTCTACTGGCGAGGAGGTCATTATACATCCAGCTACCGAGAAAGATTTTCTTCCATTGACATTATTTCATTATCCAGTCTGCATATCTTTCATTACTTTTGAAAGGTTGGATAGTCTGTCAATAATTATCTCTCAATTTATATTTTGATCTAAGGAAGAATCAATTAATATGAAATTGTTCTAAATCTTACAGTGGTAAGACTGTAATGGATCCTACGTATGCGGAGGAGAGGATCGGTGTCGCTGAACTCACTTTTGGCATGAACTCTTATAGAGAACTTTGTAGCTTACATTTCGATTACTTGACGAAAACTATGATAATTGAGGATGCCATATCCGCTGTTTCCAGTCACGCGGCAAATTACGCGGCGAAATTGGTGCAGCAAATCAAGGATGTAGTGATTAAGGATGTACAATCAAGGTACAGTTTTGTGTTGTTTAAAACAATTATGAAATTATTCTTCTCCAAGTATATTTGAGAAATAACTTTTAAATTTGGATAAAAGAAATGGGATGAATGCAAATTAATTTATGATAGTATTTTGAACGGTTTCATAGGTATAAAAAAGATAACAGCGATGTATGCAGATTTAAAGAGAGCATTCAGAAAAGTAAAATTACAACAATGATTGGTGATCACGTTAACATCAAATTACGTAAATGGGACGCAATAGTTGTAGCCGAAGGTACATATTTAACTATTTAAGATGTAATCATGAAATTCATTTTTCAAATTTAGCCAGGTTAATTTTGTTTAATTATCATTTACATTTAATTAATTGAAAATTGACAAATAAGAGTAAATTATATATATTAAGATTAAATTTAATTCAATTTAAAATATATAATGTATATTTTAATATAATATAATGAAATAATCACGTCTTAATTCAATTATTAAAAAACGTACAGATGATCAAATGGAAATAGAAAATAAAGATAAAAGTCAAATTATAAAATATGAAGAAGGTACTGCTGAGTTGATATCTGATTACGATGTAAGTTTCCGATGAAGAATAGCATATTTATATAGAGGAATAACTTCTATTACTTTTAACATTTTATCAATTCACTCCTTGATATTCTTATAGGATTTATGTAAAAAGGAAGAAGGTTCTAGCAGTATGTACGAGTCTGATTCTGACGATTTACAAATAGCCGAGGCGTCGACTTCAGAGAGAAAAAATATAATCATAGATTTAGGTATGAATAATATCAATATTATTCTTATTAGACATATTCAAATCTAAAACTCATTTTTTTACATTTTAGTGAATGAAGATAGCGATTAAGTAAGCCTGGGTCATGATGGATACGAAAAATATAGGAATATGGATAACAGAATTAAAACAATTTATTTCTCACTTTACGAGTTTTTACATTTCTCGAGAATCGCGCACCAGTTGCCTTGATCGTAATAGATCTCCTTAATCGAGGCTGCGGGCACTTCCGAGCACAATTTCGCGAGTTCGCCCTCCTGGAACACGTGATAATACCTCAGGAAGCGCTCGCCATCCTTCTTTTTCCAAGGTACCAACATATCGCTGTGCACAAAATTCGTTCTGTTTTCGTGAACCGGCAGTGTTACGCAACAGTCGGCGATCGTTTCGTGACCGATCGCACTCTGGTTGGTTTTCCTGTTCTCTTCTCTGCTCGTTTTGCCATACTTTAGATAGAATGAATCCGCGGAATCCTTACGCTGCTCCTTGGCCCACACGTAGATCAAGCACTTTCCAGTCGGCCTCAGCACTCGAGCCATCTCGGCGATGGCCCGTTGCCTACGCTCCCGCGTAGATAGATGGTGAATCACCGCAATGCTGATTGCCACATCAACAGACTCGTCTCTGTACGGCAGATACAGACAATCGCACTGGAGAATCTCGAAGCCCCGCTTACGACATATGTCCACTAGTCCAGAACTACGGTCGCATCCCATCTAAAACGTTCTCAGTATTAGTAATGTCAAGTAAAACATTTATTTATTTATTATTACATATATTGGGTATATGGATATACAGGGTGGGGCAATAACTATTACCACCTTAAATATCTTCGAATTTATAAGGTCCAGAGGAAAATTTATGTAATCAAAATTATACGGTACGAAGGGGGCTAACATATGGCGATAATAATTTTTGTCCTGGTGGAGGCGCTTCGAAGATATCAAGGTTACCTTCATTTTTTTAATGGGTTCGGTATGTTTTTTTTCCATAATTTCATAGAGGAATTTAAAACAAGTACGGAACTCATGACACAACATTATTGAACAAGATTAAATGTAAATGAAAACGATAAAAAATACATTTTTTTTAATGCAACTATGTTATTTTATTACGTGACGTTTTATCTCTTATTTTATTATTAATGTTTATAAAAGGTGTTCGAAGTGATGGCCATTACTATCAATACAACACTGGATTCTTCTGATCACTGATTGGCTTGCTCTTCTAATAACGTCGGGAGCTATTGACGCACAGGCTTCAATGATCCGTTGTCGCATGATTTGAAGTGTAGTTGGTTCTTCTTTGTAGACTATGTTTTTTAGGGTTCCCCATAAAAAGAAATCCAGTGGTGTCATGTCGACTTGTTCTTCAAATGAATACATCTTGCACGATTGACTTATCTATCGATACTACTTTTCATGTTTATCTTATCCTGTGAACTTATTAAAATGGCCTTCAAAGGGTCTTTGTTTTCATTGAAATAAGTTTACGTCACTATTTATTTTCATCGATGTATCCGTTTGAAGAACAAGTTGATCCTCATTTACGAGGAATGTCAAAATCAAAACATTCCGACAAAACATACTAATAAAGCGTCATTTCGTACATCTTTTAGATGTAAATTTCATTTAATATAAAAATGTATTTTTTATCGTTTTCATTTACATTTAATCTTGTTCAATAACTTTGTGTCATGAATTCCGTACTTGTTTTAAGCTCCTCTATAAAATTATGGAAAAAAAACATACCGAACCCATTTAAAAAAATGAAGGTGACCTTGATATCTTCGAAGCGCCTCCACCAGGACAAAAATTATTATCGCCATATGTTAGTCCCCTTCGTACCGTATAATTTTGATTACATAAATTTTTCTCTGGACCTTATAAATTCGAAGATATTTAAGGTGGTAATAGTTATTGCCCCACCCTGTATATTTTTTTATTACATATTCTGGTCGATTGACTAATTGGAATGATTCATGTATAAAAAGCGGAAAGTACTTTATATATGTTTTGTCCTCTGGAAAGATATTTGCCATTTCCACAGCCCACGTCCAACAGCAGTGTACCCTCTTCCAAGCTTTCGAGAAACTTGGTAACATTAGGCCACTGCTTGCGCCTCGTCTCGCTAAAATGATTGGAGATTTCCTCATAAACCTGAAAGCGAATAATAATAAATGAAAATATTTATAAGTGTTATAATTTCGAACAGGATTTCATGAGAGTTCTCATGATGGTTTACACAACATGACTGCAATCTACACACCTTGTGCACGTATGAATTCTCCAATCCTGATGCCGCCTTAGCGTCAATGAAGGTGGCAGTGTCGTGTCTCGCACTGTCGCAATGCTCTCTGAAACTGCAGCAACAGTCACCACGTCGCACCTTTCTGAAAGTAAAAGATACTCTGATGCCGCGTTCTCGCGTCGTGCTCCCGCTTTCCGTTTTAATTACGTCGTTGTGACGTGGGCAGATGCCGTGTGTCCATGCGTATCTCACTTCTCCCGCCATGATCAGTAATGATCTGGCTGGCAGAAGCACGTCGATCTTTTGTTCTCCCTTCTTGAAATTCATGACACACGCAGAGCCCAATGACAAGGATAATATTTCATCCTCGAAGACACTGTGAGTGTCAATGTGGGGCGGTATACCTTGAAACGTCACGCGATCAGAGATCTTTGTCAATGTAACGCAATAATCTAATCAGTCCATAAAGTTAAGTGACGTATTTTTCAAGACTTGTTTTTAAAGATAGAAAACTCGAGGGAAAAAAATCAGCTAGATGGTAAATTATTAATTTAATTAAATTTGCTTTAATGATTAAAATAAATTAAACGGTTATAAGATTATGTTACAACCAAAAATAGCATCTAATTGCAAAGAGAAAAATCAATTTCTATTTAGTTAGAAGAAACCATAGATGTTCATATTTATAACTTTCCAGCATTTTTCAGTTTTATACTGCAGTCAAGAAATAAATTAAAAATAAATATTCTTTACCTATCTTGGTTTAAAATTCTTAAGATAGACAAGCATAAATTTATGGACTGATAAAACAAGTATTGAAACATTACCTTGTCCAGGTAAATATTTGTTGATAGTTAGCTGGTCATATGTATACTTATGCCCATGTTTATTAAATAAAGTCTGCAGAAATTTATACTCCCCTGGTATTGGAGCAATAGGTCTGTCGACATTCACCATATTCGTGCCATACTCGAATTCATACCCAAAGTGCTTTACTTGTCTATGTTTCAATTGCGAAGAGACAGATTCTGCAATATTTCATGCTTTTTTTACTTTTAATTCGTTTTTAATTATATTATTATTATGATATAAGTGCATTATACCACAATTGTCCCAATCAAGTGTTCTTAACAGATTTTCTTCTTGCTCTTTAGTTATAAAATTCTCTATTAATGTAAGACCAGGTGGAAGTGCAGAATCGGATGTGCTCCCATCTCGGTTAGGAACTAAAAGAAAGCATTATTGTCTGTTGTATTACATTATAGCATGTATTATAATTCTGTTATAATAATATAACCATTCTGCGTACCTGTTTCTGTGTAGCATACATATAATGGGCCATTTTGACCCGGAAGTTTAATACGTCCATGAACATAATTATATACACAGGTAGCATCTTCCTTCGAGTTACATGTTATGAAACAGTATGATTTGTTCGATGGCATAATCAGCGCATACTTGGAAATTAATGCATCTAATACATACTGCAGTGTTTCCCTTTTAATACCAGTGACTAAGCCAGCATTACATATCATCAAGTGCTGCAACGATGAAATATTAATAATGTTAAATATTAAAATAATAATGAAAAAATGTGAGATCTTGTAGTACATTTTTAATATATACCTGTGTTGATTTATCAGTACATTTAATATTCATATCTCTCAGCAATCTGTGATAAGCCCGTTTTTGCTTGCTTATGCTCTTTTTGTCACTCGTTTCGTTATGGCCCTTACTTGTGACATTTATTTCATTACTCAGAAACATATTTTCTAATTCTTAAACATCTAAGAGTAAAAAAGAATCATATATTAATCAACTATATAGAAAAGTTTAATGTGTAACATATGTAATATTTATTTGTGTTAGAAATAAAGATTAAAAATGTTAGATTTGTACTTGTTCAAAGATTTCATTACAAATTTCATATTCTTTTTTAGCGCATTGCCGTACAATCTACTACATTATTATTACAAATATAACCTATAAATAATGCCATGAAATAATTGACATATAGATTAGAAAATATAAAAAATATAATTCTCTGTTGAAAATTTTCACAAAATTTTTAATGAATTATCTAAATCTGGACTAATATTTACAATTGTGTGTAGTTGTATACGGTTGTATGCAGCAAGAAATTGACCAATCATGTGTATAAACGTGTATACAATACAAAAGTTACTTTTTCGATAAATTTTGGAACACGCAACGAGCATAAAATCAATTTTGCAAATCTGATATATATTATTATACATATTGTTATATATATAATAACTTTGTCAAACAAATTTTGTTTAATTACGAGACTTTAGAGTTACATTTGAGACTATTGAAGCTCTTTTTAGGGTCACAAAAATTTATCCAAATTTGACGATCTTTACCAGTACTTTGTCAATGACTTAATCGTCTTAACCTAACCTAATCTGATCTAACCCAACCTTAATTACATTGTGACAAACGAATGCGTTTACGAACTGCACAACCGTTACGATTCTTCATTCCCGGCACAGAAAGCGAGTAGACTGTGAAACTGACAAAAGTGCGGCGCCATATTGCCTGCTTGTGTTTGGTTAGCGTTTCTGGCGCGTGCTGAGGAAGTTTGTGTAATTTAATTGATAACGATGTCCGACAATCAGGTAAGCGAGCCCATTCATACGATCAGCAATCTCTTCGATCTCGTCTCCACAATAGCTATCGCGAAGCTAAGCTAGTAATGATTAATTGGTCAATTTCTCGCTCCGATTTGCCGAAAGTTTGAACTAGCGCTCTAACCTTGCTGTATACTGCTAGGAACAGAAACCCGAAGCCGGCCCGGGCGACGCAAATTCAGAGTACATCAAGCTCAAAGTCGTTGGAAATGTAAGACAGTGCAAGCTAACACTATTTCGTATATTTTTGCTCGCGCCAACGAAGCGCATAATACCTCGTCTCTTTTCAGGACAGCAATGAAATTCACTTTAGGGTAAAGATGACCACTCAAATGGGCAAGCTGAAGAAGTCCTACAGTGATCGCGTGGTATGTTTTACTCTCTCCTCATATCTTTCACGTGTGTTTATGTTACATCCTCTTAGAGAATTTGTTAATATTGTATAGAATGTATAAAAATAGCTTGGCAAAGTATTAAATAGAAAACCAATAAGTAGAGGTTTTATATCAATGTGATGTTAAGAAATTTTAGTAGGATATTAAACAAAATATTATGATTTTTTGTCTTTTTAATCTTGGCAATAATTAAATTTCATCTGTTAAATTATCATATAATAAGAAATAATAAAGTAAAATTTTTCATCTTAAGAAACAAATTTTTTAATTTGTAGCACAGTTTTAAAAATTTTATGTTATAGATAGTAAAGGTATGCTTGGTGATTGATTCTATAGAATATCTTTATTTCAATATGATAGTTTTGTACACTAATAAGTTAAATTTTGTGTTTAGGGAGTACCTATGACATCACTTAGGTTTCTCTTTGATGGTAAAAGAATCAATGATGATGAAACACCAAAGCAGGTAAATTAATTTTTATTATGATAACTTTACTTGGGAGTAAGGGACAAATTATAGGGACAAATAAATTAACAACTTTAAAGCTTTACTTTATTTTCTCGCTATCTTATCTCTATCATTATTTAATGAGCAATGTAAATGTCTTCGATATTTCTCTTAAATATCGTTATGTATTGTATTGTGAAAAGTTAATTAAAAAAAGCCTAGAATAAATTGCATATTGTAAAACATGTTTTATGCTTAAAAGGAAACGACAGATATGCTTCTTTAAAACTATATTTAGTATTTCTTCCCTCCTTTATAATATATTAGTAACATACGCATTTATTTCAGCTGGAAATGGAAAACGATGATGTCATTGAAGTATATCAAGAGCAAACAGGTGGTCGTTAATTGAATTAGTCAGGAAGAAGAGGGTCATCATTTCGTTCTATTATTTTTTAAAGTAAAAGTGACTGTCTGGTAACAAGAAAGATGGACATGAAATTTATAAGTACACATATACATATATATTATATAGACATCTCGTATGTACTTGCAAGTGGTTAACAAACAAAATGTAATTTTTTGATTTCACATACGATATTGTAAAGTGTGCTGTCTTACATTCCTGTACCAAGAATTATCGCTGGGTATGCTTCACGCAGTCCAGGGATCATTTTGTAAAACTTATGC
Source organism: Ooceraea biroi (assembly GCF_003672135.1). Lineage (NCBI taxonomy): Eukaryota > Metazoa > Arthropoda > Insecta > Hymenoptera > Formicidae > Ooceraea > Ooceraea biroi. The sequence continues at coordinate 5,465,910 of NC_039506.1, forward strand.
ATGCGGACAATTACGCCTTAACATTGCACATTGTGTGTCCGTTTTTGTGTGTCGTCATGAAACGATTCAGAAATAGATTAACTAAATTAGCCGCCATTATAAGTGCATTTCATATTCGCTAGTTCTCCTTGTCCACTCGAACTTTACTCCTGATCTTTCTTTTCTTTAGGAATGGGTACAAAAAATTCTACGAACATGATATAACAAAATTGTTACATTTAAGGTATAATAAAAGTAATGATAATTGTAAATCTTCGTCAAGTTCTTTTGAATATCTACAATAATAGAAGTAAAAAAACGAAATTAAAATATAATTAAAAAATTTAGAATTGATATTTACTGGTTTTATTTATTTTATTTTATTCTTCTGGGCAATTTCATTTCTTGTCTTGAATTTATTTTAAACTAGTAATATTTCCAGCTGCTAAATGCTTTTTGTGTGTACACAAACACACACTAGTTCTATATATATATAAATCTCAATATATTAATATGTACTTTCAGTATAAATTATTTAATCTCGTATTGTAGTTATATTTAATCACATCACAAGGACACATTAGATAAGAAACAAAATGGAATTGTATGAAAAAAATATGAAGGTGGTTTCTTAATCATATGTATATAGAAATTGGCTGTAACTAGCAGAGAAAAACAGTTATTTGCTTGAAATTTATCTAATGATCGATATGAAAATAACGACGACTACATGTATAAAATTATTTCTAAAGAAAAAAATAAAGGATACATATATATATACATATATCCTTTATTTTAAAGAAATTAATAATGTATTAATAAGAAATTAAAGATTAACATTATATATAAATTTTTAATTTCTTATTATTAATAATGCGTAAAATAATGCGTAAAAAAACAAACATCTCTCAATTTAAATTCAACATTTTATTTATTTCTTCCTGTTAATTTATATAATTTGAGACAATATGTGAGGTTGCATGTCAGTTAAGACTTAATAATGCAATTGGCAAGAGCTATCATTAAATATTACACATTAATGTAACTTATTTTTAAATTTGAGTATAACGTATAGAAAGAAAAAAGTTTATGTTTTAGTAATAAATAAGAAAAAGATTGCGGGGCTATTTTCAATAGAATCGTTTTTATTTATACCTTAAATATAATGCGCAATTGTAGTTATTAATTTTCCGGTTTTCTTTAATACGTGCGCGCGCGTACTTTATCTTAGAGTTTTACGTTATAAGACATCCCTAAAAATAATTGTGTAGCTATGTACAATCATTTTGCTTCGAGCATTGACTAATGATGTAATACAATAATAAACTATGTTATTATTACATATTTACAACACGAAAGTCCTACAAGAAGCAATTTCATTTCATAAATATGCGGAAAGCGCGCATATACATATACATGTATATATATGCTGCCATCATTCAAAAATATCCCGATATACAGATATTTGCCCCTATGCAAATGATAATCAACAATTTGCCACAAGTCACCATTTACGTTATTAACAAGTATACGTTCTGCTTATAGTAAAACAAGAGATTATCACTCACAGGTAACACAATATCCAAATTTAAATTGACATCTGGGATTTAATTTCTAATGTTATATATGATCAATTATTTAAGTAAATGTAGATTTATTTCGGTTACAATCAATAATAAATCCAATAATGATCTAATCACATACAAATTTAACATGCAATACTCGATAATCAATATTGTAATATTGTTCTACATTAAATTTCAATTAAAAATGTATAGTCAACAATTTCATAATTTCTTATGTTCCAGGTCTTTCAAATTTCTAATAGTTTTTTAATAGTGGTAATAATAAGAGTTAATAAGAAAGCAGCTATCGCTCTTGCATTTCTTGTTATAAAATAAAAATTTCCAATCGAACATCTAACGCATTTTTTCATAAGCGACGTTCTCAACGCGCCGTATTTCTACCTATTGCAGATTAAACAATACATCGAGTGTAAATAATAAAAATAGTCTCAGACAATATAGATTCTAATATTTCTTTGTCGTTGGTATATAACTAGGATTCTTACAGAAAGCAGTTAAAGATATCAGTCTTCGATATCTTCTCTTTTTTTTTTTATCTTTTCTTCGTTATTCTCACACTCTTAATACATTCTTACATGCAACAACGTCAATGCTTGGAAAATCAGCACACTTTATATTCGCCAAAATAAGTACCTGCAGAAAGATTTGTATTTTACAAATATCGGCAAAACGCCTGAGAGAATAAATTCCAAATTATTAATTTTCAAAATAATCGCTCCAAGCGGCACACAAATTTTTCTCTTTATACTCTCTTTCAATTAGTTTCATTATTAAATATCACTCTCTTCTAGTAGGTACAAATGCTATATGCTAAATAAGTACTTCTTTTTTTCTTTTATTTACTAGGATGTAATTTATATGTATATGTGTATGTATATATTCTACTTTAATCTTTCCACACTTCCATTACACACTTCGTAGGTATTTTGTTTTTTCAATTTATATTAATCAGCACAGTATGTGGTGTAAAAACAATATATAAGAAAGACATTATTTTGGGATACAAATTCGTTTTCAATACTTATTGATCTTAAAGAAAGTGAAAAGATTAAAATAGAAATGGCCTCGTATACATACTTAAATGAAATGTACAAGTTTGCAAATTTTAGGATCGTACACACAATTTTCTACATAAAAGTAGAATCATTCGGGTTATTATATATGACTATATGGACAAAATTGATCCTTCTCAGTTATTCCACTTCTTAATACTTTCATCTTTCGTCGTTTTACATACGTATGTTTATTGCCTTACGCGATAATAAATATATCTCATTCATTAAGGATAATCTATTTCTGTTAATCTCTAAAGCATAACGATTATTGCAAAAGGGTGAGGTACTCTGCGTGAGAATCAGTGGCGGAAGTCGCAAAAGTCACGGGAGCGCAGAAATTCCTAACCGGTATCGAGATTAGGAGTGACGCACGATGTACGACGGTGTTGTAAAGAGTCACAGAGCATCGCGATGCCAAACCCACGTCTTCTTTGTATGGTCAAATTTGTGGGCCACCCATTGTTGCTCCAACAGCTTAAACCTCTCTTGACTGAGGTACAGAGGCTTGCCTCGTCTATAACAAGATCGTTTATGTATTACCGTGAATATTGTATGATAGTAACAAACTAAAATAATTATCTTCGTTCTGGAAGAGAATCATGTTTTTTTCAACTTATTTTCTAAATAATTCCAAATAAAAATTGATACTAAAAATACTTAAAGCTTATACTGCACATCTGCACGTAATGTATGAACGTATGTACGTTATGTATAAATATACATGTAGTTGGATATAATTTATTTTATATGTATATGCTTACTTCAGATCTCTATCTTCTTCTTCAAAGGCATCGAGGTATAAAGATCCCCATAAACACGCTCGTCGTCCGCGTACAACAATTATATAAGTCGAAGTCACTACGAGATAAATACAAGTTCCACCACCGCATACGAAGGCATGCTAGATATATCAAATCAGAGTGAGTTGCATGTTTAGATATGCTTGAATATTTATGTATTCTACATTCCTTATTGCTTGTAAGATAATTACCTGGACAGCTTCACATCTTGCAGTCAGACTTTTACAACAATTTTGTTTGAGACACACGATAGTTCCGCATAGTAAACAAATACTAAGCTCTTGTGGAACCGAGTGACACTGACTGCATTGTCGTGCGTGGTAAAACTGAAACGCACAAGACATACCTATGAGCATACAACTACATGGCTCTGGACGTTCGCGCGCTTTCAGCGTCAGTCTATCATTAACGTACATTTAATGAACAAACAGATGGACTAATGATGAAAGTGCGTGAGCATCCAAGGCGAACACACTTACTATTTTTACTTTATATGAGTAAAAATAGTAAATAAAATATATAAATAAAAATCACATATTAATAACAATAAAAGAAGAAATATTATACAAAAGTTTTAGTCATTTTTTGCATGTTTTTGCTTTAGGTGCTCTTTTAATTTTAATTAGTGTTAAGTTAGTTCTTATTCCTGAGCGCAATGGTCGCTCATATTTTTGCTTCAAAATTAAAAATTTTCGTTTATTACATTTCGAAACTTACCGTGAAAATTTTTTCGTACTCCCTTGGAAGATTAAGTAGCTTTGGCACCTGCCAGGATATATGTTGTTCCATTAACAGACCCCGGACAGACCGATAATAACCCTGCCAATTGGCGAGGAACGCTTGCAGTTGATCGCACCAGAAAAGGGGTACTGATTCACTCATTTCTGGTTGCATCCAGTTTAAGGCCACCGTCGAGTCAAAGCTGTCCAAGCTCATGCCTTCCGTGACCAACTCCAGATAATACACCAATCTTACGAACTCGGTCTGCGGAGTTCTAATTTGCGGAAGCGATTGTTCGTATAGATGATAACGCATCATAGATGCCACTCGTAGAAACGGCAAGCACAACGATTGAATCTAGACACATGAAATAAGGAAGATTATCTTTGCAACCAATCTTTTTTTTTGTCAAATCGATAACGGGCATTAGTGTATTTAAGTGCAAGGAATTGTAGAACAATTATTATAATAACAGGCATTAATAACGCATTTAAACGCAAGGAATAGAATACTTCTTATATAATACTTATAGAATATTTGATAGGATAATGTCTTTGTGTAGTAAGTGCAATATTGTTTAAGTGAATTTTTAGGATTAAGGCCCAATTCCATAAATTCGAGTTTAAACCGAGTTTAACTGACCGGCTTTAAATTTAAGGCTAATCACACTTGTCTCGCGATCTACAACTTCTGTTTTAATTGTTACATTACGTAAACTTACAGTCTACTGTACGAAAAAAATCTAAAAAATGTTTTCTTCTTTTGAAACATAGATTGTCTACATGTGATTTGCACGTTTTCGCGCTTACAAGCGTTGCTTGTGTCCTTCTGGTTGTATGAGCTTCCGCTCACGGAAGCCAAGTATGATGTCATTAATACTACTACTTTGAAACGCATATTTTGTCGAGATAGTGTGGCAAAAGCGTGAGTTCTTTTACGAAAAAAAGAAAATAAATAAAAAAAATCAATTTCCTCAAAAAAGCACTGAATTAATTTGCATGCCTAATAATCAGATGTAAAATGTTTCGATATTTTCCACTTTTACGCGCTTACAATGCCTGCAATATTCATTCGAATGATGACGCTATTACATGAACGTATGGCAATCAAAGCTATAAATAGTGGGAATGTGTATGCTTTGACAGCGCGGATGAGTCTTCGAATGCAGCTCATGCTTGTATTAATCAGCATTAAACTGCTAGGAGATGCGGCGTTAGCGTGCAAGCGTTAACGAGATAAAGAAAAAAATATTGGTAGTGACCTCTGTCATTCTACGAAATAAGCTATTGCAAATACGTGCGGTTTTTTCTTATCACGTTTGAGTCAGTTTTTCTGGACAACACATTCTATATAAGCATCGCCTTGAATGAAGTCATCCATTCGTGTAGTGCATAGTAGTGCAGATCGGACGGAATGGCAATGGAAGCTCAAGCGAATCAACAGCCGTACTCAGACGAGTACGAGCACGTGATGCTGCTAAAAAACACGTTTGATCAGAATTTATTTCCTAGTGAATTTGACAAGTGGACAGTGAATGAGCAGTGCGACTGGGTGAACGAAAATCTTCGTAAATTCTATCCAAATGTACCGGAGTCGCTATTGGAACTTATTCCAGCTTCGTTTCACCAAGGGAACTATGACCGATCAGGGACGAGTGTGCCTGAATGGTTCGACATTGACAAGTACCGCAAGGGACAAAAATTTGTAAAAGATAATTACATCGCAGTTGTGAGCTGCATGCTATTAGCGGTGTTACATATGTATTCTTTCGAGGATATTGTAAGGGGATTTATCATGGGTGGCAACGTTCATATTCCGTATCCAGCATTTCATAGGTATATTACCGTTTCATAAATATATTACATCACTATTTCCTGCAAAGAGACTCTGATTACTTGATTATACGATTTTGTGTTTTCAATAATCTTAAAGATACCTCTCAACAATCTGGCGAATAACGAATTGGTTCAATGGAGAACCTTGGGTAGAAGGAACAACTGCCTTCAAGGATATGCGAGCCACGCGTAGATTACACTTGCTTGTGAGAAGGAAAATATGTCGGCTTGATAACGATAAAATTGATGCTGCGTGCACATTCGCAAATCCATGGTGTCCGTCTCGCGACATAATACTAAAGGACTTCAGCGTGATGTGCCTATCTGAGAAAGACGGACAACGTCCTTATAAACTGTTTGCCGAATCACCGTACAGACCAAAGTCCTTGAGCACCGCGCATTTAGCTGCGACTCAATGCTGTTTCATGGGTTTGGTCCTACTTTATCCACAACAGTTTGGAGCGCACAATGTGACTGACGATGAGCTAGAGGCCTTCTGTCATATTTGGAGATGCTACGGATATTTTCTCGGAATAGAAGACGAGTGCGTATTCCTAAACCGGTTCTTTTTTATTGAACGTAATGACAGTGATGTATGCATCGCTGGATTTCCTTTGGTTGTTAATATTGCTAGTTAATTTCTTGTTCGTTTTTTTGTTACAATGATGTTTTATGATGTATAAATGATGTTTATAGATACAACTTTTGCCGCGGTAGTTTTGAGCAAGTTAAACAGCGTACGCGAGATTTTTATCAATATTGGCTGATGCCTAATTTCAAAGATATATCGCCCGAATGGGAGCACATGACGAGATGTATCGTGGAACCATTCAACTATCTTCCCCTGACGTATATACCTTACAAAACTGCGGTATTATTCAGTACAGAAGTATTTGACATAAAGATGCCCAATTTACGTGCCTCTCTTAATTACTCGGAGCGGATTGCTTACAAAATGTGGAGGTAAATGTAATACGTCGATATACGATTTATATTATGACACGTTAGCTGATTTTTAATAAGTTCTATCAAATAAATATAACTATATACCTATCATAATAATTATATTATTTCAGGTTTGTGTTTCGTCATGCATGTAAGTCATCAAGCTTAAAATCATTTTTTAATAGAACGATGTATTGGATATTAAATAGAGCAATACACTACAGCCCACAGAAACTAGCGCAACTTAGTGAAAAATCGAAACAGAAAGTAAAAGATTTTCAAATCACTTCCGAATAATAGAATAACATTCTTTAATCTGTGGTTTACGATTTTTATGATTTATATGTTATATGTATATATGATTTTTATGATTTATATATTACATATGTATATAAATTTGTGATTAATTTGGGTAATTATGTACTTTAATGGACCCAGCCCCGATGACCTTGACCTTGACATATGTTGTCAAGGTCACCCTTCTGAGTGACCTTGAAGAAGTTTTAGCCGTCGCTCGTTGTTTGTTAAAAAGTTATAAACAAAGAAAGTTTAATGATTTCGCACGAATTTTTAGCTGTCCACGTGAAGCAAGAACATGATACTGACATATATTACAAAGGTTACCTTCCCGAATAACCCGCACTAGGTTTTAGTCGTCGATCGTTGTTTATGAAAAAGTTATTAACAAAAGAAATTTCGAAAATATAGTAGTTATTTTGAAAGAATATTGAATATTGAAAGATATAAACGACGAATATGTATATGAACGAAGAAAGGAAAGTCATTTAAAGCAGTGAATTGTTAATATATAGAATAGTTTCTTTTAATATAAGTACAAAGTATTCTTCACTTTAACCAAAAGCACAAACAGTTAAATACAAAGTATTCTCTACTTTAACTTAACCTAACCTAACCTAAGCTAAAATTCCATCAAATATACTCTTTCGTAAACGTATATGGTATTGTAAAATTATGCTTTATTCATTAAACAATTTTGTTAATAACTTTTTAACAATCAACGAGCGAAGGGTGAAACCTAGTGCGGGTTATTCAGGAAGGTGACCTTTGTAATATATGTCAAACTCAAGTCCTTGCTTCGCGTGGACAGCTGAAAATTCGTGCAAAATTATTAAACTTCTTTTGTTAATAACTTTTTAATAAACAACGAGCGACGGCTAAAACCTCTTCAAGGTCACTCAGGAGGGTGACCTTGACAACATATGTCAAGGTCAAGGTCATCGGGGCTGGGTCCGTTAAAGTACATAATTACCAGAAGAATGTACACACTGATAATCAAAAGCAAAAGCGAATATGTTATATCGAAAAAAAAAATATTTTTGTAATTTCTCAATTGTTACAATAAATTATAAAAATAATTATTGACCCTCCTCTTTCTAGTTATTCTTAAAAGTTGAAATTGAGAATAATTATACGTAATTTAAAAATCAAGATTTGTTAATGAATGGTTTAAGAGTGAACTTTGATGTTAACACTTTAATGATTGATGACTTTAATGATTGATGACACCATTGATGCCACTTTAATCGCGCTGGTGACAACACATATCTGTAGTTTACATCAAAGATGTATAGGAAGAAACATTCCGATATATTTTTTAAATGCTGTGATTGTCATAAAATAAACAAATATTTCAGTGAAGTATGTTTTACAGTATTTTTTACAGTTGTCAAGAAGTACATTCTTTCAGAGTTTCTAAAAGAATGTAATTAAAACTGTACTTGATCAAAATAATGCAAATTTCTTTCAACGCATCATTTATCATTATTGTATTATACAGAAAAAAGAAATGTAAAGGCGAGACAAATTAATTATTAATCTCAAAACGTATCGATTTTCGAAAAAGATTTTTGATTAAAGTTATATTATTCTTCATTTACTTACCTGTTTTTCGATGGCGTGCGTTTTTACCCTGGGAGGGGAAGATGACGTAGATGGCTCATCGTCATCCGTGCTACGATAAAGACCGCTGGCGTCGAAGTATTCGATTATCTCGGCCAGTGCAGTTTCAGAGGCTGTGGCAGTGCGGTTACGTTTCCTGCTCAAAATTGTATTTCGCTCTGCTCGCGAGAACTTACAACTTATCTGTAGTATTACTTGATAGTACAGCAAGTTGTAAAGGACCTTTACCACGCCCGAGAAGTATGCTGTAGAAAAAAAATATGCTATTACTTTTTCATTCTTGCTTAGCTTTTACATAATCACGTACATTGAAATAAACAATTTGAAGTTTTTGCGCTTTTGGTTATCGTTATTATGCAAGCCTGTCTCACGCATATTTGCATGACGCAATTTACTCGACAATACAATTAAATAAATTCATACAATCATCTAAGAAGTCATAAAAAAATAATTTCGTTAGATAACAGATTAGATCCAAATTAATCTTTTATCTCTGATATCTCTTGCGATATCTGTAATTAACTAAACTTAAGCGAATGCGCGTACAAAATGCTCGGAACGTACTTTGATCCATGTGTAACGGAAGTAAGAGTATAAATTGAATGAACAGGGCGATTGGGTCTCGTAGAAGCAGAGGAACTTCCTTGTTTTCCGCTTCCTGCGGTGCGGTGCCTAAGGCAAGCGAAGATGTCGCGTCCTCCACTGATGATATACCACATAGTTGCTCCCAAATATGATGCACTGGCCACGTGGCCAGTATCCGAGCGTGCATCGCTAAGACGTGAAGAAGCGCAACTAAAAGAAGAATATGTATTTTTCGCATTAGAAGTTTTATACAGAGCTACAGATTAACACCACCAACATGTTAAGAAAATGAATAGAAATACGCATTAAATTATCAATTAATAATAACTAATAGTTAAGAGATAATAACGTACCAATGCAATCTCGTTTAGGCGTTAAAGGTATCGTGGTGGGCGTCGGAACGCACAATGATCCGCCACGTTGCACGAGTTCGATTTCGAAATTAGTTCGAGCTATCGAAGTTACAAAAAGGAACAAGCTTTCACGATTAGTTTTACAGTACTTTTGCTTAAACTTCGTTTCTGTGCAACTCGTCATGTCTTCCATTACTTTCCCCATTGCCGCGGCCAAATTCGAAGAGATCTGTAAGCAACAAACACGTACGTTCATCAGCAAACCTGCTCTTCTAACATTTTAATTCGACGAAGAATCAACACGTTCACGTTTTCTGTTATCTTACCGGGTGCCGTTGTACCTCCTTGAGGAAGGTTCTCAGATCCGTGAGTATTGTCTCTAAAGAAGCATGACGAGATCGCACCACCGCCGAACATTCACCCAGTTGTGGCGACAGCGGCAAGACGGAATTGGCTAATTGTCGACACAGTGGACACAGGTACTCGCCTCGATCCACCGCCAGACTTTGGTGCCGCTGCTGATTACGAAGGGATTCGAGATAGGATTTCAAACAATCCAGATGAAGATGGTGACCGCACGTCTGCACGTGAACTCCACCGTCCCAACCCAGATTGATCGAGAGGAGCCACGAGTGCTATAAAATGAAATTATAATGTCTTGAAGAATGCAATAAATGAAATAATGAAAAAGATTTCATGAAATTCTGCAAAACTAAAGAAAACAATGTATTGGAGATTATATTAAATACTCAGTATATATTTATTATATGTATTTTTCTATAACATTACCACGTCGAATAACTCATTCAGCTCATCCATTCTGCGGTCAAACTGAGCACCTCGGGTATCGCCCTTCGGTATAGGAGTATCTTCGTTCGATGTAGGAAGAACTAGCCTATCCGATTGCTGCCGTTCATGACCAGTGATACTAGTTGCCTAAATGAAAAACGCGAGCAGCTATAATATATGTAAAGGATGTAAATTTATATTTTTTAATTATATTTCTAGAACACTAGTGTGCATACTACTCAACAAGAAACTAATGAGCATAAAATATCTCTGTCACAGAAGCTGTGTATTTTAAATGTTAATTTAAATGTTAATAAAAAAGTACCTGAACTAATACTACAAGACCCATAGGCTTGTCCTCACTACTAGGAGTAGTCTGATTACATATCACGCAATCGTATTCCTTTCTACTAGTCAGTTTAGTCGCACTCTCCTCTTGATCCCATTCCATGTCAGACGCACCTGCATCTTCTGTAAATATAAAAAAAACATTTTATTAATATAATAAAACTATAAATAAATATTAAGTAATTACTTAATCATTAATTTTCAAAGAAACTGAGTATTATTAGCAAATCAAGATGTTACGTATGAAGCTATTACATATTATTTTATTCTAATCTAATAATTTATTAGATACACATATGAAATTACCGGTTTTCATCGCTTTCTCCATAAATTGCTTCTGCTTGTTGGCGAATTCCGCCATTAGCTTCTGCTGCCTCTCTTTCGCTCTTCTGCGTCGTTCTTCCCGCTCGCGGTTCTCCCTTTCACGCTGCTCGTCTTCCTCGCATTCCTGCATGCGAGGCCACAATTTGTTCCTGGTCTCGATAATAGTTTGTTTACACATAGGGTCCAAATCTGCGATCTTCTTAAGCAACGAAGCTATGAAGAACGGTCCATCGCCGATTCGCGATTCGCTCGACGACGATGTGGATGAGCTGCCGCTGCTACTACTACTGCTGCTATTACTGCTGCTATTACTGCTGCTGCTGCTGCTGCTAGCAACTTCAGTATCTAAAGTTGCACTTTGTTCAGGATTGTAACTGTCTGGTACGCCTGACAATTGAGAATGCAATTTCAACAGCAAGGAGATTATGCTCTCCCCAAACTTTATAGTTAGCGGTTGTATCGGTCCGCCCTGCAAAAGTATTTTGTGAGAACAAAAAATATGTTTTGTAAACACACAATTAAATAGTAAATATTCTTTAATTATAAATCCGAACGTAGGAATAAAATGTAAAGAACAGGAATTACCTGTGCTTCTTTCCTCTTTGAAATGTTGTGAGGATTCGATGTAGATGGAACAATCTCTGTGGCCCTGTAACTAACGGGCTGTGCCGCAACTATCTCGTTTCCAGCCATAACTGCCAGGCGTTGAGGAGTGGGCGGTAATGCGGGCTGTCCGCTAACTATATCTATAATTATTATTAAGAACATTAAAAATATTGGACTCTCCCTGCTATTATTAACAATTTTTTGACAGATATTACAATTTCAGAAAATAAAACTTTATGAAAAAAATAGAAATTGTAGAAAGCAACTAATATCAGAAAGATGTTTTAGAAAATATGTCTTTTTTGATGAGTACTTTAACAATATCGTACTATAATCCTCAGCACAATAACGACCAAAACAAAATAGGAGAAGAAATGAAGAAACGAAAAATCGGAAAATATTTTGACGTCTACTATTTGGTGAGGGAGGCGATTCAATCGCTAATGTCATGGATTCTTCCTCAGATGGTGGTAGAGCTCTTTGTAATGGTATCGTTAGATCATCTTCGCTGTTACTGTGAGGTATGGCGATGATTCCGCTCTCAGATTCCGCTACAACTATCTCATATTCAACTGTAATAAAACAGAATACCGTAAGAATATTGCAATATGTATATCAATGCATCACGATCTGTATAAAAGTCTCATTAACCACTAGTTGATGGTAGAGCTGGCAGAGACGTAGCATCCTCAATTGATGGTAGTAAAGACAGTGATGTAGCGCCCGTACTCGACACGCCATTATTTTCTCTGATGGAGTCCACAGACGGAAGTCGCAACAGTTCCAGGGAGCTCTCATCCGCACCATCTGCACCATCGTTCAGCATCAAAGATGTAGCTACTTCGCTCATCTCTCCTTGAATCTCCCACTCAAATTCGCCTAATAATTATTAAATATATTAGGTGAATTTGTCTTTTTTTTTGTAAAAAGTTATTTTATATACATATATATGTAGGATTCTACATATATATATAAAGTAAAAAAGTTGATTTTTTTTACTTTATTAGCATGTCCATGTTAAGTAAAAAACGTTACATAGAAAATTGTAGAGAGATTTCGAGTTTTTAATAAACTGTACTCACTGTCCGAGCTGTTCGGCTCCGATTCTTGGACTAGAATTACTCGAGGTATCACCGTCCTCATATTTTCGGACAAATTGTCACTTTCGAACCATCCAGCTAAATCCATGTCTTTTATCACGCGAGAAGCGCCACCAGTATATTGACTCATCTAAATATAATTATATTACAGCATAATTTAATCAGAAATAGCTTCAAGATGAAGATTAAAATTACAAGATTTGTAAACAATGTATCTCTTATTACTTTATTCACTAATATTGATGAATAAGCAATTAGATAGAAAACAATGTTTTCTTTAAGACACTCTAGAATCAATTTCTGTCATAAAATTATCAAAGAATTAAATTTTATAATTTCTGTAATATACATAGAATTATATACATACAGATTTGTCCGGCCCTTTCGCAGTGACTACTGCCATCTCCAAGAGATAAACAGCCAATGCCATAACATATTCCGATATGTTATGACCATTCACAGCCTTGTAAAATATTATTAAGATCATAGTGTGAAAGACTCTGGAACGCAAGACGATCCGTGGGTCGTCGTAGCTTAACGACACCGGAGCGGGATGCCTAAATGGCGGCCAAGGAGTTGCACCGCTTTTTAATTTGCCAGATTGCTTCACGCTGAATCGAAAAGATGCATTCATTAAATCAATCGCACTAGACAGACAGATATTCGATTATAAAATTAAAACGTACTATTCTGTGAAACGATCCATCGATATTTGATAGTCCTTTCTATGTATCGCTCTTAGAAGGACATGCAAAGGATCGAACAATTCATCCCACACGCGAGGCTTTGGTCCGTACATGCCTTGCTGCATGTTACCACTTGCCTCAAGATTTGGAGCTCTATATTGCGCGACCTGCAAACAAATCATATGGTTAAGACCATGAAAATTACACAAAATCATTATTTTAAATAAATTATTTTAAATAAATTTAATTATATAAAATATAATAAAATGTATAAAATGTATTAATATTTTTATATCACACGAAAAAAATTAGATATAATAATTTTTGATGAATGAAGTCTGTTAATACACATACATCAGTTAAAACAGATTCAAAATCTCTGTTCTGGGTGGTTCCACAACGTTCTGGCATCAGTTCCATTAACTGACTATGTGTTTTATCACCCATACATAATAAAGTCACCATTTCAAGTCGAGACATTTCAGGATCCGATAAGCCTGTGAATAACAAATGTTTATAAATAAATATTTTGTATTTATTTATAACTTTTTATTACTTATGATTATATCATATATTTAATATACTCATAATACTGTATACTTTTACCTCGTAAAAGTGATTGTATTCAAAATTAATAGAAACTCACCGAGATTCGTTCTCACGTTAACTAATGTAGCCAAAAATGTCAGACAACTCTCCAACATCGGAGTCTCATGCTCGCCCCCAAGATACGGGTTTCGCGGGGGATTATACAGACATAAACTCATCCATTCTTTTACATGAAACCTGTAAACAATTGTTTAAATGTATTAAACTGTTACACACATTTCAATATTATATAATTTTATGTATTTAAATCATAATAAATCATTTTTTATTTAATATGAAGAAAGAAAGGCAAATAAGATGATATTACTTGTCGATGACGGTTGTTAGAAAGGAACCCGCCAGTAATTTTGTAGCACAGATTTGAAGCAGATACAAATCTGCATCTACCATGGAGTTGCAAAAGTTGCACTGTATGTAAGTCATGGCTTGGCCCTTTATTTGCAGTCCATTGCGAATCCATAGTCCGTTTAAAATTTCGTAAAAGGCCACCTAAACAAATAAAAGTACATTTTTATTATATTATATGTGTTTTGTTATATTACATGATTATAACAATATACAGGGTGTCCCATTTTATATTTGTCAGTAAAATATTTCGATACGACGTCGTTTCAGAGAAAAATGTTTCAGACAAAAGTTATATGGCTTCGAGGGGGCAAGATGATGATATTCTCAATTTAATTGTAGATGGCGCCACTTTCGAGATTTCATCATGGAGGCCATTTTTTTAAATGGAAGTCGATTTTTCTCTCTAAGTGAAAGTTGTAGCTGATAATGAGACGAATACAACGGTTTTTTGTTTTTTGAAATTGGACCATTTTTCAGTGAGTTACAGCGTTCCAAAGTATACTGTTTTATAATTTAAGTATACATATAAACCAAATCTTGTATCGAAAAATGTTTCTTACAAAAGTGTTATGACTTCAAGGGGGACATAAGATGCTGCCACTGATTTGACCTTGGGTGCACCTGTCAAGGTTTATGTGAAGGTTAACTTTTTTTTTAATGGATCTCTTTATTTCTCATTATATATATATAAATATCCTGAAAACACAAAAATGTTAAATTATGAAACTGTTATGTAATCTTTATTAAAGTTCTTTTCTTTTCTATACACCAATGTCATAAAATTGTTTTTATAAAATATGTTTCTTGATGACTGATATGGATTGCGTGAGCTTTATGTACAGAAACGTACATAATGTACAGGATTTAAATCAAGTGCACACAATCTTACATAACAGAATGAGCACATCGCACAGGCATTCTTATATAAACATATATGACAGATCTTAAAACTTATACTACAATCGACTGATTCATTCACGTATATTCACATATAAAATAACTCTTGTAAAATGTATTAATTATTCTTTCAAGAATTTTGAATAAATTACGTCAAAATAAGAAATATAATGTACAATAAATAAATTATATAAAGACAATTATAGAAGCCAATTACAAGTCGCTAAATATTGTTCAAGCGCTATCTCAGTTATAAATTCGAGTTGCTCGTCGCAAGTTATCATCCTTCCAGTATCTTCGTATTCTTCCGCCATTTGACGACAGTTCTGTCAGCCGCTGCTTATTTCACTCACGCTTTCCCACTTGGGATAAGACGTGCATTCACTCTTTAGCAAGAGAAGGGATGAAGAGACAGGATATAGAGGGGGCGCGGTTACAACAGACGCGTTCCATTCACATTTACAGCTGTGGGCACAGTATCCCCTTCCATCTCATGTGCGTCCATTGCCGTTCTCAGACCGTAACGGTCGTTCCATCTAGATCCGCTGAACAGTGAACAACGGGCGTCAGTCTCAGCGCGTGAGCGTTGCTAACAACAGACGTAAACAACTCTCGGGGGACACATCTCGTCTCGTTGTCGCGTTTCTTTCGACGAAGTTATTCAAAAAATGGCCAAGTTTGAGCTAGTGGTGACCCCGTTCCTCGTCCTGATGCTGATAAATGCCAGCTATGGCTTCGATGTTGGCCTGAACGACGCGCTGGACCTGCTCAGGCTGGGTCGTGAGACTGTGGTGGAGGCGATGGAATCTTGGGAGATGATCCGGCCACGTGGTCCTGGTGAGAAGGACAACGGCAGCGATTATCTGTTCATAAAGAGAATGGAACGGGAGCTGCGCCAGCACATCGACCGGGTGTCGAAGAAGATCGACGTTTATCAGGAACGGATGGAAATCAAAACTGACACGATCCTAGCGCAGCTCCTGCTGCGGTTACCACTGCAGCGCAGGTTGGATGATAGTCTGAGAGAGCTGGATCATTACGTCGGCCAAGTGAACGGGCTGTTCAACACGTTCGAAATGTACACGAACAATTCCGATCGTTACGAGAAGTATACAATAGTGCAGTTTGCCAAATCCTGTGTATCGCCCAGATTGGGAGAGCTGCCAGATGTTCTTAAGTCCATACACAGGCTCTTGGTGCCATCTGAGCAACAAATGTATAACAGAAGCGTCCTCGTGCTTCTGGCTGGTCAGATGCAGGTAGGTCTGTGCGCTGACGTGCTTAAGGGCAGCGATGCAATTTGTATGCACTTTCAGCAATTTCGGGCCAACAATTTCAAAATGCAATAGCTGGATCTCTTCTCAATCCAACTGGACGAAAATAGATTTAAACATGTTACTAATGGGAGTTAATAGAGTTTCTTCCTTCTAATGAATTTGGCGTTAATTTGCGTTAAAGTTGACTTGTATTGAGTCTTTGTCTTGTGCTCTTCAGTGCTGGAATATTTTCAGCGAAACACTTTAAGACTCCTTAAGATCTCTTTAAGACTCTTCGTATTGTTCCTCTTTTTAAGTTTAGAGAAAATAATCGACGATTTCTTATCAAATTTAGATTAGAAATAATAATAAACAGCAGAGATCAACGAGTTTTAATCAATAATTTTGGTGAAATATTATATGATTTTACTAATTAAATTGTGCTTTATCGAACAATGTTAGTGTTAACAAAGACATTAACATTTTAGTTATTAATATAAATAATTTTGACGAAAAAAATGTGTTTTGACCAAAATTTCTTTCTTAGATGATATAAAATCTTTGTGTAAATACTTTAGAAGCATAAATAAATAATTCTAATTAATATCAATAATCGAATAGTTATGTCTTAATAACACAAAAGAATGAAATTCATATTAAAAGCAACTTAATTTCTTCAAAATAATTAATTACTGTGTTCATATGTTTATACTTTCTTTCTTTCAAGGATAATTAAATTTTTATAACTGTTAATTGATAGTTTATCTACATATTTAGCTTATCTTAATGTTCATTTAATTGAATGATTACTCAAAAACAAAATATAATATCATGCTAACAAATTAGCTTTTTAAAAGAGAAAACGTATTCAACAGGATTATTGTTTTATGAACACTCATAAAAATAATTGCATTGCGGCTTGCATACCTTGAGATAGAAGGAGGTTAAATATTCCCCCAGATGTTAAGAATGCATATCGAATGCATACTCAAATAAATTATGCTTAATCACGATTGAAAATCCGCAAACGCAGCAGACACAAAATATCCCACGCATTCATTATACATAATAAGGTCCAAAAGTTTCCAGTCCAAACATGGTAGAAGAATGGACAGGTCTAACTCCGTCAACCTCCCACTTTATGTTTTGTTGCACTATAGTAAAATTTTACGATTCTAGCATCAGTAGTGCTCACTAGCTAACGTCTAGTAGATAGAAGTGCTGTTGCTCAATATTTTAAAATGTTTAAACTTGAGTATCGCGCGATCATCAAATTTTTGATGAAAGGGAAATTAAACGTTAAAATGCTGTGTATGGCAAATCTTCCCCATCATAAGTCGGATCTGCTTGGGAGAAAATTTACAAGTGATGAAGAAGTTTTAGACTGCATTTCTGCAGTTTTAGGCCATTTTAAGGACAAAAATTTAGATTATTTTTTCAGTGATTTAGAAAAGTTATATAACCGTCCTAAAATATGTATTGAAATATATAATTACATTGAAAACTAAAATTTATCGTTTGATTCTATTACTTCTTTAACATTCTTGGACCGGAAACTTTTAGACTTTATTACGTATATCATTATATATTACAATATTCATTATATATTATATATATTCTATATTATTCCTATATTTCGTAAAATATTAATTATTTATCACCATTGTATTTTCTTATTACAAGTTCCTTTTAATAAATTTAAATGTATTCTCATATTATCATGATTTATTTATATTTTATTCTCTGTTTATTTTATTTACATTTGATGGCATTATTATAATTTGTTATCAAGTATATTATTTATTACTACGCCCACGCTATTCTTCTATAATGTTTTATCTATCACTTCGCTCATACAATTCAACGAATGAGATGATAATTATGCGTACGCACGAGTGGATAACGGCTCGCGCACAGCGAGCGTCCAAAGAACACGAGATAGACAGGAAGGATAGTCAGCGTTTCCGATGCTGTAAAATTCACGTTGGTTTGGAGCAGTTGTGTCGTGTACAGAGAATTAGTCACGACACAATTCGTCATCGTGGTCAGTAAAGTGGAGCCTATTCATTTATCTATCTATCCCCGGCAGAATCTAGATTCCAGGCAACAAAAGCGCAAAATGCACCCAACGTTTCTGATGCGCTGAATTGACGAGCTCGAGGATCCCGTGTTGCGAACGAGTTATGATACGATAACATCGTAACTGGAACCCCATTGTGTATCTATTAAGCACTGGCAGTGGACATTAGGTACCGAGGAACAGTATATCATACTTTGAATCAAGTTACTGCTGAGTTCGACAAGCTGCGATTTTATTTACTTCAGAGCTATGAACGAAGAAAAGAACAGGATCACGTCGACGGAAATCCATCATTTTTTGATATTCCGGATACGCTGCGACAAATGACATGAATCAGTAAAGTCACTCGATTAGGGTCGTCGTACATTAATCAACACAAGATTATGTGGCTCGCTGCTCAAAGCTTCCCAAACTGTCTTGAATCTGTATTTTGAGAAATGAAGATTACACTCACATAGCTGTGTATGTTTTTATGAAACATTTCTTCGATTCTCTATATATGATATTTATGTGAATCTTTGTGTCATATCATATCATTATTTGTAAGATTTTTAATCTTTTATACGTGGAACATTCACATTCATAATTTTCTTCATCTAATGCATCACTTTAATATTCAAGATTCTCGTTAAAATTAGCTTTTGCACGAGTAGCTGTTGCATTTCCATAGCATCCCGCGTTCTCCGGGTGCAAATGCATCGGGTGGGACGAGACGAAAGTATGCGACATGCGCAGGGAGATACGTAACACACCAAGAGCTTGAAGAACGACGCGGGTGTTCGGGGGGGTCCGGAGCTGGAGACAGACAGGCGTATAACGCGAAACGCAGTCGAACGCGGTCGGTCGATTGGTGAACGTTTCGTATCGGTCGTCCGGTGGTGTTGCTCTCAATTGGTGCCGAATCAAGTGGCAGCGGGGCCGCGTTTCCCGCATTCCGCGAATAAGCGAGTGATCACGGACTGTGTTATAGTGAAAAGGTGTTTCTTCAACGAATTTATCCACGAAATTTTATCCCTTTCTTGCAATAAATCTCCAAGTTGATCAATCATGAAATGAAGTCAACCAAGAAGGAATAAATAAAAGATTGTGTGCGAAAAGCATGTTTCTAATGCGATCATGTAAACGCGTATGGTGTTAAAAGCGCAATTTAAGCTCTGAAATATATCTAAAATATTAGAAACATTTTTCAGTAATCTCTTTTAACATCTTTTAGTCTTTCTAAAATTTTCTGAAGTTGTGTCTTGATCATGTAAATGTGCTTCGCCGTCACTATGAAACAAATACTCGAAAGAAGTCCAAAAGCCAAAATAGAGAATACTTAAGTTTTATGGACATGTGGACATTTCTTATTGTCTTTTTAATGCTTCTTCTTTCATCTGCTCTATTGTTTTGACTTGACTCTGTTGGCCAATGATAATGTGGAAGGCAATTTCGTTTCTTTATCTGTATTACAGAAGATAGTAATTATTTACATTCCGATGACGTGTATGAGAATCAAAGTACATGGACGACGGAAGCTTAATTCCAAAACAAAATAATCCATTATTCCAAATTTGAAGGACTAGTACATTCTTAAATCTTCGTAATGTTTCTGATCCTAAACTATCATATATTACTTTTTTGCCAATTATCCGTGAGTGTTTTCTATCGTAAAATATATCCTGAAAATTAATCTCGCTCTAATTTCTCATCCAAAAAGATATTTTATTCTATTTATATTAAATTAACACACGGTGTCGATTCTTACTTTTTATCCATAGCTTATCAATATATTCAACATTGCAAGTCTTGCAGTTTTTTTAAATAACAATTTAGAAATAACTTAATGCTGTGCGACCGAAGAAAAAAATGCAGAATATGAGAAAAAAAAATTTCCATTCACGATAAAAGAAATATTTTACGATATTATTAAAGTTACGAAAGTTACTTAATCATTTCTCCTTGGGAAAAGATAACCACTCAGAAGTTTCTCCTAGAAGTTTCGCTCTGGATATTATGCATTAACGCGTCATTAAAAACCTTGTTCCCGCTCCCTCTCTAGTTATGTCTCTTGTGTCATGACCCCCTCCGGCCGTAATCGCGTATATCTTCCCGCAAACTTACTGATCGAAAACATATACGTTCAATTTTATCTCATGAATTATAATCGAGAATACGATCGAAATTGAAATTAGAGTATACATGACAACGAATAATAAAAACAATAAATAATGATTGAATTCTTAATAGGCTTAATCAATAGTTGAGATGCCTATTATATAATAGAGGAGTCTCTATTTTTGTTTGCATATTTTACGTTATATCTTCATTTACATGGACGATGCGCGATGTTAGAATAAGAAATTTAAATTGATGAATTTACTCTGAAAACCCATTGTTATAAATAAATATCGTCATTGTCTCTATAATTATATTCAAATTTTTAATGCACAATTAAATGGTTCACACACAATTACGACACGATTGTATGACTCTAGTCCTTCATTTTTTCGTTCGTCTTCGCGACTTCAGATACAAAACACTGCGGAGACAAACAGAGAAAGGAACCAAGAACCTGGCAAGCAACGGACTATAAGCAGCAAACGAGTGACTCATTGGCAAGCTTCGACTCCCGAGAATGAGATTCCTCACGTGCTTATTGACGTTGGGAGTGTTGGCTGTAGTGGCCTTCGCCACGATCAAGAATGACGCGTCGACAATCGACAGACTTAGGCAGAACTTGCTGAACTTAGAGAAAGACGTAATAAAAGACCTGGACAATGGGCGAAAATGGACAAACACCGAGACGGAGGAAAAGTACCTGTACTTGATTAAGGAATACCAGGCATTTGGCAATCAAGTAGACGAAAAATTCCCCTTGGACCGACAGGATTACCTGCGCTCCTTGGATTCCGTGTGGCTATGGGCTCGAGCGAAAGTTGAGCTCGAAAGCATCAATGGACTGTACGAAGTATTCAGACAGATGCAACGTGAAATTACCCATTTGCAAGCGCCTATCAATATTAAACAGCTAGTGAACTTCGCCGAAACAATCCTGCGTGATCCGAATGCCTCGATCCCACGAATGATCGATCGCGTCGCGAGTATGATCATCAATGAGAAGCTGTTCATCGTGGCTTTTCAGGTATCTAATAGATGTTTATATGACTCGGGTTCGAATCTCAGCAGGAGCACATCCTCTGTGCTATTTTCTGTCAGAGATTCAGGTTCCCTGGGCCCACCCGAAAAGAAAATAGCCTGACTACCGAAAGGTACACAAAAGTAATAGGTCTCTTTAGGACTTAAAACCAGCCATAGGGCTGTTTACGGGAGTTTATTTGTAACAAATGTCTGTACTCTCACCAGCGAGACAGAATATTTGAAAGAATTTGTGACTATAATAGAATTTTTCACAAGAAATTGTATGAAGATACTTTCTTTCTTTAAGATATAGCCTTTTTGTATATATTGGGGCAGGATAAACTGGTTTAACAATTAATTAACTTTATCCCGTAAATATGTAATCCTACCTAATCCACAAGTAGTATCCTTAATCTTCACTAATATATACTATTGTTACTATTAGAGTATTACTATACATATATAGTAATAATATATTCAATATAAAATATCTGAAATATCTGCATCTGTTCTTGTACGTGCAGGAAGCATCAAACCAAATGTGCAATGACATGCAATCGCCGCAGCAACTGCTGTACAATTTGTACAATACCGTGGCGCTGACAGAGATTAAGGGTTACACTATGATTCAGTTCTCATATATGATACTTCGCTTGTACAACGAAGGTACTTGGCACTGACTATTACGTTTAAATATAATATGTGCACACTGAGCGTAGCGTTTTTGTTGTTGCACGATTCTCAGTCAATGAAGACCAATTTCCGCGAGCTCAAAACACATTAATCAAAACGTATTTGCGATTAGATATAGATTGAAGTTTAAAAGCTGAACGTAAAATAATAAATTTAAATTATAATAATTTTTGGTGCACCCGTTCGGATCGTGCAAATCAAGAAAGCTAGTAGAAGGCGAGATTATAACATTGGATGTATCTAATTCTGAACTTAACACAGGCAATAACTTTAACGAAGAGATACAAACGCTGAAAACCCAATATGCAACCAGGACGTCTGAAACGTTGAGAGCCGTAAAAACGGCAATGGCTTTTGCTCCGAGAGATATATGGAAGTGCGATCCGAGTGTACATAAGTTAGGTAAATTTTTTAAAATTTTTTCTTTAAACAATATAATTAGTTTATACAGATTTAGAGAAATACCTATATTTAAATGTATCTAATCATATTTAAATATAAATGTAAATGTGTATATTCGATTTCTGTTTAGATGAGACTTATACCGAATTGAAGCAGCTG
Source organism: Ooceraea biroi (assembly GCF_003672135.1). Classification (NCBI taxonomy): domain Eukaryota; kingdom Metazoa; phylum Arthropoda; class Insecta; order Hymenoptera; family Formicidae; genus Ooceraea; species Ooceraea biroi. The sequence continues at coordinate 5,489,105 of NC_039506.1, forward strand.
TTTCAAGGGTACATAGTGAACGAAGTGGATTTGAACAGCGATAACACATGTAAAGAGAACTGTGCTTATTATGCATACACCAAAGTATATGGTTGCTATCAGAGCCAGTTTTGTGCGCGACAACGCTACTGCAATGGCAAAATATTGCATTGCGAGTACATTGATTCCGATATGTGGATCTGCCCCTCAGTAAATACTTTTATTATAACTTTAAAACTTTTCACATACAGATCCCGTGCCGAGAATATAACTTGGGATTAGTATCCATCATAAGGATTAAGCATAGAATTTAAAAATTAACATTGCATGAAGAGAAATAAGTACTACAAAGTTTTGAAAATCTATCTTATAGCAGAGGCAATCATCAAGTTTTTTTTATTCTTTAGGATAGAGACAGCAATAGACGATATGAGTATATAGAGTACGAAAATGGTCTAACTTATGGAAAGAAAGATACATGTAACAGAGGAACAACTAAAGTCGACAGCTGGTGGCGATGGCTTTTCTGGCATTGCAGCTATTGCTTCTGCTACTGCGACGATCATAATTCGAGTTCTGAACGATACTTCAGTCTACGATCTGTGACATCTGATGTCTTAAATAATAAGTAAAAATCACAGCTATAATAATATGGACAACAAAAATCAGTAAAAAATTAATAGAATTTAATTTATGAAAAAATTGAATGCTCCACTTATATAAATCTTCTTCACAGAGTCATAACAGGAATGAGATTGAGAAAAGTGAATCAAATTATTCAGATACAAATCCAAGAGGGCCAGTTACTGCCACGTGGGACAATTAAAAAGTCCACAATCGAATGGAAGCCTTCCGATCACTTTTCAGTTATGGATGCGAATGTTAGAAACGGCGTTGACTATCATAAAATCGTGTGGGAGAAACGTGCTTTGGACCTCGACGATCTAGTGCCACCGCAAGATCATCTCTTAACAGGTAATCTGAAGTCGGATCTAGCGTAAATTTTATGCGGACTTATACACGCAATCTGAATGCGAATCAATATAATTGGTATAAAAAAAGTAAAATAGAATTGCAACAAATGCGTTATCACAAAATAAAATCGGATTTCTAGGCATCCGATTCCGCATGGTTGGTAGCCGTCTAAATTTGGAAATTATGGTGACACCGTTTAACTTTACGACTGGATTGTTGATACAACCTGAGGAGAAGAGCTTTTGGTATAGCAATGATGTAACTGAGAGGTGAGATTTTTTCCCCCTTCCTATTTTCTTTTCGAAGCGATAATGAAACTCTAAATGTATATTTTAGTATGCAAATTAGTAATACTAAATTTATAAACATCTGTCATCAACCTGTTTAAAAAATCTGTTTATCGTCTATTTACAATTTAATTTAATACTGCACACTTTTACTTTCAGGACTGAGTTGACGTTTACGGAACCCGATGTACCAATATACGATGTTCTGCCGAATGTACCGGATTCTACGAAAAATCAATATTTAAATTTTGCTCCCAGTGATCGACGAAAGGATGCTGCTCAAAGTACAATCCCTTTCCTAGACATTCAACCAATTATACCAAACCCGCCAGTGCCACTCGCAGGCGCCGGAGTCTTCCACAAAGGACGAAAAGGTTCGGGAGGATTTGTCGCTTTAAAATTGATTACATATGACTTCGCGCCACATTTGCAAGTTGACCTGCCACCGGCGCCGCCGGTTCTCGAAGCATCGAATGAAGTAAAAGCCGAATAAGATAGAAGCATTCGCATTTCTCATGCTTCATCGAAAAAAGGAATAAAAAAACCTGTGATTTAGTAAGGACCTCAATGTACGTATCGAGGTGAACGAACGAAAACACGTGTTGAGACGTTGCATGCTTAATTCGAAAACTTTCAATTTGTTTGCTGTAATAAATGTAATAACGCAAGAAAAATTTTGGAATATTATACAGAATTCAATATGTGGAATATTGTGAAACATCTTTTTGATATTTAACCATCTTATTTCAAAACTTAATAATTCTTTTACGCTTGTGTATAATCATGCACAATACGATTATAAGAACGACTTTTTATTCCAAGAACCATAGAAACCGTATTATTGATTTTTTTTATTAGATATATATTTTTAGAAATTTTATCTAAAGACCCTTAATATGAAACCGACATTTTGTATGCAACTAGGCCCTAGTATGTTTAAGTTCCCTCGTATCCTCTTATGTATAAATTTTTTTGCTACATAAACATTATACTCATTATTAATAAATCCGTTGTTTACTAGTATCGTATCCTAAATTATTAAGTAATTATTTATACCGATCTTAAAATCATATAGTTTCTTTTAAAATAATATCAATCAATTTTTTTATGAAATAACATATTTAAGATGCAAATTTTATACTTTTGTGTTAATAAACGTAAAATAAATAAAATTAAAATGTACTTTTTGTTAAAAAAATTTTTTATGTTTTGTGTAAATTCCAGAATTAATGGATCTTATTTAAGTATAAAATATAATTAAAGTTTAAGATGTAAATTTTGATTTAAGAATTTTCAAGCTCCTCTTACATTTCTCATTAATATCAATGAATACTTTCTTCGTAATATTCATACTTTGAATTTGTGACATTTTATGAATCATATTTGAAGATATATAGTTAAGAACGGAACAGTACATTTTTTATTTCTTTTGAATTAATCTCTCAATTTTGTTACCATTATAATACCATACATATATTTTTATAAATATATGTATTTTACTCATTTTAAATTTAAGATTATAACATAAGAGAAAATATTTCATTATAAATTTGAAATTAGAATTAAGATAAAATATTAAAACATGCTATAAATTTATGAAAAAAGAATTTGTAAATCGCCTTGTATGCGTGTAGTTTTAGTTTAAAGAATTCTAACTTTATAATATTTTTTATATTATGTTTGATAATTTGTTCTTCTTTCTGTCGTAATATGGCAGGTGCATGTAAGTTTCTCACAATAAATTGTCATATTAATGAAAAATCTATAAATGCATATGTATTAATTATCTACTAATAATGCACCTTGTATGCATTAGCATAGTTAATTAAGAAAAACAGTTTCTCATATTCGTGTTATTAATCCTTTGTGACAAATATTTTAATTTAATTTGATTGATTTAATCGATTATCGTATACTACCGATTAATTCGTTCATCCACGCAAACAACTTTAGTGAATAATTAAATATTTGGAAATAAAAATCTCCACACATACAATTATAAAGATCGAGATATCTCTTCAACAAAGTATAATGTTCACTGTGCAATATGTACCGCGAATAATGAATTGGGACGAAAAGAATAATGCACACTCACCTGTACGCGCAGCGGATGCATCATGAGCAGCTGCAGCATGTCCGATGGTGGCAACAGCTCGCTTAGCATTGCTCCTTGTTGTCGGATCGCTTGACACATGAACACCGCGAAGTATCGATGAAGCGGCAAGTGGAACGAGACCTGGAAATTGTCAGCCTGAAAAAATTAACAAGAATACGAACGAGACAGAATAACAAGTAAAGAGTAACAAGAAATATAAAGTAACTCTAAGATCGGCGTTATCATTTTACATTTATCTTTACTCACAACAGTAGGATCCGTAAAATTTACGGCGTCAAGCCAATCCTGCAAGGCATTGAGGCAGTAACTGAGCACTCGTCGACTTAGCAGCACGCTCTCGGGTTCGCGAAGATGCGAGACTAGGGCCCACATGGGATACGCACTGGCCTCCAACTCGGCGCTGAACGCAGCGTAATAAGTGTTCGGCTCGAATTCGATGTGCTGACTTAACTCTCGCTGATTCACGTTCATGCCTTGAAACATGGCTAGAAAGTCGAACCACATCTCTAGCAAAGTATTATCGCTCATGAACTTGACGGCAACAGGTTTATGCGAAAGTACGTTGTTCAAATCGGAGACCAACGGCCAGTAACAGTGCTCCTTCATTACTTGACGGCCACAGTCGACCACATAGTGGAAGTTTTTGTCAGGATCTGGAAGTTTTTGTCAGGATCTGGAAGTTCTTCTATCGATTCCATTGTGCTTTGCTTAACACTAGAGCTACCAACGATTTACGTATACGTATTTCTATCGGAGAGATCAAAATAACTTTGGTTTTGAAAAGAACAAGTTAGTTAAAAAAAAAACGTGCGCGTTTGTATATACTTTTTGTTGCACGTAACAAAAATGAAAAATAAGATGTAATAAAAATGATTAATCATTATAACAAAATGGCAGACAAGTTATTTTGATCCTCTTTGGTCTAGTGTTAAATATTGCTTAATTTAATACGAAATACAGAAGACGTACGTACCGTGCAGACTATTTTGAATGAGTATTTTACTCATCATATATTTCAAACTGATAACCATAACGTGTAACAATTTCAGCTCATCGACCATTCTTAATGCTAGGTTTTGGTTACTGAATAGCTGAAAAGTTCCAGGTTTAAAATAAACATCACATTGAAAACCAGTAAAAAGGATAATTATGAAAAGAATAATTATGTAAAGAACTTCGTTGCTTTTTAAAATATAATGGTTAGTGGATTGATGCTAGATTCTTAATGTCTGTTAAGAATTAATGAGACTGAATTACCTGTACGCTAACATGCACTACCCTATTACTCAAGGTATCAGGATCCGTGGAACGCTCGAGCATCATTGAGATTCTACTATAGTGTAATACGAAGGCGCGAGTCAAAGCTTCCTTATAATCAGGATCTGGCAACATGTTCAATAACAGGCAAACCAATTTTTGCGGAAATTCATAGGCAACAGTCCAGAACATCAATTCCTCTAAAAAGGTCGTGTGCTCCAAGTGCTCTTGCAGCGATATACATTCTGAAACAAAAGAATCATTTGTCACAATGTCACGTCGCAAATTATTATTGTCTCAATAATGCAGCCAAACCTGTATAGAAATTCTTTCAAATTGCAGCGTTAATCACGTTGCTTACCTTTATATTCATCAGGCGGTTCCGGATTCGGTAATGATTTCACGGCATGCTGATATATCTTATTGCTATCTTGGCAATAGCTGTCATACTCTGATTGTCCCGTTAAACTAGAAGGATGTATAAGCACTCGATACTTTTGTGGATTCGTGAGAGCTGATGTCATAACGTGCCTCATTAATGCGCCCATGTTGTTCAAGTCGAGTAGCATAGTCAAATATGCATCGGCTTCTTGTATAGTACCTCTATAATCTAGCACACCCATTTTGCTAAAGCACAAAACGATAATGAATTACTATCGTGATTATATTAAAAAAACATTTTATTTTTATAATTTAATTACAAAGAACAATGATTTGTATGACGATAATACGATTTCAACATACCAATTCTCACGTAAATGTTGTATGAGCCGAAGAATGATTCTGGGCATCATCGCCTCGGCTACACACATCAGATTCGACGGTGCAACTGATTTATTTACAGCAGCCTTTGGCCCATGCTTATCACAAAATCTGTATGATGTAATAAATCAACAATTAGTAAAAGAAACCAATTCAAACCTATGTTCGACAAATCTCATATATTTCATGATTTTAATATCTCGCAGATTGATATTATTATGTTCAATGTTATCATTTACCCAGTCTCCTTCATCACAGCCGTATCGCCACAATCGCATGCACCACCCGCTTGACTGAGAAACATATTGAAGTCATGACGATAGTGATTTCCGTTTTTAAAGCACTCGGTACATAAGGACATACAGGGAGATATGCCGCATGTACGGCAACGATATGCTACGAAGTTCGGTGTCCAAACAAGACCGCAGGTAGTAGCATTATCGTAAATGCGTACTAGAAAAAAGGAAAATAAAATCAATATAGTAGAAGTAAAAAAGGCATAGCTTTATTTTAAAAATTAATTCTAATAAGAGTGTAAAATAGAATATAGTTCTCTTACTATATTTCTATAATTACATTTACAATATATTATAATAATTTCGTAATCTTACAACTTTTATATATAATTCAACAACTTATTTAAATTACTATTCCTTTATTAAATTTCTTCCTAACATTGTAGAAAAACATAAAATATGTTTAACACGTTGAATGCCGTGGGGATCACCGGTGACCGACGATGCCAAGATTAATAAAAATACATAATTCAAGTAAATTTCAATATTTCTAAAATTTTCAATATTACCATCGTTATTAAACGATATAAAGAAATTACCTTCACTTCTGAACACGCGGAGCACGCTACGGGCGACCAAAATTGAACAGACTCGACAAGAATGAGCGAAATACGAAATGATTGAGACGACTTTCGTAAAAAATAAGTAAATAAATAGTGCGAAATCGAAGAAACGCACTCCAGCGCCGCGGGGATCACCGGTGACCCCCGGTAAGATAAATCCATAAAACATGATACTACAGTCCAATTTAACTGTTGTAGATGATATTTTACCATAATATGTATCGCATAATAAAAAATTTATTTCGGCGCCTTGGGCAAGTCATATAAAATTAGTCCGGCATTCAACGTGTTAATAATTGATTTAAGCAACGTTTCGGTTATATACTTTATACAATTATATACGGTTTAATACAGTTATTTAATACGGTTATATATTTTATACAATATGTAAATTTTGAAAAATTAATATTTAAAAAAATGCATACAATCGTCTTTATGTAATACTTAAAATATTAATGTAAAGGTCGTGACACACGAAACAACTTAAGCAGTAATGCCCAATTCCACCAACGTCGCTTAATTTTAACCGTCGTTTAATTTACTCTTTGTCTCTTTCTAAGGCAGGTAGTTAGAAAGAGACGTTGGTGGAATCGGGCATAAGACTTAAAACTTAAAAGATGCGACCAATCACAGTCGAGAACGTAGCAGCCATTTTAAAACTTAAAACTTGTGATTGGTCGCATCTCTTAAGTTTTAAGAATGTCTTACTGCTTAAGTTTTTTCGTGTGTCATGGCCTTAATTATTGTAACACGTGTTAGGACATAATACCATTTGCTATACATTAGGTGGTTGCAAAAGTTCGTATGATTCGTATGCTAAAATATCTTCCTTCTTTCTGGATGTTTCTCATTGCTTTCAAATGACAGGATATTACTGACTCATTAAGGGGTTACATACCTCCATAGCGGCGAATAATTGATATGTTTGGGGAATTTTTTTAGGGGGTATATCTGAAATAATAAAGTAAAATATGAATTGCATATGATTTACTGGTCCTTTAAGTGTAAAAAAATAATTAATAATAAATTTTTGAATATTAATAAAATGAAGTTTTGTGGCATTAATTGGACCGCTGCTAAAAAAATGTCCCCTCAGAGTCGGCACGATATCTTCTTGTAACATTGATGGATCTGACAAATGCAAGAAATTTCTTGTAAAGTAATGTTGTAGTTATAGTCTATCGAGCCAGATTTTTTAATTTCAAAAAAAATAAACAATTTATGCCATGTCAAAGTTGAACTTTATGTTTTCATGCAAAATTTCGGTCTTTAATTGTTTATAAAAATTGTATTAAACAAAATTGCAAAAAAATGGCTCGATAGACTATAGACAAAACGATTACGAAGATTTGAGAACAAAAAATCTTAAAAAATATTGAAAACTTCGAGTTATCGTGCCGACCATGTCAAAAAAACTGGTTTCGAGAAAAACGCGTTTAAAGTTTGAGAAGTAAAAATCGTGTAAATATTAATTTTTGTAGTGAGCTTAATCTCCCATTCCAATTTCATATTGCGTGCCTTCCTTCTCGATAATTTTTATATTTTGTACAGTTTTCTATAATCTGTGGGCTGTTCGAGCTTCTTTGCGGTAGCCTGCGCCGCGGCCCGCCTCCTGACGCGCGGTCATATTTATTGTTATATCTTCGTTACGGATTGGAATTTTTCACTAATTCTTTTTTTATTATATTTTTAAAAGTATAAAAAATGAAAATTAGTAATAAAAAAAAATCGATTGTTTGAAAATTCTGGAGGTATGTGACCCCTTAAGTCCAAGCTGCTGCAAGCTCTTTTAAGGAGATCCTGGAGTCGTCTATATTACTGACGAAATAAATGATGTTTTTAAATAGATCTTTTCATTGGTTGCGCGGAATGAAAAATCCTTTTACACGATATCAAGGAATTAATTTTGTACTCTGTTTTATTCTTGGTCACGATTTTACATACGAAATTTAGCATGAAATTTTCATAACAATTAATCTTTTTTACTACGCTTTTAAATTTACTTCAAAAAGTGTCATCGTATTCGTTTGTTATGTCCCCATCCTGGACGACAGCCATTTCGTACGTACAAAGCGCCAAATTTTTATATTAAGCACATTATTGTACTTAGGCAACAAGAAAACTAATTTTCGAATTTTTTCCTGTTTCAAACATAAAGTCCTGTTGTCCTTAGGATTCATTATTGTGTGTACTTCAATCGTGGAAAAGAATTTTTCATTCTGTGCAAACAATAAAAAGATTTCTTTAGGAAAAAATCACTTATTCCGTCTGTAATACAGACAACTCCAGGATCCCCTCAACATTTGGGACGGGTTTTGTTCAGCGATGCTTCTAATTCGTTGTGGCCTTACGAACTTTTGCAAGCATCTAATATTATATACATATGCATACATAGCTGCTACTCTATACTTGTCTTCCTGTGTTACTATGTTTATCTGAAAAATTTAGTGCTGCCAAAGACGCAAATTATGCATATTTATATCCATACATTGTTCATAAACTTTCTAGTATTGTATACATATCAAATGCTTAAATAATTATTATAAATGATAAAGTATAACGAATGTAAAGAAATGATATTTCTTATATATAAAATCTACAATTAATTTTGGTAACATGTCTAAATAATTTTATTCACAGATAACATACCGGCATTATTATCTAATATTGACTACAGTTACAAATGTCTAGATATTGCCCATGTATAGATTTTATATCTTGAATAAAATATTTATTGTTAAAAAATTATTTCAATAATATTAACAGAACTCTATAATAAATGTAATTTTAAATTTTAGTTTATGATATCCATTAAATAAAGATTTTTAATAATTTAATAACTTATTTAATAATTTATAATAATTTATCATATCACGAAATTTTACTAAAAAATCAATTTCTTATCAATTGTATTACAATTCAATTATTAAACAAAGTAATGAGCACAATAGTCCTAACTAACAAAAGATTAGGGATTTTTTATGAAATGTCGTTAAACCGTTAAAGAGTCGGAGTACACAGTAGATTGCGATTGCGATTTGACTACCGAAAATATGCTACATCCTCATTGATCAAATCCCAATTTGAAAAATCTCGTTTTTTCTGTCCTACGTCCTGATTGGCCAAATCCCAATTTCAAAAATTGCAAGCTCCATCTTCAACATTTAATGGCTGCATTCAGCAGAGAAAGCTTTGTAATAATCTAACTGTTGTAAAATTCAATCTGACTGCCATATACTCTTAGATTCAATTAAAATTAAGAGCATGTGCCGATCAGGTTCACGACAGTTTTTACAACAGTTGCAAAATAGCTTTTTCTGCTGAACGCAGCCACTGAATGTAGTCTGATACAAGCTTTAATATTATATCAATCATACAATGTTATAAATGTATTTACATAATTACAAAATTCATGTGTACCATGTGTCTTGATAATCTGCATCATTAATAATGTAACAAATTCTTCATAAAAGCTCTACCAATGTACCATCGTAAAGTATATATCATGCGACGTGATAAAGATCACAGAATCCCATCTTATTATCAGGAACATTTACCTGTACTAGCAAATTCATCGGGTGTGCGGCCACCAGCCATCAACCACTTGCACCAGTCAATGGTTTCCCAATCTTCAATGGACTTGCTAGGGTTCAGCAGTACATCCAGCAATTCATTAACGTACGGTGGACAACCACTAGCACTCCCGGCAGTAGCCAGGCTGATATAAGCGGCTGCCCCGCGCTTGCCCTTGCCCATCAGCACCTGCACGTCGGGCGACGTGCTGGTGGAGCTCGAGGCCATTCTGTACCTGGTGCGATCTACCTTCGAGGGGAACGTTATCGTTACCGTCGGCGTTCCTGGCTCTTCCTCTGGAGTCACGTAAATCTTGATTTATTTCCGAAATAAGGAGGGTCCGCGGAACAGGACCAAATGCTTGGCCGGTGACCCCATATCAGCAACGAGAGATTGCGTTTCTTCCTCTCGGTATCGTGCTCGCGACGAGCAGCATTATAAAGTTGGCGACTACGAGGAGGCTCCCCCCGTTAACGTAAACGTCGTTACGGATGCGTTACCGCGTGCAATGTCTACGAGTCGATATCAGATTTATCTGCGGATCTCCGGACTTCTAGTCCTCACCGAGTGAGAAATACCGGGATATATCGTTCGGATGGATCGCCCAACGTGCGAGATGTGACCGTGTCACGGCACGACACGACACGGCACGAGACGATAGAACACGATACTATACTGTATACTATGCGATGCGATACGATACGATACGATACGACACGGCACGGCACGGTGGACACGGTACACGGATGCAATGCAGTAATAGAAAGGATGAAACACGCGCGATGGATCAGTGATTGACGAGTATTAATCAACCGACCATCCGACCGATTCAGCAAAGATGCAATGACCGAGGAAATAACGACCGAAACCGATGCGAGACCAGGAAGGACAACTGGCGCGTCCACTCGTTGCTGCTCGCTGACCGGTCTGCTTTATCGACGTGGTAGGACGAATTAAGTAAGCGGCGTGAAGTAAAAAGTAAGCAGAGAGGACGTGATATAGAATTTCAAACGAGGAAGTGGTTAAATAGAAAGGAGAAGATGAATCTGATTGGCTGCCTCGTATTAAGGCACGATTTCACGCTGTCGCTCGTCGCTCATTTTCAGCGACAAAACAGGTCACGTGATCAAAATTGACCAATATCCAGCGTTAATTTTGATCACGTGACCTGTTTTGTCGCTGAAAATGAGCGACGAGCGACAGCATGAAATTGTACCTTTATTCCCTTCACTTCGACGGTCTTAACGGAAGTATGACGTACGTTAAAATACGTTGTACCCACGTGAACAAATTGAAAATATTTTATTTCTATCTTCCTTAATATCTAAAACCAGAATTATATATTTATTATTTTCAGCATATTTAAAAAATATGCTTCGACATTGTCCAAGCAAAGTTGTTGCTCTTCAAGCACTGCCTGCACTAGCTCCAAAAGCAATAGACTCATTGCTTTTCCGGAAACAATGGATAATTTCCGCCACGCGGAAAAAACATACATTCGATTGCATTCGATTAGCTATTGCGCCAACTTCCGCCGCGCGATGAGCTTTGCCGCGTCCTGTGGGCAGGAGCCATAAAGCTTCAATCACTACACATGTGATCACATGTCTGATTCTATCTAGTAACCTTATAGTATATGCCAGTTTCAAAGTTCCCAGAGGTCCCAGTCTCTTTCCCACGTCTTCGGGTGAACAAACGTGTACTGCTGTGATAAACAAATTAGGAATCGCAGGTAATCTTTCATGTTAAAAGCCATCAAACTTAAATTGAGGCAGTGAATGATATTTCAAGTACATCCGCGTATTTCGGTAATTGTATTTCGCGAGAAAAATGAAGCATCTGTAAAATATTACGATGTAGACTAAACCGGTTTAATCGTTTCATTTCTTAATGCCGCAGCCGCTTTTTGATTAATTCATAAGGACTGTATTATACGATCAAAGGAACATTTCTATTTTCAGCATTGTACCTTTTTATTTCTTGCATGACGAGAGAAAAAGTAATTGATCATTATCCAATGTACTTTAGGTTAACTCGGGTCGGGTTAACTTAGGTTAAGTTCTGTAAAACGTGCTGTGAATAATGTGTAAACATTCGTTGTGCTTTTCGAAAGTTAGGATTTATATGTGATAAACTGTGAAGTGTAATTTGCGTCACTTGTATTGCAAATGTATGCGTATTGCTTAACTGACGTTTACGTCTAATTTGCAGCCATGGTGCGTATGAACGTTTTGAGCGATGCCCTGAAGTCGATCAACAATGCCGAGAAGCGCGGCAAGAGACAAGTTCTGTTGAGGCCTTGCTCTAAAGTGATCGTCAAGTTCTTGACTGTCATGATGAAGCACGGTAAATAAATTGTTAACTTGAATTATCCATAATATACTCTGCTTTATGTGTATATCTTTTATATAATTATGGGTACGGTCAAAGTCACGCTTCAAAGTGCTTCTAGACACTTTCTATCCTTTTCCTTCTGTCAAATGAGAAGAAGGATAGAAAGCGTCTAGAAGCGCTTCGAAGCGTGACTGACTGTACCCTATGTTGTAATTTATTTTTTGTAATTACTATCACTGTATACTTTTTTGTGGAAAGTGGATACACCAAGTACATGAATATTTTTCTGCTGTGTACAGGCTACATTGGAGAATTTGAAATTGTGGATGACCACCGCAGTGGTAAGGTGGTGGTGAACCTTACTGGAAGGTTAAATAAATGCGGTGTCATTTCGCCCAGATTTGACGTACCTATCAATGACATCGAGAAATGGACCAACAATCTCCTGCCCTCTCGACAGTTTGGGTAAGTTCTTATATCCAAATCCGAATATCCAAAACTTTTATCATGTAGATTAAATTAGTGCAAAAATGTAACCTTCATTGCATGATTTTCTATGGATACTCTAGTATAAATGTACAAGCTGAAGAAATATTTAAATTTAAGATGAATACGTAACTTAAATTGCTTTTATGGTTTAGATACGTTGTATTGACCACTAGCGGAGGAATCATGGATCACGAGGAGGCCAGAAGGAAGCATCTGGGAGGAAAAATTCTTGGTTTCTTCTTTTAATATTTTATTTAAATAAAGAAAAATTACAACATATGTTAAAGTAATTTTCTTGAAAAATAATATCCTCTCCTCTCTCCTAATCTCTTTTATAGTTCCGTGACATATTGATAAGAGATTCAAGAGTGCTGTTTCTTTTAATTACATGTGTATATAAAAAGATACAAATTTTATTTAAAAAGAATAATTCTGAAACTATAATGTAGGTAAGAGAACAGGTTGAATAAAATTATTTAATATTTTATTATTTTAATATTATTTTTAATATTATTTTAATTATATTAATATCTTTTTTTAAAGTGATAAGCATAAAATAGTAAAAGCTGGGAAGGGGGAGGGGGACGAGAGGTTATATCCGCATATAGAAATTTACATACACATAATTTATGTGCTCCGAGAAGCCAACCAATCACGCGTCTGATATAAAGAATATAGCAATATGGTATCCTTTACATTGGCCACATGATTAGTCGATTTCTCATAGAGCAAGTAAAAACCTAGATTTTAAACTTGGTTAGTGAGTAAATTGAAATTGCATTAGAAGTGAAAGTTTCATCACTTCGAACAGAACCAACAACAAAACCATTGTGTTATCTCGATCAATAAAATTTTAATTTTCGATAGTTTTACTCTTATATTCGTATTATGGTACAGTCTCAAGATCAATCTTTCCCTTTTTCTTGTTGTTAGCTGCATTATGTTGTACTTTCTGCACATATTTGTAAAATGAAACAGATTTTACATGAGAAGAATCAGAGGGAAAGTGCAGAGGGTGCAGTTGAACGGATAGTTCTATAGTTTCGATTTCGTTGAGTGGCGGCACTGAATGTATGCATTGAAAGAACCAAATTGCTTGTCTCTTTGTTGCATTATCATATTTACATTTTCATGTCGAGAATACTCAGCTTGTGTTTCTTTGAAATAGTCTTATTCATAATATGGCTAAGACAAAAACGATTAGCAAAGGATGTCCCAAGTGCGAGCAGCAGGTATTTAAATAATATTTTATTACACTTTGTGTGTTTATATTGATTTATATATCGCGATATCTGATGTATATATAATTATGCGCTATTAATGTATTACAATGTTCTAAATACGCCATGATAGTTTTACTGCCTACTAAGTGCCCTTTATTCTTCTACTTTTCGTTGTACGCATTATTGATGAACGTATTTAATATTAAAAGGAAAACATCGAATGTATAAAATGATCGAATCAGAAATGAGATATTATTTGCGTTAAGCAGATACCTTCTTTTCCGCATTTGTTGAATTAAATCTGTTAATTAAGTGTCAGGAGAATGGAGATTTATTAAGCAATTTGCATGTTTGCTCATTTATAATGTTATTATTATGTTAAAGATTTTATTATCGATAATCTTATTTATCTAATAATGACACACGTATATACATATTTATATATAGAAATTGTATGACTTAATAAAGTCCTATCTGTCTAGCTATATGGTTATAGCTATTGGATTTTTGATAAAGAGTGAAATATAAAAATTTTGTAATTATTTTATATTGATGTATTGTCCCTACAGAAACATTAATAAATTTTATTACCTGTTTTGTAATAAGGTACCTGTTGCCTGCAAAGCCTGTCCTTGCGGACATTCGTTTTTCAATGCACGTCGTAATTCCATCAAGAGTCCACCTAGTCCCGATGGTGGTGTTATGAAGACAAGGAGGACAAATCGTGTTAAACGGGAGAAGCCAAATTATTACGACGCTCTGGAATACGATAAACAGACGAAAAAAAATACCAAGGTAATATATGAATAATTTTAATTAAAAAGTACTTTTAATACAGTTATGCTGCTGCCTTTACTTTTAGAGAATAAGACACATTGTTCTAGGTATTAATCTTTATATATTGATTTGATAGTTAATGTCACTCAGTATATTTTTGAGCCAATATTGTAACAAACAGAACATAAAATTTTTATTAACAAAATGTTTCATGCAAAAGCATCTACAGAGGCTCATTATTTTTTTTTTTCTTAGATTAGACGGACTACAGATACCGCAAACGATATCGATTGCCGACAATTGAACAAAAAGAAAAAGAGAAAAGGAAAGGGAAAGGGTAAGAACGGTAGCAGCAGTGGTATGGGTGATGATGACGACGAAATGGATGGAATTAATGGGTTGTCTCCAGAGAAACAACTCACGTGTTCTCTCATATTACAAGAGCTGAACAATAAAATGAGAATGGTAGCTTGGAAACCTATGTGAATTGTACAGAGACGTAGATGCACGTGCATCTGTTCAATGGTTTGTCAGTTTGACATGATTCCTTTGCACTGCGTCCGTGGTAAGACGCAAGTGAGATGAAGTTAACGTCGCTTGATGCGTCGTACGCGTTGGCTGCATTAATGGAAGGCGTCAGAAATTTAAGTGAGTGGAATTACATCAGTTTCAGTCCCTCTGTGGAAATGATTAATTGCTACGAAGGAGTCCGACTTGTGTAATATCGTTTACACCACTGCAGCACTGATGGATTATTACTTCTCATTGTGATTAACAATTGTGATATTATTTTGAAACTATCGTACGTCTATATAGGATATATAGATTTGCTATCTCCTAGATTATTCTATATATTATTCTACGTTCTATTTAGCTAAATGTGACTGATTGTCTTTAATCCTTCCGTCTTTTACTACACATTTATATACGAAGAATGTCTGCAATAAAAGAATGTTCAAAGTAATATTAAGATTTTTTGTCTATGCTACGTAATAAAATAATACATAAAAAAATAGTACATAATCAAAGCAAGTATTAATTTAGGAAATTCAGGAAAATATATATTCATTTTTATTTATAATAATGTCGTTATAGTTGATAGTAAGAGAGGGTATCTTTTTCGAATTTGTTTATTATCAAGAACTCATTTATTTGCACGAAATACTTTTATCTCACTAGTTTGAACTGAAATCGCTCCAGGTTTTCTACATGACCAGATGGTCCTATTCTAAGTAAATC
Source organism: Ooceraea biroi (assembly GCF_003672135.1). Taxonomy (NCBI): domain Eukaryota; kingdom Metazoa; phylum Arthropoda; class Insecta; order Hymenoptera; family Formicidae; genus Ooceraea; species Ooceraea biroi. The sequence goes on from NC_039506.1 coordinate 5,504,975, forward strand.
CCACATTTGACTCGTTTTACAAAAAAAAAAAGGATCATGCAATGGCTTTGTCAGTCATGACTCTCATCCTCATTTCTAATCTATTTATTTCAATGAACTTTAATAATGAAGGCACTCTGGCATATATGTATAATGTAGGAAGTGATCAGGAATCAATCTTGGAGAATCTCGACAAGTCATAAGTGATTTTTGTGACAACTGTTATGATTGATTTATTATCCTATTACACATTAAATCACTTCATTATCAACGATCGCATTCTCAAAATAATTTATTCTTTTACGGTAGTATCCTCTTCGCAATTATTATTCTCGGCGTTTACGGGCAGCTTTGTTGGGTTTCCTTGGTTTTCATTGAAAACCAAGAGCAAGGGTAAACCTCCTATGACCATACACGTGCCCATACACAGGAAACACACGGTGTAACTCCCAGTTACGTCACGCAGGTAGCCTGAAATGATGTTGTACCGCCTCATTATATGAATAGTAGAATTATAATTAAAATTCTAAGATTTTAGAAATATATATATATATATATATTATATGTTATGTATAAGAAAGAATTCTAAAGCTAATACATCAATTAAAAAATCAATTTTACGTAGTATGTTACATAGAAGGTGCACTTTAAAAATATCTGACCAATTTGGAATTTTGCTTTGCCGAAAATTTGATATTACTATCATCTTCGCGAAAATAATCCTTTATGTCAAAGTAATTAGAAAATTATGAAGCTATAAAGCAGGTGTGGCGTGTAGGCGTATTGCGTATAGCATGTATGTATACGTGCAATTATATATTTTTATCTTCGCATCTTTGACGCAATTATACGCGTGATTAGCGGAAGACACAGGGCAGTATCGTGGTTCAATAAATTTTTTCTGTTGTTTCCTGAATTCCATGGCAATTATGCAGTTATTTTCGCAATTATAAAGACTCGCGCAATAATTAATAAATTAAAATCAAAACAAATTATATTCTAAAATTAATAAATACATAGTAATGTTGGGTGCAAGAAGTGATGTAACATAGAGAGGCGTACCTGCGAGAGGTGGGATAGAAATCGCCCCGAAGCTCTGGAACATCCTCACAAGACCATAGGTGGACGATATTTTGTCGGTGCCGTATTGATCGGCGAGTAGGACGGGAACCAAGAGGAACCAACAGCCTAGGCACAGTCCATACATGCCAACGGAACACGCCAGCACATAAAAGGAATGAGCCATTGGGATAGCCAGGACCGCCACACCAGCACCAACTACGCTACTCAGTAAAAAACAAATTTCATGAAAACATACCTATATACCCAGTAAGCAAAATGTGTGCAATCTGCCAGCAGATTGGCAACAGATTACTGCAGAAGTTGATAGCAAATTGGCATCCGTTATGTCCGCATTAGGATAGTGATCTGCCAGCAGAGCCTGTTAACAGACTCTGACAGCAGATTGGCGGCAGAAACCGAGCAGGATCTGTTAACATTTGACGGCAGATTGACAGCAGAAACCGAACAGAATCTGCAGCTTTTGGCCATTCATATTCACGATATATTAAAGCATGTGTTTACTTTTAACACACTATAAATTGGCATTTTATATTACCATGTGTTAAAAGAACGCATTTGTTTGTTTGTTAAATTAAAGTACATTTGGCTTGATGTGTCTTTCTGACAGTTCGTTGCATAATCTCTCTCTTATTGTTAATTTATTCTAATCTGAAGTCCGAATTATGCTTTCGAACTTCAGATTGCTCGTGGCGTGCGTGAACTACATGGACGTTGTCCATGAGAGCCTCTGTGCCGCAAGTGCAAAAATTTTCAGAAAAATTAATATTGTCATGCCAAGGCGCGTATATTAACTTATATAACTGTTAGGCTAAATCTTAACATCGAGTAAGAACTCGACGTGTGCACCGCATAGCGGTGCGGAGCGAAAACACATATTCATAGCCGTGTAAATTTGAATACTGTCAAAAGCTGCAGATCCTGTTCGGTTTCTGCTGCCAATCTGCCGTTAGATTCCGCGCGCGCAGATCTTGCTCGGTTTCTGCCGCCAATCTGCCGTTAGATTCCGCGTGCGCAAATCTTGCTCGGTTTCTGTCGACAATCTGACTTCAAGCCATGTTTGCAGATTCTGCTCGGTTTCTGCCGCCAATCTGTTCTTAGATTTTGTGAGCAAGCTCTGTTACATTTCTGGCACCAATTTGTCGAATTAATCGTTAATAACAACTTCTGTATCAAATTTGTTGTCTTTTGGCTGGCAATAGTTGATAGCAGATAGTTAGCATCATCTGCTTTCGGCAGACTTGGCTATCTGGGTACCTTTATTTCTGTAATTCTAACTTCAAGTTGGAGAAAATCTCTTCAAGGATTCATTTTTATCAACACAAGCATACGTATTTTATGAATAAAATCGTATTTACCTTCCGATATATCCTTTCCGTCGATCGAACAGCTTGAGATCCGACAGCCAGCCAAGACCGAGTCTGCCACACAAATCGAGGGCGGCAGAGATAGCCACCAGGTAACCGGCCTCTGACTTACTGTAACCGGCAGCGTGAACATACGCTGGCAAGTAGTACAGCATGTACGGACTACCAGTGGACATCAGACTGACAGAGAAGCACATCATGATGAACTGCGGATTCTTCAGTAGTGACAAGTCGAGGTAGTGTGTTAGCTTCTGCATGAATGTGATTTTAGCTTCTGATGCCGTCGATGTCGTACGTGTCAGGGATGATATCGGTGGTGACGGTGGTGGCTGCTGTTCTGGTGGACCCATCGCCGTCACGGAGGATCTCAATGATCTCAACGATGTTCTGGCGGCTTTATATACACACGTTGAGTCCGTCGACAAATCTTCCACGCTGTGCAAAATGCTAGAGCTGCGGATTTTGGAGATGGGCTTCATACGAAGGCCCTCTCCCATTACGTCTTTTTCCTCGTCGCTATCGGTCAGCTCCACTGCAACCACACCACCACCCTGATGGAACAGCTCGTTCAACATGTTGTGCCGGGCAGTTGGATCGTTGGCGAATAGCAAATCTAGCTTCTGTTGCTTTTTGTCCTGATCCTGACAGAGAGATTGCATTATTCCTGATCGTAATTTTATGAGATAATAATAATGGGAATAGTAAAATAATAGAAAATAGTAAATATGAAGAAAAAGAAAGACAAGTGTGAAGAAATCGAAAAATTTTAATGTTATAAGAAAAAATTATAAAAATATAATAAATAAATAATTAATAGATATAACTATATAAATAATAAATAAATAAAAATAAATAAAATATTAATTAAGAGTTGGCCGTACCTGTTCTTTGGTTTCCTTTGGCTCGATCTTTTCCGAGACATTTTCCTCGGGTACATAATTTTCGTCGAGTGGTCGGTAGAGTGTCGCACTAACACATACGTGCAACATGCAACCGCCCAGTAACAATATTGTGCCGTGAAAACCAAAGTTCTTCACCAGAAGCTCGATCAAAAGCGGGAACACAAAACTACCCGCGGCGGTACCGGATACACAGATTCCGTTCGCGAGTGCACGATGCTTGTCAAAGTATTGTGATACCAGAATTATACCTGGTGTTGTAGACAAGCCGCCACCAATACCTGTAAGGGATGGTTTTTACTTTCGCTTTCGATTTTTTACTTTGTTGAACTATAATATTGGATTGAAATATTATTAAATTGAATATAATATTGGATTTGTGAGACTTGTGTAGTTTAATAATAGTACAATTTAAAATATTAAGGGAAGAGAGTATAAGAATTCAAAATACGGCGAACCTGTTAGCACTCCAAATGTAAAAAAGAGGTGTATCAATCGCGTGGCGAAATAACTAGTTGTAAGTCCTAGAGCGCAGAAAAGTCCTCCTACGAAAACCACCGTTCGACAACTGTACTTCTGGCAGAGCATACTCGTTACCGGAGCTGTAAGCAAAAAATATCAGCATCGATACAATGCCGTCACGTACATCACATAAAAGATAGAAAATTTAATATTAAAATAATTCAATGTTTTTAATAAATTAAAAAATTCGGTATTAAAAAAATAATCACGATTGAAGATCTCCTTTTCGAATTAACGTGGACGAAGTTTTTATATTTGTATTTCCAGTTTTATGTACAGCATTTTGTACTAATTTAGATAAGGACTTGTGAACAAACGCGATTAACTGTAGATAAACTTGAAAGTATCGTGTCAGCAAGTTTCACTCTCACACAATCGATCGATTCCCTTCGAAGCGAAGGTCACAGAAGCGAGGAAGCCTTGACAACGATGACTAACTCACCGAGCGCCAGACATAGGCACGTCAGAATCGCCGGTATCCAGGATGCCACCGAGGCGGACGAATCCTTGAAGGTCTCCATGACTTCGACGTAGAGCACGCCGTAGGACTTGACCAACCCGGCCACCCAGAACTGCACGAAGAAAGCGCCGAACACTACCACCCAGCCGTAACCGCCATCCAAAGGGACGTACGTGGTGTTTCGTGGTTTTCTGCTCTCATTTTTCTGCCGAGACTTTCTTCTTTTTGGGACCGTGCATCTGACGGACCTGAAGAAATATTGGGAGCGTTTATTCAAATGACTAATTATGCGCAAATTATGCAAATAGGAAACTATTAAACTATACATTGCACTTATACTGCACGGAACCCTGTAATTGTGTAAAATGATTTATTCATAAGAATAAAAATTACTACTAATTGTATAAGCAAATAAAAATTTGATCCTAGTTAATTCGAGGGAGCAGAGAGATGAGATGTAAGTAAATAATACTCTAAATAGCTGGTAAAGAAAAACATCCTCTACCAAATGATACGTTTAGCTTTCAACCAAACTAACGTTTACTCGTGAAGAGTATTTATCCATACTTTAATACTCAATTGAACAGTTCTAAAATGTTAGAACGCGCAGAGCCTTGCCGAGTTCTCTGAATGATTTTGCTCTCTGGCAATCGCTCGTGCACGAGAATCGTTAACGCACAACATTGATGAAATGTATGATTTCAGATTTTGCATGCATTAACTTGATACAATTCAACTGCAAATAGTACTTCAAGGAAGATTAAAGCATGAGTAATAAAATGATCACGAGCACGTGCACAATCAGTCTTCCTGATACCTGATTGGTACACCCTGAATATTCACTCCGACACCGACCTGAGCTCCCTCGATTTAGCGATGAGCGGCCGGGCGGTGAGGCTGGAGATCGTCAGCAAGTTGTCGTTGTCCTCCTCCTCGAGCACGGTGCCCTCGGGGCTCTGCAGGTGCGGCGGCACGATCGGCGTCGACGTCGCCGTCGTCTGCACCGCCAGCGACGCTGGTCGCTTCGGCGACGGCACCCCGCTGGCCACGCCGCCGCTCAGGTCAAACACCGGAGCCGAGTGGATGGAGAACAGCGAGCCCAGCTGCGTCGCCGGCTGATCGTTCATGTTCTCGTCGATAATCGCGCTGCCGGCGACAACCATCTCCTGGGAGGCTGTCGTCGCGACGCCCGCGACGTCCACGTCGGCCAGCACGCTCGCCGATGCCCGACAACTGTCCTGGAAACTCCATTCCCGTGGTAGCGACATGTTTCCTCGGCGGCTTCCTCGGCGGAACCGGGGGGACCGTAATACATTGGATTGTGTTGCTTGGGTGGTCGTGCGAGGTTTACTTGCTGATCTCGCTGGTCGTCTAACGGCTCCCCGAGCTCTCCCCTAGGTTTGACACTGCCTGGTTCACCCTTGCCTTCTTCTCCACTAGCTGGAGAACTGGTCTGGCTCTATTCGGACGTGTGTCTACCTGTCGTAGTGGTGCTGTCACGTCTACTACAACTGGTTAGAACTGTTTTCGTGTGCAACCTTGTCGCCGCTGCTCTTGCCTTCTTGTTTCCTTCCCGTCGATTTTACCGCAGGCCCCTCGGCGGAGAGGACTACGGTGCTTCCTGATTTGGCTCTCGAGGACCAACTGGACGAGCTTGAGGAGCAGGAACGTCCAAAGTTGGTGGTCAGCGTCCTCCTGTCTGATACCAGAGCGTTTCCCTCGACACTGTTGTGTAGACTAAGTCTCGCGAGGAACACGAGCAACGTGCGCACGCAGCCTGGTGGAGGGCTACCACTAGCTGGAAATTCACCGTGGGATCGATACATCGGTGACGTGGACGCGCATCTTCGTGGAAATCACCCGCGAACCACGTGCAAACGCACTGACGGAAGAGAAAGGGACCCATCGCATGGGACAAGAGCGAGAAACAGAATTCATTTGAACGAGCGAATCTAGATCAGATACACTTGAAGACGCAAAGTTTCTGAACAGGGAATATAAGACGTGACTGAGAAGATGTTTGCACTACTTTTTGGAATGTTGGCAAATGGAAAAATCTTTATTATTTTTTAAAGAATCTTATTTTAATAAAACAAACATTTTAATAAAAACTGAAATTTTATGAGAACTTTTGTAAAAATATATATAGTTAATATGTATATAGATGATATATGAACTTAATATTCTATATATAAAATATAAAAGAATATATATATATAGTTAATATAAAAGCGTCTTGTTAAAATTAAACTTTATAATATAGTATCTTATGCATACATAATGCAATTTAATCAACATAGCATGTTTAACAAAATAAGTTTAATAATAAGTGTATTATTCAAAATAGCGATTGCAAAACTTCTTGCTTCGCGCGCGCGTTGTTTATTTCAGTTAACTAGACATATTTTCAAGAAGAATGTAAAAGTTTCGTTTAAAATCTGTCATTAAGAAAATTTGTATTGCGATATCTGATTATCTCTCTGATCGACTTTCGTTAGCCATTGCGTCATGTAATGTGCACTGTGCACCTCAATTGTCCTAATTACCATAATTGCTATAATCCATTGCTGTAATGTTACTTTGTAGCGGTAATTGTAGAAGAGACACTACGCAAGAACGACCGTTTAGTGAACCGTTTGTAATTGCGCAAATGTAATTCAAGCATGCATTAAACAAACAAACAGTTATGAATTTATAAAATAATTCTAACGGATTACATTTTAATTCTTATAAATATATTTACGTGGAATTATATACATTATATGTATGATGCAACTTTGTTGTAAAATTGTAATTTACTTTATACATTTATCTTACAAATAATGTCAAACTTTCTATTAAATAAATCTTGCATGATAAATAAAAGCTGTTAATACAACAAGGAAGCCACCGGAATAACAATATATTGATAACGACTATTAAAACACATTGAGTCACAATCTGCAATTTGAATTTGGGGATTCCTGGATGAAACCCTGTGGCGGGGGTGACTTTCACGCGCAGCATCCAACTGGATCAATGACAAGGGATCCGCGACTACATCCCCCGCGCTCGCGCTCTATCTCAAGGCTCGACATTAGCACTTGGGCTGTTCCAAAGTGCTCCTTCATCAACCTTGTGAATCTATTTTGATATGTAACAAATAGCAGATTCCGATCGCGGATTCTCGGGCATCTCTGTTTCGCAGAAAAGCAAACAAAAAATCTAAGATAGAGCGTACGTAATAAAGTATCAAGAGGTATACGTAAGTAACAACTTTATTTGCACAATTTGCGAAGGACTTTTTAATTTCAGTCGTCGAGGAATTAATAATATGCTTATTTATCGCATACATTTGTAGCTAGTGTGATTGCACAATGAGAAGATTACACGTAGGAGCTGTGTTATCATTTCTCATTATCGTCTTGCACGATGTTCCGTATTCAGGATTTATTGTTGTCAAGGCGATTAACTACAATAATCCAAGACTTTTCAAGATCGGCGGTGTTCTCTCCAACACTAACAGTACAACACACTTCGAAAAAACAATTGACGTAAGAGGAACATCATTGCTGATAATAATAATAAATAAATTACTTTCTAAGGAAATTCATTTATATATATAAATTTTTAAATAAATCTATTTAATTAGTTTGATAAATTTGCGTGCAGCTATTAATAATAATATAATTGCTGGAAATATTTAACTTATCATATAAAGAGAAAACTGAGATTTCGAATATATTTATATAAACGTGTTTGTCTCCATGTGTTTTAGAATCTCAATTTCGATTTTCAATACGTTAATAAAGGGGTGACATTCAAGCACACGGTGATTGAGATGGACTCGAATCCAATCAGGACCGCATTGAGCGTTTGCAAATCTTTGATAGCCGAACAAGTCTATGGTGTAATAGTGTCACATCCGCTTACCGGTGATTTATCACCTGCCGCGGTTTCCTATACCAGTGGCTTTTATCATATACCCGTGATTGGCATATCATCCAGGGATTCCGCCTTCTCGGATAAAGTACGTAGAATAATTGAAAGTACATAAAATAATGCAATACCTATAGCAGTTGGAATCTATATATTAATATAAATTATATAATATAAATTAATATATTATTCTGATTATATTAATTAATATATCATTGTACATTTTAATATAAATTAATGTAAATATTAATGTAAATAATATTTTTTTAATCGTGTTTTGAGATTAATAGATTAATAGATAAATTATTGGGAACAATTTCTACATTAGTCGTTTACTAGTTAAACATTCGCTTATTTATTGTAACATCCAGATGTGACTTGTCGCACATTAAACTTGCGGGATAACATCTTTACAGAATATCCACGTCTCATTTTTGCGTACCGTACCACCCTATTCGCATCAGGCGGACGTCTGGGTGGAATTGCTGAAGCACTTCAATTACATGAAGATCATCTTTATCCACAGCTCCGACACAGACGGCCGTGCACTCCTCGGACGTTTTCAGACAACGTCGCAGAATTTGGAGGCTGATGTAGAAGTCAAAGTGCACGTATGCTAATGCTATTTTCATTTTGTATATTTGTCTGCGTTATTGATATTATTACATGTATTTCACTATTTATATCTTATTATCTCTTAGTTTTTAATTTAATTGTTTTGTGATCTCTGTGATTTTATTTTGATATTTCTGATATATCTTGATATATTTTCTATTGTCGTTATATTATACATACAATGAAAAGAATACGCGTTACTCCATGTTATCACATTATTATTCCAGGTTGAATTAGTTATTGAATTCGAACCGGGATTAACTAATTTCATAGACCAACTAATGGACATGAAAAGCGCACAGGCGAGAGTCTGCCTTATGTATGCTTCGTAAGTATTTACTATCATTATCAGTAAAAATTATTCATATACATTTTAATATTTGTTATTAACAACAATTGTTTAATTTAGGAAACAAAAATAAATTAAAATTACTGAAATAATATGAACTTTAATTTAGTGTAAATATATTCGAATAAAATCTTAAATGTAAAAATAGGAGATCGGATGCAAGAGTGATCTTCAGAGACGCTGCGACTCTCAACATGACTGGCGCCGGTTACGTATGGATCGTTACTGAGCAGGCATTGGAAGCACCAAATGTGCCGGAAGGTTTACTGGGGCTGAAGTTGATTAATGCCACCGACGAAAACTCGCATATCACTGATAGCCTGTCAGTACATCCACTATTTTATCAGTACATCCATTTCTAATGCGCAACTATCCATCCTAATCTATCCAAATAGCGAATTCTTTGTTTTCTTCGCAATCTTGAATTTTCTCAAAATTTATTTAAACATTAACAATTAAAAAAATTAATTATTGGAAATAAGGGATTTATTTATTTTTAATTATAAACAGATATTGTGCGTTAAAAAAATTTTAAATTACTTATGTAATCCATATTGCAGATTAGTACTCGTATCCGCATTGCGAACGATGAATGCAACGGAGAAGATCACTGAGGCGCCAAAAGACTGCAGCGATTCTGGCTCTATATGGGAAACTGGCAAAAGTCTCTTTCAGTACGATTATTTGTTTATCTTTCGCATAATTCCCTCCAAGAATTTTAAAATTTCAGGAGCTTTAATTAATCTCTGCAATCAATAATAGAAATTATATTATTGTTACGTTATTATTAATGCTTCTTTCGGCTGTTTAATTAGGTACATTCGCAAGCAGGTGCTACCAAACGGTCGTACGGGTAGAGTAGCATTCGACGATAATGGCGATCGCATATATGCCGAATATGATATAATTAATATCCAGTATGCAGGTCCCAATAACAAGACGCACGTTTCTGTTGGCCAGTATTTTTACCCTGCAGTGAGTAGACGATTTAAATTATAAAAAAAACTGAAATGGCAAAATTTATTTCCAAGTGATATTCACAGAAAGTTAAGTCCTGGCTCAGTTTAAAGTGATTATTATTTATAATTCTTTTGTTATTGATAACATGGTAGAACGGTACGAAGATGAAGTTGCGATTGAACGAATCCAATATTATATGGCCGGGCCGGCCTAAAGTCAAACCCGAGGGTTTTATACTACCGACGCACTTAAAAGTACTCACGATCGAGGAGAAACCATTCGTTTATGTTCGCGAATTGACGGATAGTGAAGCCAAGTGTTTGCCTGATGAAATTGCGTGCCCCCACTTCAACACGACAGAAAGAGATAGTACGTTGCTAGTAGTCAATAGTAGATATCATGAATCAATAGAACCATGAAAGTAAATAATTAATTGTAGATGATAGTATCAAATACTAACTGTTCATGTAAAAAGAAAATTTTAATCGAATTTAAATCAGTAGTAAAATGCATTTCTAAAATTTATAATATTTTTTGAAAGATATGAAATATATATTTTATTTTACTTATAGATACTCAAACATTCTGTTGCAAAGGATATTGCATGGATCTGTTGAAGGAACTGTCGAAAACAGTGAATTTTACATATAACGTCACTTTGTCACCTGACGGTCAATTCGGTAGTTATGTAATCAAAAACAGTTCAGGTAAAATAAAATAAAATAATACATAAAAGTATTCCTTTTATCATAATTATATTGAATAAGAATCCCATATGACTTGCTAATAAGTTCTTAATTTTAAACATTGAAGGAAATCAATAGTTTAAGTCAATAAATTAAAAATGAATTGAAAGAAATTAATAATCTTTTTTTTCATATTTCATTTTGCTTCTTCTTCTTATCTTGACGAAATATTAAAGTCGGAGGAAAGAAAGAATGGACTGGTCTTATTGGCGAGATAGTAAACGAACGGGCTGACATGATCGTCGCGCCATTAACAATCAATCCTGAACGTGCCGAGTTCATCGAATTTAGCAAGCCATTTAAATATCAGGGCATCACTATCCTTGAGAAAAAGGTACATGCTTTCTTAATCTGGAAATCTAATGTTACGTGCAAAAAAATAAGTATACATTTAAAATGTCTTTTGTGAGTTTAGCCTTCAAGATCGTCTACTCTGGTTTCCTTTTTACAACCGTTCAGCAATACTCTTTGGATTCTGGTAATGGTATCAGTACATGTAGTGGCTCTGGTTCTATATCTGTTGGATCGATTTTCACCCTTCGGTAGATTTAAACTAGCCAACACTGATGGCACCGAGGAAGACGCTCTCAACTTATCCAGTGCTATCTGGTTTGCTTGGGGTGTATTACTAAACAGTGGCATTGGAGAAGGTAAAAATATTAAGTGTCGTTCGCCCACTTTGCTCATTTAATCAGACATCAATACTAGAAAGTAAAATTAACTAGAAAGATGAATTGAACGTTTAATTAAAGAGAAAACTTGTATTTTTTATTATGTGAGATTCAATTATCAATTAATCTTAAATTAAATCTTTTTATCTATTAATAGGCACCCCGCGGAGTTTTTCTGCGCGCGTTCTAGGAATGGTATGGGCTGGATTCGCTATGATTATTGTCGCATCATATACTGCCAACTTGGCTGCATTCCTCGTTTTGGAGCGACCTAAGACCAAACTCACTGGTATCAATGATGCTCGAGTAAGAATAGTTAATCTGTTAATTCCAAAAGTAATGAGAAACTTAATATAAATATCTGGGTAAGAAAAACTTTTCTGTTTCTTCTGTAAAGCTCCGAAACACAATGGAGAACTTGACGTGTGCAACGGTAAAAGGATCTGCCGTGGATATGTATTTTAGACGGCAAGTAGAATTGTCCAATATGTATCGCACGATGGAGGCGAATAATTATGACACTGCTGAAGATGCGATACGCGATATTAAAATTGGGTAAGCAAAACTTCTTGGATTCCCATAGTTTGCGCGCGTAAGAGATGATTAATTAATCATATTGTTATCCTCTGTTTAAAGAAAATTAATGGCCTTCATCTGGGATAGTTCACGATTGGAATTTGAAGCGGCTCAAGATTGCGAATTGGTAACAGCTGGAGAATTATTCGGACGTTCCGGTTACGGGATCGGTTTGCAAAAAGGTTCACCTTGGGCAGATGCCGTTACGTTGGCGATCTTAGATTTCCATGAAAGTGAGTATACATCAAATTGATGCATCTGTATACTTTTGTATTTATATCTTCATATAGAATTCGTTATTATGGCTATAATAATAATGATAAATGTTTATTCTCTTGCAAGGTATTAATTTTTTATTTTAACGTAAAATTGAATAACATTAAGTAATATTTGTAGAGGAAGATAAACTGACGAGAGCTTAATTTAATATATTAAATTGCAACAGCTTTATATAATATGTCTAATTACAATCTTTTTTTTAGGTGGTTTTATGGAGAGTCTCGATAATAAATGGATCTTACAAGGTAACGTGCAACAATGCGAGCAATTTGAAAAAACACCGAACACTCTTGGCCTGGAGAATATGGCAGGGGTGTTTATTGTCGTCGGTGTCGGTATTGGTGGTGGTGTCGGTCTAATTATAATTGAAATGGCTTACAAGAAACACCAAATACGTAAGCAGAGGAAGATGGAATTAGCGAGACATGCGGCTGATAAATGGCGAGGGATGATTGAGGTAATTTAATTAATTCGATAAAATAAGCTGCTCGATATAATTAATTTGACGAAACTTCTTCGAATCTTTCTTATCTGAATTCTTATCATATTTTATCGTGAACAGAAACGGAAGACTTTGCGAGCATCGATAGTCACGCAACGAAGAATACAGAGTAACGGTTTGAACGATCCTGCGACAGTGAGCTTGGCAGTGGACACCGTCGCTAGATCAAACGTAGGACCACGCAGCCCAGGTCGTGCTTGGCCTGGTGATAGTGATTTGAGACAACGGCCGTTGTCTCGCTCCGATGATATCCGATTGTCGCCCGCCGCCTATACCGCTGACGTGTCGCATCTTATTGTCTAATCTTACATTAAATTGTAGTTCCTTACCAAGTAAGAAGGACTGTGTCAGTCGCTTCTAGTCATTACAACGATCATCTTGCTCTTCCTCACACATAGCAAAATATGATACCAAAGTTATGCGGTGGATATCCGTAACAATATCCGATATAATCAACGGATTATATTTATGTGTGTATAATAAAATTGTTTCTTCCTTAGATATTTATAGAAGATCGCGATGGAATATCGTAAAAATATCTTAAAAATATATTTGTTAATCGTTGTATATGGAGATTATAAATAAACGAGTTTTAAGTAACTTTTTAGAAAAACCAAATATATAATTGAAGATATCAACAATAGTTTTTATATTTATTAATGTTACTGAATTTGTGTTATTAAATATTCTTGATTTAACATTAATATTCTTGATTTAAAATATAAGAAAGTTTGTTTGAATCGATCATTGGTTGAGTTTTATCATGATGACGACGACGAGAAAGAAACACTATTATATGTATTATAATAATTTTATTATCCTTCCATACATTTTCATGTTTTTGGAGTTTTTATTTATACTCTATAATCCTTACATCTAAATTATTATATCACATTGTACACTTATCTAGTAACTTAATCTAATTGCACTCGTGTTTAACGATTCTCTTAAATATATTTACTACTTTTAATACCGATACTTTCAAATTTAGCCTAGCCTACTTCTGCAGAAACACTATTATATGTATTCAGATAGTTAAGATAGAACTAACTTCTTTTATAAAAACTTTTTAGGTCTAAAAGTCTGCTAAACCTTCTCATAATTATTAAATCTTTCGTTAGAACAAATACTTTGAAAGTAGAAATTGGGATAATCTATATTTCAAAATCTTTTTTATAAAATTTATAATTTCTAGTACAACACAGGCGCGCGCTATTTTATTTTTCAATGTTAATAATGTTTTCGAATAATAATATTCATCTATTATTTATTAAAACATTTTTTTTCTTTTTCCGAGGAGTTTTAAGATGTTTATATTATTAATTGGCATATTGCCTAGAGTTCTCTGCTATTGAAAATACCGTAAATTCAGAAATGAAAAAGTTCTCGAGTTTAAACTTTTTTTCTCCTCAGAGGAGTTCTGAGTTGATGATATCATTATTTTTTATATTGCCTACAGTTCTCTGCTATTGAAAATACCGTAAACTCAGAAATGAAAAAGTTCTGCCTTTAGAAATTTTTTCTTTTTCCGAGAAGTTCTGAGTTGTTGATATCATTATTTTTTATATTGCCTAGAGTTCTCTGCTATTGAAAATACCGTAAACTCAGAAATGAAAAAGTTGTAACCCTTAGAAATTTTTTTTTCCGAGAAGTTCTGAGTTGTTGAAATCATTATTTATTATATTGCCTAGAGTTCTCTGCTATTGAAAATACCGTAAACTCGGAAATGAAAAAGTTCTAGCCCGTAGAAATTTTTTCTTTATCCGGTTAGTTCTGAGCTGTTGATATCATTATTTTTTATTCCACTAGCACCACAGGCGCGCGCTATTTTATTTTTCAATATTAATAATGTTTTCGAATAATAATATTCATCTATTATTTATTATATAATAAATAACACAAATCCTATTCTAAAAAAGGCGTTAAAGGTGTTATTTATTTCATCATGTTTCATCAATACAAATTTGACAGAATTGACAGCTGCCGTTTTCACGTTCCTAAGAAATAATAAATTAATATAACCGCACTGACAGCCACTATGACATTCTGACATTCGCAACACGAAGTTCAAGTCACACGAAGTTCGAGCCAAGCGAGAGAACCAATCAGCGTCGCGGAAAAGAGGCCTCAATATTCGATAAAAAAGAACTTCACGAAGTTAACACGCCTTTTTTAGAATAGAAAACTAGATGGAACGTAATAGAAAAAGAAATGTATCACATCTTTATTGAATAATACTAATTTATTCTTACATCATTTGAACATTACAAATTCAAATTACAATTTAATTTACACAAGATGATATCTTTAAATAGATTTCTTTACTTTTCTGCATTGCAAATATTTAGCATCGTAATCTATAACTTAACAAGTGCTGATATTTTAGACGTGCGCACGTTTTTGATAGTTATACAAAGCAAGAACAATTTACAAACGGATTATTTAAACATCCGAATGAAGTAGATGGATAATATAGCTCTCAGATAATAATTGCAAGAAATCAGCAACTAGCGGTAGCCTGCTGTAGGTGAAGGAGGTGAGGGCATAAAAGAAGGGTATCCCGGTACAGTTGAAGGATATCCTGGTGTGACTGAAGGATATCCTGGTGTGACTGAAGGATAGCCTGGTGTGACTGAAGGATAGCCTGGTGTGACTGAAGGATAGCCTGGTGTGATTGAAGGATAGCCTGGTGTAACTGAAGGATATCCTGGTGTAACGGAAGGATATCCTGGCGTGACTGAAGGATATCCTGGTGTGACGGAAGGATATCCTGGTGTGACTGAAGGATAACTTATAATAGATGTTCCACTGGACGCACTAGCACTAGCCGAACTTGAAGCAGTTGCAAAGCTTGATCCGCCAGCTGGACTACTCAATTTTATTACACCACTTGCTGGAAAAGCTGTTGAAACACCACCCGAAAGAGATGGAAAACTTGAAGAACCACTTGAAGGACCAATAGAAATAGTGGAGGCACCTGCATTTGATACAGCTGTCGATCCAACAATAGGTAATTGTTGATTATACGGTGGTAAATATGTGGGTGCAGGTGTCGATATTGGTTGATGATTTCTGTTAGGAGCTGGGTATATAGCAGGCGGTCTCGTAGGTTGTGAAGGTGAAGGTCGAGGTGGAGGAAGATACGTACGACGTGTAGGTGGTGGAGAAGGAGAAGGAGTAGGCGATATATATGTACGAGGTGGCGGTATTGGTGGAGGTGGAGGTGGCGGTGGTGGTGGTGGTGATGGTGGTGGTGGCGGAGGCGGCGGCGGCGGATGTGGTGGTGGTGGTGGCGGCGGCAGCGGTGGTGGAGGAGGTGGTGAAGGTGGCAAATATATGGGTGGTGGCGGCGGTGGTGGTGGTGGCGGTGGTGGCGGTGGTGGCGGTGGCGGCGGTGGTGGCGGTGGCGGTGGTGGTGGTGGTGGTGGTGGTGGTGGTGGCGGCGGCGGTGGTGGAGGAGGTGGTGAAGGTGGCAAATATATGGGTGGGGGCGGCGGTGGTGGTGGTGGCGGTGGTGGCGGAGGCGGCGGCGACGGCGGAGGTGGTGGTGGTGGTGGCGGCGGCGGCGGTGGTGGAGGAGGTGGTGAAGGTGGCAAATATATGGGTGGTGGCGGCGGTGGTGGAGGAGGTGGTGAAGGTGGCAAATATATGGGTGGCGGCGGCGGCGGTGGTGGTGGTGGTGGTGGTGGTGGTGGTGGTGGTGGTGGCGGCGGCGGCGGCGGCGGTGGTGGTGGTGGTGGTGGTGGTGGTGGTGGTGGTGGCGGCGGCGGCGGCGGCGGCGGTGGTGGCGGCGGCGGCGGCGGTGGTGGTGGTGGAGAAGGTGGCAAATATGTGGGTGGCGGCGGTGGCGGTGGCGGCGGCGGTGGTGGTGGCGGTGGTGGCGGTGGTGGCGGTGGTGGCGGCGGCGGTGGCGGCGGTGGCGGTGGTGGTGGTGGTGGTGGTGGTGGTGGAGGAGAAGGATAAGAGTAACTTGGATAATTAGATGGAGGTCCTGGATATCCTTGTTGATTGCCTCTTTCCGTTGGTAACGAAAATGGCACGTTGGGTCGTTGATAAGAATATCCTGCTTGACGACTGACGCGCGGTGCACGTGCGCCAGCACAATTTATCAACAATAAGATGTATATTATCTAAAATTTATAAAAATATATTAATATATGATATGAAATCGAAGAAAGTGCGTAGCGACAATATTAAGTCTTACCCATTTTGATGACAACATAAGCATTGCGCGTATGCTAACGGTAGTGACATGACAGCCGCTTTTATACGAGTGGTTTGGATTGTCAGATTCATTTTCTACATCCTATTTACCGACTGTTTTTGTTTAATAGCATTTAAACTACTAATCTGGAAAAAGGTGCTAGTTACAGACTCTTAAACCTATTATTACATCTACCGCAAGATTGCAATTCTCAAGTAGGGCGATTGCAAATTTCTCTTTCTTCTTACAATAATGAGTATTTCTTTCTTAAAATAAAGAAATACTCATTTCAACTGTATGACATTTCGAGTAATAAACAAGCTGAAGTATAACTATTAGTTAAAATTATAAGTGTAGAAATAAATATTTTCTGCTTTTTGTGTCGTGTCTATTTAAGTATTTTATAGTGCATAAAATATATATGTTATATAATAGCATAACACTACAGTTATGTAGTATAGCGTAGTAATAATATTCAAATATCATTAATACATAAATTATTAATTACAATATGTTATTTAGCTTTTTCAATAGTATATCATTATTTATATACAACTAATTTACATATACATATACGCGCGCGCGTGTGTGTATGGTAGTTAACTACATGAATATTAAAATAATAATGATAATGTCCTAAATTTCTTAAAAGTATATTTTTTTCATCAAATATAATTATTTAAAGAAAAAGAAGAAATTATTTTGTAAAAGGTCATTTGTTGCAACTGTGCAATCTTCAATTAAGATATCAAGACAAATAATAAGTTGCTATATATGCGTAAAAAGAAAAGATAATTGTGAATCATAAGCTTCCACGCGAAGACAGCCACGCGATGGTACATTGCCTCTAGAGTTCTCGATGATTTAAAATTCGTTAAAACAATAAATGAAAAAATTCTAGCCTGATAATTTTTTTCTTTTTCCGAGGAGTTCTGGGGTATCTATATTATTATTTGGTATATTGCCTATAGTTTTCGAGTATTAAAATTCCTTCAGAACAACAAATGAAAAAGTTCTAGCCCGATAAATTTTTTCTTTTTCCGAGGAGTTCTGGGGCATCTATGTTGTTATTTGGCATATTGCCTAGAGTTCTCGACTATTGAAAATCCTTTAAATACAGAAATAAAAAAGTTCTAGCCCGAAAAATTTTTTCTTTTCCAAGGAGTTCTGAGGTATCTACAGGGTGGTCCACTTAAATCGATCATCTTAGATATTTCACTTGTTTTTGATGATACGAAAAAATGTCTAAGGAAAAAGTTGCACCGTTCGAAGGGGCTATCATGATGACAGAACAAAAAATTGTTTCAAGGCTATTTTTTTCGGAGATTCAAAGGTCAAGATAATTTTTTTAAATGGAACTACATATTTTTGTTTGCGCAATTTTATAGCCAACATCGAGAGGAGTTCAGCGACCTATGACAACATGACCTTTAAATGATCTTGAACGTGGGAAACAGAAAAATCAAACTTTATGCTCTTCAACACAAACATTTATTTAAGGAGGTGTTCGAAATGATGTCCTCCGACTTCAATACATTTTCTAATACGATGCACAAATGATACTCTTACCCTTTCTATCATTTCTGAATTTATACTAGCACATGCATTCAAAATGCTCTCTCTCATGTTCTCTTGTGTAGTTGGTACATCATTGTAAACAGTGTTCTTTAACATTCCCCACAAAAAAGTCTAAAGGATTCAAATCAGGAGAACGTGCTGGCCAACTGATATGTCTTCCTCTTCCTATCCAGTGTTCCGGAAACATTTCGTGTAAAACTGTACGTGCAACACGTGCGTTATGAGCCGGACAACCACCATGCTGATACCACATTTGTAAACGAGTTTCTAACGGCACCTCTTCCAATAAGTTTGGTAATTGTTGGGACAAAAAATCAGCATATTTTTGACCATTTAATGTACCATCAATAAAGAAAGGGCCAATGATTCGATTGTGTAAAACACCACACCATACATTAAGACTCCATGGACGTTGACGTTCTACTTGTCGAAGCCACTTTGGATTTTCAACGGACCAATAGTGCATATTTCTTCTATTTACTTGTCCATGGTTAGTGAAAGTTGATTCATCGGTAAACAATATTCTGTTGAAGAAGAATTCATTGACCTCCAACTGTTGTAGCGCCCATTGACAAAATTCTATTCGATTAATAAAATCATTTCCATGAAGTTCTTGATGCAATGCAGTGTGATATGGATGAAATGAGTGACGTTTAAGAATGCGTAAAACACTTGTTTTGGAAATACCAGTATTTCTTTGTATTTGTCGAGAACTGATATGTGGATTATTTGCCACTGCAGCCAAAACAGCAACTTCTGCTGGTTCATTAGTTTGCAAACGAGGTCGCATTTTCTTACGTGAACAAACACTTCCAGTTTCACGAAATGTTTTAATAAGACGGTCAAAAGCAGCGCGAGACGGTAAACGCTTTTCAGGGTATCTTTGGCAGTACATTCTCTGCGCCTCTGTAGAGCTTCTTCCGCTTTCACCGTAAATAAGAAGCATTTCTATTCTTTCCTCTTTCGTATAATCAGTCATATTTAAACTCTGATATCGAGAAGCTCAGGAAATGAACTGAACTGCGAAAGCATTTCGCGATCATAAATATTTACATACACATACACACACGCACACAATACATGTATGGAATTATTTCAATCTTACATTCCATTGAATTCCAGAACATGAGTGTTTACCGATGAATCAATGTTCACTAACCATGGACAAGTAAATAGAAGAAATATGAACTACTGGACCGTCGAAAATCTAAGGTGGCTTCGATAAGTAGAACGTCCATGGAGCCTTAGAAAATGTATTGAAGTCGGAGGACATCATTTCGAACACCTCCTTAAATAAATGTTTGTGTTGAAGAGCATAAAGTTTGATTTTTCTGTTTCCCACGTTCAAGATCATTTAAAGGTCATGTTGTCATAGGTCGCTGAACTCCTCTCGATGTTGGCTATAAAATTGCGCAAACAAAAATATGTAGTTCCATTTAAAAAAATTATCTTGACCTTTGAATCTCCGAAAAAAATAGCCTTGAAACAATTTTTTGTTCTGTCATCATGATAGCCCCTTCGAACGGTGCAACTTTTTCCTTAGACATTTTTTCGTATCATCAAAAACAAGTGAAATATCTAAGATGATCGATTTAAGTGGACCACCCTGTATATTGTTATTTGGCATATTGCCTCTAGAGTTCTCGACTATTGAAAATTCTTTAAATACAGAAATAAAAAAGTTCTAGCCCGAAAATTTTTTCTTTTTCCGAGGAGTTCTGGGGTATCTATATTATTATTTGGCATATTGCCTAGATTCTCGATGATTTAAAATTCGTTAAAACAATAAATTAAAAAGTTCTAGCTATTAAAATTTTTTTCTTTTCCGAGGAGTTCTGTGCTATTTACATTGTTAATTGGCATATTGCCTAGAGTTCTCGATGATTTAAAATTCGTTAAAACAATAAATTAAAAAGTTCTAGCCATTAAAATTTTTTTCTTTTCCGAGGAAATTTGATTTAACACGGCTTTTTGAAGAGTGGATGTTATGTTAATATATTATAAAATAATAAGGATAATAATAGTTTTTGGGATAGAGAAATAAATAAAAAATTCAACATTTGTTTCTTTTTATTTTATTTTCTAAAGAATTCGCGGTAGTGGCTAACATATGAGCCAACTGATTTCTTAAGTATATGAGATTTATGTTAGATTCAGATACAACATTATGAAAACCAAAAACAGTTTTTTATTATTAACTAATACTTTCAATTAAAAGTAATCTTTTATCAGTTTACTTTAGTTTTCAAATTTAGTACTTTTATATGTCTCTCGCTGTGTGAAATCTGAGCATTAAATTTTGTAATAAATTAAATTTTATTACCTAGCAATTCAGCTATTTTGTTTAGAATTTATTAATAATTTGTTTTATTTCTAAGGAAGGTAGAAAATTGTTTCTTCATCATTACTAATATTTTCAAGTGAAATTGAAAATTGAATGATATAAAAAAGTAAAGAAATCATCCAATAATGATTTTTAAGAAATTGAAGAGAATTTTCTTGTTTTTTATTTCACAATATTTGAGATACGCAATTTAATTCCAAACCCACAGAGGAGTAACGCTGTCAAAATTAAAAGTATTGGGATGACCGATATGCAAAATATTGGGGAAAGTTTCTGACCACCGAAAGGGTTTCCTAGAGCCCAACGTGCTCGGTCCGGAAAAAGCCTCAAAACTCTCCACACCACTGACATCAGCCAGTACGATTTTTGCATCGATTACGCCAAATGGTAGAGCTACTTTTTCCAAGTCTCCTCTGTAACTTAAAATCTGCATTTGATCTTTATTCTCGGTGGTGGACTCGTGGCTGTATCCTCGCATCAGGTTTCTAAAGTGCTCCGCTGTAGTAACGTTCTTTTGTAGGCTCTCGATTAACTTGTCTCTTGTCATGTCAGTGTCGTCATCGCCGACCGCCACGTTGATCTCAGGCAATCGAATTTTCCCAGTGACACATATGGCTCCAGCATTGGCAAATTGTTCGCTGATGTTTATTGCACGGACAGTCTCCGATTGTTCGACAAGTTGAACGATGCGACCGCGCGGCTCAAAAATGATCCATTGTCGTGCTTTACTGGCACCCTTTTGTAGCGATATATTTTGAAACCAATTCTGTCCATTTGTTGCCAAACGATTTGCTGCCATTATCGCAGATGGCATCAGTAACTACAAAAAGAGGAAATAATATGTAATATTCATAAATAAATTAAATAACACAAGAAGATTACTAAGAAAATTATATTCAATGCATTAACATGTATCTTTTTTTAAGAGAAGCCAATGATTGATAATAGAAGTATTTAAGATTAAAAAAATTTTATCTATTATTTTATAAATATTAGTTGTTTCACTCACTTGATTGGACTTTCCATTCACAAAATTCCAGCTATAGTTAGCAGTTGGTGTTCCAGCAATAATTAGTTCGTGATTTTGACCTTCTATCAGATAAAATTCGTCATGAGACGAGAGAGCACCAGGATAAGATGACATCACGATCGTTTTGCCTGGCACTGACATGTTGCTCGTCGGCAGCATATGATAACCGAAAGTATACTTCTTCAGCAGTCTCAGCATTTTAACATATCTAAGAAAATTAAAGAAAAAGGATTCGACATATTGCATCAAAATATATTATTTTCTTTACGTTAATGTACAATAATTAAAGTAATGCGTTAGTATTATACTTACACACTCAATTATTCTTGCAGCAGAAAAATATAAAAGTCACAAATTAAAAATTATTCTTATTGATATTAGTAAATTTAATGAACATCGAAATTCATTCTTTAAGCAAAAGTGGAAAATATGCAAACCGAGTACTATACAAAATTTATTCTTTAAAAATGTAATAACACATTTAAGAAGCTAATCTCTAGAAAATACTATAAAATATTATGAATTGTGAAAACTTCATCCAGTCCTGCTCTAGATTTGTCGCATAGAGAGCTTTTGCTGACAGAAATAACCGAGATATCTTATGAAATTTATATTAATGCACAAAAATATTATAACTATAAAAGATATTTCATTTATATATAAAATAATTACACTTATTTCGTAATTAAGTATTTATAATAACAACAACTTACGGTGCAGCAGTCGCGTGTCCAATCGCTATCAACGGGTCTAATCCTTTGCGAGCTAAGCTCTTCAGAAAAATCATGCCTTTGCTGTAATCCTGTTGAGAATCCTCTGTATCTTCTAATATTTGTTTAAGATCTGGTAGATCGCTGGCCATCGCCAACCAGAGGAATTGTTCTGAATCCATTTCTACTGTTTGTCGACTGCGATGAACTGCGAATCTCCAGCCAGCTTCCAAACCGTCCATCTGGATGTAGAATAAGTGCACCTGTAATAAGAAACGACGTGATTTATAAACATGCTTGTATATTATTACGTTTCGAGAAAATAAGTATTATAAATAATTTGGTTATAATATCTGAGTAAATTAAGCCAAATTTCGATAACTCAAATATCAAGTTCTCCAAATAATATTTATAAAATTCTAATTTTAAATATAATTATTTTCTCATTTACCATATGCCAAAATGGATCCGTGGCTGCCAAGAGATCGGCTTGTTTGCGAATTATAGCATTATTCTCACGAAGAAATTGCATTAATTTCCGGCATTCGTTGGCCCATTTTTCGCACACGGAATTGACAGTGTTTTGCCAATGATGATGAATCAATTGCCACGTTAAGCTACCTTCCAACAAACCGGCCGCATAAGCCTGTACGGTGTCCGGATAATTTGATGAGGTTTCTATCTCAATGATCGACCATCTGGAATGTATCGTAACCCGTGTTTATTTTAATTGACCCATATGATATCGATAGAATCTTGATTTGATGTATGTGAACCGGATGTATATATTCTACAGATTTTAATTTACGTCAGAAGATATTTATAGAACTACTCTCACATGTATACAAAATCATTTATCTTGCAAACAGGATTACATGTTTATCATTCAATCTATCCATCTGTTTCAATCGCACAAATGTTTATGAAAGCTTATAAGTTTATATAACTAAAACCCAAAAAGATTATTTAACCCTAATTATTTAATTATTTAATCCATTTGTCCAATTTAATTCTAACATACATTTTGCAAAAGATATTTATATCTATCAATGTTTGTGGAAATAGAATGTGAAGTGCATTTGTATCACGTCGCGTGCCCTGTTAGAAAGACATGTTTAAAAATAGTCTGCTTCGGAATTCCATGTAGTTTGGCGATGCCGGAGATATCTCTGATATGTAGATTTTGTTTGCTTAACGTCATTGACCTACCCAGTCTCGAGGATGCTGGTCTTGTAGTAGGCACGAGCGACATTTAATTGTACATCGGCGAGATTATTGCCTTGACCCCAAAAATCGATGCGATATCCTCCCTTGTGATTCCATGATACAGTAGCCGAATAGATCCCATCGTTTTCAACTCTACAAAGATATTAATAATCATATTACTTTTACAAAAATATTTATATCCTTTATTCACACGAAATTGATATACGTGTAACAACAATTGTTGCTATAGAGCAGAAAGTACCTTATTAACAGTTGTAATAATTCCATTCAATGCAGTTACGTATTTCTCTTATTCGTAACACGATAAATACATAATTATAATAATTTTTAATATGATTAACTTATTATATTGATAATAAATACAATTTTTTGTTAAATCTGTTCTTAACTGACTTGATTTATAGAAACTTAAATTGTCGTCCTACTTACTGGAATTCGCCGAATTCGCCGAGGATGATGGCGCCGAAGCCGAAAAGAGCAACGACGATAAGAATATAAGTGGAGATGCGAGTTTGCAACCACGAGGCTCCAACTACCTTCAGCATGGCTCATCGGTAAGCTACACACCTTGAATTAAATAATTAAAAAGGAGAAGCAGATCTCGCGTTCTCAACCCATGGATTACCGACGTCTGACTCGCCGTGGACTTTTTATAGCGCTTCCTTGATCGCTTCGTGTAGCTGCGCTCTCTTTCCGATTACTGTAACAATGCAAATATTCCTGAAAATGCTGATCTGCACCAGTTGCATCATGCAACCGCGTTTGACATTCCACATTTTACATTTTCTAACGGTTGCATCCATACTCGAGCTTACAAATTTGATAAATAAATAATTCATTGAGAAGGGGAAAAAAGCGTTATCTGATTAGTCCTCGCAAATCGAAGATGAAGGCTAAGGTCGACTTGCTCATTATCACTTAAGATTAGATACTTCAAAAAAGATCATCACGCGTTTACTAATCGATCGTCTTTAGACCATGCATTGCGTAATCGCTTATCTCCATTTGAGAACGTACTCTCGATGCGATATCCATCGTGCACGTTTTCGTTTCACGTGAACAGTGCACGTCATCTCACATTTTTGCGAAATCAGCTATCATCACGTTTAACGCTAAATATGAGAATCACAAGTGTCTACAAAGTGAATTCTTTTCTTGGAAAATTCTAATGACATAAGATCTGATTGCTAGAATCAGGACCGCGTAAATCGAAAACGTTATAGAATAAAATGACGTGAAAAATATAATACTAGAAACTAGAATATTTTCGGAACTGTCGAGTAATAATCTAAAAATAATAACTGCTCATACTCCATTACAAAAGAGATCTCTCTTCTCTCAAAGTGTCGCTGTTTGCAACTTGCGAAATATTTTGCAAATAGTAGTTTGCACATCGCCAAGTTTTGTCAACGATTATCATTTCGTTGCAATATGCTAGCTTCGAAATAAATATTTGAGGTAAATATCAAGGAATATTTATGAAATGATTCGAAAAACTCGGCTCGCTAATTATAATTACTTATTATTAAAAGAATTAATAATATATTTTCACGAACAACCCGACGTAATTTCTATGTACTTAAGAGACCAAACACTCGTGACGACAGGGAAGAGCAGTGTTAAGTCAATCGATTTATCGCGAAGAGTAAATAAGGAACTAAATGTTTCCATTGGCTTGGCGGTTTAATTTATTACATTGTGGAAAATTTTGCGGAAAGTACCATGTTCTTAGAGGAAGAATGACTAAAAGAAATTCTATCATGATATGTTTTTACAGAAAATATAATAATGTACTCTTTGCACAAAAGAATTAATATTTTTGATAGTAATTAATTATATCTTTATTTAAATTTTGAGAAAGACAAAATAAAAATCTTGCAAAATAGTAGTTTAACACCTGTATATTTTACGTTTTAATTTGGCAGTAACTGATAAGCGATTAGCAGTTTGCATAATCTGAAATTGACGTCAAAATTCAGGAAACTTCGTGAGTCATTTGCGCTATCGAGAAGAAGCGCTATCATACCTATTTAACATTTAATCAATATTTGCCATTGTATAAAGTGTCATTTTTATATGTGTGAAGTTTTACATGTATATTGCTGTACAACAAATATTATAAATTTCATGTGCACGTTTAAATCAGATAAAATTTGAAGAGAGAAAATTGTATTTTTATATAATTTCTTATTTAATTGTTATAATATTTTATAAAATTCCTCGTGAATCTTTTGTATGTAATTTTCATTATTTAGACTATATGTATACTAAAATATCTTTAAGAAATAAAGCTAAAATATCGTTATAGATATCCCTTGCTAAGAATTATTTGTCACCATGACAAATGAGTTCTTTTATAGCGGTGAAACTTTTTCTTCCACTTTTACAAATATCTACACACAATACATTTTCTTTTTGTGTCATTTTTGCCAATAAACGTCATATTTTAACCATTACAATTCTTGATGACTATTACTGATAACTGAAAATGCATAACTATGTTCTGAGTCATCTGAACCTTGACTTCACGTTAGCTAGAGCGCACTACTCGTGCGCAACACGTGCATAGAAGAATCACGTGGGAGACAACAATATATTATACACCGATGCGAATATCTATTACGCTTTGAAATATCTACAATATCATGAAAATATTAAAACATATTTAATTTCAACTGTTCAAGAATTAAGAACTATTTCAAGATGAAATATATATGAGAAAATAAAATTTGTTGTGTCTAATAAGAAACTAATTGACGATTAATTAAGTATATTTTTTCCTCTTTCTTTCTGTAAACTTCCAATTTACAAAAAATTATATTTATAATAATCTATAATTTAAGTACTCTATTGATCATCAGAACGATCAATTTAGGAAAAAATAACAGTCATAGCGTGCATCTTTAACTTTAGAAAAATTTCCAGCTGTTCAAGTCGTTCGAATCATTTTCACGTGTTTTAGGTTCGAGGGATATCCGGCTCTTACGGGATCTCATGGGTCTCGCCCATGTAACGGTCGCGTGATTCACTCACCCTGGATGAAATTCGGCAGTGTTAATTGCAGCGCGTCGTACACGGGTAACGAATGGATCATCGGACACGGATTACATTCCTCACGTGTATTATGGGTATACTCCGGACTGGTTGCTCCGACACTCCAATCCAAGCGCGAGCGCTCGACTTTCCCGACTGGCGATGGACACGCCGCCAGCTGGCCATCAGCATTTCCGTGCCGCTCCCTTCCTCTTCACTTTGCCGTCATCATCATTCATCGTGCCCCACTACGGTCGTGACCGTCGCGCCGCGTCAGCAGCTTCTTGGCATCGAAGCAGAAAGCCGAAACGATAAAGACACGTGGGTGGATGCAAGGAAAATGGAAGAATGCATTGATAGAAGCCACGTGAGAAATCTTGAAGAATTTAAAGAAGTCGATTTGATTGACTTCGGTCCAAACGAAATTAAAGAATGTTCCTGAAATTGATAAGAGATGTAAATAAATAAATATTAAATTTATAAAAAAATTAATTTAATGAAGCAAATAGTAATAACTAATTTTTGAGTTAATTAACTTTTGCATGAGTGAAATCGAATTTTGATAAAGTTTAGGTGAATTTGATGTGAAGAACAAGTATTATTCTTAAATATCTGAATAACACAATACGAGTTTCTTTTGATCCAGTTTAGTGTCATTTTCTACAACGTGTTATTTTCCACGACTTGTTTACCATTAACGACCACTTTATAAGCCGTGATTGACTTTAATTAGAGGTTTAGAAAGATTTAATCATTGTATGTCGCGACACAGAATACTCGTCACTTTTCTCATTCGGCAGAACATTTGTATAATACCTTGAAAAAGATAAAACGTGATATGCATAGCATAACTTAAAAAACAGCAAAAATTAAAACGCATTTTTAAAAGAATCATATTATTATAATACTACATAAATATTCCGTAAAATTAATACTGTAAAAACTTGCTATATTCTTATCATGTAATTTTTCATCATAAGTAACAATTTAATCTTCGAAATTTTCTGATAATTATATAACACAAAAATCGATTCAAACTTAAATTTTACATTATTTGAATTTTTTATCTGCATCTTGCATGTATTAGCTGTTTATATTAGTGCGCAAATAAGTGCAAACTGCGTCAGTCTTCTGTGCACGTGTTGCGCACGAGAAATTGACGTGCTTTTCGATCGGTATTCCTAAAATTCGACGCTTTCGCTCGAATTGTTTCCCACGTTAATAACGCACAATAAAGACCGCAATAAGTTCTGTGGAATTTCTTGATTGCAGTCCAGTCGTAAGGCACGCTCCGTGTGGAATGCAATATACGTTCCCTGAGATATTCGATTATTAAGACATGCCTCCTTCTCGCTTTTACATAAAGAATATTCCTAAAAACTTCTAATTATAATTTTAATTGCTGATCGTGTATATAAAATAGCGACAGCAATGGAAATAACAAAAGAAAAGAAATATATATACAAACCCCACGAATGCATGAGAAATTAAATAAAAAGTTAAAACATTTGTAGTTATTTCTTATTAAATTTATATGCAAACTATATAGGAATATTTTGCCATAAAATTGATTAAAAACTGATTGGAAGATTTATATTTAAATCACGTTTTAAATTGGCAATCTGCAACTTTAATTGCTCATCAATCACATTATTATCAGTTATCGGAAATTGTCATTATCTCTCTCTAATAAACCTAGAACAATATTGCATTAAGTTAATTGCTCTAAAATTAAAATCTTATCTAGATTACGTGCATTTATAATATTCAGAAATTTATTATTATATAATTTATTTACATGACAAGACTTATGACAAAAATACTTTATTTTGAAAAATCAACAATATATTTATCTGTTCTTCTTTTTTATTGTACTTTCGTGATTTATATAACATTGAACTAAAATATTTTAGTATACAAATTTAGTAGTGTACAAATATAAAATCAAATTAAAATCAAATTAAGATTAATTTATTCTCAGTTCACATCGTCTCAGCAAAAAACAAAATTCAATTCCCTCGAAGAAAGCATGATCATCGATTCCTTTGAGCTTGCGCATTTCGCGTCAAATCTCAAGCGCGGATTCCTGCGGGATACGAAAGTTCGCACAGCCAAAGGACCAGTATAGATTCACCCCTTGCGGATACCACAACTGCTTATCCTTGTGTGACGTTCGGAAAGTTAAGATATATTCTGAATAAAATTCAAGTCAAATTAATAAAACTACATATCTAAGACAAAGTCCAGTCTCACTCATTTTGTAAAGAGATTTAATGACGATTTAATTACATTCATGACAATGTTGCTTCTGTTGCTAATCACTCTTGCGTGTATCCATTCGAGTTGGTGCCAACATGATGTCTCCTTTGCCGAAAATGTAGCTTCAAATGCGGTACATGTGATTCCGCTTGGCTCGGAGGCGACTTTCCATTGGAGGTAGGATTTCGAACAGGTCATTGTTGTACTTATCAAATATTTATAGGAAACGATATAAGTTTGTTTTCCAAAACTCTAACGCAAAAAAAAACAAGTAATAAAACATCATAAGCAAAATAATTATTTAAGGAATACTTTAGACTGCGAGTAAGTTTTCAAAAATAATCTGATCTTTCAAAATATGTTTCAAATACCTTTTGCATGTCTTTTGAAGTTCTTTTGTGTCGAATGAAGTTGATATATCACATGTACTTCAGAGTGGATTTAATAAATGAATTAGTGGTCGTGGAAGTTCATTATGTCGGCAACGATAGCAACGATTGGTTCGCAATTGGATTTTCTGATTATGGAGAACAGAAGCCTGCCGATTACTGTGTTTTGTGGCCCGATTGGCATCAACAAGTTCATCTTCAAGTATGATATCTAGAAATACGACAGTATTATCGTGCGTATATTGTGCATAAAATGTCAATTATAAATATTATGTCTACTAATAATTAATAGGACTCATGGGCAGACATTGATGGGAAATTACACCTGGATACCCAGCAGGACTGTGAGAATTTTGCGTGGAGAAGACGCGGCAATATCACAAAATTCACGTTCTCTCGCAAATTTGATACATGTGATGAGCATGATTATATTATTGAAGTAAGTATAGCTATTTACATCATTGTTTATATATGTTTTTATATTTATAAATAATGTTGTTAAGGCATTTGAGGTTTTTATTTAATTTTCAGAATTTTACTTGTGTCTTCATTATATGCCCTTATAAAGCCTTTATTATCACGATGACAAGATATTGTAACGGAGATTTCTTTAATATAATTATTGTATAATATATAAATAATAATGTAAAAAGAATATGTGCATAAAAACTATAATTATAATAAATAATAAAAAATGTGTACAACTTTAATGTGTATAATATATATTTCTATAGATATATTTATAATATAACTCATGTACGTGTGTATATTAATTAATGAAATATTTATTTCTAGAGAGGTACTACACATCTTGTATGGCTTCGCGGCCGCGGACCACTGTCCTCTTTGGCCGGCCTCGAGATTTCAGACGCGAAAGCGTCAGGCATGTCTCGCACGGAATTGCGCAGGGTATCCCATAAGAAGCCCAAGTTCCCTACGAACGCTTGGCGGCTCGAATTACTCGCCCATCGAGTTCAAGTACCAAAGCAGGAGACCACCTACTGGTGTCGCGTGCATAAACTGCCGGCAGTACTGAAACAAAAGTGCGTACACAGCAGTGCGAATTAGATATGCGTGCTGCCATGCTCCAAGCAAATTCATGAGATCTGTACACCGTATATCTTACCGTCATATTTTCTTTCAGCTTACTCAGAATTCTTTAATCCACTTAGATCTTCAATTAATATCTTCATTAATTAAAATTAATTTTCTTGATGCGCAAAAGCGTGACAGATAAATCAATACATAAATATATTCCTGTTTTTTTAAATTTTTGGCAGACATCATATTCTACAATTTGGTCCCGCCATCCAAGCAGGTAACGAACATCTTGTACATCACATGGAAATCTTTCATTGTGCTGGTCCTGTGGACCTGGAAGTGCCCATGTATGACGGACCCTGCGACGGAGCTGATAGACCGGAAAAAACACAGGTATTTAGTCTTCATGAAAGAGTTAGCAACAATAAATATTAGAATAAAAACTAATTTCAATAAATAATTGGAACATTTTTCTATATAAATAATTTTTGTTTCTCTTTTTTAAATACAGACAAATTCCGTTTACTATTGAATGAAAATGTTGTTTGTCAATTGCAGATTAATGTTCTTCTCATTTTTTCATAGTTTTCTTAATAATTTCCTTAATAATTTCTTAATAAAATTTTTTAAGTATAATAAATAATATTCTTCTATAAAAAGACATTTAATATCTTAATATCCCTTTTAGAAATGTCTTCAATTAGAACTGTTGTGAATATAAGGGCACCTTTTGATTTACAGATCTGCAAGAAAGTTTTGGCAGCATGGGCGATGGGTGCGGATGCGTTTATATATCCAGAAGAAGCTGGTCTATCCATTGGTGGGATTGATAACAATCCGTACGTCATGTTAGAGGTGCATTACAATAATCCCGAGCTGCATCAAGGCGTCATCGACTCTTCTGGGATCCGCTTTATTCTTACCAAGAGTCTCAGAAAGTATGACGCTGGCGTAATCGAGTTGGGACTTGAATACACTGATAAAATGGCTATACCTCCAGGGCAGGTAAATGAGAGAATTAGCTTCAATAAAAAATTATTTAGTTTTAAGGTAATTTTTACCTAAACTTGCTTATTTAACTTATATACCTTATTAAAATGCGTTCGTGGTTCTATCGAATTTTTCTAAAAAAACTAATATATGTGAATTTCTTGGTGTACAACTTTCTAATTCTTAAATTTAGTAAACTCCAATTTATTTCCCAAGGAAGCTTTTACACTGTCCGGACATTGCATAACCGAATGCACCGGAGTCGGACTGCCACAGAATGGCATTCGCATTTTCGCTTCTCAACTGCATACACATCTAACAGGCACCAAAGTCATTACCCGTCATGTGAGGGATGGCGAAGAGCTGCAACCATTAAACTATGACAATCATTATTCCACTCATTTCCAAGAGATTAGACTATTACCGAAACCGGTTACCATTCTACCTGTAAGAAGGATATAAATAAATAGTATAGTATATTTAATTATAGTATTTAATATTTTAAAATATTTTAAAAGAGAGAAAATATAATATAAATATGTAGCAGAAAATGAAGAAATTAAGTAAATTACATAGGAAAGTAAATTAATTAATATAATATCAATTAAAAATAAAAGTAAGAGGAGCAGTGGCTATTTCCTTGTTAATTAGATGTTGTAAAATAACAAGACTAAAATGAAAAGCCATTAGAGAGAATAATAATTTATAATCGAGTTACTACTAACAAATTAAAATTAAAATATCTTGCAGGGAGATTCCCTGATAACTACATGCACTTATAACACTATGAAAAGAGATAACGTGACTCTTGGCGGCTTTGCTATATCTGACGAGATGTGCGTCAATTACGTTCATTACTACCCAAATGCGCGATTAGAGGTAAAATAAATTAGTAAAATGGAAGATAAACTAAGGAAATTAAGTGAATTCATTCATTTGTGTATAATATATAAATTCGTTATTAATAATAGAAAAAAATATCTATATATAACAAATTCTTATTTTATTTAGGTGTGCAAGAGTGCGATAAGTGACGATGCTTTGCGAACGTACTTTCGTTATATGCGAGAATGGGAAAATCAAGGGACTAGCACAGAGAAAGGTATTTCAGCAAATTACAAAAGCATCGAATGGACCAAGATCCGCGTGGAAGCCCTTCACGATCTTTACGAAGCTGCACCTTTAGGTCTGTCATTCGATATTTAAAAACTATCTCATATCTTTAGAATTCTCGATTTAAAAATTTTTAAGTCTATAGTAATTCTTTTCTTCAATAATCTCTGATATAATTTTACTTTTCATTAAAATAAATATAGCATAAGTGTCCCATATAAAATATAGAAATTTGTTTTATTAAATTATTAATCTATTATTTTTATGATTTTCTTTTCCAATAATCTATAACTTTATTATAATCTCTTTTATGAAATTTCTGCAATTAACTCTTAATTGCTTTATCAGGAATGCAGTGTAATGGGTCCGATGGTTCTCGATTACCTGGCTTATGGGACAATATCGCAGCGACACCCGTTAGATTGCCTTTGTCACCTCCAGCCAGAGATTGCGTGAAACCTTCGCTAGAGCAAGAGATCTTAGATCAAATGTAAAGCTTAACTGTTTGATTTCAAAATTATTTTTAATTATTCAATCATGCTGTTATGTTAAAATTTTGAATGAGCAAACAAGAAATTAAAATTCTAGTCTAGAACATAAACTACAAGTTTAACATTACCTGCTTAGAAATTTCTCCAAATAAAACTTGTGACATTTACTCTAAGCTCGACAGTGTCTTTTAATATAATCTGCAATACTTCATTATTTTTAATTATTTATAAAAGTATTCCATTGAAAATAAAAATGTCAAACTTTAAAGGTTCGGTATGTATAAGTTATAAATTTTATACAAATTTTATACAATTTTAAGCAAATTCACGCAGTTAGACTATAATTTTACCCAAGTTTTATCTTTTTCTGTTTGCATCGTGCTAATTTATCGTAAATGTTGAGAAGTTCTATTACAATGATTTAATATAAATTTACATATTCATTTTATATATTCGCTTCTATGCTGCCAAGTTTAGAGTTGGTCGAAAACGCAGCATTGAGGTAAGATGTAAAATATTTAATAAAATAGAGGTCGATGTAAAAGTTTACAAACCTTCAGTATATTTATGCACTTTAAGTGACTTTTTCGGTCTTTTCTTTTTGGCAGTACATCGCATCTCGTTGCGCATAAGTTAGTTTGATCAAACTTCGTAACAGATAGTTTACTAGTATGGTGATAACTGGTATGGTGATAACTTTCATATATAATAATAATGCTAATTATAATATAATAATAATACTAATATAATAACGTAAGTAATAATCGAGGGATCTCGTCTTTACACGTCTTGTATAAATGTACAAAAAGAGACGGACGCTCCTTAAATACTATGACGATATCAAAATTAATCTTAATATATGCGATACTTTTTTTATACGGTATAATACATACATGGGGGCGAGGGAGCACAGGGGAAGGAAGTTATACGCGCATACAACAAGCACAAACACGCACGCGGTTGCCTCCACACGTACGAAATAGTTGCCTACTTTGCTCGAGCATGAACAATTCAATATTTCTTATATCTCGACTTTATCGAACACTCTTGTCAGACTTAACTGTTTTCGTTTTCTTCTCTCTTTTCTGTTTTTGTTTTAATTATTGCAAACTTCGCAGACGGCCTGGCGTAATATGCAGAGCACTCTGTATTGAGTTCTATCAATTTGTACTGCCAAACTTGCGTGTTCGTATATTTTCCCTCTTTTGTTACCGACTACAGTATACTTTCTCTACCGTACAGAGTGTTACATAAACAGTTGTGGCGTACTCACAAAGCTAGTGGTTTTCTGCAAAGAAAAAAATGCAATTTTGATTTCCCTCTTTCGCCGAAGACATTGCATTTTTCCCATTAATGCCACCTGGACACCCTGTACGCGCGAGAGAGGACCTTTGTCTTTGGCGTCTTGTTAAGCTGCATTTATCCAATAATCAAAGAAAAACTCACGTATCCATCGAGATTACAATAGTATCGTTTTAAAGGTATAGAAAAGAATTCGTTCTCACTATTCCATAGTCTTTTCGTGCCATAACGTTTTTTTTTTTCGCGCAAAGACGCGAGGATTCTTTAAATTCAATTCCTCGCAGAGAGCTGGAAATGGAATGGACGATTATTACATTATGTCTTTAGAATGTAGATTTTCCATTTTTGGACATTACAAGCAATGCCATTTCTTAAATTTCGCACAATCTCGAAGGAACAACAAACCATTCTTTCAATCTTTCTCTCCTTTTTTTTCTCTCTCTCTTTCTGGACATTGTAACATATTTAAAAGGTGAACATTACTGTGAGTATATGATCCATATCGGAGTATTGATACAACAGGATCCATATTGAGTGATAAAAGATTGCTTTCTGCAATAGGTATACAAAAAAAGAGCTTGTATAAAAAGATTTAAATTTTTCGCTTAGGAACACGTGTCAGTGGAAAAGTACTTATTTTCTAAAGTACGCACGTGCCAGGTTGCATATCTTAATACACAAATTTCAGGCATTTTAGACTTCAATTTTAGATTTTATAACATTCTTCAATTTTTCTTTTTAGAATTTTAAGACACTCGTACATTCTTCAATAAATTTCTTTCTTTTTGAATTCTCAGGATGTCCTCAATATACAAAATTAATATAAACCTTTTATCCACGTGCTTGTTTTAGTTAATTTATATTAATTTTCTTTGGCCGATTTCCTACCTGAAATTTCTGCTTTTATGTATAGTGAAAGTACCACCTCACACTATTATTCATCTTAAAAAGTCTCACTTCAGGAAGGGTTATCGATTTGATTGCGCACGAACAACATCGCCGCGTTCAGATAATATAAAATAGAAAATATATTATGGACCTCAAAAGTAAAAAGATATATATATAGAATATATATTATTACGCGCTTTATATGTATATATATATATATATGTTCTGGAGCAGCTCTGCTACGTTATTTTGCACGCACAAGGATATAGAGGGAATTCCTCATGTGGAGGGTTTCAAAGCTTATTCAAAAGCTATTCGTTTCAAAGCTTATTCGAAAGTTATTCGCTTAATATATCTCCAGAATGTATCTTAACATTGCAAAAACGGATACGTTGCGCGAAATCAACATCTATAAAAGAGATCGATTATGTGAATCGATTATTGTACCAGCTCGCGCGATGCAAAAGACGTCTAAGTATCTGAAGGATATATAGATTAGTCAGTATCTCTAATTAACTCATTAGTACGAGGCGTATTTTGTATCATCGTACATGCTGCATATTCTTCTTTGTGATTAAATAAACAAAAACGCATATTTTACTCTTATCTGATATAATGTACATGTTACAAATGCTTTTTCAATTATAACGTATTAATTAAAAATAATAAAAAATGTCTTTGTTAAATAAAAAGCGTTGCATCCTTATCCTCCATTTAAAGGATATTTGGATTGTAAATTTCTACTGAACAATAATTGTTTCACAAAACAAAAAATAATTATACAAAACTCATTACATAACGTACTGGGCAACAAAGTAACATCAAGTTTTCGAAATTTGATCGTTTCAAGTAATGTCGACGACACGTCTATAGACTATCCTTCAGACACGTTATTTTTTGGAGTTTACTTCGTCGAGGAGGAGGTTGCCGCGTACTTATCGATTGCAAATCGATCCCGAACGTTAATAACGTTAATCGCGTTCAGGATCAGAGGACATTGTCGACTAGAGCGATTGATTGTTCTGTTGTTGCATGTGTAACTGCAGGAAGCAGTAGAGTATACCAGCCTGTGCCATTACGTCAACAGTGCCAGCGGCGAGAGGATCACGGCTTTTGGCGTCACTGCGCGAGTTACTGGTGCCGGGTCGCAGCAACGTGGGCCCGAACACCGTAGCCAGATTGTGCAGTGACATTTTGTTCTGTGCTTCATGCTTGTTCACCCGTGCCAGATGCGCCAATAGGAAATCGATCACTGCTTTGTTGACAGCGGGCAAGCTCTCGTAAACGCGACGCAGGGCGGCTCCCCGCGACAGGTCACCCGTTTGGAAGGCTTCCAGGAACGCTGGATAAAGGGCATCGGTGAATAACGCCTCCGGCATTTCACGCAGGTACAGCTTCAGTACGCCCGTTACCGAGTGTACATCCACCTGCAATAAATAGACGTCAGTAGGTCGAGAATAACACCGAGAAAAAGCTTCTCCGTGATAATTATTAATAAGAATAGAAAAGCAGGAAAAATCCAGGCCACCTCTTTAAGCAGCTGCTCCGCTTCGTACGAATTGCTCTCGAACGACTTGCGTAGCCTCGCCACGTCGGACGCGGACCCAGAAACACGATAGAGACCCACCTCACCGACGCCCCGCTTCTCCACCTCTCGCACACATGCCGTTATTATGAAAGGTACGTCGCGTTTCTCTCGTCTGCAACACAGGAGAATACCGTAGTAATCACGCTACTGGTTTCAATTATGAAGAACTTATAAGTACTTAAATCGAAGAATTTAGATATCATTTAAAGCGTACATTGAAAAATTGAAACTCTCTACTTCTTTCGATTATTTACTAATCGTTTAATTCTCCGGTAAACCTTTTTTCGTTAAGAATTTAACGGGATCTTTATAATTTTATCCAATTTAAGTAAAATTGTACTTACTTGCAGACTTGCTGAATTTTGGCACCAAATAAACCCTGAGGCTTAGCCGAGGGCACTCGCCTCAGAGTGACCTCGCTGGGAACGAAACGCAATGCCACGTCCAATGTCGCGGGTCCTAAATTTAGCGACCTCTCAACCTGATCGGATTGTAGCCATGATCTGCTCAATCGTTGAATGCACTTGCCTCGCAATACCGAACGTGGCCCACACTCCTCGTACAACAAGATCCTGACGTTCTGGCTTCCCTCTAATTCTACTACGAAAGTTTCACCTGCAATCCAAGCAAATCATTAAGATAAGATATTTTTATCTGTGATTATTTTAATTTTAATTATCTATTTATACTTTCGAAATATTTACAGATATTTAGTATTAAGAATATCTATCGAAGAAAATAAGAAATCTGCTTACCCCAAATCGGAGCTTGACCTCTGGCGACGCGACTCCGTGCTCTCTTGAAGTAGTGTCCGTAACTATCGACTTCAACAATGATATAAAGATCACCCACCCTATCCAAGCCCGGCGGAGTCAGACCAAGCAGAGTCAGATGTAGATCACCTAGTAGCAAGCTCTCATCGCGTCCCGACCTCAGTAGATAACTACCCATATCCGTCTGCAGATACGTTCGACAGGCGGTGACCCAAGCCTGCAGCTCGTACATCGACAATGGCAGTTGCCCTGGAGGCTGTCCGCCCTAAAAACAATACCAACCAAGTCAGCATTTTCAGTACAGGCTTCTCAACACAATTATGCACGTTATAAATTATCTAATTATATCCGCAATAATTATCAATGTGTGAAATTCAGTGACTGTACATACCTGCTGTAACGCTTCCACTGCTTCTACCCATTGAGAACGCTCAAACTCGCTGGACAGGAAAAAGGTGTAGGAGTTCTGCACCCGATTCTGCTGAGTCTTATGCGCGACACGCAGGAGCAAGTTCGGCGACGCTAATACCAGTTGGGCCTCGAGCTCGGCGAGCTTCTTGCGGTTCTTCTCCGAGCCTCTACCGCCTAATCGGATCCGCTTCTCGTCGTTCCGTTCCTCCCACAGTATCTGATCGCGCACCGTACACGCTTGCGACCTGTTTCAATAATCAAGTTAATTAGAAATTAAATAATTTGTTTATTTTGGTACTTTAACTTTAGAAGAGAATGCGTGGATATTTTGATATGTATTGATGACTAATCGGAATACTTATCATTTACTGATAACAAGTATGTCATCAGATTACAGTTCTACTATTCATCATTACAAATGATATTGCAAATCGCAAGTGTTCCGCGACTTACTTTAAAGCTACCACATTCGCGGGGCTGGCCTCGCGCGGCTCGATGCCGTCTTCCGTGACAGCGGCTTCTGCCACCGGCACGTACCACTTCAATTCAAATGTAAATTTGTCTCTTCCAGAGGCTTTGTACTTCGCGCAGGCGATCACGTCGTTAAAAAGAAAGAGGTGTCTCAACTTTCTGTGACTGTCCGAGAGTTCGACGACGAACGAATTTTTCACCAATCTCCGTTGGGCCCTATCGTGACTCTGTGAAAAAGGAAATTTTTTAAATGTAAGAATGAAAATAAAATAATAAGATAAGATTATTTTACACCAGGGATCTTACCGGAAACATCGACTTCGTTTGAATGATATTGAATTCATCCAGGAAGTTCCTAGTCATAGACAGGGCTTCTGACAGAGGTGCGTGATCCGCATGATTGACTGGCGTATGCTTGAGAAGATCCTGGAAGTCATGGCACAAGAATTATCAACACGAGAAGCTTGAGATAAGATAAATCAGAGATTACGACGTAACAGCGTAATTTTTAAATTGATACGATGATGACTTAAGTCTATAGTAGTATTTATCAATTGTATTGTTGTGGAAAATTGCACATGCATTCTATGATGCAAATGTGCACGTAAAGATGTACAGTAGATACTCACGTGTAAGACTAACGCATTTTTTTGCACTCGTGCGACTGGTTTATGTAACAGGTCCTCTAACGACAAACCCGGACCTTTTGGAAAACCTCGAAGTCTTATATCTCTGGTAATCTCTCCGAACTGAGTGGAATGGGCGGAGCATCGTCGCACGGTATCAGTCGCGCGAGCGTAATTGTGCAAAAACGCACCATATAATCCTATATTACTGGCCATAATCTGAAATCAATGTGACGTTAAGACACAATTATTTCCAGCAATTATTACTTTATTATATATAATTTTATTACTTTTTTACCTTTATTATATTTACTTATTAAAGACAGATAAATTTATCTTTATTAATTTATCGTGACCCGTTCTACCAAATTGTATGCACCAACCTTAAATTGTTCTCCTATAGTAGTCTTGTTGTCCCACTTTTCCGCTTTTTTTCGAAGACCATCCAGGAACGTCTGATGCAGAGCATGCAGTTCCGGAATTTTGTAGAACATTGTGCCAAATTCTTCCTCAGAAATCACCGGTTGAGACGTCGTTAAAGTTGCCCTAATAGCTTTCATATACTGCAAAGAAAGAACACGGTAAAGAATACAGTATTCCGCCTGTTCCGCCGAACTGTGCGAATATTCAAACTCAAAAATAAAATGACGTACTTGTAACATCACAGTCAAACATTCCACATATACAGCCTCGCTCTCCACTACCGAGTTCACGATACACTTGACCATCGACGTTCTGTCGTCCTCGCGATCCTTGCTTTTTTCCTGTCTACGCGGTGTCGTTGGAGTCGGTGATTCCAAACTACCTTCGCTTAAGCTCAGCGGTTCAGCGTCGCTGCTACCGGTTTCGTTGTCCGTGCTGAGAGCTCGCAGCAGTATTGGAGGTGCTGGACTGGCACCCTCCTCGTCTTCGCTGTCCATTGCCGCTCTATGCCTGAAAATAAGAACACAATCACATATACCCTAATTCAGAAATATTCACATGAATTCAATTAATATATACATGTATACTCATATCATATATCTATGCATGGATATTTATAGTTCAAAACGATCGAGGCACGCGTACTTCTAGTTAATGATTCGAGTATACTGTAATTAAAATAAAATACGAGAGGATAAACGACTTACTGGATAAAATAATCGATGTTGACATAATTACTCTGATTGCCCGGCGAATCTGGCAGCGAGGGTGGTCTCCGAGGTGCTGCTAGTTCCTTGCCACTGCCATTGTTACTGTTGGCATTGGGAACACGTGCGTCAATGTAGACATATTCACCGGTTTGATCCAAAGCTACTGAATCGTAATAAGGTTCCTCCTCGGATGCCTCCGCATCGCCGTCTTCACCATCTTCATTGATAGCCTTCTCCAAATCTATTTCATTTTTTAATAGGTGGTGAGCAAACAAAACTAATAACATTCATTCACCAGCATTACATAATGTGATACAATTAAAATCTACTTATAAATTTAATTTGATAGTTTGAATAAATGTTTCCAAAAATTATGTGGATTTTACGGTAAGAACTTGATGAAAAAGATTTATATATAAAATTTAGAAGATGTGTTACATATATAAGTCATAATATAAAGTACCTTTTTCATCCTCCTCCTTGAGTGATTCCTCATTCTTATCTTTCTTAGAACTCCCAGTGACTTCGATCACCGTAACGTAATTACTTGGCACATCCGGATCACTGTTTCTTCTAAGTTCAGGCACTTTCTCGGGACTCCTCGGTATCTCGCTTTTGGGCCTTTTGCCGGTTGTGCTCAAAGTAGAGCTCAATTCGGACACGCATTTGTCCTGAAACTTACTGATGTCTTCTCGATCCGTCAGAGTAGGGGCGGATGGTCCAACGTTCTGAGAAGTTGGCGAATTTAGTTCCGCCAAGCTGTTTTCTAATACTTGAGTGTCCTGCTGCGAATGCGGTTCCGTTTGCTGGGTACTCTCAGGTGTGCCCGCATTCGCGTTAGTATTGTTAGCCAGCTGCTTGTGTCGTTCGACATCGGCCAATAATCTTTCTAGATATTCCACATAAAACTCTTCTTTCTCAAGTTCTTCTCTCAATGCTGTCACCTGTGAAAAGCGATTATATATGACTTATTTTAGGATATATTACATCCTTTGATTTCCGCTATCATTTTATGGAAAAAATAAATTTTACAAATTATTGATTTATTTTAAATATTAGCGATTATTTTACGTATACAAAGGAAGTACTATTTTATTTCTAGATGTTTGAAATGTATCTTTTTAATTCAAATTTATTTAAATATAGTTTTCCTTATTTTTTAAATAAATGCATATCTTTTTAAAAAATATGTAGTGCCATGATCTTTTGGGGTACAATAATATAATCAGTTCGTTTTAACTGTTGTGATAACACAATAGAGATAATTTCATGATGATTCATAAGCAGTAGTAAAAACAGGAAGTCAATGTTTATTATTTTTCTTCTCATTTCTTACATACATATCTATCTTCCAAATTCTGTTATAGATATTTAAAACAATGATACAATTCACACTGGTAAATGTTACATGTACCCTATCACCAACAGGTTTCAGACAATTAATTTGATGAGTCATCTGGTCATCTCACATGGTGTTAACTGAATTACGGGTGACTAAGTTTTCATTATAAGCGGAGAGATTAAATTTTCCTCTCTGTTCTCTTTTCCTACGTCAGTATTTAATTTACAACGTTTTTTATAAAATCCTTTACCGTCTATTTATAAACTGTATATATATACATACAAAGTATGTCACTTAGATCTGACTAATAAATGTCAAGTGTATATTGCGCAACCTCTGTGCTATATAGCTATAAATAGTTGCATTACTTTACTTAGATAATTTATAATCTCTCATTATTATCTCCAAAAATGTATCTACCCTTCTATTAGGTACCTAAGAATATTCTTGAAGGATTGTCTAACAAATCGCAAATCAAGTTTTACTCTAAGAATGATAATTAAATCAAATAAGACCTGCATGCATAAATACATACACATACATAAATAAAAATACTCAAACTTGATTAACACCTGATAAGTACAACACAATCACAATTCATTATCATTACACAGATCTCATCTTTCTTTATCCTCAGTCCACAATTATACATAAAAACACATTCTCAATCCCCGCAGCAATATAATTCAAGCATTGTCATGAAAAATCAACTATATTGGCCAACCATCAGATAAGCTTAGGTTCCACTCTCTGGATGCGCTGCATCCAACACCTTCCTAGGAAAGACTTAACGCTCCTCGACTTACCTTCTGTTTGTGCTTCACCAGATTAGCTCTGACGTCTTCCTCCCAGGCAGCCGGCAAGGCGCTGTCCGGAAACCGCTGCACCCAGACACGCTGGAAGTCCCCGAACACGCTCATGCCTCCGGACGCGGATGCGGGGGGAACGACGGCAATCCTCGCCGGAAACTCTTCCTCGAAACTCCACCGTCAACACCACTTCTCAAGGCGCCGTCGTGCACGGCATCGCACGGGGGCGCGGCACCGACGACGACGATGACGACAACGACGTTGTTGAATCTCTTCGTCTACACTGATTGCGTTTGCACTTGACGCACCCCTTGGTGCAGAGCGACGTTCTCTCCGGTTCTGTCGCGTCGTGCGAGAGCAGGCAACGGCTCAGCCAGCCAGCCAGCGTCGTCATACGGCCGCTGTCATCTTGTCGACATCTCCTGCGTAGGTCACGTTCCGATCCCCGTCGCCCGTTGTGCGGCCCTCCCCTAGCGCGCTGACGCTGCCGCCACCGCTATGCTACCTTCAACGTAACTCCTAGTTTGCACACGGTCCATTTAGAATATTCTGATGTGAGGATAGGTGTTTCTAGGCTGTAGTCCAATTGATGTTTCAAATGCTTCAGAACACGGTCTATTCTTTTCCTTCTTTCAAACAAAAAGAAGGAAAAAAGATTTTTTGAAGCATTTGAATAGCAACTAGACTACAGTCTTTTGTTTGATACGGAGGGTCTCTAGTGACACGTAGTACTGAAATCTAGAGAAGAAATTGTTAATGGTTGGCAATGCTTTCCATGACATGAGTATATATATATATATATATATATATATATAGTCTATTTCAGTTTATATTTTCTTCAGTTTATAACGTATACATACATCATACTTTGTAAGTTTGCAGTTCGTTCGTTCAGTATTTTGTTGATACTGCACCTGCGCTGCACGGAGATTCAGAAAACAGTAAACTTAGAAGAGAATGTCAGCGTACGAAAAAGTGAGGACAGGAAAATTAGTGTTGAAAGGCGAAAAATCGAGGTATAAACTTACGTTTTGCTTGTTTTCATTGGAAATTCAATATTATATTATATTTATATTTATGCATCTTTTTTCACATCAGATCGAAAAAACGAAAGTCCAAGACACAAGAAAAAGAACGGGAAGTAACCTTGGAGGATAAGGATACCATTACTCACGGTATTTCTCTTCTTGATAATTATTACTCAGTAAGTGACAACTGTAACATGTTCGCTCACTGACAATTTCTTTTATAGGCGGATGGTGGAAGGTTAAAAACATAGTTGAAATCACAGGCACAGTGGCCATAGAATTTGGAAATCAAGTGTACATGAAAGCCCTGGACAATGGATTATTTACTCTTGGTGCACCACATGCTGAGGGAGAGAGTCCGTTACCAGAGGAAATTTTAACAGCATTCCCCATCAGCGAAACCAAGGTTGCTTTAAAATCTGGATATGGCAAATATCTTGGTGTCGACAAAAACGGTGTTGTTATTGGACGAAGCGATGCAGTAGGTTCGATCGAACAGTGGGAGCCAGTTTTTCAAGTAATTTTTAAATATATTTAAATCGATATTATCAATCTATAAAAATCTCTTACATTACGCATATTCTTATTTTACATGTAATTCTACAGAACAATCTTTTCTTTTCTAAATGTATTTGTATTGTTTACTAGGATAGCAAACTCGCTATATTAAATAATAC
The DNA here is from genome assembly GCF_003672135.1 of Ooceraea biroi. Lineage (NCBI taxonomy): Eukaryota > Metazoa > Arthropoda > Insecta > Hymenoptera > Formicidae > Ooceraea > Ooceraea biroi. Next base: position 5,549,355 of record NC_039506.1, read on the forward strand.
AGGATGTTTCATGTCGGTAACAAGTGATGATGATGTAGTTTGCCAGAATAGAACAGCTGGTCCATCAGAGTTTATTGTTATAAGAAGTATGACACAACGTTCTCAAAGTCCTAGCAAGGATATTCCAAAGGAGGAGCAAGGTTCACTTGCAGATGTTGAAGTGAATTATGTGTAAGTAGCAAATTTTATCTCTAAATGTGTAAATTATACAATTAAGTTTGACTCTTTGTGTTTGGTTTGAAAATTGAATTTAAATTTTCAACCAGTCTATGTTCGTATACGTATTCTAAATTATATAACTATGTCTTTTTCATTATCTTTAATTATGTTTATAGATATACGTTATATTAACAATATTTAATTTGCAGACGAAAGTTTCAAAAGTTTCAAGACAAGAAGTTGAGGATAAATAAGTCAGATCGCTCCGAATTAAAAAAAGCAAAGGTAGACGGAAATTTACACGAGACTTTGTTAGACAGAAGAAGCAAAATGAAAGCAGACCGCTATTGTAAATAAATACAATTTGAATTAATATATTACTGATATTTTATAAAATTATCATAAAACATGATTTTATATAAGATAAAATAATTAAAAACTATGTATAGTTTTTAATTAAAATATGTCAAAATGTAAAACATCCCAAAACCAACACATGTCCTTGTATTGACTATTAAAAATTCATGTTGAAGAGAATTACATCGAGGAAATTTTTAATGAGTTTCTTCATTTCTTGGTTAGCATAATTAATAAAATAAGAAATCAAGAAAAATCATAATATAATGATAAAATTATATTTATTATAATTCTTTTTTCATGATGTTTTCAATGTAAAAAGTATATATATCCGAATATATATAAGTATATATTTATAGACTCTTAAATATAAGAATCTGTTATAAAAATTTAACATGTAAATGAAAATCACAAGCCAGATAATGATAAATTTTAATACATAAAACGATCGGAATGTGCTTATAATTTGGATAAATTAATAAAACTTATATCAATTACTTTGGCTGGATTGATACATTTTATAAGGATTCATAAATACGTATTCATAAATCATCTATTTCATATATCATAGAAAGATGCTACAAACTATATATATTGTTTATATATATATATATATATAATCTGTAGAGCGACTGATTTTAAAAATACCAAAAAGAAGCAGACTTGCCAAGGGTCCTCGCACGCAAGAATACGTAAAATAACTATTTGGAAAATCTTTATCAAGTCTGTCTTCTTGATTGTTATTCGATATTATTTCAGAAATCAATAATTTGTATGCCTGGGGATGGGATAACGCAACACTAGAACACTATCAGCCGATATGATCGGCAACACGTTGTCGCAGTGATGATTCACTAAATGGCTTACACTGTCGAATACACGATCTTTTGTGCGAACCTGTAAGTAAACATTTGTTTTCATACGGCTATTTCTAATTAAAATATCACCAAAGTAGCATAAAAAAGTATATAGTAAAAACAATGAAAATTAAAGCCCATAGTCGAAAAATATTTCGTTGTACAATTACTGATCGTAAGCCTTAATTTGCAATAATAATTTGCATTATTACATTTCTGTGATGATACTTACGACACCTTCAGGATCAATTAACAATAAATGTTTTGGGGTACAGTTATTCATTCCAGTTAGCACATACTGACCAGGAGAACCTTGCGATTCTCGAACCAAAAAGTCGCCATCCTTAGAGAGCAAAATGTAATTATAAATATGTAAGTAACAAATTTACAGCACAAATAATAGAGAATTTATTATTATTCTATAATTTAAGTATATCTACCCTTGAAAGCATGGATTCCGCTTCAGATCTACTAACACTTCCATGAAACCAAATTTCTTGTTTCAATTGCTGTTTTTGTGATCGAGGGCTTAATCTGTTCATGTCTGATATTGCAGAACTAAACGGTTCTAAAATATGTAGATGTATATACAGTTTAATGCAAGAAATAAATTATGAAAATACAAATTAATATTTTTCAAAAGGAATTTATAAATTTTAAACACTAACTCTTTGAAGTTATAACATATAACAAAGGAATCCTTAACTAAAATCACAAAGAATGTACATAAATATTATTTTGTGAAGCTTTTCTAATTTTGATAAATTTTAAAGAATTCCCTTCATTAAGAATAAGAACAATGTACAGTAAGCGATACTTACGCATATCAAAAACGTCAAAAAGCGACGTTGGATCGCGATGATTGTCTCTGTTTGCTGCTATGACACTGTTATTTACATAATTGTGTTCAGGCATTATATTTAAATTTGTCGACGAAGATATAGCACCATCCGAATTTAAGTCAATTAGATTTCCAGTTTCTAGGGAGAAAAATTCAGATACATCGAATATAAAAAATTCTGAAAAAATTCCATCAAGCGATCTATTTTATTCAAAAAATAATTGTGGGGAATATTACCTGCCCATTGTTGTCTATCCGCGGGAGAGAATGACTCAACTGCAATGTTTTGTGCGTGAGCGCGGGAAGCATGATTTTGATGATGTTTTAGATTAGGCAGTGTTGACGCTGTCGTAGGCAAGGGTGGCACTGGTGGTGGACTAATATCTGGTGGTACTTTCCCTGGCAGATCGTTGTAATAATCTCTGTCCGCTTCTCTGACACCGTTTAACGCTGGACTGCAAGACACGCGGGTATACAAATGTATCTTACAAAAAGAAAATTATTGTAATTACAAGACTCCATGAACGTGCTTATTTCTGCACAGACTCACTGCAGAGAATTCGGCTTCGTGAGGAACTCTTTAAACCTAAGCTCAAACGCTTGTCCAATAGTAGATATAACATCTTGCGCTAAACCACCTCCACATTCGAGCACGTAACACGCTCGCCATTCTTCCAAATTTTTGGCGACGTACGCGACAAAATCCAATATCTCCTGTATTACATAAGATTCAATTCTAACGAGATGCAATTTCGAAGAATGTACGATAATAATTTGTAACTTACTATTAATATTAAATATTCAATGCAAAATTATATGTATCGAGACATAAAGACAGTACAGTGCGTGTTCTTTACCGTGTCGCCGCCTGAAGCGAAAGATATTCGTGGCATGTCATGCTTCGCAATAATGTGTCCGGTTTCAATATTAGTTAAGGATAAACTGCAACTGCTGATGGTTAAATTAACACTAGCAGCACTGTGCTCCATACGCGGTTTATCTGCTATGGCTCTTAATACCTTTCTATCAACCTGTTCATGGTAAACTCATGAATAAAATAAAACTTGCAAGTGCATGCAGTTACTCAAAAATATAACTTTTGTGAGGTGTAATTACCCTTCTTTTTTTGTCAGCAGATTTTAAGCCAGCAGCTTCGCAAACTCTATTTATACACTCTCTGAAACAGATGAAAGAAACTTATTTATAATCGATTTGAAAATATCCACAGCTACAATTTAATAATGTACTTGTATGGTGCTTTAGGAAACTTACTTGGCTACAGATGAACGTGTATCAAAGTCTAAACTTTTCATGGACGTGTGAACTTCGAGACATCCTATATACTTTACAGTGTAAGTAATTCCTTCTTTACTTACTAAATGATCAGGATGTAACCATCCTCTGGCTGGCTTGCTTATAAAACTACTACTACCACCTGTAGCCATTGCTAAATTAACAAATATCAAAAAATTAAGAAATACATCTTTTACATTTCTATCAAAATGTACATATATAACAAATTAACAAAGATCACCATTTAAACTAGAAAATAACCAGAATGAGATCATTAAAGAAACATTAAAGGCCGTTAAAGAATCGAAAACAGCATTTAAACGTTTATATATGGTAAAATATAATAGGCAAGCATATTTTCCATAATTCTGGAAGTATAATTAAGATTATGGTAGGAAATCAACAGCATATGAGACAAGATTAGTCATCAGAGCCTCATATTAAATTTCACAGTGTGTAAATGTGTGCATTGTGGCAATTCTGTAATGTCCTTGTATTTTTTATATGCTCAGGACGATAGAATAGACGAACAATCGCATCGCTCTGATCACACCGTACATACATCGTAATTCCAAAAGTGACGTATGGTAAAAATACGTGTGTAAAGTACGTTTCCGCAGAAAATCACGCCCAATACTGACTTTTTCAAACTGTCAGTGTTCGATCGCAATTCATTTACGTTTACACTTGGACGTGGAATCATACCTGATGGACAATTATTGAATCAACGATTCGATTTTTTATTAATTAACCAATGACGTCTTGATCGTTGCACGAGGAATTCCAGGTCACTTTTTGTCCACGACTTGTCAACGATAATTCCACTCCGATGATTCTGACGTCTACTGTCTACTGGGATGGATCATTGACATATACCATGCATGTCATAGGCGTGAACCAACATGTGTTCATTCAAGGAAGAAAATCGAAATTGCGCAGTGCAAAATATATGCTTGAACATCTATAAAATATTGACAAACTTGCAACTTGTATAATTAATGTAGCATTGTAATTTAAAATGTTTGTTTAACATTTACAATATGTTTTTAAATAACAGTGTATTACGGTCGATAACATCACGTTCTACAATTACAAATTGTCCAAAGTTGTAACCGTGTTTTTTAGATTCAATTTCAATTAGAATGTCCAATATAATTAGTATTGCATATTATAATAATGTAAAATAATAATTGTATATTCAACATGCACGAACAATCATAGGAATTTATCGTAGATCACGGTGCAAGAATATTCTTGTCCATAGATAATATAAGTAGCAGATGGATACGCATTTTCCTAGCAGATCAAAGTTGTTTAGTAGGTGGAACATCTATATATCGCATTCATTGATCGAGTGATTGAGCGCCAAGCGGGCCGCCATCCACTTCTTTTCCGCTGAACATTGCGTCGAGCACGGTCACGCAGAAAAATCCGTTTCCATCTGCGAACTTGCGCAGCTAGAAACGATTCGAGATGTCTGAGAGTTTACAATTAAGAGGGACGCTTCGCGGCCACAATGGATGGGTCACGCAAATCGCCACGAATCCAAAATATCCGGACATGATTCTGTCCTCTTCACGTGGTAAGTGCGGCTGTTTCCAATCAATCTGCTTACTTTTCTAACTTCTTCGTTCCACGCGGCATAAAAATCTAAAAGATGCCTACATCCGAATCGTGTTTTATCCGTTTGTTGCAACTCGCTTTTCTCCTATTTTCTCTGATTTAACGCCGAGTGCCACGTGGGCTATCGATGAGCCACACCAAACTTTCCGCTCAAGCCGATATCGATAACTTCGTACAAGAAGAAATATTATCGTGAAATGTTGAATAATATCATTAATAACATTAATATATATAATTATTATATATATTAATTATATGCATACAATTATTGTACTATGAGCTCATGCATAGTGATGAATGCAATAACGTGGACCGTCCATGGTGCACATGGCCTAAAAGAAAAAGTTACATGAAATTGGCGCGATACTTGACGTGTTAAGGATATATGCGATAAAATCATATATAATTCTCATTCCAGACAAAACTCTGATTGTTTGGAAATTGACACGTGACGAAGCTAACTATGGCATTCCGCAGAAGCGCCTGTACGGCCACTCACACTTCATAAGCGACGTGGTACTCTCGTCCGATGGTAACTACGCATTGTCTGGCTCGTGGGACAAAACTCTGCGGCTCTGGGATTTGGCAGCAGGTCGTACAACTAGGAGATTCGAAGACCATACCAAGGTGTGACTTTGGATGTCTGCAATGAACGAAATCATTCGTCCAAATCTTTTCACTTCTTCCTAACAGGAACGTAGGAAAATAAAAAACTTTTATCTAATGAAGTGTCACTTCATTATGTAAAAGAGTTTTATTTTTCTTTTTGCTGCGTCGATGTGCAGGCGCGATAGTCTGAGAAATGCGGAATGTATACTGAAGCTTTTTTTTTATATATTTTTTTTTATATTGGGCATAGAAGAAGTATGCATCCGTTAAATCGTTGAAGTCGTAAGTATTGGTCTGATATTGACCATCTGGAGCAATAGGACGATATCGTTCCATCAGTTAATTACGAGTTTGATGTTTGTTGATAGGACGTTTTGAGCGTCGCTTTCTCAGTGGACAATCGCCAAATTGTCTCCGGCTCGCGGGATAAGACTATCAAGTTGTGGAACACGCTGGCCGAGTGTAAATACACCATTCAAGATGACGGACACTCAGATTGGGTTAGCTGCGTGCGTTTCTCCCCTAATCACGCGAATCCCATCATTGTCTCCGCTGGCTGGGATCGTGTCGTCAAGGTAAAACTGCATCTGGAAAGACTCGTTGATATAGAAAGCCAGAATGTTTTATTTAAATGATGATTCTTTTTACAATACACATGATAAATATATATGAGTGTTTGCGGATATGGGACTGATATATCTATCATTATTTATTAGATTTATAATTGTACAATAGATCTATTAGTAATTTAGCAATGTTTTATACGTTTTGCAGGTCTGGAACTTGACAAACTGCAGATTGAAGATCAACCACAGTGGTCACACTGGATATCTGAACACCGTCACCGTATCGCCTGATGGCTCGCTGTGTGCATCCGGTGGCAAAGTACGTACTTCTTTGATATCTCACGTATTACTCGATTCAAAATATTTACTCTATAAATTTACGTTATTTCTCTATTTGCAGGATTGCAAAGCTATGCTGTGGGACCTGAACGACGGCAAGCATCTTCATACTTTGGACCATAACGACATCATCACGGCACTGTGCTTCAGTCCCAATCGGTACTGGCTTTGCGCCGCGTTCGGGCCGTGGATCAAGATCTGGGATCTCGAGACGAAAGAGATGGTCGAGGAACTGAAACCCGAAGTCGTATCCGCCACTAGCAAGGCCGAACCCCCCTTGTGCTTGTGCCTCTCATGGTCTACAGATGGCCAGACACTGTTCGCTGGTTACTCCGACAATACCATCCGCGTCTGGCAAGTTTCCGTAACTAGCCGTAACTAAGAAGAATAGTTGAAATAAAAGGAAACTTTTAATAAAAATATCAAACCAAAGTCTAACGCCACCTATTAATTTCTTTATTTACACATCTCAAGCATGAAACAATCTATATATATATATATATATATATATATATATATAGAATGTACAAAATTACAAGGTGGACGTTCGTGTCCACTATTATCTACGAATCGTCAATAATTATGATCACTGTTTGTCCTTATTTGTCTCTACTTTATTAATCTTCTGCTCAAATTTCTGAAATTCCTTCCCAGCTATTTTATCCGTCTCGTCTTCTACTTGGATAACGCCAAGTACTTCAGGTATATAAAATTGCATCATATTTTGCACACCATTCCTCAATGTTACTACTGAACTGGGACAATTTGTGCAGGAACCTTGCATTTTCAGTTTTACAATACCTTCTTCGAAGCCCTATTATTTTAAAAGAAATGAGGCATTATATTTGAGTTGATGCACAATGTTTGTTAAGGACCACTTCGACCAAACTCCGGTTAATTTAATCGTCGATTAAACGGCGGCCAACAAAACTTATTTATATACGAGAATTATATTATTAGAGATTTTTATGTTAGTTGCCCTGCAAGTTACTCGACGAATTAAATTAATCGGAATTAATCGAAGTGGCCCTAAATCTAGTTAAAATTCGTACAAAACACTTGCCATGAATACGATGTCACCACCATCCTCTTGTACTGTGGGGCGTATTCGCGTATCCAACAATTCCTTTATCATCTGAACAACCTCGTCATCGTCCGCATTAATTTCTGTAAAAATAAGTGAACCGGTCAAACAGCATTCTACCTTCATTTTGAGTATTTCTTATGAAAATCATGTTATCAACTGTACGTGTATCAGTTGCAGGTTGAGAAGCCTCATCCATGACCGGCAATCCGCTCGCGAAAAAATCCATGATAGTTGCAAATATCTCCGGCTTCAATAATTTCCAATCCACGTCCTCGTCAACTTTCGTGACCGTAATGAAGTCAGGTCCAAAAAATATCGCCTTCACTCCTTCAGTACGAAATAACATTTTTGCAAGTGGTGAACAGTACGCGTCCTTAGCATTTGGGAAATCTTTCGTGCATCCTTCCCCCAGTACCGATACTCCTGGGATGAATTTTAGACTATTTGGATTTGGTGTATCTTGTGTTTGAATGAACATATTACGCTTCTGTTGGCCAGATATCAAAGATCCGTGCCGAGAAGAAAGCATACAAGCTGTGATTTCACTACCGTACAAATGTCTGACGACAGGAAGAGCCCTAAAAAATTCATGCTTATAAATATAATCTGTCTCAATTACACTAATTTTAAAAAATAGTTACTAATTTTAAATAAATAGTTTATTATATTTATTTTAAAAGATATAAAAAGATAACAATTCTATATATGTCTTACGTTGAGTATTCTTGTGCTGATGGCATTCTACTGATTGCACATCGTTTCACATAAAGTTTATTTGGTGCCCTGAAAAACATGAATATGTTTATAAACATAGGCATCAGAGTGAACGCGCAATATGTCATAAAAAATCCACTTGTAATAAAAGATAACTCACTGTGTGACTTGCTCATTCGCTAATGTTTTATACAACGCCGGCCGGCTTGCATGAATCGACTTGACTATTTTATCCATTCTGTTGTATCTTGTCAATTCGTCAAAGATCTCTCCTCTCTCCGAAAGGCATGCGGTGCACACTACGTGACATTAGACAGCTGGCAAAATTTGTTTTGTACAATAGAGAAATATAGCTACTAGCTAAAATCCCTAGAATATGAACTCACCTATTGGATAATGCACATTGATCATTTTCAGCGAATGAAAGCTCTTTTCCGTGCATGATGAATTTTATTATTCAATTCGATCAGGCCTATTTTATTTGTTAATGTTATTGTTTTATAAACAAAAGCTCTGTTCGCATAATTATACGTTAGCAAAAATGCAGCTATCATTTTCAGAGCTTGTCAACAGTCACGATGTACGAATGTGTAGATACAACGCGCATGAGTCGTGTGCGCTCTAGGTTGACATATGCCTGAGCGAGATATCTCTGATGTACGTGTGCTTGTTTCGATTCTAATCATGGTCGCATAGATGCATGCTTGCGCGAAGAGCGGCGCTTTAAGATTACTCCGATTTTCGAAGAAATATGGCGGATGCCGAGGTGAGTGAGTCACGTGGAACATGAGAAAATATTGCCGAAATTATCTTTGCCGCTGTGTGTTTACAATTAGCATGTTTCGTTACAGCTAGCAAAGGCTTTGAAGGATCTACCGACTCGAGTTCAGACCGCCAGCAAAAGCGAGCGGCGTAAAATTCTGCAAAATGTCGTCAACGTATTGTCAAATCCCGGTAAGAATCAACGGAAAACGTTTTATTTTCTGATAAGAGATAAGTGACTTTTACTCTCACCGGTGACACGAAGCGAACAAGAATTGATTTTGTATATTGTCGTTCCGCTTCGTAATTTTATGATTTGATTTCGACAAAATGACAGCTGCTGTCTTTTGGAGCAATCAATATTTACAATATTGTCTTTCATTATTGAAATACATGAGTTTTAATGAATTATAATAAAAATTCAATTAATTTGTACAATACGTAAAAGAATATTATCGCACATCAATTATAATATTGACAGTAAGAATGATAATTTTAAGGATTAAATTTGTGATGGACACAGTTGAAAACATCAGACATATTTTTACTGAAATCATAAAATATGCATTGCAGATATCGAAGGAAACATATTACAGTTTATACTTGTATTGAATAATTTGCTCCATGTAATTCTTTTCGCGAATATTGATATTTATATCATTGTTACATGTTTCTATTTACTCCTGTACTTTTCTAAGTCTATTTTAGTTGCATCATGCTTTTTTAAGTATTGTTACTTGCAAGAGTTGTATTATATGTCTTAAATCTGCAATTATTTACATATGAACTTGCACATTACAGGCATTAATGACAAAATTGTTAATGGAATCTGTAAGGTGGTATCACTCACTTTACATAGATATAAAGACAGCGGTTCTCAGTCCTACGTGAGAAACTTAATTGTAGAGCTGCTTAAAAAACAACCAGAGGCTACTGTCAAACATATGACAACTGTAATTTCAGAACAAGCTACTTGGCACAAGAACGTAGTTGCGACGTGAGTCTGGTTCTACATGTGTATACTGGATACTGATTTTTCTTTGTTTATCCATATATTATAACGTTTCCCTAACAAGATGTTTTTTTCCCTTATAGCTTGAATACTTCTCTGACTGCGTATATTGCATTGAAATGGTCGACTCTAGTTATCCTCCATGGATATAACAAAGAGCTGGATACTGTCCAGGTTTTGCCAAAGCTCATTGAAGCGCAAGCGAATCTATCTGCGGCGACATTAGCATCAACAGACAAGAAACTTGCAAACAAGGTGTATACACTACTCGCACACGAATGGGCGACAATTAAGGACATAGAAATTGTTTATATGGAAAATTTAACAAAATTGGAGGTTGGTAACGGCGTCATCATCCTGGCCAGCTTACTCACGAAGTATTTAGTTGCCACGAAAAGAAATGATTTGGTGGAACAATTGAAGGTAAGTCCGAGAGGAAACAATATTAAATATTAATAATTTATGCGAAGAACAGATCTTTACATGTACGTTTCTACGTAAATTTCAGGCAAACATAATAGACATTTTTATAAAAGTAGCAATCAGTTGCAAGAAGAAGCCAGATTTATACGTAGTCGACGTAGCCGTGCCGCTTTTAAAAAGGTTGAATCACGAAGAATTCAAGACTCAGTTACTTCCTGCTTTGCAGAAAGCCATGTTGCGAAACCCAGAGATCATAATCGAATCAGTTGGTCACATTTTAAATGGATTAAGTCTCGATTTGAGCCAATATTGCCAAGAAATAAGTAAAGGGCTATTTGCTAATCTACATTCTAAGGAGGACTTGGTTCGGGACGAAGCGGTTGAAGCGTGTCGCAAGCTTGCTTTACAATGTTCCGACACCACTGCTGTCGAGGCACTGTTGTCATCGATATTCGCTGTATTTCATGGATCCGAGGGCAAGCTCACGGTCGTGACTCACAAGATCTCTGTGCTGCAAGGTGCCGGCAACCTCAGCTACAATGTCGCTTCGGGTAGCAGCGTGCAGAAGTTAGCCGAGACAGCGTGCGAGCATTTCATCAAAGTACTCGAGACTGAAGTGCACGAGAAGACGCTGATACACGCGCTTGAAATGATGACACTGTGGTCCAAGAAATTCTCGTCCAATGTACCGAAAGCTGTGGTGGACTCTTTTAAAAAAAGCATGGCTGCCAAAACTTCCACCGCCGCGGTGCGCACCGCCTACATTAAACTGTTCTTTTCGATTCCCGTGACGTCTTACTCGAGTGTGATAGCGCCGATTCTTGCACAAGCGATAACCAGGGCTACGCAGCAATGCGCGCAACCAGCGGCGGTAACCGAAGGTTTGGTCGCTTCGTACCTGCTGCTGAAATTCGTGCTGGCTGACCAAGTGGAGAACGACAAGCAGAGCGTATTGTGGAACGCCATCGACGAGCAGATATTTTTCTCGGAAAAATTTCTCTCCACATGTGGCGACGATATTCTGTATCATCTTATGTTGCTGTGCGAACGGCTCATCAGTGAATTCTCCGATCGATTGAACGAAAAGGCTTTAACCGGCATTCACCGAGCAATCGTATCCTGCGCCACAGCACCGAATTCCGCGACAAGGCAACGGTGTTTCCCGCTGATCAAGAAAAGTATGACTGGTTTGAGCACGTACGCGCCAGCCCAGACGCTGTTAATGGAGTTCAACAGGTTCCTAGAGAACGTCAAGATGAAATCGGAATCGGATAAAGAAAACAAGGAAGAATCTTCGATAGGAGAGATTACCGGTAGGTGCCTCGCAGATGGATTATTTGCCATATGCTCAGGCTCCTTCCTGTTCGAAGCACCAGCCTACCAAATGACCAAAGACGCTCTACTCCCGTCTCACCACCCGGCGTTGCTCAAAGCCATACCAAACTTATGGTTCAAGATTGCCAAGAACTACAATATTGTACCAAAGGATTTCTTACGTAGCTACAGCAATGAAGTGAGGAAGATGTTAATCCAGAATTATGAACCGATACCAAACTACGAAAACGCGCTTATAAGAATAGTGTCGCTCGCACCGGACGCTTTTCTACCCGCACTAGTATCGAACGTTACGAATAAGCTCGACGATCCGGAAATCTTAAAAGTTACCAAGGACGAATATTTTACGTATCTCACTCCCGAGGGAGAGTTGTACGACAAGAGCGTATTGCCGGTCAATTACGAGCATGATATTCTCAATTCTATGAATATGAAGAGAGAAAGTAAGGTCTACTCGTTCAAAGAGCAGCAAGAGGAGCTCCAATTGAGGCGTGAATTATACGAGAAGCAGAAAAGAGAAGGTAAGATAAAGGAACCGAAGTTAACGCCGAAACAGGAGGAGACCATGAAGACGCAGATCGCGAAAGAGAATTGTATTCGTAAAAGATTAAGTGAGTTGAAAGCCAAGATAGATAACGCTGTATCTTTGGTGACGTGCTCCATACGCGGTAACAAGCAGGAACTGTCTCTGTACTTAAAGGAGCTCTTACCACCGATCTTGAAGAACTTGGCCTCTCCACTCGCGGCTCCCGAAATGTCGGAGCTTTACGTATCTCTCCGGCAGACCGTGACGATAGATAACAGTGTGATTCTCGGTGATCTCATTGCTCATGTAACGTTGCGGCAGTTACAACCGCAGTGCGATTTGGATCAAGCTTGGGAAGAGGAGAATCTTGATGCAGCGGTTAAACGAACGTTGAACCTCATACACACAGTCACGATTAAGAATAAGGAATTATTCACGGCGTCTGCGTTTTGTTACGTTTTTCCCTTCATAAGAAAGACCTTGCTGTCGTACAAGGATGACGGCATGATCATACAGGGACTGCAGTTGATCCAGGAACACGCAAAACAACGGGGCAGCACCGCTGACTTGAAAGACATTAGACACCCCAGACTCCTGCCGCGCAAACAAATGTTCGATCTGCTCATCGAGCTCATGGAGACCACGACGTCTCGAGTGCAGTCGTACGCAGTAGCGACCTTACTGGACGTCGCACAATCCGGCAGCGGTCAACCGGGCACGGCAATCGCCAGCAACGAGGACATAGACTCGTTGATCGGCGCGCTGCAGAACTCGCTGCCCACCGTAAGAGACGCGGCTCTCAGGGGATTAATGGTGATACGTCAGGCTTTCCCGTCCCAGAAGGAGGATCAGGAGCAGCTCAGCAGACTCACCAGGAGAGTGTGGATCGCGCGATTTGACGTAAACGACGAGAACAAAATCCTTGCTAACGAACTGTGGAACGCAGCGGATTTTACCGCGCGCGCGGAAATCCTCTGCGAGGAGCTGATCCAAGACATTGCCCATCCGGTCGAACCAGTGCAACAGGCAGCCGCGTACGCGTTAGCACAGAGTTTGGCCACTGTGCCCCATCTGACGCCAACTGTGCTGGACAATTTGTTGCAACTGTATCAGGAGAAACTGGCGATGATTCCACCGAAGTTGAACGACTTCGGTCGCGTTATCGAGCAGCCAATCGATACGTGGGGTCCACGGCGCGGTGTGGCACTCGCTCTGGCACAGATAGCACCGCTTCTCACCGCCGACACGATATATCGGCTCGTACAGTTCTTCGTAATGACCGGGCTAGGTGATAGGAATCAAGACGTGCGTACCGAGATGCTAACGGCTGCGGTAGCGGCGGTCGATCTTCACGGTAAAGCGAATATAACTTCACTGCTGCCGGTCTTCGAAGATTTCATGGATAAGGCACCGAAAATCGGCAGTTTCGATTCAATCAAGCAAGCGGTGGTAATCCTCATGGGTTCTCTAGCGAGACACTTGGATAAGGACGATTCACGAATTAAGCCCATCGTTATGCGTCTCATCGCTGCGCTCTCCACGCCAGCGCAACAGGTGCAAGAGGCTGTAGCCAACTGTTTGCCACATCTGGTTCCGTCTATCAAGGAGGACGCACCGAAGATTGTGGACAGTCTTATGGACCAGTTGCTCAAGTCAGATAAATACGGCGAGCGTAAAGGTGCGGCGTACGGATTGGCCGGTATTATCAAAGGCATGGGCATTCTTGCACTTAAACAATTGGATATCATGACCAAACTGACCAACGCTATTCAAGATAAGAAAAATTACAGACATCGTGAGGGAGCTTTACTCGCCTTCGAGATGCTGTGTATGATGCTCGGCAGATTATTCGAGCCCTATATCGTTCATGTTCTGCCACATTTGCTACTGTGTTTCGGTGATTCGAGCCAGTACGTGAGAAACGCCACTGACGACACTGCCAGAGTAGTTATGAGTAAACTTTCCGCCCATGGTGTTAAACTCGTTCTGCCAAGTTTGCTGGCAGCTTTGGAGGAGGATTCATGGAGAACGAAAACAGGTAAATTAATTCTAAAGGCAAATAAGAAAAAGCACTATTTTGCTGCAGATTTTTCAGTCTCAAACCACTTCAAATCTTTTCAGTTTATCACATATTATTTTTTAAGATTTGATTTTTTGGAAGGACATTATTATCCTTGATAGTGAAGCAACCAAGGGTACATATTGAAATAAAAAAATGTCGCATTTTTGACAGGATCAGTGGAATTGCTTGGTGCTATGGCGTATTGCGCGCCAAAACAGCTGAGCAGTTGCTTGCCGAGTATCGTTCCCAAACTGATCGAAGTGCTCAGCGATTCTCACACGAAAGTACAAGAAGCTGGCGCCGAGGCACTCAAAGTCATTGGTAGCGTTATTCGCAACCCAGAGATTCAAGCCATCGTGCCTGTATTGCTGAAAGCGCTCCAGGATCCTTCACATAAAACCGCCACGTGCTTGCAAACGTTATTGGATACACAATTCGTACATTTCATCGACGCGCCCTCGCTAGCTTTGATCATGCCCGTCGTGCAGCGCGCGTTTCTCGATCGCTCCACGGAGACGAGAAAAATGGCTGCACAGATTATCGGCAACATGTATTCTCTAACGGATCAGAAGGATTTAACTCCTTACCTGCCAACCATCATCCCAGGTTTGAAGACGAGTCTGCTCGATCCGGTGCCCGAAGTGCGTAGCGTATCAGCGAGAGCGTTGGGCGCTATGGTACGCGGCATGGGCGAGTCCAGCTTCGAGGATCTATTACCTTGGCTCATGCAGACACTGACCTCGGAGACCAGTAGCGTCGATAGATCCGGCGCCGCGCAAGGTCTCTCCGAGGTGGTGCGCGGATTGGGAGTCGAGAAACTCCACAAACTTATGCCCGAGATCATCAGTACCGCGGAGAGAACTGACATCGCACCTCACGTCAAGGATGGGTACATCATGATGTTCATATACATGCCGAGCGCATTCACTACAGAGTTCACACCGTACATAGGACAGATCATCAATCCCATTCTGAAGGCGCTGGCCGACGAGAACGAGTACGTACGAGAGACCGCACTGCGAGCGGGACAGCGTATCGTCACGCTTTACGCTGATTCAGCGATAATGTTGCTGCTACCGGAGCTGGAAAAAGGTCTCTTTGACGACAACTGGCGTATCCGGTATTCGTCCGTGCAGCTGCTGGGTGATCTGCTGTACAGGATCTCGGGTGTGTCGGGTAAAATGTCGACCGAAACTGCAAGCGAGGACGATAACTTCGGTACAGAACAGTCGCACTATGCCATTATTAACGCTTTGGGCGCGGAAAGACGAAACCGTGTGCTGGCCGGTCTGTATATGGGCCGATCAGACGTAGCTCTGATGGTACGCCAAGCGGCTCTCCACGTTTGGAAAGTAGTAGTAACGAATACGCCGAGAACATTGCGAGAAATATTACCGACCTTGTTCACTCTTCTCTTGGGATGTTTGGCGAGCACGAGTTACGACAAGAGGCAAGTGGCCGCTCGGACGTTGGGCGATCTCGTGCGAAAATTGGGAGAGAGAGTGCTGCCGGAAATCATACCGATTTTGGAGAAGGGTTTGCAGAGCGATCAGGCCGATCAGCGCCAGGGAGTTTGCATAGGTCTCTCGGAAATTATGGCTAGCACCAACAAGGACATGGTATTGACCTTTGTCATCAGTCTCGTTCCAACAGTGAGGTGAGTGTTAGCTCATAAAAACGGTGATCGCGACCGAAGCATCAGGCAAGATTGACAAAACAATCACCATCTTGTTTTAGGAAAGCGTTGTGCGATCCCTTGCCAGAAGTTCGACAAGCCGCAGCCAAGACCTTCGACGGTCTGCACTCCACAGTGGGTGTACGCGCCCTCGACGACATACTGCCGGCGATGCTGACGCAACTGAACTCGCCCGATCCCGCAGAAGCGGAGAACACGTTGGACGGTTTGCGCCAAGTGATGGCAATCAAATCGCGCGTCGTATTGCCGTATCTAGTCCCGCAGTTGGCCTCGCCGCCAGTTAACACGAAGGCACTGTCGATACTGGCCAGCGTGGCAGGTGAAGCACTGACCAGGTTCCTTCATAGGATCTTACCAGCGTTACTCACTGCTCTTTCCAGTGCGCAAGGAACGGCGAACGAACTGCAAGAACTAGAATATTGTCAGGCTGTTGTTCTTTCCGTTACTGACGAAGTAGGCGTTAGGACTGTGATGGATCAATTGATGGAGGCCACGCGAGCAGAAGATCTCTCAAAACGACGAAGCGCCGCGACATTGCTCTGCGCGTTCTGTCGCGATACTCGTGCGGATTACAGCCAGTACGTGCCGCAGTTGCTAAGGGGCTTGATCCACCTCTTCACCGATGAGGACAGAGATGTGTTGCAAATGAGTTGGGAGGCGCTCACCGCTGTCACCAAGGTATCCCATTAGGAAATATTGCATAACAGCTTGCAAAAGCAGAAATAACATCAACGTTGTGTTTCTTGCAGACTTTGTCGTCTGAGCAGCAGATAGCTCATGTGCAAGATATCAGACAAGCTGTCCGATTCGCAGTGTCCGACTTGAAAGGCCAGGAATTGTTGCCCGGATTTTGTCTTCCTAAGGGCATTACGCCGATTCTGCCGATCTTCAGGGAAGCCATACTGAACGGTTTACCGGAGGCGAAAGAACATGCGGCTCAAGGATTGGGCGAAGTCATCAGATTGTCCAGCGCGGCTGCGTTGCAGCCAAGTGTCGTGCACATTACTGGACCGCTTATTCGAATTCTCGGTGATCGTTTCAACTGGAGCGTTAAAGCGGCCGTACTTGAAACACTTGCAATATTGCTGGGAAAGGTAAAGATAGAATCAAGGATCAATTCTTGCCAAGATTAAGATTTCACGATTTATAATGTTGCATAATGTATTTTAAAACATAAAGCAAAAATATATTTATAATATATATTTTTATATAATATATTTTCACTTTTTCACTTTTGCGTTTTATAATATATAGTATTAGTTTTTTTTTCAAAAATACTAATCCATGGTGCTCGTTGACAGGTTGGTGTTATGCTGAAGCAATTCCTACCGCAACTGCAAACCACTTTTCTGAGAGCGTTGAACGACAGCAATCGGCAAGTCAGGTTGAAAGCAGCCTACGCTCTTAGTAATCTAATCGTTATTCACACACGTGTTGATCCCCTTTTCACGGAACTGCACACTGGCATCAAAACGGGAGACGATCCAGCTATAAGGTAGTGTCTCGATGTAATCCTGAAAATGTTTCCTAGAAAACTAAGAAACATTTTTGTTAACTAATTAACATTCGCTCAGGGAAACGATGCTGCAAGCTCTCAGAGGCGTTCTAACACCCGCTGGTGACAAGATGACTGATCCGATGAAGAAACAGGTATTCGCGACGCTCAGCAGTATGCTTAGTCATCCGGAGGATGTCACGAGAAACTCAGTCGCCGGCTGTTTCGGCGCTCTTCTACGATGGTTGAGCCCCGAGCAATTGGCGATTGCATTTAATGATCATCTCCTATGTAAGTTCGCAAGAAATGCAGTGCATATGACACGAATGTTACACTTACAATTTTATCAACGTTATATTTGATTAGCTAACGACGTCAACGCCGACTGGATGCTCAGGCACGGGCGCTCGGCCGCACTCTTCGTGGTATTGAAGGAATCACCTGTGACAGTTTACAATCCTAAGGAGAAAGATCGCGTTTGCACAGTGATGCTTTCGTATTTGGCTGCAGACAGAGTGCAAATAGTCATGAACGGCGTGCGAGCGTGCGGATATCTATTTCAGTATCTTATGAATGAGTCGCAGCCTATACCGCAGCAAATTCTGTCGCCTTTCGTGAGAGTAAGTTGAAAAAAATATAATTGAGAATATAAATTGCTTTTAATGATATTTCATAACGTTAAACTAATATTAAATATTTATAAAATATCTATCTATAATTTCAGTCGATGAATAATAATAGCAACGATGTGAAGCAATTGCTTGCTCGTGTGTGCATTCATCTCGCGCGCAACATACCACCGGAGAACATGTCGTCCGAGCTACACAGGGCACTTTTACCAATGTTGGTTAATGGAACGAAGGAGAAAAATGGATATGTCAAAGCGAACAGCGAACTCGCGCTCATTGCGGTGCTTCGGTTGAGACAGGGAGAGGAGGAACATCAAGTTAGTAATTTTTATTTCTTATTTTTCTAAACTGTTATTTTTCTAAAACAATTCCTTTCCCATATTATTCTTTTTTCTTTCTTGCGTAAGATCTGATTTAATACTTCTGTTATCTCTTTTTCAGCGTTGCATGGCATTCTTGGACGCCGGTGCAAGGGAGTCTCTGTCTGACGTAGTCAGCAAAGTCTTGCGTAAAGTTCTCTCCCAACCGGAGGGCAAGATAGAGGAATTAGACGACACATTACTCACGTGAGAGATATTGTACTCCCTGGAGCTTATTACTCGCTACTATATCTGTTCCAGTAATCGTATCACTAATCATCATTACTCGCCCGACCCTTACAAAGAAGAAAAGATCTATCGTTCATGTATCAGTTATGTTATGAACAAACTAGCTCGTTCAACATTGTATCTCGATAAACAATTAAAGGGCGTGAAGCGTAACAGTCGCTCGACGGCGTTCAAGTTACTTAAACTGAGATGTCCCGAGTCAGACAATTCGAACCAGGATTGTACATACTTTTGTGAGAGGTGTAGCTTGCGTGATTCGCGCGTCTCGATGCGCACGAGTGTTCTGCCACGCGAGCAATCAAAGAAAACGACAGTTCAAGTCTGTCACCGAGGTATTCCTTACTGGAGATATAAAATCCGTTATTTAAGTCACAATCACACTGAACGATACATGATAAGTTCCTTATGATCGCAGCATACATCACATAAAAAATGGATTCTCCTTACTTCGCAGAGTATCCAGTGAAACACTGATTACAAAGCTCATTCAAAGAGATAAAATTGTTCCGACGATTCTCGCACACGTAAAATTATCTTTACACTCAATACGTGGCGCGATAGACTCTGTATAGAAACTATTATTTGCTTTCATTGAGGAAATTAACGTCGGTTGTTTCTTTTTATTATTGCAATATTGTTTCGCGTAATTATGTATGTATAATAATGTGTAGATTGTAACATGTATCTTATAATACGATAAGGTGCATCCCAAATATGGACAAATCTGAAATGGTCCGGGCATATTCCAGATCTGGAACACTCGGACAGACTTGGAACACTCGGTCACGAGTTTGGATTTGACCAAATGAGGGATCTGCCAATGTAGAGGTTGTTAAATCAGCTCGAGCTGTTCCATAGCGTGATACTCCTGGCTCGATCATTGAGGTGTCCTCTCAGGCATTTGACACAAGCACTCTCGATATCAAATCTCGACGCATTTACCGGTTTCCGCAGTACGCAATTCACTCGCATCTATGTTACAATCGCGTTGCCGCGGTTGTGATGATTTTGGTGTGTGGGACAATCACAGGATTTTTGTACTTTTATATAATTTCTAACGGATCGATCTCTCGGCGTTTGCTTACGTGACACAATTATCGATGATTATTCTTTTTCTCTAAGAACACACGACTTCCCTTTTCAGCGGAAATAGAGATCAGAGACAGTGATATGATAGACCAGAAGTAACACTTTGCCGTGTTTCAAGTGAAAATAAACGCACCTTTTTATTAGGATTTTGCTTTAACTTTTTCGTGCCTCTTGAAATTCACGTAAATATATATCGGCTTAATTTACATTCTATTTTTTCTTAAACGAATACATTATGACCAAGTTGCAATATTGATTGTAACTTTAATCAACATTAATCTTAACTTACTAATAAATACTAATAAATTATTTTTTGTTTCTCTCTCGAAAAACAAGAGCGAGACAAATTTTATTAATAGATTCTTTAGATGACAAATTAGCAACCAAGTTTCGACGATTAATCAACAGTCATTCAAGATAAATCAATTATATCAATTATATAATTCTTCTTGAAGGAAAAATTTAGAAAAATTCAAAAGTTTTATTTTACTAAAATTTGCTCTGTTTAATCCGTGACGAAATCTCCTCCCGCAAGTCTTTGCTTGTTTTCAAACATTTTATTCCAGTCGATATATGTTTCATCCGTAACTACGAATTATGATAATAGCTTGCAAAATGCGCGAAGAAGTGTTTGCAACTCTTGATAAATAAATCGTCTATGTCTGTTAACTGTATAAGGGAATTTAAACATAATATGTCGTTATTGTGTTACGATATTTTTTATTCTGTTCCCACCGTGTATAGTGAGACCATTAGTAAGACCGTTAGGCGGTAGAGAGTATAACTGTATAACTCCTTATTTTTAATAAGTATATTTTTAATAAATATGCTTATTTATATATTATGTGCAGAAACAAAAATATAAAGTATATATTTTCATTGATTTTTCGAATTATATGATACAGCCTTTATGCACATAAGAGTCGATATTTCTTATCATATATGAAATAAATATTGCATTCATAGAAAACCCCCGACTTTAAATGTTAAATGGCTGGAAATGACAAACTTTTTTACATTTTACTAATATTCGTATAATCTTAATAATTATGTGATGCTAAACTTTAGATCATAAAACTTTTCCTCCTATTTTCTATTAACGTTAAAAAACGGTCCTATTATATAATTTTTATTGATTGTATCTTAAAAATGATTTTATATTAATTAGTTATGTATGTTACAAAACTGTATGTGATATAAATAGAACGATGATGATCAAACTGTCCATGTTTTGTGTTTCTTTTAAAAAAACTCTTAAAAAAAGGTTGCGGGTAACAACTTTCTGAAAGACTTTTCTGAGATATAACTTTTCCGAGTTTTCGAGATCTTATTCAAACGTGTGAGGTCTGCACGCTTGAAGATATTGGAATTTTCTTTCATAAGAAATATCAAAATGAGGTGAGTTATGATGAAATAGATCCTAGTAATGGAAATCCTAGTACGGTATATTTTGCTACCTGACCCAGATAGCCAAGTCTGCCGAAAGCAGATGATGCTAACTATCTGCTATCAACTATTGCCAGCCAAAAGACAACAAATTTGATACAGAAGTTGTTATTAACGATTAATTCGACAAATTGGTGCCAGAAATGTAACAGAGCTTGCTCACAAAATCTAAGAACAGATTGGCGGCAGAAACCGAGCAGAATCTGCAAACATGGCTTGAAGTCAGATTGTCGACAGAAACCGAGCAAGATTTGCGCACGCGGAATCTAACGGCAGATTGGCGGCAGAAACCGAGCAAGATCTGCGCGCGCGGAATCTAACGGCAGATTGGCAGCAGAAACCGAACAGGATCTGCAGCTTTTGACAGTATTCAAATTTACACGGCTATGAATATGTGTTTTCGCTCCGCACCGCTATGCGGTGCACACGTCGAGTTCTTACTCGATGTTAAGATTTAGCCTAACAGTTATATAAGTTAATATACGCGCCTTGGCATGACAATATTAATTTTTCTGAAAATTTTTGCACTTGCGGCACAGAGGCTCTCATGGACAACGTCCATGTAGTTCACGCACGCCACGAGCAATCTGAAGTTCGAAAGCATAA
Source organism: Ooceraea biroi (assembly GCF_003672135.1). NCBI lineage: Eukaryota > Metazoa > Arthropoda > Insecta > Hymenoptera > Formicidae > Ooceraea > Ooceraea biroi. The sequence continues at coordinate 5,571,489 of NC_039506.1, forward strand.
TTCGGACTTCAGATTAGAATAAATTAACAATAAGAGAGAGATTATGCAACGAACTGTCAGAAAGACACATCAAGCCAAATGTACTTTAATTTAACAAACAAACAAATGCGTTCTTTTAACACATGGTAATATAAAATGCCAATTTATAGTGTGTTAAAAGTAAACACATGCTTTAATATATCGTAAATATGAATGGCCAAAAGCTGCAGATTCTGTTCGGTTTCTGCTGTCAATCTGCCGTCAAATGTTAACAGATCCTGCTCGGTTTCTGCCGCCAATCTGCCGTCAGAGTCTGTTAGCAGGCTCTGCTGGCAGATCACTATCCTAATGCGGACATAACGGATGCCAATTTGCTATCAACTTCTGCAGTAATCTGTTGCCAATCTGCTGGCAGATTGCACACATTTTGCTTACTGGATGAAATCTAAAAATATCCAATATTTCCACGAATAGTTCTTGTCATAACAATAAATTTCTAACTGTTAAGAAAATATTTAAAAAATGATATGTGATATTTGTAATATAAATGCATAGAATATTAAAATATAAAGAATCGACATGTATAAGGAGATACATAAAACCTGAAACGCGCGATGTATTACAATTGCAGACACAGGGAGAACTTCCTTGAAATCGCAGATCGGCAATCATGCCGGAAATGCGATGTGGAAGCGTCATTCCCGGCGAGCGGATCTCGCGGAAGCTCGTCGCAATCATTCGCTACGAAAAGAAGCGTTGTATGAAGATACAGGGACGAAGTCACGCAGCTGCACGAGCGGTGGTCATGCAGTTCCGCCAGTCGTCGTCGTCGTCATCATTGCACTTCAAAGCGGCATGCCGTCGCCCACGCGCAAACTTTACTCTACCACCGTCCGGAAACGACGCTTTATGTCCCCTGCGTGATCGCGAAGAAATTAAGGAGAACCTTTCTCGGCGCGGAGATTCCTTCCACGAAGTCATGCACTGTTGACCTTCATGAAAAAATTCTGACTTTAAAGGTAGGTAATGCAATAAAAGAATAAATTTTCTTTTTTTATATAATATTGTATTAAACATATCGTGTTACACCATTTCATCATTCTCATCATTTTTTTTCTACTTAGATAGTTAATCAACAAATGCCGCTAATTATCCTTATTATATCAGCAATCACAATTTATCTATAAATAACAAATGGACATATTGAGGAGACATCCAGACAAAGTGCAACCGTATGGCTCACATGCATGTTGCCGCTTATCTCGCTGCACCTTTTGCTGAACGAAATCTTAACATTAAACTTAGTCCTGAAACAACAAAGCCATCGGGATTCTTGCCATCGGGAAAGCGCGTATTCGGGTGATAACTCGTCCGTTTATTTAACGAGTCGGGATCCAAGATTCAACACATATATTCTCGAACATACGTAAATGCAGAAATTGTATTCTGTAGTCTAACTTTATGGTTAAATTTTCAACGTAATCTCTCACAGATTATAATGTAATCGGTCAATCGAGCTGTACATCAATTTGACGGACTTTTATATTAATTTTCCAGACTTTCATAAAAGCAACCGAGTCTTTTCTGAAAAGATATTTTACAATTAGTTAAAATGATTTTATGCATGTAAAAGATTAGAAACTAACAGTAATTAAGAAGCTGAAAGCTTTCATTATTGATAGTATTTATGATAGTATTTCATTTTAAATGTTCACAAATGTTTTCTTTTCTTTCTTTTTCTTTATTTTCGTTATCTTTCTTTTATTTCTAACTTTCTTTTTCTCATTTTCTCTTTTTTGTCTCACTCCCTCATTTATTCACTTTTAAGCTTCAGTTTACACGATTTAAGTGCTTAATGGTTACGACAGATGAAAGGAATTTATGAATCATGACAGTTGTATGTAACAGTTATCTTGACACTTACATTATTAATTACATTATTGCTTATACATTATTAATTGGTGGATGAATAAAGTTATTAGATATTAGGACGAGAATTATTAGAATACAAATTTCTCATGACTTAAAATCATTAAAAAGCTACTACAAAAACTAAAAATCGTAAACGCATTTCTTTTTTTACTAATTTAAAAAATACATTATTTTTAAAACTAGTAAAAAAAGAAATTTTAACTCTCCACTGAGAATATTATTAATTGTAATACATTTATATTAATATGCGACACGCATTTACGAATACTCATTTATGAATATATAAAATATTTAAGTATTTAATGTTTAGTCAAGTTTATCTCTTTTTTCTCAAATTCAGGAATGATTTTCTAGTAATATGTGACGACATTGAGCGATTTAACAAAACTTCCGCTCGAGCGTACAAACAATCAGGATAAAGTGGGCACTCGGAAACAAAGTTGCGGTTCTCTGTTCCGCATTATAAGAGGGAGAATATCTACTTATGCTTCTTCTTCTTCCTCTCCTTCTTCTTGCCTGTTTACACTTTAATCCAGGACTTCTAAGCTTCTACAGTTGGCTACGTCGCGCTTAGGAGGAAGCGTTTCTACAAGTGTCTGTCCGGTAGAAAATGCCACTGGGTATTCTCGAGATCCTCTATTTGAGAGAAAAATAAACATCCTAGACTCTGTGGATCGTGACAAATAAGCGTAAAATCGGTAAAATACGCTCATTTTCAGCATAAATGCATAATCGTTGGATTCCGCGACATACATACGTGAATTCCTGTCTTCTAGACTCCTAGGCATACTAGCTTTTGCTCATCGCGACGATGAAAGCACGAAAATGCAAGAACATTTCAATCTCGAAGATTCCAAATATAATTTTTTACCGCACTGTAATCTGCAGTTTCTTAATTTACAGTGATTCCTGATGATACTAAAATTTTCGCGTTGTTTTTGGGGATGAAATTATATAATTAAATCTATTAATTTCTTTGGCCCTAAACTTTTTGATGGTAATGTATACGCATAAATCAGAATATTCCAACGACGTGTATCATACATTCTTATCTTTTATCCTTTGTCTTGACCATTAACAGTCGTCCGTCTGGTTATCAGATTTCATAATTTACAGCGACAATCTCGTCTAACGGTATATTCGTACAACGAGCGAGTGACGAGGCTTGCAAGAACACGCGATATAAATCTGTGCAGGGTTGGTGTCATTGATGAAAATGGTGATAACGATCCGACGACGACGACGCGGTCGTCTAATGCATTTATCTATCTGACGCATGGAAGCATCTGAAATTGACGCTTCCTGATGATACTTACTGTCACTTTATTACAGATAAAATATTGTTAAGCAAAATTATATGCAAAAAGTATATATTTCCTTCTTTTTATTTCTTCTTAAAAATATTGAGTAGTAACTTTGGGTACGTTTGGAATATAAACGATGCAAAATTTCAAGTTATCTAACATCTTCAGCAAGGATTGTTGATATTAAACAAATTATGCGACTTGAAATATCTGCGAGCATATTATAAACCTGATTTACTGCAGTCTTTATTTTAATTAATGGAACTTTTTATTTTACTTTGGAACCTTAATTAATCTGGACACCAATTTTTACAAGTGTCATATATTTATATAAATGGTAAAATACAATTTTTATTTTCTGATAATGATAATGATATTTTGCAGTCAAATTAATACACTCGAAAAATTAAACATCAATCGACAGTCAAGTAATAGGACAGTCAAGACACTCAGCAACTAAAAGAAATGATAACGTTTTACTTAAGAAGAAAATTGAATTACCTAAGGACCTCTTTTAACAAATCGATATACCTAATCACGTAAATACAGGGCGGCTATTGGAAAGCGAACGAAAGATTCGTAATTGACCAAATTAGCAGTCCTAAATGACCGTCCAGAAGCGCACGGCATGTCAAGAACAGAGATCAGGAAGATACAATTTACGCGATGCATCGTATTCCCTTTCTCGCTTTCTCTCTCTTTCTCTTTAAGAACTTTTTGTCGTTCCCGGGTAACATGCAGACGCGACACGCGACTTTTGGCGTGCTTTTCGTTTACCCCACTTGTAGCCTAGTAATATCGTAGCCAATCGAATTCGGTGGGCGGTATAACGACGCATGAGAAGGCGGTCGCGTTCACCAATGAGTACGTGTCTTTCCCGATGGTCCTACTGACAATGAGAGGAGAGGGAGACTTTGCTTCCTCAACCGGAATTGGAGTCTCCCGTCTCCTCAGTTGTCATTCGGTTGTGCAGCAAAGTGGACGTTATACTACTCTGTTTCTTGCTACGCGTAAAATTTTCGATCTCGCGTATTCGAGACCAGTGTATCTTGCGTTACATCTTAATAAGATATAAATATGCTGACGCCAATGGAGCTACTGCAACAACATCAGCGGACGCTCTTCATACAGCAGCAGATAGCTCTGCACCATCGATCAGGTTCGTTGTTATTATATCTTCGATTATCTATTCGATCGTTTTATCTATAATAACATTTTGTTTGACTGTCGCGCAATATTAAATTCCAAGTAATTTATTATAAGAAGATTTGCAATTCGGATATTAAGAAAATAACTCAAGTAGTAATATATCTAACGACGTTAAAGTAATAACAGCTTAAATGATCAATGACATCAACAAATCTTATTTATGATTAATTTTAAATGAAGATATATTTACTTTCAAAATAATTTTTATTTCATAAAAAAGACTTCCACTCAATTAAATGTATTATAAATATCATGCTCAAATTGCAAGCGTCATTTCGCGTTCACCAACGTGCTCTCTGCTTCTTTCTTATTCTTTGAAAGAAAAAGAAGATTCCTGTTATGCATCGATTCCTCCTATAATAAAGTATTTTTCGGTCGTCCTGGCCGATTCGGCCGATTGCTAAATACCCCGTATAACACGTAGCTCAAACTACGCGTGCGCTCTCATGGAAGATGAAAGGTACCGACCCTTAACGGAGGGGACAATCGTTATCTACCTATAGAGCGGATCGTCAACGGCGCACTGTCCGCTTCACGGGTAAGCGGGTGGCCTGGCAATTGTGTCAGTCCTGGAACCCCATAATACCTATGAGACAAGTGCGGTAGTCGACGACCGGCAGACGGATTCGCCCGCAAAGGGTGCCCTTGCTGCCATTCGTGTTACCTCATCCACACCACGCTTTTTTGTTCACCCTTAGACGGCGTCGCCTTTTTTTCTTGGCGGAGAGACGCCGCCTAATCGCCAAACGCATTTTCGAAAGTTGCCGGTCGCTCTTACTATTAGCCTTAATTCGTCGCAAAAATCCGGTAAAGCTTGGAAAAGATCATGCCTTGCTGGATGATTGTGTTATAATTATTTTCGTGAAAATAATTCTTATGGAAAATCGTATCCGTCTAATCCTGGTTTTCTGAGACAGTAAAACTATAATGACCGTCCAATATTTCTAAACAATATTCTTTATAAATGTTTTGTTATATTCTGTTGATAATTGTATCAATTATATGTTATAAATTTGCAGATGAGGGAGCAAATTCGAATAGATGGCCAATTTCATCACGACCAATGTTGCCGCCTGAAGTTCGTGTGGAGTTGAATAATCGCAAACTCTGGCAGCAGTTTCATGCTGAAACTACGGAGATGATCATCACCAAATCCGGACGGTAAGCGTGCATGGTGCTTCAATAATCTTTCTTTTCAACACGACTACATTTCCTTGCAAATCGCAAATATTTCTCAATGGTTTTAAAAAATTAATTAAACTTAGAATACGAGCGAGAAATTAATGGCGAACTAAAACGAGCAAAACCAATAGCGTACTAAGATTTCGGGTCATTAATAAACGAAGCTAATTAAAATGCAATAACATATTCTCGAAATTATATAATAGTCATTTATTAAACATAATCATATGATATAATCGTTGTAATATTTTAAGAATAAGATAAGTAAAATCGAAGACGTTTCAAATTTTAGTAGTACCGATGAAATCGTGATGAATCTTCGCGATACGATAATAATGATAATTATTATTGCGCACAAATCGCCGAGTATATTATCATGCGTCAGAGCGGCGCCTGGTGAAACGTCACTAGGAGTACCCGTGTCCTCAGGCAAGGCGAGACATTTTCCTCGACTTCGTCAAGATCTCTTCGTCTCGGCGCCCATAAGAGGCGCATCCGAGAGGCCGTTTCCAAGACCACTCCCCACTGTCTGCGACCAAAGTAGCCGGCGCCGCGTCGACGCTCTCAAAGCCAGCGTGTCGCGACCATTTTCACGAGACAATGGATCTGCAGTGATCCCCCCAAAAAAGCGATATGGGACTCCTCCTATCCGTAGATTTATTTACGTGATCCTCTTTCCAAGGGTTTTTAAAGCATCATAAGTAAGACATTGGATAAAAATTTATTCATATTGTTCTTATTTAATGTTCTAAAGCAGTAGTGGCGAACCTTTTTATGTACGCGAGCCAAAACTTTACAAATAATATTTATCGAGTTGTTAATGTGCTGGACAGTTTTTAAAAAATAGAAAATTAATTATATTTTTTGCAATTTCATTGAGATAAGTTTTCAATTGCCGGGCCTTGTTCCTACAGTGGGCTTCAAATGACGTTATTAAGACGTCATTAAACGTCATTAAACGTCATTAAGATGTCATTAGACGTCATTAGGTCACCTTGTTACCTGGGTTTGGTTAATTTCTTTCATGTAAAACAAAATTTAACTTGTAACAATTTTTAACAAAACATTTTGAATAATTTATAAGAGTATAAAATGATATTGTAAATCGTTGACGTGCCAGCAAAATTTTGCACGCCATAGGTTCGCCACCACTGTTCTAAAACATCTACCTATTTGAAAAAAAATCGGCTCACTAGCCCGCGTAAACGAACATAGAATTTCTACGTCAGAAGCTAGATGAAAAAGGAAAAGTTCGTTCAACATTGAAAATATCACTTTCCGATAATATAATGATTCATCATGAAGTCATCGATGTATATCGCGTTATTAAACGCAATCCGTTTTCGCACCTCATTTGAGAGATCATTTGAGAGATCGGTATCATGGAAGGTTTCTAATGCTCAAGCGCCACTTTCGAAATTCAGGTTGACGCATGTCTCTGCTATTTTTCGTTTTAACGACACGCGATAAGAACTGCCCTTTTTAACGAGATAGGGCGACGGCCGGAGCCCGAAGTGACGACAACGCGATTAGTTTCGCAGAAGGTGGTCATCCAGCGTCGTAAAAGGGTGAAGAACATTGTAAAAAGAAGAGTATCATAACAACACGTATTCTTTCGGGGACGTATATTGTTTGCGACAATCGGGGAACCCTTCAATCATTTCAAGTGAATGCGTGCTCTTCCCTCCTTCGAGGAGTAAAATAACAAGCGATGCGTTATAACTGAACGCCACGGAAGCGGAATCGCGGCCGTTTCCGGCAGGCGATCCTCAGCCGGAGGCGATCGGACGACTCCTCCCAGATGACACCCGGGGTGGTAACCACTCCAGATAGGCATACGTGGAATTTCGCGTGCCCCGTATAGATAACGGCTACATGATGATGTCACGCGCGATTTCGTGTTGGTCAGCAACGCGTGGGTGCGGAAACCGCGAGGAAGAAGGGAAAGAAGGAAGGAAGGAAGGAGAGATGAGCGACGAGATCGTGAAGATAAATCTTACACGCGTTCGTGACTTGTCAGAGATGCTCGACGATTAAATTGTACAATCGTGCACATGTACGTGGCAATTTGAGAGGAGATGACACCATCATGCCTCCACATCTACGTACGATGGATCACAAATTAGTTTTACAAATTTATTACAAATTGAATTATTGCTTATGCTCTGATATGCAAGTTTTCGATAGGCGATGATAGTGGACATTTCGGAGCTGTTTAATATTATTTTAGACCACTTTTATTATTTTTGTTCCGCATGTTCTGCCATACGTCAAGCTCACAGAATATCTTATTACAAGACGGAGACCACCTAGAGATCCCTCGTTGGCGTAAGGCGACCATCGATCGTGCCTTTAACGAGCTGACGAATCGCGAGAGGGTGATCGGGTGATCTTCTGAAGAAGAAGGAAAAAAGAAAAAAAAAAGAACGTCAGAGCATGTGTTCCTTCATCCTTCAGTCGCATGGGCGGTCCAGACGCGACAATAGTGAACTTAAGGTGTCTGTTTGTCCATTCAATCGTATCTTCCGGCCGTCTTCGACGTCGATGCCACCACGTGCCCACCACGTGCTCTCTGTTTCTCCTTCGCGCGGACTCCTTGCGAACTTCCTCACATAATCGCTAGTTCGCGGCATGGTATTCCATTACCGCAGACCTCTCGTTCGCTTCGGGCTTCAGCTACGTTTCGACATTTCTCCTTTCAGGTTTCACACCGATCTCCCACTGCGAATCTTGGCCCCTTTGACCAAGTTCATCACGCAATAGATGAGCAGAACAGAAATGTGCGCAGCAGAAGTTGCACTTGCTATAGAGTTTCACAACAGCCATATATTCTCCCTCTGACACAATACAATAGACAGTTCTCAGTTTTGGGGATATCGTTAGACAGTTGAAAGGAACCTCTTGACGATAATCGCATTTTTACTCTGTTCTTTTGTTGTAATCAACCTTTTCCACGTTTCGTTATTGAAAATTCGTTTACAAGCGTGAAAAAAACTAGCAAGTAAAATTTTCTGAGGCGGTAGAAAGGTGAGAATCTATGAAGAAGGAATCGAACAATGTTATTATATAATGACAATGTGAAAAGTATTCATCTAAGAAAGAAAAACTCTTCTTAACACAGGAAATCCCAACATCAAAGACAGACGTGTGTTTTTTGTGAGACAGTCCACGCGACTTTCCCTGTATCTTCTCTTGCTCCTTTACGATTTACAATCGACGTGGCCAGAGCTCGTGCCATCACCGAGACGCGTGTTACATCGCACCACTACAGACATTATCTCGTCGTAGCGTATAATCACAAGAGGCTTCTTAAACCAGATGCGCCTTCGTGGCGTGGCACGAGCATCCAGCAGCCATCACTTTCCGATAACTTTTTTTGTAAATTAACGATTCTGTTAATAGCGAATTTTTGTATTTGAAACATGACAAGTAACGAGATTTACTATCAATCAATAATACCTTCAACATTACCCGATATGTCGATTAATTTTATTATTTACTAGATAATAATTTATTATATTACTGCAATGTATTCCTCCACGAGTAATTTGTTTTATTTATCGTATATAAGAGCATATGAGTGCATGCAATATAATTTTATAATGATTAATAAAATTGATCGAATCGCGAAGTCAGTCCGTTTTTAGCCTTTGTCGGAGCATAGAATTTTTTTAATTAAAAGTGTATTAATTTTTAATAAAAGTATACCCGCTGTGTTAATTCTTTACTGCACTGAGTAGCAAAAGGAAAAACTAATTCAACACTTTTTATTATTATAAAATCAAGTTTCGAGATTTTGTCAGCTTGTGTCACTCATGCTTGCTAAGAGCTTATATGTATAGCAACGTTTGTAGAACAAGAGGGATATAAGACAAACCCTTTAGCCTGCCGATTTAACGCGATGACGCAAAGTAAATACGGAATGTAGGAAATGCGGTAGGAACCTCAATTAGGCGCAGGCGAACACGAGCGACAACTGCACTTTGACTTTCTGCATCGAATGGAGACACGTTTGTCGGACTAGTCGGCGCCCATTCGTGAAATATTTGCACAGTCAGAAAAAACCAATCAGTTGACGAGACCTGGTAATCGGGAAAGCCTCGCAAAGTAACAGGAGCCGTTTTAACGCAGCATCGTTCTTGCGACGACGCCTACTCGTCGCCAGAACGTTAATGAGTCCAGAAACCTTTGTTCTTTTAGGATGCTACCTGCGCAAAATAGCATCTTCTTCAATAATGCCCAACCACGGAAAAGTCAAGAGAGATTTGAAAAATGACTTACCTATGCGTCATCTATTCTGACTCATCAAACTAGAGAATTGGCATTTAATAAAACTTTCTTGCTATTTTATATGTCATCATCGTCCATAAATCATCGCTCTATTTAGTATATAGAGATAAAATCATTTATATAATAATTTTATATCATTTTCAAACATCAGTAGAAATTATATATCTAGAAATGCTTGTGTATGTTCATAATCAATACATTTTACTTACTGTAATTACATATTGTTCTACATATTATAATTATATGTGTGTATTAAGCCATATATAATCAGGTTTATCATCGTTCTTATTTTTTTTCTTTTCTTTCAAGAAAATTCTTTGCATTCTCTGAGATTATTATCGTCATCTTGATCTTGATAGATATGCTGCTTCGAAACATTTGAAGTGAAGACGTTACACTCGTCATTTAATGATGGCGTATTAAGAATCTTTTTCTTGTATTTGATTATAGACGCATGTTCCCGTCAGTCCAAGCGAACGTGAGTGGCTTGCAGAAACGGGAGCGTTACTATGTCTTGATGGAGATAACACCGGCTTCCAATCGTCGACATAAGTACTGCGGAAACAACGGCGGGGATGACAACGATACCACGAAGAGCACAGGAGGCTGGACCTTCGCCGGACCTGCGGAACCGCAGCCACATATTGACCGCAGGATCTATTTGCACCCTGACAGCCCTTCCACGGGAGAACATTGGATGCAAAATATGATCAACTTTAGCAAACTAAAGTTGACCAACAACATCGTCGATCATCGTACAAACGTAATGACATAATATATAATTTTATTTATAATAAATTTAAGTTTGATTTATTAGTGCTTCTTCTTGACAACTATAAAGTCAACGTGATGCACTTCGCGTTTTACTTATGCGCAATGATTGATAATTCTAAGCTATCAGATGTAAGTGTCATATAAATTTTTTTAATTAGAAGCACTAATAAAATTTATGAATTTTTTTGTACCGTTTGATGGAATTGATAGTTAAGTTTCAACAAAATTTTCTTTGCAAAACAGTTTCGATGCACGAAAGATAATGAAATAAGCGAGCGATAAGATTATCCTGAAAATAGAAGAAGAGAAGGAACTACCCAATCTAGTAGCCGCTCGTTTATCTGGTTTCTTAGTGTTTTGACAGCTTTACTCGAATTCTCATTTCCTTTTTTCCGTATCTATCTCTGTTGTCCTGATCTCTCATATTAATTACTTCACTTGTATCACACACGAGAGATCGTCATGCACCACTCTATTTGTCTAATTGCTTCACTCTTCGGCATTAATGATCGAACGAGAAATTAAAACTCGTGATAAATGCTGAAACTGTTTTAGATTTTTAGATTAGATTTTAGATTAGATTAATAAAATTGATTATCCATTAGCGCATGCACTTATCATGATCGAGTAATGATGAGCGTTTAATTCGCACATTGAACATTTTCGGGGGTTGTAATATTTCCCGTAAATATACTGATTATTCTGGCGGCTCGGACAAAAGCGCCCCGGGAATAAAAATTTCGCTGAGAAAAGATCGACAAGCGCTGGACACGCTTACCGTCACACAATCACCAACCAGACTTAAGCTACTCAAAACGCTGCGGCACGCCAGGCTCCGATCCGACATCCGTGAAGAACGAAGATTAACACGCTCTACGACACCCTGTAATCGATATACCTTGCTCCTGAGCCGCGAGAATGGATTTGTTTACGAGCCGACAGGATTCGCCAGCCCAAGGTAGCCTCGCCACCGGCGTTAAGGGAGCCGCTTTCAGCTTTTTTCGGCAGGGGGAATACAACAAAACGCGGCGGCCCTTTGCCCCTTATTACGCTCGTTCAAATCGGCCCATGCGTAAAACGCCGTGCATCGCGTTAATTCCGGAACACCCCGCAGTAAGATAGCGATAAATGAGGGCTTATTCACGTTGTTATCTCGATTTCGTCACTTTCCTTTTAGAGATCTGTGATCTTCAGCCTGAAACTAATAAAAACCAGGTTGAAAAAATCTCGAAATTATCTAATATTGATAGATTCAGTATTAATATCGATGGAAGCATATATGCGATTAGATATATTCAGTATTGAAGTGGTGCATCACTTTAGATTCATACAGAGATCTTCGGTTGATGCGGAGACATGTGATTCCAGGAAGGTTGCAGGGCCAGTCTGGTTTTCGGGAATCGCGTCTGTGTCTACTGTCGGCCTCTTTAAAAGAGGCGCCAACTTATCTCGAAAAAGCGGCGGGCCCTTTACTCGGTTCTTCAAACTAATTACGAATTTAATAAAATTCTCAGTTGCTCCCGGGCCTTCGCCGCGAAAGAACAGAAAAGGCCTTTTCTCTCATGCCCCGGATCATCTTTCGCGGCGATGCAAATCTGCATAACGGCGATCTTTTTTGCATTTATACTTGAAATACAACAATCCCTGAAAAAACATTTAGTATTTAGTAATAACGTAAAAATTTACACATTTTTTTAGGTGGTCTTAACATCAATGCACAAGTACGTTCCACAGATTTGGATAATCCGTTGTGACAATGCGAAAAATCTCAATGAGCTCTTTTCTCATCCATCGTCATCATTCATATTCAGAGAGACTGAGTTTATCGCAGTTACGGCATATCAAGTATGTAACTTTTCAACAAAAAAATTATATAAAATCAATTTAAAAAATGTTTGATGTTCCCCGTTTTGAGTTTGTAGCAAATTTTGTAAAAATGTAATTTTTAAAGAAATTAATAATTAATATAAAAGCAAAAATATTGTTAAAAATGACAAAATGTAATTTTTTCGTAAGAATTATGTTTAATGGAAATTTCCATTTCCAGAATGAGAACATCACAAAATTAAAAATCGATAACAACCCGTTCGCCAAAGGATTTCGGGAGACGGGGCAGTCACGGTGCAAGCGCAAGTATCCTCAAATGGACTCAGAGTGTATCAATTATACGCACACGCAGGCACATGACGAGGAGGCGAATTTATCGTTCGAGTCTGATTCAAGCCATAGCGAGAACAGCGCGAGTAGCCAGAGGACTGATGCGAGTATTGACAACTTAACACAGAAATCGAAGGTAAGCAGGCTTGAGATAGCTGCGAGCTCGGACGATGATGTCTGCGACGCTGAATCGCCGATGATGAACGACGCAGCCGAGAAAGCACCACAAGCAGAGGGTCGGTATGAAGACGAAGTACAGCCGCGATTTCACAGACCCTGGTTGAGCTCGAAGTCATCTGAAGTCGCGGCACTGGCAACGCCATTAACGCCACCAAATCCTCCAGTGCTACCGACGATGTTGCCGTCTTCGACTTCCGGCATGAATTGGACCTCTTATTACCTGAATTACGTACAAGCGCATCAAAATTTCGCAAGTTTCCCGCAGTATCATCATCTGATGATGTATCTACCAAGATACTCGTGACTCCTGCAGACGAACATTGTACGCCGTTTATTTCCCATTTTATCACGATTAGCAGCATTTCAAGTGTAAATGTGATCTTCATGGAAATGAATCCGAAGAGCAAGAGATTTTCTGCTACGAGATAAGTGAAGTCCCAGTCATTCCAGTTATGGACCTGGAATTACGACTCATTTGAAGTCAAAATAATTTCTATGACAGTGAGTTAATTAATAATATTAATTATTTTAAAGGTTTGTACATTTTTTAAACGACTACAGGCCAAAGATTGTTATAGATAAATACGTACTGAATAATTCTACAAATACTTTCAGTAATAATGATCACTTTATAATCCAATTTCCAATTTTGCGTGAAAAATACAATAACATGAAGAGTTACGATACAATAGTATGACAAAAGTTTTCGTCTTGCGAATATAAATATACATGTTTGCTATTGTTCCTATATCTATTGTTCCATCTTTGTGAAGCTTTGTGAAGCAGTGTGGTGAAGTCGTTATTTACAAAATCAGAATTTATGGTCTATTTTAGATTATTCTGACAGAACAACGAAACAAAGCCAATTTCGTTGTTACATAATGTTATCCGTAATTTTTAATTTTGTAATTAATTCATAGGAATATCGAATTTAATATCTTAAATTCTAAAAAGATTCGTAAGTCTACGAATCAACGTGATATTCTGCCTTATGAGCAAACTGGACTGAACTAACTTCGAATTAATGTCGTTATGTTATGTATAGTTAAATAAAAAAGATAAGTATTCGCGATACATTTATGTCATTCTATCTTACAGAAGAATGTCGAAATAAAGATAAGATAGATAAAGAAGAGAGAGAAAGAGAGAGAATCCATTCTACTTAATTGTCAATATAATTTGACGAGATGTATATATATATATATATATATATATGTTATTGCGCTGTATATAATATTAGATATTTTATATATTACCAAAGAGATATTATGTATGTATATATAATCATATTAGATAAAATTATTTTTTATAAAGTTTGATGAATTTATATTAAAGCATTTATATCCAAAGAGTATTATTCTTCTTTATTTATAGCATAAACAACGATTTTAAGTGCCTTGCTTTTATGAAGTAGTATAAAATATTATATATAAAATTTTTATGTAAAGTCTCTCTTTCTCTCTCTCGCACACACACATACACATACACACACACACACACACACACACACATATTACTTATTATGTAATTTTATACAAAGTTACATAAAGTCGGAATATTGTACGTTTATTTTTACAAATAAACGTAATCTAATAATTTCATGTGAACATTTCATGTGATAAATAATTGTTTACTGGAAGCATATACGCGAGATATACACGGCTCATTAAATACACATATAATACGTGAAATAACTACTTACGTAGTGATTTTTGTACAATTTTTATACCAGTGTATTTCGCATAAAAATAAAATTGTTATAATTGCATTCTTGATTGTATTCTTTAATTATTTAAAATATTAAAATATCCCTTTGTGTCATTTTCATTTTGTCATAATATACAATGTATTATTGACATGTAGAATTAATTTTCACACTTATGCGGCGCGAATACGTTTTTAACTTTCTTTTCTAAGACGCCACAAATCTTTCCTCCGTTCTCGTATTTCTTTCCGCGAGACGACCTCCCACGCCTGTCGCGTGATTCTTGAAGCATGTTATCTGCAGCACAACAGGAGTGCAAGATGTCAGGGTAGCGTGTCCCGCCTGTTTGTCGCCTATCCTGACGAACCCGTCGGCTCACAAGTCTCGACATACTTCTGTATAGATCAGCAGGGCGCCGGTCTACTCGAGACAGGACTACTCGACATCGTCTCAATTGACCAAAACACCCAAATCTCGAGTACGGAGCGAAGTACCGGCAATTAGGTCTCACATCAACTTGTTTCATATAAAAGTAGAAGGAAATTAGTAATTTACATGTTGAGATAATAAATTCTTTTTAGGCGAGATGTAATCGATATATTAATAAAATTATGCTAATAAAATAAACTAATATTCTTTTAAAATATCGTAAATTATTAAAAAAACATCACTTCTTTTAAAGAATACAGAAAGTTGAAAATATGAAACTAAATATGAGAAAAAGTCATTATAAATAATAATTTCCTTCGATATTTATTTTGAGGATATTAATCCCGAATTCGCCAAAAACTGTTAGGCAGATTAAAATCTGGATTTTACATTTTGATAAGCATTCAGAACATGTAATGCTTTTTTATTTTAATAAATAACGTAATACCATATACATGTATATGATATATATACATATACATACATGCATACATATGTATACATATAAGAAATAATATACAAATTTTTAATTTCGATTTGAGAATGAGGATGCTTCAATATAGCGCTCGAGAGTTGATTAAGCAGGCAAAAAAATTTATATGATGGACACAAATTCCACTCAATCGTGAGAGAATGCACATTAACACGAATAGCAAGGCTTTCGATCGATCACCCATTATTGTTGTGAATGCGTACGCCAAGCGTTTAGTGGAGCGCATAACGGTACAGGTGTCATCCGGTATATTACAAACGTAAGATTTTTCCGGAACGCGCACCGCACCGCATCTGAATACCTAATCGGCGGCTTCACGTTTCTAGATCTGCATGCCTCCGAGTACCGTATGAGGAACCTAATGCGGGAACACATGTCGAAAAATACATTTCACTGCCCACCAATACGCGAATTGTAAAACGGTACTCGTAAAAAATAATACGATTAAATACTCTTTAAAACAATAAAAAACGTATCTTTTTCTATCTTACACCAAAGTATGAAAATCGTATTTTAATTCGCAAATGAACTAGACGATTTTGTAACGTTCGTTCCAGGAGAGGTGGATATATCCATTTCACTTACCACAATCGCGTAGTAATCGGAATGGATTTGCGCGATGCCTGTACAAGGATCATTCTTCAAATCTAAGTACTTGTGGCTTAATGTGTCAACAAGTTAAGTTTAGTTAATGTCTCTTAACCGTCTCAAAATAAGCTCGAAGCTCGGTCGTTTCGCAGATTTCGAACGTTTCGAGTTGTCGTCGCGCTTCACGTTATTCTTTTCTATCTTCTCATCATTTGTCTCATCTTCCGGTACGCAACATCTCTCGTCACCACGGCCGTTCCAATACTTGGGACAGTACGGTGGCTCGCTCATATTGAGACAAAAGGATCCCCTGGTGTTGGCCGGGGTGTGTTGACCCATCGACACGTACACGCCGGCCCTGGCAGCGATCCTGGGACCTGACGGACATCTCCTGGAGCAGGACTCGGCCATCATGCTCGTGCCATCGTCTACGCTCTGCGCCATGAAGCAAACCGACCACACGTGGCTGCACAGCTGGTACATTTCTCTGTCCTGGCAGAAGGGTTGTACTTTTCCGCCGTTCACGCAAAAGTCCACATGACCGATGCGACCGACCTCGCCGTAATAACCGGCATTCGTATGTATCACCTGGACGAAGTCGGCGTCGCCGGAATCCAGACGGTTTACCAGGCCCAGCCGAACAAGTGGTCGTGCCGGATCCAAGCCGATGATCCTGCGCGCAACATGTTTGCATGATGTAGGTTCTTGTTCATTTAAATATATTTAATGTCACATTTTGATATTTTAAAGCTTAATATTACATTGAAATTTCATGTATCGTTTACAAGGTACAACTACTCACTTGTGCATCCTGAAGAGGAGATAGTTGGCCATGGTCCCACACACATGAGCGCCCAAAGAATGTCCGATGCAAGTGGTCCTCGTAATTGGCAGGCCGAGGTTCCTCAGGGTTGTAAAGACGCCGGCGAGGCACCTCGCTACTGGTCGCACGTTCGCCACCGCGGCCGGATAACACGGCCGCGCGCTTAATGCACCCCAATCAACCAGGAACACGTTGTAACTACCGTTTCTTAAGTAAGCATCGCGCAGAATTGCGACCGGCAATATGTCGTCGCCACCTGCAGATATATAGAGCTTGATATAACAAAGAAGGGTGGTCATTCACGTGTGTGAAGTTAGCCCCGCACTTTTTGAATTTCATCTTTTTCTTGATTGTGCTGACTTGTGCTACGTTTGTGCCATATTGTGCCGCAAACCGCAGTTCAATATCTCAAACCGTTTTCGAAAAAAAAATAAAAAACGAAAAATTTGGTAGCCCCGCACTTTTCGAATTTTGAATTTTCATTAATTGTGCTGCATTGTGCTCCGTTTGTGCTGTATTGTGCCGCAAACCGCAGTTCAATATCTCAAACCGTTTTCGAAAAAAAATAAAATGAAAAATTTGGTAGCCCCGCACTTTCTCGCGATTAAGCTCAAATTTTTTTTCCAAATTGGCGTTGACTTGTGCCATGTTGTGCCGTTGAAAACATTTGAATATTTCATTCCGTTTCGATAAAAAAATTCATAAAGATAGATTAAAAAAAACATATAAAATCACATTGCAAGGCAAATATATAATTTCTGCGAGTTGTGCTGAGTTGTACTACTCATTTTCTACGAGAGATATGCATAAAAATCGGAAATTAATTTGAGAGTCGATAATTATTAATAAAAAAGGGGTGGGGGTGAATAAAAAATTTCACATTTTCGAATTTTTTCCACTTGTGCCGGATTGTGCTAGAGTAGTACAACAACTTTTTCAAGTGACAAAATTTCCTCAGACCGCTAGATATCGCAGTACAGAGAAAGTTAGGACTGAAGTGTAACGGTTTTTTAGGAATAGAAAATTTCAAACTCTTATAACTTACGAACGGCGAACGATAATCGAATTCTGCGAGTTGTGCTGGATTGTGCTACTCAAAATCTACGAAACACATGCATAAGAAGCGTGGATTATCGTGAAGATTAGTCAAAGTTATCCAAAAAATGGTGAGGGCGAAATAAAAATTTGACATTTTCGAATTTTTTTCAGTTGTACCAGATTGCGATCGACGAGCACAACAACTTTTTCTAATGACACAATTTCGTCAGATTACTGGATTTTGCAAAACAGTCGCTGATAGGAACTTAGGGTTTAGGAATAGAAAAATGCAAAACTCCATACCGTCCAAACCATGGTACATAATCGAATTTAGTAAATTGTGCTGAATTATGCTAGTCAAGAAAAATGAACGACTATCGAAAGTAGTAGGTAAAATGGAAAGAGATTGATAAAAAAAGTCAGCAAAAGTCGAAAAGTGCGGGCTACCAAATTTTTCGTTTTTTATTTTTTTTCGAAAACGGTTTGAGATATTGAATTGCGGTTTGCGGCACAATATGGCACAAACGTAGCACAATTCAGCACAATCAAGAAAAAGATGAAATTCAAAAAGTGCGGGGCTAACTTCACACACGTTGATCATTCTGAGCTATTTTCTCTACTACTGAAATAAGGTTTATTCGAAAGTTATTTCGAAAATTATGTTAAGAGATTAACATGACCATTATCTTAAGTTTGCAGCTATTGCAGGGTAGGAATGGGGAATATTAGAATTGACGAAGCATAGGACGTTATAACTATAGTTTTCGTCCTTATCACTCGAATCATTACTTTCTACGGCTGCGATCACGTCATCCAAGAAACTTGCTGGCAATGAAATGGATAAAAAATGCCTACCATATCCTAAGTACCATTATACTGTCATAATTAACGTAACAACTCACTGTGCGAAGACTATTATTACACTGACAACAGTATCCTATTATGGCATCCAAGGCTTCTTATTGATTAAGATAAATTAAGTATTTTGTACTTTTTGAATAACGTGACTGTATTCGGATTCAAATGAGACTATTCTCTTCTGTCAGTAGGTTACACTTCTCAAGTCGCAACGCATACTTGGAGTTTGTACATGCCGTCTGCTCGTACGTGTTCAGCATAGACCTAACTTGCTTTATCTGCTTTATCTTATTAAGGTCTAAATCTAGGACAACATAAAAAAATATTATAATATCGTAAAAATAAGGCAAAGATCAATTTTCTTAAAAAAGGATTTCAAGGCCAATAGGATCTCTTATCTTGCATATTTTGCAGAAGAATTCGCTTAACAACTTTTAATCAGGACCTAATAACAAATAATTCTAATCATATTTGAAAAAAGAAACTATCAGAAACCATCAGAAATGGTCACTCTCCTTTGCTATGAAGCTTGCGGTTTCAAATTTTAGAATTCTCTTTATAGAATGCAAGGGTAAATATATCCGCAAAGATTAAAAAATTCCAATTATTAATACAAATATTTCACTTTGTTTAATATTGCCGGTAACATTGCACTTCTCCGGATATCACTCTAATCCAAAGAATACCAAGATTTACCTGCATATCCGTGGATCAGGATCACACTGTCCTTGGTGGGCTCGTAGTCCTGTCGAAGCCAGTCAGATTGCTGCGAGGGATCCAGCAGCCGCCGTGGTCTGCCGGGCGTGTACAAATACACATATAAATCTGGATCTGGACAGACATCCTGGTCATTTCCGCGCCTCCACAGGCAGTCCTCCTTGTTATATGCGGCAGCGGCACCGCTCTCGATGGCATCACGGATCGGTCCCGGTAACCGCGTTTCTCTCCACTGGACTATGTGGCTGTGACTCCGCGTCACCAGGCATGCCAGAATCAGAGTCACCGTTGGTACCGCAAGTGCGTGCATCTTCATCGCGCACGTCTACTCGACTGATCGACAACTCGGTGACAACTTCGTCGCTGAATCACCACCACCTGGAAATACCGTTTCCTCGATCGGTGGTACGAAGTCCCCTTCCTCAGACCGTTCCCACTTACCGGACGCAATGCGTCGTTGAATGATCAGAAGCATCCGATGTCCGGTTTATTCCTTGATCATTGCAAATAGGAGTGATTCTTTTGAAAACCCGTGAAACATTTTATGGGAAATGCAATGTCCCTCAAATTTTCGGTCCATGTTTTAGTAATGGATTCTGTTATCGGTTTCCGTATATGTATAAGATAAATTTAAAAAATAAAAATAAATTTTGAGAAAATGTCTAAGGGAGATGGAATTATGCATGTATAAATATGCATGTAACATTGGGTGCTTGATTATCGGACTATATTAATAATACAATATTTCTCTGTTTTTTTATTAAATACGTACATATTTTATATCAACGTATTGCCACATTTCTAGAAACTAGAAACATTCAACGTTTGCTTCTCGTAGAAATTTTATTTAGTTGAATTCGATATAAATTGGGCATGAAATTTTAAAGCTATTTTTAGATGTGCGTTTTATTACTAATTCCAAACACGCTCCTACAAAGACGCGCATAACTCGTTTAAAATATGCAAAATATCGACACATAGTTTTCGTCCTGGGACAGGGTATCCCAGACTTACCGTATCACCGCTTCAAGGTAGACTCCTGAGGTCCTTCTGAGACGAAACTTCCTCTTGCAAAATGTCGAGGTTGGCGTACTGGATTTTATAGAGATAAATGTAGAAAATTTTAAGTTTAAACTATTAATTATTGTTAACACAATTTCGGATGTGGCTCCAATAGTCTCTGCTGCAATATCGATACCGAAAGATGTAATGACAATAACGGGAAAAGATAGTTATGCATGTAAGGCTATTTACATTCGTGGAAAGTGAGTTGGGAAATCTCATACATCTCTTCTTCGAGAAACTGATCAAAAACTAGATCCTGAAATATTTCGTAAAACTATTCAGATATGTAGCAATGTAGGAGTTATAATACAGAGAGAGAGAGAGAGAGAGATTTCACCATACTATGAAGAAAATAATCGCTATACGCAATAAAGTTTGACAAGCAAAATATGACATGCAATATCTAAGTGCATTTTAACACGTAAATATGTATAATTGTTATTTATATCGTTATCTACTATAGAAGAAACAGTTTTTGATAAATACTCAGAAAGACAACTTTAGATTATGATAGCAAATATACAATCTTCATATATTACAAATTATTAAATTATAAAACATACAAAATATTAAAAAATATTTAAAAAACAAAATCAGAAAATTGTGTCACGTATTATACATGTCTGGGACACCCTGTATATATATATGATGTGATTTTAAAAAATAGGTATATAATATAAAATAACTAACAAATAAGCATGAGAAATTTTATGTTTTATCACGTGTTGCGTGCGAAAAGTGTTAAGAGATTTTACAAAGTAACGCAACGCGCGCGCGCGTGTAATAATATGTATACAAAGTGTTAACGTCAAGTGAAAGTTTCCAAAAGCTAAATCCAATGTATTGAATATCCCTCTTCCAAATATGCGTATTTTCACCCGAAAGCGGAACGACAAATTTACGTATTCAGGAATAATGCGCTTTATCACTAAGTCCAAACACGTTCCCACAAAGTCACGCATAACTCGTTTAAAATATGCAAAATGTCAAGAGATATACTGGATTTTAGAGATAAATTTAGAAAATTTTAAATTTAAACTATTAATTATTGTTAACACAATTTCGGATGTGGATCTCTGCTGCAGTATCGATACCGAAAGATATTCAACGCAGATCACGTTTTCTGGTCACAAATTCAATTCAATGTATCATAGTACACAACGGTATCATTTCGTGTCCGTTTAACTTACGATACGTCTCTCATAGGAATGACTGCTTTGCATACATATATATATATATATATATATATATATATATATATAACATACATATGCAACGTTTCAGAAGTATCTCTAAATAAATATTAGGCAATAAATCATAGATAATAGCATTTCGACATCACAATATCAATTGAAGATATTTAAAATAAGAAAGCAAAAAATTCTTGTAAATCAATACGAAAGAGTTTACTAAAATGATGAAAACGATTATACATTCGTCCCAGATGTACATGCAGCGAATACATCATATGTTGAATCATTGACCTAAAACGATTTTACGTCATTGCCTGTTTTTATACATAAAACAAGGAGACAATTGATAATGCGTAGAGGAAAGCGTTCATTGTTATTACGGATATGATGACATAATAACATACCGCCGAAAATGACTGCCGCAATGTTTGCATAATGTGAAACGCAACGATCAGATTCGCTGTTTGAAGTGAAAGTTTGAAGCGATTCTAAACGGTCCTCATGGTTTCACGAAGAGAAAGCCCCGCTAATTTGAATCTCGGAACGCATTGACGGAAAATTGTCAAAATCAGGCGTGAAAATGTAATTATTTATGTCGAGAAATCATTCTGATTTAACTCTCGGCGAATGACAACATATACTTAATAAACGTTATGATGAAAGATGCCACGCGCTATTCTTGAGCGTAAAATAATTGATTAATGACATAGATTATATAAATCTAATTTTTAGGAAAAACAAGTGTTCAAATTAAAAATTAAATTCGATCTCATTTCGACTCCTCCTGGTAGAATTTTATTTTCTTGACAGATGAAACTTTGTGTCGCAACAAACAAGATGTTGTCTCCATATCATTGTTTACACGATAATTATTACATATTTAGTAAAATATGTGAACAGGATAGTACACAATTGTCATTATGTCAATTATAAGTGAACATATTTTATTCTGACAATGACACGGACCATCCTAAAGGCTTTTTAAGAAAATATTATTCTAAAATATAATACTAATAGATGTGTGCTTAGTCACATTAAAAGCACATACGTACGTATACGTATGATAAAAATAACAGTAACTTATAAATATATTTGGCAATTTCACCGGAAAATTACGAGGAAGTACAGAATTATATAAAAGTCAGTTGATTTAAAAAAGTCCAACAATTCAAAGAGGAACAGAAAAATCGGAGTATACAATACCTTTGCACACCAACAAATAACTTATAAGTTATTATAATCGCATTTAGTTGCTCAACATCGTGCTTTCTTACGGTTTTCCGGGTTTATCAAGGATTGATGATAGTCACATGTATGATACCAATAGAAATGCTTCGTTTAAAGGCTTAAAAAAAGTTTACTCAATCTCAATGATTCTGATTAAAATAAAATAGAAATAATGGCGTCGTTAGTTCCCAGTAGTAGGTACGATAGGCACACACATATGAAGATCCATCGATTCTATATGTAGAATGACTATATACAGGAAAACAAAATAAACATCCGCGGGTATACATAGACGTAGCGTAGTGCATTCACCAATGCGCAACACTAGACGGTGCTGGAATGGCACCATTCGCAGAAAATCACAATTAGTGTTAAATTTATACACGAAACACGATAGCTTATTCGACAGCTATGTCCTTTAGCGTAGAAGTAACGGCATCGATCTCTACGCTTGCCTGGACATCGTTCGCAGTACTCTGTACTTTCTTCTCCACATCCGTAAGCTTCCCGTTGTTAGCCGTGGACTGACCCAGTCTGGCACACGCCTTCTTGTGCATGAACCAGTGCAATCGCTGGCACTCCCTGTCGCAGTACTGCACCGCCTTGCACTTGCTACATTTCTTCGTGGCCTTCTCCTCGCCGCAGGTCACGCAGGTCTGGGCGTTATCGGAGAAGCCACGCTGGCCGTTGATCGCAGCGGAGACCACGGAGACGGCGGACGGCGGGTCGGTGCTCGCCAACGTCGCGACCATCTGCCGAAAAATCGTGCTCTCTCGGAACGGAAACTCTCTCACGGATTCCCGCAGGAACGCCTCCTGGTACTCGGGCAGGCCGTCGCTCTTGCTGCATTTCAAAAGCCTCCGTATCAGAAGCTCCACTACGTCGGACTTCTTCTCTTCGTTGCTCTTCTCGCTCTTCTCCGTCTTTATAGCCTCCTGTCGCTTTTGGCATTTCACTACCTCGGCCACGACGCAATTCAGGTAATGGTATTTGAAAGCCATGACTTCATTCGTGTCGGCGCCCCGCGTCATTTCTCTGTACCGCATGGATTCTAATACCTTTTGTATCTAAAAAAAAGACAATAAAAAGTAATTAAATTCTGTCCTATTTAACAGAGCGACAAGTATTTTAAGATCAAATAATATAAAATATAAAATATCGATTATATTTATCATCACACTTAACGTTTTATTTTTTTTTACTTACTTTTGCAGCATTTTCCAGAAGAGCCGGGAATCCTTGCAGATTTATGCATACACGTACAGGATGCACATTGACCTGCATTATAAATTTGTGAAACTGCTCTGCTAGATGCAGCGGTAACATAGGTTCCGCCTGTAGACCCTGTGGCTTGACGTAGTAATCTATATCAGCCTTTGGAATGAAGTTATTGATAGTCGCTACACAGTTGTGATTCCCGACAAACGCTGCCATCTGAGCGGCCGTCCTGCCGACGCTGTTCGTCGCGGTCAAGCGTGCCCCATGCGACATCAGAAGGTGACACAGCTCAGCGTTTCCACTCAGAGCGGCGAAATGAAGTGCGGTATACATGTGCTCATGCTGGCAGGCATTCACATCTGCGCCCTGAGAACAAATAACCATTATATTTTATGTTTGCATTAATCTTTGAAATATTATCTCAATAGGCATAACTAAACAAAACCACAAATTATGAAGAAATCGTAACACGTCAGAAAAATATATTTAAAAATATGAAGCAGACTTGTGAAGAATTTTATCGACGTAAACATCATCGTTGAACACATATAACCTACCTGATCCAGCAGCATTTGCACGATTTCCTTATTTCCCTTGTAACAGGCATGTTGGAGCGGACTCATGCCATTCTCATCCACAAAGTCCATTTTAATTTTCTTCGACGCCAGCAGTCTCTTGAGTTCGCGCACTTCATTGCTGCTAATCTTTGCAAAAATATCCTTCTGCAAATCCGTGAGATCCCCTGTACCAGGCGCCATGTTGTTGTGTGTCGAATAACGCTGAGCGCGAAGAGCTTATCGCAATACATACATTTCTTTCTTTACGATA
The DNA here is from genome assembly GCF_003672135.1 of Ooceraea biroi. NCBI lineage: Eukaryota > Metazoa > Arthropoda > Insecta > Hymenoptera > Formicidae > Ooceraea > Ooceraea biroi. The sequence continues at coordinate 5,596,678 of NC_039506.1, forward strand.
TCACTCGAAACTCATCCTTAAATCGCGTTATCTAAACAAAAAGTATTTCTAACGTCGTTATTCAGTTGTATCACTTGCGAACGAGAATTTATCTAATTCACTATTTAAACAATATAATTTACAAGTAAGATTTTATTTAGTTTGCCATTAAACGTTATATGGCAATAGAAACTTTGACTCTTGTCTCTGAATCTTCCTGCTTTAAAATAAGATATTTATTTTAGGTTATTGAATTGTACTACTTGAAAATAAAGCCGCGTCTGATTTATTATCGAGCCATACTACTACCTCGCATTTCAGTCGGTGACAGTGGAGGCTCGTAGCGGAGGTTTGAAGAACTAATAATGAGGATACAAATCGAGATTTTGTGGATAACAAAATATTACCTACAAAACGTTACCTAATTATCACAATTATCAGTTTCTATAAAGTGTTGAGGAAACAATTCTAATAAAGATTTTTATGAATTTTTAACTAAGATTTAAGATTAATAGAACATTAATAAAGAATGTCAATCAACAAGAAAAAATCTTTCTTACTTTTAATAAATTATGTTTTAAATTTTAGATAAAATTTTTAATTACAACGACATTTGATTAAAACTTGAGGTTTTGGTAAAATGCAATAACTCTTAAAAAGTACAAATCAAGGAAAAATATTTTTTTTTTCCATTCAACAGAATGCCGACAATAGTTTGTTTAATATTCATTCTTTCTTGAGATAATTTCAATTATACTCAATATATATAATGTGACGAATTATTAGGTCGTGGAAGCTTCTTGCTCTTCTGTAAGTGACGTTCGCAAGACTTGAGTAAACATGGTGTGGGCGTTGTAAAGTGTTCGTTCATTATATTTCTTAACGGAAACACGCCTATTACGACGAGCTAACGTGATATATGGGAGAAATAAAAAAATATTAATTAATTCATTAATTCTATAAAACTTTAGATAATCTTCGAAATGCAATCTTGATTTGCAATTTAAAGAGGCTTCCATTTCTTATCTATTTTAATTTCCATTGAAAAATCGGAATTCAAAAAGGATCCATGTCTTTTATGTATTCAGATTTTAAGATAAGTTAAAATAATAAATACTTTTCTCCATTTCGCGCAATTGTTAATTATTTTCCATTTAATGTAAATATGTTTAAAAACTTTTGTTTCATTTCTACTTTCCACTATCAACTTCGATCTCTTCTGCAAAGTATCTTAATCATGGGAAAACGAATGAGTCACACTACTCTGTTAGAGAACGAAAAGTTTTATTCGATAAGATCACCATCCTTACATGCGTAACGCTACGTCGCGTTGCGGGTTATCGCTATAATCAGGGTCGGCTCCAAGCCACGACTGTAACAGTCCTCGATAGAATTGCGACACGTAGCGAAGAAGCATGTGCACGCACACGTCAAAATCAATTTTGCACCGCTCGGTAGTTTCGAAATAACGTATGCAATCGGGCAATCTAAGTGGTAGTAGTACGAGTAGCAGAATTCTGCAAAGAAGATACACATCAAGTGAGATTTCATGGACTACATCTCCGCGGTCGTCTATAATCAGATCAACCGCTCCTCCGTATATACATCATCGTGCTGTTAACAAAGTTCCTCCTCGTCTCCTTGTGACAAATGCATCTATCTATAAAAATATATAATTTACATAATGTATATGCTACTTCTTGCGCCACGTTAATGCCCCAGGCTCAGTCATCATGCTTGGCCATTATTAAACGAATAGAATCGAATTGCCGATAGTATTACACTGATAGCAATAATTCTTTCGTCTGCATAACTTAAATATACGTATCTAAACAAATGTCTAATGGAAATTCTCATGTCATCATTATGCGTGGAAATGATTAATGTCTTCGGCCTGATTTATATCTGATCAGACATAAAATTAATAATTAATAATTTAATTAATACTTTACAATGTTTTTAATTTTGATAATTCAATTAATACTTTACAAATAACATTTGGATTCAATTAGATTTATAAATATATATCCTTCTTACTTTTTCACGTGTCAAACACCAATAAAATAAAACAAAACAACATCTTATTAACCGTTAATAGCTAGCCACTTAAATTACTAACAACAATGTTAACGTAATATTAAAATCTAGTGTTAAGCAGCAATCATTGCCGCGCTAACTAAAGAAGCACGAATTAAGGTCATATAATGTTGTTATGGTCGTTAAAGCGGTGCAAAACTGATTTTGATGGGTGCAATTAGAGAAGCCTCGGCGGATGTCCGCCCAATATGGCTCTTGGGCGGACATGATCGCACGATCGCCAGAACGTTAGGAGCTGAATGGATTTCTATTGATTCTCTAAGACAATCTTTGTCTCTTCCTTCTCGCAAGCTTACTAGTCTCCTCCACCGTAGAGGAGATCGCGTTAACAAGGCCCGAGCTGCTACCTATGGCTGCGGTGGCAACTCGGATGCGATGTGTATAAAATATATATATATATTATATATGTATATGTTATGTAATCATTTATATATACATATACATGTGCGTGTCCACGGATACACATACATCTCTCTGTAGCTAAACAACGATTGCTATAAACTATATGTACCCAGTAAGCAAACTGTCGGCAGTATGTCGACAGATTGGCAGCAGATTCAATCAGAATAATGCAACAGATCCGGTACCATCTGTGTCCGCATTAAGATTGCGTTCTGCCAGCAGATCCTGCTAACGTGATCTGACAGCAGATTGGCGACAGAAACCGAGCAGAGCCTGCCGACATAACCTGGCGGCAGAAATAGAGCAGGATCTGCGCAGTGTAGTTGGCAGCAGATTTGGAGCAGAAATCGAGCAGGCTCTGCGAGAAAGTGCCGTAGTACAAATTTATTGGAGCAATATTGGTTAACAATATAAATCTAATTTTTTATGTGGGGTATGAATTAATTTTTTATATTGGTCCACTATTGTAAAGTAATCTGTTTTTTAATCAATTCTTAATTTGATTAAATGGGCAAATTTAATGCCTTCAGATTGCTTGCGACGTGTGTGGACGTTGTCCATGAGAACCTCTGTGCGGCAAGTGCAAAAATTCTTAGAAAAATTAATATTATTATGTCAAGACGCGTATATTAACTTATATAACTGTCAGGCTAAATCTTAACGTCGAGTAAGAACTCAACATGTTCACCACCTAGCGGTGCGGAGCGAAAACGCGTATTCCTAGCCGTGTAAATTTGAATAGTGTCAAAAGCTGCAGATCCTGTTCGGTTTCTGCCGCCAACCTGGCGCCAGGTTATGTCGGCAGGCTCTGTCGGTTTCTGTCGCCAATCTGCTGCCAACTACACTGCGCAGAGCCTGCTCTATTTCTGCCGGCAATCTGCCGCCAGGTTATGTCGGCAGGCTCTGTTCAGTTTCTGCCGCCAATCTGCTGTCAGATCATGTTGTAAGCAGGATCTGCTGGCAGAACACAAGCTTAATGCGGACACAGATGGTACCGGATCTGTTGCATTATTCTGCTTCATATCTGCTGCCAATCTGTCGGCATACTGCTGACAGTGTGCTTCCTGGGTGGATTTTGTACCCAATCTGTGGCCTCTCTGCTCACATATTTTGTCGAACAGATTTTGCCAATGTCTGTTCTTCGCAGGTTTGGCTGACTGGGTATATTCGCACGCGCGACCGCGCGTCCGTGCACGAGAGATTGAAGGGTGGAGGATGAGGAGAGTCACAGGTCGCAGCAGTCGCGCGGTCGCGAGATTCTAACGACTGTCTCTGTGTCACGATGACTTCAAAATTGCCTAAGTTCTACATTCTACCTCGGTCTTTCGCCGATCAATCCGCGAGACTACGGTAACACGTAATATCATTGTACGCGAAGTATCGGTAGCCCAGCTCCCGATGACTACTCTCTTCGTTCGAGACGAAGTCGCGATGAGTATTCTCAGGTATTCGCTGTAAATATCCCACGATATTCCGTATTTCTGCAGTATTGCTTAACTGTGCGATTCGTATTGCTTTACATGGAGAGGCGTTTCATTAAACAATAGAACGTTACTCTCATCAAATTGATTCAGATGAAACCGCGCAAACTGATTAATTTTATATCTTCGACATGAAATCTAAAATAAATAAAATAATTTTTAAGAAAGAAGAAAGTTAAGTAAAACCAGACTCCGAATATACAAATATCGCGTTATATGGATATTGCAACAAAAGGAAAATAACAACTAAATTTATTTAATCTCCAAACAAACACAAGGTGTTGAGACCTCTTGTGATTTTCACTAAAACCCCACAAGCTTTCAAAGAAGAAATATTTGTATCAAGGGACATTTAGATATCTGAAAATACTCATCGAAGATATTAAGCTGTGTTAGAGTTGATTTTACGTATTGGATAATACTATATAGTGACGAATGGCTCTGTCATAACCGAAGCATTACATTACGAGCGAAGGGGCGATCGCGCGCCGTGTAATATTACAAGAATTAACGAACGATCGAAATATCGTTTCTCGTTGTTCGCAACGATACACACAAAGTACTGATGGGAGCTGATAGACGAGTAGAGCTACGGGCATGTCACGGTACACGTCTGGATATTCTCGTTAAGTACTATGATTCACAAGCTACTAGAGATTACTAATCATTCTTTCATCTCGCCGACGAATGAGTGAATGAATGAAATAATTTTGAGACTGACGGGAGAAGAAACGGTAACGCAGGCTGATAATTTTATTATTAATACAGGTAGAATCGCGGTCATGTAAAAGCTCAATTTTCTAGCCATTCGAGAAGAAGCACTCGCCATACATTCTCGGATCTTTAACAAATATATATATATACGAGAAAATATGAAGACAAGTACGTATATGTACATACACGACTATTATGACTAGAAAATTGCAGCGAACCCAAGCACAATCGAGAACGGCGTCTATGTAAAAATTGGATTACTTTATGCTTAGAGTTTGCTGTTACTCGAGCGAGGAGGATATCGATGAAGCGTATTCACATCGGCAATAAGATCTAAGAGATTGCTTAACAACACCTCATCGGTGATTATTATAATTTGCGTATAGTCCACACAGCATTCGTCGCCCCCGGACTTACGGAGTTCAGGGCAACGTGAGAGCGTTTGAGTCATCAAATATAATTCGTCTAATTCGCTAAAGCGTCGACGCCGATTAACGCTGACCGTCAACTGATCTCGATTCTACTTCTTCGGTGTTGAAGACGTACGGTGACATCGGGAATGAGAATCGTCAGTGACGATCGATTAATCGAAGTCGCGTAAATCTTTCTCCCTAAAATAGCGCTTAACATTATAATATCTCTGTTTTATAACATCTTTTTATACGCAGCGAGTATACTTTGCGATTATGCACGATCCGTTGTTCAAAATAAATAATATCGTCAAACGAACGAATTTCGTTCCAAGTGCGAAACACCGCGAAACGAGTAGGAACTCCTCCTCATGGGGAGGAAAGGCCTGCCACAGGTAACGGTGGTTGTCGTGAAATATTTCGAAGCAAGTCCATTGGTCGCCGCAAATCCAAAATATCATTATTGCGATGCTAGTAAATGATCGGGGCTACGCTAAACTAGGCTCTGCACTTGAACGGTTATCCTAAGTTTAAAGCTGTTGTTCAAATGATGATGAATAAATCTCGCGTTGTTCTCGTTTAACGATAACTCGACGAGCACGTCCGTAATCGCTTGCTAGCGCGAATCGTCGTATTCCGTAACGCGCCTGATTACACCTACGGAATGAGGAATTATCGCGAAGGGTCATCAGACTCTGGTCGTTCGCGGGAAAGTGAGGCCGACGACGTCACGGTAATAAAACGTCATCGTTTCTTCCCGAAACATTCAGTTATTCGGTTACGCGACAATCTTCATAAAATATATAACGCAATACTGTTCTCATCGACGGTAGTTCAAAATCGGTTCCGACGCGCTAACGTCAATGAGAATCCCGAGTCGTAGGCCTCAACTGTGACTCGAAAAGGGGGACCTTATTGTCATTCAAGTTGGTGTCTTAAAATATAAATTGGGTGTCCGCGCGAGTGTCGTGCCGCGTAAGGACTTGTTCTCGTTCGATCGGTGGTATGTTATCATCATCGTAGGACCTTGCTCGGCGATCGTGCTCTAGCAGAGGTATACTTGGAACCGTGCACCGTGCAAAATCACAACCGCACTGTCCTAGACTGGCTCGGGGGGCGGATCGCTCCCCTTGACACCCTCCCTAGGTTGGATCATTACCTCCGTCTGTTCCTTGGTTAGCTCGTGATTTTTCGTGATCTCGAAGTCCTGCTCGACCATGAAGCTTCGACGGATCGCGCCGTTCGCCACAGAGGAGACGTCGTTCCTCCGACGTTGCGTATCCCGTTGCGGCGTTGTCAAAATCTTCAACCTCTGCAATAGATTAATTTATTATTATTAAATTAGATGGACATGTTGATTACTGTCCCAAGATTAATAAATACACACTTGAATGAAGGATCCGGGTGTGCTGCAGAGTTTGTAAATTGCTATACTTGGAATCATAATGACAGAGGAGCATGCGATCAGCCATCCCAATATGTTAGCCCAAACAGGATAAACATAATCTTCGTACGATAATGGTTCGTAACCTATTAGACCGTAGACAATAATGAACTGCAGAGTAAAAAATGAAATAATTATTTTTAATTAATTGTATTAATAAGAATAATTAACATGTATCTTCTTATAAAGATAAAAATTTATACTTAAAGTATAAATTTTTCGTATACTATCTTCTTATATTTTAACCTACCATAAGAAAGAGCGGTGCTACGAATTTCCAGCATACACGCCAGTAAATACCGGGTCTGAATCCAATCATGTCTTTAATGTCGTCGCAAAATCGGTCTGTTCCATAGATCCAACTAACTGCGATTGTTTCTGCCAAAACGGCGATTAGCATCGAGTATCCAGCCGCGTATCGATCCAACAAGTGGAAAAAATAAAACCCGCCCTGCATTAAATAATCTTTTTACAATGTGAAGAAAGTATTATACATTATATGTATAATAAAATAAACCTGTGTATATAAAATATAATTCTAATAACATAGAAATCCAACAGGTATCCAAATAATATTTAAGAAGAATTTTAAATCAATATCTTTTAAACGATTTTATTATTTTTATTTCACCTTTATATTGTCTGAAAACTTTTACAAAACTTAAAAAAGTAATTTATTTTTATACTTATCACATCATAAATTTGAAATATCTACCTGTGAGCAAGATGCAAGTCCGACCAAGAAATATAGAGTGAACAAGCATGCCACAAAGATCTCGCGATTGTTGCCGATCAGTGGAAACTCGTCGCTGAGTGCCGTTATAATCGCTTCTGAGCCTCCAAACTACAAGATTAATTCTTATTTAATCATTTATTGCGTCACAACGCGACATTACTTTCATTGCGAAATGGAAAAGTTATGAATATGAATATCATTGCATATAATAAGGTAATGACGAAATTGCTAGAATGATTCCAAGAAAGAATAATAAATAAATCGTCAAATAATCGTGCTCGGTTTGACGCAACGTGAAAATCATACCGAGCTGTCCAGACCAAGCGTGAGTAGCATCATGAAGAAGATGAGTGCCCAAAACATTGAGCCGGGCATAGTGGCGATCGCTGCTGGATAAACGATGAAGACCAGACCAGGTCCTTCAGTGGCGACATCCTGAATGGACTTCCCACTGGCGCGTGCCATATAACCGAGCACCGAGAATATGACGAATCCAGCGATGAAGGATGTTGCGCTGTTAATTACGCTCGTCAATAGAGCGTCTCTGTGGATAACGTTAATCAGACGCATTAATCAGACACAGATGCGCGTGACTTCATCGTGCGGACGAATGAACCCGACATCCTTACTTGTATACGTTATTGTGATACTTGTTGTAACTCGCATATGCCAATAGCACTCCGAATCCCGGTCCCAGAGAGAAGAACACCTGCGTCGCCGCATCCACCCACACCTAGAAAAAAACAAAAAAAATTAACGCAAACGTCAAAATGCTTTTTTACATTTTTAATGAAAAATATAATAAATGTAAATATTAATTTAAAATGGTTAAATTCGAGTTTAAAAGTTTTTTGGTTTTATAATACGTTGTAATAATCGTTCTAAGAAGTCCTGTAAAAGACAGTAATCTGTAAAATATGTACTCTATTTCTCTCTCTCTCTCTTGCAGATTTGAGTGATTGATTTTAGTCCTCATTTTTAATATAATATCGATAACAATTATCTATTGGTTACTGTAGCATATTAAGAATCCAATCACGTAGTTTATACACGTAAGTTTCTTATTATTAAAATAATAAAAATTTGTAAGAGATCAAATGCCAAAGAAGGAATATAGGAGCTAAGAGAAGGGGACCGTGACTCATACATCAGACCAAGCTTCTCGTATATCCACGGATTAGCGGTGATCAACAAATCCACTCTCTCACTGATATAAAACCCACTTTAGCGACGATAGTAAGCGGCTAAGTCGTCGTCGAATGGTGGTATGCATTTCGCGCGCGAAGCACGAAGGGTCGGCTCGCGATTCGCGTTCTAACGTTCTAGCGTGTGCCTGACTGAGCTCTAATGTTCATTATGACAGCTACACAGAGTTTCCATTTTCACCGTCGTCAGTTAAACCCTGCACGTTCCTCCTCCCCTATTTTTCTCATACTTCAGCTCACCATCACCCACCCCTCACATTTCCGCTCGCAAGCGGCCTCGCCGTCCTGTAAACGCATTAACCCTCAAAGTTTTCTTCTTTTGTTGCGAATACACCATGACCTCATGGCAAGCGAGGTCGGCGGACAATAAAGTAATTATGAGTAGATCTTTCCCTCGTAATTTTATCCAAATCCGCATTCTGAATAATAAATACTTAATTTCTGATATTTTCAAAATTATTATGTTAATAATTTCATTGATCAATTTGCTGTTGATATTAATTTTTTAGTAAAATCTATGCATTATTTCAATTTCGATAAGAATATTTATCTTGATATTAAGAATAGATGATGAACGATTTAAACTCTTTCTGACAATCACGTTAAATATTTCGAGCATTGTAGTTGCATACGCATGCAACTACAAAATATTACATACCTCTGCCTTCGTGATAACGGTGAAATTTGGACTGAGATAATAACGGATTCCTTCGGTGCTGCCCGGCAAAGTGATGCCCCTTATTAGCAAAATCAGTAAGACTGCATAAGGGAAGAGAGCAGTGAACCATACCACCTGTAACAAAAGAATCGTTCATTTTATAACGCATTCTCTTGTTAAATACTGTATATATACATAGCAGCTAGTATTTGTTAATTCTTGTAAGTTGCCCTCGCAAAGAGTTAGATGGGTCGTGGAAATCACTCGCCTGTCTTCAAGATCTTGAATCCCTGATGAGGTATTCATGGCTTACCTTGCCGGAAGTCGAGATGCCCTTCCACAGAGAAAAATAGCAGACCAGATAGACCACGAGTAAGCATAGAGCGATGTCCCACTTAATGGCACCAAGATCGTGTAAGCCCTTACTTTCGTGCAACTCCAGGATAGCGCGGCTTATGGGAAAAAGTTTTACAATACAGGTCTTACGAACAATTTATGCAAAAGTGATCTCTATTTTATTTAATAAGATTTTACGTTAACATTAACATAATATGATTACAATAAATATAGAAATACAAAAATACTCATCCAATATTAAGTCTGAAATTTTTAAAGCCTTTTCTTACCAATTTAATTTTTATATTATTTATATAGCTATTTTATTAAAAAACTCTAATTAAATTATTTAATATCTTAATATTTAAATAAAAATTATTGCAATAAATTTTAAATTATATATGTCACAATTAAAAGACGGAGACGTTATTATAATAAATATAAATTAATATATTATCAAGAATGATAAACTTTTTAACAAACTTGTGCAACTTTGTTAATGCGATGTTAAATATCTGCGTAAAATCCACAAAAGTTCACAAAAGACAACTAGGTATTGAACGTGTTACTCACTTAAAGTATTCGTGCGCAGCGCTCGTGTACAATGTATGGTTGTCCGCAATATTCTGAGCCACATTTGATCCTTGATCAAGAAACCGAGTGATATTGCCGAAATTCTCGTTCATCTCGTTGGCTACCGTATCCTCAAATGCGTACGAAACGTTCGCGTCAAACTCGCGGCACAACGGTGTGTTCCAAGCATTATCGCAGGTGGTCCACGGCAACATGGTGGAAAACGAAGCGAAGAAATAGCGGAGCGACCAGGCGATGATGACATTATAGTAGAAATCAACGTAGAATGCGATCAGAACAACCGCATATCCGATGCCTGATCAAAAACAATATATTTTCATATATATTTTCATATCGAGAACGTTCTCCATTGTGTCAGATGCATGGCAAAACTTGGAAGCTTTGGAAGAGCGTTTCTGGATTCCCAAAATTCCATGTGAAATTGATTTTCTCTGATTCATTGCCAAGGAATTTCGTGTAATTCTAATTTCAAATGCAAGCTACTTATTTTAATTTTTATTTATTTTAAGTTTACGCAATCTATATTGAGGTGAACTGATCTTAATGCAAAGATCGAGATCGCCTCGCGCGAACTTGAGAAAAATCAGACGGTGCGGAAATGCTGAAAAAATGCATCTCGTTCTCTTCTTGACGGCATGCACTCGAAGTCTACGCCTTTTATGCAAATGACACCGCTCGTGACCTTCCTTCCACACGAGGTCATGCGGTATGTCTGTGCGATGCAGAATCGCAGATGGAGGATCTCGATCGATCATACGGCGATCAGCGGACGGACGGGCGGTCGGGAGGCGAAATTGTAGTCGTGGAAATAAAGCTGGAAATCGGCGGAAATGAGAGCTCTTTACGCGGGAGAACAGTCGTTCCTCTCTCTCTCTGTCTCCCGCTGTGCCGCCGAGGATTCCCTTGGATTTATACAGCGTTACATAAAGTACCTCGCAGCGGCGGATGACGAGAGATTCGCGAGGCCGCGACGAGGATGTACGCGATCGTACATATGTGCTCACTTCGCTCTATATACTCCACTTCGCACTATTAGAGTCTAAGAGCGCGTAGCGGTGATGAAGACAACGACGGCGACTTGGACGGCCGGATTTCGTTTCGCAAAGATCGAACGACTATTCCCCGCGGGCTAGAAAAGAGGGCAGAAATCGGATAGAAGCGAAAGAGCAACCGGAATACCAATATTCTTGCCGGGAGGAGAGGAAGGGGCGCCCGGGAGAATATAATGAGAGTAAAAAGGGCCGTTCCGGCTCTTAAGCCGACGATTTTTCCGGATGGTTCTTCGTGCAGACCTCGTGCGTTGCGCGTGATATACATTTTATACCCCTTACTCGTCATGGGGTGTCTCACCCTCGAGATACCTCATGAAAATCCGTCGCGCACGGCTGACATGTGAGCGAATTCAATGACCGGTAGTGTTACGTGGGAAAATGGTCATACGAGAAGTCGTAATTCATGAGCGCCGACGAAGGAAGTAGTGAAACGTGTGAAGTCTCGTAAATTGGCTCGTTAATGTTCGCTAACTTTACGCGTACTTTGACTCGCGATTACGATCTATCGTTGATTCTGAAAGTAGAGAACGGATAAAAGATGCAAGTTATATTGAATAGTGATAAACTGCTATTTACTTATGTCATCTTTTGCCATCGCGAATCCCGTTACTATCATTACGTCTCGATTACAGCGTCTAGAAGCTATTCGAATAATCAAAGCAGGAACATAATGTAATACAGCGGTGATGATTTTCTTGTTGCGATTATCTGCAAAAACTTGTGGTTTTACCTCCAAGAACTCAAGACAATGCAATTTTTTCACTTTTTTTGTTTTTTCACACTCGCGCACACAGATGCGTACAACGTGTTCTATACAATATATGCGCGTAATCTGTAATCCAAGATATAATCGCAGAGAACTCGTTATGATTCATTTATGTAAGACGCATACTTAATCATGAATGAGATATGCGTGGCGTTTTAAAATTAGATGGAGATAATAATCGCAAGGATACACGCGCAGGGTATATATGTATATAATTTGCTGACTGAAAAAAACATACTATAGTCGTTGTTTTCCATTCACCCGTGTAAATCTCACACACTCATAGAAGCATCATTGAGATTCAGGTATCACTTACCTTTCAGAAGTGGTACCAGTCGGCCCCAGCATGTGATAGCACCCCTTTTGTTGAACTGACCGAGTGCGAGCTCCATATAGAACAGAGGTATACCGCCGATCACCAACATGATGCAGTAGGGAACCAGAAACGCCCCTGGAAACAGGAATATGAATACTTAAAATAGATATACTTTATCTTTCTTTACTTTATTTACTTTACTTTATTTTATTTTAACATAATCATTGCAAATAAATGGATAAAAATACTTTGAAAACATCGACAATGATTTTAAAACGACATACATAATGTATCTTCAATTTCTACGGTAAACTACGTTAATCGCGCTGCTAGGAAACTTCTTAACTTACTTTAATCTTTGCCTGTTTGCCTATTTATCATCTAATTTTACGGGAAGTATGAATATGTAATAAAGACAATTACTTTCAATGGCACACTTTGACACTGGGGGGATCGATTCGTTAAATTTAATCTTCGGCCGTTATTAGCATCTTCAATTAACGTTGAATCATTATAATGCGGTGCTATCTGATTACCACAGTTCAACTTCTTGACCGTAAGTCGATCAAACGAGATCCGATTAGTTTTCTGTTCACCGATTCCAGAAGGAAGGAGGGTCTTGTGGAAAAGTCTTGCTTCTCTGTTAAGACAAGGGTCTATTGTACAACGGGGCAGTTATTGTACAATCTAGGAAGTAGCAGAAAGAGGCAGAAGACTTGCTGGTATCCGGGAAGGAGGCGAAGAAAAGGTAAAAGCTGAACAAGTTGGAGAACGGAAGATCGACGAGCCGTAAATGCGTGTATTCACTACGAAATAGTTAAAGAATTATCAGCGTTCATTATAACAACTTTTAAGAGATGTATATCTTCTCATTCTCAAGCAGATATAATTAATCAAGATTACATATTTCATACTAAACAGTTATAATCTACTGAAAGTGTCATTAGAATAAATCTATGGTTGTCACGAAATATTTACAATAAGTACAATAATAAAGAAAATAAAAATCCTCTTTGTTTTATCAAAAAGTGCTCTCTCTTTCTCACTTCTTTCTCTGCGATTGATCGGTTCCGCCTCCATCGAATTGTCTGCAAAATTCCATGCAATTGGAAATTACGTGCAAATACTTTTCGGAAAATTATCATGCATTTTTGGAAAAGCGTTAGTTCACAGCTCCCGTCGGCCTGACAATCGACTCAGTCGCGTCACCGTGTTAATGTCATCTTGCCGCATTTCCGAAAGTTGGCTATCGAATTACGTGCCTAAAAGCACCTCGCTACCGGTGCTCTAAATAACGCACAATGCAGTTATGGAACTAACCCGCTGGTATGAGTGCGTCACATATCACATTTTTTCACCGGTTTCTCTCTGTGAGCAGCGTGTGTTATCTTTCTGCCTGTACACCAGCTCCTTTATGTAATGCGGATCGCAAATTCACAGAAACCAGCATTTTTCTCAAAGAGAGGACAGATTATATTATATAAGATTATATTAATTAAGTGACACTCGCAAATCGATGTATCGTAAAAGAATCGTAATGTCTAAGTGATGTTCAACACGTTATCGAAAACGTTGCAATGACAATTTCTCAAAAAATATAATAAGTATAATATTCATAAAGAATTAAGAAAATTGCAATGATTTATGTCATACGATTATTTCTCAATTTCATATTATATTGCATATTTTTCTTCATACATTTGCGGAAGTAATTTTATTAAATGTAGCATTACAAAACTACTACTGGCACCGTATAAGTACAAAATAAATGCAATAAGAAGAGGAATAAAATCACCGTTACTTTATTTCTTTGATCCTCCTTTAAGAACACTAAGGTTCTCCAACGGAACTTCCGTTCCGGTACCCATGGAGATGTAATCGCATTAAGAAGGATATTGTCGTTGAGCAAGCTTGATTAATTTCCTCTTGTCTTCTTGCCTCAGCAGAAGTCTACAAATCGATCGTGTCAAAAATCGTATTCTCTTAAATAGTCAGCTCGTCGCTAATGATACCGCTACGCAAATAATTAAGCATGAGTTGCGATCAAAATTGCAAGCTATCTCAACAATTATTTCAGTTTCACATTTTTATGTGTTGATAAAACCGTTAATGCTTTATTCATATCAATTTTAGCAATTTTATGTCTTGCGTTTAAGAATACGAGATAAAAGTTGATTCGTATATTAAGTTAGTTTCTTAAACTAATTTCGTTCAAAAAACTTTACGATTCTTGCGAAAATTTTTAAAATTGAAAATTTTCCATTTCGCGGAGACGTATATTTACGCAGCATCGAAGATTTTGCACAAGATCATTTCACGTTTGGAACGAAGCTCACTCTGTTCTTTGTCTTGACATGTCGCTAACGTCGAGAGCAAACGTCCGGTCTCGGACAACAGTTCCGCTCAATTTTCTCCCTTTGAACGCGGGCGTGCACTCACGCAAAGGCTTAGCGCTTAAAGCTGCATTTTACGCTTGAACAAAGGTGAAAAGCTCATCCGAATAAAACGTAATGCATTCTCGCGAGATAATCGTGCCAATTGTAGTCCGTCGATCAGAATATGCTTTCACCAAAAGACATCGAGGTCTAGGTCGAGCTGATGGTATTGATAACAATGGTTTGTTAAAATTAAAATTTATACAATATCTTCAAGAGTATGTCAAAAATTGTAATAATTTTAAGCAGTAGAAATGTTACAATAATCTATAATTCATTTCTATACATAGTTTAAATCATACTCAATTTAAATAAAAATATATCGCGCGATTCATCTCCAATTTACACGACGTTGAGTCCTCTGCAAAAATTAATACATATTAATTAGAACATTATGCATAATAAAACAAATAAAAGTAATATATAATGCATTAATGTTAGGTTGTAGCTTTAATATCTGTTGTCGCTTCAATCTGTCATGTTAGAATTTATCGAGTTTCTTGTGCAATATAAAAATGCATTATATTCACGTATTGCGACGGTGTTGCACGCGCTGAATGAAAAATTGCGCGGCATGCGAGCTGCATAAGAAGCTGCAGAAGAAACTGCTGTACTAGTTAGTTTCTCTCTTTCTTCTATCAATCGGTTTCCATATAGATGCGATATTACGTAAAACTGCACGATTCTGGTCGATTAAATAATCGGTATCGGTATACGCCAAACCAGTTTAGAATTTTGATTAGCATTCGCGAATAACACCTGCAATATTCAAATGCAGGGACAATATTGGTTGTCTTTTCTTGGTAATCGAGTGTCGTATGTTCGATCAAGTGGAAAAACAGGAAAATATCTTGAGGATTTGGAGGAAAAGTTTTCACGAGGAGACCATATTCTTGTGACGAAATATCTAGGCAGATTCGGTGAATCCCAAACGAGGAAGACGCAACAGGCGGTGCTGCACGTGATCGGACGAACGCGCAACATGGACTTTGTAATTGCGGAAAACATTTAACGATAAACATCCCACTCCTCTTTACATGTCACTTTATTATCTTAATAAGAAGACGTATTCATAGGCGACCACACTGTAAACGTCAGCAATCGGATAAAATATCATTTTCTTTTTAAGCAATCGTCACAAGAGAAGAGCAAACGTAAGCAAACTAGGGAAACGTAAGATATTACATAATCATTTTAAAATTCTTTTAACATGATAACATGATGATATCACAT
This sequence comes from Ooceraea biroi, assembly GCF_003672135.1. Lineage (NCBI taxonomy): Eukaryota > Metazoa > Arthropoda > Insecta > Hymenoptera > Formicidae > Ooceraea > Ooceraea biroi. The sequence goes on from NC_039506.1 coordinate 5,612,536, forward strand.
TATGCTGCCTCAGAATCACAAGGCAAAAATTACAAAAACAGATTTCTCAAATAATTTATATAATTTTGAATCACGAGTACTGTACTTCAACACCATTACACCCACTCATCAGTATCTGTATCAGATTATCCAGATCTGTTTTCGTCCAATATATAAAACGCGTAGTAAAACGCGTTGCAATGTACACCATCGGCATACAGGTAACGGGCCAGTGCCGAAGTAGAAAGTGCAACTGATAGGCAGATAGTTATATGGGACGATAGATATCGATATCGTACGCGGTGCTCTGAATTATAATCACGAAACAACACGTTAATAACGCCTCTCGTAGGGTGATAACGACGCAGCCGTCGGCCGGCGGGCGGAGCGGCGTCGCCGCGCACGTCCATGATCAAAGGCCCGTCCCGAATGGGAAATTATAATTAATTAACGTAATTGGAAATTAGCGACCGATCTCTTGCCCATCCTAATGGCGCGGAGCCGCGCGCTCTACTCCGCTCTTAATCAAGTTAGCAGCCGCTTTTGAGGAGCCTCTGTATCACTGACAGCGGCCCTAATCGCATTCCTACCGGGGGGACCTGATAGAGCCCGGTACTAATGGCGTCGCCGTCGTCGTCGTCGCCGTTGCCGCAGCGAGCTTAACAAAAGTCAATAAGATTGCCGACCGTTTTCCAAGATCGAACCTGGATGGAGTGGAGGAAGAGATACCGATCTCAAGTGCGAAAAGCGGAAATATTACGCGGAAGAGATGGAGGCTCCTTGAGAGGCAAAATGACACGTGACAATCAAGGAGCTTAAATGCAGAAGTAAATGTAAATGTGTGTACTGTAGCCTTATATATATAAGCGGAATGTTTGCTAATCAACTTGACACACTCGACTGTTCTACGTCCTTTTTAGTGGAATTTTTCTAAAAAGTGAAATACCGACATATAACGATGGAATAATTTATTCGTTGTTTCTTTCTCATCGTCCTTGGCCCACGCAATATTATTTTATCGAGCATCTATATATGATAATTTACGTTCAAAGATATCGGAACCACTCCAACTTCAATTACAGGCGAAACGAACTTAGCGATCATTTTTTAGTTGTTTTATTTAATAGAAATAGTCGTAGTAAAACTTACGATGCAACATAACTAATGCGAACCTGAAATTGTTGGCGGCTATGTACCAACTTATTATTTGTTGTATACATTGCACTTTCTACGTGCGAAATGACTTTACCTATAGTCATGTCATCATTTCTTCTTTTCCTATAAAAACAGAGACGTGAATTCATCGTGAGATGAAGAGGATGACAAGTAATTCGTACAATTGCGACGGCTACAAACGTTAACAGATAAATCGTTCTCACGTTATCTCGACATGTGTTATGCAAATTCACATAATTTTAATACTCGAGACACAAGGTAGGGAACACACGTGGAGCATTATTGATCGTATATTTATAAAGATCGCATACGCAAGAGACTAAAGACAACACAATTGTCATGCACTGCGATATCATCATGCCGCGTGCGTATGACGACCAATCTAGCGATTAACATTAATCAACAATATAACAAACAATAAAATATGAAATATTACACACGATAATACCAAACATAATTATTTTCGATCGAAAATACTCCTTAATCGAGATCGCCAGCGAGCGGATCAAGTTATTTCGAGTAAAAACTGAATTCGTGCGATGACCACGTAATTTTAATTGCCTTCGCACTTGCTTCGCATGGAAAAGGCTTAATATCGTTACGTGCTTACGGCGACTCGCGTAAATTGCTCCTTCTCTTTAATTACGAGCAATTTCGACACCTGCAGGTGCTCTCGCCTCCTCGAGAATCTTTGCTGAGCGAGGTCTAAATCCCGAGGTCATTTTCCGCGAGGTAAATGCCAATTAGTCGACCGGTTAGCGCGGTATTGCTCGTCTGCCGGAGAGTGCATTACTTGACGACGCAGCACCCGAATCCCCTCCTGGGTTAACTGCGAAATAACGTCCGACGACGTTACGAGCAGTTGACGAAGTTTCTCCGCACGACAAGAGCGAGATCGGAAGAGCAAGATGGATTTTCCCGGACCGACCTCGAGTGCGAAAGGTTGCGAGAGCTTGGAAGAAACTAAGAATGTCAAGGGTACTCCGTAAAGTTTCAGGGAAAACAGGAAAGTGAACTTCGCGATTAAACAATTTATATCTTGTGGGTCAATTTTAAACTTAAACTCTTTTTTAACGCGACAGCGATATTTGAGCGCAGACGACGTTCCAAGTGATATCAAACAGCGAGTCGCTGAAATGAAATTTGTTTCTGCAATGTGACGTAAGTGTGACACTTGTAACTATATATAATCTAGTAATATTATAAAAATTATAACTGTACATCTCGATGGCGGCAGTAATAGTGCTTTAAATGATGCTTTTATCGTTAATTACTGTTAATTATCGCCTTCAACGTAAATCAGCATTGATCATCACATTTTCAAGCGATTTTTGTGTCAGTTTTCGAAGAAAACAAATTATGTAAAAGTAAATAGTAAAACGTAATGACGCAGGTAAAACTAATTACAATACCGGCATATATTACTTTTACATATCGCTGACGCGTGAAAACGCGAACATTTTCGAACACTCTCGCTCCCACAATCGATGATACAATTATCGTTGAAGAAATGCGTCAGAGGCTTAGGCGAGACTGTAGCTCGTTACTCGCAACATACGCAGGTGGGTGGATGGAGGGATTGCGGAAGGGCGGATTATTGAAATCGTATTCCTGCTACCGCGGCCCGCTGATGACAGCGAGGAGCACTTGACTCGCGAAATAATCGCGAAAATAAACCGCGCGAAAATCGCAGTGTGTGTGATCGTGCACACACGCGTACAGTCGAGAGAGGACGACAATGTGGGAGGAAGATGGATGCACTTACCACCACCGTTTTTGTAGCAAAGATACGGGAATCGCCACACATTAGCGAGATCGACGGCAAAACCGATGACCGATAGCAGAAAATCAAGCTTCCCTGACCAGGTTTCTCGTTCGTCGTCTCTACCGCCTCTGCCTCTGCGACGCTTCACGGGAGTCTTCACCACCGTCGACGACATTCTTCGGGTACTGTAAAGCAACAACATAATTAGTAATAGATTATGGAGTAATGATAAATATTTATGATAAAGATGAATAACATTGTTTTGCCTTTAGAAGGAGAAGAAAATTTAAGTATTTCCATCACATTTACGACTTTATGTAAAGATTCAAGGAAAGATTTGTTTGCATCGTTTATTACATGGCGAAAGCTATTAATAATTTATTATTCAGATGACTAAGATAAATGAATATTGAAGTGCGATACTGTGACACGAATACCTCGAATTTGGCAACAGAGCTTGCGTCTTGCATCATTCCTATTTATTAATTTATATTAATTTTATTATATTAATAACGTATTTTTCAAAATATTGGAAATAAAAATATATAAATACATTACCATTTAAAATATCGATATACCTCGAAAATAAAAATGAGTTCTTATGTATAAACTATTTTAATATCATTTTATTCTTTCCTAGATTATTTGTGTGCGAGTCTACGAAAAAGTTTATAAAAACTAATTATTTATAAATATAAAACAGCAATCATAAGAATAACTACAGTGCAAAATAAGAAATGCAAGTCTACCAGAAAAACAATTAAACAATCACATTCGAAAGATTCGAGAGCCTAAAATCGATTTTTCTCAAAACTAGAAATTTTTAATCGTGGATTCGCGCAAATCGATAAACCCCACGTAACCGTGAATACATGATTCACGAACAAGCGCACAAATCTACATGCCGTTGCACGCGAGATTAGGCGCAAGGTCATGAGTATGCGAGAAGCGAAAGGAGCCGAGCGAAAGGAAGGCGCAGCAGGTGGAAGCATTCAGAGGGAGAGGAGGCAAGAGGCGAGCAAGGGGAGAACGATAATGCAATCGGAAAGGAAATCGGCAATCCGACGCGTGTATTACGCGGTTATTATATTATCATTCGCCGACACAATCTGTATATGGATGTATGTGTGTGTGCGTGTATATGTACACGAGACGGCGTCGCGTGCGCGCGGCGCGGCGCAGCGCGGACGCGTGTAATTTGGCGACGACAAGTTATCGATAGCCCTTCAGGCGACAACGCTCAACCCCCAACGAGCCTCATTGTACCCCGTGACGGGTACCGGTCAAACAGCGTATATTTCAAAGGCGATCGCGGGCGATCCGGCTTCGAGGGGCCACTCGACGACGGGTTTTCTGTCACGCGCACTGATCCACGCTTATCCACGCAGCCGACCCGGTTAATTGATATTCGGCGGTTCACACGGAGACACCTACGAACGAGCGCGCGCGATGCCGACGCGAAGATGGGCGGCGACGAAAAATCGCGCAGCCGTCATCGAGCGAGCGGGACCAGTCGCTCTTGCTCCCGTCATGACACTAGAAACCGACTCGCAATCAGCTAAGAACGACATGATGGGACTAAATCAATCGATCTATAAGTAAAAGAAAAAATAAATGATGAGTTTAAAACTGGTCTGAAAATTTATTCATGATTTGAAGAAATCTGTAAAAAAATTAATTCCTAATAAAAGTCTTAATTGTGCACATGTAGATGTGTGAAAAGTTTTCTTAAATTACTACAAGAATATATTATATATCACATTTTTAACAAAAATATTAAATTATTTGATAATATTCTCCATTTGCTTATTATAAAATGTTTCTTATCAAAAAGATATTATAAATGCATTATTCAAAATTCCTTTTCTCTTAAAACGTGAATGAGAATGTTTCAGCTAAGATATAGTTGATCACTAACGGAAATTTTCTGAACTGAACTGATTCTAAATTCAGTACAAGGCAGAGAAAGCAAGAGGAGAAAAGACATGGGAAACGATAAAAACACGATAATCCCTGAAAACTAGTCAGTATACCGTTTGATTCACATCAGATGTACGATGGGACTAGTTATACATCGATTACTTAACCGATCTTTTTCCGTTGGGAATGTCTGCAAGATCAGTTTCTGAGAAAATATAACGAAATAATAACTGCAACCGCAACCAGATAGGTAGGCCAGTTACATATAGTAATATATATCTGCATGCACGAAGATAGGCAGGAAAACCACATTGTCATCGTGAAATCATTTTTCACGAAAATTCGCGTATTTTTTGACACTCACGTTATTCTTGTCGCGCATTTACACCAGGCACATTTTAATCCTTTCTTTTAATCGGTATACCACAAAACTTTTAGAACTCTTAAGTATTTTGTTATTATAAAATAAAAACATTTCTGTTTTATCAATATGGTTAAACAAAGTTAAACGAGATTCATACAAAAAACAATTTTTAATACAGAAGAAACCATTATCAGTTACATATAGTTTGTTTATCTCATAAATTTTTTTCTTATTTTGTTTTATATTCTACTTTCCTTCTCTTTAGATATTTTGAAATATGTTAATAGTTTGTTACTCTTATTATATATAGGATTACGATTGTTATATGCAGAATTATAGCACTTCATTGTAATGCTAAATGTTGCATGCACATATTTTAAAACTGTCACTGACACTATCTTATATTCTCAGGCTGTTCTCACAACTATTTATTATTAAATATCTTGTATCACATAACTATTTATTATTAAATATCTTGTAGATAACGATTGATTATGAGTCAAAACAAACTTGCACATATTGGTTTTTCCCGGATGGGAATCCAATTGCATATGAAGGAATCGCATACAATCTTAACGTTATCTCAATCATTTGCAAACTCGTGAACATACTGTTCAAGTATTCTTGAAAAAAACAGATAAATGTCAACGAAAACCGGTTATATGAGAATCTGTGTTTCTTTTTATGATGATATTAGGTAACTATCTTTCACCGAGTATAAAGAAAATTCCTATCAATTTTTCGATGTTATCACAATATACGCGCGGACTAAAAAAGGTCGAATTGAAACGGTTTTCTCAACACGGTCTCGGAAACTCGTGAGGAGAGAAGAGAAGAAGGACCTACCGTGTATTCCGAGTGTGCAAGGGAGCAGCCTCCTTCGTTCTGTTCTCCGACGCAGGAATTGTGTGAAAAGTGCCGGCGATCGACGCGGCCGGTCGATCGTGCGCGACTCATACGGGACGCACGACGGAGGACTCGCTGCTGTCGCGAGCGCGTGTTGCGTTCCGATCTCGACTATTTAAATGGTGGTACGCGAACGCACGGTAACGTAACTGACCGGCAAATATATCGATAGTGGGAGAGAGTGCGAATCCGCGTCGGAGATGCTGAGATTCGAAAAAGCTGGGGGCAATCTAACAATAAGTGAAGAGCTTCCTGCAAACAAGGAACGCGTGAACAATTCCGTTTGGGTTTCCTCCAAGTGATGATAATCGGATTGGGGATTCTCAAAATCGATTTGGATCATTGCTCGGACGTCTAGGTGATGAATGATCGATTTGTCTCGACAAGTGTTCGCTTCCGCTCTTTAGGTTTCTTTCGGTGGATATATAGTCGCAGAAAGTATTGAGAAAGTGGTGCATTATGTTTGCATTTCCTTTCTACGAAGGGTAGTCTATTATCAAGACCAATCGTGATGGAATCAAATTTCGATGACGCACATTTTGATATTTCAATTTGTATACCGTTTAATTTGGATCTTTTTACTTTGATTTATAAATCGAGAACTACTGAGGCTTCTGAAATGTTATTGATCTTGCTGAGATGTTAATTAGCAAAGACTCGATACTAAAAATGATTAAGAGTGATCAAGTGGCAAAATAATTTATAAAATAAATCCAGTATGATTATCATGTCAAAAGCAATGTATTATAGAATTGTAAAATCCAATGCGTCAATGCTTGATTTTAGAAGAGAACGCAGATAAATTTCAGAAAAAATGCTGTATAATAATTTCTAACATCAATTAATCAATCTAAAATAATAACTAAATAAGAAACTAAACTCGGTAAAAAGCTACTTTATAAAACGGCCACTAACTATATCATAATCAATCATCAGACAAAGAATACGCTTCTACAGGACGCAAAAAGAGACAAAAAGAAGAAAAACGCAAATAATGAAAATCACTGCGTGATAATTCGACGAACGCTGCATCCGCATTACAGTAATACGGAAGAACGCGCTCGTCCTTGGGCTCGATCTCATTATCTATCGGAATTGCTTCGATCGGATGACGCGTAACGAGATACGCGGTGCATATGCGTGTAGGTACTTACCGAGTATCGCGCCGGAGACGACTAACGACGAGCGACGGCGTCGCCGCGGATGCTGCAGCTCGACGAGACGCCGCGGCACTGACCGCGCGGCTCCTCGGCCCGCGACAGGATTCCCACGACGAGGACTCGCCACAGGGTCAGAAGCAGCTCGAAACTGGTATCCGTCAGACCCATGCCCGGTCCCGAATCGCGTCCGTCCGTCCGTCCGTCGTCCCGTGCCTTTCTCTGTTTTCCTCCGTTCCGGAACGAGTTTCTCCGAGATCCTCTTTCGAAATCTCCCGCGCGTGCTCTTCTCCTCTCTTCTCTGCTTCACGCGACGGTGGCTTCTACCTCCGGATCGAGCTCCAGAGATCTCGAGATTTGACTCGCGACCGTTCAAGCGGAGCGCGCTAGCGCATCCCGCGTGCACTCGCGTGGAGTAACTCGGGCGGCGGGGTCGAAAGGGCACGATTACGAACGCGCTTTTAATTGCGGGACGCTGCGGCGGATGTGAAACCGCGCGCCGTCCCGTTGCGAGTCATCTCGCGCGAAAAGACGCATACCTCGGGGAATTTCGCGCGGTTTCTCGCCCCCGCGCGTTCTCTCTCGATCACGCGAGCTCGATCGAGGGTGCGATATTGCGTGCACTGTGCGCCGCAGCGGTGAAATGGAAGCGAAACCTGCGATCGAGAGGCTCGAACGGTATCCTGCCGGCACAAATGGGAATATCTCGTCGCAAAGAGATCGAAAGAGTAAGTGGCAAGTTTTAACGGTCGCCAGCGCGTATATACGCGCCGCGGTCACGTGGTGTGCGCGAACGCTGCGCGCGCATGTCTTGTCGGATGCAACGCAGGTTCGCGCAGCGCGCGATGTTAATTTTTCACGATACATGTCGCGATTTTAATCGCACTTTTCATTTTTACTAAGTGATTAGGATGCGAAATGGATGCGTCGAAAATTATATGTTCGCGTCATTAAACAGCGGTGGCAGCAAAGCGTTTGCGGATACAAGCGCGTTCCGTTCGAACGAAATTATGATTATTTATTTCTTTCAGGCACTATAAATATGTGCAATAGTAATTGTGAATGCGCCATTGAACATATTTAAACACACTTAATACCTGTTATAATTCGTAGATGTCTCATGCTAATGAAGTATCTCTCTCTCTCTCTCTCTCGAACATTACCATGCGCAATATGTAATTTAAATAATACCACCGATGAAGACAATTTCGACGCGAAAGCGCCATCATTCAGATGGAACTAGAAAATAGTGATCGACAACATTACCGACAGCGCTGACATTACCGACACGTCGAGAAGACGTGATAAATAAATTTGATTAATTTTAAATTGATTTAAAGTTGAATAAATTTGAAAAAATGCTTCAGAAACACTCTTTATTTTCTTCTTCTTACTTGAAAGAAGACAATCGCTGATCGAGTGGAATTTTAGAAGAGACAAAAGACAGTTCGAGGTTTGGTCGGTGGCGGATTTGAAATCGGCGCGCACGGGCTGCGCTCGGTGATTGATCAACGGCGCGCACCAATCCAGCTCGCTTACCGATCAGACGAGGTTACGAAAACTGGTTGCTCCACGGAACGGAGCAACACGACGGACGTAGACGTAATGGTCGCAACGACACGGGCTTAATTGTGCTACAACTTTCGAGTCGTTTGGAGCTGTCTCGCGTTGCCCAACTGTGCAATCGCTCTCGCCGTCCAGCCTTTCTCCTAGCCGACACGGTAAGTGCGTTTTTATTATCTCGAGGACAAGTGCTTCCTTATGGGAATCATCATTTGTCATGCCGAACAGTGCGTCTATTTTTGTTTCTCTTTCGTCTGTAACGTGACAGATCGAGCCTCGTGCGAAGACTCGCGCTGTCGCGACCGCCCGCGCTCGCAGCGTTACTCGCGCGAATGTGTTACGGATTTGATTAACACGTTGCGCTTCACATCGCGATCCATACGGACGAATTCTGTCCGCTCGTTTTTGTGGAAGTCGTTGCGCTTCGCCGCTGAGGATTGTTCGTGAGAAACGCGGACGGGGTCGCTCATGCGGGAAATTGCCACGCGACAGGCGCGACTGTGAACTCGGAACGCTTTGCACATTTTTCTCTTGTCACCTAGTGTTTTAATTCGAATTGGTACGTACGTGTGTACGTACATGCAAGTAGAATTTCGTTAAATGCTCGTTTGATATGCACGAAAGTAACATCGTGGTTGTACCGCTCAATGGTGAACGTTGCGTAAATCGTTTTCGCATTTTTACATTCAAGATATATAAGATACCGTTAATTTAATACCATGATCGAGCTGTTCGTTTATTGTTTCATGGTCTTTGATTGATTGATGGTTAGTTGATGTTCTGCATCTTGCCTGATGCAAAATCGAAAGTTCAATGCCATCAATCGTTATGTTATTATAGCTTTAGTGTATTATTAATGCTGCATGTATCCCCAGATAGCCAAATCTGTTATAACAGATTTTCGTCAAATACCCGCTACAAATTTCGAAGGCAGAAAGACTGCAGACTGCATACAGGAACTGATATAACAAATGATGTTGTCAGTATGTCAGCAGCAAATACAACAATATCTGCTCACATAACTAGACAGCAGATTGACGGCAGAAACCGAGCAGGATCTGCGCGGCGCTGTTGTCCAGTTATATTTTATACAGATTCTGTCGACAATCTGTTGTCAGGTTCTGTTCTACAATCTCTGCCGCCAAAACAAAAGCTTAATGCGGACATACCCAGATAGCCAAGACTGCCGAAAGCAGATGATGCTAACTATCTGCTATCAACTATTGCCAGCCAAAAGACAACAAATTTCATACAGAAGTTGTTATTAACGATTAATTCGACAAATTGGTGCCAGAAGTGTAACAGAGCTTGCTCACAAAATCTAAGAACAGATTGGCGGCAGAAACCGAGCAGAATCTGCAAACATGGCTTGAAGTCAGATTGTCGACAGAAACCGAGCAAGATTTGCGCACGCGGAATCTAACGGCAGATTGGCAGCAGAAACCGAGCAAGATCTGCGCGCGCGGAATCTAACAGCAGATTGGCAGCAGAAACCGAACAGGATCTGCAGCTTTTGACAGTATTCAAATTTACACGGCTATGAATATGTGTTTTCGCTCCGCACCGCTATGCGGTGCACACGTCGAGTTCTTACTCGATGTTAAGATTTAGCCTAACAGTTATATAAGTTAATATACGCGCCTTGGCATGATAATATTAATTTTTCTGAAAATTTTTGCACTTGCGGCAGAGGCTCCCATGGACAACGTCCATGTAGTTCACGCACGCCACGAGCAATTTAAAGTTCGAAAGCATAATTCGGACTTCAGATTAGAATAAATTAACAATAAGAGAGAGATTATGCAACGAACTGTCAGAAAGACACATCAAGCCAAATGTACTTTAATTTAACAAACAAACAAATGCGTTCTTTTAACACATGGTAATATAAAATGCCAATTTATAGTGTGTTAAAAGTAAACACATGCTTTAATATATCGTGAATATGAATGGCCAAAAGCTGCAGATTCTATTCGGTTTCTGCTGTCAATCTGCCGTCAAATGTTAACAGATCCTGCTCGGTTTCTGCCGCCAATCTGCTGTCAGAGTCTGTTAGCAGGCTCTGCTGGCAGATCACTATCCTAACGCGGACATAACGGATGCCAATTTGCTATCAACTTCTGCAGTAATCTGTTGCCAATCTGCTGGCAGATTGCACACATTTTGCTTACTGGGATAGCTTTAGTGTGTTATTAATGCTGCATATATCCCTAGATAGCCAAATCTGTTAGAACAGATTTTCGTCAAATACCCGCTACAAATTTTGAAGGCAGAAAGACTGCAGACTGCATACAGGAACTGATATAACAAATGATGTTGTCAGTATGTCAGCAGCAAATACAACAATATCTGCTCACATAACTAGACAGCAGATAGTCGGCAAAAACCGAGCAGAGCCTGCTAATATCTGTCAGCAGATTGACGGCAGAAACCGAGCAGGATCTGCGCGGCGCTGTTGTCCAGTTATGTTTTATACAGATTCTGTCGACAATCTGTTGTCAGGTTCTGTTCTACAGTCTCTGCCGCCAAAACGAAAGCTTAATGCGGACACAGATGACTATGGTTCTGGTGTGAGTTTCTGATCGAAACTGTTGCCAGCCTGCAGGCAGGCTGCGAACATTTTGCTTACTGGGTCTACGTTGATTCCTATCTTCTTCCGTATAAAACACGGGATATTATTTTTATAAGCAAGTCGTCGATAATACTTAGGATCAAAACATTATTGTGGTAACATATTGTTCCTAGAACAAATGCAAAATGATTTACAAAATATCAGGTTGCTGCAAAAAAACTGCGGCATTTGCTAATCAACTTAATCAATAAAAGTGAACTTAATAGTAAAAACCGTAATTATTTTTGCAGTAATAACACGAATAAAATAATTAAAAAATAAATAAAAAATAAAATAAATAACACGCAATAATAAATTACTTTTAATACGAGGTCTTTGGTAAGTGCACCGATAAACTACACTACATTTATTCGTTTACACTGGCGTCGCGATTATTTTTAAGTACAGCCACGTGTCGTGTCGTCTAAGATAAGCCTAAGGTACTTCCTCTTCCTTAACTACACAATGCAGCGATAATTGCGTTATATAGCGGTAGTGCTTCCACGTTGTTATATTTCAACGGGACACGTCTTGCGGTCCCGCAAATTTAAATTTTTATTAGCTCGGTCAGTATCTAACATGAGAATTTACAGCTAATAAAATTAGCTATAATATAATTCATGTATTTTAATCTTATTTATACTCAAAAACAATGTTTCTTTTTGTTTTAAGAGACTATATTAAAATCCTGTAAAAGATATTGATTTAACATGATCGTTGATTAAATTTTATAAAACAAATCACAGTGTAGAAAACTGCTAAAATATATGTGTTAGTTGCCGAGGCTCGCATTCTTGCAGTCTACAATATTGTATCGATTTTAATGAAAGTAACTGACCATAACGCTAATTAAGAACTGATGCATGATCATATATACCTCGCGGATTATAGACAAAAAATTTGCATGTCGTAGAAAATGATACTTGTAGGATAAGACTTCGATGTGTACTTCTAATGCTGCATTACGCATGTCCTAAATTAATTCTCTTGATCCTTAACTTCTTCATTATGTTCCAGCAGATTTTACAGAAAACGATCAACCACCATGAGTGACGAGTGCGATCCGTGCGAGTACATGTGGAATTACTTGTCCATGCAACATCTGCTGTCTATCGTAAGTCGCGTAAATCTTTTGTAAGCGATAAACACAGTTTAATGCCATCACTGTAAAACCGATAAGGGTCGAAAATATTTTCGTGTTTTTCTCGACGAGACCTCCGCGAGTCTCTCAAGTTAAATCACTTACACAACGCAATTACTTGTTCTGTTTAGGTATCAAGAATTCGTTGCTTCATAATCGCGATTACATAAAAATGTTTCAATTACGCAAGCCGTATTGCTGATACACACATTACGTCGAATCGAATCAAGGACTTGTAGCGATTCGCGTGAAAAGATTTGTTTGCCTATCGAATAAATTCATTTAATTTCGAGTACGAATATCCTCGCGAATATCATAACGTACTTTTTGACTTTGAGGAGTAAACAGAATTTGAAAAACACAGGCGCGATATTCGTGAAATTCCACATTTTCCAAAACACGTGAATCTTTCGTCAATCGTTTTAAACATTACATTTTGTACAGCAATATCCACGGATTATAATATTGCTTTGTAATTTGCGTATTCATCGCACTTGACGTTATCAGCGAATTGTATCTGTGCAATGTTTAAACGGGACAATAAAATTGTTTACCTCTGACCGTACCGCTATCTCTTAAAGATACATTTTATGTACCTTGTATTGCATTGTTATTTCAGTTACGACGGTCACAGGACTATTGCTCCGACACCGAGTGTTTCAGCGTGTCGAGAAGTATGTATATTACACACTCATTATTAAATGCGCCTAATTATAATAGATATATTAGTTATCCAAACGATACTTACGAAATTGATACTAGAGTATTAAAAAGAAGGATTCCCCTTTCAGTTCCAGGACCGCAGGCGCCAGTCCGAGAACCCTCAGACTTTCTCTTTACCTGCATCATCCTCACCGTCATTGTTCTCATGTATGCATTTAGAACAAGACTGACCTCGCCACAATCATCTGGACACACCGTCAAGAACTATAATGAACCCGTGAGTGCATATCTCTCACCTTTTTATTAATAAAGAATTTTAACAGTTAAAAGGGAGACTTAGAGCGCACTTATATTTCGCAGGGCTCACAGAATGGTCCACCTTCACCACCTACAGGAAATTAAGGAGCGCAATATAGAGTTGGTAATATCTCGTTATTGAAAGCTTTTATACCAGGATCTATGCTAGACTTATAATAGATATAGAAGAAATTATATAAACACAATATTGAGGAAAGCAACACATCGTTACTCGTATCTCTCGTGTCAGTGGGATATATCGGTGTGATATATAAAGATCTGCTAATAATATGTTTTAATTAATCGTAATTTTGATAAAACGCACGCACATGCATTTTAAACTCTCTTTTCTATTACGAAATGTCTGGATTACCGCCAACATGATATAATGCCCAAGTACTTTTTACTATAATCTTGACATTCACATCACATAACACGAAACTTTTATCCAGATATGTTTGTCTTTCTCTAGTAGTAGTAATAGAGTGGCTTGTGCGGATCATACTAACAAAGCAATGAAATCCGCGAACGTGATAATAAAGATGTATTATGCCCGAGCATGTATGTATGTAGAATATTGAAATCTCTATCGATGATAAAAAAAATCAAGTACCTGCAAATAGATAGTCACGTAATAAAATTATTTGCTGGATTATTTATATTCTACTTCTGAAAAGAGAATATTTGAACGTATATAAAAAGTAATTTAGTGCGTAAAGAATCTCTGGTGTGTGATTATACTGATATTGTCGTAAAACACTGCCGTGCAAGTATTTATTGTAAATAATACAGTATTAGCGAAATAATAATTGAGAATTTGGAATCTATACGATTCATCGAGAAATGTAACGTGAGAACGGTATTTACACTTTTATAATGCAATTAGAATAAAAAATCCAAATATATATATGCTTGTAGCTTTTTTCAACGCTACATTGAGTTTAAAAACTTCATTTTTTGGTGAAATTACCTTATTATTATTACGTTATTACTTTATTTAATTGAAGTGAAGATACTTTGTCACGTTGAATATCTTACGTAAATCACAGATTTACTTATTCGATATTATCACGGACATAACGATTATAATAACAATTAACAGTATTTCACACCAATTCTTCCGATACATACATAGTCTATGACAAATGTTTTATATCAACAAGAATATCTAATACTGTACATTCCTCATATTTTCGATAATAAAACTTTTATTCTCCACGCTAGAAGAAATGGTTTCTGTATACATCACATCGACGTAAATAGTTGACCAAAGTGCTTGTAAAAATAATGAAACAAGAATGATATAATACAATAATACTAATTATATTTATACATAATGAGACGCACGGTTGTTTATAGTACATCTTTATCTTCATTACAAAATAATTCTGGCCTAGATAGGAAATTTAAAACTAATTATTTCTAGACAGTATTAATATATTCTCTACTAATGTCCACGTTTATAAAAAAGTAAGAAAAATATTTAGTAAACCATTAATTGATTGATTCATCATCAATAATTTGATATAATCTATATATCTGTAAATTATGTGATTATTTCCGAGTAAAAAAAAAAGAATTATGCGATATCAGCAAAACAAATCTATATTTATGTACAAGAAAAGTATTGATGATTAAGTATTTAATAAAATAATTGTAATAATTGATTATCATGTATTAATGATTATATCATGTATTTTTTGCTAAATTAAATATATTGTTAAACTCATCTTTGTGTAAAGATTATTACTGAACAGATGAAAATTAAGTAAATGAAATCTGCAGTTTGATGAACACCTTTGCATGTTTTATCACATCTGGTTCTTATCAAATCGAGCTGGATGTATTTTGTACACATATGCAATTCTTGTTAATATGATTAACTTCCATAGAAACTGCATTGTTAAATATATATATAATTCGTTACATGTACAAACGTTTAAATATCGGATCACAGATTAATAATTCATATCTCTTCTTAATCTGTAGGAAATATATCGCACAAGCAGAGTTTGTGTGACATATTTCAGCTTTATTATATTATATATACAGTTTTATTCACAACTGGATTAAATGTTATCTGATATAACTGGATTAAATAAAATTAAATGCATGTATATAAAAAAAGATTTAATTATAAAACTAATATATAAATAAACATTGCAATTATATTTAACTGTAACTGGTATGGATGCAAGTTTTTTTGTACTTTCGAAAAGGTGGTTACATCGATTTATCTTCTCTATCTCGTTTTATGTATACAAAATTATTACATACACTTTTTATGTATATTATAAATATATATATATATACATATATTTAATTTTTGCTATGTTTAAATGAATTATATGTAAAATATGTATTATCTTGTTACTCATGTGTCTATGATGAATCACGTTATACTTTTAATGACACGAAGTCGTCAACAATGATCGATTAAAGATGATCATCAATGCAGCAAACGTTTTTTGTACGGTTACTGTAAATTTGCATATCCAATAATGTACTCTAATTTTGGTATTCTAAAATTAGATATATTTGTACATTCTTATGAAAACAAATGATATTATGCAACATTGTTCACCCAAAAGAAATAAAACAGAAATATATAGCTAAAATTCATATGGAAGAAAAAAGAATAAAGTTTTTTCTCTCTCGTCGAAATAATAGAATATAGAAATCAAAAATATAATAATAATTTCTATGTTATGTATATCTAATGACATAATTATACAATACAAGAAATCTCACAAATTTGTTTCGTGGGCCATGCCAATGGCAAGATGGAGGAAGACATGCATCAATATCCTGAATTTCGGCAATAGTTGCATTTGTGCTGTGAATTGACAAAAAGGATACCATCGCTTCTTCTTAGGAAGCAATCTTTAAGATCTTTCGTTAAATCCTTATCTTGAGAATTTCGATAAAAATTTGGAAGGAAAACAAGAGACCGCAAAAGACCAATAAGTATGTGCAATGTTATCAAATATTATTACAGTCTGTAGAAGAAAAATTTTTTTTTAAAGTGCTATTGCATCTGTAGGACGGATACACACACATACATACATACATACATATATAGTAGACTCCCATATAACACGGGAAATACGTTCCACGTTATATGAATCCGTGTATAGTAGAATCTCAATATAAACCTCACTCAATATAAAATCTTTTCGCTTCATGCATTTTTATCAATAATATCATCTCCTTCCACGTTCAACGATACGAAATAATAATCGCATCTTCTCACATGCGTATATTACTAATTTGTATAGATATATGTTTCGCAACGCAAATAAAAGGTAAATTATTAATAAAACTAAATACGAAACAGTGGTGGCAAAAGTGATTTGTTACAAATCCATTTCTAATAATCTCCTAGCTTTTCTTCGTGTTTCGTCACATACATAACGTCAAATATATATAATGTCTATTAACAAAGCTGATTTATCGCGTTATATGAGCTGCTATATAATTGTTGCAATATGGTCTACATTATACGGGCGTTGTATAGGCGTTATACGGGTGTCTACTGTATAT
This sequence comes from Ooceraea biroi, assembly GCF_003672135.1. Classification (NCBI taxonomy): domain Eukaryota; kingdom Metazoa; phylum Arthropoda; class Insecta; order Hymenoptera; family Formicidae; genus Ooceraea; species Ooceraea biroi. The sequence goes on from NC_039506.1 coordinate 5,629,621, forward strand.
ACGTCCATAAAGATAGAGAGAATCCCTCGCAAATGTTTTCGAGAACTCTCTGATATGTGTCTAAGCACACTTAATCTTATAATACATTAATTACGAATACATTAAATACGAAAAATTATCTATGTACAATTTATACAGGACATTCACAAGTATATTCCTTCACGTCAAATCAAAGGGAAAAATTACTTTTTATAATAGCGTCTCATAACATTCATCGCGAATATTGTTTTCTGCTTGAAGCATACGGATAAATATTTTATACTCACTAATAGTGTTCCGCCTTAAATCAATTTACGTCTGTTGGTTCAATTTTGCTATGGTGCTTCGAACTCTTTGCAAGACTCCTGACATTTGTTCGTATTTACCCGTTGCGTCTGGCAGATTTTCGAAGTTGATGACATTGCATATATTTTGGGAGAACTTCTCCGACGATGGTAACTTGTTGTACGGTGAATTACTTTGCAATATCGGTGTACCTAAGTGCACTTTGACACACTGGCTTGGATTTGAGGTGTTTTTCGGAGCAGGAGAAACTAAATCGGAATTGGACGTATCGAGAAGCGATGTGTCCGATGTAAACGTGCTGTTCAGATCGTTTGACGGATCAGACGAGCCCTGTGAACTCGACTTCGCGATGTGATCCTGATTTAAAGATCTTTGCAGAGAAGAAGAGTAATCGGACTGGGACGTTATATCGGAGTACGGTGCTTCCGACTCGGGCGTGATATTCATCAAATCACTCTTGAGCGGTGTGCAATTGGAACTCGAGCTCATATCTTCAAGTTCTATGAGCAATTCTTTTTTTGCACTTTCCAACTCGGATAAAGACGGTGAATTTGCAGTTGCGTCGTCCTGGAGAACGTGATATTCGTAAATCGAAAGTATTCCAACAATTGTTTTTTTCGAAGATACTTACCGCAGAACCTAAGGAAGCGTCTCGAGACTGCGAGTCTGAATCTTCCGCTATCGATTCGAATGATCCTGACGACGGTGGTACTGGCGGCGTCGGCACCGATTCTTTTGGTAATGGCGGTATGAAATGGTCATCAATAGGCACATTTTCCACGACACTATCTACCTCGATAAAATACAAAAATATTACTATCCACATTTCAATGAAGAAAAACAATGTAGAAATAAACATGTTAATGACACGAATTTCTTAAAACAATTCTTATCAGTAATCAGTAATCATCTGTTTAATAATATTATACTAAGAATAATAAATCTTTTTACACAGTTAAAATCAGTGTATCGTACCTTCCGCATCTTCTATCTCCATATCACTAGGTATTTCCGAAGCGTTAGTCACTGGTGCAGATAACTTTAGTTTCTTCCGTTTGTAACCATTCTCTGCTTTTTTACCTTGCAACTGTAGCAACATCATTTCCTTGCTGTGCATAGGCCGCATCTGCGGTATCCAATATTTGTTGTTGCTATCCTGCAATTTCAGATTGAGCTATTTATAGCATCCAGTAAAAAAATATTATGAGCTGTAAACAAGATTATTTTCTTGCATTATGTGTTGCTCACATCAATGGTGCCAGGAGGTGGCGGTATATTAAAACCGGGAAACTCATGTATCTTTTTCAAGTCATATTGATCTTTATCCCCAGTCGCAATTATTTCTCCTTCCTCGTCATTTGGATCAGCCTCCGCTACTCCGTCGGAATTGAACAGTGATAATCCAGAATGTTGTAAGCGTGCTTCTTCCAACCACCCTGGAGGGTAGCCAAGTAATCTCATTCTAAGAAAAAACGTTTCGGACATATGGAAAGAATAAAATCTCGTTTGTCCATTACATAAATGTAATTTTTTAAAACATCATTACTAATAATAATAATAATAATAAATGTGAACTTTGATTCAAGGAAAGAGTAACTATAAAAATCCAATGGATTATGTGGTGTACCCATAATGTACCTACTGATATATGTGAACAGGTAGTTGATTGTCTTTCAGTCCTAAAGCTTGACGTAGTTTTGAGCTTAATTGGCCAGGGATCATATGACTGAATCTTTGATCGTCACTCAAGTGATACCGGACTCCTGAATTGTTTTTCGCGACAAACTCTTTACGATTTTTATTAATATTAGCTTGATTTCTGGGTAACGGGCAATCTCGCATATTATGATTTCCATTGCAGTTGAAACAATTCAGCTTTGGTACACAATCGTTTAACGCTTCAGAATCCGATTTCTTAAATGAATTCTCGTATTTCTAAGATGAACAGTATTGTTTAGTTTAGAATATTGAAATAATTCCCAAATAGCAAAGTAACGTTAGAAAACGACATAATGACGTCACTTTGTCTAACGTCACTTTGCTTACTTGGGTCAAGGGAATAAATAAAAAGAATATATTATAAAAATATTTGCCCGCACATATTTATAAAACTTATTGCTTCAGATACAAGGAGCAATAATTTTAATCATACTAATGATTATATTAATATATTCAGTATAATATGATAAAAAACTTAGTATTAAAAGAAAAGTATATAAAAGGAAACTAAACTTTATGACAAATTACCTGACCATATGCTGGAATATCCAAATGATCGTTTATATTTGGTCGATTATCAATTGTAAACAAATTACATTCACCATTAGTATCATTAGGTGGTAGGCTATGCAAAGAATCATTATTTTCTGTACTAAGGTATGAATCCATATCTTCGCTATTAGCTTTGTTATCCCAAATTTCTAGAATTAACCTTGATGTATCTGCATCTTCTTTAGGAGATGGTTTCGACTGTATTAAATCGTACAAAAAATCTTTTATCTTCTTTCGATATTGTCTGCAAAGATATGATATTTCGTTATCTATAGTTACAATTTATGATTTATAGTATATTTATAGTGTTCATTTTTGTAACACATCTTAAATAAGTCTTACTAATGAAGTGTATTCATCAGTTAATAAATGTTTCATTAAATCATTTAAGACAATTTTAATATCCGAACGCATAATCCACCCCTATAAATATATAAATACCACCTATAGGTTACAGTTTACATTATAAATTTTTTTATATTTCTTTTTATCTAGATAATATTATTTATTTTACAAATAGCAAGAATATAAAACTAACGTTCGAGTGTATAAGTATTATAATTCAAATCGAGCAGAACAAATTCTGCGTTATAAACAAAATATAGATCATACGTGACACGCTTTCCCTTACCTCGACATATCTTCATCGCGAAACATAACCTTAAAAGCGGGCTGGGAAACGCCATCGTCTGAACGAGTCGATTTCGAATTTTTGAGCGGGCAGGTCACATTGGCATCGGTATCGTCTGAAGACGAATGCTCGGTGTTCTTGGAATCATAACTCGAGCTATAATCACGACAGATCATTTCAGTAGTGTCACTGTTCGAGTTTAGGTCGACCACTTCCACCTCCGTCTCCGAGTCTTCGACTGTAATGGTCGAGATCAACATATTATCTACACTCATATTGAGCACATCAACACCACAATTCGCAAAAAGGATTTACAGCACGACGAATTGTGGAGATTTTCGCGCTCGCACCGTTTGGCAAACCAATATACTCCAATATAATACCAGTGACACCGGATGCACAAATTTCCGACATACGCGTAATGTATACATACGTACAAATCGACTGCACTGGCTTGAACTGAATTGAAAGCAGGAGGATGGTCAGGAACGGCCAGCCAATGAAATTGAATGAACATCAGGCGTGCTCGAGCCATGAGCAGCACGTCTACTATAATCGTGTATCGTGACTGTAGTTATTCAAAAAAGAGGGCAATACAAATTACAAACTTAAATTATTAATGTTGATATTGATACCGATCAGAAATTTGTGAGACTGGCTAGTTTATACAGTTGTTTTAGATTTTCTTTTAAGGTTAAAATTTATTAAAATGCAATAAATTTATTATTTACGGTTATACTTATTATATTTATACTGGATAATTAAATATTTTGAGATTTGTAACGAAAAGAGAAGATTATTTTCTGCTTCGTTATCGAAACGTTAATTAAAAATTCGCGCATAAAATTTTAAGTTCAGAATAAAATATAATACATCGGGCAATGTGAATGAAGTAAATGTATCGTGGTTTGTGAAGTTTGCTGATTGTTCATGAAAAATGTGAGATGTTTCCCTTTGTGCATCATTTATATGACAATGCCATTTCTAAAACTACAGAAAACTACGTGGTCTCAGCAGCGAATAAAATCAAGTAAACGAAATGGTTTGCGACATACCGTATACATGCCCGAAGCGAAACGTTTTGCTAAAACACGTTACATAGGGGAATGGAGATATGATAAGAGAGAGGGCAAAGGCATCGGGATCAGCAGGTGTCACGAAGAAAACACTTCTCAAACAGTTTGCCAAATATTTACTTAATTTTAATTAATAATTCCAACGTTTCTTCTCCATCATTTTTAACATGTCAAATTTTTGAATTATAAGATTACGATTTTTTTATATTATATTTTGTATATTATCTTGGTCTAAAACCTCTTTGAACTAAAAATGTTCAACAATTTCTGTCTAAGTCAAATACTTTCCAAATCGTCGTACTCATTTCCTTTTTTCGTGAAACGTGTCTTATTATACAGGGTGTCCCGGGTTTTAACCGACAAACTGCGGGAGCATATTCTACTAGTGAAAATAAGAAAAAATTCTTATATCGAGTTTGCTTAGAAATGCTTTATTACAAAGTTATAAACCAATATTGAAAAGAAATATGAGATAAGTAACAACGGATTTTTTCACAAAAATAAAAATTATCTACGCAATGATTTAGTGACGCATTTCAAAATGTTGTCCTTGCACATCGATACAAGCTAGACATCGACGTAGTACAGAATTTGTTACGGTACGACATTCCTGAAAATTTTGTTGCATCTCAGTAACTGAATTAGTAATTCGTTGCTTTAAATCTATCTGGTACTCTCCTGTTAGGAAATCTACGTTGATACTCTCGTACGGCAGCTCGTGCATTTCCGTCACAGAATCCGTACACGAAACGAATATCAGTGTATTCCTCATTTGAAAACACTTTTGGCATTCTGATAGTAATTGCTAGTTGACACGACGATTGAAATCTAACAGCTACTGTTGTGAAAGTAACAATCATACTGAATCGTTTCAACATAGTGAACATGAATACATGTGAATACACGTAACATAAACATCTTCGACCTTGCAAATTCTACACTATGTTCCGTTGTTACTTATCTCATATTTCTTTTCAATATTGGTTTATAACTTTGTAATAAAGCATTTCTAAGCAAACTCGATATAAGAATTTTTTCTTATTTCCACTAGTAGAATATGCTCCCGCAGTTTGTCGGTTAAAACCCGGGACACCCTGTATATTGTTATGTATGAAATCGTCAATCATAGTTGGAATCTCTTCTAATAGTCATGGCTGGATGTATGAGGGTGACTGGTGCAATGACCAAAGACACGGTTACGGTATCTTAAGCAAGATCTCAAGAGACGGTGAGATACGTAAAGTTTACGCCGGTGATTGGGTCAACGGGAAGAAACACGGATTCGGCAGCAATTGGTACGAGGACGATAGTTATTACGAAGGCAGATTTCGGAGTAATAAACGAGATGGCTACGGCCAAATTTGGTACACATGTGATGGATACTATCAGGGCACGTGGGTGAATGATCGGTATCACGGAGAAGGAATGCTCGTTCAAGGTTTCCAAAACAGAATAAATGCACCTATAAAAAATTTAATACGACTTCACAGAATAAATCCATTAAATATTTATCAATTTTTTTCAGTAATTTATCACATGAAATAAGCGATTATGAAAAGCAATTTTTATTTCTGCCTAACGCTCGCAAAAATTATCACTTCTGTGTCCCGTCAGTCGTGCAATTCAAGCACTCGTGCTCTCAAAATCTCCAAAACTAAACTAAACTCTTCATAGGAAATGGTAATATCTACGAGGGCCAATTTGCGAATGGCAGAAAGGAAGGCGGGGGTGTTTTCTATCACTTGGACACCCGTCGAGTACAGGAAGGTAGTTGGAAGAACGATGTTTGCACGAATAGCACAACAGAGGACATCGGCGGCCGGCGCTCAGCTTTACATCCGCCGTCACTCCACATTCCAAGGATAAACGGCCAAGCACTGCTATTACATTGATAATCTTATTGCGTCACGCCTCATTTACGTCTTTCCAGATCGATTTGGGTATACCCGTTTCGCGTCACCGGTCTCTTCTGACGTTCGCGACGAACCTAAAAGGAAATACAACGTACAATTTTCACACACGTTATTTTCACGTATACTTTTTTATTTTGGCAATTGCACGCCGCTGTCGCGGGCGCCGGCGCGTGACTCACGCGCCGAAAAGTATGTACAAGTGATGAGTGGACGATGTTCCTGACTGTTGCCCGTGATCTCGCCAAAATGTCTCACGTTACTCGCGGAGTCATGTATCCCATCCCAGTTCCTTCCGCTACCTTTACATTCTTACATTTCGTTGCTCCACTTTTTACGGCAGTCGCAATGTACGTGCTCACGCACGCGGATAATGTACGTAAGCAAGAATCACATACTTGAAATATCGATTGCACGAGAAATCGCGTAACAAGCTTGTATTTTAAGAAGAATGCCGACTCTGTATCGCGATGGAAATTACGGAACGTCGCGTATTCTTGATACGCCCTGTACAACTTGTCGAAGTACATTTGAGAAACGTTAAATGTTCGGTCGCGTTTCTCGGATAAAAGCACGCTCCTCGCGAGATAAGTACATTCAATCGCGGAAGCAGTCACGTTGCATTCCGGTGAAAGGCAATCCTCTCCGCTCGTCGTAAAAAGCTCCACGAGCCGTGTGTGGCGAATACACGAGGGCTTAAGATGCATACCCTTAAAGCGTAGTATTATTACATGTTTCCTATAATTTAAGTCGCAACGCGGATGAAGGAATGTGTGTTGTGTGTCTGTATGTACAATAATGTCGTCTTTATCTCCCTAGAACTAATGACACGATTACATAACGCGCTCATCATCAACGAGCCGAGCTTCGTTGCACTTACAATAATTTACATCACAGAAAACACGCGTATGTAAAAAAAGGGGGGAAAATCTTATTTGTTTAATCGAATCTTCCGTAATGTCCGTAGCACATCGACACGCACGAAGAGGGCGACTTTTTTTCGTCGTGTTCCTTAAGGGGGGAGCCTGCTTTAGAACGCTGAAAATAAGGTATATTTTACGAATTGTTTTTGGAGAAACTATACAGCGGATCATTATAAAACTTTGATGCATTTATTAGTACATGTTTAAAGATAAAAAATTATTTTTTGATTTGAATATATCGCTTGTAGAGGTCGTCCTGGAGAAATCTTAGTGCAGCCGCGTCGCCGGCATTGCAAATTGGTGAGCATTCTCCTGCCTCCAAATTTCGTCTAAACTGAAAAATTGAAATATCTTCTCGTTATTTATGAATTCCCATCGTCGGTGAACCAAAGAGAGAAGAAAAAAGTTGAAAAGTGCCGAAATGGTGGAGCTTAGAACACAAAAGTACGATTTTTAGGCAAAGTTGTTGAACTTTTTCATGCAAAAGTAATTGTTTAACTTAATGTTTTTATGAATATTAAAGGTTCATCGACGATGGGAATTCATAAATAACGAGAAAATATTTCAATTTTTCAGTTTGGATGAAATTTGGAGGCAGGAGAATGCTCACGAATTTACAATGCCGGCTGCACTAAGATGCCTCCAGGACGACCTCTACAGGCGATATATTCAAATAAAAAAATAATTTTTTTATCTTTAAACATGCACTAATAAATGCATCAAAGTTTTATAATGATCCGCTGTATAGTTTCTCCAAAAACAATTCGTAAAATTATACCTTATTTTCAACGTTCTAAAGCAGGCTCCCCCCTTAAGTCTGCTCACGCTCGAAGTTCCACTTTCCAACGACGTTGCAGCAGACGTTGGCTTCGCGAGAGACATTCTATTCCTTTCTGCCGCATCAAGCATCTCTTCTTTATTGCATCGAACGTGAGTCCAAACCCGCGGCGATGGCGAGCGAGAAAGACCGGGAAGACCGATTCAAACGATATGCACCCCGGTCTGCACGAGGTTGAGGCCGTTTCTGCCCTCGACGTCCGTGGATTCGATCTGCTCCTTGAGAAGCTCGAGCTCCCGTATACCGGACACCGTGACCTCGTACTTGTGCGCGACTAGACTACGGTAGAAGTGTATCGCGAACGCGAGGAAGATTATTAGCACCGGTATCAGCACGATACAGGCCGACCAGGCGGCCACCTGAGAGAAGTCGTAGAACTTCACCCAGCAAAGTATCGCGATCTCCACCAGGAACAGTAGGAGCCCGAGCAACGTGGAGAAAGCCCATGCGACTTCGATGTACCAATGCAGACGCTCGTGCGGTGATTCGTGCACGAGGCTGATGCTGTGCAGGTTGCAGATCGCTTCGATGTTTGGCAGTATGCATGTAGATATCATCAGTGCTAACATGTGGACAGCTACCAGCAAAGTCGTACACACAGCGAAGGCGATCAGCATCTCCGGTGGAACTTGCGTGTCGGAATTCAATTGCACCTCCACCATGGCAACCTGCGTGCGTGATATGCGGACAATGATTGATCTTTTCACTCTTTAGCTCTCGGTGGGCGTCATCATTGAGAATCATAAACTATCGCTCGCACACATTAAAGATCACGCGTAGAACAATTGATTCTGCAAACTTGCTAGCACGTACTCGATTCAAGAACAAGACAGATGTGATGTTAAAACTGCAAATTGCTTTTGTGAAAAAAATTTAGATCTATATACAATATAATTTACAAAATCTCATATCTAGATATTTTTACTCGCGCAGTATGAGATTTAGTAACTAACCGAATTTTTAAACGCACTTCTGGTTCACTATTTCTCAATCAGACTGTACTCTTCAATGAAATTGCAAGAAATTTTCTCATTTATATCCGCAATAAAGATTTATACATCTTCAGTGGAATCCACTATCATCTAAAACTGCGCATTCATATTATCCTGAATTAATCATTGCAGAAGATGCACTGGTGTGCTCATGAATAATCTCAAGTATAAAAGAATTGTATAATCAGTGTTGAACGTTCTTAATGAAAGGATTGATTGACATTGCGTCAGCGATATTTTTCTTACCATAGCGAAACCAGAGAGGAGGGCTGACGTTTTACTTGATGCCTTGAGCTTTGCACGGCTCAGTTGTAGCTTCCTCCAGGATAAGTAACCCGGCGTATGAAGGCCATCTCCCGCTTGCGACATCGTCGACTGGCGAAAAGAATGTGAAGACGGAACGATTAGTTCAGACTGGACGATACAATAGCAAACCTAGGCAGGAAGAACGACGCTGTGTTCTTACGAAGGAAAGAACTGAAGCGCCTGCGATATTAATCTTGCAAGATCGGGTGTAATTCTCTCTAAACAGCCTAAGCACGAGTAAGAAAGGCACGTACCGGAAATTGGTGGCAATGTCGGTGCCAACGGGAGAGCTTGCCAAAAAGTCCCGCGTAGGACAAAAAACCAATGGGTGCTGAACGAAACAGATAATAAGGAAAATTAATGAAAAAACGTAAAAACGAAAGACGCTGGCGGTAGTAACGGTTTATTCGGTAAAATTGTGTGTCTTGCGGGAAATCTGGCAAGCATGAGAAAGGGCCACACGCGCATTTCGAGAGCAACACTCGCGGACTAATGCATGCACGACTGAAATGCGACTCATCAGTTTCGTTTGCTGTCAAGATGCTACTCAATTCGATTCATAATCAGTAATCTGTATATAATTAAGACATCTGTTTTAGTGAATGTTAAACAAATGGACTTGCAAATATGTTAAATTAATTAAATTTAAAATGATGAGATAATTATAATAAATAATATTGTCTCTTAGCGCGTATTTAATACACCTAATATTTAATATTAGCTCATTAACTAAATAATCCGGATTGCATCTAGATAGAAATGAATCAGATTAAACACATACATTGTGACAACTTGTCATATATTAATTTTATAACAGGATAGGCAATTTTCAAAAAGAAAAAAACAAAATTCAAAGTTCAATACACATCGTTAAAATATTTGTATCGAAATTTAGACGCAATCCGGACTACTTAATGACTTAATAACTCGTTGTAAATGATCAGACAGTAAGTGAGAAGACACGTTTACTACATGATACCAGCCTTTTGTTTGTTTAGCTAGAAAAAAATATGACTGACTCGAGATCTGTTTGATTGTATTTTGACAACTTGACATACAAACGGCACTTTTAAGTATTCACGCTTCTTTGAATAGTACTGATTCCAAAGTGTAAATTCTCCCCAAATTATCGTTTCTTTTTCCGTCAAGTTTCGAACAACAGACAGGTGATTGCACACGCGCGATCAGTGTACATGGCAAAGCATACATTAAACCAATAGGTAGAAAGAGGAAACATGCGTGATGAAAACATCAACTTACGTCACATTTTAACACATGTATTATTAATTGCCACAAACTTTACTAATCTCTAACATGCCATCTACCTACTCACAATGTTGTTATAAATCACAAAATTTTAACAGATCACAAGAATACGTAACATCTACGTTTACATGAAATCTACATTAGTTAAATATAGATATCATATTGATATATCGAAAGTACTTAGCATTTATTTGATAAAAGTATTGCTATTATAAATTCCAATTCTGAAGATAATACAGCCTTTTTGCAGCGAATAATAAGAAGACACAAAGTAGTATTTATTACGTTATTATTACGCACGACATCCGGATGAACATCGATACGTAACACATGTGGAATGAAACACTGAGGAATATACGGTTAATTACACGCAAATCCAGATATAGCAACAGTTTTGAATGTAGCGTAATTATAGCCGAGTTTAAGTAGCGGAATTCAAAAAGCCATATGTCATTGCGCGTGTGTTACTTGTTGAACTAAATTAAGTATAATAACGTATAATAAAGCTAATGATATCGTATCGAGGCTTAATTGATTAATCGCATCGGGTAATCAATGCGCAACATTACCTACAACTACTTAAAAATTACATATGGTGGCATCACAACAAATTGTTCAAACAATAAGATTAAGCACTTCGAAAACTGTGAAACGTAGATTAAAGCAAATTAAATTAGCGTATGTCTAGACGTAAACCGTTTATTAATAAAAAAAACAAAAGACACACGATCCTTGTAGAAAAAATATGCGAACGTGCCACTCCGTCATCTTGGCAGAACGTGATGCGGATTAAGCAAATATGAGTTGCAACATCATACTCAGAAAAAAACAAATAGTTCGAAAGAAACTCAGCAATTCATCAAAAAACTGATTCATCACGCCGACCGCAAAATTCATTTTTCGTAGCATCAATGTTAGAATGCAAGAGACACGGTTCTTGGTATCCTCATCTATCCTCTCTGCTATCCTATTCGCGGCAATAGAGATCATTATCAATTATCTCAGAAACTAACGGCGAATGAGACGGCAACGAGAAGATATGACGCAATTCTACACGGAGGCGTAGCGATATAACAAAAAATGGCGAAAGACCAAAGAATAGTCAAGGGGGACGAGGCACAGGAGGGTGGCAAACGTGCGTGTGTAACATGGAAGTGCGTTTCACGGAGCGTACGAGAGGAAAACGTCCTGGCTGCCCGCAGGATAATCACTAAGGGGACCATCTACCGACCTGACGACAGTAGTTGTGGTGTTTGTGAAAGCAGTGGCCGTCAACGTTGCGCAGGTGTGCATCCGCCACGTGTGCGTGAATCGGCAAATGCGAAGTGGGGAGCGTTGCTCCGCCGTTCTCCACGCCAAACACTGAATTGCGCCCGGTGCTGGTCGACCATACGGACATCAGGCTTGATTCTTGCGCGGCTCGGTGCAGAGCTGCAACATAAAAGTGATGAATGAGAAGGCCTTCCAGTCACGCGCTCTTTCCAACAAAAAACTAACTGCTCAGGACGTGTCGCGCGCAAAGAAAGAGCAAACACGAACGACATAAAAAATTACTTTACACGCGTCTCTCCAAATATGACGCAACGTCGATACGAAGAGCGAATATCGGTGTACGAATTGATCCGCTGCGACATGAGAGTTATGCGAGTAGCGAAATGAAGGATCCCTTTGTTATAATAAATCCCTTTCGTACAGAGGAATTCCTGCAGCGTTCTAGACCACATCAATCTTGATTACTTTCATCTCCACTTCTTCGAACCCCACGATGCTTCGATAACGTGGGACAGTGTACGAGCGTCGAAGAGAGTGAAAACATAAGGCTGCCTCTGACTCAACGCCGCAGCGTGAGCGAGGCTCTGATAACCGCTTTTTTTACAGTTTTGCAAGACATCAATTTTACATCGTGCGTCACGTAATAACTTGCGAACCGACGTACACAAGCGCCAAAATGTACACTTTGTAGCACGGCTATGTAAATGCAGCCGGATTTATCTTGAATATATTCTTTCGTCAGTTTGCGATCGTTAATTTAGTTCGCTGTATGCCAGATCCAAGATTCGACGAGAAAAACGCAGACTTTCGTGCGGAGATTTGTCGGAAGACCGGCGACGCGGCGTCATGAAACGCGACACGCTGCTCTATTCGCTTTAATCAACGCATCAATTGAACAGCTCGTGCTAGATATTGCCGGTCGCGGGTGATTGCACCAGTAACGGCAGTCGGATGAACCATCAGCAAATCATGAAGAAGCATCGGAAGATACAAAGGAAGCTGATGAAGCGGATGGCAGCGCGCCTCGGCGGATGTATGTCCTCGCCGACCACGTGTACGTCAACTGTGCGCATTCGTGTAACGTGCGCAAGGTCGGAAATGCAACGCATGCTCGTGGAAAGCGGTCTGGGTCAAACCGCCGTTTAAAACAATCGCTGATTCGAGCGAACGATTAAGTCGGAGCAGAATATAGAGACGCTCTCCGAGATGTTCGAGATTTCGACGTCAAAAGGACGTAAAGATTCGAAATTTGTGGCGCCTGCGTGATTTGCGCTTGTGTTATAGCGGCATACGTCAAACTCGTGACACCTATGCGAACGGAACATCAAACGAAACATCAAAATAAGATGCCTAATTTTATGAGTTACAACGTGATGGCTACTATCTCGTTATAGCTACGCACAGGCTCGCTCTTTCTCCGTTCAAGCGTGCCATTTTACTACTCAGTTCTTCAAGACTAATTGGTTACTTTAAGTCTTGGAAAATTGAAATTGGAGTTCCTCGAATTATACTGTAAATTCTGAAATGATAATTTCAAACGAAAAAGATTCAGATAACTATCAATCGAACGAATCGGCAAACAGAAATAGTTACACGATATGTGGAAAGCTACGAAACGTTTCAGTGTTTATCGTCGACTTAATTTATTTTCATAAGACCTTAAAGTTTTATGCTCGTCTATAAATTTGATGCAGTTCCGCAAATGTTCCTTTAGAGCGTTTCGTTTTGCCAGTCAATATCCCAGTGGTATTTAATTTACAAATACGTTTTATCGCCTCTAGCGATTTTACAATTTTAAACGCTGATTCATTTAAAGCGGTTTGTACATTTGCGTCTCGCACCGTTGGTGATAATCGCCCTTAGTGATCACGTAATCATCTACTCTCTCGCATCCATCGCACGCAACGGCGTAACTACCGATACCTGTGAATCTCTCGACAAATTCAACGAATTTTCATCCTTTCCAATATTTCGAACATTGATCTAACTTATTTTGCACCTATTATTGACCTGTCCATTCTGAATTCGTAATGATCTTAATAACGAATACATACATACGCGCAATAATACATCGTACATAATAATAATGCGCAAAGTAAAATATAAAACGGTCAACATCATGTGCAACGTCTTGCAACATGGGCTAATGATAAATTCTCGCGATGAGCCTTAAATTTGTTTTTCGTCTTCCGTTTCCGGTCGCATTTTGAAAATTATCTTATCTTACATTTTTACTTTTTCATTTCTAGCATCGTAGATGCACTGATAACTCAGAACTTTGACCCTCGTTGCGTCGATTACGCCACTGGTGAGTACCGACACAACAAATCGCAACATACGTAATCCTCCCGCCTCGGCGGCGGCGGCGAATCGGCTGCGGAGGACAAACATAGAAGCGAGACGAGTCTCATCGGATTCGCGGCCAGCAAATTTCAGGACCGACGACGAACGGGCCGACCCGCGAAACTTTCCGCTTTCACGCGAAAACCTATAAGGCATTGTCGCCATACGCGGTCATCGTTGCCAATGCCGGCGCATTAAAATGCCGTGCCAATATCACCAAAAATATAGAATCCGACAGCGCTATGTCGACGAGATCCCCGTTTCAGCTCGTGCACGAAATTATATCACGATTGATGCAACCGGGAGACGAGACCGAGTGACTGCAACGTACAGATCATTAAGGGGGGAGCCTGCTTTAGAACGCTGAAAATAAGGTATATTTTACGAATTGTTTTTGGAGAAACTATACAGCGGATCATTATAAAACTTTGATGCATTTATTAGTACATGTTTAAAGATAAAAAAATTATTTTTTGATTTGAATATATCGCTTGTAGAGGTCGTCCTGGAGAAATCTTAGTGCAGCCGCGTCGCCGGCATTGCAAATTGGTGAGCATTCTTCTGCCTCCAAATTTCGTCTAAACTGAAAAATTGAAATATCTTCTCGTTATTTATGAATGCCCATCGTCGATGAACCAAAGAGAGAAGAAAAAAGTTGAAAAGTGCCAAAATGGTGGAGCTTAGAACACAAAAGTACGATTTTTAGACAAAGTTTTTGAACTTTTTCATGCAAAAATAATTGTTTAACTTAATGTTTTTATGAATATTAAAGGTTCATCGACGATGGGAATTCATAAATAACGAGAAAATATTTCAATTTTTCAGTTTGGATGAAATTTGGAGGCAGGAGAATGCTCACGAATTTACAATGCCGGCTGCACTAAGATGCCTCCAGGACGACCTCTACAGGCGATATATTCAAATAAAAAAATAATTTTTTTATCTTTAAACATGTACTAATAAATGCATCAAAGTTTTATAATGATCCGCTGTATAGTTTCTCCAAAAACAATTCGTAAAATTATACCTTATTTTCAACGTTCTAAAGCAGGCTCCCCCCTTAATGACTCCTCCGCAAACCACGATTATCCCCATCGCCGAGTTTCCATGAGACCTATCAGGAGTCGGGCGTCCCGGCGATCGGCGATAAAAACGCGAAAGTACGGTCATCATACGGTTACGAATTTTCGAGCACTGGTAAGAAATAGATAGACAAACAATGGAATAAAAAGAAAAGATCGTTGTCCAGTTAGAATTACCGTTTTCGCACGGATAAATGAGCGTCGCAGAGTCATGATGGACAATAGCGAGTGCACTAGCAGCGATGGTCCTCGCTCTCGACGGGCGTTTTTTTTTTCGGTGAGCACTATCGCATCATTGGTCCACGTCGTTCGTGAGAGGCTGCCTCCGGTGTCCCGTCCGTGCGTTTGGAAATTAGCGCGAGCGAGCGTGCGCGCCGGCGAACACCAACGGCAAACGACAGACGCGGGAGACACCGGCCAGCGAACTGATGAACGAGCGAGCGGCGGCGTCGGCGTCGGCGTCGGCGACACAACATGACCGAACGCCACCGAAAACGACCGACGATCGCCGACGGGCCGCCGCGTCGGTCGTGCGCGCGCGTGAATTTGTCTGAAATTTTCGATCTTGTATTTATTATACGATGCATGTTAACGTGTCATCAGTGTATATTAATAGTGTGGAGAATTATATACTGCGGCGACTCACGTTTTCTACGCGACGGTGCGTTTTTAGGCATTGTTTATCTGTTAATGCGGCAGCGGTCCGTCGTGCGGTGGCTGACGCGACCGAATGGAATCTGCTGGATACGAACTGATCGCAAAGTGGTCGTAACTCGTATCTCGCCACCGGCGGAGAGATCGGCAGATATATGTAATTCTATTTAGATCTCTCTCCGATGGCAGCCGTCCAGGATGCGATCATGTACCACGCGACGAGGAGCCAATGTGCGCCGATATTTAACTAGTCAGGGTCAGGGCATCTCCGGTAGCCTAATTGCTGTTAGCACGACCGATCCAATTTATTTAACACGTTGAAGATGGAAGATTGCAATAAGTATTCGGCCGTCTTCGCGAATAAAATATGCCATTAAATTTCGCGCATATATAATTTTTTTTTTTTCGAAAATAAGACAAAGTTACGTTGATTGATATTTTATGTAAGGCTAATTCAGCGTTGTCGTGTATTATCATAATTCATGGTTTTACAAACTGTGTGTGTTAAAAATACACAAATCTCGAAGCTATTATACATGCGAGAATCACTCGTCGGTAAGGTACTAAAATAAAAAAATTAATTTAAAATTCTTTACGTGCAATTTATTTTCGCAATGATTCTTAATGTTTCATGCTTTACAACATGAATTTAACCAGAAAAACGGATAATGTTAAATTTAAAGTATTAAAAAGTATTAATCGTTTTATAAAACAAAGCTTATTTCTACTCCTATTAACTTTTATCAAATTAAATTTTATTCTTACGTAATTTATATTTCTACTTAATCATATATTTTTACTGATGAAAATATTGCACACGCGGATGTTGCTGTTTAAAATGATCTCTGTGGATAGGATGGCCGAGCAGTGTCACGATACTCGTGACATGATTTACACTTATGATAGATTATAAATAAATTTTGCGCAGATGCTACTTGGGCCATGTTTTCTATGAAAACCCGTTGAGGCTCGAATCAATAAACCGCATTATCGTGAAACTCTACTCACTTCGACTTTAGCGAAAAAGCTCGAATATCATTCAATAGTGTTGATTACGGATATCACAACTCATACTATTTTACATTACTAGTTTTGAGACACGATTTATACGTATAGAGTAATAACATGTGATTGTGCATAAGAAACTGATAAAAAATATTAGGACATATTTTATTAGAATTTGTCTTGGATGTCTATAAAACAATCTTCTCTAATCACACGACACGGTAATTAATCCATTCTGTATGTTGTACATTATAATCCGTCCATTTATCTTTACGCTTATGATTTTTGAAAATAACTTTGGTGTGAAAAATACAATGTAAAACGTGATGTAATCAGTGTCTCAAGTTAGAATCACAAGAAACAAATGATAGCAAAGTTACACAATAAATAATATTGAAGCCGAGAAACGTAAGCCGAGATGGAAATCGCGATCGTGAATACGTGGCATGATATTTATTACAGCCAAGTGGCGTTGTCCTAGAATCTTAATTAAGGCCGTGTCGACTCTGTCTTTCCATGTATTTATTCGATTTATTCAACATCCGGAGAAGTATCTTGAAGACTTTTTGGGTAGTCACGTTATCACTCACATCACATAATCGGTTAGAATCGTATGGTTACGTCGGTAGTCTATTATTCCCGGTATCCTGTTGTTGCGCGGAGTCGCGAGCAATTATACCATCTGTTTTGACAATGATCTGTCTCGTATATATTGTTGCATATTTCTGAGAAATATGCAACCGTCCGAGTTGCGATCTTTAAAGGACGTTTTCAGAGTGTTACGAAAGAAATCCGGCGATTATAGTCAACTGAAGAAGCCAGCACAAAGAGAAACAATAACAATCTCATCTTACAAGTTTTTCAAAAATAACTCAGAAAAATTGCTACGATAAATGTATTCGCAAATCGCACATGTTCCGGTTTGCGGGCAAAACTTAAAATAGATTTAAAAAAGTTTAAAAACGAAATACTAAAACTATTCGCGAAATTTGAATGTATGAATATTCATAAACACACCGAACGAACTAAGCTTATTAAGAAATTCTCAAGATGCAAATAAAAAATTACCATACAAATGAGAAAAAAATAAGCAAATCAATCAATAATTCTGAAACTGATTTCTCGTCACGATTGCTTCTCATGCATCCTTTACGATCTCAATCATTTTCGATTAGAACTAGCAAAACTTACAGGAACCGGTGTCCGCACGCCGACGAGTTTCCATGTTTATAACGGTAAGCCGCCGCAGAGAACGGTGTCAACCCGCATACCAGCAAAGCCAATCCGATCTAAACGTGAAGTACAACTTCGAGCGCTAGTTATCGCTTATTACGTCGACAATAAAACGAACGAAGAATAAAACGACGAGACGAGGGATTTGAAGCATCTATGCGCGATCTCGGACGGTTCTATTTCCGATGTCGATGGAAAAACGGCGCGTCTCGGTCCACATCGCGCACATTTCCATTATCACGCACGTGAACGTCACCAGGTATATCACTCCTCGGTATTTATAGCACAAATAGATCCGGAATCATCGCAACCACGCTCGATAGCAGCTCACGCTTGCATCCCGATAGGAAGCACGTGAAAAATCTCGCCAAAGGAACCAACGTCGTCCAAGAAGATCGCGAGTTCGCGATGAAGGAAAGCGAGCGAGAGACACGCACCGTTGTTGAAGCGGAAGAAACGCGAGGCACTACCGTTAGCATTGCTCGAAGCGAGACGAGAGGAAAGGACCGACAGGACGAGGCGTCGGTCCTAGAATGACGCTGGAGAATGTCCGGACGCACGTTCCTCTGATAACGCGCATCGCGCTCGCGTGGCCTCGCCGTCGTCGCTCTCGAAAGCGGAGTAAAGCGGGCGAAAAGCGCGCCGCAGCCAGCGAGGAAAGCGGCAGCGGCGGACGCGTCGCGAGAAAATTGAAATCTCGCTCGCTCGCGCTTATCGCGCGTACGAAGGCGAAGCTTGCCCGATCACCGGTCGCGACTGGTCACAGGCGATAACGGCCTTTTAACTGTACTCACGGGACCACGATCTATCTCGAGGATGATGCGCGCACTTTTCGACACGTCGAGCATGGAGCGTGTCGCAGATGCACAATACGGTTTTTGGAAATAATATGTAAAAAATTGTAAAATATGAAGTAATATGTAAAATTGGAATAATTAATTGCGGATAGATTTTGGAATTTTGGTCCACGTATACTTTTTGATGATTCGGGAAGTTCCCGAGTCTGGCAGTTTCGCGCGTCTTAGCTCAGCTGTTACAACAAACCGGGAAACCTGATGCTTCGGATAAGAGGAAAGATTCATTGAGAGCGTTTTTTAATTTCATTCAGTCTATTGCGAGACCAAACAAGTTCTATGTATATTTTTTGAAGACTTAAGCGGTTGATTCGGTTGTTGGCAGCTGGTGATAAGGCTTGGCAAAGAGTATTACAGCGTCTCTTATGTCTCGGTATTTTAATATGTACGATATCTCAGATTGGAGCAAACAATATTGTACTCGGGCACGCGACTATGCGTGCCACTTCGAAATATCGGAGTTCAAGCTTTACGTCATAAGTGTGATAACTACATAAAAAAAAGAAAGTGATTACTTGCCGGAAAGTAAATACTTTCCGAAGAATGATATTATAATAAATTGCACGTACACGTTATAAGCACGCGCGCGCAGAGTTGAAACGAAAATAATTCTCAGTCACAGTCGAATTAAGTTATTTAAGTAGTTTATATTTATTTTATAGCATTTAAAGTTATGCTAAAAGTACATAAATATAATGTGCAAATATGCCAATTACGCATGTAAACGAAGGCGATACTTTGATTTAACGTTCCGAAAAAATGTATTTAAATCACGCAGTTTTAGGAAATTTTTCTCTTCGCATCCAAGATAACGTCGTCAATTGTGCGACACTGGACAACATAACCTATTCTACGACAGCTCAAACTCCACTCCACTCGTACACAAAATTGAACTTCCGTTGAAAAATATCTCTTTCGCAGCCTTAACATACATCCCAAGCCAAACATACATATGTATTATTTTCAAACGAAATTGACTTACGCAAAACTTGCTGGCCGTTCCTCCGCAGGGGATTCGCGCACCCTTAAAGCCACCGTATCGACTCTGTCGCTACGCGATTCACTCGCCCCTTCGCGCAGAACACGTCGGCGCTCGATGCCGATGAGAGACGACTGCAGGATTCGCATGCTTGCGGCTACGTGGCCGCACGCGAAAACGCAACTCACGAGCGAATAATCAGAGTCTGATTATCAGACTGTTGTACGACGAACGCGCGAGACCAATCGAGTCTCAAATCTGCTGATCGATATATCGCATGTTTCCTCGTCACATCCCCGAGTCCAGAGATGCCAGATTCGAGCCTCGATAATAACGTGCGGTAGTATGTAGTGAAAATTAAATGGGGGGTGGTTTCGTGACGCACGCAAGCTACACGTATCCGTGCGCGAAATTTCATGGAACCGCTAAACTCGCGTTGGTTCGCATCATCATATAATCGACCGAGCTCGGAAAAGCGCAAGGAAGTTTTCGCGGTTGCCGACCGATGGTGCCACTAGTATGTTCCGCGTTCGCCACTAGCATCGATATAAAGTTTGTTCTTTTTCGCTGCACTTTTAAACTAATACCACAAGTTAGAGTGAAAGAAAATATATTTATTTTACTCATAACTGCACTGCTGAACCGGTGCAATAAGTTAGAGTGAGAAAAAATATACTTGTCTCACTTTATTGCACCAGTTCAGCAGTGCAGCTATAAAGAACAGACCACTGCCACATGGAAGCCCTCGAAAAGTATCGCTCGTATCGAAGAGACCACTGGAATAATTAGAGATTCTTATATTATATGGCGAAAACAGGTTATACAGGCAGCATTAGCATAAAACGTGAGTCTGCGAAGGAAATGATTAAAAGAAAAAAGTAAGAACACACACACACGAATAAATATAAATCAAATCAATAGATATATATATCTCTATTAAACATTGACTACTTGTTAATATTATATGTGGTCCAGTTGACGTTTCAAATGCTTCCGCACATGTTCCATCAGTTTTTTTCTTCAACCAAACAAAGGAAAGTGTTTTGAAACATTTGGAGCATCAACTGGACCGCAACTTAGATAAGCTGCATTCAAATTGATAAGGTGAAAAAAGAAATAAAGTTTGTTGGAAGAAAAGAATTTTTACGTTATAAATCTAAACGTAAGTTACGTGTTATTAGATGTATAATAAATATATAAATGAATATATAGCGCGGTGTGGAAATCATTGAATTCCAATCCGATTCCTATCCGATGAAGAATGAAGATCATAATTTACTTGTTTGCCGAACAAACAAAATTCGAATTTTGTAACGTGTTGCATCCCATACAGCACGCAGATTGCATATATATTGCAGGAATCTTCCACCGCAACGTAGCAACATTGCAAATTCACTGCGAAATGTTTCTGCAGCATTGCTATGGGATTGCAGGAATGTGAAAATGTCCGCTTTTCGGAACATTGCAACGAAACGTCATAATAATATTGCAATGTAATGAATTTGCAATAATTATAATTATTCATTATTATATACTTTAAATATTTTTATTTATATAACTTCAATATTTTTATTTATTAACATAAATAGACAATTATATGTAATATAACAATAGTAATAAAAAATGAAATAAATATTTTCTCTATTTTTGTTATAAAAAAAGTAACTGTTCTTTATAGAAAAAAAAAACTTAAAAATCCTCTTCTTGAAATATTATTTTTCCTTTAATTATGTTAAAATATTTTTCCTTTAATTAAATAATTGAATTTTCTTCGTTTTTGTTTGTATGTTGCCTGTAAAAATAAAATAGGAATTAAAATTCATATATTAGCATAAAATTACATAAAAATATACATACTGCAAGTATGTATAGAATTATATGTAAAATGACATACTTTGATCCCTCAATCCTAACCGGAGCTTGAGCAAGCCACTTGGAAATGCATTCAGCAATTTCTGCATCAGTGGCATGATTGTGTATTTCACGAACAGCTTCTATAACAGAAAAAGTTATTAAAAATATTACAACTATTAATATGCAGTTTTCTAATGAATTTCCATAATTTTGAGGTTATAGTGATATAAACCGTGAGATAGGCAAATAGAGTGATTCTCTATTATAATTAATAGATACAAAATTTTAACAGCACACAAGTGCTATAATTAGACATAATTATATTATAAAAAAGTACTTACCTTTTTCTTTTACGTAACTACTTTCTTTTAGAATGATGCTCGCGTCGTGCAACCACCATGTTCTTTAGATAGTCGAAAGAGACAAACACCGCATGCGCATATTACCGGGCTCAGATTCTGGTCATCACACACATCATTGGTCGAATAGATTTGGACGAATCTCGTTAGGATAGGAAGACTCCAATGTTTTAATAAAATGAATTATTAATATGAATTAATTACAAATTTTGATTGTGCAATGTTTCCGAAATATTAATGTCATGTTGCTACAAGTGTGCTGGTATTTTGCGGATATATATCTCTGCAATGTCTTTGTACTGTTGCATTGCAAGTTGCAACGTTGCTGCAATGTTGGTGCAAGCTTCTGTGCTGTATGGGATAGCTCTACTAATAAGAACGATCCAACATAACGCTTTACGTTAACGAAAATATGAAGATTCAAGTTCTTCACAAAAATATGTGCAGCTTAGCTTTTATTAATTCTTTCTTTGCTAATACAATCTAAGAAATGTAAGCGGATTCGCAACTTCCGTGAAATTTCTATTGCTGCTCAATTTCACGGAAGGAATTGTGTTTTGTTTCCGTCTGTAATTGCGCGAGCGAATTTACGTCATGGTGAGTGTGGCATAAATTCGAATTTAAAAAATGTTTCACCGACTACGCAATTGTCACGTGGAGTAAATTCTGATATTTCTTGCAGAATCGCACGTTCGCGTGATACAGCGAAATCAGGGATGGCCACGTTGCCGCTAGATACGCCAGATATTCCGTGGACCTTGCGATCTAACGTGCTTTATGACTGCAGAATATTACAGAATATATTTGTTAAAAAAATTAGAGCATAATATAGGATCTAACGTATCAAACGTAGCAGAACGTAACAAACCGTCAAGGATGTCCGGTGAGTTATCACAATGCATATTTTCTCGAACATGCGCAACGTTAATGGTTAATGACACGAATATACGATAAGGACGTGCAATTATCGTTTTTTATTATACCGGCTATATCGCACGAAGGTGAACGATTGCGTTCGAGCGCTGAATACAGTACACGAATACACTATTTTGAGATGACTTAGACGTAAGTTTACGATGCTGTTCTTAGAAACAGTTAACTGTGAATTACGTAATCGCAAATTTTTATGGTCGCTTATTAACGTTTCACGCCGCACAATGAAACGTACGTTAGCATGGCGATGCTCCGCGCAAATAACAGGTTTGCAAAATGAATGAACAAAACCGACGTTAACATCATTCATCCGTCCAACTCATCCGGATGCTCGCGCAATACGATCGCGATGTAATAAGGCCGCAACGGGAACGGCGGCAGGAAAGACAAACTTGTTCGCAAGGAGCAACCAACTCGGTTCTACTTACAGAGCGCCGTGACGCGCGCGTCGAGTTCCGACGCTACGTCATCGCCAGAGCACAACGTTGCCCTCGCGTTGCGCCGTGGCCAGGGTGGCTCTCGTTCCGCGATGAGCGCCGAAATATCAGACGCGTGACCTGACCTTCTCGTCAAGAGCAACCGGGGGATTCCGAGAGAAGAGAGGAAGAGCCCGGGTCTTCCCAGAGACCCGGGGACACCTGAATCGTTCGACAATCCTTTGAAAATCACCGCTCTCTTCGGAGCACCAGCTGCTCACGGCTGAGCACGCGGTCGACGTCGAAGGTGGTGGCGACGGCGACGGTGGGGCAGCATCGGCTTGGAACCCATTGCCGTCGCCTGAAAACCGCCACTGGATATTCGTTCCCTCATCGCTGCCACGGCGATATCCACCTATCTCTCACTCTTGTAGCGAACGCGCTATCGCCGGCCGAGTGAGCGCGAGAGAGGATAATCGCGGTCGCCGCGCGACTCTCGGACACCTGTTGCGCCGGCCGTCGGCGCAGTCGACGCCGGACAGTTGCGCTCGCACGTCCACGGGAGCTCTCCGACGACGAAGACGGGATCGGTGGATCGGCAGCGGCTGTTCCGCACGTTTCGAAGAACGATCGTACCTGAAGTAAGATCGCGCTCCACGTGATACTCGCGATTTCGAATTAGAGCTCGAATTTTTCATTGGTGAAGTTCTTCCGAAACACTGCACCGTAAATATAGCGAATACTGATCGAGGACACATGCACGCTCGTGAATAGTACTCGAATAATGCACACGAAGTTTAGAATATACTTGGAGAAGGTATAAGAGACGCGTGAAATATTGTAAATGATCTTATGTGAATGAAAAGTTCATTATTTTGATCTAGACATTTTATTTTCTGTAGACATTGATCGCACATGTATACGGTAAATTGCCAGTAAACGCTAACCAGATAATACAACAATTTAGAGGAACGTTTGAAAATTGATGCTTAAAATGCCCATCATGTTTTAGATATTCTATTATCTCGAAACTTGTACTGTGGAAATTATCAGTGATAATTACTTCATTTTGAAATATTAGCGTCTGTGTTGACAAAATGTCGCAAATAACTGTCTCTTGTCCATCTAACTTTATTTCTTCGTGTTTCGAATAACGATCAACGGTAATCGCGAGTCACGAGTGGCAGTTTAACCGCACGCAATTTCGTAATGTAGCCAACGCGAATTCCGCAATTAGACGGTCGCCAGAACAGTCTCAACATTGTCGTTCACCATCATCGGAAATGACAAGTCCATTCCGCCTTAATCCGTAATTCGTAGAACGTTAATTCGACGCGCATACTTGAAGTCTTAATTTAATGTATGCAAATAAGTTTAATGCTAGCGCAGCAAGGTTCGACGAACGTAAAATTGAGACAGTTATTTGCACGCAACTTCTTCTTTATTATTATAACTTATTATTACTGAAAAAGTTGACATATTTATGAAAAACATTAAAAGCGAATGTCATGACTTGATTTTTATGAAAAATGCAAAACATTTAATCGTGCCTGTCAGTCAAGATTAATTAAATTATTGTTATTTTCTACCGCTAAATTGCACAATACTTGATATCAATAGTACAAAGGTGCATGACTCGCGAAGACATGTATCTCACGTATCGTGTAGCATCAATTGTACCTAAATGATTAATACGATTGGACTCATTTTTCTCTCAATGTTAACAAAACATTCGTCGATATCGTAGACAAATCTGAAGGAGACGTCTATCGACCAACTGTAGCTAAAGGAATCAGGATCAAATCGCCGACGAAGTTCCAGCAGCAAGAATGTCGCTAAAATTAGCGGATGACCAGCGATTCGCTCTGATGAAAGTAAGTTGTGAAATAAAAAACAATTCATCAATTCAGAAACTTAAAAAATTGTCGCGATAATATTATACAGCAGCGAAACGTGAATAATGCCTCATTATCATATATTTTGAGTTTTTTAGCGATAAATGACGTGTATACTGAACATATCAATAATGCGTTGTTATAATGATGCTAGTATGACACTTCTACGGTATTTAGCCTTTTAAGAGATAAATTTGTTGCACGTTTGAAATTTATTGATGCAATCTTTTAATAAAAGAAAGTTTTCGCTCTGACGAAACGATTTCGTACTGCGCGTAGATTGCCTTTACTCCTTGATGATCGTTCACCTTCGGTATTTGGAACGAGCATTTTTTGTGGGTAGCGAGCATCAGATGGCGAATGAAACAGTGATTGACAGTGTTTTTCGATAGTGCGTTAGAAATGAAAGAATCTATTTTAAATCGTATTTCTTTTTTATAGTAAAAGTCGATTATTTCATCAGAAGAATTTGTCAACAGAATAAAATTCGATTCTTCACTTTCGAGTACGGCGTTTTAGTCTTCTCTTTGGATCATATACTTGGCATCTCGATAAATAACAATTCTATTTTCACGCTGAAGAACATGATGTCAACACAAAGTAAAGTCTATATATATATATTTTACACAATATTCAAACGAAAACAGATTTAGTTTTTCCACTCTTGACCAGCATTAGTGCGCAACCAGTTTTTGACCGACGTGTTTTCCTTTTTTGTTACCAAACGAGAGGGAATGTCGCGTCGCACCGAGACTTTCATTGCTGACCGAAGACAAGTCATGGCACGTGACCGAGGACAATCAGATGTGCGCAAATTCAACGAGACACGACACACTTTGAGCAGTCCCCGATACATAAATTCGACGTCTTGAATTACGACATTAAAATGCATGCAGAAATGAAATGATGACTCTCGCGACTTTGAATTTGCAGATGATCCTTTCTTGACTTGCCCCAGTTGAGTGAAGCAATCACGCACTTGGTAGAAACTACTAAGCTAGAAGCTATTAGTTGGAGATATAAAATAGACGCAGATATAGAATAAACGCAGATGTATAAGAAATAACGCCAAGATAACGAATAAGAATGTAAAATAATGAAATAGAAATGCAGAATCGAATTAATGTAATATTCTCTTAGGAATAATCTTGTTCTGAAGCAACACTGGTAACATCCTTGAATAATATAATGATAAAAAATTCTTTAATGTCTTATTATAAATTCTTACTTTGTGTCTGATTCTTCAATAATGTTATTTGCAGCGCAAACCGAACAGTCAATCACAATTCAATTGAGAAAAGAACTAATATATGCAATGATTATTCAATTATCACTTGCTTTTTATGAGACGATACTATGAAAGAAATTAAACACAACTTTTATTCGTTTTTCGACCGGTTTTTATGTCGATAATGATTGTCAAAGATCGTCAACAAATTTACGATTCTCCGTTAAGCTTCTTTTCACGATTCAAATAAAAATGATTAAGGAATAGCAAGCAGATTGCCTACACGGAGAGGCATCCGCAGGCATCAATCCTGATCAATCCTGTTTACTGATCGGGCATTCTTGATCAGCGTTTCATGCATTCGATGTGAGCTCAGGCTACGTGCAAAACGTGGAAAAAGAACGGATCTTTCCGCTAATATCGATCTTCACGAGCGAATACAAACCAATACACTTGACTCGAAATAATAACTAAATACAAACACGATTCTTTTGGATAGTGTAGATCTCGACGGATTCTAGTTTCTTTTACAGGTGGGAAACCGGTTTAGCCGACAATCATACACGTGACTCACAAGAACGTTGATCCTCTCACCCATGAGTGCGCTTTATTCCGTTCTTACCCATCGACCATAAGATCAATGTAATAGTTAACAGTTATTTCGATGCAATGTTAACATAACATACATACCGTTCATTTCGTCTGCGGTGCAATGATCATTCGCAACGCAATGAGGTAATCGACGCAGAATCATGATTTACAACGTTAATTGATACGGATTTCACTCGAGTTATTTTCGAAAGAAATTTTCGCGTTTACATTAATGCAGCTTTAACTTCGATAAATCAACAAGATAATTAATGTGTTAGCATTATGAGAAATATTAACTTTATATAAATTATTATATTCATCATCATGTTTTTTATTTATATTACTGCTCCCTTTAAGAAAAATATTGGCTTTAAAGAAAATATTATGACATATTTTATTTACGCTTAACTCGATGCATGGATCATAAAAACGCGTCATTCGCGTTATCTCTCATAATCCGCTTCTCAAAGATGAATGATGCACTTATGGAAGCAAATCTGCATCGTAAGCAATCGAATCATTAACGTTGTATCCAAAACTTTGCCCCGTGATTTCTTAAAGCTTTCAGTGAAAGTAAAAGTGGTTGCTTTAACGTTGGCGGTTCGGTGTAACAAGTCAATAAGGACCGTCCGATGGAGACTACATCGACAATTAGAGAGCCAAGGAGGAAGTTTCACTTCCTCACATTTGCGAGACATGTCGATTGTATTTCCTGCAAATCATAATTAATTTGTGCATACAAAAACTATCAACGTTGATACAGGTAAAATCGCCACTTAGACACCTAGTTGTTTCCGCACGGAGAGAAATCAACAAATAAAACACCTCGTGCAAATACACGTGAATAAATAAAAACTGACCATTTTTAAAACGTGTGCGTACGTGTTACACGCACAATTATACATAAACAATTTCGTTTTGTCACTAATATATGTATGTAATCATTTAATTGACCGTGATCATGCGCAATTGCTTTTAACAATATTATTATTCAATAATTCATAATAAATAAAAAATAATCTGTCTTTTTCCTCTTCTAGTTCAGACGGTCCGTGCAAGACATCCTGCAACCGCACCACGATGACTACTTTTTGCTTCGCTGGCTGAGAGGTATGGATCTGATATACACATATTTATGCGCTATTGAAGCAAATTATATTAAATAATTCTGAATAAGTATTAACTTTTTTCTTTGCACATACATAAAGCAATCACGCGCGTCGTGAACAACATTCGCGCTATTAACGTGACGTTGCATTCTACTGGTTTCGCTGGTCATGTGGAAATAGTTTTTAGTGAAGCAATTACATTGTTTTGAAACTACAAGACATAGGGGAACTCCGCATTATTGATCATTAATTATCTGCAAAGGAAACTGTGCTTCTTGCTAAAATGACGCCATTCGTGATTACTTAAACAATAATAAGATTCTAAACATGCATTTAGATCAATTACTTATTTAGTGAAAATTGTATCTAATTCAATATAACAACATAGCAATTCTATGCCCGAAATAGTAAACTTTTGTACATTATTTTTGAATTATCATATAATATTATAAAACGTATTACGTAACTTGTTCGTTTATATTGATCTTGATGTTAGAAATACAGCAATTATTTTTTACGCGATTCATTGTCATCATTTGTCACATAACTATGTAACGAAATTATCCTATCTTTTTTTAGCTAGAAAATGGGATCCTACCGCTGCAGAAAAGATGTTGAGAGATGTGAGTAAAAAATATATAATTTTGGTTATCACAGTTATTAATTTTCACTGCTATTATATATCATATAATAAACAAGATGCATGTGTGTTTTATATATTATACGATCAGTAGATGCTCCGATTATGCATTCAACACTCGTTCACTGATTAGATTCGCATTCACATTGTGTAAAACGCAGGCGAATCCAATTGAGAAAGTCTGGTGAAACACGTTCCAGATACGGTCACTGAGCCTTTTAAATTTCTCTGCCACGTGAATTATCCGCAAGTCATTAAATATTAACGCGGCAGGCACAAATTTTGCGCACCGCGCTATAGTTCGTTACATCCTAAAAAATGAACTCCTATTTTAGTGAGAAATGTTCATCAGCTGCTAAAGTTCAATGCCATTTTAAGAAAACACATATCATCTTCATTCAAGAATTCGCCTAGTAACAAATATAATTATTTAAAAAATTGCTGTAAATAATCATTCTGTAGTAAAAACTCTTTAATTTAGCATGGAAGATTTAACATAATGTACTACTCCAAAACATTATAATTTGAAATATTTATGTAACGCGTATGATGTGTAGTATAATTAATTAATTTTTCTGAGTAGTGATTGAATGATATGCTTGCATCATTCAAAGTAATTACGGCTACTACTTTTGCGCGAATAGATAAGTAAAGATACATACTTTTCCGGGTATTTACAATATTGAAGATTACAAGTAACTACCGACATCAATTTCGCTGTTTTTTATTCCCAGAGATGTTTTACATAAAGTAAAAAGCCGCTCATTATGCAGCTTTTTGTAAGTCGAAAGTACTGAAACAATTCTCTGAAACGTTCACATCTGCAGTCATCACATCCGCGTTTAGAGAAGTTTCACGATGATTGAAAGCAGGAGATACACGAAGTGACTAGTATCTTCTGAAGTAATTTCTTCCTGAACGAAGAAATTACTTTTTCACTTTCTATTCCGCTCTGTACTCTGTCATTTCGACATCATTAACTACAAATCGTGAGAGATATTCCTTACGTAGCGTACATTTTTACACTTTCTGTTATAAGTCGTTGCCGTTTGATTGATACTTCTTACCTGATAATTTTGATTGCACAATCTCACTCTTTTTACGATAATAATAAAAACATTGAGAAAACATTTAATTATAGTCTTTGGAATGGCGAAAACAATGGGATGCCGATAATTTATCCGACTGGAATCCTCCTCAGATATTAAAGGATTACTTGCCTTACGGATTAAGTGGATTTGATAAGGACGGCGCACCAAGTAAAGTCTTTAAAATATCTATAATCTCTAAATTGCTCTAAATATCTCTATGTATCTCTAAATATGCTCTAGATATCTATAATCTATAAGTTGCTCTAAATCATTACCAATGATTTATGTCATTACATTTTTGAAATATGTTCAAGGGAGAGAAATAGTTATTAATTATAAAACAAATGTTAATCTTTTCATTAAATAAGAAACACAATTATTCAGAAAGAATTATATTGCAATAATATATATATTATTGCAATATATCGAGAATAATCGAAAATAAATTAAACGAGGAGAAGTTTGATAAACTTCAGTATCGTTATAGTGAAAGTACGTTGAATATATGTCGATTACATTTCGATGTGATAGTAGAAAGAACTGTTATTTCGCAATATCTCTTTTAATCTGGCGTGAACGTAATGATACTTGTTAGGGCTTGGAACAAGTTTTAATAATACTTGTTAGGACTTGGAACAAGTTTTCATATTTTGGTAAAGAATTCGGTCAAGGTGTCTGCCCGTAACACGCTCTTTTGAAGAGAGTACTTTTCCCCATAAGAAAGACCATGACCGCGATTTTATACTGTTTCCAGGCACGAGTTATATTTTTTTAATAAGTCTCTTTTCATAGAAAAGTTTCATTCTCGTGCCCAAACCTAAAGATTTTCAACTTTCTAACGAAACAACCAGCTTTCTACTGTTCTTTTCTGTTAAGTGGACAATACTTCCAAAGCTGTCGAAAATTTGACATTTTTTTTATTATTTATAGACATATTTTTGTTTTAAATTATTAATTATTTTACGAATACCGTAAAAACTGGATAAATGCAAAAGCATATAAGCATAAACGATATTTTTATAGTAATCATCATACCGTTTGCCGGGATGGACATGTACGGCGTATTACATGTGGTAACTCAAAAAGACTTCATCAAAGCTGCAATAAAGATTTTGGATCATTATCTAAAATTAGCTAGGGAGCAATCAAAAAAACATGGACAGGACGCCAACCAACTAACTGTTGTTTTCGACATGGAAGGTTTCAACCTTAAGCAGTATTTATGGAGACCAGGTAAAATATTCAGGTAAAATTGTAGGTGAATCTAGGAAGTGTAATATAATAATAAATCTTGATAACTTTTAATAAACCTTAGCGACAATATGTTCTTCACTTCGGTCTTTTGTGATTACCTCATATTTGTGTTATTACAGCTGGCGAAATGGTACTCCTGCTAATCCAAATGTACGAGGCAAATTATCCCGAAATTCTAAAGACATGCTTTATTATTAATGGTGAGTTCAGTAAAACATGAGCATTACAATACAATAGCGGTTTTATAATTAGCGATAAAATACACGTAATTAAAGTCATTTCCAATTCTATTAGTCTTAAGCCTATTTCTCGCAGTTTTTACAGCAGACAATAGAAAAACCTTTGGTAATAGAATAGATAATAGAAACAATAAATTGAAAATTAGCAAATAATAAAAAAAAACAATCTAGGATATTTAAATTTATAGCGCCAAGGGTCTTCGCTTTTGCATTCTCCGTTGCGAAGAAATTTATGAACGAATACACATTGTCGAAAATACAAATCTATAAAGCGGATCCGCCGAAATGGCAAGAAGCAATATTTAAAGTTGTACCAAAGGATCAGTTACCTGCTTATTTTGGTGGAACATTATACGATCCAGATGGCAATCCGAGACTTTCTTCCAAGGTAACATATAAATAACTTGGGCTTTTTCTCTAAGTTATATACAATTTATACTGGACAAATATGGGAAAATTTCGTTAAAACAATAATAAGACTTTAATTATTCATTAATATATTAACACATTGCAGACGTATAACAAAATATCTTGCATTTCATATTACGCACATAATTTTAAGATATTTGTTAAAAATAAGTATTTAATATGACAATTTTTAATTATTAATAACTCATAAATAATTAAAAAATTCTTGACGCAAAAAAGAAAAAAAATACTTTACGCAAAAAAAGAAGCTGGTCACTGGATGTAGTTAGCAATATACAAAAAATGTCTGGTCCGCAATTAAAGTGATCCTGGAGTGACTAGTGAAAAGTGTTGCCAATTGCACACACACATATACAAAACTTACAGTTGAAATGCTTTTTATAAAAATTTCGCAATTTGTACGCACAAAATTGCGGTTGTTTACAATCGGGATAAAATAAAGGAATATAATGAAGCTTTTCGAAGTGACTTTAGAAGTGTAGTAAAAAAGAATAGTATAAATGAAAATTTTGCATGTATATATAAGTATGTACAAGATTTTCATTTATACTATTCTTTTTTATTACACTTCTAAAGTCACTTCGAAAAGTTTCATTATATTCCTTTATTTTATCCCGATTGTAAACAACCGCAATTTTGTGCGTACAAATTGCGAAATTTTTATAAAAAGCATTTTTTTGTGCAAATGGCAGCACCATCGCGAAAAAATTCCCTAATCACTCCAGCATCCCCTTAAGTGTTAAGATATTTAGTATTAAAAAAATAAGACTTTAATTATTCATTAGTATATTAACACATTGCAAACGAATAACAATCTTGCATTTCATATTACGCACATAATTTTAAAATATTTGTTAAAAATAAATATTTAATATGACAATAATTTGTAATTATTAATAACTCATAAATAATTAAAAAATTCTTGACGCAAAAAAGAAAAAAATACTTTACGCAAAAAAAAGAAGCTGGTCACGGGATGTAATTAGCAATATACAAAAACTGTGTGGTCGGCAATTAAGTGTTAAAATATTTAGTATTAAAAATTAGACTATTTTTTTACAAAATTTTTCCTACAAAAATTCGGTCGAGAATTCTACTATTAATTCTACATTTCATCTATTTTCGTTTATATATACTTTCATTTAATTCACTTGTTACATTGTACATTATATTATCTCAGAAAATTATGATTGGGACTTTTCTAGATTTGCCAAGGTGGTAAGGTACCGAAAGATATGTATGTTAACAATACCGATAAGTCAAACGAGGATTATACTACGGTGATTGTTCGAAAAGGTGGAAAATTGGAATTTGATATCGATACATCTGAAGTGGGTTGTATATTGAGGTAAACGCTTTCGAAATAAGGGGAATTTTGATTTTCTATCTTGCTTTCTATTGCTAAATCATATTGTATGCGGGAATTACAGTTGGGAATTCCGAAGCGAGGATCACGATATCAAGTTTGGAATATTGAAAAAGGACACTGCAAATGGCACGCGGACGGAAGTTATACCTCTTCGAAGAGTTGCATCCCATCAATCAGACGAAGTCGGAGTATTGACCTGTGAAACTCCGGCGACATGTAAGTTTATATTGTTTAAGGAGCGACAGCAACGATAACAATGAATAATATAATTTATCTGTTTTTTCTCTAGATTCTATCGTCTTCGATAACTCTTACAGTCTTCTGAGAAATAAAAAGGTTCACTATGCCGTGCGTGTGCTACCACCAGCGGAACAACAGAAAGTGACAGTAAAGGCGTAGTTTTAAATGGGTTTCGTTAGGAAATTTACCGATATACCAGTTTCTATACTACGTTCTTTTTTTTCGCCTTACGATCCGAGTGAATAAAATGTGAGGGTGAAATATACTTTGATTTTTGCGGTACATCTAAGTGAAAGATAAATTTTTTGCAATTATAGATTCAGTTATATGTAATACGTAATTCCTCCATAGAATAAGTCTAATTCATTATAATTTGCAAAATCACGTGATGGTCTTTGTTGCACAGCTGCATGTATGTATAAATCTTTTATAGCTTTAAAATATATTCCTTTTTCAAAGCGAGATAATGGAAGGGATAATAATTATACAGAAGGGTAGAGTAATATATATGGGATGAGGACGTAGTTTGCATGTAACATTTATAATTGAAAAATTGTATAATGTACCTTTTATATAAAATACAAAAATGTATTTTAAAAAACGAGCATTCAATCCTCTCCGTCCTCATGCAATAACATGTCTATAAGGTCAGCCTGCAACAATTGGTTGCCCTCTAGACGTTTTTGAGTACCCCATAAGGCCAGAGTTGGCAAAACCTTCAATTTGGTAATAGGATTTGTCCTGAATGGACAGTTTTGATCTTTCCAGCTAATGCAACATACAGAATTACTCCAAAGGATTTTGTTCTGTCGCCAAGTCGCAAATAATATTATCGCAGATAGTAGATGATCATTTTACTTACAATGCTCTGTCACCAACTTCCACTACCACTAATTGCATTTCCCGAGAAGAATCCGCTGCTTCTAGAGCTTGTTCGAGAACTGGCTCAGCTGAAATAGAAATCATTTACAAATTATACGTTAATAGTATGAACATAATTCTATTACACAAGAATCATAATAATTATTAGCGTAATATTATTCCTACATACATAATATAAAATTAAAAATTTAGTTAAATTTAATTTTCTAAATCTATTGGGTTGGCCAAAAAGTAATTGCGTTTTTTTCCAATAGATGGACATACATATCTTGAAATGTAACTAACTTCATTCTAAACCGCAAATTCATTATGTAGGTTAACAACTCACAGTTCAAGCTTGTTTTAGAAAAGGAAAGTACACGATTTCGTTAACAATTGTTTGTTTGCCGTCGATTTCAAAATGGAAAATCAAAAAGAACATTTTCGTCATATTTTGTTTTATTACTTCCGAAAAGGGAAAAACGCTGTGCAAGCTCATAAAAAGTTATCTGATGTATATGGCGAAGATGCTTTAAAACTGCGGCAGTGTCAAAATTGGTTTACTAAATTTCGATCTGGAGATTTTAATGTGAAAGATGCACCACGCTCAGGAAGGCCAATCGAAATTGATGATGACAAAATAAAGGCACCGATCGATTCCAATCGGCGTTTAACGACACGAGAGATTGCTGAGAATCTTAACATATCGAAATCGAGTGTTGAAAACCATTTAAAACGACTTGGATACATTAGTAAGCTCGATATTTGGGTACCACATGAGCTCAAAGAAATTCATCTCACTAAGCGTATTGACATCTGCGATTCTCTTTTGAAACGTGAGGAAAATGATCCATTTTTGAAACGTATGATAACAGGCGACGAAAAATCGATCGTCTACAACGTCAAACGAAAAAGATCGTGGAGCAAGCGTGATGAACCTGCTCAAAGCACTTCAAAAGCAGATATTCACCAAAGAAAGATTATGCTGTCAGTCTGGTGGGACTTTAAAGGTATTGTGTATTTTGAGCTGCTTGCAAGGAATCAAACCATTAATTCAGACGTATACTGTCGTCAACTGGATAAGTTAAATGATGCCATCAAACAGAAACGTCCAGAATTGGTGAATCGCAAAGGTGTTGTGTTTCACCATAACGCTAGACCACGTACAAGTTTGGTCACTCGTGAAAAATTGTTGCAGCTTGGATGGGATGTGTTACCACATCCACCATATTCGCCAGACCTGGCACCATCAGATTACCATTCGTTTCGTTCTTTGCAAAACGCCTTGAATGGTAAAACCTTGACTGCTGATGAGGATATGAAATCGTTGTTGGAATTGTTTTTTGCTGAAAAAGATAAGAACTTTTTTGAGCGCGGAATTTTGAAGTTGCCTGAAAAATGGCAAAAGATAATCAAACAAAATGGACAATATATTGTTTAATAAGGTTTTTGTTTCCCACGAAAAATTCGCCTTTTATTTATATAAAAAAAAACGCAATTACTTTTTGGCCAACCCAATAATTAAATCTAAATTTTTGCATCTTAGCGAAAAATTCCTAACATGTAAATTCCTAAACTTCAAAAACAATACGATTTTGACGAATTCACTTTCAGCACAAAAAGATGTGATTTATGCAATAACTATCCTTTTTCTTTCTTAATCATTCACACACCATTCTATGTTCCCAGCTGAACTGTATAGAACTGTGAACATCGTTCATATTCAATCCATTCTAATTCTAGAATGCATTTATGAATTTTATACTAGCTCGTTGGACTGACGATCAAAACAAAAGACGGAGGTTATGTGTCTTTAAAACGCAAGTAGCAGAGTACCTTCCACACAATCTGGACACCAGCTTTTGGTAGTGTCCGGTAGCTTTGTGCCGGTATACAGCATGAAAATCGGATTCTCCGTTACTTTAAGATCCTTTGTAAACTCGAGGAAGTTTTCGTAGCCCTGCACATGACGACGTTGAACCATGTTCGATAAATTGCACCGATTTAACCTGAAACCTCGACAAGTTTTTATTATGTCACATACACCTCGAATCTAACTTTCACTCAAATTTTAACTTAAATTTTTTAATTTTAAGTTAAAACGAATCTGGTTTTTGCATAAAGACGCACTAAAAGTTCTATCACAGCTATTCTCTTGTGCTGTCCTAGTGGAGTTTATTGCGGTTCAGTTTTTTCACAACTTACGCGTTCTTTCGGCTCGAAGACCTTTTTAGCGCCCCCAATAAAGCGCGTAGCCCTGCGTGATTCGTCTTTAATTTTCTTTAATTTTAAAAGAGAAATTGCAAACCGTGCACTCTGACATAAAAATGCTTGCAGGTCACAGTTTGTCTCGGCAATATGGACGATCGATTCACGAGAAAATTTGCCAGACTCAATCCGATAATGCGGATTCTGCTTTATTAAAGTAACGAACGACGGTCGCGTGACTTTATCGCCTGCAGAGATAACCGGCTACTGTTATCTTCGTTTGTGCGATATGTGCGGCGTTATCAGACTTGTTGCATCTCTCTCTAATTACAGCTATTAAGCTTATCGCTATAAAATGCATATTTCAATAGCCGTTAAATTGTGATATAGACAAATTATGTCTTTGATAATCTCGCACGATTTTCGGCCTAAATAAAGGTACACATATACATATGTATGTGATGTGTACATTAATTATTGTACATTATTATACGAGGTATTAGAAAAAAATGCATCGAGCGTAAATAGTTCCCTAATAATCTTATTTTATTCTGGCACTTGTTATTTTATTCCGTGCTGTGTTCTTTAATTTTAATTACAAACGTATCTATGATCTTATATTATAGTTTTATTAGTTTTATTTTAATAGAACTAACGAAACAACGTTGTGCATCAACGTCCATTTAAGGAAGAAATCAGAAACAGCGTAATTTTTGAAAATGGCGGAACAACGCTTAATTAACTGATTTGGATTTCACGATATTACGCAACATGTCAGCACGTACGTCTATATAGGTGCTCCACGCGTAGTATCGGAGATCTTTATTCGAGCTCGAGTGACGCACTTGCATTCTAGGAATTCATATACGCAGACCAGTAGCTTGAAACAAAGAAAGAAGAACAAAGCGCGGAGATCTTAAATGATTTCAATGGAAACCGCCACAGACAGAAATGATGCGAATGTCGTGAATATAGTCGTGGTATTTCTCTCTCTCTCTCTCTCTCTCTCTCTCTCGAGAGAGAGAGAGAGAGAGAGAGAGAGAACAGCGCGAGTTAATGCACGGGATGCCATAAATTGAATTATTCGCCGGTTGACGGGTTATGTGGGTTGCACGGGCGTAGCGATGAACTGAGACCTTACAAGCGCTCCCCGAGCGAAAGGTGAAAATGCGAGAGGCGAAAGGTGAAAGGTAAAGATTGTAAAAATAGTTATATACCGTTCGTCGCAAAAAACAGTCTCGTAGAAATGAGTGAAATGTCATTCTCAACTTCTCGAAACTATGAATTTACGTTAGTCACAAACTTTTACACAAAAAATACAACAAGTTTAACAATAAGTTTCGTCTCCGAACGAGCGGATTTTCTGAAGGGCTGCGCGCGGCAGATTCGAACTTGCCGCGCACAGTGGGAGTGCGTGGGAGGCTCGTGACGACAGCGACGCGTTACGCGATTGGGCGGCGCTCGCGTACCCCCACTCCGGCATGGCTGTGACACGACGAGCCCGTGGCCGTTCCGGTGAACGAGGCTGTTTGGCATTCCATCGTGCCACGAGTAGGGCTCGCGCGTTGAATGAAGCACCCGAGCTGGCAACAGCTCCGGCGTGAGGGATCATCTGGCGTGCTCTAGCGAGGTGGAGCAACTCGCTCGTGACCAACGAGACTCCACCGCGAGTGAGACGCGTCGTCAGCGAGGGACACCGTGGCCCAGCACGATGTCGGCGATCTTCGATATCGAGCTACAGGACGCGGGCCTGCTGCACCGAGACGAATCGGACTACGAGGACGAAATCGACGCGGTAAGTGGTCTCTTCGCCCTCGTTTCACAGCTGTTCACGGTCCCGGGAATCGGAGGACCGCGTGCCCAGATCCTCCCGATTACGATCTCGGCACGTTATCACGAGCGTCCGCGGGACCACGCGAGCGCGCGTGAACGCACTAATAACGCCGCATCTGTTTTGATCTTTTCGCAGGAGGAATACGAAATCGATCAAAGTGTGAGCGAGATCACAGAGTGAGTAGTTAACGCGGTATATTGCGACGCGCGATTGCCACACGGGAAAACTCGTCACGATATGACTGACGAACATTTTATACTTTGCAGTCCATGCGTCAATTTGGACGCTGTGATGACTGTATCGATATACGAGGAGAGTATCAATCAGCGCGAGAAAGTTGGACCAGTAGATTTCGAATTGTGCAAAGTTATCGGAAAAGGCGGATACGGCAAGGTTTTCCAAGTGCGCAAGAAAACTGGAAATGACAGCGGCACGCTCTTTGCTATGAAGGTATTGCATCTGCTTGTGCGTTGAATGTTCTACCAAGTCAGCCACGTGTGCACGTGGTGAAGGCAGGGAAATCTTTATTTTTTCATAAGTGCATAAAACTTGAAAATTGTGAAAAAATTGACTTTCATATCATTCCAGGACCTTTCCAGGACCTTTCCTGTTATCTGCTCACCACTGTCTGCAAATTCAGTTCGCACTGTTATTATTTACATTGATTCAGTTTATATTTTATATGTCACTCGGAATCCAGCAAATAGTGACGAATAGATAACAGGAAAAGGTTAGGTTACATCACCTCAGATTAGGTTACATTGGATTTTAAATACCAAAAGTGATCGACAGGAAAGGTCGTATAATCCTGTATGAAAACTATATTGTGTGCTCGCAAAAGTTCGTATGACGTCAAAACCTTCCTTCCGTTTCTGTTAATTTCTTCCTTCTGGATCTTTCTATTGCTTTCAGATGGCATTGATTTATTAATTCCAAGTTGCCCTGCAACTGAACTTCTTTTAACTGAATTATTGGGACGAATTTTCGTTGAGCGATGCTGTCAATTCACTTTTCTCCAATTCATTGTGACCTTATAAACTTTTGCAAGCATAATTTCACATTGTTAATATGTGATGTTCTGTATTTTACGTTGTTCAATAGAATTTCTAGAAACTTTTAGCTATATTTTAACGATAAAGATATAAAGAGATGCAGAGATGCAACAGCTTGCTAAATATTTATTATATATTTATGAAATTCATAAGAAAAATTAGTATACAATTTGCATACATTTTATTATCAATATAAATTGGAGCTATATTGCGTATCTTGCAGTATTATTTTATTGCCAAATGCTTTTATTCCTTCTTTATTAATCATGGATATTATTTTCTATCTCCTAAAATAGGTATTACGTAAGGCTTCCATTATAAAAAATCAGAAAGATACAGACCACACAAAAACTGAAAGAAATATTTTGGAATCCGTAAAGGTTGGTTTACTTATTTATTAACACTTTCATTTATATAAAATATTCTGTATTCGATTATATTATAAATTACATTCACGTACAATCTATTAAATATTCTACAGAGAAAAAGACATTTATATATCTCCAATATTTTTAATTTGCAATAAGAGTTCTTTTTATTCCATCAATATGCAAAGTATCAATTCATATATTTATGTTTCCATGTGGCAGCATCCTTTTATCGTAGATCTCAAATATGCTTTCCAAACTCATCATAAATTATACCTAATACTGGAATACATGTGTGGCGGCGAGCTGTTTCAACATTTAAATAATGAAGGAATTTTCTTAGAAGACACTGCGCGGTAAGCACAATGTTCTCAATCATATTTCGCGTACGTACATTTCGCATTCTGTTTCACGCTATTTTTTTCACACAGATTTTACTTGTGCGAAATTATATTGGCTTTGGAACATCTCCATTTACAGGGAATTATATACAGGTACCACATGTTCTTAATTTTAAGTCGTATGGTTGCAACGAGAGTGTATTAAAAAACACGTATTATTGAAATTGTATAATCTAATTGATTGACTGTCTTGTACATTGCACATCGGAGATTAATCATTTATTATAAATTTATAATTATTTGTATAAATATTTCAGAGATTTAAAGCCAGAAAACATTTTACTGGATGCGGAAGGGCATATTAAGTTAACTGATTTTGGACTATGTAAAGAACATATACAAGAGGGTGCTCTTACACACACATTCTGTGGCACTATCGAGTACATGTAAGAACTATAAACTATAAATTTGTTAGTCGAAACATTCTTTCGATATTTGTATTAATCATTATTTTATTCCGTACAAAGGGCGCCGGAAATTTTAACGAGAAACGGACATGGCAAAGCAGTAGATTGGTGGAGTTTGGGAAGTTTAATGTATGACATGCTTACGGGATCTGTATGTATTATTATTGTGTGTAGCCTGAAAGAGAGATGTATCATACATCATCTTTATTTGAATCTTTATTATTAAATTTTTAGCCACCGTTCACGTCAGATAACAGAAAGAGAACTATCGATAAGATTCTTCGTGGCAAATTAAATCTTCCACTGTATTTGACTGCTGATGCCAGAGATCTCATTCGAAAATTGCTGAAAGTTAGTATTTGCGAATCGATAAATGTAAACTTTTATATTTCGAAAGATGTTTTGTATGAAATGTAATTCGCTTTATATCTCAGTTTTCAATATAAAATCGTTTTTAAATAAATATTTTTTGGTGTAGAGGCAAGTTTCACAGAGACTAGGAGCCGGCTCGTC
Source organism: Ooceraea biroi (assembly GCF_003672135.1). Lineage (NCBI taxonomy): Eukaryota > Metazoa > Arthropoda > Insecta > Hymenoptera > Formicidae > Ooceraea > Ooceraea biroi. The sequence continues at coordinate 5,670,832 of NC_039506.1, forward strand.
GGACGGCGAGCAAGTGAAGGCACACAGATTTTTCAGACATATCAATTGGCATGATGTATTATCCCGAAAATTAGTACCACCTTTTACACCAAAATTAAAGAGCGATGATGACGTGTCCCAGTTTGACAAGAAATTTACCAGTGCAGCACCAATAGATTCGCCGGTGGAGTACACCTTAAGCGAGTCGGCCAATGGAGTGTTCCAGGTATATACAAGTTTGAATTTAAATTTTTTTAAATTTACATCTTACCTTTAGACTGCTTTGTAGACCCATTTGTTTCAAATGATAAACATACTGGCTGTGCTTTATAATGACACACTTTCTCCCTAGGGATTTACATATGAAGCACCAAGCATATTGGATGACGTATTTTCTCCGCAATCGCGATATCTGAGTAGCATGTCGCAGCCACGAATCGTGAACGCTAGGAGTCCTCGTAAAACAACTATACGTGGCTTCTCACCTCGGACACCACATTTTCATCTTCACAATTTACATCTACAAAGGTTAGCGCATGAATATTATAAATTCGTATTTTTAACCGTATCTTTATGGTGTTTTCGCAAGCAGTACGTACCAACGTTATACGCGATTTTTTTCAGTTAAAATAGAAAAATAATTTTTTAGGCATGGCGGAATGAACAACACGGAAGATACGGAAATGGTTGAACTAGAATAACCATTACTGTAGGATCATAATAGGTAGTATTTTTGCCTAACTGCTAGATATCCATGATACTCAGGGAGGGATTTTGTAATTTAGCATAGTTAGGGAATGGATACGGCATCCATCATCACTTCTATTGGATATCTAGTAGTTACGATTAGCTAATTTCTTTTTTATTCTACACGAAAGAAAAACAAATTTATAGGAAATATATCGATCGAGATATATGATGACTTAATGGCAACACGGCAGTCATTCGGTAGCTTTTACGGGAGGGATAGGAAACGAGGGAGGAGTTGCAATTTTGGGAGTAAATGCATTACGATGAAATGATCTGCCAAGAGATATATTGTTTAAATGATTATAATGCAAAGTTATTTCGAGTATTTGTTTAAAAAGTTTATTAAAAGGATACGTATGTCGAATTGCATTATTTGCATTCATAAGTGCATGAGATTACATGTTTTGTATCTCATTGTTTAATGCATTGTTTAATGCGGATCGGTTATTATAGGCATTTTCGTTAATGCTTGCAATCACGTTGTTATCATTCGACATTCGACGCCTGTAATTTGTAATGTGGGGGAAAACTAACATAAGCCTTTTAAAAATTTGGAAATATTCAAGCATGACACTTGAATAACGAAAAGCCACATATAATCCTTAGAAGGTAAAGACTTAATCTTGATATGATATTTTTACAATTGAAGATTTATATATGGTGTGTCCCGCTCTGTAACAGTATAAGTTCACCTTTTACCTGGTTACAATGCGGAAAACGATATATCAGCAGAATGTACTAGTTAATGTGAATTAATTGGGAAATTAATACTGATTAATTTGCATTACTCATAACAGCGCGAATTCGCGAAGAGAAAGTTTTGAGAAATGCTACCGCAACCGCTCCGCCATTCAAAACACGTTTTACACGCAACATTGTCAGTTGGGAGAGAATATTTTTCAGCAGTAATAACGTTCCCATGGCAATAATGTAAGAGATAGTTCGCCTAAGTCGAATAACTGTAAAGATGACGAAGTACATAACGCTAACGATGGAATTGCATTTATACACGATAAAAGTTCCTATGCATTGCAAATTTCATTACGACACCATTTATTCCGCGAAATGAGAGAATATTTTGTTAAATGATCATACGCGTCAGTGCCTTGGAGTGAGAACCGCCACTGTTTCGTGTCTCGAAAAGCAAGAAAGCAAAGGTGTGTTTCAGCCATATGATACACGTACGAATCTCTCTATTGCATCCGTATCTCAAACTAAATCACAAGTTATTCTCGTTGCCAGGCACTGATGCCGGATTCGTTGAATGAACGAGAGAAAACTGTCCACCTAGCTCGGTTTATACTTATACGTGAACGAACGAACGATGAATTTATTTTGAGACGACTGTTTTTTACCTGGTATTTCATACTGTCCTTACCGCTTACTTATAGAATTAGAATGATGAATACAAAATCGAGGTGCTCACCACTATTCGGTTGCATTTTTTATTGTCGAGCAATCGTTGTATCTGACACATCTTGTGAGAGGGGGTATTCTTGTCGCGTGGTATTACGCTGGATCACCGAACGGTCAGAATAAAGTACCAGATGAGAACAGTTACCATGGTGACAATGTTACTGCGAAACACACATGGACTTTCCAATCAGAATGAAGAATAGCGTACTTGTTCCTGCGTTACATATATTATGCACAGTATCATCTTACATTGTGTGTGTGTATGTATGTATATATATATATATATACACACACACGACGTTGATTTTACTTACGGAACGCAGTAAAGGAAATAGACATAATAATACTTAAGCGAGAGCGAGTCGCTCGCGAAAAACTCCAAACTACCCAAGTGTTCAATAGGCCATGCTAGCCGGCAGATATCTTTTAATTATTTATAATAGAGACATATGTGCCATAGTCGACATGTAACATTGCCTGAGGTCTCTTATTCTGACGGTCTCTCCCTCTCTCGAGTCTACTTTTTGTCCGTGTGGGAACATTTTCTCGTAGACAAGTTGCATCTCGACTATGTATGTTTGCGTGAGCAAGCGCAGGTATACTATATATACACGTATACACATTACGAAACGTTACTTGCAATGCTGTATTGTATCACGAGAGAAATCTGCGTATTCTGGAATGACGATGAAGATTTTTTTATTACGGTTCTTTTCCGCGTGTGTCTGAAAACGTATATATTTTCAACGTTAAATCGGGAATGTGCCTATAGAGAGAATTGTCAAGACGCTCTATCGAAAGATTTATATATAAAAATATATATATATATTATATATAAAATATGTGTATATTACACTCGATGATATACTGAGATTTGTCATACGTAACCGTGAAAGATAATACTGATTATCTCCTGAGTTACCCGCCGTCTTGATCGTGACGAATACCAAAACCGCAGTATAGACTAATTACCTAAGATTTGCTTTAAATTAAAGCATCCGACGTAACGAAAAAAACGCTGTTCGACATCACTGCCTCGTACAACGCGCGCGCGTTGTCGCTTCTCCCCAGGATTCCGCGACGAATCTTCTTTTACGGAGTCAGGGCATTTATATGCGAGAGATCGAGAGCGCGTCTGAATGCAGTCAGCTGCGAGGGAATTTTGTCGACAGGTCCTAGCATAGATATATGTTAAATATATCTAAATATACTTAATCTAATATATTTAGTCTAAATATATTTAATATATCTATGTAGCAACTCCATCGACGTGCTCTCGACGGAACATTAGTGCTGATGCGGATTATATATGTTCTTTATTGAATATTTAGAAAAAGGATTAGTCTCGTTTCGATGATCAGCAAATAATTAAGATAAACAAAAACTTTCTGATTATATGCCGCATCGTACGACAGTCTCGTGCTCATTTCTAATACGATATGCGTTAGCTTGTTTCTAATAAGTTAAGTGTTAATCAAATTCTATGTGTACGAGTTTTTTCAATACGTATGCTTGACGGCAGCAGTGTCAGCTCTCATTTTATGCTCGGGTGCCGCCTTTGTGCGTCTTAATGCCGATTAATGACGAATGTTCAGTACAAAATTCAGCAGACGGTACGAACGAGAACGTGACATTGCTGCACGCTGAATCGATCGGACGATTCAACGAGGATTGTGACTCGACGATTAGCTCCATATTATATAATGCACAAACTGAGATATGCATATTTATTTGCAGTACGAATGTATTAGTCGTTCTAAGGGCGGAGAATATCATCGAACTATGTGTAACGAAGTCTAGCCATTAGGCGGAAAAGTGATAAATGATTTGATGCTTCCGATATTAAGATTAAATGTAGACTTCTTAATTAACTTATCGCTGCTATGGTTTGTAATCTTCTATAAATCGTATTTACAAATAAACATAACGATTTGTGACACATTTCGTTGTTATATATTGGAGTGTTTGCTCTTAATTTGGTAATTCATTTCTAAGTTATCTAACGTGGGCGTGAAATTCCGCATATTCTTAAAGAGATCATTCGATATCCATGTTTGTGCATTTCGTGGCATAAATTTAAGTCGTATGCGTGCCATGTCAACTGCCACAGTAAAAAAAAAGAAAATATTGGCAATTTTGAGTATTCCTCATTTATTGTATTCGGTCTCGGGATTCTGGAGATGATCGAATACAACAATAATCAGATACCAAGTATGATTTATTTCGTAATTATTCGTAACTCAAAGTTGGGCAACTTGACGGAATCTTTGTTTGCGTCGCAAATATCTCGAGATAAATGCGTGGGTTCGCTCGCACGGATCTACGTACGCGCGAATAAATGAACCGGCATAAGCAGACAGTAGCTAGCTAGCTATCTCCGTCGCTCCCGGTACGTGCACGGTGTTAGCTTGGTTCCATCGGCTTATCCGCGTGGCAGGTGTACGGGGGCGGCGTGCAGCCGCCTACCACGCGGATCGCGTAATAAGATGTATTGCACGCGCACGCCGTATTTCCAGTCATCGGCGTGACAGCATCGGTCGCCGAGCGATCTCCGTGCTCACGTCCACGCCTTTCCTGGAGAGACCTCGAGAGTCGAGACCAGCCGCCTTGCGACGATTCCGATCGATTATCAACGCGTCCAACGTACGCATCACGAGGCACACATCGCTTGACGTTACCGTTCGGCTCTAATCTTCCTGGCTATTTGGATGGATCATCACGATAATTAGTGGAAGATAATCTGGTGTCTCAAAAGCAACGTGTGTGAAGTTAGCCCCGCACTTTTTGAATTTCATCTTTTTCTTGATTGTGCTGAATTGTGCTACGTTTGTGCCGTATTGTGCCGCAAACCGCAGTTCAATATCTCAAACCGTTTTCGAAAAAAAAATAAAAAACGAAAAATTTGGTAGCCCCGCACTTTTCGAATTTTGAATTTTCATTAATTGTGCTGCATTGTGCTCCGTTTGTGCTGTATTGTACCGCAAACCGCAGGTCAATATCTCAAACGGTTTTCGAAAAAAACAATGAAAAATTTGGTAGCTCCTCACTTTTTCGCGATTAAGCTCAAATTTTTTTTCCAAATTGGCGTTGACTTGTGCCGTGTTGTGCCGTTGGAAAAATTTGAATATTTCATTCCGTTTCGATAAAAAAAATTCATAAAGATAGATTAAAAAAACATAAAATCACATTGCAAGGCAAATATATAATTTCTGCGAGTTGTGCTGAGTTGTACTACTCATTCTCTACGAGAGACATGCATAAAAATCGGAAATTAATTTGAGAGTCGATAATTATTAATGAAAAAGGGGTGGGGGTGAATCAAAAATTTGACATTTTCGAATTTTTTTCAGTTGTACCAGATTGCGATCGACGAGCACAACAACTTTTTCTAATGACACAATTTCGTCAGATTACTGGATTTTGCAAAACAGTCGCTGATAGGAACTTAGGGTTTAGGAATAGAAAAATGCAAAACTCCATACCGTCCAAACCATGGTACATAATCGAATTTAGTAAATTGTGCTGAATTATGCTAGTCAAGAAAAATGAACGACTATCGAAAGTAGTAGGTAAAATGGAAAGAGATTGATAAAAAGAGTCAGCAAAATTCGAAAAGTGCGGGGCTACCAAATTTTTCGTTTTTTATTTTTTTTCGAAAACGGTTTGAGATATTGAACTGCGGTTTGCGGCACAATATGGCACAAACGTAGCACAATTCAGCACAATCAAGAAAAAGATGAAATTCAAAAAGTGCGGGGCTAACTTCACACACGTTCAAAAGCAACATGATTCACCGCAGTTAATCGGATGATCGATCAACGCAGTGAAAAGATCGAATCGCGACGCGTCGCGCGTCCCGCCGCTGATTTAAAGCGCACGGAATCGCGGGAGCGGCGTGCGTAATGCCGGACCTATCATCGGTATGAGACTTCGATCATAATTGATACGTCGAGCGATTTGTCGATCCGGCATCTGTACAAACGCTGGCGAATAGTGCGCTAGAAAAGGATTCAAGTGTGAAAAGGATAAGGTTTAAGATAGTGAAAAGGAGAAGCACTGGTAAGCATGGAATTTCCTTTTCCTTGTCCTTGGGAACTGAAATTCGCCGGCAGAACTGCTGGAGAGAGCAGTTTCACGATTTATCGGGCAATGTAAGGGCAACCTCGACCAACCGCAGTTAATTTAATCGTCGATTAACTTACAGGCCGACAAACATAAAACTTTTATTTATATACGAGAATTATATTATTAGAGATTTTTAGAGTGAAAAAGTGCGCGATTGTATTTGCCAGTGTTTATCGCTGCCGCTTACTGCATTGCCGGTTCCTGTTCAGTTGGTGTTGTCTGATGACACGTACCACGAGAATGGTGCGGGCAACACGTGCGGACGGAACGCTGAAGGTGAGAAAATGATTAGCGTTCTCGTGTTAATTTCTGCAGATGTGCGCGATGATGCTGTAAAACGGATCTCGATCAATCTTTGTGCGTTCATTCGAGTCTGCTAATCAATGCATTTAGCAGCGAAATTGAGGATCGTTTCATATTTGTTACGATTCTTTTGTAGCCTACGCGAAGACGAAATGTTAACATCGTAAAATAGGTTATATCGCCTCGACGTCACGCTTACTGAAGGACAACGGATCCGTTCAGCGAAGAATGAAGTTCATGAGCGTGACGTAAGCCGCGCGCAAGCGAACTCATTAATATTATTGCACAGTAGACATTCATACATAAAAAATCACTTATCGCAGGTTTTATATTAAGTAAGACTCACTTTACATTGTTTCATTGCATCATTGGTTTTATTACGTTTGCAAACCTGTGCATTATACTTTCTTGCATTTGTAAATAAAATATTAATCACTTATAGGAAACGAAGCGTTACTGTAGAGACTCATCATGGTGGCTGTAGGGAAGCATGCTGAGGCTTCTGGCGTCATACGAAGAGAGATGAAAAATATGTTTACCGTGTGGTCCACCGTTAAACCGCAGAAAGCTATCTTTACCTGCGTCCTTTTCCAAAGACAATTTCTGCGGACAATTGCTCATAAAATAAAAAAGCCTGGAGGTGACATGAACAATGAAACGCCATATCGAGAAAACATTGGAGAGAAAAATTGGATTCAGCCTGAGAGAGTCCGCGTCGATGAAGCATCAAAGTCCGTCTAGCGGCGTCGGAAGGCGATCACCATTTTTGGCTCGACATCGCCGAGAGCGGAGCAAGCAGCGCGGAAATGGGAAGAGCGTCGGGTTGCTTTATAGTTCGAATCCCAAGAGTGGCAGCTTCCCTCTTCGAGAGGCGTCGCGACGCATGTTCCCGTCCCGATGAGTCTCACCGGGTATTTCAGTCTGCTTTTCTTCGCTGCGCGACGCTGCAGCGACTTACATTAATACGTACGCGGTGTCGCGTATAGCATATAACGTTTGCTCGCACGCTCGCTCGCTCGTGGCTGTGTCGTGCTATTATTAGTCCTCGGTCATCGGAGAGGAGCCTCTACGTACGCGAGCGCGAGCGAAGGCGCGACGACAACGACGCACGCACGCACGCTCGACGCGGAGAAGTTCTTGACGCGCCTCCTCTTTCTCTCTCGCCGAAAAGAAGCTCGTCGACGGGTTGTCGCATTCGGAAAATTCGTTGCCCGTTGTGCACGTGCGTGCGGAACGCCCGCGTTTGTGTCGCCGCGCCCCGCGAATCCGATTCCCCCGGTTCTGGTGCCCCGCGATCCGCCGTGATCGCGCTCAAGAGGAAGGAAGGCTTTCGGTGGCATCCGTTCGTTGGACCTTGGGAAAGATGATCCTCGCACGCTCTTCACTGTGAGTCGCCTGGCCTTCGCGGGGTCCTTCGTTTCGGAGAGTGAAATCAGCGCGCGGTTCCGGTGGACTCTCATCCGCGATGCTATTGTATGTGCGCGTGTGCCTGGCAGAATGCATCTTGCACCAAGCGCCGACTTTCAGTTGTCAAGAATAAACATAGAGTCATTGCTGTAAAGATTCAAGTTAAAATTGACTGCAATTCAACTGATTCTCTGTCTCTTTTTCTCTTTGGTTTCTGGGGTAAGACGGTGAATCGATCGAATACCGGTTAATTTTGAATCGGAGAACGATTCATAGAAGTCGATATACATAGTATTGAAATTCAAAATCGCCAAAATTATACTGTTTCCAACATCTGTTTTCGATTTGTTGAGAGCCGCGACGCGTTGAGTCATTCCGTGCAAAATTAGTATTTTCATCGGTACCGTCAAAGAATGCGAAACAATAATGCAATATAGTTTTTAACCGTTCAAGATATATGGCATCACTCTTGAACTTGTCATTTGAGTTATTTGAGTATTCTCCAACAATCATAAATATCAAATTTAAATGACGCCAACGCCGACTCAAAGCTCCACACGACGCACCTTGATCCGTGAAATCGCGCGAGACATTCATGACAGAAGAATCCCGCGCATATTGAGAAATAGCGCGATAACGATGCAAATGTCAGAGCGTTGCATATACCGGACGTGTTAGGGCAACAATGCAAATCCTATGTATTTTAAACAGTTTTGCATTGCATTTTTATTTTCTTTTAAAAGAAGAGTATACTTAAAGAAAAGCAAAGGAGTTTGAAATTCTGAAATGTAAAATAAGAAACGCAAAATTGCCAAAGTACTTGTTTCTAATGTTTTATTAGACACAATTTAGACTATATTATTTTATTATCACATCGCTTAATTTTCAATTATCTTCTTTGATGTAATTCTCTTTGATAATGAATTCGCGCGTATCGCGATCGTTTGTCAAACTCCCACGTTTCTAATGTTGAGTCGGTGTTAAATTTGTAACGCCCCGCGTGCTGCGCGATGTGTTACCATAATGAGCCTGTGCGTTTAGCCAATGTGCATTTATCGTAATGACCGTTGCAACGAGAGAAATGGGCGTGTATACACGCTCTTTGCATTCTGCTGCACATGTAGCAAACGATGCTTACAATGCGTGCGTAACATGTGTATATGTATATGTATATATACAATATGATGTGATGTGTTGCCGAGGCTTTGTCTGATTAGAAAAGTTCTTGCACAATATTATTCATTAATAATTTTTTATTAAAATATTTTTGAAAATCTGTTTATGCATGAGTAAGTAGAATCGCATGACAAAATAACAATGACATCACGTGTATAATTAACAGATGAAATGACAGAATAAATGTCTGATCATCATTCTCACACTTTCTTCGAATGATGAGTCACGTTATGTATTTGCATAAATAGTAGTCTTTTTTTTTTAGTCTTAAAAGGTTAACGTTAGCCATTAATATTATATACAAATGTAAATTATTCTTAATTATTTTCAGCACGACTCGGAAGAGATTTCTTTGGATTTAGATTTCGTAAGCTAATAATTATACAATATGTTTTGCATAAAATTCTTTTATTTCCTTCAGATGAGGGATGCGATTCCGCAGAAGGGAAGTAACAACATAGCCACCCCCAAATCCAAACCGTCCTTGGAACTATATCGACCCCCAGGTTCGTATTCCTTCTAAGCGAGCACGGAAATACGTGTGTCATATTATGTCGCAAGCCTGATTGCGCACGAATTTTCATCCGTTTGCTTTCGCGGTCATCTCTAGGTGGGAGAGCGGAAGGAACCACGGCGAACGTCACCAATCTTCGATTAAACGTGCATGCCAAAGAATTCACGATGAAGCAAAACGATACGCATCCTTCCAAGTGAGTGCCAACGAGCAGATTACACTTGAATGGCATAGTGAAAAATCAATTTACTGAATCACAACATCTTTGAATTAATTTATTAAATAAAGGACTTTTATGGAATTTTCCATAAAAGCTTTTAGACTTAATTCTAAGTTTAGCTTGATCCGTGAATAATCTGGACCAACGTGTCTCAATCAGGTCTCGGAACAATGCATCAGAACGCTATTACCTACAGCACAGCAAGTCTAGCGGCAATGTTCATCGGTATCTCTATGCTCAGCAGCAACAGTTGCAACATACTCTGCAACAACAGCAACACCAACTTCCGTCCCGTCATTCTCAAAGTAGCCATCATTCGAATTCCACGTTACGTCAAACCCATCCTCTGGACACGTCCGCGTCCAGCGGAAACATTTTACACGTAAGTAAAGAAAGTTTGCAGGACAATGGAAGCGTGAACCGTGCCGAAAATGTGAAATCAGAATGTAGAATCAACGACGATCGTTAACTTGATTCCTGAAATAATTCTCAAATTAAGATTAATTCAAATTAAAGTAAAATTAAAATTGCTTAAATGGTTTGTCCGTCAGGCTGCAAATCGAGTGCACTTCAACGTGGAAAACGAAGTTAAGAATAATCTCGCGAAACCGGGCAAACTTACCAAATCGCACACGTTTGTATCAACCTACGGTCTGAAACGATCAAAGAGCATGAACTCGGCGGACGTGCTGGCTGCCAAGGCGCTCAATATCGCCGAGGCTTCCGAACTCGGGAAATTTCCCTTGCCTATTCAAGATATACTTTTGCGAGCGATAGAAGGTAAGAGAATTAGTTCCTTGTTAGTTAATAGATGCATTAAATTGAAGAATTTGAGTGCATTGCTCACACTGTATTATTGACGTTCTCCATAAAAAAAAAACAACTTTTATATTAAAAACTTAATTAAGAGTTAGAAACATTTATCTTAATTGGTTTTGTTTTTGGTAGACCCGAATCTTTTAAATGCGAGGACATTGATGGAACTGGTGCGACATATTCTAGAGAGGGTGGTGGAGGATCGCAAATATGCCGAGCCGGCGGCTAAAATTTGCATCACAATCATAGAGGTCATTATTTTTCTTACATTATATTATTTCTTTGTAGAAAAATCAGTAACTGATGATAGTAGCTTATAATTCTACCTTTCTTACCAGAAAAATTATTTTACTTTTTAATAACATTTTTAATAATAAAAATTATTCTTAAAATATTTTTAATTATACAGGTATAAATTAATTATAAATATAATAACTGTGATTAGGGATTATTTACGTTTTATTTTGCTCTAAGTATACCTAAGAACATTGCATAATCAGTAGTACACTAATTTAGACGATGATCTTACAAGTTGTTAGTATGATTCAGAGGAAGACCTATACACATTTGACCTAACCGCATATTTTATGAATATTTTATACAGAAAGAAACGAAGGAAACTTTTCTGGAATCCTTGCTAAACATGTGTCAACAATGGTACCAAGACCGTACTCGATTATTACACGACGGTACCACTTATCACCGATACTCAGCGTTCATGACATTTCTTAACGAGATGTATTGCCAGGTATAACTGAGTGCACGTTAATACACTTATATCGCGCAGACCATTTATTAACTCCATAAGAAACGCCTATCTACCCGTCATAATTCGTCGGGGATTATACCGATTTTCAAGTCTAACAACAAAAAACGGGTAAATTATGAGATCCTCGGTCCTAACATCTAATTTAAACGTCTCGTCCTCTTTAATGACTCGGTTTTCTTACGTCTGGTTTTTATCGCCTTTTGCGCGTGTTGCGACTGTTATATCCCGCATACACAGCGCGCCCGCATACATACACGCGCATAATCGCGTGATTGCAGCTGAAGCGACGGCAGCTACAGCTGAAAACGCAGCAGGAGGGCGTTCCACCCGGACGTGTACTCCTCACGCTGCTGTGGAAGTGTTGCCAGGATTGTTTGCAACCACCCGTCATCAACTCACTTGCCGAGGTAAGATAGACATCCTGTCCGTCCTCTGACAGAATAAAAAATAAAGTTCAATGCAGACATGAGAATATCCACGAAGATTTATCTTGATTAAATGTAAAATTTTATTTCCAAGATAAATTCGTGCATTGATTCGCGATACCTATCGTATTCCTGTGTTTGGAAGCCCGCTTTATGAAACAATTCGTTATCGAGCTATTGTCATGAAAATTTATTGCAATCTCGATTTATTCTCTCGAATGGTGTGTATCGAACGTCTGTTCTCCATCCTCGCTAGACCAACTGCCTGTTCTTCATCCTTACGTGCATCGGTAAGGATTTGGACGCGGAGCTACCCGCGCAGTTGCAGCAACTACTTGGCAGCGTGCGGGACGCCTTCCTGGCAGAGGAGACGACGACGCTACCACCGGTGAAAAGAACACTCTTGCAGCTGATCGAGCTTCATGCGGCGCATTGGCAGCTACCAGCGCCGGCAGTGGTTTACTATTACCCCTCGAACTCGAATTCCAAGTGACCGCTGTCCAGTGCGCTCGCGGTCTCTCCGTCCGTCTCTCCAGAACACGCGCGAGTGAACGTACACATACGAATATATCTTATTTAATAAGTATTTATACTGAACCGAGAGAAATAGAGAGAGAGAGAGAGAGAGAGAGAGAGAGAAAGGTCTTTTCTAAACGAAGGAGACATGGGTGCGCGACAAACGAAAGCACAAACGATGACACGATGTACGAATCGATTTTCGATTCTCAACGAAACACGAACGATTCGCGAGAATTTCGATTCTCCTCCACTGATATTTTCGTTCGAAGGTTCCCCATTTAATAGGCGCGAACAGTGCTACGAGTAAACAAGTTTTTTTGCATAGACCTCTTAAGTATTTTTGCGAAATCGTTATAATGATTAACATTCGATGATAAATAACAAGGTCGGGGAATTCCAGCAAACACTGTGTTGCAATTCCTCGACCGTTCAGCCTCGAGTCCGTGAAAAGTCCTGTCGGCGAGCCGGCTTTATCACGAAGAAAAGAAGAGGGTGAAGGACCTCGGCGTTTCCGAAACGATGAAGAGACGTTGATATAAACGCGCCGTAGGACGCGTGCTGTAGCAACGCTCGTGCGATCTCCTTTTCCGAATGCGATTCCTTCTGCCGATCCGTGCCAAGGGCGATAAAAGATCGACCGGTAGCCGGGTAGACGCGATTTCTCCCCGGGTTGAGTCATAAATGCGAGCGAGCCGCCGAATTGGACGAATCTCTCGACGGTCTGAACCGCGACGGAGCAACGTATCGCCGAATCTTCCCGATGAGTAAAGGCAGAAGACGCATCCGATTGAGACATCCGTAGATTACGACAGTGCTTGCAGAGCGTCAGAGAGCTGGGACGTAAATCTGCAGTTTCGAAATGAATAGCCGCGAGCGCGAACTACAGCTATTAATTATGCTGTAATTATCCCGAATAGGAATTACCCCAGACAATGCGATCAGTAGAAGTTATGTAGCCCCTTTAAGAAGCTATAAAGGAAGCTATGATTCTTTCCAGCGTACTTCACTGTTGTTTAGACTTCTTTTGGACTTTTGTATCATTTGCACGCGGTACTAGTCGACGATCAGGTACAATGTATACCATTATCGATGCAAATATAAAAACCAATCAATTTCTAAGACGTGTGTGCGTCAATACCCTGCTCGCCGGCTTCGCGCCGCAACGAGCGCGACACGCATTGGCGTGACACGGATTTTCTTCTCATTTTTATCGTAAGAGACGAAGGTACATACAGTGCGTAATGCTGCATCGAAAGAAGAAGAAGTCATTGGAGTATGCCGGAGGATGTGCCGAGTGGATTGCGCGCGCAAACGTACCGGTGTCATCCGTGTCATTTCTAACGCGTGCCTGGGAGCGCACGGAGGCCTTACCCATCTCCGACATCTCGGTCCGACCTTGAAACAATCTGCGGCGACTCGAGAGAGGTTTCGCCTTGGGTAATCGGTGCCGCGGACTCGAAAACTAGGCCTGTGTCCGCGGTGACGTCGCCGTGCCGCATCGATGTTGTTACGGAGCGGCGTTCTTCAACCGGTACGCGCCGCACGGTGGGACCATATATATACATATATATATATATATATTTTTTTTTTCCTTATCCTTAGATGCCAGTCCCAGGAACGTCAGTTGAACAGCGTCATCTTAATGTCCACTTTAGATCCGTCTCTCTAAAGACGGTGCGGAGGACGGTGCATCGAGCGAGCCTTAATTAATCTCGACGGTTCACGGCGATGGCTTTAGGCGTGCCCCGCAGGGATACCTGAAGAAAATGAACCCACGATCTCAGAGGTGTGAATTAAGGTGAATGCTAATCCTCCCCGATCTTTGATCCTTTAATCTTTAATTATCGCATGTGCAATTAGTTATGACTCTCGTGGACATTTTCCATGTTATTTTTAAACGGCTGAAGAACACTGACGTAGAGGCCGACGTCGTAGCCCGCGGTGGAGGCGGCGAGAGGAAGAGAGAGATATACGGAGGAGGACGAGGTGGAGGAGGCAGACGGAGGTGCGCGCGTTCGCAGTAACGAAACAAATAGGCCGGCGACTTTCACCGCGCGACCAAGAGCGGCTATGCGGCGGCGGAGGCGCGGACCAGCTCGCAGTCAGACCCCACAGAGTTGGAGAGTCGCGACCGTTCTTGGGGGCCCCCTGAGTCGTCGAATCCGTCGTCTGGCCGCGTTCCCGGCTACCCTCCTTTCCCCCCGCAAGGTTCCCCGGACCGTTTTCCTCCGCGGGCGGACCTGCATCGAGCCAGCGGCAGGCTCGCAGTCTCCTTTCGAACCTCGGGAGGCTCTCTGCGGTTCTCCTCTTGCAGCGATCTCGGTGCTCGCACGTGATCGCCTGCACGCCACATCCGGGGGCGGTCAAAAAATCGCACGCGTGACTCGTTCGCGCGCGGCGAACAGCGGCTACGTGGTACCAACGACCTATCCGCCGCCTTCAGTCCCTCGACCGGTTCACGTCCGGTGAACCCGCAAGAATTCACGGCGGTCGTCGCACTCTCGTCGCGTCTGCTGATGGACGATACCAGCGGGATGTGTCCCCGAGGACGTCGTTGACATCAAAGAGAGAGAAAGGGGAGAGAGAGAGAGAGAGAGAGAGCAAGAAAGAGGAAAAGACTAGTCGGCGACGGCGAGGAGCGCGAGGAAGAAGACGCGCTGTGTTGCGTGCTCCGGCACGAGAGAAATGCACGGGCGTGGACTCGACGAGACTGAGTGACACACGATGACACGACGACGATGGTCGGTCCGCGGCATCGGCTCGCGGCTCTGTGCGATCACTTGGACATTTTGGATCATATTACCTGCTAGAACCGGTAAGTGCAATCGTCCGGCATCTCCGGTGCACGCGCCCTCATAAATCTTGCTCCTCACAAGAGCGAACCGTTCGAGTTCTCTCAATCGAAAGTGAAATGCATTGTATCTGAAAGTCTTCTGCTCCGCGTAATATATGATGATGATATTAAAATTGATGTGCTAATGTGATTATAAAGTGTGAGGATACAGTTTGATATATTTAATAGCAGGATAAAAGGATTCGGTCATTTCTATACGCATGCATGTTTACACGGTAAATGTAGATGTAATAATATTTTTGTATTTCTCATTCGTTTATTAAATTTCACCAGCAGAGCTATAAACGAGCCGTAAAATAACGCCGTAAAATACAATGGAACGTAACGAATTTGAAGAGAGTTGATGATGAAGATAACTGGCTGGAGAAAACTCTACAGACCTATTTCGCGACACGCGCGCGTATTTGTATTAAATTAAAAATAATGAGAAGTTAAGAATTTCACGAAAGTTAAGAAAAGAATTGTAGATGCAAGAGATAGAGAAGTAATTTCGCAACGGTATCAACTCCTTTTAACCCGTTTAATTCCTTTTATACTTTTGACCTACTTTCGGGTTACGTCTGTGCGTCAAATGTCAATCGAGCTTCTTCATTATCTCCGATTATACTTCCAAAGAAAATTCCATATTGCATTCTCCTAATAATTGAGAATTTTCTAATATTCTGATAATTGAAAAATAGGATGTGCATGTTACATACCAAGCTTATCGCTTATTGACTCAAGAGATGATAATTCATTAATTCTTGTGCGGTCTAATACAACATATTAAAGTATCGGTAATTAAATTTGCTAGATATTACAGTGATATTGCAAAATTTAGCCTTTGATGATAGTAACGAATTTATCTATACAAATAGGGATTATTGTAGGAGCGGGACTTAGTTATGCGGACAACAAACAGAGGTACGATGGGTTTTACAACAATTTGGCTCATCCTGATTGGGGAGCAATTGGCAAGTATCCGAAATTGTATACTGAAATCCAAATATCTATGCTGTTATAGGTATTATTATAGTGGATGTGTCAAGATTATATTTTTGAAATGTTTTTATGAAATGGAAATGATTTAAGAATCTTCTTCTTCATTGAATAAATTAGTTAATGGCGCTTCGAGACATTTAAATATAATTTATTAGAATTTTATTACTATTCATTTTATATTTATATTAACGATATTACTAAAAATCTATCTTTAGTCTTTTTAATATTCTGACGAAGAAGACGACCTCAGAATTTAAGTTTGCGCTATAAAACTCTGAAAATAATCACAAGTTATTTTACTTTATATATTTTGTGTCAAGAATAAGGTTTAAGAGTCTATTAAAGTATTGTATATAAAGAATAAAGAAGAAGATGACAATCCTATATTCGGCGAAGCTAATTCTCCGCGGAAAATTATTCTAACACAACTCATACGTTTCTCCATAGACAGTAGGCTTATTCGAAAGGTCCCAGCGGCATATTCCGACGGCGTGTATGCGATGGCTGGTCAAAATAGACCATCTCCTCGGAAGCTCAGCGACTTGTTCATGCAAGGCGACGATGGTCTGCCATCGGTGAAAAATCGGACTGCGTTATTTGCTTTTTTCGGTGAGGATAATTATATTATAAAATAGCTGTGATGATAATTCATAATGTAGTACTTATATATAGAATATAGCAATTGAGTTTCTGTAATTATCTGAATTATCATTAATCATGTAATTGTGATGTAATTATCTCAGTATCATCTACAATATATTTTATCTGCAATATACTATCATTATGCATTATTTGCGTCATATATAATTTTCTACATTTGAACAAAACATACAAAGATAGACACATGAGTGCCACGTCTGTCAAAGCTTTGTATCTCATTGCGAATGCAGTAAACCAATTTAATCAGAGTGGGCTTGGCGAACGCCCCTGTCTATCAACCCAGTTTGGAACTGTCCTGAACCGTTGCGTTTCTCAAATTTAAATGTCAAAGTCGTGCGCGACACCCGCACAGTTTCTTGCCGGAACTCGTGTTGTTCGTGAGTTCTGGTCACCCACCATGATGATAAATTCTTTCAGGACAGCTGGTCACGTCGGAGATAATCATGGCCAGCGAAAGTGGTTGCCCCATAGAATTTCATCGGATCGACGTGGACAAATGCGATCCGGTTTTCGACAAGGAGTGCCAAGGTAACAAGTATATTCCGTTCCTCCGAGCGGATTACGACCGTCAAACCGGCCGCAGTCCCAACAGCCCACGGGAACAGGTAATTTCCAGTTTTCTTGAGTCAATTTTGCCACAAATTACACCCTTCCCGGATCATAGATTCCAATTTAATTTGAAGCTTGCTTGTTCCTTCACGATAATTTATCTAATCAATTTATCTAATGAAATCTAATTTATCTAATCAAAATATTGAAGTGATTATTTGATTAACAGTCTCGTTTAAAGCTTCATATTGCACGAATGTAACTTTTGTTGTTGTAATGTATATATGCGCATTCGTCCCCGTTGAAAGCGCTCGCCTGTAGTTAAATGTTGCGTCCTGTTTTAAGACAAAACCGTGAGAAATAGCTCTGAATACGTGAGGTTGCAGATAAACAAGGTGACGAGCTGGATCGACGGTAGTTTCGTCTATTCGAGTAGCGAGGCGTGGGCCAACACAATGCGCTCATTCAAGAACGGCAGCCTTCTCATGGAGCAGACGAGACAATTTCCCGTGAGGAACACCATGCGCGCGCCCCTCTTCAATCACGCGGTGCCGCATGTCATGCGAATGCTTAGCCCGGAGCGCTTATTTCGTAAGTGAAATTACTTATGTATATTATAGATTCAGTTTATCAGCAATCTATAGACTTTCCTGGGAGATTTGTATCCATATCTCTCTCAGCGCAATGAAATTTAAAAGTTGACTTATTCTTAGAAACATGATTGGATGCCATTGCTTTTTCTCTCACCTTTTCACAATAATCAATATATTAAGTAATTTTAATAATTATTATTTCGCAATTTTGTGTTAAATTAATTCGTTAAATAATAATATAAATTCTGTTTTAAATGGAGATTCTAGTGAAATATAAAATTTAATTAATAGCTTCAATTGGTACTAAATTTTGATTTTTCATTGCTTGTCCTTCATAAAATAATAGTACTTAATAATAGTGCTTTGATATTTTTATTGAGGAAAAATTAACTTTGTTTGATGAAACGGATATGCAAATTTGTGACTATCTAATGCAAATTTTATTAACTGTTACTTCATTACTGAGCAGTATCTTTTTTTATAGACGTTGAGTAAGAAACTATCACTCCCCGCAGATTATTCCATACTTGCACAATTTGAATATTCTTTCTATTAATTAAGTGCTGAAATTAAATGATTATCTGACTATAACTGTCGATCTATCATGGATTTTTCACATTACATTGCAATTTTTGCGCTAACGGTGCGTGCTTGCGGTCGTTCCATTATAACGTGTTTTAACTTTCCCTGCAATTAATTTTCTGACTCTTGCGAAAGTGCCCAACAATTATATTGCGCAGTGCTCGGCGATCCAAGAACGAATCAACACCCACCACTGTTAGCTCTGGGAATCTTATTCTATCGGTACCACAATGTCATAGCCGCTCGCGTGCAAGAGGAACATCCCGATATGTCCGACGAAGAAATCTTTCAAAAAGCACGCCGGATAGTCATCGGAACGATTCAGGTAGATAATAGCTCGTTTCTCTTAAAATAGATTTTAATAAATATAAAGATATTTTCATCTATGACACGGAAAAAAATGTGGATGAAAATTAGGTTTATATAAGAAGGATATGATCAATTTGTGTTGAATCTTTTACTTCGGATCACAGCCGAATTCTTTATGCATGTAAAGTCTCGACCTTCCAGAACATAATTTTTTACGAGTATCTACCGGCATTTTTAAATGAGGACCTGCCATCGTACACTGGTTACAAGCCAGATTTACATCCGGGTATCAGCCACATATTTCAAAGCGCCGCTTTTCGTTTCGGTCATACTCTTATACCACCAGGCATATACCGACGAAATGAAAATTGCGAGTACAGGAAAACGAATATGGGCCAACCAGCTATCAGATTATGTTCCACTTGGTGGGATTCAAACGTGAGTATTACACATTAATTAATTTCTGAGAGAACATTGTTGCGGATATCTATTTTTGTTCATTAGAGTATCTATTGATCAAACTTTGAACTTCAGAAAAGCTTCGATACATAATCAGTTGCCTCCTTAAATTATTGTATTACGAAACTTACGACTGCATCAAATTAACGTGACTGTTCCTTGCAGGAAGTTTTGGCTAACAGCACAATCGAAGAGCTAATTATGGGCATGGCGTCGCAATTGGCGGAGAAAGAGGACACTCTTCTCGGTACTGATATCCGGAACAACCTATTTGGCCCCATGGAATTCTCGCGCAGAGATCTCGGCGCTCTAAACATTATGCGGGGTCGTGACAACGGTCTGCCAGACTATAATACGGCCAGAGAGTATTTCAAGTTAGCCAAACGAAAAACGTGGAACGAGATCAACCCGGGACTGTTCAGTAAGAATTCGTCGTTACTACGCACCCTCATTGAGATCTACTCCAACAATCTCAACAACATTGACGTCTACGTTGGCGGAATGCTCGAATCCAAGGACGGACCCGGTGAGCTCTTCACCGCGGTCATAAAGGAGCAATTTCTACGTTTGCGAGATTCCGATAGATTCTGGTTTGAAAACGAGGAGAATGGGTGAGGGTGAACTTCCTTTTAATGCACCTATAATAGATTATTTTTATTTTATTCAGATATTAAATTATTCACAATATGTATCATGTGGTTTTTATTCGACAGCATTTTCACGAAAAATGAGATAGAAGTAATACGTCGTGTTAGTCTCTGGGACGTGATCATAAATGCCACTGATATACCATCCGATGCGATACAGAGACGAGTATTCATTTGGCAAGACGGTGATCCGTGTCCTCAACCCTTCCAGTTAAATTCGACGATACTTGAGCCTTGTGTTCCCTTACAACGTTACGATTATTTTGAGGTAATTAATGTTTAGAAAACCATTTGCTATTTGTACCTTTTATTTACCTGTAATTTTTACTATTTTAAAGAAATAAAATTCTTTGTTTAATCGATTTTTTAAATAAAGGAAATGAAGAAATGATAACTATATTATTAAAAAAATATTTTTATTATTTTTATTTTCTTTACAATTTCCTATACAATTTATTTTTCGCGAAAAATTTATATTATAGGGAAGTGAACTTGTTTATATCTATGCCTGCGTCTTCCTTGGATTCGTTCCAATTCTCTGCGCTGGTGCGGGATACGGATTGGTAAAATTGCAAAACAGACGGCGGCGAAGATTAAAGATACTTCAAGAGGCAATTCAAAAGCGAAGCGACGGGATTTGCGTCGACAAAATGATCGTACGTGAGTGGTTGCACGCGAATCATCGCCGTCTCGTAAAGGTGAAATTCGGGCCGGAAGCAGCGTTGCACATTGTCGATCGGAAAGGAGAGAAACTTCGTACGTTCGATTTTAGTGGCGTCAACACTATAACTATGGAGGAATCACAGGTACTCTTTTACTCAATTACGATATATGTATGAATGAATATGTATAAAATAATATTTGTAAATAATATAATTAACTTTCTGTAATGTAGACAATACATACAACAGACTTTAATTCTCATTATGTGCTATAAAAGAAATAATAGAATTATTATTATATTATTATATTAATTATTAATAGAAATAATAGAATTATTTGAGAGAATACATCAAACTGTTTAATATAAAAAATTAAAAAAATGGAAGAGAGCATATATTTAAATGCATTAATTCTGGAAATTAATTACAAAATTGGTTAAAAATGAATAAATAAATTAGATCCGTCGAAACGATACAGCAATTGTAATAAAAATGATATACGTTAATCAAGTATATCGCATTTTACATAAGCTATTTCTCGAAGTTACATAATGCTTCATTCCGTAATTGGTTGACTTTACGCGTCACGCCGTATACCTAATAATTATTAATCGTGATTTCAGGAGAGCGAAACCGGACATCGTAAGGCCCTAGTGCTGTTACGTATACCGCGCGATTACGACCTTGTCCTTGAACTCGATTCGCTGGCTTCGCGTAGAAAGTTCATTGCGAAATTAGAGGCGTTCTTGGCGTCGCAAAAAAAGCATTTCACACTCACGCCAATCGCGCGGGATATCATGTTGGCAAAGGCGGAAACCAAAGAGCGCCGGCAAAAGAAGCTCGAGCAGGTTCGTATCTTCTGTGCAATTTACGATTATGCAGATTCGTTGAATTCAACAGAGAAATGTATTAACATTAATTTTGAGTAGAAAAAAGAAAGAAAAACGAAACTTGATGATATTATTAATTTATTCTATTTTTTATTGCATGTGCAATAAAATTTAAATTTTAAATATCAGTTATCGTAATACTTGTACATAAAGGATGATATGATTGCAATTACATACTGCGAAATATTTTTAGTTCTTCAGAGAAGCGTACGCTTTAACCTTTGGTTTACGGCCTGGTGAACGAAGACGTCGATCCGACGATAGCGATACCGGAGAAGTCGTCACCGTGATGCGTACTTCATTATCCAAGAGTGAATTCGCGAGTGCCCTCGGCATGCGGCCCGACGCAGTCTTCGTAAAGAAAATGTTCAACATCGTCGACAAGGACGGTGACGGTCGGATTTCTTTCCAGGTATGATCGTGCTTTTATTATTTTTTTAGCGCTCTAACCGTTGTCTTTGAGACATCAAGACCGCAAGAGCAAAAGCTGTGTTTGTTAATTTCAGGAATTCTTGGACACGGTTCTGCTGTTCTCGCGCGGCAAGACCGAGGACAAGCTGCGCATAATCTTCGACATGTGCGATAAAGATAGCAATGGAGTGATTGACAAGGAAGAGCTGTCGGAAATGTTGAGGTCGTTAGTAGAGATAGCGCGTACCACGAGCCTCTCGGATGATCACGTCACCGAACTAATCGATGGCATGTTCCAAGTGCGTCTCCTTTATGCTTCTTATTATCACTAATTTTTAGTAATTCTTGTAATAATTCTCTTCATTAATTCAATAATTCAATATCGATTTTGCAATCGTTTGAATTCTTTATCCACCAGGATGCTGGCCTCGAGAGGAAGGAATACCTCACGTACAACGACTTTAAATTGATGATGAAGGAGTACAAGGGCGACTTCGTCGCAATCGGTCTTGACTGCAAGGGCGCTAAGCAGAACTTCCTCGACACGTCGACGAACGTCGCACGCATGACCAGCTTTCACATCGATCAATTGCCGTCGGAGGACTCGAAGAGTTGGACGCGCAAACAATGGGACGCCGTGTCGACCTTCGTCGAGGAGAACAGGCAGAATATTTTCTACCTCTTCGTGTTCTACGTGGTCACCATAGCGCTCTTCGTCGAGAGATTTATCCGTGAGCACTCAATCGAAACTCAAGCAACTCAGCAAAAGTCCAAAAGCACATCAAGATCTTCCCTTTTAGACATCTTTGAGACATTTTTCGGACATTCGAATCAACTGGGAAAGCGTTTCCGCTCGTTCGCGTCCATCGCAAATTTCTGATTCCCCGTCTTTCCTGCGCAGATTACTCTTTCATGGCGGAACACACGGATCTGAGGCACATTATGGGCGTGGGAATCGCCATAACCAGAGGATCGGCGGCCGCCCTGTCCTTCTGTTACAGTCTGCTGCTACTAACGATGTCGCGCAACCTGTTGACGAAGCTGAAGGAATTCTCAATCCAGCAGTACATCCCGCTGGACTCGCACATACAGTTCCACAAGATCGCAGCATGTACGGCACTTTTTTTCTCTGTGCTGCATACGGTCGGTCACATAGTCAACTTTTATCACGTTTCCACGCAGCCGATAGCGCATTTACGCTGCCTCACCAGTGAAATCAGCTTTCCCAGCGATGCGCGGCCTACTATCTCCTTTTGGCTGTTTAGAACAGTGACCGGTAAGTAGTAACCGATAATATTCTAAGTAAACCGCGCTAAATTTGCGGTTGCCTCATTCGCCCGTGAAGCGTTTCAGAACTTTCCCGCGAATGTCAATTGACGATTTCTTCGCTTTGCCCTTGTCGCAGGTTTGACTGGTCTTCTTCTCTTCGTCGTCATGACGATCATCTTCGTCTTCGCGCATCCCACCGTACGGCAGAAGGCCTACAAATTTTTCTGGTCGACGCACAGTCTCTATGTGGTTCTGTACGCGTTGTGCCTGATTCACGGCCTAGCTCGTTTGACAGGCGCGCCACGATTCTGGATATTCTTCGTCGGCCCGGCGATCATCTACGCGTTGGACAAAGTAATTCGCATTTTCGCGCTTCCCAGAGCGGGATACTAGGATGGTGAAAACGAATGTAGTCCCAGCTTCTCGCGCATTCACTTGGCACACACACGCTCGTGATGTTATATAAAATTTTAAAAAAATTATAAAATTATGAATTATAAAAACTTGTTTATTATGCATGCTATCAGCTGATGTAACAGGACCTGTATGTTACACGTTATTTCTCATGCGGGTCCCGTACGATTGCTATTTAAAATAACTCCATTACCAATATCGGTGTGATAAAAGAAAGGTCGATGTTATGACATACATGTTGACGTTACTCTCACCGTTTACGTTTCAGGTCGTGAGCCTGCGAACCAAATATATGTCCTTGGATATCATCGAGACGGAACTGCTACCCTCGGACGTAATAAAAATCAAATTCTACAGGCCACCGAACTTGAAGTATTTATCAGGCCAATGGGTACGTCTCGCCTGCACTGCCTTCAGATCCAACGAATTCCATTCATTTACGCTGACATCGGCGCCGCACGAGAACGTTCTTTCGTGCCATATAAAAGCCCAGGGACCGTGGACGTGGAAACTGCGAAATTATTTCGATCCCTGCAATTACAATCCGGAAGACGAGCTTCCTAAGATTCGCATCGAGGGTCCGTTTGGCGGTGGAAATCAGGATTGGTACAAGTTCGAGGTCGCAGTCATGGTTGGAGGCGGTATCGGTGTCACCCCGTACGCCTCGATGCTCAATGATCTTGTGTTTGGAACGTCCACCAACAGATATTCTGGAGTTGCGTGCAAGAAGGTGAGGTGCACCGATCAAAACCAGAACGAAATATTTGCCATAGATATTTTTTAAAATAAAAAGATTAAAAGGAGAGTCAACACATCAAAAGACTAATTTAAGGCTTCCCTAATTTATCGTTTGGAAAAATAAAAATAAACGTTCGTCGGGAATACTATTATATATTAGGGAGAAACATTTTTAATAGTAAAGTTAATGCAATAAGAGCCAGTGATTGCCTCATTGCTGGAACATTGCTTCATTACTCGAAAGAGAAACGTGAATGTGCGGTGGAATATAATCCTGAGATATTCTGACATACATATCCTGCGTTTAAATTTAATGATCATTAAAACGAGAGAAAACGTTCTGGTTTATTAGATAACGGCTTTCTTTTTACTCTGCAGGTCTATTTTCTGTGGATCTGCCCGTCGCACAAGCATTTCGAATGGTTCATTGACGTTCTCAGGGACGTCGAGAGGAAAGACGTTACAGACGTACTTGAAATCCACATATTCATTACGCAATTCTTTCACAAGTTCGATTTGCGTACTACTATGCTGGTAAGTAGATTCTAACGCAATTTTTAGTTATTATTTTTCATTACTTGTTTATTAATTATTCTGTCTCACATATGCAGTACATATGTGAGAATCACTTTCAGAGGCTATCGAAGAAGAGTATATTCACTGGACTCAAAGCCATCAATCACTTTGGCCGGCCGGACATGACGTCGTTCCTGAAATTTGTTCAGAAGAAACACAGCTACGTGCGTAATCATTTTCATTATTTTTAAGGATATATATCTAAATATCCAATAGAGAAATTCAACAGGAAATTTGAATTTCCTTTTAAATTTAGACATCTTTTAAGCGTTAAATTATTTGTATAAATAATAGCATAATAATATTCCAAATAATGCATTATTAAAACTACACAAACTGAAATTATTGATTACTGATTATTAATTTACAGGTTAGCAAAATAGGAGTATTCAGCTGTGGACCGCGTCCCCTGACGAAAAGCGTCATGTCGGCCTGCGACGAAGTGAACAAGACTCGGCGCTTGCCGTACTTCATTCACCACTTCGAGAACTTTGGCTAGTCGGATGCACTGCTCCCGAATTTGCGTGAAACAATGAGTCACACCGTGGTCGGTGGCAGTACTTCATCGCAAATTTGGACGGTTTACTACAGCGTGTACATATTTATGCGCTAGCGCGCCGCTTTTCATTATTTATGAGTTATATCGCGTATTATATTTCTTATTTATGAACGAGACAGAGAGAGAATATTGTTTCCTCTTTTTCCCTTGGTTCATCTTCCTGAATGCGGCTGAGACACCCCGTTCGATAATTTATTACGATCTGTACATTCCTAAGCGTGATGCAAATGATTTAATGACAATTTTCAGTAAACAATTCGAATTTTATATATTCGAGTTTGCTGTTTTATTAAATAATATTATTAAAAAAATACTATATTCTATAATATATTATATAAAATATATAGAAATATTTAATGGCGCTTCGGAATGTTGGTGAATATTATAGCTATCTGCAACATCAGCCATTAACGGTTCTGCGCGAAGCCGGTGGGAACGGGTACGACCAGTTGCTCTTACTGGGCTCGTCGCTGATCTCTTGCGGGAACTCGGACAGCTCGTGCGACGTATATCCTCGATTAATGACGCCTTCGGTGTCCTCTTTATTAGCGTGTCTGTTCTGCAGCTTGGACGACAGTTGACTAAAGTATTTTCAAAGTTACAGAACATGTAACAGAGACAATGATTTAGTAACGTGAACTGATTAACTTGATCATAAGCCGAACCTCATTATTCGATCGCCAAAAGAGTCCTCAATTTTGGGAACTTTCCGTCGAATGTTTCGCGTATCGAAGCTCTCTTCTATAATGACGTGTCTATCGTACGGCGTGTCATAGTCGACCTCGAGTATAGTCGAGAATTGATGAGGAAAGATCATGTCTATAGCCGTTATGATGAATCCTGCCAGGAGACACGCGGCACCTATCAAAAGAATTGCAATTATATGTATCTGCTCTAAAACGGCACTCGATGCTCGATAAAAAAAAAAGTAAGACACAAACCAGCCGACAGCACCAACCAAAAATTCCAGCCCAGATTGAAGGAGAGAATCGAGCCTTCGATGTGAGCTATCAGGGGTTCGCATGGTAAGAGAGCCGTGTAGATCAAGTTGGTCAACAACATACACAGGCCCGTAAAAATCATGCTGTACGCGCCGTAGCGTGGTACTACCATGAGTAACAAGTTCATCATCAGCCACGAGGCGAAGGAGGTCCTGTAAGAGATTTTTATTGCATCGCGCAATAGCCAATATGTCGTGTATGTTGTTATACATATATTGGAAAAAGAAAATATGAAAAATATGAAAAGGAAAATATGTTCATCAAAAACGTATTACAGGTAGAAGCGGAACTCCAGATTCTTAAAATTCTTGTGAGGATATTTTGAGGATATGTCGAAACGGTGTACCATAACATTATCGAGGAATAGTATCCAGCCTCGCGATATCGCGAACCCCAAGAGAAACCTTCTTGATGTAGGCTGAAGTATTCCGCTAAGGAGACGATAGGAAACGGTGCACCTTGATAGAGCGCCTGCTTGAAGGCACTAGTCATTTCGCCGGAACTTCGCCACCAGAAACGCTCATTGTATTCGACGTCCCCGTTCATCTTCTCGCTTTCTGGTGACACTGCAAGAACGCAATAAGATCTAATTAACCGAAGCACGTTGAAACTGTACACCGCACAATGACGGACTGATCCAGAAATTGTGAGTCATAATATTTAATTTAAAGAAATTTCAACCATAATTTTAAAAATTGAAGTTTTTACTTTGATGTGCGTGTAGTTCATCTTTTATGATACTTTAATCAAATTCATCTATGATAAAATTCTAAAAATCTATGCTCAAATTCATCTGACTCTAAATCAGATAGTAGAGAAATTGAGAAAACGCGAGAGAAATATTTATCTGTAAAGAGACTTACGCCTGTACGTAATATTGATGTGCATTAAGCCGATGTAACCGCCGATGTCGGCAGTTACTTTATTCCTGGAGAAAGCGCTGTAGGAGGAACTGACAATGGTAGCGGAGCTTGTGTGCCAGGATGAGCCATATTGCGCCACTAACGTGCACACACAGAAAGAGAGAGAACACGATGATTATTTTCCCGCGGCGTTGCATTCGTCATTATCTCGATTGATTTTATCCCAATAAGACTCCGCGATTTTATTCAACGCGACGGTCGGAAAAGTACTTTTTAGCGTTGAACTACGAGCCAATAGTGGCGTAACTAATATCCAGAAAAATTTTACGACAAGTTTAACGATAATGAAGAACAATATATATGCATGTTAAAAAATAAAAAAGAAAACAACGGATAAGGCAATTCAGTGTTGCAAAGCACGTTGTGAAACGTCGTGAGTGACGCATTCGAGATGCATTTCTGTTCTTTATTTCTTCATTAGTTTTCTGCTCCTCCTCCTGTTCTTTTTCCTCCGTTTTTCCTTTCTTTTCTTTTTCGGTCTGCGATTCAAATTTCGCGAGGCCGTTAGTTACGCCACTGACACAGCCAAGGTCTCTTAACTTGGAAAGTAGACGAAGTGCACGAACCTTGAATCGTCGCACCCACGAAGAGGCTCAGGGTAACCGTGAGAAATGTGGTTAACCGCTGCAGCGAAGAAATACCATTTACTCGATAATCGACTTAATCGCCGGTCACGATCTACGATCTGACAGGACACGAGAGAAGCGAAAACTGCTCACCTCTTTCCTGACGCCCGGGAATATGACTAGGAAAGCCGTGAACAGGGTGCCGAATATCACGAACACGATGACCAAGGGAACGTCACCCGTGACAGGAGTGCGGTTGCTGTAGCTGTAGAGCGTCGGGCCACCGTCGCTGCGAAAGGCGTCGAACCATCCCTTCATCTTCCTGGACCAGTCAGTTCCGGCACGCCGGAATCCAGGCCACTTGAACGCAAAGTTTCATTACGCGTCATCTCGGCAACATAAATTGCGATTAAATTGATTTATTCTTCGCCAAACATGCAGCGCGCGCTGTCACGTGCATTATTTCACGCGCTATTTTAGCCTGGACACGTTTCTATTCGCGAGCGAAACGTCAGCGGTGGAGAATCCGGGCAACGCGAAAGTCTGATGAATTCTAGGAGACATCCGAATTCCTCAAACGCTTCATTCTGTTTGCCTCGATACACGTTTCAATTTTCGTGCTGCTCGGGAAACACCGACTGATTTCTGCGGCATCACCGCGAGTGCGGTGAAGACACCCGAGTGGAAGACGGTCGTTCCGACGCGCTATTGCAGAATCGCGGTCTCGTAGCCATTACGACCCAAAAGTGAGAGTCTCAGTCGGAGAGCCGGCCTTGAGAGACACGTAGCTTCGATATCCTGAAGGATTTACCTTCGAGGAAATTACCTCTACGATCGGCGGATTCGGCTATCAGCATCCAAGGTCGATGTCGCCTCGCACGTTTGCGAAATCCTCGGCATGCAAAAGCGCACTCGCGCACCGCGCGACACGAGGGAACGAAGGCGGCGAGTGTACTGAGACTCGAGTGGGTTAACAGGCTCCACTTGGAAAGCGGTTTCCACCAACAGCGGACAGACGACCTCGTGTATTACCTCGGGGAGAGAGAGAGGGTGATGCCACGGGTGGGGCTGTCACCACGGTGGTCATCGGCGGAAGAAAACGGGAGGGAGAGAGAGAGAGAGAAAGGCCAGAGAGACGGAGAGCAGTTGGACGAGAAAGGCCTACGGGCGAATCAGCTGACCGGCCCTCATGTTCGCTCTTGTTGCTCGATTTTTCACGTAAATGAATAACCGGTTAAGAAATATAGATAAGATTTAATAAAAATTATGATTACGCAACCATTAGATTGAATGATTAGATGAATTCCTGTTAAACGCAAATATCGTACTTGCATTTTCAACACTAATATATTGAGAAAGGTCTTTCATCGTTCACTTCTTCAGTTTTAATGCTTGACATGTTTATAGTTTTATTTAGTTCAAATGAAAATAAAAATGAGCTCAAATAAAAATTGTGATAAAGTCGAAATTATTCGGAAAATGTATAAAATGTTATTAAATATTTTTTAAATCTAAAATACACGAGATAAATATAAAAGCTGATTGAAGGATATTAGACCTCGAATGAGAAAACCAAATAACCGCTTCTATTTATAATTAAACAATAGTTAAAGTCAGTCTAAAATTAAGCAAGGTATCCCGATATTCTCTTGAAAGAATACGTTGTTATATGCTTCCTTCATCCATTACAAGTTCTGTATGACGATGCGCGATGACTACGTGATAGAGCGCGCGTATGGATCGTACGGTATGCGAGACGGCATGCGGGTGACATCAATGCTGGCATGCGAGATAACTGTCACGCTGCTAACATAAGAGGAAACCAAAGCTTTCCGAATTTCCACTAATTCCGCGATAAATTCAGCTGCCACTTAAATACTGCAATTTGGCAACTTTGCTCTTCAAATTATAAACACAGAAAAAAGAGCAAAAATTTGTCATAAAATTTGTATTAATTAATAAATAACTTAATAAATGCTGAGAAAACTCTTCGCTTTTAAAAAGTTTCAGCTATTTAAGAGGATTTAAAAGTTCTCTTGTATGTTTATTATCAGATGTAAAAAGTAATTACACACACACACACATATGACACATGTAAAATTATACATGTAAAAATTATAATATAATATTTTACATAATAAAAGCCTATATTTCTATGACACTTTATAATCAGTTTTTTATTTATCTGTTTACAGTAATGCCACTCAAGATGTCAGTTAATTCACGTAACAATCAATGCAGCATTATTTCCGCTGCAAATTGACGATGAAGGCACGCTTTGACAAATTGACTCCTTTCAATTAACTCTTTCCTTCTTTCAAATCTTCTTTATTTTACTCTCACTTGCTCCTTTTTTCCAGCACAAGAAAACACTTTACACGCGATGTCCTTAGCCGAATAAATGTCAAATAAATGGAAACCGTGTCAAATCGTATACCGACAGCGGAAGCACACCGTACCATATTCCGCTCGTTCTTCGCGACCGGATACTGCGGTATGTCGCGTTTAAAGTCGGCTGTGCTATAGCGCCATTGCCGCCGCCACCGCCGCCAATAATTCTGCTATTTCGGGCCGTCTAATTTGGGCCTGGTGACGCTATGCTTTCAACGACGGCGTTGATAGCGAAGCATCATCCAGCACAGCGCACCACCGCCGCGACTACCCCACCGCTGCCAGCAATAACCACCGGAACGGCGAGAGGTCGGTGGTGGCGAGGCGGTCGCCCGCTGCAGTCTCGCAAGAAGGCTTGGGCCTCCTACTGCCACCCGACGCTGGTCCTCCGATCCTTAAAGGTAAACGGCCCTTTCTTGGTCCATCCCTCGGCGCGAGAATTGCAATACGGATCAGTTCCATAATTTTTTCGAGACGGCAACTAGTTCGTTCTGAGGAGAGCCGGTCGGTTGATCATGTCCTGCGGCAATATATATTTTGCTTTGAGATTATTAAAATCAATGATCGATTCGAATGATGTTGTATTATAGTGCAAGCTCAGTGATTGATCCTTAATTCCTTGGCATAATTGTTCATTCAGTTTGTTTGCTCCAAAAGACGTTTTTTATTGTAAATGTGTCGTCAGTTGTCGTAGGATGTATTGTGCATTTATACAAAATTACTGCTTTTATATTATAAATTATAAATTATAATTTTTTTTATAAGAAAATATGGTACCATGTTAATTACCGCATTTTTATTCTTAATGAGAAAAAAGGAGCAATTAGAAATCAGATTCAATTTCCTAAGCAATTATTATATTTATAACTATGTAGAATTAAAGTTAAGTTTTAAGTGCGATTGCAAGATAATTACTCTGCTCAATCATTTTTACTGCATACAGTTTTAAAATGTTGTTCGCAAATTTTGACTTTTTGAGATTTTCGCGTAGCATCTTCAGTTTTGTCAAGTTTGCTCAAAAATGGGGACGCGATCTGCGGAAGCTGCATTCCTGTGTCCGAAAATACGTGACCGTCGATGAAACGTAAATTCGACGAGGTCGTCACCATGACTCGACGAGCTTCAAGTAACAGGATGGCGAAGTGATCGTTGGCTCGCTGCCATGGAATCATTTACTAAAAGTCACGGTTTCGATCGGCAGGTATCATAATAACATTCGGATAGATCAATTTTGCATTAAACATTTATGGTTTAGTATATACAATAAACTTTTGTGTAATGTTATCGATTTATAAAAAAAATATCATCATCGAAGTAATTAATAAGAGTAACAATCAGCTTTTTCTCAGAACTGAAAAGAATTAATTTCAAAATTGAGAAGACTATAATTTGATTGTTAATCTTTCTCAAGTTCTTAAAAATATTATTGGATCACTGTTACATCGCAAGTCCAAATTATTTCTTCACGATCCATGGAAGCGACTCAGCGAACATTTACCATCACCGAGAGAAGTGACTCCTCTGATCGATCCTCTTTCCGGTATCCATTCATCAGAACGGAAACTGGTTGCGCGAAATCGCGTCGCATTTCGGCGAGGAACTCCCTCGAAGCAGGCGAAACGGGCTAGTACTTTCTCGAGGAAGCATTCGATGGCGTCTACCTACGCGTCGTAACTCTCCCGGCCTATTTATAAAGCACGACCTCGTGGCACCGCGTATCCGTCGCTTACCTATCATGGTCGTCCCGCGTGCAAATCAACGCACCGTCTAGCCCTCTTCTTCCTAATTTCCGAACGTTCCGAAAACGGGTCAGATCTATTTTCGCGCGAAACGGCCCTCGAAGCCTCAAAAGCGCCTCGATGGCGATAGAGCACCGCGTACCTCGTCACGTGTTACCGTCTACCTCTCTCTCCATTTTGGACAGCGAGTCAGTTTTTCGCCAAATCGCGTGCCACGTGTCTCGTTAATCCCGAATTTCGCTGCAATTCTTGTTACTGCGATTTCATCTCACTCTATTGTATTTCAATACGCGATCTATAGCTTCAGCTGACTTGGAAAAATTGGAAAACTTTTTTTATTTTTAAACGAGAGAAAATCTTGTAATTCCTTCATGATTCGATTGGATTCAGGGTTGTCTTGCTTGAGAGCGGATAATTGACGAAAAGTATGGATAATCATTATAGTTTAAGATATATAATAATTGTTTCACAATTCAGCGTTTATTTTTCTAGGCGTCCAGTCGAAGCGGTGTGCCGAGATGTCGGGGATAGAAGGTGAGGGCCTCTTTACGAGCTCTGTCACGACCGTGTTGCTTGAGTATCATCGGTAGATAGATAAACGAGTGTCAGTCACGGAAGAAGTCACGGGAACCGAAGCGTAATTCAGCGTGTGCGCGCAAAAATGTAATGTTCAATATGATCAATCGTAATGTGTAACGGAATGCAGAGCCAATAACCATAATCAAATCAAACTCTGGACGATCACACGAACCTCCTCGCACAGTCAAAGCGTGCCTCTGTCTACACTGTCTGTCTGGGATGCAAACAGTTTACGTCCTCTTTTCACATTTTCGCGACGTAACGCCGTTGTGTTCGCCTGACTGCACTGACGATGTTTTATTAACAAGAAGTGTTCGCCGAGCTGCGTCATCGATCTTTATAAAGCTCCGCCGATCTGTAAAACGGCCGAAAATAATCTCTCCTTCTTGAAAGTGAGATCTGAAAGAGATCCAACACATTCTTATCCTGTCATTCGAGACTTTTTCCTCAATTTACGAGGCTACGAAAGAGAGAGAGAAAGTTCTAGATCAAATTGTTGAAACGTTTACATAAACAACAATAACAAATCGCCGCGTCTTACTGTTCTGTATAACTTCTAGTTTTTTTAATCACTTAGAAATCTGATGCGAATGTAGTGATTCTTAAACATAAACTTGTGATTTGATTGGCAGCACTAAACATTTTCCGCGCCATGGTACAGAAAGTTTAACAGTTTTACGACTAACATTGAGGATTCTAATTTTTCAAACCTCGTGAAACTCATTCATTTGCAAAAAAGCGGATCACTGCACATCATCGCTTCTCATCTCTTTCTAATTATATGTATACTTTGATACACTTGCATTGCTGGATCATTACTTTTGTCTCTTTCGCAGATCCGCAGGACGCGTCGGAGCAGGATGACACTCAGGAGGAGGCAACAGAGACAGCAGAGGACAGCAACGAGGTAGCGAGCTCGACAGAGGAATCAGATAGCCCGGACTTGTCGGAAAAGTTACCAACGAAGAACTCGAAAGAAGAACGAGAGAAACTTCAGGAAGAAAAACAGGAAGAAATCGTAAAAGTGCAAGAGGAGATTAAAGAGGAGGAACAAGAGTCGCCAAGTCGCGAGAAGACACAAGAAGAAGAAACGTCAGATTCAGGTTAGTGATACGCACTTCAATCCTGAATTCTGCGGAACAAAGAACAAATTCAAGAATTTAGTTTCGCTTATAGCGAAAAAATTGATCTGAGAAGTGCCACAATTTTCTAATAAAGTCCGCAATTTTCCTTTGTCGTTACGGACAAAGCGACGTCAAAAGTGAAAGAATTTTGAAATTAGCAGTCACGCGTTCGCGATAATTTAGAATTTCCGTGTGACAATACAGGAAGCTGTAAAGTATGTCGCTGAAATAACGCGCCAAAAGTTGCAGACATATTTTTTGGCAGTGCGGCCAAATTTTTTCGAATGCACCCGCACTGCCACCGGTCAGAATAGAAATCCCGCGGAATAATTTTAAGGGAATTGCGCACCCAGATTTCCACATATGCGAGTGTTTATTCCATCGCGCACGTCGCAACCGATCGGCGTTGCTCGCCGAGTCGTCGACGTGTTTGCGTTAGCGCTGCCATTATTCGCGTAGACGGCTCACGCGTTTATTTGAATAGCGACGTCAGCGGATAGTTCGATGCGGATATACGGCGATCTGCGTTTCACGCCACGTTCCAAGGAGATCTAAACTTTCCTGCGCCAACTATTTCGGTCGCGGTACAGGTTCCCGCGTTATTTACAAATCTCTCGCGCGATATACAATTACACCAGGAGTTACCTGATCCTACAATAGAAATGCCCGATATAAATTCTCGTGATATGAAACATTGTGACGCGCAACAAAAACTAATGATACTTTGGAAAATAGAGTTCTCGTAAAGAATGAAACGGAAGTATAGAGACAGCATAGACGAGGCTCGTGGAGTGGGATAATGAACGGAATAAAAGAGGACATTGTAAAGTAGCGATTTGGGGAAAGAGAACAGAAAATTGGCACGCGGAGAACCCAACATAAGAGAAGTGCCAAAAGTTAAACATAGTGCGTGCAGAATGTGCAAAGCGCGGAGGTGTTCCGCATCATTGTTACAATTTTGAAAGAGTCGGTGCGAGTTCCATCAGACAAGCGAACGGAAAATGCGTTGTTCGAGTATGATGCCACGAAATACATACATAATCTGCTAATAAATTAAACATTATTGTTGGCGCACAAAGATTCATTGATTTTTGTTGAAATCATATTCGTAATTTGCGGAAAGTAGGTTGCACCTTGAAAGTTTTTCCATCGAATCCGGAAAGAGAAATGAGACGGATGGTAGCGATGTGGGACGTGACAATTGGGGTGCGACCAATGCGATGTATCTTCATGTTCATCTGCTTTTTCCATTCCATCTTTAAGTAGAATGATGTACATATTTCTCTGCAGAGTGGCAAGAATTTTTAATCAACGATGTTAGCATAAAATATAAAAGTTCGCCCCGATTATCATTAATATAAAAAAAGCCGATCAGACAAGTTGCTTTTCAATCTCAAAAGATCGCAGCGTTCAGTCCGGTTTTGATGTCTTCGGTATTATTTATAACGCGATTTCGTTGTCAAAAATAAAAACGCGGCGAACCACCCAAGCGGTTGCATTATAAGTACAATAACATCGCTGCGTGATTAATGGCACAGATGAGGCTCAGCTGTAAGAGCTGTTATTAGATCGTCTCTGCCACCTCGAAGGCGCGCGCGAAGAAACGCGCGAGAGCGTTTTCGCGGCGGGCTCGCTTCGCGCGCGGGTAGTTTCGCGGCGCGCTCGCTCGCGCTCCGCTTCGCACGGGCAGCTGCGCAGGCATCGAACGAGCGACCGAAAATAAATCCTCGCGCGGAGAATCCCCGTGCGTTGTTTTAAATAAAGCGAGCGTGCGCGCGCGCGATAGCCCAAGCCGGTCAGCACGCGCGGTCGGTCGGTCGAGGGCTCTCCGAAACAGCGCGCGCACGCACGACGCACGCACGCTCGCTCGCTCTCTTCTCTTCTTTTCGCGAGTCGCGAAAAAATCGCGCGCCAGACGTTCCGCGCGCAGCGGCGCTGCCGGGTAAAAATACTGTACGCGAATTAGCGATCAAAACTCACTGCGACGTACAGTCCTCTTTTTCTTGCGCGAGTTCTTTTTTTTCTCTCAGCGCGATCGCCCTCGTATTTTCGCAAGAAACAAAAAGGATTAGCGCGACGCAACTGCGACGGCCGAGGTGTTAAAGTACGCGCGCGACTCGCGGATTCGCGACAAATGCGGCCGGCCGGACGGATTGTCGCGCGAAACCGGTTGTTTTACAATGCTTCTAACAAACGGCCGTCCGCGTCCCGCATCCGGGAACCTTAAAATGTGCGACACGCTAACGTGCAGAAAGGAGACGTTCCGAGACGTGGTCAGACATGCGAAGTCTTGACAGCGCGCATCTTGTCCAAAACAACTCACAAGTGCGAGGCGTCTTATGTCGGAAAACTCGGTGCTGATGCGTGAAAACGATATGATTTGCTCCGACTCGGTGTTTAGACAGCATCGTCAATCATAATTTTCCAATCGAACGTGATTCTATTGTGATTTAGGACTTAACGATAAAATAATGATTTGATAAAATAATGGTGTTTTCTTCATTTGTGCGAGTATTGAAGCATGATTGAAAAATTTTGCCAGTGCTATTATTTTTCATATGCCGCGCAATTCGCTGTTTCCATGCTTATTTTTGAACACGCGATCATTTATTTTTAATGTGACAAGATGACTGTGACTGATAAAGCGTGTGACATGAAGGTGCTCTCGAAGATAGAAAAGTCAGGTGTTTGCAAAATCTTGACAATATGAAGCAATTTTTTAAAGAACAAGTATTAAGCGAATGCGTATAAATATACGTGTAATCAAACATGACTTTGTCTCCTCGAGAAGCACCACTTGTCAAGATTTGCTCGGACTCTTGAATCGCGAATTAAGGACGACGATCGTTTTGACAGAAAAGCAGTGAGTTTTCTTCCGCTATTCGACAATTAGGACATAGCATATTTTAGCGCTAGCACACATTTTCCACACGTACTCAAGAAACATAATAGGTATGCATTCTCACGTTCGTATAGAAACGTACATATCTCATTTTAAAGCAGAATTATACCGCCTTCATCTGTAATTAAATAATCTTTACCTTATTATGCTATTATCAACTATTAATTAAATAATTTATCGTTTTCTTGCATTACAAAACCCAAAAGTAGATACAAACAATACAATTCATTTTAAATCGCTAAAAAATAAAATAAAATAAAACAAAATTAAATTGCTATATTGTCAATGCAATTTTATATCATTTTGTTCCTCTTCAACAGAGCTGGCGACCATTACAAGAAGCACGTCGTCGGACGACGGCGTGCCGGCACCAGTGTCGGGGATCGCCGCGTACGAGGCGAAGCAAGCGGAGCCCAGACAGGAGTCGAGGACGGGCGTCGTACGATCGGCGACCGTCGACGACGGGAACGGGCGTCGCACCAGCAGTGGTCCCAGCGCAGCAGTTGGTGAGTGGAATTCATTGCCGGTACTGGTAGAACGTCTACGCGAGGCACTCGAGTTGTCCCTGGCGGCCGGTTGCCGACGTGGCAGCGGCGACGAGCCGACGGCGACGTCGCTCGCCGAGACCGGTGTCGGCGTCGCCGATAGTGGCGGTGACCGATCTCGCCCGTACCGCCGTTCTTTGGAACGGGCGTTGCTCCACGGCTGCGACCACGACGATCCCGTGCCAAAGAAAGAAGAGCTCAAGTTCCTGGAGGATCTGCTGCTGTCCGACATCCAGACCGCGCTCGCACGTCTGCGCGAGACATTGGAGCATACGGATGTCGCGACGCTTGCCAAGCACGGCGGAGTATCAGATCCCTCGAGCAAGTTACACCTGTTGCGACTAGTGTCTAGTCTGCTGTCGCGGCTGCAGGTGCCGGAGCAAGTGCGGGAGGCGGCCGACGATGATAACAAGACTGTCGACGTCGCGGCGCAAGGTTTAGACGCATCGTTCGCGCGAAAACGACGGCCCGTCAGGCACACCATCGGCGTCTCCGCCGAGGAGCTCGCACGCGCGAGAAAGCAGCTGGAGGAGAGCAGCGTGGACCTCGCGAGGCTAAACGACCAGGTTTTTTCCCAACGACGGGAACCGTTGCTCGCCGCATCGTATAACGCGACTAACGGCGAGAGGCACGTGGAGGAGATCCGCGACAAGTACACGAAAGACGTGATCAATCAACGTCAGTCGTTGCGCGACAAGAACAAGGACCCGCGCGGGGATACCGTTGGTGCGTATCGAGCCGCGCTGGTTCCGCCGCAGATCGGTTACACGGATTGTCCGGTCGCGGGGGTGCCACTCGCGAACGAAACGCCGAGCACGCATCAGCCACGACGTCGCGGCAGCGTCGATAGTTATCAGGAGAAAGAGAGTGACGACGAGGAGACAGCGAGAAAGGCGAACGAAGAACAGAATCGGGTGACGAAGCTTGCAGCGGTGCTGCGACAACGCGCGGAACTGCTCAGCGCGGGCAAGTGCGGAACCGCAAACGGCAACAGGTTCTCAGCAAAGAAGTCGAAGATCAAGCGCGCCAACACCGTCGACATACCGAGTTACCTAAAATTGCAGGCTGAGAGTCTTGGTTCTTACGACAATCCCTGCGTTCTGCTGCGACGCCCTATTAACGTGGGCGACAAAGTCAATCCCAACTCAGCCAGCCTCGCAGTGGTGCCGTCCTTCGAACCCAAAACGGAGAACGACAAGAAGTTCCTGGCGTTGATCAGTCGCAACAACGAGACGCAGCCACTTAACGCCACGCCCGCCTTTGTCAAGTCATTTGGTTACACTAAGACGATGGACATGTCATCGCTGACGAACGAGAACTGGAACAGTCGATTCTCCAACATCAAGACCGCTTTTGACAAGCCGTCCATCGCGACGAACGATGGGGACAAGCTCATTCCCAAGTCGCCCCAGCCCGCGAAACGTCTGCCAACCACGCCTCAAACGTCACCTCAGACGGTGAACAACAAGAAGACAATTGGCGCCGCACACAACGGCTTTCCGTTCGCGAACCCGAACGCGTCGAAGTCGGACGCGGGTTTCAGACACGCACCCTCGTCGCTGTTCCGGAAGATCGAGAAGCCGCAGTCATCGAAGTCGCCGTCCAGTTGTCATTGGCAGCGAGATAACAATGTGCAATCATCCGGAATTACATTGCGCGAGAAGGCCAAAATTATGTTCGATCGAGACAGTAATCCTCAATTCCAACCCGGCGCGTCGAAGTTCCACGCGAGTGAGCACTCGCAAAAGTCCACTTTTCCGCGGCCGCCATGGATCGAACACGAGAGAAACGAAGGTAAATCGGGCAACATGGTCACCGAAAACGGACGACTGGATTATCGGTTGTTCTGCAAGCAGTTCGCGCCTTTTATCGGTAAGGGCAACGTCACTACGGATCACGCGAAGCCACAGAACATCGAGGAATCCCGCAAGCGCGACAAGCAACAGCCGGTTGCACGTTGCAAGGATTTCGCACCGTCGAATGAGAGACTCGGCATAGTAGACGGGAAGATTTCGTTTCGAATGTTTCCCGAGAAGCGACCGCAACAGCAAGTGCAACAGTACCGTCCGAGTGAGCCTCATCGCGAAGAACCAATTCGCGACAAGTTTGATCCTCGCAGCGAGAAGGATATTTTCGTGCCAAGCGTAATGCGCAACGATAAAAATTCGGCAATTTTGGTCGATGCGACGCTCAAGGGTAGTTCATCCGTGGCCATTCAGACAGGTGTCAACAGTGATGATCATCTGGAGGAAGCGCGGGTGTTCCGAGTGGCTCCTAGGGCGCCGAGAGGTCCGCCGTCCACGTACAACAATGCGTCCGTCCAAACTCAGAACGAGCCAGAAGCGGAACCATGGATGGTGTCTCGATACGAAGACAATCCGACGTCAAGCTCGAGCCATCATCCGGCCGAGGATCCGAGGCACTTTGTCCTGGACCACAATCAGAACTATCACACCGTGGTGAGTAACGTCGCCCCGCAGAGTGAGATCTCGCCCTTGCTGGATAAAAACGCATGCAATCTCGTCAGAGATAGTTCCACTTGCGCATCAAACCCGATGGAGAACGTTTCTTCTCGGGCGACTTGCGGCTATCACTCGCCAGAGCAGAGCAAGCAGATTTTCCAAGCAACTCCGCAGTACGAAAATTATGTTCCACCTAAACCACCGTCCGATGATCGATCACAGATGTACGCGAGTTATGTGCCATACGTTGAATCCATCAAGAGTGAAGATCGGGTGTTAGATATGTCAGAAATTGATAGGGGAGATTTGTCGCGACCAAGCGACGACGTTCTGCCGAGTGAGCGGCACATTCAAAATCAAGATATTAGCGCGGATGCCGGCGTCGTCACGCGGTATACTTGTGCGATTGCAACTGTCGCGTCGACGGATATTCCGGAGGCACGATCCGAACCGACAACAGCACCGGAGTCCGAAGCATCATCCTCTTCGTCACCTTCGCATCTCTGGCCGCGTCCAAGCGTCGAAGTCACTACGACCGAAGACGAGGTACGTCGGCACAACATGCTTCAACAGAGCCTGGTGCGTCGGCTACAGAACGAGCGTACAATGTTGAACGAATATCGTCCACCGATCCCCGTTCAATCCGACAACCTAAACCAACCTAGCAACTTTAATCGGTCCAAGGTCTTTAACCAACCTAGGAATTTCAATCAGCCCAGCAATTTTAATCAGCCTCCGAAGTTCCAACCGCCCGTGGCACCGAAAAGACTGGAAGCGCCGAGGAAACTGGAACCACCGAAGATAGTAGAGCCGATCAGGAAGGTGAAACCGCCCGCTGTCATTGGTTTGTTATCAGTGGCACCGTCCTCGGGATTTAGCGCGACGAACCGGGTCACCGCCCTCAGGGAACAGTACGAGCAACCGAGCGATCAAACGAAATCACCCGTTCACAAGGAACGCTCGCCGATACCGAACGGCGTGAGCAGCTCGATGGACTCCAGCGATGAGTACCTGGTAAACTGCGTTAATAAACCGTCCAGATCTATCGTTTTGTCAAAGTCCGAGTCGTGGCATCAGCTGGCACTCTCCGGCAGCCAGCAATCCTCGTCGCGCGCGTTACACGGCGGTTTACCACCGCCGTACCATCCTAGCTCGTCCCATCTACTGAAACCGCCCAAGCCAAAGTCGCCGTCGTCCTTTAAAATGAAGAAGCAGTATGAGGCATCCTCGTCGTCGGACAGCGTGAAGCGAATGGAGGACAAGATACGCAGGTACTTCGACAATCCGACGGCAGGTGATAGCGCTGTGGACGCGCGGGACTCCAAGAACAGACGATTCTCGTCGCGCGATTCGGCGAAGAGAAGCCTGATTGGATTGTCCAGGAGCCGCACGTTGCCAGGGGTGTGCGACGAGCGACTACGTCTCACGATCCCAGCGTCGCCGCAGATTCCCGCGGGGAATCTCAACACGGCTGAGGTGGAGAAGGTGTTCGACGACATTTTTGAAGAGGCCACCAAGGCCGACGATCATCGCTTTTGAAATCGCTTCGCCTCGTCGTAAATCCGGCCGCGATGTGCACGAGGGACTGGTCGCGATTAAAACGAAGTCACGTCTGTCCGGAACTCTCGTACTCTTTATGCAAATTGGCGATTAACGGTCACGGCACGTGCTCAGACATCGTGAGAAACGTGAGAGAACTCATTTATGATCATCCCTTATAATTTCATTCACAGACAAGCTCGCTGCGCTATGACGATGTGGAGAACGTTAAACTGTGATTCTGCTGAATTGATTCGCGTCGTTTGCCCTCGACGGCTACAATCCGGGACATTATCGTGCTAATTAACTAATTTGTTGGTCGGTTAATTCTAATCAGACTGTTCGTACCAGGAATGTATATACGTTGCGTCGATTACTCGTCTCATGCTTCCCTTCTAAAGAGATTCAAAAAGC
The DNA here is from genome assembly GCF_003672135.1 of Ooceraea biroi. NCBI lineage: Eukaryota > Metazoa > Arthropoda > Insecta > Hymenoptera > Formicidae > Ooceraea > Ooceraea biroi. The sequence continues at coordinate 5,712,589 of NC_039506.1, forward strand.
TAAAGTTTCATTATTTCTCTATTTTTTTTTCCTTACTGAGCTAACTTGACTAGTGTTTAACTAGCTTACAGTAAAGATTTGTCGTAAAGAGTGAACGCAGTATTATCTGATTGCATTTTTGTTCACACGTTGCCAATTTTACTAGAATCTACAATTTAATTATCGTCCGCTCTTGTGGATTCTTATGAATAATTGGAGAAGTCAACAATGTTAATTTATGCGCAATTATGGTCGCTTATTGTGAGATCGAGATGTAGATATAATTTCAGAACGGTCGTGTGCAATTGTCCGTTTTTACAATTATAAAAATCGTGTTCTGGATTTGAGATTCATATTAAAGCTCTCTTCGAACGAATACCGCAATGCTATAAGAAGACTAGACCTGACAGTTTGATTAGAAACCGCATCCCTGAAAAACGGAAGTGTTTCCTGACGCCGTGCGAAGCTACACGCAGCTAACTCCCCGCAAGCGAAACGTTTCGTGCATCCACGACGGAATTAACGCCCATATGGTCTTCGTCCATTACGAGAGACGGTAGTGCAGATCGATGCAAGGACCATCGTCATCGCCGCGGTGTCCACCGTTCTTCGTCCTTCTTGATGAAGATCGTCCCGCTCCTGGCACGTAGTGCAGAGAAAGTCGACGCGTCGGGCGACGGGGTTGCTACGCGAAATCCGCCCCAATCGGGCAAGAAATACACGGCGACACACCGATTCCGTCGTTATCCCGCTCGAGACGCGCATCATTTAATTGACAAAAGGAGCGTAAAATCTCTGCATCGTAAGAGTCACGCGCGACGCTCGTGGCGTCGTGACGCGCGTGATGTGCCTTCTTTTTCCACTTTGCTCTTTTTTAAACCCGAGTCGCGGCGTGCGCGTCTCGCGGACGGGCTTTGAGATGCGCTTAAGAGGACCATGCCAATCCCCGAATAAAGCAGTGAGTCACAGCCCTTATTTTTGTTGATCCTTTTGTTACGCAGTGGCGTGCAGTTTGCACTGCTGCGAGTGTGCATTATACGAGTGTAACGTGGTGTACGTGCGCGCTGGTACATGGTGGAGCATAGCGATGCTGTGGTGGCTCGAGTAACGCTCAATCTCTCGAAAACATCCCTCGAGCAGCCGGATATCTGACGAACGCCAACATCATTTCTTATTAACAATGCATTATTATTTTTATCAATTTCTTGGCACGGAGAATTAAATCAAGTAGCTTTAGATGGATGTTTTTGCACGGAGAGCTTGTGATATTGAGTTGACATGGAGATGACTTATCGCGCGCGCTCGGAATCACCGATTTTTAGACAAGGATGTATAATTTAATTTTGATACTCCACTTGAAGCGTTATATCGCAAATTTACGAGAGAAAATATGATTGGACTTTAAAAGCAAAGACAGAGAGCGATTTCTCTCCAGAAAGAACGTGTAACAAAATTGATAACGGATTAAACAGATTTACCAGTGGATATCGAAGAGTGCAGAGGCCAGAATCGTTCGTAAGACTATAGAAATGTCTTTGGAATCTTAAATTTTTTTAATTATTTAATTTTTTCATTTAATTTATCTAAATAAAGAGAAAACGCATTGTCTTACTGGTGAATCTGTCCATGCTTGCCGCCACACCTCGTGACATCCTCGTGGGTACAAGTGCGTTGTGTGTGCGTGTGTATACGCGCGCGAATACCTGCTCGGCGCTCGTGCATGTGGTGGCATCGATCGACAACGGCGATCGATAGATCGGCACCTGTCCACTTTACGATTAGATTTAATCCAAAATAGTCTTTTTTTACGCAGATTTGCCACTTCCTGGTTGCTAGCCAGAGTTGCTAGATGATACTTAGAAGATGTATATATATATTCTTCACTAGTATCACATTTGTTCTTCTCTTTATACTAAACTATCATTTAATCTGTTTGTAAGACAACTAATGCATGTCGCTGCAGGCATGCAACGAGAGTGAGAGATGAGAGATTCCGCTGGATCCAATTTTCTAATAATAATTCACACCCGTGCCTTTGACGTGTACCAAAATTCGCAGTTATAGCTAGATAATCGAATATACAATAGATCTAGGCATTAACATGTCAGTCAAACTTTTTAGTATGCATCTCGCGGCACAAACCTAACACACGAGCCCTCGAAGATTCACAGCATTTTACAATGCATCGTTCATTTTTTCAGCTCCGAGGAAGCCACTGTCGCCGTTCGCCAAGTTTCGTCAGCTTGATAGGCAACACAGCGCGCCTGTATCACCTTTATCGCCAAGGTAATCACACGAAGAGGGTAACAGGTAAAATATAAATAATATACTAATAATATATTATATGGATTGTTCGGCGCTTGGAGATCAACAAAGGAAGGAATCTGATCTGATGATAAAGTAATTTCGGAAAAGTCTTTTTTCCCACGTTAATTCACATTTCGCTTATTATTCATGACAGCTCGTTTAGCTCTCTAAAATCACCGGGAACGGACTTCCGATTCAAATTCACCGAACCAGCTGTACGGGACAATGCTGCGCAGATCAAAGAGCGATTGTTGGCGTGGTGCCGATCAAAGACCAAAGAATACGATGTGAGTATATGTTCTGATGTGTACGCGTGTAAAATGTTATCAACATACACTCGTAACGTTTTCTATTTTTACATAGAAAAATATGCCAGAACTTATGTATGTTTTCAGGCGATACACATGCATCGATGTAATAAATTTAATTTTTCTCTTTTTCAGAACGTACATCTTGACAACTTCTCGACAAGCTGGAATAACGGCTTAGCATTTTGCGCGTTAATCCACCACTTCAGGCCGGATGCCTTCGATTATAATTCTCTACGTCCGGAGAATCGTAGGAAAAACTTTGAACTCGCCTTTACAAAGGCCGAGTAAGCATACTGCCAATTCTTTCTTTCGTATTTATATTTACACCACCGCGCGTTTCTGTTTCGAGAACTTAGATGATACTAGTTAATCATTTTCCTCTCGTTTATAAATAAATCATTCTCTCTTGTAGCGAAGTCGCTGGAATCGCGCCACTACTTGACGTTGAAGATATGGTGATGATGCAACGACCGGATTGGAAGTGCGTCTTCACATACGTTCAGTCCATTTATCGTCGTTTCAAGGATGAGGATTAATCTTAAAAACAGCAGCAGCAACGACGCACAGCATAATTTCATTTAACGCCAACGCAAAATATTATACCGTCATTCGTAGAGCAGTGTTATCCGTTTGATTCACGTGTTGCTGCAAGAACGATATACCCAGATAGCCAAGTCTGCCGAAAGCAGATGATGCTAACTATCTGCTATCAACTATTGCCAGCCAAAAGACAACAAATTTGATACAGAAGTTGTTATTAACGATTAATTCGACAAATTGGTGCCAGAAGTGTAACAGAGCTTGCTCACAAAATCTAAGAACAGATTGGCGGCAGAAACCGAGCAGAATCTGCAAACATGGCTTGAAGTCAGATTGTCGACAGAAACCGAGCAAGATTTGCGCACGCGGAATCTAACGGCAGATTGGCGGCAGAAACCGAGCAAGATCTGCGCGCGCGGAATCTAACGGCAGATTGGCAGCAGAAACCGAACAGGATCTGCAGCTTTTGACAGTATTCAAATTTACAGGGCTATGAATATGTGTTTTCGTTCCGCACCGCTATGCGGTGCACACGTCGAGTTCTTACTCGATGTTAAGATTTAGCCTAACAGTTATATAAGTTAATATACGCGCCTTGGCATGATAATATTAATTTTTCTAAAAATTTTTGCACTTGCGGCACAGAGGCTCCCATGGACAACGTCCATGTATTGGGTTGTTCGGAAAGTTATTTCGTTTTTTCAAGGAAAAATGAAAGGCGGTTTTTTCATATTTAGAATAAATTTTATTCAGTGATGTATTGGCCATTTTGTTCCACTACCTTTCGCCATCTTTCTGGCAACTTTAAGATTCCACGTTCATAGAAGTCCTTCTCCTTATTGATAAAAAATTGAAGCAAGTGATTTTTGACGCCTTCATTTGAATCGAAGTTTACATTGTTCAAAGAATTTTGTAGAGATCGGAACAAATGGTAATCGGATGGTGCCAGATCAGGAGAGTATGGTGAGTGTGGTAGCACATCCCATCCAAGCTGTAAAAGCTTCTGGCGAGTGACCAAACTTGTGTGTGGTCTGGCATTGTCGTGATGGAATACGACACCTTTCCTATTCGCCAATTCTGGTCGCTTCTGCTTGATGGCAGCATCCAATTCATCCAACTGACGACAATACACTTTCGAATCAATCGTCTGGTTGCTTGGTAGTAGCTCGAAAAATACGATTCCCTTCCAATCCCACCATACAGAAAGCATCATCTTCTTTTGATGAATATCTGCCTTGGATGTCGATTGAGCAGGTTCATCTTGCCTGGACCATGATCGTTTTCGCTTAACATTGTTGTAAACAATCAATTTTTCATCTCTAGTTATGATTCGCTTCAAAAATGGTTCATTTTCTTCACGTTTCAACAATGAATCGCAGATGGTAATGCGTCGAATCAAGTCAATTTCCTTTTGAATTGTGTGGAACCCAAATATCGAGCTTTGAAACGAATCCAAAGCGTTTCAAATGATCGTAAACGGTCGAATTCGATAAATTTAACTTTTCAGCAATTTCGCGTGTTGTTATGCGACGGTTTGCATCCACCAGAGCCTTTATTTTCTCGTCATCAGCTTTAATTGGCCGACCTGAACGTGGTGCATCTTTCAAATCGAAATTTCCAGTACGAAATTTCGAAAACCAATTCTGACACTGACGTTCACTCAATACATCTTCTCCGTATACGGCACACAATTTTCTTCTCGCTTGCACTGCATTTTTACCCTTTCGGTAGTAAAAAAGCAAAATATTACGAAAATGCTCACTTTGATTTTCCATGTTTGATGTGATGCCAAACAAAAATTACTTGACAGATCGCAACACAATAAGATACTAAATGACGTCTGAAATGTCAGTTGTCAAAATATAAAACGAATTTGTCACTTAGAGTAAGGTTAAGTATCGAGGAACGCGACTAACGACATCTCTTTGTGAAAAACGAAATTACTTTCCGAACAACCCAATAGTTCACGCACGCCACGAGCAATCTGAAGTTCGAAAGCAAAATTCGGACTTCAGATTAGAATAAATTAACAATAAGAGAGAGATTATGCAACGAACTGTCAGAAAGACACATCAAGCCAAATGTACTTTAATTTAACAAACAAACAAATGCGTTCTTTTAACACATGGTAATATAAAATGCCAATTTATAGTGTGTTAAAAGTAAACACAGGCTTTAATATATCGTAAATATGAATGGCCAAAAGCTGCAGATTCTGTTCGGTTTCTGCTGTCAATCTGCCGTCAAATGTTAACAGATCCTGCTCGGTTTCTGCCGCCAATCTGCTGTCAGAGTCTGTTAGCAGGCTCTGCTGACAGATCACTATCCTAACGCGGACATAACGGATGCCAATTTGCTATCAACTTCTGCAGTAATCTGTTGCCAATCTGCTGGCAGATTGCTCACATTTTGCTTACTGGGTAGCTTCTTCTTTTATATGTAGCGACACTGGTGGTTCTTGTAGCCTCACGTGGATCAAATCTCGCAGTAAGCGTAAAATTTTCAAACGATACCTTTCAATGATGACGATGATGCAGCTAGATGATGCAAATGATGATGATGAATCACCGATATCAGCTTTCTCACCGCATGAGGAACTGCATTCGCGTACTTGTATTCTCACATATTTCACACACAATTTCCTGGCACGAAGCCTTACTAACGATTTTAATAACATTCTGCCGATGTTGATGCGGCGACCAACGATCGCCGCGAATACACACGATAATATCCACGTGTAAACGAAATACAGAGTCGCTGCCAATAAGTGACGTTAGCGTCGATATTATTTTAAACTAATTCAATGTCTTGGGAGTACCAAAGATTTCTGAAATAAATATGTGATACGAAACGAATCGCTCGGTTATTTTTCGCCCCGCAATGTTAACTCGTAATTTCCGTAAAACGATAAAATTCAACAAATCGTTGACTAAAACCTGAGTAAAATTTTACCGCCGTTGAATGAATTATTAAAAACAAAAAAATAGATGGCACTACGCTGTTCCATAAACTGTAGCGGCTGCGACGTCACAACAGGCGCGGACCAATCCCGAACCGTTATTTGGACAATATTTATCGCCACAAAACTCTCACCTCGCAATTAGTTGAAAACATATCTGCTATGTGGCGACACTGCATGCGGCATTTCACGATTTCACCTGTACTGTAGTAGACTGTTGTAGATGTAGACCAGTTTAATTCTACTGTGTTCATTGTAAATTTAATTTATAATAAACTTATTTAATTTGTGTTAAACGTGAATTATAGTAATGTCCATGGAGACTGTACCGAAAGATTTGCGTGGATTAAGAGCATGTTTAGTATGCTCTTTAATTAAGGTACATATAATATGTGTGTTGCGTTATATGTAACCAATATCTTGAGTAAATTTGTAAAAGTTTTTCTGTTTCTAAGAAATAATTATATTTATAATTTATTTATAATGTTTTATTTATTTATAATGTTTTATAGACTTTCGATCAGTTTGAATTTGATGGCTGTGATAACTGTGACGAGTTTCTACGCATGAAGAATAACAAGGATAATGTTTTTGACTGTACAAGTTCAAACTTTGATGGGTACTTTATCTAATTAATACACAGTTATTCAATAGTAATTTTTAAAGTGTATATAAATAATTTCATAGATATAGAGAATATATAACAAGAATTTTCTCATATCGAACAATTAAAATTTTAGAAATAGATTTTGTATGTAGCAATTATGCAGGTTTATTGTAAAAAGCGATATTTACACTAATTTTCTGTATTTCATTATGTGAATATTGAATATTAAGAATGCTCGATATTTTTATTATAATAAAAACAAAAAGTACGATTTTGTCTCTATTATTTGCTTTGTATTTAACTCTTTAGAATGATTGCTGCAATGAGTCCAGAGGATAGTTGGGTATGCAAATGGCAAAGAATAAGTAAGTTACATTATCCTATTACTGATAACATTAATTCACATTTTTTTATTAATAATTAGTATAGTTAGAACTTGTGTCAAATATTTTATCTACCTTATATTAAAATTGTGTTTATCTCAAATTATTTCTACGATGTTTAGGTACTGTAATAAATAGATTTATTTCCGTGATTTCCATTTGAAAGCATATAATACATTTATACAGGTATATTAATCTTACATGTACAAATGCTGATACATGTTTATAGAGGAACTTATGCATACATATATTTTCTGAATTTTTAAGCTTTATTAAAACGAATTAGTACACATTGTTTCCTTAGCGTTAATTAATAACAAATTAGTACACACTTGTTTCTTAGCGTTAAAATTTCGTTTTTATTCTAATCATTAACGGTCAATATTAATGGAGATTCTATTTCATTTAGATCGTTTCTGCAAAGGAGTTTACGCCATATCGGTATCTGGAAGATTACCAGCTGGAGTAATTAGAGAAATGAAGAGCAGAGGAATAGCGTATAGGCCACGCGACACGAGCCAACGTTAATCATTAAAACTTTTTTATTTTCTGTGATACGTAGATAACATAATAAATTCTTTTTATATTGCATAATAACTAGATAACTAATTGAAATGTAATTATCATTAATTTTCATGTTTATCATAGTTTCATCGCTCCATTTTTATATATATCATCGTATGTATGTCATTACTGAGAATTCTCAATAAGTTTAATAAATTATTATAAATATTAAATTTGCATTTTGTTTTTCTTATATGACTTCATTAAATTGATTGAGATTGCGTCGGAATTTCACATTTATGTGACGAGATTACTTTTTTTTTAGTATTAATGCTTGGATGTCACTTTAATAAAATCTGCATGCAAAACGTATTTGAGTTTCTAAATTTGAAAACGTTGCAATGCGCAAAGAAAATGCGCAAAAATTGCTATTTAAATATGACTTCCTGGACATATATTAGATTGAGGATAAATTAAAGAGTATCTCATTACCGGCAATTGATTGTTTACGCAATTGAGCCATAAATTTGCGCATGTTACATGATAGTTATTATCATTGTAAATAACTCGACCGCTTGTAATAACCGTTAAGCATAGGGAACAAGATACGCACTCTCCCTGATGTAATGGCCAAGCCGGTAGCTCGGTGACGATCTAAAATAAATATAAATTGATATGGTTATACTTTACATTAATACAGTCTCCATAAAGATAGATATGTTAAATATATCTATCTTTAATAATAATCAGATATATACATATAGTATATATTAAATGCATAAAATATTAATAATCTCTAATAGGCAATATTTACTGGTATGTTAGCGTAAAAGGGTTCCATGTCAGCCCAAATCCGATCAATGTCCATTAAAAGATCATCAAATCCAATAATATTTATGTCCAGCTCTTTATAAGAAAAATTAACGCGTCTGCAAACAGCCGCGACCTCAGCTAATTCTAATGACAAAATATGATTTATATAATTCTCGTTCGGCACATCTTGAGTAAGTAATATAGCAATATACGCATAAAGATTTGCTAGCATGTAGATACTTATGAGAGCACATGTAATAAAATTATTTTTTTTATAACGATAATCGTATCTATAAGATATGGTACTCAAAGAATACCTACGGCAAAGAAAGTTATATCCCTGGGCTGAACTTAGAACTTCCTGCAAAACTAATTCCGACGTGATACTGGTAAATATGTTGGCCGCAACTTGTAACAGCAAAACACAGCTTTCCATATATTGCTTCCATTCCCAATATATAGTCTGCAATAGAAGTATCCGATAATGCATGCGATGAAGATTTGCTCCGTATTCTGACATTAATTAATTAATTAATTAATGTTCGAATTCAACACGTATGTACCTGCTGTGGAGCTTCTACGACTTGATCCTCATCTATACTCGAAGGTAAAAACGATTTAAGATCTAAGCTAGGCACAGATCCAGATCGTGGCAGTGCTTCGGATGGACCACTAATCAACTCTACGCTATTTATCGAAATGGCATCCTCTTTCTGAACACTCTTTCCTAAGAATAGCAAACTACTTGATTTACGAAACGAAACGAGACGTAAGCGGAGAAACGAAATTGCTGCTCGCGTGGCTGAAATCACTAACCTGATTCTATCAATTGCCCTTCAATCCCATCGTCAAGTTTCAGATTACTGAAGGATTCAGATACTTCGGATACAAAGTTCAGATCTGTCGAGTTACCACTGTCAACACTAGTGTGCGTTTTAAACTCGAAATCCGCAAATATATTACTAAAGCTATCGGTATCTAAAGCATCTGACACGGAGGGATTGGCAGACGGCTGTTCCGCAGACATAAACTCCCCGAATTCGTCAGCTGACTGACTATTAAAAGTTGAGTCTAAATTCGCGTCATTCACGATGGACGTCTCCTGGACTAATACACGCAGTGCGCTGTACTTATCCTCGTTTTGTTGCAAGCTCATTAAATCTTGTTGGACATTAGAATTGGATGCGTCTACTGTGACAGTCTACAGAGATGGAATTCAGCACAGAAATGATAAATTAATATTAAAGTTACACTTACAAGCGTATAAAGACGTACTCGCTATGTGACTGATCAAAATTCATTTGTTACTTACCTTGGGTGTTAATTCCAGTTTAGGTAATACCTCTTTTTCATTGCTGAGATGCGTGACCTCCGTCACGTTTGCTAGACTGTTAAAGCCATCGTTATAGTCCTTAGGCGTGTCGTTATTTCTGATCACGGTGTCTTTGAGTATTACAGTCTTAGATTGGCTCTTCATCGCGCATTTAGGAAACAGTTCTGACGGCGACTCTATTGGAGACTGATCTTTGCCTTGATACGACAGATTCATGGCCACAGCTGGGCGAATTTGTGTGTTAACGTGCAAGGTTTTCGTGCCAGTAGTCGCTTTTTTAACTTTGTCGACTGTCTTCTTTACTCCTAAATTGTGATTAGCGAGTCTGCTGCCGATCGCGGAACCCTGCTTAGTGTCCCACATCGGTATAGCCGAAACGCTGGGAATCGGCGCACTTTGGAACTCCGTGAACTCGTCGTACGACTCATCGAAAGACGCGGACGGAACTTCAGTCTGAACACGTGAAATTTGCTTCGCGTCCTTGAACAAATTGAAGCCATTACCAGGCGCACTACTGGATGCAGCAGCCTGGATCTTAACGTCGAAACCGGAGGATTTCCCAAAAATATTATTTGAGAAGGATACATTTGCGTCAAATGGTGCGTTCATGTGAGCCTTGGCTCGAGATTTCCCCTTAATCTCAGGAACATGTTTCGTTTCCGCTACGCCCGCACCAGATTCATCATTGTCGTGATGCTGAAGTTTCAGCACGCTGGTTTGCGCACTGGTGGGCTGCAGGTTCATCAGGCATTCTATATTCAAGTACGGCGTCGGTGGAAACGGCAGCAGGTGCAGAATGTCGAGGTTGTTAAAGGTGTAAGACGTTTGGGCGGCGGCCACGAGAGCCAGCACGACGTACAGCTCTTGCTCGGTCAGCTGTCCGGAATATTTCTGGTTAGCCAGGCTCCATATGTGACCAAGCACCTCTGTGGGAAGCTGGCTGGTGAGTAACAGTGGAAATACTTTATTGGTGTCGACAAGCAGCTCGGCTTGCACGCCGTTCGACCTGACCCGGTCCTCCCGCACCGCCTCCCACACCATCTTGTAGACCGGCGGCAGGGTGGTCGAGTTGGTCCACAGCCAGCTCGGCAGCTGGTTCAGTCTTTTGTTCGCGTGGTTCTTATTCATGCTTCGCTCGTACCGGGTCTCTTACCGTGAATCTCACCGCTACATGCAGTGCGGATCACTACGTGAACTCGTCGAGCAGCACGAGCTCATTTTTCAAGCTGCTAGCTCGATACATACATCAGCATTGGCACCACGAAGAGAGGCTTGTGCGTGACATGCCGATCGCGTGCACACCGATCAACGTTCATTATAAGCAAGGAACGTCATCGTCTCACTGCATGCTGATGCTCGGTGCAACGAATGCAACGAACACGCACACACAAACGAACGTCTACAACCTGACGTTACGTCGACCGCAGTCGACTGATTGGACTGATCTGATGACCACTGATGACGTCACCTTGTCTATGGCTATAAAATTACTAGATGGAGATGCCGCGATGAAGGAGGCCGCACGGAATTCTTCGATGGGTTCGTTTTAGCTGTACTTTATGTACTTTGCAATAAAATGAGTCTGTGTATTTAATATCGGCGAAAAAGAGACAAAACAATATATAAATAATAATGATTATTGCGAAATAATGAAATAACTAGAATGACTAAACAATTACTAAACACATGTGAAGACGCTATTATAAACGACCAAGCGAACCGCTCAGGAACACAGAATAGAACATAAGGAATAAACAAAATTTCGACCAATAGAAAACCATGCATGCATCATCAGTTCACGCATGCATGACTTTTCATTGGTCGAAATTTTGTTTATTCCTTATGTTCTATTCTGTGTTCCTTATTCCTCTCATTGTGTCTGGGCCCTTACACAATAGGTCTGTTCTTTTTAGCTGCACTGCTGAACTGGTGCAATAAGTTAGAGTGAGAAAAAATATACTGTCTCACTTTAACGTATTGCACTAGTTCAGCAGTGCAGCTAAAAAGAACAGACCTAATGCAAAGGAACAGGCAACAGGAACAGGAAACAGCCAATCGCGTTGCTCGATTTGGTCATCCGTACTCAAATCGTGTAACGCGATTGGTTATTCCCTGTTCCTGTTGCCTGTTCCTTTGCATTGTGTAATAGGCTTTAGATGTAAATTTCTCCGAAACCAAGGCTCGTACATACACCCAAACCCTATTTTTACCTTCCCTTTCGAACGCACTATGACTCGTTCGAAAGTAGAGTTCACATGGGAAAGCTTCCTTGTGAATAGTTTGGACACGAATCATGTATCATTACCGAGCGTAACGACCTAGTTCACGTCCACTTTGTCAGGCGGCGCATCAAACGTCAGGAAATCAGAGAGAATCTAGTAAGAGTGGAGCGGATCGGCCGGAAGCCGCCATTAACGGAGTAACTTTGAATACACACACACACACACACACACACACACACAATAATACTTTGTTAAAATATATTATTACAGTGTGTTACGAATGGATATAGGCAAAGGTCAGGTGATAATGATGCAAGAAAAGAAAAATTGTTTGTTTTGCACATATTTATACCAGAGAGAAGCCTGAGAGCGGTCTACGCTCGCGTTTTAACTGTAACGCCTCAAACGTGGACATATGCGTTCCACTTGACGCTCCCAACGCTCGCGGCGTCATTCTATCTTTATTCAATACTCAGTGAGCAATAAAGACAGAATCACTTCAATCACTTCAATGTCCACGTTTGAGGCGTTACAGTTAAAACGCGAGCGTGACCGCTCTCAGGCTTCTCTCTGTTTATACTGTCAGACGTTTATGAAGTGTTATTTATATACAATTTATAAATGTGTATAATATGAAATAAAGTATAAATAAATGTATGTCTATATATTACAAAAATATGTATATCCATATATATATATATATTACAAATGTATATATTACAAGAATGAATAAACTGTAATGTGCAAAATACAAATGATCCAGCAAACGCAAAATACCAGTTACATTATTGTTCAGTATAATTGCGAAGTCAGGTAGATAAATGCAATATACATTTACTTGTTTATGTAGCAACTGCAATGTAAAGTGAGAAAGTATAAATATGTTGCTGTTGCTTATTATCTGTTAAGTATCACATCCTTGTGTTTGTAGTTGATGCATCCATAATTCTATACGAGTTGTCTGTTTTACCTAAAAGACAAAAATACACATGTAAAAGAAACACTATGCTATATGATGAATGTATAATAATAATAAGTGAAGACATAGTCAATATAACATGTTATATAACTTGTGTGGAAGTGTTGGGGATAGTACCAAAAAAACCAAGAAAATGTAAAAAATGCCAATTTCATATTAACAACAAAAATGATAAGTATAAAAGTACGGTTTATAATAACAAAAATATAAACTAAGTTTTATGTTCCTACAATAGTATAAAAACAGAATATGCAATAAATAAACATAACATAAAATTCCCAAGTGTCATTAACATCACGAGTATTGCACATTCTACACATTTCTGTGTTGAACACATTACATATTATTAAAAGTAATACAAGTCAGTCTTGTAACAAAAATAGAAAGAATATTATTCAATATTATGCATAGCCATTGTTTTGCTTCCAAAATACTGTCTCATCGCACTGAAAGTGTGAAACGTGCAAAGATTTCAATCACCACGGAGAAAAATGCGGAAGTTTCTCCGTTAATGGCGGCACCAATCAGAAAAGGGAACACGATCCGCTCCACTCTTTCTAGATTCTCTCTGCAGGAAATGTGCCCGTGGAGGCTGGTGGCCGCTCTCAGGTTTCTCTCTGATAATACGTAAAGTGGCGCCACCATATGCATTTGGTATATTCCTTCCTGTCGTGAGAGTTTGAACTGCTTCTAACGCGATTCGCGGACAAATTTATTAAATCTACCTTTTTCAATTCTCGTCTTACGCCGGGCCTCTCCGGGACCTGGGGCTTTTCCAAATCTTCCGACATTTTCGCAGCGTTGTTCAATTTCGAATCGGTGGTATATTTTGTTGTTTGTGTAACCTAACCATAAATGGCCGCTGTTCTAACCGTGTACGTTTTTATACGTAGGAAATGTAGAAAAGTGCTCGCAGCGCCAAAATGCCCAACCCTGTCCAAGAGTACTCAAAGAGCAACGTAAGGATGTCGACGGACTTTTACATACGCTACTACGTCGGCCACAAGGGCAAGTTCGGTCACGAGTTCCTCGAGTTCGAGTTCCGACCTGACGGCAAGCTGCGCTACGCGAACAACTCCAACTACAAGAACGACACGATGATCCGCAAAGAGGCGTACGTGCACCAGTGCGTGATGGAGGAGTTGAAGCGCATCATTCAGGACTCGGAGATCATGCAAGAGGACGACTCGCTGTGGCCGCAACCCGACCGCGTCGGCCGGCAAGAGCTGGAGATCGTCATCGGCGACGAGCACATATCATTCACGACGTCCAAGACTGGCTCCCTCCTCGACGTCAATCAGTCGCGCGACCCGGAAGGGCTGCGATGCTTCTACTATCTCGTACAGGATCTCAAGTGCTTGGTGTTTTCGTTAATAGGACTGCATTTCAAGATCAAGCCCATATAAAGTGTGACACTTCATTGGCGCACGCTAAAACACTATTGTAACACTTTTTGACATTCAATTACCCAAACGTTGATGTAACCTCTATTCTAATAAAATATAGAACAATTGTACTTGTATGTGTTTGTTTGTTCTTAATTGGCTGTTTTGCCTATGCGTATTGATGATGACTCATAAGAAAGGATTGCTTTTATTTTATATTGCGGAGTGTCGTAGTAATGCCGTAATCTGATCTAACCTCTCATCTGAGAGAGATCTGACAATCGTAGCTCGTACGATTCCTCTGAAGTGATCAGCGGGTGAACGAAGCACTGCTATATGGATATTTAAAGGTACTACAATAAAGATATTATTGGATAAACATATGTATTGTTACGCACACGATAGCAATGTTTTATACAAAGTGAAAAATGATGCGATTTGTATACAATCTGCCAGTTCCTAACCTCTACTCGATTTGTTACGTTATATCTTTGTGGCGCGATAAACTTGGAATACTACATTTTTTCATAAAATTTTCAAATATTTCCTCAAATAACCTATAAATGTTGGATTTTGTGGGCACGTTTCGGCTTAATGTAGCAAATTTTAATTTTAGGTGAACAATGTCCGCCGAACAGGATACATTAAACAACGAGAACGCGACACATCGTCAGAATGACGAAGATCGTGTCGTCACGGATTCCGTCCATGAGAGGTTTCGACAAATACATGTTCGCTGTAATGACTGCAATGCCGATATCATTGGAAACGAAGTTTCAATAAGGAAGCACTTCAACCGTGCACATCCCTCAAACAGATATTGCCGTTATTGCCGAAGCAAAGTGTTTATATATACCAAAGTAAAAACAGTAAACGGCGATGAAATATCAGAAAATTTTGTATATCACAAGTGCGAATACAAAGAACAACAACCGGAAGTAGATACGTCAAAATAATATGTTATATGTATGACAAATGTCATAGTTTACAAATTTCCTAGTTTCAGTATATGAAAAACATCCAAAATCTCTATCTATACTGAAGATATTTGACTGTCTCTCTATTAAATTTTTTAAGTAATGAATTAGATATTATTTTATAAAATAATTACTGAAACTTTGACATTTTTATATTATATTTTGATATTATGATAGGATGATTTTAGACAATGCATTTGATATACTATATATATATTGTATAGGATTATTAAATCCTATACAAATTTATTTGATACTATGTATAGTTATACAGATTTCTTATCGTGTCCTATTGACAGTAAGAAAACTGTCTTATTATTAGGAACTGGATAAAGCTCTCATATGCAAAATACTCATTTTCACAAATATGTGTATAGTATAATCAAGATATCTTTTCTAAAGTAACTTCTAATGTATGTCATATACATTTTGCCAATGTACATTTAAATATAATTTGAAATATAATATATCAGTATTAATAGCAAAAATAGTAAAATATGGGAAATGTAATTTATACAGAAGATATGTTATGAACAAATGTAGCAAATATATTGGCATATTAAAGTTTTCGTTTTCTTTATGAAAATATATTTTGAAAAGTTTTGATGTAAACCAAGTCCCTTTCTTGGCGAAAGCTGAAATAAATATATATATATATATTTTAAAAAGTTTTAAAATTGATAATGCTATATAAAGATAAAAAAAGTATATGTTTTTCACATTCCGATGTAATATTCATACATTATCTTACATGGGTAAAAAATAATTATTCTTATGTATCATAGAATGGAAACATATATATTGTATAAACTTTGCGTTTATACAAATATGCAAAGTTCATTTTAAGTACAAAGGTACATGAATTTTGTACATAGTGCGTGTTTATTTCTTCTATAATATTAACATTCATGTAAAACATTTTCAATATTTTAATTATACATTATAGAATTTCAATTATTTAATAGAAGTAAACTGTTTTAACAAAATTTGATACATTATTTATTTAACCCTCACTGCGTATGAAATACATTTGTAAAGTTAAATAGAAAATTTACTTAAATATACAAGATACGTTGAATAATTCCTGTCTTTCTGATGCCTATATTCACACATTTTGCATATATTTGTAAAATCTTTAAAACAAACATTTGTAACAATTTTTTATCTTTTTTCATCACATGAAGAGTTTAAATAAAATATAATGGATTTTCTGTAATATGAAAGATTTATGTAGATTTTTTAAGTCTAAATTAATACTTGTCTAAATAATACTTGTTACAAAATACGAGAACGTTAGATCTATAAGTTTAATACGTTTGTTATTAAATGCTTCAATACCAAATTGTTGAGAAATAAGCATTACAAGTATATTAAACAATTATAACACATATCACATGCTTTCTATGACCGTCTGATAAGACAGCATATAGTGCGCAATATTCTCCATTCTATCTTATAGCCGTAAACATTGATATCCTTCATAACTATATTTGGTATTTTCATGTTCACATTTGCATATGTATATTATACGGATATATTGTGGCACATACAGATCTCTTATAAAAAAATTATAAATTACATATAATAAATTAGAAAAGATGCTATTATATTAAACTTTTTAAAAATGTGCAAGCTGCAGGTAAATACTTTAACGTAATATTTCTTTATATTAATACTGCTCTTCTAGATTTAAAACATTAGAAAAGTATGCATATCCAACATATAGCTATTCATAGACAATTATATAAGTTACATTAGTTATAAAATGCCCTGTATGTAAATACATGATGTAACTTAATACGTACAACATGCTTCTACAGGGACGGGTTCTTCGACATTGAAGAGCGACGATCCCTGAAGTATGTTTGCCTTATTAAGTTATACAAAGTTAATATTGGCATCATGTTGTATGCGAATCAAAATGTCATAGACATATTGTTAACGTCATACTCATCAGATATAATTGTTGCAAGTGCACATAAATTTTATTTTTTTTATTTAATTAAGAACTAGTCTCACGAGGATTTTCAATCTTTAGTCTCTCGACGTTACCGAGACTGACGCTACTTTTATCACATTCATTTACGAAAAGGGAATTTCTTATCACACCCATATATACTAGACATATCACGATCAGCGTAGTAGCTCAAATCTTTTCTCTTACATAAACTGTATTCTCTTTATGGGACTATGAAAATGTGAAAAATTATTTAACAAATTTACCATAGATCAGACTGTGTGTTATTTGAAGCCACTGAATACCGGGCTAAGCTAACACTGGCCCCAGAGAGATATATTAATCAAGAGATATTTTGTACTGAAAATCGGGATATGCACGTAGACTTTAAGACGTGCGAATTGTTTTGTCGCAATAGGTCTAAGTGTGAAATAATACATAATCATAAAGAATAAATAAACGGCAAAACAATAAACCGCGTTATCAGTTCTTTCAGCTTATAGGAGAGGAGACATGTATCCCAAAAATAAGAATATTACGATGCGAATGTTGCAGTCTGAGACCATTGGTTTCATAAATTAAATAGCATAAAAGATGAATATCAAATTATTATACTATGTATTGCATGATCCGTTCTACTGACTGAGTTACTAATTATAGAAACATTTAAGGAACTATATACTGTGCAAAGTAATTAATGATGGAAATCGCGACATCATCTCTTACATTTCTAAATTAGATATGTCTCGATGGAAAATGAAACATCTCATTAGATACACGTTTCAATCAATAAAATGAAAAACAAGTTGATAAATAAATGGAGTAATTAAGAGGCCAGAGCCAAAACAGCAATTCTTACTAACTTTGAATTAATACCCGCATTAACGTAACGGCAACATAATACAATGATCTAGTGATGCATGTACATGCATTTCTCTCTAATGGATTGATTTGTACGAGCTGTTCGCAATTGTGGCGATATTCTTCAAATTGGCATTTATACACAGAACATAAGCAAGTAGTTCTGCTTTGCTTATAAAAAATATACCACTTTGCTTCTCTTCTGTATAGTTCATACGCATTCTAGCTTATTATGGCAGATATCTCTTTAGATGTAACTCCGCGAATAATTTTCTCTCAATACTTTGTATCATCCAATGTGAAGCATTTTCATTCCGTTGTATGATTCTTCAGAAATAACTTTAATCTCGTCGGATAATCCGTCATTACGCCAGTCGCTCCTAATTCGAATGCCTTCTTGAACTCGTCATCTTTATTCAAAACCCAAAAGTAAACCTGAGATATATGATAACAGTGTTAAAGTTTTATATATAAATGCATGATTGTGTCTATCGTAATTAATGAAGTGTACTTACATGTATGCCCCGTGCCTTTAAATGGTTGAATAAACACGGTCTCATTAATAATACATTGATTGTACGCACTACCAATTTTTCCAATGGTAAAAACGTTGGACTCGGACCACCTTTACGTCTACAAAATGGAAACAAAGAAAGTTATGCATTATGATTACAAATCATTATTTGCATTGCAATTACAAACGAGGAAATTAAAATATTAAAATATTTCAGTTACATTACCGCAAGTAGATTGAAGGTAAGAATATCTCAAGATGCGTTTCCTTTAGTGGTACGAATGGCAATAAACCAGTATACATAAGAAAAATCAACATTGTCACACGTTGCATAGAAAACAGTAAGTTGACATTTGGATTCTGTAAAATAAAAAATAAATGTTAGTTTTTGTATATATAAAATCAATCCATATACTCATAGCTTTTTATTTTGAAAACAGGTGTTATTTTATGAATAATGCAACAATTTTACTAAGAATATTTAATTGGAAAAATTTATTATTATAATTTTTCCATGAAATAATTTTTTAATATATATTTTATTTTCGTTCTTTCTCTTAATTTCTATAAAAGTTTAATAAGCATGGATGTTTTGACGTACCATTTTATAACATTTCTGTGTGACCTCATCACTAAAATTTCCCCAAACTGTATATTCTTCCCTATTGAATTGTTTTATAAGGTCAGAAACTTTTGCTATAAGTCGATCATCATTGATTTTAATATCGATATTAACAGGGATGTTGGGGAACGCTTCAAAGACCTCTTGTAGCAGTGCAAATCGTCGATCCTCCTCTTTTGCAGAACCCACGTATTCCACATCTATTTAACTATAATTCTTAAATAATTTTGTTCACAGAAGCATCATTTCTTTTTTAAAATAATAAATAACCAATACCTGGATCAAAGTCTATCGGTAAGCGTTGCTTTAAGAGAGGTAAATCCTTGTAATTTAGTTCAGAGATATTTTTATTCACGCCAGTGCTACGCAAAAGATTCTGATCATGAGAAACTATCACTTCTCCGTCTTTGGTAAGGTGACAATCCAACTCCAACATTTGGGTTCCAACAGCAATTGCTCTGCAATTGTAAGTACAAATATATCACAATAGCATGATCGTTCTTATACATTGCACACAGGTCTATTTTATCAAATTATGCAAAGAAAATATTTGACAATACAGCAGATATCTTAGATATCAAAGTAAATAGCTTACATATACTTCCATCATTCTTATTAAATCACGTTGAATAGTAATCAAGATTGACATGACAATCGGAAATTGCAAGTCATTCTTACAAGAAATCACATAAACAGACATACTGGCGCGGTTTCGAACGAATAAATGAGCAACATTGTGACTAACCGTTTAAATGCGTACATCGTGTTTTCGTAGCTCTCGCCTGCTCCTAAAAAGATTTAGAAACGACCAGGTAATGAGAGTGCATCGAAAAAGGAAAAGACCGCCACATCTTATCGCACTCTTATCACACGCGCGAGGACAGCTTGAAATTCAATGGTAAACAAAGCAGGACGACGCGACTCACCACCCCGGTGACTAATGTGCTGGCACAGGAACTTCACTTTCTTCTTCTTGTGCAGCAGAGTCGGATACTTGAAGAGTATCATCGAAGTCAGCACGTAGCCACCGATCAGCGTGTACAGCAACATTTTCGCTCCCGTTTCCGCCTCGCTATTTTATCCGCCGTCAAACATACCGACGCAATCGACGCGCTGTCAAACAATCAGGCGCGACAAGCGGCTAGAGCAGATGACGGGACAAGTGACAAGTGCACGAACGATGCGCACTCGAGACGTCGCTCCGCTCGAGTATGTGTACATGCGAGCGCGCGACTTGTGCGCACGCGCGTTGGTTTCCTCGCTCGCGATTAACCAATCGAGAGCGAAGGTTAATTCGATGAAACAGGAAAGAGCAGGAAAAACAATGAAGATAATATTTTATATCGTGCATAATAACTGTACAGCATGAAATCTGGCACGTGATACCGTTGGCACGATATGTCAAATTTGACGTTCCTTTACACTTGACAACCTCAGCCCGCGCGCGGGATGTGCTCCGCCTTCAGTAATCTTGATTTTCATGTTTATCCCTACGGTAGAATTGTCATTTGATTCGAAATGAGCTCGGAATGAGTCGACTGCTGGAAGATTCCTTATGGAAATCGGGCATAAATATTATCCCGTCGGACGTGCTTCGGTCCGATCTACATTCTGCGTGCTTCTACCGTAGTCCGACGCGCTCGTAGCCGTCTAGCCGAATGCACCTGGCAGACGACTCGAAAAGTTACTTCACAAAAATGCATCTTTGCCAGCGTCCCTGGTTCGGTTGACGCGATGTCCGAATCGAATTCGCCGAAAACGGATGTGAGCAGTTCCAGCCTCCTGCGGCAATTTCGCTTTCAAAAAAAACAGCTGAAGGCAATAAACATGTGTAAGAATTTCGCGCATTATCTTCCGTTACTTTGCAATTCGCGTGACCGCCGGTGTTGTACATGTCCTTTGTTTTTTTGATGATATCGCTAACGGTGCCATGCAACGTTCATATCGCTAACGATGTCATGCACGAACGCGCTTATTTCATTTTAATAATTTCTAGACGTTAATGAGTTTAATTATGATAAAACTAATTTAACCGAATACACGTTCATTAATCACATTTGCATTCGTGCATTATAAAAAGCATAGCGTTGTAAAATGTGTCATTCAATTAATTCATATTTATTTATTGTTCTCTGAATTTATTTGCCACCAAGAAAACATATATTTTTTATTTATTTTAGCGGATGATGATAGCAATCTGGGTACTGATACACAAGTGCGCCGTAAACCTGTGAATCGCATTGAGGACAGTGACAGTGATATTGGCAGTCCAGCTAAGCCAAGTTTGGATTGTAATGCCAAAGGTAATGAACAGAAGTTAAAGTACCTGACAGCACTGTATCCGCAGAATGACACATTGGTAAGTGCATTTGAATTTCATCAGCAAAGCTTGTTTTTTAGACTTAAATAATTTATTCAATTAATTTTCCTATTTAAATATAGGCAAAAAAATTTTGTTTGCAATTTTTACATAAAATAAAATTGTAAAAAGATGAAAACATTGATAACAGCGTTATGTAATGATTGTATTAAATGATGGTAAAATAATTTCTAATACAGAATGTTGTTATACATTTTAATTTAATATGAAACATTTTTCTAGTATGTACAAGAAGTACTTAATAATACCAATTGGAATGTTGATGAGGCAGAGGAAAGATTAAAAAAAAGTAAAAAGAGAAGTTTAAAGGAATCTTCAAAAGGAAGCAAAAAGAAAAGAAGAAAATTAAATGTAGATGAAGATATAGATATCGATTCGGATGAAGGAAGTTATAAAGACAAAGTATTTAACAGGTATACAATATTTTATTCAGTTTTACTCATAATTTTATAAATATATATAATCTCTATCTAATCAAGAAAAATATTCTGCAGCGATGATGACTCAGATATAGAGATATCTAATGAGCTCACTGGTGATAAAAAAGCAGTTATAGAATTCATGCGGACTGCTCTGCCTTCCGAATTGCTTCTCATGTCCCAATGCTCTCAGAAGAAGGCTAACGCTATCGTAGAAGCACGACCATTTGAAGATTGGAGGGATTTAGTGCATAAATTCCAAAGTACAAGATACTTAGATACAGAATTGTTAAATGCAGCTCAGGTAAATTCAGCAAACTGCATATACAATTAATGATAATAAAAATTATGTTCTTTACGTGCACTTTAACTGATTTTCAATAGAATTCGAAACTGTTTGGCAAATTTTGATTAACTAATTTGTATATTTAATTTGTAAAAAGATATTGTTGTCTACGCGACACGTAATAGAGACTCTTATGAAGAAATGCTTGCGCTTGTCCACCAATATGGAGAAAGCCGTGGCTGCTGGTGCGTCGGCAATAACAAAACAGCCGAAGGGATTGTCGTCGAATTTATCATTAGCCCCGTATCAAATGGTCGGCTTGAATTGGCTCGCTGTTATGCATGCACAAAACGTAAACGGCATTCTCGCTGACGAAATGGGTCTAGGGAAAACGGTACAAGTGATAGCATTTTTAACATATCTGAAGGAAGCTGGTCTTCTTGAAGAAAAGGACGGGCCTCATTTAATCGTCGTTCCTAGCTCGACTATGGGTAATGTGACGCATCTCAGCCTACCGAGTAGGCCTTCGTAATGTACTTATTGCGCTTTTTATCCAATGTAGAAAATTGGTGGAACGAGCTGGAACGATGGTCACCCGGCTTGAAGGTTGTACAGTATTACGGCTCTCAAGACGAACGGAAGGAGATGCGGATGAGCTGGCGGATGAACGGTGATCTCGATGATGTCGACGTTTTGTTAACAACGTATAACTTAATTTGTAGCACTCCGGAGGAGCGTAAATTGTTTCGCGTTATGCCGATTAATTACGTAGTTTTCGATGAAGCTCACATGCTCAAAAATATGAGCAGCGTGAGATACGAAAATCTTGTTAGGATTAATGTACGTACTTATACATGCACGCACATATACATGTATAACGATAAGAAAAATATCTCTTGTAACAAAGTCTCAATTATTCTTAAAGGCAAAACATCGAATTCTATTGACTGGAACACCTTTACAAAATAATTTATTGGAATTAATGTCTTTGTTAATATTTGTAATGCCTTCACTGTTCGCTGGTAAACAAGCTGACCTGAAGAGTTTATTTTCCAAAAACTCGGTAAGTAATTAACCATTATGCACTAATCGCGCCTTAAAAATCGTTATGGCATTATCCATATATTACGAAAATAATTTCCAGAAAATCTCAAATGAAAAAAAGGATGGAGAGCAGCCGTTATTCGAGAGAGAGCAAGTTAAGAATGCGAAAGAGATTATGCGACCGTTCGTCCTTCGACGACTTAAAACTGAAGTTCTGCGTGACTTGCCCCATAAGAAAGACGAGATACTACGATGTGCATTAATCGAGAAACAGCGGAACATGTATGACAAATTGGTCGCTCAATTCTCAGTGGAGGCTAGTGAAATTACAGACGTGAATGGAACTGGCATGATGATGCAGTTAAGAAAAGTTGCCAATCATCCCCTTCTCATACGTAATTACTACGATGAAAAAAAGCTTGAAGTATGTACACGTATAAAAACCTGTTTTACTTTGGCCACTTTCTGATTTCGATTTATTATTAGGCTATCGCGAGTAGACTGGCAAAAGAATCAAGTTACAAACAGAAGAACCCGGAGTTTGTTTTCGAGGATTTAATCTGGACGTCCGACTATCAAATAAATCAATTAACGCGCGTGTACAAAAGCATAGCTGGATTTGGCTTACCCCAAGAGCTTATTCCCGAGGCCGGCAAATTGAGAGAACTGGACAGACTACTGCCACAAATGAAAAAAGATGGTCACAGAGTACTCATTTTTAGCCAGTTTACCATGGTATTAGACATACTCGAGGAATATTTGTCCATCAGGGGACAAACATTTTTAAGGTTTGCCATATAACTGATTTTATATAATATATTGGCTGCATATCATTTCGGTTTAATCGTGATAAATTTAATATTCAAATTAGACTGGACGGTAGTACACCCGTTACCGAGAGGCAAACTCTGATAAACGAGTACACGCAAGATCCGAGTATATTTATATTTTTACTATCTACAAGAGCCGGAGGTTTGGGAATCAATTTAACTGCTGCAGATACCGTCATAATTCACGATATAGATTTTAATCCGTACAATGACAAACAAGCGGAAGATCGATGTCATCGAGTGGGACAAAAGAGGTATTGCTACAAATATTATTACAAAATCTGTAGGTACAATCAAGAAAGATGAACCGTGTATCAGTAAACCTTTTATCATTTAATTCTGTTAAAGGGAACGTATTAAAAAGATGCTGAATTTTTTTTACAGACCAGTTACTATAATTAGGCTATTAAGTGAACACACGATAGAGGAAGGTATGTACGAAATAGCTCAAGAGAAGTTACATCTTGAACAACAGATCACTGGGAATGAAGGTAAATATAAAATATTTTATTCTACAACCGTGGCAGAACTAACAAAATATATATATTCTGTCCACAGAAAATGAAAGTGCAGATAAAAAATCTGTCTTAAAGTTATTGAAGATGACTATAGGCCAAGATGCTCACAATAAATCATTGTTACCAATGAAGAACGGTAGTAAAGGATCTGATGTAAAGAAAGGAGGAAGTGATGACAATTGCAAATAAGAAATTTATTTCTTATTTGTAATTCGTAATTTATAATAATAGTAATTTTTTATATATATTCCAATTTCACCTATATATTGAAAATGCTAAAGTAAATACATATGAAGAACAAAAATACAGCATACTTTACAACGTCAATTTCTGACTTTAATTTTCAATAACTTAGGTGGAATATATAGCACACAATTTGTAGATTTCTATTTATCATGGGCAATGAGGAACAATCGAACTTTTATGAATTTGTATGTCTCTATTAAATCATTTCTTTATTTATCTATGCAATGTGTATTTTGTTTTATCCTGTTACGCGTTATATCTCTCACGTATTCTTATTTACAAAAATATGTTTGTTACTAAAACATAAACAAAATAAAGAAAAGATGGTACATACTTATACGTGAAAAATTCTCTATGCAACGAGTTGTATAGGTAGATATTAAACATTATTTTTATAAATTTCAGTATAAAATTGAGAGTATAATGCATGATCATATCTTTACAGTTCGATCATTCATCAATATAACAACGTTCGCATGGCGAGTATAAAAGATTTGTAGAATTCGCATAATGAAGTAGATATATGGCACGGTTTTTTGTGAAAAATAAGAGAAACATGCCGAACCGAGATGGCCATACATCAATGATTACTCCATAATGAAACACGTTAACCCGTAAATGTGTATCAAAGGTGTGCGAAAATATTTTATTACATATTACAATTCTCAGGATATACTTTGACTCACTAAAAGATCCGACATACCGTCCTTAATGATTTTTAAACTCTCTAGATCGGTATTTATCGTCGCGATAAGTTGTGCCATGCCTTGTTGCTCCATACTTAGATACTACAACAAAAACAGAAAAAAAATTACGTGTTTCCGCTTTTAAAAATACTGTTATTAAATTCAAAGCAAAGCATCTTCTTACCGCTTTAATATCATCCTGCGCTATGGGATCCATCGCATACCTCTCTTGGTTTTGGATGTCTATATGCCGCCTCATCCTCAGCTGAGAAAGCATTTCGCTGATTCTACCTTTGTATTGTGTCGGCGCACTGATCTGCGAGTGCATCGCTTCAAATCTGCGTGTCAACACTTCTTCCTCTGGTTGCAAGGATAATCCAACTTTGCGTGTAATCTCCTGCCGAACTAGTACCTTGAAATAGAATTTACACCGTTAACAGACAACGGTTACAATTAACAAACGATAATCGATCGCTACGCTACCTGCAGAACTCGATGTTGAAGCTCCAGTAACGTACGTCTGTGTTCCTTGAGCCTGGCTTGCGTGGCTGTATGCTGTCTCTGCAGGCCCTGTATCTTTTCCGCTGCCATGTCCAAGAACGCTCTGTGCCTAGCAGTCTCCTCTTCCTGACACTTTAATCTGTGTTTGACCTGCTGGAAGCCGATCATAGGGACTGGAATATATAATTCTGGATTGGGATTATCCAACTGCGCTTGCTTCCATAATCTGGCGTCGATAGCGCAAGGTGGATTGTCCAGGTACTCTTTAAGCTGCGACGGATCAAGTTTTACAAGTGGAAATACGTCCTCGACTCCGTTCTGTATTAGCTGCTGCTTCTGCATAGCTTGCGACAAGTACGCGACGAGTTCGTTGGCAGGAATTTTTCTGTAAGACCCGGTAATTCCTTTTTCCGACACGTATACCGTCACTTGGCTCTTGCTCTCCCCCGTGGACTTGATATTGTCAATGGTCACCGTTAAATTGGACTTGTTTCCCAAGAGGCCACTCAAAAATACAATCAACTGTTGCTTTCCATCCTGCATGTCTTTTTCTTTCTTACTGAAGCACAGCACCACTAAACCGTCATTGTTGTCAGCGTCGGGTATACGACTATATCCAATAGCTTTAAATCTACAAAGCGAATTCTCCTGAGTAAGATCTATGGGTGGCGCGTTTATAGAATAGTAAGCTTTTCCCACTCCCCACAACGCTTGAAGAAGATTCCATCTGGCGATAGTATTATCTCGTTCGTCATTGTATAATTGACAATTAAATACGGCATTGTAAAGAGCTTCTGATATAGTGTTCGTGGATTGTTGTTGCTGCTGCTGCTGCTGCTGTTGCTGTTGAGGCTGCGTCAGTGCAGTACCAAATCCAGTGAATCCTGTTCCTGTATAGCATAAATACATAACATATTAATCAAAAACAATGAAAAATATTCTATCAAAAACATCAGTCTGTAAAGAATCTTGTGTTACCTGATCCGAACCCACCAAATCCGGTAGTACTAGTGGTAGCTGGCTTGCTTCCAAACGCGCCGAAACCTGTGGAAGTACCAAAACCTGTCGAGGCGGTATTCGTACTGCCAAAGCTACCGAACAAGCTGGGGGCAGATGTAGTGGTACTCGTCCCGAATCCGCCAAAACCACCAAAACTCAATGATGAAGTTGTCGTTGCTGTGCCAAATCCACCGAAACCAGTAGTGGAAGCGGGAGTACTGCCGAAAGTCGAAGTTGTGCCGAAACCAGTGGTTGTAGAGGAAGCTGGAGTGCTACCAAAAGCTGGTGCTGAACCGAACGCACTGGTCGATGCTGTGCCAAAAGTAGGCGCAGAACCAAAACCCGTGGTTGACGTGCTGCCGAATCCTGCAGCTGCTGGCGTGCCGAATCCAGTACCAGTGCCAAACCCACTGGTTTGAGTCGACGGAGTGCCAAAGAGACTTGGCGTTGAAGTGGTTGGTGTACTAAAGCCAAACGAGGGTGTCCCAAATCCCGCTACTTTAAATCAAAATTTATAATAAGCTAATGTTTATCTTTAATAAAGATAAAGAAAAATAACTATCAAAATTTTTCTATCATGTATCCACAAATTAATTACATGAATCGTACAAAAGTTGCAGATTATTTATTTAATTAACTGAACAACACAATTATAAATATTATGGGTATTATAACACATAGAAATTATTGCATATATTCAAGTTTATTTTGAGTTTAAAAAAGTTGTAGTATAATAATAGATAAATAGATTGCTAAATAAATGACCATAGTAATATCGATTATTGTTAAATGTATCAAACTAGTCGATTTTTTTGTTTATTTATATGAAGTTAGGCAAAATATGTCAATGTAGAAAGTGTTTGCTAATATGACATTTTTCCTAGCTTATTTTATGAAAACAATTTTAAATATTATAACTTGTATGTAAATATCATCTCAGATATTGGAAGAGATTATATGGAGATACATAATCATTTATAAATTGTACTATTTGATATATATGTATTGAGATTTCAATATTAACATAGCACGAATATAATAACAAAATTATTGTGGCAAAATGGCAGTTTTAAGTCAGCAGAATAAACTACAGGTAATATTTAACAATAAGATAAGAAAGACAAGCTCAGAAATATGACCTACTTCCTAATATTTTACCAATATTTCATACAGAATTATTACATTTGCAATCATTATAATAGGCTAACTTCTATGCACAATTGGCACATGATTCACTAAGACCAAATTTTATTCCCGATACTCAAATTGTCCTCCGTCCCATTAAATCAATACATGATTTTTCCACTCAAATTGTAAATGAACTTGGTACTACAGATGTGGCAATTGGGGTACATGAATGATCTATTTTCTCTGTTTATACATTCATGTTATACTTCAACCTTGTAATAATTTAATTTAATGATTCTTTTATAGGATGCAACCGCAGAAATTATGATAACAACGCCTGGAAAAATCCCAAACGAGATGTATTATTTAGAAGATACAACACCTAATCGCATAGGTGCTGCTTATGGCACCGAGTTACACACAATGCTTAATAATAGTCATACTACTACATTAGCATCAATTGGAACTATCAACTCCGATAGTTCAGAACATTCCATGCTGCTATTTATTTTAGTAACTGCGCTGTTCTTCATACTATTGATATGCTGTATCACAGCATGCGTAATCGCGAGATCTAGGAGCAAGCATACTTTCTTTGTAAAACGGGACATGGAGTGTAGTCCGGAATGCAGCGGCGTGAACCAGCCGTTGCTGGGTTTAGACAAGGCTTCCGACACAACCACTAAAACCAGCGGTAGCTCCGCACAAAATTGAACAGAACCAATGTCACATCCTGTCATTGATAACCTCAAAGATGTCAAACAGAAATTGTCGCGAATCACTTAGAATGCGAAAGTAATATTACTGTAGCATTCCTGATACGTCTGACGGAAAGAAAATCATCGCCGCGAGTGAGGTAAACGGCCGAAGGAAGCTCCGCGTGAGCGAGAAAACTTACGCTTTCATCTCGAGTAACATGGCTTACCAGGTTTAACCGGTGTCGCCGTGGAAGCCGGGGTGCTGCCGAAAGCGAACGTGGGTGCGGGCGTTGACGCGGACGCCCCGAAGCCGCTGCCAAACGACATCTCGGAGTTTTACTTCGCGAGTGAAACGTCAACTGAACCGCTCGCGCGCGCGACGTACAGTTGCACCGATGACATTCGCGAGTCGCAACATGGCCGTTCGCTTCGCACGTGCAACAAGCACCGGCGGGAAACTCGGCGCGGAAAATCTGCGCGACGCTTCGATGCGCGAGCGAGCGCGCGCGCACGCGCGGTTAATTTGAATCCTTCTTGCTGTAATCTCTAGGCTTAAATTCGCCATTTACACCATGCACTTTAATTTATATCCGCAATGTACAAATTCGTATATTGAATATACGAATTTTTTTATTAGGGGTGTGATTTAATTTTGAGGGTTTTTTTGCTCAAAAACGCATGTATTTAAATATGATAATGAATGAATACCTTAATTAAAATATCTTCCTTCGTTTTCTATAACTTTTTCCCATCTTTCTGGCAAGAGATGGATTCCACCACGATAAAATCACTCTTCTTTTCAGTTGATCCATTCGTCGACGAATTTTCGCACTTCTTCGAAGTTATGAAAGTGTGTATCCTCTAAAGCGTGTTGCATCCACCGGAACAAATAATAATCGCATGGAGCAATGTCCGGAGAATACGCGGGGTGCGGTAAGACTTACCATTCAAGCTCTAATAGTGTTTGTTTCACTGATAACGCAACGTCAGGTCGAGCGTTGTCACGAAGAAGAATCACTTTCCGTCGTTTACTCGCAATTGGTGGTCGTTTTTGGTCCAATGCTTGCTTCAACTTGTACAATTGGTGTCGATAACGATCAGTCGTGACAGTCTCATGCGGATTTAACAGCTCATAGTACACTATCCCACCAAATACAGAGCATTACTTTTGAACCGTCAATATTGCGTCTCGGAGTGGATGTTGATGGTTCGCCTGGATCCACCCATGATTTTCTGCGTTTCGGATTATCAAAATAGATCCACTTTTCATCCCCAGTAACGATCCGAGACAAAAGACTCTTCTTTTTTTGCCTGGCGATCAACGAAATGCAAATGTTCAACCGGTTCGCAATGGCACTTTCCGATAATTCATGTCGAACCCATTTCCCTTCTTTCTGAATTTTTCCCATTTCATGTAAATGTTTGGTAACTGTTGCACGATCAACATTTAATGCTCTGGCAAGTTCTGAAGTGGATCGTGTTGGATTTTCGTCCAATAATGCTTGCGAATCTGCATTTTCAAGCTTTCTTGGTTGTCCCGAGCGTTCTTTGTCCTTCACATCAGTATGACCACTTTTAAAGCGTCTAAACCAGTATTCACACGTCTTAATTGATGGGGCAGAATCACCATAAGTTTCCACAAGAATTCTATAACCCTCAGCCTCAGTTTTCTTTTGATTAAAAAACAAAAGCAACGCATGTCGAAAATGCTGTTTCGGAAGTTGCATTTTTACGATGATATAAACACGACTGTTATTGCATCTATTGCTATAATGCTACTAAATGTCATGGATAATGTCAAGACTGTAAGAAACAACAGTTATCGGAAACAGCTATTGTAACAAACTGACACTACAGCCATCTGTTGCAAAACCCTCAAAACTAAATCACACCCCTAATATATATACTTGATATTCATTCACGCTGATCTTTCGATAAAACACATGTTACATGCATAACATATATAATAACACATGTATAGTGACGTAAACTTCAACAACTGCCTTTAAATTCCTTTATTAAAATCTCAACTCTAAAAACAACGTAGAGATATGAACATTCGCGTTACACGATCATCGCACCTTGCGCGAGTCGCACGAATTTCCGATCGTAAACAATCTCTCAGGGTTCAATAATAAGTATAGCACATTCTCTTCATTCCAGTTTTATATATAACGGATTTTATAATTCAAAAACTTAAAAATAAATATCTCCATAATCTAACGTACATATATGTGATACTTTCGTCAACAGTTCGATAGGACTATCGTATATGTATAATGTATGTACTAGATGTTACAAGCGCCGTACGCGCGGCAGTTGATCAAATGAGTACAGTAAAAAATACTGTGTAGGTGAGCGCGCGCGGTAGATGCAACAAACGAGAAATTACATTTCAAATATCACCTATACACGGGATTGAAATACAGGGCACACGACGGCGATTTTATGACGCCTTTACGGTCTACTTGCACTTGCGTACGTAGCCGTGATATCCGCGTGACATAGTGCATACGTAACGCTGCTGCTCTTTTCTTCTCCCATCCCCTTCCTCTCATTTTAAGGCGCAGTCGAATTGTATTTACCGTATCGAAACATATAAAACAATTCCACACGCTATAGACTAACTTACATCTTAAGTACGTGACAGTGGCTTCTCTTACCATCTCGAAATCATATCTCGGACATTACTTAATATTTTCGATCACTCTCACTTTGGCGTGTCTCAAGATGTCGTACTAATTATATTCGCATATTGACCGTGCACGTAGGTTTAATACTAGTTTTAGAAGAGAGTTTTGTCGCGCGCGCGCACGCGCGCGCAGGCATAGCGCTCGTTTGTGTGTGTATTGCTTTGGCATCATAGTCGGTGCAGTTCGTACATTTCGGCGACGTGCTGCGTGCCTAAAAACAGAAAGCCAGACACCATGAATCACGCGGAACGTTTCGTGGATAATCTGATGATATCGGCCCATCCGTAAATGATTTGGAAGTCGAAAATGTACGTTCTTGCAGCTACGAGTGTCAGGGGGATACTTCACACGTAAATCTAGCGCTGCACTAGGGATGCTTGTCGAAAAATTAACAAGCGCGTTGAAACGGAGGCTTACATGATGAACTACGATGTAGCGCTTTACCTCATCAAGACTCCCAAATTATAAACGAACGGCGTAAAATTCATAAGCATTTAAATCTCGTTAGCACATTTCACACATTCACGGATACATTACAAATATGTTAACTGTTAATCCGATTGGACCAAATAAATGTTACAAATTGATTTTTTGTCTTTTCAAATTCGGGAGTACGCTTCATGAGGCTTACAACGACATTTGAGATGCTACGTACGATTAACACAACACTTTTCTAACGAGATTTAACTGCAATAATATATAACTGAAATATATCATTGCAGAAATGATCTTAGGCCTAAACATTATATAGTTTCATATATGTATATATGTGTGCTCTGTAACAAATGATAATTCATGTTCAAACATCATCTTAAGTTCAGTTCAATCTGTAATTATAGCCGCAGTATTAATAACCGTGTGGATAATTAAATTTTACTTCATTTAACATATTTGTCATGTTATATTTACATTGTGCGTTTCAAAATATATTTCTGTCTTTCGTTATCTTGTCTGTGTAATTAAAAAGATTAATATTTCCAATTGCACGAGAGAATTACACATACACGACATAAGAATTGCTTCAGAGTTTCTTTACTTTTACTCATTACGAATAATGAGGAAACAATTGTATATTTCGCTTCCGGGCTATAAAGATTCATCGTTTAGCGAACGCGTTACGTGTTTATAATAACTTATAGTTTTGTTAAAATATATTATATTTATTTTAATACAATATCACACAAGATATATTTCTAACTGAAAACGGACGATAATGTCTAAAAAAAAACTAAATTTATTATATTTTTCTTTGAGAATATATTTTCTTGTGTGTGAGTTAAAGTTAAGATATAAAACACTTAAAAGCTCTCTGAAAACGTTATTCCACAGGATAACTTGGTCCATAGAATGAGATTGTATTACGCTGAGGATCTGACCGAGTACTTTCTCACAGTGCTGAAAAAGCACTCATAAACATCTAAATCTTGAACATTTACACAACAGTCCAATAGGAAACAGGTCATATATAAATGTATAATAACATTCTAAGAATAGAAGATAAATCTAGAAGAGTTCTAGATGATTGTAGAAGAAAATAGAACACATTCATTGTTACCAGAAAGTAGAGCCAACTTTCACGAAACTTAGGCCAGACTGATAACACCGTTTACGCGTTTAATATTTACAGACGTACACTGAAACTAAGAAACTAGTGTATGTTATTACAAAAGCGACATATCATGGAAATTGCATTGTCTACTGCAAACATTCTCTAGGTTACTGAATAGCTGGACATTTATGACATTAATGTTTAATTTCATTACTTAATAATAGACTATTACTTGTTCGCATGTCCATGAAGATAACGAGATGCAATTTACTATGGATAAGTTGCTCGAGAAAGATATGTGCTATTGTAATAACTAAAACTCGCGATTCGTGGTTTCATTGTTTCTTCAAATTGTGCAGATGCGGTCGTAATCTGATGCTTGCATTATTATTACCACGTGGTGTAATGTGATTACCGTAGATCATCGCGTGCTCTGATCACACTTCAACAGTCGGAAAGTGCATCGTGAAGAAACAACGCAAGTACATACCTATCGATACTTACAACGAAATAATATCGGAAACACGTTCGGTTTTCTCTTTGTTTAAACCAAAGCTTTTACGATAATCACGGAGATTAATTGAAAAGAATTTTAGGTCCCAAATGTATCGCGCGATTGCTGATGAGGATGTCCATAGCGGCGTGACCGTTTGACTCGTGTGTGTGGAGAGATTATAAGTACGTCTCTGAAAACTCAACATCAGAAGCGGAAGCGCGGGAAGATTTTGTACAAACAGAAATACCCCCACCGATAGCGCTGTCCGATGTTCCCTCGCCGGTCGGATAATCAGCAATGATGAAAGGTTGCTTAGGCTGTCCCTGTCTGCAACGACTCATCGTACCGGTCCCTTTCAGGGCATCGCGCTCAGCTATCTTCTGTCTGATGGTTTGAATCCTTTCCTCCTTCTGAAATGCATGAAAAGAGGAAATAAAAATACATGGTATTTTATAATAAAAAAAAATAGTTGAAGCATAGATTGTATCCTCTCACCGTAGCGATAAGCTTTTGAAGCTCGTCATTTTCATTGAGCAGCTTCTGATACTTTTCTTCCTCTTCCTTGGACACCGCGCCATCCGGATTGTATCTCGATTCGGATTTATCCTTGGGGTGTCTGATCACTTCGATCACTTTCGGCACGAAGATAAGCGCCATGCTGAGGAAGCAACAAAAAATAGTAGCCAACGCCGAGAAGGCGTAACTCGCGTCCTGCTGGCTAGAGATGACCATTACGACAGGTACCGTTATGAGACACAGAACTACGATGTTATATATCGACATTCCTACGTATCTGGAATCATTGATCAGTTTGATTTTGATGCTTCTCGTCTCGTAAGAGAGAAAGAGCCCGAAAGCTAGGACAATGCCCTTATAGCTGTAGATCAAGCCTGGAAAAATATTCCCAATTTCGTACACAGTGAAATTATTACAATCGATTGCATGCGAAATTATTTAATTTACTGACACAGGTCTGTTGCCGCGGCTACTCTATGTACTCACCGAGCCATAGGCTGTTGTGCTCGCTCTCGCAATGTTCTAATTCGGGCTTGATCATTGCATCCTCGTCTCCGTAAGGAGGCAGTTCCAACGAGAAAGTCTCGATTCTCCTACGCAATGGATCGACCACTTGCCAAGTGACGAGGAGGATGATGTCGATCAACAGCAATCCAGCCAGCATAACGTACAGCTTCCACGGCTCAATTTTCTTCTGTATAGACGAAACTTTTTGTTTAGCCGTCAATGACTAAAAGGAATCGAGAATAGGTTAAAGATGCGGGACATACGAGCGGGAACAGCAAACCATGCAGGATGGTTCCGTCTTCATGAGAAACTAAAAATCAGTCTCGTTACTAATGAAGAACTCAAGGGGAAAAGCGATACGATCGTCTTTACAGAAGATCTGCTGCTGATGAAGGTACTAACAGGCGCAGAAAATTATTATGTTTTACGCTACCAGCTTCAGATACTGCGGGATAGATTTCGGGAATATTGCACCACGTAAAGATCGCTCGTACCACTTTGCCAATGGAGAGACTCGAGTTATCCGCGACTTACCTTTCCTTGATCGGCCTTCGCCTTCGTCGAGAGCCGGTGGACCCTCCATACTTTGCTAAACATCGCACCGAACGCAAGGGTGAAACCGGTCGACATTGCCCACGCTCTAGTTTGGCAGATGATGAGAAACTGCCACGGCGTCACAAACCTACCGTCAATCCCTATGCACAGCACAGCCAAGAAGCAGCCTATTATGCCCACCAGCATTATCGTGTTGGCGGTGGGATGAGACGAGTGTATAACTCTGAAAAGTAGGCATCGGTTGCAGATATCGATTATAAGACCGCGGCACGACCCGCAGTGTAACGTCAGCCAGCGTAGTAATGAATGCAAGACGATGAAGTATATCGCGTACCTGCGGTGCCTATTATAGACGTTAAATACGATCAATCCGATGGCTATCACGATACCGAGCGCCGACAAGGTCGCCATACTTATGAATAAGGGCAGTGACACCGTTCTCAAGACGGTTCTTATTATCGTTCTATCTTGCGGCACTTTGCCGCCGATCCATCGCTCCACGTTGCGCCACGTCAGATTATCGCTTTGCGTGTCGTAGTAGCCTAACTTAACGTACTTTCCATCGATCACCTGCTCGATCTGCGTGAGAGCGATTCGGTCACCCTGCGAGCTGAACGCGACGTGCCCCTACGGAAAGCCTCGGCGTTAGAGATTCAGCACTATCAAACGAAAGAGTACAACGAAAGAGTAATCGCGGCTCTACGTACGGAAACTCCGAGAAATTGGGTCGAGTTTACCGCCGCGTATATCTCGTCGGCAATCTCTTTGTTGTTGTAAGTAAAGTTCTTTAAACTGTTCCCCATCTTGCTCAGCCTCTCCATGGTTCTGTTAAACGCTGACGATACGAGACAGAAAGCATTAGGCGTTATTATTGCATCGTAGATTAGCGCGCGCTAGCTCCCTAAAGCATGAACTTACCCAACGCGACAGACCAAACGGCATCATAGGCAAGCGGAGCTTCCTGATAGCCTTCAGGATATCGATCGTTATCTATGTCGTAACCGTCATCTTTCAGCAGCTTGTTCAGTCTCTTTCGGAAGTCCTCCGCGGTCATGCCGCTGATTGTCGTGTCATTGTTCTGGTTCCACATGAGCGCCTCAGTCGTTAGGTGACCTTCCGCCGCCATACGCATCTGCTCCTTCGTGCACGTGATACCTTCCTTCTCTAGATTGATTTCGAACCAGTCGTCCTCGTACCAACCTATGAAGAACCACACGTAGGTCTTGCCGTACAGCTTCTGGTGATAGAGCTCGCAGAGTACCCGCCTCGCGGCTACCACGTAAAACAGGCCGACAATTATCCGCGCGTCCTGACGCCGTAGATTCTTCACCGCGTCCGTTGGATCCGACAGGAAGCTTTGACGAGTGACTATCTCTATCCCAGCTTCTTTACACCGTGCTTCCAGATCTTCGACAGTCTGTAAAAGATATATACATTTGTCTTTATAGTGAACGATATAGTAATCCTTTCTATAGAATATTGATTCTTATTCGATCAATCTGCTGAAATGCAATAGATAAGACGTCGACGTAACAGTCTCACCGATATGAACACTTCTTCGGCTTGCTGTAATATCGCTACCCGAGACCAGCCAAACTTCTGTAGCAGTTTGATTCTCGTGGGATTGTGCACAGTGGCAGATGGATGCGTCCTGAAGAGGGTCGGGAATCGATTCCGGTCGGACAACGCTGGCGACGAGGCACCGTAACAAAGCTAGGAAGGTAGAAAATTACATTTTTCAGTAGCAGCAGGAATGTAACTGCGAGCAGACTCGATTCGCCGTTCCTCAGGGAGGTGAAGCAATTCTAAATAAAGTACTCACCACCACCAGATTCCACATTTTTGCCGCCTCGGCAACCGTGGTGCAGACCGTGCTACATCCGGCTAACAGCATTAATTTATAAGGTGGAAAATATAGCAAGTTGTACATCACGGAGGCGCCGAGACCGGGCTCGCACTGAAAGCGAAATGCAATAAATTACAGCGATAATTTCATCGCGGGACGGCGACCCAGCGGCCACCATCATAATGTTATTAAACGCATCTTCGTGAAGTTACCTCACTATCGTTGGAATGGAGGTGCAGTCTATATCCGCGTAACAAGTTCTTTTCACGATTAACGTCCTCTAAGGCCAGGTGCGCGGCTGGCATGCAAGCCTGTTGAATAAATGATAATGCAATTCAGCTTGATTAACCCCCTAATTTAATGAACGAGTTTGCATGCAGAGGAGAGGCGGAAACTTCGATAGCTATACGTTATCTGCGGGTCATTTGAAACTCTTTTCACAACGTGTTCTTATTTCAAAGACTCAATTAATTAGATACTCATATAATTATACAGAAAAATACAATGCAACATTAAATCTTATACTCGGATACAATAATCTAAATAATGCATAAAAAGGGGTATATCTAAATATTATTAAAGTAAATAAATCGAGAACCGCTATGAGCCAAGCAGAATGTAAGTGCTTAAATTCATTCTCAATAAATGAATTTAAGCACTTACATCCTGCTTGGCTCATAGCGGTTCTCGATTTATATATATTGTTTGAGCCGTGTTTATTAATTGAATATTATTAAAGTAAATTTTGTCGCATTTGCGTAGGAAGATACTATTAAGAATTGTGTATCGTGAAATGTTATCACAAACTGATAACCTTGTGATAAAACTCCGAAAACTACAATAATTTGTTGTATCGCACAGACCTTTCTTGTGTAGATAGAGATTAGCATTTTACTACATTGCTTTCATTAGATTACGCTATGTACGCATGATATAAAATTTGTTTATTAATGCAAATTACATTTTAGAAGCAGTAGGAAAACTATGTAATATTAAAGAATAACATAATTCTGTAAAACATATTTGCAACTTTTAGGTTTATTAATTAAGGAAGTGAATATTTATTAAGTAAGGAAGTATTGTTAACGATAGTTTACCGAGTTTTCTCGATATTGCATATTGATATATTACTGCTATTTTTGAGCTACAATAAAGAGAAGTTATACACGCATTTATCTTGTTTTACTTTATTCTGTGAAACTTCCTGAACTTTAAGGACACTTGAGTGAATGTTAATGTAAAGCAGAGAGAAATGTTCTTCTGTTCACAAATTTACTCGTCGAGAACTCGTGATCTTCAAAGTTTCGAGAGGGCTTGTGAAGTTTGCCGGAAATTCTACTCGCGCTATCAGTGTCATAGGGTGGTTCTTCGAAACAGTTCGAGAGGACGAGGAAGCGAAAGATGAGAAACAGGGGAAAAATGGAGCAAGTTACATGAGGGATGTCGCATAGCGATCTTTCTATTTCCGTAAATATGCTTATAGAAATAGGAGCTAAAACAACAGAAAAGAACGTTGTATGCGTAAGAGGACGCGGTTGTACTATATTTAAATTTATTATGGGATAAACGAAACAAACAATTAAGAGATACGAAAAGGTTTTGCGAGTATAAAATCTCGGAGCTGAAGGATCATCATCCTTATTGCTTCGTCAACTTTTAATGATGATATCATATGTACCGATTAATAATGAAAATTAATTTCCAGAAGTAAAATCTACTATTCTCTTGTTTCAATGTTACTCATACAGTTTCGTGCGGGAAGCAACAACATGTAGGCAATTCTTATAGTACCTTCACCTCGACCTAGAATTACAAATGCGAGGAACTGAAAAATATTCAATCCTTCGCGACATCGCGGTCAAGTTCGAGTGGATCGATAATCAATTAGATCACTGGCTCGCGAGTGCCGCAGCGAGTGCAGTTCCCGTAACGTACGAGGGGGTGTGATCGCGTTTACCTGGCCGCCCTGCCAGCCGCCCTCGCCGGCGATCGGAAAGATGCCGCCGATGTGCAGGACGTTCTCCTCCTCGTCTTCGGGCGGCAGCGACGCCTCGGTCCACGGCGCTGCCAGCATCAAAATCACAATTAAGCCCAAAAACATCGCGCATCGCCGCAGAGAGCCGCTCGCCATTCCGCCAGCAGCGTCTTGCACTCGCACGCGCGCGCTAAAACCGTACACGTTCCTCTCTCGCGCTCTCTCTCTCTCTCTCTCTCTCCCTCTCTCTCTCTTTCTCTTCTACGACATACCGGGTGGTGTAGTAGGACACGTAGTGGCAAAATCGGTGGTAGGCAATGCCGTCGTGAAAGTGCTCACTGCCATCGTCCTCGTCCCCGATCGACCCCCGTCGCCCGACTAATCGAACACTCTCCGCCACAAACTGGCTCCTTGCTTTCGCCCCAGCAAGTCCTTTAACTCGGCGACTCCGACGTCTCACCCCGAACGACCGGATAATCGATCAATCCCGGTGACACAGTCGCAAAGTCTCGCCGCGGAAGTTGTCCTCTCAGATCGTCTTGCACCACCGTTCGCGAGTCCACCACGACGCGATCTCACGTTCTTTCGCGCGATTCCCAGCGATCTCCACGAGTCGCTCGCTCTGTCCTTCGGACTCCGGGGAACCGACGAGCCTTCGAATCAGAAACCGATTGCGTGCCGACGATATTCGTGACGTTCGCTCCGCGCGCGGAGTTCGACGTCGCTCGAGTCTCGCGTGTCAACGGGGTGGCCGCCCGCGAAGGTCGGAGGATATCGAGACCGGCCGATTTGACCCACGTTCGTAGGCACGGGCACGCACGCGCGTGTATGCGCGTGTGCCAGGGATGATCACACGACTGACACGGCTGCGAACGGGGAGGGTGAACGTGATTTTTCGCGCACTCCGCTTCTGCACGGACTCTGCTTCCTCGCGAGGCTCGCGCGGCTGGAAATTTCGCGTGGAAGTGGAGAGATGCAGCGCTTCGCGGGCGTATTCATATTGATTCCCAACCCCGGTGGGCCACGGGAAACGAGTGGGGTGGGACAGGGTGGAGGAGGTGAAATAGAAAATAGGCTCCGCGCGAAAACCGCGGCGCTCGCCCTCGCGCGAAAATCAATAAACGCGGGCAATTCGACCGGCGGCTACGTACGCGATCCTCTTTTTGAACTCCTCGCCGTATCGAAGGATCCCTCCTGGCGACCGAGATCTCGCTAGTTGCACTTGCACCTCGCGAGGGGCGTTCGATTGGCGTAGATCCCTCTAGCGAGACATGGTCGAATGAACGAGTGGGACGAGACATCGGAGTCCTTGTCAGGTCCGTGCGATCGGTAAACTGCATCAGCTGATTCTCGCAAGATGGCCGATGCGCCTGCATCGCGGAGTATTTTATATCAGTACTGTAAATAATATATCGTTCATATCGGGGATAGTAAATTCTTCCATGAAGAAATGGCTACGCAACGTACTCTTCCGCAAAGCAAAGAGGCTTTATTGAAGTCGTACATGACGAGGCTAAAGGATGATGTGAAATCGATGCTGGAGAATTTTGAAGGTATTCTAACCTGTACAACAACGCGGGATAATAAATCGGAGAAATTGTGCCGCTAAAACGAATTCAAGATAAAGTGCTGATTATTAAAACTATCGCATAAGTGATATTATGAGGAAATTATCTAAATAAAAAGTATAAAAAGTAAAGTAGATGCGAAGATGATTGTTGATATTGTTTGAACTGTTTAAAGTTGCAAGTTCTTCACACGACGTGAATAATAATGAAATAAAAATTGTCTATATGATTCTGTTAATTAGAGCATTATTGGAATATTTAGTATAAAAGTCATGCATGATTAGAGCGGCTTTTGTTTTTATATTTGTCAAATAATCACATTTTGAAAAGATTTCTATAATATAGTATGAAATTTAACAATTACACCGCTTTTGTCAATTCTTTAATGAGTTTAATTCGTTCTTGTGCTGTTTCCAGAAATAATTAAACTCGCAAAAGGAGAGAATGATTCTCAACTATCTCGGATGACACAATGCGAACAAGATACGTATGAAATGCACGTAAGAGCAGCTAACATCGTGCGTGCTGGCGAATCATTAATGAAACTAGTCTCCGACATAAAGCAATATTTAATTTTGAATGATTTCCCATCGGTGAACGAAGCCATAGCACAAAACAGTAAATTATTTAGGACTAAGCAGGCAGAATGTGATCAAAAACTGGCTTCCCTAAGGGACGATATGGCTGCCGATCTGTATGATCTAGAAGAAGAGTATTATACTTCGATATTTAAGTAACACTAGCTTTTGATCGTGCAATATGCCACGAGATCGCATCACGAACACGATCGATTAAAACGTGATTTATCTTCACTCATCCATCTCTTGTACATTATGTATTTA
This sequence comes from Ooceraea biroi, assembly GCF_003672135.1. Taxonomy (NCBI): domain Eukaryota; kingdom Metazoa; phylum Arthropoda; class Insecta; order Hymenoptera; family Formicidae; genus Ooceraea; species Ooceraea biroi. The sequence goes on from NC_039506.1 coordinate 5,754,124, forward strand.
TTTAAATAAATAGGATTAATTTTTTATAACATATCCTCTTGCGTGTTCTTTTAATCGTGTGGGAAGTCGTGGACGGGGGTCCAACATGAGGAATTAAGGAGTAATTGTCTCTTTTATTACTTCGATACTTCGTAACACACAGACAATACATCACACGATACTCTTACATGGTAGGTATATTCAAAAGACGGTAGTAATATAGATCCAAGCTTTTCTTCAGTTATTAATGATCACCTCACAATCGTTCCCACTTATTATTGTTTATACTCGAATGGTAATTCATGATACTGTACAACGATAATTTACAAAACTGTTATACATAGCTCTCCTATATTGGAGCAAGAGAGAATTACATATTGTTAATTAATAATTACGCGAATCCATAATAAGCGATGATTCCAACAAAAAAGAAAAATACTTATACGTAGACATTTTTAATTTGGAATGTCGCGTGAAGATAATCTCACTTACTTCTTGCAATGTTTGTGGTATTGTAGCGACGGAATACGAGTAGCAATAATGATTTGCATACCGCTACGTCTGACGGAAAAAATTAAGAATTATATTGTAACGAAAATATCACAATGTAAGACACGAACGCTGCGACACAAGAAAACAAATCGTTTAAACAATGCGGCACATCACAAAATTTCGGTGCGTGAACTGGTACGGCATCGAAGCGTACGACTGAAATTTTAATAATAACGAAATACAACAAAACAGTTTATTCTTAAACGCACCATATCATAATAAATTATTTTGTTATCGCTCTTTCTCGCTTGAATCAGTCCACTGTGTCCAAGTGATAAAATTGCAATCATAATAACTACAATATCGCTACAATCATACATTATTAAATACCTACACCTACACGATTCAAAACAATGTTTTTGAATAACTGTGATAACGCATCTGAGAGACGCTACATAGACAATAGAAAATTTTAACACAAAAAAAAGAACAAAAGTGATATAAGAAAGTCTCGAAGCAAACGTAATTTCTCTTTCCTCGAACTTTTTCGCGACTCGAATGGCTCTCTAAGATCCACCAATAATTTAGTATGTACAAAATTCAATTCACTTATAAATTAACAATTAACATTAACGAAATCGCAATTTTTTTCGTTAAATGCGTTCTCTTACACTGAAAAACTAGTAGTTTTATGTGTTATATGCCTGGAAGAGAATAACTGTAAGCTTAATACGAAAAAATGCGTGCGCTGCAATGGCTCAATTCGCAAGGCATACTTATGGTATGATTTGCCACACATTCGGTACAAATGATGATGTTTTGAAATTTACAATTCATACAGGTTCGCTGAACTGCAATAATACTTATTGTACATATACATTATTAAATATACTAAGTAGACTTACGTTCTACTTTGGCAAAAACGTTTACGAATCTAAACTCTCGAACTGTTTCTCTCGAACTTCGTTTCTCCTCTTCCAATTGAATCTCATTCAATCGTTTGCTGCTTTTTCTATAAAACAAAACAAAAACTCGCACAAAATTCTGGCCGTTTACTGGCAGCATGAACGTTCATAGCTTAGTATTAAAGTAATCTCAAAAAGTTTCTACAAAACTCTCAATTCCCTCGTCGCGACTTCTCTTTTTATCTTCTATCTTATAAAGTATGCCAGAAAGGTGATATGCTTTCCGTGTGCTTCTTTTCTGTCTACGCAACAAAATATCAGTCATTGAGCTCTTCTTTTCGAGTGCCGTTACAAAAAGAGCAGCACTAACTTATCTTGGCAGTTTCAGCAATTCTTTGTCTAGGAAAGTCCGCTCGTTCGATATATCGTAACGGTACAAAATAAATGCATACATTTGGAATGATATTGTTAGTATTCTTACTTAAGCATCTAAATAAACTTCACTTTTAATAGTCGACGCGTTCATGAACGGAGACCGCACAATTTGATTTCCATAATTAAAAAAAAATCCCTTTGATTTAATTACAAACGTGTGAAAATTGACAACGAGTCATCTGTGGTCCAACGTATCGTCCGATCACGAACGTGTCGTCTGACTTGCCATCCGTATGAAAAATTTGCCTTATGCGGTTCTGAGCATTCGTTATAAATTCTTTTATTAATCGTCGATATAATATTGATTTCTGCGTGTTTGTAGTTTCCTCACTATTTTGTTGTTGGTAGAAAAAAATACTTCTTATTTTAGCCTTGCAAGCTTCGTTTTCGATCTTTTCGTTCTATTGCTGCGGAAAGACGACCTGATAGAGCTTTGCTCTGCGTTTTTCTTTCTATTCTCTCAGTAAAGAAGATCGCCAGTTGTCTCCGAGCCCCATGCGCCCGCGTCTTGAGCCGGTCTCAGATATTCCACCTCGCTCGAATTTTCAGTTTGCTCGATTGATGCCGTCGAAGTCGAGACTACCATCGGTACCGCTCTGGTAATGCCCAGTTCGAAGCCTTCCGACGTTAGATCCACTTTGCTGGGTGTATAGCTGGCTAAACCACCGCCACCTGCAAACAACAAGTGTTAAGTAGCAGCACGATAAATATATCTATTCTATTTCTATCTTTTCTATTTTCTTCTTTACATTTCTAACTTTCGTCCACTAATTATATAAAAAAATTATTAAAGTAACTAAATATTTCAAAATAATTTTTATAATTACAATAATTATATCCAGAATATTTTGTAATGGAATAATTTGCAGCCTTCATTTGACCGTTAAAAATTTCTTGTCACGTCGGAGTAGAAGCCAATCGTAGAAGTGGTAAGTGAGATTCGAGTGTGATCTTACCGAGAAGAGACGGCATACTCGTCGTCGAGCCGGTTGTCGAGGAGGTTTTGTTGTTACTCGGCGTAGACTGTTGCTCAACGGAACTGGAAGTCTCGCCGTCCACGCTGCTGGCCTCGCTTTCGAGGATCGATGCTTCGCTGGGATACTCGAAGGTACGTGTTGCGGTGTCGTCAAACTGTATCCGATGCTGAAACGATAACGACACAATTAGACCATCAATCCGAATCACTAGAGCGTCGACGTCGAGTTTACGACTCGTGCAGAACAATTCGTAGGGAAATGTAACGCTCAAAAACGGTAAATTAATTGATACAGCAGAAAGGATCGTCGCAAATATATGCCGGGAGCATCGGCGTATGTAAACACGTGTTACGGAGCCAGTGGCGATTTATGCTCGCCTTTTTAGCGGAACAGTTAGCCGCGGAAAAATTTTGCAAGACGCTCGGTGTAATAAGCGTTGCTACGCGCGGCACAAACGAGATAACAAACAACGGCAACCACGTGTAACGTAGCCTCGAATAACAGTAACTGGTCACACTCGCTGCTTTTTCGACCGCGAGCGACGAGCGAAGACGACGAGCGCTCGCCCTGCTCGTCGTCACATCCGCGAATTATCAAAAGAGAAAGCACTTTTTCCTACGAGGCTGATTAAGCCAGTTGTCACGTTAATACGAGACGACAGTCGTAAGAAATGATACTTTATTTCGGTGTTTCGACTAAATATATTCATGGCATCTATCTCGCCTAAAAATTCTATCCTACTTTTCTTTGGAAAGTCTCGAGAGAAAATCTGATTTCATGAAGAAATACGAAGAGAGTAAAATTTACATTTTCACTGAAAGCAAATTGTTGTAATAGCAATATTATTTTCATTTTATTTCTATCTTCATTACTGCAATTTAATCGATAGATTGCTTATTTTACATCTTTCTCTTCCTGAGCTGTAAAATTCTATATATTTTAAAACTATTAAATTGTTTTTATCTTTTTAAGTATTTATAAAGACAAATTACATTTGTGTATAAATTACATTTGTAATTGCAATTTTGCGATTGCTTTGGCACGTTGTGCGCGAATGGTGTACGTAGCGTAAATGATTCACGAATATATATTTCGGACGCGAATTTATTCGCTCGCGTTTGCGACCAAGCTACGTCCAGCAATAACAGTATCGGTGATTATTTCAACTAGGGGTTGTCTGCTCGCTTCGTGTAATTATATGTATGCACCGTTCTCTCTTCCCGAGGCGTCGTGAGACCATCCTTAGACAAAAAACAAATCGGCGGATTGATCTCGGACACCTAGCAGTACATCCCCACGAAACGGAAGCAACGCGATCCTGAATTCCCTCGACTCGCGCGCTCGTGACCCGGTATGTGGTGGGATTAAATCATCATTGTGTTGTCTTTTCTCTCGCGGATTATTCCCGACAATGGGTTCCAAAGTAAATGAATGCGGCATCGAAAAAACGCGGAAAGTCGCTTTAAGCCACGTAATCGCACTTTCGAAAGCGACGCTCCACTTTTCCAGTACATCTCCATGTACTCGTCGCGAATTGCAATTAGCATTTTCTCACCGAAGGAGTAAATGCGACAATCGTGGACTGTTCCGGTCAGCTGGTTAAGTGGCGTTAACAGCAAAACTTGAGGAACAACGCGAAACTTTCAACAATGGATCTTTTCAGAATCCAACGAGCGAATTTAGATATGCTATGTCTTAATATCGTCTCAATACACAATCTATAATACATCTCACCGAGTTTTGTCCGTCGATCGTAGATATCGATGCTTCAAAAATAATAATTAGTCTTCGCCTCGTGATAAAATTGATAATGAAGAAATAAGTTCAGTGAATACTCGATGATAATCAAATCATGCGTACGGTTTGTGACAAAACATAACGTTTGTGTTGTGCATGTATGGTTCCTGGTTCCTCATGTATGCCACTGTTTAATCTACCTGATAAGATACTTTGATTAATTAATTATTGTTCTCAATTTTAAGGGCCGGTTATCTCTAAGTTGTCACCTTGGTTTTATGACGCCAGAGAGGCGAGAAACGATACGATATAAAATTATTGCGTTCTACAGCTTCATTTTTCAATTTCTCTCCGCAAAAATGATATTTTTGTAACTTGAAAGTAAAATGTGCTAAAAACTCTAATTGCACATATCTGTGCAATGCATTCCGTGGAATTGTAACATTCCTGAAATAACGATAATTTTTCAGCTATCATAGTGGTTCTGACAGTTGAGCTATACGATTTAATATCACGATTTTAACACTGTATATTAACAATAAAACAAAATGTCCAGCACATTTTGCAGCTCTGAAAATAACAAAATTTCCAACATGCTTTCTCCAAATGCGTTTTCCACACGCATATAGATATGGAAAACGCATATGGATATATGTCATTTTCTCTGTCGACATATTATTATAAAAAGTATCCCACCAATATTGTAAGAAAAGTCTAGTGATTTACTATCTTTATTTTTCCTTAATTTATAATCAAAGATGGGTTTAACATGTGAAAAGAAGCCTAGGAAAGCGAAAATTACGGCAACTTCCTTCTGTATTTCTTCTGGAAGTAACATTGTCAATGAACATGGCACGGTGAGTGCAGGCTAAAAGTGAATATCAAACTGGGAAGTCCTGTTCCGATCTGGCAGAACGAGAATGCATATGCGGATACGCATAATCAGCGCGAAACTGCTCTAGAAGATACACGCAAACCATCGCAGAAAGACGTGCGTTCATTGGACGTCGTTTATTGATTTTTTACATGGAATACAGTGAACTGTTGCCAATCGATGGAGCGTATGTTCTCGCTTCGCTGATACTCGAAGTGACTATGCTTCACCCTTTCGTGCTGACACAGCACTGGACAAAATTTTAGTTACAATTTATCTTTTCAACATTATAGTCTTAAACCAACGGTTTTTCTTACAATTTCATTTTATATCACAGTATGGGAATAATTAAATGCGAAGAATTTTCTAATTAAATAGAATATAAAGTTACAGTAAAAAAATTCCAAAAATCTGAAAATTGTTTATAATATATAAAAAAATTACAAGAGAGAGAGAGAGAGAAAAGATCGTCTATATAGAAACCAGATGTAATAACGACATAATACAATCATAATACGATAATTAATTACAACTTTGAGCAAGTACTCGTATATTCTGCGACATGCAAATCTGTTCACGTTGCTCACTTTCGAAAATGAAATCTCATACGGTGCAGATAAACAATGCAGAATCTGAACGTAGCAAACTCACGATCAGTGCGGATCGGAATATCAGTGTGACCTTTGAAGTAGAAGGATACGGCTCTTGCAACAGCCACGCAATATCGTTCTTCCTGAAATACGAAGGTCGTACAAGCAGATAACGCGAAAGCGCCAGGAAATTTATGGTCTCGAATCATCGTATCCTGCTGAAGTCCGCGTACTCAACCTTGCGGCGTATCTCGGGAGTTTTTCGCGACAGTGCTAAATGGACGCGCACATAAAGGTCGCTGGCACGCGGCAAAAACTGGACGCAGACGCATCCGTTATGTCCTAATAAAACGCGAGTACGCACTCACAACGGCTCCCTTACGCGCTTCTGATGCAATTGCGAACGCGCGATTGCTCGACCAGCGAGTTGAGTCAATTTTCAAGGGTATTAAGTGTGATGCACCGCTCGCCGGGATGGATGGATGCACTAATAAACGCACCAATAAATGCTTCCGCACTCAGCTAACTTAACGTGATTATATTTTTCCAAAGGTGGGAACGTGTGATATCTTTATTCTTTAATCATTGAGTATTGTTTTTATTACTTTACTGTTCGTTAAACTATCAACACGAGCGATTTTGCAAGTAATTAAATCGAGATTTATTGAACATATCTATAAATTTCTTTTAGAAAAAGTCGCTTCATTGCTTGAACGCTGCGTTATTTGCGTGACATAAATTCGACTTGGCTCACGCATTGAAGCGCACGGCGGATGGATAGCTATGTTAATCGTCGCCAATTTAAATGCTTGACCGAAGAGCGATTAGAGCGTTTACCGCAGACAAGGTGAATTACTATAGATCCCGTTATTGGCTGGTAGCGTTGGCTGGTAGCTGGAGAGATTACTCGCATTCTACGCGTGTCTACGCGTCGCTTAATTTGCATGTGTGCGAAACGACCTAGCCGATGGCAACGCATAAACGCGTTTATGACAAGGAACTTGAAGGTAAGCTCATCTGTCGCGCAAATATACGATCTATTAAAAAAAACCAACAGCGGAAATCACTTTAATCAGATACGTATCAACTTGTTTTATCAGGTGCAACGTAATGAGATTTGGCAGCATTAAAACGTGTTGCAACTTTTTTTAATTCAAATTAATTATGATGCTTCAATGCATTTTGCATATAAGGCAAACGAAGAATAAAAGCTGTGTGTGGAAATCAACATTGAACGCTCGTTTGAATAATGCCTAACACCGCGTGGATTTATATTGAATTATTCAACAAATATTACGTAAATGTAAATACGCCATAATAAGCCATGCAAAAAGAAATTTAGCTGTGTAACACGACGTGTAAGTACTTTGGCTTTTGTGACATAACGCTGATCAAAAGTGCTGAAACATGTAAGCTTAATTTCTTTTCAGGGACGCAGAACAAGACTGCTGATATCTGAAAACAATTTCCAGATCGATTACGTCGAATTAACGTCACGTAAACGCGTGACTCTCTCAAGCTCGAATTTCGTTGACTCAGTCGAAAAGCGTGCAGTATCAAGATCGCAAGTGCGAATTATCCGAAAGGCGGTCAAGCAAGCTTACGCAACGTTCGTGAGATGCGCCAAACGATCGCGTAATTCGTGTTATTACGAACTTGCAGTAAGTGCGAAAAAGTTTCCCACGAACGTTCGTTTTCTCGACAAGGCTAACGTTTAAACTCCGTAGGATCGTGTCTACGCTCTCTTTGTCCCGATTTTCCAATGTGGCCTCACGTAAAGGAAAGGTTTATTACTCGATGGCTCGTTCCGTGCAGGACAAGTCGTCAAACCGATTGTTGGCGAAGTGAAACTGCACGACGCACCGTAATGCAAAGTGGATCGTAAAGTACACATTATCTCGCACGACGTGCCGCAACGGACCAGTGAACGAGAGAGAGAGGAAAATTTCGCAGTTCTATCCTGGTTTTCGCGTTTTGAGACTATTTATTCTATAGAAAAAGTAAGTACGTGCGAAAATTTGCTCATAATCGTGTAGGTATCCTGTGATTTTTACATGAAACGTAAATTTCACGTCTTGTATTACAAAGTATAATATAATTGCCGATAAAATGTATGTTAAATGCATGCCTATTACATAATAACTAATATACACATAGATACATTATTCATGATATTTTTCTTTATGTTCTGCTAAAACTTTGTTTAATTTATCATTTCGCGAAGAGAAATGATTTATATTTATTATCCATTGGAATAAAATAAATGAGATAAGTATTGTTTCATAAATTTGGTATAAAATATCGTTATGTATAATGTTAACTATTTGCCCAGTATTCTCAACTATTAAACAAATTCGTGCGTTGGCTTGAGGTTGTAAAATAAACACTAATCTCTCGAGAATATCAGCGGCATTAAATCGTATCGCAACCAAAATACAATAAAGTTAAGACATAGAGAAAACAAGAAGAACGAGTTTCTTCCTACGAGAAAAAAGGTATGCGGAGGCGATGGCGTGTGAAGGATTCTCTAGATATGCTTTTAAGAGAAACACATTGAACATGTTTGTACTTTAGAACATACTTGAAATAATCAATTTGAATTTCATGTCACTAGCTGTCAACATCTATTATTTTGATTATTTTTCGCTGATATTTCCAATTTTCAGTTCTTTGAATCGGATCACGACAGTTAACGTCAAATATTTTCTAAAATTATCTCCAGCATTCAAGAATAAAAATAAAACTGTATCTCTCCACCTATAAAATTCCTTCGATAGATCAAACGTAAATCAAGTATGAAGCTTGTTGAAAAACAGAATTCCGATTATGCTTTGAAAGTTAAAGGAAATTCCGTCTTTTAGCCTCGATCTCTTCCGCGTGACTCTCAGTTTTTTATCCTTTTCAAGAGCGATGCACACGATAAACGCAAGGTAATTGAATTCTCCGCTGAATCGGTGATCCAGGAGCAACGCCCGCGTTTTCTAACCGGGATTCATTTCACGATAACTCACGGAAAGGAATTCCGCGTCGCGTATAACGCACGATCGGCTATTCCAGCGTTTCCATCAATCCGACACGGTATACGAACACTGAAATAAATCCAGAGAAAACACGAAGCAGGCGTGCGATCCAGGAAACATCAACTCTCCCGAGACGAATAGCAAGATCGTGTAAGCCAATGGACGAACGCATAAAATAGGGTGCTCCACAGCTATCGACGCTGTCTTTAGAGATATTTTTCTGCTCGATCTTCTATCAATTTCTTCTCAACAGGAATGTATTACTGATGGCCAAACAACGCATTAAAAATTTAAAAGAATCTAAGCGAATCAGACCTGTGCAATAAAAAGAAATAACGAAATGTTGTCGATTGACTTGTGATTAATTTTTACTACGCGTCGTTTAAGAATCGTAGTTAGAATTGCTAATATATTAAAATACTAAGTCTTTAAAAATTGTGCAAAAAGAAAATGTCGCATAAACAAATATTCATCGAGAAAACATCAGTTCTAAATTAAATGGTAATACAGTTGAAAAAGTAATTGGTATTAACTTTATACACAATATATTTGCTATATAACAGTTAAATCTTGGAAATTCCTATAAGGATACTTATTTTGTCAAGATTTATGCCGCTTCCTGCAATACGTTTCCTGCGTTTGTATCACGGAATGGCAGAAGCGTCCGGCGGAATTGTTCGTCGACGGTTATTCCCATGATGCACGGTAGATTAACTTGGTCGACGGACCGCTCGAAAATCATTGCCGGGACAAGATACTTTTACTCACAAATTGGAATTTTATCGATGTTAGTAATAAAGTGTCTCCCATCACGTCACGTTGACGCGCAATCACGTGAGAAAGTCGCGGATCAAGTGAAACGCCTGACGCTTGGATGAAAATTGCGTCTTTAATGATTTAATGGAAACGATTGAAAATTCCGCAGGAACTGGTGGGTCTGATTATGCACGCTATTACAAGGACTTAAATTGGATGCTTATGAAATATCGTATTTCATGATTCTTCCATGTTTAATGTTACCTTCAGTTACGCAAGCTGTATTGTAATATGTGTCTATATCGTTATTTAATTTGTAAAAGTTAAATTTTAATTATATTTTGGTTTAGTACATAGGTTTAACATAGTTACTACTTCTAACAAGCAATTTTCTGAAAAATGTAATGTTATTTCTTTCCAATTAGACAAGAGAAGAATATTATACGTGAATTTAAAGGAAGATGAAACTAAAGCGATAACATTCATCATAAAATCCTAAAAAATATAGTATAATAGTCAAATGATAATAGTAATAGATAGAATATTAAGAAAACATGAAAGACTGAGATTGAAAAAGAAGTAGCGCGTTTTATGTTAATGAGAAGCGATATCGTAAAAATTAATAAAGTGCTACAGCATGATATGCGATATTAATTATTGAGGACATTTAATTACGTATACTTGGACATGTTTCATGCAACTTTCCACATATTGAGAAAGCGGTTTAATCGACTATCGAGATTGATACTTGAGTCAGCTTGAAAATCTTGAGATGTGAATTCGTGATTTTTAATGTTTGTAAAACGTTCTCCAAATTTTAAAAAATTGTTTCGCACCAAGTAACATACGGTAGCTGAACGTAAGGCTCCCAGTAGTAATATTAATATTTAAACAATTGCATTTCACGGAACAATACTAAATTCCGCGATAACTTATCGGTGTGGCGAGCACCTATATTGCAATACGTGTACGTATACAGTGCATTATTGCGGTTCAACCATTTCCCGCATGTTACGCACGTAATCTTAGGTCTTTTATAAACGACGCTTTGTTCGCTTATCTGCTTGCCGTCTATTGGCGAAAGATTGCATCAAAGTTACGTCGTGCGGAAAGATTTTGATTTCCTGTTACAACCTAGCTCCGACACGATGCACTCGATACCGACGATAATAGAGTATCGTTAACCGCGCGTAAACTTAAGATGTAGACATCTAAAGTCTAGGAAAAATAGCACAGAGTAGATCCAGATTGTATTGTAATTTTTAATGAAATGCAGATTTCTTTGTTAACACATTAAGTATCGCTCCAATTTCATGTAACTTTTCATTCAGGCCGCTACAATATTTGTATCACCACCAAGACACGACACAGATTATTTAGTTAATGATCTAATTGTAAGTACATCACAGTTGATTCGATAACAATATAATCTTGCAATATTTCGAAAACGAGACAAATTACTTTGGAAATGGCGCGCGCTAAAAGTGTTAGTAGGCCGAGTAACATGGGACTTTTGTTTTCACATATGAATAATTGTCGAACACATCTGCGAACCATGCAACCGTATCGTACATCCGTGCGAGTCTGAAACAACGCTAATAAATTATCATGTTCTTTTCGTGGTATGAACATTTTTCTTTTACGTCGTCTACGACGACGAAAAATCCTCCTTGATCGCGCATGTAAGCAGAACAAGCTCACATTTCTGGCGCCAAGAGGCGTGAAACTGATGTTTGTCATCGCGAGCCAAAAATATATTGCGTGACGGCACGGAACATAGTGGAACCTCTCTCTTTTCCCTCCAAGGGAAAAAAATTTCCTCGAGCCACGTGGGAGTCGAACAGGCACATTGTGCGCCTGCTCTCTCACGAATACTCATAAAGCAGATTTTCTCACGCCGCGAGAACGATCTTGAAAGTAATATTGCGCCGCGCGCTTTTTGATTTAGTAAGGTAGCCGGGTTATGATCCGCGGATAATGGTACTGTAGTAGATTAGATTAGACAAATGTAACGCCCTGCTTATTGGTAATTGGAGCAAAAAATGCGTTGATAAGATTCGTTGTCATGCCGATATCGATGCGTTTGTGAGCAATGCAACGAATCTCTCTCTTCTCTTTTAGTTTTTGATAATTTTAAATTATTTCATTTCTACAGTAATTAAATTTCAATTCTACAGTAATTAAATTTCAATCTTATTGGATTTTATTTTAAATTAAAATTTCAATTACGTTACATTTTCTCTCCGACGTAATTCAAATTAAATTGCTTTACTTTTTTTTGCGCAACCTAAACAGCTTATTACTTATCATTTTTTAATTCTCTGAGATGGAAATTAGTTTATTGCAAAAACCTTTGCTCATATGATTTTTTAAATTAATTTTGTTTGAGAGATGTTTCGTTTTATCGCGCCTAATTTAAAAGACCAGGGCGGACTTCTTTACCATAAAAATTGTAATTTTAAAATTGAAAATCATGAAGGAACAAACATAAGTGTAACTAGTGACTGAAACAGTGACTTGAAATTGATGCAACTGTTCTCTGTGCGAAACCTATTTAAACAAAGCGTGTTACTTGAAAAAATGCATGATCATGGCGAAAGTTCACTCACCTTGTGATTTCGTGGCGTCCTCGAGAGGTTGCTGCGTCCGTTGATGAGGACATTATCGTTGAGAAACGACACATCGCAGGGTGACGGCGGACCTCCGGAGATTTCCCACTCGGCATCGTCGGTCGTTGACGCATCCAATGTCGCATCGAGCACTATAATGCCACTGTCGCCAACCTGTAACAAGAGTGATAAAGATAGCTGGTATGAGTTTCAAGAAAAATTGTATGTAAAAACGAAGGAATTTAAGAAAAGCAAGTAAAATATAGCAATAACGTCTAAAGCAATATTTTCTTCAGAAATTCTGTCAGAAATAAAAAATATATAGAATTATGTTGCATGTAGCGTTAAAGAATGTAATTATTCTAAGATTCTGCCATACAGATTTGTTATGTAATAATTACTGATTTGATAAAATTACGGCTCTTATATTTAATATTGAAAATTATTGATAATGAAAATTATAATAAATTTAAAAAAATTTTATATAACTTAATGATATTTATTGGTATCTTGCTATCATTTAATGTTACTCCATTGTCATTGAAAATAAAACACACAAAATTATTGCAAAAAATTACAGATTATTATATCTTATCTTAAAACGGCAAATATAGATACCAAACTATATCTTTTTCAAAAAAGAAAGAAAAACTGTAGCGTGAAAATAGCAAAAACTTTCAAGCAGAAAGTATGCAAGATCACGATCCGGCGTCTCCTTGGACATACTTTTCTTTCATTTCTCTTTCTATTCGTGGCTCTTTCTATCGAGGAGGGTGTACTCGAGGAACTCATTTCCCAACCGAGCGTGAGACGTGTCATCATGTTCCGAAAAAAAGTGTTCTTCGAAAAAGTATTTTCGTTGCGTGTACAATCGAGCGGGCCAAATTACAGTCCGCGGATGTCTTGGCGCTTCCTGAGCGTTCTCAGCGACGTTTTCTCCGGCGTGCAATCACAAATTATCCCGAAGCGATCTCTTCGGAGGAGTTATCTCGCGGCGGTTACTTTTCTCCTTTTGTTAACAATGGAGTTGTCTCGGGGACGATGCGCGGAGGTGCGCTCTCGAACGCACTCGAATGCCGTGACGATGGTTACATTCACGCGAGTCGGCAGTCAGTCATTATGGTTACCGCCTTTCAAGACTGTCTCTTGAATGGGACATCCTGTCGTGTCAGACAGAAGAGGGAAACGGGAAACGTGAGTGATACAAATACTTGGCTAGCCTTCGAATCGCCCTTCGACGCTTTGAGCTGACCATATCCCTTGATCCCTTCGCTCGAATCCCGTTGCGAAATGCAGCAACAGGATATGGCGAAAGAAACGCTACGACTTCGTCGGAAACTTTGTACAGAATTATTCGACATCTGTTGCCCGCCAGCACGTGTTGTTTCTTCAAGAAAACACGTCATATCCCTTCGCGTGTGAAACAGTACTTCCAAAATATTAAAATGACAAACACACGTACATAATGTTAAAATGTAGAGAGAAATTAATAAATAAGATGGTCAAAGTAACACATTTTTCTAATGCAGACGTTTGATCTACATTAAAAATTATTCAATTGCACAAATTATCAGATAATAAGTACCTACGTTCAAGTTAAATAATGGAGAATTTTTAAAAATATAGCCATAGCAAAATATCTAGTAATACTTATTCTATATGTGTGAAATAATTTATAAACATTTTATTACGTAATATGAACCAAATATTATCGCAATGTGACGTATATATATAATAAATAATATAGCTATTTGCCAGAAATTCATGGCAAATTCCACGTTCACGCAGCGGAGATCCGTGTGTGAAATCGAGTGGCCTCACACACCAGCGGGACGACCGATTTCCGGTCCACTTCCGGCGATCGCCGCAGGGGAATCGCTCAGCAACCGGCGATTTTCGAAAGTGATATCTTTTTTATAGTATTCTCGCTATCTCTCGCTACCTCTTCTCTTCGATTCGCGCGACAATTTCGGTTGAACGTTCGTTAATCTAAAGAAAAATGCGGTCACGGATCATAAGACGCAGCCGCATTACGGACGAGCAACGATCGAGGCCGACCAACATAATATCTGTATTTGAATATAAAACGTGGCGTGCGCCGATGGGTCGATGGTGAAACGAGAAGAACGAACAAATACGCAGCGATTCTATGCCAACGGCCTATTATTTTCGTATCGATACGCGCGTCGATAAAATGTGTTGTTTGCGCGGAAGTCCTGAGTGATGATAATCATCAGTGTTTAGATATATAAATATATTAAAATAAAAAATATCTCGGAAATCACTTTCCCAGATAGACGCATTCTCAGAAATATTGGAATGACAATATCATTACCAAAACATCAATAATTCCAAGATACGAGATACAATGTTCAGCCAGTGTTCCCAAGATTGTGAAATGGATAAATGCATAGTAAATTAAAATAATGATGCATTCTTGGAATACCGTCTAGCAGAGAAGACTCGTCAATTTAAGCATAAACTTCTCATCTGCAAATAAAGATCCAGTAGATCCCAGATTAATAATTGCTCGTGATTGATTGCGACGAGAAAAAAAATGTAACGATATACGTGCTCCCGCCAGTTAAATACTAACTGCTGCTTTTAATGCGTTGGATTCATTATGCAGGTAATTCTTACGGGTAAAGTATCGTGAGAAAAAGCGTGTACTCGACACTCAGCATATGTAATCTCGCGTTACGTCCAGGCATATAAGCAAATTAAACTGACAGCTTGAAATTAACGTTAATGCGACACTACTTAAATGAATTGTCGATCACGCGCGGTAATAAATAGTCTTAGTGATAATGCAACAATGCGTTGTTATTGCAAATTAAAATATATTTTATCCGTTTATGACTGAGCAACGAACGAAAACATTACCTCACATGTTTATCGTACTTGTGTTCACATCTGTATGATATTGTATTGCAAAAGAAAATCGACGGATTTTGCAGAAGAGTAACATTTAATAATGATCGCGCGGATACTTGTTAAATTATTAAATAATTGTTAATAGGGATTTCCTCTATCAGGATATTACAGTTGTGACAATATAAAAAAATATTTTTTTTTTATTTTAATATCTTCTTAGTTTTATATCATAGAGAAACAAATCTGAATCCGCCTTTATCTCTTTTCATAATTCATTAAGTAATTAATTTTAATTGCTTTTTCGATATTAATTATTTCTTTTCAATTCCAAGAAATAGATGCACGTTATCATTATAATCGTGTAGATATTCATATATTTACGTACAAATTTTTGCAAGTAGTCGCAAGATGAAGCAAAATGTGATCAAAGATACATCACTACGGAACTAACTACTGGCAAGCTTGTGAGATCAGAACCAGTCCGAAAGCAACGCGAACGTAAACTGACCGAATAAAAACGAGATGCCGGTTTTTAAGGGGACATCGGAAGAATGCAGATATAAAAGAGGGAAGTTGCGGCAATGAACCTGGGGACGGGGTCCCTGACTCCATGAGAAACTCCCAAGACGGTTCTTTCCATTATTCCGGCCGCAGTGAAGTATCACTCCTGCAGGTGGACCTTGAACCCTCGTGGAGACCATCGACTGTCGTTTGACGGTCGTATGTGAACGCACTCTTCGCAGGAGTACGCTTTATGCTCGTTACGCTTGCATGTGCAGCGAGCGGATCGATGCGTAAACCGTCTTCCCATCCTTCCGAGAGTCCGAGTAATATTCGCGATATAACTGTAAGAGACACAAGAAACGAACTTGTCCGCAGTGCAATGTACCTGTATTAAATGATACGTTAAATGTGTTAAATAAAAATGAACAAAAATACTTAAACTATCTGCAATCTTGGATTATCGTTTTCAATTTTTTGCAATCATGCTAACTGTAGAAAATATCTCTAACAAAAAAGTATAATTATATGATATTAGTAAGACTCGTGAAATGAATTCTGCCAGAGTAGTGGTCAATTACTTGAAGTCGCAAGCATACGAAGACGGCGTGTCTAATTGAAAATTATTAGAAACTCACGGTATAGTGTAATAGTTCTCATATGCGTACTTCCTTTCAGTTTTACTGCTCACCCCGTCGCTCAACGAGCTCATTTCCTCCCTCGACCTCTGATCCGGTTCATGGTCGGTCATACTCTAAATCTCTTAAATTATTTAATACCAAATCGAGAACCATTTAAATTAAATTTGCATTTATTTTATATTCGGAACAGTTATCTAATTTTTCTCTGTCGAAAAGATCAAATCCGATTTCTCTAATTTAATATAATAAAAGATTAAGCAAAATCAAGTCAAACTAGATGATTACCATGATTAATATAAGATATGTATGACATTTACTATTTGTTACATAATACAAACATATAAATAAAACATATAACACTTAGGAAGAAAGAAAGAAAACTATCTTTTTCTACTATTGTGCAATTTATTTAAATTATATAAAATGCTGCAATTAGTAAATAATATAGCAATAAAGCATATTATTTAAAGAATAAAAAATATGTAGTAATTACTAAATTAATTAAATTAATTTTCCGTGAAAGGATATTCTTTCGGTCTTTTCAATCTCGAGAAATCCCACTGTCACAAATTATAATGTTTCGGATTAAACGATCACGTTCTATATTTACACGCACAGTCACCAGAATTATTTCCCGCCCACTCGTGAACTTTATTAACGCGTCTCGTCAGCGAAGGATCAATTTACATGAATCATACTAAATTCGCTCGGTCAGGCTGGCCAAAGTTTTCTGCAGAGTTGCTATTGACTTTCTCATTTTACATCTCATCGCTGCTGACTCTGAAAAATTGCATTGTACTTTTTTGAATATCATTAGAGAAATATATCATTTTCTTCATCGTGCAAGCGATGTTACACATCACCCATTGGTCCCTCATTAAGTCATCCGATATCGCGTAAGTCGCGTATTAAGCGGATAAACAATTGATGTTACCGGCAAAGAAGCAGTCGATGCTGTTTTTATTGGCCATTGTTTGCCATGGATCTTTGTCTACCATAAGTCTGCCTGTTGTAATGAGCACCTTGAAATAGCTACAAGCGTTTCTACATATCAGATCGACATGAATTGGAACACCTACTTCGTAAATTATGGATCCACATTCAAATGGAGGCCACAATTAAATGTGCGAATTAAAGTTATTTATCGCACATAAAAATGCGACGAAGACACGGTGATCGTGGTTCAAATTATTACAGTTGCAAAAATAGGTTTACTTTTTCAAAAACACAAAATTTTCTTAAGAACAGAAGTCAGTTATACACAAAATTCAATATAAGTCCAGTTTCATCAAGAAATCATAAATTTTAAAAACATGCAAAACCTAACATGTGCAATCTTTCCGGAATCTTGGAAACTATTTAGGCCACTTTCAAAGTAAATGATACATCATCATGACGTAAATTCGCGAATTCGAAAGTATCATCGATCGTACAAGATAATACAAGAATCTGACAGTGGTCCTGCCGCTGTCTCACAGGAATGGAGCTTGGTCAAGGTCAAACGAGGTCAGGCATCTTGAATTTCACCGAGGAAACCCTTTCACGCCCGCTCACGATGGAGAACGATGGAGATTTCACCATTCATGATCGACGTCGTCGAAAGAAGCCTTACCTCGGGGATATATTTACGCGGGAATTAATTAGCCCAATTTGCCATGGGAAAAGATGTAGTAGCAGGTGTCGCAAAACGCAAGCTATTTCAGAATGCGTCACACGAGTACAAAAATAAACCGCATGTGACCTCTGTGAAGTTGGCCCCCCTTCTTCAAAATTTGAAAAAAATAAGCCCAGTTCTGATTGCCCCCCGAAGAGTTCTAGAGTTCTCAGTCCTTTTTAGAAAGAGTTCTGCCATTTAAAGTAACGAAAACACCATTTGAAACATCGGGGGGGGGCTAACTTCACGAAACTGAAAATTCAAACGGCTATAACGTTTTTGTTTTTAATTTTAGCGCTTTGAACCTTAAGAATAATTTGTAGAACTCTTTGGGGGGCCATCAGAACTCTCAATAGAACTCCGGATTTCCAAAAAAAATTTCGGACCCAGAACTTTCAAAGTGCCAGAACTTTTTTTTTCGATTTCAGAGCATTGGTTCTTAGGGATAATCGGTAGAACTCATTGGGGGGCCATCAGAACTCTCAACAGAACTGCGGAATTATTAAAAACATTTTCGACCTGTGGGACTTAGAAATTTTCGAACTTTGAAACTTCAAGTCGCCAGAACTTTTTTGTTTTCGACTTGAGCGCATCGAGTATTAAGGATAATCGTTAGAACTCTTCGGGGGGCTACCAGAACTCTGAACAGAACTGCGGAAGGATTTGAAAAATTTTTCACTTAGAAATTTTCGAACTTTGAAACTTCAAGTCGCCAGAACTTTTTTGTTTTCGACTTGAGCGCATCGAGTATTAAGGATAATCGTTAGAACTCTTCGGGGGGCTACCAGAACTCTGAACAGAAATGCGGAAGGATTTGAAAAATTTTTCACTTAGAAATTTTCGGACTCTGCAACTTCGAGTAGCCAGAACTTTTTTGTTTTCGACTTGAGCGCATCGAGTATTAACTCTTTCTAAAAAGGACTGAGAACTCTAGAACTCTTCGGGGGGCAATCAGAACTGTGCTTATTTTTTTCAAATTTTGAAGAAGGGGGGCCAACTTCACAGAGGTCCGCATGTGGCTCAAGAAGCAGAGTACTTAATTTTTTATGCTCTAACGATGATGGAAAGATGTTACATATTTTGAGCTAAACAAAAATATCAAAAATCAAATCACTTTCATCATTATGTCACAACTGACTGATACATTGACAGCGAGTGACAGCTATAACTGTTATGTAGAACTGATTTTGTGATACGGCAGCTGACAGCTTCGCATACTTTTAAACTATATCGGTCCCATCGAAATTCTCAGTTATGCTCTAGCTTGCTTTTTCAGATATAAAAATGTGAAAATGAAATTAAATTCTATTTTTAATCATTGCAATCGATACATTGCATCTTCAAGTCTGTAAGTTTTGGTTGTTATGTCAGTGAAAATGCTTTTTCAACAAATGCATGATCTTTATGAAGTTTATAAAAAGAGGTAAATAAAGGCTGAACCTGTCATGTGCGTTGCATGCGGGTAGAAAAGTGGCTACAGATGCGGTTGCAAAACATTCGCCCGAGTGTAATATTCCTTAGAAGGCCAAGTCAAGAGGCAAACCTGAAAGACGCTAACGGACTTCGTGCTCCTCGACTGGGTGTCCCGATTGCCGCTCTAGGATGGCCATATACGAGAAGAGATCCGCGTATTATGTTGTGGAATGTTACTGATCAACGGGAGCTTCCTCGCTTCACTTCTAGTTCACCCGAGATTATCGTCGATCAATGCTAGATTTCTCGAAACCAGAGAGTCGTCAATCAACGAACGTATTCATGATTATCTTTCGCATGATACATATTCGCTGATTGATGCTGTATATTTTCGACAAACGGTTTAATTTAATCGGAAAACAATGTTCAGGGAAAATTATTGGCGTGTAAATGGAAACACAAATGTAAGCGGAATCTCTTCGCTAGGCGCGATAGATTATCAATACGAACGATAAGATTAAAATTGATCTCTTCGTCATCGGAAGCGCCATAATATTTCACATATTCCATTCCAATAAGTTTAATAACATGAATGCGGATTTCACTCGTTTAAGCGTCAAGAACAGACACTGAATTATGAGGTACCGTAATAATTACCAAATAAGAGGATGTCAAGGATATCCTCTCTCCGAACGAACTCAATCGCTACGTTGCAGAATGTTTCATTGCTATGAAGCCGAATCATGGTCGACAAAAATCCGTAATTAGCAACACATTCTCGTTAGGACGTCCAATAGTAGATACGTAACTGATTGATGAGAGTAATTTAAGGTCGCATTACCACATATGCGTTATATGTTTAAGTCCAATATCAAGATATAATTTTTGCATTTGCCATTGCATTATTTTTAGCCTTGTTACTCGAGTATAATTCAGAAACACACGGAAAACAAAACTGGGTTTACAAGAAAGTCGGTAATGTTTGTAATGAAAAAATAAAGGCATGACTATAGTTGACACAATGCTGATATCCAATATCAGTTTCAGAGTGGGTTCTTAATTTCCAATCGATAAATCTATAACTCTATGACTCAGAGAGATGCGATAGAGAGTTACTCATGTTTATATAAGGATAAAGCTCACGACACTAATACAAAACCGTATGTGTTAAGCTCTCATAATTTACAACATGTATTATAAAAATAAATTAAAAATATTGCTTTTCATCGGCTAATCACTGATTATTCGGTTATCTCATGACACTTTGATGACTGGATTACAAAATGTTCAGCTAATTGAAATCTTTAATTTCAAAAAACGTAAACGTAATCTTTAAATTTTTTCATCATTAGTAACGCATACTTTCGCTAGGAAATTTCAGAGATGTGAAATTTCCATCAGAAATATGAGAGGTGCTAACGATATTATGTATTTAATGATATTTAATGAATCTGTGAACCGTTTTCTCATGACGTTTCTTATTAAACGACTTGCTTTTACGCGGTATATTACGATATAGTGCGATCGCGTATCGCCTCTGGGTTTCCTTCAAAAAGAAGAATACTAACAAGAAGTTATATCTAGCACGAAAAAGAAGGAAACCCGATGAAAGGACGCGGACGGATGGAGGATGTGGCGTTATCAGTGTGGCTTTGAGCGAAACAGGACGTTGCACTAACTCTTCGACCGGATGATAGTCAGCTGACATATGTATATACGTGCCGATCGGTGTCGTCGGCTTTGTTTGAATTCCTCTGGGTGTCCCAGTTAATAATTATGCATGCCATACGAGTGATACACGTATATACATATGCGCCGAGTAGATACGCTTACTGTAATAACATTCCGATGATAAGTACGATTGGCTAATTAAAGCTCTTTGTGCATTAAATATCTCATTACGCTACGCTTCACATAAGCGATAAGTACAAATAAATAATACGAGAAGGTGTTTTTAATAAAAGTAAAATAAATTTAAAAAAATATTTAACGATTTTTAAGCAAGATGTGAAAATAATGAGATAGATTATGATGGTTCCAGATTTTTACGTCAACAACGAATTGTTAGATTTACATTTCCCACGATTAAGTAAGAAAGTTTAAGTAAGGTATTCTCTTATTGAAGGATAAGAATACTTTCTCTGCATGGAGGAAATAAAAATAATTAATTATTATCCATTGCCATTCTAAAACTAACGGTACTCTCACACGAGAAACGTATTACGTGTCGCATACTACTTTTATGTACAGTAATTTATGCGGATGTTATGCGATATAATGCTCGATATTATGCAATTCATTATAGGATTGTGAAGGTTAATTAGCATACTGGACGACTGCATATGATATAATCCTATGTTAAGTAACTGCGATAATCCGACATGTGCAAATACAATTCTTATAATCGATATAATCGATACTTAATCGAGGAACAATCTACTGTTTAACTCTTCAGATAACAATACATATAGTTAAAATTATGTACTATGAAATGAGCAACATCATAAAAATATTTTTCAAGATAACATCCGACAGCAAAGAAAGAGATACACGTATAAAACTATAAAGCTATCACTCACTTTGAAACAACAAGTTCACTTTTACGTGGCAAGTTTCTTTCAAATTCCAACAATCCTACAATCATCGTTCTTACATTGCTGGCCAATTATATATCTCGCACATGTTTCTCGATGTGATAGCGTTATCGGACGTGCAATTTACACGTCTCAGATTTAATCCATATTTAATTAGAAGGCAAGTACAGTTGAAGCTGTGCAAGTGCTAACGTAGTGTGTAAACGCGTACCGTGTCCGTACATAATATACGAGGAAAACTTTGTGAACGTCACATCACTTTCTACAACACGATGCATGAGTCGAGTTGACTTGTTGCAAACATTTTGCGCTCCTCACGAATATACAGGGTGAGGCACCTAAAACAGGCGACCTGAATATCTCGGCTGTTATTGGTGATAAAAAAAAATGTGTCAGACCAAACTTGCATGGTTTCGAGGAACACATAATTTGTTCTAAATAGTTTTTTATTAGGTGAACGCGTAGAAGTCATATGAAGGTCAACTTCGTTTTTTTAAATGGTATGATGTTTTTTTACGTACCATCTAGTAGAGCGTTTGAAGATGCGCACATTGATCTACGGGTCAAAATCATTCAAGGTCACTGAAGGCCAACTGCAAGGGAAAATAATTTACTTTATATTGCCTAGAGTTCTCTGCTATTAAAAATACTGTAAACTCAGAAATGAAAAAGTTCTAGCCCTTAGAACTTTTTTCTTTTTCCGCGAAGTTCTGAGTTGTTGTTATCATTATTTATTATATTGCCTAGAGTTCTCTGCTATTGAAGATACCGTAAATTCAGAAATGAAAAAGTTCTAGCCCTTAGAAATTTTTTCTTTTCCGAGAAGTTCTGAGTTGTTGATATCTATATTTTTATAAATACCGTAAACTCAGAAATAAAAAAGTTCTAGCACTTAGAAATTTTAGCCTTCAGTGACCTTGAATGATTTTGACCCATAGATCAATGTACGCATCTTCAAACGCTCTACTAGATGGTACGTAAAAAAACATATCATACCAAAACGAAGTTGATCTTCATATGACCTTTATGCGTCCACCTAATAAAAAATTATTTAGAACAAATTATGTGTCCCTCGAAACCATGCAAGTTTGGTCTGACACATTTTTTTCTATCACCAATAACAGCCGAGATATTCAGGTCGCCTGTTTTAGGTGCCTCACCCTGTATAATTAACATATCTTATTACACGAATATATTTTTGTCGCTTGTAAATTCAGATTTAGTTTTAATAATGTTATTAATAACGAAATAGGGTAATTTTGTGTGATATCGGCTGAAACATTTTCCGTTGAATTTTATACCATGTCGATATTTACTTAAACACACTTGCAATAATAACAGAATTGAAAATTGAAAATATTTGATATTGTTAAGATTCACAGAAATTCGAGTCAGAGTCATTATTACTACTAAAGATTTTCCCAATCACTAGTGGATTTTTCCCCCTCAATGAAATCACTTTGCCACGGTGAAGGGACTCAACTGCAGCTAAGAATTCTCAACCTATCTACACAGTCTGTTTGCCGCAAATTTGCGCTAATTTATGCTCAAAAGTGTATGCTCAGTGCTTGACATACCCCCCTGTGTTCCTTATTTGTATCGTTAAAAGATATTCATAAATATGTTAAATACGAAACCAATTGTAAGAAAAGGACAAGGTTGCATTCGAATTCTCAGCCTCTTTCTTTGCATGATCTTTAGAATCGATCAAGGCCAAGAGATCTTTCCTCTCGCTTATCAAGCTCTTATGCGATGAAGGCGTGGCTATAAATTTCGTTGTGCACGAGCCAAGGTTATTGCATAAGCAATTACATCACGAAAATAGAGAGATCTAGTCTTCGAAATATCGCTCAATAAAAGACAATTAGACCACGTCTGCTTCGATGCAACGAGCTATATTTTATCGTATTTCATGTACCAGTTTTATTAGCCATCAACTTAAAACCTGTCTTCTTTTTATGTTTGGTGCTTGCCGAATACTGCATGAACAACGTATGCATTTTTCGCAGTATCTCACGAACATTCGTGGAAGTTGAAGTGAAGTTGATGAAGACTGCGCCACCCTGATAGATGTTCCAGTTTCTGCTTCGTTAAGCGATCGCTTTTTGTTCCGCATCCGAGTCGTCGGGTACCGATATTCTATTCTTTTTCAGCATTCTTAAATGCACCGTTATGTCGATTAGATGAAGCAGTGCAATTTCACGAATAAAATATGAAAATTGTATGCGTTCATGGTACGAGGAAGCGCTTGCGGCTTTGTGTATATATTCCTTTGTTCGTAATGTGTTGTACAGAAGGATATCGTTGCGCACCCATTAGATAAGGCAGCGATATCATTTCATAAATGAATATCAAATAACGCGAATCACATCCGGGAGACACTAATCACGATTGCAGTTTACTACAGCCATGTCTAACATCATCAACATTAGAAATTATTATTTATCATTACAATTTCACATTACATTAAATTGATTTATTTTTGCTTGTCTCGATTGAAAATACCAAAATAGTCTCTATCAAATGATCAGTTTTCAGCTTAAAAGTTCTTTAAAATAATCACATTTACAATTGTTCTATAGATGTGCAGAATATTTAAGTCGATGAAAATATTTCAATTAGAGAATTTTTATAATCGATTTACAATGAAATTAACAAAAATCTACATGTGATTTTTGTTATACATATATTAATTTAATATATACTAATTCATGTGTATCCAAACTCTATCTAATTGTTTTATAATTTGCAGAAAAGGCGTCGTTCTTAATTCAGCCTCCGATATCACTAGGCGAGAGAAAGTGTGCAATGACTGGAAAGTCCTGTATAATAACAAAATAAATCACAGACACTTGGATTTCCATACTTGATTAAAAGAAATGATTCACTTTTATATCCTAGTGAATTTCATCAAAACATAAATAGATCAATCTCTGCGTGTTATATGCTATTCATATAAAACCGGTATATCTAAATATTGAATATAAAAACTGAGGTTTCTTATACTTTGCCAAAGAGATAAAACAAAACGGTGAACGGTGAATGAATGGTATATCTGAGAATTTTGAATAAACTGGCTTTACATACGGTAATACAAAGAATATATTTCAGACGATAATGTTCAAAATATTAATAAAATAATTTATCACCTAAATATAGGGTGAAATCAGCAAGTGGCAAACGATATCAATATTATCGAAGAGTTATATCAAAGAATTATTAACAAAATGTTTTTATCATCATTCTGTGAAGGTAGCCTGACAGATATAAAGATATATAAATCCGAACTGGACTTGTCTCACGATGCAAACATGTACATTCATTGATCTTCTCAAAAATTAAAAGTCTCACTTTGATGTTAGTGATCATGATAATTTACAGTTTTCCCGGCGGAAGGCAGGATATATACTTGAACTATTAATCGGTAGTGCACATACGTACAATATGCACCAAGTTCGCGTGAGGCACGTCTATTAGACGAGCAACCATCTTGTTCGTGCATTAAAAACGCACATTAAAAACGGCAAATTAAACGTTAAGATCTGAGACTATCGCTAAGGAATAATCGCTACTCTGTTCGCGCGGATTCCCATTTCCGGATTATCTAATACGAGAAAGTAACGTTCCTCGGACGAATCGCGTCGATCGTGTGCCTAATTTCTCTCATTTTCCGCTGCGAATGTCGGACGCCTTCGGTTTCACTTGGCTTCACCGGCGAGGACGCGATGATGCGTTTTACGAGAAGGCTGGAAACGAGTGCTCGAGAGCGAGGCAGATTCCGCGTCGAACGTTTTAGAAAGCGTCCGCGCGATTTCGGAGACGTTTTATTTTGCGCAGCTCGCGCATCGATACACCTGTTACCCTCGTATCGCGGTTATCGAAGATGGATACAACATTCATTGGTATCTGATTGAACCTTAATCGATGGCACTTAAGCTTTTTGCGTAGAAAGCATTGTTACTTCTGCGAACAACACAAAAGTGATCTCGTGTCACTTATGTAAAATCAAGATCAATTTCGCAGTAATTCTATACAAAGATAATCTTATTTATCTCTCCGTTGTGACATCAAAAATAAGACCCCACGATTTTTAAAAAACGCATTATCGATATTCTTACAATATAATTACTATAAAATTTAGTTGATAACTAAAAAATTCTGTTTGCTCTTCTCTACCATGGACAATTATCAAACTGGACACCATTGCCATTCATTCTCTATATGACTGGAGACTGTTAAATTGACGAGTGTCACGAGGTATTATATTTGCGTGACAGTAATGATTAATTCAACGTTTGTCTAAGTGCGGTCAATAATGTTCAGGACACACGACGACGCCACCGTTACACGTGTCGTATAACGGTTTAATGAGAATTCTCGCCGTCAAGTGTGTACACTGAGAAGAAAAGCGAGATGCAAAATGTAGGCCGGATAAGCCGCGAAGTGTACAGGATGTCATGCAATTTTCCCGCGTTTCCTTTCAGCTGAGAACTCCTTCATTAACTCGAAGACAATCTTTTTGCAACTTTTAACACTCTAATGTAAATACTTCTATAACTGATCTACTAATCTCATATTTTAAATTCTTTCAAAATTAATTGTGAATTAAACGAAAAATTATTTCGTTGCGCTTTACAAATCTAAAACACGAAACATGTAAGACACCCTATATGCACGAATTGAAACGTGTTTGAAATATTTAAAACCAATTAAAATTCGACCGACATTACAGGTGTAGCCTTTGTCGAGCGACGTGTCTATTTATTCTATCACGACGCATTAAAGAAAGTGAGACAGACTTAAACTGTCTTACGCGCCATGCACGTGAAAAGAAAGTTACCGGTACTAGATTTCTATTGAACTATATTGATCGTTGCATCTTCTTTTGCGGTGGCAACAAGTGATTTAATGAATTTGGTTTAATGGATACCTACTCTCCCATAGAACAAAAACGTTAAAACGGAACAGCGACAAAAAAGATCCGTAACTCTTTCTCATTATTTGCGCTACCGTGTTCTGTTAGCTCATATTAACGTTTCATATTAACTTCCTATAGGAAAAACGCGTTTTATTTAAGACACGGTTCATGCTTTCCTTATAAAGTTATCCCGGTCTGTAATTGCAGCGAAAGTCAATGCACAATAATGCTATCGAAAATATAAAATGTAATGTCAACTTAAAAATTTAATATTTTTAAATTACTATAGATTTAATATTTTAAGGTTGCTCTATCTAACGTAATAGTATAATATAGTAACATTTTCATTTTTTTATTAAATAAAAAAGTAGAGATTAATATAAGTTAGATTTCTCTAGATTCGTGTCTCTAATTATTACGGCTTCTTTATATACATTTAGAGACGGAATTGATTGATTAAGTACATCTGATTAGCGCATTTATACATATTTCAGACATTCTCTTTTCTGCTAATTAACACTGTCTTCGACAGAGAAAGAATAACGTATGCATCATTAAAAATAAAATCCTAAGTCTTCCAGCGATAAATATCTATATCGATTATCGTTATAATCGCGTTACAATTAACAATTTAAGCAAGCCTCTGGCGCTTCTCACATTCCTGAAAAGAATGCAATTGGTGCCTCACCTTAGGCTTCTCGCGCTTTCTCCTGATGATGAGACCGTCGTTCTCTATGTAATCCGGCACGTCTTTTCTGTTACTGAAGTTGAATACCATCGTGTTGTTCTGCTGATTCCATGGTTTCGTGTCCCAGAGACCACCACCGCCGCCACCGCCACCGCCACCGCCACTCGCACTCGTCTTCTTCGTTGGCTGTATCTCGTCGGCGCTCTTCAAGCTCACCACTACCTTAGTCGGCTGTTCGATACTCTTCACCCGATTGATCAGGTTCTTCTCAAGCTCGCGGTTGCTCAAATTCTGTTGCGGATGCTGCGCCTTCGTCGAGACGAGCGGCCGTATGATGCCGATCTGCTTCTGCGGCGGCGAGAACTCGCTTTTCTGTTGACACTTGTTCGTTTTCGCCTCGTTGTTGCTCTGTGAATACGATGTTGTTGTCGTCGCGGTCGTGATGGTAGGCACGGGCTTAATCAAACCCAAACTGCAGATTGCCCCGATCGGTTTGCTCTCAAACACGATTTGCTTCTCCTCGGGGTCTTCCCTGCTATCATCGAGCCTTTCCTCGCTCTCGGGTTCAAGCCTTTCTTGCGATCTGGATGTCGTCTCAGAGGATGTCACGTCGTTTGCTACACCTGACAAGCTCGTTTTGCCACCGAGTTCCGTCTTTGTGCAGCGATCGTCCGTCTCTGGCGCACGCTCGTCCGCTGACTTCTGGCCATTTTGCTTCATGCCCGGCAAGTAACTCTTCTCGCGCGTTGGTTCGTCACCAAAATTGAACTGCATCGTTGTACCGGCTCTGCCGATGTTGTCCAAGGCCATTTTAGAGATACTCCTTGGCCCATCCACGACTTCCTTGTCGACTTCTTTGTCCTCGTCATCGCCGGGTGCAACGCGACTCGGCTTCGCTTCTTCTTTCCGTTCTGCGTTGGTGGACGGCTCTGGCAACCGCGTTTCTCGAGAACGTTCGATTTTCGTTTTCGGAAGCTCCTTTTCAGTCTGAGAACGAAGAGTTTTCGTGGAATCCGATTCCGCCTTTGAGGATTCTCGAACCGGGCTAGGTAGCGGTGGTTTGTGAAGCGGACTCGGGATCTGAATACGGGTCGAATCTTTGACGGGCGAAGAGGGACTTTGCGTACCCTTTAATGGCGACGGCGGACTCTGCAGCCTGGGCGACGAAACTCTCGGCGATACCACCGGCGTGATTGGTGGCGATTTGACGGCGATTTCCAGGTGCGAAGATTTTGCCGGTTTGGCAATCTGTGCCGGCGGTTCCGGGCTGTTCGCTGGCGAGAATTTCAGCTTGTAACACGTAGGTTCCGGTGACGGCGATGGCGAATGCGATTTCTCGATCTGCTGGAACTTGCTGACCACCGACGAAACCGATTGCACGATCGAATCCGTGATCACGCCGTCCATGTGATACTCCTGCTTGCCATCCTGCGTCTCGATCAGCTCCGCCGTCGGTTTGTGCGGCAGGACGATCTTCTTGGGGGATCCGGGGATCCCGGGACGAGCCCCACCGTTGATGAAGGGCTTCGGTTGCACCGGCGGCTTCGACATCATCAGCTTCTTCTGATTTTGCGCCTTGAACGTGTCATTGATGGTCTTGAAAGTGGCAACCTTCGCGGCGACCTCGCCCTTAGGCTTCAGCTTCTTCGCGGAGACCTCGAAGATCCTCATCGTGGTCTTGACTAGATCCGGCGGCGGCCGCTCCGTCTCCGCCAGCACCGGCTTGATCCGCTTCGGTTTATTCACTGGTTTGGGTCGCTCGAGTTCACCGAGACGGCTCTCGATCTTTATAGACGTGCGATCCACGAGGATGATGTGATCGTTGACCGGCTCTTGGCGTACGCCGTTCGTCGTCGGCCGCGCGAGCGGCGCCTGGCGCGTCTCGTCCGCCGTCGCGCTGTTGTACCTCATCAAAGTCTCGACGCTGCGCGCCCGCTTCATCGAGTCGTTACCCCGGCAAACGTTCCGGTACCTATCGGTCTTCGTGCCGACGACGCCGCCGCTCCCGCTGCTCGTGGAGTCGCCGCTTCGTTTCGTATACTTCCTGCTAGCGGTGGTTCTCTCGTGAGCGGATGCCTCGTCGTCGTCGCGATCCAGCAGATCCTCGAGGCTGGCCGCGCGCCGGAACCGTTGCACCGACGTGCGGCACTTGCTCGTCTCGCGCCGAGTGAGGTTAAGGTACTTGCTCTTGAGTCTATTCACGATCCCCGGTCCGTACTGCAGCTCCTCGGAACTGTCGCTCTCGGTAGCGTCGTCGCTGGACGCGCGGCTCGCTGGTACCGCGCGCGATTCCCTCAGCATCCTGAGCGGATTAGCCGCGCCGAACGGGACGCTGGCGTCCTTCCCGCGCGCGGTTCCGATGGCGCGAACTTCGTTGTGCTGTGGCGGTGCGCCGTCGTCGCCATCGCTCATCCTCGCGACCGATCTCGCCGACTTGCCGTCCATCCTCGGCGCCGCGTCCTCGCTCTCGTCACCAGCCACGCAGTCCGACGATTTCCGCTCCGATGTGTCCGCGAACTTGGCCGGCGCGCCGTTCACATCCTCCGCGTCCATGCAGAGCGTCGCGTCCGCCTCGAGACGCATGTTGTGCGCGACTGACGGCGCGAAGTCGGCGGCTGTCGCGACTGCCCCGACGCTGGTGGCGCCACTGGTCGGCGGCCTTCTCGCGGGGTGCGACGGGGGGCAGGAGGGCAGCGACGCGCTTCCACCACCGACACCGAGGACCGCGACGGTGTCCTCGCTGCTGGTCGCTGTCGTCGAGCGTGCCGCGCGAAGCGCGCCGGTTACCGCGCGATGCTCCTGGGCCGCCCCGGCGTTCTGCTCGGCGAGGCCGTCCGCTGCGGTCGCGCACGCCGACGACGCGCCGATCACCGCGCTACGTAACTTTACGCTCGCGCCGTTGTTCGCGAGGACCTTGCTCTGCTGACGACGACGTTGTATCAGATCGCGCTTCCACTGCGGCACGTTGCTGTTGCCGTTCGTCTCGTTGCCGGCGTTCGCCGCCGCGTTGCTGCCGGTGGTAGCCATATTGGACGCGCGACGTCGGCAGCTCCGTTTCTCCCTCTCTTCCTCCCTCGCTCACTCGTGCTCCTTCTTGTCCCCGTCGTCGCCCGATCCCTGGTCGTCGTGGCTTCCTCGCGCGTCCCTCTAGACCGCGGGGACGCTCCTCTTCATCCTCTCGTTCACTGGCACGCGATTCCTACCGGGCGCGCACGATCGCCGGAAAATCGATGACCGCCGCGACACGCCACGAGCATACGGTCGAGCACGCGCGCGCGCACACGTACGATCCGGGCGAGAGTACCGAAGAGTACCGATTGTCGTTTCACCGTCCCGTTCCTCTCGAGGATACCTACATGCTTTCAGGATATCTAGCGGTGCGTCCCCTCGGTCGATCGCCACGAAAGGAATCCGCCGCCTCCAGGCGAAAATCGATCGCCTCTCACCCTACCTATCTCTGTCTTTATCCCGCGCCAAGCAAGAGCACACCGCCGTCGCGCTTCGCGGGAGCGTATCCGTCCACCCGCCGCTCTCGCGGCCACTCTACCGCGCGTTACCGCGGCTTGAGCCGCGCGAAGGATCGTACCCGTGCCGCGACGTATGGCTCCGTTCTCACGCGCGACTGCGACAGCGACCGACACGCACGGAGCGGATAACGGCGCGACACGATGGAGCCGCGTCGCGAACGTCCCGCGCGCGATCGAAACGCACGGCCGTCGCTCTCTACCGCGCGACGACTGGCACGCCGGGCCTCCCGGAGCAACGCGACTGCGGCGGCTCCGCGCGGGGCTCCCGGTCCGCTCTCGACGAAATCGAAAGTATCCGGCCTGCCGTTCGTTCGCTCGCTCGCGCGCGCGTGCACGTGATCCCGCATACGCGAAGCCCTTCAACGAACGAAAGGCAAACGCGCTCGCCTGCCCCGCGACCCCGCCGCCGCCGTTCGCTGGAGATCAACCTCTCTCTCTCTCTCTCTCTCTGTTTCCCGCGCCCTTCTCCAGCGCTCTCGCTCTCTCCTTCTCTCCCATATCGGTCGACCCTCTCACGCGCGCTCCTCGTCGCTCACCCGTTCGCGTTCGACCGCACTGCACGCCGTGACTTTGCTTCGGTGAAGAGCGGAGGCGCTCGTATCGAATCCACGACCGCAGACGTCGGAATGTAGGGTTGTGCGAGGGTGAGACTGGTGAATTTGCGGATTGATTCCTCATCATTATCATCATCATCATCATCATCATCATTGGCGACAGATATGAATTTCGATGCTTCTCAAGCATTTTTCTCTGCATTCTTGCGTCGTAACAGACTCGGACATCTGCTTGAAACTCGCAGGATACTCGATGCCCTCGTAGGGAAAGTAAATCGGCGTGTAGAGCTTCCGTGTATTGGAATCACCGTCTTTCCGCCGTGATGGCGTAACAGCAACGCCGTTGACTATATCTACCAAGTGAATCGGCTATATCTATATCGTCACACTAACCAAACCTGTTATTGACCAGAGCTTGTTATTGAGCAGGACTATAAGATGTTCGAAAAAGTTTAGTATCGGAAGAAGAAAAGTTTACGTCCCGGGCTTTGCATAATCTAAATTAGCGCTTTACATGGAATGGAAACAAACACTAAGCGGGTGGCTTAGCTCGACTGGTGTACTGTTGTTTCAAAGTTACACAAGTCATAAATTTACAAGCAAAACCATTTGCTCCGCTCAGTAGCTGTAAAGCGCGTTACCGTCGACGTCTCGCTCCCTGCCTGGCGTCAATTTCGTACTCCGTATGAGGCAATTGTCCGAGGGATGTTAAGGGGATGCTGGAGTTGCTAGTGAACTATTTTTTCACTATAGCCATGGTAATTGCAGCTTCGAAAATTCTCTTTATTGCTTGTGCAGAATAAAAAATCCTTTTCCACAAATGAAGTACAGATAGAAA
The DNA here is from genome assembly GCF_003672135.1 of Ooceraea biroi. NCBI lineage: Eukaryota > Metazoa > Arthropoda > Insecta > Hymenoptera > Formicidae > Ooceraea > Ooceraea biroi. The sequence goes on from NC_039506.1 coordinate 5,786,700, forward strand.
GAGAGCCCGCTCTACAGGACTTTATATTCAAAATGGAAAAAAGTTAGAAAAGACAAATGCAAGTTTTTAACTATTTTTTTACTATAGCGATGGTGATTGCAGCTTCGAAAATTCTCTTTATTGCTTGTGCAGAATAAAAAATCCTTTTCCACAAATGAAGTACAGATAGAAAGAGAGCCCGCTCTACAGGACTTTATATTCAAAATGGAAAAAAGTTAGAAAAGACAAATGCAAGTTTTTAACTATTTTTTTACTATAGCGATGGTGATTGCAGCTTCGAAAATTCTCTTTATTGCTTGTGCAGAATACAAAATCCTTTTCCACAAATGAAGTACAGATAGAAAGAGAGCCCGCTCTACAGGACTTTATATTCAAAATGGAAAAAAGTTAGAAAAGACAAATGCAAGTTTTTAACTATTTTTTTACTATAGCGATGGTGATTGCAGCTTCGAAAATTCTCTTTATTGCTTGTGCAGAATAAAAAATCCTTTTCCACAAATGAAGTACAGATAGAAAGAGAGCCCGCTCTACAGGACTTTATATTCAAAATGGAAAAAAGTTAGAAAAGACAAATGCAAGTTTTTAACTATTTTTTTACTATAGCGATGGTGATTGCAGCTTCGAAAATTCTCTTTATTGCTTGTGCAGAATACAAAATCCTTTTCCACAAATGAAGTACAGATAGAAGAGAGCCCGCTCTACAGGACTTTATATTCAAAATGGAAAAAAGTTAGAAAAGACAAATGCAAGTTTTTAACTTTTTTTCACTATAGCGATGGTAATTGCAGTTTCGCAAATTCTCTTTATTGCTTGTGCAGAATAAAAAATCCTTTTTCACAAATGAAGTACAGATAGAAGAGAGCCCGCTCTACAGGACTTTATATTCAAAATGGAAAAAAGTTAGAAAAGACAAATGCAAGTTTTTAACTTTTTTCTTTTTATACTTCATTTGTGGAAAATGATTTTTTATTCTGCACAAGCAATAAAGAGAATTTTCGAAACCGCAATTACCATCGCTATAGTGAAAAAATAGTTCACTAGCAGCTCCAGCATCCCCTTAAAGCCGCATATAATTATCGGTAAAAACGGTGAAAGGTTCTCGATGGCAACGCGATTATCTACGGTTGTTACATCGGTTACCCCCCCCCCCCCCCCCCCTCCTCGCGTGATCCGATTCCCCGCGTTACCAGAGACTTTCACGCAACTCCTGGTCTTCTCGGTCTCGTTGCGCGGGGAAAACGCAACGACTGCCGTGATAACACGAGTACGATTACGCGCTCCGATATATTAAATAACATCGAGTCAAGAGTGTCGAGCATGCATTTACGAGATGTACGAATAGCGCTGAGCTTCATTAAAAAAAACCCTACGTTAACGTCTCGTTTAGTCCAAAGTCCGAGGAAATGTCCAAAGAGCTACGTTCGCAGACATCTCCCACTTACGTTGGAGACAACCATAAGACGGTTCATAATTCACAAAATGATAACATGGCTGAGGAATTCTGATTCTTATGTATTATTTAATTATGGATTGAAGTAACTCGGCAGAAAATTATCAGATGGAACAGATGTGTGTTGGTCGGTTATTTTTGCTCTCATGGTACAGGAATCCCGCTAGATTCATTGCTCTCGACGTGATGTAAAAGTTGTCGTAAACCGCGAACGGTACACGCATTCTTTACGTTACGTCGCATCTTCGTAAATCGTTTACGCCGCAACCGGGCACTTTCCGCATGCGCCGAGGTAAAATCATTTTGCGTAAAGAACTCATTAACGTGCATTTTGCCTCAGCCGGAACAAAAGGATCAACTGATTTTACATACAGAAAATGCAAAGACTGAAAAGTTCTGTTTTCGCGAAGTATATTCGATCTAAAAGCGTGCTGCACATCGAAAACGCCTCCGTTCGTCGTTCTGCTAGTTAGTGGAACGATTTCCATTACGTCACGAAGGTTTACGAAGATGTTACGCAAGGGAGCACATAAGTAGAAAATTAATTAGATTTAATAGACTTTCGGAACGTGAAATACGCGCCAGGTAGTGGAAGATCGGACAATCACGTTGTGCATTGTTCTTTAATACCTTAATAGATTGATATCCCAGAACGGAGTTTTATACACTTTGTAAGATCTATCACGTGCACTGAGAAAAATATGGGTTGATTGTACCATCAAGACGTATACGATAGAATGGTTAAATTTTTATTAAACCAAGCAGAATTTCTAGTTAGCATGATAGAACTGGATGTTTTATAACTAGAAGTTTTATAACTATAACTTTGATAGACCGTGGCTGTGTTTCCAAAATTCACTGCCAGCGCTGAAAAGCTATAGTGTACGTGACATAAACTATAGAGTTTCAGTACTGGCAGTGAATTTTGGAACACAGCCTATATACTGTAATCTGGTAATTCCTAAAGAAATTCTGATTCGTCCATTTTCCAACAGACAGACTGGTTGAACCTATCAGATTTCTAATTAATGCGGATTTCTTTTCAGTGCGCCTAACAAAATTCGGAAAATGAGCGGTTACGGAGTCTTTTCAAGATTATAACCTTGCTTGGTCTTCCCACTTCTGTTAAGAAAGTATCCTCGCGAGAGACTTGCTTGAAAAACTAGTAGCCTCGACGACAAGTTTCCATTTTCGAATGAAACGCTCTCGACGCGATTTGCGGTTTGCGTAAAATCCATACGTTCGCCGCATCGACATGGGCTCCTGGTTTGTTTTTTAATTTTACGATGACCGAGTTTCGAGACTGCGATGCAACGTGTCCGGTTGCGGACGTGTTCGAAACTCGCGCGAGACGACTGATCGCTGAAAAATCGTGCCGCTCCGCAAGGAGCACGATGCAAACATCGCGTCGCCGTTGGTCCGCGATGCGTACGGAACCAGTCTCGGATCGGAACCGGTTTGGAACTAGTTTCCTTCGGTTTTTCGGTCCCCTTGCCCCGGCCCGCGTGAGCTGCATGACCGGCGTCTGCGAACAGCACTCTGCGCCCGGACTGCTCGGTGTAGTCGCGACGTGTCGTCGATGTTTGCAGATTCCCGCGTGAACGATCATGGCATCCGACGATAGAGAACAAAAGGGTAAGAAAACCACTTGATTCGAGATTCGACGTAGTCTTCGAGTACGGATTTCTTGGAAGATCCGCGCCACGTACCTGTTGCTGTTCGCTTCAAGGATGTTACAAGTGTAGGCAGCTTGAGCACTTGATGGTGGCCGGTTCAACATCATCGACGCGGGAAGATTCGAATCGGATAACACGCGTAGCTGTTGCACGCGCTAGCTTATCAGTGATATATTTCGAAAGGATACGGAAATATTTTGCTTTTTGTTTGATTACTTATGTAGATTTATTTGTTAGAATTATATAGAAAAATCAAATACAAATAGTAATAGTATTTATAATTATCATGATTATGGAAATATCATGCAAAATCAATATCGTTTATATTTTTACTTTTATGTGAATTAACATAATATTTTCAAAGAAAGGAGCATATGTCTGATGTTAGGAGGAATGTCGGTGACCATTCGGTTGTTAGCAATCACCGTTTGAAATATAATCACGATTTTGATTGGTCAGACCCTGATGTTTTACATCGTGATACTTTTACCAGACGAAGGGAGATTGCGGAGATGTATTTCATCAAAAAACAAAGCAATCCAGTTAACCTACAGAAGGACACCGACAATCTTCCAGGTGCTTACGATCGTGTTATTAGACTTGCGTGAAAAATATGTTTTCCTTTACTCGTGTATCAGTATCACGTATGACTTCGTCTCATGATGATCGAATGGAAATTTGTACTTCTCCTTTGATTTTCACATATATGTTAAATTAATAGTGTATTGATTATTATATTATATATTTGTCATTTTTAATTATTGACGTGCAAACATGTGAATATAATTATTTGGTATAATTTATGATGTAATTGACAACAGTATATTTAATGAGTTGTTCATTTCAGTTCGAAATCATGATTATTGCGTCCACGATATGTTCATATTTCTGATGTTATTGTGAAGGAATTTTTGATGTAATATTATTATCTTTGTCTGAAGAGGACCAGAAACATTGGTCGAAACGTTACAATTTGATTAATAAATTGAGCTTGCCAATTAATGGTCGAATAATTATTATTTATATCTAACTTACATATTGGCGAAGAAATTGGAATACATTAATTTTCAAAGAATTTGTAAACTTATGTTTCTGTCACATGTTATTCTTATAAAACCACAGCATTTTTAATTATTATAACGATTTTTGACAGATGTCAGATTCGACATGGAAGTCAAGGTGGAGCCGACTGAGCAGTGTTACGTCGAAGAGGAACACGAAAATGGCTTCTCGGGCTTCGAAAACACCAGCGTGATACCATCGGGTGCTGACGTGGGTTCATGCAACCTGTGGACCAGTAAGGCTACTACTTGTCTGATCGGTCAATACAAAAAGTATCGATCGATGGTCGGACAGTCAACCCAAATCAGAAGTCTACGGGAGATGTTTGAAATGATATCGCTGGAGATGCAGAAGTACGGCTTTTACTTCAGCCCGCAAAAATGCGAGAACAAGTGGCGCGTGCTGGAGCGCAAGTATAAGAACCTCGTGTTCCGTGAACGACTGAAAAAGCCGGGCAGAATGAGACACTACGGACAGTGGGAGCACAAACGCGCCTTAGACGAGATCTTCAATGAAAAGAAGCGTCACGTCTACCTGGAAGAAAACGCTCCACCAAGGGAATCGGCAAACCCTTCTTTGATCTTACCAAAATCGATCTGTGATCAGATTGGCGACTTGCCGTCGGACGACCACCAGCGCGAAGATCCTTTGACGTTGAGCCCCACGATCAGAAAAAGAGATGAGGAAATGCTGGACCACAAGCGAATCTTGACGACGTTGTGCGAGAAATTTATTGAGGAAATGGGACAGCATTTTGCTTTAGCCGAGAGGAACAAAGAGAGACGGCATAAAGAGAGAATGGCCGCGAAACAGAAACAGTTGGAGCTAACGAAGCAACTTCTCAAACTAAAAGAGCAGAAGATGGAATTGCAGAGGTGTCAAGTGATGGCCGCCGCGCAAAATTTGCGTCTGAACATGTAACGACCGGCGCGTTGTTGTACGCCAGACGGATGACTTACATATTTTATTTCAATATAGCGCTTACTTTAATTGTACAACTGTAACTAGCGGCACATTAAAATGTAAATCTTTTGCAGATTGATCATTTTATTTTCCTGATATATATTATATGCGTTCGTCTCTTGATTTCAATTTTGTATCTGCTTTGAGTAGCGGTACACGTTGAAGAACAATATTTATGCATGCAGTCATCCATGAAATAATATTAGACTCACAATTCTATAACTATCGCAAATCAAAGAAGGTATTTAAATAAAAGTGGGGATACCTCAAGTGCTTTGATATAGCCAATCGTCGGTAAAACATCGCAATAATGGATACAAATCAAGTACCGAATTTGATATGTTCTATTGATTTATTAAAACAACGATGTATATTGAATTTCTTAAATAATTCTTTTAAAATTAAATCTCCAATAATTGTACAATGCAAATCATTTTTACGGCAATTTGTATTTAAAGAAATTTCATGCTCAAATTTTCCATTCATTTTCCGTGCATTACCAGCAACTGGTTGCGACAGATTAAACAAAAAAGAGCATCAAGGAATGCTGTTGCAGCAACAAAAATTCGTGCTATCAAAACTGAATGATAAATGCAACACGGTAGATATCACGGTCCATTGTTTCTTCGTAGTGCGTAATCAGTTCGCTGAACACATCAATAGCGATAATGAATAAACGAAACAATTATTGTTATTAATATCAAATTATTATTAACTAAACCGATTATAATTTATTATAATATCCAAGCAGAAACAATTTCCCATTATTAATACAAACTTACTTACTCAGTCTATAAACGTTACATTGGGTAGAAAAATGCTTTTTCCAGGAATCACAAGTGAAACCGTACGCTACAGCCACCTAGTGACAATTATCATCCAACTCTCGTACTGCAGATTCAAACTTGCGTGCTACAACCATCTAGTGGTCGGGGTAGCAACTACAATTGTGACCGCTCTTCTGAGAGTATAGATTTCTTTCAAGCGGAATTGTATGCAAAGGTTGTGTTTACTTTGAATGTTCGTTTTTGGCTTGTCAACTGAATTTTAAAGACACTATCAAAACCGTGTCGCGACAAAACACGCATGAGAAATATGCAAATGTGCTTCGCTTCCCAGAGACGGTAAGCGCGGTCACTTTGCCGCGTCAGATTATGAATGTCACTGTGGGTCGTTTGCGCTTATGTGTTCCGGCCGAATAGCTAACGACTCAGTTTATTAAAGGCAGCATCAAAAGCTCGCGCGGCGGTTTTGCGCACGTCACACTCGCGTGCCCATACAGCACCGAAAGATTGCAGAAACGTTGCAGAAATCTTACATCGAAAGATTGCAATATTGCATGGAAGTTGCGAAATGTCCTGCAATGTTGCTGCAACATTGCAGTAACGTTGAAATGTCCGCCCTAGGAAACGTTGCAACGAAACATTGCAGCAACATTGCAAAAAATATAATAGTATAGTAAAAGAGAGTAATTTATACTGGTCCAATATTATAAAGTAATTTGTTTTTTAGCTAATACTTAATTATGATTAAATGGGCAAATTTAATGACTTCAGATGCCTGCGGCGTGCGCGGACGTTGTCCATGGGAACCTCTGCCGCAAGTGCAAAATTCTCAGAAAAATTGTTATCGTGCCAAGGCACGTACTTATATAACTGTGACGCTAAATCTTAACGTCGAGTAAGAACTCGACATGTGCACCACCTAGTGGTGCGGAGCGAAAACGCATACAACTTTGCAGGATCATTTCGGTGCAATATTGCAATTGTATATCTCCGTAATATCTCTGCAAAATTACGTTGCAACTTGTAATGTTGCAACATTCCTGCAATAAAACTGGAAGCTTATGTGCCGTATGGGTGTACACTTGTACTCGTTATTGTTTCATTTATACCGCAATAGGCGGTGCATGAAAAGAGACGTCAAGTACGGGGAACTGCTGATTCGTTCTCTCGAATGCGCTCGCAGCGAGTGCATTCCACGAAAGTTTGGCCCGACGAATATAATTGTCATTTTTCTTTTCGAACGACGAGACGCAGCTCCTCGCGTGTCTCGACGACGGAATGTTTTGTCGATTTTTGTGCCATCGAATTTCACGATTATTGGTCTCGAGACTCCACGAACCGTATGAGGCTTTTGTTGAACTGGATATAAAATTCGGAGCTCAGTGTTCAGTGAACCGGGAGCAGTTGATGCGCAACGCTAACATCAATGGCATTCGACAAAAGGTTTACACGAGAGCGTTCGATTGGCTCGGCAAGAGTCGTGATGAGTTATATACAATTGGATCTCGTTACGTAATACTATTTAACGGCATTGTACAACCCTGCAGCTGATTGCAATGAATAATCACGGATTTTATTTTACTAACGAGTCGCTCAATTTTCTGTAGAGAGGCAGCAATTGCGACGGCAGGATACGTCATTTGATATTTGATTATTATTTGATGAATAATTATACACGAAATACAACTCTCTGCGACAACAAACTTTCGGTATGTATAGTGTTGTACGTACATGGAATTTTTGATGATGCCATGCGAATAAAATTCTTTTTTTTCGCTTTATACTGTAATTCCTTTAGTTAAATAAATAAATAGTTTCTAGTTTTTCCAAATTTGCGATGAACGCACGAATGTGATACATCAATGCTGCTCGTTTTCATTACTATCCAAGATTATTCAAGTTTTTGCTTAAAATGCTGTGGTTTTCTTTCGCTGTACACCAACTCTGCATGAGAATAACATGAATAGAGTCATAATCAGCTCAGATTCTCGCAAGCGTGAATACATCGCGCTCACTCGAGTTTAAGGATCCGACGTGCGCGATGGACCGAGTGCACACGCACGTATGACATCCAACGACGACGATGACGACGACGACGACAACAAAGGATGCGTACAATTTTATAAAGCGTCGCAAGTGCTTTTCGTGAAAAAATCGTCGGAACCGGTTACACCCGCTCACCTCACGCTCTCGCGCACACGCGCGGCAAGCGCACACAGCCTACTTTACTGTTTACGCGAGAACACGCGCAGGTACGTGCATAAGCGCGTTTCTGACTACCCAGCTGAACAAGGAAATCGATATTTTCCAAAGTCACGAAAAGTACTTGCGAAAAGTCCGAACGAAAGACGTTTCAAAAAGGGTAAACTTTATTTAATGCGCAACATTTTCCGCTTTCAATAATTTAGAAGCGAAGGAAAAGGAAAGGATGATTTCAATTTTCGAAAGTGCGAGCTCGCAAGAGACTTCTCAAACTTCCTAAAATGAAACGTAACAGTCGAGCTTGAACAGGTCTATCTTTTTGCTTCTAAATAAATAAATAAATAACACCCACAATTCGTGAAAATAAGATTTATTAATTATTCAATATGCTCTCTCCTACATGACGTCTGATTCGGACGATTTGAGTTGTCAGAGTTCTCTCTCATTCTCGCTACGTTTTGTTTTCGCAGGTGACACGAAAGCCGTGGGGCGCCAACGCGCACGCTACGGGCGTGAACGCGACGAGCAACGGTGCGGAGGTGGTCGGCCGTCCAGTCGAGCCGCGACCATCGAGCGGTGTGTGCGCTTCGCGTCGTATCGCGTGCTCCGCGACGTCGACCAGTCAGTTACGAGCGAAAGAAGGAGACGCGGATCCGACCGGACATGTAAGCATCCCCTTGCTGGCGCGAGAAGCGAGACCGCGTCGCCGAAAGAAAGAAGCGGCGAAACGCGCGGGCGAACCGCACGTGTCCAATCAGAATCGAGCAGCAGGTGGCGGCAAAGCGTCAGCCGCCCCCGCATCGTCACCGCTACACGCGTGTACGTGCGTGCGTCGTGCACGCGTTCGAAACACGCGACGCGCGAAGACGCACGTGAGGATCAACCCCGTTGTTTCTTTCCCAGTAACTCCCCGGAACTCCTCGGTCACCGAGACGAGCAGATTTGTTTACAGCCTGCAGTGGCGCCGCATTACCACTGCCCCTCTCTCCCCCTTCTGCGTCTTTTCCCCGTCCGGGCGGGAAGTCGAGTTCCGGACGCGCGAGGAGCGAGGCGGACACGATGCACCGGTGATGCGGCGTCGATGACGAGCCAAAGGTGAGCGATCCCCAAAATTTTCGTGATTTTCTTACTCGTCATAGAAAAAAAAGAGACGCGGACGGCGCGAGGAAGCGTCGAGCGAAAAAAGTCATCGCGCTCGTGCGACAGGCACCCCGCGCCACCCGTCGCGGCGGGAGCCGGACGGGAGAAAGGAGGGAGAGGAGAGGAGTGCGCTTCCCTGTCGATACGGTTTCCCACGAAACGCGAGGCGGACCCAGGCCCGAGGAAAAGCGCGCGCCGGCCGGCGGCGGCCCGTCGCTCCTCGCGTACCGCGAGGTTACGCGCGGTGCGCGTCTCGGAGCGCGTCGCGGCGGCCCCCGTTGCCCGGGCCCCCGTCTAAGTAACAGTACTTGCTCGCGCGCTCACCGCGGTGAGCCTCTTTCCGTGGAACGGGACCCACCGCGCGCGGGTACCGGCTCCGCTCTCCTCTCGCGGCGGCGGCGATCGTTCGTCTCACTCGCACTCGGGACACCCGCCATCCCGCACTACCGTGTCCGAAGTAGTCTGGCCGGTCGGGCACGGGGAGCGCGGGGCCCGTGAAACCAGTCCTCGCGCGTACGTACTCGCGCCGGACTCCTCTCGTAGGTCGGAGCGGAGGAGGCTGCGCGGTGCCTCTTCTCGGCGTGAACCAGCACCTTCCGCACCTGCTCCGCGAGGTGCGAGGATTTTCGGCGGCGGCTTGTAGATCGCCAGGAAGATCGGACGTCGCGAGGACACGTGGGGCTATCGAAGGGATTCTCCTCGCACGAATCGGCGACCACCGCGGGACCGAGGGTCGACGCTGCGTGACGGGCAGCCGGCAAATCGATCGCAGGTGCGCCAGCAGTAAGATCACGCCGAACGCGAATAACGGCCGTTGTTCGCAGCGGCCGCCATATTTGAAGGCCGCTTTTCGAAACCGAAACGCGATATTGACGCGTACGGATTCACCGGCGAATACGGTTGGCCAACGTTTTGGAATGATCTGAATATCGGAGCCCGGGAGAAAACAATCCGCGATCATTTTCATCTCGAAACGCGCCGATCGTGTTCATCAGCGTTAGATCGCGCGCGAAAGCGATGGGAATTTGAAGATCCGCATCAATCGCCGACGGTCGGTGCGCAGTCGGTCTCGCGCATCGATCTATCGATCGTGGCGAGTGACAAACGTCACTGACGAGGCGAGCGAGAACAAAGTCAAGGTGCGATTTCGCTGTTGAGGCGCGTCGGGGACGGAGTCGTCTCATCTCGCTCGCGTCGGCGCGCGACAGCCGAACCGAACGAACGTCGCCGCGAACGTGAGTGACGCGCGAGCGATGCGCGACGCTGCTACGCGCGCGATGCCGCGCGGATCCGTGGTCGCCATGATTCGCGAGCGATAGAGCGAGCGAGAGAGTCGATCCGGAAGAGGTCAACCGACGCGACGGCCAGTCTCTCGGTGTGGGAGAACCTGAATTTCCCGCGTCCTGAAAAAGGATTGCCCGAAGAGCGAGAGAAGGAGACGAACAGGAACGGAGGTATCGCGTTCGAGGGATAATTAGGTTAGACCGCGAAAGCCACACGACGAGGAGAGCCGGATTTTTCGAACGCTCTGAAATCGGGATCAAATCTTGTCGAGAGGTTAAACGCGGCGAACGGTACAAGATAACGGGCAATATCGCAAGTACGCGCGGCAACGCGCGCCGCGTTTGCATCGGGGTTTGGAACAATCGCGCGGAGCCACGAGGAAAATCAGGCGTACGAGGACGAATGAAAGTCGTAGGTTAACGGAGAAAAGTGCGGGGTACGGACATAGACGGACGGAGACGGTTCGCGAGGCCTTTCGCCGCCGCGACCCAAGTTTCTCGGTCGCTCGCGAGCCCCACTGATCTAATTCACGACGCCTCTTCTGCACCTCGATGAAGGTGCCGATAATCTCGCCAGTTACTTGGGCGTTTGTTCGGAACATCGACGGCAGGACGCAGGGGAAAGGATGCCGCGAGGATATCGTCGAATTTCACGAGCTTCCGAAGAAATGTGATTAAATCTCCGACTCCGTTGCGTCGCGACAATAATCACGCTCGCGGAGACACCGTGTGAGGGAGAAACATATCGGTATCGGTATCGGTACTTCGGCAAAAGTCGCGAGTGACGCGTCGCGAGTGTAGCTCCCCGTGGTGTTTCGAGATTGGCGTGAAGTTAGCGGCTCACGCGTGTGATCCAAGTGCGCGGATGCGCCACGCGCATGATCCACTCGCGATTTTGAGAGCGCTTCCGCATCTTCTTCCGGAGTAACATTCGGACGAAGACGATACGGTCGCGAGCGACTAACGAACTTTTGATTCAGTGTTTCGATTTTGTGATCGAGTCGGTGCGTTTCGACGCGAGTGCGGCGGATCGCCGGTGAGATAACAGCCAGGAGTGGAGCACGGAGAGACGGGAAGAACGAGGACGAGACGTGGGTGGAGGAAGAACAACCACTTGGTGCGGGGGATAGGACGGGTCACATCGAGGATGAAGACCACACAACGAGCTTTAAGGTTGGTCCACCTCTGCTGAAGTACTAAGAATAGTTCGCGATTACTTACCGTGATATTCGCGCGTTGCGCGTTTCTAACAGTACGCAACGCCAGCCGTTCGTAACGATGGCCCGTTGTTCCGTCGTGCCGCTGTAATGAGCCGCGCGTGCCGTTGAGAACGCAGGCGTTGAGAGGCTTGCGCAGGCTGGGCTCCGCTCTCGCGAGCAAACGCGCGATGTTTTTTCGTTTAATACGCCCAGTTCTCGTCCCAGTGTATTCTCTGATTGCTTTTCGAGATGAAGCTCTCGTGAAAACATGGAGATTCGATAAGATTTTTCGATCGTTGGAAAGAGGCTTTAGAGGCTTTGAGCTATTCGGAGTAATTCTTGTATCTAAAATAATACAAAGTATTTTTACGAAGGTACGAAGAGTCGAAATGATTATTTACTTGGAGTTTGGGAAAAGCAGATGCTTGAATGTCAAACAATGTCACGAATAAGATGATACTTATGCCTGTTACGTTTAACGGATCAGCCGAATAATTAAACGTATAATACCTGTACATTTTCTCTCGGCGATTAACGAGCTTGAATAATTTATCGTGAGGCCAGCGCCTCTCTCTTTCTCTCTCTACACACAAACACACACATACACGCATTACGCTCGGACTTCGGAACTCGCTTTCGATGCTTATCACACAGCTTGATAGCCAACTGAGAAAGACGGCACCGATAATTAACGAATCCCGGATGATTTACCAATGTTGCATACATGCCAGTCTCGCGCGCGTGAGGCAGCGATAATAACGAACAGCACGTCAAGTGAGAGCTTCGTTTCGATAATTATTTATTTTCGTTAAAGCAAACTAGCCGCGTTCTAGTAATTGGCCGCCAATCAAAGTAATTGCGCGCCGCCGCGCGATCCACGGTAAAACAACGCTCGGCGAGCGATTTCGACGCCCATAAGGTCCGCCTGTCATTTTTTCCGTTGCCATATGTGGAGCTCGACGCTTCTCTCATTGCGTAAGTTAATTTAAGCACACATTTGAAACAACAGTTGCGTCCAGTCACCAAACAGTTTTCCTTTCGTTATTTTTATATTCCGGTCGTTTATTTCACCGCATATCTTTAGTGTCGATCGTATCGTTCATTTCCCTCTAGTAAGGCGTTGATACGATCGATGACGATACAGAACTTGGAGAAGGTTTAGTACTTGGGCTAATCATAATGATCTTGCACCCAACTGGCGAGGATCGTGATATATTTTATTACAAGGTAGAGAAATTCGAGATGTAGAATCAAGATATGAATATTTTTTTAAGTCAATGGGAAAAGGAACACATCACAGTTATATTGCTGAATATCGAGGCTTCAGTTATCTAGACATTCACAAGTTGAATAATTTGATAGCTCCATAATATCATTGATTATATAATGTCAGGTGATATAAGATATGTAGTATATTGCATAAAGATATTAGGCATATCGTCTCTTTCGCATGTTTTAATAATTCTGAGAAATCAATCTGAAAACGTTTTTTATATTATTTTATATTATTTTTATTTTATTTTTATATTATTCAACGTTGATTCGTATGATTCGAAGGCCATTGGTGAATATGATGGTGTATTCAACTTTTCTGCGAATTGGCATTTTGCTTTGAATTCGACCTCGTTATCATTCGCGGGAAGAATCTGATCTGAAATCAACAATGCCTTGTCTGACAAAGACGAATCCGTTTCATTATGAAAGAATATTTTTGACGAAACTGTCGCCTGAGAATCGCGTAGAAATCTGCTGTTCGTTTATAATTTGTGGCGATGTTGTTATTGCCAAATAAACGAGCTGTCATCGCAATTTCAAGGCTATTATTGAACGCCATGTCGGCGAAATTCGATACGTATCACAATCAGAAATTAAAATCAGCATAAATTTCGTGAATTCCGATGATGTTGCAAACACTCAAAATTGTCCCTTTGTGCATTAATGAAAATAAAAGCATAATCGTCATTGAATATTGATATTTCGTATATTCGTATTGATATTTGTAGCATCAAAGGTTAGGCTCATCGATATTCGGCAATGAGTTTTGAAATAATAATTTATAATAATGACAGTTTATTATACAAACAAAAGAGTCACTCTCAGATATTGGACTGCTAGTTGAGAAACGTTTCATTAATAATTTGTTTCTTGGCGTAAACTCGTATCAATCCGTCAATTTGATTCGGGAGAAGGCAGGGCCCGCAGCGATTGTCGGATGACGATTCAGCCGAAAAGTAGCGACCGAGAATCATCGGATTGTAAACTCGTACGCGACACGATAAAACACCGCTGCGGGCGAGTATGTATGTATGCAAATGTCACGCGCTCGCCGTTCCATCGTCGGCAGCTTTGCATCGAAAATGTCAGGTGGCGGATGACGACTCGACTCGGCTTTAGCTCGGCTCGGTTGTCCTCGTTTGACTCGCGGTTGCAGTACGTCGAGACACCTGCGCGGCAAATTGAAATGCTAATTTGGAAGGTGGTGCATTGGCCGACCATCCTTAACTCCTTTCTACCGAACGAACCAAAATTTTACTTGTATTTTTGTAAATATTCACGCCGAACGGCGATAGCGAGAGAAAATTCCAACGCGCTCCAATAGACTGTAACGGCTGTTACAATCCGTTGTTAACCCTGGATGAACTGGATTGGACATATATCAGTCACGATCGTCGGAAAATCCATGAACGTATGAAATGAATTCGCTCGTTGTTATTGTTCCCTTCGCAATATGCACGTTTGCATAACGCTCCGTTCGCCCGCAGCTGATATGCTAGCCTGTTTTTATTTATATAAAATTGGATAGTTGAAAAGTTCCAATGTCCCTAATTCTTCAAAATACTTTTATACAGATTCTGCATTTTGTTTATCGAAACTTTCGGCATTTTCGACGGCAATTTTATATATTTCTCCGATGTCTGTAAGAGTACGTATAAATAGCAAGGGGTGCTTACAATTTTCGATATTATGTGAGAAAGCGATATATTAATAAGCAATCGAGCACGTTTTTTCTTCGATTACGCAATTCGGTTTCTTGAGTTTCCCATAAGATTGCGACGATTTTCTCTTTGACACGATGCTTATAACGAAGAGGAAACAGTAACGCCCAATTAAGTCGTCCCTAATTAATGAGGGAATTGGCAGACTATCGTGGGATCGATTGCGAGATACATGAATATACGGCGGCAACTTTCTTCTCTCTCATTTTGAGAAAATGAAGCCTCCCAGAAGTTGCGATGACAGCGTCTCCGCTTCTGTCTCTTGTGCTCGCGTGCTCATGAAACAGCGAATAGCATAATTAGAACGTTTCGATTAAGATTAGTTGGCTATTGTGCCTCTTCGAAGATCGGGGACAAATTTTCCGTAGAGTCTCGAGATCTCAGAGAACTGTAATTAATCACAGAAAGCTGTTATCTTTGCTACTGAAATTATGAGAGATCACAGAGTTTTCTCTTTACCGCGTGTAACTTTTGAGCTTTTGCCATTATTCAGCCTTTCTCGTGAGAAGTTGATTAGTAAAATTATAATAATGAAAATTAACTTGGGAAACTGGAACTCATTTAGTTTCTATATGAATAATATCCTCTTTGTATATTTATTTATCTATTATCTGAAAGTTGTTGAGAAGATTTTAAAATTAACTATTCTATTTCTACTTCGAGAATATTTAATTTTAATATATTTTTCATGTTCACATTTGCTTTTAAACTTAATAATATTCCAAAATGCATTGGTATTCGTTTTGGTGTATCTTCCTCTTCTCTCTTTAATAATCGACAAACACATTAATTTAATTAATATTTGCACAAGAAGTGGAAATTATTGGAAGAACATTTCGTAGAAGGTACTTCTGAAATATTTTGTTAATTTTAAGGGTATTTCAATGAATTGCTCTTGTTAGTCAGGTTGATGAGAGATAATCGAGGCGCAAACCTTTTACTTGCTATCTCTTTAATGAATATTGGTAATTTAATTGCTTTGAAATTGTGGCTATTACAATCATGAGAATTATTCGCGAGGTGTATATAATGGTGATATTATCCTTTTAAATATTTACTCGGGTCAGGTCAATTAGTAGCTTGTACAATTCAGAAATCTATTTAGCGAAACTTCGTTAACCTAGCGCACGTAAATGGCGTAAATTGCAGATATCTGTTTGAGTTTCTGCAAATGATCGCATGCTCTTCGGTACATCCAAACTATTGACGAGTGCATAGCATGTACGAACGATGTTATGCAAACTAAACTAATCTGTAAATGCGTATACAGGGTGAGGCACCTAAAACAGCCCACCTGAATATCTCAGCTGTTATAGGTGATAAAAAAAATGTGTCAGACCAAACTTGCATGGTTTCGAGGGATACATAATTTGTTTTAAATAGTTTTTTATTAGGTGGACGCGTAGAAGTCATATGAAGGTCAACTTCGTTTTTTTAAATGGTATGATGTTTTTTTACGTACCATCTAGTAGAGCGTTTGAAGATGCGCACATTGATCTACGGGTCAAAATCATTCAAGGTCACTGAAGGCCAACTGCAAGGGAAAATAATTTACTTTACATTGCCTAGAGTTCTCTGCTATTAAAAATACTGTAAACTCAGAAATGAAAAAGTTCTAGCCCTTAGAAATTTTTTCTTTTTCCGCGAAGTTCTGAGTTGTTGATATCTATATTTTTTATATTGCCTAGAGTTCTCTGCTATTGAAAATACCGTAAATTCAGAAATGAAAATTTCTCGAGTTCAAAATTTTTTCTTCTCAGAGGAGTTCTGAGTTGATATAATTATTTTTTATATTGCCTAGAGTTCTCTGCTGTTGAAAATACCGTAAATTCAGAAATGAAAATTTCTCGAGTTCAAAATTTTTTCTTCTCAGAGGAGTTCTGAGTTGATGATATAATTATTTTTTATATTGCCTAGAGTTCTCTGCTATTGAAAATACCGTAAACTTAGAAATGAAAAAGTTCTAGCACTTAGAAATTTTAGCCTTCAGTGACCTTGAATGATTTTGACCCATAGATCAATGTACGCATCTTCAAACGCTCTACTAGATGGTACGTAAAAAAACATATCATACCAAAACGAAGTTGATCTTCATATGACCTTTATGCGTCCACCTAATAAAAAATGATTTAGAACAAATTATGTGTCCCTCGAAACCATGCAAGTTTGGTCTGACACATTTTTTTATCACCTATAACAGCTGAGATATTCAGGTGGCCTGTTTTAGGTGCCTCACCCTGTATAGTACCGCAGAACATAAAGCTTTTAATGTTCGGATTTCGGATTATCATTTAATTCGTAATTCTTTTTTGTTAATACTCGTATGTATGTATCAAGTACGTAAACTATTGCAATTATTTAGCATTGTTTAGCAAATGGTTAGCATTATTATAGGATAGCATTAATCTTGGTGATTAAAATTTATATCATATTTCTAAATAAAGATGGATTGAATGTAAGAATTATTAAAAATTTTGCTATTTTATTGCACTTACGAAAGATCTCTTTTATATTCTATATTTCGTAACTTCAAAAATGTATATAATTACAGCAATCTAGTTTGAAATTAACCAGTTAGTCTGTTATTTGAAAAAAGTCAAGACTTCGAGATAAACAATAAACAAATTTGCGCGGCGATGCATTAAATTTCTTCAAAGATCAGAAGGCTATTGCGGCGACCGTAATAGCAATTACCATGATAGCAATTACATTACCATACCGAAAATGTTAACAAACAAGTCATTGGGATTGCCTTTATCTTGCTCTCACGGGCTCGTATCTTTTTATTACCTGCGCAACGAGACGTTATCTCACGGAACAGCGAACGTATCGACCATGTATATTGAAGTCAAAGTAAAAGAAAGAGATCCATACATACACTATTGTTTATCGAAGCAGACTTTGTATCGAGCTTGGCGATATCAGCAGGATGCAGGATAGGTACGCGAAAACACGTGCGCACGCGATAACATTGTTTTCACGTCACATTTAAAATCGCACGGACTTAGCGTTCGTCCGCGAACAAATTAGTACCTGAGTCACGAGTGAGTCACGTACCTTTCGATGGGTTACCCGTTGGCAAAAAAATCACGTACGCCGAGTTTCGTGTTCGCGCGAAATCTACGAGGATACCGTGGAACGTTTAAACGCGATCGCGCGGCTAACACGACAAACTCCTCCGTTCGTTTATCTTCCTCGTACACGTCGTGCAACGCGATTTTCGTCATTACGTGACGATCCTTGGCTACACTGAAAAAAATTCTAGGTAATCTTGTGAGGTGCATTTAGTAATATATTTTTTGAAAGACGTTGGTTATTATTACCAAATTTAATTATTAAAATAAAATATTTGGTAATAACTATAAACATTAAAAAAAAGTAAATTTTGCATTTAGTTGAACCAACTAAATAATTTAGTACTTAATATCAAATAGTTTAGTGACAATTAGCAAACAGTTTGATATTTAATACTAAATCATTTTAAAAGCATTGTTTGAATGGTTTGCTAACCGTTATAAAATTATTTTGTAATTATTACTCAATGTGGTAACTATTACCATGGTAGACAAATGATATACATGCAGCTTTAGTTTCGAGCAGCGTGCTGCGCAGCGGCCATTTCATCATTTGTCGTCCGAGACGAGACGCGGTCTGATGGTCCCATATTCGGCTATATTTGTGATACATGTGTATAGATATCCAAGTGTTTTTTATATTCTATCACCGTTGACATGTTATTGTCGTGATTTTACGTACTTTGAACAAATATTTACTTACTGTCCTTCAAAAGTCTTACATTTCTAAGAAATGAGTGAAGTGGAAAATCTTCTGTTGATTTGGGGACTACAAGGTCTCGGTGATGTACTGAAAGGTATGTAGCTTATTATTTTTTTTCTCAAATGTATTTTATTCATTTTATTTCCAAACTCTATCATTGTCATGCTCATGTGTTTTACTCATTTTTATATTTTTTCTTTAATGTGAAGTGATACGATATAATACATACTTTCTATAGTATGTGCGACGCACACAAGCTACGTACCGTGTCCGTGTAAGCACGGGACTTCAGACATTCGGATACGTAGGTTATGTGCGTCACACATACTATAGAGAGTACGTACTATATCGTATCACTTCACATTAAAGAAAAAATATAAAAATGAGTAAAACACATGAGCATGACAATGATAGAGTTTGGAAATAAAATGAATAAAATACATTTGAGAAAAAAAAATAAGCTACATACCTCTCAGTACATCACTGAGACCTTGTAGTCCCCAAATCAACAGATTTTCCACTTCACTCATTTTTTAGAAATGTAAGACTTTTGAAGGACAGTAAGTAAATATTTGTTCAAAGTACGTAAAATCATGACAATAACACGTCAACGGTGATAGAATATAGAAAACACTTGGATATCTTGGTATTATTTATTAAATACTTTAATAACTATTATTAAATAATTTAATGACTTTTATTAAATAATTTAATGACTTTTATTAAATAATTTGTTTCTATGTATCAAATCATTTCGTTATAATTATCAAAATAATTTTATAATATTTACCAAATAATTTCGTATTTATTAGGAAACGATCTGTTTATACTTATTAAATCATTCGATTACATTTATCATTACTTGGTAATAATCATCCAACTTTGTCAGTATTAACCAAACCGTATCAAGTTTTGATACAATTATTTGTTAACATTAACAAAATTATTTTGTCATACTTACCTATACGTTTATTTAAAACTATTTCACCACAGCGCTTGGTTACCTTTACCAAGGTTGGATTATTAATACCAAGCCTTTTTTTCAGTGTATCATGGTCCTCAATGAGGTCGAGAAAAAAAAGGTGTCTGATGTTTCAAGTTCCGAAGTGATCTTTTTTCTTTCGTTCTTTTCGTGCGAATGTCCACTTTGAGTTTACAAACAATAAAATACAAGCAAATATTAATATTTATTTAATATTATTTTTATTAATGATTAATGACACTATAAGTCTTGAGTTATATCAGGAAACTTATATGTTAGATAATATACAAAAAGTATTTTTGTTATATAATAATTATAAATTTTATATTACTTTTATAAGTAATTTTATTTTTCAAAACTAGGAAAGGGATAATTTACAATGCTGTTTTATTTAACATGTATAAATCCCTAAACATGAATATACAGTACTACATTATACCGGAATACAAAATAAATTTAGATTTATAGCGTTGAGGGTAGCATATTGCACTATAAAGAATTTATTTTATTGCATTTCTCGAATAGACTCTCGACGAAGGCTGCTATTTGATTTAATATTGAACAGGTTGTCAATTATTAAAGTTTTATTTCCCGGAAGTTCAATTTCTGATCTGTGGGGGGATTGCGAAATTTCTTTATTTTTCCGAGGAATGCTGATGAATAACGAATAATACGACGAGATTCGATGTTTCAGGTAGAAAGCTCTAGGGAAAGCTAATAACATGGATAAAACAATAGTGAGGAGTTAAATTGAATGGCTTCGAGATATTGCACTTAATAATATTATCACAGTGTTAAATGACAACTTATCGATTTTTTTTTATACTATTATTCCAAGTTTATAATAATGTACATTATAAAGTTTATAATAATGTAGCATGCAGAATGCATTAATTTACGCATGTACACCCATAAAACACCAATACGTATCGTCAACTAACTTCTAGACATGCTACTTCTAGTTATACGTTGCATTTGTCTTTTTCTTATGTTGATCGAGAAAGGTAGGACTTAATTTAGTCTCTTGAAAGTTCAGCTGCCACCCTATCTCGTAGAGAAAAGTCTTAAAAATCACGTGTATACACTTCCATTAAGCTAATACTCCCGTCGCTCGCGGAAACCAATTCAGCGAAGCGTAACGACGTACCTGACTTTGATCGTTCGAACGCATGACGTTGCGATCCGCGCAACACCTTATATCGTGCTACATTATCGCTTCGGGCTTGCATAGACGCGGCGCGATGCGTTCAAGCACGGAGTAGCTCCACACCGAATTGCCGAGCTGAAGAAACAAGCCTCCGTTATTTTCGCGTGCACAGAACCTGAGTAAAGTGCTTGATTTTACGACAGCACGATCGGAAAATAACCGAGGATGATGCTTCTAATTAGGTCCCTTAATTTCGCGGAAGGAGGAATGTCACGAATGTAAACGTCACGACACGCATCTTCCCAACTCCGATTTTCGACGAGAGTTCTAACAAGCGCGTTCCCGTGTGGGAACTTGTTTAGGGTTTAGAAAACGAGTCGCTGCGTACTTATAATGTACAAAACCGGCCTTGAATGAAAGCGTCGAACGTGTGTTCAAGAATAGCCTACTATCACATCGCTTTATCTCACGCGGGGAGACGAGCTGCAATTGCATAGGAATTGCAATGTATTTTACGTTCGATGCGGTTCGAGACGTTCTCACTTGCGTCATATCGGGCGGATTTTTAATCGACCCAACCATGTTTTTCGTGAGGTACTCCCTACGGCGCGCGGAATGCCACTGATGAGTTTTACGTCTTCCGCTGGGGAAGAGGAGGACATAGGGCTTCCCATAATCTGCATATCGGGTGTCTATCCGGCACGTGCGAAAAAGTTGAGACGACGGGGTGCGCACGTTCGCGACTTCACGCGTGCACTCTCACTTTATTCCGGACGGGAATCGCGTACGTGCCGGAAACTACGTATATCCGTGTCATGGTCTCGGCGGCGATCCATGAATCGATATGAACGCCCGTAACGCATTATTATACAGGATGTGCGTAAAAAGAACGTTATGTAATTCCCCGATGAAATTCTGTATACCGCAGTGAAACTTATGGCGAAATAATTCTCAGTTGATTGACAGCGTCACGAATAATGTTATAATTTGTCAAAAGAAATGTATGATTTTTAAAGCTAGACTATTACTTTAATTCCAACTACTTTAATTTCGCATGTAACTTTTTTACTTGATTATTATAGAGAAAGTCCGTATTCTGTTAAGACCTACATAAATTCATATTCTCCTATTTCTTTTTCTGGAAAAGTTTTTGAATTACAACTTAGGGAGATAGAAATAACGCTTATAGTTATCACGCATTTCTTTTATGCAATTTGTCGCATGCATGGATAATGTAACGCACAATGCGATACAATTGCATGTCGTTCCACGAGTCGGTTTTATTTCCGCGTAAAGAAATATCGCAGTGCATTGCGATACTTGCACGACAGAGCACTCGCAATTGTCTGGTCGTCCCGTCAGAATGCATTCTTATTCCCCGTGAGAGGAACGGTCGATACATGAAACAAAACGAAATCCCGTTGGGTTTCTCGTCGAGAGGCTTCGACGCGAGCGTGCACGCGCATCGCAAGGCAGAAACCCGAAACCTTCGATCGATCCGCCGCTCGTCTCGATGCCTTGTTTAGAGTTTCCAGCGCAGTGGTAATTACCGGCGGGATCGCGAGATTGGCGAGAGACGGCTTCCTTCTCAAGCCCGTATCGGACTTTTGTCTGGAGCAGGTCGGTGCTGTGCAATAGCTAAAGCCAATCTTACGCTCGCCGAGGTAGACGATCGCCAAGGTAGATACTCACCGATGTAGATGTTCGCCAAGGTAGACACTTGTCGATGTAGACAATCGCCGAGATAGACGTTCGCCAATATAGACGCTCGTCGAAGTAGATCGCCGAGTTAACTCGTCAACACATTCACGTCCGACATCTAGAATCTCTAGAAAACTCTTCTATTAGATTGGATGGACATCATCAGACATTCGACACAGGATGAATTTTCTATTAATTTGTTTCTTGTAGTACTTTCAGTATACAGTGCATATAGAGTATCTCTAGTATTCTTTGATGGACGAAATATCAATTGTGTAAAAATATAACTACATATATAAGTTGTGATTTTATTTAAAACAGTTGTTTAAGACTTAGCGGATTCTTTATTTTTAGATGCAACTTTTATAAAATGTCGTATAGTTTCTTAATACTCTTCCTAAGTTTTCTTTATTTCTTGGCTCTTTGTTTCGATTACAGAAGTGAATTTGGACAGCGCGCTTCTTCGCCAATAAAGTTCTTCGAATTCCAATTAAGATAGACGTCATTCCAATTAAAATAAACGCACAAATGTGCGAAAAATTCAAATCAGGTTTTTATTAATCCAACAATAAGTTACTGTGCTTATCCAATTTTTTTAATTCCATCTAAATCGATGTTAATCTGATTTAATCGATTTAGCTTAATTAAATGCATCAACTTTGCATCTATTTTAATCCGATGTAACTACTGGGCAGCTTACGTGTGTTAGAAATGAAACGCAAAGTATGAAAATATTGAACATATTGAGGCTATGTTTATAAAACGAAGCTCTCTTCGCGGACCATTTTTCCCATATAGTTAAAGTATCTCTGGCGTCGGCGAACAGGCAGATTAGGGGGTTCGCGGCTACCCATCCAGTGTGCTTTCGGCGAGATCAATCGCGCGAAGGATTTCTTGCTCTTCGCGATTCTTTTTTAGTTTCGCTAGTCTTTTCTGTGCTTCGTTCGAGTCTACCTGGAACTTCTTACGCGCGCGAATCCGCAGACCGTGGGCAGACCGCGTCAAAGCTACGTGTGTTAGCCGACAAACCGACTTGTTGCGGCTCACTTCGTTGTGACACCTCGTGTTCCAACAAACCGCAACGACAAGTCAATTAAGGGTCCTCAATACCCACGTCAACTGTCTGGAGTAGTGACGTTAGAATCGAGGCTGATGCAAGAAAACTAATAGCACTCTTCAAATGAAGTCCGTTCATTTCGAAAAACTGATGAACCTTTCATGCTCACAAGTCTGCTCACGAAGTTGTGGCAAAATAAAAAAAGAGACCAACCCTCGAATTAATCTTGGCAGAATCGTGAGAATAGTGAGTATAGCTCGAGCCCTCCAATTTCCGGTTCACCACTAGTCTGTATTTTGAATAATGCTATACAAAACACATTCTTTTAAGTTTGATGGAAACCTGACCACCAATTTTCGTTTAATGCGTTAACAAACAGAAATATTTTCTATTTTATACGCATAAATGATTTTGCTGTATGCAATATTCACTGTTTTTTTTCTGTATCGCGCAGTTTCAACCAGATTTATAACGAGTTTGACACGAATTCATGTGAAAATTGCTGTTGCGAATCAGTGAAGCGGCTTTTCAATTAGATGAAACTAATTATACACTTGTCAAGGCTTTCAAAAGTTCAAATCGGTTGTCGCTCAAAATATTTTCACAATGAATTACGGTAAATGATCAATTATTAGATTATTCAGCTGTTATCACTTTTTGTTAAGCTTATTTTCGTATTTTTACGTCACAGCAACGATTCTCAAACTCTTACAAACTCTAGGAAGAAATATATGTAATTATTGTGCGATATATTTTAGAATATAAATAATACATAATTATTTATATATTTTGGATCTTAACTGTTTTAAGGAATTTGACTGTCGATCTTTGGAGGATATTGTTTTCACATATTTTGTTCAACTGATAGCATGAGACTAAATTGGCTAAAATTAGCATGAAGTACATGCATTGTTTTCGTTTTAAGTAATAAAAGGTTGAAGATGTGATTTCATCGTGGGAATCAGTCTTTCGAATGACTTCAGCGACATTGATATACAGATCTCGTGCGAATTATGATCTATCTGTTGACTCGTATTTTTTATTCAATCTGTCTTCTCTGTATATTAAATTACGCATTCTTAAGAGAACCGAGGACAGTTATTTCACACTCAAACTTATCTCTCCGTTTCCCACAGTATTGAATTTCGTGAAATTTTGTGAAAAAGACTTTGAAAGGGAAGTACGAGAATCGACGTCAACGTGGTTGCAGATCGTGATGAAGGTGGTCTTGCAACAAAGTGGTCAAGCGTAGCCATGATTTTCTCCGGCAAAAGCTAACGACGGCCGTGAGTTAATTGGTATCCGAAAAGCGTCAAAGACACGCAACCTCGCGGCAGCGTTAACGCAGAATCGCGCTGGAATATTTTGCCGCTCGCACGCGATTCGGTGCGGTTCAGACCCTTCGTATTCGAAACCCTCGTTGCTGCTGTGAACCGTGAATCTTTCGCACGCTCCTGGCACCGCTGCGCTGTTTCTTCTTTTCGTGTCTCTGCCTCTCGTGTCTCTCCCGCGAATAATCACGAAAACAACGCGCGTGATCGACGTCCCAGCGACCAGCAGAAAGCATGGCAGGAAGAAAACGAAAGAGCAGATACCGCCCCCCCCCCCCCCGCCCCGAAGGCACTTGTTGCTTCTCTGGTCCCTCTACTTCTTCCTCTCGTTTCCTCTTTCTTCGTACACTCCGCCGTCCGTCCGTCGTCGTTTTAAATGAAAGAATTTTGCGGAAATCATCTACAATTTAAATACATAGGTTCTCCATACGTGTATTCACATATCCGCGCGTACTCCTTCGTACCTTCTCTTTCTCTTCCTCTTCAGCTGCGCCCTGCCTCGTTTATGCACGCATAAAATCTGATGCAAATTTATTCATGCGTTGTCTATTAGATTGGTGTAAGAATTTCTCCGCAGTTTCTAGCAGCGCGTAGAAATATCTCCCGATATTACTAGATAGTGAACTTTTGTTTTTGACTGATACAGATCGATTTACACTTGCCATAACTTACCTTATTAATATGTAATTAAATATCATAAAAAAGATGAAATTCTTAAAACATATTATTTTTGAACAGAGATAATTATATTTCTTCAAAGTAAATAATCATAACGTGGATAAATTTATTCAATTATTTTTAAATGTGTAAGCAAGAAATTTTATTTTCGATGTATGATTATCCATCGAAAGAATGGAACGATTGAAACACCTAAATACGCCAGTGAAATTGGCTTTCAACCTTTCACAAGCGGTAGAAAAAAAGGAGAACTGCTATACTTCTATACATGAACGAGTCTCTCGGTTTGCATTCGATCGATCACCCCGTTTCTAGCAAGAAAATAACACTGTCCGTGGACTGTCAGTAGAAATGATAAGTCGGTCGGCTGAACGTGAATTGCGTGCAAATACATAATAAATAAGTTATTTAAAAAAGAGATTTGATATTTTATAATCATAGTGATATTGTGCATAAAATGCACAATGCATTTCAAAATGCATGTCAAAATAAATTTTACAAATACTTAAGCTGTTAATATGAATAAGGTGATATAAGATAGCAGAAGTAGAATTCAGTATAAGAAACTTAGAAATTATTTTCGTACGCGAAAAATATAATTTATTATTTTCTGTGAGATATTATATCTCACATTTAATCTTCTGATCGTTTATCACCTCGAAATCAAAAAATAAATTTTCTTATTGAAGTACGATAAAATATTTAAAAAATAATTCGTCATAATTTTATATGAAAGGTTTTTATATGAAACGACCACTAACGGCGCTTTTGCACGCCATTTCTGTTATTGCCAACGAAATTGCACGACTCAGAGCTCGCGCATTAAGATTTGCCACTCATTAAAGACGTCACGTCGCGAAATTCTCTTTTCTCATTATCCACGTATGAAACTCGTCTTCCGTATAGTCTCCGGCGGATCGTATTGCGAGAAAACAACAGGAGCAATAGGATCCCGTTGTTGCTGGTCGACGAAGTCGAAGGTCGATCTTAATGAGGACCCGTGGCTGTAGTGCACGTAAAAGTGATATACAGCCAAGAGGAATTGCTTTTAATTGCTCTTCGGCGGCTGTTACCGCGTCGCCTTCTCCTTCTACTTCTTCGGGCTTTATTTTCGATCCTTCCCACCGTTCTCTCTCCGCCAATTAAATCCTCATCGAAATTCATCTCCAAGGAAAAAAAGGGAGAATTATCTTCCGCATTTGTATACAGGATGTCCTTGCAGCTGCACATTTCGTGATAAGTTTGAATAAGTTCGATTTTTCTTTAAGTCGTATTTTATATCCAGTTATTATTCATTATAAATATTTCATTTCCAATATTAGACATTAGATATTTATTAAACAATAAATAAATATTCATTCTCATTCATATGATAAATGTGTTTTAGGATTGTATAAGAAAAGGATAAAAACGGTTTTGTTACTTACTAGCGATAGCTAGTTATATAGATAGCCATTAATTTCATTATTAATTAAATACATTAATGGACGTTCATCCCCTACTACCAAACATCTTGTAATCTGTATTGATTCTCTTGTTAAATAATTCAGTTGCAAGTGCACATACACTTCGCCATTGACGTAAATCCGAGTTCCAGTAACCGTTTACACGTTGTTATGGATTAATTTATTATCTTTCATTTCATGTTCTGCGAACCACTGTTCTTCTTTAATTCTGCATTTATATTTTTTATTTATATTTTTTAGTTTATTAGTTAATCTCAAAACACTGAAGTGATCAATACGGCACATTTCTGTTTTCCTGTGTTTAAAATGAGTTTTCTATTTGCCGAGCTTTGTTCTGCAAAGAGATTGCAAAAGACTTTGAGAACGAGAAAAAAACAGAGAAAAAGAATACCAGACAATCGCATATGTAACGTATACGAGGGTGTATATCCCTTGAAACTGTCTATTTATCTTCCTGAACAAATACCATGTTACGAACTTTGCATTGTTCCACAACGCGATAGAGATGCGTTTGTACCGCACGACTTTCCACTTCCTTCTCGTTACAACAGAGTCTCTACATGATTCGCGCTTATTTTTTGCATCTCCTTGTGCTTCCCTTGTTTTTTTCTTGGTTCGAATTGACGGGACACGAGCGTGTCAATCGATTATCGCACTCGCAACGATGACTATGCAGGTGTCGTGATTGATCAAAGCTGTGCAGGATGCATCGGTCGAGTAAGAAGTTCGCAACGAGCGGTACTGTGGTGTCTTGTGATGTAATATTTTTACGTTGTCGCGTTCAATTGCCTGTCGACGGAGACAGGAAGGAGAGATTTTTTCAGAACCACTGCTTAAAAAAAATGGAAGTGAATCTATGCGAGCCCTTTTAATAGGTAACTATACGCTGCAGAAAGGGCTGCAGTATCACATCCTAGTTTGCTCACCTTTTAATAACACTGTTTTAAAGTATCATGAAACAATGTTATCTGCGTAATACTGCATGCAGTTTTAAACGATTCACGCACTGATACATTAAATGCCAAATTCTCCAAAGTAGGAAAAAAACTGAATAACATTAAACATAAAAGTAAAACATGCAAATTGAATGGTTATAAATCCTTTTTGTTAAAATGTTTATGAACACCATCTTTGCATGTGCGAACGAATTAATTTATATTTTACAAAATGTATATTGAAATCATATTATTGCGTAAAGTTTTCGATAAAATTATTCATATTATAAAGTAAATGAGAAATATTAGCTTTCAAGCGTATGAAAAACGGTACCATTACATCGGTATTGATCTTCGCCGCATTTGGCACGATTTTATGGCGAAAGTAGAGGAGTTTGTGCGAACGCGAAAGAGAGAACTCGCTCGGTTCTGGAAAACTTCCATTTACCCCGAGGATAGAAAACTCCAGCATGCAATGCTAAGGCTTCGTTTTACTGCGAGAAGTATGCAATGAGCCGCGACAGATAAAGGGGGAAAGCGGAAGAAGTGGTTGACGAAAAGAATGTGAAAGAGATATGCGAGATTATTGGGAAGAAGAAGAAGAAAATGGTCGGGAAATCCCAATGACCTAGAAAATATATACGCAATGAAATAGCGACGTATTTATCGTGACACTTTCTACATTTAGCCAATTTTTCTATACAACGTTCTCTATAACGTCTTAACATAGATGTTGGACTAACGTAGACATCAGAGGTGTTTTCGAGAGATGTGAGAAAAATAATAAAATAAATATCTCATCGGTACATGCTTTTGAAATGGTCATCCTTGATATCTTGCAAAGTTGCGAAGGAAGAATCTTTGAACTTTTCATTTATCGCCCCGTTATTGGGGCGAATCTAAGGTTTAAGAAGTCAAGTGCTGACGAATGTAAGAGTCGAAGAAACTGAAGGAGGGACTCGATACTCAAGGGACGCACGGTAGAAGCAGAGGAAAGTTTCGAGTGGCGGTAAGACGTGCATTAAGGATTTCCTCGGCGCGGAAAGAGTGGAAGATGAGCAAGTTGCGGCGCACGACTCCCACAAGGGAGAAAAGCCGTTTCCGAAGTCGTCGCCGTCGGCGCGTATTTACCGCGATCGCACCGATGGTACTTGGGAGCCGCCGACAGTCGCGGATAGTTAGCATTCTTATAAACAATTATTACAGCGACAAAGATAATTTGCGATCTCAGACATAAGATCACGTTGACGCTTTAAGTGCGCCTTAAGTACGCTTTTTTAGCGGGCGGCGACGTTCCGCGCGACTCTCTCTTAGTTACTTCGCGAGCGCGTCTCTTTCCTTTTCTTCCCTGTATCGAGCGCGGCGAACTACTAACGAAGGTATCGGTGGAAGAAGCGAGGTGCTTAAGTGGATGGGAGAGGAATATGTAGAGGAAAATAAAGGTAACTGTGGAACAAAACGAAGAGTCTCTGTTGAACGACGAAGAAGAAGAGATAGAGAAGAAGGAGAAGGAGGAGGTGGACAACGAAGCGAGGATCGCAGCTAGTAAGTTACGGTAATGGTGAACCATTGGTGAGTTATATCAGAATGACGAGACGCAAGAAGGAAGAAAGATAGGATGTACGTGCATGAGAAAGAGAGAGAGAGAGAGAGAAAAGGATTGCGAGGGATGGATGTACACGAAGAAGAAACCGGACTCCGCAAATAGACGAGGTCGATGAAGAAGGGGCAGTACCAACTGCCGGAGAAGAAGAGGCGGGAAATGACGTAGGGGGAGTCTCGATTGGCAGGTCAAAGTGATGCTGTAGTGCCGCGGACACGGGTCGGCGGGATGTATATGAGACGAGCATCAGGAGAGACAGAGAGAGAGAGAGGAATCTTCATAACGATCCCGAGACGATAGACGTGGAAGGCAAGACGAGAGTATAACGCCGCGATTCCCGCGGAATATCTTTATTGGCAGATACGAACGTAAAACAGTGTTCTATTAACTCGGCTGGGAGTGTTCGTCCGACGAGCGCTGCTCTGAGATGGAAAATTGTTTTTTCCCACGCGCAATCCACAGTCTCCTGCATTACACAAATGCATATTTGTAAGATATAGAAACCACAAAATCCTTAATATAGAAACTTTTATATTTTAATTATTTTTACGTACACATTTTGAAATACATTCTGTTTAAAATCTGAAATAAGTTGCCGTCAAATAATAATATCTGGTGATAAGAAAGAATCATCTTCCAAGTTGTCAAATAATCTATGGGTAAAGTTAAACATGCAGCTTCTGCGACATACCTGTATGCTTGTTATTTGAATTTAAAGCAATCCGTGTTTCCAGATGTGGAATACTCACGGATTAACTCACCTCCTCCTTCTCCCAGTACCTAGCACTGAGTCCGTAATCCTGGTTTTATACGAAGCTAGAGAGAGGCAAGTTAAGTACTAAATTATGCACTTCTCTTGTCTATTACTTTTTGCTGAGAAAGTTAAGAAAGGAACTCGGTAAGAAACCGCGTAAGCTTACCACAATCTTAACTTGAAGACTATTAATCGTCTAACTTTTTATATATTTTTATACATCTTTATACATCTTTATATATTTTTTACATCTTTTTAATTTTTTGATGCGTAAAAAAAGTAAACGTTTCAGTGTAGTAAAATTTTTAGTGCAGTAGTTTTTGCAGAATTAGTATCATCGGACAGAAATATTTTTTCCACTATTTTATCTTTATTATTTTATTTCTTCTTTAATAAACAATGAATTTTTATGTGATATATCACACATGTATGTAATTATAATCATTAAGGAAGATGTCCGCGCATAGTTGTTTCTTTAGAAAAAAGTAACTTAATCTAATTGTGTTCGTTAATGAAAAAATGAGGGATTGCTGTATGAAAGACATAATTGAAGGTAGGGAAGCATACAAAGTAGGTAGTTAATTAGCATCCTTTGTCTAAAAAGTAATTAGCATATAACTTATAATGTTTTTTTTTCTAAAAATGCTAAACAAAAATTAAAAAAAAAAACAAAGTGCATGTCTTGAATAAATAATATTTTTATTAAAGCAATGCGTTAGAAAAATGTATTTCCATAAAAATATTTTTCCGTAATGTTTTTTCGATCTGAAAAGTGATTGAAAATATCTTTCACGAAGCTTTGTTTGCCGTTGCATCAGAAATAATAGAAGTCCTCTCACTCGAATAAAAGTGCAAAATTTATCGTTGACGTACCGCATCGCGTTATTGGTAGGCATTTCTCTTCCTCAACATCTTGCATCTCTCTTTCAACAGCAATAACAAATGTTACTTACATTTGCATGACGACATTGAAATTGGTTTAGACTTGGAGAAACTTCTCGGCACAAATGAAGTAGGGGATTTCTACTTTTAGAATCTTCTTCATGCGAGCGACAAGCATTAAGAAAACAAAAAAGTAAAAGAACCACAATGCCATTTTGGTCTCTCGGCTTCTGTACTGTGCATATATGCTTGTGTGTTTGAAATTCATTTACATATAATACTTGTCTGACTCATTGCCTGACGCTGTCTGTCTCGAAATAAGTTACTTGCGTCTCAAAGTCAGTAGTCTCATTTTCGACGTGTGTGCAACAGAGATTTTCAAAGGACATATCGCGATATTTTAGACATTGCATTACTGTAGATATCATATAATATTGTATTCTTAAATTCCATAAATATATCACGAAATTATCGACTATTTTATTTCATGTTTCTTTGTTGTCTATCTTTTTACGATTAATCTAGTGCGATATCGTAGTACCTAATACTAACGTGCGTGTAGAATTCTAGTATTTCACCTAAAAATTCAATATGCTTTAATTTTTTGTATCAAAGATATCACATTATTTAAAAAAGTGACAGAAATTGGGAAAACGCGAGTTGTATGCATATGTGTACATTGGTTCATTGTGTAAAAATGAACGTGGTTTGATGTGCGTGAAAGAAACTGGATAAGAGGATCACGAGCAGGCAGGTCGCACTAAAATATCGGCGATGAACGCGCAAGTCGATAGCCTGAGTTGACAGCGGGGCCGGGTTATGAAGCGTGAAAAGAGGCTCCGCTCCGCACAAAGGCAGAAAGAAAGGAGGAATTAAGGAAGAAACGGGCGAGCAAGTGGCGCGGAGCGTGGAAAGGCGCCCCCCGCGACTTCGAGGAACTCATTTGTGAGAATCGTAAAGCGATTGCTGCCTTCTTGCCCCGGCTCGCCGGCGGCTAAAGTCAAACAAGAAATTGCATAAAACCGCCGTCGGGGTCTCCGCCGTAAAAAGCGCCGCGCGTGAGCTTACCTGTGCACCGCAGAAGAGGAGGGCGAAAAGGAAGGCGACGAAGGGAGGAAGAGAACCAGAGGAAAAGGTCGAGAGTGGAGGTGCATGGGTCGAGAAAAGAAGGATGCGTTTTTAACACACGCCCCTTTGTGTTCGCACCCGGTTGTTGCACGGTTGCGCAATTTCTGAACTGAACGACAACGCGGAGATCCGCGTTTGCCAAACGGCGAAAATAAACGCGATCGCGCATCTCGTACGACGCGATAAAGGCACAAACGACGTACTACGGAAATTGCTTCGTTGGCGTGCGAAGGAAATTTATCTTTGTTTATCGGGGATACTTTCTTTTACCTGTGCTCGGGCACTCGGAGTGACTCTGCGTGATATCGTAAAAGAAACTGCACACATAATTGTGCATTGGAATATCTGATTCGTATTTGTGTTATCAAAGTCGAGATTATGGAATTGGAAAGCTCTATATATGTCACGTGGAATTTGTATCTTGAAGAAATACGCGTATCAGAATTTTAATCTGAGCTTGAGAATACACAACAGCAGACATGTGTAATTAAATGCAACGGTTGCACAATATTAAGTAATTTCGTAAACTGTAAAATTATTTATGAAATACGATGCAAATTAGCTGTATGTTTTCCTCTGAGGGACATTTCCTTCTTAAACATTTTTTCACGGCAAGGTAATTAATAAGACGTACATATACATATGCATACGTATATACATGTATACATCGTATATCATTCTCCTATGCGTGAGTTACTAGCGTTCGCACTTCGATCAAAGAAATTCATTCGTGTTTTTTACTTCCTCTCCCCGGAAATTGATAATTATTAATCGGGCGTAAAAGACGTAGGAAAGTGCTCACGAGACGCAATTCTCTAAGGAGCGTTTTGTGTAACGCGATGCTCGATGTATCCGCGACTAACTGCAATGACACCGATGCGGAATACGAAGGACGTCGGAATTGGAAAGTAAAAGTTACCGCGAGCGCGAAGGTAGCCTTTCCTTCTCTCTCTCTCTCTCTCTTTTGCGGACACGGACAGTGAAGGATCGCGGGAGAAAAGGAGCATTGAGCTGAAAAAAATAGGGGTCTAATTGTCATACTTTCCCGTGTTATCGTCCACGACGGGGCGGAGATAGGAAAAAGTTTCACCGACCTCGCAAATCGACGTGAAATGTCGTCGAAGTGGCACGCCGCACATCTCATTTTCAGCCCCTTATAATCACGTTTTCTAATCTGCGATGCATGACAAAGAAATTGTCGATTATTTGCATCGGTAGGCCTCATACCTCTCTGATTGATTAACTCAGCTTCCTCGATTTACTGACAAGGAAACGCTTGAAAATATCCATTTCCGATCTTAAAGCGTTCCGCACGTGCGTGGATATCTCATAAAGAAACTTGAAATGAAATGGAAATTTATGTTAGTTTACCTGTGTCTGATCGTGTATCTTTAGAGAGATTCGTGACTTAATCGAGACACGTGAATTAATAAACGAAACTGTGAGAAACTTTCTTATGGAATAACTAGGAAGTTTTCTCAAAAATTTAAATTTGCGTCTATTATATATTACGTGATATTTTATTTATAAAATCAATTAATTGCACATTGAAGAATAGGTGTTTTATTTCACGTTACCGTGCATCGAGACCATCAATATTGAACTGCTACCGTTATAAGCGTTTCCTTGTGAATATACGCCTATTTCTAGTGGTTTACTGTTTCATTTAATAGTGTATAAATCGGGAAAGCGTCCTTACGTGGCGAGAAGAGTTCGTGTTCTGAGCCGACCTTTAACGGCTTTCGCCACGCGAAACGCGTTTTACGATTGGCTCGTGTTTTGAAGATCGCTATAATTACAAATTATTTACGCGCGTCTGTGGCTTCGTGACCCTTTCACGAGTGAAATATGCCTTTAGTTCTCAGTCTCCGCGAGAAGACATTAAGGTACCCAACACCGTTTATTGGGTTGTCATCTTTTTCTACTCATGACCAACTGTCCTGCTTCTAAATGATAATCAAATGTAGTTTTAGCGTTACGCTTCACTCGAAGTCATTTTTACTTGCACGCAATTTACTCTAACACGAAACAAGAATTCTTGAGAAATTGTCCAATATTTTTCAAGCAAGCATACTTCATGTAGTTGGAAATAATATTGCTTTTAGAAAGACATGAAAAATTGTATTTAATTTATATCATCGTAAGAACTGGAATACAAATTATTAAGCACGATTATTACCGGGATTACGTATTTCTGCAAGGAGAATGAATTCCAAATGTGACTTTAGAACAGCGCGGCAGTGCCAATTATGCCAATTCTCGATCGTTATTTTTAAACATAATCGTTTCTCATCGCCGCGGGTTCGGCGAGGAATAAACGAGCGAGCTCACCCGTTCGCCAACTCTCGAGAGTGCAACTCGCGTCGACCTTTATCGTCCTTCGCCTTACGAAATAATCCTGTGCGCGCGGGAGGATTAATCGCCTCCACCTTCGATCCCGTCTCCCCCGTCTCGGCCGCTTCGCTCTGTGCGAAGATACATCTCGATGGGCTGGCGAGTGCACGCACGCAAGCGAGCGAGCAAGCGCACATGCACGCGGCTGCATGCACCGCAGTACGTCCGTCTCTTCCACGGCAAATGCCGCGTCGTTGCGGGGAACGTGTTCTAGGTCTAATGTCGATGTAGCACTGGCGAGCGCAGGAAAGGAAGGTCGACCAGGAGAAACGAGGAGAAGGAGGTAGAGGACAGACACGACACGTCGTCCGGCTTTCTCGACTTGCTCCGTGATTAACCCTCTCGAGACTCCGGAGACAATGGCATCTATCCACCGTACTACTCTCGAGTCGCGATTTTGTGCTCGTACAAGCGCATAATTGCAAATAGAACGATAAGATAGCGATACCGAAAACGACTACGATGTAATAACACAGAACAATTGGCAATCGTTTCATCTTGTAATAGGAGACAACAAGCGATCTTGCATCTTATCTTTTTGTATATGTATCCTATATATATTTTGAAGCGCTGGAGATGGGAAGATAGGGGTAGCATTATTGGTAAGACGATATTTCATTGCTAAGATATTGCATTACAAGAAGAATATAACGTCGGAGCGCGGCGTTTTAACCGCGAATACTTGCTGGCTAATTATGCAAGAGGCCCGTCTGATCCAATCTTTCTCTTTTTCCAGCGCCTCTTCTCGCGAGCGGCCACTGCGATTTTCTTTATTTACTTTAATGGACGTGCACGTGCTGGTTTGCTCTACTCGTGGGAATAAGACCGTTCACGAGATTGAACTCGGAGCTTGTCGAGCTGTTGAACATTCTGAAATATCTATATCAGTAAAATAGGCTCTTGTATAACCGTACAATGCGTCCTTTCGATACCGCCGCCACCGACCTGGAACGCAATCATCTTGTTCGGTATGGGATTCTGACATTCGGAGATATCGAAGATTGTGGCGCAGCGTTCGAGCGGTATTACAGTCTATTGCAGGCGGTTCCATTCCGTGATCTTTCATATTCGCGTCTATTTCCTATTAGTTTCTTCAATTTTTTATTTGTTTACTAGTCCACTCTTAAAAAAGCCGTGTTAAATATTAAATCGAAATCATTGTTGCCTCTTTTCCGCGATGCTGATTGGTTATCTCGATTCGCGTTGTGCGTTATGTTCAGTTTAGATTACCATCGCGCGGCTGTCTTCGCGTGGAGGTTAACAATTTGGTAGAGTGTGATAATTGTGCATATAATAAATAATAGATATAAGATATTATTATTCGAAAACATTATTAATAATGAAAAAGTTCTAGCCATTAAAAATTTTTTCTTTTCCGAGGAGTTCTGTGCTATTTATATTGTTATTTGGCATATTGCCTAGAGTTCTCAATGATTTAAAATTCGTTAAAACAATAAATGAAAAAGTTCTAGCCATTAAAATTTTTTCTTTTTCCAAGGAGTTCTGTGCTATTTATATTGTTACTAGTACAACACAGGCGCGCGCTATTTTATTTTGCAATATTAATAATGTTTTCGAATAATAATATCTTATATCTATTATTTATTATATGCACAATTATCACACTCTACCAAATTGTTAACCTCCACGCGAAGACAGCTGCGCGATGGTAATCTAAACTGAACATAACGCACAACGCGAATCGAGATAACCAATCAGCGTCGCGGAAAAGAGGCAACAATGATTTCGATTTGATTTAACACGGCTTTTTTAAGAGTGGATTCTGAACAATAGCTGGTTGATTAAAAACCTTTGTATCATCGATACAATATATCTCATTCGAATATCTTTTCTATTCGATCAAGTAAATGCGACTTAAACGAAACTACGAATATAAAAGCTTTTACAATAGCATATTTTTATTTATATTATATTTATAATATTATTATAATATTTAATATTATAATATTATATTTATAATATTGGTTTAAAAGGAAATGAATTCGAGTGGAGATTAAAATGTTTTCACGTGAGCCTATTGTTGGAAAGCTTGGCACCTCCATCTGTCTTTAGCTTACATTCGCCTAATGTCCTAGTTAAATTTTAAAAACCGCTAGGCAGTATAAGATGATTGATGCATCGTAGTACGTCGAGAGCTCTATTGTACGCGCACGTGCCCCCGAGAGGCGGTTTTTATGCGACGAGCCTTGTATGCAGCGTCGCTGCAGTCAAGGGCTTCCCGTTGTCCCTGAAGAAGCCTCACCGCGTTTCTGCCGATCGATCTCCGTGCCATGCTCTGCCGTCCGGACAAGCTCTCGGCCGCATTGAAGTCACCTTTTCAACCTGCTTCGTGAACCTCTTATCTGCACGCCGCGTCCATTAACCTCTGTCCCTCTTCTTCGTTACGGAGAGGAGCACGATCGCGCACAAAAGCACGCACGGAGATGGGAAAAGAGTAATAGCGACTTCGTGGATTCTTCAGAGCCTCGATTTAAAATGTTACTTTCAGTCGCACTGCCACACTGTTGCATAACGAGAAGCTCCGTGTAATCTGACGACACCATTTCAGAACAAACAAAGAATTCCTGGTCTTTAGCTTTAGTGTAGTTTCCTTTCAGAAAATCATTATTTTCAGTTTAAGCATGCATGAATAATATTGGCTACAAAATGACTGAAGAATTAAAGTTTAATAGTCGCGATATTGGACAAAACATACATAATAAGTTCAATAATAACGTTATAATTAATATAACAATTATTGAACTTATGCGCGCGCTTTTGTTAAAAGCATAATAAAACAACCACGCTCTTTCCAGACTTAACAAATTGAGAGTTTATCCCCTGTCCAATATTGTTCTGCCGCAGGACATCGAAAAGGCTGTATTTGGTGGTGTGCCGTGATAATCGCGGTGGTATCCAATTTTTATAAATCTTCTGGTAGCGGCGAAGGGCACGAGCTGCCGGTCAAGCATGTAAGTCTTTATGGCCGGTCCTTTTCACTCAATTACGCGTCTCGTCGCGACACGGCGACCGAATGGTCGTAACGCTCACAACCCGGTCTCAGCCCTGTATCCGGTGTCACAGGCCGAAAGGGCACCTGTCAGGTCGATCGTTCCACACACTCAATCGTCTTTGGAGATACATGCACCTACCTACACAGCGACATGCGAGAGAGCGGAGACTTTCCACGAGACGAAGGCCTCCTAGAACGCGCGCCGCTCGTGTTCTTCGCTCGCCGTTCTTCTCGCGCGAATCCGGGCATCGTCGTGTCTCTCCCGTCGTTACCGAGAGTGGACGTCGTCCTTGCATTGAAAAAGCAAGGTCGTTCAGGACTTATATAGCTCGATCCGATCCGGCCACGGTTCGAAGCTCTTGGACTCGAGAGTCCTGTCGCGCGTCCTCTTCGATCCCGTCTTCTCGCGCTTCGCTCGCTTCTTTCTTCTCCCTTCGCGCTTCGATCGGTATCCCGCTTCTCATATTCTTTCTTCTGTCTCTCTCTCTCTCTCTCTCTTTGTCTCTCTCCCGTTGGAAGATGTCCTGTTTGCGTGATTCGCGCCGTGTATGGAGCAAAGCGTACGTTACTTATCCACGCGCTGCCAAAGGCGCTCCTGTGTACGAAGGCTCCGGGCTGATATACGAGAGTGGATACCTAATCTCGGCGAATGGCTTCGAAAAAAAGTGAGGCAGCAACGGTGGAATGCTTGCCTTAATATACGACGGGAAGGGGGGTTTATATACGGGGCGAAAGTTTCGGCGGGGAATTTTGGTACGGCGAGACGCACCGAATCGGCGAATTCGATCCGCTATAATCTCCGCGGGAACCCGACATAAGGAACGTCATATATTTTGCACCCCGAGGAAAAGAGCGAACACGCGTTCCGATGAATCTTACACGATGATGTTATACCTCAAGTTTCAGGCCGATGTATATATCTTCCATAAAACTTTAAGGAGAGAAAAAAAATTTTTTTAGGGAGAAAAACACCCGTGGTCTCGGCTCATACGGGTCGTTCAAACGTACGATATCACGAGCGTAGATCTGCTTCAAACAATAAAATTTCATGCTTTATCTCTCTATGTGCCGTAAAACGTTTTTATCGTTTATCCTGATCCTGATATTTTTATTATACCGCGCCAAATCGCTCTTTTCAAATTCATTCTGCATTGAACGACAAAAACTCTATTTGAATTTGATATTGAAATTGATATTTGATAACGATATTATACGCAAGAGATACAGTTCTATTTAATTCTTTCCTGATTTATATAAAAACAAATTCGTAAAAATGAATCAGCTTCACCTTGTCGCACCTATGAAAATGAATTATGCATTTCTTATAATATATAATATAATATATATACGTATATGTAATGCATCTTGAAAAAGATTCTAATAGAACTTGACGTTTAAAAAGTAAAAAGTTTTTGTTGCAATTTATGCCCAATGAAATGAAAATACATAGCTTAATTGATCGCTGCAGATAGGCGGAAGTGATCTCTTCTTGCAGCGCGTGCTATGTTTATCCCGGATCATACAAGAAATCGCAATAAATCTCGCAGACTTTCGCGCCTACTACGATTTTATTGTTGCATGACTGATTCATTTTTCATCCTACGTCCAAATACGCGAAGTGAGTGAAATCGCGGGATAACTGTAGGCATACATGTCCTTCTCAAGGAAAAATAATGCAGACAAAAGTATTCGCAAACGAATAGCGTTTATTGCGCTGCGTTTTGCAAGTGAAACAGTGCACGTCGAGAAATATCCTCGCACCGGCAGGTTTTGTCGCGCACTCTCTGCAACATTTGTTTCTTTCAATCGTTCCACTATTATTACCGTGGTGATTTAAAAGCGTGAAACATGCACCGTTATCTAATGAGCCGCGCTAATTAGCGCGTATCGAGAACGACGCTGAACGGCGTAAAAAAAGAAGAAAGTTACGTTGCGCTTAAACGAGATACTCACGGTTACTCGTTACGAGTTAACTCTACGCTCTTTGTAACAAGTTTGTGTTGTTTCCACGTCTCGCTTCCTTCACGAACATCCTCGTTGTCGAAAATTACCTAAAAGTTCGACGATTCATTTCTTTTGTCGTGCGAAATGTACGATTTAATGTCACTGTTTTCGCATTGACGATTTTTTAAATCGACCCGGTATTCTCGTTCGGACGTAATTTATCTCACATGTTTCCGATACAGCGGACAAGCCAATAAACGCAAAATCGCGTTGGAAAAGAGCGTAAAATATTTAACGTTTGTGCCCGCAGCAGTTTGTGACGAGTAGATCTAGCGGGCGCGGCTTTAACACGCGTTTTACCTCTCCATTGCACGGCGATATTGCGCTCGGCAATACGTGCGCGTCTCACAATGTGTTAAAATTCCAGTATGTACCGCGCACTGTCACGTGCAGGCCGTACAATCGTGAAAAACGCGCCGCAAGCCCGCGTAAATTGCACGCCGCACGCACAGCCAGCGACGTTTGCTAGACCTGCTAAACGGGTTCTTGAGATTTCGTTTTGCTAAGCGGCACGAGGCCTTATTATTTCGCTGTGTGTTTGCGCACGCACGTTTAGACAATCGCTGTGCCGTATCTTCACCGCGGAAAACGTGAAAA
Organism: Ooceraea biroi; assembly: GCF_003672135.1. NCBI lineage: Eukaryota > Metazoa > Arthropoda > Insecta > Hymenoptera > Formicidae > Ooceraea > Ooceraea biroi. Next base: position 5,826,905 of record NC_039506.1, read on the forward strand.
TATATAATTTCACGTGAAATTATGACGTGACCTTTCTCTCTCTTGCTCTCGCTCTCCATTTCTCTTTCTTTCTGCTTCTCTTTGGCACGTTGTGTATTATAAACGACGTGCGAGAGCGCAAAGGCTTGATAAATATGTTCTTCTCGCACGGTAACCATTAGGATAAAGGGGGAAACGAAATTCAAATTATATAGCGGCATATAAATTTTAAACTCGCGCGCTCAGTTACTTCCTTTGTTGCATTATGGAGTTACAGACATGTACGGGATTAAAGGGAGATTCACGCTTGCGAAACATCGCACGAAATAACGTTGATAAAGATTTCATACGCGATGGACAAATTGAATCGAGCGGCGTTGAAAGAGGGATGTATGTATTATCGACGACTTTTACTGATTTAAAAACTCTCTTCTTCAACGCAGAAAGGACAGCTTTATTCAAGACTTTATTCCAAGATCTTTCTGTTGCCACAAAAGTCACGAGGAAGTTTCTCTTACCGAAGAATCAACGAGCTTAGGAAGAAGAGATGAAAAGTCCTTTTTCTTCTCCGTCTCCCTTTCTCTCTCTCTCTCTCTCTTTCTTTCTTTCTTTCTTTTATCCACTCATTGAATCATACGCTTTCTGGAGTAGATCCGCATTCGACTGCAGTATTCCGCGAGATGCGGGCATCCTGCCGCGTGTTGACGCATGTCCTTCCGGTATCCTCGTCTCTCCAATGAGGAATCCTCTCTCTTTCGTTGGCATTGCGCTCAAGCGTAGGAGCCGCATCGTCTGGGAACGAGTGTCAAGGGCAGCAGCAGACGAGAGAAGGTATCTGCCGGGGGGTTGGCTCCGCGGGTGCACACAATCGATATAGCCACTAAAGTTCATGGCGCGCCAGCCACCGCCAACCACCATCGTGTCCCGCTGCCGCCGCCTTCCCGCGGTTCGCCGACTCTGGTTTTATATCTCCGAATAGTGACAAGCTTTTTCCTCTTTTGCCACATACGAATCGAGATATACGCTGCGCGTGTTACTGTCGCCTATGCAATATGAAATGACCGCGGGTATGAATATTGAATTTGACGGGTTATTATACTGCCTCTTAACCGCATCCTCCATACAATTGCGCGATGATTTGGCCATTTGTGTCCCATCATTCAAACACGTGTGATTAGTATATTAATAATTTAGATACTATTCACTTTTCATTGTATTTCAATGATTTTATTGAAACGTTATTTCTTATCTTTTGAAGCTTGCATGCTTTGTCTATTATAAAATTAAAACAGAAATAATTTTTTGAAAATTAGATACTTATATAGGTATGAAAGTAGATTAAAGAAATCGTAAAAAACTTGACATGTTTCTTTGTGGCAATTTTCTAAGCATGCTTTTTAATTAACACTGGTTGAAAATATTTCTGCCCTATATGCATTTTGTGGATCGCGATAAATTGACTGTAACGAATAAATTTTTTTAAATTTTTGCTCGATCTCCCCGTGCGAAATCTTCGACCGCGCCCATATGCCTTTCGGACTTGAAACTGCCCGCAAATTTTTTCGTGTTGCGGTGCACAACGGGAGCGCAATATCCGGGTGATGAGGTGTAACCATAAAGAGGCGACCCTCGTAAAAGATATCACGTCGAAAACAACGTGCCGCCGACGCTGAAAGTTGATCTTTAAAAGGACCGTCGTAAAATGTGCGTTTGTAGATAAATTAAGTTTTTATGTATATGCTAATCTATAGATTAATGTGAAAAGGAGAGAGAGAATTGATTTTTTCTGCGCAATTTATTTAATATTAATATTTTTTTATTTTCTAACTTTTATTTTCTAAATGTTACTTTCTGTTTTTATATTTAACGTTTCTAAACATAAAATTTACTGTAATTTTACATTGTTCAGCAAGATTAAACGCAATTTATTGTCATTTTTTTAAACAAAAGCTGGTCATTTTTGTAACCATTTCGCATATACAATTTTGTATTTGAGAGAAATAACATTTTTGCATTTTTGCATTTTAGTTTATGCGTTATTCTCTAAACTATCATATAAAATATCTTATGCTTACAACGAAGCAGTACGCGTGCAGTATCGGTGTAAATAAGGCTTGTCTAGACTCTCAGGGCTTCTTCAGCCTTTAAAGATTCAGGAGGCACTTAAATTAATTGGCTTCCTAATGCTAGGAATCAACGAAGCTAAACGATATAATAAAGGAGTAACGCACGGCGATAATAAACGAGGAAAATTAGTGGCGCGTTATCAGCGTTTACCTCGATTGGCAAATTGTGCGGTTCTCTTCATACTTCCGTTCTTTATAAATATTTGCGTGTATTCCCGTATATATATTGTAATTTGAACCTTTCCTCCACAATTAAATAGTAAATGAATGGATTGCGAGAAAGTATTGTGAGTTTCTATGGCTCTACGTGTCGTATTTTGTTATCGCGATTAATATTAATACTTTTGAGGCTCAGATTACTGCTGAACTGGATATTAAATATGTATCTTAACAATGTATGCTTAACAATGCTTGCATGTGTAGACATGAATTGCGATGACATATATTATCATCTTTTTATAATACTTTTTATAATTTTATATATATATATATATACACAGGGTGTCCCAGAATTGTGTATGAAGCGCTCGTGAGCGGGTAGAATGCATCGAACTGAGAAGAAAAGTCCTTTGCCGTTTTGAAATTTTCGCAATAGTTAACGAGTTATTAATTATTAAAAATCGCTATATTAGTCCGGCCTACCGCCGAATGCAAGCGCGCGGCAAGATGCGACCGCCTAGAGATCGAGGTTGCTAGGCGCGCGGGGAATTGTTTATTACAAGTCGCTCTTGCCTAGCCATTGCCACTTGTAATAAACAATTCCCCGCGCGCCTAGCAACCTCGATCTCTAGGCGGTCGCATCTTGCCGCGCGCTTGCATTCGGCGGTAGGCCGGACTAATATAGCGATTTTTAATAATTAATAACTCGTTAACTATTGCGAAAATTTCAAAACGGTAAAGGACTTTTCTTCTCAGTTCGATGCGTTCTACCCGCTCACGAGCGCTTCATACACAATTCTGGGACACCCTGTACACACACACACACACACACACACACACACACACACACACACACATGTGTGAATGTAATAGAAATATTATACTTGAAAAATTTTAAATACGCGGAGAGAGTTGACAAATTGTGAACATCTCAAAACGATACATTTAATAATAAATACGGAGGTATTTATTATTAAATGTATCGTTTTGAGATGTTCACAATTTTACTCCATTATTCTGTGCATCCGTATTGTCTTTAAAGTATAAAAACTTTATATCAATATTTTATGATCTCTCGTGCAGTTTCTGAGTGTCCCTCTTTTATAGTCGTTGCATTTGTTTGAATAAATCGAGGTGGGACGATACATCGCCGTCAAGTTTATTACTTTCTCGTGCCATTTTTTTTTCGCGACGTGTATTCGTTACTGCGGTACATTTTCCTTTTTCCGTTTGCATAACGAGTGGAGGGCGAGTGTTATCGCGTTATGAGAGTCGCAGAACAATATAATGGATTACGGAGCCAGATTTACGACCGTCGTTTTTAAGCCATGTAAAGGAGAAGCTTATAGTCGTATTCGTTTAGTGCTCGATTTTAATTCCGTTTTTGTTTCAACAATAATCGCGAGCAATAATACTGTGCACGAGTGACTTTTCCGAAGAAATTACGCTCGATCCATTATTGTACACCATTTTCATTGTGCTAGTTTGCAAATTGTACGCATGTTCGGTGCATTTAGATCTCATTTTTAATACGGATAATAGGCTGCGTCGCGCTTATAGATTAACCTAATATTTTTTTTTTGCCTCTTGGATTTCTACATTAATGCATTTTTCGTCTCTATTAAAAAGAGATTATGTTAAGTATTTGAATTGTATATTGAATCGAGAAATTTTAATTTTAAAAGAGAAGTTGAACGATAATATAAAATACACGATGGGTTTTCTGTCATTTTCAGTGTTATATGCAGTTCAACTGCAGCGACCAACAGTTACTAGTAGATGATCTTATTTACAGTGATGCCGCGTTTAAAGCGCGATATTGTGAAAAAGCGCAGCAACACCATGACTGAATGGAAAGACGTTTGCGACCGGATTCCGCGGAGATACGACGCGGATAAGGCTTAGGGGAACTAAATCCAGGCTTACTCGCCGTGATAGATCACGTATTCGTTGCGCTGCGGATAAATCGCGAGCGCAACCCGTACGCTTCTTCTATGCTCCGGTACCTGTAGGCCGAAAATAATTAACGACCTTCTTATATCATCCGCTCTAAGAGCCTCTCTCGATTCCGCTCGGGTATTACGCCCCTGGCGAGAAACATACAACTAACAATAACAGCGGGTAATAAAACGCGGCGAGGAACCGCGTGATGTAGCGTTTCAGGGTAAACGGAGAGCCAAGTCCCTCATGCGCGTCCGCAAACCGACGTGATTCATGTTCGCCTTTGTCAGATCGATGATCGCGATCGGCTACGCGCGCGATCGAGATCTCTCGGGACGCGTCCGCATCCTTTATCCCGAAGGATCTGCCTGAACTATTACTAGAGATTTGTTAAAGTTTTGTGTTAACGATACCTAATTTCGATGGCTAGTCATGTGATTAATATAAATTCAGGTATTAAAATAGGAAAGTTGCGTATAACATTAGGATTAAAGGTACCATTATCTCTAAATGCCATCTTGTGAATGGACCACGATGAAAGTAAATAAAAAAATGTGTTTTTCCGGTGCATTTAAATCATACAAATATATTGGACTTTATAGATTTTTATACGTGAATGTTGTAAGAGTCTTTTTTTATTTATATTATATACAGGGTGAGGCACCTAAAACAGGCCACCTGAATATCTCGGCTGTTATTGGTGATAGAAAAAAATGTGTCAAACTTGCATGGTTTCGAGGGACACATAATTTGTTATAAATAGTTTTTTATTAGGTGAACGCGTAGAGGTCATATGAAGGTCAACTTCGTTTTTTTAAATGGTATGATATGTTTTTTTACGTACCATCTAGTAGAGCGTTTGAAGATGCGAATTGAAGATCACCCTGTATATATATTGTTTTTATTTTGTTCCAATAGTAAAAATGCTTTTTTGTAATCGAATATCAGTACGAATGACATTTTATTGCATTCAGTAATATAAGTTTGTGTAATTTAAAAATCTTTCTCTTGTGTGGGCTTTGAAAAATACAAAACTAACACGTGTAACTCTTTTAGTTTGTGGTCATGTTTATCTTTGGTTTATTCCTCTACTAAATATTGGGTCGTCCGGAAAGTTCGTGCCGATTTTGAAGGAAAATTCAAAGGCAACATTTTTTTATGTCGATAAATATTTATTGACTTATGTATGCACCGTTTCGTTTCACAACCTTTGTCCATCTTTCACGCAACCGGAAGATTCCATTCTCCCAGAACTTCTTAGGTTTCTCGGCGAAAAACTCCTCAAGGTGGTTTTTTATGTCGATCAAAGAGTTGAAGTTCTTGCCGCTAAGAGAATTTTGCAAAGACCTAAATAAGTGAAAGTCTGAAGGTGCAATGTCTGGTGAATACGGTGGGTGAGGTAGCACATCCCAGCCAAACTCCAACAATTTTTGTCGGGTAGTCAAAGAAACATGAGGTCTGGCATTGTCCTGATGGAACACGACGCCCTTCCTATTGGCTAATTCTGGACGTTTTTCCTAAATCGCTGTCTTTAATTCGTCCAGTTGCGAGCAGTATTTATCTGCATTTATTGTTTGGTTGTGTGGTAGAAGCTCATAATATAGGATTCCTTTCCAATCCCACCAGACACAGAGCATGACTTTTTTTGGATGAAGGCCGGCTTTCGGAGTGGTTAATGCTGGTACATTTCGCTTACCCCAGGATCTTTTTCATTCTACATTGTTGTAAATGATCCATTTTTCGTCACCCGTCACTAATTGCTTACAAAATGGTACGTTTTCATTGCGCTTGTACAGCGAGTCGCAGATGGAAATGCGATCCATTAAATTTTTTTCGGCCAAATTATGCGGAACCCATACATCATAGCGACTTTACGTAACCAAGCTTCACTACATGATCCTGGACAGCGGTTTTCGATATTTTCAGTATCTCTGCTAATTCACGTGTCGTGTAGCGCGGGTTATTCTCGATCAGTGTCTTGATTTGGTCATCATCAGTAGTAGAGGGTCTGCTCGAGCGTTCTTGGTCTTTAAGGTTAAAATCACCAGCTCTAAACTTAGCGAACCACTTACGTACGGTTCTTTCAGCTAAAGCGCCTTCTCCGTAAACAGAACATATCGAATTTGTTGCTTGTGAGGCATTTTTGCCTTTCCGGTAATAGAAAAGCATCAAGTGTCTAAAATGTTCTTTGTTTTCTTCCATCTTCAAAAGAGTACAAAACTGACACAAATCAATTTATCTCAAACAACTTTTTTCCTAAAGATGCGTTGAAATGTCACCTTTAAGCATATGTATATAAATCGTATGTTTTCAATAACATTGATATATTCAGACATGTTCCAACGCCATCTATTAAAAATCGGCACGAACTTTCCGGACGACCCAATATTATTAATTTAGTATTTTTTTATTCGCTTTAATGGAATCGTCCAGTTTGGCAGAAGCAATTAAAAGTAACATACGAAAATATTGTGTAACTATCAAAGTTTTGTCTCGATCGAGTTTTTTTTATAATTTCTCTAGTTTCAATATTTTATATCCTACCAACCAAATCCAGACATTGCAGATTTTCGTAAAATTCATGTTACAAATATTTTTTAAACCCTTTTCACAAAAAAATATTAACAAAAAATATCATGCGTTTTCCGGCATTCTTTGTTTTCCTCGTGCGCTATTATGGTTTACGTGCAATCGCAATGCGCCGGTGTACGCAGGAGAGAAGGGGGTAGCAAATTGTCCCTGTTACAAGTAATATTTCACTATCAATCACACGCGTAGCTCGCGGTCGATCATTCTACTCGGTGGAGCAGAGTAATTGCCGTCTGTCTCATGACAACTTTCCGCGGAAAGCCGTCAGAATGGAGTGACCGAGCGGGCAACCGCTGATCGATCGGGCGCGTGTGGTTGAAATCGAAGTTCCGGAAAGCCATTAGTAGCCCCGGTCATAATTTCACGTTTACTCGCCACGACACCGATATCGCGTGCAGCTCAATTGAGGAAGCGTATCGTGTCGCGCGCCGAGCGGATACGCGAGATTGCACTCTGCGCGACTCTCGGCGAAATCTCATCGTTGGTCAACATTCAGATTCGTCAACGTACTCTATCCATCGAACCTGTTGTGAGTGCATCGAACGCGCTTTTTCCAATTTTTCACGAGTCGCATTTCTGAGACACTTCAGCGATTTTTTCGACTTTGGCGCGCGTGTTGTGTGGAAATTTATCGCTTTGCTTGTTCGATGGCACGGCGATGCGATCGAGCATCACGAGCATCACCTGGGGTATCACTCGAAAGAGTGTCTATGTTGCCGCAAAAACGATGGAAAATAAAATAGACGGAGAATAAGCTGGCAAGGGAAATCAGCTAGGAAAGGGAATTGGTTTCAGAATCTATATCAATAATGAAGGTACCTAACAATTTGACGCTCGTGGGTCGGTAGACCACCCTTGCAATGTATTTTCTCTTCCTACTGTCCCTTCCGTCGCGGCCCCTCGATCTTCCTCGCAGCTTCCCTTTTCTTTCTGTTCCCATTTTTCTGTTCTTGTTCCATCTTGTCGCCCTCTTCACTTTATTTCCTTCCTCGCCTCTATGGCATTTTCTTCCCTTGTTTTCATCTACATTGCATCCTACGTCGATGCCGTCCTTCGTGCTCGCGGTAGAGGCACAAGGTAGAATCCCATGGGTTCTATAATAAGACGTATCGTATCGTGTATACCGTCTGGTACTGCACGTGTACCCGTGATTCCGTGATTGGCCCTGTACCCCGCAATCTGCCTCGTACGTGATCTATGCGCCTGCTTACGTCCTTTTTGCTCGCCTGTCCTTCCTCTATCACCCCGAGCGACCTGTGTGTATCTCGTTGGCGCGCGAATGAAAAAGAGCCTATGCAAATCGCGACGCAATTAAGAAGGGTAAAGCATGGCGCCCAGACCGGGGGTCTCGATATCCACGACACAGCGGGATTTTATCACGCATTCTGTACACGACGTGAACTCCGACCACGCAATGCGTCCGGATCAATTGAGTTTCAACATCGGCCTTTTTTCGCCTGATATCGCCATCGTGAAGACATGAAAAGAGCTTGCGAATCCTCATTTAGCGCGTCCTTTGTAAAACATGATTTACGCTGTCATTTCTTGCATTTATTATGCTAAAAGTCTACGTGACAACGAAAGTGCTAAAAGAGGGAACAGTAATAAGTTTGCGATTTACCTTGTAGGCCGGAAATACCCCGTCTGTTAGCAATCAAAGGACGCCACTCGTCTCGCGGGATCAGCTCGAGCGAGCAGCTTGAAAGATCGTGTATTTGCGGCTATGCCGCAACGGGAATTTACTATGAAAAAGAGAGAGAGAGAGAGGGAGAGAGGATTTGCGACAGCGGTAAAGGAACGTGGAGCCGCAGGGAAACGCGTAGACGAGGGAAACGCGACGGAAATTACGACGAACGCCGTCGTAATTCAGCTCAGAATTTTTTCCTCGTCCTGCACACTCGTCGTCTTTTCTTAAGCTCCACTGTTGCTCGAGCACACGGCGGATTATCCCACGTTACTGACAAAGCTCGCATGACCGCGAGCGAGATGGAAATGGGAAATGCTGTTACGATGATATGTAAAATTGAGAGATGTCAGGTGGTCACCCTCGAGCGAAAATCGAGTAAAAAATAAAACGGTGCCGAAGTGGAAAATCTCCAGCGCAACTGGTTCCCGACTAGTCGGTCTCACAAATCCGCGCTCACGTATTGCGTAACGCTCATGAAAACTTTACGAGGGTCTGGGTCTTGGCACATTAAGCGAATTTTTTCGGAATCAACGGACGCGCTTGGAAAACCGGCTGAAAAATTCAAGCCGGCAGGGATTATATTCGTTGCCGAGAATCGTGGGAAGGGTTCTCCTTGCCGTTCCGAGCGTACGTCAAGTTTTTAATTAATTTGTACTGACGCCGAGGCTCAGCCTGACAGTGCGGAAATTAACGGAGTGATTTATTAAGTTAGCTCGAACTTAACTCAAATATAGACATCTACGTCGCCTAAACTTCTCTTTTTACCATTCAGGAAAGATATACAAACGAGCGTGAGGTAATTAATTTTTCTTTTAATCAATTTCATTTTCTAATATCCGTACTACAATGAGAAGTTTATTGTTTCTTTTTGCATACTTTATATCTAAATATAAGTATAAATGTAAGTTTAGGCACATAGTGTGTACTATACGCAATCAGGTTAAACATTTTCAAGTCTGATTAACATTGGTTATCATGGTGAACGATCCATTACAACGCTTGAGTAACTACGGAAAAATGGAATTTTCCGTTTTCAATTAAAGGGAGGAAGTCTGCAATTTCTCGACGGCGATACGTAAAAGGAGAAAGAAGCTTCGAAATGGGAGCACTCGGCTGCAAGGCTTCGTGTTTAATTGTGTGCAGAGAGATAAAGGAGAGATAATGATTCTCTCTTTTAAAAATGTCTCAAAAAGAATTTTGGATTGTTCCGAGAATGAATCAAAAGATTAAAATTAGAGATTCGAGATCGATAACAATGAGAGATTTCATTTTGCAAGGCAATATTATCTCTTTTTTGTTTGTTATACTCTTATTAAATTATAGATGTATGTAATTTTAGTGCCATATTTATTTATCGTTAAAATAATTTTAGATGTATCTCATGCACGGTAAACTTTTACCTTTAATGAATCGCAGTGAAATATGCAGGAAATGTTGCAACTTATTATGTTCGATCGTCATTTTGTTCATTAATGAGCAAATAATGATTTCGCGTAATTGCGTATTAATGCGCTTTCTATAGGAATTACATTTGAATATTGTGAAGCGTAAAGCATTCGCAACACAGTATAAATCTCCTTTGTAATAATTTATTACATGTTCAGAAGGCTGATTAATTAGGGATTTACCCATCATTATCAGAGTTACTTGAAAGTATCTGTCTAGTAATTTAAGAAGATAAGTGAGTGATGATCTTGAATAACTTTATCGATACTTGATAACTTGGCCTTTTCGTTATTAATGACACCTCAACTTGGTTTTCTGGCTCACTTGTTTTAGCAACTTGCTAATTTAATTTATCTGATCAGCGCATTCTCTGTCTCTCGACGTAACAAATAAAACATTACGAAGGCTCTTCCCTTTTCCTTCGCAGCTTATCTGTAAATCCGTGGCACATGCTCGCATGTTTGCAGGCACGTTCTATCTCCACTGCCTCTAATGGCAATAGAATGATTAAGATGATAACGCTATGCAACTTTGCTTTCGCTTTATCTTTTCTCGCATTTCCTGCCGTGCCCGACACATGTGACTTTTGCGATAAAACGAATAAATGTTACATTATTTTTTGATTGTAATTAAATTTTAATTATTTTAATTGTGTTCATTATGTTCAACGTAAAAGAAAATGTTAAAAACCTTACTATTTCATGATGTGTTAATTAATTAAAATACAAGTATAAATTCTGTTATACTGTAACCGAACGTGCTAAAAACATATTTATGAAAAGTGAAGATTCTATAATAGATTATAAAAATACGAAGTATCTTCGTTTTATATTTCCTTAATTAAAGTCTAATCTATGATTAATACAACGAAAATACTACACAATTTTAGCATTGTTCAATAATTAACTCGCGTTTGATGCGCCAAAAATTCCGTTGTGCCCAACAAAGAGGCAGAAGCCTATCGCGCATTCTCTTCCGTACAAAAACTACAAGATCTCTCTCGCTCCGTTAATTGGATCCCGATCTATCTCTGCCAGGAGTTTCTCCTGCGACACCTTCGCAGATTTAGATCTCGCGTTCGCCGTTTCTCCGTTCGTCTTCCTTTGCCGCCGCTGAAAGAAGCGGGCGTTAATTACTGGAGCGCTAAACGCATTGAGGGAAATCGTCGCTATCACGTCGGCCCGTAAAAGAGAACGTGCTTTAATTACGATCGCGATACGTTTGTACGCGAATTGTGCGACCGGCCGGAAAACCATGCTGGAACCGTGTCTGCTCTTTTCCTCCTCTTTTTCTTCCTCGTCGCCTTCTTTTCCGTCGCCATCGCGCGGTGTCAGCTTGCTCCTATTTTGCTCCTCTTCCGCTACCTCCTTCTCTCGCTTCTTCAATCGTCGCTCGGCTAACTTTCACCCGTGCGGATCGGCCGTCTCCTCTGCTCCGTCGAGAGTAAACGCAGTCGATAGATGATACCTTCCTGTCTCTACGTCCATGCTCCACCGTGCGTTCGCAGATGTCTGGGTTTCGTAATAACGCGACTTTCGCGGATGCAACGCGCAGCGAAGGCGCGAAACAAAAGCGGCTGCGTGAACCTTTGATGTTGCATCAAGCGAGTAAGACTGTGTTCGTTTGGCATTCAACACGTAAAGAAGTCGATCCTTACTACGAATAAAAGCGAAGCAGATATCCTCGGCAGGAGAAGCAAAGGATAATATAAGTTTGTCTTGAAGTGAGAATCAAACAGATGTGTCTTATTTTGATAATCCGTTTGTATTACGAAGCATGTTGATTTTTTGATGTCCAAAGAGCAAAGAGCGGATATAGTCGGACTGTGTGTGTGTGTGAATCTCCTTTGTTACGAACACGTGCTTGGCTTCAAGCTACTCCGCAACCTCGACTTCTTGGTCGACCGCTGTAATAAAGTCAGATTTGCAATAATCAGAAAATATCGTTAATACCGTCGTGCGCGGCAGACATATATATGTGTTTCCATTAAACCAGTAATAGATAGGATCTCTCAAAATTGGAAATTATTGTACAAATTCAGAACTGGAAGAAAGTATCAGAATTTTCAGAAATCCTTTTTATCCTTCTGGGAAGATTGTTTCATCATTAGACTCCTTATTTCTATATTCTTATTACGCAGAGAGAATAAAATACTTTAGACCATTAAAAATGATTTACCATAAAGACCATTGTAATGAGTTTGAAATAAGAAAAAAATATTTTTTTTCTTAAAGAGTTTATTTGAGGAAATTGTCTTTTTAAAGATACTATATACTTTTTCCAATATAAGTATCTATAATTTATAATAACTAGTTAGAAGATACAATAGAAATTTAAACGTAAAAAAGGAAACTGATAATTAAAAATTATTCTGCATATAAGGCGATATTCGCAATAAAGTTTCTTGTCTTCTCAGAGACTTTGTGTTTGTCCGAGTACCCGCGTTGTGCCGCTTAATAAGGACACGAGGAGAGGCTTCGAACAAAAGGTAGGGCTTGGTGAATGTCGAAAAAAAGAGGTGTAGGAGATGGTGAGGGAGATATTTCGTTGCAACATCCTCGTGGTCCACGTTGGTCTTGATATCTACATACCAGTATTATGCTTCGACCTATATAGATATAATGAACGATATTATTTAATTCTCTCTCTGCATTCTAATTTTGTTCCTTTTAGCGAAATGTGCGGAAAAATTGGCGAACGAGATGCGGATTAGTGCGAATTAACAATCCAATGACTATGCTTTTAGAATAAATTCTGCTCGAATTAGTAATGGTTAGCGAGTTTTACAAAATTCTCTGCATAAAATTCAGATAATTCTATATGGAATATATCATTCATAATTCGACTTGAAAGATTAGACTTGCAGCAAGGACAAAAAAACTTTCGCAAATTAAGTTTTAGCACTATAAATGCATAAACTTTATTTTTCAATTTATTTTATTCAGATTACCTCCATTTGAAAACTTTTTTCATTTTTTTTCCTATTAAAAGATATTAAATTAAAAACGGTAAATAATAATTTGCAATATAAAAGAAAGTGATTCCAAATTAATGAAATAATTTAGAAAACTACTTGTATACGTTTGATATGCTTGATGATGCACTGTTCTTTTATGCATCAATTATATTACATCCTTTAAATGAAGTGAGCATTGATGAATTAACAGAAACTTGGTTGACTGAGACCCGTAATTTCTCCTTCGACTTACACAAAGGGATAGACATTTCCGACGAGCGGCCGACGTCGAAGAAAGAGATGTAGGAGGTGGTGAGGCAAACAGACGGTTGCGACACGCTCCCGTGGTCTACATTCGTCCCGATAGTTCAAGAGTACAGAGTCCTTCTCTTTCTTTCTCTCTCCCACCCCCGCTGGCCACCTGGTGTTTCGCGGTCCTCCCGTCCTTCTTCGTTCCCGTGCTATATAATACCGATCTCTATCCGCCGGGCCACCCCACACACCTCGTACCCCATCGTCTCTCTATCTCTCAAACGAGATATAGTTTAGATCGTTACGCGTCGCGGCTTTCACTTTTCCGCCTCTCGAATGGCCGCTCTACCGCGTCGCTCGCGATGTGGGTGAGAATCGGACGGTCGTTGTGTGTGCAGCTGTAGCTGCAACTGCGAAGCTGCGACGATTTGCCGCGACTACCGCTCTTGCGCCGAGATCGATTATTTTTCTCGCGTCTCCCGGTCGCTTTGTTCGTAGCCACAATATTTCGGTCGTGTCAAGTCTTCGGTTTTGGAATATCTGAAAGGCACTATCGTCTTGTTTTTCGTTCTGCCAACATCGATTTATTTTGCGAAAGCAACAGAAACACGTTACGCGTTGATCAAATTTATTTTTTAATATTAATTTTGAAAGGTATTTATTCACGAGTTTGTGTAGTTAATTCTACTAAGAATTGCAAAATGCTAATTATATTTGCATTTGCATTTCCCAAACTTTCACATGAGACAATACGCTTAATATGTACGTATTATTTAATGGTATTGGATACCACGTGGATGACATTTGCGTTAGTAATGAATTCATTTCATGGAAATCGTCGATTCAACGAGAAATGAGGTGAACGCGTTTGCGATGAACCGAGCACCCGAGATATTGAGAAAATCGAGTGAAAGGTAACAATACCATAATGGCATCGCGAAATGCTGCGAAGCATTAAATGCAAATTCTATTTAAGACCTGAAATGCAAACGACGCAGAAGTGAAATAAACACGGGATCAAACGCTTTGAGCAAAAAAGAGAAGAAATATGAAAAATTAATACCCTTATGTTTCGAATATTTGTATTTCACGATCTCAAGTCGCGACTGCGAGACGCGTTTCACTTTGACGCTCGCGCTTTATTACATTGTATTCTCGATAAGATGCACTTTCGCGCTTTTAAATTGAGAATATTATGCGATCATAAACGCGTTACGGGAGGATACCTTGCGCTTTTATTACGCTACTTTATTTTACCCGAACATAATCTTTTTCGCGGAAATCATGACTCCCAGACGCTATCGCAGAAATTTATGCAAGGTTCGTGCATCAGGACTAATCTCCCGCGAAATAACCGTCCCGCCGGGAGAATGAGAGCTCGTGGTGAAATCCCGTCGACGAGATCTCACGCAATCTCGTAAGATCGATATAAACTCGAGAAACGAATGATCCCAATGGGGCATTATATAATTAACGTTTATCTCCGCCGCGTCTTAAATTTGCTCTCCCCAATTAATTTCGTAGTCTGATTTTACCGCGAGACGCTGCCGCGCGTCGGGATTTTATGGTATCCACTCCGACGAGCGGCAGCCAGCGGTTTGGAAGGTGGCGGGTTTACCGTATACACGTTGCTCTTACCGGCACGCACGGTGAATGGCGCTCACAGAGCGCGTTCTTGATAAATCACCGTGTGCACCACCGTGTGCACCCACAAGCATTAATGCTATTATTATTTACGATCAGTTTGCGCGTGCGGACACCCACGCGAGTTGCAATTTACCGCGGTGAAGTGGGATCGGTGAAGTTTCACGTTCGCACGTGTTCGATCCGAGGGTTTCATACGGTGGAATCCACTTTCCTCCAACTGTCGCGTTCTATTGTGCAGCTGATGTAATTTTACACAAAGGGCAATAGTGAATATTGCGTTCAACACGTAACTCGTTACATCATGGTTATTTGTAGCATGATACTACTTTGCACGACTCGCGTGACATTTCGGATGCGTATATTGTCCGACGTATTTGGATTTATGTTTTCGCTCGCGCAGATTTCAATTGAGGCATAATTACGGAACTTATTACTGAACGGAAGCCGCGTTTCATTGAATAATGGAAAGTAAAATATGGAAGTCATAAATGAAATTTTATTTTAACTTTCATCATTAGGTTTCCATTATTAGGTTAGGTTTTATATCATATAATCGAATATAATATACGAAATTTCAAGCCTGAAATATCATAAAAAATGAAATATCCAGTAAATTTCCGCTGGGAACTCTCAGATTCGCATAAAATATATTTCTGAAGTTCGCTGCATTTCTGAAACGCTCGATATTAGATCCGAGAATTATTATTTGTTGTCATTGGGTGTGCCTTTCTTTTAATTGTACGAATTCGCATTATGCATGCCGGTCACTAGTGATTCGCAAGTTGTTGCATGTACGTTCGTGTACATACGCACACGAGATCCGGCAGATGCTGATGCAATTTGAATTAACGCTGAATTGTACGTAATGCACGGCAGTAAGACCACCCATCGAAGACGGCGGTGGTACATAAGCTGCTAATTTGGCCGAGGCAAGCTACGAAGCAGTTAATTAATTCCCCGGATTACGTCCGCTGATTTAACACTATCGCGAGATCCCGTCCGCGTGTCAGCGTAATCAGACGCATAGCTCGAGTAAACTGGATCGTGCGGGGCTTTTCGCGGAGTGAAAGCCAAGACGATAAGGCTCCTCTTTTTCATTTTGCGAGATATGGGAGCTGTCGGACGCGTTTAAATATCTTGATAGTGATTTCTTTTCATTACAAAAGTGTGTAATGAACCAAGAAACGCGATATGCCGGATAGGGTAATAGCGTATTTAAAAATATATCTCAGAGCAGAACTATAGTTTGTTATAATCGTTTCCTTTCGCACCTTATCGTAGATAGAAACTTTTCATCTGATCGAGTGATATAACAAGACTTTCGGGAAGTTTTACAGGAAGCTTGTGGGATACAAAAATTTTTCTAAGTCTTTAAATATTTTTGATAAAAGCTGGTAAAATAAACGTAATTTGTATCTAAAGTCTGGGAAAATTTCGAGGGCAATGACAGCGCTATGTTACTGTACTATAAAATGATGTTTATGTGCAATTTTAAATTATCTGTATTTATTACTTTTTAGTTTTAATTACACTTATTTTTATAAATTACGTGACGTTTGAGACTTCTGCCATCTTCTTGAAAAATATGTGCTTAAATAAAGAGAGAGAGAGTTTCCGCTACCGGAAAAAGCTAACGGAAGTTTTATCTCTAGCGGTAACTTGTCCGGGTTTCGAGTAATTGAGTAAGGGACGGAAGGGTGAGCCGTTGCTATGGTACAGTACAGGAACCATAAACGGGATAAAGCATTACGAAGTCCCACGACAACAGGCTCGCGCACTTTTCTGGCTGCAGGATGGGCCGTTCGAGCGTGTCGCCTTAACGAGCCGGGAAACGGAAACCCGTCCTCGCAGATCCGGGAACAGGTTTGCCGCCGTGGCGTGTAATTGTCGCTTGTTTTCATTGCACCGTAACATTGTCGATGAATCTGCATGTTGTAAGTCGCCTGAGCATCTCTGCTGTTTCTTTTTTATTCGCGTCGCTGGGAAAACGTTAGGGAAATCGAGTCGTTTTCCTCGTTCGAACCGTTCAGACACAATGAGAATCAGAGCTGAATTCATAGAGTATATTTGTATATAAATTTCACACGATTCTGTACGTGCAAAATATTTAGGTCAGAGAAGGATTAAAGACATTCTTGTTCCTCCTGTTTAAGAATTTTAAATATATGCGACATCGGAGCTCGTTTCGCCACGAGCGAGATCAGCGAAAACAGAGCAGGTCTCAGAGGGAATAAAAATTTTACAATATTTTAAATGTGCTGTGCAAAGTAAAACATTTTTTTGAATTACGTTTTTCTTATGGTACATTCGATCTCTCTCGGGATATATTTCTGCTATTATTTCTGCTCTGTGAGAAGTAATATTTTAGCTTCATTAAAGGAGAAGATACACAAACACGTTTCTCGATGCAAAAGTTTTTCTTTGGTTTAGAGAGTACTTTCCGTATAATATGTCGTATAGCCGGGAGACGTAAATTTTCCCCTTGCTATCTTCTCTGCAACAACAAAGTTCTTGTTTCGTTGTCGTGGAAATATCAGCGGAATTTACTCCGTGGTTGTCCTCTTTGCGCGTAGCCGGGAAACCACGATGGCGCATCGATGCATCCACACGATTTTCAGGTGATATGCACTTGTGCTCATAAACGTATTCTCTTTCGCACACATTATCCTCTGCACTTGTATTATATTAATTTACCGTTACCTTTTGTTACAGTTTCTACTCGTTACTGCTTTTTAATTGTGATCTCTGTATTGTTATTATTTATAATTAATACTTCTTTTGTTATTTTAATATGTGATCATTACCTGAAATTTTCTATATAATATGGTAAAATGGTAGGTAAATATTTATAAATATATATGAGAAAAATTTTAAATAGTCTTTCGCGATAAGCGAAAAAGATACCGCTAACGAAAATTAAGTAAGTACTTACTTTGTGCTTGTTTTGCAGCTTTTAAATAATTTTTTTTGATATCCATTTGCGTAACTTGTTACGCGTGCTGGTTAAAGCATCTATTAGCATTCGTAACGCACTTGCGCATAACACTAATTCGAGATTACGTAATACCGGTAGCAACTGGATAAAATTATATATTTAAATTCTTGTGGTATATGCAAAAATGAGAGGTATATCATTATCATCTGCTTAAGCATGATTTTGATGCGCCCAACTTGGCAGGAAGTTTTACGGTACAACAACATATATTATTTCAAGAATTCGTAGATATAAATATTCCATTTGTACGTAGTCAACGCATAATATATATGTGTAAATATTATATTTGCGAATATGGGAGATCAAGAAACATATAATATTTGATATATAAATAGTTTATATCTTGAAATAACAGTGTATACCTAATTTTACACAGATTGGTGGTTACTTTGGATTATGTTCTCTCTCTTTATGAAAATAAAGGAGTCACTGTTGTAAATTAATAAGTTGCACAGTACCGGTTATAGTATTATAAATTGATCGGTGCAGATAAGATAATACCTCATGATTACACTGTCCGATATACATCCCTGAATCGGTACCATGTTCCATACCAATTTTGTGTCATTTCCACGTTAATTTCTTGATATGCATCGAGGTTTTTCTGCAGTCACTATGTGACATCCGGCAGAAGAGTGAAAAATGAACGAAATTTAATACATACGAACAGAACGTCTTTTCGCGATTGTACCAGACATAGTGACGTACGAAAAAACATACGGAAATACCAGTCGGCCGGGTTTCTTGCTTCGGGTACCTCTTTGCGTTGCTGAAGGGGACATTCTCACGACTTTTAAATGCGATTGAAGCGGCGACGTCCCCGCGGAAGACAATATCCACGTCTTGTCATGATTTCCTTCACAAACGCGGCCCGCTCGCCAACGAGGAAGGCGACGTCGACAGTGAGATATCGCAGAGACCCTTTTTTCACGTCGTCGTATCCCGACCCGCTTTAAATTCCCCACGAAACGTCACCGACATCGCGCTGGAACGGCAATTCCGCGACGACGACAAAAGAATCGCTCGTATCTTAATGGGATGATCGCGCGTGATCGCGTTGGAACATCTCCGTAGTTCTTTATTCTTAATCGATCACTTCCTTCATCATAATTTTACATTGCGTTTCGTGATTCGCGTTTCTCGTAATTTTATAAAAGCATCGTTTTGCCATTTCAGTAATAACTTATGTGTATTATTTGATTTGCGCTTGACTGGCGCAATATATTACCTAAGCGATTCGTGCATTAATGCATTATAAAACAACAAAATAAACATCAACACGGAAATGTGAGTGTCGCGCAATGATTGGGCAGAAATCGCGCAAAACACTCGTACTTTCTCCTCGAACAACTTTCATCCATTAAAGCGTACCGTATTCCGATAAAAGCGATCGTGTCCTAGCACACTTAGCGTTAAAAATTTCTACACAAAACCTCGTGCTAGCAAAAAATACTGTTATTCCGTGAACAAAGTATGTTATATATCTTCATCTTAATGTAGATCAATTTGCTGATGCATGTAATTTTTGAGCACGGCTGTTGATTCGACGAAACCACCCGATCTCCACGGGGGATGATGCTAATCGACAAGAGTGAATATTCGCGCGCTAGTCGATTCCAGCTATTTCATTAAGCAAATCGCATAACTGATCAAAGGTAGTGCCTCGCCGAGCTGTAAACTCCACGTTACACTCGGTATTCGGTGCAGATTCAATTTCACCCGAGTCCGTCGGCAGTTTAATATACGTGGCCCACAAGCTGAGCACGCGAAGTCGTCGGGGCTGTATATGGACGCGGCTCCATATATGCGCGCGTGAAATGGAGAAAGAGAGAAGAAAGAACATGAAAGAAGAGGTTTATCAATATGCGGGTGGATAAAAGGACTGAGGGGGAAAACGATGGCAGGAGAAAGAAAGCGGAAGTGGGTTAAGGTCATCGTTCCACATCCGCGTAGGCGTCATCTCTCTCTCTGTTTCGGAATAAATATTTCAGAAACGTTTAATACGCGATGGACAATCTATCGAAAGAAACCTGGCAGGAGATCATTTCATCATGATGATCGATTGGCGCGAGGAATTTTTTAACGATCGCGCCCGCCTTCACGCCGATCCTACCGCGAAAAGCGGCTGGTTCGGCATTGTAATTCTAACCGCGTTCCAGTTCGGCATTGAGTTCCATTTCTCACAGTGTAATTTCGTTAGACTGAGCAGCATAATTGCCAAACTACGTGAGCATTCCTACGACCCACTTTTCGGCACGTCCCACATTGACTAATCACGATCGTCAAGACGGCTAATAATCTGTTTCGGCAATCGTGCAATTGCGATCAACGGACCTAATGTTCGTGCCCGAAAACATTCCACTCCATTGGCAGCGATCAAGATCCGTCTTCGCGGAGTGAGAACCGCTGCGTCAAACGATTTTGGTCAACGTGACCGCTTCTCGAGGAATGTCGAAACCGCCGGCCCTTGAGGAACAGTCGGAACGGATATCGAAGTGAGGGCGAAGTGAGTTTCCGACACGAGCTGGGTGGTTTCGCGGAGCATGCGGTTAGCCGTCGAGCTGACCGAGAGGCGGAGAACAGGCCGAGCACGTTTGTTCCCTTTTACGTACACTCGATTTGTGATGGAGCGGCAGGAATGCTCCGACGAAGATACCGAGGCGGAAGTCGAATGCTGGAAACCAGGACGGACGGTGTCTTGTGTCCTCTGCTCGCTTCATTGTACAACTGTCACGTGAGAACAGAAACGAAACCCCCGCTGTAATTTCGCTGATGACGGATTTAATTACCTGCCTCGCCGTCGAAAAAGGGAGACGGGAATTGCGAGACGTGAGGCTTTGCGGCTGTATGATGATCTTTATCCGAGACCAACAATACGGTAGCATGTTCGTCTCCCTCGGATTCTCATCTCGTGAGCTCAAAGAGGAGAGAACGCGCGGTTGCTAATTATTGTGATAGAGTGACAAAGGATTATACAAATACGCGGAGGACGCCTGCGAATCTGCCATGATGAAAGGGGATCCCTTTGCATAGAAATAGTCACTTTGCGAAATTAACAACGTTTCGACGATAGTAAGCTGAATTGCTCCAGTTTGATTTCTGTTTCAACAAATTCATAGTTAATTAAAAAGTGACTGCATGAAGAGTGCGTGGGAGGCAAAATATTTTTCATTTTTTACACTTGACTTGTAAACTTTCATTCATGATTTAACTCAGATTAAAATATGTGTAATACCATCGAGTAGAATATGGAAATCGGTGGGAACTGAAATCGCTATTAATTTAGGACACACATAGTTATAATCACTTCGGAACGTATGGAAGGTATACATGCAATGAATTTAATTAACAAATAATTGGAACACGATAGATTACATCAGCTAGCGAATTATTACTAATAAACATGGGATCGCGATCAATCATGTTTTCATCGTCTATCCGTGGAGATAATAAATTGCGTATGCGTTTAATACGTTACCGAGATGATCGATGGTGGAAATAACAGATTTATAGCCAATCAAGTTTCAGAAGTAGTAAAGAGTGTAATAAGATTCTAGTTTCTAGCAATAACGGTATATATTTCAATTTAATAATAAAGAGATTTTATAGATTGGAAAGTATGGAATTATCTTATAAAATTCGTTTTTCTTTAATAAATTCTTTTTCTGTATCACTTTTTTTTAGAGATTTTAAGTACTTTTTAATAAAAACCGATTGGTTAACACTATGATTTTAGAAATATAGAGTACGTTAAATTTAATGACTCATATTTTATTATAATATTTTCTAGTTGCATGAAATTGGCCATTACAGGAGAATCTCAATTATTTCACGCAACTCATGTTAGCCAATGTTGGCTTTTGCTTTAAGTGAAAAGTGGAATGGTCAATTAGCGGACGACCAATTAAGTTACCGAAGTTGTTCGTCTATCCAGTCAATCTCAAAATTAGTGTGCACGATACAAGTGCAGAAACTTAATTATGCGTGTAACTGTTATCATAATAGTTGTTTATTTGGAGAATCAGTTCTACAGTAACAATTTAACATATTTTATGTCAAAATGTCAAACTCTATCGTTTGCCCTAAATTGCGATTTTACGTTACAGCGCACAAGAACCCCGCATTAGTGGTCAGGCGAGTAATTACGCTGAAATTTCGTCATGGTGATTATCAATGAATCAAAATTTTCAACATACTTCGAATGAATTCCTAGAATGCCAATGTCATTTATTAAATGCACTATTTAATCTAACATATAGCAAATTTTTATCAGAAATTTTATTACGTGGCTATCAATTTTATTATCAAGAAACTATTATATGTTTTCAGTTTAGTTGTGATTCGTTAAAATGTTTTAATTTGAATAAGAAGATTTGGATTTGGATAAGAAGTATTATATCTTACATTAAATATCAACATTCATTTATTATGTACGGACCAATTGAGTGCAATTATTCCTAAGGGGCAAATTTTTATTGAAAAGTTTTGCAGAAGGTACGTTCTAAATTTACGACTTTATATAGGAGCCAAAGTCGCATGGTTATGCATTACCACAATTCTTCAGGGGGTTACCAAACCGGAAACAAAGTGCTCCGGATGAAAATT
This sequence comes from Ooceraea biroi, assembly GCF_003672135.1. NCBI lineage: Eukaryota > Metazoa > Arthropoda > Insecta > Hymenoptera > Formicidae > Ooceraea > Ooceraea biroi. The sequence goes on from NC_039506.1 coordinate 5,849,287, forward strand.
AAGTCTCCGCAGAACGGGTTTCCTTTTATGGACGAGTGGAGGAACTCGCGTGTTACGTATTACAAAGTAACGCTTTAATTGCATACCGGGACCGGTATAATTTTCTAGAACTATCATCGTTACGTTACGTTACCGTTATGATCGGGATCATTGTACCACGTGAACATCGTTATTCAACGCGGGGCTCCGTATTTTTTCTTATCGCGAAAATGCCAATTCCGTCATCCCGGGTAAGCATGATCGCGCCAAGAACGCGCTTAGAAGAACTTTTCTCATCATCGCGCACGTCTGCTCTCGGCTCTCCGTTATTTATAACCGATATATTATCGACACGGATATCCCGTAAGTTTACAACTCACGATTACATTGTAGAACCGACCGCGAGCGGGGTTTTCCACACCGCATACAAAATTTACAATAACGCATTCGCTTTATAAACTTCTCTACGAATTTGGTGGATTTTATTTTTCTTCCTCGTATATCGCCGAGATAAGGTAGTAATTTTCCACTCGGCGACGTATCCACACACCACGGAACTTTCCAGCGGTTCGTGCGGTACGAATGAACAAATACACGCTGCGAAACATCGATGATCGCGATTTTTAGAGTAATAAACTCTCGCATTTTTGCTTGTCATCGTAATTACGTAATATTACAAAAATTGCCGCGATTGCCAGGAAGTAACGCGCGGTATTAAAAGTTCCCTGCCATTATCGTAAAGTTGTATCGACTCGCGCGTGTATAGGTAGCCGAAGGGTTAATTACTTCGTTATACGCGCCCTTATGCGCATGGCCGTGCGAGCGAGAGGAATTACGAGCATCGCGAGATAAGAAGAAACACTGAATGAAAACGAAGAACCCTGAATGAGTGCTCTCTTCGAGGTGCAGCAGCAGATGTTCATTCGTCTGCTCTGAAATTATCCCCGGCGCGTTTCCATCTCGTGAAACGCGCATAAAGAATGTTATTACGGCGTCGTACTTGTCCCGTCTTTCGTTTCAACGTCCGACATCACAACGTTTTGTTCCATGCCTGCGTCCTTGCCCTTTTCACGGCTTCCTTTTTTGTACGCGTATGTAAGGCACACGTATACGCGTACACACACACACGAGAAACGCGCACAAATCTATGAAGTGAAATTATCTCTATAGATTTATCTTCTCTTACTTTAGCATGATGTGAAAAACAAGCCTGCGAATTTGTTTATGTTACGTATTTTGTACAGCGTAAAGGGAAATTATATTTCTGAATTAATTTTTCCGTTAAAATGTTGTTTATCATATGCTGACGAGTGAACAATAAATAAAAAAATCATATCAATATCTCTGAAAAAATAACATAGCTTCTTTTCAAGTTGAAAACATTTAAGACTTTTTTGTGAGATGTCTGAACTATATCTCGGCTAAAAATGGCAAAATGTTATGCGATAATATCTCGAACATGAAAATAGCGTGGCCTACTTAAACATGTCAAAACGGTATCGACGTCATCGATGGTGATTAATTTTAATCGTTTTCTGAGGAATCGTTTATTGAGGAAAGATTATCGAGATCGTAATATTAGATTTCTAAATCTTATTAAAGTCTATAACTGTTTCATGTTAAAGTAGGAAACACGATAAATACTTATACTTACAAATATGTAGGTATTTGTTCCTCTTACACAAATTCGGTAACAGAAGTGGATAGAGCAGCAACAGGATATTTCACATAAATGTTACGTAGGGAGAAAATAACTCCTGATCTGAGCGTCGCGCTCTCTCATAACGCCAGCACTCATTCACTCTAATTCTTCCGTCTTCTCCGGGATATTTCCGCAGAGGAAACATTACTCCACGTGTCAGAAACGAGAGACGTGCGTATACCATTACTTTCCGAACAATTTTTCGTTCCAAAAATATACAGTGTGCATATAAAATAATTAATCTTTTTCTCTGTGTCCTGAGGAATTAAGAATTTTCACGAACAACGCGGAATACCGGAAATTACCCGAGTAACACCTGCAATGAACTCAAGAGGAGACTCTAATGAGAGTTTACAAAAAGAGAATGACAAGGAAGCTTTCTCGCGGCGTATTTTAGTTAATTAAGAATAGCTTGAGCCCCTGCCTTTTTCTTTCTTCCTTTTGCTATCCTCCTCGCACACTTCCCATTTATATTCTTTCCGTGTTCTCCATTTGGTGGCCAGTTATTTTGGCCGTATGCTCGACGTATGTGGATGCATGTGATGATAATAATGGCGGAATAACATGAGCGATGATGCTGGTTGCGTGATTGATTTATGAGGAGATAATTCTAACAATAAAAGAGAATGATTGGTCGAATCCAATAAGTTAAATAAAATAAAAGTAGAAATCCGAGCATTGCAAAAGCAAGGAACAATAACGTTCTGAGTAATTGTGTTTCTGTGATTTTTACTTTATCTTTTATTTCGTCTTTACAGTGCTTGAATACAATTTAAAAGCATGATTCTATATGTATGTACATATTACATATTACTCTTACACATGCTGCTTATATATATTTATATATAATAATAGGGTACTTACTCGCGCGCGCGAAGCAGTGATTTATTAATTTACCAAAAACCATTTCATATACATGAAAAATGTATTTAAAAAACTAGTTTAATAATTTTTTATCGTTTATCTAAATTTTATTGAATGTTAGTTTTTTATTATTTGAATATTTAAAACATGAGCAGATATTGATTATGCCAAAGCTGCTGCTGTTTTCTATTCACGTTCTTCTTCTGCCGCTTCTTGTTCTAACCCTTCCTCCTGCAAAGGAACAGTAAAACAAAGTAGACTTCTCTCAACGTTTAACGACGTTTAAAGCTAAGTGCCACGCAATTTGACCATAATAAAGGCTTTAAGCGCAGCGAGATCTTTGTCTGGATCGCAAAAAGTAATAAATGAGAGAGTACTAAGTTTCACGTTGCGACTCGTACATTTTCATGTGACACATTCGGTACATTTATGTTGTTAAACCCGATACTGCATTTAGCTGTAAAATGCTCGAACAATGTGCTACTTTGTTCCAGTTTTATCCGATATTTTATCTGTTATATTATATTCTTAATCAAGAGTGCCATATTATTATATTTTTCAACAATGCAAAACAAAAGAATTACAATGCTGTTTCGAGATCGAATGAAAGCCGTGTTAACTCCAATCGTCAATCGCGAGCACGCCAAACGTTTTAATAATCATCCGTCCAATAAATGCACCAGCGGACATTACTGACGAATTGGATTATCGGCTAATACATGGCTCAAATCCATCGATAAATTGACGTGAATAAAGGGACCATCGACGACGCTTCCCTTCCATTGACGTAAAATATTGATGCAGTAACGCTCTATTGAACGACTGGAAATGGTCAAAACTTCAGTCTCGTTTTTCCTCTATTAGTTCGAGAATAGCAGTAAAATAACACTGCCTTTCGTGGCTTAGAACCATCATCCTTAAATTGCAACGTTATAACATTATATACATATATCAGATGTACACACAGTTTTGCAAGACTCAACAAATTCTCTATTCTTCAAATAACATCACAGAGATCGTTAACGAAATACAGATGTAAGATATTTTCCAATATTTTTATCAACGAAATCAAATCCATTTCACCGTGGAAAATTGACTATATCTTTGAATCTTTCATACACCAGATTACCGTATTCTTTGATATTTAATCGCGCGCGAGGAAACGCGTCTATCGAGAAAATCGGCTCGATCCAGTAATATGAATCCTTTCCGTTCCGCTGAACGAGAACGGCGTGAAATATACGCGAGGAGATCGAGATACCAAAGACTCACTTCACTAAATGCTCGCTGTTTTTCTCAATCCTCGACGAATCGCCATCATATTTCGTACGATCATCTTCGTTAGCTTTATCCGAGTATCCATTTCGCTCCCTCGAGGTAGCTTCTCGAGAAATCAGCGGGATCTGGTAACGCCCAGACTAAAATTATTTATCGGTGAAAAAAGCGTCGTGCACATATGCGTGAACGCGGGCGGCATTCAAGAGTGCCTTTAAATCGCCTTTCGGATACTGGCCCCTTCGATCATTTCTCTTCCCTGGGCGCGATGCACTTTACATTAGTCTCCCTCCAATTTGACACAGCGTGCACAAGCGAGGCTATTAATATACAAGGTGTTCTGACATTCAGAATCGTTTATATCTCACACCTGACTGTCAGTGGGACACAGAATCGATTATCGTATTAATTTAGTAGATTTCAAGAATAAAACTAATATCGAAATTATTCAGCTGAAGAAACAGTTATGTTCGATCAAGGAATAATAATACGCTTACAGTATACAGATTTTTCGTATGTGGTGAGATATCATTATAAACGTACTTTTACTTGTATGTAACATTACATATTAATATTTGATGATGTTTAACATTTAATTCTATACGAGTCTTCTCTTTTGATATGTCATTTAATGCATGACATTGAATGCATTTAAATTTATTCAGATAATCCAATTCAATTTAATTTATCCGCAGATTTGCGAGGAAACATAGTTTAAATGAATACCTAATTTTCTTTTAATATGTGTTAAATGACAATTTATGTAATTTTAACGTATAATTTTATACGTAGGAATTTATTGAAAGCGCTATTTGATTATCTGAAAATACATGTCTGCCGAAATTTTCAAAATATATACGTAATGCAGACGGGCGGGCACCTCTTTACGCCACGATACGTGCCAATTTGTCGTACGGAACGATATTATCTTTAGCAACGAAGCGTCGCGCGCCGGCGAGAGAAGCACCGAGTGCACCGTTGATTCGCGTTCACGTTTCCGTTTACGGATTCCTCCGACCGCCGCTGATTCAATTTCTGCGAGGTTTGATATGCTCCGTATAACGCGGTCTGTACGTGTGTGTACATATCGAATTGTCGCGCGAAGGCGACAGTGAGCTGTCAAACGAGATTGCTTCCGGAACGTCGAGCCGCCACTGCAAGGATTTGTCTCCGAGAAAGGGAAACAGAGATTCTTTCTCGGCGAAGATTGCAAAAAATCTTACTTGTCTCAGATTCCTTTAAAAACAGAGGCAATCTTTCAAAACGTTTATAAGTAAATGCAAGCGAATATGTAGAATAATAAACTGAACAAAATTCTCTAATATGTAAAATTTAAAACATTTGCTACCTTTAAATAAATATAAATAATTATAAATATATCGGTAAATACGCATGAAAGGTTACACCTCACCGATTTTCTATTGCCACAATGCGTGATAAAATTCGCTAAAGAATATCTCTCGTCTCGGGTGGTCCGCAGGATGTTCAAACGTTTCTTCGACACACGCGAAACAAATTGACGGCAAAGCGTTAACGTCGCGACTTGGACGCAATACAAGCCGCATCGACGAGTGCTAATGCCTTTTCTCGGTTTCTCCAATTCTTCACTTCGCGTGCCGCCACTTCCCGTCTTCGCCGAGAAGTTTAAATAATGACGCGCGAGCGGATGAAAGGCAGAGACTGTCGTGAGCGCCTTACAGGATACGTCAAACACCGGCGAAATTCGGTGGGACATAAAGAGAAGAGGGAATTCAGCCCCAGTGAGTGCAACGGGGAGAGTACAGAGAGGCAGCACGTCGTCACGATAGCAATCTGAAAAATGTCGATCATACGCGACGTCGCCGTGTCGGCGGTGCATATACCTCGCGCGAACGCTCGACTGACAGGATGCACGTTAACAGCAATGTGGCAGCCGATCGATAAACTTCAGCCTCATGCAAAATTATGTAAATCATTTTCCGCGATACGCATATACACCGCGCGTATCTAACGTGGATCATTTGTCACGACACCGTCGACGAGAGAGGGTGGCGGCGGGCGGGAAGGAGGGAGGGAAGGTGAGAAATTAACGCTACGCACGGGGGAGGACCACCCTTCGCTTCAGCCTCGTTCCGTGGCCCGAAAAATATAATACGCTGTCCGTCGTAATGGAAGCCCGGTGCCTAACGCGACATCGATTAGTATCCATTAAAGCCTTGCACAGCCGACAACATATCCGCGCTCGTGTATGCGTAACGGCATAACGCGAGAGAGGTTGTCATGGTTTCGCACTGCCTGTGCTGGTCAATATATCAGGTATTGCGACCGGTGCAATCTCGCCGAGCTCAGATCTCGATACGCCGAGTCACGCGAAAATGTAATGTCCGTTATTAATATGCACCTTTGATACTCGCGTTTATTCCTGGCATAATGCACGCCTTCTGTAATCTACTCTAACTCTGTAGAGTCGAGCACCGAGCATAACGAGGCTATATTCGTCGCGATTTTTGTTCTCAAAGCTGCTTGAAGATTGGCGCAATAGAGCGAGTACGCGCCTTACCGTGATCATATCAGGCGACCCGAATTAAGGCCTCTTCACACATATCCGTGACGTGTCAGTGCCGTATTCGCTCAGTTTTATACATACATGTTTTTATACTAGTATTTATACATGTCCGGCGTAGTAACATATGCGAATCGACACGGTACTGATACGGTACTGACACGTCACGGATATGTGTGAAGAGACCTTTAACGACTGAAGAAAATGATTCTGCGAAAAGCTGCTCTTGACTCGCCATTCTATGGAAACATTAAAATTGTTTTATTTAATATTTTATCCGATTTATCATCTAAAGGTATTCGTCGGAAATTATCTTTATATTGGGAGAAAACGTGGAAATACACATCCTTCTCTATACTGCAATATTCTTTCTAGCGATTAGTTTAGAAACTGCGTGTTGTAAAACATAAATTCGACACCAACAGGAACTCGTATCCTATACAGTTAGATAAAATCTTTCGAGATTGACAACTATTACTATTACTATTTTTATCATTTTCAATTAAATCTTTTTCTTTCATGCATGCAATGCACTCCGTTAGTTTCTGCCCGAAATCCTTGCCCAGAATGATTGCAGCCTATTCTCTGTCATATAAAAGTCAACAATATCGGACGATTATACATCACCGACGATGGATTTTTCAGCGAGATTAATCTCAAGCGTCCAAGAGTATAGTGGTGACAGAGGTTTTCATGAAGGGCCGGTTTTTTTTCGAAGGGAAATTTCAATGGCAAGCCCGGATGTCGTGCAAAGCCGATACCAAGTGAGCGTAATCGCGCGTGACGTGTTATCACTCGCAAATACTGGCTGTCCCGAACTGGCGCCGATCCATCACGCGTGATTGATGGAAAGGCGAAACCGTTAAACGCGCCAAATTACTCGGTTAATCGAGCAAAATGCACGCGCGCCCGCGCGAGTAGCAAATGACGAATGAAAGGCCCGTCGACTAATGACGTTTCCGTTGGGACCGAACCGACGCGCGATTCCACGCTTCCGCTATCCCGATCAACGGTAAAACCGCGTTGCAAGTTAATCCAACGGCGTCAGCGATACACGCTAATCAGTCTTCGGCAAAGCGAGAGCAACAGCACGCGGATCCATTCTCGGCAGTCTGGGAATAACCGACGACGCCGAGTCCGACGAAGATCGACGGACTAACAAGCCGGAAACAAACGGTCCATCTATTATTAGTTCTTCAACGAGGCAATCTGTTCGCTCGCGTTCCACTACACTTAGCAACGGGATGTTACCTCATCCGGGTATATCAATTTCATTGAGATCTCTGCGCGGTGATAAGTGCGAGAAATATCGAAGTATCATCTCCGAAAGTGCACGGCAACTCAAGTATTATACATTCATTAAACATACGCTCAGGTTCGTTGAACATCTGAAAATATTCCGTAAGCTCCTATCTTTAGTTGCGTTCGACTATTTTGTTCAGTACAGTTTTTAGTATGCAAGATCATAAAATTCCGATTATATAAATATTGCAGCAAAAAAGGTCGAAGATATAAAAAGTTGAAGATATAAAGACAGTAATAAAGAGAAACGCGTTAAAAAGAAGTTTAATTTATATAAAACACAAGATTTTAATTCGTCGTGTGAACAAATGAACTATCCTGATTTTCACAAGCTTCAAGTGACTCGCGCAGCCGAAAATGTCCAAAATAAATAAACTGGTGCAAGCTCTATAAAGCGAATTATATTGTTACCACAGCGCACGCAGTGTATGCAGAATATTTATATTCCCAACATGCTCGCGTGCAATATTAACCGCAAAAAAAACACGGGTTCGTGCGTGGCTGCTTTTACAAGTATTTACGCGAAAACGGGAACTTGTCCAATCTACGTCCCGCGCGTGTCATTTTTTGTCGTGCGAAGAGACCGAATTCATGCATATGTGTGCATCGAGTACATTCCGCGAGTACTGCCGCCTTCGTGATCGGAATTAATCCCGCTCCGGCGACCCCGATGGGTCGAGGAGAGTCCTTGGACTTTTCCAGCATTTTTATATTCCTCGTGAACTCGGTCGCGACGAAAGCAGAGAAAATACGACGCGCAACGCTCACGAGCCGTATTGCGGATCGAATGGCGAAAACGGCGAAATACTCGCCGAGAAAATAAAGAAACGGATTGAAGGGGGACTGCAAGTGCGCTACGTTACCCAATAGCATTCAATGGAAATTCTACCTCACTGAGAACTAATGGCGCAACAATATTTTAATATCGAAGATCCAGTGTGATAGAGACGGAGTGCCATTACTGGTATCGCGCGCGCAACGCAATCTCCAATGTCAAAGTTGAAGGAAGAAAAAAAAGGAAAAATATAAGAAAATAATAAAGAAGGAAAGGAGAATATCGAATTTGTCATCCGTTGTTCGCGCCAGTGAATTATGTCGGTTACAGACTTTAACTTTATTTTCTCTGTGCGCATGTTGCCGCACGTTATTACTAATACTGTCACGGAGTACTATGACATGAAGCGGAAAATACCGGAGATCAAAGTTGTCTAAAATAAAAAATGAAAGAAAAATCGAAGGGGCCTGTCGACCTTTCTAGGCGGAAAGAAAGGCTTAAAAGTTCATTACGTGAATAACGTGAGAAAAATGCGAAATGTATTTCCTTAATCCATATTATCAAATCATCCACGAAACAATTCTCAATAGACATACAATAAATAATGCTCAAAGATTATACTTGATTATCGTACGTATATTTTATGTATTAGTGAAAGCATCTTGAGCTTATATAAAAACAGTTTATTGAATCATAATAATACTATTCACACGATATATCGTTTTTTAGATAATTTTACTTCTTAAACTAAACAATTAACAACTTTCACTAAATCGTACTGTAGATAAGATGAACAAATTAGTTGTGACAATTAAGGGAAAAGCCAATATCTTGCAGCGGTTTTACGATTATGATTGGCAATAATATCCATCAGCCGGCTCGCCATGAAGAAATAAAAGATCGGAGATATAAATCGTCGGAGCGTTTTCTCCAATAATTAAAATCATCGTGTTTCTCGATGTTGGCGTGGAAAGAGAACAATATTCTGATATGTATGTCGTTGGCAAACTACATGACGTATATCTACAACAAACGAAGCAAGGATTCGAGAGATTGCATCGATGCATTTCGCTCTCTTAAATAGAATAGCAATTGTCTTCTCGTATTGTGTGCGCCATATAAAATATTTTACCTCTCTTTTCTTCCCTCCCCCTCTTCTTCTCTCTCTTTCTCTCTCTAACTTGAATTTCAACTTGAGTTTCAATCTCTGGCAATTTCACATTAGTAGATCATTAAGGTATTAATCCGTCACGGGAACTAATATACGTTTGAGTCTCGCATGAATGACAAAAGAAAATATGAATATTTGCACAGGTGGTTGAAATGAGGGAGACAAGCAGAATCTGTCCCGATATTAATTAATGGAATGCGTCTTGCGCGCGATATTTGCTCATATACAACGGACCGGGTCAATCGAGGCTCACTGTCATGTTGCATTCGACAGCGGAATAACCATGTGTGCGTTTATCTGCGCATTCATTCGCTTGTGATTCTCTCTATTTACTTTGGCATGTATACGTGTCACCGCCTGAATCCTTAATATGGAATATTAGATTACGGTAGAGAAGGTTCGTTCATGCTTATTGTGCACGGAAATCATAGGTGGAACCGAATACAGAGAGATGAGTTACGCTGCCCTGATCGCCGCTCTTCTCAATTCCATATATTTAGGAAACGTTGACGTTTCGTGAATCAACGGTTTTTATTTATGGATCTATCGCAATTTATCTTCCACAATTTCTTAATTTTCAATATCATAAATAGTCTGATAAGCAAACCTCAAACTCAAATCCAGAATCTATCAGAAAGATTTTAACACAACTCGAGAATAAGCTTTTTATAAGACATTTATAAAAATTTGTTAAATTACGATCTTTGCTTTTTCGCAAGGCGCATCCTCGATAATGACTTCGTTTAAATACGGATAGTATTTACGCTTTTAGTTTCGCATCTTCTATACCCGCGTACATCGGTGCACGGCAAATTGCAGAAAATGTAAACGATGTCTTGAAAAAGAGACGCACGTATAAATGCATCGTGAACTATTCTGCGTACTCTCGGGCAATTACATATGAGATATCATTTTTACCGGTCCTAAAGAAGATTACTTTTATTAAAAATATCGAATGTGTGTAATCGATGACGATTAAATTTGCGGGCTCCTCGTTTCTCAAAATACCCGCATCTTGCGCTAATTGCATCGTGCGTTTTCATTCTCCGGCAGAGGATCCTTCCAGCCCGGGATTTCTTGGGATGCTTCCAGCTTCTCGCGCGTATTTTGTAATGTTAACTCGCATTGCGGATAACTACGCGAACTATTGCGAGTCCTCCCCGTTCCCACGATCAACAGCAGATCTTACAAGCAATTTCTTGTACAATGTTCGTAATGACACGGCGCCACCGCGCGAGCAGGAGCAAACGAGCCTGAGGTGCGCAGCGGAAGTAAAATAAATATACGAGAAATAGCCTATGCGCGTAACGCGTGGTACGATAATCGTGCGCTATCACCGTGTAATCCTAACTTGTAAATAGCAAATAACAGAAACAAGTGCACCGTATCCACCGATCGCGACAACGAGCAAGCTTATTAATTATCGTCGCAACGATTGTAATAGATGTCGTCTATATTTCGCGGATAAAATCTATAATTTCTTACGTTTCTGCGAATAACATTAATTTCACTTTCTATTTTCAAAATGATAATAATAATTAAAGATTTTTCATCTTTTATACTTGAGATAGAACTCTTTTCGAAACTTGTCAGGAACTTGAGGATATTTTGGGGAAGAATCAGAATTTTGTATATTATATCGAAATTCTGAGTGAGAGAGTTAAGCTCATGGCGATGTTCGTTGGACACTGCAAAATTAGATCTGTAAATAAAAGAGATATCGGATGGAGGATTAAGTTCGGATGATCGGTTTTCATGCGGGATATAACGGAGACATATGCGTGTTCACGTTTGCCGAAACATGTTGACGGAACTAATATTTATTTTCGGGGAAATGTTGTACGCGAAAAATTGTTATCGTTATGATATTTTCGTTAGAAATTCGCGCAGTGAGTTAAAGGATCCGTCAGATTTCCTGCAATAAATTAAAATAATATATATTTATACGATTTTGCAAGCAAAACCTCATGCGAACAAAAGTGATAAAAAATATATGTATACTATACCAGCTTTCGTTCTCTTGATTCAAAATAACAAACGCAAATTGGATTTAACGATAATATATAATCATGAATTCATACTGTCGACATAATTAAGAAACGAAATATGATATGTAAATTCGTGATTTATCAAACTGATGTTACGTGAACTGTAATGATGTATGCGAATGTGTTAACGAATGGATAGAATGGAGATTAAGAGACGTAAAAATATTTTAATTCATTCATCTTTATTCTAGCAATTATATAAATATAAAATTTTAAATTCGGGAAATTCTTTCAGTTAATAAATCTTTAATTTTTAATTGAAAATAATTCCAAAGTTGCAAATAATGATATTTTTATTAAAGAAACATTCTGTTATCATTTCATGATAAAAAGTGACATAATAGTGAAATAATCCGTAGGTGCCCAAGAATTTTGCATTAAAAACATTCAGACATTTATTTCTTTCAATAAATATATAATTTTGTTTTTGCAAAAATTATTCAAACGTATAGAATACTTCTGGATTTTGATGGTAACTCTTGGCGAATTCTGGTTCGCAGCGCGTCGCGACGCACACCGGTACGTATCGCCATCTGCCACGACGCGCGGAAACGACGCCACAGATCGACGCCGCTCGTCGGTGGCGTCGTCGGACGACGTAATCGTGGCGTCGCGACGCACCGGGCCGCTCCGCATTCAATGTCGACGACACGAGCCGCTTCGCGCCGGAAGGCAAGCATCGAGCGCATCCGGAGAGGAAGCGGGGCCTTGCACAGTCGCCGTCGTTTCCTGTCCGCATTATGCGCGCGACGTTGTAGAGCGGATAGAGCGAATTCTGATGCGGAGGAAATGGAGGAGGGAAAAAAGGGGGGCAATGTGCGTCATGATATAGAGGTGTATGCGTCGTGGTGTGCCGACGAAGCGTACAACCATAGGAACTGGAGCGATTATTGCAGGGAGTGATCTGGAGAACGCTCTAGCAATGTTCGACGTTGCTAAAAACCGCATCGAAATCTCTCATCGTGCAGGATGTCGGAAACGTGGAAGATCGAGACTCTGGCTCAATCGCTGCTCGTTGATCCAGAATCAATTTTTCGTCATCACGAATGTCAAGAGAGATTCTAACAATTTCTGAGCAAATCGCTTCCGATTTCTGGCAAATTAAGGGATGGTCAGATTTCATCGCTACCTGGCGACACGGTCGTCAGAGCGCACTATTTCACATGAATGAGATTGCCTCAGTTTCCCACAGGGGCATCAAGATTCGAGAAACGTGAAACCACGTAGCGTACGATTAACTACAGCAGGCCTGACAAAGGTGTCAAGGTCGCAGTTTCCCGTTTCTCGAATCTTGATGCCCCTGTGGGAAACTGAGGCAATCTCATTCATGTGAAATAGTGCGCTCTGACGACCGTGTCGCCAGGTAGCGATGAAATCTGACCATCCCTTAATTTGCCAGAAATCGGAAGCGATTTGCTCAGAAATTGTTAGAATCTCTCTTGACATTCGTGATGACGAAAAATTGATTCTGGATCAACGAGCAGCGATTGAGCCAGAGTCTCGATCTTCCACGTTTCCGACATCCTGCACGATGAGAGATTTCGATGCGGTTTTTAGCAACGTCGAACATTGCTAGAGCGTTCTCCAGATCACTCCCTGCAATAATCGCTCCAGTTCCTATGGTTGTACGCTTCGTCGGCACACCACGACGCATACACCTCTATATCATGACGCACATTGCCCCCCTTTTTTCCCTCCTCCATTTCCTCCGCATCAGAATTCGCTCTATCCGCTCTACAACGTCGCGCGCATAATGCGGACAGGAAACGACGGCGACTGTGCAAGGCCCCGCTTCCTCTCCGGATGCGCTCGATGCTTGCCTTCCGGCGCGAAGCGGCTCGTGTCGTCGACATTGAATGCGGAGCGGCCCGGTGCGTCGCGACGCCACGATTACGTCGTCCGACGACGCCACCGACGAGCGGCGTCGATCTGTGGCGTCGTTTCCGCGCGTCGTGGCAGATGGCGATACGTACCGGTGTGCGTCGCGACGCGCTGCGAACCAGAATTCGCCAAGAGTTACCATCAAAATCCAGAAGTATTCTATACGTTTGAATAATTTTTGCAAAAACAAAATTATATATTTATTGAAAGAAATAAATGTCTGAATGTTTTTAATGCAAAATTCTTGGGCACCTACGGATTATTTCACTATTATGTCACTTTTTATCATGAAATGATAACAGAATGTTTCTTTAATAAAAATATCATTATTTGCAACTTTGGAATTATTTTCAATTAAAAATTAAAGATTTATTAACTGAAAGAATTTCCCGAATTTAAAATTTTATATTTATATAATTGCTAGAATAAAGATGAATGAATTAAAATATTTTTACGTCTCTTAATCTCCATTCTATCCATTCGTTAACACATTCGCATACATCATTACAGTTCACGTAACATCAGTTTGATAAATCACGAATTTACATATCATATTTCGTTTCTTAATTATGTCGACAGTATGAATTCATGATTATATATTATCGTTAAATCCAATTTGCGTTTGTTATTTTGAATCAAGAGAACGAAAGCTGGTATAGTATACATATATTTTTTATCACTTTTGTTCGCATGAGGTTTTGCTTGCAAAATCGTATAAATATATATTATTTTAATTTATTGCAGGAAATCTGACGGATCCTTTAACTCACTGCGCGAATTTCTAACGAAAATATCATAACGATAACAATTTTTCGCGTACAACATTTCCCCGAAAATAAATATTAGTTCCGTCAACATGTTTCGGCAAACGTGAACACGCATATGTCTCCGTTATATCCCGCATGAAAACCGATCATCCGAACTTAATCCTCCATCCGATATCTCTTTTATTTACAGATCTAATTTTGCAGTGTCCAACGAACATCGCCATGAGCTTAACTCTCTCACTCAGAATTTCGATATAATATACAAAATTCTGATTCTTCCCCAAAATATCCTCAAGTTCCTGACAAGTTTCGAAAAGAGTTCTATCTCAAGTATAAAAGATGAAAAATCTTTAATTATTATTATCATTTTGAAAATAGAAAGTGAAATTAATGTTATTCGCAGAAACGTAAGAAATTATAGATTTTATCCGCGAAATATAGACGACATCTATTACAATCGTTGCGACGATAATTAATAAGCTTGCTCGTTGTCGCGATCGGTGGATACGGTGCACTTGTTTCTGTTATTTGCTATTTACAAGTTAGGATTACACGGTGATAGCGCACGATTATCGTACCACGCGTTACGCGCATAGGCTATTTCTCGTATATTTATTTTACTTCCGCTGCGCACCTCAGGCTCGTTTGCTCCTGCTCGCGCGGTGGCGCCGTGTCATTACGAACATTGTACAAGAAATTGCTTGTAAGATCTGCTGTTGATCGTGGGAACGGGGAGGACTCGCAATAGTTCGCGTAGTTATCCGCAATGCGAGTTAACATTACAAAATACGCGCGAGAAGCTGGAAGCATCCCAAGAAATCCCGGGCTGGAAGGATCCTCTGCCGGAGAATGAAAACGCACGATGCAATTAGCGCAAGATGCGGGTATTTTGAGAAACGAGGAGCCCGCAAATTTAATCGTCATCGATTACACACATTCGACATTTTTAATAAAAGTAATCTTCTTTAGGACCGGTAAAAATGATATCTCATATGTAATTGCCCGAGAGTACGCAGAATAGTTCACGATGCATTTATACGTGCGTCTCTTTTTCAAGACATCGTTTACATTTTCTGCAATTTGCCGTGCACCGATGTACGCGGGTATAGAAGATGCGAAACTAAAAGCGTAAATACTATCCGTATTTAAACGAAGTCATTATCGAGGATGCGCCTTGCGAAAAAGCAAAGATCGTAATTTAACAAATTTTTATAAATGTCTTATAAAAAGCTTATTCTCGAGTTGTGTTAAAATCTTTCTGATAGATTCTGGATTTGAGTTTGAGGTTTGCTTATCAGACTATTTATGATATTGAAAATTAAGAAATTGTGGAAGATAAATTGCGATAGATCCATAAATAAAAACCGTTGATTCACGAAACGTCAACGTTTCCTAAATATATGGAATTGAGAAGAGCGGCGATCAGGGCAGCGTAACTCATCTCTCTGTATTCGGTTCCACCTATGATTTCCGTGCACAATAAGCATGAACGAACCTTCTCTACCGTAATCTAATATTCCATATTAAGGATTCAGGCGGTGACACGTATACATGCCAAAGTAAATAGAGAGAATCACAAGCGAATGAATGCGCAGATAAACGCACACATGGTTATTCCGCTGTCGAATGCAACATGACAGTGAGCCTCGATTGACCCGGTCCGTTGTATATGAGCAAATATCGCGCGCAAGACGCATTCCATTAATTAATATCGGGACAGATTCTGCTTGTCTCCCTCATTTCAACCACCTGTGCAAATATTCATATTTTCTTTTGTCATTCATGCGAGACTCAAACGTATATTAGTTTCCCGTGACGGATTAATACCTTAATGATCTACTAATGTGAAATTGCCAGAGATTGAAACTCAAGTTGAAATTCAAGTTAGAGAGAGAAAGAGAGAGAAGAAGAGGGGGAGGGAAGAAAAGAGAGGTAAAATATTTTATATGGCGCACACAATACGAGAAGACAATTGCTATTCTATTTAAGAGAGCGAAATGCATCGATGCAATCTCTCGAATCCTTGCTTCGTTTGTTGTAGATATACGTCATGTAGTTTGCCAACGACATACATATCAGAATATTGTTCTCTTTCCACGCCAACATCGAGAAACACGATGATTTTAATTATTGGAGAAAACGCTCCGACGATTTATATCTCCGATCTTTTATTTCTTCATGGCGAGCCGGCTGATGGATATTATTGCCAATCATAATCGTAAAACCGCTGCAAGATATTGGCTTTTCCCTTAATTGTCACAACTAATTTGTTCATCTTATCTACAGTACGATTTAGTGAAAGTTGTTAATTGTTTAGTTTAAGAAGTAAAATTATCTAAAAAACGATATATCGTGTGAATAGTATTATTATGATTCAATAAACTGTTTTTATATAAGCTCAAGATGCTTTCACTAATACATAAAATATACGTACGATAATCAAGTATAATCTTTGAGCATTATTTATTGTATGTCTATTGAGAATTGTTTCGTGGATGATTTGATAATATGGATTAAGGAAATACATTTCGCATTTTTCTCACGTTATTCACGTAATGAACTTTTAAGCCTTTCTTTCCGCCTAGAAAGGTCGACAGGCCCCTTCGATTTTTCTTTCATTTTTTATTTTAGACAACTTTGATCTCCGGTATTTTCCGCTTCATGTCATAGTACTCCGTGACAGTATTAGTAATAACGTGCGGCAACATGCGCACAGAGAAAATAAAGTTAAAGTCTGTAACCGACATAATTCACTGGCGCGAACAACGGATGACAAATTCGATATTCTCCTTTCCTTCTTTATTATTTTCTTATATTTTTCCTTTTTTTTCTTCCTTCAACTTTGACATTGGAGATTGCGTTGCGCGCGCGATACCAGTAATGGCACTCCGTCTCTATCACACTGGATCTTCGATATTAAAATATTGTTGCGCCATTAGTTCTCAGTGAGGTAGAATTTCCATTGAATGCTATTGGGTAACGTAGCGCACTTGCAGTCCCCCCTTCAATCCGTTTCTTTATTTTCTCGGCGAGTATTTCGCCGTTTTCGCCATTCGATCCGCAATACGGCTCGTGAGCGTTGCGCGTCGTATTTTCTCTGCTTTCGTCGCGACCGAGTTCACGAGGAATATAAAAATGCTGGAAAAGTCCAAGGACTCTCCTCGACCCATCGGGGTCGCCGGAGCGGGATTAATTCCGATCACGAAGGCGGCAGTACTCGCGGAATGTACTCGATGCACACATATGCATGAATTCGGTCTCTTTCGCACGACAAAAAATGACACGCGCGGGACGTAGATTGGACAAGTTCCCGTTTTCGCGTAAATACTTGTAAAAGCAGCCACGCACGAACCCGTGTTTTTTTTGCGGTTAATATTGCACGCGAGCATGTTGGGAATATAAATATTCTGCATACACTGCGTGCGCTGTGGTAACAATATAATTCGCTTTATAGAGCTTGCACCAGTTTATTTATTTTGGACATTTTCGGCTGCGCGAGTCACTTGAAGCTTGTGAAAATCAGGATAGTTCATTTGTTCACACGACGAATTAAAATCTTGTGTTTTATATAAATTAAACTTCTTTTTAACGCGTTTCTCTTTATTACTGTCTTTATATCTTCAACTTTTTATATCTTCGACCTTTTTTGCTGCAATATTTATATAATCGGAATTTTATGATCTTGCATACTAAAAACTGTACTGAACAAAATAGTCGAACGCAACTAAAGATAGGAGCTTACGGAATATTTTCAGATGTTCAACGAACCTGAGCGTATGTTTAATGAATGTATAATACTTGAGTTGCCGTGCACTTTCGGAGATGATACTTCGATATTTCTCGCACTTATCACCGCGCAGAGATCTCAATGAAATTGATATACCCGGATGAGGTAACATCCCGTTGCTAAGTGTAGTGGAACGCGAGCGAACAGATTGCCTCGTTGAAGAACTAATAATAGATGGACCGTTTGTTTCCGGCTTGTTAGTCCGTCGATCTTCGTCGGACTCGGCGTCGTCGGTTATTCCCAGACTGCCGAGAATGGATCCGCGTGCTGTTGCTCTCGCTTTGCCGAAGACTGATTAGCGTGTATCGCTGACGCCGTTGGATTAACTTGCAACGCGGTTTACCGTTGATCGGGATAGCGGAAGCGTGGAATCGCGCGTCGGTTCGGTCCCAACGGAAACGTCATTAGTCGACGGGCCTTTCATTCGTCATTTGCTACTCGCGCGGGCGCGCGTGCATTTTGCTCGATTAACCGAGTAATTTGGCGCGTTTAACGGTTTCGCCTTTCCATCAATCACGCGTGATGGATCGGCGCCAGTTCGGGACAGCCAGTATTTGCGAGTGATAACACGTCACGCGCGATTACGCTCACTTGGTATCGGCTTTGCACGACATCCGGGCTTGCCATTGAAATTTCCCTTCGAAAAAAAACCGGCCCTTCATGAAAACCTCTGTCACCACTATACTCTTGGACGCTTGAGATTAATCTCGCTGAAAAATCCATCGTCGGTGATGTATAATCGTCCGATATTGTTGACTTTTATATGACAGAGAATAGGCTGCAATCATTCTGGGCAAGGATTTCGGGCAGAAACTAACGGAGTGCATTGCATGCATGAAAGAAAAAGATTTAATTGAAAAATGATAAAAATAGTAATAGTAATAGTTGTCAATCTCGAAAGATTTTATCTAACTGTATAGGATACGAGTTCCTGTTGGTGTCGAATTTATGTTTTACAACACGCAGTTTCTAAACTAATCGCTAGAAAGAATATTGCAGTATAGGAAGGATGTGTATTTCCACGTTTTCTCCCAATATAAAGATAATTTCCGACGAATACCTTTAGATGATAAATCGGATAAAATATTAAATAAAACAATTTTAATGTTTCCATAGAATGGCGAGTCAAGAGCAGCTTTTCGCAGAATCATTTTCTTCAGTCGTTAAAGGTCTCTTCACACATATCCGTGACGTGTCAGTACCGTATCAGTACCGTGTCGATTCGCATATGTTACTACGCCGGACATGTATAAATACTAGTATAAAAACATGTATGTATAAAACTGAGCGAATACGGCACTGACACGTCACGGATATGTGTGAAGAGGCCTTAATTCGGGTCGCCTGATATGATCACGGTAAGGCGCGTACTCGCTCTATTGCGCCAATCTTCAAGCAGCTTTGAGAACAAAAATCGCGACGAATATAGCCTCGTTATGCTCGGTGCTCGACTCTACAGAGTTAGAGTAGATTACAGAAGGCGTGCATTATGCCAGGAATAAACGCGAGTATCAAAGGTGCATATTAATAACGGACATTACATTTTCGCGTGACTCGGCGTATCGAGATCTGAGCTCGGCGAGATTGCACCGGTCGCAATACCTGATATATTGACCAGCACAGGCAGTGCGAAACCATGACAACCTCTCTCGCGTTATGCCGTTACGCATACACGAGCGCGGATATGTTGTCGGCTGTGCAAGGCTTTAATGGATACTAATCGATGTCGCGTTAGGCACCGGGCTTCCATTACGACGGACAGCGTATTATATTTTTCGGGCCACGGAACGAGGCTGAAGCGAAGGGTGGTCCTCCCCCGTGCGTAGCGTTAATTTCTCACCTTCCCTCCCTCCTTCCCGCCCGCCGCCACCCTCTCTCGTCGACGGTGTCGTGACAAATGATCCACGTTAGATACGCGCGGTGTATATGCGTATCGCGGAAAATGATTTACATAATTTTGCATGAGGCTGAAGTTTATCGATCGGCTGCCACATTGCTGTTAACGTGCATCCTGTCAGTCGAGCGTTCGCGCGAGGTATATGCACCGCCGACACGGCGACGTCGCGTATGATCGACATTTTTCAGATTGCTATCGTGACGACGTGCTGCCTCTCTGTACTCTCCCCGTTGCACTCACTGGGGCTGCATTCCCTCTTCTCTTTATGTCCCACCGAATTTCGCCGGTGTTTGACGTATCCTGTAAGGCGCTCACGACAGTCTCTGCCTTTCATCCGCTCGCGCGTCATTATTTAAACTTCTCGGCGAAGACGGGAAGTGGCGGCACGCGAAGTGAAGAATTGGAGAAACCGAGAAAAGGCATTAGCACTCGTCGATGCGGCTTGTATTGCGTCCAAGTCGCGACGTTAACGCTTTGCCGTCAATTTGTTTCGCGTGTGTCGAAGAAACGTTTGAACATCCTGCGGACCACCCGAGACGAGAGATATTCTTTAGCGAATTTTATCACGCATTGTGGCAATAGAAAATCGGTGAGGTGTAACCTTTCATGCGTATTTACCGATATATTTATAATTATTTATATTTATTTAAAGGTAGCAAATGTTTTAAATTTTACATATTAGAGAATTTTGTTCAGTTTATTATTCTACATATTCGCTTGCATTTACTTATAAACGTTTTGAAAGATTGCCTCTGTTTTTAAAGGAATCTGAGACAAGTAAGATTTTTTGCAATCTTCGGCGCCGAGAAAGAATCTCTGTTTCCCTTTCTCGGAGACAAATCCTTGCAGTGGCGGCTCGACGTTCCGGAAGCAATCTCGTTTGACAGCTCACTGTCGCCTTCGCGCGACAATTCGATATGTACACACACGTACAGACCGCGTTATACGGAGCATATCAAACCTCGCAGAAATTGAATCAGCGGCGGTCGGAGGAATCCGTAAACGGAAACGTGAACGCGAATCAACGGTGCACTCGGTGCTTCTCTCGCCGGCGCGCGACGCTTCGTTGCTAAAGATAATATCGTTCCGTACGACAAATTGGCACGTATCGTGGCGTAAAGAGGTGCCCGCCCGTCTGCATTACGTATATATTTTGAAAATTTCGGCAGACATGTATTTTCAGATAATCAAATAGCGCTTTCAATAAATTCCTACGTATAAAATTATACGTTAAAATTACATAAATTGTCATTTAACACATATTAAAAGAAAATTAGGTATTCATTTAAACTATGTTTCCTCGCAAATCTGCGGATAAATTAAATTGAATTGGATTATCTGAATAAATTTAAATGCATTCAATGTCATGCATTAAATGACATATCAAAAGAGAAGACTCGTATAGAATTAAATGTTAAACATCATCAAATATTAATATGTAATGTTACATACAAGTAAAAGTACGTTTATAATGATATCTCACCACATACGAAAAATCTGTATACTGTAAGCGTATTATTATTCCTTGATCGAACATAACTGTTTCTTCAGCTGAATAATTTCGATATTAGTTTTATTCTTGAAATCTACTAAATTAATACGATAATCGATTCTGTGTCCCACTGACAGTCAGGTGTGAGATATAAACGATTCTGAATGTCAGAACACCTTGTATATTAATAGCCTCGCTTGTGCACGCTGTGTCAAATTGGAGGGAGACTAATGTAAAGTGCATCGCGCCCAGGGAAGAGAAATGATCGAAGGGGCCAGTATCCGAAAGGCGATTTAAAGGCACTCTTGAATGCCGCCCGCGTTCACGCATATGTGCACGACGCTTTTTTCACCGATAAATAATTTTAGTCTGGGCGTTACCAGATCCCGCTGATTTCTCGAGAAGCTACCTCGAGGGAGCGAAATGGATACTCGGATAAAGCTAACGAAGATGATCGTACGAAATATGATGGCGATTCGTCGAGGATTGAGAAAAACAGCGAGCATTTAGTGAAGTGAGTCTTTGGTATCTCGATCTCCTCGCGTATATTTCACGCCGTTCTCGTTCAGCGGAACGGAAAGGATTCATATTACTGGATCGAGCCGATTTTCTCGATAGACGCGTTTCCTCGCGCGCGATTAAATATCAAAGAATACGGTAATCTGGTGTATGAAAGATTCAAAGATATAGTCAATTTTCCACGGTGAAATGGATTTGATTTCGTTGATAAAAATATTGGAAAATATCTTACATCTGTATTTCGTTAACGATCTCTGTGATGTTATTTGAAGAATAGAGAATTTGTTGAGTCTTGCAAAACTGTGTGTACATCTGATATATGTATATAATGTTATAACGTTGCAATTTAAGGATGATGGTTCTAAGCCACGAAAGGCAGTGTTATTTTACTGCTATTCTCGAACTAATAGAGGAAAAACGAGACTGAAGTTTTGACCATTTCCAGTCGTTCAATAGAGCGTTACTGCATCAATATTTTACGTCAATGGAAGGGAAGCGTCGTCGATGGTCCCTTTATTCACGTCAATTTATCGATGGATTTGAGCCATGTATTAGCCGATAATCCAATTCGTCAGTAATGTCCGCTGGTGCATTTATTGGACGGATGATTATTAAAACGTTTGGCGTGCTCGCGATTGACGATTGGAGTTAACACGGCTTTCATTCGATCTCGAAACAGCATTGTAATTCTTTTGTTTTGCATTGTTGAAAAATATAATAATATGGCACTCTTGATTAAGAATATAATATAACAGATAAAATATCGGATAAAACTGGAACAAAGTAGCACATTGTTCGAGCATTTTACAGCTAAATGCAGTATCGGGTTTAACAACATAAATGTACCGAATGTGTCACATGAAAATGTACGAGTCGCAACGTGAAACTTAGTACTCTCTCATTTATTACTTTTTGCGATCCAGACAAAGATCTCGCTGCGCTTAAAGCCTTTATTATGGTCAAATTGCGTGGCACTTAGCTTTAAACGTCGTTAAACGTTGAGAGAAGTCTACTTTGTTTTACTGTTCCTTTGCAGGAGGAAGGGTTAGAACAAGAAGCGGCAGAAGAAGAACGTGAATAGAAAACAGCAGCAGCTTTGGCATAATCAATATCTGCTCATGTTTTAAATATTCAAATAATAAAAAACTAACATTCAATAAAATTTAGATAAACGATAAAAAATTATTAAACTAGTTTTTTAAATACATTTTTCATGTATATGAAATGGTTTTTGGTAAATTAATAAATCACTGCTTCGCGCGCGCGAGTAAGTACCCTATTATTATATATAAATATATATAAGCAGCATGTGTAAGAGTAATATGTAATATGTACATACATATAGAATCATGCTTTTAAATTGTATTCAAGCACTGTAAAGACGAAATAAAAGATAAAGTAAAAATCACAGAAACACAATTACTCAGAACGTTATTGTTCCTTGCTTTTGCAATGCTCGGATTTCTACTTTTATTTTATTTAACTTATTGGATTCGACCAATCATTCTCTTTTATTGTTAGAATTATCTCCTCATAAATCAATCACGCAACCAGCATCATCGCTCATGTTATTCCGCCATTATTATCATCACATGCATCCACATACGTCGAGCATACGGCCAAAATAACTGGCCACCAAATGGAGAACACGGAAAGAATATAAATGGGAAGTGTGCGAGGAGGATAGCAAAAGGAAGAAAGAAAAAGGCAGGGGCTCAAGCTATTCTTAATTAACTAAAATACGCCGCGAGAAAGCTTCCTTGTCATTCTCTTTTTGTAAACTCTCATTAGAGTCTCCTCTTGAGTTCATTGCAGGTGTTACTCGGGTAATTTCCGGTATTCCGCGTTGTTCGTGAAAATTCTTAATTCCTCAGGACACAGAGAAAAAGATTAATTATTTTATATGCACACTGTATATTTTTGGAACGAAAAATTGTTCGGAAAGTAATGGTATACGCACGTCTCTCGTTTCTGACACGTGGAGTAATGTTTCCTCTGCGGAAATATCCCGGAGAAGACGGAAGAATTAGAGTGAATGAGTGCTGGCGTTATGAGAGAGCGCGACGCTCAGATCAGGAGTTATTTTCTCCCTACGTAACATTTATGTGAAATATCCTGTTGCTGCTCTATCCACTTCTGTTACCGAATTTGTGTAAGAGGAACAAATACCTACATATTTGTAAGTATAAGTATTTATCGTGTTTCCTACTTTAACATGAAACAGTTATAGACTTTAATAAGATTTAGAAATCTAATATTACGATCTCGATAATCTTTCCTCAATAAACGATTCCTCAGAAAACGATTAAAATTAATCACCATCGATGACGTCGATACCGTTTTGACATGTTTAAGTAGGCCACGCTATTTTCATGTTCGAGATATTATCGCATAACATTTTGCCATTTTTAGCCGAGATATAGTTCAGACATCTCACAAAAAAGTCTTAAATGTTTTCAACTTGAAAAGAAGCTATGTTATTTTTTCAGAGATATTGATATGATTTTTTTATTTATTGTTCACTCGTCAGCATATGATAAACAACATTTTAACGGAAAAATTAATTCAGAAATATAATTTCCCTTTACGCTGTACAAAATACGTAACATAAACAAATATATATAATTATTTTCGACAAGATAACTTTCTGTGAGAAAACATTTTTGTGATTCAATCCTAAAGCAACAAAATAATTCAAGTAAACTGCTCACAGCAACAGTATATTTATTCGTAGACAAAATATATTCCGTACGGTTGCGGACGATAAAATCTCAAGCGTGGGCGTGCCGATCGGTTAAAAATAAGTACGATTAATTCGGAACATCTGCGTGTCTCGCGAAAGCAGCAGCGCAGCCAGCGTTCCCTCGCAGACGATTGCGCGATTTTTCGTAAAAGGCGACGATGGGGAGGAGTCGAATCCGCGTATAATACAACTTCTCCTTCCGTTCCGCTTTAATTTGCTTATTATCCGGGGTGATGCATCGCTTTTCTACAATGCGGGCGCATTCGTGGATTAGCCGCGGCCCTCGTCTTTCACTTCTAGTTGTAATCGGACGCACACATCAACGCTGTCCGATGCGTTGGCGTTTGTGAAGACGCTTGGCTTCTAAAACGTGCGTACAGTCGATTCTTTTCGTTCTGTGCCGGCGTAAGACTTTAATGCGTAGCGTGCGATTAATTAGGTAAAGAGCAAAATGCGCGGCTCATATGTTGAAGAGAAATTTCATTGCTGAGTGCGAATGAAACGGACGTTATTAATGCACCCGACTACGTGCAACGCGACGCGCGTCCTTCCAGCGGCGTTCTGATTCGCGAATATAGTCGCACGCAACCAGAAGCGTGCGGCTGGTTCCGCCGATTGCTCGTCGCCGGCAGTCGCACGCCGGGCGTCAACGAGTGTGGCCGTTTTGTCCTCGAATTTGCGTTTGATTGCATTCGCGCGCGGAAGTCTCTCGGTTATTGGCGCTCGCATATCTCGCTGCAATCGCGCTGTTCGAACGTAACTACTCGAGTCTCAGTTTATTGATATTTTAGACGCGACATTTATTAAATGTATCAAAAGTATAAAAAATATATAATAAAAGTTGAATAGATTTAGCATCGTGTGATGTCATCATGTGATGATAACGAATTTGCTATAAAATTGAGACAGCAAAGCTCTTCTTTTTTGATAAAAATCTTTATATATGGTACTGTCATATAGTGTCAGTATAGTAAATCTAGAGATGCTTTTAATAAGGCAGTTATGATCAGCTACGAAAAATAATTAATATAGACCTGTTATATGTGAAATATTCTGAATGAATATTTGAATAGTTGTCTGAATAGTCTCTTGAATGGGACGTATGAAAGACAGAGATTGACAGAAAACCGCGCAGTCGGTGGAACACATTCTTAAATTTCCATCAATTAAAAGCTGGATACGGAGCACGAGCGCCAGAAGTTGGATCAATTAAAGCACTGAGGATTCAGCTGGAACTTCAAGAAGGAAGTTGCGACAAAATGACTTTTACGGAACGGAAGGTCAAATTAGCGAGTCTGAATTATTTTACGTCCGCTTCGTAATTGGCTTTCGGTTGGAATCGCGCGACATTATATCCACGTTTCGCCGACATTTCTGTCGCGTCGTCGCGCCGACGGATTTCTCTCGGATCGTACATTTTCTCTGTTTTCTTCGAAATCCATCAGCCCGCAGTATTTCACGATTTCGGGGCGACGAAAATGGATGGAAAAATTGTCGGCTACACCGACTGAAATCGCGAGGTCGCATCTGCACTATCGTCTCCCCTTTTTCGCGCCGTTCCGGCAACAATAATAAACGCACTGACGGTAATGCATGGCGTCACTGGAGTGACTATTTTCATCCGCAAGCAAATTTCGAGCATTTTCGTGATATATTCGCGAGAAATTATCCCGCATCATCTTATTTTTATACACGAATTATATCACTGTATGTGAAAACCACAATACGCAAATGTAACTCTTTTGTTTTAGAAAAAATTACATTTTTCCCATGTTGTTCCATCTCGTTTGCGAAAGTTTGTATTTTTTTAGATAGAGTTTAATCATTCCAAAGAGTTTCTCAAAGAGATAGAATCAATCTTGCACGTATTGACTTCGCGGGAGAATCAGAAACGCTGATAATCATAATTAAATTTCGCCCATGCTAATTATAGAAAACGCGTTTCGATCATACGTGTATTACGAATCGAAAGCGTTATCGTGTTACTTCGAGCCGCTCCGGCTCGAGTCGTATTTAATTATATTCGTTCGGGTCAAAATGTTAATTAAACGCAAACTTTCCCGTCCCTCGGTGGCAGGGAAGCGTAATTAAAATTTCGCCGACGGATCTCCCCGCGACGTCGCGCGAGTCATAATATTTCCGCGCGAATCGGCAAATTTGTCCCTCGCACAGCAGTAGACGCGATTTTTTGCCGCGGCCCGTTTCCCGTTGCGTTCCCGACGTATATTATATCTCGGGGTGCAAATCTGCATTGCGAGCGTGTTCGACGCGCGTTCCTCGGGGATGATGGTAAGCGGCCAACGTCAGGTTTTTCCGTTGGCGAAATTGGGGACGCATCTGCGGTGCGCGTCTCCGCCGCGACGCTTCTCGCTCCTGACGCCCGTTCGGCGCACACCGACACGATCTGCACTCGCTGGCGCGGTGCACGTTGCAGCGCAGCGCCGCGTATCCCGCCGCACCGCAGTTGCACCGCGAACGTCCGCGAAAGCACACGCGAAAACTCACGTCCGACGTCGCGATCGTGTAGATCTGTCGATACACGACTTCGTGCTCATACTCGAATTGCACTTATTCGTTGAACGGTCTGAGGAATTGTTTGCACAGAATACACATAGTGCACGGTAAAGAGTGTAAAGTCAGTGATAAGATGATGTTGGTACGTTCACGAAGTTGATTTCTTTTTTTTCTTAGAGGAAATTGCAGCAAAATGTGCAATTTATTTTTGCTATGAAGTATTTGTACAGTTAACTCACCGATCAAACGTCATTCTAAATTGAAACTTTATTTTTGATAAATTAATGAGAATATCAAGTATCCATGTATTATCCAGCCGCGTGACTGGCTGTTTTGATTCTTTGGACGAAATTATTGTAGTTCTAATGAATCTCAGATATAAAGTTTTGTTTAAAAGAAACCAATCTTGCAGGTTCATTCTTGAAAGATACAGCCTCATTAAAATTTTATACGTACTGCGGACCACCTGGTATATCAATATCTTGAAACGATCCAATGCCATACTACAGCTTCCAAGCCGAAGGAAGCAAATGTTATATGTGCAGATAGAGATGTCGTTTGACCAAGTCGTACAATAATATTGTTTCCGTTTCAAGATATTATATATTGATAAAGTGCCTATTTGTGATCCTAATGAGAAATATTTTTCAGCTTAATCAAATTTACACGTGCAGTATATTATCGCGTAAAACGTACAATTATTGTATAATTACTTTTAACAGGAAAACTATGGCTGTATGAATTTAATACTCTCATTTGTATCGAATATACACAATTGAGCGCAAAATTCAGTAATCCGACGCAGTTTTATCTACATAATGTATATATGTGTAGTGCTTTGCCAAAATTTTGCTCTTGACAACCATGTTTAGCAAATAAAAAGGTATAAAAAGATATAAAGTGCATTATAACAAATTCTTACGTAATCATGCATGATAAGGTTGATGAAGCTTTTTAAAATATTATTACGATATTATGTGATTACATTCAATTTTCATTATCAGAGTCTATTGTAATTACTCTGATGGAATTCTCTCAACTGCTCATGATACAGAATTACATTACGATTTCGAGATCTCTCGTAGTAAGGATCTACATTCTATTATTGCAACGTCGATTCTCTGTTTCCTCTCGGTATATATGTGTTAGTACTATGTATTGGAATTATCGTGCGTCATCATAATTAATTCCAAGCATGTAATAATAATTACATGATCACAGTGGTGTGATTACACTAGCATAAACTGAACGTTTCGCACGTGTATTTCGATACGGCTAATATAATGCCATTTTTATCGCGCTCCTCTCTTCCGGGGAAGATTGCAAACGCTGATTCTCAATTTTACATAAGGACGTACCGCGGCTGGTTTTGAGATAACGATAATAATTCAACTACCATCTCGACACGCTGCAAATGAAGTCGCGATGGAACTCGGATTAATTTCACGAACGTGAGAGCCTCGCGTGTACGTTCTCCGTTCTCTTTCTGATCTCGACAAAAACGACAACGCGAGCTCGGTACGCGAAATATCTTTTTGTGAAGTACACACGGGCCTCTCTCCTGTAAGACGCACTTGCACAATGCGAGCATTAAGGAATTAAGTTAAGTCAAAGAGAAGGACCACTTGTAAACGTTTGTACAATAAATTTATTTTTTATTTTTTCCATTTCTAATAAACATACTGATTCTAATAAATATTGTATTGTATTGATGTATTGAAAAAGAGAAGAGAAAAAGCACATTTAAATATCTAATAAAATATTTAATTAAATGTTTAAATATCTTTTTTATTTACTTATATGATCCATATATTAGAATGCTATATAAAATGTCTTAATGTGGAAATTATTATTTTATATTCTTTATTTTCTCACTCGCGTAAAAATTGCATACTTTCAAATTTTGAAATTATACTTCCAGCAAAATTCTAAAGATTACTTTAATAGGTTCTGACAAAAGGAAATTGCATCTAATAATATTTTCACTCTTAAATAACACAGGATGACGGAGGAAAGATAATGATAGCGGCTGTGCGATCGAATTAAGTGAAATTATCGAGATCATGGGTTAGAGAGATAGCAATTTCGTATTATAGAAAAATATGATAATTATCTGTCTGTTTGGCAGCGCGGTCTTCGTAATATGTGAAAACACGGTATACTGTCGAACCTATCAACCGTTTCAACAATTTAATTTAATTGATCGCATGAGAGCTATCTCATCGCGTTCCAATAAAAACCTGTGCGAGCCATAGTTCAGTGTTTTCCGCATGTATGTGATCGTATAGATTTCCGTGTGTAAAAAGGAAGCGGATGACAGGAAAAGACAGTACGCGACCATGGATCGAAGAACGTGTTCATGAATCTTGCATTAAACTAATTCTTAAACCTCAAAGAGTCAAGCCTGTGTGCTTGATGTTCTCCCCCTCATTCCCTTTTTTGTCACTTTGTCGGGACCGGTGTCTAAATCTGCTTTACGGAGTTTCGTGATGTCGCTCGGCGGGAGAAGAACCTTGCGCGTATCAAGCGCGCAAGCCGCAACCTTTTGCCCTTCTGACCTCGGGTACTCGCGAAGCTCGGGAAAACGCCGTACGTTAGCCAAAATCATTTCCAACCTTCGTTAACAGTCGAAACTTTGTGTAGATTGCGTCTGTCCCAAGGGTAATTGACCTCCGGAATTACTAGTTATTAAACTACAAGGTTGAAAGAACTTCTCTTGATTGCTCAAAAAGGGAAATTCCTAAAAACAATTCTTTTGCCTCACAGGGATAAAGTTCAATTTTTTTGATTGATCTGCATTGAACATCACTTTCGATACAGATTAAATATTGATAGCTCCAAAAATTTTTTGAATTAAGGGTGTCTATAATATTGGTGTCTCGTGAGCAGAGGAAAGCAAGCGGAAGGGGATGAGATATTGATTCGATTTTATGTATGCATTTCCGCAGATCTTTCGCGTCGAGGCATCTTCATAAATAAACACACAGCCAGTAGTTCTCTCTTTTTCATGACAACGTCGATCGTATCCGATACCATGGCATTCGACTTCCCGTCGACGTGCTCTCTTATGGCGATCACGTGCGCCCTCGCTTTGTTTCTGCGAAAGGGCTCCGACGAGACAGCCGTCGGAGAGGAGGCGTCCTTCGGGACAGTCGACGTGGAGAACGAGCGGCTTTTGCGCGTTCTGTGACGTTGGAGCAAACGACCGTGGCCACACACAGGCACCGTCGATATTGCGAGTTAATTGCCACGGCGAATTTAATCGCGCTGGTACCCACCATCGATGTAATGCGAACGCAGGCGCGCACGCTCTTCAATTAGCTCGCGTCCATCGGCTCGCTCCGTTTCTCTCGCTCGGTCGTAACGCGTGGAAACAGATAGCTCGAACGGAATCCGCCGCGCGTACACGATCGGCCGGTAGACACGTCGGCGCCGCTGCCACCGACTCATCGTTCATCGCGCGCGAGAAAACGAACGACTAGGAATTAGCACGCCCAGAAATGCACGTTCATGGCGCATCGATACCGCCAAGGTACGCCGCGGCGTACGGTTGTGCGTCAATGTTGATTTTGTGATTCCACACATTAATGTCTATATCAGTGTACAAGAGTAAGGTGAGTGATGCTGTTTGCACTTGTCAATATTGTATTACTGGTGAGATTACACTAAAGGTTAGTGTCTTTAGATATCACATCGCGTTCCCAGCTTCAAGATTGATACTGTTAATGGATATTTTTGGAGATTCATAAGAAACTGAAATAAAGCGCGTTAGGGCAATTTGGTATGCTGGGGGGTGAAAGTGCGTTGAATTACAAGATTCTTAACGGACTACGAAATATAGGAGAAAAATAACTTGGGGATGGTTATTATTCTCGGGGTAACTGACAGCGTAAAATCTCAAGTATTCTGAAGCGGGAAGTTGCGGAGTTGCTCACGCGGCCAGTGGCCCTTCCGCCGTTTCCTCATTTTCATTCGCGTTTTGCGAAAGTCCTCATTAAAATTTACTATTGTTTAAGTTTCTCGCTATCTCGCTACATTCCCTCAAGTAAACGAGGAGGCCGTAAACTGGCGCGCTTTACGGCCACTACTTTCGTTCATTCGGTAACGCGAGTGGTCTGCGATACTTTGCGATGCACTCGTTGCCGTGTGTGCGTCACGTGCGCACGTTCAGGTGTTCACGATTCATTTCGTCGCCGGGTATTTCTGCAGTTCGTCAGACACGTAATTCCGCCGTTCTCGTTGTTTCCGCAAGAATTTTCAAGTTTCGGCCGCGTACGTGCTTCTCGTGGCAATCGCGACGTACATCGAGGATACAGTACGACCTCGTTCGCTCAGCACGCGTGATTCATTGTTCCCCGAGTGCGAGCGTGAGATTTGTACGGGGGAGTACGTTATATTTTGCATAAAAGTGCGCGAGAGATTACTCAATGTCGCGGTGCCGACAACTTCTCGTCGCCCACACCGTCTCTGGGGGTCCGAGTGGCCGCGAAAAATGCGTCATTTGCATACCCCTTGTTAGCTCACTTGATAACGCACGAGAAAAATCTTTCCTACGCTACGTAGAATCTTCACGATTCCGCCAGATGCGTTATACGAGTTTCACCAGCGTATGTACGTATGCGCACACGTATTTTCATGTATCTTCGTACACAAGTGAAAGCATTTAGCTATTTTTAAATCTTTCCTTTCGCCTTCTCAATAATCTTTTGATCGTTGCATCGGTAACTTGTTTAAAAGAACAAAATTGACCTGGAGGAGGTTCTACTTTGATCGCGTGGGTTGCCGCGAGGGTTCAGCCGAAATTTCGCGCGTATACATGTTCTCGCGTTCCTAATCGTGCACGCGTGAATGAATTACGCACGTTGAGCAAAAGGGAGAGATAAACGATAAATGCCGTTTATATTGCCGCGAGGAAAGCATACGGTATTTGTTCCCTTTTCGACGTCGCTTCCGCGGATTCGTTCCACCATGCCGCTTTTACAAGCTTTACAGATTCGAATTTCCGGCCGACAAAGGAGCATTTTACTGACGTATTTAACCCATTTCTGCGTGGGACGTTGAAACGTATATACTCGACGTTGAAACACGTCGGAACCGCGGCATCGATTGTCTTACAAGGGGAGGCCATGACCTCCGGCCCACCGATTTTGATCATCTTTAACATACTGGTTGGGGGACACCCAAAAGTAACTCGTGTAAAAGGGTTTAGGTCACTACGCCTTCGTTTTTGAAAAAATCGAAGTCAAAGGTCATGACGCCGGATCGGTTTTGGACCTAGGGGGATCGATAGATTGCTAAAAAACAAGCAAATTTTATTAATGCATATCAGATCCGCAAACTAATAGTTTTCGCGAAATCGAGGAATTAGTGATTTAAGCGCGCCGCTTATGTATCTAAAGAGTCGCACCGATTTCAACCGAAGCGGCGGCGTAGCGGTTAAGGCGCTTGCCTGCGGAGCTGAACGTTGCGAGTTCCGGTCTCCCTTACGTGCTTTTTTTTCAAGTGAATAAATTAAAATAGTACTAAAACTTCAGGTAAAATCGAATTTTTTAATTTTTGGCACTTGCAACGTTTGACAAAATCTTCAATTATTGTTCGAATGCTAGAAAACAAGCAAATATATAAAATAGAATATATAATATAATATTATATAATATAATCAAAAAACCTTCCAATTCGCCAGTAATGATAATGATAATGTTGAAAATGTAGTTTATTAATGACTGAACGTATCCGAGGTTGATCACCGTGTGACGATGTAAAGTCAAAAATAAAGTCACAAGCGAGTGTATCAAGCGCTCATCAAAATATCGTCGTAAATATTTGATAAATTTTTGGTATCCTTATGTGAGTTCACGGAACTCATATTATGCTTAATAAAAATCATTTCGGCTATCTCTCTCTTACGCCGATGGTTCTCATGATGTAAAATTTCAATATCATTCCAGTCAAATTCATGGTCCAATCCATGTTTACTAACGACCGAGAGACTATTATCGCTTTTATTAATATTAGCCCTATGTTCTTTCATACGTGTATCAACATGTCTTTTTGTCTGGCCTATATAGCAGGCATCACAATTGTCACAGTCAATCCTATAAACAACACACTTGTTATGTCCTTTTAACAATTTGAGTTTGTCTTTTTTCCTTTTTCTTAATTGTTTACTGGCATTGTTTTGATTGTAGAATGTGACACTTCATATTATTGCACTTGAGAAGGACCGAAATTGTCGGCCGAAACGTTGTGCCTAGCATATCTTGTATTGCCAGCTTGGTCATTAATAAACCGCATTTTCAACATTATCATTACTGGCGAATTGGAAGGTTTTTTGATTATATTATATATTATATTATATATTCTATTTTATATATTTGCTTGGTTTTTAGCATTCGAACAATAATTGAAGATTTTGTCAAACGTTGTAAGTGCCAAAACTTAAAAAATTCGATTTTACCTGAAGTTTCAGTACTATTTTAATTTATTCACTTGAAAAAAAGCACGTAAGGGAGACTCGAACTCGCAACGTTCAGCTCCGCAGGCAAGCGCCTTAACCGCTACGCCGCCGCTTCGGTTGAAATCGGTGCGACTCTTTAGATACATAAGCGGCGCGCTTAAATCACTAATTCCTCGATTTCGCGAAAACTATTAGTTTGCGGATCTGATATGCATTAATAAAATTTGCTTGTTTTTTAGCAATCTATCGATCCCCCTAGGTCCAAAACCGATCCGGCGTCATGACCTTTGACTTTGATTTTTTCAAAAACGAAGGCGTAGTGACCTAAACCCTTTTACACGAGTTACTTTTGGGTGTCCCCCAACCAGTATGTTAAAGATGATCAAAATCGGTGGGCCGGAGGTCGTGGCCTCCCCTTGTTAGTGCGGTTTTTACGCGCTCTCTTGCGCTAACGCGATGAATGTTCAAAGCGCGAACGCGCCCTCGAGGCAACCTTCGAAAAAAAGAGAGAAAAAAAGGAAAAACGTATCGTGCGCGTTTACATCGCTTTTATCACTCTGGTCCCTCTCCTCCTCTTTGAAAATGCCCAATTTTTACTCGTAATCCGGGAATTAAATTCTCCGACAAAAAAACTCCGCGCGTCCTAATTACGAGTTTTAACGCTCGCGCGGCTCGCTCGAGGAATATCGTTGTTTTTAATATCCGCGCGGCATATCGCGGATGTAGCGACGGACACGCACGCACACATTTCTACAGATTAAATTGTCAATAATATCACGTTCGCGCGTGCAGACCTACGCATCCGGCATCCCTGTACTTTGCCGCAAACATGCACCGGCAACATTTGCGGTAACGCACCAAAAACGCGCGGAAACAGCGACCGCGTTTTATCGCCGCCAATGAAAACGTGTTAAGGTTCTTATCTCGCTGAAGTTCTTGTCTCGGGCAGTCCGTGCACCCGGTTGGCTCCAACCTTTTTTTATCAACCGTAAGTTGCAACGTAACGCTTGGAGAAACGTTTCAAAGGAACAATAGTCTTCTCATGAAATGAACGATCGGACGCCTCCATCGATCAATTAAAAGTTCCCGTTGATGCATTCTGGTAAAGGTTTTGCCATGTAGCTCGTCCATATAATCCCACGCACGTCATTTCTAACTAAAGCAACGCGTGTATAGGACGTTTCAAATCTATAAATTCCGAAAAGTATTGCAGAAGGGATATCATAAAATATTGTAAAAATCGAGCTCTTTTTTTCTCTCGAGCAGAGATCTCGTTTACAGCTTCTTTATCCCAACTTCGGAAGTACTATTGCTTCTTTCTTGCTCATTCGTCATTCGAATGATACGTGCATGGACACGTATAACAACGTTTGCACATCTCGCTGCGCACTCGCCGCTTCGTACCGAATGGTACGGAAGTAGAAATCTCATACATCGCGTCTCGGCATGATACATGGGATGTTGGTCCGTGGTTCTCCGGCGACGCGCAATTGAATCGTGCTTTATGCACTCGCTCCGCGTTCTTCGTCGCTCGCCCGGCGAAAATTAATTGCTCGCCGGTACTTATGACAGTTTGCCACGCTTTTTATGATATGCGCGAACGAACAAAATGGGAAAACAACGATGATCGCATGCGGCGTCGCGAGAAAAGGAAGGCGAATAAAACACCCTTTCTGGAGCGATAGAGGAATAAAAATAGACCCATTGTGTTACATGGACTCGCGGTATAACGAAGATTAATTACCAGACCCCCGCAAGCTTTTACCGAGGAACGTCGAGATTGCGTAATGAGGGAATCAAGGGGAATTTCCATCGGGCGTGTTTAATTTAAGAGATACAAGATGCAGCGCGGCCAGAACAATGGACCCCGAGTTTTAATGATGGAATTTTTCGCAAATTTGGCATCGATCTTTCCTCGAGAAAAATTTGATAAAAATTTCCGGAGAACCTGGCACTTTCGATCCACAAGCTTTTCGATGAAATCCGTAGCACGCACGTCATTGTTAACGTTTCAGAACGTTCGTGTAACGCTCGACCAATGCACGATGATAATACACTGGCTGGGCCATGTACGCAAAGTTGTAAAACGTACGCTCGTTATCGTCCGGCGATACGAATCATTTGTTCCGGCGTAGCCGCGAACTCTCTTTCTCTTCCGTTCCAATTTCGTTGGATGCGCGGAATCACGAGATTCTATGTACGAACGTTGTACAATCGAGTACGTTAATGATATCTGATGCTCTCGCATTCATAGACGTTTCAAATGAATCATCACTTCTTCTCGTCCTTTACCATGTCGAGAAAATGGACGTTTTTAATATAAACTTTTTAGATATAATATAAACTTTTTATTATGGGAAAGTTTGATGAATGGATGTAAGCTAATCAGACAATATTGAACGTATCATTTTCCTTCAGTCCTCACGCTACTCATTATGTGCTGAGATACTTGTCGTGCTTTTCACACATTTTTATCTCGCAAATGCAAGATCCTTTTCAGTTGAGGGTGCAACACGTTTCGAAATTGCTCGCGAAGGGTTTCGGCCCATCTCTACCGCCCGCTCGCGATTGCGCGCGCGCGTGCACACATATCTACGTTCACCGATGGCACGTGCTCGACACCAGAAGCATGTGCATGCCACTACTGCGGTCCGCACGAATTCCGTTCGCAGTTGCATTTCGCGCGTCCGTGCAAACGGATGCACCCGCCCGCGTTTGCGTATCATAGCGAGTCGCAGGAACTTCTCACTCCACGTTTCACCGTTTGTCTTGCGAATGTGCATCGTGTGTGTTCACGCTTTGAGCATCGCCCTCGCATCAAAAATTATTTCAGTCACTTACTCTGCAAGTGATATCTCGAAATACGAGTTAAATAATTCTGTTAAAGTCGATACCCTCTTGCGTTCGTATTTTAACTGTTATTCTTACAATTGAAAGTTTAGCATCTGTTTTCTGATTTCACTTAAATTAATCTGAAAGCATATTTCGGTGACGGGTAAATATAATTGTTCCCAGATTGTTATAACGATAGTGATCTCACAAAATGTCTTTCCTAAATTTGTTTATAACTCTTTTACTGTGCTACGTTTTCAGACTCGTTTCACATCTCTTCTTTAATGAATCGTTTGTACGATTATTTGTACGAAAAAATTTCAGAAATCAAGTAAAATATTAAATATCAATCCTGTAAGAAACATTCATTCTCCATCTCGTTGGTAAGATTTGCTGGGAGACTTTTGCGTGGACATTTTTTTCCAAGTCGGCGCTCTTTCCTTTGAGATATCACGTGCGCGTAGAGACGTGAGAGATAGTGGAGAAAGGAATAAATTCTCCTGGCGGTACTTGCGAATTTTTCTATCTCGTAACGGGAATTTGTAACACACGACGTGAATCTATTCATATTAACGTGTAATAAATATTTCAAATGGTTCCGTTATTTGGAATGCAAAAATATTTTGGGAAATTAATGCGCTAATCATGGTTGTCAGTAATAGGATATAAAATTAAATTCTAAGAATAGTCGGAATTGAGATGCAGTTATCGTTTACTGTATTATTTCAACTAACTTCTTATGCAAATTGCAGCGATTCAATAACGGAGCGGACGTATGAGGTTGAAAGACTGTCATAGACTATTCTCATAAAATATGCATTATGAAAGACACGGTCGATAATATCATGAATGTTGCAAACGGAACAAAAGTGCTTTTGATCGATATGTTCGTGAATTATTTCCATGTGCCTTCGAAAAACTTTCCACGGTGGAAAATTTCGGAAACGTCGAACGAGAGTGGAGAAAATCGTCGCAGGATGCAGAGCAGATGAGTACCTTTTTGATACATCAATACTTTAATTAACGGTTTTAACATTGGTGTAATTCACGGTAAAATCTTTCGAAAATATAACACGTAGGTATGGGTTGCAATTATGCATTTTATAATATTTCTAATGAATTAAATACTGTTAATATCAGATTAATTTATCAAAATTTATCGTAATTAAAAAGTTACTGCTGATTTCTTGATATATTTTTCATGAATATTTTCTCGTTTTTATTATTTGAGTGAGTAATTTCACTCAATAATACTCGGAGCAAAAAATGCAAAATGAGCAATTCGTTAAAACAAGTACCACGCGTTACATTTTCGAAAGTTCGCGTACATGTAACGAAAGTTATCGATCAGGAATGGACTTTTGTGTCCATTCCATAATTTGGCACAGCACAACGTGGCTGTAGTAATTACAAAGTAACTTTTTGACGATCGACGGTTAATGCGGGTAATTGTTACTTTTTCAAGTTTGATTAATTAATTATTAGCGGATTATGATAAAGAGTCCATATTATAATTTCTCTTTTGCCACTGCCTTGATATTTGCATATAAATTTTGTATTCTTTTCTCAATGATGATTATCTCGAAAGGAAAATCGTAATTTCGGCATTCTGGCTGTTATTACTTTCATATTTGCTTTATTTGTCGCTAATTATACGTTGGCTCGATATGCAAGATAGTGCGGGATACGTATATTTTCACGATTCAGCTGCGATATGAACGCACGAATATGCATATGCTGCCACGCCTGTTTTGCAACACGCTCGGTCGCGCAACAAAAGGCGAGAGTAAATGGGAACTTTCGAGCGGCGGTAGACTGATTTATTGTCGAATTGACTATTCATCTCCTTCGCCGGAACATGCAATTTAAGGAGTCACACGGTCATTAGTCCGCACCGCGGAAACACCAGTCGCGTCTTAAGAAAATGAGGAAAAGAGAAGAAAAGCTGGCTCCGTCGATCGTCAGAGAGTTAGTGGCGAATTCGCAAATGGAGATCGGAAATGTTCGATCCAGCGAGATCCCCTTTTATTCAGGCCGTATTAGAATCGTACTTGGAACGGAGCTGAAACCCCAGCACGAAATTAACGCTGAGAAAGGCTGCTGGGGTGTCGACGGTTCTATTTACACGACGGTGTCCCGTCTTGTGTACGGAAGAAGATAAAGCTCTCTCTTTAAACAGTGAGAAACTTGAAGAATTTCCTCTTACGACTTATGACACTCGTATTACCCGAAAGCTCTGTCATAGAGTTATTACTGTTTAAAGAATTCATGATGGTTAATGTGCGAGGAAGGAGGTAGTTTAATATTAAATCAGCCGCTCTCCCTCCCTCTCCCGTTATGAATCCAATTTGCCGTCATATATACTCGAGTATCTAATTAACACTTAATTTTGCAATTGATCAGAATTGGTTCATTGCTAGTAAAAGAGGGAGAGAGAGAAAGAGAGACAGAGAGACAGAGGGTTGACTTAATGGGAAGCGCGGAGACTAGAACCATTGAACGCGAAAAACGGACTGTGGGGATGAGAGAACGGCCGTACAAAAGGGATTTAATTGGCACTAGGCCGTGGATTCGGATCATCGTATGCGCGTCGCGAATGTCGCACGAATGTCGGCGGTGCGAGTCATCGATTGACGACCGTAAAAGCGAGCGGCACTTGGCACGGGAATCTCTCGATGTTTAATTCTCGTTATCCATCCTTTCATCTGCTTCCCGTTTCATCCCGCTGCTGTCTCTTTGCTTTTCATTTCTGCGGCGGCGATTGCATTAACCGTCGTTCGGCGGTGAATTTAAAGCTTGGGTCCGGCAAGGCGCACGATCACGATGATACTGTCCGATTGAGACAACGGGTCTCTCGATCACGAAGGACGAAGGACGAAGAGCGACGGTGAAAAAGGAACGGATGAGCAACCGGGAATAAATTTAAAAACGATTAAAGTGAAATGTTCTGAGTAAAGAGCTTGGCTCTCGTCATTCGTACAACTCGCGAGTTATAATTCTCGTTTGGAAAATTCCTCGGAAGATTTCTCGGAAGAGACAGAACGTCGCTGAGGGTTCTCGAACCGGGCGATGCCGTGAATACGTAAATCTGTCAGTGGGTCTGTCTCATGATTGCGTGTAATATTGTCCGTGCGCGCGCATACACACACACACACAGATACGTACGGACACGTATCTGGGGACGGAGGTCAGGTCGTTGCAGCGAATTTCGTCTCCCCGTTGAGGCACGCGAATCATCTTCGTCGGAGAGTCGAGATGGCAGAGAATACCCGCGGCACGACGACGCTCTTTGTCCGAAAGCTCTTGATCGTCGACGCGCCTTTTCGTCGAGGAGTCGACGTGCTCTGATAATAAATAATGTTTTATCTGTCGTGCCCGGCGGATATAGCATGTCGACGGATGGAAGAGGAGAAAGAGAAAGAGAGAGGGAATTGTAATGCTACGAGGCGTCAATCTGCTTTTTCGTTCGCGCAGGGTGCGACAAATCACGTCGAGGCCGCACCGTCTGGCCGCTAACACGAGTACGGAGGAAGGTATGCTTGAATACGCTCAATACACTTGTACTTGATATACATATAGAACGCATTCTCTGTACGGAATCTCTGAGAAACTTGGAACAGATGTTTCCTCCGCGAAAGTATGATTGGAGACCGTGCTCCCTCGTATTCTTCATTTTCAGCATTAGACGTCTTCATAAACTAGGCATAAATTACATTTCTCTAGCAGAGCTCACTTGGAATTGAATGGAGATGAAAATTGTATGTTTACTTCCATCGTGAAATAAATTTGTTATTTGTTAATAATTTGATGTTTCTGTTAAAGAGAAAATCATTCCAGATTGATCAAAAATTCCGTAAGTAGCTTGTAACACATTCATTGAACATTCTGTATCCTAATCACATTGTGATTGCGACGCAGCAGGGTCAGATAAGTGAATTTGGGGAAATCGGATTAGAGCCAAAGCTAACATCGCAGAGGAGAATTAAAGATCGAACAAGAGTAACAGCTTTTTCGTTCACTGAAAGCTTTCATTGAAAGCAGAGAATAACTTATGATGAAAGGGATTTAAATAGTGTTTTACTCCCGAAACCTGATTCATGTACTAGAAAACAAGTTACACTTTAAAAAATGCAACGAATTTTATCAGAGATAAATGCTCTAAAAATATGTTGCATTCCGGCATTACTAACCACATTTATCACAAACGGCACAACGTTTGAACATACTACCGCTTGTGATAAGAATGGAATTGAGAATCTCTTTTTTTCACGATCGCCATACGCGATATCGATGATCGGTTCTCTCGGAGCTCGGCGAGCACTTGGCTCAATAAAAACGTGCGAGCCATTCGCTTTTTTCCCCGGATGGGATATAACGCCGGTGGAGAACCGTTCCCTCCTTCCACCCTCCTGCCATCGTTGTTGTTAATTTGCCAATCGCTGAAAGCGAGCATCATAATTTCCGTTGCCGCGCGCGCCCTGCCCGGGGCGATATTTCTTCCGCGTTTCCTTTGTCCGCCGTCCCGTGTACGACAAAGGACGCGATAATTGCAAAGCCCTGTACGTGGCCCGACCGATCGTTTTCGCGTGTGTTTCGCGAACGAGCGACAATGCACCGAGCTGCGGCGGATATTGTTACGAGCGGTGCTTAATTTCTGCGGCAAACACGAACGAATGGACGCGCTCTTATTTTCCGAGTCGGATGTGATACACTTGTGTGGCGAGTTTGATTTTCGAACAATGCGGAGGGAAAAATGCTACCTAACACTCACCGCAGCACTTTTGTTCTCACGAGTAAAGATCTGTTTCGGACTAGAATTATGCGTTTTGGTCTTGCTAAAATTTTGAAAAAGAAAAAAATAGATCGTGATTACGTACTGCTATACCCCACAATTTGACACCTTTGCGGCTTCGATTGGTTGTATAGAAACTTTTTTTAAAATTACTTCCCGTGAATTTAATTCTTTCTGTGGAGATCGATAGTTTGAATTATACATAAGATATGATTACGTTATTGGCAACCACAAATTAAGCGCTGATTAGGTCAGCGATAGAAGCATTTGGCTACCGATGCTCGCACAACGGTCACGTGTACCCTTCTAACTAGTTACGGTAACTCTCCTGGTTAGTTAACTCTTCTTACTGTTCGAGGCAGTTGTAGGGAATACTGCCGGTGTGAGATAAGGCGATTACAGTTGAAGGATCCAAAAAAACCAGGTGTCGCCATTACATACAACGAGAGAAAAAAGAACGTAGTTAGGAAAGGTAGCAGTTGTTGCAAGTTTACTCGCTTGTTTGTTCGTAACAATGCTTGCTGCATTTGCACATAATATCTCCAAATAAGTAAACAAATAAATAAACGACAATCAAGCAAAAAGAAATAGCCGGCTTTTTTACAATTTGCAAGCTCTAACTGTACTGTACATTGATAAGATGTTATAAATGTTTTACAAGTTTGAAGAATTATTTTTAAATTTGCCCAAACTTTTCTTCAAAATTTTCAAAACTATTCAAGAACGAAACGTAGTCTTGTAAAATGACCTTGTTAATTATCGACTCGATCAAAATTAAATGTCTCGCGAACGCACCGTGGCTCTACTTCGACAGATCGATTTATTTGCGTGTCTTTGCGGTTGTGTATAATTAATTCTTCATGTGCTGGTTTTACCCTCTTCTCTCTTTTCCGATGGTGTAAGCGCACGGCGTGACTCGTACTGTGAATGGCGACACGCGAACAAGTAATTTGCACGTTAGGCCGCGCCTTTATCGCGTTCTGCCTAATAACCCGTTAATACGGCCCCTCGCAATCAGGCATCGGTCTATATTAAACGTACTACGAGCCATCGAAATGACTCGGTAAATTATCCACACAGGGCTCGCGTTCGCGTCGCCACGGCCAGCATTGCGCCGAGCCCTCCTAATTACGACGGGCGTGCACGCACCAGGCGATTAATTAGACAAACTAATTTAATAAACTGTTTTAAGAGCGATTGCGCGACGATCTGACCGATTAGCGCTGCGACAAGCATTAGGATTATCGTAGCGCATTAATTCACACTGATATTGGATGCTGTAAATTGACAAGCATTGTAAATCGACCATTACGAAAACGAGCGATGTGCAACGGCGATAATGAGGACATGATGAAATAGTCTGATTTTCGTAGGATTAAATCGATAATCGTCTGATCTTAATGATTTTATGACGATTATGCAGATTTTGCTATTGCAAGCAGTAGCGATACACATCACGTAGTCACGTATATCCCGGTATATCACAATCGTCTCGATTAACTGCATAGGAGATACATACGATGGGGCTGGATGTGATGACAAGGTGTTATTGATTTCTGTTGATTGTACACAAGCGGAGTATAATTGGCCGAGACTCGGACGCAGCCCAAATGGCAAGCCGAAATGTATTACCGCATCGTAATGAAAATTGGCCGTTGCCGAGTACCGCCGTGTGATCACCTCCAATAGGATCGTGGGATTTGTTAACAGTGTGTTCCGGTATTGTTCCTGCAAATTACTGTCCCCATCAATATCCCGTCGATACGCCTGCGGCCGAGGCCGCGTGCGACCAGGCGCGGATTAATTATCCTTAATCATCCTCTGAAAATTAAACCTTCCTCTCGTTTATATCCGCAGCGTTGCGATCGAAGGCAGCGAGGAGATCGAAGAAGCCCTCGAAACGAGCGGCGCGATGCATATTTTTTCCCCTTCTATTTTTTCCCGAAACACGCGACGTAAAACAATAAACGATGCTCAGCCGCGGTTCGCAGCGATGAAAAGCTAATCGTATTGGTCCTATTGTTCCAGCCGTTCGCGGATACGAGACAGGTACACACGTATACCGTTCGATCGCTCGGTATTTGTGAAAAGGCTATTGCCAGGTTGGGGGCGGGACGGTCGCTCCGATTGTTTGTCCGCTCATTTAACGGTAAAAGGGCTCCGGGACGTGAAACCCGGGTGAGCTTGACGTCCAGGTGACGCAGGTGTATAAGCAACGCACGCGGCAGGAACCGGATATGAGTTGGTCCCGGTCGCCACGCGCGATAAGTCAGGCCGTCGTGCTGGCCGCGCTCCTTGTTTCATGCCCGTCGACGATGGTAATCATGGACGATGGTGCTGAGGGTACGTTTGTACCGGAAATCGAGACTAGCTGAATTCCCTCAAGCTTATTTCTCGCTCGTGATAAACACGCACAAATGGCTTTTGTTATATTGTATAATGCAATTGCTGCTAATATAAAATATATCTTTCAGCATCAGTTTGTTCCACCAGGATTGCGAAATGTGAAAATTTCTTTATTACTTCCGCTATCTACTTACTTCCAGCTTGGTAGATGCCTTACAATTTTTACAATTTTCAAGTTTGTACGTGTGTTCTTCTTTTTAAGATTTATCCTGGAACGAGAAAAGCATTGATCATTAATTCGACATTTGAATTAAACGGTGAACGTTCTCATGCGTTTGCAAGAGGCCCGCATAGTGCGAATGTACCTTTACGGTTCACGAATAGCGTCTGCACGGGCTAGACAGCAGCGTAGGTGGACCATACTTGTCGTTTCCGGCGGGCGGATACGTTAAAGCTAAAACGTACTTTGATTTGCGTGGCAGCAACCACATACGAACCCCTTTTACGAGGTCCATCCTTTACTCCAGGTTTCTATCTTTATAGAACATTATTAACCAAATGTTGAAGCTCTTGATCATTTGGTGCTCTGTACGGGGATTGCAACATATTATTATATTATTAATTAGATCATTAACTAAATAATCCAGGTCGTGTCTACATGGCGATAGATCAAACTAAACATATAGTAACAGCACAGCGTAGCTTGCCGTATATTAATTTTATAGCAGGATAGGCAATCTTCAAAAACCAAACTTCTTTAAAATATCGCAATATTTATATCGCAATCTAAATGCGATCCGGATTATTTAGTTAATGACTTAATAATAATATAGAAACTTGACATCTTGAAATGGAACTGAAAATTAATATACTAAAGTGCGTGAACTTTTCGCACAAGTTCTACATGTTTTACATGTCGTGATTCGCAAATATTATTAAGAATTTGTGAACGAATTAGATATATAATGATATAGTTATATTAGATTATCGTTGCGGAGACATTGATGTATGGCTAACTCTGCGATCTATCTGCGCCCCATCTCATCACAGTTATCACACGACACAGCTTGTATCAACGTAGTGCGCGTATCTGTCCTACAAAATCTCTTAGTCGTCGCAAGCGTATTTGGCAGATGCTATCATTTCCGGACGATCATTTCAGAACGGTTGAAATTACTGCCAATTTTGGGCAAGTCGCGCGGCCGATACGGCGGCGCCATATA
This sequence comes from Ooceraea biroi, assembly GCF_003672135.1. Classification (NCBI taxonomy): domain Eukaryota; kingdom Metazoa; phylum Arthropoda; class Insecta; order Hymenoptera; family Formicidae; genus Ooceraea; species Ooceraea biroi. The sequence goes on from NC_039506.1 coordinate 5,894,195, forward strand.
TCGAAGCGACAGCTGCTTATTTTCACGGCGCACGTATGAGGGTGAGAGAGAGAAAGAGTATCCTCTACAGAAATTATATTCCACCCTTGAGAAATTGCGGTTTATGTACCGCGCGCGCGACGTCACGCTTTTTGGCTTCGTTCGATGTTCCTGCTCGTCGTCCCTCGTTCCGCCTCGTGTAACACGGCGGAAGTTGGAGCGCGTACTTCATCGGTGTTATTACGACTTCAATCTTTCGCGTTATAACGAGAGTAGAATGCATCCTGAGGGAACGCGACGAGTAATGTCGCACTGCGACCCTTCCGCAGAATTTCGCCCACTTCTTGCGCAACTCCCTCACGTTGAAAATCTCCAGAGTGTCTCCGCGCAATTAGCGCAATTAAAACACTAAAATTTCAGAAAAACCACTTTGAAGCATTTAAACGAGGATGAAACTTTCGCAACATGCGAGTTTCGTATGAAACGCGATATCCATCTGCGCGCACCATCATGCCGAATGTAGGAAGCTACACCTGCTTGCCTAAGGGATAAGCGGTAAAAATTTTATGGCTGAGACAGCGTGGCCTAACGCCACGTGCAGTTCGAGAGCAGGCGAAGCCATCCTCCTCGCCGCTACCACCACCTGTCATTCCAATAAATTTCGCCGCACACGACTGTGTAACATCGTCGGCCACGTTATCGGCAGATAGCCCTGGTTATGAATCGTAGCAGTTCACGAAGGTCTCTTTGTCAAAACTTTCGCGTTTCCTGCGTAGATTCAATTTCCCCGAACGCGGAAGTAGGAATTGCAGCTCCGAAACGTATTACCGCGACATCGCTAGCGCGTTGAATTATTACGCAAATTTATTAAGACGGTACATCAGCTGGTGCACGAATTTTCCCGATCCCATAAAACCGTCTCGCGCGAATGTAGCATAGCTGCGAGCTATCGTTAAACTCTGAACCTTCGTTACTTCATGCACGAACAAGAAAATGCAATCTTACGCTCTAAGCTAGATAAACCTAATTTTCCTTCTCCTTTGGCCTGTCGTTCGCAGGTATTTCTTACCTGCTTATTATGTAGAGAATTGCATTTTTGAGAAAATGCACGTCTCACAATCGAGATATAAATTTTTAGTTAAATATAACTCATATCACAGTAAAAGATCAATTAACTTTGTACCATTATAATTTAAATTTAATATGCAATGTATTAATAACATATATATATAACATATATTTGTTATATATCCGTTTCTTTAATATTTTTACTAACAAATATATATTACAACTAAATAGAATAACAGTTTTGTTAGAGCCACAATATTTATAAAATCTCAATGATCTCAACTAATAACTATTGAGTGTAAAGTCTTCCTTTCGAAGAGCCAAGCTATTCTAAAGAAGATTAGCGGGATCAAGAGATAAATCGTTAGAGGATTTTATAAACTCGTGAGAGGTATTACCAGGGACGAGTCGGTATTACTTGGATGGGATATCACTTAATTAGTGTACTAATCTCCATTTAAGCTCATTACTTGGCCAGCGGTTTATTCAAGCCTCGTCTCTCTTAAAAGACTTGTCTCTGATTCTGCCAGGAAAATATTTGTATGTCTGAGAAAACGTACAGAAAAATATATATTACAAAACTTATTTTTTAAAAATGTTATTATTAATTAAAAACTTGAATAGGTTTGATTGGTAGTTTATCCTAGAAATTGGCTAGAACTTGATGGATTAACGTAGATACAACGTCCAATAACATAACGTTATCGGAAACCCGTTGCAGCTTTAACGGAATAATAGCCAAAGGTAGCGGTTTCCGAACAGCTGCATCTGCTACTCCTGTTTAGAGACATGCTCGAGCTAAAGTTAATCCGCTATTCCGCACTTATATATATCTCGCTGTGAGCAACATGGTACACTTGCTTTTCGATCTACTCCCATGTAGCACGAAATCACGCTTTAAATCATTATATCGTAATTTAGGTGGCAGAAGTATATCTTAATGCAAAGTGAATCTTGATCTAAGCAAGATCATAACTGAAGAAGGGTAGATCAAAAAAAGCCATTCGTGCGTTTTACGTTAATTATTTAAACATGATGAACACGATGAAGACCGGAAATGACCGGAAATGAATGAGTGACCTGCGTTGAAAGTTTAATCGTACTTGTAACCGAGAATGTGCCGGATATTTGCCTAAAAATTATGAATCAGCCGACGGAACTCCATTCGACAGCAACCCCGAACGGCTATGTGTGGTTTCACGATGTCCTCCGTATTTGACACCACCTGACTGTAATTCCTGTCGAGCGTTATCCGCGCTCCCGGAGCGCCCGGTATTTCTGCGGCGTGTCTGCGTGTATACACGCATCGCCATGGGATTCGCGTGCACCGTGCGTGCAGGTCTGCGCGAACGCAATATCCACCTGGCCGTAACGCACAGTAGGACGTGCGTATATCGCGTCGTGTACATATCGACGCATAACTACGTGCGTGTATGCACGGCATGCGAAATAGGTGTACCGCACGCGGAATATTTACCGGAACCCACCTGAGATGTTTGTGGACCCCTTAGGGCGACGTGCGTATCACGAGACCAACTCTCGAGACAATGGCCAACTCGGATTAATTCCTACAGGAAAAGAGCAAAACAACGCGCGTGACTGCATCAGACAGCGGATACATAGGGATTTAAGATAACCGCCGTGTTAAATCACAGTTGAGATTTATGGGGTATTATTCTATAAAGAGAAGAAATTTTAATTATATTTTTTAGTACACGTCATTCGGAATCACTGCAGCTACCATGACTGAGATTGACAAACGCCTTTCACTTTGTCAGTGATTTATCGGATTAATTCTGAAATATGTTGTCACTTCTGCATATTAAGTGCAAATATATAGCTATACATGTGTATAATATGTCGACTAATAATAATTTCGTATAATAATAATTAATTTCGGATACAGTAATAATTAGTAGCTGTAAATGATAGCCAATAATCAATAATTTCGATATTATTGAATTTTACAATAATAATAACGATACTTCATAATTACAAACGATAATTAACAATTAATCCATGCATTTTAATAGATTTCTGGCTACAATGCGGGTATAATAAATAATAATAAATAATAATCAATAATTAATTTCTCCGCGTATTAATATACGTTTCGGGTAACAATCGTAATGGTAGCCACAGTTCGCGTCTTGATCACGATACCTCGAAGGTCTCGATCATCTTTTACGTATGTGCACATACGGATATTGTACTTTGCTATTTTATTATTTCGCCATTTTTGCACGCGATGGAAACGCATTTATATCGCAGCGGTGGTTTCGCTCTCAGGGTTACCTGGCGGAAACATACGCCTCCCTATCGTACGCACCGCGGGGGGTTTTTGATCCTTGGCTCACACGCAGGGCGCCCCGCGATCGATGCCCTCCGAGAAGGAAAACGTCAACTTCATCAGCGGTGTAGCATGACTCAGCCAAACGACTCATGCATAATTTATTCAAACTTAATTAGTTGAAGACTGAAAAGAAAGAGAGAGAGAGAGAGAGAGAGAGAGAGCAAGAAAAATGCTTGCCGTAAATATGCTGCCATTAAGTAGATCGCACACTAATTTGTAAATGATTTAGCTTCTCTCCGCTTGTTATGCAGATTAAGTGCAGCCGCGCGTTAACAGGTCTCTTCTTCCGATTTGTCTCCGCATGATCGAAATGAATGCGAGATGACAGGAGATGAATTTAACAAGGAAACTTTCTGTAAAAGTCTGTTTTTGAATTTACTTCAAGCACATCGTAAATTAACTCGAGAGACGTACATTTTTGTTGCGTATATCGTAATGCGAGCTTAGAGATCGAAACTAAATCAATGTGATTATAAAGGGTTGACGAAAATAGATATAAAATGACATTTGAAATAAAAGTTTCGTAATACCAAAAACGCTTCGTAATAAGTTATTAAAAATTGCACGTCTCTTATCTTCAGTTATGCTACGGCATCTGCAAGAGACAAAAAATGAAATGCTAGAACAAGAGCCTTTTTTAGTAATAAAACTATTATTTCAAAAGCGGACATTTTTGCCAAATACATTCGAAAATCACTTTGCGCCATGCATTCAGTGCAAAATTTTATTATCAAGGGGCGCTCTCAAAGGTTCTCAAGTGAACATGCAGTCCAAAAGAGGCCAGTTTACTACCGACGAGGCAGCGGGTAATCTGTCGACATTACGACACGTGTCTCTATCCGAGTTTAAAGCCGAGTAGGTTTCGCCCTGCCAAAGGCAGCTTGAGCTTACGTTTTCAGCGAACGACGGCGCGGTCGTATGGTACAGCTCGCATGTGCATTCCGGCTGATTTTATGCTCAGGACCGCAGTAGGTGTATCCGTTTGATATACGATGCGATGTAAATGTTTCCAGATAGAAATCGATATCGCTCGCGGAGAGTTGTCTCGCGGTGCGACCCCACTTTTACTCGCGTTTGCGCGCGTGCGAGTACCAGGCTGCTTTAAAGTCCCGTGAAAGCACGACTTCAATTTTAGAAACACTACACCTCGCGTACATACCGGCCTCACGTTGCAGTCATAACGTATAACTTGACTGGATAATTTTTTATTTACGGGCGGTAACGGTTCGCTCTCAACGCATTAGACCGCGGCGATAAGTCGCGCACGTGCATCGTCAGCATCCGCAACTTCGAAAAATGAACTTGCATCCGAACGATTGCGAACGACGCAACGAGAATTGCACGGAGCGATCGAAAAAATCGAGGACGCCAATCGTCTTGTTCTTGCGCACGAGTTTCAAATGTCAGCTGCGTAAAATGTTTCGGATGGCTTCAGATCGGCTCTAAATTCGATGAAGCTATTGTTCCGCAACGCTTTTGCATTATATGTTTTGCCGAACGTCGAACAGGCAGGGAGAAATAATAATACTCGGCGTACGTAACATCTCCGCGCTTTCGTATCGCTTTCGTACCGGTTTGATCGGCAAGTTTTATTAAACCGTGTTGTACCGTTCGTTCCCGCGATCGTTGATTTATTTGCCGATCGCGTTTCTCAGTATTAGGATCAGTTACCTACGTACGCGATCATGCTCGTTTCGAGTTTCATACAGTCATACAGTTGTAGATGATTCATTAGTACGTAGATGAAAAACTCTTCGTAATAGTTTGTAATTCTTTGTAAATTCCTGTTTTATAAAGTGCTATTGTAAAGAGTGCTATTGTACATGAATAATTTAATTATTTCTTAATTCGCTACCTAAGACATCTTTTAAACGTTTTTAATAATAGAAAAATAGTTTACCGCGTAGTTGAAAATATTGCAATTTAATATTACCAAAGGTAAAGTTAAAGGAGAAAAAGTTCGGTATAATAAAAATTGCATCTCCAAATACAGAGATTAATAAAACCTATTGGAGCATGTATCACATGAGAAACTATATTAGACATATAAGTAAATGGACAATAATTCTGATAAGTGCACACGTATATAATGCAGGCTACTTCAACGTGTCGCGCAGCTCTCTCTCACTCTTTTTACGAGTCCTCTGCTACCAATCATAACTTTGGAAGCCGTGAGGAGTGCTTGAGCGTTAATCTACTCGAGAGCGTTTTGACATCGCGAGATATTCGCTGCCGAAAGTTTGGCAGATGTGGAACGATGAGTCACTCACCGTGCTACTTTCTGCTTGCAGCTTCGACGAGACGTCGATGGACAGCTGCATATTGCCTACCGTCGACGAGGACCGTCGCGTCGGTGACTTGGTGTCTGGCGAATCGGTAAAGGACAGTAACGAGGTGGAAGTGACGTCACTGGAGGAAGCCAAGTTGGTCATAGCGGCATTCAGGGCGAGGCAGCGGGCGCAAGCTCACCAAATGCTCGCCTGGCGAAGGACCCTAAAATTGCAGGTAAGTTTCAATTACGAGGAAGATTTCTACATGCAAAGGCAATCCCAGCTCGCCTCATCTTCGACGAGGAGATCGGTCGGAGGGGAAAACGCAAAACGATCGATCAAAGCTATTACCTCTGAAAACCATAAAACACGCCCGGCCCGAACCGATGTTACGGACAGTGAAATATTAGATACACGGTGATCCATTTAAATGCGAGCGGCTACATATCTTCTCGGTGCTTTGAAGAGAGGCGGACGGGAAAATGTTTTATGATAAATAAACGTTGTCTACGTTTGCATATCGTAAACGAGTAAATTGCGAGTAAAATCTTCATCGAATTAAGCTTCAACGCAAATCAGTCGAGAATCAAAGCTTTAACGAGCATTTATATTCGTATTTAGCACTCTCGAGCCTCAGCTCAAAATCTTTTCTGTTACAAATCTTTTATTCCTTGTGTTTATTATACATAATTGAATTTCTCTGGAATTCCTCTGAACTCGTGAGAGGGAGATTAAGTCGGAATTTGTCACTGTCCATTCCTAAAATATTCTTTGCTCTCGAGCACCCCGTGTACATTAACTCCGTAACGACGCTGATAGAGCAAGACGAATTCCAGTGGGTGAGCAAAACGACATCGCCGCCACGAGCCGTTGCCGTAAAGAGGTTTCCGTGCACTTCCGGGATAAAGCCGGAGCATCTCGTGACATCCTACGATTTCGCGTCTGACTTTGCGTGACTACAGACGATTCCCGGTTCGCGAGGTAGCCCCGCGAGAAAAAAAGGAGCTCTCCCACTAAATTCGCCGGCAATCTACGGGGGAATAATTGCTATGGAATGATCTTCTTTCTCCTACCTCTCTGGCTACCCGATTATTCTGGCTCTGCGCGTGGAAATACGCCGGCGAAACGGCCGATGCGCGCAGATTGCGAATAACGACTTTCCGTGTACTTTTGTCGATTTCAAACGAGGGGAATATTAATACGTCGTGATAAATCGGTTTTGGCAGTAAAAGCGATTTCTCGTAATGTACCTGAGCACGAATGGCACGGCGACAATAAAAGGATGTGCGGTTTTGAATAATGCAAACCTCTCCGCTCCCGATAATCAGCTGTCTGTCCACTGTTTACATGTTTTCTACTCATCAGAAAGATTATGCTTTTGTATAACGTAACAATATACTGCCAGAGGAACGCGAATAGTGATACCATCAATGTTCAATTATTCTTTTCTATTACGTGATATTGTGAATTATAGCGATAGTTTAAAATATTTATTTTTTTAATCTCAAATAGAAAACTCGATTGAAATGGACGATTGAAAGTGTTTTATTATCTCATATTTGGAAAATAAATTTGATGAAAATTTCAATCTATAGGAAATGAATCGAACTGTAACATTTAATGAGATTGCACAAATTTGTATGAAGTCTTTTGTTTAATGACTGTTATTGACTAAATTTTTATTCTAGTTACATAACAAAGAAGATAATCTGTATCTGTATCAAATATGTACTGCATGAAACAAATCCCTGAGTGGAAAAAGATATCAAAGCTATCTTTCCCGTCTTCTTTTCTCAAAAATATTCTTTATAGTATAATTTCTTATTTTCTATGTAAATATGAAATCTATATAAATATTCATTGAAATATTAACCAGCGTTTTTACACGTGCGTATTCATTACTGAAACGTCTCAATTATTTTCGTTCTGCATCTGTTCACGAAGTGCGTGATGCGTAATGACGATAGCACCTGATGACGCGAAGTTGATGACCATCTCACGGTGCCATTTACGTTGCACAATAGCGGGAGTAATGGACTCGTCCTCCTTGCAGGAGGACGGAAGGAAGAGACGCGAGCGCAATGCTCATGCAAAGCGATGGCCGGATACACGCAAATACGCGTATACCGTATACCGTTGTGCAAACACGCGGCTTCACGCGTATCGATGCATGCAAGCGGAACGCACTACTTGTTCGGCACTACTACATTTCGCGTAAGGCAAAGAGGTTCGAGATGTTTGTGAAAATACGAACCGGTGTCAAGCAAAAGTACAATCTAATACCGTAGCGTCTTGCTAAGCAACATCGAGTCGAACGGTATTTCGGTCGGGAGAAACCGGCTTAAGTTACGTGGAATAGGCGAGGGAATTAATCAACAGCGCCAAGTAAATGCTAATAACACGCAGCGTCGATTGTCCGCTAATTAATTACTTAATATTCGGAACCACTGGTGAAACAACGCCGCGAGGGCCAGTTCGCAATCGCGATTGCGCCGTTATTAATTATTATTAGCGCGAGTACAGTCTGCACGTGGAAAAGCCCGTGATATTGTTTTGCAATTGACCTGGCGCAGTCGATGCTTAAATCAAATGTAACGATTCGCAGGAGGACCTGGTGGCCCGATTGACGCGGGAGAAGGCCGAGCAACTGCGGACGTTGTCGTCACAGCTTCTGCTGTTCGAGTCGAGACTCTGCAGGAAGCAGAAAGACATCGAGGCGAGTTTGAGCCAACGAGAATCCATTATTCTACGACAGCAGAGGGTGATCCGGCAATTGCAGAATAGATTGGCGGAGAGGAGCACGGGCACCAGAGACTCGCCACCTTGCGACGCCTTGGACAGATTGGACAGTCTGGGAGATAGCGACAGCGCCGTGGTGCTTGAGGAGACCGCCGACGATCCTGCCCCGCCAAGGTATGCATTTCTAAAATAGATTCAATTTTATATTGATTGCATGGACGGTATTCGAAAATAGAATTCGAAGGAAATTTTTATAAGGCACGTTTATAAAAATGATTAAACAAAAGAATATGTAAATTTTAAATTGCTAATATATCTATTTTAAGTCTATTTTAAATCTATCTTAAACGATCTGTAATTTGTAATAAGATTTGAAAATATAATTCTAATAAATGAAATGGCCTATATCAAGTTGTAATACTATTCCGCAGGTTTCGTTCTAATATTACTGACGTAACTGTGATCCGTTCCGTGTCCGATGCGGTTGAACCATCAAACAAGTACTCGTCGATGCGACGGTGTAACGGTTTCCTCCGGAGACCTGAAATCCTGGAAACCGTGTATTCCGTGGAGGAAGATGGCGACAGCGAAAACAATCAGGATCCATCCGAATCAACGGAAAACTCGGAGTATGAGGACAGGAGAGCGAAAAGCTTAGGCAACGGAAAAGGGAGGCTTCAGGATCTCTATGGTAGTTTCGAGAGGCTGGCTCAAGAAACGGATTCTCCGCCCGAAAGACCCAGAGATGAGAGCCAACAGGCACAGGTAAAATAACTTGATATCCTTTCAACAAATAAGAAATTCGACACATCAGAAAATAGCTAAGGCATTCACATCTGAAGTGCGATGGGAAATGTGTCTTAATCTAAAATGTAATGCGCAAAGGTCTTGGATGTTTTTTTTTAATTTAGAATATATCTCACATCTTAACTTTTCTTGTAATTGATTGTTAAAGATTATGTTAATATACAGGTAAATTGATATTTTTCGAATACCGTTTACTTTTAGGTGACGTACAACAGGGTAATGAGCAATCACAGATCCGTGACGAAGCCAAAAGACGTAAAGTACAAGAGGATAAATAAGGCAAAGTCGAAAAGTCTCGAGGAACTCAGAGGACGTCTTAGAAATTGGGTCGAGAAAGGAAATAAAATAACTATATCGTTTGATCAGTCGTATGCCTGAGCTTACTGTTTCCTGAAAGTGTATTATCATTTTACGAATGAGTGTAATTTGACTATTGTCAAATATGTACCGCTTGTAACTTTAATTCTTTTCGTATAATGCGATTAATGAGCCGACTTTTGTTCTTAGTAAAGTCGCTACGATGTATTTAATTGAAATATCATTGCTCCATGTGTGATATTTACTGTAGTATTATATCTTCACGTTAATTATGCACCTAGGTCAGAGATGAACGATTCGAGTCTTGTGATATGATTTTATTATATTGTAAAGGCGTAGTTAGGAAGAATTCATTATCTGGAAGATAAGACTCCTTAAGTGCCATGGCATTTGTAACATTTGTAACATCACGTGTGACGTACATACACGGTGTCAGGAATGCCTAACCACGCGAAGTTGTATCATTTTATAATAATTCGTTACAATCAGACATTTGTTAAAAGAATTTTAATAGAACTCATCTCTGTTGAGTCCATGGAAAAGTGATTATAACACACAAGCTCAAAGTAACAGTAGATATATTAATGTGGCAGAATGTAAAAAAATCAAATAATCTAAGTAATAGTAATGTGATTTTAGGAAATTGTTTATGATCATGGTACGAATTAACATAACTCGAAACGTAATATGCGTTCGTAAGTTCGCTAACATGTAAATTTTCAATTTCAAGAAAATATTTTCAATATTTCTCTCTTTCATTTATGTAAATTGCGTTGTCACAAAATTATAAGAAAATATTTTATACGGTCTAAATTTTGATGATTTACAATACTATTTAAATCTGTATCTTTGAGCAACGTGGAAGTTCATTATGAAAATTACATACATTTCTTTATACTTGATTACATCAGAACAGTACAGTTTTTATTATTAAATGTTACTTGTTAATCCTTAATTATTACGCCGCGACATTTCATAATAGAAAATTTCAAATTTAATATACACACATGTCTTTTATCAAAAAATATATTTTTTTAATTATAATGACAATGTAAGTAATTAAATGTAATTGTAGCTATTATATATATCGAAGAAGAATCATGACTCGTTTTGCTTAATGATAAATATTAAGTAAACGCCTATATTAAGTGAATTGAATCCACTTTTTAAAGAATTACGTGCAATGCGAAAACACATCTTAACCAAATTGAATTAAATGCTCTTAATCCGCTTATATATATGTATAAGCAGATGCTATTTTTCTGCCTATCTTTCTACAAACAGCTGTTGAGGGCATTGTATTTTTAACGTAAAAATTTCTATTTTGATCTGTACTTGATATTTTAAGAAGACATAGATTATGTGACGCAAAGAACTGCATATTTTTACTAAAACTTTACATGCATGTACATATGATATAAAAATTTTTATCTGATGCTTTTGATGCAAAAAGCATATATTTGTAGTTGAAATGCCGTTGCTTGACTATCAAAAAACCCTCACATATGATTACATTGTTTCATTTCCGAAGCTCTTCAAGTCACGCCAAAAGAAAAAAAGATATAACAATTTAAAAGCACAAAAGTATCCTGTATTCTAAGCAGGATTTTATAAAATTGAGGTGTAGTGTATTATATAAAAAATGTGAGAACTATATATAATATATATAATTTTATATTGAACGTAAATGCTCTGATGTACCGCGATTGTCGTGCGGAAGCATTTCGTAAGAAACATAAGCCTTTTTAATCGCACTATTTATAATAACGTATGCACGCGCGATTTACGGTTCTTTTCATAAAGCAAGAAAGTATGCTCGAAAATAATAGCTTTGATGCAAGTTGTTTGCAATGCAAGTGCATTTCTCTCCATTTTGGATGCATTTATTTGTCTAACTTATTCAATCAATCGTGCTTTCGAGCAGATGGTTATAAGAAAGCTACTGACAATCCATATTTTTGCAAGATAGAAAAAAAGCGAAAGAACGAGAGCTAGTATCTCTGACAGTACCTTTGTAAATAATTCGAAATATGGACGTTCATGTAAGGATATAGATTCCATAACGCTATTGTGTAGATAGACCTACTATTGAAATAATAAATTGTAATGTTAAATTAAGTTTTATGTTCCTGTGGACTGATTAACACACAGTCATCGAGAGATCTCGTGCATAATATATTTGCACGCGTTTACAAAAATGTGCACATGCGTATAAAAATTATATGAAGATATATATGTGTATAAAAAAATATATATATATAAAATATATATCGAGAGAAATAATGTAATATGTAATATCAGGTCTACTTAGTAATGCGGAAGAATTAAAAATCTTCAAAGCGCATAAATGAACCGTGTGAAATTAAAACATCACATCGGCTTAATATCATGTGAGTATACACGTGCAGAAGAACGAAAGCGTTGCAGAAGCGTTGAAAAGAATCGATAATTGATTTTAATTTGTGTAAATCGTTGTAACGTGTATACCGTCGCTTTACTAGAAAATGAGTAGACTGCTACCACTATTCCGTCATGCAATATTATTTTAATTATTATCGAATTCCAAATAAATTATGTCGAACGAACATATTGAACATCTCTGGCTTATTGTCACTTCTATATCATCCAATTATTTCCCCTCTCATGTCAAGCGTTTTATTAAAATTACAAAATATAATTTTAAAAAATTTTAATTTGGAACCGCCAACAAGACGCCATTGATAATTGCATAAAGTTTCAGTGATTGTCAAATGAATCTATAAAATTCATCTAATATTATATAAAATCTAAAGTAAAAATAATATCACTTACGTGCCTGGTGATAAATCGTGAACCGGTTATCGCATCTTCACTGTGCAAAAATAATGGCGTGCGAGATGCAAAGAAAGTCTCGCGTGATTTCGAGAAGGACGATGTAGAGGTTGATTGTTGACGGCGAATTTGCGATGCCGACTATACTATTACGAAACGATTGCATCACAATAAATATTCGGTGTTTTAAAGTACTCTCGACAACGTTTCGTGCACCAATCACAAAAACTCGCTTTCAAATGATAAACAATCGCGTAAAGTAACCGAATTTTGCCCGAACGAACAAAACGCAATTTCACAATCCGCTATGGCGCACTTTGCGACTGACCACGATTCAAAACCAACTCGAATCGACAGGCGACTTCGATTATCGAAGTATCGAAACCACTGAGTGGCGCGAATTTGTCTGCACAGGCTCAACAATGAATAACCTATTAGTAGATATCGAAAAGCAATATTCATGCAATCATGCCAGTGAACTAACAAACTAATAATTAAATTAAATTATATTAAACTAATATTAAATAGTGGCGGCATGGATTTACAAATTGAACCTCTATTTTTATCGTGCAACAATATTACTCTCGTCCATTACCTGAATGTTGCTTTCAAACGCGAGGCGCCATGCTTGCTCGGAGATGTTCGATACACGAGCTTTAATTTCACGCGTGTACGGTATACTTAACATTTCGCGCGCGAAAGATTGAGCGTAATAATAATCAACAGCCGCGATACGCGACATCGCGGCGTCATTTGCCGAAGCGGATCGTGCGTTCACAACTGCGTGTTCGAAACTGCCAATGCCCTTGTAGCGACCGTTATCGCGGCAAAACATTATGGCCGCGAGCATCGTCGGTTGCGCATTACCTCGTGCACGGTGCTGTACGAGTTCGCCGTGACAAAGGGTCGTGAGAGGTTGCCTCGAACATGATTTTCGTGCTGTTCCATGTGCTGTATTCGCTCAGCAAGTACGTGTACAAGAGGTATCATGCAAATCCGTTGGCGATATTGCACGACGCCGCGCAAGAGGCGAAATTTCACAAAGAGTCCTGCGAGATGCGCAATGAGGTCTCGTGCGACGAGGATGCCGTGTTGCCGAAAACCCAACTGAAATTCTCGCCGCCGGCGTACATACAGAGATACAATGCTGTGCTGAACGTGCTTATCGATCCCAAGTACGAGGGGAAACTGCGAAAGGTATTAACGGCTCGCGTATCGCGTTACGTCGCAATGTAAAACCATGACTGTAATATCGTAACGTAAATAGTTACACTCCGAGTCTGTCTCCGAGTTTTATAGCGGTTCTATGGCACACTTGCGTAAGTTTCTTAGCTGCCTTCGCCTTTTGTGTTTCTTAGCTGATCTCGAGCTGCTATACAGTGAAACGAGCGCAAGCGTTCGAGCAATGAAACGGCGTGCATCTCGAAGCGTTTTGATTCATTCGTCTTAAATTTGTCTCGTTGTCTCGACGTAAGTTTACATAACGACTGTTTCGAAATTTTTTCTTAACAGGTTGTCGATTTTGGGTGTTCCGAGTTGGGCTTCCTAACTTTCTTGAAGCATTTAGCTGGTGTAGAAGAGATACTCTGTGTTGATATCGATGAGGAAATGCTGGAAAGGAACAACGTCAAAGCAAAACCATACACTATGGATTATGTACACCGGCGAAAGAGCCCGCTTACAATTGAAATATGCTGCGGTAGCGTGACTCAAAATGACCTGAGGTTGCAGAATATGGATGCTGTAATTTGTATTGAATTGTACGTTGTCATGTTGTTGAGTATTGCTGTCCTAGTTTAGTCTCCATTCATTCTGTTTAGATAAAGTAGGGGGGGGGGAGAGAGGGAGGGAGATAAAATGTATTTATGTCTATTTTTCTTTATTTTAGCTAATTATTTTTTATTATAGCTAAGAAAATTTTGTGTTTAGGGTCGAGCACATGTACCTGAGCGAATTGATAGACTTTCCTCATAATATATTTGGATACATCATGCCAAAAGTAGCAATAATAACAACACCAAATGCGGATTTCAACGTGCTGTTTCCAAATTTCTCAGGTTACAGGCATCCAGATCACAAGTTTGAGTGGACGAGGGAACAGTTTCAAGACTGGTGAGTTGTTAAGATTGAGATACTAGAAAAAGTAAAGGGTTCTGGGCTCAGAGAATTTCATCGATTTATTTTCATCACTTATTTGTTAACAGGGCACAGAACATTGTGACGAGATATCCAGCTTACAGTGTAACGTTTCATGGAATCTGTAACGGACCTGAGGGTACTGAAGAAGTCGGTTCATGCACACAAATGGCGGTGTTTCATCTTGAATCACAAGTAGAGTGCATTCAACCAGTGATGAGTGACTTGTATAAGACAGTGGCCAGATTTGAGTACCCTGTATTCTTCGATTCTCGTACGGACGAGCAAAAGATACTGGACGAAGCACTATATTACATTAATTTCTTGGCCTATCATGGCACGGAAATGCTAGAGGAAGTACCTCTCAACAAAGTATTGTCTTTCATAAAGGAGGTCCCCATTACGATAGACGCATTAAAGTCGCTTTTAGTGGAGCACAGAATGGTCATCAAAGATGGAGAAGACGGACCAGTGGTCCTACCCTTCGAGAACTCTACAATGGAATCTGAATCCGATCATAGCGATGATCCCTTGGAGTGCAGCGTGGTGGCAGATTTCTCAGACGATGCCGACAACCTGATCGCGTGGAACGATTTTGGTTCTCATTCGTCCATAAACGAACCACCGATAGCAGATGAAGAATCTTTACTTCTACAAGTTCCATACACCGATTGGAATGAAGAAAGCATCGTGATACCCGAAAATCGCTCTGTCACTCTGGAAAATACGTATCTGTTTGATGGGGAAGTTTATCCAGGAGATGAAGCTCACGTTTCCGAAAGGCCAATCAGCAATGGTGGTGATACGAACTGTTTGACAGTTAACGATACTGCAGGAGTTACAATAGAAGAGTTGTCAGGTAACTCAATTCCTCTCACTTTAGACAACAATGAATTAAATGGGAAAACTCAAATCATTCAGTCTGATGCGTTAACAATAATGGTCTCGGCAGCACCCAGCAGTAGTTCAGCACCAAATAATACAACGAAAAGATTAGTTGATATTGTCACGATAGAACCACCTCTGTCACAGGAAGATGAATTAAATTTAAGAAGCATGCAGAGAGCTTCGACGTTAAATTGTCAACCGCATCTATCTGTCTCGCGCTCGTCAACGTCACCCGAACCACTTTACCTCAGTTTTGAGTTGAACAACTCTTTGCAAAATTACAGCACACATCAAAACGAATCGTATCAAAGCGCAGTTCTGAACAATACTTTTTGCCAATCAGAAATGAATGAAGCAACTGGGAATGTAGACTACTGTGGTGCTGAAGAAGATTGCTTGCGAAGAAGCAAAAGAAATTTCTTGGAAAACGGCTCTAATGTGGAGGTAAACAGCGATTGTAACGTCGAGAGAGGTAATATTACTGCAATGGAAGAACAAGTCTGCGAGGATGTTAACGTGGCAGACAAACTGTCAGCAAACATTTATAGTAGTAGTTTTCAAAATCAACCAAAGTTTACAAGTTCACCTAGAAAGATGCCTAGTACCCTCGAGCAGAGGTATATCGAAAACGAAGATCTTGTGCCTGCGGATAGTAACTTGTTGTCAAGCATAACAGAAACAATCAAGAAAACCAATGAAATGAATATTGGTAATAGCTCAATAGCAAATACTCAGATATCTAATAGTGTTGTAGGAACAATAAGCACAACTTCATCAAGCAGTAATGATAAAGACACAGACGCAAAACGCAATACAGATTGTTCCGCTGATAATAAGACGCAGCAAGAATCATGTTCAGAGAATAAAGAATTCAGCGCCTCTACTTTCACCGAAAATGGAGATAATAGAAAGTCTGCAGCGGAGAGCGGTAGTATAATCAATCATGAGACTGATGTACAAAATGTAGATACGTACGTTTTATCGTCGGGTGACAAAACCATGAAGCCTGAGGAGGGAAACGTTTCAGCATTGTCGAAACTGGACGATATTAACGCAAAAGCATATCTAGACAACGTGCTGGCTAGTGATTCACGGACAAATATTAGCAAAAGATGTTTAAGTCCGCCTAAAGAATTTTTAAGTTCGAAATTACGAAGAAATGGTAAATGTTCTTCTGAATGTGCCAAAGAAGCTAGTGTTCTAGACGATAAGTTTGTACCTTCTAGTAGCAGTGAGGATAGAAGTAGCGTTCAGTTTGCATCAATGTCGAGAAACGAAGAAAACGTTATGAAGGAGCCCGGAAATAGAGATGTAAATATGTCGAGTATCACCAGATTAATAGATAGTGTCGAAACTAAAGCGTCCTCTCCGCTCGAGACTTCTCCGAACAGTTGGTCTCCCGAGATTATGGATTCCGGTTATCCGAATACCGCTTCCGCGCAGGACATAACACCGGAATATGACTTATCCAGCATAGCTCAGGATCATATACCGGACTCCGAGTCGCCGAGCGTTGCGGAAGCGCCAAGGTTCGGTATTTTAGAACCGGTCGAAGTGGAGAACGGTGATTTGGCGAACAACAACAGGGACGACGAAGGTAATAACATGATGGCTGTGGACGCTGATGACAATGAGGACTTGCAGCCATTTATTGACGTGCTGGAAAACGATCTTGAAAATGAAAACGACATTTACGTGATGCAAAACGGTTTTCCTATGTGGTTACTCAGAATATTGGAAATGGCCAATCCGCTTGACTTTGATGTGCAAGGTCAGCAAAATCGGAGAGACGAAGGTAATCGTTTTTCCTCGTCCTCTCATATTGTGTACGCTCCAAAAGCAAATTGTATTTATAGCGTTTATATTTCTAGATGATGCTCATTACGTCGGCCGTGATGAAGGTTTTGATAGCAGTTCTTCAGAGAATGAAAGCGATGTAGTTTATAATGAAATGGAAAACGATAATGAACATGAAGAATAGAATAAAGATCTTTTTTTAATGGAAGGGAAGGTAGGGAAGAAGAACGAAATGTGATGCCTGATATGATTAAAACATTTCAGTATAATGTTACATATCATTCTTCGACGCTTTTGACAAAGCTTACAGCGCAAATATGAAAAAGGTAAAGTTTATATATTGAAGAACGATTTCTGTTTTATTTTATAAGAAGTGCATATTTTAGTATGGCTTTAATTAAAATATATTTTCTTACGTTTGTTTCGAATTAAAAATAAAATCATGTTTAAAACTTATGTGATAATGAGAAAAATCTGATTAATTTATGAAAAAACAAAACGAAGTTGGTATATTATAGATTTTTCTCAAAACTTATCTCTTTCAAACTCTTCCTTAAGCACATTTATTATTTTTTAAAATTGTGACAGTGTAAAGATATGTCAAAAAGTGGACGTTTTATTTCTCTCTCTTATTGGAAATTAAAATATGCTGTTATTACTCATCAGAACATCAAGGATTTTAATCTTAAAACATAAGCATACATATATATACATATCGACATCTAACATATATATATATATATATATATATACATATATATTTTCTTACGATTCTACCATTTTTCCATTAATTGTTTATCAAATATCAAACGTTTTCAATATAGTATTTTAACTTTTAATGTAATCTATGAAAGTTCATGACTATGTTAAGTTTTGGTAGATTCAATAAGATATATATGTGATATTTGGTAGATTACTTACTCAACTGATAAATTGCTAACGCTAAGTTGATTGTGACTGTTTGATTATAGTTGTAGTGTTAGTGATAGTTTGATTAAACTTCTTACGTAAGACTGAAACTGCGTATAGTTATGTTCATAATGCAAAGACTTTGGACAAATAAAACATAGAATCTGGACAGATGTAATATTCTCAATATATTTTGACCTAACAATAGGAGGGTATATAAAGATTAGGTGGCATGAAAGTTACTACTTTCTTGATATCAAATATTTTACATGAAGACGTTGGTAGCCATCTTTATTTCAATAATAGTGGAATGAAATTACAGGGTATACAATGGTTTATACGTAGTTACCCTAAAACTTTACATGATTCTGTTAGTAGACGATCTTGACTGTTTTTAATATATTTACAGAAATAAAGTCTTCCATTTTGAATAATACAAGTAGTTAATCGCTAGAGTATAAGCAAACGTGACCATAAACTTTGCTTGCAATCGTGTACGTATTACTCGTTAATTATACGTCCTAACAAAATTCGATTCAGACAAATCGAAAAATGGAATAAACAATAGGTATAAAATAAATCTCATTTGTTTCAAGTGAATCGCATTGCATAACTTAATGGCACCAAAGCGTCCTGTAATTGTAATAATATAGACAGTTGAAATAATATCTTTTGCGTAACGTTTTTAATTGTTTTTATGCTGCCTGTAGATCTGTACGAATAAACGTATCGATACTTAAGTAAATGGCACAACTTACGAAGCTAAGTTTGATAGTCAAGAATGTGCTACAAGTATATAGCAAGTTTATTGTTGTGTGAAACACTTATAAGCTACAGACAAAATTACACACCAATGGAATTGCATCTTTAAGTAGTGCCTTAATAATCTATAGCTTTAGTACTGTCTTTACTACAGACTTTTATCAAAACAAAGTGCAAATTGTAACTAAACAAGATTCTGAGTATCTCGCATCTATTGTGTAATTTACACGCGCAATCTATTTTATTATATTTCTATTATTAATATCTCATAATGGAACCAAAAATAAATGTTACATGTCTCGCGCGTTTGTTAGTGACGAAGGTATATAAAACTAAAATAGTGAAAGCTCTTAATATTAAACCTAACGCTATCTGTGGGTCATTAGAATTATCGTAATTGTACATACAATTATCGCCGATTACATCAAGTGAACAGAAGTCATTGCAGAACAGCAGATTTAATAATAATGATAAATAACTTCTATGGAAGAGAACGCACTCATACATTACGTCGGAATGTTACGTTATAATTCAGATAAAATTAGTAGTAGAAAAGAAGAAAATGAAGAGAGTTTCTCGTGTGGCTGTCTGTTATAATATAAATATCCTCATCTCCGCAATCGCGCATTTGTCGTGTTACTTGAAAGCACTGTATGTACACGTCTCTACATCATTTTGTCCCTGTCATACTTAGACTAGTTTCATACAAAACGCGGCGTATGTATATATATATACCTACTTTTATGTTTTATTATTGTAAATAATTTGTCGTGGTTGACGTACGTAACGTGATTTCTTCCTCGGCAGATCCATTAAAAATCCGCGTAGCGTGCAAATTTTTTTTATAAAAACTGATTGAAAGGAAGAAAAGAATTAGTAAAATAATATTAGTAAGCGCTTACACACGTCGTACTGAAAAAAAAGATCACAGAAATTATTCTACGTTTAAAATACGATAAAAATCGCGACGGAAATAACATTCGATGTAGTATTAGCGGTACGTAAGTGAGGTCGGCAGAGCACTTAATGTGCGATATGTGTGAAGAACGTGACAAAGAATACATCGAGGTTTGTTTAACAGATTGAGTCGTACATTACATGTAACTACGGACATACGTAACGTTCATATATTTGCACCTGGCATGTGACTCGTCTCCGAGTTGTACGTATTCTTCCCCTCCTATTGGCATTTTGTCTGCATAGCGAAAGCATTAGTAAAAATGTGGATGGAATATTCGACTGGTTATCGTTTATGCAGAGAAAGGGTATTAAAATTACAACGTTTCCGTCCACACATACACACACGACGAATGTTTCTGTCAAATATTTTTTCGAAATGAATAGATAAGAGAGATTCTTATAGATAATAGATAAGAAAATTATTATCCATGCAATTACGTCGCGATTGTTTTGCGAATGCTACATTCTACCTTCCATGTTCTTGATCTTACAATGTCGAAGCTATTCTATGATGAGGGGGGAAATACTTACTGCACATCACACAACTTCCTTGAGACTGTCGCGCGTTTCGCGGCTTCGCGAATGTATCAAGTGGTGTAAATCGCCTCCAGGTGCGCTGTCGCGTCTTAGATCTCTCAGCGCAGTTGGAGTCATAACTTCCCTCTTGTTAGCTGCTTCCTTTATGCTGGACAAGGTTTTACTGAGCCATGGCCAACTGTTCCGTGCGGCTTGCAGCTCGGAAGCAGTCGCGTGTAATTGATGCGTCAAATCCTGCCAAAGGATTCATGTTAGATTCCTGTGCCTTGCTTTTGCGAGATTATTTATGCAATGTTCTTTACCTGATTCCGGCATTCAGCTTCGACGTGTGCCAACTTGGTCTGTGCCAATTCCAACTCCAGCTCGCGCACTCTTTCCTGCACTCTGTGCAGCATGGGGTCTATCCGATTTTCTAAAGGATGCGCGATGTCTGCTAGTATATTGGACGAATCCATTATACATGTTCTACATTTTTCGCACTTTGATACCTTCGCCTGGAACACATACGTTATATTTTAATCTAGTAGATAAAGTATCAAAACCGTCGAGATTAAGCTCGAGGTTTACGTACTCGTAATTCGCTCAACGTTGTCTTTGCAGCGTTGTAGTCGTCCTCCAAACGCTGGCAGATCTGAAACACCCGACGCGTTTCTTGCAATTCTACGTAATAACGTTTGAAACCGTGATCTGTCTGCGATATTATATCTCGCGAATACCTGCTTGTATTCGGCTATGATGACATTGCTTCTACGGCTTTCAGCATCTGCCCGAGCTACCTCGCGTTGTAACATCTCTTTGATTTGCAATAGCTCTGCCTCCAATCTTTGTTTCTCTTCCTCATTTCTAGCCACTGTACCGCGTAACTGCTCCACCTCGTTACTGTATTCATCAGCATTTTCTTGCGCCTCTGCACAAACAGCAGACAATGCTCATTTAGAGGACTTTTAAGAATCTGATGTGTGAATTATGACGTTGACTTTTTTCTCCTAATCTCCAATTTTATACAACACATCATGAGTTTATTATAGATTATTAGAATCACTCACGCGAATATATGTCTTTTTTGACATAAATTATATTATTTGTTATAAGATTTCATTGTTTCATTGCTTTACACTCGTACACTATTGCAAATTTAAATTTATATGTACAACACAAGTTTTAAATACGCTGTCAAAAATTATATAAATACACTTATTACGCTTACTCTTCATTAGCTCTTTCACTGCATGGCTCATATTTGCGTCGTTGATTCTAAATAGCTGGTTCGAACACAACTGACAGATATACGATATCTCGTTAATACGAGCAGCCGGTTTTGCTACTATATACTGCTGTAGAAACTGTACTATGGCCAAATTTAAACCGTTGGCATAACTGATATTGGATATCTCTACCTAATGATATCTCTCTTCAGTGACAGTAATATTGACGATCGAGATAATTATGTATATATATCTTTTTGTTATCGTTTTGCTATTATAGGAAATATAGATTTTTGTAAAAATTTGTTAAAAATTGCCTAATTTTGTTCTATGCATTTTTTTAATTAGCGAAATAAGTAAGATTGTCGCAATTGTTTCATAGAAATTTAAGTATTATAATTTTTTAATTTTTATCTTTTATAACAATCTAAAAAGAATTTGTGTGAATAACTGTTATGTCAGTATAGAAACAAAAATCCAGTAATATGTGTAGTCGGCATCACATTACTTATCAGCTTACACATTCTTTAACGACGTGATATGCAGAACTAATATAGATAATAATTTTATGTAATAACACTTGTGCAGTTCTACATTTTATATAATCTAGGATTATGTAACTTCCTGGATTATGTAACTTTAACATTTCGTACATTACGTTTTAGTTTATTTATTATGCATATTAACTATATGTACTACTTTTTTGTTACTTGTCTCATCAGAGTTTGTCAATTGACTATTTTACTTTTTATTCTTCTATTATTCTAATATTATTCTATTATTCATGGTCATCTAGTAAACATTGTCTATATTATAACATTATACTACTTCTATAGGCTTGAAGAAAGTAGTTAGTATAGTATAAACATGTGCTGACAATTTTATTTGATGCGCCATGCATACCCAAATAGAGCAAGAAACAAAATATGAAGACAGGAAGTGCAGGTGCTGATTAAATTAGGAGCTTAGGATATTATCGGAAATAAAACAGGTAATTCACAAAACTAAAAATATTCTGGGATGATTTATTTTCCGTAAGCAATAATAAATAATGTATAAATAAAAAGCACACAATACAAGATTGCGTGTACACAAGCGGTACAGCCAATAAGCGTGGAACAAACATAATATCTTTCTCATACGCTAATATGACGTCAAAATAAAAAAATAAATAACACTTTATAAAACGTTAAACTATTAATTAGGAGACAAATTTGACAACGTGAAATCTCCACAAATCTCATTCAACACACAATATTACTGTATGGCATGTTCACAGCACGTGTTGAGGCATACATTGCCGCTGCTGTGAAACAGCAGCAGAAAAAATATATAAACATAATTCTATAATTTCTAACATGAGTATTTTTTGTACTACGGAAATTATAATATCCTGATCGTATGCTCACCAGTTCATCATTCAATCAGTGGAAAAAAGAGATAATCATGAAGCGCTCTTAATATCTTCATCCAAGTTTTACGCTTTACGTATTCAAATGAGTCCCACAATCGTGATGCACACACACATACACACACGTGATGATTTACAAGTTTCCCAAGAAAAATATCGATGAGACAATAGACTTATCAATCTGTCGATTGATAAATCTAACTCTCCTATCTAAATCTGATGAAATCATCATTGACTGTGCGATGTTCATTTGCGTATCAAATATTCTCGAATGTAATAGAATAATTATACACAACGCGATAATGAGACCACTGAACGAGACGCGTATTATATTTACATACTATAAATAACGAATAACTTATAATGATGAATGGATAAAAGCAAACAGGTTCATATTTCTAATAAAATTACTTGCACGTCGTATAAATTATATTATCAAAAATTTTTAATTGAGATGATTAGATAAGCGGTCTGTAGATGTTAGAATTCTGTTATATATTAGTTCAAGAAGATATATTGTGTTGTTTGAAAGAAAAAAAATTCCATATCTTTTTCTTAATAGAATACTGTCAAATAAATATCTTATTTTGAAATTAGTCTGCGCTATAGTTCCGTAACACCTGACTTTAAGAGAAAATATAAACGTACAGTCATCAAGCCACCACCACCTGGTCATAAAGTGTGTGCGATGTTCAGCTTACATTTCTAAATGTTTCACAGAGAGTTGTGTAGAATTTGTTATAAAAGAATTACTAGCGCACGTTAAAAGAAATTTATTTGTTAAAAGAAATTACTAACTAATGCGTTCCTTTGAGACTAGAGTCGAATATCGTACTTTGGCTTAAAAAGCATGAAATACTACCTCATGCAAGTTATGCCGAATTTTTATACGTAACTATACTAAATGTACACATAATATCGCACGAGATATTATTTACTACACTACTACTTCACATAATATTTAACTAAGATATGATATCAAAAGTTATTTTATTAAATTAGATGTATCATACTTTGAGTATTGTTATTATATTTTGTTATTATATATTATTATTATACTATATTTGATTACGTGTGATCTCAAATTGAGAAGGAAATTCTTTTCTAAGTACTACGAAGAGAAGAATACTTCACGAGTCATGGCACAGCCTAAGAACTCATTCCGTCTTACGTATAATTTTAATCCTTGCTATGCAAAGATATTTCATTTTTTTATCCTAAATGGTAATGGCGCGTGTGAGTGTAATGTTGGTATGTGCCTGAAGCTCCTGCCCACATTAAAGACAAATTCACAACCAACAGGCAATGGCCACTAATATCATACATGGAGTATACATGCATGTACAATGTACGGTGTAGTGTTCTCTAATGAACTGATGGAGCATTGGGAGTTTACCGTGTGATATGCGGTGATATCAAACGTAGAATATGAAATTACCTTTCAGTGTCATAAATTCTGCCTCGTATTTCTTCAACTTCTTTAACGTCACTGAACAAGCTAACTTCATAACATAGCGTGCCACCTCTTCGTTTCGGCAACGTTTCGGTAAGTGTACTCGGAAGTATTTCAATATACTTTCGAAGTCCAACTGTAATAGTTCCTTTTTACACAACTGAAAGATAAGATTGCCTTTCACTCATACGTATTATTCGTGGAACGGTCACAATTATTTACATACTATTAATAAATATTATTATTATTATTATTATATTATTATTAAACGTCACGCTGCTTGAAACAACTTACCATTAACAAAGCGAGAGCAACCTGGAATAATGTGTCGAGTCCTTGTAAGAGAAATACGTCCAAAATATGAAAGACCAGATATAATGGAAATCTAGCGGTAAATAGAGTTAGAAACCATTGTGCGGCGAACATGTGCGTCTCTACGCCGCGATCACAGAAATGCTTATAGAGTTCTGGCAATTGATCCTGAAAACCAAGGAAAATTCATACATTATCATTATAACGTGCTATATTCATTTGATTTACATGATGACATGATGGATTTCATATCAACTCACTTCTATCAAGCGATTCAACTGATAAAATCGCATGTAAAGGTTGTCAAATCTATCCTTGTATAAATCTCGAAGACCGTAATCGTACATTAGTTTGACCAGAACGCAAAACGCTTGTTCTTCCGGCATCTACAAAAAAAAGAAACGTTCACGTTTCTTTTTGCTTCGCAATACTCCGCAGGTTGTTATTAACATATCATTTAAGGAAGTTCTGCAAAACTAATGATCACTTACGTGCAGCAACAGACTAGCAACTAAGAAACTAAGGCCCTGGCAATATCCGACCTCTTCGTCATGAACGGCATACGCTTTACTTATTCTGTATAAAGAATCCTGCCCTAAGCCACCTGTTTCTTTAAAGAAATCGTGGGCTGGAAACGTTCTGTTGATGTCCCTTAAAATCACACTCTCGCAACTGCTTTCCTGCACGTTAATCAGCAACATTTACGTTACGTCAGTTAATAAATGGTATTATTTGAAACTGTATATCCCAAATACCTACTTTTGTAATCAACATCCTATATTTATCCATCATCTCTTGCGAGTTGTCACAGTTACTTAAACGTTGCCAAACTTCACCGCGCAAGGCCTCGGGAATCCCTTGTTTCGTGAGTTTTATAAGAAGTTTCGGACGTTGTTCGTTCACCTGCCAGCTATCTAAAACTTCAGCCCAGCTGGCCAACTCGTCTGCTGAACAGTCCTTAGAAACCTCGCCTGTACCACTTAACATGGGCTCGTCTCCGTCTGTCACAAAAATATTCACAAAAATAATAATTATAAATGGGCGTCTCTTTCTCTCTTTCAATCCTCTCGTTCAACTCATTCACCTGAATCGATTTCTTCTTTAGGCGTGAGCGTGTCGATACTAGTTAAGGAAGGTGATCTAATTAAGGACGCCAGATTCAAAGCCAGATTTAATCTGTTTCTATCTAATTCACCAGATGTTTCTATACTTTGTACTTCATAATGTACCTCGGCACCATCCCCAGAAATTACCTATCACGAAAACGATTATTAATTGAGGATTGTAGACACTGTGGAAAGATAATGTCTTATTATAAAGGACGTGTGAGAATATCGCTTACCTCTTTAGAATTGAGATAAAACTGTTGCACAAGATTTCTTTTGTTAAAATACCAAAATCTCTCGTTTTGTGGATATACCTTAACCGACGTTTCTATGACAAATCTCACGGGTTCTCGGATGTCTCGGATAACGAGATCAACGGCAACTGTCATGAAAATTTTACCCTCTCTGGGAGTTTCTATATTAAGAGTTTCCAAAGCGGGATCCGCGGGATCCCAACGTCCACAGATGTTATAGCACTGTTTGTCTTGCATTATTGGTCCAGTATTAACTTGCTGCAAAATCGTTGTAATATTGCGAACATCTGAGCTGATTATAGACATAAAGTTAACTTGCTGGTGTGTGTCTCTGTTTACCATCTCAAGTAGTCGCATATCGCTGTGTTTAACATTTCGCCCAGGGCTAACAAGTACTCCAAAGCATCTCTCGACTTCGAGCGTAATGCCACCCTCTTTACTGGATACTTGCTGAATGCTCAAGCAGACTTGTTTCGCCACGTTACTTCGTAACTTAAAACAATTTCTATCCTTAGGGACTGTGCTGAAACCACCTTTTCCGTCTTCCTCTTTTATTTCCATAGTAACTTCAAAAATAAACACTCTGGAATTAATTTTTTCGCTACCAGCGTTAAAACCACTGAAATCACTGCCCGTCAGGGAACTCGTCATTGAACGCGGTATTCTGTGAAATGCTTTCGAGAAGCAGGCTGACACTTGTCCGACCTAAATAAAATAATCGCAGAATAAGATCTATCAATCTACTATGACGGTACAGTATTTCAAGTTATCTAATACTTCAGAGTTTTAATCTATATATTATAAAATGCACTATGACAAAACTTGTGAATCTGCATTGTAGAACAATATGCTATATTGTATGCATGCGCAGTAATCAGCGATAAAAACATACCGCCTCCGGTATGTCACAGCGGAAAACATGACACTGATAAATGGCAGACTCTAACGTGTCACCGTGTGACCACGTGAAAGCGAAACACGCCGCACAGGAACCGGTACTCTCGCCTCGTGCGTAAAACAGAATGCGTTGCACCTCGTAACGCGCGATGGCTTGCTGCGTTCCAGCATCGTACAAACTAAAACATCCGAGTATTTGTAACTTTACGTTACGTGACACAAATAACCTGATTTTTCCGCACAAGTACTGATTTCAAGTATACTTACACCACCGAACCCTGCGAACTGCTCGGCACTGAGACAGAAATCTTTATTCCTAAATTCAGAGATTGCTCTGCGTTCAGTATATTCATGTTCCGCTGTATTTCGCATTCTGATTTTGGTGCGTTTATTGCGGCTGCTCCCAGGTAAGTGACACCATTGAAAATAGTGCATTCTTGTTGGACGTGCAACAACGCATTTAATTCTGAATCATGAACATATATTTAATATCTTAAAGCTTGCTTGCTTGCTTTCTTCTACTGAATCTTTATCACTAAATATCACTAAATTAGCATGAAAGTGGCCTATGACTCACCTTCCTCGAGGTAATCTTCAGGCTTCATGATATCCTGCTTCTCCGATGCAACAACACAGGTACTAACGTCGTAGAATTTGCTGTGGCCCACTTTCTTCATCTTTTCTTGATTTTGTTGGCTAGCTCCTGTCGCTTTAAACTCACCACCCTCCATCTTTGAATCTTCTGTCAAGATCTGCAACAATCACGTGCAAAGTGGATATTTCAACTAGTCTATCAGATTTATCTAGTTGTTGATTTGCAACGAGGTCTTCATTTTGAAATCTAGATTAACGTCATCGTGATAAGTCTGATAAAGATATAGACCTCGCGTAGATTATTCTGCAAATCCTCCAGATTGCCGTTGTTGGCGATTTTCAACATGGGTGGTTCCAAAATAGCTTGCTGCTGCTTGCTAGTACCCTTTTCATTTACAAATTCGTATTCGTCACTTGTCGCCACTGATTCCATGGACTTTACGCTCATGCTATCCTCCATAACTAAGTCTGCAACGTTAATACTTATTGAACAATTATCCGTTTGACAACATTGATTTTTAGATATATATGCAGCATCCTTTCTCGAAATCTCTATCGATTACATCAGATTGTATAATACGTTTGACAACTTGTCCAACATCTCGACAAACTAGTAAATAAACTACGATCTTTCATTAAACTGTTCGAGACCCAAGCTTCGAGTAAATCTCATATCTCAATCATTTTAATCGGATTCTTTCACAGGAAGGAAACAATCCTACATTCTATCTCACACTTGGAAGTCCCTTTGGTACAGTATTTACAAACATCGCTCCGGTACAGTGACGTTAAACACGTACAAAGCTACGACTCCCTCTCTAGAACACGAGTGACTCTGTACGTTTCTCGGCGTAGTACAAAGCGTTATCTCTAATCCAGTATCCGTGGAGACGTCCTGAGGAGACGGCGAGTGCCAGAAGGGAGGGATTCGATTCTCCGCGCTGCGGGACTCCTCACCGCGTTCTCGTGTCACCCTCGCGCTCTATCAGCGCGAGCCATTAGAGCGCGAGCGAAATATTCCGTTCGATCGCGGTTATTAACGCAGCAGAACAAGCGGCGCGTGGACCAAGTTCGCGGCGACGACGACGACGACGGCGGCGGCGGCGGCATCACCGTGCGACGAACGACGCATCCGCCCGTTTCCTCCCGTGATTCGCGACGGTATTTCAAGCGATGACGAGATCCGATATCCGGTCGTAGCGTTTATCACCTCCCCGACTTTGTCCTCGACTCTCCGCTCGCACTCGCGTTCCTCGTCTCGCCGAGCGCGGAATGGAAAACGGGAATTCACCTTCGCCGCGGTGCGCTCCCGAGTTCTCGTGGTGACACCGCCGCTGCCCGTTGTCCCCCCGCTTCCCCGCTCTCCGCTCAGTCACTCCCGTCTAGTGTAGCACGCGTGTCGCATCCGACCATCTCACGGCAAGGCGCGCGTTCCCTCACGCTCGCGACGGACATTTACATGGTTTCCTCGTAGCGATGACGATCAGTGCGCCTGACAGAGACGACGACAGGGTCGGCCATTCGTGGACCTCCACTGCCCAGAAACCTCGGGTAGGGGGTAACCACCGATACTGCGATACGGTAGAGTATCGAGATACTCTCCTCTCGATATGGCAGTACCTCCGCGCGGATCTCGGGACGACAGCTGTTCGTGTATATATTTCGATTGACGAGTAGCTTGAGACGCATTACGTAATCTCCTCTCATTTATTTCTAACGTGGAGACAGGTGTACGACGATGATGATGATGTTAGAGAAGGTAGAAGAACGGGTCACGGACGAAATGTAGCTGAAAATGTACGCTTTTGACAATTTCGTATTTGATTTCTTGCTCTTTAGATTTCTCATATTTGAATTTCGTCACGTCTCGATTGATGTAAATATGGCGCTGCATCCGCGTCTATAATCGACGACGATTCCGCAAGCCTTCGGAAGATGGCGCAGAGATATGCGGCAACGTTCAACAGCGTGATCCGAGTTTCTGACACATGCGCGACAACCAAGCAGGTACAGTAACGTACGATATGCTGGATACATGAAACACCATAAGTGAGAAATTTTTTACGAACAGGTAGTTGCAGAGGTTAGATTAAGAATGCATGTAAATCATTTAACACGTTCTCTGCTAAGTCGGTTTTGAGTTATCATTTTCAGACCATGTGTACTAAAAACGGTACATAGAGTTTGATAAATGTACAAAAATCATCAGTTTTTCGCTTTTTGTGAGCTGAAAATGTATTTTTTTAATAGAAAAAATAGTGAAACGTGATGCAACTCAACAAACATCATCATAGAGCATGTAATAGTGATATCAATAATAATTTTTTTGCACTTTATCTACCAATGATAAAAACATCGCTTGGCCTGAAAATGAGTTTCAGCGTGCATCGAAAATGGTACACGCGGCAGGAAAATCGTGTTAAATCCTTCGTAAATATGCTATTGTATAATACGTGTGTATATAGTTCTCATGCCGTTTAGCAATTTCCGAAAAATTGATGAATCGCATTGTTGCAATTAATGATTAATCCCCAGCGGTCTCTTTTTCTTCTCAATTGGATACTGTACTGGGACATGCTCGTCGCGCATGCGCAGACACCCAACCGTAACGTACGAGCACAGTTCGGCTCGGTTCAGTGCAGTTCGTAGGCGAGTCCGGTGAGGTTCGCTGTTGCTTTGGACGTGACGAAGCGGCCGTAGCCACTTCGTTCACGGAACTCTCGTGTTTTCGTGTCGAGAAGATCGACGACGCTGTCGTTGTGTCACCGCCGCCGTGATCGAAGTCTCGAGATTCGCGGAAAGACGTCTGTGATCATGAAAAGTGCGAGAGTGCGTGAAGTTGGCTAGCGTACGTCACGAGCTACAGAGCAGAGGGTAAGCGCGACTCGCGGCCGACCTCTCGCGATTCCCGGTTCAGATTGAAACCCGACAGTGATTTCTACGGTGTTCCCATTGAAAGCAAGACGCGATGGTAGATCGAGGAAGATCGCATCGTCTGAACGCCGTGGCAAGTGTCATCGACGCGCGCGCGAGAGGTTATAAATCGCACCTGCCATCATGGGACGATCCACGGTGGAGCGTTCGTCGCGCGCACGGTCAGCCGTCTGAAATTTCTCAGGTTCGCGCGGATTCGGAGGCACGTCTACGAGATCGGTAGACTGGATCTGTGCGCTCGAAAATTGATCCCGTTGTGACAGCCGACCGTAGACGCGCGCGAGAGGTTATAAAGTCGACGCGAGGATCAGCGTCTGCCATCGCGGCTGCAAGGTTTACTGCTCTACCGTTCACCGTCCGTAAATAAATACGCGTCGCTCTTCCTGAAATTGCATAAACCCGCGGTACTCCTCGCGCTTCCGTTTCTCTCCGTTTTCCTGGTTGCGTCGCTTTAATTCCGCACTCGGCAATCCCACGGGGATCGATGCAATCTGGTAACCCTCGGCGCGCGAACGAGGCTCCGATTCCAGGAACCGATTTGCAAAAGGACAGTGTCCTGACTTGCAAGCCGGTCAGGGACGACTGGTGCCGTCGGTCTGTCAACTGTCCGTTTAACGGCTGGCGGTTGACCGCGAGAGATAAGGAGTACGCGTGTTCTTATCAGCGCGGCCTCCGTGCCACTTTCGCAGCGTCGCGTGCGCGTGAATGCCCGCAGTCGAGTGCAGACGCGATGCAGGGAGCTCCTATAATTGGATGCTTTAGGTTATGTCGTGCACCACCGGTTTATGGTGATGCAACAGCCAGGAGTTGAGGTCCTGTGAGTTACAGGCAAAAGTTTAAATATTTTACACGTTAGCACTAACTGTCCGGGAACGCCCAAGTTTAATCTGAATGACAGTCTTTGATTAATTTGAAACTCTCTTTCTTGTTCATGATGTTGAAATATCTATGTTTTTAAAGTAGATAAAGGACTTATCATGTGATTTAAATTTAAATAAATTTTATCTTCTTGGAACTTTAAATCGAGAGAGATTAAATGGCAATACTTAATTACGATTAAAATATTAAATATTTCAAGAAGTTCAGAACAGAATTCCTGACAAGTCTTATTATCTATAATCGAAATTTCGCGATTTTAAACATGTTAATAAATCTGTTATTAAATTTTTAGATCAGCAATTTCGTAAGGCTCTGTATGTGACTTATTCTGTACTTTTATGCCATTGGGCGGATTGGATTATATTTTAGTTTTAAAATATTGATATGCGCAAGTTAATATAATTCATAACGTTTAATAGATTTTTCCCTATTTATGTCATGGTTAGGGTCATGATGTAGAAAAGGACAAAGCCATTTATAGATAATTGTGCATCATTGATTAAGAAAATACTTAAGAGACACATTTGCTGTGCATATTATAATTTTAATTCCTCAAAGAATTAAAAAATTTGAAACATTTTATTTTTAATTATAATGCTTTTTATGCATTGATTGTATTTGCATGGCTATCAAAATGCTATTTCAAAAATCTTCCTATTTGTAATTAACTATCGGTGATTTAAAAATACGCGTTATGAATCCATTAAAAAGAGATATACTCGCTTTTTAATAAATCTCAAACCGCGATGAGCGAGATTCAAGATGCGATATTTAAAGCTGCTCAACGTATTGAAAACATTAAATTTTCGTGCTGTTTTAAACGGCTTCCAAACTTTTTCATTCTGTTCTGCCAATTCTCGTAATATTCAGTTCTCCAATTGGTAATTTCCGTTTCTCGTCTTTAGTGTCTTGAGTTCCTGTTCGAGTACGATTGAACAAGAACAGCCGTGTATGTTTATTTAACTGCTAGATAATTGTAGTCGTGTCTGATCTCGATTCCTGTTAACTACTGGTGTGTATCATGTTGATTATGCATTAGATTCGCCCCGTTTTCCCGAAACTTGATTCCAGGAAGAACCGGCTCGGTTTCCGCACGCAATTAACATCTTTTCTCGAAACATGCATCTCTCTAATTAGTGTCGCGTTTGCATTTCTCTCTAGCGTCATGTCATACGACCAATTCGCACAATTGTCGCGATTCACAAGTTGTCGGGTCAAGTAACTTGAAGGAAGAGATGTGTGAACATTATGCTGAATATCGCTGAATAAAATACTCGCGTATAAATATCTCAAACACTTGTTACCGTCCAACGCGCGCTGTGCGGTTATATTAATTATTCAATAAATGGTGGAAATGTGGAGAATGTTATAATAGATACACAATTATCATTGACTTACATATTATCATTAAGTTATATAATCGGTTATATTCCTCTTCCAAGAAAAAAAGAAAAATATAAATATTCTAAAATATATTGTTCCATTAACAAAATGCAACATAGAGCAAAGTAGAATAATTATTTATCATTAGAAAAATTATTATTTATTATTATTATTAGAAAAAGATTATTTATAACACGTATCAGTAACAAAATATGCAAAGCATAGAAATTAAAGTGTTATCACGGCATTTTCCGCATATTTGAAAGATAGCGTTTCGCAAGTGATAGGCGACGTCTCCTTGTTTTACGTATAGTAGATATGATTCTTTTGGCTTTTAATTTATTGAGATTACCTTATGCGTCTATATACCTTCATATACCTTAAATAATTATTCCAATTTACTCTATATTGCACCTTTATTGAGATTACCTCTACAAGAAGTCTTACGCAACTTTCGTGTTTAGTGGTTTAAAAGGAATAGACTCTTATGGACATCAATTGCGCTACGCACTTGCAATGAAATTTACCTTACACGTTTTACTATCGTGCCGTTCATAACTTTTCGCGCAACAAGTGAGCCGTGCCTACTCGCGTTTTCTTCTTGCCTCATAAAACCAGTCGCTTTTCACCTTCTCGCCTCACACCGGTTCATTACGATCACGTAACATAATCGTTCACTTTGTTTTGCAGCCCCGGACGACGAAAATGGCAACCACGTACGCCAGCCGCATCTCTTCTTCTTGAACGACGTTGGCAAACGGTGGACATAGAAACAACGACGTCGATGAAGCATCTGCGAGCAAGATTGCTACGAAATCGTCGTCCGCTACGTTGTGTCCGCTCCTGATACGTCCTTCCTCCGAGGAATTCTCGGCAATCGGAAATCGCGCGGTAGAAACTCACGCCGTGATCCGTTCGCGTGTGTTCGCGGTGCTCAAAAATTAATCTCGCCTCACGTTCTCGTGAAACCGGCGGAGGGTTCCGGAAAGCCGAAGCTACCTCCTCTGACCCGCAGTTTCCGCGAATTGAACGTCGGAAATGACTACCTCGCACGCGTAGCATTGACGGTGGGGTTTACAGTGCGCGAAAATCACCGAGTGATCGAAGAAGCTACGAGCCGACCGCTTCCAAGAGGTTTGCAAGTCGGCCGTATGCATCGATCAGCTGGTATCACCCGCGATCGTGATTGAATCGAGGACGAGGTCGAAACCGTAAGGTCGTTGAGATTCCGCGGACACGGTGGGCAGAGTTAGGATCCTGCTGCGCTCGAGGATTCGCACGAGGACTATACGAAGACAGGATTCAAAGTGCGGTGCCCGGGCCTCAGTGAGATGGCCTTCATGATGAAGAAGAAGAAATACAAATTCTCGGTGGAGGTTGACCTCGAGGAGCTCACGGCGGTGCCATTCGTCAGTGCCGTGCTGTTCGCGAAGCTGAGGCTCCTGGATGGCGGTTCGTTCGTCGATCATTCTACCAGGTAAGCGTTGTTCTTCTATGTTATCGCGTGCCATCAGTGTATTACCAGTTTGAATTGAACTCAAGCAATTCGAAATTGCTTTATCGATCTGATTCGTTATAATCGATAGTTGTCATGTGTAAATTGCGTTAAGTTTGAAAATTACATATGATTGGTAACTTTTGATTGGTTACTTTGATATCTGAATTAATTTAGTTTTCCGTATTAAAAATGTATACAAAGTATACAGAAATTATTTAATTATGCAGGGCGAAATATTTCGCGAATATCGAGCATTAATGAAAACATTGATCTGCCAAATTTATTTTCCATTTATGCAGTTGATGCAACGTAATCTTTTTATTGACGAGAAACTTTCGTGACGATTATTAGGACTTATATCTGCATCCATAGAGAACTTGTGAGGCTTTCCAGAAATAGATTGTCGACAGAAATAAAGACTTCAGCTATGCCCGGCGCGGTGAACTTTGCATTTTTTTATGCTATGTAATAACATACGTCACGTTTCTATGCACTCGAGAATGCATCGTTCTCAGTACGTACTATTTCACCTCGTTATCCGACGTCGAGTTCTGCTAGTTCTCTGTTTTTTCATTAGCAGTTGCTAGTATAGCTGTATTTGTCACATGTAAACGTGTTGTTTCAGTGGCTTTAGTGGACATGTAGAAAATACCGGAAATTTATAACTCTGAAATTAATGAGTGATGACACGCCGAAAGTTTGTTGTTTCATAATGTTATTTGAAAATATCATTTACCTCATACAAATGATAAATTACATGTAGAGTTGGAAAATGTAAGGACAATTTTATGCAACGTTATTACGATTTAGTATATTTTTAAAAAAGAATTTTTTTCAAGTAAAACAGATTTTCTAAATTTCTCTATTTTTGATTATTGTGAGTTTTAATAACCTGCATATCTTTGCATATGAAGAATAATAACATTTCGGAAAAGGTTTGCACGTTTGCATTATTTCTTAAGCTTGGGAATTTTTCTTTATGAAGAATTATGCGTTTTTCTTTTTTTCGTATTTTCACCTGACTTCAACAACTGAGAAAAGCGCGACTAGGCGCTACTGAAAATTTTATTCTCGGCGATGACGCGAAGTCATGTTAGGATTCTCTCATGGCGAGACGTCGCAAGACGTTCGTATGTGGAATTTGCAAGCTTATAATGGTCCGCCGTAGACGAGATCTATATTTAGCGCGACGCGCAGTTTACTTTTTCTGATGAAGCATTAAAACTTCGTTGAGCCAAGCCGGAAGCTTGTTCGGCAGCTGTGGATACTTTCCAGCTTGAAGACCGCCGAAGCACGATCTTAGTCGAGGTTATGCATGGCTAGTGAAACGGGTATACATACAAAATATGCTATGCATATCGTGAGCACGCTTGCTATCCGAATTGTTTTGAATATATTCTGCTTCAAGAGAAGAATATTTCGGGAACAGAATTATTTTATAAAATTTGATAATAATTGAAAAAAGAAATGTATATATTATTAAATTTAATTAAGATGAACCCTCAATATCACGTTACTAACTCATAATTTACCTACGAGTTATCTAAAAGCAATAATATGCCTCGTGTGTTTGTTCACGGTATCGTTATTTTAATATCACTTTCGCTTCGTGCAAACATATAGAAAGATTTCTTAGAACAATCGCTCTCTCATTCTCGCTAAACTCTTTCTCTATTAATAACCAGCCACGAGCGCTTCAGTAGGAAAGCCCCCCAATCGATTTGATCGCGATCCAATCCACTTGAAATCGGCAGTACATTCGTCGGAGTACGAATAGCGGCGGCCGCGATATTTCTCTAAAATTCTGCGTCCTAGATAGGATCGGTTCCAAATGTTTTTTAGGGACTGTGACAATTCATCGTAAAAAGAGATGCAGAAATCTGGGACACTGCATGATTGAATTTCCCGAATTAAATCTGCGTATAAACTGCGTGTAAGTTTTTACTTTTCCAGACTTTCAATTGTCTATCAATTTGAACTTTTCTGTGCACATTGATATTCAAAGCGTGAAATTATGCTTGAAGAAACCATTACCATACCTACGATTAGATTACCTATTTTTTTTCGTAGAGCTCAATGTTGAATGATAAATCGAAAACCATGGAGTCCAAAGGGAGTCCGTACTTGTTTAACGAAACAAGCTATTGTCTCACAGCGGGAAAACTAACACCACGATATTTGCATCCCGCGGTGCATTATGCACGACGCATAGTGCGCTTTCCTTTGCAAGTGGAATAATATTTCTGTCCGTACAAATGCGTGCGACATAAATTCCACCATCATTTGTAAGAGCCTTTGCTTAACAATACATTTTACACACACGCTACATGAAAAATAACTGTGAAATATAAAGCATCATTGTTTTTCTCACAAAAGTCGAATTCCTATATATTTTTTAAAGAATATTTTTTCCTAAAAGATAAACATAAATGTAGTACGCGTATGAGAAAAACGTTGCATTTTCAACAGCTTTTTTTCATACTTTCTTGTGCTTGAGCCTATTTCATCGTTTCCGAATATTATTTCGGTTCTTTACCAGCTACACTTCTCCTGTCCGTTATTGAATAGCCAAGTCGATAAAGTCAGTCACGCAAAAATGATCCAACTTTATGACGTATAGCGGTCGCGTCCACGTGAAACCGCTTTTTAAAACCGCTACTTTTATTCTGGATATCGACAGCAACAGTGGCAGTGTCCTCGGAATACGAGGACGACCACTATTGCACCACCTGCATTGGAATGGAGCGTGAATAGCATATCACGTGCTACTAGTATCGATTTTTTCTCCAAAAAGAACTCTACCGCATGATAATAGCGTCGAAGTCATTAACTCTGCACTTGTACCAAATATATAAATTGTTTCCGATTATTCATACTTTTTTTTATAATGTGTAAAGAACAATATTTTCTCGATTTCAGATATTAGCATTTTAATCTTATACACATGAACGAAAATATGAAAAACAGGCCGCATGTAAATCGTAGAAAATGCAAAAATCTTGAAGATCTCAGATAGTTGAACAGTTAATGAACAACAACTTTATTCGATTAAACCTATAAATCTTTTCTTATGTACTTAATGGTCAAAACAATTATGCAGATTAAGCAAATTGATTGGTTATTTACGCGTCGTTAATTCTCGTTGGTATTTTCCTGGGAGACTTAGAAAACTTCAATTCAGTTTAATCCTGCCATACAACTTTCTGGGCGATTTGTTCTATCGACTGCTTGCGCAATTCCAAAGTTTTCCTTGTATCGACGACACAGCAGACTTTTACGATGATATCTCCGAAATCGCGAAAAATCCTCGGGATTTACGACATTTAAGAGCTTTCCTCTCACACCTCTGGTTACTTCGACGAAAAAAAATGTTTCGAATGTTGCTTTTATATTTTGATGTGATTCCATGAAGTACTGCTTTTATAAAGCTATTTTATAGAGAAATAGTTGGAAAAGGCAAAGCAAGGCCGCATATGACGAGGCTTCTGATAATCGTACACTAATCCATTACGTCTATCGATTAGCTATAATGGCTTACCATTTTGCCGTATATAAGATAACTACGGCGTCTGCAGAATACGCCCTTCATGGAAAAATTACCAATTAACGCAGTTATGAGCAACCTGTAGAGCTGTCTCTTCGAAAGCCTGAATCTCAATATCAACCGGCGCATAATAAGATAAGACTGCGATAATAAAAGGTTTGATTAATCGCACAAGTATGAGAATGGTTACTCCTTTTGCAGAAATCTTTAGCCATATTGAAAAATTATTTTTTTAATGATTTATATTAACCACATGGCGTGCTGATCGAATTCATTAAACGTTATCTCTTGTCGCGCACTCACACGGAGGACGTTCACTCGGTTGTTAATTAATTATGTGCTGCATTTCATCGCGTTCTGAATCATGACATAGAATCACATGGTATGACAGCGCACTACATTGACCCACATTTCCATCGTACATTTAACACGCAAAGTATGGGCTGTCCGATCGCGAGTTTTACACAAAGTTTTCTAGAGCTGTCACACAGTGTTCTGTTCAGCTACACATAGTACGTGATTATTTCGGCATTGATTTTAATGGTGCACGACCGGAATTTTATTAAATTAGACCGTCACAAGAATATGCAATTAAAAAGAACAAACTCTTATTATCTCGCAAGGAAACTTTATTTTCTATAATAATTTAAGAAAACTTTAATTTGCTTTTAAGCATCAATTGTCAGCATAAATTAACTTCGATAATTAAAGAGTTTTGATAAAAAGTAGGATGAAATCAGAGATCTTAATTAGTGAAATATTACTGTACTATGTATAGCAAAATACATCCGTGAATAAGAACGATGGTATTGAATCATTCGAAGGGAATTCACTCTAGCTACGTTACAAAGCAAGATATAATGTAGTAGTTCGTACTATGAAATTAATATGCATTTATTAATTATTAACTAGAACACCTAATAAATTATATCGCTGTTAAATATCTATCTAACTCTAATTACACGTTTTGAAACGAGGAACAATCGTTATATGCTCAGCGCGGCGAAACCGGCAGCAATTAGCTGCCGTTTGAAATCGAAACGACAAGTGGCGGGAGAAATGAGGACAAAGGTGGGATCGGCATTGTGATGGAACTCTATATTGTACTTAAGACAGTTCGCGCGTTCGAGGGCGTTGCGTATTAATACGGAACCATTCAGTGGAAGCTCTGTATATTTTATAACCGCTCGTGTCTAGAACAGAAAACTAATTTCAACGAGAACTTATATCAGAGAAAAGTTCCTCTTGGTTTTTCGAGCTTGCACACAGTACGCTAGAGCTCTTGCCTCGTTTGCCAAAACAATGATCTGTGCACCACCAAAAAGTATATTCAAATTATAATTCGAAATTCTTTAATTTCGCGGTTGCGGTAACAAAGGGAAAAAGCTTTTACGTTCAGTAACAGCAATTTTCACCAGACAAAATTTTTAGAAAAATACGTGAGTGCATAAGTGATTAAGAAATTATTGGAAGTACCAAAATGTAACGCTTACAAATAACAGCTATATTTCAGCATAAATTGTCATCTTTTACACTTAA
Source organism: Ooceraea biroi (assembly GCF_003672135.1). Classification (NCBI taxonomy): domain Eukaryota; kingdom Metazoa; phylum Arthropoda; class Insecta; order Hymenoptera; family Formicidae; genus Ooceraea; species Ooceraea biroi. The sequence continues at coordinate 5,933,538 of NC_039506.1, forward strand.
GGTTACTCCTTTACTTTCGAATAGAATCTTTTATTGCTTGCAATAACGAAGCCATATTTCTCTCATCCATTGTTGAATAGTGAAATCAATAGAATGGTAAGTGTGCAGAATAATAGCTAGTAAATCTATGTTTGCGCAAAATGATATTTTTGGATGCAAAAAGAAAACTGTTCATTTATTTGTACTCTATTCATTCGTACATTTTACAATTTCAGTAGAGGAATTTACGTTACGGAAAATTAAACCAAATTGCATTATGCGTCCGCATAAATAAATTTCAGTTACATGTGATAAATACGATTTACCTTAGCGAAAAGGTGAGCCGAGGTTCATAATCGGTTCGAGATAGCATTTCAAGTTAGTAACAATCACTTTGTCGGTTGTCCTCGATTTCCGTCGCGTTACGCCAGTTTGAACCATGACCTTCCGCGAAATTTTTCAGGTCTGCTACCCAAGGTTAATCTCGGAACGAAAATCCCACACAATGATGCGGTGAATTTCCAAGTTTACGGCTGACGTGAAACCGATAACGACAGATAAGAAAATAGCATTGGAACTTTATTAGGAATGTTAATGATAAATTCTCCCAACATTTTTGGTTAAATAAAAAGATAACGTTTCAATAATTATAAAATTTTTATAAATTACAGTTTTATATATTTTTATAATACAAGGACATTTTACCGTCTAAACCACTTTTAATTAAAATAGATGAATTCAGATTTTTAGATTCACATTCAGAAACGGTCAGATAATGAAAAATATAGGAAATTCGCTATGAATTTGAACTTATGATAATGCTTTTATATTTATTCTTTCAAATTATAATAATTATTTTATTGTATATCTTTTTGAAAATATTGAAAATATAGCATAATCGTACAGGTCTTCATTCTCGAAATTTGATTACAGATTATGAAAAATTAGATTCGCAAATTATAAAATTTTCGCGGAGAACATCTCGCGCGGAATTTGAGATGATGAGAGAACGCTTCGCACCTCTTGCGTGGCGAAAATATATTAAAGGGACGAATTTTTACGATCGTGGAGCTAGCAGGGATCCCAGTTCCCATGGACCATTTACTTAGAAAGCTGCGAGGAGATTTACGAGCGACAGACGTACAATGAGCAAGGAAAAAGGAGGGAGAAAATTAGAAGGAGGATAGCATTCGACGATAATGGACAATGTCCTGTCGTCGTGCACGGTGTCCCTGCATGGAAGTGACCGCGCTCGAGGACCTGACACCACTTCATATGTGATGATGAGGAAACGCCCGATTACAACGCTGCTCCGGCAGCCGCGGAGCGTTACATTAATATTTCTGCGTGTACCAACGTGCGACTGATTATGTTGATGCACGCACGCGCGCGTAGACGGGATATACCGTGTTGCCGTGCACATATTTACCGAAGGGACGGGGATTGAAAGCGCTGTAGGGTTGGATAAAGGGATCGACAGTGTCGCTACTCATGTCTGACACGTTGTAATGTGCATCAATTGATCCGTTTACAAGGTGTCTCGCCGACACCTGTAATTGTCATTTACAAGTGGTCTGGCACTGTTTGTTGTTCTGTTCGATAACGCGATGGCGATTAAGAAGAATAACTCCATATTAATCATTTATATCCTGATTTAATTATTCAAATGGATGGACATTCTGCTGCATTTCTTGCTGCATTTTATTCTGAAAGCGGTAATGTGAAACGGTATATGAGATTATTACATAATGTAACTTCTGTAGATGTCCTCTCATTTTTCGCTTTATATTTCGCGATCTATTATACGATGTCGAGAAACATTTGGTTTTATGATATTAAAAGCTATACAGAAAGTTTGTAGATTTTACGAACTTTCTAATTAAAATATTTTTCCACGTTATTCTACATTTTTTCACGATATTATTTTCCACATTGTTGCAAGTATAGAATTCACGAACGTGATACATAATTACATCGATATTTTATGTACATTCATTAAATACAGATATAGAGTATTTTCCACAATAAATTAACATTTATTACGAAGAACAAAATTAGCATTATGAGTGAAACGAGTTTATATACACGTCAACATGTTTCATTCTGTCATTTTAATATATCAATTATTTAATTAACTATTTGCTGTAGAAGTGCAAAAATGTTTATCAACAACGTTTTGTATCTGAGACATTGTTATGTTCTCATTTCAGAAGTACAAACTCACGCTTTTTCGACAGCGTTTTCAATATACGGGAACGGCAAAGCCGCAATAATTGAAGAATTTTCCGAAACAATTATATTTGATGCAAAATAATCTAACACAATAATCTGATATATCTGATATTTTCTCTACTCTTTTTGTAATATAGCTTGGATTCATGTAAATTTTGAACGAAATTGGAGGTGATGACGCTAATATAGAAATTTACCGCATTATACTATTTACAACACATATCAAATAATATTTTAATACACAATTCAATAAAATTAGGATATCATAAAAAGAATTATTTTTCTATCAATGATTTCATGGGAATAAATTTTATTTAATAATTTATCACACGTGATACATCGATTAAATAAAAAGTTGAATTAAAAGTATGAATTAAACGTCCGATCGGAGAACGCTTAAACCGGAAGTAGGAAAGGCATTAATGACCACTGTGCAACGTTTTCCCGAGGACGCTTCGCAATTACGTAATACCAGCGGTTGCATCGCTCGTTTACGCGATATAGCGCCACGCGGGATCGATTGTTATACGGCTACTGATATGCAATCAATGAAAAGCGAAAGCATTGACTAGGCATCGTTCGAACCGTGAACTGGAACATGCGATTCCGCTTGGCGCGAGACAACGGGCGGATAAAATAATAGGTATCAAGGTACGCCACGTTACGATAATGTGTTAGCCGGTCGATTATCGAACGTGCATAATTCGCGCGTGAGCTGCAATGCTCGCGCGCTATGTATTAGAGTTCTCTCTCTCTCTCTCTTTGTCTCTCTCTGTGCGGGAAATTGCAAGATTAAATCACGTATACTCTGGCCCGTAACTCCCGGCGACGTCAATTTAATTATCGCACGCGCGCGGTGTGTTGACTATGTACAATGTTAAGTATCAGCAGTTGTAACAAGAGGAGAGATGTTCGGTAAAAGTTACATAATTCGTATGAGAGACGAGTATAATGATTAATAAATAGAATGTAGATTAATTAACGTGCGCAAGGGTACAGATATCATTCACCGCCCGCATGGAGAAAGAGTCATGGCCACAAAAAGAATGGGATGACTAACTACTGAAAAAAATATAATTTTCTTCACTGATCCATTTGTTCAATCAAGCAAATAATTTTTCTTTTGCCCTTATAAGCGTGGGAAACTCGGACTCTTGTTCCTGCAGTGGTGACTCGTCAATTCTATCCTCGCAAAATGACGACGATGATGCCGGGTTTTGAGGAACGTTGAATCAACCCCGCGAAATTGTTCGGATTCCGGGTTTCTTCGTCACGGAATAGCTCGCTCGCGCGTATGACCTCGTGAAACGAGCGTTTTCCGTGCACTTCGAATGCACTTGTCCGACTCTTACGGTGACTTTTGCGTGCGTGGACTGGCGAGTAGTAACGGTAATTCATAAGTGGGCCGAGACTCGTCCCGAGAGCGGGCCCACCACCATTCCGCTGTGTTCTCGTCGCGGTCACTTGATCGTAATGATCGTAATGCCCGATGCTGCACCGTGTCGCCATTCACACGCATATCGTCGTCACCAGGAAGTCACGTGCCATGCACGTACACGCAGAAACGGATGCTTTTCCGCGCGTGGGCGGCCGCCCGCTTCGATCACTCCCGCTTCCGGTCGAGCGTTTCCCGAAATCTCGAAAGATTCTACATTCGTATTCTCCAAAGGAAGACTATCTAGTTCACTATGAATGGAAAACTCATTATCCTTTACTTTACGGTAGAACGTTCGTACAGAATGTTGATAACTTGAAGAGAACTTGGTACTCAGAATGAGTTCTCTCCGGTTTCTGTGATTCTGAACCAAGGCTTCTTAGAAACTGGTGCGATTTTCGGGAGTAATTGTGTCTGAGTGTCGGGAGTAATTCTGTAATTGTGTCTAAAGCTCTCGGTTATAAAATAGTACCATTATGTGCCATTTCGTTTACAAGTGTAAAGTTATCAAAATGTAATCAATTTATAAAAGAAGGAATAATATAATTATCTTAGTTAAATAATTTGATATATAATATTTTTAAAATACAAAAATATGTCAAAATTACAAATGGGACTTATATTACACACGTTTTTATTTAAGAATTGAAATGGAAAAATCGTACAAATTTTATGATTAAAATTGCAAATTCTTTTAAGGATAAAGGCATTAGTGCATAAACGGATAGGAAGAAAATATTTCTCGTGCTGAAAAGGCAAGATTACATGAACGTGCTTGAAATTTTACTTCATACTTGTCAGGTGAAGAGTGGGCCTGAAGAACACGTTCGGCCACTTCCCATTGATGGATATCGCTCGAAGAGGTGGCGGTGATCACGTTCGATTTCTCCCGTTTTCACCAACCGTTTTTCGCCATCGGGCCTTTTAATTAATCCGAAATACGCTTGTACAATCGACAAACGCTCGAACATTTCAATATTCGCATGTCACAAGTATCAACGAGAATATGAAACTTTCAAAACATGCAACAGTACGAAAATGATAATTCTGCCCATCAATGACAATGATGTTCTGTTCTGTTACAGTAAAAGTTGCTACACAGTAATAAGTGGATTATATGGTGGATTATAATTAAGCAGTAAGTAGATATATGGAGAGAGGTCTACATAAGGTCTACATAGGTTTAGAATTTAGAGCTTTAGAAATTTCTAGTATAATACATAAAATATTATTTCTCGTCAAAGTTCAATAGCTTTGATAATCTCCTTTCTCACCGGCCATTTCATAGTGTACTTTTCGAGCTTTAAACAGTACTGCAATATGCTTCTCTGGAAAGTTTGAGAGTTTAGACTTTGGATATCCAAAGTTTCACGTTCACGTAATCATCGTCAGCGCCAAATCGAAATTTATTTCTTGAGGAAAAATCCACTTAAACTTTACTTTTTCTTCAAAAATCGTGCGATTCTTCTCTCAATCCGGATTGTACAGAAGAACTTTGCGGATTAACAGGTATATCGCTCTTTCAACTGTACTGTGTACAATCTACGATCCTCGTCAGTCGCGTTTTAACTTCGTCGAGCGTGAAAGGCTGCGAGACAAAACTCGTTATTCTATCATTTCCTGTATTTCGTCTTCGTTCTCCTTCGCGATCTTTCACCCTGTCTTTTATTTCTGTCTCGTACTATGTCATTTTTCGATCGCTTCCGAAGCACCGTAAAAATTGACGGACGAACCCGCGCCGGTAGGAAACGTCGTTTCTTTCTTCCGCGTAACTTCCTGCCCACTTGAATATTCTCAACAACCGCGATCATTCATCTTTAGAAATTGTGACTGTGACACGGAAGTAGAACAGACATCAATCTTCACAGCGGTTATTCCATTGGCTGCGTATCACACTCGCTACGGTAAAACGACAATTGTTGTTAAGAATTCGAGGCTTATCCAGCGATTCAAATCTTTGCCACAGATAGACCATGAAAAGAACGCAGATATTTTGGATAATAATGTCAGACAAATAATTTATATTGTTATAATTTATCGATGAGAATAGTTATGTTCTATATACATATAATATCCATCTCACATTTCATCAAAAAAACTATGCAAATAAGTTCTCCAATTGAAAAGTCGAACGTGTACGCTATTCAATTAAGGTGTTATCAATTTGTGCTTTCCGCTGGCGGGCTGGAATCATGAATCTGAATATTCATCAAATTATCCAAAATCGCGTCCTTCGACATCGCGATTAGCCAAAATCCCATTGTTCCATGAAGATTCGCGTCGATGACTCGTAACGCGCGGGTGAATCGCGATATCGAACCCTCGAAATTGGCGACTCAATGGACAGTTTGGAGATTCAAATGGCCGGTGATGGCCGAGTACACGTTTCCGGGAATCGAATTTCCCAGGACTCTGTTAATCCCTGTACATTCGAGTTCACGAACTTTGCCTGTTGTTTCTGATACGCCAAGTTTAACGGCCGTTACTTGCCTAACTAACGGCGGAAAATGGAGCTTGCTGCTTGCAAGCCGTTTTCGCGTTACCTTACAGGAGCAACCCGTCAAAAGTTTCAGAGAAAAATCGATCGATGCTGAGGCTTCCGTGAGACTGGAACAGAAAACTCGCGGCGAAGGAATAAGCCACTCTGCCAGAAGTCGCGCGGTTTACAGCTTCGTTCCGCGGAAGATAGAGCTGCGTCGGTACCGGGCAATCTTTTGTAAGTGGATCGCTATCTTTCTTCCGTCGAACTTCGACGCGACATCGGAGCGAGATGAGATGCTGACGATCGAGCAAACGGCAAACAGGCGACCTCCATTTTCCGGCGTCGTTAGCCGCGGGATAAAGCAGGAAGCTCGAGAGAAGTCGGGGAGGAACAAAAAGCCACGTTGATGAGTCTACCACCAGTAGTTGCAGTAGCGTGTTAAAGTTCGCCAGGACCCTCCACCAAACGATAATCCGGATTGCCGGCATCGATTGCGCGGAACGTTCCCCGGCGTTTTCTGTTGACCTTGCGCGCCCACATAAATCCGCTGAACGCGGTCCTCCGAGATAAATGGCCGACGTGAACGGAGGAAGCAAATTGCGGCAAACGGTAACCATTTGATTTCGCAGACCTAATTAGAATAGAGGCAACCGCGTACTTGTAATGACCGGTCACGAACGGAGACCCGCTGAAATTGTATGTAGTTTGGCGTCTTAACTTGATTGCTTGATTACGAAAAGTTATGAAACGCGATACTAGAGAGAAACATGTAGCACGCGGAAATTTCAGAAAGATATTTTTTCCTTACGATATTCTCGTCATGCGAGCGCAGTTCTATAAGCGGTTCGTACTCGATCGTCACATTTGAATTGAACTGTGCGATCTTCAGCATCGATTGCAGTCGTCCCTGACCGATGCTTCCATCTCCCAAGACAGCCTTGGGTCCGTCGGCGTAAGTTATACAAACCGCGTTCTTTATTCAGCTCGAATCACGAACTGCATTTGGACTCGACCTGATGTTAGCCGTGTGTTTTATGTCGCTGCAAGAAAGTGGCGACAGCATCCATGCCAACGAAATTACAGGTTCTCTCGAGGTCGCACTGGATTCCATTTAACAGCGGTCACTTTATCGCTTCTTAACTGCAACTGCCTCAGTTCCGCTTGAATTTGGACTAGCTGAGAACGGCGTTCTTTCAGCAAATCGTTCACCAAGTTTTCACGTTTGATCGATTCGTAGACTTGGTTTCTACTTATACACCGTAACCGTGATTTTCCCTCGAGATGTACGATTGAAACTTGGGTGGTGAGCTTCATCGAGTTTTTGTTACAAAAGAGAACTCGACGAAGGCGGGAATTCATATTGCACGTGCTGCCAGCAGTATTTCAAGGCCATCTCGGGATGGAAGCTTCGGCCAAGGTTGAACAGACGTCATATCGTCCGATATGCTTCTGCAATTAGTTCACAAGTGTTGCTTCCGGACAAGAAAAAATTAGCTTAGATATTATTTCTCGAATTAATAAATTGGGTGAGAATTAAGAACGCGCACTTGCTTTGAAAAATTTCCTCGTGTATACTCACACAGGCTCAGTATGTTAATGCCAGATACGCAGCTGCAACACAGCAAATAAAAATTTTCACTTTTCTTCGTAAATTTCAGTATTCTTCATTTGAATCGAATTATCACATAATGTAATATCGTGTTATCGTATTTTTTCCGATAAATTATCGTAGTTTTGCCAAATTTCCTGCGTCAGGGAGGCTACTGAAGCTGCGCAAATCGCGTTTCAGGACAGTGGCAATTTGTCGGTTTAAAGAGCGTAACGTGTAGCATTTTGTCTTCTTCGAGAACATCCCACGTAGGACATTATTTAGCCGACAGTCGAGCGACTTATTGATTACCTGGACGCACACGCACGTACGCATATGCACGCGTGCACACATGTGCACACTTAAGCTGTCACCCTCACGTGTCCGTACGTGCACGCGCGCAGACATGACGATACGATCGTTTCCGATGCATCTGATCGATAATCGGCTATATTTTATTCTTTCGTTTTTTTCTTATGTGACTTTCCACGAGCCGTTTCTCTCGGACTTAAACCGCAGTACATAACAATGCAGTACTATAATTCAACAAGTATCCGCAAGTACATGAAGTAACGTTAGGGAACTGTGAACTGTTAACAATGTTTTCCTTATCTTCAAGCTCTTTTGATACTACCAGAACATAACAGCTGGTAAATGTCAGTCATACGGTGCGAGACCGTTTCATCAAGTGTAAAACATGTGCTCTTCGCCTTCCTCTTCGTCACTTCTTTCAGTGATGAAATATTTATCACGTCTACGAAACGATCCGCATGACTTTCCCACGGGAACGTCTCTCTGTGTTTTACGCATTGACAAAGAGCACTTCTCGCAAAGTGTTTTACTTGTATAAGGAAAGCGTCCATGTGATAAATCGTTCCGAGGGGAAGGCGTTAATAAACAATGCCCGATTCAATCTTCATGGCTGAAATGAGCTGCGGCATTTCTGGCAAGATTTTATGGTATGTCATAATACGTAAAGCAAAGTATACATAAAGTCTGTATGGGTGTACGAAGCACGGTTTATTATAAATTTCATAAAGCAGCCGAGATAATGATATACCACTAAATATTTTTATGTGCATGAAAGTTTTACAAAGGATAAAGTCGCGCGAGGAAAGCGTTGTTAATATCATTAATTGACTGAAGCTGGTTATGTTATTACTGTTATACTCGTTTTGTTTTCTGCAAACTTGTTCATGCTGAACGAACTGTGTTTAATGTCGTAAACGGAAAAACTTTGCCGTGTTAATGTTAGATTCAAATTTTACTTCAATCGCGATCGAAGGCATCACCGATAAAGTCATCGCGATGTCGTCGAGAATCTTCCGAACGTGTTAGGAAAAAACAGAAACCTTTTCACGCTTGCACTTGTTGCATTTTGATGTCAACGTTGTGTTTGCATCGACAAGTCACGCTGTTAACGCATGAACGAGAGAACTTTGTATTAATTTATCGATTCCACGATGATTCTAACGATAGTGTCGAAGATATATTAGATAAACAGTAAAAGTAACCATGGATGTCAAGATTATTATTCGTTATTGTCACAAAGTAAATTTCCAATAATCCACTTTTTCTCTTATTTGTTAGCATATTACGAAAAAGATAATCAAGAATAATCAAGAAAAGCTTGACAATTATTTCTCAACGCTTTGCGGTGATGATTTGCATTTCGAGTATATTTAATTAAATAGATCTAATAAGTTTTGTAAGAATGTAAACGAAATATACAGGCATAATTAATGATTGTAACAATTGTTGCACTGTCCAGATGTTAATTATCGTGTTCTGGTCATTTATAACATCGCACATTGATATAGTTCTGGTCGTCAATCATTTTTAATTGCCAGTATGCAAGATCTATTCATCCACGATACCACGATACACAGTCCGTGGAATTAGTATGTGTTATTTTTCTATCGGATAGGACATGCATTAAAGTGACGTATGGTCACGCAGAGCAGTATAATTTCCGACGGCAAACCGCATTGCGTGTTATGAACTTTTAACTTGTGAACTTTTAACAATAAAACTAATTTTTACAACTAGGTCAAAATGATTATTCTTGGACTTAACACGATTGTATTATACTTAATGCAACAATAATTTATGAGTTTGAATATTCTTGGATATGGATTATTCCATAAATATTAAATTGATACACACACACACACACGCGCGCGCGCGCGCGCGTAAAAAGATGATTTATATTACAGAAAAAGAAACGTGAAATTTAAATATATGACACATTTTTGTTAATAAATTAATAATTAAATTAGATACCATAGAAAGACGATTTGTTATCGAAAAAGAAACGTGAGATGTGAACATCACAGCAATATCAACAAGTTAAATTAAAAACAGATATTGACAACAAAAAGAGAAACAGAAATAGATATATCAGTTTATGTATCTATTTTAATTTATCCAATCTTGTTAACTTTGATTTTTATTATTTATTTTTTAATTTATTTTTAATTCGTTAACTGATTAAGACAAATCTCAGTAAGAGAATGGATCATTTCCCGTTGCAGTTAGAGGAATATCAAAGAAAAATGTTCATGTCTTATAGTTTTAGCAATTGTGTTTCCAGTCAATTGTGAGCATCGATCTCAGTTAAGTTTATCTATAGTATCGGCAAATTGCGCGATGCCAGAATATGGACATCGTAATATACCGCTTCTACGAAGGAAAACAGAACGTCATTTACCACGCGGTACAAGCAAGAAACAAAATCCATAAAGATAACCGATAACAAACGATGTACTGTCAAGATTCTCTTTAAGACCTTTGCTCAGCTGATTTATTTTCCGTTACTACGGAAACGGATTAAACGGAATGAATGTACTCGTGTTTATCAGATTTTTTCGAATTATAGAGATAACTTACAATTGTCATACAATATATATCTTTTCATAAACGCACTTGTGCGTGAATGCTTGCTAGACATTTGTCGTGTTATTTGTTTCACTTGCATACGTGTACAATCCATGCGGCGCATTAAACGGATTAAAGAATTAGTATTACTGGCATTTAAGCATTCATAAAAATGGAATGCTGTGGTCAACGTGGATATTATGCTCAATGTATAACGAGCTTATAGAACTGATACCACAAAGTAACATTGGAAATTCTGAATTTTATTGTCATTATTAATGTAACAATTCTATTATATTTGAACAATTTACAATTATTTTTTAAAGTAATTCCGTTAATTAAAGTATTCAACATTTTTTATTGACAAAAAGGTTTCGCAAAAAACGTTTTTAAACATTCTTTTTTTTAATTTTGTTTATTACAGTTTTTTATAGATGTATGCACGTTCTTCATGCAGTTGCTCAAAAACTAACAAAAACTTCTCTAATATTTGTTGCTGCATTTTACAGTAAACGCTAAAAATTAACTCGCCTACTCACGGATTACAAGTATAAAATCTTAAGCAGTATCGAAATGTCAACATTTGCATATTCGATACACGTTCCTGCGAATGACGAAATTGCTTTATTGGGAGAAAACGTGACGCTCCATTAAAAATGATATATAAAATATGACGGTCTCAGATATTTTTTTTGTGAAAATTTCCGTGAAAGAGAATAATAATAATAATAAGACGAGATGTTCGTGTTATTAAAGAAAACAATTTAGATAGGACAGTTCGTGCGAACAGTTTCGCTGCATCCGAAACATTGTCTACCATCCGTTACTTCGTAGTTGCCAGTTGCGCAAACCGTTCCAAGGAAAGTACCTCGATAATTACCACATGACGCAGGTCCGAGCCTCGTTCCGATCGGCTTTTCGTAATCCATTACATGTACACTTGTCGTAACCCAAACGAATTCGAACGAGTTCTTTTTTCCTCGAGCAGCGCGGCTGAGCCTTTCGCTCGCGCGGTAAAAATAAGATCCATGTTTGCTACAACGACGTGTAAGCGTGCATACTTCCTGCACACGGGATACCGTGAGCCTCAACACGTGTTTATTAGCGTTGCTCATTTTTACGCTTGCCAGCGAGCAGCGCACAGCAATTCAGCGCAGCAACGGTCTTCAATCTCGACCGCGAATTTGTTGGAGATGAACCACTCGAGAGAGAATTTCGGAGACCACCGGAGAAGCAAGCCCGCTTCTGTCTTCTTTACGAAGAAACCCATTAGCTCAGTCGCCAAATTCGTAACAAACGAGGAACTCTAATAGAATGAGTTCAATGCTATGGACGCGCGTAAATCATCGTTATATTTATTAACGTGACAGTGAAATGACGTGACAGTTGACGGTATATTTTTCTATGTCCGCAAATAAGTATAGAAACATGTTTCGCATTAGTTCGTCCGATTTCAGCAAAATTTAGTACATCGTTGTTATAGTTCTCATACATTACGTGTTCTGGTTGAATGAGCTAATTAGTTGTCGGCTAGGAAACTGGAACAATTTAATATTACAGAATTCTGCGGGGAGCTCCGGAAATTCTCTGTGGGATGTTTAACACCCTGTGAGAAATTCGATATATCGTAATACAAAGCTGTAATGTGTCGTAAAATTGTTTTTAAAAGAATATAAAATTTTTGGGAGAGTATCTTGATTGCGATAAGATATAATTTACCTGCCTTAATACGTACAGACATGATTGTGCTTTTACTATATAATTGTTAATGATTGAAAAAAATGAAGCAACCATTTTGCAGTTGTTCTTTTTCTACATTGTTAACGTTAAATTACATTAGCAAGAGACTTACGAGCATAGAGTAAAATTTATAGCCAGTTTCTCATAATACTAGATGATTCGCATGGATGTCATGATAATGTACTTTATACTTGACACCTGCGCAAGTTTCTCTTTCTCCCGTAATTAGCGTGAAGCCAACGAGAAAGGCCACCGCAAATGCACAATGGGGATCGCGATGTCACGCTTTTACAAATTGGTCTCACTTTTCCCGCATGCCTTATTATTAATCCGACTACATAAAAGTGCTCGGAAACGGTGCAAATTAACTAAACAGCAGTGAACAAGCGGAATGCATTTCTCGCTTTTAATCGGCGCGAATTTGATTTCACTATAATGCGCTGCCATGCATCGTCTTCCTGGGTACGAAAAACCGCAAACTACGATGTTAATTATCGTTGCATGCTTTGCGGTCTCCGTAGCATTACTTAGTTTCATTTTACGCATTTTTGCTTGTTGTAATATGTACTTTCGCCGAAATATCAGAAGAGAAATATCTGCGATCTTAATTAAGGAATTAATTCATTAAAATCGAGTCGAGAAATGCGCGTGTGAAGTCTGTTTATATACCAGGTATTGGTACAAATGGAATTTGAATTATAATTGGAATTTTCGCTCAAACGGAAAATTCGATTGACGAGCATACGCAAATTGTTCGTGGAGTGTTAATGCCTTTTCGCACTGGCCAAATAACACGCTCTGTGGATTTATCACACGTAAGCCATTCCCTCGTTACAGCGAACGAACTGAATTGAAACGTGTAGACGTGGAACATAATCCGCCGGACAATAAACTGATTTTGAATTTGTAATTAACGTTGTGGCACGAAACACAGACGATTACATAAGATGCTTTGATTCGATATACAAAATAAAGAGCGCCATTACCCGTGTTTCACAGTCATAAGAATAGAATTTATATTTAGATGCATTGCCGATATGTGTGTATGTGCGTGTATGTGTATGTATCAAAACGAGTAAGCATTGGATATTTCCTTCTTTTTCGGATTGCAGTAAAAAAAACAAACATCAAGAACGCTTTTTCAAAGTTACACCGAATGGCTTATGTTCATATAATTTTTTAATGCACTTAATTGAACGATTGCGTAAGCTTAGTGACGTTTCTTTGATGTAAAAACTGATTTATATCAAGTTCCTCGGTAATCGCCCGGCTTTTAAAACTTTGAAAACGCGATACACGAAATAACACGGTTTACATGAAAGATGGCCATCCGGGAGAAAGTTCTGGCGTACAAATTTCTCAAAGTGCAAGCATTTTTCCTCAAGAATCATCCCTTTTCATCTCTACCATCGAGATATCAGGCGAAGAAATTGGCGATGCACTCTGTACACAGTTCAAAAGATACGCGATTCATCAGCTCACGTAACCGTTTTTATTTGCTTTGCAAAATTATGTATGTTTCTTCTTATGAAAGAAACCGGTCATAATAATTGCACTTTGCGCTACTTGTCCGAACAGAGTTCTTCTTAATATCCTCGAGCTCGAGTGACGTAATGATACCGCATAGAATAAGTGTAATTAGGGATGTAATATAGTTATGTTCTTCATATGGCTCGTGTCCAGAGTTCGCCTATAATTATCTTTCATTTAATTACAGTCTTAGGATTCTTCCTTGTCAACCGACAACTCCACCTCGCGAAATTACATCTGGCGTTCGTGTGGTATGATAGCCGCGATGTATCGTAATATATTTGGGCAAATAGTAACGGCAAATAAGAAATGATGGTTCTGTTTCGTAGTGGCATCAAATATATTTCCCACGATTGGATTAAGTCGCTGCGAGATTGGATCGCCGAGTTCCTTTTAGTCGTCGTTTAGCAGCCGCGTGTCGTCGAACGTTGCTTTTAATGTCTCTCGCACACGCAATATCGTAACGTAAGGCGAACAGGATGTAATTTCGACGGGCAGCTTATCGATTCATGGAGTGTTATATTTGCCGCACGATACCGTATGTGGTCGTTATAAAATGTTTGATAAGCATAGATGTTTCGTTCAGTGTTGGGTTCATGCATCGAATATGTCGTGTTGATAATTATACATTGAAAAAAAACTTAGATATCTTCTAGAAATTAAAATGTAAAATGAGCAAGGCAAAATACATAATGTAGTTTGTGATATTACGGAATGAGATAATGCTGAAACATTGGAAATTATTTTAAAACGAGAATTCATAATTGTTTTTTTCCACGAAAACGTCAGTTTTTATCTGACAGTGTTTTTAACAGAAATTTCAAAGAACTGAAACTGTACAGGTAACTAAGATAAATGAAAAAGGGAACAACTTGCGATTTGAGGATTATACTTTTATATAGAAATTTTATATAGAATTTTATAAAGAAGTTTCAAATAGATTTTTCAATAGTAGACATGTTTGCTTAAGGGGTAACGCCACTCTGGCGCCCGGAAAAACAGCCTAATTTTTTATGGGAATATAATGAATGGAATACAAAATCCGTTTAAAGGCCTTTATTGTACATACTTTGAAGTGTATTTACAAATTTTTATTGAATTTTTTTTATAAAATGGCGGCGCCAGAGCTTAGCCTCTTCTCACAGATAGTGTTCCGCGGCCGGAAAGATTTCTCCTCCGATTTTTGACCTGGAACAAAAAACTAAACATTTTTGAGTCTTATATAAGGTTAGCTCGAGAAGTACGTACGGAAATTAAAAAATATCGTTTTTTGTAAAACACGCACGTTTGAACAAAAAGTTTCATTTTTAGGTAACAAAACGTTTTGTTCAAACGTGCGTCAGTTTTACAAAAAACGGTATTTTTTAATTTCCGTACGTACTTCTCGAGCTAACCTTATGTAAGACTCAAAAATGTTTAGTTTTTTGTTCCAGGTCAAAAATCGGAGGAGAAATCTTTCCGGCCGCGGAACACTATCTGTGAGAAGAGGCTGAGCTCTGGCGCCGCCATTTTGTAAAAAAATTTCAATAAAAATTTGTAAATACACTTCAAAGTATGTACAATAAAGGCCTTTAAACGGATTTTGTATTCCATTCATTATATTCCCATAAACAATTGTCAAAATTAGGCTGTTTTTCCGGGCGCCAAAGTGGCGTTACCCCCGAGGGGTTGGTCACTGAGGTAATCTTTGTACAAGGGCTAGGTAATTCTTAGGGTAGTCTCAGATAATCTGAGGTAATCTAAGGTAATCGTGATACCATGCGCGATATATATTCAGTATATCTAACCGCCGAGAGACAACCAAATATCGGAAATGCAACCTTTCATATGTTTTCGGGTCTATACGTCCGCCGAGTTGCCTGCTCTGTGCTTGATTCTTTTGCTCTGTGCTAGTTTATTATTTTTTTCTGGTTTTATTATCGAAATCGATCAAAATGGAAAATTCTGAACAATCATCGAGGGAACTACCGGCTGAAATCAATACGGAAAATACGGCATTGATGAATTTTGACAGTAAATTGAAACTTTTGCCAAGTTATGTGATCGAACTGTTGTGGTATTAGGTAATCTTAAGGAATCTGAGGTAATTTAAAGGTAATCCGTATCAAGGGTAATTTTTGTACACTATAACCGCTAGTGACCAACCCCTCGGTTACCCCTTAACACATGCTCTATCGTTCACTTAATTTTAGCATGACTATCACGAGCATTCGTCATGATCGATACGATGACTGTAATTGACTCGCTTTTATATTCAACAGTATGTATATTGACAAGCTGTTTTAACTAATAGGCAGAGGAATTAAAACTCGCTAACCCAGTTAGTAATTTCATGAAGATTTAAAAGCAAGCTCTTTTGCTTTCTTCAGCCAATCAGCAAATGGAATCGCGATTGCTTTCGAGGGAAATTTTCCGTTGACTTTCCCGAAGGCGGTTTCACCTTCTAAAAGTGGACTCCCTGTATTCGTCGTTTTCAAATCCGGGCACGTAGTTATCGCACGTAGAATTCTCCACAAATAAAACCCCATTGAAAACAGTGAAATTAATCAAGTTTCAGTGACCGTGATACTTTTTAGCTTGACGAAAAATACATCAATACAAAAGATAATAGTCAGCGCACGTTCCACTAAATCTCTAAAATTCTTCTCCATGTTATCTTTAAAAAAGATTCACATGTAACAGTGAAACATATAGTTATGTGACGAACAACGTGATGTGATGAAAATTAGGAACACTTTTTATGTTACATAATAGCCTCGAAAAATTTGCAACGTCAGTCTACCGTGCTATTTGCGTTGAATAACGCGTGTTCTTTCTTTTAATCAACATAATGATAACTACGGTAGCCGTTCAAATTGGCGGTTCATATTGCGTTGCGTCGCCTTAATCATGAAACTTTTACATCGAGCGACTTAAACTCGCCGATCGTAAAATTTCGCTGATAGGAGGGCTGAAGTAATTTCGGCCGCACCTGCAACAGTGTGCCTCAAGCATATTCCTATCTAAATCGCTACAGCGTAAAGACGTTCGTCAAGAAATTCAAGACTGGCAACGTAATTTGGAACCATAATTTCACGCGGACGTGTAGTTTATGCGTGTGTTCGTGAAAGCGTACCTTACGATCGAGGAATTCTGAGTTTATGTGCAACCATTAATTAAATGTTCCGTGAAACAAGTAAACTGATATCATATCCTTACTTGAGAATATTTTCGATCATGTTTCACAAACTCTTATGAAAACCTTCAAAATACTATGAGAGTTTACTTAACTATATAATATCTTTCATCATTTATTTTATATACCTATTATAGTTATATAATATTATAGTATATGAGTATGTCGAAAATGAAGAAAGATACACGGACTATCGTAGGGGATTGTAATAGAGATGTATCGTTAACGAATCGAAGCTCGTTTCGGTACGAAAATTAACGCTTCTTTTTAAAATCATGTATCAGGATCAGCAAAGATCTAAGTAATTCTTGATTACTCAAACAGGATTGAAAGTGTTAAACCGGTCTTTCAGCCTTGATTAGAATGTCAAGAGGCGCTTTGGCATTGGTCCCAAAATCAGCTTCTGATTTGTATTGCTTTCACGGCACTGTTACCCCATCGTAATTTATATGCTCTGTCATCAATTTCGATGTTCGGCAAACGCGTCAGAATCTGCATTCGCAGTGCCTTCATTCAATTCGCGATAACACGCGGTGAGTCATGAATTGACGGGTCGAAATCGACGATCTATATTTTTCGGCAGACAGAGACAAGAGAAGATGGATTTGTCATGCGATATTTATCGTTTACAAGTCGAGCAAGCATTTGGCAAATATTTGGGGCTACAGCAGTGAAAAAAATGTAATATACGGGTATTAAATTCGTTAATTTGTTTTTGCAGTCACGAAAACATTCTCGTCGTGCTTTTTTTTCGTCGCATTTTTTTACTCCTTCGACTGAAATTACACTGTCCGTTAAAAATCCTGTATTGCATTCGTACCTATAATTACGTTACGTAAGCTCCTACATTGAAGAAGAGGTATTTTACGCAGCACCCGTAACCGTGATGGTTGATGTGTATGCGATAATTGTAAATAATTTGTTACGAATCAGATGAAAGTTGCCCAATTATAGTGAAAGCAGTACAAGCAACACATTCTTTCATATACCTATTGACTAAATTTGGGATATTTTTGCACAACCTGTTCTTTAAAGAAAGGAATTGATCGACTAGAATCTAAAATAATTTATATTTTATGATAATATATTACTGATCATGAGAAAAAAAATATCGCTCTTTTATCATAAATAATTATGATAATTTTATTATAAATAATTGGAAAAAATAATAAAACACGTGATATTATCTGCATCATGCATTGGCAGTTCTGATAAAATAAAAATTAATGAGCATAAAATGAACATTGAATTATTCGTGTATAAGCAATTTGTGTTACGAACAACGACGAGCGATACTATCTCATTCTCCAATAATCTTATCTTTATTTTCCCGATTATTGAATGGTATAAACGATTTCCTAGAACAATATACTTTGTTCTTGTGTCCAGATTATTCATGATATTCTGAATTCTGAGTACCATCATGTTCATCATGACTCTTAGACTATTATTAAATGTCTGAGCAAGAATCTATGCGAGGAATATTACCTCACTTTCTTTAGATAATTGGATCATCTCCAACTTGAAACGATTTTGCGTATGCAATATATTTATACCTATTATCGCTTACGTTAATTAGCACTTTTTAATGTAATTTCTTATCAGAATAAAATTAACAAAACCTTATATAGTTTGAATTAAAATATTGACACGTTAGAATTAATAATTATTCAGGTGAAACGTAAAATGTACTCTTTCTCAGAATATATAAAAATAAAATCAGATATTTTACGTGAAATTGTTCAGTATTTTAAAAAATATACAGTTATGACTAAGAGAAACTGCACGCAAAGTTCGAGCAAAGTTCATAGAGGAATACTTTCGATACGGTGGCTTGTGCTCCTTCGCCCACGAAGGCTCGGAAGTTAATTATTAGCATTTAATTTTAGCACGGCGCTCGCACGTGTTAACTCTACCGCCACCGGAAATGGCAGCGAGAGCACGCGTTCATACGGCCCTTCCGTAGTTTTCGTAACGGTCGATTTCCCTTCGCGTGCGGTTCGATCGAACATGTCACGATAATCGTTCACATGTATTATTAGGGTCAGGAATCGAACAGGCCAAGGCTTTATCTCTTTTATTTAAATAGTTATCTTTCACTATTCAAATTTAGTCTGTTTAGATGTTACTTAATTATGGTAATTTGATTATTATAAAAATTTTATGAAACAAGTTTTAACTACACTTTCCTGCTTTATCATTCCTCAAAAGTTAGAAGGAAAGTCTTTCTCATTGTGCAGTAATTACTACACGGATGTAATTTATTACAGACTTTATTAAAGTTTTATCTGCTGGCTTATTTTTATTCACTTTGTTTGAAAAAATAAAACAGCTGTTTGCTATTTGCAACAGGCAAATAAAAATTAATCGCCTTATAAATTTCACTTACTATTAATCTATTATTTATAAAGTGAACACGAGCGGACAGTTTTAAATCAAATTTGTTGATTTAATGTCACTCGTATATAGAGACACAGAATTAGCAGAAAGTCCTCATCGCGAGCGAATTTATTTGATGGAACAGTACATATGATCACGTATGCACTCATATGCATGTGCAATATGCATATATATATAGTGACAGATATAAGGCAGAGGATGCCGAGAAAAGCTCTGATGCCCGCGCGCGAACGATGACGTAGGAAACTTAAAACAAGCAAAATACCAGACACTTGGAATATTCCGGCACTTTCTACCGCATTACCAGTGTAGCAAAATTATTTATGATTTCAATTCATCGTTTAAGTAAATAATTATGTCATGTACAACGCAAAGGTAAAAACGGAAAATATCTAATTATTAGTCTGTGTCAAATATAAATTTGCCTATATTACAATTAACGAAGCTTGCATATAAACGAATATTTGAAGCACAACTTCATTGGCGATTAGCCGATTCGAAATAAGATTTAAAAAAGAACCGGTTGTACCGGATTAGCTTGGACAGCTCTGGATATTGCGCACTTTGCGAATGCTCGATTCGGCCAGTTTTGCCATGCCGGTATTCGACCATAACGATTTTCGACCTGTTATTACATAATCGCAGTCACTTTTTAATGAAGCGCCGCGAGGTAGCTTTGCTCCTTTCTCCCTTTGCCGTCTCGCATTCATCAGGACCGCTTGTACGCATATTTAAAACGTGTTCGTGTTCTGAAACGGTTTACTTCTGGCGGCGTGTTTGTTAGTCTGAAAGATATTTATGTCGAAAATGTGCGGGAATTCGGACGTGAGAGGCAAGTAAAATTTAGCTATCGAGCGAACGTTTGTCGAACATCATTTCGACAGATAAATTTAATACGTTTAATAACTTTTAATGCAGCATTCAATTATAGGTATATCATAGATATACTATTCCTGATGAAATTAATTTTTATATAATTTAATATGCAATCAAAAATCATGTATTACCGAAAGATTTATCGTTTGAGGAATTCCAAACAAATCATTGGAAGCCGCCGTTTATCAGACATCCTACGTAAGTCGTGAAAATTACGAAATTCTCGTGTTAGGAAGTTACGACATCACGTGGTAACGTCATTACGTGATTACTGCACACGCACGTGTTAAACATATCGATTGCATCTGCGATTAACATCATCGCCACCGGCGAATCACCGTCACTCGGTCTCGATCATTTCAGCAGCGCTCGCCTTGGCATGGGCACGTGCGTATTCTCGTTCATGTACGTGCGATGAACGTGATTAGGCGGAACAGCATAATGTCAGTCGTGGACGATGCAAGACTGGAGTTCACGGCCGAATCACCGCGTCTGCCTCGATTAATCTGGAATTTTGCGCCTCTCTTGCGGCCGCGGCTTTCCTGTGCGAGGTGTGCATCACCGGGAATAAATGTATGTTCGTTTCCCTCCTTGCTCTTCTCCGGCTGACATCACTGATGTGCGTGGTATCGTTGTTCCTTTTTCGTTTCGCGTTGTTGCCGGCAAGCGCGAACGGGTCTGCCAGTTTGCACTATGTCTGTGCAAACAATTAGCTCCTGCCGTTAGCTACGTTGAACGCGTCGAGCAAAATATGACACAGTCGCTCCTTTCGGGAGAAAACTCGCCCTGGGAGTGATTTTCGTTGAAACGGGAAGCTGCGAACCTTCGTCGAGAAATTTTGCGAAAAAGGGTCTCCCGTGTGAGGAATTTCCAAGTGGCACGTATGATGCGCCAGACTAACGTGATCGGAATCAGTATACTGATCTGTCACTAAAGGTCAGAGGTGGAATAAGACAACAGGTTTCATTGGCTTTACGATGTAATTCAGCTTCTACGATGTAATTCAGTATTCAACGGCAATTTAGGTCTTATTAATGCAATCAGGATCTCTCGCAGTCGAGTACCGATGAAAATTCTACGCACAATCTGCAAAGAGGCGAAGACGTGGGTACGAGGAGGCTCACCGTTGAACTCGCCGATACATTACGGCGATTCGTTTACAGTTACGCGCATTATTCTCCAGTTAAGAAACGGTTTTCTTCGGAACACGTCGCACGTCAATCGCGTTGCGGCAACTGCAAGCAATACTGCGGAGAAGGAGCAAGAAAAGCGCACTCGGGAAGCATTCTTCAGGCTCCACAATATCTCAGCGAGTTCAAATATCGCCCATCCAAATGTTTCGTCCCAATTTATCCTTTAATTAAGCAGCCAGCTGCATCGTCAGTAAATTACCACGAAAACAAAAGTCAAAGTCGATCGTCACTTTGCATCGCGGATTCCAGAGCTCTCCGTTTGAAGTTCGGACAAGCTCGAAATACTTCACGCGACGGCATTGCCGCTCCGGCAACGTGCAAGTACGCCTGATAGTTTTATTACTATGCAAACAACCTGGCATTTATCTTGCCTCCTGATACCGTTCGGCGTCCGTCTAACGGAGATCCTTGCAGATTCCGCGATGGGATGGTTAGTTGATGATGATCTGCACGCAACTTTTCATCATGCACTGCGATTGTTACGTTTAAAGCAATATTCTATCGCTTTATCGATAACTGTTGAGAAAAAGTGACACAGAGAACAGTGTGCGCTCATTAAAATCGTGTATTTAGGTACCTTGACCAACTTTGTGATTAGTTCGCAAATTTTCATTTGAACTTCAAGGAGAGTCATTATTTCTTGTATTGTAACGCGACTGACTGTCACTCTGTCCCTGTCATTATTATGTACTCGCATCGTTCAAGGTAAAATGTTGGAAGAGCCATTATAACTGTTGATATTGAATGTTTAAATAGAATATTTCAATGCCCGTTCTATACCTCAACGCATCAATATCATATAAATTCCCTCGTGAACGGTATTCCTGGCTATTCACGTGCAAGGCGAGCCAAATATAGCTGTTGATTTGACGTTGAAGAATCTGACGATCGATTTGTCTACAGGTTGATTAGAATGCTTTACGTAAGCTCGTTCAGACCTATCATTTATGCGTCGAACTTTTCAAATACGCTTCGAAATAAATAGATACGTTTGAATGTAAACGTCAGTGGCATAATGTTAATTATACAATGTATACGTCACAATTAACACAATAAAAAAGCAGATTATTGATTTGTCTTATAAAAGAGTTAACAAAAATAGAAATAGCACTTTTGTGTCATCCTATAGGATGGAGATCGTAAATACTAGTATATGTTGTACATGTGAATTAAGTGGAAGGTTTTTTGCGTCATGTCTGTGCGTCCTAATTTATGTGAATAAATGCAAAAGTTAATTACGTAGAAAAATATCACGTTTAAATAATATTCAGTATTTTGCAGTGAAATTAATGTTTAACTACGACGTACAAAAAATGTGTAATTTTCTTATCTATTTAAACATTATATTTTAACAGTATATACTAATTTTGTATTAATTTTGAACGTGATAACTTTTTGATTTTATTAGATATGTAATTTTATAATTTTAATCATGAATATTCAAAATCGCATACGTAAAATAAATTAACGAAAAACTAGTTTCACTGCAAGTGCGCTATTACAATGACGATATATGGAGAATAGAGTTCGTAATGATTTTGTATGCACGCTCTCCTCGTATGGAACCTACGCTCCTGCTCGTACACAGTCGGCATTGCAAAACGGACTCAAATGACACACAATCCCGACAGCCTTGAAACAGCCTTGCCCATGGCTAACGCAACTGTTGCACTCACATTCGTATTTCTTTAGATCCGCAACGGGTGCAGAGGGTGAAAGTGGTGGATGAGGAGAACGTGCTTGATGTGACGGAACGTTTGATATACTCTATTTCACGTTATACTTCACAGATGCGATTTCAGTATAACATTTGTGCGATTAATCAATCATAAAATTGATACGAAATAACGAGATTAGCGTTTTATCATTTCCCTGAAATAAATCAGCGTTCATATAAAGAGAAATTGCATTTATACGTTAAAAGGTAACAATCGAGCGGAAACAAAAAGATTAGAAGAAGAAGCGGTAGCAGATTGAATTCTTACGCGAATTATTGGTCTTAAAACAATATTTTCAATGTAAATATTCGATAATTCGATAATATTCGATAATTTCAATATGTGCTGAATATGAATCTTAAAACGCGAATTGTATTTCGCGACGAATCTAATCATGCAAAGGTCAGATCGAAACGAGGTTCATAGCTTAATGGAGCTTTATGGATAACGCCTAATCGCGCAATATGAATGGGAGACGGCAAACTTCCGAGTTCGTTATCTGGAGAATTAATTCGGTCGACGTCACTACGATTGTGCGGGAACTTGCAACTTTGCAAAAGTGTTGCACATGATTCAACCTCACCACGGATTCCGCTTCATAAATTTCAGCTGGCAGACTTTTGAGAATATTCTCATTCATAGCTACGTATGTATATTTTAAGTTAATCCTGTCCGCAATTTTCAGCTGTAAAAGGAAATGGTGGTTGCTTCCTGAGACATTAATAACAGAATTATATTTCACGAATTTTACGTTTAGAAATGAAATGGATGCATCAATATTTGAAAATAAGTAAAATAAGATATTGTATTTTAATCAATATTTTAAATATTGCTTTAATAATAACTCAATGCGTTGTTTAAATATCAAGATATTTAATGTTAACAATTTATAGTATTAATATCTTTATTATGCATCTTTTTATTTATAATATTTCACTATTTGATTCGACAATAATTTTGTTAATGTTACTGCAGAAATGATTAGTATGCATACATATTATTTTAGAAGCAACTGTAATGCCAATCTTTGATAAATTCTGTAGATACATGTATAAAGCCCATTGCATATGAAATAGTTTTAATCGTAATAGTAAGCAAATCGACCAATTACAGTCAACTATTCTCAAACGAAGTAAATATATTTGTTTACGATTTTACGGTTAAGATTAAAATCTTTTCACGTGCAATGACCTTAAAGAAGATATATGTATAAAGAAGAGTCTCAAAAGAAGTAGTGAAATTGCATTTTCTATTAGTGTGAAGAATGGTATTTTTATTGTGTAAATAAAATTAATGGCATAGGTACAAATAGTCTCTCTAAATGCAGAAACTCGTTCGCAAATAGCTCCGAGCTTCTGGCGAACGGTCTCGTTGGAAATTCCACGACACGGTGAGCATGTTTGAATTCGAGATCAATTGAGAAAGGGTCCTCGCACTACCATCATCAAATCCAACACACGCACAGCAGATGGCATTTTCGTCTTTTTAGTATCCGCAGGACGGTCGCCAAGCGCTGACATATTTGGAGCAGCGAAATGGCTCCAATCAACGAGACCACACTGCAGTGGTAATCTTTCATCTCATATTGCTGATTTTGTTCTGTTCCCGGATAGTCTTCCTTCTCTTCTTCTTTTTTTTTCTTACTCCTCAGATTCTTTGTCGGATAACAAATTTCGACAAAAATCTTCCTCGTTCCGTTAAAAAAGTTGACTAGGATAAAAATGAAAAATAACCAGTTATCTCTTGGCGTTTTCGTGAATTCCTTTATTTTATCGTTTATCACGATTTTTGTGTAATTAAACAAAACATGTAATTAATCGACGTCGGTGCGATTTTTGGTACGCAATATTTACGTAACTGAATAATCAACTTCATTAAAATGATTTATGCTACGTCTTACTTTAATAGAAAAATGCATTAATTATGCGCATAGAATCGATTATTCAAATTCAGTGTTCATGTATATGAACTTATGAAAAACCTGTTCGAAGACATAAATATTTTTGCGTCAGCAATTTCGTACTCGAACTTACATAACAATACTTGTGATGACAAAACTTTCTATATGGCACATTTTAATCTAACAAAATCGGCGTTGCGTTCGGTCGCACAGCAAGTGGAAACGCGCTAAAACACGCGCTGAACAAATGTCTGGCTAATAGAAATCAGCGAATGTAATAGGGTGACCGACCTGTTGACACCCGACATAATACCGAGTGTATCGCGCGGTTGCCTTAGGTAGGATCAACGATCAAATTACGCGACGGAGAGGCTGAATTAAATGCTCGCCCGGATCGGCTCACAGGTCGAATAATTCGTTTTGAGCCTAGGCTGCTCCTCGGGTTACTCCGGCAGCCAGTTGCATGCTAAACGAAATCCAATGACGCGTAGAGCCGGAGATAATTAAGCTGCATACAAGCGATGACAAAAGCCGCCACCTAAAGGCTGTTGTCGCGCGAGTAATCGCTTTTTTCACTCGTAAATCGTTAATTTGCAATTTAAAGCCTCCTCGCTTTACGTCTCGGCGTGATTACATACGCGATTACATACGCGATTACATGCACGTTGTGCGAGTTTCTCACGAGGATCGGTCGGATGTTTTAAGTTGCTGAAATCAACATCGGTTTGTTACGAAGATCATATCAATTCAATTTACGGAAAACAATTCCGGCGTTATAATGTAGAAGCATTTTATTAAAAAATTTAATAACTCTGCGTGTAAAGCCGTTTTATTTTTTGCTCGCAGTCATTGTTCTATCAAGCTAAATAAAATGAATAAAATCAAAATGGAGATAGAAGTAATCCAGTTTGTTTTTAATTTCGTTGTATTTATATATTTAATGAAGCTGCATTCAACGTTTATTTATTTGAAGTGAATACGCAAATGTATTATAATTTAATAATTTTCATATTTTTGATGAGTCCAAGATAGAAGCTTTGAATGTTGCATACTTGACATTAATTCTCGATTACACATGTCACAAAACTGACAAATATCTTTACCGCACTTTAGTTGAATGTAAAATTTAAGGCCTTTGACTTTTGGCCTTCGTGATAATAGCAAACCAGCACGCAATCGTTTTATTATAGTAATCCTAATCGTCACAATCGCTTTGACAAATATACGCTCATATTGATCATCGATAAATCTTCCATAGATGTGCGTGAAACGCGCGTTTTTGTTATGTGTACGTTGCTACGAAACAGCACCCTAAATTTATAATGGCTTCCTGAATAAATACCACGAGGGTGATAACGGTCTCTTAGAAACTCTGAACATTTCGCCGTTAACCCCTGTATTTCTAAATGTGAGACTATATCACAACATTAATCTCAGGTTCTTCCGCGTTTCCAGATCTCGTAGAAGCACGAGAAGTCCTGAAGTAAAACGTTAATGAGAGAAATTAATAAATGATACGCGTGAAGAATAGAAGTTACATAGAAACTGCATTCCGTGCGAAGTCTGAGCTGAAGCTCCGAAGCAATTTTGCTCCGGAGCGTTAATAAATTGCACGGGAAAATTAATTGCCTCTCGGTTGTAAATTTCTACAAAGAGAAACTTCTCCATTCTCAATATTATATATTTGTAATCCAATTATAATTATATCTCTAGTCATAATTACAGTGCTTAATCCGAAAATTCTTCTTAATTAACAATTTGTAGCGTGTCGTTTATACGATTGCATTTGTCGACGATTATTGATAGAGATGATTTTATAAATGTGCAGACATAACGGGATGTCACGTTCAAGAATTGACTCGTAATTCATTCGCGAGCAGTAATTCAACCCCTAAATTCGTGATGCGACACCGTTGCATTCCAAATGGAATAGCTCAAAAAATCCAACTCGCGCATTCGTATTTGTTCGAATACATTGTCCCGATTTTGCGAGCAGTAATTGGCTCTCAGTGTTCGTCCGACCAAACTTTGCCCGCAACCCCTAGGAACGGGTCCTGACGCTGGCGGCGCGCCGCGACGCCCACGTCGACGTTCAAGTATTGACTGGTGTCCATCGTCGTTTCATCGCACACACCCCTGCGTACCTATTCCACGTAGTGTCCATAACGGTGACGCTGTGTTATATCCAGCTAATGAAATTCTCTATCGAGATAATGGGCGGATGATGAGCGCTGCGAGAATCCCGGATGCGTCACTTTCCCAGAAGAAACTCTCGGGCATCGAACTTACTCGAATATCGAACGCATTAAAAATGAATTTTAAATGCGGAAGGTTGGTGGAAATTCATGGAAAAACACAGAACTGGTGGTGGTGTTTGAATAAAAGCTCTACCCGGGATGAATCGCAACGCCTTCGTCAGCCTTTCTTCAGTACAGCTTCTTCAGTACAGCTTACATTATGCAGCGATTGACCTTTAACTACTATCACTGTATCTTGCATGATTGCCCGATTAGTTACTAAATTTAGCGTGCCAGTAGAAGAAATTTAGATGCCAGATGTGATAGTGGATCGGTTGGTCGAGCAAGTGGTATACCTAAGGTAGATGAATTAAGGTGGTGTGTTTCGCGATTTCATAGATCTCTCCATCTCTCTTGCGAGCAGAATTCCCATTTCCTCTTACGAACGCTCTGCATCGCATCGCTTAGCAGAATCTACGCAGAGAAATTATTTGACTCAACTTGTATCAAAGGACTGCCGTGTCTCTCTGGAGGGCGTGCCGCTATAAATTTGCACGTCAATATACATTTCCCTGGGACGTCTTCTCACGAATAGCTCGCGGCTTGTAATTTCGCTAACGTTACCGCGCGAGCATGCAGAGTAAGCTTCGCGAAGATGAATTTTCACGTCGCTCGGCATTTTTCCACCCCGGCGCGATCTTTAAAACAATTTTGCGGACGTTGAACGACGGTAGAGAAGGAGAAGGAGGTTCCAGCACGGCACAATGCGTTAGCCGACTTTATCCGGACGTTTCCTCGATTTGCGCCCCGTGATCGCCGGCAAAATTATTGGTTCGCCACTCAGGAACGTTTCATTAACCGTATTTTCTGACGCCGCGTGATCCTCGCTCGTGCGCCAGTACCATTCCCGTTGCATTCCGCCCATGAATGCCGGAATTCAATGGGAAGCTGCTGGAAATGCCCTGATGTGGTGTATCTATACTCACGCCCACGATGTCGAGCGCATTTACGTCACTTCTTGTTCGCCTGCGTGCGCGAGACAAAAACGTGCATTCATTCGGTAACTCATTACACACGGACACTCTGTTTCCTTTCGCGTTTCTGTCACTATTTCTCGAGCAATCACTACGAAATGACGTATCGAGGGCTCGTCTGATCATAAACGTTGTACAACTACTGAAAGTATAATAAAATATAATTTTAATGTGCTTTTTTATTACACATTATGCGTCGTTTATGTGAATCTACATAGACATTAACGCGTTTTAACGACTGCAACTTTTAATACTAAGTAGTACTTTACAGCTGTTGCGCAATATATATAGTATTACAGTTATGTATAATATGTATAAAATGTTGCACGTTTCACATGTTTCCTCTTATTTATGAAGTCACTTATTCTAAAGTTATAAAGTTCTCTGAAGATCAAATCTATCGATCTACCATCTTAAACAAGGTGTTACAACATCCTCGCTTTTTACTGGCTTAGTGATATCAAAAGTAATCGTAAATTGAAATTCCTCTCTCGTTGTGCCTTTGAATTGTTTTTCAATTTCTATTCTTATAAATAATTCAAACTCTTATTACATCAATTTACATTTTTATAAATACTTTCTTTCTCTCCTTGTCTGCGTTACTCGGGAATTTAATGAAACAGTGCATTCATGTCTACTATATTTACATCCGGCAGCGCTGTAAGGATGAAATTGATAAAATCCGTGGAGCGTCGTTGTTGTCACGTGGCGGACCGACGAGTGACACCCTTAAGCTTCTGAAAATGGAAATTATTATGAATGGAGGGAGGATTTCACAGACGCATAATGCTCGCCGAGAAGTCCACGCGACTATGATCCTCTTTTCACTCACGGCGAGAGAGGACAATACACCTGCGCAAAGCTCAGGAAGGCGAGAAGGAAGTGAAACTCGCGTTATATCGATACCTCGAGGCACGGCAACTGAATGTTCTCTTATTTCATAATCCAGCGACTCGATATCTTGTCACGTTCGTTGATCGTCGTCATGTCGCGCATCCTAAGGGAGATCACGATGTTCTCATCACTTCATCACGGTATCTCGCTTCCTTTGCAGTTTGATGCGAGCGATATTGCACAAAAGTGCGTCAGTTTCAAATGCCGATTGTGATTCGGTTATTCGGGCACACCGGAGAAATACGAGTCGCACTGATATCCGCAATAATATTGCACCACTTCAATATTAATCATAATTGATTGTCACTTGCATTGTATACACACGGAGTCATAAATCGATAGACCATTTTTCTTGAAATGAAAGTAACATTAATATTTCTGACATTTATCAAATATTTTTATTGAGTTATGGACGTTTTCGATACGCTTCATAGTATGTTATAGCGATAAAAATCAGCGTGGGATTACATGTGGAGCACATATTGACCTCCCAGCGAGATAAATTCGGTCGGATTTTCCACGTGAGCGGTAAGCATCGGGAATAACTTCTGTTGAATTTGCAAGGCCTCGGAAAGGATCAGCAAAAGCATTTTCCATCTCTTTTTCGTACGAGATTTCGGCACCGTGCAA
Source organism: Ooceraea biroi (assembly GCF_003672135.1). Taxonomy (NCBI): domain Eukaryota; kingdom Metazoa; phylum Arthropoda; class Insecta; order Hymenoptera; family Formicidae; genus Ooceraea; species Ooceraea biroi. Next base: position 5,963,458 of record NC_039506.1, read on the forward strand.
AAAATAAATTCAGCTGTAATATATATTTTTTTATTGATGCAATCTCACTTTCTTCAAGCAAGTGACGTATACGTAGTGACCGATACGTTCGCGTGTGCTAATATCCCATAATGATGTTTGATATCGCACGATCGGTTCTCTTAACCCACTATCCTAATTTAAGCTCGGCTATCGTGCTCTTTTCCTGCACGCAGTACGATTTGCTCCTCAGGATCATTGTGACTTTCCATGATGCGGTTGCATTGTTCTTCGCTTTCCTCTTAATGGGAAACGCTTAGTGGCATGTTAAAAAAAGTGATAGTTGTTTGCCGGAGAGTACTTTCTATTATCTTTTAAGACTTAAGTCATATAATGTTTTCCAAGCGCAAGTATAATAAGGCGTATCTCTCTTGCTCATATTTCATAAAATTCGCTTATCTCGGAGTATTTAATGGGCTTTCATAATGGAGACCGTTAGGCGACGGAATTTAGAATTAACGATACGCACTCGTAGATAGTATCACAATCATGAAGAACATGCTACTTACCTCGTTTTATCGAGGGTCGTTTAGAGGCACTTTATTTTTTATGCCTTTGTTTTTGTTTATCGTGCAAAGCATTATCAGTGATTATTGTTCTGCTTCTTTTATCTTTTACCTATCTTATATTTCATATCATTTTATTATTGTAGAATATCTCTGACGTAGTTTAGAAAGAAAAGGTAAAAAGCGAGATTGCTCATGACTTCTGTATAAATCATTTTTGAACGTGAAATCATGATGTTATAAAACCAAGTGCATTATTGCACGTGCATCTGTAAACCGCAGTTGACGTCAGTCACGAGGATATTTTTAGTTTTCCATTAGAATGATTTTTCAGTAAAAAAAAGAAACAATCCCCTCAAATTGCTGTTGCATTTAGCGTATTTGTTCAAGATGATTTGCAGGTTCTGCTGCATGCGCACCCACACCGTCGAAGGATATCCGTTTATATTCTCTTTCTCATTACCACCCACGGATATCGATAGTCTGACCCCTTTTACGACAAAAGGGGGGTTGCGACGGTATTTACGATAAGACTGTTCTTCGGGAACTTCGTGGGCGTCCGCAGAGTGGTGGGTGTTGGTGTGCACAAAGCTTATTTTAAACTCATGTCATCACGCGTTATTCGGTACACCATGAATCAATTTAGATATTTAGACAAGTATCTGTGATATGAGTAATAGTTAGTAACATATTGAGGAAAGAAAGAGAAAGAGAAGAATGTAATAGCAAGGCTGCCGATCTGCTTAAATATGTTAGAATAAATCGTTACATTATATTGAAATTTTATCAAAGTTTTTTATATAAAAATATTTGTAAAAATACTTCATCTACAGTGTACACCATAATTACAGTTAATTATCTCATATCAAGTAGTATTATCATTAATTGATACACCAATACACCGATACATAATCATTTTTTGTGCAGATATCACACTAATAGTAATACATCAATCTCTCTCGCATAAACAGTTTGTTGCGTAAGTCAGATGTAATAGAATTGTTTATCGCTTATTAATACTGATTACTAATAATTTATGTATATAAATCTATTCGGATATGGCATACATAAAAAGTAAATTACACAAACTTGCATATCATGATGGAGTTATTTGTTAATGTTATTAAGTGGTCTGTGTCGTAGTTTAAGATCTTTTTCGTTGTGGAGTGCATAATTAACTGCAGATATCAATTAGTGACAATACATCAGGTGCATTCGCAAATTGAGATTAATGTTAACATTTCTCGCTGCATGACGTCTGGCGAGTTAGGCGTCCAATTGTAATCACGAGCGCTAATTAATTAATGAAATTTAGACAACTTTGTGAAACAACTCATTAAAATCATTATCGATCCACGTATCCCTTCACCATATCTCAATATGTGTGAGCGCGTGGGAGCTCGCCGGAAGCACTCTCTTACCGGAAGTGAAACCACGGAATATTAATCTGTACATTGTATTAATAAGATATATCGGTCAAGGCCTCGTAGGAGACGCGGTGTCATTTCGGATCATGATTCATTGACGTCCTCGTGTTCTCAGCGGAATCGAAACGCTGATCGCGCGGTATTATATGCATATGCGCCAATTTGCCTTCATCTGCATTAGGACAGTGACGTGTGCCTTCTCGCCAAGTTCTTCTTCTTCCTGTACTTTTTCCTGTAGACACTTCACATAAAATGCATTATCATACAGAAACCTGCTCACGTTTCTTGGGAAATGCGTTCTTTTCTAGGAAAAGTGTATTAAAAAGTTTGATTAAAAGCGATGAAAACTCGTCGGACAGTTTGCACACTCTTGTTTTAACAGTAACAATATCCAGCATATTGTTTGCTACTCGCTGGTAGAGCACAAATATTACAGAATTCTTGATCTTTTATCCTTCTGAGCATTACTTTTCATTTTCCGCGAACTGTCCTGAATGAATTTGCTTCAAGTATATATGGATTGCTCTATAGAAAGCATTTCCCTTTAGTCATAGATCTTTCCATGAAGGTGGAATTTATTTTTCTCGGATATTTTACTGGCGAAGAAAAATAGGAAGAAGACGATGAGAAGAATAAGTAGATGAAAGACGTTATCTTTAATTAATTTTAAATAAACCTTAAGTTAACAAAAATTTTGAGACTTAACTATCAAGAATTGTCTTATAATTAAGAAGTTTCTTAAGAAATTTAATTAGCACAAACAAGTCAATCTACTTATAAGCTTCTGCGAGCAGGAACGTGTACTATCAAATGTTGTTTAGTAATTAGTACACTTGTGCGAACAACAGTGAAAGTATGTCTAATGCGATATGCGGAATAACACGTAGCATTAAATGAACTCCATAGTTACATTTTTCAAACATTTTTTATCTTTGCAGAGAGGAAGTGCAGGAGCATACAGTGAGATGGAATGCGAAGTTCGAGTTTTTATGCAAGATGAGCGCCAATGCATCTACGGGCGTGCTCGATCCATGCATTTTAAGGATATCCGTGAGAAAGGTGAGAGTAAACTTACTTTCTGTTTGAGTTGAATAGATGAGCGACTTGGTCTGGAAATGTAACGAGGGAGGGAGACAAAGAAGAAAAGGAAAGAGGGAAAGAGACAGAGAAAGAGAAACTCTTCTCGACTTTTGTTTTTATGAACGTTTTACATTTCATTCAGTTCCTCGTACATGCAAAATATGACAGAGTAAAGAGCAAGAATAAAGAAATGTATGATCTCATAAAGTAACAAATTCTTGTTACATTTGCTTTTGTACGATTTATAAATCGTGTAAAGTGACTATGATAAAGATGAGAACGATGGGCGGCATCTTTAAATGTTAGATTAATTAAATATTAATTGGTTAATTGAAACATATAGTATATGCGAAATGCAAAACAGATATGACAAATATGAATACAAAATGTTTGATTCAAAATATTCCTATTTATAATGCTCAAATATTGAAAGTTCCTTTTACGGAATTGATTCGAAGTGCAGATTACAAACTGATTTCGGTTGAACAAAAATGTTATATACAAATGTGTTTTTTAATGTGCTCATTAATTTTATCTACATTATAGGAATTAAAAGGAGGCAGATCCTTCCAGAAATTGGGCTTCACCGACCTTAATCTAGCCGAATTCGCAGGAGCTGGTCTCTGCCGACGAAGGTGTCTCCTAGAGGGTTACGATGCGCGACATCGTCAGGATAATTCCATGCTGCGCGTAACGATTAAAATGAACATGCTCTCTGGTGATATCTTGTTCAAAGTGTGAGATTTTTTACGTTATTTACTTATCTAAAACTGCGGCTTAGTATAAATTTTCAAACAGTGCAAAGATCAGAATCTATTCTTTGAATCAAAATTGAGTCTTACATTTTCTATGCTTTAATTACTATTACGCTAACTACTTTCGATGAAGCTCTCTCTTGTCTCATGCTAACAAATCCTTGTGATTAACGGATCGATTGTTGTCTCCAGCCCTTCACCGTCGTTAAAGCAAACGCAGCTGGCAGTACCCGGAGCGCAAGGTGTACCTGGTGTTACCGGGGACGAGGTGCCGGCATCTGAAAGATGCACCAATCGGGAGGATTATGTGTCTACTGGTTCACTAGCGGGGAGTATAGCTAGCGCAAGTAGCGGTTTTGGCAGTCTTCCTAAAAAGAGGCCCGCACTTTTCACCTCCGGTAACTTGCTAGTTTTTTATATATATTTGCCAATGCGTAAATTATTTAAGATAAATAACAGTAAATTTTGCATCTTATATTCGATAAATTTTATGTATAGTCATTGATGAACTCTTTGTTGCAATTAAATGCAGAAGCGCATTTCTATAACTATGGAAAGAATTGAGAGTGCTGTAGATTTATAAATCACGAAAAATAAATTATGCAGGAAAAGTGAAGGAAATTCTAATTAATTCATATGCAATTCGCAGAGCTTCTTAGCGGAACGGAGACGTACGACCCAATGACCCTTAGCGAGATTATACCGTCGGCAGTTCCAGTGGAAGCTTTGGTGGAAGCGCACACGGAGTCGGGACACTCGCGTAATAGCAGCAATACCAGTCAGCTTAGCAAAGGTTCCGGCTACGGTTCTCTCAATTCACACAGTCAGCACAGCAGGCAGAGCAGTAGCGGTGATAGTGGTCATATCAGGTAAGATCTATCGTGTTTTGACGTATATCTCGATATTTCGAAATCTTCGAAATGTGTTATCTGATATATAAGATATATAGATATATAGAGCGATATATTCAGGAAGATTACATCTCAAGGATTTCCACTTAAATGTTAAACCAAATCGACGAGGATGTCCAGAGTCCTCTTAATTTTCCATTAACGAAATTAATTCAGATTCGTCACATTTTATATCTAATCACATTTTATCAAAGTGCAATGATCTGTTGAATTTTGATTGGCGATCGAAACATTTTGTGTCTCAAGATCGATATTTTGCAATATTTGTTTAATAATCTACACATAAATCGCCTGATTTCATGATTTCATGACGCAGCGAGTATGAGTCGTAGAACCAAAAGTATTGCACTGAAGAAATATGATGTTGATTTTTGCAAGAACTATATAACAAATGATTTTTACAAGAACTATATGACAAATGATGTTTTTAAATTTTCTTATAATAAACTAATAAGTTTTTTAACTATGCGAATCATTTAGCTTTATTAACAAAACACTCGAATCATAGCAATGACATTCTATTGCTTCAATTATTTTACGAATTGCTTATATCTTGACTTAAGAAAAATATCTCTAATACTTTTAACGAAAGCCTCAACTTCCTATATAAAATGCAATCAATAAAACTTGCTCGTTGGCAAGCTTATGCATATTTCTGAATAACTAACCATTTTTTGCTTAAATTTATGATAACACCTCGAATCAGGTAATATAAATAGTCCGAGAAACCATTAACAAGAGAATGCGAATAATCAATAACGTGAGAAAACCTTTTCTTTCTGCTCCAGCTTCGAGCGATCTCCTTATTTTCAGTTTCCCGATCATAATCTCGAGACTCTGGACTCTCTACCTCTTTTTTACTTTAAGTATGTTTCCTTTTCTTTATCTGTCGTTATGTACATGAGTTTATGATTATTTTTGCATGCTTGTACATTTGTGTTGTGATCTTTATAGGTCACCCTCCTGGCCGGTATGGGCACCACGAATTCCCAACTCCTCCCAGAACCCATCCGCACAACCAATCGCCTGTCGACCCGACACCTGTGTCGAACCTTTGTCACTGCAGCACCCATCTTCCCTATCGCACATGGCTTCCAGAACTCGGTTCTGGTCAGCATCGAGTCCCCTCTCCTCACGTAGTGGTCCGACAAACGCCAAGAACTCGAGGACGACCGGCATTGTTACGAATAATATTCATGCGGTTGGTAAACAACAGCAACAGCAGCCGCCGTTTTGCGTAACCGGGAACGGTCTCGTGAACGACGGTAGCTCTCGACTGAACGACTGTCGCAACGACGCGGACGCTGACAATCTGATTGCACCCGGTATCTTCCGGGTGCCACGACACTCGCGCAAGAACTACGAGCGAAACAGCTACGAGGCGCGCAACGAACGTAACGCGATCATGAGCTCGCTCGCGAACGAGAGTAACGGTCAGCCGAGTAACGTCTTCCCGGTTGTGAAACCGAGGATCGGCACCGCGGGCTGGCGCGGCATGTCAAAGACTTGCGACTGTATCGAGAAGGGCAAAACGAGCCCGGTTTTGCGACTGGTCGATCAGGCTAGAGCCGTATCCTCTCCCGATCCTCTCCATAGGCCAGACAATCAAAGAGCTTCGCTACGTCCCGCGACAACAGCTCAAACCCTCAGGTAGGTTTCATTTATCAGCGAGTTTTCAGTTCCGCGATTCTTTTACGAAAGGCGATCTCTTTATCTGTCTCTTTTCCGTCTTCCCCGGTGTCTTTGTCGATTATCCGTGCGCCTGTCAAGACCCCCGAGACGATTCGTCGCAGTGTATCTGTCTTTATCTCGCATAAATATCTTCACGACCGCGGGAGAACGCGTATTCGATGGAGATATTCAGGAAGTTATTTCCGTGAACATTTACGACGATGCGCTTGATTAATAGAAGGGTTGCGTTGCATTTTATCCCTATATTAAATCGTCGTTATTCGAAGGTGAGGTCATCTCACTTACAAATCGTTAACGACGATTGTATGTCCGGCATACCAGAGTAATTGGTAATTCTATCCTGACGAGCTAGCCAGATGTTCGAAGGAGTGATTCCCTCGACGTTTCTCTTCCTCATACAATATCTTTTCTACCTCGAGACAATTATGAGTATGTTCCAGTCGAGTTATAATACATTACCCGATTCATCTGCTTTATCAGCTTTAAAACTTGCTGTTTAGCTCAGCTTAACTATTACTTTCATTTGGCTACTTGTTTTCTTGGCATTTTTCTTTCTGTTTTTGATTTTGGTTAATTTTCTATGGAGAGCAAAACTTGAAACAAAATAAGAGGTGGCGGTTTAATAAAAAAGTTCTGTGAAGTACGCGTTCGCTGAACGCTCGCTTGCGTATAATGGATTTTGCTGAAATCCATCATGAAAAATCAAATGTATCATGCATGATTGACTGAATTCGACATTTTTATGAATCGACATGAATTATATTTTGCCTAGAAGAGGAAAAATATTCCGAATGTAACATATTTATAGGAAATTATAGGAAATATAAGAAATATTAAATCATATATATCATGCAGTTAAAAATGCAGACTAAAAATTAATGAATTTTCACACAAGTGTGTATTTGTATGAAATTACACTGTTGCTTAAATATTTTCTATACCTTATCGTCATTGTACACGAATAGAATAGACTTGTATTTCATTAATTATAAAAATAATACTCGAACATTTATCATGCCTTCAATATGAGCTATTATTAAATATGTGCTATATACAACATGACAATACTAGGGAAATCTAATGTTGCAGTGAGGCATTGTGTGTGTACATGGTCAACGTATGGACAATATGAAGTTAAAAATTGCGAAAGATTCATTATTTGTCTAACAAATATATTTATAGTATTCAACTTGTTCTAGAAATTTTCAACTTGTTACAGAGATAAATAGTATAATACAAAGTTGAAAATATGCAGAAACATAATTTATGATTAAGACGATAAATAATTCCGATATTATTAATTTTGTTATCCAAATGCAATAGCCAAGTATTGATTGTCCATACGCATGCAAATGGAAAAAATGCAGGGCAGGGAAATAGTATGTGCAAGAGCTATGCTTCCAGTTTGGATGGCTTTATGAATCCTTGCAGGGGTATTGGCGGAGGTCACCGGAAATTGCTGGACGGGGCGGGGGGCAAGCTGGCTACGGTCGCCACCAGTCCAGCGGACTCCGAGGAGTCCTCGCTAGGGGTACCGGAGATCGCTCCACCGAATTCACAGCATCGAAACAGCATTACCCCACCGTCAGTCCATGCTTACGTATATCTTCCCTTCATGCATATCTCTCGCTTTCTATTATCGCAAAAGTATAATAGCTACTACTAACAGTTTTGCTATACAAAGAACACTCATAGCATGTATCTCAGCACGTAAAAAATTAATCTTAGGTAGATAAAAACGACTAACTTGATGCATGAATTCGTTATTCCTATTGATTGCATGATCCAAGTAGTGATTTAGTAATTTATGTAGACTGTGATATTGATTCTAGCATGTGATTAATATTTAAATTGTAATTTCTAAATGAATTAAGAGTTTATCATTTATCGATTATTAGTAGAAATATACATTTTATTTATTTTATTAAAAGTATTGTTGTTTCTGCATTTTTATAGCTGATAGTAAATGGATCGAATATTATTTGCAGAAATATCAAATCTTGCTAAGTTATTATATTTAGGTATCAATTCCATCGTTTCAAGTTAAATCAATATAAAATTAAAGTTTACACATTCATTATACAAGCGCGCAATGCTTTTCCTGGATTAAATTTTGAGATATTTCGTAACGAGAGTAAAAATCATTGTTTTAATCGTTCAATGGGATGAAAGTGTGATGAAGTAGGGGTTCTGAACTGACCAAGTCAGAATTTCCGAGAACGAATAGTCCTTAATGAAGCTTAAGTGCTCTCCACGCTTATATTATTCGCTGCGAGCGAATTATGTGGAATTTCGTTTCGCCACCGTGTATGGGATCCAGTGGTTTACATTTTGCGAGAGTAAGGCTCATCATTTGGCAGACTTCATGTATCCGCTAACGATGTTGTCCGTAATTAAACTTCACTCACGCTTTCCGGAAATTGGCCCGTCCATGCCAATATCCAGCAGAGGCGCGATGATGTTTCATTGCTAATGTCCCACAACATTCTATGAAGTTCTTGCCTTCCTCCTTTGCTATCAGTGCTATTAATTCAAAAAGCCCATGCCTGTATCACCGCCTATCGCACGTGAAACGCACGCCTATCGCACCCGAGAGGCACAATTTTATGTAAAATTGCTCGATATAATACTTACATGCACTATGTATGTACACTCTTCATACTCCATTAAAGTGATACAACGTGATATCATGAATTTATTTCGACACATTTTACTCGCTTATGTAGACTGTTGCATTTTCTTGGCACTAAATTTTAACATTCTATATCAGATGGACAATCTCTTTTTCTCATGTGTTAAGAAAATTACATTATACATATTTATTATATTCCTCTTTCTTTCTTTTCTATCTCACTCTTTTTCGCTTAATTCTGCGCACATTTTTAATCGTCTCGACTACCACCACGTAGCACGATTTATCTCTTTCTATATATAAATTGATTGTTTCCCCTCGACAAAGACGCATTTATTTCTTTGTGCGTTTATTGGTCGCTCACGTTTTATATCGTCGTGTTTCCTCGACTTCATCAGAAATAAATGCGTTGCTTACGCAACATATGTATACAGAACAAACATTTACCTCAATTAATCAGATAAATGAGTACCTGGCATAGAATTTATTATTTGGAAATAATACTTCCCGATTCTAGAATAACACTTATAAGTACGATATGACTGCAATGCTACTACGTAGAGAGATTAGCATAATATAAATTGAGATATTAAAATGAAAACTTTATATCGTAGAAATACATTGTTCTATTTTCTTGGTTGGTATCGGTATTATTTTTTTCAACGTATCATTCGCTCAACTAAGATTAAAATCTCAACTTAACGACGAGAGGTACGATCAATCAAACTTCACTTTCAAACAAGGTTTGATTGATCGTTCATTAGGTAAGGTAAAGCCGCAGTAAATTGGAATTAGCGCTTATTTCTCTCTCGCTCTCTCTACTATGTTAGTCGGTGAAGAATCTCAAAGAAGCAAATTAATATCGTAGCGGAAAATTTAGTCTTCTTCCTGTAAGCAACCATTTCTCATAATTTGCGTGGTCAATGAGATGTGGACTGAAATTAACTACTGTAAACTATACATCAAGTTCACTCGTATCGTTAATACAGTCTTTTGTAATCTTCCGATTTCACCGCGAACAGAACTTGCGATTTTATTTCCGTTTTCTATGCCAGTGCTCGGTTTAACGTGAGGGAAAATGTTACGTGATGTCCGCTGAAAATGAAAGTAATTTATGTATTATCCATAGAAATCCTTCCGGCGGTTCCGGCTTGAGTGAAACTGGATCGCTGGATCGTGCTAAGGCCGCGTTGGAGCGCAGGAAAAAAACGGAGGATGGTGCCGGTAATCCTATCCTTTGCAGAGTTGAAGTCACCAGGCCAAATCCTGACTCTCTTATCGACGAGCTGCTTAAAGCAACGAATTTGGAACAGACAGATCTTGAAAGCTCCGAGAGTACGTATTTTATTATATTTTTCCAGTCTATCATATAAATTGAGAAATGCACAGTTATGAAATATATAGAATGCAGAATTGTCGTTCGTTTCCAATTGTCAATTTAAATTTTGTATAAAAACACAATAGAGTATAATCATGAAATGATAATCGTTGAATAGTTTTACACTGTTAAACAAAAGTTTTAGTATTTTATTTATTTTAATTTTTTAATTTTTATGGTTTAATTCCGCTAATTATCGAAATTGCAGTTTCGAGTTTTATTATTAAATGATGTGACGTTTTGCAGCAACTGGTCTTCAACTCTTCATTGCGAAAGACGGTACGACCGCGCTCGGTAGTCACGAGGTAAAGAGCCAGATGCCCGCCGGTGTGTTCAAACAGGTGGTGATGGAGGAGAACAACAGGTAACACGAAGCCATCCCTATGAGACGACAATACGCAAGACAGACCAGCGCTACGTTCTCGTTGGCCTTGGTACCGGAGCTCGTCTACGAAGCCTACGAGCCGCGGTAGTTTCACGAGGGAGAACGGCGACGTTGGATTCGTCAATTCGGGAGGAACGGCCGAACACGACACGACAGAATCACGTCTACGCTCTCACCGGATCGTCTTAAGTTATAGCTCTCCTTCCGTACAAAAACACGCCTCGGCAATCGAACTGATCCCCATCAAAGCGGGATGCGCGAGATTCATATCGTATGATCTCGCAGAATTATTGAAACTGATTTTCATAAATGCGTGTTTCGCGAAATGGGAATGATAGAAAGATTGGCTCACGAGATTGCCACGCGCGTTTTAATACTCGTCCGACTCGAAGCAGATGCTTAATGCACGGGTTTTCTTTCGCGTTTCCTTCAATCCCATATAGCAAAAGAGATTGCGCCATGCATCGCAATGCACAGCGCAATGCTGCTCGCGCCGAACGATCTGTAACGACTGCTGCGTGTGAAGCAGCTATAGGTAAATACGCTGTGTATAATCGCCGTTTATAAGGATGATGTCGAGCAGGCGGACGCGCATACCTTCGAAATTTAATTCAGAAGCGCATATTTTCTTCCCTGTAAACGAAGCACAATGGTCCTCCGTTGAATATGCTTCGCTCATGAGGAGCGTTAGTCAATAAAGTTTAACCGAGAGGGAGTATAGCGTAGTAAGGGAGTATAGTTGCGCAAAAAATAATGACAAACGAAACACGGTCAAGGTCCGACGAAACTTTGCAATGGAAAGTGGTGTCGAGCGGAACTTAAGCGCCAACTTTATTTATTAGTGATATCGCGATAGTACCTTGCTGCTACACGTAACATGTGCGCTGTAAAATGACCCGAGATCAACATACAGAAAGGGATATCATGTTGAGATATATTACGTATCGTGAATACATTTTTATATAAAAGTATTCTTGGGACAGTATTTCTGACAATATTAACGAGAATCGAAGAATGTTGATAAATCACACCCCACCAATATCTCACGTTTGAATTGCAATTTTACGATTTACGCATATATTGATAATTTATTTTCTCCTGTACATAATAGCATATCTTTTTTACCATTTCTCTCTCTGATTATTCTTTCTGTTATGCTCTTTCATCGTCCGCGAAATTTTCATTCTATATTTAATTAAAAAAAGGTTTTTGGGTACTGGAAGATGAAACGAGCTGAAATACACGGATCAGTAAGTTAGAGAATAAACATGCAGTTTTTCAGATATCAGGATGCGTTCGTAGAATTGTAAAAGCAAAATAGATAATCAGTATGAGAAATAATACTGTTATTATTATTTCTGTGAATATACAATTCCGATTAAGAGTAACTATTTTAAACGTAGCACAGTTTTGATACTTTTGAACAGTTTTAATTTATTAATTACTTCTAAAGTAACCGATTCAACTTTTTTGGTGGAAATGAGCTTGGCGATATTTTTCGGTGCGTTATATATGTTTCATTGACTGAATAGTTTACGTATTGTTACTTTCTTTATTATCAAGCTCGGCGAAGGTGGATCTCTCCGTTTCGTCGAACCTTTTCCAAAGGCCCGGTGAACTTTTTTTTTATTGGCGTGACCGGCCAGCCAATAGTAAGCTGTATATATAGCTGTAGTAACTGTTATGTAGCTAAATCGCTGATGTTGTATACATGCATTCTCTCCATATTCGAATAATCTGTAATTGCTAGTGTACATTGTGCCCGTGTATTAAAAAGTACGCGAACGCGCGCGCGCGTTTCGTGTGTGTGCGTACGAGTGTGCGCCTGTCCCTCTTCGAGGGCTGTCCGTATGCCTGCGAAAGAAACGGAAGGTTCGTTGATGCTGTGTGCTTAGGTGTGCCTGAATTATCGCAGAATAGCGAGTACTTCCAACATCCGCGAGATCCGTTCTGCGATTCGGTCCTCGCGGCTCGTCGCAGAAAGGAAACAAAATGACAACTGTGAAATTGATGAAGATAGACGGCGTGCACAAATTGCTTCCTCGCAGCGCTCCGAAGCAATTCACATTCACCGGTTCGGTTTGTCGTACCGACGTTGAACACACGTTCGGCGAGCAACTCATTCCCGAGAGTTTTTCCAAAGTATCTCCCGTCGGGTTCCGCTTCTTCGGATGCCGCTAATCGCGCGCTAAGCCGAAGACAATGAAAATATAGAGATGATAATAATTGTGACGCGGCAGATACGTGTACCCGACTGCAATTTACGCGTTTGATAATAAGCGGCCGTCGAGCTGCGCGTTTTTTTTATAAGTAGGTCGATACGTTCTTTCCCGCTGATGCGTTTCCTCTTCTCTTTTTTACATACATTGCTCCTACTTAGATAACATCCGACTGCCGTTCGATACCATTCAACAATTTTATACGACTGCGATTACAACGTGTCGCTCGTGAGGCTCATCGTGAGAGCGACTTCTGAGTTAACTGACTCTTGGCTGCTATGGTGAAGTCAATTGCAACGGTTAAATCCCAAATCGGTAGATTTCATAAAGTAACAGCGGGAATGATGCACGATTATATCCCAAAAGAGATTCATAAGTAGTAATTGCACACAAGTTGGAAATTGATATTAACATAATTATAAGATCATTAACATATTTTTTGAATCTTTTTATTGCCTATATTTAATTATCTTTATTACTTATGGTCTCGTCGTATTCATTGTCAAAACGAATCATAATAAATAATATGAGTGCAATTGAAACTGTCACTTTGTTAATCTGATAGATATAGTGCTACTTATTATTAAAATGAGAATTTCATCATAGCAGCTACATTGTTCACATTTGACTGCATGGTTGCGTGTAAAGATCCGAGTCGATCCGCATATTTCCTCGTAGACGCACGCCCGTGAAAATTCTATTTTTTCATTCGACATGTATGCGTGTACAGCTCTTTTATTTGTAAGATATCCGCGCGCGCGATGCCACGAGTCCCAATTCCTCGGTAAGCGGAAGTGCGCCGCGTTAATTATTGACGTTAATTAATTTATTGAGCAGGGCTCCTTGCGGCGAGTTAACTTCGCGCGAGAGCATTCCTCCCGAGTAGAACGCAAGCGATTTCTCTTTTTATACGCCGCTACATTGCAAGCAAGAGGCATCAAATAAAATATTTTTATTTCTTTGCTACCGGGACGACGCATGGCCCGCTGATTAAGCGGAGATTGTCGAAAATCATAACGTGCAAAAATCCCGGTTGTTCGCCGAGAATCATATTCGCGGAAATCACAATAGCAAGACGAAAATCGTTCGTTTCATCGCTCGGCAGATATTAATGTTGTGATATTTTATGATACTGTAATAATAGATACCGTTATTACCTGTATTATTATTGATTGTATTATAACGAGGATACTTTACCTTCAATTTGATGGCGGTCATCGCGTGAGTCTACGGTTTGAAAAAAGGCTTCCGCAGATCTCCCGCGAGCCCGTCTTCTCTCTGATTTACAATTGTTGATATTTCGTTTAATCTTTACTTTGTGAGATGAATACAAAACTTCCATGTGCTGATAATAACATTCTGAAAGCTACGCTCGTCTCGGTTATTGAAGAACCTTTCCCGCACGTGTTTTATGTTTTACATCTTGTGTTTTTCACTGTTTCAGAAGAATGAAGAAGAATTCTATCACAGTAAAAAAACTTGATAAAACATAATACTCTCTGATGCTTGATGTTTGCATCTGATTTGATGGATCAACATAACGCTGCACAATCCTCTTGTTATAAAATTCCGAATGGACTTCCTCGGTTGCTTCTCATGAAAATTCGTAAGATGATTATCATAAAAAGTAATTTATTTCAAAAATGTTTTATCTTTACTGTAAATTCTATTGTAAATTTTACCTTAGTTTACTTCAAACTTACACGAGTATGCTTTTTACGAGCAGTACAGATTTACGCCGATCTAAAAAGAATTGCACTCTGGAAGGATATTCTTCCAATTAAACAAAATTAATATCTTTTAATAATATAAAAAGAAACGATTAATCGAACAAATAATGGTCAAAAACCAGGGTCGAGAAAGAGAAGGAGTTAAATTATACTTTCTCCTTCGTGGACACAGATGCATACGTTGATGTAATGCATCCACCGGAGAGCTACCAATAGATACGTGCGTATATTATGCGCCGTTATGCGAGCACTTTCACGATGCAATTCGCCGCCGCACTAGCATTGGCCACAAGAAACAGATGCGACTCGGCTAATCGAGAGTAACGAACAGGTGGGAACGGGTTTTCGGTGAAAGGCGTTGGGTCATTCATCGTTTTTCTCTACGACCCGGAAGCAATGCATTCCTTAGACTTTATTCTATTTTCGCGAATCAGCACATAGCAATAGTGATAGCACGTAGCAGTGAAATTCTTCATACGGAAGACATAGCAATTCAGATCGCTAAGACGCTCAAGCAATATACAAGGATGGAAAACTTTTTATCACAATTTATAATAAAATATTGTTTCTTGAGAAAATTATCTGAAAATGTCGCAATTCATGCTTATATAATGGACGATATCTATGTATTTATATGGAGTTAGATATCTTGGCTAATATAAATAGGATATATTAAACTCAAAAATTGACATTGAGCAACATTATGTTAAATATGTATTCAGTAAGGAAAGTATCAGGAAGATAAAGAAATATAATAGTTTAGAGACGAATCTTTGTCCGTCATCCAATCGATAAGTTTTCGAAAGAGTCGTTAATTGATATCGAAACGAGTGACAAGCATATTATTATTATTACAAACAACAAACGCGAACAACAAAATTTGTAAGGCAAATCACAATTACGATAAAGGGACAATACAATACTAATACAATGAACTAGCTCATTTTATTAAATTATGATTTTATTTACAACATAATTTTCTGGTCCGAGCCGGATTCGCGGGCGTGAGTAGATCGGTGAAACAATTTCTGATCTGTGCGAGCGGAGTCGCGTGTGTATGCAAATCGGCGCAATGACTACATAATCGATTCAAGTTCAAAAGGTACAATTGGCATCAGTGCGCTCTAAATTTAAGCGTGCTGGACTATCTCAGAATTTTTATTTGAGTTCACGAAACCAACGATTATGTTATAGTTAGTCGATCCTTTTAACTGTTTTAGGATTGTTATTTTGCAGTCGTTATTTATTTTCGTTACTTTGTGTTTCTATTGTCACGCGAACAATCGAGAGAAATTTAAATTCAGCGATCGTAACGGTGATCAGTATAGGAAGACTGCGTTGATAATTAATAAGCAAAATGAGCATCGAGCAATTAAGAAGACAGAGAGGATCTATAAGGCAAGATTGACAGCGACAAAGAATTTTGTAAATCGAGTGACTGATAATCTAGGAGACACTACAAAAGAAGAAATCGAATCACGTGTTCAGAGCTTCTTGGACAAAGCATACGTCAAATTTCAAAATAGCTCGCAACAATTATTGATTATAGTTTCTGAAGAGGAATAGGAGCAGAGGGACACAGTAGAAGAAACAGAATTTGAAGACCAATATTTCGCGATGAAGGCATTATATTGCAATGCCTCGAGAAATTGAAATCCATCTCAAGCTTCAACTACAAGCAGCAAAAGTCAAGCTAGTGACGCCAGCTCACTGGCGCAAGTCTTAGAACAGCAAGTGATGCTCATGCAGCGGCTGTCGGAAAGTCCCAACGACATTAGTAGTGGCGAGACTTTAGCTGAGATAGCGCGGATACTGGAGCAGCATTAGCAGCAAAGTCAGATGCTGGATCGAGCGATTGAGCTCACAATTCGGCACTCCACGAGAATCTCAAGTTAAGCTACCGATTATCAAACTACCGACATTCAGCGGAAACATCGAGAAAAGATATGCCGATACATTTAACACTAATTCACGATAGCGAATTATTCAGTGCAGAAACATCAATACTTATTGGAATCATTGAGCAGTTCAGTTGCGAAGATGATCGAATCAGTCGAAATTTCTGATCAAAACTACGCGGTTGCTTTGTTGAAAAGGCGAGAGCCTTATGAAGACGAGAGCCATTTGCAAGCGACACGTTCGATATCTATTCGAGTTACCACGAGTGCAGCGGGAGTCTGCGATTCGAGAACTCGTTCAAAAATATCTAAAGGTGTTGCAGTCAATAAGGCTATCTAAAGTACTGGGGTGAATTAATCACTTATTTAATCGAGAAGAATATAGATAGCGTCATAAAAAGATGATGGAAAGAACGTCGAGACCTCAAAACATTGGAAAACATAGTTATATAATAGAGTTCTTGCAACGTAGATGTCAAGTGTTAGAACGGATTTAAATAAAATGGATTTAAATAAAACATCAATAGCAATTCAAGATTCACTAATTCAAATAATGAATAATTAAATAATTAAAATGAGAAAAATGATGAATGATAAGCAGAAACAGCCGTTACATTTGAAAATACAAGACAAAACATCATTTCAACAACAGTTCCAAGGAACCAATGGAAGAATATTTGATCGGACCGCTAGTGTATATCGGGCGTGAGCGAACCGCTAGTGTATATCGGGCCTAAAATTTAATGTAATTGATGTATAGATTTTTTATATCAAAGCAGAGCTTTATTATATGGCTACAATTTGTGGTTTTGTAATTTCAAAAAAAATTTATAAACATAAGTATTATATTGATTTAGAAAAAAAAACAAGATTTAGTTCATCTCTCCCCAAGAGGAGATTTGACCATATCCTATAAACTAAAAAAAAAGTAAAAACAACATATTTTGATGTAGTTTATTAAGTTTAGTTTATTAAGAACTCACACATTTTGGACATTATAGCGCGTATACACGATGACACCTAGAGCGGACACTTATATCTAGATTAGTGTCATTACAGGTACAATTTTCTTTAGCAACACGGTCTCAAGCGCTGTACACACGTCGACACTTAATGTATACACTCGATCTAGAGACAAAAAGTGTCGTCGTGTGTACGCGCTATTACAATCACATCTAATGTTTTAATTGAGCTTTCTGAACAAAAGCAACAAAAAATAAAAACTGAACTAAACCCTATGCCTTCACATGGTTTCCATTAATTTTCACAACAAAACATAACCAAAATACAACTTCTGAAACATTTAAATTAACAAAAAGAATTATTTTGACATCAATCATCAACTAAATAGAAATTTTTGAAATACTAACAAACATTAAACAGCTCAAACATTTATATAACTATAAACAATCACATTTATTGAGATTACTCATTATTTAATCAAACTTTAACATTTTGTACTGTTAATTGTAATGGAGACTAGGTACTGTTTTCTCATGATCCTGCCTTGTCAGCACATTCAAGACAAACAAATGTTTCACTATCCTTTTTCGGTAAGCTAACGCATATTTCATGAATATCTAGGTCGACAAGAGAAAAGTTAAAAAACTTGCATTTGTCTTTTCTAACTTTTTTCCATTTTGAATATAAAGTCCTGTAGAACGGACTTTCTTTCTATCTATACTTCATTTGTGGAAAAGGATTTTTTATTCTGCACAAACAATAAAGAGAATTTTCGAAACTGCAATTACCATCGCTATAGTGAAAAAATAGTTCACTAGCAGCTCCAGCATCCCCTTAAACCGCAGTTATTATTCTAATTAGAATCAAAATGATAGTCAATATGAATAAATTACAGTCGCTGCGAAAAATGTATCCTAATTGAGGTGACTCATGGAACGTGGTATCTATTCGGAAGCCATCAGTACTAATGTAAGTAACAGCCGTGAAAGCCTTAAAGTCAAAACTTTAAGATTTGTATAATATAATCTTCAGAATTAAGGGGGTACGCCACCTTGACAAGTTCCAAAATGGAAAATTTTTTGCTTTATTTTAATGTTTGCAGTGTCCGAAATGTTGGGCCAAAAGAATTTTTCAAAATACGAAGTATTTAAAGTTACAGCACTTTGAAGAATCGCGTGTCCGCGCAGGTAGAAAGCCGCGTAGCGGAAGAGACCATTATATTTGTATCAGAGTGACGTGTTTAATAAAAGTTTAAAACTACTTATTAATCCCCAAAAACAGTTATTCGATTCTATTGATTAGTCTCTGAGAAATATCACTTCGAATGTGACCCATTTTTTGAGGCTGTCAAGGTGGCATACTCCCTTAAAAGTACATAAAGCAAAAGATAAATAATCATGAATGACGGAGTGAGACCGAGAGTAGAAAAAATCTCCACACAGACGCCTCGCTTTCCATTTCATCCACGCTAGTTCCTCGTACGAGCCAGTTCTCTTTCAGTCGTCGAATCTCACTGATCATTGCGCGCCACTATTGTCCTAAGAGAGGGAGATTTGCAAATAATTGACACTGACGGGATTCTCAGATAAAGACAATCAGCAAATCGAAGAGGCATCATTCTCTTTTTTTCGGCTTTATCTAATTTCTTCATTGTTCCGCCAATAAGTGTGCGTTTCTTTCATTTTTATTGAGACAAACGCGTCTGCTTTATCTAGATCGGAAATTCGTGCAACAACGAAAAATCTATCAATCCGTCCCTGTGCTTCTTGAAATTGACTTCATGGTATCTGGTATCAGTGTTCACCAAGTTGCGATAATGAGGAAGTAACTGGGGACGAAGAAGAAAGTGACTATTGGTTTAGACATCAAAGCTGCATTATGTCATATTGGCAATTCGCATTGATTTTGTGTGTCTGTACAAATCTCAGCAAGTTATTTTGTGTTTCCGCACAAGCCCACCTGAAAGATAGATTAAACAAGTTAAACGAGAATGCCGGCAGCTATTCGCTGCCCGCTTATGCTGTCGCTTCAACCGCCGATCTCCTCAATTCGACGATATGTAGGAAGGAATTGCAAGACTTCCGGGACGCAGTCGATCAGCGCATATTATGGAGCTTGAGAAGTTAGTAAAATTTTTAATATAGTGAGATTTAATAATATATATTAATACAATAATACTAATAATAATATGCTCGATCTTCTATCTTTGCAAGTGTTTGCAAAAAATTGCAAAATAATATCTTGCAAAGTTATATGTTCTATAATAGAAATTTAATTAAGTTTATTTTTATAACTAGAAAATAAAAATGTACGATAATTAGTAATGTAGTCAGCTAAAGTATAAATTAATGCTTTACTTTCAAACAATAAATTTATTTAATTTAATTAATCGAGAGTTAATTAAAAAGAACTTTAGTATAAAAGTAGATTATCGATATTTGATGGAAGAAAGCTGATAAATTTGATTCTGACTTTTAAACATTACCTAAATCGGCGCAAAAAGCTGTCAGGACTTTTTTTGTAAAACATCACATTACGAGTATAAAAGTTGCAGAGCTATTAAATTAATTGCTCAAACATCAACACGTTCTCTGATAAAAAAATACTCACCGGTCGCATTCGAACCACATTCCAAATGTAATTCGTTCATTCATTATGCAATATACTTTGCATAAGTGCGTTATTTTACCACGATTGTGTCAGCCGCGTGATTTTTTCGTGAGAACTTCATGCCGAATCAACTTTCCTTGTGTTACACAAGTAACTACTTTCCTTGGTGGCCACACGCGCCGGAGAAAAGTGTCCGCCGTGCGATTTTCTCTCATTTCATTTCGAAGATCCAGTACCCAACATACTGAAACGTGTGTCATGTAATTACGACATGTGTCCATCAATGTCTGGAAAAGCGCGCACGTTAGTACGCATTTTCTTCCAAGAATCGTGAAGGAAGCGTGAGATATTCGAGACTTGTCTCCCCAATCGATGATTTATGAAAATAAACATTGCAGAAAGAATAGAATATGAAATCAAATACATATATGATATAATATAAAATAATATAATAAATAATAAAATAAAAATAGAAAATATAAAAGAAACCGATATTAAAAATACTGGATGATATTATATATTTGTTTTTTATCTTCAAGTGTTAGATTCTAGCGGCGAGCCTAAACCGGGTTTTCTCTATGGAAATAATTACTGGCTGGGCAGTCATAATCAATGCGACGATACGATGAATACAGTTCCCTTAGAGATTTCAAAGCAGGATTTATTAAACAATACGCAATACCGTGATCCACAAAAGGAGTTCCCGCCTTTCAAAGTGCATTACCTCGTCGCTTATTTCAGGCACAACAGTACTCTTCAATACCACGTGAATTTACACGACGAAGTAAGTCCAAAGAGTCTCACGATGAAACGATTGAAAATGAGAGATCTGGAACAGTACATCAAGCTAGAAATCAATTTATCGAAGCCATTGCAAAATTTAGTTATGTAATCTTTTAATTTTCACTTTGTCTTCAAATTGCAGCAACGTCAATGTTGTGTTAGTCAAACTTACTTCTTACGATTTCTTAATTATAATTGCTCATTTCTTATGATTTTTTAAATCATAGATATATCTTAAAATCGACACAAGATATTGAGATAATTTTATTTTTGATATTATATTAAATAGTTACGAGCATGTCAAACACAATTTAATCCTTATATTTAAGTTGCCTGTGACGTAATTTCATAAATCATAAAAAGAGAAAGTTATAAGCTATCGCAGTAAAGTTAACGCACCGTTTAATTACTGGTTAATCACGCGTGAGTTTTTCAAGACTGTAATAAATCTTTCTGTGCTGAAGAAAATAACATATGTACATGACAATGCACCATGACCGCGTCATAGTATAAAATGTGCTATACAGGAAGTTTTGTGTTCAGGACATTATTACGCTCGGTCTCTGTTTACCGGCATCGTGCCGTACGAGCGATTTGAGTTTCATTCTGGAAAGGATATTTTACAATAGAAGTCTTCTAATTGGTCACATTTATTCCGCGGATTTCACGTTAATCGAAGTTAAAGACCTGAAGAATGATTATCAATGGCTATTCAATGGCACGTCTCTTCTTATCTTCTGGTACGTTAGATAATGTGCGCTAAAACAATCATATAATATTTACCATGTTAGAGAACATTTCCATATAGCTTCCAAGAGTTTGAAGAAGAATGGAAAAAGTTTTATTTATTTTATGATATATATGTATGAATCTTGTGATTGCAGGATTGTTTTAGTCTTCACTTTGGCAATGATGATAATTGGAACTGTCTATGATATTTTCATTTATCAAAATTATTTATCTATGAAAAAAGTGAACACTAGTAAGTACATCATAAAACCTATCAAGTTTTTAAAGTTTGATTATCTCATATATCTTATGTTTAAAACATTACGCTTATACCATAAGAGAAATTGAAATTACTTTATTAATTTAAAAATCAGCAAGAAGTTTCTGCATATATCTTAAGCGTTAATATATTTATTAATATATTTTAATATATTTGAATATATTTAAAATAATATAATTGAAAAAATTATTTGTATAAATATTTCTTTTATTACTTAATACTTTCGTTATCAAACAAGTACATCTTGTTGTTCATATTAGTATACCATTAAAAATCCCAAATTAAAAAATAAAAATTACGATTAGGGATAAAAGACCTCCGCGAGGAAGTGGAATTCATCGCTTTATCTTCAAAAGAGGAAAGTAAAGTTGGAAAAGTTCTGATGTGTTTCTCCATTTACACAAACACGAGAATAATATTTGACACAAGCTTAAGCGCCAATGCAATACCTGTCATACATGGCTTACGATTCCTAAGCATGGGTTGGATCATTATGATTCACACCACGTTATTCATACTCCCATATATTGGCAAGTATAAGCAAGTATAAGTAATAGATTCGTAAAATTGACATTAAATCTCCTGATTCTTATTTACAATACATAATAGAAATCGTTTCATACACATAGATAATAAAATATGGCTTTGGAAAATGTCTCAGAGTTTTATCGCTCAAATACTAAGCAATGGAAGCATATCGGTCGACACATTTTTTTTCCAAAGCGGATTTTTAGTGACCTATTTATATCTGAAGAACAGAACGAGCAAAGAACAAACCAAGCTTAATTTTAGAGCGAAGCTAAATTTATTCTTTGGCTTCATAATAAAACGATTTATGCGGTACGTCCCTCTTCATTAGTTTAACTGTGAACACTGGCAAAGGAATACCTCGAATTCGAACTCTTTGATTTTGATGCAATTTTTTGAGTGCGTAGAGTAACTCAATACATGAATAACGGTGTTCTTCATTCGTGTTTTATCGCCCTTTAAAGGTATGATTTATATCCTCAAAGCCAAGAGGATGTTTTCACTGTTTTGCGTATAACTCTCAAAATAAAAGAGATAGAAAAAAATGTTTCGAATGAAAGTTTAATGGTATGTTCAGAGTTACAAATTGACATGAACAAAAAAATTAAATAAAACTTTTTTCTTGGAAAATATTTTCTTTTTGTTATTCTTAGGAATTTTTACATTTTATAACTGAAAAAAGAGGATATTTTTGACTGAATTCAACCATATATTTCCTTTTACGATATTGTTCTATTATCTATAGTTACATGCGCGAAACTGCATCTGGTACGCACAGTTACACGTTCGCCGTCAATAGTATATTCTCATGCCGTACATTGTCCAGTATCTATTATCCATATCATGCACTAGATTGCTTACTTCGGTAGCTTCTTTAAACTTTTGTAATACGTGAGATAGAGCATTTTATCGCTATTTGTATCGTCTTTAATTAATGATGCTTGCCACTTATATAATTATGAAACTGATTTAACTTTCCTAAAGCTATATTGCAAATTTTCGAGAGATTTCTTTTTTATCACTTCTCCAGAACTCGATTTCTCTAAACTAAAGCTATGTTGCAAATTTCCGAGATTTCTTTTTTATCACTTTTCCAGAACTCGACTTCTCTAAACTAAAGCTATGTTGCAAATTTCCAAGAGATTTCTTTTTTATCACTTCTCCAAAACTCAACTTCTCTAAACATATACTCTAAATCCACGTTACCACTTGAAAGGTGAACTTGGAACACACATTTCGTCAAAGACCTCAAATTCTTCATTTTGTTGTTGTATATCATCTTCTATGAATTGAAGTTTTCGTGGTCGCGCGATATCCTCAAATTCCAATGTCATAACATATTCGGTTGTGAATAAAACATCATTCATATTATCAATAATTAACTATTTTATAATATTGCTTAATTCGATTTCTTTATGATTTATGATAGCAGTTGGCGGAATATTAGATATATGCAACCTATAAATATCCTGCCAATGTACTATGACATGACCTAAACTACTCGAACCTAATAAACGAGCTGACGATGTACCATCATGCATCGGTTGCATGCGTTCTGTATCAGCGTTTCATATTTGCGGCATAATGTAACAATAACGTCGAAAAAATTGCTGCTAATAACAACAAAGAAAAATGAATGACATGCGTAATAAACTTATATTGTAGTATTATAAACATTTTCTTCTATCTCTTTTATTTTGAGAGTTATACACAAAAGAGTGGAAACGTCCTCTTAGGTTTGAGGATATAAATCATACCTTTAAACGGCGATAGGGCACGAATGAAGTACACCGTTATTTATATATTGAGTTAGCCTATGTACCCACAAAATTGCATCAAAATCAAAGAGTTCGAGTGTTCCCTTGTGAGTAAAGACAATATATTTGATAGAACAAAAATGTAATATTTGATTATTATAAAGAAATATTACATGAGCAAAAAAAATATGATTATACCAAATATGAAATACGATTGAATGTTCTCTTTGAATATTAATGCACAAAAATTAATTTCAAGGCTAACACCGACTTATATAATGGCGTTAGGAATAGTACTGGTAACTTCGAGTTGGTATGATAAGACTTCGGAGTTTTATATGGACGAGAGACCGCAAGAAACTTGTACAAAGTATTGGTGGAGAAACCTCTTGTACATAAATAATCTATTCGATCATAATGATCTGGTATGAATATTGATCAAGAGATATTATTATAATTTGATACTTGTGGATGCGCATAAAATCTTTTTTATTCTCCCTTTTTATTTGTGCAGTGCATGCAATGGAGTTGGTATATAGCCAATGATATGCAATTCTATGTAATTGGTGTGGCTCTGTTGATTTTGTCGTCCACGTAAGTTGGCCAGCTATTGATGATATTATAATTAATGCATTTTGCGCAAATAAACGTAAATTATGAATTTCAGCTACTTCTATACGGCTGCCGTCATATTAGGAGCCCTTCTAATAGGATCAATTGTGTTGACTGGTTATATCTCATACGTTCACCAACATACTCCAATGTGAGTTATAAAATTAATCTATATAAAATTATAATTAAAGAAACATTCTTTTTATTATTACAGAGTAACTGAACTATATAAAGTTCTAAATGTCTTGTATGACCCACCCTGGGTCCGAATAAGTCCATATATTATTGGAATGATCACAGCTTACATTTTAATAAGGCTGAACAACAAATTAGTATTGAAAAAGGTAGAGTATGATTTACAAATTTACATATATTTTCAGTATAAAAAGTAAATAATCAACAAAAATGCAAATATTTTATTTATTGATAAATCGATTAGATTAGCAGCAAAAGAAAAGTCTAGCTTAGAGTTTCTTTAATTATTCCAGTATTAGTTATTCCTTTACTTTATTATGTCCTAATAGTCTAATATAAATTTCAGACAACTGTAGTATTATGTTGGTGCTTTGGTAGCATTTGCAACATTCTTGTACTGTTTGGCCTTTATAACCGATATATATCCGTTCTGTCTTTTGCTGTCTACGTTGCAATAAGCAGGACAGTTTGGGCTATAGGTATAGCTTGGATAGTAATAGCATGTAGCACTAAACATGGAGGTTTGTATATTTAACTATATATCTAAATAATCGATATATTCTTCTAAGATTTGCGACCAAACTGGCCAATACAACTTTATTTACCACAACGTTTCGACTGTCACTTTCAGTCCTTTACAAGTGGTTTAACAACTCAAAAGGACTGAAAGTGACAGTCGAAACGTTGTGGTAAATAAAGTTGTATTGGCCAGTTTGGTCGCAAATCTTAGAAGAATATATGGAATATTACACTGGCGCTGAGAGTTGATTATATATATCTAAATAAACTGTGACGTATCATCATTCGTGTGCTGCACATTTCATTTGATCTCAAATGTTAATTCGTTCTAGCAAGGATAATGTTATAGGAGCAATGATGTAACATAAAGAAAGTTAGTGCTATAAGTAATTTTATATCATTTTTATCATAATTGATTTTACAGGCATCGTTAATGAGCTATTATCATTCAGAGGCTGGATTCCTCTCAGTAAACTCACATACGGCGCTTATCTCTTAAATCCTTTTGTTTTAAATCTCGTTCATTTAGACAGTGAAGCGTCGGTTCACGTAGGACTTATGTCCATAGTAAGTATAAGAATATCTAAAAATCCAATTAATCCACAAAAGATGTACTTATCGTCAGAATCTTGTTTTCAGATTACTATATTTATGGGAATCTTCGCAACAAGTTTTTTGTGCTCTTACATATTAAATTTGATGGCAGAAACACCATACGCATTGCTATTACGAATGCTGACGCAACCTCGCAGCAAAAAGAAATATAAATCGCGAGAAATCGTGATTTCCTCTACAAATATATAATAAAAAATATCGCAGTATATCTTGCTATACGAGTGTAAGTAATCGGTTATAATCGCACAGTCTGCAAATCATGTGTCCTTAATAAATCCAATTCTGAGACACGATATGATTTACTTCTATGTATTTCCATAGGTTTAATTAGCATCATTATAACAATAATGCTATAAAAGTACAAAGCACTTTTTATTGACTTTCTTGGAATTTTAAAAGGAACATGGAAATGTTTATATCAATCGTTACATCAATTAATGTAAGCTCTGAATATTGTAAAAAATCGTAAATAAATGTGTAACATTACATATGCATCTACCCTAACTATTACCTTTGAAAATGGAAAGAAGTATGATTTTAAAATTTAAATAATACTGATTTGCAAATTATGCAAATGATCTAGTAAAAGCAAAACATGCCATGTTCCACAGAGAGCTCACCTATAGCGCAGCACATCCAAAAACAACCAATATGAAAATAGTTTTTCAATTACCACTGTTGACGGGATAAAAATATCAATGAGAAACATGCCGAATAACGATATGATAAATTATATATATTTAAAACGTTTGCCACCACCACGTATGGATTGAATACTCCATCACAGATCATTTGATATTTTTCTTCATTTTTGATATTCATAAAATGGGCTTTGTCTTATTTTTGAAATGAAAACATGGAATACAAAATTGCTAGCACACACATATGCAATACTTTCTTTTATATGAAATCGATGCGTCACACATATGTGATACTTGGTAGTGGACATGTTAATGTATTTAATATTTTTTTTAGGAATAATGATAGAAGTAAAATTTAAACATAATTAAAATAAATAAAAGAATGAATTGATAATTATAATTGTATAATAAAGTCTATCCACATAAATCTTCCTGTAACTGTTTCTCGAGCTGTTCTTTCAAGATTAAAGATTCCCTTGTTCTTTGATACACGAGATTCTAAAGTATTATAAGTATTATAAGTAATGCGCGTTACACAATGAAGCTCTATTTCCCAACTCGCATAAACTCGCATAACACCCAGATAATTTTAGATGCTTTTACTAAAAATTGAATTTGTTATGGCATATTATAGTTTTTACAGTATACAGTACGAATTCTTCCATATATTTTAATATATTACATATTGGTATCAAAACAAGCGAACAGTTTGTGTCGGATTGGTAGAAAATTTTATCAGAAAGAATTTATAAGATTTTTTAATAAAGGACCAATTATCAATGGCTGCTAAGCTATTGGCACATAGCTATCGTTTGGTATGTCGAAAATTCGAAAAAAACAGTAATAACAATAAAAATAAAATAATATGTTAAAAGATAGCCTTTCACGTATCTATATCAAGAAATTAAAATAATAAAAAATGCTTATTTGATACATTTTATAATTACAGTTTTGTTTTAATGCATACTTGTCGTTTGATGATGATTGGTACTATATATGATATACGTATTCGTATGTAAAAAACATTTAAATGTGAGAAAGCAAGACGATATTAGTAAGCATCACATTCAAAACTTTTTTATACTTTGCTAATCGAAATATTACAAATTTTTTACTGTTTGTACTTTTTCATTACATATAATTGAAATACATTCGTAAAGTTATCGTTATGTCATCTAATTCTTATTTACAACATAATGAAAATGGTTTTGTATATGTACAGATAATAAAGTATAGATTTGGAGAATGATTTTAATCAAGTAAATAATAAACAATCTAACAGTAGCAATCAACACATAGGTTTCCAAAGCGGATCTTTAATGATCTATTTATATCCGAGGAAGATAACGAAGAAGGAACAGATTGTGATAGTTAATTATATAACGAAGTTAAAAGAGTTCTTTGTTTTGATAATACGTAAATTAATTCGGTATATTCTTCTCATTAGCGTAATTAAGATGAACAATACAGTCGACAAAGGTAAATACTATAGCGAACAAGACAAATATGAAAAGAAAAGAGTCAATATAAGATCAATATAAAAGTCAAATAAAGAACAATTTAAACGTCAATTTAAAATTAATTAGTCAATTAACAATTTAAAAGTCAAAATTCAAGTGTCAATCCATTAGGCTTTGTTTCTTTCACATAAAAACTCATTTTAAAGTTGACTCACATGAGAATATTGCACCATTGACTTCACTGATAAGACGGCGCTAATTTATATAGATGACAGACCGTATGAGATACTTGTCGGAAATAATGGTGAGAAAATTTTTACACATGAATAATCTGTTCGAACATAAGACAATGGTACTAATGTCTCTGATAAAGATCAGTTTAAGTAAATAATTATTATTGTAATATAATTCTTGATTTGCACATCCCGTTTGACTTTAACGTTAATTTACTCTAATGAAGAAACTTGTAATAAATAGTGACGTAAATAAACGAACAAATACGTAAAAAATTAAAAAAGAATTTTTTTATCTTGATTTTATTATCGTTAATCAGTTGTCATTCAAAGGCTGGATTCTTCTTAATAGACATATCGCGCTTACCTTATAAATCCTTTTGTCATACACTCGGTTCGTCTATACAGTGAAACGTCCACTCACACACTTTCTATCCGTGGTAAGTATAAGAACATCTAAAAATCCAATTATCTAACAAAATAATACACTTATTGTCATAATTTAGTTTTCAGTTTATCGTACATATGGGACATTTTGCAGCAAGTCTCTTACACGCTTACTTAATGACGTTCATGGTAAAAGTGCCAAGTACATTTGCTGATGCGAATGTTTATACAAATCGCAGGTTATAAAAAACAACTTAAGACGCAAGAGAAATTGTAGTATGATCTAGGGTATTATAACAGAAATGCTGCATACGGGACGCAATATGTAACACGTTAGAGTACGTGTAGTTCGATTAATCTCACGTCTGAATATTATACATTCATTCCTGATAAAATGAAATCGATTGTTCCACGATGCTTCCATACCTTTAATATGTTTCTGCAGAATCGTACTGCGGATTGTGATGGAGTTTTGAGGCAAGCTGGATACAGTACACTCGGTATAATCAACATGGAAGGAGCATTGCGTGCGGTTGCGATTGATTCATCGAAACTACAGAGATACGCACGAATCTAGATTTGTTCTTTATCAGGTGAGCATATTGTACATAGCATCCGCAAGCGGAATACAAAGTACTGGCTCGAGCGAGCGCGGATCAAGTTTACAGCTCATTTACAAAACTACAAATCAAGTCAGTCAAGGTTCCCCGCGGTGCTATATGTGAACCGGGGAATGTATTCTGGGTGGCGCCGGCGAGGTCACGGATCGATTCGCGCGGGAGGCCTGTTCGCGTCGACCTTCCTCCAGCTGCTTCTCGAGTTGCTCCTTCAGGACTAGAAGCTCCCTTGTTCTCTGATACACGGGATCCTTGAAGCAGAGAAATGCGCGTCAAAGTTCTACTCTACAGTACTCTACTCGCATAAACCGTTTATTAAAAATATTAGAAATGCTGTTGCGTACTTGTTGTCGCATGCTGGGGTTCCATCTGCAATACAGACTCTTCCACGGCTTGATGTATCGCATACTGGCGACCGGTATCAGAACAAGCTGATAGTTTGTACCGGATCGGTAGAGAGGATTCAGGTAAAGTGGTAGTTGGCTGTTGGTGTACGACCAGAGAGAAACTGTTCTTTGTTTCACCTGCTCCTGCATTCTTTCGCGTTCACTGTACAAATATGTTAAATTGTATCTTTGTAAAATTCGTATGTTTGTAAAGACCGAATAAGTGTACATACGTACCTGCTAAACAAAAACGTGCCGAATCTGCAAGAGTAGAGATAATCAAGTATGGTAATCAAAAAATGTTCGTTGAATTCGAAAGCGTTGGGGAACTGCCGCATTATTTGCCAAACGCAGTCGATGAATTGTAGAAATACCGGCGACCTATCCGCATCGCTGTGATGTTCATCCCCGTGGCCTATCCTCTATAAAATTATCGATTATGAACAATATAAATACATAATATAAAACAAAATACGTAATATGAAATATTGTAGAGAAGTCTCATATCGAAGAGAGTCTCTGGAGATACCTGTTGAAATTTGTGTCCGAAGCTCAGCCACTCTTTTTCTATTAAAACTTCGAATCCTTTGACCGTTCTATAGTATGGATCTAGCATCAACATTGCGAGAGCTGTAAGCTAAAAAAAAGACAGTAACAACGTGATGTAGAGCTTCAAGCTTCAGCATCACTTACAAGGGGAGGTCACAGGATGTACCTGGACTTTTTGGACGAAACTTGGTGAGTATTTAGAGAACAATATGTAGATAACGGTAAGAGGGGTCTCCACTTTCGGAACTTTTCGGAACCCAAATAAATAAGATTACAATAGTCATTTTTTATTACATTCAATTTTTCCTTTCCCGAAAAAAATTGAGCAAAAATTACTTCTGCAATCTTCTTTTCTAATCAAAATGGAACAACCAAAATTATATGTATATACAGGAGGGTGTCCCGTAAAGACCGGATGAACTCTTAAGGGTAGATTCCTGAGATGATTTTAAGGCGAAAATCCTAATACTATAGTTATCAAACAGTAACTATGTAATTAGCAATAATATGTATTTAGTTTACAATTATTTAACAAACTAAGCAGCTATTATTGCTAATATCCAAATGAAACTCATTCAAGTAAAGTACTCTGTTAAGTATTCTGTTTGATAACTATAGTTTTGCCTGTAGAATATGAAATTGACAGCGGATTTCTGAAGGAAATGTCATCTGACAGCTTGCGCTTTATGTATCACATAAAAATACAAAAATATCCACTTCCAATATTTTAAAAAAACGGTAAAAGGTTACATTGCGCAATGCGCGTTTGCAGAAATATTAATAAAAGTAATCTTATCTTCGCATAAGTAATCTTTGTATCGATGTAAACAAGAAGGGCAACATTTACTTTTCGCTTTTAGCACTTTGCGTTGTGCCACGTCTGAGCGCGCCAACTTTAGGCGATCTGATTCACTTACTATAAATGCTTATAATTCAAAAACTATTATAGCCTCGACATTTTAGTATTAGGATTTTCGCCTTAAAATCATCTCAGGAATCTACCCTTAAGAGTTCATCCGGTCTTTACGGGACACCCTGTATATACATATAATTTTGGTTGTTCCATTTTGATTAGAAAAGAAGATTGCAGAAGTAATTTTTGCTCAATTTTGTTCGGGAAAGGAAAAATTGAATGTAATAAAAAATGACTATTGTAATCTTATTTATTTGGGTTCCGAAAAGTTCCGAAAGTGGAGACCCCTCTTACCGTTATCTACATATTGTTCTCTAAATACTCACCAAGTTTCGTCCAAAAAGTCCAGGTACATCCTGTGGCCTCCCCTTGTTAGAGTCAAACAACAGCTACCTGCGCCGTCCGATCCCAACCATCGGAACAATGAACTAACACAGAAGTCTTGTGATTCTCAACTTTGTCCACGATTCTTACAGCTCCAGCGAGAACACATTTGATATGCTTAAGCCACATCGTTGATTCGATGCCCGACAACCATCGAGCTTCGTCAATAGTGGGGAAACATAATTCTGAAACAAAATATTTATATAGATATTTATGTAGATAAGAAACATAAAATATTATCAATAGATATAGGCATCTATGCGATACCTTTTAATTTCCTGAGACTTTCTCTCATGACGTGTATATTGTGAATATCGAGGAAGACCAATTCCGCGTTCTGGTAGGCATCCTCGCTTTCGTATCCGCCGCCCTTCGCCTTGTTCGCTATTGCGTTTGGCATCGGACGCGCATCCATGATGAACAGTTTGTGACTCTGTGCGTTAGCGTCCATTATCAGCTGAACGTACCTCTCGTCCTCGCGACTTCGTTTACCGCCGACGCCCACCAGCGGCTGAGCGCAACGAGTTATCGTCGCTTGGCTCTCCGGATGAATCCACGAGAGAACCGGCAGTCTACCTCTGCTCCTAAAAGACGCGGATGCTTGAAGATCCTCGTCGGTCGCTACGGCGGGTACCGCCCAAACCGCTGGATAACTATCGCACAGTGAATATGTATCATTGATTTTGGATATCTTCCACATGTCGTTATTTACACCCTGAAATCGAGGGAAAACGATACTGAGCATTAGTCAAATCACGTTATATAACATCGCATTAAAACGGCATCTTCGCCTTTAGAAAATACGTTCAGTTTCTGAAGTAGCTCTTTCGAGTTTTCAAATCGGATATCGGGTGTTTTTCGATGTATTACGTACCATTCTCTTCAGTTCTGCGATAGGTTCGTAAACGTTCCAACCATTTTCGGAGAAAGTCTCAGAGTATTCGAAGGCAAATAGAGGTAACTTGTGAGATAATGGAAAAGAATACTGTTGCAACTTCTCGAACACGTCTCGCCTGGAATGGTTCTCCTGCTTATGAGCAAATCTGAGATTCCGCATGTCCTTGCAAAATACTTCGATTCCGTAAGAATTCTCCCCCCTGCTCGACGCACCGCCGACCTTTTCGATTCGGCTGACGACTCCCAACGGCACTTCAACAGCGTAAGGCGTTTCTCGGTCTATGCTACGGAAGTGAAGCTTGTAGTTCGTAACACTAAGGATCCCCCTGGCCGGCCCCGAATAAGGACACAGATAGGTGACTTCGTGCGCGATGCCCTGCACTCGTTCTCCATTCAAGAGCGGTGGTCCCGTGTCTCCTCCAGACAAATTCTAATCAAAATAGCGGAATAACTGACCAGCTACACAAACATCGTGCAACAAAAGAAAAGGAGTATCCCGATATACAACTTCAACAGAATAAACGGCGAACAGATTGCAAAGTAAAAGTGAAATAACAGGGTAGTTTAATGTATGCAACAAATACATTTCACTTCGATAGAAATAAATGCCACTAATAGATATTCACAAATAAAAAACATCATAATAACGTTAAATAAAAGTGAAAACTGCACCGTGCTTGGGACTCACTTTTACTTGATTATCTTTTTTAGCCTCCAAAGCAGAGACTATATTATTATCTGTTGAAGTGGAGCTTGAAGAAAAGCTTTTTGAACGCGACGCTTTTTCCCAGCTCTCCTAAGGAAATTGTTAATAATTTGTTTAAAGTTTCAAGTAAATAGAAAAATATGCTATGACAATCTCCAATTTAGAAACTCTTGTTTGTACCGATTCATGGCCTATCTTCGAATTGAGTGAGCTGCTCTTGCTGTCCGAGTTGAGGGAATCCGAACTGGCATTCTTTGAATTGCTTTGCTCCGTACTGAGAAGTTCCGCGCTGCCTCTTTTTTCCATACTTGCATTGAAGATAATCTCAAGTGTTTCTACTTTCGTTGCAATGACATCCTTGTACTTGATTTCAGTCACTGGTATTTGTAGTCGTACAATCTGCTTGGACCTGTAAATAACAATTTGTGATATGATGAATAACAAAAAGACACATCATTCACGAATAGTGATGTTAATTATCTTCAAATGCATCAACTTGCACGATATTTAATTAAAATGCTAAAATAATGACGCATTCTAATATTGAAAATCACACAGTACTTGCTCATTCCCATATAATTATTTACTAAAAGATACTGATCAAATCATACTTTTTAAACGTATAAGTATCTCATAGCGCATAAAAAATGTAATACTAAATAATATAAAATTTAAGAATTCTGTACGCTGTGGCCTCCAGTTTTCCGCTCTGCGACATAACCTTACGAAGAAGCTCGCGGCGCGCGCAATGACGATAAATTCAATTAACGAATTAACGATATGCGAGATTATCAAGACGCGATACACGGACGCGATGCACGTATATTTAAAGAAAACTTACGGCAAAGAGAGAATTTCTGAGAACGATTAGACCGGAGTTGAAAGCGGATCATGCCGTGCCACGCCCAAAGGTACACGAGCCGCTTTATTATTCTTCAAGGCGGACAAATATCGCAGCTGCGTCGGTGTTCGCGCGATGCGCTAAATACGAACCTGCTGTGCGCGTATATGCAACGTATACTGCAGCATTCGCTTCTGTCAGTGCAACGTACTTTTGACAGACGCGGCCATTTTGCGAACAATTGTCGGCAGGTGGCGCTGCGCACGCCGTCCCCGGGTCCACGTGCACCGTGCACTTGTTCGAGACTGCGTGTCTCGAGAAGGTCACTTCCTTCTAACTGCATTTGAATCGGAATAGATGATATATGTTGCACCGAAGAGCAGAGAAAAACAGAGAAAAATATAATAATTCAGAGAAAGTATGAAAAGCCCAATTTAGATGAATACATCTTTTCTCGGGAAGAACAGTTTGCTTAAAAATTTGCAAATATTGTTCTACTTCGGACCTTGAGAGATACAACGACGGCTTAAATATTTAATAATCTATATGTGATATCTAGACTATCAACTTACGTTGAAAATTAGCATGCGATAACGAAATTTACTTTAAACTTTTCAAATTTTTTGTGCGGTTACTATACATAAAGTAATGATCATTTGAAGAAAGCTAAAATGCCGTATTAATTTAAAGAAGAAAGATCGATATTTATAAATTATCATTTCTTCGTAAACACAAATAATCATATTACTAAGAAATATTTAAAAATAAGTCAAAAAATAGTCTACACAAATCCTATAATGAGCAAAACCTCAGTCTGGATTGAAAAACTTTTTCATGAACGAGAACGCGTGTTTTCTTTTGGCGAATAAATGCGATTACATCCGTACGGATTCAGAGTTGCCTAAATCTTATTAAGTATCCAATCGGATTACGTTCAGACTCTGTTTGGTGCTTGTTATTC
The DNA here is from genome assembly GCF_003672135.1 of Ooceraea biroi. Lineage (NCBI taxonomy): Eukaryota > Metazoa > Arthropoda > Insecta > Hymenoptera > Formicidae > Ooceraea > Ooceraea biroi. The sequence goes on from NC_039506.1 coordinate 5,998,655, forward strand.
GCACTGATAGATCGTCGCGGCTCCGAGTATCAAACGGCTTGTAAATCGATCGATAGGCATTGAGCTTTGTTGGTACTTTTGCATCATCGTGTAGTTTTCAAATCTCTAATAAATGCAAAATAATATTCCAGTGTTAAAATAATTTTTTACCAGAAAATTCAAGTTTCTGAAAAACATTAGCTATTTGTAATAGCATGTAGAAAATAATATAAAACAAATTTATTTGATATTGGAAGCACGAGTCGCATAAAGAAAAATATATCTTACGGTTCTTGAGTTGATGTAGGCTGCACGAATAAAACCGCTCCATAGAAGAGCGATAAATTGCAGCTCCAGCAGTTGCAGCCGTTATAAATCTCACACCTTTCACGATTGCAACATACTGTTATTAATTGCACCGTCAGCACTGACACAATGGCGATAGCTAGACAGATATAACTGCAAAGCCTGTCACGATCATTCGCGTTGCGAGATTTGCGACAACCGTTGCAACTTACTATCGTCGCACTCCTTCCGGCCTCCTGCTACATTGCATGTTCACCTGCGAATCCGCAACAATTACAAAACAACACAATTAGGGAGAAAGTGTGAATTTATTTGTAAAAAAAGAGGATTGTTCAACAGAACGAAAAGTTTAGATCGACAGTTCGAGAGTGATGCAGCAAGTTTGATTATGTATATATCCCATAGTGTATATAGAGCGTAATCGTAACATGAAATATAAAACTCTCATCATCAACTATGTCATATATATATATCGTTTAACTTTAAACATGATCAACATATAAATATACAGTCATCACATTAAGTTAGATGTATCCGTACAATGTACATTTAGCGAATCTATACATGGTTGTACAATTAAGAATCTTTCATCTCGGTCTCTTATTTTGTTCGTCTTTAGATATGTCTTTCATACTTTCATACATACATACATACATACACACATACATACATACATACGTACATATATGCATATATGTTTCCCAAACCCTCCGTAATATAATTATTATTACAAAATGTTACAGACGACAGAATTCGCGCACGCTTCCGTGTCCACGCTGGTGGAGACGTGGACGCAACGTCACCGATCTGAAGAGAAAAGGGAAATCGTATGGTGTTGTATCCTACGTACATCGAGAATCGTTTCCTCCAGACGATCATGCGGAGAAACGGAGCACTGCTTCATCAGGCGGATAGCAAAGATCTTTTTCATTCGCGTCGACTCGAATCGAATTCGCGTGATATTTTTTGGCACTTGTAGCGAAAACTTCGTATTCCGTGCACGCGAGTCCATCGCGCTACCACCTTCGTTCCCTCGTCGACCGTCAGGCGACACACGCTTAGGCCTTCGTCCACCGTGTGTGCGCTTCCGGCTTTTTGAATTTTGTCGAACTTGATATCGAAAGAAAGTGTCGAGAGCTTTAAGGAACACAGAGTACAATTCACACTGCAGTCACTATCCTTATTATTCTTCCAGCCTTCCCTTTCGTCTTCTTTCCCTCTTCTCTCTCTTTCTCTCTTTTCTTTCTGTTCTATGAGTCAGATCAGGAAGCTCTCTACTATTCCCTTCAACGCGCCGACCATCCTCGTCAGGGTCAGCTTCGTCTCTCGGCTCTCTCCACGGAGTTCAGTCTTATCTCGTCGATCGCTGCTCCCACTCTGGTCACGTCATCTGCACGGTATTAAAGCCTCGTCTTCTCGCAGGCGTAGCAAAGTGCTGGGGATTCGCGGCGATCTGAAAGTGCTGAACGTACGGATTGTTCCTGAGCACATTGCCACCGGCTGAGCCAGGTGAATACGGAGGCCCCATGGTGATTATGCCGGTCTGCTGGAGGTACTGCTCGCGGTAGAGCGCCTGCTGCGCCACATATTCGCCGTTCATTGGATTCTGGCCGACGTAGTGACACTTCTTCGGCTGCTGCTGCTGTTCAGTTACAGCCGAACATTCCTTGCCGTAACTGTCGTGAACGTAGCGCGACCCGATCGGCGACGTACAGCTTGGCGGGGTGGTCGTTTTCACACTCTGTGTTGGGCTCTGCGTGATAGATTCGAGCGCATGCCGCCGCATCATAGTCGGTGACGGACAATGGTGACTGTCCTGCAATCCGTCTACCCGGTTACGCACGAAGATCGGCGCACTTTCCGGTCTGCCGCCTATTATATTTCTCATGCCCTCGCGATCCTTAGCACTGAGACTCTGCCGAGAACTGCTCAGAACTGAAGCGCGGCCTTTCTGACTAGACAGCGACGATGTATTGTTCAAATCGGAGACGCTGGACCAGGTCACACTGGCCAGCTCCCAACGACGCAGTAAGCTGGACACCCGCTCAGCACGATTGGTCGTATCGAGACTCTCGTCATAATCTGGACCCTGAAATTCAGAGAAAAAGCTTGAGCAGAAGAAAACTGGCGTTACGCAAGATGACTAGCATTATTTTAGTATTCGTTGAAGGGGAAAAAATAGCCTGACGGACACGAAGATTTGAAGCATCGTGGGAGTTTAATTAAACTTTCAAAAGGATTCCGCGGCGCGATGAATAGTGTGAACTTTTTTCATTATCTCGACTGTGTAATTTCAGCGAGTGTTACTTTGCGATCGAGTGCTTGATTAAACTTCCATCACGAACTCGTCACTCTCTATACCGGTCTGCACCAGAAAAGATATACGTGCTAATAATTATATAGGAGTCGCGCTCCCAGTGCATTTTAAATCCTTCCTGCTAATACACCTTTTAATACACCTTTTTCATTAAAGTTTCTCTTGTCTTCTTATGCACGCGGAGTTTATCGCGAATTGTTTCTCATGAAAAAGATCCGGTGAAAAGCTCGTTGATCCAGCGTAGTTTATACAGGATTCTTTGACAAAAGTGACAAAGGAAAAAAATAATCTACTTGTATCTCGCGTGATTCTTGAACAAAAATAAATATAAAAGACGCAACACTAAAAAACAATAAAAAAGAGAATTGTAGGAAGAATATTGATAATTTGGGAAAATCGAGTAAATATCCATGAATTCGTATTGCGATCGTGCCAATCCAAATAAACGCTATACAGTATTAATACGAAATATTTCTGGCAAAACCTGACTTGTCCGTTTCGCAAAAGATAGTCAACTGGACGCATTTCGGCATCGTGTCATAAATTTTCAGTTTATATTTAGGAATAATCGAACAACTTATTTATGTGTGTAATAACTGATATCTTTTGCGATTTTGTCATTATTATATCATTAATACATAAAAGTAAGTTATTTAGAAATTTAAACAGATTGAAAAAATGTGCACAATTATGTAATTTAATTATAGGAGATATTAAAGTGCGAAACTTGTTAAATAGTTTTATAATCTATTTTCTACTGAATTTTAACAGGGTAACAATGTAACAAAAGCAATGTAACAGAAATATACGTATATAACACATAATATTGGAAGCAGTCGTCTCTCGATTTCCCACATGATCGACTTGAATTGTTCCTTGAGAAAACATTGAACGGGAAACAAGAAATTGCTAGCGTTCCCATAAATATAAAAACTATTTTCTTCTTGGATAAATCTAATCAAAACTGGAATATTGTGACTTACATTCTCGATTTTCTCGTCAAGCATTTTGAAGAAATCCAGCTGGCTAGTGGATATCTCTCTGAAAAATTCATAATACATAGAAAGGTCAATCATATGTAATAAATTATGTGCTTATGTTATAATCTCGGTAATTGTACGAATGCAAGCTGCACTTTTATCGCAACGTATTAAAATCAAACATAACATTACACGCTTGGCGAAAGTTAAACTGCAATTAACTATAATTAACCGCAATTAATACAATTATTCGAAGATTTTGCATGATTAAAACAAGTTAGATTATCAACGACAAACTTTTATGTAACTCTTTCAACAATAACGCAACATCCTATTTTATGCTACGTTGATACGTGACAAATTTTATTGCTAGCAGATTTAAGTCAATTTAAATGTGCAATGAGCTCATTATGAGATTTGCAACGAGCAGAATGAGATATATGTTAACAAAGTGTTTGACGAGACTTTTGAAATTCGAATTACATACGTATGCTTTCAAAATAAGCTTGCCGTGCGCAAGCACGTGGAAGTCTCCGGCAAATGTTTGTACAGTTATAGTAAACGGCTTAGTCTTCAGTGCCAGCGGCAATTCATCTAATTTAAATGCTTGATTAAATGAAGCTTTCCATATTGCATCACGTAAATGCGCGAGTACACAAATTGAAATTAATAAGATTTAATTTGTAAAAAGCTATAACATTCTAGCATTATAAAAGACGCAAAAAACATGAGACAGAATTCATAAATAAGATCGCACGCGCTTGTGCGTCTTTTGCTTTTTTTTAATGTGATTTTTTAGCGGAAATTTTATTTATTATTTTATTTATCTATATTTAGTTATTATTTTAGTTTTTAAAATTAATTTTAAATTATTAATACTTCAATAAACACCATTTTATTGATATACAAGAAAATACAATACGGAAATCTAAGATACATTTTCTAATATTTATGGAGTCACGCATAAAATATGGAAACAAATATATTAACAAATTTGAATTATTCTTACGCTTGTTGTAATAGAGGTCCTCCTCCAGGCGCGGTCGATTTCTTCTTTGCTTGTCCCTTGGCATCGACGTCGCCATTCTGGTCCTCGTTTCTGTTCACCTCGACACCGTTGTTATTCGTCTTGTTGCCCTTGACGTTGCCATTTCCGTTTTTCTGCTCTACGGACGATGCGCTACCTGAAGTATGAAAAAAAGAACGTGAGATGCCAGTGCAAGAAGAGCTATCGAGATAATCGTCCTGAGATTAAACACCGTATCCCGACTTGGTAACGTCCTCTCAAACTTGACGAGTACTTCATCTTGCACATTCAATAACCGTTTACCCGCCAGCTGCTCGGCAATCTTGCCAGGCATTTTATCGCACGTTACGACGACGACGACGCGGTAAATGTGACATAATGCCAGAAAAATTATGGGTCTTAACGCGACATTGTATGCACTTTGTTACGGTAGGAATTTCCAAGGAGGTCACAAATTCCGTTATTAAGATGCTGGTAAATAGTGAAATTACGACGCCCAGGAAGCTGGCATGCTTTCATTCCAAAAGCGTTTGTTAATGCGAGCCAGCATTCTCGCATTAATCTCTTTCTTGTGCGTGGGTAATCAAAAGCGCATTAATTAATTATAAACAACCATATATACTAATTAGAGCACGTACACACTGCTCGTTCTCACAAATATCGAGCACATTAATAATTAACAATCGCTCCTTGCACAGCAAATATGTTACCAAATAAAAAGAGTCTTCTTAATTATGCCTGAATGAAGAACGTACAAATTAAAAAATTATTTATAATTATAATAAATACTATCTGCTTCTTTGCATTATTGCTTGATTTCTAGTCGAGCGAGAGAACGCACACAGAAGAGAGATGCGTGCGAAGAGAGAAAAGAGGGATGGCAAAGTTCAACTTGTGCGATCTCATAAACACGCTTAATCTTATCGGCGACGAACAAGCAGCGTGACACTTTGAAGGACCGCCGCTGCCGGCGTTCATCAAGGAATACGAGTTCGAATCGCGAACCGAAATAGACTTAACCGTTAGCTTAGCGAACGGACGTTTAGGGAGTTAACTAAAAATAGATTTCGCCAGCGGCAGTGAGAGAGTTCGAAGTTCTCGAAATAGAGTAACGCGTGTGGGGCTACCTCGTAAAATTTTCAGCGATATTGACTGCGATCAAGTGGCGAACGCGTGACTTTCGGAGCGCGATAATTGTACCATCGCCAGTCCAGAATTAAAATTAGTACGCCGGCTTGGTGTGCAGTACGGTGATACATTTTCGATACAAACGCAGTTAAACGAGTGAGATATCACAGGTGCCTAACTTGTATATCCCAATATTTTATTTAAACGAGGAAGCGAGAGAGAGAGAGAAAGATGTAAATTTGCAGTATGGCTGTGAGCCAGATAGTACAATGTGAAGCACCAGCATCTATTCCATTTGGCTATTTAAGTGAAAAGTGTAAATCAATTATAATATTAACAAAATGCCAAACTCGTTACTTGTTTCTTCTAAGTTATAAAAAAATTTTCATTCGACGTGTAATCGCGAAAAGATATAAAAATGTATCAATTTAGTATGTCTAAAACGTAGTTTGATTAACGAGAGCGTGGTCGCACGACGTGTATCACTGCATTCCATACAGGAAGCATGAAAAATTCACTGGATAGATATTTTTAAACGTTTACTCGCTCGTAATATCAATCCATCATGCAGAAACGACGGGAAAATAATCTGCGATCGATCTAAATTTATTTCGTAGACAGGAATAGTACTCCGGCGATGGAGAGCATCGTGCTTTTTCGGCCAGTGCATAATCTCGTTATGCACTTCTGGTCGCGTGTGCGAACAACAGTTGCGATTATACTCTAAAATTTTTTAACAGCCTCCTCAGCCCCGCTCGCATCGGGTCAGGAAATTATTCTATAATTTATGTGCACGCGCCGTACACGTCCCTTCCATGGCAAATCGAATTAGGGCGCGCTTTAACCCGGCGTAACGAGAAAAATGCCATCGCGGACCAAGACAATCGAGACGCCCACATCCTCTCCATTGAAACGCACTTAATTTCCGCAGAACGGCGTAATTGGGATCTGCAGTCACGACATTCCAATTTCTATCGTCGTCGATTAACGATCCAATTGTTAGCGCTAATTGCGGTTAACAGTACGTGAATAATTGGCTTGCAATTTACATTATCGATGTCATCAACGCAACGTCCAAACGGCAACGCCGTTTAATCTGCTTCGAGGGGGAAGTTTCACGACGTGCGACGTAAATTGACGCAGGATTAAAGTCGAGGCGCTATTATCCGAGCCAAGTAACTTTAGAACAAGCGCAACTCGATCCGCGATAACGATCTCCTCGACGACAACACCACGGGGTGATGTATCGTCACCGGGACACGCGAATAGTATATTCCCATTCATTGGCACGCGAAGCCGTGGCGAAAGGAGAATGAACTCGCATTACAATGAAACACAAATAACTCGGATGGATGCGACGCGTGAACGGTGCGAGACACAGTCTCGTCTCGTCTCGTTGTCGTCATTGCAAAACGCACGTGTGCAGCTTGCCACTATAAGTGGGTGGACGACACGCAAAAGCACACGCGAGAGAAATGCCAATTACACTCGTCCCACGTAGTGGTTCGAGTTCACATTATATCCCTTATGAGAGCGTACGAGATATTCGCGGGGGCAGTCGCGAGTTCTCCCCCGAGATATCTCCCGTGGTCGACCTCGTTTCGCCGAAAATTCAATACATACACGGACATACACGAACATACGTTTTAATACTGAATTATTAATGTTGAGAATGTCCTGTTGCGGTTACGCTGATACCGAGAACAACTCTTGCGTTGGGAAAATAAAGCTCGGGATGAGATAGTCATGTTAAGCACTCGGCGAGTGCGCGTGTGTGCAGCTGCGATTGAAATTTTATTAAAGCAAAAATACGATTTTCAATTTTGATAAGTCTGCTACTGATTAAAAAATTCCGATGTGATAAAATTTAATCTTGATAATATTTCTTTGGTATTTCGGTAATTTTTCAATTTTCAAAGAATTAGATATTTTGCAGCATGCGTAGTCGTATAATCCGATTAAAACTTCGTTTTCAATGTCTACGGCTACCGTGGCAAAAGTGCATGAATGCAGAAGAAATACTCTGCATGTGCGTATTAAAATGCAGTGCTATGCACGTAGCAGACGTGCGCGTTGGAGTAACGTAATGCAGCGGCCACGCAGGATCGTGCGGGGAAAGATATTTTTAACGATGCTCGGCGCCACAGTTATATTGCGTTTCACGTATCAGGTGATAGCGTGGATGATGCATCTCGCTATCGTGACGCCGGAAGAATCTCGCGAAACGCGCATTCATATCGTAGCTGTGAATAAAGCGATTTGCGCTCCGACAAGTCCATCGAAATTCGAACAAGGCAATTTCTCCGGTATCACCAGAAAACAGAAAACTCAAATCAAAAAGTACCGTTATATATGTTTCTTATAACGCGCCCTTAAAATATATATAATAATAATAATAATAATTTAAAAAGCTATTAAATCTGAATAAATAGTTAATTAAAAATGTCACCGGCAAAAATATTAATTGCTTCTATCGATTGATCCATCGATTCGCGTCGTATTATATTACATCATTAACAGTAATCATTGTATTAAGTCATTAACTAAATAATCCGGATCGCATTTAAATGGTGATATAAATATTATAGCGATGTTTTGGAGAATATTACCTTTTGTTTTTTTAAAGGTTGTCTATTCTACTATAAAATAAAATTAATATACCACAAACTATGTTGTCATAAGTACGTGTTTAGCTTGATTCATCGCCAACTAGACGCGATTCGGATTACTTAATTAATGACCTAATACAATGCAAATACGTGTACACGCATGCACGTTTTTGGTCAGCAATTTTCTCTCGAAGTGTGTACATGCGAAATAAAGGAAGGAAAATAAGGCTGCCGTGCAACCAGAAAATTATTTTCCGGGCCTTTTGACGTAGCGCACGCAACAAAGTGTAGGCTCAACGCGAGTCTACTCCCGAGATGCAGGACTGTAAAACACTCGAGACCGTGAGACGATAGAAGGAACATCGATTACAAACATTCGCGAACGAAAATAAACGAGGAGGAGTGTACGCGATTTTTCTTAAAGACCGGCCGGCAGAACGGCTCACCGACCTTGATGGTCCGCCGAGCGTGCTTAATGTATGGCTGAGGTAAAGTTAAATTGAGACGAACGCCCTTTAATTAGAATGCGCTTTCATTTTCCTCGGACAATTTTATTCACAGTAAACAGCCAACAGCTGCAATTGCCATCACCGTCGCCGTAACGAATCCGTTCGGGAGTATTTCGCAAACATAACGTTTAATCGACAGTTCTGATATGTACACTGATAAAAATCGATGCAAATTTACAATGGAAATTTACCTTAATTTTTAGGATATTTACTAAAAGTGTGTATTTTTTCTCTTGGTGTAAGTGAAAATACAGGAATTTTATGAAAAATAAACTAAATCTGGTATTTTTACACATTATTTGTAAATTAGTTTCCCGTATTAAAAAATTTACCCACAAAATTACATATATGTACTTAAATTTCACTTCTATACAGTAAATTTACAGTCTGACGTGGGATTTTACTTTCAGTATCGTGATATGACAGTATTTCAGTAAAATATGGAGTATGCTTATATAAAGAATTTCATCATCCTAACATGCGCATGCGGTGCTTGCATTACAGTTTTGGCCGTATAGAATTCACATTAGAAGATCTGGTATCACTAAACAAAAAAAGAAGATGTTACAATAATTCATAAGTTAAGTCCATAATAAATCATGTATTTTTAACATCAGATAGTAAACTGAAAAACTATTTAACGGAAACTTGACTCCATTGGAATAGTAATTTTAACGTTTTGAAGTAAAATTACAAGTCATTCTGAAACTCTTTTACAGCGTGTATCGAAGGTTAAAAATGACCACCGATTTTCACAGGAAAATGGTGACAAATTTTTATCAGTGTACTTTTGCTGGATATGCTTTGCGTGAATTGCCAATCAATTTAGAAATTAAAATACATGCAGGGATCTGCTTTTCTCGCTCGAAAATCATGGTGATGTTATGTCAATCAGTATCTGAAAAAGAATATGCGATTAATTATTTGCGAAATACGATGTATGTAATATACTCACGTACCGATGTTTCATGTAAACGCATGAAAAGTACTTTTCATCAATTGCTAATTCTTATTACATTTTTGTTAAGATTTATAAATTTTTACGTATAAAATATAAGACTATAAATATATGTGGTGAAAAATCTATGTGTACGAAAAATATATGTAAAAATGAAAAAATAAAGAAGAAAATTACTGAGAAGTAAGAAATAATTCAAAGAAACAGCGAATAAAACTTTTCTTGGTAATCAGACTCTAATACTCTCCATTTCGCTCTTCCTTTTCCTCGCTTTAACTCTCCATTATATTGAAGGCTACTTTCTCCTATCCTAACGAACGTGATTGATCATTAGTTAATTCTTGTTCTACAAGGGAACGGTTCTTGAAATGTATCTGAAGAATCTGCCATTTATCACTGGTAAATAAATTTCCGGAAATTAATCCAAGCACTTTTGCTTGTGATACAATGAGAAATTTTATCGATATAGAAAATATGCTTCATTCACTTTTAGTCGGATCTAGTGAAGCCTGGCGTCATGCCGAAGGTCGGCGTACATCGACCATGAGCGTAATTCCGAAATTCCTTAAACCGCCTACGCTCGATACGATGCCAACGAGCTCATACAAAATGCTATGAGATTTTTTCGATGAATCTCTGCGAAGCTCTGCCAGAAACGTGCGTTTGGCAGAGCAACGTGATGAGAAAATCCAAACGTGATCTATTATAATAAATCATCAAATCACCAGAAGCTAAATGTGAAATGACAAGATTAAAGTAACGAATGCAAAATTCGGTTTCATCGAAAAGATATTAAAAACAAAAGATATATAATAATTATCCAGATAGCGCCGAAGAGTATAAGTGAACGGGGAATTTTCCGCGAGTTTCAGGCAGTTTTGTTATGTCTGTGAAGTTGGCACGACGTTCTACAAATATCGAAAAAATACTAAGAGTTCTAATAGCACTTTTCATAGTTCTACAGTTCCTGATAAAAATTAAAAAGAGTTCCGCATTGTTTCTATTAAAAATTCAAAATTGAAAATATGTCGTGCTAACTTCGCGAATCTAGCACGACACTCTCTCCTCTAAAGTACTAAAACGCGTTGAAAATTATTATTTTTTACTAGAGTTCCCGATAGTTCCAATCGAGATTCACATATATATACAATTTCAGATCGATATTCCACCAATTAACAATTTTTGAATAATTTTTTATATCTGCGTCTAGCACGACACTTAGTGAAAATGCGTCGTGCTGATGATTTTTAGCAGTTCTAACGATAGTTCTCGACAGTTCTGAAACAGTTCTATGCAATAGAGTTAGTTTCAAGAAGAGTTCCGGTCATTAATGATTGTTTAGACAAGTTTTAACAGTTAAGTCCAGCACGACACTTAGTGAAAATGCGTCGTGCTGATGATTTTTAGCAGTTGTAACGATAGTTCTCGACAGTTCTGGAACAGTTTTATGCAATAGAGTTAGTTTCAAGAAGAGTTCCGGTCATTAATGATTTTTTAGACAATTTTTAACAGTTAAATCGTGCTGGACATACCTGTTAAAAATTGTCTAAAAAATCATTAATGATCGGCACTCTTCTTGAAACTAACTCTATTGCATAGAACTGTTGCAGAACTGTCGAGAACTGTCGTTAGAACTGCTGAAAATCATCAGCACGACGCATTTTCACTAAGTGTCGTGCTGGACGCAGATATAAAAAATTTTTCAAAAATTGTTAATTGGTGGAATATCGATCTGAAATTGTATATATATATGTGAATCTCGATTGGAACTATCGGGAACTCTAGTAAAAAATAATAATTTTCAACGCGTTTTAGTACTTTAGAGGAGAGAGTGTCGTGCTAGATTCGCGAAGTTAGCACGACATATTTTCAATTTTGAATTTTTAATAGAAACAATGCGGAACTCTTTTTAATTTTTATCAGGAACTGTAGAACTATGAAAAGTGCTATTAGAACTCTTAGTATTTTTTCGATATTTGTAGAACGTCGTGCCAACTTCACAGACACAGTTTTGTTTTGACAGAAAATAAATAAAGTGCTCAATTGTTGAGACACGTGGCATCAAAGATCTGAAACTTTCGGCGAAGATAATTTTCTTCAGAATATTTATCCAAATAATCGATTCTGTATTAAGTCCGAATTATCGATTCTAATGAAGAAAATAAATTAAAAGTAGATATAATGTAACATTTTATATAAGCTCGCGATCGAACACGGGCTTACACTGCAAATCAGACTTTTTAATACTTGGCTACACTGTAAGTTTTACAAGTCAGGACGATTACTGTGCGATACGGCGAGCCTTATCACTGTGCATAGTAAACGACCGGTGACGTTTAACTACAAGCTGCAGAGTACCGTCACATGCGTTAAGTGCACGATAAATGCGTTGCGGATACATTCGCGAGACGATTGCACCGCTAAGTTGCACGATTGGCCGAAGACCAAACCAGATGAAGTGACCAGATGAAGAGAGAAAGATATAATAGAAACCGCTTGATAAGCATGTTGCTTTGGCAAGTTCTTGCACAGAACATGCGGAAGACGTGCGCGAATGCGCGTATAATGATAATCAGCTTGTCTTCAAGATGCGAATCTTTTTCATATAATAGTCAGAAGATATTTCCGAAATTACACAAGAGATAGTGTAAATATAAAATAATTAATAAAATAGATATGCATCTGAGGATTGCCAATTGAGAACGATTTGAAGTATCATTGATGTTTTACTTGTGCTTATGCTAACGAATATAGAATGTGAATTTATAAAACAACAAAAGATAAATGCAAACATCGCAAAAAGATAACGCGTAAAATAGATAAGAAAGGCTGTACGAGAATAATGTTTCTCACATTCTTTTTAATGCATACTTTATAATAATTTTATCAAGTCTCTCTTTCCATTTTTTTCCTAAAGAAATGTAATTCCCATTTATAAAACGTTCACCGTCCTGCGTTTATCTCTTGAATTATACCTTGTTGCTAATCACGTTGCACGAACTCGCGAGGAGAAACGTGATAATAAGAAAAGTTTATCTCTCATACAGGGATACAGAATCAGCGGGCAAACGAAATTACGAGATGAAATAGATTAACGCTGAGTATAAGTCCACGTCCCAAAGGAAATGTATCAGTGATGAAAGTATCCACGGTTAGTGAAAGGAAACTTAATCCAAAGTCAGATAACATTTATATCAATCTATCAGGCTCTTACATTAATTTGTAGTTTTTATGCAAATTTACTTCATTAATCTCATTTACGCACCGTTGACGAGTTAAAGGCGAGATAAGGTACCAAATGACTCTCTCCATTTCTTTTTCTCTCTCCTCTACAGAACATTAATTAATCAATAGTGATATTTGTGAAAAATGAACAAATTTGATCGCAAGAATTATCAATTTCAACAGCTGGCAGCGAGCTTTAAAACGAATCGTCGAGTGCGAGGAAAATCTAGACCAATCTCGTCGAGACAAAATGAAAAGCCAATGCGACCTAACTTTTCATATGTAACGTCGAAACTTATTGTCGACTTTTTACTCAGATACAGTTGTTACACACGTAAAGTGCATTGCACAAAGCAATGCTGTGCAAGTTTCATGTTCGCAGAATGTTCACAGAAACTTCGACAAGCATGTAACATTTACAATTTCGTATCGTTTATGAAACATACAGACGCAAATGTGAAGTGATTCCGGTCAGCGCTTCAATTTGAAAACGTGCGACGGCGCACGTTGTATATTTTAATAACTTTTTTGAAAAAATAATCCTTTGTGTGATGACATGACACGCAGAGACGAGGACGGGTCAAGCGATCGCTGGAGGCTCAATCATATATATCTACATTCGCATTTATTCAAAACGAAATAGAATGTGCAGCATGTAGATGCATGCAACTATGTAATCTCGTGTAGTCCAAGCTGCTTAATTGAGGTGACATACAGCGAGGAAGTCTCCGGCGTAGGCGATGTCGTGAGAACAGGTCGAATGCAATAAATGGGACGCTCAAGGACATTAAATATGAAACGAGCAGAATGGCGACGAAAGATTCACGCGACCAGTGCTCGTTTACCTTACTGTCGTGGCCTCGGGAACTACGATTTATGTGTCCGACGCACAACGAAATCAAAGAAGCCTTTTATAAAGGCTCTATTACGCTGCAATTATCAAGGAATGTCTGGTCATGTGCAAAAATTCCCAAAATTATATGAATTTTCCTTTTACATAAATTCAAACATGCATTTTTGATAAGCAATATCTGTATATATTAAAATATCTGTAATAATAAATAAACTGGATAAAAATACTCTGTTATACATTATTGTTACATTATACGATATTAAATATTTGATTAAGAGGAATCTAGAGTAAAAACTCTGAAAAAATAAATCCCGATTTGTATAAACGATAAAATTATTTAATTTGATTAATGTAAATCTTGATTCGTTTAACAAATTGCTCGTACATACAAACATATTATACATACACGTACGTATTAGTTTTAAAATATGGCTTATGGATGAATATTATTTTACGAACGAGTTCATATTTTTATATAAAAAAGAAAATAAAGTTATGTTGATATTAGTCCATCTGACACATTGGCAGATTTTAACTTGATTCTCATTCGCTTATGTCATATATCATATGTCCAGTGCCTTCATGAAGAAAAACCGCTTTTCAAGCAATGTTACTCATAACCACATCGTGTATAAAAATCGTGTGATATAAATCGTTAAGCTCAAACAAATTATAAAAATGATTCCGACATATTCCATGACAATTTTCCATTAATATAATAAATTATTACCTTCACGCGCTCAATAAGAAAATCATTTTTCATCGTGAAAGATGGATATAATATCGCGTTGCTGTTTATTAACACGTCGAGGCATAAAATCGTTTCGTTGATCGCGGAATCATAAATTTCACGCAAACATGGTCACTACTAAAGGAAAATGCACTAACAGCACGACCTCCATAATTATTCACAATTGCTCGTACCTGAAATTAATTAATCATCGCGCTTAAAGCTGCAGATGTTTAGATAAATTGACGTCATATAATGCGAAGGGATCGAAAGCGGGACGACAGGTATCGATGAAAGGAGACTCGTTCATCGAAGAGCAGTCTTCCCAGGAAACTCGACGATAATTCTCATGGGACAAAGTAAGATAACGCAAAGTGCAATACACTGCGTGGCGAATCGATGTCGGTTACCATTTAAATTGTACGTAACCGTCTGGCAGCAATCGGAACGTAACTTTACGCTATCTTCACAGTTAACTGTTCTGCCCAGATATCGAACTGAATTGAACGCGATAAGTAATTCCTGCTAAAAGGAATTATGTTCCCATGTAGAATATCAGTTCTATAATAAGTTCGGGGATAAATTTATTCATTCATTATCTTCAGTTAAAGAGAAATATTCATTATCGTATGCAGAAGATGTACAAAAAATGATCAAATTTTACGATAGATATATTGTCAAATGTAGTGAATATGCAGATTTTTCATCCAATAATGATACAATTAGATAAAAATTCATAATTATTTGATCACAAAATGTCACTCATGCTGTCATAACGAAGCAATTGCTATTTTATTAGCCATAAATAATGAAAAGACATGATTATACTTAAGTTTCTTACATGGATATGATTATTAGCATAAAAAGAAGAAATATTTGTATTAAGCGAACGAAATGAAAACAAGAACAAATCATTAACGCTGTAAGATAAAAATTTGATGTTATCGCTTTAAATTGACGCTTTTATTATTTAAATTAATTAATTAATAATGTAACTGCCACAAAAGTGGTCTTCATATTTTATGAAGCGAGACTCGTTGATGCATGATTAACATGCGCGAGTAACGAGGAAGGGATAATTAACTTTAACGCAAATTTGCACGCTCTTAACACTATATAATATAAGGGCATTGTACAGGTATTGAGGAAAGTTAGAGTGACTGTTTCCGTAATAACGTTATACGTACAGTAAGCAATTCATCGATGTAAAACGTCAATAAGAACCAAAAATGACTTTTTCATCCAAACTGATATTTTTTTCCTTTATTATTCAACACGTTAATATAAGATATTGCATGAATGCTTCAACTCTTTTTTACGTATACAATATTCAACGAATCATTATTTAATCTGATATTTCGAACGATGTTACATTATTAACAATGTCGCGACGCGTAATAAATGTTCCTGCTTGATAAATTGTCCCGTCGTGTCGTATCTCAATATCATCGCGAAAACCTTGAGGCAGTATACAAGCTGTGATACGCAAATTTCATGGGAATATATGAGAAGTTAGTTCATGAGAGCAACATATATTAATAATATAAAATTAATAATATTAAATAAAAACGCGTGAAAGTCTTCGGTATAAAATATAGTTTTCTGTAGAAGTTTCAATCGAATTAGAAATGAAAAACTCGATTTTCGCCTCGAGAAATTTGTTATTTACAGCCAATATAATAAATGCTGGACGTTTTATACGAGTCCCTTTAATATTTCATGAGACAGCATCCCACTGTAGAGACGAGATTCATAAAATTAGCATAATATAAAAGAGAGAACAAAAGTACCGTCGTATATATACATATACAAATATAAAAATATGAAGACACGATAAATAAATGAGAGAAATGTTTGCCAGAACATGGTCGTTCAAATAAGAATAAGCGTATCGTAATGCGAAGAACGAGCGAGTAATCGTAAACCAGAGGGAAGCTCGTTTGTTTACCTTGCACCGAAGAGCGAGGAGTATGAAAGTGGAGTATGAAATCGCTAAGAAAAATAAAAAAGTTAAGAATAAGACGAACGACGGAGATTGCTACGCTCTGCATCAACTGCGTTTACATTTTGGGCATTTATTCAATATTTTCCGAACTCGGCAAGTTTAATGCTATTTATGTAACTCCTTAATATTTACAATAAATACTCGATATCGTATTAAAAAATCCTCTTTAGCCATGTCACACGTCGCGACAATACAACACGTTACGTATAAGGGCAGCTATTTAAACAAAGAATATTTTATTCTAATTTTGTATGGCTTGTTTAATATACACGTGATGACGTCATCGTAGTCCATTAATGTAAATGAGAGATTATGGGACATTATATTAATGCTCCACAGAGAGATGCATCACGCGCGATAATAATAGCATCATTTGATGACCCTAATAACGCGACAAGAAAAAATGTGTCATCGCTGGGATTTACGGGACGAGCGTCATGGATTTCCCGCGTGAAGGTATGCTTTGAAAAATGTAGTATTAATAAAGATTCTGCTCTTTCATAAATCCGAGGTCCATTCTTAAACGCCATGGGGGATTCTGTATTACAAAAGATATCAAACAAGGGGAGACAGTAGACAAATTAAAAAAACTGAATAATTAAAGATTAAGAAGCAAATTGAATCAGAAGGTAGAGCAAACGGTATCGTCAACTGAATGTCTCACGTATCACATTTCATAACAAGTGAGATCAATCGATCAAATGGATATGATTCTTCGCGCAATACGATCAAGATAAAATAAAATCTCTGTGAACTTGGCAGCCTGTAATTGCTCAGTTGAAAAGTCCAAATATGCAAAGTAAGCAACTTCGTCAGTTAGCATAATTTTACAGTACACGGTACAGTTAACGGTACAGCTACAAATAAAAAGTAGAAGCACTACATACATATATACAACTACAAATGATTCTGAATCAATATATATCAATATATATCATCGAAATTTCTTTAGTTGTTTTCTTATAGTCGTGTGCGAACCACTTGTTCAAAACGCTAATTTTCCTTGCGTTAAACTACTAAAAAAAAGTTATTTTTACTACGAAATTTAATTTATTAAAACTGGTGTGCCAGATTTATACAGGTCAGAATATATTCACCTTAAAACCTGTGTCATATCTGTGTGGAGGAAACGCGGACGTGGAATTCGCGAACTGCAGTAGTCCGCTAATCAGAAACGCGCTATAAATACGGGAATTACGATATCCCCATCACAGAGCGACGTTACGCGTCCAGACGTATATTTCCGTCAACGTAAAAGCTTCCGGTCCGATACCCAACACGTGCATTATTCATGAGGATGTGGGCGTCGCGCGCAATAATTTCATGGGATCGACGTGCATCCGATAGGCTCATATTGGGCGTGTAAATGCGGGCGTATACGTACACGCACGTAGCAGCGCATACGGATCGAACGGATTACAAGATCTCGAATGCAAGTATCTCAAGCTCGAATTTAGAATGTATCACGCGTTACACACGGATTACCTGTCTTGGAAGTCGCATGTATCCAATTGGAAAAGTTTGCATAAACGTAAATATCAGCTCCTATTCGAATCCCAATAAAACCTACAATACTTCGAAACTATACTATAAAGTAAATATTTCTTAAACATAAAGTTGAGACAATGTTTATATTTGAACATCATTTGCAATAAAAATCTTGCTATTATTTAAACAGATGCTACATAAAGTAACTCCGGAATAGATAACCAGTTTTGATTACTAAAAACATATCCTGTTTTTAATTAAAAGATTTTTAAAAAAGGCTAATACTATTTTGATATTTTCTTTCATCAAATATTGTTTTTAGAATAAACCATATATAATCTTTACAAAAATTTTGTTTAGAAGTGCAAAGATTTGGAAAATAATAAAGATAACATAATCGACCGTGTAACAAGTAATATTAACAAACATCGATAATATTGAGTTAGCATAATTAGAAAATAGTGAATTATTAAAAAATAAAACGACACTATTAAGCTCGATCGGTTTAACAAAGTTTAACTGGTTTAGTGAATTAATCGCGGCCGATATTCGACTCCGGATCAGGACAATCGAATAATGCACAAGTGAATCACCTCCGTCGCGAGCGCACGCGGGAGGGTTAAAGTTCGACGCAGAGTGTCAGATCTCCGAGGCCCGATCGAGACAGATATCCGTACGATGTGCGCGTCAACGAGTCGCCGACAACTGCGCGTCGCCGCACACGTGCATCGTCGTGCGGTCAACGCACGTGTGTGCAGACACCGCGCGATTACTCTAATTGCGCCGGGATGCCGGCCGCAAACGGCGCGCAATCTCGCCGATGGAGCGGGGCGAGGCGCGGTGATTCAGTCAGCCGCAAAAACGACTCATTACATTAATGAAACGATCTCGTCGGGGGCGGCGGCATTTTTATCGTGCGCGCGATCGCGCGCGGAAATCGCGTCACGCGCGCTAATAATAGCGCAGTTTTCGCGGCGCGACGCTGCGCGATTACTCAACCGCCCGTATATCGCAACAAGTCAAAGTCCTGCGTTTTGCTTCAATTGTTCAATCGATATATTCGCGAGCTCATTGTTGCGTGAATCTGTAATTCGCGGTATCTCTGAGCAGCACGAGCAAATTTTGCATGTTACGTTGGGCGAAATGTGATTATTGAAATGCGCTCGTGCCGATTACATCAATCATACTTTAATGATTGATCTACTTTTTTAATTCATCTATATAGGAAAGATCTGTAATACAGTATTGTGATTTATAAAACACGGGAAGTCGTTAATTTAGGATTAATTAAACGTGATTTTGCATACCAACGTGGAATAGAGTCTGCCTGGGAAAATTTGGCTATGAGAAAGATCCTGAATGAATCATGAACGAAATTAATTAATGCGAAAAATTTAATTATTGTACATACATTTTTAGTCATAATTATGCAATAATGAAAACCGTTAATTTATGCTTCACATCGGGATTTAATCTCCGTGACCTTATTGTGAATTGCCACTTTTAGATATGAAAATGTAAACGGTTTCATTTTCGATACATACATGTAACGGGTCAGATTTCCATCCACGTTTTCACAGTGCAAATGTTCAAAGATTCGTCAAAGAGCATCAATATTGAATAATAGCGTCGCGTACGCTCATTCATCGCAATTAATAAACCACTATTGATTGCAACTGCACTATCGATTGTCACTTTGACTCAAACGAGAACAATTATCGGCCTTTTTGTACAGCGATGTGCGGACGTTCCACTTTGCATAATAACGCACGTGTTCCGCATTGACAACGAGTATCCATTGGGAAAACGGAAACTTAATAGCTGGGAGATAGCCATGCGAGTAACGCACGCTGAGAGACGATTATTTCGCGCACAATGAAGTCCTTTTGTGCACGTTACGCGATGAAGTCCTGTTCTCTGGGAGACAATTCGTTCGCATTCGCTTCAATAACGGCGACTATTACGCACCCGTAAATTATCGACGCACGCGTATAAACCGCCTCTCGCTTATTAGTATTATCTGACACACGCACGCGACTACTTGTACAAGCGAGTTATTGATCCTCGATGATTTACACGCAAGCATAACGGCGAAATGTGAACGTAAATGTAGATGAATCACTGAGCAGATCGTTCCCGGGAAGAGGAGCCCGAGGTATGTTCGCACGTTCTGAATTGCTGCTCAGAAATCATATCCATGGAATGATGAGCATTCCCCATGCATAACTGTATAATCGTGTAAAATTACTACTAAAATATAATTTTCAAGAAATTGCATTGCTCTTGGCAGCTGTTTCAGTTGCCAAATGTTTTCGCAACATTTCTTGATTTGACGTAGAAAAACATACAATCCCACCAAGCATCTTTTCACCCAGCATCTAAAATAGGTATTTATCATTTTGCTTTTTGTTCTCCATGTTTAAAGCGTTATAAAATTATTTCGCTAATATTGGAGACTAGACTCAGCGAGAGCTGCAATTCTCGATGCAGACATTGATGTAACAACGAGACGAATATCACAACGTCGAAATAAATGTATCCTTTTTATTTTCCAACGGACGACGTCAAAACATAAAAGACGACGTCATGTGCGCCGTATTTTTGTCGAGTGCTAAAATTAGCCACGATATTCGAACCTTAATGGAGCGTTCTCCGTTCACTTGACAGTGAACCGAATTGATTGTTGCCACTAGTTGATTCACTTATCTCGCCTGGTGGACAGTGGACATGGTCAAAGGCGGAATGCGGACTCTCGATCCACCGTGAGCCAGGAACTCTTGTCCTCGAGAGGCAAGGAACATGTGCACTTGGTCGATGGGATCATTGATTCACGTCGAAAAAAAGTTCCGTCGCGAAGCGGCGATCCGACGTGCATAAGTCTCATGAGATAACACGATAAATAACATCGACGCGGTCGGTGGAAATATTCAGCTGGAATCTGGAACGGGGTCGACCAGGCCTCTCCCGTTCCATCTCCTCCTCATTCTGCTTTAATTTATACGCCGTATATTTTTCGAGGTTTCGGAAAACTCGCATGCATCACCGAGGGTTCTTTCGTCATTAATGGCCCGTTCGCGCGGAAAAGACAAGCTCGATCGATCATATCTTCACAAGCAAGAATCTGCGTAGTATCGTTAATAAGTCACCTGCAGTTATTCTTAAACGTTTAAATACTGACTGCGTAATAAAATTGCATTAAATACGCAGTACACGGGGAATAAAAAATAGATTCACGCACACGTTGACTTATCGCGATATTTCTGACGTCGGATAGTCTATTTTAGGAGATAATACCATTATAAGATTCTTAATGGGTTATAAATCACGCTGTTATCTTAACCTGCCTCAAAAAGAGCCTATTACGAACTGCAGTTAAGCGCATTATCGCACGTTACTAATGATAATGACTATCAAAATTAGCGCTGTTCAAAACAATCGTTGTTTTTATTACAAAGAAGCAGAACAAGTCCGCGCTCTCGTGCTACGTGTATCCGATATTAAATCTCTCATTTACAATTAGCTTCATTTCGTTTACTGTCGGCATTAAATATCTCCACATTAAACAAATAAGATTGACCAAGTAAAGCTGAATAAACCTAAAATTGAATAAAGGATTAGATCTATCTCTATCCATAAACGAAACGACAATGTATTGCACAATCAAGCGCGCTATGCCTCTTTTTCTCGATATTTTATTAGGCCATTAACTAAGTAATAGCTCGTGTCTAAATGGCGAATCAAACTAAATACATACTTATGACAAAACAATATAGCTTGTATATTAACTTTATAGCAGGATAGACAGTCTTTAAAAAAAGTTTTCCAAAACAACTATAAAATCTGCGCCTGCAGATAATGGTTCTCGCAAAATATATTGAGTGTGTATTTAATAATCCGCAGTCTATCACCGGCCGATATCTAAACGATGCACGAGCTCCATCGAGGGCAGATGCTCTATTCGAATCAACGCACAGCAGGCGTCTTCTAGATCATCTACGTGCGTACCGAGCTGTAAACTGACGCCATGAATACCGGAGGAAACTCACTTAAATTTGTGTCGGATGAATAGGCGCGATCGCGCGGTTTCGCGCGACGATCGCAAGCTCATCGAGCTTTATTCGAGGCGGTCGTCTGCGAGTGGGAAAATCAGAGCTTTTGGCAGCGGAATCCGCCTCCTCCTGGAATTCCTAACACTCCACGTTGCTACGTCGATATCGGGAGAAAAGGAGGCTCGTCGCCAACAGGTACGAGAGCCGCACCAGCAGAGTCTCAAATTACCCGGACGACCTCCCTTCCTCCCCTCAGCCCTCTTCGAGTCGGTTTCCCTCGAAATCAATACCGCGACCACGATTGATAGCGTATCCCTGGAGGTTCCCGGAGTGGTTCACCTATATACGTAAGTAAAATAAACGAAAGAAACGTCGTCGTCGCCGCCTCGACCACGACGACATGACGACGGTGGTCTCTGCAATCTCTATTAAAAAGCTGGCGGGCAATTTCTCGCCTACTAGAAACGTAATAGTCCAGACAGCGAGGCACAGTAAAGGAGCGCGCTCGAATGCGCGCGGAGAAACGAAGGGAGAGATTCTATTCTTCACGACAAGACCGTTCCTTCTCCTCGATGGAAGATTGAGAGCGCGCAAATGCGCTTGACGTACCACTAAAATTAACGCACCCAGCTATGCTTGACCCATTAACGAGGGTGAAGGGAATTGGCGTCTCTGAGCGCCAGACGCGTTTCGCTAATTGCATCGAAGCGATCATTAACGTCGTCCATGAGTAAATTTGCCACGCGTCGCACATCTTTGGACCGGATTGTCTGAGATTTCACAGGCTGCGTAATTTTTTCACCCATGTTGTAGAAAAATTTCTTAATAAACTGCTTAAATCGTGTTCGTTTCATTTAATCCGGCATCACAAATGCGTCATAAATGCGTGTTAAACGTAAAACGGAATGTTAATTGAAGAAATTGAAGAAAATAAAGTTATTAATCAGAAGTAAAACTAATTCTGCTAACAAGTGAAGATAGTAATTTCCAGATCTTTACAGATAGTTATTTTCTAGTCTTACTCCTTGAAGAATTCAATTCAAATATCAAATTTAAATAAACCGATGTCAGAAAGACCAGTTTCTAGTACGAGTTTCTCGAATTTAAAGTAGATACCAACCGGCTCTTTATCGTTTTACGTTTCACAGGTCAAGTACGTAACTGCACACGTAAAAAGAATAAAGGCGACAGATTTCTATCTCATGTACATTTCTCACGGCGGTTATTTTCTTTCCCAACAAGATAGACATATATAATCGTCCCTTGCCTCCGTTAAAAAAAAGAAATGAAAACGAGAGATAAAAGAAATCCCGATTGTGCAAAAGTTAGATGAGATTGGAGGCTCCGAGGTCTTCAGGTTCCAACCATCGGCCTTTGGGCCCGAAGAGAGACTCAGGGAAAAAGTTTTTCTCCCTTTTTTCGCGACGGCGCCAGCGGTTATCCTTAAACGTCAGCACGAGAAGTATCTCACGTCACTACACGAGATATTTTTCCGACAAGTCGCAGATGGCTCCAAGGATGTGATGTCCCTGACAGGCGCTAATACGAGACTCCTCTTCGACAGGTGCGTTTACTCGCGAGAAGCGAGTTTTAAGCGAGCTTGAGAGGGTTGCGTCGTTACTAATCATCGTCACCAATTGTCGTCGTAAATTGTCGCGATTATTATATATCTGTCACAATTCGTCAGAAAACATTAACGTTTGTGTTAACATCTAATAAATATACTTCAATATAGTTGAATGAGCAGTTCAATATTTCATCGAGACTTTGAAAACTGAAGTCAACCCTTTTTTTAGAACGTTGAAATATTCATAAACTGTGAATATTTCAAATTGCATCCGCAAGCATGAAAGCTCGTTGGTCTGCATAGTTTGCGCGCTATCTGCATACCGTTTGTGTGCGTGGAAAACTAAATTGTGTAGGCCTCGCGTGAATGTGGACTATTTTCGTTCGCGCTTGGATGTCGAACAGTGTCCGAAACTGTAATAGAGTGCAAACCAACGGCGTTAGCGGGGTCTCGAGATGACGTTTGTTCGATACGAGAACGAGTATCGCAAATAGCGATGCGGTGGTTCGCGTTCGCTATTTTTATGTCGTGCTCAGATCTCGATCGCGCTGTGAAATATCATCTATCGCTAGAATAACCGGATCTCTAACGTACAAAACGGCGAACGCGATACGTACCAAACATAAATAACAAAAAGTGAGATATCACACGTTAAAACGCGTTAAACTACGCTTTAAACCTTTGTAATCCATGAAACATTCTTCCGCAAAAAGGAAATGTCATAAAAAAATATTTTATACTAGTCAATCGCGTGACGAATATCAAGATTAAATAATGAAATGTTCTGTAAAAGCGATATATATCCGTGACATCAACAATTTACTTTCACGTACGAGAATCAGCTTATTCTAGTCAATAATGATAGCAAATTCTATCACCAAAACTGTTCTTATGTGTTTACTGATTAATAAACACTGTACATAATTTAGTCGTGGTGACTATTCAAGACAGCTAAGGCAAGTTTCATATGCAATGCTCTTTCATTCGTCGATAAAAACAAATTCGTTACTGGGATGTAAATACCGAATTCTTATCTGCTCGGTGACATTCAGCAAATCACTTTAATTCAAATCACTTGAAAAAGCAGAGACGCAATAACATTGGTAATTACCAACGCTAATTATTTTGATATACGCATCAAGACACGCTTGTGATAAACTTTGTTCCTGCGGTAAATACATGATATGAAACATTGAAAACGCATGGAACAAACCGTAAACAAACCTGAAAAATGCATGATTTGAAATCTGAAAAATTTGATGTTTTATTTGGAGCACGCCCATAAAGTCTCGCGTTCTTGCTGCGTAAATTGCAAGATCAACTATGATTAAGGACGGCGTTTAAGAAGCGAGCAACGCGTTATCGCGAACATGTTATCTTAATCGAGCAGAAATATTCTCGTCTTCTCGCCACGCGAGGAACGTAGAGCGTACAGCGGATATATTCGTCATCGGCAACGAAGGGCTAAAAATCCATAAGAAACGCACACCATCCTTCTTCCTCTCTGTTTTCCCTGGCTCGATTAGTCATCGAGACACAGTCCGAGTAGCTGAAGAAGAAACTGGCGTCCGTGACTCTCGTCACGTCGTCACGAACGCCTGGATCGTCGAGGTTGCATTCCGCACGGCAAAGAATGCGTGTCAATAATATGCGTAATGCGGAGAGAAGAATATCCCGAAATATTTATATCCGCCAACAAGAAAAGAATAGAAAAGAAGTTCCCAGCGAGAAAGAATTTTCAATAATCTTGACGAAAAATTAGACCTATTATTTCACGCAAATAATGGGAGCCGCGTTGCTGGCAATTGTAATTCAATCGCTAAATAAGTTAACAGATATGGCTGCACAAGTAATTCATTATATCAATGCATTAATTGCAGTTGCGAGGTATTATATTGTATTAACATTGATACATTCATCTTTTGATTAACTCGCAGTCGATACTACAATAGAAGCTTTACGCCAGTATAGTCACTGACATGAATTAGGAACTTCGATATTAACACATTCATCATGATGTTAAATCTATCAATGCGATTATACAATATTAGTGTTCCAGCCGATGTGCAATATGACATGATACATCGACGTAAAATTATACATTATCATAACACACAATCCATCATCTCGCCGGACTGTGCTTAATTTCACCGAAGGCAATGCGATATGATTTTATTACGAAGTCTGGCGAGATTCAGCGAGAATTAGCGAAAGTGCGATGATAGGATATCTCAGCCCAACTGCAATGATTCTTGCTGAGTAACCGAAGAAGCACTAAGTCGGACAATGTCATATCAGCAACCGATACGCTGAATATGTCTAGTGCCTCATTTTAACGTGAGCACTTCCTGCCACGCGTTGGCGTGACCGAAACAAATATAATACATGCGGACAGCTTTCATATCTCGTCGTATCAAGGCCGCTTCACGTCCGGCGAAACTCGTCTTCGTGACTATCGTCACGTTCCATCGATCGTCCGGATCTAGAGGAGCACGTATATAATCGCGCATTTTGCAGCAGCTCTGGAAGCTAAAGAAACAAACGCTCGCGAGAAACACGGGACTTCAGAAGGTTGACAAACTTAAAATGTGACGCGGATCGATTCTCGAAATAATATCCATCGCGTGACCGCTCGCGCCCCGAGCCATGGCATGCATATGCATGACGTGAGTTACGTAACAAAGTCGAACAACAAATTATCCACCTGCCGTCCTAACGCAGCAACGTGGATCGCGTTTACTCGGGTAAATGCACCCGCGACGAAAAAGGCAAACATGGCGCAAGCGCAAACTCACGACACGACCGATACTTGAGGATTTTCATTACTAGGGCAAGAGAAGAAGAGAGCGATCCTGATGCGCAAGCGTGCCCTCCTCGGGCCAAGGGTTTCTGCACAGAGTAACCCGAGAGAACCCCACAACCGAGACAATTTTTACTCGTATAAATGTTCCTAAAATATTATAAAATAATATATAAATATTATAAATATTATAAAATAATATATGTAAATTTATGTTGAGTCAGAAATACTCAGCGGAAGTTTGTATATAGTGACATGATTTGTTTGAAGAAAACATTTAGAAACGCAATCGCCCTTCAGGAGAGAATGATTTAAATCATTAAAAAATTTAACAAATCTATCAAATTTTACCAAGTTTAAACCAAATTTCTGTTTTGCCTTGAAGAAAAGAAACATTCGTCGCTCGAAAGACTCTTAGATGATGCCAATGAGACGATGAGCGTGAAACTGAATCGACTGGTGCAAAATCGAAATGATCACTATGTCCGAGCGACTTGATGATGGTCAGTGATTTGGCTGTGCTCGCACTCGTGTATTCGCACGGTATTTCGCACAAAACGCGTATATAAAATGCGTGCTAAATGTGCCGATTGTGTGGCTTTTACATATCGGGGTTAACAAACCGCCGACGATGCAAGAGCCGGATACACGCGGTATTAAACGTGCATGAGTCACCGCGTCGCCACAACAGACGTCGACGATGCACATTCCACATGATTTCTTTCTTCCCACGAAGGAACGGAAACACGAGACGCTCTCGAATTAGGCGCCAGGCAAATACTCGCATCATAATACGCTATCATGTCTTCGTGCAATCGATTTTATCTGAAAGACGAAGGCAAGGCCTTGCACGAAGAAATCGCCAGCACGTAATGAAAAAGATCAAAAGAATTCACGATACGTGAAATTGTCACTTGAAATCGTCTTTCTTTCCTTTAACGTTTGCGAATCGTAGAACAGTTAACGATAAGCGGCACTGCGAAATTATTTGATGCCAAAAAATGGAACGATTATTGAAACGGTTGATTATTTAGAGTGCTTCGCGTTAGTTAGCTCGCTTAAAGATTCTTTTCACGAGTTAACAAACCTTCATATTTATTCATTCCTTAATGAATATGCTGAAAAGTGTATCGCGTTACCGGACCACGAGCACCTAAATATCTTAAGACGTCCCTGGGCTGAGGTCGAGTACCTTCTTCGATCCACGTCTAAATATCTAGATATCTTATCACGAATAGTGTAAGTACGCGAGCGGAGTATAGGTCACGCAGCCGATTCCGATGCACTTGCCAACATAATTTTCCAAAACAATGAAATCAAGAAGACGGCAGATATCCTTCCGTTCTCTTGCATTTAAATGAAATTTTTCGGCCATTTTCACGCGTCACGCTTATTTAAGCAATGCAACATTTCCGGTGTTATGAAATCTGGAAGAATTTCCATTAACAGAACTTGCTTGTAATGCAATACGTGCATTAAATGCAGTAAAAATAAACACGTCGCTTATTTCCACGCGACACTCGACCGAACAATATTTTTCTTTTTCGTTAATGGTCGAAGGAAAGTATGGGTGCGCCATGTATGGACGTCGCTCGCGGCTCTTCCTCAGAAGATGTGTGACGTAATTCACATTAGAGGATAAACGTTAAACGCAGAGAAAATAAAAACCAGCCTATTTGGATTTCAAAGGAAGAGGAACATCGCACTAATGTGCGTGTCTCGACCTACGCGAGAGAGAGATTTCGGCGTTAAAATTATTCAAAATATTCTTTCCGCATTCATCACATGAATTATGTAATCTTCAGCAGCAAAATTGATGCATGATGCGTAGTATCATCGCTAATCAATTTTGTTAAAATTTCATGTTCGTGTTTTAATAATGTCAGTCCGGAATCGGCAAATTTTTAATTTAATAACAATTATATAGATATATTATATGGTACTGTGAAAAGATACGTGAAGTGCGTTTATCTGACAATTTTGTTATCTTGCAGCGATGAGCTCGAATATTGACAACTCGACTATTGACGGAGTAGCCCATTTACACTAGATATTGACTCGGATTCTATAGACCTCGTGCGTCCGCACGGAGCTAACTTGTAAAGTATTCGATGTTATAACGCTAATTTAAGCCGCGCGGCTTTAACAAGTAAAATCATTCGCGCCATCACACACGACAAATTGTCGTAACGACAATGCAACAATCTTTCCAACGGGAGCGTTGAGAATAATCGACGAAAGAGAGGCGGCCAACCGAGGAAAGCGCTCTAAGAGCTTTCGAATACAATCAGTCAGTCGGACACGCATTGAAATTCAAACGCATTCAAATACGTGTGTAATATAGAAAGAGATGTTTTTTTAGCGGAATTCAAAGGGGCGGCTTGAAACCTGGCACTCGGAGGATTGTTCGCAACAGCGAGCGACAGATTACTCTCCTCTGAAAGGGAGCAACAACTAATAGCTCGCAGCAAAAGCGAGGAGGCGGTTAGATAGTTCGCATTATCGACCGAAGGCGAGCGCGATAAAAAAAGCGGTTATATTTCACGCGCGGCTCCGATGAAGCAACCCCCCGCCCCCTTCGCCCGGCGCGAAACGGAGCGCATGTATGTACAACCTTAACCTTTTAATCAGGGCTATTTTTTCATGATGACGTCTCTTACTTTCACATAACACGTGCATAACGGAAGTGTATAAACGATCCAGAAACGTATAAAGTTTTATAAAGAGACATGCATCGCGTATTTTAAAAGTGCATTAAAGGGCTAGAAAGTCTGAAAAGAAGATGAACCGCATGGAAAAGCGTACAAGGAAAGAAATATGAGGATATAGAAATTTAAAAAACTTACAGAGCGTACTCTCTCCTTGCAAAGTGCGTATCGAAAACTTTAATGACTTGTTGATTAACTGTATAATGAAGTTAGTAGATAATCAACGCATTAACTCCAATGTCACCAATGACTCAAATACGATGAAACGCAGTTTTCCGGCGATAAAATCGCGCGCAATTCGCACGGCTATTTTTACGCTTATTAATTTAATTAATGAGTTAGTTTAATTTAAGAGGTAATTTGCACCTCTCCTCCCTTAACCGCGTTTCCGCTCCAGTCGGCGTGGCTGGTGCAGCCTGCGAGCCGCGAGCGTCGGCAAAAATAGACGCTGGAGATTCGTTCCGCGCAGATTAACTTCAGCAAGTCGAGCGCTGCACTCCAAGTGCAGCGGCGCACAATCGAGACGCTTCCACGATCGCGTTCCGCCTCCGTTTGCGGCTCGCCGAAAAAATGCGAAAAAACGCGCTCACGTACCTTTCGCCCGGCGGGCCAGGTGAGTGATGTTCTGCCTGAGCACCTTCAGCCACATCCTCGCGCCCTTCTGCTTGTTTTGGAAATCCGACGTGCCGCCAGCGGGGAAACTCGCGCTCCGCGGAAGCACCGTTCTCGGGCCGTGACTGCGTTTTCGTAGCGCGCTCCTCTCACTGTTCCAGCCGATCATAAGGAACTTCCGGGGTACGCGCGCGCGCGCGCGCGCACGTTTCCGCGCGTCGTCGATTTCCCGCCGAAATACCACCGAAAACCTCTCGCTTTCCTTCTTTTTTCGACTGCTGCGATGCAACGGAGCGGATCGCAACGGATCAGCGAAAGACGGGGGCCTACTGCGCGACTCTACGTGAGACGACTGATGCGTTGACACGATGCGCACTCTTGAAATCGCCGCGCGGAACAAACGCCGCCGGCGGCGCGGAGCGCCGCTTTTATACGCCGGAGAAGAGGCGACGTGCCGCGCTCTACTACCGAGCGCGATAATATCGGCCCCCGGGTCCTTGAGGCTCCCTCTCTCTCTCATCTTGTTTACCCAGCCGGAATAGCGCGGACCGCGTGCAGGGCACCGCACGCGTGAGCACGCGCGTTCACGCACGCACATCACGCTGATGATCACGTCGGCGAGCCGAGGGGCGCGGATCCAGCGCGGGAAGGGGTCGCCGAGGGCTGCACCCTATGCACTTCAGGGGTCGGAGGACTGCATACACCGTGGCGTGTACACGCGTTCTTTTATTTCTTTTTTAATCCCGTCTGAGCGTTACGTGGAGGAACGCAAATAAGCGTGCACGTTCTTTTCGCGTTAAATATCCTCTCGCACACAAAAGGTGGTAAACCTAATAAAACTCATATAAATATCCAGCTTTTAAAGATAAACAAAACCGGAACGGTGTGCAATTTTTAACATAATTCCTCCTCGTCTGATATTCCATTACGGTACAAGGATAGATTTTTAATTAATTACGTTATTTCAGTTTAGAAATGAAAATAACAGAGATGTCATTCTAATTAGCGGTCAATCATACGTTGACAGATGTAACGTGAATGAATATTACGCGAGATAATATAAACGTATTTCGAAACGCACAAATCAGGACATAAATTAACGAGTGTATTAATCTGCGTAGCTTTTCCATGCACTTCTTTCATTAGGCGAGATAAGGAAACGCCGACGATCGCGGAATATGGGTCAATCGAAAGGGAGACTTGCAGGGAGTACGTGCAAGCGAAAACGTTAGAGATATACAAATATCAGTATTATCGCAGTGTATATTTAGCTCGCAGACGTTGGTGGCCGGTAAACAACCAGCACGTTCCGGCACGCGATTAGAGGACATACGCCTGTCTGGCGCTGAATCGTCCTCGTGCAAATAATCCCGAAATTATGTACAGCATGCACGACACACATCTACCAGGGATTTCTGGTTTACGTATACAACGATAAATTGTTATTGCCTATTCCAGATACGATTTACATGCAATTTAAAAATAATTCTTCTTCATACAGTAAACAATAAGGTATTACTTAATAAATACCGTGACTCGAAACGTCATTGATTCATCGTTGATTTATCGATTGTTTCTTTCGATTTTCTTCAGAAATTTGGATAAATATAATGTCGTTGGACCGCTTCGCGATGACGCATTCCTCGTCGCAAGGTTTTATGACACGAATACCTTGAAATGCAACTGGTTGCATCGGAGATGCGCTTCCGGATGACGATCGTGCGAGCGTATTTTCTCCGGCGCCGTGTTTTGCGAAGCGCGCGTTAAACACGCGGCGCCGATCGCGATTTCCACGCGATTTTGTAAACACGAAAGAATAATTACGTAAACAGGCTTATCGAATTTAAAGGAACGCAGAATGTGTTTCTGCAGAAAAGATCACTACATCATGCGATAAAGACTTCGCGCGATGCACGTTATCAATGATGTACTTATTGAACTGTAAACATTACGCTACTAACACATGAAAATCGCAACGTTTTGCGAGCTATAATTTTATGCACATCACATTTAATTACACGAATAGAGAAGATGTAATTTTACATCGTTATTCATGTGTTTTCTTATTCACTCTCTCGTATTATTATATTCACTCATCATCGTGTACAAAATAGAAGATTAACAATACAGAATTGCATAATAATAAGCAAGAGTTTTAAAAAATATTTTTCTCTGTGTTTGTTCAGTGAAACTCACTTACTGCGGCTCTTTTCGGGCAATCCGATATGAGAATACAGTGTTAATTAATGTAAAACAGTCCAAGATTTAATATAATTATCGCAATTTGCATATTCCATTTTCGTATGTTCCATTCTCTCTCCCAGTATAAGTTTGTCTCTTAAAAAATTTAGTCTTTAGTCTCATGTGCTCGCTAAAAAAGAATCTTTATGACTTTCGCAAACTCTTAAAGAGGTAGATGTTATACACACGTCCACCAAGTGCACTTGCACCCAAAGCTATCACTGTGTACTATCACTATTACCACGATTGGATTATTTCACGACTCGGTGCGTGCCGGCTGACGCACGACAACTCATATCTCGGCCGATACGCAGCTAACGAGAACTTGTATGCAGATCTTATCTGTCTTTAATCTGTTATTTCTGTACTTCTCGATGATACAAGAACAATAGGTTGCCGCCGATCATCCATCCTGAATAACGTCACATGAATACATGAAAAAGAAAACAATCACTGTCAATCTTATTAAACGAAAGCAAATTAAATAAATTAAACTTTGATGAATTTTATGGGAACGAGCTATCTTTGTTCCGAGATCTTTGACCGAAACCGTCCGCATTTTCCGCGAAAACTAAAAATCGACACGTTTGAGCCAGTATTTTTAGCTCTCCGAGCACGGATATTAAACCCCGAGAGCAATATGAAACTCTGTTTAAACAAAAGCTTTATCATCGATCGAGATTTATTGCAGGCACTGCAGCGGATTTTTGCAATCTTTCAACTTATGTGTGAATCTATCTTTGACCTCACGTTTCATTTGTCCTAAAAGTTATATGATTATTATCGAGAACAGAAATTTAGAACAAGGCTGCTCATTAATAAAGAGACAGTAATTGAAGTTTTGAAGAACATACGCGAGTCTATGAGAAAATCAGTTGTGGCTTCTTGAAAAAATTGGAGTTATTTCTAGCGACTTATGAATTAAACTAAGGCAGTTTACAGTTTGCTGCGAGACGAAACTGGAATCGTTCGATATGATGTACATTATTAAGTAAAAGATATTGCCAGACAATTCAACGTTTCGTTAAGAGATAAAAATACACTTATCGCGTGCTATTAGAAATCAAGCAAAGTTTAAGTATATAAATATCGCTAAATAACGCAGAATTTAATGGTGTAAAAATATTAATTACTTTCATTGAATAATTTATGTTCGTGAAATCATTACAAACTGATAGTACTGCACTTTTATTTTTGAAGAAATATAATTATTACTTTGATCACGCAGATGAACATCGCTTCGATAAACAATCACTGTTGGGTAGTTAATCACCTGCTGCACCTACCCTAAATGTCAATCTGTTATCAGAAGACAGCACGACTCTCGGCTTGACCTAAAGCAACCTAACCCAGCCTAATCTACCTCAAGTACGTCAACGCGTTAGAAATCGATGGAGGACACGCGTGCGTACGTGTACGTTGACACGCTTACGGTACAATCGCACCAATCTTTACTAAACATACCGACCTAATCTACTAGATCGCGAAACGAATCCATATAATATCACTATCGGCTTATCAAATTTCACCGTAAAATCGTCATATCCGATTTACGCAAGATTGTCTTTTCCTTTTATAAAGATTTAATATTTTCCTAAGAAATGATTCGTAACATACTCGTAATTATAATTTCAGTGTAACTGATAAGCATTATTAATTTAGATCTTCTTAAGTAAATATTATTAACTCCTCTTATTCGGTGCTTGCAAAAGTTTGTGTGATATTAAAGCCATTTTTCTTCCTTCTGGATCTTTTTCATTGCTTTCAAATGGCGGGATACAGTTGATTCATTAACTCCAAGCTGCCCTGTAAGCTCTTTTAATGTTTGAGACGAGTTTTCGTTGAGCAATGCTTTCAATTCGTCGTTCTCCATTTACGAACTTTTGTAAGCACCTAATAAAAAAATAAAAAATATATATTTAAATAAATATGCATATTCTTATAATAAATAAATAATACTCCTATGTTGCAACCCTAATCACAATATCTTTTTCATCTTTTCCACGAAACTTACAAAGCAATAGTAAAATTTCGCGTTGCCGAGCAAAATGGAATTACTGTGGTCTTTTATCAGACGGTAACGTACAAGTGCATGTGAGCAAAGGGACTGTGGAAGCACAAAGCATTTCAAAGGATTCTGTTAGATAGAAATTCCGCAATGGACAGAATTAGAGGAGCCCTGAGTTACCAAGGGGAGTCCGAAAGTGTTGAAATTTTAACGAACTTCTGGTTCTCACAACGGTGTCTCATTGTTTAACCAGAACCATTTTGTCCATTGAATAAATCACAATGTTCAATCACATGTTACCAATTCTTCGAACATGTTTCCAAGATTGCAATTTAATCTCACGGTTCAATCTCTCTCTCTCTCTCTCTCTCTCTCTCTCTCTCTCTCTCTCTCTCTCTCTCTCTCTCACCCACTCACTCACACTCACTCACTCACACACACACACACACGCGCGCGCGTTCTCACATACATTTTAATTTCGGAAAAACTTCAACATTTACTTACGAATAGAGTCAGCGTTTTTCTTCGCACTATTGTTCTTGTTCTTTTTGTTCTTTGGATAGATGTTGCCAATCTTGCTCTGTCCACAACCCATTCTGTCCTCTTACGTCTTCATGCAGTAATAACACTGACCTCACTTTGCATCACCAAGTCTATTACGCGTCCGCAACACGAATCAATCACTTTATCGCACTATGTCG
Source organism: Ooceraea biroi (assembly GCF_003672135.1). Lineage (NCBI taxonomy): Eukaryota > Metazoa > Arthropoda > Insecta > Hymenoptera > Formicidae > Ooceraea > Ooceraea biroi. The sequence goes on from NC_039506.1 coordinate 6,033,455, forward strand.
GCTGGCGTTCGCATCATTGTCGTCATCGATCTTGCGGGAGGAAATCGATGCGTCCCAATTTACACAGATTCATCGACCTATTTCCGTTGCTACGCACATGTCATTTCCCTCACGTAGATTAGGCAGCACAGAACGTCTTCCTCATATATGCATATATGTATATCCTTTTCACGCGCGCACGTATTCATATATACATATATATATATATATATATATATATATATATACACGATATATATCAGCACATACTGTCTGTTTTGCACAACACATATGATATTCAGTCTTCGGCAACCCACGATTGTCGATTCGGTATTCAACGAATTTGAATTAAGAAAATTTCGCAGGATATGTTCACATTAGGATATGCGACCGGTTATTTCTTTCTTTCCATTAGATGAATTAAAACGGATCGATAGCGAGTCAGTCTTCGTACTCTGGTCAGTCTGTCACGTCCCCAAAGCAAACCTGGTCAGACATGCGAAAGGGCACTGCACCGGGGACCGCGTGACTTCTTCAACTTTAACAATAATTTCTCGGGTGACCGCGCTGTTGCGGAGGATAGATGGATAAATAAACGAAGAAAAAGAGAGAAAGAGAGCGAGAGGTCAGTCACGTGAATTGCCTCGATGGACTGATTGATGTTAGGCTTCAGTCCTCAGGCTTGTACCAAGCGAGGCATAAACGGCAGGCAGCGAAACATTCTTGGAGATCATATGAGATTTGAGTCGACCATCACCAGTGAAAAAAGGCGGAAAAAAGAGGAAAGAGAAGAGTACCTTCCGCAAGAAAAACTGGGCGAACACGGACAGTCTTTCAGGAAACACGAAGATCCGATCGAAGAAAGAGAGATATGCTGCTCACGGAACGGAAACTCTTTAGTCCCGTTGGCGATTGGCTGGCGACCGCACAACTGCCTTCGTCGTTCCTGGCTAGCTGATCCGAGGTGTCCAATCCATCTTGCGTTCGTTCGCTCCCGATCTACCGCCCCGTCGTTGACATCACGCGCGGTATCATCACCTATCCCATGTCCAGCGCGACCAGCCGGGCATTCTCCCGTTTCGATCGTCTGCACATCCGTTCCGCCGCGCGGCTGGACGATAGCGCCGCCGAGGATAATCCCGGGTTGTCTCCGAGGACGCGCGGATTAGCCTCTACCAAAGTCCGAGGTGCTCGAGGCTGATAATCCGCGAGGGTCGCTCCATTTCTCGCAATTTAAGACGACCGTGGCGACAACTCCAACCGTGCGTCTTCTTCTTCGATGAGACCCTCGGCAAATAACGTCGCTCTTAAATCCTGACGCGGTTCACCCCGGATCTCCGCAGACGAACGTTACCCGGGAGAGTTCACGGGCCGCTTGGAAGTCGTGCTTGATGAATCGTCGGCTTCAACGTACGTGGCAACGGGTGAGCAACAGACTCCAGCGCGTTGATCCACTGCCGACGGTATCCACCGGCTTGACGTCTATCTGAATGAACGTCTTCTGGTCCGATGGTGGCAAGGCCCGACTATCGGATCCGACACTGCAAAGGAAAATAAACGCCGGGTTATCTCATCGATCCCAACGAGCCGCAAGTACGTAGCAGCAGGTACAGTAGCAAGGTGTGCGGAGCGCGCGTGCACATGCACACACTGTCAGCTGCAACGGGCAACAGCTGCAAGGGAAATTGAAAAGCGAGCGTCGCGCTTACCGGACTGCTAAAGGGAAAATTGGAAGCGCGTGGGGATCAACGTTAAATTGAAGGCAGACCTTCAAGTGCGTCTTTAATTCTTACTATGTACATTTTTTAAGTGTCTTGAGTTTTCAATTCGACTGCTACACGACTGCACATGCAAATGATCGTCATTTTTCTATCCTCTTTGCAACATTTGAACATGTGCGTGCTATCACGTTGAAAATTTGTTGAGATTTTCAGTTTCTGTCAACTCATGAGATATTAGGAGTGTGATTTAGTTTTGAGGGTTTTGCAACAGATGGCTGTAGTGTCAGTTTGTTCCAATAGCTGTTTTCGATAACTGTTGTTTCTTACAGTGTTGACATTATCCATGACATTTAGTAGCATTATAGCAATAGATGCAATAACAGTCGTGTTTATATCATCGTAAAAATGCAACTTCCGAAAGAGCATTTTCGACATGCGTTGCTTTTGTTTTTTAATCAAAAGAAAACTGCGGCTGACGGTTATAGAATTCTTGTGGAAACTTATGATGATTCTGCCCCATCAATTAAGACGTGTGAATACTGGGTTTAGACGCTTTAAAAGTGGTGATACTGATGTGAAGGACAAAGAACGCTCGGGACAACCAAGAAAGCTTGAAAATGCAGATTTGCAAGCATTATTGGACGAAAATCCAACACAATCCACTTCAGAATCTTGCCAGAGCATTAAATGTTGATCGTACAACAGTTACCAAACATTTACATGAAATGGGAAAAATTCAGAAAGAAGGGAAATGGGTTCCACATCGATTATCGGAAAGTGCCATTTGAACATTTGCATTTCGTTGATCGCCAGGCAAAAAAAGAAGAGTCTTTTGTTTCGGATTGTTACTGGGGATGAAAAGTGGATTTATTTTGATAATTCCAAACGCAGAAAATCATGGGTGGATCCAGGCGAACCATCAACATCCACTCCGAGACGCAATATTGACGGTTGAAAAGTAATGCTCTGTATTTGGTGGGATAGTGTACTATGAGCTGTTAAATCCGCATGAGACTGTCACGGCTGATCGTTATCGACACCAATTGTACAAGTTGAAGCAAGCATTGGACCAAAAACGACCACCAATTGCGAGTAAACGACGGAAAGTGATTCTTCTTCGTGACAACGCTCGACCTCACGTTGCGTTATCAGTGAAACAAACACTATTAGAGCTTGAATGGGAAGTCTTACCGCACCCCGCGTATTCTCCGGACATTGCTCCATGCGATTATTATTTGTTCCGGTCGATGCAACACGCTTTAGAGAATACACACTTTCATAATTTCGAAGAAGTGCGAAAATTCGTCGACGAATGGATCAACTGAAAAGAAGAGTCATTTTATCGTTGTGGAATCCATCTCTTGCCAGAAAGATGGGACAAAGTTATAGAAAACGAAGGAAAATATTTTAATTAAGGTATTCATTCATTATCATATTTAAATACATGCGTTTTTGAGCAAAAAAACCCTCAAAACTAAATCACACCCCTAATACATCACGATACAAATGTAATTTTCTCACGAATTTGTCGAATGGACTATAGCACATGAATCATGAGTTCTTTTAAAAACTGCGCGGATTGCAAGATAAAGCGCTGGGCGTGCACAAACGTACAAAATTAACGAGTAATCTTTATCAATAATCCGTACACACTATCGCAGCCCTTATCGACGCGATATCAACCGGTATCTTGTAAGAGTTTTGAAAAACTCAATGCACGAGTATCAATAGCGCTATTTCTAGTCACGCGTGATGTCCCTTTATGGTTTAACCATCTCAAAAAAAGGGAAATACACAGCAATACAAATTTTCATTATTCAGCGAATCTCTTGATTATTTTGAGGATAATTCTGACACACGCTTTTTCTCGTTAATAAATCCAATGCATTTATAAAAATTTAATTCAATGGTTTAATTCAATCGAAGCATTTAATATTTAATCTTGAAATAAAAGATGCAAAGGAACAAATAAGCTCTCGCTGAGAATGCATCACCGAATTCGGCAAAAAATTCACCAAAAAACGCACAGTGTTAGAAAGCCGCTTCGTGGCATGCTTTCACGATTAATGACAGATTTATAACGATTCGAACGATATCAAAATACAGATAAATGCGTATCGTTAGCACTACTTTGTAAGACTTTGCTCGTTATTAGCGGTAATACTTTTTGATAAAGAGAAAGGAAATAAATATCGACGTAAGGTCGTTAACGCTGTGCAGAGTACCGTAACAAGTTGAAATTAAACAAATGTGTCAGAGTCAGAGTAAAACGACGACGAGTCGGTTTTCTACCCGCACCCCTTCGTATCATTGCGTTTAAAATAAACGATGGCAGCGATGCGAGGCGAAGCGAAGAGTGATAGCGTTCGCGACATTTCGGATAAAAAACGAACGCAATTGCGCCCGCGCATTTCCCGTTGCCGCCGTTGTTTGTCCCCGTTTTCCGACCTGGCAATGGCACACACGCGGTCGTATTTGATTACGACGAAATCTATTAGGATGCGCCAACGTATCGGCGCATAATGGAACGCGTGCATCGCCATTGAAAGCTGCGAAATCACTTTTCGCGGTGAAAAGCGATTTTCTTGTCGCTTATGTTTGCACAAACATGTCTAAAGACTTTCTTTAATTTATAATCATAATAGTATATATACGTGAACGATGCTTCTCAGTGTAGGAAAACCGTATTAAGTATTCCTTGTTATAATACAGTACGAACTTTTATAAATTTTTCTCCACTGTTTGTTTCTTTAATGTAATATTATTTTCCTGAATTCACGATTAATTCTTACCTTTGCCGTTATTTTTCTTCACTATCTCGAGTTTAACTTAAGAAAATATGTGCGTGAAACTTTAGCATATGCCTTCGATTAGCGTCGACATACCTAGGACCTATACACTGAGCTTGGCTTTTGCGTTGCGCAAGACTGAAAGCCAACGTAATAATTCCGAAATTATCGACCGACTTTCTCGGCATTTAACGTCCAGTTGGAAGATTTGGTACTCCAAACAGGGTATCGTCTAGAACTTGTTAAAATTTAGAAATTAGAAGGTAGAATTCGTTGCAAAATAAATGCAATATCAATTCAGACTTTCAGAACCATTTTAATGTTTTCGCTTTTTATTTCTATTACGATTTCGATATTTGATTTCACTTTGGGTCATACTTTTCAGACTCGAAAAATGATTTCTCTTTAAAGGGAAAAACGTGAAAAGTAATGTCTCCCTTCTCCCTCATAAATTTCTATTTAGAACAGTACTTTGCCAAAAGAAACTCGCAGTAGATCAAAAGAACAAGTTAAATCGAGAGACAGGCTTGAGCAACAACACGCTCAAGCTCCCGAGTCCAGTAAAATGAAAAATATACTCATACGAATCGTGCGCAGGCAGGGAAGAGGAAACAATTCTTCTTCCGCATACAATGCGTTATGATGTGAGAAACAAGACGAAACGCTATTCTCTCCCTAGGCTTCTCGCCATTGCTCGCGAGAGAGGCGAGCGGCGCCGTCGCTGCGCGAGTGAGCGATCTGTCATCGGGTCCTTCTGCTCCGATATCCGGTTCCAACGGGCGATCGTGGCATTGAGCCGCTTTCCAGGCGCGGTATCGTCGCTTAATAAGGTAACGGCCGGAATTCTCGGCGGGAATTCGTCGCTCGTTCCCGCGGATGCTATCGCGCCTGGATATTTCGGTCAACCGCGGCGGAGCAGAGGAAGGCAGGCGGTTCGCCGTCGGCTACGGCTACGCGATAGCGATATCGCCGAACGCGCGCGGTGTCGTCCCCCCGCGAGAAGAGGCAGCGAGAAAGCGAGGGAAACGACGCAACGCGAAGCGTCCGGGCGCGTCGTTAATCGCCCCCAATTTTCTTACTTCAATCGAGTTCGACTTACCTCGCTTCCCCGCACGGACAATGACGGGGCCAACGGATGCTCGTTCGCTGCTCCTTATCGTCGTTCCCACTCGCGGGTATCGCTGCGGTAACTGCGGCACAACGCGCGTCCCGCGTCCTCACGCGCGTACACGCGTGCGACTAGTACGTATATGCACGTAACGGCGGGACGCGAAGGGACACGAACGCGCGAGCGACACCACCCTCCTCGCTGGCCCGGCATCGACTACCGCCAGGCCGGTCGGGATGCCAGTTAAAGCTGCGCGTGCGCACCGCGAGCGCTACTTCGCGCCGCGCAACCGACATAAACATTCGACGCGAACTTGCAATTGATGACTCGAATTAACGAATTTCTTTCGTTTGCGCGTTCAATGAGAACGGGCTCTTACAAAATGGCATAACCCTGATCTGATTAATCTTATAAATTGTTCTCAGTTCGGTTTCTTCGTAAGGATGCCCGGTGCAGCCTGTAACGCGTGAAGTTGGCTTCGATTTTAGTGAGTCGGCAAATCACGTAACATTGTTTAGTAGTGGTAAATTCAAATTTGAGTGTTTGAAATTGCATCATAAATATTTGTCAGTACTATATGGAGTACAATAATATCAGCAATCACGTTACATCGACTTGATATTGCAAGAAATATGCGATGTTAAAATTAGTAAAATTAAAGCTGCAGAAGCTTCGAAATGAAATATCTAAATTTCGATGTTCTCGATAATTTGCAACACTCCGCCATCTATATTTTTGCGTCTCGGCGTCATTTATATTACCGACTGTATCGGTATTGGAGATACCTACTGCAGTAGATAATTCTCGCGATGATATTACGAGGGCTGCGGTCCAGCCGATGATGCCTCAAATGCACGAAAAATGCACCTTCTTTCCTTCCTTTTTTTTGAAAGAAGACCAAGAATGGAAAATGCTCCGAAGCATTTGAAACATCGGCTGAACTGTAGCCAAAATGTACTTAAATAAAATTTTTAACTCAGATAAAATAATTCGCAAGCACATACACAAATCACACGATACTAGGAAATAACTACAGTCTCGTTTATTCTATTTTACACATCTGCAACACACAAATTTCATAATTTATTTGTGTATATAATTATTATATTATAGTTGTATATGTATAATCGCTAAGCCATTATTACAAATAAGCATCTTATACATGTATATGTATCATTAGTTAACATTTCGATTTGGTTACATTTGATTAAACTAATAAATAAATGATCGTAATGGCCACGTATACACGTGCATGCGCATTGTTTTTCGAATTAATTAAGTATTCAACGGTGCATCCAGAATTATCGATGACAAAGGCATTACGCGCGCGCGCGCGCGTACGTTTACACACGCAATTTCTCGTAAACACGTGAACACGCTAGCCTTTTATATATCACGTGGGCTATTTATACGTTCGCGCACTCTTGTATTGGATTATCGATTCACTTCCGCCCATCGGCATACCGAAGGATCGCGCGTAACGTACTTCACATTGTAGGATTTCAACGTGCGCACGCTGCGCACGATCCTACGTCGAGTACTAAATTTGGCCATACGTCTGGGCTTTGATAACGTGAACATGATCTTTATATTAGTCACGAGACAGAGCCGAGATCACGCTTAGCACTATAATTCGCGCGGATGCGCGAAGAAAGGAGAATCTGCCTTATTTAATTCTGCGATTTTTCTTCGCGACATGCACGAGTGACCACGAAAACCGACGCAGGCGCGAAAAATAAACGATAACTCGCCGGTTTTTCGCGCCCGAGATCCTGATCATAATTCTAATAATTCTGGCCATCACGTGGCTCTATCATGTGACCCAAAGCAGTAATGAATCCATTAATCAATATCAACCGAAATAGCAAATAGCTTGTTTCACCTCGCATCATGGAAAAGGAGGAAACAAGCGCGGTAGAAAAAAAAAGGAAAAACAAATCAGTGATACGTCGTAGCACCTTCGATTAATGTTTTTCTTAGTTTGCAAATCGATGAGAGTGAGTAGACGCGCATCTACGCCGCTCGCGTTATCGTTGAATTATTAATCATTAAATCACCGTCCCACACACAAAACGCAAAAAGACTCGGGAAAGGGGGAGGGAAGGACGAAGAGAAGAGTCGCAGCACGGAGAAGTAAGATTCACTTATACGCGAAGATAAAGTAAATTTATTTTTTTGTCCTTTTTCTCTCGTGTGTGTGTGTGTGTATGCATGTATATATAATGCGTATATTTGTCTTTCTCTCGAATTCTATTGGATACAATAACTGATCGATCGATCTTGCGTCAAGATTACAACTGCAAGGTAAGTATCTTCATCGTAACTACGACCACGCACGATCCCGGAGCAAGCGCGTTCGCAATCGAAGAATCCATCTCGAAGTACACTTCAACGGAGAACGTACTCGCGCGCGTAACATCACTTATAATTAGCGCTAATATCCGTCGAATTTCTACGTATTGCCTGTATACCGTGTTTCCAAAACTTAAACGAACGCGCGAAAGAGAAACGTCTCTTACGAACAAAAAATGATACAAAGACAGCAGTATTAAATTTTCTCTTAATAATAATTTATTAATAATTAATAATAAATTACTACATTCGAGAGACATCGAAGACTTTAAACTGATTCCTGAATCGTTTTCTGAAAAGTATCGAGGTTTCGTAGAATAATTTCGTTTCATTGATACTCTGCGCGTGTCTTTTTCCTCGCCGATGTAAGCTGGGATCAGATGTAATCCAAACTTCGTTTATATAACGAGAAGCAGATTTTACTAACGTCGGTTAGCGTTAAGTCCATTAATTAAATCTCCCATCTTTATCTCTGCGCTTATTATAGGCGAAGAATTTTAATCTAAAAAAAGAACAACGCGAATCTCTCTCGCTAAACCCAGTGTTGTGTAATTAACAGATTGTCGTCATAACTTAACAAAAGGAAGCCGAAGTTTGTCACGTCACGGTGCGACGAGAAAAATTCTCGTTTCAGCAAAGATTCCAATCGATCGTGAACTTCGAGGAAAGCAGGTCTAGCGTCGCAGATTCTTTTCATCTCTTATTAACGTTACGATAAGTTCCCTTCTGAACATTTATTCGTCTCTTTTTTTGAGCACAAAGTTTTATTACTTTTATTACTTCGTCACAAATCAAAGAAAGAAATGATCCTCCTTATGTTCGCACGAAATAGACGCAAACATTACGCTCTTAATGTTACATTACGTTGATCTGCTTTTCTTTCTTGTTGCCTACGCTTTTCTCAAAAGAAGTATGCGTACGATATGCTTATATTACGTCGTACAAGAAAATCCTCACACAGAGACATAAAATATACACATCAATACATAATGACACGCGAAGAAATGCGTTTTAATCAGAGCGCGGTTTTACAAAACAATAAATTACAGTGAACGTAAAATTTTCAAAGTGGAGGAAGACGAGTAACATAAAGATTTGAACGGAAGAAAATTTGGCCGCACAATGATCTGTCTGGCAATATCAACGAAATACAGCAAAAATCAGAACAAGTATAAGTTATCGAGTTATCAGGCTGAACACAATTCGAGCTTCTTGATCAATATCGATCAAAGATTTGAACGGAAGATCTATGCCTCTTATCAATCTAAGATCGATGCAAAATTCTTAACGGAAGACGAGAATCGTACGCTTTCTTCTTGTGCTTTTCTCCTCCTTCTCCTCCTTTGAAATTTTCGTAGATCATTATCGTTATCATCATGGGTTGTCATAGTTCACTGCCTTGTTTTCGTTTATGTGGAAAAGCGTTATCAACGTTGCGCAAGCCTTGCTGTAATTTACAACGCGCTCGCGATGTACAATTTCAGTCCTTCGCTTCGTTTATTGTGTCCGCATTTCTCATATTTAACCGCATTCTCCGGTCATCCTCGCCACGAGCTTCCTTCTTTCTTTCTTTCTTTATTTCGTTCTATCGCACTCGCAGTTAATTTTTCTCATACTTTCGACGGGCTTTGAAGTCCGGCACTTGTCGACAATCGCACGAGTCGTCGCGTTGCATTGTAAAATACGCATAAATAAATAAATAACAAAATGCGGGGTGTCATGGAATAAAAGGGGGGGAGGAGGGCAAATGTCACACACTCGAATTGCAATTCGATTTTGGGAGGTTCGTCCTTAGGCCTCGCATACTTCTTGTGCGCAAGAAGGAAGGTGCACGAATAACTCTTGCGAAAGAAAATTTCCAACAGAGATAACGATTAAATGCAAAGCGATTGTGTAAATTTCGATACCACCACGTTTTGATAATAATAGGAAATAATACATTTAACGAGCAACCATAATTGGTATTATATATATTTTATGTTACATACATGTATCTTTTATTCTCCTTTTTTTCTCTGTAATATTAAATATTATTGATAATACATACATGATATATTTAGAAAATATATATATATATATATATTTACAACATGTGATATTTTTCAAAGTATTTTCTTTGTACAACAAAAGAATTGTACTTCGATGTATGAAATGTATTCATGGCAACCTATTGAAAGCCGCTTTAAAGTATTATCATATCGTTAGCATGAGATACTGATATGTTACTTCATAAAAAGCTACTTTCTAATTTTTAGTTATATGTCACCACATCCTTAATTATTTAATTAAATACAATTTCGATAATAGAACTATACGCCGAACAATAAAGAGCGTTCGTTGTGGTGATGCACTTTCCTTCCGCGCATGTATACCATTCGTAACGCACGTTATGTGAAACACATTTAATTGTGATGAAGATTTAAAGTGACACACGGCATTATACAATTCTTCCACGCTAATAACAAGTCCCATTGTATCGCGGATTAATTTGTAGTGATATTCCTGCATAATCTCCTGCATCACAATTGCCTCGGAAAGTTGCACATCGCGTAGGAGACGCATGCATATTTTTGAAGTGTTATCTAACACCAATTAAACGTAAATCGATACATTATGAAAGCCCGTGCGCGCAATGTCAAGATCGCTTCTCTCTTTCCCCTTGTATCGTTGTCGCATTCGAATAATTAACTGTGAAACTTAAATTTACACGCGAGATACACGAGTTAGTTACAAAGTTAGACAAGCGAAATCTACGGTAAAAGTCTCGTAAAAGAACTTTTCGAAGCGGATATGATTAAGCGCCTTGTTGTTAAATTTTTAATACACGTATCCTATTAACGCTTGTTACCAGCAACAATTACTATCTATCTTAGGCCACAATATCATTTTCTCACCGATGCTCGGAAATATTTTACAGAAGAGAACGTCGATCGAAAACTAGTCGTACTAGCATTTTCAGATCAACTATACTCTGCTTGACGTTAGATATGTACTATCAACACATTTAATCTCTTTACACATTTAATCTTACAAAACGAAAGAACAAGTGGGTCCAAAATTGCTCGAAAATTTTTTCTCCCATTCATGGTTCCTTCCAGTTTGAAACTTACGACATTTTATTAAATAACAGAAATACTTAATACATCGCTTCTTTCCTGTTCTCGCACTTCAGCTTCTCGATTTGTCGAACGTATCTTGTTAAATTTGATCTTTGAGAAAATAAATATCACATAACTGAATTACGAAGCAAACAAGCTTACATGTCTCTTTGAGCATATACAAGAAAACTCTTTTCAGAGCGCGTGTTTATTTCAGAACAATGTGTGGATTATACACACGCCACACATGAAATCGTTATCCATTATATATGCACATTTCTAATTATATTACTTAAAACACTTAATCGTAGCGAATGAATAATTATGAGTATCCTCAGAAACGATTCGTCAAATAAGATAAGCATTTTACAGCGTGTCGAAGAATTTCTTTCCATTTTAATCAATATCACTAATTCAGCAGGCTTATTCAAAGTCATTTTGAAAGTTCATTAATGAGTACATGCGTGTATGTTACTTTATAAATGTAATGCTTTCTTAAATAGAAATCTATTACGTTATTACAACATATCTTTCTGCGACGCGGCCTCTCACATCGTTCTGATTTACCGTAACAAAGCAAACCTGCACCAATAATGGCATGTGTATAATGACTGTAAGGGTGACTATGAGAAGAGAATTTTTAATTGCGTGAGCATACTCGAGACAAAATGAGGAAAGTAAATTGCAAAAGTTACTTCGGCCTTTGGAAAAATATGTCACAGACAAGCGACGGCCCGCACGACTTAAATGCCGTTTCACTCTTACGACTTAATCTAGTTTTATATCCTTCATAAGGATTCCGCGAAATTAACAGACCGCTACATTGACGTGTATGCACGTATGCACGTATATATGTACACTTGTGCGTATATGTATATGAGAGTATGTATAATACATGGATGATCGTACCTAATAAAACGAAAGTTTATCATTGTAAACGGTAAATATCTAAAGATGAAAGCTACACATGCTTTCTCCCAGCTTTTCTTCTCTCGGATAACTGATTTTTGTCCTCTCTTTCTTCCACGACTTATATATTGTATATCAAAGAATGTTATCACATTCTACATCGAGCAAACATTTGCAATACGATCAAAGTGTAGTGGGAAAGAATTATGCAGACTTGTCCATACAGCTAAGCTTATTGTTACGTTCAATATCTTAAATACTTCCTTTATGCAAAGTGCACCCGACTCGTAATGTATCAGCCATTCGTACATTCATATGTTTCCACCGGAAGGATAAAAGGGAAATGCTCCAAACTGAAAGTTCACCGGGGTCTTTGGTGAAGCACAGGTGTACAAAAAATCATCGGACTGCAGCTGCGTTCTATTCAGATTTGGTTCGGAAGCCGATCTCGTTATCTTCGGTAAACCACGCAGGAGGCTCTCGAGACTGGCCAAATTCTGGCGAAATATCGGTCGGTCATCCCGTGAAAACTTGATGCAGTCCTCGGTGAGTCTTTTCAGCGCTTTCGGTGTGTCGGAACGTAATTTGTTCAAATCAGGACGCAGATGGCCACGTCCTACCATAAATAATATCTGATCTTTGTTGTTTATGTGCGAATACGGCAGCTGACCAGCCAGTAGCTCGAACAACACTATACCAAACGCATAGACATCGGATTGAAAACTGTACGGATTTTCCTCTTGCATCCTGATAACCTCCGGTGCCATCCACAAAATAGAACCGGTCGGCTGATGAAATTGTTGAGAGCCGGACCATCGCGTTTTCGCCGTTGCCAGACCGAAATCACCAATCTTCACGGTGAGATCGTCGTGCAGAAATATATTGTTGCTCTTGAGGTCTCGGTGAATAATGTTCTTCGCGTGCAAGTAGTCCATGCCTTGTGCCGTTTGCCTGCCAATCTCTATCAGGGTTAGTAATTCAAATTTCGATTCAAACACGTGCAGGTGTTTGTACAAGGACGAACCCTCGCACCATTGCGTAACGATCGCGAGCTGCGGCTTACTGACACAGCCCATAAACAACAAGATATTCACATGCCGAGTCTTACGTAAGACAGCTACCTCGTTCTTAAATGCTTGTAACTGCGCGGCCGTGGGGATCTTGACGTTGAGCGTCTTCACCGCGACTGGTCCGTGCCAATGCGCCTTGTACACGGTTCCGAATGATCCCGATCCGATACGCGGTCCTACGAGGATCTCATCCGCCGGGATCTCCCAATCCTCGATCGATTCTCTCGGCGCTAAGAGATTCTTCGAAGATTCGTCGGCAGACCTCGCTCTTGGTCGCTTGGGCCTTAAGGTACTGGTGGGACTAGCCTGCGTGGAGTGACTGTGCTTCGTTGGACTGCTGCCAGGTGAGACAGGACTCTGAACAATGCCGGCAGGTCTACCTAAACTCTGAGATCTATTGTAATCGTCTAGATTGACAGGTTCACCGCCAGGTTTCACCATGTTGAAGCAGACGTTGGGCGCCGAACTCGAGCGATCTTGCTGACCCAGGGAACGCGGATGCCTCTGATTTCTCGACGGTGCCAGAGAAGGGGACATGCTTCTGCTCAAGCCATAGCCAGACGGTAGCTGCAGAATCCCGGCGGTGGTTTCTGGATTGTGCGCGAGTAACGCCTGATAATAAGCATCTTGCATGCGTACTTGATGGCACAGGGCAGGAACACCGCCCGCGCATCTCTGATGAAATCTGTAATTACACGTTCTGCAATAAAAGCCCTGGAACAGAAGCTTCCTGCAGCATTCGCAGAAGGCTAGCGAGAAGAACGTTTTACGCACAAAGTTGTGCGAGATGGAGGTGGTTATGGGAAACTTATCCAATATTTCCACCGATATCTCGTCGCACTCCAGCAACGAGATGTCCGCATCCCAGGATATCAAGTACTTGGAGTTGTCCATACCCAGAATGTACACTGCGCACATCTCGGTGGTGAGATTTCGGAGTTTCATCGCTTTGGCTAGTGCATCCCTCAGGGAAAGCCCTTCCCGCACCTGCACGCTGGTACGTTGCTGATTAGGCAGGTACGCTCTCAACGTGTTGAAGGATTTCACCGATGTTCTCAGGCCCTTGGTGATACTGTTGTCACTCTCCGACATGGACACACTACTGGAGATTCTCGCAGCGTTCAGCAGCTCGTTCAGCTTCTGCTCCTTGCACTCGAAATCGTGCAATTTCGTCGTCAGCTCCTCATACTCGTTCAGGTAGATGAGAGGCGGATGTTGGAAGCCGGCGAAGCGCCTGTTCAGCGCGTCGATGTTCTGTCGCGTGACGTGTATGACGCTTTGTATGTTGCGCAGCTCCGACCTGATCGGGTCCGTCTCCAGGTAGCCGTCGTCGGGATCGCTGAGCTCGCCGGGCTCCAGGCAGCTTCCGCGCCTGGACGACATCGCGAGCTGCGACGGCGGCGAGTAGCACGCCGCGCCTTTCTTTCCGTGTCGACGGCGGCGCGTCAACGCCGTCAATGCAGTGGACGACGACGATGACGACGACGACAACGAGGAGGAGGTCGACGAGGACGACGGTGACGGTAACGCGCCCAATGCTGCCTCGGCTTGGCCGTCGATTCCACGGGGGTACGAGGACAATTCCGCGTACGCGCTCGCACGGATCGCCGCGTGATACCTGCGTTCGCCGATCACGGCCATCTTCCCGCTACGTCGGCCAGCATCCTGGGCCGCCGCTACCGCGTTTCGAAACACCCTCTGGTAGCCCGTGCCGCGCTACCGTGTCGCCACAAAATCGCGAGCGACACGAGAGAGCGCGCTACCTCAGTCTAGCACTCTGTCCCTTCTCGCACTTCTCGTTCCTGCTTCATTCGCACGCACGCACACACATGTACACACACACATATATATATATATATATATATATATACGCGCGCGCTCTCTTTCCCTCGATCGTTCCTTCTCCTTCTCACCACGCCGCCGTTGTTTCGCCGCGCGACCGAGCACGCAGCGTCCTCCTCTTCGTCCCCGTCGCTGTACGTCGCCACCCTCTTCTGTCACGTCTCTTGCTGCTGCGAGCGCGTGCCATCGACTCGAGACGCCGTGATGACGCGCGGATACGAGGCATACCCCGATATCCCTGGCTGCTCGCGCACTTGTCACCAGGTTCAACCTCGACCTTCCTTAGCGATCGCCATCCGCGCCGCTCCTCTCTTTCTGGCCCGTCTCGGCTCGCTCGACCGCTCCCGACGTTGTACACCTGATGTCTCCGGCTTTACGTACGACACAACGACAAGCCGTCCGACGCAAAACTGGTACGAGCGAGGAGTCGCGGCGCGCCGGTGCTGCCAGCGTCGTCCACGTTATGACGTCTCCTCCCCTTCCGTCAGCCCTCCCCACCGTCCGATCTCCTCGCCGATGCCGCCCGCCCTCTCTCTCTCTCGTCGTTGCTCGAAATCATTTGAATCGACGAGCGCGAGACGCGACGCGGACGATCCGTCGGAAGCTCGACGCTCGAGATTCAACGCGTACGATTTACGCGTCCGCGAGCGATGGATCGTCGCGAGCGAGGGTATCAAGCTACGCTCGCACGGCTCCCGCGAGAACGAAAACGCTCGCGCGGCGGACGGTGTTTTAAAAATGCATGCCCCTGCAACCCGTAATCAATTCCCAGCGCTCGACGGCGCGACTTCGGCCGCTCGTGTCGGAGCACGCAACCGCGAGGCGAAGCGGCGAAGATCGCGCCACCGTGCGAATCGACTCGACGGCGCGGTTTAAATTTAGGTCCCGTTAGATCGCCACGTTTTGACGTCGCGGGCACGCCGGCAGCGCACAAGCGACGGACGGGCGCAGCGTCGCCGTCACTGCCGGCTGCGCGATCCCGTAACGACGCGTGCAGCACCGCACCGCACCGCATCGCATCATATTGTATCGTGTCACATTGCATCGCATCGCGTCGCGTTGCATTGCATCGCGACGCAACGCGACGCCGATAATTCAAGTTCAATTTTTCCGTAAACACACAGCCACTTACGAGCGAGTTGCGTGTACGCTGACGTCACTGCGGACACGCTTTGACGTCAACGGCATATGATATTGTCGTCAGGGCAACGTAAAGTCGATCCCCATTGGCTAGACGCGCTTACGTACGTCCGAAATCGCCGCGGGTCTGGCGGCTGAAAGATGCTCGAGAATCCGAGAGAGAGAGAGAGAGAGAAGGAAAGAGATGCGCATTTCCGAACTATCGGAATTTCTTTTGACACGTTCGCTCGATAATAAGAACGCGTAATCGTCTTCTTCTGTTTCCCCGCTACACGACGCCACAGTCGAGAGCTATCGCATCGCACTGAACAACGCATAATACAGTACATTAATATTCTTAGTATGTCATATACGCGGATGTAACAAGATGTCAAAGCTCGTAATTGGGAAACTAGCATTTGTTACCGGTTTGTAAAAAAGCTTTTGTTATCTAAAACACAATCGGTCAACTCTGAACTAACGACGATGCTCTGTTTGCTACTCTTATTCATTGCTCTCTCTCTCTCTCTCTCTCTGCTTATACCAAATGTGTAGATTAAATTTGATCGATCAACGTGGAGCGATCACGTTACGTTACTCAGCAGAACGCGTTAAACACAACACGTTTGTGAATATATTGCTCTCTCGATTACATTGCAGGTGCTGGAAGCGGCATTGGAAGAGAAGTATGTCGCGTTTTAGCTCGAGAAGGCGCCCAAGTGATCGCGACCGATCAAAATATCAAATCGGCTCAGGAGACTGTAGCTACTTTGGAAGGTTGTGTTTCCGCTATCATATGTCGATAAAAGTCAGTCTTATCAGATGAAGACAGACTTGAAACTGCGTACTGTGTCATTTTTCAAATTTGTTACAAAATGTTTATTTATTATGAACATATTTTTTAAATTTAACTTAAAGATTGTTGTATTAATCTCATTATTATTGCATCCATTCTTATTGCTCCTCTAATAGTGCACCTCATTACAGGTAACAGACATGTCGCATTGAAAGTGCAAGTCACCGACCGAGAGAACGTGGAAACAGCGTTCAAAGATGTCACGAAACAGTTCTCGAAGCCACCTACAGTCGTTGTTAATGCAGCGGGTATCCTGCGCGATAACTTTTTGGTGAAACTCAGCGACAGCGACTTCGATGATGCGATCAATGTCAATCTGAAAGGCACTTTTCTTATCATGCAAACTGCTGTCAGGGCGATGATAGAGGCGGACGTGACTAAAAATTCCTCTATCATCAATATAAGCTCCATTATCGGCAAGCAGGGGAACATTGGACAGGCTAATTACAGCGCGTCGAAGGCTGGAGTGATAGCCATGACAAAGTGCGCTTCTCTGGAGCTTGGACAGTACGTGTTCTCAATAATTACGTTTTCTCTGATTAAAATGGCATTCCGCTACATATATTTTGACGAATTCACGCAAAACGCTACCTAGTGTGCATGAATGCAATAAATGATGAATGTACATTTTACAGGTTTGGAATTCGGGTGAATGCAGTGTTGCCTGGCGTTATAGACACTGCTATGACTGCAAATGTACCGGATAAAGTCAAGGCAATGTTTAAGAAAAGAGTACCGTTACAGAGAATTGGAAAGCCACAAGAGGTAGCAGAAGTTATTACATTTCTGGCTTCCGACAGGAGTTCTTATGTGAATGGCACGTCCGTCGAAGTTACTGGAGGATTGCATTAATTCTTGTTATTTTTTGTTTTATATATATATGTGCCAAATGGTGATATTCTTTTAACCATATATTTTTGAGAAACTGTACAAACGAGTGAATCGACATTTTTTATTATAGATCGAAAATTAAATAATGTACTTCTTGCAAGTTTGCTCTTCCTCAATTGTATAAAACGTATCCTATGTAATCATCATAATCTACTTGCGTTTTCCTTTCAATCTCTTCGCATGTTGATGTGCCTTGTAATGTGTCTTCTTCTTCTTCTCGTCAATAATATCCTTGTACTTGCGCTTGTTAAATTTCGTGAATTGAGCATCTGCCATGAGCTCGTCGACGATTGTCCTCTTTCGCTCCTTCTTGGTAAGACGCGAAGAGTAAAAGTCCATTGGTGAATCGACAACTTTGCCGACATGGAAATGTTTCGGCAACGTTTGCAAATCGTTCTTCTTGTAGAAGCGTTTAGGGTCCAACGCGGATCTCATTTGCAACACCTCGAGATCGCGTCTGATCTCTGGCGTTACATGAGGCGTACGCAAGTTGCACCATCCCGCACCTGCGCCCATCTTTTTCCTCTGGCGTTGCTTGCGTAATTCCAATTGGTGTTTACTTAACTCATACGGTGGTACGACGTGCAGCTGCTCGAAACCAGGCTTGATAACACTCTTCTCCAGGATTTTGTCGAGTGGGTTAACCTCTTTTCTCAAGTTTGTTAATTCTTCCATTGGCTTATAGGTTGCCTTCGAAGATTTCCAACCCATATCAGCTTCAAATTGTTCTAGATCAAAGTCATTGCTGGAAACTACTTTCTTCTTTTTTTTTGGTTTCTTTTTCTCAGTAATGCCAAATGCAACGTAGGGCTTGATTTTATCTGTTAGAAAAAAAGATATAAAATTGCTTAATATTATTAACCATTCTAAATCTTTCACTTATCTCCTATTTTCATACTATAATATTCATTTTTTTCTGTATACTTGTTCCTAATAAATATTATTTATAAATATTCAAAGGAGAAAACTATATTAAAAAGACCCATTGCTATACATACAATTAATTCTGCGTGTTAAATAACATTAATATATATTTTAATTATTCCATTTTCGCATAAATTGTGAATTTAAATTTGTTTCAGATAATCGACAATAGTTAATTAAATAAAAGAAGAGAATTGAAGAATATCAAAATCTAAGCTCTTCGAACATCAAATCCTAACCTCAAACGGAAATGGAAGATATATAAAGATACATATACTTACCGTTGCATTTAATTTTCACGTCGTCATCGGTATCATCATCCTCGCTCTGCAATTGATCTCGCTTTAAAAGATCAGAATTTCCTTTAGTATCAATTACTATTTCCATTGTGCTCACTGCTAGCACATGCACGTACGTTATGTTTGGTTATATTAAAGACCTTTCCGACTTCAAAAGCGCCATCATTTAGATAGAACTAAAAAATGTCGTGATCAACATTACCGACAACATTGTCAGCGCGTCGCATAAATTTTGAAACATAATAAATTTTGAAAATTTAGTATGCATATTTGAATTAAACTTTTATCTAAATGACAAAACCATAAGCTTATATAAAATATATTTTTTCAGAAAATGTGTGAGCGTAATAATCGTAACTGAAAGAATAAATTATATTTCACATAAAATATAGCACTTTTTATTTGTTGAAATGCAAGTGCAAAAAAATATCTCTCTCATTGAAAATTAGTGCGATTTACAAATTATTGCATGCGTTATTGCTATTATATAAGCGAAAAAATTAAGCCCTCACTAATGCGCGATGCAATCTATCACAGAGTCCATCAGAGTTTATTATAATCCCATCAATGAAAACGTTTGGAACTTCCCTGAAATTCCTTGCCTTGTGCATTTTACTATGTGCAAATTATTATTTAGCTTGGCTATAAATATGAAATTTTTTGTCTAGAAGCAAACCAATAATACTAAATAATCCATATAATATGAAACAAATTGCTAATTCGATAACTTATATCAATTCTTAGTTTGCGCAAGCAAATCGACTCTTAAAGTGCGTTATGTATAATCTGAAGACGTAACATATATCGCAAAAAGGGAAAACTCCGCAGTATTCCTACGAGCACCGAACGAGTCAAAAGTCCTTTCTTTGTGACAAAAACAAGTGAAATCGATAATTTGTATAAAAGTTGGTAAATTGAAAGAAATATATAGAAATTTTTAATATAAAATTTCAAACATTCTAAGTACTAAATTATAGATTTAAGTTAAACATTTGTGGATTTTCTTCTACCTGTTTTTATTTTTATTTTAGCATCTATTAGTTTGACAAAGCTAAATTCTATCCGTTAATAAAAGTTCGAATGATTATTTTGTATTATTATATTTTAGATTAAACATTTAATTATATAATCTTTATAAACATCATTTTAATATAAAATTTATATAATTATTTGCTGAATCATTTCCGCGGAATGCTAATGGTTACAAACTTTTGAAAAAAATGAGAATCAAAACTGTTATTTGATATTGTAAGTTTCTATTTTTCATATTCAATAGATTACAATATAATTATCGAATATTCAATGAGATTGTGTATCATTGCTATAAAAATCTTATATATCACTCTATTTATAAATTACATGATAAAACAATTATTGCTATGATTTATGTTAGATATTCAGTCAAGTTTACGTCATGGAATCAAGTAAGAAGGAGAGACCACAAAAAAACGACAAAGATAAACGGCAATTCAAAAATTCAACAAAGTCTATTGATCTCTTTTAGTCGACTTATATTTGCAGGATAACGTTGTGTTCGTCACGGAAAAAATGTCATTAAAGAATACAAATAGCTCGCGAAATCCGATCATTTCCGAGTTTCATTTCCGTGCGTGCATGCTTGTGGTGATTGCTCATTAGTTAGACAGTTTTATTACTCTCCAAAGAATAAATGCACTGTGAAATCGAGAGATGCCTAAAGGTGGGAGACGACGGCTAGAATATATCTGAACACGCATTAGATCGTGTACGCACAGTACCTTTGCGACCGGCACTTTCGATTAGCCTCAATATATATGGAATTTACACGGTGGAAATTAGAGTTTTTGTCACCTGCGCGTTTCATTTCTTACTTTGATTCAGTTTTTAATCTTACCCGAGAAATGTTATTAGCCTCATTTTCAAAGTGTTCCAAAACAGATAAATAGAAGCATTCATGATATACAATTAGGAACTTATTACCGTGAAAGTAACGATAATTGAATGATAAATTTTGATGTTTCTTTACTAGGACATATTTTTCGTGAGAATGTTACAATATAGATTCATTTTGTTTGTGTCATTATTACATCAATCGGTAATTTGCTCAAACGTGAATAAAATAACGCCATTCTCGCAAGGATCTTTGATGATTGATGATTCTGTAACTAACGTGAATGCATGGAGAAATTTTACGGAATTGTTTGTTGGTGACAAAACTGGATTCAAATTCCCAAAAAACACTTCCTTAAATGATACCAAAAATGCCGATGATGAACTTTGGGATCTCGATCAACTCTTGGAAATTTGGAATCCAATCGCTGTTTCGCGAATCTGGAACAACGAAACGTACCGAAATGCAAGGATTTCGCTATCGTGTGGTGAAGATTTGACTCGTTACATGATGGGTATATCGAAAAGAAGAAACTGGGCACAAAAAAGTAAGTTTAACTTGTAAACTCTATACACGTAACAAATTTTTGCGTTAATATGTGGATAGATATTAATGATTTTCGATGATAAAAAATTTATCAAAAATTTTAATTTATCAAAAAGACATGAAACATTGACTCTTAAATTACTTGTTTGGAAAAAAAAGCATTTGCAACAGGCAGACTGATGAACAGATAACAATATTACTTCGATAATTGAAAAATCTATGTTATAATATCGAAAAAGTTGTATTCAATGTATAATACACTTTACACCGCGCCATTAATCGTTCGATTGCAAAAAAATGTTCACGAAACAGTATTCCTAAGAAATCTATTTCATTATTTGTTGTACAATAATGCTTTCTCTATAAAAGTATTAATTATTTTATAAAAAAATTTGTTTTATGTCATGTAATGCGAGTGTATGCTCATGTTGAAAATTGGCACTATAGCCACAGGTCATTGTTACCGGTATTGATAATAATAGGAAACTCTCAGACATCAGAAAGTAACTTTTACTTTAGGTGCAGAAAGTTATTAATGGTCTTTCAGATGAACATCATTTGTAATAACTATTATTTTAATTTTAACTTGAAATTAATGTTGATCTGTATATATTTTTCTATGTTCAGAATGCAAATGATATATATATATATATATATATATATATATTATATGTATAAATTACGTAAAGTATAATATCATAAAATTGCAGCGGTCCATTAGCGGCAACACTAGTTTTATTTGAAAAGAAAAGTTATAGTTAGTGATATTGAAATCATATTTCATATGAAAAATATATTAAATATTTTGTGACGTAAGGAGTAAATTGAATTGCTTATAAAACGTAACGGACGTTGCATAAATGATATAACGAGGGAAAAGTACTTTCTTTTGGAGTGTGCTCAGCGTTCTCAACTGTATCACTCCGTATCGTTTCACATACCATAAATTAATCATATCTCTTATTAATTATATCTGTTCATTATATACACATGGGTCGATCTTTATAATAAATATTCTTCTGAAAAAAAGAAGTAAGTCTACCGTTGCTATCTTTTTTTCATAAATAACGCTAAATTTTTAACGTCATCAATAAAAATTAAAAGTTTGCTTAGAACTTTTATCGTAAATCAAATTACTAAATCGGTTTTCAAACTTAGAAGAATACATTAAAATTTTCTTTGTGTATGTAGTGCATTTGTAAATTGAAACTTTCATGCGAAATGCGGAAGCATTCCAGAAACGCTAAAGACATAAAACGCGTTTTTAACCGCCACACATTACGATGAATTGATTAATGATTCTTCCTGAATATGTTAATGCAACTAAATAAAATGCAACGAACTAAAATGAGAACCACGATTTGATCGAAATGTTTCCTGTGAGAAAGGAGAAAGTAGTTTGGCAAGATAGGCACAATAGAATCAACTCGTACTTGAACGTGTTATAACATACGCACATACACAATTAAATAATCATAAGCAGATTCTATAAGCAAAGCAAGATTAGTTTTTAAAAAGTGCAACGAAAGCAGGACTAAAGTTTGTGTTAAGTACCATGAAAATATTTATATAATGTATGTTATGTATATTACGCGAATATATTATGTATCTAAACATTCAAATCTTTTCTAGTTGTATTAAAAATTGAAATCTTCACTTTCAGTGATGGATGCGGATGGCAAACGAACATGGGGTACATTTTCCGGCAGTAGATATTGGGTTGGAGATATGAATCAATGTCGCAAAATGGAAAACGGATTCGCGAAATGGCAAAAGGATGAGAGATTCCAAAGCGAAGAATTACCACCCTTCCGTGTCAGCGTAAATTCCATCAATCTTGTTCTTGAAATCCTACAGCCTGGATTAAACTTAGTAAGCAATAGAATTTTAACAATTTTGGTAATTCGTTACGTATAATATAATAGAATACAATAATTTCAGCAATGACAGATAAATGAAATAATACATATTCCTAATATAATGCATGTAAAAGTTTTTTACTATAATTCCAATGTTTTGCAATTAAATAAATCATCAAAGGAATTATAAGAAAAGATACCAGATTGTTATACGTAACATACAGTATTGACTGTCATAATATTTTATGTCATAATAATTACATCAACTTATATCTACAGTAAGAAAAATATTTGCACGTTTTATTTACAAGTTAAACAAAAAATACAATCTTCAGCTATTATTGTCAAAATCAATCAGGTCCATTATGCAATCAAAGTATTATGCAATGATCAAGTTATAAAAATAAATTTCATCACTTTCACTAAGGAAATATCATCAAAGTATTTCCTGGAATAAAGCATCACTACCCACATAACATTTTGCAAGTATTTTGCTAAGAATTTGCTCAGAAATGTTACAAACAAAATGGCAACAAGGTGTCCTCATTTGTTTCAATATTGGTAGCAAAGAAACACGAAAACAGCAACTTTACAGCACCTTTGGGGCAACAGTTGCGGTAAAAAATATATAATTATGGCATTATGTCAACAAAAGTGTGGCAAAAGTTAATTTCTGTCATTATTGTAGCAACATGACAGCAATAATTGCCAGCAAATAGATTGCACTACTTTGCTTTAGTAAAAAATGTTATCTGGGTATTTTCGTTAATTTCACATAATTCGACATAAACTTGTTTATATAATATAATATATGATGATTACCAGATGTAATTTTCTATTTAAAATTATATTATTTCTATCCGCCTTTCGTAAGAAATTCATAAATGCATAATCATTATACAATCAGCTATTATTAGATATTGCAAGAATAGATATTGCATAAAATTTTTAAGAATTTTATATAAGTTAGTTTTTATAATTCAAGTATATCTTATCATTATGTATTGGATGTACATAAATTAATGTAAAATATTTATTCTTCAGACTTACAATGTCACGCTTGGATTATGCATGCCCATCGCATGCAACCCAAGTGATATCGAAAACCTTTTGTATTTTGTGCGAAACGTATCTAGTATCAGTTTTCCGTTAAACATAGCCATTAATCATGTACGAAATCTTTCGAAGGGATATACATTTTGGGAAGATACGACATTCTACATCTTGTTGTAAGCTACAATTTTTAAATCAATATACGACGTATGATTAAAATTATGATGAAAACTTTGAAATGCTTTAGTAATTGGAAATCTCTCTTTGCAGATTTGTCTTCGTCGTAGTATGCTTGCTTACGTTCATAGGTACTCTTTATGATGCTGCACTGCGTTACAAAATCCTACATGGGAGAGACAAAAAGAATGCCAACAACAATATACTAACTGAATTGAAACTTATGACCACCAACGGGAAGTTAGATCACCAAGTTACACTTTCGAGTTTGTGGACTGTTACGACGCACAACGGTTCTTTGGGTAGCTTTTTGCATAACAAAACTCTTTTGTTACATTGCTCTATCTTAGCTCAATAAAATCGCAAATAAGCTATAAAATTATAAATTTCATAAATCATTATTGTAAGCATTAATGCATTGGTATCATACCAATAATTAATCGGATCAAAACTTAATCAATTAGATGTGAAAATCGCCGAACAAAACAGATAATGTAAAAGTAAAATATCTGAATACGATTATTTTTAGATATCCGCAATTCGCAAGATGAGCCAAAACCTTTATCGGAGGCATTGCTATCTTTCAGTTTGTTTGTGAATTTATCTAAACTCTGTAGTCTGGATGTCGGTGTAGATACTTTAGCACCAATACACGGGCTGAGATTTTACACGATGCTTTGGATAATCCTGGTGCACACGTGTTTGCTAGCCAACGAAATTTCAGGTACGTGTAATTTCAAAAATAATTTATCGTGTGGTCGTCACAATGTGTTTTCATTACAGATAGCAAAATGTTTCGAGATACAGCAGAGAATGATTTTTTATATCAGACTATCGGTAATAGCACGTATTCCGTAGATACATTCTTCTTTATCAGGTATGTGTTCTATTAATTATATCTCGTATATATAAAATTAGGTAAATAAAAAATTAGGCATCATCTGGGAATTAATTTGATCATTAAAATATTGGAAAGAATTGAAATATTTTCATTAATAATGTAATAATTATATATATTATATATTATATATCTTACGGATCACCCCTACGCAACATAAAAGTAATATTAAAATGTAATATAAACTTTCTGTTTCAGTGGATGCTTGGTAACATTTCTATATTACCGTACAATCGCAAATAAAAGGTTGCAGGAAAGAGAAATAATGAAGGGATATCGTGGCCAAGTTTTGCAATTTTTGGCAATGATGTGGTACAGGTACTTTCGCTTGACTCCGGTCTACCTCTTGGTGATCGGCCTGATTCAGATATCAATGAAGTGGTACCATGACCACTCCATGATCGAACTACCCGCGCTGGATTATAAGACCTGCGAGAAATTCTGGTGGCGCAACGCCTTGTATATAAATACTTATTTCGATATGGACGACCGAGTAAGCGCATCTCTGCATGATTCAAGCCGTGAATTTCGATTGATTTATCACGGTCACTAGGTTAAAGATAAATTCTGCAATTGATTTCCTTTCTTTTGACAGCAGTAAATTTTCCTATGGATAAAAATAAAACATATTTTATAGAAAATATCCTATAAGAAAGAAGCATAACGTTTAATTTTAATATGTCAGAGGATTGGCCATAAATAGAAATTTTTTAATGCAATATAATAATAGCTTAATATGTAAAAAAAGAACAATTTTTTAATACAGTATCATTTTTCCAAAATTGTATATTGTATAAAATATTTAATTATTTTAATTTTGTTCTATGAAAATCACGTATGAGTAAACTGAAATGAAATCTCAATATTACATAAAATTGTGACTCTACGTTATGCATTCTTATATGTGGAACAGGCATGATTCATTATAATATTACTATCTCATTGATTTCTCATTGATCAAACATTAATTGATCCTACAGTGTATCGTCTGGAGCTGGTACCTAGCAAACGACACACAATTCTACACCGTGGGAATAATCATTCTAATAATCGGAGCAAGGTAAGGAAAACAGTGAGAGGAAGCACTCAACCAGGAAAAATACAAGCGATTTAAACGCGATCATCGTGAACGTTACCTAACCGATTTTCCTTCGTAGCTTTCTACCGACAGCTGTATTCATCGCAGCTTTCTTTTTGATCTCCTCTTGGATTACAACGGCGATAATTACTTTGAACACCAGACATGTGCCAAGGTAAGCATGCACGCATACATAACACTCTCATCTGCCTCTAAAACATATTCCGCTACATTTATCCAATAAACACATCAAGCATGAAGAACCGCAAAAAAAGATAAATAAACATATTTCCAGCATACGCGACCCGTTCGCGCATTATGAGAGTCTCTATGACAAGCCATGGACGAGAATAGGACCATATCTCATAGGGATGGCCACTGGTTGGTATCTCTTCAAAATCGACTGCCAGGTGAAGATGAATAAAGTAAGTAAACCACTTTCGCATACATGGATAATATTTACCATGCTTTCGAAACCTGTCCATATTAAATAATACGAAAATATGTAATTGTATAACTTTACTTTACAATTTTACATAAGCGATTACGCGTGCACTGCAAGCATGTGTAACGCAATACATAATCAACGTGTGTAATCTTACTCGCATAAATATCTCGTTATAACGAACAATACTGCAGTTGATACACGAGTCCCATAATTGCAGGTTGTCGTTGTATTGGGTTGGATTCTTTCTCTCACCACAATGATAAGTATAGTGTACGGATTGCACGGAACTACTTTCGGACCGATATTGTCTGCTCTTTATACGGCTCTGTCACATTCCGGATGGGCAGTATGCTTAGCATGGATTTTGATCGCCTGTGTCACCAACCATGGGGGTAAATATCACAGCAAAGATCATCATTCTTACATTTGACTTATGTGTATATCTTAAACACTTTGGACTCATCACCTAAATCTATTATCTATATAAATAAGTTTCAAATAAAAGATTTTTAAAATAATATAACTTTCAGGTATAGCAAACCATATATTATCATGGAAATATCTGTACCCTATCTCCAGGTTGACTTATTGCGCGTATTTAGTGCATCCTGCACTTGTGCGAGCCATGATTTTGCAGGGTGAAAGTTCATGGCATCTTACGTACGGCTTTATGGTATATATTTCTTATTCTTACATTCTCTCTCTTTTTGCAGTATATATTTTTCCTTATACAGATATATCACTTTGTATCATCAAAAAATCAAATCAAATACTCAAAAAATTTGTATATTTATAATATAAAATTTGGTATATTTATAATATAAAATATTTAATAAATCTAAGGATTGGATGCACACGTTGATAAGCATTTGATAAAAAGAATACTGATCACAGAGAACATTATCAGAATAATTAGATAAAAATATTAAATTTACTTTTTATGTATTTCTACTCTTGAAGATATTATACTAAGCTAGTTTTTGCCGCTTTTTTTGCTTAATTAATATGAAACTAATTCATGAAACTAGCCCATGTACGATAAATTAAAATATTCATGTAGAATATATGTACAAAATATTTTTCTTAATAATTTAAAACTTTCGGAAACAGAAAAAATTTCTTAAAATAATTTGTTTTAAGCGGCATTTGATAAGATATAAAAAAAAAGTATAATACTCTCAATCGGTATCTCAGTCTAATCCAGCATAAAACGAAACATTATGTGATATGTTAGAGATCTTTCATACCAACAAGCTAGACTAATATATAAAAGCAAAGTTTTATTTTCTGTTCATTTAAAAACTAAATTGCAAACCGCAATTGCGTTAAACAATGAGATATACGTAAATAGAGTAAATGTAAGCATTAATTATTACTATTCCTTAATATCGAAAACTATTTAATGTAAATTATCTACTAATTTTGCAAAAACATAAATGAATCAACAAGAAGTAATTGACATTAAGTTGATAACACAGTAGTGTATATTTTAAATACATGAAAATAAAGTAAAAGTAAAAAGTAAAAAGTTTTATTATCGATCTGTGCAAAAACAATATAGGTGTATTTCAACACACGCCGCTAGATTCCGACTCATTGTACTCCAACCACGTTGGAGTGAAAGTACTTTGTAAAGATACTGCTTTATAGTTTTTACAATAATTAACTCTTTGTTAATTATCCTTATATCTAAAACCATATTTTTTCAAAAACAGATATCTATGTATGAGAGTAAATATTATTTCTATTTAAATATTATTATATTTAATTATATTATATTATTTATATTATAATATTATATTATTATATTTATTATATATAAATATTATTTATATTTCCTTCTTTCAAGAATCATATTCTTTCAAACATATATTTATAAAATCTTATATGCTGATATTGGTATATTTTACAGGCAGTTTTATTTTTTGGAGCTGTAGTGGCATCGTACGCTGCATCATTATTTCTCAGCCTACTTTTTGAAGCACCAATAGTGTCTCTACTGAGGATAGTTCATCCCTTAAGAGCATGGAAATAATTACACCATGGAAATAATTCCGCTATTTTGTGTGTTTTGATCATCATTGTAGAATGAAGATATTTGGGAATCACACATTACAATTTCCAAAACTTTTATTACCTATAACTTTGGTAAAAACGCGTTACTGCGTGTAAGTAAAAATATGCATGAGATTAATATGATGGAAAATACTACTATTTATTGATAATTATTGGAAATACACTATATATACAGAATGTAATGTAGATAGAACAGGTGATTATTGCATGAAATAATTAAATGTTTTGATAGTATGGAATAAGATTTGTATACTTATTTTTCACGTATGTTTTTTACTTTAATATTGTGTAAATATAAATTATTTTATAACATATATGTGATATGCAATTATTTTATAACATATATGTGATATGCCTATTTAACATAAAAAATCGATTTCACCATTATAAAAATGCATGGAAGATTCAACTAATTTATGATTTAAAAATCCAAGATTTTTCAGGTTCAGCAAATATAGCTCATTTCAGTTTCCATTAATTTTATTTTTGCGTGCAGAGAAATAAATCGTCATTTATTTATTCGGCTGATAAAATATACAAACGTAAATATCTTCTACTATCACATACTATCACATAACGAGAACTTATGAAAATGTTGTATTTTATGCTTTGAACTAAAAGAAACATACAAATGCAACATTGTGAAGTTTTAAAGAATAAAATATGAGAATAAAATCCAAATATCTACTCAAGTCATTTCACTTTTTTGAAGAAAGTTTCATAATTTACATTACCTATTGAAAAAAATTAAATTACTTCACATATATTCACATATATATAAAGATCAAAGTTAATATAAATTATAAGAAATAAAGTTCGAGAGATTTTACATCCTGCAGATATTATTTACACATTCGTATAACTACAATAGATTATTATAAAATTGCAAGTAATAATTACAATAAAATTTCAAGAATTTATATCTCATAATTATATATATCAATGTTTAGTTTTTTGCCAAGCGTGTATTTATCTATTAAAGTTTTTAAAATCCGAATTAACGATTACTTTTTTGTGACGTAGACTTTTCAACATTTCTTATTCTGCTTTTATATGACGTTTCTTCGATATTACCAGTAACTACGAACGAGAAGATCGTCGTTGAAGAATCTCGTAAAGGAAAAAAGAAGTTTCAGCATGACCAAACAGCCAATGATAGTCTGTCAAAGAATTCGTAAGAAAGGGAAAGAGAGACATCCTCTAATAGTATGAAATTTCACGGTGAAACTTCTAGGTTCTGTCGTTAATCTGGCACCAACTCATGCGAAACAACGTTGAAAGTTTTGCAATTTATTACTCGAAGCAGCATAGTTTGCATTGCACACTCTATTGTAAGTTCTCTCGCACCAATTAATTTGTCATTAATTAAAACGGCAGATGCAGTAACTAAGAAATTTTTGGTTGTAAATTAAAGATACTGTCGACAATATCACACATTAATGTTACAATTGTAATTTTGATAGCCATTTTTTTCTTTCCTTTTCTTCAAGATAAAGAATAAAAGAATAGGAATAAAACATTGCATCACGTTATCTGATCACATTAAAATGCTCTTCTCTTATTACGCGATAGTGTATGATTTATATCCATTATTACGATGATACTCTACGAAATATTTTTCGTACTTTAGTGGCTCTTACAAAATTTTTATTTCACCGATACGCAATACCGATTCTTAAACCTGTCAGATTGAAGAAAGATGGGCATTTCTCTTACACACTATGTGCGAAGCCGGAAATACAGTTATGCAACGTACTTACGCTTAAAAGTGATAGCAATGACGCGCAATTCCATGGATTCCATTAGTATGAGACACGTACAGTCCTCGAAACTATAAATTCATAAATGCAAAATTAGATGCTTTCAGAGCGGTTTCAAAAGCATTAAGATTGATATCAAATATCCTCTTTCGACACATTCAAAACTTGTGCCAAAATAAAGTATGCTGCTCTTTCGTTTAATCTAAGAAATCTGGATCAGTTTCTTTGGAATTTTAATTTTAATTTTAATGATAAATTATAATCACGTCTATATCTCTCTTTCTCTCCCCCTTCCTCTGTTTTTCTTTCCTATCATGTCCACAATGATGTCTGTGATTTTTGCCTGAATTTTAACGGCACGTTCGCGTTAACGCATGTTGACTTTTTCGGCAAAAATTTGCATATTCAAACTGCTTTTAGTTCCAACTTATTGTTAGTAATTTCAATTAAAGGATTTTAAGACTGACAAAAATTTGTCTAACCATCAGACTGTTGCGAGCATACGTGCCAATGAATTCATATTGTCCCTCTGCTCGCGTGCTTACCACGCGCGTGGAGAGTTTAAGTTTTCAGATTTCACTCTATAGGGAGACTGCGCCCCACCATCCTCTTCATTATAGACGCGAGACATTTCAGAACCATTGGCCGGGCTACAATCCGCTCGTGCGATACAGTTGATCCGTGGTCATCCACCAAGGAAGGAGGGATCCACTTGAACACAAACTATCATCCTCTTTGCATTGTCTTCTTTTTTCTCATCTCAAAAGCGGACGCCACAACAATATCCACGTCTCGAAGCTATCATGAGTTTTAACAAACCGCGTTATCAAGAATTCACATAACAATTGCGCCAAATTGCGAATCAAGAATAATCAATCGATCAAGGAAGATCCAGATCAAGATTAAATCGTGTAACAAGTGCCACAACGAGAAGAACTCTTGACAATGACAGCATCCTGACACAAGATTGATATCCAATTTATACTACGGTTGTCTCAAGGGTGTCTCTGTCAGCGGACCGCGAACATCAGTAGACGAAAAGAAGAATCTTGCTTGAAGATCAATTTTAAAAACTCGTGGAATATCGCCAATGATGTGGATTCGTGATCAGTGATCTCACGCTAGTTTCCTTTAAACGTGTCACACATCTTTTCTGTGAACATTTACGAGACGAACATGTGGAACGCGATGCGTTTTCCGTTCATCGCCTTACTTGCACTTCTCGTGATCTACGCCGAAGGAGTATCTGCCGATATTCCGAATGGTGCCGTGCAGGAACCGATTCTTCGAGTAAAAAACTTGCCAACGACAATTAACGTAGTCGATAAAAAAAACTGGACCAGTCTGTCGAACGTGCTGGATGTTTTTAGTGCACATAATTTAGTCAAAAATTGGGCCGAAGGAGAGTACGCAATCGGAGCACAATGCAGCAAAGACATCACGACGTACGTCGAAGCTTTGAAGAATAAAGAATTGTGGGCTCTCAAAGGTAAGATATATTTATTTATCACACTATTTATCACTTTAATTAAATCGTATTTCAATATTGATCTTAAATTTCAAAATTTTATTAATATCACATATCTTTTCTTTTAACAAATAAAACGAAAAAGTTACGCAATAAGAAAACTGAAAAGTATTAATAAGATTTTATAGTTAAATTAAAAATTTTTAAATATTATATAGATTTGATATAAAAGCTTTCGTTTTTTATTTTGTGAAATACTTGATGACTTAATGATCAAGAAAAGGGAAAATAAATATATTTCATTGCATGATGCAATTACGATTAACATAAGACATAATTACGCAAAAGATTTCTGATTAAGTAATTTATAACGAGACTTATGTAGTATATTTTAAGTTACTGACGAATCTAAGAATTTCACATCATTCATTATAATCAATTTTTAATACTAGAGTATAGATTACATAACGATTAAGCTTCTTTTATATAATTAATAACATTTAATGGCACAAAGCAACATACTTTAGCTAGTCATGCACATCATATTAGATATAAAATTTTTTATTTTTGATCTAATTAGATTATATATTAATCAAATTACATCTTCTACATGGAACAACTTTTTCTTCACTATTAAATACGTAACTTCCTATGCGCTATAACTTTCTCCCTGATTCAGCTTTCTATGTTTCGTTCCACTGCAGATAATTGTACTAAAGTATTCAGTATGATATGCAAGTAATTCGAATGATTCCTTTCAGTTACATCACTGAAAAACGTAATTCGACTGTTGTTATTTTAATTGGGTTTCTGTGATTAGGATAGATCCCCTTTATTAAAATATTACACTTAACTATAGAATATATAGATGAAAGTAATCAATCTCAAGTTGACTTTAATGTTATAAAATCTTAATTCAAAACCCAATTGAATAAGATAATTAATGTTGAGCATTACAAGAGTGTTTTGTTCCTTTCCTTCAGTAAAGGCAAGATCTAAAATCATCTTGGAAAGTTCGCATTTGAGATTAACGGCGAGAAAACACTTGAAGACACTCACAAGACTCGAGTTACGTTATTCGTTCCACATTTATCAAAGAAATGGGACATCCACAAACGTCAGAGTTGTATTGACGGATCGGTCAGGAACATTTTCACTAAACACAGTACCGTCTTTCCGGCTCCCCTGGTTTGCCTACTTTCGTCGAGAGATTTCACTTTTAGCGATACAACAAAGAGAAGAGAAAGAGAAGGCGATCAAAACGGCGCCGATTTCGTCAGAAACGGCCGACGTGATGCCGGTCAGCGCAAGTCGCACCTTCAATGCTTCACTTTCCTCGGTCAATACCACTTTTCACTCATTCGCCAAGCACGCGCGTGTTGCCTTGTAGAATGCGGCTGCCTTGAGAACAAGGACATCCAACCGACTACTTCTGAATTTTTTATTTTCATTTGAATGAATCCATGTCCGAAAAGAAAAATTACGTCTGAAGATTTCGGTTCAAAACGAGGTGTACGATCTGACAGTCACGTATCATACTCTCTGAGATATTCAAATATTTTCATATAATATTCATTATTTGCGAGGCAGATGAAACTTTAGATAAATTTTGAAGTTTTATTCTTTCCAGTTCATTCCTCTTTACAAATGGGAATTTCCTCTATTGTTCAATATTCAAACATATCATTAATGTAGATATTATTTCGTACTACATTTCGTTCTCAGTATTCTCAAACTACATTTGCAAACTGTTTTTTTCTTTCTTTGAATTTTCTCATCGAACAAGAACTTCCAAGAAAGCCTGCCCAGCATCTGCCGTTCAGATAGATATCTTAAGTGGGTCAGGGTTTACCGTCTCGCGTTTTATTCTTGCGATACATTGCCTCCAGTTTCAGAAATATTATTAATGAACCTATCAACGCATTTTACGGAAGAAAATTGACGGCCATTTCTGATTTCTCAATTTTTGCACACGAACTGTGTGCAATCAACGATTTCCTGGCAATCGTCAACAATCATCATGCTCGTAAAACAACGCCGGTGCTTAACTGAAGCTCATCGCTGAAAAACACCTTAATCAGCGTCAGCACTTTCACCCTCGGCGAGTCCACGATATGCATCATCGTGGCGGCATTCGTGAATTTTGCAGAGTTCACGTGCGAGGAAAGGTGAAAGGTGCCGGCACACTAGGAAACATCGTTAGAGGAGACATCGCCGTATGATACTCGAAGCGCACGAACCCCATTGCTCTTTCAACTTTCGGACGCGTTATTTTCTCACGTACGATGCATCCGGTTGTACATGACGTTCCGCCGAGAGAATGTCACTTCCTGGTTTCTACCAGCTACAGGTCAAAATCTGCTGAGAAAGGATGTCATTATCAGACTGCATGCATAAAACAGCACACTGGATGAAAGCGGAGTAGAATTATATCTTGCTTTTCTGTTTTGAGAAACAGAAGATTCGTAAAGGTTCTTGATGCATAATACATTATCTATTTATTTCAAGGCGAAACAATTCACGATCTCGCAGCGAATTTCTTATAAAATTTCTTATAAGAATCTAAGACTATATTATTCTTACGGATCTATCTGTATGAAACTGAACAATGCTTGCAAGAAAGATCGTAATCGCCCATGTTCCACGAGCTAGATATAATTATTTCATTATGAGATTAACCAGCTAATTGAAATATAATGTGAAGAAAAGTGACATGATTTCAATCAAGTCTTGATTATCTCACGTTTCTTTGTGCCCTTGGAAAATACTGATGATAGGATAAGGTTCTGATCATCTATCCGATGATCTGTCCGATGATCTGTTGCGTAAAGTGATCTCTCGCGGCGATTCCGATAGACAATAAAATTGCATGCGTCAAGTTTATACGCACAACGTGATGTGTGTAATCTGTGTTTTACAATCGGATTGTAAAGGCGAAGACGTCACTCGGCATTAGAAAGTCAGTCCAAATCAGAATTGCAATTATTGGAATTATACTATTCGAGAAGGGAGGATTACGTGACAGACGGGAATGAAATCGCAAGCTTTCGCTTTCGCGGAAACGTACTTCTTTAACGGGCAAAACGATTTGCTCCCGGTAACATCGATCATTGCATGTGTATCAATGCAGTTGCACTCGAGCATTTATGCGGTAATCTGTATATATAAGCCTCAAATGATTCAACATTACGATTACATATAAATTTCTCTCTCTTTCTCTCTTTCTTTCTCATTGT
Organism: Ooceraea biroi; assembly: GCF_003672135.1. Classification (NCBI taxonomy): domain Eukaryota; kingdom Metazoa; phylum Arthropoda; class Insecta; order Hymenoptera; family Formicidae; genus Ooceraea; species Ooceraea biroi. The sequence continues at coordinate 6,068,881 of NC_039506.1, forward strand.
CACTATTAACGGCTCAAAATTCTGTAAAAGTTCTCCTTGCACTGCTCGTGCCCAAAATTGATATCCTATTGATTATAAATGTTAATTATTTCAGATTTAATTGATTCTTTTCTTTTAGAAACTAAAATCTAAAAACATATACAGAAAGTTAATTTGCTGTCATCAAGTTTTCAAGCAAGTTTGCGAACAACGTACTATAATTTTGACGCCGATTAAGTAATTTCTGTTAAACTCTTTTGTCATAGGCAAGGGTTAATCGCTAATTTATAATGGATGATGATTGACGATAAAATTAAATGAAATTAGCTGCTACCGGTAAAATGATACTGGTCGCAGTAATGTCATTAAATGTGGCTATCAACCGCGATTCCCGTAATATTACTTTACTCTATGATGCGAAGATATTTCCTCATTTGCAATAAAGCAACTCATGACAGGATCAGTCGAAAAAAAACGGTGGCAGAAAAAAAGAAACGAATACTGCGTTGTAATAATTAATTCTTGTTTTCACTCAGTACTTATAATTTATAATGTGCAGACATCAACGTAACGTAATATATAAACTGTACGTTGATTACAAATGAGCGTAACACTAAGAATAAATGAAATCGACACGTAACTAGGCAGCAATTAAAATGGATGATAACGTTCCTAACAATCTGACTGTAATAATAACCACTATACAGATAATCGTTATGCAAGTTTATAATTGTAATAGGACATGTGCGCTTTATTTTATCTTCTACTTTTTAAAATTAATTCAATCAATCAATTTACTTTTTAAAATCAATTAAAGCAATCGATTATAAGAATTTTGGAATTTATTACAAAAAATAGGGAAGAAATTTTAAGAAAAAGATTCAAATACCATAAATGTTTTCGCTACTTATTAACTTTGTTAATGTGCAAGAAAATCTCTGGAGCTTTCTCGAGATTCCAACGTTTCAAGAAAGTGATAGTCCTGCGTGGACCAAAATGCAAATTAAACGGAGAGAAACACAAAGTAGAAAGTATACGTCGCACCATAAGTTGTCGTCATACAAGCCTAAAAACTGACACAAATATGTTTGCTCATTCTTTAACTGTACTTTCAGTGTAACCTACTTTATGTTTACAACAGTAAATCGCTAAACACTTCCACTATTGCATTTGCTAATCCATTTTACTATTTACCTAAATCAAATCTTACATCACTTCGCAAATTAGAATTCTAAGTTTGCGAATAATTGTGGTCAAAGCTTTCGCTATCCAAATGATATTCTAATGAGATAAACTACCATCTATGAGAAAAATAACACAATAGCTATAATACTCATGCAGATAATAAAATTAATTAGAGTGAGTGCGTGTATGGTCTGGAATGGAGGAATGAGTGGCTTAAGTTATTTTCTGTAAAGCAAGTCCCCTTCTTAGCTAGAAGCTGAAAGAATAAACGGTTATCTGTCTATAATAAAATTAATTTATTAAATTAAATATTACCAGACTGAGATGTACAAACGTATTAAATATTTGCATATTATCATAAACAGAATTTGATTAAATTAAAATTAATTAATTGTTTCCTAATAGTCAATAAAAAAGAAAGTCCATCATTGCAACCGATCGTTTCACCAGTGGCCAATTATGGGCTCACTTTGAAAAGTACTAATCTATTGTTGCAATAACGCGACCATAAATGACAGCTAAGGCGTTGCACGTTAGAAACGAGATGCGTTTCACTTTCATGTATCGAGGTTATTACATTTTCGTGCATGCCGGAAAAAGAAAGTTATCATGTCTCTTCGGGACATATATTTTGTCAATCTAAAGGAAAGTACATTCACTTTCATTTGCGAGAATCGATGTTATAGGATAAGCCCCTGACATCTTCTTAGCAGGAAGTAGAAAATATTACCGCGATTAAATTAATACAATGTTATATGTATTTATAATAAAACACGTAGCAGGATAGTTAGTCCATAATGTATCATTCTGTATAATTAGCCGCAATATTCTGTGATGCCTTCCTATCAGATAAACAGAGATTTTATTTAACGCTCAACATCAATCAAAACAGTCCATTGCATATTTAATTGAGCAATCATGAATCTGCTTAAGAAATTTGTTTACTAAGATAAGATATACTTTACATGGAAAGATCAAAAAGATCTTGAAATGAAGGTAAATCGGATGAACGATCACTCAAGGTTTGCAAATTTCTTTTGCAAATTCCAATTAATTGGACGTCTTTCGTCAGAATATCATGCGAAAAAAATTCAAATATTTTCCTTCGAATTAACAATCAAGGATAGTAATCATTAGTAAGACCTCCATCGATTTATAGAAGCACGCCAATGCCAGACAGACATTAATATTGCCACTGTCAGGTTGAGCATTAGTATTGCAACATTAACGTGGTTCAAGTGTACAAGCACGTTTCTCTTTCCGAATTGCTTTCTCGGATATGCTACGTGCGTAGATTGACACGTACGGACATGCATTTAAAAAAGGTAATTAACAAGTTTGTGATAACTAAAAATGCACATACTGAATCACTAGTTATATTTTGGGTTAAGTTGTAAAAAATATTTTATATGTACTTGCTAATTAATGTTAACATTTTTCGTTATTCCAAATTAAAAGAAGTAAAAGAAGTAAAATCGAATTAACGTTTCTTTCAAGAGAAACACGCTGCATAAAATGTGCGACATAACACTATTATTTTCTTCACAAGATCACTTTTTTTAGCCTTCAATATCATCGAGTGTCGGCGTATGTATGACGTTTCTTGATTGAACGTTTTCTTCCAAATATACGTAAAATTACTCTGATTGCAACATACACTGAATACTTAATAATATACTCAAAATAATTGATACATATAATGTTATATATATATATATATATATATATATATATTATATATATATATTATTCTATATATATATATATATATATTGAATCTTTCAAAAATTATTTTTAAACGCGGTTTGCGATATAAATTATCTGCAACATTTTTAATCGCATTAGTTTTTTAAATTCTTTTTATAACAATATATGATTTTTATTCTTACCATTATATCATGTTTAGATAATTTTAATGATGTAAATTACAATGTATGCGCTATTATTACAGTGGTTCTCGGCATATTAACATCGCAAACTGCCAATCAAGATTATGTCGCGAAGTGTATTTGTGATAACAATAAGCTGTAATATATGCAATGTCTATAATATTTTTAATAGCTCTTTAAGGATAAACAATGTACAATTGTAGAATAAATGTATTAATTTATATACCAAATAACCGGTTATTTGGTATATAAATTTTCATGTCAAATAACGACCCTGACATCAAGGCTGAGTGGAATTAGCATTCGGGCTATAATAAAAATTATTCTGAGTATAGGAATTCAATTGGAATATACAATAATGCATCAAAGATCATTACGGCACAGTTTAGTATGGTGTTATCATAGTCCATGAACTTTAATTAGCAGTACAAACCTCGACAGTGAACGTATTACAGCTAGCAGAGTAGATGCAATTATTTCATTATAAACCGGTTACATTTCTAGCTTGCAACACACTCATTCAGGTGTCTTGAGAAATTCGAAACTATCTGCAATATTTGTTTCTTATAAACATGTCAAATCGAAGATCACAGTTTTATATAAACATTATCTTAATCTCAAAGCTTTTACAAAAGCTTTCCATAAATTCAATATCCGAATTGTCGTAAAATGTGATTTTCGTATGTAATTCTTGAAATATTTATATTACATTTTACGCTTTATAAGCCAGAAATCTATATTTTAAGAAGAAAAATATTCTAAGGATATATTTCAATGGATTTAAATAAATTGATCTGCGAATTTATTGTCGAATTCTTTATCAATAGTTGCATCTGGCTCTCTCTTGTTATATTTTATTTTAAAGATTATGTAGTGAAACAAATTGTACGTTTTGTGAAGCATTACTGTATATGTATGGAATTAAAACTAAAATTATTCCGATTCCAAGATCGAGTGTTGCATTCACCTTTTGTATGGAAATAAACCGAATCACGTGCCAAGCTTGAACTTGACTTTGATACCATAATAGAGAGTTGTGACTCATTGCTCAAAATTCATTGTCATTCTAATCCGACTATAAATACGTATATGTTGCACACAAATTGCCAAACATCGATGATTTCAACAGACATCTTTCGAAATCGGAGATTGAAAGAGTCCCAATTCTGCCCAATCTTGTTTATTTTCTTATTTTATCTCTATCATATATGTAGATCTTTTCGCATAAATGCAAAATCACTGGACGTTTCAGAAATAGAGGAGAAAAGACAGCGAAAAGTCTTACCTAATTCATTACATATACCAAGCGCGTGGCAATCATTCTGTCATCATATCTAATAAATTTGGAATGTAAATACGGAAATCTTAGACCTTTTCAAACAAACCTGTTTATAGGTTTGCGTGTATTATGTGTTACGGTTAGACATACCGCGAATAATAGTCCTATAATTTCATCTAGGTAATGACCACAATTGAACAATCTTTTTGCGTCTACTTTTTACGTTGCATTGACTTACTTTTATGCACAACATGTGATTAATAGACGCACAATTTTTATACTTCTGCAGAGTGAAAAACTTGGATAGGATTACAAACACTATTTTTAGATCATGGCAATATTTCTCTCTAACCGCATAGTGAATAGTGAAGATGGAAAAAAGAATAAATAATGATACTCCTTGTAACAAGAAGTGCTTAAGAAAATAAGAAAAGAAATGCGTAATTGACAGAACACGATTCTGCAGTATGATCAAGGAAGTCAACCTCTATACCTGGTGTCCTCTAAAGCATACTTGATAGTATTGATAGATTCAATGATGAAGCAAGTTATATGACATTTAAAGCTGCAATACTCAATGAAATATTTCATTTGTATCAAATTTCGAAATTCCCATGAAAAGGAAATTTACGATAATTCTCTGGTTAAAAGATTCAGTATTGAAATTAATAAAATATTCATGACTGCTCCACTAATATCGTGCAATAAAAGACATTAGAGTGGTTTTAAAGAAGTCTACGATTAAAAGTATTTTTGAAAGAAGAATGCTTCAGACTCTAAAAAAATAAACGATGATAATATTTATCGAAGAAATAAGATAAAATTTTTGCAAACTTAATTGACTGTTTGATATTATTCAATTGCTTTAACCAAAATTAAAAGGAAGTACGAGTCAGCCGAAATATAAGAAAGACGTTCCTAAATCTCTCTCGCGCAAAAACGATGACGTCGCTCACAGTCGCAAACATGCAGCCGCAAGTGACGTAACGAGTTCGCGATCAAACTACGGCCTATGTAATACAGTGCCGTAAATCCTCCGTCATGCTGACGATTAGATAATATCTCAAGTAGAAAGTATATACTTCGTTGAAGGATCACGATGTAAGCCTTGCCGTCGTAACACCTTCCCAATGAAAACTGTTTGCGGTAACGAGAATACGGTATTACTTCTTCACAAAAAAGCTCGCGTGTTCTCACTGTGCACGTACGGCAATTACGCAGACCAGTTATTTAATCAGATGGATATTATCGCGTTCCGACATTTAGAAGAAGACTAATTTTATATTAGATAATAGCAGATACTGCGTTGGTTAGTTTACAACCGGGTGGAATACTAGTAAAAAGGACTATGGAATTGTGCATGAATAATTATGACCTGGTTACAGTTACGTAAAATAAAACAAAACAAATTACATATTTACGTAACTAGAGTTTCAATGATGACATAATTAAAAAGACAAGATGAAATCAGTTCAAAATCTCAAATCACGAAGATCTCTAACACATTTCTTCACTCCAAGGCTGTTGATTTTCACTCTCACGAGTCGTCGACCTACTTTGGATAGAAATACTTTCGCCGCATTCAACGACTGACCACTTCCGTTTCGATCGTCACAGTTTTTTAATGAAAGCGTTTCTCGTCATCTGCTCGATTACTTTCGCTATCTTTTCGTTATGTCTTAATATTTCAGGATTAATTTTGATGACGGATATTTCTTATGTAAGAGTAATAGAATAATGTTACAAAATATCGAGCAATATAAATTTCGTTACTACGTTTTAATAACAGAATTAAAAATTTTAACATCAATGCTTTCATGTTTATGAAGAAATTGCTTATTTTACATGAATTTATGGAATATAAAGAGAATATATATATTTATAAAATATAAAGAACATTTATATTTTTTCATGTAGTAATTTAATTATTGTTTTTGTGTTTCAATAGTGGATGATGCGTCGGGTAGATTTACCAATGGATTCTTCTGGGGTAATTCTTATTTCACCGGATCGGCGACAGAATGTGACTATATCGGAGAAATTCATACCCGGAAAAATTCCAAAATCAATGTGGAATCGTCAATTGAAGAGGTACGAGAATTTAACGCAGAGCCGCGGAAAACGATGAATTTCGGCCTAAGCGGGACCAATACCTGGATCCAAACTACATCTACCGATGTACCACCTTATCATCTAGGATTTTATATGATGAGAATTTTTATAAACGCATCTCAATATACAGCAGTAAGTAACGTTAACATCATTTGTTTTATTTAAAAACATTATTAAGTACTTTTCTATTTCACATACGAAGATACGCGATATATCATTTCAATATATCATTTTCTATTACAAACAATTAAATTCATAAACAAAACAAAACATTAATAAAACTACTATTCTCATGAAATTATATGAAGAAATTTGTCAATATCCATTAAAAATTATTCATTCTTTCATTTCTCAATCTATAGTCTTGCGTACATAAATATTAGAAACAAGATTTTTCGCAGCAAATTTTTCAATTAGGTATTGCTCGTCTGAAAAGAAAGACTTTTTGTAAAACTTGTGTTTTAATTGTTTATTATTTTACATGATTAAAGTATCTAAATTATTATTTTTATTTCAGACACGATTGATTCATCTCGGAGTCTGTCTTCCATTCTCATGTACGGCCTCAGATGTAGCTATAATCGGTAAACTCGCTGCGGGAGAATTTGCAGCAAAACACTCATCTATCGAAAAAGTCCGAGATCAACATAATTTATATGACATGTTCTCAGATCCTGTCTTCTGGTGTTTGTTGTAAGTTCAAAAGAGATTCAAGAGAAATTTAGAAATTATTGACTATCATAAGATTAAATTACCAAAAAATTACAAAATATTTTGTCAAAAATAATACTAGTAAAATGCGCGCATGAACATTAAAATCGATATGTTTTAGCGGTGTCAGCTTAGTGGTCCTAATACTGATGATCCTCGGTACCGGATACGACTATTACCTACTGAAAAAGTTAACCCGCAAAAGAAATGTAATTTACGATTTGGAGAAACACGGGAAACTCGATCATCTCACAAATGGCAATCGGAAGGCACTAAATGGTAAAAGAATCAATATTAGCATCTAAGGACTTCCGATGTTCTGATCTGACAGTCGTGTTGCATCTATCGTTATTTGTACCAATAGACGATATAGCATTGGCACATTAAGATAATAGCGATTGATTGCTGTTTTCATAAAAACATGTTTCTTATGCATCCTTTTACATTTCTCTTCAATCTTCTTTTCAAACATCAATTATTTAATCAGTCTAAAGTCAATGTCTTCTTAATAAAAATTTTGACACGCATATACACACATGCGATATTTTTTCCCAATTTTTTTATTATTCCAAAATTTTTATTGAAGTCTGTTCTAAAAAACTAAAAGATCAGTAAACAGAAAATGTGGAAAATCTTTACAAAATTAAACTAAGAATTAAATGAGAAAAAGAATCAAACAATAAAAGACAAAATATATCTCAGCAAGATAATAATTTGCGAAGAAAATCGCTATTAGCTTAATATATCAATAACTAACTTGTTTTGAATAACTTTAAAAGATCATAATCGCGATACATGATTTATATAGCGATACATTGTAAGATAAAGTACACAAGCTAACATAAGAAACGACCACTTTTCACACAGACTATCAAGACAAGACAAGGACTGTCTCAAAAGTAGTGACACGATTTATTATTATATTCCGTAGCTTTTCAAGGTAAGGTCTACCTTCCTGTTCCAGTAGCAGATTCTAACACCAACGGAGTGCAGCGGATCAACAATAATAACGATCACGAGAACAGCTTGCAGTCGTCTACTACAGAGGAACAGCAGGAGCTCAGTACGTTGAATTTTTGTATGAATAATAAGAAGTGCGTTTTGTATCGAATTCTCGTCTATCATTTTTAATTAGCACTTTTTGTCGCGCTTTTTCAACACTCCTGTTATTTTTGCAGACGTCTTTGAGGAACTTTTACTTTCATTCTCCATTCCCGCCAACGTGGCAACCATCTGCGACCGTAATGTGGGTGGTGACACTATCAGCACCGTCCATGGACTCAGGGCGATATCGATGGCATGGGTCATCCTCGGGCATACGTGCATCGTCCTTTTCAAGTACTCGGACAATATGGAATATCGCAAAGTGGTGGAGAAGAGATTCCTCTTCCAGACTATCACAAACGGGGCCTTTAGTGTCGATACGTTCTTCTTCATGGGCGGCTTGCTCGTGAGCTTCCTGTACTTCAGAACCAATGCTAAGGGAGACTTGAAGAGGCTCACGCAAGGCACGCGAGGCTTCCTCGCGGGCAGCCTGAAATTCATCGGACTTCTTCTGTACAGATTCAGTAGGCTCACCGCACCGTACATGTTTGTACTAGGTGTGGTCGAGGTCTCGATGAAGTATTTCCACGCAAACTCCGTTTTCGAGCCTCCTACGGCGGACCATTATAATTGTCCCAATTATTGGTGGAGAAATTTGCTCTATATCAATACTTGGTTTCCCGTCGAGGAAATGGTATGTCTTTCATTTTATGTTAACGTACCAAAGAATTCCGGATATTGATTAACAAGAATTTATTACGTAAACGATAAAAGTGTTGCCTGTTATTGCCGTGTTATTATCTGTTGTTCTCGTAAATTAGGATTATTTCTTTCCAAACTTGAACTTCAAAGTATTAACCCTTACACCATCTCTTAATTTAATTAATGATCCTTTGAGTCGCCAGTGAAGAACAATAGAACGTGTTTATTAACGACCAAACTGGCCAAGCCGTAATAACAATATCACAACGTTTCAGCCGATAGTTTCGGAGTCAGTAACAGACCGTGATCATGGAGGTTGGTTGCTGACGTGGTTATGAAATCCCTTTGTTCTTTTTGAAACGATCGTTTTCGGCAAAAGACGATTATTGTACTGTCACTTGAGAAGGGCCGAAACTGTCGGCTGAAACGTTGTGATATTGTTATTACGGCTTGGCCAGTTTGGTCGTTAATAAACACGTTCTATCTCTTAATTTACTTCTTGATTTTGTTTACAAATTTTATTCTATCATCATAGAGATTCGTAAATGTTGCAGTGTATGCTTTGGAGTTGGTACGTAGCAGATGACACACAATTTTACATCGTGGGCGGAGTCATACTAGTGCTTGCTACAAAACACTTTAAAATAGCGGCTGCCGCTTTAATTGGTCTACTAATAAGCTCGTGGGCAACTACTGGCTATATTGCTTTGATCAACAATCATATGCCAACCTCGGATGATCCATTAGCCCTCTTCGACAAGATCTACGATAAACCGTGGACAAGATTAGGGCCCTATTTGATTGGGATGTCCGTCGGTTATTTTCTCTTTAAGACTGACTGTAAAATAAAAATGTCTAAGGTACAAAAGCTTCAATCAAATACTTTAGTTAAATAAAACATTTGAAAGATGTTTTATTTAACTAAAAGAGCAAGACATCTTTTAAATATCTTCATTATTTTTAGACATTGTGTATCCTGAATACTTTTTTCCAATTAAGGGTAAAAATAATTTTTAACACTATATATACGCTGGAACATTACAATATTATTTATTATTTTTAGGCTACCGTCGTCATAGGATGGCTTTTGTCTTCCGCGTGTCTCTTGAGTTTACTTTACGGTCTATACGAAGCGGAACTTGCACCTGTTACAGCCGCTGCATATTCTTCCCTAAGCCACAGTGCATGGGCGCTAGGCCTGGCATGGATCGTAATAGCATGTAGCACTGGCTACGGAGGTAAAAATAAAAATTTACATGCACGTTTAAACGAACAGATTCATATTAGGCTAGATTATGAAATTATTCTTTAAATTATTTTCAGGATACATAAATAAGATATTATCGTGGCCACTCTTGTATCCATTCAGCAGAGTGACTTACTGTGCTTATCTAGTTCACCCACTTGTAATTCGATGGACCGCGATGAATCTAGATTCTCCGTTCCATTTAGGAAAGGATACTGTGGTAAGTTTACGAGAAGAAAAGTTTCTTGGCGATTAATGGATAATCATAAAACACTTTATTTTCCAGTTAATAACATTCCTGGGACAACTAGTGCTGTCTTACGCTTTATCTTTCATAGTGTCAGTCACCTTCGAAGCACCAGTAGTCAGTATGCTAAAGATCCTCGCACCAAAAAAGCGAAAACGCATACAATAGACACTAAACTATATTTAACGCATACTGAATATTCGTACGATTATTTATACAATTTTATTTACACATTATACGTACGTATATTTTTATCTGCGAATAAGTGGTACCATGTTGCAAATGTTATTATGTACATGTTGCATCAGTACCGCGCACATTGTTTGATTTATCTCAAACACGAATGAACAACGTAAACCCTTTTATGTGTATTGTTAGATGTAAAATAAATTATTTCTCTTTGTATTGTAACTTTTAATATTGAAAAAGAAACTGTTTTATTAACAAGTACCCATATTATGAGTAAGAGGAAGAGTAAATATATGTTTTTTACGATCGGCCTACACGTATGTAATAAATGCGAACGGTAAACAAAGCCCACCATTTCACAAAAATGAATGCGTTTTTAAAAATAAAAATGCAGAATAAATATTAAGTTTGTTTCTTATTGAAGACTCACTTATATGTTATATATGTATTACATAGTCTTTAATATTATTAACATCGAATATGATACGCGAAATACTCTCTTCCCTCTTTTACAAAGCACCCTCTATCGCAACTTCTGTATTAACATCGACAAAGTATGGACCCTCGTTAACGAACTGCTTGAACTTCTGTATGGTATCCGCGTCGAATACATCTCGCTCCGCTTGCGACAAACATTTCACAACTTCGTATTTCGCATCCTTGCATTCTTTGAACGATTCGATATTTCTATCTAATAGGAACTCTACCAAACCCGGATAAGTAGATATGTACTCTTGTCCCCATACTTGGCAGCTGATAACCGCCAGTACCTCCAGACCGGCCTGTCTGATATCGGCGAACGGTTGTCTGCATATTGCTATGATCATACCCAACGGATCGTCGCACAGCGAATCGAACCACAGCTTCGTCAAGGACAAGATTCTGTTGTCTTGTTCAACTTTCTTGACATCGAGTATAAGGGCAAGGTTGTTCAAGCCACGAATTCTCAGAGCAGTAGGCATTCTCTGGGCTATCTCGGCGATTTTCTTCAGCGCCCCAAGCATCGCGTCCCCTAGAGCTTGCAGCGCGTACTTTCCCTCGACGCTCACGGATACGAATCCCAGAGTATCTAACGCAGGACCCATAATAGTCTGATCTCCGCTATCTATCACCTCGAATAGCGCAGAAATTATTACGGGATATTTCGAGAACAACTCGTTGGGCCAATAACGCGCGACGTTACCAAAGAACTTCATCAAACCGGGGATCAAGAGGTTTGACAAGTGATTCTCGTTGGCTTGCGCTATTTTCTGAACCAGCTTGCTCAATACCTCCTGCTGTTCTAGATAACTGAGCCCCTCCTCGAATACCGCTAATTGAGTCAATATCTCCAAGGCATTTAACTGAAGCAGTATATCCTCGTTCTCCAGTACGTTAATCAAGCTGTTCAAGAAACCTGACTGGGCTGTCACTTCGAGAGCTTCTCTGGACGTTTTCGCTATATCCACAATGACTTCATAAACGCGAAAGCTAATGGTATCGTTTTGCAGCAACCTGGCAAACGTTCTCAGCAGTTCACCCTTATACAGAATGTGTAAGCCATTTGGATTTCCTCCAAGTTTCTTCACTACACTCATCGCACATTCGGCGACTGTTAGGTCATTATCACCAATTTTGTTTACAAGAGAAATCAGGACAGTGGTGTCTGCGAGCAACTGGAATATCTTTTGCGAATGCGAAGCTGTACGTAAGAACTCACGCAGTACAAGCAACCTCACGCTAGCATTTTGATTAGTCATCAACGCAGGCACTTCTATTAGATATCTCTGATAAATTTCTCCTGGTTCTAACACACTGAACAAGATGGTCAGCAGGTCGCATATCTGCTCTATAACTTCTCTGCAATAAAAAGACGTCGCTGTTGGATTCCTCTGTTTATAGCAAATTTTGAAAGCAGTATATTACTGACCGTTGCACAAGAAGCACAATTTTACGGTTAGCGAGAGTATTAATAATTCATAAAACAAGGTTTTAAAAGCCCTGCATATAATCTATTGCTACCTATACATACATTTAACATCAAATAACAGTTTTTAAATATGCTGTACTAGTATTATTTTTGTTTATAAAAAAATATCTGACTAATGTAATCTTATTAAAAATATCTGGCTAACATAATCTTATTAATTTAAAAACTATGTCCATCAATTGTTTCTCTAAGAATATCTTGTTACTTTGGTATTTTGCCTATTCATACGTATATCACGATAATTAACAAGAATTGTGTACCTGTCACTTGAGGTTAGTTGTGAATAGAGCGGCTCGTAATCCAAGTTTCGAGCAATCTGCTCGGCATCTCGATTATTCAAGCTGCCGAATTTGATTTTGATATCCGTTAGAATATCCTTCTTTTCCTCGATATTGTTCAATTCGCATAAGCGCAAAATCTTCGCTTGATACCATTCCGTCATGGTCGTTTCATTGACAATTCGCTTTCTCAGCAAGCTCAACTAATACGAGCTGTCGCGTGAATAAGCGTTAATGCTGTTTCCCTTCAGGTTAGGAATACACGTTCGAGAGGAGGTTGAAGCACAATTGACACAGGCGCGACTCTATAAACTTCATTAGAACTAACGACGGGAAAGAACGAGAATAAGTTTAATAAATAAAAAGAATAGATGTATTACTTAATTGTTTCCTTTCATATCCTTCGAAATTCTTGAAAATTGAACAATATCGAATAAAGATATTGGAAAAAAACAGAATATACTGTATTATCGATGAGGCGCAGACTCGCAGCCATGAATAAATTTTTATGTTTATAAAACGTTCTCGATGAAAAAGATTAATTGGAGAACGCGTTGATAAAATTGCTTTGCGCGAAAAAGATAAAAAAATAATTTCTAAATTTTAGATATAAGAATATTCAGTCTCCTAGCTGTATGGAAGTGTCTTTGATATCGCTTATCAAGTTAAATATTTATCTAGTAATTATAAAAAAATAACGACACAACATATTAATTCCGAAATAGTCCATCGATAAAATTATGATCTGAACAACTTACAGATTGACGGTAGTACTGTCGATTGTTGTATTTCGATGACAAAATAATGTGAAATGTACAAAGAGAAATTCTTCATCCCGAGCACGTCAAAGCAGGGTTTCGTCGATGATGAAATCGCACCACTGATACGTAATTATTGCACATAACGTTTAATATTTACGTTATTTTTGGCAAGCACTCAATACTTCATGACACTCGCGCCTTTTTATGTCCAAAATTCGCACTTAAATACTAATAATCGCAAACAATACGGTATACGACTTGAACACGATTGGGCAATTTGTCACGGCACGTCCATAACTGATAGAGATTTCAAATTTATCAAGGCAAGACTGCGATTCTCGAAGATGATTGCGATTATCGATTGATGAAATGACGAACCAATCAGAATTACTAACTTGATTTATCGATTTTATTTGTACTTTAATATAAAGTGGATGTACTCTCATTTTAGAGAAAGGAAGAAAGTGTTATTAGAACGAACGCCTTTCACATAAAATTTAAATTTGAGAAATTTTACCAATATTAAGAATAACTGAAACAATAAATTACAATAAAAAATTTAATTAACGTAATTAAATATAGGAAAAACGACTTGTATACAATATATCTGGCAATTATTATAATAATTATTGAACGTCAATTGCATTTTTGCTGTAATTCGGCGCGAACGTAATGGTGCGAATGCATCATTGAATTTAAATCGATTCGAAGAAGTAAACATGCATACTCCAAGTTTGAAGAAAGGTAATGCAACATTCGTTACATCTGAACATACATGACTATGTATATCCTACGATTCTAAATGTGAAACCTTATGCTATTTTGCGTCTTGGCAATGTCTTTAGTAAAGAATGTGGTAAACAATAGTGTACCGAAAGCTACTATAAAAATACAACACCTGAATATGCGTGTGTATGCTCACAGTCAGGGAAGATAACCTACAATTATACATTCAACGACAATTTATAACAAGTTGCAAGAGAGAACAGGAGTTTTAAAACTTTTTCTGAGATATTCGTCGGAAGAGTAGTTGTGCGCGAACGAAGCCGCTTCGGATCAGCTGACCGCGTTCGCCTGGCACGTAATCAACCCTCTGGCAAGCGATTCAATCTCGAAATGTACAAAGCGATATCTAGAATATTGGTGCGAGGGAGAAGGTCGGAGCTTTTGAGATGTTCCGTGACGCACCGGGACGTCGTAACGGCGGAGGACAGGTCGGGTAAGCCGAGCAAAGTAGCTAACCTCAAAAAGTATTGGTTGGACAAATACGTGAATTACATCAAGAATTACGAGCGCACGCTGGAGAAGAAGTTCCCGCGTACGATGCAGGTGTACCGCGTGTTCAGCGTGGGCAGCAAAGACGTATACACGGACGTGAGAACTTGTTTTTCCACGTATACCTCGATGATAAAGCACGGAAACGACATCATGGACAGCTTCACCCTGAAGGAGCTGCAATTGATGCACACGGTGCCGAAAGATCTGCGAAAACTGTTGCCGGTGTTTCTGCTGTCGGCTATTCCGTTCGCGAATTACATTATTTTCCCCTTGGCCTTTTACTTCCCACGCTATTTACTGACATCCCATTACTGGACGCTGCAGCAGAAACTCGAGTTCATGCTGTACGATCACAAGAGAAGGCTGTGGCATAATAAACCACTGTTCAGATGTATGCAGACAGAGTTCGGGACTATCAAGGATCAAAAGCTCAGGATGAAGTGGCAGGATGC
The DNA here is from genome assembly GCF_003672135.1 of Ooceraea biroi. Taxonomy (NCBI): domain Eukaryota; kingdom Metazoa; phylum Arthropoda; class Insecta; order Hymenoptera; family Formicidae; genus Ooceraea; species Ooceraea biroi. The sequence continues at coordinate 6,084,202 of NC_039506.1, forward strand.
CATAGCTTGTCTTGGAAGTGGCACACATCCATCTACCAAGGATATAATAGCCTGCTGTGAGCTCTTCTCAGGCCCGCCGTATTCTCTCAACGCTCTTAAAAGGAAACACCTGGTCAGATCATTGCGCATTGTTGCAGCCGTTATTCTTGTACTTCTTTGAGAACTTATTATAATATAAATGCACACATTACTTTTCAGAAGGAACTATTAGCGATACATGGTATGCCTGTATGGAGGCCTTTCAAGAGAAAGAGGTTGATGGAAAGGGGTATGTTAATACTGCGGATGGATCGTGCTATTGTACGAGAAGGAGGAGTAAAGGCAATGTCCAATGAAGCGATGCGATGGGTAGATACATTTTGCAATTTGTTTTGATTAATTTTAATGATTTTTATTAATTTGAATGAATATTGCAAGCACATAATTATGTTTTGCTGTGAAAGAATTTAATCAATATTATTATGATTGTAATTTGAGAAAGAGGAGCCATAGGATTGTTAACATTAATCTTTATTTTTTATTTTGAGAATTGTTTCCTGTTGTGTAAATTTGCCATTATTTTCCATGCATCTTATCAAATCTGTAATATATATTACATAATATTAATATTATTTTACTCTTTATTTATTTTCCAGGCGTTATCCTTTAGGGGTGTAAATCCTGCAAATATGTCCTTAGAAAGTATGAGAAACTGGCTTGAGCAATGGTTGGAAGTATCGGCAATCGTTGATACAAATAATATATCTTTGTTACTACACAGTCCAATTCTCTTGGCTTATAATCACTCAACAAATTGGATACTTATATACAGCTAAAGAAAATTGTACAATTTCTATTTTTGGTAAGCTTTACTTTATATCAATTTTTATAAAACTTCAGAAATTTGGCTTATTACTAGTCGTACTTGTAAAATACACTAGAGCGTACGATGATAGGTGCCTGTTGCCAAATAAATATGAATGTGATATTTGTTTCAACGTTTTATTTATTTAATATAAACAAATTTATACATTATTGTATTATATTTATATATAACATTGTATAAAACAGTACTACTTGTAATATAAATTTCTCTACATTCTTATATTCTACAAAATGTACATATTATGATCATAATGGTATATAATAAAATATCTATTATTGTATTATGATAAAAAATAAGAACTAATTAATCCTAAAAGAAGATAGTAAAAAGAAAAGAAAAATGATTGTGATAGTAAACGGGGGTGCGTGGATTTTCAATAGAAAATTTCTTTGTGGTACAAAGACGTAGATTATTGTACCCATTCATTCCAAAACAAAAGCAGACAGTTGATTGTCTGCTTTTTGTTCTTGTTAATTAACTGTCTCATCTGTCAGAATTTAACTTCCGACACAACAGAATCCAAGCAGATGATAGCCGACACGTGTCAGATATACATAAATACAGATTAATTTATCACGAAAAATTTTACTATCACAGATAGGGCGGATTTATTGACAGAGATATAACATGTTGGAGACAGACAAATTGTACTTTTTATTAGATATTGTTAATAATAAAAAGTCATTGCTAGTTCATGATAGCCCCGAAATATCAATATCTTAAAAATAATCAGGAATCCGAATAATATTCTGATTTAAATATAAAAGTATTTAAATCATAAAATGTTGTGTATACACATATATTAACAGCATAACTTTTAAATATAAAATTATAAAATCGTTTAAGGAATATACATGTGCAGATAAAGTATATTTCGTTAAACAAAGAAGGAAAGATTTAATTCAAATGAATGTACAATTAATGTAAAATATAACAATTATTAAAATTAAAAAAATAAAAGTACAATATTTGAAACATTTAATTGATTTATTCGATAGTACGTGATGTGTAATTGAAATTTACTAAAAAATTATTTGCTCTATAAAAATAATACATAAATTCATTATGATGGATCAATAGGTATATAACTATTGATGGAAATTTGTTTTTTTCTATTATTATGATGGCAAGTCATCATTTCGGATTCGTGTTCGTTTTCTTTGACTACAGTTTTAGTCTTTTCGTTAATTTGCATTTGTTTTACAGAATTGGAAGCAGTAATTTTCCTTTTTTCAGGATCTTCAGATAAACTACTACTTATCTCGTAATACCTTAATCTGCTTTCCGGATTTGTGGTCTCGGAATCATCCTTCGCGGTGGATGTGGTAGCTTTGTGTTTTTTTGCACCGTGTATTTTGTTCAAATACTTCGAACTTTTTTCATAGTTAAAGGAATGCGACTTATGAGGATAAGGACAACACTCACCTTTACTGCAACTCCCCGATTTATTATATTCAGGACAAAGATACTCGTGACGTCGCTGGCACTGTATAAAAAAAAAAAAACATCAATATATTGCATGCTGTATAATAAACCACAATTATGAAATTTGCGCAAGCTATCTTTTGCTACAATTAAAGTACCTCATCTTAAACTTAATTTCAATTGAACCTATCTTTCTTTTCTCATTATTGCCAGTTGTCTCGGTTCGCAAATAACACGCTGAAATGTAAGAGAATGCAATTACCTTATTTCCTTTGGCACAATATCCTTGTAGGAAGTCTATGCAGATGGAAGTGTTTGCAGATACTTTAACGTGAAGATATGGACAATTATCTCTGGTACAGCAGCCGTCGAGGAAGTATTTGCACGTGGGCATTTTTTCAGGTCCAATGTCATGCGACAAAGGACACTTGTCTAAGAAGCACTTTCCCTGCAGAAATCTAAACATATTTTTAGAAAATTGTACAATCTAATACATATTTTCGCTGTTTCTCTTATTTTACTATATTCGTACTTATTTTCATACTCTCTTACACTTGTGACATATATGTATAATTATAACTTAAAGTACCACAATTTTTTAGTAATAAACTAGATTATACAAACTTAAAAGGCTTAATTAATAGTGATTAATTAAGTAACTATATATTATAGCAGACATTTTAAATTTAGATATTAATAACATACTTTTTACAGAGTGACACTTGTTTCTTGTCATGTCGTTTCAGACAGATTCCATTTTCGTGATTTGGACAGGAACCAAATCGTTGAAAGATCAAACAAGGCTGATTGTTCTTGTGCATTTTATTTTGCAAAATTCGTATGCTTCTTTGCTTTGCTTTGTTGCTTTGAGAAACAATTTGAGAAAAAGTTTGTAATAATCGAATAATTATTATAAAGATTAAAGATGATCAAATAATCGAATAATGATGATTGGGTAATATATATTTCATTACCTGATACTATTTTTATAATTGGCTTTTACCGGTGTGCTGGAAGGCAATCGTATTTTACTCTTGCTGTTTACTTCTAACGTACGATGTAAAGTTTCTTTGCAAATCCGCCTTCTTTTATCAATAGTCAATTTATCATCCTTTCCACTAATTGATCTCTTTCCTAAATCACCAAAAATTAATCGATATTAGAAATTAAGGAAACATGCATGTAAATGATAACAAGAGGAACTATAAAATAATGCTACGTTTAAATGTACAGTTGTTCCGAATCAATTTAGTTTTGGAAGATTTGTAAACAACGCCAGCAATAGTAACGAACTTCGACGTATTGTTTCTGTAACATAAACTTCTTGTAATAAGTTGTATATTGCAATTTCTCAAAAAATAAATAATGCTTACGCAGCTTTTTTTACGAGCAGAGCAGTTTTTCTTGCTTTCGATGTAGATAATGTAGTTCTATCTATTTTATATTTGGTCACTTTAGATTTGTTGATAGATCTATTGATACCTAATTTTGGTATGTCAGACCTTGTACTTGTAGAATGTAATGTGTTAGTCAGTAATGATTTAATTTTCATTTTCTGTGATACTGTCTCACATTTTCTCTCTGTTAAATTAGATTTTCGCAATCTATATTGGGAGGTTGGAATTCCTGGTGTACCCTTTGTAGTACGAGTTACTCTTACAAGCTTTCTGCGTGATAAAAGTACAATGCTAGAATTGTGAGCTCTCTTCGGAGAATTCTTTTGATTATCGATATTTCTGACGAACTTTAATCTCGAGCAAACAAGTGGCTCTGTTAATTCTTTGAGATTTGTTGACTTCTCTTTGGAGGGAGAAGACAACTTCTTCAGTAATGTTGGATTAACGTATATAGATTTCTTGACACTCGCTTGTTTAATGTAATTATCAGTGTTTGTCTTTGCAATGCTCATGTTTGTTGTATTCATTGTTAGAGAATTCACATTTATTGTGCTTATATTATTTTGTAGATTTTGATTTGAATTGGCAATATCATGTATTATTCTTGGATTGACATGTATTAAAGGTTTAGTACAAATATTTGGATTGATATGTACTGTTGGAACTTGTCGCTTGAAATTTGGATTAACATGAACTTTTGTCATGCGTAATTGAGAATTCACATGTGTATTTTCAGTTGATTTCTGTGACAATATTTCAGAATTCGTAGAAAAATCACAAAATGAAGTCTTTACAGCCAAAACTTTGGGTTTTACATTTCCCATGTTTCTGTTTGAACTATTTTCTTCATTGGATTGCATAATATTTAACGTTTTTTGTCGCTGCTTGTATTGCTCTATCCGATCTGAAATCATATAAAATAATCCATCTCATTTAACAATTAGTGTCTTGCATAAGAATTAACATGTAACATATAATCCATACGTGATACAATCGTCCAAAAAATTGTTTTACTTTGACAATAAAAATAGGAAAAACTAGGAAGTTTTAATCTGCCACCGTAAGCTAGACGACAGAGCTTGTCAATAAATAGTTGAGAAGCACAATTCTGTTGAAAACTAAAATGGAAGGAATATTTTATATTATTCTTCCAGAGATGTAAGTTTACCTTTCAGATAATTTATCTCTCTCATTATCTTCGCTTCTGCAGTTGCAGGTGGAACTCCCATGTTGAAACCTTGAACAACCAGTGAGGAGTGACCTGGATGCCAACTTTCTTAAAACATAACCGTAAAAAAGTTCCGACCGTTTTCCTCTCTTCAGCAATTAAATAAGAAATAAACTGTAAAAACGAATATATACTATATAGAACGATCAAATGAACATAACACGAGATGAACCTCGAAACGTTCACTATTCTTCAGAAATTAATCACTATGTCCGGAATCAAGAACCGATTCACTTTTATTCCATTTTGTTCCAGATTTTTTTAGGATCACTGTGACATCAGTAACGTTACCACTCATACGCAGCGATTAATACGAGCACACACATGAAACAAGTTATATAGCAATTAGCAAAAATAGAACGTACCTGCCAGTACTGCCAACATAATAACGGATCAAAGACGAAATCTGTGTCCATGATGCCAGAAATCGGTCCGAGATCTCGATCCGAGAAATTTCCATAAAAGCAAAAAGCAACAAATTGATTGGCTACACAATTTTCGGATCGATATAATATTCGATTATAAATATCGACCTAAGTTTTATATTAAAGCCGTCAACTGTCATCTTAAGATATTTGTTAGCCAATCAGAGAACTGTATTGATATCGTTTACTTTGAGATGGTGAAGTCCTTGCCGTTGTATCAAATTGACGGGCAGATCCATTTATAGCCTCTCCTTTCGTAAAGAAACATAAGGCAAGCAAACGATGGCAGGGATTATTACAAAAACTACAAACTTTGCAAAAGGTAAGCGTAATTTTCTAAATGAAATATTATCGTTGGATGTATTTTCCGACGCATTTATGTCGAACGGAGTTAATCTTGTAACTCGTGTATAACATATTATGTAACATTTACTTTTTGTTATATCTTTATGACATGATCATTTATGCACGAAAATTTCTCACATCAAAAATTTGGTGTTAGTATTTTTGTCAGATGTTCGTAAGAATTGTGCCTTTTTTAAGGAGAATTTTGAGTTTGCGTTGAGGTTATGCTCTTAATGACAACTATGAATCTGTATATCAAATGTATATTATGATTGAATATACTTGTATATTCAATCAGGAATAAATATGTATGGGATAATTTTAATTTTAGAAAGAATTACATATTTTCAACTATTTGTGATTTACTGAAAATTTGCTTTTAATAAGTAAGGTTCTATATTTTAGTACGAAATGTATGGTACATATTCTTTGAAATAAAACATTGCTAAAAAAGGTTTAAAATTTCTGTGACCATGTAAGAGATATTAACAGTAATAAAATATTTATTTACTCAAAATTTCACCAGCTTTTACTTCAAATACGATAGATATTATCACAGAAATATATGTTCACGATCAAAGATTTATTCATACCGTATAACAATATTGTATATGAATTCCAGTTAATGTCATGCCTGTTCTGCAAGTATGGATGCAATATGCAAAGGTAGAAATGTCACCACCCACGCTGAAAGACATTCCTGCAATTCGTAGTGGCTTTTCCAAATTAATTCACTCCGCGCGAACTGGCCGCTACCGTGATGTCACTGTGCGTGAGGCTGTTATAAATTCCTTAGTAGCTGCTGAGATATATTGTTGGTTCTTCGTAGGAGAGTGCATTGGAAAACGACACTTTGTTGGATATGATGTATAAATATAATGTGTATTTAATGTCTCTCTTACATAGAAAAAGAACAATGTATAATTATAGACCAGCTCGCAAATACACAAATATAAATTGAACACTTCCATTTTCAATGCGTTATATTTATTATAATAAAGTTTTGCCATTTTGTTGAACATTCATTTATATTTATTGTTTACCGTTATCTCATATCTTGCTTTAACAAATAATTATTTCAATGTATGTTGACTCGCGTATTGCCATATGCAGATTGCAGCGGTAACGTGAACATTCAACGACCGTATAACGCCTACTTGGGGTATTTCCACACATGCGTCGAATAAAGGTACGAAATTGGCAGGTATACCGTCCTTCTCATTTCTATAAAATATCAGTATTATATATACATTAAATTAGACACTATCTTGAGGTAGTACACCACTAAATAGAAATTTAGTTACCCTAGGACAAGAACTGTCTTCTCCATGAATTTTGTTTCCACGAGATTTACACTATTGGCTGTTTGTTCAACACCAATTAAAGACCATCCCGCATTTTTCTTTTCTAGCAAGTATTCCTGTAACTCGTGCGGTTTTACCTATTATCATATTAATTATAACGTGTTATATCTTCTATTAATATCTATACAAATAAAAACTTAATTCCTAAACTGTTATAAAGTCTTTTTTTTTAATGTAGAGAGAGAGATTCTGCTTCATAAGGCTTCTAAAATTTTTAATACTATTTTTATTTATAAAAATACGTATTTAACTGATAAATTATTTGTAAGACATTCAAATACCTGTAACATATTTATCCATTTTTCGGCAGAAACACTGAGGCATTGAAATTCCTTATCTTTTATACAATCCAGATTAGCGACAACTAATGTTTTAACTCCAAATATTTCACATGTCCTGGCAATTCCGCCTAAATTTGGTGGTCGACTAACAAAAGATGCTACAACTATCAGACTTTTTTCGTATAATTGTGACTGTTGTTGACATATCGATTCTTTTATCTCTTCGAAAATTTCATTGTATAATGAAACGGTGATTTTTGATGGATCGATCTTTTTCTGGATATCGTGCAAACCTTCCAAATAAGTTTCAATGTTGTTTGCCAATGGATCTGTATCACCTAAAATTTCATTTTGTTTGATATCTCATAAATTGCATAATAGAAAATACTTTTTTGTTTCACTGATTTACCTGCAAGAGGTTTTGTGAGATATATGGAAACTTTAGTCTCGGATAGAAATGAATCGATATTATAAAGCTGTAGAGGATGATTATTGTTTCGTTCAAATGTAAATGCTTCGAACAAGTTTGGAGTAATCCATTCATCGCAGCTTACATTAGTCAATCGTGGTAATTCAAAGAAAATCGTCTATAAAAATCAAAATCATATGCATAAAATGTATTAGTAAACTTATCTTGATTATCATCATAGTGTTTGAAGCCAAATTTAAAAGTATACTTGTAAGCTGTAATTATTAATTGCATGAAAACTGGAAAAGTAAAAATCATCCTGTATCCTAATTGAATTTTTTGTTAAACTTCCTTGTTGCAGGCTAGCTACAGCTGCCTGATATATTCCATTGTATTCGGAGATAATGTGATCACCATCTGCTTTTATTAATTCATATAATTGAACCAGGATAAACTGTATATCGAAAATATTCAATAATATTAAATAATATTCGGACAGATATGGAAAAGAAAGTATTTTAATTTTTCAATGCTTCTCAAATTTACTTGCCTGGTTATACAGACGCATATTATATTGTTGGCCTAGACAACATTGTGCTATGTATGGTAGGGCTGCTCGAATAAAAACTTGTTGACTGTTACTCGAAAGAAGTCGCGCAACATGATAGATAATACTTGCCACAGAGATCGTACATCCTGGTCGTTTTTCAATGCTCTAAAAAGATGTATACTATGAGTCAAACTGGACATTCAAAGATTCCTTTTTTTAAAGAAAATTATAAAATTCAGTCAAGTTACTTCTGCGAAAAATTTCCATAGTTTGTCATGCAAATTAGTATTTTTCGCAAGTATTCGTATCATTAACCATTCTTGCATCAATCTTACACTATGTTGATTGCTTTCGGAAAAAATTAAATCACATAATTTTTCTTGCAGTAGAACAACAAGCTCCTGCAAAACAATTATCTAATTAATTACTAAAAATAGAAATCCTAATCATATATCAGAAATAGAAATAAAGAGAAAAGTAGAAAATAAAATATTTGCTTTAATTTATATCTGATATTTGACTTTTAACTTAAAATTTATGAAATTTAACGTATAATGTTAAAAGGTTTAACTAGCAATTAGTGTGTGTGTGTGTGCACTTACACACCTCATTCATACCTCATTCAAAATCGGTTCTAATATCAACAAAATTTGCATCAACCTGTGCTTCAATTTGTGTAAGTAAGAATCATTAAAATATCTTTTGTTTTTGTATTTTTCAAGTATTTCCAGTATAAGCGACATAATTTTTATTAAATAATTTAATTCCGGATAACTAATTATTCTGTGCAATACTACAGTTGCCTGTGCTCTAACTGCAGCATCATTGTTATAATTCCTGTTAATATAATAGATCAGTGTACAATATTTGTAGTTGTAAATATTAATAACAATTGTATAATATTGGCAATTAATAATAACTATAAAACATTGAAATATTATAACTTGATATATAAATTGATATAATATTGATAATCCCCGCAAATGCTTACAATGCTAAAATATGTTTAGGATAATATTGTGCTAAATGTTTAGCAATAAATAAATGAGCATGATTTTCAACTCTTTTATCACGTCGTAGTACAGGACCATGAAGAAGACAACTCAATAACGGTTTTTCTAGATGCATTAAATTAGATTCATTCAATCCGTTTAATTTAGAAAGTATTATCCTTTTAAATCTTGGTATATTATCTCCTTCTTCCGTTAATTGATCAATGTGCTGCAAAACAAAAGTAAATTATAAGCATTTAATATTCAAAGTTCTGATTCCTCGTTATAGATATCTAACTTACTTCTGCAGTGACGTCTACAACATTAGGCAAAAGGAAGAAGTTGTCATTTATAATAACTCCCATAAGATTTTCTATCGCTAACCAGAAGGTATTATTTTTCTTACTGGCAAAGATACATCTCCAGCACAATGCGAAAATATTTTTTAAAGTTTCTGTATCATCTACACCGGTTATAATTTTATTATCAACTATTATAGTCAATATCGTTGCTATCTCAGAAATAATTTCCGTTCCCCCTAACTCTAAAAATTGCAGCAAATTATTTAACAACATGGCAGTAGAAAGCCATGAATGCACTGGAGAATTTATAAGATATTGACGCATAAGTTTCGAAAGAAGCAAATAATACTCCGATGTAATTTTTCCTTTCAAATTTGTCGCATCGACGTCATTACTAATATTTGTCAGATTCGCCTGTACATTTAACAAATATTTTGTATAAAACGTTTTTGCGGCTGGTGAAACCAATATGTCCTGTGTCAGGTGCAAGACATGTAGTCCGTATAAGTATTGCATACTCTGATCTTGTTGTATATTTTCCAGCAAACGTATGCTTTCGCTTTGCAATTTCTCTGTGTAACTAATTACGTCTTTCTGTGGCATGGATAAATTTGCATTAGCGATATGTGTGGAAATGATAATTATGTATCTCGTGTAATTTTCGTAGGTGAGATTTGTCGTCATCTTCTTCATATGCTTAATTAAAAATTTGAAACTGACGTGTATGTCTAACGACATCAAACACATCACGATGTCGGGCGGTTCGGTTACTCTTCTATTGGAGAGATTCATCAAATGCGATATAAATTCCACGACATTGATGCTCGAGTGCATATCAGCATAAGGTCTAACGTCAATGGCATTTAAAATGAACAGCCAATTGTTTAATGCTTTCATAGTAGGACACATTTTGGAGGAAAGTATAAGATCAGCGTCGTACAACAGATATATCATTAATGCAAATGTTCTGGGATTTATTTGCAGATGACAAACATCTTCAGATGTTAAATATTTTGTACAAACATCTTGCACGAAAGTTATTGCGTCTGTTTTTGCTAACACTTTTTGCAACCACATCGCGATATCATTCCAAGGAATTGTCCCTCTAACAAGACCTTCACCGGCAGGAAACGTAGCTACGGTATTAGCGAGCAACACTAAATTGTCTATCTTTTGCACGTATTTGGGAATTGCTCTTAAAAGCTCAATTTGCGAGGCCGTACGTAACACGTGGGAGTGCATGTTCAGATTTGTCTCCACTAAAGATTTAACGGCGTTCAATTCGTTTGCCTGCCAGTTGCCGTGTTGGATCTTCTCGTACGGAATTGTGCGTAACGTATGCATTACGTAAAATATCGCCACGGGGCCCCAGGCTGCTCGACTAACTTTATCGAAAAATTTATTAAGCAAATTTCCTTTCGCTGCACATTTAAGAAACTCTGAAAGTTCTTTCACAATCTCTGGATATTCTTCATTAGGCTGACACTCATAAAGAAAGGTGTTGTTCAAAATACTCACAAATAATTCAAGAAACTTATCATTAAACACGTTGTCATCTAGTTTGCAAGCCTGGTATACGCCCCATTTTGCGACATTATTATTCTCATGCTGCAAAATTTTCTCGAAGACGCATTGCAACCATACGACGTTAAAACACTCGTTGCAGGATTTGTGCTCCCTGTTTGCCTTTACTAAGCTAGCTACGTGAGTTAAAGCTGGCGCTACCAAATGGTATTGCTTCTCTTCTAGCGCTTCGTACACCAGAAAGAATTTCTGCTTAACCGGCAAATTCATATCATCAGATTTATTACAAATAAACGGAGTAATTGGAGCTTTCGTTGATCCCAAGTTTTCTATGCAAACTTTATCTATCGAATCAATTGCTTTTTTCATTATATACAAAGCCTGCTTGCGATATTGTTGCAAGGACGACCGTAATCCCTCCAATATCAATAACCAGAATGTGCTTTTACTATAGATCTCATGGTGTATGTAAATTAAATCCATTGAGTGTGACGACGTAAAACATACGTCTGCCACAATACTTAAACTGGTGAGAGACTCTTTCAAATCACTTATCTCATTCAGAATGTAATCCCACAGTGGAAACAAGACACATTGCGGTGGGAAAGTCTTCGTTAATATGGGAAACATTGAAGCAAACAGTCTCCACTCAGCATCTTCCTTCACCTTCATCCAAGACTTTATCACCTCCACGTATATGGAACTGAGATTCTTCAATTCTTCTTCGTTACTCGTATCCTTGTGAAGAAATTGATGCAAGTGCAAGGATTCTAAAAAGTATTCCAGTATCTTCATGTACATAATTCTGGTATCGCTGCTCGTGGTATATGCACTGCTCGAGCTGAGAAAATCTTGCAAATGTCGTTTGATTGACTCAGCGTCACAGTAGAGCACCATTTGCAGAATGAAAGTGTCACGTAAGACTAAGATTTCTGAAGCACTTCGCAAATGTTGCACAGGAAAAATTGCTTCAATAGGGAAAAAATTGCTAGGAAAACAAATCTTCTCTGCATCAGGTATCGAGCATCTCTTTTCATCCTTCTTTTCAGTGGCATCATTAAATACAATTTGGTACTCGTGACATAACAGCATTCGACAAATCTCGAGTTTACTCATATCCAACTTTTCCTTAATTAGTTCACAATTGTAAACTCGTATTAAACGATGAAGCATAACAAACACATTCTCGACTTTATCACTTGCAGTTTGCAAAGCCGAAATATCTAGTGTTGAGAAGCGCAAATAACGATTATGTAGATCCATTGTGCCCAATTTAATTGTTTATATTCTATATTAATTTTTTGGACTGATTAAATGTTTCTTATTTTTTAGAATAGTGCAAGATACACATTAAACACTTGATACTTTCTTTCACCTGCAACATGTATTTATGTATTGCAAATAAATTAAAGAGATGAACTTATTATTACAGTCATGAAAATAAGTACTTCTTACTACTTTTTATCAAATATGCGATTAATTATTCCAGAGATATGTTTTCATTCATGACAAATTCACTTTTTATTCTAACCAATAAAGTACACGTTACTCATATGATTGAGAGGTTAAGATAGCAAAATACAAAAACGTATAATCACTTGAATATATCTATCTACATATCTTATTTAATAATGTCTTTATATTATAAAATGATATACGCGATTCACTTTTTTTATTTTAAACTGACAATTCGAAATTATTTTAAGTTAGAAGAGCACTTGTAAACATATCATTCCGAAAACACTTATATACGCATGCCCATGGCCATCAGGCGCGACTGACAAAATTGAAAATAATTAAAATAGATCTGTTCTTTGCAATAATTGCAATTGCATCACAGCTGGTTTAAAGCTTTATTTCCATTTGATGATAAAGATTTTGCAAACGTGATTAGTCGAAGTCCAAAAAATATAAAAATAAAAAGACAATCATCATATTTTAAAGAATTTAACGATGTCGATTTTCGTGCTCGATTTCAGTTATTTAAAGAATAATCTGTTACTGCAGTGCGAACAGATCCAGCAGGAAATTTCTCATAAAACGAAACAGTAACATAACATTTTTATAACGTATAAAAATCAATTGTAAGAAATTCACAATGAAATTAATAATATAAAATAATTGTGATTATTATTATTAACATTTATTATTATTTAATGGTCACGTAGATAATATATGTTCAATTGAACTCGAATTTGTGGAATTGGGCCTGAATGAATATTTTCCTCGAAACTTTGCGCGCCATAATGCAAAAAATATTGAGTAGGTAATAGTTCTCTGCGCGATAATAAGATGGCGCGTCAAGTATCACGTATTTTTGAATAGTGCAAGCTGGCCGGATGGCGATGCCAAGGCCCTCTTTTTTTATACAATAAAAAAAAAATAAATAGTGCAATTTTTGAATACGTTGTCTCTGGTGAAATTTTGCTATTGCTTATTTATTATTACTAAAACTTATGATAAACAATTTTAACATTTGAATAAAATTGATATTTTAAATTTACGTTAATTGCCTAATATTAAGTTATGTGAACAAGACCACTTGCAAGCTTAATTGAATGATCGCACGGTTATCATTAGTTCCGCTAGCAAATTGTAATAACTTTTCCGATTATTACGCTGTTGTTACGGAATTCTTGTCAAATTGTGTAGCAACATAATTATACAACAGTGCTACATTCAGCTGAAATCTTTGCTAAATGCCGAGACACTGGAAGATACAAGAAAAGATGTGGAGAAATGCATTGCATCAAAACTCAATTTTGAAATATATTGGAACGCCGAGAGAAAAAAGTCAATTATAAAATTCTTTGTACCATCTTTTATTTGCAATTTTAATTAAACGAAGTCCGACGAAACTATTTAATGATGTAATCATAAGATAACCTCTCCTCTATCTCGTTTCTTTAGATCATAATCGAAATCTTACACACGTGAAGAGAGATAAGCACTGCTAGCAAAAAACTACAGATAAAATCGTCATCGGAGAAACTGGGCGCCGATCCAACGTGTCGCAATATATGACGATATATTCCTACAACGAGCGAATAATGTTGCAACGCACGGCACGTATAAAATGCAAATAAAAAAAGGAACTGCCGGTTTTATTAAAAAATCCACAACTTTTTTTACGCTGTTCTGTCGGGAACGATTTATTTACTTCATTTCGCTCGGACGCGTTCACACATTTTCGCGCGCACGAATATATCTCGTATATGTGCGTCTTTTTTTCGTATCGTATTCTTTATCGAGAGGTCTTATACCCCTCGATAATTTAATGACAAAATTCGCTATTTTATTCGATATTTTATTCAGTATTTTACTCGGTATTTTATATACATTTGACGACATTCGTCGCTTCTCCGAGTTACAGGATACGACTTGTCGTATATCTTAGAGTATCGATATTATAAACCTGTATAACGATAACGACATCGTCGTTATGAAGTTAGAGAATAGATATACAGAAATCAATCGTTGAATCCGTTAATTATATGCATCCGAGACGCGCGATGAGACATGCATGTCACGCATCGTCTGACGAATCGTTCATAGGTCCCAGACTTCCGAGTATGTACCTACTGCCGTGTGGCGATCGTCCAAGGACGAGCGATCACTCGTCAATATCGTGCACCACGTGTGGAAGCGATACTTAACGGCGGAAAATTTATGTACATTTTCGAGAGAGAGGAAGTGAGAGGGACACGTACATCTCATGAATATCTTAATTATCACTAGACCTCTTCATTAGCCTCTTATGAAAGGTCTGTCGGGGGGAATGGCAAAACAACACACAATGACCAGTCGACATGATTTGATATCGAAATAATTCAATAATGCAAAGGTATGCAACGCCGAGCAATAACAAACGGCCGGTGCCTGTCGACGCGTCGCTCGATGCGACTCTCGCATTCGAGGTTAACTATGGAGACTCCGCGTCTCGCTGATATATATTAGGTTAGAGTTACCGCACGAACGAAGAAAGAGAGTTCCTCCGACTTTTATTTCGCGCATACACTCCTGGCTTCCGTAAACTGCAGTACTGCACCCGCATAGAGCGGAGGTGAAACGTCGGTCGTCACCGTGACGTCACGCGCGCGTGCGCGGCGGCGCACGTCGCATCAGTCTCGTGCATCAGCTGGTCGCGACTCGCTCGCGGGAACCGCGTGCCAACCGCGGTGGAGTTTGGCGGAAATTCGCGGTACGTTACACGAGGCACGTGAGCGAGCAAAACGAACGATGAACGACGGCGATAAGCACGGTGCCCTGTTATAGCGGGTGGTTTTTTCCCCGTTTAGATAACTGCGTTCGATAACCCGTCGGCGAAAGCGCAACCGTCGCGTCCCGTCAAAGCGATAGAGCGTGGCTCTCGATACGGCGTCGACTCTCGCGAGTAACTCGACGCGAAATTCGTTCAAGGACGACAACTGAGGGCAACTGCAATTTAATGAAGGAAACGAGAATCTCGTGAACGTTTTCTCTCTTGTTCTCGATTCTTCCTCTCTCTCTCTCTCTCTCTCTCTCTCTCTCTCTCCGTCTCGGCGTCTCTCGCACGTCCTACATACGCTTTTATAAGGTTCATCTGTCACGCGCGCGTGATCTGTGATACCCGCCGAGACGAGGGTGACAGTGCCGCGATAAGAGTCGGTTCTCTCTCGAACGGTGCGTCAGTGCCGTGGTTCTCGCGATTCTCGCCCACGCAGCCAAGTTATCGCCGCTGTCTGTCGAACCGGACCCGCTGAGTGTGCTCGAGAGAGATAATCCAATCGCGTCGTCCGCTCGCTCGACTCTTTGCGGCCCTTGCGACAGGATGTCAGCCAATAATCTCAGCGAAATCGAGCCGTTCAATAAGACGCCTATGGAGCAAGAATCCTGCCAAGGTAGACACGCTCGGAAATTTCAACGTGAAGCGATTTCTCGTTACAGCTACGATAACGTTATCGCGCACACCGATCGGGAAGGATCGCTCGATAAGCCGGCGATGGTCAAGTTATTGACTCACTTATCGTGAACTGACACACCGGTTATCCACGGAAACGTTCCAATTAAAATCTATGAAAATTTGAATGCAATACTGTTACAGTTGATTGATCGACCGTGCAAACTTTTATCTTGCAGTTAGATATTATGAATTCATATTTCGTTATTTTCTATAATCGTATTTTAACCAATGATTAGTGAGAGACTTATTCTTATTACCGACTATTAACAAAGATTTGTGATGAAAAATTTGATCAACTGATTTTTTACGTGAAATCTACATAAACATTTATACTTTAAAGTAATCAGGAATTATTTTTATATATGATTCTATTTTTATATCTATGGTTCTTAGTAAAAGTGACGATGTAAAAGATGCAATAACGAGTTTATTTCTTTCCATAAAGATCACGATGATCACGTAATCATAGAAGGAAATCTAAAGATCAATGCCGACATCAATACGGAGATTGAAACAGCAACTCATGCGGAACCTTTGACCCCGGAAGAAATTCGATGGTTTTACAAAGACGGTGTCGACAAAAGGTGGAACGAATTCTGCGGATATGACAGCCTAAGAATCGAAAAGATTTATCAAGAACGTCAATGTTTACTCGGCCAAAGTAACAATGAGACGAACAATCTGCCGCCTGCTGAGAAAATCGTGGTCAGAGGAGGCATGTACGACGTTGAGATTGACAACATGAAATGTGTCTCAATTTATTGGCCAGGTAAATATCACGCGATTCTTTTACTTTTGTTTATATTACACTTCATGGTCCATATTCAGGACGCATTTACAACGATAGAAACGCCTCTTAAAAGTGGCTCTAAAATCACCTGATTGGCTGAGAAGCCACATTGAAGGCGCTTTTATTTTTTTATAAGTGCGTTCTGAATATTTATATTTATTAGTTAATATTATTTCCATTTTGTGTATTGTTTTTCGTTTGTTTTAATTGTATTGTTCTTTATTATTTACATGACTGCATATATGCATATCAATTGTAATTATTTCTCAAATCAACATTAACACGAGTTAACGATTAATATAATCAGTTTAAACGGCAGTTTGGATTTCTGTATATTCGTCGCGATCGTATGTAGTGTGCGTCTTTATACTGCAGAGATTACTTTGTCCTTGAAGTTATTATAGCCAATTCATATTGACTGCGTGCCTATTATGACTCGTAGCATGTGCAAAGAAACAACAGAAACATAATACAAGCAACAGATTTTATCACTGCAACAAAGAATCTGTTAAGAATATTATGAACAACTGTATTAATTATGCTTGAAACAACAATTTATTGTGACCGATCTGGCAATACACTGGTGAAAACACAGGACGTTATTTCACTTGAAAAGGACCACAATTGATGGTCGAACGTCGTGTGTTTTCACCAGTGTATTGCCAGATCGGTCACAATAAATTGTTGTTTCAAGTATATAAACAACTGGCAAATTTACTCCATTCATTAATTTGTATTAATTATGTTGTGCATATGATTTTATTATTTTAACTGTTAGTAACACTATATAGTAATGTTAATGGAAATGTAGCTTGCTCTAGCATAAGAATTATCACGCTTACGCGTTATTATCTATGTGAATATTTGCTAAAGGCGAAGAATGGGAAATCATGAGGGGTACGTGGTATTACGATAACAGTTGGATACCTTTGGAAACGGAACATTCCAAAGTGATAGAAGAGATTCATCTTAAGTTATTCCAAAAGGAAGACAACAATCAAAGTAGCTCTACGTGTGATACAAATGCGCCGCAGTCTTGCAAAGGTGAGTTTCTTTCATTTAATTTTGTCCCCGAAATTTCTATATAAAGATTTCTTTATTATTCTGTTCTAATTATAATTTATATTCCATATAAATGTCTATATTTCTACATAATACTTTCAATATTAAATACTTTGTACCACTCTGTTTTATTATTCTCATGCTTTTTTTTAGTATTACATACCGAACAATTCCCGGAATTTCACGTTGATTGGCACTCGATTAGTGACATGACGTTGTATAGCGAATACACACCCACGAAATTAATGCGTAGTGTCACATCAAAACTGGGTTTCGCTAAAAGTGAGTACATAGATAATTAAATTAATTAATTAATTAAAGCGAGTACGTAGATAAATAATTAAACAAGATATAAAAATGTTAAAACTGTATTTTCGCACATCGTGACATGGATATATCCTCTTCTCTTTTCTTTTAAATTTTCATAAGTTTTTCCTTTATAAATTTGCAGCAACAGGCTACCGATTGAGAAGGAGCTACAAAGCACTTGCGAGTATGGAAGACAAACCGCGCGATATCGATCACATTGTATTTGTTGTTCATGGTATAGGACAAAAAAGAGATACAGGAAAAATTATACGTAATACTACATGGTATGAAAATAGCACGGTTACCTTGCACAAAATATAATAACAATATTTTTCTTGGCGTAACCGCTTACGCCGCTTACATGTAAACATTAACGAAACGACAGTTTCAGAGACTGCGTGGATTGGCTTAAGCAGAAATATTTCCCGAATTCCAAACATAGAGTGGAATTCTTTGCAGTCGAATGGCGGTCATCATTAAAGCTGGACGGAGGTAAACAATCTCGCGGGAGAAATATGATATTAGATAACGTTAAATTCAGCGAAGGTGTGATTTTCTTTCAGACATAGTGGAAGCCATTACGCCTTATAGTGTACTGAGTATACGTCACCTGCTGAATACATCAGCGATGGATATTTTATATTATACAAGTCCGCTCTATGGCGCTGAGGTCAGAGCCGGCTTACAAAAGGAGTTGAACAGACTGTACTTCATGTTCGCGAGTCGGCATCCTGGTTGGCAAGGGAAGGTATCAATCTTGGCGCATTCCCTGGGCTGCGTGATCGTCTATGACATAGTTACCGGTTGGATGGGACCTGATACACGACTCCCGTCCCCGCAGGCACAAGAGATCTTATTGCAGGGGCTACAGTTTCCCGTAAGTTCGACTTCCTGAAAACAAAAAAATGAGTGAAATTGAGGAAAAAACTAGAGAAAATATTACTCAAATATGTAATATTAAGATAAGCTTGTATCACGAACGTCTCCTGACACAGATTGAAAACCTATTTTGCCTGGGTTCGCCGCTGTCGGTATTCCTAGCGTTACGCACACGCACGCCATCCAATAGATTAGATGTGATGCCGCAAGGCTTGTGCAAGAGATTCTACAATATATTTCACTGGTCTGATCCAGTGGCTTACCGAATGGAGCCACTGCTGGAAAGGGGCTACAGTAAAATCGAGCCGGTTCTCATACCGCCATATGGAGGCGTTGACGGCCAGCAGATGCCGCAGTCGCCCTCGTTAAGTAACGTCGATCCAACTCTACCGCCTACAGGTACTTCATTTTTTTGTCCAAAATCAAATGAAGCATATCTATAGATGATAAAACATTCTTATCGACATCATAAATGAAAATTAGGATAATTGTTGAATCTCGATATGTATAAATGAACACACAAAATTGGCACAGATAAATTCAATGCGCTTATTCTAGCGGAAGTGGCTAATTGAGAATTGTTTAAAAATATGAGGATTTTGAGTTAAGGATATCTGAAATAATGTGCTTATATATCGATAGAAAACGATGATAAAGATGATAAAGATGATAAAGATGATAAAGATGATAGTCCGGGGGATGCACCGAACCGTAATGCGGAGAAGGGATGGAGTCTTTGGGATCTAGTGCGAGGTGGTTGGAATGTTAGAGAAGGTCCGTCTTCGCCGACGCCTGACTCAAATCCACCAATCCGTCCAGGTCAAGGTATCGAAATATCAGTATATCCGAATTCTCTTTATATCTTGCACACGAGTTACTTATAAATCTTTTGTTTCACTAGAATTAGCGCAACGATTGGATTACGTGCTACGCGCAATCGGCTTAGGAAGAAATTATTTGTATACGGTGGCAGCGCACACGGCATATTGGAGCAACTACGACGTCGCTTATTTCGTATTAACGCGGCTCTTCCCAACACTGGAAACGTGATGGCGGTTGAAACGTTTCAACGCGGAAACTATGGAAACTCGTCGATGGGTTCTCATACGATGTTCTAGTCCATTATAGGCCTGCCTGATGATTGTGATATCGCAAATAGGCCTACCACCAAAATAATATCTGTGATAACGGAAAAACGATACAATAATGTTGCGAATTCTATGGGGTTCGGTGATTTTATATATTGTATCCGCATAATTTACAGTATCAAGTTACGCAGAAGTTACGAAGGAACCCCGTTTCTGCTCGTATTTTCTAATCGAAAGTAACTTGTTTGTACCAAGCACTTTAGGTGCGATTGACATTTCTACGTAGCATAATACATTAGGAGCATGAAGAAATGATAAGCGAGTTTTACGAATTACGTTACCCCCCCCCCCCCCCCCGATAGAAATATAGTTTATGCGAAATGTTTATTAACTAAGTGCGATATACTTTGAAAACTCTCTATGACTTGTTACGAGATGACAGTTGTTTTCGAATAGTTTATCGGCAATTGATATATTCTCATTGATTGCCTTTGTTGTATATTGCCATATATAGATAATATATTTTACGATAAGCCAAACGCTGACGCGCTATTGCTTTTAAGATAGAGTGAAGTGAGAGGCAAGGTAATGCTTACGAATCTTTCTTATACAAAGTATATTCAAGCAGCTGGTCGCGCGAGCTAGATTTGGAAATATTCACGAATATTTCGAGCATAAAACACCACAATATTAAGTTAAGATTTTGAATAGTACAATAAGATATACGCTACTTAAAAACCTAATGACATAATTTCACCTTTCTGATTTTATATCTTTAATAGACTATTCGTATCATGATACATTATTTCATATCGTTTCAAGGAGTCTGCACAAAATATTCCTATGAAAGAGTTCTTTAACCAAAATTAATTTATTAAAATTTATTATTAAGATGAACTTTTGAATACAAAAGAAAAAGAACTTAATACCAACAAATATAACAGAAATACCAACTTTTCAGTAAAATTATCGAAGAAATAAAAATTTGTAACTCTAATAAAATATATCTAAATTGAGTAATTTAAAAATGCCGTGTCTATAATTTAGTATTATAATGGAAACATCAAATAGTGTTATACATAACATATATAAGTTTTATTTTATTTTAGGGCAAAAATAATTTGTTTATTGAAATTTTGTTGATAATTAACCCAAAGAAGGAGAAGAATAAGATTCTCTTTACGTTGAAAAATAACCATCTCTATGCGTTATTCATGCATTTTAGCGTGAATAACGCATTTTAAATAATTTATCACTTAATTATCGAAATGCAAAACAATAATATAATTTTATTTATAATTATTGAGAGTTCTGTCTGTCTGTGTCTGTGTGCGTGTGTGTCCCATGTGTGACTGTACTTATATAGAAATGCATAACAAGTTGTCAATAATTATAAATTAAGTTATTAGTAAATTTCAGTACAAAATTTATATTTATGTTTACTGTTGAAAAGAATATATTGTACAACAGTTAATATTTATGATAATAATTTGCTCTATGTTATTATATATATTATATGATGTCAGACGAAAATAATATCGCTTTGTGATGTGTATGAAAGGAAAACGCTCTTTATCCAAATTTCATTTAATGTTATTATCGATATAAGTCGAATAATTAAATAGCACGACAATAATGAAGAAATTCATTATATGAACTTTTTTATTAGAAAAGGACACAGATATCAAATTTTATATGATACGAAACACACATCAATATCAATAGGCCTATGGGAACATCCATATAAGTGATTTTCTTTTTTTAATTTTGAGAATTGTATTCATTATCACAATGTGATAAAAAAATCTGCTTTTTAAGGAACGTCTATGATAGCTGTAATGAAAGCTGATAACGATAAGTAATCTGCCATATGACATAATATCATCATTTATAGTTACTTTTTTGAAAGACGGAATACTTAAGAACTATTGAACCATCCTTTCAAATATATTAGAAAATAGTAGATCTGAATAAAAAGTTATGCGATTTGAAGTACATTCTATATATCTGAGATATGCAAGGCATATTATATATAATACTTTTTCACGAGAATATTATTTACCAGAATAATATATCAGTAAATAGCAATTATGGAAAAATTTATAATCAAAGAATCTCGTATTACTTTAAAAGAATTTAAATTACTGCTAATAAAATTATTATCTTTCTTAATATACAAATTTAAAATAGTTTGTATAAAAATGTCTGCGGATATGTTCTTCATAAGACTAAATAATTGTAAGAAATAGCAAAGCAACAGATATCGTATCATTATGTTTATACTATTTCACGCGTTTTTCCATATTTATCTCTATCACACATACTCTATAGTACAATCGGTGCAATCTACACAAAAATCGATATATCGCAAAACTAATGATTTGATATCTTTGGTCAAGGAAATGCGAGTAAAAAATAATATGTTTATGACATTGATTGAATGTATATGTTTTATACTTCAGCAATCTTATAACTTTAATGTTTCACAATCATTGCAAAGCAACATTTTTTCTTAGATAATGAAAAATTTTATATCTGTTCTCTATGCTGCGTTATGTAATTCGAAAACATTTTTTAAATAAATACATTATGAAAATGCCACAAAAATGTTTTTTTCTGAAGAGACCATTTTCTTATATAAATACTTTCATTTCTGGTATGTATAAAAATTAAGGACTGTCTTTTCATAACTCGAAAAATTCTATTAGAATATTATTTTATGAATGATTTATTAATCGTAGTACACAGTATAAAATTGGATCAGAGTGACTAATAATAAAAATAAATTAAATACAATTAAACTATTCAAATGCACACTGCGCCAATATTAAACCCCATGTTCAGAAAGCGCTTACAATGGTAAAAGTGATCTTCAATGTGACTTCTCAGTCAATCAAGTAGTTTTTAGAACCATTTTTAGAGGCGCTTTCACCGTGCGCATTCTGAATATTGGCCGAAAGTATGCAAGTACTTTAGTACCTTAGTAGCGTTTTTTGACGCATGACGATGCACGAGTACGATTCCGATAAAAAAACATTTTAAGAACAATAATATATTCAAGTAGCTGTAATTTCCCGAATATAATATAATGAATATATGTAAAATTCGATCAATTTGGAACTTTTAAAGCGTATCTAATAATATGAGATAGCATACATGAACCAATTCGTCTTTTTGTATCAAGCTATAGTTAAAATTATTTCAGTATATTTTTCAATAATGCGTATTGTATACGAATAAGTCATTGAATATGCTATATCGATATATGTTAATGCGAATTAACATTATTGGAAAATAGCAATATTTGCTATCTTTCAATAATTAGTACATAATAAGAGTCTATTTAAAAATACTTATATATTTATCTTACAGCAGATTCTCTTAAAAAATTATTCATTTTCTTAGAAAAGATTAAAGAAATAAATTATATGCAGAAGAAACAAGATACGATATTCTGTGTTTGAAGAAAATTTAAACTGGCAAAATTTATATCATCTATAATGTGGTACACACTCACTCGACAAAGAAAAAAAAGGAATAGAAATAAAACATGAATATTTGTATGTAAAGTTTCGATGGAATGCAACCTTAGTTATCGCTAACATTCATGAATATAAGTCACCAGTAATACTTTTGCACTTAGCAACTAGCCACAGACAGAGTGCATGTAAGAGAATAAGCAATATGTATTTGACAGCACGCACGCATATGTACCTTGGTCGAAGAAAACACACACGCGCACGAAAATAACGTTTAATATCATTTAGCAATTTTCGCATATAAGAAGTCGTGGCCACATATAAGTAGAAGCGATTTAAATATTCAAAATATCCGTATAGCTGTAGTACATGCTACTCGAAACTTTTCTTTTTTTATTAAATACGATGTTCATTATTATGCAGATTCGTTACTATGTACCTTCAGGGAATTTATATATGTTAGGAAAGTTACTCTGCAAAAATAATTCGTTACAATTACTGCTGCTTGGCCAAAAAATAACTCATTAGTTATTAGTCATAAATTTTACGACGTAAGTATTTATTTTTCATAATGCTTATATAGGATCAAATTATATTTATAAATTATAATAGTATAATTTGATTAAAATATAATATTCATTTCATTGTTACTGAATGCTTCATCGCTTGTTAAATTACAACCCGATGAAGCAATATCGAAGACAACATATGTAGAAAAATTAAAATGCAATTTGCAATTTTGATTTAATCCAAAAAATAAATATTACATTATAGTAAATATTATTTAAAGCCAATATAAATCTATAAAGTAATTATAGAATTAGCTGCTTATGACTTATGAATTAGCTAACAAGTGACATCAGTCATTTGTTGCTCGAAACATGTAACAAAATTATCGTGTTAGAGTTACGGGTAAAAAAATAATACAGTTACCGGAAAAAGTAACTGTAAACACGTTATAGATAATTAGAGTTCTAAAATATAGAAGCGCGAACTCTACCCTCTACTCTGTCGCCGTCGTTGCCATCTTAGGCCAGTATAGTGATGCTTCAGCCAACAAAAAGATGAATTATCATGAGAATCCGATACATGTATGCTGCTAGGCACAAATAAAGAGCCTACAATGCCAGTGACCCGCACTTATTTAACACAGAGAAAATATTTCTACTTACCGTAGCCACAAGAAATAATAATATTTAAACTTCATATCAATACTATATTTGACCACATTTGATTAGGAAGAGGGAGTAAGTTCGCGCCTCATCAATTTTACGACTCTACAAGTAATGAGTTACTTCTTCACCCTGAATATCTTCCACGTATAAATGAAATTATTCTAGCAATAATCAGAACTCTGTGGTATTCGTAACTCATCATCAATCATCGGAATAAATCATTACAGTTTATTGTGATATCATTATCCTGTTCACGCAAGTATAATGGAAATTAATTATATAAAATGGTCTATCTCTATAAAATAAATCAACATACAGGATTCTCTTATAAATGCTACTTTATCACATATTAGTGAAAATAAATTAAATTATCAAGAGACACGGTAGTGTCTCGCGCCAAGTATACGCGCAGCGAGACCGACCGTGTACTATTACGCGACGCGACGTTTTCAGAGACGCTTAGTTTAATAATACACGAGTAATAGCCATAAAAAGTTACGATAAAAGTATGAGTAATAAATAAAAAGAGATATCAAGATCATCATCATCACTTCTGGGACACAAATCGCGTTTACGGAAGAGAAGCACGCAAAAGAGTAATCAATTACATACGTCAATTACATAGTGCGCCCGAAGTCCGAATATGCAAAATTATTAATATTTAAGGAGACTAACACGCGATATAAAAAATACCTATACATATAAAAAAATTTGGCAGCGCTTCACAGTCTGAATAAAATAGAAAATCTTTTAGAAAATTCCTTAACTGGGTAGGATAAAGAGAATACCGTTCGCGTATATCTGAGTACAGTTCAGTCTACAATTCTCTTGCCGCGAGTATTGCGGGGAATTTTTTTCTCTAAGTTATATATATGTAAAAAAATATCAACAATAAAAATACATTCTCGTTGAAAATATCGTCAGTGAGAAAAACTATTTCGTCCGAGAGAGTTTGCTTCCAGAAACGCGATGCAAGGTATATATATCCCACTCTGTGGTTTCCTCAGAAAGTACACTTTCCTACTCAAAAAGTATCTTACGCAGCATGCACAAAAGAGCATGGTCTGTGACCGTGTAAAGATACAGTATAGTTCCCGTCAAGATAATACGCCGATAGTCTACAATTAATTATATTTATATTCCGATAGCTCTTACGCTATCTTATGTCTATGAGTTGGATACGAAGAGGCGTACAAAAACTGACACATTTTATCTATGCCATTTTCAATTCAATCCTTGATTATCAAAATGTCAAATTTCGAATTCGTGGATTTTTTATTTAAAGCAAAATTACCGATCCAAAAATCTGAAAAGTACTGAATACTTTTTTTATCTCCTGTTCGCATCCACATTTGTTCATATCTTATAAGAATATATATATATATATATATATATATAATATATAATTGTATATAATTACGTCGTCAACTATTAATCCTTTTCTGTTCTATGCTATACTTTGCTGGATCGTTTTCCGTATCTTTCTACGTCTTTCTCAAGCACACCTTTCTGCTCTTATATATTACAGTTTGATTCACATTTATACACATACATAATAGTCCACTTGCCCCCGTGGTCAGACGCACGGATTTTCTTTCACGGCTCACAGATACATAGAACAGCAACATTCATTTCTCATTGCTAGATCGTTCGTTAAAACATCGTCATCCTTCGTAGCATCGAAAACGAGTTCACACATTGTCATGCACGGATATCTACACAAATTCCCTTCCTTTATATATCGCTACATTACATTTTGGCTTTCGCGTTAATTGTCATGATTCGACAGGTACTACTATACGTCGCACCACAAAGGCATGATCATCATCCTCATTCGTTAATCCTGCACGTAATCTCAATGTAGAACATCCATTTATATCGATTCATTTAAAAATAATCGAAGTACATATCTGTGCCGTGAGAATTTCGCCCCCGGAAATTCAACGGACAACGCGCGCTAGCAGAGAAACGAGTTCCCGGCTATCAGATCCTAACACACAGACCGCACAGCGACAACAGAAGCCTGCCTAATCGACTCGACCGTACATAGGTACAATGTCCTTCTCTATCCAAAAATCGCAGTTGGAGTGACCCTGTTCGAGTAACGTATCCTGACCGACAACCAGCACTCGCTTCGCGCCGGACGGATCGGCCTGTGCAACCTCGCCGTGCCACACGTAATGGTTGAATAATTGCTGCATAGCGGATACGTGCCTCTTTTCCGCGGGCGTAACAGCGGCGTAGGTCCCGAGAATGGCCGCGGCGTCGCTATCAGGATCGGCCAAGTATCGACGCGGTTGAGTAGCAATGTAAAACGGTACGTCATTTCTCATTCTGGCGACCGTCAGCAACGGACAGACTACGCGGATGTCGGAGATCATGGTAAGCAGTCCCTTCAACGTGGCGTTGTAGCGCCTGAAAAAAATAATACTTTAGTCTGAGAAATTGTAGTGATTTACATCACATTAAAAGAAGCTAAGAAATGACAAATAAAATTTTAGAAGATAAAGAAAATTTTAATAAGATATTTTTTGTACGTTCTCTCTTTACTTCAACCGAGTAGTAGTATTAGTTTACATTATTAGATTCATTATCCAATATATATATATATATATATATATATATATATATCGCTATTTGTCACTTGCAACACACTTTCCCTCACCTCAGAGCTTCATCTGTCAAGCCAGAAGTTCCAATCAAGGATTCTCGCACGATTTGTGCGACTTGGGTAGCATTGAGAGTAACGTTCGGTGAGAGATATCGCGGCGGCGTGCCCGAGTGTGCGGTAGTACCCATTACAATTTTCACCGGTAATTTCGTCTCATTTCCAAGAATCTGACCAACATGCACCTGGAGAATCGTGCCATCCAGCACGAGCCATTCGTGTCTTTTGCCCTTGGTAGAGGCGGCCTCTCTCATCATCGGTAGACCTACATTACCCATGTGCCACATCTCTGCGACATCCATAAGCTCCTCGGCGCTCTTGCTTCTCAGACAGGCGGCGTTGCTACACCGAATTGAGTCGAGGAACGACTTGCTCAGTTCCTCGGATTTGTCCAGGTCTTTACCGGGGAAAATCGCACTACCGCTTGATATCCACACTTGTGAAAAAAGGCCCTTAGCACGACGACTACCGATCAGCGTCGTCACAAGAGTACCGCCTGCTCGATGTCCCCACAGAGTGACGGATGTCCTGTTGCCGCCAAAGTTCTCGATGTTCAGCTGCACCCACTGAAGCGCCATTATGATGTCCGATAGTCCATAATTGCCTGAACTCGGTGGATGAGACGTTCTGGAGAGGGGCTCGGCGGCCAAGAATCCGAAAACGCCCAATCTGGTGGAAATATAATGAATAAAAATGAAGCACAATATTTTTTCTTACGGCTTAACACATAACGGTGATACATTGATATTTATAATATAAAATATCAATGAGATGCTAATGTGTGTCTTGAATTACTTATATTGATATCAAGGATTAAAACAATCAGAGAACGAATCAATTACAAGTTAATTAGAAGTCAGTTAGGAGAAAAAGAATAATTGGCAACTCCAGAAAGTTTTCTTGCCGTAATTTGAACGATTTGATAATTAATATTAATTAAAAGTATTAATTAAAAAGTATTAATTAAACATTCTTCCAATTTCATTAAAAGTATCCGGAAAATGTCTTACCGGAAATTTGGCCGCACGAACACAATGTCGCGAACGCGCGCTAGCTTGGCCGAAGGTTGCATTATACCGGGCGAGCCGCCACTTAGGGTCTCAGCGCCAATCATGACGACCACAGGCAGTGGAGAATCGTATCGGACTGCCGGCGTGAATACATCAAGATACAAGCAATCCTCAACACCGTCTATGCGGCCGGATGTCTCGCGTTGCCAGCAGTTTTCGGAGGAATTGTGCGCCAAATAAGTGCCGTTCCAACAGTGCTCGATACGAGTTAGAGACTGAGCATGCTGCCAACGGCGATTGTCAATCGGCGGCATCGCGTACGGAATTCCGCGGAATGCAAAGCCGCCATCCTCCAAGACGCCTTGTACTAGTCCACACGCCGTTACCGCCTCAATATACTTGCCGTCTTTCAACGGCTGAGTAGGAATCCGCCTGGGGCCAGCACAGGCGATGCAGATGATGATGATAACGGCGAGCAGGATGAATAAAGTAATTCCTACAATCGACAATTTAAATAAATATAATGAATAGAAATTATTAATATAACAAATATGAAAAATATTACAATATATATAAATGCTGAAATTATTATTTGAATTGAAGATACTAAACACGTGATATCGTGTATTCTGTATTTTATTATACCTGAGACCACTATGTGTCTTCTAATCGCGGATATACAGAATACCAATGGATGTTTCGGTGGCTCGGTGTTGTCAGCCGCATCGTCAAGCCCGTCAAGACGAACGGTCTCCATGCCATCATCGTTGGTGATAGGATTCTTCTCTGCAGTACCATCGTCGAGCGTTTCGACACTTGCTAATCCTGCAGTGCCGGTCTGTCCTAACTCAGAATCAGTTTCCTGAAGCAAGTGTGGAAATAAAATAAACTAAGAGTTAAGAATGAAAATAGATTAAGTAGATTCAATGAGTACGATAATCAATTTAATTATATACACACACATACCATTATGAATTAATTCATCGTAAAAAGCTATTTTTTGTGAAACTAAGATTCCTATCAGGAAGTGTTAATTTTTTTCGTAATATCATCTAGCTGATTTACAGTTCAAAGTTATTTCTTTATATCAGAGATGTAATAATATTCTACGCGAAAAACGATCAAAGCGAACGTGATACTGGGGATACGACACATGCGGAACAACTGAAGAAAAATGAGTTTTTGCCCTTGCTCAATTTATCTTGATACTGCAGTAAACACCATATGTGTGAACACAGATCTCGTACATACATTTTGTACGCAAATATTATATGTCCCTTTTAATGAAATATAATTGTTTTAATTTTATCTGAAGCATTTTTGATAATTACCCTACAAATATTGGCTATGCAACAATTTTTGTAGATTTTATTGAAAACTTTTCTATTTATTGTATGAATTGTTCTCTTTACAGAAGTAGAATTTATATAATAAATAAAGCTTTCAATGCACAAATAATCCGATTCAAAAACATAAAAATGTACACAACATATTTTTTTATTTTTTCATTTGTATGCAGGATATATTTTATAAGATCGAAGTTAAAAATATTATATTTTCACGTCCTAAGTTAGCTCTCAAGAATAGTATAAAGAGATAACGAAAGAAGGAAAAAGGAGAACGACAAAAAAAAACATTTCGGAAAAGATCGAGATTTGAGCGTCACGCGAGTTTCTTTCTTTATTTTCAATGGATTATATGTATGCTAGATGCGGATTCAAAGAATCTTTTCTCCCTCGTCACAACAACGTAAAAATGCGCTTTCATTTTTACATCGTCATTATTTCGCCGCTCCGAGCGCGGTAAAAACGGTGAAATCGCATCTAAACGAATCTTATTCGCGTAATTTAGACAAATTAATGTCAAGAGAATTTCTCTGAAAGGCGATAGAAAAGCATGGTCGACCCTTGCAAGTGATCTTTTGTTGCACAATTACTAAACACAATTGTGTGAATCGATTCAAAAGGCATTACTGAGAATTCTTGACTATTTATTACCTGCGAAATTTCTAAATACTTAGATAAAATATTTTCGTAATGAAAGTATCTGAAAAATGTGAAATGGCATTATTTGGATAAAAGCGGTAAATACCTTCTTCCTTCTAGAAAAAACGGACGACACCAGTGGAAAGCGTATAGCATTTAATATTCCTTTTCGTCCCTCTTTTTCTTTGGAATCCTTGGCAGGCGTGGTAAGCTTTTCTGCAGATGGAGCATTTGATTCAGTTTCCTTTGTCACTACGGGGGCTGATTCCGCATCAGTTGATTCTGCCGGTTTAGTTTCCTCATCCTAAAATCGATCGGGTAAGCTATAAATAGTTGCATGTATAAACGGAAAATCTATATTACTTATAATACATTCATGTACATTTTTCCATCTGCAATATTGATTCAATTTTATCCTGCTTCGCTGCTTCTTCTTCTGTAATTTCTTTGTCTCCAGCGATAAAAACAAAAAAGTAGAAAAATAGAAAGTATAACTAAAACAGCAAGTCAATTGTGGATGACAATGTCCTGTTCTATTAGACTGACCGGAAAGTTTATGCCGACCCTCTTAACAAAATTTAAACGCAAATGTATTACCTACGCTCTGTATTAAGAATTAATACAAAGTTCTGCGTCTGAACCCAAGTAGCAAAAAATTGAAAAAGATGTCATAAGGACTTTCAAACAGCTTCTAAAAGATTTAGGACATTTTTTGGAAATCTTTATGAAGTAATCGGATCTTCAAAAAGATCTTCCGATAATATTAAACTTTGTATTAATTCTTAACGTAGAGTTTTACGTTTAAATTTTGGTAAGGGGGACATCATCGAGGTATTTTTTCTTTTTTTTTTTAGACTGAACGTGAATATTGGATTAATAATGCTGGATAGAGAGACTTTATAAAGCGAAGCCGCAATATGCGTTTATGGTATTATGGTAGTTTCCCTGGAAAGCTTCGGACTACCTGGCGATCAGCACGAATTTTCCAATCAATCCAATATTTATCCACTCCTTATGTATATCCCATAAGAAGCGAGTTTAACTTTAAAGTCTTCGCGTGAGCTTCAAAGTCGGGGTTGAAAATCGAGGTGACTGCCACGATTTCGAAACGACGGACAAGCGTACGCAGTGAAATCAAGGTCAACCGCGACAGGACAAAGAAACAACGGCGACCGGATGACGGTGCCAGACGTTCGCCCGGACTCGTCTCTGAAGCTCCAGACTCTCTCAGACGCGACAGATTATTATTTTTAGAGTAGTACCACTCCTGTGCGTCTTGAAACCTTGGACTTGAACGCACTCAGAGCGATAACTCGTACTACTTGCGCGCCTCTCGCTCCACACTTTGAGGCCAGCTGCCTCGTAAGGAGCTCATGCTTTGAGTTACTATTGTCAACAATATCGAGCGGGTATTTTCTGCGGATAAACAGCGATAAAAGTCCATATATATGTCGTATGAATGAGAAATTTGCTCCGTAGAAATAATATTGCAAATACGTGAAATAAAAATTTTATATATATATACATAAAATATTTTAATGCACGTATAATCCGTTTTTGATGCAGACGTTTGATGCGGACTAGTTGCGAAACAATTTGCTTTTCGCAACTAATAGCAAATCAAATGTGGAAGGACATTTCGCGTGTCTTATACATATTTCACATAAATGGCCGTTGGAACACTCAACATAAATACAGGATAAATACGATAAAAGAAGAAAATTATATAGTTAATAATTCTATGTACAAAATGACTCTAGACATTACAAATAGTATGTGATAATAGTATCGCGTGTGTAAGTCACTAACAGCTACTTGAAGACATTCAAGAGAGAGAAACCATTTCTCGTATCAATTACGTCAAGTTCTGCGAATACTAGAGATATGGATTAACGGTTTTATAATTATCGGAACTATTAATACCTAATATTTGCTAGTTGGATTAACCGGACGTTGCTCTCAGCTAATGTAAAATGTAACTCAAATGTGGGTAGATTTGTACGGTTATTATTTTCAATAAATCAACTTTGATTGCATTTAATGATTTACAATCGCGTTAATTTAATAAGTACTAATGTATTGAAGCAATCTGGTACCTATTAGATAATCTATATAACTTGCAACATATATAAACCTGCAAATTTAAAATATCTTTTACATATCAAATGTTTGCATAATTTTTGTCCAAGATTTTACTCCAAGAAAGCATACTACTTATCGAACATTTATATAATATTATACAAATGTTCGAAATTATGCTGTAGTCGTTTGAAAGAAATTAAAGATAACTTGAGAGCTCTTCGCTATGTCTGGCGCCACGCAATATTGATTTATCGCAGTTATCTCTCACTGTGTAATTAAGCAAAATGAACTCCGTATCTTCTGACTCCGTCCTGAGTCCTTAATCCCGCATAACTCATGATTATCCGAGGCATCAATCGCGTACTTTCGCTATAAGCTCGTCAATGCGCGCAGGATGCGCATGATGCGTGTACTATGTGTTGCTATATTTGGATCTCGAATGTTTTCAAGTGGAGTCGCGTGGCGCACCAGTATCCGAGTACACGCACGTATGCATACACGTGCATGAATGGATGTTCGTATGATATTGATGGACCTTTGAACTTTCATTTTCAATTCGACATTATTATTAATATACGTGAGATAATCCTATCAGCTAAGTAGACCGTAAACAAGCCATTTATTCCATTTATTACGGTTTTAGTATATTCACAATTATTTTCTCATTATATTATTTTCCCCTTTATATATACGCTGAACGACCATCTAAGATTATCTCAGTTTATTTTTATAGAAAAATACCTATTTTATAAATAAATAAGGTATTCAAAGGCACGAGATAAAAAAAAGCTGCCAACATATTTTTAGAAAGTAGTTTTGCTTCAAGGAAGAGACAGACATCGCTAATACAATACGCGTAGATAATCGATTTCAATTGAGACGTGAAACGTGTATTTCCTTTTATTGTAGGGCGCATGGAAACGCCTGACTGCTTCCAGATTCAAGCATGCGGATTTCCCTTGTGAATGACATCCGGCACATTCTGTGCCCAAATTTCTATAAATAAATTTCACGCAACGAGTATCGCGAGACTGCACATCGTGATTACTGCATCAGTAATCACTCCAGGTTGCATTTAATAATCGTTGCAGTCAAGCATTATCCTGCTAATCGAAGATTTAATATTTAATGACAGTTCTGCAATTTATTAATTCCTCATTTCCGCATTTGGTCCATTATTATTCCATTAGGTTATTACTATCCATAAGATATTACTATCGCTGATTAAAATAATAGAAATGTTGGAAACTGTTCGCTCAAAGATGACTCATACAATAAGAAAGTTGCAACAGCTGGCGCGCGCAAAGCTACGGAATCTCCAGACTTAAGAAGTTAAACCGATAAAGTGATTATAAAATCTGGGATCTACTTTCAACGTACATGGTAGCGAATAACGTTGACGAGAAGTAGCTTTCATGAAAAGTAGGGAGGATCGATACGCAAGTCCTTCGAAATATGGAATCTATTTCTGACTGGCAATTTTTGACTGAGAACAAACACGTGGTCCCACATATGAATATATCATCAGTATTTTCTCGACCGATCTATTTTTATAATATACATCCATTTCGAGAGTGCTACCCAGTATGCTAAAGCGGATTGCGAGATATAAACCGCTTTCCTCGGTGTTGCTCGTCGACCACAGAATCCTGCAGCTTCGCTGCTGCATTTATTCTGTTATGTATGCCGAGCATTGCGGAAACCGCAAATTTCATTTCAATGCGGAGCAGTTCCGTTCGATGACGTCGCGATCCTGTCGTACCTGGCGTTGCGAGAGCAACAAAAGGATAATTATTAGGTATGTGAGGTCCGTAATAACGTGAGCTGTATGTGCCGCATCAAAGTTCCTCGACAATGAACTCACGTTTCACTGTGTTTGCGAGAGACTATCCTTTACCGCGACACGTAACGGATAGTTGTTCTGTCATGGAGTCATAGTCGTCCGCATGAAGGATGTTCACTCTTAGCTTTAGAAAGACAGACAGACAGAAAGAGAGAGAGAGTCCTGCATGAAGAATAATCCGCTGCCGCTTCTGGAAAACTGCGTTTACTTCGAAACGGTTATCTAACGTGAATTAATTTTATGCGACGATGGAAACGTATCGCTGAGTGTGTGCCACCTCGCTCTTCAATAATAAGCGCTATTCTTATCCGATTATCCGATAATAAATAAGAAATGTGCAATTGACTTACACGATCATTAACATAGACATCGTTCGCGAGTATTAATAATAATTTATTAATAAGATAAACTTGCTAGAATTCAGGCATATTATACATACTCGAGATTTAAATCGATCTTTAATTTAACATTGCCAAACACAGGTATTTTATTTTTAATTTATACATTGAAAGCAACTTAAAACCCAAGTAAATAAATTATCGATTCCTACGGTTGCAATTAACGCTACACGTAGCTCTGTTTAGCGCTAGGTTTAACTACGACTGTCAGCGTGACTGTACGATTTATCGGTTAAGCGCGAAGCAACGCTAAACAGAGCTTGCTTAGCGTACGGCGCTAAAAATGGGCGCGAGTACGAAAAGTGCACTGTCAAAGTTCCGTAATTCTCTCTTTGTCCCCAACGATCTCTTTCGCGTGTCGCAGGTGGCGCGCCGGAAGCGAGGGTGATCACCGCGGAGAGAAGCCCCAATTTTCCGGTCTGTCGAATTCACCGGTTCGCGAATGAGGGCGCGAGGTCGAGAGAGCCGGTAACGGGATTTCGAAATACCGTGGATAAGAAAACAAGTCACGGTCCATACTTTTATCATCATTCCATATTTTATCATCGATCCATATTATACTTTTGTCATCATTCATATTGATAACACGACACTCTTCGATTTCAAACTCATCTTTTTCGCTTATGAAGCTTATCGTGAGGAATCATTAATAACACTACTTGAGACTGAATGACTTTTATGGCTTTTATGATACTTGACTTGGCACGATATGTGCCCACAGAGATCTATAAATGTAATGTAACACAAAGTACAAGTACTTGTACGATAATAACGAGCGAGTATGATATTTCTTCGCGCAAGCGACCACGCGTAGAGATTAACGTACGCGCAACGAAACCGGTAATCGTTAACCCCGCAATTTACCGTTTCACACCTCGCAGATCTCCGATGCAAGACGTCGTTATCGCGCAAGACTTTCCCCGATCTTTTGTAACCTCCCTGCAACATTGAACCATTGCACTAATCGGGCATTATATCCGGACGTCTTAGTCATCTTTCGACGTGGGATCATTCTGCGCTGTCCGCTCGCGGTTGTCGCACCCGATGACGATTATTCATCCCGCGTCATTGCGAGATAAAAAGCATATTTTTATCCTCGTGCTCTTCATACATTCCTTTTATCCTATTCATTTTACTAGGTCATTCGCGGCAACACGCTTTGTCCAATTTTGTGGCAACAATCGACAAGTCCTTAAACTTCAATATTGCTAATGATTTATTTATGTCAACATGTCTGACAGAATGTATCTTTATTAGATAAATTATTTTTTTACTAATCATTTACTTTAAATATTTTTAAAAAATTATTTATCTTTGATTAATCGTGTCTTAGCAATGTATACCAAATTTACGTCTGGCATTTATTGCATAATTCTGATGGATGCGAGGGATCCTTCATTCATCCGATGATTCATAATTAATCGAGCTGTTCGGAAACTTTTATATCAGTAGTCTTTTTCATTTTTTTATCATAGACGAAAATATTATTTTTATTCACAGATGGTTATCACAACAAGTGTCACAATGGAGTAGATGGACTGTCGAACAATCCACAAGTATCAGAGAATTTATTAATGACGGTCACTCGGCAAAATTCGCGTCCTGGCACTGAGGTAATGTTGATCCATTATTGATCTAGTATCCGATATAATACTTGGTTATTACTTGGCAAGAATTGGAATCTAAAGCAATATATATGGTTGCACACAACAATATGATTATAATGTTGAAAATTCTTTGGCATTGTGACTTATCACAAAATCTATCACCTCGACATCCATTCGAATCACGACAGAGTGGCAAAAACTGCGTGAACTGCATGGTTAAATCAAATGATGCAGTGCACGATGTCGAAGAGAAGTCGAGGGTCTGCGTTTCTAAAACGTGCCTGATTTTCTGTCAGGTTTTGCCGCGTTGCAGTCTTTCGAGAGGCTCATTGTCCTTTCTGATACTGTACAATCATCTCGCCAGACTATTCTTCCTCCCCCCTCTTTCTTCCTCTCTCTCTTCGTCGATCTTCTTTCATGTCTAGGCATTTTTCTTCGTACCTCGTTTCTGCTGTGCTGGTATCTAGAAAGTACATTATATACGTCTGCAGATGACATGTGTAGTGACTTATGTGTCCGCTGACTCCGAGCCGGAGGTGATGGCAGATGCTGAGCCACGTGACTGTAAAGCCAATGGATTCGGTATTGCGCGTACAAGGATCGATGTATCTATAAAATATTATGTGCCTTTAGGCCTCTCCCTTGCGACTACATCGGCGCGTAGAGCTCGGGCAATCTCTCATGATTGGATTATGCCGCAACGAAACTGCCAGTGAGACAAGTGTATGTACATCTACGAGTCGATTATAATTCGATATTTTCAAAGAGAAAATATACATACATTTACAAAAACAATTCCAGACAAATATCGCGACTACGTATAAGATGTTGGATATAATCGCTTTAAGTAACAATAGTATAATTAAAACTAATATAGTCTCCATGCGTTTTTGAGAAATTCGAAATTTGCTCCAAAGAGCAAACATGTAATATTTTTATTTCATAATTTCAAGTTAAATATCAATATATTTTAATATTAAATAAACGGAAATGTGATCAAATGCAGGAATGATAACGTTGTTTCAATGCTATGAAATTTGGCATATTACATGTTTGACACGAGCAAATAGACCTTTGTTTAATAACATTTCATTGCAGACGCATTTAATCTATGGTGCAATTTCAACGTAAATTATAATTTCCGATTTGCGTTGTCAGGCATACATAGAAGATCATCTGCCACAATCCGCGAGAATTGTGCGAATTTTCCGACGGGCAATCCCTATTTTATCTTCTTGTGCCACTCGGACGTTACCCGGCACTCGTAACAGCTGTGATTAATGGCGTTTCAATCCCCCACCCTTTGTTGAGACCTAAAGAGCTTGCACAATAAAATACCTACTGATCACACCAGGCTCCATTCGGTCTACAATATGACACTGTAACCAGTTCTCTTTTTCTTTTTCTCTCTTTGTCGCATAATCCTGACACTCTCCCTCGATGCATATGTTTGAGCATTGTCGGTCCTACATATATTAGCACACAGACAAACAACCCTCTGTACAACGTCGTTCGAGTCGATATCCGGTGCGCGAACAGCTCCTCCAGAAATAGGAAATTTCATTTTTACAGTTACGGAGGAAATCCGAAAAGAGAGGTAATAAATGTTGTGCTTCAAATTTTATTTTTACAGTCGCGAAGGAAACCTGAAAAGAGAGGTAATAAACGGATAATTTGCGCTTCAAATTTCATTTTTACAGTCGCGAAGGAAATCTGAAAGGAGAGCTAATAAACGGATAATTTGTGCTTCAATTGAAACGCATACTGCTGTCGCAGATGGGATTTCACGCAAGTTTTAATGCATGTTAATAAAATATGACACGCGCGGAAAGGGCGGAGGGCGGGAGAGTTCTCCTCGTTCATGGATTGCGTGTACGCAAAAGAGTGCAAGCAAAATTATGCGTTTCCCGGTGTCATTCGTCTGTGCTCCGGTGCTCGTGCGGTATGACCGTATTATTATATTTCACGAATATGTGGCCGGCTTTGTGTATGTGTGAACACGCACTACTTCCCATTCACGAAGCCATACTTGCGTGCGGCAGAAGTCGGAGCACCGGCAAGTATTTACGCGTGCATGTCAAACGCAGCACGCACGTGCATCATTCTATCGACCAATAATTCTCGTCTCCCTCCGACGAGGAAACGATTTACGAACGGCTAAAACCGAGCATCGTAATACCAGACTGCATTAATGATCGTCTCGAGCCTCGCCGTCTATCTTTAATTGTCTCTAGGCGCGCGCGAACTCGGGGGATTATTTATAATTACTGATACGATATCTTGAGGTTGAGGCCGAGGTGAATAAATATTTTGACGGCAAATTGTTTCCGATAATGTGGAGAGGAGTATCGGGTAACGCGCGCAATCACCGGCTCTCTCTCGGCAGAAAAGAAAGAAAGTAATACAATGTAATAAAAGTAATAAAGTAACGAAAGTAATAAAAGTAATAAAATAGGGATATTGGCTTGTTATCATGATTTCGTTCTTTCTTCCTCTATCTCTTTCTATATTTATCGATTATCTATTTTTTAATTGCGGGAATAAATTTTGCAAATTATGAGCAGATTTAGTTTAAATAACAAACATGAGAAAAGCGCAATGTAGAAATTTCCGATATCCGTGATTTACGTAAGTATACTTTCTAGGAATAATTTCTTATTTATGTTAAATGGTCCAGTAATAATGAATCCTCTTTTTCTCTGATATACCAATATGCAGATATACAATTAGATAAAGTCGCTACTTTAGGATCGCGGCATAAATAGTCTTTTCGCTACAATCGACTGGGAAGAAATAATTGACTGAAAAGAATTTAATTACGCATAATAATAGTGATTCCTTCTCACTTTAAGAGATTTCAAACATCTTAACAGACCTTTTAATCGTATTTTTTTATTGATGAACATCAAGTGTTAAAAATAGATTTGTGCAGTAAATGATAATCATTTCATAAATCTCTATAAAATTCAAAATCTTGAGATTTTTCCAAAAATTTGCAATGTTTGAGAGTCGCTTTATTGCAGCGTAATCTGTGACATTAGTGTCTCTTAATCTCTGGAAAAACATTAATTATTAACGTAATCATACGGTGACAGATGAAAAAACTATCGCAGACTCCTTTGAAGCCATTGTTCGGATCTGCGAATCTGTGTCACTTTGTCATTAAATCGCATTTTGCGGTTGAACTGATTTCTGAGCTAATTTAGATTAGATTTTGCCGTGCAAATAAAAAGAGATTCGTTTAAATTGAATCTCACGAGCGCGGAAACTCGCGGCTCCCGATGAGACCTCGACCGTCCAACGTTGGCGGGTTCCGTCGGGGTGGAAATCGATATCAGACGCAACTTTCACCCTTCTCCGGCACTACTCTCCCACCGGCTCTTTCGTGCTCATAGCGGCTGCCGTGTGGAAGCCACCCTCAACACGAGCATTCTATAAATACGCACTTGCGTGTCCGCGAAAGGGCGAGAACCCTACTATCTCTTTTCCTCTCTTGTCTTTCTTTCAGAATTTCATTTCGTCAACCCTTTCGCAAGCATTTTTCAAAAGCGACAGCGATGCGCGAGCAATTACTGCCACGCATGCCAATTTGCAACTTTTACTTACGACATAATGGCGAAATTTGCATAAATATTCGTGTCACTGCCATGGGCAATTATATTATCTCTTAAAGCTGTCGTTGAGTCTAAACTGCGCTTGAAGTTACAAAATTGTGTTATCTTTCAATCATTTAATATAAACAGAGAAGGTAAATTTCTAAATATGCGCAAACTGTCGGAATAAACGCGTGGTTGTTATTTGCACAATTTATCGTCACGCGGTGATCAATTCTGTTGACCATTTTCACGTAAATAAATCGTTAGCAAGTTCTGATTTCGTATAACGTCTCGTCGTATACGTCTCGTTAATTTTCTCCTCTCGTCGTGTTATTTTTACTCGAATCATGGCAACGGATCGATCAAACGCGTTCAAACGCGGTCGCGATCGATCGCCGGGTAGAATACGATGATTTATGCAAAGGCCATTGTCCGGATCGTCGCTGTTTACATAGTGAATGCACCGGAGACGGATGAGAAGAGTCGGAGGAAAGGAGAGACGAAGGAGTTTATTCGACGAAGAGGTGCCGGCGCGCGGAATTACCGTTTATTGTTATCAACTGCAATAGAGAGAGACTCCCTCTCTGTTAAAGAAGGGGAGAGGAAGAGAAAGACAGAAAATGCATTATTATTTGCATAAACAGAACCGCGGACGGATGCGACGACTCGTTACATCTGATTGCGAGTTACAGAGAGCGACGACGTGGAAATAAGAAACGCACCGCGCACGAAGCGGCCGGTTGTTAATATACTAGATTCGCATCTGCCCATAATGACGTAATCCTGATGAATCGCTCGGAATACTTTACGCTCTGCTGCACATTCCCGAGTTCATTTAACGACAGAAATGTAATGAATGTTTAGTCACGTATCCGGAGAAAGAGCTATCGAGCACGACTCGTTCGCTGTGTGTTCGTATCTGTTCATAAAATCTCTCTTCCTTTCGATTTTTCGATATGCGCATACGTAATTTTACACATATCCTTACAAATTATAAATGTCAGGACGTATGCGGTTTCTATGCAAATTATTGACCAAAAAGTCCATATTGTCCCTCTTAGCAAACTGCAAACGCAAAACTCTGTATTAAGAATTAATATAAAGTTTTGTGTTAGAGGAATGAAATGAATCCGTGCCGATCTTGTTGGCAAGGACACAAAACTCTGTATTAATTCTTAATACAACAGAGTTTTAATTTTGCTAAAATAGTCAGTATAGACTTTTCGATCAACTCAGTATATAATATAATAATAGATGCTCAAATACATCACACTTATTACATTGCGTCTTTATGCTGTTTCCTATTAAATTAAAGTGCATATTATAAAGATCTATTCCCTTTAATTTTAGTTCGTGTTATTCGTAATCAATCTTCTTCGAGATTGAGATATCCCAGACCGCAGCTACATTGGTTTGGTATCTTGTTTGCACATCTCAAACGTGTCTTCCTTCATTCCTTGCGGTTTTCGCGAAAACCTTCATTTTCTCAGCTGCTTGTAGCGTTGCGTACACATGAGTGTACGCAACGTGCGTGTGGTACATATGAATCGATACGAATACGAGCCTACCGACCATGTGGCGAGTATCGATAGTAGGGGTTCCGGTTATTCTGGTTCTCTGGCCTGCAAGTTTTAATCCCCCCAAAAAACGGTTCCGTACCGGGGGGAGAACACGCTGCGGGGACGAGGGTGGAAAACGTAATGAAAGAATGAAAGGGGAAGCAGATGGCAGAGACGTTCAGATTCGAATTTGCCTACAGGAACACCTTATAATTAATAACAATAATTAAAACGCTCGCAAAATATCGTCGATGCACCTTTTTTTATCTCGCCAACAAATTACATATACGTACCTACTTTTTAGAAATAAATTAAATCCTTAAAAGTATTACGAAAATAATTTATAACAGTTTATTTAATAAAACAGAGAGACTAGTAATTTATAATTATTGGATGGTATTTATTAAATAAATCAGAATTTAAATTAAACTGCTGCTCCACTTCTATTCGGTATAACTTTCTTTGTACTACGTTTTGCGCAGAAAATTATACATTGTTTGAAATACAAATATTAAATCTGAATATAAAATTCCACACACATGTATTATTCGATGCACCTATCAAAATTCTAATTAATTTCGTCTTTCATCTTTCTTTTAGGGAAGGAATCGTGAAAGTATGCGATCCTTTGCGGGATACAGTATCGCACTTCATCGTTCCGCCACCGACAAAATAATGACATCACCGTCACATGGGATTAACGTAAGACCGCTTCCTCGTAGCGTGGAATTAAGTGATTACGAGGATGCAAATGTGTCGTGATACACGATTTAATTAAGCGGACGGGAAAACGCCCGTTGAGCCGTATAAAACGCTCCGAAGAAATTTACGCCTTTTTCGTTTTTAGGGATACAGCAGCTCAAGGGGTTCGAGGTGGAAGCGGAGAACCGTTGACCTACGTCGACTGGAATAATTTCAATAAAATCACCGACCGTGACGGGAGTACGTAAAGGCACGTGAAGATAAGCTAAGTCCGCACGATGAAGCAGGGTTTCCGGTTTTCTCGCGCCATCAGTTGATTGCATTAAAGCTCGATAAGGCGGACGTTTCGTTACGCGTTAACACTAATGAAACTCGCGAAGTACACCAATATGTAATATCGCGCCTCGTCGTTCCTTCGCGTTGCTTCGAAACGGCTATGTGAAGTCTGCAAAGCCTGTAAAATTTATTTCAAGCGCCGGCATGCACTTGCAAAGGCTGATGTAAATTAATACAGTCAGTTACTTAGCCGGTACACGTAAGTTGACAGAAACGGCTGCTTGCGATGTTTGTTTTATTAGACTGCGATAAAAGCAATGTAAACAACACTGAATGTTGCACCGATAATGTATTTATAATATATTTAATTGAAGTTTAGATAATAAACGTATCTCATTTTGCGACGATCAAACAGGCAATGCAAATACTTGCTACATTTTGATATTGTTGCTATTATTATATTATTACAGCATTTAAATTGAAACGGCATAATTAACGCCTCCCGACTAAAACGCCGAACAGCGAAAAGAACAAATTACAAAGTCGAAATTCAATTCCTATACCTGCTATGATCAAAGTACACAGTTGGGAAAGACGAAAGAGTTTAACGCGAGTCCGGGTTTCGACGGCAAAATAATTATATGAAACGCAACACTTCGGGGTTTTCTAATCCTATACTTTTTCGTTTCTTTCTTTGAAATTGTCACGCGATAGAATAATTCCTCCCGATACGAGTCGGAAGTTTGAGCACCGACTGTGAGAACGCACCTGGCGTTAGCCAAAGCCAGAGGTTGGTTCCTTCGAATTTGAGACTTTTGTTGTTCTGAAGAGATATAAGGTATATTTCAATGTATTTCTTGTTTAAGCTTTCACGAATACTTGAAAACAAGTTCCCTGTTGGGTAGATGGGTGAAAAGAGCCCATTACACTTTGAAAAATACACCGTCTACACTTCGATACTTCTAATTTAAAAGCATATTACGTAATTGAACTTTCTCGATATCGTGCATATTAAAAGTATAATTTATCTCAAATAAATTTATTTAACGTATAGTTATATGTGGCTACACGGGAATAAGAGAGAATTAAAGGTTAATTCAAGGAAACTCTTTTCATAGTCGAAATAGCAATACGAGCGACTAGATAATACAGTTACGATTAAAAAATAGCAATTTTTTCAATATAAGACTTTTCATTGAAAATTCTCCAAGATAGTTTTCTCATTGAAAACTGCACATGTGCCTAGTCTCCAAGCAACCAAGTGCTTCCTTCTTTAATCGCCGTTTCGCATTCATCGTCGGGAAGAGATAGTTATGGCTCAAAGCTGTGTCCACAAGAAAAGCGGAGCATCAATTGGCCACCCGGCTACGGCCACGAACGCGTTTACACAAAGCGCTCCTCCCCGTTTCATCCACGATTTACGAGCGCTCATTA
The DNA here is from genome assembly GCF_003672135.1 of Ooceraea biroi. Lineage (NCBI taxonomy): Eukaryota > Metazoa > Arthropoda > Insecta > Hymenoptera > Formicidae > Ooceraea > Ooceraea biroi. The sequence goes on from NC_039506.1 coordinate 6,128,193, forward strand.
AATAAAAAAGGAAAGCAGACCGGAATAAGAATTACGAGGAATAATATTTTCGCATCCGCCAACGTGCGCGTGTTGTCAGCTTGACGCGTAGCTTGCTTTGTGTATCTAAAGGCCCTTTCATATCTCGCGAGAATAAGCTCTTGTCGATTTCACCTCCCGCGCGAGCTGGAGCTTGCTATAAAGCACTATGAGCGCTTTCTCGGTAATGATTTCGCATTTAGACATATAAAGAGATGCAACGCGACAGCTTCCGCGACAGCTTTCGCGACAGCTTACTGGATATGCGCCTCGCTTCCGAGTCGCGATGGCATTAAAAAGAACCTTGCTCGAATGTAACTGGGCGTGCATTACGCACCATTGCTATGGCTATCAATAGAAGACGTCAGGACTGACTGTTGCTGCGAGATGCTGCGGTACTGATTGTGTTTAAATTCTTTCGTTCGTTTTTTTTATTTACTTAAAAAACGGTGAACGTATAATTTGAGAACATGATCGGATTGGTTGTGACGCGTGATTATCGCAATGTTTGTAATGATTTCGTTGTAAATGTTAGCTATTATTACAATTATCATGAATTATTACTAGATATTATTTTTCTGGAAATAAAGAATACGATAAATAGTTGCAATGTATTATAATATTAAAATATCAAAAACTAAAAAACAAATCTATATTTACGAGAAAAGCGACTCATCGTTTTCTCTTCTAATCTCGGTTTTCCATTGCATGGTTCTATCACTATGAGGCAGATATTCTACGCTATAGCAAACTCCAGTGAACCGTAATGATCTCAGAAACATGCGCGACATAAATTGCATTGCATGTTCGCGTATCTACGATCGCAGCTGGTACTTAGAATATACGTGAAATACGCGAAGAATGTCTGGCACGAGGGATAGATATTGTCACTTCCTTGACACTTGACTGTTAGGTAGAAATTGACTATCGATCGACGATAATGCATTTTTGTTTCTCCGTTAGAATTTGAGGGATCAAGAATAAAGCAAATAGTATCAAAAAGATTACGATGAAAATTATGATCGCATAAATTGCTTTAACAATACTCGAAACAGATGTATAATCAGTCTTTCTCAAGTCGTGACTTTACCTTTATCTTTTCTCTTTATTCGTTGTTCTCATATATTTGTTTATTGTACTTTGCACAGAAGTGTCAAAATATTTATATTGTAATAGTATCAAAAGAAGATGTTAAAATCTTTTAAATACTCATAAACAGCGTTCACACACACACACACACACACACACACGCGCGCGCGCGCGCGCGCGATAGAAACCAAAGAGAAGATACACCACATTAGCTTTACAAAAACCGACCTAAGAACAAGAAAAAGAAAAAAACGAGCTTAAAGATTGAAATATTCCGGATGAAGAAATTTATTTGAGTTACGATAAGGATCGTAACGCTTGAAAAGAAGCACGAAGAAAGCTCACATGTTATAACAGTCGGAGTGATGAAAAGGGTTGAGGTGATGGAAGAATGGTTCCTAGAGTAAGGTGACAGTCGGCACTTTCTTTCCCAATTAGGCGGCTAATAAGATGAATTAAGTCAATTAGAGAAGAGTCAGTTGGATGCAACAGCACTGGGCGCCAACATGTGTCGCGTTCTCTCGTTCTCGTCGTCGTCATCGTCGTGCACTTTCAGTCGACCCGACATCGCCAACTAGGAGAAGAAGAGAACGGAGTAGGAAGAAAAAGAAAGAAAAAGCAACGGCGACATGTCGGCTTGTCTTGCAGGCTTGACAACGATGCTGCGTTACTACCTATCTCTCCCATGTAACCGCGTTAGTTTATTGATGAAGAAATCAAAGGTAGGATCTGTATTACAAGTGACAAGTCCTAAATAAACAAATCCTCTTCCAGCACTATCATCGGATATAATAAAATCCGCATATTTATCAATGAAGATACACAATTACATTTCCGTATGACGTTCTCTCTTTCTTGCTCTCTCTCTTGTCTAGTAAATATTGTTCTTCCTCAGAAATCATGCAATTCATTACATACGCATACACACATGAGACTGATGACAACGCCGGTAGTGAAGATAAAAAGGTATTGGATAGAAAAACGAGGGCGCAATGAAAGCAAGCGCAAGATATTCGTCCTCGTACTCGAGTATAAATCCTGCAAATACGATACTCTCGTGTTTCAATCGACACAAGGAAGGAAAGAAACACGATTACATCGTGCACGTTCCGTGTCCCTGCAAACATGTATTCCACCCTCTCTCTGCGTACCCCATTGTCGTGGTTTACCTTTTGCAAGTTTTATATCTTAATTCCGTGAAATTCCCGATGTGCAATTCTGCTTGTTTATTTATTTAACGTATCGCACGATCACATTTCTCTCTACTACAAAACTTAAAAGCATATTTCCCGTAAAGGACTCAACGAATACAGTTTTAAAACTCTGGAATTCGCGGAAATAAGATTTTCGATCGTACAAAGTCGCATCCGTTTCGACGTGACCATTCCTTGTTTTTTTTCCAATGTTACCATGGAGGCCCATTCGTGATGAATGATGAGGTAAAAAAAAGAAGAAATTCGCTTCGAAACGAAACGATAAGCAAAGCCCCCATATTGCGCGCCATGAGGGGTGTTCGCAGGCCCGTAACGATTTTTTTGCATGGTGTTAAGCGGGACGACGTCAAGCGTCGCACCTGGCATCGATTTAAGCGCTTTACAAACAACAATAACGACAAACAAACGGCTGCACGCTCTGCGCTCTGTTGACGTTGATTTGATTGATTGTGTATCAATTACTTAATCGAGAAAATCAGTCAAATCCGTTAATATTTCGCATAAAAATTTTCAATCTTACAAAACATTTACAAACAATAATATATCTCCATTTTAATAATCTCATAAAAAAGATTTTAAATGAATAAATTCCTGAAACTTTCAACACGTACACAATTATATTCGTTCCGCATCGTGCTATTTAAATGTCCATGTGCATCGCTATCTGACATTTTAATGGCATTTCTATTAAACTGCTTCACAGATTTGAATTGCGATAATAATCACACAATTACCCGCGCGAGAGCCGATGTAGAAGAGAAAGCTAATACAATCAATGATAAAAATTACACAATGCAATCGATAATGAGACAATGGATCCATTAAAGGCGCATTTTCCACGTATGCTGCGTTTAAAGTAATAAAATAAACGCGGCACGCAATTTCTGCGTGAGAAAAATGTAAGAAGAAAAGTAAAAAAAGCGCACATGAGGCGAATGTATTTAATGTTGGTCGGTATTCTACTCGTGTAATGTTTCGTCCAAATAGATCTTGCTGCGAACTATAGCTCAAGCGTACTACGTACCTTGCACGGTTCCTTGCTCTTGGTGCGGCAAAATCCGGGCATTTTGATGCCACCGATTGGTATCTTCTTCTTCGGTTTCTGCTCCTCGGATTCTAGGTCGGGCGCAGGTGCATCGCCGGTGTGCTTCGTGTTCTCGGCGTTCAGCATCTTTTCCCTCTCCTCCTCGGCGATCTCTTTCTTGTCCATACTTTTATCCTGGTCAGCTTGACTCATTCTTTACACCTGAAATTAAAAGCGCGAACGAACAATCAGTCATGTGTAATTCATTTCGATACACCCAAGGCAACCAACGTTTCTAAAAAAATCTAACAGTTTCACGGGTTAGAAAGTGTGCAGTTGGCGAGTTTTCGCTTCGAGATGAAATCACCCTGGAATTCAACGAAGAATTTTCGACTGGAAGATTGCGCGATGTGTGTCTGAGACATTCTGTAGACTAATCACATTCAATTGCTATTCAAGAGTTGTCACTTGCTATATATGCGCGCGACGATGGCTTATAGTGGATAATTTCTCTCCTCCGCTCTCCATTTTGGGACAACAGCTAATCCCTGCTTCGATGTGAAGCCGAGTTATTATATTGAAACTATGTGAAATGTGCGCACCGAAGTGTGCAAGTATATTTTCTCCAAATACGGAAGTTCTTCAAAGCCGATTTCCCATAATGGACTACATCAAGGATTCTCTGGTTCGCAGGTGGTGCGGACCACTCTACTGAGACCGTCTTGTTTACTCTGATATTTATACTTATATGGTGAATTGATACGTCTTACCTTGAAACACGACACTGAGTGCAGTAGAGTGCAGAAGGAAAATTAGCGCGCGCGGAAAACGCGGAATAACGCGAAAATTAAATCTCGAAATAGAAATGTATCATTTCCGCCTTGCTAATCTTCGCGTAATGTATAACGGAAACTTGCATCTTCTTCAGAAAACGCCGTGCATGTGTGATCATTGATTAAATCACGGTGTCCAAAAAGTAACTTTTCAATTTACCGTCATTAGTTATTTATAATGCTTAATAAAATTCCCATGGTAATCGTATCCCGATCGAGAGGGATAGCACGATGTATAATGCATCACGACGATTTACGATCGAGCGTGCATCAATCTAACGTACAATCTCTGCAGGGCACGTACGCTTAAATGATTCAGCGTGCTACCCCGATCAACCAAATTTAATTTGATTTACCGCGACTGGTTGAACCGCTCTCTCCATGACATGTAAGGACCGCGATTAAATTTACGAAAAGCTCACGTCTAAGCGTCATTAAGCCGAGACAATCAAATGAAGAGTCAGAATGTTAAACCAAATTTTTTTACGTTGACACCCGACTAATTTTTTTTAACACGCAAAATATCACAAAATAACATTTCCTGAAAAAAAAAAGAAAACTTTAGGACTTTTAGAAAAGTGAAAAGTGGCTATATCAAAAATACAATATGGACTAATATAATATGGAATATTCATAGAAATCTATTGGATTGTAACATATATTCGTCCTGTGTTTTAATGTTTTTAATAATATGTAGATTGTAACATTCGTTATTAAAAACGCTAAAAAACTGGGACGAATATATGTTACAATCCATTATATTAACAGCTCATTAATCATATGGTAACTCGTTGAAAACAAGCAACAAGTTTTGATGAGAGTGCGGTGGAATCGCGCAGATTTGCGACGAATCTAAACAAAATACTGCATAAAACACTGCGGAAAATCGAGATGCATTCTGCATACACCTATATCTAGCAAGTTCGAGGACCGGTGCCACGCGATCGATCGGTTTATGTCTGGCCGTCGCGACACTCGGCTACGATGTTGAACTGCCATCGTCGTCCTTTCCACAAAGATCGATTAATAATTTCTATTATTACATGCATCATATATATACTTATATACATGGGTTTTATTAATATATTCATAATGTACATATATTTATGCATTCTACTTATAAACACTGCAAGATGTTTTAAAGAGTCACCGTTCCTTTCATCTTCAAATTCGTAAATCAATATAGAGTTGAATATTCTCTGCATCTGCCAGAATTAATTTTTAATATTCAATTATAAAAAATATTAATTTTTAATATTAATTTTTTAAATATTTTATGTATTTAAAATAATTGTAATATTTGATATAAACTATTAAGCATTTACATATTAGTATACAGTCATTTATTGTATTTTATTGTACTCCACTAATTTATGAGAGCTAGTTTTTCTGCGCGTCCAGAGATAGTAACATCTAGTTCTTTATGGGAGAGATATCGAATATCGGCCACGATGTTTTATGTTACAACCCAATACATTTTATTGCACAACAACTCATTAATCATGTAGTAACTCGTTAAAAACAAGCAAGAGCGAAGATATCGATTTAGATTATTAGACTCAAACCTCGATAGATGCGTATCATTAATTTGTGAAAGGTAACTCTTCACAGAATCATCATCTCGTTTATAGTAAGCGGAAGGTACGCTTTTTGCAAGACGATCTCTCGAAAGGCGAACGAAAGCGAGCGTAACTCCGTTGCTTTCTTTGTCGAAGAGAAAATTTAGCAGGAAACAGCACTTGCGTGCATCGACGTTATACAAGAATTGAATCTAAATGTTTGTCACATTCTGTGATAATATTATATTACATTTTCATCGCATTCCTGAATTTTATTATGATCTCACATTTGCGCGCGTCTATTATATTGTTCAATTTGCAAATATGAAGATATAAAAGGTCTTCGTTCTTCGTTTTTGCTCTTTTTTTAGACAACGTTTAACACGTTGGGTGCGGAGCCGATGTCGGTATGCTTTCCGTTCGGCCGGCAGAGAGAGCTCAGCGCGAGCTAGGACATACCTCATTTATGTTTAGAATGTTTCAATAAATTACATTAAAAATGTGTAAACATATTGTTCCTAAACGAAAAGTACAATGTCAGTACCTAGGGACCGACGCCACCCAAACGGAAAGGTCAGTGTCGGTCCCCAGGGACCGACGCCGCACCCAACGTGTTAAAATTAAATTTGACATGAATAATAATTGACTTTTTATGTTACTTCTATTTTCATTTTAGTTTTATAAATTTACATTATATTCATGTTTCGATCAATTTGTCGGCCATTAAATCCAAACGTACCATGTTGCTAAAAATATAAAATATTTCAACATATTTCTCTTTAAATAAATGTTTAAATAATACTGAAATATTATTTATTTATCGGCAAAAACAGAATTATTATAGGATTTAATAAGGATTATATATATTCAAGTAGCGTCAGTTTAATAATACATAGTGTTTTTTATAAATATAGATTAACTGTTAAATTAAATCAGAAAAATGTTCATTAGATACAATTCGCGAAGTATCCGAATCGAAGGACATTGCGTGTTCAAACTCCAACGAATCCGCGATTATTAGGGAAATATAGTTATATCGTGAGGTGTATCGCGAATGTGGAATCTCGTTTCGAAAAGTCGCACAAAATGGTCGCAAACAATCCGCAAAAAAATGTTCTTTCAAATGCACATTTGCGCGTGCAGAACGACTCGAGTTCATCTCGTGCGGGCGCAAATCATATTCGGGTATACGCGCGCGCGCGCGCGCGCACGCACGCTCCAGTAAGAATATCAAACAAAAGCACAAGGCACTCACCCCCTCGAAGACGCGTCGACGGACGCCACTATTGTTCCTCGTTCACGTTCGCACTGCGCGCGAACGGCCGCTGAGCTCATAAAAGCAGCTGCCGATCGTGATCGCCAGTCTCCGACGATGTTCGTTTACCAGTTTTTGAAAATGGCGCAACGAGGTACGTTTACGTGCCTCGTTTTTCCGTTGTGACGAATACCGCGATACTCTTCGAAGTAACGCAGACGCCAATGGCAAGACACGAAACCCCCACAAAGACGCCAAGCGCGCGACTGGCGCTACTGAACAGACGCCGGTGGCCGGCAGGGAGAACGCCGGGTATTGTACTCGGAGAACGCATTTTACGTGTGGCGGCATCTAAGGAGTACAAGGCAGAACTAGCCCGACCAATGAGAGGGCAGCACGAATACCGAGATGGAGAGCCTTGGGAGGAATCAGGGAACAATGAGAAGCTAATTGCTCGCGCTATAAGTCACACGTGCATTAATTAATCAGTTCTAGTCTGTATTAAATAAAGTCAGCATCTTTATATATTTTCACCTAAACCGAAGTGTTTTAATAGTTCCTCGTGCGTTAAAACTGCCTTAAATGTAGCATAACAATCAAATAAATAATACGCTCGCTACATACGTTAGAGTGATGTGCCATCTGTACGAGATGCAGGGAATTGCTGTCTATAATGTTCGCGCTGGTTGAGATGACGCTGCGAGAGTTGAAGCCAAACTCCCTACAAAAATAGTAGTTGTGGAGTCATCTTGAGAAGCTTGAGTAAACTAACACGCTAAACAGCTGTTTCCTTCGTTCTCATGAGGTAACACGTAAATCATTTTCCTCATCCCCAATAAGCTTGTTCTTACTGGGTATTCTATTTACTTATATGGGTTGTTTGAGGGGTTTTGCACAACTCCTTTAGCATAAGTTATATGAACTAATTGTAAGATAATAGGCAAAATAATTAACTTCGCATTTACTCTAATAAATTATTAGATAATATATACAGAGTATCTGGAAATAAATAATCAACGCTCGTATAGAAGTAAAGGGAGTTGGAAAGAAAAGTCTCATACCGTTTTGCAATCGTTGCAATAATATTATCGAGATACCTATTAATTAAAAAAGATTAGCAAACTCGAGTGCGTCTTGCGCGCCGAGACGGTAAACATATAGCGTATAGCGTTCTAGGAATGATAATAGCCTATTAGAAAATATTAGGAAAGAATGTTAGCGAATCGTTATCTATAATTATCCTTCCCCTTGATGCGTATTTATGCTCGAACATTATTGAATAATATGGCCATGATCGATGCCTCATTACGTATTTATTTTTTGAAAGCAAAATATGTAAAATAAATATATTATAATAAACGCATAATAAAAATTTTGGAATATTTGCATTAGAAATAATTAATATTAAATAATATCCCCAATTGTACTGATCTGGATAAATGTCAAAAAGTTTTTAAAAATGATATTACGTTACATTACAATGTATATAATAATTTCGTTAGCAGATTGCAATTTAAATTGTTATTTGGCATATTGCCTATAGTTCTCGAGTATTAAAATTCCTTCAGAACAACAAATGAAAAAGTTCTAGCCCGATAAATTTTTTCTTTTTCCGAGATGTTCTGGGGCATCTATATTGTTATTTGGCATATTGCCTAGAGTTCTCGCCTATTGAAAATCCTTTAAATACAGAAATAAAAAAGTTCTAGCCCGAAATTTTTTTCTTTTTCCGAGGAGTTCTGGGGCATCTATATTGTTATTTGGCATATTGCCTAGAGTTTTCGACTATTGAAAATCCTTTAAATACAGAAATAAAAAAGTTCTAGCCCGAAATTTTTTTCTTTTTCCGAGGAGTTCTGGGGTATCTATATTGTTATTTGGCATATTGCCTATAGTTCTCGAGTATTAAAATTCCTTCGGAAAAAGAACAACAAATGAAAAAGTTCTAGCCCTTGAAAGTTTTTCTTTTTCCGTGGAGTTCTGGGGTATCTATATTATCTTGTATTATGCGAGATAAATTAAAAATTAAAAAGATATGTTTTAAATACAATTACTTATATAATATCTCCGGTATTAAATGTTTAACATAAGAAAGAACTGAAGTACGTTCGCACTCAAATTATTACGTGTTTATCAGAATGTCGAATAATATTTTTAAGCGTGGCAGCTGAGAGAACCAATGAATGACGAAGATAAAAGCAATGATAAACAGCTGTTCATCAATCATCTGCGTAAATTTTCACGATAACACCAAATATGATGAGTCGTCATCGCAGCCAATCATTGGTTCATTCTTGAAGAACGTAATAAGTTCCAGCTAACAAAATTCCTACGCATTCGTTATCGCGACAAAAGTATCGAAAACATATTTGTGCTAGTTGATATGCATCTATATCGCACCATACAATTATTATACGTACATCCATGTCATCATTGCAAAACATTTGCTATCGCATCACGAGCGCAATTCTGTACTCTCCTACCGATGATTGTCGGTATCGTTAACTAGTGACAACCTAATGAGAGCCACACTTTTCTCCAAGGTCGTCCTTGCCATTAGCTATCGCTAGTTACCGACACCGACAATCATCGGTAGGCGAGTACAGAATTGCGCTCCAGGTCACACGTCAACGAACACGTGATCTGTCAAATTAAAATAAACATGATAAAAATCTACATTATCACATCGTAAGTATTGTACGTACTGTGACGTTGTTGGAAATTCGAAAACGAAAATAGAGCGGAAACTATTTCCAAATTAATGGATTAGAACGTAAATAATTGCTACGAAAACGAATGTTTATATGTAATGGCGTTTATTATCACTATTAAAAACAGGATTTTTACAAAATCTAGAGGTAACATAAGACTTAATTACAACACACATTTTTATAATAACAGTAATATATGCTAAACAGTAATATATGCTAAAAATATGTACAATTGTAAATAAGTAATTGTGTAAGTCTATCGTGTACATAATATGCACTTCAAAGTGTATAATTATGTATCAGTCAACATAAAATTTACGTGACGTCATTTCGTCAAGCAACGCATTTTTTTTACAAGATAAGTAACTCAATCGAATTGTTAAACACAGCACACTTTCTTCATGCAGAAACGCGCGCGCGCGTATTATAATGTACAATAAATATTAATTTAACTGGTTTCCGTAACTTATATATATATATATATATATATATATATATATATATATTGCGTCACTAAAAAGAACATGCGTACATGCGAATATAATGTTCGATGTTGAAGCGAGGGTCAAATAATCTTAAATATTCAATCTTCTCTCTCTCTCTGTCGCCCGTATTTTACTCGATAACTAAACTCCACGGATGCTCAGGTATAACACCGTATTGTATATCCAGCAAATGTTTTTGGAGCATTTGATAAATTGGCTCGGACTGCTCCATTGTCGGTACGTGTAACCCCTGACCCAAGAAGTCGATATAAGATACAGGGCTTACTACGCACGCTGTACCCGCTCCAAACATTTCCAAAAGCTGTGGCGAAAACACATGTATTACTTATGATAATAAACTGTATTTCGGTTTATAATTATATCGTAAACAATAGATTCATGACTATAAAAGATTGCAAGTTGCGATCGTTAATCTTACCCTGTTCTCTGAAAGCAATTGCATGATCTCGCGCATTGTGATCGATCTTTCTGTAACGGGGAACTGATTCCATTGTTTTGATATACTTAGAAGTGAATTCCTCACAACTCCAGGCAAGATCAAACCATTCAAAGGTGGTGTGAGCAGTTCTCTCTCTGTAGAAAGAGCGATAATAAGAATTATATTAGGACTACGTTAAACATACGTTATCTTATTGTAAAAATAATTCATAATTTACCAAACGCTTCTTACCTCCATTATCATTTATAAAAACTACGAAGACATTCATAGTGCCAATTTCAGTAAGTTCGTTGTTCTCCCCGTACAACCATAATACCTGCTGCAATCCTTTCTCAATAGCTTCCTGTTGCACTTGAATCGTAGGTCCGTAGTTACTGCCTAATTTAGCATCGCCACAACCGCCAGGCCATGCTCTCGTGTACTTAGGATCAGCAAGCAACGAAACTCCCAGTTGCTTCCCTGTGCTTTTAAAATAGGATCCGACGGGAGACATGATTACATATAATAAAGCCGATTCCGAAGTCGCAACTCCAAGTGTAGGCTGTATAAAAGGAGACAAAATATATTTAAGTTACATTGCATAAAAGCAAGCAAAAAGTAAAATTCCAAAACTAAAAGTTTAAGTTAAAAGTAAGATATCGATGACCGCATTTATTGAAAATCCTCATAGTAAAGATACAATTATATGTTATTATTCTAAATATATACACAAATATACAAACATTATTGCATCATTAGTATCACTAATTGTCATTCAGGAAGATTATTAACATGAAGCAGATAACGAAAGAATGAAGAATTTTTCCGCGGAGCGATATTATCAAAATGAAGACTTTCAACAAATATGCTGAGCAACACTTGTCTACACATGTCTATCTTGACAGCATTATCTTGTCAATTAGAACATTCAAATTGAATGCAAAAAATCTCTTACATGCTAAATCAATGTCATATTCATTAAAGACACATTATTTAAAAAATATAATAAAATATAATTACGCCTTAATCAAGTAAAAGACTATATAATTATTATACTGTGTAATAATTACACGAAAGTGACGTATGAGCTAACAAATCTATCAATTAAATTAAAATAAAATACAATAAAATCTTCCATAATAAATCGAAGCCATGTCCAAATAACACCGGTTATGGAAACGCGTGTATCTTAACGTAATCTCGCACATGGCTGTAACATGTGACCGTGTCCCAACAAAAGACTGCGTCTTGGCGTTTATCACGACATTATCACGAAGTATTGAGAAATATAATGATTATTTTCTTATACAGCAGTCTTGATGACGTCTGTGACATAAGAGATGCGAATAATGCGTCTATCTTATTATATTCAGGATTTCACGTACGAATGAACGCCTGTGTGTATATTGCATCATGTAAAATATTAATATAAGCTCAAAATGTTAATCTATCGATAGACGGTTGCATGACCTTAATAATATAACGTTACTTACATCGACACCAATGAGCGTGGGACGAATGTAAAGACTAGAGGCAGTTGAATGTGGAACCCATTCTTGATCTATACTAATCAATCTGCAAATGCACTTAATTAATTCCTCTCCTCTGAAAGGTGGCAAGCCAGATCTTAATGCTGAATTATTCATTCGTTCCATATTTAGCTCTGGCCTAAACAATCTTATTTTGCCATCAACACCTCTATAAGCTTTCATACCTTCAAACAACTGAGGAAAAATTTATGCATGTATTATTATCACCGCCAAATTAAAGACGCACAATGCGAATTTCATCGTTCACAATACCGTTATACGTACAAGCCCAATAATTTCTGTACATTTTATACAATGTTAACGTTTTTTATGTATTTTGAATTTAGTATCACAGACGATCGCAAAAATATCCTTCGTGATCCTGAGCCGATTATCAAACATTTTTGGCAAAGGATATTTCAAGAATATTTCTTCATTGTAATTTAATCTGATGAAAGAAGGCTTGTCAGCACTATTTTACACATACAGCGCGATACACGATTTTACATTATGAATTATGCCCCACCCAAAGATTATATTCAAAAGGTTATCGAGACAACTATAGATATTACAAGTAAAAAATATCGAATCATACACTATTGCAAAGCAGAAATAAGTATTAATAAGTTCTGATCAGATATTCTTGCGCAACTATAAAATTGATCTACTAGCAGTAATGATATAATACTTTTGTAAAATGAGAGAAAAACATATTGGCTGATAATTTCCTGAAGTTCATTTCAATCTCAACTAATATTGTAAAATTACATGTACCTCTACAGCATAATGAAGCACTTTTGCAGCTGGATGAAGGACTAGATTTTCCAAAGGCATAATTTCTGGCGCTTGCCAACCGCCCATGCCTTCATAGTAATGTATTTTCAGCATGTGATCAGTAAAATATTTGCCAAATGAAAGTTTGTCGACATCAGGCTTAGGATTTAATTGTTCGGGACCAGCTAGGCGGACTGATAAGTCTGCATGCTGCAAGTACAGAAAAATTACGTTTGATACTTGTAATAATACATGTTTTCATGTCGGTTACTCAAGTATTACTATCATGACAAATGTATACCTTGAACAAACGCTGTGGATGTATAGAATTCTTGTCTTTGGTTTTCAAAGAGGAACTCCATCGTACATTCTGTTGCAACTGATTGATCAGATTTCCAAAAGATACAATCTAAAACAAGAAGATGTACACACTTACTTTTGTATCAAAGAAATACATAGTCTTGTAACTGCGGAAAGATTAGGGATCTCTCAATGACCCACCTCATGCCTAAAACGTGACATGATTTCAATAATAATCGTCTTACGAAATCCGGCTACTTATGAGAGAGATAGGTTTGTTCACGTCGCTTACTCCACATGCTCCTATTCGCCCCAACGTGCAACGCGCTCCAATACTGTCATTTTATTCGTGACCCAAGTGCTCGCTGGTGTACACTGGAGCATGCGACGCGAACAAACCTACTGATAAGAGATCCGTGAGTGGAATTTTATGTTCGCTATAAAAAACAACTAGACACCACTCGCTTTATCATTCGGCTAGCTCTACAGAGATCTAGACTCGTTCGTTCTAAACTTCTTCGACCATTCCAATTTTTAATGATCGCACTCTCGTTGATCAGAGGAAAATTCTTGCCCCACGAGTCCATAGCGATGGATAACAGCGTATTTTCAATGGAATAACGCGTATTCACTGAAACCACGTTCCGACCACACTACACTACCGGCATTTTCCGTGTGTCATTACGTAACGAATGTACTTATCACGACACATCAATATGCAAATATGTATAAACGGACCATTAGGTCATCAGTTTCAGAAAGTCACAGATATTTTCCGCGCGTAATGCTAATCGATCTTTTGTCGATGTGAGTCTTTTGATATCTGTTATCTACAGAGAAAGTGAAGTAAGGTTAAATCAACGGCGCTTGTGAAATCCGCACGCTACGTTCAACGCCACTCGAAATCGAAAATCACATGTGTAAGTGAACAAATGACAAGAAAAAATCAACAGTGAACGATTCGCTGACGGTTAGTGCACAAATCTAGATCTATTCATTCATCTATTTTATTATACTGGTTAGAATTATTAAGTTAGAGTTAACCTAGAATTAGGTTGGTTCGACGAAAAACACGTGTGGCGTCACGTGACAAACTTAAGAATCCTCTTTTTGCTACCTACATTAATGCTTATTGCTAATTAATAATTTTAATGAGCGAATCTATGTAAAAAATTACGAATTTTCTTTACGTGTGAATACATTTTCCGCGATATCTATAATGTATAATGTATATATCCATAATGCTTGCTAATATATCGTAAGTCGAATAATTAATATTTCAAGATTATTTCAATGAAATAATTAAATTCCTGTATTTAGGAGATATACAATGCAAGAACAATCTCGATACTTTACTGTAAAAATTGCAATGAGTATCTTTTGATACTTTACAGTATGTAATGCAACGATCTTAAAAAGACATGAGTTTTCTTGCGTGATTTATCCATGTATTATTTATGTATCACATTACTACGTTACGCGATTCAGAAAAGATATAAATCAACGATCGATTATCGTGCCTTTCTACTGGGACTACATTTTCCAGCCGGTTTCTGTAACAAGAACTCATGCCAAGTACTTGGGAAGACCGGCGGATCTGCAAAGCGGATCGAGTTGTTATACCGTTCTAGAATATTTTCTTGATATCGAAAATGATATTGTATCTGTTTTGGCTAGGCTTAATATAATAATGTAGGGGCGTAATTATGCCATTAGGCTTAATCTGATGTCTATTTTAACTACTAAACTTAATACAATATATTCAAACTTAGATTAATTTAGATATAAATTTTTATAATTTCTACAACATAATTTAAAAAAACTGTTTACGGCTTTTACATTATTTTATAATTTTATTTAATGCATGCCATAGTTTTGTAGCTCAGAAGGAAATATGTATTCGAACTGATTTCAAATAATCGAATATTGACCCGGATGAATAACCAGACTTTTATATTATATATCTACATCAATTTTTAGCAGATGTTTCGCGGGAAAGAGAGGAGAGAGATGTGATGCGACGCTGCATAGAACAACTCTGTTCCGAAGAACGCAAAACTAAAGGATGACCATTCAACGAGGGATAACAAAGTGAGTGACTTACCTTGCGTCGTAGGTGAACCATATTGGGTCGGATAACCGCCGGAGAAGAAGAGATACAATTAAAAAAATGCACAAATCGTCGCTATCTGTTTGTGTTGCTGTGCGTATCCGCGCAGCTCATTCTACAGTACGTACACGAGTTGATAGTGCTCTTGCACGTTCGTTTTTACTGATACGTGTCTCTTTCTTGAAGAACTCCTGAGTCCAGACAGGAAAGCGAATAATAACGGAAATCTTCAAATCGAATCACTGACCTATAATGTACCGCAACGAAAAAAATTCAAAAGAGGAACTGGAAAATAGATTTGCTCTCAGTTGCGATTTTCGTAAAGTTCTCAGCGAATCGCACACGGAGACCTGAGCAGTGGTTGAGAGAATGGAACACAAGTAGGGAAAACTCGCGCGAGTACGTTTATTCAGGTGAAACGCACGTTCGCCAGCTCACTGATTGCCAGTTCAGTCGCTCGACCGCGAATACAGCATGCTTGAATTAACTGTCGGTTAATATTTTATTTATCAGTAAGACGTAAGGGAGATAGAGAGAGGGGCCAATAGATTGATAGAGGAAGGGAGAGGGTGCGAAAGAGAGAGGGAAATCAGAAACGTGCGCTCCAAGAAGCAGCATACCTCCCTTCCTTCTCAATCGAGTTGCTCGCCGATTGCTTTTGGCGGTGGCGATGGTGGGAGCGAATTGACGATTTTACGAGGGGAGGAGACGTCGCGGCTCATCCGTTTGATCGTTCGTTTGCTCGTTTGTGAAATGCGATTGCGGGAAAGGGGAGAAAAAATTGCGTCAGGGCAAGCTTGTCCGCGAACGGGGCGTTAAAAACATGTTGATAATCGCGTCCCCTCCGCGGCTGATAAGCGAGGAGAGACAGCACGCGCGTACGTTGTTATTAATAAAAAACGTGCGCGCGAGCGCGCGCGAACTCGTTCGATTCTCGAAAGTACACGGGTGTATCATAAATATTTATCGGAGGCGTGGTTCATACGCACAGACCGACGCAATGTCCCCTTTTATTACGATTTGCAGGAAGCTTGCAAGGAAAACGACGTGTACATAACGGCATATTTCAATTTGACGTATGTAGTCGCCATAGAACGCCCTCGAGGTTTTCGACCCTCATTCCGTTTTTTGTAACGTGATTGCATTTCGTCTGCGTAGCGCATTTAGCTGCATGACGAAATATATCGTGCGCTGTGGAATATCTTGGTTTAAACTTACTCAATAATCTACATCTGGGATGTATGTATATGTTGACTGGAAAGACTGTGCGCATTTCTTTAGGAAACTTCAAACGCAAATCTTTGTATTAATTTCTAATTTTGTATTAAAAAACAAATTTGTATTAAAAAGCAATACAAAGTTCTGTGTTCTTGGAAGATCCGTGTAGATTTTTTTGAATAAAATTTAACAACCGCGTAACTTGTAATAATTCTTAAAAGTTTTGCGTTTAAATTTCATTTTAAAAATCCGCACGAACTTTTCGGTCAATTCAATATGCATGTACTTTAACTGTATGGATAATAAAATATGCATATGTATATTTAACTGCATGGATAAGAAAATCATTAAGAGAGATCGAAAAGCAAAAATGGAAACAGTGAGGTAGTAACACGAATCTTTAGACAAGATTCGTCCAACAACCGCTAGTCACCTAGCAATTAGTTTTCGAATTTTGTCTTTGCTAGATTGAACGAAGATTGACGATTAAAACGAAGACTGAAACATTTCTGATGTATCAACTTGGTCGAAACGTTCGCTTTTATCGCATTTCATTTCGCATGACACGATAATTATATTTTTAATTTTGTACTGTTGGCATTCATCATATTCTGAACCACCTGTAGTTCAGAATAGCGTATTATCGGAGTATTTGTTGGATATCAAGAATTGAAAGAATATTGAAAGAATACTCTTTCAAAAAAAAGAAAGTTTACTCTTGTACATAAAGCATAAAGTTGAAGAATAAAATATCTAGTTTCTCCAAAAATTATTTTTGCTGTAAATAAATGCACCAGTATACAGTTGCAAGAAAAACGTAATGAGCTACGCAGATAGTTAAGATATTCTGACGTAAGCAGAAGAAGAAGAAGGAAGAAGTCGTAAACAATGTTGTGCAAAATATATTAGGATAGGCTTGCAGTAATCTTTTTAGATCCTATACTTTTTCAAGTTAAATGTGCAAGAACCTTGGTTAATGTGTTTATCGGGCAGTACTTCTACGTACTTATTATGTGTGAATTAAAATATTAAGTATACAAATTAATTCAGTGCTTTTTTTAAAAAATAGAGCTTTACTTACTTTTTTTCGAGAAGGGATTTGTCGGAGAGAAAAAAATTGTATTAGAAAATGATAGCGAATATTTCAAAGATTGACATATTTATTATGTTTTTATAAAAAAAGGCTTAATGTCTTCAGAAAAAACACTGAATTAATTTGTACACCTAATATAAAACGTTTTAATCCTACTTTTTGTCAACACTTGACAGTACTAATTGTTATGATGAAAAAGTTAAATTTTATAATTATTCATATACACTTAAAGAAGATGATAAAAAATATATAGCAAATATCAGTATAATATAAATTATCAAATAAATGATCTAATACGAAATATTGTGCAATAAAAAATATGGAAATTGCATGCAATGATATCGCATCAGTAGTATGATGGAATCCGTAGTGAGTTTTATACTTGGAGTACGAATGACATTACATATTTTTACGTATCTTCAGGTATTATTGCGAAACAACATATTTTAAACATTTGATTATTTATGTAATGTTTATCATATTTAAATTTATGGAAGCATATTACAAACATATTTAAACATATTTAACTAAATTAACTATTCTGAAAATTTAATTAATCTTACATGTGTTAAATAATACGCTACATTCACATAAATGTTGCAACGTATATTTTACAAAATTACCTTTTTTAAAAAAGCGCCAAGTATACGCGCTTCAAAGATTAACTCTATAAAACTAATGATATTAAAAAGTTGCGCCAACTATGAAAATGGATATTTATGCAAATCAGAAAATCTATTACTTATTATCTATACTACATACAGAATATGCATATACACGTACACGATATCGACTATGAATGAGGGAGACTTATTTTAATACAAATAAGTATTTTTGAAAATACTTGACGTTGCTAAATAAAATCTAAATGCTAAATGCTAAATCGAATATGTTAACTGTCTTATCTTTCTTTCTCTCTTGTGGATGCGTGCATGTGTGCGCGACATTAGAAGTATAGAATAACTTTAATTACATTTTAATTATATTTGTAACATAGTTTATGTATTTCGGCGAATTTTGTTATGTAACTTAGATTGTAAGAAAATTCTTTAGATTATCAGGATTTATACTAAGGTAATTAACATATTGATTCGGTTTAGTAGCGCCAAGTATTTTGAAAAAGTACTTATTTGTATTGAAATAAATTTCCCTCATTCACAATCGACATCGTGTATGTATATATGCATGTGTCTGTATGTAGTATAGATAATAATAAAGTAATAGATTTCTGATTTATATAAATACCCAGTTTCATAGTTGGCGCAAGTTTTTGACATCATTAGTTTTATAGAATTCATCTTTGAAGCGCGTATACTTGCCGTTTTTTTTTTAAAAAAGGTAATTAGGGGTTAAATTGTATGCAAAATATACAGTGATATGTAATATATATTTTTAATAAAAAATAGATATGTATATATGTATACAATTTTATGTATAATATCTAATATATACATATATATACTTTTTAATAATAAGGTTTACTCATATATAATGATACATGTGCAAAAATTTGAAGACTGTAAATAATATCATTTGCGTGAACAGACAATTCGAGATATCAATAAAAAGGCAAGTATTCACAATGTTATCTGTCTGAAGTTCCGTCCATCGAACTACTTACAAGATACTATTAGCTCTATATTGACGCCACATTTTTCTTTTTTTATTCACTCGGCAGAAATATTCAAGCCTTAATATCGCAATTGTAATTATGCGCGAATACAGATGGTCTCCGACCTTCATGCCTAATAAGAGCATGCAAAAGCCTGCTCGTATAAATTAATGTAAAATACGCGTGCATTGTATAGCTATACCGAAGGGGGCAGCAAGTCATGTCATTCCTTCAAAGTTTGCCGTTATGCACGCGAAGAAAATCTCTCTCTTCCCTCGTTCACAAGAATACAATTTTGCAACGTAATTTCGCGATATGCTTAGCTCACAATTTATAGACTTTATTTTCTCTAATCACTATTTTCCAGTTTGCATGTCAGATACATAATACATCAGTTTTGTACAAATTACATATACATATAACACACATACAACTTTACACGATATACTTCCCTCGGAATTTTAAAAAAGTTCTTTTTTTCATTAACTGTTTCTTTTCCGGTTCAGCAGAACATAACATTTATGTTAATGATATCTATTTTGTTACCCAAATAGCAAAGTGACGTCAGAAGATGATATAATGATGTTTATGACGACGTAATGCGACATAATTGTCGTCTTATATGTCATCTTTTGACATCATTTTGCTACTTGGACAGCAAACGTAACCGGGATTCGAAAATAAGATGATATTTATATAAATATCATAATATCAGATTATGAAAATTCAAAAATATTATGATATATATATATCAATTTCCTCATTTTACTAAAAACTTTGTACATGGTAGAATGTTTCTTTATCGAAGTTTCTAAAATAAAAAATAAAAAGAATATTTCTTTATTAAAAGAACATTTATTTCTAAAAACATTGGAATTTGGAGAAAACAAAATAACGTTTTTAATTGTACAAAACCTGTTAATTATAAATTGATTGATAGTTATAACGATTTATTAAATAAATTAAATATCAAGATATATATCGCGATGTATATCTTGATATTGATCTATTGATATATCTTGAACATAACTATATAACAAGAATAGAGACAAAACCCGCATATATACTTTGGTGATGCTATTTTACCTTGCTGTAAATCGCTCGTAACAAACGTTCATCCAGATTAACATAGGCCAAAAGGTAATAGAGGACGAACATTGTGTCACCCTCCGCTGTTTAAACGGATTCCATGCATCTATGAGTATGTTTACATGGTAAAGCGCTTAACTCAGTGAAATACATGCATTCGCTACAAATTATTTCCTCGCTACTAAAAAAATAATATTGTTAATATAATTTTATATTAAACTAAAGTAAAATAATATTATTATATGGATAGTAAACTTATATAGCATGCAACAATGTAACGGCTACTTTACAAAGTGAAGTCACCCCGCCAATAAACTCTACTGCTAGCTTCAATACTCTCCTGTTATGCAACGTTAAGAAAATAATTATGAAGTTCTAACTTTAAAGCCACCATAGACCTAATTTCATGAGGCAGACTATTCCATAATTCAGCATCTAAAAGACATTTTATATAATTCAGTCCTGTACATTGGGACTTCAAGCCTCGACACTCTAATGGTTTTAACACACACTTCGCTTCTCCATTTAAATTCATTCATTATCATTTGTGGCTTTCCAGTCAGCATAACGGAATGTATGAGATTTCCTATTTCCTTTTCTACTTTTAGCCAACCGAGCTTCTTGTAAAATGGAGTGATACGAGCATCAAGTTGCATTAAAGTTCATGAATGAAGCGCACGCACACACACACATTTATTACTCTCTGCAGTCTAAAGGTTTGTATATATATACATACATGCATACACATGTTGCGCCGAAATGCAGCGTATGGCAGAGAACTGCGATTTACTATATATAATTCTACTATAAAAATAAGTAAGGTGAACATATAATGACTTTATAATATAAATATTTTCGATGATCAACGTGCCAGTGGTTCACGCGCAACTTACTCGCGCGACCTTTTTCTTTTCACGAGATCATGGCTGTTTCCTTATTACAGCTAGTATTTGCAATAATAACGGAACACAGTTTAAAATGATATATACTATTCTAACGCAAGCAGATCATTTTGAGTAGAAAAAAATGTATCAAACGCGTGTCTTGCATTTTAAAAATGTCTTTTGATTAGAGATAGATACATTTGAAAGACATTATATCCAGATGTTGCATCAGCTTACTATATTGCATGCGATAAAGTTCTCGCATGTGATATATTAAAAGTATATTAAAAGAAGGCAGTTCCGGCCTGATACATTAATAACGTTAATGATAACAACCGTAAATAATAATTTGCTTATTGCTACTAGTAAGAGAATTATGGTTTTTAATATACGATCATTTTAATATACGATCATTTTAATATACAGAGCTAACCACGATCTCTCAGCCTCTGCCGATCACGCCGCCCGGTGTACCGGGTGACATCCCGGACACAACAATATTAAAGTAATTGTCCATATTACTTGTAAGCCACATGGAAGATGCTCACAGGTCACAGAGGTCGCAGATCAAGTATGGGTCCAAATCGGTCCAATGTTGCTTTTATACATACCTGGGTCTTTAATAACCAACAAAAAGATTATTAAAATGTTTTGTTACAAAAAACTTATTTTAACTTCCCCATTAATTAGTAAAAACTTTTATATTTCATACCTCGTTTTGCGATAAAGTATGTATGGAATTGAGAATTTAGCGCGCTTTACTGCTCGTTACGCTCTCTGGTGCACATGCTTGAGATTTATCTTCCATCTGGGAACATTGTTTTCGGGTTGGCAGCGCTGGCGACGTTTGTTCCGCCGGTGTGAATAGCGACTCGGGCGTGAAACCTTGCGATATGATCGGATTGTGACGGACGATAATTCGCGTCACGGTTAGGATGAGCCACGCGATTTGAGCGCGTTATCTGTTTTCTTTACGTTCTTTCTTCCTTCTTTCTTGTTCTGTTTCTCGTTCCCGAGAACGACGAGCGAGCGCACTCGCAACCAGGAGGGAAACTGGACGCCGTGGAAACGCGGGTCTGCGAGGATGAGCCTCAGCCTGACGAAGCTGTTCTCGAAGAAGAAGAGCGGCACCGTCAACGACACTGTGGCCGCGGAGATCGGTCTGCCGACCAACGTTTCTCACAAGTTCCACGTGAGCAAGAATGCGGAGACCGGCCAGCTGGAAGGTCTGCCGGACCCATGGATACGTCTGCTCAACACGCAGATCTCCAAGTCGGAGCAGAACGAGCACCCGGATGCCGCGCTGCAGGCGATCAAATTCTACAATTACTCGATCAAGCGTAGACCGCAGGACCAGGAGGTGTTCAAGCCGTTCGTCACCGAGGACCTGATCGAGGAGGAGTCCCAGGCGATCGACAATATCCTGGCGAAGAAGTCGCATTATGAGTCTGACGATGACATCTTGATTATCGAGAGCGCTGGCTCGAACGACGACGACGAGCAGAAAGAACGGAGGCTGCCCGAGCTACCACCCAAGTTGAACAAACCAGTGAAGCCACCTAAGCCGGCACCGCGCAACTGTAACAGTCGAGCGGAGAAGACCCTCACCGAGATACTGGAGGATCTGAACACGTTTCAGATAGACGACGAGACGGAGGCGAGCGAGGAGAAGGACGTCGCACCGTGCGGAGTCGAGAGGATCGAGGAGAGTCCTGTCCTGCGTAGGAAAACCGAGTGCAACGACGTAAAGCTCAGCGATGAACAGGTGTATGAGGAGTTGCGGGCTATCTGCCAGCGCGGGGATCCCAATCTACGCTTCCAGAGGACCAAAGAGGTAGGCGCCGGTGCTTCCGGCACGGTATTCATAGCCACTGATCTCCAGCACGGCGAGAAGGTTGCCATAAAGGACATAGACTTGTCGAAACAACCGAAGAAAGAACTGATACTAACCGAAATCAAGGTGCTCAAGGAGTTCCATCATCCGAATCTGGTCAATTTCCTCGATGCCTACCTAGTGGACGAGCATCTCTGGGTGGTGATGGAGCTGTTGGAGGGTGGTCCGCTCACGGACGTCGTCACCGAGACCGTGATGAAGGAGATCCAGATCGCAGCCGTTTGCCGGGAAGTCCTGAAGGCGATTAGTTTCCTGCACACTAAGGGCATAATTCACAGGGACATTAAATCGGACAATGTGCTGCTGGGGATGAACGGCTCGGTGAAGGTGACGGATTTCGGTTTCTGTGCCAACATCGACGGTGACGAGAAACGGCAGACTATGGTCGGCACCCCGTACTGGATGGCGCCTGAGGTGGTGACGCGGAAGCAGTACGGCAAGAAGGTGGACATCTGGTCGCTCGGCATAATGGCCATCGAGATGATCGAGGGGGAACCTCCTTACATGAAGGAGACGCCGTTGAGAGCGTTGTACCTGATTGCTGCCATCGGCAAACCTTCCATTCCCAGATGGGACAGTCTCAGTCCCACATTCCAAAATTTTTTAGAGAGATGTCTCGCCGTGGAGGTCGATGAGCGAGCGACAGCCGACGAGTTGCTCTCTCATCCGTTTCTGGAAAACTGCGCCGAACTGTCCACGCTTACTCCTCTGATCCGGGCGGCGCAGAGAATTCTGCAAAAGGCGTTTCACTAGATACTTGTAAAGAATTTTGAATCACATTCATAATAATGATGGCTCGTAACGCTTCGTCGAGGCATAAACTAAAGGCTAAAAACGAGGTATTTTATGATTATTATTGTATTCAACTTTACTGCTTTAAGTTTACTTTGTGACTGCCGGTTGTTTTTCATTCTATCGTGCTGATTTAATAGTATACGTGAAGCCAAAGCATAGTCCACTTGATAGTCATTTTTTGAAGATTATTTTCTTTATTCAAAAGATATCAAAAGAATCTACAAATGGTTATCTTTGACCTGTGCTACTTAACTTATATCGCGATTATTGTTACAAGATGAGATATCATTTGAGAATGTATTTTGATCAATTTCAAACTTTTTTTAAGATAAGTCGCCTAGTTTTTATGTGCAATTTGTAATTTAAGTATTTTCTCGGGTGTTTTTCGCTCAATAATAATGCGCATTAACATGCATTCTCCTATTAGCATTCAGTATTTATCAAAACAGCACATCGAAAACAAACAAAATGTATGTCTTTTAGCTGTAAATAACAAGTGCAACAAAATAGACTTTTCACATCTCTCTTGAGAAATGAACCAGATATATACATTTGAAACGCGTATTTTACAAAAAAGTAACAAGTTTCATAAATATTTTCTTAGAAATTTTGTACTTAGATTATTAAATAAAAAATATGAGATATTAAAATCAATTATTAACAATTTCTGACTATATCAAATTTTAACTTAGCTTTTTCCGAGAAAAAGAAGTATCAAAAGAATAAGACTAGTATATACATCAGATAATGCATTTTGTAAGATAAGTTTGATGTGTATATATATACATGTATCGTGAAGTCATTAGTCATGTATAAAATCTTTTCTAAAAGTTTCTATACATATACAATTGAAGAAAACTATTTAAATACTACAAGACAATATATTGAAAATTGAGTATTATGAATCGTGCGACGTAACGAGCATCGTACAATGCCTTAAAAACGTTAAGATGCATATAATTTTGTAAAACTTTACCTAGTTTTATAGCATATGTATCTTTTTGAAAGCTTTTTATCGTATCTAAGAGCGCAACGTTGCTCAATTAAATACTGTATTCATATAGATTTTATTATAATCAATATGTATATAAATGGATGTTTAATAATATTTAGAGTGCGACAGTTAAACGTGTAACGCGATTGGATTACTGTGTAAAGAATGAATAGATTAAATAGTTAAGGTAATTTGAGCCGAAATATCAAGTATGTATAAAATCACGACTGTGATAAGTGAAAGTTAAGTTATGCTGTTACTTCTATATCATAACTTTTACCCTGTACCAAGTACCAACATATACCATACTATTATAAATTATACCAGAAGTATCAAATTGTAATAATAGCTGAAAGTATAATTATCATGTGTTAAATAAGGCAAGCATTACTTTCCAAGCATATAATGTGTTGAACACGTGCTCATAAGCAAATGTATTCGAACAGTATTGTGATTATTTGCACAAGTTCAAGTAAAGGATACATTATTGCGTGCATATTGCTTGCATAATTTTTATTGCAAGATTTAAAATGGCACATAAAGTGAAATAAGATGCGTGAGATTACAAAGAATTTTAATGTTTGTTAATTTATCAAATAAACACATATGTTTCTAACTAGTAACTGCATAAAAATATTATCCGATGATAGCAAAATGTAAAGTTACGATTATGGTGAAAATCAAGTATTTGTACGATATATCAATTTAGAGCTCCTGAAAAATACTGTTAGATACTATAATTTTTTAGAATTACTGATTGCATAAAATATAATATATTACTTTTCTATTAGGCGGGAGAAAGATTGACATTTTACTGATTACTACAGTAAAACATCACATATTTTATGCAATAAATATTTTATTTACAAGATGAATTCATGACTTTCATTCATGATCACACTAATCCAATAATTCTATTTAAGTCGAGTACATATTAAATTATATATACAGGTAGGTTATACATTTATGTATAATTCAAATTAATTAAAATAATGAAAGGAGGAGATATTTATCCTATATTTCATATAATAAAGTCATAAAGAAGTTTGAGATGACAGCACAAATGTATCTTTAAATGTGTTGACTGTATAATAAACATATCCATATTTTTTCATAACTTTAACTGAAAAAAAGTAGGCATGTTTATATCATTTCTGATCTGCGTATGTTGTATCATAGCCGAAAAATTGCAGATATTTACAGAAGATATAAATTAGATTGATCTCATTTGTACAAGTGCGCTAATTATTTACAAAAATTTAAATACACGAAAATGGACATTTTCTCATTCTTTGCCACTTTGAGGGTTTTAACCCTAACTAGTTTAATATTTTAATTTGCTGACAAATTAATATTTACAGTAATGCTAATGTTTTCTGTAAAACGACTAATCGCGTAAGTTTTTGTGATTTGTATGTGGTTTGTTTGGCAGTTTAATTTCGGTTAATAAACATTAATTAGTTAATTAGCATTAAAAATATAAGTGAGAATACGCCCATAATGTAGATAGCTTGTATTATCTTCGGCAGTATAAATATATGTATATAATGTATAAATAAGTTGCCGCGCACGCATATGCGTATATCATCTTTTGCGTGTGTAACATGAAAAATAAATTAAAAATTAAGATCGATAAAAATTAATCATTCTTTCGCCTATTCCAAAAACAGCTATTAATTATCTACATTGTAGTATTATTATTTATGTACAATCATAAAAGTTGATTAACATCAAGCTTTACTTCCTTGTGTGATTAACAAATAACAATTAATTAACAAATAGTAACAATGTTACACAAGAAATGATATCTAGTTCGCTTGATACCAGCAACAAAAAGTATGAGCTGTTTTTGTAATAAAAATTTTAGAGAGAATCTGTGAGAGTGAATTATTCTATTAGAAATGATCAATACGCATCGCGTTTGTATCTCAGTGCTTGCACCCGACCAGCTGCTAGAAAAACTGGGTCCTCCAGCATAGCTCTCAAGACAGCCAAAAAGTCGGCTGCTTGATCCTCATCGATCGCTCGTCTGTCGTACGACAACGTCGCTGTCATTTTCGTCACTTTTGCCAATGAAGAATCTACAAGATGTTACGAGAACGTTATTAATAGTAACATTATCAATAGTTTTAACGCATTTAGAATCCACGTTGTATTGTTTGCAGAATATTTTTCATAAAGAAATTACCCAGTTCTTCGCGCCCGGCTCCTACAGCGAGAATAGCAGTTTGCGGTGGATTTATAATGGCAGAGAACTCTTTGACGCCGAACATTCCCAGATTCGAGATTCTGCAATAACGAAATTTTTATTTGTGATACATACGCATGTTTTTCTTGTAGTTTCATTTTGTACATATTTTAAGCACTTACGTGAACGTTCCGCCTTGAAACTCATGTGGTTTGAGCTGTCCTTTTTTCGCCTTATCAGCCAACTCTCGGATGTTTTTGGAGATGTCCGTTAGGCTCTTAGTGACAGTATCGAAAACTATTGGTGTGATAAGACCCGATGGCGCCGCGACCGCTACAGACACGTCCACCTTTGGAACTCGTACAGCCTAACGACAGTTGATCCTTATGTATTTTTATACAATTAAAATTAATATCAAGGAAATTAAGTTATACGAACTTGTCCGTTTTGATATAACGTGTTTATGTCGGGACACTCGAGAAGCGCATGAGCAACAGCTTTAGTGATGAAGTCATTAACCGATACACTTATATCGTCCGTCTTGAGCTTTGCACGGAGCTCGAGCAACTTATCGATATTTATGTTTACAACTGCATAAGAATGCGGTATAGTACTCTGGAAAAGAAGAGTTTGAATTAAACCTCAATGAAATTGAATGAAAAAAAGTTGTCCAATTTTGCGTGAAACATTCGTTTAAATTAGATTAAAATTAGAAAAAATTAAATTATACTGATAAAAAATAAGATATTATTAAAGACATTCTCAGTGACACGTACTTTCGATTCTCCAAGCCGTTTAGCGATGACGGCACGAATGTTGGATATTTCAATATCTTCGTATGGAGATGGTTGACCAGGAGAGGCAGAAATATCCGCTGGACTAGGAGAACGTGCCTTCATCGTATCAACCATCGGAGCGGGAGCTGTAAGAAAATATTTTCAGCTGTAGCTTAGAAGAGACACAATACTGCAATAGTGATACTGATACGTGATGATATTTACCAGATTTTGGCGCAACTTTTTTAACATTATGCACCTGAATGTAGGCAAGGACGTCGCTCTTTAATAAACGATTCGTACGTCCAGTGCCCTTGATCGAGTCCGAACTCAAATCATATTCCTCTAGTAATCTTTTTACTGCTAAACCGTATACTCTGGTGGAAAAAATGTTGAAAAATCGTAAAACACATTAATTAAACATATTTTAAGATAAATTTAACAATTTGATATTAAATTTTATATATATATATATATTGCAAAATAATAAACTTGGAGTAGAAAGATAAAAAAATGTGAATAAAGATATCAATTTGTAGGACAACGACATAATAAAATATATACTATAATACTATAAAATGTGCAATAATAATAGAAGAATAAAAAAAATTAGTTTAATTATTAATTATAATTATAAAATTAGTTTAATTATAAAACGATTAATAAAAGAATACTTACTGTCCACTTGCTTTTGCACTGGTTGGTTGAGCGGAACTTGGTGTTGTTGGCGCGGCTGCAGCTACTTTTGTCGGCTTAGTTGATGTTGGAACAACAACCTGTTTCCAGTCCATCCCTTTTTCAACTGTAATAGCTATTAATTGTCCTACTTCTACCTGAGATCCTTCTGGAACCTATCAAATGATAGTATAAAACAGTATGACGTTAAAGAGAAAATTAACTTAAATATATTTACGTGAAAGTGCATATTAAATTATAACAGTTAAATACGTACGAGAATTTTTGCGAGCACGCCTTCATCCTCCAGCTCAAAACTCATAACGGCTTTATCCGTCTGTATATCCGCCAACGCGTCGCCAGGTTGTATCTCTTCACCTTCCTTCTTCAGCCACTTCACGATTGTACCTGTTGTCATTGTGGGTGAGAGGGCAGGCATAGCAATATTTTGTCTGGAGATAATACAAATGAATTATTCGAGATTCTGTAGCAGTTCTTGATTGATAACTCTGGATTTTCAAGCACAACTATTATTCTTGCATTATTTTTAGGTTTTTTTTCTATTCTACTCATAGATTATTATTTAGTGTGCTCTTTAAAAGATCGTACTGGCCAGGTGGTATTTCCATTGTAACAGGTGCGCTTGATGGTTGTTCAGTAGAAGCCGAAGTAGAAGCCGGTGCTTTAGGAGATTTTGTAGTATCTGGCATTTCGACTTCTTTCCAATCTTCATCGGCCTCCACAGTGAGAGCTATCAGAGTTCCTACCTTGATGTCCTTTGTTCCTTCAGGTACCTGATTAGTATTATTTATAAGTTGAATGCAGATCCCCTTAATAATTGATTTACAGCTGCTTGACTCACAATTATTTTTGCTAATACACCTTCATCGTCAAATTCCATTGTGACGATAGCCTTGTCGGTCTGAATATCTGCGACAGCATCGCCAGGTTCGAGCTTGTCGCCTTCCTTTTTAAGCCACTTTACTATAGTACCATTTTCCATGGTGGGTGACAATGACGGCATTAGTAATTCTTTTCCTTTTACTGAAATAAAGAAGAGTATCTTTATCGAACTCGTGTCAACAAATGTCGTGTTAGAAATGTCTTTGTAAGAATGAAGATATTGTTTTTGACACAGTATAAATTAAGAAAATTGATTGCATAATCAGGAGAGGAGATAGAAGCAATTATTTAACAAGTGTCGTCAAAGATTTAACTTATCAAGCACACCGTTAAACTCAGTTTTGTCATTTCTGCTTAACGTTATGTCGAGAACGAGATGATTTCATCTGTCGCAGATTCTCTGAAATTTGTATTCTTCGAGATAACCTCCAAACTCCAATTGGCGAGGAACACTTGCGATTTCTGAATCAATATCATACCGTCGAGGATTCCGCTCGTGTGGAAGCATAATCGTTGATATTTTAAGGGCACTGGGATTCGCGGCGCAATGCGATTAGCGTGTTTCAATGACAGAAGTACGAACTTGGACCTTATCATATGTGCCATTTTTCACGTCGACTAGAGTATGCCTCGACCCGCTTGGGAATCAACCACGACCTCAGACTGATTGACCTTTTGTACTATGCGTATCAAAGTCGATCAGCTTGCTCTAAAATATGCATTAAAACTTTATTAGTCTCTCATAAAAGTATCTAGATATAAATTATAATTTATATCTGTGCTTTATGTAATTCATTTTTAGCGATTCTCTTATTGGCCAGTTAATAATTTTATTTTATAAGAAAAGAGATGATCCTGTGAGTTTGAATAATGTCGCTTAATTAATGTAGGCAAGTTTATTACGATTTTGTAAAAGGTCTAATTGAGATTATTTCTGTACAAAATGGAAATAATATTATCTCTCCGTTACGTAATGGGAATAAATTTCAGCACTGTTTCCTACTTTTGACCTTGCGGAGAATCGAACTTATAAATTAAGCTGTTTCAATATTCAAAGTCTTTTTAGACCATAGATGGATAGAATCCATCCATCGGTATCAGAAATCAAAATTAGATCTTAATTAATCGAAACTAATATTTCGAATATATTGATTATCGTGAAAAGGTTTAAGAAAGGTTTAAGAAAGACTTTGCACAGTCTCGTGTCGCCATACGATTTTTATTTTATCATTTATAACAATAACAGTTCTCGTGATAATTCGCGCCGTGTTTCGCCTGTTATCCTTGCGTCTCACGCGGTGCATATAATGGTATCTCTCAAGGATTTACGAATTGATACGGGGATCGTCTGTGCGGTCACGATTCTCGAAGTCGAACGTCGATATAGTTAATGGCGGACCTTTTGCAGGAAACGTCGCATGTGCAAAAGAGTACCGTAGTTCTCCGGGTTTAATCGGCGGCGTCGCGGCGTCGCATTTCGCGCAATTTCGCATGACAATAAAGTGCATCGCGCACATTTTTTATAATTGTTATAAAAACTTATTGCTAAGTACTCGGTGGATCGCGTGTGCCAGATCGAAGATACGAGCGATAACGGCGAAGATTATCCTTGCGATGTTGAAGCATAACCTTGCGGGGACGCTCGCGGTAAATTTGTAACTTTATACGTGATTATTAATCCTTTGATTTTCCTTTCATTGCCGCGCGTCGTTGAAAGTTTCTTGAAATTTTTCTCATGTATATGATACATATTAAATATTAAGTTATCTCGTATTTCCGAAATTGCATATCTTGACGTTAGAGAGGTATAGCAGTGTTATAAGAACCCGTTTGAAGTTTTGAACCGATGCGGCCTGGTAGATATCGATTGTATCGATAAACGACGCCATCTTGTGCCGCTGCGAGTCTCGAAACTAATATCGATAGTTCGTGGCGACCGCGGGCTTCGCAAGACACGTCGCGTTTGCGAAGGGACGTCACGTTTCCCCGGTTTTGTCGGGTGTTTTATCGCGTTTTGCGCGATTCTGTGCAGCGAATGCACGTAACATAGCGAGTGTATGTACCGCGCGCGTTGCATTGTCGTCAGAAAAATATTCCGTCTGGAGATCATCATAAAACAAAGTGATCACAACACGCTTAGTGCTAACAGATCGAGCCCAGTGCTTGCGCGGCCGAAGAACGCTTCAGATGCAGATCATCCTTCCGATATCGGAGTAAGGTCGTATTTTTGGTGAGTTTTATAGTAATTTTTCTAAAATCATTCATTATTCGAATTTAGTTGATGCGCGCGCGTATTAATTGGGAATCTTTGGAATCTTTCTCGTTCGTATGCATGCTTATTTGAATTTTGCATCCCACTAAAGTATTAGTTCAGCTGGATAGATGTCGCGACAATGACGAGCTACTGTGTAAATGTAAGTAAATGAGAAAAGTTATTTATTCTTGTAAATGATTGTAAATTGCGGGCCATATGGCGTTGCCCCATGGGGCCAATTCTTATTTTTACAATTAACAAAAAGAAGGAGCTTCAGAAGTCGCGTAGACCCGGGAGTTTGGCAAAATTTTGCTAATTCCGGACCGGGCTGATCGAATTTGAAGAATAATTATTAACGATTATTAATTATTTGTTAGTTGATAACTATAAATAATTAACTGAGTTATTTAAATCAAGTTATCGATAAAATTAGCTAAAATTAAATTATTTAATCTGTTATATTACTTAAATTATTCGCGTAGCTTGCTATACGATCTTTTCTTTAGAAAATTGAATAATCATCATAAACGTTTCATACGTGAACGTTATCTTTGTTCCGATACAGCCGAGATCTTGGTTCAATTATTTTAATCCAATCTCTCACTGAGAAGGGTGAAAAGTTTGAAATATTGATAATATCTGGCCGATCTCAGAAGGTGAAATAAGATGTTTAATCATGTACGATCGTTTCGCGATCTTTATTCTTATGGTACCGCATTGATATCGTAGCGATTTTTTAATTGACGATCGTTTAAACGCTCGCTTCTCGCTCGCCATTATGATAGGAATTTGGCACTCTTTCATTATAATTGTACGTCTATTCTAAACATTAATGATGCCATGCTACAATGGCCCGTGAAAAATCGTATATAACGCTAACAGCAACGGGCGCTTCAGAAGCGTATGTATATTATGCGTTTCTTACAATCTAGTTTACATGATAATCGTCGCAATCGGCGCCGTTATCCTTTCGTCATCGAGTTCGGCGAATGGGACCTAGCAGGCTCGATATCCTAGCGTCGTAGAAACTTCACGGTAGTCGTCCATGTAAAGTTTTATCTCTCGATTTGTACGCACAATACATATACATGAATACATCCCTCGTCGCTAAAATAACGAGCCGTAATTTTTGCGCCGTTAAATCGAACGCTACCACATTTTCGTTCAAACTTTGGTGACGGGGTATATAATTTCGCCGCTCGCGTCAATATAAAAATTCGCCGAAAATGATTGTAAAACGGGAGACAATATTCGAAACAAATGCTCAGTCGAGAGTGCGTCCCTTTGTTACTTACAGATACTCATCGATATGAAAACTTTCGAAAAAGAACTTTCGATTGCGAAGAGACGCGATAAAAGGTTTCTCAAAGCCGGACGTGTCGTCCGGAGATGCGTTAAATCCGTCACGCAGATAAAAAAGTCGTCCAGCGAGTATCGCTCTAGTATTCAACGCTGAATGATATTCAGTTTTTGTTTTTTCAGAACGATGTTTCAGTAAAAATGACAGCAATCACGATGTTGTTGAGTTTAGCGTTAGTCGAAAAAAAATGATGAGCATGCCCTCGCAGCCTGATAACGCGGTGATAATTTCGTTTATCACGTGATCGCCTTAAGCCAATATCTCGTTCGTAAGTGTGCAACAGTTATATATTATACGAGCTCTTATCGTTAACAAACGCGACAGCTATCTATTACCGTTTCATTTAGTCGATGATTATGTACAATGCAATCGATGCAAATTAAAAGCACTTTCTCTCAGTATATTGCACGAATTTTCGCACGTTTTCTTAATTAATCGGGAAAAGAAAAATCTCTTGTATCCTTTCTCTGTCCCTGTGTTTCCTTCGTATTGGCAGTAGTTGTTTGTGCTCTTACGATGCTTATGAATAGTAATTTTCTCTTTGCTGGTAAAGCGGCAAAGGAGCCACGGGCGAGAGATCCTCGTCGTCTAAGCTCGATTCGGTCTTCAGAGGAAGCGTTGCCAGAGCTTTCACTGTTGGCAAATGAGGCATGATGAAAAATAATTATACAATTAATAATTACACATTAAATTGCAAATCGGTAACTGAGAGTGAAGCTTACTTATTTTTAATTTATATTTTAAATACCTTTTTATCCGTTATTCTTATAAATTGATATTTTTAACAATTAGATTATTTGCAACACACTAGCCTCACTTTGCTAAACTTACATTTATAAAAGTGATATTGTGATTACATTGCTTTAGCTTGATCGAGAAGAAAAACAGGAGAAAGAAAATGAAAAAAAATGAAAAATAGCAAACAAACCTGAAAATGATAATGTGACGTGCGTGTCCTATAGAGATGGAGTAAGCATGTCAGTCAGTGTGCCTGGTTACCTACACACAAGCACAAACAATCCAAACAACATTCCCTAAGATATTTAAAACGATATTTGCTCTCAAACTGAGGCCATTAATATATCGTAAAATAAAATAAAATAAAACATATGCGTGCTCGTGTTTGTGAGAAAACACGTGACCAGACAATGTTTAAATTAAATGATATTGAACATTGCACAACACTTTTGCAATAAAAAAAATGTCATCGTATTTGTCGTACAAAAAACGACAATTGCATTAATCGTTTATTGATCGAAGAATAATGTTCTTTCTTTTAAAAGCTGAGCCCAAACGAGCATGCTGCCATAGCTCTACGTAAACGATAAAAAGATCATGCAAAATTATATATTTGATATTATCAACGTACCCGCTACCATTTTACTTTTCTCCATCACTTGCTTTGCCAATATTTGATTGAGCTGAAGGATGTGTTCCCTCTGTCGCTTCTCTTCGACGACTTTTCGTTTCAAATTGTCTGATTTTTGCACATTGGAGTTATCGTCTGAAAAGCCATAACGAAATATTAAAATACTTTGTTATTATCACATTACATTAAATAATTAAAAAGAAAGCATTACGTACCACCACCTTCCGATGCAGTTACGGTTGTTTCCGAGAGCATTTTCCTAATTGCTTCCGCCTTTTTTAAACGTTGCTCCTGTTCTTCCGCCGTTAGCTCCGGCGTCTGAAATAACAAATATATAATAACTTTATTTATTTAATTCATATACGTTAAAAAATAAAGATTAAATATTTAACAATATAATAATTGATTTATTGGATTTTTAAATGTATTGAAAGAGATATATATGTATGTATGAACGATTTTTATTTTTTTGTTTTTATATACTTATAATTTAATGATTCATAAATATAATAAAATTCATAAATATTAGTCACCTGTTCAGGAATATATCGTTCGGGAATGACAATTTTATTGGGCGTGCCTAATAGTTGATCTATGGTGCTCTCATTGTACTTTAATTCTTTGTGACTCAATGTCGATCGTACTACGTCGGGAGCATTTATCCTGGGCCTTAGCGCCCTTTCCATGTCCAAGTCATCCCTAGCTCTGCCCATGCCCTGAAAATTGAAATCCCCATCACATAGAAACACGAGTTCTCGATAGTATCATAACAGGCAAACTTGAATCGAAAATGTCAAGCGATAAAGGTAAAGATTAGGTGAAATCGCAGGTAGACGAAGGGAAGTGAAAAAGAGAAAAAGAGAAAGAAAGAGAAAGTAAGAGGGAAAGAGAAAGAACAAGAGAAAAAGAAAGAACGGAAATTGAATGAAAACAAAAAGTACCATCTTCGAAAAAGTGTCTTCTAAGTCGAGCACTGGTTTGCTACTAGACACGGTGTAGTGTCGCCTTTTCTCCCGAGGAATTTCTCTACGTCTCGGTCCTTCTGTCCTCTTCTCTGTCATCTCTTTGATAATCTGTTTGGCAGCCTTGCTTTTGAAGACCGGCGACAATTGCGGTGACGTCTCGGATTGGTTCGTGTTTGTCCCGATTATTTTCTCGCTAGTAGTGGCAATCGATTTTTCATGAACGCCATGAGTAATGTTAGTTGGTGATGTTAATTCAGGGCTCAAACTGGCGCCCGCGAGGATGCCGCCGGCTCTCTCGTATTGCTTGTACGATCCATGCGGATTGTGATAGAGAGGCTGCACCATCGCCGATTGTGGCGGATAATTTTGACTCTGGCACGGACTGTACGACGATGTGGTAGAGTAGTTGGGCGAGCTCATCGGTACATGACAGCTAGACGTAGGACTGTCCGTGTATGGTGACAGAGTACTGTCGGAGCTGCCGTCGTGACTTTCGAACTGTGATTGAGCGTCAAACAAAGATGTAAACAGCGGGATCAAACGAAAGAAAGTAACGAAAACGTGGGTGGACGAGGTGATCGGGGCGGGCGAAAATCATCGATAATCTCCGTAAAAAAATAATAATATAATAAGCTTGACGAGGAGTAAAGGAGCAATAGCTCTGCGCTATTATTTAGGGATGATCTAGAATAATGACATCGGTTTTTGTCGGACGTCGCGCGTGACTGTATGGTGCTTACCCTGATCTTATGACGTCGTGCCATCATGGTCTTCAGAGCATGCATGCTGTCGCTACGCGGTGGAGGTACCACGGGTCCGTAGTGGATTCCGGTCTGCTGTTTTTGTCCGCCGAAACCGCGCGGTAGAGACATGCTCCTTTGGAAGTGAATATCGTCTAATTCGGATAGTTGAACTGTGCTCTGTGCGTGGATGATCGGTGACTCCTCCACTACCCTGCCTAGTTGAGCCTTCTAAGAAATAATAAGAAATTCATGCGTTAACATATACGTCATGAATGAGATTAATCAAATTTTCCAGGCTATCTCTGTTAATTCTGTTCGTTTTAATGATTGATTAATTAAAAGTGAAATAATATATGCTTCAAACTGTAGGAACAAGATATCATCCATTCACTCACCTCGAACTTTTGCGATCCTCCTATATCATCGTCACATAGTCTCTTTGCTCCGCCTGGTGCTTGAAGACCGTTCGTCAAAGGAATTCCGATATTACCCGTTCTATCGCCACGGTCTCTCTGTCGTCTCTCTGACTCGCGTTTCACTATACGCACCGTCTTAATCTCTTGTTTCTCGCGATTGTGTATTAATCCTGCAAAAGCGCACAGGAAAATGAGACTCTGATGTGTCAGGCTTATTTCCGTAGCGGAACAGAGCGGATAGACTTACCCGCAAATTTGTTGTCCTCGTTTTGCCTATAATTGTCGTTCAACAACAATGCCTCCTCATTCAGTGGCGGTGGTGGCGGCGGCGGGATGTATTCCGGAGCGGAATGCGGCATGCCATTCAACACGTTTCCGTTGTGCTTACTCGTGTCAGCGATGTAATCGCCTTCCGTTAAAAGTAATAAATCAGTATGTGTCAGTAAAAGTAATAAATCAGTGGAAATAGATATAACAGATAGAACTGGATTTTGCAATTACTCAAATAATTTGTTGCTGTTTGTATGAATAAGTGTGAATAATTTTTAATATGTTTTATGGTCTTCTAATTTCAATAAAACTAAAAATATTATTTGCACTACTATACAATGATTTTTTTGTACAATAAACATTACCTGATATTCTAGATTCCGTATTAACGTACAGAGGTGTCGCATTGCCTTTTCCCTGCATTTGATCCTTCAATAATTGTTGCTTCAATTGGTGCTGCTGGATTTGCTCGCGTAATTGCGGTGATAGTGCTGATATATGATTTTGCGAAGGCTGTGTGAAAGGCTGCTGAATCTGCGGACGATTCAATGGCGATAGGTCTTTGTACTGTGTAGGAGAACCGTATCGATGGTAAGAGATGTCGTTTAGTTTATTCGGCGGCGAGTTGGACAGAGATGGACTTGACGGCGAGTCTAAACCATGGTCCAAAGTTATTCCGGAATCTAAGTCGGTCTCCAGCCAGGAATTTTGCGTGCGTTTTTTCGGATGATGTACCTGGGGCGCTAAAAGATATTCTTAAATCACGTTGTTGTCTTTTTTAACGTCTGAAGCACTTTTGAGGAAATATACTTTCTAACATTAATAGTTAATAAGTAATTAACCATTAATGCATGTAATATATAAAAGGGGAGTAATGTTTGTATGTATTATCATATATCTATTATTAATTGAATTGACAATCAATTATAATTAGATTTCATAATCTTGGATTAAGTTATGTACATTCTTTCCGAGTTTCTCAAGGTTTGAAGTTTTTAACGATTTCTCGACATGCTGAGTTTTTATTATATTCGAGCGCTTACCGTGTGAGGACTGCGGTCGAATTTGCTGCACCAAACTGTGCGATTTCTCCGTCAATTGGCGAACTTGTATGCTCAGTTCCTTCCTCTGCCTCTGCAGATCGCCAACGAGTTGCTGCACTCGTCTTAACTCTGCTTCTAACGGTGCGGTCGTACTCGAAGTGTCTCTTGCGATGTTACCGGCATATCTTCGGGAGGCTTGCAGCTTCTGTCTGAGTACCACTAAGTCTTGTTCGAGTCTCGCGTTTTCGGCTACCGTCTCTTCGAGTTTCTGAAAGTAAATGAGACTCATGAGTGAAAATAAAGTCAAAAATAAATAACTTGCGATTCTGAACGTTGATCGTTACACGGCAAGAATGACAACTAAGCGGCGAATGACGGAACTGAAAAGTATTAATGTTGTGAATAATGCAATTTTTACCTGCAGAAATATCGGCTTTACCTGGAAACAGTGAATTTGGGCTTTAATTGCTAAGTGATAATATACAATCTAGTCTTGTCTTGATCTGAATTCTCACATGCTACTTGCTTTGGCGCGTCATAAATTCACGTTACAAACGATCAATCATAGAATAAAAGGTAAACTGAATAAAAGCACGTCAAAGAGACTGTCCGAGAGATTGAGTGATTCGCTTCACGCAAATTTTTATTTGAAAAATGTGCTAGCAGAAAAGTCGATAATAATTAAGCATCCGGAAGCTTCACACGTACACATGTGATACTCTCGATGTCAAAAAGCGTGGAAAACATGACGCGCAGCGATTACTCACGTTTCGAAATCTCGGCTCTGACGCGCAATTTACTCGATTTTTTGCCAATCAGTCTGCATAGTTTTTGATAACGGATTCGTACAGGCAACCGGATGGAAAACGCAAAAGCGCGTATTAACAGCTGTCAGGTACGCTTCGCGAAATTGTCTACCTTCGAGTTGTGAGCGAGCAGCACCCTCACTCTGCTCAGTTCGCGCTCTAATAGAAGCTGCTGCTTCCGATACCGCTCGGCTTCGGCCAAATTGCTTCTGCTGCCTTGCAGTTTGTGCCGCAACCCGCCCAAAGCCTTCTCAAGTATTTCCTGCGA
Organism: Ooceraea biroi; assembly: GCF_003672135.1. Lineage (NCBI taxonomy): Eukaryota > Metazoa > Arthropoda > Insecta > Hymenoptera > Formicidae > Ooceraea > Ooceraea biroi. The sequence continues at coordinate 6,167,148 of NC_039506.1, forward strand.
GTATCAAGTCGTTCATGCGTATAATATGATACAGTGATTTCTATATCGTGGAATTAGGACAATCGATGTTGTTTCGCAGCTTACAGCGTACATCTGGAGTACGATGGTTGTTTTACTTCCACGCGAGTAGTCTTAAACAATCGTTTCTCCTAATTCCGGTTTACGGATATCGAAATCCTTCCGCATGGATAAGATTGTGTGATTGAAATCTTTTAAGCTTAAACAATAGATCTAATATGGAACTCTATTCGAAGATATTGCAGAATGTATTTCTTCATAGAAAAATATCTTGGAGCATTCGTATCTCTATCAATCAGATACAGTAGAGTCCAGATTATCCGACCTAATGTAGACCGATGGTTGATTGAATAATCGAAAAAGTCGGATAACCGAGATTATATTTTATTTTATAAAAAATATATTTTAAATAGAAATTTTATTTATATCTTTAAACTCTATGCATATAGGCAACACTGTTCTTCTTAAAATCTTCATCACATAAAAATAACAATGCTTTGGTACAATATAGAAACTCAACAAATTAAGTTTTTCAGAAAAAAGGAAACTCTATTTAAAGAAAACTTATTTATAATAATAACTCGAAAAACTCACTTGATACAGTGAGCTCGGATAATCTGGATGGTCGGATAAAGCGGGGTCGGATAATCCGGATTCTACTGTATAATATTTTTGTGAGCTCAATTGTGTTTCTAAAAAGGTATGTAGAATTTTTCGATATTTGCTGTTATTGTTGGGATATATAAATACCTTGTCTTGTTGAAGACTGTGTAATGTGCCAGACTCCTCTTGGAGCAATCGATCTAATTTATAGAGCTGCTGGACTTTAGCCTGTAACATAAAAAAGGCATTCAATAAAGTACGAAGTTTTGTTTTTGTTCAAGAAGCAGGATGTAGTGTTTCAACTAGAATCTCTCGGAAAAAAAGAGAACCACCACCATTAATTTTAGAATAATGTGAATTTCTGTACTGTCCCCGTCCTTGTCCATAAGCAAAGTTTGCTTGTGTTCTTGTACTCGTAATGAGTAAAATATTTTAATATTTTATTTCTAGAGATCGCTACACATAGTATTTTAATAAACATAGTATTTTGAATAATTTAGTTTAACAAAAATTACATTTAAATAATTATTCTTGATTAAGATATACAATACATTATTATAACAATACAATTTTTATCTTATGATGATCATCTTATAATAATCTTTAAAAAATGAAACTAATTACATAATTATATTAAATTTAAAATAGAAAAACAAAAAATATAGTATTTCAAAAAATATTTTAATATTTTTCGTCATTATTAAAGAAAAATTTAATGCATTTAATAATTAAATTAAACTTTGTACTTTATCTAATGAATAACAAGCGCAGATATCGAAAAATCTTGAGGACTTAGGCGGTTATAAAAACAAAAGTATAAAAAGACGTTGGCCGTAAAATATTACGTAGAAACTGTCTCTAGAAACTCGACTCGACTAGAGTATATTCCTAAGTGAGCCTTTCGTAGAATTTACAAGAGCTCATAAGTGCCGTCTGAGTTCTGTCTCTGGTAGTTGTGCCTTCGAAGCAGAACTATCTTTAGTCTTAATCTTTACACGTACATTTTTTCAATCGTATTTTTACAACTTATCCATTTGGATGCGCTTAGTGTTATGACACACGGCAATTAAGGAATTGTTTCATCAATTGGTTAAGAAAACTTCTATATCGAGCGCAAAATGTATTTTATTTTAAATGACAGCAATTATTTCCGGCGTATAACGTCTTATAGCAAGAATATAATAATATAATATTATAATAGGAAACATATAAGATAAAAACCGAAACTAATGAAGCGTTGACTTTATCAAATTATCCAATTTTGTGAGTAATAATTGTCATAATTTGGAAAAGTAAAGATTTATCATTAGTCGAGTTAGTTTGAATACAGAATTGTATTCTTAATATACGTAAAGGCAAATGTTTCTTGTCTCAGTTAAGCAATTACTTCTGTCAAATATCCATTGTGTAACGTGAATGCAAAACGTTTCAGTAATACAATAATTAAATTACCTGTAACTGTCCATGATCGGGACTGAGTCTGTCCCAATCCCTGCGCTCCTCGGCCAGTAGTCGTTGCTCCTGCATCCTCTGATTAAATTCCAGACGTTCGCGATGATCTCTCGCGTTCTCATGCATCAGATCATGGCGAGAACCGGAGATATTGCTGATCCCGTTGGCAGTGTTACGATTGTACAGAGAGCCCAATTTTACCATATTGTCCACGAGGTTCACGAGAGGCTTGCTCTTCTCGTACTATTCAAAATCAAATATAGTTGAGTTTAAAACTTGCATTTCACAAAACACGAAATAGTTATAAATGAATATATAATATATAAATATATAAATGAATATATAATAAATGAATATAATAATAAATACATAGTAACACAAAATGGTAATACAATATGACAATATGTATATCATACAATATGATAATATGTATACAGGGTGAGGCACCTAAAACAGGCCACCTGAATATCTCGGCTGTTATTGGTGATAGAAAACAATGTGTCAGACCAAACTTGCATGGTTTCGAGGGACACATAATTTGTTCTAAATAGTTTTTTATTAGGTGGACGCGTAGAGGTCATATGAAGGTCAACTTCGTTTTTTTAAATGGTATGATATGTTTTTTTACGTACTATCTAGTAGAGCGTTTGAAGATGCGCACATTGATCTACGGGTCAAAATCATTCAAGGTCACTGAAGGCCAACTGCAAGGGAAAATAATTTACTTTACATTGCCTAGAGTTCTCTGCTATTAAAAATACTGTAAACTCAGAAATGAAAAAGTTCTAGCCCTTAGAAATTTGTTCTTTTTCCGAGAAGTTCTGAGTTGATGATATCATTATTTTTTATATTGCCTAGAGTTCTCTGCTATTGAAAATACCGTAAATTCAGAAATGAAAAAGTTCTAGCCCATAGAAATTTTTTCTTTTTCGAGAAGTTCTGAGTTGTTGATATCTATATTTTTTATATTGCCTAGAATTCTCTGCTATTGAAAATACCGTAAACTCAGAAATGAAAAAGTTCTAGCACTTAGAAATTTTAGCCTTCAGTGACCTTGAATGATTTTGACCCGTAGATCAATGTGCGCATCTTCAAACGCTCTACTAGATGGTACGTAAAAAAACATATCATACCATTTAAAAAAACGAAGTTGACCCTCATATGACCTCTACGCGTCCACCTAATAAAAAACTATTTAGAACAAATTATGTGTCCCTCGAAACCATGCAAGTTTGGTCTGACACATTTTTTTCTATCACCAATAACAGCCGAGATATTCAGGTGGCCTGTTTTAGGTGCCTCACCCTGTATGTACATATATTTATGTACTAATAATAAAGTTAATATAGAAGTAATATTAATCAAATTCAAAATCAAATGAACAAAAATGAAAATTAATATTATTCTTACTCTATGTACTTAAACACCAATGGAAAGAAATCAAACTTAAATACTTAATTACTTGAATACTTTGAAAAATGTGACATAACAATTTCACTCATTTTGTTAGAAAATTGTATATCTCTATTTAATTTTTTTAACTTTAACATTAATTTCCCCACATTTTGAGAACAAGTTATACTATTATTGCATTAAGTTCTTCACGTAAGACAGATTTTTGCAGAAACGTGAGTTTTGAGTATTTCGCATGTTTCGCGCGACAAGCGTGTCTCACCTGCTTCTCGAGATCCATCAGGTGTCTCTTGAGTTCCTCGAGTTTTTGAAGATTCTCCAACCGCCTCGGTGTGTCGAGCTCCGCCAATCTAGCCTGCGGGTGCAAATAAAACATGGAACGTTTATCGCGTTGCATTAGGAACCTATTTGTTTTTTGCGCTTTAATTAACGCGTCCGTGTCTTCCTTGCGGAAAGTACCACTGGCATATTAAGCGACACATCGCTCCGTGACATTCAATGCAAGCCGGACAATAATGCAACGAACACATATCTGCGTAGAAAGGCGACTCTAATTCGACGCGACTTTCTCTTCGAATCCTCGTACAAGATAATCCATGTATTCATCTACGCCGCATATTTAGCGCTAAGTACAACGTTTGTGAATTCGTTTTACTTTATAATACGATAAATTGATTGAACGTATATTTTCAATTGGTACAAACTTTAAATCAGCACTAAATATGAGACTTAAAAACACACGTACGTAACGCACTTTTCTAATCAGTAATACTTTAGGAATCAGAAAATCCGGAAAATGCAATCAAGCACATTTAATTTTGTTTCATTATCTGTGGCGCACGAGCATTTCACGCCGTTGGTGATAAGAAATGACGTCGATCGCTCATACTGTCATATATAACCATCGTTGCGGTAGATCGCAATATGCGTGCATCTACATATCGATCTAATTCTAACACATCCTGAAAGATCTCGTCAAACTCTACTGGTCGTATATTAGAGCAAGTCATCTCTCTCTCATTCTCTCTCTTTCTCTAACGTTAAGCAGTCATTAAAAGCAGCATTCCTCGAGGTGCCGATGCATCCTCATCGTCCTGACGGCCTCGGGCCGTTTGCGGGCCCATCTGATAGGCCCATCGACCAGCACCACCATCGTCATCGTCACCATTGTGGACTATCTAATTACTGTGAAAATCTCGCGCATGTAAGTTCTCTTCGGACCTGCGCTTCGATCTCCATGTGGCATGTCTCCATCGCCTTGAGGACTGTCGCGTTCTGCCGTCGTAGCTGGATCAGCAACAATACCAGTTCCTCGTGGGTCCTGCCGAGAAGTTCACCGGCGGAAACGCGCACCAGTCCGGATGCGCCTGCCTGCGTCATCTGCCTGCTGCCGGCGTCCGTTCTCTGGGAGCTGGTGTTACTCTGTCGAGGCATGCAATTGTCTGTTAGCCACACAACGTAGACAACCCAAGTGGGTGTTACATTGATGCTGCGGAAACGACGTGAGGGATCTCTGCGTGGTGGATTCTGCCTGACGGAAGCGAGAGGAAGCTAGGAGCAGCTGTGTCATTTTTGGAATCCCAGCGGAAGTGTAGGTTTAAGCAAGGAAGCTTAAGGGGAAACATATCAGCTCTATCAGCTCTATGTGTAATCATCAACTTTGTAACATTGATATTAACGTTTCTGAGATTTATTCCGATATTTCTCATGTCTTGTTAGAAGAAACAATTAGAGACAGTGAATTATCTCCGTGATTAAATAATTTTGCAAATTATTCGCGTGATACACGAGCGTGTGTACTTTGATTGGCATGGGAGAGAAGAAAATGTTAGATCACAACAATTTGACATCAGAAATTAAATTAACGTCACGTTACACACATGTACGGATATTATGGCGGATAGTGAGATATCGTAGTTCGCTATTCTTCTGAATCGTTCGATTCAAATGAGATCTTTCAGAACATGCAAAAATGTATAATAGCTTCTCATCCATTAACGTATTCCTTTTGCGCTTATCTACGTTAATAAACTTTGTTATGGTATAACGATTCTCGCGGAATAGTCTATTGAATCAGTATAACTCGAAGTTCAAAGGAGAATCGAATTACGAGCAACGAGATAGATATACATTCAGGTTAAAACTGATAAAATGGGCGAAAGGCCAGCTCGAAATAAATACCGCGTAAATGCGAGAAATAGGGGACGTGGTAAACCGCATTCACCCGAATTGGGTAGCCCGTTTAGCCGTATTGAAATTTCAACCGGCAGTTTTATATCAGTCGTTCCTGTCCGCAAGAGATTGTACATAAAGTTTTTAACTACGCAGGATTTCGCTGCAAATAGCCTCTGAACGAGAGCAGACTGAGGATTACCTCTGTCTGCCATTTTGCATTCATCGCCGCGTTCTGAAACCGCTATGTTTTAGTGGCTCTTATGGTTAGATTTGTGGTAGCTTGGGAGACGAAGCGGCGAGTTATATTCGACTTCGTGTAATATGATGAAAAGCAATGTAGTAGTAAAACGCAGAGTAGATTATGTTGCAAACATTGCTGAAGTAAATATTGTTTTCAAAGATTTGTTTATTGCGATGTGAATTTATGAATAGTTGTACATTGCTCATCCAATCGAATTTATCATAAAATGAGTTAAACGTTGTTATAATAATTGACAAAATTGGACATTTATATTTCAAGATACAATTTAAAATCTTTCGTAAACGCTCCTTTAGTTGTACATTTTGGAAATACCATCACATAAAAATTTGCAGGAAGTAATTGCTAATTCTTCAATTCAATCCTTTTTTCTAAGTATTCTCTTTTAAAAATCTCGCATTTTTCTGGGTCCTCAAAACTCACCGACTGAAACGATCGTATTTGCCCATTATATTGCATCGTCCAAAGCAAGTTTCAAAGCTTCGAGCAAATCGACCGAACGATTCTATTTTCCGTGCACCGTTGCGAGAATTTCTAAAGATCGTAGAAAATCGAAGAAACGGGGCGCGCCGCAGTTTTCTATTACTTTCCAATTTTCTAATACGAGTCTCTCGCTAGAGGACGAGCCAGAGACGGGGTTTCATCGACATGATACTGACACAGACAAACACGAATAGATACGGGTCACACCGTTGACTCAATGCACATAGCGTTGTGGCAGAGAAACGGGAGATCTCATCCGATGAGCGATGTACGAAGCTCGAAGCAATCAGCGTTGATCGCGGAGATCTCTTCTCGCAGACGAAAAAGTACGCCCTTCTTATTTTAACGGACAGGTCCCAAAAGGTAGCTCGTTTGCTCGCTCGTTCGCTTTTGACATTCCGCTGGAGTTTCCTCGTCGATCGTGTGCTATCCTCGAAATCGTGTACGATCTGTATTCGCAGGATATTTCTCGCAGGAGCATTCCCTCGCGAAGAACGAATCCTTGAATCGCTTGCTGTGCGAGGCACGACAAAGCGCGTCGGACATCACGGAGAGAAAAGGTACACTCACACTAGCCTCTCGTACGATTCCTCGTTAGACAAGAGATCAGGTTCTTGCACACAGAAAAGCCCACAGTGTTGTTAATATATCCTACGATGTATCTGCATGTTCCACTGCGATTTTATCTTTATCGTTATCTTATCGTTGCTTTGCTTTCCATATTCTGTTTGCGTAATTATTGAATATATCTACAAATATGAGCTCTTCTAATATAAATCGTACCTTTTCTGTATAACTTTTTTCATAAGACTGCTGTGAAAGATCCATTGCACTCTTCTTTAAAAGAACATACGATTCAATACAAGCAAGTACAATTCGCTGGTGTCATTAAGTCTAACAGAACAAATATCTTTCCAGACATTCGTACATGCAGAATTCCAGTTTTCCAATTCCGAGCGCGGATTCGCGAAGCAGCTTAGTTCTATCCCGAACGGAGGCCCGTTGCGTCTCGAGTCCTCCGTTCCGCCGATGCTTTCATACCTGTTTGAACTTTTACAAGTTCCTGCGTGCGTCTCGCGTATTAGCCAGGCAGAGGGACGCTCCAATTCGTGATCAGAGGGTGAAGAGATTTCCACTTGCCGGGACGCGCGTCGGTGCGCCGAACAGGATGCACGGTATGGCGCGTGTTGAGCGATGCGAGAGTGCGAGGAGGACCTCAGCGGGCAGACTGGCGTCATGCTCGGTCCGATCGGCTTGCTTGTTCGCCGACCGACCGACCAACCAACCAACCGACCGACCGACCGACCAACCGACCTGCCGGCTGCATATACTGTGCATGGCTGCCTTGCCTGGTTCGCCCAACGTTCGGGCGTTTTGTATCTTTTGCAGCCGAGTGGCCCAAGTCGCCCCGCGACCACACGCGGGTATGTTCACCAGCAAAAGTTCCAAGCTGCTTCTTCCTCGTCGCTTCTGGACTACGCTTACAGCGATGATCCTGTTCGCGCGATAAACCGTCGTTCGCAGACGTGTTTGCGAATCTGTCAGGATGATGGTTCACGGATTCATTAGCGAAATCGACGAGGGAGATACGCGGTAACGGACACCGTTTCGCGGGAATATTCCGCGGTTGAAGCTCTTGAGATGCTGGGTGTCAGTTTACGTGGTAGAATAATCTGCGGTTCAATGTTATCTCGCGGTGATTCGATCGAAGGAGGAATTACGCGCGTCACTTCGTATTCCAGAAGTCGCATTTTGTAAGCGTAACACGTCCAGCGAAGCGACGATTGATGGAGGTATTCAAAACTCACCGAGCAAATTGATGTTCGTTCTTTGTGTTTAAATTGATCGAAAATTCAAGATCAAAGATGAGAATTTGACCAAGATCCATCGGCTTACTTTGATAGTTGAATTTGATATTTTTACGTCGCAGATAGCATTGCGTACTCTGCGAATTCCGCATTATCTGCACACTACATTCGTAATACATGTTTGTATTATAGCCGAGAGATCTTGCGTAAGATAAGATCATCGTAAGAAACATCGTAAGAAGCTCAACAAATTTCTAAAAGGATGAATGTCGCATCGTCATGCACAAGCGATGGGATGTCCATTGTGCACGAAGCCTTAAGTCTGCAGTTCCTTGGCACGGTGCCCTTGCTGACCGGTGCTGACCGTATGCAGGATCGACCCTGGACCCCGTGTCTCTCGTTTCTCTTTTTGTCTACCGCCTCGGCCACTCTTTTCGCCTCTTCTCTCCTTTTCCCCTTCTCTTTCTTGCTTACTACCCTTTCGTTCCAGTCCTCCCGCCGCTCTTCACCGCTGTCCATTGTATGTAATGGCGCCAGGACGACGACACTTGGATTGTTACTTTCTTGCCTCTTCGCGTACCACACATTTAAGATAAACTAGCGTTGGAAAATGACGACGAGAGTTTCCGCCCGAATTCGTGTTCGTAAGGTGCAAGATTTCGGCTCGATTTGATTCTCAAAACTAACGGCTACCATGGCAGAATCGACGGTGAAATCGTACGCGAAGAATGCTGTCTAACAGGATTATTTGTAGTACAAACTTGTAAACTTCTCGCGCTGCGCTTAGAATTTTACGATCGTCCGAGGCTATACTTGTTGCATACCGAGGAATCAAATGGAAAATACGCGTGCGGGATCTAATCGTACAGTTCCATTGCAGGTTTGCTGCTATTTCATACGCAAGCTAGAATAGTACAATGTTGGCTAGAAGTGTGCTTATGATCTTCGAGTTATATTCGATTTTATTTATTTCACGATGATTTGCTTCATATGAACGTGTTGAAATAATAACAACCTGTTCTTTTGTATTCATGAACGCGCGACATAGGTCAATGTGATTTTCCTCATGAATTATGAGAAACTCATCAGAATCGCTTTGGAAAGTCAAAGCTGATGACAATTATTTGTTTCGCGTTTATTACGCGCGATATACCGAGCAGACGTTATCAATCTCGTTCACATTGAATTGCGATATGAGTTATTTGTATGCGTGCACGCGCGAGTGTACGTACATGTGTGCATATGTATAATGCGCGAAGGTGCTATAGTCTCTCGGAGCAACATTTTAATTAATTAAGCTAATGGAATTTACATGCTGCGATGGTTATACAGGCTACGTCACGTCAATAAAACGGACAGTGTGTCTTGCGTGACAAAGACAAAGAGACAATTATAGACAAAAGCAGCAAAACAATGAGGCGTCAATCGTGCGACATTCGTGAAAGAGTTTATCATTTGATTTTGACAAATTCGCGAATAAATCGATTCCGACATCTCTTCATAAATGAAATAATTAAATTATTCTTGAGATCTTCACTTCTTGATCTAAAGAAAAAGCTTACGTCGCGAAAAGTACAATTACACGTATGTGCAATTTATTTTTACAGGTCGAATGATTCACATAAACAAAAAGATCGCTCGTAAAAAATAGCACAAAAATTTGCTAGATACGGCAAAGAGGAGTAGATTTTTCCGCGAGATCGAACGACGGAGCGTTGGCTTCGTCGAATGTGAGCCACGTCCCACGATTCGAACAATAAAGCTTTTACGTAGCGCATTCGCGATCGTCTCCTGCTATAAATTTTCTGCTCGCGGTGACCGAGCTATCCCCGACGACGACGGCGCGGTTAATTCTTGCGCTCGACGGTCGCACGATCGATACCGCGAATGGACGCGCGAATTTCCTCTCTCCATCCATCATGCTCTGCCATGCCAATCGAATTGACGCGCTCTTTCGCGTTAAAACGCTTAAGGCGATTCACTCATCACGTTTGCTCACCCTCTTGTGCAGCAGCTCGCCGTAATCCGCGCGCATCCGCTGCTGCTGGCTTTGTCTCTGACCTGTCGTTGTCATCGTTGTACCTCCGCCGCGATCGACCTCTCTACCGATCGGGCTGATCAGTTTTCTCTCACCTGTGAATAGAAAGATAGATATAAATTACGACTTCGTACGATATTACATTTTCTTTTACGCGAGCGAGAGAAAGCCGCGCGCGAGAAGAAACGAAACGCTGGGGAAGGAAGTGTACTTCTAAGCGTGTCGTAACGAGCGAAAGGATATACGAGGCCAGAATTATTGGAGTCGCTGATACTCTTAAAATTCCCCTCTCTCTCTTTTTCTCTATCTAGTTGTCTCTCTCCATCTCTTTCTCTTTCTTTTTCTTTGTTTCCTTTCAACTAAAACTCGAGGAGATGGCAATAAACGACGAAAAATTCTGATAACGTGCAGATTAACTTTCTCTTTAATCGCATTGACCGTAGTTGTCTGTATTTGTGTCTTGCTTTGTGCAGAATTGCTAGATTTACTCTTGTTATAATGTTACATACTTATTCTCGTTATAGTGTTATTTATTGCATGGATGGATTGGATGTTGTAAATATTATTACTTTTTTAGCATAAACTTCCTACAAAATTTATGAAATCCATGCATTTTTAGTAGGAGTTTAATGGAGGGTTTTCAACGGGACATAGATTTGTGAATTTTTTAATATCACATATTTTTGCAATAATTTAGTATCTCAGATTCATAATTGTCATGTAAATTTAATATTTAACTTAATAATTGAATTGTGCAGAACTCTTTGTATGGGACATAAAATCAAATATTCGCATAGATGTTTCGCAGCCGCGACCGTTAGACGCATCGTAAAATGGAGAAGCATGGACTTCCGTCTAACGCAGAAAATTGCGCAGCTATTGTACCTATACAGATAGAATCAGATTGCGTGCGGATACGAAGGGAATTCTTGGTGGACCGTGGCATTTAGGTTACAAGCGAAATGTTTCTTCCATTCTTTTTGAAGATATTCGCCAAGAGTTATCCTCTACGTTTCTCTGCTCTCGAAATAAAGTTGCTATGTTCTTCTATATACTCTCTTTTTCCGCTATCACGTTGTGCCAACAGTGAAAGAATTAAAATTCTCGAAATAACGTTTCACAAGAATCGCGATCAATAGAGAAAGCAAGAAATTCATTAGTCATATGGATATTCAATCAAAACGTTTTCATCATTTCAGGTTTATGATATTTTTATTAGATTTACCAGAAAATGTGTACGAATCTTTTTGATAGATCCTGCGCGCAGATAATTGCGAATCAAAATTCAAAGGCAAAACTTTGTATTAATTCTTAAGAAAAAATCCGCACAAACAAATAATTCTTGACATTGCGATTGTGTAAGAATGTTCTGTGTCAGAATTATTGTATGCTAGATGCTGGATGATATCGTATAATAATTTCATTGAATGCCCGCATGTTCCCCATAGTGATCTTCCAAGTTTAATATCGATTATGCGTACCTCGCGTAACTTAGGTGGGTACACCAAATGCATACGGGATTTCCATTATTCCGCGTTGTGTATTAGTAGACAGGCACACACATCTTACAGGACACCGCGGCGCGGATCCTCGGATAATTAACCTGGCTGTTCGCCTGAATCCTCGACCTAAATTTATGTGCTTTTCAGGCGGTTCGGCACTCTCGCGATTCAGAGCAGACGTTAAATCGCCGCTTAATCTCGCGGGTATTAATCGCTCATCCCCGCCAAGCGGGGCCTTCATTACTCTTAAGTTCACGAGAACCGAATGTTCCCGACAGTCTGGGTTAGATCAACTTGGAATATTAAAAGCGGATATCTGTCGACAGCACTGTAAATGCAGCGAAATAAAATTATTACATCAAATTATTTGTTTTATGAATATTATATTGAATAAACTCATATCTTCGAATAATTGCAAAGATAAGTTTTCGTATTGGTCGCGATTCTTCTCGTATTGTCTTCATTGGTCTCATTAATTAATCTTTATTAACAACATATCTTTGCGTGCTTTATATGGAAGAGACTTTACTCTCCGACTTACTTAGAAATGATATTATGACGTACGGGTAACGTAGTGCTCTTTCTCCTAAACTGTTAAACTTGTCATCGCGAAGGTGATCCTGACTCGTGTTCCTGACTGACAATATATTAATTGCGTCTCAGTTAACTTTGAGTTCGTGGTAGAAGTTGGCCTTCTTTCGCAAAGTCGGGTTCCCCGATCGGGGAAGTTGCCGTAAGCGATTAATCGCTCCGCCCGCAGGTCGCTGGTCCATTGAGAGATCTCCGTGGAAATCCGAGTATCCGACAAGACGGTAAATTATCGATACAAAAGCGGAGGGCAGCAGAACTCACTTGGACTGTGCACACGTATCTCGCTGTCGCTGGGACTGGAAACACGATGGTCGTTCAACGGGGCAACCCGCAAATGTCCAATCGGGCTGATCAATCGCTGAGTGGAGTGACCGCCCGGCGACGCTAGCCTTAGATCTCTCATCTCGTTGCCGGTAACCCTGAAATATGACGAGCAGGTCAGTGGTCTGATTCGTAGAAGGCCTATCATTATTTCGGCCGCGCCTAAAATGATGTCATAAAACGGTCTGATGTTCTAATTCGGGAAAAATGTGAAGACAAGCTGAAATAAATCTTCGGACAATTTCATACAATACATACTTGAAACAACTTATAACTTGAGATATAACGGCTCAAAATAGATTTCCAGATCAACTGCAATATTTAGGGATTTCGTGAGATTTTTAGTGATGTTACCGATCTTGAGCTATTAAATACGTTAAGTTTAATGCATCGGTAAACATGTTGGTATTTTTTAATCGATTTCGCAATTACCATTGCAATGATATTTCAGCGCGCGCGAATTGTCATAAATTCTTATAAACGTATCATTCGCAATAACGTTGCAAGAGTTTCGTTAGTTATTCGCAAGGAAATTATATTAATCCGGGGTCGTATATTCGCGGTTCGGTATGAATAAATATAGCTGAGCAACGCAGCAAGAATTTAGATGTATCACGAAGGCGAACCGCAATGCGCGTGGATACGTGAGAGAAAATTATGTTATCAAGGTGACGTAGTTTAGTTCATGCGTCTGGTAATAATAGAGCTCGGCGAACTTGAGAGAGCCGTTCTCACGTCGATTATGACATCGCGACGACTGCCCTTCGCGCGAGTTCAGTCTAATTAGCGCAATACGCTACGCATAATTCCGGACTGCTCGTTCCGCGAGTTGTCAAGAACACGCAGGAAATTTAACCGGTTGTTTCGAGCTAACGTGTTGCCACGTTGCGCAAGGAACGACGAGTAATTAAACAGCGACTGAGCGAACGAAAATGAACCTGCGCGTAAGAATAACGAGTTAGATTATGGGCCAAATGAGGCGATAGCTAACCGCACTATGTTTGGACAAAAGCTCGCGTTGTAACCTTTTATGGCGATTAATTTATTCCGTCGCTGCGTTCTATTCTGACACACTGACCGAACGATTTTGTCAAGATCTCTCGTAAAGAAGAAAAAACGAGACTAAAATGGTTTTGAGGCGACAGCTACCTGTTTCAACTCTTTCGCTAGAATTTTCAGCAGAAAAGTGTTTCTACGTAAAGTATATGCAGTACTTTTTTATGCTAATGGAAAAATGTATGATTGTTTAAAAAAATGAATGTAATTTGTAGGTAAAAATTTCGCTAAGTGATTAAGGTATAGTTAAGGTAAGTTAAGATACTTTAAGGCGTAGTGATTGCTCTATAGTAGACAAATTAGAGTCGCTCTTAGAACCTATGCATCTATCGGTGAGCTACTAATCCCGCTCATAATAGGATGAAAAACGAAATAGGACAGAAAGCGCCTTCAACGCGAGAGTGGTCAATATTAATACATTGTACGCGAGGATTATCGTTTTAAATGGACGATTATATGCGGCAAACGAGAATTACTTCTGTGAATAACTGATTACTTCATTACTGTACACGAGGCTTTGTTTCTTATTAGGTATTCTACTAGCAAAGAAAAATATCACTTGCTAAGCTCGCATCATACGTGTTAAGATTATTTCGAGTCGACGTAACTTGCCAAGCTTGATGATGAGGACACAGGCGTTCTTGCTAATCAATTCAATTCAAGATAATCAAACAACCGAACTTACAAATATAGGAACTTACGAATATAGGCGGCAGAGTTGTAGCTAATAACTATTAGCGAATATGCTAATAAATTTCCCTATTACGAGGCGCAGTAGGGGTGGCAGTTTAAATAGGGACGCGCGTGGAGCGGGACTTTGTTGTATTGTACAAATATTATACGGCTACTGTCGTGTGAATGATGGCGCGTCTGCACTTACATGACGGGACTCTTGCCGATGTCGCCGTTGCTGGCGACCCTTAGCATTTGGGTATCTGCGATGATGGTCTCGTTCTCCGGCTGTCTCATGGGCTGCTGAAGAGTCGAGCGATGGAGCGGAAGCGGTTGCTGCCGATGGCTACTACCAGCGTTGTTTCTCGGTAACGGAAGAGTGGACACCGCCGTCGGCGGTTGAGTCAGCGTTCTTTGAGGCAAATGAGACGTGCTGACGGCTCTGGGTGGAAGCGGATCCCTGCCTATCACGGACCCCGAGCCGGACGCTGCGAGCAAGAAAATATTTATTATTTCCGTTCGTAAAAATGATACTTGGAGAGTTTGTCTTGGGAAGAGAATATCGACATCCTTCGGCAGTTCTTCAAGTTTATGAGATCGGAATAATGCAATGTTGTGTTGGGTTATTTGACAACGTGTCATGCTTTGATATCATCAAAGTATACTTATCCACTAAGTATAGGTACTTAGTTCATTATTGTCTTAAATAATTAACATAAATTCTTACGTGATGAAGTTTACGATCATGTTTAAATTTATTATGCTTACTGCACAGATATATTCGAGACAATTATTACCGTAGGAAAGTTACTCTCCAAGGTAACAATGTTTCATACGAGATATACGCTAATTGATTCTTATACGCGTATACAGTGAGCGCGTACAAGCTAATTCTTGGCTTGCGAGGGATCGGTTGCATGGCGAGAGGTTGTTCAAGAAATGTCTGTTTCACTTGAACGAGAAAAAGGGGAAAGAATATGTGGGAAAAATCAAAGTGGATATTGAATTGAGAACAAGGATCTTTCGTAAATCGTTTCCTCGCGGCGAACAACGTGCCAGTCGTTATGAGTTAACGATGTACACGCTTCATTAAAATTTTATGATCAATCATTCAAACGGAATATTACCATAGGATTCGCGTATATAGTGCGAACTGCGGTAGTGAGAAAATGAGAATAGATCGAATGTCATTGTCATTCTGCCTCTTTATGATTAACTGTGTATTGCAACGAAAAATCACAAAATTGATTAATACATGTACTAACAAAAAATAATTTCTGAATTTCAATTCGTATAAAACTTGTTTATTCAAAGCTTCATAATTCTGAGATCGTCTCTCAGTGTTATTTAGAAAACAATAGATTTATAAGATGCAATACATGAGATAGGGAGATCCTGTTATAAGCCCAAATTTGACTAATCGAATCTCATGGTAGCGGGCATTCGGATCCGGCAACGAATCGCCGGATGCATGGCGGATATGTGGGAATGACACGAGTTGGAGCAGGCGGATAGAACGAGCGACGACAGAACGGAAACGCGTGACGCTCGGGATGGGTGCGACGGTAGATCACTATGTTCGAGAGCAGGCCGACGAGATGCACGGAAAGAGGGAGCGGAAAGGGCAATCATCGCGTGCGATTAAGGCAACTCTTCCGAAAGCAGGCCAGCGCGTGCCATTACGTAAGGCTCATCGCGTCGGAGACTGCAACGTGACGCGTCTTGCCAATTATGCGTCGTGATTCCATTGTCCTCTTCGCTCTCGCAACTCGCGAGCGTAACGAGCCTGAGCGCGTATGCGCGGACAGGTTCCCTTGCCTGAACAGAAGTCGAACAAAAGTCGACTTCGTCCGATCGCTGGCGACTGGCGATCATCGCCGGTGGAATTCGATCGATGCGGAATGCATCGGGAATGCGGCGACGTGAATCTCGCGGACTCATCTCGGGACACAGAAGGACAATGGGCGCGAGGGTAACGAATCGCGCAAATCGACGGCCACGACCGGCTGCTACATCCGCGTTCGACATTTGTCCGGTGGTCGGAATCGAATCGGCGGAATATCTGTCACGCGGCGATCGTTCACGCTTAAAACTGGCGTTCACGCTCAAGCTGACACCGGGAATGCAAACGACTGGCCACGGCGTGCGCGATGCCATATGGGCGCAGCGGGGAACTCCTCTCGCACTTTGCGCATAATAGACGCTATTCAATCTGCAGAATGTACGGACCGATAACGCGTCCGTCCCCCGTGCGCGATAAAGACATTGTGCCTGTTGAAATTCTGTTCCCCGGTCACGATCGGGAGCTGTATTCAGAGATTGATATAGCGCGGTTTTCTTCTACCGAAGAGGCTCGTAAACCGATTCACGCGGAACCAAGAATACGCGAAAGTATTCCAAGATACATCGCATCGTCGGATCTATACATACCGATGATATGAAGAAAATTTTACTTAAATCAAGGATGTGGTTTCTTCGTAATTCTTACACGTAAATGTATGATCTAATATAACGTGACAGTCGTAAAACCGATCTTAACCCGTCATGACCCGGGCTACGCGATTGAGAAATTCATGAGCAATAAAGTGAAAATGAAGGTTTCATTATGCATAAAGTACCACGAGACGTGGTGACTTTGCTAGCGAGAATAATTTCGTGTTGGAATGATGAAAGATTCCAAGTACTACCCGCGGAAATAATCAGCGAGCAAACGGAAGCCCGTGGACTTTGGAAGTTACGGCTGATGGACCAGTTTTTTAGAAGTTCTGTCGTGTCCCGGAAGCTTATTTCTTCGCGGTGCAGAATCAACTCCTATATACTTCTATTGCCGTAATTTCATTCCGACAGCTCGTCCTTCGGTCAGCAACGATTCATCCCGCAGCAACGATCGATCTTTCCAGTTTTTTCGCGTACGGAATACAGGTGAATGATATATTCTCTCGAGTTTTCCATGTGAAACACCGCTGGCGCAAATATAACTCAAAAGGACGTATCCCTGAAGCGATGTCCGCGTATCACGTACCACATTTTTCTCCTTTAGAGCGGAGATTAGGTGTGCGAACTTTCCACGAGCAGTTTTTTTTTCAGCTTAGAGCGCATAATGTAAAACAAAAATACGAACGTATGCGCGAATGCTGTTTGACGTACCATTAAATTGACGACTGACCATGGACAATCGATGGTGTGACCGCGGATTGTCGGAATGCGTGACGATGCATCCGGGATGCCGACGATTTGCGCGGATTTATCGTTGCGCGACAACCCGCGAAACAGGACGACTCTGCGACGTTTATGTATCGATAACCATCCGCAACACACATCGCATATTTGAATTGGATCAAGAACGACTCCTTAAGCTAACTCATGTTTCCCTTTGCGTGCAATCGTGTAATCACATTTCCTGTTTCTCAGCCTTCGCGATCGGAATGCGGATGGATGGATGGATGGATAGATGGTATCGTCAGCAAGTTTTACAAATCCTTGCGCAAATGCGAAATGACGTGGCAGGAAAGAAATAGTTTCGATAAATTCTTGCAAAATAATAGAAACTGCAGATAAGTCCAAACTTTCGCGGGTGAAACTATTGGCAATATCCACGCAGTAATTATCCAATGAAATGCATAAAGAATATTATGTTTACTTATTTTATTATTTATTTTACCTTTCTCATTTTTTTAAAATTAAAATTATCACTAATAATTGTGATATTTATTATTATTTGAAATAAATATGCGACAGTAATAAGTGGATAATGATAATTTAGCTATATAATTGGACACTTCTATTTTTTCATAATATTTTGCCAGTATCATGTTTCAAGATATTGAAAATTGATCAATCTTTTTCAACTATTTTTATAATAAATTAGTTGTGTTAATTTTGATATCGAAATTCAAGAATTTTGCCAATCAACATCGGAAATAAGAACAACAGCATTGATTCGTAAATTGAATTTTGATAAGAAAGGTAAGCAAGTATCATCGATGAGCATTCCAATTGCGAGTTCTTAAAATATCGTCGTGAATGTTCAAAAAAGTTTGGAAAGAAAAAGAATATTCTTGAATATTTTTCTTATATGTGATGATAGCAATTGTTTGCTATTTAGAACGCACGGAAACCCACGTACATCGAAAAAATATATAATATATATCGGAAATAATTTAATAGCTATTCGTACGATCGATTGCCAATAATGGTGTAGCGAAATTTTCTACTATTTCCGAACATGGGTAAATACTAGGGAAAGTCCTAGAATATAGGAAAGATATAATAGTTTAAATATACCTATCTATCGATCGATTGCGAAAGTTGCATAGAGAAACGTTAGGTCATGTAAACAGAACAGAGAATAGCGTTACCTAATTTTGCTGTTTTTTGAGACGCGAGAATTGAAACGTGAATGTCTCAATTCTCAAATATAAAACTCACTTAGATTTTCATGTCAGATTGAATGTGGGATTTGTTAGAATCGCGTTACGTCAAGTTTATACGTCGTGCAAATTATGCGGAAAATAATCCACGGCTGAAAATAACAATGTTAAAAATTCCAGACATCGATCCTAGCTCTCGCGCATTTGCACGTGCGCACGGTAAATATAGGTGCGCCACTTGGCACAGCGAAACGCAGAAAAGATCAAGGTGCACGAACGAGATCCGTTATTTGCGCTTACGCAGTGTCCGCGAATTTTCAGATGCTTCAGCCGTCTCGAGAATCGATGCGGCGACTTTTTTTCATCTTTCTGGTTTTCTATATTCTGGAGAAAGGCCTTTTTGTAGTACATCTAAGCTACATAGATTGTAGATATGTGACGAGACTGCGACGCGTTTCGAATCGTGAAGAAATCTAAGCTGGAAATTATGCTTTTGTGTCAGAGCGGGGTGGGAAGAGGAAAAGGGTCGCTCCATGGAATCTCCGGCTATACAGAATGCACGGGGATTAAAGCAGGGGTTGTTCACCTCGCGTACACCCCTAAAAGGCGCCCGAGAGAAGTGGGGAGCTTTCTATGGGGGTTTAATGGCTGGCGTCGCGACGCCGGAAGAGGCGTCAGAGGGTCGAAACGACGCCGATGCGCGTGACGGCTCCGGAAGAGCGAATATCGTCTTCT
This sequence comes from Ooceraea biroi, assembly GCF_003672135.1. Taxonomy (NCBI): domain Eukaryota; kingdom Metazoa; phylum Arthropoda; class Insecta; order Hymenoptera; family Formicidae; genus Ooceraea; species Ooceraea biroi. The sequence continues at coordinate 6,186,644 of NC_039506.1, forward strand.
CGGATCAAAATTTAGCTTTGAATCACAACGATTATAGGAAAAGGGCTTTTCACTCGTTCCTGCGAGTTAATGACATGGTTAATGACATTCACGGAAACTTGTGCAAACTTCTGATAGGCGGCCATACGTATAATCGAAATATCTAATGCGATTGGCTAATTGCGGAGCATTTTATAAAATTACATCTTTGGTTTGAAGCTATCGTTTCCAAGTATTATTTTTGCTCATAAGGTTTGCCAATTCTGATGTCAAATGTATCGATGATTAATCATTATATTGATATCCTATTTAATTGTCGATTATATTCAATGATAAACTACGTGTCATTGTGGATTTTAATTCCTCCTTTCCATAATTGCTAACAGCCTCTATTAAAGACAACTTTTTATATGAAACGATACCCATTCATGCAACTCGTTCACGCTTTTTTGATCACGCGCCACTTTGCATTGACGACGAGGATAAGGTGAGCAATCGCGCGCGTGCGAACCGGGAAGGATGCAGGGTAGACAAACAGAAATAGATCGTGGCACTTTGAACACGACGGCGGCGGCGGGAACGTACTCTCACGGTCATTTGTATCGTCCTCGACCTGTTGCTACGGTCGGACGAGGGTGTTGATTTTTCTTTTTCCTCGTCGTACACGTCGGACCGTTTCTACCTCCGCGCGACCGCTCGCACTTACCGCTTTCCCACCATTATCGCGGCAGAATGAAAAAAAGGAAAGCGAAGAAACCGGGGTGGTGTCGGTGGCCGCGGTCCCGAGCGTAATAAATATTTTACACCCCCGCGGAATTCCTCGGGCGCTTATTTTCCCGCTTCGCTGGATCTCTGCCACGCGATAAAAACAGCATCACGCGCGTCTTGCTTAGCACGTTGCTGTGTAACGATGATCGACTTAAAGATGATGCTGTTTCAGTTTCGCGCGGGAGGTCATGCGCGACCTTCCCACAATAGACAAATATAGACAAGCAATACGGCGAATGGCCTTAAATCGAATTATGGTAAATTTGCGTTTCAATCCACAGCATCCGAATCTCTCTATCTCTTTTCTTTCGTGATCGCGCAATGGTCTGCCGCGATCTCGCCGCTACGATTATGGCAGCGAGTAGCTACCACGGCACCGAGTGTGGACTCGACGCCGAGTAACGGGATCTGTAGTGATCAAGTGGGTCAGACTCGATATCGTCGCTTTGTCTCTGCGGTCGAGTACTTCATGGTCCGGTTTTGCCTCCCGATCACGATGCTCGGCGGGTACATCGTGATTCTGAAACGTGCCGGCACGAAACGCGTCTACGCGAGTCGACTAGGAATCCGTTTTATTAAGCGACATGCGAAACGCGCAAATGAACGACGAGCTTTTTCCACGTCGGCGATGAAATTGATACGAAGGATACGTAATGTAGCGAACAGCGCGAATGTTTCAAATGATTAAACGAATATCGGACCAGTAGACGATAGCGCGAATGGAACCACGGTCAGACCGTAATGCCGGCGATATCGTTTCGATAAAACGGCAATTGCAGTGAAAGTTGAATGATCAGGCATATTATTAAATGTTAATGTTCCTTCATCGATGTAGGAGTTACGTATAAGCCATAATTGAGGTCTACGCTCGGTCAAATGATCGGGATTTAAATTTCGATGCAATCGAAGAGGTCACGCGATGCGCGATCGAAGAAATTGGTACGAGCGCGCGGTCTCACTTCCGGCAGAACTCCTTGATTTGCGAAAGGATGATTTGCGGCTAGTAAACAGGAATCAGAGAACCGCTGTAAGAAAATTATCTCGCGTTTTATCCGAAACCTCAAAAGAAAGTTTGCGCGAGTGTTTAATGACGCTTTTTGCAAATCGACCGTAAACTGGAAGCGCAAAAAGTGTCGCGCAAGTGGCCGACATATTCTCGGATAAAAGGTTACATCCTTCGCGTTTTATGAACGTTCATCGTGCAGGATCGTTGAGCGTTAACTGACGGCTGGAAGAAGGTAACGCGTCGTGTTACGGCTGGCGATCAATAAGGTTCAGTCTGGCGTTTCCTCCGTGGTCGTTGTCGTCGTCGTCGGCACGGGGTCGAGCTTCGACAAAATGCATCATTGAAATTAAATTAAACAATCGATATCGTATCGAAAATAACAGTCGAAGCGGACGCAACGCATTCGACACGAATCGAGAAATGAAATAAGTGGCGCGTTTCAGTGATCCTATAGGAAGTCGATCAGTCCCATCTTATCGAGGACACGAAAAGGTTTTTGCCACGCGAGGGCTTGAGCGCCGAAGCGGAAATGTAATTTAGCATGATGATGAACGCGTCAATCATCCGTTAGCGATCCAGTTACCGTCGCGGAAAAAGCAGCTGCACCGGCAAACGTGAAATCTACGAGTGACCTAACAAACCGGGCTATTCGCTTTTTCCTCGTGTTTCTTTGTAAGGAATTTCTTATCGATTCTCGATTTCTTCGTCTGTTCTGCACGATCGTTCTGATTGATCACAACGACAACAGGTGCAAATACGTCTCTCCGGCACCCACTTTGCACCCACAGAATTGTGTCATTGCTCATAAGCGTATTACATTCATTCTTCGCTTGCCCAACTCGTTTCTATCTACATTGATAGTCAGAATGTGGGTAACACTTGCCTCGATTAATGCAAAGGAAAAGGATCAGGTGCATGAAATATTACACGCAATAACGAACAGTCCGCGGCAAGTAGAAAGCTCAGATATATTCCCCGGGGTGGTACTTCGAAAAGTTGCTGGAAAAATATGCGTCAACCGCGGCACCTTATTGCCGACACGCAATTACGCAATGACCGAACCCGCAAGTTCCACGACTAGGCGTAACGGTACCTAGGTAAAATCGTCCTGCATCGCGCACAACCGTGTTAAACCTTTCTTAACGGTTCACGTGCTAACTCTTCGATTGACGCACTCGGCACGTCTCTAGCAAGAAGATTCCGCGACCAGCTATTCATTCGTGACACACCTTTCTTGGACGCTGCCAACGACCGCCTGCAGTAAAAACCAGAAGCGGGACACAGACGTTACAAATAAACGTTGCATTGCTTTACCGTCTTGCTTTATCGTTTTACATATATCGCGCGACAACAAACTATTCGCCAAAATGACCGGCAGGATACTTGTCTTTGTTCAAAGAATGGATAGATGAAAGAAATAATCAATGCTAATCGACGCTGTTCGCAAAGGTCAGTTGTAAGTCAATCGCATCAAGCCATTTTGATAAGCCCGGTACCTCGTATCTTTAATTGTTAATGGTGAGTAACTTGAGAAACAATTTGGCAAGGTTAATCGAACGGGTTTGGCGTGATTGCCGTTATTAGGAGGTAGCGATGGCTAAATCGGTTGTGGTCAACTCATTATCGACTGCCGTAAATAACTGCCGTTACTTTCCTTCTCAGATGAGATTGATCGAGAGGAAGAGCTAGGCTGCTTAAAGTTAGATTATCGATTATCACGATTTTAGATATGAAACAAAATTAAATCCGCAAATGTTTAATAAAATATTTTAGCGATTCAATGAGGAAGAAAGAGTCATATCTAGTTGTGACCATAGTTTGTTATGAAAAATACGCAATAAAATACACAGAAAATATCCGGACAACGTAGTTTACTCATTCAATTATTCATTTAAATATAAATATTGAGTTTATCGGAAAGTCAACGCGGATGTTTTTAACAAAAATTCAAACACAAGGCTTTGTATTAAAAATTAATACAAAGTTTTGCGTTTGAATTGTTGAAAAACTCTGCACGGACTTTCCGATCAATATGTACCAATATGTACAGTTCGCGTTGCTAAATCAAGCCATATTTATGACCGTATCTACGCACTTGGCGAACAAATTGAACTGCCATAAATGTTCATTGGGCATGTGCAAGTCAACACGAATCTCGACAGCTGTGATCACCACACATGCTCGCGTACGGCGATAGCGGCGATTCAATGATCGAAAGTGCCGGCGCACGGGTAACGGTACTCGGCGAGAGGAATGCATCGCACTCGCGCGAAGGGATCGGCGCGTAGCCGGACGAACGAGCGGAGTGCCTGTCGTGGACCGAGTTCCGAAATGTGTTCGTCGGCTCCGGTTTTTCGTACGGTCCTCTCGTGCGCTTCTCCTTGCAGCCGATCGATATGTCGAGCGATCTCCGGGCGACGATAATCCTGGCAGTATTCCAGAGCCACGAGGCGGAAAACTGTAGCGCGTCGTCGTTCCTCGGCGTCCAGAAACTGCAAGGACGCAGGCTTGCCTTCAATAATTCGAGTCTTGAATGCCGAATTCGCGCCGACTTCGAGAGCATAGACTCTCGGAGAAACGAACAAATCCGCTGCTTGCCCCGAGCGCATGACTGACGTTCGGCGTTTGGATTTTTCGCATCCTCGAGACTCGCGCGCATAGGCGATTACTGTGCGGTCAACCGATCGGCCCGATTCGCGTCTGCTCGTGAATTATTCTTAGACTCTGACTCGTACGACGCCCTTAACTTCGTGGCGGATTAACGGCCTGCATCCTTCCGCTGCGTCGTGTCGCCAGTTTAATCGAAAGTTCACAAATTACCTCGCCGTGTACGATGAACATTTTAATACCGAACTTCGCCAGTCTTTGCAAAGAATTCGAAGAATGTTCCGCATTAACGAGATCTCATGAGCGAGCGAGCGAACGAACGAACCGGCAGAGAGCTGGAACTAAAAAGATCCGGGAAACCCGAGACGCGCGTTTTTCCTTAACGATGCTTTTTCCCACGACGTTTCGAATTGCGCTCCGAGTTTGCTGTCTTGCGGTAACTTTGGTACCACGTACAATAATGGTCCACCGATCTGACCGCGTAATGAGATCGCTCGATGAAAGTCCCCTGCCGTCCACTTCGGTTACATCAAATATATTAAATCAGCCGTATTAAATCAAATGTACATTATGGATGGATATTATGACCGCAATTAATAACATAATTCCGATTCAATTATCCTGTTTTAAATATATGTGCACACGCGCTACCAGCCTGTGTGTTCCTCATAGAACGGTGCAACCCATAAAAGCATCGATACTCCATTCTCGATACATTCTCGCCGGTGAAGGGAGAGGAAGGCGATGCATATATAATAGACACGATATATGTACGTGTACTGTGGCATAAGTTTCAATCTGTTGATTGGCATTAACACTAATCGCACGTGCGGAACAATCGTTTTAAAGATGGATCGTAAATAATCGGCGATGTTTGTAGAATTATCCATCCGTAGGATTAAACCGTTCGATTAAAATGACAGGAAATCAGATATAGACGGCGCAGATCGGATCTATAGATTCATACGTACTGTATTTGCCAGACCAGCAGCTGCCACAAATCAGACCGACTTTCCCGCCCATCTTCCTCGTGATAATGAGATGCGCAGCTATCAAAAGGCCCTTGCTCCCTACCGTGAATCTTATTAGCAGTATGATCGACGTGCTGTCGCGCCACGTGCGTGTCATGAGCACGGTCGCTTCGCGAACGATTCTCTCTCTGTCTCTCTCTTTTTCTCTGTTTCTTCCTTGTCTGTTGCACACATCCCACGTCGATTTTCCCGTATTGTCAAAAACGAATATCAGCAACAAAAGGCAACTGAGGTCGATGAATCCGGTGTAAACAGTCTGAATCAACAGCCTTCCTTTCTCACGTTCATCATTCGCTTGGTTGTTCGATCAAATGATCTCCGTTCTGAAGAACCACATTTTGAAATTACGTCAGAGGAATCGATGCACAGTAGAAATCGGTTTGCGATCTTGGAAAATGAAGAAATCTTCCGCGCGCGCATATAATGGGAATCATGAGACATATCAAGCGAAAATGACTGATAAATCTTGAAAAAGAATCTAAAGAATGAGAATACTATTATAATATATTTAAAACGTATGACGTGAAATATAAAAATTACACATCAAAAGGATTATAAGAAAAATCCAGAAATATGTTCTTTTCAGATATGATTTTTATAAATAGAATAACTGAACGATTTCGGAATAAACATCATCGTGCATCAATTATTTTGAAAGCCGATTGAAGATTAACAGATTTTATGGAATTATTTTGTAAAATCATTCAAGGCGATGAAGTATTTCGATCAAGCCGTCACAAATTTGTCAAATTAACTAACGGATACTATTTGAAGCCATGTCGATTCACAGTTCTGGTTTCCATCAGAAATTTCTCTATTTCCGCGTCTCGTTTATTATTATTAAATCCGAAATTGAACCAAAATATCAGTCTATTCATATACAATATTTCAATATCATTTTATAGTATCGAATTTGTATCGTGATAACATGTCATGTTAATAAACAAATACATGTAATGTTGATATCTTTTCGTAAAAAATTCCGTTAAAAGTATAATAACATACGTGTAATCTACAAAATAAAATAAAACAAACAGTGAAGTGAAATTTACGCGACAATGATTTATCGCTAGAATCGATTAAAATGTACAATTTCACTTGCTCCGAATTTAGATTGCATCGTTACAATATTTCTGAGCTTTGAGAAGCATCATTGCGTGCGGAAATTTTATTTGTCATACAGTTCTAGTTTCAGGTTTCGGCAATTTAACACTGACGCGCATGCTATATCCACATTCGCGGCGCCGCTGTATTTTAAGACGCAGCAAAACACCGTTTCGTGTCCTAGAGAAATTATGCGATGCCTACGATCTTTATTCCTCATCTAGGACGCGTAAAAATGATCCGTATGCTGGTTGCATCAGCATCTTGCGAGTACCATCATCCTTAACGAACATTGCGCATCTTCTTTGAAATGCCACGACCCCGAATGAACTTTCAAGACGATCTTTATTCGCACACCACGCGGGTACCGTAACTCGCGTGCCTCGTCACAGGTGAATTGGCGTGAATTTGCCGATTTGTTCGCGAAGCCGCGCCTGCTCGTCGCCGATTTTCAACAAGGCCGACCCAGTGACGCGACGAACCGCCGCGTTGTTGTGCGTTTTGAATTTCACGCGGTGTCACGCGCGCGCGTATGTCTCCTGCACCTGTCGCGAAAAGCTCGAGCGAATAAAATCGAGTCGGAATTCGCAGCATTCGAGTGCAAGAGATCTCTCGAGCAACCGCACACGCTGGCATACGTACGCGGTCGGACGATACACGGGTATATCGCTGCTGTTTGTCGCGAGAACGCGACGTTTCTCTCTCGCGAGTCACGCAACGCGATCTCGATCCATGCATCGATCGATGCAAACTGGCACGCGTCCACGCCGCACGCGAGGAACCGCGTGGAACCGCGCGGAGCGCCACCGACTGACTGACTCGTGGTTGCTATCATCCAGCCAGGCAGCCGGCTGTCCGTCTGTCTGACCTCGTCTGCAATTCTGTCTGATTTGAAGGATCCCGCGTAGCTGGGAACTGTTGCTCCGATGACGATCAGATATGGCGCCGAGCATGGGGACGCGTACTCCGATACGCACGTATCCGCATAGTAATTCGCATTGGTGCTCTCGCTTTTGTCACTCGAGGATTGGATTCAACAGGACTGATTCAATCGACTGATTCGACTGATTGAACTGTTACCTTCTGTGAAATTGTAGACTTGTGTGCATTATGTGAAGAGATATAGAATTTTTGCTTAAGTTAAAATTATCAGTCAGACTCTCTTGTTCGATGCAGGCTCGTTTCTGATATCTTTTTATTTCTGTAATATTAATGAGACTTCGCTAATTGGAAATATTATATCGAATCTATCAATAATTGAAATAAAATATGTAAAATATTGGTGTAAAAGTATTGATGAATCTCAACTTTGCGTACTTTCATATCACGCTACTGTGTGTGTTCATCAATGTTTATTCATTTATTATTTCAGAGAGTTTCTTCCTTTTAATTATACTGGGGAAATAATAGAAATACTGCAATGTATTAGTGTCCGTGATAAAACTCGAGAGACGTCTCAATATGGTGAAAATGAAGACATTATATATCTTTACTGAAGTTATATATTCACTCGTAGTCATGCTTCGTTAGCAACATCTCGTCACGTTCCGAGTTTCACCGGTTTGCCGCCAGAATTGAACGTTTCCAATAGCAGTTTGGATTTCTATGGTGTTATTTCACAGTGTACCTGACGCATCGCCAGAACTGTCAAAAACTAAAATGCTTCAAGTGCCGCATGGCGTTCTGTTGAAACTCGATATACCTTCGTGCTTCGTTTCACGGGACTGGATGTGCGATTACTTAATCAAGATCGTTATCCTCCCTTTCACACTCAATGATCCTTGTAGCGTGCTATTGAATACGGAATTATTGCTAACGTTTCCCTCATGCCATTTATCAGCAATGCATTTTGTCATGGTTTTATTCTTTTTCTTCTGCACTCAAGTCACGATGTTTAAGTGTTTACTGTTTACTTGAAATCGAGTCGTCCTTGGCGATTTTCATAAAAATGCTTTGATAAGGTATATAATTTCTTATCAAGTTGAATAATTGATTCTCCTTTAGCGGAAATTCGACAGTTACCTATAATATGTGTATGTAACGCAGGTGTTGGCTGTAGTTGTCTATACGTAGATCGATAGCCGTTTTGCGAGACAGCGTCCATTTTTCCTAAGCGGAATGTGATAAATGGGTTTTCGTGCCCGAACACGCTGCGGCTTTTGTGGCCGATGAAGGTTTGATTTTTCACCGAGGTCAATGGCAGCCGACCGATGAGTAGAACCGCATTACCGAAGTGCCAATCACAGACGCGTCGCGTCACAGCTTCCATGTTATGAATTATAAAAATATCCCGTTATTTCGGCGTATCTCCGCGTTTCTCTTAGCACGTAATTCTATAAAACTCGAATAATGCACTGTGATACATTTTGTAAGATACAAAAATAAGAAGATAAAATCGGTATCAGTTTGACAAATCTCGATACTATAAAAATAAAAATGTTTTCTAGCCAAAGCATCCTTCTTACATCGACCTATGTTGGCAATCGAATTTACCGGTACTATATCGATGGAATTAATCATTTGAAAAATATGGTAGCGTGCGCTTAAATCAAGCGCTATTGTCATTGCTACTGAAAAATTTTGAACGATCCGTCTAAGGTTGCAAAAATACAGATTGCAATAGTCGATTATAAATGGAGTTTCTCTTTCGAACTCTCGTACGGTCGAATAAACGTTAAATGTGTGCATAGCAATCCATCCAGCTGTCTGATACCGACCCGATATTATCCTGTCAGGAACCGATTCTTTCGCCATGCCGGTCCACCGATCGTGGAGCACCTTTCCCGCGGGTTCTTATTAATTCCACGAAATCTGGAATACCCGGCGCGGGCCCGGCGAGACTTTAATTACGGAGTATCGCGCAGCGTTCCTTCGTGAGATCCCACAAAGGGAAAACGCACCAGAAAAGAAAGACCGAAAAGTTTCTCACGCGATGGCGAGGGTACGATCGACCGACATAGTCGGGGAACCGCAAGAGAAGACTTCCGGTTCGCGGGGAGCACGCGAATACTTCCTCGTCGATATTTAACGATTTCGTGAGGAATCGAAGCAGCCAAGCGCAGTCGAACGGCGTAGATATCACCCTCGGCATTCTAGAACCTATTCATGTCGGGTAGCCGCACATGTTATTGAACCCGAGACAAAGTGCAACGAACAAGTCGCCGACAACGATGGTGCACTTATAGCCAGCTTTGCTGCTCTTCGCTTGGCCGTGATGTTCACCATGCATATCGGACAATGTTAGCGATGACGACGACTTTACACTTGCCGATAGACCGCGCGAAATCGCTCGAGGAAGTTTCCGAGATGCAATAGGCGTCACTATTAGAGCGCGTGACGTGCGAACAATACTAACGGTTGGAAAACAAACGTAAGGGCGAGCTTGCGAAAACGTCACTCAAGCGGCCTTAACGTCCGTAAGAGTAACGTCATCTTTCTGGGGAAGATTAACTTATGGCAGCTTCCTGAAGAAAATTAATTAAAGGGACTAATCGTTCGTGATTAATTGCCCGAATGCTTGAAGACGCGAACGAACGTTCCATAATCGAGAATTATGTGACCTCTTTACGTTGCATTTTTCTATTGGGAATAATCTTTATAAATTCTACCGTAATTACGTAAATTTTACGTATTGCCTGCTTTCTTTTTCATGATAGATACATGAAGAGTCATGCGCAAAATCATAAAAGCTATTGTTGTACTCAAATGCTATTTTTGCACGTGAAAAATTCGATATAATATTATTTGTTCAATAATTCTCAAACTTTTTTGTATTTCTTCGTCAGTTTTCAATAAAAATTTTCCTATCTCAATGAAAAAAAACATCCATTAGAATAAGTTTTACGTAAAATAGAACAATAATTTTGTTTATTCAGAAATTAAATTTATTCAGAATTTTATTAATTTAATCTTCGGTTTAAATAACACTTGGTTATTTGAAAACAAGCTTCCACAAGTATTAAAAATAATAACTTACCTCATGCATATCTCGCAATTTTCAATATCTCGCTTATCTCTCGATCCGTTTCTTGTTTTATTTATTTCATATGTTTCTGATACGTATTATTTAAAAACACAGTAAAATATTCGTTGTTTTAATTATTTTATAGAATTGAAACGAATCAATATACGAGAGGCAACTGTATATTGTATAATTAGTCAAATATCTTTTTGTACAATTTACGTATCACGAGCTATATACATACTTTAGTAAATACTTAAAATAGTTCGATTCGATGAATTTCTATGTATAGATAATTAATAATATTTTGCCAATGGCATGTATTATTCTTAAAGACTACTGTATTCATCTTTGACTTGATCATTTTTAAGAGAGCTGCTTTAAATTGCGCGCGCTATTTCACGATGATATCAACAAATTATTTGGATTATTGAATGAATAATATCGCGCAGTTGTATCGATATAATTGAAAAGTCTTTCCCATAAAACAATTTGCAAGGTTTGCAACAATTTCACGGATTATAAAATAAACGATTGTGGATTATAAAGTACAAAAACGCGAGGATAAGATCCTGCACAAATGGCATAAATTTAAAATCATTTGAATGGAAATCGGTTGGAAGTAATAATCGTTGGAAGTAATCGAAGTATTCGTTAGCGCTCCGATGATATAAAAGTTAACCTTACAGTGAAAAATAATATTAATAATGTTTGATCATTAATTAATTATGCTTTCAGTCGATTAAGTGGCTTAAATTAGGCAAACATAAGAGAATTAAACAAAAATCATAATCGTCTTGGATTATATAAACTTTTCGGCGATAATTATTTTATGTAATAAATTCTTAAGTACTAAAACAATATTCTAAAAGAGTATACATGCACTCGCACACATTTATACACAATTATTGTAGCAGTTTCGTCGAATTCTTAATATAGCACATCATGTATATATTTTATTATTATCTTTCCAATAACAGAGGAAATTCCTAATATTATTCATTCTTAATGAATTCTTATAAATTAATTATTTATTTATCGTTTCTTGATAGAAAAAAAATTAGAATTATGTATTAATCACTGTGACAAATAATCACAGTAAATAACTTTGTCGAATTAAGCCGCGATTTTAATCGTTTTGTGAAAGCACTCACTCATACACTCACGCACCAGGCCGTGTTCCAATTCGCATCGATTGTAAAATTCTACGCAATTGATCGAAATTACATCCGTATTTCCAAAACAAATTTTCGGATTCAACAAAATTTAACAAGAGAACTATTAAATAAATGTTAACTGGAGCATGGCCTGGTCCATAACTAAAAGAAGAAAAAAGTGACTGCAAAGCCACTGAAAGCGCAGGTACATTTGGTAGCGAGAACATCGAGCTTAATCCTAAACAGCAAGCTCTGATTAACACTTATCAGTCGGTTGAATCATTAGAAAAATTTTGCAAAAATTTGTGTAATTTTTTGTAATACATTAAAAAACATTTTTAAATGTATTATAGATTCTATAATATAGATTCTATGAACCGCACGATAAATATAAATCTAGTTTTGCAAGATAGAAGATGTTCCGGAATCTGACTTTCAACCATCGATAGTAAATGTTAAGAGTAACTTGATTTATTGAAAGAAAGAATATTTGTTTCAATGTCACTTAGTAATAATAATCTATCACCTTATTCATGAAAAAACATTTAATCAAAGTTAAAAGAGTTCGAAACGAATAATAAATCTTTTTCTCGGATTTGAATTTAAAAATCTGTGAATATGAAAGACGTTTCTTGTGCAGAGTCTAGCTATTGTGCTTTTGTACTTAGGAAGGAACAGCTTCTACTATTTAGGATTAAACATCTATCGCACAAGAGCCGTAGTTACGTGGGACGAATCGGCCAGTCGGGCGGCGGTGGCTTGGACGATTTGGAACACGGCCTCGTATGGTCACTGCCTGTACACCCCAGCGTTGTTGAGGAGCCACTCACCTGCAGCCCGCTTGCACGGCTCCTTCCTCGGTTCCTGCCTCTTCGTTGGCACCCTCGTCGACAAGATATCGCGTACGTTCGCGGTATCGACTGACTTTACAATAACGTCTATCCGTTCGTTGTCGACTGTGTCCGTCGTTGTCATAGTCGTCCTCGGTGTCGTCGTTGTCGTTGCCGTTATCGTGACTGTTGTCGTCGTCGTTGTCATCGTCGTCGTCGCCGCAGCGGCAACGACGCCGAGTCTTGAATCGCGCGCGTCTCCAGGCAGCTCCGCGACCGGCAACCCTCGCCCCGAGTCCGCCATCGAGGTGCGCTGCTGCTCCTGGAGTAAGCAGGCGCTCGATAACAGGTCCCATTGGCGGAGTTTCTCTCGGTCGAGCTCGAACGACGTCGCGGACATCCGGGCGTCCGGGTTCGAGCGAGCCGGGGGAAGGTTGCCGTCCTCTAAAAAATGATTCCTGTCCACCACGGTGGGCTTCCGATAGGCCTCGTTCTGTGGATCCCACACATAGCCGCCCACGCCGATTCGTTCCATTGACAGGGTTTCGTAGGCGATGCCGCTCCCGCCACCATCGTCGTCATCTTCATCGTCTTCGAGCGATCGCGCTTGATGATTGTGATCTTTGTTCGTTCTGCGTTTCACTCGCGGTCGCTCGCCGGACGACGACTCCTCCATACAGTTGTCCCTGCGTAGGACCACGCTGTCGTTCACGTAGGTTGCTCCCCGAGTGATCTTGCCGCGCGATTTTGCATCACTGACTTTTCCAGGTCTTCCGGGTGGATTGTCTAGATTATCCAAGGATCTGGCGTTTCGCAGACTCACTCGCCTCAGGCTCTCATACCAAAGGCTGTCTTGTTCCCAAGGGTCTTCGGCATTGAAAGCGCTATCGGTCACGGCAGCATGATTGCTAGACAGCGGCAAGTTTTGCGGAATCGCCTGGCTAGTCGACGCTGCTGAAGTCACCGTCGCCGTTGCTGTTGCTGTCGTTACTGCCTCCGCTGTTCGATTAGCTCGGTTTCGCTGCTCCACTAAATTTTGCAGACCAACATCGTCGAGCAGTCCCTCCAGGGATCTCGAACGACGATGAGACGTTTGTGGAACATGCGGTATCGATTCGATGTTATCGATACCGCTCAGATCAACAGATTTGTCTCTGAGACCATGGGGATACAAATTTCTAGTCTCGGGTAGAGACAAATCCGCTAGAAGATCGGTAGATTTTACTCGACGTAGTGTATCAGCTTCGTAGAAATTTCGCTTGTCCACGAGGGCGGCTTTGTTGTCGCCAAGCAGCTGGCAGGTTGTTCGTCTTAACTCGGCAGCGATGCGTCTGGCCTCGTCTATGTCATCTACTTGGATCTGCCGTGGCATCTGCCGTGCGATTGGATTCACTATGCGACCAATATCATTGCGTTTGTTTAAGCCAATCGCGGCATCATCCCGCTGATTGTTCAGCTGGGGCAGTCTCGATGTATGGCTGATTATTGGTTTGGTCAATTCTGTATCCACACTGTTGACACTAGCTTGCAGATCAGAGTAGTAATAGGGTGCGCCTGATTGGTCGCTCGAGGCGCGTTGTTCAGTACTGACGTTTGGCAAATATGACTGCTGCAAAACGGATTTGATGGTTTGCGGTGCCGGAATCGGGTTGGGATAATGGCTCGAGTCTTGGCTGGACGTCGATCGGTGATTCGGTAGCAGTGTGTGTCGCGTGCACGTGTCGTGACTGGCGGATCTCGAATGGTGCGGAAACCTTTGCTCGGAATATGTCGCACTCGCGTTCAGTATATTCGTCGACGACACAGATGCATTGACAGGCGAGTGCATCGAGGATTGCGCGCTAGCAGGTCTTTGACAGGCCATGGATGTCGAAATAGACGCTGCGGGCGATGTGTTCGAATAACTGGACTCCCTGCTATGAGAAGCCGACAACACATTGCTGCTCTGCATCCTGTGAACACCATCACGAGGCGACTCGTTCTCGGGTCGTACTGCTGGCGAACCGCGGAGTGGCGAGAAGCTTGCGACGTTCTCGTAATGCGCGTCGCCAGTAAAGGATTGCGAATGTTGGTGCGCCGGTGGTAAATCCGATACTCTCATGGACGGCAGACTACTCGCCGAGCCAGTCTTATTTTTACCGGAATAAGCAAACGGTCGATCGAGATTGCTGATAGACATCAGTTTTATCTTTCTCGACAAATCCTGACACGTGGTCTTCTGTAGCTTGTCCACCACCAGCATGTTCTCGTTGAACCCGTAAATGCTGTTGTAACTCAGATCTTTTGCGTACAAATCCACGTTGAAGGCATCCCTGGCCTGTAGTTCCTCCAAGTATTGATCGAGATCGATGCTCGCACCGTCAAAACGACTTCCCAATGACTCTAATTCATCGAGACTGTCGAGAACTTCGCAGACATCGTCGCTGACAGGTCGCCTCTTTAGCTGTCTGTGGCGAGCTTCCTCCTCTGGATTCTTCAACTCGGCTGAGTCGCTTCCGGATGCACTTTCCAGCGATATTCTACTACCTCTGAAAGTGGAGCTGATGGTCGCGTCGGAGAACCTTGATGGGGGTCGATGCGTTTCTACCTGACCCATTGGTTTGTTCCACGATTTTGGAGAGTCGCGATTCAACGCGCTGTCCTTGGCCGTGGCCACCTGCGGCGAAACCTTCTTTATTTCCAGGGATTCTTGCATGTCCAGAGAATCCAGGTCGTCCAGCGGCGGTGGGGAAGTCGGTATCGGTGGTGGAGAAACGAGCTCACTGTCCGACGAATCGTGCAGCTCCGCAATCATATTACGACTCGCTCCCAAATAATAGGAAGCTGGTCGGAAAGTATCAGACAGGCTGAATCGTGGATGCCGCGGCGCATCTATGGAGTCCAAGTCTTTGGACGATTCGTCATCCGCGTCGGAACTATCGGATTTGAGCGCCGTCAGAATGTCAGGCAAATCGCCCCGAGAATGCGATGAATTCTCGTTCACGTTGCCTTTCTTCGCCGTCGCAGGCACCTTACCGCTCTCTTCGTCCTCCTTCTCAGACAACTGATTCACCTCCATGTATACCGGCTCCATCTTGCTATCCGATACGCAAACGAACTCGTAGTGGGACGCGTCGAGCGTGGAATAATCGCCGGAATCGTGCTTGCCACCATCCTCGTTCGGCGCCAGAAGCGAGCGATTCATCCCGTTTTGTGACATTTCTACGTACGAACTTTCCTCATGATCCAAATTGGCGAATAGGCTCTCCATTATCTTAGGATTTGGTCCGTCACTGTTTGGATCCAATATGGCTTTTCTGGGCGACATAGGTAGGTAATGATCCTCGCTATTAATATCATCCTGTTTCGAAATAGAATTAGTCGGATCATTATCACCAGGAAATTGGTCACCGTGCGTCAACAAAGACTCAGTTATACTCGTCCTGGCACAACTGGGACTTGGAACGATGTCCAGATTATCGGATGGCACGTATTGTTCGGACAAACTATCTGTCGAAGTCATCTGTCCTTGTTTGGAGGATCCATCGGAGCTTCTCTGAAGAGTAGCATCCGCATAAAGGGTATTCGAGGCGAAACACTGCGCAAGGAGTTCATCCTTCTCATTTTCTTTTCCGATAAATCTCTCGTCACTCCGATCCCGACGATCTAAATTACTCCCAATGTTGCATTGCGAGATTTCGTTGTCGTAATTTCCACAATACTTTGACTCTAGTCGCTTCTCGCACTTCTGCTGATTGATTTGCTGCGATTTCCGTTCAAAATCCGCCAACAGATCCTTTACCGATTTGTTGCTGTCAGTCGAGGCTTGTTTGGCGTGACCTTCTTCCACGTTGTGCTTGGATGCGTTTTCCGACGTACTCGAATCGCCTAATGCGAAGTTGCGTATGACAGATGGAGTCTTATTGGCGCATTCGAGCTTGGAGACATGGGCCTCGGTTGCCTGCAGCGGCGACGATATTTTCAGCGGCTCCTGCATGGACAGCACCTCTTTAACAGGACTAGCACCATCCATGTTCATCTCAAAAGATCTGATTCTGCTCTGCACCAGATTCATGAGTCTGTCACCCTCTTCTTCCACTTTTGATTGCAACGCCGTCTTCTTAGGATTGATATATTGATAAGAAAACTCCTTGATCACTTTGCTTTCGTCGATACCGGGATCCCACTCGTCGTTATCATCTCTCGAATCCCACTGAACATTCTTCTGCACGTGCCAGGACTCGTTGCCACGATAACCGCACAGATCATCCGACCTTTTTCCTTCGATCTTACAGGCTTGTTGTCCATCGTATCGCTGTTGCTGGTGATCGAAGCCGTAGGCAGTCGATGTCTTCAGAATCCCCAGTGGCTTCTTGTGCGGGGTCTTGTGTCTCATTGTCGGTTCCTCGTAGGCGGAGGGTTCCGGGTCCGATTTCCTGGACGATGGCAGCGCATACGACGCGTAGTCGTTTCTCATCGGCGGTGGGAAGCTGACCTCATCGTAACCCGCGTCCGGGGGTATACCACCCAGGGAGGAAAGCGCGCCTCCCGGGTTCGCTTTGCGAGCGTCATGCGTTTGTGATTGCGGGCCTGTCGAATTAATGCCCGTGCGTCCGCCGGTTCCGGGTACCGTGACAACATCCTGGACGGCCGACGTCGCCGTCGATGACCGATCGTCTCCGGCATGCCGGGGGCTCCTTCCTGCATGCGAGGGTCTGCGCGTGCGCTTCCTCCGGACATCTCCCAGCTCTGATTCGTTCGTTTACAGAACACAAAGACACGAATACGTCCGTTACTTACGAGTTGTGTGTGAGTGTGTATATGCGTATGTGTATGTATGAAAAAGAAAAGAAAGAGACAGCCCAATTTTTATACATTCCCGTGTATGCATATTTCTATACCCATTATATAATTCTAAGCCAATTTTCTAAACGCGACAATGGGACATTGAGGATCAATGCACTGATCAACAAAAGCATTCATCTGTATCAATTATTAATAATTAAGCAAAATTCAGCAATCTGACTTTATATATGAATCTTTATACACGATAGCTTACTCGCAAATGGAATTTTACATATTGAGCTTTAAAATCAAATTTTACGAGTCTATTAAATCTCGATAAAATTTCAATATGTTCAATATGTTGGAAATAAAAGTTTTGTTTCGTTGCACGATTCGATTGCGTTAATTGATTGTGCAATGATCCTGATAATTGATTGACTAATTTTGTGGTTAATCGTAGGTAGCGGACACGCGAACTGGAAGGTAGGCAATTTGTAACTGCGTAGCTACGGCAATTAGTGTTAGTGAAATTCTCTGGCATGCCATGCTGACCCATATCTTCTACGGTAATCCGATTACGATCAATGTTAAATCGCACAGGATACCGACACTCGGTCGCTCAGACAGTTAAATTTTAAGATTGTTAATCGTTCCCATTCACCAGCCAGCCTAGACCCAACAGCAGCAGATAGAAGGAGCCCCGCGGAGAAACGCTCGCAGATTTCCATGATTTTTAGTTTCTTCTCGTTCCGTCATATCTCGTTGAACTTCGCTACGTTTCTTCGATGATTACATTAGTACGGTAACAAATAAAAACAAAGGAGAAGCAACCTCGATTTGTAACATTCGCAGTTCGTGAATAATTCAGGCGCTTCGCATCAATTGCAATATTCACATACTCGGATGAACATTTTTGTTAGATTACGACGTATTTTTACTTGTCATTGAACAAAATACAAAAACATGCTGATCAATTATTCACAATAAAAAGGAAGAGAAAAATTGACGTGAAATCCGTTGACATGACGCTCGAGATGTTTCAGTTGCGTAACGAGCACCATTTACAAAGATCTCGACGTGCGTTCTCGTGAGAGAAATGCCTTTAGCACCGCGAGCATATATCTATGCACATATCCGATTTTTCACCATGTTAGAGCAATTAAGTACGATCGTGTTAGAGAATCTAGATTATTTTTACCTTAGGATAACCATCTACTTCTAAAACATCACAATCTCGTGGCGCTTTCGAGGGACCTCGCGATAGTAAATTAGTAAGAATCAAAATGCATCGAGTTCATTCAAAGCTAAATGTGACATGTTCTTGAAGAGAACGAAAAACATATATGTACTCAAAATTCATAATTCATACATCCTTTGTTCGTAATACTCAATGTACAAGGATAAAGAAATTAATTACTCGATTTCTCTAATCGGGTCCCTCGTTGCGTGGAGAGGGGCGACGAGAAGCTACCACTTAAATGA
The DNA here is from genome assembly GCF_003672135.1 of Ooceraea biroi. Taxonomy (NCBI): domain Eukaryota; kingdom Metazoa; phylum Arthropoda; class Insecta; order Hymenoptera; family Formicidae; genus Ooceraea; species Ooceraea biroi. The sequence continues at coordinate 6,205,333 of NC_039506.1, forward strand.
TAAGTTCAGGCGAGTTATCCCTACCTTCGTCATCGCTGGAATAGCTGTTGTAGCGCGGCACGGTGACAGCGGTGCGACGGCCATCCGAGCTCTTGCTCCTGACATGCGAACGATGTCCGTCCTCCCGCCGCCGTGAGTGACGACTCTCTGCCACGGCGGCCTCGTGCGCCGCCAGATCCAGCAACGCCTGTTGCTTGTAGTAACTGGAAAGATCATTTTGCGCTCTACCACGATTAGCTGAACCGGATGGCTTTCGCGTCAGCGGAGACTGCAGCATGCGCTGCTTCCATTCCAACAATCGCTTCATCGACTCTTCGCGCTGAAAACAGACGGATTATAATGCAACTTCATTAATTGTCTCATGAAAAAATTTAAATTCTTCCATGAGTTTTGTTTTCTTCTCGTTTAAACACGGAGAAATTATTAGATCATTAACTAAGTAATCGCGTCTAGATGACAACCCATACTTATGACAACAAAACGTATAGCTTTTCGTATTTTAATTTTATAGCAGGATAGGCAATCTTGAAAAAAAGAAAAGAAAATTTTCCAAAACATCGCATTGAGTTGTATTACCATTTAGATGCAACCCGAATTACTTAGTTAATGACCTAATATGCAACGTATAACAGGATTTATAATCAAGTGAAAAGAATAGGTTTGCTAAATTCGATCGATCGCTATGATAGGTACAGAATTTGGGAAAATTCAGATAATTAAAAATGACGTTTGAAATTATTAATACATATGAGTAACGTAATAACAATGACGGCAATCAAGTGAATGGTGAAAGCAAAGACACGGGAGAGTCGAGATGACGTAAGATAAAGCCGTGCAGCGTATCGTGAATCATGCTTGTCCAGCGATGTTACCGACACGATCGTCTTGTACATTCTGATACGAGCAATGGTTGATGACCTACGGCTAGTGATTCGAAGAAACGAGTTGCTTCATGATTCATTCTTGCACTTCCGGAATTCAAACGGAGCAAGCAAGCTTAAAGCAGTTAGTGAGAATGTTTCACGTTTTCTCTGTGCTAAAGAATGTTTCTCAACATTTAATATATACAGGTTTATATGATGAAATAAGCTTGCTTATTTAATTTTTAATATAGAAAAGCAATCTAGAAAACCATCAAATCTATTTTTTGACTATTTATCTGTAGAATCTTTTAACTAACTAATATATATATATATATATATATATATATATATATATATTAGTTAGTTAAAATATATATATATATATATATATATATATATTTGCCAATTTAGCTTTGTCATTATAAATTTAAGTTTTCTAGGTGAAAGTAGGGCATGTTATTTTCTCAGATCTTACAGACTAAAACTTATAGATTCATGCAGCGTGATACAAAATGTATTAAGTTACTAATAGTATTATTTTCAAAATAAAATAACATAATATATGATAAGAAAAAAATTATATTATGTTATCTTGAAAAAAATAGATTTTATGCATCAGCAAAAACGAAGAACGTTGATTTTTCTTGCTTACTTGCTGAATTTTGCGTTCGCCATCCCGCGAATCCTGTTCAGAAGACCTCTCCGCGTAGTCGTCGTCGTCCGGATCAAGAGCGGCGGGATGCCGGGTCCTTGGCAGACGCGCCGACGCTGATCTGCAAAACTGCTGCTGATCGCTCCATCGTCTGCCGGCACCTGCATGACCCGCGTGACACGTCTGAGCGATGTGAGTCCCGTGGGCACCATGGCCCCCTATTCTGCCCCACCCGTCGTACTCGCCACGCGGTATTCTTCGAGGTATCGTGTTGTCCTCCCCGCTGTGCGTCAGCACCTCGCGGCCATTTGCCTCGCAACTCTTCTCGCGCAAAGATCTCCGGAGTTTCGGATCAATACCTATTATCCTAGTGGAAACACGATCAAACGTCACACTCTGTTTTCTAATTTAATATATTGCACGACATGACAGTTTAACATGAATATGAATTGATTGTAACATATATTCATCTCGTTTTATATTTTATAATTTTGCTTTTCAATTTGAGCTTTTTCTATTTCTTTTTCAGTTAAATTGATTAAATTGATCATAACAAAGTTAAAGTTAAAAATGTGATTTTATGATCTGACACGTTCTTCCATATTATTCAGTAGTGCTCTGAAATGAATTTTACAATGGTTCGTTCTTTACAAAACATCGAGCTGCGCAACAACTTTATATATTTTATAAGCTCAGTATTTTAATAAATAATATACCTGCATTCTAAAATATGTGAAATACGTACAATGCCTGGCATGAAATTTAATAGCTACAATAATCATGCTACAACAATCGTGCTTTAAGCAATATTTTAAAACAATTGCAAAATCAGAATTTTGTATGAGTTGTCCACGTTTGCGGGTTAATTACTTATTCGGACGATGTAATCTGTGACTCACTCGGAATGTCTCTGCGTCAGCGACTGAGCGGGCATCGTGTGTTGCTGATGAACGTGATCCCGATGCGTGCGTCTCAGAGCGGGGCAGGAGGAATCCGGCAATGTGGACATTCTACTTTCGTCGTTTTTGTCGCGGACACCCGGTAATTTCGGCTGCATCGTGACGCGCGAGAGCGACTGATTTCGTTGCTGCTGATAATGCTGCGGTGTCTGATGCAGATACACCGCGGATTGCCGCATCTGTGCTGCATATCTAAGTAATACAAACACAAACGGAACAGAGAGTGTAGAGTGAAAGGGCATTTCCATGGGAATTCCGTTTTCTTCTTGTTTTCATAAAATGTACGAAGCAAATTTATCCGCACATACCTTTCCTCGGAATAGAAATAACCGTCATTAGTCGCGTCTGACGGATTCACTATATCTAAGCTGGATTTAGGCCTCTGCGGACGCCTCTGTTGATCCGGAGGTCTCTCGCATTGTGTGGGTTGTTGCTGAGGTCGCCTTGCCGCCTCGTATTCTAAAAAGTCGGCGCTATGCGGTCGCGGTGGTGGTTGAGTCCTGGATTGTCTTACCATCGTTACTGAAGAAAGCGAATCATAAAACACTTTTCGTGGATATACTGCATTGAGCTCTCGACTAGATTATCACGATACTCGACACTCTGTGCTCAATACGAGAACAAGAAAAAACATTGACAGAAAAAGAATCTATTATTACAAATTTTATTACCGTTGTAATTGTCACGATGCGATTAATATTAAATAAAATTTATTCTGACAATTGTTTATTATTTAAAGACAATACAAACTATGCATTCGGAAATGATAACTAGCGAGCGGCTATAATGATAAAAAATACTGTTTGCAATTTTGTACATGCATTTGAATATTTTAGAGTAAACACGGAAAAATTATCAGTGCAGACGTTATTACTTTTTAGTGAAAATCCAAGCTTTCAACAATACATTACGAGATTACATTGCTCGCGTACAACTCCCCGAGCGCGCATTTTTAACGGTTCGACAAGAAAGCTCAGCTTTATGGTCCAGAAAGACGCCGGTTGAAACACGCTTGCGTTTTTACGCCCGTGTAAAATATTTTCACCTTTACCCCCGGGAAGCTAGCAGTCACGATGTCCACCGCACTAATTATATGCGCCTTTGTGTGAAAACGAGCCGTGCGAGAAGGATGAGACGCAGAAAGAAAGGAAGATGACAAAACAAAGACTTACTGTTCGACGGTGTGACGGGTGAGTGCAGTTGCTGTAGATGTTGCTGCGCGTACACAGGAATAGGAATGGGTGCCGGCGACGTGCCCTTTGTGTACCCCACCGGTCCCGCGGGCCTCTGATACAGCTGCGGGGTACCGTAGACTTCCTCATAGTCACCATTGCCCCTGCTGTTGACCCTCGGCTTTGCGCTACGGCCATACGTGTCCGGAGTTCTCCTCTCCGTTGGTTGAGCACTCGGACCGTAGCCGTAATTCAGGCCCGACTTGTCCGTGCGCAGATTTGGCGCGGCCTGCGACGCAGTCTGATTTATCCGTGCGCCGTAGATAGTATTGCTCCTCTCGTAATCCGACATTGGACTCTTGCTGGTCACCGTCACATCCGGCGAGACCGGGCTGTTTCGGTAATCCGGGTCCGGCGATGGCGTCGAGTACTCGTTGCTGCCGTCTGTCAATCTTCTAGGTTTCGGTGGTGCATTCGCATAAATCGGCTGACCGAACTTCCTCGGCATGGGCTGGATCGTTTGAACCGAGCCGGGATGCTGAGGCTGTTGTTGCTGTTGCTGCGGTGACTGTTGGACCATATGTTTGTGTGCATGCGACGATTGATGAGCTGGAAGCGCATTCTGATGTAAATGTTGGTGAAGCAACGCTTGATGTTGGTGCGAATGACCTGGAGTCAATTGCTGTAAGTGTCCGTATTGTTGCTGCTGCTGCTGCTGCGACGACTGAGAAGTACCGGCTTGGCCGTACTGCGGGGACTGTTGCACCCAACCATTCATCATTGAATGACTCGACTCGTTCGCGTGATTATTGTTGGTGGAGTTGCCGTTGCCGTTGCTGCCACTGAGATTCGGAAAGGAGGCAGTGTTTGCGCTGTTTGGGCTGGAATTGTTGTTGGATGCATGGCTGGGATCGTCGCGCGATTGGAAGCCGTGGAAGCCAGAATCGCTGTCGTCGGCGCTTTGATTCAGGATCGACGAGATCGACGAGACGCTAGGTCGGGCGCTTCGTTCGCCATCCTGCTGTCCAGCTATTTCTATGACCACCGCAGCCTCGCCGGCGCCACTGGGGAATTCACAATTCAGAGCTGATGATTAAATCATGAATAACAAATTTAATAATAAATTAATAATAAAAATAAATTTAAATAGCATCGCGTGTGCAGCCTACATATTGAATCAATTTGAATCTAAAATATTGGCTCACGATACTCTTTTCTCCGATTTTGCGTTTGAGTTGAAATTGCTGGTTGATTAAGAAAAAAATCTCGTCTTACTGAATACAGAACAATTAATTGACGCTACAATTGTTTCGACTGCTGACGTGCGACCTGGAAAATTGCGTAGCCGCTTTTTACTTGTACAAATGCAGGTTCAATCAGATAATTGACAGAGACGTGCGTTGTCCCGCTACTGCTGACGACGCGCTAATGGACAACGGGCTAGCCACCGTGCCTCATCCACCAGTGGTATTTCGCGAGTCGAGTAACTTTCGAGAAACTAACTAACGAGTTGGTTAGTTACACCGCGATAACGCGCGAACGACAGATGCGCTGCAACCGTCGTGGGTACTTCCGCGGAAAATGCAAATAAACGTCAGCAGCAGCGGAGTCCCAATTTCCTTCGTGGCGCATCAAAGCGACGTTCATCGCCATTCTGTTGCAGTGTCGAGCTAATTTCGGGATCTTCGCGCGGATCTTCATGAGTATGTCCCAGATAGAGTTTAATGCAGAAATGTCATCTTTTAAGACGGTATCGAGCGCAGTTTCAGAATATACTTGAGAAGATACTTCGTCTTCCGCGATGCGATAGTGGTTTCTTATTGCGAATGGATCGCGGTATGTTTCTAGTAAAAATTTACAGGCAAAACGTGATGAAACTTTCATAACATTTGATCATACATTATGATACATGAGCTTTGGAAATGAGAGAATTTATCATTAATTTATTCATTATCATGAAACTGACAAATAAGTCGTTAATAAATTGGTTCGACTGAGAAGATGATTATTGCAATTATTAATAATGAAAAAATAATCAGTTTTGTGTTGATTCCATCTCGCACATCGTATTTCACATATATTTATTTATTCCATTTACGTAATGGCAAAACCGATAAAATATGAAGATCCCTCATTTCATGAATTTATAATTGTTAAAGAAAAACATATGCATGTAATTTGAACTGGCATTTTTTACGTGATGAATAACTAATCATGTTTAATTGCTTAGAATTTTTTATATGATTTAAAAATGCTTGCACGGATTTCTTACGGGCTAGGATCTTGCAGCAGCGTCGCCAGAGTCAGCGCGTTCACCCATTGATTCATGCTCTCGCGGGTGTCAGCAGCGAAATGATAAGTCCTCATGTTCGCATGCTCTGCTTTGAAGGCGAACTTTTTGTTGACTTTGTCCTCGGGTTTGCAGACGGTAACTCTGTACGAAGGTAATAATATCGAACCTAGCAGTTTTTCTTCTTCCGGACCTGAAAATTGACAGATTGAGAATTAATAAATCGATATAAACACATAACATTGATTGTAAAGACTGCAACGAGACTATCTTTATTCATAGAATTCGATTTAGTAGTCTTAATTTTACATGAAAATATATATGAATATTATAAATTGCCGCATGCTAAATTTCAGTGTGTCTTAATCTTTTATTGCAAGGAAGATAGTGTGTCGCTTACATGACTATAATAGATCTCTGTTTGTGTTTGCAATAACATTGCGATTGTTTATGACATTAATCGATCAAATATTTCTGATGGTATTGTATTTTTCAAAACAGATGAGTTTAAATATGATATTGGATGTTATAACCGCAATATTTTTTCTAACTTTCAAAATGTTTCTACATTCGTTTCTAGATATAACTGATGTATATATATATGTGCATGCATACATACAGGATTTATCCAGATTTGATGCGACTGATCTTTTTTTAATTCTTTCTTGCAACGACATCTCTTGATGAATAGTTACGTTATAAAGATTGATATTTCACTTATGACTATTCAAAATTTCAAAACACTAGCATGTTTGCATTAGTTTTGACGTTAAATGTGACATTGCCTTAATGGCGCTCGCTGAAAAAAACACGTTTTATATCGCTCAGGATACACGCTAAGGATCAAAACGACATCAGAATGGAGCACATACATGTTAAAAACATGCTAAAAACAACCGATATTGATTCGGATTTCACGAAAAACATCATAACTAGTGACGAAACATGATGTTTTTAATATTCAAAAAACGGCAGAAAAAAGTGCGCATACAGAAAAACCGAATCAAGAGATTGTTCATTGTTTTCTTCGATTCGAAAAGAATCATTCACAAGAAATTTATACGGGAAGTTCAAATTGTGAACGTTGATTATTATTTGGGTATTTTGAAGTTTCTGAAACAAGATTCTTCGAGTTTGGTCTGAATACTGAGAGCAAAGTCTTGGTCACCTATGCATGATAATGCACGGGCGCACAAATCTCAAATTGTATGCGATTACTTGGTCAAAAAATTACACCTCCCATATTTGTCTGATTTGACTTCGTGTGACTTCTAGCTATTTGCAAAACTCAAATTGGCGATGAAAGCGTTAGGATACTATTCAAGAAATTCAAAGAATTTTGACCACGAATGAAGGCGATTCCGAAAACAGAGTACTATGACTGTTCCGAAAATTTTTTAATCGCTTCCAGTCTTGTAGTTTTTTCATTAATCATACCAGAAACTGGACAGACCCTGTATATGTATATATACATACGATATCATGTATCGGTTATATCTATATACACGCATATACACGCGCGCGTGCACGAGAAAGAGAGAGAATTTATATTTTCCTACAATTCCTTAAACAATTGAAAAAAACGGTATAAAGGTTACAATATATTTGTTATGGTGCGTGATTATCATGATATTGATCTGGAAGATCATAGAATTGTTTTTATGGGCGTGTAAAATGGAATTTCGGATACGAAGTGCGTATACATACGCAGCCACGAGATTTCGGCGAGCGAATCGAATTCCCTCGCATCGCGTTTTGAAGCTGGAATTTCAGTCTTTAAATGAATTCCAAGCTGCATACGATCCGGCGAACCCGAATAACGTATGGATGTCGCGAATAAATGCTTTATCAATTACAGAATAGAATCTCGATTGATCAAACTATAATACATATGCTTTAATAGTTAGAAATGCAAAATATTTTTCCCGGATCTAAATGTATACACATGAATTCGAGCGGATCCAATTATGATGAAACCAATTAAGGCAATTAAATATAGCAAGAAGATGTTTCATAATTAATCATGAAATCCTGATTAAATCGGAGTTCAATTGAAGAGATTTCGGTGCATTACTGAAATACATTTTTTTACGCAAGAGATTAATATAAAATAATGAAATATTTCTGTTGCACCAAGATCACAATACAGATATTTATTTCGAACTTTACAGAATTACAAAAACTAGTTATTGCATTTAAAAATATGTATCATATTATCATTCAGATTGATTAATCTTTTTCTATTGGATGTGCATCCTCTCTTGATGAACAATCAAAGTGAAAACCACCAGTAGCGCAAGAAGGGTTTGTTGTCGAACAATAGCTTGTTTCGGTGCTTTGTGCGAGCAGGTATTTGAAGATGCTCGGCTAGCTGCTAATTAGAGGCGGTATCCACGTCGATTCTAATCCAACTAAAGTTCGCCGATGTAAACGGCGCGTCGAGCTGTATCACGAACTTCCAGCTGGAACTTCCTTCTTGCCGGATAACGTGGAGGACAGACCGGGCTGGTAGCCATATATCTTTAAACGGAGCACATCTCGCATGTCTTTGCCGCGATGCTTGCGCACGTATCGAATCAAAGAGCCAGGTGTAATTAACGCTTCTGGCCGAGTCAGATTAGTAGAGCGGCAGCATCCAAGGCAATCGAAAATTGGTCGCCTGCGCGATCAGGACAAGCGAGTAAAACGAAACGGAACTTGGCGTGACGCCAGAATGTTCTTGCGGATGCATCGGAAATTCCACCGAAATAAAGATATGTATAAATAAAAGTGTTCTCAATCGATCCGAATGAAAACCTTGAACATCAATATCCATGATGTTTATTTTTATTACTAAATAAAAGTACAGTTGTAATTTTCAAATTAAATGGATAAGTTAAAATCTTGATTGACGCGATTATCGGTGCGATTATCGGTCTTATTTTTACTTTTAAATACAGATTATTTCTGTCCTACGAGATGAATGTCTGTGTCGTGAAAATCCGCAAATTATTTAAAAATGGAAGCAATTATCTGCAAAAATTGCAAAATTGTCAATTTCTACATTTACGAATTCAACATTTAATTATAAACAACAAAGTGAATCGAAAATTATAATATTATAATATTATTTTGCGTAAAATAATCATTAAAATTTGCTCAAATTTACGAAATACAGCCAACGAATCTATTTGTGTTCGTAATCAGCCTTAATTTCGCTCATAGAATAATTGCTAATGATTATGACGCTCCGTAATGTTGATAATTACACTGAGAAAAATATCATGACATATCTAATCGGATAATCCAATTAAATAGTAACAAACGGATATATCCGATTAAATTGTATAAAAGACAAAGAAAGTGATCGGACATATCCAATGAAGGTAATCGGACATATCCATCATTTAATCGGAAAACAAGAGTAATCGGATACACTATTTAATCTGTTTAGCCGATGGAAATTTTTCTCAGTGTACGTAACGAATAAACGTTATGTCCGCCGCACCTATCTGAATACCAAGCAAGTCACCAAAATACAGATATTATTCCATATAATAACGCATATTACCAGGCGCAATAACATTAACGTTTAACGCAAAAGCAAGCAAAAAGGGAAAAAAATTTAGAAAATGCATATTAAAGACATGGATGGTACAATATGCTTACTTTCATAATAAAAACTCACCCTTGTAATAAAAGAGGCAGTACTCGGAGAGAACGAACCAACGCTTCTTCCAGAGCATGAGACCTTCCGAGCCTTGTTTATGCAACCAGCCCTGAAGTGCGACGGGGGCGGAGACAGGCCTCTTCGCGGCTGGCGATCGCAGCCCCCCTTGAGGGCCGCTCCGTCTGCGCACCGCCGACACGGAGGCCGCCACCCCCGAGCCATCGTGTTTGCTGCGTACCTGGACCGGTACGGCGGGCGGCGTAGCCGACTGGACAATCTATAAAATGAGATGTCTCTTTATCTCTTGCGATATCCAATCGTAAATTACAAATTGAGTCAGTTAAGTTTAATTTCAGTTTAAGTGAATGCGCCGCTCTTCATCGTGAAACGATGAAAGATAAAAAAGGGAGAGAGACCCGGTGCAAATGAAGATTAATATTAATGACTCTTTACTCCCCAATTAATCCCCTGGAAACTTTAACAGAATTTTCACTGCAAGTTTAATTACAAAGATGTGTATTTAGGAGGCAGAGAATAAAGGTGACACCTGATCAAATTTTTATTAAGGAAAAATTGATCGTAAATCCTTTAGAGAAAATGAAGTGGCTATAACTTTGGAACCGCGTTTAAATCCATTATTACTATACATAACTCGGAACGTGCCAAATATCATTTCATTCTATTCGGTCGCGACATGATGTACGTAAAAAAAACGTACGTAAAATAAAAATATTGCACATATCACAAACGCATATTCTGCGTTCTTTCCGAACTTGCTGGCAATGCAGAATGGTCGTGATTTACAAGACAGACATGTGTCACGGCGCGTGCCACGACGCGTGACACTCAGAGGAGATACCGAACGTATTTTTAAACATTTTTCAGGTTGAATGGATAATAATGCGATTTCGCGAGACGAGAGACAAAGCCAAAAGCAATAAATCTTCAGTGAAATTTGAAATCATCCTTTCCGCGCTGTACGGTCAGCGACCGAGATCTCGATGCCTTTTATTCGTTGCCTTCCTGAATGTGGCTGATCGAAATCCGCTTTTCTGCTTGCCGACGCGTCACGTTATCGCGAAAGCTCCTGTCGGCCATCGAAAATTTCACTTTGCCCACCCGGAATGTCTGATAATGAAAAAACCTATGAAAACGAAAAAGAAGAAAGCGGAAAAGAGCCTTTGGCGACAGTTCGATTGCTACTTGTACGTGAAATTCATTCGATCCATCAATTTTCTTTCTCCTGTTACGTCCATCGGGAAGATTGACACTTAACGAACGAAGAGCTTGTTAAATAATTAATTTCTTGATAGACATCTATTGGAACGGCGATATGCATTTTCTATGACGAGCACGTGCCGCTACGAGATTCCGTTGGATTTAATCCTCGAAATAGACCCCGTGTATTATGCAGCTCGCTATCGATTCCCCTCCGCCTTCCCGTTTGATTTAAAAATACATGCGCAAAAAAACAGCAGCGATTGGTTCCGGCACAAAAGATTCGAGAGAGTCATGGGAACTCGCCCAGAACTCTATCCCTGACGTGGAGATGAATAATTTACCGTTCACCCCTTTCTCGCCTGTGCGCGGGTGGAAACTACATTTAGTTTTCCCTTTTTTTCTCCGGAGTTTTTTGACTTCGAATGCAGTTGGCGACGGAAAATAGTTTACACATGCGGGCACTGGCAAATTTGCTCGCGAAATATCGTGCACAATGGAGGAATATTGGTCTCTATAGAATGGGGAACATTAATATTAACATCATTCAGGAAATAGTTTATGTTGATAGTTATGTTGTTGAGCAAATCAATTTCCCATTCATCTGCAATATTCTTTTGTGCATTATACAAAATTTGTAAGTAATCAATGGCAATAAGTTTCGACGACGTATAAACATATTTATTGGAAAATTCGTGTGCCGGAAAATCTATTTTGAAAGAACGTTATATTTCCTATATAGACAACAGATATTACACCGGATATCTGATAGATCTTTGTGTTCTGTCGCGATACCTATCCAGTATTATGCCGAAAATGTTGTAATAGAATATTAACATATATTGGTCGCCTCATTTGCTTCCCGTCTGTTCTCGTCTGTCTGAAAATCTCCATACGAGCTCTCTCTCTTTTTCTCTGCTCCCTCTTTCTCTCTCTTTCTCTCTCTTGTCAAAAGAGCCGGCGCTACGAAAAAGCCGGACACGGAAGAGGAGTTACCCAGATAATCCGTTAAATTACAAGAGCTCGCGCGCAGTTCCCCGACGACGGAAGCGAATATGCAGCCGCTCGACCGAGAAGACGAAACTCCGCAGCGCGCCGAGTTTGCTGATCCCGGAGAAAACTTTGTTCCGGCCGCACGGGAAAAGCGGCAGCGCGCCAAACTCTCTCATGGCGAACTTTCGTCCCTTTCTCCCGCTTTCCGCGCGGTATCGAATTGGATCACAGTCGCGATTCGTATCGCTCGTCATTAGCCCTGAGGACCGTTACACGCCGCTAATTTGAGCGATGCCTCTAATTGGCAGCACAACGCGCGAACAATTTCGCGTCAACTTCTGCCGTTCTCGCATGTACAAAGGCCCTAACCCCTGGGTGCAACCCGTGCAACTCATTACTTAAACTCGCTGTTCCGAACAGTGGTAATAATCCGTTGTGGGTTTTCCCTCTTTAAATAAAATTAATATTATCGCAAACTATATCACCGCGAGAGACGTGATAACAATTTCAAAAATCCTTTTTGTCGGAGGATAGGGCATATATTTAATGTATATTTTACCTGTTTGTTGTCCATCCCGGGCGTCGAGTTGGTCACCGGCTGGTCGAGCCTGTAACATAAAGAGACAACAATTTTAAGACTTTAAGCGATGAAGAATATTATATCACAAATTTTATTCTCTATTTCACTACTTTATGTTATGGTATACCACTGTATCTTTAAAAAAACATCAATTATATTTTTACGTCGTCCTTATTATCGAACTTCGAGGTCGATATGGCTCATTATGAATGTTCACCTTGTCGTTTCATCGTTATCTGTTTCGTAATGTTTTTTATTATTATTAGATTTTCATTCTTAGATTTTCACTGCATTTAAAAATAATCATCTTAAATGTCTCGAAATCGAGATTTATCGAGCCACCATGTCACTTTTCGCTCCCACAACTTGCAGACAAATCTCGACCTCGATTCTTAGACAATACAAACGACACCGAGGCAATACCTCGGCGTTTTTCAGCACGAGAACATTGAAAATTTATCGGCCATGTCGATAGAGAGGCCGATCGATATCACCGCAACAAAAAAAGGTTTCGAAATGAAAGTTTCATTCGGTGAGCTTCCGCAATAGAGAGCCGACATTGTATCCAGTATCCAGTATATCTGGATACTGGAATAACGTAATACTATATGTGAAACGCGTATTCTTCTTTCAAAAGAAGCAAGAATATCGCGAATCACTACGAGTTAAATTCAACGATGAAATAATTCCAGTTAATAGAATAATTACTCGAGTGGTACAAGTTGTAAAAAAGTTGGAAAAAAATATAGCATTTCGATGATCACATTATCACTTAAACGTCATATAGTTTTAGCCTTCTCTCTTCTTTATCGTACCATGATGTTTTCATAAAAAATAAAATCATGTTCTTGTATTTTTCTTAAAACTTAATAGTTATTTCATGTTGTCTTTAGGAAAGGAAAAAAACCATATCTCTCCTCTTATCCGTTGAACATTGAATTTTAATGGCGTTGCTACTAGTTTATTATAGTCACTACGGGCAAGAAAGGTTCAATGCAATTGTGAAGATAAACGGATACGCGCGAATGGCATAACGCGCCATCACTTTTTATCATCCAAGCTGCACGTCGCAAAGTGCAATGCAGTTACGTGACGTGACGGGCGGTTGGCCATTCGGAAAGTCGCCACGCTTAGGGCGCGAGAGATCGATTTATCGCGTGCCGGACAATTTTATTCTCCAGGGCGACGAGCACGTAGATCCCATCTCGTACTTCCTCGTCCGACTCGCGGTTGAACGCCGCACGTGACGAGATGCACACGCGTGCGTATCGATCCACCAGATGCACCGGAAACTTGGTGGTCGTCACGAGTGCCCGTTTCCAGTCTCCGTATCCGCAGGCCAATATAATATTAAAATTTATTAAAATTAGAATATTAAAATTTGGATTCTTTCTATCTATTTGATTTGTGTCGTCGATCTTCAAAATCACGATAGGTATTATGAATTGATGTCGTCGCGTTTCTGACGCGACCTGGGCGATTCGTCGCCGAGCGCCGATAATTGAAATGTCGATGTACGAGAATATCTCTTGCCATCATCTCCGTTGTCATCAAAGTATGATGAGCGTTCAACTGATATCTGATATCTGATATCGCGCTAAATAAGTTGCTCGATATATGTTTGATGTCGCACCTTGATTACGATCATTCTTGGCTTCCAGAGAAGAAGAGATATGGCGCAGATTGTCATTTGCTAATTTTTAATATTTCTAAATATATAAAGACAGATTTTGTTTTCGTAAATGTGTGGTAATCAAGTTTTCACTTCAAGGTGGATATCACAAGAATAATTAAAAAGATCGATTAAGTTTTGAGAAAATCAGCTTATTTTCGCGCATTGACAACTGTGCGATTGGTTAATCCACTGACGACAAACACAGCTGTTGATTCGTCGATCGCTCACTCGAAAATTGCCGATTAATGAATCGGGTCTCGTAAGCTAAAAGGGACGGCAATGTATCGGCTTGCCGAAACCACAAATACGATTGATCGGTTCGTGTCCTCAGTCCATTTCCAATTTGCTCTGTCGTGTACCGTCCGCTGATCTTGCTCGATGTTGGAGAATTCAATTGTGTTTACGACGACGATAAGATAATCGACTGTAACGGAACGCGTGAGGTGCGCTCTGCCGATGGTGCGCATCGACATCGGTATGATTAACATCATTAATGTCATTAACGTCGTACTCGTCCCGAATAGAATCCAAATGAAATTCTAGACACAGTCCATTGCGCGGTTCGCGTCTCCCGATCCACCCGCAATCCACGACTGCACGTGATCTTAATGACTGTCCTTAATTGGCATAGAATTGTTGCTCCAGCGGTTAACCTGAAGAGAGGAAGAGAAAGAAAGAGAAGAGATACCGCGCCGTAACTCCCAAGTTTCACTACGTAATTAAAAACTAATGTACTGAACCGCACTCGTGCGATCTAATCGAGTTGTTTCCAGAATCTTCAGACTTCAGAATCACCAGACCGTTGTTTTCCCCTTTAAACTTTGTTTGAAATTTCATAATAGGCAGTATTATTGATTGTTTTCTATTTTCTCTCAATGATCATGACAATTCCCTATGCTCCAAATAGCGGTATAAAGATCGGAAGTAAGATCGAGATAAAATATGAACCAAGCTCGATACGAGGCATGATTATAAAACTGCAATATTTGCGTGTGATATAGCATATCTGCTGTATCTAGAATAATTCATTCTCTCTCTGATACGTCATTTATAGCATTTTCAGCTGTAATCATCCAAAAGAAGTGCATTTGATCGAAGAGAAACACACCCAGATATATACACCCAGATAAGAATAATAATAATAATAAATATTATTTAATAATAATGATAATGTGTAATTAATTATTAATTAATAATAATATTAATAATAACAATAATAACAAAAACACTGACACAACTAATAATTATAATTATACAATCATACGACAAAATGAAGCGTCCAGCGAACGTAGAAGGTAAACGTACATTGTGATGTCTGCGATATCGCGATACGCGCATGGAGAAGAAAATCGCATAACTGTCAGCTACCCTATATAATGCACGGTGGTTTATCTCGCACCGACGATCGATCGATTGTCATAACAGACGCGTGATAGGTGATGCCTAATTATACAAAATCTGGTGCAACATGCAAGACTTCGTCCGCGAATATAAACATTCGGCTACGTCCCACGTTACTTGGACGTACGTTCACGGCAACCGAAATTGGGTCGCTGCGATGCGGCGCGATGCGCCACGATTTAACCCTTTTGACGTAGCTCGACGTGTATACTCGTTTACTCGCGATGCGTGATGAATACCGGCATATACGTTCCTGTGCCACGCGACGGTATCAGCCACGCCGATCTTTTCACCAGGCTTGGACTGGTTCTTTCGCGGGAAGCTCCAACGTGCCACGATCATCACTTCGTATTCCGTTCGTTGCTGTTTGTACAGGATGCCCCAGAAATTCTGCGGCGCCTTTGCGATATCGCGGATGTTAAAACTTGCATTGAAAGCCTTTTCAATCCTGTAACTTTATCCTTTTAATACATTCGCCGCAATGACGATCACCGGTGAGCGACGTGCATAAATGTGTCAACGCACGTGAATAATATTATAATACGCAATTACTTACATTTGCAATATAATGCCTGTTTAATAATAATACAAAAGCAGAATGGACGAAATGCATTTGTAAGCTATTTAATACTTTTATTGATTAAAATTATGGAAATGAGATTATATGGATATGTTACAATATTCTCAATAATCCAGTTTGCGCGAGTAGAAAGTCAGCTAAATTACTCTTTGGCGATTAATGTGTTAATATACTCGATTGGTAAAATATACTCGAAGTCAGTAAACATAGAGAAATGTTTTATCTCTTGGCTTAGTAAAACTTCGTTTCTTCTCGTGGATTTTTTATATACGATATAACAGTCTAGACGGTTAATAATGGAACCATGAGTGTATGAAATATTTGTAACATGTATACCATTGATAGATTGTGATATTGGTATGTATTTTCTATGGCCATCCAACTAGAAGTCTCAATGTTCTTTGCAGATATATTACAATATTACACATGTTACCAGCAGATTTACTGCAACGCGACATCATATCGTGCATTATTCATCACAATAAAATTAAAGCAATTATGCTCGAATGTGTTATGCGTTGAACGTGACAAGAGGAACAAAAACGAAGCAGACAATTAAAAACGCGTGCGATTGCTGCTCGGCCATTCGAAAATGAAAATTTAATGTGGTCCACCGAGCTATGCGCGCGCGTGTGGATTAAATACGCTTCAAATTCACGTCGGTAATTACGTTATTAAAATGTCGTTTGCGTGTATTAAACGCCATTCCTCGATACCAGCTATTTCAAGCATTTCAACGTCGGAGAAAATTTATCTTTTTTTCTCGTAATACCATCGTAACGCACGTCCGGCGATCTTTTAAGTTCACCGTATCACTTGACCCAGAAATTCATATTAGAGAACCTTGCAATCGATATTTTACGGAAATAAATGCGAAGAAAGAGCGTTCTGAATAATTGGACATCAATAAATTGTTAACGGATGAACGAGAGGGATGGCAATACCTAAAAGTCAGTGTATAAACGGGGCGTTTTTTTACCGACGATCTTGTCGGATGGGAGATTGCAGCATCCGCGGGAAGGTCAGACTAAAATTAGCACATGGAAGCACATATTGGACGCAGACCTCGACCGTGAAGTGATCGCTTGAGCGAGCATGGGTAAACGTACATCCGAGTCTCAGGTCGCGTGTATGTCACTTTGCGCGAATCTGCAGAGAACAAGGATTTTCAAAGAAAAGCGGTTATAATTCAATAGATTTCGTCACTTAATTATTTGTCAATTTTTTTTAACGAACAAACGCAGATGCATCAGATATTTACGACTGCATAAAAATTCGTTATTGTTGTCGTTCGTTATCGGGTTATTATGTTTCCTCCTTTAGCCGTGCATGTATATACAGTACACATTTAATCGTGGAAGAACTTAATGATATCGGGAGAGGCTGAAAGGATAAAAAGTAAACCGGGACGTGCCTAATGGCAGAGAACGAGAAATAGCCTGGTTAGCGCGGTGAATGAATGAACGCGAAAAGGGACAGCAATAACCAGATATGTATGAAAGGCCAGTCTCCACGAGGACTCGCAAATATTTTTGCATCCCTGGATGAAAACTCGCATAAACCGATATGAAGTGCTGCTTACTCGCCCGAGCTTCATATTGGAAGACCAGTAGAGAAGCACGATTTCATGAAAACGCGTCGTTCCTTTCCTTTTTCAATTACCTGTGTGCAGAATATCGTTTCTTGTTTCTCTTTCCTTTTGCATTAATTCCCGAAAGCATTACGAATAGCGTTCCGCAAGGCACGTTGGGCAAACATGGGCAAACGACGTTCTGGGTACTGGCAGTCCCAATATGCCGAGCCAATATGCCTACTCGATAGAGCTGCTTCCGCTCCCTTTCTTTCACATCCTTTCTCTCTCACCGGCGCTCCCACCATCTTTCTCTCGTTTTCCGTCTTCTTTCCCGCAGCCGCAGCCTGCGGCTTACTACCACCAAAGGAAATTTATCGGTGAACTTTATGCTCGCTCTCCGCAATCGACTGTTGAGTCGACTCTTTGGTGACCGCCGGGAGACAGTCGGAGTTGCCCGGCCGACGTGGAATTTACGCTGAGGCAAAATAAATGTTAGCGCTCCAGCTAATTTATAAACAGCCAGGCTTTGCCGGCGTAAAACAGGATATTAGTTGGAAAATTTATGTTAACTTCCCGGGGCGAATGCATCCTGTTGCTTTGACAAACTCATGAATGCTGAATATCGATCGAAGAGAGCTAAAACTTATCTCCCGCAGCTTGCAGGTCAACTAACCGATATTAAACACAGGAGATATTCCTTCCGAAAGTACGACGATAGGGTAAATTTCATTGAAACATCAACGAAGCCGAACTTTGATTGTAAGAAACTCCGATATTGCATTATGAGACAAATATTGTGAAAAAAGTATGCAAACGTTATTTTTATATGTAATCATATATTACAATTTTGGAATAAATTGCTCTTTATAGTGGTGAAATTGTAGACATTGACGAGATTTTTACGAATGGGAATTTATATTGTATTTATCGAAAATTACACTATAACGACTTTCTTAACTTTCCGTATTAACTCTCTACAAGTCAATCTTTTTTCATGTCTACAAAAAAGTTATATATAAAATATTATATCGTGAAATAGCATATACACGTACAAATATTACTCTTTAGATATGAACTAACAATTAATTTACAATTTTTGAACTTATTTATTTTTGAACAATATTTATTCTGATGTAAGAAACAGGAACTGCAAATATACTGATAAACAAACTTCTTGATCATAAAGGAGTAGTATAACAATAAGTTACGCCAAGCATGCGAAAAAATGAAATAAGACTTAAGAAATACAGATATATGAGTATATGTTTTAAAACTATGTTTTATACTTTATACATATAATTTAATATAAAATTATGTTTTATATTAAATTATTATCATCATACAATTATTTTTCCGTATTGGTAAAATCTTCGAGAAATACGTTAAGATTATAAAACAGAACGAATCGCATAATCCTCTACGTCCAAGCGGAAAATTCGAAGTTTATCCGGCGCGAGTTGCAGAACCAACGAACCGTGAGTTAATTGTTACGACAGATTCGACGGAACCTGTTATTCTATACGTAGCGATGAGTTTACACGTGGGTTTAAGATCGATACGATGCGGTCTTGTCTCTCGCGGTGTACCACATACATCAATACGTCACCTCTCGCAGCGTCCCAGGAGCATAATTGAAACAGAGCACATCCTCTTTCGAGACACGATAAAGTGCCTCACCCTCGTTTTCCTTCAATTTTCACCTGGTTTCTTCATCCCCTGCGCTTCATTTCCGCGAAATATTCGACAAAATGAGCGTCGAAATAATTATTTCCGTAGAGAATCAACGTCTACGTATTTAATAGAATACTCCTACTCCTACTTAGATAAGGCGCACAGTGCACTGCATAAGTCTGAATCGTCGAACGGTTGCGACTTGATTAGGGCAATTAAGGGGGGAGCCTGCTTTAGAACGCTGAAAATAAGGTATATTTTACGAATTGTTTTTGGAGAAACTATACAGCGGATCATTATAAAACTTTGATGCATTTATTAGTACATGTTTAAAGATAAAAAAAATTATTTTTTTATTTGAATGTATCGCTTGTAGAGGTCGTCCTGGAGAAATCTTAGTGCAGCCGCGTCGCCGGCATTGCAAATTGGTGAGCATTCTCCTGCCTTCAAATTTCGTCTAAACTGAAAAATTGAAATATGTTCTCGTTATTTATGAGTTCCCATCGTCGATGAACCAAAGAGAGAAGAAAAAAGTTGAAAAGTGCCAAAATGGTGGAGCTTAGAACACAAAAGTACGATTTTTAGGCAAAGTTTTTGAACTTTTTCATGCAAAAATAATTGTTTAACTTAATGTTTTTATGAATATTAAAGGTTCATCGACGATGGGAATTCATAAATAACAAGAAAATATTTCAATTTTTCAGTTTGGATGAAATTTAGAGGCAGGAGAATGCTCACCAATTTACAATGCCAGCTGCACTAAAATGCCTCCAGGACGACCTCTACAGGCGATATATTCAAATCAAAAAACAATTTTTTTTATCTTTAAACATGTACTAATAAATGCATCAAAGTTTTATAATGATCCGCTGTATAGTTTCTCCAAAAAAATTTCGTAAAATTATACCTTATTTTCAACGTTCTAAAGCAAGCTCCCCCCTTAACTCAAGTCGCTCCAACTAACAGTCGCCTCGATTGCATCAGTCGAGCTGGTTGTACGCGGGCGATAATCAACGACGCGCAAATATCGCAACAACGTGACTGCAATGTCATTATATTATTATGCCGAATTACGCGATACGTGTGAATGGACCTTTATGCATTGCGCATGCCGTGCGCCAGCACACGTGTTGCAGAGCCGAG
Source organism: Ooceraea biroi (assembly GCF_003672135.1). NCBI lineage: Eukaryota > Metazoa > Arthropoda > Insecta > Hymenoptera > Formicidae > Ooceraea > Ooceraea biroi. The sequence goes on from NC_039506.1 coordinate 6,225,752, forward strand.
CGGCGAAGTCTTCCCGGCGAGTGCAATCCCTCGCTACATTCGTTGACCTAGGTAACCGATCGATAATCATGGCGAAAGGCTTGGTGAAAATAGCGGGTGCCCCCCATCGTGTCGTTGTGCCACGGGAGGGACGTGCTTAACGTGAGCGCACTGCCAAACGAACCCGTGTAATAAAATAACGGGACGGAGAAAGCACGAAGATTAATTGCGTTTCTTGCGACTGCCTTCGTCTAAGTAGTTTCATTAAGTTTCGCGGATAAACATTTTGTTACGAGCTTACCCGCGATGCAAGAACTGTCATAAGGCGCGTGAGACAAATGGAAATACGAATGCATGGATACGTGATAAAGATTCTTTTCGATTAATCTCAATCAATCTGTTTTGGTGGACCTGTTTATTAAATCGCAAAAATTTCGTCATAAAATATCGATAATGCACGATAAGATCAGGTTTCCCGAAGACGTGTGAAGTTGTTGCACTTGACCCATATGTGTACCTATATATATACACGCATTTCATCCTCTCATCTCCCCTAACAATGCAACAATCACCCCTTCATGCAGACTACAACGTCTCGTTTCTTGCTGTGTTCTCATTACGATCCGCGCCGATTTCTCTCTCATCTGCATTTTTCATCGGCATGCATCTTGGACGGCTACGTGCCCGATGAATAAGCTTAGACGTATCCGAAGCAATGCTTGCCGCATGCAAGTTTATGCATGATATAGATGCGGTGATTCGCGCGTATATGCTGCGGTCACTTTATGCATTTCGCGAGTACGAGCTTTCTCGGATGGCCTGCTCAACGAGAGACCGATGCTCCGGCTTTATTAGAAATTCTGCTGGCTTTATTAGAAATTCTGCCAGGCGAGATAAAATATTCGCGTGAACTCATCGGTTCTCATCCTTGCGACTTTTCGGCGAGCTTGTTCGTATGAAGGAAACGCGTGCATTCGCGTGACTGCGCGCACGATATTACGAAGGTCTCCACGATCACATACCGACGCGGGAATCAATTTTAAAACACTCTCTCCATGCGAGCGGAGGGAGTTGAATGTCGAATAAAATTCCACCAATTTTTCGATGGATTTCGTTTTCATCGAGTTCGATGATTGGGATTGACAAGATGAAGCATTCGAAGAATTCGCGTTATTTATTTTCATTCATCTGAATTCTAGGACGATCAAAGCCGGGAAATTTAGTAAAATATTATCATCTCTCGAAATTCTCCAATGCGATATTCTGACAAGCATCATGGTCTAAGTTCGGATTAGGAACAAAGTATTTATAAAATCTGTATAATTTTTATTTCACATTTGTGTAGATCTCGAGAAGATTATAGCTGGATATGTCAAAGATTTTGCATGTTTATATTCCGCATTTCTTTATATTGCAGAAAACGATATTGTTTGAAATATCGGACGAAATAATGATGCAAACGGAAAGCTCACAGATGTGAAGAAAGGTATTTGCTTTGTCCAATCGTCTGGGGAGTGATACTATTTGTGTTTCATGCATATTTTCACGACGCCTTTGTGATGCGCGTGTTTCGCATGTATTCTCTCGGATTCCGTATGGTTATAACATTTTCTTTCTTTTGACAGACTAATAATGGACAAAGGATTGAGGTGACGAAGTAATAACATAGATGATTGCAAAGTATACTGATAAAATAATCGACAGACAGAAATGGTGGAAGGAAGAGGAAGGCAGTATTTGCTGTGTCAAGACGTCTCGGCGATATCGATTGCATTGTAGACCTTTGTGCTTCCATCGCGAAGCTTTTTTTTAATAGTACTATTACTTCGAAATATTTCGCGCGTAAAACAAAGATAAGGAAGAATAACGGACAGCATTAATGGCAGCACTGTGGCGTAAATAAAATCTCTTTAAGCACCTCTCTTTTATAATTATGTGAAAAAGAAAAGAGCGCGCATATATAAAGATGATCTTGAGAGAAAGATGGGAATATGAATAAAGAATGATGAATAAATGTTTCGCCGGCAATAAACTAATAGATCTAATTGAGGGCGGCACAAAGGAGAAAAGATTTATCGTTCCGTGTCGTGCGCACTCCGCTAATCCGTTTCCGACGAATTATGCAACGCTAAGTTGCAACCGGCCGAAGGGATTCCGTCATTCTCGTTTCCGCTCGTGAAAATTAATAGACTCGCTCGGAATATAAAGGAATAGTTTTAAGCCTGCCGTGAAAACGTCACATGAACATTTACTCCGCTTATCATCCAAGGAACTTCCGATGTAATACGATCATCAATTGCGTTGAGGCGTTCAAGAAATTATTCTAATCACATTCAAATCACATTCGCTTTTCAGTTGTTAATTAAAGTCTCCGTTTTGACAAGAGAAACGAATAAAATCTGAAAACTTTTGATATTATGAAGAATAAAACATATAGAGAGAAATAACAAGAAATAGAAACACGTGTCAGTAGAGTTTGATGAATAGTAATGACTGATCGATACATCATTAGAAACAAGATGGAACAAGAGAAACAGGTGTTTCGGACAAGCGTTTTCCGTGTTATAGCCAGTGCTATGCATACGTGAATGTCACTGCTGTTTCTTACCAGTCGAAGAAGTTCCACAGGCACGCAAACATGCTGGCTTCACCTATTCCACATCAGAAATCGAACAAAGATCGAATACGTTGCGCGATCCTTGCGTCCTTTCGTGGATCCTCCGCCCAGTATCGATCACGATCGTAGACTCTTACATTTTCGCACGTGCAACGAAATTGATCCACGATCGTGCGATTTGGGAAGCTCGCTCTAGGTTTCTTGACGTTTTCCAATCGGCGTCGAACAACACATTCGAGAGTAATCCGTTAGTGTCCGTTAGTTTCCACGAGCGGAGAAACTTCGGCGTCATGTTCAAGTGGCCGACAACGGTTCGGAGATTCAGCGGTCGTTATGCACTGCCGAAACGCAACCTGACGCGAGTCTCATCACGTCCTGTTTGAACGATCCATCGATATTAGAAAGATACGGAGGAGTAATAAATAAAGCTGAAATCGGCGAGAATTATACGCGTTTAGCTCGTTACACGTGTCATGATACGCGCATGTCGCGTCGCCGGGCTTCGTATTCGTTCTCTCACCGTGAAATCCTGGCAATTAGTTACCTAATACTAAAAGCGGAATAGCAAATTGCCTGTCGCGTGGAAATGCCGTTCCCCACGCGCGACAGGACATGCAATCCTGTATTAATATGAACAGCACCGCGAGAAAATGGCGTGCATTCATTCTTCGCTGCAATTTCCCTCGCAATATTTTGCGAAACCAGCGAGCGGATGGACGGACGGTTAGGTGAAATTCATACAAATTTCCGGAGAAGTATCTTCGTGCAATGCGAGTCACCGGATACGCGATTAATATCTCGATCAAATTCCGCCTGATAAATGATACACATGTTGTTATTACCCCCATTTTTGCGGAGAGAGAAAATATCCCTATAGGAGGGAGCATACATCCCTATCGGAAAATTAAAAGGTAAATTAGGAACGAAGTTCACTAATTGTAAGTCGATCCTGTCGATAATCACTTTGGAAAGCTCCCGCGAATTCATTGCAAAATCTATCACCGTTCGTCCAAGATCTGCATCTTGTGCATCTACGAAAATATTATAAATAAGCAGCTGCTACGTCTTCGATAGCTTCATAAAATCTAAATCGATGATACATGTCACCATCACGTGTTATGCCGCGCTTAAATTCTTCCGGAAATGAATACTCGGACCGACGCGCTCGACGAGGAAGCTCCCCGAAGCGATAAATCGATCATAAACTCATTTAAACGCCGGTCGGCGATGTGTACCGAGACATATTAAAAGCCGTCTGACAAGCTCTCCACGCGACTCTGCACTGTGAACGGTTTGATATCGACATCGATGTTCATTAAATTTCGTGTTGTTGCGATATGTAATAATGTCCAAGTTATTACGAAATAATTGCAAAAATGTACTGCATAATTGGATTGTCATGTAACCACCAGTTTGAATTTTGCTCCATTTAGGATAGAAGAAATTTACTTCTAGACAAGGACGTATTACTTTCATTGTTTCTCTCTTTTCCGCGATGTTGATTGATTATCTTGATGTGTCAGTCCGTATGTCACTTCATATTATCAAGCAACTGTCATCGTTAAAAGTATTTTGTGTGTTTTTCTTTACTATCGAAATTTCAGATTTATCCGTGAAATGGAGGTAAACTTTTTAAATTAAGATTACAAAGAGCTAATATGATCATGTATGCATTCTAGTTTATTTGAGTTTATTGAATTTAATTAGTCTGACAAATATATTTTCTATTTTCGAAAATTTTCAATGAAAACGAAGATAAAACAGAAGAAATTTTAACAGGTTTTACGCTGCACGAATAAAATTTATATAAATAAAGCTTCCTCTCTCAGATTGATATTATATATTTTATTAAATTAATAATCCTGTATTATTATTCAATTATTTTTATTATTGCTACAATTATTTCTATTTTCAGAGAAGAGTTTACAACAAATTCGCAGTTCTGAAGGATTCGGTTCGGGTCAAGTAGGATCGATTCGAAGGTATGTGCGCAAATTCGGTACCTATCTATATTCCTTTACAATTGAAAATTGATATATATATCCATTAAATTAACTAAAATATTTCGAATGTGAAGCTAACAAAAGATCGATATAATTATATATGCAATCTCATTTATTAAGTTTACTTCTTCTATCTATTGAAATAACTTTTATAACAAGTATATAACATAACATAAATAAATAACAGAATACGGCTAAAGTTTCATATAAATTTTGTTCCCTATTATAACAATTAATAAATTCGTTAAGAAAGAAATATCGCAAAGATGAGTGCATATGTGAAGAGATATTAACAAGAGATAAACGACAACAAACTATTATCGATAAAGAAAGCACAATTTACATGAGAGAAAAGTAACGAATCGTAGTTGCACAAAGCAAGAGATTCCAGATTTCTACTACAGATTACGCAATGGTTTTGGATTTCATCGCGCACTAGGGGGTATTTAGTTTTATCACTTGTAAAGTAGCAATAGTACATATATAGTTTGTACATGACCTACAAAACTGACCTACAAAACATTTAATTAGAGCACTGTGGAAAGAAAAGTAAGACAATTACATATCGTAAAAGAGATACGATCAAAAGATACGGAGAGAGAGATAAAAGTTTCCTTATTAAATTTGCAAACATAATTTGCAAAGTACTGCGGAGCTATTTTTGAAAAATGTATTAAACTAGTTCACACGAATATATTGCGAAATTTGTCAATAAAAATGGAAAATGATCGTGAATCGTGATTAAAAGCGTACATAAATATTAATGCAATGTATATTTTTTAAAATATAAATTTTATTTAATATCGAACATTTATGTATTCTAACATTTATACTCTAAAATATGTATATGTGCTTGTTTGCACAAGACAGCTACAAAATATTTTCTTTTTGATATAAAATTTTTATTTTTTTGCTAAAGGTACAATATAAATCTATCCTTGTGTGCTCATAGCTTTTTTAAAATTATATATGGGGAACACGTATGTATAGTATAGAACTGGCGTTACGAGAAAAAAAGGTGATAGGAAAATGAAGTATCCTGCATGTTCTGCACTCGATGGTACAATATTGCTAGTAATATGGCAAAACTTGCTGCGCAAATAAAAAGAAGGAAGATGCACTATCTTTCCATCACATTATCGCTCCAGTAAGCGACGTAATGTATTCGGCGGCGTGTAAAGCGTGCATCGAAAACAGAGTCGCTGTAGTTGCTAGTTGAATACATGAATAATCAGGTTGCCGTTATGGCGCAACTGCTACGCTTTCGATAACAACACCGGTTTTATCAAAAGCTTGTTCATCGCTGTTACAAGGAACGACGGAGCATCTTCGTGTTTCTTTTTCGTGCAAAATATAAATCCTCGTCGTTCCAATTACTCTCGCTCGCGGGAGCGTAACTCGCATCGTTTGAATTGCGCTGATTTTTTAATAGCTTTCCCGTGTAATCTCTTTAACCTTTTAATCTTTAGAAAGTTATATATAGTATATACCTCGTGAGCGCGCGAGCATTTAATACGAAACGTGATATTTTTCATGAAATTTATTAGCTCCGTAAAAAAGATTGTCATATAGATAACATGTAACAGAAATCTCATAATAAATTAAAAATGTTTTTCGCATTGCGTGAAAAAGTTGTGATATTAAACGATAAAATATAAGCAACTGTATACACGTATGTCCCTCTCGAACAAAAAATAAAATGTTGCTATTTGGTTGACGTAATAGCGATCATCACAGTGTTTCTACGTCGATTTCAACCCTATCTTCAACCGAAGAAATCTTATTTTATTTTTTGCCGCGTCTTTCACAATCAGAGAAAACTGTAAATATAGGCTTCTATCCGAGGTCTATTTCGATTAAAATACCGATGGAGAAACAGAGGCGCCATTCGGGCAGCGCGCATCCAGCAACGTGTTACCGAAACGTAGACGAGCAGCGTGCAGAGGCAGAGCGTTCGAGCAAAATCAACAGACGTCGAATCGATTCCATGCGAAAACAACGATGTACGCTTGACGAGGCGCATTTAATGACGAAACGCATTAGCCGAGGGTATCGTGGCGACTTCAGCTCACTATTTGTCACGCTGCCTCCATCGTGTATCCTATGTCTCGCGTCTCGCGCCCTTACTATCAACCCTTGTTCCTCGAGTTAGCGCGTTGAGGGACGAAAATACCTCGATTAGCATTCGTTTCCGCGCGTCGCAACGAACGATCGTCGCGGGATAAATAAATGCGCGACAAGGGGCGTTAAATAGGGTAGTAACCCCTGCACACTTTCTACGAAACTTTTTCCATCGAATTAACGCGCTCTCGAAGCGCATACTGAATATCTTAGTATCCTGAATATTGCGAATCCTCGTTTCTACTGAGGACCGATTGTTCAACAACCCCCGCGAGTCCGTTCACATCGCCCTTGGCCTTCCGCGATCAACCCTTTCCGAACGAGTGTGGCGTACATTGCCCTTTCGTGTGAACTTTAGGTCAGGGCAAAAATCGAAGCGGAACTCCCGTAATATAAAGCTTCGTGTGAAATTTCGTGCAACCTGGCTAGACGACCTCTCGCGAATAAATTACTTGAGAAAGGTCTTCGCGAGTGATTAAGTAGATGAAATTAATTTAGTGAATAAAGTAAGTGAGTTTTATCAAGAAATACGTGTCAGTGAAGCTACCTTGTTTGGTTATACAAAGATTTGTTCCTTCCATTTCTTTTGACTTGTTCTGATGAAATATATTAACGCACTTTCAAGATATTGACGTAATTGAGATATTGTTTACCATTAACATGAATTACCAAGATACGTCAGAAATTCAGCACATCTAGAATATCATCAAGAATATTATCATACATTTTCTCAATCTGTGCTATTAACAACTAACTAAATGAAGCCATCTAATTCCGCGTTTTATGTATCTAATGTAGAAACCACAACTCGAATCTAAAAACCGCAGCTTGAAGTCGAAAAGAGACTCCGGCATCACATTTAGCTTTGAAATACACGTCGTAGATATAGAGAGATTGAACGTTTCACTGATAAGAAATATTGCTACGGTTGCATGGGAACGATGTTCGTTCAATCACCGTGATGAGACTCCCGTTCCGATCAATTCTTATCTGGAAATCGCGGTCCACGAGTCTCAGAATCGTCTCAGAATTATTTTAATCGCGATCGAGATAATTACGCTCGCAGGCACACACCGGAAGATGATTCCTCCGGGATAACCAGTGCACAATCACGTGCCGACCGTTCGCGGTCGACGCTTGCCACACCACTTCCTCGAGCACGTCGACAAGAGAGAATCCGTCCGGGTGATCGCGTGCGATCACCGACCGGCGGCGGTCGATCGCCTTGACCGAGGTCACGAGAGGACGCGCCGGAAGCGGCACGGGGTGGACGAGCGCGAGACGATTGTCATCGATTGTTATGTCACTGTTCCGGCTCTTGGTCGTCGCAACGAAACGACGCGACGCCGGGAAACGCCGGGGACGCGACGCGAGGGTGGGCGGATACCGGAAATCTGTGTTGCCGAGAAGCCGCCGGCCGCGAACGTGACGCCAGGAGGAGAGTCTCTCGAACGTCGTGCCGGGCCCGTCCCGGCAATAGAGAGGGTGAAAATCCTGGGGTTACCCGACTCGTAGCGCGGCGAGGGCACAACTGGCATGCGCCTTTGCCACCCTTTTCTCCCGCACCCCCGTATGCTATCACCGCTGCTGCCGCCGCAGCCGCCGCCGCCGCCGACGACGACGCCGCTGCCACCCCTCGACGTACCCCGTCGAGCTGCTGCCGCTACCCCCTAGCGCGCTCTCCGTCAGTATACCACCGGAGGGATACGGTACAGCGGCTTTCGCTCTCTCGGTTTTCTCCGTTCCGATCGCCTCTACCTCTCCCACCGTCGGGGATGAGCGGGTTGCGCGTGTGCATCCCCTCTTCCTGTGCCGGGGAATCGCCGGCGGCGCATTGTCCTTACGAGGGTTTCGCGAAGGGCTGCGTCTTCCGCGGTATGCATCTGCCTTACGATATGATGGGTTAGCCTGTCGTAGAAAGTTACAGGGTAGAACGTGCGTGCACGTATACATCTCGGAACCTATTCGTTAGAAGATGACAGAAACGTATCGAGAAACATGTCGCTTGTAGCGCTTCTGCATACTTGACTTTTGATATATCAAAAAGTAGCTTTATCGTAAAAAAAAATAATTTGTGTGTCTTATTCCACGCGGAAAGTAGAACATTGCTATCTTTATCTTTAACTATTTCAGACTTATTTCTACGTTCTGTGGTAAAGTCAAATTGTACCTCGATTGAGGAATGTATACTTAAAATGTGTATCTTATGAAAAGATATTTTAACGTCAGGTCAAACTTAACTATGACAAACGTTAATAATGAAAAATCTTGTTTTTTGTCATAATAGTCATGATACGAAAACAATATTATTTATAAAAACCATTAAATATGATGTTGGATTATAATCGCAAAGTTAATTAACATAACAGCAAATAACAAGCTTCAAAATTTCCAATAAAGTACTGCAATCCAGAGAATCAGGATATCAATTTTTCGCCAGCCATGTATCTCTCAGGCTTGCCAGCGAGACGTTCACTTGGCTATCATCGTTGTTGAACGCGCAGTTAAACCATTCCTTCATGAGAAAGCAGTAAAGAGGATCTTTCAAGAATGTCATCAGCGAGCTTCTTTGGACAACGGTGTCTCCTGCGTTTCATTCGATCAAGCATGAAACGCGAGAGAGCCAAAGATGGAGGCAAACCTCAACCGGTGGATGAATAGAGAGCAGCGTGACCCATAAATATGCGCGTGCAAAACGATACGTTTCACTTAGAACGGAGATCGCATCTCGTACATGCGCGCCGTCATTGAGAGTCACCGTCGATGAAAAGTTCATTATAGGCGCCGAATAGCGTTCGCTAGATGAAGACTTCGATACCACGATATTCATTCCCTTCGACTTTGATATAAACGACGCGATCATGTATACGTACGTACAGGGTGAGGCACTTAAAACAGGCCATCTGAATATCTCGGCTGTTATTGGTGATAGAAAACAATGTGTCAGACCAAACTTGCATGGTTTCGAGGGACACATAATTTGTTCTAAATAGTTTTTTATTAGGTGGACGCGTAGAGGTCATATGAAGGTCAACTTCGTTTTTTTAAATGGTATGATATGGTTTTTTACGTACCATCCAGTAGAGCGTTTGAAGATGCGCACATTGATCTACGGGTCAAAATCATTCAAGGTCACTGAAGGCCAACTACAAGGGAAAATAATTTACTTTATATTGCCTAGAGTTCTCTGCTATTGAAAATACCGTAAATTCAGAAATGAAAAAGTTCTCGAGTTTAAAATTTTTTTCTTCTCAGAGGAGTTCTGAGTTGATGATATCATTATTTTTTATATTGCCTAGAGTTCTCTGCTATTGAAAATACCGTAAACTCAGAAATGAAAAAGTTCTCGAGTTAAAAATTTTTTTCTTTTGAGAGGAGTTCTGAGTTGTTGATATCTATATTTTTTATATTGCCTAGATTAGAGTTCTCTGCTATTGAAAATATCGTAAATTCAGAAATGAAAAAGTTCTAGCCGTTAGAAATTTTTTCTTTTCCGAGTAGTTCTGAGTTGATGATATCATTATTTTTTATATTGCCTAGAGTTCTCTGCTAATGAAAACACCGTAAATTCAGAAATGAAAAAGTTCTAGCCCTTAGAAATTTTTTCTTTTCCGAGAAGTTCTGAGTTGTTGATATCTATATTTTTTATATTTCCTAGAGTTCTCTGCTATTGAAAATATCGTAAACTCAGAAATGAAAAAGTTCTAGCACCTAGAAATTTTAGCCTTCAGTGACCTTGAATGATTTTGACCCGTATATCAATGTGCGCATCTTCAAACGCTCTACTAGATGGTACGTAAAAAAACATCATACCATTTAAAAAACGAAGTTGACCTTCATATGACCTCTACGCGTCCACCTAATAAAAAATTAGAACAAATTATGTGTCCCTCGAAACCATGCAAGTTTGGTCTGACACATTGTTTTCTATCACCAATAACAGCCGAGATATTCAGGTGGCCTGTTTTAGGTGCCTCACCCTGTATATACGTGGATGTACGCTTGAGACGTTCTCTTAGAGGATTGTGAAATTAATTGTAACGGCAGATTCTTCAGTGACACGATCAATTACAACTATATTGACGTTAATTGATGTTGAAGAAAAAAATTTATTACAAACACTCGTAAAAAGGTGTTGTTTACGGAATAATTATGTATGTTTGGAGGAACTGCTTGTCTCTGTCTCGTGCGTCAATAAGTCGCCACGAATCGTTTTCAAAAGAGGTTACTAGGGTGAAAGCTGAGAAGCTCTTACATTTGGTCAGTTTCCAACTTCGCCTCGCTCGTTTTCCGGTGGTCTAGCTCTGCACATATTGCTGCGCATATATGCCAATATATGCGTTCTCTTTATATCTAAATCATCTTCGTTTTCTGGGATGGATCATGATGTGCCCTACAATTAAGTTTAAATTTCTTTCCCAGAAGGAAAGTACAACAAATTTCATAACAATTCTCTCATTTTTTGGAATCAAAAGAAATCTATGGGGCGATGAGCTCACTAGAATACTGCGAAGAAACAACGGTGATCAAATGTTCGCCAAGCTAAGTCTGAATTGCGGGTACTCGTAAATGAAACGTGTTGCAGGAATAAATCTAGGATATCGCACCTTGTGGTACGGTTGTTCATATCGTTAGCCGTGCAAGCGCCTGCGATCGTTGTGGCATAATAGTTGTGGTTATGCAATAAACAGTGGCGCACGTTATTATATAATAATAACGTGCAACGCAGATACGATGCATGGTCGGTTATTGTCGCGTTAGCACAGAATGACGTTACACGTGGCTGCGGAATCGTAATTTTGGCGCAACGAGGCGCATAACATTTACGAACGCGATTTCTCGCTGCTCTCCGTTGTCTCCCGCGCCGACGAGGCATTTTCCTTTCACTTGACGCGCGTTTTCGGTCATTCGATTCTGATAACATTATATCTGTTTGAAGGCAGTAGTGTCCCTTCGACTTCGATCGAGGGAAATGCAGAAGTCGCGCGGAAAGTAGTCGAAGGCACGTATTTCGTATCTACGATGACACAGGGTGGTTCGCTTCCGGATCGACGTGCTCTGAAAGGAAATTCGAGCGCGACTTCGAAATGCGAAAATGTCATCTAAATTCCTTACTCGTCTGAAAGCAGCTTATCGACTATTGCCGTCGAACGCAAACGACTCCGCTATAATATTAACGCCGAGTAACGTTTAATCCGATCGAAAAAAACAGGAATACTTTTATGAATAATTTTACACGGCGTAAAGAAAGATATATGAAATATTGAATATCATATTAATATCGATATATTTTTCGAGGAGCTCGAGTCTGTTTTTGTGTTTTAATTTTCTGACCCCGCTAGAGCGATTTCTATCCGAGGTCCGATAATATACAAGTTTTCATTGAGTGGTTCTATATTTTGATATCCGGCGCGATATTCGGCGAGAAGCGTGGCATTCTTCCATAAAGCCGCGAATAAACCGTGCAACCAATATCATCTTTTATTCGTTAATAACGTACGGGGTATCGCCGCAGACTGCGGACCGTTGAACCGCGAAATGCCGTAGGCATAATCTGCCGCTTGCATAGTTACGTAATGCGGAGCGCATTTGCGCGCTTGTGTGTGTGTGTCGTGCATTAAATATACTCACATAACCGTAGCCTTTCGTATAATCGATGTTATCATTGTGGCTGATACAGGGCAAATCTCTCTCGCGAGAGTCCCTTTTTCTGACTCGGAAAAGACTCGATATTCACGACACGCTCGGGGTAGTTATCGCAAGACTTAAGATCGTAGCAACGACATCCCCGAGGGTCACTTCGTGTCAAGGGATCGAAGCGAGTAGCTCTTCTTTCTTCGTTACTCTCCTGTGACCCAGGATAATGTCGCGAAATGAGGTAAAATGTATTTTAACGTCAACAACGTTGCAAAATGCTACGAAAGAGGATCATTAATAATCAATTTTGATTATTAATTGGAAATCCGTTAAAGAGTCGACAAAGTTTTATTGCAAAAATTATTATAAATTTTTTAAATTGAAATTCAGAATTTTTTTCAAGTTATTTTATAACTTATCTCGATACAGAGTCGCGAAGAGTTAACAAGATTTTCTCAAACTCTCCTTCTAGAAGTTATTCCCTCCCCCTTCTCTCTCTCTCTCTCTCTCTCTCTACAGGCGAGATTAAAAATGAATCTTTTAATGAAATTTGTTGTCGTTACCGAAGGGTTGATGATCCGGTGTACTCTCGCTGTACCGTGCGGTAATAGTAAGGGTAGGTAGTTTCCTCGTTAATACCAGAGTATCGCGTCGATATTACATGCTCTTTTCTCGACGAAACTGTTAAATTGAACACATAAGAAGCGCGATCGTTTCTCGATAGTACACAACGTAATAACGTTAATATTGCGCTGATGCGATCGCAGGCACGTTCAGAACGTAAAATTGTTGCTTAAATATGCGAGCCCTCCATTACGCCCTGTTAAGACGAGATTCTAAACGGCGTTATTCACTTGCACTCGAGATGGCGGATCGTTTTGTCGCTTTCTGAGCATGACGCTAGTCTAGTCTAACCGCACAAAGCGATGCATCGTGGAGACACACCATTAGTAAGATGCATGACCGCACGCGCGCGGTCGTGTAAAGACGATGAGTATGCGTGTACATGTATGTGCTAGTGCAGAGTCTTCTTACCATCAGACTGAAATCTTTGTACAAGAAATAAATGAATGGAAGAAAACGCAATAATCTATAATAGATTAAGTAATACTTCTTTTCATGCAAAATATAGAATAAAAATATCTTTGATCGTAATTTGATGCAAGCACATAATCAACGAAAATACATAAAATGCAAAATACACTGCAGATCTAAAACCATGGAATACACTTAAGTGTGCTTTCGCTGAACAACTTCTTCATTATTTCTTATCATAATAATTTAATACATTTGATTTAAAATGCATGGTATTTACATGTTTAGTGATATACAGGGTGTCCCGGGTTTTAACCGACAAACTACGGGAGCATATTCTACTAGTGGAAATAAGAAAAAATTCTTATATCGAGTTTGCTTAGAAATGCTTTATTACAAAGTTATAAACCAATATTGAAAAGAAATATGAGATAAGTAACAACGGAACATAGTGTAGAATTTGGAAGATCGAAGATGTTATGTTACGTGTATTCACATGTATTCATGTTCACTATGTTGAAACGATTCAGTATGATTGTTACTTTCACAACAGTAGCCGTTAGATTTCAATCGTCGTGTGAACTAGCAATTACTATCAGAATGCCAAAAGTGTTTTCACATGAGGAATACACTGATATTCATTTCGTGTACGGATTCTGTGACGGAAATGCACGAGCTGCCGTACGAGAGTATCAACGTAGATTTCCTAACAGGAGAGTACCAGATAGTTCTGTGTTTAGTAATACCCATTTGCAATTACGTAATTTGGGTTCATTTCGACCTATGAATGAATATGATGATGTTCGTTCAGCTCTAAGATACCGACGACGCTCGGAAAGAATCTTAAATCTTCGCCAAAACAGCTGGATACAGTTAGACGGTTGTCCATCGCACTGTGCTAGACAAGTTAGAAACTGGTTAGATGAACATTATGCTCATAGGTGGATTGGTCGAAGAGGACCGGTTTTCTGGCCTCCAAGATCGCCCGATTTAACGCCTCTTGATTTTTATTTATGGGGAACTTTAAAAAATAAAGTTTACAGTACAGAAGTAATCTCGCTTGAAGATTTAAAGCAACGAATTACTAATTCAGTTACTGAGATGCAACAAAATTTTCAGGAATGTCGTACTGTAACAAATTCTGTACTACGTCGATGTCTAGCTTGTATCGATGTGCAAGGACAACATTTTGAAATGCGTCACTAAATCATTGCGTAGATAATTTTTATTTTTGTGAAAAAATCCGTTGTTACTTATCTCATATTTCTTTTCAATATTGGTTTATAACTTTGTAATAAAGCATTTCTAAGCAAACTCGATATAAGAATTTTTTCTTATTTCCACTAGTAGAATATGCTCCCGCAGTTTGTCGGTTAAAACCCGGGATACCCTGTATAGTACACGGTCTGTCCAGACTCTGGTGCGACTTGTACCAAAAAAGATACAAGACGTCAATTTTTTTTGGTTTTAATTTTTTTGCTCAAAATACTCCTGAGTCAATATTGAAAGCGGTTAAAAATTGTTCGAAGCAGTCACTGTGTTCCATTTTCAGAATCGCTTCCAAAATCGCGGTCTAAGCACTTTGGGTGCTCTGAATGGTGTTGTAATGCCTTTCCTTTCATCGCCAACTTGAGTTTTGGAAATAGCTAGAAGTCACACGAAGCCAATCAGGCGAATACGGGAGATGTTCGAGCACAATGCCTTTTCTAGCCGAGTCATCGCGTACAATCTTAAACTTGTCTGCCAGTGCATTATCATACAGAAAACGACTAAGACCCTTGTTCTCGACAACGAACCGTTTGTTTTAATACCTTTAAAACAATGAAACGTGTTATTCATTTTATTACACAATTAGTGTAATTTTTTAATCATACATAATTTTTTAATCATCATAAAAAATGCATTACATAATATATTCAGGTTTGCAGTGTAATCGGAATAAAAGCCAGAGATTCCTTAGGGAAGATAACATAATTTTCGCGGTGACCTTATGCGGCTTCAAGTGCAATGTTTCTCAGCATTCGATTGATGCAAATGTATATATATATAACTGTATGCGTGTGATTACACATATGTGAATGCGAATTGTGGTGTACAGCAAGAGGCGCACACTCCTGATCATACCTGCGAAGGCCGTACGCACAATGCATTTGTATCTATGTAACGAGATCCACGCGTATGCATTGGAGTTAGGCTATCTCGGAGAACTTTGTACCTGAAACACGATGCCGGGACGTGCCTTCCTGCAGCCTCAAATTGAGACAAACGAGGGGAGCAGCATATGCTGTGTGTACGAGATACATTCGTATCGGAGGCGGAAGAGCCGACTGAAACTTGTACCGCAAAATCCTGAGAAATCTCCCCAACTTCCACTCTCGAAACCGGACTCTTAAATCTCATTTAAAAATTCATGAAGAGCAACGTCCGCTTCCATAAACTCTTAGCAGATTAATGTCCGTTTCTTTCGCGTTTTTTTAGCGCGGAGTAAAGATATATCCGTTCCTCATTTATTCAACTTTTACGAACTTTAGCAATCGTTAATATTCCTCTTAATTCGTCTTATGGCGTCTATGGGATGAAAAAGATTACTCGGCAGCGTTTCGTTTCATCCAAAGTACCATTCCGTAGAAATATTCAAAAGCAATAGCTTTCAATCATGGCGCGAAGTTGCAGCAATAATCCTAAACAAATATGCGCCGAGAGCGACGTTAAGTGGATTGAAAAGTTGCGCGCGAAAATGGAATTCATTAATCGCGCATTGCATGGTGGAGAAACGCGGTTAATTAACTGATCTTTAAACCTACCCTCGGGTAGGACAGTGACATTACGTCAATACGCGCAATTAACCGCGGCATTGTATGCGTCCGCGGATTAATAATCAGCAGCTCGGTTAAGCACTTCTCGGCCAGCTTGTTTGCTCTGTCTTTGGGCGATTGGCTGGGGGTAATCGCTCGAATACATTGTGGTCTAGATTTCATCTCACGTTTCATCATGCGTTGGGAATACGTTTCCGTAATACAGCCATATCTTCCACGAGTCACTTAGAATAATAATGCTAAAGAAAAACTACGAACAGAAGCTTTCCTCGCAAATTTGCTTAAATATATAAATAATTAGAGGTTTTTGCGATGATTACTATTATCAGTTTTGCTTTTCGGATTAAAGCGTTTTCTTTGCGTCACTTTGGTTCTTGATGTTTTGTGAATATTTAAATCCACTTTATCAAGGGACGAGAACTTGATAAAACTTGATGAGAGCTGAGTTTCTTCTTGGTAGACATCCTTACATATAGATGAAAATCTGGCCGCTTAATGGGAGGTGGCAGGACAGAGGGAGGACATTTCGTTGGTCATCTAAATTTAAAAAAAATGAAAACCAAAGTAACAAAAAACGCGGCTTCAACCGGAAATCAGAATTAATGCTTAAATATATATTTACGTGTATCGTACTTATCACGAAACAATAATCAATGTTGCATTGTAAGCGAATTTGGCCGATCCAGTGGCGAACAATCGCTTCTGGTCTCTCCAGGGGAGACAAAATTCGCCAGAATTCGAAAAGGAGTTTGCTCTTTCATCAATTTTTCGTACGGCTAATTTATCATCGACGAATGCGACGTAACGAGGTACACGGACTCGCTCACCGAGTTAATAGCCGAATGTCCGAGCACAGCGAGACTTTCTCGGCCAGCCACGGGGAGAGAGATACCAGGGTCCGATAGCTAGAGGGATGTTCCACCTTACGAAGGAAATAACAG
The DNA here is from genome assembly GCF_003672135.1 of Ooceraea biroi. Lineage (NCBI taxonomy): Eukaryota > Metazoa > Arthropoda > Insecta > Hymenoptera > Formicidae > Ooceraea > Ooceraea biroi. Next base: position 6,242,901 of record NC_039506.1, read on the forward strand.
CCCGGGAACACAATGTACGGCCTGAACTTAAGTTATTTATAGACTTCGAGACAACGTGCTTCGGCCCTTCGTGCGCCGACCATTTACTACTGTTTTCCCCTACCCTGGACACATCTTCGACTTGTTCTGCTGAAACATTACGGTATAGCGAATTCCAACATGCGCACGACTATCGCGCGCCGGAATGTAATCTAGCGTTGATCCTGTCTGCTGAATTCCGCTGCATGTACGCGACTGTTTAAGATTCGTGTGAGACATTAGCCATTTCAATCGATACCAAATGCGCAACAAATTTTGGATACTGCTTTGTGTCTATACACATGGATAATGATATTGCCTTTTCCTGATAATATCAGAATCGTATAAAGCTGATAATATCAGATCTCGATAACTGTAGATGATGTACTTAAGATTGCACACAAGAAATGGACGATACTATCTTTTCCTGATAACTGCTCACGATACGTCCAGAATTACGTTTGCGCAATTTTAAGAAAAGGTTCTTTGTTTAACTTCTCCTCAGCATTATTCTCGAGAAGCATGGTCGATGGTAAAATCTTTAGAGTTTGCGGACTCCTGTCTTTCCACACTGCGAAAGGGTACCGAGAAATTTGTGACGTCCCGCTTGCTCACGACATCTCCACATTCGCGAAAACGTTGAAAAATTTCGCAATAGCGCGCGTTTCTAGAAATTTAAACGCGCATTTTGGAGGAACATTTCGGTGGATGCAACGGACGGATCTTCATGTGCACGAGAAGGATGAAATAAACCGAATTGTCTATGCTGTCGCGCTGTCATGTGTGTATGTGTATGCGCGCGATACATGTGTATCGTCCCCATCCAAGTGACTCATGGAATCGCTCGAAATCGACGTGAGAAAGCGATCAGAACAACACCTCAGGCGAGCAAAGTCCTGACTGACCAATGAGAGATCCGATTGAATGAAAATCCTTACGCTATTTTTTTCTCTTCCCTTCTCTCGTCTCTCTTCTTCTCCTCCCATATGGCAATTACTCGCACCAACTTTCGGCTTTTTCGTTTGCGTTCGACTTTCGCTGATGCAGTTCAGCCTCGCTCTAGTTTTGTATCCGCAAGACTTGCCATCAAACATGACCATACAAAGTGCAATCTGTCACGTAATTATGATGATTGCATGACTTGAGAAACTGTTTTGATGGCTGGAAAATCAATCGGAGATGCGATCGATCGGAAAACCCACGAGTGAAGATTAGTGGGGAGATTAGTGGCGATAGGGTAAATATCGGTAAATTATCGATTAGCTATAAATGATGGGAAGTGTACTAATTACCAACGGTGCACCATCTCTGCACGCTCATGTAGGCACGCTGCGCTGATTCTAACTTGATAATTAGTTTCGTGAATAACTCATCACGCATCGAATTACGAATTACTCGAAGAACAAAATAAGAATAGCATTATATCGTCGAAGAATACGAAGAATAATCCTAGATTGCTAGTTGACCCGTTTTATTTTCTGCTGAAAGACTTTTATATTTAGCATGCTTCACCAGACGTACTGTCTTTCGATTAACCCTGCACGTATTTAAAAACGAACGCGACTAGTCATGCTATAAATATCGATTAAAGTTGTGTTGTTTTGTTACCCTGCAAAGATCGATAAACCGCTTCGCCGAGTCGTCGTCGGCGTTTCTCCATCCTTCCGTCGAGTCTAATTTCGTGCATGGCCCGATTTCCACGTCAGAGAAAAGGGAACGAAAGAGGAGCCAACGTGGAGAGACGGTGAAAATTTCCGCCTGGCGACCGGGAACGGAATCGGGAACGCTTAATCGCGGCGGAGAGAGGTGACGAAGCGTTCAAGGCTCGCGGTAATTTCGTCGCGCGCATTTTTCTCCTTAAGTCGTCGCCATCGCCGTCGACGTCGTCGTCGTCGACCCCTCGTACCCTCTCGTTTAACGGCGCGTGGGCGACAGGTGGAACGTGGAAACGGTACTGCAGGCTGATGGAAAGAGAGAAATGACAGGACAGAAAACGGGAACGGAAGCGAAATTTCCACGAGGGTAAGCGAAACTCGTCCAGGTCAAAGCACGACCTATTGCGGACGACAGGAACGAAGAATGAGGGAGACGGTCGGGAGAGGCAAGAAATCTTGGTGCCGGACGTAACGAATAACGAGGGTGTTAATCATGTGTTATCACTCGCTCGTGGAGGAAGACGAAGAGAGACGATCACGCGTCGACGATGCGAGGAAGAGAGAAAAAGAGAGAGCATACGTGTTTCCAAGTTTGGAACATTACATTGTTATATTCTCCTCATGATGCGAATTAATTATTAAAAATCTTATTTACATTTAAAATTCGAATTCAAAATTTCTCAACCGAAAAATAAACATGTTTATACGTTTACATTGGTTGATACAATAGCGGCATAATAATTTAGAATTTGGACGCATAGAAATATTTGAAATGTACTAGAAATATTTCTATGAAATATGTATGTTGAATGCATTTAAGCAATTAAGAGAGAGTTCTCACAATTGAAATTTTAGATTTCTGCAAATTCTACTGTAAGTGGTATCTTTTAGCATTACATTATAACAATCTTGTTACGTCGATGTAAAGCGTGGAAGTATGAAAACAAAATATAAAATAAGGAAACAGTGTTATAGTTAAAGCGGATACGGTTACGAAAGCGACTCGCGATTCCAAGCATCAAAGGTAATTCGCGCATAAAAATAATTCAAGCGATTCTTATCGAGCAATCTACAACACTATGGCATCTCTAGAAAACGACACAAAGGCAGCATCGAGATTCAAACGAGGAGTGCGCCGATAACAAACAGCAATGAATATCTATTATCGTGCGTGCAGAACAATCGAATCTGCTTTTATTATTGCGAAAGGAATGGAAACGCGCGTGAAGCTCGGAAAAACTGGCAGCCGCGAGTAGCAAACGCATTGCTCTGTCAACGGGCAGGAAAAAAAGGAGGAGAGGATAAGGGATGAAAAGCAATGGCGCGACCAGACTTGGCGCCGCGCCGTTGCGCTAAAGATGGCGCGGAGAATAAACTCATGACAGATACACAATGCACGGGACAGTGTCGCGTTTCACGCAGTATCTCGAAATGCATTTCGCATTTCGCGAATATACGTTACGCAGAGATCGATTCACGCGAAAAAGTAAACGAGCGAAAGAAATGCATCACGGCGACTCGATCGAGAATTAATTTCGCGCCCTTTCTCAGTGATATCCACGATGATATCGACGAAGTCTTATTTGCAAATTGCGCGTGTGACGTTACATTAATGTCGGACATTTATCCACTTATTCCCCCGTTCTGATTTCTTATTTTTAAATTTATAATTAGCTTCTTCGTTAATTTGCATCCAAATATCGCATGCTGCATTGCATACGCAATCCGATAAAAACGCAACGTTCCGTGAAGGAATTTAAATTAAAGTTTCCCGTTTACGTTTCTCGAGAGATTGCCTCAAGGTGATTTCTCTCGGGCGATACTTATCGCAATCTGCTCGCGCGATTAGCGACGAAAATGTAACGGTTATTACGTCCACGTCGTCGTTGCATCCACCCACGTAAAATCAATATCGTACTTCGAGTCGTTCGCGGTGTCGCAAATTCTGCAACAGTAATGCAATTTCTTGCGAACATCATAGGCGACATCGGTCGTGTAAGCCACGGTGAAACTTGGCAGTTAGGAAGTTAGGGGGCTGCTCGGATATCCCGGACAGAGTTTATGGTACGTCCGTCCGGCAAAAATTCCGACACGCTGCGCGAGATTTAACGCGGAGCGATTCGAAGGAAAGCTTGGAAAAGAGGAGTCCCCTCAAGAGAGAGAGCGCTGAACAAGTTCTTCGGCCACTTTCTTCAAACTCCCTAGAATCCCTCTTACTTCCGTTCAATGTGAGCTACGTCGATCTAATTTCGCAACGACGTTAGGCGGCTTATGTCCACGAGGCGATAGCGAGTTCGCATCGTTACCAGCAGCATTATCCCGTATTACGTTAAATGACACTTTTTCAGCTATCAAAAAGTGTTCTTTACGAAAAATGTTCTAACGAGAACTTTCAAGTGAAATATTTAACGATAAAAATTAGAAACGCATCAGAGTATCCAACGAAACGCCTGCTACGGAAAATTAGAGAATTTCGATCTTGGGAAAAAAGTCTGCATACTTTATGATCTGTAAAATTAAGTAAAGGACATCATTAAAAATCAAGCGACGATAAAAGAAGAAACATCAGACATGCTTTCGTCCAGTTAAGATTATTTAAATGACACTGTGGTCGCGAGAAAGAGAATAAATGAGGTGAAGGAGAGCGACGGAGGGAACGCAGGAAGTGCTTTATTTTCTTTATCGCGGCGCGCGAAAGAGGAAGAGGATTCGTTTGTCGGCTGTGTCGAGTATACGTGTACAATTCGTGCAGTACGCGTAACTTGGCTGATTGTAATTTGTACGCACGTCGGAGTCTCGTAATGTCGGTGCCGGGGAATTGTGACTCCGCAGGCTCGACTTTTAGTTCACTTCACACACATACGAGCCGACACGTACGAAAAATAATAAGAAGATTCTCTTACGAGTGAGAATTACGTTTGCCTTTAACTATGGACAGCTCAGTTTTTAAATATAATACAATGCATTACACAGTGTTAAATTTAAATAGCTCTCATCGTTTATTTGTTGCTGAATACTCTTAAAATGTCTTCGTTCGAAAACGGAAAGCAAACAACCACTTCTTGCAAAGTTAATTTGTATAAATTTGATTATGCGCTTGCATTTGCGCAAATAAAAGTAGTTGATTTTTAATGCGTTCAGAATACAGTAAATTACAACGCTTCAGAGAGAGTCGTAATCGAGAGTAGAATGGGATAATACGATGTGATCCAAGTCGTAATTAAAATCTAACGTTACCAAGAACTCTCTCCCAACTGGAGATGGATCGTTGCCGGACACGCGACGCGATCAATCATCCACGGCGCATTACCGAATAAAAGATTCTATCGTGCCATCATAGAATTCGCAATAAGCAAAATAGTATGATCAATCTGTCTGTATTTTTATGTCAGACTGCGCGGGTTGCTTTGAATACCAAATATATTTTGCGAGAGAAACAGGCCTGAACATTCGTGCGCCTGTCTCTTTCTTCCTTTTACAAAAGATGTATAAGGAATGCATTGTCCCTTTAGCAAATTTAATTTTAACATTTATTTTCTATCCTTTTTACATTAGGATTTGTTACAATTGTAGAAATCATAAAGTATTCACTATATAGTGGAATTAATGGCTCGAGTAATAATAATAATCGATTAATTAAGCAAAAGGCAATTTAGAACATCAAAATACAGAATATAGTAATATGATATAACGATAGCTTGAAGAGATCTCAACAATTTCATATCTAAGAAAAAAAAGATACTACTTATAAAATCACTATTGTTAACAATCCAAGCTAAGTTTAAATAGTCTGCGATTGAAATAACGTCATGTAGATCTGAAGTTAAAGGACGACGTTAAATAGAAGGTGTGAAATTGATCAACCCTTTAGTTCGAAGGGTGAAGGAAGGAAGTATATACCGGGTGTGACTTACCTCGAATGCAGAGCGCAGCCGCGTTGCACCGTGATAAAACTCGATGCTGGTGGCGGTGGTGGTGCGAGATACGTTGACGGTGATAGGGGTGGTGGTGGTTCATGTCTGTGGGAATGATTGTGGTGGTGATGATTATGAGAATGGCTCAGGGAACCTCGCAGAGTTCCAGGCAGATGGCGATGTGGCGTCGACTGCTCGCTGAAACATCAACGGGAGGAAGGACGGTCAGAGATCGATCTTTGGGAGCCTCTCGAGCGGTTATTCTTTTCCCACCAGGTACATACTGGACACATATCGGGTGAGATCGTACCCATGGTCGATCTGGCAGAAAGGATTCTGCCGTCGGTAACGACCAACGCGAGATAAGATCGGATTCGTGAAACGTGATACTTGGCTTTGCATGAATAATTGATGAATTATAATACATTATAGTTATAATACAATATAAAACAGATTTGCATAAATGATTTCGTAAGAATCTATATAACATTTTTGTTACTGAGACTGTGGATAAATTTAATTATACATTGTGTTCCTCAATAGCAGATATAATTCTTTTTTTTCGAGTAAATTTACAATTAGTTTTGTTAAAAAGGAAGCGTAAATATATCCTTTGACTCCTTTGAATGCTATGAATTTGTCAGTGTTAAAATAAAAAGAAGTTAGGAGTTATTCGAGTGTCTCTTCTTGTAATAAAGTACCCGTAGGAACGGAGTAAAACTTATATTCCCTTAAATCTCATAGTCATATAAATTTTATATACGGAGGTATATTTATGCGCGTTTACAGCTCGGTTTTTTAAATTAGAGTTAGCATTTGAAGTCACATGGTCTTATACATTTCTCTTCTCTCTTGCGATATTACAGCATTTATCACGTATGTTTGCCAAGATCAAATTAAATATGCGAGAGGCTCTAATGCTTATCTCTAATATTTGATAAAGCATTATCGGATCAAACGGGTATTTCAAATTTGTCTCAAACGAATGTTTATTTTAGCGATAGCCTCATGACTTCTCCCTATATTTCAATACTTATCGGTTATCGACCAATATGAAACATAATAAATTTTAAAGATAAGAAACATTCTATCGCGCGTCTACGATAAGATATAAATTCATCAAGAGAAATACGTGTTGGATAATGTATGTAACAGTAAATTCATATTCACACAGCAGCACCGTTCATCTCTCTTTTTTTATACATTAAGCTACTTGTATATATTTTCCTTTGCATAAAAAAGACAAGCACAATGCACAAGCATTATGCATTTTCAATGAGTTTTTCATTACGGATTTTTTAGGATTCGATTTGTTTTCACACCTGCCAGTAATTACATGCAGAGGGACGCTCGTTACATCCGGTCGCAGGGCACCATCGCACCTGGGACCCCTTATCCAGAAATTCTGGTGGGGTATTGTATTCACAATAGAGAGACGTGTCTCGTTCCGGAAGCTTCGCTATTTGCACGAAACATTTTCATATATACACATTGCAATTTTGACTTCCGTTGCGCACAAAAGCGTTGGTTTATTAATTAGGGAATTAAATGAGATTTTCTCAGAAAGCTGCGACTATTTCTCATAAATTTCTCAGATGTGTAACATAGAAATGTGCTTGTAGAACATTACGAAAGCATAATTATATTTCACAAGTTCGGTCATTGCGTATTCCAGTAGAAATTCGGTATATTGCGTATTCCAGTTAAAATTTCCGACAATAGTTGCGAGAAACAAGCTGCGAAGATCTTCATTTAATCATACTTTTGTGAGACAAAGTGAATTTGTATTATGAGCACAATGACTACACTTGAGAATGATGTTCCGCAGGTGAACGATTTTATCACAGTGGCACGTGAAAAGCAAACGTGGGACCGGAAGTGTAAAAACCTGATTCGGTTACGAGTCGGTTACAAACTCCGTTACAAGTGCGGCTCTTATCTGCTACTAAACTGATCTGTCCCTGCTTCGTCTGCGACGTCTCGTCACTTATCACTTTAGTTGCCTGATAAAAGAGAAAAAAAGGAAAAGGTGCGTGTGCCCGGTGCAATAAACGCGATAACTTCAACAGAATTAACTACTTTAATTCCGACTTGGTTCCATTAAGGAGACGATTAAAAATTTCCGCTAAGACGTTGAAAAGTCTCTTGGGGACTTCGCGAACTTTATTGATGAGTTCGATGAGTTTCTAATAGCCGCTAATGATTCCACGAGAAGCGGAAGTTTGATCGCGCATACCGGCGTGCCGTAATGAAGCTGAGAGCGTAAAGTTTCTAATAATAGCGATGCGGTACGAGACGAAGACTGACGTACGTTCCGTGAAAAAGAGTAATTAGACGCCGCGTCAGTTGGTATCAAGATCCATGCGCGAATCATCAAATAATTACATGAACGAGAACGAAATATAACGCGATCAATTCAATGACGGCAAGAACATCTCGTGCTTCAACTTTTGTAATCCAGAAATAGAAAAATGAAAAATCACGAACCTTTCGGTAACATTCACGAAGCTGCACAGTAATTGGATATGTGGATGCTTTCAACATTAATTAAGCAGTAAATCTAAATATATTTCAGAAATACGAAACTTGTATGCGAAATAATATAAACTAGTCTAGTGTTTATTCAGCCCTTTCGCTATGGTTGGTCGAAGTAGCGATTACAGAATACGGCAATGTAGAGCACTAACGTTATGCATTTTTGCAATTAGAATTATGTTCTTTCTTTGCTCTTTATTTATTTTATTATTTTAACTCATTATATCAAAGACTTTCAAAGCATAAAAGCAAAATGAAATTTACGTATAAAAAGAATATTCATTTAAACTTATATTTAATGTACAACTATTTCATGAATGACGACTATAACTATCATTGGAGCGAAAGGATTATTAAACAGCTTCCATTTGTTAAAGATACAGATTCTTCCATAATGTGAACATATAAATTATGTTCACATAAACTTGCTGAAATTCTATGTACTTTTCAAGTAATCATATTAAGAATTCCAGTCAGGTACATGTTTCTCCGTAACTCTTGTAAAACTTGTTCTTCCGATTAACAACGGCTTGAATATGTCAGCATCGATAATTTTGGACTTAACTCCTTTGCTGCCCGGATACGGGATTCTCGTGCAAAAGAGATTAAGGAAAGTTTCAACGAGGAATCTGCCGCGAACGAAGTCTCGGCCAAGAACGGGAGTCTGGATCAACATGTAGGACCAGCTTAAAAATGCAAGCCCTAAAACCGCCACGAACACCGGTGCTCGCGACGTAATTCAAGACCGTCGTTGCAAGTCTCGGGGGAGTTCGCCGCGCAAATGTTTAACGAGAATTCACGGAAAAACGCAGCGGTTCGTGTACCACCCGTGCAATTCGCCCGATGCCGTATGCTCGCGCAATAAGTTACCGGGCGAAAGAAGAGAACGAGCGAGGCTGGGCAAACGAGCGAAGCTGGGTCCAGGACAGCAAGGAAAATTGTGATCTGCGCGTATGAATGTTTCAAAGTGGCCGCAAAGACACGTTTTATTCCGTGCCGCAGAGTGCGCGCCTCGAACTTCGCATTTTACGGCCGAAAAATTATGACTCGCGTTCTCTGCAGGCGCATTAAAAAAAAGAAAAGGAGCACGTGCAGTGTAAGGCGCAAATCGAAAGGCAAAGTCTACTGCGAGATGCAAAGCGGTTTTTTTATCTTTTCTTTTTTTTGACAATCATTTTTTTGACATCGCGAAGTCGCGAAAAAGAGACACACGCAAATTGTACTTCGTGTGCCGAAAGATGGCTTTCAAGCGTGCGTGCGTTGATCGTGCGTGGTTTAATTTTGTACGCCGTTTAATTTTGCTTCAACGAAACGCGAGGTCGATGTTTTGTTATGATATCAGTATGAAAAAGACAATATTAGTATACATTTTAATTATTTCACACGTATATTAGTTTTATACATTTATCGATTTTATCAAAGCCATCATTCTTCGAACTTTTGGAATTAAAATCAATTATCGAATCCTTTTTTTGTACGTGAAAGAATATCGATATCAATTGCTGAAAGAAAGGATTTTGTTCGTCGATCAACGAAAGAGTCCGCAAGTATCGCACGGACTCAGGAAATACCAAATTGTTTATTTCCGATATTGCGGTGAACCCGTCTTTTGTAGAACATATTGTCGCGTGTTATATGTACGAAATATCGATACATGATCTTTTCAGATCCGATACCTCTTCGACATCAGTAAAATTCCTCGACTTTAACTCAGCGATTCTCAACCTGTGATTTGCAAGCCCCTAGGGACTCGCAAAGATGTTCCAGAGAATGCGCAGTAAAAATTCCATAACGGTGTCTGCTGCAAACTCTGTTATTCTTCATGACAGTGGACACTATACATTTGCTGTTTAGAACGTGATAACTTTTGACTCAGTATATCGTAACAAAAATATCACCAATTAAAAAAAAATATATTGCACAACTGAAGAAAATAAAAATCTAGTAAGAAATTAGAATATTAATAAGCGCTGAAAATATTCTTTATTTATATTAGTCTATTTGTTTTTAATCCTTGAATGTTTCATCATTAATAATTGTATGTATGTGTGCATGTGTGCGTATGCATTTTGTTGATAAAATTGATTAGTTTATGAATAACTAATTAAATTAGATAATTACCCTGCATAATATGTGTGCCATGAAAACATATCGTATTTCAGTGCTCAAATAAGAATTGTAAAAATTACTATTTTAGCTGCTCTTCACGAAAAAAACAACATATATAGTAAAATAAGATTTAGAGTTAATCAATGCCAGTGGAATCGATTCTCGGTCTTATCTCATGACAGTAGACAATTTCACAATAGCGTCTTTCAGCTCAATCTCGCGAAAATTTACTTTTCTGTTCGTTACCTTATCGAACTCATTGATAATAAGACTCCGTTTTCGGTTTATATTGGGCGATCGCGAACAAGTACATCGTGCATTAACTCTTGAATTAAAACGAGAGCGTAATCGAATACGGAAAAAAACGGAGCGATATAAAAGGAAAAAGCATACGTGTAGTAATCGGAAGCTGATGGCAAGGTATCGACAGTGATGCGGGCATTGGTTTCCACGGCAGATGCCGTCTGACTGGAATTTGCCATCCTCGTGTCCGATGTAACAAGTCTGCCGAATAGATTTCTCCATTGAGATGCCTCACATAGCTCGATAAACAGCTCTTCAATAAAATAGTGTGATAGTCGAAAAACACATGACAATTATTAGAAAATTTAATTAAAATTTATTGTTTTGCATAATATGTCTGTGCTGAAAATCGTCTCTTCAAAGGATGACAAAAGTTTTGCAATTTTTCCAAATTTTGGCAGGGGGTTGCTTCGTGCATAGCGGGAGGTCAACCCAACGACTTATAAATACGATATCAAAGGATGCACCGAGACGATCTATCGTGGCGGTTTACTAGCTCGCATGCGGCAAGCACATGCTCAATGCTCGAACCTTGCCGAAAGTAGCCGCGTAGCCACCAACTTTAGACAAGGGACGTTCTATACTTGACCTTAATGGCACTGCTCCAATGCGCCACCGCCGTGGCGGTGGTCCCGAAGGTCCTGTCTTTTTTTGTCTTTATTTTTCTCACTCTCCTTATACCGTTTGTATTTTTAATTAATCCTCGTTCTCCCGCCGCGTCTAGCTATCAGTCGAACTATGCAAATGCAAATGAATGAATATGCAATCTTTTGGTATCAAAATCAGGAATTACACAATCCTTGTTATTCGGAGAATCCGAATAATCGGTTAAATCCGATAGATATATTTCTCTTTTTTACGTTTCGTCCGCGTAACGTAATACAGATTAGCCGGCGCGTATCGAGCGTAATCTCGATACCTGCTACATTCGTCGTTAACCCGATAGTACTCGAATCGAGAATACTCTGGATCATGATCGGAATTTCACCATTACTGCAGAGAAGAACGCTCGCCATGCGGAATTCTCGCGCGCGCGGAAGTACCTCGGAGTCCCCCGAGTCGGAGTCTCTATTGCAAATATTGCGCGGAATGAGAAATTCCTGGCGCAAGATGCGTCCGTGCGCGCGCGCGCGCGCACATCTTTTTGCCGTCACACCTGTCCGTCTTCAGTTGCATCGGGATATGAGTTTCAACGGCATCTCAAAAAGTACGGATTCCTCGCGTGACGTTAACGCCGTTCCGCTCGCGCACGTCCGCGCGCGTCAAATACAGCAGCGCGTAAGCCGATTATCATTACAACGAATAATTCTCGCGCCGTCGCGCGCGACCGTAACGAGTTTGCCCGGTATAATCGCGCCAAGTTAAATTGGAAATTACTTAATTCGCGTGGCGCGTAGAAAATTCCATCGCCCTCTTGCTACGAAAATTACGAGGCGTCTCTCGCTCTGACATCAGTATTATAGGATTGTTACAGAAACGAGCGCGCGCCCCGGAGCAAAGTAATTTACACAAATGCGATTCTCCGATCTTGATCGGGATTTTTACTGCGCATTCTTCTGATCGATAAACACGCCGTATGTGCAAGATTATTTTAATCCTTTCGGTAACACCCGCCTCTTAAGGGGTTTCATTCCTCTTGCAGTCGTCGCGGTCGCCGAGCGGATCGAACGAGTCCGTACAAGTGCAACCGGGCGAGATACCTGGGTACGTTGTTACTCTTGAAGCTGACCATCACTCCGTTCTCCGGCTACCACGGTGGTCGCACGCTAGGCCGTATCACACTCGGCCGCGCATACAAACAGCACGCACGCACGCACGCACACACGCGATTCGACGGGAAGGCGCCGGTGCGGGAAAAGAAAGAGAAACACTCACGCCACGTGTACGGGACGACCAGAGAACGCAACAGCACGCATCCTTCCAGCCCCGCGTTTCCGGGCAGACTGTCGAACGGCCACGCTTCGTGGCCGCTCTGCCCCCACCCTCTCATTGCATCGGCTTTCCGCCTACCCCCTCGTTCCCTTCTTTCATCCGCCGCCGCCACCACTGGCGTCCTCGACAAGCGCAACCCGCACCCTTTGGCTCTTGGATAGCGCATCACATCGATGCCACAGAGGCCAGTTCTTACATGAATTGAAAGAAAAAATGCACTTCGGCATGTAAGATATCTCGGCTAATAGAATGCGCAAACTGGTACATTGTTTGCAATGTTTATGCTGGACATAAATTCCACGCAGGATTTGCATGTAGAATGGTAATTTAAACTGTTATTAGAGAGTGCGTCTCGTAAATTCGTTAAGTGAATTGTTTTTTTTCGCATAAAAATCTCAACACGAGTTATTTAGTATTATTTTTTAATTAACGTATTGTTAACGGGAGAAATTGGTTAAATTTAGATAAAGACATGTATATATCGATACAAAGGTTAATTTAAGATTGATATAATTAATTAATTAAAGAAATGTACAATCTCCAAGATGAGTTATATTGTGCGATCATTCTTTGGATTCGCAAGATTCCGTGCGAATCTTTTACTGACACTTTGACTTATTAGATAAACGCGATGTTTCATTAAAGTCATTGAAGTTAAAGTGAGCTTTAAAGAAGAGGGAAATTGTTGAATCCGTCCCTGTGCCGCCGCCTCTAGTAAATGCATCCTTCCGTCGTCTCTCCCAAGTGCATCGCTTCGCCGTCTCTTCGCAAGCATATCTTTGTCCCGTCTCTCTCGAACGTATCCTCTTACTGTCATCAGTAGCGGATTCGTGCATTCCGGCACCCCAAGTTTACAGACTTCATTAAGATAGAAATCCCCTCCAGTTATCTCAATCTTTTCGCCTTAGCGTCACATATAATCACAGTTCACTACAATTAGTTCTTTTCTCACCATGTACTTTGCAAATTCCCATGTAATTTATTTTTACACTTGAAATAAGTAGATATTTCCTTCTTTTCTCTCAATGCCGGGGCGATTGTAGACCTATATGTTGCGGATTTTAAGCCGTATACATCACTGTCCTCGGCAGACCGACATATCTCCGCCTGCCGTAAATGCAACCACCCGCCGCCCCATGAGCACATCGTTTTGCAGCGTCTCGCAAGTGTGCATCATTCATCCCCGCCGTCTTTCGGAAGCATGGCGTTTAGGGACTCTCGTAAGCGCACCGTTCCGCTAGCCTGCGGTTTACCATCCTTTCTTTCATTGTCCCCCACAATCCGTCTCTGATGACAACCGGCGCAGCTCGCGCGGAAACCCACGTTTCCAGCTGGCTCAACACTAGGTACCTTTTCGTCATCGTCATTGTATAGGACTGAGTTTGTATGTTTTACACAATCTGCGTGAAAAATTTGATAAAGAAACTTTTAATGATCCTAGATAACATTTTAATTGCACCAAGGTCTCGTTACATTTTAGCTTAAATTTGTCATTAATACAACCATTTGAGCATCTAATTATTATAGTCGAAGTAAAAATCTTTTTGTACAATGAGTATAACTTTTATTCTCTAAAAATTTTATTTAAAGTTTTGTAATCTTTAAAAGAGCTCTCAAAGTTGATTGAGACTGATCCGTGTGACAACTTTTCTCAAAATTATTCAGGTAATTATTTACGAATCTGAACAGAATCCTTGCGTCCACGATAAATTAGAATCAAGAAAGATTTTCCGCGGCGGTCTGGATATACTTGTCAACAAGTATATCACAAAACTCGAGATTAAAGTACGTCCGAAATATTACATAGGACTACCACGTATCCGGGGAAGAAACTTCATTTCACAGTATTTCCGGGTTCGTACGACGGACACGCTGGAACGCGGGTAACGAGTTTCAGCGGGAAACGGTGCTGCGGAATACCGTCGGCGCGGTGTTATTTCATGCGGATTTTGACGTAGCGTTCGTTACGCTTAAACACCGGTTCCCGCGTATGCACTTTCACGGAATCCCACGATTGAACTTTCCTGTCACGTCCATACCTTTCGGCGTTCAAGTTCCTCGTGGGTTTCCTCCAAGAGAGGCCAGCTCTTTGGTGATTTCTCTCAAAGGCAATGAGTTCTCTCGTCAAAACTGCTAGCCGTCATTCCCGAAAGATCCCAAAAGTCTTACGTCGTCGCAGTAAACTTACGATCTTACCACGAGTAACGTGTCTAAAACAGCCACGTAATTATGATGATTCAGAGGGAATTTGTTATGACTTATCGCGTGACAGAGAGAGAGAGGAGAGAGAGAGAGAGAATCTCCTCATCTCATCGGAGAGAAACTTCGATGAGAAGTCTGCCTGCGATAAGCGAAAATAATTCAACCGCCATTAATGCTCCAGTGATTTCTTTTAGCCTGTACGCGTACGTAGATAATCTTCTTTCGTCTAGGATTAATTCCGCGCTCGTTTAATTCAATCTCGCCGCGCGAGATCAAATCGTTATCGCGCCAGGTGGAATATTCCACTTCGGGCTCGGCGTGTTTCTCAAAAAAGCTACATTAAAACGAATGATTATATTAGATGTGCAAATTAATTGCTGCTAATTAGATGCTCTTTTTTTAAAGAAATTAAGCCGTTCTTTACTTTCTTTTTTTCGAGAGAGGATTTGTCAGCTGCCCAATAGATGGAGAAAAGTATTAGAAAATGATGACAAATATTTTGAAGATTCATATGCTTATTATTTCTTTGTAATAAAGGCACACTTTCTTCCCAAAAAGCCCACCGAATTAATTTGCGCACCCAATAAAACCTAGTAAAAACATCTGCGTAGATGAATGTACGTTACTTTTCAAATAGCAAAGTCTACGTTCCCTTGCCTGTATTTTGAATTCCTAACGACACCATGGATATACAATGACGCAGTTTCGAAAGATGTTTCCTGCAGGTCCATTCAGCAGCAACGTTGCTTTGCACTTGTCGAGAGAAATTCGAGAGAAGAACAGGTGAGTAGCGCAGGCAGGTACTGCCTGAATTCTTCTTGCTTTCTTCTCGCTATTGTCGACGCAGGCTCGAAAGATTGCTGCATCTACCTACATCGTACACAAAAGTCCACGTCCGCCAACAGGTAAAACGTAGTTGCGTTTGTTTAGAAATAAGCGTTGAACTCGAACTTACAAACGTCGAATGACTGCCTGACCTTCTATTCGTTCATCCGCCGAGGGACTTCACGCAGCTTTGGCTTTTGTCACGCTCGAGATCGCCTCGGCCGTCGTCTACCTGTTATTAATCCGGCTTTTGTTCTCGTAGCATGGGACAGACGCCATCCAGGTCATCAACATCGAAACGAAATTACGAACGTTCTGCGGTCAACGCGCCGCAGGTCCCCACGAAAATGGCAATTTGCGATTTAACCCCGCAAAAGAGCACTTTTTGTGCACTTCCGTGGAGCGAGATTAACTCATTCTGACTGATCGTCCGACACGACCAGTCAGATTCTTTGTTTTTATCATGTGCAAATGCATATTTTCAGCATCAGTGTAGTTGCACGCTCTTATATCACACGCTCTGCATTATTCGTGATTTGTGGATAGAGAATGATAAATAGAAACACGGTTGATTGAAAGTGAAAAAAGGGCTACTATTTCTTTTCATTTTCCACTTGTTTTCGATATAACATTTATTTTTCACGCTCACCTTCGATGTAAAAAGATGGGACGCATTACTCCGCGGGTATTGCGCTATTATGCTGCGTTAAATATTGACTGGCTCGATTGCCGCGAATGGAGAGAGATCGGTGGCGCGCGCCATTCAAATAACTTCTTGAGAAAATATTGGGACTCGGTGTTCCGGACAAAAGAGGAGCAAAAGAGCGGGCTATTCACATGTGGCGGCTGCACATGTGTGCGCGAGGGATGCTGTGCTCAGAATATCAATGAGAAGCGCTAGAGATCAGCAGAAAACTTTCTGGACCATGTGACGACGCAGCGGGAGCTGTGAGAATGGTCAGGAGGGCGCGCGAATTGCCCGGAACGCTGCATATATACGAGTGCAACAAACTTCGAAAATGCTTCTAGCCCCGGAGGTGCGACCTTGCCGTCGAATCGAGAGTCTTCGTTCCTCTCCGAATCGGTTCGAAAGTAAGGCAGGGATCGAATTTCCGTGGATCCGATCTCTTCTCGCTACCTTCGCAAAGTGACCACCTTATACATAAATTTCCACTCTGTCGCATCATCCCCCAGACGTTCCACAGCGGCAAGCAGAACGTCGAAGTTTTAGGGCGGCACAAAGCGCTCCGTATTAAAGTATCGTAAATCCGACGACAAATGTGTCGAGGGAAAGAAGTGAGAGGAAGAAGAGACGAGGAAGTCTCTTCGTAAAAATTTTTTCGTCGCAGGAAAAGAGGATTTGAGGTCATTAAAAGCCTCTGAGGAGGCAATTCGCGGCGGAGAATTGCAGTCTTAATATCCATAAGATAGCTATTATTTGACGGTTATTCTCCCAAGTGGTTTCTATGCCTCTTTCGTGGGGCTGCCGATGCTGGTGCGGAGTCTCGCCTTATCCGCCAGTCGGATGACAAACTGAGTGTCAAAGTTCAATACTTTGGTATGTGCAACGCATACGCGTGCGGTTCTCGAGCCCTCGCGAAACTCACATCGCCGTATTCTGCTAAGACATTCGCACACGAGGGTTGCGAATAATTGACGGAATAATTACTGGGTTTTCGTGGTGGAATCATCTGTGTCGCTCGGAGCAAAGCGAAGGAAACGCCAATCCATGTGCCAGGAATGAGATTGAACTCGGCGTGGTATCATTAAGTTGCCGGTTCCGCAGGTTCCTAAGAAGCTTAAGACGAGCATAAAAGCAACGTTGCGCGGCGACGACGACGACGACGACGACGATGTCGACGACAACGGGGACGGTTAACGAGATATCTGAAAACAGACGCTCAGTAACGAGAGGATTGTACAACGAGCAAATTTAATGTTGCCGGTCGAGTAAACGCGCCGCGATGCGCTCACCGCGATGTCCACAATGGACGTCGCAGGTGCGACTGTAAGTTATAATCGCTTCGACGATAAAATCCGCAAACCAACTTCGAGGCGAAGCCTCGCTAAATCTGCGGGCTGCGCTGCATTATTGCGGATTCGAGCCACATTCGCTTCATTACTGTTACAACGGAAATTGCTTGATAACTGTTAGTCGAACTAAAGTTAACTCGACAAACGCGTTTCGACAGCTCGCGACTGCGTACGCTCTTTGTCTAATTTAACAATACTGCGGTCACAAATACATACTCACGGTACAATTAGAAAAGATAAAGGCTGCTTTTGAAAAACTTTCCACGAATGTCGCGGCATTCCCGCTTTTATTTTGTCACGTAGGTAGCCGTATAATCCTGGCATATTTTATGAAGGAAATTTGAATGTTGTGCGCGTTTTCTCATATTCAGCGAGGAACAAAGCCGCGGTGCCAAGAGAAACAATTTGTAAGATTTACTAAAATTTATGAATCGTGCAAATGTCTACAATTAAATCATCGCCATGGTCGCAAATATTTTTTATTATTTGACCTATTATACCAGACGTATCTGTTAATTAACGGACAAACTTCTGTCCTAACGAGAAGAACGTTTTCCAGAGGAGAGGAAACTTTTAAAGGTAGGAATGAAATCGTAGAGGAAAGACTGAAAAAGACCCGCGAACGGAACACGGTGATAAAAGAAGAATCTTACAAAGTTCTCTCTCGTCCACGTTGTTGGCCTAACAACGTCGTAATACCTGTTCTTATCTTGCCGACGTGGGCGAGGAAGTGATCTTGCCAACGTGGGCGAGGAAGTGATCCTCTCCTTCTTCAGCTTAGCACTGAATTCTACCCGGATTACCGAGGGTACGTGGGAACCGGTGCACGAACATGCAACTAAATCTCAGTACTTTGTTACTAAACGCTTACTTCATTTCTAAATGCGGCTTAAACGTTGGTCGATTCGTTAAATTCTACCGATCCGCTCGGTGGAAATAAACATCTCTCTACAGAGTGTCCTAGATTCCTGATATCCTTATTTATCTTTGAATTAATTTTAGATTTAATATATCTTTAACACGTCTCGTCAATTTTATGTAATTTGCCATCTACGTCATATGGTTCGTATTTTTATATTTCTCGTATACGTACATATATGTATCTCATGATACTTATATGTACGTATATAAAAGTACACAAGTTATCATGAGCCATCGGTGACCTACGTGTTAATGAATTTATATTACATGTAGCAGTAAAATGTTAATAGACACATGTCTCTGATAAGAGATATTTGTCATCATATACAAAGATAAAAATAAAAAAAGTGATGCTAAAATAATAAAATGTCTAATAACGTTGCAGCTTGAAATATTTTATCAAAAAGTCAAAGCTCCCTAAAAAGAAGTGGAATTTTATTCAGTTTCATAGAATTTTTCCGAACGAAAGATCGACGGCTATATAATTTTTCTTCACGTGCGCGTATCACAGTGGCTAAAAACGATAGATTTCTTCCCGCGATTCGACATGGAATCGGTCGTGTAAGGATGAGGAAGAGACGGATCTCGAGATATTGTTCATCAATAATTTATCGTGTTGCGAGAAAACGGTGGCAACCTATGCACGAACGAAATGTGCGACGCGAGCGCACGGAAATAGAAAAATATTTCATCCGACAAAATAAATAAAGGAAACTACAATAGTGAATAAACGATGAGTTTCGGAGAAGAGTTACATGTTTTAAACATGTATGTATTTGCTTAACATGCATTTTCGATGCGGTACTGTGCTAAAGAGACTAAAAAAAAAATTAAAAAGAAAGAGAGAAACATGATGTATGCATCTTCCAAAATATAATGTTTCTCATATAAAACTCGAATGAAAAAATATGCACTATTCGATTTTATGATTTATGATGTCGCAGTACAACTGCGAATACACGGAATTTTTTCGAGCACCCGACATGCTCTGTGTGTGTGTGTGTGTGTGTGTGTGTGTGTGTGTGTGTGTGTGTATGTGTGTGTGTGGTTTATCGCCGCGTGATAAAGGGCAATCTAAGTGATGAGGGAGGAGAAAGAGTAAAATGGAAACGCGGTAAACGCGGCGGGAAAAGATAGGAGGCGAATATTTGCGGTTCGAGTGATACTGTAAAGAGTGCAGAGTCGAGAAACGCCGCTTCTACCATGAGCTGAATTGAAGCTGAACACTATGAGGATGACCGCGCGCTCGCGAAACAATTACGGCGAAGCATATTGCGGGATTGCGAGGCGTGTTTGGCCCTTTGATAACGCGAGCCCCGGGATTTATGATAGTTTCACGGCCCTAAACCTAGCACTTTTCAATGTTGCACGTCGCAGCGGACGCGCTCGCACGAGTAATTCTACGTTCTAAATAATTAGGGCGTAATAATCCATGGGCATGTGAATATCTTACTTCCGCGGCCATCGCTGGCATTTAAGCGTAGTTAAGGGATCACACACGGTGCGGTCCATGAATTCGGAGACTGATATTTTTATGGCCATTTTAATGGCGGTATATAGCCATTTCTGTTTAAATTATGTTCTCATAATCTTTGTCTAAATGTACGAATAATTTAATTGTCAACGGTGAACTGATCTCGCATACGTTACTGTTTGTATTTTTTAAGTGTTTTTATAGATTCGAAAGAAGAGCAATGTGTTGCGATCAAGTTTTTAAAGCTAGTTTATCTGTAAAAAAAAGTTTGGAAATGGTTAGTAGAAAAAGCTTATGGTGAAAAGGCATTAGCTCAAGTAAACGTCTTTTCGATCAAGAAAATTGCGGTTTCAAGAGTTGCGAGTAAAAACAGTGCTCATGACTTTTCTCGATAGTCAGGGAGTAATACACAAAAAGTTTGTGCCAGAAGGTACGAAGATAAATGCAGAATATTACAAGAATGTAATGAATCATCTGATTAAATGGACACAACACATTCGTAGTTTTGCATTTGCAATATGTAAGTTTTTTATTTTGTACAACGCGCCAGCTCATTCAATAGCGATTGTACGACAGTTTTTAGCTCAAAAACAAATCGTAATATTAAATCACTCATCACCCCCTTGTAAAACGGAAGAAAACGATTCCTAATGGAAAGATCAATGGATTATCGATGGATTACTGCGATCATTACATATTGCTTGTGGGGTCGGTCTATTAATTCCGTGATTTATTAATTCGCGTAATTCGATCCAAGATCTCCACTAGTTTTGTGTCATTCTAATGGTCCGCCATATGCAAGTATTTCATTGCTGCGCGAGGAGAAGACCGAGAACGCACACGATGATTAGAAAACTATCTTCCTTTATCGACTTATAAAGTTGTCTAATATCTTTTGTCTACGATGTTTTGGCGACTTAATAAAAGCATAATGAAAGTGCTCAGGAAACCGGATTGTGGATGAGAACAGCCAATGTGAAAAATAGCGACGCGTACTCTGACATTTATTATCCCAACGTGCCGTTCTCACGCAAATGACTACGTACGCATTGGACGTCGACGAAACTTACCGTCGTAAGCTCGCATCTAAACGCGCGGCCATTGCGGCAAGAAGTTTCACGTGGGTTCGGTGAAATTGTCCCCGAAAGACAATTTATACCTGTCCGGGCGTCCGTGCGACGTAAAAATATCTCTAACCATCTTCCTCGATCCTTCTCTATTCCCCTAAAAGGAAGAGGAAATCTCTCATTCTGTATTTTTTAAAGGAGATTTGACATTTGATAAATATACATTGATATTATTCAGATTAATCTTCATAAAATTCTTTTTAATCATGCGATATGGAATCATGTTACGAATTACTCAGATATCTAAACTTGTACATGTGCTTTTTTTAATTTATCTGATCAACTATTAGAAAGATTGAAAAATGTCTCTTTTAATTTATAGATTTTAGATACATTTTTCTACAACACTCTTTCTCTCTCTCTCTCTCTCTCTCTCTCTAGTGAGCAATTTGACGTCTACGTATATTATTATAAAAGAGAGGCTTTCTACTATAAAATTCCATAAAATAAGGATCAAGTATCGCGCGCCTTCAGGTGCACTCGACGCCTTCTACTGCATATTTACAAGGCAAAGTATTACGTTGCAAATTACTCAGTTCTCGCGCGAATCTATCTTCAGCATAATATACATTTTCCTCGTTCCATCATTTCAATAACGGATATATGACGATCGTGTAGGCTGTGTGAATTGCACAGCTGCGTTTAGACACGACGATTATATACCGAAGGAAGGGTAGTCTCGACGCGTATACAGCTGAGAAATCGCGCGATATTCTATTCGCGCTCGTCCTCGAGGATCCTAGGGAGCTATTTGGCCGTATCAGACGGAGGCAGATTTCTTTTCTCCAGATTTCCCCTCCCCTCCTCACGTAGAAGAGATTCGTCTCTCACGCTCGGCGAGATCCGTATCGCGATCGAGAGATCCAGATAGATTCCTCGCATCCTCGCCCGCGTCATCGGTCCGCTGGCATGGAAATACGAGGCTTCTTCTTCCATTGAGCATATAAGAATTCCACATACACGAATGTGTGCATCGTAATTTAAGACTCGCATCCATTCGTCATAGTCGTCGGTTGTGCGCCCGTTTCACCATTCAAGAGCTGTGCGATCTCCCGAGAAGAAGCGAAACCTTGACAGTTTCTCGACGTCATCGACGTCGTCGAAGGAAAACCTATGTCAGCCAACGATCGTAATTGCTTCCGAACTCATAGTCTCGTGAGAACTCGATGCGAAAGTAGGTCTCTTAACAGTTTGTTAGAGGGAACGCGTCATTGTATCTCACTGTAATTAGATTCCAAATTTCTTCGAGCCAAGCCCGGAGGCCTCATCTAAAAAGAGAAATTTACTGAAATACACACACACACACACACACACACAGTGCAAATACATTGTGACGATTTATACGATTTATACGATATACTTTTAACGCAAATTCGTCATATTCCTACTGGTTTTACTTGTCTGTCGAGATAAGCAGTACCGAGTAATCAGTGATTTAAAGAAACGTCCGTTACGGCGGAAGGAACTTGGCTTTTCGTGCACGTTTTGCGATTTCTATAAGCTATTTATCGCGTCGCGCGCAGCTCGCGATTTACGATTTCCACGGGCTACGAATATTTTTTTTTAATGCTGCGAACCCAACATTCCTTATCATCTTCGACCGTGCGATTCTCGCTATACCTATGATAAAACGAGCGTGAGCGGCATCATCGCTAAGCAGGAAGCACTGACTAAAACCAGATTTTCTTGAAACGGGATTAAGTATTGCGCTGTTACTGAACAAACTTTCCCAGCGTGAACTTTAACTGATAAAATTATTAACAGGACTTAAGGGGTTAGACCAGTGTGATCGACCGAAAAAAATAGGTAATATTTAAACGTGAATTGTCGGAGAAATAGAAAAGCTAGAGACTTGCGGTTTGGCACTTTACTTAAGTACATCATAAAGGTATGAAATGTGCAAAATAAAAAAAATATTAGTTGGAATATTGTTTATTAACATATTAAGAAAAGTTGATTTTTTAAAACATAAGTAATCGGTGTCGACGATTCCGCCATATTGGATGGTCTGGAATAAAAGAAAAAATAATATTATTAAAGTATATTGTATTCTCTAAGCATTGACCAAGATTTTTTCAAAAATTTTTTTAATTTGACTGGAAAAAAATTTTTGAATTTTTGGTTCGTGTTTTTGCACCAAACTTGTTAATTCATTTATTAATATTTTGCAAACTAACAATGATATTGCAAAAATCCTCGGTCAATGCTTAGAGAATACAATATACTTTAATAATATTATTTTTTCTTTTATTCCAGACCATCCAATATGGCGGAATCGTCGACACCGATTACTTATGTTTTAAAAAATCAACTTTTCTTAATATGTTAATAAACAATATTCCAACTAATATTTTTTTTATTTTGCACATTTCATACCTTTATGATGTACTTAAGTAAAGTGCCAAACCGCAAGTCTCTAGCTTTTCTATTTCTCCGACAATTCACGTTTAAATATTACCTTTTTTTTTCGGTCGATCACACTGGTCTAACCCCTTAAAGGGCATCATGTAACGTGTCTCAGAAGCATCGGGAGTCATAAGTTTTACGATATGGAAGTCGAATTTTAACTATCGAAAATTTCATAGGAACGTACCGCGTGTATATACATTCGCAAAGCGAGGCAAGATTCGCGGGAGTACGAGCGGCAAATTTCTTGCGCGCGGAATGCACGTCGACTTCGAAATTCACGGACGTAACGTGCGATCGATAGCACAAGCTCCTTGAATACCGTAAAGGGCTGTTCTCGAAAGTGTAACGCACTAGGGTGATGAAAAGCGTCTTGGTCGTCTCGGCTGAGGTGCGACGTCGCGCAATATTGCTCACCTTGCGTTTTAGCAGCAATCAAGATTATCGGGGGAAAAGAACGGTTTTTAGGTCGATCGGATAAAGATTCACCATGCTATTACGCCGCGTGAAAAAATTCGTCGGGAAGATTTCCGTCGTCCTGCCAATCGCGTGAACTGCCAAGGATTATCGTGCTCGCGTTCGCCAAAAGCGGCTTTCGAATTCGTCGGGAAATACCGACCCGGTATTATTCAACTTCCGTCGCAGTAATTCTTCTTTTCTGGTCGCGCATAGCAGCGTTACTGGATATTCTCCGTCAGACTTCAAGCATCTATTATTCACGATCTCAAGCAGACAAAGTTTTATGAATATGTTTCCGGATTCACGGAAGATTATAACTGTAGTTAAAAATTTAGTGTTTAATATCTTCTTGCAGCAACAGAAACGATGAAAATAGTAGCAATACTGAACTCATGTCATTATTAAACATAATTAAATGAATAAATTTACAAATAGCGCCTTATTTACTTTCTGACACACATTTATTCATTTAATTAATTAATTAATTAAAACTCTGGTATAATTTCGTGTGTTTTCTTTTTATGAAACCGCAGTCATCTTTCTACCCACTTAAAATAATCACATAAATAAACTCGACTGAACTTTATTAAAACTCGAGCATATTTCCGAAAAATGCTTATTTTGCACAGTGCACGAGTCGAATGAAATCCTACAAGTTCGTACAATCATTTGTTTCTGAAGTCTGTTTTCATCTGTTTTTTTAAACAAATACTGTGAACAACGGTGTAATTAATACTGCGATTCGAGAACACTGGTTAAGTGGTCGAGGTTTCGCGA
This sequence comes from Ooceraea biroi, assembly GCF_003672135.1. Classification (NCBI taxonomy): domain Eukaryota; kingdom Metazoa; phylum Arthropoda; class Insecta; order Hymenoptera; family Formicidae; genus Ooceraea; species Ooceraea biroi. The sequence continues at coordinate 6,267,592 of NC_039506.1, forward strand.
GGTTGCACGAAGGTTCAACGTTTGCGTGCAATGGAGGGTGTAGCAGCAGGGTCGAAACGTGCACAAGCCATTTACGTATAGTTACGAACATTCATTTTCTTTGCTCTATACTTCAAACTGACGAGGCTATCTTGGCGGAGCGAGGAAAGTAAAGTTTACGGACAGGATTCCAGCCGTAGCCGCCCAAGAGATTTTGCTCGTTCCGACTCGAGGGGAGCCCTTGAAAATGGCCTGCTACGACTTGCAGATTTCTTGGCGGTGCTCCGCGCCGTATATTAGCATCGAATTAGGCGGGCCGATTAATGTTTGGCATGTTCGCGCGATCGAGAATCTCTTCGCTCCACAGTTTGCTACCGTTTTTTTGGTCAACGATTAGATGACGCGGTGTTCCGCGAGCTGGAAGTTTGCGTGAGCCTCCTAAATTACATCCATAATCAACAACCTCGAATCGTGTTATCGCGTAATAACGCGGTTCAGTTTCTGACAGTTTCTGAATCGCACTAACACGCGGTTTCGTGCCTTTCGAAATTCATCCTTTGAAAATTCCGTAATTTGCGACGAGCAAATTAGTGCGATTACGGTCTTGTACTATTTTTCTACGTTAATGCTTTTTTTATTTTAGAACTCTTCTTCTAGTTAGATGAACCAACAAATAGCGGCCAAGCGTTGACTCCCCATACGTATTCCAATTGATTTTCATGCAAAGGAAAACTAAATGCTCAGTAACATCGTCTTCTCTCCGATATTTTACATTGCTCTGCACGTTCCTCGCGTTCGCGACGCGCGACGCGCAAATCTCTCTGCGGACGAGACGATTAAAGTTTCGAGCGCGCGGCATTCATAAATGACGTCTCGGGACACTCGAAACTCTCGCGGAATTCCGTCGGGAGATCCGCGCCCCGTCTTCCAACCCCATCGGGGGCAACCCCCGCGAAATTCCGCGTCGGCATGCGGCGCACGGTTGTTCCGACTTCGCCGCAAGATTGCCGAACTTTAGTCACGCTCGTCTGCGACAGGAGAGATGATGCTGCACTCTCCTAACACACGCTCGCGTGCCGTAAATTCCACCTTTTGTTTCTCACTTCTTTATTGTGAGAATAGACGTCCGGATAAAGCACAATGGCTGGCGAAAAATTAGCTACTACTATTAGTAATGAAAAATTGTTTCGATTTTTTTAGAAGAGGATAACAGCTAGATAAATAATCGCACAACACTGCCGATTTAAAGCCGAATACTAAAGAATTTGGTAAATGTTAAGATTAGCGACTAGGACATGGTTTTGACTAACTTGCAAACAGTTTTAGCTCTCGCTCATTGTTTATTGAAAAACTATGAACAATTAAAGATGGTAAAGTCGCCCCTAATTTTAACAGTTACCAAAAATTTAATAACTTAGTATACAATTGATATAATAAATCTGCTTGGGTATTGATTTTTCGTATATACATTGCAGACTAACAAGTTTATCAGATCGACTGCGAGTTCAATCGCGAAGACTTGCGAGCCAGAGCTTCTAATTGAAATAGATGTGGTCCCAATCGTTTTCTGCTCTCAATGCATCTATCAAGTACTTCCCGAAGTTGGCAAGCATGATCGACTAGATTTGTGTATTGTTTTCCCTCGCTTACGTCATCTGATTCTGGATCGCTATTGCCACAAAATATGAAACAACATTTTTCTTTTACAGACGGAGACATTTGTGATGAGAAGAAATTCATTGACGCGCGAATATATAAATAAGCTATAATTCTTTTGAAATTTACCGTTAAATTGGTTTAAAATTCAATATGTAAACAAATAGTCATATATTTCTTACTTATTTTATAGAAAGTTGCAAACTTATTCAAAAACGATCGAGCGGCTTATCATTGCGTTTATATTATATTATACACGAGTTTAGTATATTAAAAATCATACCTTAATCGTACCTTAAAATAATAAGAAAAGAGTTAAAGGAAATATTTAAGAGTAAAGATATGACTCTGGAGAAATAAATGCACAAGCGAAATTCAAAAATGTGACGGAGAAAATGTTTGCAAAACAACACGATCAAGTTCTGCAATAAATGAAATTGTGACACGATATTTTCCGCTGGCAAGTGGAATTCCACGCCGTTTGATATTCACTTATGGATGGTAAACATTTCGCGATTGCAAACTTTACGATTGCGATATGCACGGTTTATGAGGAGTAAATCAATTAATAAATTTCATCTCGGTAGCCTGAAGCGATTGGCCAAATTTAATTATTGACTCGAAAGGGTACGAAATTGCGATCACCGGAAATGAATAAATATCCGGTCAGAAGAACGTACAGATCAGTCCTCCTGCAAATCAGTCTGCCTTGACCCTTATTTTGTTAGATGAATGCAAACGCCGCGTTTTCAAGTGTAACACGATGAAAAATTGTATCCGGCTCGGTTATTGCGCTAAGAAGTATTTCCTTTGTGTTGCGTTCGATTTATTCACACGTAATGAAGTTCTTCAGCAGCTCTTTCAAGATAAAAATCTTTTTTCGAGATTCTTATTCGAAATAAAAACTTATATCTAATATCTCTATAATATAGTTATACATATATAATATAGTTATATAATATAGTTTATACTACAGAGACACATAATATAATACAATATTGGCAATAATATTGCTCTCAGGATTTATGGCTAAAATAATCTTTTTTTTTCTCCGCTGGAAAAACGATCGAAGCCGAATGTTAGTCTACGATTAACGCCAATTATGAAGCCATGATAAATACTTAAATTGGACGAACATCATCTTATATTACCGTCTATTTCGCGTTCAAAAATTGACCCAAAGGCAACGCGCAATGATCGAGTGCGAGTGCCACACGCAGCCGACGTTTATGACGTTTGATGAATGGTCGACTTACTGAGTTGAGAGTGCGAGATTATTACGTGCGTTTTGATTGTTCGCCGTGTTCGCGGGCGCTTTATGGTCACAATAATACCGTACGGTCTCACTTTCTTAGGCGCGAAATTACGCGTCGATTTCGCTTAATGAGCGAGTGCGCCGTGCCGTGTTCGTGTTCGCGTTCACGATCGCGTTTTGCGCACTCGCCGAGTTCGCGTGGCCGGGAGAGAAGCGCGCGAGAACCGCTTACGCAACTCGCCAGGGAGCGAGGGGAAAACCGGAAGTGCTCGGTCAAGGTAAGACGTTGCCTCCTATCCAGCGCGAGTGCACGGTTATACCGACCTGCGGTTTTCCGCGATAGCCTCCTCCGTCGTCTTCCTCGCACTATCGAGAATGCAACTCATGAGACGCCATGCGAGCCCAGAAGCGTCTTAAAAGTAAAAGTATCGGGTACCGATAGTGCTGAGAAGCCGCGAGGAGTAGTTTCGAAGCATCCATATCGATATTTTTACGGTGGCAACTGCGTAAAAGCAACGGGTAATGACGTCCTCAAACTTTTCCCAAAGGCGGAATGCGCTGCCGCGCTCGAATGCACGCTCACAAATTGAAAAGCAGATACCACGAAAATGTCACAAAGTTCAAAGGTATAAAGCTTTAAAAGGTAAAAGAAATTCGAGACAAAGTTGGGGATTTAATCGTTTATCTACATGATGCTTCACGTTTTTGCTGCACTTTTGATTGCCATTGCGAGCATATCACATTAGTTGGACGAAGTCCCACACACAGGATGCTTTTCTCAACGACGAAATGGACATTCCATTGCTGCTCGACTTGTGACCTTCAACGGGATTTTCTTAGCGTGCGTTTGACGTGCTAGGATGATTTGCCGATCGATGAAATTCCTTTTCAGTTCTTCAGGTAAATCTCGGTCAGTTTCACCGGTCTCCGCGTGATCGTAATGACACGATGCTTCTTGGGCCGATGTGTTATAATATAATAGATACGCTTCGGTTGGGCCTCCGACAGAGCCATCGCTTGCGTGGAATACCATGAAGAAAAAATGATCCCAAGTACACACAAGATGGAAGTAAAAATGCACAGATGCATGCTGCACCGGTTATCGTTTTCCAGCGAAACAATTTCGGGCGATTGCAGCGGATGCGCGTTGCAGCGGCCTTTTGTAACTTCGCAATCCATAAAAAAAAAGGCACGAGGTTGCGAGACAGAACAATATTGCGGATTACGAACGCCGTAAAAAAATTATAGAGAGCGCAAATGTTTCCGATAACGTACCTACCGCGACATCGGAGTTGACGTTATCGTTGCAGCCGCGCCTAAAAACGTGCAGACTGACTCGAATCTCTCAAGGCTGCAGATATTGATGGTTTTTCGCTATCGCGTTCCTCGGGTGTAACGTAATTTCCATTCCCGGAGACGTGACTACACGCGTCCGTCTGTATTCGGTTTGAGCTATTGTATAATCCAACATTCGGGAATTTGCATAGAAACAACCGGAGCTGGCACGTTACAAAAATGCAGGTAGAAAGGACGAAGAACAAGGCAATCTTGCTCGATTACGCTTCGCCCTGATCAGCGTGATCGCGACTTTAAGTAAACGAGGTGGACCTCGGCTAATAGTTTCTATGCTGATCCCGACATTCGTTCCTCGATTAACTCATTACCGGGGAACGAGATCGCAGAAATAACTGTGTGTTGGGTCCCCTTAACAATCGAAATTGTTATAGACTTTTATGAAAATGAAAAGAATTATGCGAAGGATGTTACATCCGATTCTAAGTTCAGCAGAATCTCGATATAAGCTTCACTCGATATTACCCTTTGTGTATATTCTTATCAATATTAATATTATCTTTTTCATATTAATAATTATATTAATAGAAGTAAAGCTACAACCTCTATTATATATATGTATTATGTTTCTTTTTTCTTCAAGATCAGCGATTATTACTTTATAAAAACAGGGTGAAGATGTGTGTTAACAATATTGAAAATACATTGTAAATAACTTTCATACTATTCAAATATTCACTATTAAATATTTGATACTATTATTGGAGATAGGCTAAGCGGATAAGAAAGTTGTGAAGCAGAAAATTATTTTGTATGCAAAGATTAGGAGGATTATATATGCTTGTAGTTTATAGGACAGCACTAGAAGATTGATTTCGGGATTAAAGAAGTTATTCGAGAGTTTTTGAATGTAGTTTTGTATGGTATTGGATTGAAACATATATTCGTTTTTTTTAATAGTTTTAATAACGAATATATATTACAGCCCATGTCATTAAAAATACTAAAAAACAAGGTGAAATACGTTACAACCTAATATCAATGTTTTTCTAATTTGTGGTATAACTGTAAGCATTATATTTTGTTACAACAAACAAAACCATTAAATCTAAAAAATTACTTTTTCAAAAAAAGATAACCAAAGCCAAGTCCATACGCTGCGGATTATTTAAATCTATTTTCCTACAAAACAATGATGGCAGAAAAATTTGCACCAATTAAACAAGTATTTAATGTAGAAAACTGCTAGTAGATCCACAAATATGTAAATTACTGTAATAATATTTAATTTTACGCGTTAACTACTTTTTATTTTTTTGTCACGGTGCAAGAATTATTCGTTGTAACTCCATTTTTCTAGTAATTTTCCCCGGCTACAATCAGTGTATATCAAGGTCCCATTGCAACAACTCTCGTAATCTGTTCCTTTTGTTCGAGCGAGAACAAGCAGACGATTCGACTGACTGAACAGCCAATTGTTGGCGGCTTGTACGATTTGGACAAGTAATCGATTCCTCATTGGCGCGTGATCATAGCGAATTCGGCGTCGCAGCCATGTGAACGAAAATTTTAATCGTGTTTTAACGATTAATTATTACAGCCCAATCCGAAACGAGCTTCGTTTACCAGCGACATACACCACGGCAGTTAATAACGACGCCGCCAACAAATGCAGCCGGTTTCATTAATCCCTGCGCCGACACGCTCGGCTGCACCAGCCGTTGTCGGCTGCGCGTAGTGGTAGTTTCGAACGATCGTTACGAATGATAAAGTTTTACCCCGGGGACGGACGCGGTAGATGTACGGATGCAGACCGACTGGTCCTAGGGCGGAAGTTCCTCTGCCGAAAGCGTAATCAGCCGAGGGAAAACGCGATGTCTCCGCAGCACAAAGTGCGATCGCGCTCGTCGTCGTGTTATATCGAGCTTTGTACATATTGTTTGTTTGAATCTCGATACTTATGATATGAAGAACAAGTCGTCGCTTATTCCATTTGTATGAAAAAATTATGCGTTGGTAAGTTTTCTCATTTTCATGAGAAGAAATTTGAGCGGCACAAATATTTGTGTATTTAAAAATGATTTTCAAGTTCGGGAAATTTATGAAAATTTGTACTTTCATTAGTCAGTCTTATTAATTTGTGTTGCATAATACATTATATTTATTGGAAGATTCTTTATTACATCCTATCGAAAAATCTTTATTGAATCTTTATTATAACAATATTGTAGCGTAAAACAAGGGGCAGATGGCGTCGTAATGATCGTAAAGGAAAACGATATTAAAAAGGACTAACTTGATCAAACTCCTAATCTAACTTGTACTAACGCGAAATGAGAAACGTAGATAATGATAAAAGAAAAAGAAGTCTGACAAAAGCAAGGTATCCTTTTTCGAATAACGATAGCGTTTTATATTCGACTTATTGTTTAATCAATATTTAGTCGCGTAATGAACTTGTCATTAAATATTGATCGGTTTTTGATTAACGGACTCCTAAGAATCTTTTACTATTTTTAAATATACATTGGCAAATTATATCGTTCTCGACTACATAATATCGTTATTTAACATTTGTAATTGTCTGATCCTATTTTACTTCCTCGAATAATTATTAATTCATAAATATACTTTACTCAAACGTTAAAATATGAGTAAGCAAAATAAATGTCTCAAAAACAACGTCAAGTAGTCGAGTCAACATTGAACACGTATCGGAGGAATCGCTATAATCGAGATGGAAGAGACGAGAGATTTTCTCCAGAGACTGGGAAACGAGATCCCATCGAGCTTCTATCTTGAGAAACTTTCAGGAGATCAGCCGGTATTTCAACAGCAATAACGGTCAACCCGATCATCCCTCGTTTCCAGGGAAATCCGAGGAATCATATCGTTCGATCTAACGACTCGGGACCAAGATCCTCCAGCCTTCCATAAAAAACGAGCGTTGTCAGTCTCAATCGGACATTTTGCAAATATGCAGTGATAGCTCGTTTCATCGAATTTTCTGGCTGTCTCGCAGAAACATCTCACCGAAATCATGATGCGATTCACGTACGCGACCAGCATAAATGGACGCGGTTCTAAAACGTACGGTGGTCCTAAAAGCGTTCCGCGAACGGCTCGTAAACACGAGTAAAATGGCAGGCGGGAGCACGAAGAAAATCCGGCAAAAAGAAGGGCCATCCCGGTAGTTTTTATCACCCACGAAGGGGGACGACGGTTCCTTCTATGATGATACTGTTCCGTAAATCCAGACGTTCCTATCTATCTCTTGCCGCTGTGCTCGACTCAACGTATCTTCCGTAAGATAGAGACATCAAAAGTGACGTCAATGTCTTATCTTGCGTATTTTACGATTAAATGAAACTTTTTAAAGTTTCCTTTCTCTGCGATAAGATCGATATTCTGTTCTGAAATTCGTATTGTTAATTTCGTCAGTCTTTTCCCCTAGGAGCGCAGCGTTGCTCGCATGAATGTTAGCGAGGACATAAATTAAACGGGGTAAGATGGAAGACCACTTATAATCATGCACTCCATGAAATAATTTTATTTATGTTTATTTAACGCGCGAAAACTCTCAACGACTAGAGTGTGCATAGAATAGCCATTAAATGGCGTTTCTAAAAATTAATGTGGATTACTTCTCTTTCTCTTTACCATTAAATATTACATTTAAATAGCTATTGTTTACTGGCGTATCTGGGTACAGAAATAGGGCAAAGTATTTTTCAATGGATTCGAATTATTTTTTACTTTTATTTTTATTCTTTTATTTTTATTCTTTTATTTTTATTCTTTTATTTATATTCGAATTATCTTTTACTTTTATTTATATTATCGTTTATTAAATAAGTATTTTTCTATTAAATAGATATTTCTATTAACAAGAGCAACATGCATACGTTCATAAATTCTGAACTTTCAATCATTGCAGCAACTGAGCGTTATCATATGTATCATACGTGAACCATACGTAGATCAATAAAGACGGGTATATTTTAGTGACGGTGTTATTCTTCAAAGTATCTCATAATGCAAAGCTCTCGCGGATACATAAAGTGATAACGACGCTTTTAAAAGCGATCGTGAGGAACGGCGAAATCGTTAAATCCAGACCGCCGTTTGTAATCTTGCAAAAAGCCGTGTGACAATATCTGGCCAAGAAACTTCAATGATACGAGCAAACTGCTGCAGAAGTATGTCGTTAAATGCACAGGTAGGCGAAACAGAGCAGATTATTTTAATCACTCGTCTGAAAACATCAAATGAAAATTGATTATCTCGCGAAATCCTTCCATTCGCTGCTGCGCAGAGACCGCGCGATTCGTTTTGTAAATTAACAATAGATGCGCTTCTGGCATTTATTAATCGTCCTTCTGCAGTAATTGCGTTTGGGATTTCGGGGCGAGCGCGCACGTACGGCCGATAGAAAGAGTCGTAAAGCCGACTGGATAGTAATCGAGTTTGGCATTTTTGTGGAGTGGATACGATTGGGGATCCGCAGGGAAAATTTGCGGCGAACGTTGCGGATTGTCGCACGTACACGTAGGAGTTCGCTACCTCTCGAAATGCCCCGGCCGCGATTAAATTAGGCACGACGAAGATACGCTTTGCACAGGAATTCCGGCGGTGTGGGATTCCCTGGGTATCGCCCTGATCGAAAGCATAACCAGCTACGATAATTCCCTAATGCCTGATAGAATAAGGGAGATTATAGCCTAATGCAATGTGCGTCCTGCAAAGCATTGTTGTGCAATATGTGTACGTATTATGTGTTCATTTACAGTTGCTATACGTCATTTCATACTCAAGCTGACCACAGTCGGTTGAGTAAGAACATACAATGTTAGGAGAAAAAGATAGCCATGAAAAGTGCCGTATAATGAAAAAATAGCATCAATCACAATTAGGTGTTAAAAATTATCCGAAAGGAAATTTGTTAGACAGAGTAACTAGATTTTGGCCCAGCTTGTGCAAAGATGCGCAGTACGAAAGAGCCGCGAGCGTCACACGCTAATTTGCATTTTATATTTGAAAGAAAGTTTGGAGATTAAAGACAATTTACGGTACGCCGGAGGCATTCGCAGAAATCGCGACCACTATTATTTTAATAAATCACGCGCTCACGCGGTGCACTCCCATTCACTCGCTTTCATAACTCATGCGCGCCTGGTCTAGTTTATGTCGGCCACGTGGACGTTCGTTTTTCCGCATTACTGAAAATTGTAACTAATTGTCGCGCTCCGCGATGAAAACAAATCGGTCCTCTCTAAATAGTCGGCTGAAAGTTGTCGAGTGCAACTGCGCAACATGTAACATACTTTGAATTTATCGAGCATTCCTTCATCGAATGGTTGAATGGTTGGACTGCGAAAAATAATCAGGTATTTTCCTGATACTAGAACGCATCATTAGCTATTGCGAGTTTACGATATGAAATGAAGGACTTTGACAAATGGATCAAAGAATTTGCTTTTTACATAAATGACACAAGCATTTATCAATTAATTATCCGTCAAAAGATAATTTCTGATTTTAAATAAAAACGAATCTGACTTAAATAAAAATGAATCTCTGTATACGTGGACTTGTACTCTCAAGTGTTTTATCGTTGCGCTAACATTTAAAATAACAGATACGAAAAGGTTAACAGTGTCGTAGACGCAGTCGTGACGATGGTTACACTTCGTGTAGCAGTACACTCTCTCTCCGTCGGGAAAGTTTTTGTATTAAATGCGAGGAATATCAGAATTGCTCAAGTTTGGCGCGTCGAGGCGCGGCCCGCCGCGCGACAAAAAAGGATTTCGAAGTTTTCCGCTTCGGAAGACGGGACAGTACCAGTGGAGATCGCATTTCGTGCGAGCACTCTCCCAGAAAAAAGAAGGAAACTTGTTTAAATCGCGCAACACGAGATTAGACCACAAAGTGACCCGGTTTCTCATTGGTCCCCGCGACGAATTGGAATAATCGAGAGCTACGGCAATTTCCGTTCCCACTTTAACTTATTCGAAACACCGCTGCTATCGGTCCATGAGCACGCGCGCTCGGGCGCTCGCGAGCGAATCGATTTAACTCTAGGAAAATTTCCCGTAATGAACGACATAACGGCATTGTGCGCGCACAAAGCCGGTGCACGATAAAAGAGCTACCGCAATGAGGAGCGGAAAATGTAGTTAATGATTCGCGACGCACGCGAAATCTGTGATGGAGAAGAGAAAAAAAGAAAGGTAACTTCACGCTTTGACCTGCGCGCGGATGCGCGAGAGAGAATGGAAAATCCGCGCGAGCAAGGTTGCTCCAGTTTTTGCGATTTACCCAGCTTTCAGGCTCGAACCCGACCTCGTCTTTCCTTTCATGGCAAAGATACATTGGACATTCATCTCACGGCCTCGTCCTCGCAACTGCTTCTTTTTACCGCTGCGTTTCATCCCTTTTCGTCATCAAAATTGCTAATTCGACCGACTCTTTCTATTCCAAGGACGAGCTTTTTATATCTGGAGATTACTGCAGTCACTTATGTCTAGTATGAGACCAATAGGCTTGGATTCGCGGTAATCCTCATTCACAAAATTAATTAGGATTCAATTAATTGACGATGTTTGCGCATTGCGCGTATAATACTAAAATGTTCCTGTTACGAGAAAAAAAAGAAACAACCACGAGAATCGTTCACGTAAACTGATAAGTTTAACCGTTTCTCCATCAGCCTTGATTTGTGTCCGAAACTTTTTAATTCTCATTACGAGCAAAGTTTTTAAGTAATCATTCCATCCCATGTTGGGGAGCCAAAGTTGTTCGCTTTCTCAAATTACAAGAAATTCGCTCGGACGAGAGGAAATTGGGGCGTTCAGTGAGACGAGTCGAACTGCGCGAGAATGTGCGGGGACTGTCCCCATAAATTTAGGGCGACTGACCATCTTACCGTACGCGGTGTATGGACGAAGATCCGCCGGCGGATTACGCCGGCCGAAATAAATTTCGCGGACGCGTTTCCGGACCGTTTCGCACAGTTCCCGAGCAACGCGAAATGATTCCGCGTGGACTCAGCTGAAAACGATGATAGCGCACACTGCTCCGATGAGTCCCGTTGTTGTCCCGAACAAATGGTTGCTCGTTTATACTGATTTCAATCCGCGTCGCGCTATCAATCGTACGATAAATCGGGCCGGATTAATTGAACGGCAAGCGATGAAAATCCGTCGATCAAATTCCCCCTTCGCCGCTTAATCGTCGGTATTCCCGACAATCTAAATATTTAGCCGACCCCTTCGCGACAGCGTAAACGGCCTGAACCCGAACACGATGGCGAATATTCAACGCTCGTGGTTTCATCATAAGAGAGTCGATGCACTTTTACGATCGAAATAATTGCGAAAGAACTCGTCGAATACTTCGATCAAAGAAAAAATGACACGCTATTTCACAAAATGACGTAACGCCTGACTCACACGCGCGTGAACGACTAAATTGCGAACTAGATTGTAAACATACTCTCACTTATCGCAATTTAATGTACCTATATATAAGAGAATACACAATAATTAGCGTAGGTAATATTGAGACAGCGGACAAACAACTTAAGTGCAATAAATCAAAGTAATGACATGTTCAACTGTGCGTTATAAATTTTGCAGAGTCACTGCAAAAAGTGTTTAACATTATTATTATTATTATTATTAGAATTCTATGAAATATAAAATTCTGTATAAATTTTATTTTCATTTTGTTTCGATAACAAGCTTTTCGAATATTTCAAAGCGTATTGTTACTCATATTGTGATAGATGTTGGCTTTCCATGTTTGGAGTTGAAACTGCTTGTCTCTTTTGTTAGACAATAAGCAATAGTTTTCCAAATATTAGCTTTTCGTTTGAAATAATTCTTGATTTTATTTTGATCTCCGTACTTGAGATAAACTCGTTCTATTCGCGTACTCTCCGCATGGATCACCGAAATCATCATCCTCAATCACCGATATGATTGTTCATTAAAGTAATTAAAGAAAGCGGACTTGTGATATGTTGATACATCCGAAATAAATTATATTTATATCATCTTCTCTTTTGCACTATCTTGATATTGCTGAATCTTTGCAAAATTGTTTCCAGCCCAGGCTGTTACCATTTCCTATGATTAGTGCCATTGCCTTATTTTGTTCCCGTGTGACTTGAACAATTATTAACAATAATTTTGAACATTTCCACTATTCTAACTACAGAACTACCGATCTCAGGGATCTCAAAGCTGTGGAATGAACGTTAATCATGCCTGCATCTGTCACTGCGAAATCAGTCGATTGATTATTACGGTCGACCATCCCCCTGAGATTTGTCCTCGAAACGCTCTGCCGGCGTGTATCGGGGACGGAACCCGTTAATATTCCGACAATTCCTCACCTCGATTTGGTATCCAGCGTACAAAGTAGGCGCGGATCGATCGTGCGATCGATGTCTGTGCGCGACGCGAATCCAAGGAATTCACTGCGATCGATCGACGGTCGCTCGTGGTCAACACCCGCGGCAGGCGCACGAGTTGGCACGTATGCACGTGCATGCACACGAGACACGCGTGCACGTCATATACGACTTATTCACTTTCACCCCGTGACACACGGCGATACGGGCTTGCACAGTCCACGGCCTGCGATGTGAAATAACGTCGTTCGTTAACGGGGACACGGAATCTCTACGTATGTACATGCGGGACGGAAAAAAAACAACGGAAGGTGTCTAACGAACGTATGCGAAATCGCAACTAAAAAAGTGCGCCGTTAAATATGACATTAAAACGGAATATTTACACGGCATTCGGGGGAGATACCACTCTAATTAAAATAAATAAATTGCGAGAAGCCAAACAAGGCGACGAGATCGCGTTTCGAGCAATTTCGCAACGAACGTGTGAATGGCAGACAGGCATGGTCAAATTGTTATGTTGGATCTGTTGATAATTCATCGAGGTATCATAACAATTATTAAACTGCGAAATTGTGCAATCGGTGTTTCTGTCCTGCCTGGGTAGTTTTACACACATTGCATAAAATATTTAACGTTACGAATCGAGTTAACGGTCGTGTCGAATTAAAACTGATAAAACTCCTAGATATTCAATCTCTCGACGGAATATTTTATCGAGGCGCGTATCGATCAGCTTCCCATCCACCCATTATGGATTAAGCGTTCGACGTACTCGACGGACAAGTTTACGAGCGTATCTCCTGGTTACATTCTCGCAATAACGGTGCGACGAAGTTATTAGCAAGTCAGTAAGTTGGAAAGTCATCGTAGTCGGACGCGAAGCTGCTTTCGTCCTCAGCAGCGAGCCAGATGCACAATACAGTGGAATTAATCGGAGTTCTTGCGGACAACGGCGGTGGGACAACTTCGCTCGAAATGGCACGTTATTCGCGCTGTACGCAACGATGGCTAATAGCGATGCAATAAAGGAGAAAGGAGAGAGAGACGCATAGAGAAATCGCGTTGTATTGCCACTCGTGGACACATAATGCGTCGCGTGGACAGAGTGAGAACAGGGCTCTTCCACTTCCGCTTAAATACTCCTTCAGACGCGAAGGCGACTTAAAGAAAAGCCCCATCTCGACATCGTTCGTTTACGAGCGTCCTTATTGCACCGGGACGTATCTTGGCTGCAAGATAAATTTTATTTCCCCGCATTTCCGAAAACTTTTCGAGATGCATCGTGAGATACGACAGATCCGGATACTGATACTGAGGGAGCGACGCTGAATTAACAATTATATCGAGTTACCGAGTTTGTAAATGCGTTTCTATGAAAACTGCACGCCAGACTGAACACGGTGAAGGAGCGAAGTTTGCGAACAATTGCAGAGACCAGGATTCCTTTATGGCGATGCTCGCGAATGTATCCCGAAACGACGCTAATTAAACTGTGATTCCAATCTTTTTATGAGATCTTATGTACTTTTCGTTCTTCGTTTCCGATTTCTGCAGAGATAATTTTTAAGTTCCCGGAGTACCAAAATGATATCTCACGGTCGCGCAACTTCCGAATGCGAGGAGAGTAATGGTCTCATCGTCTTCACATAAAACTGATTACATTCACAAATTGTTATTGTGTAACATAAAGGCAATTATGCAGGACGTGGATAGGAGAAATCGCAATTCCTAGATCGTTGTATCCTGCATATGACGTGATTCCAGCTTCGTTTCAAGTCACACCGATGAGCGAAACAGGATTAACGAGCAGGAGAAGCCGCGAGAGTGACAGGCACAGAAACGGGCGAAAGAAAAGAGCGTTCTGCTTTGAGGCAAAATCAAAGGAAAACAGCACACGAATGGAGCAATTTAAGGAAGAAAGGAGGACGAGAGAAGAAAAGGGAAGACAACACGAGCGATTACAGATCACGCGCGACAAAAGGACAGCCGTATCGCGAACATCCGTATTGCACGAGAGTTCCTGCGGAACTGACAGCACTTCCGTGCGGTAGCGTAAAAATCACGAGACCTCCACCTCTTCTCAACCCCATCTTGTTCCCTCCACTTCGTTCCCGAGCGGCGCTCACGTGACCTTTCACCTCCCGCCCCCACTGAGATGCACTCTCGCCCTCCGTCATCCTCTCCTTCCCCCTCCGCGCAGCACACGACGCCCCTTTCATGCTCGCTCCGAAAACGCTCTCGAAATTCTCGTCGGTGTCATTCTCGCTCCGACATTCCGGTCATGTCCCGCTACGATTGGTTTAAGCAAAACGATGGCCGAAAGGCGAGGTTATACCTCAAGCCAAATAGTACGTGGGTGTCTCTGGCATGTTAAAATTGGGAATTCGTGTGGAGAACAGCAGTAGACATCAATGTAAATTTTGTAAATGAAGAACATCACGAAATATACCCGGACTGCAAATGCCAGAGGTCCGCTTGATAATTTTAAGAAGGCACAAAAATTCTCTCTCTCTCTCTCTCTTGAGTATTTCAATTTCAGTCTTCCCGATGTAATCGCGTCATGTAATCTTTTTTATATTAATAATATAAAATAAGATTTAAATTTAAAATAAATCTTGAGTGAGGTCCATCAAGAGACTGCCGCGCCGCTTTGCAGTTTGCAGCTCCGACTATTTGCAAATTCGAGGTGGCCGTTATCAAGGCAATGACTTATATTATGCATTTCGCTTATCTCACGCGGCTGTTCTAGAAGATTGAACTCGTCCCTTAAGGCGAGGATTAAAAAATATCCACTTTCCCGCAGACAGGATTACGCCGGAGTGTTTCGGCGTGGCAGCGGAGCGAAACATTCCGAAACGCCGTTAAACATAAAGGCGCTCGTAGATCATCCGCTTATTATACGGAAGTGGCTGTTTACCGAATAAACGCGGATGGCCCGAGTAAATAACGCCCCGTGGTAAATCTTCCGCCCAACTTCGTAAGCGCGATAATTACAGTGCACTCAGAGAGAGAGAGAGAGAGAGTTTACGTCAAATTTCGAGTGATAATCTGAAATAATATAATTACATATACCTCAATCTGTCCGGTGGATACATGAAAATCGACGTTTCTCGTCATAACGCTCTTCTCAAAATCGGAAAAATAATCATCTGAGAAAATCTGCGATTAAAGTCGTACAAGAATTTCAAGCTTTCGGTATTGCGAATGATATTAGCGAAATCTAGTTTGAAAATCCTCGAGGGTCTCACCCGCCGCTTCCAGGAGTTCTCACGACATCGTAGCGAACGCTGGGCTTCCTGCGACAATCCCTCGGGCTCCTCAGGGCCTCCCTGCCGTTTCCGAACGATGGTTCCTGGACGATGTCGCGTGAGCAGGTGTGGGTCCTCAGCGGCTGATACGCCTCGCTACTCGTGCAGGCGCTGATGCAGCCGCAGCACTTGAGCATTGCGCTCGATTCTTTCCACGCTCGGACGATCGAATCCGTACTTCCCACAATGGAAGTTCCTTCACCTTTTATTTCTCCACCCCGCTACTTCCCGCACCGCCGTACTCCCCCGAATCGCTTTACTTGCCGGCGAAACCGCGGCGGGTCTGGTATCGACATTGCCCGCACGTCGCACAGTCCAAAGGAGGAAAACACGAGGCGCAGCTTCGGGCGTTGATCATGGCTTCGCATGGGCGAAAGCACGTCCGCCGATATAGTGAGACCAAGTGAAATACATTTGACGGCTCGAAACCGACACGGCGATCTCGAGCGCACGACCGAGGAATCGAAAAAGCCTGTGATCTATCGCGCGCGTGCTCCTTACGTGAACGGACTCTTGACGAGGCCAGTGAAGTCTCGAAACACTCGCGAACGCGCTACCGGGAGGAAACCACTTTGGCTGAAAAGTTGGAACGATCCTCGGCTTGTCTCCGTCGTGACCTCTGTCCGGCCGTTGCGAGCGTTTTACCCGAAGTAGACGCGCGGAGAACGAATTCAATTCCGTACGTAGACACGAAAGAAGACATAGACGATGTACCTCACACCAGCTGTCGCGTTTTCTGCCTCCAGAAATAAGTACGGAGTTCACTCTCATATGTTTGCAGTAGAAAAATCCAAACTTTCCACTGCAATGTTTCAATTTGATGAATATTTATGGGATTCACGATAATTCGAGGAGGCGAGGATTCAACAATCGCAACGAAGCTATATGAAATGAAAACGAACAAATGGTTTCGAGATTTGGATACGTTCGGATTCACATATTGCAATTGACGTTCGAAAGCTCAAGATAAGAGATGAAAAAGAAAAAGAGAGTGAAAGAGAGCTGACGGTCGACGGAAATGTCGCGTGCAACACGCAGGACAAAGCCAAAATTGTTACCGGTCGTGGACCTGTTCGTCGAGATTGTCCATCAAGATTGCAGGCACGTACGTGGTGACCGTTTTCTCAGACACGAACATGAACACCGTAGTTTTACGATCCCATAATCCTCACCTCCATTTTGCGCGGTTTTTATCGTGCCTCTTAATAATTGCTCAATAATTCTTAATACTTAGGAAATGTTACGTGCGATTATCCCGTAATTCGCACCTAGAGTATACGTAGCGATCTTTACGTGATCGATCATTCGTTTGATTTACTCTCGCGAGAATCGAACATGAAAATGTCTTGCTTCCACAAGAAAATTCACAAAGTTAAAAAAAAATTACTTAAAAATTTGCATTTTAAATATATAAATATAGCTTGCATCGCGAAAAGAGATATGTAACGCGCATTAATTTCTGTTTATGTTTCTCTCATTTTTATACGTTGTGAAAAAACGGTGACTCTTTATCGCGATTAGTAAATTACGCAAAAGTTTATTCAGGAACAAACGTCATTTCCTACCACCAAGGAGAAATACTGAATTTTGTATTCGTCGAAATTTGGGAATTTTCAGTCTGATCGAATGCGTCCCGCTTCACGTATCGAAGAACACTGTTGGAAATTCGCGAGTTCCCGCGCGATGAACGCTTGAGACGATACTGAGAGAAGTTCTTCTCTGAAGGGAGAAGATGAAGAAGAAATAGAAGAAGAGTCAAAGAGAGGAGGGACGCGTGTCCTCCGTCTGTGCGTCAGCGGTGCGTGACGCATAGTGATTTAAATAAGCATGCAATATTTTCTCCGGAAAATATCTTTCTCCATTATTTAAGGTACACAGATAAGTCTTTTTCATGAATGATTAAATAACATTAGTATTAGTATTATTATGAACGATAGATAATTTTTGATTAAAACTTTGGAACATTAACGGATCAGTGTCGGATTTCTTCCCGGCGGATTTTATCCTGCGGCTTCCAGAATACGCATATTTCGAGCACGCGCAAAGATGATTTAATGTAATCCACTGGATGTTACGCCAATGTGTACGATTGCATCGCGTAAGAACATTCATGGGCGTACGCTGCGAGAGCGCGTTTGCTCGACACACGCATCGCTGTAGTCTGCAAACCAGGCGGATCAACAACCGGACGTGGCTCCGGACCGCAGTATCTTCTGTGTTTCGTCTGCTCGTCGGGAGCGCATACATGATGCAATGCTGAAGATTTGATTCATGCCGCACGGTTGCATTTCACTTGATTATAAGAATTGCATTGAGAGAATAGAAGTAACTTTGTTTTCAAGAAGATGCGCAGACTCATCACACATAATAAAGCAATATTAACGCTCTATTACCGCTACGAATAGAGATAATTAGAGTAATACATGTAACCATGTAACAAAGCCACTCGCCTAAACATATCTAATGGCGTCGACCAAATTCAAACAGCAAAAAGATGCGGCAGAAATATTGTTAATTCTTATTAGCAGCGAGAGATCTCGTGAAGACAGGTTTCAGCGGAAAAATGAGGAAAGCGCCATGTAGCGTCGAGCATTACGACTGAAATCGCGGAGAAGAACGGAGAAGAACGGCGAGTGGAATCGACCCTGGTGTGCGGATTCGCACGGGTCTGAAAAATGCGACACGTGCGCGCCATAAGCACACAAGACGATCTCACGCCCCGCGAATCCGGATCTTCCCCGCATCTGCGGTGCCCTTCCGTCGCAAAAACGCCACTAATATATCCGCACACCCCGGGGATGCACCGTCGAAGTAACGGGATGCATCCATAAACGTTCGCGCAATGTGCAATTGATCGCGAAGCCCGCTCCGGTGCCTCAATAACGTAGCGGTTGCTGCGTTTCGGTGCGATCAGCGACCGAATAGATTAACCCTCCATGTCGGAGAATTAAATCTCGTGATTTGCCACAATTACCCGAACGTGATGAATCACGAAGCGAATAGAGCGTACACGTGCACATACACACCGACGGAAGTATAAATTAAAGTATACTGTACAGCGTGCACGTGCGTGCAAATCGCGAGAATATGTGACGCACGATCGCGGTAAAATACGAACTGAGTTTATTCTACTTCACCGATGTAATATACAGTTTTCTCTTTGCGATTCGCCGAGATATACATTTTCGACATTGATACGACGATATTTCTCTGCAACTTTTTTAATTTTGTGTAACTCAATTAAACAGCGTCATTCGAGAGAGCGATGAGGGGAGAGCATGGGGGAAGTTGTATTTAGCGTTTGAAATAAAGTTGCATAATATTCCAATTATATTTTTCTAATTCTCAGATTTGATTTTCTCCTCGACTTCATATTTTTCGTCGAAATTAATTTTACCTTAAGCGAGGAAGAAGATTTTATGATGTGCTCAATGAAATATTTAACGATTTCAAAAAATATGAAAGCTGCATCCCGCAACGGCTGACGAGATTTAAGTACGGTATTTAAGGAGTCTATTTAAAAAGGATTAGTCCAGCATTTTAATGTTTTTAACATTAGTCAGCAGTCTGTTATGAAAAGTCCATTACCTTTAGCTATACTGTCAGTTTATCGTCACTTTCTTGTACGCATGGACATAAACATGTGGTAGTAACATGTAAAGTGATTAATAAAATATTAAGATTTATATTATTTCTCTCTTTCTTCTTTTTCTTTTTCCCCGTCTGCATTTCTTACAGTTCTCCTATCCAACAAATCTCCTTTAATGGCCATATAGGCACATAATCCGTTTACTTTGCGGAAAGTGCTTCTTCCGCTCTCGAGACAACAAACTTATTAAGGACAAAGGGATCTTATAGTAGGGATGATCGAACAGGGTTCGTACGGAAGATAAATCATTTGGCGCTTACTGCGAGTACTCTCAGTTCCTTTCCCATTTCTCGAGAGCGATGGTCGCTCTTTTTTCTCATATGCGTCATTTAATTTTGTTCGAAAAACCGAAAGTCGATTGAAGCAACGAACCCTCTCTTTACGGTTCGTCCTCAGCATGCGATCTACGCGCGCGTGCTCGCGCATTGCATTAAGAAGTTTGTGAACGTAAGAGCGAAAAAGGAAATTCTCGATGTAGAGAGACGATATATCACGACGTGAGTGAGATTTTTACTGTGACAAGTGCTTTTAGAAACTAAAATAACATTAATGAAAAATTGCACTTTCATCTTTTATCCGTCATAATATCATAAATCATATTAAATATTTAGTATATTATATTTATATTATATATATATATATATATATATAATATATATATATATATATTGGATTGTAACATATTCATCTCGTTATTTTAGTGTTTTTAATAATGTAGAGTATAACATATATGTATTATTAAAAACATTTAAAAAATGAGACGAATATATGTTACAACCCAATATAATAGGATTATACGTGTCAATGTATATTGTTATACATGTTACATACTGTTATATCATATGGTAGACTGCAAAACGAGGAAAATCAGCCGACATAAGCAGAACGGCTATGCTCGGCATGTCTAAAAATATCGATGACGGGACAGCGTATAAACGCAAAAAGAATCAATCGGCAGAGAGATGGAAGGCAATATTCATGCACTTGGTGCCCGGTGGGCGCGCGAGGCGGAAGCCAACGCTCTCATAATTCAGTACAGCGTGCAATATCGGGGATCTGCGGAGCTGCGACGCCGGCATACTTTCGTATTTCACCTGAAACAGGTGGATATTGCCGTCGATGCATCACCCATGTCACACCATTCGCATGGCGTTCCCTACCACAATTTAGCGGCGTTGGTACAGCCGCAAATCGATTGATTTGTATAGCATTGACTTTCGTGGCGCGCGATTAACAACACGTGAATTCTCCCGACACTTAGCGATTAAACTTGCGATTCAACTTTAACGAGTTAACAATGGTCATAAGTAAACCACTGGTATTTTTTTATTTTCGTACAAAGCATTTCAGAACTATAATTTTCGTTTTTTTCTGTTTCTATCAGATTAGAAATTTATTTATATTTATTTTGCATTGTAGATAAATTCGCACGCGCACGTTATACTCAATTGCTGACACAGCAGAAAAGATTGCTTACAAGACGCTGAATGATGATGATTCATAATAGAATATATAATATGACATGGATAAAAGAATAAATTTAGCTTCGTTAGGAGAAATCCGTATTGTCATTCATATCACTGGCTGATCAATAGAAACTACTTCGTTAGGAGAACTCTGGACTCGTTACTTTAACGTTCCGAATCGCTTTCCACGTTCTCTCTTGATATTTCCCCATGGATTTTCATCTCGGCAGTTTGTCCGTCCGTTTTCCTTCTCAAGAATGCTCGGCTGCGTTGTGAAACGCTTGCAATATTCGCGGAACGAGGTGCAACAACAAACCGGCCGGCAAGAGACGGCATGGAAGACGAAATAATTATTTGCCCGCTTCTCTTCCACTGCAACTCGACTACCTGGATTCACGAGAATGCTGCATCGTCTCTTGAACGATGATAATTTCCTTTCTCCTAATCCAGCTCTCTGAATGGTGATCCGAGGATATTTTCTCTCTTCTCAGGTGGATTCGTCCATGTTGAAGTGTAATCAACACTTTTTCTTGATATTAATTCTGTCTGTTTTGATAACTAAATGACTACAAGTTCCAGGTAGTCAACCAACCCTTATAAATTAGACAATTAAGCTTACGTAAGTCTCTTCTGTTAGCTCTCATTTTTCTTTCGACTTGTTATTAATTTCATTAATTAATTTTTGTTTTACCTTTTTAATATTCTCTCAATTAAAATATTAAAATAGATTTACAAAGATATTATCATAATATCTGTTATTATATATTCTCTCTACGAGAAAATATCTGTGCATCTATTTCAAAAACTTCTTCATGCTCGATTGTTTAGACAGTCAAGAGATCAATAATATGTGTCATTCTCTGTCTATCGCTTGCGCTATCCATGAACATGTTACGAGTTTGCTTTGTGGCTTGTGGCAATTTCTTAGAACGCGGAATGTAAATTGTAACGCGCAATCGATCGGAATCATCCGAGTAACGATTTCCGCTCGTTGGTTTCGCGATTGGCCAGCATCCTTGCAGGAGTTGAATTGCGGATAGAACAATTCTGTCCGAGACAGCACAGACACCGTGAAAAAACTTTAAGGACGGGAAGTATCGGAGAGTCGTCGGTATTGCGCCGGTAGTCACGCGAGAAAAAGAAACATTTCTCCTTCCGTTCGCCGCAACATGGCCGGTCGTTTTTCTCATTGTTCCATCGGTCCCCTGAGCTCGAGGAGCCATCCAGAAAAGAACTGCAGTGAGTGCAGCAACTCTCCTCTGCGTAACGTCTCTCCCTCCCCGCCTCCCTCTCGCGTCAGTCCAATCTTCTTGCTTGAGATATTATTATTCTCGCGAAAGATGCTCTCTGCACAAAAATCTATTAAGTGTTTAAAACTTCCGCGGCAGAAAGATTCCCATTTCTCTGTGTTGCAACTTTTGCACTTTGATAATTGTTTTATTTGTCAGTCGCCCCATCGATAACGGGATACAAAATAACTTTTACGCATTATTGATTAAATCTGAACGAACTATTTGTTCCATTACTTACAATGAAATTCAAATGTATTCTCTCTCGAAAAAATATTAAAAATATATATTCATACATAGGCAGACGTTGTGCCTTATTTCTTGAGACGTCTAAGAATTCAATTTTATTCCTTCAATTTCATTTTTCATATCCCACACTTTGCTCCAAACTTTTTTGCAGTGAATAAACATCGGCCATGATTTGACTTTAAAAGATATCCGAAAACATATTCGGTGAATCTCACCCGATGAGATAGGGTCAGACGAGTGTTTCATAGAAACGCGCGGAATGGAAAGGAGCTGAAGATTTCACGAAAAGTATTCAATTCAGAGAACTTTTAGTCCAATCAATCTTGTATCAACCAGTACAAAGATTATACACCCAGACAGCACAAGTGTCCTTGAAACATCCAAGAGGTACATGTATGATATCCTGAGGATATTCTATTTTAATCCTCGGATCTGCTCTAAACGGAGCGAGAATAAATGAGAATAAATGTACAAAATAATTATAAATGTAACATACAGCATATATCGAATTTACAGTAGATATTTATAGGATATTTGTTTTGACATTTTTCAATTAGATAAAGTGCGTAATATGACTGAAAATAGTCATGCATGTTGATAAAAAATATTTTTAATAGCACAAGAAAATAGTTCACAAATATCCTACGATATCCTGGACATATTGTGGATGATTTTAAGGATGTTTTGTGCTATCTCAGTACCCTTCTATTTCTGCATTCTAATTCTACTCTTCATTATAATTTTATTCTTCACACAATAGGCGTTTGCACGCATTGCCGCACAAACGATTAAAGCCCATTGATATTCCGAGGTGTACTTTGAACTTGCGAATAAATGTACAAGGCTGTCGTCGAAGGTTTATTCGATCATGAAGTTATGTATGAGAAAGCAAGAAAAAAAAGTGTAAGCAACATAAAGGGAAGACCAAGAAAAAATAACCGAAAGAAAGAAAGGAAGCGAGAGAAGGAGAACAAGCGCAAGGTCGAAAGAAACGAGAGAACGTATGACTCGCTATGGCGCCATCGGGCACTTTTACCCCGATACTTTCGCCGGATTCGTGTGTGCACACATTGCAATCGAGTGCACTTGAGAAAATAGCCACATGGTGGCGTATCATCGCAGTATACTACGGTAGAAGAGGGAAGGAAGACTTCTGCCCGCTTCGCTTCAACTCGGGCAAAAACGATCAAAATCTGATGGCACTCGGTGCTGCATGAGCGTTCAAGCGTATTCTGCGAGTTACATGAGACGGAATGCATTGAAAATACCGGCACGGTATAAGTTACGCTAAAGGAATCGCGCACTTCCGAAACTACGCTAATTAAATTCTTGCGCATTGGGAGAATAAAATTGAAATTGATGTATCACTTTAGAGAATAGTAATATTAAAAAATTCGAGAAAAATGATTTCTATATATGTGTTGGACTGTATATTTGTCTCGTTTTTAAATATATTATTATATTTAAAAACATTAAAAAGACAGAACAAATATATGTTATGACCCAATAATATATAGATACATAAATACACATATAGGTAACTATGTATGATGCAGCATGCAGCATTATGTATGAAACATTTACTTATGGGATATTACAAAATTATTTTCACAATTCGTCCCACGAAAATTAGCGATGATGAAAATGGGACAGGGGTATAACGACATGGCTGAAAGAGGAAATGCTCCCACATGCGGACACGTCATCTTAAGAAGAAACGTCTTTCGCCGCGATGAATTACACCGAACTGCAGGCGAGCAAGGGATGTAAAGTCGACGGAAAACTTTGGTTTGGGACAGAGAGTGCGCACACATCAGGGGGTGTCCCTTGACGTTTCCCGTCACGGCGCGACCTCATCTCGTGACGTTATGATGCTTTCTTTGTGCGCATCAACGCGCGAGTGCAGTGCAAAAGGACCCGAGAAAAAGAGAGGAAGATAGAGAAACAGACGGAGAACAGGGAAGAGAGAGAAAGAGAGAGAGAAAGAGCGAGAGCGAGAAAGCAAGAAAGAGAGAGAGGGAGGGAGGAAGGAGAAGAGAAAGACGGAGAGCGTCGGTTCAGAGAAGATGCTGAAGAGCGCCACGGAAGGTAAACGGGGACGCGGTGGTAAAGGAGAGAAGGAATGCGGTGCGGTCACAACATCAAAGTGAAACGAGATGGCGAGTCGTCTGGCCGCGGCCGAGCGTACGTGCCGAATGCACGGAGGCTGCCGAGCTGCACGAACAGCGCTCTGCGGCTCCATGGCCTACGGTTTACTGCTTGCTGGCGAGTACACGCGCGAGTGCGCCCGAACGAGACGGATTTTCGCCTAACGTTCTCCCGGGTTCGTCGCTATGTTAACGGCGTCTTTATGCCAACCAGCGCGACTAGTTCGTGTTAAATGAGACCTCGAACAGGGTTCTCGTGCTGCCCATTTGCAGATACTTCCTTCAGGTTCCACCATTGAGAATCCGCCACACGCGACATTCCTGTCACGGCTTAATATTGATTTCTTCTTTTCCTTTCGAATGCCGAGAATGCATGTCCAAAAATGCTTGTCATTTTTTCTTCCCCCTTAGAGATTTCGCTCTAAATGATTAAAATTATTTTCGAGGTTTAGATGGTCAGTTTAGCCCACGTTTTTGAATTGGATGGTGCCTCATGTTGAGTTTATCGATTTCAAGATTTACGGCTTAATGCTTCGTTTTGTTCGTGGCTTTTCCGACCGGCTTCCTAGTTTGGTTTTCCACGACGTTCCACATGAACGTGCTGCGTTATGTCACGAAAGAAAACGATGATTCGACGATATCATAGATTGAAATAAGCACACGTCTTTGTTATACGTTTTATCGCTAAAACATGCTTTCTCTTGATTTAAACGCTGTCATCTCTAACGTTGGAACGCGATTGTAGTTCGTTTCGAGTTAGCGTCTATATAGCGCGGCTGAAAGGTGGCTTTGTGGCACTCCAGTATGTATATATCGATAAGAACACGCGATATACTTGAGTAGCGCAGTAATAGCCCATGGCTATTTGAAGTTTACGTCTAAAGTGCGCAGAAATGAATTTCTGCTAAAGTACTTGCGTAAAACACTTTCTGTTTCTTCATTCCAAAGAAGAGCAAATCAATTTGTTGTTTTATAAAAGGACGTTTCATTTCATTCAGGACATGGTTTTTGATAACATAAGATGTTGCGCAAAATGTTTTTATATATCCTGACGTTTCTTCTTTATCACTCATGACAACTCTTTTTGCTGTTCCATAATTAATATTTCAGATATAATTTTACTTTCTTATTATTTTCTTAATTAAGGTGCTTACGAGCACACGAGTGGACTAAGAAATGTTTCTCGTTAATTTTGGCCAGGTGTAGATTACACTCTGCTTGACCAGCGCCATGTTCGGCATGCTTAATTGCGTTATTTTCCGCAAAGCGCAACTGCACTTTGCTTAATCGAATTCCGCTACGCCGAGAAATCGGCGAACTACGAAACGGGTTCGTGTACAGCGCTCCTCGATCGTCGAATTGTCAGACGAGAGACGAGACAGCCAGAACCGCCACGAAAGCACCAGAAAATGCCTCGGGCTGCTCGATCAAAGCTCGATCAAATTTAAGTTGGACTAAGCGATGATTTATAGAGCGCCCGTGATCGACGCGGAGATCAATCGACTTTCGTGAAAGCAACGAACTTGCTACTCATTCCACGCAGTATGAGCTACTTCTCACGAGGCAAATCGCAGTTCGCCCACTGACTTTCCCAACAGGAAAACAACGACGACGATATTATCCGGTATCGTGGAGCTCTAATCGGATGAGAAGGGCTCCCTCGTTTCTCGACGCGGTAGACGAGAAACAACGCAACTCAACAGAAAGAGCGGACACTCACCTCCGCTGTGATCTCGGCTATTGCTTCGACGAACGGTCTCACGGCATCCAGCATCCTCCGTTCTCTCGTTTGCTGTCCTCTTCGTCTTTGTTTCTCTCTCTTTCTCTCTCTCCCTCACTTTCTTTCAATCCTCGTTTCTCCCTCTCCAAGTACGTAATCGGAAACGAGCTACGAGAAGGACGACGGTATTAAGTTTAAAACCACAAAAGGGCACTGTTCTGGCGAGCATGTAAGTATGTATACGTGTACATACTTGTATACTTGTACACGGCTACTTTATCTAACAGTTCTCGCAAATTATACTTGAGTTTCTAAATATATATGAGAGAAACAGACAATTCCAAGACTAAAATAAATTTCAAGAAACTGAAAAGAAATGTGGAAGAAGCACTCTTGTAGAACGAACTTGTGATATTGCACATAGAAATTTTGTCTCGATAATGTGAGAAAAGAGATTACTATGTATTTCTTCATTTCATATCATTTACGTTAGCACGTGAACAGGTACATTGAAAATTCTACGTGACTTTAATTTGAGAAATGAGATATCGGAAAAGGTCAGGCGGCAAGCTTGCGAACGATTTGAGTATATTAGAAATTGTTTAGCGCACGTTGAAAGATATTAATTTATTATTCCGATCAGCGTTGCTGTTGCATATTTATGCACATCATGCACGAATTCCAAAACTACTTGAATGCTTCATGATGCATTCTACCGGCTATTCGACTGGTCAATAATCAAGAATCACACATTTACATGATCCTTTTCTTCTCGCGCGCGTCCCGAAATGGTTTTTTTCTTGGTCGATGCCAACGACGTGGCAAGAATGCGTGAATACGCCCACAACCGAAATATCTACCTGCGCGGCTCGCTTCCTCCAGTGTGCTCATGAGTCACGGGCTCACATCGCACACCTTGTTAAGTATTCCGACATTTTGTCACGCATTTTTCTCACGTTAATGACAAAAATCTCGTGTCTCCGCGATCGCCTACAAAATCATAAAAACGTTGTCGTTGTCGTCGACTCTTCCTTTCTTCGCCGGGAACAACAACGACTTGTGTATGTAATTATTGTACTAAAGTTATCGTTATAATTAATGGTAGCATATTTCTGCATTATCAGATGTAGACTGTTGGTTGTGCGAGGCAGATTATAATTGTAAAAGCATAGCGTAATACGCGCAGCATAATTGCAGCGCATATAAAGACCGTAGTGTATAAATGCTATATAATAAAAAAAGAAAATTCTAGAGATTCTACAAGTACAATTGTCGTTACCGTTGACTGTAATTTCTGCGTGCATCTCGATCGCGCCCACTGTTTCTAGAAAAATAGATACTCAGGATTGGAGCAATAACTATTGTGAATGTCCATTATGAAAGAACGTCGGGAGAAAGAGATCGCACGTGAATTGTGAAACTCACCGTGAAACTCCCTCTTGATTCGAAACGACGAGGAGCGACGTTCCCTGGAGCGCAGCCGTTGACGGTCGACGCTTTTTTTCGATCGTAGATTTGTGCGTGGATCCACTATCCACCTTACGTGTCACTGCACTGCACAATCCATACACAAGCCGGATGCGACTTATTCCTTTTTCGGTAAACGCACTGAACTCTCGCGAACTGTCGAACTATCCCTCCCTCTCGAACGCATGGAACTGCCCGAAGCTACGACTGAAACTACTTTCAGCGAACAGCAGCTGCGCGCACCTCCTCGTCAGGTTCTTCGTAATCTTTGATATCCGAGAAACCGACGATAACGACACTCGTTCCCACCACTTGTACTCTGATTTTAATCTTTCTAGATGATCATCTTTCACTTGGAGTGATCATCCGGATCCGGATTTCAAAGAGCGTTCGTTCGCCGCTTGTACGGTTGAAAGGACGATCATTGTGCCAAACTAGGGATTAATATTTTAAGTTTCTCGTAACAAGACAAAATCCAAAAACAGAAACAACCGATAAAGACATTAAATGCTTCGCCTACAATATTTTCCGGAATTTACAATTTCAAGAAACGCCTCTTGGGTCGCCGATCGAAAGGGCTCCGCCGCGATCGGTGAAGCGCGGAACGTCGGCTCGGGAAAGCGCGTACGCCGAGGCGATGTACGCGCTCGACGATGACGCGCCGACGCGGATCAAGAGAAGGAGCGAGGAGACTCTCACCGGTCGCACCTGGCAGGAGATCGGCAGGTTTTCCCTCTTTCCGGTGCACACACGCGGCGCGCGTTTCCGCCGCGTTTTCCGCACAGGATCACGAGCGCACCTGAACGCGACGGAGACGTACGCGCGCGCCGCGAGAGCACACGTACCGCGTAAGGACGAAACCGACACTGGATGAGAACGGGCAACAGGTTCGTCGGCTTGCCCCCGAGGAACGCGGCGATGGTGAGAGGAAGAGAGAGAGGAGGGCGGCTCTGGCCAGGTAAGCCAGGTAAGCCGCCATTGCTCCTGACGCAGCATCCAGCCTGCCAGTGGCGTAATTAACGGGACTCGCGAGGGCCCCCCCTCATCAATTTCCCTCGTGAAGGAAAAGGTGCAAGAAATGGAAAGTCTCTCATGAAATAAACGAAAATTTTCACTCTGATATCGCACGGGATGTGTAATCGCGATTACGCAATCTCATTTCTTGGAATTATGCATGTATGATTTTTTCTTGAATATTCGGTAGATATGTAAACTAGCTCTGTCCGATAATCTGTCGCAATTCGCGACTGTCCATAAAAAACAGAAACAAGATATTTAATTGCGTATTTTCTGAACTTTGGAATCTGGAAGATTGAAGATGCTATTTAGGACTGTAATAATACGTCACAGAAATGAGATATTAAAAGTAGATGTATGTGTTATTCTTCGTGACAAACATAAATGACGTATTACACTTTTAAAATTTCGACAATATAAAAATCTTACCGCTATTGTCTAATTAAAAGTCCCTATTGGAATACAGTAACGCGTCAGATAGCGAACGATAAATCATATTGCATGTATTTTCACAAATCAGACACAAAATGATGAAGACGTTTCGTGAGATGATTGCCAGACAGAAATCAATTGAAACAGCTTCTCAAGGAGTAACTTCACGCGTCCCATTTCTCACCAAGTTCAGGACACTGCGCGCAACCTAATCTACAGCAGCTGGTGCGATCAGGCGTTCTATTTGACGTAGCACCTCCGATAGGAAGTGCCGGTTACGCCACTGCGGCAACAGGTTGTTGCCAATGAGAGCTGCCATGAATGAGCAAGCGAGCTCGTTTCGTGGCAGCGCGACCTGTCCCGCGTTAGGTAGAAACGAGTGCGATCTTTCACGTTGCTGGACACGGTCCAGTCTGCCATTCGTAATCCGCATTCGCTCGATAAATATGGAAGAATCACAGTTCGCATTGGCGTGGTCGTTTACGCGCGCTCTCGCGTTCCTATTTTCGCTCTCGTTCCGTTCGCTTTCTCAGTGGGTGGCTTATCGGCAATGGTGAAGCTCAAGCCCAGTCGATGGACTCTCACAATCTCGCTGCGTGAAAAACAGTTTGCCAAAGACTCCTTCCGTTTTACGCTCTATAAGAGAGCCGAATCGTTATCAAAATCACCGACAGATCACTGGAGATATCACGTCGGTTACTTCGAAATGCTCTTGAGAACCCATCGCGTTCTCAGAGAGAAGTTTTTGGTCGGTTAGCGAGTTCATCGAGAGAGTACAATCGAGGATTTTGGAGACATATATTCGTCTCCTTTGTTTAGTATTCTTAATAACGAATATCTATGTTACAACCTATCCCGAGTAGCACAGTGCATTGGCTTTACATTGGCCAAACATTGACCAATGTAAAGCCAATGTTTGGCCAATGTAAAGCCAATGCACTGTGCTACTAGGGATATAATTAAAAATTTTTTTAATGAAAATACAACCCAGTAATATTTCGAAAATAGGATATAGCGACGACATATTTTCTGAAAAATTATATCCCGATTAGAAATAAAAATATAATATGAATGAGAGATTGCATCCGTGAATGTTTGCACTCTAAAGGTGCAGCAAATAACATTTCCATCCATTATTATTATCCTTGCTAAACTATGTATTACTAATGAAGATATGTACTTCAATGTACTTTCTCAAGAAGTTATCCTCCAAGGAATCCTGTACCATTCGAGGACATTAACGCGTCGTAGGAATCCATAATTTACGGCGTCTTGTTTTTCGCGCGAGCGAGAAATCGATTGATAGTCGGAAGGAATGAGAAGAAGGAGCAAGGATAGAACGAGTCGAACGAACGTGATGTAAAAGCCAGCTGATATGTACGTAATCGCCATCTATCGCGCTCCAAGACCGTGGCGAAACATGAAGAAGCGTCAGGTACATGAACAACGTTCGTCTTGAATAAAATGAGCAAGAAACACGAACGACATCATGCCTCCCTGAGCTTCCTTCCATGACAAATGTAATTTGCAAGACGTGTCTTGAAGATAATGACTTCCCGTTGTCACTTGCGCCAGCAAAACCTGATCGCTTCGTCAATAATCGACGCCTTCTTCTGATATCTCGCTAACTTTATCAAGCTCGAAATCGTTGAACTTTTAATTTTGCAATTCTTTGAATTAAAGAACCACCGCAAAAAATGCCCGTTTTTCCGTCCTCGATTTTTCAAATGAATTTTATGACAAATGATAGCTCATGATGAGACATTAATCACAGAAAAATTTTGCGATGAGCATATGATTGGTTTCAGAAATATTCAGAGGGTCAAAGTGGTTACCACCTACTGAGAAAGTATGACACTATCGACACTGTATAGCATGAATTTTGGTTGACTTTTTTCGAAACGTAGTACCTATGTGTTCTTTGAGTTGCTGATTACGAATCTGATGTCAGATTTCAAAAATTCAAGATGACGGATCCAATATGGCGGATATAAAATATAAAAAAAATTTCTCCAAAAATTGTTATCTAAGCGTGTTCAGGATCGCGCTCTCCTGTGTGACTCGCTTGCGATCCTGAACCCGCTTAGATAACAATTTTTGGAGAAATTTTTTTTATATTTTATATCCGCCATATTGGATCCGTCATCTTGAATTTTTGAAATCTGACATCAGATTCGTAATCAGCAACTCAAAGAACACATAGGTACTACGTTTCGAAAAAAGTCAACCAAAATTCATGCTATACAGTGTCGATAGTGTCATACTTTCTCAATAGGTGGTAACCACTTTGACCCTCTATATCTCTGAAACCAATCATATGCTCATCGCAAAATTTTTCTGTGATTAATGTCTCATCATGAGCTATCATTTGGTATAAAATTCATTTGAAAAATCGAGGACGGAAAAACGGGCATTTTTTGCACTCTTTTTGCGGTGGTTCTTTGCGAAAACTGTTCAACTTCTGCAACCCCTTAACCAATTATTGTCTATTCTCTTACCTTGTCCATTTTACCGAGCTACGAGATTCGTGTTGTCCAAATACTATTGTATCTTGAAATCTTGAAATTGAGTTTCCTGGAACTCTCGTGCCACCTCTTGGCAAATTATATCCGCCTGATATCTCCTCAATTTTGTCGTGTTCAAATTCGTACGAAATCTGAAGGTTTCAGTGTCTAAATTAATTAGAACTCCAGAATACATTAGAGTTTCTGCTGCATATAATATAAACATCGTACAATACAATTGATCTCTTTAGCTGCACAATTGAAACGATCGATCGAACAATACGGATCATCAAAGGTCGATCGGCGCTCACGTAGTGCGCCGCTCCGCCGCGGGATGGCAGCGGTGTACACGAATAATTTTCCGGGCTCCTGGCCCGCAGCTGTCAAACAAAGATGCGTGGTGCCGCGTCACCGATCTCGTCTGTCGCTCCACGACAACGTCGATTGTCGCAAATTGCGTCGAAGGAGAGGAGGTGATAAGCGCGCGGAGCTGTGTGCGGAGAACGATGTACCGTGTGGCGCGCGGCAATCACGGACTCTGCATCTAGATGCGCCGCGCCGTGCACTCTCGCGACGCGGAGGCTGCGATTATCCGGAGATAACCTCTCGGTCGCTGATCAGCATTGACGGGCTCGGCAGCCCGTCGCGCGCAAGCAGACCAAATACGAGGATCGCGGGCCGGTCATGGCATGTCTGCTGATGAATCAAGAGAACGTCCACCTCAAGATACCGTCGACGGACACGGTGGACGGGGTGACGTACTATTGCATCGAGGTTGGAATCGCATCCATCAAGTGGACCGTGAGGCACAGGTGAGCTCGGCGATCGTCCCGTTTCACCCAATTCTATCGCTGTTTAGTTAATTAATGTAACTTGGCAGTCGCCGTTGATCGCCGACGAAGAAAAATATGGTTCTTTTGTGTTGAAGATACAATGACTTCGCGGAGTTGCACGAGAAGCTCGTGTCCGAGCACTGCGTCGAGAAGGATATTCTACCGCCAAAGAAACTCATTGGCAATAAATGCGAGGCCTTCGTGGAGAAACGCCGGCAGAGCCTCGAGTTATATCTCAATGCTGTTTACGGTTACTTGAAGAAAGCAATGCCCAGGGAATTGGCAGTGTTTCTAGATCTGCATGTATATGACATATATTTCCTGCTGCAGAGCATGGCGTTGGAGTTCTTCACAAATGGCAGCGCTCTGCTGCAAACTTCACCGAGCTATAAATTCAATCCAATACAGGTAGGAAAAATAGTTTTTTCAGTAAAAGGCAACAGTTATGAGACAAACATTGGGCTTTTCACAATGACAATATGGGCCACCAATGCACTACTTCTGATCGCTCTATTTACTGTTGCAGAATAATTTTGATTGACAAAATAATACAAATTAATATTCGATATTTTAAATTAATATTTAATATTTGATATTATCTTCATCAAGTGACAATTAAATGACCATTCTTATTACAATGGCCACTCACTGCAAAAAGATTGACTTCATATCTGTTTGCTTTCAGTTGTACGCAATCAGCGAAAGGTTAAAGCATCCGTGTCCGACTTTGGAAGTCGTTGATAAGAAATATGATTTTAGTCACGTGTTGGATTTTAATTCTCACATAAACAATCTTATCATCGAGGGCAGTTCGGAACCTTACAAGACCAGCAACATTTATCCGTCCTCGTTGTCCGTTGAGTTAACTACTTTCAAGAACGTGCGACATTTGACGATCGATCGATATCCCGTCGACAAGATTTACAACATGGGAAATTTACGTGACACCGTCAGCACACTGAGAGTCACCAACACTAAGCTCAGGAACATTGTGGAACTGGCAATGTGCGAGGAGGTTCACAAGAGCATCGAGAACGCCAACGACTCCCACGTGTGGCTGAAGGTAACGCACCTAGACCTCAGCGACAATCGCATAGAGATTATCGACGAGGCGATCAAGCTGCTGCCGCACATAGAGAGCCTGACGCTGAACAACAATCACCTGTCTGAGATCTCCAACGTGACGCTGCTGCCGCGGCTGTCTCAGCTGTATCTAGCATCGAACAATTTTACCAGTCTGCCAGACGATCTTCACACGCGGCTCGGCTACATCGTGAGCATCGATTTGTCGCAGAACAAGTTGACGTCGCTCGCCAGTTTCTCGAAGCTGTACTCGTTGGAAGAGCTGGACGTAAGCTGCAATCGCATCGAGAAGATCGAAGAAGTGAAGTACATCGGCCATCTGCCATGTCTCGAAAACCTGAGGTTGACGGGTAATCCGGTATCGACGATTGTCGATTACCGAGTCAAAGTATTGGAGCCGTTCGGCAAGAGAGCCGCCGATATCTGTCTGGACAACGAGAAACCGAATCAAAAGGAGCTCGACACTGTGTCGGTGCATCAAGCGTTGCGCATCGCGAGGGAGGGCAAGTCGCCTACGTTTACCGCATCAGACGCGCCGCTGTTCTCCGCCGAAGTACCGAGTATATAAAAATCCCGCTCGTAGTTCTTTTTTTCGATCGTGACGATCGCGTCAAATGTCACCCTGTAAGAGCTGCTCGGATACGAAAGAAGAGAGATTCTTTTCTACAACGTGCAAATTTTATCGTGAGATTTGTATATCTCAATTTATAGGTTGTTTGTTAATCTCGTCAATATGTAAATGGACGAGAGAAGAAGAACGTGCTCCTTCTCGTCTCCCATGACGACGATTCCGAGATAAAATATAAAATATACCAAATGATAAAGTAATGTTACAAACTTGTATATAAATCCAGCAGATATTCTTTTCTTTAAGCAAGGATAAAACTCCACGGATCCATGACAAAAATTATATAAATACGCTGCCTTACACGACTCCCGAGGCAAATTCATGAATAAGATCTTCGTTATTTTATACATACAATATAACCGCATGTGAAAGCGTAGTTTCTATCGTTTGTTTAAGAAGACGATTAACACTACTTATAACTTAAATGTGCGAATATTTAATCTTATTAACATATTCTCTTATTATACTTCGTAGGAACAAATCAATTGTGCAATATTATCTAAGATATTTTTATCTAATTTTCACACACAAAACAATCCTCTTATTCTAGAGAGGAATGGAAATGAGAACTCGATTTTATAATTTAACGTAAAAGATTGTCTGTATATAAGAAAAAAAGAATATTTTGTTAATAAAGACAAATAAACTTACGATCTGTGATAATAATGCGTATTTTATGTTACCAATATTCTGATGGATATTTTAGATAATAAAAATCATATTTCATGTATTAAATTGTTAACGAGTTTCAAATTATACGTTACTCAACCAGACTTAAGGAAGGGTACACAATTTCTTCATACGTTTCTCAACAAAAAAGAGAATGCGATAGAAATTTATTATCGTTTTTATTTAAACTTGCATTCGCATTACCTTTAAACATTTTATGCGCATTTCGAAAATATTAAAATATTCATAAATAATATCGTAATAATAATGCTCGTATATACTAAGCATTGTGTTATAGTCTTTTAACGTACACCTAAACTAACACATACATAAGTTGACCATTACAAATGTTTTCCCATCGTTTTGTAATGGCTTCGACTCGTTGATACACGGTGCACAGGTATATATGTATATTTGTATAAGCGGTACAGTTTTCACAGCTTTTCGGAAAACATCTAACTAGAAATACATTTTTTCACAAGGCAATGCATGTTTTTGAAAAAAGTTACGGTATTCTCTACAAGGAAATCTGAAATACTTTGTTGTATCAAAGGAATAAAGCCGCTCGTATGAAAAAGAAAAACACCTTATCAAATATGTTTGAATTTTTGCTTTTTTATAGCACTTTGACATTGATTTACGTTTTGACTTTCCCTTTTAGTTAATGTGAGTCGATACGCGACCTTTAGTGCGATCGCTGTTTTCGCTATTCAGTTAAAATTGGTCACTTTCTCGCGCAGATAAATCGATTTATATCGAGAGGGATTGTTATAATGGATGCGCGGAAAAAGGATGCGGAAAGGAAAGGGAATTCCAATGGAAATTTGGGGAATAAGTCGCACGATGGTTGGAGCAGGATAAAAAGAAGGAAATCGATTTTCTCGCGATTCGTCTCGCAAATTTACTGATGCGCGATCGGGATTAATTTCTCGCCTGAGCCAATCGCTGGTAAGGGTGCCTCCACGGTGAGTACGCCATCCTTACTCAAGGACGATTTAATGCTCTCCGGGTTGGTTCCCTTCGGCAACAGGAATTCCCGATTGTATTCCCTGTATACCGATTTGCTTTCCGTCTTCTCTTCATGCTTGGCGTGGACCTGGACAAACAAAATTTCATAGTGTTAATCAAACAATCGTTGCATAATACATTGAACTTAGCGATTGTTCCTCATCCTAATGATCTTAATCCGATTTAATAGATAATGAATGCAACAATACACATAATGATACGTGTTACGTAACGTAAGTTTTGATCCAGTTAATGCCAAACATCTTCAATGAAATAACCCGAGCTTAACAATTCTCTATCTTTTTTAATCATTGCGGTTTTAATATAAAGATTTGATTTAAATAATTAAAATATTATAATTTCTGCCATCTCGCCTTCATTTCTTTCCTCCCAAGTTAACAACCTTTAATTGTAATAACGCGGCTTCTATCACCTTGAAACAAAAATACATTACATGGCCAGTGACCAAATTATAATAAGTAATTCCGGGATAGATGATCAATCGCTCTAATTTCGCTACTGGTCGCATATTACTGGCTATGTCATCACTCAGTTTGTAGTGAGCTTTAATTGTGTTTGCAACAAAAAGTTTAACATTTTGCAGAAAAGCATAATTGTGAAAATATTTCCATTTTGAACTTTATTGCCTGCTGAAAATTTTTTCGTATGTTACTATTTCCGTATAAGTATCAAATATTTGGCTTGGACTGACAGAAACCAAGATTTTAGGTTTATTTAGAAGTTTCCGCGTATAGCTGATGTTGTACAGTTTCCATTCGTGCCTGCCATGTTTTATGAGGTGCTATGGTCATCTCTCTCGAATAAACAGAAGAGATGACTACAGCAGTTTCGGAATAGTTAGTCACTCATGGAATTATTATCATTATTATTATATTTTCCTACAAAATTTTCTTCTTTGTAGATGCCGACCAGATACATATCTAAAGCGAGTAGTATGTGAAAGATGAGAGAAAGTGTATTCAGGCCTAATTTTAATCTAGAATCTTATATCTTCCCTCTCTTTTGTTTACTTTTATATTAATTTTAAGACTAAAGTAACTTTGTACTCTATGTATCTTCTGGATATGTGGGAGAGATGACCAAGGTCCTTGCGTTTCTAAAAATATTTTTGTGAAGAATATATAATTGTAAAAATAATGCTTTATGAAAAAAAAACATTAAAATAATACTAACTTATTTTATTAAAGATTTTTTAAATTGAACAACAGGGTATATTTTCGACAATCAAAATCACTATGGCCATCTATCCCTGACTTATCCTATTATAATTCTATAGTATAGTTGTTTTATATATGTATATTATTACTTTCATATCATTAGTGGACATCAATATTTCGTCCACAGTTCATTCATGTCTGTGTATGCACATAACTAGTAACGTGGGTTTATATATTCTCATTAACATTCACCTCGCGTGCACCGGATAACAAAGCGTGTCACGATTGCTTTATCATCACAAGTGCTCCGTCGAAGCAAATGATCCTCTATATCGTCTTTTCTTCAAGAATCACATATTATGAAACATTTATTATAAAACGCTTGCGCGCGGGAGCGACGAAAACCATCGTCAACAAAATTCCCGTGTGCAATAACTGGAAAACGTTATGCATTTGAGAGAGTCCCGCGTGATGTTTTTACAGGCAATTTCTCCGGACGATCTGAAAATAGGGCAACAAGAGGGGTACCCGTAATAGTGACCGTATTACTCATGCGGGCGACCCGTGAGTCATGCCTGTTCGTTTGACCATGCGTAGGTTTCATCTCCTTCGTGCGAGTTAGTGTAACGTGTCAGACATCGATTCCACTTTTCCGCGCACGTATAACGCACACATATTACGTTACAAGCACAATATCGATTACGTCTTTGCAAAGAACACGTATTTTAATGAGAAATGCGCATCCCCACTAATGCGTTACGTAACTATTTTTCTCAATTTTCTGAAACTTATTATATATAGATGCTCCTAGTACTGGAATTTCGACGTAGATTTATAATGAAAAATACTTAATTCGTAAAAACTAAATTTGTTTAATAAGTACACTTAACTAAGGTAATAGTTAAAATGAAATTATAAGAATAGATTTGGGAATAATTTACTATTACATATATAACTGTTAGTTTTATGAAAATGTTTTCTCTCACTTAGATTCCTTCCTCTTACTTCGATTACATTAATAATAACATAGTTATGAATAATAACATAGTGTTTTAATCCGTTTTCACGGAAACCTATCAAGAAAGATAAAATGAGAAATGAGATTATACTCTGTCGTAAAGAAACGCGTTCCTCGTCGTCGAAGTAGGCTATAAGCGACGGTATAATCGGGGCGCCTGCGTTTTATGAGAATCATGGAAATAATAAAAGTATCGAAACGCAGCAGGACGAAGGACGATGGGAAAGATGGCGGGTCGCACCGCTATCGCTTCTACCTTCTACAGTACGTCGACGCGAATCGATATCTTAAAGGTGCTTGCTTCTCTGCTGATCATTCTTTCTATTCGTATCGTACAAGCTTCATTTTTCGTACGAAATCTCGGTCCTCTGAGAGGAATTTTATCGGGGAGTACAAAGTTTTTTCGGGTGCCCTTCCCTTCTGCATTAGTCGTTCTGTTGAATAGCCAAGCTGGCGATCATAGTTATCCTCATCAGATCAAAAGTTCTATTGATAAGCCATGAACGGCTGCAACAATGTGTAATATAAGTTACAATTAATATTTTAGAACCTTTCCCTTTTGGACCTCAGGTACGATGTGTACTTCCTACTCGCCCTTATCATAGAGCCTGGCAAGATCAATAGATCAAATATCTAAAAGTTTGCGAGTGAAGACATCTCGAAAAATATTCCATACGGCTAGTTTTGCAGAATATCTGTTTTAAACTCTGTGCCCTTTGCAGCAAGGTTCTAGCGAGACGCGTTGACTCAACACGATCGATGAGAATTTGCATTTTATCGCAAAACGATCGTCCACGTGTGCGCGCAGACTTTATAGTACTTTGCGTCCGGAATTCTTCAAACGTAACCCGCTCGCGTGACGCATCGTGCTCGTTACGATTCGTTCTTCGAAACAGTTCACCTAGATCCTATCGACGAAAAAATACGCTCCAATGAAATATGTATGAGGAATGGATCGATTTTCCTATTTGATAGAAACGTATATTTACCGCTCTTCTTTATCACTTCTCGCCTTCATATTCTAATTTTTTTTCTATTCGCTGTTACATGAAATTGCATTTGCCTTGAATTTCCTTGAATAATTTAGATGACTTTGATCGGTGCCGCTAAAACGAAATCTCTGTTAGAAACTGCTTTCAAGATCAACGTATAAATTCTTAAGCACTTCAGAAGCGCGCCGCTGCTTGAAAACATACAAATATTGCGCGTTACTCGAACATACAACATCGTCATCGTAGTTTTGTGTGAACGGGTGTTATTACGAAGCTGTTACATCATGTTAATGACGAGTTCGATCAGCGACGTATTTAGAAATCGCGGAGTTCGTATGACCGTCTTGAAGCGACTCGCCTTGAAGATCGGTGGCGAGTACGCAGTGTATGTTGACTCACATGATCAAATAACAAAAGTAGGACTACACTTTGCAACAGGCGCGGGAAATATTCTTGTCGAGCCATAGTGCAAATTGAAAAATTAGACAAATTGAATGATCGAATCGCTATTTCTATCGAACGTTTTAAAGAACATCATAAATGTAAAAGATGTAAAACACAGACATTATTTTTAGTCCTCTGAAGAGGATCCAAAACAGGATCAAAATGTTTGATGTTATAATATATTTCACATACGATAAGTCGTAGAAGTACGCTTTTATAACTGCGTCAACTAACAAAGATTTTACTCGTTCATCTTTCTTTAATGTTACAACAAAGCCTTTAATTAGAATAATATTAGCTCATTAACTAAGTAATCGCGTCTAGACGAAATTGCATACAATTCAATGTAGCGATGTTTTAGAAGATTTCTCGTTTTTTCTAAAGGTTGCCTATCCATCTATAAAATTAATACACGACAAGATATGCTGTCATAAGTACGTGTTTAGTTTCATCACCATCTAGACGCGATTCGGATTACTTGGTTAATAATAATTATTAATAGTTAATGACCTAATATCAGAAATGATATTATATTCAGTTGTAACATATATTCGTTCCGTTTTTAAGTGTTTTTAATAACGAATACATGTTACAACGCAATACAATAAATCGAAAGGTCCGCTGAACCTGACTGCGTCCATCACGATCAGCTCATAAGATTGCTCAGCCGTCATTTGCCCTCAGCCGTCGATGACGATGATAGGATGATTCTCGGAGCGTGTCCCGGCGGCTTTGTCGCGCGAAAAAAATGCAGGTGCAGGATATGCACGGGGCCGCGCCCATTAGAGCGGCAAACACACATCAAAGGTAAAGTCGCGTAGTACGGTAGGCGAGGCTTCTGCCGTGCTAATTGCATTACGTAAAAGCCGCTAATGAGTTACACCCGCTCGCGCGTCCGATTCGCTTCGGTTCGCTTTGCCAGGCGTTTTCCACCGTTGCTCACGTTTTGCCACGAGAACCGACTGCAGTTTGCAAATCCTGTCTGTCGCTTACTCGCGACATGTGCCAACGAACGAACAAGTCGGCCTTAACCTTGGGTCATGTGAAAAATTG
The DNA here is from genome assembly GCF_003672135.1 of Ooceraea biroi. Taxonomy (NCBI): domain Eukaryota; kingdom Metazoa; phylum Arthropoda; class Insecta; order Hymenoptera; family Formicidae; genus Ooceraea; species Ooceraea biroi. The sequence continues at coordinate 6,308,348 of NC_039506.1, forward strand.
GACTGACTCCTGCGATGCTTAAACCGCGACTCGTGTACGTTCTTAAGGTTTCTGCTCTTTGTTTACCGTCCATGAAACCTGTGACTTTGTATTCGATTTCAAGACGCTACACCGTGCTGCCTTGCATCAGTTTCAAGTATGAATTTTTTGGCACCGTTTCCGGGTCACTTCGATATTATAATAAACGACTGGAAGAGTAATCGGAATAACGAAATCAGTTGACGCGCTTGATTCGTTAAATTATCCGATAATTATTTCTTATAATATTACTTAAATCTTAACTCTTTCTTTTAATTCTTACAACGAACTTTCTGAATCAATTTATAACGAGCAGCATTCATAATTATCGAATATTGTTCTGTTTTGTCTACATTTTAATTAAACAGCAGCAATGTGAGAGAAGATTAAATTTGATCGGACAAATTAAAAATTTGTATCATAAATAACAAATAAAACATTTCAACATTTCTGACGTTTGAGATTTTCTTTTCGCGACACGAGATAAGAAAGAGCAATCTCTAATTGATCGCCTATCAATGTATCTTCAATAGATATAAATTACGGTAATATAATTGATACCGTGGCAGGATTTCTTTTCCAAGCAAACCGCGAAATGGACTTCGCCGTGGCGACGGTTATCCGCCAGCGTGACTCTCTTGTTGCCAAGTTTCTCGGGATATCGATCGTGCCGACCCAAAAAGACAAAAACCATACGGAGCAAAGCGTGCGTGGGTAATCCTAAACCTCTCACGAGACCTCTCACGAGGAGAGAGAGAAAGAAAGAAGAACAGCCGAGAGAAAGACGAAAAAGAAAGAAACGCCAAGAACGAACGAACTACGGTAACCCAAAACTCTTCGTAGGATCTAAGTTTTCGCGACGGATATCGTCTTACGACAGCCGAGCATTACGCAATCCTACCAGCTGTAACCGCTAGTCATTGGCGCGAACGATTTGCCAAACTTTGCCACACCCCCAATTTGCGCGACGAATTCGGGAACGAGATCTGGGTTACGATGTGCACGATGATATCATAGTGATCATAGCTATCAATATCGTATTGACATCCGGAAATTTAAGTGTCTTCGAATCTATTACTAAGAATATAATTTTCTTCCCTCCCCCGCTCTATATCTTTATGTGTAGTATATTTATATACTCTGTACAGTAATTAGTAATTAAGTACAATAATTAAATACAAAAATAATTAATTTAAGTATAGTAGCTTTATATATGTAATTAAGACGATTATTTCAATTATGCTCGCTAGTATGTGGCAGCAAACATTTAATGGTAAAATAAAATCATCTGTGATATTCTGTGATAGTTGTGATTCGAAATTCGGAACCGCGATTCCCGAAAATAACGTAAGCTAGCAGCAGCTCTGACTCACAAACTAAATATAACTATGAATTTTGATGTTCTCACTTCCACCTCTGTATTCACGCGAATGGTTGTAAAGTAGTCTCGGGAGCTTTTCAAAGTTGATTAAAACGCCCATGTAATTCGAGATGAGCCTGCGCAACGTTCTAATGGAATGTTCCGTCGTGGAAGAGATTATCACATCCGGGACAAGAAAAACTCGACAGATATGCGATAGGGTGTTCCGTTGATTGCGGATGTTGATTGTTGAATGCTTTGACAAATTTGAAAGGGTGCCTTCTTCAATTGAAACTTGATGCTGACATTGTCATATGTCGCGGCTCTCGATCGCTGATGTTAAGCACATAAGATTCAGCCGCTCATTAAATTTCCATCAGGGAACATTCAACTTGGCACGAATCGCGTATTACGTGGTAAGGCAGACGAAAAAGGAAACGCAGAAGAGGACCTCTTCGCCGTCTCGTTGCTTCTGCGATGACGTCAATCGACCGTAAACTCGCGAGACACTACTCCCGTAACACATCCCATTCCCGGCCCAGGTCCGCCGCGTTCGTCCTTCGAAGCGTCGTCCTTGGTCGAGCCCTTTAAGGTCCGTCCACGGTGCATGGTCGACCTGGATTCGCCAGACCCTGACCACGATACGCGACAGACAGTTTCGTATTCTTTGCGCTGTTAAGCCGTGTCCGACAGCGAATCCGTTTATGGTAGACTGTTCCCGTTCCCTCGAAATTATTTCACGAAGAAGGACCACCGCGGCGAAGATACACGATCGATGTTTTTCTGGCGATGTCGGCGGGCATGTGCCTACCTACGTACGCGGAGAAGAGAGATCGAAAAATTGGGTTACGCGACGGAGCTGCGGGATCAACCATGACAACTACATGACAACGTAACATAACAGAAAAATAGATAAAGAATTTTATACGCCCTGATATCTCGTCGACCTTGTTCGAGCAAGATAAGGTAACCTACGAATGCAAATGGGAACGAGTCAGTTACGAAGAATGAGAACGCACCACTTCAAGTTGACGGACAATCTTGCAGCCATGTGGGATGTTTTGACAGTCGCGTTGTTCCAGCCGAAATGCTGTAAATCACTTGAAGTTGAAGTTAAGGAAAATAATAGTTCACTATTGAAGTATCGCAATAAAAATTCGATAGTAAATATTCAACAATAAGATCTTCTCTATAGAAAAATCAAGATCCATCTAACTGTTGCCTGGAGTGTTATCAAGAGGAAGAGCACGATTTCTCTGAAACATCCCATGCGAGATATTCCCGCTTCGTCAGTCATGATTTTTAAGAATCCGTGAAATTACAACGATGTATTCGATACGCTGGCCATTTATCGAATAAATCATTAGCATAATGCTGTGCCTTGTTCCGATTCCGACGATCCTTCATCATTATGATCTTCCTTTCATCGCGATGAATAAGAGTACGACAGTACAATGACCTCACCATTTGAGCACGCATAACGGTAGAGAAATTTTTGCAATATCCATCTTCGAGGGAGAGAGAGAGAGAGAGAGAATATATACCCGCTCTTTCCACTCCATTACTCCTCTTATTGAAATAAGTACGCATCTCTGTGACTATCTTCATCGTTCTATCATATCTCGTATCTCATATCACAAAAAGAGTAAATTTATTATTTATCGACGAGCAATAATTATGGTTCCTCAGGCATAATTATGATTACTACTTCCCCGCTGTGTAAACCGTAATCGTTCTTATTTAGAGTATGCACATGAATTCCTAAAATTAATGATTTCCTCGCTATTATTAAACCAGTTGTAAATTTAGCCCTTTCATTGTATTAGGGGTGTGATTTAGTTTTGAGGGTTTTTTTTGCTCAAAAACGCATGTATTTAAATATGATAATGAATGAATACCTTAATCAAACTATTTTCCTTCGTTTTCTATAACTTTTTCCCATCTTTCTGGCAAGAGATGGATTCCACCACGATAAAATCACTCTTCTTTTCAGTTGATCCATTCGTCGACGAATTTTCGCACTTCTTCGAAATTATGAAAGTGTGTATCCTCTAAAGCGTGTTGCATCGACCGGAACAAATAATAATCGCATGGAGCAATGTCCGGAGAATACGCGGGGTGCGGTAAGACTTGCCATTCAAGCTCTAATAGTGTTTCTTTCACTGATAACGCAACGTCAGGTCGAGCGTTGTCACGAAGAAGAATCACTTTCCGTCGTTTACTCGCAATTGTGGTCGTTTTTGGTCCAATGCTTGCTTCAACTTGTACAATTGGTGTCGATAACGATCAGCCGTGACAGTCTCATGCGGATTTAACAGCTCATAGTACACTATCCCACCAAATACAGAGCATTACTTTTCAACCGTGAATATTGCGTCTCGGAGTGGATGTTGATGGTTCGCCTGGATCCACCCATGATTTTCTGCGTTTCGGATTATCAAAATAGATCCACTTTTCATCCCCAGTAACAATCCGAGACAAAAGACTCTTCTTTTTTTGCCTGGCGATCAACGAAATGCAAATGTTCAACCGGTTCGCAATGGCACTTTCCGATAATTCATGTCGAACCCATTTCCCTTCTTTCTGAATTTTTCCCATTTCATGTAAATGTTTCGTAACTGTTGTACGATCAACATTTAATGCTCTGGCAAGTTCTGAAGTGGATTGTGTTGGATTTTCGTCCAATAATGCTTGCAAATCTGCATTTTCAAGCTTTCTTGGTTGTCCCGAGCGTTCTTTGTCCTTCACATCAGTATGACCACTTTTAAAGCGTCTAAACCAGTATTCACACGTCTTAATTGATGGGGCAGAATCACCATAAGTTTCCACAAGAATTCTATAACCCTCAGCCGCAGTTTTCTTTTGATTAAAAAACAAAAGCAACGCATGTCGAAAATGCTCTTTCGGAAGTTCAATTTTTACGATGATATAAACACGACTGTTATTGCATCTATTGCTATAATGCTACTAAATGTCATGGATAATGTCAAGACTGTAAGAAACAACAGTTATCGGAAACAGCTATTGGAACAAACTGACACTACAGCCATCTGTTGCAAAACCCTCAAAACTAAATCACACTCCTAATATATCTCGAATTATATTATTCACGTTCATTGCCGCGCAGTTACGTGAAAAGATCTCTTGTGTAATCCATAATCATCGTTGTCCCCCGCATTTCGAGTTCGTTCACAATGGTCGAACATTATTCCAGCCCGCGCGGTATGACGACCGGCGTGAATTTATTTTCGGCGCCGGTTATTTCTGTCCAGGTCGCCTCGCGAGAGTGTTAGGAGCTCGAAGTCGCGCATGGAAATCTCTTCCCGAGGAATTCTGGCTCCAATTTTCTGCGTAAAATTGTAATCTTCGCATGTTTATATAAACTGGTTGTTTTATAAAATAATACTGCAATTTGATAAAGATGAAAGATAGAAAACTGATCGCCAATAGCATGACTCTTTACCGCACGCGCATTCGGTCGCTTCACTTCGATGAAGTCGGCTTCCCGGCGGGAAATGACGTAATGCAAGCAATTACAATGTTTTGCATTGTGGAGATTCACAAGTACTGAGTAAAAGTACTTTGCATTTCTACAATGATTACTTCCTGTCTCTTCCACCGACTATAAATGCAAATTTTTCGGAGAGAGGAAACGCAATTTCCTCATACTTAACTGATGAGTTCGCTTGAGTTTTCCGTTTAGCGTAATATGGGAATTAAACTGTTAACTTAGAATCATGAAATATAGGGAAATCGGTAATTGAACTGTAATCGACTGTAGATGAACGACTGTTCTTCTATCCGTGAGCGTAGACTTGGAAATTACAAGAAACTACGATGTGCGCAATATTGGTTCGCGTAATTAACTTCGACGCTGTGTGACGGCGTATTATGCACGGCCGGACAACTTTGTGCCAGTCTCGCCAATTGCGCAAAAACTCGCGCCCGATTTGCATCTTGCCAAGTTGTGCAAGCGACCATTCCCGCGGCGTGTATCGCGCGCGATGAGTCAAGCCGCGTATAATAATTTTGGATTGCCACGGGAACGCGTTTTCTGCGTTCGCCAGATGAACCGAGAAGAGTTTTGCGATAATAAATTGAGAGACTTGAACACCCAGTGACCCTCCCGTCTAAACGAAATAATTTCAACCCGAAAAACATCTAAAGATAGATCGTTTTGGTCAGAAAAACGAATCTAGAAAAAAATTTTATCATTTTTTAATAAACTAATCACATTTCTAATACTGGACCAAGTTTCTGTATAGAATCCTAATCAACTGGTATAGCTCGAAATAAACACAGTTGAATCACTTTGCCCTGACTAGACTACAGAATTTGAACTTAACAGGTTTAACAAATTAACTGCGTAACTCCACTTACCAGTAACTTATTATCCACAGTCTTGACAACGATTTCCTCGGGCGTGTACTGCGAAACATCGAAGCGCAGCTTCAGCATCTTGTTGTCACCCTCATCCTGGATGAGGGGGCTGTTGAGGCCATCCAGCCAGGCATGATCATGCTGAGGACTCAAGGAGCTGCTGTTTTGGGTGCTCTGTTGCGTGGTGGTACTGTAATGTAAAGCAGGAAATTTCGATTATCGCATCGTGACTGTGAACAGTTGAGATGAACTGATGAGACGTCGAGACATTGATAACGATGATGAGAACGACGTTGGTTCCGTGACGCAATACTAATGAGAAACTTGTTGTGGCTGTACTACAATAGGTGCAATCATCTGAAGCCGTACTTACTGTGACAGTGCGGCGGACAAGTGAAACATATACACGCAGAGACTGACATTCACTCAAAATCGTGCAATCTAATGGCGTTAACGCTGAAAAGTGCGGCACCTAAATATGCAAATAACTTAATGCAATGTAGCAACTGCTGTTCTATGCTTTATGAAGCAAAAATGCGTAGTTTTATTTTGCAAGAGTTTTAGTAAGAAGGTAGGATTGCGATTGAAGTTAGCGATTCAAATGCTCGCCTTGACCTTTTCAGCGTTAACTTGAGGCGTTACTCGAACCTGACAACTACGAGGAACACTACGGCCTATGCGGAATCGTGAGGTATATGAGGTATGAATTGTGTCAAAGGGCAACGATCGTGGTGCTTCCCGAGTGCGGGAGTCAACGTGCAGATATTCGTCCGTTCGTTGCACTCACTCGAGCGCGATTACAACCGCGTTAACCCTTCGTAGAGAACAAATGATGTAATGCTATGCTAATGTTATTTAATCGCTTACGTTTAGCAATTTTGTTATCACAATTTCTTCCATACATTTTTATACGCTAGCTTATTAATTTAACGAATGGGGAAATTTCATAGACAATTAAGGATTAATTATCGTGAACAATATGTTGCGCAAGAGAGAGAAATTAAATTTTTATTTTTAATTTTAATATTTTAGATTTTATTCCTTTTTCCGTAATATAATTACACATAAAGAGTATATATTGTAACATATAATGACCAGGATAAAAATGTTTTTTCCTCTCTCTTACCTAACTTATTAATTACCCAAATCATTTAAATGTATTCTCGTGCCCAATTATTTATAAATTCTTCCTGTCCTTTCGGTTCATACAAAGGGTTAAAGACATGACAGGCTCAAGATACGAACAGTGTAGGACGAACACTCCGCTTGGATTTATGGTGCGAACTATTCTATAATTCTATGGATTATTTGAAAACAAGGGGTCTACTTGATCCTCTGACAAATTTTACAAAAAGTAAATCGAGGGAGAGAATACATGTCCTCGTGACATGTTCCGACATGGATTGATCGCTTTTACATCGCTTGACGCGCTTTTCTCGTACTCTTTTCTGTTTTGCGAGTCTTGCACTTTTCTCTACGATAGCGTCACCTTTTGAAGCAGTCGAACGCGGAACGTTTTGGCGGTGCTGCAGGATCGGTCTTGTCCCAACCTTCGGTCTTCGAGGTCGTCGACGTACGGTGCTCACTGGTGCTCGAGTGATGCCGACTTCACGGTTAGTCATCAACGTGCCAATGCAGAGAGCCAATCAGTAGGCGAGACGGTAGTTGAGCGCAGGAAGAGGGGTTGTTATTATTGTCGGTTAACTTTTGATGTGGTTACAGAGTCGATCGGATTCAACATTAATCCGCGCGATCATCGCTCCTATGTTTCTTGGTGTTACAAACTCTGTCTCTACGCGCGCATGATCTTAACTTTAGTTTCTTCAAACTGTTTCATTAACGACGAATAATCATCATTTATCAACTGATCGAATCTCTCTCAAGTTTCCCAATTTTGCTAATACAACAAATAATTTCTTCACTCCATTTATACAATATTATTAATTGAATGTCAGCCTTTTAAATCAATGATTCCATCTCTGCCATTGATCAACTTTGATCAACGACCAACTTTGATATATTGACAGATTTGCTTTTCTTCAATTCTAAAAACAAATACTTATATTGTTCAAACATCATTGATGAAACTCTTATTCAAAGTAGCCACCGATCGTGCCTTTATAATCGCCGATATCGATGTTGAATTGCTTATGTCAATTTTTAAAACGAAAAAATAAAAGTTTAAACTGTACATCAAAAGTTATGCATTATGTATATATAGATTAATATTAAGCATGATTGACTTTGCGAGCGGTAAGTTTATTTGCACCAAGAAACATTGAGCGTGTAACGTTCTAAGCAAGATACAATCGAACTTTTTATATGTCTTTCCTTATTGTATTTTTGCTTAGAACATCGTGATTTATTTTAACTAGTTAAAAAATGAAAACGAGTAATCTTTTTTAAAAAATCCTAAAAATTGGGCTACAAAAGAATAATCTTACAAAATTTATTGCCTTTTATTATATCTTCATATTTATGATGTCTCATGTAATTTATTATATCGTAAAATTATTAAAAAGATTAAAATAAATCAGGAATAAAGCTGCAACTTCTTAATCAATATAAATAAACTTTGCGTATGTCTCTTGGAACATATAGTGTAATGTCGCAAATCTAGACTATCCTCGGATGCTGGTAAATCTGCTTCAAATCAGACTGATATATAAAAAGCAGTAAAACAATCGACACACGTCAACACGCAGCAAATCAATCATAAAAGCTATGTACAAATTATTTGTACAACTCAAGAAAATAATAAGCGCACTCGACAGATATATATGCAGACATATTCTAATTATATTATCCTTAAAGCCGTAAAAAGATATTTCACACGGCGAAACGGATTTCTCGAATGGGATACCTGCATTTATCTAGGTGACCTTTTTCCACAAGAACTGCAATGCTAATTGCTACTGATAATTGATGATAAACTTGTTAACAGTTTTAACGGTGGGGACTCGCAATCGATCGATCGTAAGCGTGCTTATCTGCATGCAGATAAGGATATACAGGTTGTGAATTGGTAGCAATGCGCGAAATAACGTCGCCACGAACTCACGACAGATATCACGATGCCAATAACCGGAAGTCTTGCCTCGTCTTCGAAGAAGTCGTCGACCCACCGTCACGGATACTAAAATAGTACGTAATTATGTCGTTACAACCATACTTTGTAGTCGAGGATAAGCGTGATCTTTCAAGTCACGTTTATCCGTGTTAGCTTTAGTTTGTTCTCCTCGGAATTGTTGTAGTCGTGGCTGTTGCAATCGTGCAACGATCAACATCGAACGTCGCAAGTCTTATAAGATTCGTTAATTTTTTGAACTCTTATAATTGGATTATTCCAATTTGAAACAAGAAAGGACAACAATCAATAATTGTTGATTTTAAACTAAATCTAGCGTATGACTTAAAGCCGAGAGACATATGTATGATATATGATCATCATCCTTGGAATTTTTTCGCTGCAGCTTACAATTAGGTATGAAACAATTCCACTATAACGTCATCTTTCAATTACGTTTACAATTCCACAGGACTTACATAAGCGTCGAAAAAAATTTATATACGCTTACGTAAACTACGAGCATTTGTAATCAGTATTTAAATAATAAAGTACGTAGCTTCCCTAAATTGTTCTTTTTAAACGTAACTGTTTATTATGTAAATTAAAAACTTTATAATATTTGTTATGGTAGATGATTTGCACAGTATCTCACAGTATCTAAACTTTTGTAAAAGATTTTTGCTGAGATTTCCTTTGACATTCATCTAATAAGAATCTAATAAGAATTTAATAAGCATCTAATCTTGTAAATACAATTTCTTAACAAAATATTGTTTTCTCATAGAAGTAGAAATCAACTTTTATAACTAAGAATTCAAGAAAATTGTAATATCATATATAATATATGACATTTATAAAGCTCCGCGATGGTCGAATAAATTCTGCGACAGTGGAACGATTCTGAGAACGAAATGTCACTATATCCTGTCACGCGACATAACGTGTTTAAAGGCAGTAACGACTGTTTTCCGCATTTTATTTCCCTCGTACGTGTAGCTACTAAACGAAGAAGAAATTGCTACTGGATAACAGCGCGATAAATATATGTCCATTAGCTTTCGCGCAAATTTTTGATAAAACTATCATACAATTACGTGATTTATGCTTCTTTCTTTCAGAAACATGTGCTTCTACCAGATTTTGATCGAATCAATGAATTGCAAATATTTAAACATCGCAAAACGTTCACTAACAGGAAACGCGAAAGGGTTAAAGTAAAACAGCAGGAAAGCTATGTGAGAAAGAATGGCAGAGTATGGTTTACGGCAAGAACAATTACGCCAGGCAAGAAAAAGGTCAGATCCCGTCTCGTGAAAACAAGAGAGGTCAACCATAGCGCGCACAGGATCTTACAAAACCTGATTCGTCGGAGTGAAAAGGCCAAACGAAATGCGGATCACGACAGAGCAGTAACTTCCAATTTAGTTATCGCGTTTTGCAATTTGCTCGAGCTACACGGGAAGCTCGTTACTTTTATTGATTGTTGTATGTATAAAATTGGTCTAGCAAATAAAACTCATTTAAAAACCTTAAGTTCAACTGGATTTTGCAAACATTCCATAGCTTAATCTATAAAATGTATAAAAAATATAAGAGAATCTTCGAATTACCTAAATATTTAAAAATTGTCTGGATATATGTAAAACTTAATTGACGTTTTAATATTCTAATATATATATCTATTTAATATTTTATTATATTTAATACTCCAATATAAATTACTATGTCAAATAGACATTATCATCTATTAGCCGAAAGATATTTTGCTCTCGTATCTGGCACGGTAAAATGTAACATAAGCGGAACATGTAATTATAATAGATAAGGAAATATCCAGCGAGTTCTGCTGATTAACGGCCAGTAGCAGATTTCACAGGTTTAATCCGGTTACGAACATGTATGATTACTATTGATCATGTTGTAAAACCAAGATGTCGAAATGATCGCTTATTGACCAAAGTGGTAGATATCTTTGGAAAATTAATGCGATAGATGTAAACGTTCCTAATGATAGAGTCATAACTGTAACGTATAAACGATTCATAGCAAATGGCGGATGTCATTTATCATTCTTCGATTTGTTCGACAAATGACGGGGAAATAATCGTTCCCGTCGTTCACGTCGCAAATCATATCTAGGTGATCGATTGTATCGAATAAGATAATCACGATGCCGCCAGCATCGACTCGACAGAATTGTATTTAGCTATTACGCGATGCTGACGCGAGACTTGGAGTCAATGAATTGGCGAACATTGTGAAACGGAAAGACCATCGTTGTACTCGGAAACGCGAAAGCATGTGTATGTTAAGTGGCGCGCGAGGGCGAGTTAAAGTGAATCTTCCTTCGGCATGCATGCACCGCGCCGCTTGAGTGTTCGATCACGAAAAGCCGTGGCTATCAGCTACGATACGTCAGTTATCAGCCAAAGTTTAGGCATCAAGTTTAGCATAGTTCGCCAAAGTCAACTAACGAGCTGCCTGTAAGAGGCAATTTCCTGTGTTGTTGTTTGAACCCCGAACTCGCGCTGTCTGAAGGTCTATCTGTCTACCTGAAAGCATCACATACCCTGCACGATATCGAATCTATCAAACTTTCAAAGAAACTTAACTCCGTCTCTCTCTTTTTAAACTTATTTTAGTAAGTTTGATAATATTTATCGATCAATGTGTTTGAAAGTGTGTGATTTCGTGTTCCACATTTAACAACAGAAAACTAAACTCTATAATTCCATTATCCCATTTATGTCCTAAAATAATACGCAGTCTTAAAATCAGGATAATAAATTACTAATGAAGTTAAATTTAGTAATTAAAGTTGAAATAGTAATGAAGGAAAGAAAGGATATAAACAGGTGTGTAAAGAGCTGAGTTTTATATATGTATATCTTTCTATACGGATAGGCGTTGCATATGAAGACACGAATGCGTCGAAGACTCGCCGCTCTCATGATGCGCCGTATGTATTTGCTTGTCTATTTGCGGTAAACTGTCCCTGAACGCAAGCATTACGTCAGAAGCACGTGATTATTCGGTCTTCGTGATGGACCATACTCACCTCCCACGTACGATCCATCGAGAATGCGCGATCTATCGATATCGAGCACCCGCTTGCCGCCATGCATATTTATAGACGCGTTAAGCAGAATCTCTTATGTCACGACGACATACGCGCTTCTCCAAGATTTTGCCGTACATTTCGTGATGACATTGAATTTTTTAATTAAATCTTATCATAAACATTGCGATACGTGATTCCTTTAAAGAATAACGACTAAGATTATACGCGCGATAATTATGAGTAATTAAATCGAATCTCGCAGATTGGTGATTTGAAACAGGAAATTTGAATCAAGGGAAATTCAGGGATAATTAATTTAATGATAAAAATTATTTTTGAAAATTGCACGAGCAATTAAACCTGTATTGTATAAAGTGACAAGCAGACATCAACGCGAGTACAATCGAGGGTGAGTTCACGCGGTGCAACGTACCGAAACTTGATCACCGTTTTATGTCTGGGCGGATAGAGATCCTCGTCCAGGATCATCGTAGATCGTATTGACGATCCGTGCCGGCGGAGAGCAAATCCAGACTGCGCACGGCGGCGCGCGCCTTAGCTTTAAAACTCAAACGCGGACGCGGTAGCGGCGCGATTGCCTTGGTGTCGCAAAAATTACTGCGTAAAATCGCTTACAGGATTTCTGCAAGCTCTCTCCTCACCTTTCCTACGGCACAATTTAGTGCTTGATTCCACTAGTGTCTCCTTAGTGGGGGATCATTCGTGATCGTGCAACGCCACAGTGTCAAGGTCGCACTTTGACGTAATATAACGTTGGATTGCGATCATAAACTGTCCATTTCTCATCTATACGAAGCAAGTGACAATCGCGACAAATATCAACAAGGCGATATTAATGCATTTCAATATTCATGTGATAGAGACATGTATTGAGTCAGTCAAAAGTTTGGTTCGATTTTTGCGTCAAATTTTCTTACATTTACTAGAAAGAAATTATTCATCAAGCAAGCAATCATTATCTTTGTTCAGAAATTATTGTCTACGATGTAGATATTATTGCCTGATATCTCTCTGAAAAGTGAGTAAAACTTTTGAAACAAATAAAAATTTACGATAAAGTAGAACTAAATTTATAGGATTTTATTTTCGGTTAATGACTCGAAAAAATTACAGAAGGAAGTTTATCAATGTAACTCTTTTTGTTTCTACATTTCACTTCTCCGAATTAAGCCGTTTGAACAGTAACAATGTTGCATTCAGGAAGTGCGAGCGTGTGCACATATTAGCGTGCTACCGAAACTGCAGTGAACGCGTCCGTTGTGTATTCAACGAGACGCATCCAACGTAATTGCGTAACAGACGCCGTTTATAATTTCGCGAGCGACACGTACGCGAATCGCACGTTTCCCACAAGAATGCCTTTGAAGCATACCGGATTTATAATATCCCTGTATGGCATCTTCACACGCAGCAATTACTCGCAGTGCAACGCAATAATTGTTACCTCACATAAAATCTAATGTCTGAATTCGAAACTGGTAATTTGTGGGAAATGTACGTAAATCAATGTTACATACGTGAAACGATAATGTTATTACTGAAAGAGAGAGAGAGAGAATGGGGTTGAGCTCTTGAAAAATGAACCGGTTCGTTGACGTTCCGTTGACGTTACGAAGGATCGCGTAACACGATTGCTTGCGATTGCCGAATACTTGCGACATGCGCGAAGATCATTATCGCAAAAAATCAAACGGCTGCTGCGATGGAGTTTCGCGTGGCCGGCCACGCTCGAGCGTATGCAAATTTCCGACTCACATACGCACGCTCCGAGATTATTCGCCTCGTTCCCCCCGTGTGTGCAATGCGCGGTCGAGACGCCGATGGGGGCTTCTGGTCTGCGAATGCAATGACGGAATCTCTATAAATAGCAGGTACGATGCCTGAAATGCGCGAAACCACTATGTATCGATGCAAAAATGCCGGAGTGATCCGGCAAGCTATCGTCGTGGTGGTGGAATCTGTCCGTCAAGACACTCGCCGAACCTCGCCTTCTAACGAAATAAATTTCGTTACTTGTTGAAAATGTATCGCGTTACAAATGTATCGAGTAACAGTAGCATCTCGAAACGAAATAACGATGAAAATTTGGGTACTCGATACATTGGTAACTAGTTATTGCCATCTCTGATCGCTATTTTAGGATACCTAGGTGATAAGGTCTAGTGATAAATTGTAATTTTTCGTTAAAGCAACGACGACGTAAATTAATTGCACATTATATTGCACTATAAATTATTTTGCGTGGAACTTATTAACGTTACAAATCATAAATGCAATCAATATCAATTTTTTTGTAAATATATTAGCTTTTTTTACTTTTGAATATTTATGAAATCATCTTTAAACAACTTGTGTACATGTAATATTAATAAATACTATAATACGTTTACACTCTCTTGTATAATAAATATTTTTTTTATAAATCAATCAGACTTGAATCATTGTCTTAAATGCGATAACGCGTACGATCGATCAGTAAATGAATAATCTTGCTTTTGATCATTCGATTAGCGAGTCCGAACTTGTAACATAAAATACGATCGAAGATACTTGATCTTCACAGCAAGAAAATAAACTTTACTGTGTAAGAAGAAATAAATTGCTATAGGAGATACCATGAATACGTAATTTCAAAGAGAGATTGTTAATAATCATTGTGCCGATGATCTTCGATCGCGAGTAATTTCAATGCCAGACATGCATCACGCCCGCGCGCGATCGAAGAATATGGAGTCCCTGGTATAAAGTATGTCGGGGAGTAAAGCGGATATAAAACCTGTCGCATATTAATACCATTCGAGCGAAAACAATAAAAAGCACAAACGTAAGAGTGCTGAAACAAAGTTCTGCTTCCGAAATCTCTCTCTGATCCTCTCTTACGCCACAGCTACGACAGATCTGTTTTGAAGTACAGAAAGATCAATACTTCCAATGTTGCGACTCCGCATTATTCAGTCGTTTGCGAGCGTCGATTTTTCATCGATCTCTGTCCAGGACGATGTGCGACATACGCGCGGCGGACACGAGAAACCCGTTCACGTATCATAATTTCCCAACGAGTGACCTCGACGTCTCGATGTATCGCCTCGCACGTGCGTTACGATACGTCGATAGTAGCGCGCACGGTAAATATACCGGCAACGTCAATGTAAATAAATATTTGATGCTGCTCCAAATTAACGGGCAGTGATCGATACACCAAAGGGAATCGTCGAAATTGCGTAAGTAAGGCGTCTATGAATCTGATCGTAGAAAAACAGCGAAGAAGAGAGGAAAGGAGAGAGAGAGACGGAACGAAAATTTTTCGGCGCGTTTAAAAAAAAAGATAGAGCGTTCTCGCGAGAGAAGTGTCGATTCTTCTTTCTTACCTGGTGGTGCTTTTGAAGAAGTTGTTGCTCTCGCGGTTCATCAGCTCGCTGCGGAACCGCGACATCTCGTCCTCCATCTTTTTCATCTCGGCGTCGAAACGCTCGCGTATGTTGGAGAACTCGGTGTCGATTACGCTAAAATCACCGAGCTTGATGGGAATGTTGCGCTTGATACCACTGTCGGCCATGTTTTCGCTCGCGTAGCACTGTCTTCCTCGTGTCTCTCACTGAACCCACTTGAAGAACGACTTGACTCGCGCTCGTCGGTTCGCACAGCTCGATCGCGAACAGGATACGGAAGGGGAATACTGTGAACGATGCGCACACGTATGTCTCGCTACGTGTCCGTCCCACCTAAGGAATGAGCGCGGCTCGCCGGCTGCCCCTTAAATAGCCGGCGACGCCGGCGATGTCGCTCGTGGGAGTTCGGTCGCGGTCGTTCGCGCTCGGCTCGCCCACGTGACCGCGCACGCGGTCACAGCTCCACGGAGCGGATGTCGGAGTTTGACACACTCCACAATGACGATCCGAAGTTTAATTAAACATTAATTATCGAACGCGATGATGACGTTTGTGATAAATTAATAGAATGGGGAAGCAAAGTTGAGAATGAGTACTGAGTTAGATGGAACGTGTTCATTTCGCGAATTGGATACCACTATTTTTATGAGAATTCTGAAGTTTGTTTTTTAGAAAAACTTACTTGAAATTGTTTCAAGATATTTAATTTGTTTATGTCATTTGTTTATGATAGATAGTTTAACTATTTTTCTTAAAGAAAAGTGAAAAACAAATGCTATAAAGTCGAAAATATACTCTAAATATAAGTTGCAAATAGGAATCATGTATCTTCTAAATTTAAACTAATTGAACTTTTTCTTATTGTGAGGAGAGATTTTAACATGAGGTCAACATATTTTTCTAGAACATTATGTAATCGGTCTTATTTCTGTATTAAAACAAATAATGCGTCACGCGAAAACGGTAACTCACTCTTAGAATTTGTTCATATAAAGATTGCGCGTGGGTGAGATCCTTTCCAAGTCGGAAACGACACAAAACGAATCATCGTTGCCCGCGCAATAGAGCATGACTAATAAGTTCGCAATCGTTTCCTTATGAACTACCCCCGCGAAAGAACAATCTCGTAAAATTCCTACGCACATGTTACGATGCAATTATTCGCATTTAGGTCTGGTAAAGAAAATATGGAAGTGAATTATTCAAAAACATATGCAAACTCTAACTACTAAAGTAACGATTTTGATCTATTTGTCTGATTTCAGAATACAAAAACTTAGCTTGCTTAATATGATTCTTTTTTATAATTTTTTTCCTCTTTCTACATGATTCTTTCAACAAAATTCTACATTTAAGATGGAATTAAACACTGTCATATTTTGTGCAATAGAACAAGCATTTGTATTAAAAAAATGTAAACTGAAGTGAAATAAAAAGAGTTGAGATTACGTAAGACTGTTAATGAGTTATTATGACAAATTATACAACTTTTACGGTATTGATTGATTAATTAGGCTGCACGCCATGTTAAGAGGTCTCTTTGAAGTCAATTCCATTCATCGGAAGATTGTCGAGGCATCGTTTCAAGGCAATAATCATAAAAGGCTATAATCATCGTTAACGCAAATTCCAACTGACATGAAAAAAATTTCTTTCTCAAGCACGATAGCATAGAAATTTTCTGTAATACTACAGTTACTAGTTCAGATGAATGAAGTTCGCAATCTTATGGAAAATATACCTGTAAATTAATTATATCTCTTAGCGTCAATAAAAGGACGAGATTGAAAATTGTTTTCTTGTATTTCGTCCACCGAAAATTGCAAATGACATTGAGGCCAGTCAGCCGAGGCCGAGAAACTTGAAAAGAATGTTTACGTCGTTCTTAGGAGAATTCTTTTACGGTATCGAGAGCGAGTCGCGAGTGACGTCGACACTATTTCGGCGCTTTACGTCGTCACGAATGCTGCACGACTGAATGGAACGGCACGTCACTACGCCCCCTTATTACTCACATATGTATAGTTCTGACACTCACCCGTCAAGGATGTTCGCTCACGCGAATCAGAACACTGCCGAAAAGCATCGTCTACTCACGTCCAGCTGATTGGATAAATGGGAAGAATATTCGACTAAAGAGATATGCTCGTTAACTTGGAGCTTGACGGGACAGAAAGAGAACAAACTTAAGATTGCATTATAAATATAAAGTAAGTGTAATAAATATCATTATTAGATCTAAACTACAATAAAAACAATTTTAAACAAGCTTTGTTTGAAACGATAATTAAATACACAAATAAATATGTGTTGCATCAATAGTCTACAATATTAAGTTTATCAGCAACGCGATGTTATTGAGATTAAAGCATTTTTCTGTACAATAAAATGTAGAAAAATATTTTAACTAACAACAATCGATTTTAAGTCTCGACACTAAGAACCTCATACTATTTGTGTGGAAAAGTCATGAAAAATCGTTTATTGAAATATGGACAAAGGCACATATACTGTGCCGCGTTATAAAACATGTTTTACATGTAAAGAGCAAAGAACACGGATCACGAGCAACGAGATCGAGGCTGGCGACAAAGTGTGTCAATGTCGGAGCACTCGTGTTTCCAGACGGTGCGATGAGATTCTTTATGAGGCGCTTGACTTCCTCTCTTATTCCTGAAACGTCGACGAGATCCAACAGCCGCCATCAATGTGTGGCGAGAGGGGAGACTTGACCGGTGTGTGATGTCATCTCCGTGGGGGTTTTGCCGATCGATAAAAGGCGCCACAACGGTACCTAATATGGATCGAAGATAAGGTCGACGTGCATAATCATGCTTTCTGATCGATCTTTTCCGTAATTGTACAGCATTCCAATATCATATATAGCATGATCGTTATATTATAGAATAAAACGCTACTTACATTCCTTTCAGTGTCTTTCTTGTGTCCCCTCGTTTCTGTCATTAGTCTTAACTCTGATTTTTAAATTCGATAAAGACATTTCTATCGTATTTGATCTTAAATCTGGCAGACCACACGCGGATGCTGCACACAGTCACGTATATAAAATAATATAGCATCTCACGAGAGAGTAAGCGTCTTTTATGCAATCAAATTGATTAGCATTTTATTTCGCAAGTTCGCGTGAAGTATCGAAAGTAAATCGGTCTGGAATTCTACCGTCGTTTCGAAAATCGCTCGCTACATTCACATGGTCAAAGTATTCTTTAAAAAATCTTATTTGTGACATATGCGTCTTTAAAAAATGCGATAAAGTCCAATCCTGGGAATAAATTTTATAGAACGAGCGAGATATTACTAATCAAAGGTCTAAGGTGAAGCTGCTCGAGCGAATGCACCGTGTTTCGTTTAAAGTCCTCAACCGAACATGTGAGAACGGAAGCTCCCGAGCAGCCGATTTATTCTCCGTCGTATCCTCGACATTGAATCATCAGCGGATGGCGGTGGAAGAAATCGAACGGTCGGAGCATTCCTCCGGATGTATCTGGCCTCGGATACCGCGGCTGTCTCGGATTTTGTCGGCTAATAATAGCGTATGCTAGCGCATACCGAACAGCTACTACCTTTTTGGCGACGTCAGTTTTGCTTGTTTTCCTCCGTTACGATGCCGAGCTATGAATAATTGTCCAATCTCTTGTAAATGCAGTCTCGAAACGCAACGACAGAGATTTAATTTGGCAGCAGAAACGCTTTCGCACACGAGAAACTTAATCTACTGAAATATTCGCGAATATGTACAGCAAAAGTTCCATCCCGTAAAATCACGTAACTCTCGCGGTATAATGTAAACTTTTCTCGGTTCTACTTGACCTAAAGTTTTCAGAGAAATGTAGATAAATACATAAACATATGGAATTTTTAAGAGAAATTTATATTATTCGTAGCATGCCTTATGTTAATGAGATGCCTCGCTTGATTGCAATTAGCGATCGCGTTTGCCGCTTAACATCCGATCTAACGTAAATCACTCAGCTTATATAAATCAATGCTGTCAATCGATTATCAATGTCACTGCCGTGAATAGACTTGCACGTAACCCGATGACAGGTGGCTATACGAATAAAGATTGTGCAAGTGCTATCCTTTCATGCGATTCCCACGTACTTTAATCGTCCATCCGTACATTTAAATTTACTACATCTAATGGTTTTTCTTTAAAAATGCAAGAAACTGATAAATACGATTATATAATATGTTAAAAAATGCAAAATACTTATAGTGAGATTTCCTTCCTCTTGGCAATCGAGTATTAGTCTGTTTTATTAAAAAATTAATGAAGCTTATATTATTTAATAACTGTAATGAATATAATAAATATAATCATACAATTATTGATACTAACTATTAAAATATTACGAAATATTAAATAATAATTATTTGATTATTAATATGTATATGTATATAAATTTGCAAGTGTATAATTATGATAATTTATATTATAATTTATTTATATAATTATAATAAATATAAGAAATGCAGCTGCTATTGCATGTCCGCGTTTGACAATACGATGCACATAGGTCGATACACATTCCATTGATAGTTCACGAGCTTGACTGAAAGACTGGTGACAAGATCTTTGTCGCAATATCTACAGTCAACAGATCACGAACGTATCGAGAATACTCGGTATATAACTATTATAATATTTTTGTGTGTATATCTATTTTATAATAATTAATTAAAACATTACAAAAAGAATACAAGATAAAATAATGTAAAAATTATTATATTACAGGTATTCACTTAGATAGATAACTGTATTTTTCTGTTACCATTTGTGCTCGTTAATGCGTGTTTTAATTCAGAAATTTATCGCGAGGGCGTTAGTGCATGATGCAATTCCAGTTTTGATAGCAATGGCGACTCGCATGTTACGTTGTCGGTGTCGGTGCGAAAGATTGCTTTGACGTATCACGTGGATGAGTAGTATCATCCAGTATCATCGATCATGAGGAACAACAAAAAAAACGTTAAAAATAAGGAGCGCTCGGAAGAGGGAAATAACAAAGATAAACAACGCGGAAAGACGTTTGACAAAAAGAAATATAGATTACAAAAGTACAGTAACAAATATAAAAGTACGTATGTATATGATATATATTTTATATAGGTTATCTTTATCTACAGTCTTTATTGTTTATTCAACACGTTTGCCTCCTTGCGTTCAGTTAGCCAATGGGAGGAAAGAAGAAAGAAAGCTGTGTTACGTGGATTTTACAAGGAGCTCGAAAAGGATCGGCAAAATGTTGCTCAAACCTCATCAAATTTCGAAAATACATCAAAGAATACGACTGAGGTAACAAGGTATGTAAAGTGCTCAATCAATGATCAAGCAATGCTCAATTCAGTCAAAGTCCTTCCCACCTAATTCTAGTATTTATTAAAGGTTGTAGTTAGTTACATATAAATGTTTATAAGTGTTTATTAAACGTTTTTATGATTCCGAGCAGCACGTCCAAAAAGAAAGGCCATGCCTTCTACAAAGCCAAACAGGAGTACCAGCGCAAAGCAAATGAGAAAAAGAGGAGGCAAGAAGAAGCTGCTCGTACAAAAGCTGAACGAGAGGAAGCTTTGAAGAGATATAAGGAAAAGAAGATACGCAACATAAAAGTGCTATCGCAGAAGACGAAAAAGGGACAGCCTGTCATGAAGGGCAGAATAGAAATGCTGTTAGAAAAAATACAGCGAAGTGTAACATAACTTTGGCACACATATAAGCAAAACCAATTATATTTGTTTAGGATATAGTAACTTGTTATTTGTCTGGTTGGACTGCGATTAAGTGAAAATGATAGCAAACTAGAAAGAATGATTTGTGCACATTGTAAGATAGTATTCAGAAAAATATTGTAACAATTTCAATTTTGTTGAATTATGCAGGTTTCATGGATCATATTAAAGTTTTGTAAGAAAGGTTAAATCTGTTAGAGAGAGAGAAAGAGAGAAAATGTGCTGAAGTTTTCAGATACTTTGTACATAGACTTCATTTATAGCAAAGATTTTCTGTTTAACTAAATTTTTAATAAAATAAATTTTTTAAACGCGTTCATTTTCTTTGACTAATTGTAAATATTTTCTTATCTAGAAACATTTGTGATTCTTTTAAAAGAACCACACTTAGATCCAATTACGAATTTTTCAGTGTTTTTGTTTCTAGCAAAGTTTTATATCGAAGTATTATGATTTAGTTCGGGTTCAGATTAGCATTCAAATTTAAATATAGGTGAAGTTACAGACGACATGAAATCTTTCAGAATCTTTTAATTTGCAATAATCTGTAAACACAATCCATATCGTTAATTAGCAATCAATCAATCAGTGTAAGCTTTTTTCTCTGATATTTTTTCTATTTAATTCTTTCGATTTCAAACTGTTATACCTTTATGGTTTCGTAACGGCATGTAATAATCGTAATCAATTTTATGAATTGAACGTAAAGACTCATTTATCTAGGTTAGAAAGAATGTTCTTTCTTGATTATAAAGCTGTGATAAACTATTTGATTGATTAATTGATAACACTCATTTATCGAATTTAAAATAAAAGCATTTTCATTGTTAAAGAAGCGTGAAGAAGTACATTTTGCAGCGTACCTCAGCAAACTTCACACACCTCATCTCTGTCGGACATTGAAATGATTGATGCTACAAAGTTCCATATTGCGGGAAAAACTTCGATTCTTCCTGATGCAGCAACCTTCTGCAGGCATGTAATTGTGACGTGTCTACGAACACGAACGGAGACGCTGCGACATGGACATCGCACGCGGCGATCAATCGACCGGTGGTCGCGGCGGCGAGGGGCGATTCGAAATACGAAATTCCACGCGCCAGCGTGGATCACGCATGCGCGGTGGCATTTTCACGGACGGCCGTCGTCCGTCGGAGCCAGTCGACGGTTGCAAATGGCGACAGCCACGAAGTCTCTGGCACGGGCTCGCGAATAGTTCCACGCCTACCGTGCGCCCCGCGACCGAGCCGTGCACGAAAACCGCAACCCCAGCCCAGATCGGTACGTAGAAGCCTAGTTGACTCGGGGCGAATCGCGACGCGACCGATTCGCTCTCGCGGGCCGCAAAATCCGGCCGACGTCGACCGCGACGTCCCTCTTGGCGCGCCGCGTCGCGCGAGCCGAGAACGCGTCATCCGTGCCGTCTGCTCCTCGTCGAGAACGCGTCGCTCCTCCGCTCGATCGATACGTCACGATCGCCGAGGCTGTTTTTCCCCCGTGGACGATCGCACCGCCCGTCCGATCTCGACGGTCGCGGATCCCGTACGTGTCTCTCGCTGACCGGGAATGGTCCTCGCCGCTGGTGCGGCTGTCAAGATCGACAGGTTGCGCCGAGCCGGCTCGCCAGCCCGCTCCGATCGCGTTGGTTATTTTCCCCGTGCGCACCGACGCGCTTTGACATTCGACGTTCGAGCGTGCTGTCGGACGAGCTGTAATCGGTGATTGCGACGGTCAATTATCGCGACTCGCCGCTCGCTCGGTCGCACGGAGCGCCGAGCTCCGACCGAGCTCCGACCTCCCCGAACTCTACTCCCGGGCGCCGCGGATGACACATTTCCCGATAGCACGTCCGCGCGGAACGGGAGAAAGAAAGACGATCGTGCATTTGTAAAATCGAGTCGTAAGTACGAGCGGCACGATAAGCGCGGCCACGCGACCTACGTTTGCTTCTCTCAGTTGTGTCACGTCATTTTCGTGGTGTGAAACAAACACCTATTGTGTGGCATGTAGCTGCGTCCGTGCATGCACTCTTGTCAGTCGCGGGAGACCAGAGGGGAACGAACGTTCAAGTATCTTTATTGCTCGGTTTCGTTCGCAGGTAGTTTTAAGCAAAACCAGGCAAAATGCCGGCCGTCAGAGGAGATGGTATGCGTGGATTGGCGGTGTTCATATCGGACATCAGGAACTGTGAGTAATACTGTGTTGACGCTGTCACTTTTCAACGGCGAGATTTCCGCAACGTGCGGTTTAACTGACGTGAAACCTGTTGCTGTAAATTGTAAATTGCGAATTATTTCTCCTGTACTTTTTTGTGTTATTAACGATATTTCATTCATCGTGCCGTAGTAGTGTGCCATTGAAAATGCACACATGCGAGGTTTAATACCAGGAGAAGCCGGAGAAAGGGGGCGGAGTTCTGATATAGGCCTATCTTTCTGATAGAGCTTGACTCTCAAACACCAATCTGTGACACATTGGCATCATTAGCTTTATTAAAAATAGATGCAGGCTTCCTTAAAATACACTTGCGAAGGATGCAATTATACATTTTTATATTACGTATATTTATTTACAGTGTATATTTCTATTAAATTAAATTTAGTTTTGTTTATGCACACATATCAATATAAATCTATATGAATAAATTGTCATAATTGTAATAAGTGAGAAGGAAACGCGCACAGATAAAGGCAGAAGAGCCTTTAGTTATAAACTAACTGATTTTTCCTATTAAATATTTTATCATAAATCGCCTGATAAGAAATCCGTATCTTTCCCTTTTTTAAATAACATATCGATATTATTAGGTAAAAGTAAAGAAGCGGAGATCAAGAGAATTAATAAGGAACTAGCAAACATTCGCAGTAAATTCAAAGGAGACAAAACGCTTGATGGATACCAGAAGAAAAAGTACGTTTGCAAGTTGTTGTTCATTTTCCTTCTTGGTCACGATATCGACTTCGGACATATGGAGGCTGTCAATTTACTTTCGTCAAACAAATATTCAGAGAAACAAATCGTAAGTCATTCCTTTCTCATTCACGATGCACCACACGTTGTACGCGTAGTTAAATATCTTATTCCGATTAAATTCTAGGGTTACCTTTTCATATCAGTCTTAGTGAATACTAATAGCGATCTGATCAAGTTGATCATACAGAGTATAAAGAACGATCTCGCCTCACGCAATCCGATTCACGTGAACCTAGCGTTGCAATGTATCGCGAATATCGGCAGCAAGGAAATGGCGGAGGCTTTTGGCAATGAGATCCCGAAATTGCTTGTCTCAGGGTACGGCATGTATACATGAATATATATGTAGATAAGTCGTGTACACATCAGTCGCATTCACAGCTCATATCGCCGAGATTTTTATTCAATTGCCAGTACGTTTTCGCTGATATATTTTATTTTCATAGCGATACTATGGACGTTGTAAAGCAAAGCGCTGCGTTGTGCCTGTTGCGACTATTACGGACCGCTCCCGACGTTGTACCCGGTGGTGAATGGACGTCGCGCATCGTCCATCTGTTAAACGATCAACACCTTGGTGTCGTAACAGCTGCGGCATCGCTAATAGACGCCCTCGTCAAGAGAAATCCCGACGAGTATAAAGGCTGCGTCAGTCTCGCGGTCTCGAGATTAAGTAGAGTACGTTGGCGAAATAATGTGCTGCTGTTGGCCACGTAACGAGCAAGCAGGCAAATATCGATTGAATGACTCTTATTTTACGATTTTGCAGATCGTCACGTCGAGTTACACAGATTTGCAGGATTATACGTACTACTTCGTGCCGGCTCCGTGGTTGTCCGTCAAGCTGCTGCGCTTGTTGCAAAACTACACTCCCCCAGGTATTTATTATTCGCGGGAAACGCTTGGAAACGTGTAACCGAAATTTCGACATTGCATTTCTGCAGCTGAGGATCCGGGTGTGAGGGGTCGATTGAACGAGTGTCTAGAGACAATACTGAACAAAGCTCAAGAACCACCAAAGTCAAAGAAGGTTCAGCACTCGAACGCGAAAAACGCTGTGCTGTTCGAGGCGATTAGTTTAATTATTCACAACGACAGCGAGCCGAATCTTCTAGTACGGGCGTGCAATCAGCTCGGCCAATTCTTGTCCAACCGCGAGACCAATCTGCGATACCTCGCGCTCGAGTCCATGTGCCATCTGGCTACGTCCGAGTTCTCGCATGAAGCCGTGAAGAAGCACCAGGAGGTAGTCATATTGTCAATGAAGATGGAGAAGGACGTCTCGGTGAGGCAGCAAGCAGTGGACCTATTGTACGCCATGTGCGACAAGAGCAATGCCGAGGAAATAGTTCAGGAGATGTTGAATTACTTGGAAACGGCCGACTACTCGATCAGGGAAGAGATGGTCCTGAAGGTGGCGATCCTCGCCGAGAAATATGCGACTGATTACACTTGGTACGTCGACGTTATCCTGAATCTGATCAGGATAGCGGGCGATTACGTCTCCGAGGAAGTCTGGTACAGAGTCATCCAAATCGTCATCAATCGAGACGACGTTCAGGGTTACGCCGCGAAGACCGTCTTTGAAGTAAGCCGCATGTCGCTCTCTCCCTTTTGCCGAAATTAAAAATTACTTCGTTCGTTTTACATTTATTTTCTATCTTTCTTGCAGGCGTTACAGGCGCCCGCTTGCCACGAAAACATGGTCAAAGTTGGCGGTTATATACTGGGGGAGTTTGGTAATCTCATCGCCGGCGATCAACGTTCCTCTCCAGCTGTTCAGTTTCAACTTCTACATTCCAAAGTAAGCACTTGCAAAATATTTTCCGTCAGAAGGCGGCTCATGCATATAAATAAATCTGCTTACTTTTTGCAGTACCATTTATGCTCTCCTATGACACGAGCATTGCTGCTCTCGACGTACATAAAATTCGTCAATCTGTTCCCCGAGATCCGAACTCAGATACAAGATGTCTTCAGGCAGCACAGTAACTTGCGCAGCGCCGACGCCGAACTGCAACAAAGGGCATCAGAATATCTGCAATTGAGCATCATTGCCTCGACTGATGTTCTGGTACTTCACACGATATACGATGATTGAAAAATGCGAGACGTCGCGTCTCTAGTCGCAACACTGACGTACCCATGTTCCCACAGGCTACCGTGCTGGAAGAAATGCCGGCTTTCCCCGAGAGGGAGTCGTCCATTCTCGCGGTCTTGAAGAAGAAGAAACCGGGCCGGGTACCGGAGAACGAGATCAGGGAGAGCAAGAGTCCGGCGCCAAATGCCAACCATCACACCGAGACTCCCGCTACTGCAACGACCGCGACAGTCAACAATTCTTCCGCCGATCTGTTGGGACTATCGACTCCACCTTCCTCCCAGCCGTCTAGTAACACGGGCGTGTTACTCGACGTGTTAGGAGATATTTATAACATGAACAAAGTTGGCGCTACTAATGGCACCCAAAACACGTACAATCCTAAGAAGTAAGACGCGTCGAGTGGTCAATTTTTATTAATTTAATGGTAGCTAAAATATCGAAATCTTTGAATAATATTTAAACATTATTTTGACGTTACTTTCCAGGTTCGTTTGCAAGAATAACGGCGTTCTGTTCGAGAATGATTTGATACAGATCGGCGTAAAGTCGGAATTCCGGCAGAATCTTGGACGCGTCGGTCTCTTTTACGGGAACAAAACTCAGTACGCGCTACACAGTTTTCAGCCGCAGCTATCTTGGTCGGACGAGAATCAGGCGAAATTGGCTGTGCAAGTGAAGCCTGTTGATCCTATATTGGAGGCTGGTGCTCAGATCCAGCAAATGATTAACGCGGAATGCATCGATGACTATGGCGGTACGGCGCTCCGACATTTTCGTAATTTTCAGCACGTAAACTATTTTAGTACCTCCGTTGTCGTTATCGTACGATGCTTCTTGTTTGCAGATACGCCGAGCATGCTTATCTCTTTCATTTATAACAATGTGCCACAGAAGATCACGATGAAGTTACCATTAACAATTAACAAGTTCTTCGAACCGACAGAGATGAATGGAGAATCATTCTTCGCAAGATGGAAAAATCTCGGCGGGTACGTAAACTAGCACGTTTAACGGATGCAGAGACGTAGAGATGCCGATTCGCGAATACGGTTTAGCGAATTCTGAGTTCACCTTTTCAGGACGAATCAGCAGCGCTCGCAGAAGATCTTCAAGGCGCAGCAACCGATGGATCTGACGCAAGTACGAACGAAATTACAAGGATTTGGGATGCAATTGCTCGACGGCATCGATCCAAATCCCGATAACTTCGTCTGCGCCGGCATCGTTCACATGAGGGCGCAGCAAGTAGGTTGCTTGTTGCGCCTCGAACCCAATAAACAAGCCCAGGTCAGTTTCTCGAATCGCATCCATATTACGTCTTCAATGTTGTCTCTTGCGATGGAAGACTATCGCAGTGAACACGTGTTAACAAGATTCGCAATGAGAAACTGCGGCATTATGTAATCTTCTTCGTTGTTCACAGATGTTCCGCTTAACAGTACGTTCGAGCAAGGAGTCGATGTCCGTAGAGATCTGTGACCTGCTGGTGGACCAATTTTAAACGGCCTAGCAGGCGTTAAGTTGCGAGGGATTAGCACGGCACCATGAGAGGACGTGTCGTTATGAAGGGAAAGTGTCGTCTCGCGCCGCTCAGAAAAAAAAAAGATACTGACGATTATTTGTTAAGAGATACTTTTGCGTTGTACCCAAGCTTACACTCATAACGCTGTTATATGAGATCTGTATCTGCGTGTAGGTAGTTCCGTGTATATCATTTTATCGGGAGGAAGCATAGGTTTTGAATCAGGACTGCCGCAATCGAAGCGTCACGTACAGAGAGAATAAGGGACACGTGTAAAAACCGGCTACGATCGACAGTATTATCGCATAATCGATGGTGATAGGGATTCGTTGAACAACGGATCTGCATCTCGCGTATCTTGCATCCACAGTATACGTGATGATCAAACGAGGAAAATGAAAGGTCGAAGGGAAGAGAGGAAACACTATCTGTGTGTTTTAGCTATGGATACTTGTATTATAGAAACACTCGAGCCGCATCGTAGAAACAAAGCAAATATATCGACACATATATTTTTATTGAGTTTTATAATACACAGGTATTTCCTGCGGTATTGTTTTCAAATCAACTTGTATAATTTTTCGACATCGATGGTGTCGCTGTCAAATCGCCGTAGGTGAAAACGTTTCTTCGTACGTGAGTGTCTCACTGTCACGTCGTGATGTCTCATACCTATGCGCGTACCGTGGATTTCATCGAGAATTCAGGAATCATGATTATCGCCGATCGTGAGATTGCGCTGCGTATGCGAGAGTAGATTTGGGCACAATGACAGTAGCTGTATAATATTAGCTGTTTATCATAGATTACCCATATATTTAATGGAGCTGCAAATTGATTAATCGTGTAATTAGTAGTTTATACTTAATTGCTCCTTGTGTTGATCCTGAGTTTGAGCAAACTTCTCCCTTACTCCTAGATTTTCTATCATTGATGCTGATGTATGAATCCATGGCTGGTCATTTCTACATTTACAAAATGAAATTCCAATGAGGGAGATATATACACTCATTATACTCCCCCAGCGTATTGTTAATCGAGATTCGCGCACGCGCGCGAATCGACGATTTGTAATTGTAGAAGTACGTTTTATTGTCTTCAGAATCTTGCGCGAGATGTATGATATTTCAGTAGAATGTTTACTCTGTACAGGTAATATTTACCGATGTGTTGAAAGTTTTCGTGCGAGATGCGTTTTATATAATATTAACAACGGGTAGAGCAGCTCTAAATATGATTTGAACGTTGCTTCGCGTGGATCGGTGGACGCGTTCATCGATCACGCGAAGCGTCTCACGCAATTGTACATATGAAATTTGAATTAATTACAAATGGCTATAAACACTTGTGAGATACAGATTATTGCGCCACTTGTAGCCATACAAGCTCAAATTCTTTTCTTACTATTCACTTATACTTTATTTTTCAGGGAAGTAAGAGATGTATATTTTTCATATTATTCGCGTATAGTGTAAATCTATATCTTAATATCCCCGTCAATAATCTTTTCTCTCCTAGATTATGTATATAAGTTGTATTTTTTAATTTAGTATTTCGAGGGTCGAGAGGACACGGCGCTATCAATTTTCTACTCCATTTATTTCTCTCGCGCGTATTGAGATTTTATTACTACCGTTTCATTTTTTTTTCTGAGACCATTATATTTTATGGCACGACAGGATTTTTATTTTACTATTAGACTTATGACTGTAATTGTCGTTGAATCATAGACAATGTAAAAGGAGAAAGCACAAGCGTTTTATATTTTCCTTTCTCATACGGAAGATTTCATATTTTAGAAATCGTTGTTGTAGTGTGTCTTAGTATGAAACTACGTAAAATCACTGTACGAAATCATTGGAAAGTATCATTATTGTTTTTAAAAATACAATTATTTGTTTGAAAAAAAAACAGATAATCTATAAATTTCTCTTAACAGAAATTCGCTTAACATAATTATATTCTGTATATCATTGTTATCTTTTATCTTTCTTAATATGTAACACAACAAGATGCGTGATTATGTCTCATGTGCAAACTATATATATCTGCCGCCATAATGTTCTTTTACAATGTAAAACATAATGATATCCTAATAATTAAACAATGTATTAATATGCTTTGTAATTTTTATCACAATTTCCTGATTTCATCGATAATTACGCGATAAATAACTTGTTAACGAATCTCACAGCGTACGTAAGATTATGTCATTTATATCGAGCTATATTTTCCTTCTTCTCTCCTTTGTGAAGAACATAGAAATTAATTGACGTGAACCCTCGACCACTGTTAATTACCAGTCATGGATTTGCGGAGAAGACTAATGTTTGGTAATTGTGTTTCATTGACAGTCAACGACATTTGTAATAATGATGATGTCTTCGTCCACGCTCGTATGCTCGTTTATTATGTAGAGATAAAAATCCCGTTGCGCTTAGACTTAAGAAGCCCGTGCGCGATCCAGTGGTTCCAAGCAGTGTCGCTATCGCGCCAAGCGAGTGCAGTTCGAGAAAGAAAAAGTAAAAGTCATAGTTGTGTCGCAGAAGTGTCATCGCGCGTTTAACTTACGCGAAGTCAATGAATCGCGCTCGGGCCGGTTTACATTCAAAAATGAAAGTTACGTTAATATATATACAATATACATACCTTCATATTATAAATACACGAATTATTGTATTAAGAGAGATACGTGTGGCGACACACGGTTGTTAGATTATTGCGCGGCGATGCCCCGACGCCCGGGTTGGCGATCGCGATTGCCAGCCATAAATGTCGGTACGATTCGATATTCGAATGTGTAATATGCAACCGAATTATTCGTGATTATTCGGATACCTCGAATAGTACCACTCATGTTCAATTTGTTGTTACGCCTATTATATAGAATTTATCGTTATTTGGCGAGTAATCGGGTGTCTGCGCGAAGCCGCATGAAGTAACGTAATGCGAAACACCTTGTATCCTTTACCGTTCTGTACTTCGCACCAGCGTCACGGAAAACGTATATTAATTTTGTTCATTCGGGATTCGTATTATTTGCTCTGATCATCGAGATATTTTCCTTATCCGAATCCGCGAACGTGATAGCCTTAAGAATGCTCTCTCTCTAATCGCGAGAGAGAGCAAGGAGAACGTCTGCCGTTCTGTGACGGAATCCTTTCACATTGTCTCTTTTCTTTATTGCGGTCTAATTGTACAGATTTAATGTAAGATCCCGTCAGGCTGACTCGATCGCGGGTCAATTGCTAAGACGGTTGACGAGCGCGAAAGGAAGCTGATCATCCGCGAAGGACGATTTTGGGCTACGAGCTGTCTCACTCGCAATGGCACATTACGAATGAGTGTATTATATCGTGGTAATATCGATAATATCATGGTAAATCCTTTCTCTTTTCTCTCCTTTTTCCCTTTTTGTAATTATCGATGCTAGTTGTATTTATTTCTTCGTGTAGCATATAGATGGGTGTTGTCGCGCGTTACTCTCAGTCGTCGTAGCTTTGAGCTACGAATTAAATTAAAATTGATGGGCATACATTGGACTTGATCTCCAGCCGAGATTGATGATCGCTCTCGACACTCTTGATGCTTACATGCAGTGTGTCTCGTCAGCGGATTTCGTTCCGACTACATACATGATACACCACACGAATGCTCTATCTTATATTTTTTTTAATTAAACGTTTGCATTTCAAGTTGTGATGTTTTTCGCATCTTGAGATATGAGGAGTCTCAGGAAAGTCTAAAAAATATGTAATTTCTCAAAAAAAAAAAATCTTTACGCGAAACAGTTTTTGCTGTTCTAATGCATGCATTTCTTCTCATCTCCCTCTCTCTCTCTCTCTCTCTTTCTCTTTCTCGAATAAATCGCATGTAAGCGTTTAGAATCACCAGTTTATTTTGTATTTCGTTTAGTTGTGCATGCATATGTATGTTTGAAAGAGACGTCATTGATTCATGTCATAAAACAATATATACACACCTATTATCTCTCTCGTACAAAATATGGTGCCTACTTTGCCTGAAACTCTTGATTCTTTCATCGATTGTCTCGACAATCTTTTTACGGTTTATTCGGACGCGTCTGATCTTTCGCTTTGTTTCACCCGAGCGGGGTGAATTCCAAGATTCCAAGTTGCTGCGAGGTGTGCCAAACGTTGATTCGTTGTGACACGAAATTTATGTGTTGTAACATGAAAGTACACGCAATCGTATGGGGTCCACAGTCCGTTAGAGAAATACGTTCTTATATTTGCAGTTTGTTGAGCGCGTGATTTTTGAGTGTTAAATCGTCGAGGTGAATCTACCTTACGCGAAACTGCATCATACGACGAGGAGTCAGAATAGTACGACAAATAAAGCGACAACAGTTGTTCAAACAGTGTTTCTTTTATTATCGCATATTTACAATGACTTATACAGATATACGTTGTATGGTACTACGATAAATTAATAATACTATTTGATATACACGTTTTGTAGCGCCAAGATTCGCCGTTGGCTGATCTCGTCCGTTTAACCATGTGCAATTTTGGCGTTTACACACGAGCATATATAGTCATGCATGTACATGCTTGTTCGACAGTGGAATTGTGAAGTATCAACTCACAGTTCCAAGATACGTCAAGTCATACTTCACCCAAAATGTTTAGTTGCATAGTAGACATGATCAGCATTAATGTATATACGCTTCTCAGTCTCTTATCTCACATTAACGATAAATCTCTGTTAATAGATCTGACAAATATATAACGGCGCATTTTAAACAAATGCTTTATTTATTATAAGAACAGTTCGCGCTTGTTGAACGATATCAGTTAAATCGAATCAAATAATGTAATAATATGCATAACACCACTCACTTGGAAAGTAGTGATGCGACACGAAGGCCTCTAATCATCATTCGAGTATTCTTCACGATATCAGACAATATCTTAGAGAAAGAGTTGTGTAAATTATTCTGTTAACATATATAATATATATATATATATATGCAGAGTTTAGACTCTAAGCCATGTTGGCTTGTAATCTCATATGTAGTATTATAGCGCTAAATATATCTCTTCTAGCTTGAGAATGTCGATATTATAACAAAAAAGATATAAAATATTAAAATCGAACAAACACGTTCAGTGTTAACAGTGTTAAATGGACACTGGGAATACAAGTCATTTTAGGCACATTAAACAATCGACAGGCGTACAATTCGACATAAAAGCGTCGAATTCCTTTTCTATTTATCCTACCGACATATGACGAATTTAATGATAATTAATTTATATAACATCAAGATATTAATATTGAGATCCGAGCATATTAACGACATCAGCATATTAAGTATATAAAAGTCAAATACATAAAAGAAGATTGCGTACGAGTTTAGAAATATTCATTTTCATCATGTTCGACAGAACATATCCTGTGATAGTCTTCTTTTAGTTTAGACCTACTTTTATATTAATTTTGAATATCACCGGCTTTTTTACGAATCATCATAACTATGACAATATCTTCAAAAACCATGAAACTTAAAGAATAAAATAAAAACATATCGGTTTATATTTTTGATAAATGGGCCTAGCGTCCTCGTTTTGAAAGAAAATAATCAATGCCATAGGGATCTGAACGGTGTCAAGAGTCGATGCGGCATTATTTAGTGAAACCAAACGAGGACACGTGCCGATGTGCAACTTTCACCTCGAACGCATCGAATTTAACGTGATCGTCGATATTAGTCCGCCTTTTTTCTGGTTCGTTACACGTGTTAATGTTACAATTAGTTTTCCATATTTTGTTTGGAGCGAAAAAAAAGCCGCGCGCAATGGAATCATTTCAAAATTGAAAATTACGTACATTTCGAGCATAGATATTATACGTTATAAGCAAAACAATTCAAGGAGATCTTTGAATACTTATAATATCGCGCGAAATCATATATGTACTTACACCGTAAGACTGCGAGTGTGGTATACAAAATATGCATCGCATATAGAAAATCGAGCTACGTACAAATAATGTTATAACTGTATCAATCAACACAAACATCCGTTCGAATTTAGCAGTGCCGGTTGATGTTTGTATCTTTGGATCGCTTACGTACGCGAGCTGATATGATAGGTCAGAGTGTATCGAATTCGAAAACACGAACATTAATTAAAATGCTCTTTGAGAAAGAAAAATAACAGTTCATGATTGTACTTCAATAACATAATCTTGTTATTTGTCGTTATGTTACCCATCGCGCTAATTCCGAATAGAACCTGAATTTACGTGACCAGGTGGATTAGTTACATTATCAATTATCAGTTATCATAATAACAATGATCTCAATCTGACAATATAATCGATATGTATCGATATATATTGATATATTACGTTATGATAATCGGATACATGTTAAAACATGTACCGTGGAGATTTTCGTAAAACTATTACATCGCGAGATTTTCGAATTCTAAGATTGTATACAGAAATCTTGACCTATGATCCTACGAGTGATTTGTAGTGCCCGCGAATAACGATCGCTGAACATTGTACCTACGTATAATACAAATCTAAGTGTTAAAAAATGTAATGACTGTCTACTCATACGCAAGAAAGTAAAGAGGATTCTTGCTTATACGTTAATGTATTTGTGGCAGGAGTAGAACGTCTTCTACGGATGATCCTTTGTAACGGACGAATGAGATGAAAGGAATAAATTACGAATGTTGTATCAGCAACATCACACGTTATTCCTCCGTTAGTCCTTAAGCACTAATTGACTAGTGATCGATTACATGCACCGCATGTACGCATTGTTCATTCGATCCTATTACGGATCTGTCGAATCTTTTAGATCTCGCGCTCACGAGAAGACAGAGTCCTTAATTTTGAAAAAGAAAGGACTGATACCATCTCGTATCTCTATCTCCAGTCGTGTCTTGAAGGACGAAAAGAGTATCATCTTCTAGCACCTTCGATAATTGAGGCTGATGCGTAATCCGGACGATTAGATTCTCCGTGGATCATCCGATTGTGCGGCTGACTTGTCCCTCAGCACAGCTTCCACGTCCTCTTGGAGGATCCGTTCCCTGTCGTTCACCTGGAACCGGTAAGCCGGCTCGTTCACCAGGACGCTCTCCTCGGCGGTGTTACGTGCGTCCTCGGGCGCGAGGAAGAACCTCGCGCGGCCCTCACACTTGCGTTGGTAGTCAGGATTGTCCGGTGCTGGACGGTGGCAGGAATCGCATACGGTGTCGGAACGCGGGGTGCACGGATGCGCCTCGTACAAGCCCGGGCCGCATCTGGCGCAGTTCCAGCAGGGTTGAGTGTTATGATGCGGGCTGTACGTGCCGGCAGGACACTTTCCGCACTCGGTGTCACGGCCGCGAGAACACCGGCTAATCACGCCCCAGCCTGGACCGCATCTGCTGCAGTGCGAGCCATCACGATGGTGCCTGATGTGAGGCCTGCCGTCGCCCGCCTGGAATCGTAAAGAGCGGCAGATGGTTAGTACCAGGGCACGACTCAAACTGGCATGGGACCGGCTAACGATCCTGTACGTGTTGTGATCTTCGCGATCGAATTCACGCAGCGATTCGAAATTGAAAGCACGCCGGTCACGCGATCGGTCGCGAATCATTCGCGAGTGGAGCCGAATAATATACTGCACACTTAACTTGATAAATGAATTCTTTACAAGTTTTTTTACGTACTCTAGGAAAGAATTCTTTACAAGTTGTTTTATGTACTCTGAGAAATCTGTTATTATTTTATGTGATAAGATTATAATATAGACCTATAATTAATAAAAAGCACATGATGCTTTCCAAGATATCTTCTTAAATATCTGAGTAAGAACTGAACGACACACATGAAATAAAGCTGAACAACCGATCCATGAGACTCTATAATTATTGTTTAATTTGGCGTAATTGGTAGGGGCTACCGCTGACAAGGAAGATAATTATGGTAGTCAACGACTGTGTGGTTAATTCGTTCTTGTATCTTGTATATTAATTGTCTTCTACAACGATTTTACGCGCTGATATTTCAACCGCAGTATAAAAAGTCATTCTAAGAATTATCTATTTTACAAGTAAATTGTAACAGCGAATAGACTGTATTGGAATTGAAACGGAACTGCTAATCAGCCTTCCGGACATCGTCCTCCTACCCTTCTAATCTAAAATGCAGGTTCAACCGTCCGACAACAGGTGCACAAGGAAGGCGGCCACCTGACCGCGAGAGAACACCTTGCGCCTTTCTTCCGCCTACCTCGGCCAGATCGAAACGCGATATATACGAGCCTCCGTATTCTCTCACGCATAAAACGTTGCCCTTAATACGTTACCCGCCGTACTTTCGCCGACTAATTTTTCCAACTTAAACGAAATCTCAAATGAAAGCATAAAACTCTCTCTTCTTACAAAATTTTTTAGATGCTAAGGTCGTTGACATACTCAATTTGCGATTTGATTTACATCTAACAACAATCGTAAAAATATGTAATAGTTTTAGAGAAATTATTATTAATAGAAACATATTTCATATAAATTTATTTAATTTATGAATTCACATAAAATCGATCTGCTGAGTAAATCGATAACATCAGATGGCTCGAAATTGCATGGTCAAATCTGGATTATTTTGAATTTGTGTTACTTTGGTATGCAGTACTTTGGACAATAAAACTCCACTTATAACGAAATTTTGAAGAGACGTTCTAAAAGTACTAATTTAATAAGTTCTTGTCCGTATTATTCAAGATAGATTCTGTGGCTTACAGTTAATATAAGTAAAAAAAGAAGGGAATGAAAGCGATCCCTTTCCCAACAACTGTTGGCAGCTGCTTCGTGCGGCACGCGCCAACGGTCACCACGCATCACGCGAGTCGTTAGCACCGGGCCTTAATTCGAAACCCTTCACCTTGCCTTTTCTCTTCTGTGTGCACACGCCGCCGTCATTCGGTCGCCTGACCAGTTATCGAGTTTCTCTCTCGTGCACAACGTAAATTACACAATTTTTAATCTTACTCTGAATGCCATATTTGCGATTTTTCCAAAAATAGATTTGATGAAAAGCTTTGGACTCTGAAGAAATCTTATTATTTTCAGTCTGTCTTCTATAAATTATTATAGTATCCTTTATTTCATATATTAGGTGTTTGCAAAAGTTTTTTTTCGTATGATCATTTTTATTTATTAATAACGAGTAAATGACATGTAATATTTTAATCAAAGGGACCGTTACTATCAATAACCTTTTATTATCTTTCGGGCAATAGTTTGATTCCGCATCGATAAAATGACTTATCTTTTTAGGCAATTCATTCATCTAGCTGTGATTCATCTTACGAATTTTTGCAAATATCTAAACATTTATTCGTCGTGATTAATAACGATCCAAAGTTGTTTCCAAAAGAAACGAACGTTATTGTTATATATTACTTGCCAAGAATCCAATTGTATTGGATGCCTATCATCTCGGAGCTGTAACACGACCATCGTTCACACGTAAGGATGCCTGCTGTCAATTTACGGCTGCGACGAGTTCAGTTAATAAAGGGCTACGACCCTTCACAGTCGACAGTAATTCTATTGAATTAACGTACTGCATACTAAATGATAACAATTATATTCCACAGAACTGATCTGACTGAAATTAATCAAAACGTGAACGGAAACACAAAAGAAGACTGATATAAATTAGAATTTGTTCTCCAGGCAACCTAAGGCTTTTTTTGTCTCGACAGAATCTTAAAGCGCGCCGATGGCATTAAAAAATTGCATTCAGCGCACCAAAGTGAATTATGATCCGAGCGAGGACGTTCGACGTTAAATTTGCGGCGAGAAATACCTCGAATAGGGCATCGTCGAGCAGGAAACATCGATCTCCGGAGCTTCTGCGAAGGAACGCTCGCAAAACGGGAGGCACGTCACATTCCTCGACGAAGATGTATACCCTCGGCCGCCGCAGCAGCAATCGGGAAGACACGGCGATTTTGCCCGGGCAGGATTTATCGATCAGTAGAAAAAGCTCTCGTTCGCATAGAAGCCTTCCCGCACCCGGGACGATCCGACATCATTGCCCGGAGCGTCGACGTCACGGTCGAGCAATGCGAAGGGCTAGGATTCGAGCCACATTGGAAACACCCTTCAGCAATTTCCATTCCTTTTCCCTCCCTCCCTCCCTCTCTCTTTCTGGTTCTTCGTTGACTGCGATCGTAAAAGCGGCGATGATGCGCCGTGAAAACGCGAGTTTCGTAAACCTCGAAATATTCGCAGCACACCGATGTCGTCGGAGACTCCTCAGAGTTTCCACTCCGCAAGGGTTCGAGGAATTCGGTTGTGCGTCCTGAAACATCTCTGTTATTTTTGGTACTTCGGAGAGAATTCAATCCGATCAATCGATGAAAAATCGCGGGCGGCGTCCGCAAACGATCCGTAACGATCCGATGACGGAAATAACGTCGCGTTCATAGTGTGACGAGTATGAATAGGAACTTCCGGTACCAACAAACGCAACGGAAGCGGTAATTGCTGCCCCTTTTGTGTTCTATTGTCGCTTTTCCGTTTTTTATGACCGTACATCGGCGTCGATAAATTTCAACGGGCATCAACTGCATGCGCGTGCGATGTAAAACTGTCGTGCGGTTTGATAATTGTCCGGACGATTTTTCTTTTCTTTGTTTCGATTCATGCAAATTGGATAACTAGATTTTATTGTAAACACTTGATTGATTTGACAAGGCGGCACGAGAAACAAAATCGCCGTGAATCAACGTCCAGAAACGGTTTTGAAAGTCGTTTCCGCTTAACTTGTTTGTGATTATTGATGATTAAAGCACTCCGTTGTTACTCCACGACCATGAAAATAATTAGCAATAATATACGAAGAACAGAACTTTGACATGTGTATGAGTTATGTTGGGAAAGAATGATTGAAGAAACTCGCGTGAAGTCGCGACGGGGCTGAATTTTTATGGTGCCCGAGGTTCATGGTTTCACCTGAGGGAAACGCGGAGAACGTGGCCCACTTCCATTTGTCAGCGGAAGAGGCGGATGCTTTGCGCACGAGAGAAAAATTGCAGTAATTTCCAAGCCGAATGGAGACACGTTCCAAACATTATTATAAAATAAGATG
The DNA here is from genome assembly GCF_003672135.1 of Ooceraea biroi. NCBI lineage: Eukaryota > Metazoa > Arthropoda > Insecta > Hymenoptera > Formicidae > Ooceraea > Ooceraea biroi. The sequence continues at coordinate 6,347,127 of NC_039506.1, forward strand.
CCTTAAGTCTGTGGCGTTGACCATACGACGGATTGAATCTTTCCAATCTATATGCTATCGATATATCAATCACACAATATTGAGTTGTAACATACATATATTTGTTCTGTTTTTTTAGTTTTTTTAATAATATGGGTAGTTGTAAATATATTCGTTATTAAACTAAACAAACGAGACGAATATATCTTACAATATTTCTTAAATCTCCAAAAAAGATATTTCTCAGATCTAGCAAGATGAGTAAGAGGAGAAAGACTAAGGCTAATAATACTAATACTAATACTAATAATACTAATAAAATAATAAATCACAAGAAGATCTCAGTCAATTGGACTCGTTATCCGAAAAGTTTGGAATACGTAAATAGCGGATGCATATGCAGTTTCCAGGTTCAAAATTCCGAGACAGAGTAGGGGCAATCTAAAGTGTTCCGAGTCTCATTAAATTCATCAAATTAACATTTTCATGCATTGTTTCCGGCAGGAAACTTTCAACGAGTTCGGGCGAACCGCAAGGCCTCGAAATATTCGGAGGAAGAGGAGGGTGCCGCCAAAGTTGCAACAGGCAGCAACCCGCGGAGTCACGGCAGACTGAGTTCTTCCCCCATGTGTATGTGTATGTGTCTGTATGTGTGTGCCCGACTTCCTCGACCGAACACACCAGCCGGCTCCACTTCCCGGAGGAAGACACTGGGTTACCCCGAGGGTGAACCCGCAGCTGCAGCTGCCTCAGCAACCGCGATAATTATCTTCGGCCGCTACGCACCCTATTGTTCCACGAATACCCCGCCCTCCGCGTATTCCAGGTCGGATCGGGAAGGTTATCGTGCACCTGGGTAAGGAAGGTGTACCAGGTAAGAGCATACTCTTGTAACCGACTCAAAGTCACGACCAAGATGTTGCTAATACAAAATTGCAATCGAGATCAAAGCGGAGCAAATGATTTCGAAAATATCAAACGTTGGCATAAGTGTAACACGAAAGTCAGAACATAAAATTGCGACAATTGAGGGATTAATTCGACGTCGTGATAATTCTAAGGCAACTTCTTCGGCAAGACGGAACTTGAGGTCACAATTTCTCGGAGTTATTAATTTCTTCGCAGCGCAAAGTAACGAAACGGACCGACGAGATTGCGCTAATGAGGAGGCAGAGAGTACTGCACGAGAGGAAAAGCCGGAAGTGGAGGAAAGCAGAAGGGAAAAGCGGAACGAACAGCGACTGTCGCCAGCACTGCTCGTTAAACCGGCGAATGCGCGTACGTTCAGACGTAGTAGAGAGTGAGGCGATTGTAGCGTAAAGGAAACTATAGCCCTCTTACGATGCTAATGAGACGTCGTACCTTCGTTTTGCAACCACCGGCAACCATATAAACAAGAGAGTTTGCAATAATAGTAACGATATGCGTAAAATTCATAAAACTTATGTCAGGCTCGGCGTGATTAAGATTCTTAACAAAAATGCAGCAAAGTTGTTTTATCAATGAAAAATATTCTAATAAAATGGTAAAATAAATTGCACTAACAGAATTATTTAACTGTTTCACAGTATGTATTTACCAGGTTCAGAATTTTACAATTGTTAAAATAATAAAACTTTCACGAACAATATTCATTGCAATATTTACACAATTTTCGACATACCAAAAAGATAATAAAAATATATGGAACAGATATTTTATCAAAAACGCAATATTCCTTATTTATAAGATCTTCTCTTTGTGTTTATTATTTTAGTCTTTTTTCTATTAAAACTATTAAAACTAAAAGTTAAGTCAACGTATATTCGGAGAATTCATTCAACGTATATTCAAGAATTCGGAGAAATTTTCCCACGAAAGATAAAAAAGTGCACAATAAAGGATGAAAGAAATTTGAGAATATAAGCTCCACTTTTCAATCTTACCTTTATACAACTATTAATTAAATAAAAGATAACTTTGCGTTCCTTTGTGTTTGCACGACACACCGGCTGTTTACAAGCATGCCTTGTACACTTATGCGAGGGCGCAAGAAGGCGAAGGAGTCAGGGGCAATGAATAAGCATCGCGAAAATTACGCCGCAAGCGGAACCACCGTCTCCAGGTTCCCATGACATGCTAATGAGCCTCATAAAGCTCGAGGTACCCCAGTGAACCGAATAACCTGCTGACACATGGCGAATGTGCGTGCAATTGCGTGTGTGTATGTGTGTTGAGTGTGAATGTGTACATGTTGAACTGCAGTCGCACAAATACAATCGCAGCGCGCACGCGCGACCGTACACTATATTCGTTCAACTCTTTACATGCATGTATGAGTTTTTCGCGATGCAACACATCGCGAAATATGCAAATGGATGCAAACAGCTTCGCTGCAAAATTCAGCGCCAGTCGGGAACATTTGTCGCCGGCTGATCACTCCGATTGGTGTTTCGTGACTTAAATAAACTTGGATAATGAATTTTGATTAATCTAGAGAACCTCTCATACGAAAATTGGACGTTTAAATACATATAGCGTTTATTTTCTTAAATAAAACTATTGGATTTTAGATCCTAGAGCTATCTAGATTTTAGATAGAAATAAATATGAACGGAAATAAATAAGATATGTTTGATGATTGTTTTATTTACGTGATCTGATCTCTCCAGCTCTTAGAAATCGAGTTTGTTCACACATGCGCATTGTGCGGATGTCAGATTTTAACATTTCTGGTTCATCTCTCGCACGCAAGAGGTTTTCTCATCTTTATTTTTTCGTCACCCTGTCCATGCCCGCACATATTCTATCGTTACGAAAATACACCTCTCGCGTATGGGAACGATGTTATCCGTTCACGGCGATATTTCAGCCAAGCGAGTCGCGTCGCATCGTAATAATTTTCTTGTGGAATCGGTATCATTTTAGGATGCTGCATTTTTCACACGACGGACGTCGTTATCGCTCGTCTATTCTTCGTCATTGTTTATAAAAATGTTTAACTATAATAATAACTAATTCAGTGTCTCGTTTAATATATAACGTGACTTACCGTTCGCGTTATGTAAACCATCTATGGCTCAAACAATAGAATTCATAAAAATGTTTTCAATTTTGAAAAATGTACAGCACGCGATGTGGATAAATGTATTCCTGTTAGCGATGTTTATTATTAAAGGCTCTGGGAGCATAAAATATTTAATACTATTATCAATTCATCACGAATGACGTCGTGATGCCTCACGGGACATAGAATAAGCTAATGAGGCTGTTTACATTCGATAGTACGCGTACACTTGAGAACATGTAACATAAACATTTCGGAGGAAAGAAATGTAATTATTTTTAAAAATGTTCTTTAGGTAGAACATTGATTAATTAATTGATCTCAAGTATGAGAAAATTGGGTGTTATTGGAAAATTAAGTGGTTCCAGCGAATTGCTGCAATTGAACTTTTCCTTTCATCCTATTCCGATAGTAATAAAAGTTTATTGCTCGCGTATACCGAGAACTTTCATTTTTTATTATAGTGAGTTCGATGACTGGACTAGCCTGTCTTTTTTTAGAACTGATAGATTCTCCTGATTCTCCCAAATCAATAACAATAATTTATAATTCACAATAATATGCAATGATAGATATATTCAGATATCGTTGTACTGCTAAAATATTTTTCTTTAAGTAATAACGTCAAATATATTAATCTATCTCTCTAATAACTATTAAAAACACACACACGTACCTCAATAAATATAACTAATACACACGCGATGATAGCCAGCATCACGTGTCGATTGCTCAGTTCTCTGCGATTATCCATTATTCTTGATTACTCTTGATATCCTTACTTTCGCGTCGATTCTTTTGTCACTTCAACCGGAATCACTTTTTCTCTCTTAGGAATTACGTATTCATAATTTCCCTTGCATCGACGTGTGAAACGCGAACGAGGATTGCGCACCCCAATCTCAATCTCTGAACGTCGAAAATAAAATAAAATTTCGCAACGTCCGTGCTGATGAACTTGAAATCGAAACGATTTTATAGCACTTGGGGTAAAAGTGAAGTACTTTGATCGGCAGACTCGTTGGGTTGATCGCGGTGTTGCTTCAACGAAGGTTCAACGTGAATTGAAAGGGGAGTGCATCGGTGCAGCTGTTACTGGTGAACACGCGCTCGGTCACGTGGCTCATGGTGTCCTTCTCTTTCTCTTGTATAGCTTTTGATCAGGCGCACAACACCTGAATTTACATGGGTAAACCATTCTGCTATGCCAGATGCATAACTGTATAATGTATTTATTTATAAGGAAATATATATAGAAAAAAATTAATTGAGCGATACAACAAGAACAAATTGACAGCCAAGTTGATTTGTATTAATTAGTAATTCGACAATACGCTAATTAGCATTTTTTATGTAAATATAAGGAAGCCTAGAAAATGACATTCTAAGAATATAAAAATATGTTTAGACAAAATCATATTGACAGTTTTGTGAAGATATAAGATACTGTCAAATTGTTATTTTTAAATATTATCGGTACTATTAAATAATTAAATCATATTTTATAATTATATGATGTTTTATCTTAATAAAACTTTAATTGTAGTAAAATTAAAAAAATAATAATTCGGAGAAGAATAGTATTTATCATTATATTAGCGATTTCGTGAAATATATTTTGTGTCTGCGCACAAGGATAAGTACTTTAACGAAACATATCGATATCGAAAAGATAAAACCGTTGGTTCCAAAAATTAGTCCGATTCCTAAGAGATCAGCGCATTTATCTTAACTGTAGCAACAGCTGAACAAGTTCCGCGATGTTCCATCTCCGTTGTATACTTGAACGAATCAGTTTCTTTAAAGCAGGTTCTTTGAAGCAGGTGTTCGCTTCTTTTCATAATGCAAAAGGCACCATCATGGCGTCGTGCACAAATAATTACGAAATCGCTGAAAAAAATGCATATTTCATATGTAACAAATAGTGATAGATATATAGATTGAAGGAAAATGTTTCAAAATGAAACGCACATTTATACGCAAAAGTAAAATTATGATTATCGTTGCAAAACGTGACAAGAACTTTTTCATTTTTACATGAGGAAGTGACGAGATAATCTATTCGAGATTCTTGCTTGCAAACGCACAATTTCTTTTGCAGCAAACATATTCAAGAAATATAGAAATATATTGAGATAAAAGTATGATGAAACATCTAATCCAACCTTGATCCCACGTTCCGTAGAACAAGCGTTTCCCATACATAAATAACGCTTCGCCTGCACCTACACTATAATATATGGGTCCCATTACACTGTATTGTATCAACCACCTATTACACGAGCTATTTTCTCGTTGCTCGGTCTCGATAAGCCGGCAAGGACCGACGTGGAAGATGAGAGTGATTCATTATATCGATTGTCGACTCGCGCGGGATTTTTTTATATTATACGCGGAATATTAAAATCAAGAATGGAAGGTTACAATCAAGAATGTAAAGAAATTCAACCTTAGAAGGTAGAAAATTTACACAAAGAAACATGAAATGTCAACGTATTATGCTAATTTTTTGCTATCAATTTATTAATTCTTTAACATCGCATAGAACCAATTATATAATATTGCTAATGTTTAATATTCTAGAGGATATCCCAAGACATTCATCTATTAATAACATATTCTTTACATCACAAAGAGAAAAAACTCTAATACCATCTGTCGAGGCTATAATAATATAATTTTTATGATAAGCGTTTAAATTTGATCTGAAGAATTTTATCTTCAAATAATCTCAACAATATGCTATTAATAAGTGATGCATTAAGTTTGAGATATTATATGCAAGATATTCCACAATTACCAGAGAGATAATTTGACAGATCCTATAGAACATTCTATTATGAATATGCCTTCCCCTTTCCTTCTCTCTCTCATCCTCTCACGCTTCTTTCCTCTCTGTTATGTTTTTCAGATATTTCAGTAGTATTCCATGTGATATTTTTCATTAGAACATGTATTGCCAAAATGGGATACTTTTAGTTTACATTGACTGTAATTCATTGGTACATGTGATTTGAACATGAAATTTCAACAGACGCCACCTAATCAATAAGAATTAGGAAACTTGTTTCACTATAATTATTTTTACTTTCATACTTATGTTGTCAAAATTTAAGTAATATCGATCATAAACATAGTGCTCAAATAAGGTGACTGTCAAGTATCATATGTTCAGGGTAAGCTATTAAAATCTATAGATACATTCTTCTCTGAAAATACAAGAAATAATGAAAAGAGCAGATACTAAGATTAAATTGTTTTGAAGGAAACATCAGATACTGTAAGTGTTTATTTTAAGAATGGAGATCTCTTTTGGAGAGTGATGTTTTTGACTATGAATCGAATTATATAACATTTAAGTTAAAAGTGCACACAACAATTACTAAAATCTATAACACAAAACAAGGCTTAAAACCTTATTTTTGTCCAAGTTTCCAAGTTTTAATAAAAGAAGACTCTAAATCAAATTATATTATTCATTTCCGCATTTAAAGCAAAAGAACTTAACTCATAAGAAATTGTTACATTAACATAAATTTGCATCTTTAAACGATTATGTTCACCTTTACACGATTCTATTCAATTATATATGACTATTATTTTACACTCTTGTAGAAAACTTAAGTTTGAAAAAATAGCTGGCATCAACATGAAAAAATCATTGATAAAACGAGTTTGTTTTAAACACTACTAATTGTAAGTATATAAAGCACACATCTAGAATATACATGAAGCAATTATCATTCCTTTTAAATGATTCGATAGACTGGTCAAAGTATAATATATTAGATTGGTGGGGAGAAATTATATAAGTACAATCCGAGCTTCGCAATTTTATCGACATAAACAAATCGCAGAGTCGCAGAGTCGCAGAGTCGCAGTACTACGCAGTATCTTCGCATCGTCTGCAAAGAAAGCGTTTACATAAAATATGGTAGCTTTTAATAACACGTTAAGTGACTGTGTTCAAAATTCCAAGGATAGTCTGAGTAATTCCTATGAATATGAAAATGTCGTAACATTCAAGAGTAGATTTGATCGAAAATTATTTCCGGAAGATTTCGACGTATGGACTGTGCACAAACAATACACCTGGATTAACAAGAATCTCATCAAATTCTTTCCAAATGTGCCACAAAGTTTACTCAATTACATTCCAGCTGCCTTTAAACAGCCAGATTTTGATCGATCACCAGTGGAAATACCCGAATGGCTGGACATGGAAAAGTATAGTAGAGGACAAAAATTTGTGCGTGAGAATTGGGCCTCAATTATGCTTTCGTCATTAATGGGCATTATCTGTTCCTATTCTTTCGATGATGTTCTAAAACCACTTATCATAACGAGACAGTCTGATACGCCATATTTAGGATTCATAAGGTACTTTTTCTCTATATACTATATGGCTTGCGATCAAATCCTGATGAAAAAATAACTGAAATCTTGTGGTATTGATAGTGATTTGATTGATTTAACTATCTTTATGTTGTCAATACTATAACAAAGATCTGTTTCAAATACACTTGAAACATTCAAAGAAAAAATATATGTGTGAGACATTTCTATTTCATTCAGTTTCTATTCTTATTCAACTTTGCTACGAATGTACCATGACTTACATGACACTATTTGACATGACTTATTTTATTAACACCAATAATAATTAATTTGTTGTATTATTTTTAACTAATACTTTCATATAAAAAACGCTCATAAATATTCATCATATATATCTTTTGCAGTAAGATAATGAGTTTTCACTTTCACGCAACTATTATAAAAATTATAATTTAAGTTAAAAATTATCTACATCCTAAAAATGATTAAAATTGTTATTAGTATTTACTATACTAGTATAGTAAAAATATAGTATATAAAAATTATTAATATAATATAATTCTATTATTAGTATAGTATAGTTCTAGTAGATAGAATATAAGATAAAGTACATATAAAATGTTGTATTTTTTCAGACTTTTGCATAATGTCTTTATATGTAAACATTACAATAAATATATCTATACATGCACATGTTCTAAACAAAATAAATCAGCGAAATAATCTAACAATTTTTAAAACAATTAATAATTTGCAAGATACCTATCGACTATACAACGACTATTCAACTGGTATAACGGTCAGCCTTGGGTTCAAGAAACAGCGGCATACAAAGATATGCAATATACACGTAGAATGCATTTAATGATAAGGAAAAAGTTGTGTCAACTCAATAATGAACAAATCAATAATGCGTCAAAAATTGCGAAACCATGGTGCCCGGATCGTGAACTACTTTTAAAAGATTTTACCACACTTGCCCACTTGGAGAATTCGGACAGCGTCCTTATACTATGTTCCATGATTCACCAAATAGACCAAAACCGGTATAAATAATGCAGATATGACAAGTATCCAGTGCAACTTTCTGGGATTGCTGTTTTATATCCGACAATTATCGGAATTCATAATGCGACCGATGAAGATCTAGACGCCTTTTGTCACATGTGGAGATGTTATGGATATTTTCTTGGAATAGCAGATGAGTAAGAAAAATAAAACATATACATAATTAAAGATGATATTAAAATATTAACTCAACTTGTGATCATATTTGTGTAATTCGTCAGGTATAACTTTTGCCGTGGCAGTTTCGAAGAAATAAAACAACGGACGCAAAATTTTTATCAATGTTGGATAATACCTAATCTAAGGGATATTACACCTGAATGGGAACACATGACGAGATGTATAATTGAATCCATGAATTATTATTCTTTAATGTGCATGTCATGTAAAACAATAATATTATTGACTACAGATATACTGAATTTAAGTATGTCGCATTTACATGGATCACTCAGTTATCTGGAGTGGATTGCTTATAAGAGTTGGACGTGAGTAAGCCCGTAACATTTGTTAATGCAATATTGGTTTTCTAATTAATTTTACGTGTCGATTCTACCAAATAATCTACTTCAAAATATGTGTATCCTACACTTTATTATTCCAATAATTGCAGGTTTATAATGCATTACGCCATGAGATTTTCAAGCCTTCGAATACTATTTAATAAAATGATGCAAAACATGTTTGAGGAAGCGGCCAACTTTACTCCAGAAAAACATGAAGAGCTACAAAAGAGATCAGAAAAACAATTATCGAATTTTTCTATTGTAGATTAAAGGAAAACATGATTATATAAAAAGAATTTATTCTATTTATAATTCGCAAAACATTTCAGTTCAGTTATATAGTTATTACACACATAATTTAAATTTTATTTGAATTTATATCTTTCCTATATTTTTATATCCATATAATTTAGTTACATTAGATATATTTACTCAAAATTTCTATATGTTTAATATTATATAATAACATTTTCGTTTATGATAATATATTGGGTTGGCCAAAAAGTAATTGCGTTTTTTTCCAATAGATGGACATACATGTCTTGAAATGTAACTAACTTCATTCTAAACCGCAAATTCATTATGTAGGTTAACAACTCACAGTTCAAGCTTGTTTTAGAAAAAGAAAGTACACGATTTCGTTAACAATTGTTTGTTTGTCGTCGATTTCAAAATGGAAAATCAAAAAGAACATTTTCGTCATATTTTGTTTTATTACTTCCGAAAAGGGAAAAACGCTGTGCAAGCTCATAAAAAGTTATCTGATGTATATGGCGAAGATGCTTTAAAACTGCGGCAGTGTCAAAATTGGTTTACTAAATTTCGATCTGGAGATTTTAATGTGAAAGATGCACCACGCTCAGGAAGGCCAATCGAAATTGATGATGACAAAATAAAGGCACTGATCGATTCCAATCGGCGTTTAACGACACGAGAGATTGCTGAGAATCTTAACATATCGAAATCGAGTGTTGAAAACCATTTAAAACGACTTGGATACATTAGTAAGCTCGATATTTTGGTACGACATGAGCTCAAAGAAATTCATCTCACTAAGCGTATTGACATCTGCAATTCTCTTTTGAAACGTGAGGAAAATGATCGATTTTTGAAACGTATGATAACAGGCGACGAAAAATGGATCGTCTACAACAACATCAAACGAAAAAGATCGTGGAGCAAGCGTGATGAACCTGCTCAAAGCACTTCAAAAGCAGATATTCACCAAAGAAAGATTATACTGTCAGTCTGGTGGGACTTTAAAGGTATTGTGTATTTTGAGCTGCTTGCAAGGAATCAAACCATTAATTCAGACGTATACTGTCGTCAACTAGATAAATTAAATAATGCCATCAAACAGAAACATCCAGAATTGGTGAATCGCAAAGGTGTTGTGTTTCACCATGATAACGCTAGACCACATACAAGTTTGGTCACTCGTCAAAAATTGTTACAGCTTGGATGGGATGTGTTACCACATCCACCATATTCGCCAGACCTGGCACCATCAGATTACCATTTGTTTCGTTCTTTGCAAAACGCCTTGAATGGTAAAACCTTTACTGCTGATGAGGATATCAAATCGTTGTTGGAATTGTTTTTTGCTGAAAAAGATAAGAACTTTTTTGAGCGCGGAATCATGAAGTTGCCTGAAAAGGGCAAAAGATAATCAAACAAAATGGACAATATATTGTTTAATAAAGTTTTTGTTTCCCATGAAAAATTCGCCTTTTATTTATATAAAAAAAAAACGCAATTACTTTTTGGCCAACCCAATATAATAAATATTTTTGGAAATAAAAATTAAAGATAATTTTAACACGAACAATTTATTAATTACATATCACAAATCATTTATCATATTTAATTCTGGAAATATTGAATAATTTTAATATTTACTGTTCATATTGGTATTTCCTACGACATAGAAGCTTGAAGCACTATTGCAGTAATATTGCAACGTTGCTGCAAAAATTATAAGTGAAATTGCTAAGCCATAAGTTATTATGTTGATATTTGCATATTTTATACGATGTTTCGCCGAATAAAATATTCTGCATTACTAAGTCCCGCATATTATTACACGACGAGGTACACGCACGATTCGCAAAAACATTGTCGTTTTATAAATTGTCGAGCACACGAACATTGTAAATATGTAAATTATCCATTTTCTTCCATCCACTATCGATCTGTTTTATCAAATTTTCACATTTGTATCTATGCTGCCTAAATTTAAACAATTTTGATTAAGAAAAAAATATTATACGTATGTAAATATACTTAGTTTCTATTTCGATACAAATATAAATCACGAATGATAACTGCAGCATGCATTTTCTTTACTTTTCACTTTACGAAAATAGAACAGTAAAATTATTAAATTAAAAGTTTATACAATTGTATCTATAACAAAGTTTAGAACGAAATAAAATTGATAATGCAACGCAAGATTCAACATTTTAATCTTGACATTTACTGCACATTTTTTTACAGCAACTTTGTTCCGAGTATAATTAGCGTAAGTCGATCATAAACATAGTGCTCAAATAAGATGACTGTCAAGTATCATATGTTCAGGGTAAGCTATTAAAATCTATAGATATATTCTTCTCTGAAAATACAAGAAATAATGAAAACAGCAGATACTAAGATTAAATTGTTTTGAAGGAAACATCAGATACTGTACGCGTTTGTTTTAAGAATGGAGACCTCTTTTGGAGGATCATGTTTTTGATGATTCATGACTATGAATCGAATAATACAACATTTACGTTAAAAGTGCACACAATAATGTAGTGTGAAAACAAGACTTTATTTTCCAAACGTAAAAAAATGGAAAATTACAGTTATCTTATGAGCTTGTTGGCGAATGTCGTACAATAATAAAAAAATTTGGCACTGTGTACACACGAAATGACTATCATCCACATTGGGGACACGATAAACGAATATGGGGATGCTTTTAGAAGTTTAGTTTTAGAAGAATTTAGAAGCGTAATAAAAAAGATTTATTTCTTTGAAAATTACGTTTACTCAATCATGGCCAAGCGTGCCAACAGAGCACAAAATTAGGTCCTTGATATCGTGCAAAAAGATTTCTCATTTTGCGCAACCAGTGAAGATTTATTTAAAAAACTCATTTATTCCATCGACACGAAAAAAACTTAAACGTTAAGATTTAAGACTTAAGAGGTGCGACCAATTATAGTCGAGAATGTAAGCAGTCATTTTAAAATGTAAAACAGCCGTGTAAAAATGTAAAATATAAAAGGCCGTGACACGAAAAAACTTAAGCAGTAAGACTTAAGACAACCACTGGTAAGGTCGATTTTGGAGAAAAGCGTGGCTCTCATAGATTGTCGCTAGTTAACGATACCGAAAGTTATCGATAAGCAAGTTACAGCATCTGACCCCAGTTATCTTCGCACCGTCTGTAAAGAAAGCGTTTATATAAAATATGATGACTTTTAATAACATGTTAAGTGATTGTGTTCAAAATTCCAAGGATAGTCTGAGTAATTTCTACGAATATGTTATAGCATTCAAGAATAGATTTGATCGAAAATTATTTCCGGAAGATTTCGACATATGGACTGTACACAAACAATACACCTGGATTAACAAGAATTTCATCATATTCTTTCTAAATGTGCCACAAAGTTTACTCAATTACATCCCAGCTGCCTTTAAACAGCCAGATTTTGATCGATCACCAGTGGAGCTACCCGAATGGCTGGACATGGAAAAGTATAGTAGAGGACAAAAATTTGTGCGTGAGAATTATGCCGCAATTATGTTTTCGACATTGATAGGTACCATGTGTAATTATTCTTTCGACGATGGTCTGAAACCACTTATCATCACGGGACAGTCTGATACGCCATATTTAGGATTCACAAGGTATTTTTTCTTAATACGATCAAATCCTGATGAAAAAATAACTGAAATCTTGTGCTGTGTGATAACGATTTGATTGATTTAATTATCTTTATGTTTTCTGTACTACTTATAACAAAAATCTGTTTCAAATAAAATTAATATAATATAGTTCTATTATTAGTATAGTTCTAATAGATAGAATAATATATAATATAAGAAAAATTTATGTACACTGAGAAAAAAATGTACTTGATCCAACGAAATGTTTTGTCACGGGCTGCCAACAACATATATACTTATTTCGACAAGTTATATTTTGAAACAAATATGTAGTTCTTGGATTACACATACGAGAATTATAATCCAACAATTATATATTTGATTCAATATATAACTTGTTGAAATAAGTATATATTTTGTTGGCAGCCCGTGACAAAACATTTCGTTGGATCAATTACATTTTTTTCTCAATGTATAAAAATACGATAGCGAAAAGTTCGCAAAAGATGAAAAAAACATTGCTAGATAATTTAATACATAAATAAATGCAAAATTTTTATACTTTTCCCAAATTGTGTATTTTATTCGGCGGTTAATAGACACGAAAAATTATACATCAATATCAGAAAAATAGGAAAGACTTATTATTATTGTTATTAAATCCTTATTAAGATCAAAAGCACATATGTTGTATTTTTTCAGACTTTTGCATAATGTCTTTATATGTAAACATTACAATAAATATATCTATACATGCACATGTTCTAAACAAAATAAATCAGCGAAATAATCTAACAATTTTTTTAAAACAAGTTAATAATTTGCAAGATACCTATCGACTATACAACGACTATTCAACTGGTATAACGGTCAGCCTTGGGTTCAAGAAACAGCGGCATACAAAGATATGCAATATACACGTAGAATGCATTTAATGATAAGGAAAAAGTTGTGTCAACTCAATAATGAACAAATCAATAATGCGTCAAAAATTGCGAAACCATGGTGCTCGGATCGTGAACTACTTTTAAAAGATTTTACCACAACTTGCCCACTTGGGGAATTCGGACAGCGTCCTTATACTATGTTCCATGATTCACCATATAGACCACAAGGTATAAATAATGCAGATATGACAAGTACCCAGTGCAACTTTCTGGGATTTGCTGTTTTATATCCGACAATTATCGGAATTCATAATGCGACCGATGAAGATCTAGACGCCTTTTGTCACATGTGGAGATGTTATGGATATTTTCTTGGAATAGCAGATGAGTAAGAAAAATAAAACATATACATAATTAAAGATGATATTAAAATATTAACTCAACTTGTGATCATATTTGTGTAATTCGTCAGGTATAACTTTTGCCGTGGCAGTTTCGAAGAAATAAAACAACGGACGCAAAATTTTTATCAATGTTGGATAATACCTAATCTAAGGGATATTACACCTGAATGGGAACACATGACGAGATGTATAATTGAATCCATGAATTATTATTCTTTAATGTGCATGTCATGTAAAACAATAATATTATTGACTACAGATATACTGAATTTAAGTATGTCGCATTTACATGGATCACTCAGTTATCTGGAGTGGATTGCTTATAAGAGTTGGACGTGAGTAAGCCCGTAACATTTATTACTGCAATATTGGTTTTCTAATTAATTTTACGTGTTGATTCTGTCAAATAATCTACTTTAAAATATATGTATCCTACACTTTCATTATTTTAATAATTTCAGATTTGTAATGCATTACGCCATGAGATTTTCAAGTTTTCGAGTAATGCATAATAAAATAGTGCAAAAAATGGTTGCTAAAGCAGCAAACTTTACTCCTGAGAAACATGAAGAACTATAAAAGAGATCAGAAAAACAATTATCGAACAAAAACATGATTATATAAAGAGAATTTGTTGTGTTTATAATTCGTAAAACATTTCAGTTCAGTTATATAGTTATTACACATTTAATTTTAATTTTATTTGAATTTATATCTTATATATATATATATATATATATATATATATATATATTTAGCATTATGTACATTTACTCTTATTTTCTATATAAGTTTAATATTATATAATAACATTATCTTTTAAGATTTATATTAATATTATATATGTAAACTATAAATATTTTTTGAAATAAAAAGTAAAGATACTTTTACTATGATCAAGTGATTAATTACATATCACAAATCATTATGTAGTGTTTCATATTTAATTCTGGAAATATTGAATACTTTTAATATTTACTTTTGATATTTCGTCTTTTCCTGTGACATAGAAACTCGAAGTAATATTGCAGTAACATTGCAACGTTGCTGCGAAGATATTATAATTCAAACTGCTAAGCCATGAGTTATTATGTTTGCACATTTTGTACAAATGTTTTGACGAATAAAATATTCTGCAGTACTAACAATAAGTTCCGTATAGTATTACGCAACGAAGATATTATTACGCATATTATTACACGTACATAGTTGTCTTATTAAGAAATTACATTTTCAAAGAAAAAGAAGAAAACGAAATTACTCTTGCTTTTTGCTGTTGTGCAAAAATTAATATTGAACGATTAACGTCACAACGTTACAATGTCTGGAACGGTTAGTATAAATGTTATAGGTGAAGCGAATTCCTTGATAAAAAAGTGTTGAATAAACAAAACGTATATCTAGAATATTATGAAAAGTTTTTTGTTGCCAATTTTTACAGCAACTTTGTATCGAGATAACTAATTACATAGTGATTAAAGTATAAGTAAGGTGGTAGTTCGGAATCATATGCAGAGTGTGTGAACCAATATAATCTCTAAATGAATTTCTCTCCGACAGTGTTGGATTAACTGGAAAATTCATGCCGATCTCCTTAGCAAAATTCAAACGCACAACTTTGCAGTAAGAATTAATACAAAGTTTTTGCGTTTGAACCCTGCCAAAGAAATCCACACGAATCTTCCGAAACACAAACTTTTGTCTTAATTCTTAATGCAGAGTTTTGCATTTAATTTGTGCTAACAAAGAACATAGACTTTTCGGTCAATCCAATATATTATATAATAATAAAAATGTAATGAAAATAGCCAAAGACAACATCAATATTTATACTAAATTTTTATCTGCGCATTTACTAATAAGAAAAATGAATACCTTATTGCAAATTAGTATTATTGTATAAAGTATTCTAATGAATTCCTTTTCTGTAAAATTATTAATATATTATTGTAAGAATAATGTTAATAATATTCCAATATTTTCTCAGTTTTCTGCAAAGAAGTTGTTGACGCTAGCAGTGTTTGCGCTAGTGAGCAAAGATAAAAACTAAAGAGCCCAGATAGCAGAGAGAGTTCAAAAAGAATTCACTTGTATGTCACCAATTCTGAGTTCATTTTTAGATGCAAAAAGAATTCAAAAGAATTCTAAGAACTCTTTTTGCATCTGAAAATGAACTCAGAATTAGTGACATGACAAATGAATTCTTTTTGAACTCTCTCTGCTATCTGGGAGATCATCAAAGAGATATTAATGTACTGATTGACGTAATGCGTAGAACTTCAATTATAATTTTCCTTATATGTACATGTCAGTATATTAAAAACATACAAGAAACCAGTTTTTAGAAAAATAGATGCAAATAATTCGTAACACGCGTGGATTTAAAATGTTTTTTATCTTTTTCTAAAAAGATAAATTTTTTTATTTTTATAATATACACATAATAAAATACTCGTTTTTAATTAATTAATGCATATGTAAAACAACAATAAATAAAAAATATGAGTACCAGTTTTGATTTCCGATTTGGAGTCATGTTTCTTGTCATCTTAGTTCCGTGAACCAAAAAAATGGACTTTGCAGCATTCACCATTCACGCTTTATGCTTCGAAAAGAATTTTTCTGTGAAATATATGTGTGATAGTTCTTAACAGCGTACCATACGACAATATAGGAGATATCAAAAGTAATTTAAACATTTTGTAAAAATATCAATAAAAATACTCCTCATCAGTAACCTTGACACGCGTTATCAAAATCATGACTGCTCTAAAGTACCTGCTGGAATTAACTATTCACTCAGTAATTAAAAATCATACTAAAAGAGAAACACAGTAATAAAAACACTTCGCTCAAAGGCAACAAACATTTAAATTGAGTGGTTTAATAAATTGCAACCGTATACATCTTGTCCCTCCTGTCAAGATAACTGGACATTTTTCAATTTAATATCTTTTACGTGCTAAGTGAACGATGTCCATTTTTTTCAAAATGTGTTTTCTTCACAAACACATTCGGTATCGTTCAATTTATTCTTACGTAATATAAAAATGACACGCACATATTATACAACATATACGCATATATTATACAACCAAATTAATGCTATTAGGTAAGTGATGTAGAAAAAATGGAACAAAAAGTATAAAAACAACTTCATGAATGACAGCAAAATAGAATGACTTCATCCTGTACACCTATTCGTCACTGTGAACTAAATAGATACGATAGATACTAGCTATATTGATGATCAAGCATTTTTTTAGGATCGGAATTATTTCCACTTTAGAGGCGATTTTCAAGAGCTACGCCTACTTCTTTACTCTTGCGTCACTGCTGGCGAATTCTCCAAGTGACAAGTTGCGCCGTTGAGACACAGGACTGTCACATGTCCTGTCGGCAGGTGTTTGCACGGGGCGCACTTCCTAATTACTAATCTATTCTTATTGAAATCCTCTATGTTTCTATTTTTATATATTACTATTACTATTACATTATACAACGCGACAACAGCTTTCCATGTTACCCATAAGGTACTATTGCTGACGTTTTCTTTTAACTAGCATCCCCAATAGGTTTATTCCACTGAAGAAGAACGACTTTCGACTTTATTTGAGTAATAGAAAATACATACTATTAAGAGATTATGAATCAGATCTTCTGAATCGTTTATGTGACTCTACAAATGACGGTATGTCGACATTGATGTTTGAGATGTTTGCATCAATGACGATAAAAATTCCTCGTTTAATTTAGAACGTTTATCCGTTTTTATATATTTCATTTTAGAAAAGGAACATTCAGATATGTAGAACCAAACATTAAGAAAATACGAAAATACAAAGACTGCAATTTATTAATTTGGAATAAGACGATTTCTCTAAAATTTTAAAGAATTCTATTCCCTTCTCTGTCCGCGATTTAAGAGAAATATCTGTTTGCATTTTGCAAAGTTCCTACTGGAATTTTAGATTCTGCTCCTCAATTTTAACTGCGAGAGGATTCTCGAAAAGGATTAAGTGTTTCTATTATAATTAAGTGTCGATATGTTACTAAAACACGTTTCAAATTGATTTATTATTGGTTCGAAAATATGCATGTGTTTTTTAAACTAAATGTATATCACGTTCTTCACTGATAATCCGTCAACGATGCAACCGTGACTTGGAAGTTTCGCCGGCGTGCAGAGATGCAAGGGGAAAGAAGTAGACGTAGCTGTTGAAAATTGCATCGAAAGTGGAAGTAATTCTGATCACTGGTCAAGAATATGAATCCACTTAGCACCATTTGCCATTCGCATTGTACACTTCAAAGAGTGCTCTTCCGTGAAACATGACAGCTTTTAACAACACATCAGACAGTATGAAAGAAATCAGAAGTAGTTCAAAAAATCTTGATGTATACAAATATGTACTGGCTATCAAAAACATGTGTGATAAAAAATTATTTCCGGATAATTTCGACGTCTGGACCGTAGAGGAGCAATATACTTGGATTAACGAGAATCTTGCCACGTTCTTTCCAACTGTACCGCAAACTTTGTTGCGCTACATCCCAAGTTTTTATCAGCAACCAAATTTTGATCGATCACCAACGGAGATACCTGAATGGCTGGACATGGAAAAATATAGTAGAGGACAAAAATTGGTGCGCGATTATTATCTTTCAGTGATTTTTGCTAAAATACTCGGCATAATATATGTCTATTCTTTTGTCGATGATTTAAAACCGATTATCCAAAACAGACAAGCTGATACGCCGTATTTAGGATTCGAAAGGTATTTTTCTTTTAATTTTATTAATTTAATTGTAATAAAATATTATACAAATTAATGATTGTGTTTTAAAACCAATAATATGTTACGTTAAAAATATATTTTAGTTTGAAATATTATTCATACAACTTTATATAAATTGCTGGTTTCTTATCATATTTGCAAAATTGTACTTAGAAAAACTGCAATGTGTTAAGTGTAGCATTCACTACTTACATATTTATATTTTAACGTATTTCATTAAACTCATATATCCAAAAGATTGTTACTTTAGTACACGTATCTGCCAAAAACACTTCTCAAATTTCATTTTAACAAATAATTTAGTTTTTATAAAATTCTTAAGTTATAAAATACTTTTGTGTATATAGAAACATTCATCTATGTATATTTTAGGTATCACGTAGACTTTTAAACATTTAATATATATAAATGTTAAATTCTTACATTTAATCTTTATTATTTATTGATATTTCTAAGATGAATTACTAATAAATATTATACTGTTATCTCGAAAATAATTAATTTTAATATTTCTTTATAGAAATTCAATCTCTTTCAAATGCGCGCGCGCACATTCATGCACGCGTACACAAAAGTTATGACAAAATGTATATGATTTAACCAAATCTATCTTTCGTAAAACTTTTTCCTATACATTTATAACCAGCTTTTTATATTTTTTAATATATTATTGTGCCGCATAAAGTACCAAGCACAAGCAATTTTCAAAAGCGATTTAATAATTTGCAAGGTATTTGTCAACCATACTACGAATATTGGACTGGTATAACGGGCAGCCTTGGGTTAAAGGAACAGCCGCATGTAAAAATATGGAATATGCACATAGAATGCATTCGTTGATGAGGAAAAAACTGTGCGAGCTGGACGATGAACAAATCGACAATGCGTCAAAAGTTGCGAAGCCATGGTGCCCGGATCGCGAATTACTTTTAAAAGATTTTGCTTTGGCTTGCCCCTTTGAAAAATCTGGTCAACGTCCTCATATCATGCTTGAAAACTTGCCAATGCATAAACCGAAAGGTCTACATTCGACATCTATAGCAATGACTCAATGCAGCTTCATAAGTACAATTTTACTCACTCCACAAAAGCTTGGAATACATAACGCAACCGATGAAGATCTAGAAGCCTTTTGTCATATGTGGAGATATTATGGGTATTCTCTTGGACTTGATGACGAGTAAGACGATTGTAATCTTAATAAAATATGTATACTTAATAAACCATGTATATATAAATATTTTATAGATAACACTTGTGACACACTTGTAATTATACTTATTATTATTCTTATAATTATATCTTTATTCTTTATTGTTATACGCTTATCATCATAATTTGTCAGACAGAACTTTTGCCATGGCAGCTTCGAGGAAGTAAAAGAACGTGTGCAAGATTATTATCGCTATTGGGTAATACCGAATTTGAAAGAAATTACACCCGAATGGGAACATATGACGAGGTGTCTCGTTGAACCTTTAAATTATTATCCTTTTATATATATGCCTTATAAAGTAATGATGTTATTGGCTACAGATGCATTAAATTTAGACATGCCGAATCTATATGCTTCACTTAGTTATGCTGAATGGATTGCTCACAAAGGCTGGAAGTGAGTAATATCATTTACAGAAAAATTTCTTCAATGTTACATTGAATGTTCGATGCACTTACTAATTGTACCAAGAAATTATGCAATATACTTAAAATTATTATAATTCGGTTTGTTATGTTTATTCCAGATTTATAATAGAGTACGCTATGAAGTTTTCAATGGTTCGAGCAGCATTGAATAAAGTTATACTCAAAATAATAGATACAGCGGTAAACTTTAGTACAGAAAAGCGAGCACAGCTTAAAAAGAGATCAGAAGAACAATTACTAAATTTCTGTGTTAGATATCAAAACCAAACATAATTATGATATATAAACTACAAACGTAATTAGTGAAAATACTTCAGTAGAATTATTATCGGGTTCAGGTTCGTACGCTTCCCTAAATGTATAACAATTTATAATTCCTTACACATGTTTAATATAATGGAGAAAGATATGCATAATGATATTATTATAAAAAATATGTCACGTATACAAATAATTTTAAAAAGAAATAAAAAAATTAAGAATAGATTGACAAGAGAACAATTTATTAGTTACATTCAATATACCTACCATAAATATATATTTCATAAAAATCACTTTTTAATATTTTTATATTACATATTCAATTAAAAATATAAATATAATACAATTTTGTATGATTAATTGTTTGTTTGAAACAAAGGCTGTACATTTATATGGAAAAGGAGACTATAAATTGTAAAGTTATCAGAAAAGAATAATTATCCTTACCAATACCATATATGTATATGATATTGCAGGTATTGAAACAAGTGAGTATGTATTTGACTTCTTTTTATTTTCTTTTATTATCATTTGTATATGTAATGTTTTAATATAAGTTTTTATTATCACTTATATATATGTACACAACTTTGTTTCAATAGAAAATTATCAATAAAAGTTGTATAACGAATCGATAAAACGAACGCGGAACTAGAACGGTGAAAAAGAGGAGAGAATAAATAAAACTTGCCAGTTCTCTGCCAGCCTCCAGCGAGCGTCTTCTACGCTCGTCCTCATCCTGTATCGCACTCATCTCAACAAATTCAGGAGGTCGACGTGCATAAGAGGTGCAAAACAAAGTATCCGCTTGCTGCTCGTCCAGATCTCGTCAATAGTTAAATATGAACGCGTACAATTTGATCTACACACCCGAAGTTCTTTCAAAAAAGAACTCTACAAAACTAATGATATCAACAAATTGCGCCAACTACAATGGGTATTTATGCAAACCAGAAAATCTATTACTTTTTATTATTACTCTTTGGTCGATATTCATTGTTGATTCTTATTTAAGACCATCTTAAGTACATTCATAAGATATTTGAATTGATACGAATAAATATTTTAATACATATTCATATATAAATATGTCAATACAAATGCGTTTTTTGAAAATACTTGACGCTGCTAAACCGAATAAAAAATTCTCAACAAATCGAACCAATATGTTAATTGCCTTATTCTCTTTCTTCCTCTCTTGTGAATGTGTGTGTGTGTATTTCGGCGATTGTGTTATGTAAGTTAGGTGTGTGTGTGTGGTGAGACATTAGAGTTAAGTATAGAATAAGTGTAATTAACTAAATTTGTACATTTCGGCAAGTTGTGTAAATTAGAGTCTAAGCAAATTATTGTAATGTTTAGATTATTTAAATACTAAGAGAATTTTTTATTCAGTTTAGCAGCGCCAAGTATTTTCAAAAAACGCATTTGTATTGACATATTTATATATGCATATGTATTAAAATATTTATTCGTATCAATTCAAATATCTTATGAATGTACTTAAGATGGTCTTAAATAAGAATCAACAATGAATATCGGCCAAAGAGTAATAATAAAAAGTAATAGATTTTCTGGTTTGCATAAATACCCATTGTAGTTGGCGCAATTTGTTGATATCATTAGTTTTGTAGAGTTCTTTTTTGAAAGAACTTCGGGCGCGTAGAGTTTTTTTTTAAAGAACTTCGGGTGTGTAGAATTCTTTTTTGAAAGAACTTCAGGCGCGTATACTTGGCGCTTTTTTGTACCTTTTTTAAAAAGGTAATTTTGTTGTGATTTCACACATTTTGTAGTGTGAAGTATTCTTTTTTATACTATATGAGGATTTGCATAACACGAAACATTATCTGTATTTTGTAAACCATGTAAACTTCAAGCAATATTTTGCCGTGATATTTGATTTTGACAATTCTCTTGAAGCAATTACTTTTGACAATGCCCATGGAACATCTTTCACTTTGCGATAGCGTTCTTTTGTAACAATAATTTACAATGAGATTTTAAGGCATAAAACTTAAAATTTAGGCTCGATTGCACCTTTGTGTTTTTATAAAGGGCACATAAAAAAGAGACGAAGAGTGAATTAAGAGTGAATATTCTCAATTATAAGCTATATAATAAATATTCTAAATATTTTACTATTTTAATTTTTTAATTATATCGATATCTTAACAAATGGCAAAGTTGGCTATTTTTTATTTAACCAAATGTTAATAACTTTTAAAAGTTCAACTATAAACCAAACAACTAGAAACGATCCTGAAAAAGACAGCGCAAGCGGATTCGCGATATCTTAACAAATGGCAAAGTTAGCTAATTTTTATTCAAACCAATGTTAATAACTTTTGACAATTCAACTACAAATGAAACAACTAGAAACGATTTTGAAAAAGACAGCGCAAGCGGATTCGCGATATCTTAACAAATGGCAAAGTTGGCTATTTTTTATTTAAACAAATGGTAATAACTTTTAAAAGTTCAACTACAAACGAAACAACTAGAAACGATTCTGAAAATGATAGCGCAAGCGGATTCGCGATATCTTAACAAATGGCAAAGTTAGCTATTTTTTATTTAAACAAATGTTAATGACTTTTGACAATTCAACTACAAACGAAACAACTAAAAACGATTTTGAAAAAGACAGCGCAAGCAGATTCGCGATATCTTAACAAATGGCAAAGGTAGCTATTTTTCATTTAAACAAATGTTAATTAATACCTTTTGAACAGTTCAACTACAAACAAAACAAAACTATACAAACGATTGTCAAAAAGTCAGCGCAATCAGATTCTCCATATCTCAATTCTAATGTAGAGTCTCTACATATGATCGTTATGTGTGAGTCACACAGTATACCAACAGCATCTCCGCCGGTCGGTATAAACGGAGCTGCTGCCATCTCGACGAAAAAGAACGGACTGTACATTTGATGATGATGACGACGACGTTTCTTAAATGAAATTTTCCAATTGCAGACTTTGCGTCGCCATATCTCCGCTCGTAGGGTACGTAGAAGAAAAATGAAAACACTTTTATTACATAATTCGACCCCAAGCTATCCATTGAGCCTACTTTGAACTTGATCCGTTCAGCGGTTATTGAGATCTAATAATCTGAGTGTCTGCGAAAGCGTCGCTTCGCGTAAACGAGTCACGGTGCGGTCTCGCTGCGCGTATACTTGGCGCGAGACACTACCGTGTCTCTTGATATAAAATTTACGTTACATTACATTATCTTACATTATCATAATTAAACATTACAATATCTTACATAATATCAAAATATACACGATTACGGAACACTTAAACGTTTGTGCGCGTAGCGTAGGAAACGCATGTAACACAAGTTAGGTCGCTTTCTTACCGACGGGAGCGATTTAAAAACTTTCCACGGAACGATATTATCGAGCGATTGCCAACGTACTCATCGTTCTAAGCAGGTTTTTTGTACGTCGTGCTGGCACGACTGACGCGCGACCGTTTTAGACCAACCAACCGTTCCGATCGTTTCCGACAATTTTCGTTGTGCGTTCCATTGACTCGAACTGCTTTCGAAATTTGTATTTTTATCGTTTGATCGACCAGTGAGCGGCGATACGCGATCGGCGAGTATTGCACGACGACCTACGCAGAAGCATAAGGTTTGACATGTAGCGAATGACGAGATCTGGACGAGCGGCAAGCGGATACTTTGTTTTGCACCTCTTATGCACGTCGACCTCCAGAATTTGTCGAGATGAGTGCGGTACAGGATGAGGACGAGCGCAGAAGACGCTCGCTGGAGGCTGGCAGAGAACTGGCAAGTTTTATATATTCTCTCCTTTTTTTTCACCGTTCCGCGTTCGTCACGTACTTTGTATGTTCGTGTGTATTTTGTATATTTTGTCGTTAGTTATTCTAGTACGTAACTCTATTGTTCTGTTTACGTTTGCTCAAGTTTTAATAATTATAATATTTGTTTCTTACGCGTTGCTCTCTATGTCGTTGGTTTTATTTGGAGAAAAATGCAATGGAGATTATTCTGCGTTCGGGAATGCTTTGTTTTCGCAGTATGATTGATGTGATCATCTCGATTGTTGCAGCTGGAGAAGTACAAGGCAAGGCGGTCCACCAAGGGCAAGGGCACATGTATGGACCAAAGTGTGGAACAGTCGGACGACGAATCGTTGCACAATGAAAAGGCCATGTCACATAAGGAATCTGTGGTAAGAGTGGCTGCTAACTTAAACTCAAATATCTGATAATTGATCTAATTGATCTATAAATTCTGCAATCTCATGTTTTTTTCTGCTCCATTAGGCCAATGAAGGTATATCTTCACGAGACATAACGCACAGCAGCGTCAGCATAAGCGAGGGAGAAGCTGATGCTGACTTGGATGGACTGGCTGGACGAGTTGCGGAATTGGAGGAGTTGTTGCAAGGCAAGGAAGCCATAGTCGGAGCTTTAAATGCAGAAATCGATCATTTGCGAGCCGAAGCGTCCTCGCCAAATTCATCGCAGAGCCATAATAGCAGTACACATGGAAGGGAGGTTATATCATTGTATCATATAAAAGTATGTCACATTTAAACACATAACACTCTCTGTGGTATTAAATTGTAAACATAAATTCGCATTGCGGTAATTCTAATATTCTGATTTTTTATAAATATAAAGAGAAATATTATAAATAATATAAAAAGATAAATATTATAAAATAACATCAACTGTTTCTTGTAAAACAGTTGCAGGAATTTGAGAGAGCAGTAAATCAACGCGACAATCTAATAGAACATTTAACAGCCTCTTTGGAGCAAGCGCTATCCGCACGTGACACTGTCACGGCGCAACTCAATGCCTTGAACTTGGTGCAGTTAAACAATCCTGTGATAAATAACGTGAACTTGCAGCAAAAGGTGAGGGGCGAATTTTATGCAGTGTGCAATTGTTATAAATTATAACCCTATTAACTGTGAAAAACCTCACGAATGTTTTTAGATCGACGTTTTAGAGACGACGATGAGCGATCAAAAAGCATTGATTTGTCGGTTGAACGCGCAGTTGACAGATATTCGTAAACACGTACAAACGTTGGAGATGGAAAGGGAAACGCGGAACGCGGAAATCAACGATTACAAGATGCAAATTGATAATTTGAATGAGCAGATACGCTTCGGTGCTGCAGAGAAGAACTTGAACATCGACGAAACTTTAGAGCAGCAGAAGCAGTATGAAGCACGCGTTGACAAAATCAAACAAGATATGCAACACATTTTAAACAAGTTCACCACTGTGACAAACGCTAATGCAATGCGTCATCAGCACGAATTAAAGGTAAGCATTTACGATGTTATATATTTTATTAGAATTTCTGAAGCACGAAAATTTAAATTTCTCGATGTCTTAAAATTTATTATAAAAGCAATTAATAATAGAAAATTATAACTAAGCAATTTTTAAATAAAATTATAACCAAAAATTATATTTGAATTTAATTGTGATAGGATCTAACTTTCAAAAACGAGGCAGAGATAGCAAACATCAAAACAAAACACGAAGAATGCACGAAGGTGCTGAAGGACGAAAACAAAACGTTAGCCGATCGGTTGAATAAAGAATTGCCGGACTTGGAGAGCAGGCACGCCAAAGAACTGTCCGTCTTTCAGACGCAGTTAGCCTACTACAAGGAAACCGTCGAGACGTTGAAAGTGGAGCTAACGAGTCACGCCGACGCGCAAAGGATCGCTCAATCGGAAGTGCAGCTGTACAAATCGAAGTTCGACGAGGTAAGATTGGAGGCGGAGAACGAGCGGCGCATGCAAAGTCTGCACTTCCAACGAGAGAAAGAACTGCTGAACGAGCAAATCAAACTGCACAAGATTCAGCTGGAGGAGATCACGTCGAAGCACATCGCGACTATGAGCATTCTCGAATCGAAGGAGAGCATCGAGCGTTCGCTGGATCAGGCCCTAACGAACGCCGCTTCCCTGCGGCAGCAGAACGACGCGCTGAAATTCAAGCTGGACGACCTGTCGTCCAGATATTCTACAGCACAATCGATACTCGAGAACAGCCAGTTGTACGACCAGGCCTCGAGCGGCAGAATACACGAATTGGAAAGATCGTCATCGCGGTTTGACGCTACGAGCATGAGCACGAACAGCGAGCTGGCCGAAACCATGTACAAAACGTTCGACGAGGAGGTCATTCAGCATCAGATGATGAAGCGGGAACTTGACGAGAAAACAGAGTTAGAAAAGCTGCTGGTTGACAGGATCCACGCAATCGAGGAGGATTTGCTCAAGGCGAGGGACGAGTTGGAAGAGAGCAATCTCGCGAAGGAGGCCTACGAGAAGCAACTGAAAGACATGAAGAACACGTGCGACAAGCTGCAGCAGGAAGTCAATTCGTTGCGCGAGCCAAGTTGCGCGACGCCTCGCGACGCTTCCGCTCGGGAATACCCGGACGATGCTTCGGCGAACGACGAGGGTGACTTGGCGCAACGGCTGAAGGATCACCAGGAAATCGAAAGCCTGAAATTACTGGTAGAGGAGAAAGAAACGGAAAACGCGAGCCTCAAGAAAGATCTGACGGAAATGACGGAGAAGGCGAGGAGGCTGGAAACGAACTGCAACCAGTTGAAAGACGGCCTGGCCCAGGCATGGGCTCAGTGCGCCGAGTTCGAAGAAAAATTAAATCAGACTCTAGAAATGAGCGATAACAGCAAAGTTAATGCCTCGTATCTGAACAGCACATCATCCAACGTGCATCCTAAAACCAACCAGAGTTTGGACGGGAATCCAAATCCGTCGGATCAAAATGTAGCGGGA
Organism: Ooceraea biroi; assembly: GCF_003672135.1. Lineage (NCBI taxonomy): Eukaryota > Metazoa > Arthropoda > Insecta > Hymenoptera > Formicidae > Ooceraea > Ooceraea biroi. The sequence goes on from NC_039506.1 coordinate 6,374,755, forward strand.
GTTACAGAGCCGAATAACGGCGGTGCCAGCACATTGACAGATAACAGTTACCTAAAAAGCGATAATGAGAATTTGTACAAAGAGCTGCAACAGCTTCTGTCTGGCGAGTCTAGCTTGGACGAAGTTAAGCTGAAATTACGTCGTTATTACTCGCTGTGTGAACAAATGGCTGTAGAGAAGACGCGATCTGTGACGGACGACGCCACTGTGGACGAGCAACAGGATGGCGAGGAACAAAAGTCCTTAAAAAAATCCTTGGATGACTTACGGGTGGAGAGAGAGTTACTGAGCCAGGAAATCGAGAATGTGATGAATCAGCGCAAGGAAGAACTGGAATCTGTGAAGACTGACTCCGCGAAAGAGATCAACAGATTGCGTTTGCTATTGCAGAACCTCAAGGCAAGCCATTTCCTTATTTGGACAATTGTTAAATAAATAAATGTGCTTTACTTTAGATTTAGATCTTTCTAAGATAGTTTTTGATATCTTTCTATAATTTTAATAATGTTCACTGTTCAGTATAGTCTTCCTAAACTGCATTCTTTTTTGTCTCAAGGATGGCGATGGAAATTTAAACGAACTCCGAGCCGAACTCGAGGCGCGTCATGCCAAGGAAATGGAGGAGCTGAGAACGTACTTCGAACGGAAGTGTTTGCAGATGGAAAAGCAATATTCCGAGGAAGTCTTCAGTCAGCAATCAAAACGGATCTCTGACAACGACAGCGAGACCGAAGAGTTGACCGATGATCTATATTTCGGTGGTGCTGGTGATTGCTTGAACGTATCCAATTCCCGCGCGGCAACACCTGGCGCCATCGAGGAATCGCTGAAGAGCAAAATCCTGGATGTCGAGAATCAGGCGTGCCTCGAGCCGGAATACGATAACAATATCCAGGCGTTGCGACAGGAATTGGAACACAAAGTGAACGAGGTTCAAAGCATTAATGCCGATTATACAAGAGCAGTTGAAGAGAAAGAATTGTACAAATGTCAACTTCGCGATCTTGAGGCGAAGCTGGAACGCATAGCGACTCTTTCTACTATTCATCAGGTGAGGGAAAACTTTTGTTGATTGCGAATCCACTATCAATTGTATTCCATTCATTGACAATAGCTGCGTTATCATAAATCTTATGTCCGTTTTAGAGAAAATGCTAAAATTCTTTTAAAAATCGGAAATGGGTTTGGTTTTTCTTATGTTGAGTAGACATTTTTAGAAACTATTCGAGATAGAAATAATGAGAGAGAAAGACATATTTTGTAAAAGCGTATGCATATATTATACTATGCATGTTTATACGTTATATTTTTTATTGTAGATGTTGGTAGTATTAATGGAAATAAAAATTTATTAGAATATTTATTATGGAAAAGGTTTTCAAAATTACAAAGAATTATAATATTGCTTATGCGTAAGCTTTTGTTTCATTAAATGTTGCATAAAATTATGGCAATTCGTGCTGTTAAATCCATGGAGTGTGTTAAATTGCAAATGCATGGTGTGGTCAGTATGTGTTATTTATCATATATTCATCTCAGTATAATCTATGTAGCTTCCTCGATGATCCACTTAATCGCCATGAATAGTTAGAATATTTTGTTGTTATTATTATTATTCCGTAGTAATGGGAAAAGATAGATTCTGTTTTAATTTACATTAAAGTACGAATTTACTTGTGACTAACATGACGCCGTGTGACTTTATATGTTTGCATGCAGTATTGTCAGACAGAATGGGAAGCATTGGAAATCGGTGAATTGTCGAGTCTGCGTGACTCGTATAATCATCAATTGGAAGAGCAAATCGCGCTAGCTAGACAGGACATTGTCAACGCTCTTCAAGAACAATTTCAGGTAGATGTAGATCATTTGTGGAATTTCATTAATTAAGAATGAGGCATACGTGAAATAACAGTACTAATTAAATTTATATATTATGTTTATATTCGAACGAGAAAATTATCATTTTTGAATGTTTTACTGTGTGTGCCCCCGCAGAAGCTTAATAAAATTAATTTTATGCGTGGCTCGTTGAGCTCGTGAGGAAATATTTTCAAATGGCTTATTATATTACGGTTGTACAGGCACTTTTATCGGTGGAAGCGGACAAAGAAGACAATTGGCCTGCCGAATTGTTAGAATTGCGAGATAAATTTACGTCTAATGCCAAGCAAGAAATCCAGGAATTGAAAAAGATGCATAACGCTGAATTGGCTCGCCTGAAAGATGAACACGATTGCATCGTGGCGCGAATGCTTGAGCAACATCAGAAGGAAATCGCCACTGTTCAAGGGAACACTTCGCATATGGATAATAATCAAGAAATTGATTATATTGGAGCATTAGAAAGTAACATTACGGAGGAAAGGTAATTGAAAGATACACGCAATATCATAATCTATTTTATAATTGTAAAACAAATCGAATCACTAAATTTATCTATTATATTCAAGTGAATTTAATTGTGAGTAAAATAGCTAAAATTTTAGATTTTTATAAATAATCCGTATTATTATGTCGTTTAACTTTGCAAACTTTGGTCGTTTTATTATTAAGTAGCCATGTTTCATTCTCCTTAGGGATAATCTGCGGAGGACATGCGTGACTTTGAAGAATCTGATTGGCGAGTTAGTGAATTACTTTGCTGTCTGTGAGGAAGAAGTTAACAACACTTTGATCAACGAGGTTCTAAAAAGGCAGTCAATAGAGTCCATCTTAAGCAATGAAGAAAATCTAAAGAAGGACGATAACGCCATTTTATCCGAGACGCGACACAAGGACGCGTCCAATCAGTCAGTTAAGAGAGTGCACTTTGCTCCGCAGTTCAGCAAGATAATCTCTATCGTTAACAGCGACAACAAGACGCTGCAGAGTTTGGTTGATGAAGATGTAGACGAGATACTGAAGAAGGAACTGAAGGCTTGCCTGAAGCGTCTGAAATCGGAAAGCAATCAAATTCTCAATCTCTCGCTATTGGCTGGCGAAGACAAAAATGCATCACCGTCAAAGGAGATTCTTTTAGCAAATAAGATCAATGAAGAGCTTTCCGTGAAACTGAATCATGCCGAAACTTTGATAATGGGTTATCAAGAGGAAGTGGAACAGTTGAAGTTGCACATCATAGAGCTCCAATGGAAATTAATTAACGCGGAGAACAAAAAGGAAGTTATTACGGAAGGATATGGCGAGAGTGATCTTTCTAGGGGCGACAATGCGCTGCAAGATCTTTTGCAGGTGCAAGAAAAAGGTAAATTTTTATCTGATTTTTAAATTAGTTACATCATTTTCTAGTAATAAAAAATAGTTTATTTATATTAGAGGCAAATTTTCTTGTCGATTTCTTCGAGCTTTTAATTACAATAAGTAAATATATTAATATCTTATAGGAAATAAAAAAAAGATATATCAAATATAAATTACATTTTGATTAAGTTACATTTGATTTTCCAAAGTATTTTCTCAATGCATGTGTTTAATATTTTTATGTAATTTATAGCCAGGCACGTGTTATCAAATGGAGGTGGTGATACGTCTTATTTACTGCAATTAATAGAGGAGCTGTGCAGGCAGAACGATAAACTAATGGACGACGTCAGAAAGGAGAGGGAGGACTTGCAACAACAGGTAATATCATTTATTATTTTGGTTTGAAGATGCACCGTTGCATGATTTCTGATTATTCGATATTGGTATGCCAGTACAGTGATGAATATTGCGGTGTATTGTTCGTTGCGGACGAGTTATCTTCGTAGAACACGTCAGGTCTATTACATTCTGTATCTATGAGCTTCTACGCGTTTATTTATTATTTATTATATCTATTTTATCATGTAGCAACAATTAACACGAACATGTTTCATTATGTATGGCACGTTTCTTACACGATGTAATACTGAGAAAGTTTATGTCAATGTCTCCCATTACTTCAATATTTCTCGTTGATCACAGTAGTTGATAATAGTATAGTGTATCAGGACTAGAAGGAATCATGCTTTGTTACGCACGTACTACATACAGAGTGTCTTAAGAAAACTCGTGTTTACTCTCCCCGCAAGAGAGAACAAGCCTGTACATTGTATGGATAAGTGGTTTCATATTTTCGTTTTTCTTTATGCACTCTGTATAACATTGTTGTTCACTTTCTACGTGTTCAATAATTTGTAGAGCGATCAGAGATTAGAACAGTATGCACGTATGGCACGTATGGCAATCTGAACATATTGTACACTATTCGCGAATAAATATCGAGTCCAGTAATCGGGAAATAAAAAAAGATTGTCCAAATCAAAAGTGCAGAGCTCTGCGATGCAGTTTTAAGGGATTGATTGGCGTTCTGTTGTCTTGCCAGCAGGTGCCTTTAGAACCTACTCCTACCCCATACATTCACAGGGTTTGCTGCAAAAAGGTAAATTATAGAATTACTAATACTATTGTACACACGCTGTCCGTAAGTTACTTCCAAATCGGCTACAGCTGATTAATATGCGTAATCCTTCATCGCGCAAGAAGCGCGAAAGTTTTTACTGGAAATTTTTTATCTCTCCTTAATGACGCCTTAATGACTTTAAGTTTTTATACTAATCATGAAATTATAATGCTCTGTATATATAATGATCGTTACATTTGCTGACGTTATTGCATGCTGTCGCAAGATTCAATAGTTATTTTGCATGCTATTTTATAGATATGTTTTATCGAAATGCACGCAACGCTCGGAATGCTCTCTCATTGCTATTGAATATTTTAACCGTCAAAGAGTTTTTATTGACTTTGTTAATAATATACTTTTCTGCCGCATTTTATCTCAATTGCTATTATTCCATTTTAGATATTGATGAGATATTGTAGCAGCCCAATGATTAAATGTATTATTAAATGTATTGTTTATTGCGATCCAATTAACAATATTTGTGAGAACTACAGATATAAAATATCTATTTCCGATCTTTTCAAAAATATAATTTTAATTTATTTTTCTGTAATAATTAGTTATTTTTTGCTACATATATTTTTAATATGATAATTATTTTTAATTAACTAATTACATTTCTGTGTTTAGATTGAAGCGGCGGACAAGAAGTTGCGAGCGACATGCCGATTTTTGGACGATCAAGCGAGCGAACGCGAAATGGAGCGAGAAGAAGCTGCGAAACAAATTCGCTTCTTGCAGGAGCAGTTGAAGGAACGCGAGCGCGAGAAAGAGAGAGATATGCGTATCAGTTCTGAGGTAAGATTTTTATTGAGAATTTCGTTTTATTTCTAAATGTGAATTTTTTTGTTAAATACGAGGATAATGTGCTTTCTATAATCACCCGCTTCACGATTTACTATTCCTGAATTAACTCTTAATTAGTTGGTGCTATTCAACGTTGCTACACGAGGAAGTTGTGTAATATTCAATTGAACACACATACACACATTGCAAATACTATCGATAATTTAATGGACAGATACAGTTTTAATTTTTCGGATTTACGAATACTAACAATAAGATATCGAAGAGATATATTAAAACTTATAATGATATATATAAAATGTAAAAAATAGCGTGCGATTGGTTACTGCTAACTAAGGATTAATTAGCTTTAATTGGAAAACCAGTGGTGGTGATTATTACACTAACCAGAAGATTGTAACTGGCATAAAGACTGCCATTTCTGAAACTTGACTATAAGTTTCCATGACTTTGACGCAACCCAGAATTAAAACTGCTGGGAAAAGAACATATACCAAAAACGATTAAACAATTAGATGATTTAATCAATATTTATATAGACGAAATGTTCTAAGAGAGGAATATATGAAAAATATAATTCTCTTTTTTATTTAATTATAACAGCACTGGTACTTAAAAAAAAAGTGCACCTTACAATCAAACTGTTTATAATTGGTATGGTTCATCAGTTGAAATTACACAGTTTGTAAAACAGCTTGCATAATATATACATTAGTATCGATTATTTTTAGAATTTTCACATATTGGTTTGTTTCTAGTGAAAACACTTCTATCGTAAAATTTGCACTTTATGGAATATGCACTTTGACCAGCAGCAGCCACTCACTTTCTAATGAGGTCTCTTGAGAACGAAATATAGAATTTAATATAGAATTTAAGTTTAACTTAACGAAGTAAGAGGGCTACCGTTTTGGGAAATTAATTGTATCGCTGGCGGTTATTATCACGCATTCGCTACTAATTGTATTAACACAAGTTTTTCTGCACTCTGGTTTGGGTTTTCTGTTTGTTGCACAAAGCAGTCTGAGCTATCATCTGAAACAACAGACATCCCTGAGCTTCAGTCGACTGACATCAATGCAGCTGTGAGTGATTATTGTATTTTATTTAACCTTCCTTCATCTTATCTAAAATTACAGTGGGTAAGAAAAGGACCCATATGCTTGAAAATCATGTGACGAATTATGTGTAGCTGTTGTACAGTTTATTCAATTATCTGTGTGTTTATCAGGCAATCAGAAAAAAAAAGAAATTTCAATGTTCTATAAATTTTTTGTAATCCACGAAACATCTACAATTTCTTTTTATATTATACAATAAATAAAAGCATTTAAATTTGACATATTAAATAAGTTCAGACTACTTGCCGATGAGATATTTCACTCATTTTATTTTTCTCATTCTTTTAATTATTTTCATTTGTTTTTAATACACACACGCATACACACACAAAATTTTTCTTGTTTTTCACTTTGTTATATTATTTTTCTTTTCTTTTTTTACCCATTGTATACCCAGCCTAAAATTATCATAGTTAAGTATGATACATATGTATTACCTCTCGATGCTTTACAAGTTGGGTCACGCTTGACTGGAATTAGGTGACATCCTGCAAAAGCGATGCGTTGATAACTCCCACGTGTGTGCACACATGACTTATTATTTAGGTGGAGGCTCTCGAGTCTCAGATGCGAGAGATGTCGTCGTTGATGTCCGACACGGAGGCGAAGAAGTCGGAGAAGGAGAGCGAGCTGAAGGCTGCGATAGACAAGATACGGCTCTTGCGCGATATTATTACTGATCTGGAGCAACAACTGCAAGTCAAGGCCGAAAGGGAGGAATCCCTGCAACTGCAGATCAGTCAACTCGAGACCGTAGTAATTGCGCAAACGAAGAACCAGCAGGAATTGGTTCAGGAGTTGGACGCTATCAAATCCGGCAGTGAGAGCAGGCATCTGAACGAGCAAATTAATCATTTGCAGGTAAGCTATATGAAAAAATAGATAACTAATGAGATAAGGAAAAAACGATTGTATCATTTTCTAGGAGGAACTTAGCAAACATAAATTAAGCTCAGAGCACTTCAACGGCAATTCGTCCGTGCTGAAGCAGATGAAGGCGGAACTTCACGAGATGCAAAATCAACTGGACAAGAGAATTCGAGAGCTGGAGTCGGCGCACATGTGTGGTTCGAATCTGAGCCTGAGTCAGCCGAGTGAGGACGTCTCGATCAGGGAACAGATTGACGCGACAAGGTGCCTGACCCCGGATGATCCCTCCGCACCACCGATGTTGCCGCTGAATCAAGTGCTCAAGCTGAAGGACAAGATGCTGAAACACGCGCGCGCGGAGGACGTCGCCTTCAAGAGAATCAAAGATCTGGAGATGCAACTGACCACGATGAAGAATCAGAACGAGGAGCTGTTAGCGGAACAGGAGATCCTTCAACAGACGGCATCCGAGCAATTGTATCAGATTGAAGCGATGCGCGGCCGCTTGGAGCAGCACAAACAGAGCGCCCCGTTTGCTCAGAAACAAGCAACGTCTCGGCTGGAATTGCAATTGCATGAGGCTACTGCGAAGTATCATTCTCTAGAGCAAACCATTACCAACAGGGAGATGGAGCTGAAAGAGCTGAGAGCCCAGCTTGAGCGGGCTACTCAGTTGCTGACGGAAAAGGAAACGGAAATGGAGAATCTCGTACAGTCCGAGAACGACACGCTGCAGAAGCTGAAAGATCAGCTGAAGCTCGTCCAAGATCAGCTGAAGCTCGTTCAGGAGGAAAAGAAAACGCTACAAATAAAGCTGGGAACGCAGGAGCATACCCAGCAAGAGCTGCCACAACTGATCGATACTATATTGGCCGACAAGAATGAGGAAATCGATCATCTGAAGGAGCAACTATCCAAAAAAGAGAAACAGCTGAACGTCTATTCATCGCTCGCTTTGGACGACACGCAACTGAAGGAGCTGACGAGACAGGCGGAGGCCAAGAACAGCGCGCGTACCCTGAGCGACATTCTCTCCATTCATTCAGAATGCGAGGAACTGCCTGAAGCTATACGAGCGATCAACGTGACGCACGCGACGTCGCACATCTCCAGCTTCAAAATTCCTGCGTCAAGGAACACGTTAAAGTAAAGAGCAATTTTTCTTATTTTAAATCTTCAATTTCATTTCATATTCTTAATTTAGATATTTGGTTTTACGAGTCTTTACTGATAGCATGTTGTACATAACAAGGAGAAATGAAAATTGAATTATTATATTATTCTGCTGATATTAACTTTTTTTTCATTTTTTAAAGCACAAACAGTTTTAATCCAATGGAAGCGTCTTTGCCCGATACCGAAAAGATGAGTACGCATGTGCCGCCGTTAGATCTGGATTCCCACACGCACAGTTTCAGTAATGATGTCCGCCATCCGGAGATAGAGCTGCAGAACACTGAAGGCGAATCCAAATTATCGTCGCCCAAGAACAACGATAGCGAAGGTATATTATTGCTTATGAAAATTATAACTGTCGAGGTAAAATTATAGTTTTTATAACAGATACAACATTTTTATCGTAGTTGCACGTAATGTCTTCTTGCTTGTAATATTCAGTTAAAAAATGTTTTCTTAGATTCTCAACAAGCCGAAGAATTACTCAATGAGAAACTGAAGGAGATTGAAAATCTGTCGAATCAACTACAAATTCTGCAACAAGAATTGGAGATAAAATCCGATCTTTTGAGCAAGTATGAGGTGGAGTTGGCCTCCTTACAGAAGCAGTATCAGAACTTGCAGGATGAATCCAAGGAAGCCATGGAGAACTTGGTGCGAGACAAGAATTTCTACAAGGGTCAGTACGAGCTGGCCCAGGCTTCGGAAAGCAAAATAAAAAAAGATTTAGAGGAAGTGGAGAATATTCTCAAACTGAAGGTAGACGAGCTTGAGGATCACAAAGGCAGAATGCAAGTGAACGAGAGGATCATCACCGAGTTAAACACGGAGAACACGAAGCTGAAAAAGGAGATGGAGAAGGATCGGACGAAGAGGAACAACTCCCTGCAGGAGAGGACGCAGGAGTTGGAGACGTTTAAGGAACTTATCCTGGAGAAGGACATCGCATTGGAGACCCTGAAGACACGCAACATCGAGATCGAGAATGAAAACAAGCAGTTGTACGACTTCAAGACAATAGTTCATGCACGCGAGCGTGAAATTGCCGAGCTGCAGGATAAGATTCTGCGGCTGACGGACGGTCTGAACAGTCGTGACCAGATAATCCGTAAGCTAGAGGAAATGGCAAAGCGGAGCGAGGCACAGTCGGACGTGTCGTCGCCGTCGAGCCACAGTAACAAGGACGAAGAGATCCAGCATCTGCAGGAATTCCTGAAGGAGAAGGACAAGGTTATCAGGCAGATGAGCGATGACAGCAAGAGCCTGCAACGTGCGCTGGAGACGATTCAAAACAAGATGAAAGAGTCGGGCAACATCGTGGAGCTGAGAAAAAAGTTAAAGGAGGAGCGCAGGTGGAACACGGAACTGAAGAATATGGTGCAGATACTGCAAAAGGAATTGGAACAGACGGAAACCTCCACGCAGCAAGACGACAGCGACATCGAGGATATGGTCCAGCGAGAACTCAATCTCTCCGCGCGATTAGATCAGCAAATTCTGGAGGTGATCAAAGATGATACCGAACAGGCCGTGGCGGGAGCGTCGGGAGACCATCAGCGTTCGTTGAACGACGTCCGTCGAGACAACGAGATGCTGAAGAGGCTGAAGGATAATCTGGAAATCGAGCAAGACATCATGAAACACCAGATCGCCGAGTACGAAGAACGTATTCTGCAACTGAAGGCTGATTTGACGGAGGAGACGAAAAAAGTAGTCAAACTTGACAAAGAACTTGTGTCTGAGAAGAATGTAACGAAATTCCTGAGACTGCAGATAGACGAGCATCGTCGGTCAACAGAAATGGGGCAAGTCCAGGACACTGAACTAATCGAATTCCTACAGACGAAACTGAAGACGACACTGGAGAACGAAGAAAAGCTTCGCAATGATCTATTCTTGATGGGACAACACCAGATCGTGTTAGAATCGCAGTTGACGTCCATGAAAAAATTAATAGAAGCCGAGAATGCAAGCAGAAACATGCAAATGTTTACGGCAACCGCGCGTGATGGACCGGATAGTACGATATCGGATGGTAAGACACGGAGGTACGTATTCAATTTCATTTCTCGTTTTCTAGTTTAAACTTTTATAATTATATAATATATTAAAAATCATTAACGTATTTTATATTGATACTTGTAAATTAATAAAACGTAATTACGTTTTAAGCTAAAGCAATCACAAGATATACAAATTGAAAATTGGTCTTATATTAATTTTTCTGTATTTATAAGGACGAGTGGAAATCTTGAGGAAAGTCGCGAGAATAATGCCGAACTGCGGGAGAACATAAGGCGATTGGAGGTTGAAATGAGCAAATACGAGAAGCGGCTGGAAATTGCGACGGAGGAACGAGAGAATTTGATCAAGAGTCTAGCGTTAGTCAACAGACAGAAGGATATCTCGGAGACGAATTTGCAAAGAACCATGGAGGAATTAAAGGCGCGAGAAGACAGATGCGACTATCTGCAGAAACAGCTGAGAATGTTGACCGAAATTGAGAGTAAAAAACAGGAGCAACGTGACGCTGAACTGCACGAGATGAAAGGATTACGCAAGGAGATCAACGTCGCCCGAGAAGCAAAGATAAATCTGGAGGCCGACATAAAGCCCACGAAAAAAGAACTGAAGGATTCGTTAGACCGAGAACTGAAACTCGCACAGACGGTGGAATCCCTGAAGGAGCGAGAGGCGGAACTCAATTCACGACTGGCGTACTCGAGAGAAAAAGAGAGAAAACTGAAAGATTTAATTGAGGAACTGCAGCCGAATTCGAAGTCCTTCGCCATCGAAGTAGAGGAAGACGTGAGGAACAAACTGCCGAGTACCACGGATGTCCCGGCGAAAAATTTCGTGCGAAAAATCAAAGAGCTAAATGAAGTGATCGAGAAATATGCTGCTGATAAGAATAATCTCCAAGATAAGCTTTGCAAGATGAAGGTAGATCGGACATTGTTGACGCAACGTGTGAAATTGCTCGAAGGAGAGATGAAGAGATTGAAAGGCACGCAGGCCTCAAACCAGCAGACAGTTCCTGCCGAGAAGGTATGTTATACTTTGCTTTGCGATGAAATTATAATAAGTGGAATTTTAGAATAACTTAATTTTCATATCTTGGAATTAAAAATTAATAATTGCTTAGGCTGATGTTATTTATTTCGCTTTTATATATTTCATGTTCTATATTTTTTAAGTACATTTTAATTAATCATAATCAATCATATAAATTTGTCGGAGAGTAAATAACAGCTAGATAGGAGAACCGCTTGAGTAGCGCGTTCTTTATTAACGAACAACAATAATGTGATACATAAATTTGTTTTTACCTAACCAGCTACAAACATTCTACGGCAAATATCTACGATCGGAGAGTAGACGGAAATCATTGGCGTACCAGAAGAAGTATTTACTGTGCATTGTCGGTAGTTACCAATATTGTGAGAACAACACGTTGTACATGCTTGCGCAATTGACTCAGAGTGAACGAACGCACACACGATTATCGCGCGACAAGAAGGTGCGCTTGCGAATCGTCACTTTGGTGATAATCAGTATTCACAGGATGAAGTGGTTGATTCGCCGTTGGCGAACAGGAAAACGCGTGGGCGCCAACGTTATCATGGGCGGTATCGATCAACTGTTCGAATTGTCGCCTATCAAAACGGCGGCATCGAATCATTCTCCACCTGTGAGAGACAGAGCAACGCAGTAAGTAAAAGGCGCGCACATAAATCTTTCTCTTCATTATTTGATTATTATACAATGTGTCTACTTAGTAGTCATATTTGTAACAATATCAGTGATGTTTTTGATTAATCTTCTCTGTAAAATGAGGTTTAAAGCATCTTGTATATTTCCTCGTAACATTATTATATATTGTACGTTGAATTTTATATTACAGTGGAAGTAGTGGGCGAAGCGGTTTGATCGAACAGTATTATCAGCAAGTAAAACATTTTCAAGAGACAGTCGACTTAGCCATGTTGGAGTCCGGAACTAGTCATATTATCACAGAATAACATTATATGTATATTTTTAGGATATTTTTATTTTATTTTTAGTAGTGTGGAATATACTTGTACAGAATTAGCGTTAGGCGAGTATCGTATAATCGCTGAAACATTATACAGGCCGTGTTTTTTAAAATAATTTATTAACGACGCATGATTAAATTTATAGATCTTCGAACATCGATACGGATTCATAAATCGATAAGTTATTTTTGCATCTTTGAGAAATCTAAAAGTGTTAATGTTTGAATAACAGTTTCACTCTTGAATGATAAAATTATTGAATTGTCAGTCATCCCAAAAATTTGTGACGTCTTATTCGGATGTTATTTGATTCTTCATATGTTCTATATATTTAATGTCATTGAATTTTTGAACAATTAGATTATTTAGCTCTGCTTTATCTTTTATCTTTCCTCCATTTTTAATAAGCACGTCCTGTATTTTGTATTAAAATTGCAGTCGCCAATGATCGATCTGCATGGGATTTCTATTTCCGTTCGACTGCACGGTTTACATCACTGATTGGTCATTCGCAGTCTTAAAGAAGAAACTGTAAATTTCGTCAGTTCGATCGGGAATAATTAAAACTGGGCATTTACATGAAGTTTATGATAGACTACTGGTTTTATATATTGTTTTTATTTCGTCAAATTGCAACTCGATGCGTGCGAGACCTTTGAAATTCATAAAATCATGAAATTCTCTTATCGATTACATGGTGTCATCTACGAATCGTGAAAAACCAGGTATCGCCAATAAAAGGAACGTGTGTAAAATAAGATTTAGGGTTGTAAGACATACAAGAGGCTTTTATCGATTATTAAGAAATAAAAGCAATTTCTGCGGTTTAAGTAAGGAGACGTTAAACTAAATATTGCTTTTATTTTTACGATAGTCTAGTGTACGTTATATACATATATATTGTAGGTAGTATAAATATGTGAATCTTTTACGCCTGTGCCTTGTACGCCGCGAAGCGCGTCCATTATTTATTTACCAATAGATTGTAATAAGCTTTTTATATATCGCGAATTGCACATGTAATGTGAACATTTTTCCTGTAATAAAGAGAATCTTTTAATATGTTGTAGTTAATACTTGTTAAGCGTACGTACATAATCAGGATAAGAAATATAATTGCATTTTTGATGTATATATATTTCTGGGGCACTATTTACATATATATATACAATAGAGTGTATGATAAAATATATGATAATCGACTAATTGGCTCATTAGCGCTATCGTTTCTCGAGTTATCTAAAGATACATTAATTGAAAGATTTCAGATGTAATCTATGAAGGTAAGGCTCGCTCCTCGTGCTAAAATGAGTTCATCTATTCTTTTTTTTTCGTAATTTTTTTACAATTTCTGACAATCGTAAATTATTTTAACTGTGCGTTAGTGTAGTCGAGTATAAAAAATCTGAACCAAATGCCTTGAGGAATGTTTTGAAGGATATAGCATAAATAAATTTCGTATTTTATAATTGCGCATTAGAATGAGTATAGAATACTTTCTTGTCAGGGTGGGAAAATTGAGTTTTGAATAATTTACATCCCATTGTCCTAACATAAGAGAAGTTCATTTGAGAGATCGTAGAGTTTAACTCTCCTCTGAAATACGAGTAATTACTTTCATGTTTACTTACTTTATCTAAAACAGCATAGTGCAAGTCAGAAATTTATTTCATCCACTCGATAGATCTGTCGTGCAAAAAGTAGATGAATTAGAAAGAATTGATAAGAGTTGATCTTGCGAACTCGTAAATTTCTAATCTCTATGTATAATAAGGAATTGACTTTCAAATGCTCTTTATACTCTATCTCCCTTTTTATTTGTAATTATAAATTTCTAGAAAGTCTGAAAGAATGGCCGTTCTACAGGAAGAAAGATTAAAAAAAGGACCAACTTCTTATTTAAATTTAAGAGGTATAATACGTATATTAAAAAGTATATATTTTAATTTTAATATATCTTCGCGTATATTAAAATTAAAATATAATTAATATCCTTCTTCTTTTACTTCATGTTCGGTATTTAGCTGCACCTGGTAAATAGTGTAAAGTCGCTATATCGAGAATAAGAAGAGGTAAAAGGGAGTCCAAAAAGTTAAAAGCTTAGATTTTCCTTAGATCCTTCGATTTTGTAGATAAGATTCTTATATACTATCACCTGGGAGAGGGGAATGTGATTTTCTCTCAATTCCCTTTAACTCGTCTATTTTTTACAGGATCCTATTTCATGAGCGAGGTCGGCTGATCGATTTCAGCGGATCTTGTGACTCGAACAAGCGTCCTTAAAGTTCGTCGCGTTGAACGGCACGAAGTAGTCGTCGTGCAGCTGCCTGATGATGTTCTCTATCGGACATAACTTGATGCTCTTCTTGCCCGGCTGGTCACCGTCCTCGCTGTAGACGTTGGCGTTTCTGCAGAACGGGATCTTCAGCGTGAGGTCTCGGCCGTTGGCGACGACACGGAAGTAAAAGTCGCTGGCGAGGCGATTGTCGTTTCGCGAGTTGATTTTGTAGACCTCGATGATGAGCCGCGAGGCGTAGTGGGTGGCCACGTCTGAGACGATGCCTAGCGCGGTGGTGAGGTACTCCAGGGTCTTGTCATGGCCGGAATAGAGGACAATCTTGGGCCTGGCCTCGGAGATGATGCGTAGCATGTAGGTGACGATACCACGCAGCATCCCGTAAGCCTTCAGCAATCCGTACTTGTTGCGGCTGCTGCTCTTGGCGACTTGCTTGGACTCCCAGTCCGTATAGGCGAACAGTCCAGTAACATGGTCGCTCTTCACGCAGGTTCGCTGGGTGTCGAGGTCCGCACACGGCAAGGAAGCACCGTGGCACACGTACGTTAACAACGCATCCCTCAATGTGTTCGGGTCGCACGTCTGCGCTTGATCCGGAAGCTCGAATACGGCGCTCGCCGCCTGCTTGATCAGCTCGCCGACAGCCGGATGCGACTTCAGATGGTTGGAGGTCTCCTGGGAAAAGTGATGCAAAATTCCAAAGTAGCGCGAAGTAATGATTGCAAACGTGTCTGCAAAGACTCACATAGTTCTCGAACTTAATATTGAAATGAGCTTCTCTCAAAGCTCTCTTTGGGAATATTTTATTATAAGAATAAATTTGAATTTTCTTTTTCAGTGTTTATATAAGTAAAATATTAATGTCTTAGTAGAAATGGACTAAATGATGGAATTAAATAAGCATAAATATAAATTTATGAAAACTGGAATGACTTCAGCTGGTTAATTCTTATCATGCATTTTAAAACTGTATTGGATGTGTTTTACTTAACGTGGCTCTTTTAATTCTAAACAATTTCTTAAACATTTCATATATTAAACAGTTCGCACAAATTTTATAGGAATACTTGTCTTCGAAAGAGTTATTTAAGAAAAAAGATATATTCACAAAGTGCACTTGCACTAAGATTAAGATTGCAGTTTCCAATTAATCGTTTTGAATGAAATGTGAAAGCTTTCTTCTGTTAAAACATTATAAAGAATTATGGAGATCAAGAAGAGTTAAAAAGGTGCTCTTTAATGTTAATTGTGCATAGTATGAATTTACTTCCATACGTTATGCAGAGATAGCGATTGCATTAAAGCAAGATTTCTTTCGATAAAAAAAAATTATCTGCAAGGGAGTATTTTATGCAGATATGGCGTTGGAAAACCAGTTTCCAAACGTTATATCTGACAGTATAGAATGACCTATGTAATTTTATTGGATTTTCTGAGAAGATAGGGAAAAGAACGATGTTGATGCAGATTATTTAACGTATTCCTTCCGAGAAACTGAAATGAGATTTCAGATCATCAAGAGTTCCTTAAGTAAGATGGAAATATACGCTATTTTTTATTGCATCTTCTTTAAAAAAACATCCTGTAAAACAGAGATGAACCTTAATGAAAGTTTTTATTATATACTTATTTCTTATAAAATGAAATGTGTGAGCAGCTGCCACACAAGAAAGTTCGATAATAAATCTAAATAATTTTGCTATCATCACACATTATTTTAATTATTCACAACATTTTTATATGATCCTAGATTTGAAAACCACTCACGGTGATTTTAATACTCAGAAACACACAAATAAGTACATGAAACGTGCAACTGACAATGCTTATTGTATTTATCTTCATCATGCAGATCGTGTTACCTTTAAATGCTGCTTCAGGAATTTCTCGGCGGCAGGACAAGCGCACTCATTGTTGCAGAACGCGTAGCTCTGGCTCTCCTGTAAGCTGATCCTCGACAGGCTCGCGAAACCGTCGCCCTCGAAGAGCGCATAGAGCAAAGCAACCGCGCTCTGCACCGTTCTGCGATAGGATGTGCTGTATGCGATCACGTCCTTGCCGAAGGAGGTGCCATTGCCGAGATTGAGTTTGTGATAGTACGCGTTCCTCAGCAGCACCCCGGTCTTCAGCAACTGTAGGATCCCGAGGGTGGTAAGTTGACCAATTTTGCAGTCGCGCGCGTTTGCCGGAAGTACGGGCAGCCCGTGGAACGGGCCTAGAAACTGGGCCCACGCGGTCCTCGAGTAGCTTGACACGTTCTGCACGAAATTCACGTAGTTCTCATAGATCGTCTCGAGTTCCGTCGCGCTGCCAAACTCGCTGCCGCAATTGATGCTGCTTATGTTTCGAATGTGCGTCAAGGGACCCCTATCGCCGTGGCGGATGAAGATCAAGATACCGCCCAATGTCAAGTTGCCATCAAGCTTACCTGTTCGAGGAAACGAGTCATTCGTGTCATGTATATTTTTCTGCATATGCGTGTTATAAAGAAAATATATATGTATGTATATATTTATATATCGTTCAATCTGATTCCTGGAAATTAAATTATATATATATATATATATATTAAATGTGCTGGCGAGCTTAAATATAATTTTGTAACAGTATCGCTTCATTTACATAGTGAGTGTTATTCGCGATAAGTTTTGACGATTGTTTCATTTAAAATATCCTTTAAAATTTAATATATTGTTGGTCTTGTACATTTGTGTTAACACGAATATTCGAGTAAAACGCGATGTAGGATATCCGACTTTGGTACACTTGACACATTGTATTTGACATATAAAAATTTAAGAATAATTAATGTACGTACCTTCGGTGTCTGCAGCTATTTCGTGTGGTAAATTACAAAAACGGAAGATCTTCTTCGTTTTCGCATCCGATTTTAAATTTCTCGGGAATTCCCGGAGCGACAAATCATTGTTTAAGACTCTCGTTTGCACCGAAGTTTTCTCATCTACGCCGATGTATTTATACATACCTGCATGATGAGAAACAATTATTTATAATCGACGTTTTTAAATAATAAGAGTATTTTAAGTAATTCTTTATTAACAGTATTATTAAAAGATTTAGATAGATATTATTAAATTTGCGCGTTAGATTTATCGGCTTGTGAAGTAAGACAAAAATATATTATATATTGAATAAAATGCCAATGCTTGTTTTAGTATAAAAATAACTATTGAAAAATGCTAGCCTCTCTCGATTTATATCTCGTCGAAAAATTCAATAATATCAGGAAAATGCTGTGAATTGAATACATCTCAATGAATTTATTCTATAATCGATTGATATACGTGTCAGCAACCGTAATTGGACACTTCCTTTATTTTATGACAAAACAAGAGTAAAATAATCGTTGCCTTGATGTCACGTGGTGACGTTAAAATCCGTTATTGGAAAATTAAAGTGTTCTATTATTATAGTTCCATTGTTGAAGATTAAATGGTAACCAACGGAAGCACTCAAGTAGATCTGATAATATATGTAGAAATCCTTGAAACTAATAATTCTCAATTTAACATGTAGATATGCTAATAATCTCGACATATAATCTAACAAAAAAATAAAGACCTAATAATAACATTGTAACGGAAATTTAAATATTTGAAAAATATATAGACAAGGAATTTGTACAAATTAATATAAACTCGTAAAACAAAAAAAATACAAAATTTATTATGCGCGATGAAATAGAGAGATAGAAAAAGAAAAAGAGAGAGAAAGAGAAAATAGTTTATGTTAAATATTTATTCGCGTCGTTATTATCACGCACAATAGAATGCAAATAATTTTCATTTTTAACAGAAAAATTATAACGCTATGCCCGTGATCTCCAGCGACATCCAAGATCGTTCATCCGACGTGTCTCGCAACGCTGTACATTGTCAGCTCGAGGATTGCTTTTTTTTACCAGCGACCAGCAGAAAGATCCACACGCTGAGAATCACGTAGCAGTAGAACGCCCGGTGTTGGTAGGACAAGCGGACCATTTCCGCGAGCATCCCTCGGCGGCTACGGGCCCCAGGGGACCGATTTGCAGGACGGACAGCGGTAACGACAGTGTCCCGTCACGACGGCGACGAGAAGCGACACCGCGACGAGGAGGACGCGACTGGAGGAGGATTTCCGTCCTGTACGTGGCCGATCGAAGCTGCATTTTCAGACGACGGCCTTCGACCACTCTTTCCGCATATTCGTCGGCGGCCCTGCGACGCTGCCGATCGCCCAGTTATCTCGAGCGATCCCCACCGCCGACGACGACGACGAAGACAGCAAGAAAAATCGCCGACTTCTCTGCGCGTCCGCCCGAGATGGAACTGCCGGTCCTGACATGGCGATAACGAGGGTAGATTCGCGGGGGTTGGTTCCAGGCGCAGGCGCTGCCACCTTCCGACCACCCTCCAACCCCGAGGAGCCGAGCGCGTCTCCTACGATGGGCTAGTCGGTCTATAGGGTGGCCCTCTCGTAACGTTTATCGACCTTCTTTTATCCGCGCTGTTATCAAACGGTCAGCAAAAGCTGCTTGGCTATAATGCGCTTCGCGAGGAGAATGAAGTTTCTCGTCGCTATTAAAAATAGGGTCCTCGGGGATAATAATGAACTTTCTCTAGCAACTACTGATCGTATCTGAAGCGAGAAACGTGGATGACTGACGGATCATTCGACATTATGCACCTGACCGACTTTTACGCTAGGTGCAATCCAGATGTTTCTTGCATATAAATCTCTTCTGATGTGATAAAAATGTCACCTTTCCTTTTTTTTAAACTATAATTATACTCTTTATTATAATTTCTTCCTGCTGTAATAATGCGCAGATTATTATAATTAGCTGAACATATCTCATATTTTTTGTATTTCTTTCACTCTCGCTGGGAAATTACGTCTTGGTCTTATCGACAACAACATAATTTTACTTCCATCTCGTACGCAGCAGCGACTGTAAGTTAAAATTACACGTGTCAAGTGCCACGTGTAACCAGAAGCCCGGATAATTCCAGTTTTCGAAATTGAAAACCAGTTTAGCTACAACTGGCCCTCAACTGGCTCTCGTCGATGATGGTAATCAAAGTTCTGCTATGTCAACAATTAGTATTCATATCAGCAATCGAAATCGCCGCGATTATGTCGATTTCGTAAATCTCAAAGAAAAACCGAAATCAGTAAATCGGCAAGGCGAATCGAAATAAGTGACCATGAAAAGCAAGCGCGTGCGATTGCCGCCGAGGAAAGCGGATGCTGATGTCACCCAGTCGGCTTCGCCGCGCTCTCTCGGCCCAGCCGTAAATATATTCCGTTTAAGACTGATGGTTAGATTGTCCCGCAGTTGATGGTTAGTCTCGGGTTCTCATATTAGCAGGGCAGTTGACGCGAGTTACATCGGCGCGGTTACACGCGAGTAATCGCACCCGTCGTCTCTACCACATTGCCGCGCGCAACTGTCATTGGTAATTGAACGCCCCCGCGACATTGTAAACTTAAACGGTCTTCAGACGAGGCGATGTTCCTCGTTAATAAGATATTCCCTCTAAAAGCGATGTCTTACTAAAGGAAAAACATGTTCCAAACAGGGACGTGTGAATTCAGTTTGAATTATCGTTATAAAATTCAGATTTTACTACAAATTCAAAGTATTATTTCTTGTTTCCTGCATACTTCTGTATATTATAAAATATATGGATATCTTTTTCCTCCTTCTAACTTCCGTTCGGGGTAAAAAAATATATATACTGCGATTAAGTCTGGCAACGTGTCGGCGGGTAGTTTGGTGGGGAAGGGGGGGGAAAGGAAAAAAAGGGAATAAAATTAACTGCAGGATGTCCAACGATCAGTTGGCATGCAGTTTTTCAAGGATTTTCTGTCCGACCAGCAGACGTAGCCGGAGATAATGATAAACATTACTGGATATCTTTTTATTGAATAACTGTCGAATGTAAAAATAACATAATTAATAATTAATTTAATAAGACAATTATGTAACAATTGGAAAGACAACATGGCATACCTTTTAAAATTAATATTATTACATTTCAAGTTAGTATCTTTGAAGATATGTAAGATATATATCTTTTGTCTCTTTCCTCTCTTTATCTTCGTCTTCTGCTGAAAAATGGAAAGAAAATACAATATCTTTAAAAATAAATAGAATAATAAGAATTAAATTAAAAAATAGATAGTAAATTAAATAAGTACTCGCGGAGGGAAGCGCATTATATGGAGGTTCGACCGAACTGCAGTCATACTTCAAGTTAAAACTTACTCAGCTCCTACATAGTAGCAAATTGGTGTACAAAAGCAGTCGCGTAACTCATACATAACACTGAATTGACGTGCAAAAATCCAGTGTGCTCGAGTGGGCTTAAATCGCGCATGCATGTATTCATGAATTCAAAATGTCATGAAGTACATCGGCTTTCCCCTTACAATTAGTAATACTCCCGTCGCGGTCATGATAATCTTTAATAAACTAGAGCACGCGATTTTCGCGAGAATCAAGTGTGATTCACCCGAAGCGTGATTCATATCAAACACAATTACAAACGCCGCTTGCGCTCTTTAATACAGCGAATTATTATTTAATCGCCACGTTAAATCGCTCGGCAACTATCGTCGCCTTGGCATTGGGACAATCGCCATTTCTCTTAGTTTAGGTCTCTTAGCGTCGAATTCCGGTGGCGAACGACCGAGGGAATATCCGGTTGTGATGCAACACACCGCGCGCATTATCGCGAGAAACAAATTATAAACGACAAAACAAACTGGTATAATAAGAATTCCTGCTTATGCCAACGATTGTATTCAAGGTATTTCCAGACGCACAGGAACGACGCGTTTGCTGCTCGTTGCACCCCACAAAATTCAAGCAGGTCTCAGAATCACGGGGTTGATCGATCGTCCCGGATCCACCGATTGCGTGGGACCGGTCTTTTTCTCTGCTGGAAAATACCTCGTTTGTTTTATTCACTTTTCGAGGACCACGCAAGTGGTCGGACGATCCCTCTTCCCTTCGTCTCGTTATCATTATCATCATCGTCTACCTGCGCGCCTGATTCTGTGGTCTTCGGGGCAAGATCATTGCTACCTTCGTGATCACGTACGAAATAATCATTGCAGACGATAAGGAGCACCTGCATTAGAAATATGAGTTGCAATCTGCAGAATTATCCAGTATGCTGTATTTATTGAAGTATTTTATTTTTATAAATTAGTGAAATTCTCTCTCCTTCTCTTTCTTTCTCTTTTTCCCTTTGTTCTCCTCGATTATGTCGAGTCAGAACCAATTTTTAGCCGGGAATTTCACTTGGAACGAAGGAACGTCGATTTCAAGCTGGCGGAGGAATCCGTACAAGAAAGGAACGCTCGATTCTGCGGTGGATTATTAGCTTTGTTTTCACAATGCGATGGATAAACGGAAACTTTTTACACGATAAATCCCATGCGTGTGAAAGTTGCTAAAACATAGACATAGATCAGTAGAAATTTTCGAACTTTTATATGTAATCCACGTATTTTACATATAATTATATTGTATAATTTATAAGTAGCGAGTTTAAGACGCACGGTTCAAGGGAAATCAGTTCATTAAGTCTATGCATTCAGCTTAATATTAAATTATTGCGAGAAAATCCGTTCAAAACTTCTATCTTTGGCATTGCTCGCACAGCTCTTGAAATGTATACTTGTTTTGAGCATTAAAATATTAAAGTCGAGGTCGCAATCTCTTAATCGTAATCAACGGACGTACGCTTTTACTGAAATTAGTGAAATCCAAGCGAACAGGAACTAATGCATTTGGGAATCAAATTCAAACATTAAGTTATTAGACCGTAAATCATTAATCACTTATGTGTCACTTTTTTAATATTATTCAGTTATAACGTTTGTTGCGCAAGCTAGACCATTAGACGTAAAACAGGAAAAGATTCGGGATGGAGTGAAATGTTAAATCTGTTCGGCGAACACACCCATGATTTTCGTCTTTTACGACGTTAAAAGAAAACCTGATTTTCCCAGAAACCCCTACTCAGGTACCAGCAGACCCTGAGAATTTTCGTTCAGGTCCGAATGGGCTAGAATGATCGCAAGCATCTGCTTGTATTGTAATCCGACCAGAAATGGATCCTTTGTCCACGTGATGTACAACCCCAGTAAAGTAGAAGGAAAAGATCCTCTATAATTATTTACACGATGTATCCTTATAAATAATATCCTTCCGTAAATATCCTTCTTCTGCGAAGCAGATGCATCAGCAATCGATCGGTTTAAAAAAATATCAATGTTGAATAACAAATTTATTTCCGCGAATATTTCTGAATATTTCAAAAAGAAACAGCTCTTGCCATATTTGTCGCAGCTGCTCTTTACAAAGCGCAACGCAATATAAACTTCTTGAAAAAATCTTCAATTCATAAGTTTATTTCAGATAACTTCAACGTTATAACTTATAACACACGAGTTTCGAGATAACATGGCGATAAATAAAACTCGTTTGCTACTCTCGTAGTATGACATACAGTTTCGCAAACTTGACAGATGAGATACATTAGACATAAGTAATTAATTAGAAAAAAGAAAGTAAATAATAACGTTCAACCGTGACGCCAAATAAATTTTCAAGGGGCAGTCCGGAAATAGAAAATCCGCGGAAATCATTATCGCGGAACGATCGAGCGCGATCAAGCGCGAGAACGTGACGTAAAAGGAAACGCGGGTCGCGGCGGAGTGCAGTAAATGCGTTGCGCTGGCTGCTTGTTTGAGAGTTTTATCGCTCCAGTTGCAATCAGCAAGGGTGGAAGGTCAGCTAAAGAGGCTTGACATCTCATGACGATAATGTATTTACCGTGTTACACTTTCTTTGTCTCTGTTAATACGCGCACAGTAATTTGTTATCATCACCGGGCGCAACGAGCTCAATGTGCGCCAGTTCGTCGACTTTTGTATCGCGCCAAAAACTGCGTATTACACAAGGTATCTCGAATGTTTTCGACACCATTCAGCGATACGATTCTGTGAGAAAACAAACCGACGATAACGCGCGTAACGTAATCAAGCACTCCGGAATTATTTAACGGAGGAAGCCGTAGATTAAAGAATGTCAACATACAATATATACGCGTCGAGATATATAATTAAACTTGGTGGAACTTTATCCTCTTCTCGTGCAGCTTTCTCAGCAAAATCTCAGCTTAACAGTGAACAAACAATTTATTCAAAATCAACGGAGATTCTGCGTTATTAAAAGTAATTCCGAATATTCTGTCGCACTCACAATCATTTTACTGACTCATTAACTAAATAATCTGGCTCACGTCTAGATTTCGATACAAATATTGTAGCGATGGTCCGTAGAATTAGTTTTTTGTTTTATAAAGATTGACTATCCTGCTATAAAGTTCATATACGAGAAGCTACGCTATGTACGTGCCATGCTAAGTATGTATTTAGTTTGCTTCATCGCCATTTAGACGCGATACAGATTACTTATAGTTAATGACCTGAAAAAAGCCAATGAAAAAAGTCAGGATATCATACAATATTTCAACCAGACTTGCCGGAAATACAACACGCGATGCGCCAGATTGCGACGAACTAACTCTCGTTGATGTTCGACTAATTTCTTGGCGCGTTCCTTGACTTCGCATTTCCTTAACGGATTAAACTCGGCGTGGAACTCGTTCGCTCTCGAATTGGAACGCGAACGCGTCGCGATTTCGCGAGGCCGGATATTATTTCGCGAGAATTCGGGCGCTATGGGAACGCCAGTCGGATGCGTGTTCCTGTGTGCACCTCAACAAAGACCGCATCGATTACGATCTATTACGTAAATGTATGAAAGCGGAATTTAATCGCGCGCTCACGCTCACGGCTTTTATGGCGTTTCTCAAAACGTCGCTCGTTTAGATGGATGCGCGCGATCAGCACAGCAAGGAAGTGTCAAACTAGATAAGCGCGCGGCCACATTCATTACTTCCGTCTACCACGGATGCACCATGCTTCATGCATTCGAGTTGCATCGCCGCGAGATCAATTCATCTCCGAGATTATACAGGCCGCTTCAGATTACACCACCCGTCATCCATCCTTCTCGTACCTTCAACTGAAATCTACAGAAAATATGATCATAATTGTTTTAATAGGCTTAATTTATGATTATATTTATAATTGTCAACTTACATTTGTGAGAATTTGATGGGAACGATAGAGCATATTAAATAATCGATAGTTTGATGATAACTTTAAGTTACACACTAAAAGTTATAAAAATACTAAATATAAGTTATATACCAAAAAGCTTAATGGACGTTATTCGTCACCGAGATCATTTTCTTGCAAATAGATTCTTTGCTTTCAATAAGTAGCTAACAGTAAAGTTTTCCCTTAAGTTTTATAACGGACCGATGGAAAACAGACAGGGAATACAGGCTGATTTAAAATCAGAGAGCCGCAGAAGTTTCCAACGACCTACACGGGACGTCTTTTTCCTCCATTGACTTTCTCTGATTAAGGAAACTTCCCCTCGGTTTCATCCCCGGGTTCAGGCCCGAGAGGATAACGGCGCCGAAGACAATTTCTCTTAAAATCGACGAAATTCGCCGAGGGAGCTGCGACATTCCCCTCGAGCACTGATTGATCCTCGCGCGGACGCCATGCGGTGAGTGGAGGATCGGAGCGGACGCACGGAGCGAGTGCGAGCTCGTACGAGAGGGTACGAGCGGAATCTCGAGCGGTGAGCCGAGCAGTTCCAATCCCGCTTCCCACAACGACGTTCGGCCCGCGCGCTCCTTTACGCTCGCCTCGCGCGCGTTCGAATCCCGATCGCCGATCATGACACGCGGACGGACGAAGACGTGCAGGTGAAACGTGCCTAGTCTGTCTTAAAGAAGACAAAAGAAAAAGAGAGAGACACGTGTCGAAGTGCCGTAGCAAAAATTAGAAAGAAAAGGAATTGGCACCGGTTTGAATTCTGCCGGAAGTTTAAATTGGTGGTGATAAAGAGTTTGTGTGACGAGTTTATTGACGACTTAAGGCGCTTCCGACTGAATCGAGCAGCAAGGTAATTGCCAATGGTGATCGACTGATGATGATTATGAAGAGGAATAAATTTACGTTTACGATAAATTTTGCGGGAGGTATTCCGTTTTGCTCGTCGCAATCGAAAGTGCACGAGGGAATCTGAAACTTTCTTTTAATTTTCGCTATCTTCCGCCTGAGATCTCGGTGATCTTTAAAGCGAAATTTCTTGCCGCGAAAAACGTGATAAGAAGTATTCGTTGTGATAATTATCGCGTTTTAATATTTTTTGATATTTTTGATATTCTTTTGATTTGGGATCTTGCTGGAGTTTTTGAGTTTTAAGATGACGTGGATTCAAAATGAAATGCTCGCGCTCTAAAGAGAGAAAGCAGAATGGAAATAATTGTAGAAAGTGCAGGCAAGAAATGCAGACTTAATGTACGATAATTAACAAAATGTAATTAATCTCATAAAATAATCTTCCTCGCGGAATTAATTGTGTTCCAAGTAATGACGTAAGAATCATAATGTCTGTTACCGATCAGTTTGTTGCAAATTACACATTAGGCAATATGATTACATACTTAATACAATCACCATAAAAATTACCTGGTCTAACATGTTTAACAGATGTTGCAATCAAGTTAATGTTGCAATTGATAATTGATTTGTCTTTTTACTTTAAAATTTGCAAATCTAGATGTGGACTAATATTTTTATAAAATTTTATTAACGCAGGGCAAGCAAAATGAAAAAATTATATTTACTTTAATCAAATCTTAGAGCTGAAGAAACTAAAGACACTAAAGAAAACTGAAGAAAGAAAAGAAATGCTCCTAACAAAATAAAATTAAAGCAAACAATGTAATTAAATAACAGATTAAAAATAGATGTAGCATACGTAAATATAAATATTGAATCCATAAATTAAGATTCTAAAAACATGTTTTGCTGTCAAACGCGAGACGAAAAGATTAGAACAGAGAGAGACAGAGATATATCTTTTCGAGTGCTTTCAAGTTTAGAACTAATGAGCGAGTACAGATTGCGTTTCCTCATTAAAAACGTCTGTCTTGCGGAAGAGTCATGTGCTCCTCATGTGTAAACAGGAAGCACTTTTATTATTACGAATATGTTATGCCCACGCAGTTTGGTGCAAGCCTTAGTCACCGTTTATGGACGCTTGTGTTATAAGCCTCGCGACCGGCTCACTTTCGTATTAACTCATTGCCTCAAAACCACTTGTTATCCCATGAAAGGTCATTGTACCGCTCCTAAATAATAAAATAATTATGACCTCGTGGTGAGAATCTAACGCTTTTGAGGATTCGCAGAAGTCAGATTTCAGAAGGCGATAATGAACGTCGCGCAGGATGAGCAAAATTAAAATCTCATCGACACACGCACAATTTTCATGAGATATTATGCCAAAAAATTCATTATAAAAGAAAACAGGCAATCAACGTAAAATTCGTTATGAAGATCTTTCAGATTCTTTTGAATTATTCGCGAGTAATTCGCAAGTGCGTATTTCTTCAGCAATTCAAAGACCACTCATAATAATCATCCGCGAGAATGAATTTAATTTAACAAGTGGACATAGACGTTGCCATGTCTTGAATAGTTAAATCAGTGTTGAGCAAAAATATCTATTTAAAGTAACGGAGGAGAATGTTATTTATCACTTAAGTCTACGTTTTAGTAAAGAATAATTCGCATTTACGTCACAGATAACACTTTACCCCGGTCGCAAACTGCGTTTCGCAACGTGGTGGAGCAAAGGTTTTGGACGATGCGATGAAAAGTGTTGCTCTCCAACAACGGGTCAATCAACCGCGCTGTTGATATATTCCTTGAACATCCTCGTCCCCGTAACAAATTGTTGACCTCGGAGGGTCGGTGGGGAATTGCACATTACTGACGCATCGGCAAATCCGTAGCGAGGGGACGCTGCTGATATTCGCAAGGGCCTCCATCGATCATTTTCGACGCATTGAGAAAATCGTCTGCGAGAGAGAGAGAGGGCACTAGAAAATGTTGTTGCAATGCGAAATGTCCCCGACCGTCGAGATCTTTTCTAATTCGATAAATCAATCGTTTCTAAAACGGACTCGAGCTTCCGGTTGGAACAATCTCACTGGCGAACGATTAGTTCTTGGCAAGTTTTCTCATAATAATAACAAGTACGATAACTGGAAAATTGAAAAATACATATAATGAAAGATAGATTTCCAACCAAGCGCTGGATGCAAGTAAAATGAATATAAAACAAGGTCGAATTAAATACGAAACAAGCAGCATCGCGTGATAAGCTCAATGCAGCAGAGACAGAGAGAGAGAGAGAAAGGGAGATAGTTACATCTCTCCGATATCTCAGTTGCTCCGAATCTGTACTATGATTCACTTATCATGCAAAAGTGCATGCGCGGCCATTGTTACGGTATCAATTGTTCTTCAAACACTAAGCTAGTATTATTATTATTATTACCAAGAATATAACCACTGCGTATATCTGTATCTATCCCGCATTAATCCTACACTTACGTGTTCGGACTCTAGACCGTAGCGAAAATGACTTACGCAATTAATATCCCTTTACGCATCGCCTGTCCGACTACGAGCCAGCTACACGCACGTGTAGCTTCCACGAGCTTAATTATGCGAGAGCGATTATAGACACGTGTACGCGCCAGGTCAATTCCACTCGGAGGAGAGACCGGAATCGGCAGATGATATTATAATACGATACCTTCGGGGACCGATCGAGACATGCGGACGAGACGGTTGCGGCGCGCAAAAGTCCATTACGCAATCTATTTAAATTAGAGAAAAGTAGCCGCTCGCGCGCGCACTAAGAACGCGCAGAAAGAGAGAGGCGATCGTCCGGGACCATCGCGCACGCCGTCGACGTCGCCGGCCGATTCCCCGTAACCGATAAATTAAACACTTGGATATCTCTTCCGGTTTGAAAGCACGCGGACTGCGCACGGCAGCGCGAGCCGGTCACTGTCGATGGCGGCCGTTATTTCGCCCGAAGAAATCGAGCGAACGATCCGGAGCCGCTGCGTTCGATCTACTCTGAGCCCGATCGGTTACTCTTTCGTATCTGCTTCTGTGATCTCTCGTATTATCACGACGTTGGGGGGCTCAGATTAATCAATCGGAACGATTTCACATTGCGCATCGCCGGACACGACAAATCCCGCCCTTGATGCGCGCTCGCGCGATACCTGAAAAGCGTGCGGTGTAATAAAAAATACTCACGCGAATTGGATGTTGCACAATGTGCTAATTTGGTTGCGCTTCGCGATTCGCGTAATTTATTTAAGCAGCGACAGCGATGCGCAATGTCCGATATACCATTCCGCGATGCCAACGTTTCCGAATTATGTCATACGCAGAATGTAAATCCAGCGATTCACATTCGACGATGGAAATCTGAGAAGTTGGATTGATCTGAAAGGTGCGATTTTATTTATACCGCTTCTCCGGTGCGCGAAAGTGAGTACACCTGTGTTTAATTTGCACTTGCTTCGCAAGTGTTTTTCTTGTCTCTACTGATCATCAAGCTCAATAAATATCCCGTCTTGCAAGTGCTTATTTTTTTCTCCTAGGATATTGATTGACAGAGATATAGCTACAAACGTTTGTGCGCGTGTATCCCTGACTCAACGTATAGTTTTGAACCGTAGGACGTTGGTCCCGTATTTATTTAGCTTCACAGATTGATAATGATCGCATGCAACTCATTATAAATTTATGTCACGGTAATAAAGTTCATCGCAGTGTGTAGAGAGCAACATAAATCACGTGCATGAAGCAACCGAAGCGTCAACTTTTTCCTAGCGAGGTGCAAGTGCCTCTTGAAGAATTTCTTTTCATATTAGCACGTTCATTAACTTCATTATGCTTATCCACAAAACGCAATGAAGCCGTGCTTTAATAAACATTACATCTTCATAATTAAATCATTTACTTATTGTTAGATCAAGACAAGAATTGATTAGATAGTTAAAAATAGAGAGATTTGTGCAGCGATTTTACCGGCACCATTGACAAATTCATATTTCATTATTCTATTTTATTATTAAATCCTACAAGTTGCCATAAGTCGAAATTTCGTGACACGAAACGTAAATCTCGAATCCGGTACACGCGACCGACAAAAGTTAAAATCGAAAATGCGCGGCGTTGCCGCATTTCTCCGATTCTACCGCTGGATTAAATTAACGGAAAACTGTTGCGTCTTTTTTTACTTCTCTGTTTTTAACACATGTGTCATTTTGCATATGCAATCGACGACGGTCGCCGAATTAATCAATAACGTCAAGAGGGCACGAAAACACCGCTGCAGCGCGACGCACCGGCGCGTCCGCGCGCTCGCGCACGCGATATATAAATCGCGCTTATAAATATGCGGGACGCGCGCACGCGAGTTATAAAAGCTCGATTTATGTACGACGTTTTAAGAAACACGCCTAACCTTGTCCCGATTCCCTTTCCGTGGCGATCGCTCGCCACGACAGACGAGCCGCGCGGTTTTGCAATAGTTCACGACTTAATAAAAAAAAGAAAGAAAAAAATGAAGAACCTGCATAACATTGTCACGCACAACGTGACTTTCGCTATCATCGGCGACCGCGAACGGCCGAGACGGTCGGCTTGGAACTTGGCATGTGCACGTTTACGGATGCGCGCGAATCCGAGATATGACGTTGCATAAATTTGCAGAATTGCGCATAAGTCTTAAGACGGTGTAACGAAAATATTTATCTTGGCGCCTTAGGTGCGAGTTAAGACCGATTCCAACGTCGCTTAACTTTAACCGTAGTTTAACTCACTCTCTGTCTCTTTCTAAGGCCGGTACTTAGAAAGAGACGAAAAGTGAGTTAAACTACGATTAAAGTTAAGCGACTTTAGTGGAACCGGGCATTAGTCTGCTTAATCGCGATTGTGTTCTTTTACGAGGCACATTCGGCAAAGGCAGCCGAGATGATCACTTCGCTCGGTCCGCGATCAATTCACGGAGCATTCAAGAAAATCGATTACAATTTCCTCCAAAATATCAAATGAGGTCGAATGAGGTCATTTGATGTCGCATCCTCCACTTTCGGAACAGCAAAGCGACTCGAAATTGTATGACAAACCAAAACCACATATATTATAGTTAAGAACGTTAGAGATTCTCGCAGGAGAGAGAAAAATTGCGAAGATAAAACTCTCGGTATTAAAGCGTTCAAAAAATAAAAAATAAAACGAAAAGAACACCCACAAAAAAGATTTCTGGACTTAATGCTATTACTCTTTAATCTATCATAAAATAAGATCGCTATAGCGACAATCATATTTATTATTGAAAAGAAGCATATTTTAATCTTAAATAGAAAATTCTAAAATCTAGATTAAAATAATCTTGGTGCTATCTCATTAATTTTCTCAGAAGGATTTAGATAAAAATTTGTAGCAAGTTCAAAATATTCTTGATTTAAGAATATTGTGAGATCTAAAAGACATCTTATTCTATTCTTGTAAGAGAATTTGTAGAATCTGCACAAAACGGCCAATATTTATGTGTTGCAATCGAAAATCAGGAGTGTTTCTGTGTTTCTGTTATTTACAATGAATAAGTGCAATACTCTACAAGAAATATTAAAAGATATGGAAATGTCTTATCTCGAATCTTATTTCTCAAGTAAGTATATTGTATATACTTACTTACATTTCCATATCTTTTAATATTTCTTGTAGAGTATTGCACTTATTCATTGTAAATAACAGAAACACTTTCCCGATTTTCGATTGCAACACATAAATATTGGCCGTTTTATCGGAATAAAGGACGCAGAAGCGCCGAGTCGACGAGCGACTGTGAGAAAATGATGCGTCGACATCGATAAAGCCTACTATAAAGTGGCGCTAATATCAAATTATTCTACATACAAGAATATATAAGCATAAATTTGTATATGTTACTCTTGTCTCAAGATAGTAAGACAATCTTATTTAATTCGAGAGAGAAGAATAGAAATTACTGATTTAAATTAAAAATTGTTTTATTTTCATATTTTTTATACTTGTAATACGATTAAATTAGTCAAAAATATTTTTCGTCTTGTTATCAGAAATCCTTTCTGAGGGTGAAAGATGAGACTTCGATCCGATCGTGAGTTTTTCGTTTAAAGCGCCGAGAACTCGTTTTGTGCCTGTTCTGTTGCCTGTGCCGGATCGGAGCAAGCTGGCCTAGGTCAATATTCCGATCCGCTTCAGAAAAGAAAATCTCTACATTCCTTTCAAAAACCTTTTGTGGTAACATCACAAAAGCTTCCGTGGAAAGCACATGTCGCCTTCCACGCCCATTGCCCTTTCCAATGATTTTGGCTAACGCAAGGTGCGCAAGGTGCTCACAGAAAAGAGCGAAAATATGAACAAATAAAGCACATTTCAGCCCGCTAGATAATCAGCCATTAAACAAAATCACATTGCATGCTTGATTGTCGACACGTCTTTGATGTGGACCGGCGATCTCATTTATATGCGAGCGAGCGTGACGTTTTTGCTCGTAAAATGCCTGAACATCAAGATAAAACTGAAAAGTTAGCTCATTCGAACACGCGGCATCGTAAACGTCGATCGATACGAGACAGTTCGCGCGGAACAAAAAATCGTATCATTGTGACGTGATTACGGTGATTGCACCAGCTCGCCTTCGAAGGAAAGGACACGCTTGTCGAGGCTTAGAGCGGGCTCCTCTCATTCGCGGGCACTAGAGGCGGCACCTTGAGTATGTTACTTTCGTAATTTTATTATACGGGAGCTGCATCTCCGGCGACCGGCTCGTGCGCGCGTTCCGCGCCGGCCATTTTTCTGGGACACAAATCGCCGCGTGTCACTCTCACTTTCGTTTTGCGTAAGATGCATGTCCGGAATATATCGAATGAAATGAAGTCGTTCACCGCGAGGCACTCGGGGGTTCAACCACTGGAAAAACGTAACTCTGTTCCACGCGATCGTGCCGCGGATCGGTCCCGCGATCGCCGCGACGAACGACGTACCCCGAGGAGCTTTCCGATTCCGAGAGACTCGAAATCTTTCCTCGTGGTGGGAAAAACTAATATCTAACCAATATCTAATTACCCAAATCTCGTGTCATACTTAATTAAAAACATGTTTTGTAATTAAAAATGAATCTTGCGCTAGATTTAATTGAAACAATCCAGCACCGCAAGACTGTGGAGTCCGGTAATTTCCGCCGGAACTGCCGGAAAAACGATAAAGCTAGAAAACAACGACAGCGATCATTATCATTATCATGATCAAGTTAAAAAAACGAATAAAACCCTTCGCGCTTTCTCTGACGCAGGAGGGGAAGTGCAAAAGAGAGAAAGACGAGGGTTAAGGACATTTAGAAAGGGTCGCGTCGAAGCCGCGGGCGCGCAAGAAGAAGAACGAAAGTGCCGCGCTTGTAAATAACGAAATGGAAAATTCTCTCCT
This sequence comes from Ooceraea biroi, assembly GCF_003672135.1. Taxonomy (NCBI): domain Eukaryota; kingdom Metazoa; phylum Arthropoda; class Insecta; order Hymenoptera; family Formicidae; genus Ooceraea; species Ooceraea biroi. The sequence goes on from NC_039506.1 coordinate 6,408,007, forward strand.
TAGTCACGGCATACTTTCACATCGACACGCTGCACTTGCTTATCGTTAAGGTAGAAGAATCGCGCGGCGCGGCGGCACGTCCGTTCTTGGGCACGTGCGTGCGCATTTACGCACCTGCGTATGTATCGTGAAAGGTATTTGACGAAAGGATAAGGGAGGCCGCGTTTGCTAATCGCTACGTGATTGCGACAAACAAGAATGCCGCCAGCGTGCAGAAACGTCGCCGCTAATTAATCTGCCGCTGCCAATTAAAAAGTCACGACTGGCCGATAATTCTCAGAACCAAAATCAGCAAATAATCAAAATAGCTAACTAACAGCAAAAACTTTCGTCGATAATGTACGCAGCGCGATATAATTATCAAGTGAATTAAAAACATTACACATGCGTGCACGTACACGGGGAACGAAAGAGGACGAGGTATTTGTTAACTCATCTATCAATCGCGGAATATTGCGTGTATGGCGTGCGTGGTATTATATATTGAAATTAACTGCAAAAATTGCGTCACGACAAATAGGCGACGTGTATTGAATACGTGCACCGAGCCTCGTACGCAGTACGCAGCGTACGGTTCGCGGCACGTTTACGCAAACTCTGGATGTTGCTTGGAAACATGAAACTGCGAGAAGTCGTTCCTCGTTCCTCGTTCCTTAATAATGGCTGATACTGACTAATAATGAACGTGACGGCGTATAAATAAAATAAAGTATTGCATAGGAGAGAAGGAAACTATATTCGCTGACTCGTGCCTGTAAAAATAAGACGACAAAGGTTGACGAACGACAACGCTGTTCGTAAGGATTACCGAAGCACGCGAGATTAAAATAAAATCGAGATTAAAATAAAGATCGATGAAAGTAATGAACGCGATGGCAGAATGAATAACTAGTAGTGAAAGATGAATTGTATCTCGAATTAAAAACTCGCTCACTGACTTACTTTCAGTTACTTGAATATACTCTGAGTCTCCTGGTCTCCAGGAAGTAATCATTCTTATGCTTGGATATACTTTCCCTGAGCCGCGCGTTTTTATCTGTATAATTTTGTTCTACCTTCGAAATGTATTCATTGGCTATTATTATAATAATATGGGAACGGTACGCAAAAAGAAAGCCGTTTCTGCTAATTGCAAATTCTGATTACGAAACTGGGGAACAAAGTGCTCATGCCTAAGAAACGACATTGCTCACATTCGTGCGACTGACAGAATCGAATAAAAGACATTATTTAGCGGCGAATAATATAATCGATTTGTTCTACTTCCTTACATTACTTTAATCATTTTCTCTTGGCAGAAACGAGATGACACTCTTAACGCGTCATCGCTGAAGTAACATCAACAAATGTCGCTGTCTGCTGTTGAATCTGTCTTGCAGCAGAAGTTATTACGTGCAAATTTCACGAATCACGAAGCTTGAAGGACGCGCTCGGTGAAATTGAACAATTAAAATTCCGAGTGAGTCGTTAAAACGTATGTCTTGCATCTCCAAGCACCGTTTGTAACTTCATCGGTATTATTACTATTAACCATCATTACTTTAAGGAGTTTATTATAGTATATTAACGAGTTCTACAAATATTGTTTTATACAAAACTGCTTGCAATAAGGAAAATTACAGTTTTTCCTTGGAAATGTTTAAATAGTTGTCCGAATATCTATTTTTTCATTATTTTTCATGTAATTAAGTTGTAGTACAATTATTTGTAATTATTATGGCACAAAATGCGTATGTATAAAGAATCGGTCTTGTAAGTTTGGACTGTATCTCTTTCTTTGTCTTTCTTTTTCAAGCAAAAAGATCAAGAATTTCTTCTTAATAATAAGTGCGTAGTATTTTATATGCATATATCTCAGGTTTTGGACTGCGCAAATTCTTAAATACGCATTTTATTAAGTGCACATTCTTGATAATGTCGTTGGAACGACTGTTTATTCCCCGCGTCTGTTTATAATTGCTGGTAAAACATTGAAGAGATAGCTGGTGTCCTAGTGACCCAATGATAATAATCTGTCGCAACAGCATGCACTTCGATCTTCCGCTCTGGAGCTCCTTCTCCTTCATGAAAAATTAAAAATGCGATATGCGGGTGCCAATAAATCCTATTTATAAAATATAAAATTGATAGTATATAGTGTAACACGTGCAATCACGATCGTTCTGTTCAATTTTATTTCTTTAAATTTCTTTACTTCGCCATACATACTCAAATTTACCCAATTAGTCAGATGTATTACTAAGACACAGTAAACCAACAAATACTCGATTCACTCGTTCAATCTCGAATCTTCTTGCTTGTTTTTACCTAACATGTCATAAAGAACAGCTTTAATTCATTATTCCAGACGACAACTTTGTCAGCATATGAATAACTTTGAGCATTGGCTGTCGAAGACTACGCAACCAACGATCAAGGCTGTTCACACAGATAAAAGTAGATTCTGAAGCAACAGATCTAGCTCTTGACACAGAAACATTATAAATAGTATTTCAGAGAAGCTACACCTTCTCTCATCATTCATCCAAAGAGACCCATGAAAAAGATCACCCCGGCTGGCGACTCGGAGACACGTCTCTCGCACCTGTTCGACAAAGAATAGCGCCAGGCGTCGCCGATGCGACCGGCGGCGATCCTAAGACGACCAGCTGGCAGAAAGGCGGCGATTGTTACGCGGGATTATTCAATCGTATCTAAATGAGCGGATGGTGTGTGCGGCAGGTCGGGATTACCCAACAGTAGCTTCAACATGACTTTCTCCGGTACGCGAAAGGCTGCTTCTCGGTCGCTCCGGCCTCTGAACTTCGTCGATCCGCTCGATACCGCGCGCGCGGTTAATGATACGTGCGCGACGCGCGCGCGGAAAATCCAGTCGGGATTGAACGGTTTTAGAAAGTCGCTCGCATTGCCACTGTCCCTCGGCGACTCGGATCTACGAGTATTCGCGGCAATAATGCTGCTGTGTCCCACCGGCTGGTACCACTCGAGGTTTATGGAATCTTTATTCCGCGGAGCGGAGTCCACTCATTCCGCTCGCGGAAATTCACGGGAAGGTTTGCGAACGGTGGCTGCAACGCGGAGCGAAATTATAATACCCCGCCGAATGCACGGGTACAGGCGATCAATTTGAAGTTTTTGCTGGAATTGTTTGCGATTCGCGGAGCAGTTATTTGAATGGGGTTGCACCTTGACATGCAAAGGGGGATGATACTTAAACGGCAAGAGTGCCACCTCCGTACTTATACTTGCTTATTTCTTGCATGACTTGCGCGGGAAATTCTCTTTAATTCTCTCCTTCTTCTTCTTTAATTTGCGGTCGATCGAGACAACGATTAAATGCACTAAGCCGCCACTTGCCTATTCCTCCAGACTATACGCGAAATGAATTGAGAAGCCTCTGAAGTGTTCAAGGTGAGAATACGAACGTGCATGAAAATCTGACGAAGGTGATTCATCCTTCTTCGGTGTGTCATGTAATCCCTTATGAGGGCATCATTGTCCCATGAAAAAAAGGCTTTATGTCAGAACAAAAGGTGTCAGATTCTTGATCGAGAAGGGTTTTTGACCAACAAGCGTTCAAGCGAATACTCCTTTGCTATCTGAAAAACGAATTTCCGATTGGAATTAAACGAATTCAGTATAATCACACAATATTACGAACACAAAACGTTTGTGCACAACGTTGGTTAAATTAAATCGCATGATGAATATTGTATGAATATTGTAAACAATTCAGGTAAAGTTTCCGACACTTCTGTCTTGCCATTATTGATATGTAAGTGGCAATCTGTAAGATCAGTTAGAATTGTTTAATTGAATTGCTAATGGAGGCGTGTTATGAATAGCGACGAGTCTAAATGAAAATCGATTGAGCTGTTACGTCGCGACATTGATCGCGCTCTAAATTATATTAAAAAATATATTTTAGATTACTACAAATCTTTTTTTGGCTATTCGATAAAATATCTACTTTGTAATCAATATAAAATAGTTTGCAACTTGTTATTACATTGCTAACACGATACAATTTCGAGATTGTATAATATGAGGCAAAACATAAGATTAGGATTAAAAAGAAGAAGAAAAAGAAAGAAAGTAGAAATCGAGAGTTTCGGAAACTGCGTAATAAAGTGATTAAAATTAATGTAGTTATTGTTGCTTTAGTAAACGCTTCGCTCCCATAAAACTCCCACAATTGATGACGATCTCGCTGAGATTTCAGCACGCCGAACACGTAATTCCGAACAATGTGGGTCAAGTCTGACGACACTTTTCTACATGATTTCAATGACAATCATCCTAAATGCTTCTCTCGCGCAAATCCTCCAACGTTTCAATAATGCGCTTATAACTCGAAGAAATGGAATTGATATTTCAATTTAAACGCCGTGAATACTTTATGCCATTTTCTGTCGAAATGGCTGAACGAAACGAGAACTTCGCGAGAAGTCTGAGATATCCGAGATCTTTGATATCAAAGTTCTCCAATCCGGTCATATTCCTGGATTGTATTCTTACCCTCGCAGATTTTCCACTCCACAGATTTCCGATCCAAAATATGCAATTTTGCAGATAGCTATCGGTATTAGAACATATTCAGAAACTTATCGGAAGTTAAAGGTATAGCAGAACTTGCGATACCTTTATTGTTATTTATATCGCCTATAATATATCTCATTTTCACGATGTGCGAAACACCAGTTCCACAGATTTCAACTTGACTTCTTATCACGTGGATGAGATAAACATTTCCTCATATTCTGCTTCATTAAATAAACCAGCGACGTTATTATGTCGGGCGCACTCACCTACCTAAGCAAATAATAAATTTACGTAACGACAAAGACAGGTAGACAGCGAGGTAGAAAAAGCGAGTGAGAGAGAGAGAGAGAGGGGGGGAGTAGGAGCAAAAGGATTATAAGCGCAGCGTATTTTTCGCCTTACGCGTTTAACGAACCATACAAGAAATTCGATCTTACACTTGGTTCGGCCTACGACTTCCTACGCATTTAGTGTGCGCAATAAACGTAAAGCATTAAATAGGCGGTTGGAGCATTTCTTGCACCTGAATAAAATATGCTTTCTACAGAATAAGCGTAAGCGTTTGCCATTCGTAGATTGTCCAAGGATTTACATGCGGTAAATGATCCGTCACTCCACAAGCACTCGATTCTCGTCTCTAATGACCAAGACCAATGTTGATACATTTGTTTCATGAGCTCTTAAGGTCGCGCTAATTCGATTTTATACGATAATCGCGTCGTTCTCGCTTATAAATTTCAACAATTACGGTCTTTGCCACGTGAATTCCTCTTCTCACGGTTTTCTTAAAATTACGATTTAATTTTACTACTGTATTCAATTTCCTTTGACTGACAATGGTACATTCGATGTCACATTTATTTCACGGATTCGTCGTTTCCATTTTCAGATGTGGCACATGACGTGCGTAGATGATTTCTTGAACCGCGCGTTTTACAAGCTTGGCCTCATTGTCGGCCGACACCCCGGCTACTTCGTAATCGTGCCGATATTGTTGGCATGCATATGTTTCACCGGTTATCAGAGGATACACTATGAAATCGACCCGGAATACCTCTTCTCGCCTGTCAACGGTCCTGGCAAAACGGAACGAGCGATAGTCGAGCAGTACTTCAAAGTCAACTACAGCCATCAATTCAATGTTGGCCGCATCACTCGACCAGGTGAGAATCACTTCGATCCTCGCGATTTCTTTGTCCATATTTTATACATTCGATAAAATAATGATTAATGGTCGCTAATTAAAACTTGTCTGTTGCAGGCCGATTTGGCCATGTAATCGTGATCCCGAAGGATGGCGGACGTAACATGCTGAAGAGCACGATTTGGAACGAGTTGAAGGAACTCGATCAAATCATCAGGAACATCAAAGCGAAATACGAGGGCGAGATATTCACGTACGAGCAGATTTGCGCAAGATGGATGGATCAGTGTTTCAGCAACGACATCCTGAACCTACATCATGTGATACAGTGAGTAATTATATTTTGTAATTAACAGCGTAGTATGTAAAAAGTTATGAAATTACTCATTGAGACTATTTAGCAAGCTTTACTATAAAAAAAAAACAAAAAGATTATCTTAAGATTTGCTTAAAACTCGCTGATTTGGGCAAAATTTTAAATCGAGCTTTTATTCTTTCAGCGATGTGGAAGAACGGAATCTGAACCTGACGTTTCCGGTAATGGTCAATCCGGTTACATGGGATCTTCTTTTGTTTCCGGTATTCTTCGGCGGAAGTGTCCTCAACGAGGATCTCACCATAGAATCGGTGCCCTCGGTGCAACTCGCTTACTTCATTACGGTCGATAATCCTCGACAGGACGCAATGTGAGTTTACTTGATAAGGTTTGTCAAGTTCGTGATTATGTCACAGCTTGCTGGTAAAACTGGTCAGTTAATCTTGATCGTGTGGTGGCAATAATCTTGAAAATAAAACTTGCTATATTTTGATAACGCAAAAACGATTAGAACTCCATGAGGGATGTTGAAAACTCTGTTGGAAACTGCTTCAAAAATTTTAATTTAACAATAACCAGCTATGAAGATAATATCTTATTAATTTATTATACGATTACTGAGAAGACAATAATCAATTGACTCATATATCGCTCTATCAGCAGCCTATGTGTTCGTGCAAGTAATAAATATCTGATTCATTTGCCATTAATATTAATGGTCTATTGTCTTCAAAAATGGTAAAGCATCGCAATAAAGCACATATTGATAATTTTCTTGCCATATTTGTTGGGTATATATAAATTGCGCATAAATAGTAATTATAAACCTTGTTTGATCAATCTATAAGTATACATAGAACAATGTAGTTGAACCAAAGCTTTATCGCAAGACTTCACTATGCACTCTTCAGTATCGTAATCTAATCTTCGATATTTTTTCTCGATTCCCAAATCAGAGGCGCCGCCTGGGAGGAGGCCTTTCTGGAGGTTGTCGGCAAGGCCGAGGACGGGGGTAGGTTTAAATACATTAGCACCGCGAGATTCGCCTCGAGGACCCTCGAACTGGAACTGGAGGCCAACACGAAGACGGTCGTGCCGTATTTCGCAAGCACGTTCATCATAATGGGCATGTTCTCGGTCGTGACCTGCATGATGACCGATTGGGTGCGTAGCAAGCCTTGGCTCGGTCTTCTAGGCAACATTTCGGCCGCCATGGCGACGGTCGCCGCCTTCGGATTATGCATCTATCTGCAGATCGACTTCATCGGCATCAATCTCGCCGCGCCGTTTCTCATGATTGGTAAGCTACTAACAAAATTAGTACGATAATACGGTGACGTTCTCTCTCTGAACTTCTAATATAAATAGATTAGAATAAATTTATTTTAATAATTTATTTTAATAATGCAATACAGAGTAATCCTAATATTCTATCTCTACAAAGTATCTAAATAAGAGTCATTAAAAGAAAGTACTGGAACTGATAATACTGGTCATATCATACTATAGTAATACTGGGAAATAATTTTTAGATAGATTTTTGTCTGTGAAATAATTATATTTTTCGGCAATGAGAAATATATATATATGGTCATCTATGATATCTTAATCATATTATTACTTAGATACAAATTAAAACAACAACTTCCATTTACTGGACATTTGTCAATCGATGTTCAGATTGGCACTCTGCTTGAATTGAGCAATAAAAATTAACAACAGAGTTTCATCTTTTTTGCAATACGACGTCGTAATCTCCTGTCATGTCTGTAGAAATGCCTGCTAGATGTAGGAACACGTATTCTCGACGATAAATATGTTAGCTCCGCTATGTCGGGTGCCTATGAGCGAAATAAACGAACTGTGATTTATGTGAAAAGCGGAAGTCTCCTTTTCCCTTTCGACATCGCTCTCGCCTGCGTTCGACGCGAAGCGAAGTCGGTCTTTACCGATAATAATAGCTTTATACGATCCAATCCACCGATCGCAATTCTCAAAGCGATTATTATTCATTCCGATTTCATTACACATATTTACGGCTAAAGCTGATAAATTGAAACTCGATGAATACTTGTGGACTTTTTATTATATTCATTTGAATAATTAATTTCAATAGTAACTAATAAAATAATAATAATAGGATTTTAATAATTTCAAGTAAACATAAATATATAAAATAAATAAACTGACAAGATTAGATGTAAAGAAGCGATGCATGATGTATATTTATTACTCATACAGCAATGTAAAGTTCCGATAAAAACATTAATGTAATGTAATGCGAAATGCATTGTTCCGTGGTTTTGATTTAACATAAAACTGCATTCTTTTTATTATTATTCATGCCCTCTATGAAAATTAGATACGCGTAACACATGTGGATGGACGTGACAGGAGAAACGGAAAAATGGAGCGGGATGGTGATAAATTTTCGAGCAACAACTGCATATTTAGAAAATGCATTGTCTTTTTAACAAAATGTCATATTTCTTAGGAGATTTATTTATGACTAACTACTCTATTATTTGTAAAAATGTGGTTTAAAATGTCTTCATAATTACAACTGAATAACAGAAAATTTGTAAATGTTTGCAGAATATGTTGAAGGATTTATGTACCTGAAGAGCAGAAAGGCAAAACTATAAATAAAAAGATGTTCTTTTTTTAATTTATCATAAACTTTTCGAACTATTTGGAGTTGACTTCTCGCAAATAGTCTTAACTATTTTTATATTTATATTTATTTTTATATTTATAGTCTTAACTATTTTTATTTGTCATATTAATATAAAATATTCGCTAAATTAGAATATGTAAAAATGTAATATGTTCGATAACGAGGTAATAATACAAGTAATATTTTTTTACAGGAATAGGAATCGATGATACCTTTGTCATGTTAGCAGCCTGGAGAAGATCAAGCATTTCCAAACCGGTACCGGAAAGAATGGCGGCAACGTTGAGCGAGGCTGCTGTTTCCATCACTATTACATCTTTAACGGATATGATATCCTTCTTCATCGGTATTTTGTCGCCTTTCCCTTCGGTCCAGATTTTCTGTGTTTATTCAGGTACCATTCAAAATAATTTGCATTATTTTTTCACGTAAAACAATCAAAGACAAATGATATCTCAACATTTTGTTAAGAGAAAATATAAAAGAAAAATTAATAAAATTTTGTCGAACTGTACGTAACGATATCGTAATGTAATTCATAATTTTAATATGAAATATGCGTTAAATAGGTTTTGCGGTAGTCTTCACTTTCCTATACCATCTAACGTTCTTCAGCGGATGCATGGCGATCAGCGGTTATTGCGAACGAGAAAATTTGCACAGCCTTGTCTGCTGTAAAGTGGAGCCATTATCTAAATCTTGTAAGTGCTACAATTATTTTGCACCTCCTAGAAATATTTAGAAATAATTTTATCTCATCATACAAAATTTGCACGACAAAACTAAATGTGTATGATAATAATTTTGATTAAGCAAATAAATAAAATTAAAATAATGTTTATTTATTAGTTTCAAGTTGATGAATTTTAATTTGCTCAAACGCTACTAGCTTCTTTTTTAATTTAAATACACATCGCTATTACCTATTATTGTATTATTATGTATTGCGTTTGTCGTCATTCAGAGACCGACATTCGAAATCTTGTTACGTCTACTAGCGTAACCTATTGGAGTTACGTCAACAGACCAACACGCGTTACGTTTGGATACCGTTAATTTGTTAGATCACATCGTATTACGTAATGGAAAGTAGTTGCTTTCTCCTTATTTCATTTTTCTAAATATTGTCATGCCGACGATTACGAAATATCAAAAAGGATAAAAAATTATTGTCTCATTTATGTGTCTGTACAACTAACATTATACAATTAAGTATTTCGCAATACCTGGGGGAAATTATTACTCCTTATTGTTTCTTTTAACAGATTATGACATTGGGTATAAAACATTATCATGTTTTTAATTACGTTACGTGTAACATTTCAGCTCACCGATCGTGGTTCTACAGAGCACTGTGCTCCGGCGGAATTAATCCAGACGATCCTCACAATCCGATCGATAATCCTGAACACGGATGCATGACTTGGTTCCGTGATTATTTGGCAGCTGCGCTAAATTGTCGCTACGTAAAAATAGTGGTGCTCCTTGTTTTCATGACTTATCTTATGGGTGCCATTTACGGGCTTACAACCCTCAAGGAGGGTCTGGATCGACGCAAACTTTCCAAGGAAGATTCTTATTCAATCGCTTTCTACGATCGCGAAGATTTTTACTTCAGAGAGTTTCCTTATAGGATACAAGTAAGTTGTATATATATTTAAATTTTTTTAAACGATTACAAAAATTAGATAATAATCGAAATATACAAGTTTTTAATTATTTAATGATTACATGTTTATTTTTTAAGCTTTCTACTCTATTATTTCTCGTATATTTCATAATTAACATATATAAAATTCTATTTAATTTTTTAAAATCTTAAAATATAGAAAAAAATGGATATCATTTACAATATTAAACATACAACATTGACTCATAACAAATAGGTTTCGGTTTCTATTGAAACATCTCGATTGTCAATAGTGGCTTTATTGACTATGCAAAATAACACACTTTTACGGATTAGTTTCGTTACTTTTTCGAACCGTAAAATTAGGATCCGCGTCGGTCAATATCCGGAGAGTTCCGGTTTCCTCACAAGCACTCGGAGAAATATTTCCCCGTAAATGGCGCAAAGTAAAAAAGAAGCAGTCGTCGGAAGAACGGAGTGCGTTACGCTCGGAACCGCCACGCATAATCCACTGCGCGCAATTATGTCACGTGCTCCCCTCGATACAACGCGATATCGTGCAAACAACTTTCTCCGACTGACTAGCGTGGACCTTAAGAAAAGCAACGTCCGTTACATCACGCTTCTTCGATCCAATCAACCGACAAGAAAGACTAACTATAAACGGAGAGATTCCCAGATCGTACATTAATAATGCGTGCTTACTATTTAACTTTTAATCGTGTTTTTGTCGCGAACATTTACATTTATATTTATGAGAATATCTCTTTTTTAATAATATTGCAACATTTTCAATAATAAAGTAATTTTAAAAACAACTATAAAATATTTTACGAATTGAGCAAATAATTTCACATTTGTTTTATTTATATAATATTTGTATTCGAATGTAAAAATATATTTTACATGGAAAGTAATACACGATACAGTGTTAATTATCTTACTTACAATGTGTTCGTTATCGTACTTGAATTTTTAACAAATCTCATGAATATGTACAAATAAAACGTTATCAAGTTGGATCTTTAAATTCACGTAATCTTTATTAAAAAAAAAGAATTATGTAGGTTTTGTAACGCGCGAAAAGTAAATTACAAGAAACATCAATTATCTCAAGCAAATTCATAAACCTTATGAATATGTACTAACAATAAAGTGTTATCAAGTTGGATCTTTAAACTCACGTAATCTTTATTTTAAAAAAAGAATTATGTAGGTTTTGTAACGCGCGAAAAGTAAATTACAAGAAACATCAATTATCTCAAGCAAATTCATAAACCTTATAAATATGTACTAACAATAAAGTGTTATCAAGTTGGATCTTTAAATTCACGTAATCTTTATTTTAAAAAAAGAATTATGTAGGTTTTGTAACGTGCAAAAAATAAATTAGAAGAAACATCAATTATCTCAAGCATATTCATAAGGAAAAAGCTGCTCGCAGCTTTTGACCACCTCAATTAGGTAATATCTCATAACTCGTTGAAGGCGATTTCAACGCCACGCACGAAGAAATGCGCAGCGTTGAAGTCTCTGTTGAAGTGAAGTCATAAACGCAGCAAGATATGGCCGAACTGAATTTCACTGGAACCTTTTTCCCCGTTGCGTTAGTCCGGCACATCGTAGTGAAAGTACGTTTCTCAAAGATGGTCTCGCACTATCGCGTTTCCTCGCGATATTAATAACGTTCCGACGTCACAGTCGTCGAGTTCCGATGACTTCGCGGAAACGTCGCTCACCGAAGAACTACTGTCACGATGAGTTCTTAATGGTGCCCGGCGTAATTAGGTCCATTCGTGAAATCCTTATGTTGAAATGTGCGTCAACGTCTTGAAATCAAACAAAATTGCATAATCGTGACAAAACGTGACTCGACAAGACCGCGGGACCTCGGAGGGAAGCCGGACATCGAGATGTACTTTCTCGATATTACTTTCACGAGGATAGGAATTCCCGAAAACACGTAATTGTGGTCAACGTTACAATCTCCGTGTCAGCGTCGGCAATTTTACGAGTTTCGAGAATAGAAAGCTTGGTAACGAGTGGCCAAAACTGTACTTGATACTAATTCTGTTTAAATTCTTTTGTGTGAATTGCTTCAATCAATTGAAATTATGCATATCGTAATACATGTTATTTATTGTATGATTTTATTAATTGTGTATTTTAATATATAATTATTGAAAGTTCGAAAAATCAGTTTTAAAAAAATCTTTACCACTTTGTCATTAATTGCAAGAGACATCTTAAAAGCCTCCGAAGAATTAAATTGTCTTTGAAATATTTCTTCACGACGTCTTCAAAATCTGTGCATTATCGGAGAAACATTATTGCAATTTTCTCGGTTCCATCGAAGATTTCCGATCTGTTCGCGATTCTGCTGTGCGACTTCCCATTTCAAAATAAGTACAAGTCTAATGCGTATGCTAATCGTATTTTTGCCATTTGTTTTAGGTGATAATATCCGGTACATATGACTACAGCGATCCAGTGATTCAGGAACAAATGGAAAATCTGACGAGGAGTCTCGAGGCGAGTAAGTACATCAGCGCGCCGATTTACACCGAGAGCTGGCTCCGCAGCTTCCTCAGCTACATGTCGGATAACTACGACATGAACATGACCATCAAGGATGAACAAAACTTCATCAAGACGCTGAAGAACGTCTGGCTGTTCCCGAGTAGCCCCTTAACACTGGACGTCAGGTTTGACGACAAGGAGGAGAAGATCGTGGCAAGTCGGTTCCTGATACAGGCGGTGAACGTGAGTGGCACCAATCAAGAGAAGGACATGGTAAAGGAGCTACGTCAAATCTGCGACTCGTCGCCCCTGAACGCCAGCGTGTTCCACCCGTACTTCGTGTTCTTCGACCAGTTCGAACTAGTCCGGCCAACCAGCCTGCAATGCATGATATTCGGCGCGCTCGTCATGATGCTGATCAGCTTTATCTTCATCCCCAACATTTTCTGTTGCTTATGGGTCGCCTTCTGCATCGTGTCGATTGAATTGGGTGTAGCCGGTTACATGGCGCTGTGGGACGTCAATCTCGACAGCATCTCCATGATTAATCTGATCATGTGCATCGGTTTCAGCGTCGACTTCACCGCGCACATTTGCTACGCATACATGAGCTCGAAGCGGCCGCGAGCAGAGGATCGCGTCAAGGACAGCTTGTACAGCCTGGGCCTGCCGATAGTCCAGGGTGCTGCCTCGACGATACTCGGCCTGATGGCTCTTCTGCTCGCTGGCACCTACATCTTTCTGGTGTTCTTTAAGATGGTCTTCCTGGTGATCTTCATCGGCGCGATGCACGGTATATTCCTGCTACCAGTCTTGCTGTCTCTCTTCGGACCCGGCATCTGCAGCATCGGGATCGAAGAAACAGAGGATGCGAAAAACAATGACGCGCAGGAGAAGGAGCCGCAGTTGCCGCCGCCTTCTCAGCAGCAGTCCTACGTGATTCCGCATCTTAATCTAGTCTATTACACCCCAAAAGCCGTCAAGCAGCTTCCTGATAGTCCAGTGACGAGCATGGCGGTGTTCGAGGAAAGGGATCCCGGTTTGGGCACCAGTGAAGACAGCAACTCGACGGAGAGTGGCTCGTCGCAGAGCAGGAGGCACCAGTGCAAACAGAATCAGCAGGACCAGACTCGTCACAATATTTGCAGGAGATCCATCGGCTTCCTGTATGGCCTGTCGCAATTCCAGCCCAATGCGATCAGCGAGCCGTCGCATCCGGCGCCGGATTATCCTGGCGCAGTGATGCCTTCCAGCGGATCCGGCGAGGAAAGTGCTCAGCCATCAGCACCCTTTCAGTCGTCTTACTTCCCATATTTCTACCCTGTATCCTCGAGCCCGTATCCGCGGGACAACTACAGACGCAGCAGATCCTCTCACAATCTACAGTATCCCGCATCAACGCGGCATTTAACGGATCCTAGGTATCCTTAAAAGAAATCCACGAGGAACAGTGCGAAGGAAAAGTATGGACACGATAACAGCGAAACGAGAGACTTCTCGCTCGAATTCAGCCCCTTGAAGCGAAATGATAGTAATAAGTCTATTAAAACATTTCGGAAAAGAATTGTCACTTTTTTGCAAAGGAAAAATTCATGCTATTTTTATCAAAAGCGTCCACTTTGATATATTACTTTGAAAGAGATGTTTTATTTTACCTTGTTAGAATCTCAAGCACAATTATAACTTCGAAGTTTCGAAGGAAATATTTGCATTGAGCCAAATTGAGTGCTTTGTTGTACTATATTTTATAATTTATTTATTAATTTTTCTTTATAGTTATTTGTGTATTAAAACGCGTGGCCAGTACATCTATAAGCTTATTAAACTTTACATATATATAATTAATGATGGGATTATATTTTTTATTGAATTTAAATTCTGGAGGTATAGTTGTAATTACAATATTATTAGTGGTCTCATATATGTTCATACTAATATTTCATATCTTAAAGAGGTAGAAGTCGAGATACAATTCTAACAAATTTACTTTTGAATGCTGAATAATATAGAAATAATCTGTTCTATATCAATTGTAGCTCTGACTTTTATCGTTATAAGTGAAAATAGAGATTATTCTTCGAAAATCTATAATACCGAAATATGTGTTTGCGTCTATTTATCTATCTCAACGACGTAAAACACAAGTTGAAGCAAATTTTAACGTGAGGAAATTATTTATTAGTCATAAAACACAATATCGCAAAACACTATGACAATACAAAGAAAAGATACCAAGAAGAAAGAAAAAGATATCTCTGCAGGATCCGAAAATTTAACATAAGTTACGATGAATAGGTTTCAAGGGGTTGAATTTCAAAAGTCAGAATTCTCGAACAGCGGGACATTTGACAGCCGCACAAAAGGTAGCGCCCGGATCAATTCGAATAGAACAAAGTTTTTAATTTTCTATATCTTTTTTCAATGAAACTTTTCAATAAAAAAAGTAAAATGAAATAAAAAGGATATCTTTAAGGTACAGAAGGGAATAAAGAATATCCATTTTTTATTTCTTCCCAATTAAAACAAAAAATACATTTACGTAGATCTAGATTGGAATAGATTCGGGCGCCACTGAACGATGATGTTAATATGATGTGATCTTGAAGACTTTTTGTACAATAATGTTTACTACGAAGTTTCGTGTGGTGGGTTTTCCGTGCGGCGTTAAAGCTATGTGTGTGCGTCGCTACATTCGTAGATACCTTATGTATGATATCAATGCATGAACATTACTTGCGGAACAAGTTATTGAATACAGGGTGTCCCAAGAAAGATGTATATCAGTAACAGGTATGTACACTACATTTAGCAACTCCATATTCTTTGCGCAAAGAATTTAGGAGATGTGAATACTTTTGTTAAGCTGAAGAAATTTGTAATTAAGGAAGAATAGATCTGTTAATCCTCAAATCTTTAGCTTCAGTTATCTCAAAGTTTTGTATCTTTGTTTCCTCAAATACACAAGACCGTATCATCACCGTGCTTTAGCTATTTGGTTTTAATTTTTTTGTATAATATAATCAAGGTGAACACAAAATGGATTTATAAAATATTTAGCGTGCTAAATGTACGGTGAAAATACGGACTTAAAAAACCATTAAAAACCACAGATTTTTTATTATTTCAATATCCAATAATCTTGGACTTACAAATCATTCGATCCCGATAAGCATAGATTCTTGTATCCCAAATCGACTTATTAATATGTTTGCTCTCTTCGATATCATAGATTTCATTTTACATGGGTGTATTATACGCCCTTCGACCAAAGGGTTAATCTGCATTGTCCTTTGCGTGACAGCAATGCACTCGAAACGATAACACCGCAATGGTGATGCCTTATTCAGGCCTACGTTAGTATTTAAGAATAGCTCAAATCGAACGCGATAATATAATATATATACATATGCTCAATATCAATCAAAACCAAAACGTCCCATAATATATCAGTTAAGGTATATTCTGATTCTATCAATTGTTCATGTTGAGCAATACGTGCCTTGAACAATCCAAGAATGGTAAGTGTTTGTCGTACGATTAGTCGAATGATTCTGTTTGATAGATAATTTCGACATTGGTAGTTTAAGAAAAAGTTTATTCTTCAGATTTCCTGAAATTAAAGATTTTGTTTTATTTTCTCCTTTCTTTTTTAGAAATGTTAGAAAAAAGTTTGTATAGAACAATAATAATTTCAAGATTGTTTAGCTCGGAACTTTTGACAGCTCTTTATACTCTAAAATCACTCGATTTAATACTGTATTACCAGCAAAACGCGATATTATAGCCGATGCTGTGATTTATAAAAAAACAGCTAAGCGAAGATATCCGAATCACAGTCTCTTAACTCTCTCATGCAACATTATACATATCAATAACATAAATCGAAAAATATTAAGATAAAAGAAAATATAAAACCAGGATGTAAAATAATAATAGATTTTATTGCAAAGAAAGAGAAAATATTTAATTTTAATGTTAACAATTTATAGATGACTGCTTGTCATGTGTGCGTCTGTGTATGTGGGGGAAGGAGGCTACATAATAAAAACTGTTTGAAAAGAATTTCAAGCAATAATCTAAATAAATTCCCCATTAGTATAAAATCTTTTATTGACTAAAATCCATTGATCCTATTAATTATACACATTAGTATATAATACATTTTTTATTGATAAAAATGCGTAAATCCCATTAATTACACACATCACGCGCGCGCATGCACGTACACGTAATGTATTCAATAACGTATTCAAAAACTTCCATTAAATAAATTTCTCTTTTCGAATAATTTAATTCATATGATGGATGAAACGAAGTTTTTATTTCCAGATAATACTTTGTACATGTATGGTCATTTTTAGAATGGTATTTACAGTCCGAACTTATTTTGGAGATCGTCATAAATATTCTTAACAGATATATGATATTAGATGAAATTAATTCGATGCTTTTCTTGAAGAAATTGAACCTATATTACAAAATAATAATAAAAATTCAATCATCGAAATATTTGTTATTTCTAATACTCTCCATCTATCGGGCAATTGACGAATTCTCTCTTGAAAAAAAAGAAAATAAATAAACGCTCAATTTCTTTAAAAAAAACGGAATAAATTTGCACATCTTTTAAGATATTATTAGCTAATAAGAAAGCTTTATATATTAGTATCTGGAGACTATATTTAAAACGATCTTCATATAAGGACAAACTAAATATCGCACATAGACTTTTCTTTATTTTTACGTGGAATATTTCGTGCTGATACAATATATGTAATAGTTTTTAAGATTATTCACATTTTACATTATTACACAACATGTTATTATATAATTAAATCGGAACAATTGCGATTTCATAAAACACACATACACAAATATAAGATAGATTATATTCGACATGATCAATTTATAATATTTGTTTTAAAGCTATATAAAAAGAACAATTTTGATTTGATTAAGTACTATTCCAGGTACTAATTATGTGAAGAAAGTATTCTCTTTGTCTTTCTGTCTCTACCTATACACTATGTACACACACATAAGCACGCACACGCAGGGAAAGGAAGAGGAAATAGGAAGGAGGGAGGGAGAAAGACTTTCTCTCTACAATTATACTTATATTAAGGAAACTGTTATAAAACTATCCTAACTATTTATATATTTCTTTGGCACATGAATTCACTTTTTTGTTCGAAATCATTTAATAGGTAATCTATATTTTTTATCACAAAGTCTAAAAAAAAAAGTATTTCCTAACATATATGTACATATTTCTACTATAAACTATATAAATTTGCACAATTCTACACTGCGCTCATAATTGTTTTACATTATTAAATATTTGCAAAATCTGCATTCTAGATCTTGTGTAATAACATATAATTCAAAAAGTAATAAGAGGTACATATAGTGATCAGTGACACACAATATAGCTCCTAAATACTGATACAGAAATTACATAGAAAAAACGATTACAAAATGCACGAAGAAATTTATTTTTTTGTCTTTTTATTATTACGGAAAATTTATAGAAAACTGTAGTTAATATCATCTTAAATCAATATGTTTATCAATATTCCATTCATGTATATATCAACATTTATCGAAAATTTACTGTAATAAGAACTAGTTCAAACTGTTATTATCTTCTTAAAAACACAAGTTTTAAGAAGCTGGTACACAACGTGGTTTACAAAGTTTATACACACTATGTGTTTTACAAATACAGATAATTATATGAGCTATATTTATGTGCATGTATAAAAGTTTTAGTTTTTTTTCAGCATTTTAATATAATTATTTAAACTTCTAATAAATTCTCTCTTTTTTACATTTTTTGAAGATTTGATAAAGTTTGTAAAACGACATATGTCATGATTTAACGATAAACATAACTTCGCAAAACAATAGTGAACGCAATGAGCAATGAAAAGTTATTTATGCTTTTGGTGTTCAGCAAACTATTTTGGACTTGAGTTGAATTCCGCATGCAGCGTGTTCATTGAACTTGGAGCGTTTTCGAATTACAATTAACTTATTCCAATTACTGCAGTACTTTTTAATTGGAAAGTACTTTCGAGATGTGGCTGAGATACGAAAACACTTTTTTGCAAAGGAATCTGAAATTTACCTGAGAGATGGCAGAAAATCGTAAAAAACGAGGACAAGTATTTTGATGACGGAGTTGTGTTGCATATATTATATATCTAATGTGAAAATATGCAAAAAATGACTAAAACTTTTGCACGCGTCTAATAATTCTCTTAAAAATATGCTTTTAGTTTGACATATTTAAATCATTTCATAATTAGAGAGAATTTCTTATACAACTTTTCTTAAGAAGAATGCTATGATAAATATGCGATTATTTACAACACACGAATTAAAAGTTAAACTAAGTTTAATAACAGTTCTCTCTATATACCGATATATTATACATATATCATTATCTGTTATTCGAAACTTATTATTACAAAATCGTAATACTCAAATGTTTTGTATTAATACTGTAAGAGATCTTTTACTACCACAAAATTATATATTCGTAGGACCTAGACCTATTATTGCATTTTTGAACACTCTATCAGACATCAAGACATATCATAAATGTAAAGAAATATAACAGTGCAATATATTACAACTACATTGAAACGTGAATATTGCACAAGGCTTTTAAAATTATATCTTTCTTCTAGTTTCACGGTTTTATATACAGTACGTTATCACAGAGACAAAGAACTACAATTTCGGAAAAACTTTCCTAACAAACTTAAAAAAATATGTCCTCGAGACTAACTACTTCGTTTAATTCGAGAAGGACTCTTCCATCGCCAATACCAACCCATCTCAAGTTGACTGAAACTAGTATTAAAAATCGACAACCCGATAAACAATATTGCATTAAACAAAGCCCATAATTGGAAGATCGGAGAGACAATGAGTGAGAATACCGTTATCCCTGAAAAGGAACTTATTTTATTAAATTATAATTTTACCGCAAACGCGGTATTACATTTAGAACATACCTGTCAATATACTCCAGAATCCAAACGCGATTCGCAGCGGTAGTATTTTTGCCATCGGCCAAATCTCAGCGGAGAACGCTTTGCGCTCGTAGAATTGCTTTAATATTACCTCCTTGTCAGACCATCTGTTCTCCAGCCACTTCCGTAAAGTCAAATCGTGCGCTGGTATATCCGCAAACGATATCCGCTTTATGTGGAAATGTACTTCGTCCGGGAATTTTCCCTTAATTAAGTCGGTTTCGGATTGGGGTATGTAGTCTGGATACGCTATCGTTAAATCATACACAGCATCCAGGAAACTCGCGCGTTGAAGATGTTGCACCAAATAAGCGAAGCCCGTCGTTTTCGGATGTAGGGTATAAGTATACAGTGGTAAATGATGTTGCATGGCGTATCTGTCCGACTTTTCCTTACTGCTCTCCGTTAAATCAGTGCCCTCCGGAAATATCAACAATTGCGTACGATTATCCAACGCAACCAAATAATCGAGAGTACGTGATAATCGGCCTCGATCTTCCTCCCAGCGTCGTGTTATGTAAAGGAAGCCATTCATTTGCATTATCCATCCTATTGCGGACGCACGCAAGGCGATTAAAGAATTCGGAGTTTTGTAAGCGTAAATAAGAGAAGAAATTATTAAAGAATGTTACCTGGACCGGGAATGTGTCGTATAGGATCCTTTAAAATGAATTTTAATTTGTGACAGGCTACACTGGGCATGCACGCTTGATACATTGCTGCCCATAGAAAATTCCAATCTACCCTTGTCCTGTGATTCATTATAAGCACGGCCGATTCATGGGGCGATATATGATCACCAGATACATAGATTTTCACACCCAACGCGTTCAACAGGGCCTAAAATATGTTTTGTAAATTTTATAATTACGTTATTTTTAATTCTATGATGATCGAAAATAATACTCATATTATAACAATAATGTTTACCATTATTTATATAATTAAAATAATAATGCATTCTTATAATGATTATATTATGATTTATAGCACTAATAGATTTATATGATACTCACGGTAGGATAGAGTTCCCAGCACGAAAATAATAGATCTCCGCATTTTCGGAATTTTGATGGACTGATTAATAATAGCGGTAAAAGCGGACAGGCGATAAATAAAAAGCCTGCTACTATACTACCATACCACAGAGCACAGTATAATATACCACGTACAAATCTATGCATTACACTCTAAGGGATGGATATCTGAAAATAACACGGAATCTCGATCTGAATATAAAACTTTTGACGGAGTCGCGATCAACATGGTGTATAAGATTTGTCTTCATGCTTAGAACGTTCCTTCTATGAAGACAATTGTTTTAACGCAACTTCACGATAACTTGATAAATAAACATTTCACATCTGACACATAAAGACATAAGAAAATTTTAATTAATTGTTTACGCTACTGGACTAAATTGTAAGAGATTAAAAACTTTCAGAAATCATGTTTTCAAAACTCGTTATCACATCGTGCATCGTGCAACAGAAGCACCTTTAACGGACATTAGATCTTAACTGTTTCCTTGTGAAACACTGTCTTCACTGGCTTCCTCCCGGTTTTGTTAGAGGGGCTTCTCCCCAGCCACTCCTTTCACCCTCATTCGCCATCCAATCTCTCCGTACTACTGGGTTGGAGGATGCTGTGTCGGACCATTATTGATCTGTTGAGCGCAGGAGACAGCTCTATGATCGGAATAAAAAGATTAATATGCATAGTGGTAGAAAATATTAAATCAAAATTATAATATTTGATTTAGCTTAATATAAGTGATTTTTAAAAATAAATAAATTTATTATATTCATATCAGCAGCTAGAGTCATGGAACTAATCCGGGTAATTTTTGAATATGTCTCGTACATGTATATTTTGTATACACTCATGCACAAAGTGTAGTTAAATGAAATTATATTTTTATTGCATATTGAAAAAAGAAATATACGTAAAATATATACGTTAAAAAAAGATATGCAATATGTTAAATTGTTAGAATCTAAATATAAAATTCATTTATATATTCGGGAAATATTTCAAAGATGATTATTTAAAATGTAATTAATTCAAGCTAACATATAATTTTATGTATATATATATACATCAATTTATCTTCATTTCGGTGGTTCTTAATTATAGCATGGCCTTAGTTTTCCGAGTGTCAGCTCTAGTTTTGGTCGTATATGTCATTATGGGTCAAACGCAGGACAACAGAATCGATTGTATTTTCTTGGATCGACCGTTATTGACATTTTGACTTTAACTTTCTTGTAAACAAGTTGATTTTGAGCACAAACACGTCATTGATATTGAACGTTATCCTACTGGTTACTGTTTACATTTTAAGCAATACTCAATACAATATATAAATCTAATTTACAAATTATTATATTTATAAATCGATAATCATAAGCTCAGTATCATGTATTATACTCATGGATTGAATAACTTTGTGTCTCCATTATTTTGACTTTATTGATTTAAATATAACTTTTTTTTAGTTGTACTACACAATATGTGTGTATAAAATTCTTTAGAATTACTTTCTTTGCTTGAAACCATTCCATTTTTCTATGATAAAAAAAAGAAAAAAAATAGAAAGGAATTCAGTGCCACAGGAAAATTAAAAAGATTTACAAATTCCTATTATATTGGAAATGTTAAAATATGTAAAATAATTTAATAATACACTCTTAGCTTTTATTTATTTTGTATTGCATTATCAAGACAAGTGGACAATAAAAACAATGAAATGCATTATATATTAATTGTATATTTTTTATATTTAATTATATATTATAATATAATTAATTTACAGTTTTGTATAATAAAAGAATATAATAAAGCACAATAGGCCCCGTACCGACATTTATACAATAAAATTACAGTTTAAAATGTAATTTTGTAATATATTACCGTTGCATACATAGTCACAAACCAATTTCTCCCAATTTTGTAATACTTTATATTTTTTATTACAAAACAATAGTAGTTATTTTTACACATACTTAATTTTATATAAAAGTTTATTCATGATAAAATTGTTATATATTTTTATATGTATCATTAAAATGGCTTATGCTTATATTTGCTCTCCCCGTGAAATTACAAATTATATTTACGTCACAGAATTAAAATCTTTATGGAATGAATATATCCGGATCTATTATATTTTTGCTCATATTTTAGTGAATCGTGAATCTATTACATTTTCCCGTTTCCTTCACTGTTACAGACGATATCCAGAATATTTATTGAAAAGCTGACGTGCGTCGTTCTGTATCTTTTCA
Source organism: Ooceraea biroi (assembly GCF_003672135.1). Lineage (NCBI taxonomy): Eukaryota > Metazoa > Arthropoda > Insecta > Hymenoptera > Formicidae > Ooceraea > Ooceraea biroi. Next base: position 6,431,166 of record NC_039506.1, read on the forward strand.
TCGTTTTTATTTATAACTGATGAATCACAAATCTTTTCTAGCCAATCGCAAGCCAGCTCATACTTGCTCAGTGCTATATAACATTTGCTAAGGAACAATTGATTCTCTAGATTCGCTTCGGTTGAAAATTTTTCTGCGCTTTGGAAGCTTTCGATTGCATCTTCGTACGAGGCACTTGGAGGTTCTGAGAATAATGTTGCGGCAACCTAGAACGAAAAAGAAAATGGATACAAGATTTTATTACATATAGGATTAAGTACTCGCTTAAACTGTGCATTTCTCGACGAATTCCAACCCAATATCTTTTCTTAGCAAAAGCAAAAATTATTTTTCGCTTCAATTTTCTAATATATATTTTCATATAATTTAAACTTATGAATATCTCGACTTTTTATGCGAGAAAGAGAGAGATCGGTTTAAATTTATAAAAAATTTACAATTTTAAGGTGTGCTTGATATGACGTTTCTATATCTGACATTATGTTAAACTTTCAGGGGGATTAAGTACCTTCCTCTCTATCCAACCTAAATTAGCTACTTCATATCTGAATCTGCCGAGCAGATGATGTAAATCAGCATCATTTGGATCAATTTCCAAGGCGTTTATTACATGCTCCTTAAAACGATAACCGTTCTGTATTTTCTCTGCAATTGGTAAAAAGTCACTATATACACCTATGAGTATGGCGCACCATTTGTGTAGATCTGCGTTGGGTATAATAAGAAGCTTTTCGGAAGCATTAATTCCTGAAAAAATTACATTGCAATTATTCCATATAAATACAATACGTGAGGTATACATATATTAGATTAAGAAATAATAATAAATATAAAATAATAAGTATAAAATAATAATAAATTTAATTATATACCTGCAAGGATAATATCTTTTCTTACATTTGGATCAGCGATGCAATTTGAATATTTATAACATATTCTGGCATATCTCCATACTATATCTACATTATCTGGATAAGTGCCCGCAAGATTATGTAATTCAAAATGATCATTCTCTTCATGTCCCTCCTGATGATAGTGCACATCGAAGATGGAAAGGTCTAATCCAAGGCGGGTGGCTTCAGTTGCCCTGAATCACTAAACATATAATCTCTTCCTTCTTTTCAATCAGAAGTTTTGTAAGACAGAAAATCGAAAAATTATGAATTCTGTCCTCTTCTTGCAGCGAAGGTACTCATGCACGTACACATAATACAGGTATAATGTATAATTTTTTCAAAATTTGTAATAAGACTTATAAACATTAAATCAAAAATAATCATTATGTGTAAAAAGATTATCTTTGCGATATTAAATCGCATTTAAAATCAGAGCATAATAATTACATGACTGATATACAAGCAATAAACTGACCTGTTTTCAATGTCGCTTATGCCATTTTCGCTATCGGAACAATCAAAAAATTCATCGTCCCCGATATCTGTAGCTGTCGAAAAAGCGTCTACATCAGTGTCGTCGTTCTTTGTAGAATATGTAGTGTCATTTTCACGTCTGCGATTAAGTTTCTTTTTTCTTTGCTGACTTTGTTGGGCTCTAAGTTAAACAAATAAAAAACCTGTTCAATCTATTTTAATATAAACACATGTCGTATATTTGGGTCAGTCGAAAAGTTCGGTATAAACTTTGCACCTAATAGCACATGTTTGTAACGAAATTATATCTTGGCCAATAAATAAATAAATAATTTTTAATTATATAATTACTAAAAAACCTGGCAAAGAATGACGTTTTAAAAACATTCTATACATATATCAATAACAAGAGAAAATATTAATAATAACAAGATAACATAAGTTACCTTAGTCTTTCCAATTCTGCTTGAATCTCTGCGAGGCGACGATCGACCTCGTCGAGATGAGCAGTTTTCATTGCATGCTGTTGTTTCTCTAAAACTTTCTGATAAATGAAGATACTAGCTGCGCTTATAACACCGATCGTTGCACCGATCGCCGCGGCAATTAGATGCGTCTGTAATTGCTGACTCATTTTGATCAAAGCGAACTTCCACTTGTACGATCTAAAGACAAAGAGGTACAGTTAACATCGGGTCTGGCAAATCTAGAAAGCGGCCGGCACGCAAACGTTCCGCACTGACATTGAGATGCGCGTTGCTCAGCACATATCTGAATTTTCGTGAACTGTGACCCGGGGGGCACGAATTTGCCGCGTTTATCAAGTGACGTCACAATCTATCCAAGTGCATCGTATATTCCAGTCGTTTTATCGCGTTTCGACGAACGTCATCAGGGATCATTGAAACAAAGTTGGAATTCTACTTGCTTGGCATCCTTTTCGTCACGGAGTGTCCACCAGAGGATCTCGTAGATTAATTAATCGCCGAGTAATTTATCACGTCGACACCACTTCAATGTCACGTGTTGTTTTTTTACGAAAGTCCAGCGGTACGCATACGACTTAAGAGGCAATTGCCACGGATTGACACGAACAATGCGATTGTCATTCCTCCTTCCTCTGGCGCGACTACTCCTTTCTCTTTAACCGTTACTTCGAGTTTTGATTAATTTCTCGAAATTGCTACTTGTTCGTACCATAACCTCGCGCTTCCCGACATGCCCTCTCGTGCCGAGTATCGCGATTTCACCGCGACTTAGGGCGGTACAGGGCGGTATTCATAATCGATTCTTATAACGGTATACTATCCGCTAGATGCGCAAATTAATGCGGTGCTCTTTTTGAAGAAATGAGACTAATACATATTCGGAACGCGCTTACAACGCTTCTGAATTTGGACCTAAATGTACAAAAAGTTAATAAACATGCCAATCTTCGAAATGTTCGCCATTATTTTTTAATACTTTTCTCTGTCTATCCGGCAGCTGATAAATCTCCTCTCAAAATAAAGAAAAGGTTCAATTTTTTCAAGAAAAAAAGAGCACAAAATTAATTTGTGCAGTTATCTCTATCTCAGAGTCAAAATCCGTAATCGTATGATTTTCCCATTGCTGATAAAATCGTCATTACATACAGATAAGAAATATATCATTACTGTCACTATTTACTTTATTATACAGCGTCATTTCGCAGAGTACACACGAAGAGTGCAGCAGAAGCTTAGGCATTTACAAAGGACAGTCTCCGTAAAGGACTGTTTATAAAATTGAAGCTCATACAAAATACGAAGACTGCCCGTTCGAGAAAATTACACCCAGAAAGAATTCTTTTAAGTTTGAGCCGCGCATTAAATGCACGGCTGAACTGCTTAACAAGACTGTATTAAAGCCACTTTACAGTATAAAGATGATTCTTCTTATATTTTCTGTATAATACATTTCTCTAAACTATATGTCCAAACCCTGTTCACTCGCGTCGCAAATTTTCAAGTCTCGCTTGCAAATCCGCGTCAGCGTCCGCAAGATTGCTGCCTTCCTCGTTACCCGCTGCAGCGGCAACTGGCTGCTTAGATCCAGCTACGCTCAACGAACCAGACGCCTGTGGTAGTCCAGACAGCTGATCCGTCAATTGCAGACCCAATTCGTCCAACACCTGAGCGACGACAGCGTCACTGGAAGAATAAGTGAGGTGTATCAATTTTCAAGAATAATAATAAATTGACAGCAATAATCGCTTCGTATTTTAACAAAGGATATTTATATATGCACATAAAAATACTTCAAATACCTTTCTTCCTCGTCTCCTTCGTCTTCCATCGCATCATCTATCGCATCATTCATTATTTCTTCCTTCATATCCATTATTTCTGACTGCTTCTCAAATTCTTGTAGTATCTTTTGTATCTGAGGTAAATTTAATTGTCTGCAAAAAAGAAATGAGAAGTGTGGATCTAATTATTTAATAATAAAGATGCACTAAGCTGTCGACTATGTGCTTTGTACGTTTCAATAAATATACGTTATATCAATAAATGTGATTTAACGAGATACTACTTGGCATTAAATGCAGATTAGTAAATCATGTTGTACCCACTTGTTCATATTTTGCATCGCTTTTGTTACTCCCTTCATAGCTTGTGCCATAGTATTCTGAGAACGGAGAGTCTGTATTTTTAAAGATACTGCCTGAATATTCGCCTTCATTAGCATAAATTTCTTTATGTAACGCCTTGTCCTGACCAAATCTTTTGCCATGATTTTGACAGCATCCTGTAATTTGACAAAGAGGAATAACGATTTATTCTAAATTAAATGACAGTGGAATAAAGGTTAGGTTACCATTTGTCCATCTTTTGCGAGCTTTTTTATGTCAGCTATAATTTTCTTTTCCTGTTGCTCCATTCGCACTCTTTCCCTGTCCAGATCCCGCATCGCCTTGTTCAATGCTCTTTGATTCTTCCTGAGCATCTCCTCGGGAGTGATGCGTTTGCCAAATAACCACTCCATGATTTCGGAACTGTGACAAGTTATTCAATAAAATTTACCCGTAAATCGTATTAGATCACACAGACCTAATTAATGGACAATACATAAACAGAAATAATAATAATAATAAAATAAAAAATCTTAAAACGACACTTTAATCATGTCAAAGTTTAAATTATGTTAAAACAGCGATTCACACTCACTCCGATTATAAATTAATTGTTACTGTATTGTTGGATGGATTAATTGCGCTACATTCTATCGATTAATTCACGCATACTTCATACATATATACAACTTTCTTTAGAATTTCAGATACGAAAGAACTCAACACTGCGTAACAGCCTGCATAGTTCGTAAATCAAATTCACGATCACGAGAGATGTTCAAGATCAAGTTCCGCGATCAATTTTCCGTTCCATATCTTTTGATGTTTTACCGCAAACGGGTAAAGATAAAGATGTTATTTATCTTTAGTTTATCTATTCACGATTATTTCACGACGTGTTACCCGCTAGAAACTGAGCGTACGTCGCGGAATAACAAATCTTATTTTACCGAATATTTTTTCCGTTAACGGGATACTCCTTCTGATTATCTAGCAATTCTCCTCACAGAGTTTCAGACAACGCCGAGAATGACATCACGAACGGTAGTTTGGGTGTTTTGACAGATGAGAACGTAGTATAGCATCCAGTGCATGACGCATAACTCGCGCGCATGCGCACGTGTCCTATGCACGCTGCACATTCGAGAATTCATTTCTTTTAATAGAGAATATTTGATGGAAATTAATTAAATTAATTCTGTTTTTTGATAACAGATAAAGCTATCTTATATTGTGAAATACCTAAAATATTATTTACATATTACAAACAGGCATATAATAAATATTACATGAATATTAAAAAGGAATAAAAGAACATCCGGAGACCGTTCTCTAGAATTTAATGTTAATTTAATTTAGAATTAAAAAAGAAAAGATTTAATGTACATACGAGATAAAATATAATTGCGTGTATTGCACAAAGAGTAATTTTATTCGACATACCGTAAGTATATAAAACACACAATTTGCATCTTGCGTGAAAAAGCACAGCATACAGATGGATATTTTATTTACTGAAAGAATCAACACTTGGACGTATAGGGAAAGAAGAATTGGGTTTCTGATTAAAAAAAAAAATCCAACTGTTACAGCTGCTGATACTCGTTTAATCCCACGTTTTCACTCGAAGTTCTGGCTCGAGGATAGACCAGTTTGGCGATTGTTTCTCGCTAGACAGCCAATTAAAATCGTCGATACAGTTCCAGTTGTTGACCTTCGGGTCGAGGCCGGCTAAATTAAAGTGACTCGTCTGATCCTCGTAGGACCAGTTGTAGGGCGCCACGCGGATCTTTGTACAATCTTCGATAATCGCCCTGCTAGTGACGTGCAAGTAAATGGTACAGTCCGTCGACGAGTGTAGTCGCAACTGCTGACACGCGAACGCGAACACGCATTCGTCGCAATTGTGCGCGAAAACCGAGGACGTTACTGGTCCGACTAATACGGTGCACTTCTTCAGATTCACCATATGCAGGGTGCTGGGCGTGCCGTATATCCGTACAGTACAGTGAACTAGATCAGACAGCAGGATGTCATTCTTATTTACATTCTCGGCGTCTAAAATTAGTTGCTCGTCGATCTTGCCTAGGAGCATGCAAGCGCTGTCTCCGTACTTGCTCGACGACTTGTTCTGCTTGGTCGTGCCGTTCACGTTCACGATGCCTTCTGATATCTTGAGATCCTTGAGGCCGTCCGTGATGTCGTGTCCCTTGTCGGACGGTTTCTTTAAAATTCTACGATTTTTAAATCCAAACTTTTTTTTAGGCAAGAGTTTCATCTCCAGTTCGGAGGCTTGATTCTCCAGCAGCTGCAAATTCTCCTGGGCGCGCCTTATGTCGTAAACCTTCAGAAACATCTTGGATTGCAGTAAATAGTTCTTGAGTAATTGGATCTCTTTGTTGGTCTTCTCGAAGATTCCTGGCAAGGCCGAGGACGAGGTGCTAGGCGCATCGTCCAACATGTCCTTGATTTTCTTGCACGAGGCATAAAACGTCTCCTTAAAGTAACCGCTTTGCTCGGACTCTACGGCGAGCGATTGTCGTTCCTCTCTTCGTTTCTCAATGACATTCTTCCGTTCGCGATCCCTTTTTATGATACGGTCTGGCAAACTGCCCTCTATGAGCTCCGTGGGATCCATGCTGATGTACAAATGCTATTTTTCGATGTTTGTGCCGTCTTGAGTCTCTAAGCTCCTTAGATGTTCCTGATTCATATATATTTTAGGTTGCTTTTTGTACAATTTATAGAACTCGTGTTTCTCTGATGAATGTGGTGGAAGATGCTGAAATAATTTCCAAAAATAGTATTATAAAAATGACAATCATGTAATATTAAAAATAAAACTGAAATGCTTATTTTATAGAAAAATTGTATAATTTAAAAAAAAAACTACCTTTATAAGTTCTTCTTCATCAGGTGTAACCATTTGAAAGAGGACATATCCTATACCTCCACCGATAGCTGTCCCTATTACAGTTTTTAAGAATGCTGCTGCCATGAAGATCTAATGCTCATTGCGTTCCTCTGACCAGGTGGTGTAATCGAATGTCCTTAATTGATTGTTGCCAGATAGTGTTTCCCCAACAACGTAGTAAGTCTCCAATATGCTTGGGAAATGTTGATGCATACGATATCTGAAATCTAATGTGCTTTGGTTAGAATTTGAACAAATTGACAGACTAATCCAATCGCAGATTAACAAAACTGAGACAGCGTTGTTGAAATGAAGAAAATCATTTTGTTACGATACACACGTCTTGACGATTCTTATTAATTTCTTACAAAGGCGAATTCAACAGTTCTTACGTTAACTGAAATTAAAAAACATTTCTCACAACTGTATTTGTCAGTCTTCATTTTGATCCCGTTCGTCGAATTTCGAATGTGCGTTTAGTATCTCGAGTTTCTGAAGTTTCAGGTGCAGAAAACGTGACGTAACTCGACAAAAATGAGATTTAACGAGATTAGAGTTACCGAAGATGTACATGAGAACAATTGTATTCGAGATGCATAGATCGCGAAGCGGAATAACCTCAACTACTACGGAAGCAGATAGGCAATTAATTCACCTTGTGAGGTATTCATACAACGCCAAATTCCGTACGATCCGAGTAATAGTGCGCCCTCAAATATAAGTAATGCCTTGCCACCCTTCTTGAGCGTCTGTACGAAACCCGATTTTGGCTGTTTCGTGATCATGCTAGGGATAAACGGCAGGATTTCCTAAAATGGAAATCATCAATACTGCGGCATAGGAGACACGTAACGAGACATGGACATCGCGCAACATCGCGACTGATCGTGACTTAAATATCATGGAAAGGGAGGGGCACGAGACAATTCCGAAGGAAGTGAAAGATAATTAATACGACATATGTTTATACATTTATGTACATGAATCGTGAATACGATAATGATACTAACAGTAAATATACCATTATTTTGCATATAACGTGCAACATTTGTCGAACAGAATGATCTAAAATATTACGCAAATTAATTCGGTGCTCTTTTTTAAAGAAATTATGTTTTTTTGGGAGGGAGGGAGAACAGAATTCGTCAACTACCCGATAGATAGAGAAAAGTATTAGAAAATAATAGCGAATATTTCGAAGATTGACGTATTTATTATGTTTTTTGTAAATAAAGGCTTATTACCATACCATCAATCACAGCACTCATCGCGCTAGGGATGTTGCAATTCACCAAAGCATCGGGCTCTTTGATTGGTCTGTCGACCACAACGGCACCCAAAGAGGTCGAGAATCTCGAAAATCGAACAGCTGATCGATAGGAATCTGGTGCTCGTGAAAACTCGTATGTTTCCGCGCGTCAGTCATATGCAGTCATATGATTTTGTGAGAGAAAAGGGCGAGTCGTGAGACCCCGTGTTTAGTTTGACGTTACGGATCTGTCGCTCAAACGTGATCAAGAAAAATGAAAGGGTGCATGTTCAACATCGACGGCGGCTACCTGGAAGGTCTATGCCGCGGTTTTAAGTGTGGTATCCTGCAGCAGAGCGATTACCTAAATCTCGTTCAGTGTGAAACGCTTGAAGGTGCTTGCTGGAGAAATTTATCTCTCTTAAATTACTCTGTGCATGTCTAAACATATTTATTTGCCATTACGACCGATCATTGTTTTAAAGACGTAACTTTGAGACGATTTATAAGCACAGAAAATAAGATCGAAAATTTGTCGAATCTGTTAGCTATGACGCTTAATTAATACTTGCGTAAAACAAATCATGTGCACTTCTTTTTGTTCGATTATCGATCGATTATTTATTTAGATCTGAAGCTGCACTTGGCCGGTACAGACTATGGCAGTTTCTTGGCGAATGAACCATCTCCACTTTCTGTCAGCGTGATCGATGACAAACTGAGGGAGAAGCTGGTCGTAGAGTTTCAGCATATGCGCAATCATTCCGTTGAGCCTTTGTCTCAATTCCTCGATTTCATCACTTATAGCTACATGATCGACAATATCATTCTACTGATCACTGGTACATTGCATCAGAGACCTATTTCAGAATTGATCCCAAAGTGCCATCCACTTGGCAGCTTTGAACAAATGGAAGCGATTCATGTTGCTGCAACACCTGCTGAACTGTACAATGCTGTATTGGTAGACACACCTTTGGGTATGATGATCTTGATTGAAACTATATTTTTAATGATACATAATTATCATCATTATTTCCTTAAATCTTGCAATGGATCTATTCTGTTGTAGCGCCTTTCTTTGTTGATTGCATTTCTGAGCAAGACTTGGATGAAATGAATATTGAAATAATAAGAAATACGCTTTACAAGGCCTACTTGGAAGCATTTTACAAGTTCTGTAAAGAACTTGGTGGTACAACTGCAGACACTATGTGCGAAATACTTGCTGTAAGATATTTTATTTTATAGAAATAACAAGAAATGATAACACTGTTTAGCGCCATCCTCGTACTTGTAGTTTGAAGCAGATAGAAGAGCGATCATTATAACGATTAACTCGTTTGGAACCGAGTTGGGTAAAGATGATCGTGCAAAATTGTATCCACGCTGTGGACGCTTGAATCCAGATGGACTGGCAGCTCTAGCAAGAGCCGATGATTATGAACAAGTGAAGGCTGTAGCAGAATATTATGCAGTAAGTAAAGTTTTAAATAAATGCGATCAGAGAATTATTAATTATAGAAATACGTATCACATAATCTTCTTGATCGATTTTGCTTAATTTCAATATTTAAATAGGAATACAGCGCCTTATTTGAGGGAGCTGGCAATAATCCTGGTGACAAAACTTTAGAAGATAAATTCTTCGAGCACGAGGTACGACACACACTCGTAATAAATAAAAAAACTATTATAACGTATGAACATTAGTAACATACTCTACATTAAATATGTATTTTGTTTTAATATATAATAATAGGTCCGTCTGAATGTCCATGCGTTCCTTCAACAATTTCACTTTGGGGTATTCTACAGTTATCTGAAATTGAAGGAACAGGAGTGCCGTAATATCGTTTGGATTGCCGAATGCGTCGCTCAGAAGCATCGCGCCAAAATAGACAATTATATTCCTATATTTTAAATTAATTGGGTACATTAAACCAATGGTGTATACCGATTATTGCATATTCTACAGTAATATATATAATACATAATGCTAAAATAGTTAATCATAGTTTTTCTGCAGTATTGCAAATAATGTAAAATCATAATTTTATTTTCATTGTTATCAGGAACGTTTTTAGAAGTTGTTTTGAGAAATAATATAAATAAGAAATTAATTTTAAAGAATTAAATGGAAATATATATATATCACGTAAGCATCAAATATTCACAATGTATCAAAAAATTATTACTTGGAATTGTTATCGTCATACATTTTATGAAAGTTTAAACCGTATAGCGAAATTTGTGTACATAGCGTATTTTATTCTACCTTCAATGTAAGTTACTCACATATTATTCTGTATAATTATAATTTAAGAATATTGTAAAGTAATAAAAATATATTGCATTCCAGATGTTTAATGTGATAAACAATTATTTTTGATTGCATATAAAAACATACACGCGCGCGCGCGTGTGTTTAACAATTTACTTCTTTACTAGATTTACTTTATATTGATATTGATAATAGTGTGCCTGTGTACCTTTTTCGCAAATTTTTGGACAGAGTTCTGGTAATAAGAAATAATTTATTATTGTGTACACTTTCCTTAAATTTATCACTAGATTTATTGGTAATCTATTTGCATATTTACATATTTTTCTCGAATACAGTTCTTATGTTCCAAGATATTTCTCGAAACTTGAAAAGAAATTTAAATTAAAATTAAATCTTTATTCTTTCTTTCATTAGCGGCACTTTCTTTTGGCAAAGTAAGGTCTCATAATATATACATATATATATAAATATATGTCTTTTACTATCAAATATAAATAAATACAGTTTCAATTCAGTTTTATTGTAAAAAAAGGAAGTATAAACTTTTATCTCTTAGAGATATGTTCACTCTCGCACTGCATTCGCTCCCCGTCGGTTTCTCTGTTTTTGTTCGAATGCGTTTCCTCATTTTTCATCGAGTTCACATTAACTACTTGTAGAGATGAAGGAACATTGTTTCCATGTTTTATCGTGATGGGTGAAGGAGGTGTGGGTGCAGACATTGTTTTATTTATGCTATTTGCTACAATTGGTTGATACGTTGCTAAACTTTTCAAACCAATTACTTCTGGATTTTCTTTCCAAAACCGATCACCAATAATATCATCCACCAAAGGAACCACGGCGGATTTCAACCTTCCTGTGCCGTCAGGTACCAACTTGCGAATGAGCGTTGTGCCCTTTCTAAACATTGCTGGTTCATTATTGTAATTTATACCAAATTCTTGAAACAGCAACTCATTTTTATGCGATGCTAAAGTACCCCTAAGCTTTTCTTCGGCCTGGAATATATACAATATTTTCATATTTAATCACGAAATTATATTTTTTCAATTATATGTTTTTATGAATTATTCTGAAGTATTATTTGTATACATAAATCTTAAACAAAATTTTTATTAAAGTTTGCTTTTAAAATATACTGAACAATAAATGGCCTGATCTTTAATTTCAACTTTAAAAAAAGTTAATAATAAGTTAATTCTGTAATTAAATTTAATTGCTACATAAAATGTGTATATAATTATATGATATAAATGTAACATTTTATATAATATCTTTTTATATCATATGTAGTTCTTGCTTTTCAGAATACAATGGTAAATGCGCTTACCTGATTTGGAGTTAATTTTCCTTTCAAAACAAGATTCCAAAAACAAGTATTATACAAGTTGTTGACATGTACATCAGCCTGTCGCCAAGCTAGGTAATCCCTTAAATTCTTATCGGTTGGATATAATATAACACGAGCATCAAAGGAAGGTGGATAATATAACTCTTTGCCTCGTAATAAATGTGGCCAATGATAAACATATGCCGAAGCAAACAATGAATTTACATTTGATAATAATTTCCATGCTGAAACAAATAATATGTGTATACGTAATAATGAAAAAGTATTATTTCCACAGAATCATAATCAATATTTCGACAACTAATCATGTAAAATTTCAATTGTTGGCATTTGTGCATTTTATCTTGAAAAGAGGATGTAATATAGGAACAAAAACCATAATATTAATGAAATAATATTGCAATTACATAAATACATTACAGACACAAGAAACGATACATAAGATAAAGAATATGATATAAATGTTGGAAATCATACATTTATAATCAAACATGAAATAATTTCCTTCCTGAACTCACTAAACTTTAATTACAGTAAATAAATAATAAACAAGTACTGTATATTATATGAAATTGATATCGAGTTATGTGCGTACATGCACAATGTAATACACACTTACCTCTACGCTTGTAGAGTAGCGTGTCCTTTCGGAAGACAAACGAGTACTCGTCGCTCTGGCCGAAGCCCAATATGATTTCCTTGAAGTCTTCCATAACTGTGATTGCGGCGCGATTCATCAGCTCGAGAGCAGCCACATCGTTCGGCTTGGCGAACTGATGCGTCTCACAGAACCTGGAGAAATTCCTGCCGTCTATTCTGATCACGATCCAACAATTCGGCAAACAGTTGTCATCCCGCTCGAAATCCTTCACGTATTCGAATTTGCTTTTCGCCATCGTCGTCAAGCTTATGTGCCGGTACGAGGCCGCTTGCTTGCCCCAATTAATGAGATTCAGGAAAACTCTGCTCCTCATTCGTGCACGTTACGGGAGACACGACACTGATTCTCAGGTTGTGACATGCGGACAATATTCATCGAATATTGAAATCAGTACTCAATATTCTGTCAATCGAATCAAATTGCAGTTTTCAATTCACCATTCGCTCCAACACTGCAGATAGAAGCAACGTGAAATATCAACCAAACATCAACAGATTTTTAAAAGCTCGAATATCCCGACTGCTGTTGAATACCGCGTGTATACAGTAGCGTAATTGATGTACATATACGTACCACGAGTCCACGAGATGGAGCGTGCATGACCGAAGTCAGCTACTATACTAGTATCGTCATCTGAACTTTTCTCTCACTCACTCTTTCAGTTTTCGCTCCGACTGCGTTCAGAAAACTCACTCAACGATTGCGCAACGGCTGTGTTTTCTGAACGCACTCATTTATTTCTCTCCTGCCTTTCACGTGGTGTTGCGAGTTTTGTATTTGTGAGGTATTGCCGGTGTAGTTATTCTTGTTAGGTTATGTTTTACTCTTTGACAAAATACATATTTGAGCGATAAAACACGTGTTTAATATATGAGAAAGTAAAACAAGTGATGTACTATCCATGTTCTCTATGTTGTAATTTTCATATTTATTACACATAATTCACGCAGTGAAACAGGTGAATAAACTGTGATATATTAATGTACATAGTGCATGAGAATTGAAATATATTTATATGCATGATTGTGTCGCATATTTCAAGTCTTTCAGTACTTTGATTTCTGATAATCTAAATATTTAGTTTAAATTAAAATATTTAGTTTAGAAGACACGCGGACCTACGTCTTCTCTCTCTCTCGAGCGTAGAAAATTCTATACAAAATTATTAATATGCTGCTATTTCTTAATAAGTTTTACACTTTCAGGCAAACTACAAAGATATCAAAATGATGGGTAAATACTATAAACAACTTGTTACACCAAAACATGAAAATGTTAGTTATCTATTGTTCTCAGTATTTACTGCAAATGACATAAGAAATTTAAGTGTAATGAAAATTAGGACACCGTTGTCATTTAATATACTTGGTCATCCACTGAAAGGTGGATTATATGATCCATCCTTAGGTAAAACATTTTATTCTATTATTTTATTTTTAGCATATTTTTAAAAGATTTATTTTATTATTAGGAGATATTCTTACAAACACTCATTTAAAACATTTAATTTATTCTAGGCCCAATGATGGATAATTCCGAACCTTGCAGTACATGTTCGTTTAGCGCTTCGAGATGCCCAGGTCATTTTGGACATATAGAATTGCCAGTACCCGTTGTTAATCCACTATTTCACAAAGGGTTGTCCACGTTGCTCAAGCTTTCGTGCTTACATTGTTTCACTTTTCAAATACCAGTGCACATTAAGCTGTTGTTGTCTGCAAAATTGAAGTTGCTTCACGAAGGACAGCTCAGTGATATCGATCATTTAGATCAGGAAGTATCATCCATGATGTCGCAGCTGAAGTCAAAGAATGCCAAAGATAAAGAAAACCAAGCGGAGTATGTTCGTGAAATAATTGACACTTATGTGGAGAACGTCCTCGGCAGGATGAGATTCGGCCAACCTATGTTCCAGGAGTGTGATGGAAAGCAGGCCAATATGAAGAATATTATTACTCAATGGCACACGTATATCGACAGTATACTCAAACAGTTTCTTAGAAGTAATAAAACTTGCATGAATTGTCATAAGGGTCTATCGCAAATCTCAATGCTACAAAATAAGATAATGATAAACAATGCAAGAATTGGCGGCAGGTTGCTCTCCGATCAAGTGATACACAAAGTGGAGGCGATGATAATTATGCCTGAACAGTCTAAGGAACATATGCGGCAATTATGGAACAACGAAAAGGATTTCCTCAAAGCAATTATGCCGTGCTTGCAGTTAGTCGACATCGAGTATCCCACTGACGTATTATTTTTCGAAGTAATACCCGTCCTACCGCCGGTTGTGCGCCCGATCAACTTCGTCGATGGACAAATGATCGAGCATCCTCAAACGCAAGTTTACAAGAGCATCATACAGGATTGCCTCGTCTTAAGGAACATCATACAAACCATCCAGGATGGCGGCACCGAACACTTGCCCCAAGAAGGTCGACTCGTGTTCGAACAAATAAGGGGGCAGACAGCCGTGGAGAAGTTGCACAATGCTTGGCAGACGTTGCAGACCAACGTGGATCACCTGATGGACTGCGATATGAACAAAACCGCGGAATCGGTCAACAGTCAAGGCCTGAGACAAATTCTCGAGAAGAAGGACGGCATCATTCGGATGCACATGATGGGCAAGAGAGTGAACTTTGCTGCACGTTCGGTCATTACTCCAGATCCTGAATTGAACATCGACGAGATCGGCATTCCCGAGGATTTCGCTCTCAAGTTGACGTATCCTACGACTGTAACGCCGTGGAACGTCGTCGAGTTGAGACAATTGGTCTTGAACGGGCCCGACGTTTATCCTGGCGCGGTCATGGTGCAAAATGAGGATGGGTCGGTACAAGCCATCAGCAGCAGCGATTGTACGAAGAGAGAGGCTGTCGCGAAGCGTTTGTTAACGATAAGCGACAAGATCAGCGAGTGCCACGTAGGTATTAAAGTGGTACACCGGCATCTCCAGAACGGCGACATATTGCTATTGAACAGGCAACCGACGTTGCACAAACCGAGTATCATGGCTCATAAGGCGCGTGTTCTCAAGGGAGAGAAGACGTTGCATCTTCATTACGCGAACTGTAAAACGTACAACGCGGACTTCGACGGCGATGAGATGAATGCGCATTTCCCGCAGAACGATATGGCGAGAAGCGAAGCGTATAATATAGCTAACGTATCGAATCAGTATCTCGTCCCGAAAGACGGGACCCCATTAAGCGGCCTTATACAAGATTACATGATATCCGGAGTGCGACTGACAACCAGAGGTAATTTCTTCTCAAAAATCGACTACATGCAGCTGGTTTACACCGCACTGTCCACGTCGCAAGACGAAATCATCTTTTTACCGCCAGCTATCGTCAAACCGAAGCGACTGTGGTCGGGCAAACAAATCGTATCGACCATTATTATCAATGTTATTCCCCCTAATACTGCGCGAATTAATCTGGTATCCAAGACGAAGATCAGCGTAAAGGAATGGCAAGTGGAGGCGCCACGACGCTGGAAGTGCGGAACGGAATTTAAAGATCCAATCGCCATGTCGGAAGCTGAAGTCGTAATTCGCCACGGAGAGTTATTGTGCGGGGTCCTCGACAAAACTCACTACGGCGCGACCCCTTACGGCTTCATCCATTGCGTTTACGAATTGTACGGAGGCACGTACGGCAACAAGATGCTAAGCGTGTTCGGAAAGCTGTTCCAGGCGTATCTCCAATACGAGGGATTTACTCTCGGCGTGGAGGATATTTTGATAACTCGTGAAATCGACAAGAAACGCAAGGAGATCATCTCCGATTGCAGAACAGTCGGAGAGAACGTACAAAAATCGCTCGCGAAGGTACCGGATGACACAGCGGCGGACGAAATTAAAGCCACATCTCGTGGCGCGGAGCAACTTTAAATGGACAAAGAAGCCCGAAAAACCGAGGCAGGCAGAGCGACCATATAGCCGAACGCGTAACGAGCGGATGTATAGGCGCGACGATCGCTAGCTTATCCGCAAAGAAGAGCACGGCGTGACGTAAACGACGATCAAACAAGTATCAGCTGTGTTGCAGTCATTGTTCCCTGGGTCGCATCGGTCCTGGCGAGCGGATCCTGCCCCAGTTCGTTTCCGTCGAGCACGTCGGTGAAGCAGCACGGAGACACGAGGATAGTGGTGACTGGTCGTTGACGCGAGGAACACGCGCGGAGACGTGACCACTTTATATAGACCCGTTGAGCAGCAAGTAGAGAGGAGAAAAAAAAGGTGGAAGACTAGGCCAAGACTTTTTCGCGCTTGACGCAATCGTGGCCGCGTGTGTGCTCCAGCTTCGGCCCTAGCCCCAGCTAGCCAACCGCCAGCGTTAACCTTGGGGGACATATCGTGTGAAAAAACGGGGCGTACGCGCGTAAGCCTGGCCTCGAGCAGCAGTCGGACGACGGTGGACTCGCTCCGCCACGCGTAAAAGCTCGTATTCTCTATCGGCTACTCTACGACCACGGACGAGCACCATCCCTTAGTCCGGACATGGATAACTATCGTAACGTATGGGATTCAGTGAACATTTTTATTTTCAAGTACGCAACACATATACATACACACAAACACACACGCACGTACACACAAGCGCGAGTGCTTTGACAGAGAGATTTTTACCCGTGACAAAATCGTCCGTACGATCGTTTCAGAGAATCTTCAGAGGTTTCTTATTTATTTCTTGCAAATTATTTTTTATTTGCTTTTATGGCAATGTTTTGTGCGCGTTGTAGCTATATTCTTTTTTTTATTTATTTATTTAATATGCAGTTCACGATAATTTTGGAAAATTGCAAAATATAAATACTGTTGTTTAAATATAAGTTGAAATATAAAATCACGAATTATTATTAAGTAAGGTATTGCATACTGTCAGTTTATTATCGCGAACAATATTCCAGTGTACACGACAGTTAATGCAACAACAGCATCGAATGGTGGCGTATCTTCTGGACTACAGCAAAATGGAGCTAAAGCAGACTCCGGTGGACTTCCATGCTAACGGCAACTTATTATTGGAATCAGATAATGACGTCCAATGGTGTAAACAGGGAAGAATCAGAGTTGGGACCCCCGAAGATAATGGACAACTATCAAGATATTGTGAGACTTATCGGACAGCATCTAAAACAGTCGCTTTGGAGTACGTAAACTACAATTTAGAATTCTCAATACAATAATTCCGATTAAATCATTGATCGAACTAGTCTAATCAGTTTAATAACAGCAAACAATAAAATTTACATATTAGCTGCAAACACGGATATTTTCTTCTGATTTATTTGTCTAAGAAAATGTGACAGATTGTGTCTGCATGATGGGGCAGAACTAATTATAGAACTTTGAAATATAAGTGCAGCAGTATACGTATCTGCTCATTATATTTTACGATACAGCACAAAGGTGCACAGAGTAAAATATTCGAGTCGTTAAGATATGCCGGGAAGTTTCTAAACTATATTACATTACCAAATCATCTTGATAGCGGTCAGAAATACCAAGAGTTGTACTGATATGCAGCAGTTACTTATCAACAAAGACACAACACGTACATGTATATCTGCTTCAGTGTGCATACATACGTGCGCGCGTGCACCCACGCACACGTACACGCGTACAACTGTAACCGTCTTCGAAATTTATATAAATTATTAATAATGATTTTGTTCGAAAAAAATTTTATCATTGTCTAACAAGGTCAAATGTTAGCTGTCGTAAGTCGTAGTAACAATGATTAATGACAGAAATATTGTTTCGTAGTCGGACAGCAGACCTGCTTATGCAAGAGTCAGGATGCCGATTAGATCATCCGCTGCAGCAAAATTTAGGCAGCACGTTATGGACGGTGACTGGAACAAAGCAGACCATGACCTCAATGAACTCAAGTCTTTTTTAAACAGTGCAAATCAGAGTTTTAGTGGTAAGTGCCTTTCGCTGCAATAATACAAAATGCGTCTGTAATACTTAGCCAAGCTGGATCTGTGTGGTCTATTAATAATTATACTCGTGAAAATGATGCTGATGTAGATCAACAAGTGTATTCCTTACAAATGTAACGTGAAAGTTTCGACACTTGAAGATCGAACATGTAAATATTTGGCATTCCTCAGATAGGATAGTGAACATAAAAGCTCATCGACATCAAAATAAAAAGTACTATAAATCTGATAACTTAGAGGACTTGAGTCTTTCCGTAAACAGGATTGTGCAAGTTCAAGATTGTACTTATAACTAACACGTATACGTATCTTCTTTTCTTTTAAACAAAAACTTTTTAAATAAATATTCGGTTTTGAAAAAGCATTATTCAAGACGCTTTCAAAATGAATTTAGTACGTCTCATTAGCATTTCGATTATGATTAGATATCGGATAACGGCAAGAAAAGTATTTGCTGAAAATATCTTCTTCGCACGTAGTAAGCAGAAAATGCGATTTAAGGTGTATTGTTTTCTCGTTACTTGCAGGAAATGAAATTCTTACTATAGAACAAAAGTACCTAGAATTCTTGGAGAAGCATGGTATTTGAAGCACTACAAACACTACGCAACGAACTTACACCTTTAGGCCATAATACTGGTCGTGTTCATCAGCTATCCCTATTTATGATGTGTAGCGGGCGCGATGAATTACAGGTATTTCGGTATATTTGCTTTAGACTCAACAAACACATTATTGAAACGTAGCTTTTCAATGGACTTCCGTCTGCATCTCGTACTAATAAGCTCTACGAGAATTGAAGCTCCCTTATCCTTGAAATATCTTTTGAAACTAACTTACAACTGAAAATTTGATCATAGCAAATGGACACTTGTTGACAGACACGTGCAGGCTGGGATGGTAAAGGACCAGCCTCTAGAGCTGCGCTTATGGACAGACTGCAAAAATATTCTGCCACCTTCCATTATGTTACCACCACGCAGACTCCATTCTTTACTTTGTCAGGCTGTGAAATGCAAAATCAACAGTGCACGTATCATATTACTCACACGCAGTATATCTATGAATTTCATTAGAATTTAAAGAGTGTAGCATTGTGTATAGATGTTATTTTTAAAAAGTTGTTATATTTGGGTGTGTATCTTTAAACTTTGTAGCTAAAATCAGTACCATTGAATTTACGAATATCATTTAACTGCCCAAGTTTCAAAATAGAACATGCATATAGTCATTTAAACACATAAATATAACATATAATCAATTAAGTAAATAATAAACGCGCATATTATGATTTCATAAATAGAAATATAACAAGAAGAACACATTTATTATTTAATTATATGATCGTTATACAAGTTTACTTTCTTTAAAATTGTGCATTTAAATTAATTTTCATCAATATTTTTCTTATGTGTACGTATACGTGCGCACATGATTTCTAAACTATAAGCAATTAAAAATAAAGGACTTCTGGAGACTACTTTATCCTAGATATGCATTTGGTGTGAGCAGATAATGAAGTTATATTCCTTAAAACTTTTAAATAGACTTTTTTTTTAAATTTAACTTGTTTAGTTACAATATAATATTGAAGTGGAAACTTGTAATAAGTCTTTCTCTTATTTTGTTAAGAGAAGTAACTTCAAAATTGTAATTTACAAATCCACGGTTTTTTTTCAGAAGATGCATTTACAAAAAATTCTATAGTAATTTATAGACACATAAAATTGAATTAAATTATATCAATTTTTCTAATTATTATTATCGTATATTAATAAATTTTATATAAAGAATTGCGATTCGAGAATCGCTCTTCAGGATATCCGTTCCGCGGACATACGGCAGCTCAGGACTAGACGGCCCAGAAGATTTTCGCTCGTATGCACAATCCCGGCTGGTAAGTGGATGCAATTGTAACTGCATTCTGTAAAATTACACGCAAGATGAAAAAGCAAACTCATATTATTTGATATACTTATGGAATTGAATGTACTCTATATTACCTGTTTGTTTCCAATATCCTCTCGCTGTATCCTTCTCTATTTCCTTCTTTTTCCGTTGAATAGTTTTTGTACACACATTTAAAGTTTTCGATAATTATTATAAATCTTCTATATTACAATTGGCAGAGCGCTTTTAATTTTCATCCTGTTCGTCTGCCCTGTCCGCTGCATTCTGTAAAGTTACACGTCAAGAGTTAAGTACGCACGTAAACTTATACGCGAGATAAAAAAGCACCAGCTCATATTACTCGATCTTGCTTGTTTTTGTCTCGACCACTTACTTTTTCGTTAATGTTCTTTTCGTTCTTTCGTTGTAGAGTTCTGGTAGAAATATTTAATTGTTTGGATAATTGCACGTTTGACCGATGTAGTTTCTTCTTTATTACATCTTTTAGTTCTTGTTTACAGCAAACGTGCCATTATTTTGATTGATGCCGATGCAGCTTAAGACGAAGAAAGTATTCTGCATTGGACGCGTCGCAGGGGTAGTTCACAGGTGGAATGCAAGAAAAAGAAAAGGTCACGGCATTGGACATCGTGGACAATAGAGCACAATAGAGGCTGACGCGAAACGCTATCATTTCCGCATTATTAGCTTGGGAATCATGCAGATTATTAAACAGTCGAAAATAATTGTTGCGGATTTATAATGTTGTATCATTATTTATATTATATATTATTTACATAGAAATATAATTGTACTTTTTTAAATGCATATCCTCTTTTTGATAAGTACATGTTAAATGAATTTTTCTTTAACGAGACTATATATGTCATAATGACACAACAGATTTTATATAAGTTGTTGAAAATAAAGAGGCTCCGAATATTATGTAAATTATTCATAAATTATATAATCTCATCTTTTGGCTAAACATTTCGAAAGAAATCTGATGTATTTTCATGATTAAATTATTCGAAATCCATTTCAGATGATCTACAATTCACGATAGAATTTAGGATAAAATTCTATTTATAATTTTGTGTGTTTTGAGAGAAGGATTTGCAGTTAAAAGATATTGTGATTGGTCTTAGATTAGCTTGCGCAACGTACGTTATACAATTACAGTTTAATATGAAAATGCACATGTTTAGCAATTAAAAGTAAAATTATAAATTTTTGTCTTTATTTGCTCAGTGAAAAGGGATAATCGATATTCGGTCATATACTAACACATATTTTTTCATTCTTATTTGTACAACCATTTCTCTCTCTCTCTCTCTCTCTCTCTCTCTCTCTCTCTCTCTCTCTCTCTCTCTCTCTGCGTGCATGCATGTGTGTATGTGTGTGTGTGTGTGTGGTGTAAATTAAAAATTTTGTGGAAGTTATTATTATTGCTTCCTTTACGACGTCATACAACGATAAAGTACAAACATTCATGATAAATGGGTAATTCGATATTTTACTTTACACAATAAAATAAGTTCATAGTGCTTAACTAAAATTCATTATTAAGCTTAATACAAGAATGAATTAAATGAATTAAAATTCAGATATGTGTACATGCGAATGAAATCTGTAACATATTTAAAGATAGCTTATTTAGATTTGTTACTATACACTTTGTTACTACACGATTAATTGCTGTACCGTTGCAGAACTGCGAAATCTATTGAGTCACAAATGAAATATCTTTCCGAACTACGCAAGAAATTATGAATTTTCGTTTTGGATTATAAGTGCTAAGGCACCAGAGGTAAATGCAAATGATAATATAGCGATTGACGTTATTTTCTGTTAACATTAGGATCATTAATTACAGAAGTTTGCTTTACGTGTAAATGTGTTTAATAGTAATACATATATTGCAAAGATATCTGTACATGTTTACATATATAGGTACAGCTTACAGCTTAGTGTTTGATACTCCTATATATTCCGTCTCCGCTTTATTTTAGACAATGAAACAAATTGAATTTCACTTTTTGATATACTCATCCCGTTAATTGCCATTGCATGCCGAATATGATTTTATTTTAACTTAAATAACGATATTTTACATCATCAGATCAAACCTGGATTGCTTTATTAATATTTCACGGCTGTTTTCTCCTATACGCGTTCTAATCTTTATGGATTTTTATAAATTGTTACATAATAATGACAAAAAGCAGATTCACTAGCTTTATTACATATTATTATTTCGTACTGCTAAGGTGTTATCACGCATGTGTAATATAGTATTGTAGTTGTTGGGTACAAGTGAAGTAAGAGATAGTAGATTACATTTTTTGATATATGGCAGTTAATAAGACGAGTGTAATATTAATAATTTTTAAGCATTTACCTATATATGTATGTTTGTCATTCCAGATAGTTTAATGTTTGTTTGATTACATATAAATAAATTAATTCTCACTTAAAAACATTTCTGCGATACATGTAAACCGAATAACTTTTCTTGCACAAACAGTAGCTCTATAATTCTAACTAAAAATTTATATATTTTTTTTTTATTGAAACCACACAAGTTCGCAATATATCTGATATATAGGTTGCTACCTTGCGAGGGATCATTAAATTTTGTGGACCGAGTAACATTTGAAAGTATTCGATGTAGAAATAATTTTGTTGCATTTTTGCAGCGACACATCAAAGTACGCAGTTTAAAACGTCATCCGTAAATGTGTGAGAAATTGCTTTATTATTTTAGACATCTAAAATATAAGAATAATTTAAAAAATAATAAAACAATTTCTCACACATTTATAGACATCACTTTTTAAACTGCGCACTTTGATGTGTCGCTGCAAAAGTGCAACAAAATTAATTCTACATTGAATGCTTTCAAACGTGTTACTCAGTCCACAAAATTTAATGATCCCGCGCAAGATAGCAACTTGTACTCAATATATATTGCGGACATATTGCGAACTTACATAATCTCAATAAAAAATGAGAACTGCAAATAAAACGTCAAGAAATAGTTTGTGTTTCTTAATCAATAAATTTATAATAAAACTCGAATACATCCGAGATTGTTATTTACAATGTGTTTTTATTAGTGTAATTATCATAGTCAAATTTGACAAAATTCCTGTCAAAACGTAACTGTCTACGATACTGCCCCGACATCATATGGATGTACTCTATACTTCTTGCTTATATAATTTTATCCTTACACACCAATCCTAAGACGGAATTTGCATCATTTTCTACTCTGCCGTATGACCTACATTATCGTATTATGCTGCATCATATCTTCTCGATCATTAGTTCTGACGATTAAATAATCACTCAACATTTTAATTGAGATAATACAACAAATATCATATATATATATGGATGCATATAAAATATATATAAAGGTAATATGAAAAAGAAAAGTATATGCGTAAATACGAAAATTACACTCAATGGTTGGTTTCGGTTTTTAATAGCTTGCAGGCGATTTAGCAGTTGTTGCTAACATATACATCCCTCCTATTACCTCCATATAACAAGGTAGATGCAAGGTAGATTAAGAGCGACATGAGGTATAGAAGAGCAACTGCAGAAGGCAGTAAAAGGTCAGTATGACAATCAACAGGATAATACGACAGTCAAATGTCAGTATGACAGTCTTTTGAACACCATGAGGTCATGGGAACACCGACGCGCTGTAATTCGCTACGATACCATCGATACCATCTCGTACCAACCACTGCTATTCGACGAATTGGTTTCTAGCGATACTGCAAACAATGGAAAAAAGAGAGACACGTGAGAAAGAAGCAACGGGATTACCAGCTAATCGCGACAATTTCGCTTTCGCTGTGAAAAGCTTAATGTACTATTATTGTTCGGGAAAACTCACCAGTCTTATCGTTTTCAGTTGCTTCCGCGGATGATGACTTAGGGCCCCATATCCTCACTGTAAAATCATCAGACACCGAGGCCATCATCTGGTGATAAACAGGGTTCCATGAGACGCAATTGACTGTTCTGCTGTGCCCCGTGAGAGTTGCTATAGGCAGTTCTCTTTTAATGTGCCATACGTAGACCTTATTGTCTGCGAAAGTGATCATTATTACGCGATACTGTTCGCAACTCGTTATTCAAGATAATCAATCAAGTCGACGATAAATAAAACGCAAGGCGTTTTGTTAAAGGCAAGACGCAGGACGAACCTTCACTCCCAGATGCAATAAAATCTTGATTAACCCCTCCGAAACAACTGTGAATAGTAAAGTGTCCTTGGGTAACACCCTGGAAACGCCTTACAAGACACCTGTCTTGTAAATCCCAAAGATGCACACCCTGATTCGCCACGTTGAGCAAAGCGAGCCGGTCCGCTTTGTTTACGCTAAATGACATGACAGGATGATCCTCCTGCAGTCTGTAACAATAATCCTGTTAAAAATCTTGCCCAGCGAGCCAATCAAACCGGACAACACAGCTCACTATACACATATCGACTGTTATGAGCCACATACATTGTGAAATCGCACAAATCGTCGAAGTTGTATCCACGGATTCGATGATGCGTATCAGCCGCTAAGACGGTCTTCCCGTCGCTTCGGCACCACAAACACTTTACTCTGACTCCTTCCCAGGAGTCGCACACGTTGCCGTCCATATCCTAGAAATGTGTATTTTGTGTTGAGAATTTTGAGAGAGCAATCTTTGTGCCGCGCCGCGAATGAGAGATTATTACGTCGTGAATTACAATCATTACTGTTTTTTTTTTTTTTTAAAGATTAACGTACACATTGGTAGAATTGTCCACGAAGACCTCCCGTCACGAATTTATTCGAATCACGATGCCAGGCACAGGCTGTCAATGAGTCGTCCGTACTTTGAGTCAATTTCACACGCAATTCACAATCAGGCGTATCCACGCTCCAAAGCCATAGCTCGGGACAGTCTTCGGGGCCGCAGGCAATCAGATGACTGCTATCAGGACTCCAAGCGATTAGCGCAACACCGTACGTATGTCCTTCGAGCGTCTTTCTATGTGTCACCTTTAGAGTTTCCTATTGCATTTGGAAAAAAAACAAGTTTTAATTATATATTTTCCAAAAACGAAATTATGTAGATAGTCCATCAAAGTGCGGATTCTTTATCTAATTTTGAGTCAATTTTCTTTAAAAAATTTCTATAAAATTGTTCATCTTTCAATTTTCTAAATTAAAAATCTAAAAAGATAAAGTATATCTTAATTTAATTGACACGTATAGTTTATAATTTTGTTTTCATTTTTTTAAGTTAAATTTTAAAAGACTTAAAACAAGTTTTTTCACATTTTCAATTGCTTATTCTTATTATAATTAAAGAACTAAAGATATCCTTCAGTACACACTTTTTGTAAAGAAAAAATTTATTTAAAATTTCGAGAAACATGCACTACTCAAAGGAAAGTGTTTCTAATAAGAAATATTGTTGTTAATGATTTTTAATATTATGTTATTCAGCATTATGAATATATACTTACTGGATCTACGTCCCATATAATTACAGTCATATCTTTAGAGCCTGTAGCGAGTTTAAGACCGTCGGGAGAAAATTTGCAATACCAGACTTCGTCACAATGGTCATTGAGTATCTGTATAGTATGGCATGGAAACTGTTCCTTGCCGCAATCATGATCCACAAGTAGAGAGACATTCTCTAGACTCGTCTATTTCGGATAAAAAGTTATTAGATTTATTTTAGAATATAATAAATCTATTTTCTTATAAAATATATAATTATTTTGTTTGTGTTTCATATTAATTTTCTTTTTTCGTACTTTTCTCTTTCTTTTATTTCAATTATTCCGTATTTTCGATAAATTAAAATCAATTCTTTTTTATTTATAACGTAATCATAAGCGTATGATTACCCTTTTATATACATATAAAAGGTTTCTTTTATACATATTCTTTATATAAAAATTTATTAATTTATATACGATAATAATAATTAGAAAAATTTGATATAATTTAATTCAATTTTATGTGTCTATATAATAACTATAGAATTTTTTGTTAAATGCATCTTCTTGAAAAAAAACCGTGGATTTGTAAATTACAATTTTGAAGTTACTTCTTCTTAAAAAATAAGAAGAAAGACTTATTACAAGTTTTCCACTTTCAATATTATATTGTAACTAAAACAAGTTAAATTAAAAAAAAAGTCTATTTAAAAGTTTTAAGGAATATAACTTCATTATCTGCTCACACCAATGCATATCTAGGAGTAAAGTAGTCTCCAGAAAGTCCTTTATTTTTAATTGCTTATAGTTTAGAAATCATGTGCGCACGTATACGTACACATAAGAAAAATATTGATTGAAAATTAATTTAAATGCACAATTTAAAGAAAGTAAACTTGTATAACGATCATATAATTAAATAATAAATGTGTGTCTTCTTGTTATATTTCTATTTATGAAATCATAATATGCGCGTTTAATTATTTACTTAATTGATTATATGTTATATTTATGTGTTAAATGAGCTATATTGCATGTTCTATTTTGAAACTTGGGCAGTTAAATGATATTCGTAAATTCAATGGTACTGATTTTAGCTACAAAGTTTAAAGATACACACCCAAATATAACACACTTTTTAAAAATAACATCTATACACAATGCTACACTCTTTAAATTCTAATGAAATTCATAGATATACCTGCGTGTGAGTAATATGATACGTGCACTGTTGATTTTGCATTTCCACAGCCTGACAAAGTAAAGAATGGAGTCTGCGTGGTGGTAACATAATGGAAGGTGGCAGATATTTTTGCAGTCTGTCCATAAGCGCAGCTCTAGAGGCTGGTCCTTTACCATCCCAGCCTGCACGTGTCTGTCAACAAGTGTCCATTTGCTATTGATCAAATTTTCAGTTGTAAGTTAGTTTCAAAAGATATTTCAAGGATAAGGGAGCTTCAATTCTCGTAGAGCTTATTAGTACGAGATGCAGACGGAAGTCCATTGAAAAAGCTACGTTTCAATATATGTGTTTGTTGAGTCTAAAGCAAATATACCGAAATACCTGTAATTCATCGCGCCCGCTACACATCATAAATAGGGATAGCTGATGAACACGACCAGTATTATGGCCTAAAGGTGTAAGTTCGTTGCGTAGTGTTTGTAGTGCTTCAAATACCATGCCTTCTTCCAAGAATTCTAGGTACTTTTGTTCTAGTAGTAAGAATTTCATTTCCTGCAAGTAACGAGAAAACAATACCACCTTAAATCGCATTTTCTGCTTACTACGTGCGAAGAAGATATTTTCAGCAAATACTTTTCTTGCCGTTATCCGATATCTAATCATAATCGAAATGCTAATGAGACGTACTAGAATTACATTTTGAAAGCGTCTTGCAATAATGCTTTTTTCAAAACCGAAATATTTATTTAAAAAGTTTTTGTTTAAAAGAAAAAGAAGATACGTATACGTGTTAGTTATAAGTACAATCTTGAACTTGCACAATCCTGTTTACGGAAAGACTCAAGTCCTCTAAAGGTTATCAGATTTATAGTACTTTTTATTTTGATGTCGATGAGCTGTTTATGTTTCACTATCCTATCTGAGGAATGCCAAATATTTACATGTTCGATCCTTCAAGTGTCGAAACTTTCACGTTACATTTGTAAGGAATACACTTGTTGATCTACATCAGCATCATTTTCACGAGTATAATTATTAATAGACCACACAGATCCAGCTTGGCCTAAGTATTACAGACGCATTTTGTATTATTGCAGCGAAAGGCACTTACCACTAAACTCTGATTTGCACTGTTTAAAAAAGACTTGAGTTCATTGAGGTCATGGTCTGCTTTGTTCCAGTCACCGTCCATAACGTGCTGCCTAAATTTTGCTGCAGCGGGATGATCTAATCGGCATCCTGACTCTTGCATAAGCAGGTCTGCTGTCCGACTACGAAACAATATTTCTGTCATTAATCATTGTTAGCTACGACTTACGACAGCTAACATTTGACCTTGTTAGACAATGGATAAAATTTTTTTACGAACAAAATCATTATTAATAAATTTATATAAATTTCGAAGACGGTATACAAGTTGTACGCGTGTACGTGTGCGTGGGTGCACGCGCGCACGTATGTATGCACACTGAAGCAGATATACATGTACGTGTTGTGTCTTTGTTGATAAGTAACTGCTGCATATCAGTACAACTCTTGGTATTTCTGACCGCTATCAAGATGATTTGGTAATGTAATATAGTTTAGAAACTTCCCGGCATATCTTAACGACTCGAATATTTTACTCTGTGCCACCTTTGTGCTGTCATCGTAAAATATAATGAGCAGATACGTATACTGCTGCACTTATATTTCAAAGTTCTATAATTAGTTCTGCCCCATCATGCAGACACAATCTGTCACAATTTTCTTAGACAAATAAGAATCAGAAGAAAAGTATCCGTGTTTGCAGCTAATATGTAAATTTTATTGTTTGCTGTTATTAAACTGATTAGACTAGTTCGATCAATGATTTAATCGGAATTATTGTATTGAGAATTCTCAAATTGTAGTATTACGTACTCCAAACCGACTGTTTTTAGATGCTGTCCGATAAGTCTCACAATATCTTGATTAGTTTTGTCCATTATCTTCGGGGGTCCCAAACTCTGATTTCTTTCCCTGTTTACACCATTGACGTCATTATCTGATTCCAATAATAAGTTGCCGTTAGCATGAAGTCCACCGGAGTCTGCTTTAGCTCCATTTTGCTGTAGTCCAGAAGATACGCCACCATTCGATGCCTGTTGTTGCATTACACTGTCGTGTACACTGGAATATTGTTCGCGATAATAATACTGACAGTATCGCAATACCTTACTTAATAATAATTCGTGGATTTTAATATTTCAACTTATATTTAAACAACAGTATTTATATTTTGCAATTTTCCAAAATTATCGTGAACTGCATATTAAATAAATAAATAAAAAAAAGAATATAGCTACAACGCGCACAAAACATTGCCATAAAAAGCAAAATAAAAAATAATTTGCAAGAAATAAATAAAGAAACCTCTGAAGATTCTCTGAAAACGATCGTACGGGACGATTTGTCACGGGTAAAAAATCTCTCTGTCAAAGCACTCGCGCTTGTGTGTACGTGCGTGTGTGTTTGTGTGTATGTATATGTGTTGCGTGACTTGAAAAATAAAAATGTTCACGGAATCCCATACGTTACCGATAGTTATCCATGTCCGGACTAAGGGAGTGGTGCTCGTCCGCTGGTCGTAGAGTAGCCGATAGAGAACTACGAGACCTTTTACGCGGTGGCGGAGCGAGTCCACCGTCGTCCGACTCGCTGCTCGAGGCCAGGCTTACGCGCGTACCGCCCCGTTTTTCACACGATTATTGTCCCCCAAGGTTAACCGCTGGCGGTTGGCTAGCTGGGGCTAGGGCCGAAGCTGGAGCACACACGCGGCCACGATTGCGTCAAGCGCGAAAAAGTCTTGGCCTAGTCTTCCACCTTTTTTTTCTCCTCTCTACTTGCTGCTCAACGGGTCTATATAAAAGTGGTCACGTCTCCGCGCGTGTTCCTCGCGTCAACGGACCAGTCACCAGCTATCCCCCTCGTCGTCCTCCGTTGCTGCTTCACCCGACGTGCTCGACGGGAGAACGAACTGGGGCAGGATCCGCTCGCCAGGACCGATGCGACCCAGGGAACAATGACTGCAACACAGCTGATACTTGTTTGGATCGTCGTTTACGTCACGCCGTGCTCTTCTTTGCGGATAAGCTAGCGATCGTCGCGCCTACTACATCCGCTCGTTACGCGTTCGGCTATATCGGTCGCTCTGCCTGCCTCGGGTTTTTCGGGCTTCTTTGTCCATTTAAAGTTGCTCCGCGCCACGAGATGCCGCTGTACGGGCAACTTTTGATCGAATTCCTCGAGCATCTCCCGAATAAACCGAGTTATGATGCGTTCGCGCTCGGCAGCGGGGCCGTGGCGTCATCTGCCAAAGTTTACTGGAACTGCGACGATAGCACGAATAGATTCTGCTAGACGGATAACGCTGGAATTCTGTCGCGAGTTCACTACTTCCAAAAATTGAAAAGATCGATGAAAGATATATCAAGACAGGAAATAGTTTAGCAGACCTATGTTATCGAAAAATAATAAAAAAGCTACTCAAAAGTTCAGCAACGTATAAAAGACCTTTGCAATCTAAAAAAGCAAATAAAGGATTCATATAAAGATATGTCTCGTATCTTACCTTCTCGTTGAAAGAATTCGAGAAGAATGCTTATATCAGGAAATCAGTAAAAGTTTTTTTTAATAAAATAAACAATTACAAGTCTCTTTTCTAGCTAAATCCATACAGAACAAAAATTCAAAAGACATTGCAAAAATAGTACTGATACGAAGGAGTACTGATTCTCAATTAATTAATTAATACAATATTTTGAGAAAAATAAATCTAGATAGTTTTGGCTACGAAATACTTTGTCATGCAAAAAATTCTTGAAACGAGAGAACAATTAAGTATTACACATTACAATTAAGTAAGAAATGTGTTTATATTTTCTCGAACTTCAAAAATATATTAAATATATAAATTATAAATTATAAATAAAATTATAAAATAAAATAACAATTGCAAACGAGCAAGAAAGCGATTAATTCTTATTGCAACAATCGAATTGAAACAATAGTAACTTAATCATGCATTAATAATTTAATAATAATATGTTTCATTAATCGTTCTGTTTAAAATTAAACTTCTGTTACCTGACTGAGTTTTCCAGATCAATACATTAATTTGCAACATATATTCGTTATTAAAAACACTTCTCTATATATAACTTTATATTTATATAAGTGTATAAATAAATATAAAACACTCGAATATAATGTTACAATCCGACAAACAAGTTGGTAATCTTCGAAATCGGGATTCTAGCCTCTCCTCGCGGAGAGGTATGTACACTCGCGCATACTTGCGACTAAAGTGATTATTCCGTAGCTGAAGTCGGTGCGCTGGAGGATCGGAGGAGCCGAATGGTGGAGCGTGAGCCGGCGTGTGCCGCTAAGTCAGTCACTCGCCGGACGTCGGTGTAGTACGTCGTGATCGTGTTCCTTGTGTGCGGTTGCAGGCGCTCTCCTCCACATCGCTCGTCCGCGAAGCAACGTTCTCCGCTCACGTTTACGGTGGAGAATGCCGTTTGTAAGGACGCCGCTCTGAGGAAACCATTCGACGCCATGATCGGCCTGTAAAAAAAGCCCGCGGAGAAGCTATACGTTCTCCGTTCTCTCGTCTCGTCCCCTCGACCGGCGACACAAATTCGGCCCCGGATAGATCGACTCGAGCGGATTTGGCCTCTCGCGAGGAGTCGCAGTGTGAAAACGCGCGGATCGCACGACGACGTAACACGCGCGCGCGCGTTGCGGGTGCGGGAGTTCAACGTAGGAGAGTTCGAAGCGGAGTTTGTGCCCTGTGCTGTGCCCCGTCACGTACGAATGTATCTCGGTTCGCGAGTGTTTATCTTCGACGACCACCTGTTGCGCGGCTAATCCGCGCACGTTCCTCTTGTGTCACGTTGGATTAACCGGATTACGCACATCCCGAGAGACGCTCCTCGCGGGAAGATAAATCGTTGACCGCGAGAGTCGACGCTGCCTGAGCCGCGAGAGGAAAGGTAAGACGAACGCGCTCGCGCGCTCGCATTTTTCGCCGCTCGCTCGTGGGTGAACGGCGTGACGTCACGATTCCTACATATATATATAATCGCCGTGGCATATAACATTGACACTAATTCGCGCGCGGAACTCGCCGGCGGTTACTCTCGTAATCGCCGGCTATTGATGAACAAACAAACGTGCGTCGGTCAGCGCGTTCGCGCGCAAATCGATTTTCGCGCGCGTGTCCAGTGGCGTAGGCACGCGACGCGAAAGACACTGTTGTTACTGCATTTTCTCGTGTTTCGAGCTCGTCGAATGCCACCGAACGGTGTTTGAGCGATCGATCAAACTGCATACGATCGAAGAGCCTCGCGCCAGTGGAATGCTGTCATCGAGAATTAGATATCACTCCGATTGATATCGGAGATGGAGACAGATATTTTTGCCATTCTTGTGACACTCTTCTTGTCAAAATTCCTGGAACGAGATAGATATAGTTGTGTATTATTTTGTATGAGCATAAAAATGGACGAAACGATTGGATCATATAACTCTTTTGATATCATGGAAATGAGATGCATTCTGCATTGTTTTGTTTTGAATCTCAGTAAGTTTTAGAGAGATCGTTACTTATTTTATTATGACATAAATCGCACGTATTATACAACACATATTTTATAGAAAAATGTTCAGTTTTTTTTTCTAACAAAATAATCTAATAATGAATTTTCTAAGTTAAATTCTAAATATAAGGTGTTTCATTAGTAAATTTTTGTGTTTACTCATTTATATATGTTTATATATGTTTATTTTAAACTTCTCCGAGCGAATTTATCTCATCTAACTTATTAATATGAAATAAATTACGTATTAATGTTATGTTATTCTACCAATAATCGTTGTAAAATGTTTATTTTTAAAAATATACGAAAAAAAACTCATGATTTAAAGAATAATTATAATATTGGAATTTTAGGATAAAACAGCTAAGGCTTTTGTGTAGAGAAATTTATATTTTGCGATTTAGAAATAGTAAATTTCATATAGAGATCATCATAAAGAGAAAAGAGAAAATCATAAAGAGATTATACGTAATAATTTCTCTATTCTTATCGAGGTTTCAATAATTATTTAATAAAAAGGTTGCATCTCATCAAAAAGCTAAGTTTTTATTTATAAAAGAGGTAAATTTACAAGAGATCTGCAACATGTGTCTGCAGAAAATAAAATGGTGTGGGAATAATTTCTGGTTAAAAATTAACTTATAATGTTGAAATAAGTTCTTTCTCTGAGTTCTTTATTTTTTAAGAAAATAAAACAATTTTTGTATACGTGAAACACATGATATGACGCGACAACGTAAGCTAAATGTATAGCGCGGCGGCATAGCAAAGCAAAGATGAAGAAGAGATTGCAAGGGCTTCACTCGGCGGCAAGAAGCGAGAGGAAGGGTCAGTCTGTGAGATGGGACACGGGAATATGCGTGAGCGCGCATTCCACAATGGACGCGCATGCGCATGCCGCGTGGCTGACGCGGTTCGCATAAGCTGTTCACGACACCCGCGCGTTTGTTTGTCTATATGTCATTATTAGATTTAAGAACAACTCAAAAATTTTATCGCCTTAACGAAATTGACGCAATTAAAAATTAATCTCTGCCATTTTTTTGCCTTTTCAGTAGTAGTAGTTCAGTAGTAGCTCTCGAAAGCGCTCGAAATGCTATTCGCTGTGGCGTAATGATGAATAATATGCTAAGTAATCAATATAACGTAATGTTATTGCATACACGCATGACATACACAACTTATGAAGCTTATAAAACTGAAGACGCTAAGCAGATTATTTTAAATTTCGATTGATAAAGTCGGTTTTGTAAGACCGATTTTTCAGACTCTTTTGTTTGGTCATTATCATAGTCCTTGTCTAATATATTATATATAATTTATTTCAATTGAAGAATACGAACATTATTTTATCGTCTTAAATAGTTGTCAAGTTTTTACCGTAAGGAAATACCTTTATGTCCTCTTTTATAGACTTTTTCATGCAACTGTATAGAAAATTGACATAGTAAGAAATTATTATCCCTCTCAAATTTTGAAAAATTGATTGCATGACTTTGCCAATCGGTGGAATAATCTTTGTCTACTTCGAAGATATTTCTGTGGTGTACATATTTATGAATATATACACACACATGTTTATTTGTAATACAAAATTTTTTAAATCGTAAAAAATTGAGGTAAAGAAGAATGTAAAATTTACATGAAATGAAAGGCTCATACCGTGTGATACACGCATGATGTTAAAAAGGATTAAAATATCAGAACGGCGTGAGATAGCGTATCCGATGCGGTCCGTTTCCGGTGTAATTAGGAAAGAGAGAAGAGCTCTGGATCTTGCATCGTGACGCGTAGTGAACTGTTTTAATACCATGTGTCCTAACGTTTATATGATATCGTGTATTATCACTCCCTACGTTACGTGCCGGATCTGACCGCTTTTATATACTTTACGCACTCAGATTCGGATCACGTGATTCTGTGTGTTTGTCCCGTGTAAATATAACCGTTGCAAAATATCTTTCGAGGCTGAGCTGGAGGTCGTTGTGGTAAGCAAATAATACCTGGGTTCCTTTTGTTTCGTTAGAAACCGATGTAGTTACACCGTAATGTAATAAAAGCATTGCAAACGACGAAGAAGCACGAACACAGAAATTATTAAAAGTGCAAATTAATTTTAATTATTCCGAATTGCTTTGATTTTGATTTAAGCATTTAAATTCAAACATTGCATTTTTAACTGCTTAAAATGTTCTCTCTTAAAATAGTACTTTTTAAATAGTACTCTTTAAATGTTATGGTTAAAACACTCTTATCAATGTTTAAAAAGGGCAAATCTCATAATGAATTGAATTTTTCTTCAAGTTTGAGTTTTGTTAAAAAACGTTATCACGTCTGCACGTTTAATAAATCTGTGATTCATAAGACAGAAAACACTATTCTTTATAAATATGTAAATATGTTAAAGGTTTTCTCAATATTGCTTCAAACTTTGATTCAGCAAATTTATTTTTTAAATGCGTGTAAGATGGCTGCTCAAAAGATGTATCTATGATATAATATCGTACTCTGCTTGCATCAATGCATACGAATGCACAAAATATGCGTGCTCTTAAGTATTAACGGTAAATAATACTATCTAACTGCAAGGCAACATAAATTATGCTCACGCTTAAATATTCGCAATTTATATCGATGTCGCTTTTTGTAATTGAGCGTATTAGAAATATGCGTGCATTATTACATAAGAAACACGTGAGCACGCAAGCCTCCATAAGTATTCTCGCCTAAATTCTTTTTTTTTACGCGTTTACTGATCGTCGTTTTTGCTCATACGGTCACAAAACTTTATACACGTCACAGAGAAATTGATCGAGATTTTAAATAAAGATGCGATTCATTTATGATTTGTATTTTTATACATATAATAAATTGACTTGGCTTTTAAATTGACTAGTAACGAGCAGATTTTATGACTATTTTTATTTCGAATATCTCAAAGTTAATTGCCATTGATTTAACAACATATTGGTGAAATTGTTTATTTCCCGGAGATGTAATAATACGATTGCAAATGGAACGAGAAGGAATGGAGATATGAAGGCGCAGCACGCGCAGATGTTCTCTCGCGTTGATTTTTTTCTCCTTTCTTTTCTTGCTTTCCTATTTTCTATCGATTCATCGCCGTGATTACACTTTGGCACTTACCCCACGGCTAACTGTACAACTGTTTTCTTCAAAAAAGATATTCGATGTTTGTGTTGCGGTACGATTATGGTATGATTCTTGGAAGTTGCTGAAGTTATTCCGAATGCTGGAGGAATGCCGGAGGACGACTAAGACAAAGCGCATCATCCCTCTCTTCTCTCTCTCTCGGTTTATATCTCTTCTTAGCTCTCGGAGATTAGTATCTACAGCCGAGACGACAGATGGTGTTCGGTAGCTCCGCGATCCGGGCTCTATATAAAGTCCGGAGGTAGCAACCCTTCTTCTTTTCCTTTCTTTTTCCTTCTCGTTTCCTTCTTTTTTCTTATATTAACATTCATCTACTTTCTGACGCTATGCTTTAATAATCTTTAATATTGAACCAGTTTACTTAAATTATAACTGCATCGCATTGTGTTAAAGCGTGTATATAATAAAATTTTGATATAAAAATTATATGTTATACTCTGTGCATGTGCGTGTTGCGTGTGTGTGTGTGTGTGTGCGCGCGCGCGCGCGCTGCACATAGAGATAATTTTGAACTTATAATCAATTAATGGAAATATTTTTATAAAATCACATTTCAGGGATTTATTCATTAAGGCAATTAATTCTATCACAGTAGTAGTTACTCTTTACATAATTACTAGAAAAGCTGCAACAAAATATATAACATCTAATTAGATTTTGTAACGGAAACAAGTTTTCAAGAAGTTTCACAAGAAGCATATTGCTTTTGCCAAATGTGTTTATTACCGAAAATAATAATTGTTAGCATAATTGACAATATGCCGGAACTTTTTTCTGCACGAATTTCTGCAATAGATTAACGTAAAAAAAGAAAGGTAGTAACAGAACATTTTTCGTCAAGTTCACATATCTATATAATCAAACTTGGAATTTCATTCGACGCATTCCGATCCACGGCGTACCGTGCGAAATATGAGACGCTGAATCATTATTCTAAGACTAAATATAAATTCGACTCTTTTCTAATAGCCTCTTATAATAAATATAAAGCAAATTAAATATTAGGAGGCTATACGTGAGAGAATCTATCTATAAAAATATTTTTATATCGCATTTTACTCTCGAACAAGACATACATACGTTTTTCTCGATTAGATTGCCGATAAATCAGTTGCCGTCAAATGAAATAACGATTATCGACGCGAGTGAGCGAGTGAGTGAATGCAAAGAACAATAAACGAGGATAACAAACTAATACAAACATCAAATATAATTTTGCCCGAATAATAAATGAAAGATTGTTAAATAGCGATCCAACGATTATTTGTGCTGCGCATCGCTGATGTTGCATGGAACTCGGACATGAAAACCGCGTGTGCATTCCTTGGTTTTACTTAATTCTGGCATGGATACTAGTGTGCAGTATGTGCGCGAATGGAATGCAGCCTCCAAAGTGGGCTGCTCTTGGCTATCGGTGTGCATCGTGGAATCTGGCTACCTGGTGAAAGTACTACTACCTTCGCAGGCATTCTACACGCACCCAAGCGAGTGCGGTATATATATATATATATATAAATAAATATGTGTGTGGTTGTGCCAAGCGTGAGGCGAGACGTGTGGCTGCAGGAGGTATGGAGTGTCAATGCACTCTATTGTGTCATTTGTCACGGACAGTGAGATAATGCATCGCGTATAGTTCTCGACTTGTTCGAGAATCGACACAAAAAAATGACGAATGATATTGCTGATTTTTTAAAATATGTCTTCTCGAAAAAACTGGTTATCTAAACTGATGACTATGAGACAAGAATCCTCGAAGCGACTCTGAAAATAAATCTCTAAAAGGCTATTCATATATTGGTTAACCATGCCCAATGTTGTATTGATGCCAAGTTTTTTCAACGCTCTAATATAATTTTAGAATTATTTAAACTTAAAAAAATTTTCCATATCTCAGTCACATCTTAAAATCTGCTGTTCAGTAAATAATGCTGTCAGAATAAGTAATAATTTGAAGATTCAACTCGGATGAGTACACCGTGCAAGAAATCTTCTCAGCCCAAGTTAAAAATGCTTTGTTTTATTGCAACTTTGTTGTCCGAGAAGTTCATATGAACTTCTTAGGTTAAAGTCAAACACAATTTCTAAATATTAAATAACAATTTTCATCTAAGTATCTACCATTTTGTTGCAGTAAACCCATCTTTCAGGCAACTTTAAAATTCCGTTATTGAAGAACTTAACTGGTTTAGAGGCAAAGAAGTCATATTCACATGTTTTGGAAATTCATACAAACTTCTCGGACAATTCAATAAGTGCAAAGAGCATGTATAGCTTTTCGTCACACATCGTGTTTACTACTATTTTAAGAGACTATCATTTAATCATGACACATGACTTTTCATAAACTTCCATGCCAACTCTTCAAAAACGTACATATGTATTATACATCTAAAGTGGAAACGTGCAAAGAAAGACTAAATCTTTTGCATACATCTAATATTTTACAAGACTGGCACGATTTTAAAATGATAGTATTTTAATCGCTTAGGATTGACCTGATTCATTTTAGGAAAACAGGCGAGATGAATTCCTTGAATTTGTTTTTTAGAGTGGATTGATTTTGTCTTCTTATATACTTGTAACTTTTCTCAGTCCCGTATTTTCCTTGAGTACTATAAGATTTCGTTAAATGCAACTTATATCACTCGTTTTTTTGTGGACGGTGATCTTTCCTATTTGACTTCACATTTATCTTTACATGTAATTATTTCATTATTGCTTTTTCCGAGAGGATGAGCAGACCGTGTACAAATAAGTTCGCATCAGTGATTAATTACATTTGGATTTCGCGTCAAATAGTTACAATTTTGTTAATCACCTTCATAAGAGAAGAAAAGAAAGAAAACGTAATTGTAATTGCGATTCGAGAACACAACATTCAAGTCAGTTTAAGCAATATCATCTTTTGGAAGTCATCATCGTTTCGTTCATCTGTGTATCCTCTGGTGATTTCTTGACTTTAATAAAGATTAGCTCAAGTTTCGAGAAACGTGGAGACTGGACGATGTGAGTTAAGCTCTCATCGCGCGCACGAAGTGCATGAAGCGAACGAAGGAGTGACTCCGTATAAGTTCGGCCTGCGTAGCTCGGGAGTTCGTCATTATATTCACATTATAATCTCATCAGGATACTCTTCTGCTTAACTGAACAGCTATGAAAATAAGAAACACATATTCCTGCCTCGCCTCGTTCTATTCTATCTTATGTGCATGCTTCACTGTTTAAAAAGTTTAATCAAGCAACGCGAATAGAATTCAATTTTGTTTTTATTTTTTCTCCT
Source organism: Ooceraea biroi (assembly GCF_003672135.1). Lineage (NCBI taxonomy): Eukaryota > Metazoa > Arthropoda > Insecta > Hymenoptera > Formicidae > Ooceraea > Ooceraea biroi. The sequence continues at coordinate 6,470,212 of NC_039506.1, forward strand.
AATACTTAATTTGTTAAGAATGTTTTATGTCGTTCATTGAACAGAAATCATAGAAATTAATATTTTCTTTAAAGAAAACTCGTATATGTGTGAAATTATTATTATATGTATTTTATAAAAATAATAAATATTTATAAATTAATAAAAATTCTGGCTATTGTCTGATTATTTTTAATAATTAGAATAAGATCTATCTTTCAAAAACTATTCTGATTGAATAATAATGAGTAAATATTATTACAAACTAAAACAAAATGAGATTCAAATAAAAAATTAATAGATATTTAAGGGTTTTGTAATTATTCTTATTATATTTAATTATCTTATTATTTTTATTTTATTATTATATATAAGATTTCCGTAAGCAAAAACCACAGAGACCCTGCTTTTTAAATCTTTTCCTTGAAGCAAAATTATGTATGAGAAAATATTATTTTATATTTTTAACTTATTTTTTATCTAAACTAATAATAGATTTAAAATTCTGTATAATTTACCGAAAATTATGGAATTATTAAAGATAATCAGAAGAAAGTCAAAACTTTTAATAATTTGTAGATACTTGTTATTTTTACGAAATATACAGGGTGTTCCAGAGGGTGTATATAGTAACAGTCTCATACATATAAATTTTTTTTATTTTTCTTTAAAAGGGAACATAATTTAATTTTTATATTATAATAAAATAATAATAAATCACTTTCTCGATAATATTGACATTAATAGTGGATCATGCCATCTCGCACATGGCATATGGAGAATTATGATCAAGGCGCTTCTCAATTCTGAGTGAGGTTTCCTTGTCGTCGCTTATACAGTGCGGCTCGATGTTGGTGAAAGCCATCGATAGTAATCCACTCCTATCCGCAGTAGTGACAGAAGCACTAACAGCAACAGCACCAGCAACAGCAACCCATCGACAGCAACAGCAGCAGCAGTAACAGCCGCGGTCGTGACTGCTGGCTCTTAAGCTTTACGAAAACAGGAATCTCAGTTACGCGTAAGCGCGCGTTTCTATATACCGTATCTCGTGAAATATTCGAGAATAACGTACGCGCCGGTTTACTTCCGTTGGAGGTACGCGGACAGAGATGATACCACGTTGAGTGGAAAGAAAAGATTGGATGAACAACGAAGAAAGGAATGAAGGAGGAAGGATCGGGATGATCGGAGTGAGAAAGAAACGGACCTAGGAAAGGAGGAAAACGATAGATGCGGATAATGATTTCCCGTACAGCTGTTTCCAGTTTCATCCTTTTTTTTGTTTCCCTTGAATATTCATTTTTCTCTTTTTCCTTCTTTTTTTTCTTTATTTCTCATCGTTTTCCTTTTCTTATTCTGTCTTCCATCTTCTTCAATTTCATTTTATTCTTTTACGTTCTACCTTTCCACCTTTCTATCTTTCTATCTTGCTCCCTCCCTCTTCCCTCTCTCTTTCTCTCTCTCCCCTCTCCTCGCTCTCTCTTCTTTCTCTTTCTCTCTTCTCATCTCATTTTATCTCCCGTTTCCTCCTTCTGTACGGTCGATCCTTCGTATTATACCAGATTGTGGCGCGGAATGCGGGCGTCCTTCGTCCGCTTCGGGCAGCGTCCAAACGATGAGTCCCGCTAGCGTTATCCTTCGTTAGTCCTTCGCATGCACTCCTTAGGGTTTGGTAAAATTAACCTGGAATACTGGCTTAAGAGAAACCCCAGTCTCGCTCTTCTCCTCCCCTCGCTTTCACAAAACCTGATGATGTACTTGATGCGCTCTTTCAGACTTGTTGCTAATGAAATTAGCACAAATTATTGAAACATTACAATTAGAAATATCCGATTTCGAGGAAAAAGAATGATAGTTCGATATGTCAGTTGGTCAGAAATGAATCTTTGTATGTAATTGTTAATGTCTTCTAACTGACAAAATTGCAGGATATCTTGCAAAACGTTTTATAATATTTCCATGCATTGATTTAAAGTAACGGAATGTGTCACTTGAGAAGAATAGTGATGAATAATGGGACATCTTTTTTCCTCTCATAATTTATAATTTTTCTACATCTTAAACATACCGCATTTATCTATAATAAATAAGTTTTTATAGCAAATAATAACAAGCGATATTAAATGTACATAAAAGATGGTTTTCGCTGTTCATTATGATAATGTAAAATTAAAGATTAATTCGAAGAATTATTAAGGACAAAATGATTTATAATTGATTGTTGTGTGTTGCAGGTGAATCCATCAATATACAGACGAAGAATTTAGAGAACGAGGAATTTAGGTAAGTTTTTTTATCGATATTTCTTTACACAATATATATCGATAAAAATATTTCTTTCGTTTTCTATAATATTTATTTAATTTTGATTATATAAGAAATAAAAAAGGATGATTTATTATTTTCATGTTTATATTATTATATTAGATAGTAGGAAATATAAAAAAAATCGTTAATTTATGTATATATTATTCTCGTATCTTTTTTAGATTTAAAACAAATAGTTTATAGATTAATTATGAATTTTTGATTGATTTATTTATTTATTTAGATTTATTTATACAACAGGACGTTTTGAAAATATGTCAAATCTTCGAACATTTTCGAAAAGAAACGAAATAAATTTGACGAATCGTCTACGTGATATTAGTGCTACACACTCACACATACATACACACATCTCTTATGATTTAAATTTCAAATTGATTCAAAACTGTTAATTTTAGACTTTTCTCTTCTTTCGTATCTTTCTTCCTCTCCCTCTCTAATTCTATCGTAGCAATTTTTATTATTGAATTTATTATCTCTGCTTATTGGACACAAATCTAAAAAATGTCATTTATTATTATAGCTTTGGAATTTTTTGTCTGAAGACATCATTAATTCTATATAAAATGTCTATTTTTAATGTTACATTAGTAGATTTTGAAATTAATCTCTTATCTATTTATAATTTTATACATGTATGTTTTGTTTTAATTTTTTAAATATAAGTTTTCCGTGATTCTTGTTATTTTTGCTAAATAAGTGTTAAAATTTAAAGTGTACTTAAACTTGTAGAAGATATTTAGCTTTAATAAAGACTTAATTTAATATTAAGTTGATACTCCTCTAGAGAAAACAAAAAAGATATGTATAATAAGTATGTAAATTGAAAAAATTATAAAAAATGTGTAAAGTATTATTTTTTATAAGTATTGAAAAAAACCAATTATTATTTTATCTTTCAACCTACAAATCAAATAGTAGTAAAAAGTCAGATGTTTTTAGATTTTTCGTTTCCAGATATTCATTTATTAGGTTTGTTCTTTTTTATTGCACTTCTGAACTAGTGCAATAAGTTAGAGTGAAACAAATATACTTTCTTTCACTCTTATTACACTAGTTCAGAAGTGCAGCGAAAAAGAACAAACTTCTTATTATACCTATGTTAACATTAGATCATAAGTACTTCTTTTTGTAAGAATTAGACTTTAATATTATAGATGACATTAAATCGCATAAAATTATAACGAAATACCTGTGTGTGTGAAGCTGGCGTATCATTTCGCGGAAAATCATTAATTATTGAGAGTTCTGGCTTCCTTTTTAATAATTCTAGAGTTCCTGATAGGTTAAACACATAGTTCTGGCCATTAAAGCGAAAAAATCGCATAGTGCAAAGTGAGACGCCAACTTTACGCAGCGTCTCACTTTGTCCTGCGACAGTTTCCGCCATAATTCCGACTAGATTTTAAAAGATCTACAGTTCTACACGAGTTCTAGAAAGAGTTCGAGCGAAAAAATTTTTTTTTCATCTTTTTATAATTATTAAAGCTAAAAAATGTTTAAGGGAATGACAACTGGTTAATTTCAGAGAGTTCTGTGAATATTAAAATATTTCTCGTGTAGTTCTGAACGTATTTAAGCGTATTCCAAATAGTTCTGACCGCAAACATTAACAATTATTTAATAAAAAATTTTAATCGTCCGAGAAAGACGTATCTACGGAGATATATGTGAGACGCTGGTCGATTTTCGAGAGTTCTGCTTATTCTAAAACAGTTCTCGTATAGTTCGGGACATGTACAATGCCTGTCCACTCTTCGGGTGAAATAATTTTTCAAAAATTTTCTAATCGTTGTTCCTATCAGAACTCTTTGGAAAGGCATTGTACATGTCCGGAACTATACGAGAACTGTTTTAGAATAAGCAGAACTCAAAAATCGACCAGCGTCTCATATATATCTCCGTAGATACGTCTTTTTCGGACGATAAAAATTTTTTATTAAATAATTGTTAATGTTTGCCATCGAAACTCTTTGGAATATTGTTAAATACGTTCAGAACTACACAAGAAATATTTTAGTCTTCACAGAACTCTCGAAAATCGACCAGCGTCTCACATATATCTCCGTAGATACGTCTTTCTCGGACGATTAAAATTTTTTATTAAATAATTGTTAATGTTTGCATTCAGAACTCTTTGGAAAATGGTTAAATATGTTCAGAACTACACGAGAAATATTTCATAAAGCACAGAACTCTCTGAAATTAACCAGTTGTCATTCCCTTAAACATTTTTTAGCTTTAATAATTATAAAAAGATGAAAAAAAATTTTTTTCGCTCGAACTCTTTCTAGAACTCGTGTAGAACTGTAGATCTTTTAAAATCTAGTCGGAATTATGGCGGAAACTGTCGCAGGACAAAGTGAGACGCTGCGTAAAGTTGGCGTCTCACTTTGCACTATGCGATTTTTTCGCTTTAATGGCCAGAACTATGTGTTTAACCTATCAGGAACTCTAGAATTATTAAAAAGGGAGCCAGAACTCTCAATAATTACTGATTTTCCGTGAAATGATACGCCAGCTTCACACACACGAAATACCTAGTTCTACTACAAATGTGCCGCGTTTACGCATTGTTTAATTATAATTTGCTGTAAAAAAAATCGCACAGATTTTCAAATCCATTTTCAGTTTTCAAAATAGGTTATTTCGGCCAGTACGTTCGGACCTTATTTCCTTACGTAAGATCTGCATGACGCGGGTCGTTGCTTGCGTTCACTCTGTATGTCACCGTATGGCGCGCGCACACACCAGTCCGACGGCATTCCATCGTGATTTGCGTTTCGGTAAAGTGTACAGCATACAGCTCGTGATCTGCAGTGTTTATGTCTGTACATCGCATAGCGACATACCACGCGCTCTTACAGTGCGAAGTAGTTCAATCTAGGGAAACAAAAGTTTAATTGCACGTAAATGTATGTGAAAATATAAGTACAACGTACAGTTCTTTAAATTGCCAAATTCTTAAAATTCTTACAATAACTTTATAATTACTAACTGTATATTATACGTTTTCATAAAAATTTTTTAAAAAAGATACCAAAGAAATGTTATATATCCACACACGCGTAGAAAAGATATTATATATATATTTTTTAATGTAACTAATAGGAAAATAATTTTATGGGTAAAGTAAACTGGAAATAAACTAGAATAAAATTGTTTTATATGACGTACATAGCTAAAGAATAAAATTAAATTACATAAACATTTATACATTTTAGTTTTTTGATCAAGGATTTGCCTAGGTATATCTTGAAAATGAAAAATAGATGATATTAAAATAAATATATGTATATTAAAAGTTACATAATCATAAAAGTTAATTAAGTTACATTATATATTAAAAGTTCTAAATTTTCTTCTCAAGTTCTCACATGTACAATAAATATCCATTATTTACATTCTCGTTAATAGAACATGTACAAACATATTTATTTTGTACAGATGATACATATTAATTATTTATAGATTATGAAGTAAAAATATTAATATTTTTCCGTTCGTAAGATTTACTTGTGTGCAAAAGAAAAATTAACAATATGAGTTTATTTACGACTTTAATCTTTATTAAATTTTATTGTATTACGAAATTCGTCGATTTTTTTTCGTCTTTTCTGTACTTGATTTGCCATAATTGGACTCAACAATAAGGGATCGACTTCGGTTTGGTCTTCTTTAAAGATCCATCTTGTGATCCAGCTGGCAAGACATCCTGCGACTATAGCAAAGATGAATCCCAATGGGCAATACCACATGTAAGAGATTCGGTAAAGGTAGAAATAGGATTTATCTGCCTCGGTTCTGTAATCGAAAAATAAAAATAGATTCTGGTTCACATTATCAAACGATCAAATTGTTCATTGGTATCCGTACTGTGAATTTGTGTAAGCTAATTCCTTATCACTCCCATAATACCACATAATAGTAGTTTTATTGGTTTCGCAACCATCGGTTGAGACGTGCAGTTCCGAAATCGGCGGTTTTGGTTGACCGAATCCTATCCATAAGGAGAACATGAGACTAAGAATAAAGCCCGTGAGTGCGCCTCTCTGATTGCACGATGGAAGGAACATGCCGAGTGTATATAAACCTAACATAGGTCCACCGATTACACCGAAAATCGTTAAAGCTGCCTGCAAGAAAACAGAAATAATACATAAAGAATTATAAATTTTATTTTATATAAACTTTTTAGAGTTATAAATGGTTTTTGATTTGGTAACACAAGTTTTTTATGTGTTTCTATTGATCATGCGTGGTGAATAAATGAATGAGTATCTTATTATCATATTATTATTGGAAATTGACCGGAAAGACTGCGAATTTCTCAAGAGATGTTACTTACAAATATGCGCTAACTTTGTTACAATCTGCCAAGAATGTATACGTACGACAAGGTGTTCGAATGAACGAAATGTTTTAGCAGCAATTTGAAAATGAAAGGAAATGACGTGTTTTTCCTGTGTAATGCCTTTTTACTTACGTAAAACTAAAAATACGGGATACACTACATAAAAAATGCGCCGTCTCTACGGAGAGGAGAGATGCTGTTAGCGAATAAATGTGCCAGAAATGGTTTGCGAAGTTTCGTGCAGAAGAAGCGGATCTTAAAGAGGTTCCTCATTCCAGTCGGCCAGTCATTACGGATGTCGATCAAATCATGATTTTAATTGATGCGAGCCGGCAAATCATCACTTGAGAGATTGCAGAGAAATTCAATATTGACGAATCAACTGTTTCCGAACACATACAAAAACTAGAGTTGATAAAAAAGCTGGATGTTTGGGTGTCGCATCAGTTAACTGAGAAAAAGATTTAATGGACCGCATATCCATCAACGATAAATCGTATTCTTATACAATGTAACAGTAAAAGTAAGGTATATATACCTGCAATAATCCGCCAAGATATTGTGCCAGAAAAGCAACGGCTAGACAAGCTCCTCCGACCGCAACAGCTAGTAGTTTACTAATAATTATTGATGTTGTCGCAGATAACTCCTTCTTTCTATAATCAACATTGTTTGTTTTTAAGAATATGAGAGAAAAAATGTAAAAAACGGAATGTTAGAAGATGAACGATGGTGAACGAAGAATCGAAAGAGAGAAGGGCTGAGGAAGCAGGAAAGGAGACGAAAGATATTCTTTGTGAATCTCATACTGAATTACAAGGGCAATCTTTAACAAAATGGCAAAGTAAAGTGGCTAGAAATAAAAAATAAAGTTTGTGATCAAGAAGAAACAAATATCAAAATATACTTTCATTGAAATCTTCATTGTTACACAAAAAGCAGATTTGAATTTATTATAAAATTTAATGCTTCTCATGTTATGAATTATATACTAATGCGTTGCATTTTTAATTTTCTTGTTCGAATTCTAAGATATAATTGGAAGATAGAGGGGAAGTAAAAAATAAAAGAGAAAAATACAAAAAAGTAAGAAATTTTTTAATAAAAAACTTTTGTTTTATATTATTCGATAATTTTAAAGCCACACACGCATTTACATGCGCATACACACGCACATATTTATTCTGTGTAACATATCACGTATTATAGAGATTGCATGCATCTCCTGGTCTCGAGGTACATTTTGTTATGTGTGAGCCTTAAAGTATTCAGTCTACCTTGGAACCGGATTGTTTTCCGGGACGACTCTTTTATACCATGCATGTGCGTCTTTACGATCTTCGCGCTTTTACGACTCTTACCTTATACGCCAGAGAGGCTTGATATAATCTTCGAGGATAACAGCGGCGAGAGAATTAACCGTGGCTGAGATGGTGCTGAGCCCAGCGCTGAAAATCCCTGCTATAAAGAGCCCAGGTACACCGGGATAGTTCGACAGCATATCCATCACGTACAGCGGCATCAATTGATCGTACGAACTTATTTTACCCTCCTTGAGGGGATCACAGTTATGATATTTTGCGTATATCGCCAATCCAGTGAAACTTAGAGTGAGCGACATGATCGACGCCATTGGCCAGCTCCACCATAATGCATGTTGGGCGGCTTTTACATTTCTAAGGAAATTAATATAAGATAAATAGAGATATTTATTGAAACGGAGAATTGTGAAATAGATACAAAAGATTTAGATTATAAATTTCAATCAGCTGATTTTATTTGGTGATTATATAAGAATACTGCAAAGAAAAGAATTTAAATAAATTTTTATGTTTTACATGGATAAACAATAATAATCTTAAGTTTGATTGACTTAATTGGAAATTAAATCGAGATTATTTTACCTGAGAGTCAACATTCTCTGGACCTGAACTTGATTAACACTGTATAAAGAGAGATAAGTGAAGAATCCACCGATTGTTAGACTCCACCAAGTATGTCGTACAGTTGGATCTAGAGAAATGCTGCATATTGTAAATAAAGTTGAATATAAATGAATCATCTTAAAAATTGATAATTATCTTTCATAATTAATGCTTATTTTATTTATTCTTTATTTTGCTTAATTCAACGATTATTTCTAATTATCTTTAAGATATAACTCTCTTTCAATTTTATTATGTCCTCATATAAAATGCACCTAATCTGGTAATTGATGAAACTTTATAATAGATAATTACTTGTTAAATTCCAATCGCGATCCTTCACGCGCAATTTGCCAGATCCGAGCGAGACTGCCGGTATCAACAGCCGCAGTGGCAATAACCATGATAACAGCGATCAGCATTAATAGGCTCTGAAACACATCGGTGATGAGGACTGCCTTGATACCACCGATAGTCGAGTAAAATGTGCAGACCAGGCCCAGACTGATTACGCTCACACTCATTGAAATACCCGTGGTAGCTTCTAGAGCCAGTGCGGGTGCATACAATACGACACCAGTGTAGAGCAATAATTGGAGTAGAAAGGCAAAGCTGGCTATTACTCTGGTGGTTGTGCCAAAACGTTTTTGCAGATACTGTAACGGAAAGCTATACTGAAATAATCCTGATCAAGTCTATTCTCAATATTCTAAAATAATAATAAAAATTTTTGACAGGATTAGTCTTAGTCTTAGTCTATTAATTTTAAGCATACTCTTACCTCAAAAACACTTGTGGCGTTGAGTTTGAAAAATACTGGTAAATAGAAATAGGCTACGAATGGCGTGGCGATGCCGTAAGAAAAAATAATTACAGCATATTGTGTACCGTGAATATAGTTTTCGGAACTCACACCAAGTAAACTTACTGCTGACAGATATGAAACCATCAAACCTATCGCCACCGGTACTACTCGCATTGATTTGTTCGCCACGAAATATTCCTATAAAATATCATTTGTTAAGAAAAATTATTGGTATCTATGTGCTTTTTTATAACAGCACTTTATTATTACTGTATTATATTTTAATAAAATATTTTTGAATTTCTGATTGACTCTTTAGATTAATGTGTAATTGAGTTTTACTGAAAAAATCGAAAATATTAATTATTAAGTGTATAAATTAATTCGGTGTCTTTTTTGAAGAAATTAAACGTTTATATACAGAAAAAGGAAATATATTTTAATCTTCGAAATATTCGCCATCATTTTCGATAATTTTCTTCTAACTTTGTAATTGATGAATCCGCTCTCGAAAAAATGATGGCAATTTTGAGTCGATGAAATCGATCGAAATCGATGTATTTTTGCACCTCTTTCACGCTTTTAAAGCATATATCAGCTAGGTAGTGTTGTAGTGATCAGAATAGGTGATAATCTAAAAGGGCTAACAATAAGTGCGGTATAATCCGCATGACGGAGAATTTCCCATTATTTTGACGAATAAATAGTATCCTTCGTTCCTTTTGCGAAGTACGGCCGAGCATTATCGTATTGCAAGATGATTTGCCGCGTTCAATTTTTACAGTTATCACTTTTTACAGGTTTTATGTGTTACAGCATTTTTCCCCAAAACTGAACCAATTATATGTGCAATCAGCATTTTTTTCAATTGGAAAACAAAAAGAAGTGTTCTCTCTTTCTTTCCTCTCTTTCTCTCCCTCTTCCTCTCTCTCTCTCTCTCTCTCTCTCTCTGTCCTTCTCTGTCTTTCTTTCCCTTCATCTCTTCCTCCCTTCTTTCCTCTAATAACATTTTAATTAAATTAGGATTAGTATTACTATACGATTGGTGTCATTATATACGATATTTAAAATGAGTAGCACCAAATTGTTGCATTAAATATTTTGTTGATTGGTGCAAATTTCTCATGTTTCGACTTTTTTACAGGAAAATAGAATCAATTAATCCAACGCATGGACTTGGCGCCCTTTTTTACCTTTTTTGAAAAGGTAATTTTTAGTATGTTGATATATAGAATGACATATAACTGAAGTTTTGCGTCAATCAGTATATTATATTATAACATATGATCTCTTTAGTTGCTATTTTTACTGTCACGAACGCTCCTAGTATCAGAAAACTCGAACTGTTTATTCTGTTGGGTGATGACGTTTCTGATATTCGAAACTTGAAATTTAGTTATGTTGATCTTTGCGATAGAATATCTCCTCTCATAGCGCACGTAAAATAAAAGTAAAAACACTTTTACAGTATAAAAGAAACACGAGCTGTTGAGTGAGCCTGTTTAAAAATCAATTGTTTTAGCCGTTATGGAGGTGCGATAATCGTATCTCCGCTTAACTTATTGTTAGAGACTTCAGAAATATTAGACAATCCGTCACGCTGCGTTGCACGTGACACTATCATGAGTGTGTGTGTCTTTTAATCTTCTTCTTCAAATAAAGTTTATTGCTTGTAAAATAGTACTGTTTAAGACCACAATTTAAAGCCTATCAAGATCCAATTTTACGAGAAATATAAAATAAAATGCATGATCTAATTACCTCTGTAGATTTTTGCCGATTTCCGGTGAGCCAGTAGTATATTCCGATTCCGGAACTGATCACCATTAATACACAAATCACAATATAGTCTACTACAGATAATGTAGCCATATTGCTAGAAATCTATTTTCATATTATTGTTAGCAAAACTTGATATTATTATTTACAGCATATAATGCTTCTTTTATGTCAGTTATTTTTCGTGCTATATCATTCATCTTTTATTATGTTCTTGAAATATAACTTGAAACTTTCGTACATTATTTTGTTCTAGTTTTAATACCGTTGTGTAATTTTTATTTGAATTAAAAACACATTTGAACTATTCACATATTGAATCACTTCACGGTCTCTTATTCAATAAATGCTGTTTCGTCTGACACACGCGTGTTCTCAGCAAAATGTGGTATCTATCACTGATGACAAATCTGTACAATCTTTCATGATATGATCTTACTATCAGATATGGGCGCGCGCGCAATTTTAGAATATTGCGGCAAATATGGTATCTGTTCAAATTAAAATCTTGTTATGTTAGCAGAGATTAATTACGTCTGTTGACATAATTTAATGAGAAATTGGCAAAGATCGAGGCAAAATTTGCTGTGTATTTCATTTGCACAGCACATTTTATTTCGTTTCTGCCGCCAATTTATCGTCTTACTCTGTTATCAGATACTGTTACAATTTTCCTGACACTTTATCAATAAAATTTATAGCAGATACTTTGCAAGATTTCCGCTAATTTAAATGACTAAATTAATGCCAATAAAAACATTCTACTACGATTGTTATAATTTTACAATTGCGGTAATTAAAATCGCAATATGTAATCAATACACACGCATCAAAGAATTCACTCTACGTAATATTTAAATATAGCAACCATAGCAAATCATAAAGGTATTCGCAAATGAATTAAATCTACGTGCAAATTACAATGTTACGTTATATTTTCTTGTCGTTCGCTTAATTGCGTAACTGTTTTATAAAAATTATTCCTTTGTATAAAAACATATTCCCTTATAATTCGCTGAAGCTTATAACGATTATTTTATGACAATGAATAAATCGAAGATCCTTGCGTTCCGTGTAATGAACTTTGTCACAAACGCGTGTTCGATTACTACAGATTAGGATTTATCTGTACGATATTGTTGAAGATAGTAGATCGCATATGACGATGATACCATACGATACACGTTATCTACGTTATATCGCGGTGCGATACGGATTATATCGGTTTCTCCATGATTTTCCTGCGCGCCGTTTGCACGCTGTTGTGCAGCGCGCGGATACAGCGTGCGCGGCGCAACGCGCGACGCGCTTGCGACCGGGGTATGCGAGGTCGGTGATCGCGCGGGGAATGCTGCGGGGACGCGAGTTGAACGGCTGTGAAATGCATCGACTATCAGGGGGCACCGAGAGACCCAGGGAAGAAGCGAGAATGAGGGATCGGAGAAGAAAGACAGAGAGAATGAAAAAGAGACGGAGAGAAGGAGGGAGGGAGGGAGGGGGAGATACCGGCTTTTATAATGGTGCCGGCAGTTATATCGGTAAGCGAGTAAATGCATTAACGTGCTACGAGTTGAGAAAAGCATCCGAAAAAGGGGAGGGGATGAGAGAGAGAGGAATAGGTAATTGCATGACTACGAGGGAACGTATGAGTGTGTCGAAAGAGCGAGAGCTAGAAACGAGGGTGGTTCTACTTCCTCTCGGAGTATGGAAGTGAATTACATGTGGTTTTTTCTAAAAATCGATCCCATCGATCATTTCTCAAAGTGACAAAATAATTTCTTTTTTTTCTTCTTTTTCGTTAATTGAATCAATCGAGTATCGCAGTGCAGACTTGAGGATACTTCCAAGTGCACTTCTGGAAAAATGATCGTGTAACCATCTACATTTGCGTATCCCTCTCCCCACATCTTGTCTCTCATTTCAGAAATGATGTAAGCTCATAACTGTATCATGAAATTTCTAAATTACAGATTTTTATTAACTATACATTGTTCCACGTGATAACTCTTCTCGTTATCGTGTTCGTAGATGGATGGAAAGTGCAATAAAGCTGGCAATGCGATCTAATAATTTATCACAAATATAGACTGTATTACAAAGGATACGTATGTGCAGTTTAGTTGCACGAATGTTGAATATTGTTCGTCAAGAGAACGCAACCCGTGTTATTAAATTCTTCAGAGATATCGTCATTCGTATTACTGTTTTTTTATTTTAGTCGTATACTCAATTATGCACGCTATCACCCATTATTATTGACATTGTTTTATTAGGCTTTAAAAATGATGATGATTTATTACGATGATTAGTTGCATTTTGTGAATGCCATTGTGGTTTTCCAGAGTTGATCATCAATAAGACGACAGTATTTGATATTCTTTTCTTTACACGTTGCTAATATCTGATGAGAATTGAGAAAAACTCGAGAGAAAGGAAAATATATTATACCTTTTGCCAACTGTATCAATTAGAATCACAAGCATGAGCATGTATTTTTGTGTCTAACAGACAATTATGATTTGTTGTTTATAGTGAGGACGCTGGGCGTAGCGCCGACGAAATGAAGCATGCAGCATGCGTGGTAGCGGTGTCACGGCTGCGCGGTCTTGCCTTCAACCCCTGGTGTCCGCTAGTCGCTATCTCGCCGTACACGCTCTTCCCGGTGATCCTCTCAACTTTGTTGTTGAGGTGAGATAAATTGAATGTTAATTATTATAGATTATTATTATCAATAGAGGATGATTAAAAAAGGATTTCTTCATTAAATAAATTATCATCGAAAAGGACACAAATTAAAATTGTTTATAAATTACAAAAAATTAATTATTTTTTTATTAAAAGTGTGTATATTATACTGTACTGAATTTGAAAAGGCTGGCTGAGAACAATAGAAGTTTTAAAATATTTGCACATTTTTTTTGATAATTATTTTTCTTATAAAAAGATGATAATAACAATTATCAAAGCTTCTTCCTGGTAAAAAGTTTTTCTTAAAAAATTTAACTTTTTATGATAGCTTTTATAGCTTTTATTGAATTTACTGATTTAAAAAAAAAAGATTTATCGTTTATTTTGGAAAACATACTGAAATAAATGCTTGTAAATGTACAACTTGTCGACAAGATAGCCAGCCGAAAATACTCTATTATTTTTTTTATTATTATTTGAAATATAGATGTTAATAAAATAAGTCGTTTTATTATTTCAGGCTAAATCGAGAGTGAAGGAGGTTTATTCGCAGACATGTAAGCTTCTAAGCCAACAAGGCATGCGAGATTGCGAACTTTTCGGTTTGGCAATATTATCCGGTGAGTGCATGCTTGCATTTTTGCATTTTATATCACGAAATCTATTTTGGTTGTTTATTAAGCATTACAAGTTGATAATATTGACAATGACTTGCATGCTTAATAAATAATAATGTTAATGATAAGCTTGTAACGGTCTGATACATATGCATCGAAATAATTATATTTAAGAAACAGTCGCGATTTTTACGCTACATATTATCGATTTATTGTCCTCGACAAAAGGGATTAGTGAGAAATCACGTAAGTTAGCGAGACGTCTGGGTCTTTTGACTAATCGTCAAGTTTTTCTGCATACCGCACGGTTCACATTCATCGCTACCCTCACTTTGCTCCTTACCAGTCATGACAAGCCGGTCCAACTGGTGGCCCCCACCACGGACGAAGCATTCCCGGACCCTCAAAGGGCCCCACGGGGCCTTACACCCCACCCATACCTTCTACATTCCAACGAAGCACCATCGGTTCTGAGCTCGGTTGAACTGGCAGGTTTTGAGACGCGCAAGCCATGGCACGACAGGAAAAAATGCACCCAAAAAACAAGTATAAAAAGATAGAGGCAACTCGCACTCCCTACACGCGTATTGCGCCTCGCCACTCGTACTCTGCGAATCTTTATTTCGCTGGTGATTTAATCAATGTCAGTTTTTGTCGATGTTCTACCTGTTTTATTGGGTTTTTTGAATTTTTCTTCCTTTTGCTTTATTATTTCTCTACTTGGTGCGTATTTTATCCTTTCTCATTGCTCTCATTACTGTTTTGTAGAACTTATTGGTAGAAGTCTGCGTGAATTCAGCATTATTACATAGTCTTTTAAACTTTGTTAAACAAAATTTCTTGATATTTTATTTTATCTAAAATATCATTAATAAACAAAAACAATAACAAGATTTCTAATCCCATTGGAAATCATATTGTCTTAAACATATATAATCATTGATTTACTTTAGGAGAAAAGAGAAGGGAAAGAGAGAGAGAGAGGGATGTAAGACGATAAGTGAAAGAGATAATAAATTACTATACGACGGGAAAAGATGATGAACGCTGAAAATGAAGATGATGAAAAAAGAAGGAAACCAGAAGAAATAAGGGGAGACAAGCGGACGGTAGGGAGACGTAAAAAGAAAGAGAATGGAGGGGTTGGGTAAGACGGTAGCCCGGTGATTTGTATAAGGCCTTTCGTATTCCATCTCCTGGTCAGGCGTCTACGACGCGATGAGGCGGCTTCGCACACAGATATGCAGAAGGAGGGCTCTGTGGACAGGAATCACCGGCACACGATGTGGTGATGGAGGGGCAAAAAGGCCCGACCAGTCTGTATGACCGGGGCGTTGGAGAGATAGTGGAGAATAGAGGATCCAGCGCAGATTCGCTGGGTCCATGGCGCGGCGAGGCTGAACCATGTTACGAAAGAATGGCAATATCTCTTTAATTCTTTGCGACAGTCCTCTTTTGGCACTAGAACGAGAACATAGATTAAATATATACTACTTTATATTATTAGATGATATAGAAACACTAGATGTGTATCTACACGCATCTAGGAGGTTTATAACATCTTGATGTTTGTTAAAATGTTGATATGAAGTTTTTGATAATTGAGAATTTATGAAAAAATATTAAATCGATAATTAGATTGCATCGTATATAAAAATTCTCAAGAGAATTCTTTTCAATCCTTTTCGAGTTTACAGTTATGCCTTTAAAGGAAAATCGTATTGGTAGGAGATAGCTAGCTGAAATTCCAAGGAGAAACAGCTCAGGATTCCTCTCTTGGCAATCATAATGATTACGGATGTAATTATGGTTACGGCGTATCGCTGTACCACACTGGGGTAAAAAGAAAAAAAGAAAAGGAAATATTGTTTCTCCCTCTTTCTAGGAAACCGACGAATTCATAAAAGAATCATTCTCGCTCGTCGAATTCTTTTTGCTGTAACACAGAACACTATTCCGATCCTTTTCGGTATTTTCAGTACTTCGAAACGCAATGCACATATTAAATAGAAATGTATAATAATTTATTATTCTCATTATTTTTTCGTATATTGTATGTATGTGTATTGTAAAATTTCGATTATTTAACAAAATATACAATATGTTTTCTTATATTCTCCTTTACTTTAAAACTGTGAATAAAAAAAGGAAAGATCACAGAAAAGAGAAAGATATTAAACTTTTCCATAAATAAAAACAAAATAAATAACAGAATGAATATTATATCACGTACACAGAGAAATAAATCTATCCATATTGCTAGATTGTTTGCTACATTCAAGAAAACGGAAAAAGATAAACAAAGCTCAATTGAATTTGAGCTATATCAAGCGAAAAGAAGATTGTGGTACGTTGGTGACTATGAAGCATGTATTTCAAAAAATACATGGGCCGTATGGTCTTGATGGATGGTTACGCGAGGGCCAGAGTTAGCCCTTGGGCAACATTCTACAATAATGGTCAGGTTATACCTCGAGTAACACAGGTGTTCTTTCATGGAGAGAGTGAACACACCTTACACTCATTTTGGACGATCTATAATTTCTGACAAAATTTTATGTATAATTTGATGTTAACGTATAACAAGGAACTCTTAATTATAGTAGACTCATAATATATACATAATGCACAAATATAGCAATACTTTTTATATTTTATAAAAAATTACTAATATTTTATAAAAGTTTCTAATAATTCTAAGTTTCTAAGTTTCTATATATTATTCTATATATTAAATGCATACAAAATTAGTCATTTGTTTGTATGTTTTCCACTTAAATGTATAATATATACAGAGTAAGGCCACCTAAAACAGGCCACCTGAATATCTCGGCTGTTATTGGTGATAGAAAAAAATGTGTCAGACCAAACTTGCATGGTTTCAAGGGACACATAATTTGTTCTAAATAGTTTTTTATTAGGTGAACGCGTAGAGGTCATATGAAGGTCAACTTCGTTTTTTTAAATGGTATGATATGTTTTTTTACGTACCATCTAGTAGAGCATTTGAAGATACGCACATTGATCTACGGATCAAAATTATTCAAGGTCACTGAAGGCCAATTGCAAGGGAAAATAATTTACTTTATATTGCCTAGAGTTCTCTGCTATTGAAAATACCGTAAACTCAGAAATGAAAAAGTTCTAGCACTTGGACATTTTAGCTTTCAGTGACCTTGAATTATTTTGACCCGTAGATCAATGTGCGCATCTTCAAACGCTCTACTGGATGGTACGTAAAAAAACATATCATACCATTTAAAAAAACGAAGTTGACCTTCATATGATCTCTACGCGTTCATCTAATAAAAAATTTTTTAGAACAAATTATGTGTCCCTCGAAACCATGCAAGTTTGGTCTGACACATTTTTTTCTATCACCAATAACAGCCGAGATATTCAGGTGGCCTGTTTTAGGTGCCTCACCTTGTATAACAATTTATTATTTTACCTTTGTTTTTTATGATTTTCTACCATCTCTCGGGTAAAGTTTGTGTACTCAGATATCGCATATATTGCACAGTAATTACAGTAATATTAGTGGATAAATGAGATTCTTCATATGGTATATACAAATATTAATAATAATCTCTTTCTCTTTCTCTTTCTCTCTCTCTCTCTCTTTCAATAAATTTTGAAGTACTTAAAGACATTTTTACTATTACTTTATATTTTGAGTACACGTAATTTTGATTATAATTAATATAAATGATATAACCAATTCTAAACATATCTCATTTAAAAATTATTCTAGTCTCGAAAGATATTTTAATATGAAAATTTTGTCTTCAAATGATCTCTCAAGAATATTAAACAAAGTAGTGCGCAAAATCTGGAACATTCTGCACATTACATGTATAATGAAATGCGAATTCTGAATAGTTTACTTCGAGGTATTGTCATATATCGTCAAATATAAATTTATCTGTGATATTTACAAATAATTCTTTAGTCTAATTGTGAAAGTGTTCGATGCTTGCGTGCAACAACGAATGTTAGATGCATTTTGAAATTTTAAAAGCCTGATTATAGTGATGGTCTCCTTCTTGAGATTTCAAACTGAGTTCCAGTTTGGAAAGCATGTCGCGTTATTGTACCAGAAGGGTCCGAATATTTGGCTCCATGTAGGCAGGACAGGTTTGTGAGACCTTTTCATTCACGAACGTCTTCTCGCTGAACTCTTTCGTTGTTTCGCTCGTTTAGGGAGTATCAACATTTTGGACTGTTAATCCTTGCAAACATTCATGCAAAACAATGAATTCCTGAGCTTTGTGAATAGACCATATCGGAATGACATGACAAGTATAATTCGTAGATGCTCAATTCGGCTCAACTGAACTCTCTGTTACTCTGCGAGTGAATCCAATAAGCTCCATAATATGCAATGTGTTTCATTGATCTAGCGATATTTTTAACGATCTCGTTAATTATGATGTATTGCGAGAATATAATGTTTTTTAGATGATCTATAATTTGTGATAAAAGTTCCAACAAAACTTCAAATATAATTTCATTAACAATAAGTGTAATATCGTTTTTAATACTTTTTTATATGTAAAATAAGAAACTATAAAGAATGGTTCCACATTAAAAACACGTAATTGCACGTTACAGATATATAAAAGCACTGATATAAAGTTTCCTTTATTTATCTAGAAATAAAGTTTGTAAAAAATCTTAAATAATTATAACTTCATTTTACGATTAGTATAACTTATATATATTAACTTTATTTATTATTATATTTATTTCGATAGCTAAAAGATTTCATTGCACTTCAAGATATTGCAAATTTTATCTTAGATTATAGATTGTCTAAAATGGATTTTAAATTGTATTCAATACGCTCACGCATGTAATAATGATAAATTTGTATCGTAATAAAATTATTTTTATTGTTTTAGATGGAGAATATCTCTTCGTAGATCCTGAAAATAAACTAAGCAAGTATGGTCCGAAGAATTGGCGAAATTCTCATACACATGTAAGTAGATGCTTTGTACCTTACCATATATTCCATAAAAGAAAAACTTACTGTTTCTTTCTTTCTCTAACAAGGAAAAAGAGCTTCTTAAGCTTTTCTTTTTTCGCATATACATTTTTATTTATTTATTTGATTATTTTTCGCACAGTTTTATGAACATCTTTAGCTAGTATTAAATATGTATTATAGAACTCTCTTTCAATCCTGATCAATGACTCTGACACCAATGTAATTCATGAATAAAACATATAAATATACAATTATACACAATCATACACGTTATACACGATTATACACGTTATATACACGTTTATTCTGAATTAGAACATTGATTTATATGAAACAAATTTATGTATTTACTTTGATATTTCATATTTCATCAAAATAAATTGTTAAATATTGTTTAATTTCTATTATTAGATAACTTTATTCTCATTTTTAGTTTTTTGAGATTACCCATAATTCCACACACATTATCCTGTGTCACGTAATAAGAAGAATTAAGTTCCTTGAAAAAGGCGCTTACAATGAACGCGTGTACCACATAGCAATAAAATCGACCTTTCTGGTCGTTGACTCTGAATGCAGACCTTGTCAGTTCGTTCGACTTGCATTTTACCCTTAGGGCGTTGACCTGCGAGAGGGTTTCTGTTGCGATCTTCTTTCGTTGGCCCTTATGTTAAGTGGACCTTGGACAGGATACTTTTGTTTACGTAACTATAAAAATATCGAATTTATAATTATCACAGAAACTATTACATCATCTATTAAAGTTCATTATTATTTACCATTTCACAACACAAACATATTTGTTATATACATATATACACACACATATACATATATCATATAA
The DNA here is from genome assembly GCF_003672135.1 of Ooceraea biroi. Classification (NCBI taxonomy): domain Eukaryota; kingdom Metazoa; phylum Arthropoda; class Insecta; order Hymenoptera; family Formicidae; genus Ooceraea; species Ooceraea biroi. Next base: position 6,490,527 of record NC_039506.1, read on the forward strand.
ATAAATGTATTATATGCATATGTGATATAATCATAGCGTGATGTGCATTTGTTATACATATATATAATGACTATCATGCAATAACTATTGCCAAATTATCAGAACTTCCAGCAACTTCCATATGAATACTTCATTAATAATTGTTGCACAAATTATATGATAGATAATTATAATTTCTTAGGATAATATGTAATTATTATTTTTAGGGTTTAGATAGTAGCGGAAGGCCAGCTTTTGTCCTATATTTTCGAGTTCGTTTTTACGTTGATACGCCGTTATTGTTAAGGTAAGCCATTGATATTGGTTTTGTAACGAGTTATTAATTTTGCTATATTTTTTTAAATGAAATCAGATGACATATTTAAATAAATAAAATTAGATCAAAATTAAATTAAAAGATTAAAATAATTCTTATTCATTTACGTATGCACACACATGCGTGCACGCATACATAATAATTCTAATTCATATTTATCATAGTAAATATATGTATATATGAATGATTTTTTAAGCGAGCGAATCGTTACAATTCAGTATAATAAACATTAGTTAAATTTTATTCAGTTGTGCGCACCAAATCGTATCTGAATCACTACAGTTTTAGTATAAAATTTCCATACTTCTTTTTCTTTATTCTTTCAGTTTTTACAACTAATATTAACTTTTCGAACAAACTATATATATCTATATAATTATAAGATATAGATATCTTATAATTTTTCCAATCATCTCTTTTCTTTTTATAATTTTTTCCATAATTAATAATACTTTTTATAATTTGGTTTTTTAAATATGGTATTAATGAATACTGATAAATTAATTAATGCTCAAATAATTTTTAATTATTTGTTAAAATATCTTGAAGACTTGCATTGCTGTTTCAGCGATGAAACAACGCGGCATCACTATTACCTTCAATTACGCGATAACGTCGTCAGACATGGCGGCGGGGTGGAGACTCTTCATCCACATCATCCCTTTCACGAACCATCCATCGTTACACCATTACTTGTACTCGCTGGACTCGCACTTCAAGCTGATCTTGGAGATTACTCCGATGAACGACACAGACCACATGCAGGATTTGTTGGCTATTGCAAGCCTACGGATTACTTTCCACCCCACGTAAGTTAAATTTCTTCAAAATTTATTTAGATTATTAGTATCATAAAAAAGGAAAGCAAAGTTATAAATGAAATTTATTAATAACTTTACATTGGTGTTTATGCCATCAAAATAAGTATAATGTTATTTGTGTTCAATTTTAGAAAATATTTTCTTTTTTTCAATTTCTTTTCTTTTTAGAGAACATTGTATTTAGAATTTATTGCACTTGTCGTTGCCTGCAATACAATTTAATATGCTAAACGAACATTCGCAGATGTGTCTCGAGTCGAATGTGCTTGCTGTGCTCGCTGCCCAGCATAGAGAAAACAGTGGGCTCTCCAGGGAGGAGGCAGAATTGCAATACATCCGGGAGGCGGTGCTGTTGGAGGCGCCGCTCAACGCTCACTTATATCGGTTACGACGCAGTAAAAACGAAGCGGGACCCGGACGCATACTCCTGGCGATTTGCGCACGCGGGGTGCGAGTTTACGCCGAGGAAGAAACACCGCGTATCTTTGCTTGGAACAACATCGACAAACTTTGCTTTGATGTATGTATCGAGAAAATATTGAAGATTATGATGTCGAAATTGAAGAATTGTACATTTTTTTTCTTTTCTGCATCGTTATGTGTATCAATTTTTACAAAATAAAACGAGCATTTAATGCATGAAAATAGAAGGAGATATCTGAATATTAAATTAGTAAAAAATATTTTATAACAACTCTATTCTGAGAAAACTCGTTATAAAAGAAAAACTGTTACTGTTTTAATATTTGAAAAAATTTTGAGAAAGTTTTCTTGATGTGATATATGTGAGCTTTAATGATTTATTTACTTTATCATTTTTATGTTATTTTAGCGCAAAAAATTTGAGATCCGAGCAATCGATCAGCCGGACAAACTCACTCTCTACAGCGGATGCGATGATAAAAGCAAACTTCTCTTGGGACTTTGTCGTGACACCCATCAATTCTCTATGGCTATAGCACCCAGAGTAAACGAAGCTAAACGAAGGGAAGAAGAAGGTGAACTCATTTTGCGCTGTCATTCACCGTTATGCAATCAATTATGCAATCGATAATTCTCAAATTAAATTATTTTCTTATATATTTTTTCTATTTTATATACCTACTAAATTTTTATTTTTTAAATTATTTTTATGTTATTTATATTACTTCTATCTAAGACAATTGTAAACTATTTCCTTCAATATTTTATTCGACATTTTCGGAATTATTTTTTCTCATTTTCGCAAAGTTTTGTCATATCGTTTACATGCTAGGATTAAAATTAATAGAATAATGCCTAATATAACAAAATTATATAACTAATTAAATTTGATTTGTAGAACGGAAAGTCTTGAGGGACTGTTATATGTATCCTACCCAATGCAAGCTGAGCTTAACAGCGCGCAGTGCGCGTGGTGATCAACGGATTTCCGTCATCTCAAGCACATCCTCGAATACGACATCTGGTATAGTCAGTGACAGGGTACACAGCGAGGACGAACCTGATACCGCGCCAGCGTCGACCGAGTGCTTGCCACGTCTTACCGAGACAGTACCTTACTCGGCCTCCCAGAGTAGAGCCTTAAATTGCGCAAATGCAGACATGGATGGTCATCCTATATCATCTTCTTCCATTCCTCTTATTGACGGTAATTTTAATGAATAATACAGTAATATCGTTGTATTAAATTCTTGAAAAAGAATAATTACAAATTTTATTATTGAAATTTTTATGGTGATATTATATTTATATTATCTAGTAAAGAAATAAAGAAATAAATAGAATTTAATCTAAGCAATTAAATGTGAATTCTATTTAATAATTTTCCATATTTTAAAAACTAAAAAATGTTTCTTATTAATTCATAGAAATCAATGAATACCGGTAAACATACAAACTGATTGCAGCACAATTTTCAGAGGTAGATGGTAGCGCCACTTCTGCGTCGATGGCGTTGCATCTTACGCCGAATACCACGATGGTCACTGAGGGCTCACAGTGCAGCAGCAGCTGCAGCACGGTCGTTGTCGTTAACACACCTATGGGCGGGCCATCGCAAATGCGTCGTACTTCGGCGACTTCCAGCTTGGAATTAGGCTACTCACATACGACACAAAACTCCACTGTCTCCACGGAGACCGTTAGCTTTCCTGGCGCTATTTATGATAGATGCAAAAAAACAAGTAAATATGCAGGTGAGTAATGAAAATTTTTTGCAAAAATGATTGCAAATTATAATTAATTAATTCTGTTTATTTTATAAATAAAGTTGCAGTTTGTTACTTACAGTTTGTTGATAAGATCCGAATAATGTCCATTAGGTACTGACATTGCGAGCGAGACTAGCGGCGTGTACACGGTAAGAAGCAGCGAGATTCAAGACGAAAGGATCAGCGACGATTTGTACTCGCCCACGGGTGAGACCAACGAATCTTCAGCGGCTAGTGATGTTTGCGCTCTGAGTTCCGTTCAATCCACCACCGACGAAGCGTCCGTCACGTCCGGCTTCTACACCATCCACAGCGGTCTGCGATCCGAAAGTAGCGATGTCTACACTGAGGACGTCGGTACGGAGGATCAGGAACCAATCTACAGCGTTTGTAAAGGCGACGACGACGGGGATGACAGCCAGCAGCTTGAAGATCCGCGCTCGCGCAGTAACAGCATACTCAGCGCGGGTAGCTTCCGGGGCGATGGGAGCGATCCATCCAGTGTGAGACCTCTGTTATCAGCCGACGAGTTATCGGATCTGATAGTCGGTAGATATCCGCCGCGCAAGACCATCAGCAATTCGATGGATTCGGATTGCGACTATGTGACTATGCCGCCACCACCGCCACTGCCACCGCCACCGCCACTTCGGACGGACAGCGACCGACAACCGCCACCGCCACCGCCGCCGTATCCGGTAGGAAACGTCGATTATGCTACGATCAATGTCCCAAAAAGATCGAGCATACCGGAGTTGGATCACCGGGAACGTGAACCACCACCGCCGCCGCCACCGTTGTACAACACCAACCGCGGTGACTTTGTTCCATTGCCGCCCAGACGAGTCGATCCACCTCCACCGCCTCCATACACGTCACCACGCGAGAAGATTCAAATACCGCCGCCAACGCCACCCCGAAATGACGCGATAACGCCGCGAGAACCGCCACCACCTCCACCGCCTTATCCGGATGCATCGACGGCGGTTGGTTCCGTGCCGAGGATCACGAAGACCAGCGCTAGCGATGTAACTGCAACGTTTGTGCCGAAACCACCGCCTAGAATTCAACCGCCTACTTATCCCGGGGATAAGATGAAGCCTACCCCGGTGCACGCGCCAGTCGCCGCTCTTGTGGTGGGCCCGAATAATTACCTGGACGTGCACGCCTCACGGAGCGGCCCGGTGCTTCTACCCTACTTGACCTCGCCACCACCGCCACCACCACCTCCACCGGCAATGGTGCATCCGCGACAGCCACCACCGCCGCCGCCACCACCACCGCCGCCGGCGCCAACATCCAGTTTGGCGACCGTCTACACGAGTCAAGTCGCTCGGTCACAGATAGAGCAGTACAAGCAGCAACTCTATTCCGATGTTGATTACGTCATGTTCCCACTTAAAGATCCGGCCGTGTCCAAGCAGGAGTACATCGATGCCAAGCAAGGTTCTTTCCTGGCAGCGATGGCTGCCTGCCCACCGCCACCATATCCATCCTTCAACAAAAGCTCTGTGATGTATCGCAGCACGCCCTATCTCCCCGGTTCCTCGTTCTCCTCTTCGCAGTCTAAATACGCGTCCAATCAAAATTTGAGCGACACCGGCAGTTGCGCCGGCAGCAATTACCTGTTGCACAATAATCTCAGCAGTCACTACGCTGCCAGCACGAGCTCGCTGTACAGCGGCGCGACTTATTCGTCCACAGGCAGCCACAGTCTGAGAAGAGAACCGCCACCGCCAACGCAACCTCACACGCTACATGCGTTTACGCGAACCAGGAGCGACGACAATATCCTTAAATGTTTGGACACACTGGTGTCCACGAATAAAATGCAGTCTTTATCACAGTCCAAACATCGCAGATTACCGCCGCCGCCGCCGCCACCACCTTACGAGATACAGGTAATAAATTATAAGCTAAGATATTATTTTGATCAAAGTTAGGTTTACTATATCAGTGTAGGGAAGAACCTTAAATATTATATATCTACCAATTGTAATAATTAGACAGAAGTCTTTTAGACACAATAAAATAAGAAACCTTGTTAATTATTTCTTACTTTGCTCTAGAATCTTGAAAAAAATCAACCACTGCCATCGGCTTCTTTAGCGACGGCTTCCTCTACTTTGTCAACTGCTACGACAGCCAACAAGTCGAGTAATGGCATAGAAGAGAACGATGAAGGGAAGGATGACGATATGCTGGACATCCGAACACTTCGCGAGAAAAGTCGCAACTTAGATTTACCTTTAATATCGGCGTTGTGCAACGACCAGTATCTACTCAAGCAAACGAAGGCATTTGTATTGCCGAAACATCCCAACGAGGCCACTTCTGTTACGACTGCTACCACGTCCACGAAGAATGGCATACGGAGTAGCAACGGAGGGACCTCCAACAGAAATAAATATCCAGTTAGCGGATTGTCAACGACACAAATTCAGAAACCATCCAGAAAGCCGTCGACAAGTACTCATAAGCATCCTTCGGAAACGAAAGGTAGTGCTTGTAAAATCAAAACCTCGACAGCCAAGAAAGATTTCGCAAGAGTGTCTCATTCCTAACATTTGCTCTTGACTTCTTTCTTCATTTATAATCTTGTAGCTCAGGACAAAGTACATTCCGTAATCCCGATACCGATCACGCGTTACGTAACGTCGATGTAGTTAGTAGTCGATGTAGTAAGGAAACCTACGACAAATTAAATATCGTTCTCGCGGACCATATTTCTTCGACTCAGGGTGCCATTTTATTTGTTCATCGTTTTTTTTCCTTTTTCTTGGATTATTTAAATTTTCAAAATTCCAAGTGGTAACTAAATGATCGATCGTCTTAAGTAACGAATCATTTCTGATTGTATGTACGAATCGTCAACAGTGATGAATGGTAAAACATTCCGATTATTTTGTCTTTATATAATGCTCATTTTTGAAAATCACACATATACTTGCAGATCTCTTTCTCGTATAAAATATTTTAGATATTATTTTAACGCGTTTGTACTTAGGCACTTTAAGTGTCTACCGCCTTTTGCTCAATCACATGGCTGATGCGATGGAAATTCGACTTATAAGCCCCGATAAAAAGGCGGCGCTAGTCCCGCTCGACGTTAGGCTAAACTATACAATTATTGGCCATTGTATTGTAATGCAATGATACATTCCATGATAATAATCATCTCATAATTATTGATTATATGTATTTAAAACGAGAAATAGATCACCGAAGCTCGAAAGTTACTGTCTTTTATGGGATTTTGATGCGATGAAAATTCGACTTATAAACCCCGATAAAAAGGCGACGCCTGCTTATACAGGCCGGCGACCGAATATAGAGAATATTGTCATAAAACCTATGCTATTATTGATAACATACTGATTAACACAAAAAATATTCTCTTCCGTGTTTTATCTGTTCAATTCATCTGCATGTTAATTTATTTTCCACAATCTGCTCATTACCTAGCTTTTTATATATTACGCACTTTTTGTATGTGCGTACATTTTAATAAACTATGAAAAAGGATTAAGAAATTGCATTTTTAAATATTCTTGTTGTCTGGAAATGCCTGTTGTTTTGTGAATTTACGTATATAATTGTAATTGGCAATAAATATACTAAACCTTATGCTAAAATACGTTTTATTATTGATAATTAAAATAGATAAAACGTATTTTGCATAAGGTTTAGTATTGAATAATAAATTTTACGTACAGAATTATTTAAATAATGTTTAATATGTAAAAATTTAATCATAATGAGAGTCGAAAACAGTTCGGATGCAGTTATTTTACATGTTATTTTCTTAGCATTCGGCTTTTCCGATATATTCTCGTTTAGTGATAATTCTATAATAAAAAATTTAGATGGCCAATAATGATACAGTTTATCCCACTTATATCGTAAAAAAAGCGACTTTCTTATATATAAATATTAATTTCTCACGGAATACGCACATATATTTTGAAGAAAAAATATATATCATTATTGTAATTAAAGAAATAATACCTATCCTATATGTTTCCAAAAGCAATATTTATTATCGAGCAGTTTCTCATCTCTATATATCTTAGTAACACAGTACTCGTTTTGTGGTGCTGTTATTATCGAAGTATGTTTTGTAAGTGTGCGTACGGTGCTGTTAATGTAGTTAATTCTTTGTATTTTTATAATAGTTATATATCTCAGTATATATATATTGTGAAGCTGCAGAAGTGTCAAATTTATTGGTACAAGATTATAAAGATTGACATCATGAATTTATATTACAAAGCGTGTAAACATAGTAGAATACTTACCAAAAAACACAAGCAGACAGAATCATTAATATTCCGACTTTAGTGGATTTTGCGTTACATATTGACAAAAATATACCAACTTAAAAACTTAACAATAAATGAAAATTGTTTGCATTACATTGTAAAAAAATGAAATAAATCGAAATGTTTACTGGTTTGAGAAACGGTTACCGTATACATTTTATACATATTTTAAACTAAAGAAAATAAAAAATAAAAGATAGTGATGGTGTGGTAATATAAATCTAAAATGTATAATATATATATTTTTAAATTGCCATTGCGCGTATTTGCACGAATGTAGAACAATGAAATTGATTTAAAATAGATTTATAACTATCTTCCCTTTCACACACATAAACACGCGCATATACGCGCGAGATTTTTCTTATGTATATCTCATGTATAATTATTAATTAAAATCTTACTTATTTTATATATAAAATAACGCGCAAAATATTGATAATCGTTTTCTGTATTTTTACATCTGAGATCAGATTGTTTAATAGTTACAATTTAGTTATAAGAATGACCCGCGCTGCTATTTGTCGTTAAACTTTAAATTTACGTTATAAATTTTGTGTATATAATATTGCATAATATTATATAGTAGGATTTGGCATATATATAGCAAAGAAAATTCATGTATGTATCTTATGCGCCATCGTACTTATAATAGTAATAAAATTTTTTAAATAATGAAATTAGAATAATCACTCTCGAACAATTCACATCTGCTTCTTCAGTATAGAAAATGCTATTAAAAAAATGAAACATTGCTAATGAAAATAAAACATAATAATGCTAAAGAAAATGAAACAGACTAATAAAACGATTAGCTTCGCGAAACTTTATAGTAATTCACACTAAAACGCTTGATGATTCGCTGTAAGATGTGTATCTGTGGGAATACTCGTTACATAAATTGTTGCGCGTACGACCTTTACACGGCTTTAATCATGACTTATTGTGGAGTGTAGAATGGCCGACTGTCTTTTCTTTCTGTGTAAGATCGTGACGCTGTGAACGCGGGACGTTTTATTTTCATTGGTATTTTAGTTTTATTTTCACATGTCAGTACATGCATCTTGAAAAATAACGTGTTGATCGAAATTTGCAATATTTTTGAAGTGAACAAATCTTTTGAAGAAACATATGCTATATACTTCATTCAGGCGGTAAGTATATACACTCTATATGATACATGTTACGAAAATCGACATTGAGATACTCCAAACTTCTTCATTACTCGAGTGGTATATTTGTATTTATATCCAATTTTCATTTATAATTTTATCAAATATTAAAACGTTTTTAGAATGTTATAAATTATGGTATTTTACCACGTTTAATTTATTTATTACCACCACACATGTCTCCAAGATCATTGCTTTTTGATGGTTTTCTACATTATAAAAAAGAACGCAATACGGATAAATATCCCATAGATGTTTTTAAAACCTATAATATTAATAAAACATTAAATTCATAAAATGTCCTGTAGCGTCTTTTTGTTACTAAAATTTTTATAGAATATATTCATTGATCATTTATTATATTAAAATTAATTAATATTTATTTATTACTTAAAATTTATATGCAGTTTTCTTATTGTTATCATATACAATTATAATGTCAGAAGTAGAACTACTTCTTTTGCATTATATAGAGAGATAAATTATTTCTATTTATATAAAACTTTAGAAAATGATATATAGAGTAGACTGTCATGAAAAATTTCTAAAATTAATTAGATAATTTTCGTAAGAAAATCGGCTTACGTCAGTTAATGTACTGAGGCAAAATATAGTGAATTTGCCAGCTACTATAGACAAAGCGGTTTTTGCGATCTTGCCATGCATAATATTATCATTTGCGCATTTTTCGTTCACATATCATACCAGCGGCAATCATAGAATGCTTCGCATATTTTAATACTCTATAAAGAAAAACTAGGCATCTTTATGCGAAAGCATATAAAAGTATAGATAACTATATAAGTGAATCGTATCTTTTTTATGTTTTTATCTTCTTCTTTCCATAAAATATTACCTCTGTCAGAAGACTTTCACCGACGGTGCAGAGAGCGTACAGTATTAGCAAGACTAAAAACTGGAATATTATAAATGTAATAAGCACTCCTTTCTCGCCTTTAGCAAAGTTCTACACAGATAATAGAAAAATATGTAAATTATAATTGATATCCTTTTCTCAAAATTAAAACTTAACTTACAATCTCAAATTCTTAATAAGCATTTATTGATAATTAAATTAGTTATTAATATTAATTTAAGAATATGATTTAATGCTTCAGCTTTATAAAAACTATGTTGTATCTATAACAATTACTAACGCGCGATTCCATGTGATTCTGACGTTTCGGAAGTCAATAATATTTTTATTAATAATTAAACTATTGTCCTATGATTAATAAAATCTTTAATGTGCTAAATATGTTGTAAAATGTCAACATTTCGCACTACTTGACTCACCATTAAAAGTTGATAACCAAGAATGCATACCAGAGAAGTAGCTCCCAAAAAATGAGTTAACAATATCGCACTAAATGCTCTTTCTATCGTTTTTCCCATTCTGAAAAGATTTATATTGCATTCTGAATGTAACGTGGGAAAATTCTTTTAATGCTCGCTTTTGTTATTAACTTTATAACATGTAATTTGCACGTACTTAATCAATAGTAACATTATAAATAAATAAAAAAAATAGTTTTTTTTCTCCTGATAAAGATGTTAGGAACATAATCAAAGCACAGAAAAGACCCTACTCCAGATTATTTGTATATAGTTATCAAGTACGATTTAAATAATTTTATATGAAATACTTAAAACATCTCTTCTTTAAATGTCGCGCTTAATTTTATTATTTATTTTATAGTTGAAATTAAACTATTATTATCATTATTGTATTATTATTATAAAATATGAAAATTATATCAAGTAATTATAATATAAAATAAAATTTTTGAGCAATCATTGTAACTTTTCTAATCTTAATTAGAAATATTTTATTATTGTACTATATAAATAATATTATACATGTATCAACTCACCGTAGTAATTGTATGTGCATGCGTACCACGTGTCGTATTTCGTGTCCACAATTATAGGAATCGGTGCTTATATTATTGATGCGCAGAGCCAGAACCGCCATTTGGCCGCAAATATGAAAAACAAGGGTGACCATGAGGCAATCAGCGGCACTTTGTCCGAAACCGCTGATGAACACAAATGGCAATTGCACACCGTATGTAATCACATAGGAAAGCATATTCTCGATCGCATAAAACATATGAAAGCGATAGGGTAATATATAAAGTATCTGGGTTACATTTTTATTGATTATAATTTTCGGTAGACCTGAAAAAAATCTAAGTGCAGCATTAGAACTAAAAAAACAATTTCATGTATAATATTGGATGCTTTAGAATTAAAGTTACATAAAAACATAGTAAGACTCACCACTTCCAAGTATAATTATAATTGGAGTTAAATAATATGAAGAAGCTGTCAGCGCAACAAATATCATCAGTAATTTAACGATCGAAGATCTTTGACCTACTGTTATACGTGATAAATGCTTTCATCTCTTCAGCAGTTTTATAACTTGTCGTATTAAAAAGTCTTTCATGGTCTCCGCTATGATCTCGCCAATTTGATTGTTGTATAATCGTAGCATACTCATCCGTACAAATATCTGTGAGAACGCCATGTTTTCCGTTAGATTCATGATTACGTGCTCGAGATCATCGATGAAGAGAAACAGATCCAGATATTCCAGAATCATGAGAAAACTAAAGTAGCCTAAGTTAATCGAGAAAATAAGATCGTTAGACCGAAAAGGCCAGAGGCCCAGCGTCGACATTAACCGCGTTTATTCCAAGACAGCACTTTAGCCGCACGGTCCAAGTCATTTTGATCCTAAGAAGCAGATGATTTACATGTTATGTACATAAATACTATTTTCTTTGAAAAGAAAAGAATTTATACATAAAGAATGAGAAAGTGGTGTAAGTATCACTTTTTTAATCGAAAAGTTTAGTGTTTTATTAGATATTGTATCTCCTCCTATAACTTTATTTATGATCAATAATTCTAATAAATATCAAAATATATAACTTGAGAATTAAGAAAAGTTATACCACTTGTACCACACTACGCCTGATAAAATTTTTCATGGCATATTGTACCTTTGGAAAATATACAACTCACTAGCATCGTGCTTCACAGTGTTCTTTCTTTGAATGCTTATCTGAAACTACGCTAAATGTACGACTGCGAGGGCGCAAGTAATCTCTTAGTGCTCAGACCTGTCTATAGAATCGGAAAATGGACAGAGGATGAAACGACAATAATTGCACCCAAAATTGTCATACGAATTGCATATGAGCGTGTTACCCGACCCACCTGTGCGAATTCAAACATAATACAAAATTTTTTTGTACATTAGCAATCGACATCGACGCAAATTTATGTGATTGCAGGTATACGATCTACTGCCAAATGGTTCTAGGAAAGCCAATAAATGCAAAAAGTTAGATATGCTTTGTAGACTTTGATGGCGAAAATATTGTGCAGAGTGATCTAAATGGTAATTATAGAACAATTGCTCGTTCTACAAGAGAGACATCATGTATTTCCGATTTCTAAAAATTATATTTTTAAAAAAAGGGTGGAAATATTTTTCTACTTATTGGAAATTTCTAATATTATTTTTATTGCGGAAAAATAAATATAAATAATCCGTAACGCATCTTACTTAGCCTTTTTCAACTGGTTTTTGAAAAGGTAATTTTTTAAAGATATTATATCTCTTTTTAGTACATTGTACAATGACAAATTATTATTATATAACTGAAGTTTTTGTGTGCTTACGTCAATCAGTACGTACACCATGTATGACATATATGTCACGTAACACGTCTCATAACTGATCTCTTCAACTACTATCTTTACTTACTAAATCTTTTGCCTAGAGTTCTCTACTATTGAAAATACCGTAAACTCAGAAATGAAAAAGTTCTAGCCGTTCGAAATTTTTTCTTTTTCCGAGCAGTTCTGAGTTGGCGATATCATTATTTTTTATATTGCCTAGAGTTCTCTGCTATTGAAAATACCGTAAACTCAGAAATGAAAAAGTTCTAGCCCGTAGAAATTTTTTCTTTTTCCGAGCAGTTCTGAGTTGTTGATAACATTATTTTTTATATTGCCTAGAGCCCTAGAGTTCTCTGCTATTGAAAATACCGTAAACTCAGAAATGAAAAAGTTCTTTAACTGGGAAAGATTTTTTAACTGGGTCTATGAATAAACATTTGCAAAGGACTGTTCTAACTAACATCAATTTTGGATTGTGATATGGACTATCAATACATTTTTGCAAATGACCGTTGTAACTATTAAGATGGATTTTTGATTTCGCTTATGGTTTACTGATATACATTGAAGATGGTCTAACGAATAGACCGAAACGTTTGTTGATTGATTTGTACTCAAATTAAATTGTCATAATATATCGTTCAAAATTAGAAGAATTATTTACTTATCATTGCGACGCTATCACGATGATTTCATTTAAACAAGTAAATTTAAATGTTTTATAGTTTTTGCGATTTATATATTTATCTTGAAATAAAACATTACCCAAAAGTATTAAAATCAGTTTTAATTTATAATAAATTACATCATGCATGTGTGAACGGCAGCTTGACGGACAAAATCGCTTTGCATGTGTATGCGCGAACATATGTACGTGAGTCTGAACCTGAATTGCATGGAAAAGGAAAATGAAACGTCACAATTATAATATACGATTACAATATCTCAAGACTGACTGCATCAATCTTGATCAAATTGATCGCAATCAAAAGCTTTCACCCATATTATATAATAAAAGTGCCGGTAGATTTTTGATTACGGCTTTAGTTCTTGAAATATTTTAATCATTAGTCTATGTTATCTGTCAAATGATATAAATTCCAGATAAGCTATACGGTAGCGCTCGACGTCTATGCACTGAACTTGGTAACGCTCGATGTTTATGCAGTGATTCTCATTGTTCGGAGCTTTATTTTTTATTTTTATGTACTTGGCGTCGCGATGCTACCGCGTCGCTTGATAATTAAAAGTTTTTAAGGGTTTAAAATTATTTTTACATCTGTATTTATTTGTAGTATGCAAATTTATTTAGTACTGTGCCTCATATATATAAATTTTCTCATAAATCTTCATAATACAGTGCGTAGCATCGACAAGTATGCCAAGGAAGTTTTAATAACCTGTATTAACACAAAAATAATATTTTATGCACAATATTTTTTATGTACAATTGTATTAACAAAAAAATAATTTGCTGAATAAAAAATCCATGAAAAATGTAATTAAATCCTATGGCATATTTGCAAGTAAATCTTATCTACATATTTAGAAAATGAGGAACTGTCTTTAAAAGTATAGATTAAATTAAAGATATAAATTATGCCGCGAAATTAGGGAGAAATTTCATTACACGATTTTCATTTCTAAGAGAAATAAATTTAAAATATTTTTAAAATAACTTCCGTGATTCTGATCTCTAGAAAATTATTTGTTTTTTATGAACTTTATTTTTCATAAATTTCAACGTAAGAGAATATTCTTTAAACGCACTTACGTCTGTAAAACTGTTCAAGGAAAATATATAAAATCTTCCAGCTGTTAAATGGAGCATAACTTGGCCACGTATCATACATATTAGCAGACATCTTTTACAATCGTGTGGCATCTCGTACCAATCGCATTCATAATAAGCATCCAGCACACTTATACACTAAATATAAAATATATTAATAAGATATTTCACATAAAAAGCTATAATAAAAGTCTTATCAAAGATATCAGATGAAAGAATAATTTCCATCGCACAATCACATTAAATTTATACAACTAACTAACGTGATTATTTTGACTTATAAGTTACAACTGACTTACATTATTATGCAGATACATACATTTTTATAATTAAATATAACGTATGATTTTTATATTAGAGTTGATATAAACCTTTCTCAATGTTTTGTGTTATTCTAATGATTTTTGGCATATACAGGAAGTCTAGTAAAGTTCTAGTCAACACTCGTACGGAGGTAGAGTGAGTTCAGTTTGAAACGAAAAGTCCTATACTGTTTTGCGACCTTCGCTATTGCGAATTTCATTATGAAAAAGTCATTAATTGATTAAGATTAGTAAATTGAATCATGTCTCGTGCATCAAGGCAGTAAGGGAATTTTAGGCACGGCAGCAGCTGTGTCTCGTAGGAATATGCGCAAAGATATATTTTTAAACTTAATAAGTACAAAACTTTTTAATGCAAAAAATTTTGGAGCTTTAACAGATTCAAATCATATAATTTATAAATTGACATTAATGTCTCATGTACATGTATTTTGAAATCCAGTGCGCGCTTCACGCATGCACTTGGCGCGAGTCCCTTGATCACTACCGTGTCCCTTGATTGCCATATGTTACACTTATATCCAATATAATTATTTTGTAAATTTGCTCAGTTACTCTTCTTCGAGATATCCAGAGGAGATCCGAGGATTAAAATGAAATATTCTTAGGATATCATACGCGTTTTGGATGTCCCAAGGACATCACTGACTGAGACATTGTTGACTGGGAAAAGATAACGCGCCGCTATCCTCTTCTAATATTTTTTAATAGATTAGTGCCATGCCTAAAGTACTTCTATTATGTCAGTGCGCAAGATGCACTAATTTACTATTCTTAGTCAATTAATATTGCCCTTTAATTATTACGAAGATCGCAAAACGGTGTAGAAATTTTCGATTTAACTCAATCCACTCTACCTCTCCATGAGCGTTGTCCAGAAGTGTACCGGACACCCTGTGTATCAAATAATTTGTTTCTTTTTATCTGCTATAATTTGATTGAAATATTGATTACTTATTTGAATTTATTTTTTATTCAATTATTTTTAATAATACCTGTTGAGTTAGTTGATCACCAATCAAGCAATATCCGTATAGCATAACAAGCGCAATGGCAGCAAAAAATATAAAAGTAAAACAAGTCGCCATTTCTGAAACTTCCACGTTCTGCAAAATATTTTTAAAAGAATATTTATACATACGTACATGAAATATTACATTTGCAGAATGATCCTCCACTTGCGACTAAAATCAATCTTTTCTCAACAAAAATTAAAAAGATAATATAGAAGTTATAAATAATGAAATAGAAGTGGAAAAATGAAAATAATAATATATAAATGAAAAAAATAATATATAATAATATAATATAAAAAGTAAAATAATTTACTACAACTTTCCAATTTGTAATATTCCATTTAATTAATTATATAATCATTACATGTGCGTGCGTATAATACTGTGCAGCAAATTAAAATTCTATCAAAATAAAACCTACTTAAAATTGATAAAACAGCATTTTTATTTAATTTATTGAAGATATTTTTACTCTACTTTTATCGACAAACATATCACTAATGATTTATAATAAATATTGATACCGGTATATTTATCGGTACTTTTAAAGAAAGCGTATTAGTTTTAAAACAGTATAAGTTTTCGGTCAAATAAATAACTTTCGCTAAAGATGCGATTTTAAACGAAGTATTAGGGGTGTGATTTAGTTTTGAGGGTTTTTTTGCTCAAAAACGCATGTATTTAAATATGATAATGAATGAATACCTTAATCAAAATATTTTCCTTCGTTTTCTATAACTTTTTCCCATCTTTCTGGCGAGAGATGGATTCCACCACGATAAAATGACTCTTCTTTTCAGTTGATCCATTCGTCGACGAATTTTCGCACTTCTTCGAAATTATGAAAGTGTGTATCCTCTAAAGTGTGTTGCATCGACCGAAACAAATAATAATCGCATGGAGCAATGTCCGGAGAATACGCGGGGTGCGGTAAGACTTCCCATTCAAGCTCTAATAGTGTTTGTTTCACTGATAACGCAACGTGAGGTCGAGCGTTGTCATGAAGAAGAATCACTTTCCGTCGTTTACTCGCAATTGGTGGTCGTTTTTGGTCCAATGCTTGCTTCAACTTGTACAATTGGTGTCGATAACGATCAGCCGTGACAGTCTCATGCGGATTTAACAGCTCATAGTACACTATCCTACCAAATACGGAGCATTACTTTTGAACCGTGAATATTGCGTCTCGGAGTGGATGTTGATGGTTCGCCTGGATCCACCCATGATTTTCTGTGTTTGGAATTATCAAAATAGATCCACTTTTCATCCCCAGTAACAATCCGAGACAAAAGACTCTTCTTTTTTTGCCTGGCGATCAACGAAATGCAAATGTTCAACCGGTTCGCAATGGCACTTTCCGATAATTCATGTCGAACCCATTTCCCTTCTTTCTGAATTTTTCCCATTTCATGTAAATGTTTCGTAACTGTTGTACGATCAACATTTAATGCTCTGGCAAGTTCTGAAGTGGATTGTGTTGGATTTTCGTCCAATAATGCTTGCAAATCTGCATTTTCAAGCTTTCTTGGTTGTCCCGAGCGTTCTTTGTCCTTCACATCAGTATCACCACTTTTAAAGCGTCTAAACCCAGTATTCACACGTCTTAATTGATGGGGCAGAATCACCATAAGTTTCCACAAGAATTCTATAACCCTCAGCCGCAGTTTTCTTTTGATTAAAAAACAAAAGCAACGCATGTCGAAAATGCTAAAGAGCTTTCGGAAGTTGCATTTTTACGATGATATAAACACGACTGTTATTGCATCTATTGCTATAATGCTACTAAATGTCATGGATAATGTCAAGACTGTAAGAAACAACAATTATCGGAAACAGCTATTGGAACAAACTGACACTACAGCCATCTGTTGTAAAACCCTCAAAACTAAATCACACTCCTAATATTATTCTGAATTATTTTTATAGCACTTTATACCATATTCCGTTAAATGTCTATATACATATATTAGATGCGCAAAGTAATTCAGTGCTTTTTTGAAAAAAATAAGACTATTACAAAAAAAAGAAGCGTGCGACGTCATTTATTACTTTGGACTGGGAAATTCTCCCTCATGCAGCTTATTCAAAACTAGTTCCGTTGAATTACCACCTGTCCCCGTCACTCCATCACCTGGCTGAAACATATTTCAAAAAATGGAAGAAGTCTGACAAAGTCTTGAAGGCTTTATCAACTCAAAATCACCTAGTTTTTTCTACATGAAGGTATCCGTCAGCTGCTTAATAAATGGGACAATACTAGGAGACGTTTATTTCGAATATTAAACTTATATTTGTTTTGTTGTGAATAAACTTTAAAATTTATTTAAAAAAGGCACTGAATTAATTTGCACACCCAATATTTTCTACAGTATATGTTATCATAAAATGTTGAGATAGTACATCCTCCAATATTTTGCTCACGCTTATTGTGTATAATGGAATGACACCTACCATTATGACATAATACATCGAAATAGCCAATACAATACTATTGCCAAGAAGCTCGTCTAGAAGAATAAAATTAAAAATATCGTCCACGGATTTTGCCATCCTTCAACCCGATCATAATATTGCGACAAAATTATATGTAAACAAAAAGAAGGAATCAAATTAAGTATAGAAGAAGATATCATTATTCCAGGTAAAGCTATAAATGTAATAAACCTACCATATTATTTTGAGATGCATTCGAACAAAAGTACGAAATCTATTTACCACCATACTTTGCACTTCAATATTTTTGATACGATATGACAAAATAGACAATTCGCCGCAAATATGAAATACTAAAACGACCAACAAGCAAATCGCTGCCATGTGTAAGATAGAGGTGTAAAACATCGGAAATAGGTATAAATATATTAATATATATGTATAAGTATCAGTAATGTCAAGAAACGTGTGAACTCTATAGGGTAACATAAAGGATTCCGTATTATTGTGTAACACTGAAAAGAAAAAAGAACATTCAAAAAACAGAAAAATATACACAATCTGTCAAGGCTCTGGTGCAATGTAAATTCTCTTATTTAATAATTATTGATAATTACGATTAATTTAAGCTGAAATATGTTAATAAATTAATAAATGTTGTACCTTGATCATTCATTAAGAAAAGCATGAGTGGTCTAAAATATAACAGCGTAACTGTGATGAACATGCCCACGATTGAGCCATATATGAATATCTTGGATATATAATTATAATTGTAGTAGATCTTCTCTTCTTCGGAATCTTCAAATTTGCGTTCCATCATGTCCTTCTTGACAACATTGATTAAACGTTTTAACAAATTATTGTAACGTACTATCCATATCATCGTAAATGTCATGGTATAAGCTACTGTTTCCACAAGGTTCATCACCATTAATTCCAGGTTACCGAAAACGTCACACAAATCAGCATATGCCATAATGAGATACATTATAAAATATGAGATGTAAATTGTGAAACGGATATACGTTTGCTTGAATGGCCATATACCGCCAATAGAAAAAATGCGTTCTAAATGAACAAATAAATCTTCGATATGGCCGATCTTAGTCTGCAAAATAATATTTGTGACAATAATAATAATAACGTTCAAAATAGTGAGAAATAAATAGAATAAATGTAATGAAAATAAGAATATATGTTCTTTATATCTGAATTAAAAATATTAGAAAGTACTGTTAAGGAAAATAAAATA
Source organism: Ooceraea biroi (assembly GCF_003672135.1). Lineage (NCBI taxonomy): Eukaryota > Metazoa > Arthropoda > Insecta > Hymenoptera > Formicidae > Ooceraea > Ooceraea biroi. Next base: position 6,509,865 of record NC_039506.1, read on the forward strand.
CTTTTTTCCAATAATATTTGAATAGAAGACTTTAAATATTTCCTTTTCTACTATGTAAGCTATAAAGAAGATAAAAATTAAAACATTGCAGTTCTGAAACGATCATCTACACTTTTACATACTTACAGTATGAGTTCTTTCAGTTTTAGTTATATGCATCACAATTTTATAAAATGCAATGTGTTTCTTGTCTAACAGTAAGAAAAATCAAACATGCAATATCAAGACGGAATTTTTCCTGCGAATAAACTTTGCAGCATAGCTAAAGTAAATGATAATATAACATTTTCAATAATATAACATATAACATATAACAATTTAGACATATGTATTCATATAAATATATATAAATAAGTTAGAAAATAATATTGAAGTACCGTGGAAAATTGTTTCTAAAATCAAAGTAGTTTTTAATTATCAGAAAAAGATATTGATAAAAACAACAATTAAATAAAAATTATTCTTCTTTGGTAATACGTTACAAAATATTTTCTGCGATTGAATATCGATTTCTTATTTTTACAGTGTATCTGGTTGTGTTTTATCGCGAACTGAGCATTAACAATTGTAACTCATTTTATTGCAAACCATCGCTAGACCTACCTCCTCTGCTACAATTATATTAATCAATATGTAATGATCGCACAACGGTCTCCAACATTTACATCGAACGTATATTTGTGTAGCATATTTAGTATTCGATCATTTTGGATTGTAAAGACTTAATATCTAACAATCATAATAAACCCCTAAAATTAAGCAATTATTATTGTTCATCTAGCTCATTATTAAACAGTTATTAGCTATCATTTTTCCTGATGTATCAATTATCTTACTGTCTTGTACGAAATACAAAACGGTCTGTTATGTTCATCCACGATTATTATTTTGCTACTACGTGTCTATGTACGAAAACTGCACAGTAAATATTTTATTATACAATGTGAGTAAAACAACTATTAAACATTTTCAAGACTCAGAGAAAAATGTTTTGTGATAAACTTTACGATAAAAAAATACTTTTTTATGTAATCATCTTTGCATGCTGCATAAAATATGACATTCCAGCATTTTTTCAATTAAAAATATTTTAACTAAAATATTAATCAATAAATAAATTTTATCTTTGTAATTTTTATTATTATAAATAATAATAAATTTTTGAATATCTATTATTACATATTATATTAGATGTATAAATTGATTCGGTTCCTTTTTTAAAGAAATTAAGCGTTAATTTACAGGAAAAGAAAATATATTTTAATTCTCGAAATATTCGCCATCATCGTGTTGGGCACATTATGCATTATCTGTATAATTTGCTGGAAAATATCCGTTTTTTCTGTGTCGAATTATTATTAGTCGAATTAATTTATTTACTACATCGCAGTTAGACCCTCTATATTAGACAGTGTTACACTGTGTAAAATGCTGGAAAACATTCTACATTAGTTTGAGTTATATTAGATTTTTTTAAAAACTGGTTTAGATTCTGCTTATATAATTTTGATTAAAGAGATTAAAATTTAGTTTTAGATTTGAGTTGATTTTATCTTTATGTTTTGTAATAATGATAAATTTGTCTTTTATGATATATCTTTATAATTATTTATTTCTTTTTTTCATTGTAATTTCCATTTCTTTCATGTGAAACTATTACGTGACTTCATTTAAACTTCTTATGATCAAAGATTTCCAACCATATACCGCGCCTCATGAAAAAGCCATAATCCACAAAATAAACAAAACGCAGCCAAAACTTTTGTTGTCTATATAATTTTTATTTTCCATAAATAAATTTCGGTCAAATGTATTATATTATGTACTGAATATAGGTAAATGTATTATGTACTAAAATTTTACATAAAATTGCGTAATATAGACAAATATGCCATTGATGTTTTTACTATCTGTAAAAAAATTTCAAGAATAACAATAGAACAAGAAAAGAGGTACATATATTATAACATAAATAAAATTTATTAACTCACATTTGTAAATGTGCTCAATGATAACGGAAAGAATTTAGCAGCAGTCAACACCATTGGTTTCTCAGCTCGGACCATACAAATGCTGATTAATTTTGTACATGATGGTGGATTATTATACCATTCAGTATTATAAAATGCATCACGTAATGCAGCACTCTATAAACAACATAAAATATTTCATATATACATTTAAATAGAAATTAATTGCACTTGGAATTTACAATTTATTTGTTAATATAAATTGATGTTATTAATAATATTAGTTTAAGACTGTTATGTTACACATTTTTTAACTATAGCGATATAATTTCTACATTATTATACTATGTATATAACATAATTACCTCATTAATGAAACAATCTCCTATGTAACAATATCCAAAAATCGTCATAGATACACAGAATGTATACAATATAAAAGCTACAACGCTAGCATTATCGCCGTGTTCTGAATTCTAAAATATAATTAGATTTTTTCTGTATACTGAAAATATATTTCCCACAAAAAATTCTGATTTGTATTATTAAAACTCATATAGTAATTTATAACGTAAATTTATAAATTTTAATATAAATATAAATTTTCTAAAAAAAGCAATAATTTTTCATAACTGTACATAAGTGTCATAAATCATGAAACTTACTGTAATCATATGAAACAAAGTTAAACACAGTAAAAGTATCGTGCCCAGAGTTTGCTGAAGAAATATAATGGTGAAATTTTTTTCTAAAATCTCTGCTAATCTGGAACATCCTGTATCGTTAAAATATGCTAATCATTCTCGATGTTAAGCTAAACTGTTCAAAAATGCAGGACACATGAGAAGAATTTATTTCGTTGAATAATTGTAGACATCATTGATATCACTTACCTACCAATAAAAGTGGTAATGAAATAAACACTTACGTTATAAGTAGGCGATGTTTTATTACGATGTTACCAATGTTACGTTGATAATTCTCTTGATGTCGTAACAAATTATCAACTTTATACGCTAAAGCGGCATATTGGCCGCAAATGTGAAGAACCATACTGAGTACGTAGGCATCCGCTCCAGCGTAACCACATATGATAATCGGCACAGTTATAAACAGATAAGCAGAAACGCATGCATAGGTGGTGGTATCCTTAATCTCGAAGAATGGCTGAACTGGATATGGTAATTCATCGTACGAAAAATTGCCGGTCAGAACTGTATACATGGTAAATTTGATAATATTATAACTGACTTTTATACTAGACTAGTTTAATTAGACATTTAACTAGACCGCTAATTCATTATATATAATATTATGAAAGATATGTTAAAATGCGTTAAAATGCGTTGTACCAAATAATGGATAAAATTTAATATTTTTGAATTTAAGAGATTTATTAAATCTTATAGAACATATTACAAAATATACTCTTCACATATTGCTTTGATTTGTACAAAAAAAAAACGAAGAGTAACAATCATATTTTTGCTTTTTATTAAGTACATATTATTTAATTAACATCTAGACATGTATGTCAGTCTTACACATATAATATAAGTCTTACTCGTGTACATTATACTTACATTGCCTCCAATTTATAATAAACGTCCTTAGATAATACATCGTAGCTGTAAATGCTGATATGGACATTGAATATTTCGTAAATATTAAGGCAAGTTCATTATAACGCAAATATGCCATTTCTTCTTGTACACTGGTGTAATTATGTGTCGTAAAGTCATCCTTAATAGCTTTTAGAAACTTGGTCATGTCTTTGCAACTCATTCTGCATATAAACATTTTTCCTATTATCATTGATAAAAAAATGTTATCCGTCAAATTTGCAATGATGCTTTCCGCTTGACCGAAATGTTTCAATAAATGTCTCACTGCCATAGAGCAATAAATTATCATATACGTGGTGAAGAATACATATAAAAAATTGTTCACATTCAACGGCCACAAGCCCATACATGTCATAAACCATTTATTCCAAGTTACTATGTTTGACGCACGAGCGAGCTTTGCTGTCTGGAAAAAAATAGAAGTCGTTTTGTTTAACATGTATAGTGAATATGCTCTCTGTGTGTATGTCTTTAATAAAACGTATCAACTTTAGTATACAAGTCAAATTAATTAAATAAAGATATAGTTGATTAGCATAAAAATCCTCTATTATTTCATAAACAACATATAAAATTTTGATATAGTAAATAAAAAAAATCTGCAAATAAACGCTAAGAAGGCAAGTGTAGCGTTTTACTCATGACAACAAGCTATTAGAAAATTTTAGAAAAGAATATGTCAGTAACGCGTTGTTTTTCCCCTCGTTTATATTTCGTTTATATTTTCGTATTTATATTAGTAGTTAAATAATATGACCGCTGTTGTGCCTTGCTCGTTGCTGTACCTCTGTCTACTGCGCGAAACGCGCGCTCATTTGCTAATCTTCTTTACTTAATATCTCAAAAATTTGAACGTATAATTCTTTGCAAGATAGTAGAAGATTTTCTTGTTCAGTTAATCAATTCTATCTGCACATTAACATTGACACGTCAGTGTTAGATATCTTGTATAATAGGATAATGTCACATTTTAATTTTTACACGAAAATTTATTAGAAAATATAACTCTTAAAGAGATTTTCTACTATTATTTATCTACTATTATTTATTTATGTTACAATTATATTAAAAATTTGATGTAATTGATTAATGTTAGAATTCCGCACATGTTTCAATAAGTTTCAAACATTCGTAAATTTGAAAAAAAAATTAATATAGAAATTCCAAATCTCAACTGTCTCAGTTAATTCATGTTTATAGTCTCATCAATAAGATTGTCTTCTATGTTATTAATAAATAAACGCCTAAATAGAAAGAATTTCTGTACCTGCATAGCTCACTCGATCTCAACACAAGTCGAAAGCGTAAGGCAGACTGACTGCAAACATATCATACCTACGTCGAAGTAAACTTCGTCCATTAAAGGAAGAAAGGACGAAACTTCCGATCATAATAAATAAAAAATGTATGCTATCAATTTGCTTGCAAAATTAATAAACCAGTCGTGCATATTTTTCGTCGTCTCTCTGAATTCAATATCGTAAGTGGAATTATATATTATAAGTATTCATCCAAAAGATCGCAGACATGCCATAATTATAGCTCTTACCTAATATCCTCTTCGCGTGTTATTACATATCGCTCTCTTTGGCTGTTCTGATATGCAATAATGCCCGTTCTCCAGACGTTCCAACTTTGCCAGATGTTACTTTCGCGAAGAAAGAAAACAGAAATGAATAGGGAAATGTTTTTGTACATGCATAAAGAATTGCCTGTGCAGATACTTAGGAAACATAATATTCAATGTACAGTTACTTCACCATAATCATTATTAACAGTACTAAACCAGTATGCGCGCGTATTTTCATAAAAGAAAAATATTATAATTTATAATTATATAAAACAAGTTAAAATAAAGAAGTTAAACTTATATTAAAAACTGTGTTATACTGTGTACTAATCACTAATAAAATTTCGGCAAGGTAGTGATATCATGAATGAACGTAAATATTATCGCATTGTTAAACGCGTAACATATATTATTAATTAAATTGAATTTATATATAAAGAGTGCAAAGATAAATTTTAAGATAATTCAAAGATGGATTTTAAGATAATTCTCTATATATCAGTTGAATTTATCAGTTCATGAACATTTTCTACGAACAGTGATAAACCGTAGTATCAAAAGATTTACAACCATTCAAGTATCAGACTGATTTTTCTCTTCGAGGTTAATTACACTGAATATTGTTTAATCAACTTCGCGTTTGTGATAAGAATGTGCGATAGTAGAGCACGCATAGATATACAAGTCACTAACAAAGATGAACGCGATTGCAGAAGTAATCATGATCCAGAAGTAAAGAAGTAAGAGCTAAGTGGAAGCTAATTAAAGTGACCGTTAAAATAACCGATACGGTGAGTACAATATACAATTATGTTTTCTCTAAAATTTTTCAAAATTTTGTAAATCATTTTTAATTACGATTTTGTATTTTTATGATTATATAATTTTGACATTAATTATAAACCATAGTATTTAGGATGTTTTATAAGTTTCAAGCTTAATTGTAAGTTCTTTAATAAATGTAGTACTTTTCTCTAAAAAAAGATTAATTAGATAAGATATAGATAATTCTTTATTAGAACGTGAAAAAAGATATGAGGAGAAGACGGATATCTCTCTTCTTTCACTCCAACGCTGCACATAGCATAGATCTTCCATTGTATCAATATTAATAGATATAAGTATAATTATAAATAGTTTTGATTGCATTTTATGATTTTCCAAATTTGATATTATATTTTAAACATTAAAAGTTTAGAATTTTGTGGTAAGTACGTGTATAAACTATGTATTGAAATATATTTACATGTACACTCTTAAAACTAAAATACAGTATTTTTTATAATATTACAAAAAATATCAATCTATTTTAAGCTTTTTTTTAACCAAATCTACGAAAAGTATAAGATTATATCAAAATCAAGGATTTCACAATATGAACATATATTAAACTTTTCTATTTTCCTTTATAAAGTTAAGGGATAAATTAAGTTTTACACACATAATAATCAATTGAAATATATTTATAGATATAATTCACGCTATATATAAAGTGAAAGATATTTTATTTGAATAAAAGTGTGTATCACCATGTTCAACAATCAACGAAAATATCCAGAGAATCCACGGCAAAATGCGAATGTAATCTCTCTTCTTACTTATTGGTGAGTATTACGAATTATCTTCATTAAAAATAATTTAAATGTTAGAATGTAAAATGTATATAGTGTCGCCTTAACAATATGATAAAGAATTATAACTACTCATAAGGATCTTAATATTAATGTAATTATAATATAATGAATACACACAGACAAATTCATAACTGTGTACCTTCGCAATAATTCTTTTATTTAAAACGCGGTAAATGCAGAAGAATGCAGAGACGCCATGTAAATTGAGTCCATTCCCACCTCGAAAAAAATTAACTGAATAATTTTTTCATAACTTAGTAATTAATACATAGGTGGACACGACATATCTTTCGGACTGGATACAGAAAAGAATTGGAAGAGACCGATATTTATGCTACTCTTATGCAAGATAGAACTAGCTACTTAGGCGAAAGTATAAGGAAAACGTGGGAAAAAGAAATAAAATCATGCACTAAAAGAAACAACCGCTCCAAGCCATTGCTAAAGGTACTGCTACGCTGTTTTGGAAAACCGTATCTGCTAATTGGGATAGCAGAAGGATTTATGGAATTATTCTCTAGGTATGTTAAGCTCTAATCTAATAAAACCTAATTTAATTACATACTTATAAAGCACATAATACATATAGATGCTTACAAAAGTTTCTATGATTTTAAAGCAATTTTTACTTATTAATAATAATTAAATATGACATATAATACGTTGCTACAAAAATGTGGTATGATATATACTTTATGGCATAGAAAAATTATAGGCAAAAGTTAATGAAATTTGAATAAGAATAATTATCGTATGAGTATCATCTTTTTCAGTTTTAAGAGTAAAGTGTCTACTTTAAGATGCCTTTGTTGGATTTTTAGAGACACTGAGTGCATCCAGTAGTACACTTAGTATTTATTGCACATTCAGCAAATATCCTAGATCTGTCTACTGGATGTAAACGCCTTCTAAGCTGCTCACGACAAGCGTTCGTCGAGTACTTTCATGAGCTTACAATTAGTTTTCCATTGCTCACTTCGCTCATTTTATGAGTCAATTCAATATCCTATATTTAAAATCTTCAATAGGCAGTATTTCTTACAAAGAGGCGTACATTCTATTATACAAATCTTTATTATAAATTCTTTCTAAATTTATTTTATTGTATATGTATGTATGTACAATATATAATAATTAGTTATTGTATTACGTTACAGAATGTATCAACCATTATTGCTTGCTAATTTATTACGTTATTTTGCGAGCAACAGAGAAGAATGGGATAATAAAGTATATTACTGTGCAGCTGGCATAATACTGTTGTCATTTATAGATACTTTTATTACACATTATACTATACATTATACCATGCATATCGGATTGAAAATTAGAATAGCTTGTAATGCACTAATTTATCAAAAAATATTGAAGCTTTCCAATTCTGTACTGAGTAATGAAACGTCTACTGGCCAAGTAAGTTAAATATTTTAGTATTTAACTGTATTGATAGTGTATACTTTTATTTTACATAACTATCATATCCCCCGCATATACAGAATCCAGTACCACCGCTCGTAAAGAGATAATACATTACTGACTCAATAGAACAATACAGGATTTTTCTATTCGACTTAATGCGCTCTATCTCCTCATGATCACTCCTCATGAGTTGATCCGTTTATATTTGTTATCACCACATATGCAGTGTTTTGTTTTGATTATGAAAATACCAGTAAATATTACCAAAATAGAAAGATGGAATGAGATTACTGCTTATTATATAATAGATAAAAAGCAATAAAATCTATTCTTATGTATATTTGAATTTTTATTCCATTTTCAGATGATAAATTTTCTAAGTAGTGATATTACTAGATTGGAATCATCTTTATGGGATCTGCATTACATTTGGATTGCTCCTATACAAATCGTATTAATTACATATATTATATTTTCCGAAATAGGATGGTCAGCGGTGATAGGAATGTCGATGTTTTTACTATTTATTCCTTTTCAAGGTATGTGATGTGATAACATTTTTCGTCTCTTACTGTCGTTATATCAAACTGTAGCATCAAAAGTAGAAAATTATATAAAATCGTTTCTTGGTCTATATTATAATTTTATTATAATAATAATATTATAATAGTATTATAATAACAAACAACATATAATTCTCATTTCTTGCACATATTGATCGGTGTATTGAAAACAATTTCCTGCATATAATGTGTAAAATAAATTAGTTTGCCTGTCACTAAACAAATTGGATTGAGATATAAAGTATATCAAATTAATATTCTTATCTACATTAAAGAAAATGTATTATTCTAGCGTTGTTGGCGAAAAAAATGGCACCTTTAACGCTTAAATCAGCAGAAAGATCAGACGATAGACTTAGGCTGATGAATCAAGTTATCACTGGAATGCAAGTAATAAAAATGTATGTTTGGGAAATACCTTTCTACAATCTTGTGGAAACAGCGAGAAAGTAAGTATGCATTTTAAATCAACGACGTTTTATTCGCAGAATAAAGCGCTTATCAATAATAAAGAAATGAATTAAAGAGTCTCACTTTTCTACAATGCATTACGAAAAATATATTTTTGAAATATTTAAATGTCGCCATTAGAAAATGTTTGAAATAAATTAATTTTCTTAATAAAAATTTTGTCAATCAGTTAAAATTTCTAAACATATAGTTGTGTAATTTACTAAATTATCATAAAAATTTGACTGCTTTCAGGCGTGAGATGAGCGTAATAAAAAAGTATTCTATCCTAAAACAAGTAGCTCTTACTTTCGATTGTTATGTACCACGACTTTGTCTTTCATTACAATATTGGCATACATCCTGTTCGGAAATTATATTAATGCTGAAAACAGTGTATTTAGTGACAGCGTACTACAATGTATTACGAAACTCAATGATCTTTGGATTTTCAATGGGTAAGACTTGAATGTAATGAATCATTTTATTAATTAAGTCTATTTATTTATAAAAAAGTACAAATTTTACTAAAATAAGATAATCTAGCTTTATTAAATGCTGTAAAGCAATTATTGCTTTTATAACGAAATAAAAATCAATTAATTCTTAAAATAATCTTACAATTTCGATAAAAATAGCTATCACACAATTGCTTTTAGCACAGAAAATAATGTTCTTTATAAGCTTTTTTGTCATCTATACAATAGTAATAATAAGATTAGCTATGGTTTACACAAAATGTGTCATGTTATTATAAGTTGCATGAAGCAAATCTGCAGTTTTTATACTTTATGAATGTGCTCTGTAGGTCTCCATCAGATGGTACAGGCTTTGGTCAGTATTCGTCGTTTACAAAATTTTATGATGCACACGGAAATTGTTAAAACGAAACAAAATCTAGATCAGCCGGTTGGAGATTCATTCGCACTTCGTATGACAGGTGTCCATGCTAAGTGGCAGAGCGATGACAAAAATGATTCACTGTGTAATATAAATTTGACTATACCTGCCAAAAGCTTCGTAGCCGTGATTGGTCCAGTGGGTTCAAGTAAAAGTAGCTTCTTGCAAGCCATACTTCAGGAATTGCCTCTGACGAGCGGAAGCATTGAAAGTCGTGGCAGGATAAACTACGTCAGCCAACAGCCGTGGATCTTCCCCTCTTCTGTGATGCAAAACATCTTGTTTGGCCAAGCGATGGACAAATTACGTTACGATAAAGTAATCAAGATTTGTCAGATGGAGTCGGATGTGGCTTTACTTCCTCATGGCGATCGCACTATCGTAGGCGAAAGAGGGATAAATCTGAGCGGTGGGCAACGCGCGAGAATCAATTTGGCACGAGCGATCTATCAGGACGCCGATATTTATTTGCTGGATGATCCGCTCTCCGCCGTGGATTCGCACGTTGGCAAACGCCTCGTCGACGAATGTATTTGCGGCTATCTAAAGGCAAGAATTGCAAAATAAATTTGACGAGAATTTTTTTATCAGCAACTGACATAAGAAAGGCTTTCCTAATTTTAGCAAAGTGACTTGTGTGTAATGCAATCTATAATAACTTTATATTTTTTATAATAATATTGCCAAAAAATGAAATATGCAACTATGTTTGTAATTTTTCAGTAATGTCTGACTATTTTTTATGATTTAACACTGTTCTAAATCATCAAAAATCTTCAATGCTTTGAAACATTTTTAATGATTTAAAATATTTGATTGAAAATGTTAACAACTTTATTCAATCATGGTTAATCAGGAAAAAACAAGGATATTAGTAACACATCAACTGCAGTATCTGCATTTGGTCGACCATATCATCGTGATGAACAATGGTAGTATCGAGCAACAAGGGACTTTTGATCAGTTACAAGCAATGGGCCTCGATTTCATGAAAGTATTGAAAGCGACGGATGCAAAGTCGGAGGAAACCAAAATTGAACATACCACAAGTCGACGACGAAGCTCAGCAAAATATGAAATAAATGATAACAGAGAAATCTCGGACATTGCAGCACCTGAAACATACGAGACGAGAGCAAAGGGTCGCATGTCGTCGGCGGTGTTTTTTGCTTATTTCAAGCAAGCAAAAACCCTTAATTATTGCACTAATGATGCTGCTTTTCATACTGAACCAAATAATATCTGGTGGTAGCGATTACTTCGTCGCGTTTTGGGTAAATGTCGAATCAAATTCATGGCAGAAAGGTGAGAACGATACAATGGAATTTCTCTGGGAGGGTATGCTATCTCGTGATTCTATGATCTACATATACAGTGCTATGATAGCAGTCATCATATTGCTCTGGCAGCTCCAGACGATTGTGTATTTCACCGTATGCATGTGGTCCTCCATTAATTTACACTCTGCCATGTTCCATAGCATATTACGCACTACAATGTATTTCTATAATACAAATCCAGCTGGCCGTATACTAAACAGGTAAATGTTATATAACAACTGATAGAATATATAAATAACTTTTTTTTATGTCCCGTGGATTCTATGATTTCTTCAGAAATACGTTGCATACGATATAAATAATATTAATAATAATAAGTAATATTTTATAATCTGTAAATAAGTATCTGTAATCTGTAATATTCTTATTTTTAATCAGGTTTGCTAGAGATATCAATATCGTCGATTTAATGTTGTCGATGTGTATATTTGATATTATAGTCATTGGACTTATATCAATCACAGTAATAGTCATGATCGTAGCTGTTACCCCATGGTTGGCCATACCTACAATAATTTGTGGTTGCATTTTTATTTATCTTCGCATGATATATATTTGCACTAGCCGTAGTATCAAACGTCTAGAAGGGACAAGTAAGTGAATTATTTAAAAAATATAATTATTTACTTAAATTAGATATTTTTATAAAGTTTTTACTGCACGCAACGTTACTATATTATTTTTACGAAAATCTATAATAAAAAATCTAGTCAACATGATGATAATTTTTATTGTAATTTAAAAAAATGTAGCATATGGAATTTTAGAATTACATACAGATACATATATTCACTTTTTACAAAAAGATTAAATTTTATTGAGTAGCTATACATATATTCAATATAATAAAAATAAGGATTAATAAATATTATATATAATATTATGTTAATATTATATTAAAGAAGAACAATATTAATTTAGCACGCTCACCGATTTTTGATCTTCTCGGAGCATCGTTGCAAGGCCTGACAACAATAAGAGCTTCCAATGCTGAAGAGATATTAATGGCGGATTTATGTAATCATCAAGATCTTAATTCATCTGCCGGCTTTCTTTTCATGAGCACTTCACGAGCCTTTGGTTTTTACCTTGACTTGCTCTGTCAGCTTTACATCGGGGTGGTAATTGTCATCTTTACGGCCTTTGATGGTTTGGCCGTTGTGGGTAACATCGGTCTAACAATCACGCAGATCATGGGACTGACAAATATGTTGCAATGGGGAGTCAGACAAACGGCTGAATTAGAAAGCCAATTAACATCAATCGAAAGGATTCTCGAATACAGTCACTTGCAAGAGGAGCCGATGATCGACAGTAAGCCGGAAACGAAACCGCCGGACGATTGGCCGACAAAGGGTCATGTAGAATTCAAGGACGTGAGTCTGAAGTACAGTCCTACAGGCATTTACGTCCTCAGAAATATCAGCTTTAATGTCATGCCGAAGGAGAAGATTGGTATCGTCGGTCGAACCGGCGCGGGCAAGTCGTCTCTAATCAACGCTCTCTTCCGTTTAGCTTGCGTTGAAGGCGAAATCTATATAGATAAAGTTTCCACTGACGCTATTGCTTTGCACGATTTTCGCTCAAAGATTAGTATCATTCCTCAAGAGCCGTTCCTATTTACTGGCAGCCTGCGACAAAATCTTGATCCTTTTGATCAATATTCAGATGCCGTGCTTTGGCAGCTCTCAGGATGTCGAGTGAAAGAAACAATTTCCGAGATGGCAGCTGGACTGAATACCAAGGTGTCGGACGAGGGATCGAACTTCAGTGTTGGTCAACGACAACTGTTGTGTCTCGCACGCGCTATTATTAGGATAATCGTATCATGGTGTTAGACGAGGCGACTGCCAATATCGATCCTTATACAGATTCCCTCATACAAAAAACAGTTAGAACGAAATTTCTAAACTGTACTGTGTTCACCATAGCTCACAGATTAAATACCATTATGGATAACGACAGAATAATTGTAATGAATGCTGGATCTTGTGGTAAGCACGAATCATAAATAATCGAAAATTTTTAACAAGAATTAATAAAGAAATGCAATTTACAAATAATCAGAAATATTCTTTTAAAATAAAAATTAAACCAATTACTTTTATCATTTAGTATATTTAGAAATCGATTGCTTCAGTTAAAAATTCAGCTAAAATATAAATCTTCACAGCGCATTAGCTTTAATTGTACAATTTCAGAATTTGATCATCCATATGTTCTTTTACAACTGAAAGGATGGTTTTTACAGTATGGTGCAACCAGACTGGTGTTTCGATGGCTAAAAATCTTGTCGACATAGCTACAAAAGTAAGCGAGAATTCCGTTTTCATGACAATAACCATAATAATTAAAAAAATATTAATAAAATAAAATATTTGTTAGATATTTCATTCAACCACATTTTTATTTGTCGAAAAAGATCTTTAAAAAACTTAGGATAAATTATCCTTATCATTAAAACGATATTTTACTATGATTTATCACTAACATAATATTTTATAATTGTTTCAGAGTTTCTATGAGAAACGTACCGTCCAAAAGTCACCATCGAGATAATACCAATTATGTATTTAATTTCTCACAAATATATTCTCCCCTTATAATTCAATGATAATCTTATAACTTAAAAATAATATTTCAAAAAAATGATGTCAAGTTTAGGCGCTGCAAATTATTTAAATTTATTCTTCTATCAAAAAGATTATAATTAGAGACCTACACTAATTAAAAGTATATTTAATGCAAAAAAGTTTCGTTACTAGATTCAAAGTAATATGCAAAGTATCACATTAACAATTAATTTTACACATTAACTATCTTACAATTAGTGCTCCGTGTCTGTCTGTCTGTCTCTCCATCTTCCTCTCTTTCTTTTCTTCCCCTCATCCTTTACTCATCCTCATCCTCTTCCTTTACTCTTCCTTCTGCTTGCTTTCAGCATTTTCCTTCCTCCGTTTTTCTCTCTCCTTTATTAGCATTTGCATTTGCAGTTAATTAATAATGTTAATAATGCATCTTTTTATTCATAAGATAGGGATTATCAGAAAACCAATAGGAGAGTTTTAATAACAGATTCTTTTAATTTTTATTTAGTTATTCCGTACAAGGATGTCAAAGGTCAGCATTTATTGCAATATTTACTATTTTTTGGCACAATATTTTTAAATATACATATTTTGAAAATATTATAAAATATAAAATATATTTTCAAAATACATTTGTATATCGTAACATACATTAAATAAAAATATGTTATTCAAAATCAATTAAAAATGTAATTTTGTTATAATAATGGATGAATAAAAAAATTCAATATTTCCGCTATGGGAAGACACTCAAAATTGGCTAAAAAAGTTGTAATTACAAGCTCTTATAACGATTTGAAGGCATTTCGTTTACAATTATATAAAGATTGGATTAGGTCGGTGCATAAATTCTCGCTGATGAATGGATTTTTTCAAAAGATGATTCCTTCTTTCGATATTCTTTCGATGTGATATCGATATGTATATTGTTGGAAAGATGGGAAAAAGTAGAAAATGGAAAATACTTTGATTGATTTATGCTGTTTTATTTCAATAAAAAAATTGCAAAATCGGCAAGAACTTATGCACTGACCTAATATAATTATATATTTTTATTTTACGACTATATATTTGTATATTAAAATGTACAATATTTTTAAAAAGTCTATTAAAAAACAAATAAAAAATATAAAAATACGAAGTGTTTCATCTTTTTATCAATAAATTATTTTGCTAATGAAGCTTGCACAAAAGAGAGAAAGAGGAAGAAGAAAAGTTTAAATTAATTTTTTGTTATAATACCCATCATTTTTGATATTATTTCAGCAACATTGACATTATAGTTTCATATAACAAAAATAAAATTAAAAATTTAATCTGAGCAGTATTCTTTAATCGAAATTCTTATTTATCTAATTTTATTACAAACGCTTCTCCAGGAGGGACGGTAAGTCCTTTAAAGTATATATCTTGATTCATTCTATAACTTGGTCCTATAACAACACGTCCGCCATAATAAAGAGAAGACAGGTCCTTGGTGCGCGTTTTATTGCCAAAGTTGGCAATAAATGCATAAGAATTTCTTCGTGGATACCACCGCTCAATTACGATCATTCATCTTCGACATATCTAAATAATAAGCATTAAGTTTAATTTATAAATAAATAACTATACCATCAGATTACAAATTATGTTTCCGTCGATATTATATAAATATGGAAGAAATAGTACAATGGGAATCCATTTAATTTAAAAAATAAAAATATCATGCCTCGTGTGATTGTATATAATTTTGTCGCTCTCTTTTGTAACTATGGGTAACTATCTATATGAAAAAACAATTTGTAACGGTTTATATAGTCCATTCTGTGTGTATGTGTGTGTATTAAAATACACATAATTAAATACATATTTTATATATTATACAACCTTTACAAGACATGACATTTTTGTCCTTTTAAATTTCTACTTTACTATTTTTATCATATTTATATTAATCTCATTACATATGCTATTATTTGTATGTACAATAATTTTAAGTTAAGAGATTTACCTGACATCACAGTTTACCATGATTTGATTCTCTTTGAATACTGCTTTGACATAAATCGGTGTTGTTTCCATCCTCAGTTTTACCATGTTTGTAACAGTACCTTTCAAATGGTCTCCACCGGCTTCCCAGCCTCCGGTAGCCAAGTGGTAATTCCTAAGGTTGAAAAACTGCTGTCGGAGTTATCCTTCTTTTCCCAATACATAGGAACTAAATTGTGCACATGCGCCAAATCCTTGTGATCCTGACAATCGCAATCTTCGATACCTATCTGAACAAATAGAATCCTAATATTTCTTACTTCTTTTTTTTTTCTTTTAATACCAATCTTTCAACTTCTATCAATTTCATGAAGACTTGTCTATTAAAATGTCAAATTGCTAATAATGCTTTGCGTTACAAAAGAACGTAGATCTCTACATTCTCTTCTTTATACTATCTTAATTCATACCTCATCTCCGTAGAATATGTTAGTTGTGCCGGGTAGTATCATAGTGAGAAGGGAAGCCGCCACACTCGCATTCTTAACACTCATAGCGGAAGCCACCCTGCCGATATCCACGCCGCCGATGGACCAGTGTATCCATGGATAGCTAGCTTTCTCGAAAAGCATACCTTTCGTGATGTTCTCGATCTGCGCCTTAATGTCCTTTGTATCATTCATCACGTGAAGAGTCACGTCGATCAATCTATTCTGGACAGGATGGAGTTTCTTGCAGCGGTGGAAGTGGCGGCATTCAACAGGTTTATGTGACAAATAAAAATGTTGTTCGGGTGTAAAAGAGATCTCCAGTATCTCAAGCTAGTCACGAACGTATTCTCGTTAACGTAGTGCTCCAATCCTTTGAGATAAAAACCATCCACTCCCCTCTGCTGCCAGATTCGTATGGCCTCACTAACAGGATGTTGTCGGTGATCAGAGTGACTGGAGAGCACTTGTCCTTTGGCTTTTCCTAATAGTGGTGATGCAGACGACAAGACATCGCGAATAGTTTCGACCGACGTAGGCAATGCGGGATGGTAGCACCTCGTGAAGTATTGCATCGTTTGCAGTATCTCGTCTATTCCGGAACGCACGTTCGGTCTCATTTATTTTCGCAGTGAGCGCGTCCTCATCATTAGAGTTCTTCACAAATGGGTACAAAGGCAAGTCGAGCACCAGACTCATGTTTCGTTTGTGAATTTCACGCGCGAGAACGATAAAATCTTCCAGAGTACCCAATTCCTTATTCACGTCCGTCATACTGTTGATGTTCGAGTAATATTCTGGATAATGTAACGCTGGAAATATCGAATTCAGTCGAATGGCTCGCACTCCGAGCCCTTTTAAGTAGTCAACCGCATGGTTATTCCACGAAAATCGCCGATCCGTCGGCGCTTTTCGTTGAATCTTGAAAGGAGGCTGGGAATATCTCGTAGAAGGTGCTACTTGCCACCATTCCACCGGTGGATCACATCTATTCAATAGAGACACACAAAATAGTTCGATATTTTTTCCTTTTAACAATTTGTCTTAAAATATGTTTGCAAATATCTATACATATGTGTATTCATGTCAAGAATCAAAATGTATCTATTTATTACTTCCTAATATAAATATTTATTTATTACACGGTTTCGCTATGACAAGAATTTTTTTGTATGATATATTTTAATGCAAAATTGTTGCACTTATGAGAAAAAAATATTGTGAGATTTTATTATTTAATTCACAAATTTTTCTTATTTTCAAATCACTGGAGATCTTGTTAAATTAAAAATTGTGATTGTTTCTTTCGATTTTTCGAATCTTATCATTTTTCCACTTATGCATAATGCTTAAATAAAATGACGTATTTCAATACGCACCCTTTAGGCATTGTAGCGATGATACCAATAACTAAAGCAGTGCATCCAGTAAGAATCGACATCAGCGACCAGTAACATGTTTTTCGTATTAGAGGCCAGTTCCATTTCATGAAGTGATAATCTTTGGGCGATTTTGGCACCACTAACTGAATCCCAACAAGCGGTGGCTTGCCACCGTTCTCCTGATTGTAAAACTAAACAGTTACGACATAAATACATATGATGATGTTAAGAAGCGGAAAGCGATGAATTAGTATAACATCAATGAGATTACTGAAAATAGAAGTTCTCTTTCAGAATCTTTTTTTTTCATCTGAATCACAATGCAGAATAGCAAAGACATGTATAAAGACAGAAATTGTAGCAGGGAAAGAGCAAAACATATCTGCATATGTTTAAGCATTGTGCGATGACGCCATAATAAAGCGTCAATTCTAGGGTGACCAAGTTTTTGGTTTCTTTTACTTGGAGACATTCGAGATATTTTTCTCCCCGAGATATTTTTCGTTCGAGAATTCCTCTTATGAGGAATTTTCGAACGTTTTATTCTACTAAATGTTTTAGGTATTTTATTTCAATTTTTTCTTTACAATTCAAAATTAAAAAATGAATGGATAAATATACATATAATTACTTGAAAAAATAAGCTTTTTTCTTATTTCCTATCTCGCACAGCATTCCTATGCAGTTTCTAATTATTATTAGAATTAATATAATTATTCTAATCATTTCTAATTATTATCCTAATTATTCTTTTATGGTCACTCTAGTCATACCTTATTTTGCAACAGGATTCCATGGGTACAAGCAACTGGTAAGTTGATGTTTCAAATATCAATTTAACTGCGTGTAAGGAAACATGTGAGCATAGCTATGCGAGTGCAGTCACAACGCGGCACCATTCACGCGTATACATTTCACAGTGAATTCAGAACTCTCTTTCAATATTTGTTAATTTCTATAATAGCATTTCTATATGAATTTTGTCAATATTAAAAATATAATGTAATATCATATTTTTCATGTTTTCTACTTTCCAATATGTCAATATTATAAAAAAAGCTTTTGTATTTATATTTGTATCTTGACGTATGGACGTATAAAACTTTTAAATGCAGTTTTAACAAATTAAAGATTTGATTCTATTTAAATAGGAATAACTGTATTCATTATTTTCACCCCAGACAGCACAAGGATGTCTTTGGGACATCCAAAGGACATTCAGAATGACATGTATGATGTCCAGATTTCCTGAGAAAGAGTAAGTGAGCAAAATAATTATATCGAACATAAATGTAACACAATTCTCGATAGCATATATTCAAATTTCCGGACGTCCAGATATTTATAGAGTATTTATTTTATTATAATATTTGACATTTTCCAATTAAATAAAATGCCTAATATAACTGAAAATAGTTACGTATATGTTGATTAAAACTATTCTTAAGAATACTTCAAAATAAGCCACAAATATCATGAATGTCTTGGACATATTGCAAATGATCCTGAGGGCGTTTTGTGCTATCTGGGATTATTTCTTATATACCTCTTTTCTCCTTTCCATCCAAGTTGTGTTATTCAATCTGTATAAATTCTTATTTATATATTATAATTTTCTTTGATATGTGCCAATTTGTTATTTTATTTTTCAAATTAAAATATCTAGGAACATACGAGATCCCATTTGAAATACTCACTAAAGCTTGAGCATCTGGTGCAAGATGTTGATAAGCAGTATTTAATTGCGTCAACAACTGTGCACAAACGGGTTCGTTCGTGTCGCTACTACTCCCACTACTACTCGTCGATTCCACCATTGGATCACGTGAACTCGGTTCTAAGAAAAAACATTTGGTCATGCACATAATATCAACCCCCGTTTATAGAACAAATAGGTATCATAAAATGTTTTACATAAAATTGATTATTATTTTATCGATATTTAATTACACAATAAATAAATAATATAGATGTACACGTGTGTATGACGATAATAATAGTAAAACATATAATAATATATGAGGCAATTAAATATAATTTAAATAATAGATTGCTCGACATTGTAAATTTACTTATTCATTTATTAATCTAAAAATTTATTTAGTATATTAAATATGCTAAATAGATATCAATAAAAGATAAATTAAAGGAAATTGAAATTAAATATATAATAATAACTACTAGTAGAAAAAGACAAATAAAATCCACATACATGAAATGCATATGGAGATATCTGTTACTGTATAAGTTATTGTATGAGTTATAAATATGCTAATAGTTGGCAAACGTACCATCGTTTAAAGGCTTACTCGAACTATTCACAATATTCATATAGTTAAGTCCATCTTCCGTATTAAATATTCTCAAGCGTTGGTGTGTCTATCATCTCTAATGGATCTCTAACTCCTTCCAAGGCATTGAACAGTGGCACCGATTGCAGACTTTTCTCCGTTTGGATAAGTGGTGGGCTCGGCGTTAATAAAGGACAATCAGACGCTTCTTCATCCTATTGAATGATTAAACACATATACACACATTCATTAAATACATGTGAGATGCATGTAGGTATATCAGACAAAATTCTTAGAACACACAGTTTTTCTAGAATAACAGAAACGTAGGAATTGTAATTTTTTATATAGTATTACAGTAGAAAAAAAGTTAAAAATCGGAGATGTATATAGTAAAGTATGGAGATTAAATTATATTTTATAACCAACACACCTGTTGATCCTGACTTATAAACAGTTGTTGAGAATTCGGAGATGGTGGAAGTTCAGTTGGTATAACAACTGATAAAAGACCTTCTGGTTTCTGGATACTCATCCTTGCTACACATAAATATGTTGCTTTTATGCTAACATGATGTGATGAGAGAATTTATGAATTCCAGTTAATAGTGAACATTAAATTTATATTAATTCGATTTCGCAAACAGTTCATAATTAGATCTTGTTTTTGTAATAAAAAGAAAGTATTTTTTAAGATCTTACTTGGAACAATTTACTAAATATTAGTGATATAATTATTAATTAATCAATTTATTGAGTTTTTGCTTTTTATAATTATTATTTTATATTTCTTTTAGGTTTATTTTATGTAAGAAAAAAATTTATTTGTCCAAACGTTTTATTTTAAAACTTTGCATTATGTATGTAATCACAAGAGAAATTATGAAGTAAGTAGTAAACATTACGTACATCTTGATCAAAGATTAAAATATTTTACTTTAAAATAAAATCGTTGCGTAAATATATCCATAGTTAAATTAAAGACAATATCTGTTTATTTTTATCTCAAAATATGTGCAGTTTTAATTTTCAGTTGATCATAGTTTAAAAATACTTGAGCAACTGTTTTAATTGATTGAAAATTAGTCAAAGATTAATAAAATTAAAATTTTGCGATTTATTTTTACAATAACAGTAACTATTGAAAATTCTTTCACAAGGTTATCAATTAACAATATCAATTAATAATAATAATAATAAATTAATTATTATATGATTTAATTTAAATTAAATTATTTTTTTAATTAACATGATTCGATTCTTAATGATAAAACACTAATTATTATAGTCCATTGATAATAATATTAATGTTTCTTTAACTAAAGATGGAACTGCTTTTATACTTACATATGCACGTTGAAGTAGAATGTTAGGAGAAAAAATTCTCATTTACAATTTAACTTTTTCGTTACGATGGATCGACACGGATTTTGAATAAAACAGAACTTTGCAAAAAAATATTATAAGCCGTAAAGAGACTCACTTGAGGACTCTGCAGACACTGCCGTTCCCTAAGAAAGGTCTACTTAGCACTTCATTTTTTTACTGCGTCAGCTTTATTTCAACACACGAGATGCAACGTTTACGTATGCAACGACCGTAAATGATGAGATGGATGTCGACGTATTCAAACAATGACCGTCTCCGCTGTTAAGTCGCCTTTGCCAGTAACCGACGACAGTGGAACGCGTACTTCGCTGTATTATATTTAGCGATGCTATGTCATTTCGTTCCCCTCTGAGGCTCTGACCAACCTAGGTCTGTCTGGATTCTGCGCTTTAACGACGATGTGATATGCGCGTGCGATGTAGAGACGGCAGAAATATCGATACACGGTGTCCCATAACGAACATATGATATTTTACTCATATAACGTATTTTAAAATGAATTCCGAAAATTTAAAACTGTCGTCGATAAATATCCGATGAGATAAAATCAGTCTTTTCAGATTTCCATGACCTTGATATATGACATCAAGGTCATAATCCCGAGTAATATGCAAAGAATTTAATAGCCAACTCTCATTGTTGATTAAAGTTATTAACAAAAGAGATTTAATAATATAATGTTTAATGAGAAGGTAATTTCTTAATAGTTAATAGTGATGATTCTTGATAATTAATTTCCTGATATAGTCTTAACAGTTCTGAATAGTCTCCGCGCTTTTCTCTATCTCCAACCTGAAAAAAAAGCTATAATATAATTTAATTTATTGAAACTTCCTAGAGACAACGTCAAACGTCCTCAGGATTATCCATAATATGTCCAGAATATCCTGAAATATTTGTAAACTGTTTTATAGTGACGAAAATATTATTTTATATTTCATGTTTTATAGTATTATTAAAACTATTTTTTTTAACAGGATACATGGTTATTTTCAGTCATATAAGGCATTTTATCTGAAAAATGTCAAATATTGTAATAAAACAAATATCCTAAAAAGGAAAAAAAAATAAAACACAACATTTCGGCCGACAGGATAAAATTACCTGCATACCTATGCACAGAAGAAACAGAAGTCTAGGAGCCAGCATACCCCTCAGACCAGACCAGAACGAAACAGAAACACGAAAACGAAGCAAATACACAAAGCGGAAGAGTATTCAAGCCATCAATATGATTTCGTACCTAGTAAAAGACAATCAAGAGGGTCCTGTGGCGGTCAATAGTAACGAACGCCTGTACAGACTGCAACCCGACTGCCAGACAACTGATCAGGAAGCAGAAGAGGCAGGCGCGAATCTTCTAACGCGTCTAAAAAAAAATAATGCAGCATTAGGACTAATAATTAGCAAAGATGGCTATATGAAGTTTTATATACTTTGTACGCTATAATTTACAATACTGAGATGATCCGAGAATTAAATAGGATATCATACATGTATGTCCCGGATGCGCTTTGAATGAGACTCTATAATTATCTTGTGCTGTCTGAAATAGATAAAGATTTAAAATTTTAATTTTATAATGTATAAAACACAAGAAAATTCAATTAATTGAATTAATAACGCATAATTAAGAATTATTTATATTTGCAAAATGATTCATAATTAGTTTTAAAATATTCTATTAAAAGATTATTTCAAAAGAGAAAATGTGTAAGTATAAACGAAAATCATTTTTAATGCGGTTATATAATAATTATTGAAAACATTATCTAATCCGAAATTATTCAAATTATTAAAAATATTTGAGTACAATTGTAATTATTTATTCGATAAAACAGAATATAAATTGTGTAACGTATTAAATAATTTTAATTCGAAGAAAAACATATTTTGAATGAGATTTAGTAAAATAAATTATTATCTCGTAAGTAAAATAAGTTCTATTCTTCACTTTTTATGTTTCTCGATAGCACTGTTCGCAGTAGATTTTGCTTTATATACCAGTTCTTCAAGCGTCTCCTCAAGAAGTTCCCTCGTTTGGCACTTCGGGGCTACTATCGAAGTCCGTTAGTGACTTTATCGCTCTGAGGAAGGTCCCTGGATCCGTGGCAGAAAGTGCCGTAGCTTGACTCCTATTATCCTCGGCCATCTTCACGAATTTTAAGAGAGGAGGCGTTCTAGCTGATCTTTCGTGATGGGCATGAGTGTATTGGTTAAAGCAAAGTAATGTGTGCAAAGTGTGTGTAATCTTGTCCTCTTCGGAGGAAAAGAGAATCTCGCATTGAACTCAACAGGGCCTATCGTAGGAGG
Source organism: Ooceraea biroi (assembly GCF_003672135.1). Lineage (NCBI taxonomy): Eukaryota > Metazoa > Arthropoda > Insecta > Hymenoptera > Formicidae > Ooceraea > Ooceraea biroi. The sequence continues at coordinate 6,533,758 of NC_039506.1, forward strand.
AAACTTCACCTTTTTTTTCTCTTTTTAAATCGTAATATCATAAATAGGGAGTTGCCACGTTAATATGTGAATAAATAAATAAATAAATAACTGAATTCAGCAGACTCAACTGAACACCCATCAGCTTTTGCATCATCAATTGGTATATTCCTTTAGATCTAAAAATATATGCAAATTGGATGAGGGCTTCAGCGGAAAATCTGGTAATTGTCCAACTATTGAGTCTGCTGAATGCAGCCAATGCTCTTTCTGCTATTTTTGTCATGTAAGTGTTATTACAATTTTAGATACCGAACTAAAAATGTGCTAAAAAAAGAGCGCAAAAGAGTGAGAAACAGAAAGCATGGGTGAGAGAAAAGTTATGGCTAGTGTAGTTCCTAACTTTAGGCATGCGCACTCCAGTACGCAAAAATTAAGTGAGTTGCTACTCTATATACTGTGTGCACACTGTAATAACACTCGTAGGTTATGTTTTACATTATCAACATAATCAACAAAGTAGTGGTGCATTATTATACGTAATAAAAATGTACATGACTGACAGAAAGACGATTATAACTTAAAACGTCATTAAATAAAACCAAAAATATATACAATAAGGTGTACAATATCTTTTTAACAATGAGATTTAACAACAGTAACTCGTTTAGGTTATCAACGTATTTATTGAGAAAGGAAAAATTGCAAAAGCACTTAACGACAATTCTAAATTTAAATTCTAATGAAGTTAAACAAATTTTTTATTTAAATAAAAAATTCTTACTTTTCCTCGTCATCGAATAATAAACAGTTGTATGATATTCCAAGTAAGCGTGCGGCAACTTATAATTTATTAACATTACATTATACACAAAATTTATATGTAATATATATTAATATTTTATCTCAAATTAATAGTTTCCATAGCATGTTCTTTTGTATTGCATTTGTTATAAAATGTACAATAATATAGAAACATATAGCATTGTACAATGTAATAATAACTTATTTATTTATTATTTATGCTTCAGAAATATAATGTCAATGTCAAGCCACTGAAAGATCTGCAATATAGTTTCATGTTAGGCAATTGCTGCCTAGAACATAGAATTAATGTACTAAAAGATATAGGAGTGTCAAATTTGGACGTGTCTTTGATAACTAGGTATGTCGCTTACCAATCAATTATTTTTCGAAACTTATAAATATTTTTCAAGAATTCTTGTGTTATTTTAGAGTCCCTCATCTTCTTCGCAAACAGTTATCCACATTTAAGGAGATAACAAAAATACCGGCTGAGCAAAGCATCACCAGGAATATATTTAGTAGACTTGGTAATGAGATTCCAAACAAGCTTTCCGAGTTGGAATCAAAGGACAAATTGACGGCCAAACAATACTATCAGGCATGTCTTTTACATTGCAAAACTGAGGTATTTGAGCTACCATATTTGGATGATAGAATACTATTGCGCAGTTATAAACTGTGGAAAAGCGTAAGCATGATTGCAGAAACATTGAAAATACTCAGAACTGATCTTGGTTACGACGAGAAAATGGTGAGTGCAATTATTTCTTAGATTAATTCTCCTTTTTTTATATATATAAAACAGTTTAAATAAATATAAGGGTTTTCTCAAATTCTTTTTTTTAGTCATTTCATCAATTTGTTTAAATATCTGCAAATCTATTAATTAATTACTTCTTTAAATATTCGCATTTTAACACATGCTTAAAATATATTTATGCAATTCTATTTTTTACACAGATAAAAAAACATGCGTTTGTCATTACCGCTTCTGCCGACAACATCAGATTATTGTTGAACAGTTTTGACGATATCTGTGGAGTGCCGATTGTGACATTCTTAAAGAATTATCCCTATCTACTCTTCCAAGACGCAAATAACATAAAACAATTGTTAGTGACCCTTAAACGATACGAAATACCGAACGAACAGATAAAAAAGTACAATAAGATATTAAAGATTGATAATGAAACTTTTATTGAGCGGATGGAGATGATAAAGCGGCATTCGATTTGTATATATGGCTGAAACATCCTCGAATTCTGGATATAATCCTTCACACTAACATGACGAAGGATCGCATAGACTTCCTACATATTGTTAATCGTGTAAAGTGGGCCCGTCCGCACACCATTTTATCCAAAAAATTAATTTAGAAAGTAAGTAAAACTTCGATATTTATACTTTCACGTAAATGTGCTTAACATACGTAAAAAGTTAACTGATTAACTAACGTGTATTTTTAATACACGTTTTACGGCATAATGAATATATCTAACAAAATCGTCGATCCATTTTCGTATCTCATTCTTCTATTGAATTAATTAATATACCATTCTAGATTTCTGCAAAACAACATAAGTATAATCTCAACTAAAAAGGCCCTAAAATACGTATTCTCGAAAGAATTGGGAACAGATCATGTCGATTTAATAAATATACTGGCAAGGCACAAGCATTGGAAACGGTCGGATTTGTTGAGATTGACCAAATGTTGAAATATCTTAACAACAATTTTACAATAAGCGAGATATGCCAAAATATACACATCGTACTCTATGCACAGTAATTACATGCATAATTTATATATAATAGATTCTATCTGTTTAAAATAGAACTTTTACAATTAAAAATATTTGATAAAGTAACTGTAAATGCTTAAAATTTATATATTTTTTTACATATATATTTTACCTTTTATATTCATTTTAGTTTTTAAAGATTTTTTGAAGATGATTTTTGAAAATCTCATTGTTCTAATAAAAGAAAGAATATAAATATTACTATATTATAAAATTTCCAGAAATTGTTAATAATTTTCTATTAATTGTAGATCAAGAGTAGAAGAAGTACTAGCTGACCTGAAACAACAATATTCGAATAGTACAGAGCATTCGTTTACTAATAATCAATATCTTGCGTTGTGCTTGTACATGCTTGGAAAAGGACAATCATTTCACGGACGATGGCATTTGGAGCGGCAGAATATAATGCGCAGCAACAATCTTTGGATCCTCTAAGTCTTAAACGTAGCCTAAAAGGGCATTATGATGACACGAGTACTCAGATATTGATGATGTAAGCATCGAAGATAGCGATAGCATCTGTAATAATCTGATTGATGATTCAACGCCATCTAGTATATAACATAACAACACCAACGTACACAGTACATAAACATTTTTACTTGTAAACAGTATTTTACAGAAAATTATTACACAATAGACAAGATTGTGTATTTGTAACATATGTGATGTGTAAAAATGATATGAAAAGTACAACGTTTAAAGTAGCATATTTTATAAACAGTTAAATGGGACATTAAAGAGAATGATATTTATGTATTGATTAATCTTGTCATCTTCTTTTATATCTTCATTTTCATCTTCTTTTATAAGTGTTTCTTCTTCACCTTCTTTTATAAATTATTCTTGCTTAGAAGTCGAAGACAATATAAGAGATTATTTCAATTGAAATCTATGTTTCTTCATACAAAGGCACCAAATATATTCGCTTTATAAGGCACCGACCTATCCAAGGCACGCATACTCGAGAACTTTCAAATTATTTTATAGATCTAATATTTATTTTCTCTCTTTTTTCTTTCTTTTTTCACTAGCCGAGCACATTAAGAAAAGTTATTTTCTTAAAGAAATAATTGCTAATAATGCAACTAAAATTTATTTTTCGACAGTATTTTAATTAATGCAAAGCTTCTGTAAAAGCAAATAAAAGAATGATCAAGTACTAACAACTATCGCGAAATGTTGTTCAATGTGATTAGAACGCTAACTTTTTATATAAATAATCACCACATGTGTCTTTTGTGATGTCACTTAAAATTAGTTTAATTAATTTCTTTTTGTATAATCTCGCGTGAGAGATTAAACTAGATGTCCCGTATTTAAATGTCAAAACTTTAGGGGATCGATGAACTGAAAGAAAAAGTCTAAAGATTCACCGCGTTTTACGGCAAATAACAAGATGTTCTGTCATAAAACTGATAAATCTTGCCAGAATCCCTCCCAAGGATCAAACTGGGCGTTCCACGTGTTCGTACGATACTTTCGATGCATTGCGATGCATTTCAGTCCACATTTTGGCAACGAAATCGAATCGACCCATGGTGCATATGAACTTTTTCACTTATTGTTAGAATGACTACCCAAACACGCTAACAAAGTTTGCGTATCACCTTGCATATAAAATAAAGTAGCGCAATGTAATCTCTTATCGATCGCAAGTAACGAGTACAAAACACGAATGTTCGAACTTGATCGGAAAATATCTTTATAATATAGCTTCAGTGCCACGCTGATTGGAATCCCACTAACGCTTTCAATTTTAATTCTATTTTTATTATTTTTCTAGCATTTCAATCAGTAATTGCAATTTTATTTTGTTTAAATCAATTGTAACAATTTATTCATTCTCTCTCTTCTACAAAATAACAAAATTATTAAAATTATTTTAATTAAACATAAAAATACACATTTTAGGGCCATAATAAAATAACACATAAATTAAATAGCGCTAGTGGAGAGTCCATTCAAAAATCGACAGTGTCCAAGATTTAATATTCCTCGCGCCCGTCACGAAACCCCAACGGATTGTCTAGAAAAAGCCTGGAGCGGAGGAGACCGCGAGTCAGTTCAGAAAAGGAGGCAACTGCACGTAGCTCTGTTGGCTGCCAGGCTCGCTCTTCACCATCACCTGATCTTTCATAGCCTGGCGTGCATGTTGCGGTGAGTGCATGCCATAGTCTTGCTTCTGATCAGGTGGCGGCGGTGGTGGCTGCTGTTGCTGCTGCTGTTGCTGCTGCTGCCCGTAATCGGCCTGCTCGTGCGCGTATTTCTCGGCCAGGCAGCCGCCGTGTTCATCCTCGGATATGGAACCCGTGAGATGAGTAGGCGGCGAGTGTGTCGTCACCATCGTCTGATAATCGGCGCGGGTGAGAGGCCCACCGGGTGGCGGTGGTGGACTGTTACCGGGGTTCATATAGTCCTGGTGGACCCGCATAGTATTGGCGACAGCGGTCGGCGCGGCGAACAGTGATGCGTCGTGCTGCGTTGGCAACATGCTTGCGTACGACGAGTATGAAACACCCCCGTTGTTGCCGAAACCGGCGGCAGCAGCCGCCGCTGCCGCGCTCGAATACGGCGAGTTGGATGGACTGAGCAGATTCAAGTGAGGTGCCAGGTCATACGCTGACGAGTACGCCCACGCGTCTGGCGGACCCGCTGCCGTTGTCGGCGATGCGAATGGGTTGAGATTATTATTCAGCGAGGTGAAGGAACCTTTGATGGAAAAAATACAGAGCAGTTTAGAAAATAAATGTATTTTAAATAAACATAGAGCTCTTTCTTGAATTCCTCAAATCTCTTTGAGGGGTTCTTTTTGAGTCATTTTGTCAATTTAGTGTCCAAAATAATTTCTTTCATAATTTGTTTAAATTTTTATGTCTTACAAGATAAATGTATGAGATATATTTATGCAGGTTGACTGTGAAATACTGACATAAAAAATTTTGCAAAACTGCTTTTACGATATAGTATATTCTCTAATTTCACCTGATAAACCAGGACTGGCGGATCCCGTGGCCATATAGCCGGCTGTCTTGCGCGGCGGTTCCTTCTTCCGCCACTTTGCCCTACGATTTTGAAACCAAACTTGCACGCGGGTCTCAGACAGAGCAAGCTTTACTGCAAGTTCATCACGGGCAAAAACGTCTGGATACGGTGCCCGCTCGAAAGCTCTTTCCAGTTCCTCGAGTTGGTACGCCGTGAAAGTTGTTCTAAAAAATACATAATGTTGTATAAATATAATTTAATTCTATATATTTAGATCTCTCTTTAAATCAGTGATAAATTACAGGATGTCCGGTAAAATTCTAGCCAACGCTCGTATGGAAATAGAATAAGTTGAATTAAATCGAAAAATTCCATATATAAAGTTTTATTAATTGTGCGATTTTCATAATAATTAAACATTATTAAATACTTATATTTATCGAAGTATAATTTAAGATATTTATATAAAACATAAAATAATAGATATAAAATGTCTAATACGATTATGTCATATATGTACCTCGTCTTTTTCTTTTTGATGTTATTATTGTCAGTCTTCTTCTTCGAATCCTTTTTCGCTGGTTGTGCTTCGCTGTTAACTATAAAGTTAATATTGCTCCATCAATCGTAAAATCGTTAGTTTTAAGAATGATTTAATACTGGTGTATGATTTCACTCAATTTCTGAATACATTCACCGCCATGTTACCGGTGATCGATGCAATAAATGCGTTAAGACATGAATAATATTATAGCAATGTAATTACATACAGTTGCAAAATAATGATTGTTTAATAATAATAGAAAATTATAACGCACAATTGCATTTAAATTTAAACAACTTAATACTTTTAATTAATATTTTTAAAATTTTGCAAATTATTATATGAACACATTACAGTTAATTTTAATAATCCAGTTGGCGTAAACGAAAAATTAGCTAAATTGAATGTATTAATAAGCTTAGGCATGCATGAGTTGTAATCTTTTTCGCGTATCATTTCGTAGAAAAATTTCTCAAACTTGAAATTTTTCTTTTGCGATTTTAAAATGATCTTAAAGTCTTTAGAATATTATATAATGAAATAGAACGATTGTTTTTATAAAACTTCTCGTTTTCATTCTTTTCAATTATAATATTTCATATTTTTCTATTTTATATCTTTAATTAGTCTAATAAATATTTAATTATCAAATGAAGATACGATGTTATTACACACAATGGAATATGACAGAAAGCATTGAGAAAAGCGAAAAGAAAACAAAATATACATTTGTATTACCTGGTGCCAGCGCGTTGATGGGATCGTCGGGCTTTCTCTTAAGTGCGTTGCCGAGCTGCAGACTTTGTTGCAGGCTTGTCGAAGTTGGCGTAACGCTTGTGGACGTTGACGTGGTGACGTCTTGAGTCTGCGGCGGCAAAGGAGCGTACATGCCCGACAGTTCGAGTTCCTTCAGTTCCTTTTGCTGCTGCTGCTGTTGTAGATGATGCGAATGCTGCGATGCAGTCTGATGATGCGGCGACGGGCTGTTAGATGAATCCAGTTTGTGAAGTTGACCACCGCCAGTTGGCATTAAGTCACCACCGGCGCCGTGATGGCCGCCACTCAGACTCAGCATCACCTGAATGTGGGCTCCAGTGGTCCCACGACTTCCGAAATCCGAAAAGATCGGATCGTCCCACGATGGAGCGCCGTCCATTTTAAACAGCCTCTTGTGTTGTAGCTCGCGAAAAACCTTGATTCAATAAGTTGAGCAGTAGTTGTTGAATGCACGTTGAATTTCTCCGTTGACCGAGTTGATCCAATAGTGAATATCACGAATTACTATTCACCCCTCCGTTATTCCTTCCCGTGGCGCTTCTTCTTTTAAGTATATTCCGTTTCAATCCACATCCTCACGTGGTATATGATGGATTCTCCTCCGGTTAAATTAAACTCCAAAGAGATAAACGTTTGTTGTCTCACACCTCAATATCGATAATGGAAAATCATCATGTGACTTCACCGAGATTTGTCTTCCGAGATTCTTTCCGGCTTCCTGTCGGATGGAAAAAAAGGAGGCGGCCGTAACCGATTGTCCGATTACCCGTAATAGAGCTAGCGCGACAATTGCGATCAATTGTTACCCGGGTTATGATTAATTTTGATTAGTTTTAAGCAGCGTTAACTCGCACAACGCGCCGGCCGATTATTCCAAGGCAGACCTTGGAAAACTGGACCAACGACGACGGCGACGGCGGCGGCGACGACGACGTCTCCCCGATGAGAACGTCCGTCCTCTATTCTCTCCGTGGGGACACTCACTCTCGCCACTATTCTCCGTCCCGAGTCTCCAGTTAATCAGCCGCCACTCTCTCACACAGGCTTATATTTTCCGAAGCATGCCGGCCCAGGCCGCCCCCATACTCGGGACCCGACCAATCCTGCTTCATGCGGGTGCGGTGATGCTGCCTCTTGCGGTCCCACCACATTTCCTCGCTCCCCGCCTCTGGTGAATCCTCGACGATCAGCGAGCGACTGCCCCTCTCTCCAACTGTGCGCAAAAAAGTTTCATCTGCAACGGAGGTGGATAATACGAGGGTGCGATCATATGCGTGAGGGTAAACGTCAGCTCGTGGGAATAGAGAAGATCGTTTTCTCGTGGAACGGAGGAGCCTATTTTCTGTCTTGCAAGTCTAAATTGCACAGGAGTGCAATATAATTTAAATGCAGTTGTACCTAAATTAAAAATCGGAAACAAAATAGAATTTTAAAGAGAAAATAATGTAAGGAGATTCTAAAATGTTGCATATAAATGGAAAGATTCTAAAATAGAAAAACAGGAACATTTATCTCTCTAGATGAATTTTTCATATAGTAAAAATAATATGTGTGGCAGAGGATATAATAATACACTTTATATAGTCTCTCTGTTTTGATTAGTTACACAGACATGATAAAACAAATTATCTTACAATGTTACCTAAAATATCTTACCTTTCTTCCATCACGATTCTTTCTGTCGTCTTTCGTTTTCTATATTTCTGTTTCTACCACTTAGATCATTCTAGCCACTCGTGTTTTTTAGATGCGACACAATGAAGAATTTGTAGATCTTCGTATACACAAATACTATTATCGACATGAAAGAGCATTCCAGACGCGTCCTGGATTTTATCGAATAAGTCTCCATTTTTGGTTTTCGCGTGTTTTTCATTTTCTCAATTCAAATCATTTCTCCAATTTTTCGTCTTGTCTTATTCTCTTTTCTAATTTCACGGGTATGAATCATGAAGGCTCCGCTCAACATCCGCAGCAGAAAATCTGCGCGCGTGTCGTTTGCTGATCGATCGATCCGCGCTCGATCGAGGCGATACACGTAGCGCGTATACCTTCGTCGCCTCGAAGAAGAGATCCATGGTCCGCTGTCCAGCACTGTTGGCGTTGCACTGAGCCCAGGCACTCTTAGCGCAAGCTCAATGAAATCAGCAATCGCCAGGAATTGCCTCGAATTGGCCCAATCAAACTACCCCCGTGCCCCGTGCGTATATACGCGTATATTAACCGCTAATTTTCGTTGTCAGTAATTAGCGCATGGCTCTACGCGCGCTAATTTTACCGCGCTCTCTGCTCCAATCGATTGTCTCCAACCTGACTGTCTACTGATCCTGATCCACCTCGATCATCTCCTCGATAACTTCTTATTCGTTCGTCATATTTCATATTATTAAATAATAATATTTTTTAAAGAAAATAACTACTTTTTTCGCTATGTTTTCTTTTTTATTGATATATCTTTTTATCAAGACTGTTCTATTTGTTAAAAGTACTCATGTATAAATTTTCTGACATCAGAAAATTATTGTCGATACTTGTCGATACATGTATCGAAATACGTGACAAAACGTCTTGGTGATAATTAATAGTAACAGTAGTGATACATATCTATATTCAGGTAATAAAGTATATTTGTTGACTGGTTTCATCATGGAACAGGATTGACGATGGGGAATGTGACAAATATAGGGGATGTGATAATTAATATAAGACTTTCGAGGCAAAGGTGCTGTAATGCGGGTGATCGTTTCATCGTCATCCGTCATATTGTTCCTCTCGATGCGAAATAATGGAGCGCAGTAACAGTCATTTATTATTTAATTGAAGCACCAGAGCAGCTTTAAATTCGATGATTTAGCACTCTTTTTGTTCTTGGCAATTTTCTATGCGTTACTAGGCTCTTTAAGATTTTAGTTCTTCTATAAATTCTTACAGAGATATCATTATTCCTTGTTGAAAATTTCATGGAAATTCTCATAAATGTTTTTAGAGATTACAACTGATGAACAGCAAATGCTTCTTCTAAGTTACACCTCTAGGTGGATATTTTGGGCATCTTCGGGCGAAGTCATTTGGAGACCCTCGTTCATGGATGAGATGTAATGGACGAGATAAGATCTATGGCAATTTAATTTCCAGTTTCACGGCAGCGGGGCAGGATCTCATGCGGGCCCGTATCCACGATCGGCGGTATATTTTTGTTCGCCGAGGAGTATTGACAGGCCCCAGGAGGCCAATGGCGGCGGCGGCTGTGGCAGCGATAGAGGCCGCAAGAGAACGAGGAGAAGTCGGTAACTTAACTGGCCTAAATGGGTTTAACTCGATGTGATTTTGCTGGCGAACCACTAAATTGAACGAATACGAACTAAACTGAACTCAACTAAGCTAATCATATCACATTACTAGCGTTATTAGCTGAGCGACGATATAAGTGAAGGTCCGGTGAGCAACGGGCTGCAGTGTAACGCAGTCTCCTGCACTGACCCTCCGCATCCGCGACTTTCTCTTGCATTCATCTGTCGCGTATCCTCCATCTTGTTCTTCATCGGCGTAGTGTGAACATGACCTACTACAATTGTGCCACCGTCGCCACCGACTGTCCGTCACCGTCGCGTCAGGTGTTTGAGTTTCACGATGTCGTTGGAAGAATAGTCAAGACAAAATTAAAGCGAGTGACCTAAAAGCGGAAGTGATCCTTTTTTATTGGTGATTATATATCCGCGCCATCATGTTTCTTCTTGCGTTCGCACGACGTAGCGGAAGTGCGCGCGCAGAGTTCCACTCGAGTTCGCGAGCGAGCGAGAGCAAAATATTTTTTTGTTGCTCGCAAATAGAATATTAAAGCTTGTGAAAACCGAACGCGCGCGCGGTGCTCGCGATACTCAATTGTTACGTAGTGCAAAAATTTTTTATCTTAAATTCTGGATCTTTGAAATTGTTTATTTGTGTTTGAAAAGTGTGCCATCCTGTACAATAAAATAGTTCGAAATTTATTTGCACTCTTTCGAGTTTTCGCTTTTTATCACAATGTGATTAAAAAATAACTATTAATTCTTTTAAAAAATTACTACTTACTCATTTGCTTTTTGAAACGTATCCTAAAAATATGTAACATGTGCATACAATGATTATGCAAATGAAATTTTTGGTATGAACGGACAGAAGGGTGAGAAAAGGGTGATCAACGGAGATAAATGAGGAAGGAGAAATTCGAGTACTCCCTACCTCACAGCGACTGGATTGGACGAAACCTGAAAAGAGATAAGAGATGAAGACGAATGCGATACGTCGTTGCCCCTCCAGCGCGGTTACTGAGGGGCAAAGTAGCTCGGCCCCTTTAAACTCCACCTCTCTTCGGCTACGTCTTCCACCGCTGTGACTATCATAGTCAAATTAGCTTGCAGTATTAACTTATACTATGCAGTATTACTTCATACATACGAGTATATTAGTAATCAATTAGTATATTCCTTTTTTAGCTATGTGCTACATGTGTCGCATTCACGAAATAAGATAGATATGTAATGAAATATTGGAAGAATAAAATGTTAGCAGTTTCACAGAAATACAGAGATGTAACCAATGAATCATCCAGTCTATTTTTTATATTTGCGCAGTTGCTGCAATTATGTCGTTCCTAATTTCTTTTATGAAATAATGATTAATAATTAATTTCATCCCAATTATACATCAATTATAAGTAATACATTATATTAATTATATTTTTTTAATTTTTCTTGTATCTTTCTCATTTTTCATTTTATTTGATATTTTGTGGTATTAATATAAAAGCGTCAAAATTATTTTTTAATTAATATCAGTGATTCGCAACGCGCAAACATGCAATGTAAAATTAGTTTGAAATAAATTGTTTGATATTTTATATTAGCAGTAATAAAACCGCAAAACATGCAATGTACAATTAGTTTGAAATAAATTGTTTGATATTTTATATTAGCAGTAATAAAACCTTTGATAATAGTTTATGAAGTAGCAATAGAACGCTATATATAGAGCTAGGGGCCAAAACAATATTATTACAAAAATATTTTAAATATAAATGTATTTTTATAATATAATTGTATTTAAATTTAAATATAAATGTATTTTTATAATATAATTGCATATAAAGTATCAATCAATTTGTTATCTACTGAGTTCAAGTTGATACTATGTCAAAAGTTAATACATTGATATACTATATCAATATATCAAATGTATATATTGTACATTTTGTATGTATATCTTTATATTTGCTGAACTATATAAGAGATATCATGGATTTCTGAATGCGAAATCACGATAGCAAGCTATGTCAGAAGCGCATATGCACGCGTGTGTGTGTGTGAGAGAAAGAGAGACAGAGAGAGAGAGAGAGAGAGAGAGAGAGAGAAATGCGGATGCGACCACGTCTCTTAACGTTGGACTTTTTTTCTTCACGTTATTCGTATTTCTTTTACGTCCTAGGTATGTCGAGTCTTTAACAACGAACGCGCAGCGTCGGGCCCGCCAATTGAGCCTGTTAACGCTCAATTGGTCTAAATTACTTCAATTGGATGTAATTGCGCGAAGGCGACAGGGAACCTCCGCCACGTTTCTCTCTTTCTTTCTCTTTATATGCCGCTAGTATCATCGACAAAATGTTACGTTTTCAGGCTTCTTCTGTTGATTGCAGATACAATATGTTTAATTGAGTTGAGTGATTTCTAAACAATAACATTTTTGCTAATACTAATTAACAAAAAGTTTATTTCTTATAGTGTTCTTTTATAGACTTTATTATATAATTATTGATATTATACCTTCGAAATGAAGAAAAAAATGAATATAAATAATTACATTACAGTTATAAAAATCTATTACTTAAATATAACATTCTGAATAATATAAAGATTGTAAGATACATATAATGTGTCACATAGATTGTAAATTATCTTGTCTCTATTCAAACTACTTAAAAACCAAAAGATTGTTAAGAATATATTTCTATGTACAGCATTTATTACAAATTATCGATTATTACTAGCTGAATGACGCTCTTTCAATCATGCACAATAAAACGTTAGAATTCAGATCCATTCATTCTCCAGTAGAGAGAATAAAATCTCTTCCTCTTTCTCTTTCTTTCTTTCTCGTCATATAATATATATTTCTGGCACATGACCCAGCATGTGAATTGTTTCCCAACGTCGTTCGGTACTTTTGAAAATACGGTAACATGCGAACAGTGTATACCTTCGTGATACGTAATAGTAAATATAGATAACACTTTCGTGGAAGCGAGATCTTTTTAGGCGAAACGAAAGTATGGAATCCAAAAGCGGATCTGGAGCATCCGTCTGAAAAGGTCTATTATTTTAGAATAGAACATACTTGTAATTCGTGTTTAGCTAACTCTTTCATTTTTACTGGACAAGCAGTCTAAATATCGGAAGCTGCTATTTTTTTTTGCCGTTCACATATGTATTTAAAACAACAGTAATACTTAATAAATATTGCCGGTATAATTAAATACTTCAGATAGAAAAATTACACATGTACGCGTACTTCTATTTTTCCATATTTTTAAACGTTACTGCTTAGGAAAAGCCTATATTGAGGTTGTTATTATATTATCCATTTATTATCTAGTGCATGAAATAAACAAGCTCTTTAGAAAAAGATATCGCTTATTCTTTTGTGTCTGATTACTTTTGCATATCTTATTAAAGTTTTATGCAGTTGAAGTTCTTTAAAAGCGGGATAAGTAAGCAAAGAGTTTTGGACCATGGATCCTCTTTCTTGCCCAAGAACTTTTGGTAAAATCCAGAAAAAAAATTGTTTTGTCGTATTTAAAGGGGCGTTTATTACTCAGGTTTTTCAGCTCGCACAATTATCACCCTTCGAAGCGACGAGAAAATGCGACACTTTAAACGATGACGTTGCATCCTGATTAAGTCGCGACGACCGCGCTCGCTCGTATCCGTCGCTTATATCCTCAACGGTACTCCTGTACCAAATCGTTTCTCACTGCGATATCTATGTTCTGTTAATCGATTACGACAATCGATTCCATTTATAAAATATGTTATATATTTCGATTCAATATATAAAAATGTATCAATGTATTTCTTTATTCTGTTTAATCGACTACGAAAAGATTTTATTTATAAAATATGTTATGTATTTCGATTTAATGTAAAAAATTTATATGCCGAATCGAAAAACTTTAAAAACAGCTATAAAATTATTTAGACAATTACATAGATGTACGTATACAGGATGAGGCACCTAAAACAGGCTACCTGAATATCTCGGCTGTTATTGGTGATAGAAAAAAATGTGTCAGACCAAACTTGCATGGTTTCGAGGGACACATAATTTGTTCTAAATAGTTTTTTATTAGGTGGACACGTAGAGGTCATATGAAGGTCAACTTCGTTTTTTAAATGGTATATTTTTTTTTACGTACCATCTAGTAGAGCGTTTGAAGATGCGCACATTGATCTACGGGTCAAAATCATTCAAGGTCACTGAAGGCCAACTGCAAGGGAAAATAATTTACTTTATATTGCCTAGAGTTCTCTGCTATTAAAAATACTGTAAACTCAGAAATGAAAAAATTCTAGCCGTTAGAAATTTTTTCTTTTTCCGCGAAGTTCTGAGTTGTTGTTATCATTATTTTTTATATTGCCTAGAGTTCTCTGCTATTGAAAATACCGTAAATTCAGAAATGAAAAAGTTCTAGCCGTTAGAAATTTTTTCTTTTCCGAGGAGTTCTGAGTTGTTCATACCATTATTTCTTATATTGCCTAGAGTTCCCTGCTATTGAAAATACCGTAAATTCAGAAATGAAAAAGTTCTAGCCGTTAGAAATTTTTTCTTTTCCGAGTAGTTCTGAGTCGTTAATATCTATATTTTTTATATTGCCTAGAGTTCTCTGCTATTGAAAATACCGTAAACTCAGAAATGAAAAAGTTCTAGCACTTCTAGAAATTTTAGCCTTCAGTGACCTTGAATGATTTTGACCCGTAGATCAATGTGCGCATCTTCAAACGCTCTACTAAATGGTACGTAAAACAACATATCATACCGTTTAAAAAAACGAAGTTGACCTTCATATGACCTCTACACGTCCACCTAATAAAAAATTATTTAGAACAAATTATGTGTCCCTCGAAACCATGCAAGTTTGGTCTGACACATTTTTTTCTATCACCAATAACAGCCGAGATATTCAGGTGCCTGTTTTAGGTGCCTCACCCTGTATATATGTACGCACACCAGACAGAAGACTTTAAGATTGTTAAATTTAAGACTGTTTAATCAATACTGCTTTTTCTATTTCTGTAGCTACGAAAATGACAAAAGATTCCAGAGAATTCAGTTATACCGATAGTCCTCTCGGTCATGATAGAGAATTAAGTGCTTAGAATGGCTGTGGGTCGCGTGTCGGCACAAGAGTCATCTCTCAGCCAGCAGACTATAAAAGCATATGGTTTCGCCATACGGGATCCTGGAGGACTCCCGAAAGTATAATTTACTGATGGAGCAAATTAAGACTTTAGAAATAGCGTCATAACAACCTCAAATATCACAAAATAAATTGTTTATTCCTAAAAAGAAATAAAAGTTTAAAAGTATACTGAAAAGTACATAAAAAAGTTGTATGAAAAAAATATTGTTAGATCAGAAGATAAGAAGATAGCGCTTAATTTGTAATATATATTTATATTATATTTATGTTACATATTTCTTTATATTTTAATATATGTTTTTTGAAATATTTATTTGAATGATCTTATTTCATCACTGTATTGTTTGTTAATTATTGCAACAAAATAAATAAAGATATATACATACTTATATTAGTATTCATATATTATATACCCATTAATAAAACCATAAATAAAAGGAAACTTTTTAGGTACAACATGATTTGGAATATATCTCGATCAGAAAAAGTTGCGATCTAGAGATAAATTTTAAAGCTTGACCATCTTAGGCGACTTGGTATATGGGCGCATTTTTCCACATTTTTCCATGAATACAGGAGCAATCAGATCCGTAGATATGTGTGCCCGTGAATCACTTCCACCCGCAGCCACATTATATTGCGTTACGTAGGTGAGCCTCTATGCGGGACAATAAAAGGAAAGAAAGAGAGGGAGAGAAAGAACAGAGAGCGCGTTTTGCCCTCAACATGTCATGAGAAAGCGATTCACAATGTACGTGGAATCATTCGCGTTCTCACGAATTATGTGGGTCCACGCGATGACTAATTGATCACAAGGTATAAAATATGTTGCCAATTTTCTGAACGAAAAGCTGCTCGAGAGGGTTTTTACAAAATTTTACATATATGGTTGTTTGGAAAATTATAATATAGAATTTTTTTATTCAATTCAACCCGTTCTGTCATCTCACGAGCGTTGATGCTCGATTCTATTATGATTGATTCTATTACCGTACACTGTGTATAAAATCTTCTGCAATGATATGTAGTAAATATGGTGCAAATTTGTTGAATTGTATAGTAAAACTTTCCATTACAGAAGATTTGCTTCAATCCATGTTATATTAAAATGGACTTATTTTTGATCAACATCTGGATTTGGTCAACTTCGACCGCCTGTCTTGAGCGTGCATCATTGAAAGAAAAATTACATGCACGAAATTCGTTTACTGGACTCTCTCCATACACTATACAAATCTTTTTTGATTTGCATTCTTGTCTTTTTTAAAGTAAAAGGACATGAAATGCCGAAAATATGTATGCTATTATTCTCCGTTATTGAACTGATGCTAATACCCAAAACATAATCTTGCAATTCTTTTTTAAATGTACGTCGATTTGTCACCTATCATACATTGAGTAACAGTGAAGAAGGAGTAGTTACAAATTAGCGCAAAGTTTAAGGTATGGTAAAATAAATTGCAAAATTAAAATAAAGATGTATAAGCGCTTATTATTATTTTTTTTTATTAAAACAAAATATAAATACATATGGCGCTGGGAACTAGCCCATATTGCCCGCTCTTTACAAATTAAAAAAAAAAAAACATTTCTTAAACTCTTAAGAAAAACATGAGTGATATGAACTCTTAACCTCTCGCACATATGTTGTAAACAATAACCACCTCAATAACTAATAAGCGCTTATCTTAAAATCCGGCAGATGCTGCCATCTGCTGCTCCAATAATCAACTGAAATCAGCGGATAAGGAACGGATTCTCCTGCTGTTATCTACTTTATCTAACATTGTTGCAATAATTAGCAAACTGTACAATGATAAAAATAACGATGATTTAGATAAATATTTTAAAATATATATCGAAATGTAAAAAAATATAAAAATTTTACAAATAAATGATATACATATTTATTTTTAGATGTAATTCCAAAATATTTGTATAATTTGATATCTTAATTTATAAAATTAATTTTTACGAAAAATTCAAAATATCATGCAACAAATGTTTATAATATAATACTAAGTAAAATTCTTTATACATATATGTAATGTAATATGTAATGTAATATGTATGTACAAAAGATGACTATGAGTAGAAATAAATGTGCCAAAACTTACTCAATGACTTTAACGGATAGAATTTAAATCAAGCGATTATAGTTTGAGAGAAAAACTCGTAGAATAACACGAGAACAATTGATAGAATTGCTGTTAATTATTTTCGTATTATTCTAATTGGTCTTTTATCTTTTAAACTTAATTTAATAATCACTTGATTTAAATTTTTTATACAAAAAGTTACATGTTAAGTAACTCTGTCTCTTTCTCCAATTCATTCTTTAGTAATTCGTGAGCCTTTGTTGCAGTGATATCTTGTTTAAAATAATTTAATAAATATTTGCAAAAGTACAATCTTCTTTCTTTCTCTTTGCTGCGCTCCATTACGTTATTCGTTTGGACGGTTTGGTAGTGCTTGTTTTCAGAGCTTAAGAAGAGAGTTGTTCTTTGTTTCTCTCTTGAAATCCCTTACAAAGTGGCAGGGAATCGAGAAGCCGCCTGACAACAGCGATTCTCGGAGCTCAAAAATAGATCGCTTTCGTAGGTTTCCGGGGATTCACTACGGCATTGGTAAGTATTTTGCTGTGGAAAGCTAATGTTAGCCAAAAACCCATCCGTGTTATTAATTGGCGCTCGCAAATCGAGGGTAGTAAATATTGACCGGAAATCATTGCATTGGATATGAATTAAAAATAACAAATTCTTGGTTTTTGAGAAAATAGGAATTGATGAAATACGATCTCGAGCCAAGCAAAACGATTTCTCAATGCATCATTGCAAATAAAATCATCACTCATTGAGATTGCATTGGACTTGGTCTAAATAAATTTTCGAGCATCTAGAAGTAAACAAGATTCATTGCTGTTACAGCTAAAAGAATACGAAGCAGAAAAAAATTATATTTCTCAAACTCCGCGTAATAAATAATAACGTCATTTTAAGTTATATCTAATTTAAAGTTTATCGTCATTTAAATTTAATCATTTAAATTATTATTTAAAATTTATCATCTATCTTAAAACTGTCAGATATTCCCTTCATTTCACTCATTCTATTCTATTCATTCTATTCATTCCGTTCATTCTATTATTCACATATTACGATTTATTCGGACTAAGTTTTTAAAAAATTTGACTAAAATTGAAACAACTAAACTGTTCACGCTGTAAATGATTTATGAATAATTAATAATGGTGATAATCGATTGCATAATCATTGTTCGTATAATTATGTGATAATTATTGATACAATAATCAGAATTTCCAATAACTACCGTTTGATTTATCATGTGCATCAATGAAAGTCAACTACTAATCTGTCGCATACAGATTTTTCTTTATCATGCATTTTATTATGATCATCGATTGATCTTCCTAGACATCTATAAGATAATCTATAAGATAAAAGTCACGCGATAAAAGCGGAAATAAAAGTTTATACGTCAGATATGGGTACATGCCAATATGTACTTTATTGCACTGCAATATCACATGTTCACGAATACATAAAGTTATCAGAGGTTTAATACAGTGATATAAATATATCTGATTTAAAATTCTGTTAATTTCACTTTTTATCAAGACAAAAATTTATGTCCTTGATTTATTTATCTTGCCTTGAATAATATAAATCTTTGCCTTGAAATAAAACAACGAAATTAAAAAAATTGTATCGCTTTCCATTTAACAACTATTATAGCCTGAGTGAGAGAGAGAGAGAGAGAATATTTTCGTTTTTATTTTAAGATATTCCAGAATCAACTCTTAAAATTATTACGGTTGATGTTACCAAGATACTCTATATATAGGACTTGGATATTACAATGTGTGTGTAATTTATTCATATTTCTTCTATTTTTATCTTAATATGTTAATTTTTATCTTTTCGCATTAATTATAATAACTTTATATTAATGTTTTTATGAAATGGAAATGCGATAGCTTAGTTTTAGTTTGTCAATTTTATTGAACAAGTGCTGTTTGTACTTACCTGAAATGTAATCGCAGCTGCGAATCAAACCTCGACGATATCGATTTGTGGTGGAACCATTCTTACGTAATCGCAACGTGGGGACATCGTGGTGGATGGCACGTTCGCCTTTCCGCGACCGTATCCGAAGATTGCCCATATAATATAGAAGTTCGCGTGTGCACGCAGCAGTTCGAATCTCTTTTTAATCTCTGAAATTCAATGTCTATATCATGAATACAATCTTAGTTTTGCGGTATCAGTAGTGATCTCGATCAACTATCAAATATTTTGGCAACTTAATTACACTTTGACCAGTATAATAACATAATTTCATGATCGAAATGCTTAGCTGACTTATGAGATATTTACCGTTATAATATGTCTCATCGTCTTTTCTGCTATTTTGATATTTATATTTTATTGTAGAACAATTAATTTGAGTTATAAATTTTAGAAAGGAAAATATAAATTTATATGTAAATTCAAAATTTTTATATAGAATTAAATTATAAATCACACACACACGTATTTACTTTTTCCTTCGTTAATGCATTATATCTTTTTACTAGAAATAGTATAAAATGATAGTAAAATAAATTTTGCTTCTTCAAATAACAGTCCTGTTTGCATTTAATAATTGTAATTCATGTGATTACTGTCTTTTTTTAAAATTGGATTGGATCTGCAGAAAAGACAATATTCTGACCAAAAGTTTGCAAAATTATTCTTGAACTGACTGTACCGCAAGATTTATCTGTATAGCGAGACGTGAGTAAAAAAAGAAAAACAATTTTGGTTACAGTGCATTTGCGCCGCGTATTTTGGTCTTAGCTAGTTACATAGGCCCATCCGGGAGATCCTGGAGCTAGCTAGTCTACGAAAATTCTGCGCTAAATGTAGTTCTCTAACTACTAGCTGCCTATTCGACATATGATCCCGTCGAATAACGACATGAGCGTTACATAAAAAAGTATACGAGGAAGTATGTGAGAAAGACGATTTCTTCTTTTATATCGTTTTCTCATTTACTTTTAATTATCAAATCTTTTCCTTTGAGTTGTATACATGCAACTATTTATTTTTGATAGCATTAATTTAAATAATATAATCTAAAAAAGCATAACAATAGTATAATAATGTAAAAAAATATAATAGAATGGACAAAATAATTCTTTGTTATAATTACTCGTTTTCTGACTTTTTGACAACATGCGAATACTCCGTCGAAAGAAGGAATTATCTTTTGAAACGATATTTATCGACCCATCGGCAGGACCTTATGCACCGACCTAATATATTGTCAAGGACATGGCTCTCACTACCATAAAATTTTAGCCGTCGCTCGTTGTTTATTACAAAATTATGAATAATCGAAATCGGCGAGGTCGCCCTTAATCTTAACATCAACAATAAGATTAAATTATAAATATAATAATTTAGAAATGTTTTCTAACAATTTTATACATAGAATTGCAGGTTTCCTTTGTTTATTATGCGGTAATTCTAACAAGCAAGAAGATAGAATGACTAGCCATGATAATCATTAAAATTAATTAAGCTAAACTTTGGACCTCGGAGAAGCTTACCGATTTTACGCATATGAATTTCGGGGACGAGGAACAAACACATTGTATTAAAGAGAGAAAATTCCCCTGCTTGGCAGAGACCGCTAAACTCAAACGCCTACAGGCCATTGGCTCTTGTCCTGCTGTTAAGACCTCATCGCGTCAGAGTCGCGTTTATGACATAACGCGTCAGCCGGTACTTGGCGAGATATTCCGGCAAGATATTTGGCGGATAAGAATGCCTCTCTTATTTCCCTCGATCGCGCATGTCTCATGCAACAACGAGGTCACGGTCAGCAAACTTCGACTTCACTGTTTCTTTCTGCCTGACTGCCCCCGTTACGTTTAAACAACAGATGAGATACGATTGCGACAAATGATAAAGATGTCTTTTCACATATTCTTTCCTTTTCGAGATATAAGAATTGTAATACGATATAATTGTATCGAAATCGTGTGTAAGTGCGATTTATCGTATGTCTCTTGAATCTTCTCACGGATCTTCTAAATTTGTAACTGACAAGAACGAGTATACTCTGTTCCGTAAATGTTAGCAGACGTTGCGTAATACATACAAATGTATTTAGCATTGACGATAGTTTCTCTTAGTTTATGCCAGATTCAAAAATTAGTTTTACCTATATTTTTGTTACATCCTATTCGAACAATTTTGTGAACCTTTTAATAACATTTTTAATAAATATTTTACTTTCTTTGCGGTCATTCAACATTTTCACTTGATGTATGACAATTTAATCACAAACGGTGTAATTTTAATTGCACGAAACGCGATCCGGATGTTTTCACTGAAATATCGCCAACATGTTGTCTCTCGGATCTAACTGGCTCTAAGGCAATTTATTGACTTGTTTTTTCGAAACTCCAAAATAGACGCGTCGATATTGTGTCACTAAGCCGTGTTCAAGCAAATATTGGCTCTACTCTCTCTTACGCATCCCTTTAAGGAATTATGAAAATCAATGCAACGATGAATGAATAATGCAATGAATGTAATAACGATAAAACTATAAATGAAATCATCGCAACTTTGTTATTAAACTTTTGCCCCCATTAAAACTTGAAAAATTAACATTGAAATTTACTGATACCATAAAATTCATATCATGCTCATTCTGACTTAATATTCGCCTTTTGAGTTTGAGTTTAACGTTTCAGTAATTGTGTCTCAAAATTCGTGTCTCAAACTGAAATTGACATTTAATTTTATTTTTTCTAAACTCCATTTGCCTTTTCAATATTCTCAATACCCTTAAAACCGCGATCTTTAAATTCATCTCGGTGAAAAGATCCATCTCGGAGGGACATCTCATAGAAAGCGTAGTAGATAACTCGTCGAACGAACGATTATCCGTACATATATAGGAATAATCATACGAAGCGAGAGTGGCACGCGGATGAGAGGCTGTCGATGTAGCGAGAGGGTTTTAATCCTCCCTGGATAGTCTTATTGGTGCGCGACAGGGAGAAGATAGGTAGGTATGTGGGTAGTTTGGTATTGATCTACTCGCGGGCGACCTTTAGTTCTCTCTCTCCATCATGACGGGGGTGGAAACGGGGATACCGGCTGGCGCGACCTAGAGCAACCTGAGCGAGCGCACAGCTGATTTCGTAACGCGGCACCCCCGGAATCTCCCAGCGTTCTCCGGAAACCGATCCGCCACGTTGATTCGTCGGATGACCCACATATGATATCGAAACGATGGAACGTCGCGGAATCGAACTGATTTTAAAAGGATTAAAATAATTTTGCAAAAAAGTTTTGTTTAATTAAAGGACGAAAATTTTCTTTTCTCTTTAATATAAATGTTTAATCACGTTCGTAGAATAAAGATTGCACAACTGGATAGAGATACAACGTGTCTCACCGTGTAATGAACCGCAAAGAATATTATTGAGTTGTAACATATATTCCTGTTTTTTTAGTGTTTTTAATAATATTAAATATATATATTCGTTATTAAAAACACTAAAAAGACAGGACGAATATATGTTACGAATAGTACGTTCGACAATGAAAAGTCGGCAAGCTCGAAGTTCGCTACCGATATGGTCGCAAGGCTAGACCTTGGCCTTGATCGAATTAGAGGGAGTCGGTCGATCTATTCCACGATTTATGATAAAGAGCAAATGCTCTTTTTTTGTCTTTTTACCGTCGTTGATGCCTCTCATATGCACAGTGTATATGTATATCAGGAATTGAAAAATTACAATATTCTTCAGATTTTGTGATATGTTACAGAATTTTATATAAAATATCTAAAAGTATTCTGTTGATATACCAATCACCAATATCCAATAATGTTTGTAAAATAATCATCTCAATTATATTAATTTTGATTTGAATTTAATATCTTAATAATTTTAATATTAATTTATTTCGAGATTCATAAATTGATATGCACCTTATTTATTTTATTTACATTTACATTATATTTTCTAGAATAAAAGATATGATTGATATAAATTTTATAATATCAAAAATAATATGGAAAACAGCTCTATACACATGTACATGCGTGCGTGCGTGTGTGTAGAAGATATTGAATATCATCGAACATATATATTTATTATATCTCGATTTATTCTACTTTTCCGTACTTTTAGTATGCTTTTCTAATTTTTATTCTTCCCTATTTTTTCAACCAGTATTTTAATTTGAACAATATAATAAATAACATGACAACTAACCTGATGTAGTAGGAAAATTGAATAGATTGAATAGATTAAAAAGTGAGAGACAGGAAGAGACAATTCAGTAGGCACGATCATTTCATGACGGATATCGAGGAAATGCGCTGTCTACGTACGGCAAATCCGTTGTAACGGAATCTTATGCGGAAGGGGGGCCTCAGGTAGCAACCGAGAAAACTTTTCTGGCCGCGCGCGCCGCAGAAATAGCGGAACGCCGGAACACGGAGCGCGAAACGGGTTGAGTGGGGGTTGCAAGGAGAACGGCGATTGGCCGACGCCGGGAGGAGAGGCTCTCGGCGGCGAGCGGATTCCGCGCCGCGCCACTTCGTTTCCGGCTCGCGGGTTGTACGTGCGTAGTTCGCGGATCCAAGGTGCGCCTCCCGATCGCTCCTCGATCTTTCATCGTTCGTACGTACGTCGCCTTCAGGTGAGTCATAAGTAGCGATCCTTTCGTTTCTACTCGCGCGATCTGCCGTCCCGTCACAATTCCGGAAATTTCGTAAGAAGTCCGGCGGACCCTTTCACGTGAGATGGTCGGTTTTCCGACGATCTCCAAGCATAACCGCCTTCCGGCAAATCGGCCTTCTCTTCAGGGTTAATTCGTCTGTAATAAGTCAACTAGAATTTATTACGAACGATTCAATCGATCGTATCGCTCGCGCGAGATTATCAGTGGATGATTCAGCCTGGAATCGTAACGTTTCGTCTCGCGAGCGGAACGAAAAGCGAGCGAGCGGCAAGAAGACAATAGCTTGTCAGGTTTTGCCTAACGTGTACGGGTTTTGCCAGCGTTCCTTTCGGTTCCGTTACCAAGTTGCTGTTGGCTTAACGCGAGCCTCCTCGGGCTCAGAATACTCGAAGGGAGACGGTCGCGTCTCAACCGATAATTTCTGTACGATCTTCGATAGCAAATGGAGGTAAATAACGATATTCGCAATAGTTGTTTGTGAAATAAAACGTGACGATCAGCATCGAGTCCTTTGTTGCTCTGACAGCGGCGATGGAAACGAGAACTCTTGCTGATTACGATCCCTGCATCGAATGAGAGACAGTTGTTTGTTCGAGACTCAAAGATCCTCGTAATTGCTCATAACAAGTCTCCATCTCGTGAAAATCGATCAGCTTGAAGTCACCGCTTAGTAATGGCGAAACGAGATGAATTTCGGGACTTGAGGCGTTTACGTAACAGGATAAGAATGACAATTGATAAAGCGTGCCGATGTTCATGTGCTGAATGCTGTTCGCTGTTGAAAACTTATTTTTACTTTTGTGGATTGGATGAAAAGTTCATTTTCTCCTGCTTTATCGATGTAATTACTTATTTTATTAATTTTATTCGCAGAAAGCGAATAAATTTCTCAGTTAATAATATTCTGATATTTTTGTTACTTTTACTTTCTTTTATGTTTTTATGGTAATCAAGAAATATTAATATGTTTATGCACAAAGGAAACTGTCTGACAATGCAACAATATGAAGCTTAGTTTCTTGCGCTACTTTGAGAATACGTTGAAAAGGATATTTTCAGACTTTTGCAGTTTGCCTATAAGTAGACATCGAGCAACTTGTAATCTTTCTTTGCACGAAAAATTTAATTATTCCATGATTATTTGTTATCAAACGAGTGAATTATGTGTATCTCATGTAATTAATCTTAAATAAATTAACGCTAGATGTCTCGTTAAAGTGGAATCTCATTAAATCGACATGTTTTTCGATGCAAAATCTCTTCATGCCGTTTTGGCTACAATTTTTGTTATTCGCAAAGGACCACTCGGCATGGTCGGAAATTCGCAGATGTAACTGTGATTTTGAATCGCCGTGTACATTGTTGTCCCAGCGCTATAACTTGATATCCTTCGCGTCACTTGTCCTCCCTGATAAAATTAATTCTGAAAATCCGGGCGAAACGGCAAATTGCGTAATATGCTGCAATGAAACAGGAAACGCCCGATCCCTTCTCGTGGAGGCGAAGGCGAAGTAATATCTTGTTTCTCGACGATCGACTCTGCAAATGATTCTGTCTGTATTGCAGCTCGTGACATAGCTTGTGTCACAGCTGATTACTGGACTGGGCGTCGTTTGCACGCGAAATTTCTCAGAAGTGATGACGCGATTTATGCACGATGAATTGCGCGAGATGATAATGCTACGGCGACCAAGTAAATGCTTTTGCCCCCATTGTTATGTAGGCAATTGTGATTCCCGAAGTCATAACGACGAAACTTCATGAAATTTGCTATGATGGAACTGAGAAACTCATAAAATTTCTTGATTTCTCTTGCTAATACTTTTAGCGAGTAATTATAAACGTGTATGTTTCTACTGAATGCAATAAACTTTTCAAAACTCGAACAGAACTTTCTGACTGAGCCAATAATAAACAAATATAATTGGTATCACATGGATACTACGTAACTGATGTTTTTGCAATTTTTTAATGTTTTGATATAAATATATCCTCGTTATAGAAACTGTAATATGTTCTAATGTATCAAGTGTCACGATTAAAAATAAAGCAACGCGGCTTCACGCGTAACGTATTCAACAATTGCAGACTATCTCTACATAAATGTTTGCGCGTGGCACATTGCGTGAACAGGCAGCTAATTCATAATATTAGCCACGATGATGGGTCGGCGAGCCGACGAATTAACTAGCCAGCATCACCGCGTCACAAACTGCTTCTCCTTCGATTGAAATTGCAGACGCAACATCCGGTACTTTCATGTAAAGAAATTACATTACAAATATATATGTCTAACACCCAATAAAATAAATAACAATTCTAAGTAATACATTAAATAGGCTGTATTTATAATAACACCAGAGATAAACATTTTTGTGGAAAATTTTATTGCATTCAGTAGAAATAAATTATTATATTCATCAATCAAGTAGGTAGTCATCGTCGTTGTCTGTGATTAGACATTATTGTCTATGATATAAACATTATCAATATTATTATAATACATGTAAATTGATATGGAAAATCGAAGCAAATTTTTTGACTGATCCAACACATTGTCCGTGATCATTTTTAACATTGAACAATGAATTAACGCTGGAATTTCACAGCAAATTGATTTAGATCGATAACTTTTATTATGTTTCTGTAGAATATACATAATTCTTGATTGCCTCCCACTTCCGGCCGATGATCGTTTCGTTGCCAATCAAGATCAATCGCCACGTTGATCGAACATGCAAATTGTTAGGCGCGTTGCGACGAATTTCCGCTCGAAAGTGCATTGACGGATCAGCCGGTTGTGTATAGATCAGTGCGCAAACTACCGACAGAGAGTGATTACATAAGTAAGCAGGGATGCTCCCTCTGCTTGCAGTCGGCCTCGAACTGTTCTGTACAGGATGTTCCAAATTTACTAAAAAACAGATTATAAATTGCAAAGATATTATTTCAAATTTGATATGAAAAATATGCATAATTTTGATCATATAATTTATTAAAAACATAGTTTGATTCAATTATCGATTCATACATAGAAATATATAATTTTATAGATACATAATATAAAATTAAAATCTTGATTGTATAACAGGTATTTATATGTAACTATATAATAATTGGAAAGTATTATGACTTGCGAGTATACTTACGGCTTTATATATATAGATATCTGAATATAATGTGAGTGTCCAAGAATGACTATTCTCGATGGTTGGATCGATCTTATTCATCGATCGGTCGTGTTCCGTTGAATAATATCAAACAATGCTTATTGCGGTGCGACATATGAAACCCTATTGTGAGCATCTTATAACATGATTCGTTATTTAGATTCTCGAAAAATGACCGCAAAAAGGTAGTAGATTGATTTTTATCTCTTTGGTTTTAAATAATAAAGTCGAAAACATGTACATATTTTATTATTTATTTTAAATAATGCTACAGATTTGCATTTACAATGTTATGTGTGAGTACTTATATTCAAACTTTTAAAAATTCGTAATAATTGAAATTGTACTTAATTATGATAATCATACTTGTTTTAACTTTAATTTAAAATTTAAGTTTCAAATTTAAATATAAATAAAAATTAATATATATTATGGAGTTACTATATAATCATTAAAATTAACTTTAACAATCTAAAATAATATTTCGCCTCGTTTATAACATATATTCTATTAACAACTATTTGTTAAATTGTGTGCTAACGCAAACGTTACATGTGTTCTATTGCTTATACCATGTATATTTGCAACTCTTTTTCTACATATGCGTGTTAAGTTGCGCAGGCAGGCGCATTATCGAGTGACGTTTCTCAGTTCTTTAAGGCCAGATGTAGCTTGCCTCTCGCGCGTGCTCGACTTTTATACCTGACGTTGACGTGTATACAGACTGCTCTGGGAAGAGCGCAAAAAAATTCCGAGTCGTGAGTATTTTTTTCGAATTTGATGCGAATTTCGTTTTTCCCTTGAATTTTCGTTTTTTAATTTAGTATATTTGCTTCTTTTTTTCTTCTTTACACCTGTAGCTCGTGATTTACACTTGTGTTATAGATTGCACATATCAGTGCTCGATATCGCACATGCTCGAAGTAAAATAATAATGTTTACGCCCTGATCGATACATGATATCCCGGAATAACACGTTTCAGTAAGTTTAGTTTTTGATATTTTTTCGCAATTACAAATAAAAAAATTTTCTGATAACTTTGCGTGCGTACCTTGTGATGTTTCCTCCGTGATTCCGTGATGTGACGTATGCGATAAAATTTCTAAGGATAATCACCTCGGTATGATCGCAATTATTTCGGTCCGATAAAATTAGACGCTAAAAACGTTGCATTATTATTAGCCCCGTATTAGCCAAGCGGTACGCTGCATATCAATCAGATCAGCAATTATAGCTCACCTGTGAAATATATTAAGAAGTATCGTACATGTAATTACAAATAGGAATCAGTCTAATATGCAATTGAAAATATTTTAAACCTGTGGGATTAATTGAAATAACTTTTTAAAAATATTTATGACGTAAGAAAAATTGAGGTGATAAATTGTGCAGGGAATATATTTTGAAACATTATAAATAACATACGCGTAAAGATATATTAAATTTTTAAAATATTCGAAAAGTATATAGATAGTTTTTATTTAATACATATTATGTAGCAAGTTATTAATTATATATTGATTTATTAATCATAATTTTATCTTTCATGATTAAAATAACATTTATTGATTTAAAATTTAATAAGTTAATAATTTTATTGTTAATTTTTTTGCATGGTTTTAAAAGTATGACAAACCACACAAACGGGAAACATCACGCAAAATTGAAGGGATATGTAAAGTTGCTGGACTATAAGTCATCGAATAATTTATAACGTTTCATTTCGTTTTGTCTTTAGCTTCACACACAATATACACACACATAGAGAGAGAGAGGTGTGGCCTTGACATTATCATTATAATTTAATTGTGATATGAAAGGATTTATAGAATCTAAAATCTCTATAGTTAGATATTGATTTACGATAGTCTCTATAATAAAATAAAAAAATCTTAATAAAATAGAAGTAACTTTTCTTGTAATCATAAAGATAAGTATAATTCGAAGAAATTTTAGATTACAAATAATTAATCTGTTAAAAATTAGTTTTTCGTTCTTTTTTTCGTTTTAGGATGTTATGTTTGATGATATTATATTCAATGGATTTTGTTAAAGTGCAATGGACACTATCTGTGAATAGAATGATGGGAAATACATCCGTCTAGAAATAAATTGGTTCATCTGTGGCCAACAGAGAAGTCTGTGTTGTTTACGATCTCAATTTATAGCTTCGCGTGTACACGTCGGATTTAGAGTGCCAAGCGCGATTTCCATATTGCATAATAATTGCATCGCGCCTGCCAACTGTTTTCTCATTAGACTCTCATTACCACGGCGTATGTCGAACCGTAAAAATATATTCAATAAGCTTCTAGAAGAAAGGAACAGAGGATGCAATAAAATAGTGAAAACAATATCAGTTTTAAATATAATTCGGAACAGTAAATAAAATTTTAGAAAAAATATTGTTCATAACAATTACTTTTAAAAAGTTATATGTATACATATATATATATATATATATATATCATATATATTTTTTAGAAATAATTATTTATTAATTTTGATTTTTTTCTTTATTTTTAATGTAAACAAAGATTTTACAATGAACATGTAAGTAACAAACGTTCTTTTACGTACTTGGTTCTAATAATTGTGAAAAATTGAGACGATCCATACTAAATTATCGATTATAGGATACGAGATATGTATCACATGAGTTTTGTCGCATGAGGTCATCGAGTTGCCACGAGTCGTCGACAGATAGCGTGATGTTGCAGAGAGCTGCTTGCACGACTGCACGGATCAATAGATGCATTCCTTGTAGGATCCAAGTTGCCCGAGAGAGGTGTCCCCTTCCTTCTCGAAAGCTTTCGTGTCAATCGTGAGTTGCAATCGACAAAATAACGTATTTAATCGCGTTTAAAAACTACGTTATTACCTTGTTTGCGGGGGGTTTGTGGTATCTCAATGATTGCTCGTTTGCAACAATGAAGATTCCGTTTACAATTATTTCATCTCCAACTCCTTTCGGAACATTGTTCAACTTTGCAAACCGTTTACGACGCAAACAAACATAAAAATAAAAAAAGAAATGCAATCGAATGCGAGTTTTGAATCCTCGCAAAAGGCAAGTTCTCTTGAAGAGGATTAGGAATTTCACGGCGAGCCTTCGTTTCCGTTCTCGGAAAAAGGGAAGAACACGACGCTTGACGCAAATGGAAGAAACTGTGTCGAGGATCAGAGATCTTCAGAGAGTTTCATATCAGAGATCGAGGAAAGAAAATCGAGTTGACCAGTGGTTAGAACGACGTTCCGGGGAGCTCTTTCTCGCTGTATTGATTCGCTCAATTAATTTTTCGCGCGCGCATAATCGGAACGGCAAGGCGTATCTCTCCCGTTCTTTTCCGCTCGAAGTCTTGATCGGGTCCCTCCACCCCGCACCCTTCTCCCCTTCCTCTCCTCGCAACGAACCTTGAACGAGAGAGAACACATACATTCGCAATTGCAATTGGTTACATAACGATGCGCAAGCAAGCGTATCTCTGTGTAGGTGGGACTCTAAAAATAAGAATAAGCGACGGTTCCGTCCTCTCACAGAAGAGAGCGGTGTCCGTTTTCTTTTTTCTTGCCAAATTTTTCCGCCCGCACTTACGCAATTCTCTCGTGCGCGCGCGATTTTCAACGTATTTTTAACGTTCCGCGCGAGATTTTCAAGATAAATTGGGCAAGTCGACGCAAGCACGTGAATAAAACCGAGTGAGATCGGATGAGCGCGGAGTGCCGCGCAAGTGGCGTCAACTACTGAATTCGTACACGTCTGGCCGACACGTGTTTCATGGTGTTTCACGCACCACCATAGAGACCACCGGGTCGCTAGAGTTATGGCGGAAGTGCGGGCGAACGTGCCGTTCGCTCGGAATCCGCGGTAATTCAGCTCCGCTCCTTCGTGGAATTGAGCGGAACCAGTCTCTGAAACGTTCGCATCCGGTCGCTAGACTCGTGACTCTCTCGACTCATCTGCGAACGCAGCATTATTATGTAATATGACTCTATCATATGGAAAATAGTTCTCATCTGAAACTATTGGGTTGTAACATATATTCGGTTTTTTAGTATTTTTAATATGAGATTTTTCTGTTACATTTTTTATGTTAATAATGAGGGTTTTTAATATGTTTTTCAATTATATAATATTGGGTTGTATCCGTTATTAAAAACACTAATCAAATAGGACGAATATATGTTACAAGCCAATTATTATTTAACACACAGGAGCTGAGTAAGTAAATAGTGCTTTACAGTCACTAATTATAATGCAAGACTTCCAGGAAACTATTATAGATATTGTCAACGAAGTTGCGAATATTGAGGAATATTTTCACGGCAAACATTAATTGTAGAGACGTGCGTTAGACAAGTATCTTTGATTGGACGCGTGAACGTGACTAAACGATTAATATCTATCTAAATAATATGAAATTTTCGCAGGGGATATCGTAGTGGACGATCGATATTATGAATCGCGACCATTACGTTCTCTTAATGCTCCGAGCATCCTATTGCAAACGTCAGTCGGTCTCGTGAGATTTGCATCTCACATAAATAACAGCAACTGATTGCACAACAGTTTGCTGTGTAACTCGCGCAACAAATTTTAATGTAACATGATTGCTATAATTTTTGAACTCTTTTTATCAGACACAATTGCAGATTATCACGTATGTCTACTTTTTGATTACATCATTGTCACGTGTACGAGTTTTTAAAACGATATGCAGCATCAGAGAGCGAGATTGATACAAATCATATTATGTGGAAGTGATATCGAAAGATTTCTCCGCTGCGCTTTATGCATATCGCAAAATTTGAAAATAGGTCTACTTGTGCTCGAGGAATTCTTTATATTAATATTAATATTTAAAAGCATCGTTTTATATTTTTTATTAATATATTACATTTGTTGTAGGAATATTAATTTGGTGAATAATTTAAAGATAACGAATACTCGGAATATTCCCAAGTCTTATGTAGCCCTTATCGTGATAAAAATTTGATTCACGAAAGATAATTACACGATAAAAATAGCTGTTGCAACGAAACGATGTTTAGTTGCAACGTCAAGACATTATCATTGCTTCAGCAGTATTAAATACTGACTGTTTGCTTTCATGAAACGAAATAAATCATTACGTTATGTTAAACGAAAAATGCGATTAAAACAAGGCCGCGAAAGATCGACATTTATCGCCTTGACGAAGACGCCACGTCTTGGCCGTTATCTTGGCTCGTGAAGAGTAAATGTATAATAACTACGGATCTCTCTCTCTCTCTTTTCCTCTCTCTCTCTCCCCTTATCGCCTGCCACTGAATACCTGGTGTCGTGATAATTCAATTGCGTACGAGAGCATTCGTGAAACTCGATCTCGAGATTGTAATCGCATGTCGAAGCCTCTGATAGCTTGTGTTGTTCTTCTCTAAACAATCTAAGCTGGAGAATCAAAGAACTCCCGTGAGAATGTCACTTGAGAGAGTTATGTGGCGAATGCCCTTTCGGGGAGTGAGCACATCCGTTGGCGTTTTCCTTACGCCAACACTGGCCGCCCTTTCATATTCCCGACGATGACTCTTTTGAACGTCCTCCGCGAGACTAAGAGGCCAGGCGGTGAAGTGGTGAACGCGAGAGGCGCAGTAACGAGTCTTTTGAATTGCTGCTTCTCGCTTCCGGCTTAATAACAACTGTAATTCTCAAGAATAACACGTATTTGCACAAAACAGGGGGACGTAAAGTTTGCCTAGAATTAGCTCGTTATCTTGGCACGATCTTCAGGATTAAATGCGATTTTTATTACGTAAATGACACGTATTAGGTACTATTAATAAAAGAATTAGATTATAGTATTTCTGATAATCTAGCAATGTTAATTTTAATTTCAATTATAATTGCAATAGCGGAAGTGATCTTGAGAAAACTTGCAATTAATTAAATGTTGATATCGCGAACAGATTATAATATTGGTTGCGCAATGGGAATGCGAAACTACGTGCCTAGAAAATTTGTTCCTTTGTGTCCAAGCGTATGTACGCATAAAAATTTCGATGCACCAACGTACGCATAGTCGATTGGACGAAATGACGTCTTACGATCTGTCACCTCCATTGCTATCCATCCGGTCACTAATCGGTCATTTTACTACCCACTGCACGGTTCGCCACCGCATATTTGCATTGGAAATTGTGTGTCACATGTGTGCGTGCATATTTTCCCGAGCGTGTATTGTGCTTTTAGAAATTTACGTAATAATTACATAAAATATGCAGTATGGATTCGCCAGAAAAACATAATGATTTTGAAACTTGAAGGCACATTTAAATATAAAATGGAACGCAGACGTAAATTAAAATAAAAAATCGAAAATGTTTATTTATCTAGCACAGACATTAGTATCAAATATATTTTACAAATATCGCACATAATTATAACATTAGGCGTGCAAATTAATTCGGTGCTTCTGTTTTTGAAACAATTGAGTATTCATTTATTTTCCTTTTCGAGAAAAGATTCGTCAGTTGCTCGACAGATGGAGAAAAAGTGGAAAATGGTGGTGAATATTTCAAAGATTAATATGTTTATTATTGTTTTTATAAATTTTTCAATTTTTCTTTAAGAAAAGAACTGAATTAATTTGCACATCTATAATATAATTTTTAATCTCTATTAATAATGTGTAAACGTGTATATCTCACAGACGATACTATCACATTACATTTGCTTCCGCATTCTACACGAATAAATTTCGTGTTTACCGAATTGGACGTCTTCCATTGTAGCAATGCTATCGATTTTACGAATGCGAATACGATTGCAGCAGCCACGCTAATATGCTCTCGCGGTTTCGCTACGCTTGAATAAGCTATACTTAAATTATCGGAATACCGAAATGCCACTGACATGTCGCTGCTTCGTTCTTCAAGGTTTTTGCATAACATTTAAAATTTACTTCTTGTTTATATTTGTCATCTTCGTTGTCGTCGAATCATTGATAAAAATATACGAAAAATTAAATGTAAAATTGATAGTCAACGATTTTCTACTACGTAAACAATTTTGTCTTTTAACTTCCAATTTTGCAGTATAATATTAATAAATACTAACGCACTTATCGACATTATCATTATTAATATTACTCAATTAACATTGGGACACTTACGGCCGGCGAGATTCTGGAGTGGGAAATTTCCAAAAATCACGAGAGCGGGCATACCGGCGCGGCGCACCGCGCCGGTGCACCGCGCGTGTTGCACGCGTGCGTGAGTGTGCGTGAGCTTCCCCGCTCGCCCTCGGCGGCACCGGTGCGGCGTACGGTGTGGGTGGGTGGTAGGTGCGTGCTATCGACCGGGTATCCTTCTGTGCCCCGCTGGACGGACGCGTGCCCCACCCTGAACAGAGTAGGGAGTAGCTCGAGAACGAGCGAGCGAGCGAGGAACGTTTCGGGCATGCGAAAGACGAAGATAACAAGAAAGAACGAGAGAGAGAGAGATAGAGGGAAAGGGAGAGGGAGAAAGAGAGAGAGAGAGAGCCAGTTGAAGGAAGAGACACAGAGAGCGCGAGAGCGAGCGAGAGACAGAGAAAGAAACCACGGCACGCAGAATGCCTCCTGCTTAGTGATAGCGTAGAGACTGTAGTGTTCACATCACACCACACACCTAAGCAAAATTTTCATCACCGTTCAAGGAAAGTTCGATATACATATACATATATATATACATATAGAAATCCGCACAATTAGTCAGTCGTGTAGTCAGCTCGCACACCCCTAGTGTCACTAAACGATCACACGCACACGCTCGCACGCACACGCACACGTACACGTACACGTATTATATTTTATATCCACGCATTGTGCGACAAACTGTGGAGGGCGCGCCTGGCGAAAATCCGACGAGGAGACAGGAAGAAGTGCCGGAAACGTGACGCGAGCCATCGAAAGAATTAGCGAAGAGGTGGTGCTTCCGTTCGTCTCGTCCGCGATCATCTCGTTTACGATCATCCGGTCGTCGCAGCATCTCGTGGCTCGCATTCGCCTTCCCGAACGACGAAATGCGTTTCATCGCGCCGGCTGAGACGTTTCCCGTGACTCTTCCCATCTTCCTATCTGTCCGAGATAACGAGATCTCGAGACTCGTATTGTCTTTTCCGCGGTCTTACGAGATTAGTGACGTGATAGCTCTCGATACGTTTGCTGATTTTTTCCGAGTTCCCAATTGTTCGTTCCTTTTCGTTGCACATCTTCGTTTTAATTGTCCGTTAGAACGCACTGTCAGAGTTCTTGGAAATGCATATATAAAAGCTGGGCAATTCATCGCGTGTCCTGCGTATTGTTCGAAGTATTCAGTTATATCATCTTTGATAAACTATGAGTAAATGAAGGATTCTTGAGGATTCCTGTGGACAAAATTATAGACTGTATAATTCTTTTAATAATATTTAATAGTAATACATTATAGGACAATTTACAATAGCAATTGTTTTATATCGTTAACTAACCATTCAAATATTTGTTGTTGATTCATGATATTTTTAATTCGTGTTATGTACATCTGTGTTACTTAGCTTCAACAAATATATTTATTTAAGGAGTGAGAATAATACAAAATACATTTTTTCTTTCATTGGCCAATATCTTGTTCATTTTTTGAAATCAAGAGTATGCTATATCCTCAAAATTTTACTACGATTATTCAGTTATACTTTTAATCTCTCCATATTAATTATTATGAATTAATTTTTACACTATTTCGGAATAATATTAATAATTACAAGAATAAATCAATATTTTACTCGGCTTTTGATGTGATATCTCTGCCCAATGGCAGTTTCTATTCTCTCGCGAATAAATATTTACACCCTCATTTTTAGTAGTAAAGCTTTACGTTTTCAAGATCTCACTTAAGCGTCCTGCAAATCACCAACCCGGATCCTCATACTTTCCAAATCCGCATTCACTCGTTGCACGGGGAAATTGTCAGTCGCTGTCAGAGTGCGAGAGCGTGTCGCGAGCGTGCCTGTAACGCGGCCGGAATTAACGCGAGAACTAACGTGGAGACCACCACTTCGTGGATCGCACATTAGCAGAGCACACTCCGCATTCGAAGGAGAGACACGCGGGAGCCGGAAAGGCAGAGCGCAGCATCCAGCAGCAGCAGCAGCAACTACGGTAGCGGCAGCAGTAGCAGCCAGAAGGGTGGTTCAGAAGGGCCAGACACGCAGGGCAGGCACACGCGTCGAGAGGAAGGGTCGAAACGCATACGAGGAGAGTAAATACGAGCGAAAAGGTCTCTCGGCCGCGACCTTTGACCCTCGACCTACCGCGAGCTAGCTCCAAGAGTTCCCATCAGCCCGGGTGGACGATAATTGAAGAGATATTCGCCGGTTCGCTCGAGAAATCAGGGGGAAAGGGCCAAGTGTAGTAGTGTGTCGTCACGATTGGAAGAACGAGATCGCTCGGCCGAAGATTACCTACTCTTCCGACGAGGATTCTCGCCTTCGTCCACCACACCCCGTGTTTCTCTTTCTCTCTCTCTCTCTTTCTCGCGCCGCGCTCTCTCGTCGTCGTTTCGTGCACCGGAAGCGCGCACTTAATTGACGCTCGTCGTCCGCTTGAGCGTCGTTGCGCGTGTGTGGAAACTGGAAAAACGTGAAGAATTGACTTGGCGCGTTCTAAAAGGCACTTTTCGAAGACGATCAAGCAATTAGTGAGAGAATTCTTTCTGCCTTTGATACGCGATTGCTCTCTCTTTTTGTCTGTTTCCTCTTCTATCCGGCTTCGTATCTCGCTTGACAGGGACGCCGTCTTCGTCGTCGCAGCGACATGGGCGGATGTACTTCGAAGGATACCACGTCGGGTGACGAGTACGTATCCGTGAGAAAGTCATCCCGAGCGGGATGAAAAAGTTCACCTTTTCTTTTCTTCTTCTTTTTCCTTCTTGGCATTCTCGATTATTTCTCTATACGTTCTTATTTTTCATCAATGTATCAATTTTTGCACATGCGTTTTCACATTTTATTTTAAGTGTATTGAAAACCATAATTTACATAGAATTAATACGCCTAAAATAAGATACTTAAAAATTTATATGGATTGTAACATATATTCGTCCCGTTTTTTAGTATTTTTAATAATATAGGTTGTAATATATTCATTAAAAACACTAAAAAACGGGATAAATATATTACAATCCAATATATTGTTATATATTAATAACATATTAAAAAATAGTGTGGAAATATAGTAATCCTAATTTTCGTGATAATTTTATCACGAAATCTTATAACGTAAATCTGGTAAACCGGATATCACGAACTGCGATACTTAACTGAGCTCTCGGATTTTTATAATTGTCTAACAAACTTGCCAGGCTGTGCTCTCTCGGGTTTATGCCGTCTCCGGATTTTCGTGCGACGTTCTCGTAGCGATGGTTTAACGTGACATCGTGCCCGACCCGCATGTATTTGCGTAAAGGATTTCGCACGAGCTAGACTGTCGTCTCGTCTCTTCTCGTTCAAATCGACGCGACGATCGGCGCATAATTGTATCTCGACGAGCAATGGGCGGCGTATGCTCGTCGCTGGGTATATGCGAGTCGGAGGACCAACAAAACGTCCAACAAACCGACAATGCCGACGACGTGTACGTATGCTCATTCGGTTTTCGAATCTAGGATGCACTTCGATGACTGTACTCGGATTTCTTTCAAATAAGACTGCAAGTTTGCCGAAAATTAAAATTATTCTTACGTTAAACGTGTAAATAATTCCGTATTTATGTGCAATAAATAATTACGCTTTCTAATCCTTTCAGTAATTCGGAATAAAATAATTCAGTGAAATGTAATGCAACAATAATCTGTGTTTACTTTTCTTTTTTTTTTAATTTGACGAAATTAATCTTCGATTTTTAAACTTAAATTTATTTTAAATGATTCCACCAGACTTTTACTTTATTGTATAATTTGGGTTCACATTACATTACATAGTAATGGACAATATTTAATAGTTTTAATTATAATAACAACAGATAAAATTCGAATAGTGCATCCTAGAGATAGAGAGATAAACGCACAGCACAGAGAGATAAACCAACAACAGGGCACATGTGCTGCACCGGAGAAATTAAAAATACTCGAAGAAAATATGTAAGGCAATGGATAAAGTAATATTGCGTCGTTGAAAAAAATATAAAGTAACATTGATTCACGTCGTACGATGATTCAACTCAGATAAAAATTCTGATCCGATTAGGTCGAATTAATTACAGGTATTTAGATCAAGACGTGACAGATGTTTGGTAAATACTTGTCATCATTTCGCATTTGGATAATGTCATAAGAATGCAATCGACTAATTATATACATTTGCAAGCATCCTTTTTTAAACTCTATAATAAAACATATTTTCGATGTTCTGCACACTATGATAATTAAGACGAGCAAAATAAAATGATGCCACCAATTGAAGGATTCAATTGAAAAAATCGAAAAAATTTATCACAAAATGTGATCTTACAAAAATAGAGAAAATAGCAGAAATTATAAATATTAATTATAAATTATTTTAAATTGATTGCGTCACTGAAGTAAACCCTTCAATTGAGTTGATGTTTAGTTATTTATTTATTCTTAAGATATAAAAAGTTTTACATTTAATGAGATTGCTCAACATTTTGTTAAAGCAAAAAGAGCAACAATATGGTTGATGCGGCAGTTTTGGACAAACTGGAAACCGGCTATGCCAAGCTGGCGGCGTCCGATAGCAAATCGCTATTGAAGAAACATCTGACGAAGGAGGTCTTTGATCAACTCAAGACCAGGAAGACGTCGTTTGGCTCCACTCTTCTGGACGTTATCCAATCCGGTCTGGAGAATCACGATTCTGGTGTTGGTATCTATGCACCCGACGCTGAGGCATACACCGTGTTCGCCGAAATTTTCGACCCCATTATTGATGATTACCACGGTGGTTTCAAAAAAACCGACAAGCACCCACCCAAAGATTTTGGCGATGTCGACTGCTTCGGCAATCTTGATCCGGCTGTAAGTCTCTTATAAACATTTACTTTACGTTATTAATTATAAATGTTTTAATCTAAGTTGTACTCATTGCATACTTAATTGTATAGCGTAGTCACATTGGCTGAATATAAATAACATTTGAATATTATATTCTCTCTTCTATATTTTATTGTTGAATTATATTACACGTACCATTATCGCCGCCATATATCTCAAAATAGTTTATTTATTAAAATATAATTAAGAATCAAAAGAGAGAGAAAGATATTGATACAATTTTATTAACATCCCATATTAGAGAAAATAAAATATTTACTTATAGCAAATAAAATAGCTATTTAATAATTCTTTTTCTTGTAGGGTGAATACATCGTGTCGACTCGCGTGCGATGTGGTCGCTCCCTGGACGGATATCCCTTCAACCCGTGCTTGACCGAGGCTCAGTACAAAGAGATGGAAGAAAAAGTTTCTAGCACGTTGTCGGGCCTCACCAGTGAACTTAAGGGCACTTTTTACCCGCTTACCGGCATGAGCAAGGATGTGCAGCAAAAACTAATCGACGATCACTTCCTCTTCAAGGAGGGTGACCGTTTCCTCCAGGCAGCGAATGCCTGTCGTTTCTGGCCCACTGGACGTGGTATATTCCACAACGATGATAAGACCTTCCTGGTCTGGTGCAACGAAGAGGACCATCTCCGTATCATCTCCATGCAGATGGGTGGTGATCTTGGACAGGTAAAGACAATCTTCTCTACTATTAATTCCTCGTTTTTAACACAATATATTGGCGTAATTCTTTTTGTACGTTACATTAAACAATTTTTAGAAACGCGCCTATAGAATATAGAGACTATGAATATTGAAAAAATATTATCATAAAATAATTATATTAGTTTTGCTAAGAATCTAAATTTGTCGTTGAATTTTCGATTTAATTGCGTGCTTATGTGAATATCCAAAATAATGAAGTTGCGTATACATTCAAAATATCGACTTTATCTAATATTTATTCTTCCTTCAGGTCTACCGACGTCTGGTGACGGCGGTGAACGAGATCGAGAAGCGGTTGCCGTTCTCGCACAACGATCGCTTCGGTTTCCTGACGTTCTGCCCGACGAATCTGGGCACGACGGTGCGTGCCTCGGTGCACATCAAGGTGCCGAAGCTCGCGGCGAACAAGGCCAAACTCGAGGAGGTCGCGGCGAAGTACAATCTGCAGGTGCGCGGCACGCGCGGAGAGCACACCGAAGCCGAGGGTGGCATTTACGATATCTCCAACAAGCGCCGCCTCGGCCTCACCGAATACCAGGCTGTGAA
Organism: Ooceraea biroi; assembly: GCF_003672135.1. Classification (NCBI taxonomy): domain Eukaryota; kingdom Metazoa; phylum Arthropoda; class Insecta; order Hymenoptera; family Formicidae; genus Ooceraea; species Ooceraea biroi. Next base: position 6,574,381 of record NC_039506.1, read on the forward strand.
GGAGATGAATGACGGCATCGCCGAACTCATCAAGCTCGAGGCTAGCCTCTAAATCCGGCCCCTTCCCTGGCACTTCCCCGACACTGTATTCGTTTTCCCTCCGTCATAGCCTCGTCGGACGCTATACTGTATTACGTGACGTCACGCTGGAAATTATGTCAACGGCGCGCAAATTTTATTCCGAGGAAAGAACTTGTCGAGTGAATGATTCTGAGAATCGTCCGAGATTCGTAGCCGGCGGCATTAACATTTCCAGCCACATTTCCGCGTTTCTCGCGTCTTTATGTTAATATCTATATCGATATTGTACAATTAGCACTGTCTAGTACGATGCAAACTGCTCTCGTGTTACCATGCGTTATTTTTTTTTATTATCCGCAGTCTGTAGATTAATAAAGAAAAATCAACTTTACGTAATATTTATTGTATTATTAAAAATGATTAAAATTACAAAATTAACCCGCCAGCCAAGAAAGAAAGAGAGGAGAAGAAGAAACATTCTGCTGTTTCTTAAACATTTACTAACATGTACTTTCTATTATTAATTTCTATACTTAATTTAATTTAATAATTACTCTTTCTTTCTATATCTCTCTTTCTTATCAATTCGCAAAGACCCATTGTTTGTTTTACTAAAGAAAAGTACGTTGAACTAAAATCCAGAAGATTCAATAAAAAGAAAAAAAATTATAAAATAGTTTGCATCGTACTCTGCGCGTTGTATTTGACAGTATTTTTAGTTTTATTCACATGTTCCTTTCGTTTCTGTTTTAGTGCGTAATTTTGAAAAATTGAGAGAACCTTTCTTGGATGTAGTGTATTTGCAAATTTTGTTTAACTTTCTTCTTTTGTCGCAATTGCTTTTATATATACATATATATTCGTTACCGATGATACATAGTCACGCGCGTTCTCACACACACTTAGTAATGCTCTAGTGCTAGTCCCTTGCGATTCGTCGTGATTGTCGTGATTAAAACGAGATAAGAAAAAAAAATGAGGGAAGAAGTCGCTGTTTAAGGAATATTCATTCAACGACGATATTTAATTGTCCGTATTACGATCCGTAACGGAACCTGAAAGAGTCGAGAGTGCCGTTTGCCGGTACTTGGCGGTTTTCTAGTCTGGTGCTGCGAATGGAGTGGAGCAACGTATTCACGTTTTTTCATTCTCTTTTTTACTACGTGAGTGAGTCAACAGGAAGAACATCTGCGCGACGAAAATATTACACGCACTACGAAACACGCGAGCCAAACGCTGCGGCATATAGACAGTGTACTATCAGCCGACTCGACAACCAAATGTACGAAATACAAGTAATGAAACACGAAAATAAAAAGACATACACATTACGTATACCGTTGTGTTCTTATTCTGCCAAATACATGTCGTACTTCGTTCTTCAATGTATGGATATAAATTTTGGTTATACCATAAGCATTTCAGATTTTTCGGACAAAGCTGTGCTGATTCGTGTAAGCTTCTTTCCAACTGCAATGCAAAAGATTTTATTCGGATATTTCCATTTTCTGCCGTCTCCGGAATTGTTGCATGTTCGATCATTTTGCATTAAACTTTTTATTTAAAAAATCCCAAGTTACATATTACACTCATATTTGCATGTCATCTTAAACAGTTCAATATACATGTATAGAAAAACCTTACAAAATTAAAATTACGAATAAGTATATAAATATATATTATATTTATTAACGATTTGCGAACATGCTTGTTTTATTCTTTGTAGCTTTATAACTTTTATACATTATATATAAAATACTAATTTAAATATAATAATTTCTATTAATAAAGTTATATAAGTTTTATAAAGATGTATAAAAATACATCAAGTAAGAATATTTTTCACTTATAGAAGTGATAACTTGAAAACTGGATAATAATGTATACACTATTTACCATTACCGTTGTAATTTTAATATTTAAAATTTGTAACTTAAATAGAAAAAGGAATACGTTGCAAATTGACATAACGATGTAAATGTACGCAGCAATTACAACATTTGTGGAAAATAGAGAGCTTAACAAGATCGAATTCTGGCTTCGAAGACATCCGATTATCTAAGTATTGTATATATATATATATCTCCAACATTAGTTATACTAAGCTCTGGCCAAGAATATATATATATATATATATAAAATAGTAAAGATTATTTCTAAAGTAGTTAGAAAATATGAGTAGCCATAGCTAATATAGGCTGCGTTCCGATATTCACTGTCAGTACTGAAAAGCTATAGTGTATGTCACGTATACTATAGATTTTCAGTACTGGCAGTGAATATCGGAACGCAGCTATAGCAGTCATAGCTAATTTAATTATAAATGTAATTATAAATTTTATCCTGAGTATGTGCACATTCAATATTTGCTTTCATTCATATTATAGAACATCTCTAATAACTATAGCTAAATATGTCTTCTAAATACTTTAACACATCACACACACGCGCACGCAAAGTATTTTTGGCGAAAATATAATCCAGTGTAAGTACTTTACTTTTAACTTCTTTTTTCAATTAAAAATGGAGTTGTAAACCTCACTTGTTTTCCTCGAAATACATAAAGTCCTGAAATATTTAAAAAAAACATTAAAAGTTAAAATAATTATTCATATCAAGGATTTCAATGATTTGAATGGCCATTCAGCAAACTTTGAAAGAAACAGATCATTAAAGATTCATAACCCAATATCAAAATTTGCACATCGTTTACTTTTAAAGCTGTAGACATTGTAAGATAGCTGTAGACACGAAAATAACAAAATAAATAAATATATCAATAAAATCAGAATTCAATGATTTTAATATCTGGTTAGATCATGACATTGAGCAATCTTTAAAAAAGTTCCTAGTTTCGTTTATTATATTATTTATAAAGAAGTTATTAATAATATATTATCGAAGTCATAACCACAAGTTACGTTTAAAAGATTTTAATCATCTGACATCGTTCATTAAAGTTGATTATTAAATCATCATTAAAGTTATTAAAAAGAAAACTTGAGAAAATATTGACAAAACTCTTTTTGACAACAGTAATAAATAGAATGTCACCAAAAAACTTTAATCGAAAAAACTTTCATTAGATCTGAATAAAATAAATTCAATAAAAGGAAACGTAAATTTTACGTAATTATCACGCAAAATGAAGTATTCTGTATTAGATTTAAGTCAATCACAATTAAAATTTACAAAGACAAAACTCGACAAATTAGAATTGAGTTAAATAAAGTTTTTTCGCACAGGATTTTTCTCTATCACTCCCATATATATTATACATATAATCTTCTTATATTATTATTTTATTATAAAAATGCTACATTTTTTGATTAAACTTTTCTTTTAATAATTTTGTTATAAACAATGCACAACGACTACATTGTTGGATGTTACTCGAGGTTTTTTACTTGATGGATTTACCAACATATGTTAAGAGTTGTTAGGTAACTTCTGAGCTGACCATTTGCCGATAAATTTATCAAATTTCTATTAATTATATTTTGAAAACTAAAGCTGAGTGACTTCTTAGCTTCCGATATAATAATCTTCTTCCTTTAGAGGCCATTAGATTGGTAAAATTGTTATTAATGTGATAATTATGAGAATTAATATATTTTACATTGATATCATAATTTATACTTATAAATTAATATTAGAAAAGTAATTATTAATTAAATGAGTGTACTTACATTCACTTAATATTTAAGAAATTTAGACATAACATTTCTCTTTTGTATACTTTTGATACTTCAAGCGGTACTCACTATCAAAAGAGCTGCTCCCAGCAGTACGGCCTTTATTTTCACATCAAGATCGCGCGGGAAACTAATACCAAACATATCAGAGACGGTGAAGAGTTCTCGACCAAACCCGCTCCATTGTTTCTGGATTACACCGACGCGATGCTTCTCATCCATAGATTTGACCTGCAAATTTGGTCATTTATGAATAATCCTAAAGATATTATTTTATGCATAGCTATCTGCAGATGTTCGTAGAGGTTTGCAAATAAAGCTTTGAAATGTACCTTGAAGCTAACGTCTATGCAAAACCGAAGGATTGGTCCTTTTATTGTTAATACCGGTTCGCCAGAAGCATCGCGAATATAGAATGTTGGTCGCCAAAGACTCCATTCTTGAGTAACACTGCCCAACAGAGTACTTCCAGAATATACTTCTATAGTCTATAAAAAATAATGTCAATCATATTTATTAAATCATCTACTAGAAGCTACGTTATACATAAAAGAGTCAAATATTTTTTTGTCAATAAATAGTTTTAATATACTACGATATTTATTAATCTTCTAATTTCAAATAAAATTAAATTTATTAGCAATTTAATTTTTAATAGTTTATTTGACGCGCGCGCGTGTGTGCGTGCATGCGCGCACTTACATATTGTATCTGAATTAAGAAAAGTGATATTGTAAAAATAATTATATAAAATAAATTCTTTCTTTAATGAAAGTTAGCCAAAGATGAATAGAATTACTTGCGATTTCTAACGAATCAAGCAAATATTTAAATACAGTGTGGCAAACTTTTTGTCAAACGTAAAGCTGGCAGATGGCACACACATGTGCAGAAGTTAGTGACTGTAATAAATACAGATTAACGGTTCTCAACTAGTTTTTATCACGCTCTTATTATAATAATCATATTAAATTAGACATTACATTTTAAATAAAAACAGATTTTTAATTTTTAATGTATTTATTTTTTTTATTTTTTTTTCTTGTCAAGAAGTAAAAAATTTTTAAGATTTATATAATATTGGATTATAATAAAAGTAAAGCATAAAAGTTTAGTAGTACATTTATTTTTATGAGAAATGGTTCATTATAAAAATTAAGTAATGAAAATAATGATTATTTTTATGAAAAATATGACATATTCTGAAAGACAGAACCTGCTGATAAACCTATCGTCAAGATGGCAAATGGTAGGAGAACAAAACGACGCGTATATCGTTAAATAAATATTTGTACACATATATATAATAATTGTCTTAGAATTTCATTAAAAAAGCGCTACGAACTTTTATTATCCAATATAAAATTAAAGATATACAATTTTAAATAGTTGTAAATGATTATATGTAATAGCAATCTATTTACTTTTTAAAGGAGCAATATTGATTTTAGAAACCTTGAATAATGCAAAAAGTGGAACTAAGTGAAAGTTCTTTTCTTAAGCGTTTTTGAAACAGTCTGTGCAGGAAACAGATACAATATACGTAATAAAAAATCTAACAATAAGAGCAAAATTACCTGTAAATAGCACGGACAACAACAACTGTCGCACCTGAAGGGTCGTACTATGCGAAGAATTTGCTGCCGGTTTTGGTCGAAGATATCAAATTCACAGGGACGGTACTTGCTCAAGCACAATCGTGCACAAACGTCCGATTCTTCGGCCACGTAGAATACCGTCTCGCCATTAAGATTTGTAATGGTGTACCTGTTCTTAGTCTCCCATCCAGTAAAAGCTAAAGCAATACACAATGTTGTACATGTATAATAATATAACTATTAAAGTAAGTTTATCTCACACACACACACACGCGCGCGCGCGCGCGCGCGTGTCTCTCTCTCTCTCTCTGTTTCTCTTTTGCACAGGCCATCTATTCGAGGAATTCAGTCGTAAATCGCTTCGTCAAGTTGTGCAGATCTGGAGAATATACACAAAAGAGGAGCGCTTTATTTTTATCTCTCAGCAAAGCCGAGTGCTCACCTTGAAGCAACTCAATTTTCTGGTTCACGAAAAGGTAATCAAGGTTCATAAGGTATTGCAAGCCGGCGGGATATGTCGTACTCGGTGGAGACCAGCCAACTGAAAGTACACAAAGGAAAAAAGAAAACGATAAACAGTGACGTTGAATTACCATGCTATAATATTTACGAATCCGCAAATAACGATAGTTAATGTAAATTTCTTAAGAAATACGAAAATATAATTATTCTTAAATAATCTGACCCCAAAAAAAGACGAAGATCGAATTGTGAGTAAAATCAATATAGATTTATATAGACATTATTTATATCATACATATTAGCTCATGATTATATTTGTTGGCAATGCCAGTTGAATGATATCAGAAATACCGTAATATCAGTAATATACTCATAATATTTTAATAATATATATTCGAATAAAATTAATCGTTATCATTATTTAGTAAGAACACAAGTAAACATATACATATGTTCCCTGTAATAGATGCATAACACAGCGCAAAATACACATTTAAGAAATAATCGTGCCACACCTCCGCTCTTCGTCAGTGAGAAATCTGGTATAGCCCTTCTTCTTGGGTTTGTAACATCGATCTATCGCACTTTGAAAGAGAGTTTTCAACCATCTACGGATTTGTACAACCTTGATTTTCCATGAGGTCTCGAAGTATTCGGATTCCATCGCAGAATTCAACATGTCTTAATATCACTCACAGATTGTATTTTTATACAGCGTTGGACGCTTTTTTATTAATGAAATTAAAACTGAAGTATTTATTAAATTATTTATTAAACTATAAAAACTTCACACTCTGTTGCTAAGTCTAATTCTTCAATAATTCAATAATTGTTGTCATCACCAGTTTTATTCATTCTTTTATCATGATTATTAACTAAACAGAAATACTTGGCTCTCCTTCGAATTCTCAAATTCGATTTAAGCACTAATGAACACTCTTTTCTATTTGATGTTATTAATAAATCACAAATATTATAGTTAAAAATTTTAAAAATTTTAACACTCCTCGATATTTATTCACTTATATTCATGCAACCTTCTAATCTTTTGTTTAAAAGTTCTTGTTACCAGTTATTCGATACTGATTGTTAATTTTATGAAAATATCACAGCGATCTTCGAGACGCGTCTGAGACACCAGCACTCACGAACAATTAGTTATCACATGATTACTTTAATGCGCTTTCTCCACCCTCGTTGAGGCTTGATGAAGATAAAACTTGTGTACTTTTCCGTGGCCACCCTCGTTTCCTTTAGCTTGGATATTTTCCTTTTTCGTTTATCATCCAGAAGATAAATACAGAAAACAATACGTCACTGAAATCGCAGACATATGGAAGTGACCATCTTCAGTACTAAGAATTTCTCTTTCCTTCTCTCTCTCTTTCTTTTAATCAGAAGAACCCAAGGATTTAATATTTTCAAATTAATTAAAAGTTTACATGAACAGAAAAATTGTTAGCAAATTGTGCAAATTCTGTTTATAAATATTCGACCATTTCTCTCATAGTATTTCAATTTTCTTTCGTTTTTTTTTCAAACTCATTTAATTTCTTACTTAAACTCTCAAAATATCATTTTATTCTACTACTCTTCCACTTTTCTCCTCTTTCAGGTGTCACAACCAAACAGGTAAGATACTTGCTGTGTACTGGTTAAGAATCAAATAATCACTCGTGCGACTTGTCGCTTATCAGAATATTTCCACAATTCAAACACGTGGGATTATCTTGTATCTCGACGAACAACAACACAGACGTGAGGAAATGTATATATCCGAAGGTTGAAAAGTTCGGCGCCATCGTTACTTGCGCGAATGATAACAGCGAATGTGACTCTCTGGATGACGGCACCATCATCAACGAAGACGATTATTATCTACTTTATACTGATTCGTCGTGCTCTCGGCAAACGGTGCTCGCGACTATCCGTCCACGTGTTGCTCTTCTGTATAGATTGCATGATATGATAAAATAGCGAGCTTGAGTTTCCCGTGGCAAACTGCAATTATAGATGACAAGAGCAATGTTTGGCTCATGATTGCTGATGGAGAATCACGAACGTACTCCAATCGTGAATATCATAATTAAAGCAATGGAGCAACACAAAGTAGACAGTTTCGTGCCAATAGCACTTTTGAAGTCAGTCGTGTTATATAATCGTTAATTGATCATGATAATTATGCTTCATTAAAATTGCGATATTACATACATATAATTATTAAAAAATTGTAATTCCAAAACGCAACATTTGTGATACATGTATGTGTAGCAATTATATTGATACATATGGTAACGATTTAAAACTTGACAGTGAAGTTGACATTATACATATATTATATTTTACAAAGAAAAAAACACAACTTAACATGTCCGAAAAAGCATCAAAGAAACATTTTTATGTGTAATCGTAAATTCGTGACAAAAAGGTATATTTTATATAAATTATCTTCTTTAATTGTGTTATCACGTTGATAAAATGATCAGGTTGAAATCTTAGAAATAGAAATTGTACGATAACATTTATATAAAATTTAGCTTTATATCAATCGTGATAAGTAACTATATACATAATGTTTATATCTTTTTTATCTAGATACTTATGTTAGTTACTTAACTAGTTATATTCTTGGCTACAGAATTACTCGAAAACAAAAGCATCGAGAAATGCTAATCCTGTTAAAGCGAACTCGAGGATTGCAAATGCAACTACCCTAGAGAATCGTCAGCCAACTGAATTTTCTTCATCTTTATCTAGATTCGAATCGGGTTCATGATAAGAAAACGACAACGAAACGGCGATAATCAGTCTGAATTACCTGCCATCGTTGTTTCCGTTATATTAAACTGATTCTATCAGCAAATTAAGCAAATGTTTACTTTCTATTTACATTCTTGTTAGGGAATTGCGATAAAGAATCAAGTCCGCTGGAATTTAATTAGTTGAACCACATGTTTGTATATTAATTTGTATATTAGTGCAAATATCAAATTCTTATGCTTCGTATGCTTAGCTTTCGCTTAAACCTCGAAAACACTTAGAAGAGAAATCCCGTGCGATTGACGAATTTTCAATTGTTACCTTGTTCTGGTTGTGGTGCCGTTGCGTGCAACGGCGGAGGATTCGGCGCAGGATATTTTTGGCTGTACATTCTTCTTCTTCTTCTTCCGGCTTACCCTGATCCCGTCTGCGAACAAAACAAACACGAACTTTCAGGTCAAATGGTCAGGGTTCTGTATACGTTGCATTGAAGAAAAAAGAATTATTTCAGAAATAGATAGACGGGAAAAAAGTACAGTGCAACACACGTCCTTGAACAATGTTACGGATTGGCGTTATTACGTCATTCACGCAATTACGAAAGAAACCAATAAAATCAATATATTATAAATATCTTTTTTTTTATTAAAAAAGGTACTAAAATGAGTTTGGGTACTAGCCCATATCGCCTTGCAATGTCGAAAAAAACAAATTTGCATAACACATTGCCTTAACATCAGTCAAACAAAAATGATATGGCTTCCAAACAAAAATTACAAAAATAACGGAACAAGTAAAAATACAATAATTATAAATATGACTGAAGACTATTCCAAGGAATAGAGGTGCCGTGTGCATGACTTTTCTACCGACAGAGAGAGAGAGAGAGAGAGAGAAATCAAGAGCATTAGTTCCTCGACAAGTCGGCCGATGACGGAAGCTACTCTCTTGCATGTACAATGTATGTATTTGCCGCGATATCGCTTACATATGCTATTGTTTATGTCGTTGAAATTGTTAGGTCATCGTCCGCGCGTATCGCCTTGTAAAGATCATTTATATTGCATTTATGTGTGCATTTACATACACACATGAGTGTCATGTCAAAAACACAAGAAGACCATGCTTCGCCGATAATACTTTTTCTCTTCGCTAATAAGTATCCTTTGTTTCGCGATTTGTCCGCCTAAATCAATGGTAACGCAGTCATCAAGAACGACCACTACGACTGCTGGAATCTTCCTCGATCATTCATGAAAAAGCCAAACATGCATCTCGTGGATCACGATTGCTCACGAGTCTCTACTGAAATCATGAAGTTGTATTAGATAAACTCACTCTGAGTAAGACATTATCGCTCGTTGTGGAATTTATGTGGCAATCAAAGTTTAAAAACGAATCATTATCAGTACATAATCGTTGCATTGGATTTTAAGCTTTGATTACCTCGACGCACATGCAGGTATACACGTCAATCACGTGGGCAATCTATTAATTAAATTATTCTTTATTTTATTCGTAATTTAATAACGAATCTATTAATAAAATCCGTAATTTACCCATTAATTGCTCACACTGTTGTGCAAACAATACAATACAAATAAATTGTTTATATAAACTTACGAAAATGTTTATATCGTAAAACTATTGTTGTAACATATACAGGGTGAGGCATCTAAAACAGGCCACCTGAATATCTCGGCTGTTATTGGTGATAGAAAAAAATGTGTCAGACCAAACTTGCATGGTTTCGAGGGACACATAATTTGTTCTAAATAGTTTTTTATTAGGTGGTCGCGTAGACGTCATATGAAGGTCAACTTCGTTTTTTTAAATGGTATGATATGTTTTTTTACGTACCATCTAGTAGAGCGTTTGAAGATGCGCACATTGATCTACGGGTCAAAATCATTCAAGGTCACTGAAGGCCAACTGCAAGGGAAAATAATTTACTTTATATTGCCTAGAGTTCTCTGCTATTAAAAATACCGTAAACTCAGAAATGAAAGTTCTAGCCCTTAGAAATTTTTTCTTTTTCCGCGAAGTTCTGAGTTGTTGTTATCATTATTTTTTATATTGCCTAGAGTTCTCTGCTATTGAAAATACCGTAAACTCAGAAATGAAAAAGTTCTAGCCGTTAGAAATTTTTTCTTTTCCGAGAAGTTCTGAGTTGATGATATCATTATTTTTTATATTGCCTAGAGTTCCCTGCTATTGAAAATACCGTAAACTCAGAAATGAAAAAGTTCGAGCACTTAAAAATTTTAGCCTTCAGTGACCTTGAATGATTTTGACCCGTAGATCAATGTGCGCATCTTCAAACGCTCTACTAGATGGTACGTAAAAAAATATATCATACCATTTAAAAAAACGAAGTTAACCTTCATATGACCTCTACGCGTCCACCTAATAAAAAACTATTTAGAACAAATTATGTGTCCCTCGAAACCATGCAAGTTTGGTCTGACACATTTTGTTCTATCACCAATAACAGCCGAGATATTCAGGTGGCCTGTTTTAGGTGCCTCACCCTGTATTCATCCCGTTTTTTAAATGTTTTTAATAATGTCGGTTGTAACCGTTCATGATTAAAAACAGTAAAAAACGAGACGAATATATATTACAACACAGTATATTAGAATCTGTGAAAAAGTGAAAGAAAATATTTCGAGATATAATCCAGGTACGAAACTTGACGAGTGCCTTCAAATATCCTTTGTTTGTTATCTGAGACATTATTTCACTCGACTTTGCTCAATGGTTGTAACGGAATTCCAGTGCATCTCGTAAATCCGGAGCAAGACGAAATCACCTATCGCCTACGTCAATTGGACGTACCCCACGTGGGTACATTACATCGGATTGTACTACTTTTTAATAGCCTCGAATGAAGGTTTTATGAAGCCCAATTGACGGTTTCCTCATACGTTTGTTTCGTACGGCTAATATTTTTTTATCGTTGCAATTTCTGCAAATGACACGTTGCAACGAGACTATAAGACTGTTTATCGGAATCCTGTCCGTTGTTCATATCTGACATTGACTACCGGAATATTATCTGCGTTTGAGGAAGTAATCGTTTGAGAGATAATTCTAGACAAAATACCATCAAAATATCAAATTTTCCAAGAGATAGTTTCCGGATTTTTCAAGACTTAGAACTTCTTAAATTGTGGATTAGATAAATAATAGACTTCAAACTATAGATATTCTAATTTTTAAATATTGAATAATAAACTTTATATTCTGAACTTTCGGTCCTCTTAATGAAATGCCATTTCCTTATTATTTTTTAAATGACAATTTTTAAGCAACACTATCTCATTTATTTAGCTTCCTCGAATATATAAAAATAAACAATATTATGGGATACTTGTTCACTCTTTATAACTTATTCAGTTGGTAATACATTTAATCTTATATAAATAAAAAGATAGAAAAAAGTATATATTCAAATTCTTCAATAATTTTTGCCGATCGATTCAGAAATATCTAAATATCTAAACGGCGTGATTTGTTTTCAACATTTTTGCATGATTCTTTTTAGCATTATTTGTTGTAATAACTTCTTATATGTAAACACACAATACGCATGATATACATATATATTCTATATTCTAAATTCTAAATTCTTCCAATACGAAATTCCAATAAGAAAGTTTTATATGACAACTTTATATGATATATCTAATATATAATACATATAAAATTGTACAAAGTAAACTTGTATTGCATGATTTCTCTGCGCTAAATCTGATGCTAATTGAAACTGACAATCAATAATAAAGTTTTTCAATCCATTCGTTATAAAGCACCATTTAAACGAATACTTTTATCTCCGCCTTGACGAAACCACATGTCTCTCCCGTACGCAATGCAAACCTAGATTAGAGGCCTCGAACATCGAAAAATCACTCGATTCGAGCGTGGAGATTCGTGACTCATGCTCTTCTTCAAAACGTGCCATCCGGTTACTGTGCTATCGGTATCTCTTAAAAGTCGCCTTCAGCTTTTCCAAGGTGTTTATTCATCGATCGAATATGACCCCGTAAGCTATTATTTCAGCTACTTGTTATCATGAATGAACGCCTCGATAATGTTCTGGCGCGTATCTCTGATTAGAATCGGCACACTCACGAAGCAGAAATACGAATGCAGATCTGCTTACTGCGCGCCAGAAATTGGAATTCACTGAATTCACGTCCAATCTGCGAAATGCATTGACAACTGAACAAGAAGATGCATAAAAGTCGACAGAGATCGAAAACTTTGCTGCGGTGAAACATATTAAAAAACATTTCTTAATCTCCGACTGAACGTAATCCACAATTTATTAAATATTCACGTATTTGTATATGAAATAAAGCAAAATACAATCGTATATTGTGATTCGTTTAAAAGCTAATAATCAACATTGAAGTAATTAACAGAGACTTGTAATAAATGTTACAGAAAATCCTTGGAAATTTCTGTTGGGGATAGTTCTCCAAACTTATCGTATTTTGAATCAGTTTGAGAATAACCGTGAAATGTGTCCGACAGAAAACATTTCCTTCATTCTTTTCTTTCCTTCCTTTCCGATCTTCCCTTCAATTCAATTCATTCAATTTTTCGCATTGTTTATTCAAAAAGAAAAAAAGCGGCATCAAGTGAACAAGCAAACAAGGCAAACAAGGAAGAAAGCAAGAAAGCAAGTAAGTTCAATCACCGGTATACAATGGTCAAGCGAAGAGTGTGATGCATTGTTCAGTTATGTACACTTTCATCGGCCAGTGATGTCATTCGTTCCTCACATGTGTGAGAAGAGAGTCTGGCATACCGCAAGGTCGTGCAAGACCAGGGCCGGCCCGGCATTATCTTGCCACCCTGAGCGACCGAATTCTTCTCTCTCACAGTTGCAGTTACAACAGACTCAATCGTATGCTCCCGCATGTATTTACCCAACTGTAAAACTGTCGAACTGTAGAAAAGTAAAGGAGGAGAGGAGAACGACTTCGTCAGAGCGGTGAATTCGGCCAATTTAGTCATGTTCTTACCACGTAAGCGTTTAATACAAAAATAAGTCAACTCACACACTAAAAACCTAAAAAAAAAACTAAACTAAAAGAATTTGCGTAATAAACGTATATAATTCTATCAAACAAGATTATCTTTTAGTACAAGATAATATGACGAAGAAAAAAAGATGTGTATATAATTTTATATTTATTAATATATATATTTTTATATAACTGTAGAATATGCCATCTTCTTCACACTTCTCTTCTTCTTAGACAATTTTATTTCAGATTTTTAAAAGCAACTCCCAATTAAGTCTTATCTCCATCAATCGTCTTATTTTACGCGAGGTGGAAAGATTCAGTTTTTTGGAAATTATTGTCGTACCTGATACGGTATGAAGAGTGGACAATAGTTTTGCGAGCGAGCATCTTATCTAGTCGTTATTGTGTGCTGCTTTTCACTATCTTAATTGCAATTACTTCCAACTGACCTGATTTAATATTTTGGAAACGCGAGAAACAAGCAGACGGCGATGACGTCAAGAATGTCACGCGAATAATGAAAAACTGCAGTTACAGTCGCATCATGAGCATTATTTCCCTCTCTTTGTAAATCACACGTGTTCTCCTTTGTCACTCTATATGTAGAAATCGTCCGGTAAACACACACTACACACACGTACACACTTGCAGGCTACGGCAAGCAGTAAACGACGTGCACTTCCGTTTTTTCAGGGAAAAGAAAAATGACAAAGTGAAAGAGAGAATACGCTGCTCTCCGAACGTTTTTACAACGTGATCGTGTAGGCAACTGTCGTAAACTTCATGCAGTTACTGCAGAATGAACTGACTGATTGACAGTACAAATTTTCCGCAATAATGCACTGATGTCATTAATTTAGATCTGAGTAGAGCTGATATAATTTAGAAGTTGAAGTTACGTCATCCTTTGATGTTACAGAGCAATTCTCGCTTGTTCTATTTTGCAGAAATTATCATTAAAACCTTGGATATTTAAAACCTCATGAATTTTATTATTCTCCGTCGAATCACGATTAATCGAAGAATCTCTCTTTGAAAATTAAAAACTTAATCATTAAATAAAATTTTAAGTGAATTTCAAGTATTAAAATTAGAAATTTCGACGAATTCTCGAACAATCTATATCTCTAGATATAGATCGCTATCATACACGTAGCACATGTCTGTGTGTGTGTACATTGTACAAAAAGCTTCTAATAAAAGCTTCTAATGGAACAAGAAAAAGGATCACGATGAATCTATCTTTCTTTTCTAATTTCTCCGTCGAATAATACGCGAGAAAACGCGTTATAATTGTTTGCTGCTCGCGTCCCATACAGCATTGCAGTAATATTGCAAAAACGTTGCTGCAAGCTTCTGTATTGTATGGGACGAGCTTTTTTTCATTGTCTGATTAAAGGCCATCACGATGGCCACGAAGCCTCGGAATAAATTCGGAAACGGACACGGTGAAACAAACTAACGGGCAACGGAAACAACGGGAAACAACGCGAGTCTCGTCTTGCGGCAACGCGTGCTTCTCGCAATTTTTCGCCGATTTCAACCTGCCAATTTGCGTTATTCATTTTGATCGCGACTTTAAATCTCTCTCGCTTTAATACGGAGTGTACGGACGGAGGAAGCAAACTGGGACGAGAGAGCGGGGAAGGAGGAAGAAGGGCGAGGAGGAAAAAGATTTCGAAATATTGATTTAACTGAATCGCAGTCACGGTTTCGCGAATTAACAATTTCTCGAACGATACATGAACTCACTTGAACTTGAGTAACATGAAACAGATTAAGGAATAATAATAGGAATTAATTAAAAACAAGAAGTCTCTGGGTTAAATCAGCCTTCCTCTCGCGCGTGATAGCACGAAATCGCGTTATCGCGCGACGACCGATGATCACGGAAATAGTTGGTCAACGTGCGTTCGTCAGCAGGAATGTAACGCGCGTGAGATGAGTCAGTCACAGTCAGTGGCGATTATGATATAGAGTCCTCGCGTCCTCGTGTATGCTTGCGTACGCCAAGCGAGAAGAAAGCGATCGCGTGGTGGTCCGCGATTAAGCTAAAAATATCATCGACGTTCTGTGTCTAAACCCATCGAAGTGGGACAACCGATACAAAGATATCTATTTTCTGCATTTTATTTTACGTTATGCAATTTTTCTATGCTTGCAAAAATATTTCGATAAAATATACATTTTGCGCGAAAATAATTTTTTCGGGTTTTCAGATTTTCGGAGAAATCTGAAGTTGTCGCGGCAATTTTGTGATTTTCATCAGATCGTTACTTTAAATAGATCTCTGGCGTAGGAAAATAGTTCCGCATAATTGAAATAAGTCGCGCGCTACTTTCGTACGGCTTGACGTCACGACTCATTTATGACACACCCTACGCAAAGGGTAAATTAGTTATTGTAATACATTCATTATATATTATAATTATATATTTATATTATATATGTAATTATATAATTATATAATATTTGTATTATATGATTATGTATTATATATTTGTTATTTATAGAGTTACTTGCTTATTTATAATTATTATTTAGTAATTATTTATAGTATTTGCTAGTTATTTATATTTATAGTATTCATTTATAGTTTTATGGTAACTTATTTTATTCGCAAATATTTCTAAAATCATATTGCAGTTTAGTTATCATTACAATTATAAATTACAATTATGATGCATTTTTGTTTACTTTCGGGACACAAAGAGAAAAAGATATGTCATCACAATATGTAACATCACATTCTCGTTCCAATTTCATTTACGTTTAATACGTAATATATGGATATGTGTATAACGCTGTATCATTTTTCAATTATTGCATTTCATGCTTTTATGTTATTTCGGCACTGCGCTGTGGCTGTTGGTCCATCATTCATCTGTCCTCGACGAGTATCGACTTTGAAATTTTTTATCCATTTTCACAGCTATTTGCGCATCTTGCCGTGTTTATCCGGTCTAACGTAACTCCGGTAAATTACGAGTAATCACGCGTGCGCGTGAACGTGAATGACGGCATTATACGCTAGGTGTGTGTACGTACACCGTACACTCGCGTGTATAGCGTACATCCTACACACGAATACAATGAAACGCAACTCACTCAACTGCTCCTTGAAAACCGACAAGGTCGTGGACGATGTTGCTCGGTAGATGAGAAAAAATTGACACTCGTGTCCAGCGATGAAGGAAGAAGGCACCTAAGCGGCTTGTCTTCCTCGCTTCCGCCTCGGGATCTCGAATCCGCGTGCTTCTCTTATTCGCACTCTTTCTGCATTTAGAACGAAACAAATATATATCCGTGCGCCTCTCCGAAAAGGAAAACAGGAAAGGCCGGGAGTGTGGGGAGTGCAAATTGAAGAGATCTATGTAATTCCACCGCGACGACGGTGCGCGATTGGTCGAGACGATCTGGTGACTTTAGTTACTCCACTGGAAACGCGACTTGAAGTCGCGCGCTTTTCCGGTCAGCTGGATCGCGCGTGACTCGATCACGTTGATTGTTGCGTTGCAACCGGTTGCAACGTAATGATTTCATCCAGAATATTTTGTGGTTGTTGATTTATGGATGATTACACTTTCTATTAATCATCTTATCTGAATACATAAAATATCAGAGAAAACTGATTTATTTTGATCGCATAATGCGATTTACGTGATTTCTCACTTTGTGAATCACAAGTTAACGATAATCAAAATGATCGAACAGGTTGAGTCATATTTTGATAACTTTATCTTAGTTCGCAAAACAAGAATTCCTACAGTCTTTCACTAATTTGCTCGACACAAAAGGACTCTTGCTTTCATTGTTTAATCACTTCAATCATTTGGACACGACTGCTTGCGATCATGAAATAGACGCAGGAAGATCTCAAAACGCAAAGTGTTGGACATTTTCTTCTTCCTCTTGCTTATACTTTATCAGACCGTTCAGCGATGAAGTTACCCGGCATTTTGCACAGAATCGTGAATAAAAATCGCATAACCTGAAACAGCTTTCAGGATAACGATAATCGTCGTCCGCGCAGTTGGACATCTGGTAACGTCTAGGGTGCGCGACGCGCACGTGACGCGTTCGTTCGAAGAAAAGCCTAGCGGTGACGGCGACGGTGGCGCTAGCGGCGGCGGCGACAAGATGGCGGCGTCGCGTACGTCAGATCTGGGCTGCGTGGCGAGGGAGCGGGGAGGGGGGCAGGAAGAGGAGGTACGGAGGTAGACGGCAGGCTGTGACTGGCTGCGACGGGCGGGCACGGGCACGGACGGGAGTCTGTGTACTCTTTGGTGTGCTCGCGCATAGAGCGTGCGGATAGTTCATGTCGTCATGTCCTGGCTTGCCGTCAGCTTCGCCGTAATATCGTGGCAGCCGTGCAACGGGACGGTGCGAGCCGATTGCCGATTCGCGTGATCCCTGCCTCCGTCGTAGTCTCGCGGTACACGGCCCGTGAATACTCGCGAGATCGTCGTCGATGCCTTTGTTCGCGATCATCGGGTGGACGAGTGCGGACTGTCGCGGATTGTCGTGACGAGGCGAGCGAAGAGGCGAAGCAGGAAGACGAGGACGAAAGAGGCGCCTCGTTTGCTTAGCCTAGGCCTTAGTTGAGCAGCCAGAGTGTGTATTCGCACGAGAGGGAGAAGGTGCAATACTCTTCCTCTCTCCTCCTTTATCTCTCTCTGCCCGAGTCTCTCTCTCGCGCTCGCTCTCTCCTATCTCGTTTCTGCCTCCGTCTCTCTCTCTCTCTCTCTCTCTCTTGGGTGAAACGGCACTCCACACCCCGGCGCGGTCCTGGACACGTCTAGGAAGAGGAGGAGACGCAGAAGGAGGCGCGGAGGAGCCGACGACGACGACGAGATGCGCGAGTTCAAGGTGGTGGTCCTCGGCTCGGGCGGGGTGGGCAAGAGCGCGCTCACCGTGCAATTCGTGTCCGGCTGCTTCATGGAGAAGTACGATCCGACGATCGAGGACTTCTACCGCAAGGAGATCGAGGTGGACAATTCGCCGTGCGTGCTCGAGATCCTCGACACCGCCGGCACCGAGCAGTTCGCGTCGATGCGCGACCTCTACATCAAGAACGGCCAGGGCTTCGTCGTCGTCTACAGCTTGACGAATCACCAGACCTTCCAGGACATCAAGGCGATGAAGGAGCTGATCACGCGCGTCAAGGGCACGGAACGCGTGCCGGTGCTGCTCGTGGCGAACAAGCTCGACCTCGAGCATCAGCGGGAGGTCGGCACCGAGGAGGGCCATCAGCTCGCGCAGCTCTGGGGCTGCCCGTTCGTCGAGGCCTCCGCCAAGAATCGCACCAACGTCAACGAGATGTTCGCCGAGATCGTGCGCGAGATGAACTTCAGCCCGGAGAAGGAGAAGAAGACCTACTGCTGTTGCACCATCCTCTAATACTTAATCAAAACTTTGGCGCGCGCTGCTCCAGCACGGAGGATCGTCGACTCGCGGACTGAACTGGATGAAGGAAGACACGCGATGTGTACAGTGCTCCGGGGAGAACTACGTCGAGCTTTCTCGCCGGTGTGTCTCCTCTTCGTCCCAGGGTGCCCTCCACGTCTCTTTCCAGACCCTGGAGCGTGCTAAAGAAAAATACACAGTGTACAGTGTGGCTTCCGGGAAGATATCGTCAGCGTGTCTCGTTAGCCTTCTCTCAGAGAACCTTCTTCCCGTGGAGGTTCCCTTCCCTTTGGATCTTGGAACGTGCTGTGCACCTGCCAAGGTTAACCCACGAAATCGAATCTACGTCGGACGCTCTATGAATTTTCCAACGGAGGGAATCGCGGTTCTCCCTTTTCGAATTCCCGGAAGACCGTCCTGCAAACGGCGGCCGTTATATACAGATATTTTATTATACGCGAATAGTATTATCTATGTAATATTATAATGTATATACATATAAATATATATATATATTATATAGATAGGCTTAAGGGAGAAAAAGGAGCGAGCGAAAGGTAGCTTTTCCTCGGCAAAAGGACCAATACTCCGCTCGTGAGAAGGAAGAAGGTGTCGGAAAACAGCCCAGGTGTGCGAAACCAAATTCGATATCGACCTTCTGCTCAACTTCAGACAGAATCGTCACACGCAAGTTCGCGAACCGAGTTACCGCAGGCTAGGTGCTGCGCTGAAGAAGGATTACTCGCAGACCTTGAGGGAATCACTGTGATGGTCGATCCACTCTATGGCATGGTGATAGAGATTCGATACTGAAAGAGATTAATCGAGTTTCAGTGACGAGGTTCAGTCCACTTTATCACATGCATTTTGCACGTAACTGCAAAAGTACGTTACGTTACAAGTCCATCTGCCTTGAGCAAGGGACAAAAGTGATTCGGTTTCGAGAGTACTCTTCTCTGTGCAATCATTCTGTGTTAACTTAAGCTAAGGAGGCTTAACGAGCGAGATATCGTATAAATCGTTGTTTTTATACGAGACGTTAGTGACATTGCTATCCAGGGTGTTTCATCTAATTTAATAGTCCGATTTATCTCTATTGTTTGTAAGAATGTAGACAAGTATTTCGCGAATAGGACATTCGATTCAGTAAACGATAATTATAATTTTTCTCAGATTAAAAAAATATTTGTTTCTTCAAAACAGAAGTTTTGTGTAAGATAATTCAAAATATCTTGGATAATCAAAAGAATTAGATGAGACAACCCTGTACCGACTGTACAGTCCTAACATTGAGATATTTTATTGTGCGCAAGGAAAAAGCACTGAGAATGAGGTTTTATACGCGACACCTTAACGATTAACAGATAATTCAATTGTGAGATTTCTTGTGATCTGTTATATAGCGAATCTTCTAATATCTTATTTCCATTTTGCTTTAACGTTTCAAGATGTTTGGCATAGCATAATACTGTATCGGCAAACCGTAATGCGGGAGAGATGAACCAACTAATGTCGCAGTGTGATTATAAAGAAGAATCTTAAAAAAACTAAAGGCCAAAGCTGAAGGCGGCTGGCTTCAGTTTATTAAAAATCTAACGTCACCGGCTATTATTATCACGCAATTATGTGGGAATATTAAGAGAGAAACATTTCGTAAAACTAGTTAACATAATAACGTCAATCTAAACTTGTAATTTGTAAGCTTTGTACGGTAAAAAAAAACATTTGTACTACGTAGGCCGCAAGACTGCACACGCGATTACTATGGGATTGATGACCTTTTAACATGAGTGATTTTACACACCAATGAGAAGAGGGAGAGCACAATAGTTTATCTATAGAATTAAAAATCTCTTGGAAAGGTTCGTAATTTTGCATTAATATTTTCACTATTCATATCAAATCATTTGTACACTATTGTTTATCACTGATAATAACGACACCAATACAAAAAGTGTCTTAATTGCAAAACTATATATTTTATTCTTACAAAATTTCCTTGTCCAGAATCGTTAAAATCGATGAATACAAGAAGAAGACTGCAATGGTTCTCGCATGTAACTTGTAAGATTGATCGAATGTTATTATTTAAAAAAAACTTACGTTGCAACACGAAGGCACAAAACATGGATCTATTTTACAAGTTAACTGTGCTAACAACGGATAACTCGTATAATTTTTCTTGTACGATCAAAATCGCATTATCCGATGTTAAATATCGCTTATCGGTGAGCTGATGAGCGTAACATAGTCATGACACGCTATTCAGTTTGTACACTCCATTTAATCCTTGAATGCACAAAGAACATTTCTATTGTACTGTACTGTTTTTTATGATATTCCCTTTGAGATTGTGTCTTCCTTTTCTGGAATTTTTCAAGTAATTTCTCTACAATATCTATTTGAATTTGTCTCTCAATATTGCTACTTAGATTTCTACAAATTTTTGTTATCAGGCATCCAAGGATTGAATGCAAAGCTCACTCAAACCTCTAGTATGCTTTTACCGATTTTATAAAATATTGTCTCGCTTCTGTGTGTGACAAGAGAGATGTATTTATAATTTGTATAGTCTGTATACACACTAACTCGGTAAGGTATTAACGCATGTATTGTTTGAGTCGTATACGTGCGATACTGTTTCTCAACTCTCAAAGGAAATCGCGGGAAGTAAGAGTTAAAAGAAGTGAAAAAGGACGAACTGATGTATAGTATTTCTACGATAGTAATTAGATTGATCTTAAATACTGGGAAGAGGTATCGTTCGCATACTTGAAACGGTGTGCGTCCGTGTGTGTGTGGGTGTCTGTGTGTGCGTGTAATTTGGAATATCACTGTCGGTGCACTTTCTCCGAATGGTGCTCTGTACTATTTTTCGGCTCTCGTGTCAGAAAGAAAGAAAAACAAAAAAATCGACGTGACGCCGCGACGGAAACTGCGGTCGCGAGTAATCTCGCGGTTTGCGGGCGAACAACGGGCGAACGAGAGAATAGGCGGAACATTTCGTACACTGCTATTTCGTCACGTTCTCGCGGAAAATTCTTAGTCTCGCTGTGATCCCGTAGTCGTAACTCCGCATCTTTTCCATGTCGTGTTACAATAAACGCGGAGCCATTCCCCAGCTTCGATCGAAGGGCCTCTTTATAAAGCGTTTTTAATTGTCATCACCCGACTCCTGTCGACACTGCTTGCGTTTCTCGCTCTATTTTACACACACGTGTTACGTCACACACGTTTACACACACACATACACACACGTGTGTGAAATCCGGATCACAAAGGACGCGCAAGGCCGTCGTCCGCCTAGATAGCTCACTAGGTATTTGATATACTCGAAAAATCTATTTATATATTTGTACAAGGAGAGAGAGAACCGTGCCACGTGCGTATCTCTCGCGCGTCCAATTCTCGGATACTGCACGCGCTATTTTTCTAAGCGGCGTCCGGAGATTTTTATCACACGGTTGATCTTCGATAAGGAGCATTCTAACGATAATGAAATATTAATTTTTATTTGGTGAGCTATTGCCGGCGGAGGAGAGCGTCGAGAAAAGAAAATTGCGCCGTGTCTGGGGTTGGCCAGCATATCATGTATCTAAGGACCAGAATTATTTCTCTCTCTTTGGCCCCCTTCACTTTTACTTGTACAATCGGCGAATTAGTTATCCCTCTCCGTGTCTCGAATAAAAAAAAAAAGGAAAGGATGTATCGTGTGTGCATATTGTAACGATTTGCATGCATTGGAGGTATGTGCGCATTTGTTATGTAACCGGGTCGCGTATATTGATTAATAATTGGAGAAAAGAAAAACGGAAAAAAAGAGCAAGAAAAACACCACGATTTAGATATGTGTATATCGGCCTTTCAGTACTACTCTACCTGCGTATCTGATATATTGAG
Organism: Ooceraea biroi; assembly: GCF_003672135.1. Classification (NCBI taxonomy): domain Eukaryota; kingdom Metazoa; phylum Arthropoda; class Insecta; order Hymenoptera; family Formicidae; genus Ooceraea; species Ooceraea biroi. The sequence continues at coordinate 6,597,265 of NC_039506.1, forward strand.
TACGAAATACGTTATATATTTTTTACAATGTGAAGAATCTGTAAATATATAGCGAGTCGAAGTATATATATAATAAAAGGTAATTATCTTGAAACTCTGACGAGATGGAATATTTCAAAGTGAATATCTTACGACGAAAGAAAAAAAATGTGCATTGCGTAATAGACCAAATGCAGTTTCTTTCTTTCATGCGCACGGTTGTGCAAGATATTTTACAATAGTATAATTATATGTGGAACGACGTCATATGGGCAGACGAAACTAGAATGCTGGAATTGACGAAGTTGAAGTCCTTTTACACTGAGAAGTTCGATTTATTATTCTTTTCTTTTTCTCAAATGAGCCGCCGATAATTGTTCGAAAATGTTTTCGAGTCGTCTAGTATTATCTTCTCGCGACGTTTTCGCGTAAAGTAGTCGTTATCTTAAAATAGTTTTAATGAAACATTATTTCAGGATATTTTATTTGAGGAACATTAAATATACATTTACACACAATTCTTTTGTTCGGATGACTAAGTAATCGAGCAATTTATCGTACTTTTATCGTGAAGTACCAGCATGAGAATCTAGTCATGATGATATAAGTCGTGGTATTCGCAAGTCACAGTTGCATTTGCCGTTGCATTCTTGAGATATTTCTTCCGCGAGGAACGATTACCATAAAATTTTTACATTTTTTTTTATTTCATTGTAACGAATAATTTTTTTTTTATTATTCAAAGGTATTTTCCTCGCTGTTTGTAAGTATCGAAGATGTTGACCCCAAAGCTCTGCCCATCTGATACATGCAATATCTAAAAAAAGGATAATTAGGTTTTAATTTTAAGAGATCTTTTAGACCGTTTAGACTGGTGCACATTTTTTCTTTATTCGCACAATTCTCTTTTGTTTTTTTTCCTACTTACTAACCATTGTAACAATGGCATTTGGCACTATCGCACAAATATAGCATTAGAATTTTGAGACCGATTGGACATAAACTTGTGACGAGAAAATCTAGGTGTATATTTTTTAGGACTAACGATTTCGCTATTTTAAGCCATTATTGCTTGAAATAACGATCTTAACGAAATCGTGTTGAATTTTAAATTGTTTATAGAGAAATCGGTTTATGTTACTAAGTTTTAAGTGCAGGTCGTATGCAGCATAATAATATTATCGTTGTAAAGATGTCGAACTTGTTAGGTGATTAATCATAATTCAGTTTGTACGATGATGTCGATGATAAAAAAAACTTAATGTTTGTGATTAAGGAGAAAGACTAAGGTAATGATCGTATATACGTTTCAAATAAAATCCTTTTATATTTCATTTTGCATTTCCTGCACGTGTATTTTATTAATCAGTCATCAATCCAATAACACCCTGAGTATACACATACACGCGCACACACACATCACGTATATACATATTTTAATAAATATAAGAATTAGAATAAAGATCCGTACACGTATTTTTCTATAATGATAAAACCACGTCTCAGATATTCATGCAAGAATCGAAGGCTTTAAATTTAGCAATTCAAATTTGATATATTAAGATCATTAAGATCAGTAAAAAACTGAGTAACAAAATATCTTAGTACAACAATTTGATTTCGAGTTATTAAGAGAAAAAACTTAATAAAGAAAAGGAACAGAAAATCATTTATATTTAAATTTAATTATTTCTGTTTTGTAATTTTTATGAAATTAATTCTGTGACGCGTATAAGTATAATATATATAGTAGTTATGTCTCTCAAAAAAGCTACAAACGACAAAATAAACGACAAGATAAAAAAATACGTATACGAAACTTTATATAAATGGGATTATCACTATAAGATTATCTTAAATAACAACAATAGAATATATCAATATTTTTTGTTTCTGCCTTTTACATAAAGTACAACTTTTTTTCTTAATGAATGTAAAATTATTATTTTGTACAGTTGAACAATTTTTTCTTTTCCTTATTACTTTACATACACGGACTGTCCAGGCTCTGGTACCAAAAATATAAAATCAATATAACATCAATTATTTCTTATTTTTTGTTCTCAAAATACATTCCTTCTGAGTCAATAAAACGTCGGAAGTGTTTAAAATATTTTCCAGAACAGTCATTGTACTTCATTTTTGGAATCACCTACAAAAGCGAGCTTTGAATGTTCTGAACGATTTCGTAACGTTTTCCTTTCATCGCCAACTTGAGTTGTAAGAATAATCGTCATTTTAAGTGGTTCATATTGAAAATACTATGTTTTTTAGTAATTAGGATATTTTCATAAAATTCAGATCAATATCGACCGTTCTTCGTGTATCTGGAGTGTTCCACTTTAGCATCCCTTGGATTCTCTGTCAGCGTATGCGGTACGAAGTGTGCCTTCCGTTTGCCCAAATCTCGATCAGAATTTGAGTGCTTTAGATATATAAGCCAGTGATTCCTTGATGAGTTTTGCAAACACACTGCAATCTGATCGAAGGATTTTAAGTTTTTGCACGTTTTCGGAAGTACTTTTTTTGGCGACAGTGCTCATAAAGCGTTTGTGATGTTTTCCTTGCCGTTACGAAATCGAGTGTACATTGAAAATGTTGAAACGATCCGAAACGACAAATAATCACTAGTACAGACTTTTCGTTATTTCATACGTTCCGTCAGCTATTTTGCTCAGCTTAAAGCAAAGTTTAATATTAGCTGTTTGTTCCATAATGTTTTTTTGTCAATAAGTCAATAAAGTATTGGCACATTTTACGTCAGAACTAATGCGCCTTGAAAATTTTGGATCGTCATCATCATAAAATGTCAAGCTTCGTACTTTCATTTAAAGATAACGCTACAAAAAATTTTTTAATTTTTTTAAAATTAGACACAGAGGCTGGACAGATCGTGTATGCATCTAAAAAATACAAAATTATTATTGAACTATATTCTACATGCGCTTCTATGAAGTACGCGTAATTGGTACATGTACCAATCGCAAATCACAAAAATACACTGTTTTCAGAAAAATACATATTAATATAAATACAAGAGTTACTAGTAAATACTATAATTACAAAACTGCAGTCTTTCAGGAAAAAACATTTATACTGTCTATATATTTCAAATAAAGTTTGTTAGTAAAAATGAAATAGATTTAAAATATATATATTCAAATGATAATATTTTCTTTCAAGCATTAAATTATTTGAAAGAAAAATATTTAATAATGGCATTTAATAATAACATTTTCTATTAATGATGGATTCTTTCTGAGCGAACAGTTATAATTCTATTAAAGCTGTATTAAAAACTGTATCAAAATTTTATTACAACTCTTCTTAAATTACTTGACTTTCTACACTCACTTTCTCTGTACTCAATTCGGACATTAGTTTAATACTTGATTATTCTATTAAAAACCGCGTGTAAATATTTTTTTATGCGTCATCAAGTCTTAATAGAGAGTTGCCGATAGAGTTCCACATCCTATCAATACAAGAATAATCTTGTTTGTTGGATATCTTGAGGTATACGCAGACAAGTAAGTACAAGATGTACAATTTCTGGACGCCCAAGGTAACACTGTAAAATAATAAAATGAGTTTATTACGTGGTTCAGTGGTATATTACGTAATAAATTCTACTCCATAATATTCTCTATGATATTTCTATTTTCTATATTTATAATATTTATTGTGTCGCTCACTTACGGTATATCTTCAGTTGGCTTCATTAAAGGCTCGGCGTTTACAAGATACACCTTGATCCACGAGAGATGTCTCTAAAGTACGTATATTTATGCATGGATTGTGTCAAGCTGTCTTGATACGCGAGAGCATAAGGTTGAACATTTTAGCGTAAGGCGTATAGCTGACTATATCATTCAAGGTTGCCAAGTTCAGCAACAGAACGTTGATCACGTATCCTGAGTCCTTAAATCATCCGCGACTATCTCGCAAAATTTCACGGCGGAGAGTAGCAGCATTACAAACTTATCTTCGGGAAAATTTTTCTCGTAAATCATAACGACTTTCATCGCCTCGATGTAATGAGTATTATGTCTCAAATGCATTTCTTTCGCTGGACCAACCAAAATGAAACCAACTTATTCGTCTCATTTCGCACATGTAATCGATGTACTCTATGGTGGTGGCATGCAAAATCATATGGCGGATCAAGCTTTTTCGATCTAGGTTGATGTACATATCAGTTTGCGTCGGTTGACATTGTATACATGTGCACCTGTGCGGAATCGCGTATGTATGACGAAGCACCGTTTTTCGTAATCCTGGATTATTTCCATTACAGTTCCATGGATTTAATCATAGGCGCTATGGTAGCCTGATCGAGCGGCTCCACCGATCCATTGATTGCATGAATTATTTCGTCCTTGTTTACCAATTTCTCCTTTCCAGAAATATGTTATGCAATATTCTAATATACTGTCTATATCATTTAACATTTTGTTAATAATACGGACTGGAAAATGCCTATTCTTTCTTATGCTCGATATTCTCCTTACTAACGCTATCACCAATAGCGAGTAATTCGTTGCATTTGACGAATCTTTATTCTTCAGAATATCGCGTATGCACAGCAACACGCACATTAAATTGAGGAAGTTGAAGGAGGCACCAGTCAGATAAGAAATGTAAACGTTGTTCATCAACTGGTCCGTGGATATCACCTGTAACGGAAAGATAAGCAAAACTCTTGTAAAAATAATCGATAACAAAAGGAAGAATAGTTCACGATCATGCGACTGTAGTTTACGTGAGAAAAAAACAAATTCCGAAATATTGCATGAAATTTAAAAGAAATTTTGCGATTGAATCAAAGAAATATATATACAGGGTGTCCCAGACCTACCGTATCACCGATTAATGGTAGATTCCTGAGGTGATTCTGAGACGAATGTTCCTCTTGCAAAATGTCGAGGGTGGCGTAGTTTCGGCGCTACGAAGGGTTGTAGTTATCCTATCCTTGTGTAGAATTTCCCGCGTTCAGTGACAGTAGGTCGAAGGGGTCCCGCGCATCGCGCACACTTCAATTTGAACAGCCGCGAAAAATTAAGATCAAAATTGAACCCTTCGTAGCGCCGAAACTACGCCACCCTCGACATTTTGCAAGAGGAACATTCGTCTCAGAATCATCTCAGGAATCTACCATTAACCGGTGATACGGTAGGTCTGGGACACCCTGTATATAAAATAATTGTTTCTAATTGTTGAACACCTTAAATTAATTTTACTACGCATAAAGTAGCATTTAATTACATATAGACATATCGCGCGATAAAAATTCTAGATAAAATTTATTCTTATAACTATATCTGTAATTGTAAATCACCTCGTTCTGTAACATGATGTCCACGAATGTATGAACCTCTTAGAATTCCACGAGGGATTTGTTATGCAAACAATTTTTTTTAGGCACGATATCAGTACGTTATACTCATTGTTCACTTTGATTTTGAAAAAAACGATTGCAGTGCCACTATCTTCTTCGTTGTGAACAGAGGATGATCGACTTGCACGTTGCCAATCAGAATTTTCGTCAGGGTGAGCGTTACTGCTTTCGTATTCAGCAGAAAGTTTTCTAGAACGTAACGCATCATGTGATGTTCACATATGTTTTTATTAGACGCTACAAATTGCATGAAGGCCTTCTCGCTGTACAATTCCGTGAGAGGATTGTCGTGTACATGCTTTATCGCGTATCGCAATACGATGCAATAGAATTCCATTACGTTCACTGTCGATAATATTCTCAGCACCGACTTCAAAATAAAACTCGAGTACAATTTCGACCAGAGATTCTGCGTGGTAAATACATAAACATATTCCAATAAGGTGCTCGTATTGTATTTCGTCATATGCGCGACGCACAATTGCATGTGCTCTTCAAGAAAATCCAATACAGATTCGTCCCACTCCTTGTAGCGATCCATCAGTTCTTTAAAATATTCCAGTTTGCCATTAACGATGCAATAACGCAATTCTTGAATAGTGAAAACGGACTCGGTCGCTTGCCGATCTCCCGCGAATTGCTTCAAGCATTCCTCCAAATGGTCATTCCTTTCCGGGAAGATATCTCGCTTCATGAAGTCTATAAAGTCCTGGCATTCAATAGCAATTGCACGCTGCAACGAGATCGCAAAGTTATCCGTGTCATCGACTTCCGCCCAGTAGAAGTACTCGTGACAGTCGACCTTCTTAATCTGGTTCAACAACACGGCGATTAATTCCTGTGCCAGCTTCTGCGTAATGACCTTTATATCCTCAACAGGAAGCGTGTCTTCATATCTGCGCAAGCCGAGGGTAAAAAATGTCGCCGAAGTGCTGTCCTCGTTTGTTACTCCTTGCATGCATATACAGTTCTTGGTGTGGCGAAGCAACGTCTTTATGAGAATGCCATGCTCCTCGTACATCGTCTCGGGTACGATGGGTAGCATGGAGAAACGAGTTCTCCTCAAGTCAGTCAGCGGGTCCAGCAACATTTGAAAATACGCGACTAATTGCCATGCGTATTCCCTCCCATTTTCCTTTGATGATCGTGTCTTGTGCAACTGTAGGCACCTTTTGTATATGTTGCTGGTCAATTGTATGATCAGATGCTTCGCTCGTTTGTATTCCAGCTCAGGAATGCACTTGACTACTATCTCCAAGATCTCTACGCACAGATCCAAAGGTATGTACATCAATGATTCGGCCAGTATCATCTCATACTTGAAGCTCCATATTATCTATACAAATGACAAGAACATAAAACGCGATAATAAATAAAGTTATTTGTTAATTGACAATGGTATGTAAAGAAGGAAAAAAATGTATGTATGAGGGGGAGGTCACATGTGTACACCTAGTAACATATTAGATTAAAATATAGATTAATATTAATAATAATAATAATAATAATATTAATAAAATATTAATAATCTATATTTCAGATTGCCTTTAACAAACATAATTCACACTTACAATTGTTACATTATTTTTTCTTTTACTTTATACATATTTTATTCAATATTATGTATTAATCTGATTTTTCTACTTATGTTATCCATTTATCTAATTACCTGTATAAAGAGATACGGTGATAATGGGGGCCACTGTCCAACCATGTGACCATATCGCACGTCCTCCGTGAGGAAAGTTTGTACTTTGAAATACGTATTCAACAAAAGCCAGTTGTAACCGCAAGCAACGTTTAGCGTAATATAATACTTTTCATTCCTAGGATTACTTATTTCGTTTTGCATTAGATGCATTTTGTGCTTTTGAAAGATGCTAGAGATGGTTTCTACTATCTCGTTAATGGTGTGTGAAGTCTCTTCTGTTGCTCGAGACGAGAGAAATCGTAGTTTACCATGTCTCTGCTCCATTTTCATCAAATACTTTTGTATTTCCTGAGAAAACGCTTCCATCTTATATGTATAAGAATCTAATAAAACAAATTGAAAAAAAAGGATTAGTAATATGTAAATAATATTAAGTGTAATAAAATATATGATACGATATTATATCATATAACATAAAATATAAGAAACGACACGAGTAAAATATTATGTTACATAAAATAAATGTTAAGATAAAGCACATGTAAAGTACAATTACATGTATAAACATTAGTTAAAGTATAAAAATAATATAAAATAATTTATAATACAACATATGATTAAACATAATTGATTTATCATTTAATTGTAAATATTACAATCCCATTAAAATAGTGATTTCAAAGACAAAATTAAGAATACAGAATTTATCTAAGCTTAATTATAAACTTGAAAATAAAATTATATATAATTCTTCTCTTAAAAATTAAATATGAACAAATATCTTGAATTACTATAGTATACATTGTACATGATTAAAATAACTTAATCTGATATTGAAATTCTTATATAAGATATACATAAAATATGTGTTTTATTTATTTATTTATTAGGGAAAGTTATTAAGAAAAGTAAACATATGTAAAAATATCAAATGCAATATAAACAATGAAATTACAGTTATCAATAATAATATAATAACAATATTAATAATTATAACAAGAGAAAACAATTATGATGATATAACAGCTAAAGCATATTCCAAGTAGATTTTTTAGATATTGATAAATAGGGATATATTGTGTGAACTGATAATAAAAAATATAAATAAATAAACATATTTAATATAGAATTATTAAAAAAAGAATACTAATTGTGAATACAAATTCTCAATACTATGAAATATATATATAAATTCAGACTCACCTGTTTAAAGTTTCCTATTTAACGAATGCTTCTTATTTGTTTCCTTTACCACTACAAACTATCACAAACAATCGAAAACCAAAAACATAATCACATTTTTTATCATATATTCTAGCGGAACCCTATAAACTCTTTATCCGGTAAGTCGCGCGCTAATCAACTGATCGCTTACGTCATATCAGCTGATTAATAACAAACTACGTGGAATTGTTCTTGTTCTTGATTGTTTGAAATATTGTTTGATTTTGATCGAACGACAATGGTGCGCGCTTGGTACATGGACAACAACACCGACGATCAACGATTGGAACATCACCGGCAACCGCCGAAATTCGTATCGCTGGAAGACCTCTTCACGCTTACGGGTGTCGAGTATTTTCAGGTTAGGAATGTCGAGCACGCGAGATTCGTGAAACGTTATGGTTGAATATATTATAATTCGAAAACTGATTATCTCGGTGATATCGTTCCGTGTCTATTTCGCATTCTGAGTTGCGTGCAATTGATTTGGTGTATGATTCTTAACCTTGAATATAATAGAAATCACGTTTGAAAACATAAATCGTGTGCAGTCCACTTAACGCTAGAAATGTTTCAAGATACTTTCTATCCTTCTTTTCACTTGAAAGAAGATAGAGGACGGAATATGTTTTGTATTTTTATTTAATTGTAGTCCAGTTAGCATTGCGAATGCTACAAAACACTTTATATCTTTTCTCTTCTTTCAAATAAAAAGAACCCTCTGAAATATTAATGAAGAGTTATGGGACACCCTGTATACTCTGCAAATTACTCATATTTATTTAATGTCGCGTAATATTTATATAATCTTATTAAATGTTCAGCTATTTTGTTCAGTACATAAAATAAATTTTTTAATTAATTAAAAGTTAATACACCGGTTTGCGTTCAAATTTTGTTTAAAAAATCCGCACAGCCTCTGCGGTCAACCAATATTTACATATTTATAGATATATTTATTTATCATTTATAATTAATACTTACATTTTTCAGATAAATCATTTAAACTATGGAATGGATGCAACCCTGAAAACATTAAGAGAGAATCGTGGTTATTCGTACGAAGATGAGATAACGTGCTCCAAAGAGTGTTTGCAAAATTATGAAGAAAAGGTATAAAAGCTATCTATCTAGATTTACGGTATTTAGTATATTACAGGAAGAAATTTGATTATTAGGTATACAAATTAATTCAGTGCGTTTTTATACCTTTGTACACCTAATAATTTTTGTAGATCAATATCGTTCAGAGTTATTTTTTAAAAGATAGTTAAACATTATTGTGTAATATTGATAGTCATTTCATGAAAGTTCTGGATGAAAGAAAGAAAATAATATATATATACGCACCGGAATATTTTATTGTTATTAAATATAATTTCCTTATTTTTTAAGGGAAGGTATCAATTGCCCACAGTGCAATTGCGCACATGGCGCACTAGGCCAATAAAATCAGTCAAATGTAACCTAACCCAACCCAACTAAGCACTTTGATTGGCCTAATGTGCCATGTGCGCAATTGCACTGTGGGCAAACGAGACCATTTTTGAACACAGTTTCGTGAATTCAATACTTCTTTAAAGAATTTTTAATATCTGCTGCCAATGAGGTAACTGTAGGACATTCGATGCTCGAATAGGAGTGAGCGAGACACAATGGTCACTGGACGCGATAGGCGATGAGCGACATCCAATGAGAGCTCTGCTAGAGTTAGAGACGTTTGGAAAAGTAGAGCTCTCATTGGATGTCGCTCATCGCTAATTGCGTTTAGTGTGCAGTGGCCATGAGACACACTGCGTCTGAATTCTCTAATTTAACGTTAAGTTAAAGGCCATATTACACTACGCGATTCGGTTCGGCTACACTTCAAGAGTGATTGGAATGCAACCAATCGCAAACCGTAATCTCAACCGCAACCGAGCCCGCAACCTGTAGTGTAATACGGCCTTAACAGTTTTATTATCGTTATATTGTTATTGCGCATAATATATATGGTTAAAAAAGCTGCACAACGACAATATAATGATAACGACCCTCTCGTCAAGAGTTGTAAAATAGGCCTACCGGCCGGACACCGCTGCCAGCCGGCTTTCGGAGTGAGACGCCTCTATAGGCGTCTCTACTCACAATGTTAAAGTTTTATTGGCCCTGAAAAGAGCCGTTTGTGGGGCAAGCGCGGAAGCATCTTTTAATAATCCGTCCAAAATCCAGACCGGTCAATAACTTGGTTAAGTCGATTAGGTATTGAATCGAACAAGGTTGCGAGGAAGTCTGGTTGGAACCGAAGTTCTTCCCAAATTTCTCTCGCGTGATCGACTACCGCTGCTACCGTCCTCTCCTTTCTCGGTTTCCATCGTCGAATCATTTCTGTCCAAATATTCTTGATTAAATTTAAGTCTGGTGAATAAGTAGGCCAATTGATCAACTGGATCTCCGGATGATCCCGAAACCATTCTCGTGTTTCACGCGAAGTGTGGACGCCGGTGTTATCCTGCACCAGTCGGATAACTGGCACCTCCTGTGCAGGATAGATTGCACGTACGGATGGAAGAAAGACTTCTTCTAGTATGCTAATGTAATCCGCAGAGTTCATTCGCGTTGGAATGTCCACCAGCTCTCCGAATGCGGTGCCAGAAATCCAGCCCCACATTGTGCATGAAATCTTCTCACTTTTGTGGCTAGGCTCAACATCACGCAACCCTACATTGTCTGGACGCCGTACGCGAGGTATACGGTCGACAGACGATATGAAGATTTTCTCATCGGTCCAAATCGTAGTCTCCCACTCCTCACGGCTCGTCACCAAGTTTTCTAACGCAAACGCGATACGCTGATCCCGATGGATGGGAGTCAGCGGGATTTTGTGGGCTGGTCGGTCGCAGAGATATTCAGCTTCGTCGAGACTTCGTGGCTGAGCGGTCTTCTCGGATGTTTGAACGTTCGCGTTGATCTCCTCGACGGTCCGAATCCGAAATCTGAGGGATTTTTCAACAACTGCAGCGGCGATAGCCTCCTCTTGTTTCGCCTCGGTTTTCTGAGGACTACGATTATTCTGATCATGCGAAGCATAATCACGGTTCTTGCAAAATCGTTGTATCCATCGTCGGACAGTTTTTATAGAACATGGAATTTCACCAGCAATGTCCGCTACTGGTCTTCCGGCCCGCCACTGTTCGACGATACGATCTCGCATTTCAGGACACAGGTTCTGAGGCATCGTTAGAATTTATAATGCAATAACGTCCGCTCGATGCTATGACACCACGATAAATAACAGGGAGAGGACACTTGTAGCATATAAGTTTCGTCGACCGTTGTGCTGCCATCTAGGCAGCACACATTCAGAACTACAATCGATATGACATGTTCAAATAAAATTGTTCATAAAATATCTTCGTACAAATTTTTAGTTAAAACATTTTTTCACCGAACATCTTCACACCGACGAGGAGATACGTCTAGTTCTGGATGGATCAGGGTACTTTGATGTACGAGACAAGGAAGATCAATGGATCCGCATCGCAGTGACGGCTGGTGATCTCATAATTATACCCAGTGGGATTTATCACCGTTTCACATTGGATACTAATGTAAGAACGCTTAGAGATTTTCTCTTTCTTAAACAATTCTTCAGCACTCATTTCATCCTTTCTCTTTGAAGAAAATATTTTGGAAAATATATTTCTTAAATAAACGTATTGAATTTTAATTTTCCTATGTGTGTTTTTAGAACTATGTAAAGGCCAAACGATACTTCATTGGTGAGCCAGTTTGGTTGCCGTACAATAGACCAGCTGATGAAATGGAATGCCGAAAACAATATCTGAGACAATTACATAAAGGCTTTCAAGCGCCTTCACTTTAACATTTTAATAATTTTCGATGCTCGGATAGGAGGGAGCGAGACATAATGGCCACTGGACGCGATAGGCGATGAGCGACATCCAATGAGAGCTCTGCTAGAGATAGAGATAGAGAGTTTGGAAAAGTAGAGCTCTCATTGGATATCGCGTTTAGTATGCAGTGGCCGAGTGGCCATGAGACACAATTTTCTCTTTAACAATTTGGAGTCAATATTATAAATATATGAGCTTCCATGAAAGTATATCTTTTTATACTTTATATACGAGTACGTATATATATATTCTATATGTCAAAATATATATTACATATGCAGTACGTTTATATGAAACTAACGTTGTAATTACAATAATAATTGCAATCCTTGTAATGCAAAATAAAAGCAGCTATATATTCAATCTCTTCAATATGTTTATTTTCTTTGGATAAACCACATAATAGAAAAAATTGCTTTCTTCTATTTTTCAAATCATAGATTTTTCAATCCCTAAATCTCTAGCAATTATAATAAAGGTTCAGAAGAGGAGTAGTCTTTTAAATCATATTTATTGTCATAACATTACTGTCTACATACATGTCAAAAGACTTACTAATTCAAATACTGTTTAAGATTTAAATTAAAGAATCTTTGTCCTCATTGTGATTATTCATCTAAATTTATGTACAGTTTTTAACTTGGTCAAAATTTTAGTGGCACTTCATAATAGAATAATTGATGTAACAAGGCTCTTTTATCAAACTTTGCGATACTTTAACTTTTCAAAAAAAAATGAAAATATAACATAGAGAAAAGATAAATTATATCTAAACGTAACACGCATATAAATGTCTGGAGTTCGTACCATTGTAAAATAAATCGATATCAAATCATAAAAGAACATTTTAGTAAATTAGTCTCTAATTATAAATTTAATTTGTTTCGTTCTAATTAAGCTCTCTTCTCAATGGCTTATTAAACAACTTGATTGACCGATAAAAAGAGTATCGTAATTTCAAAGTACTTTATCGGAATAACAACAATTCATACAATTATTTTCTATTTTCAAAACTTTTTCGCTGTTTATTAGTAATAGAAATATTGAATGAGTGTGAATTAGAATAATGGCAACTATCTTTTTTCCATATATTGTTAATGTATATAGAATAGTATTTTACAAAATTATTAAAAATATCTTAAATGTAATTACGATACTTTTTTTGATGCCGTTAATACGTACCTTACAATTTTTTTATAAACATTTCTTTGTCTTGCAAACATGTCATACAATTTTAAAGCATATCACTTTAGTATAAAATTATTTCTAAATCTTAAAGATAATTAATGTACAACTTCTTCATGGATCAAGATATGCGAAGTCACCTTATTTTTACAATACTTATGATAAACCATGTGCTAAAAATTTGCATCGAACACCAAGTTCGATGCTTTTTTCTGAGAACTTTCTTCCACAACTCCAAACTTTTTATATTCGCCTACCTTCTTCTCAAAGAAATTTGTCTTGCCCTCTAAGGAAATGAGGTTCATGAACGAGAACGGATTTTCCGAATTATAAACCTAAAATTAACAATATAAAATTATCTCTATTTTAATTACATAAAAATTAAAAGAAAGTTAAAGTAAGGTAAAAACTGTTCATTATCACAATAGCCATTATCAATTAGATCATGTAAGGAAACAGGAAAAGAGTAATAAATGCAAAGTGTACGAGATAATAAAATTTGTCTACAAACCTTTTCAAATCCTAATGCAACGAACAATCTGTCTGCAACAAATTCAATGTAAGTACACATGAGTGTACAATTCATTCCTATCAGTTCAACTGGCAACGCCTCTGTTAAGAATTCTTTTTCGATTTCCACAGCATCCATTATTATTGATTTTACGCGCTCAAACGTTGGCTTTTGTATAATATGTTTAAACATTAAACATGCAAAATCGCAATGTAATCCCTGAGAAAAAAGTAATAAAATAATTAAAACACAGATGCATGAGGTGCACTTTATAATTTGATATTAATAAATTAATTTTTTCATTATAATTTAGGATATTAATATTTTTAATTACTTGTAATAATCAATTATAAAGTTAATTATTAATAATTAAACTATTATTAAATATGCATGGATAAAATTAATAATTTAATGTGTAACTTAATAATTACTAAATAATAAATATAAATGTTTTATCATAAATATAGATATAATTAATATACTAACTTCGTCTCGTGAGATGAGTTCGTTACTGAAAGTAAGACCTGGCATAAGTCCTCGCTTTTTTAACCAGAATATCGCAGCAAAACTGCCACTGAAAAAGATGCCCTCAACTGCCGCGAATGCAACAACACGCTCGGGAAATGCAGCACTCTCATGATTGATCCAGTTTAATGCCCAATTAGCCTTCTTCCTAACACAGGGAAGCGTCTCGAGCGCATTAAATAAAAAGTCCCTTCAAATAAGACACATTAATTAAAATATTTTCCGTGATTAAAATAATAATAAAATTAAAAGTTGCTTGATATTATACCTATAAATATATAAAGCAAACAAATATAATTATCGATATATTATAACTTGTTATAATTATATTTGCATATTTACTTTTCTTTCGGATCAGAGATATAAGTTTCAATGAGCAGAGAATACATTTCAGAATGAATATTCTCGATGGCAATCTGGAAACCATAGAAGCAGCGTGCCTCTGCGATTTTCACTTCTTGACTGAATCTTTCAATTAGATTCTCATTGACAATACCGTCGGAAGCCGCAAAGAACGCTAGAACGTGAGATATGAAATATCTTTCGTCGGAATTCAGCTTTCCATCCCAGTGCTTCTTGTCCAGCTGTTCAGAAATTAAAAATACGTTATAAAGAATTCGAGAGAAAAAACTTGTAAAATCTAATCTAAGTCTTAGTTCGGTTATCTTTTATTTATAAATTTATGAAGTCATTCGTTCTGAAGTCTTATCGTTTAAATACTCACTTTGTGGAGAGCTACTTCTTCTACAGTCCAAAAGGAAGCCACGGCCTTTTTGTACATGTCCCAAATATCAGGATATTGAATAGGGAAAATTACAAAGCGATTTGGACCTTCTTGGAGCAACGGCTCCAGTTCAGGATCGAACTCCTCCTTCAATTGCACCTTTCGCACAGCCTTCGTCTTGGAAAGCTGTAAATGTATTATTATCTCATGAATGAAATGTACATATATTTTACCCATAAATACAAAAACTAAATAAAGGATATTAATGTACAGTATCATAAACACAATTCAGTACATTAATGCCGCCTAAACTTTGGATATTGATCTTCTACAGTTGTTTTCCACTCTAGACCCACATCTTCTCTTATATTACGTGAAAAGCAGCATCAGAATAAACGTAGAATGCACGTATGACAGATGTAGAATATATATTATACAAGTATGGATAAAATAATAGATTATATGCGAACATCCTACATTTGTCAGCGCATTTTGTTTTTTTTGTTTATCACCCCTCTTAATATGATATTAGGCATGTCGAGAAAACACATGTTTAGAATGTGAGACAAATGTAGATATCAATTGTAGAAAATTATAAAAAAAAGTATTATTTACTTCAGTTTTTAATCCATGATCTTGAGAAATAGTCGGGGATATGCACGATTTCTTTGGTGATGTCTAAAAACAGAAAGCAATATTAATTTAAATGATATAATAATAATAATATATTCGAAAAAATTTATAATAATGAATAGCAGAATTAGCAACTATACTATTATATAATTTATATCACTTTTGCCTTCCCACATAAACCTGACTTATATCTATTTATTTATGATTTAATAATAATACAAAAAACTAAGTTATATTGTGTCATCAAAAGAAAACTTTGTAACAATCATTTAATAAAAAATGTAACATTTTAAGATCTTAAATGTATTTAACTTAAATCCAGCATTATATAAGTATAAAATATCTGAATTGTAATTACGATACTTTTTTCATTAATATACTTTACATATATATTTTATAAACATTTCTTTGCTTGCAAACATGACGTATACTTTCACAACATATCACTAATATATAAGTGCTACACAAGGAAATTTATTTTAAAGTTCTATGAAGCATTACATTATCCATTACATAACAATATATTACATTAATACATGCAATACGTTCTAATGTGTAAGACCTTCACACCTTCTAATAGCAAATAGTATCACAAGCATTTTTCTTGATACAAGATATTCTTACTCTATGCATGAAATAGCAGAAATTCTTATCACAGTCGTAAACTATCTCATATTATCATAAAATCTAACTACAATTATATTTAAACAAAAGAAAAAAGAGAGTAAAGAATGACAATAAAGGTAACAAAAACTTGTGACCAAAAGAAGAGACAAATCAGCTTGGTAAACATAAAGCAAATAAAATTCTTGTTTAATAAAATAGAAAACAAGAATGAAGAGTGAGAAAGAGGGAATCGTGGAAGTAAAATACAACGTTGAACATTGCTGCCTGTTGGCATAAATGTTCAAGAGAAGAAGGAGGAAACCGAAAGGAGCTTGCCGAAAAGGCCGATAAATAACTTACATGCAACGATACATCCTCAAGGTGCTTGCGAACGTTCTCCTTGGTAGATTCGTGCAACGCCATCGTTATTGGAACGTTTCTGTAATCTTCGAGCCACGACTTCAGATGGGACCAACCCGTAACCACGATGACGACGACGAACTGCGAGCAACTTGAAGCAACCACAGGAACGTTGCCGCCGCAATTACGCGGTAAAATTATCTCGATTGGATCTTATTGGCCTGCGATTCCAGCATTTCGCGCGTAAACCGCCGACCACCAATCAGCTGATCGCGTCTTGCCGCCAAATCTACCAATTTTTATATTTTCCTTTCTTTTCCTTAATATCTTGTTCATCTCATCGAAAATATTCGCAAATAACTTCTTCGCGGATGAAAAATACCGTTCCTCGCAATTAATCATCGTCATAAGGTGATCTCTAACCATATTTTAGCATACCTGTTGTCAGTGAAAAATCTAAGAGCGGACATGTGAGGTAATTGAGTGAAACATCTGGCGAGCGCTTTTATGTACAAGCATGGACGTTGAATTACGTAGCCAGACATTTGTTTCAGTCGGTAACACGCTACGTTTGGTTCTGTTCCGTACTATGTCCATAAAATAAAAGTTAGATAAAACCGAATAATTACATCTTCTTCCAAAATTAAACAAAAGAAGCACCGAATTAATTTGCGTACACTGAGGTGCATAAATGACTTCCTTTTTCGGTGTAGATAGGTGTAAACGAAGCATACATTCCACCACGCAGATGGCGCGCTTATCTACACCATTTACACCGAAAAGGGAAGTCATTTATACACCTCAGTGTACATACCTAATATATCACGTGCATAATGTTGCACTTTACGTACTGGATATATATTTGTCGAATGCGGATTCTCAGTCACCTTCTAAAAAAATATCGAGATATAAAAAACATTGATCACTATTTATACACTTTATATGAAAGCAAAAGGAAATATATTCAAAAATAAGCGATGTACAAAAGTACGAGAAGCACGAAAACGCCGAGCGATCGAATTGCATCGAAAAAGTAGGAATTACTATCAAACTTAGTTGCTGCATAAAGACAACTGTTGAATATTTTATATTTGAACATTATATAAATAAGATAAAAAAAGAAAAACATATGTATTCTTTTCAATATAATTTAATATATATATAATTTAAATTTAAAATTTAATTTATAGAATATAATTTAATATAATAGTTTCTTTTTAATATACTCCTCAAATTAAAAAACTGAAGATCTTTAAAGAAGCATAAATATAAAGATTTAAATATATTAAAGCTATGAAAAATTATTTCTGTTATTTCTGACGTGATATGTAATCATATATTTACTTACTAATCTTTTTACATTATTACAATTAAACTTAGTTTTGATTTTAAAACTTTGAGGAAAACATGATTATCATATGTTTTACAGAATTATATTACATATGTATATAATTAAATTATATTACATATGCATATCATTGAATTAATAAATCCAAGTACTATTTCTATTGAATTAATATCACATCAATGTAAATAGATAATAGTAAATTTTACATTTTACTCTTTGTTGCGAGAACCAAGAACACCTGGGAGATCGTTGCAATAAACCATATTTATTTGAATAATAATTAGAATAGTAAATAGATACAATAAAGAACGCTTTTAGCAGGCCAATTTCCCAATAATGGTAAACTATACATGTCTCTCTTTCCGTTCTTTTCCACTTGAGACTGATGCATTTCAAGATATACGCGCATCTCCGATCTGAGTAAAACAATCTTTGTAACAATTATTAATTATGAAACAACAATCTTTTTTTGTGATAAACACGCAATTACACGATATCGTTAAAACAATTAAAAGCAGCATTAAGAACTGTACAATAGACGGATTAAATCACGCTGAACGCTTGAAAACAGTTAAAATTTCTTTTTCCCATTTTTTTTTGTTCAGATATAAGCAACATTCAGACATAAAACGGCAATTATGCCGCTTTCGTCATACTAAAACAACGAAATTCCATACACTCATTTGCGTATAACTTGAGATTGCATTTGCACGATTCTCCATATTCTGTGTGCTTGAAGAGAAAATTATCATACATCTCGTATTACATGTTTTCGAGACCAGTAGTTTTTTTTTATCATCTGTTCACGCGTATATGTATATGTGTGTATGTGTACATGTGTGCTTTAAATGGCATCAATATCGAAGTCATCCTCATCGGAATCACCATTCACGACGGCAGCGGTGCCAGTGGTAGCAGCAAGTTTCTGAGTTGCCGGTGGCTTCTGTTGTTGCTTCAGCGACTCCTGCTTGGCTCTATCATCATATTCGATCTAAAAAAAAAAGGATCGTACAGCATTAGATATGTCGTTAGATATGCCACAAAATATGTTAAAATACAAGTAATAATAAAAGTTCAAAACGGATTTTCTTCTCAAAAAAATTACAAAGTTACCGTTACGTTAAAAAGAGTAAATCCTTTTTCTCTCTTTCATTTGATAAAATCTATATAATAATGAGGAATATTTACCTCTAAATCGTCGTCTTCTTCATCGGATTCTGACTCCTCTTCCTCCGCAACTTTTAGCCATGTTAAGAATGGTGCGGCCCGATCGTGAATTTCCTGAGACAGATCCTTTGAGACGTATTTCTTACTGACTTTGCTCGACCACTCGTCAAATGCCTTCTCCTCCAGGATGTCAGCATCATAAAACAACTAAAAAATACGTGTACAAACAGTTTAAATTAAATCCTAATTTGATCTTTGTAAAAATTTTGTAATACGTAGAAATACTTAATAATGAATAATTTATCTCCAAGATAAACAAAAATTTTAATAACATTATATAAAGTTATAGAAAGATTATATAAAATATAGAAAACAATTGCAGAGAAATATGAGAAAAATAGAAATTTACTAAAAATATAACACTTTTATCAAGAATGTACAGAGAGAGAGAGAGAACGACTAAACATTTTCTACATTTTAGAGCACATTATCAATTTAAAAACAGCTGTTTAATTATAAAATTTGTGAAATATAAACAGAAAAAGTTCACTATTAGTGCTACGTGTGATGCTTCAAATCACTCATAAAAGATCAGTATCATAATAGCGATTTTTTAAATTTTATTTTCATAAAAATAATCTTTCTAATATCAAAAATAAAACAAATATAAAGCAGTCTACGGTGAAAGGTCTTTCAATTATACGGTGAACATGTTAATAAAAGTTAATTACACGCGCGCGTAAATTAATAATATATTAAATTTTCCATAACATATTGAAAGTTTGACATATTAAAGAGTCAATTAAAATTATGTAAAACGTGCAAATTATTATGTTATACGAAGGCCGAATTTAATCAGTATTATATTGCAGATTTTATTATATTTTTGATTTTAATTCACTTTTTGCCCGTACATTCACACTACATGCACAACACTTTTTAAATATTTTTTAAGTTTGCCACTTTACCTTGAGAATTCCAGGGACCTTGGGCATCAATGCATCCTTATGCAGTGCGATTACTTGCTCGATACCCCTGATAAGATATTTCTGTGCCTTGATGTCATCATGAGTGAAGCGTAGCAACAAAACACGGTATTTTTTCGCTTGCGCAGCAATGCTCTGATCAAACAGCAATTCGGCGAGAATCAATGGTGCTTTGGTCTTGATCTCCAGTCGTTCTGCTTCGGCGATAATCTCCTTGTGATTGTTATCGAGTTGACCGGCATCACGGCGGCACTTGACTAGCTTGTAGAACATATCCATGCGTTCCTTCTCGCTTTTATCGAGGTCATCACTGATGGTCATACCCTTCGCACCGTCTGTCAGGTCCTGCAGACGAGCTCTAACCGCCTCCTCGGATACATCCACCGCCCATTTGTCATCATCGTCATCATTATTGGCCGTTCTTTCAGGTGGTGGTTCCACCACGTTGTCTGCGGTGTTGTTGAGCTCATTTTCCGGAGAACCAGATCGATCATTGCCGTTGGTAGTGACAGCAGTGGCCGCAGTCGCAGATGCAGCTTCCCCGTTGGCACGTTTTGAGCGTTTGCCACGTTTACCTTCCGTTAATGAACTACCCTGTACTGCTGGGTTCAAGCTTGGCGGATTTTTTAGAATGTACGTGTTCAATTTGTGATTGCTCTCCAAGAGACCATGATGGCCACAAGCCTTGCAACCTTGGGAAATGGTGCCCCTCTTCGAGCTGACCATCAGCTCGGTTTCCGGATTGTCGCAAGCAGGGCAGAGAACATATTTCCGGATAAAACCGTCCAATAAATCCTGAAGTTTTGTGGCATCGTGCGAGCCGTTAACGATAAAGCGTTCGTTCTTGAAGTCGAATTGCGTCTGTGCACCCAGTTCGCAGCCGAAGTATTTGGTTGGATATGTGGCTGGACGGCCGATCGCCTTTGCTACGTCCACCATGTTAACAATTACCGTTTTGATGCCATTTCCCTTGCCCTCCACTTTTGCTTGAATCCGCGGCATCTTGTAACGGTAGAAGGCATCACTGACATTGCGGTTAACATTCACGCTCCCCATCGTGACTGATGTTTCCGTCTCCTCTTGCTTTTGACAAACTGAACTTCTCTTCCGATTGACAATAATCTCTGATGAGACGTCGTTGTGAAAGTATTAAAAAATTGCAACAAGAAGATAGTCTCTCAAGCGGCTGATGATGTCGAGTACGTTATCCAATCTTCTTTTTTTTTTCAAGTCGGTAATGTCTTCGTCCTAGTTCTTCTAAATCCCCTCTGTTGCACGCTTCCAGCCAGCGACAGTTTGATAGCTGGTGGTGACCAATAGCAGGCAAGGGCTGCTGCTACCCACTCGCGGTGGCTCGTGACAGCGTGTCGAGTCAGGGTTGTTCTGCCTCTTCTCAAGGTTGCAATCTTTATTAGCGGTAAGGCGTGTCGCGCCGCTACCCGCTGCTGACGCCAGTCACGTTTCTCTGAACGGTTGTAGCTTCCGATGCCTATTACTGCACAAGTATACATTAATATCTTAAAGGCTTATCATCAGTTAATTTTAATCATAAGTTGAATCAAATAAAAAAGAAAGACCAGAAATTTAATTTTAAAAGATTTGAAAAAAGAAACTTGCTACAGTAATATCGTGTCATACATTTTTTTAAATTAATTATATCAAGATTAAAAATCAAAGGTGGCTAGTTTCATAATCATCAAAGTTCATATTCACCTGGAAAATTTTGAAGTTCTGTGTTTGGGCAGAATCAAATGGAGGTTTAAGAACCGTTGGATGGTATCTTGATGCCTCGGGTGTTGCCTCGGTTTCGCGGTGGCGGGCGGGGTACGGGGATAGTCTTCAATGATCATACACGCTGCCTGTCCGTCGCTCGTCGCTCTAAGAAAGCCTGGCGATTGGTGGTACCAGGTTGGTGATAATGCCGACGTTAACTCGCGGGTTAAGTCGCGCGGAAACAAATGATCGTGGGTAGTGATGGTGTTGCCGTTTAATGATCGTCTGTCGGATGATAACGCTCTACCGTCGCCGTCGCCTTTGCTACACGCCAATCCTTTCCTTCTGGATGATATCCTGGATGTTTCTACGAATGACGGAAAATGGACCATTGATTCCTTCTGTTGATCTCGAAGTGCGATGCTGAGCTTCTATTCTATTTTACAACAAAGTTGAAACATTTCCCAATTCGAATGGCAATTGGCAAATATATTAAAAGTCATCTTTTCACATATTCAAGCAGTGTAACTATTATGTTTCTTGCGCTAACCTCGGGATCATATTAATTACGGAATTAAGGGTGTATTCCATGTGTAGAGGAAAATAAGGAAAATCTTGCAGGTCGTTTTTTTATCCATGCAGGTTCGGTCTGCTAAAAGCGCTCACGTGATACAGAACCATGGGGATGAATTCCGGGGGAATTTTCGGGCATAGATGATGTCATCAGACCGGTGTGTCTCATCCGGTTAGGACGTTAACGATCATCCGGATGATTTTCGGGCGAAACGGACTGTATCAGGATCATGATAGTGAAAGTCGCAAGGACTGAATGGGACTGAATGTCCTTCTTGAAGATGTTGAAGATCGTGAAAACAAAATTGCGATAAACAGATTAAGCTCCCTCCTCTCCTTTTTAGTAATCGAACAAATGCAATCACGATAAAATAAAAACTCGCTCGAAGTGTATTAAACGGTAGCCTAACAACTAAATGGCAAAAACTTATCTAAAATGATTAAACTTGATATTAACGCGTGAAACGTATGCAATTTTCAACATTTTATTTAATTTAATAAGAGCTTAATAATTTTATTTAATGTAATAAAAGTTTAACTAATCCTTATATTATAAGGATAAATATTTTATTTTAACTTATTTATAATAATACTTTTTCCATTACACTGACGCGAAAAAGGTTGATTTAGTAATGCATATTTACTTTACAAAACTTATATATAGAAATCACATACGAAGTTATACGATCGCTACAAATACTTTGAAATCAATGTTGTCTTCGCATTAAGATAAAAGGACAAAGCAAAGACGTTACAACACGATATACATAAGACATTCCGAAGGATAGAATGTTCTATTCTATCAGCCAGTATATTTGAGATATGCAAATGCAAATACGACGCGATACGCATTTCAGTCTGGTATTGTAGAGTGCCACTCGTATTTCTACACGCTCAATTGCAGCCGATGCAGTTGTTTACAATAACTGTACGTTATTAATATTGATTCTTGCGCTCCATTTACAGCGCTATAAGCGGCGCTTTCGTGGTTATTAGATACCTTAAGACACTATTGAGACACGCTGGCATGTATCAAGACAGAATTAAATTATATTTCGTATACCGAGTAAGTATGACAAGTGCATAATCGAACATGCAAAACGTTCAGAAAACTTGTAGTAAATGAGGTGCAAGTTTTTAGACAATACTTTTAGAAAATAGCTGACCGAATAGAACATAATAGTGGCGTAATATATAATCAGAACGTTACGGAACAACCGATATATTGTTATAATAACAACGAATATTATCGCGAATTTACAAAGTAAAGTGTTTGAAAAGATGAAAATCTTTGCTTCGCGTCTTCGTCGCGAGACTGGTGTCAACGTGTCACGAGAAAATCGTTGAGAAGCATTATCAAGGGTGTTTACGAGTGAATACCGAGTGTTATGCCGCAGCCTATTAGCAAATCTCGGCAGTCAACGCGGTGGGGGAGTGACGATCGTTCGCGGTGAACTCCCTCGGGGAATCGCGTGTGCACCAGGGAGCGGGAGTTACCTGCTCGGTACAGACGCATAAGTCGTGATTTGCGACGGTGACGCGGCTGCCGCAGTCGCTGTCGTTGATCACCAGGTGTACCCAGATCTTTTTCCCTCGACAGCACACTCCCGGAGCAGAGAGGGAGAGAGAAGAACGACGAAGTCCGAGAGCAGACAGATAGACAGACAGAGTTAGAGAGAGAAGGGAAAAGTGGAGCAGGTCTGTCGTGTCGCCGAGAGAGAATCGATTCTCGCGCAGGGGTAGGCTCGCGAGTCGAGGAGGTCGGCCTCTCGCTAGCACAACTGGACTAGTCGCTCGTCTCTTCGTGGTTTGACGACTCTCGGGACCCGGGTCGGTCTACCCTGCGGTGCGCACGCGTCTTCGGCACCAGCGCCGGTATATTGATCCGGGTAACGGCGCCGATTCGTACGCCGATGTCTCCTCTAGAGAAAAGTAATCTTCGGGCAAGGTCACTCTACGTCTACTACCGAGTGCTCGGCTCGGTTCGTAGTAGCTCGCCGATCGAACGACGGATATCTATACAATGAACACGACATTAATACACACTCGCATGCGCGAGATTAGATTAATCTCTCAAAATTGAATCCTAATCCCGTGAACAAGAATTGAACAGTGCCTCGTAGAAATATCTTGCGGTTGGCTGATCAGTGGGAGTGATTCTGTTTAATGATTCACGAGTAACGTGAAAGACCTGGTGGAAGGTCGTGGAATAGGTTGACCCAGGTCCGGACCAAATTGGAAATCTCGTTACGATTTTCGTTTACGGTTTTCCTGACTATCTCTGTGTCCAATTAAATTAAATGGCAAACATATTTTGAATAATGTGCATGTGTGCGTATTGAATAAACAAATATTTAATTTGATAAATAATTTAGAAGTTTTGTTTATGCTGTTGTCGATCGTGAGTGTCGGCTTGACAATCCCCGACAAATGCTTTCCTCGCCATGAAACCCGTTCTGGCATGCTTTTGCTTTTGCTTGCGAGAAGCTGCTGGCGATTCGGATTCAGAGAAAGTGAATGCGCGTGACTTGTAATGTCACTTCATTGCTGACAAAAACACATTCCCTTCCAATAAATATTATCATATCGTTCTTAGAAAGACAACACATCTCTCTCGGCTGCACTATAGCAAATGGCAAAGATTATTTTATGTTATCTCTATGAAATATTATGTATAATGTTACATATGTTTTATTTATATCGATATATATATATACGGCACATATATCGCAAAACGTAGAATTGCAACGCGATAAATCGCAGAGTATTTATTCGTATGCGAGATGTTTGTATTGCGGAAATTTTATGTCTCGTACTGACATGAGAACCACTAACGTTTGATTAAGAAGTATTATTTTGCATCGTTATCGAAAACGCTATACATGTTTAAGGGTCAAAGCGGCAGGCCATCTTAGTCAGATAAATACAAAAAACATCTTGCGATTCTCGTGCGAACAAAGGAGGAACATTTAACTTATCACCGTTTAATGAAATAATCTCAAATTATCTTTGCAACTTAAAAGCACCTATTCCTTTGAAAAAGTACATAGGATGCAACAAAACAATGTTTTTAATTCTTAATTAATACACTGTGCTTTTATTCTTAATATTTATCATTATTATTTAATTTGAAGAAGAAAAGAGAAATAATGAGAGCAAAAGCGCGCGTATACGCAGAGAGGGAGAATTAAAAATTTTTAAATATCTATTTAAATAGCTATCTAGTTAAATAATTATTTATATTTTTTCTTGTCCATCCATATAAAATATTATAAATTATTCATACACATTTTAATGCTGTAGAAATGTTCAACCTTCAGAGATAAAATTTTCTGTATTGATAGCTGATCGAAGAAAAGTTTCGTTTATATTTATTGATAGGAGTGTATAAATAATATAAATACAGATTAATTCTCATTGCCCATCACGATGAAATTAAGAGAGAAAGAGTAATGGAAAAACAAAAACTGCGAAATAGAAAAATTCTTTACGATTATTTACATATAGATTGTTTAGCCTCCGATATTCACCGATAGCTATTTAAGCATTTTTTTATAACGTCATGTAATCTAATTAAATACATATATCAAACATCTAAATCTAAATAGTGGAAATCAGAGCATTACAGATGTACCGTGAAAAATAATATCTTTATTAAATTGTAATATAAAATGAATTTTATTTAATTTTATTAATCAAGTAGATTTATCGTAAATTATGAGATTAATATTAAATTTAATATGTATTAACTTTTATCTGCTTTATTAAATATTTGGATAAAAATTTGTCACAAAAAAAAAAAAAAAATAAATTGAAACAAAATTGTGATTATATCAGATAAGGTTACCATTGATAACAATAAATATTTAATATCACTGCTGATATCGTATCTTAATTGTTAGAGATTTCTTGGATATAAGATATTACAAACTGATCGATTACAATTTAAATAAAATTCTATAGAAAAATAGCGTAATCGATATTATCCCAACATATTTAGTGAACAAAAATGGCAGATATGCATTGTAATATCTAATTTAAGCGATAGACGAGTTACTAAGCGATCACTATTGAACCAGTGGAGTACTTATCATTAGATGACACAGCAATTCGCAATTTGTACGATATGTAAACGACGTACGAAGCATTCGTTCGTAAATTCGTTCGTTCTTTCTTTATCTACTCTTTATTGCGACAATTACTACATTTACACGAGCGCTACTTCTGTAGTAACTTACTCGAATTATAGTAACTTACCCCGTTTACACGCAGTGAATTATCGGTTTACCCCGTTTACACGCAGAGAATTATCGTAAGTTATTATAATTCGAGTAAGTTACTACGAAGTAGCGCTCGTGTAAATGTAGTAATTGTTACATTACGAAATAATGTATAAATATTCATATACATATTTCAAGGGGAGCTATTGTATTCTATGTATTTCTTTAACCGATATTAAAATATCGATTATTTAAATAACGAGATATTATAATACATTTCTGGCATTTTGATTTATTAACATTGATAAAGACGGGCAAGCGAAAGATTCATGATACTTTATACTTGAAAAATCTTTGAAAATGGAGATGTGAGATATCAGCAATCAACATATTGAATGTTTTTTAATGTTATCAGAAGTGCTTGAAACACTAATGGAGATGAAAAAAAAAGATATTTCTGGGATTTTGTTAATCTTATAATCTTAAAACATATACAATTTTCATATAAAACACGAGAGGGAGAAATGAGAAAATGGATAATCGATGGTTAGGCATGACGACATAGGAAATTATTCAATAAGTTTCTCACGTTTTTCCAAACGAGCATGTCATACCGCGAAGTTCAAATATTTTATGTAGTTATATAGCTTAATCATTGTGTAATATCATTTTCAAATGTTCGCAGCATGCAAATTTGTAATGCGAATACATCGGACGCGTGATGCAAATTGTTTACAAGAATATCTGTTATTCGTCTGATCCAACGCTGTACATTCTGAATGTAACTAATAAATAGACACTGCCGAGCAACGATACAACAATAAAGCACTTGCTTCGAGTTAATCACTATGTTCCCACAGTACCTTCTTCTTCTTAATGTAGGAACGTATTGAAGATATGTTGCGAAGAACAAACAGATAAAGGCCAAGATATTTGCACTAGATACCTATGTATTTTGGGGCTAAACTGTTCGTTTGATTTTTGTATAAACAAACAGATGTTCAAGCTTCGAAGACTACATCGAGGCGAATCCATCAATAAAATATCGCAACATTGCAGGATCAGTTTCGAATACATGACATGTGAAGCTTTACTTCCTCAAGGTGCAATACACATTTTCCGATGCGTGTTTTCGATCAGCAGGGAACATCGCAAAAAAAAAACGCGTTTATCCAGAAATACAGTCGCATGCGGTCGCGACATTCCTTTTATCGGCGGGGCCGATCATCGATAAGAAGGTATCAGTTTTGTGTCCAACACGGGAGCCACGAGTGCGACCGAGCAAGCAGGGCCGAGATACGTGCAGCGTGTGCGCAATTCGCGAGACCGGTTCAAGAGAGATTCTTCCCCGCGATGGCAATGACGCATCATCGTTCATGCGACACGCACTCGAGGCGTCGTCGTCGGAGAAGAGGGACACGCTTATTTCCGTAGGAGAGCAAGGGGATCATAGTTCGCTCCCTCACTCGTGCGCATCGTGCCTTATGGATGTCCAAAATGGCTGATCGCTAAAATTAGCGTGCACGAGCAAGAGAGCTGAGCGACAGAGAGAGCGAGAAAGAGAGAGAGAGAGAGGACGAGGGAAAGCTCACCTCGTTGTCGAAGTAAAGTCATATAAAATGGTATCGCCCTGCTGGACGGCCGCCTTCTAGCGTGAAAATCTTCCGCTCGGGTGAGCCGAGATACGGGACAGATGGATCGTCCTCCTCGGGAACAGTCCGACGTGTCCCGGGTGGTGCTTGCGTTGCTCTGATCGATCAGGGTCAACGAATTGCGCTGCGGGATGCCTCGCGAATGGAGAGTGGTCGCTCAAAGCAGTCTTGTGCTATTTTCCGCCGTTGCTCTGCTGGGGATCGTCGGTCGCTAAAAGGAATTGGCGAGGACTCCTGTTGTTGACAGATTCCTGTGAATACCACGTCGTACTCGACCAGAAACGTATCGAAACTGAAACGTGCTAAACCGAGACTGGCTGAGAACCTAACTGAGTCTGCGCTGCAGGACAGTATGCTCGCATATGACTGCCGCCAGCGCCACTCGTCCCGCAGTGGTGATATCGCGTATCACCTTGAAGATGTCCGCCGATACATCAGCAAGGTGAGAGAAGCTGACGAACTCCGAAATATTTTTGACTTTTAATTTATTTATTAGCAAATTAAATTAAAATTGACATTGATGATCCAGCACAAACTGTGTATTATTATACTGATCCATGGTAAAAAACTTGTTTTCAAGGGGAAGAATAGAAAATTTATTTATTGCTCATCCCGGAGGAATGTGTCCTACTTTTACTGGTAAAGAACCCTTTATTGATTTAAATAAAGAAAATCGTAATATAATAGTAATTCTTCAATAAACCTGTTTATTACTGGAAAATAAAAAATCAACAAAAAAATAAAGAGCTTAATCTACAACACAATATTGCGAGACAGAGTTAGAAAGTTCAAAATAATGAAAAATATAAACATACCATACCACGTACAGAGAGATTGTATTTTATAATAGTTAATATAATAATAAACAAAAAATTATTAAAGTTAACAATAATTTCAAAAAGGAAAATGATCTTATATTAGTAAAACTAATTGAAATATGAAATAAATAAAAAAACTTCATTATTTGAAGTTTTTTTATATTAATATAGCCTATACGTTAAAAAGTTTTAGTTATTATAAATTATTATTTATAATTATTTATAACTAATTACTTTTATTACTTATTATTATTTATACTTATTTAGTAAAAATAACTAACTATAAGACCAAAGGCACTTATAATAAGAACACCAATTAATAGGATGACTATAATTGATCCTCCACATGTTTGACAAATAATTATTATTCAATATTGCTTGACCTGCTAAATTCCTAGAAAGTTTGCAGTGTTCTCTCTTTCTTTTGTTTCAGGTGATGGAGTAGTTTATCTTGATCTTGTTCATTACTATTACTCATTTTTAAATTACTGAAATTGTTTTGTTCATCATCAATGACAATTAATTGTTCTCCTTCAGTTGTTTTTCAATTGTTTTTCTTATTTCTTCTGATGTTTGTGATGGTTCTTGTCTTTTACGTGGACTTGCAGTGGTTACTGTTGGTATTGCACTAGCAGCTATAGCAATTGCCCCTAATAATATTAAGATTGTTTTACTTGTCATTGTTAAGTATCCTTTCTTTGTTAGTTTATTCCTCACCTGCAAATATTATATGCCTTTTTTAGCAATAGTATATATTTAAATAGTATATATTTAAAATAATTATAAATAAGTTTTAAATTATTTTAATAAATAAATAATAATGAATTATTCACCGTTCTTTCAGGCGGTGGTTCCACCACGATGTCTGCAGAGTTGTTGAGCTCATTTTCCAGAGAACCAGATTGATCATTGTCGTTGGCAGTGACAGCAGTGGCCGCAGTCGCAGCTTCTTCGTTGACATGTTTCGAGCGATTGCCTTCCGTTAATGAACTACCTTGCACTGCTGAATTCAAGCTTGGCGGATTTTTTAGAATGTACGTGTTCAATTTGTGGTTGCGCTCCATGATGCGACCATGATGGCTGCAAGCCTTGCAATCTTGGAAAATTGCGCCCCTCTTTAAGCTGACCATCAGCTCGGTTTCCGGATTGTCGCAAGCAGGGCAGAGAACATATTTCCGGATAAAACCGTCCAGCAAATCCTGAAGTGTTGTGGCATCGTGCGAACCGTTAACGATAAAGCGTTCATTCCTGAAGTCGAATTGTATCTGGACACCCAGTTCGCAGCCAAAGTATAGGGTTGGATATGTGGCTGGACGGCCGATCGCCTTTGCTACGTCCACCATGTTAACAATTACCGTTTTGATGCCATTTCCCTTGCCCTCCACTTTTGCTTGAATCCGCGGCATCTTGTAACGGTAGAAGGCATCACTGACATTGCGGTTAACATTCACGCTCCCCATCGTGACTGATGTTTCCGTCTCCTCTTGCTTTTGACAAACTGAACTTCTCTTCCGATTGACAATAATCTCTGATGAGACTTCGTTGTGAAAGTATTAAAAAATCGCAACAAGAAGATCGTCTCTCAAGCGGCTGATGATGTCGAGTAAGCGATCAATCTTCTTTCGTTCAAGTCGAAGTATTGTCTTCGTCCTGATCTTCCCCTCTGGAAATCCCCTCTGTTGCACGCTTCCGGCCAGTGACAGTTTGATAGAAATAGAAAAACAGTTTGAAGTCCGTCCGGTCGATAGCGATAGTGATAAATAAATGGGCAGAACTGGCAGAAGTGCGATTCTGTAATGATAACGATAGCGAAATTATCGTTAAAAAGTTAGCAGGCGATAATATAAAGCGAAAGCGATAGTGATAGCGATGGCACGGCAATAGAAGCAGAGACTTCCAACATTAGAAAATACATATGCAGAATGGAAAACGGAACGAGCGATAGCAACAAAATTTCCAAATTTCGCCCATCCCTACCCAGACAGCACAAAATGTCCTCAGGATTATCCTGAATATGTCCAGGACGATTCAGGATATTTCGAGGATGTTTTAAGATATGATTCTAAATTTGTTTTATGAAAATTTAGTATGTATTTATAATTATTTTCAATTATGTAAAATATTTAACATAATTAGAAATTTTGAATATTGTAATAAAATATAAATATCCACTGGATAACCACAGGATGTTTGTAAAATATATGGCCTGTCTATATTATGTCAGATAGATTATAACGTCCTAAAATTATCCTAAACACATCCAGGATATCCTGAGATTCCCGCCTCTAATTCACCAAGCGACCGATAGATGGCCAGGCAGGCGTGACGTTCTCGCAAGAAACATTTGCGTTATCACCTTATAAATAACCATCCGGAAAACCGATCCAGTACTCTTTTCTTCTTCTTTTCTTTTGAAATCATTATTGCTTGAAGTGATATCTCGTTCCACAAGAGTGAGATTCCACTATACGAAATTTAGAAAGTAATTCATAAAATATAAAAATCTAGTTTTTTACAAAAATGTGACTTAACTCTGTCTATCTTTGAGGCACTGATATATAGAATTGATAAATACCCATACAGCACAGAAATCAATTAGGACATATATCCTGTGGACGTCCCTGCGACGTCCCTGGAGCTTCTGTGCTGTATGGGTTTCGTCCTTGAAACGTAAGAATAATGTCCCAACATATCCTATAGAAATCCTTAGGATATTTCATAGGATTTCCCTCGATATTCCAGAGGATCATATACGGCTATCATTTCCTCTTCCTCGGGACATCCAGAGGAGATCGAGGATTAAAATGGGATATCCTCAGGATATCACACATGTACGTCCTGGATGTTCTTTGGATGTCCTTAGGACATCCTTGTGCTGTCTGGGTATCGGCCTCTCAAATATCTGCATTTAAAGCTTTGTGTCCACGATGCTAGAAATCGATCCGAGATCTCGATCCAAGAAATATGTGACCAATCAACTTGCAGCTTTTTCATAAAAGCTACAAATTGATTTCTAGCATCGTGGGCACTAAGATTTAAGTACGTGCGACCAATATTTTAAATATATGTGAGTATTTCGTGTTCAAATTTCGCGGTGCATTTGGACCGAAATTTCAATTGGTTGCGCTCATCATGCCGCCGCCGCTATGCGCAATACATCTTTCTTTTTACATCGTGTTCTCTATTCACGTGCGATACGGCACGGAAGAATCGTGCGTTTTAGGTTATTAGAGGATTCGCATAGATAATGTTAAACTGCATCATTGAAGATTGTGCATAATAACGTGGTGCACATTACTTGAGCTTTTTCTTTCTTGATTAATTTACATGAAATGCCGCATGATCCTGCGGATAAAACGCATAGAAAACCGCGTCAGACCAGAGGCACCCCGCTCGGAAGATATGTAAATCTCATATCACTTGGCGTGACACTTTTCTACGGTGGTATATTATACCTTTCCTATAGAAAAAAGTAAGTACTTCGTATGCATTCGTGTATTTTCGGATAAATATTTGTGTTTCGCGTATTCTTCAATTTTATTTATTATTTAACTTTATTTAATTTTGAATCGAAAAATCTTGGAAATAGTATTTACAAATATTAACTTATTCTAGAATTGGAGCATAATTCCTGTAATGAAATTTTATTCCACTATTACAGTGTAATTCCGCTCGCAAATACCGACGATACGTATAAGAAAATGTTAGAAGAGGCTAGAAAAAGGGACTATCTTGTAGACTATCCTCCAATTATGCACGAGCTTGCCGACAAGCTGTTTTGGGAAGGATTATTTAAACCTGAATCAGAGGATGCACAAAAAACTGAACAAGATTAAATAATAGTACACATTGAGTTTTCACATAGATGTATAATGGATCTTAAAGAAGGTGGGTTATGTAAGCCTAGTAGTCCAGAGAGGAGATTACGGTTAAGGAAAGATAAAGAAAGGTATATATATATATATGTGTATATACATAACATGATGTATTAAAACTCAATCCTCAGTCAAACATGTAGTTTTATGTAATAACAAGTACCTTTTTATAAAACATATTTTACGAGAAAGAAATATAAGTAATGTACAAACGATCTTGCAATATTTTTATTGTTTCTTTTTCCTGTTAAAATTAATTCCTGTGAATATTTGTTTTTATGTTTACTTTTTATGTCAACATGTAGAACCTGATAGGGTAATACAAAAATATGTTTCTCTGTATTTAGTGCAGATAATAAGACTCGTCTTTCTACTTCCAATGACAAGTGTGAAAAGAATGATACAACTTGTACATCACAGTCTCAATGTGACGATGATAGTATACTGGACTTCAAATCACCGAAAAGAATGTATTCTGTGCAACCAACAATTATTAGCAGTAATAAGTACACGAATAAGTCGAAAAAAAAGCCGATACCCCACTCTAAATCGAAACCCATTAACAACGACAAAAAAATCGAGGGCAAACCGTCACATAGTAGGAAAATTTTACACGATGTACAACAGCCACCGATCGAATCATCGTTTTTCAAATCGGAGAAAAAAGCAGACCCAGCTGATGTGAAAACAGCTTGCGTGTGTCCGTTATGTTTTAAGAACTTCAAAGATGAAAGCTCGCAAGCTATACATATGAAGAGCTGTGCGATAAAAAATAACGTGTCGACGAAGAAGCTGATGGTTGCGGTGGAACTGCAAGAGCGGCAGGCTGCGGAGAGGAAGTCATTGGGTTTACTTTCCGCCCCTGCGTTACAAGAGAAGAAGAAACCTGCTCCGCGTAAATTGGTAGGTATTTTATACGGAATGACAGAAATGGTTTTGGGGTAGTTTGCGTTTGAATAGGTGTGCTTTTCCAGGCGTCCCACGACGACCCCGATCTTCAGCTTGCTTTAGCACTTTCCAAATCCTTACATGAAAAAGAGGAGATGGAAGAATGGGGTGAACAAATGATGGTTATATCGTCCAATCCGTTATTGCCAGATAATAATGCAGAGCAGTGTCGGAAAACGACGTTGCAGAGCTTTGGATTCATTAGCGACCGAAATATATCACCGGCAGATAACTTGTCCAATAAAACTAAGAGAAGTATGTATTATCTGTATAGTATAATTGCCGCGATCGATAAGTGTGACTACTAAAATAAATTTATATCTTCATTTTCAATCCTCCTTTCTATTTTTTTTTTAAGAAAGACCTATTGAACGGACCATTCTTCAGAGACGTACGGCAGTAGAAAGGGAACGTATTTTAGCAGAGAGAATAGCTGAAATACTTATGGGCTACAGAGATTTCACTCAAGGATTGCAGGAAGAGGAAGAACGGAGTGATAACGTCGAAAAGAAAATTATTATCAAAAATCGACTGCTTCAGGAATTGCGTCAGACTGTAATTACATTCGATTCTTAATTTAGTAGAAACCATTTTGCAAATTTCGAATGTATGTGCATTCCGACATCCATGTCTTTCTGTTTTTCTAGGAGAATACATTGTGGGATAGGACAAGATTAACTGCGTCTGAAAATGTATTTTATGTAGACCAATTATTGCCTCAGACTACGCCGTCCAAGAAAGAACAGAAATTAAGCGTAAGTTGGTTGTTAAGTTAACAAACTATTTATAAAAATACATATGTAAAATATATATAGTAGTGTCATATAACGCGATAGAAGAATTGCTTTGTGTATAACTTAAATCAGCTTCATGTAACACATAATTATATATTATATAAAATGTAATTATATTTTATATTTTATTTTTTTACACAAAAAGCAAAAAGCAAAAGAAGTAGAAACTGTAGAGGCAGCAGTTGATGAAGAGGAATTAACGATTTCTTCGAATGAGATGAAAGCATGTTGCAAGGAGAAAAGATTTCTTGATATATTTGTAAAAAGTTGGGGAGACATACTGAATGATAGTTCCGCAAGTGATATTATCATACTCGTGAGAAACGGCAAACACATTTGGACGCACAAGCTAGTTTTCTACGTACGTTGTGCTAACATCTTACTTGACGTAATTTCCAATGATACAGAATTCGCTACTGCGAAAGAAAAAATTTCTTGGATCGATACGGATTACGACGTCGCTCTGGCTTTTCTAGAGTTCGTTTATTGTGGCGTGATAAACAGAAATTCGAAGGTACTCGATATCGATGCGTCATTATCGAGCATCAGAGGTTTAGCGAGAAAATATAAAGTAAACGATTTGTTTGCTTACTTGCGTCAAAGAGAGCTTACATCTGATGTAACAAAAGTCGAAGATGATTCTAAAAATTGTGAAAACGTGGAAAGTATACGTGAAAATGTGGAAACCACTTCAGGTGTTTTGAAACTAAATGAATCTACTTCCAATACATCGTCGAATCATACGCGTGATGGCTTGGACAACAATCTGCGTCCTCGAGAAGCACTGTTGCAGGAAGATAATATAGATTCTTTTGAAGATAATCACACATCTATAGAGGAGTCCTACGTTCTGGAAAGTGAAAATATTATTTTAATGAAATCACCGGATAAAATAAAATCTAGAAATAACACACCCACCAAGTTTGACTTTAGCGCATCTCCTGACATGTTTGACGATGCGCCTGACGTGACAAAGTATAATGATACAAGCACAATGTGCTCCGAGGAGCAGGAAGATTCAAATATTAACATATTATTAAGCTTGATTAAACAAGATGCAGACGCTGATATCTCTAGTCAAAGATCACCAGTTAGGAGGCCTCGGAGCGCAGAACATTCAGAATCGATCGAAGATACAGCCACTTGTTCGAAAAATGTGGAACAGGATGTAATCGAGATTGATTCGGATTCTGAATCAAATTCAGTGAAACCGCCCACCATTAACAATTCTTTACAGAAAAATTCTTCGAGTGACGCTGCTCAAAGCAGTAAATCGAGTATACCAAACCAGAAAAGTGATCTAACATTGTTCATCGAGAAAATTCAAAGGCAAAACGCAAAATCGGATTCGGATTTAGATACAGATTCCGATATAGAATGTGACGTACAAATATCTCCTATGAGACATAAAAATCCATTTCACATAGACAAACGTATCCCCGAAGATGTTCAATCGAGTAATGCTGAACAGCCAATCAGCACAAACAATAAACCTGGTAGATTAAGTATAATGGAACGATGCATACAGTCATATGCTAACAAAAATCCAGAATTTTATTCTCATTGTTCTAGTGAACGTGAAAATGGCAAGCAAACTGAGACTTTACATCCAATTTCTGTATCCCCTAAGACACTGGCAGAACCTTACGATGATACGTTATATTGCACGAAAAACTTTACTTCACCAGCTGAAAAGGATAGCAACTTAACAAAGCAAGTCGTAACTGCGCCACCATCAGCAACAACAAGTCAATCGTCAAATGAGAGTATTTCTGATGTAGAAGTGAATGAGACAGAGATTTCTATGTATTCTAAATACATGAAAGATCACAAGGATAATAGCATTGCGAAATATCGCGCGGTAATCGAGAAAAATGCATCAGACAGTGATCTGTCTAATGAAAGTACCTCATCCACTTTGGTCAATGAAAGTAATGAAATTGATGAACGTGAGAATGATGAAGTGTTGACACAAGATGTAGATATAATTGTTTCGTCGGATACAGAGATTGAGAGCATATCTTCCAGCGTCAGTTGTCCTGTACAAGACGATGATGCTGATCACGAGAATCCAATGTTTCGTCTCGTGCAACAATCTAAAAAATCAAGAGAGAATAATGGACAAAATATAGAAGATAAAGAAAATGGTCAATCAGTCAGTATTCCAAAAGCCGTGACGACAACTTTAGAGGAACAAAGAGACAGTAGTGGGATAATCGGTTCAAATCATGATAGCGTCAACAGTAGTACAGGTAGCAAATCTGATAATGTAAACCTTAACGCATATTTTACGCAAAACACATCTAGATTAAATAAATCGCGTGATAACCAGAAAGGATTTATCCCAAACTCGACGGCGACATTTTCCAGTCTGGATTTTTCGAATGTAGAAAGTCGATATTCAGACGGCAAAGACTGCAATAAATTTATGTCAGAGTCGTCAAACAATTGTGAATTAAAAAAGTCCATCGAACATTCTTTCAACTTCGAAGACGATATATATCTTGCAAACGTGGACGTCGAGAAATACGAAAAACGAGAACAGCAAGCTTTGGAAAGGAGTCAATCAAGTAGCGTGTTAACTTTGACAGAATTTCGAAAAAGTAATGCACGAAGATGCACTAATAAAAATAATAACAAGAATATCAAAACTAGCGGCATAGCTGACGATATCACGTCTGGAAATTTAGACCGTAATAGAACGTCTTTGACTCAAAATTTTGCAGCTATTAGGACATTTAAGAAAAAATCTTTATCAGAAGGACAGATTAGTAGCAACATATTACGTAATCAGGAGACAACTTTTAAAGATATATCTTCGCAATTGCAATGCAGTTATAGTCAAAAGATTGGAGATGCAAAAATTGAGCCTAAAATATTCGACAAAGATGTTACGCCTTCGCCTCATTACAATAGTATGAGTTCTCCTGAATTGCACGTAAGTTTATTAATAATGATAAATTCCTTTGATTGAAAATATGTTTTTTTGTACGAGTGTATTATTTAATTTCCAGAAAGAAATGAAAAAATACGGATTAAAGATACAAAAGCGTAGCAGAGCTGTAAAATTGTTATCGCACATTTATAACGAGCTTCATCCCTTGATACCTACAACTGAGGTGATTCCAGAAGAAAAAGTCACTGAAATATCAAGCGATGAAGATGATGGCCCACCAAAAAAAAAGCGGAATGTAGAAGATAATTATGTAGAAAAACCCGACAACGTCGAGGGAAATGATGATGAACTGCTTTGTTCTCAGGATAGGTAAACCTAATGTAAATATTAAATATTCTTTTTTGATATATCGTGTACGGTAGATGCAGCGTAATGATATTTATTACAGCAATAAGAGTATAAATTCTTTAAAAGATAGAGTCAGCAAAGAAATGGAATTTTATGAAACCGAATCGTATCCGCCGTTAGAAAATTCATCAGATATTACAAAAGCCTTTACGAAACTGATAAATCTTGACAAAGCTTTGTATAACAAGATATTACAATACGAACCTATAAATATCGAAGAGTTACGTTCCACGTTACGGACACATGGATTCAAATGCAAGCTTCCCAATCTCATGAGTTTTTTGGATGAACAGGTGCGCTTCTTTTTATGCAGTGAAAATGTAGTGATTAAGCATCTTAAGAAGTTATTAAAATAATTTGGACTTTTTTATTTTCAGTGTATTACATTTTATGTACCAGAACAGAGCAGTAGGAGCAGAATCCGCAAGAAAACATAATTCTGTACACATGAAGTACTTTCAAGGAACTCAAATAAAATTTTTATATCGTTTTCCGTAAGATACACACTATATAAAATATGAGTAGTAAGTTTTATATATTCTATGTGATTATCAATTGTATATATCTGATTTGTAGCACATTATATTCTTATACTTATTATATATTATTCTTGAAATTTGTTGAAGAGAAATATACAATTTACATTTTGTAAATTTAAGTAACTCATAGGTCAGTTTATTTTTGCAAATTATTTTTTCAGGTAAAGAATCCGTTCAGTTCAAGAAAAGCTAGAACTATCGATACTTCTTGCTTTTTTTGTTAAAATATTAAAATTCCTACTTTTTATTTATTTTTGATTAATTTTATTATTAAAAATTAGGATTTAGTAAGATTATACCACAGACAATGAGATTTAATTAAATATGAGTATGAGAGTAATTTAATATGAGTTTTGCGTCAGACGCAAAACTTTTATATTAAAAAGGTCGACAGGAGTGACAGTAAGGTCTCTGGCGAAATAAGAATAAACAGTAGAATCGTTTTTCGTTTTTCGACCTCAATATGAAGATAGATATAATTGTGATATTCGTGGTCAGAAGAATCAGCTGCAGATTCGGAAAGAGCGATTTTTATGAAAAAAGGTCTATAATTTTTCCTTTGACAATAGCACCTAAAGTGCAAGCGCAGTTGTATAAAATCCCATACTTCCATTTTTTATAAATTTTTGAGGTCCAGATTGCAAAATCGGGCTGTTTATGACAATTTACGTATACAAGGAATCCATATAAAAAAAGGATAAAAAAATATTTCTTCTCGGAGGCAAAAAGGAAAAGTACGAAATTCATATGTATTGTATGTACATACATACGTGCAATTGATAGCGACATGTCAAGTTGCGTCATCCTTCCTCCCACCACCACTGCCGGATACAACGTTTGCGAGACTGTTCAACCGTAGAGCACTGTGGAGAACGTTGCTGCACGTTGCTGATGACAGTAATGACACGTTGAGTTTCGTCAGACGTTTCGTAGAACCAGTCAGATCTGTACCGGTGAATTGGTAGCAAAGAATTAACCTCTTTCAAATCATCCGGCGCACCTCAGAGGCAGGTTTATTGACAGGTTAGAACCTTTTTCTCTTTGTAAGGTATTCTATTTTTTTTTAAATATAATATAGAATACCTGATATGACAATATGTTAAACGTTTAATGCACTGTTTTATGATATATCTCTTCTTTATTTAAAATCTTTATTTTCTCCTTCATTTAAAATCTGAACTTTGTACAAATATAATATGCAATTTGCTGTCATTATAAAGTTATATGGCAGTTGTAATTAGTCAGTTTTATTTTCTAGCATATCCAAATATACTTGGAAGCAGATTTATCATTCAAGATGTCTGAGAAAGAGACGACATCATTGGGTAAGTTGCATCACATAATCGCGACAGTATTATATGATAAAAATTATAATGCACAATTTTTTGAGTACATAATAGATTTATTTAATGAGTGTGTTATAACACTGCAATGTAATTAAATAAATATCCTGTTTAAGGTATTTATACATCAGAAAAGCATGGTAATGACGAGACAGGGGATGGTTCGGAAGTTAGCCCCTTCAAAACCATCTTAAGAGCAATGCGTCACGCTGGCAAGGAACCCTTTCCAGTCATCTATTGCGATTCTCATGAAGATGGCAAAAAATATGAACCAGCATCCAAGTCTCAGTTGAAAAAGGTACAAAAGATCTGGGTTAGAGAACAGCATAAAAATGAGGAGAAGGAGAAGAAATTACTGGAGGATGAAGAAAAAAGAGTGAAGAATCTTGAAGAAGCCAGAGCGATTGTTATAGAGGAGGACAAATCCTTGCCGGCAGCGAAGCAGATTAAAATTGGACAAGCTGTCACTCACAGAGATCAAAGAATCAAGTTGTTTGGATGGGTGCATCGACTAAGGCGGCAAGGTATAGTCACATGATTAAAATTATCTGTGTTTATGGTGCCTTATTGAGCTTTTTATATATTACTATAGGCAAGGCACTCATGTTTATTACGCTGCGAGACGGAACAGGCTTCCTACAATGTGTATTGACTGACAAGCTTTGTCAAACTTACGACGCCCTGATCCTTGCCACAGAGGCTGCCGTTCAGCTGTTTGGAACTTTAAAAGCTGTCCCTGAAGGGAAAAGTGTATGTCCAATATACAATGAACTCGGCGACTATTGGTGATAAACATATTTGAATAATGTTGATTAATTTATGCGTTAACATAATTTTAGGCACCTGGTGGACACGAATTATCTGTCGATTATTGGAAACTGATTGGGCCGTCACCTCCAGGTGGTGCGGATTCCATCTTGAACGAGGAAGCTCTGCCTGATGTACAGTTGGACAACAGACACATAATGATCCGAGGCGAAAATGTACATGAAAGTTCTAATGCTCTTAAAACAGTATGAGTTATTATTGAATCCTTGTCTTCCGTTCTAGACATCGAGAATCTTGATCATGAGGTCTATATTGACACAAGCATTCAGGGATCATTATAAAGACCGCGGTTATTGCGAAGTGACCCCGCCAACTTTGGTACAGACTCAAGTGGAAGGTGGCTCGACTCTCTTCAAGTTAGATTATTTCGGGTACGCATCAGATAAGCAAGATGAGTTTTTCATTCTGTAATCACGGATAAATTAATGAATATTTTTTCTTTTTAAAGGGAAACTGCTTTTCTCACTCAGAGCTCCCAATTGTATCTCGAAACGTGCATTCCAGCGATGGGAGATGTGTATTGCATCGCCCAGTCGTATCGAGCAGAACAGTCGAGAACGCGTCGTCATCTTGCCGAGTTTGTATACAAATTTTCTTTCCGTGTTAAACTAGTTGGCTTGTTCTTTTTCTCCAGCTACTTTTTAAACTACTACCAAATTACTTTTTAGATTCACGCACATCGAGGCGGAATGTCCGTTCATCACTTTCGACGATTTATTAGACCGGTTAGAAGACTTGATTTGCGACGTAGTTGAACGAGTTTTGCAATCACCGCTCGGTCACCTCGTGAAAGAATTGAATCCCAACTTCCAAGTGCCCAAGAAGCCGTTTAAGCGGATGAACTACAGCGATGCGATCGAGTACCTGAGAGAAAATAACATCACGAAGGAGGACGGTAGCTTCTATGAGTTCGGAGAGGTATGAATAAATGTTGTAAGCTCTAATCCTTTCAACGGATCGCAATAAGTGATCGCAATAATCCTTTATATTACAGGATATTCCAGAAATGCCAGAGAGAAAGATGACCGACGCTATTAACGAACCGATAATGCTCTGCCGTTTCCCGCCGAGATAAAGTCATTTTACATGCAACGTTGCCCGGAAGACAGACGTCTGACTGAATCGGTCGACGTGCTCCTGCCGAACGTGGGTGAAATCGTTGGCGGTTCGATGCGTATCTGGGATTACAACGAGATGATGGAGGGCTACAGCCGTGAGAACATCGATCCAACCCCATACTACTGGTACACAGACCAGGTAAGAATGTATAAGACTTATGGATTGGCGTGATGACAGGATTGTATGAATAATTATTATTGCTCGACAGCGGAGATACGGATCCTGCCCTCACGGTGGTTACGGGTTGGGACTGGAACGATTTTTGTGCTGGCTGTTGAATAGATACCACATACGCGAGGTGTGTTTATACCCGCGTTTCCTGGAGCGTTGTCGCCCATAAGAGCATTCTATCGATATGCGTGTATGTCGATGGTACATTAGCATAGAGACATTTCGCTTTACACTACAATAATAAAATATGCAGCATTTAAATAAGACACTACTTAATATATCACT
Organism: Ooceraea biroi; assembly: GCF_003672135.1. Classification (NCBI taxonomy): domain Eukaryota; kingdom Metazoa; phylum Arthropoda; class Insecta; order Hymenoptera; family Formicidae; genus Ooceraea; species Ooceraea biroi. Next base: position 6,639,640 of record NC_039506.1, read on the forward strand.
GAAAATGGTTGTTTAAATAAAGATATTGTATGTAATTAAATATTGATTATTTGTATCTTTGGGAAATAGATAATAAAAGAGAAAATCTGTTAGAAAGCAACCCTAATTTCGTATTATGTTTTTTTATTATTCAGAAATTGCCCATCGGCAATATCCTTTCGCGTGCCTTACGGGATAATATTGCATCACGTTATAGAATGGCGACAATGAGAAAGGAGGTATTTCAAATACACGTATAAGGATTTGTTTGAACCAATTCATCGAACTGTATTGTAGAACAATAACTTACATTGCACACATTGTCTCTAGTTCAACAAATAATACACAGAAATCGCAATATCTCTGTAGCATAAAGAAATATCTCGTTTTATTAGTCAATAGCTACTATAAAGATCAGCTAAATCGTCTTTAAATTATCTGCCGCTATAAACAGTAGAATCATTAACTGATTTATAAATATATATATATATATTACATATTAAAATATGAAGGTACGTAGATTACATATCATTTATCTCGAATTGTTTAATATTACTTTCATGAGAAAGGAATGATCATTAGCAATACATATGCTGCCTCATATACGAAATACACTTTAGGGAAAATACAGCCGTTCTAAATATCGCATTCGTTTTCGGTTTACTACGGTTCGTATATTTGTATTTTTCGCTGCTTTGGTTTCTTTCTTTCTTTTTTTTTCCTTTAGACCGGGAAACATTTTGAGTCGTTTATCGTTCTAAGATTACAACTTTGCTATGTTTGGACTATGTAAGAGCTTCAGTTTTAAACAACAACAATATTCGTGCGGAACTTTTTACCTTACCGTGTCGTAAAGTAGTACTTGACAAAACGATATATATATATAATTTTTATAAATAACATTCAATTAGCTTGTCACAACACACTAGCCATGCAAAAGGATACCGCATCGTTTGCACGGTCTGTATGTAAGAGTAGTATATCGTACAACAGCGATGAGAATTGCGTAGATTTCTTTTTAACAATTCGTGTTGTGTGTGTGTGTGTGTGTGTGTGTGTATATAATCAATAAATATCGGCTCTCTTAAATAACATAATTACACGGTTTATTAATTTCTCTTATCATCTCCCTCCATTTTTTTTAACCCTAATAAAGCGCTTGTACTACACAATCGCGTTCTGGCAGTTGACGGACTTTCATCGAACCATCCGCTCCGCATGAGAACAGTCGACCCGCGGAGTCCACGTGTAACTGGGTAACACCCTGGCGAGAAAATCATCATGTAATCATCATGTAGCTACTTCGTTTACTTCAACGAATCGCGGATCATCATACCTGTCCTATGTTCTTGAAGAAGCTGGACCGTGGATGCTCACCAGGAAATGAGTACAAGAGGGAATGGACGGTCAACCCCCATATCTACGAATAAAATATTCGATATCGTTTGTTATCGGCGAATGATGCATGTTGTAAACTTTTTTCAAACGCTTATAAAAACAAATCGTCGTACCTTAATGTCACCATCACCTGCTCCACTGACGAAAAATTCCTCGTGTGGATCAAGCGCTAAACACTTTATAGCCGATTCGTGCGCTTGGAACCTGTGCCTTTGTTGCCGCTGTCGCACATCGAATATGTTAATGTCACCCTTCTTGCCGCCGCTGATCAGCAATTGATGCTGCGGCGCCAGTATTAACGCACTCGCTCCTTGTTCATGACACATGAAGCCTGAAACATGAAATACCACTAATTCGATCACGATTACCAGAAGAAGGCCGATATCATCCGTTAGTAATCAAAATCATTTTTTGATATTCAGGGCCACTTCAACCAAACGCCGGTTAATTTAATCGTCGATTAACTTACAGGGCGATCAACATAAAAATCTCTAATAATATAATTCTCGTATAAATAATATAAGTTTTATGTTGATCGCCCTGTAAGTTAATCGACGATTAAATTAACCGGAGTTTGGTTGAAGTGGCCCTCATACCTTGTACAAGAGACTTGTTTTGTGGAAGCAGTGTGTCCCACAATGCTACATTCCGGCCTTCCGAGCCGTGACCTGCGGTGGCTACGAGACTGCACGCGCCGAGGAAGACAAAGTCCGAGGTCACTTTACTGTGGCATTGATACGTCTAAAATAGAGATTCGATAACGTCATCGTGAGCGAATGTATCGAGTGATACGTTCAATATTGAACAAGATTCTTACGAAGAATGGTCGAGCCGTTCCTTCGCGGCAGGCAACTTGAAATAGACTCAGATGACCATCGGAATCGGCCACGCCGAATTTGTTGCCGTGTTGAGAAAATCGCACGCGGGTCACTTTAGCGAAGGTTCCAGGCGCTCTTGGAGTAGCGACAGCTGTCTGGTGTCCCCATTCCCATAACGACACAGAGCCATCTTGTGATCCGGTTAAATCTGATGTCGACGATATGGAAAAAGAATAGAAACGTTATTACTTACTGAATCTTAGTACGCGATAATCAAACGAAGAAATATTCGAGATTGAGATATGTCAACTCAAAAAAAGATCTTTCCTTTGGCTACATTAAAATACATGATCATAAAAGTCTTGCATTAAAACATTTGATAGAAAAATACTCACAAAGCGGTAAAAGCGGATGTGAAGAAATTCTTCTAATTCCATCGATTTTGTGCTTCAGAATCTGTCGGAATAAATTCAGTCGATTAAATTGATTGAATCTGTGAGCGAAAAGATTTCAGATCGAGATATGTACATTTATATATTTTAGCAGAATTAAATACAGTTTTATAAAAACATTTAGCAATATTAGGAAATAATGTTGGGTATCATTTCGATGCAAGATAGGTTTAATAGAGCTGTATAATGAACATTTAACATGCGTTGAACATCGCAACAGGTTTCCGATTAAAATAATGTGCAATTAATATTCGGCTGAAACTGCTTTTCACATCAGCTCACAGAACTAGCTGTTGTAATGTTTATCTTTATAGTAAGCGTTTTGTGGATGTTTAATTAATGTGTGAACATAAACATAAATGTGAATGCGAGGTTTAGACAATGAAACATTAATAAATCTTTGCATATTAAAATATTATGATTTTCGTAAGAAAAATATGAGAAGTATGATATTATCGAAAATTGAACATATTACCTGCGAGAGTTATATCTACAGTTAGTCAAATAAGATTGAAAAGTTTAAACATTAATACATGCACTGGATACCCACATTACAAACATGTTCACTTGATATTGATGTAATGTTCATGATAAGGACAGTGAGTTTCCACATAGCAAATTAGAAATAACATCTATAAAGAATCAGGGGAGCAAATAAAACACCATATTTGCTAATGTCATCGAAGATACGTCGATACTCTTGTAAAACCGTCGTATCGCACTATTGCATCGATAATATCGATAATATAAGCAAAGAAAAATACAAATCAATACATTGTGCATAATCGCTACGAACTCTTAGAAATGATAACGATAACGACTATGTATTTCTAAAAACAGGCCTTACGATTGAACTGTATAAGATCTTCTTGAAATTTATGATATCTGATTCGCAATATACGTAAAGAATCGTAAAAATGCAAAGTGATTTTTTAATGCAATTTGTACTTTTGAAATAATTCCGATGATACAAGTAACGATACATGACGTATCACCGCATATGAAATTTTCATATCAACCATTTGCATATTATAAATCAGATATCTGATGTTGCCGAAAAAAGTTAAACATGAAATTTGCACTAGAACTAGGGTCTGTTACATGTAAATCTCACCGGCTTTAACAAGTGTTTGCTCCTATCAGCAACAAATTGACAGAAACGCAGGTCGTGGGAGCCAGGAAAAGCAGGCATCCCCTTCATCTGAGCGAGCGAATGAGCCGCCAGTTCAGTGACGCAGACCGAGTTAGATGTTAGGCAAGCATTGAACAAGCAACATTGTCTCCGTCACCACTTGTGCTACCCTAACCCAGTACACCACATTTGCGGTTTACAAGACTTGTCTCGCCAATGCGTTTTCTCTTTATGATTATTAAAATGTATGTAACATATGTAATCGCTATTTATTCCAATTAGCAAACGCTAGATACAAATTTGTCTGATTGAAAGAAAGGTAATCACCTGTGTTGCAGGTTGTCGATAAGTGTTTCTTGTTCTTTCTTAATTTTAGATATTTAAAAATATAAATATACTTTCAACATTTGCCGCACAAGACGCGAACAAGCCTTGAATTTAACCGCAGCCTGATACGTGAGACACAGTGCACACTTTAGTCTCGATATATATCATGCAATGTGAATGATTCATTTATAGACATAGCTTTTTCCTGTCTGATGCGAGATGCTGCTCTTGTACTCGTATCATTTTGATTGTAATTACCCGAGTACCGTCTAATAATCCACAATATATATCATTTTCGAGTCACAAAGATGAAATAAAATGTTCTTACAAACAAAAACTCGTTACCTAGGTGAATGTCATACAAATGTACAATGTATATGCATTACAGGGATTTGATACACATAGGATTTTTAGAATATATACTGACAGTACACGTCTTGCGCTTAAATCACTATACCCTCATTATTAAAAACTTGTTAAAAGCTTCTCATAATTTCCTACGTTGGTGGGAAACTCTCGTTATTAGATGCTCAAAGCTTTTGTCGCTAATCTTGTAAGTATTACAAATATTTTGTCAGTTAGGATTAAGCTTCCTGCGTGTGAATTAATTATTTTCGTTAAATACTTCTAGTATGATAGTGATTAATTGTACATTTTTTACACTCACGCACGCACACATATTAAAACGATACATAGTGATATACACACTAAAAAAAGCAAATCATGTTTCTGCTCGTGGCATATAATGACAAAAAATAAAAAGAAAATATATATATATATAAATAAAATCAGTATAACACACAGGAAAAGTGAAATGCGTTTTGTTTTACTTAGCTTAAGACGAACTTAGCATTCAATGGGTATTGTATCGAATTACGAATGTAACGCGCAAATATATAGATAAAAATATATAGAAAAAAATAAAAAGTGAAGTAAATATTAGTTTTTTACACAAATGTATAATTTTAGTTATATTTACAAAATTAATTAATATACAAGATTAAATTTGTCATATGTTTGTTCATGGATTTTATTTATTGTAAATATAAAATCTATATACTTATGTACCTCCCATTGAAAACAAATAAGGAAAATCTTGAAAATAAGACGCGCGATTTTTGATATTATTACTATATAAATTATAATATAACGGAAACTCACCACGCTCGCGCCACGTCCACTTTGACTGGCTATACCTGAGTGAGGCTGAGGACTGTTCGTCTGAGGACTCTGTGCCAGCAACGGACGATCTGCTGCTGTCTGTAAATAGTAGTGCGTATAAGATAAAATGTATTATCATTATGCTAGTATGAAATATTGTTAGATGTTATACTTGTATGACTAAGAAACTGGTTGGCTGTACAGGTTCTGGATCAGGTTGCTTATTCAAGTTAATAATATCGAATTCACATTCATCTTCCAGCCACGATGGAAGTTCTAGGAGCAAGGAAATGTTCATTTCTTGCACTTCCCGTGGTGTAGCAAGGGCCATTAAACCTGGATTTACCTAGACGCACATACAAAGTTATCAATCATAATATTAGCTTACCAAACAAATATTATTTAGACAAAATATTTTATATTTACCACGATTTAATAAATTTAATGATCTGTTTTACAAATTTCATTGGTGATTACACATAATTATTATAGCTAAAAAAAAAAGAGTAAGAGCAAAAACCTGATTAAGACAGAAGGCACTGATGCTATCTTGTTCTTTGTGAATAATTCTAACTGGTTCTGGCAAGCTTGTAGTACCACTGTCACTACCCTTATCCTCTCCAGTTCCTCGATGTACACCGTCAACGATCGATTGGGCACTTTCAAGTATTGTTGACAGGGATCTTCGTTTGCCAAACACTGCGCGAATGAAAATATCTTGTACCAATTCCTGTCTAACTAGGTAACACCATAAGCGATTGGCAGGTGCTGCAGACGCCAATCGTGTGCTGAAATCATCAAAAACGTTCCTCTCTTCTGATCCTTATCTCATTTTAACGGAAAATGGCTTTGCATACTTACTTAAAGGGTGTGTTTCCTTTTTCCAATAAGGATCGATACTTATGAATCGCTGGCTTTCCAGGTGTAGGAGAAGGATCTGGTGCACAGCCAGGTATGTAAGTCGCTGCTGGTGGACCCTTAAGTTCCAATTCTTCGCGTAAGGAATCTTGCCACTGTGCAACAATGCCCAGTGTACCGTGGATTAGTGGACTACTTACAGGTAATTCTACAATAAAATTTATACGTATTTATTAATAGCATAAAATAAAAATTGAGAAAGTACAATGCGGAGGATAGGTTCTATAAAATCACGTAATACGAACCGCATAAATTTTATAAATATAGAAATATTTATAAATTTTAATTTTTATACATTTCTTTATTCTCAAAATATATCATCTCGCAAACGAAAATTACATTTTCCTATGAAGTTTTACTTTAAATTTGCTTCTTTTGCTTTGTCAAACTTTAGAAATTCTATAAATTATATTAAATATATTTTCTCGATTTTTAATACGAAAGTTGGTCCAAATAATCCGGCGCGACGTGTTACACAGTTCTTGTACTGGTTCATGTATCTCGATATGGCAGTTAACGTGTTAAGAGACAATTCATACCTTGCATTTCTATGCCGGCGACAGTCAGAAAATCTTGCAATTGTTGTTGTAGTATTTTAACTATTGCTAATCTCATAACGCTCCAACTGTACGAATTAGAATTGCTATGTTCTGTATTATCCTTTGGTTTGCTCTTTGGCTTTGTATTCGTATCGAATACGTCCTCCTCGTCGTCTGTAGAATCCAAGTCCGAGACCGCAGAATCAGAGGAATCATAATCAATTTCGTCCGCGTATTCGGTCTCTATGCGTGGCTGGAAGAATGATATACAGAGTTTTATTGGCCGTAAACTAGAGATGTAGTCTTTCCTTCATGAGAAGCCCGTAGATATCCAACCTTCATGAGAAAATAAGAAATCATGCTCATTTGGGGCGAAACAAATTGTTCTCTGTACGTAGGTTTATCTTCCTTCATATTCGGTTGTTGTCCCGTAAATGGCCCCAACAGCTTCATGTTAAGCTTGACGCGCTGTTTAGTCAATGACGTCATGGTGTTCCATACGCCGCTGGCGGTGCTTTGGATCTCGCTCGCTACGCTATCGCCCCGTTCGATGTTAGTCGTACTACCGCCCTACAAAGAGGCACAAAAATAAGAATAAGAAAATTCAGACATTTCGAATGCGAAACTCACGTTAAAAAATGCTCGTACCTGGCTACTAGTACTTGCTACGCGCAACAATTTCTTGACTCCACCGCCAAAGAGGCAGGACCATGTATTATTGTCAAAGTGTTGTCCTACTAGTCTGTACAAGATATGGCTATCGCAACTGGACAAAGCGTAGATAAAAAGGCTCATGTACGTCGCCACGAAAGCCTCGCAGAGCAAAATGTTCAGCTTCGGGGTGTCTTCGTCTTTCTCCCTAGCTAGCAATGCGCGCAAATTTGTGACTCCTGGCCACTTAGAAGGCGACGTAGTTATGCATACACCATCGTCTGTCGAATATCGTCGGTGATATCTGTTCGAGGCAACTAAATGGCCACCCGAGAACGTTTCCACTTCGGCAACAGCCGGGAAACTAAGAAACAATTAACATGTAAATTGCAGTGCATACAATAATTAATAAATTGACTTGACCACGAAACAAACATTGTGACTTACCTTTCCGGCTGATGATGTTTCATAACGAACGTATCCGAGTCACAGAGCGACTGATAAATACAAGCGCTAAGCGCCACCGCTAAGTCCCTCATAATAAATACTTCACAGTAGTGCGTGTTTCTATTAGGCATCGGCGGATTGCGCAGTTCTACCAATGTTTGCAGCATATCATGTGCGTGAGACTGCAAGGAATAAAGGAACATAATGTAATAAATATCGAAACTAATAAAAAAAAGGTGGAAGTTTTCTGACAAACCTGCAAGTGTCGAACCGGATCAGCCACGACGGTCTTATTGCAAGCAACACTGGCGCTTAACAGAGGTAACGTAGTGGGGAAAGGAAGGGGACTGAGCAATTGTTGTTGAGTCTTCTCCTGTTGCAATTCCTGTAGCAAAAGCACCAATTCCATTCTTACTGATGCTAGGCCTCCACCCGATGCACCATGCAACGAACAGTATGATAACAGTGTCCTCAATAACGTTTCGTTAGCTGAAAGTTATAAAATATTTATTAATTTTGTTGTACACACAGTTGTTTACATAAAAAATTAATAATATAAATTTAATATAATTCACCTTTCAGCCATTTCTTTCTTTTAGCAGCTCTCTGTACTTTAGCTTCAAAGTCCAATTTTTCTGCCACTAGTATCTGATGTAATGTTGGTTGCTCACCAGGTTTGTATGGAGGAACATCATCAACCATACCACCTTCATCTAAAACAGTTATTTTTCTATTATGATAAATTCTTAATATTAAGAATTTATATATTCTAATTTTCAAAATCTTTACTATACATTACACAATAGTTATGTATGAAAAATAAAAAAAAAGATTACACTCTGATGCGTTGTTCACATCTCCATCTGCGTTAGTGCTATAGCTGCAAAGCTGTCTCAGTGCATCAACCTCTCGCTCCAACCACACATACAATTGATATCGCAATTGACCACCGTCCACCTCAAAACCTGTTGCTAACGTAGACAGTTCCTCCATTAAGATCTTCAAGCAAGCAACGAATTTCAATTGCTGTGCCATAATGTCCAATTGACCAGCTGACTTTGCCGCGTCTTCTAAAATTTTGATCATTTCCATTAACTGCACAATTAAATTACAAAAACAAATTAAATCGAATAAAATTTGCAGTAAGAAACAGGTTCTTACTGTTATCATCCTCTGTTTTATGCTCTATTTTATCCTCTTTTTTCTTGTCGAGTTTCATGCTCATGGGAGGACTATCGATGTCCTCGCTTTCGCCCACTTCATCATCGTCCCAGTTTAATTCTAGTTTATCCTCTTCCATGCGCTTAGTACTCTGAGACCAGTCAAATGACGGCGTACCCCAATCTACAGCGGTGGCTGTTTCTGCAAATATTTTGTAATTTTAATAAACTCTTAACATACTTCGTTTAAAACGCTTCTATATATACCTTTATTGTCGTTTATTCCATTTGATGTATTTCCCCAGTTAATAATACCGGTATCTATTTGAGTATCCTGAGCTTTGGACTTATTTGGACTGCTTAGTAAGCCTGGTGAAATAGAAAGTTCCGAATTTACAACTTATTCATGTCAAGCATGTAAACCTATCAACATATACATTCACATTCACTCACTAGGAGAATCCTCGCCATTTGTATCCATTACTTTATTTGGTAGTTTGGACAAAACCTCAAGAGCGAGAGCTGGACAGCCAGCCTTAAAGTGTGCGTGTGCTGTTGTAAAGTACAGCTGCCTTTCCAACGGAGTAATGGTGTCTTCTAACATTAATTGTTTGTCTGGTTGACTCTTCGTCTCCGTGCCGTAACTGAAGCCCGATATCACTACTGAATGTCCCTTCTTCTTATCTTGCGCGGTGACCGCAATGTATTGTCTGATTAGTAATGGATGTGTACGAAGATAAACGTAGAAATTGAAAACATTTGGATTCGCTGAAAATAAAAAGATGAAAAATAAAACTTTTATCAGAGCATTCCATGCACGCAAAAATGTGCAACGGATCGACTACTTACCCGTCGTTCCCTCCGGTTTGTCAGACTCATCGTTATATTGTGGATGCATGTGACCGACATTGGTCAGAAGTAAAGTGTTAAGCGAACCGGAATGATCCTTTAAAATCCATAGGGCCATACTACGCAAGAAAGGATCAGGATGTACCTTGCTCATATCTTGATTTTGTCCATCTTTGTCGCAGCCTAGGATCTCCTCGTACAACAATCTTCTCATGTTAGGCGACGACGTATCGTTTTCGTAAAGCCGGGCTATTACCATCGCGAGCTGAATGTCGTTAAGTTTACTCAAGCACACATCGATAGCGTCCTTTAGCGCACCAGCTAGCAAAAAGAACGCCGCCGCATGTTCAAATCGTTGCTTTCCAAGCAGAGCGAAAGCATTCTTCAGAGCCGCCTTCCTCCACCGGTTTTCGGCGAAATTATTTGAGAAAAAGGTCGTCATCCTGTCGTCCCGTTTATTTCTAAACAGACCCCATACTAAATTCTTCTTTTTCATCGCTAAGTAATAGATTGCCGCGTCTAAAGGATCCTGCTTATGCTGGAAAGCAGCTTTCGCTATTTTTTCTACGCATTTTTTAAGCACCGTATTACTCTTGATCCACCAGCCCACGCCGAGTTCCTTCAGCACGGACCACTTTGGTTGACCTTTGGCATAAGAAGGTATTAATCCCAGCAACTCTTCCTCAGATTCGGAATGGAACGCCCACACGAGATTGTTCGATGCTATACCCTGTTTCTGAAATTGCGCTCTTTGCGCCAGCGGCAGACAGCGTATCAGATAATTATAGTGCTTCATTGCCAACAGGAATCTGAGGCCGCAGTCATCCAACGAATCGGTAGAGACAGTTTCGCCGTCCGGAATACCCGTTAGATTCTCTTTGGCGATCGCGTTTTTTGCCGCGTCAATTGCGAATCTTTCTGCGAAATCGACGTTGCACGTCGACACGGTGTCCGCCAGGGCGAGCAGATGCATCTGATCGAGACTAGACAATCCTGGGAGATGAGTGTGAGTCAAGAGACGCGACAACAGTCTGCCCTGCCTAGGACCGAAGTGGGATATTCCTTGCCTTTCTGGCACCGAAGATCGTCTATCCTTTTGCCGCGAACGCTCATAATCCTCGTCTAACATATCGTCCAACGATTCTCCCTCGTCCACATTACTGTCGAATAATTCGTTGTAATCGTGCTTGTCCTCGTTCTGCTGATGGGGCAGATTGGTTTCTTTATCGGCCATCAGTAGGGTCCACAATGGAAGCGGGGAGATGGACGTGATCTCTGCGTAATCCAGCGTCAATTCCTCCGGGATTTGCGTAGTTGAGCCCCTTGGTTCGAGCGGCGACGTTGTGCCCACGTAACTTACCGACATTGTCCTCGATCGTGACCATCCACTGCGCTGTTTCACTAGGTTTTCATCATCCGCCCGTAGGGAACAGGAGCTGCCTATACATCGCACCAAATGCGCCAATATAGCCTTCACCCATCTGATCTTCCCTGAGTTTAGCAGCTCCATCAACTGCTTGGGATGATACTGTGGCAAAACCGGGCAAGCTATCCGTGATGCCTCGAACAATCCGTAATCCGGCATGTAGTCGAAACTCAAGTTTTCAGTTTGTATACCGCGTTTCTTCTTAGCGTCCAACATCGTCAGATTGATGCTGCTAACGCGCGACAGATGCGGCATGGAAGACACATTCGCCAATCGCCGTTGAGACGTCTCGTGTGCTAATGTGCGCAGATCCTCGTCGCGTAAGTTGCGACTCGCCTGAAACTCATCGGACTCTTGATGCTGCAGATTCGAGTGGAAGCAATCGTTCTTCGGATTCGGCTTCCACTGCGAGTACACGTGCATCTCGGAATCCATGCCTACAACCAGGATGCCATCGCGTACCCAGGATATCTGCATAGGCAGGGGTGGTAGGCCGTCCGCCGTCATCAGTTCGATCTTGCGCAACTTCATCCACCGAATCTCATCAACGAATTGTGGTTGAGCCAGTGATGAGGTCTTTCTCAATATCGGTCTATTGTTACTCTGAGATTCCTTCATTGCCTTCATATTAGCTTGCGCCAAATCCGAACATACAGGAGTGAATAGCATGATCTTGGACCCGACGCCCACGGTCAAAATATGCGAACCATCTTCTTTCGAGACCCAATCAAGCTGTACCAGATGCTTCTGCGTGAGCGGACATGTGTTACCATTCTCTATGATCGACTTGCGTAAAGATTGCAGAGTACTGAACGACGGAACTGCTAATAAGCCAGCGTTCGCTTTCGTTGAATCGCCGTTTTCCCCGTTTCTCGAGGACCGTATATCCTCGTGGCTGAGAGTCTGCAACACCTGAGTGAGCCGCTGTTTCTTTTGCAAAAATCTACTGTCGTACAAATAACTGAGATCCAGATGCTGATCGACTGGTATTCTCGGTAGATGGATATTTTTCAGGTGGATCGTGTCCTCGAGGATCCACTCGCTGCCGCCCGTGCTCTCGCACTCGTATATGGCGACACAGAGGTTCACGTAGCGCGAATCCGGATCGTTTTTCGTAGGACGCGTAAACGACTTTCCATACTTGTAAGCGCAGGCGATGCGCCCACTGTAGGCCGCGCTTATGTTCAACGGCTGGCCGGTGATGTCGATAGTGGATTCCTGATCTTTCCTCGTCATCTCCCATTCGCACCACTCGTAATCTAGCTTGTCGTCCGGCTTCTTTGTTACTTTACACTTCCAAAAGCGCACGGTGCTGTCGCTGCACGCTGTTACAATAATGTATGGCGCAAAACAGGCGGGATAAATCGACGAGCTACTCAAATGTCCCGCAGCAGGTGCGGCATGAATTACCTCAACTCCGTCAGGTAACGGCAATTCCTGCGTGCAAACTTTCGTAGTGGTGATAAGAACATGACTCTGATGGCGACGGGGGAGAAATGTCGAATCGAAATCGGCCTGGCTTTCACGTCGACTCCGACCGCCAGTCTGACTAGTTCTACGTGATCGTCTGCCTTCGTGGCCCAGTCTACCAGGTGTACCTTCGTCGTCCTCGTCCTGGACCAAATGGGAATCCGGTACGTACATCATCGAACCCGATAAGCCAGTACTTTCCGGTTGCGACGCTATCACCAGTCGCCACATATGCACGGTAGTGCCCTGTTGCGTACGTTCGAGAACCACTATGTAGAACGGCTCCTCGAAGATCGCCGACTGTTGTAAATCCACCATGGCATCTAATGTCGATTCCATCAGCCCCAAATCGTTGGACGACGTGTCGACGCCAGGTAGCTTCTCATCGTTTCTCTCACCGGTGATCAGTTGTTCTTGAAAGACATGAAGAAACTGCGTGTTCTGCCAATCGTGCGTGGCGTCGGCAATAGCGTCCAGCTGTATAACGCATCCCGGTCTTGCGGTCGACTGTTGTGACACTATTTTTATTCTGTCGTGGATGGAGTGCCTGATGCCGTCGTCCGACGACATGTCCGTCGAAAGACTGGCCATCGAATCCATCATTCTACTTCTTCTTTCGCTGATCGATACTTCCGCCAGTAACGTTCTGGCATCGATGACAGCCTGGTAGACCCTTAGGCACTCCCCGTCGCTGGCTACGAAGCAGGCACTGGGCGAGTTAGACAAGTTTCCCAGTGTCGTGCTCGGCAATAATGTCGGGATCCAAGCTACATTACTGAATGCCGATATTTCGGGCGAGTTGATACGCGCCAATTCGGAAACTCCGCCGCTCTTTGACAGAGGTCCCACGGCGTCTACTCGCCACAATATCAATTCGCTGCAAAAGCCAGTAGGCGACATGATGTCTTTACCCTTACAGGTATCGTGTTTGCTGCCGCTCACGGTCTCGATAGACTCTGAGGACTGTGTACCGGAAAATTCCGGTATGTTATGATGGGAGGTCGTTACGAGCAGAGGCAGAACGGGATGACAAGTGATATCGTTCACGCGGAAACGGTGCCCGGAAGCCCTGCACGCGTGGCCTATGCTCAGAACTTGTGAGAATTTCGTTTTATCCGCGAACGTCAACTGCCATAAATTCAGAGTGCCATTGGAGTGCTTCGACACCATCGAAACAATCGGACTAGGATGAGCCAACAGATCTGCATCCTGCCCATTTTTATTGCTCTCTAATGCGCTGCCTTCAGTTTTCGTTTGATTCTGATCGTTCGCGTTCTCCAGATTTTTCAATAATTCCTGACCCGTCTTCGAAGTCAGAGTGGATTGCTCCTCATCTTGTTCTATAAGACTAGGTAAAGGCGTTGCGACTTCGCTGGGATCGGCCGGCTTCGACGACGATTTCGCGACTTCGCGGATATTCAGCAAGGGCCCACCGGTGTTGTGAGAGTACATCGACACATTGTGACTCATTGTTGACGCATCGCCGAGCGGGAACGCGTTCGGAATACGAGTGGAAAATGAGATTTGCGCTTGTCGGAAGGATCCGGGATGATATTCGTCCAGCCATTCAATGTGCCAGATCAAAAAACTGCCGTCTATCGGATGTATCGAGAATAGCAAGTCCGGATTATGATGCCAATCGCGTAACAGCGTTTCTATTTTCGTATCCAGTGAGTCTGGTGCATGGTTCATGGTGGACGTTGCATCTGTTGCTATGGAATTGATGGAAGTTGTATTGCTGCAACACAGGGAATTATAATGTGAAAATCTTCATTTTTTTTAATAAAAAAATCTTTTCAATAATTAATCACGTATCGATATGATAGTTGGCGTGCAGAAGGAATAGCTTGCAGATTTACCTAAGACTTGGATGAGAATGCACGCTGTGTACCAGACTGTGATGAGATGAGGTAGTATGTGCGGTGTGATGTTCATCACTACTGTGATCTTCTTGGCTCATTGATCGTCCACCGACGACTTGCTTTTGGGCTTGCGTTTGCAGCCGAACTCCCTTTTCTGAAGAGCACATTATTATTATTATTAATTCTTTTCTTTAATTCTTAGAGTAAAACACGCAATGATTCGTGTAAATTCAACACTCACTCGTACACTCATCCTCGGAATCATGTTCCACGTGTTCAGCATCCTGGTGCTGTAAACCTTCCTCCTTCTCCACTACCTTACGCGTTAACTCCTGCAATATGTTCTCGGCTTGCATGGTGAAGTGCATTTCTTTATTATTTAGCCAGTGTAAGATAAAATTCGGTTCTCTTTCAGGATCTCCGGTAATTAGGCTTGGTACTAGCGGTATATCTATAACATGAACGTATACTATCCACTGACGATTACCAATATTTCAGTAATATTAAAAGAAAAATGCGATGCTAATGTAAATAAAAACAAAAACTTTTATACGCTACTTCATGCGTCATAGAATGCATTAAATACTGTACCAGTTTCTGCATTGATGCTAGCTGCTAAGTGAAAATGCATTCCCGGATAATGACCAGAGGTTTGATAATTATTATGAAAATCATGTACAGAATACGTAGATGGGAGAGTTGGTAGAGTCGGTGCCAGCGTATGTCCAGCTTGATGTTGCTGCTTGGCATGTCGTCGAATATGAAAACACGTTCTACAAACAGAGACTTTATGTATCATTCTATATTTCACGAGACTCTTTGACAAGTATCAGAAAAGTAGAAGATAAATTAAGTGCAGATAAGACATATATATATATATATATATTTTTTTTTTTCATACTTCATGTGCTTGAGACGTTGCATAAATCGGTGCTTGTGCATGTTATGATGACGATGTTTTCCATGATGACCATGCCTATCGGAACCTTCAAACTGGCTCATATTAGCTAAACCTTCGATCTCGGGAGGTATCGTCTCTGCCCACACTCGGCAGATATTGTCACGACACGAGGTGACCAGCATATTGGATACGGAGCCTCTAATTTATGACAAAGGAAAATGATTTATTCATAAAATAAATATCATTTCTTTCTTCCATATATATATACACATACACATACATGTAGTATATATGTATATAACGATTATTGCATAATTGTTTTGTTATAATATAGAAAAAAATAGTACTTTTAAAATTAAAAGAAAGTTTCATTATATAGCGCATAATACTTTTTTTTTATTCTGATTCTGTCATCAAGAAGAAATTATATTAATGTGTTACTTACTTCGGCATGTATTTACTTGTCTTGCGCCAGGAGAGATGAGTTACTGCACGTGGGTGTGCAACATAAACGAAACTATAATTGTCGTTACTCACGGACTGACAGAAATTTGTATGATCTATACTTCTTGCTGGAAATACTAGAAGCAAAAAAATAAGCTTTGATAATGACTAGCCACGAATATAGAAAAGCGATTAGTTTATCTATCTGAATTGACCGACACGTACATTGTTTATTCTCGAACCATATTTTAACCAATCTATCATTCATTCCTGTTGTTGCGAATAGAGTACCATCAGGACTGAAACTCATAAGATGGACTGGTGTGGCCGTACGACATTTCCATACACAGTTCCATCCGCCTGGATCATTGGATGTGTCTCCAGGTCCGGGGCTCTCAGCTTCTCCTCCAATCGAAAACGTTACCGTACCAGCTGTGAAGAAGCAAATTTATGTATTAACATGCATCACAGTTTTTTTAGATACAACAAAATGCATATATCTGGAACATGGAATGAAAGAAGCTTGTACTTAATGCCCAAGTAAATTAGAGATGCGAGAAATGTTCTATGCTCATTCTCTATTTGTAGAAAATCTCCGTGTTTTAGAATAAAATAACATGTCCTCATATTATGCAATAGCAAATTGCGTGACTTGAAATGTCAAATGTAGCAAGCATAAAAATAACTAAGCGTTGGTATCAATATATTGATATTATTACTTGCAGCTATTATATGTAAAATAAAGCAAAAATTAAGCAAAAATTGTAGCAATATCAAATACAAGCACAACATTATTACGGATGATTTATGAATATTTTGAAGAATTTTATCATGTTTCTTAAAGCAACACATTTGTTTTAAAAGACACTCTATTGAGCAAAGTATGCAGATGATTGCCTTTCAGAATAAATTACAATGCAGTGCAAAGCTTTTAGCATGCAAATAACATCAACCACTATACGTTCATTCTCAAAAGGAATGAACTCACGATCCTGAGAAGTGTTTGCCGTAACATTATGATTGCTTCCAGTAGTGCTTGCTTCTTCTGTTTGTAATGTTTTTGGTTTTGTAGCTGTAGGTAATATTGCTGCATCAAGTAACGAGAAAATGATAATTCTAATATTTCGAACTGACACGAGAGGTTAAATGTACGCACATTAAAACATATAAGGTTGAGATGTATAAAAGATGAAGAGAAATCTTGTATGTCACATTAATGGAACTTCACTTTTATCATAAACTATCATTTTAGTACAAATTGAAAATAATTTCCCATAATTACGCAAGATTTAGTTGACATGTGTATTTACACGTCTTAATGAAATATAAAAACCATGAAGAAATAAACCTACCGTGCTCTTCTTGAAACGGCATGATATTTTGATGCCACAATTGTAACAACTCGCCACCTGTTAACAGTCTTGTGCCTTCTAAATTCCATGACAGAGAGGTGATGTTTGATTCTGTTTGCAGACTTCCTGTTTGAACCCATCTGTATTCCAATTGCTATAAAATTAAGAAATTATTCTTTAACATTAAAGAACCACCAAAAGTTGGAAAAAGTAATAAAAACATTTTTTTAAACAAAATATAGGTCTAACAATATATAGGCAAAAATTAATACAAACATGTGAGCAAGTGCTGTGTATAAGCGGCGTTGGTTCAAATATGCAAACTTGATTTTCATAAGCAGCAGCTATCTTTCCTGTGTCGGTACTGCAGTCCAGACAACTGATTCTAATATAGTTGTGTACAGCTCCAGGGATTATCTGAACTCGTTCAAAATTGTTGGCCAAAATCACAATATTACAGCCAGCAGCATACGCCTACATGAAATATGTATAACATTTGTCACAAACAATTGGTTCTCAATCTGTGCTCCCAAATTAATTGGATTAGATGTTAATTTTGTTTTTTCATCAATCTCATTAATAGCTTGTATCTTAAAAATCCAAGTTTCTTAATAGCCTAATGGTTACGTATCAACAAAAGATTGGCACATTAATATGCAACATACATCGCGAGTACAACATACGAAATATTAAAAGAATAAATGTGTATATATATATATATATATTATATATATAGCGTTTCGTGAAGGAAGTCGCGGCCTCAAGGGTAAGCGGAGGCCCGCGCCGTTAGCGCGAGTCAACGCCTTAATCCAAGTGTCATCCGATCAGCTGACTTCCATAATGCGAGGATACCGACTAGTTGGTCGTGCGTGAAATTCTACGAAACATCATCCGGCGGCGGTTGCTGGTCGCTGATCGCGCCGCGCCGCGCCGCGTCGACCGTGACGATTGTCACGGCGTGGACGAAGACTCACCGTGAAGGAGATTCCCTCGACGGAGCCGACGGCGTAGCAGCGATCGCCCGCATTGCAGGCGCCGCTCAGTATCTGATGACAATTCATGTTCGCCCGGTGACGTACGTACGCTTACGATGACGTTAGATCATCGTACGGCGTGATCCGCCGCTCGCGACAGAGTACACAGTCGAATCCTCGTGCAGGCACCACCGATGTCGACTGATCCGTCGTTCAATTTGACTCAGCGAGCTCGACAATCCCGGAAGAACGTCTCGAGGTTGACGCGACACGACGAGCGGACGACCGCGGCGCGGCCATCTTTAAATCGGGCCCCTCAAGAGCGGCGTTGCCACATTTCTCACCGCGCAGTGGCTGGCTAACTGGCTGATCAAAGCGCGACCGGCTACTGGCTGCGGGGACGATACGTCATTGACTGGCTGGCCTAAAGGCGGTTTCCGCAGCGCCGAATCGCGCCCCCGCGACGTCGACAGCCGCGCGCGCATTCTCGTCGCGCGAATTCTTGTATCGATATCTCGGGAGTGCCACGGCCGAAGGTGACGACGTTTACGTCGTCGCGCGATCGAGTTACGATGAAGGACCAATGAAGATCGTGCGACGATAAAGAGAAAATTGAACAATTTTCAAGAGATTCGGTTTGTCTTGTCACATACGTGACCTTGGATTTAACTTGTTCGGCTTTCTCGTTTTAAAATGAGTTTCTCAACATTTAAATTTAAATTTACGATACAAGGGATTTTACAATTTACATCATTTATTTTGTTTGTATAACAACATCCTTTCGCTATTAAAACTGGAAAATCTTGAATGAAACCTGCATTTCACTCAAAACTGTACATGTATGCAATTTGTCTCATTTTAAATGTTATTGCACAATTTGCATATAAAATATGTTACTCTGTTTTCGTCAGGTTTATTAAATCTAATATAAAATCATGATGGTTTTACAGCAAAAATAATCAGCAATGCCAACATTCAATATTTATATAATATTTATTTAATAGTTATTTTTATATTGGATAGAAAATAAAGATAGACCTCTACAGACATTATACAGGTCTTGCGCTTTAAACAGGGCGAATGGATAACGCACGTGCGCAACATGTACGTATTATATCGTAACGTCGTCACGTAAAAGAAGAAAGATGCACATTAGCTGTAATCGAGCGATGCGCTTCTTCAGAGGAAAATTATTCAGCGTACGATCATATCGATCTTCTGCTATTAAACACGTCCGCGTTATATTTAGCAGTCTTTCCGAACCGCTTCTTACTATAAAGCCGAAAGTCCATTTGAAGTGCATCGCGACACGTGTTCTTCTTCACCGGATCCGGCGTGACTTTGAAGAAATTGAACTTTTCAACAAGGTAACAAAGGATTTGCGATGTTACATAAATAAGGGAAATCGACAAATAATTCGCGCAGGATTATTTCGTTTGATCAAAGATAATTGTAAATAATATAATATATATATAATTATAATAATATAATTATAATATATATAATAAGATAATAATTATTATAATAAGATAATTGTAAATTGTAAAGATAATTGTAAAGGGCTGAGACGCGAAAAACTGTCGTCGTTGATGATATAATATGATCGATCAGATGCAATCGATTATTTTGTAGTTTGTAAGTGGAGAAAATTTGTCATCGTATACTGAAATCGAGTAGCGTGAAAAACGATCCACCACGTACGCGATTTCTTATTTCCCGAGGAACTGCGGCACTCGGCGCACTTCGTGCGTGTTATTAATTGCGACCAGTTGACATCAATTATGGGATACATATCCGGCATTGCTTCTCTAATGATGTAACTGCGAGAGCAGAATGCGTGAGAAGTATTTTCGCAACTGTTGGAATTTCACGTTACAAATTCATGTTACAATTATACATGTTACAGATTTCACGTTACACATTGTTTCTGACACAAAGATGGTCGTATAGATATAAATTATTAAATATATTACGGAGTGACACGTGTCCCAGGCAGCACACATTGGTTTCAAAACCGTTTCATAAACGTTTTGCCGTAACGTTTCATAACCATTTTATTGAAACGTTTATTTAGGAGAAAAATGTCCAACGAAAAAACGTTAGGAGAAACGTTTCTTTTTCGGCAAAAAAACGTTTCAGAAACCATCAGAAAAATATTTATCAATTCTATATATCGGTGCCTCAAAGATAGACAGAGTTAAGTCACATTTTTGTAAAAAACTAGATTTTTATATTTTATGAATTACTCTCTAAATTTCGTGTAGTGGAATCTCACTCTTTTGAAATATCGCTTCAAGTAATAGTGATCTCAAAAGTTTCAAAAGAAAAGAAGAAGAAAAGAGTATTGGATCGGTTTGCTGGATGGTTATTTATAAGGTGATAACACAAATGTTACTTGCGAGAACGTCACGTCTGGCCTGGCCATCTATCGGTCGCTTGGTGAATCAGAGGTGGGAATCACACACACTTGTGTTGATTTTTGTCTCTTGTTCCATAATCGAGTACATTGAAACGTATGATGTAAAATAATTAACACTCGCAAAGTAAGTAGAAATTACTATTTTTTCTATATTAATTATATAATTTCAAATCAATTGAATAAAACACATTTTCGTTTCTGTGGAAAGGTGAAAAATACGTTTTTAAAATTTCGGTCTAAAAACGGTTTCTATTTAAACCGTTTCTTAAATGGTACTTTATGTTTCTTAGACATTAGATACGTCTAAGAAACATATATTAGGCTAACATGTGCTGCCTGGGGTATCATTATTTTATCAACAGGTATTTCGAGATCAACAAATATTTCATGTACGTTTACACATCTATCCCAGCAAACACAAAGTAACAGGTAATATACATGTTAGTTATAATTTCCCACTCAACAATGTAATTGTTACATAACACGTATGTTATGTTGTATTTATATTAATGAGTGGGAAATTATAACTAACATGTATATTACCTGTTACTTTGTGTTTGCTGGGATGTAATACATACAAATCCGAATACCGGCAAGTGGTTACAAATACATCAAACAATTTATCAAGACCTTTTAATTACAATGACAGAGAAATGCTGTATGATACGAGTAGCGTGTTACGCGAGACGATAATGGAACCAAATGAATCTCTTCAAGTGCTTCACCTATGTAGCGTATTCATGCAGTACATAGTTTTATTCGATGTTTCCACACTGTAAAAAACAAATCTGCGGAAATCTCGAAATTCCATCTTTCCGCGAATTCCTCAGCGAATTCACGCAACGTCGCGAAACATATATTTCCATTATAATCGCTCTGCATTTATCTACGGCAGGATCCGGCCGTATGATAATCAACACCTGTGGCGAGCCGTACTGTACAATCAAATTCCTCGCTCCAGTCGATCGACAGAGACAGCGAATGCCTGAAACCGCAAAGCAACGGCGACAAATATCCGTACGTATACGTATACGCGTGCATATACATGCATACATATTCATTTGCGTATGTACACGTTCGCGCAGATAAGAGAGGTGTATGGAGACGAAGCATGGAAACCTAGTAGCTGCATGTCCCGACGCATGCTCCGTTCCGGGGTCTGGCTGGGGTGATATCCAGTCGGGTAAGAGAGTCAGCTTCGCCTGGTAGCGGCGCTCGGCATCGATCATTACCTGGTGGAGCGCGGTCCGTCACGCTGAAGACGCGCTGCAAAAGACAATGCGGGGTACCTCGTCTCGCCCCGTTTTCTCTCCGCCCCGTTCTTCGGCGCCGTGATCATCAACCGGATACTCTCTCTGCTCTCCGTTCCAGGTCCATGTCCATGAAGTGCCGACGAGTCCGGATCCGTCAGGACTCGTCAGAGCGACCGGCTCGGTTCGCGATAGCTGATTGCGTCTCTCTGTCTCTTGCTCTTTCTTTCTCTCTTTCTCTCTCTCTCTCTCTCTTTCTCTTGGTCCGGGCCTTTATCAGCGATCAACGTAGTTCGGTCTCGATTCGCCGTAACGCCGTCCTTGGCATCAGACACGTCCACGTCATCCGCATCCCTGGGAGTACCTCACACGCACATACACGTATGCAGTGTACGTGTGTGTTCAGTGTCTATGTGTCAGTGTGCGGCGAAGCAATACGCACCACCTGTGGCATACCCGTCATCACTTGGTTGTGGTGTCTCGTCTGTCATATGTGCCACATCGCTGGTTCCGTAACTAGCTCGGTCGCGACACATCGAACGCCGATTGAACTGATGTCGCGGGACTGAGACCGCTGCTGATCTTGGGTGGGTTTCCCATTGACGCGCGCTCTCGTGCAAAACCAGTTTGCATTCAGTTAGATAAATGTGCAAAACCGTTTGCATGTCGTTTGAACGACATTGAATGATGAAGGGATCTTGATACGTGCTTTCAATTAACGTAGAACGTATGTCGAACGTAAAGTAAAAGAGAAGAATTGCACAAGCATTTACGTCGTCTTAAAGAAACACGATCAGCAGCAGGAACGTTCATTTTCGTGTATTTATAGCATCGAAATCAGGAAACGCCGAAATTACAGTGGTGGCTTCATCCCCGCTTTTGCATCGATCATTGACCGATAATACGTGCGCGCAGGGCTCGCCGAGCGTAAAGGGTCGATCGCGGGATCTTAGTGAATTAATATCAAGCCGGTGATCACAGAGGGAAAGAGAGAGAAAGCGATAATTCAGTCTAAAATTACTTGATGCGTCCTCGTCATCGCGTCGCACTAAGTTGCACGTCGGACTATTATTGAATTATTTAGTATCCTTGAGCTATATTGCGTTATGTGTGACTTTTCGACAAGGTAACGAAGAATCTGCGGTGTTACGTATAAAAACCATCCCTAAATAATTCGCGCAAGATTATCAAAGTTTGATCAAAGATAATTTTACTTGTAGGGCTGGGATACGAAAACCGTCGTCGTTGATGATACTATGACCGATCAGATGTCTATATCATTCCATTCTACTACCAAGATGGATGAGCACGAGAAGAATTTGATGTCAGGAACGTTGGAGCAAAGGAAGGAGGCCTTCAAGGAAGATGAGGAGCTCATGCGGGAAACTACGAAATTTATCAGCGAGGTGATAGAGACCGCCACCACGGAAGCTTCGAAGAGAAAAGTTCAGTCGGAGGTAACAAACTTGAGGAACTTTACTCAAACGAGAAAGTTTCACGGCAAGAGTTTCTCATATATAAGCTAGAAAGACAACGCGTTTTTTTTTTTATTAATGAGACATGTATTTTAAAACCGTAACCTGTGTTTCAGGGAGCTGCTACAGGTGAAGGTAAGTAAAACTTTACTTCAGAGTTTTATTTTTACGTGGCTTAAATATTCTAATACGATATTCCCGATTCTAAAAATTCTAAAAATATTCCTGATTGACTCGCGTCGGCTATACTGAGGAGACAGAAGACAGATATAAGTAAAGTTATAAACTTTATGAGAGGTGTGAAAAGAATAACTGAAAGAAGATAGTCCGATAAGTATTTAGACAACTAGATCGCTAGATCGACGCAAAGATATAATTGAAAAAAATATATAGATTTTGATGAACAAGTAGGTAATAATAATCGAGTATAATTAAATATAATTGGATGGAAATAGATGCATATTTGTATTCACGAGTAGAAATATGCTTATATTTGTAATGCCTTCGTTCTTGTCGACGAAAAATATTTTTAAGGTAAAGATCAAAAGATTAAGATCGTCGCTATATAAGAAAGATCGCTAAACCAGAGATGTATAAAAATGAAAACATAATTAAATGTGGAAGTTGAATTCTAATGTCCTTGACAAAACAAGATTATATTGATCGTGATACATACTTTTTCGAGAAAAACAATTTTCCTTATGTATTTCCCGACGTTTTCGACAAACAACGAGGCTATTTCAAATAATCAAGTTAGGCAAAACGCCCTGTAGAGCTACTTTACAAAGTAGGACGACAATTATAATGATCTCTTTGAAAAATTGACATTTATATAAGTGCTAGTTATATATGTGTACGTGTGTGTGTGTGTGCAGGCAGTAGATTGAAGGGTGGTGATACCATCGGCTGGCTGGAACAACCGGGCGCGTGGATTCTGCAATCGTATTCTGAATGCGCTTTGCCCGTGCTTCACCAACCACGGTAAATCGTAGAGCGATTCACGTAGTGACTGCCGCCACACTACTGCCAGTCTCCTTTGCAAAAAACCAAAAAAGAAAAACAGTAGTCCGCTCATAGTGCTCATCGTCTCATTTGCTTTACCACCGACCAGACCAGATTGCAGACACCTTCCCATACCACCTACAGGCAGATCGAGAACGAGTTGACCACACCAACCAATTGTCCGATCAATTTGAGTGTCGAG
Source organism: Ooceraea biroi (assembly GCF_003672135.1). NCBI lineage: Eukaryota > Metazoa > Arthropoda > Insecta > Hymenoptera > Formicidae > Ooceraea > Ooceraea biroi. Next base: position 6,664,248 of record NC_039506.1, read on the forward strand.
CCGGTATTTGCGACTGACTGTCTTTAGCTTTTAGTTCTGGCAGATTTGGCGGAACAATGTTTTACATTGCCCGACGGCTGGTCGGAAATATCATTTCGCATCCTGTATGGAAGCCGATTGCTGTCGAAATCGAGACAAAATCATTCAATCATTTAATTCTATCCCTCAATGTAAATATTACGGCACAGATTCACGATCGAGAGCTTGCCAGTGATACCTATAATTACACCACGATGGAGTGTCACGCGTGATATGCATCTTCCTCGCAAGACTGCTCGATTATCATTCTTACAAATTCATCAGATTACATTTAGACTTGTTCACTTGAATTTTTTCACAAATTAATCGGCAGATCCGTAGCAATCGGGCATGTTTCACCATTGAGCAATAAGCGCAACTGGAAACGGCAGCTTGCATCGGAATAGACTGCCTGAGGTCAATTGGGGAGTCAAAAAAAGCTAATTACCAGTTAAGTGTCAACAATCGTTTTGAGTGTCATCGGCTCAGGATATTACTTTTGACACTTGGCTCGTTTTCGGTTTTCCTTTTTCAATTGAAGAGCGAAAGTGAAACCAAAAAGACCGAGATCTCTTCCATTGTTTATCTAACGCGTTGTTTCTTTTTGAAATTCTAATAGAAATAAACGGATAGAATCTATTATATATAATAACTATAATTAAATACAATTTATATTATTATTTATTATTATTAATAATTAAATTCGAGCAACGTTATGAGAATAAACCCGAAACGGAAATGTCATTTTACGGATTCATTACTCTTGGTCTCTTCACTTTCCCCTCATAAAAAGAGATGGCAACAGAAGTTTGCGAGCAAAATGGAAGGATGAAGTCGCAGCTTGTGTATCGGCTGAAACTTATTAATTTACGTTCGCGCGTAGAAACGCTAGTGAAGAGTATGGTATGGCAAGGAGGAATGCTTTTTACGCAAGCGAGCTGGGCGTTTTCAGAGTGCGTACTAATTTTGCATCCCGAATGGCGTGAGACGGGGAAATAGTAAACGGCCTGCGCTGGTACTGTTTGCATGCTATAAAAATACTAGAAGATGCTGGCAAGTGTGACTGGATACACAATGGATATGTTGTTCTTTTCCCTTAGAACTGTTCGCCTGGACTCCGTACCGGTATCGCTTCACAAGACCTTAACCGTTCGATGACTTCCGGATTTTCCGTTCCGTCGTGCGAGCATGCGATTGACGCAAACAAAGCAAAAATAGGATTAAGTTTCTTCCGATTGTCAATTCGATTCCGCGTCGTGGCTCTTATGCATACGCATGTATGTGTGGGCCAACTGAGAACATCAAATAATGTAAAACGCAATTTTCTAATTACAATGGTTGGCCGTTAATTATGATCCGTGCGTGAACATAAAAATGTCTGTAGAACATGCAACTTGTCGTTGTTGACATACGCTCGAATTTAATCTTCCTGATACCTCGCGGAGACAAGTATCAGTCTGCTGTGGCTGCTGTGCAGCCAAGCGTGAGGAAAGCTACATTAGTGTTCAACATGAAAAACATAATTGTAGGTATAATAATTGATACGGCGCATGTACTTTACTCATTATGGAGTAATCTGCAATCGTCTTATAGAGTAGCTTGATCATGTACGGCGATAGTTTCTTATTCGGTTCGATTATAAAGTATGTCCATTTAATACGCCTTCCATAAGTATCTTAGCAGCAATGTGTCATATGACAGATGATTCCTCTTGTATGTATATTTTCGCAATATTAAATTTACTTTAATGTAAGAGAGACATTCGCATTTACAAGCAGACAAGACGTGTGACGTTGCGCGATCGTTTAAATTTTCTCTGCACTAGTTTGCAAGATAATGTGTGTATAAGCTAGTTTTATATTACGTAAAGATTTATGTAATACAAGAGAGATTTAATATTAGAATTTGTAAATGACACAATATATACTTTAAAAAAGAGATGTGATGAAGAATGCACGACACTGTCGTGAGAGTTTTACGAGGTGCAGATATTTATTATTAATTTATTGATTTATTAGTTTTATTTATTATTTATTATTTTAGTAATTTTCGTCATTCCTTAAGGTAAAATAATACATTATTCTAGTTATTTCAACTATTAATTTATAATTAGTTAATGTGTTTAAAAGTTTTTAATTAAATTTATGTATATAATAAATCTATTTAAATTTAAAAACATTACCAAGCATATAGCAATAACGCATTTTAAATATAACTGAAAAATTTGTAAACACTGTGTACTTTACGTGTTTATGTGTCGTAGAGTGTCAGACAGCATCAAGGATGTACTGTATTTTATAATATTAGTTATTAATGTCAGTTGTAGCTTGAAATTTACTAAAAGAGATTTCGTTTAATAATAGCAACGCTGATACTGCTTGTCAGGCATAAAAGAACCGGATCAATAATGTTGCTATAGAGAATCGACATATGTTGTTATCAGTAATATGGATAATCGTTATCAGTACCATTGCATTCATTTTATCCCTGCTGAAATCTGAAATCAAGCTAAAATCGTCGACGAATTTATCCAGATATAAATCGCATTGTATATAATATAGAATCTAAGTCAGTTAATAACGATAATAAGTTTCACCAATCAATCAGGTCGCCGTATGTATCTGTACTCACATTGAATGTACCTGTGTTAATCAACATTGTACAAGCCGTTAGATTTAATTGTGCAACTATCACAGGACATCCTGGAGAGAATGCGATAATAGTAGTTCTATTCTAAATTAAAATCAAAGTTAACTTAATTTGGAATAAAGAATTTATCTTAATGTGCGAGGCACTTAAACTGACTCCTTTATGTGACGTGAATTCTCTGATTGTACAAATTATCGATTCGATGACGAAGTATCGGAGTTACTCGCATTCGGCCTTTTCGGGATGTACTGCAGATGCAAACCTCCTCGCGTAAAGGCGAACCGATGCAAATTACCGCAATTCGTGCGGTCTACTCCCGCATAACGTGCTACAAATGCTACTTATTGTGTGACTGGTGATGACTATATGGCTTAACGTGGAAACGTTCAGCGGAACCAACGCCGTTGGTGCGGGGAAGAAAATCAATATATCCCGGCAGTGCCCGTTTTGACCATGAATTGCCGTGTTGCAGAACACTCCTACATACACATTTTCGCTGGCGAATTTAGAAGGGATGTGCGAGCACTCGCCATTACCACTGTTCATGTATATGCGTGCTTTTGCCTTTTTTTCTCAATCGCTTGTATGTATGTATGTATGTAAGTTAATATTTTAATTCCGATCATAGTATGCAAGGGGCATGCTAGGAGGTTGCGAGGTCCAACGTATTTTTTTCACGCACACATATAGACATGTACATATACACGCCACACATACACGCACGCACGCATCCGTTCAACGACGGCGAATTATTTCTGATAATTCACTGAGCGTTCTCGTTTGCGTATTTTTCTAGGACAGGAAGACCTGTGTGAAGTTAGCCCTACCCTTTTTGACTTTTGTATTTTTCTGAATTGTACTGCGTTATGCTACATTTGTGCCAATTTGTGTTGTAGCTCAATAACTTAAAGTGTTTTCATAAAAAAATTAAAATACCAAATTTTTGCTAGCCCCGCACATTTCAAATTTTGAATTTTTGATAACAATATTATATTATGCTACGTTTTGCTGATTGTGCACAAAGAAAAAATCGATAAGTCAAATAACTCGGTAATTCAAGTTGTGTTGAAGTATGCTACTTTAGCATAATCTGGCATTACCAAAAAATTTCAGAAATGTCAAATTTTTAATTCTTTCCCACCCCTTTTCCATGAAATTTTATCAAGTCTATGATTATTAGAAGGGATTTTACTTACTTTTATTTTATATTTAAAATAGTAAAAAAGTACTACTTGCAACAAGAAATTCTATTATTAGCAAAGTTATAAAAGATTAAAAATTTGAAAAGTATGGAACTAACAAAAAGTTGATTTTTCCATTTTTTGTGAAAAATGTTTCAAGTGATTGAACTGCGATTTGCGGCATAAATTGACACAAACATAGGCACAACGATAATTGAGAAAAATATAAAGTTCAAATATAATGCGGGGCTAACTTTACACAGATGACAGGAAAAAAGAGCAAAAAAGTACTTTTCATGTTGCCTATTTAGATGTATAGAGGGATCAATGGTGTATTACGTATATCAGAGACGAGAGACAATCAAATCAAATGTATGTGGACGTAGAATATTGTCTTGGTATATATATATATATATATATATATATATATATATATATATATATACATACATATGCGTTATAAATACAGATATATAGAGAATTTAATATCGCGACTTTATATTTTGCGTTACTGGAGCACTTGATATATACGTATACATATATACAAAAAGGAAATATATTTACATCGTATTGTTATCTTCGTATCTTTGGTATCGCGAAATTGTAAATTAACGCAATTTGTAAATTAATGCAGTCCATCGGTATAAATATTGAATTATCTAAATATTGGAAATTGAATATTGGAGATCGAAATATCAGACTTATCGCACTTGTGAAAGTACTATTCCGAAAAAGCGATGTCATACATATAAATATGCAATAAATATTTCCGTTGAGACACATGTGATGATCTATCTTTTCTGTATTGCTTGTGTATTTAGTCCTTAATCTACTCTCAGCTCATAATTAGATAATTACGTTTCATTCATTAAACTTATTTTGTTAACTTTTTAATAAACAACGAGCGATTGCCAAAATCCTTTGAAAATTATTCAATAAGATGATCTCAACTTGTATCAAAGTTAATAGAGCTGGCTCTCCTAAACTGAGTAGTTACCTAATATTCTTATCTCCAATTAATACAACACATGTTTCAATGTTAGGATGATTGCTATGGTAACGTAAACGTAGAGGCTTAATAAACCTCCGTACGTCATTAGGTTTCTGTTACATGCGTTTCCATATGGACGAGTGATTTAATAAAGAGTGTAAAGGAGTTTGAAGTTTAACAATATAAGAATAAATAATTCAAAGTGTTTTATAAGATATCAACTATTCATTGTTATATATGTTTCTGTTGTATTAAATGCAAGAACATCTAAAAACGGTAAGTGAGTCCTTACAACATAATAAAAGTTTGAGTATCTTTATATATTAATAATTAGTATAAAATTTATATAAATTTCTTGTCTTATATTCCATTATACCAAATTATACGCACATTTAATACTCCTAAATTTATATCAGCATAACAATTTCAATGGTAAAAATTTATATCTTTAGGCAATGGAACTACATTGCACAAAGGAAAGAAAGATACATAAAAAACAGGAAGAAGCTACGAAACAAGATAAAAATGATAAAAAAATTAATATTCATCAATTGGAACTGTGCACGCAATCAATAAAACGAAGCAATGAATTCGGTGAACAACCTGTCAAGAAAGCTCGTAAAAAACATTGCAGTTGGATAAAATTTAGTTCTGATGATTATTGTCTAAATACCAAGTTTGCTAAACATAATCGTGCATATGAAGAAGTTTTTAATCGTTTAAAAAATTGTATTTCGGATGAATCGGGTATTTCTGACTTGTCACAAGAATGCAAAACGTCTTCAAGGTAATTATTGATCCGCAAAATGCAATAAAATATTTTTTCGGAAAGAGTGCTACACATATATGATTTAATCTTTGATTGTCAATAGTTTAATGCATTTGTTTTGTATTAATTTCATAAATGATAAATAAGTAAATAAATTTAAAGGAGTACCAAAGCAAAGAGAGAAGATCAAGAAAAGGTCATATCCGAAAAGGACGATTATTATACATTGCTACGCCAGCGGAGAGCCGAATTTCGGATGCACTTGATCAGAAAGATTAAAGGGTCGGGAAAGAGTGATGAAAGCCAGCAAGAGGACATGATGGAAATATGCAGCAGTTATGCAAAAGAGAGGACGCTTTTGAATAACGATGACGGTGTTCGGGAGCGAGCTTCATCGGTTTCGGCATCGTCGAGAAGCATCGACGATGACACGGATGGTTGGATCACAGAGGAAGACAAGAATCTCTTGAGGTATTACTACTACATTCTTCATGAGGTCGATGACGCCCGCGCGGGTACCTTAGATTCTGACACGTTAAAGAAGATAACGAGCATGGTGTCCGCTGAATGGCAGGAGAGACACAACGAGTACCTCGGCCGATTGATACATGAAATAAAGCGCGATTACGTTACGAGTATGAAAAAATCCATTGTCGACTTTGTGCTGCAGGAGCCCTTTGAAGAGGTGTACGAGTTCTTTGCTCCGGTTAGTATTACGTGAATGTGCGATGACATTTATCCTGATTCCAATTATATTGCTCCTAAAATAGAAAATATTATTTTACAACGGACACTTTCTTTCTATTTTTCGGATGCATCTTGTTGGGTCAGTGGTCCGGCACACAAATACCCTTGTAATTCTACAATCGCTTCTCACACTCGATTGCCCCTGCGATTATACGCTGTGCATGTTTCAGCCGCTCCTTTCCCGAGGGATCATCGATCCGTATTCGCCAGAGCGCGGCGTTAAATATACAAAAATACGAGCAAAACTGGAAAAGAGGTCGATTGTCCTGTATCATCCGTGCATACGCAAAACTTTGGATTACTGGCATCGTGAATATGGGTTAGTGGATTGATGTCAGAGCAATCGTTGCAAACTTTAATTCAGAATAATAACGATTTCCGTAATAATTGTAGGAAAGTCAAGCAAGTAGATAAACAAGAGCTTGCATCGTATGGAAAATCGTACGATCTTTCAAGTTTTGATTTTCAATTTTCGAGAATACTCAGAAGCACAAACGATGATCTGCTCAAACGATGGCTACCAAAAAATATGCAATATTTTGCTCGCAGTAAGAAATCGCTGGAAACAATCTATAATTAAATTTGCGTTAATCCTTTTGTATTAACATAAAGTTTCTTACGTCTGATCAAAGTATCCATATTCAGGCTTTGAAGAAGAAAACTTTGCCATCGGCGAATGATCCGGAATATAACAGATTTTTTAATTGTCTTGCCTACGTCATGGAAGATCAGTTGCGAGATTTGTGCTTGCGTTCAATGGAAAGACTACATCAACTATCTCATGGACGTGGGTGTAAGTAAGATTCCTTGCAAATATAGGTATTAGACTAAAATTTCTGTCTATTAACTCTCTTTTTCTTTTTATTATAATGCGATTAAATACATTAAATATTGCCATTTCAAACAGGGCATCAACTGTGGCTTTAACATACATCTTGTGATAAGGAACACGTCTATCTCCTTTGATCCTACATTCAAAATGTTTGTGGACCACTTTCAACGTTATTAAATTCTCTGTACGAGTTTGTAACCACGTTACCTCGTGCGGAGATAAAACTGGGATGGGTGCAATCTAATACTGGACTGCTCAAGGTATGTATGTCTTATGTAATATTGTTTTAATTATTAAATTGTATATGTTATTACATTATTTAATAAACGATTAAACGATTATTAAAATTATTACTGTCATCTCTAATTATTCAGTTAAATAGAATCATGATAATTATAACAAAATCAGAAATAAAATCACATTGTGATATGATAATTATTGTTGCATTGCAACATATATATTATATTGTTATATTGTTTTTGCAGCCAATAATTTCTTCGGACGTTCTTGAGCAGCATATGAATACTATATCGAATTTAATACAACGATACAGGATTAATCCGGAATTGCAACTGCACGAGTTTGATAAATATATAAGCCTGATAAACGACGAGGATGTCAATTACGTTGAGGATTTTCTAAAGACCCAACCGCCTAAACCATATGAGAAATATTGCGAACTCGTTCAGTATTATGATCAACTGAGCAAGAATATCCCACTAGAGTTTTATCGAACATCTTTTACCGACCTTTTCGAAGTTCGCAGGCATCATACTATAGACCATATTGTTTCTACAGCTACGAACCTGAGAAATGAAATAGTTTCGAAAATGGTCGCCGATTACCAACAAAAAGTCCGAGCGTAAGTCTCTTGTCGACACTTACAAATATGATTTTTGCATTTAAATATAATCTAACTGTAATGATAATTTCACGTTTAGTATAGGAGATGTTTATCAAGATATTTCAAACCAAGCCTTAAGTATACCGCCTAATACATCCAAACTTATGAAACTGCAGGCTTTTATACATAAATCTGAAACAGAAACTGTCTTTGTGTTAGAAAATCAGTTGCGGGAAGTAATGAAATATATAATATTTTTATCAGATTATCATCACTTAACGCCGGTCGAGTTGAAAAGCAATAATTTTGCTTTTCATCGGTAAGTGAATATCGATACAATACAATTGCAACTTGCAATTTATATTCTCTGATTTATATAAATAAAAAAATTATAAGTTACATTAGTTAATACAATTACATAGAAAAATGATAACAATTCAAATAATTGTGTCAAAACTTTCACATATTAGGTACTATGAAATGCCTGAAGTTTTTGAGAAGCATCGAGAGATAGTTGCGAGTAAAACAGGCGAGTATCAGGCAACACTTAAAACTAGGATCGAGAAGTTTGAACAGAGTCTCCAACTTTACGCGAAATACTGCGACGAATTGCAATACTGGGGCAATATCGAGGAAATACAACGATATAAAAAGAAAGCTACGAGTCTTGATAATAAGTTGATCGCCGCGATGGACACGATCACGGAATTCAATGAAGAGGAGAAATTATTCGGCTGGGAAATGTCGCAGTATCCTTTAAGAAAGATGGTAATAGTATAGTTTCTGTGAACTTTATATGCATATTTTAAATTTTACATTTGTATCCTAGTGATACAAATATATATTGAATAAATCATCACACAAAACATCAACTTAATTTCCCGGAACAATATTTCTCTAAAAAGGATATCAAAGTAGTATCAGTGTTTGAAACTTCTATTTTGATTCATATCCCCTAATGGAAATAAATTATTGAAATCGTCGAAAATAGCTATGAAATCGTTGAAACGAAAAATGAAAAAGACTAAAACATTGCTGAATATATTTTAGTTACACTTCAGTATGCATCATACATTTAATACTGAAATATTATGAATTGTAAGGATAATTATTGAAAATGTTGAAAAAAAATGAAAAAATACAATACATATATAATACTTTTACAGATTTATTAATGAAAGTTTAATACTGCAAATGCTGAAAGATTATGAATCCTAAAGAAAAGTAGTAAAAATATTTGAAACGCAAAGAAAATGTACAATGTTTATACAGATTTTTACTTAACTTAAATATTCAACTTAACTAACTTAAATATTTGCATTTAATGTTAATACATTTATTTATAAATGTTTAAGTTTAAAATATATATGATTTTTACAAGTTCTTAAAGTGCATTAAATCAATTATTTCTTTAAATAATTTTAAAACTATGACTTGGATCATGTTCATCCTGATCCTCTCATATATAGTATAATATATACTGAATTTCAATATATTCTACTGAATAACTTTTCATAAAATTCATTACGTATATTGATTTTCATTTTGAACTTTACTGAATAATTTTTAATCTTACAATTAGTATCTTGTATTGAATTGTTACTGAAATTTTAATGAAACGATACCGAAAGTGGGTCAATTGATATAGATTTCAAAATGAAAATCAATAACATTTTGATGTACTTCATTAAGATTTCAGTAGAAACGTTCCATCAGGAATGTTTATATTGTTAATTGGCATATTGTCTAGATTTATCTGCTAGGGAAAATACCGTAAACGCAGAAATGAAAAAGTTCTAGCCGTTAGAACTTTTTTCTTACTCCGAGTAGTTCTGAGACTTTTATACTGTTAATTGGCATATTGCCAAGATTTCTCGACTATTGCAAATCCTTTAGATTTAGAAATGAAAAAGTTATCGAGCTTAAAAGATTTTTCTTTTCCGAGGAATTCTGTAATATTTATATTGTTAGGTGGTATATTGCCTAGAGTCCTCGACTATTGAAAATCCTTTAACCACATAAATGAAAAAGTTCTAGCTCTTAGAAATTTTTTCTTTTCCGAGAAGTTGTGAGTTGATATCATTATTTTTTATATTGCCTAGAGTTCTCTGCTATTGAAAATACCGTAAACTCAGAAATGAAAAAGTTCTCGAGTTTAAAATTTTTTTCTTCTCAGAGGAGTTCTGAGTTGATGATATCATTATTTTTTATATTGCCTAGAGTTCTCTGCAATTGAAAATACCGTCAACTCAGAAATGAAAAAGTTCTAGCCCTTAGAAATTTTTTCTTTTTCCGAGTAGTTCTGAGGGCCACTTCGACCAAACTCCGATTAATTTAATTCGTCTAGTAACTTGCAGGGCAAATAACATAAAAATCTCTAATAATATAATTCTCGTATAAATAATATAAGTTTTATGTTGATCGCCCTGTAAGTTAATCGACGATTAAATTAACCGGAGTTTGGTCGAAGTGGCCCTGAGATATCTCCATTTTCTTTTTTAATTTATTAATAATATTGTTATCACACCTGGCTCTGATTACAGACAGCTGATAAATTGGCACCCTACAAAAGATTTTATGACATTGCCTGCGACTTCTTAACAAATTATGAAACCTGGACGGGGAGTGTTGTGGGTTCGCACGGTCCTGAAGTAATTGAAAATGAAACCGGTATTGCGTATCGCATGATATACAAATTGGAGAAGGCTTTTCAAGAACCAGCGGTGAAGAAGCTGGCTGAGATCGTAAGAACAAAAATCGAGGACTTTAAAGAGAACATGCCTGTAATATTGACTCTCGGGAATCCTTCTCTGAAGAGTCGTCACTGGGAGCAGGTTTCGGAGATCGTTGGATTTCCTATAAAAATCGATCCGTATATGACATTGGCCAAGGTAAATTCAAGTAAATTTGTAATCATGTGGTTCATTATCGGTGATGGATATTACGTATATATTATAGAATTGCATTTATATCCACAGATTCTCGACTATGGTTTAGGCGACTATGTATTGAAATTCGAGACAATATCTGAGGCGGCTACCAAGGAAGGCAATTTAGAGAAAGCTTTGTTCAAGATGTATTCTGACTGGGCAGATATCGCATTTACCGTAAATCCTTATCGCGATACCGGCACATATGTCATCGCCAGTGTAGATGAAATACAATTACTGCTCGACGATCATCTGACCAAGGCTCAGACAATGAAGAATTCCCTTTACATAAAGCCGTTCGAAAAGGAAACTCTGTAAGTTTTTACATATAAAAAGTTTTAATTTTTTTATACATATAAATCATGATTTTATACGTAATATCTTTTAAAACACTTTAAAACTTGCTGGCTCTGTAACTGCCGTAGCAAAATTCATAAAGTCATTTTATTTTATGCTGTCAGGGAATGGGAAGCCAAATTACTCTTGCTACAAGATATTATGGATTACTGGTTGAGAGTTCAAGGGACATGGATGTATCTTGAACCGATTTTTTCGTCACCTGATATACAGCAACAAATGCCGGAAGAGAGTCGACGTTTCAGCGCAGTAGACAAAGTCTGTTCAATTATTCATATGAATTAAATTTATATAAAATAAATAATAGTATTTGAGATATGTTTTTTCATAAAATACGCATATTTACGCGATATATAAAATTTTTATAAATCTAAAATCTAAAATACTTGTATGAAACGCAGATTTGGAGGGAACTAATGACAATCGTCGCTGCTGACCCGATGGTCATGTTCGTCGTCGAAATTGACAAGATGTTGGATCGTTTAAGGAAATGCACGCATTTGCTCGATCTGGTGCAAAAAGGACTCGCCGCTTATCTTGAGAAAAAGAGGCTTTTCTTCCCGCGATTCTTCTTCCTCTCTAATGACGAACTCTTAGAAATATTGTCTGAGACGAAAGATCCCACACGGTATATCTTATGCACTAATTAACATTATATATTTATGATGATTATATAATACAATTTCTATTCTTCAATTAACATCGTAGCGTGCAGCCACATCTGAAAAAATGTTTCGAAGGCATCGCGAAATTGAGCTTCACCGACGCGATGGAAGCTACAGCTATGATGTCAGCTGAAGGGGAGGAGATCATTCTTGAGGACATAATCGATACGGTCGCCGCACGAGGACAAGTGGAAAAGTGGCTTCTCGAACTCGAGAGTGACATGAAGAAAAGCGTAAAGGCTCAGGTCACTCAAGCTTACAGGAGATGAGTCTTCGTATCAATATGAACCATTGCATATAATTATCTACTTCTTCTTTAGGTAATACGCGCCAAAGATGCTTTTCCAACTAAGCCTAGGAGTCAATGGGCTTTAGAATGGCCGGGTCAAACCATTCTCTGCATCAGTAAAATGTACTGGACGGCGGATATAACCGACAAGCTTCCAAAGGGTACCGAGATTTTAATGGAATACGTGGAAACATGCACATATGAGCTCAACGAGATCGTCAAGCTCGTTCGCGGAAAACTGTCAACACAGAACCGGACAACACTAGGTTGAAACACTTCGTTAGAATTGAATGAATGAAAATGATGAGAGACATAAGATTTTATTGCGTCGATCGGGAAGTTATTTTCTTTTTTGACTTGCAGAAGCTCTGGTGACGTTGGATGTCCACAGTCGCGACGTATTGGTGCAACTGTGCGAGCAAGCTGTGACCCAGATCACAGACTTCAAGTGGCTTTGTCAGATGAGATATTACTGGATAGTGAGTGGATTCAGATCAATCCAAGTAGAGACCGTCTTTCTGTCATATTGTCGGTGATAAAATTGCCGTCACTCGTTTGCAGGATGAGGACATGTACACGATGATGATAAATTCCACACTGGGCTATGCATATGAATATCTAGGTAATACGTCGCGATTGGTGATAACGCCACTCACCGATCGATGTTATCGTACCCTATTTGGAGCACTGAGCTTACATCTTGGCGGTGCTCCAGAAGGACCTGCTGGAACCGGAAAAACGGAGACTACAAAAGACTTGGCAAAGGCAGTCGCCAAGCAATGTGTTGTATTCAATTGCTCGGAGGGGTTGGACTATATCGCACTGGGCAAATTTTTCAAGGTATAGCAAGATTAACTTACAATTAATATTGTACAATTAAACTGAGAGAATTGTAAAAGAATAAGAGTAATTTATATGTAATACAAATAAGACTATTTTTCCTTGTTTATTTGATATAAATATAGCATAAATATTTTATTTCAGGGATTAGCCAGCACAGGCGCATGGTCTTGCTTCGATGAATTTAACCGCATCGACTTGGAAGTCCTATCGGTTGTGGCACAGCAGATTCTGACTATTCAACGAGCTATACACGCGGAAAAAACGACTTTATTATTCGAGGAGACGGAATTAAAGCTGGATCGTACTTGTGCGGTATTCATTACAATGAATCCAGGATATGCTGGGAGAACAGAATTGCCAGACAATTTGAAAGCTTTATTCCGATCAGTAGCTATGATGGTAAGACTTTTTCGGTATAATTTTAAATGAAAGAGAACATTGCTACAAGTTTCTATTAGAGTACATTCTTATTTGTACTCTAGTGTATTGAATAAAGCATTTTATAATAACATCTTTCTTATTTATGCAAAATTATTTTAAAAAATAGTGATATAAGATGCACTTCGCTTATTCTATTTTATCGAAATATTTGACCAGGTACCAGATTACGTTTTAATAGCAGAGAACACACTGTATTCATATGGATTCTACAATGCAAGACCTTTGTCTGTAAAGATTGTTATGGCCTATAAATTATGTTCGGAACAACTATCCAGTCAGAATCATTACGATTACGGTATGCGTGCGGTGAAGTCCGTCTTAATAGCGGCAGGAAACTTGAAACTGAAATACCCGGAGGAAAACGAGGACATCTTGATCTTGCGAAGTATCACCGACGTAAATCTACCTAAATTCCTCAGCGAGGACATACCTTTGTTTCATGTACGTACATATTTATGCACGAATAAAACAAAATTCCTGAAAAATATATCGTTTCAGGGTATCACCTCAGACCTCTTTCCAAACATTGAACTTCCGGAGCCAGATTACGTGCACTTAAACGCGGCCATAAATCAGGCGTGTGCCGATGCGAATATTCAATGTATTCCCGTATTCCTGCAGAAAATCCAACAGATGTACGAGATGATGTTAATCAGACACGGATTCATGATCGTCGGATATCCTTTCGCCGGCAAGACTACGGCCTACAACGTGCTTGCCGATGCACTCAAAATCTGTGAAGAGAACGTGAGCATCGTATTAGAAAGATTAAATTTATTATATCAAGAAACGGCTGTAACAATTAAGTTAATTAAATCCTATTGACTTTGAATAGAACTGGATAAACGAGAATAAAGTAGAGATAACAGTGATCAATCCGAAGTCGATAACACTGGGTCAGCTGTATGGGCAGTTTGATCCAGCGTCCCGCGAATGGAATGATGGTATTCTGGCTATTAGCTATCGAGCTTTCGCGACTTCGACCAACGAAAATCGAAAGTGGCTGGTTTTCGATGGACCAATAGACGCGATATGGATAGAGAGTATGAACACCGTCCTCGACGACAACAAGAAATTGTGTCTAATGAGCGGAGAGATTATTAAGCTGCACCGACGACCAATTTGATATTCGAACCACTAGATCTGGAAACTGCTTCACCGGCCACGGTATCTCGTTGTGGTAAATAGAATTCGCAATAAAGATTAAATAAAGTAATACAGCAATAACGAATTATAAGATAAAAACTGAAATTGGTGAACTCTCTGATCGATTATTCGTTGCAGGAATGATTTACATGGAGCCTACCGCGTTGGGATGGGACCCCTTGTTAAATTCCTGGATAGCGAAACTGCCGAAAATAATAGATGAGTGGCTACGTCTCTTCCTGCACGAATCGCTTTTCCTCAGATTTTGTAAACCTCTTTTTCACCTATTACGTCGATGCAACGTTAAGGTGAAAAAATATCTTTTTGTTAAACGAAAATAAACGATTAATTAATTTCGTTTATATTTGACCGATTTGCAGGAAATGTGTCCAATGCCCGATTCAAATCTTGCACGATCTGTCACTTATCTCATGGATTGTTTTATGGACGATTATTATAATGAGGAAATAATAAAAAATATTAATGAACTCGATCTTCGAGCACAAATAGAGGTTGAAATTCTACGGCTAATAATTAACAAAATTTTATAATGCTTAATACAATAATTCGATTAACTGAAACTCTTTTGTGTAGGGCTCATTCTTTTTTTCGTGCATCTGGGCTATGGGAGGTACTTTGGAAGCTAAATACAGAGAACAATTCAGTATTCTATTTCGTGGACTTTTGGAAAAAGAATTTCCAATTGATTTAATGAATGAATTTCAGTTACAAGAACCGGTACCGCCGCCTTTGAAACCGTATATCTTTGTTATGCCGAAAGATCATCTGGTGTTTGATTACAGATTTATTAAAGAGGTAAGTATAAAGATATATCTACGTTCAAATTAATTTGATTGTAACTTTAAATTACAAGAATATCTCGAACGTCGTGTTTAAGTAAATCTGTCATTTCTTAAGCATTTTTATTTTTTAAAACTATTACATCCAGCTTAATGTGGGAACTTTTCTTTATTAGGGCAAAGGAAAATGGAAATTATGGTCGGACGAATTAATAAATGTGCCGGCAATTCCCCGTGACATTCCTGTCAATCAGATAATAGTGCCTACCGTGGAGACGGCACGATACACCGCGCTCTTTCAGATGTTGGTTCAGCATCAGAAACCGGTACTCTTTGTGGGTCCGACGGGGACAGGAAAATCAGTCTACATAATCGATTTTCTACTGAAGAAAAATAATGCCGCAGTGAATAAGCCGTTGTTGATCAATTTTTCTGCGCAAACCACTGCTAATCAGACGCAAGATATTATCATGAGTAAGTTGGATCGCAGACGGAAGGGTGTATACGGGCCACCCATAGGCAAACGCTGGATCGTCTTCGTTGATGACATTTCAATGCCGCTGAAAGAAACATATGGAGCGCAACCGCCGATAGAATTGTTACGGCAATGGTTGGACCATTGGCAGTGGTAAAATATTTTATAAAATGTTTAACTGATATTAATATCAAAAACATAATTTTTCTTACATATAATAATTTTTATTAAAATTATACATATAACAGTAAATATTTATGGATATTATATGTATATTAATTCCGATATAGAGATGATATTCGTATATTTTTAATTTGCAGGTATGACAGAAAGGAGGGGACATTCATAAAATTAATTGAGATTCAATTGATGTGCGCTATGCAACCGCCAATCGCTGGTAAAGACGTTACGCCAAGATTTAAACGTCACTTCTTTGTTCTAACGATATCTGAATTTGAAGATAACGTTATGATTATGATATTTAGTAGAATTGTTTTATGGCATCTCGATACAAGGTTTGTATAAATTTCAGAAAACATTTAGAATATCTTTAAAATTCGCTTTTTTAAAAGTATTATTTAATAAAAATTCAGCACCTTTTCTCATATTTGCATATTGTAGAGGTTTTAGTAAAGAATTTGATCCATGGCATCGACCAGATCGTCCTTGCGACATTAGACATTTATAAAGGAGCTTATGTAATCTGTTGCCGACACCTGCAAAATGCCATTACATGTTTAATCTTCGAGATTTCTCACGAGTGATTCAGGTAATATCCAAAATGTTTTTTATCTATATTATTCCCTTTTAATTTGTTTTAGCTAAATTAATTAATTATGATGCAGGAGTACTTTTATCGGTTCCGGAGACCATGCCTGCGCTTTCAAATATGAAGCGTTTATGGGTCCACGAGATACTTCGTGTGTTCAGCGATCGTTTAGTCGACGACGTCGATCTAACTTGGCTGATACAACAAACAGAAGTAACGCTAAAGAAACGCATGGAAGTTTCAATGGAGGATCTCTTCGAAGATTTACTTCCTAAGAAGCCGGATGGCGAAAGTTGTGTAAGATCTTGTTGTTTATTCGTTGAAGAGAAAGATAAAAAATTATGCATTCGTGTCACATATTTCTGCACATTTTGCTACAGATTTCCATAAATGAACTGCGAATTTAGTATATTGCGACTTCACCGATGCCAAGGGAGCCATTCGCTTGTACCAGGAAGTTAGTGATCTAGAACAACTACGAGAGATCATAGAGACGTATCTCTCCGAATACAATTCAATGACCAAGAAGCCTATGAATCTGGTGTTGTTTCGGTACCTGAATGCTTGATAAAATATAACAAAATTACCTTGCCTTGTCATTAAGTTGAATGCATGTTACAGGTTCGCAATTGAACATCTGTCGAGGATTGCTCGTATTATCAAGCAGCCTCGAAGTCACGCTCTCCTTGTCGGCGTCGGCGGATCTGGAAGGCAATCTTTAACTAGACTGGCATCGCATATCTGTGACTACGACGTATTCCAAGTCGAGATTACGCAAACAAATATGGTCTTCACGAATGGCACGAGGACATCAAAGCTATCATGAAAAAGCAACCGCTAGGAATTGGCATTCGACTTTCTTTTCAGGACACGCAAATTAAGGAAGAGAACTTCTTAGAAGACATCAGCAACATGCTTAACTCGGGAGAAGTGAATGAATTGACATAACATTAACTTCTTTATTATTTTGTCTTTTTTTCTTCAAGTTTGCAGAAAGATTTCATGTATTTAGTTTTTTTTTTCTTATTATTTTTAATAATTTAGTTTTTGTATTACATGTAAAAATGACAATTTCGATTCTTGCTCAGGTGCCTAATATATTCACGACTGAGGAAAAGGCTGAAATATGTGAGAAAATGAGACAGATTGATCGACAACGAGAACGATCGTTACAAACAGACGGTAGCCCCGCGGCTCTCTTTAATCTATTGTACAAATTATTCGCGATCAGTTGCATATCGTTGTTACTATGTCACCTATTCGGCGATGCTTTCAGAAATCGAATTAGAAATTTCCGGCTTTGGTTAATTGCTGTACCATAGATTGGCTTCAGTATTAAACTCTCATTGTTCATATTAATACTTATTTAAGATATATATAATATGTTTTAAATGAATATAGAAAATACACATGTATATACAATTTATTTCATTATTTTAGTCATGGCCTGAAGATGCTTTATTAGCAGTCGCGACAAAATTCTTGGCTACGGTCGAGCTTACTGATCACGAGAGAAAGGCTGGTATTGACATGTGTCAATTTTTTCACGTGTCGACTCAAAAATTAAGCGACGAATTCCTAATTCGCTTAAACAGACACAATTATGTGACACCAACTTCTTATCTCGAAATGATTAACACCTTTAAAAATTTGCTTGATAAGAAACGTGGGTACGTATAATTCAGTTTTAAATCTTAATCCTTTTATTCAATTTTGCATAATGGCACAGAGAAGTGCTACGTGCTAAAGCTCGATATCAAGGCGGATTAGGACAATTAGATAGCACGCAACATCAAGTAACGGAAATGCAAGATACATTAAAGCAGTTGCAACCAAAATTAGTCGCAGCCACGCAGGATGTTCAAAGAATGTTAGCCGACGTTGAGAGGGAGAGTCATGAGGTGGCGGAATTTGAGAAAGTGGTCAAGGTCGATGAAGTAGCGGCAGAAGTAAGATTTTACGATAATACACGAAATATCAATATCATTAGTGTTATTGAATCTGAGAAACTCGAGTTTAATAAAACTTTTATAATATTTAGCTGGTAGCGAAGGAAGCAGCTGTCATAAGGGCTGAATGTGATGCTAATCTGGCAGAAGCCATGCCCATTTTAAATCGAGCTAAAGAAGCATTAGATACATTAACACCGACGGATATCGCAATAGTTAAAGCAATGAAACACCCGCCATATGGCGTGAGACTTATCGTGGAAAGCGTTTGTGTTCTCAGGGTACGTATTATATAGCGGAAGATAGTATAAAATATCATTCGTACAAGAATTATTTAATCTTTAGCCTCGTTTATTACTCAGTCTTTAATCTCTTGGATTAACTTAAGCTAATTACAGCAAATAAAACCAGAGAGAGTGCATACGAAGGAAGGTACGTACATCGATGATTATTGGAAGGCTGCTTTGCGAATGCTCAGCGATGCCAAGTTCTTGGACTCGCTACTCAACTTTGACAAGGACAATATACCGGACAAAGTAATAGAAACGATACGAAAAGAGTATTTGGCTAATCCAGACTTTGACCCAGAAAAAATCAAGAAGGTCTCAACAGCTTGCGAAGGTTTGTGCCGTTGGGTCATTGCAATGTCCGAGTACGATGAAATCGCTAAAATCGTCGCTCCTAAAAGAAAAGCTCTGGCAGAAGCTGAAGCTGCCTATGACAAGGCTATGGAACTATTAAATTTCAAGCGAGAACAATTGCGTCAAGTGCAGGTACATATTATAAAGTTCTATTATGAGGTATTATCAGAGTATAATAGTTTTGAATTTTATAAAGATATATAAATAAAATTTAATAAAGATATATTGATGAATTTTACATTAAAATTATTGAAATTTACGACCAGGAAAAGTTATTGGATCTTGAAGAGACCCTCAATGAAAGAAAGGCAAACTTCCAGACGATGTCCGATCAAGTGGCGGACTGCGAGACGAAATTGAAACGTGCCGAGGATCTTATTGGAGGCTTAGGCGGAGAATACGCACGTTGGTTTCAAACTGCCGAACAACTGAGCACCAAGTAAGGTTTCAAATCTATTTAAAAATCTATTCATCATTCTTTAGTGTCGCAAAATTGTTATATAATATATTAACTACATCTGTTTTCTATTTTCTAGATATTATCGGTTAACGGGCGACGTGATAATCGCTTCTGGTGTAGTAGCTTACTTGGGTCCGTTTACTATGCCATTTCGTGTGCAGCAGATAAACGAATGGGTGAAACTGTGCACGGATTTGCAAGTAATTTGCAGCCAAGATTTCCAATTACGTGAAATACTTGGCGATCCAGTTTTGATTAGATCCTGGAACATCGCTGGTTTACCTGCCGATGCATTTTCTGTTGATAACGGAATTATCGTTATGTAAGTCGTTACGTAAGGGATTATCGTTGTGTAAGTCAATAATAGTTTCAGTAACGAACGAGAATGAGAATTGTTGCGTAATTTTGCGTTTTTAGGAATGCCAGAAGGTGGCCGCTGATGATAGATCCGCAAAGCCAAGCCAACAAGTGGATAAGAAACATGGAGAAGCAAAATAATATAAGTATTATTCGACTGACTCAGCTCGATTACGTGAGAGTTTTAGAAAATGCGATACAATTTGGACAGCCAGTGCTGTTGGAAAATGTGGAAGAGGAATTAGATGCTGTACTTGAACCGATACTTTTAAGGCAAACATTTAAGCACGGGGGTGCATGGTGTATAAAATTGGGCGACGCTGTAGTAGAATACAACACTAATTTTAGGTACTTTTTAATTATCCGCACGATATATTCCAAAAAATATCTTTATATAAATATAAATATCTTTACATATTACATCAAGTAATAATAATAATTTTTCTAACAGACTTTACATCACGACAAAATTAAGGAATCCTCATTATCTGCCAGAAATAGCTGTAAGAGTAACTCTACTAAATTTCATGATAACACCAAGCGGTTTGGAAGATCAGTTGCTCGGTATTGTAGTTGCGAGAGAAAGGCCCGATTTAGAGTCAGAAAAGAACATCTTGATTGTGCAAAGTGCCGAGAACAAAAAGTATACTTGTTGACTCAATCAGCTTCTAGTTTTTAAAAGTCTGTTTATCTTTTACTCTCAACCTGATGCTACAGGATGCTGAAGGAGACAGAAGATAAAATTTTGGAGGTACTTTCCGCGGCGGAGGGTAATATCTTGGAGGATGAAGAAGCTATCGACATTCTAACGTCGTCTAAAAATTTGAGCGATGACATCCAAGTGAAACAAGCTGCCACAGAAGCTACAGAGAAATCAATCGATGCTGCGAGACTGCAATATCAACCTATCGCGGCCTATTCAACTATACTCTTTTTTACAATAGGTACATATCATAATAATTAATAGCAAATTAATAAAGAAATATTATCGATATATTTCTTTATCCAAATTATCTTTTTCATTTTTTTGTCTTTTGTGTTAGAGTCACGTTTCGAGTAATTTTGTTTCCGATGTTTCATCAATATTTCAGTTTTATAAAAAAAAAGCAATTTTATATAAAGGAATTATTTTTCTTTGCAGCATCATTGGCCACTATAGATCCGATGTACCAATATTCATTAGTGTGGTTCGTAAATCTCTTTAACATGGCTATTACCAACACAGAACCAGCTGATAATGTTGAACAACGCCTGAAGGACCTGACCAAACATTTCACATATTCCCTTTACGTCAATATCTGTAGATCGTTGTTTGAAAAAGATAAACTGTTGTTTGTGTTACTCCTCGTTATCAATCTGCGCAAGATAAGTGAGATGCCAGAAGCCATGGCCAAATGGATGTTCTTACTGACTGGTGGGATAGGTCTGGAGAATCCATACGTTAATCCGGCCGAATGGTTACCCGTCAAGCAATGGGATGAGCTGTGTAGATTAGATCAAGTCAAAGGATTCGAGGTAAATCTTGTGCGTAATCGTGCGTTTAGATAATTAATAATAGTAAAAGAGTTTCCTATTCTCTGTAGGGCATTCGAGAGGCGTTCTCCAAAACGATTGAGAGATGGAAAAGGATATTCGATTCGAAGGAACCGCAGAAAGAGCTCTTCCCACCCCCATACGAAGACTTGGACTTACTCGAACGATTGTTAATTTTGCGATGTATCCGACCCGATAAGATCATTCCCGCAGTACAAGAATTTGTGGAAAGTAAATACGCGTTATTCGAAGCAAGCATTAAGCTAAGGGATGGGATGGATATTAACCATCGTTTTGATTTTAGAACAAATGGGCACACAATATATAGAACCACCGCCTTTTGACTTGGCATCTGCGTTCGCGGATTCCAACTGTTGCATCCCACTGATATTCATCTTGACTCCCGGCGCCGATCCGGCACAGACTCTCCTAACATTCGCTGATGAGCAGGGCTACGGTGCCAAGCGTCTCTTTTGCTTGTCCCTTGGTCAAGGTAAAATGTTCATAACGTGATAACGTCCCGCGTAAATCAACCGTGTCTCATCGTACTCTAGGTCAAGGACCAATAGCAGAAGGGATGATAAAGAACGGAGTGTTGCATGGTAATTGGGTTGTGTTGCAAAATTGTCACCTGGCCAAGAGTTGGATGCCGACGCTGGAGAAGATTTGTGAGGGTTTAATACCTGAAACAATCCATCAGGACTTCCGGCTGTGGCTGACTAGTTACCCAGCGGAACATTTTCCCATATCAGTCCTGCAAAACGGCATCAAGATGACGAATGAGCCGCCCAAGGGACTCAGAGCCAATATTCTGAGATCCTACGCAACCGATCCGATCAATAATCTGGAGTTCTTTGAAGGGTGCATTCAGAGCGATGTTTTCAAGAAGCTTCTGTACTCGTTATGTTTCTTTCATGCAGTTGTGCAGGAAAGACGTAAGTTCGGCCCAATCGGCTGGAATATCCCTTATGAGTTCAATGAGACTGATCTCAGGATCAGTGCTCTGCAATTGAAGATGTTCCTGGATGACTACGAAGACGTGCAATTCGACGCTCTCAGTATCTTACAGGAGAGTGCAATTATGAGGCAGAGTTACAGACGAATGGGATCGTAGAACCCTAAATACTATTTTGGTACAGTTCTATTGTCCGTGAGTATCGATAATATTCCTTTTAAATTTTAATCTGCCGATTGCAAGTTGTTATTTACTTATCGCATTACTTAGGGAACTGCTGACTGATAAGGTGTACTATTTCGATGAATCCTCTACTATTTATTACTGTCCAATTATCAGAGAACATGAAGGATATCTTGTTTATACAAGAAGTTTTCCTATAATTACCGAGCCGAGCGTATTTGGCAATGAATGAAAATGCTGATATTCTTAAAGACCAACGAGAAACGGATCTACTGTTTTCTTCTTTGTTGCTTACGCAGGTAACTTTTATCTAAATGTTTTGCCAAACAATAACTATATTCTTTCTGTTTATTCACATCTCTTCTTTTTTTAACTCCATCGAATATTATTCAGGATCG
Organism: Ooceraea biroi; assembly: GCF_003672135.1. Classification (NCBI taxonomy): domain Eukaryota; kingdom Metazoa; phylum Arthropoda; class Insecta; order Hymenoptera; family Formicidae; genus Ooceraea; species Ooceraea biroi. The sequence goes on from NC_039506.1 coordinate 6,687,470, forward strand.
ATTGGTAAGTAATTATGAATATGTATTGTCAAACATAATTCATTTTTAATTAATTATTTCATTATTGGGTTTTATGTAATTATAAAATTATGTATTACATTCTCTTTATGCATAACTTAGGATCTTTGGCAAATTAAGGTATGTTACGCATCACATTCTTTTAATATAGTAACTTATTATGATATTAAAATAGTATATTAGTAATATAAGATAGTGTATTATTTAAGCCTTAGTAATATAGATTGTCGACTTAGATTTATCTAGATCTAGAGTGAATCCTCTTTGTATCCTGCTTGGTCGTTTTCTATGCCTATCCTGATTTAATGTCATGTTAAACTGGATTAGATTATTCTTAATAAAAAATATAATAATAGAAAATTCCATTTCTTCTTAGGAAACTGTTAAAGGCTTGAGACAAGCGTCTGATGACGAAATAGTTTATAGCGTTGCAACAGAAATTTTGGACAAACTTCCAGATGATTACGATCTAGTTGCCGCAATTGCTAAGTACCCCATGTTATATAGCCAAAGCATGAACACTATACTGGTGCAAGAGATGGATAAGATTTAACAAATTATTACAATGTATCAGAAACAGTCTCGTCAACATACGGAAAAGCTATCAAAGGTATCTATCTAATCCAATAAAAAAGATATGTGTATATCTGAAATGTTTCATATTGTTATATATATATTCTGCTTAACAATTCGACGATTAATGCATTATTTCTTCAGGAATATTGTAAAAAGAAATTAATATTTTAAGAATTATACTATGATTCTGTACTCAGGTGTAATCATGATGTCCTTCGAGCTTGAAGACATTTATGAAGCGATTTGACGAGTAAGATACCTCTTCTATGGAAACAAAATTCTTATCCATCTCTGAAACCTTTGGGCAGTTATATTCACGACTTTTGCAACGTTTAATATTTATACAAGTAATTTCTATTATTTTTAATATTCTACTGTCACGTATATTTGCAAAACAAATAATATATTCATGCGAATTTATCGTTAAACAGAAATGGTACGACGAAGGGCCGCCTGTTACATTCTGGTTGCCAGGTTTTATTTTACACAAGCATTTTTAACGGGAACACAGCAAAATTATGCACGAAAGTATCGGATTCCCATAGATCTTCTCACATTCGATTTCGTAATTTTAAAAGAGACCGCCTTCGAGTCCGCACCGAAGATGGTGTTTATATTTATGGATTATTTTTGGATGGTGTAAGATTCGATATGAAGGAGATGACTGTAGAAGAGAGTTTTCCCAAAATACTTTATGACAATGTGCCACATGTAAGTACTCTCACATTTCAAAAACATTTATAAATTAATAACACAAAGCATTACTTTTCCAATAAGTAATAATAACATTAAGTTAAAAATGTAATAATAGATGTAATTAAGATAATTGAATAAGTGTAAAATACAGATTTAATATTTTTATTATTATATATAATTTAATTTTATATTCAAAATAAAAATCTAAGTTTACTTCTTTATTGTTACTAATAAAGTTTTTTATATTATACATTATTGTTAGATATGGTTAATACCGATGAAGAAACAGGACATCAAAGAAAGGCTATCGTACGTTTGTCCGCTCTATAAAACAGCTGAACGTCGTGGAGTACTCTCTACTACCGGTCACTCCACGAATTTTGTTATAGCCATATTGCTGCCAACGATAAAATCACCCAATCATTGGATCATAAGAGGAGCAGCTATGCTTTGTCAACTCAGTGAATAAAGAATATCAATGTAATATCACGTACATTGTTTTTCAATTTCATCATTCTAAAAGGCAAATTACGTAGCTTAATACATCACACCTCCCGTATTTGTCTGATTTGGTTCCGTGTAACTTCTGGCTATTTTCAAAACTCAAGTTGATTAAAAGGTGATAGAAAAAATGCGGTAGCAGATAACTATTTCTTTTTCGTTTTTCTCCGTTTCTTTAGAGAAGTACGCTCAAGATACGTCTTCCATGTTCTTTGGATGATCTTAGCAGCTCGAGTTCGTCTAAAGAACTCTAGTTTTTCGGTAAAGGCTTTCCTCAGCGCAATCTCCCGCTCTTTGTTGTATCGTATGTATAATTCTCGTTGTATGACTAACTGATCCTGGTATGAAATTGATAATATTCTAAAATGTTATGTATTATTTTTGAGATCAAAAATTACGAACCTCCATCTTCTTCGTTTCTGCTTTAATAGCTTCGTAATCTTTCAACAATTTCTCTCTTAATGTATAGGATGCGCCGATATCGCAATCGTATTTAGCGAGAAAATCTGTGTACTTCCGTTCGAGTTCAGCGCTACAACATAAAATCAATTAGTAAATAATTATCTATGTTTCTCATTAAATTGTTTTTTAATTAAATTTTTTTCTGATCAAATGCTTTTGATATGAATTTATTTTGGAGTATGGACATATTATGAAATGATATGGAAATTGTGTTACATTCACCACATATCGTGAAGCTTTCTTTCATTTAGCGCATTACGTTTCATGATTTCCTGCAATCTATGCTCTGTTGCGTCTATTTCAGATTGCAATTGTTTTTTTCGTTCTTCTTCTCGTTGTTTTATAATTAACATCGTTTGCATTGACTCCTCTCTAACAGTCACAAAATTCGTTGTATGTAAAATGATATAAAAATTATTGTAAAATTTTATAATATAAGGTATTCGATGTTTTCTTTTTCTAAGAAATTGAGTTTTTATTTACTTTTTTTAAGAGAGAGAGAGAGAGAGAGAGAGTTGTTAGTTATTGATGAGAAAAAATATTAAAAAATGAAGGCAAATATTTTGAAGAAACGCTCAATTTCTTTAGAAAAAAGCATCAAATTAATTTGTACACCTAAATATTATTAAAGACGTCAATCTTTTTATTTAATTAATAATAAAAATAGCATTATATCTCTGTAATACATTTCCTTTGGTATCTCCACTTCTGATGTTTCTCTGATATTTCTCATTATTTGTTCTTCATTATTTATGCATGTAACAATATCACTCACACAAATCTCAGTATTTAAATCTTGTTCTTCATATGTTCTCTGTAAAACTACCGTTCAATACTTTAATTCACGCACGAAATAATTGAGAATAATAATAAGTTTGTAAAAATATATAATCAAACTTACCTTCTATTTCCGATGACGTTTCTGTTATTTTTGTTTGGTAATCAAGCAAATTGATAGCGTGCACGCGTTCTTCTTCCGGAGTTCTTTTCATTTGAGATATAACACAGTTTTTAAAAAGTTCAATGAGATCAATGATCTCTTGAAAGCAACGGCGAATTTTGAGCACCATGTTTTTCAATCTATTAAATGATAATAATAATAATGCAATGACTCGAGTGGGTATTTAAATTTTATTCTATTGACAATCGCGAGCTGTACAATTGTTTTTAGACTTAGCGCGTTATTGAAATCAAGTAAAGTTTGTTAATTACCGATTGTATCTTGTTTGCAATGCCTCCCAAGAGTTTCTCCATTCGAATGATCAAAATTGAATTATTTTCTTTCGCTTCACTCATGTTTTAATACTATATTACGATGACGAGACAATCTTATATTGTTCCAAGTAGGATTTATGTGTTCGCGAATATATACGGACACATTAAATATATTTAACGATCCAACAATTTATATTCCTATGGTTATCAGGAGCCATTGTCATGGCAAGTAACACGATTCTCGTAATCTTGTAATTGCGTAAAGTCGCGATACAAAATCTCATCGAGTCATATCGAGATTCTCGATATATCGAATGCAACATATGTGACATGGATCGATTTTGAAACTGACACGAGACATCTTTCAAAATCTTCAATTCTTACAATTAATCGGTTTAATCACTTCGCTGTTTAATGAAGATTAGTTGCGAATTCTCTTATCAGAGAAAAAGATATCGGTCGTTCTGTCCATATCTATCTCTTGAATTCTGTGCTAGAAAAATTGTCTGTACGTGTAAGGTGCTTGTAAACAGAATTAATAAAATCTAGCAGTTAAATTTTTGTTCCCGTTGAGATTTATTTAGAAACGACGTCGTTAGTATACTGATTGAACTTACGAAGAGTGATGAAAAAGGAGGTATCGATGGTCGACGGACAATCGCTCCATTTCCAACGTTTCGCAACGCACCGAGAGAAGGCGTTGCTCTCGGCTGCGAGCTCGATGAATTTGTCATCGGCGCGCACACACACACGCGCATGCCGTGAGTAATCTCGATCATCTGCTCCGCCGTTTCGATGTGTATGCGATGGGAATTTAAATATGACATTTTGATGGAACTGCTATGATATCACCGGAGCGTGCTACGCCTTCCGAGCTGGTATTCGATCTAGAAAAACGATCAGTGTGCATGACGCGAGCGTCCACCGCGAACGACACTAACGGAGCGAACTGTTATTTTGATAATTAACGCCACACCTAAGTCACGCAGTTTATTTCATTGTAAACGCTCCAAGATAGGTCCGCTTGCTCGTACATCTAGCGCACGTGCACGAGGAGTACTGCAAAGTTGGCTGTGACACTGTAATCTCGCCGATTGCAGGCTCCACGATCCCCCTATCGAGATTACAGTCGTAGATGCGTTTGAATTCTAACATTCGGATTCGTAGGTGAACGTTCCGGTGGACGTACATCTCCGTACGAGCTCCCTTCCGTGGTGTGTTGAGCAGGTCTGTGCGTAAACGGCGTGACAAGCGGTAAAACTTGTATTCATGCCTTTTTGCCTGAGGAATAGCGCGACTTGCAAAATGGAAGAATACTCAGTCGCGTCTGACGTGTCGGTGGTGGACGTGTACGACATCGCGTCCGAGATAGGGAAGGAATGCGAGAAGCTCATCGACCTGTTCGGAGTGGAGTCGGTGACCAATCTCATGCCGAAGGTGATAAACGCCTTGGAGCTGCTGGAGAATCTCGCCACCAAGAACGAGCGTGAGAACACCATGGTGCAGGAGCTAAGCACCAAAATCTCTCAGCTTGAAAGCGACAAGATTGGCAAGGCCGAAGATAGACAACGATTTGAAAAGGTAGTTGTGATTTTTATGCAATTACATCACGTCATGCTGCATGTTTTGATATGATCTTGATTTACAGTTACGCATTGTCTCTGTTTGATTTTTCAGGAACTAGAGCAGATCGAAGAACATTGGAGACAGGAATCTCGTGATTTAGTAGCCATGGTCACTAGATTGCAGGAGGAGAATAGACGATTGGCCGAAGCGTTGCAAGAATCTCGTAGTGATAGTCAGTACGGCAGTAAACAAACAAGTACTAACACCGCAACTAATACTTTACTAATCCAATGAATGCTAAGATATTTTTAACGAACCACGAACTGGATAAACTAACTACCTGTTTGGATTAATTTTTAGCCATTACAGCTAGTCAGGAAGTCGATGTGGCTGTTTTGCAGCATTTAAGGTCCATGATAGATAAACAGAGAGATCAGATTCGCGCTAGAGATCGAGAACTGTCACAAAAGACTGCAGAAATTGAAAATGTAAAAGTTTTAGTACCTACGTCAATACGCACACATCTCAATTGTTTGTTGATCAACTGAATTTTAATCTCAGGATTAAAAAAGCCTTTTAATCCTCAAGTATAAAAGTGGATTTTAAGTAACGGTGCAATGCATCTTTAAAATTGATGAAATTTCTATGCTAAAATCAATAAATATAGAAAGAAAAATAGAACAAAAACCAAAAATAAGCTAATAAGACAAGTTGGAATGTAGGATATAATCTCAGAAATTGCATGCTTATACTTGAGGATTAATATAAATTACGTAATAAGTATGCACAATTACTATAATGCTTATTAAGTTTTTACTCATAATGGGTTCTAAATATTGGATCAGTCAAAAACTTTGGTTCGGTTTTTCTGTCAAACTTTACTTCATTTCATTCGATAGAAACAAATTATTCATCAATCAGGTAATCACCAGTAATCTATGATCATAGACAGAGATGGTGATTACTTGGTTATTGAATAAAAATGTTTTTACTGAATGCTTATAAAGTAAAAAGACGCAAAGATCGGAGCAAACTTTTTGACTGACCCAATATCTATGATTATATTTCAAACACAAATGTTATATATAAATATTGACACGATGTTAAATTTTATTATATATGCTATAAATAACAAAAGTCTATCTTATTGTGTTGCACAGTTGACTGCACAAGTGGAGAAACTTACCGTACTTGGGCGAGAATTGAAACGTAAACAACGACAAGCGCAAATGCAGGCTCGAGGTTTGGTGGAGGAAAGAGCTGACTTTTTAGCTCAGTTGCAAGATCAGAATCGAGAACTGATTAACCTCCGAGGTCGACTTGGCATGGCTAAGAAGGAAAACGAAGATTTAAGTAAATTACAAGGCTACCCCGATCTAACAAATAAGGCAGTTTATGACTTGGACGATCCCGATCGACCCAGATTTACAACTGCTGAATTGAAAGAGATTTTGCATGAACGGAACGAATTGAAAGCAAGAGTTTCGGATTTAGAAGACGAGCTAGAACTCTACCGACCAAAGCCTGAAATGTGAGTCAATGAACAATAGACATTCTGCGCAAGCATGATTTATAAATATTTTCTTGTGTCCATAGATAGTCCTGTATTTTTTTTTATAACGTAATATGTAATGTAATGACATTCCTGAGGATAAACTAGATGCTAGAGAATCCTTCGCTATATAAAATTTATACTCTTTGTATATTATATAATAGTCCAGAGGATGACAAAGATGCACCCGTACAGGGGCCGCTTCCTTACGAACCAGATGATGCACCTTGGAAAAAGTCATCCGAATCCGGTATTCGTAAATTGTACGTGCTTGATATGTCAATACGTATTCTCTCATATCTGCTTATAATGTAAATAATTTATTATGACTTTACAGCTTCCGTAAAATATTCTCCGAGTCTAGCAGTAGCTTCCTTGGAGGTAGCAGTCCCAGACGGAGTCTCTCTAGTCTTTCAAAGATGGCCCTATCCGGTAGCAGTACCTGTGATACCACTATATAATGCTTTCTTAAAAATGCGTTGGATAGTTTTAAGTAATTTTGATCGAATAACCAGGAATAATATAGTTCTTATAAATACACTTTTTATTCACATAATCACGTTTTCTGACTGCTCGGTAATACATGCATATGCAATTTTAATGTAGACGTGGACTCCTGTAAGAAGAATAATTCATGTTATTAAGACCTGGTTCATGGTAGATAAACGTGTGCATGCAATGAGTGAACTTGAAATATTAGACTTACCTGTATAAATCTCTAGCGAAGGAAGAGATATGCATGTATATACTTGTATAGTTGTAAAAATAGGACAGTGTGTATTTAACTGCACGACCTTAGTACAACGTTCAAGCTTGCTCAGTATTTTCCATTTTGATACCCTCAAATATATCAAATTCAGATGAAATTAGTGTATATACCGTACTCAGGACAATGTAGGAAAGAGTAGACGAAACAACATTCTCAATTTCTTCCAAACTTACTAAGTGCGTGTAGTTTCAAGTGCGCATTGACGAGGTTCTAATTGTATCTAATATGAAACAGGTCTCGTTCTACACAGACACCAAAGTACCCAATTATTATCTATATAGCTAAGTTTTCAAAGTTTTATATCTTATCCTTGATCGATAATTTATTTTATTTCTATACAATGTTACCAATGGATTAACAACTTGTTGTAACTTTGTAATTGAACGTAATTATTAGAGTATATTCAATACTGACAACTCGTATAAACCATTTTTTAGCTGTATCTTTATTTGTTAACTTTTTAATATGTTTCGTATCTTGAATGTCAAAGAACATTTATAATGTAATTAAAACATACAATGTTTGAACACGTATCGCATTTTTTTGTCGTTGCATTTTATACATAGTTGATAAGTAATGACACTTTAAATTCACGATGTAGACTTATATTACTCAATTTTTCTACAATAATTTACAATTCCTTGAGAAAATATGTGCTATATCGAATCGGATATATTTCAAAACCTGTGCCATTTTTTAATGTAAGAATGAATGTGCTTTCCTTTATATTATAATTGTAAATATTCTCGTAAAATAAGTCGACATAGCTGATATATTTACGTCAATAGGTACATGATATATTCTAGAGAGAAATAATATATCTTCCTGGAGGAAAAAATATATACAGAGTGCCCATAAAGGAGATATCAACGCTCGCGAAGCAGGTCGAGTTAAGTGAAGCAAGTCCTGCATTTTATAAGCATGTAAAATTCTGAGATATTAAGTAAAATGGATTCCCAAATGAGAGCACGCTTTGCGCACAAAGGTGATATGCATCTAAGTTGTGGAGTGCTCTCAGCACACCATAATTGTATTGACGAGGATAAATACGCAGCAAAAGGAGAAGGATAATGCACTATTGGCATCCTTTTCTCATATTTTTTAATAGTTACCTATTTAAAGTACTACGCCTACCGCCTCAAGGTGCTATCATTTGACAATCCTCTTTACTTGATATCTCAAAATGTTACGTGGTTGTCTGGAAAATGATACAGAAAGTTTTTTTCAATTCAACCCGTTCTATCATCTCACGAGCGTTGATACCTCTATTACCGTATCATATATAAAATCTTCTGCAATGATATATAGGAAAGTAAATACTGTGCGAATGCGAGAATACTAAAAATTTCCATTACAAAAGATTCGTTGCAATCCATGTTGTATTAAAATTGATTGTTTATAAATATAAAGTAGTTGTGTTATTGCAATACCTACTTCAGCACTATTTATTAATTTTTGAACAATTTGACGTTTTCCAAAAACTGAACAATAAAACGGAAGGTGAGTTTAAGATAAAATAGATTATAATACAATATTGATCAGAAAGTCCATGCCAATCCCATTAGCAAAATTCAAACGCACAGCTCTGCGTTAAGAATTAATACAAAATTTTACATCTAAACTCTGCCAAAACAATCCGTGCAAATCTTGCGGTAACGCAAAATTTTGTACTAATTTTTTGGGTTGGCATGGACTTTCCGATCAACCGAATATAATGAAGAATATGTAATGAATGTGATTCAGAGCTGTAGCAAATAAATCTTTGATCCATTTTGTAACAAAACTGAGGTGATAGTCCATATCGTCAGAAAAATTAACTGTATTAATATATTGCAAATATTTTGTAATGTAATACAATAGAATATCATATACCTGCATGTCTCAGTATCTCGTATTTTATATTGTACATTTCAGAGACATTTATATCTTTCAACTATGAATCAAAGTTTTTTATATTGGTTAATTTGTTTTTTACATTTTTATTGTTATATCAACTTTGTTCTTGAATTCTATACATATCAAAACCACAAGTGTATTACATGTTTTAGATTTTATATTAGCAAAATAATCAAGAAAACAATAAATTAAAGTTTTTGAAGAGAAAGTCTCAATTTTCAGTTTAATGAAATTAAGATACTTAAATAAATGAATTCAACTTTCTGGCTACATAAATGTTTTTATTGATATGAAATATGAGGTATAAAGTATAAGTTATAATGTTGTTTGTGAGGTGTGCTGTAATTATAATTAAACATTTATTATATTTAGCGGAAAGAGAGAGAGAGCGAGAAAGACTGTAAAAGAATAAACTATCTTTCTCTGTGGAATGCATTACACAGAAGAACGCACGCACACACATACACGTATGCATGCACGCAATTCAGTATAACAATTAATTTGTATAGAATTATATTCTAGTTACAGGATTCGTTTTAAATGTGTTAAGTGTTTTCAATCAATAATACAAAGCAAAAATTTGTAACATAATTTTATTAAGAGCTTGCATTCATACATCACACATTTTAAGTTATCGATTACAAAATCGACTTTTGCAATTGATATGCATTAAAATATTTATATTTTAGATTCACACACAAGAACAAATTACCGTAATTTGTTTAAAATACTATCTTATATTAAATTGCGCTGAAGAAAATTTGGTAATTTTATATTTTAATTCCTACATTGCAGAAAATAAGTTTCAATGAAAAAATAAAACGAAGTAGATACTGTCATACATATGTATCATGATACGATTATCATAATTGCACTGTTTCAAATGCTTGGATTAAGCATCTCTCGAATTAAGCAAAATTAGATTAAAAATAACTCCTCGAATCGCCAGTAAATTTAATATTTAATAAGATCTTCTTTATTATCGACCATAACTGGCAAATAGATTACAAAGATCGCACAACGTTTCGACTTGTATTTCAAGTTCTTATCAAGTGCAAGAATAAAGTCATTTTTGGTAAAAAATGACAAATATCCATAATAAATAAGACAAACAGTACTCATGATCGCAACGCACAACTTGTATCAAGAAGTTGCCTGTAACCGAGACGAATACCGTGTGTCACACACGTTGTGCGACCTTTGTAATCTATTTGCCAGTTATGGTCGATAATAAAGATCTTATTAAAAATTAGATTAAATATAATCTCGTTAAAAAATACGTAAAGACAGTGTACATTTCGATCTAATCAACCTAAGGATAGAAAAGCATTTAAGAAATGCTTAATAATGCTATTACAATCTAGATATAAAATACAAAAATACTTATTAAAAAATCGTAACGTATATTTCATAATTATGCACATCATAATTTGCCCTTCATTAGACGAAGATGTAATTTTTAAAAGATGTTACATCTTACGATAACTTACAATCTACAAAAGACATTTCCTCCTACAATTAGATTCCATAAAATCTATTGACTAGCTCTTTCATAAATCTACATTGTTCAAGTTAGCTGCGGATCCTGTTGGCAAATCCGGTGACACAAACTTACCAATAGGTTGTATCGCTTCGTGCTGTTCGGCTAATTTACGCATCTCTTGTCTAAGTTTACTTAGAATAGCATGATTTGGTTGATTAACAGCAGCTTTGCCCTGCAAGAGAGTGATCTCCTGCTCTAACTGTTTCTTTTCCTTGAAGGATTTTACACTTCGCGACCCGTAAAGGCGCAACAAAGAACCCCAAGACTGTATGTGCGGATGCATAAGTTGCAATATCGCTTGCGCCGCTCGTTGTTTTCCATCTTTTTTATTACGGCAAACCTGCAATTATTAATGCTTACTTATTTAAATACCTAGCGTACAGCGAACCAACATTTTTTAATACATATCAATAATTCGTTAAACGGATTTTTTTAAGGGAACTAGACAGCAGTATACTTACAACAGTAGCTTCATGCTTTCCAACCTTCATGGTAAATTCATTTCGTTGATGCTTCAATGTATTTACCGAATATTTAATGTGCATATCTCCCAAACCGTAATTCCTTTGAAGGCAAGTTATCAAGATAGCGTGCGGCGAAGGCTCCGTGGTTTTTGCACAAAATTCCGCGACGCGCGGATCAGTGATGGTAATCTCGTCGAAAAATGAAAGATCTGCATCGGAATTCCCTCTGGACGCTTTTATCGTACGACTGGCGTTGTTTGATCCATTATCACCACCGTTGTCGCCGGAAATCTTATCCTTCATCTGAGGAATTAAAATTTCCAGAGTTTTTCGGGCCGCATTAGCCTTTGCTTGCTTTTTACTGCTGCCGAATCCACTTCCGTATTCCATATCGTTGATACAGACTACCGCGGAATATGGTGTCGCCGCGTTTTCTGCAATAAAATACGTTAATTTTGTTAATCAATGTATTGAGTTGTAATAAAAGTCCATAGCGTTTAAGTGTTTTTTTAATGAAAAAAGATGATGAGTTCTGGAAAGATGGAATCATGAAGCTAGCAAATGTTAGTAGAACAAGACGGCATATATGTAGCTGAATAAATAAATAAATATAATATAAATAAATATACATAACAATTTTGTTTTTGAATTTCTCTAAAATAACGCTACCAACTTTTGTTACCCAATGATATCACAACAGATATTGGATATACTACACACACATACAATATACAACACATGTATACCACATTTTATGCATTATCAAATATTTGCATTTTACCTAGTTCCTTAAATTTATACGTTGGTTGCTTCTTTAGCGCATGCTGCACGTATTCGTGAAGGATACAAACGTAACTCTTGCCCGACGGATTCATTATCCAGTGTTTCGCGGGTCTCTGACCATTATCGTCGCCGGCGGCGGCTCCACTGGCACCCGAACCAGTACTACTTACAGGGAAAGTTATTAATTTCGTACCATCCGGTAAAGTTGGGCGCTCGAGTTGTTTACGATGCTTTTTGTTCTTCGTGAACTTACGACGTGCTGACCAAGATCTACGACAGAGAAATTGTTGAACGTAAAAGAAACGAAATCTTTTCTATATCATAATTATCTCAATGTGTCGATACTCACTGAAATCTCATTACTTTGATAGATTTAAAACGGAACAAAGATTGACAATATTTTCTTAAGCTTTCGCTATCTAGTGAGTGCGCAGCACGATTCTCTTGTATTGTTTCTATCTTTGCACTAGGGAGATTGCAATTCTCAGTATTGGGTGCTCGTTCCATTTCTTTCCTTCGTTCCTCTTCCTCTTCTTTTAAGGCTCTTTTGTACTGAAGGCAAGGTATGGCACTTACAGGAACTTCATGCTTCCTAACGCTTCCCGGACCAAGAAAATATGGCTTCGCTACAGTACAAACTCTGCTTTGTTTTTGTAGATATAATGGCATGCCACTATTATGTGTCACTTGTACCCAACCCTCGGGCAAAACGTCAAAATGATTATGTCCAATTTCTGCACATAATATCAAAATACAAGATGCCTCAGCATTACATAATTACGACGTTATATCAAAATACCTTGTTTTAAGCAAATATAAAGACTAGCAAAATAAATGCAATATAATACTGTTTTTTTTTCATACCATTCAAACAAGTTTTTCCTTTTCCTCATAAGGCAAATTATCCTTTTTGTCTTTTCTTTTTCCTCTGAATTCTTCTGGTAGACCTGAATATTTAAATAAAATCAGAATTTGCTTACTAATCTTATTAAAAATATTGATAAATTTTATTTTGTTTTATTTTATTTTTGTGTAATAATATCTGGTGTATAATATATGGTATGCAATATACATAAGCATATCTTAACATATTATATATGCATTGCCCGAAAAGTCTCTGTGGATTTTTTAGCAAAATTCCAAATTTCTCCAATCAAGTCAATCCAATATATAAAATATTAAATACAAAAATGTATTGAATATAAAAATAATATAAAAATTAATTTATAGCAGATTTGTTACAGAATAAGTGAAGATTCTTTGAATTATTCTAACTTGCTGCTTACATTCATCATATTTCACGTGAAAACTTTATATATCTAGATCTATATCAAATATCTAGATATACCTTCTTCTAGCATAGCCTCGATTTCTTCATCTGGCACCTCGGAGTCCATACTTTCGTCGTAAACTGAATCACCATCAGAATCATCATCATCATTTTGTTCTGGATGACGATCTAGATCGTCTAGCACATCAAACTGCCGTAAGTCATCAGGAGTGATATTTCCGTTATCCTCTAGAGTCTCTTGACTGTGCAAACCATTGTGCAAGATATCTCTATTGTCAATGCAAGTGTCTTCCATTTCATGACAATGGCTATCATCGGACGTGCTGGACTGATAACCAATGCAGTGCCATAATCTAATTTCATTAATTTTGCGGAACATGGTATGTCCCAGTTTTGATTCTCGTTTTGTGGACTAGATCTTGCTTGATGATCCATAGTAACCTTTTGATTATGTGCGCTATCTTCCAAAGTTGCATCTTTCATAGCTATCTCATTTATATTCCTAACATCCATTGCATATGTGGAAATCTCGAAATATCTGTTAAAATACTATAAATATAAATTCAGAGCCCAGTTACTTAAATGACAAGAGTAGTGTTACATAAACGTGAGTGGAATAGCGGAATACCCAGGTCCCATAATCCTTTAAAATTCCTATATTTCTCTCTGCTAGACAAAACATTTGACTTATAGAATCTGAACGTCTGGGCTTAAAGTCGTATTGATTTTTCACGATTATGCATACATACGTGTACAGACCATAATCATATATTGCACGCAAATTAACGATGAATATAGCTAAAAATAACAAGCGGTATCCAGTAAACTCAAGTCCATACAAAACAATCCATGGATTAATACATATTAAGCGCGTTGTATGGCCACACCACTTCCACCAATGAGGCCAAAGTCCAATCGATTTATAACCACACAAAATGGCAATGAAAATTGGACATTTGCATTAGTGTTAGCAGTCTGGGGCCTATTATGTATCCATGAGAGTACATTGTACAAGCGAGCAGTTACTTTATTTCGTTTTTGTAGACGGTTGCGAGAACACATCGCATTGAACTCCAGATCTAGACAGGAACAACATTGAGAGATTGAACCTGTTACTAGTTGGAATTCAGCGATGATACTAGTCAAAACTGTATACTTGATCTTCAGCTCGTTGGACAAACATACGCGAAGATTACCAAATATACATACACAAATCTTATATCGTATCGATAATGGGTGACAAACAGGTTTCAACACTTTTACGATACACAGACTTGTGTATACCATGTACGCTGCTATATAAATCAACGCAACAGCTTTATGTAAAAAAGACCTCTCATTCATGTATTGTTACTGTTAATGCAACATAACTATTGATATATATTAATAGCATGTAAAATTAGCGCAATTGCTTTGTGTGAATATGAACGATAAACGCGATCGTGTGTATATATTTATGCATACGAGTGAAAAGAAAAGACTTTTGAATCGCACTTCATCATGAAACTCGCAATGATAATCAAATATTGAAGTTTACGCTACTCTTACCCACATCAAGTATCATATGCGCTTCAATACTGCGTATCACGATCAATAAAGCATATATGCGATTTATTCTTAAAGCCAGCGTTTAAATTATATCCGTATTTAGATATCGCAAAACGATTAAAGAACGCAAATGTATGATCGGTCACAAAATGATTGTAAAGATTGTTCCTTCCAATTCGTGTTTCGTAGTATGTGAAGATTGTGAACGATATGACCACTCTTACTATTTTTGCACATGCACAGTAAATGGTTACAACTCCTTTGAACTTGTATTAATATTTTATGTGCAAATAAATTTAAGTAATAGGTACTACGTATACTACAAGAAATTCGCGATATTGGAAGTCGTATTATACGGGAACAAAACTTATTTAATTCGTCATTGTGAGCAGTATTACTTACAGACAAGCTCTTCCAATTCGTGATCGCATTAGTTGAAAAATAAACTATGTTTCTGCAATTTCCTCTCAATTGTCTCGAGAATTAAGTCCGAACGAGTCACTCAACAAGAGTAGAATGACGAACGATTGATATTTTTGCTGATCTTTTTAAATTGATCTTGGCGACCTCATGCGGTGGACGCGCAAAGTTACAAGCAGTGGGTTTGTCCTAAAGTCCCTAAAATAGAGAGGCGCGCTTCTTTGCGATGGTGCTGCCATCGCACAATATTTGCACAATAAAATGCTTTTTACAAAAATTTGGCAAGTTGTACGCACAAAATTGCACCCATGCCCTCTCGGAATAAAATAAAGAAATATAATGAAGCTTTTAAAAGTGCCTTTAGAAGCGTAATAAAAAAGAAATTTATAATTTTCTTGATTCTGTAAAGAAGATTATAAATTTCTTTTTTATTACGCTTCTAAAGGCACTTTTAAAAGCTTCATTATATTTCTTTATTTTATTCCGAGAGGGCATGGTTGCAATTTTGTGCGTACAAATTGCCAAATTTTTGTAAAAAGCATTTTATTGTGCAAATATTGTGCGATGGCAGCACCATCGCGAAGAAGTTCCAGCTAGCAGCTCCAGCATCCCCTTAAAGTGCAAATGGATAGATTTTAGGTTATTCTTCACTGAATTCTGTAAATATTCGCTTCACTTTTAAGGTTAACTTGCACCGGTGCAACACCACAAGACCGTACGTAAAGGCAGGAGCACAGACTTTTGCATAAGCGCATAAAAAGATGCATAAGGAATTTGATTGGTCTATAAGCATGTGCATAAGGAAATGGACCAATCAAATTCCTTATGCATCTGTTTATGCGCTTATGCAAAAGTCTGTGCTCCTGCCTTAAGAGCCTTCACACACAAAATTCCGTAAGACGTAACGTAAGGATTCGACCAATCGCGTTGCTCGATTTGGCCGTCCGTAACCGTAACGTAAGGATTCGAGCAACGCGATTGGTCGAATCCTTACGTTACGTCTTACTGAATTTTGTCTGCGAAGGCCCTTACCCCTGGTCCACAACCTTGCTTTAAGCTTGCTTTAAGCTTTAAACCGTAAGAAAATAACCCAACACAGTCGATTATTCTCTACATATTCTTCTGTGATTGGTTAATTTTCTTACGGCTTAAAGCTTAAAGCAAGGTTGTGGACTACTCCAGCGCTGGTATAGGCTAGAGAACCTCAAGTAATGGCCGTGGCACACGAAAAAACTTAAGCAGTAAGACTTAAAACTTAAGAGATGCGACCAATCACAAGTTTTAAGTTTCAAAATGGCTGCTTACATTCTCGAAGTGATTGGTCGCATCTCTTAAGTTTTAAGTCTTACTGCTTAAGTTTTTCGTGTGCCACGGCCTTAAGAGTATGGACATCGTGGATTGAAAATGGCGTTCGTTTGTCACAATTATGGTCACTATCTATGAGGAGTATACAATATAACCTTCCTTACTTTAGGGTTAAAAATATTAGTGTAAGAAAAGTAAGTTTTTTTTATCCCACCAACCAAACCGCTCACAAAGAGTCCTGGAACTAAAAGGCGCATTACGTCAGGACTCTCCGCCGGTTCCACGCTCCCGGCTAAAAAGGGTGATTTTGTACGACCTACGTCCCCCTGTGGGCTACGTCCTCTGCCCCCAGGAGGTTCGGTCACACCCCTCCCCGGACTGCGCTCGTCCAAAATGCCGTGCATCCCTGTCGAGACCGGGCAGAATGCCCCACGGGTGGGTCATACTGCTGAGTCGGTGACACTAAAACCGCGCCCGAGGATGGAAGGGTAGGAGACCTGCGGGTCCGAGAGCTCCGCGGGAGGAAGGGAAGGAGGCCCGCGGGTCCGAGAGCCCCGCGGGAGGAAGGGAAGGAGGCCCGCGGGTCCGAGAGCCCCGCAGGAGAAAGGGAAGGAGGCCTGCGGGTCCGAGAGCCCCGCGGGAGGAAGGGAAGGAGGTCCGCGCGGGTCCGAGAGCCCCGCGGGAGGAAGGGAAGGAGGTCCGCGCGGGTCTGAGAGGCCCGGCGGGAGGAAGGAAAGGGAAGGGTAGGAGACCCGCGGGTCCAAGAGCCCCGGCGGGAGGAAGGGAAGAAAGCCCGCGGGTCCGGGAGCCCCGCAGGAGGATGGGAAGGAGGCCCGCGGGTCCGAGAGCCCCGCAGAAGGAAGGGAAGGAGACCTGCGGGTCTGAGAGCCCCGCGGGAGGAAGGGAAGGAGGCCCGCGGGTCCGAGAGCCCCGCGGGAGGAAGGGAAGGAGGTCCGCGCGGGTCCGAGAGGCCCGGCGGGAGGAAGGGAAGGGAAGGGTAGGAGACCCGCGGGTCCGAGAGCCCCGGCGGGAGGAAGGGAAGGAGGCCCGCGGGTCCGAGAGCCCCGCAGGAGGAAGGGAAGGAGGCCTGCGGGTCCGAGAGCCCCGGCGGGAGGAAGGAAAGGAAAGGGTAGGAGGCCCGCGGATCCGAGAGTCCCGCAGGAGGAAGGGAAGGAGGCCTGCGGGTCCGAGAGCCCCGGCGGAACAAAATTACAATACATATTATTATTAACAAGTAATAACAGAAATAAGATAAAAGTGTACGCAAGTGTAAAGCCAGTAAGCACAGATACAATGCACACAAATATAATAAAAGCCAATAAGCAAAAAATAAAAATAATTTGCAATATAGTAAACTAAATTAATTTCGCATATAAATAAAAACAATTTTCTACGTTAGGGTGGCGGGTGGGTCCGCATGGCGCGTCCGGGTTCTCAAATTGTTGCGCGTTCGCGACATTGTTGAACTCGGGCACAGCCACATTGGAATTCGTTGTAAACGTCGGATACGTCATCAGCCACTTTTGGTAGCCTCCGTTGAGAATCTTGATCTTCTTATGCTTTGTGCCGGGATCACATTTCTCGAAAATGTCCTTCAGTATGTTCAGATAAGTGCTGGTCGTCAAAGTTTCCTGCATAGTGTTCCAGTCCACCAGAATTATTACGTCCACGTGCTGCGCCGACCGATGCTTAAATAAATCGAATGACTGCTTGTCCTTGTGAAAGCAGTCCGCGAACTTGTAGCCCAGCTTTCTGAAAGCAAACACACCATGATGAACGTTCCAAGCGCGTCGATGAATTGAAAGAAAGGATATTTTATAAAATTAGAAAGTTATAAGCGAAAAAACATTATGCGAGATGTTGTATTTACCCCGGTTTAATTTCCGATTATGGAATGTTGATACACTTGTCGAACGTAATTTTGGAACCGTCATAATGAGCCTTCTGCCTGACGTCGATGATCAAATCGTGTTTTAGGACCAAAATATACATTTCTACCAAGTTTGAAGGAAATCGGAGAGGAAGGAGCTCTCCTTCGCAATTACCCGTAAGCGCTTACATCGACCGTACGGCGAGCCGGGCAAACCAAAGTCGGAGAATACCCGACTAGGAAAGACTGGATGCTCGGCGCGGCGCGGCTTATATACCCCCACTCGGTGGTCGTGGTGGGGGTGTGACGTCACGTCGGCGGCAGTGGCGTAGCGTACACTACAAAGATGTATTTTAGATAGAGTCCCTTAATTGATAAACCTCAATTCCGCCATTTTCGATCCCACTAGAAACTAGACCAATCAGGTGCGAATCCACGATGTCCATACTTTTACTTGAGGTTCTCTAGTATAGGCTTCTCTGTCGCACACATTGCGAAAGACTGTTCTTAATAGAAACAAAGTCCTTAGAAATTGTAATTAAATTGTCATACAATTTCACACTATGCCCAATCATTTAGCTAATTTTTGCACAACTTCCCTTGCAAATTTAAATGAGATCAATCACAATGCGTGTGCCTTTAGAATAGGCGTAAAAAACAGACTTAATTTGCGACGATCAAATCTGTTTTCTCTCGATAATATAACAGCTAAATAATGGAGAAACTTCATTTCCATTATTTGACTTTGATTATGTTTTCAGATTTGTCGTTTTACTTCCGTATCATTGTACAATTTTTTTCTCTCGCAAGTATTTGTCCCCAATGCGCCAAGTAAAATTTTAAATTTTTAAAATATGTAAAATATATAACAACAGGTCGCAAAGTGGCAACTCTTACAGCAGGAAGACTTTGACATCAATTCTTTCAGTTTCTTGTCGCCAAATATATCAATTGGTTCTTTCGACGCCGATCTCGTTAATTCGTTTAACTTTTCACGCAGCTTCTCAAGAGGACCAGAGGCATGAAAATCTAATCTTCTAACCGCATAGATGTAGATATAGAATCAAGCAAAGGTAGATCAGTGATGATAACAATATATCATTCTCTAATTGAAATCCAACAGATAATTATGCTAAAATGAAAAATGTTAAATATTTATTATAACCAACTCAGAAAGATCTATGCATTGTTCAATTTTTAAAAAGTTTCTATACAACGAACTCTCTAAGAGTAATCAATTATTTTTCAGAGTTAAAAAAGAGAGCATTTTCTTTTTGCATACGTTTTGAATACGTAATATTTATATACTCTTCTTCGATTATTTATTTGAAATTCCTCAATGGCTTATAATTATTTATTATAAAATAAGTTTTATTGCTTGATTGCTTTCAATCGCAAGGAAAAGGAGGATGTACAAAACAGTACTCGGTAGATCAGTGTTTTTGGTCTTTTTTTTATTTTATGTATTTCGCAAACGTCACGTTACAACTGTCGATTACGTGTACAAGACTCGCAATCCACACGACACATGTTAAACGCATCACATACAACGCATCTTATCACTCACCGTGGTGGGCACATTACCAGCCCCTATAGAGAGGTACATATTATGAATTATATTCTTCCCCAGATCCTCTAAAGCCACACTCGCTCGCAACTCGCTATGTATGTGTGTGTATATATATATATGTATATATATATGTATACGTGTACATGTGTGTATGTGTGTACGAGCTATACGCATATCTCTCTCTATATATAAGTCGATTTCATATTTACAGGGTCGATGCATGTTGCATTCTTGGATGCCGCTTGCACCGAAAGACAACCGTTTCCGATCAATCGCGCGCGAGATACGAGAATTTGTTAGGAACGGGCTGTCTTCCGACGCCAAGCGACGCCATCCGAGTTAGAAGTTGAAAAAATATGCAATATCATTTTCAACGAAAGGCTTGTGTGGCAGATATCATCCTCCCAAATGGCTCATTATCCTTCATCGATCTCGTCTCTACTCTCGACCGGCCCTGCTCCTACTATTTAGCGGCTGTGCTACCGCGGTTTTTCTCTCTAGCGATTTCTAAGTGTAATTCTACTTGTGTTGAATTCACGGTGCTCCTTTCCCCTCGGCACGTTTTCTTTTCTTTCTTTTGCGTGACTGATGCTACATTTTTTTAAAATTACGATCCGGAAGTAAGATCTCGAAGGCACTATTGTATGCGAACCGGGAATTCGCTTCGAAAAAGGATACGCACTCTCGACAATCAGCTATTAGTCCGGACGCTCGATGCATCTCGATTAGAAACTTGTGTTGTGAAGCGCTTTAAACAAGGCGCGGTCGGATGAGATCTCCGAAGCTCACGATTTGATAAATGTGCTCATTGATCGATCGATCGATTCGACAATGAACACCGGTCATCAATTCAGTCGTCAATCGTTTCGCGTTATTTTACATTTACGGAACAAACTTCCGTATTTCCATTAATAAAACAAAAGTTAAATCAATAAAGAACATGTGTGCCAAT
Organism: Ooceraea biroi; assembly: GCF_003672135.1. Classification (NCBI taxonomy): domain Eukaryota; kingdom Metazoa; phylum Arthropoda; class Insecta; order Hymenoptera; family Formicidae; genus Ooceraea; species Ooceraea biroi. Next base: position 6,708,467 of record NC_039506.1, read on the forward strand.
TTCACTGTTTGCAATAATTTGTAGTAGCTACATTAAATAACTGAACAATAAAATAATGATATATATATTTTATTATCATATACATGTGTATATGTATATACATATATACATACACACATATACATACATATAACATTGTTAATAAAATATTATACACACACGCAGAAAATGTTATAAGTAATGGTTTTTTTGGTAAACGAATTTTGCGACTGACGACTGGTTAATAGTTTAGCGCGAAATATACGGATTCTTTTCTTCATTTTGCACATTTCATCATCGCTGAGGACGCCTTTCAATACATCGTATGTTCTCGTTATGTGATTAAGGATAGATTCTACTAATAAATGCCGCCTTTTGCAGATAGCTAATAATCCATATTTTCTTTTTATCAGAGTCATTACTAAGTGTTTGTGTCGCGAATAATTCATTTAAAATGAATTTTGATGATTATTTCGTTGAACAAGATAATATTAATGTGTTTCTTGGCCGAATCGTTAATAGACATTTCTTTGCAATAATGTAAAAAAAAGGAAAAATATATCTTGTAGATATAATAAATGGCAATGAAAGAAATAATTCAACAAAATTAACAACTGTGGCATATTTTAGTAATGCCTCTCCTTAAGCACATAATCCTTTCACATAGATACGCAAAACACCCATCATACTAGTAATGTATGTATACTCTTTTTATATGAAATATTTTTTTATTTTCATTTTCTTAAATTTAAAATCAGCAATCAATAACCTCAACCTCATTTAGCGTAAAGCCTTAAGTAAAATTAGGTTTTATTAGCAATATATATAAGTAACAATGTAAGAATTTATAATATTTATATGTATGTATAATCTTTTTACACTCAGTTTGGACATTGATCTCATGGCGCGGGCCTCTTCAACTTTGGATAAAAAACTATGTACATTATCATTATATGTTACATGCTTAACTATTTTGCAAAGAAAACAACGTTGCAGGATAATTAACATACGCGAGATATGAAACGATGCAATTTCAATGAGATAGATTGAAGGTTTTGTTGTGAATCCTCTCAATGTTAATGTCTTCTCTCAGAGCATATTATATATTCCCGCATTTCTCTTCTTTCAATGTTTAACGATTTTCAAAATGTGCGCCACGAATTGAACAAGTCCATATATTATGTATATATATAATCTATTGTATTCTTAATTTTTGTAAACCTATTAATTTACGATAGCTAAATTCTATTCGTTATTGTTATCGCCGTTATAGTCGGCTGTAGAAAGCATATGTCATTCGCTTAAAACTGGATAATTTAGGTCGACGAGAAACGAGCTATGAAAGTATATATACAGTAATCAATGAGCATGGAGCTTTTCGATTAGCTCACTATTAGTCATCCTCTTCTCGTCTGGCACCATGTACAGCTATATTAACTATATTGCGACTGATAAATCGATCGGGAATTATTTGTGCTAAAATTCTGTTTTCTCCATCTGTTAGGCGATCATTTTTCATCTCCCCTTTCTCGATTCATGTTCTCTCATGTTCGCTTCGTTTGAACGCAAAGATGCCTAGTCACGACCGTTTGTGGTAACATGAAAAATATTAACGTACGCAGTTTCGTTGTATGCTCAAAATATAATTTGACTAATTTGACAAACGAAAAGAGATAATGCATCAATTTTATTAATTTGTAGTAAATCAATCAATTTCTGCTTATAGAATGCTTCGCGGACGAATCGGCTCTCCAGCACGCACGCACACACAGATCTAGAGATTATTTTATTATTTTTTCGTTTCACTCATTCTTTTAATTTTTCTTTATCACTGTCGGAAGCAAAGTATTGACAGGCACGTTCTGTAATTATTATTATTATTTTTTTAAATAAGTATATGATTTTTATTATGGGATGCACTTTTCGCTACCTAATCGCACATGAATCTCCTGACCATTTATTGCAAATTAATGCACATTAAATATTACAATTTCACGCTTTTTAATGAAACTACTCATCGAATTATTAGCAAGTTTGAATGTTATTTGCAAAATTTCGATAACGCCATGTTTCGAATCGACAGTATTGTGAGAATCAGTTTTAATCTGACAAAGTTTCGGATTCCGTTCATTTTCTTGTATCACGACACGAGAGAAGGTCTTGTCGAAGCAATGAGTCTTGGGAAGACAAAGAAAGGAAGGAGATAAGAGACTTTGCGATAAATGTATGTACGGTACACGCGAGTATTTGATACTGAATTCGGAGTAAGTCGTATCTTACTGACCGTCTATTGCAAATAATGTTAGTGCGAGTCCGTTCGTTCACTTATTGTTTTAATTTCGGGAACGACATTAACGTTGCTTACTATTGACATAAATATCTAAATAAGTATGCCGATGTACATGAATACCGCTGCGTATCAATGTCATTATACATGTTATTCGTAACTGTCACTCAAGTACACAGCTGCGAATTAAGTATTCGCTAATGGAAAATCAAGCAATGAAGTGAATATTATAGTCGCGTTTCACGTTTGACAATATCTTCTCCTGTCTAACATATCTTTCTCTAATCAACGCTACTACCGTTCGCTTCCTCTAAGGATTATTGCTGTATAATTACCCGTGATAATTGTATATCACCTTTTATTCTCCCTTTTTTTATATAAATTGTGTAAATTATGTGTGGTATAATTTGCTTAATGCGTGACTAGTATACCAAGATGTCAGGATATGAATCTAATAATTTCCTATTGGCATGAAAACATATCATCGCTCTTCGAATATACATCTCTGCATAATCTAACAGTTTGGGAAACCTCTCCGACTTGTTCAAGAAGAAAAAAACAAATCGTTGATACCAAATCTATTGAACTTTTGATTGATTAATAGCCAGTGCATATTATTTGACGAACAACGTTCGACGAATATTACTTCGTCATCATACAAAACGAATCCGATACAAGTCAATGTCCATAATAAATTCATTTCGTTCAACTTGTGAAATATAAGATATAAAAATAACTATTGCATAAAGCGTATAAAATATACATACACGTGATAACCTTGAGCAACGCAATTTTTAAAAACTTGATTCCAAAAAATGACTTTAAAGAATTTACAAATGACTTTACAGCAAAAAAGTTTACAAACATTAAAGTGTAAAGACAATATTATTTTTTTTATCCAGTTTGTATGATATTTATTACATTTGTGGTATTCTCTATACTATTTTATGCTTGGCAAACAAATGTGTAAAATAAGTAAGAAGACAAGAAGTATGTTGATTATGCGAGTTTTCAAAAGGCTAAAAAAATTTCGTTTAATTGGGACAATAATGCTTTTTCGCAGAAAAGTATTCCCTATAAAAAGGAAAAAAAACTGGTCGAAAAGGCTTCCGAATAAAAATGTCAAAAGAATGTAAAGAAATATTTCAATGATTACAAGAAGTACACATTTAATAACGGTTCTCATAGATCCATATCTAAGCAACTTCGCGTTTATCAATTTATACAACTTTTATCATTGGTTTTTAAATTCATATGTTACAGCATTCGCGCGATTTCAATGTTTAGGCGGTCATTATTCGCATACGTTCAATATTTATTTGTCTTTTGGATAAAGATAGCACGTTCATCCTTTTCATCAAACACTCGCACGGGTAAACAACATCGTCGTATAGTACGTCTATATATAGTAACTACTCCACCCGCGCGAATCTTTGTCGTTTTTACGCAATAAAAATATATGAAATAAAAGCGTGAGCAAAAATATATATATATATGTACACACTCACAACTCTTTACAGGCATTCGTCCTCTCATCATTCCGTTTTCCTCCATTCTCGGCCATTTATCTCACAATGCAATCAAAGTAAGTAATGTGAGAAGAAAGCGAAAGTATTTTCCGCAACGATAGCTGCTGCGCGTATCGCCACGCCAAGGGGTTTTAAATATCAGTAGGTACATCTTACATACAAAATTGCAAGTCCAAATCACTACGTCGCGGGTTTACCTTTCGTAGATACTCGTGTTGCGCGTAAAGAAGATCGCCAGCGTCCTTCAATTTATCCATGTGCTTCATTGAAACTGCTTACAGTCGCTGCCACTTACGCGCGTCACCGCAGATATTATCAGCACTTTCATCACAGGAACACCATGACATCCCTTTGCCTCGCAATATCATTTAGATAAAATTCGGCCGAGTACTTGTATAATCGCAGTACAACAATCGCACTCCTTCATTTTTGGGAACTGGTCGATGGGTCCGTTTTGCACGCGACAGATTTACTCGCATCGGACTTGGAGCTGGCTTGTGTTCTGGCAGTGACTTGCGATTTGCCGCCTGCCTCGTGAGGCTTCGTAAAGGAACCAGAATTCTGTCTAGCGTGAGGTTGCTGCTTACTGAGATCTCGATGGCCGCACGAACTCGGTGCAGAGTCGTTTCGCCGTCGTGGATAATATGGCCTGGAAGAACCGAAGGAATCGGCTCTGGTTCGGGAATACGATAGAGGTACCGAGTCGAAGCGTACTCTCTCTGCTCTGCCTTCGAAACTTGCTTCGCCTGGGATTTGTATTGGCAGTGTAGTACTACTTCTGCTACCTGACAGTCTGCGTTCTCTGCTTGTCCGTGAAGCTTCGGCGCTCGCGCTCTCGGAAACGCTCCTGTTACGTTTCCCCGCAGCTTGGAACATCTCGTGTATCTGAGGCTGCAAAGAACGACATGAAAGTTACATATATTACGGATCTTATACAACTATGAGCTCTATTGGAACGAAGTGTTTAATAAAACAGCATTTTAATATTTAATAATAACACTTACTTCCACAACTCTAAAATCTTCGATACTTTTGAACTTTGATAGATACTCTTGCAATCTAGAGTCCACGGGAAGTTGATCAGAGTCCTTGTAATACTTCAAAAATGCCCAAAATTTTTCTAATCCATACAGTTGTCCTATTAATCCAAATGAAAATTTAATTAATATCTTATTATAATATAAAATATTAAATATGATAAATAATTGAGCACATTGCAATTAAAAAAAAATGATGGAGGAACGACTGCTCATACAGAAAGATAAAGAGTTTATAATAAAATCGACCATACGAAATTCTGTCTTTCTGAGAATAAAATCAACCTTGAATATTAGTTACTTAGTCGTTTATCCGACGAAATTACACGATTTGAGTTTTACAAAAATTCGATATAAACAGAATATCTCGAAAAGCAATTTTACAGTAATAAAATTTTAATATTGCAAAGACAAGTATTCAGTATCGTTTTGAGAGGTTCAACAAGAAGCATGCAATAAAATATGATATAATTCGAAAAGTGTATAATTAGCCAGTCAGTAATTCAATGTTGAGAGTTTATTTATGACCCAGCTGGCAATATAAATTAATTTAATATACACGCAACGTTTCGGCCGTAGTTTTCGGCCCTTCTCAAGCGCTAATCTCTAACAATAAGTCACATTCTAAAAACAAATCAACGCAACCAGTTACAAATGTTAGAATTGTTACAATTTATCATATCGCGATAAGTTATCAATTAATACTCACTTGCTGAACATGACTTATAATCAAATTAAAAATTGAAAATGAGAATCAGAGACGCATGTGGTACAAGAACCCGCACATCTTCGAGGCACAATAGCTTCTGACTGCGTTATCGAACTTCGCCACAACAAGTTTACGTGTGTATCAAAATATTATCGTATGTAGCCGGTAAATTTTCAGTGTCCTTTTGCGAATTGATAGCCTTATTAAAATAGAAAACGGTCACGAATTCGAATGGTGTGATGCAGCAGTGTTACACCAGGAAAACCACTTCAAAAAACGTGAGATTGCCGAAATGTACTTTATAAAACGAAACAATAAGGCTATCAATTCGCAAAAGGACACTGAAAATTTACCGGCTACATACGATAATATTTTGATACACACGTAAACTTGTTGTTGTGGCGGAGTTCGATAACGCAGTCAGAAGCTATTGTGCTCGAAGATGTGCGGGTTCTTGTACCACATGTGTCTCTGATTCTCATTTTCAATTTTTAATTTGATTATAAGTCATGTTCAGCAAGTGAGTATTAATTGATAACTTATCGCGATGTGATAAAGTGTAACAATTCTAACATACTGTAACTGAGTTGCGTTGATTTGTTTTTAGAATGTGACTTATTGTTAGAGATTAGCGCTTGAGAAGGGCCGAAAACTACGGCCGAAACGTTGGCGTGTATATTAAATTAATTTATATTGCCAGCTGGGTCATAAATAAACTCTCAACATTAAAATATGATATATTCAAATGTGCATTTTGATAGATACTTTCATTATTATTTGTTGTGTTACTACTATCAACCCCATTCACAGGACAAAGATGTCCTCATGGTGTTAGCGAAAGAACACATTTTGCTTTTGCACAAATCAACCCGTTTAACTATTAAATAATCATAGTTAAACAACCTACTTGTGCCGAAGCGAAATAGCATAGAAAGAAAATCTGAACTTACCATTTTTGTAATCGTCTATCGTTTCCATCTGAAAATGTTTGTACAATCCATGCCTGAAGTTCTTTTCTAAGCCATAACTGAAGAATCTGAAGAGACACTCCAATCCGTATCGATATCCTTCGCAGGCATCCTCTTTGGCTATGGTTCTGAACTCCTCGTACATACTACGATTGAAATTCTCTCGCAAGAAAAACGACCAGAATCGGAAAAGAGTATTCATTTCTTGCGATTGTCCAATACCTAATCGTTTGCGCTCTGAAAGATATGAAACATGGCGTAAGTGAACATTTTAATTCAGTATTCTATCTATGATTTACTTGAATGACAGTCAGATTAAAATATTTCCGCACCGATTTTTCTTAGCCGGGGAAAGAATAAGACTCATCGTTTCGCAATCACTCAAGTTACGTTATATTAAAAAAAATATAAATGTTTACGATGAGATTTTTACCTTTCAGGCAGCGTGAACGATACTTGTGATATGCTTGCTGCGTAAATCCACTTTCCTTCAACAATGCATGACTGGGATGTTCGCAGATACTGGGCATGCTACCGTAACTGTTCGCTAGGTAGCCCTCATTAGGACTCGTGCCCGCGCTACTTCTGAAATATCAAGAAAGAAATTTTAGTATGCGTCGAAATTTCGATTTTCATATTTCTGTCGATTATTTCTATTCAGATTGAAATCTTTCTACACGGTAGCTTCTTCAGCCGGGAAAAGAAGACAAATATATAAATATATCATCATGTTTTTCGCTCACGAAAACAGATTAGTCATAGAAGTTGACACGAACCAATCAAAGATTGGTTAAAGCTAAAAGCTTTAATTATGGCGTTACGTACCCTGAGTATGTCCTCGGACGATGTTCTCGAACGTCCATGATCCAGCCAACATGATGCTCCACCGGAGGGTTATTGCTATGACGGGTCTTTCTCTTTCGTGGTGTTCTCGGATCAACGGACTTATCTTTCACAACGGCGAAGAAACGAGGTGCGACTCTTAGTCCCTCTTTTGCACGTGGCCTTTCGCTCCAGCGATTCTTTTCCGGCTTGTGATCTTTCTTTGAAAAGTCTTGACTTGTACTTGGAAGCTGTGAAGAAATATCGTAATTTTATAGTATGTCTTTTACAAATGATCTGGTTTTTATTTCACAAAATTAGTGTTTCAAGCCTTGAAATATACCTGAGGTGGTGAGGCCGATTGCGGACTTTCTAAATCTTCTATAGCGAAAGGAGGTGGTGGTGGAACTTCTGGATTCGCCTTTCTTGGGGCTTTCGGTGCCATTTTCTCAAAATCTTTCTGGCTAACAATATTGACTGTTTTGTAACTTCCACTAGACGAGGACGAGCCATACTGTAAGAATGCACATCAATATTATATTAGTTTATTTATTAATAGACTCATAAGTTTCTCAAAGTATTAAGTGCTTGCAAAACGTCATAAATTTACAAATGGGTATAGCAGTGATTTTGCAACTTTTTTTCCTTCAAGCTACTTTTTCCTTTAAATGTGATGTTTTATTCGAAATGCATTGTTGACTATTAATTCTGATTCAAGCATGACCACTTAAAAATTAAAAAGTAATTTAAGGAAAAAAGATTATTAAGTCGCTGTTACATTTGTGATCTTACAATAATTTTGCAAGTACCTAACAAATGAAATATGATCTTACACTTTGACTGTCTTGCTTCCTTACTTGCTCTTGCGCATAATCAGACAATTCAGCATTAATGAATTGTTCTAATTCTTGAGTTATTTTCACTCTAGTAGTCCAATCTCCTGTTCTATCGTAACCCTCGTGCTTTGGGGCTCTAGATGATGGAAAACTGGTCTGCGTGAAGATAAGCAGCTTATTAATATCTCTGTCCGACAGATAATCTTCATCATCCTCAGACCTGTAAGAATTATGTGAGTAACCAAACGGATACTACCCCAAAGTGTGTAACATTCGAACGCTCGAATATTCGGGCCATATTACCTAGATTATACGACACTTTAAGTCTTTTCTATGTACACTTAAGATATTTCGTCTCTTGCATATAAAATAAAAAATAAAAGAAGAAACCAAGTATGCACTCTTCTAGTACTTTATTTTACTATTTTTGTAAAATAATAAGAAAAATCAATTTAGACATATGGAAATTATAAACTTTTTCCAAATGATGATTTTGATATTCAAGAAGAGCTATTGAAAAACGTAATCGATTATAATTTCCTTTTTTTAACAGTTTTTCAGATGCCATAATATTCATTTTTTTAAACAATTTTTCAAATGCCATAATATTCGTTTGTCGTTACATAAATTATATTTATCAATAGAGATAAATATAATTAAAATCATGATGTAATTTTTGTTATTATACTACATAATGCGCATATAATATGGTCAGGTATAAGTCAATAGATACGCATTTAACATGACTATTAAAAAATTGTAATAGAGAAAGTTTAATATAAAACTTGACGCTATTAGATGTCCAAAAATTATACAAAAAGAACGGTATGTTGTTATATTTTGTGTGTGTATGTGTCAAATGTTTTCTACGTTAGCTGTTTATAATAATACATACGAAACAATATTCAGAAAAATTTAATGATTAGTATGGTAATTAACAAGTTATTTGATGTAATAGATACCAAGTTATACATTAAAATTTTACTAATGTATTTTTAAAATCTGCCTTCTAAAACTACATCATAATTGAATCTTATCTATCTTATATCTAGTTCATACAATTGTTTGGTATTACAATTTGTATAGAAAAGCTTTTGACATGATACATTTACATAAAAATTTTTAATTTTTTTCTCTTACTCTTTTTTTACACAATTTCCAGAACTCCAATAATCTGTAGTAATAAAGTTTCAAGATCTTTAAATTTCGCACTTGCAGCAGATTATGATTTAACATTGACAATTAACGCGAGTTAATTAATTGAGAATTTCCTAAAACATTGTATTACTACGTGTATGGTATGTGTAAAATGTGTATAGAAAGTTGATTGGTCGCGTAAATATACATGATGCGTCTTATGTAAATTTTGCGTGAGATGTATGCTTCTTATTTTCTAAACAATTATATGTAGAACACTTATTATTATAAAACATTTTTACATCTATGTCAAAACAAAAATAAACATAAAAGCAATAAATGTGTATAATGTGTATAATGTGAGGGGAAACTTCGTTTTTCCGTAACGAAATTTTCCACCGTTGAAAAGATTGTTTCAAAATTTATTAATGATGCTGACATTGTCAAGTTTATTTTTGTTAATGTAGCTATTATCCGAATAACGAATAACGAATATTCAGATAATACAATCTGATTACTCAAGTACCATGCACGTTTTAAATTGATATCACAGGATAATCGTAATATAAAATATTAGCAAAAAAATCTAAGTATTAAAATATTTAAATCAGCATCTCCAGCTACTTTATCTATCTCTTCCTTGAAATAGATAATAAAACGAAAGGAGAGAGAGGTCTAATTAAATTATTTACAAACCCTAAACTCGTTGTACCTCGGACAGTCCAATTTCTTTATAATCAAAGTCAATCCTAAGCAATTAACAGTCGAGATATGATTTCTAGTTAGATTCAATTCGAATAGTAATACCAAGTATCATTAATTTCGTCATAATAAACTAACCATTCCGAAAAGGCGTTATGACGACCAGTCGGAGGTGATATGTCATAATCTTCGTCAAATTGAAAATCCAGTTCCTCCCGTGCGACGTTCTTGGTGGTATCAATCTTCTCTTTTTCTTCAGATCTCTCTTTGTGCGATTGCTTGACTCTTCGTCTCACCTCCTGCCAAGCATTATCACTCGACGATTCTGATTTTTCTTCGTTCACTTCTCCCTCGAACACATTATTTGAAGTGGAGGAGGAACCCGCTGCGATTGGTTCATTGTCTATTTTCACAAGAAGATTATTATCAAAGACAATTATTACACTACTTGGTGACTCCTCGGCAGTGTTCTCCTTCACAAATCGATTCTCATTATTCATCTCGTCGCACATATCCACCGCAAGAAAATCATTGATCCTTCCCATTAATTCCATCGGCACGAATTCCGGTACATCAGGATTTAAAGTCTCGCTTATCGACGAGGATGTACTCTGCGATTTACTGCGCTGCCCCGCCATATAAACGAGGGGAACTGGGGGATTGGGTACTGTGGTTAAAATCTTTGCGGAGGGGTAAAACGCATCTTCACAAGTAGGAAACGTTACTTCGTTCGAGGATGGAGTACATTCTTCTGATTTGGCAGCGTAATAGCTCGCTTCCGAGACGGGCCATTTTAACGGATCAAATCTTGTTCTAATCTGCAAAGTAAAAACATTCAAGTATTAGAGATATTCGCTGTGTGTTAGATAAATGTGAGGAAAATATTCTCGAATAATTAAATATGTGTAATGAGGCTACTATCAAACTCCATTCATCGAACTTGAGACAAGTTCTAATGGTGTTAGCGAATCCTCTTCTATTTGCTTTAGCACAAATCTTGGATCTAATACACATCTGTATGACGTATTAGATTACTCTTTGAGATCCATGCTGCTTACGTACGGCCGATTTTTTCGTCGAAACACATGAAAAGCGTTTACGATACCTTGTATCCATCCTCGAACTCTATCACTTCGAGTTTTTCAGATTCTAGAACAGACTCTAACACCAAGTGCAAATCCATCGTTAAGCTTTGTACACGTGAGAAAGAGGCAACCAAGACAACAGGTAAAAATCCTTGAGCGTCCATTCTACGACGGAGGTAGAAATCTTTCACGAGATTTTCTTCAGAAAAGTAATACTCTCTGCAAAAAAAAGGAAGAAAACAGTTACCCCACAAGTCGTATATACATTACATGAAATATCAGGTTGATGAAATAAATATAAGAATTATGTGAAATGTATGAAACGTACATTTGTTGTCTTATCGAGTCCTTCAATGCGACGACATAATTCGGATCATTGAAGTAGCAAGTGCCCATATAAGGTATCATGTACCCAGCGTCTGTGTTCTCATACTTCATCTGCAAGATAAAGGAAACACGTTACACCATACCTGTCGTGAAGAAAAGTCTGCGAGTGTACCTCACTCTGAAAGTTCTCAGATCTACTATCGCTATTATCTATCATGGGTATTATCAGATAGATTCCCACTTATGTTAACATCATTGTCGAAGAAGGAGATTGCAATTGTGGTGACAACAATTTAAACTTCGAATATTAGCAAGAAATTATTACCTGTGTGTAATCCGTGGGGTAGTACGTGTATTCGTGTCGCTGTCTGAAATTACCACGGTCGCGTCCGCCCCGTCCTCTACTTCTATAATTTCTTCCATTGCGCCCTCGCTGATTGTATCCTGACGATCTGTTATAATCTCTTTCACGCCAGTGTTCACCATCGTTTGCTACAACAAAATCATTGTATTCAATGTCGCAACTGTTATTCGTAATATGTTCGTTATCATCATACGCTTATTTTGATGTTAAAGTCTAATTTACAGTTATCGATGCGACACCATTACTATATGTATATATATATATAAATAATTGTACCTTCGCCATTCCTCTCCCTGTGGTTATATCTCTGCGATCGCGAATTTCCACGATTCTGCGACAAGTCGATGTCTAACGGAACCCATTTTTGTTTATTCACTGTAAAAATGGTATCAGACTCAGACTCGTCAACTGTATATTAAAGATAATGTTTCTGTTTAGCTTCATTGAAAATAATTTGAAAACAAAAAGACTATATGATTACTCTCTCTCTCTCTCTCTCTCTCTTTACAAGAGATTCATTATATCGTTATTATCTCTGAAGTTCCCAATGCACGAACAAACTTACCTTTCCTTTTCTTTTCATTGTTTTCCGTTTGTTCATCGTTATCATCCTGGCAGTGGTTTTGTTCTTTATTCTCCTTGCCTCTATTTTCGAGGTTTGTGCTGGTGCTATTCGTTTTCGAGTTGCTTGACTCGCCGTTAGTAACACCGTTAGTAACATTTTGTTTCGAAGATATGGCTTTCCTCTAAAATAAAATATCATTTATTGTATAAATCTTTAAAAAAAAGCGATATAGTCATCATAAATTAAAATGAAAAGCGTTCGTGTACAAATGCTAAACATATTATGTCAGACGTAATAGCTTTTATCTAAGACGTCAACATTACATTTGATATTTCTCTAGCAAAATTTTACACTTACAAATTCATGAACAAATCTGTAAGCTCTAGTTTTTGCGTGTGATTTATCATGTAATAATCAATATATAACATATTTCGTTTTTAACAGACAAAGAATAAGAATTTAAATATATTTTCTCAGGAATTATATTATTCTAATTATTATTACATGCAATCTTTTAACTTAAATAAAAATAACAAATACTATATATAGTAAGTGAATTATATATAGTAAAAAATAATAAATATTATAAAAATTCAATAACGATACGTACCTCTGTCTGCTTTCCTAAAGTCGGCCAATCGCCAATGTTCGAAAAATCACTTGCCTGTTGTATAACACATAAAATATTAGTTGTGTTATTAACAATATAAAAATTACAATAAAACAGCGATAATTATGTTTCTTAAATATTATAATACACTAAAATGTGATAAGCTATAAAGAAACAAACATCTATCTCTTAATGTTTGTTCAAATATATATTTTTATTTTTTATCAAATATATTTTATTTCTTATCAAATTCAGAAATTTGATTTTTCATGCATGATATTATATCTATTAAACTATTGACCTAGATTACTATTTACTGTCATCTTATCTCTTTGCAAACAACTGCAATATAGTCATTTTTAGCATAAATAACTTATCTAACTTAGAACAACGTGTTCTTGAAATAAAAATTTATCTTCTCTTTTAAACTTATCATGCAGTTATATGCAAGCTGTAAATTTGTCTATTTTTTTTATAAATACATGCATGTATCCTAAACACATGTAGCTGAAAGAGGTAAAATAAAAATATATTACGTTTTGATTGATCCTCCTCCTATCTCTGGGGGCTCTGACAATTGTAGGCTGAGCACTGCTTTCGATACCATTTTCTGAAAATATAAAGAAAAACATATTTATATAACTCATAAAGTATTATGACAAATTTCCTTATGAGTTAACAAGAAAAGTGCAATATGTAATAAAAAGTAACGTATTTTCTTTCAAATGTGGATAATAAATTCCAAATAGAAGGCATATGCTCTCAAAGTTCAACCAAATGCAAAGAATTGTTAATGTAAAACAATATATAAGAGATAAAATGCGGAAAACAATTAATAAACAAATTGGTCATTATGATCAAGAAAGATCAAGAAACAAGAAGGAAGATTTGCGATTAGAAAACTCGTAGAACATAGAGCTCGTTACATGTTTGACGTCACATTTAATAATTTAGAAATGCAGAAATTTTTCGAAAGCTGTCTCCAAGTAATTATATCTTTATCGGCCCTCTTATAACCAGTTCCAAACCGCATGACCTCGATTATCTTTACACATGTACATGTACATTGTACACATGTGCGCGTACGCGCGTGTGTGAGTTTCTTGAATATTTTTATCAGCACATCCGACGTCAGATCAGAAATGAGAAACAGAGTAAACACAACGACGCCGAAGAAAACAGAATTTAAGGCAAAACTTTTTCCCGAAGAATATAGTTTCGCTGATCATGAAAAGCGATACTATCTTTTCTGACGACGCTTTTATCGTTCTCGTAATAGTCGTGCCGTTACGAGCGAAAAAACGGTTGTAATAATGATTGATTAAGTGATAATCAATCTGACACGAGCCACCGTGTAGCACGCTTCGTCGGAACGAAAGTAGCAAGGCCACCAAAGTAAAAATTAAAGCGATATACGAGCAATCTGAAAGCCATGAACCGGACCGATAAATTATAGTCATCTATAAAGCGATCGGCAAAACGGGCGTGTATCACGCATTAATATTACATAGCACGTTCTGGCTATTTAAACGTGTCCTCCAGGAATTACGATCACGAGTCACTTTATCCCTTTCGCCTTGCATTTCCTATCTGCTCGTGATTTTCTATTGCTAAATGAGTTAGCACACGTGTCCATTGCAGTGTTATTAGCTTCAAAAACTCGTGTATACATTTTATTTACGCACATTTTCTATTTTCGATTTAAATATTGTATCTGGTCCATGAGAGCTCTTTCGTACAATTATCGTTGAGACTTATCTTAAATTCTTTTTTTAAGTATTTTATACTAACTTCAAGTTTATTTTTCTAGTTCTCCACTAGAAAATTAATTGTGCATGATCGGAAAGGTCAAGTGTAGAAAAAGAAAGAAAAAAAAACACATAAACCGATTTTGCGATTACAATCCGAGCGAAATTGTTTGTCAATAGCGCAAATTGTTTGCAAATCTCAATGCCAAAGAATCATGGGCAATGCGGAGGCAGAGATACGATTTTGGCAAATTGCCTCGTACAATCACTGACAACAGTAGGCGTTCCAAATAATAAACAACGATTCAAATATGATAGCGTTTTTAACATTGTAACATTTTCTTCCGGTACAATTCCGGTGTAAGACAAAACTTTATTTTAACGAATAAGTTACACGTTTAAAAACTGCAAATTATTATCATTAATAATACTGTATCATAAGTTTCTTTCTTTTCCTCCTTCTCTTTATAATCATTTTTATAAATTTATATATTTCTTCGTTCTACTACTATTTCTATTATAATTACGTCATTATATATAATTGATAAATCGATAAATAAGTATTTTCTTATGAAATAAAAAGAAAAAAAGAATAAAGTAAAACGTCGTCTGCTTTTGTTTTTCTGAAGACTAAAAATTTTCCTATTATATATCAAAGAGATACATAAATGAATTGCAATATTTCTTTCAGGAATTCTACTTATAAATATGTCAGAATTTAAGATGCATGTGTCACGAGGTGTAGTAAACTTACTTAAGACACTTGTACAATCTTACGTGATTCGAATGTTTTTGGAACTTTGTAAAATAAAACAAATGATATTCAGACTTGTAAATCTCTATTGTATAACGCTGCCGTAATAGTAGTCGCAAGTAGAGAATTTTGTTTTGAGAAGCAGCTGTCTACACGTCTATATTTATTACCTGCGTGGGAAGTTATTTATGACTGGGCTTATAAATACATAATAAAAAGTATATAAATATATAAATTGTGCGATACACAACATACATGCATACTGTCATTATTATTATTATGTGTTACAAAATAGCGAATCTGTAAGATCAACAGCTGCACTCACAAGCTCCGGCTATCATTTATTTGCACTAATTAGATAGAGACTAATTAGATTCTCGTGAACGTGAACATTATATTGCGCTGACAGATTTATGTTACGTTACATATTACGCAATGTGCATAATGCTGGAGATAGCGGTATGTTAATGTTGACTCACGTTTCACAGACTCATTCTCGCTTTCATCTATCTTCATCGTATCGCCTACGCGACCTTCTCTCACGATTGTCACGGTAGAACCAACAATCCAATTCGTTTCCGCCTCGTGTTACGCGCGCGAATCGCAGCTTAATTAAATTGCAGTCTTGACCACGATGCTGAGAATCGGTGTTATCTCACATCAACAAGAACTTCACGATCTCTATTACATATATATAATATTCTGACTGCATCACGATGATCGAATTTACATGCCACACACACTCACACGCAGTCACGCGTGCCCATTCACCGCGAATTATCGAATAATTCGACGTCAAATTCTGAACTTCATAAACGGATTGATTAAATGGATAAATAATTAAACGACTAGTTTGTCTCGTCGCCCAAGAAAGTCGGACGTAATGAAGACATATCGCGCTACTCGTGATTTTATACAACGGAAAAGCTCGAATCTTCTGGATCAAGTTCCGTGTAACCTGTGCAATATATTAGCGCGATCACGGAGCACGGCTGATCGCGGTCGATGCCGAAGTCACGATTCGAACGTCGACGAGCCACTGAGGGCCGACTGGCTCAAGAAATGAAATGAAATGAAACGAAACGAGCCGACGCCGACGCCAACGCCGACGCCGACACCGACACCGACACCGACAAGAACGACAAAACTGTTCCTAACGGCCAAGAACGTGAAATACTTTTATAACCAGTGCTATCCATATGGAATAAATAGTTTCTATCTTTCCAAACATCTATCCGAAGTTAGCCGAATTTAGGGCTTGTATATTTCGCTTGGGTATTTGTGTGAAGGCTTGCAAGTTTCTCGACAAATCTAAAAATAGGAAAGGTAGAAAATAAACATACAAAAATGAACATATAAAATATAGAAAAGAAATATTATGTACCTAATAGTTTATAGCAGGAATTTTTTTCGAACTTTTGCATCTGAAAGAGAAATCGTAAAAATATTACAACGTAAAAATATTAAATAAATTGTTGATTAAAACCTTTGAACTATTTTTTCCAAATCATTCGATATCGTGAAAAGTGTTCCTGCAGTTGCAGTTTGGTCAATTAGTAACCGAGCAACGTGATGTCATCAACGACACGATTATTTCGATTCGATCGATTCACAGATGTAAATTTATGTTAAGAATATGTCGTGCGATATCAAGATATTATACTATCGAACAAAGTTTATCCGTTTGCGCACTCTCACTAAATATCGTATAATAATTCTTTTTTTCTTCACGTTGCACAACCATATAAATATTAAAATATCATTATTAATATTGCGAATTTATAATTATTTTCAGTATGTTGTATTATAAATTCTTATGTATTATAAATTTAATCTTAAGAATCAATGAATATTACAAATGAATATTACAAACCGCTTATTAATAAACGAAGGAAAAGAGACGGAAAAAAATTGAGAACACAACAGTTGTAAATGCCTTTCTTTTTAAAAAATATACGAACACGTGGATATACATTTATGTTACGTATATGAAAATGAAAGAAACGAGGAATGGGGTATAAAAAAACCGTGCAACCTTCTTTCGACATACCCCTCTCTATATTCTTCTGTACAATTCATCTCACTCGTTATTTATTCGTATAACGTACTAAAGATGAGCGAGTCGCTGCGTAACGCTCCTCGCAGTGTTTCCCAAATGGTTTTCCGCGGTAGATTGGCGTTCTGTAAAATGAACTTTTGATAAAAGGGCGTCCCATCGCTCTCGTAATTCCAGCGAGTTTGAATGAAACTTTCTTGATATTGCACGTACAACGTAATGCCAGGCGTATATCAGCGTACGAAGGCTTCGGTAACCGGATTAAATTGGGAAACACTGCTCTAGCAGCTGGAAACATGTTCGCAAGATATTCGCCAGCCGAACGTTCTAACTCGAATCGCGGTCGTCCCGAAACAGGTTTCCGTTCCGCGACTCTCACTTTCTGCGACGTATTTTAATCGTGGATCGATCGAATCGCGCCGAGGCGATTGGTCAATTGGAGTAAGACCAAGGCCTACCTCGCGTTCTCGCTCCGCGTTTAAGGTTGATCACGTTGAAATCTTGCCGCGCCGTCTCGTTCGTCTCATTAATGTTGTACGCGCATTTTTCGTGTTGCACGCAAGGTCGAGGAACAACGTCACACGACGCATCGCGAAGGGATGGGCGACGAACGTGTCTCGTTGCGCAAGATTCAATCGAGAGACCTAATCTTGTAAATTCTGCAGACATACGATTTGAATGGAGACAATTTCGTGTGCGCGTAGCTCCTTTGTAGAACTCAATCGTATCGCCAACGGAAATAGCGTGCCACTTACTTAGAAACAGTAAACTTTCTTTCAACACTGGACAAATAAAGTACTTGATTTAAGTCAAATAGGTATAGGCAGAATAACACCGAGGATTTTTATTAGTTAGATTCTTCGAATTCTATAATAGTGAAAGAAACTTAAGAAAACCTTATAAATTCCAAAGTTATTTCTTTGCACAAAAGAAAATTGCTAACGGGATTACCGGTGGTTGTCAGCAAGACTGAAAATACCTGCGAACATTATGGGTGTTTTCCAGCAACGAGACAGTGCGACACAGTGTATCATTCTATCTTTGTTGTTCGCTGGTATTGAAAGAAGATAGAATGATACACTGCGTCGCACTGTGTCGTTGCTGGAAAACACCCTATATTAGGTGAAACGAGTAAGCAGGACAAAACTATAGAAAAGTTTCCAACCGAGTCACGGCTTCGGACGAAAGTGAACATTCAAACAGACCGTTAAGTAAGACAAAGCGTCACACGGACGCTCTCGTAACGTAACTATGCAAGGTGTCTCCTACGACGCAAAAAAGGAATGTCAATGTCGTTGCCCTCGCAATAGTATTCTCCCGCACTCGTCTCGGTAGATAATCGGATCAAATGGATCAATTGCGTGTCCCGCAGATTCGGCGATATTTCGCGCGGCCAAAAATTGCGCGAGAAACATGCTGCGCGCACACTGACTTGTCAAATCGAAAATACCATGCTGTTATATTTTTCGATATGATAATGATATTGCGAGGATGGGCTACTTCCCGGAATGCGTTTCGCGTTTCCGCGTGGCCTGCGAAAAAAAGCGGGGAATGCACGTTAGCATTTTCGCTAATATAGAAAAAAACTAAAATTCTTTATCTAATTATACGATAATACAAATATAATATTGGACTGTAATGTTACATGTATGTATATTCGTCCTGTTTTTTATATGTTTTTAACGAATATATATTACAATTCAATAGTTTTGTGTGTGTATGTGTGCGCGCGCGCGCGCACGTGTAATATTAATAAATAATAAAAATTTTGTAAAATAGTATAAAAAGTTCAAGTTGAACGTTTCAACGGAACGCAGGATAAGCGAATAATTTTCCATGTTCTGACGCATATGAAAGGCATATCGAATCTGTCAATATGCAAACAAATTGCCGAAGGCAACATCTCCGCCACATGGACATTTTGGTGCCACGTATACTGAGACATGTTGGCAGCGCGAAGATAAGGTTGTCGCTCAGGCGTTCGCAGCCTGCCGTTTTTGCTATCACGATTATCAAACATGCGAAGAGTAAGTATCGACGCATGCCACGAGCTTCAGTTTTCTCGGATTTTATTGCTTTCTTTTCGGTTTACGGTTATGTCTATCGCGCACAATTATTAGACAACTAAATCACGAACGTGAGAACTACATATTATGGCAAAGAATATTATCTTTGTTAAATTAATTTCAAGACGCGATAAGAATTCTTTCGCAATCGAACGAGACTCGTACATGCGTGTACGTTCCAGATTTTCGAATCTGAAACGGATATTTTTTCCGACCAGAAAAATATTAGCGCAGTTGATGGAAATAATAAGACGAGGAAACGAAGAGTGAACAACATGTACTTCTGTTCATTAATCTGTCCTCAGTTGAGTTTCCATTATGTACGACGTTTTTCTTTTCTCGATTTTTCAGCGCTCACACACTCGTGCGTTTCTATTTTCATTTTGTTTCGTAATATATACCTCGCTAAGACCTCCCGCACAGTCGTCGCTAAGATTTGATCTGCGTGATTTTGTGCCGTATTTTTAAGAATGTTTTCGATATTCTAATCTAGAGACATGATAACAAATGTACAGAGCGTACGAAATATATTATCTCCTTTTAACTTAACTTAAATTAACTTTTTACATTTAAGTAATTGGACGTTGAAAGATATCAATCACGTATTACATGATTGAGATAATAAAGCAGGTAGGTAAACACATATTTCCTTTCCTTGAACGAATCATTCTATATCACGTATAATACAATCTATTTATAAGTAATATTCCGTAAAATCGGCTCTTTCAACATTACTTCTCGAATTTCAACGAAATTCAAGTGCGAGCTAGTGCAAATAAAATAAAATTGGCAACAAATTAATAATTATGTAATCGTTATGTCTGAAATATTTTTGCGCGGTATGAGCTATCGGAAAAGATTTAGAGAAAGATGATAAGGTCTATTACGAAATCGGAGGAGAGGCAGAGGAAGCGGCGGGGCAAAGTACGAATCATACATTCATAAAGCTTTATCTACAAAGTTAGATGTAATTAATGTTTTTACAGAAAAGCAGAATAGAATTTTATCGATAAAGATATTGTAATAAATATCAGTGAATATGTTGAATATTAACATTAAAATTAAAATTTAATTTAATATTAATATTAAAAGATTGTATTAACGTAAGTTTTGTGTTAAAGAACTCAAATTTACATTAAAATAATAAAACTTTACACCTAGACTTTTGCCAGAAAAAAACTTTGGTTTACAATCAATTCCCTACCACACACATTCGTCTACATATTTCCCAATTTACTTGTATGTTTTTAACGAATATATATTACAATTCAATAGTTGTGTATATAAAAATATAATATTAAAAAATAACAAAAATTTTGTAAAATACTATAAAAAGTTCGAGTTTAACGTTTCAACGGAACGCAGGCTAAACGAATACCTGCTTTCCCAATCTACCTACTGTACATAAAAGATCTTTCTAATATATTCTTTTGAACTTCTTTTTTTTTCTCTTTCACATTCTTATTAAACTGACATTTGGAGAAACATTTGAAAAACATTTAAAAATTCTGCAATGTAAAAAAATTCTCAAAAGTTAGAAACTCTGTGAAAAGTCTGAACTTAAGTAATAACGGTAATTTGGGTTTTCCCTAAACTCAGGTAGGCAATGGTATACCGGACATTGTATGGTGAAAGAAAAATTTATATCTTTAACGGTTGCTCAAAACATGCAAAAAAAATGCAAAATGTAAAACTGCAATGAAACATGAGATAAAATTTGAAGAGCAAATATAATTGGAGAATGTAAGCTTCTATAATATAATAAGTCTATGTCAAGTTCCATCTATAGTCTACTGTGAGGAAACAAAAGCTTAGTTCTCGAAAAGTTTAAAGAAAATATTGGTTCAAAGAAAAGTCCATGAAAATGGGAAGGCATCATTTACCAAGTGTCACCAAATTTTCTGAGAATCGAGTATTCTCTAAATTATATTCTGTTGTAACAAAACTCTGTAGCATTATTTTAGTGAAATTCCAAGACAAAATTAAATATTCAACTACATATGCGCTGTCTTCTATTAACATTTGCCATCTTTGTGGTAGCTTCATGATTCCATCTTTCTAGAATATATTTTTTTTTCCTTTAAAAAAAAATTTAACAACGCTACAGATTTTTGTTACAACCTAATACTAGCTATTTATCTATGGAAATGCATTTCTGGAAATTTAGAATTTTGTATGCTTATAATTTCTATGCCAGTACACATAGTAAAAATTATTACATCAATTTTTTACATCGGAAAAGATAGCGATTCTGCAAATATTTGTTAACTACAAGTTGTACAGTTTAAGCGAAAGTAATGGCACGAAGAATTTCTATATTAAGAGAAATTTATATATATAATTTAATTTATTATATAATTATTTATTATATATTTATTATAATTTAATTTATTTATATAATTTATGTTATATTATTAAGAGCGTAAAACTTGCAGAGCAAGCAAGCTTTACAAATTCTAATAATTACATTTACCGAGAACTCAGGTATAAATCTTTCTTTCACCATACAATGTCCAGTATACCATTGCCTACCTGAGTTTAGGGAAAACCCAAATTACCATTATTACTTAAGTTCAGACTTTTGAGAATTTTTTACTTTAGAGAATTTTAAAATGTTTTTCAAATGTTAGACTGATTCTATTATAATTCTATTACAATGTATTCAAAGAGAATCAAAATCAATTATTCACTCATTATTTACAACATTATGTTACGCAAATCTGTTGTGCAAGAAAAATTTCTCATTCAGCTCAAGAACTTTGAGAGCGAGGAATACAAGTTTCACTTTAATGTTTGCCAACTAATCAATAGTAAATTCAATCAAGCAAATTTTTCATAAATTGTCTAACTCACCGATTGCAGGTTGCTTTTGCTGTGGTTGTTGTGGTTGCAGCACTCGCCTTTCTTTGTCGCTTTGTCTGTCGGAGCATTTGGGTACCGTCGGAGGCGTTTGCGTGGACGTTGAAGCTTGCGAGGTGGACGTCTGTGTCGTCGCAGATGTGAGCGGCGTATTGTTCTTCATCCACGGATTCACTCTAGGCAGCGGCGCCTCTACGTATTTAACGGGGGACGAAGATGCCGTTTGCACTTCCAGCTCGACATTTTCATCATCCTTGCAATAATGGGCCTCTTTCGGGCCGTGCTCGACGACGCCATTACGGTCGCTGCGCTCTCTGTGCGGTCTCTCATCACTGCCGCGTCTACCAGCGATACTCGCACCTCCCACGCCACTGTGACCACGTGGTTGATGGCGGTTGTTTTCGCGACGCCGGTTGTGCGCTTCGCGATGCGGCTGCTGCTGCTGCTCGCGGTGCATCTTCTCCTTACGACGAGCGCTCTTCGGCGCGACCGTCTGGAAATCACCGTCGCTCCCGACGCCGTCACTGACAACCTTATTTACAAGTTCCTCAAATTGCGGTGATTCTTCTCGTTGCTCGCTATGAT
Source organism: Ooceraea biroi (assembly GCF_003672135.1). Classification (NCBI taxonomy): domain Eukaryota; kingdom Metazoa; phylum Arthropoda; class Insecta; order Hymenoptera; family Formicidae; genus Ooceraea; species Ooceraea biroi. The sequence continues at coordinate 6,731,492 of NC_039506.1, forward strand.
CACGTTTATCGTGCCCTGCGAGTGGCAAGCTCGACGTGGCTCCCTTGCGACTATCGGTGATCTCGATATTGATGCGCGTGTCGTTTGGCAAGCCCGATACGGAAATCTCCACGTGCTGCTTCGACTGAACTACCTGCGTCGACTGACATCGACCGACGTGTTGACTGGATCTGTTCTTACTCACGCTTGGCACTATGTTCTCCTTCACAACCATCTTCGCTTGCTGCTGCTGAGGCTGCTGTGAAACCGATACCTGTCCATCGATGTTCTCTTTGTTACAGCCCTTCAGGGAAGAACTCGTCGAGCGGTTCTGCGAGCCCTTTGGATTCAGCACACTGGCGTAGGATTGGCAAGGCCCCGCCTCCTGCCTCTCATTGGCGCTCTGAGCGCCCCCTTGGCCGGCCACCTTAGCTGCCATCTCACGGCGAACTGACGTAACTACGGGGACAAAAACACGAGGTTTTGGGCACCGTGCACGAGGCCGCGCGTCGAACCCGGTTAACGGGTCTCGTCGTCGTCGTCGTCGGTGTCCCCCTCACTGCTGTCGAGGAGTTTCTTCTCGCGACAGCCGGGATGATCCTCACGTTTGCCGAGGTGCGACGAAACACGGCGATTCACGCGATACGCGATCTAACCTCGCATGCGTGCTCGCACTTCACATGCCCCTCTCCATGCTGACGAGGGACTTAGTCGCGTGCGCGGCCGCTCTCGTCGACGAGGGGGGAGCGCCACGGCGATATTTTCTATTAGCTCGACTCACCCACCTCGGTGATTAGAACGCACCTTTGAGAATTCGCTCCTCTCGCGCGAGACGCACGCGCGCACGGCGTCGGAACACGCGGTCGCCCGAACAAAGCAGATGCGGGCCTACTTGATACGCGCACGTACGTCCACGGTGCACGTGCTGCTGCGACTCCTACCTCCTTCCGGCCGATTCGATCGCGTGAAGACCGCGATGCGGTAATACGATGACGCGGTGGCACGAGCACCTCGTGGCCTCGTGCTTTCCGGCGGATTTTTCAAGCGAGAGCGCGCTGACTCGGCGACTTTTGCCGCGACACGAAACTCCCGGCGTAGGTTACACGCGGTGATCCGTACGACGCACGAGGATTCGCGAGACCGCCCTCCTCTAACCGGCGAACGGTCGTCGGTGAATATTCCGGATGCGCACCATACGTGCACGACTCGCCGCGAGGATGCTGGCAAACAGCGGTGGTCGGTCACGGCACGCACACGCAGTCGTTCGTATCTTCGGTCCTCCGATACGCACTGGTCGCGCGGCCCCGCGTGACTTCGCGAATCACGGCGAATTACGCGATATTTCGTTGACTGCACCTCGCGCTCAACTCACGCGTCTACCAGCACCGGCATGGCGTCGCGTTACCGCGGATTACGTAAACACGGCGCATTTTCGGCGGAGCTTTTTCCACGGGCGAAACGGTACGCAAGACACATGTGGTTTAACGCTGGCGAGGCACGCACGAGCACAGCCTACCGGCTTCCGGTTTGATCGATCGTGCATACGACGCGCGAGATGGCGCGCAACGTTTCCGCAGAACTACCGCACGCGAGCGACATCATCGCCGCGCGATTTTCAACGCGGACAAGTTCCTTTGGATGATTTTCGGGACGAGACGGCCAACTGGCCGCGCGTTTTTCCGACAAAAACGAGTTTCATTGGTTGTCACGTTGCTTTGTAAATTGTTCAAAGCAAAAGTTCGAGAAGGAGAAAAAGACAGATATATGTACCAGGTGTACAAATTAATTAATGCTTTTTTTTTTAAAGAAATTGAGCCTTTATTAAAAAAGGAAATAAACATGTCAATCTTCAAGATATTTCATCATTTTCTTATTTATTTATATAATTTCTCCATTTATTAGGCAGCTGACTCTCTTCTCGAAAGAAATTGAAGGCTCAATTTCTTCAAAGAAACACCGAATTAATTAATTAATTAATTTGGTCATCAAATAGATAGAGATATATAACTCACGTTCCATTTCAACTTTCCTTTCATTACTAATTCTTGGCTGATATTACATGGGACAAGTTTAATTTAACAGCCGCAAGTGTTATTCTATTTGTTGCTCATGTTGAACAGGAATAGAGTGATGTCTCGTATCGACGTAGTCGAATGAAACTTGTTCTTGACATTGTTAAGCAGACTGACTTATATACAGATCATTATTGCATAAACGTTTCACGTTAAATAATATTATACAAAGTATTAGCACACAAATATCACTTAGTAGACACATCACATGTGACATTTAATTACTAATTTCAACAAGTATGTACAATAACGTGATAAAACCGTGCACGTTCATAATTTTCTAAAATGTCTATAAAGAAGTGTACGTTATCAAGAAATCGCGTGTAAATCTATATAAAGTTAGCGTGTATAAAAAGATTGCATCCGCTATGCCGCAAACGAGTTGTTACTTGACGTAGGAACATCATTGGCTGATACCACACGACATTTGCTGTGCTAACACAACATTGATTATTATAAACAATTATTATAAATTGACTCGAACAGTTGTACTTTTTCGTAGCAGATTACCACCTGCGTAACAACCTAATAGATTATGTGCACGTAAAGATCCTTAATAATAGATACGCGAGGTCAATCACATAGTTGAATATTCCATCATCTAATTAAATTTGTAATTATGGCTCTGAAGTAGCGTGTATTCGCTGCGAGAAGATCACAAGCTCGTCAACTGGCATTGACAGGATATTTCTTCAAAGATCGCTGGATAGATTCCGCTATAGTGGATCTGAAAAAAAGTATACGTAAATATGATAGAACTTTTCACAGGCGATATTAACGAACAAGAAGACATTAAGTCCATATCAGACTACGTATTGGAGAGCAATCTTGGTCTGCTTTGTTCTGATTGGTCAAATTCCAATCTCCAGTACATAGTCTGATACGGGTTTTACAAGAAATTCGACTGAAGATACCTGAAGACTTTCTGATGAAGGAGGTACGCACTAACGTGGCCAGCATCGATGTAACGAATTTCAGCCCCTGGCCATATTGTTTCCAGGCTCATGCAATGATCTCGCGGTACATAAGCATCATTCCTGGCGCAAACAGCGATGATTAATTCAGTGTCAACTGGCGTCTCGAAATTTTTCAAGTGCGTACATTCGTCCATTATGCCGCGCATAAATTGCAGGGCCTCGTGTTCGCGCCATTTGTTGTCTGAAAACAGTGGATGCTTCGGCACTGGCAGTAAGCAAACTCCTGTCATAGGAAAAGCAACAATAGCATAAAAATACATGCTTACATGCTGCCTGACAAATACAACGGATAAGACAGTCTGAGGAAACGTTCACATTCACTTAAATACCGTCACTAGAAGATGTAAACGGAAATATATCAATGCTGACATATTTCTTTACAATTTAGGGATTTATTAGGACAAATTAGGGTCACATGCAAGGCGAATTAATTATATGAGATTAACTAACTTACCTTTGAGAGTATTGGGATCTTTTGATTTGAATCGATTGGAAATTAGATTTAAGGGGAATATCTTGGCCGCTGCCTTTTCTTCTGCAATCTGATGTTGTAATTTATTATTTTCGCTTTTATCCTCGCTTTGGGCGGAAATTTTATTGTCGTTATTATCGATTTTATTATTGTCGATATTGTCGATTGAATTTGTACCATTCTCAGCTACAGTATTATTGTCTTTGTTCGTTTTTTCATTGTTATATTCCTTTCTCAATTTATTTACTCTCTTCATACTTGCGGGATAATGCTTAGCGAAATGCTGACCAGCTAAGAAGGCATCCTACAAATTTTTAGTTAATGAAAAATACAAATTTTGTAGAAAAGATATTATGCTATGAACAGATGCATAATACAAAAATATCGGATATTTACATCCTGATCAATAATCTTCACCATTTTTGCGAGATCGTTCTTGTAGATTTTGTCCGAAAAGTATTGCGTTTCTAAAAGTGCCCAATTTATCGATGCGCTCATTACACCCTCCGTAAACACAGGTGAAGCTGTTGACCATGACAGACAGGGCACCAGTGAAATTGGTTTTGGCCAGTTGGTAGCTGCTAAAGAAGCCATCTGCAGAATAGATAACACGTTTACGTGCGTGAAAAGGATAATTGCATAAAAAGGATAATTTCTAAATAAAACTAACGTGTCCACCCATTGATAATCCAGTAATACCCAATGGACCGAATCCTTGTTGTTCGCACCAATTTAATAAAATGATTGATTCCATGATTAAACAGCCTCCCATGATGAAAATGTCGCATACATTGTGCAGACTCGATCGTCTAAAAGGAACAATTATGTAATGAAAGAAAGAACTGGATTTCTTGGCTTGACTAAGAATTTTAACCCGTACAAACCTTCCGATATAGTTCTTACTTTTGATCATCCGGCTTTCTCAGTCCATAGAACGGATTCTCCAGCAGGATCGAGGCTATTCCCGACTCTTTCAGCAAAGGCTTAGCAATAAGATTTCTACGTCGCCAAAAAAACTAATTAATAAAAATTAATAAGTAAGATGTGTATAAATTTCTTACTAACACTAGAATGATACTGTACACATTTGAGAGAAGACAATCAGATAGATATAATAAAGATTAGAAACAAGTTAGAAACGAATAATCTCGTACATACGTGATCTCCCGTCCCTGCGAGATGCAAACAAATCGGCTTTATTTTATGAGAACTCCACTTAGGTGGCAAAACCATCTGAAAATAAGCGATCTTGGTTTTATCCGGCATTATTCCCGGAAGATACTTCTCAAAGGGTGATTCAAATTGACCTTCGATTACATGGCAATCTGACCAAGTTTCATCCTGTTACACAGAAAAATCATATATGCATTATTATTTCTGAAATTAATGGGAAATTTGTGTTAGTGAAAATAACTTTTTCCACTAATACAAATCAACAAACCTTCGTTATTTCTATTGGATAGTCAAGTGGTATCATATTGTAGCAGGCTTCTCGGTTTGCGATAACCTTCCTGAATTCAAATATTCTGAAACAAAATATATTTAAATGTTGCACATTCTAAGAAAATCATCTATATGTTGCTATAAAATGAAACAAGTATTTTAATACATTTTTTTAATTAGATATGCTACAAAATTATAAAAAGAAAAAGAAAGAATTTATATCTGTCAAGGATTATTTCTATTATATTCAGAGCTTATGACATAAAAAGGCAGAAAATACTTAAGACTATCAATACGAAGATATAATTAATAACATTGGCATGCAAATGTGCAACGCATTTTTAGTAACATACATACATACATACATACATACATATATATATATATTATATATATATATGTGTATACGTATATCGACGTCACTTTGGAGCATAAAAAGTTTGTTGACAAATAATTCTTTGTAATTATAATAATGAATCATATTGGAAATGCTACATTTATTCACTATTATTAAAAACGGAGAATACTTCTACGCAGATGATTGTCCATTCATTGATGATCGAAAGTTGGTGTGAACTACTCAATGAGTGCTGAAGTAGTTTAGGTTAGGCTACAGGTGGCTGTTTACCGCTTTAAATTTTGGGGACTGCCCAGCCTTTCGTAAAGAACTTCGTGAGAAGTATGCTCCTGTAGACGGCATCCAAGCGACTCGGAGGCATCGCGGTTGACGTCTGGTCGATGCGAATGTGTCGCTCAGTTTCGCTGCACCCACTTCGTGTCGTGATACGACACTGTTGCGCATTACACGCGGAACCGTACGATTTCGCACCGCGAACCGGGTGACTTGCTCGAATTCACATACTTTATCTCACGCCTCCCAAACTGCACCTCGACTCGCTTATCGCGAGAAAGATGTAGAATCTGTCTGCACTGTCTGATGCTAGAAACGGTGCACGGTAACGGTGGTAACATGTGGAGGGAATGATTTCGTGACGTACACAATTACGTATCGTGTCCGTGTATGCTCGGGAGATCGAGTAACTTCGCGCAGTAGGAGACGAATTTCCGTGCGCACACGTAAATAACAACATATGAAAATATAAGATAACTGATAACATATGTAAGATAACATTGATAAAATTTATAATTGTACTTGTGTTTTCTGTTAGTATATTTACAACTGCCTATCTTCAAATTGATATAAATGTATAATTGTTACAAGAAATAATTAATTATTCAAATATCAAACTTTAAACATTTAATGGAACATAATACAAATTTTGTATTACAAAACGTTAAATAATAATTTGCGATATGTAACTAATGAATTGCTCCCGTTAACTTACTCTCAGATTTCTTTATTTTAAAGAATGTATAGATAACATATTTTTTATAATAATCATTATGTAATAATATTAATATGTAAATTTACAAAAAATATGTATGTTAAAACTTTACAGCTATATTAAAATATTTTTATGAATTATATCCCTTTATATAATGCTTATTCTCAATATCTAACATAGAAATTTGATAATTGTTCTTCTGATTTTTTTTAAGTTGTGCACGCTTCTCTGCACTAAAGTTTACTGCTATATCCAAAATTCGGATGCAAAACTTTGTATTATTTATTCATAATCCTTGTCTTGCGGCTTATGGAATGGCTTCTGGTATTTAGAAAACAGTTTCTAAAATAAATTCATCTTGTTCAGCGTTATTATTTTCCATAATTTGGGAAATGGAAGATAAGTCAGTTTGAACATCAACGACTCCAAATTTCCTTAAGGAATTTCCGTGGATGCCCCACGTTATCTTGAAAATATTCGAATTACCCGCCGCAAGCAGCATCGTGTACCTGCAGCAGCGACTCGTCCGACAGCGTTCTGTACCACGTAAAATGCGATAGATCGATAAGTGGTACGACGTGGACCGCACGCCGGACAAACGCATCACGTGTTGATAAGGTTAATCAACGGCGATAACGCGCCGCGTTATTCAGCAGTCCGTCGCAAGCAGTCGCAGAGCGAGGTATGTCCCAGTCGTTCGGTCAAAGCCGGCCCGGCGATTTTCCTGAGACGCTTCATTGAATCCGCCGCCAATCATATTCCGCTTTTGCGTTGTATTCCGTGTTTCACAAACGAACAGCTGACGCGGCATCGGCCGGCTATAACCACGAGTGACAATTTCGCGCACGCGCACGCGCCACACGTTCACCGACGATGTAAATCCGCCAGATAATACGAGTGCAATGTATCAAATGAAGATTGCAATATCCGGCGGCCGGAATGCTGTCAGTGCCTTTCCGCGAAACTTATGTTAAACGATGGTTGTATAATAATTCGTTTACAAAGCGATTTTAGTAATTTAATTTTTATTTTTTCCGCTAAAATCGTCTGGGTTAGAATTTAAATCGAAACGAAACTTTCGAAATAAGGTTGTTATTTCGTAAAACTAGAATTTTATTTTTGAAATCCCAGTATAGCCAGATTTGAAAAATGTTCCTTTACAAAATATGAAAATATAGATTAATGTAATTTGGGTATCAATAAATTTATATAATTGATTTTAAAGATCAGTAAAATACAAAGTCTTATAAAAATTTCAAAGGCAACTTATTGTCTTATTTATTCAGCGAGAATGTTCTGTAATACGTAGACAAACATGATACGCAGACAAATTTTATTTAATAATTATGATATGAATATTGCAAACTATTTGTCCTTACATTCATTTCTACTTACATTATACATCCGTAATTTAATTTATAGTTTTCAGAGAGATGTAAGGAATCGTAAACTACAGTACACAGAACATTGCATCTGTTTTCCGCGTTTTATCTAAGATCTCGCATTCTATCTGCGATCTTTAATCCGGACTTTAATTTTCTTTTTCCTCGATAAGAATGCGAGAAAGCCAATAGCATTCAATGAGTTATCAACGATTGAAAATCAAGCAATTGTCCTAGATTAAAACGTCAGACGCGGAGAAATAATGATCAGATATGAAATGTCAATGCACACACACACATACGCGTGTATATATCGATATTTGCAAATACACATCGATGCCAGATTGAGGAATTCGGTGTTATATTGCCTGTATTTATTACGAAACTTGTAACTCAACAGCACATCTGTCGTTAATTATGCAATCGTGGATCTATCGTACTGCTTTGTATGCATGAAAGAAAGTTGAACACAGTGTAACTACGAGCATCGGTATATTACTTCTCTCTCGATAATAAACATGATTATTTCGTAGAACCTCCAAACCTTTTTCGTAGAACTTCCAAAAACTTAAACCTAATTAAATAATTAAATTTAATAATAATTTAATAATTTAATTTAATAATTAAAATAGAAACTACAGATAGGACGTTAATCGATTCTTGCGTATTTTCCCTTGAATTCTGTTTTATTGTTAATATTCTCTTGAATTAAAAATCTCAAACTCCAAACTTTTGGAACACGCAGTAATGCTAATTATTATATGCCACATTACATTTACGAGTTCAGGCTTATCTTCATTAAATTATGTATTACGGTCTATTTCCTATATCGCGTGTAATGTGCAGATTTAAAATACATGTAAATTGTTAAGGATAAAACTGACAGTGTAGTTTAGTAACTGTTGTAAGTACTGTGTAGTAGTAGTGTTGCAATATTTAATAGAATGAAGTAGAATTTAGTTTTAGTTAGTATTATATTTGTTAGATTGAGAAGTTTCTGAAACCCCCGATAACAACGGGAAAACGGGAAGATATCCAGAGATAAACAATAATATCGGGTGTTTTAAAAGTATTCGCTCGACCTTATTGTCAGGAAGATACCGAAGCTTTGTGTGAGAGATCGAAGAGGGAGTCGAATCTGACCAGCCAGACGAGCAAGATCGTTACTCTGTTAATTTCTTTCATTCGTCAAATATAGTCGTCAACGGTTCAGTAGAACCAAGAAAACGCATTTCTTATTTTGAGCCATTCGGTCTACCTTTGTCATCGTCCGCATCTGAGCCGGCGAACGTAGTTCAGCATTGTGTCGGTGCTGACGCGATAAATCGAAGGCACATTAATATAAATGTATTTTAAATAATAAGATAAATGATAAGATAATAATTTCACGATATTTTTAAAATTGACATAAATCTATTTATCTAAATGTATCAACGTTCTATCGGATCGATAATAATGTTATGTGTCTATGTATTATATAAATTATATATTATATAGTATATAGTTTATATATCTTATCATACAATAAAGATTAAAATTTGAAAGATAGATAATACAAATGACAAACAACATCTGTTTGAAGTACAATATGGAAGTTTTCATTATGTCTCGCAATTGTATCTCAGGAAACGGCATCTCTGAGAATGGCTCATAAAGATAAAACTGTGGTGTTCGCCAATGATAATAGTGCACTATATTGATAATTCGATTTCCGATGCAGTCACAACATAAATACGATTATACGCATTAGCAGCTTCGCGGATCTTATTCGGCTCGTGATGCCGCATTAACCCATCAATAATTTCGCGATAAAGCAGATTTATTATGCGGTTCACGTAGCAAGCCGCTTCGCTATATATATTAAACGTCATTTCCATCAAATATCATAGAATATCAGAATTAGTAGGCGAGCCTGTGTCCCGCGACCTCACTGAGCGTTTGAATAAAAGCGTTGCGCGTGGTGAGCCTCGAGGGAGATAGCAGCTTCACAAAATAATGAAATTTAACCGTGAGGCCAAATTTATTATGTATGTGCTTGTTTCCACTTTGTTGTGCAAAAAGGATCGTTTCACGAAAGCCGCGACAAGTTGACTCCTTTTAATAAAGCCTCATTATGATCATTCAGCTAGGGAATAAGAGGCTCGAATTGTGATTGCACGGTGGGATTGCTGCGCGTACTCTTACTTTGCTAGCGTATTTGCCATAGCTATGAGTCTCAAAGAGAGACTACTGTAATTACCAACGAAGTTATTGCTGATGCTAAGGGAAAGCATTCAATCGCAACAGATTATGCAACCACATCATGCGTCGGTACGCGTTTCATTACGCTAATCATGCAGCGATAATGACGACAGAGAAACCATCTGAAAAATACAAATTATCACGAATGAATTTGAAGCAACCTGTAATTCTAAGACGTCTTCCTATGTTTCTGTGTCCAGTTTAAGCTACTAGGAATGTCCGATCACGCTAACGGAGATGACGCGGATGACCTCCATGAAGCGAATGACTTCGTGCCCATCCTGACACCCACCGTCGATATTTCACCGAGATTAAAGACCTTGGCCGCTCACTTCGTCTGCAAATACAACGTGGAGCCTTCCTTTTTCGCCCGAGTGCCAGGAAGGTGAGAGCAGTATATAAATTATTCGTGATTCTAACACGTGTTTCACGGATCCTACCGAGTGCCATCACGCGGCCGTTCATGCAGAGTTTAAGAAGCATCAAGATTTGAATCGCGTCACGCGATGTTAGGCATAAAGTATATTATGTATATTACTACCTCAAAGATCATGCGATGCTAATGAGCGATCTAATGGGTCGTTAATCATCGCAGACGTTCACCCTTCATGCGCGAGTTTAAGCTCCTTCGCAGCAATGAAGGATCAATACGTTTTCTGACGATGGATCTCAGTTCGGTCGTATATCATTCGAGCTTAATAAGTCTGTAAAGCACGCGTAACGCGTGGAACGCCACGTATGAGCCTGATTACGCAATAAAACTATTTATAGTTGAAAAATAAAGTGCTCAAAGGTGTGTCCGTGAACAAAGGCGCATATACGTAAATTCCAGCATCAAATTTTCGATATATGCGATTACATAGACTATCACATAGCAACAATAATTGATCGTAAATCGAATTTGTAGCCCACGTGATTAGTCAACATTAACGCGAATAATACATTTACACGCTTGATGGAGAGATTCTGCAGGTTCCTTGAATTATTTCGATAATGACAGGTACATTTATGAATGACTCTGTCACGCGCACATGTTGCAGAGTGAATTTGATAGGCGAGCACATTGATTACTGCGGATATGCCGTTTGTCCAATGGCCATCGAGCAAGACATACTTGTGGCAGTGGCAGTGTCGAATGATAACGACATTCATCTCACCAACGTAGATCCCGTATACAAGGACTTTCGATGCAGTTTCGAGGACGTGGGGTGAGTATGCAACTAAAGAGTTTCAATCTGTTAACATAAAGACGTTAGGTCGGCAGTTCAGGCAAGTTCGAGAGTCGATTAATTTTTTTAACAGCTTGCGGAAACTGCGCGGCGCGTCTTCTTTTTCCTCCTTTTTTTTCTGCGGTCACTAAGATTCCATGTACTAATATATATCGCGTCTACCATATAACACGGTATACGCATGTGGCACGTATAATGTAATACCGTCCCCATACTGTCATGCCTGCAGTTGTGTGGCCTCGCGCACTTATAAGCACTTATAGCCCCTTAACAATTTAAAGCTCCTGATCCCTCATTGCGACCATCTTGGATTATGACTAAGGATTATGGCTAAAACTAGAATTATGTGCAATTTATCCGCGCAGCTACGTACGTGCGCGCACAATGGTTGTGATCCTTTTGGTTTTTAATTTTATATGACTGCGGATTAAATGTTATTATAGTTAAAACTATTATTTCGCGACGTGAGAAACCTGGGAGGAAATGATAGATGACCGACGGACCTACGCCACACGTAATATAAGAAAAGCAGATAATATCTCGTGCTCTCTCTTGCGCAACCTCGCCCTGGATTAAATTATCTCCGTGCTTCCTTTGCTCCCGGTATAATACCTGGGAAGATAATATGCGAACTTTTTCTTAATCTCATTCATTATTCAATGTCGCACGATCACGTCAGATAACATGTAACTCAGCTGGCGGACTGGTCGAACGTATCGTTATCGATTCTTTCGACTTTTATATTCCTTATTATGTCACATGTCCCATACGATAATAATACACGATAAAAGACAATAATAATTACGTGCAACAAGAGAAAGAGAAAAAACAAAAATTTCGAGTAAATGCTGCTGTATTTTGATAATGCGGACATACTTCTTTCTTTCGAGATCTCATCTTGATGATTAAATAGTAAAATTCTTTCAGACGTAAGTGTGTAGCACAGTCGCACATTTCAGATCCCGTATTAGTGATAGCGACAGCGGACCGGCCTGGTACAAATATTTTCTGTGCGGTGTAAAAGGAGCACTCGAGGTAATCCCAACAGAGTCCGTTCCTTCGGGAATCCTCGCTGCGGTATGGGGCAACATACCTCCTAATTCCGGCGTTTCCAGTTCTAGCGCGCTTGTCTCAGCCGCTCTCCTTTCGATCGTGCATGCCAGTCAGGTGAGAGTGGCTCAGAGTAATTGACTCTTTACGAAGGATATTAAATATCATTATATTACTTTGCTTTTTATTATGCAAAATGGCATTAAAGATATCTACCCTTTGGGAAAGTAATTAATAAGCGAGCAGCTGCAGAATATTAAAATTAAAGTTCGTAAATTACTTCTTTGGACTTAAATTGGTTCGAGACATTTTTCTCACTGCGGGAAGTTGTCCTTCTGATAGCCTTTTAGCTAAGTTCAATTTTCCTAGACGTCTCCGTGAATGAAGAAATGCAGGAATGATATCGCATAATGAGACGTAATATTTTTTGTGAATAGATTATTTATACTGGCCGGTATTGTGTTTGCCAAACAGATCAAACTATCGTTCGCCTCGTATAGCGTTCTTTCATTTCTTTCTTTCTCGGACGTAGATCCTATTTCTTTTGACGGTTTCGTGTTTGCTCAAATGGATATCCGAAGGCAACATAGCCGTTGCGAATCTTAAAGGCACTTCTTTGATGCTTTGTATTGTTCTTCTCTACATTATTATCTTGTCCCTTTCAGTTTCCCGTCAATCTTACGTCTCTGTACATTACTCGGTTCAAGAGTTTCCGTTTCAAAACTCGTCTCGCAAGTTCTTTCTTATTCATTCAAATTTCGAATATTGTTAGCTTTCGTTGACGAGTCATCAATGTGAATCACAATTGTTCTGACATCGATTGTCATTATTATCTTTCGACATTCTCGACAATATCTGTATACGTTGCAGTATCAATTGTCAAAACGTGAATTGGCGACAATCAGTGCTCGAGCTGAGAGACATATCGGCACTCAAGGAGGCGGGATGGATCAGGCTATCGCTTTTCTTGGAAAAGCAGGTAATTGTAATTTTTATTAACGTATTGGCTTGCAAATTAAATTATTTGTCACGAAATTCAAGAAAAATTTGAGATCGCTTGAGCAATTAAGTAAAAAACTTGACTATTTAAAATAATTCGTCATAGTTATCTGATTGTGACATTAAATATAAAATACAATTGTCGTATCGCAAAAAATTCGACTCATTTTTTGCAATATACTTTTCGTTTATTCCTAAAGGCGCGGCCAAGCTGATAGAATTTGATCCATTACGTGCCACCGATGTAACATTACCCGAGAATGCAGTATTTGTAATAGCACATAGTCAAGCTTATCACAATAAAGCTTCGTCGGCCGACTTCAATCTTAGAGTTATGGAATGCAGGCTAGCTGCACAGGTAATTCAATTTTAATATTTAAAAGCTATGTCTTTTTAATAATTGTCATTATCCGCGAACATCCATTTTGAGTAAAGCGATTGCGAGCCCCGATTCGATTTATCTTTCTGGCTCGAGAGTGACGTTGAACACTAAAGTTCTATAAATACACGAAGAGAGACCATCCCGGAACTAATAAGACCCGTTTTCGATTACACTTCACGCTACTCGCTTTCCGATGGACGTTGACCGATGCATCCTGCGTTTATTCAGGACATTTTCCAACCCTCACAGCTGATCCAATTCCATCCTCTCCGCTTTCCTCTTTGCACCGAAAAACGCTTTCGTTCAAGACACCAACAATGAGTAATGAAGAACTGAATATTTCATGAAGTAATCTTTTATTCACACTATCATTTCCCAACTGAGCCATAAAATTTGCCTCTCGGTGCGTAGATGATAGCTAAGAAAAGAAATATGGATTGGGAACTCGTACGAAGATTATTTGACATCCAAGAATGCCTCATCTATGACCTAGACGAGATGGTTGACGTGGTAAAGATGAACCTGCACGAAGAACCGTACACGCTTGACGAGGTATATCGTTATGTATTTCTTTTTTTCTTTCTTTTCTATGGATATCCGTTCTTTTTTCGGCACACGATATCAATACACATATTCCGGATCGACTATTTTTCTGAAAATTTCTCTATTCCTCCTCTATTAAGAAAATTGAATGCGATGCCGATAACAAATGATTATCCATTCGAGTGTTGACCGTGCCCAATGTTTATCAGGATAGCAAAACTGTTGCATTATTGCTGGATCAATAACGCAAGACCGGAATCTTTCCTTTGTACGATACCTTAACGACGGAAGGAATCTCCCTAGAGACATGATTAAAGCTAAAGAGGAAATTTCGCAAAGCGTGACATAAACAGATGATAAAGCTGTATTTCGCGTACACGTAAAGCCACGTCGGTTTATGTAACGTGAGCGGTATTAAATAACGTTTCGTCGAGCGAGTCTCTCATCAAAATGGTGAAGCAAAAGCGCCTATCATCGACGGAACATAAATTTCCTCCTTCACAGATCTGCGAAGCTCTCAATACGAACTACGAACAACTCAAGGAGACATCTCTCATCGGTCCCGTTAATGCTTCGCAAACGTTTAAGCTGTATCAACGAGCTCTGCACGTTTTTCAAGGTAAGAGCATCAATTTTCATGCGCTGGTAAATCGTAAAACGCGATTCCGGATTCGATAAATCAAGAGAGCTTACGCTCTCTTCTTTCCAGTCAATGTATCCTTAACTTTTTCTACGCAAAATTCCCTGCGGCAAATTTCCTTGCGAACTTCGTGCTCGCTAAAAAGAAACGTTCAAAAGTACAAGCCATTAAAAAAGTAGAACGCAAACTTCGTTTCGTCTCATTTAGTGCAGCAATTATACTCTACAGCAATTATAAAGGCGTTTAATTGATTTCCATCCTATTTCTACTAATATTACCACCGGCGGCGTAAAAGAAGTGCAAAGCGTTGCAGATCCACCTTCCGTTTCACGATCAATGTTCCTACGAAGAAGTTATCGCGCAACCCGGGGTTTTTGCGTGCAAAAGTGCACCACGACGATCAATCATATGCACATACATTATTCTATAAAGCTATAAATTATCTCGACGAACATTTGCATCGAATGCGACCACTAAACGGCTAAAAAGTTAACTCGAGCTCGCATTGCAAAATTAAATTGCGGCAGAAATTTAACCGCGCAAGAAAAAACTGTTACACAGCTACGGAACATTTCCTTCCATTTGGGATATACCTAAAGTTTTTTCCACATTTTACAACTATCCCTCTTTCAGTAGAGAAAAAACACTAATGATCTATAATTAGGCACGATAATTAACATTGGATCGATTAGTTCGTTAATTTCGTTAAGGGCTCTGCGAGTTCTTTTTCGCTGTTACATCACGTCGTCGTCATGTAAAAAGCACAATGTTTGTTATCACAGTATCTAGTAAATTCGCGTTGATTAATCGTACATTACACCGTTGCTTTTACTCCGTAGAAGCCAATAGAGTGCTTGAGTTCTGCCGCATAAACGATGAAGATGGCATAAAGGAACACGAGAAGCTTCAACAGCTCGGCAGCCTGATGTCGGAGAGCCACGCTAGTCTCCATAAACTGTACGAGTGCAGCCATCCAAATGTGGATGCACTCGTCGAGAAAGCTATACATTGCGGTGCATTCGGTGCTAGACTCACGGGAGCTGGGTAAATATCAATATCATTAAATATGTGTATTATATTGTGCCCAGTTAAGGTATGATGCTGTGCATGCGGCTGTACAAGAAACTGTATTTTGAACTACATTTAAATCGGATTCCATCTTGCCAGAGGTACAAATCTCTCTACAGCATGAGGAAGCGTTGTCAAATACAACATTATTACATGTAACTTAAATGATAAATAATATATTTTATGTTATAAAAAAACATATGTAAAATGTTATATAAAATATTTTCTGATATTATTTCTTATGTTAATCTGATTTTAATTTCCGCGCTTCAAGATAAAAATGGAACAAATGGAGCTAAGGTAATAAATCACGTTTCTTTGGTATTACAGTTGGGGTGGTTGCATCGTGGCCATCATCAGTAAAAATGAAGTTGAGCGATTTGTGAACGCTCTCCGAATATATCTCTGTCAGAATAGTACAAAGGACGAAGCGGAGCTCAAGGATATGGTATTTCCGACGGCACCGAACCAGGGTGCTGTCATTTACACTGTGTCAACACTGCTCTGAATCGTAAAGCCTGCGTTGTGATAAATATAGTGGCACCCTTTGGCCCGCGACGTCATGGCGTCCCTTTATTGACATTCCATTATTTTCTCCACCTCGCTTTATTCTACATTTCTCTTTTTATTCTGCTTGCTTCGTCTTCTACCAAAAATTTTAATTGACAAAAGTATGCTATCTGTAGCGTGCCTTTAGTATTGAGGCTCGAAACCGAACCCACCACTTAAACGGATATCTTTCGGAACGTTGCTTCTTGCCATGTAATTGCTGTACATACACGATGAATCCTGTTCGAGTCATGGGATCAAACCTACAAAAAAATGTCGAGTGTCGAGTGTCTAACCAAAATCTGATCCCCAACATAGTTTAATTATGTTAGAAACTAAAATGTTAGCTTTTGTTTTTCTGCATATAGTTACACATAATTATCACGCACGAAAAGCTTCGTTAAAAAATTTGTAGACTCATTATTCTGAATGAAGAATGCAAGAATTGTGGCTTAAATATATCTGTACATTTTTTGCATTAAATAAATATTAATAAAAAAGTCATGGTAAAATGTATTTCTTAGCAAATTTATAACATCAATCCAAACACAGTAAGACACGAGCACGGATCTTGTCTTTTCTGTGCTCGTATCTTTTTACCGATGAACTATGATAAGACCTTTAATGAGTTATGGCGGAAGTTTAGCACAACAGCGAACAATGGAATTTACTCAAACAAAATTTCACTAGTTTACTCCCGCATTAAATTACCGTCACTGTTGTGCGCTAAATCATAAGATGCAACATGCTCATAGGAAAATACGGGATAACTTATCCGCTATTTCATCACATGTTCTATGCAACTAAAATATGCGTTACATATAAAAAAGATAAGAAGATAGATTGCTAAATGACTTTACCAGTAAACTTATCCTCAAAGTGCGCTGAATCAGATGCATACGTTATTGGATTACGTATGATGCATCGTCTGAGGAGAATGCGCGAGAAATTTTTATTCACGAGAGATAGAATGCTATCTACCGTACTATCTGTACCTAAAGCTCCAACACGCAGATATTGATTTTCTACCGTCCGTCTGATAAATTTCAACAAGTAATCACCGGTACTGCTCCTCAGAGAAGTCATTTTCAATTTCAATCGCGTGAGTATTACCGCTCCGACATTCTAGGTGCAAAAGACATTCGATTGGATTGAAATCCAGATCTTAAACAGGTATGGCTGTACTCAAATACTTGCAATCGGAAGATTATCCGTTTATGATCGCCGAAATGGAGCGAACAGAAAAGACAACGCTTTCACGATGATTACACAGTTAAAGTCAAAGGTAAAGTATTATATTTAATAAAATAAGTACCATATGTGTGTGTGTGCACTATTTCGATATCGTTTGGTACCAATACTTTTACGCCAAATGGTAAAAGACGTCGTCGAAATTTTGCGCGATTATAATTTGACGCAGTTATCTATCTGAATATTAACTAACTTACATGGATATTAACTAGCTTATATGGTTAGCATCTAGCTCGAGTATTCCTAGAAGTTCCACGTTAGTCCTACGTCCTACGTGCTCATTACGTTCGTGATTTCAGGTCGCGCGGTATTAATACGTGGTTGTAATGACTGTTGCAGTGCGACCCCATGCAACGGGAGCATACATGTACTCCGTAAGGATGATACGATGGCAAGGCATGTACTGTATACTTGCAAATCACACGATATTACGTCCCTGTGTGTCGCTGCACGTTCAAAGGGATGAAGAAACGGCTTTATAAGATTACAACCGGCGGAAAAGAGGTACACACGATTTTCCTTTTTTGATTCTTGAAGCAACTTCTACGGATTTGCCAGTGCAAACATCCGTGCAAATAAACCGAAATCAGGACTGAATTTAAAGTCGAAATGTACACACGCGCGCGCGCGTATGTATGTATGTGTGTGTAGAGCTTTTAAAAGGTGCCGGTCCCCGTTTCGACGGTTGTCGAACTTTTTATTCTTTACTACGTGCTTCTTTTATGCGCGGCTAGTCGTAAAAATGTCAATTGAATGCAATCGATACTGTCTGTTCCCTTTTAATTCTGTCGCTAGTACAAGACAGGAGGATCGCAATTAACTTGAATCGATACTTTACGAGAACAGTGGATAACACATTCGCGTAAACGGTGCCAGAATTGCTCGCGTTTTATCTTCATCCAATTTTGTATGCTGAGTTAAATTAAATCTGGATTTAGTCGATGTCTGCAGGAGCGATAAAGCAAAGCCAGGCACATATATATTCGACTAGTACATATTTCGCTACCGAAAAGTTAAAGTCGAAAGCTTCATACGAAATCTTCCGAAAACTCGTCGAAAACGTTTCAAAGTCTTTATGGCATCCCGTGAACGAAGCTTACTTATTTCTCTTGGGACTTACTCGACTATTGATCTGTCACAATTTAAATGTTTCAGAGTGGAGTCAATATATAATTTATATAAACCGCTTCATATGTAAAAGAATCGTGCGTATAGGGCAGATGTAATACGGATTATAAGCTTACTCCATATCGTTAATATCATTCGAAAATCTGATAGTTCTGCTATAGAAATATTTAATATTTTAAAAAATAGTCTATTATTTCTTTTTTTATTTTCTGACGAAGAGGGAATCCAGTAAATTTTTATATCCAATTTTAGCTGCGCTACAATTATAAAGTTGCATGATTATAAAATTATCCTACGTTACTGCGGGTACCCGGTAAGGTGTGGTGTAGCAACGTTTTAGATTATTTGTTATGTACAAATAACATAAATAAGAAACCTGAGCTGTCGTCAGCATGAATGCGCGAAAGGACTTGAACGTAGCTCGAATATAGCACCTTTAAGCACATTTACAGGTTTTGTCGATTGTTCACGCTTCGGGTTTTCATTCTTTTTCATCTTTTATGTCGATGAAACAGATTTTCCGGAATACATGAGCGAATCCACGATCCACGACTTTTCACTCGCGTCCGTTGAAATTTTACTATTTTTTTTTTAGAATAAACGGAAACGAGTGAAACTATCTTTTACCGTAAAACTGCACAGCCATGCGCATGTCTTCTGTATTTGAAAATTTTAATGCGCTCGATAGAACGTGGGATATAAATTCGTACCAAGCTGTTCCATCAAAATCGAGGGATCGATACGAAAAATGCGCGCTTACGCGTAGATATACATACGTACTATATACATATGTATATCTATTTTCCACAAACGTGCATCCTTTTGGATTCACTAAAGCTGGAGACGAACGACGAGTTATTTCCAAACCATGTTTTACGAGGGAAGAAGATGAGGACAGAAACGAATCGAACTTATTTCCGCATACACCTTATCTCTCTTGTTCGCATCAAACGCTTCCCCTCAAAGTCATTTCAGAGATGATACAGTGGTATCTTGCGTCACTTTCGGCTTTATTACATCACTCCCTCGTTTGTCGGACTTAGCTCTTTGTGAATCACACTCTCGCAATCGGGGAGTCGCGTCAAGATGACCGATTTACCTTAATCTCTCGGATCCAAAAAGATTTCGGGCATTGACTCGATCACGAACGTTCCACGTGCGTTTTCGTGTGAGATTGAAACGAAGAAAAGTTTCAGCGGATTTGCACACGATGCGATTCATCAAAAAGTTCCGTCACGATCATTGGTGCTATACTTTGGATCGATATACCGTCATGTCTGCTTGAAAAAAGAACCGTCGTTCAATTTATTCAAAAGGTTCGTCCCATTGAAATATGTAAGGGTCTGTGTTCTCTCACCGCGCGTAGATACTTGCACGATATTACGTTTTTCTAGGTAAGAAAGAAGCCGAATACGTCTCTTTTGCAAATACACCGACCAGCAGATGCCTTCCAAGAAGATAAAAAAAGACTTTTTCTCTTTATGCATTATACTATGGATCCCCCATATGCGAATATTTTTACATATTGTTACAGCTAACGACGTATATTTTTATTATTGCTGATGTACGTTACTAGTAACGAAGAAAATTTTATGTTTCATATTTTTCAAAGACCTTCTTTGCATGGATAATATTATTTTTCATCATTCTTTGAAATTCTAGATTTATTGAAAATCCTAGCAAATGAATTAAAGAAACGCTATTTATTTCTGAATAAATGGCTTGACAATGATCGCGATAATAAAGATCTTAACTTAATGAAATGGCCCTAACGTGAAAGAAATGAGAATGGAAAGCGAGCTTTTGTTCAGCAAAGTACAAGGCTAGTAAGATCTTTAATACCCTATTCAATCGCCACTCTATTTTCACAAGTGAACAGGTTTCTCTGGGGATACAAACTCTTAAGTTTTAGAATAGAAGTGTATTCTGAAAGTAGTTCACGAACCATTTATCTACTTCGTAAAAGTCCTCCCGTAAAACGCTTGAAAATTTTATCGCACAATCTCATAATTCATGTTAAAGTATTAAAAAATTCTTCAAACCTTAACAAATTTCTCAACTTCGTTTAAATTCTCGATAAAATATTTAAAAAGGAAAGATAAGAAAAGAAAATACTATCATCTGGTAAATTATAATTTTTATGAGCTTCTAGTCTTAAAAAAGTGCTCGTAAGATTAAAATTGTTCGAAAGATAATATCAGTTGCAATAAACAGTAACGATCCGGTGCGTAACGGTAGATGCGTTTTTACCCTCGTAACTAAATCGGTTATTGCTGAAAGGGCATGAGTCAACTTCTTTACAAAAGTGGATTCTATCATCCGAATTGAACCGTTAGAATAATCTCGAAGAGCAAAAAACCAAGATCAAAAGATTTATTTGTTTATTTTTTTAAAGAATTTTTGGAAAGCAAATATCTCAAATATATATTGTAATAAGCGTATAATTAGCAAAATGATCTGTTTTGAAATTATATGTATAATATTTTTAAATGTCGCGTTTAAAAACAGTAATTTTTATTTCGTGACATTATATGTGCCTTTACTCGTAAATTTAATATAATTCGAATATAAACAAGAAAAATGGAAAGGAAACGATGTAATGAAGGAAGTTTGATAGAATGTGACACTGAGGGATGTAGCTCATTTACTTGGAATAAAGTTCAATACCTTGTCTTATCGCGTTGAAGACAAAAGAGCAAAAGTTAACGTAAGAAAGAGTAATGCAGAAAAGAGAGCTTCCATTGAATTATGCATGTTATAAATCACAACTGTAAATCACTACGTAACAGAATGTAAATGACATGTTCGGAAATAAAACAATTTGCAGTAACGTAATAATTAAAAATCGCCTATATTTAATTATAGCACTAGAATTTCAATCATATTCAAACAAGAAATATATCAGAAAACAAGAAATTCGGACTGTTATAATGTTTCTGCAAGTTATATCAATTAAATAATAACTTAAATAGAGAAGTTAAAAGATGCAAGTATTGTTATAACCAGCTTTTCCAGCGAACAGATATTTACAATATTCTCGTATATTACAAATTTTTTTTCATGTAATAATATTAATTTAATTATAATAACTAAAAATAAAAATACAACTGTGCGTGTACGTACGTGCGTTTCCACAAAAAATATCACTACTGTCTATGCCATTTTTATCTGCTACACGAAAATAACTGTCCTACATTACTGTCCGCTTTATGCTAAGATAAGAATAAATATGAAGAAGATGATACACATTCGTGCAAATTCAAGCAGTTAACACCTAAACGACAAAATACAATAATTTTAAAAACCTCGCTTTTATATTACACTATCATACTACGTTTATTCGTGTACTACGTATATTTGTCTCTTGTATATTCGTCTTCTTAGGTCGGAATCTGTAAAGACTTCTACAAAATGGGAGTAGCAGTACGTGTTAGCTGACAACGTATTTTTCCATCAAGCGAACGTAATCTTTGAGGCTTCGTCGGCAAAATAAATTCAAACAGCTTTCCTTATACATTAATATACACGTTCATGTGTATGTATATGTGAAGGATACAGTTTCACAGGATCACGTAGGAGCTAGCAGTTCGGATAACAGACGCACGTGTCCTATCATGTGCTTGCAAAATAGTTCCCTCAAACATATGATTTAAAAGGGAGGGTAAAGATATAAGACTGCTGTCATATTTTCAATTCTCGGAATAAGATAGTTTATTTTGTATGTCTGTATGTTGTATTTCTAATTTAAATCGAATTTTTGCATTATTCCTCCAATGATGTGTTAATAAACATTTGTACGAAACTCTTCTATTATATTGCCCTAAGAAAAGCAGAACTGTAGAAAATTTGTATTCATATTTTCATAATATATGATTAAAGATTAATTTCAATAAATAATAACGGACTCGGTACATTGTGATTATATTATTGATCATATTATATTATTATATGTATAATTTATCTTATTTATGTTAATTCAAACACATGTACGCGCCAAGACCAATATAGATTGTAATTAACTAATTGTCCGTTACCCGTAATTTTCCGACTTTGTGCCAAAGCACTTCTAAATTACTGCGACAAAGCGCGGGTGTTGCCTTTGATGTGCAAAAACGTCAGCTCCAGTTTTACGTAGCGGATATACTTGCGCGCTGGCATAATTCAGAATCAAGAGAGCTATATGCGGTCGCAGATCGATAAGGCGCTCATAAAGATTCACTCGGAAACATTCGGGTGAGAAATAATCGCGGATAATCGATACGATTTCGCGACGTTTTTAATCTCACGAAATGAAACCGCGCCGCTTCGCACTTCTTCCATTCCCATTTCGTTCTGTCTCCGCGCGAATCCTTCGGAAGGATGCACTCGGCAAATGCATTCGCTTCGCAAATGAAACAACGCATCGGTTCCCCGGCACTTCGAGTGTCGAACATCGAGTGTCGAAAGGTGCAGCTTGCCTGCACCGAAGACGAAATAGTTTACTGCTCTAACTTCATTACACAAGTTTTAATGCGTTCCGAGCACGTCTACCCTTTTTGGTACTTTTCGCACAATGCAAGGGTATGTGTGTGGAAGTTACCATCGTAAAGTTGCCCTCGACTCCTTATTGCACAACCTGGATGTCGGAGGAAGTACGCATTGCCTGGAGGAAGAGAAAGCTTATGCATCGATGCATCTGCATCTTGTTTATCTATTAGACTACCCGTCACACAAATATTGAATTTCGTTCTCACATAGTATACGCATACATAGAGCTTAATAATTCCATCCGCGACCTCGAGAACGCTAAGTCTAATTTGCCTAGGTCTTGATGAATAAATTTTGTTTCCTTCCTTTCAACGCTCGTCCGCTTTTGGAATTTCGAGAATCGTGTTTCCGTAGAAATCCGACATTAAATTATACTTTCGCTCATATAAGTTCCTTGGGTACACATTAAACAAACTAATAAATTATATTATGCATTGTCAATTAATTCATGCATCGTCTAAAATGAATCGGGCTTTGCGCCAATCTCGTTTTATGTAAATTCTGCAATTTTCATTTTTGCGGTCGCTTATAGCTCGAGGTCATTTTAATTAAACAATTACATAGACAGCAGTGTCCATGTGCGTGGCTGTTTCCATGCGCGAGTTGATAATGATAATAGCAATTGTACTGAAATAATGATGAACGTCTCAGCAGTCTAAAAAAGATATGCATATAGTAACTAAATGTGTAAATATTCAATCATGTGTGATCATGTGTGATATTTAATCATCTATGTGATGTTCAGTACGCCGTGACAACAACAGCTGTGGTAGAATCCCAATAAATTATGTACCCGGGGCAGTTGAAAGGCGATAATTGGGAAGCACGAGAGTAAAATTTTAATTATTTCATTCACTGACGTTCGCATCTGTCAAGACAAGTTCGCCTCGTGCATGAAGGTACAAAACCATTCACATGAAGGGACAAAACCGGATAAAAATCTAGGAAATGTATAGATGTATAAAATATATTAAAGGGATCACACACACGCGCGCGCGCATATACACATACATATGAAAACTGGATTCTCGAGCAACAAAACACGACAAGAATTTATTTATTAATAAATTTGTGCTCGGAATTCAATTATTACGTTCAATAAATGTCCAATAAAATAATCTAGACAATAAACATCTTTTCCAAGCCTTAATTGAGTTTTTAAAGCTGATGTAATTGAAACGTGCAAGAGTTTCAATGAAAGTTCGAAATGCGAACAATGGGATCAATAGCTTTTTTGCGCGTATTCATTAAACGCTATCTATTTGATGGAACGTAGATTTTCCCTCGTGAAAAACCATTATTTATGGGTGATAATTCTCTTTAAAAAAAAAGAAAAAAGAAATTGGTGCATAACACGAAAAAATAACGAAATCTTGTATCTCCGATCAAGAAAAACGGCGGATCGGTGGAATTTTACAGTACTAAACTATGAAACATCGGCCATAAAGTAGTAACCGCGCAAACAAGCTGTACCATAAGGATCGATGCTCCTGTCTCGACCTCTCGTAACACTAACGAATCATTATTTCAACGAAGTTATATTGTTCGACCAAGTTGGAACTTCATGTGTTGACAATCGTTATAAACTTTGTAATAATAAAGAAAGTTCGAAATGTCGTTTTGTTACTATAACACTTGTTAATCGTGAGAATCACATCTAGAGCAATTATGCTCTAGATACTTAGAATCAAAGATAACACATTTGAAGTAAAATAACAAACGCGTGTGTTGGCACATACGTTTAGATTGCGTTAAACTCGAAATCTCTGCGTATTTACGTAACATATGCATAAATAAATCATATAAATAGATGCTGTAGCGACTTTTATCATTTTTTAATTTAATTTTATTGTAATATATTATACACATCTGATTTTAGATTATGTTACACGATTTTAATATGTCGCGAGATAGTCGCTCGATATCCCAATCGATACACGAAAACAGGCTATTAATAGCAGCTAGAATAATAACACGCGGAGCAAATAACCGAAAAACGAGACAAACAGGCGACAAGTAGGATTGAGATTTGAGAAAATAAGGAGATTCGACTGGCGATCGTAATAACGCGATTCTTCACGGACAGATTTTTATATCAACGACGAAATAAACCGGGCTGATCCGAATTTTATCCAGACAGTGACTTATTCATTTTTATTTTACATTCTGTCATTCATTTCCTTCGCGGATTCTTCGATGATCTTAAAGACGCGCATACATCGAGAAATAACACGCAGCACCGACGGACAACTAAAATGCTATAAAATAAATTTCATTTTATTTTCTGTTCGATGTCAAACAATCGTAGATTGTGAACAGAAATTTTAGTGCGAGTGCAACAATAAAAATAAAAATGGAAAGTTCTGCTGATCTGTTTAGTTCTTAGAGATTTTCCAAGTTTCAAGTTCATGGATGTTAAAAATTTATCTTAGAAATCTGCTTTTTTCTTGAATCCTTCAGAGCCCTTGAGAAAACGCTTGAAGAATTACATCGAAAAGTGTCACATTTCACGCAAACTAATTCCAATTGAAATACAAAATTTATCATCAGTTTCTGCGTTACGAAAACATGAAACTGTCAATATCTTATTATTTAATCGTCGAACTGTCCTTTTAGAAGCTGCCAAACCATAAAACTTCAATGATGAGTCAGAATTCAATTAGAGTGAAATTCTGAAAGTGAAGTATTAATTTCATGGAAGAATGCAAGAGACAAAGAGAGAGAGAGAAAGAGAAAAGAAAGAAAGAGACGTCCGCGTATCCAGACTCTCATATAAGAGACCTATCCCGGAGTACAAGAGACGTCATTTTCCGATTTAATTCTGCGTTTTTCTCCAGGTGATATAATACGTGCCAACGGACAGATCGTGTTCGCGGCTACGAAAGTGCCTTGTAGGCGATAAGACATTATAGACAATTGCGCAGGCGTCGCCGTCGGTGGGCTTTTTGCGCGGCGAGATAACTCCGGAGGAGGGAATTTCGCAAGGGAGAAACCGACAGTCGGCGCCGAGCCGCCCTCGCCTAATCTTGCGTTTTCGTATTGATCTCGTGGGGCAAAAACCATAGCGAGGAGAGTGATATTTTTTGTTTATCGTTTCCAATTGTTCGCGACGTAAGAAAAACGCGAAAGTCCGATCCAGAGCGAGAACTCGTGGCGTGCAAGTTCCACCGGAAGCTGAACGATCGGAAATCATTGGTACCGAAATTTTCGAGAAGATCCATGTACACGCGGTATGGCTATTATGCATTCCTGTTGCTGTTGGCAGTCTGTACGCAAAGGCAGCTACGTCTGTGGTGTTTATACTACAGTGAGTATCGCGGTTGTGTGCTGTGCTTTCATGGAACTGTGGATGGGAAGTCATGAGTAAAATTCAATAGAAATGAAATTTTCCGCATACTCTCCACGGATATTTGGCGAGAGATGAAAACTTGACGAGAACGTAAACTTGTAGATATGGAATTTTTACGACTTCTCGTGTATTTACTTTCAAGACGTCATGGAAATTGTTTAGAATTGCGTTTGTAAAATTTATAATACGTACAAATTTTTATATGGTGATATATTAATATAGTATTTTAGGGTTTCTTGAACATTCATGATTCACGTAAATTCTCGTAATAAAGTAACGTAATACAGTGGCTGGGACGAAAAACATTCACAAATCTCTTATCTTTTAATGAAAGATAATTTGCCACAAATTGTTTTGCCACATTTCATTTGGCGTAATAAACGACAATTACCACGAGCATACACTTAATGATCAGTTGTTGTACTTTTATCTGGGTCATTAGCCGAAACAAGTGGTATGAGTCAATGATTAGTCATATGTTTTATGGAACGCAGGGCGACAGACGATTGTAAACAATTTAAGGTTTTTCTTCTCCATAAAAATAAAACGCTGCAATAAAATGTACTCGGAAATAATATCTTTCTATAAAATTTTTATAAACAGTTTAATAAAAATCGACCTCGGTCGCAATGCAGAATATATTGTAGCAGAAATATGTATCTTGTAACATAATCATGTAATGAGAATTACGCAAATGTTCAATTCATGCATAACATTCACGTAATGCCTGTATCAAACCACCTACTGGTTGACTTAACTGTTATTGTTCAATGTAACAAAAAGCATTTATATAAAGAATAGCTAAATGTTACTGAATGATAGCTTTTACAACATACATGCAATTGATGGAGTGCAATTGATGTGACGTCACGATGCGAAATAACGAAATAATGTTTCGAGACTTACAGGATTTTTTTATTTTATTTATGTTCTAGATATCACAAACATTTCAAAAATTTCATGAAAATATAAGGCGCATTTTGATGTTAATGTTTCTCAGAAATATTGCCCCTTGGTATTTCTGAAATTCTTATTTTGAATCTCTGACTGTGATTGTTATAAATTTATCATAAAATGCAATTCTTTTATATTGTATTCCCAAGTATTTATTAATGTAAATTTGTAACTGTTTTCATATTAAGTATATGACGCTTAAAATTGTTCTCAGAATGGAAAATAATATTTTTAGCAACAAGATAATAAAATATAAAATATAAATATAAATAAAAATGACATTAATTATTAATTCCTTACGACATTCAGTTTTGACAAAACTGCGTGATATCTGTAATAATTAATTATTAAAACTAAAAGATTTCTGACGTGCGCATTGAAGAAAGAAATAAGTGAAAATATAACAATAGTAGGCGTAATAGAAAATCTAACATAGATTTACTAATGTATTGCAAATAATGTGCTTGATACTGAATTTCATCATTAATATTTCATCATTATCGCGATTTATAATTTGTTAATAGTGCATGGAACATTTCATCGCAGGACGTACACTCCGGTTACATCATTGAAGCAACTAACAACTATTGATCATCATATTCTCTCGGAAACATGTCAGTCCAATCGAAATATGCATATTTGTGGTGCACGCTATTGCGAATATGCACGCACATACACACGCATGCACGCACGCATACCTCTCGAACTCGCTCCCACACGATAGATTTTTCGGCTGCATTTCCGCAGAAGCCAATCAACCAATCGGAGGAAAAAAGTAAAAGAAGCTTTATTTTGCCATACTGGTGAAAGCATTCCATCGAAATGAACAAAATCGCTGCAGCACCGCGTTTGATACGTAAATCTCGCTTTTGGGATACAGACTATACAGTGTTTTTCGATCTTTTTGGAGCGGAAACATCGCTTTTAACTCGTAAAACAATCGACGTGACAATGGACACGCATATGCACTGTTTTATTAGCATAATTAATTTACGAGTTCAATTGAAGTACGCGTTTTCATTTGCACGATTGAAATTAAAAATCGAAATGTTTATTCACTGATAAAAATTTGTACTGCGCCCAGCAGGAAGAAAATAAATTACGGCAGTGCATTTTAATGCAGGGACATGAAACAAATATTACGCATTTCTACCATTCGCAAAAATATCTATCGCGAAAGGGTCTCGTATATACACGTAGCCATACTCTATTATTGTACGGAGACGCGTTTGTTGTGAAAATTCTGCTTGCCTCACAATTATGACGAACATGAAGCTAAACGAAGCGCGAAAACGTGCGCAAAACAAACTTCATTAAACTGTTATCCAACAGACCCGTGTAATTAGGTGAGATCGCGGAAATTTATAATATCTGCGATGCCATTCTAGTCCGAAGGAAATTAAGAGTCGGATAATTAAGGATATCTTTGTCTTATAATTGCTAAAGTTCCGGAATGTAATCCAATTATTTCTGTTAACCTTTTCATCGATTATTATTTTCTGGACTAGAGGAAATTACTTTTCCTCTACCCTCTCTCTTCTCTTCCTGTTGCAGCTTCGCCGTTATAGTTTTTTAATCTGCGACGCCAAGCTCGATTAACATGCCCCCGTGATCTTATTTCGTGTTTATGGTTCCATTGCTATACTATTGTATGCGGGAACCCGAAAAACACGCTCTAGTTACCCAAGTTCATTAATCGTTTTATTGCCTCCCTGGGCACAAATTACAGCAACCCCATTACACACAACCGTAATGCCACGGCATTGATTCTCCGCCACCGTAACCTCAGACTCGGGTATCTGATCGTGTCACTAACTACCTTGCTGTATATCGCGGCTGATACAAAAAGCTGATGCGAAACTGCGCAAACCTTAATCTGCTTCTCTGAAGCTTCCCTGAAATTCATCCCGCGGAAGCTTATAGGCTCCCCGCTAATCGAGAATTGATCGTCGATCCACTCTCGCATGTTGCACCTCCACAGTTGTATCTGTCAATCGAATATCTGTCAAGACGGACAAAGGAGATCAAGGTAAATTGAGAGATCGATCTTGAGATGCAATCTGATGCGACGAACGAATTACTCGTCAGCTGACTTTTAGGTAGCTAAAAATTGCTTTCTACCGCGGCAGAAGTTAATATCTCATTTGACATGCGTCGGTTGATAGATCCACAAAATGAAATTCACGAGTGACCATAAATACGGGTCTGACAGGAGGGCTGTGACAAGCAATATGCCTAGTCAGCGATTCGAGAATGTCGGAGACAATTGGTGGCGGGATGGAGGGACGGGCCTCGAGACGAGTTTTTGCTTTTTTCCCTATTTTTACCGGTCTCTGGTGCACGGTTTTAGCGACGCTTTCAAGCTCGTTTAATTTCCTTGTACACCCTACGTTATAAAAAAAGGTGTTTCAGATTTAAGGGTCTGGAGCACTCGACCGAGGGAATAACAGAAAAATTCGATTTGGAACTTCATCGCGAATGATTAATAACATCCATATGTGTTGGTTGCACCGTGTCAACTAAAATAATCTTTGAGGAGATATCTTTATAATAAATTGTATTCAGTTGCTTGCGCCTTGAAATATTGCAGACAGATGATTATTAATGTAAAAAGTATTCATATATGTAGATTCAAAATTTATTTATAGTTCCTCGATAAAGGCAGGAGCACAGACTTTTGCATAACGCAAATAAACTAATCAGAATCCTCCATTTCCATTCTGCAGATGAAAATGGAGGATTCTGATTGGTTTATTTCTTTATGCATTATGCGTTATTCGTTATGCAAAAGTCTATGCTCCCGCTTTTAGCGAAAATCATTTAGCAACCTTATTTAAAACACACACATGCGCCCATACACAAGCATACATTTTAATAAAAATATTCTTTTAAAATTTTAGAAAAAATTACGAAAGTAGTGGGACAAAAAAGAAAAACAGATTCATCGCTATTTACTTGGAGCGTTTCTGTTTTTAATTTTAATTAAGCACGTCTTTCTCGCTGTTATGAAGAAGTACAGATCACAGTCCGAGAATTATATCGACTTGTACATTTCGATGGATTTCAATAAAGTTAAAGCGTGCAGCCATTACGCGCGTTATTATTATTCCTACATAAATTAGCATAAAATGATTCCGGATGAGTAGCGATCGACCAGTCGAGCGTTTAATAATAAAGTTTTAATAAAAATCGTCGCGGGCTTCTCAATTTTTTACCTTATTTTATAAATATTAATATCAGTATCATGCGTCCTCGCGGAACGCAAATTCACGCGCGTTTATTCATCATCAATCCCTTTTTGAACCTTTTGGATCTTTTTTTAGATATAAAAAATAATTTTCTCACTACGAATAGAGATTTTAGAGCTCTCAACGTTCATTATTACATCGCGGATGCGTATCGGAACGAGATCCGCGCGCGCTAGGCTAATATATTTTAATATATTTTCATATCGTAGCGAAAATATTAATATACGCCGCAGATTGCATAGCATTTAATATGCGTAGGTACGATATGATATATAATTATATATATAACTAATACGACGACAATGATCATTCGACTTTTCATTTAATTCAAAGCACCGAAAGCGGCGTGATATGCTTACGCAACACGTCGCAGTATTAATTAATGTTGTCATGTAAGCAGTTTCGAGCTTTTGCCGCGCACGCGCGTGTGTGTGTGCGTGCACGTGTGCATGCTTCTAACGCTGAATAAACATCTCGGACGAACTCTGACCACAACAAACCCTTGGGAAATTCGTGCACTCGATAGAACATGATGTCATCTCATTCATTCATACATCCACTTAATTCTTGTAACGCCAAATAATTTTCAATCTTCGCAAAAATCCCACGCCCACGTTTCAATCGCGTAAAGCAGATTCATTAGAGATCGCACGAACGTACGTCAGCTTGATCGCGTCAGCCAGTTAATCGTTAAACGATAATCGTCGAGTCATAAAATCGTGATGATGATAAAATTAAAATGTAACATCGTGAAATAAATTCTTATGATCATTTTGTTTCATTTCTCAAATTTCAGATAAAATTTCAGATGAATCTTCTCGTGTTACAAGTTCAATAAAATATATTAAATAACCAATTAATTGGTTAATGTGTGATATCAAACGTCGCGATACTTTCGCGGTGCTTATACGAGCATCTGTTATTATATCGGACGATATTTCATGTATAAAATCGTCACCGATAAATCAACGCTGATCGTAAGCAAAGTAAACGTGTCGACTCACCGCTCGATGCGCCGCAGCGATATTGATGCGTCAATATATCATCGATCCCCATATATCCACTCTATCTCAGTTGGCTGCATCCTGCTTCCTCTTCCCTTTCTCCTCGTAGTCCTTGGTAATCCTTGGCACTAACAATTTCAACACTGTTGATTAACAAGATGCGACACGCAGCACATACTAAATTTTACTCGCGTAAAATTTTTTAAACTAGCGCCAGACTATGCGCGATTCGTAATTATATTTATTATTAATTATATTATTATTCGTAATTATATTATTACAGTTATTTCGCGCACTTTATGCACTGATTTGCTAGATTTACCTTTCGCACGCATTTCAGCACACGCACATACGCGCGCGAGAAATGACGATCGCGGCATGCTTCACGCCGTTCACGCGGTACTTGCGATACCTCGCTACGATTCGCGACGGGGTTGGATGGTAGAAAATTAAAAAAAAACATCGACATCGTAGCAAAGATGGCGGACGCAATCATTGACCCGTTAGTCGAACACTGCGAATCAGCGAAAATCCCTTGTCTTCTTGTAATCCTACTCGGTGATCCCTTCGCGGCAACCCTCATTAATCCCGATGATCCTCTTGATCCCCTCGATGCCCCGATTGCAGTTGCGATAACGCGAGTAAACCGCGTTCCGGCGAATCGCGACGTTCGCTCGACACGACACGTCCGGGACCGACACCTGTTACGATATCGGCAGACAGGTTAATCACGCTTCCGTCCACATCGGCGATTAACGCGTTAAGATCGCCCGTCCGTTAAATTCGACACAACTCCCGATACACGCTTCACCGATGCGCTTCACGCCCCAGGCAGCACACATTGGTTTCAAAACCGTTTCATAAACGTTTTGCCGTAACGTTTCATAACCATTTTATTGAAATGTTTATTTAGGAGAAAAATGTCCAACGAAGAACGTTAGGAGAAACGTTTCTTTTTCGGCAAAAAAACGTTTCAGAAACCATCAGAAAAATATTTATCAATTCTATATATCAGTGCCTCAAAGATAGACAGAGTTAAGTCACATTTTTGTAAAAAACTAGATTTTTATATTTTATGAATTACTCTCTAAATTTCTTGTAGTGGAATCTCACTCTTTTGAAATATCACTTCAAGTAATAGTGATCTCAAAAGTTTCAAAAGAAAAGAAGAAGAAAAGAGTATTGGATCGGTTTGCCGGATGGTTATTTATAAGGTGATAACACAAATGTTACTTGCGAGAACGTCACGTCTGGCCTGGCCATCTATCGGTCGCTTGGTGAATCAGAGGTGGGAATCACACACACTTGTGTTGATTTTTGTCTCTTGTTCCATAATCGAGTACATTGAAACGTATGATGTAAAAATAATTAACACTCGCAAAGTAAGTAGAAATTACTATTTTTTCTATATTAATTATATAATTTCAAATCAATTGAATAAAACACATTTTTCGTTTCTGTGGAAAGGTGAAAAATACGTTTTTAAAATTTCGGTCTAAAAACGGTTTCTATTTAAACCGTTTCTTAAATGGTACTTTATGTTTCTTAGACATTAGATACGTCTAAGAAACATATATTAGGCTAACATGTGCTACCTGGGGCATCACCAACACCGTGAAGGCTGTTAAAAAAATGTAGTCGTAATCGCAAAGCCGTAAGCGAATCGACCAATCAAACATACTTATTACGTTAAAAGAATGCTTGATTGTGATTGGTCGATTTGCTTACAGTCTTACGATTACGACTAGAACTTTTTGATATGCAATGGCTTTAAGGGATGCCGCGAAACGCGTGACGCGAATGGCGATCGCTTCGTTCCTCGGCGGATTTACGAGCCAAAACCGACGTCAATTCCGTTCGTTCGTGCTAATTGATACGCCGCAGCGGTCGCCCATTATTGGATTCGGCACTCGTTGATACACGAATGTCACTTGGGGCGAATGCAGACGCAAAAAGCACGAAGCAATCGCGATTCAACCGCAACCCGTCGCGAACGGTCAAACCGACTGTCGAACACTCCGCGTTCTGATCACGTGACCGATCGCTATTCGTTTATCCGCCGACCGAACGCTGACTTCCAGGAAACTCGCGCAACGAAAAGCTGCTCATGTGACGTAGATATAACAAACGATATGTTCGAGGCGATGAGAACTTTCGCAATAACGATATAACGCGAGTTAAGTATTTTTCTCTTAATACGTTTTTCATGAATGAAGATTGCAAAATTTGAAAATGCAAATGGATATTTGCCGTGAATAAATCGCAAACGATGGAAAGAAAACTTCAGGATATTGAGAACTTTTTCGTGCGCGGCATTTTATTAGAATTGAAATGCGTAACAACGGTTTAATGTTTCTCAAGATTTCGCATCCGCGATGTGTTCACCGAAACGATCACATTTTAACACTAGTAATCCAAACAATTTTCCAAAATTATAATTTCTAAACTTTTAGTTCTGCAGAGTAATGCTTCTAGAAGATTTGTTTTCTTTTGTAAATATGTAAAACGGACACTGTATTTTGTTCTGTATTTTCTATAGCTATATAGGCTTTACATTTATTTTCACAAAAAAACAGAAATCGAGCAGGGAAAGGGGAATATTTATTTAATATTGGATCATCGTGAGGCACTAGGATACCTAAAATTGGATACCATCGACGAGAGCCCCTGCTGACATTCTCTGAATTAAACTAACTCGGATTATTGCAGCGAACATACGCGTCTCTCCTCTTCCTTGCAAATTGGTAATAGGATTGCCTTCAAACTTGCTAATTAATGTGAAATCGAATTATTCGCTAGATGTGTATGACATCCGGTGTTACTTGTCGTAGTCGTTTTTCTACCTTTTTCTACCCCACCTCTTCACTCCCATTAAAATTATAAATCTATAATCTAAATAATATCGCTAAACTAGGAAATGAGAGAACAGACACGTGCACTTAAATATGGTACGCAGAAGAGAAAATCAAATTACTCTTTAATGTTAAAACGTTCAACTCATACCCGCGGGTCTGCATTAAGACAATTATATACGCATTATAGGATAGAATAATCCGCTTAAACAATAATGATATCACCGTTGTATTGCCCATGAAAATCTGATGATAGTGTTAATAAATAAATTGTAATTAATGGCTTTATTTGGAAATACATTGCGCTTTAATGGATTTAAATTGCTGAATCCAAAATGTAGTATAAAATGCACAGTATAAAATTTTACAAAAAATTTCGCAATTCTCGGACTTTTTATCCTTGCAATCTCTGTTATGATACATTAATATGCGTACCGCGTATTTTATAGATACGAATTAATAGCATATCCGAGTTTTTACTCGGTTTTAGGTATATTACACACTGTTAGCGTTTACCACCAGCACTCTACTCCTTCAAGAGAAACAGTATCTGAAAGGGAATCGTTCAATGCCAGTATCGTTCAGCTTCCTGACAGAGGACTTCATCTCGCCGAGTAAGTAGACAATGGAAATAGCACATAGCATCATAGCGAATGCTCTAGCTAGTTGAAAACGGCATCTACACAGTAAAAAAACATTTTGTATTTTTGTTAAAAACGATCCTCGTTAAAATTTTCATGTTAACAACGCAACATCTGTTATGTAAAGTTAATACATTATACTCAACTAATCCAAATGTTAAAATAACATATTTTATACATAATAATAAGAATTTTATTCTACAACATCACGTATGTTAAATCAACCTTTTTCAGACATTATTCGCGCGAACTATACAAATAATATTTTCCTTAACGAAAATTTAACATTATAAATGTGTTTATTTTACATAAAATTTGTTTCCAAACATTGTAATTTTCCTACTAATTTTTATGCACGTCATTGTTTGACATATTTATATTATATTGAATTAACATAAAAATTTGAGCGGATCATTTGAAAATATGTTGAATTTAACACAAATGTTTTTACTGTGTACCATATCTCGCCGTAATGAAATTCTTGATCTCACGCATGGCTTCGCGTACAATATTCTCCATTATAGTAGCCGGCTTCGCTTAAACGACATCTGCTTATATTGTTTCAGCGACGGTTTATTTCAACTTAATGGTGTTTGTCTGCTCCTGCTGCGGCGTGCCGTTCAGCTTCCTTCTTTTGTACGGCTTATACATGGTAGGGCAAAATCTTGAAATAATCATCAATAATGCCATAATGGCAATGCAAGTTTGTTTAGTTATTCACGACAAGTAAACTACGGGAGATTCACTTAAAAATGCAGTAGTGGGTTTCTCCTATTTCCTAACATTATATTAGAGTTTTACATTAGCATATACTGTTTTTACGTTGCATAGGAAAATAATGACACAATGTTTATTCTATTCTGTACACGCTGTCGTTTTATTCCTTCCGTAGAAATAAAACTACAAGTAATAGGACATCTTTTTTATATCTGCTACTTAAAAAACGGCAAAATTAATTTTTTGCAGTACGAAACCTTAAGAGGTAGATCCTTATGTGCATTTTATCTTTACGTCCATTACATTCACCATTAAATTCCTCTATGGAATGCAGTAGAAGATAGTTTTGATTCCACTTGGAACGTAATAAAACAGTATTATTACTGTTCCCGAATGGTTCGTGCGAAAAGCTACAGGTATGACGCAAATGTGTTATTCCCGAGAGATACGAATTATTAAACATAACATAAAACGGACATTTGAATAAACGATTCGTATGCACTAACGTGAATAAATTCCTTAACAATATTTTTAATAAAAAATTTTAGAGAGGACAGATCGTATAATATTTTATTATGCTAAAATCGAGAATAATATGATCAAATAGAGATTTAAATTAAGATATCTGCTCAAAGTTCTCCGACTTGTTTGGTTGACGAAGAAAATACATAGAACATTATATATATTGACATTTTATATATAGTGACTCTATGATATGATATATTTTAGGTTTCTCTCAAATTACAATATTAGCAAGAGGTTTCCTTGTTGACCAGTGAGATTCTCTTACAGTAACATATACATATTTAAACTGCCAATAACGTACCATATAATCCGCTTTGCGTGCATGATATTATTATGAGCGATAAAAATCGTAAACTCACGTGGGCGAAAAAGCAGAAAACGTAGCGAGGCTACATTAAGTATCATAATTATACTGAGAGTACTTCCCCTTGATAAATATCATTAATAAAACAAACCATAATATTCGCGCGATAGGAACGTACTGTACGTATAAGTATACATTCATGAATATTTATAAAGTAAGTTACTGATGAAGGGGGACAGCCTTTTGAGAGCGTGACAAAAATGTTTAATTTATCGAAGAAACATACACCTGGTGCTTTCTATAGTCTATGATATTTTTACAGAATTTCCATAATTTATTTTATTTGATCATTTTAATAACAAGAAATCATTAAGCAAAAATACATGAATAAATTTTCGAAATCCGACGACGTGAAATGTGGAGCCTTTACGAGTATTATATTCATAGTCTCTCATATATAAATGAATGTTTTCAGAATCACAAAATATTGCTGATTCCATGGATCACCGTAGTCATCTCGAGTATCATCATCGATGTAGCACATACCCTGTATCTGTTTTCTGTTATAGTGAGTTTCATTCTTTGAAATGTGTATTATATTATATTATATTAAATATGTGTGTCTTTGATATTAATCTATCTGTTTTATATTTATAAAACATGACAAAAAATTGTTTTCTACTAACTACTTCAAATAACATATTGATTTGATTGAATTATTAAAATAATTTAAAACCTTAATAGAAAAGAGGCATAAATTAAATAAAAGAATAAGAATTAAAAATAAGAAGGAAAAATATTGAAATAGATAATCGTTTTTCTAATTATGCCTTTGAATATATAATTTCTAGGAGAAGTTAATATTTGTATTGTTTGCTTTGTATTATGTGAAGAATATTTTTGTAGATTTTATTATCGCGCGTGATGCAAACTTCAATATAATCTCAATTTTTTGTTTCGAATTTCAACCATAACGTTTTATTAAAATTCTTTTGTAAAATATGAAATATGTTTTCTCTATTTTTTATCAAATTCTTTTTTGTTCCTTATTTTATAATGTTTGAACTTTATGAATACCGGTCCGCGGCGGAACTTACGGAAACGTAAATCGGAAGCGGGAGTTTTGCAAAAACTTGCAAAACTCGTAACTATTTTAACGCAATACTGTACTCTACGAAAGAAAAAAGTTGAAACTAAACTTTTTGTTAGTCTCATAAATGAAACGTAAAAAACTAAATTTGTATAACGAAAATTGAATGTATTGAAGAATATTTATGCCCTTTTTCCAATTTTTATCAAATTTTTAAAATTTACATTTTTATAATTTTTAAATTTACATTACATACGTGAAATGGGACTTTATATGTGATAAAGTTAAATAATTTATTTGCTATAGCCTAACTTCAATCCGACGACAGCCATGTTCCACACACTGAGTTTTTTTATACTTTGTACAAATGTGAGTATTTCATTAATTTTAAATACGTATTTATCATAGTTGTACCTAATTACAAAATCTTGGAACATTCTAATCATAAAA
Organism: Ooceraea biroi; assembly: GCF_003672135.1. Classification (NCBI taxonomy): domain Eukaryota; kingdom Metazoa; phylum Arthropoda; class Insecta; order Hymenoptera; family Formicidae; genus Ooceraea; species Ooceraea biroi. The sequence goes on from NC_039506.1 coordinate 6,769,904, forward strand.
GGAAACTTGTAAAAATACTTTATGTAATACTACTTAATAAAATAGTTACATGGTACGAAAATAATATTATATTTTCATAGAAAATTAAGTCATTTTTTATGAAATAATTAACAGACAGAGAAAGCGAAGAATTATTAAATTAATTAAATATTTAAAAAATATTAAATAACTCTTAACAATTTATCCATTGCTCCACTTTAAGATATTTGATCATTTACAATATACAAAAATTGTTGCAGATATACGCACTATTATGTGTCATCTCTCAATATCAAGAATATTTGGCCGGTCGCGGCACTGCAGGGGACGATTACGTATATAGGGTTAGTATTCAAAGTTTCTCAGAGAAAAGAAAATGAACTAAGGGATGATTAATTGAATTATTTAACAGCACTGTTCAGCGTTCTTAAATATCTTATTCAAGAAGAAGATGTAGAACTGTTGAAAGTGCGCGTATTAAAATGGTTCGCGAGTGGATTCAAGTCAATTTTCAGTTTAATTATGTAAGGTTTCTTTGTAATCTCGTAAGAAACCTGATATCATAAAAAGCGAAAAAGGAAGAAAGACAGAATTTACTAATGGGAGGTCAGTGAGAAAAATACAATGCTTTTCGAGGGCTAACAAAATAACGAAGTAAGGGGATACTCACAGCAACTTTTACGTCAAGTATCTCGTAATCAATATCCCAGGGAAATCGATTGTCAGATTCCGTTATATCCTTCTCTTCTGTATACGTCGAAGATAATACTTCCGTATCAGATAATACATCCGCAGGCTCCTTCCTCGTGCAAATTCCACCTCTGTATAAGTAATGCAAATATATCTTCGCAAGCTTTCATGAAAGATCAACATCAGCTGAATTAGCTTAATTAATAATTCTTCAGCTTTTTAATAATAATTTAAAAAAAAACTTTTCTTGTCGCTAACTGACGTGAAATATCCATAAAATTTCTTGTTACACAATATTATTATACCCTTTATTATCTTTAAAGGGTCCAGTAATAAGATATGTAACTCAACCGGCGACCACGACCGCTACCACGTCGTGCCTAAGTTCACGAAAAGGCACAACCAACAACGAAACAAAAGCCACACCAACTCAGAGTCCCACGGCATGTCACAATCCTCCCTTATCGGAGAAAAGTCCCAGTGGGGACCGCCTATCAAGGAAGCACGTTCAGTTTCCAGACACATCAACATCGTCAAATCAGATACAGAGGCCAGGTAAGGCATATACGCTTTCATCTACGTTTTCGGAAGAGAAATCTAAAGATAGACTTATGAATTTGTCATAGGGGAGTAAAAAGAGGAAAAATGTCACGTTCTTCTTATCGCTCGTACTCCGTATTCCTCCGTATATATTTCGCGACACGTGTCATTTCCATAAATCGATCTGTTAAAACATGGTACCAATTCCGGGTTGTCAGAGCTTTTCTACGCTTATTGCTAGTACGAGAAATTGCGCGCGGAACAACAATTGTTGCTGCGCACATTTAGCTCACTCTCCAATCCTCGAAATGTCATCGAGAATGTCGCTTATCAAATATTTCGCGTGTAAAACATCGCGTTTGCAAAATATCGCGATTTGCACTGCCTAATCGTCGGAAGTGCAAAAACTCAGTATTTTTATTTTCTCTGAAAATTCGAAGCAATTTAAAAGAGAATTGGACAAGTGTGACGAAATTCTGTCTCGCGCGTAATTAAGCGGAATAATAATTCTTTCTCAGTCAAACGAAAAGAGTGCACGGTCCAACGGGAGAGACTAATGGCTAATACTATTGTATTTCATGCGATTTGCGAGACTCTGCTCATTGCACTTTACTGTGTAGGGATAATTGAATGGCCAGGGGCGAGAAGCTCTCTTTGATGTGTCCATTGTACGTGAATGTTTTAGAGATGCCAACAACAGAGGGTCCGACAAAGGGAAAATTGTCGAAAATTGAGCGTAATAACGTAAGGACCTGGCTGCAACCTAACGACGCCATAACAATCGTGGTCAACCAGTCGTCGCCGTCGAGCGACGAAGAGCATGTCCATGATTGCTCATGAACGCGGTATGGGCCTTCCTCAGCACAATCACGTATGCAATTAAGAATACTTCAAATATATGTGATCACTATACGTGCACATTCGTGGAAAACATGTGTCATCAGTGTATAGATATGTTGATGGGTCTCTGTGGAAAAAAAACGAAGTTTTACATCGACTTATTCACCCTTTTCCTACTTAATAATACCGTTCACTGATCGAAAATTGAGAAGTTTGGTTTTTGGTCGGACCAATCGGGATGAGCAACGTAGATAAAGATAACAGAGGTTAAAGGAAACAAAGTTCAGAAGGGAAGCGCGTAAATGCAGAGGGATATTATTTTAACAGATAAAACATGGCGGACAGATATATGAAGGTAAAAAATGCTATTTAAAAAAAAACAGATAACATTTCGTTGCAGTTATAGAAGTGTTTGGCGATGAAATTTATTAACTCAATTTTCTTTTTCACAGCGTACGAAAGGATACCGTAACATATCGAAGAGATATACTCGAAAGTTATGTTCGATTGGACATTCGAAATTCATAAAGAAAGTGCCAAGATGATTCCATTGTGTATATTTTCGGAAAGTGAACAACTCGAGGAAGGATCGTTTGTTGCTGTTAAGAAAATTGTAAATTGCATTTCTGAGTGTCAATTAATGTTGAAATATGCGTTTTTATAGATTTAGAAAGACGCGATGTAGCTGTTGTTTGAGTTTAAGAAGAGATCACTGCGAAAGAAAAATTGTATAACAGACGTTGTTTACATCTCTTCCGACTCACGAAATAAAAATATTGTCGAGAATTTACGACATGTCTGACTGTTCTTCCATTTTTCTGAAATACTCAATTTTTCAGTGTGTATTTTCCCGTGTGTGTCCATTATGTGTACATTCATTTTATGGTTTCCTTTATGGCTTCCGGGCACACTAGCGCGGTGCACGCAAAGCTTTCAAACACAAAATTGTTATACAATTTATAAAAAGTTGTAGCTTGCAGTATCGACATTATATCTATGCCACATATATCGATTGAATAGATCGCGATCCGATCTTACCTTGCAATTATCCGACACAAAATAGTATTCCTTGAAAGTCAGTTTCATATTGGTCTAATCCACTTTAACGGATCGCTTTGTTTATATTGTTTCCTTGCAAACATCCTCTTTGCCTCTCAATATTGAACGGGAGAGTTTATGAGCCCTTGTCCGGTTTTGCGACGTATTAATTGATACGATGAAGGAAACTTTGATAGACAGATGAAAACAATTACAAGCAGATACAGTCTCAAAGACATGAAGATAAGATTTTTCATCAAGAGAGAGAGAGAGAGAGAGAGAGAGAGATGTGGAGTTATCGCGTGTATTTAATCGAACCATGAAATTTTGTAATCGACCATCAGCACCACAGAAGATTACTATCTGCTGACGAAATATCACCTATCTATAGTAGCATGATTGAACGAGCAGCCAGTTTGCGAACTTTGATATATATATATAGTTTCTAGAGAGCGAAGAAAGAAAAGGGTTGTTCAAATCAATCATCTTAGGGCAAGCCATTTTCCGAGAAAATGCAGCACAATATAGAAGACTTTATAGAAAACAGTAACGTAATATAAAAATTTTGCATGCATGGAGTTTTGTATTCATATACATATGATTTAGATCATGATTTTTATGAGCTTTTAGAATTTAGAAGTTACAGTTGCAATATATATTCTATAAGCATTTTAAAACCCAATTGTTCAAAACAAAACCCAAATTGTTCGTACAAAGGATACAACATTTTGCAGAACCGCAGTTTTTTAAATGACATTTACCCTACATAAATATTGCATTGATATTATTTTAGCAATTATTTAACAGTAATTGTGTGATAATTAGATAACGCTTCTCTTTTCACATACACAAACATTTCTATTCCCAGATAGCACAAAAGTACCAGAAATATTCTAAGAACGTCCTACGAACGTTGAACATTCTTTGAACGTTCTTAGATTGTCTCTGGAACTTTTGTGTTATCTGGGTTTTAACACGATCGGTAAATCAAAACTCATGTTTTAAGCTTATCAAACAATATCGAACATTTGTTTGCGGAAACAATATTATCAGGACAAGAGGATGTAGGTTTTAGATTACACGACGAGATTGAGTTTAAAATTGAAACTGAAAATCGCAACGTATTAACGGATTTGTCAAGAAAAGTGATTATGCTGGTAAGAGAGATCTGAAGTATAATACAAATATCCTTGCAAGATTCGAAAAGAAAAAAATCGAGGTTACGATGGAAATGTCGCGATTTTTTAATTTTTGATCTGGATTAGTCTCTTGCATGTGCAGATTCAAATACTATTTTTAACAAGCGCGCACATATACCTGACAAAAGTGTGAATCATTAAACTATCCATAATGTTGATGAAGATTGTATCATGAACCAGCGCGATTGACGAGGGTGCGATCGTAAATAATATGGTCTTTCCTGCTAATAAAATTCGTGATAAATATGCAAATAATAGAACCAACAGTTGTGCGCAGTAAGCGCAAATAAGGTTGCCATTCAAAAACATTTCTCCTCTGAAGTCACAAATGCATGGAATATTCAGCATCATTGCCCTGCATTCCTCGGTGTTCAAGCCAAGAGCACGGTGTTGAGCTATAAAATCCAGATCGATCCAGCAGCATGCTTGGATTTTCTGAGAAAATAATGCATCTCAAGGAAGACTGATGTTAGTTTTCCGATTGGAAGAAAATAATGTTTATATAAATCTTATCTTAGTGAAGATTACTCTTATCTGGATTTGTTTGATTGCAATTTCATGCAGATATCTAGAACACATGCAACAAATAACATAAAATTGCATCTAAATAATTACCAAGTAGAAATTATTGAACAAAATGCATAATAGATTATATAATTCTAATATAGTGCAGAAATATGGAGCTTCATAATTAACTTAATAATTATTTAAGTACCAGAGTATTGACGCAAGCGATATAGTTTTCTCATATTACTTTTGATAGCAAATTTATTAATACGAAGATAATATGTGAAGATTATATTAACCTTTCAGAGCAAACGATATTTCAAATAGTATTAAACATTGCACACTTAATAAATATTAGTTGACATTGACAATAAATGGATCGTTTTAAATATAATTTGGTTTAATTACTCGATATTATTTAACATTAATTATTTTCCTACTATACAGCCTTAAAAGCTGCAGTTATGTGTTTAGATTATACAATAATAAATTTCAACATGTCGCGTATATCAGTTTAAGATATCGAGCTAAATGAAATCAATATTGTCAATTCGACAGTACAAAGTTATCACAGATTTACGAAGTGTTTGGAGTGTTGCGGTAGATTGCAGTGTCCCTATTAATTAAAATAAACTATTTATAATAACAACAACTTTGCTTTTTTCTAACTTTTGTAATTTCGAAGCACGGTGCTTTGCTATAATTTTAAGTGCTAACACACGAGTGCAAACGTCGCTACTTTAGGATACATGCTCTTCGTTAATTGACAAAAAAGAATCTTCAATTTTGATGGTGAATATGGAACAATGAACGAATGTTGCGTCAATAAATAAAAGCTCGATGTGGCACATTTACACGAACATCGCATATATCGAAAAGACACATACACTTACACGTACATACCCAGCTATTCTAACGTTACGTTATTTTACAACTTTATGCGGCAAAGTGCGTTTAATAAAAGCCCAAGCAAACGCAACGTAATAATTACAACAAGTAAATTAAGGATTGTATCTCTTGTACTTATTAAATACTGCTCTGTAGTAAGACATGTATAAAGAACCACAGCCGATTGAGCCGTATTTTTCATTTTCTCTTAATGTTCTTGTAATAACAGTCCTGGTAACTTTACACAAGCATCTTCTTGGACACGATATCGTTTTAATATGTAAAATTCCCGAGACGGTATTATAAAATCCGTAATTGCGAATTCGAGTTATCAATTTTCGAATTAACGACGACCTCATGACGGTGGATTTACTTATTAACATCAACAATATAATATACAGATGTCAATAATTATCTAATCATTGACAGGAATTTTTACAACTTATATACGCAGGATGTTACAAAAGTCTATCGATGTAAATTGCCAGACACTATATTTATTAATACGCATCAAAAAAGGTTTGCTATTTTGGCAGATAGAATTTTGCAATATCTTGCATACGTAGAGTGAGGCACTTACATTTTGCTCACCCTTGATAACACACATTTTCTAATTAATAGTTTTAACAAAACACCGCAATAACAAACATTCAGACGAAAAGTTGTTCCATTTAAAAGAAAATATCCGTAACAAGAACGAATTGATGAAATAAAAATGTTTTTTCCCATCTGACAAAGTAAACTCTAAATAGAACAACTGTTGCCTGAACAACTTTCATCAAATTTATCAAATAAATAGACGTTTATTTTATCAAAACAATTGCATGTCTTAAGAGCTTTACTGTGTAATTAATGCTGAAAAAAAGAAAGAGACGTAATATCGCATTGAGTATTTGAACGATTCCTATAAGAATTAATTACAATGGCACAACCTACACATAAGAAAATTGTAATTTACGTCGAAAATGTCAAATCGCATTGCCGAGGTAAAATGAGAAGTTGCGCGTTTAAGAAAACATAATTTTAATAGTGTACAGTGCATGTTAACGTAAGCTTTAATAAAAATAACATGATAATGAGTAAAGCTCAAATGTCCAATCAAACGAGTCTCCTTATTAACACATTAAGATAACATAAATTTAAAAGCGCGTTGAACACATTATAATACATTACTAGTGACTAAAAAATAAAAACCAACTCCTTCCATAGCCTAAATACCTAAATTTCGTTTCTCGCGTGAACTTATACTTCGGTTTCATGTAATTATCATTCATGGTGCTTATACTTTACATTATCGAATCTCCGTTGTGCATTATCGATTCGAGTTCACGCTAGTTTGTATAGCTGCCGTAACCATTTTTATCATTTATAACTGTCGCCGAGTTACAGCAACAGCGTGTATACTTGTATAACGATGTATGTTCCATCTCGTATATAAACACAAGACGTAAACGAGTATCAGTTCTCATAGAAATTTCCTACAGCGATACGATATGGTGCGGAACCATAAAGACGTGCCTCTCCGCGTGATGATCGACGCACGAGTCTCTCTTTTGCTTATACATATAAAATACCTAGAACAGATATACAGAACTGTATTCCGCAACTGGCAAGATCCGCCGAAATCGCCGCGTTTGAGCGGAAAACACGCTCGTTCAATAGAGAAAGTGATTCGCCGGAACGTCGATCGCGCCGCGGCAGCTGCTGGGCGGCGGATTATCGTCATCGGAATTGTTGTGCTGCTTCAGCGATTTCGTTGGCAGCTGGCTACGTTGCGACACCGCGGCGCGACGTCTCAGCTCCTCTATGTAATCCGTCGTGTCGTTCGCTATCAATTCCTGTATACGTTTACTCAGAGTTGACAGCTCGGGCTTGTCGTCCTCGTAGATGCTGTCGTGAGCGCCTGACTTCTCGTAGAACAGTATGTACGGCGTGTCCGGTGGTTTGAGACTCTTGAAATCCTCGAATGTGGTCTGCGTTACGAAACTGTCGTTGAATTTGTACCAGTTCTGCTTGGAATCACAGGCATACGTGAAATAATGTCCGTAGTCCATACTGTAGCCGGAATGCACGACAGCGGCGTACAAGTGATACGTCTCCGCGACGGTACACGGTACTGCCGACACCGGTAACTGTATCGTGTCGTTATACACTACTTTGTGCCGCAGCTTCGTCCTTAATCGGCTATCGAAGTCGTATCGGAAGTGCTTCAGCGTCAGAATCAGGTGCGCCGGCGCCTGGAGGATCGTGATGATCCTCTGCGCGTCGCACAGTTTCGTGCACTTGTCGCAACGGTACTTGTTCTCGCCCGTCAGCTTCTCCGGCGTGAGATAGTAATTGATGAGATCCTGAACGGAGACTTCCTGATTCTCTTGTATCTCCTCGGGGAAGCACAGCTGCAGGTCACGAAACTTGTCCGTGTTGCGCGAACTGGTGTCGCATTGTGCGCATTGATACGTGATCTGGCACTCTCCGCCCAACACCCTGTGTATAAGGGAGGTGTACGTGCTCGTTTCCTCGCCGCCTACAGATTGTATACCGCTGTCCGTCGAGTCCGAGTGAGAATCACTAAGTCGCTGTCCTAGTTCCTCACCTGTCACGGAAATATTCAAGTGAAACAATATATTATGGGAATATATGTGTGTAAATAGAAAAATTTTCAGTTTCCGGCTATACGTGTGGAGATGCAATCTATTTGACTCTATAATTTTAAGCACGAATTGTCACCTCCTGTAAAATCCGCCAAAGACTGCGTCTTCCGTTGCAACGCCGAGCCTTCCGTTAGATCTTCCTCGGTCGTCCAGCGCTTAATGACGCCTTTTGTTGCCTCCATCGTTGGTAATGTGACGTTGTCTTCTTGCTTCTCAATTTTGCACCTGAGAGTCCCCGCAGTGTCGCTTCCGCCGCAGTTACTGGCAGATTTCTCTTGCTCGTGCAAAACGTCCAGCAGATGACTGTGTAAGAAAAAAACATTTCTATTAATCATAATTAAATATGAAATCATACATTAAAATAATATGATACAGGATTAATTTCTGTAGCAAAAGCATCATACTAACCAGAGGAATTCTGAGCTATCCTGTTGTTGTCCAGGCAGAAAATAAGTGGGTCTTGATGCTCGTAACACTTCAGTTGGCGCCAAACATATCCTTTTAGAGTATAACAACAATGCAAACAAGTTTTGAAGTTTTTCTATTAAAGGTGTTTTTCCTGCTTCATTTAAGGGTCGATAATTTAATACTTCTTGACAGAATTGTCTGGTCATTAATAAAGCCTGTAGCACGCTGTTCATGTAGCAAGTGTTCCCAAGATTAGAGAGCCCTACTTTTCCAGACAGCGGCCTTTCCGGTTCTACGATCGGTTCAAATTCTTTTGTCTCGTCTATCCATACCGGCTCTGTATAAATCTCTTTGACAACGTGCATCTGTGGTAATACGGGAAATGGATAGTTCTCTGTACTTCCGTATCCCAACATAGGACACGTTGAAAATCTCTTGCTGTACACTTTCATAATGTCAACTAAATTCTGTATGCATTCCTTGCTGGACTCCGAATCCTCTTTCATTAAATCCTTTATCAATCTTGGTATCCTTTTGGCTATGTTCTGGACAATCGACAGTGAGCTCTGTCTCTTTAAAATGTAAAATATGATATTGGAAGCGTTTTGACGGATCACTGGCACCAGCAATACCGTCCACATCAGCTCTAATATATCCACCGAGGATTCGGTAAGTTCGAGGAGGGTAGAATACTTTCGTTGTTTTTCTAAACCACATATAAATTCCATTATCCAAACACTGAGCCGGTCCCCTCGCCATTTCGGAAGCCAATTGCACATAACTTTCAAGGCTTGCACAAGCTGACGGTCTGAATGAGATTGGGACAGAATCCAGTCCACTGCCTGTGGAATAATAGAGGATTCTACTAACTGTAATATAGCAGCAAGTCCTGGACCCGGTTCTGGCTTCCTGTTTGTATCTGATATGATATTGTAGAGAGTCTGGAGGCAGGTAAACATGAGAATGTCGTGCTCACCGTTCTTCGTGTTTGAACATAGCGCTTTGAGAAAATGTTGAATTTTAGTGGTGTTATCGTAGAACTCGGCAATTTTTTTCGCATCCAAGGGCATTTGGAAGGAAGACAAACTAGTGACGATCGCTTCGCAGAGCTTCGCGTGATTCGCCGACCTGGGCAGGTACACTCTGTGATCGGCCAATGTGTTCAGCAGTTCGGTCAGGTGCGACATTTCTCCGATATCCGTGTTCCGCAGCAACACAGCGACATCATTGGAAATCGGATTAGCGTTGAAACGTTTCTCCGTGATGTATACCGACATCCACGCCATGATCTTCGGCACCTCCGACACGTTCAGCACCGGACTTTTAAGGATATCCCTCAGCACGTCCTCGCAATCGGTCAGTTGATTGCATCCTCGTAGACTCTGCAGCATCAACCAACCGTCACTGATAGCTGCATCGTTTCCCGACACTATTAATTTCAAGCATCGCCCGATATCGTTCCCCAACACGCGCTCGGTATCCATATTTCCGTTAGCCGGAGTTCCGCCGTAAACTCGTTTCAATTAATTTAAAATCGACGACGAGGATCACCCATTAACCTTCAACGACGATGATTCTCGGGAAAATCAAATTGATCCCATGACAGTAAAAAGTGCATAGAGGAGAAAGAAGAGGAGGCATTGCACCATAAATCATATGTTACATGAGATTAGCGCGTGATGAAGAGATACGTCACTATGCGCGGCGCTTTGATAGTTCTTGAAAAAACCTGCAATTTCCATAAATTCACTATCGAGCAGCCAATCACCGTGTCTGTGTAGAACCGTTTAGAAAATGCATGTATTGTATGACAATAGAAGGAAGAATGACAGATTGCTAGGCCGGTGATTTAGGGAGCCTCTGTAGAGAATCGATTCGTAATTCGTAACGCTATTGTATCTATTCTCTTGAATTTCATCAATTTTCTAACCACGTTACGTTGATAAAATCGTACTTGCGTTATATTTACAGCAGCATATAATTTCTGTCAACGATTGATTAGAGTATTTCTGAAAAAGTAATTTCGAAATCAATAATAATAATTTAATTAATAATAAAAAATCAGTATTTAAACATAATATATTTTTTATACATATAATAACTTTCGCTTTTATGTTAGTTTAAAAATAGTAACGTAATTGAGTCAATTCTATATTAAATCCTGAATTGTAATGAAAATTGTATGACTAGATAGCATAATTGTATATTCTATGCTACACTGTATTAAAAATTATACCGCTAATATACAATCATGTATAAATAATTATCAAATGCGTTTTTATCGGCGGTGAAGTTGTCTCGTATCTGCATTGATTACTAAAAATCACTATCACTTGGCCGCTTTTGTTTTCTCTACCGACGCGATGATCGTTTCTAGGGACACCGACGACCAATCGCGTTGGCGGCGGCGCGAATCGAGTTTCGAGTCGACTCTCGCACGGCACGCGAGTGCATGAGAGAGCGGCCAAGAATAGCAGGGAGCACGCGGGTCTATCTGTTCCGTAAATGAGTGCCTGACGGAGGAGGTATTCGACTGAAGGCGACTGATCGCACGACCGCTCCCTCCGGTGACCCGTCACAAGGCGAGACTCGGCGCGATCGACAAGTAAGACTCAAACGAGAACACGGCTCGCGCGCGCGCGAGTTCGCTCGCTCGTATATGGAGCAGACTCGCGGGAAACGCCTGTTTCACGTGCCGAATCGCGTTCGGTGAAGCGAGTGTGTGTGTGTGTGTGTGAATGGTGTGTGTATCGTATCCGTGTGCGGCCGTGCATGTGTATAGTGCAATCACCGCGATCGTCGCCGCCACCGCTGTCTTCGTCGTCGTCGTCGTGTCGTAGTTCTGTCTTACACAAAGAGAGAGAGAGAGAGAGAGAAAGATAGTGGAAGCACGAAGTTAAAGACGCGCGGTGAAGAACTGGAGAGAAGAGAGCAAGTGAGAGATAGAGAGAGAGAACATAGACAGATAAGTAGTTGGAGGGAAGGAGAGAAGGAGAGAAAGAAAAAGACGGACGAGCAAGCAAGAGCGAGTGAATGAGCGAGTGAGACCTCGCGCGTGTGCGTCCGTGTCGCGACGCGCCCGCTTGCATGTGTGTGCGGCCGCGCGCGTGTGCCAAGAAGCAAGAAGGAGCGAAGCCCGTGCGCGCGAGAAGACGTGAAGAAGCGGTCGTCGGAGCTGCTGGCCTACCGCCGTTGCTGCTCCGCCTGCCGCTGAGTGGAGGAGGAGGAGGAGCGCGGACGAGCGCTCGTGCGGGCGCCGTGAACGCGTCGTGCTTCTTATTACTCGCCGCCGCCCGCTGCCTCCGCCGTCGCCGCCGTCGTCGTCGTCGCCGCCGGGGCAATGTCTCTCGAGACACGTTCGAGCTCGGCCCTGTTCAAGCGAGCTGAACAGCTCAAACGCTGGGAACAGTCCGAGACGAATCGCGAGCCCGCACAGCCGCGCCAGGTCGCGCGCAAGATCAAGTTCTCCGCCGACTGCGTGTTCCTGGCGGCGTGCGCGGCCAGCGACAAGGAGGAGGTCGTGCGCCTACTGCAGAAGGGAGCGGACATCAACACCGGGAACGTTGACGGTCTCACCGCGCTTCATCAGGTAAGAGAAAGAAAGAGAAGGAGAGCGAGAGCGACCGTGCGAGACGCGGCGTCTCCGTCGGCATCCCATCGCTTTTGACAGCTTTCGGTGGGCTTGCGCGCATTCCGTGTTTTCCCTCGGAAAACGTCCCCGTCTCTCTCTTTCTTTATTTCTTTCTTTTCCTCTTTCTCCCGTGCTCCGTCTTTGCTGAGAACCTACGTAATTCCGCAAGATGGCTGCGGCGAACTCCAGCTGTCCGATTTCGAGTATCGTTCGCGGGGGGTTCGTCGCGATTTGACACATCGCATCGGTAAAATGAGCCAGCGAGGAGGGCTCGGCGAGAGACGTACCCAGCGCAGCGCGCGCTCGTTCTTGATATGATTTTACTAGTGCTGGTTTTACAGCACTACGACACCACTAATAGGCCCTCGCGACGAGAACGTAGTTACCGCGCCAACCGCGAACAGCGTTTGCCTTCCTCAACCGTTAATTACTGTTTACGTGTATTAGTGAAAAGAGGGGCTATTTTAAGCGGTAATATCTTGCTTGTGTAACGATAATCCTAACCTTACTGCGAGGCATTTTGACACACCGACTCGACTCCCACAGTTGAAAAGTTTACACAATTAGTGTCTCCGAAAAATAATTAATCTCTACTTTTTCTTCTTGCATTTGCTTAGCTAATGTTCCGTTAATTGCGTTTGTGTTTAATTTCAAAGTTGCGATATACTATGTGATTGTAATTTCAACTTGTGAAATTTTTAAATGTTTTTAGAGCAATATAGGAATATCAAATAAATATGAGTTTTTTTGCAGAAAAATTATTATATTATATGAATATGAAGTAAAGAATATGAAGTATAAAAATATGAAAAATATGAAAATTTTTATTACTTTGCTGTATACGAATGCATCATAACAAAGATCTTATAAATAAAATTGAAATAATATAGGAGAATCATTGATATAACTATTACTGTTATATGTATACAATTTCAGAACTATAATAACTTTTTCCCTGGGAATATTCATCCAGTTTTAAAAATCTCATTTAATTGTTTGATAAGATATGTGTTACTTATAATTTCATAGAGAATTTAATTTAATTTTTTAAGTAAAAGACAGCTTTGAATCTTCAACTTAACTTTTGAATAACCCTTCTATTTTATATGGCTTCGTCGATTACTATTATTAATAATAAAACACGTTTTATAATTTTATTTGTTTGCTATTATTCATGCTTGTTTATTCGGATATGTTATTGAAACAATTTATTTTTCTTTATAATTAAATACATGTATATAACTGCAAATTTTTATTCGTGTTTAAACATGTTAATCATCTCATTTTCAATTTAAATGTTGGAATACAAAGTGATTTCTGAGTCCAACATTTTCCAACATTAAGGCTTGATGCATGTAATTCTGTGTGCAATTTATCAAAATACAACTTACAATGCATCTGATTTGCATTTGTTTGTGTATTCGATTTGCATCTATTATTGCATTTCAGTAACTAACTGTACTTGCTTGTATGGTTATATGTACATATATATATTTACTTAGTGATTGTTTTAATTTCCTTAATATTTCTTTCACTTTGTGATAATTATGTGTAGATAAACCGATTACCAAAACATTTTCTAACTATAATCAGTATTAGAAACTGAAACATTAAATCATGTTTTCTAGCCAGAGAGAACATAGTCATGAATATATTTAACATTACATTTGTCTGTATCTAGCATTTAAGAATTAACTATAAATAATAATTATTAGTTATTTTGTCGAATTTTGACATAAAATTCAACTTGGTGATATAATACTTAATTGATTATGCGCTGAAGTTTGCTATGAAAGTCTTATATAGCGTGATTTTCAAAAAATACATAGCAGTAAGCATCGTATAGTGCCATTTCCTTCCTATACTGACGACTTTTTTTGCGCGTAGCAAGCTTTTATGAGCAACCTATTTCTGGGTGTTTCTGAAAGCCGGCGCAACTGGGCAATCCGGAACACCTTGTACATACATACCATAACGGTTATTACAGTATCTAAGTAATTAATGAAGTATATTAACGAGAAGGTCAGGCAATGTATAAGAATTTCTGTTGTGAAAACCGAATGATTATATTTGCATTACGTTGCGGAGAAATAATTATTTAAATGAGCAAATTCTGCAAAATAATGTAAAGTAACAATCTATGTGCATGGAATTATGAGACAATAATAAAAGATAATATTTGACGTATAACTCAAAATATTGTGCAAATACAAAGACATTTATGGCGATTTATTAAGATGATGACGGTACGGAATTATTCCCAGGTATTAGTAATGGAATAACATATTTTCCATAATGATATTTATCCGTTATTTAAGCGAAAAGGAAGTTAAGGCATTTCATGGATTTGCGAAAATAGAATGTGAAAATACATCAGGCATCAAATGCTATTTATAGTTCTCTGTTAGAAGTCACAGGCTGCAGCATCTGTGTTCAGTTTAAATCCTCTGTGTCTAGCAATGTTGTAACATGTGCCTAACTTTTTTCGCTTCGGTAATAATATCTAAATTGTACAAGTTTCTACATTAAATGACATGAAAAATGATTCGCGTTTTCAACATGCACTTAATCTGTACGGGTCGATTATAAACTTTTAAGTATCGATGACAATTATGATTGAATGACAAATATATCTTTCTATATTTTATGTTTCACGTAATTCTACGTTGAACATTTATAACATAAAATCTGTACAAATTTTAGAATTTGCATCGCGCACGCGTGCATGTGCAACATAATATTCTACATATGTGAAACACAAAGATGCAATTTGCGTTCTTCAAAAAAAGCTATTACACATTCGAAAATCTGATAACGCGTTTGTAATATAATGTCGATTTATTGCGACCAAACTGAGCAAAATCGGCGGCTGATGCCAAGAACTCGAAATATATCTTGCCAATCGTGCACGCTGTACATCTGTCTCATTCGGGTGCTCACGCATATTAATATAATCAGCATTTAGTGCCATACCCATGCTACATTTCGTCATATTATTATAATGATCATTAAATAGGCCTGTATTGACGATGACTTGGACATGGTGGAATTTTTGGTGGAACAAGGAGCAGATATCAATCGTGGAGATAATGAAGGATGGACACCCTTACACGCTACAGCATCTTGTGGATTCATATCTATTGCCAAGTTAGTACATCTTTTTCACAAACACAAAAGTAATATTTTCCGGCACAGTTTTTTAAATTTTTAAAGGATTTCGAGAAGAAGAATGTTGACCATCGTTTATCGTGTCAATCGCAATAATTAAAAAACATTCTTTTATAGATACTTAATAGAACAAGGATGCAATCTAGCAGCAGTTAACAATGATGGCGAACTGGCTTTGGATATCGCGGAAAGCGACGAGATGGAAGACATGCTGCAACAGCATATAAATAAAGCAGGTTTGTACTTATATCTGCGTATCCGCAGGATGTTCGAGACCTATTGCGTAAAACCTTTAATTATAGATTTCCGAGGAAGATCAGAGAAAATCTTCATCCCTAAGTATCTATGTTATATCCGTCTAACATTAATTTTGCGAGCAATCCAACTGTATGAATAATAAAAATAAACTAGTTTCTTTTATTGGTTTCTTATCAAAATCGATCATACATTTTCAGACGTTGTATATCTAAATTACATAGTACGTAAATATTTCAATTTTAAACCACGTGCACTAAATATACTTGAAATTCAGCATCTGATTGAAAGCTCGCGAGACGGCAAATCGCGTATTGGCAAGGATGTCCTCTTTCATTGACCTCTTTTCAAGAAGTTGATATAATTTTACATTGCAATGTAGCACTGAAATATCTCTTAACCAACGCTTACGTACGTACGAATTATTCGTATTTCGTGCATACGCAAATGCTGCTTGATTACAAAAATATTTTTTTAAGATACTGATATCAAACGTTTTATTTCCAAATATTTGGATTCACCATTAAAATTGCGCTTAAACTATTTTGCTGTCTGTAAAATATCAAATCATTCAGCAGAAACTGTATAATAAATTTAATTTGCAGGTATCGATTGTGATCAAGCGAGGAGCGAAGAGGAACGGTCAATGCTGAATGACGCGAAAGCTTGGCGGTCGGGTGCGCCAGGCAAGGATTCTATGCATCCTAGATCAGGAGCTACTGCACTTCATGTCGCCACTGCCAAAGGCTACATCAAAGTCATGCAGTAAGATACATTCATTTGTCAATTAATAATAAGAAAATTATTAAGAATACGCTACCAAGACAAAAAGAGAATATAAGTTATATTTTCGTGATACGTGGATGCATATTTCTAAAAAATTTCACAATCTTCTTTAACATAATAAATGCAGGTTCGAAGTTGGTTCTTTTTATTGAGCACCTTTAATACTTCTGTGCAGCATATTACTACAAGCTCGATGCAATGTTGATGCACAGGACTTTGATGGATGGACACCTTTGCACGGTGCGGCGCATTGGGGGCAACTAGAAGCCTGCAAACTTCTTGTTGAGAATGGCTGTGATATGGACATGAAAAATTACGCCGTAAGAGAATGAGCATTTATATATATACATAATTGTATACCCAGCATAAGCTGAATCTTAGCTCCAGGCTAATCCAGTTTGGATGTAGGCTGAATAGTGGTAGCGAGCACGATTACGAAATACTGTTATCAATAATTTGTTTCCAGGGCCAAACTGCTTTCGACGTTGCTGATGCAGACATCCTCAAGGCCCTCGAGGATTTGAAAGAGCAGCAAGCACTTATGATGAAAGAGAATCCGCAGACAAATAATAAAAAGCAATCATCTATACCAAAGAAACGGTACGTGATGAGACAACCTCGAACGATAACATGTAGGACGTTGATCATGTTTTAAATGTTGTTCTTAAATATCACAGCGTCTCAGTAAATACTGATAGTACAGTAGCGGTGCAAGAATCTGCAGACATCTTTGAAGAGGAAACACCAAATAAAGTTAAGAAGGTTGAATTGGAGATTCAATCGGACAAAGAAGATTCCAGCACTAGTACAAACAGTGATGTCGGTAAGTTCCCGCTTGCATTATGTCACCTCGTGATGTACAACCTAATCTCCGCACGTTTTCACGTTTTTTTTTTAAAGAAGTAATCATATTAATACGAAATAACTACGTATAATAACTGTCTACTCTGCAATCTCTGTGTTTATCTTTTATGTGAAAAGAAAGATAGAAAGAGGAGAATACACACAGAATAATCATGTTTTGCAAACTATCTTTTCGCAATCACCTATCCCAGTCCAGTTTTTGCAAATTTAATTTACATACTGTTAACTGTAATCTGTATTTCTTATAACATTGCTGCATGGACAGAAGCAACACGTGAAACACACATGGAAGAGAGTGATGGTGAAGGTGAATCTGAGACTAGCTCAGAATCACACTCTTCCACTTTCTCCAATCAATCTGATAAGTCTAACCACGCGACATGTCTTACAGATGACGGTAAGTTTGATCTGTAAGACTGTTTTTTTTTCTTTTTTCTTTTGTAATACGAATTGTCATTTATTATTATTATTGCATGTATCACGTCGGATCGTATATCAGAGTATTACGAAACTTACTGGATTGGTTTTTTTCTTTGAACAGTTAGATTTCAAATATTCTCTTGCCTCTTTTGAAAAACGAACAACGTGACGATTCTCCATTCATTTATTTTGCAGAAAAGAAAAATAGAGTAAACAAAGATGAAAATGTGTCCCATAGTCCAATATCTCCAGTCGAAACTAATAAAGTTCCTAATCAGGTAAAGTCGCATTTATATTTTAATAACGAGTTGTCTTAATATATACTCCGCATTTTCGATTAATCTTTTTATATATTATATTTCTCTCAAGGCTCCAATATTGCCTCCAAAACAACAGACTGATAATAACGAGGAAGGTGTCGTACCATCTTGGAGACGTTCAGGTTCCTTTCGAAATAGGATGCAAAGTACTGAAACTACTAATTCTACATCTACAAGTACGTCAAGTATCGGCTACGTTTTACAGCTTGCCGACACGCCGTTGAATCACTTTAATAAACTTTTATTTGTCCAATTACTACAGAACTCGAGATAAGGATAACAATATTAGATACCAACAGTACCAAACAAAGTTAGTGGAGAGCCTGAAGTGGTATTAAGAAGAACGCATAGTTTCGAAACGGACGAAAAGTAAGTCTAATTAAGATTCATACGCGTTCATTGTACCAATTATCTGTTTCTTTTTTTTGTTTTTGTTAAAATGTTACAGCTTCATTTGTAGCGTTTCCCTTTCTTTCATTTGCTAATGATACCAGTATCAAAGTATGTGCAAATATCTAATGCTATTAACAGTGGCGCTACGTACAACTAAGATATTGTGTTACGCATACTTCATGTGTCTGCATTAATTCCAAGTCCCCAGTGTTTCGTACTTTCGTAACGTATGCCTCTATACTATCATGATGATTAGTGTAGAGATATGCATTAGAGATATGCATGGCACGGTGATGCATGTGATGCAGGTTTTATGAGCAGTACTTGGCATTACGTGCCCGCATCAAGACGTTCTCCTGCCCTACCCTCCACCGCTGCAATGCAGCTACTCCTACTCACACCAATGCTACGACCCGCTCTGCATCTCTACGCGAAACACACAGGTACATGCCGCATGCTTCTAATCAACGTTTACAGTGCTTTTCTGCCGGTACAATATATAAACTGCACTCGTACATATATATTTGTCAGTAATTTATTAAACTCGCGTCCGACATAATCATCTTGTATATAACATTTTAAATATCGCAACGCATCACTAGTATTTTATTCAAAGATGTGAAACCATGTGAGAGAAATCTGATTTAGCTGTTTCGTCGACATGGGCTTTCAATGTGTAACCATTTATTGCCTGATTTTATGTACATGTAAAAATAATTCTTTTTTTTTTAGTATTATACATATAACACTTTCATGGCTAAAGTAAATGATCAGGTAATTCTGAATAAGTAAAAATTTATAATATCTGTATATTTTCATGAAAAAACGTTCTTGAAAATATGTAATCGGAATGTTGTAAAAATTTTTAATAAGACATAAAATTATTTTACTTAGCCATAGAAGAGTTAATAAATACAAATATATTTTTATTCTTAATTTTATGCTTTTTGCGAAATAGTACAAAGTTGGAAGTTCGTTGAAAGTTTTTACTCAAAATTGTACACATAAAATAACTCTGGGATAGATGGCCATGATATATGGGGATGATAGATGGGAGAGAAAAGGCAGGAAACATATCTTGTTTTTAATGAAAAATCTTTACAAAAATAGATTAATATTATATTAATCTATTAGTATTATACTTTATGGTCATCTTTCCTACATGTCAAAAAGAGATGACTATAAAGTACAAAGTTGTCACTTAGTTGGGCAGCCGTAAAATTAATGTAACAGTAAACAAAAAAGAGGGAAGAAATAATTTTAGATTACAATTAGGCCTAAGCACACTTGTTATATTTTTAGAAAAAAGATTTTGATAACAGTTGTTAATAGTATCTATTAGATCTTTTTCTGTCTATTTTCTACGAGTATTTAGATATATATCTGTTCGCATCTGAAATGAAGAGAGAAATTTTGTAAAAATATATAATAATAATGATAATAATTTCTCTTAATAAACTATTCTGAGCTACTATGGCTATTCTCCCGATTATCTGAGAGAGATGACCACAGCACTTCATAAAACATAGCGGGCACTGCACGTGGAAACTGCACGACGTCAGCTAGATGCGGAAAGCATAAATAAACTTAAAATTTTGGTTTCTGTTAGTTCAAGCTAGATATTTCTAATACCTGTGCGGGAATAGTACATACAAGAAACTTTTCAGTAGACGATAAAGTTTAAAATAAGAATATTTTCACAATTATTATATTTTTTTCTGGAAAACGTTAAAAACCCTCCTGTTACAAATATAAAAGTTCACCAAATGAGTGATAACACAGCTGTGCGGCCAGTAGCGAAATTAGAACGATTGGTTATCTCTCCCCTATGGTCATCTATTCCTCAATTATCCTTATTGTTGTATATATACAGTTTATTACTATAAATATAATTTCTTTTTAATTATTTATTTTATTCTTACTCTAGAAAAAAAGACGTGAAATTAAATTTGGAATTATCAAGACTGCCACAAGGAAGCAATACACTTTCACCAACATCCGCATCCAAAACATTGGCATCGAGTTTATTGTCATCCATCACAACAACTACCACTGCCACAACAACAACAACAACAACAACAACAAGTCCTATTCCAGTCAATCAAATCCGCAGGTAAATAAAGTTTTATATTAAAGATACGCACAGTTATTACGAAACACTACTACTTACTAAAAAAATGCTATTTTTATATCTAAATACATTTCTTATCTTTTTTACAAATAATATTTTTAATCTATTTCTAACAAGAGATTGATAGTGGATTGCAGTATTTCATCATCTCGTGAAATGCGTGAAAACAATAGCTGCGAAATTTATATATTCACTCTTCTGTTATCATCCCGCAAAATCTCCAAGTTTAGTTAACATTAAATCATTCTTTCACAGTATTTTACGAATATACATTATTTGACTTCAGTTCTTACCACATAAGTATAAAAATTCATGCTTCTAGTACTCGAGAGTACGTTTTTAATTATCCAAAGAGCCACGTATAAAAATATCGAGAGAAATGAAAAAGTTCTAGCCCTTAGAAATTTTTTCTTTTTCCGAGGAGTTCTGAGTTGTTGATATTATTATTTTTTATATTGCCTAGAGTTCTCTGCTATTGAAAATACCGTAAACTCAGAAATGAAAAGTTCTACCCCTAGAAAGTTTTTCTTTTTCCGAGGAGTTCTGAGTTGATGATATCATTATTTTTATATTGCCTAGAGTTCTCTGCTATTGAAAATACCGTAAATTCAGAAATGAAAAGTTATATCATTATATTTATATTTTTATTGGTCACATAATTGATACTTGACGGACATTTCCCAACGCACGGATCCTAAACACTTATTTACAACATTTAAATATATTATTACATGTATATAATTGACATCTATATACTCACATTCTGTATTGTGCGTTATAATATTAATGTGGCTGGGTAGTGTTCAACCAGTGGATGCTGCATCTACAGTTGTATCGAATACAAATAATGCAGTAGCAACTGCTCCTGGAACTCCCACTACACCAGGAGGGAGCAAGCTAAGTCCAGGAAATATCTTCAAGAATTTCTTCAAGTGGGTACTCACTGCTCGGAAGATCCTCCTGAAATATTGTGTGATTTTTGCCTATATATATATTATATATATATTTATATATATATATATATCTTCAGATGTTTATAAATATGACTTACGTTAATTTGCTGGCAGTAGCATGAACATTTGTTTTTGCAGTGTGATTATTCCTTTTATTTGCCTTAATCTACATTTGATACGATAGTTATTTCATTACAAGCAGCCACACTTTTCGATTCGGTCAGTTGCCCAAATACTACATTTCCTCGTGGTCGACAAATGGACACACTGCCATAAATAAAAATATTTTACTTGATCCGCGACGTTAAACACGTAAAACGGTACTATAATACGTGCAACGTGATTCATTTCATTGCAAAAAAAAGTGGTGTTCTGCAAAAATTACTCAACAGTCCTCTGGATTTATCGATTTGACATTAAGTATTATGCTTCTTCGATTTTGCGATAAGTTAAAAAAGTATGATACTTTTCTACAAGGAAGAAACTGAAAACTCATACAGTAATATAC
Source organism: Ooceraea biroi (assembly GCF_003672135.1). Lineage (NCBI taxonomy): Eukaryota > Metazoa > Arthropoda > Insecta > Hymenoptera > Formicidae > Ooceraea > Ooceraea biroi. Next base: position 6,792,073 of record NC_039506.1, read on the forward strand.
TTATGATATACCTAAAACAAAAAGAACGTATCAGTTATTTTTTACAGGGGTGTAGATATGTACTTTTGTGCTGTTTTATGTGAAGAGTTTTTGCTTACAGATTGTGTTAAAGATGCTTACTAAGAGTATGTTTTCACTGCACAGAGATAAAACAACTTGACAGTACACATATATTATGTACCTTCCGCTGCAATTCCGTTGCAAAACTGACACTCTTATATCTCATGTGTATTATTGTGTGTGTCTGTACAGATCCTTCGTTCCGCCGGTGCGCGATGAGGAGAGCGAGACCCAGAGGAAAGCCCACGCGAAGAGAGTGAGAGAAACCAGAAGATCGACTCAAGGTGTAACGTTAGATGAGATCAAGAGCGCGGAACAATTAGTGAAGAAGAAGCAACAGAACAACGAATCGCCGGTTTTAACGCCATCCACGCAGGTAGAATCAAAGATTTTATCGTCAACGACATTATCGTTAAAAACTGTCTTATCATACGATTAGAGAAATCACTGTATGAACTGAATCACATCTAAGAGTACTCTTTTTGAGTGAATGTAGAATAGCAGTAAGAAAGGCATCTTCAGACATTAATAGTGAATATTAAAACGTAGTGCGACATTAATAATTGACTGTGATCAATTTAACGACGATGACTTCCATAAAATATCTATGTTGTTTTACATCGAAAGTATATAATATTTTATTTTTTATTATATTCTAGTAAAATAACGCGCGCGCGCGCATGTGTATCTGTGTATCTGCGCGTGTACGTGTGCGTGCGTGTGTGTGTGCGCGCGCGCGCAATTGTGTGCCATTTAATCGTGATCCAGCGATTTATTCACCTTTTTTTCTTATTTTTTTAAATAATCCAGCCTACGACTACTACTACTACTGTCAGCAATACAGCTTCGATCACAGCTACAATAACAACCGCAACCTCGCAACCTACCGTTACTACTGCGAATAAAGTCTCTGAGGAGTCTAATTTGCCTGAGAGACGACCATCTTGGCGTTAAGGGTAGACAATGGAAGCAAGGTGCGCTTACAAAATCATCTTTTTATTTATGCTTTACTTCATGAATGTTCATCCGGTCGTTGTCTGGTTGTCGTGTCGATGCGCCGCAATTCGATGGAGGATAAAACAAGATTTAATCGATGGATGGGAATGTATTATACGCATGTATCGTTAATCAAGGTTTATAATATCATGAATTTTGTTATCTAGTTCCAGTTAGAGGATGCTAATAATAAACCAGCTGATAACACAACGGCCTACATGAGAAGACCATCCGGTGGAAACTGGTATACCTAGACCATCGTCCGGCGCCAGTAGAGACTATTGCCACCAGTAGTACAGAAACTACGATTACCTTACCACTTAGGAGATCGTTGAAGCAGCCTGATGATAAAGGTGAGAATAATTAATGCAACATAGAAAACACAAACGTTTATTTTTATAAAAATTTTGATAAATTGATGCGTAAAATAAATAACTATTTGTACAGAAAGTCAGAATCCTTTTCATATATGTTACAGAGCAAGATAAGGAAAATGACAGTAGGAACGCACAAGCTACGCAAGCGGTCATTCAAAGGAGACGTCGGCCTAAAAGGAGATCAACAGGTGTTGTCCACGTGGACATGGATGTTAGTAACATTTTTGTAATAAGACTATATCTGAAAATGTTATTTATTTGTCGAAATGCTCTAGTTTATATTACAAAAGATATAAAAGAGAAAGTATACATATTTAAAAAGCTGAGAGATTTCACACTGTTTAATTGTGAGAAATAATTAAATAAAGAAAATTATTCTACAGAAAATTAAGCATACATACACATGCAGATAGAAGCGTCTAAGATCACTTTTGATTTTTTACAGGAAATTGATCCTGAGAAACAAGATATCACTGCAGGTGGAGACTGTGATGATTCCAAAGTCAATCACAATGAAGTGAGTAATCCATCTTTTATTCAGAATATTGTTACGCAGTATAGATGCAAATATTAACAAATTATTGAATACATCCTTCACGTAAAGCAAAATTGAAAATGTAAAACGCTGCCTTGTTACAAAAATTAGAAGTTACTTGGTTTAAAGTAAATTGCGTACAGAAAGAGGAGAGAGCGAGAGAGAGAGAGAGAGAGAGAGAGAGAGAAACATATTACTGCGTGATAGATGGATACTACCGCTGATCTAAAATATGTCGTTTCCCTATTTACTGGCCTTCAATTTACAAAAGCTTTTCTGACGCCAAAGCGTCTGTCCGAATTTCAATTTACGAGTCTCTTGCCACGAATTTACCACGCGCACGTGCCAAAAATCCAAAATTGGATAACGCGCAATTGAATGACGCAGAGAGAGAGGGAAACACAACGTTCGCAAATCGGGAAGAATCTACGATGAGCCATCACTTTATTTTGGCCTGAATATATCGATAGATTCCTCTTTCATGTTAATCTCATGATTACTTTATTGAAATATTGAAAAAATTCAAGTTACTCGAAAAAAATCACGCTCTTCTCGACGTAGACATCCAAGTTGTGCAATCCCGGAAACTCACCCACTCAAAGTTTCACCATAACTTTCTCGCTTACGTCGTGTAGCGAGTACGTATGGCTTTCCGTGGGCTACAGGAACTTGATACTATTTTTAACTTCTTGAAAGAATAACCTCTGTTCCATGTATTCTCGACAAAAATAGTTCAGCATTCGATATTCTGTCACGTGCATTCGACAAATACGATGTTTGATATAAAAATACTAAAAAAAATTATCACGACTGACGTCAACTCATATATAACATATATAATTTTACTTAATCCTCCGGATATCCCTCCACTTTTTCATGTAGAATTATCGGAGTGGTTCTAATAAATGACAGGACTTGAATTATAGCAAGGAATTATCTTGTATCTGCGCGATTGAAGCGAGAAAGAGATGAACATTGTCCGAAGCGTGATCTAAAAGTGTTCTATCAATGGTCGGGATACAATGTGATGCTTTGACATTTAAGATTCGTATAGATACCGTTTATTATTGCTCATGAACACCGCTAAAACGTTTAGTCTTTTGTATATCGATGACAGACAGGTCGTTAACGCGTGCGCCTATATAAACCTCATGTGGGTGGCTACCATTACCTAATATTATGAAATTTATCCTCGCGCTGTTATTCGATCTAAATTTATTCCCAGCATAAAATAGCACACGTATCGTAACATATTATTTATAAATTAACTTGTCCGTAAATTATTTTTGAGCTACTATGCATAAAACGTTATTAAAATTGCGATACAAGCTGCATTTATTCTCTAAAACATACAACCTTGATATTTGTCTGCGTCTCTGCGTGCATTCCAAAAATAGCACATAGTAGTGATGCTTTAAAGCAAACTGCCCCGATGTCCTGGGTTTTCCTGGCCAGTCTCCGTCAGTCTATCATCCGCTGTCCGCGACGTTGAGTATACACACTTCGCTCTAAAAACCAAAAGCGCGTTGTAATGCATTTAAGATATTGTGGACTATAATAAAGCTGTTCGCAATCGTTAACGTGGCAAATAACGTGTAGAAATTTAGTGAATTTCACGAAGAAGTCGCCGATGTTGTAGTGATTTATAATAATTTTGCACGTGACGCAAACCATGTCTTCATACAGAAAGGGAACGCATACTAAGCCAACAACAGCTGCGGGCTTAAGAGCTCAAGCGTCAACAAATGGGCAATCAATTTTTGGAAACAGGTCACGGATCGGCGGTTTGCTCTCGTTAAATCAGAATAATTTAACGTATAACACGGGCTTACTCGGCACAAAAAGTCCAAATCTGTTTTCCGGTTCTAGTTTTCTGAGTAAAAGTAAGAGTAGCGATTTATTTCGAAAGAATCCGTACACGAATAGCTCGAATTATCAAAATCTCTTCACGACATATGGTGGGACAGTAACGGGATACGGTGGTATGACTTTACCCTCTCATACAACTGTCAGTCCCCTGAATCTGAGTCCATCTCCTAGTTACAACTATCTAAATGCTCGCCCACACATGCAAAAGACCGAGAGTTTTAACAGATCCAAAATAAAACCGAGTCTTAGTATCAGTTCGAGAAGTTCCAGTCTGCAAAGTTTGACTAGTTCCGAGGGATATGCTGTAAGCAAAAAATTCCTTGATATTTATTCTAGTTCTATATTACGCTATAATACTTTAAAAAATTGTTTAAAATTTAAGAAATGTTCACTCTCTCTCTCTCTCCCTTTCTCTTTTTCTATCATTATTTAAATTTTTATTATTAATTATTAATTAATTAATTGTTATATTAATATTAAAATACATTTTATACACAAACATAAATTATATGAAATTATCTATTATATTTTATATTATCTATTATATAATATTTGATACTAATATAATATATAAAATTTATAAAAGTTTTCTTAAAAATAAAAATGTAAATGATATATTTTGATAAAAAATTAATGGTATTTAATATTATATTTGTGTTTTAGAGCGGCAACGATCGTTCTGGGAGAACTAATAGATTAGGTTCGATATCTTCGTTGTCGGAAGCATCATCAGCGCCAATCAGACTAAAATCCAATAGCTCCGAAAACGGTGAATTAGATTATAAAAAATTATACGAGGAATCTCAGGCCGAGAATGAAAGGTTAAAGGACAAATTGAAACGTTCCGATGAGCAACTAAAAGAAGTCAGACATTTGTTGGAGAAGGCGCAAACCAACCAAAACAAAGTAATACTTTCCGAGGCAGAGAAAAGGGAAAGGCGAGCCATGGAAAGGAAACTTTCGGAAATGGAAGAAGAATTAAAGGTAAGCTTAAGTCCTTTGTATTTTCTTCGATATCAACAACTTATTTGTTATTTGTGAAAGCAAATGAAACGAATGCTTTCATACATTGAATTAAATAACGAGGAGGTTGGACACATTTGTTCTTTATGATTTTATGTGTACGAGCACATATACCAGTACATATATATGTATAATGTATGTGTACTCACAAGTTTTTTAGTTAGTACACACTGTCATCTCTTTTTTTCTTATGTTACTGTGTTTGTGGCAAGGGAAATAGCAACGATCATTTTTGTATGAAGACCCCGAGTGCTTTTGCGCTTTTTCTTACCTGCCAATTTTGTGGCGCTTTACTCTCTTTCCGAGTCTCTCAGATTGGTATTTGGTTTTTCACGCGGGAAACATTGATTTTCGTCAGTTTTCCGTTATTTTCCCCGTTGAATTTCGCTTCTGAAAAACCCTGGTAAAGTTTAGTGGGAAATTATATGCGGTTTATTTGACTATGAATAAAATGCGAATTAATTGTATGCTTTTGGCTATTATGGGACTAGCAAAAGTAGTGGCGGGATTTTAGGCTAATTGTTTAACTGTTTACAGCAATTACAAAAGCTCAAAGCTGAAAATGAGAGATTGAAAGCCGAAAATCGGGCACTTACCCGCGTCGTATCCAAACTCACCAATACTAAATAGGTAAAGGACACAATGACAGCATCTGCGTTAACGATAGACATCATATCTCACGTACATTAATTAATTAATTAATTAATTATTTAATCGAATGATTAATTACAATTTTGTGTTCTGACCGCCAATATTAAAACTGAAACGATAATACTACTCATCTATTTATATCATACATATGATTCAGCTTTGCAAAGTGCATTCCAATATAAAACGCGATCGTTAATAAATTTTTAAATGAAATGATTGTACCAGCTTATTTTTATGAAACAGAGATTTCAGGTTTGCTGTAATACACACATGTCTCATCCTGAGTACTATGATCAATATTATACGATCGCATATCTTATTATTTGTGTGATACTAATAGCACTTTTATAGCTCTGCAATATATATCTACGCGATTCTTAACGATAAACGTATATAATATTATATGTACGTATAACGGCTATCTAAGATCGTACAACGACAAATCATAGTGAATGATCGCGACTGATTGTGTGATGCATGTTACAAATGAGTCACTTCATAATACATTTACTAAAAAAAAAATATCGCACAAATCTTAACAAGAAATAAGGGAACGCAGTCTGTCATTTATTAGACATATGGGAATGAACATACATTTCTTATTTTTAACTTTCGAAAACCTCCCTCCATATGTAAACCCACCATTCGACATGGAGCGTAACATCTATAAACTGAATCCTATATATATATCACCGAGCACTAAGAATTAATCATCTTTGGCACGTTTTCCATATGGAAAAAAAAGAACGAAGTTATGACTTTGCAGCTGATTATCCTTTTCGGTTTATTCATCTTAATTGCGACTGTGTGAGAGTACTGAATTCCTGAAACATATTCGATTATTAATTTAAAATCAACACTCTTACGACACTGTATTAACGTAGATCTTCACCTCTTTCTCTCTCAAAAAGCATGTTAAATGTTAAATTGTTGCATTTTCATTGCACTTTACTTATTGACATAGATCTTTACTTCTCGAAATGATCAGCCCACGAAGTTGACAATTAATTTCTCTTTAACTGTTATGTATAATGTTGCATACTTGTCGTTATTATTCTTCTCAGTGGTATGCATTAGAAAGCTTTCGTGATCAACAATATTATTTTGTAGTGTTCTGAAAATGCTCAAGAAGAAAGAATGTAGCAAATAATTACGCGATATTAGTTGCAACTGTAAATAACTTAAGATCGCTCCCCCATATATCCACGAAACATCCCTGAAACTCGGAGTCAAAGTATTATTTAATTAAGACTACATTCTTAAACTATCTCTTAATTAAGCTTCACTTAGATTGTATATATCCGAAGAAGTCCGAAGATGAATTATCTTCCAAGCAACTAGAAACTTTATTATAAGATATTGTCTATATAGATTTAGTGTATGTAAAGATCTTAAATTTAATAGTTTCAGATTTTTCTATAACTGTTTATAAATAATTCATTTTCTTTTTCTTTTTTTTTTAAGCTAATGCAATATTGATCGATTAGATGTAAATGATTGCTACGAAGAATACTTTATGTACAAATGCAATAATATTCGAAAGAAATAAAGTTTATGATTCTGCCGTAAATAATACGCAGATCGTAAATTGACAAAACGCTTCTGCTATTCACTGTCATCTTTAAGTTCTTTTTATAATACTCGAACATCTCTTTTAATTCCTGCTAGAATACGATATCCGAGTACCTTAACGATTTTTGGTTGCAGTAATATTTGTTGCCTCTCTTTCCGTTTACCTTCCTATGTTTTGTGAGCACTTATATATTATTCCGTCTATAACGGCATTATCTCCTTATATTCCTCTGTATGATGTTACGTTTTCGATTAGCACATAAGAATTAGCGTGACATTTTTTTTTCTAGGTGATGGACCAACTAAAATGCGAAAATCAGAGGCTAAAAGATGAAAATGGTGCCTTGATCAGAGTAATCAGCAAATTGTCCAAATAAATCTTGTAGTCTCAACTGCACATCGCTGAAAAATTTTAAGTTGTACTACAACCATATATATATATATATATATATATGTATGTATGTATGTATGTATGTATATATGTATCTTTCTCTCTCTCTCTTTCTCTCTCTCTCTCTCGAATGATTTGCTTTATCTATAGCAGCATCATCATTATCGCTAGTATTCTTACAAACGCGCATCATGCTATCGACGAATTTATATTTTTGTGCTAGTAATTTAACTTATTCCAATGATGAGATCAGTTAATCGCATGGCTGTGCCAAAGGCGAAAAGAGATACTACTCCTATTTCTAGACTGTGAATACTTGATCGTAAAAGACTTAGAGGAATTTTACTTTGTGGAATTACTTTTTAATGTCTTAAGGAGGTGAATTTTATAATTCAGTATATATATATATATAAAAAGCCAAGCCAATGCTTTATAGTAAACGGTTTAGACTTACTTTAAATCGATTATTAGAAAAAGGAAAAAAAGCTGTTAATCTTTACGGACAGTTTTCTTTTTTAACAAATCACGTTATCGATGTTGATTCTTTATAAGGATATTTTGTAAATATATAATAGACAATGGTGATGTGGCATTTTAGTAATTGAAACAGAAGTTTTACCCAAGGCAAATACTCTGACTGCATACAAGTAAATCCGCAATAAATCATTAAACAAATGAGTCCGTTTGCATTACCGAAGCAATAAACGAATATCTGTTAGACTTAACTAAATTAGGTGGTAAAAAAAAGTAATCAAAGAACATGACTTTTTCAAATGCTACTCAAGTGGCCTTTCTCTAAAGACTGCAATTTATAAATCTTTCCATCATTGCCATTTTCGCAGTATACACGGAATTTGACGCATATGTACGGGAGTAAATGTTTTTAATTACTCTTTAATAATGCAGTTTTCTTATATAATATCACAGATGATACGTAAAATATATTTTAGACATACCAGAAGATTTTTAATGTCCTTAAAACTAAAAACGCTGAAACGCTGCTATGTGTTAAAACTGCAGCCGTGGCTTCAGTTTGCGCTGTTGGTGTGGTAGAATCTGTGTTATTATTTTTAACTATTTGTCCAATGTAAAACGCATCGTTACCTATTATTTTCTTGTAGCAACACCAATAATGGTTGCCCAATAAACTCCGGATACAGACGAACTTATAAATATTGGATAATGGAATGTGTAATTGACAGTAGGCATGTTTTTTAATGATATTATTGTAAACAATTGTATAAAAAAAAAGGATGACTCAATGTAGTTATTTCGTAATGAAGTTTATTAGAAAATAACACTTGTGTAAATATTTAATATATATAGTCTTTACATGAACCTTACTTTTATTATTTATTGTTTCGCTAGTTTAAGCCACACACTTATATATACATTACATATTTGTTTATAAACATTATATATAATGTACGAAATTGATCAATGCACCAAGTGTATTTGCTTGAAGGTAAGTAACTAACCAAATTATGTTTATATTTGAACAATTTATTCAAATATGCAATACATAAAATTATAAAATTAATTTTATAGATCTAGTATCTATATATCTATTTACAATTTACTACTTTAATAATTTTTCCATCATTTTTGCAACAGCAGCCATATCTGCACGTTGCTCCGTGATCTTTGCAATTTCTCCCAATAATGCATTAAGCAATTTCTTTTTGCCATTTTTATATGCCGATACAATTTTGGATTTTTCTCAATAACTCCCAAGCATATTTGTTCTAGTTGTTTCTCATCCGATATCAGAAACCAGTTGTGCTCCTTAACGATCTATACATAATGAACAAATGGAAATTACATACGTTATGTAAGTTAAGCAATTATTAAATGTTTCTTTTCTCTGTCAAAACTGTATATTTTTATTAGAAAGATAGAATTTTACTTCTCTGGGAGACTTTTTACAATCAGTTGTTAAATTGTCCAAAATCCTCTTTGCCGTTACTAAGTTGATTAATTTGTCTTGTAACAAATTAATTATCTGACCAATGAAATCTTGATGTAGTATACTGTAAATTTATAAGGTGAGTGCTTTTCAATTAATATTAGTTTGCTGTAATAATAGAAGTAACCTTACCAAAACTCGACTGTTAAGTCATTTTCGTGAATAAAAGTCAATACATTCATGACGAGAAACTTGGCGACTAATGGGGATCACAGTTCTCATTTCTTATTATCTCGTTAAATAATTTTAATAATGCAAGGTCACTCTAAAAGAACATGAAATTTTAACGTACCGTCTTTTCATATCTTTTAAATAATAATTATTTAGATTTACCATTAAAGATACTACTATTTCCGGCGGTATTTTAAAAGCATCCCTCAATCTTTGACGTATCTGTTCTGGCAATTCAGGTAATTGCTTCTTCAATTCTACAGCATCGACCAATTTGTCCTTATTCGGTAAATCTTCTCTGACATGTATACGTAAAGGTGGCAAGTTCGTTTCAGGTATAAATCTATAATCCTGAAAATATTCTTTTTTTTACAACAAGTTTAACAATGTAATAATCCGCGAGTGCGCGTTAAGAATAATCTCGCAAAATAAAAATCTTATATTACTTCTTTCTCTTCTTTCTCGCGCATAAGAACGGTCCTCTTGTTTTCCGCATCCCACGCCCGGGTCTCATTAAATATCTCACCGTTGTTCTCAAGAACGGAGATATGCCTACTTATTTCGTATTTGATAGCCGCAGCAACGGCGCGCACGCTTCCAATGTTCTTTATTTCCGTCCGAATGCCCAGATCATTTTGGTTACTTACAGAAACATTGGCATCGACACGAAGTGCTCCTTCTACAATTCAAGGATCGTAAAACATTACACATTAGTTGTACATTAGTTATAATTAAAAAAAAAATAGTTCCAACCTTCCATCTTGCCACTGCAAGCACCCAGTTGCTGTAAATGAATACAAGCTCCTTTACAAGAGCAGCGGCTTCCTCACCATCGACCAAGTCGGGCTCAAATACGAATTCCATCAACGGTATCCCGGCACGATTGAGATCGATGAAACTCCTGTAGAAGAGTCAATGACAAGAATTAATCGGAATGTTTCAATTTTTTGCCTGAAATTAATTAAATTAAACAACTGGACAGAAATTTATTGCTGCCAGATACCTTGCTGCATCTTCATCGTGCAAACTTTTACCGCTGTCCTGCTCTATCTGGATCTGTTTGATCTTAGAAGACTTCAAGTATGATGATTTATGAATGCCTGGAGTGTACACGTGAAACTTAATTTCTCCATTGACCGCAATGGGTTGCCTCTGTTGAGTGATTTGGAATCCTGCCTACACAAATCACGACTGATGAAGGCATGAATGTATAATATGTTTTAAGTTCCACAATATTCTTACAATATACTCACGGGTAAGTCCGCATAGAAGTAGTGTTTCCTCTCGAAGAAGGAAATCTCGTTCAGCTGGCAGGACAATGCCAAGCTCGCCAGCACCGTCAATTCCACGCATTTTCGGTTCAACACCTGCAATATATTCATATCTACAATAATAATTAATATTTATTGCAATATTTTGTGTACCATTAATTGTCAATTGCTTACAGGCAATGTTCCTGGTGTTGCGCAGTCGAACAATGAGACACACGAATTAATCGCACTGGCAAAGTTAGTAGATGCGCTGGAAAATAATTTCGATTTTGTTGCAATTTGAGCGTGAACTTCCAAGCCTACCGTGGATTTCCATTTTTCCCTAATAAAAAAAAACGAGAGGTTAGAACTAACAATTCGATTGCAAAACACATTTTAAGCTGAAGCATTGGAAGCATTCATTGGCTCGACATATAAATAATTTCATTAATGAAATAGTAAACTATAAAATTTTGTTTACACGTAAATATCCGTCATAGCCTAACCTCTCACCGGACTTTCGCTTCTTTTTGAATCTTCGACGACAAGAACCGCCGTGAAAGATCAAGATTCCGTTTTTTAATCCATTTGTGTGCAAATATAAAATATGCTTGCTTCTTGGGCAACATTTTTGATTGTTTTTTCAACGTCAGGTATCAAAATTCTTCGTACAGAATACAAAAGGGACAGTACCAGATGCCAATCGCTCTTGACACTAATGGACCACCATTTTGGTCCGACATTTCAGACATTCATCTATTCCACTTGACGAAATGCGATTTGATCTTCTTTTTATGGAAGCAAGACTTGCGACAACACAGACAATACTTTAAACAATTTCTGTTATTTGTGAATGTAAAAAATCTCTTTACAGATGTACAAAATTCATCGTGTAATACGAGTATACAGAGCTGTAAAAATGGAATAGAAACGATCGTTCCAAAAACGATTTTTATGTACGAATTGTAGTTTCAATGCTTCGTGATCCCGCGAAACGTTGTAGTCATCTCACGATGTCGTTGGTACGGCAATCTTCATTGATAGAATGAGGTTGTCAGGCAGTTATCACAACACAGAGACCGTTTGTGCAATTGATGCCATTTATACATTCGTCCAGAGAGATCAACCAATGAAGATGCCAGAGCCATCCAGCTTGGAAAAATTATCGTTCATGATACAAAGAGAGATTATAAAGAATAACGAGATGGTCAATAAATGCTGGCATTTAGTCGGTAGCGTCGTCTTTAGAAACACTAAATGGCTCTGCTACGGTCTCTGCACCACTGTCGGCAATAATGACGTCCTTTTCTGGCTTGTCACGTGAATCCGTGCTCGTTTGCTCAATTTTGCGTACCACGTCCTATAAATCGCAATTGAATGAAGGATCATACTCATGCTAAGATTAAAATAATATAAGAAATGTATAATTATCAAATTTTTTACGTACCATTCCCTTGATAATTTTGCCAAAGACAACGTGTCTACCATCGAGCCATGGAGTCTGCTTGACTGTGATAAAGAACTGAGATCCGTTGGTATCCTTACCAGCGTTGGCCATGGACAACCATCCGGCACCATAGTGTTTCAGCTTGAAGTTCTCATCATCGAAACGATCACCATAGATGCTGCGACCTGAAAAATAAAATAAATCGTAGGTGCAATCAACATGCATAGGTCTGCTGTGCCAAGTAGTTGACAGAAGAAGTTGACTGAACCTCCAGTTCCGTCTCCCTTCGTAAAGTCACCCCCTTGGATCATGAAGTCCTTGATCACCCGGTGGAACTTGCTGCCTTTGTATCCCTCGCCTTCAGGTTTCTTGGCGAGCTCCACAAAATTTTTGACCGTCTTGGGAACGGTTTTACCAAAGAGGCCGATCTCTATCCTGCCTGCACTGGTGCCTCCGATCTTTATGTCGAACCATACCTGCAAATTCAATCGAGCTCATTAATTCCCAATTAATATTCATTGATCAGCTGATGCATATGAAAATTGCGGCAAGCATATTTTCGGACAAAGGCGCCGTTAATTCTGGACGGAATGAACATTTTCGCAGACAGCGATAAAAACGTCTCTCGCCCTCGTGGCTAAAAGTCGAGCGGCGATAAGGTAAAAGTGCCACGTATTCAGTGCCTAGTGCGAGCGTAATTTTTTTATTCTCCTAACGATTTGCTTTCACTACGGTTTTGAAGAAGAAATCTTCTACTATCGAAGATCGTTATGTTATACCTTGTCGGTGACTTTCGGCCCGTTTGCGACATTGTTCGCGCAGGAAACGGTGGCCACTAGGCCCAAAAACAATAACAACTTCATACTACACTCCCTCAATTGCGCAAATGTCCTACAGCTGCCTAGTGCCTACCGCTGTCGATTCCACAGCAAATCTGTCAGACTCGAGTACTGGACCACCACCAGATGCCAAGCAAGTGCGCGTGCGCGCACGTGAAATGTGGGAGCGCCTGATTGGATCATTTATTTGACGATACAACACAGGAGCGTAGCAAGAAGATATATTAATATATTATTAAAATTCAAATAAGAAGCAATGAGAAGAGTAGGAGTCGAGGAAAAGATAAGTTTATTATTAGAAACAAAGATTTTTATTAATGATGGGAAATGTAAATTAAAATATTGGAAAAGTATTATTGAAAGAATATTATACAAGTTAAGTTTATTATTTAATATTTCTATAATTTCAAATATTTATTAATGATCGTATGTTTTATGTATATATGAGTGTAATACATATGTATCTTTTACTTTTGTAAAAATACTGGTAAGGTTTTCGGCAGTTTTTCACGCAATATGTTGATATTCTGTGATTTTTCTCTCAAAGAAGATATCTGTTTCGTTATTTAAAAGAAATGTACATTATTTTACAATCTTATCATCTTATTTCCTTATTATTATATTCTTCTGACATTTTGTATAGGCTATCGATATATATTCTTTTATTCACACTAGATACTTCACTCATCACTGAAGTTGTGTTCATTGCGCATGCACGAACCACGAAAACCGATCCTCATATTTCTAATTCTACCTTACTAATCTTCCTACTCTTTCGAATACTGTTGACGAAGTTAGTTGAGAAGAGGGTGGAGAAGAGTACGTCCGTAGCTTACTATTCCAAGGTACATAATCTCTACAGAATAATCCTTTATTCAGAAATATCGTATCAAATCGTAAGAGTCTAGTAAAGTATTTTTCAAGTACCCTCAATATTTTTGCTGCATGGAACAACGAATTTCTTTTTTTCTTTGATTATCACCAGAGAGGAACCTGAGAGCGGTCACGCCGCCGTTTACGCTCATATTTTTGCATTGAGAAATTTGAGAAATACAACACCGAATGTGAACTTACATTCCATTTAACATGCACATGCACATGATTTCATAATGACAAAAGATCATGTGCATGTTAAATGGAATGTAAGTTCACATTTGGTGTTGTATTTCTCAAATTTCTCAATGCAAAAATATGGGTGTAAACGGTAGCGTGACCGCTCTCCTGTTATCACATGTCCTGTGTCGTACTAGGATATGTAGTATAGGCTATAGTCTAGCGAGTGCTACGAATGCTACAAAAGACTTTCTATCCTTTTCCTTTGAAATAAAACGAAGCAGAGAAAGTGTTTTGTAGTATTCGCAGTGCTAACTGGACTATAATGATCGTACGATATAATATGACCTTTTAATGCTTAAGATTTAATATATATTTAATTTAATACAGTTAAGTGTCTCGAAATGTTCTCCGTAATAGTTAAGAACAACTTTTCGTTTATGTAGTTGTTTTGAGTTTGATTCCAATTCTACCCGTGCAGAAACAAAAGGATCAGTGAGAATCGCGTTTGTGTCACATGTTTTTGTTAGTATGAGTATGTAGGATGATTTTAATGCGCTCAGTTGGAGATTTGACGTGCTTCAGTAAAAAGAAATTATTAAATTTTAAATTATAAAACATTTATATGGAATGCTGTATAAAACTAATGTTTTGTAATTGGTTTGATTGTATAGGTAAGATGCAATAATTTATATTGTATAAGGTAGAATAAATATAGTTTACTTTAGTAACTATATGTATAATATAGCAACTATGTACTTATTTTTACATGTGGTGAAAATGTTATGAAAGATCATAATAACTATTTCACAATTGTAAAAAACCATTTTGTAATTGATTATGAAAAAAAAATTTACATTTAAGACCAAATCACCCTTGAAGACCTTGCAGAAGATGGATGAGCTACTTGGCATAAAGAACACAGAAACCATGGGTTTCCCTACCATCCGCCTATCATTGGTGAGAATAGTTTTTGTTTGTGACATATTTTTTGTTAATATGAATAGTAGGTCGATTTTAATGTGTCCAATTGAAAGTTTGTACTCTAGTACAAAGAAAATTATTATAAAACATTTATGTCAAATGGCTTCAATAAATTAATTTTATGTAATTTTTTTGATTGTACATGTAAGATGCAATAATTTATATTATACATATAAGGGTAGGAATAAATACTGTACTTTAGTAACTATATAACATAGTTATTTTTTGCAATATAGCAAGAATGTAGAGAGAATATCATAACTATTTTACAATTTTAAGAAAACCAATTTGAAATTGCGTATTATGAAAAAAATTTTATATTCAAGATGGAAACAATAAAAATGGTAAAAGAAGGACCACAGAATCCCGCCCTTAAAAGTTCGAATTGGCGAACGCCAGATGAAGCTGCAGGAAGTAATTTACTTTACCAGGTTCCAATAACAGTAATAAAAGGAATAACATCAAACAAATTCACAGACTTTGATCCGGAAAACTTGAGTGCGGATGCACTAAAAGCAGAAGCAGAATTGCTTTCTGCTGAGTTATATTCATTAGATAGTTCATTAGATGACGAAGATTCTGAAGCAGATGAAAGTATAAAAGGAAATCGATTTAAAAACCAAATAGATAAAATTACAGAAAAACAGCATGGTCAATCAAAATCAGCAGTTGAAATAAAAGATTGCCCTTTATCGAGCTTCAAAGGATTTCAGTTAGGGCAATTTGTTTCTACTCATGGCATTCACAATAAGGTGAACGTTCACAATTATTTAACAAAAATGAGTGAGAGTGATTCGATAGGTAGTTATAGAAACATAAAGAAGCAAATTATAGAAGCGGGCGTACAACATGAAGAAAAACCAAAAAAGGGTGATATCTGCATCATAAATCTTTTTGGCGCACTTAGCAATGGCACAATTGTGGATGAATGTTTTAACCGTCCTATATATGTAGGAAATCTGGATATATGCGCGGTATTATATCTATATATTTATAGCTATAAGCTACACTTTGTATTCTTATTTTAATTTAATTTATTCACACTTTGATGACGATATTATTTGAATTTTAGGGAATAGATATAGCGCTACAAACAATGCATGTGGATGAATGCGCTAGATTTGAAATTGGTTCAGTACATACTTTTAATAAGTATGGGCAAAGAACTGGCTTGGCACATAATGCAACTATTTGGTACTTAGTTAAACTGGTAAATGTGAAGAGAAAAAGCTCTGGAAAGCACAAAGATAAACCTGCACAAAATGCATTGTAATGGTCTTATAAATTATATAATTTACTTGTACATCTTTTTATTAGATTTTCTTATTCTTATATCTTATAATTTATTTTAATTTCTTATATTTTCTTCTAATCTTATCTTCCTATTCTATATTTACCTATTAGAATTAATTATTTCTAATCAAGTAATGCTGTGTAATAACAAAATATGTATTATGTATGATCACTTATTTGAATTTTTTTAAAGCTTTCCGATCACCCAAACAAGCAGTAGTTTTGTGCTGCAATACTTTCTACAAAATTGTTTTATATCGTTGGAAAAACACGGAAAGGAATGGTTCCATGAAATTAACTTGGAAGCAGTCGCAGTAAAACCTCTAAGGACATTACAGAGCATCGCATCCGCAGAAATTATAATGGGAGAGTACCAGGAGGCTGCAGAAACTATAAACTACATTCTAGAACATGGTGGTCCACCCGATTCGGAAACTAAGTTTCTAAACGGTAAAAAAGTCACTGAAATTTCTTCTTTCTTACTTTTCTTGCTCGCTAATATAAATAAACAGTATATTTTTTATTTATACATTTTTTAAATGTAAAATCCGTTATGCATATAATTTTTATAGATTTATACATGTATTTTTATATTATTTACAGATACAATAATCTTTTTCAATAACCACAAAAAGGATGTAGAAGCAACACTATATAAAAGAAGAAGAACTGAGGAGGAGTTTTGGCTTCCTAGAAGCACATGGCCTACTAATGAATGTAAAATTGATGACGGAAAAGTAATACCAAAATCAATATATAGAGAAATTAAGAAAATAAAGCGCTTTGCTTTATATACACTAAGGGTACTGGAAAAACGGGAACTTCGTTTCAGCGAAAAAGTTTTATGGATCCTGGCTATAGGAGCAAGTTCCTTTACTCTTGGTGTAGCTGTAAAAAGATTTTTTTTCTAAGAACGCAGAAGGAAGCAGGAAACAAATGAACCTGTTAACATAATGAAAAGCATTGATCTTAATCTTATTAAGTACACTATTAGCATTGATCTCAGGTAATGCGTTTAGATTATTAGAGGCACTATTATAATCGATAATTCCAATTCGAGCAAGGAAATTTAAGGTCAAAGTTAAGGTAGATGTAAGCGAGTGAGAATTATGCAAATTTTACTTTCGGAGTTAATAGTTCCTAACTACAGTATTTTCATTATAATCATTATTGGCTGATCAAAAATCTGATAAAATATTTTTCTCTCTTCCGCTATTAGAATTCAGCAAGATATTAAGAGCATGTTGATACTGTTCACACAATTCACGAATTCTAACCAAATTTCATCACTCCTTTTTAAGTCTACATATAAAAAATTATTGTTTAACAGCAAAACCCTATATATATGTTTTTGTGATTTTTTAAATGAAGTTGTCTATGGTATTCTTTTAGAATCTGCACGATATTGTTATTATAATATTTGAGTGTGTGTTAATATCTTTTAAAAATGTTTTTAATCCATCGAATTTAAAAAAGAGAATAAAAAATGTATATACATATGTATGTGTATACATGGGTATATGCACGCCTGCACATAGATAAAATATACAACACATATAAACATTTTTAAAATTAAAATTGCCAAGCTGGGTATAAGCTTGCTAATTTATATGATATATATGTATATATAATAATTTTATACATGTATGTATATATACCATATTTATATGCCTTTACATATGCATAATAAATATGTGCATGGTATACATGTACATGCATCTATTATATACATATATGTAATGTTATTATATATTTATAGGTGCATGTTTTAAATAAAATATTTAATAAATAGTAAACCCAGAATGTGCAGATGTGTGAAAACAAGGAAAATTGTCTTTGATTATATTATAAACTTTGAATTACAAGTATTTGTGTGCATATAATGTTGACTATATACTTTTAGTATGTTAAATCCTACTCTTGTATGTTTTATATATATTATTATAATCAATGTATTACAGCAAAGTTAAGAATAATAAGTGTTTTATTTTATTATACCCTGTTGAAGAAAACGTGTATGGAACATCCTCTAATTTATTATTTATATTATTATGATTCTCACTGATAGTTATATAAATCTGGATTGCAATTTGCGAGGATAACAAAATAAAATTTGTAAGACTACGTGTAAGGAGCTTGTTGGAGATACAGCAATTTCGTATTGAACTGCTCGGTCAATCGACAAAGATTTCTAATACATTAGAGAAATAAACAGTAATGGAATTTCAAAGGAAACGCTCGTGCGCAAACGTAAAAGCTACGCCTGGTTTGTTAATTAATTACGTATCTAATTGCTCTAATATAAAGATTCTTGCTTGTACAGAAAAAGAATATCAAATAAAAGTAGTTAAAAATAGTGAGAGCAATATTTCTTTATAGCAATAGTTCAAATTAATACAATGTTTATGACATATCAAACAATTTCGTTGCCCTTGTAACCGATTTGCCGAAGTACGTTACAACAATTTATTTGTTCCAATTTTAAATGAGGTTAGCTCGCTTATTATGTTTATATATATATATTTGTAATATTAATGTTGCATATTTAAAGTATATTAGAGAGAGAAAGAGAGAACATTTAATATTCCCCATACGTTAGCGTGTAATTAGTAACAAAAAAATATCATAAGAAACACACTTGAGTTTATGACTTCATAAGCACGAGTATACCAACACAGTCACGTGACCTACAACGTGGCATGCGCACAAGAGTCCTATCACATCATGTCATATTCCGTCTATCGTTGAAAGAAGTGGAAGCTTGTCGAAGGTTTGAGAACAAGAAATTGTTGCCACGCTTCTGTGCGGTAACTGTCGGTACATACGAAAGAGAACGTACAAGTTGATATTGTTAAGATAAAAACAGAAAAGACATCATATGGCACCTGCTTCGGTTTATTGTGATGTAAGTATTTAATTGCCAAGTTTGATTATGCCGATTCCGATCGTTTTTGTCGCTTTGACCGATCACGTCTCTCTCGTTATTTTATGCCTATTCATCGCTGTGTTTACAGCATAGCTTTCGCAGGTTTACTTCGCATTTTGCGCTATCTTAGCTATCTATTGTATTAAACGCGAGTCGTGTCAAATCCTTTGTATATTTATTGTATACAATAGAGCTGCCTTTCTGTACAAAGTGAGCAAGATATCGAGCATTTGAAATTCTGAAAAGATTGTAATAAAAGATCGCTCGCTGCAGAAAGTTTGTATGTCATTAAAAACTTTTATCGCATTGTTATAGATAATTTTATTATATTGTATTTGTGAGCAACATATTTCAGAGAATATGTAGAGAACTTGTGATTGCAGTAGAAAATTGTTGAATATATTACTAAATTAAATCCATTTTTTTTGTTTAAGTCGATTGAAGATATGGAGAATAAAACAGAGAAGAATGTGAAGGTGAAGTAGAAGAGACTATTGTACAAGCACAAGGTTCAAAAGAAAATGAAAATGAAAACGTGGGAGAACCATCTAGCGCTCCCAAGGAAGAAATTAAGGAATCGAAAAAAACACCTGAAGTCCCAGACTGCTGGCAAGATGTACTTGGTAATTGCCAGTTGATGAAGAAAATTATAAAAGAAGGAAAAGAATGGACCAAACCAGTAAGAGGCGATATATGTACAGTAAATATCACAGGTCGTTTTGAGAATTCACAGATAACAGTAGAGGAACATACCAATCTTGAGATAATTGTAGGAGATGGTGATATAGTACAGGTATTGCACACTACTTTTCATTTATGTTGTGTATTGTATTGAAACTTTATATGTAATACCACGATTTAAACTTCAGGGCTTAGACCTGGTGATTGTATTGATGAATATAGGGGAAGTGGCTGACGTTATCGTTGAACCTAGATTTGCTTATGGCCTATCAGGAACCAAAGATATACCTGCAGGCACTCCTCTTGTATACACCGTCGAATTGTTAACAGCAAGGAGCTTTGATATTACGCAGTTCAATTACTCTCAAAGAAAAGAGCTAGCGTAAGTCTTGTTTAGATGTGTACAAAAGTTTGTCATTTTTCGAAAGTACTCGAAGCCAGTTAAAAAATAACTTTTGATTGAATTCATTTCTTTAAAGCCAGAAGAAGCGCTTACGTGGGAACTGGTGGTACGATCGAAAAGAACTGTATGCTGCGCTAGAATGTTACAAAAGGGTACTAGTTCTTACTTCAATGGAAGAGTTACTAGATGCAGAAGTGACCCAGAATAATAAAGAGGAAATGTTAAAACTCTCTTTAGTAGTGCGTAACAATATGGCAATGACACAGATAAGATTAGGACTGATTGATGCTGCTTTAGAGAATTTAAATTGTGTTTTACACCATGAACCAAACAACGTGAAGGCTTTACACAGGAAAGGTAATAAGGAAATGCTGCCTAAACTTTTTCTTTTCTGCTTTTCTTCTCCTTTGCATTCAATAAATGGACATTATATTTTTTAATTATGCAATATTACGCATTTAGAAAATAAGAAAGTGTGAATTTTTATACATGTTATATTGTTTGCAGCAAAACTATTGGCGGATAAAGGAGAGTGTAAAGAGGCCCATAATATTCTTCTTGAATTACAAAACTTGGTTCCTCACATGAAAATTCTGCAGGTTGAAATATCAGCATTGGCAGACACAATAGTGGCAAATGCTAAGAAAGAAAAGAGTTTATATCGCAGAATGTTAGGTATTAGCGGAAATGCCAATTCCAATAGTGTGCTGAGCAAGAAGAAAGAAGATAAAAATGGAATTAATAAGAAAATGTTGTGGAGTGTAGTTGGAGGAGCATCTGCTGTTATCTTTAGCATAATCGTACACAAGTTCGTTTTATAAGGAAAAAAAAAAGAACAAAACATGCCCGTAATGAATTATTTAAGAATTTAAGATTTTACATTGAAACTTGTTCAGCAAAATAAGACAGCCTACACGTGTGTTCTTCACAAGTAAAGTATTATGTGTTTTGATTTTTAAATATTTTTGACAAGAAAGACAATATATAATTTTATACATGATAAAGTTTTTAAATCTGAAATATGAGAACAGGTACTGGAGACATGTAAGTAATAAGAGTGCAGAATGTTTTTTTTTTTTAAATCTTTGAACCATAGTATTTCAAATGTAGTAATTTAAGTTAACGAATCAAAAATCCTAATAAAGTAATGCAATATTCACGAGCAAATTTATAATTTATAATAGTAAACGGCGTATTTTGATATACCGGACAAAAGGGAGTGTACTGTAAGGGATATGTACACCGACATGTCACAAAAAAAGAATAATTTTAATAATAATTTTGTTTATCACTTTAAAAAAGTGCTATATTAAAAGATTGTAATAAAAATTGCATTGTACTTTATTACGTAATTATATGTCCAATCTTTTTTGCCAGTTTAACGTTGCAATACTTTTGCTTTGCGTTTAATTTGACATGAACATTTTTTATTCAACACTAATTTCATTAAAGTATATGCACACACATACACACATATATATCTATGTGTATATATGTGTGTGTGTATATAATATATGTATATATATATATAAGATTTACATATATGCGCTATCTAATGCAATTATATGTACATGCGTGCGTAAATATGTGTCTAAAGTTATGTATCAGGTATACGAATGTATTTGTGGAAGTTTAGCAATTTTTTATAATGTTTAAAAATCTATAATGCGATTATTTTTACTTAAACGATTTCTTGATTAAAGAGTTAAAATGATATGAGTAATTAAGAAGTTCCTATGCAGATTTGTGGTATTAATATGCAATTGTTTTTCTTTATAATATAGACACATAATATATATACACACGCAATGTATATATGTATATATACATATATACATTTATATATGTATATTATATTACATATACATATTTAAAAAATTATTAATTAACTTTTTTTAAAACTTCAGTATGTATATGTATGTGGTGCATACATGTCTGTATGTATGTATAGACATATCTGACATCCATGTAATTTGTACAATTATACATGTATAAAATTATGAACATATAGAAAATGTCTAATAAATTTATATATATTATTATGATAAACTATTTGAAAATCGATTTACTCTTTATTTAATAGAAAACGAAGCTGATATATAAATTTACAAACGTATACACGTATATACATACGTACACATAAATACACATACATATACATTGCAAATATTTAATACGAGACACTTCTATGGTTCATGATATGTAATTTGAAGAGCATATTGTGTTCAATTAAAATCTTATAGCATTATACTTTTCTATTTTAATTTTTATATTTTAATATGTTTTGTGTTAATGAAAAAAATATTAAGAAAAGGAAAAAGGCAAGTAGGAAATGATTATTTGATTATGTCCATCATTTATAGTTGTATCAATTTCATATATGTAAACAGGTTTTAGAAATATCATTTAATAATGGTTTATGATATGAGTATTGATCCATCTATAAACATCAAAACAAGAATTTCTGTAGCGTAAAAATATATTTTATAAAATTGATAAAACAATTAATATTAACAAAATAAATAATGTTATTTCTACTTATGTTCTACTTATGCAATAAAATAACAATCTGAAAATAACAGTCTGAAAATTTTTGCGGAAATGTAGCTGCAACACACAACATACACACAAATTTCCATCTTATAAATCTTCAAATATAAGAAAGGGTGGAAATCCATGGGTTAAATAACTTTCTATTGTTTCCAACTTATTATTACTGTTCATAAACGACAAGGAACCCTCTAATGATGCCTCTGCATAATTTGTATTATCATAATATGTTTCATCCGCGTTTTGAAGATTAGTTTGAAAATCTATATCTTGATAGTACGGTAAGTTTAGCATCTCACTGCAATTTGTTTCACATTGATCAGTAAGCTCGTTGTGGTTAGCAATTCCGGATTGGCGACTTCCACTGTTAGCACCTGTCCCGTATTTACATCCACTATGGAGAAAACTGCGGAATGGAATCGACAGGTAAATTCGTAAATTCTAACGACACGTTCGGGCATTCCAAGTTCTCCGAGCTCGACGATTGTATTTGTAGTTGTGAATCGACGCTTGCAACTTTTTCATCTATATTCCTAAGTAGACAATCTTTCTCCACGTTTAGAGCTATTTCGTTTTCTACTTTGTTCTCTTTCTACTTTGTTCTATCGTTTCTACTTGCGAGATTTTAATGTTTTCGATTCTCTGGCACTGGCACAAGATGGCCATCTTCTGTTTTCATGAGCTTTACCATCTGTTAAAAAAATATTCCATAAAAGATTTATGTAGTTGTAAATTTTATATATATATATACATGTACATACATGTATAAAATACAACATACATATATATACATACATGCATAAAATTACGTACAGATGTAGCTACATATATCAATATATCGATTTAAGATTATTTTACACGCATTACCTTTTTCTTCCTTTCTAGCGTGATTCTGTGACAAGCTTCCAGATGACGAGTAAGATGATGCGAGCGTTTAAACGCAGGTGCTACAGTGCGTGCAGACAAAAGGTCGATGCTGCTCGTGCGACAATTTATGCCTTTTCAACAAACTGTCCTCTTGAATGTTTTGCCGCATTTTTCGCAGATGAATTGTCGTTCCTACTGTGAATGTAGAGCACATGATCCTGAGAATGCTAATGCTCGTAAACGTCTTGCCACAATACTCGCACACGATGTTCGCTTTTCCACGTGCAGTTGCTTGTGCCTGTTCAGATCTGTTTTTCTGGCGCATTGAAACGTACACTCGTACACGTTACACACAAAGTGCTTCTTGCCCCTGTGTATTCGCCTGACATGTTGATCCAGAGCTCTTTGCGTGACTAAGCTTTTCGAGCAGATCTTGCACGTGAATACAGTCCTTATAGGTATGTCCCTATTGTCAATTTTACTGAGGTGTAGCGCGGACTCCAAGTGCTGAACATAGTCGTCCTTCTTGGCGAATGTATGTCTACAATCAGTACAAAAATATGGACCTGTAAAAATAGCAATAGTTAGATAATAAATAGTAAATAGTTAGACAAGCAATCAAATTTGATTTCGCTCTCTCATGATGATTTTAATACTTACCGCTGTTGTCGAGTTGTCCGAGTCGTCCAGTTTCGCAGTATGAACCGTCCTCAAGTGCTCGTGCGCCTTTCGTTTCGATGCAAAACCGATGTTACAATTTGGACATTTATAATTATTGTGATTTTGAATATGGGACAAATACGTCTGCTCGATGCTGAACGCTTGCGAACATTGTTGACACGTGAATCGCCTCTTCCTACATGATTCTCCTTATGCTCCTTCTCACATATATTTATCATGTCCCGCATTCCGAGCACACCTTGCCATTCTCGTAACTGTGTTTCGCCCTGTGACGGTTCAACAGTGCACGTTTGGGGAAACTCTTGGTGCACACATCGCACGAATTGGATACCTGACCATCCTTTCTCCGTGTGCACGGAATAAATGAACCGCCAGGTGCTTTCGTCTGGCAAATTCTCATTGCAATGTGGACAATTATTTTTCTGATACCTTCTAGGTGTCGATCCAAGTGCCTTTTATACCTGAAGTCATGAGGCATTGTTCGCACTTTGGACCTCATCCGCTAGTTGATTATCAATCTTCGTTCCTAGTTTCAGCTCTATGCAACATTTTCACTTGTGCAATTATCTTTATTCGCATTGAGATCACGTCTTCATTATTATCATCTGTAAGAAATAGAAATTTAGTGGAATAATTACAGTGTCCTACAATTTGTTTCTTGCGTGGACATTGAGTTATTAGATCTTTGTATAGACATACGAGATTCACCATTGTTAACGAGTTTTGTTACACCATATGATTCTCCCCTCCAAAAATTCGAAAATGTGTTGCAACTCCGGCTTGTCTTATCAAGATTTTCAATCAATCCTGAAATATTGATATCCATCGATTTTTCCTGCTTCTCTTCTCTCTTGCTCCTTATGTTTTCCGATTCTTCAGTATTTTGTACAAACATGTTCTCAATTTCATAAAATTAAAATCAATATTAATCAAATTGACGTCCTCTAAGTTGCTGCCTTCCAAGCTGGTGGCTAAGGTGCCATGGACGTAGCCGGTAAGTTGATTCTGGAATCCTTATTTTCAAAATTGTTAATGCAGTCTCGCAGGTAGTCGCAGCTCTCCATTTCGCCGGTTTCCACGCACATGTTGGTACGGCGTCTACCGTGGAGTAGCCCTAAAGAAACAAATAAAAGAGTAAAATAATATTATAACAGGAATGGAATCTATACATCTGACGAACGTGACGTCAACTTGTTTCACAAGAATAATTCCTTGTCTTTGTCCTACCTGGCTGTCAAACAAACGTAGCGTCATCATTTCGGGTGCACTAACGTTTGAATGTTTAATTACTCTTGTATTTGTACTTGCAAAAGGATATAGTTATAAAAAACACTAGACCAAATCTGTTTTTCTCTTTGAAGGGTTATGTTAAACATTCGAAAAATTACGTGCCTTTACGCATTACGTAGAGCGAATGCACTGTATAACCTAGAAAAGAATCTCGTGCAGAAAACGCGCTCGCACACATATGCGATGTGTGTCCACATCGTGAAATCGATATTCGATTCTCGAAGTCGATATATTGGAAGATATTCGATTTATGAATACAGTTATCTTCACGCGGCAGTTTGATGAAATACGTTTCGTGGCTGGCAATTTTGATTTCATGTATTTGTCGTGATTTTTAAGGAAAAACGATAATATTTTACCACGAAAAGGTACATTTTATATGTTTTTTATGAAATTTTATGCAGAACAGACGCGTGGAAAAGAATTGATAACAAGAATCTTGCTTTGTAAAAGTACAAATTCTGACCGGTCAAATCAAAGATGTCGGTTGTTCTAACGATGTCGGTTTTACCTTGCTCTTAGTTAGTTTTCGTTGAAGGAAATTAGACATTTACGAGATAATTTTTTATTCAAAAGATCTAAATCTTGATTTCAAAGAATAAATATTCATGAATAATAGAAAATAATTAACTTATTTTAATTCTTAGGATAAGGTAACAGCGTTGTATAGTCTGGGCAACGTAAACTAGCAACCGGTAAGTATCCAGAAATTGATATAACGAAAGGAACTAATATATATGTGTGTAAGAACACAATATTTTATAAATTGTAATATATATGAATTTGAATATCAATTATATGAACGTACATTTGAGGAGAAAACACTTGATAGTTAAAAGGAGTGACAGAAATATATATTCAGTTTATTTCATATGCACCATCATGTATTTCACATTTAACTATTAGAACTCTTTTTTTTAAATATTGTAATTCTGAACGATACATTTACATATATATGTTATACACATAAAGTTTTACGCTGAGATTAATTTTTTTGACAGAGGTACTTTCGACTCAAGGCCAAGTGGCCGAATTTCCCTTAAAACCTGCGATAACTCGTACATATGTATCTGTCTGCCTTCATGTCTCGCCTTCCATGTTTTGTGAACGTGCTTCCGAACTCTATTACAAGGCAAAGGTCTTACAGACTATGATATGTATTTCTTTGTGTGTGCAGTTCACAATCTTTCAACGTTTCCTTAGACCGATGAAAAAAAGGAAATGTTTAAGAGAAATGGAGATTTTAGAGACAAAAAAAGAAAGAAAGAAAAAAACTAACATACGTAAAATACGTGATATTATCCGGAAAATTATATAAATATAATATATAAATGTTTAATAAATAATAATTCATTGTTTTATACATAATATGTAGAATACAAAAAATATTTTATGCTATAAATGATTATGAGTTTAACGTAACAGCCATATTATACTTAGAAAGTTTTTACTATATTTATATAATAATTGAGAACTTAAATCAAGATATTTATAGTATCCATAGTTGACATTACGCAACCTGATGGTGCATTATACACAGTTACATAATGATAGATGTTCGAAAATTCTTAAAAAAGCACTTGAAGAGAATACTTAATTTGCAACACTTATATTACTAGGAAAGCTTTCTCAGATTATTGCATTAAATAAGACATTATGCATGAATGATCATAATTAAAATTGATTAAAAAAGAATTTACAATTAGCGGCTTCAGACGTGTGTAAACAATTTTACATTCGTATACATTTAAAACGAGGAAAGAATTTTTTAGTTTGAAATTATTTTGAAAAAGACAAAGAAAAATTATTAAATCGAAATCCGTGCTCAATCTATTACATACGTACGATATAGCAGGACGTGTGTGTATGTGTATCTTTATACGTTAATTTATAGATATATATATATATACGCCTCAAGAAAATATATGCATACTGTGTAAATATATAGAGAGTTCAAGTATACACAATAAATATATGTATATATTTATATATATATAGATCAAAGATCAAAATATAATTCAATAGGATAATATATTTCATAGTCAACATTCGTATTTAGAACTCCCTTAAATGCATTAGGCATTTCATGATATGTTTTGAGTTTTCTTACACAGGTAAGTTAATGTTGTGGGAAATATCAAGAGTTAATAAAGAATTAATTGATAATATGCCTTCAGGGGACTCTCGGCGACTGTATATATAGCACCAGTGGTGTGGAAAACGACGGTTCGCTGAGAGTATTTCTCTTTTTAAGTTTTAATCAGATAGGTATATTTTAATCAGATAGGTTTTTAATATATTTAGATTTTTAATCAGATGTATACCGCAGGATTAAAACATGTTGTTATCTTTGGTTTTGTTATTGTTGTTACTGTTTGTGTGAACGTGATCTCCAAAGATGTTTAATATTGCGCCTCCCACGATTATGCTTAAAACATCGTACTCGATCTCAAACGATTATTATTTAACATTGCACTTCCTCCAACGATAATAACGATTAATATCATAACAAATTGCCATAGAGTGATATTTCACGGTAGCCACAGACAACATATATTGTACATTTAGTATTACGATTTCATTAACGTTAATACAATTAAGGAGCGATTTCCACGATATTATTATTCGATAGAGCGATTTCCGCGATTGTAACACTTAACAGAGCGATTTCCGCGATTTTTAATAATTTGTCTGTTTTTTTTGTTCATTATTCATTCAATACTTTCTTTCCATAAACGAACGATACATACATCTATATTTTCCACTAAGCATTAAGATGTCTTTCTTTCTTTCGTTTTATCGCGCATATATTGTGTATATTTATATGTATAACGCTATACCTCTGAATATAAGTTAGCGAAGCAAAACTTCTTTCTCTTTGATATGTATCGTTTACAGTATAATAACCCTCTGCTACACACATCTTAAAGTCTCTCGTTTTACAACTCTACAATATATTACGAATATAATATACACACCGATGGTGTGTAAAGTTCTTTCTGGTGGAGAATAGGGATAGACATATCCGACATAGTCGAGTAAATGTCTAAATACGATTCCTATTAAGAGTATTCGAAACATCGATCGAATTACAAGCTACTTGCGCCTTTTTCAGCTCTTCCCCCTGTAGAAAACACTTTTCCGCCATTGAGACTGTTAAAAGGAAATTATTAGTGTGTACTTTTCGCCGGATAACCGCTGTTTGTAAAATGGGAGGAAAACAAGTGTTTCTGTGCGTTTAAATCATGGATAGCAGAACGTGCAGTGGTAGATTTATAAAAAACCAATTTCTTGTCCCATCTATAAAAGAACTCCAGCTTCTATTAACGATTCCGAAAATAATTCTGTGAATTTATGATTGTTTGTATCTCGAATGTTCATCTCTTGGCAATAAGATGGAAAGTGCTTTTACAATTGGAAATATGGTTTTGTTGAAAATATTTCATCTGGATATTATTTTTCCAAATCCGCCACTGCAGGCATATATGTCATCACGTCCTACGAAACTGCTGGCATTCTATGATTTGTTAAAATCTTCTTTCGATTTTCAACTAAAACTGTATCACAACTTATAATATTGACGGTAATTCTGTTTTTTTTAGCTGCACCTTCTTTATCGTATTATTTGTCAAATGTGTCACGATCTCGTTGCATAGGAATGCAACGTACATCTGAAAGATATTTCAGAATTTTGGCACACCTTTTAGAATTATTCATGATATTAATTAATATCATGAATATATAATATCAATTAATTGATCACTTATTACTTGATGTTATTACGTTTATTTTAACATATGAGCTCTCATACATTAGAAAATAGTTCTTTTTGTGTAATCATATAAATCGGTTATTTTCGCGAGCGTTATTTAAAAATTTTGAAATAAATATCGTCTCTCGACAATATTTGCGCTATGCAGCAAAATATCAAGTGAAGAAGGTACATGAAAGTGCAGCTAAAACCGCAGATTCGATGCACCGTGTAACTTGAGATACATTATTGTTCACAGTATCGGCGTTTTTCATATCGTTGACAGAGAAATCTTGTTTGCAGAATACAACACATTGCATGAATAGTTATTAGAAATCACTGCGCATCGCTGCATGATTCTCGATAGATTAGTTTGTTAACCGGCTGCATGTGTTCTGTATTTTTAATAAGAGCATCGTTAATTAATTAACGGAATAGAGTAGCCAACATATTGACACTATGACGATAACTATACGACTCTACTTTCTTATTTGTGCGCACCTTCTCATCACATTCTCATCCAACATACTTATCTTATCGTTAGTATAATCACGTCTTAACACGATTAAGTGAACGATTAAGTGACTCGCTAATTTCTTACTATGGAAAGAAGCTCAACCGGTAGATCTGTAGATAAACCGTCTCTAACGATATACTTCTCTCAAACGCTCTGTATGTACTTTATATGCCCCTATATCATTAAGAAACGTCTTTGTCGTGAACGGCGCTCTTATCCTTATTCTTCGCACGTTCTTCCTTATCACGACTACGCTAGCGTATCCTTTATCCCTAGAGACCTATGAGACGGGTTACTATGATATGTGTCAGAGGTTTTTTTTTCAGTCGCGCTACCCTCGAGGAAGAAGCACCACCCCGAAATAGCACCTCCCCGAGTAACAGTTATTTTTGTTTTCATCGCACACTTATCACGTCATACTTCCCGATGTATTGTTGGCGTGGAGGAGAGTCAGGACTAAGAAGGAGATTGAGATAATGTTGGATCGGCTTAGACCTAAGTGTCTTCACAACGACTAAAGGAGAATTTGATTTTCTTGTAACTTATTCTAGACTGTATATACTTCCCCTCCGTCACGCGCTGTCAGGATACGACGAACAGGCGTTTAGGCGAACGGCATCCTCTTGAATAACCGGCTGCCCTGCCCGGTGATTCGTTTCTCGCCGGAGGTGTATTGGATTACGGACTTAATCTGATCTGTCGCCACCGGGCCGATGCATACTAGCGGGTCCTTGAAGTACGAGCAAACCTGTCGATGAATTGTCGAGATGTTAGGAACAGTTGAAAAATAATATTAAAAATAGTTTCGAAGAATCATGTTTGCAGTCGCTCAGATGACTCAACGTGATAGAAAATATCACGCGAAGAAAATGTTTTTTATTACTTGGAATATTTCTCCCTTTTGAAAAAAGTAATAATAGTTTTTGGATGAAAAGCGGTTAAAATGATCACTAATGACAGAGCTGAAATTTCGAGAGAGAGAGAGAGAGAGAGAGAGAATTTTTCTGAAAATATCAAAATTACTATATAAATTCTCAATAGTAACTTTATAAATTTCATTTTTCTTATATACAGCATATTTGTACATTGCATATGTATAATTAAATATTAGACACTTATAAAAATTAAAATTTAAAATAACACACAATATGCTGCATAACATTTCAACATATCTAAGCGTATGAAATTTAGCTTTAAAATTTAGTCATTAAAGAACTTTAATCGCTCCTCATTTAAAAACTATTATAAGCTCGACATTTCGTACAAAAATTTTTGTCTTAGAATGTTCTCTCCATAAAATCCCTTTAAACTATTATCGGCACATTTTGCAAGTTGATCGAATTGTTACCTTTCTAGGAGTTTGTCGGTGTCGTCTTTGTAGTTGACAGCACAGTCCACGACTGATGTCACACTCGCTTGACATAGTGCACTCCTCGTCTGCAACAAGCACATTATTTGTCACGATAAATTGTTTTTCTTCCGATCTACTCTCAGAGTTGCATTTTTCGAGAATAAGATACGCAAGTCAACGCACTGTATAACTTGTTCGAAGTCGTCGGCGGTTGACACGATTTCGTTTCGCGACCAGGCATCTCGGCGCACATCAAGCCGGTTTCGCAATCGCTATCCCTCCTGCAGAGCTCACCTTGTTTCATGCCGAAGTCGTAGACGCATGTTCCGACAACTGGAACATCACGATTATCTTCTTATTGATTATACAATGGAAAAAAAGAAAGGGAAAGAGAGAGAGAAAGATCATATTATTTTCAATTAATTTTAAATTTCCAATTTTCGATTATCAGAAATTGTATTATGATTATCTTTTCGTATTTACCTCCATCGACGTTTACGCAAATAGCACCTGGGCAACAATGATCATTGTATACGCATTTCCTCTCGTAGCAGGGTTCTTCTGTGGGTTCAGCTGCTTCCCCATATATGCCGCCATATCCTTCCTGCTTTATTTAAGATACATTTCTTTATAATTGCAAATAAAAATCGAAAAGCGATATCATAAATAGAATATAATAATTTAAAATAAAATTGTTTTTCACGCTTGTAATTAATGCTAATTAAATATCGATATATAGAAATATTTATAAGTGTCTAGTTAAAGGAAAGTTCATAATATGTTGATTGAAAATTATTCCATATCATAGTAAGATTAAGCTCGAAGAAGTGTAATAAAAATATCTTATGAAATGCAGATTAAACTGTCGCAATTTCCGAGGAAACATCGCAATTTCCAAAAAGTAGCATTATTATCTTCTCATTAATTCCTGTTTACTTAAATCATCAATTTTTTACTATCAAATGTTTATCGCGTGATGGAATTTTTCTTCCGCGGGTCAAATACAAATCAAACGATAATGGTTTTGATTTACTCAGAGATTTGTTACGTAATCTTGTTTAGATTATTTCGCATGTTCATTTTCCTTCATAAGCAAGAATGTTAATCATAGAGTGTTTAATTTTATTTTAGAGTGTTTAATTAATGAAAAATATTATCTAAAACGGAGTTGCAAATTTAATAGTGCGCAGATATTGAACAATCAATGGATCGTAGCTCTCTCTCTATCATGAGGTTGAAACGCAGTAAAAGTTTTTATAGCCGCGGTAATTCCGCACACGTCGCGTTGCGAGGGTGATTTTGTTCAATCTTCGGATCGCAATTCGCGTGGAATACCGAAGAAAAGCGGAATAAACGGAGTCACCGGAGAATTCTTCTTGCGGTTATGCAAGTGCAAGTGCACGCGACTCTAAAATGAAGTATCGATCGTGCGTGACCTATACTGCGGCATAATGTTGCTAATTAAACTAAATGATAAAAGATTCAAGAGGCATTTAAATACACCTTGAAAGTGTATTTAAAAAATTCAAGAGTTCTTGAGCTTTCATCTTTGATATATAAAATACGTTTGAAAAATGTGAGATATTTTCTAGATTTTTATCTTTGACATCCAGATTTCCATTATTGGTGCAAGATATCCAAAAGAATAAAAGAATGTTTAAGAGAGTATTTGAAAGATTCAAAGGTATCTTTGAATCTTTATCTTTGACATCTAAAATATATCCAGAGAGCACTTGAAATTTATGCATAATAATATATGTCCGTATAATGTGAAGATTTAAGACGGTGCATAAATTATAAATGTGAAGGAAACGTTAACGAAATGTTACCTTTTAAACATGTCAAAAGGACATTGCTTTTCTATCTATTCAATATGTTAGTCTAGCTATCATCTACATTTTCTGAATACCTGTAATAGCCCAGGACGATTTATATATCCACCGTGACCGCCGTAGCCGAGATTGGATAACATCTCAGGGCTGAAGCGGTTGAAAAGACCACCCCAAGCTTCGACACCGATGTACGCCGTGTTCGCCACAAGTACCAGCGTTATCGCCGTACAGGCCTTCATGTTGCTGGAGATACACTGATCGGCGCTCTGCAATCATTCGCGGGAGAGGGTGTTTATGCAAAATTGCGTGGCACGTTTAGATTGGATTTATCAAAAAGATTCATGGTATTAGCAGACATATGCAGTGTTATCAAAAAATGAATCTTAGACCATTACATATTATTGTGCAAATACTGAAATTACGCAGAAGATGAGCCTTTATGTTTGAAGAGTGTTTTAGAGAAAGCTTCCCGAATGTGAAACTTATTTTATGGCGTTTATTAACATATCATTTTAAAAATTTTTCTTGATTTGTTGGATTATTTTAGGACGGTATTCATACTCTATTCTTAAGATTAAATTCGTTTTAAATATGATATCTTAAGATATTTGTTAGCCAATCAAATATGTAGCTGTATTAGTATCTAAAAAATATATTTAAGACTATTTCGTTATAAGAATGGACTATGAATACCTCTCGGTATGATATGATAGCCTCTCGGGATTTTGAATGAAAAATCATATCGTTTTCTACGTTATTTGTTTTTGATTTGAAGATATATGAAATCTACTTAAGACCTTCTGTACGAGACTGGATCGCACTCGCACAGTGGTTTGCTAAGATCCATCTACGGGCTTAAAAAAACAGAACATTTGAATTACAAAACCGAACGAGAAGGAATTCGTTACCGTTTGAATTTCAACGAAATTTTGCATGGTCTTCTTTCCCTCTCTGCCATATCTCTCTTGCAAACATATTTTATTTCCGTGTTGTTTATCCTGACTGTTTTGTTACAAGCAGTGATCCGTAAGACGCAGCTAGCCGTTAGCATCGAACCCGTTTTATACGATGCCTTATCGTACGAATGCCGGTAATGCAATACTTTTACTACTTTTGGTGATGCAATCTTCTTGCGATTACCAATACGATTTCATAATGTAGAAGTGATAAGGGCAATGTCTTCATGCAATTGATCAATGCCATAGTTATTACTTGAACCTATGATTTACTGCTAGCGAATACTGCGGTTCAGATGTACGATTGTAATCTATCGCAGCATTAATGAAGTGATTAATATTATTAGATTGTGGTCTGAAAGCAGTCAATTATTTAATTTGAACACTTAAAAATTTAATCATGATATAGTAAGAAATGAAGAAGCATTCTGCGTATCATATCATACATTGAAAAGTTGCATACTTGCATTTAGCAATACATGCTAAGATGTATTTGTAAAAAATCGAAAAATGTAACGAACTGCTTTCATATTCCGGTCAAGGATAATTGTAATTTATGGTAGCTCAGTGTATGATATGAGTTACATTGGGTCAGTGCTAGCAATAACCTCGAGTAAATGATCGATAGTACTTGTTATTCTAATCTTTTTTTTGCAAAATTTCTTTGTTGCATTTAGTACGTATTTTTGAAATAGGGATCGTCAGTAGAGAAGATAATAATTAATAATATATAAATTTCATAATCTTAATAAATTTATATAATCTTAAGTTAATCTAAAATTTCTCAGGTTATTTTCTCAGTCAAACTAATTGGGTCATAGAAGTATCCAAGCATAATTGAAATTCAATTTTAACTTAACGTTTCTACAAATTAATTAATTTAACGCTGATTTTTTAAAGTACGTTATTATTACAGTGATTATTTCATTCATGAAAAGTTTGTGTCGAAACGACATCGTTAAGGATGTCCTTAAAAAAATACGGAATATTGTAACAAAACAATGTCCGTGAGATATTGCTCATGAAATCATGGTACTTTGAACGTTTATATTTTTTCTATTATTAAATTTAAATGATAACTTACAATATTTTTGCGCGCCCTGGCTCAACTTGCTTGAAGCGCCTTTGCACCTTGGCCGGGCAGGATCGACTATCTCCTGATGAGTAGGTTCACAGGATCAACAAGTCCTCAACGCGGAGTTCGCTGGAGGACTGAGTCCGTGCCGCGTTCGCTTCGGCAATCTATACTTCTACGTCGTTCCGGTTGCCATCACACGGGCGCATATACAGGGTGGCGCATGCGCCACAATCACCGGCCCGTCTTCCTTTTCTACCCTTTTTTTTTTCGCGCCACCCGATCACGACCTACGTGACATTTTGTTCATTCAGATCTTCGGCTTCCTCTCGCGTCTATCGAGCGACCCGAGATAGCAGGCCGAGGGAGCTACTCGAACGAGGCTTCGTCCCGAACCACTTGCAACTACTCACGCTGACGAATGACACGTGAAGCACTGATAATCATGCATGATCGAGTGGGACGTATAATGAATAATCCTCTTTTCATCTAAAAGAGTTCGTGTAGGCATTTAACAAAAAAAAAGGAAAAACAATCCCGCTTGACTTTGTTGCTTGTGCAGATTTTTTTGAGTTCTATAAAAGGAAAAAGTTAAGAGCGTCAAAGAGCACGTCGAATAAAAGAAAAACTGCGACTGCGTCGCGTCGGAATCACACGGTTTCGCACAATTTTTCTCGGACTACGGCTTCAATTCTCCTGCAGATTACGACATAATCGCGCTCCTCGGGACACCGGCTTTGTCAACAGACGAGTTCAGGAAACTCAAAACGTACCTCGCGAGTAAGAGCGAGCAATCTGTCTGCGAAAGGTCAGACATAATCACGTTCTCCGCTCGTACAAGCCTAACTTTGAGAAGAGTCGTCCGTGTCGTGGGATACCCCGACTTTCGTGCTTCTCATTATATTTACCTCAGGCACGTGTTCCCGAAAATCACGAAGACGAGCGGCCGTATCCCCGTGTTCCAGGACACGTCGTTGTCGTTTGTCGGGTTTACCTTGCTCGTTTCTAGCTTGGTCCTTGTCGCGCTCCTTACACCGCCACCGGTCTCGTTCTCTCTTGGATGTATTGATCCAAGGTATCCTGATGTGCCCGCCGGGCGGTCGCTCCTGCTCCATATACTTGCGCACCCCGCGCGAACACCCTCCCGCGTTACTTTCCCACGTTCATTGGGTTTACTGGGTAGTTATGAAGCAAGAACGAACTGCCATTGTTCAATCCTTTCTGATCGAATTAATACGTTTATCGATCGGCCAAATTTGAATTTTTTACTAAACGCGGCATCTAAACGCGAAATGATTTGAGATTTGTTGGGAAATATTCGGACGATTAGTTTTCAAGTATTTTTATGTTTTTATCTGATTTCTTGAATAAGGAATGACAATATACAACTTTTCTGTTAAGGTTTCTTCTGTAAGAACACTTTTATCTTGAGAAACGCAAGAAGAGTCTGTCAAAGTATTTAACTTTTGATGAATAAACATTGCTTCATTTGTTTTATTTTACGTTTTCTTCTTCTCAGTTTCTCAGATCTGTAAAAAAGTTCCTCAAATTTGTAAGAAAGATTGTCGACATAAGTTACTCGAAAATGTAATTGTGCTAGATTTCTCACATTTTCTTTCATTGCTGAGCCACTTTGAGTTGATCTCGCCATATGAAAAATTATTTTGCGCATTGTTCTCTTCCACAGCTTCTGATGCTTCAGCTTTAATATTTTTTTTAACTATTAATTAACCTTGAAATCTAATAACGGTATCGTAATTCTTTTTTTCCTGAAAAGGGCATTCAGTGGACATTTTCGCGGAGGTGGAAAACGAGTGGACAGACGTGCGCAGATTCTTCCAACGAACACACGGTGTGACAAATGCATTTATCGTCCGTGCATGGTGCAACTACTACCTGTGCAAGGAAATGCCAAGGCACACAGGTAAGTACACAAGGCGCACATATGCACCTTCACGTACGCATTGAGTCGCATCGTACACGTGTACTCACGCACCATTAAATTACCTTGCTTTTTCCCCGCGCCTCGATGTTCCTCAGCGTAGCTTTGAACGTTACTTCGACTTTGCGTGTTGCCGTTTAACAGATTCTGCACTTCCGAGAAACTTCGTCCACCGTGGAAAGTGCATTGTATTGCGGCGTAAAATAGCGCGCGTACGAGCGCACTGGAATGATTTATCCAGCTGAGATACGTTTGATGATCTCTATCGCTGACGTGAAATTTGTTTTCCATCGGAGTGAGTCGATATGCCACTTAATGGTCCATCCGAAGCAGTCACGCACCCTTTCTCTGCTGGCCGGAAATACTCATCGACTACCCATGAACATTTGCAGAGAATTAAATTTTCATGCTCTCGAAAGCGGTTTAACCGATTCATGTAATTGCATGACGTAATCCTTTCTCGTCTGGGTGAATTCAGTTTTTATGTACCAAACAATATCTTCCGGTGCGAGTTAAGATTAATTGCCTGTTTCGTAAATTGCTTCATGAAAAATTGTTATTTTATTTACATAAACAGAGCTCGTTTATTTCTTGTTGTTCGGAGTTCTATCAATTTTCCTCAAGCGTATGCGATTGACATTTACTTTCTGTATATTGATTTTACATGCAATTATGCACAATTAATACACGCATTTTGCTGTCCATATAAGCGTAATTTTTTGTTTTACGGGATTCAGAAAGGAGAACTAATAGCAGCCGTAATGCAATACTGATAAACGCGTAACTGTACAAAGAGTTTATTCCATGCTAGATGGAATAGCCGCAGGTACTTCACGCATGGCTACGCTTAACAGAATTCACATTCGAAGATCTTAATCTATAGCACATATTTCATTTCTTCTATCACCTAGACTCCATACTATCATTATCTCCTTTTATTTGCACAAACATAAGGTTAAAACAATATTTGTAATACACGACATAAGGTTGCTTTAAGATCAATCTAAAATGTAACAGGTATTTAATGATTTCAAAATCATGATTAATGGTAAAAAAAATAATACGAAACCCAACTGTTTTAGAGTAAAGTTGAATTAACATTTCGTTTTGCTTTCAATAAAGAGGAATCGAATCTAGTGATACAAAACGATATTTAAACTTTGAAGTGACTTCAAGTTCTCGCTACAGATAATACGAGTATTATGGAAATTACTATGCGTAGGCAAGTGCTCTGTGCTTTATGCGCTACCGTTTCAAGATTTTTATCGGTACCGTGACCTTTCAATATAAACATGTGTCGAACAATAGGAAGCACGACAGGAAGAATTATGAAAAGCGAGTGACGATGTTATCGGCACAATGACGTTATTCATAAGTAATGACGATGAGGATATTAAAAGTTCGATCGACTTGGAAAGCATTTGCCGCTATTTTTAATGGAAAGATTATCCCGAAGATTGAGGCGGTATGAATTGCGCCGTGACGTCAAGATCGTCGACGGTGTTTTTTATTTTTTCGCGCGGGGTGTTGGTGGAGAATAAAATAGCCATACGCTGTCATCGTATAAAAATGTATTCAATAAATAATATCTAACAACGAAATAAATAATAGACTCGTCTTTAAATGCTTATGTCTATACATGTCGCGATGCCAACTCGAATACTCGCAAAACGGACGGAGAAGAACATGAAATTTATTACATGTATAAATAAAATGTATTCTAAAATTCACACGCATATTCCTAATATAACGAGATTCTCATAAATACAAAAGATTGTTAATTATAATTAATTGACTTATTACATTAAATTGTTATAATGAAGTTAAAGGATTTTTCTCTCGACGAAGGCATCTTGTGTTAGAAATAAACTGGCTTCGATTTAATAAAAGGAACTGTATGGTCAATGTTATATTGAGCATCGACGTGAATCATGAATAATCCGCATCCGTTTCTCCGATTCTTCGTACGAGGAATATCGAATAAATGAACAATGCTACAGTTTCAAAAGTTACTACAGTTCAGAATTTCTGATCGTCTCTAAACTCGCTGCAAAAATGGCTCCTGCGCGACTACATACACACACATACACGTAAAGCTGAGTTTAAACATTGATACGCATAAATGCATTGTCGGGCGCTGGTCGTGCGCCGAGACGCAACGCCATGGACTGCTCCGCGGAATTCCATTTCGAAATTTAAATAACTCGCGAACCGAGTCGGCGCGCTCCTCTCTTTTTTTCCATCTGACTACTTGAAGCTCGTCAAGTGTAAGTCGCTGTTTGTGCAAGATGTATCTCCCATTGCACTAATGGAAAACACGAAGTAATGGATGCGTGGAAGCGGGCTGTCTCGTCGATTATTTAAAAATCGGGACAGTCATCCTGACGTTCGCGTGTCCAATGTGTTATTGCCGCGGGGGTGTTACTTAATTGAGTTTCGTACGCGCTCTATCCCGACGGAGAAATAAATTAGGCTTCCTTTGTACATTTATACAGAATGGCACCGGGTGCCGTTCACGTCACCACGGTGAAAACGTGATGGCGATCGCCCAATCTCTCAGACTCCGGTGATGCTGTGCAGCCAGGGCTTGAAGTAGGTCGTCCTCATGTATACACCCGGTAGATACGGAGCCGCACATTTGATGCCGTGAGAAACGGTCCCGACCAGGAACCATCTGCCGTCCGGTCGCTCCATCACCAGCGGTCCACCGCTGTCGCCCTGAGGAAGATTGTTAATACGGCTGTCTATATTGTTTGTCTCAAACCTGTTTTCGGGATTAACGTCATGGGACGGAAGGTGGAGATATTCACTGTCGCATCGGCGACGAATTGAAAGAAGTAATTGCCGAAATATTAGAGCCTTTTCTCTAAAGAAATGGAATCCACAAAGTGAGAGCAAGCAAGACAACTAGATCTTAAAACATATTTTAAATGGGCAATTATGTGGATATGAGTTTTTCGTGTCTAATTCATATAGCAATATGAAAATTAAAACGTGCTTTTTATTGGCAAACGTTGCCGAAGAATGAGAAGACTCGCAATAAGATAATAGCGGTAGTTGACAAGTGAGTAATACCTGTAATACTAATATGCGATTTTCACACTCCATATAGCCAGTAGAGTAATCATCGTGTTATTTACCGAGAAGATCAAAGCGGTACCGCTAAT
Organism: Ooceraea biroi; assembly: GCF_003672135.1. Classification (NCBI taxonomy): domain Eukaryota; kingdom Metazoa; phylum Arthropoda; class Insecta; order Hymenoptera; family Formicidae; genus Ooceraea; species Ooceraea biroi. The sequence continues at coordinate 6,832,539 of NC_039506.1, forward strand.
AGCTAGTACAGGCAATAAGCTAATGGAGTACAACGGGAAGCAAAGTCATTCTGCGGATTACCTCGCAAGAATCCTTCTGGCCGTTGGCGTATCCAGCGCAGAGGAAGCTTTCCAAAATCAATTTCGAGTGGCCGGCCGTTTGGAACATCTCCTGGCACACCGCGTTCTCCATTATGGGCACCTGGACCTCTTGCAGCACCGACGGCACGCCACCATCTGTCGAACATAACGATACCGTTAGCTTTGAGCTTGAGGCGACAGATCAACGTGCGAAAAGAAAGTCAGAAGCAAAGCCGAATTCGGGCGCGTAGGAGGCCACGCGAGAGTCATCGTGAAAGTAGTTACTCCGTTCTCGTCACGGTAACCCTGTTCCATTTTGTACTTTCTAGTCTTGTGGGAAATTTTTATCGCGTGAATCCCATACACCGATATTCGTGACTTACAATATAAAATTGAGCGCGTGGGATCGATACTCACTGTATTTAAGTCGGCCCCAGCCGGTGACCGTCGCCATGCGACCGGTGAAGTCGATACCTTCCTCCGGCATGCAGATCGGCACGATGTGCTCGTCGAATTGCACTGGTGATTCCAGCTCCAGGAGCGCCAAGTCATTCTCGAATGTCGCAGGATCGTAGCCGCGGTTCACGATGACGCGGCGAACGTTCTTGGTTACGCTGCGCTTCGACTCCAGCTCACCCGAAATGTCAAACTCGCCAAACACCGCGACCAACGAAGCCAGGAAACTGCAAATAACAGGATGATGTGCGATGTTACGTTCGCGTTTTTACGATTAACGTTAGTACAAATTCTTCTGTGGCTAGTAAAAGTTAAAGTATAAATTAAATATAAATTAAATACTACTAATTTGCTAAGATTGGACTTTGGATATTTAATTAATCCACGATACGTGAAAGTAAGGGATGGACATTGTTATCTTTTGAATATATAATCCTTCTATTTATCGTGTTTTCAATTTTTGTGGGGGAACTTTTATAAATTTATATATATAACTTACCCTGGTTGACAATGGGCCGCTGTTATAACGTACTTATCGGTGATAAGTACACCTCCACATTTGTTCTTCGTAAAGAGGCCGAGCCAGGTCGCCTCGCGGACCAATACCTGCCATGGCCACTCGCCAAATTGTGCGCCCTTTCCGCCGACTATCTTTCCCGCTCTTGACATCAGGGGTCTCACGCCGCAATCTGTCGGCGCAAAAAATCATTTCTATACTCCATATTAACTACGATATTAATTGTAGTGATAAATCATAGTAATACAAATTTTGATTTAATATTTGGATTTAATCGTAGGAATTTTTATGGGAATTTGAAACTTGTCGATCGCTCACTTACGAGTCCGAAAATTTGGCTCGGCACTCGTATCTGCACTGCTGTTCTCAGTCGCGTTCGTCAAAGTTAGACTCTGCTCTTGCAACGAAGCCTCCGTGCTGCTGGACGGTGTAATTGTGGTTTTTCTGGTCGGTTTCGGGCGTTTCGTTGTTATCTGAGGTCTCTTTGTCGTGACATTCTGCAGGGTGCTCGGTTTAGGTTTCGCAGTAGTCACTTTGGTGGGACGCGTTGGCTTCTCAGACGATAGTGGTTTTTGAGTGGGTCTAGTGGGTCTTTTCGTGGTCGCTGATGGCCTCTTCGTCGTCGTCGATAACGATGATGGTCTGGTCGTGGGTTTTCGCGTTGGTCTTCTCGTCGTGGTGTTCCCGCTGATTGGTCTTCTCGTCACGGTAGAAGGAGTTGCTGAAGGAGCTGTTGAAGTCGCTGTGGTACTATTTTGACTGTAGACCACATCTTTTAGGTTCTGTAGAAAGAAAAGGAAAAATGATAAAAATAGAATGTTCATTAATTTTGCACCTCTTTTCTATTTATATTATTCGCTAAATATTCTATTTAGATTTACTCCAATTTTTCCTGCTTCATCTTGTGTTATCACATTTTGATTGTTCTTAATTTTTACGTAAATAGATAATTGATGCAACAGTATTGCAACGACTAAAAATTTCAAAGCAAAAGATATAAGAACTTTCATAAGAAATAAAAATTTGTAAAGCTCTCCAGTTTGCTGTATGTAGCAATGATGAGACTTTAGTTATCTGCATTTATCAGAAGAGAGAGATTGCTCGTGACGTTCAAAGAGTTTCAAAGTTAAGTTGCATTTGCGTAAAACCTAAAGCAATCCGGAACACTGTCAAACGGCGAAAAACTTTCGTGGGCAAACAAGTTATCGCGTCGTTACCTGGAAGTTACCCTGCAGCGACTCGACGAGCTTGTTGACGAAAGCGTCCACTTTGTTCGTCAGTACGGCGTCTTCGATGAACGTGGGCGTAGGGATGTCGTTCTCGCTAATCAGTTCGATATCCGGATATCCGGTGTTGTTGAACGTCTCGACGATCGTCGGTTTCTCCTGCTGCGAGATCGGCACGGAGATGTTGAGATTCGGATTCCGCACCGGTGGGAAGTTGATGAGATCGTCTGGCGCTGCGGTCTCATCGTCGCAGGGTACAGTGCTGGTAGTGCTTTTCGTGTTCTCGGCATCGTCGTTTATGGTGTCCTTAAACAACCAATTAATATTGGATGTCGACGGCTTCAGATTGAACGTCGGCTTGTCGGACCACGAGGAGATCGTCGTCCAGACTACGGGCTTCTTCGTGCTCGGTCGCTCCTTTGTGCTTCCGGTTCCCGGTGCGATCGCCTCGGTGCTCACTGGACCGATTATCGGTTTCGCACTGGTACCGTCTTTCAGATTGACGCTGATGTAACTGGTGGACACCACGTTGTTAGTAGCCACACTGGAGATAACGGTGCTGACATTGTGCGTTATGGTGGTGGACACGCCTGGTTTTTTTGTGCTGATAGGTCTGATGGGAGTGGTTTTACTTGGACTTGATGTAGGCCTGATAGTCGCGCCGGGCTTTCTTGTGATAGGTTTCTGAGTTGTCTTTTGCGTAAACTCTGTTCCGAGTGGACCAAGAACTATCACTGTCGGTGCTGGTGGATTCGTTGTAGGCCGACTGTCGGAGTAGCTGCCAAAACTGCTGCTGCTACTGCTGCTAGAAGCGCCAGAATATGTCGTCTGCGTAGATGGTCGCGATGCGTAAGAGTTGCTCAAGGTCGAGTGCTGTGACGTGTAGGTCGTTTCGGTAGGAACGAGCTCGTAATTGTAATACGTCGAGGAGGGCCTGTGAAGAGAGCTAGGCTTGTAGAAAGTATAAGGGAAAGTCGAGGTCGCAGGCGTAGTCGGCCGATAACTCGAAGAGCCAACCTTCACGTGATGGGATGGCTTCGAGGTCTCGTCAATGCTCACCCAGGCCTGAACCGGCGACGAATTAGGAACCGGTAGAGTCACCGAAACTTCTGATTTCGGCGTCGTGTCGTTCAAGATGGAGATTATGTGATTGATGGCAATCTCCTCCTTGTCGAGAACGTCATCCTTTTTCTTGTTGCCTCCTGATGGCAAATCATACATGATGGTCGGTACTCTTACTAGCTCGTCTTTCTCGCTGGTGGTGCTCATTGGCGTGGTAACCTCGGGCTTTATCGAATTCGTTACTTGCGTGGAAGTCTTCTTCTCGATCGTGTTCACTTTCTGGAAGGTGTTTGTCATGAGTTGCGTGCTAGACAGATCGCTCGTAAGCTTTTGCGTGTTGGCATACATCTGAGTCACCATCGGCATCTTCGTTATCACGGCCGGTGTTGATTTAGGAGCTTGCGATGTGGATGTTAACTCCATCGTGGACGACGCAGATTGCTCCGGGAACTTGATCCAGATATCCGACGTGCTACCACCCTGCGTGATTCTCTCACTGATCGTTGTTTCGGTGGAAGGTCGGAAAATCTCGTCTGGGTTGTTCGTTTCCTCGAGCATCGTACCGTTCTCGTTCAGCAGTATCGTCTCGGGATCGCTGTGATTGTTGCCGAGTCCGTGGGAGAACAACGCCGGCAGCTGATCTACCGGATCCGCTATCTGCAGAATCTGATCGGGGCTCAACAACGTGGTGACTGGATTCACTGCAGACGTGTCCTGATGGTCGTGGATATAGTTATTGGACTCCGAATGAGTCAATAATCCCGGTAGCCTCAGATCGTCAATAATGTCTTGCTGACCCAAGAGTGCCGGGAAGTTATCAGCCAAGTGGCTGACGTCCGCTTGCTGGGGTAGTTGTGTCTTCTCGGCATTGTTTGCGACGTCAGGTGACGGCAACGGTGACGCAGAAGCTTGATTCGAACTGGATAGCTTCGTATATGTCGTCTCGCCGCCGTTCGGACGATTCGAAATACTCGGTTTGTCGGTGTTCATGATCTCGTCTGTCGGCGGGACCGACATGCCGACCGGCGTACCGTTCGGATTCAACAGGATTGGTATATCGGGCACATGGTCGATCTGGTGCAGGTGGAAGAGCTCCTGGTTGCCGGGAGACTCGTCATTGCCGTTCATTGAGCTCTTGGGTGGCAGTTGACAGCACGCACCAAAGAGGAAGCCGTCCATACAGGCGCCGACGACCTCGCCGTTGCGTCGCGTGCATTCGTAATTGAACATGCATATCGCTGGCTCGCTCGACTTGACGCGCGATGGCATCAACGGCCGACACGCCTTCGGTACTATCGTATAGCCGCCGAACAGCTTTCTACCTGGAAAATAAACAGAGTGAAAGATTATTCGAGGATACATAATTTTCCTTTTAATGCTTGCGCCTTTATTCTATTCGAATTGCAGTAATAAGCGGAGAAATTAAAAAAACATGTGAAAGTCTAGGAAATACCTGAGAACTATTTGTTGTACGATCTAAAATTATGAGTAGAGATTGGAATGAAATTATTTTAACCTTGTGACTTTAATGTTGCAATGTGCATGAGGCTATTCCGATCTTAACTACAAATTATTTTAATATGACTTTATTAATAACTAGGTCTTTACATTATTGAATATAAACAGTCTAATTTAAAAAAACGTAAAATAAAACTTTCGAGGCGGAATCAAGGAATTTGCCCCTTGAAGCTTGAGAAAGAATTAGATCAGGGACGAAATAGAGTATTTCGTGTAAAGAGATGCATACACGATACTTTTTGAAATGCGATCACAGAGTTTACATACACAGGGCCAGAGAATTTCCAAATAAATATAAAAAAGGGGGACTTTTATAACGATTATAGAACGAATCATTATATTATCATTCTGGACGTCATGTGCATGACGCGAGGAGGAGGCTCCGAAGATCGCTCCGTTTGGTATTTGGGTTGTGGAAAGTATAGCATTCACGTAGCTCGAAACTGTGTCCCAATCTTCAGTTTATCCTTGTAAAGAAATCAGATCGATGATTTATTACGAGATCGATATTGGTTACCGTATGCTCATAGAGGGAACGTTAAATAACCGTTCAGCGCATCGACCGAAAATATACGGACGTCATTTATCTTGCAACGTTTTCCACCAGCGATGTTACAATCAAGATACAATCAAGAACGTTGAGCAACGAGGCAGGGAAGCGAGTGAAACACAAACGGGAGTTTACATGGACATTGATTTGTTTAAAAGAGAAAAGAACGAAAGGAAAGTTATATCGCTTCCACAAATTATCTTTATAGCTTCTTTCGCTAATGTCCCTGATACTCTGACGACATGCATCCTCTTGCTCATTTCCTTCTCCCGCACGCGAGAGAAAATGTACCCCGTCGATATTGAGTTAATATCGGGATGCGGCGGGGAAACATTGATTAAGATGTACGCCCATTTGCGCGTGTGTTGTGTTTGCACATATGCGGCTATCTTTTCCGGTTATGCTTAGCTGGCCAAAGCATAGACGAGCAAGCATGTAGGCTCCACGCCGCACGTGCCTTCTACACGCTTGCACGCTGCCGATATATGATGACCTACTCCGCGATCCGTCCGCAATGCCTGTCTGGATTCTCGCGGCCGACGTTCCAGATTTTTGCTATGTGTGGACTCTCCCATCTTACCGATCCATGTCGTATTTATCACCATCAATATGCTGCATTCGCTCATCGTTTCTAATAGCGCGTGCTCGGGGAATACAAATGTCTAAAACTTGCTTAGAGTCATCTGGAAGACATCCTGATTTTCGGACGTCTTTTAGGCGTCTTGATACTCCTTTTAAACTCCCGCGTTGTTACGTAAGAGAGAGAAATATGTATAAAATAAAAGCATATAGAATAATAATTCTAAAATAAAAATAACGAAATTTGTAATATTATTTGTATTGTCAGAACAAGATTACATTCGATTATAGATAGAATGATGAAGTTTGAGTTCCTTCAACTCAACAGGGACTTCGAGAATTAAACTCATCGCTTGGAGAGCTTTGAAACGAAAATACGCTGGTGCGTAAAAAGGTTTGTACGTTTTCTACCGCGAGCGCGATTACTTAACTTTCTTTTCTACGCAGCGTGGAAAAAAAGAGTGGACAATTTGCAATTTAGATTAACCAAAGGATCATGCACAGTCCCGCGAAATATGAGTTCGCTATGTAATTTGCCTCTGTGTGTGTGTGTGTGTGTGTGTGTGTGTGGAAACGTTATTACGTCTATTGTAGAGGCACATAAGACACGCCACAGTCCGTATGACAATCTGTGCAATCTTTATGAAAGTACAAAATGCGTGATGTCTGATTAATTAACGCGAGTCGCGTGAAGTAACACGCGAGCATTCATGGCTCATTGTCGATTTTCATGCATAATAAAGCACCGCTTAAAACGGGAAACTCTGCATCAAAGATGTACAATTCCCGCAAGCTCTGCAGCGAACTCTGAGAGTTATTGATGCGAGTTAAATCGGAAGCATCATGTTGCGCCACGAGCGATTTCGGTGTGTACATTTCGCGTAAATTTTTAGATTATATAGACTATATTCTGCATGCTCGAAAACTCGAGTAGGTTGTAGTTCAGTTTATTGATCTCGATCGATAATTGTGAAGATTGAGAATAGAGAATTCTTGTTATGACATTAGGGTGTCATGATAAAAATGATGATGTAATTTATTGTGATTTTGCTAGCTTCTTATTGACTTAAATGCAGTGTCATAACGAGTGAGATGTACTTTAGATAATAAGTAGCAGCGATAATTAACTCGCTGCAAACTTTCTGCCTATGTATGCATTTCCCACGGCACGCATATTTCTTTGCGTTGGCAGAGTACAAGGTGCACTCTGAAATAAGTAAGGCAAAAAGAGCAAGAATAATGTGAACATCATCTGAAAGTTGCTATTATTAAGGAGATTCATTAGTCTGCATCTTATATTACTTTAACATGTACAAAATAATTATGTAGACTCTCATTAGTAAGCAAAAATATAAACTGTTACATTATCCGTTGCAAGTTTTGCATCCGACCAAGAAACCATCATACGCGTATACATTGATACATATTAATAATAAGTTTTTACTTGGATTGTATATTAATTATTTAAGTAAATTCAAAAAAGTTTTCTTGATAAAGTACGTTTGTCCATGGTTTTATCTTGGTAAAGTACATGATAATTTGTACGTGGTAGCATATTCAGAGAAAGTTCTTTCAATAGATATCATATAATTGTTCAATATAACAAATGCATTGAAGGTGTAGAATAATAGGTGTCGCTGAGAAAAGTGCTATATGATACACTATTGCAAAGCTGTACATATTACGGCGAATATCGCGCGCGTCGCTAACTCTCTTGACACAAATCAACCCGCGAAAGTGGAGAAAGGTGAGTTTCCAATATATAGGGCAAAGCCGTCACATACGCTAATAAGTATTCAAATGCACTCACACGTTCGGTATGCACTGACTTGGCTTGCAATAATAATTTCGAGAATATCGAGTTGAGAGAGAACAGCATTTTTAGACTTGCGACGTTGACACAATTTTGTACGTGACACACTCGACAGATATTTTTAGATCTGTTGTCAATTCATTGCACAAAATATTTTACAACCACTGGCTGTGTAAAAATTTCATAAAAAGTTTGGGATCAATTTTTTCCCTGAAAAGTCTTGTATGACGCCATCGTTCGACAAAAGTCGTATTAATATTGAAGTGGTTAATTAAACTTAACAAGCAAGCAAAATTTTGTGTAATCTGCTTACGCATTATGAAGCTTGATTTATTAATTCGTCTTTTATTAATCATGTTAAATAACTTGGGGATATCATTAAAATGACCGTCATATTTTCATATTTACTATTCATAAATACGCATCTCTATGACTGAAGTAACATCCGGAAATTCTGGGATGCCTATATATCCGGAACGATATTGCCCGGAACGTGTGCTGCTTTCAAACGTGTATCTTAAAATTTTCATTTGCTTTACGCAAGCGGAAATAACTCTCCCGCGACTTTCGAGGGGAGACGCGAAAGATTAAGTAGAATTTGGTGTCAATATTTGCCGTGTTGGCAAATTCGTAAAAATCCATAAAACGCGGCTCGCTAAAACATGAAACACTTTAACACACCTTTCCGTCGACAGCGACCCTTGACCTTCTTCTCACGCTCGCCGGAAGGGACCGAAAGCGGCATATGTATATGTAAGTGTGTGTGTGTGTGTTGCATGTGTGTGTATGGTGCATGTATGTGTATGCGCGCGCGAGGGACATCGATATTCGCGCAGCTCGGCAGAAAATCGAATTTCACCTCGTCCGTGCCCTCAGCGCGCGGTCGGAATAAATGGCATACTGCGAAAAGCTTCCTCTTTGACTCCACCTCTTTTTGTTGATTTTTCCTTAAAGAAATATGGAAAGTAGAATTTGGTGTCAGTAATGACTGCCGACTTGAACGTATCATTTTGCGGTACGAACAGTGCACTCCGTGGCATGCATATTAAGGTAGGAAGAACAATTTGTAAAAGTAGAAATCCGAGTTTACCTTGTTTCCGCATTTCTCATGCATCCATTATTTTTTAATAATGTGGGAGACATATTTATTATATGAAAATGAATGTACTTGAAAAATAATAGCAACTATTACCTACTTACATGCTCATTATTTTAAGTTTATTGTGTTGTTTCATATATTTTTTAAAATATTTTTTTAATAATATATAATATATGTGGAAATAATATCAATTAAGTAATTACCTTCATTCTGAGGTGTCCAGGAGTAAGAAAAGGTGCATGTCAGAGTAAGCAACATGAATAACAGACAGAAACCTTTCTCAGCAGCCATCTGTAATAAAAAATATTAATATATTAATTATTTAAGACAAACATTTTTTCTCAAAAGATTTATGTCAGTCGTATCAAAGGATTAACTAAAGTGTTAAATTATAAAATGTTTCTCAAGCCTAAAGATAGCTCTACTTTAAGTGAACGTTCATTTATTTATAAAAGCGGCCCTTGGCACCAGCTCAACGACGGTCTTAAGGTACCCTTTAGTTTTAAACCTGACTATCAGGTGTAAAAGGTGACGCAAGAAAATATGCGCTTATACAAGTATTATAAAAGTGGATATAACTTACAAAATAACTTTTCTTGGAATATATGTATTACGAACATTCTCTATTATATTATGCATTAATATATGCCGCATTAATATAAATTAATAAAAAGATAATTCAATATATTTCAATAACAAATATTTATCTTTTTCATTTTTATGTAAATAAATTTAAATATAAAATGAGAGAGAATATTGCTTTGATGCAAGATATCTATTTCATCCATTGGATGATGCAGTATATCTATTTTATTATTCGCTTTTTTAAAATATTGAGTAAAGAATTAATATTGATTTGCATTAATTGGCACTCAAAGTTCGCTCCTTTGTAGATTCAGTATACGATACGATCATTCGGTAGTCGTAACTTTTCAGATCTGGTTACCAGATCGACGTACATATTTGTCCTTCGTAACGGTACCAGAATATCAGCCTTTCGCACGTACGCCAGAAAAACTGGAAGCCGTTAAGAAATGATACATTCTCGCCGCGGATTTCCCTAATCAACTTTATCTCACGAGGTGAGATAATCTCACTGGTAACTATATATTTTCGAGAATCTGTAGGCATCTAATAATACATTTAATTATATATATCATATATAAGATCATATATATAGTATTATTAGAGAAAAGTTATATACAACAGTCTCTTTCTAAAAAATTTAATTATATCATTGAGTACTATAATGCAAAATAAATAATTGCTGTTTGTGAGATATACATTATTCACTGTATTGAAAACTAATAAGTCATATGATGTCATATTGATGAAATTGTCATATTAAATTTGTTACGATCACATATACACATACTTCTACACTATGATCCTCAAGATGAATGCTATTCTGTACGCATTTTATGAAAAATGATCTTATGGTAAATAATATTGGCGTTACACACACACACACACACATTTATGTTATTTTAAATTATAGATTAATTTATGATTCGACGAACACAATGATTGATATTTTAGCAATTATGAAGAGTAGATACAAAAGGTTATCCGAGATATTTATTCCAAGGGATATTTTATACAATAGATTAACACTCCTTTTGTAATGCTTATACTTGTAAATATGGGAAAAACGCAATAATAGGATGCATAAATATAAACAAGTTTATTAATTTAATTTTAAGTTTTGCAAGAGGCGAAAGGTCAACATTTCAATCAGTATTATAATTTATAAAAATACCGATTCGCAGTTCATGCATATGTAATCTGTGCTACATTTCAACATTTCAATTACCTATAATAAATTTAAATACCAGAAATTATGGACGACGTTTTAGTCGTTCAATTAGGTCAACATTTAATCGCACGTCTGATGCAACATATATGAAATCACACATGTTCAATTAATATACGTGTATAACAACGTTAAGCGAGACAGAAGCAAAATGATATCGTTAACGAGAGCAAGAAGAAGAACATATTCTCCTCGCCTCCTCGCTTCTGCCTCGCCTCTGCACTCGAAAATCTGTCGAAATTCCACGGAAGGTGGAGAGATGCTGCGCACCTTTCACGGTGATCGCGAGTCATGAAAAATTGATGGGGGAACGTTGCCCTGAACCCGCGTGTCTCTTCCTTCTTGAGAAGGAGTACCGCGCGTGAACACGCGCGCATATGTACGCGTCGCCCGTACGAGACGACGAGCGTGTATCCACTGCATGCGTGTACCCACAGTGGAATCCCGTTACAGTCAGTCACACAGGCTCGGGACGTACGGGACGAAGGAACGGGGACGTGGCGTCGAAGGAAGCTGAAGGTAACATCGCCGGGGAGATCTTCGGCGGGGAGCGGCGGTACCCAAGATGGGCGAGACGAGCAACGGGCGAGAAAGACCAGAATGAGCGGCGTCGAGCTGCCGGTTGCTTTAAACGCAGGTTCACGAAGGCACTGCTGACCCAGTTACCAATTCGCCCCCGTTCTGTCCCATTCCCAGCGCGGCCTTGTTAGCCCATTCAGGCCCGTCGTACGACGTGTCATGCGGACTAATCGCCGCTCATTTAAATCCCAATCAGGCGGCGGAAGCACGCGGATTCTTGAATATTTCAGACTCCGCGTTCTGATATCCTAGTTCGGGGGTCACCGAATACTCCCAAATCTTGTATGACGAGTTTTGGCAATAACTTCGGACGTTGATGGATTGAAACCGCGAGAGAACACGAGATAGGAATTGGTTTCTATTTGGGGTTACTTATCAGTCCATTATCGAAGCTGTCTCGTTCACATAAAGATAAATTATAACGGTGGGAATAACTGGAATTGCTGAACGATCATTTCGACATAAGTTACGGCAATGATTTCGTGCATATATGGTCCGTCCGTGTCGCTCTGATTTTTAGTACGTTCCGTTAAAGTGAAGTGTTACACCAGGCAGGCAGGACAAGTAGATGTGATTATTAATCTCTGCGCTTGTTAACCCAAAACTACGAAATATCCGGTCAATTTATGTGATGCCGACAAAATGTACCATAATTATGCTAATTTCATTAAATGCCGGTGGATTATGCTAATTAAGTTAAATATATATCGGAAATCGTATTAAACGATCTATGCATTTGCATATTAAATAATGCCGTTTGATTTATTTTGTGTTTAAATGTATATTTTATAATTGAAATGCATATTCCGGAATAAATTAACCAAATCACTCGTTTTATCAATTCTGAGCGAAACTCGTAGCAAACGGTGCAGAATGGCAGATTATAGACATTCTAAAAAAAACATTAAATATACGTACTAATATATTTCTGTCTTCGTAGTAGGAATTTATAACGTAGAAATGACCGTAGATTACACGCATACAATGCTCTTAATTATTAACGCAATCCAGAAGCATAAATCATTCCATTAAGTGCAACGTCAAGCGTAAGGTTAAACACACACACACACACACAGCTTCGTGTGCAGATTTACCTTGATTCAGAGTCGATCGACTCGCGATAACGACGTTCTGTCGCTTTAACGTATAATATTACGGTTGCACATGTATATGAATTACGTGGTGAGAATGTTACACCCGACGCGTTACGTGGCTGATGCGATTCTTTCGTTTCGTTCTGCACATGGTATGCGGAAATCACTTTCGTTGCGGGTGTTCCGTTTTCATGTACAGTTTTCCAATTGACGTCTCCGATGATGAACAAAAGCGTGCCGCGGGCGATAATCATTCTTAAGCAACAGCGCGCGGATACGATTACGACGAGAGCTGTCAGTTGCGACGCGTCCAGAAAAATCCATTTTCCCCTGCCGCTTTTCATTCGCGGATCTCGTTAAGATTCTTGCATCGCCATTGTCACGGCGAAGCTATTCTGATGAGGACACATTAAAAGGGTCTTTTACGCGAAGAGTAATACTCGAAGTCTTTTATGCGAAGAGAAGGATAAGAAGGATTGAACTTTAAAGAATCGCATCGTCGATTAATTCCATCAAAACACGATATTGGAAAGATATGAACAATAATCGATTCGAGAATTCATCACGTTTATTTTTGATGGCACCTCTCGTTTCATTCTTTCTTACGTTTCTCGTTGAAATCAGATAACGTTCTGTTTTATTTATCTAAAATTAGTTCTTCTGGTCCCCTACGTCGTTTCGCGCTTTCATCCCTTATTGATCGCCGGCAGTGCAAAACCGACGTTACATTCCGGCGGACATTACTTTCCGGGCTATCTGCCGCGGCGATCAATGGCGAACGAGTCCTCTCTCGGCGTACTTTACCGCCGACAGAGGAAGATGCGCGCGGGAATTTTCTGCCGGCGAGCCGGAAAAATATCCGCGCGGGAAAGCGCGACGGGTTCTCACGGGTTCACCGCCGTGGATCCACACGCTCGTCGCACAGATCGTCCACAGTGATCTCGGCGAGATCCGCCGATCGCCAACCTCGACCTCTGTCAAGTCAAAGGAGTCGAAAATTCTTCCGCGTTCATTGGCCGTCCATCAATGCCGGGGTATCGTGAGTGTGAGGTGAGCAGCGTGTGCGTTGCACAGGTATGCGTGTAGAGGTATTATACACAGGACCTCTTGGAGAAAGCTTAGTTCGGTATCTCTCGATTATTGGATCTGGGTGACCCGATTGCACGAATCCTCGACAACCTGTCGTGGGTATTCACTGAGCTCGTCAATGACTCTGCTGCTACTGTTGCTGACGATCGATCATACGATTATGCGTGATTGATGGTGCCGGAATGTACATCAAAGCGTTAAGACGAAAGATCGCGGGATAGGGACTAATAGTCTACCTAGCTAGACTATTAGTCCCTAAATCACTATAATTTGTTATTAATTGTTATTATTTGTTATTACATTTGTTATTAAAGATTTTAAATGTGGCAAATGTTAATGGTATCTTTGATTTGCGACGTTTTAAGTGTAAATTTTACAAATGAGAGGGAAAAATTCTCGTGCAATCTAAGAACCTCGTTTTCGCCGCGATTCATTTCTCGCTAGTACAGGCACGACTTGAATTAATCCATTAAATCGAAATGTCTTTGGCCTCCATTTTCTCCTGACGAGTGCAAGCACGAGCGTCAATTATCCGGACAACAGTGCGATAAAATTAGCGAAATAATCCGAGAAAGTAGGAAACTCGTGCTATTCGAATGGAACATAGAAGTCGGCGAGGAGATCGCGCGAAACTAGACCTGGGACGAGGATGCGATCGTAAACGGACTCTGCTTTCACTCGATCGTTTAAGACATTTCGAGCGCGATCGCTCGTGCAAAACTGATCGATTCCTCTTGCGCTCGGTTCAATGCGGAAGACTCCAATTCTGACGGCCTCGTACGAAACATTGAAAGTGACAGTCATTATGTTGTGTATTGATATTATTAATTTGTCAATGCCGAAACTGAAATTGTTATTGAAATCGTTTTATTTTTCTTCATGCCAGTTTATCATTTTATAATTTTGAAGATATTATTTTGTATCTAGGTTTTCTTATATACGTTTCCAACGTTAATTCTTTTATAATAGAACACACTTTCAAAATTTCAGATATTAGAAGATGGATTTTAAAATATTCTCTATACGAAAACTATTATATATTATATAATACAAGAAATATTTTTTATGTATTTAAGTATCGCATTTGCCGCGTGTTCAAATTATCTAAATTATTATAGTTCATCCTCTGCGCATGAAACTGCTTTGCTGAAGAATTTCTTGTTTGCATGACCTTAATTTAGACTTAGAAGGCGCCACGTGTTGCAAGTGCGATTCTCATCCAGCGAATGAACCGGTAAAAAGCGTCACGTAGAAGCGTTAAGTGCACAAATCAGCCTACATGATTGGAAAGAGCGACAACGAACTGTCGAAGCGTCGACAACCGTTACGACCCGCCGCCACATACCTTAGGTACACATCGAGCGTGCACACACATGAAGGATGTGTGCGTTAGGCGCTGCTAGGGGTCAACGTGAGAGATCTCTCGTCCGTTGGGTTCCTCTTGGTTTCTCGCTACGCATGGAGGAGTTATAGAGAACCTTCGAAAAGTGAAAATAAGTCTCAACTCATTTACCCGTTTCGAAAACTAATTACACTTTTACGACTTTCCATTAGACTCATAAACCTTTCAGTTTTTCTGCTCCCATCTGGATCAAAAAGACATCAATGAGCAATGCGGGAAAGAGATGAGGTATAGATGATGGATCGTGGCACGTGGAAACCGGTGTGGCAACGCCAACCAACCTTTACCACTTTCTTATCAGCTCGACGATTTTAAATTTTCATACATAACTGTGCTCGCGGCCGCGTTACAGGAGTTTCGTCGGTTTCGTGCGTGACGGTTGTTCCGCGAGCATTAATTCGCGCGGCGCCGACTTCAACGTGACTCAAGCGTGCGCTTCACGGTCGGTGCATTTCGCGTCGGGCGTCTCTCGTCTGTCGGTGAACGAGGGCAAATTCGCGTGCGGAGCGAGCCAGGTCGCGATTTCTGTTACTTGCATCATCGATTTGTACGCCGGAGATACTTCCTGCTACTTTCGGCGTCTAGCTCGAGGAGACGCGTCGCGCGCTCGCGTTTAACGACGCGTGGACGAGCTACATGAAAAGAAAATCGAGAAAAGAAGTCAAAGAGGCGAGGGAGAGAGAGAAAGAGAGAGAAGGATAAAGGGAGACGGAAGATTGAAACGTCACGGTGCAACGGAGCATGAGGAATAAGCCTCCACGTGTATCGGAATGCTTCGTTTTATCACGCCGCCCAATGTTGGGAACCCGGCTTTCTCCCGTTGCCACGCTCGAATTATCGTGCTTGCCGATTGTGCTGATTCTCGATGACGTTCTGCTTCGGATGGACAGTGTTTGATTCCTGGGACTCACGTGTATTTGCCGACATTGAATTTTATAGTCGCGCGATTACCTCGTGTTGCACTTTCTCCCGCGAGATTAGCTCGAATTTGCGACGGCGAACTGATGAATCACGCTGTTTGCTTATGTGGACCACGTGGGTTCCGTAAATAATAAATAAGTTTAACGGTATCGCGTTGAAATCCTTAAGTAATTCAATTTGTTGTCAATTATCGAATTCTTAAAATAATATAATTAAATATCGTACATCTGTTTCTGCTAAATGTTTGTCAGGTAATTCGTTACGATAGTTCTTATCGAGACATCTGTTGAATCTCACGCGAATGGCATCGGGAACTTCCCTCACAAGACACGTAATTCTGTAAAATCATTTCTATCGTACGTACATACGTATCCTTTACTCAGGCGCGATTAAATTTCGTGTAATTCACGCCACGCTAAGTGCAAAACTGCTTTAACAGCTCCCGAGTCGAAGGGGATGTAATGCATCATGAAGATCGAGCAACTCGACCTTTCCGTTAATCTCGTACACAGGGGAAATTACCTCGCACCCGCTCCACCCACCGTCGCGTCATCGATCAAACAACCTTTCTAAGGCCGAACCACTTACCGTGCAACGCATTAACCTTTGGAGTGCGACTGAGAGGGCCCGTGTTAAGCGCGTCTCATAACGTCGTCTTGATCCCGGCAAACGAAGTCCACGTCCGGTCTTCCGCACGTGCGACAGATAGAGAGACAAAGAGAAGGAGAGAGGAAACGCGACCTTGCCCTTGTTGCGACCGTCCTCTGCCGCGTGACTTCCTCTTCAAAATCACTGGTTCCCTCCGCTTCCGCACTTCCTCACTGAACTTCCTCTCGCCTTGCCGCTCGATTCGGATCGGCACGGAATCATGCGCCGCGTGCGCAATCGCGAGTTCGAATCTCGAAATAATGATACCGGTACTCCCACGATTATCGATTTCTCTTTGCCGCGCGTGTTGAGTCACACTCGTCGATCGTCAGCCTGCAGGTGACATCGGCGGATCCAGTACCCGTTTTCGCGCGAGACTTATCGCCGAAACTGAGAAATCGCGTTTGATGAGGTTCCGTCCGTGAGTCTCACGCGCTCGCATCGATCTGTACCGCGCGATCGTCGCGATCGTCCATCCGGCTAGCAAACGGGATGGTACCTGTCTGGCCGTCGTACCTTGTGCCACAGCATGTGCTGCTGGAGTCGCATGGCTAAGTCATCAGCGGCGCCTTCGCCGAAGATCGGTGGTGGTGGCCGGTTGAGCCGATGGTGGAGGTCGTTTATGGTGGAGGCAACATGCGTTCGACGGAAGCCCGATCGAACCAGAAGAGGGGAGACCTCACGGTGGAGGACACGGAAACGTCTGGCGAGGGGAGAGCCGCGGAAGGAGAGTCATCGGGGGAAGAGACAGAGAGAGACAAAGAAAGGCAGAGAAAGAGAGGATGCCAGGAGAAATCAAAGTGGGTCAGTGGCCAGGTCACGTGGAGAAGAACGGGGCCCAACGTGCAGGACGGCGACACACTGTCCTACTCATCCAGCGGCCGCTCTTGGTCGCTCCAGGTTTCTGTCTGCCCATTCAGGAAACGCCGTCGCCGATACCACCGTGAAAATGAGATGTGATCAACGCCCGTCATCGACGGAAAGGAAAGAGCCTTCGACGGGACTGTCAGACAAGAATGAGCTCGGATGGGCGCAATGAGAGCGTATAGTCAGCTGACAAAGTCGTTGACAAGAGGCGATCAGGATTGACGATGACGATTGACCATCAGCTGTGATGTTCCGCGCTGCGTCATGAGTACTTGTCGCGCGGAATCTCTATTATTATTATAATATTATATATCATTGAAAAACGTCGCTCTCGTATCAGAATCACGTCGGTGAAACTTTTCAGCACTCCAGATAATTTACCGTCGCGGAATCACGTCGATGTTTTCAACTAAATGCACTGACAAGCATCGCCGAGAAAAATATACGGTATCGTTACGGGTTCCGTAATGCGCGTGAAAATCTGTTCTCCAAGTAAGAAGCGGTTAAATGAATTTCATGGCCGCAGTTTCATTCTGCGGGAAATGTATTTCTGGCGGAAGATAAAATTCCAGTCATAATAATGTGTTCGTTCTCACGTCCAAGATAATACATTTGCAAAATGATGATTATCAAGGTACTGCTACAGGTGCTTCCTGCACCTCGTTTAACTCGTTTAATTTTTAATCAACATTATAGACGATGGCTTTTGCAATAAGTAATCGAACACTGAGTCGTCATTATCATGTCAGTGCAAGGGACTTCACATATTCTAATTAAAATAGAAGCGTAACGATGCGCATTGCCTTTGAGCATTGGCCTGAAAGAGATAAATAGGTTTTCCTCGTTATGTTAAAAAAATTCCAGGGCGCTCCGTCTTTGTTGTAACTCTCATGGAGGAATTAATAAGTTTTTCTTATTAAGGTGATGTAGAGCGGAGAGAAGCAAGCCGTAATGTAAGCGTAATTTTTCCGCTGGATTACAATGTTATCAACGGCCGCTTTCAAGCAAGTAATTAATAGACTAATAATATCCGCATTACCTAAATGGTTAATTATGAAGAAAGAAAGAAAGAAAGAAAACTATTCCCACATATAAAAATCAAATTAATACATAAGTTTTTGACTAGTTCAAGAATTTGTCAAAAAGCCGTGACGATATTCTTCCAAGTGTTGCACAAACATAGAAAAGCACTGTTTAAATTGTTGAATTCTTCAGATATTTTATTAATCTTATAACAATAATTATGAAACGACTAATTTCTGGCGTTTGCGTATCCTTGATTTTCCTCGTTGCGTAGGAGCATTTAATGGTGGCTCTTGCTTTTAGAGATGCAAAATGATAATTACAATAACGTTACGTGGTGTTACGAGTTGTATTACAAGATGAACGCGCGCATTGATCGTCCATTTGATACAAAGTCTGTCCCTTTAATGATATTACCTCATTATCGCTAATAACATACGCTAATGAAATGAGGATTATCAGATAAAAACCGTACACACGTACACATGTATTTTCATATATGTATGCATATCGACGCTGCATAGAACGTTGTTAATTAGCGGGTTTATTTCGCGCATTAAAATTTGTCTTCTTATTTTTAACCGGCGTCTCGTGGATTCTCCAGAGAGATAAGAGAAAAGTGATTTTCAAAAGTAGCTCCAAGCTTTATCACGCGTTGAGAGAAGCTTGAAACCCTCATAAACGCTCCTCATTACTGCGATAATGGTGCCGCGAGTTGCAAGCGGAAATTGCAATATCGTCTAATCCTAATTATTTTCATGTTTCCAGCGAAAGCGTGCGATGCGCAAATTTGGCCATACTAAGCCGGAAAATCACTAGCAAATCTGCATGCGTGTCATTAAACATTTATTGAGAGGCTAAAGAGGGGACAGCAAAACCTATGCATCAAATGCTGCACAGTTTTCACACTTGAACTTTTTTTACTTTGATATTTTATATGTATTCTCTACAAATGGATTGCATATCTTAACGTTTCGCAACATGTTATACGTAATACCGCCTACTCATGAGAGGTATAAATTATTAATTGACCGTAAAATATTTATCATTTGTTGGAGCTATTAAGCTGTAATTTGTACACGTACGGTGTATATCGCCGTTTATTGTTTCACTGCTCATTAACATAATCCGTCTCCACAAAGGAAACAGGTTACACTCGTAATCCTATTTGTGTAACCGGAGCGAGACGAAACGTTTGACAAGGCTTTCGCGGATGGCAATTCGCTACCAGGAATCTTAATTGGCACGTCACGTAGTCGAATTTCACTTCATTTCGGAGTCAAATGGACATGACTGTGTCGATTTTGTCTGATTAATCATGCGAGTCTGTACCGACGTCGGAAGAATATAATATTTGTCCTTTCGCTTATAATCGTACATTTATATGTAAAAAATTGTACAAAAATAATGAGAACAATAAATTTATTAATATTATTCACTAATATTATTATTAATAAATAATTAATAATTCTTTAAATAATTTTTCTTTAAATAATGCTTCTGTAACTATATAAAACTATGTAAAACTTTTGCAAGCTATAGAATATTTTACATTTTGAGATGTTTTTATAAATATTCATAAAGAATTACTAATTATTGATAATATTAATATCTTTTCAGATACATAAATAGCTAATGAAATATACATATAATTAACATTTATATATAATTTTCGTGTTCGTTCACATACTCTTAACCGATGTATCAATACTTAAATAATTAGTAGTAATATTCAGATAATAGCATATATCATAGTAACATTAAGTATACACACCAATTCATACATGACCTTAATAGATACTTTATCTTCAACGTAATGAACATTTGTTATCAATATTATAGTTTTGATATCGAGCAATCATAATCAGTTGTAACGGGCTGCTAATAGATTTTGATTAGAGCTCACTGTAGGAAACATAATTCATGGCAACCGATTCAACAATTCTAAAGCAACGGCAACGCGTTGTCGTCGCGGACGTGCATCAATAATTGACAATTGTGTCCCGTACGAGAGAGGTGAAACCACGAAACCATTTGCTTCCCGTGTAATCATAATGAAATTATGACGACTCTTGAAGAATCCATATGTGGCTCTCTTAAACGCAGCCTTGCAACGCAGGAATGCGTAATTGATAACGGTCTCGGTATGTTCTTTCACTTCAGGTACTGTTTTGTATTAATGCTCAACCACGCATTCGAATAATTTCGTTGGAATCTGGACTTCCTCATATTGTTGCTGAGTCTGTTGCAATATTCATTTCCCGGTTGATGTTTAGCAAACTTTGTATGTTTATCCCTCATGAATTCCTTAGATAACTTCGTGGTATATTACTATTATATAGTATTAGTATACTATTAGTACTCGTGAGAAAAATCATGAAGTAGAAAATTGAAAAAGTAGATGCTTGCTAATAGTTTGAAAGCAATTTTGAAATACAATGTTGTATCATAGTATAACCGACCTTGCACTTTTAATAATCGAATAAATAATCGATCACATACTTTTTCTCCTTGATTATGTAGTGTTACTTAAGTTTTATTATTAATGCAGAGTGTCTCGTAAAAATAGCCTGACCTAGGTTTGCGATAAAATATACTGCAAGGGGAGCAGGATTCTGCAGTTTATATATAATTTTGCAGCCCCAAAGTTTTTGCCAGTCGTTCTCTAAACAAACGACACTGCGCGAAAGTTTTACAAATTTATTTTCACAGCTGTTTTTGCCAGTGCATCTAGGCGCGCTCTAAGTCTCTAAGTTTTTTGATGCTGAAACCTTGAAAACTCTGTATTAATTTTATTTGTTGAGTGTTGTTTACCGGTAAAATTACAAACTTAGAATACTACTCAATGTCCATACCGATCACAGAAGAATACGTACAATGTTCTATAATCAAAGCAACACAACTGTTGTGCGTCTTTTCGGTCAAGGTAATACCGGGAGTAGAAATTTACGGTGCCTCTCGTGGTGTTCTAAATCATGTTAGACTCATACGGTACTCTAAGCCTCATCGGTGACTTTTGGATGAGAGAATTCCAGAGCGGTGACATCTAACATCTCTGTTCACGTTTGTCGGAATAAGCTCCAAGTGTAAGACCATCCTACCCTCCTGCTGGGTCCTCTTCATCGTGTAATCATGGTCATCGAATTAACTTCCGTTTTAGGAATACATCTTTAGAGAGTACCTAAGGGTCAATCCTTGATCGCAAACGTGACTGGCTTGAAGTAGGTCAGGACCTGTATCTTTCGGCGCACGGCGTCGTCCATCATTGAATGGAATCTCATTTACTTACGAGTACACATGCTCCACGTGATCGCCTCGTTACTGTGTTCCCTCCTTTCTCTCTTTCTCTTTCTTCTCTCTTTGCATCCCTGTGTGGGAGATACAGCAAATTAATGCGCGCGACATTCTCGGTTCCTCCATTGGCAAACGCGAGTATTTGCGCCTGCCAATGGAGGTAAACATATGTTAATCAATTTAATTGCTATTACTTCACTTATCACTAATTACGTTGGCTAATTTTTGTTAGACGCATCCGGCATTCGACATGGTGAACGAGTTAAGTATTAACGCAAGATATTAATATAATTTGTTACAGTCGATTCGCGCTGGCGAGTGAAACTACGAATTATCGGATGATTCTCCCCGACTGGTGTGTGAACGATTCTTTTCTCTCCAGAACATGACGCACGCGGCAAGATCGAGCACACAAGCATTGACCGTGATCGTGACTTTCGGTAAGTGGGTTAAGGCCCGTGGCTCTCTGTAAATGTATTTTTATAGAACCGAAAAGAAATGTAGAAAGCAACATGACGTTATCGTTTGTTATCGTCGAAACTCGATATACCGATCACATCGCGTGCACAATGCATGAGCAAAATCAACAAGCCAGACAATAGGCGAGCTATGTATTATATTAACTCTGGTTTAGCTTTGCAATAATTTGTGTGATAATACAATGTTGCTAGTGCTAGTATTAATTAAAGGAATTAATAGAAGCGAAATCACGATTATGCTATAAATTATTATATATAAACTGGTATATTGTTGATTAATAATTTCAATTTACGGTAGGTACTTCTATGAAGTATACTTGAATTTATGTATCATCTTATCTGCCTCGAGGCCGTTTATGTACTCCTGATATTATCATAAGTAACATAATATATACTATATATATGTGGTGGAAAAAGCCACATTACATGAAAATATCAATTTCCAGATTTCAAATGTGATTTGATGATAAGGTCTTTAATAAGCTACAAATTTTCATACAAAACTCTCTCTTTTTCATTTAAAAAACACCAAAAACAATCCCAATCTTTGAATGACAAATGCTCCGCGATGATAATTTATTTTGTCGTCAGAAACATGTGATTTAATACCGGTCTCAATTTGAAGAAATGCGTAAGTGGAGGAAGAATCTTGTCTATCTCTCATCACTCGTGCGTCCAATTTGGCTCACGGTTCGCACGTAGATTTAAACGAGTCTCTCAGTGAAAGATCATCCTGAGAACAGGCTCCGAGACGCGCGAATCTCTCGCGGCTACCAGCGAAATATCCGGAAAGACTGCGATGTCGACATAAATCCCAATTAAACCGCTTCATACGCGCTGGTCGGAGACACCTGTAACCGACCTGACCAGATCCCGAGACGCGATATCACAATTACGAGAGCGACGAGAAGTGGTAGAGCTACCGCGCGCGAAAGACACTTTGCGCGACGCCATAAATTCCCGGGGATCGTTACAGCGCCTAATCCCAGGGAAGATCCGAAGCATTTGGGTCGCGACGCCATGGCCAGAGAGGGGAAACAATCGATGGTCATGACCCAGGACATGGCTGGAAAACTAGGTCAGGATTGCTCTTTCACGTGATGCGCACGTTCATTTTTCCCTCGCTTTGGACGCGTTAGGCTTCCGTAAACAGACGCAAACGTCGCCTCGTTTCTACCGATATCCGGTGAATTTGCAATGTACATTCCTCTTGGTTTCTCCATATCCCTTCTTTGTGGAAGGATAAAAAAAGCCGCATGATTCTCGTTTATCTTTCACCAGATCAGGTTGCTCGCAGCGCAGTTATTCTGCACCACGTCCAAAATATTTAAAGTCCTCCATCAGTGGTTTCCATAAGTTTTTCGCGTTTCCTTGTCGGAGGAAGACATGCGTGCTCGTTCCTCAGAAACGTCATCGAGTATCGAGCGTCACATCCATGTGCGTCACGTATACGTGAAATTCTGGCGACGTCATCGCGAATTACCAAGGTCAGACCGTGACCCTGCGGCGCGGCTACGCCGGGTCGCGCTGATCCTGAAGAAAATCCGTTGATCGATCACCGGCGCGACGACGTCGTAGCGCCGACGCACTTCGCTCTGCCAGGCAGCTTGCTATCTCGCTGGTTCCATCAGCAGCACCTCACGAGACCGGGAACGCGGATCAACCGTTTCCCACAACCTTCACGTGCACTATTTTTGCGTGGCCGATTGGTCACCCAGCTGGTCACGCTAGTCGCCGCACGCGGCTAAAGTCTCATCATCAGATCAAAAGTGTGCCGTTTACTTTTCTTTTCCGCACCGGTCTCGTACACGATCCATGAGAGATATAAATCTATCTCCGGTGAAAATATGACTATCAGGATACAATATTTTTACATATTTACATATTTAATTACTTTGCACCTCTTAACCACTTTTGAATGTTCGCCGCGCTTTCGAGCACACTTTTGCATGCTTGTATTTGATATGCTAATTTAATTTACTCTTTGACCTATAAAATTATACGTACTTCTTTGAACCGGCCATTGCAGATCGGAATGAGAATGGTAATGCGTCAATGAGTTTTATGAACAATTAGTTTTCTATGCGACAGGCAAATGCGCTGCGTAGGACTAAGACGGTAAATGCGTGCGAAGATAAAGCGAAAGGTGTTACGTGGAATGGTTACGTTTCCTGGTGAAGTTTTTCTCGAAATATACAGGTCATTCTGATCTCGAGCCGGGATTAAAAGGCGGCGCCTTTTTCAGCTGTGCATTGACGAGGAATTGAGAGCGGTGCGACGAGCTGTGATAAGAGGCACAAACTTATGATTACCTGTCGTGAAAACACGTACTTTCAAGAGTAAATAAGATGATCGCGCGATTAGCGAAGCTCCTTTTAACTTGCGATTTTTGTCAGTCCTTGGGAGAACTCGAGACAGCGTTTCACTGGTGCGTTTCAATCTTCCGTCCCCGCTGTTTTATTCCGCGGTTCATTTACATTTTGCAACAACAGCTAATTTGCATTTTTCCTTCCGAACTCTTCTCCACGTTGCGGCGTTAATACCTACAATGTAATTAACGACGATTCGCTCTCAAAGACCACGGTCATTAAACAGACTTTCCGAGTGCGATCTGCATCTACAAAATTCGCAGAAACCGCTATCAAACCGCGAATTTAATAAAGCTGGTATCAGTGATATTCTGAATCAAATAATGCTTGACAGAAAATATTAATATTTTCCCTGCCAGTCTCACATGTTATTACCTCATAATATTTCATAATATTCATTTCATATTATTCCCTCATCATGAATAAACATGAAGAACATTTGGACTATCCTGCATTTTGTTGCGATTATATTATATCTCAAACATATATTTTCAAATTATTTTAATTACGAATTCGCGTGTATTCCAACGATCGTGAGACTTTCGCGTCGCAATGAATCCGCGAACGCGGCAGGTTCTAATACAACTTTCACGTATATCTCACGATAAACCCACGCGGAATCCCCGCGGTCCGCGAGTTTCAGCGTTTATCCATGTTGTCCCGATTAAGAGGATAAAATTTCCCGGCTTACGACCGCGCGACGTTATTATTCCTCGTCGATTTGCATTGACGATGCGACGCGACCGCCGGGTGAAGGCCGGCGTGATGATTTGCCGGCGGGTAGACACGGCGGTATAGAGGTACCGCGCCGGCAGTTTCGTGACTTCATAAGGAAAAGGCGGAGGTAGCTGGCTTTCTCCAGAGCCACTTAACCCGATCCAGTAACATCCATCCACCGGGCCTCTGTCACGCCTGTGACATTTTCAGTAGTTTTGCATCGGTCAGCGTACCCGGGAAAATCACGAGGCGGGGTGCGTGAGCGCGAGAGCGCACGATTTTTATCTCTATCATATATAGCCTCTGTTGTGTGCCAAGTGAAATTTTCTTCTCTCTCTTCCTTTTATAATTCAATATTTTTTTAACATCGGATACACAGTTACGAGACATCTATCGGAGCTTTCTCCGTCTTGTAGACGAGCTTTCCTCGAGCTCGTTTAATAATGGTGACGCGAATGTTTTGATGGCAGTATATAGGAAGAGTGTTTTTTAATTTATTCGTCGCTACTGTATCCTCGAGCGGATTTTACGGCGAGTTTATTGGAGATACTGAGGAAGCAGTTTGGAGTACACTTCGCTAACAAGCGTTAATATTCTGTATTCTATTCATAGAAAACTTTCAAGTAAAATTATCATTATAATTATTTACCTACTACTATTATATTATAAGTTTAAAGATATTGTGCTAACTTGTTTCTTAAATGTAACGCGTAATATGAAACTTGAACAAAAGTTTCAAGTACCAACGCGATGAAAATAATAAGTTTTAAAGGCTTTCTCGCAACATGTCGGTGGTGTAATAATACCTGAAAACTTTTTCTGTTTTTAAGTAAGATTATTAATTTTTTTAATTTACGAGTTTAATTATTACAAGTCCCTGACCTAATTTCTTATATTTCTTCTTCATTTTCTTTTGGTGTCAATGCATCTAGTTGTTATCTGCATCCAAGCTTATCAGTTGATTTAGATTAATGTTGATTAAGCGACAGGTATCACTCAAGTAGTTAATTGGACGTTTATAAATGATTGATTTTTTCAATATGTGCAATATAATTACAGTATTCGTTAAAACCAGAATGACAAATAAATGAAACGACAACAGTATTCCGGAAGTTCTAATTTAATACAGATGAAAAAGCCGAAGGATGAAAATAGCGAATGTGGTCCGACGGCGCGGATTCTCATTGCAGACAGCTTCTTGTTTAAATTCTTTTTCTTTATTAAATTAGAATCTTGATGAGTTTCTGCAGATCATTCTTGACAGATATTCTATACGATAGGATTTCTTATTTTGCTTTGATATGTCAGTTGAGGTTCCGCAAAGAGAAGTCGTTAACAGTTTTTTTGAAATTTACTACATCTAAAATTTAAAAGCACTAGTACAACACAGGCGCATGCTATTTTATTTTTCAATATTAATAATATTTTCGACTAATAATATTCATCTATATTTATTATATGCACAATTATCACACTCTACCAAATTGTTAACCTCCACGCGAAGACATTTAACACGGCTTTTTTAAGAGTGGATTTGGCATATTGCGAAGAGATTTCGACGATTGAAAATCCTTTAGATTTATGCCCGGTTTCTTCATACTTCTCAATAGCTATCTTTCAGATAACTAAAAATTTATTTTCTTCATTGAAACCTCTGATTACGTACTTAACGGATAGCTATTCTTTATACTACTCACTTTTGACACAAAGTGTCTAGAATGTTATTATAAATTACCATATTCTGTCAGGTTAAAAAGGTGAAGAAAACTGATTCTACGAGATATCTTTTGGATAAAGTTATCGAGAGGTGAAGAAATTGGGCCTTAGAAATGAAAAAGTTCTAGCCATTAAAATTTTTTTCTTTTTCCGAGGAGTTCTGTGCTATTTATATTGTTATTTGGTATTTGCGAATAGTTCTCGACGATTGAAAACCCTTTAGATTTAGAAATGAAAAAATTCTAGCTCTTAGAAATTTTTTTCTTTTTCCGAGGAGTTCTGAGTTGTTGATATAATTATTTTTTATATTGCCTAGAGGTCTCTGCTATTGAAAATACTGTAAACTCAGAAATGAAAAAGTTCTACCCTAGAAATTTTTTCTTTTTCCGAGGAGTTCTGAGTTGATGATATCATTATTTTTTATATTGCTAGAGTTCTCTGCTATTGAAAATACCGTAAACTCAGAAATGAAAAAATTCTAGCCTTAAAACATAAAATAGATAAATAAGATAGAATAGTACATTATTCTGGTCTACAATTATATTTTAATTAAAGTGTAGAGCTTATTTCTGTAATTTCTCATTCTTATTTTCTAGAGCACACTTAGATACTCGAATATCACGAATAAGTGCTGGCAATTATAAAACTTCGATATCGAGGACAGTTTATTTATACGCAATGTTTACGTTCTGTAGATCGTAAGTATAATAAATTTCAAAATAGTCGAGTAAAATAAATTGGCGTATCCATCTGCATGAGATCGAATAGCACGCAGATTACGTTGTTGAATTTATTACGGTATTGCGCCAGGAAAAAGTTGTCCATATAAATCCACGTAAACATTATTTTAATAGACTTATTTATCAAACGCTCGAATCACGGCGTTCCAATGAATTGCGTGAAGGAGAAGAGAGAGAGAGAGAGAGAGAGAGAGAGAGAGAGAGAAATGGAGAAAGGGAGGAAGAGAAGGAAAGAAAGAGAGTCACATTCCGAAAGAATTGTATTGCCGTTCAAATCGACTGCAATTGTGTTGCGCTTGTCCCATTAAACATAATCTAAAAACGCGATTCCTTTCTAGGCCGATTGCTGTTTTGACCAGGGAATATCAAGTGCAGTTGTTTGTCCTCGTAGATCTCATATAGTGAACTAAAGTATGAATACAGTGAACTAAAAAATGAGAAGTAAAAGATGCTTGCCGCACAGAAAGCATTTTGTAATAATTCCTTTATATATTTTAATCAGAACTTGCAAAAAAACAACAAAGAAAATATCGAAATATCGAAATTGTTTCAACACTTTTTCGGGATAGATCTTATGATGACTGTCAATTAACAGAAGCAAGATGTTAAAACAATCATCTGACTCTTGGAGAAATGTGCAAATAAATGACTTTGTCTCCACTCTTTATGTGGTGACGAAAAAAGACATAGGTGAAAGCTTTTTATTTAACGAGAAAGTTACAATGTAATCTACGTAATCTGTTCTTTTTATTTGGATAAAACACAATGATCTTTTCAAACTCCCGTTATTTCTGTCGCTTTGCTTTGTTTTACGATTAACGCGGTATAGCGTGTACCAGAAATTCCGTACATTATTACTCTTCTGTACACATCTCTCTCGTGTGATATGTAGTTTTGATGAAATCAGGCCACACACACAGACAATATTTGTTTAGGACAGACAAATTCACAAATTAAAATTGTCGTCTGCAGCTAGTCGTTTGAGATTGACGGAAGTAGTAATCTTTCTTTCTCCATTTGCAATTACAATTTAAATTCTTGCTAAAGTGTTCTTTCTACATGACATTTCTGCTCGTAATGAAAAAGAGTGCACTGAAATACTTTACTTAAGTAGAGTTTTGTGCATTCCCGCTTGAGACTCAAAAGGGATTTTTTTTCATGCGCTTCTCCAGTGAACTAACGTTCTACTATATTTCCTGGCATTCTAGACCTTTTAAAATACGGTCTATTTTCACGTATTAAAAAAAAGTAAAAGACCAGAGAAAATGTTTCTTTATGCTTCGCGTACCTCCATTAAGCCCTATGAGATGACGGTGCCTTGAACAGATGTTGATAAAATTTTCCTTCGCATGAGCTTCGCGCTCTCGCTTACACAGATCCCACGGATCGAGGAATTCGTATTCGTTCTGGTACATTTAATGCGAATCGGTTTCGCCGATACGACCGTACGAGCAGCCAGCAATCGCTTGAAATACAAGCACAACGACAGCATCGTCATCGAACACGTATCATAATCGGCATCTGTGATAATTAATGTAATAACAAAATAAGTGCATTGAGCTTGACGGATCAATGGCGGTCAATAAACTTCATGATTAGAAGCTCCATCGAATTTTAACTGTATCTCGAGAGACGCCTTTCACGGCTGGTCGACTGGTACCTTTTACACGGGAAGGGAAATTTTACCGATTGCTTTCCAGACGTGGATTCATTCGATCTTTAACGACTGCCAACGCACCGTTAACATCGGGAAAATTTATAGCCGAGGAGAGTAACCCCGTGCGATGCACGCACTTAACATTCTGTGATATCTGGCGTGAGAAATACGACGAATAAGACGCGCGAACGCTATCAAGGCTCTCTTTATCTCGTGAAAATTCTCACTTCCTGTGCACGTTTATAACTCGTCTTATCGCTTTTCTCGCTTATCTGGCATTCCATAATGCTTGTATGTAGAATATATTACATATTTAGAGTCCATCCTGCTCATCAATCTCATTTCTGTCTCGATTATATGTAGAGAGAAAGAGAGACAGAGAGAAAGAATGTTAATTGTAATTATATCTTAATGACGACATTTTTCAGGAATGTTTGCTATTCTGACAAATACTTCTCTATAGATATTGAAATCAGTATTGAAGGATGTTTATTGACACCTCTCAGGGGATCAATTTCCAGAAAGAACTTTTTCAAACGTACTATAACGATATGAAATTTTCATGTAACGTTGGCGGCGTTCCATCACGGTCTCGTTACGAGTTTATCGAGGATCCGCGTCCGCTCATTAAAGCGGCGAACTCAATTTTGCAAAATTCCTCCCCTCGCCTAAATCCTCGGTTACGCTGGCGCTCAGACCGAAGAGGGTGGGCGTCCGTGCAACGCGCGTGGGCGATGTTCGAAATCACGAACTCTCTTGCTGTGCAAATATCAAGCGCCCACACTATTGTTCGCGGTGCCATTTGTTGCGGGGATTTGTGGCGGAGAATAATGCACACGGATGTAGCAGAGGGGTGAAATCACGGGGTGCACGGGAGGGCGCAGACTGGTATGATTTTGCGGGCGCGGACGATCATTTTTAATGCTCGTCTGGTAAACACAATAGCGATCGTGGTGATAAGGGATGAAAAGCGGGTAGGTAGGTAGGTGAAGAAGAACATCGCACAAACCGTACCACGCCAATTCGATCGATACCAAATATTTACAGGTGTGTCGAATCGCGTTATCTCAACTGCAGCATTGTTCACTGCGCATTGAGGGCGGTTTTTATCTTCGTCTTTAACTGGTGAAAAGTATTGCTCACGAAGCGAACGTTAAATCGATGTGAGTTTAAATATTTCATGTAACCGGATTGAACGTACATGAATTGCATTAAAGTTCTGACGCAATCGCGCCCGCGCGAGCGAGGGAGCGAGCGACGGTTTTACTAATCAAAATATAATGTAATTAAAAATATAGTGACATGCAATGTCTGCGCGTAAACTCCCATTTCTCTGCAACGTGCGGGAATAAATTACACGCATACCAGCGTTGCATACGTGTAGTTGCGTGCTCACATACACAGATTTATATATATGTATATATAATAATATTTATATATTTATATATATAAATTTTTTTCTATAAATTTAATTATAAATAATATCTTGGTATATGTGTAGCTCGCGTAATACAACTGCGTTCATCCTCCCGTTTTCCAATCCAGTTAGACTTGACTCGCAATTGCATCGAGGATACGTAAGATCGAAACGCGCGTAATGAGTCGCTCGCAAACGAGCCGTTACAATTAATGAGCACACTTTTACCTTTATTTTAATACCCTCAGTTCGTTTCTACTTGAGACCAGACTCAAGTGAGCACGAAACGAAGTCCTCGATGCGGAGAGGGGGCACAGAATTTACAGAGAGCCGTAGTGCATTTTCTCTCGATCCTCTCTGCAGGATCAATCGGGATAACTGGATATTCATGAGTTTCGAAGAAGGCATTGAAATTTCCATGAAGATCGTTTTGGAATTATTATGGAAATTTCGAATAAAATTCATGAGAGAGGAATTGATGATCGACAATGCGGAATTTTGAACTGGTAAAACTCGCGATTCGATCATAATTTCTTGTTTTGTGAATAATGACGTGCTTATTGTTTATTGAGTTGCATTCGATAATCGGATATTTTAATCAATTACTCAAGGAAATTGAGAATAATATTTTCGCTTTTAGTAATTTCAATGGTTTAGGTTTACGCTCTATATATTCTGCGCTCAACTGCTTGTATATTTTGATGATTTACAAATAAATAAAAAGACAGTGTAACGTACATGTTTCGCGTAAAGTTTGTAGTTTTAATAACAATATTTCGAGAGCAATAAAAGTTTTACGTATATTCATGGACAAAACTGATAAATTAATATCAAACTTTTTATAAAGTTAAAATTATCGATTTAAATATATACTACATTATTGTAGAAAATATGTTAAGTCACATAACAACATTTGCACATAATTTTTGTGTATACTGTAATTTCTGGAAACTTATGTTTTACTATATCCTTTTTTATACAAAATAGATAGAAATATCAGGTTTTGAGCAAACTGAACACATCAGAAGAAGAATGGTTAACGGTTAAATCAATATGTTTGATAAAAAGAGGAAATACAACTTAGGAATGCTGTTGGGTACAAGAATATTTGAGAGATTAATTTATCCTAAAAGTGACAATTCCAATCTGGAATTAATGTTTTACAATCTGTTCTAAGATAAAAAAACTAAATTGACCGAAAGTTTCGATCCTCTCACAGTTCTCGCATTAGTTATCACCGGTAAAAATATTAATCGTCGACAATATTTTCACCAGTCCACAGTGTTTCTGGTATCGCGAATCGGCGGTATCGGTTATCGTCCCATTGCCGAATCGTCGCTAGTTTTATTCAAAATTCGCGGCTTCACTCGCGAAATTGAATCAGTGGCGCCACACGTCGTCCGTATTCGCAACACGCACACAGATTTCCATGAATCCTCGCGCTGGTTCTCTTAATTTTTCCACTAGATTGCACTTGACTCACAGCTCCAGAAGATGGTGCATCGATCCGTCGTTTGGCGGTCGTTTTGAATGTTCATAGGAGTCGACGCGGCGCGAATCACAAGCGCAAGCGCGTGCTTCCGTCGCGATGCTCAGAATTGCAGAATCTGATTGATCCACTCGCGAAATTCTGAGATGCGCGTATAAACACCGGGTTGATTAGGTGCGGCACAACCGATACCCCAGCTGATGATTCCAGCGAGGATCCACCGCTTATCTCGTGCTCTTTGGATGACCATGGACCGCCGCTGTCTCCCTGAAGAATAGAGAGTTGTAAAAAGTTAGGATTGTTAGTTTATAATATTTTACAGGATTTTATATTAAACATTTTCGTCCTTTTTAAAAAATTATTTTTAATGTGGTACGTACGCGACAAAATACATAGTTGTATTTTGTTCAAAATTGTATGTATTATACATATACTATACAATTGCTATTTTGATATCTTGGATTGATAAATGACAATAAATTTTAACAAGGACATAGAGACGATGAATTTATATTAATCTGCACAGAATTGTAAGTAAAACAAGGACTGACCTCGCAGGAATCAAAGCCACCGTTCCTCCAACCGGCGCAGATAAAAATGTGCGGAATGTGCTCGATGTAACCCGCATTTCTGTACATCGCCTCGCATACAGTATTATTAATAACCGGTACTGCGACCTCCTGCAGTACGGACGGTAATGGACCCTCTGCAAAAAGATAAAATACTACTCTCAAATATCTACGTAATAAATAAACGGCAAAAAAAGATTTATTTTACTGTCTAGTAAAATTACGTTAAAATTATAAAATTATAAAATTGTTAAAGTTTCAAGCTTGTAATTTTCATATTAATATTATTTACAAAAATCGGTTTTTTATTCTGAATAATTTCCTTCGATTTTAATTATAATTATATATTTATTACCGTCGTAAAGTCTGCCCCAGCCAGTGACGTAGGCGGTGTGTCCAACATACGTTTCATCATCGTCCGGCAAGCAGATCGGTAACACGTTCGGTTGGAAGGGTAAAAGGGGCTCGTAGAATCTCAGTAAGGCGAGATCGTACTCGAAAGTCCGCGCGTCGAACTGCGGGTGACTCGCCACGATCTGCACCCTTCTTTCCTGATAACCGTAGGGCTCGTCTTCGTTCGCCAAGTCGTGTTCACCGATCCTTAATAAAAGATCGCTAGGTGGTACGCTGCAAAATACATAATAACTTTTTAGAAAATTGTCCTCATAGATTTTGTTATTTTACAATCTCGCGTTTTAATTTAAATACCAAAATTAAAAAGAGAAGAAGCATTTTAGGAAATAAAATTGTATATCAAAAAATAAAATTTACACTTCTGTAAAACGCATTAATAAAACATAAAGATATCTAAATAGCAGGTAAAAAATATGAGAATATCTGCTTTTAAAAAAATTGCACGGAACCCCTTGTTACATTTTATTTCATCAGAATATTGTAGCACCCCCAAGCGATGGCCGTGATTTTTTCGCTTCTCAAATAAGCTAGATGAGAAAATGTTTGTACAGGCGGGAAACAATCTTTTTTCATCGCGCGGGAGGATCGTAAGCGTGGTCGCGCTGTCGCGAATGGTCTTTGCGCTGCAACGTTAAAAGAACGTCGCTATGAATGGCTAGCTGAGATATCATGCCAAGGAAACTCGATTATGAGTGTCACAGCGACGGCAAACACGGCGCTCACCTTTCGACGCAGTGCGCCGCAGTAATAGCCCAGTTCTCGTTCAACAATGCCGCGCCGCACTTGTGCAGATACGTCTGCGATCGCCATTGACGTAACGAGATCTGCAAGGAAATCCGCAGCATCAGAGAATCAGTTGCGTAAATTGCCACGTGCGATCGCGCCCGTCGATCTACACATTATCTCCTACACGCGATAGAGTGGGAGGAATTGTTATCATTGATGTGGAAGATTGCTGGTCATCATTATGTTTCCCTCCATATTTAGGAAATCTATTACTGCGAATTTTTCAGCACATTTGGCGACGACGAATCAATCAATTCTGACTCGAATATGCTTCCCACTCATTTCATTAATTAGGATTATTAAGAAATTTTTATGGTCGAATTGATTTTGATGGCAATCCTTGAGATTAACTACTATTACATAATTATCGGATTTAGTTAAGATGTAATAAATCAGAAACCACATTCTCTAAAATGTAATGCGTAAATGCAAAAGAATTGAATAATACACCCATTTTTAAAGTATGTGTAAATATAAAATAGTGGCAAATTTTCTTTCAAGGCGTTTTAAGGCGTGTCGGTTCTTGCGTGTCTTTGATAATTGTAATTGTTCAACTTTTGACGCTCACCTGCCAAGGCCATTTCCCGAAGGAGCTCCGGTTACCTCCGACGATTCTGGACTCCGGGAACAGTCGTCGTCCGCACACTGCAAGGATAAACATCGTCGAGTTTACACCCTTGAGTAACTTCGCGAGTCTTAGTTGGACGGTCATGTTGGAGAACGGATGTTCGTTCGACTGGATGAACCGGTACCGTTGCGCGGATGACTCGCTTACTTGATTCTTTTGCATCCGTATGCGGAATCGGAATTTTTTTATGTATGACAATATCGCGTGTGCACAACGTTTACGACATTCACAGCGTGCATTTATTACAGGAAATTACTGGCGTTTGAATTTATGATTGCCACAATCTCCGAGAATTCTTATCTAAATCAAATTACGTTACCAGTTTGAATAGTGGCAATTTACATGACAGTAACTTACTCAATGGCAAAAAACGTTCGAGTAGACGCGAGTTAGTTAATTACAATGTTTGCTACATACGGTCGTAATTCAACTTAAGTGGAATATAAATAACAAGAGTTGCGACGGTCTCAAAATTGATTGATTCAAGAAAAGATTTATGATGGAAATTTCAAGATTCTGAAAATTTCGATTGAACTTTGTAATATTGATACGTTATGGAAACAAGAAAATTAAAAAATTCTGCATTAATAAGTATAAATTTTTTCTGCACTCGGTCTTTCGCTATAATGTGTAAATTGTCTCAGAACCAAGGTCTCTCTTATCTTGGGAAAAGCTCAATGTTACCGTAAGAAGAAGAAGAAGATGAAGGCATCGTGGTGCCATCAGAAGTTGAATTATCTTTAGGGTTTAACTAGAGCAAAATCAAACGCAATAACGTGAATTCTAACTGTGACCCGAATCCAGTTCCGCATTTCACCGATCATTTTGTTTTTAGTCCCTGAGACTAGTTCTAGTCGAGCAACGATTCGTTCCGGTCATCCAGTCTGGAAACGATCTCATTTCTTTTATTCATGCGTCAACCCGTGCATGCGCTCGCCATATTATTACGGCGTTAATCCATCCAGTATTTAAGCATTAACCTTGTTTGTAGTCTGACATATTGAGGGTCTCCATTGGTACCGGAAGTTCCGTGTCAATCGTAACGCTGGCGATCGTTGACAAAGTAGCTAGTGTCGGTATCTTCGTGATATAATCGGGAATGGTGGTGCCTTCTGTGATTGGTTTTACTGAAAATGCAGGATAATCATGCATTATCAATCAATATAATCGATTCTTATAAAACGAGAGAATGACATATTTATTATAATATTCTCGCATTAAATTGATATCGTTACGTCGACATACATCGCTCAAATGTGCCTCTAGAGATCATGTAAGATGGGAAGACTATTCTTGCATTCTATTTTAAAGAATCTCAAAGAAGAATTTTATCAGAAACAAAGTTTTGTTGCAAAATGTTGCGGACACTCGTAGTTGATTTTTGATTTATTGAAAAGCATTCCTTCCGAGTTGCTGCTCGTTTGCGCGATTATGCCGATCCTTGAAAGTTCTTCAATCGCGAGTAAACTATGCAAAGTGCTCACAAAGGATACAATTAATGTGCCTTACCAGAAGTCAAAGACTGTATAGTGGATTCCGCAACCGGTTCGGTCGTCGACTCTTGGGTTTGCGGTATCTTTTCGGTAGTAGGCGACTGTATCATTATCCAGCCATCCGGAGTCGTTATCGGCGACCAATCAGTTTCCGCTTGCTCTGCGAAGCGAACAGACGAAATAAATATTGTATAAAGGATAATTGCACTTTAATTAACCACGAAGTTTTGGGAATTAGGAGACCATAATATTTTAATTGCATTTGAGAAATAGATAATTCATCGCGATAAGAATAGTTCGGTGGGGATAAATTAGGTTGAGCCGAAAGTTCATTGAAAGCATTAAAAAGACTTCCCATATGCACATGAAAAAAATGAAGAAAGCCCTTTTTAGTTCGTAAACCTGCGATTCGCAGAATGTTTTAGTTTCAGGTAGATGCGTTATGCTAATCCAAGGCAACGCGAACCGGTTTGAATCTCTGATTTAGGACGATCAAGGGAAGAACGAATTTTGTTTCTTCTTGCAAGGTATCATTCGAAATGGACTTACGCAATTAATTTACTTCCCACAGTCTCTTATGTGATATGCAAAATGTGGTAAAAAAATGTTTCGATCTATCTGATTCTTTATACAATAATAAATTTTCGCGACGTGCCAATGTCCTATTGCATTCGGTGATGTGCAGACACGAATTTTAAATACTCCCTTCGTCGGCATCAATCAACAGTTTCGAAGAATTATCGGAAACGTGATTAGCAGTTTTAGTTCTGCTGCATCTGTATGCTAAACGAAGTGAAAACGAAGAAAACGAACGTTCATTGTGCAACGCGACGCCCTTGTCGTCAATGGGAAATCATGATAGCGATCCACGTTTGTATGGCACGCCACAGGCATCAAAACGCTGAGAATAGCGAAAGCTCGACAGGTTTGATGGAGTATACTGGTAAATTCACTGTCTTTCGCTTTCGCTTTTCTTTTCCGTTCAATAATATCGTAATTAATCCTTAAAAATTCAAAAGTTGTTTCTTGCTTTACAAGGTATCAATTTCTCGATCTTTTAGTAAAAATCAGCTAATATCAATACGATTAATTTTATATTAGCATTAAATATTAATATATAAGAGCATACTCCTCGTGTCACTACGATTGATTCACAATATAATAATATTACGATATAAAAGATTGGAAAAAACTACAATAATTTTATATTTGTCACCTGGCGATGTGGTCGTTGGCGTTGATGTGGATGTCTCGGGTGTTTTCGTAGCAGGT
The DNA here is from genome assembly GCF_003672135.1 of Ooceraea biroi. Classification (NCBI taxonomy): domain Eukaryota; kingdom Metazoa; phylum Arthropoda; class Insecta; order Hymenoptera; family Formicidae; genus Ooceraea; species Ooceraea biroi. Next base: position 6,869,895 of record NC_039506.1, read on the forward strand.
TCATCAGAATTAGAACTCCACGTCACTAACCCTGGCGAGTACGTAGTCAGTGGGATCTCCTCGAGGGTATTATTAGCATCCTGACCCTTGGTAGGAGGTACGTAGGTTGACGTGGTCTCGTTTCTAAAGGTGGATATTGAACTTGAGATGCTCGTGGTGACTTCCACAACAGTGGATGTGCTTATGGGAACTTTCGTCAAGGGTTTCGTTGGCGTGGTTGGTCTCGGTTTCGTAACGCCAAGTGTTGATCCAATGGTTGATGACAACGGCCTCGTTCTTTCCGTAGTTATCGTGCTGCTGGTGTATTCAGGTCTAGTAGTCTTCGTTGTCGTACTAGTGACCTTGGTGGGCTTCAACCTCGTCGTCGTAATCGATGGCCTAGACGTGGTCGTTCTGCTGCCCGTCGTTGTTTTAGCCGTTGTTGATCGAAGAGTGGTCGTCTTGATGGTTGACGTTCTCGTAGTTGTCTTGGTGGTTGGTCTGGACGTCGTGGTTTTCGTCGTGGACAGTTTTTGATCTGGAAGTTTTGTTGTAGTGGTGGTCTTTTGACTGCTTGTACTCGTGCTCGTAGCTGACGTCGTCGTAGTTGCTGGTCTGATTCCAGTGGAGGCTAAAGTACTTTGTGTGACGGTAGTGCTGAACGACCCACTGGACAATCCTGAGTGAGGTTTGGTTGAGTGAGGTTTGGTTGTCGCTGACAACGTAGAGCTAGTAAAGCTGGAACTCGTAGAGGGCTTCGAAGAGGTAGATGGTCGCTTCGTTTGCGTACTGGGTTTCTTCGTAGTCACCAGCGGACGTTTCGTCGTTACCGTAGCAGTGGTGGGTCTCCTGGTGCTGCTAATAGGTTTCCTGGTGTTTGACTGAGTCGTCGGCTTGGCTGACGTCGTATTCCTCGGTGGAAATCTGGTCGAAGGCGCTATCTTCTGCGTAGTCGTGAGGACGTTCCTCGTTGTAGTTGACTGAGGAATCGGCCTGCGAGTGGTGGAAGAAATTGGCTTCTGGGACGTCTGCGTTGGTCTGTGTACTGTTGCTGAGGACGTAACAGGTTTTTTCGTAGTTGCTTTCGAAACAGTCGTGGTGCTTGCTGGTTTCGTCGCATTTTCGATGATAGGTCGTAGGGTAGAAATCGAAAGGGACGGCTTCGTAGGTTGCCTTGTCGTGCTTGGTGATACACTTGATGGTCTGTTCACGGTGGTATTTCTCTTCAACAATGTGGCTTCCGTGCTAGATCCTACTTCGACAACGTTTTGCACAGTTTGGAACGTCGAAAGACGGGTAGTTTGCGTCGTCATTTCGATCGTTGTGATTGTTGGCTTCTTTGTTACAAACTTCGTCGTGTCTCTCAACGTACTTGCCGAACTTTGCGTGCTTTGTGTACTCGAGATTATAGGCGTCGTCTACAAAATTATATTGATACATTAAAATTATTTATTATTTACATGAATAATAATATTCCTTAAATTGATTAACAGAATAAATTTATCTTTAATTCATTGCAAGTTAATATTTTTTTGCAGAATTTTTCAATCAACTGAGAAAGATGTAGATAATAAAAATTTAATATTCTACAATATTTTGCATATGATAATTATAGATATGATAGGTAGTCGCATATGGTTTCTGCTATAGAATGGAAGAATACATCTATAGATGGGATTCATACACGCACAATTTGCTACATGCTGATGATTAAGCGCTTTAATGAGCAACTTTCTTTCTTCATCTATGAATCAATTGTGAGATCACGCGAACTACTGTGCCTATTTCGATGATCTCATGCAGAGAAAGTTATTATACATATCTCATTCTGAATGTGAGCTGAGAAAATATTCTCTTCTTCTTTCGCACATCGTAATTTAAACTATTTCACTCTCACTGTTCATTCACCTTCTTCTAAAAATCTTCTAAAACGATATCAAATTGCTCTGATCTCCACGTGTGCCAAACATATAAAGAGATTCAAATTAATCTATCAAATTAATCATCAAAACCGCGGATCATTCATTATCCTTCATTTTATCGACACTAGCTTCGCGATGTTAATAAGGATGACTTGACAGAGCAATTATTCTACAAATTTATCGCTTCAATTCCATCGATCGGCCTCTCAAAATTTCAAGCCGTCATGCTACTCGTTTCACTGACACATGGCAGGACGCGTTAAGCTAATGATTCGCAGTATCATTAGCGATCGCTACATCTACTTGCCGTGGTTTGAGGGGTCTCGGCCGGTTTCTTCTCATCAGTCGGCTTCGGCCTGGTAAAGTACTCTGGTATGTCATTGCTCTCGATGGGCCCGTGGGTCGTGATGAATGGCCTTGGTGGCGGCGGCGGTCCATCGTCGATGCTGTTGTCCTGCGGAAAAATGTCCGGCTCGTCGTCGATCTTGCAGCAGCTACCAAAGTAGAAGCGATCGATGCAAGTGCCGAGATGCGTGCCATTAGCCTTCGCACAAGTAAACGCGAACATGCACACGCCGGTCTCGCCACTTCTGCGTGACACGCAGGGCAAATGCCTGATGTTTCTTCCTGTGGCTGTAAAACCGAAGAAATAGCAACCGTTACATCCTGTCTTTAACATTTCAATCAACTGAAACATTTCTCAATGAGTATCTCTTAATGCAGACACCATTGAATGTTACATTTGTCGAAAGTATTCTCAAATATCATGAAATTTTTTAATTTCGTACGCGTGAAATATCTTCGTAGTATTTCTTTCTACTACTCTATGCGGCTCTTTCTCATAGGATGCTTCATAAAGATAATTCGCCGGAACTCCGGCGCGATGCCTCGCAACGGTACGCGATTGTCTTAGCCGATAGGCGGGGATCTTCCCGTTCGGAAGATCATCTCGTAAATTAATGCGAAAGTAAAGGCTCTTTTGCTCCACGATGAAAAAAAAAGAAAAAACAGAACCTGACGAAATGAAACGTTGGAGATATGCCTCGAACTGGAATTCCCTCGAACAGCCGTCAACGGCGGCTAGATAAATGCTTCCGTGTTCTCTGATCTCGTCCAGAGTGTATATCAACCCTCACCCGATGTCTATAACTGTTCATTCACGGCATACGTTCCACATTCCCGTCCGTAACACTTCGCTCTCGTATCGTCAACGTATCTGCTTATAATTCTCTTTTAATGGTCCTGCCGAGCGTTCAAGTGGCGATCTCTTCGGCGGATGATGGAAGACGGGGGGCGGCATACGTGGCGCATAATTGCGAAGCGCAATCAAAAAGCAGATGTGGCGCAAGTATGACGGATGGCTCCGTTTTACGGTGAAATTCCAATAAGCGTAAATATCAGCTGAATACCGCAGGTGATAAGCGGTGGTGGCTAACGTCATTAACGCTTCCTACGATAATCATCAGCTGCATTGATACCACTTACGGAACTTGTTCTAAGTTTGCAACGTTTACAGAATCGATCTATTTTCAGATCGCTTAGTACTAGTTGCTCAAAATCGAACATGCGTGTCACTTGGACGGAATCATTCGAATAACAAGGTTTCTTTTCTGGGATTTTGACGCATTATCTGGGCGAAAGGTAGATAAACAAACAAATGTAACGTTAAGCTTAAGAAGTCAGGGAATATCAGAGGCGTATAACGGAGTGACAGAAGTCTGCTTTGACAATGATTCATACGGTCCTGCTATACAGTTAGCCACGAGAGAAGAATGCGCGTCAGAGGAAGATGAAGAAGTGCGAAGTGCTTCATAAAAAAGAACATGAACTTTCTGGCAAAAATATAACGGTCTAGAGTATTGATAGAAAGTTTCTCACACCTTTATTTTAACTTTATACATATAATACCCTAATTATAATTATTATGAATATTTATATACCACTTCGGTTCAAATAGTATTATGAATATTTAAGCAATGCATTAGATGTTACAATGTGTATATCAATCTAATGTTTACAATTTAAGTGTTTTTTTACTGGAAGGTTCTATTTGATTATATATCAGTAATTAATAATAAATTAATAATTTTAATCGTACTTATTATAAACACGAAAACTTACCTACATATAAAGCAAATTATTAATCTGATCCAACCAAGAGTTGAAAAACGAGAATTCCATGATACGATAGACGTGCAACTACCAAGTTAATAGGCTCTATTGATTTTGACAAATATTATCGAAAGATCTGGCAAGTCCGTAAGTTTCGTACAAGAACATTTCAATTCAGATTCCCTCGCGATCGCAGTTTTATCAACGACTCATCGTAAAACACCGCTAGTGCGTATACGGCGTATGCCGCATTATATATCGAAGAACGAATTGATGTCAGGCGAGGCGAAGCATCTCGGTACCGTTAAGTTTCAATGTATGAGCTAGTTGCCCGACCCAAAAGTGGGTCACAGTCATAGCCTAATGTAACAGTCTGTTTCCCTCTAAGACACCTCACGATCTCCTCCTGCTTCCTTCACGCCTTCTCTCTTTCTCTCTACCTTCCTTTCTATCTCTTTCTTTATCTCTTTTTCTATCTGTTTTTCTCTTTTTCTCTATCTCCGAGGTCTTCGGCTCAACGAAATCACCGTGCACATTCCAGGGGTGCCCCAGCTCAGCGTGATTAAACGGACATATCTGACCCGAGGCCTGGATGGACCAGGCGTTCTCGGCATGCACCTCACCTGGAGAACCGTCAACGGTTTATCACGGGAATAGGTGCACTACGCCAAAGAAAGTGACAAATTATTTAACGTGATGGACACTTCGTGTTACTCAATAGCGCTATATACAACACTTGCGTTGGATTTAGACAAGATTGAAAAGAAAGATTATGATACGGATTAGAGATATTGTCACTGACAGTGAAGTCAAATGCCCGACAGAAATATTTGTTTTGATTTGTTTGACGACAGATTAACGATTTACAACAAGAAATAAGATCGACGAAGTTAGACAATCGATAATTAGGCGTGCAATGAATCGCACGCTACAGTTCACGTATTTCAGAGTGACGTGTACGGGTCATTGAAACGTCATGGTCGGTTTTTCCGTGAGTATTTACTTTCTTTCGCAGATCTATCGGGACGTTTCGTGATAAGTGAAAATCAACCACAAAATTGTTCACGGTCCTCTGGTGCTCGCGCTACCAGGTCAGTCGGTCAGATCGCTCGCCCAAATAGTCCTACGCCGGTCATCCTTCCGCGTAGAAATGTATGCTAGCGGAAGTGACGCGTTAGTTAGTCACCAGTGTCGTAAAAGAAAGTTGCAGGCGACGCCTTTATGCGGTTGACGGAATTTCAAGCGGTACTGAGAATGCCTGAGCGTGTACGCACGCCCACGCGCGCGGCCGCGCGCAAAGGATTTCACTCGCATCATGGATCACATAGGAAAGTGCTTTATCTGATCGCGATGAACGTCGTCAGGGAACGGAAATTTCGCGTGATCGCGAGAGCAACATCTACTTTCGAAACGGATCCTTTCCTCGTATTGTCGTACAAGCCTTGCAAATTATTGTAATTATGCGAATAATGTCGCTTCAAGATAAATATGCATTAAAATTAATATTTGTCAAAGTCTTGTCTTCCACTAACATCAAATTCCTCTCTCACTAAAAATTTTTTAAGAGATTCATCCTTTACAGTGCGGTGAATTTGCTTGTGCAGAAGGAATTGGAATACTGTCAAGAGGAGGCTGTAATAAGATATGAAATAATAAGATTGTTGTGACTGTCATGTTGGCACACGACGGGAATGGTCACACAAAAATGCATGGAACTGAGGGTGACGGCGGATGACGGAAAAATTATTGTAAGTCATGCGGTCCAATGACCGTGGTTGACCCACTTCTACAGAAAACTGACCAGTCCGCCCACGTTCCGTTCGAACACGAATTCAAGGTAGGTTCAATGTCGCTGCACGATGGAGACAGGCAAGCGCTTACGCACACGCACGTAGAGAACGATCGGACCTCGTTGTGCCGGTTACTGGCATTTGTATACCGATCCGTTACTCAGCTGGGCGAGACACACGAGGAAAATGCAACGATTGTAAAGACTCAGCGGAATGATCGCAAATATTTTGTAGATCTATAGAAATCAGTTTAAGAAATTCATCTCACGTTTCAAGATTAACAGCTTAAATTATAAATACGTACACTTTCCGATATTGATTCTGACGAAACAGAAAGAAAACTGCAAATAACTGGTCTTTATACATAAATCTGCTAATTAAAATTGATAAATTTATACATCGTTGCTAACATATAAATTGTAAACATATCTGTAATAGTTACTTGATATAAGATCTTGAAAATTTAGAGTGTAATTTCATGACATCGACGTCATATAAATGCACGTCCATAAATTCATATTCAAAGATGCGGACGATATTATACGGAAGATATTGATGGAGAGAGATGTAGATCAGTAACTTTAACCAGCATCTTAATATCATTCTCGATTGTGATAACAAATCTTAAGAGTCATAACTTTGAAAGAATGCCGCGAGTTTCTTTCGATCGTTAATCCGATTATGTCTGCAATTATGCTCGATTAGAGCCACTTATAATGGGCAAATTGGAGGTCGATACGCCGGAGGCAGCGTGCAATTTCCGTAAGACGACGTAACGGCAATTTAATCAGCAAATTGCGATCATTAAATATCATGTGTTATAGAGAAACTCGCCGCGATCCTCTCGATATTATCGGTAGGAAAACTATTGATACGCTTCCCGCGAATAATAGAGCAATCTGAAGCACTTACTTCCTGGTAGAAATTGAGGAACATAGATCGGGCTGGCGATAACAACGGTGTGGATCAACACGTTGCTGATGAATATGGCGGCCCAGGCCTGTTTCCGTCGCTCGCACATCTGAAACAAAGGGCAGCCAGAAGGAATTAGACTGATTCTTCAGGAAAGCTGGTTTCTTTCTTTCCGAAACACCTGTTCAATTAGTCATTCTCGTCATAAGACCTGATCTCCATCTTTTTAGTAATATAATTAACTAATGTAAAGCGGTGCGTTTTAAGGGTTCGCAGGGCAGGTATCTATCTGAATGCGATTCAGGCGAGACCGACCGTGACATTCACGACGCGACAATAAGTCTGGGAACGTTCTCACGCGGACTGGACGGGGTGATGAACCGAAGAACTCTCCGTCTGGACGTAATTACGTGACGTAATTGCACTTGATTACTCCGGAGCGTCAATGTGCTCAATGCGACGTTTTAATGTTCGTTTTTAGCAGCACGCCACTCGCAGACTCGTTTCAATTTGCCACCGGATGCTGCTCCGTCGAAGAAACGGTGAGCCACTGTCAGCAGACGACGGCTGGCTTGCACTGTGCACTTACATCTGTCTCTCATAATCACGCTCATAATTTTAATGCGGATTAATGCTCCTGACGCCTCAGTGATACTGGATCACTTGGCCAGTTGCTGGTCTCTCGTCACACCAAAGGGTGCAGCTCATTTATCTCTTCTGCAACGAACAAAAGCAAACAAACGGAAACGACTGTGCACATCCTCGTATGCACAGCGAAGCGAAGTGTGAAATGCTTTCGTGATGCAGAACTAAACACGAATGTTACGTAACTAATTATGACTAATTCATGTTTGAGCATGATTCTCTCGGCACACTTCTTACGCTCTGTTACTGACATTAGTATTATGAAACGCGCTAAAACGAGTAAGCCGAAACTGATTGTTCATCGAGCGTGAAATCACATCCGGATTTAATTGGTTAAGAACTCGCGCTGCTGTTTGTTCATCTAATCTAATTGAAGCGCAAGTACATGTCTTACATAACTTCTCAATCGAAAGTTTGATCGAAAATTGAGTTTAAGATGAAATAATAGCGTGAATAGAAGAAATAGAAGAAATAATAGCGTGATTGTCACTTTACTTGATCTTTTCTCCACTTGTCCAGTCACATGCAATTCTGACGGATAAAAACATGTTTGGCAGAGTCTACAATTGATCGCAGGCTGCACGATGAGATGAATGTAGACTCAAGGCTGAATATGAGTAGTCGCCTTCTTCAAGTCGATCTTGACGTAGAAATATCGACTCGGTCAACGACCTAATCGCGAAAAACGCTCGTTTTGCGCAATTTGTTCGGCAGATCTGCCACTGCCAAAGCTGAAGAAAAAGATAAAGGATCAGGAAGCACCTCGGTCCTCCGAGAAAGATTTCCAGCTAATTTGCTTTTATACAGGGATCTTGAGATTCTATTTCCGGTTTCTCTTTTGGCAATTCTTTTGATCTCGCTACGTGTCCGTATCTTTCGTCATCTCGGGAGACTAACTGCTCATAGAGCCGTCAGCGATGTAGTTACTCGATAAAGCGTCGCCGGGCAATCGGCAAGAACTGGATTACAGTTATTCGGAGGCAGGAATTTGGGTGTAACGTTATACTTCACCGAGCTCGTATCATGCTGCGGTGGAGATGGGCGGCGATCATCTTGCGATCATCAAGTCAATCCACGTGCACTCCATATATTCAAATTGAATATTAAACGCATTACTTATAGTCTATTATGAATAATCATAGTTTTACCCATCAATTCTAACTTCCTGCCAACTTTATTAGCTTCATTTATCATTATGTAGTAATATAATTAATTTTGTTTATTTGTTGATTATAAGAGAAGAGCAGCTGTTCTTGTTCTTCATCTAATCAATGATCAATTTTTATATTTTTAGACTTTAATATTTCTTTCATTATAGATACTCTATAATATTTCTGTTTCCACAATAAAGAATTATAAAATTTTTGTATATTTGTGATCGGTTATTGTATCGCGACATAAAAAGTGTCATAAATATTGATTAATTCAGCGTTAAATCAGCGTTCTTTTACCGGGAATCCGGGAAATGCAGTGATTTCATTCAGCGTGCATTCTCCTATGCCTCGTCTCGAGGAAGTGATAAAAACCACTACAGTTATCCAGGGACAGGAATTCGGGTGGATGAAGCAACGAGTGAATGTCGACGTGAGTTGCGTTTGCTTGTCGATGGTCAGGTCACCGGTTTGTCCCGGCTTCTAAAATGCTGGGCAACAGTTATCTTCGGTAGTCAATGCATTTCTAATTAGTATCCTGTTTTCTTTCACTTAAAGTCTGGGCGCGCGAAGTCCGCTGATTGACTGAGAACGAGGCGTACATAATCCGATAGAATGCCATGCGATTTTTAATAGGCGCACTGAATATGCTCAAATGCTAGAAAAACTTATATTCTTTCTTTTAAAATTAATTCAGCAATATCGTTTCGCTTTGTCGACGAAACTCTCAATTTTCAATAATGATTACATTTAAAGACTAAGTTTCATTAGAGTATTAACGATTTTTCATCCGCGGGATTAATATTGCTCTCCGTTTGAGGAGAAAATCGTGCATATTGCCGACAATGGTGTATCTTAATTGGCGGACGAAAGCGACTGGAACGCACGTGCGTGGTGTCCACACACGTAGAAAAAGCTTTTGTCGTAACGTGGCACTCGCTACTGTAACGGTACCTGCCACTTTCATTTGTGCTCACGTATCTAATGCGAGGCGCACATGTGGGTTGGCGCCGAGATCTACGCGCGAATAAAACCGTAAGTCTCAATCCTGGGCTACGCGAGTCGCGCCATTACAGCAGATTATTTAGCAAAATAATGTATAATATCTACAAGTGCGTTCTGTGGTAGCGCATGTAAGATTAGCTTGGACGTTTCTATCACGATGGCGGCGATGCTCTTTGCGGCTTGTATTCATCATATAATTTAGAATTTTATGGGGCTGCTTGATTATTTATAAGCGCGTCAAGTTTAGTTTAATTAGTCTTATACGGTACCAATGGAAATACCGTTAATTCTCTATCAAATTCCTCTCTGAATGTAATTCCAAGTCAACTCTCGTATCGATTCTCGACGGGTTTACGTTGCAGACGTTTCAAGAGACAATGACATGCGTCAGCAATTATTAATATCGTCGCGAAGAAGCGTCTAAGAGGTATTTTTTGTCGAAATAAACAAGCCGTTTCAAAGGATACCAGATTTTTCTCAGTGAGCTCTCGCATGAATTATGCATGAAAGTGCGTAAAATCGAGACGGACGTTAGTTTACACGCATGCACGCACACGCGCACGTTCACCCAGCCAGGTACGAATGAAATTCAGCTGAAACGAGTCAAGTATACCGCTATCCCAAAGAACATGCGGTTAACTTCGACAACGGATCTGCAATATGTCCCGCTCGTCGATAAACGTCACGGTAGCATACACACACATGTGAACTTCTGAGAATTGATTATCCGCGCAATAAAGCGTGCTCATCAAGCGGATAATATCGGCATAATCAAGTAAAATCACCATAGTCACCATCATTTACGTGTTTGCTTGACTTGGATTCAAACAAGTGTGATGTCTACTGTTGCTTCTTTCTTCTTTTTTAATTTGTTAAGTGAGATTATTTATAAAATCAACGCACAATCTACTATGTGTTGTTTGCTCTTGAGTCACTCGCCTTGAACTTTTAGGTCTATCTGGCGTATTAAAGAAAATGGAAAACTGTGTGTATAATCTTCTTTTCTATAAATATTATTCAATTTTACACACTTGACACGATTACCGTTTTACCCAGAAATTTATTGATTGATTTTAAGGTACCTTCATCCTGGAAAAGATCAAGCTGTCAGCGGGTTTTTCGGCCGCGAGAAGTTAATGGAAAAAGCTGATAAAAAAAGAAGATTAAATTAAACCACGTCGATAGTTATAACCAATAACTGTCCGACCGCAGAGAAACGATAAAAAGAAGATATTAATCGCGCCAGGGTACTGATCCCGAGGATCAAGGACGGGGACCACAGAGGTAAGCACCTGTTCATCCAAGTTCAGTAACAACGGTTGACTAGGAACCCAGCGACGCAGCGCAGGAAGTGCCAATATAATCACACGATCGAATCGCTTAATTACCCCGAATCATCCGCGAAGCTGCGTCGTCTCCCTCTTCCTCCCTCTCCCTCTCCCCGTTCCCTCCCCCTTACTCTCTCATCCACGCCGACAAAAACGATACCACCGACCGTTGGCCGTTGTAATATCGACGAAGGTCACTCGCGCAAGAAAAGAGAGTACGGCGCTTCTTCGTACCTCGGACCTTGAGACAGAGAGCATACCTTGACAGCCGCCGGTCTGTCGGACTGTTGCGGTCGTTGTTGCTTCTGCTCTTGCTCCTGCCGCGGTGCTCCACGAAGCTCTTCTTGTCGACGTTGTCAGGCGTCGCGACAGTGCATTGTCGTCGTCGTCTTCGTCGATGTCGTCGTCACGTCCGTGATACCGAGGTCCCAGAGATCCTGACACTTTCTGACAAGAGATCAAGCCAGATCACCCGGCGTCGATTATTTGGACCTGACACCCTCGAACGACTGTGACTCCCCGCTGGGCGGCTGCGGCCACGTGGTCGAAGCCCGTCGAGTGATGTCTTCGCGACCGGCGCCACCCTGTCTCATCTGATGACCCCGCGATCGCTTCGGGTCCTAGACGAGGACTCTTCTTGACTACCTCGCGAAGGCATCCACTCGGGAGACGCAAATATCAGTGTTTCGTCACGTCGGATAATTAGGTCCGCGACAAGGGTTCCGAGGATGGGTGAAGGATACCGCTCGGTAGACACTCGGACTGTGGCAGCCGCCAGCTCGACCTGCTCGCCACGGCTGGCACCTATCGAACTGGTTTGCTCGGTTCACGACTTCTGGATCAGCCGATCCCCGATCCAGGTGCTCGCTTGCGGGCTCGCTCCCCCTGCACGAAGAATCGGCAGGCCACGACGACACGCATCGTGGTGAACGCTTGCTTGCTCGCTCGCTCGCTCGCGTGCGCGCGGCGAGCGCGAGAGCGCTCGTCCGCGTCCTCGTGAGAGAGGAGCAACAGGCCCCCCCACAGGTAGGTAGGTAGGTAGGTAGGTAAAGAGCCGAGTGGGTACAAACCACGGCAAGCTAAACTGCGAGACAGCCGGGGACGGTAGATCGTGCCGGGGTCGGCGGTTTTCGTGCCGACGAAGACTCTAGCGTGCGGGCTCCGACTCGAGGTGAGGTGGTGGCAATGACCGTTCTCTCGCGCGTTCCTCTTCGTCTCCCTCGCGCGTTCGGAACGTCCCGAGACCTCCTTCTCTCCCCGTACCCTTCTACCCTCCTCCCTCTTCGTTCTACCTGTTGCGGTGGTTCCCTCTTCTGCCGCCACCATCGGACTTCCTTCTCCTGCATGCACGTTGTTCCCTCACCCTGGCGGTTTCGCTCGTCTCTTTCCCCTACTACGACCTCGTTGTCGCCGTTCGCAGGTCGGCGGCGGACGGTTGTTCGTATCATCGACGGTGCCTCCTTTACCTCCGTTCTTTCCTTCTTTTTTCGTTTTCTTCGTTTTTTTATTATTATTTCCTCTTTCCGATCGTCGCTCGGATTCGTGATGTTCATTAGGGGATAGCGATGTTTTTCTTTTTCCTTCGATATACGACTTCGTCGAATGAACAAGACGGGATCATGGTTAACGAAGGCGAATGCCGGTGGTCCGTTCGTGTGTTCGCGATTTTAGACAGCAACGCGATAATTGGGATAATAATGCGGTTGAGATCTACCTGACTCGAGACGATCTTTGAAATCATTTCGGTATCTCTCTGGATCTGGGAATCTCTCAGTATGTATCATTAGTATCAGTAATTCAATTCTTTATAATAACAAGCAACTTGTATCAGACAGTAAGTTTTAACGAAATTTTCCATTTATGTTAAATGGTTTTAGGTAATCATTTTATCCAACGCAGGTCTCTCCAAGTTCGTAATTTTAAAAATCTTGTTTAAGATTCATTTTATAAAGAAAGTTGAGCAACTCCGAAAAATGAGAATATCTTTCGTGAAGCAATTTTTATGAATATGACAATTGTCTATTATTATATAAAGTTGTAAAACGTAATTATATCGCAATATTAGGTATATTGATAATTATATAATATATAGATCAAAAATATCTATTTTTACGATGTTTGATATAATAATATTGCTTGTCATTTTTTTATCTTTTAAATACTGTATTGATGAACAAATTTAATGAATAAATTAGTATTAGTATATCCATTGTCTATGTATATCTACAATGTACCTGCACCAGGTAAGTCTTTACCTATAGAGCTAACACACACAGGGCGATCCTCAGCATTACATTTAAAACGCAATTCAGACTTTTAAATGGAATTGTCTAGTTAAAATGTTCAGGATATAAAATAATATAAAAAAGTATTAAACTTTTAGATAACAATAGCCATTTCAGTAAATACGTGAATCTAAAAATAAAATAGGAGCAGAGAAATTAATATTAATTAATTTAATTGTCATGTACAGTATAAACAATCATTTTTATAAAGAAAATTGGAGATTTATATCATGATACTATAATTTTATAAATAAATATTGTTATATATATATACAATATATTATTATATTAGAAGTATTTAACAAATTATTTCTGTGCTAAGTTTTCCGTACCGAATTGTTACCTTCTTATTTAAATTACACGCACAAGTGCATCGCCATCCAGGTCTTGCTCACCAGTACAAGCTTCTTTCCAAGTTTGCAATAACTATAATCCGCGCTTTACGGAACCGGTTGTTGTAACTACGTCGGTTGAATTAACGCTTCTGCCGTTCAACTTCTTTACAACTTTCCCGTGGAATGACTCCCCAAGTGCGCGAAATCTATTTTAAACGTACCTTACACGCGAACAGCGAAAACGCGTACTTGTTAGCTCGAATCAGATACTACAACAACCACAATCCGCTAAACTGCAATCGGAACAACAGAAGTATGCTCCTCAAACGTAACCCATTAATTCCGCATCCCGGTAATCTCATCGTTCCTCATCCCTTCTTATTCACCTCGAAGGATGTAAGCAACCCTGGGAACTTAAATCGGGATGACTTAAGCCTGTTTCACGAGCACGAACGCGGCGAACACCCACGCAATGACGTTCTTCGCACGTGGTGAAGGACGATTTTTGTTGAGAAAAGGAGGGTTTTCTCCACCGCGCCAAACCGCCATCAAGTAACAGTCAAATGAAGACCGATCTTATGTCCTTTTGATGCATCTTCTAGGTAGATTCTTGATCTTGCTGGTCGGCCGTGTCTCTACGATCCTATGGAGCAGACGATGTATCATAATGACATAGTTATATAGTACGAAAGTCTATCAATGATCGTTTCGGGGGTGCCTGCATGTGCCAGTATGTGCGTGAGAGAAATGTGGAGCGGAACTACCGCAAAACCATTCGACTGATGTTATAAATCAAGGGCAACGATAAGCACGGCGGAAACGTACATGCGGGGACGAGGAGTGGATAAAATAAAGGAATCGTTGAAAACACGGGGAAGAATATATCGAGAAGGCTTAACAGGAGCCTCGTAAATGCGCCGTTCTCTTATCACGCAGTGCTTCTCAATCCGCGTCAAATTAAGGGTGAGTTGATGATGATCTGGGTTTTCTTTCTCTCTGTTTTGGCTATTCCTTGGAATTATTTATGCGAGGACTATATTGTGTGAGGGTTAGCGAGATTTGTGTAAGATGTAGTTTGACACGTAGAATCTCATTGACAATAATATGCAATGGAAAAAGTATATTGATAATCAGAATGATGCAAAGTTTTGCAGGAATATTTTAAATCGTAATGATAAATTTAGATAGAAAATGTATAATTTATATATTTATTAATTATTTTTAACTGCATCAGAAGAATGGTTTTAAATGTTCTTATTTAACCAAAATTCAGAAAAATATTTTTTATTAAATTAATAATATCGATTTCGTCGATAATTTGAGAAATTTTGAGAAGTACTAAAATCTTATCGATATCGTTTCATCCCTGAAAGCGAGATAAAATAATCAAATACGCACATATGCCATTGGAATATACAGTTTGATATCTACAACACACATTCAACTCTCGATTCTCGTAGGCGTCGATTTCTATAACGTTTATAAATAGTATATTTGCACAACGTTTATAGTTTTAAATATTAATATCCGTCAAATAGTTTTCATCGCAAAGCTTCAGTTCTCCTGATTTATGATACGTATGATAGATAGATAGACTTCTCTGAATTACATGTTTAACCTGGAAGTCAAAGTAAAACAAATTAAAGCAATCAATATTGGCGGATTAACGGAGTTTGCGGTAACGAAAATGGATAACGGCGAATCCTCGCGCCATAGGTGTCCTCTTATTAACAATGTTTCACGCTTCATCCCCCGATTCAGCCGATTTGAAGCCACAGGTCGAGTTCTTACTGGCCATATTTGTCGGTATGTTCGTCACGATCTGTCAGCCCACACATTTAAAGGATTATGTTTTTTTCTCCCGGTTACTCTTTCGTTTTCCTTTTCCTTCTTTTTTCCATCATTCTCACTATCTGTTATCCTTCTGTCTCGCGACATGTGTAAATCTGCGCGTGTCGTTATCACCACTCAAAAGTTGGAGAACTAACGGATACTTAACAACGATCGACGATCATGTGAGATTGGTGATTGCATAGTGCCGGATACGTTTCTTTCAAACTTTTCAAAGTGGATATCCGCCTGACCCATATTGTAACCGTTGATATAAGCCGGTGGGTGGATATGAATCGAACCTTTATGTATAGAGGATATTTCATTATCAGATTGCGACATGGATTGGACGGAACAGACAGCTCGCCGAGAAAATTTGAATAATAGGATTAAAGCGAAAGCTGTGCTGCATATATATCGCCATGATCTAGTATCTGCTGGATTGATAGTAAGATTGATAATGATTAAAAATATTTTTAAATGTCTCCGTCTGATCAAAGTATTTAACATATGCATACATATCTATTTAGATTATTCGAGATAACATCGCCTCGTGACAGATGCGG
Organism: Ooceraea biroi; assembly: GCF_003672135.1. Lineage (NCBI taxonomy): Eukaryota > Metazoa > Arthropoda > Insecta > Hymenoptera > Formicidae > Ooceraea > Ooceraea biroi. The sequence goes on from NC_039506.1 coordinate 6,885,755, forward strand.
TTTTAATATTTTCGTATAAAATTCGGTTGTATCTAATTTTAATTTATTGTAATAATATTTGATTTGATTAGCTGTTATAATAAGAGCATCAAATTTTCCGTCCGTCCTTTCAATGTTCACTCAAAATACGAGCTCACGAATTTTCTTGTCATTGTTGTATTCACATCTCGGAGTATCAAAGAAAATATTTGATTGTGGGAGAAAATAATGATCCTTCAATTTTAATACAAAAATATACAACTTTCATAATTTTTCACCGGCAGCAAACTATTATAAAAAGAACAACGATAGAAATATATCCCGTATAAGTAATAAAGATAAATCAATCCAAATTTTATTATTTTCTGCATTAATTTCCGGTAAGTTACTAATGTATTCACATCAGAGTGAGAGAAGCGATCACTTTCTTCTCGAAAAAAAAGAAAATCATGAGCACAAGATCTCGAAATCCTCGCAAGAGTGCGAGGGATCCACGAAAGAAAGATTCACACAAGAAGCCACAAGTACGAGGGTAAACTGGTGGGGTTGGACTTCGAGGATGGCTACGGGTTGCAGCCGAGGGATGCGTCGGAGGGTGCTCTCACAGGTATATATACTGCTGTCGGCGCTCAGCGACCGATCCGAACTACTGAAACGTTCGCCGGTACGTCAGGAAGATATACCAGAAAGCTGCCGACAGGTGAGGAAGAAATCGTCTATCAGACGGACTCGGATTGCTCTTAAGCCGATCTTCCCCTTATTCGCGGTTTGCCATTCGATCTACGATCCGATCGTCAGGGAGATTTAATCGGTGAGTACGAAGAATTCTAAACTTCCATTGTTTAAAGTAGGCAAATTTGGACGGTTGTGTTATTTAATTTGTGATTGATTCGAAAATACGAAGAAAATATTATATTTGGCAGATCAAGTTTAGAAAATTACATTCTTAATATAATAAATTATTTAAATTATGTTGAAGCAATTTCTGCAAGTTATTCTTTTCAGAATGTTTTTTAATTGCTTACATAGTTACTGGATGCAATGTTTTTAACGAATTTTGTTACAATTATTATTTCTGTTATAAGTGTTGATAACAATCAATTAAATATGTGATATTAATCAAATTTAAATTTTTTTAAAATTCATTAAAGATTAATAATCGAGAAATAACTGCTTTATAATTTTGAAAATGTATAGTATTATGTAAAATTGAATGAAGAAGATTATTATCAGACAATAAAAAAATTAATATTGTGTCTTTCTCAAATTGAAATTAAATGCAGTTATAATTATTTAATAATATTTATTTATGTGCGATAAAGTCTAAGCGTAAAGGCTGAACGATATTTAAAACACGTAACAACTACTTTACGATTAACTTCCGGTTAACTTCGGCTATTAAAATATATGATAAATAAATTAAATTAAATCAAAGTAAATAATTTTGATGCCATAAGAATGCACACTCATTCTTTTTTTCTTATTCGAAATCTATTTAAAATATCTTTATGTTCTGCATCCTTCTTGTCTTATATTCTTATTTTCTTACTTTGTTCCGTTATTGACTGTTCCGTTGTTGATTGTTATTGAATATTATTGTTAATTGTTCCTAATCGTAGATTATTGTGGATACACTGAGTTAATACATGTGTACATGTCCAAGCCGCAAAGAGTTTAGTCCAAGTTACATATTATATTTTTATGAAGCAGTATGCGTTATAAGACACTCGTATCACGCGGGATTACCGTCAAAAAAGTTCTTTGAAAGCAGATCCCCTGTGATCTGTAGCAAATCTAAGTTTTACATACGTCAATGGAGATCATTGCCAGCAATCGTATAGCTATGTACTCCGAACTTTTCTTCTAAGGATTTCGAAAGGCATCGTGGAACAGATTTGATCGGGTGATAATCAGGCGTGTAACGAATGTGCCATCATCACAGAGAAACGCGTCTGAAAATCGAGTTCCATGATCGACTCGATAGCTTCGTTATCGTCGTAATCGGCCGCAGCCTTCCTGTGTCCCGAGTATATAATCGCATGCATTAGGATGCGGCGCAATGAATTTTGCATATTCAGCGAAATTGCCTCGCGCGGCATCTTGTCATTTCGCGTTTCGTACGCGGCAGGTTAATTTCTTAACGAATTTATTCCGACGGATTGCGCCAGCCTGTCACCACCGAGCCGATTCAACAAGTAAATTAAAAGTGATCTTACGCCTTATCCCTTGTCATTTACAGTCTAAGGAACTCTTGATTGTTCCGGCGGTTTATGATCAACGTCGCGGTTAAACACCTCAAGGAAAAAGTGTATAGATGTATGTGTATGTGTAGAAATTAAAAAATCGAATTTCTAAAATATAATCTCATAGTCTTACGATTTTTGAAAGGATTATATTTTCTCTCAATAACATCTCTTTAAATTTAATGAATTGGTTTTTTTTCGAAGGAATGCCAATGTTTTATTCCTGAAATCTCTGTCTGTTGTAAAAAATTATAATATTTCCTTTAATTAAGATAAAATGTGTAAGAACACACATCGCTTTTCGCTAGATTAGCAGATTATTTAAATTGTACATTTTTAATATTTTAGATATGAAAATCGCGGGATTAATTACACAGTGGAATTTCGTCTATCCTTTAAACAGATTTACTGGGTGGATCATTGAGCCAACGACGGGAGCTTTAACGCGACGCTTCGCAAGCTAACGATGTGTATTCTTTTAGCCTGTTAGTTGCTCTAAGGCGAGAAGATGGTCGATTCGGCATGTTCCTCCATCTTATGAAAAACGCCTCGTGCTATGAACTCGAGACACGTTTGACATCCGGTAGGTAATATCGTCATTTTAGATGCCCGTAAAAGTCACGTAATTAATTGCGATCTAAGTACCGGACGTGGGGTCGTAACGCGAATAGATTGTCTCTAGGATTTGTGCGCTTCCGACATTTCAGGAAATCGTTTTGAGTGTTTGGAGATGACCCCGATACCATTGACAAAGTCCATACAATATTTTAACATAATCAAGATGGCAATATTACAAGAACGATGATCACAGAAACGAGTAAAGAAAAAAATATCGTGACTTATTGATCCTTGCGCATTAAGCGTCGAAGAAGAAATCAAAGAAATGAACAGAATATTATACATGCTATATGCTTTTATAAAAGTACAAGATTATAAAATTTTTTATAGTCGCTATTATTTAAAAATTGAGATCTTGAGGAAATTTGAGTGTAGAAGAAACTTAAAATTAATTTTTTTATCATATGAAAATTAATCGTAATAAATAAAATAAATTATATAATTGCTTAGTGACGAAATTCTAGATATAGCTTGTTTACTCGCGAGCTTTATGTATTTCTGAAACTGACAGTGACGTAACGTTCTGCTCAAAATACCAGGTTTAGTCTCATTATCATTATTCATTAATAACGTAATATTTCATTTCGCGTTCTTGCTATGATCGCTCGCACGAATCGTAAGATAATTACAACTTGCAGAATCCCACGAGAAGGCGTACTTGATGCGAATCGTCATCATCGTAACATCGACGCAGTGACGGTATCAAAATTGAAACTTACGTCTTCGTATACTTACGCCTCGTTGTAAGACGAGTTGTATTCATTCACGCCGTATAACAAATGTCTTACAGTTATACAACGCCGACAAACAATGACGGATATTTTCATTCAGTTGCACGTGTCGACCGACTAACCATTAAACATGGAAATCGTTATTGTCATCTTCAACACGTTTGCCGTGTCTTTCATTTTCGGTACATCTACTTCGACTTTACTTCATCTATGTATCATTGCTGCATAAAATTATGATACAACATTACACAATTATACAACAGTCTACAATTATAAAAGGTTTTTCTTTTGCTGCACTGATTGTACATTTAATACAGCAAAAGAAAAATCTTTTGTAATTGTAAACGATTATATTATAATTTTACATATCATACACTTGTGACATTTTATGAAGAAGAGTATTTGTGCAAACGGAAGTAACAGAAGTGTAAAGCATCAATATCTTATGTATAATATCGTAATAAAACCTTCGCGTTTCTACATGTGCCGCAATTTATAATATCTTGCGCCTTTATCGCTCTATATTCGAAAGACGTGAAGATATGCGAAATATGTGAAGGAGTTACGTCATCGCAATTCATGTCCGACATGCAGTAAAAATAGAATCTCTTACATTCTTTAAAAAAAAATCGAGCACGTATACTGATTCTCGTCTCGCATTTAATTCGAAGCTCACGAAGGTATCTCTAAGAGCACGTGGCTCTTCAAAGATAAAGCATTACAGCTGATCGTGACGCATTCCGTTTCAAAGAACAATCAAGAAATACGCTAAATTCAAGAGCACATAGCACGACAAAAAAACTGGGGAAAACATCTTTCCTCGCGTCGATTACATTTCGATATCTAATTTCAAAGCACTTGCGACAAGTATGTACAAACTCATCTGACACTTTTTCGAACTCCGAAAATAACGATCGACCTCTCGAACCCACAACTCTTGATTTCGCATTTGATATTGATGATGTCATTAATACTCAATTATATCGGTGATACGCAAAAGTTTCGGTGCTCCGTATATCTTCGATGGGGATGGAGTATTATAAGTTCGGATCCATCAATCGACTGTATTACGATAATCGGTTACAAACGGTCCAATATTCTCCACGGATTCCTTCCATTATCGATAAAGTGACGACGCAACAGGTTCTACGCAACTTCATGTTTCTGCGAATTCCACTTTCCACTATTGTGTATTTTGGCTAACTTTGTTGTAATATTTCTGTCTGTATATTATTCCTTTAATCTCTTCAACTAATTTCCATAATCCAAATTTTATCACATCTTAATTTTGAATTTTTATATTTTTTTGTTAAAATAATAATAATATTCCGCAACTTAACTTTACAAAATAAAGAGGCTATCAGAAATGTGTAAGTAGGTGTGCATAATAACTCAATGCCTTTTTGAAGAAATTCAGATTTTATGAGAAAAAAATATGTCAATCTTTGAACTATTTGCCATCATTTTCTAATACTATTCTTTATTTATCAATGAAGCTGACAATTCCTTTTAAAAAAAAAGTAAATGAAGATTCAACTCAGGAGAAAAGCACCGAATTACTTTGCACCAAATATGATTGCCATGTAATCGTGCACCTATATAATAGCTTATTGCAGCTGCCATATTTGTAAATATTATTGAATATTCTATATGCATAATTTCCGAGAATAACAGCATATGTATTTAATATTATGATAAAGTAGCACATTATTACACATATTTACAATTTAACTGCAATACTTAATACATATTTACACATTAAGTATAAGGGATCTTATACTTAATACTTAATTTAAAGAATTTTAGGATCAACCCAACGTACAAAGCACATAAAGTACACATATATAATAACACAATAATAACATTAAATTGATTTGTACATAGTAATGACTAAATTTAGCTTTAGTTATATAAGATTCCTGAGTGAGATGGATGGAGAACTACGTAAGTACGCAACTTTCTTACAATTTGAGGAGCATTGCAAGGATCGGCGCACAGAGCATTCTCAAAGGAGCATTTCTCATAACAATTTCTCTAACTAAAAAGTTAATGGCGTTAGTTTTCAGTTGTACATTATTACAAATATCGTTCGCGCTCAATCACCCCAACGCAGTTTTCTTACGGCTTTCGGAAGGTTACGCCGAAGCGAGTGAGGAAGTCCGCGATGCCTGATCATCCCAGATAGAAGTTTTGCCACTTTCTGAAGAGTATTACGTTAAGAAACTTTTGATTGTATTCCTTTGATGGGCGGATCGGCGGCAAGTTTCGTCATGGCGAAAAAAGAAAAACGATTCTCAGCGTTCTCTTTCCGCAGGATAATCACACACATGAAGTTTAAAGCCACGTTATTTCTTTCCCAGCTTGTCTTCATGCATATAAGCTTCATTGTGTCTTTGCAGCAACCGAGACTGCTACCTCAAGCCGTTCAAAATGCGGACAGAGATGAGTGCAGCTCGTTTTCTTTGTTGCTTACTGTTGATCGCCATTGTGGGAACTGTCATCGCATGTGCCGAGCCGGAATCCATGGCTAGATCGACGAGACCAAAGTAATTGCTAATTCCGAAGAATTGAAGCGATATCTCGATCTTGTTCGAGAGTATTATTCCATGACAGGAACAGCAAGGTAATGATTCTATATTGAAAGAGAGCGTTGTTTGACGAAAAGATAGACATGTGTCTATCTTTCGTGATACAAATCAAACCAAATAATAACATTGTTTAACAAATAATTATTAAATTAATATACGGTGTATATGATAATAGTAAATGAAACAAATAATAGTTATGTTTCAGACTAAAGCAATTTCACATGAAGTTATTAATAGAGAATTATTACGATTAAATAAAATATAATTAAAATTATATAAAATTAATCGGATATAAAATTTAACATTAGTTTAATCATATAATTATGAAAATATAAAATCGGATAGAATGTTAAAATTAAAAACATTTAGTAATTTAATAATTATATATACACATCATACAGGTTTGGAAAGCGAAATGATCCACCAATCTCGGAGAATACTATTTGGGAAATATTTAGGATGATCCTGGACAATGCACAACGGCAAAATGAACAGCGAAGACGGGATAGGATCAGACAGAACAAAGAGCCAGTCCCGTTTAATGACTTCTAGAGTTTGGATGCTGACAAGTACACGTCGCTACACGACCTGGCTCTCATCCGAATGTAATTGACAAATACTTGGACAATGTACAATAAATTTCATAGCGTTTTCCCTTTTACTCTCCCTAATTTCCATTGAAATATATCAAAGATGTTATCTCTCCCCGTCTCGATGTTTAGGAGGAATCGAAAGAAGCGTTTATCAATGTTAAATTTAATTTATATTCTTTTATAGTATTTGTTGTATATAGTATAAAATATATATAAATACACAATTTATATATTATATGTTAATATATATATACATATTATATATATTAATAATAATAATACGTATTATTATTCAATTGGTCAGAGACACTTAAGTACCATAGAACATTTTTTAAAGATAATGAGTTCATGAAGATGATACAGAAATGCAAAGTATCGAGAAACATGGAGACATTTAAATCGAAAAATGGCTAATATATTTAAATTAATAATGCTTGAGATAAGAAGACTCCTATAAATTATGTGATATGAATCTAGATTAGCGCAATTGTAACTCCCTTTTAATTTGGTATGTATAAATTCTTCGTTAACAATAATTAAGAACTATAATAAATCTATATTGCACTAAGACATTTACTTTGATAGATAAATAATAACTGATTGAATAATAACTGCCATTCGTTAGCTCTTGGTAGTAGCAAATTTGTCTTATTAATGAGAAAAATCGATAGATGTTCATTTCGTTTAAATCTATTTTTTATATAATTATTAAATAAAACTTATCTCGTTACAAATAATACTAGAATATGTTACCTAATTTCTCAAGCTGCATGTATAGAATATATTTTAATGTTAGTACAAAACACATACTATTTTTTATTAAAAAACTTAGAGATATAACATAAAATATTACAACAGAATCTGTTTCAAGTTTTTTAAAGTTTGAGATTGTAAAGTTAAGTACTATTAAGTTAAACATACATAATAATTACCTGAAAAATTATTTGAGATATATATCTTCAAAATTATGTTAAAAATAAAATTCCTGAAATATTTGATACAAAAGACAATAAAAAATTGAGATAAAATGAGTTTAATAGAAAAATTTAATGACATATATTGTAGTAGTTTACTGTTTTATTACATCATATAACACAGTAAATATCTTTATTCAATACATTATGAAATCATAATGCTGTTGAATTATAGTAATTTACTATTTTATAAATAAATTAATGTCAGTAAATAGACCTATTCTTATTAATACTTATATAAATATAATTATATTAAAATATTGAATAGAGGAACGACTAACAATTAAATTATACGCAAATGCACAAATGTAGTTCGATAAAGTCTTTTACGCTTACATGAATCGATATAGACAACTGCTAACAGAATGTTGCCATAGATTGATAGATCAACTGTCTCCTTTTGATCAAAGATTACACCGAATCATTTAAATCAACTATTTTATCATTCCTGAAAACGTGCTATCATACTTGAGCGATCATACAGTGCAACCTCCTTCATTCGCTTACAAACTTTTTCTACAGAGTCAAAATAAAATAGTTTCAGACATCATTGCACCCATACTATACCATTCTTAAACATGCAGAACTTTTAGCAGTATCATTTAGCAGTAATATCGTATAAGTAATCAATAATTTTCATTAAAATAGAAGCAATCTATTGAATTGATATCGGAACAGGTTTATCAGGAATGAATACATTTTGGATGAAAGGCCGTACTGCGCAAACAGCGTCCTTCTTCCATTTGCACACTTTCTCTACGGAATCGAAATAAAGTGGTTTTGGACATGATTGAACCCAGGTTACGCCATTGCTACACATGCAAAATTTCGTGCAATCATCATTTGGAAGTAATACCACATCCTTGGGATCCTCCGCCGGACAAGTTCCGATGCACGTGGACGGGTCGAGATTATGGAAAGCTACTGCAGACGAAGGATTGCTTTGCATTTCCTCCATGCCATCGTTTTCTGTAATTCGCCTAACCGTGCGTCCTCCACACACAGCGTCCTTCTTCTGCTTGCATATTTTTTCCACAGTGTCAAAGTAGAGTGGTTCAGGACAAGACTGTATCCAGGCTATGCCGTTGCTGCACATACAGAATTTCTTGCAATCATCATTTGGAAGTAACACTACATCCTTGGGATCCTCCGCCGGACAAGTTCCAATGCACGTGGCCGGGTCGAGGTTATCGAAGGCTACTGCAGACGAAGGATTGTTATCCATTTCCTCCGTGTCATCGTCTACAGTATTTAGATGGTTTGAATCACCATTCGCAATTAGTGTATTATGCGTGACAAAGAGGCGTCGGCTAAATATGCGTACTCCACAAACAGCGTCTCTCTTCTGCTTGCATATTTTTTCCACAGTGTCAAAGTAGAGCGGTTCAGGACAAGACTGTACCCAGGCTATGCCGTTGCTGCACATACAGAATTTCTTGCAATCATCGTTTGGAAGTAACACTACATCCTTGGGATCCTCCGCCGGACAAGTTCCGATGCACGTGGCCGGGTCGAGGTTATCGAAGGCTACTGCAGACGAAGGATTGTTGTCCATTTCCTCCGTGTCATCGTCTACAGTATTTAGATGTTTTGAATCACCATTCGCAATTAGTGTATTATGCGTGACAAAGAGGCGTCGGCTAAATATGCGTATTCCACAAACAGCGTCTCTCTTCTGCTTGCATATTTTTCCACAGTGTCAAAGTAGAGCGGTTCAGGACAAGACTGTACCCAGGCTATGCCGTTGCTGCACATACAGAATTTCTTGCAATCATCGTTTGGAAGTAACACTACATCCTTGGGATCCTCCGCCGGACAAGTTCCGATGCACGTGGCCGGGTCGAGGTTATCGAAGGTTACTGCAGATGAAGGATTGTTGTCCATTTCCTCCGTGTCATCGTCTACAGTATTTAGATGTTTTGAATCACCATTCGCAATTAGTGTATTATGCGTGACAAAGAGGCGTCGGCTAAATATGCGTATTCCACAAACAGCGTCTCTCTTCTGCTTGCATATTTTTTCCACAGTGTCAAAGTAGAGCGGTTCAGGACAAGACTGTACCCAGGCTATGCCGTTGCTGCACATACAGAATTTCTTGCAATCATCGTTTGGAAGTAACACTACATCCTTGGGATCCTCCGCCGGACAAGTTCCGATGCAAGTGGCCGGGTCGAGATTATCGAAGGCTACTGCAGACGAAGGATTGTTGTCCATTTCCTCCGTGTCATCGTCTACAGTATTTAGATGGTTTGAATCACCATTCGCAATTAGTGTATTATGCGTGACAAAGAGGCGTCGGCTAAATATGCGTACTCCACAAACAGCGTCTCTCTTCTGCTTGCATATTTTTTCCACAGTATCAAAGTAGAGTGGTTCAGGACAAGACTGTACCCAGGCTATGCCGTTGCTGCACATACAGAATTTCTTGCAATCATCGTTTGGAAGTAACACTACATCCTTGGGATCCTCCGCCGGACAAGTTCCGATGCAAGTGGCCGGGTCGAGATTATCGAAGGCTACTGTAGACGAAGGATTGTTGTCCATTTCCTCCGTGTCATCGTCTACAGTATTCAGATGTTTTGAATCACCATTCGCAATTAGTGTATTATGCGTGACAAAGAGGCGTCGGCTAAATATGCGTATTCCACAAACAGCGTCTCTCTTCTGCTTGCATATTTTTTCCACAGTGTCAAAGTAGAGTGGTTCAGGACAAGACTGTACCCAGGCTATGCCGTTGCTGCACATACAGAATTTCTTGCAATCATCGTTTGGAAGTAACACTACATCCTTGGGATCCTCCGCCGGACAAGTTCCGATGCACGTGGCCGGGTCGAGGTTATCGAAGGCTACTGCAGACGAAGGATTGTTGTCCATTTCCTCCGTGTCATCGTCTACAGTATTTAGATGTTTTGAATCACCATTCGCAATTAGTGTATTATGCGTGACAAAGAGGCGTCGGCTAAATATGCGTACTCCACAAACAGCGTCTCTCTTCTGCTTGCATATTTTTTCCACAGTGTCAAAGTAGAGCGGTTCAGGACAAGACTGTACCCAGGCTATGCCGTTGCTGCACATACAGAATTTCTTGCAATCATCGTTTGGAAGTAACACTACATCCTTGGGATCCTCCGCCGGACAAGTTCCGATGCACGTGGCCGGGTCGAGGTTATCGAAGGCTACTGCAGACGAAGGATTGTTGTCCATTTCCTCCGTGTCATCGTCTACAGTATTTAGATGTTTTGAATCACCATTCGCAATTAGTGTATTATGCGTGACAAAGAGGCGTCGGCTAAATATGCGTACTCCACAAACAGCGTCTCTCTTCTGCTTGCATATTTTTTCCACAGTATCAAAGTAGAGTGGTTCAGGACAAGACTGTACCCAGGCTATGCCGTTGCTGCACATACAGAATTTCTTGCAATCATCGTTTGGAAGTAACACTACATCCTTGGGATCCTCCGCCGGACAAGTTCCAATGCACGTGGCCGGGTCGAGGTTATCGAAGGCTACTGCAGACGAAGGATTGTTATCCATTTCCTCCGTGTCATCGTCTACAGTATTTAGATGGTTTGAATCACCATTCGCAATTAGTGTATTATGCGTGACAAAGAGGCGTCGGCTAAATATGCGTACTCCACAAACAGCGTCTCTCTTCTGCTTGCATATTTTTTCCACAGTGTCAAAGTAGAGCGGTTCAGGACAAGACTGTACCCAGGCTATGCCGTTGCTGCACATACAGAATTTCTTGCAATCATCGTTTGGAAGTAACACTACATCCTTGGGATCCTCCGCCGGACAAGTTCCGATGCACGTGGCCGGGTCGAGGTTATCGAAGGCTACTGCAGACGAAGGATTGTTGTCCATTTCCTCCGTGTCATCGTCTACAGTATTTAGATGTTTTGAATCACCATTCGCAATTAGTGTATTATGCGTGACAAAGAGGCGTTGGCTAAATATGCGTATTCCACAAACAGCGTCTCTCTTCTGCTTGCATATTTTTTCCACAGTGTCAAAGTAGAGTGGTTCAGGACAAGACTGTACCCAGGCTATGCCGTTGCTGCACATACAGAATTTCTTGCAATCATCGTTTGGAAGTAACACTACATCCTTGGGATCCTCCGCCGGACAAGTTCCGATGCACGTGGCCGGGTCGAGGTTATCGAAGGCTACTGCAGACGAAGGATTGTTGTCCATTTCCTCCGTGTCATCGTCTACAGTATTTAGATGTTTTGAATCACTATTCGCAATTAGTGTATTATGCGTGACAAAGAGGCGTCGGTTAAATATGCGTACTCCACAAACAGCGTCTCTCTTCTGCTTGCATATTTTTTCCACAGTGTCAAAGTAGAGCGGTTCAGGACAAGACTGTACCCAGGCTATGCCGTTGCTGCACATACAGAATTTCTTGCAATCATCGTTTGGAAGTAACACTACATCCTTGGGATCCTCCGCCGGACAAGTTCCGATGCACGTGGCCGGGTCGAGGTTATCGAAGGCTACTGCAGACGAAGGATTGTTGTCCATTTCCTCCGTGTCATCGTCTACAGTATTTAGATGTTTTGAATCACCATTCGCAATTAGTGTATTATGCGTGACAAAGAGGCGTCGGCTAAATATGCGTACTCCACAAACAGCGTCTCTCTTCTGCTTGCATATTTTTTCCACAGTATCAAAGTAGAGTGGTTCAGGACAAGACTGTACCCAGGCTATGCCGTTGCTGCACATACAGAATTTCTTGCAATCATCGTTTGGAAGTAACACTACATCCTTGGGATCCTCCGCCGGACAAGTTCCGATGCAAGTGGCCGGGTCGAGATTATCGAAGGCTACTGTAGACGAAGGATTGTTGTCCATTTCCTCCGTGTCATCGTCTACAGTATTTAGATGTTTTGAATCACCATTCGCAATTAGTGTATTATGCGTGACAAAGAGGCGTCGGCTAAATATGCGTATTCCACAAACAGCGTCTCTCTTCTGCTTGCATATTTTTTCCACAGTGTCAAAGTAGAGTGGTTCAGGACAAGACTGTACCCAGGCTATGCCGTTGCTGCACATACAGAATTTCTTGCAATCATCGTTTGGAAGTAACACTACATCCTTGGGATCCTCCGCCGGACAAGTTCCGATGCACGTGGCCGGGTCGAGGTTATCGAAGGCTACTGCAGACGAAGGATTGTTGTCCATTTCCTCCGTGTCATCGTCTACAGTATTTAGATGTTTTGAATCACTATTCGCAATTAGTGTATTATGCGTGACAAAGAGGCGTTGGCTAAATATGCGTATTCCACAAACAGCGTCTCTCTTCTGCTTGCATATTTTTTCCACAGTGTCAAAGTAGAGTGGTTCAGGACAAGACTGTACCCAGGCTATGCCGTTGCTGCACATACAGAATTTCTTGCAATCATCGTTTGGAAGTAACACTACATCCTTGGGATCCTCCGCCGGACAAGTTCCGATGCACGTGGCCGGGTCGAGGTTATCGAAGGCTACTGCAGACGAAGGATTGTTGTCCATTTCCTCCGTGTCATCGTCTACAGTATTTAGATGTTTTGAATCACCATTCGCAATTAGTGTATTATGCGTGACAAAGAGGCGTCGGCTAAATATGCGTACTCCACAAACAGCGTCTCTCTTCTGCTTGCATATTTTTTCCACAGTGTCAAAGTAGAGCGGTTCAGGACAAGACTGTACCCAGGCTATGCCGTTGCTGCACATACAGAATTTCTTGCAATCATCGTTTGGAAGTAACACTACATCCTTGGGATCCTCCGCCGGACAAGTTCCGATGCACGTGGCCGGGTCGAGATTATCGAAGGCTACTGCAGACGAAGGATTGTTGTCCATTTCCTCCGTGTCATCGTCTACAGTATTTAGATGTTTTGAATCACCATTCGCAATTAGTTTATTATGCGTGACAAAGAGGCGTCGGCTAAATATGCGTACTCCACAAACAGCGTCTCTCTTCTGCTTGCATATTTTTTCCACAGTGTCAAAGTAGAGCGGTTCAGGACAAGACTGTACCCAGGCTATGCCGTTGCTGCACATACAGAATTTCTTGCAATCATCGTTTGGAAGTAACACTACATCCTTGGGATCCTCCGCCGGACAAGTTCCGATGCACGTGGCCGGGTCGAGGTTATCGAAGGCTACTGCAGACGAAGGATTGTTGTCCATTTCCTCCGTGTCATCGTCTACAGTATTTAGATGTTTTGAATCACCATTCGCAATTAGTGTATTATGCGTGACAAAGAGGCGTTGGCTAAATATGCGTATTCCACAAACAGCGTCTCTCTTCTGCTTGCATATTTTTTCCACAGTGTCAAAGTAGAGTGGTTCAGGACAAGACTGTACCCAGGCTATGCCGTTGCTGCACATACAGAATTTCTTGCAATCATCGTTTGGAAGTAACACTACATCCTTGGGATCCTCCGCCGGACAAGTTCCGATGCACGTGGCCGGGTCGAGGTTATCGAAGGCTACTGCAGACGAAGGATTGTTGTCCATTTCCTCCGTGTCATCGTCTACAGTATTTAGATGTTTTGAATCACTATTCGCAATTAGTGTATTATGCGTGACAAAGAGGCGTCGGTTAAATATGCGTACTCCACAAACAGCGTCTCTCTTCTGCTTGCATATTTTTTCCACAGTGTCAAAGTAGAGCGGTTCAGGACAAGACTGTACCCAGGCTATGCCGTTGCTGCACATACAGAATTTCTTGCAATCATCGTTTGGAAGTAACACTACATCCTTGGGATCCTCCGCCGGACAAGTTCCGATGCACGTGGCCGGGTCGAGGTTATCGAAGGCTACTGCAGACGAAGGATTGTTGTCCATTTCCTCCGTGTCATCGTCTACAGTATTTAGATGTTTTGAATCACCATTCGCAATTAGTGTATTATGCGTGACAAAGAGGCGTCGGCTAAATATGCGTACTCCACAAACAGCGTCTCTCTTCTGCTTGCATATTTTTTCCACAGTATCAAAGTAGAGTGGTTCAGGACAAGACTGTACCCAGGCTATGCCGTTGCTGCACATACAGAATTTCTTGCAATCATCGTTTGGAAGTAACACTACATCCTTGGGATCCTCCGCCGGACAAGTTCCGATGCAAGTGGCCGGGTCGAGATTATCGAAGGCTACTGTAGACGAAGGATTGTTGTCCATTTCCTCCGTGTCATCGTCTACAGTATTTAGATGTTTTGAATCACCATTCGCAATTAGTGTATTATGCGTGACAAAGAGGCGTCGGCTAAATATGCGTATTCCACAAACAGCGTCTCTCTTCTGCTTGCATATTTTTTCCACAGTGTCAAAGTAGAGTGGTTCAGGACAAGACTGTACCCAGGCTATGCCGTTGCTGCACATACAGAATTTCTTGCAATCATCGTTTGGAAGTAACACTACATCCTTGGGATCCTCCGCCGGACAAGTTCCGATGCACGTGGCCGGGTCGAGGTTATCGAAGGCTACTGCAGACGAAGGATTGTTGTCCATTTCCTCCGTGTCATCGTCTACAGTATTTAGATGTTTTGAATCACTATTCGCAATTAGTGTATTATGCGTGACAAAGAGGCGTTGGCTAAATATGCGTATTCCACAAACAGCGTCTCTCTTCTGCTTGCATATTTTTTCCACAGTGTCAAAGTAGAGTGGTTCAGGACAAGACTGTACCCAGGCTATGCCGTTGCTGCACATACAGAATTTCTTGCAATCATCGTTTGGAAGTAACACTACATCCTTGGGATCCTCCGCCGGACAAGTTCCGATGCACGTGGCCGGGTCGAGGTTATCGAAGGCTACTGCAGACGAAGGATTGTTGTCCATTTCCTCCGTGTCATCGTCTACAGTATTTAGATGTTTTGAATCACCATTCGCAATTAGTGTATTATGCGTGACAAAGAGGCGTCGGCTAAATATGCGTACTCCACAAACAGCGTCTCTCTTCTGCTTGCATATTTTTTCCACAGTGTCAAAGTAGAGCGGTTCAGGACAAGACTGTACCCAGGCTATGCCGTTGCTGCACATACAGAATTTCTTGCAATCATCGTTTGGAAGTAACACTACATCCTTGGGATCCTCCGCCGGACAAGTTCCGATGCACGTGGCCGGGTCGAGATTATCGAAGGCTACTGCAGACGAAGGATTGTTGTCCATTTCCTCCGTGTCATCGTCTACAGTATTTAGATGTTTTGAATCACCATTCGCAATTAGTTTATTATGCGTGACAAAGAGGCGTCGGCTAAATATGCGTACTCCACAAACAGCGTCTCTCTTCTGCTTGCAGATGTTTTCCACAGTGTCAAAGTAGAGTGGTTCAGGACAAGACTGTACCCAGGCTATGCCGTTGCTGCACATACAGAATTTCTTGCAATCATCGTTTGGAAGTAACACTACATCCTTGGGATCCTCCGCCGGACAAGTTCCGATGCACGTGGCCGGGTCGAGGTTATCGAAGGCTACTGCAGACGAAGGATTGTTGTCCATTTCCTCCGTGTCATCGTCTACAGTATTTAGATGTTTTGAATCACCATTCGCAAGTAGTTTATTATGCGTGACAAAGAGGCGTTGGCTAAATATGCGTACTCCACAAACAGCGTCTTTCTTCTGCTTGCACATGTTTTCCACAGTGTCAAAGTAGAGCGGTTCGGGACAAGACTGTACCCAGGCTGTGCCGTTCCTACAAGGACAAAACTTCTTGCAATCTTCATTTGGTAATAACACTTCATTGTCTTTTTCTTCTTTATGACATGTTCCAATACATGTAGATGGATCAAGATTGTACGAAGACTCTGCTAATCCGGATATATTGCGTAGTTTGTTTTCATTTCTGTTAATAATTGATGAATCTATTTTTCCAACTTTATCAGCTTCCAAGAAGGGATGTTGAGTGATTGGACGTACTGCACATTTTGCATTTTGTTTTTGCCTGCAGGTTTTATCTATAGAATCGAAGTAAAGGTGTCCAGGACACGGCTGAATCCATGCCATGCCGTTGCTGCACATGCAGAACTTTTTACAGTTGTCGGTTGGCAGTAATATCATATAATCATTGTCTTCATCAGGACAGACGCCGATGCAAATAGTTGGATCAAGACTGTAGAGGGACAATTCTAACTGATAGTCTTTATATGTTTCATCGCTTTTCATGTAATGAATTGGTGGAATTGGACGAATGCATTTTACTACTGCAGCCCAATCGCAAACTTCTCGTACATAATCGAAGTGTTGACCAATTGGACATTGTTTCAATATTGGATCACCATTCTCACATTCGTAATACAAATGGCATTGATATGGATGTGCAATACGCCCTTTTTCAGGTGATCCTTTAGGAGGACACTTCTCACGAGGTCTGTTAGGCGGCTTTGTAGTTGGCGTCTCAGATGTTGTAATATATGTTGTACTTGCTATCTCAGTAGTTGTACTTGTAGGTGTAACTGTTGTTGTTGCAGTCGCACTTGTCGTTTCTGCTGTTGTAATATCTGATGTTGTTATTGTTGAAGCTGTAGATGTCATTGTATTTGTTGTTGAGTCAGATGTTGCCGATGTGTCTGTTATAATAATTGTTGGCGTGTTTGTAATTGTAGTGTCTGATGTTGCAGAAGATGTGGCAGTTGTCGTAATTGTTGGCGTGTTGGTAATTGTTCTGTCTGATGTTGCAGAAGATGTATCTGTTGTTGTAATTGTTGTCGTACTTGGTGTAGTTGATGATGTATCTGGTGTTGTATCTCCTGTAGTTGCGTTTGATGTTTCAATTGTTGTAGTAGTCGTTGTATCTGTTGCTGTTGCTGTCGTAATTGGTGTTGTGTCTGTTGTAATGCTTGTGATTGATGTTGTAATTGTGGTTGAGGATGTTGATGATTTAGGTGGTGTTGGCGTAGACATTTTTGTGGTTGTTGAAATAGTAGTAAATATAGCGTCGCAGTCTACATTTTCTGGATAATCACATACACGGAGTATTGGATTAAAGAGTAAATTACGTTCGCATTTTATAGGTTTCGGATTTACTTTGCCTTCATAACAGTAGTAATAGTGGTCGCACATAGTTTCATGGGGAATCCTGTGTATCCTGCCATCGGATTTACAAGTCCACAAAGGCGGTTTTCGTGTTGTTGTTATAGTTGGCGGTGATGTCGGAAGTGTTGGTATTGAAGTCGATTTCGTGGTTGGTTGCGATGGAGTTGGTGTCATCGTAGTTGGTGAAGTCGTCGATGGTGTCGATTCCGTGGTTGATTGTGGTGGAGTTGGTGTCATCGTAGTTGGTGACGATGTCGTAACAGTTGTCGGTGAAGGTGACGGTGTTGGAGTAGTTGGCGGTGATGTCGGAAGTGTTGGTATTGAAGTTGTTGATGGTGTCGTCGATTCAGTGGTTGATTGTGATGTAGTTGGTGTCACCGTAGTTGGTGACGATGTTGTAACAGTTGTTGGTGAAGGTGATGGTGTTGGAGTAGTTGGCGGTGATGTCGGTCTGATTGTAGGAGTAGTTGGTGTGGTAGGTGTGCTTCGGGTAGTGCCAGGCAAACCACTACAGTCTACATTTTCTGGATAATCACATACGCGGAGAAGTGGATTGAAGAGTAAATTACGTTCGCATTTTATAGGTTTCGGATTTACTTTGCCGTCATAACAGTTGTAATAGTGGTCGCACATAGTTTCATGAGGAATCTTGTGTACTCTGCCATCGGATTTACAAGTCCACCAAGGCGGTTTTCGTGTTGTTGTTGTTGTAGTTGGCGGCGATGTCGGAAATGTTGGTATTGAAGTTGATTTTGTGGTTGGTTGCGGTGAAGTTGGTGTTGTAGTTGGTGTCGTAGTTGGTGTTGTAGTTGGTGTTGTAGTTGGTGTCGTAGTTGGTGTCGTAGTTGGTGTTGTAGTTGGTGTCGTAGTTGGTGTCGTAGTTGGTGTCGTAGTTGGTGTCGTAGTTGGTGTTGTAGTTGGTGTCGTAGTTGGTGATGTCGGTCTAATTGTAGTTGTTAATGTGGTAGATGTGCTTCGAGTTGTGCCAGGCAGGCCACTACAATCTACATTTTCTGGATAATCACATACGCGGAGTAGCGGATTGAAGAGTAAATTACGTTCACATTTTATTGGTTTCGGATGCACTTTCCCTTCGTAACAGTTGTAATAGTGGTCGCACAAAGTCTCATGTGGAATCTTGTGTACTCTGCCGTCAGATTTACATGTCCATAAAGGTATTGGTATTGCACTTACTGTTGCAGTTGAAGAATTCAATTTCGGAACGGATGCTAACACACTCATAGCAGATGGCTTGGATATATGCTCTTGACATCTTGCATTCCATGGCCAATCGCATATTTGAAGTTTAGGATTAAAGTGGAATCTGTTACTACTTCCATTCATGAGAGGACATTCTAGTGGGTCCCCTTTTTTCCCCATGTAACATTTGTAAAATTTTGTGCAACTGTTCTCGTGACGCAAATAAAAAGTTTTATTCCGTGAGTCGGTAGGACATTCTGTCAAAATATCAGTCCTTGATTCTTCAGCAGCAATTACCAACGTTACCACATATAAAGTGGCTACTAAATATATACCTAAAATGTAAAATAAAATATATAATATTTATTACTTATGAGAATTATATTGTCAATTTAAATAAACATATAGTATTTTCTTTTTTGGTAATGCCATTTTCTATATACGAAAGATTTTTCCTTATTGTCAATATATTACTAATTTATTGCACAAATAGTGATTATCTTATATCTTTTACTATGCTTACAATTCAAGTTTTGCTAAAATCCATTATAAACATTATAACATTTGAATTGGATATTGGAATCAATAAGAAAAACTAAAATCTGATAATCCTCAAATTGAAATATTGAAATCTAATATAGTGATATTGATATTAAAATCTAATATAATAATATCACTTATATAATAAGATAAACAAGAACTGTTTAAATTTGCTTGACTTTTATATATTACGTACATCAAATATTATTTAATAGCATTTGTTACATTTAAATTTTTATCTTTCTTTCCGTTACTTTAATATATCTTCGAATTTACAAGTTTTTAATCTAATCTAATCAGAGATTAGATTAAATCCAGAAAAATTTTTTATGCCAGAATAATAGTAATTATTTATTAAAAATATTAAAAATTCAAATATATTTGCATTATTATTTTCTTTGTCACTATTCTTGCACAGTCAAACACTTTCACTGCACAAAGATTTTCTTTGCAAGAACAACAATTGCACATTTGTCACTTAACAATTATCCGATGTTTTAGTTTGCTGTTTCTTGTTTGTATCGTTTTCATCATTGTGATCCGTGTTCTGTAAATCACATTCCACTCACCTTTCATGCTGCAATACCGAATCACCCAAAATTAGGGACCGGGACGTAGTCCGGTCACTCATTAAATCACTAACTGATGAATATGTCGCTACGAAATGAGTTTTATAAGCGAACAGTGTGTTATCGCCTAGCACGTACGTGGCTTATCATATCTAACATCGACAAAATCTTTCTCTTAAAGAAATCACTTAAGCACATCTAACCAGGTGCGGAAATATGTACATTTTAGATATAGGGTGGAATAAATAAACGTTGAAATTAAATCCAAAAACTTAATTTTCAGCAATCTGCGCTAGTTTTGCATTTGCAATAGTTTTATATTTTTTTCTTTTATGTAACAAATATTTAAAGTATAAGTTTTCAGTATTCTTACAGAAAATACTTATGTTACAGAATAAATGTACGCCAATTATATATATAAAATATATGCGATATAATAAATTGTCATAATTGTCATTGATCGTTATATATATTTGCAATTATTATATATAATTGCTTATATTTATAATAGATCTCTTTCAAGCTACTAAAACTAATTTCAAATGATTATAAATTATTATTTACTTTGATAAGCTAATTATATCTCAATATAAAAATAGATTTACGTCGAAAAGACAGGGATTTTATCTTATTGAAGTATTCACGTATCAATGCAAATAAAAGCGTAATCTCGAAATAATTGAAAGAATATATAGAAATTAAAATGTTTGTTAATTTGCTAATGTTTTCTCTCGATTTAATTTCTTTAAAAAATATTGAAATTTTGTAATAATATATTTGTAATTCGATATTGCGAATTTCAGATTTAGTTGAAAATGCACATAATATCAAATAATACAAAATCACACAATAAATCTTTTTTAGTAATCTTTTGTTATTTTAACTGAGCTAAATTATTTTCATATTGGTAAGAAAAACCGTTGTTGAAACTTAGAGTACAAGTTACGAAACTCTGCTACCAAAAAGGAATAATTAATTGTAAATCCTAAAACTAATAATTAATTAATATAATTCAGTTTTTACGCAGCTTATAGCAAAATTCTGTTATCAACTGGTAATATTTATCAATTTGATAATTCAGATAAATAATTTTCTGCTTAATCACTGCACATACATACATACAAAATTTACTGTATAAAATAAGGAATAAATAATATAGTTTATTAAGTTACAATCTGTTTGCTCTTTTCAGTATTTTATGAATCTTTACATTTTCCGCTATGGGAATTTAGCGTATTTTATCAAGATGCAACCTTGTCAGATATTTTGCAAGGCATGATTTTCCCTTGATGCATTTTCAAAAGGAAAAACAATCCATCAATTGGAAGATGTACTGTCTTATTCTTAAGTTCCAGAGAATATCCAATGCATGGAAGGTCATGCAACTGGCTTATGGAGACTTCGGCGTTTGTAGTTGTGACGATCGTCAACGTGATCATCAGTACGATGATTATTGAATAGTATTCTGTAAATATGATAAAATGTATAGTTAATTATTTAAAAAAGTACGATCGTTTCTTTTTTAGAATCCGAGATCCACAACTTTATTTGCATACTTATGATGGAATCATGAAAGCGGTTCCAATCCTAGTGCATGCAACAAGAAATAACTTTTATCGGTCTTTACAGTCAGAAAGATTACTGCTAGCGATAATATAGATTTGTTCTTTTAAATTAACGTTAAAAGAGTCACGATAAAAGACTATCTTTTACTTAAATTTAGTTTATTTAGACTTAATGGCTAAATCTTGTTCACATATATTTAAGGAATCTCTTGCGATCTAAATGACGATTTTACATAAGATGAGTATATACAACAGTTTTGAATTGTGTCATATTTTCTAAAATGACTAAAGATTTTTATCTTTTTAGATAAAAACACAAGACAAAAGATTCTTAAAGTTATCTTTGCAATCTTTTTAAACAAGGTAATATGTATTTTTTTTATATGCTCACTTATTTCTGTGATCACATTTTTAAACGAAATATTGTGTATAATTTACTCTTCACTGTATTCACATTCTTACGTTATTGTAATATTGTTATATTTTATATTTTAATATTAGATGAAATTTTCAAATAAATTTGCAAAAATGTTAAGTTTAAAATTTGTATAATTATCGCAAAATGAATTAAAAATTTAATAATATCCATATATTGTACAATGTAACACACTGACTCTTAGTTTTATAAAATACAAAAACATCTCGCAATCACATTAAATTATAAAAATTATAGTATATGCGTCCTCGGAGAAGAGATTACATTAAGAATAATGATATTAAGGGATTAATTAGTGATATCAGAAATCATGTACATATCAGAAAAGCTAAACCTTGATACAGTCAAATTATGTGTTATAAGAAAATAGATAAATAGATAATTAAACAGATTTCATGAGCTTAACATTATATTGTTATATTCGACATATTTTATTAAGTTTTACATTATATATACTATACCATTGTTGTTGTTGTTGTTATTGCACATACAGCGATATATAATAATTAAGCGACATATAATTATAATAATTAATAAGATCAATTGAAATTTATTATACACTGTATACAAATAATGGGTTGCATGTAAGAGAGCAGAATTCCTAAGTTAGAACTGATTTGTGCATTTTATTATTTAATATTGAACTTGATATGAAACTGAGTCATATAAATTACTTATAATATTATGGGAATTATACATAGTTTACACTTACTTTTCATTATGGAAAGTTTTCTATTTACGTATCACATTCAGCGGTTAAAAGTACAGTAACTGACAACTCCAATGAATGTATCGATTTTTATATCAATACTCATCTTATCGCTTGACAATTTTGTGCGAAGTATCATAAAGTAGAAACCATATCTAATCACATAAGCGGAAAAAAGTGATTAGTATAATTAGTATTAATGGCAAAAATTAGTAATTAAGTCACTTAGTAAACTCAATGAGAGAAGTTAAATGTGTAGCATTTTTAAAATTAAAATTTTTTGAAAAACTGAATATACATATATAGAACACACTATTATACATGTATAAAGCAATTCCATGCATTTCACACAGCTTTATGTTATCATTTGTAACCTTGAAATGTTTTCAGATAATTCGGGTTGGCGATCATATTTCTTATTGCTTTATATCGAAGTGTAAAATCGATACTGATGGAATGCATGGCATCGTTAAAAATAAGGAATAAAATCATATGCAAGAAATGTATGATTCAATAAATTTTTTGAAGGTGATTCAACAATTCTTTTGAAAATATAATTATCAAATAAATATACTTACGTTTATATTTATAAACCAAATTATTCAATCTACACAGAATATACAGGGTGTCCTGGGTTTTAACCGACAAACTGCGGGAGCATATTCTACTAGTGGAAATAAGAAAAAATTCTCATATCGAGTTTGCTTAGAAATGCTTTATTACAAAGTTATAAACCAATATTGAAAAGAAATATGAGATAAGTAACAACGGAACATAGTGTAGAATTTGGAAGGTCGAAGATGTTTATGTTACGTGTATTCACATGTATTCATGTTCACTATGTTGAAACGATTCAGTATGATTGTTACTTTCACAACAGTAGCTGTTAGATTTCAATCGTCGTGTCAACTAGCAATTACTATCAGAATGCCAAAAGTGTTTTCAAATGAGGAATACACTGATATTCATTTCGTGTACGAGTTTGTCGGTTAAAACCCGGGACACCCTGTATATAATCTCTATTCTAAATAAGAGAATTTGTAAGATGGATAATAATAGCAAATTTAATATTGAATTTTATGATAAAGAAGAGAAGAAATAAAACTAAAATATTAATTAGTTTAGAACAAATCAAATATAAATCTGTGGCAAAACGGTAATTTTATTTAGGACAGTAGTACCGCCATACTTATACATTTGATTATCATTGATAAAAGTTATCTTCTGATTTCCAAATAGATAATAGAAACAAATGTTCGTGACAAGCAAATCTGGACATACACTTCAAAGTAACATTATGCTTAATTAACAAATACATATTATTTACTAGAGACAAGATTTGTTAAGATTTCTTATGAGTCTTGGTTAAGATTAGTATAATGACAAATAAAAAGGAAAGAGTTAAATTAATCAGTAATCTATATAAAGATTATCTAAAACAAACGTGAGAAATAAATAAAAATTGCATAAATTAAACAGTCTATATGTTTAAAATAGATAGATATCATATTTTTTATACAATATATAGTTTATATACTATTATATATAAATAATTCAACTTACAGTTAAACTGTTATATTTTCTTTTTAATTAAGGGATAACTATTAAATTAATGCTTTGAACTTTTTTCATATAAATTGTAACGAATTATTTTCAATATTTTAATATAAAATTAATTAAAAATTATCTCATAAACAATATATAAATACAATTTTATGTGGATTCCTAATTAAAATTTGTAAAGACAAATACAGAGATTTTAAAACATATATTGTTAAGCGAACATAATATTTTCCACATTCTATACTTTATCAATCCCGATAATTAAAATAAGAGTATTGTATGACGTCATATCAGCGATAACGATAAAAATGCAAGGATTATGCCTGATATTTCGTCAGCGTGCAAGGTTCTCTGATCAGAAGTTTTAGATATCAATCGAGATAGATATATATCATAAATCATTATTATAGTTTACATCATGAAACATCACATAAATTATAGACAATATGGCAAAAGTTGAAACAAGGATTGTATGTCGAATTTATTATACATATGCAAGTATACCTATAATTATCGATAAATGTTTAATGGTACAAATATAAAATATATAAAACCATACATTTTTTGTACAGAAACAATTAAATTGAGTATTAATCTAGAGAGATTAAAATTATCTTCAAAATCAATTTATTATTTGGACTCTAACCGGGTTATCTATATACCGTATATTTTAAAGTGACCTTGATCTAACGCTTTGCTGACGTTACATCAATTTGTTGTTACTAATTGTTGTTACTAATTGTAAGTAAGTTCTATAGTTAAAAAATTATGTTGCTTATCAGTATAGGTTTCTAAATTATTTAATAATGTAAATCATGCGCATCTTTAATATAATTTATAGCAAAATGGAAACAAAAATAAATTCTCCGATTAAGCTGAGCAATTTTAGTTATAATTTGAAAAATCATTTTATAAAGTCTTTCGTTTTAAATTCAGCTCGCTATGATATGTGCAGACACTGAAACTTTTATTCTAAGTTTTTTATAATAATAGTAAATTTCATTTACATTAAATATACTTGTAATAAACTGCATGTTTTTCAAAAGTATGTTTGCAATGAAGCGCGACTGAGTATTGTATTGTACACGATATTGATTTGTAATGCTAAAACACTTTGCTCACGCTACTCATTACCGATTATATTACGCATTCCTTTCATCGAGTCGTCGATGATATCATCGAACGTGACAGAAAATAAAGCATGAATCTTTCTCATGAATCAATCATTAAATTACGTTTCAGTCTAGTCACATTTATTACATATCGTACATGTGCATTATAAAATTATTATATCAATAGTTTTGGCGAGGCGAATTTCTAAATGGCTAGCCAACAATCAACTTCATTAGCGCGTTATATTTGAATCATTGAGATCTCGCTTCGTGTCATACCAGTTTCCTCTCCGCCCCGCGCTCGTAAATTAAATATTTCGGTCAAGCCATAATTAAATCCAGGTCAACGGGGTTATTTCCCGGCCGCGTTCTCCACCCGAAGTACGAGTTCAAAGCGAACCTAGTAACACTCGCTGATCTTAACTCCGCGTGCGCTTATCTGGGACGCTTCAAGGTGCGCGCTTGATAATCGAGAAATCCTAGGTCGGTAACAGCGTGCTCTGTACTGCTCAACTGCAACCGCGCGTTCGCGCGCGCACACTCTCGCTTCCTTTGTGCCTCGCGACGCATCGAGAATGCCCCTCTCACGTCGTTGCACACGAAGTGCACGTCGTCGCCGTCGTCGTCGTCGTCGCCCTACTCCTTCAAAAATAACGATCCAATCGGAAGCGTGTAAACAATGGCTGCGGGCGCGCCGATTGGCCGCGCTGTCGTCAAGTCGGCCGCGAGCGGCGAATCCGCGCGCCGTTCCCCGCGGCGTGAACGGAAAGCGGCGGCGCACCGTTCTGTTTCCCTCTCCCCCGCTCCGCAACTGCACGTCGAGCATTCAGTAGACTCGGCCATTTCTCTCGTGGAACGTAGCGACTAGCTCGGCCGCGCGACGTTTTTTTTTTGCGATTGCACCGTGCGGGAACTCCCGGAAGTTTTGCAAAATAACGCGACGCAAAAGGATGATACACTCCGGGCGCACCAGGCTCGAGGTAAGTCAACGCGAGTTGCCATCGCGCCGACGGCGAAACGCGGCCGCGGAAACGCGCGTCGGAGTGCCACACGTCCAAGGGGGGGTCGTGCGTGTTCAATGTTGTCATTGCCGAGGCGAACAGCTGATCCGCTCCCCTGGCCTCCGCGAAGCGCGGCAGCTACTAAGGGCATTCTTGTTACCGCTACCGTGTATTTCTATTATTATCACGACAGCGACGACAACTACGACGACGATAACGATGACAACGACCTACGACAAGGACAACGGCGTTGAGAAGGCGTCATGCGCCAGGGCATCCTCTCGGTTATTGTGACTAGCTAGCTGGCTAGCTGCTTGACTGGCTGACTAGTTGACTGGCTGACTGGCTGACTAGCTGCTTGACCGCTTCGCTGGTTGGCAACATGCTGTCATTCTCGGCCTTTTTCGTGCGTGCTACGTATATATTCTCATCGACCGACCAAACAACCGAGCGAGCGAGCCTAGCCAGGCAGCCAGCCAGCCAGCTAGCCAGCCTGCCTGCCAGCCAGCCTGCTTGCCTGCTTTGTCCTTTGTCTTTTCTTTCCTTCCGTTCTTCCTTTCTGTCATTCTTTATTTCTCCCTTTCTTTCACTCTGCCTTTCTATATCTCACTCCCTCTCTCTGTCTCTGTCTTTGTCTCTGTCTCGCTCTCGCTCCTGCGACCGCCAGCAGTGGCTACGTCGTCAGCGGTGCGTTCTCGTTGTTAAATGCACACCTCCCCCTCCCCCGCGCTCTGGCTACTACCCTCTTCTTTGTTCTTTGCTCCGACGGCGTTCGAGCAGCTATGACTTGACGACAACGACAAAGACGAAGACTGAGCCTACGCCGACGATGATGACCATGACAATAATGATTATAATGATAATAATAATAATGATGATGATGACGATGCGTGCAGAAATCTTCGTGCGCGGTCGGAATGTCGATGAGCGTCCCGTTGTTGGTTGACAATCACGACGCTGCGAATCGACGTACGTCCGTGCTCCGCGACGACCGACGTCGTGACGACGGAGCGCATCGGCCTTCGCGCGCGCCTCCTCGGACGTCGATCTTTCTCGGCGAGACGGTGCGATACAACACAATACAGTAAAACGACGCGACGCAATGCACGCATGCAGCGCAACGCGACGCGACGCTCGCCGTCGCGACGACACCGATACGGGACGCGAGGACGCCGAACGCGCGCTTTGTAGACGCGTAAACAGTTAGCGCGCGCGTGCCGCGCTCCCGATAACAATGTGCCCCGATAGCGATAAGCAAGAAGCTGTGAATGGACCGTGTTTTCGTAGTCGATATGCCTCGCCGTCTTGCAGTCGGGATTAGGTGATTTAGAGTGCATTAGGTGACGTGCGTGCGCGCGCGCGCGAGCGCGAGCGCACGTGTGTGTGTGTGTGTGTGTGTGTGTAAATATGTATATAAAGCGAGTACGTATCTCCATTTAATTCACTCTCTGATATCATTGTTACTTTGTCTTTGTGAAATTACGCGCAAATTACTCGATACTTTTACGAGTGCGTTAGAAAAATAGAATTCATCCCAATTTTGCATTGGAAATGTATTGGTAATAGTAGATCGTGCTTTTGTTGTACATTGTGATTGCTTTGCTATCTTGCTGTTTGGATTAGATAATGCGAATATGTTGATAATACGCACGTTACGTTAGAAGTGTTATTGGTTTGAATCTACGTAGTATGAATATCAAGTGCGTGTTTAGCACGTTATTTTTATAACATTACAACGTATATTGTATCGGATTGAAATAAAAATTCCTCGGTCATAAAAAATGTATCGTTCAGTGACAAGTCGATGCTCAGATTTCATTATCAATTTGAAATATTGATTTTTGTTTAAAATGTCAATAATAAGAATTAAAACACAGTCGGTTAAACGTATATTCACTAATTTGGATTATAACTATTACGAATCTGTGCACATACGTGCTATATATATGTACATAGTATAAATATAATAGTACATGTTTTAATGAAAAAGTCTCCCTGACAAATCCATTTTGTTATTATGCCTTTATTTTACCTGTTTTCAGTTAAAACTCGAGTGAAACGCTTGAATACGACACTATGTTGTTACAGCCTCCGCAAATATAATGCATTTCTGCGACTGCTATTTTTATTACTTCATTCATGAGCTGCAAATTGCAAAAAGTTATTGACGTGCAACAGGCTCTACGCACATAGAAACGACAAATCGTGCGTTTTAATATGTAGTAACATTTACGTAAATAATTGATAAAAATATTAATATAAAATATAAATTCACACGATATATTAGAATTGATGGGAAGTCGAGTTGCACAGTGTTGTGAAATCTCAACGAATTTTTCCCGACCGAAAGTATCGAGGAAGATCATAAATCTCTCCGCTTTTTATCATGTTGAACGTGAAATTGCACCCAAACGCGCTAAATAAGTCTCAAATTAAAATTAAGTACAGTAAAGTATAATTAAAGTTCATGCTTTAGATCTCAAGGAGGAATAACGAATTATTTTCACCGTCAAAGTTCGATTCGCTTAAGTATAGTGAAGTATAATTACAGTTTGCTTCAGATCCCAAGGAGGAATAACAAATTATTCCCGGTACTCTCGGAGTTCGATTTGCTGAAAAGATCTGTTTTCATCTTCGAAAAACTTAAACGCCTTGACGCTTCGTGAACTAACAATGTCGGCTCTACATCTGCCGTGACGAATCACGTGACGTCCGTTTTCCGTCCGTCCATTCGGCCGAATCTTATGGCTATCGCGTGATGTGGTCGCGAAATGCGGTCGTCCTCTGCCGATGATCACGTCGCGCGCACCGGATGTAAGCTCGGCGCCGAAATGTAAGCGATGGCGGCGACGGCGTCGTCGTTCGCAGTTCCGCGGAATCCGACTTCTTAGCAACGCATCCGCGCTCGTGATTCCGCGAAGAGGAGGAGGAGGAGGACATGCATCGGCGCGTGTCGTCCGCGTCACGAACGGTTCCCTCTCGGCCATCGACACGGCCGGTACCCCCGAGATTTCGCATCGCGAGGCCTTGCGAGGCCGTGCGACTTTTTAATCGTCCCGAACAATTGAGCAAACAATGCGATGGCGTGTTCGCTACCGACATATTTCGCATTAATGCCGCCTGGTTTCCGGTTGTTCATGTAAACATGACCTGCTCTTTTTATCGATTCCTTTTATTTGCATACGTGAATATGTGTGTAACGAGAGAGTCTTCGTTACGCATAATGCGTACAGATATGCTCCGATATATCGAATATCGATTAACGAAAATCTTTCGATCTTTCTCTCGCATGTAAGTTGTCGCGGCGGTTGTAAACGGATCGGGACAGATGCCAGATTCTTGGTGATCTCTCGAGGTTATTCGTTATTCGCGGTGTTTTTATTCATAATTTCGTATTAGTCGACAGATTAGATTACGCTATGTCAGAGCAAACATTTGCCTTTCTCAGGCAAACTTGTCCGTCCGAGCGTCTCGTAGGCGCGTTTCTTCGTCACGAGCGGACAATGCGATTTTTCACGAGCCAGAAGCCGTAACGGCATATCAACGATGCGATGCAACGCGATAGAGGTCGCGGGTGTGCTATGCGCGCACCTTTCGTTTCAAATCTATTATTAACATAGAAGCCGCAAATATCCGCCTGAGTGTGTCCTTTAGCCTCTTTTTTTTTCGTTTATTGCCGATCTTGATCTATTTGGTAAATTGCTTGCAGAATTTCTAATTAATTTTATTCAGCATTCTTTACGATTTACAAATGCTGCAATGTTTTTCTTTCTTTTTTTGTGCATGCAGGTCGGGTGATCTATTTATTAATTATCGAGGTACAATTTTGATGTCGAGAATCGCAGCATGTGTCTAAAATATTTATATCATTGCTCTTCGTGTGATATCAGAGATAACGCATGTAAAATAGAAATGTGATTTGCTAATCTACGTACTCCATTGTTCGTGGAATTCTTCTGATGACATTGAACATGGAGAGATTCAATTTCTCCAGCATTTAACCTCCTGTAACATTGCTCGATTGATACAGTCAAGTGTCGGTGTATCAGCGTTTTTTCAATGTAATAACCATCCCTAATCTCGATTAATATATCCACTATGATAGATATACTATCCAGAGATGCTATTCAAACTTCGATAACGCCGGGGCAGATTAAAGAGGGACTCGAACGGGATTTCAGGAGAATCGCGTGGCAAGAGGCGATCGCAGGAGGCTCGTAAACAGAAACTGCGAGGCGCGCGCGACATTCGGCGCGCAACGCGCACGCGGAATGACGTCACGTTGCATCGTGCTCAGGCGCACGGTGGAACGATATCTAACAAAGTCCGAATGTGTCATCCAAACAGCAGAAAGTGTGCGTCTTGTAAAGACGATCACTCTATAATACTACGTACTCTAAATAAAGACTACATCAAATTATATAAGTAAAGCAAGAAGATATAATAAAAGAAAAGAAAATTATACATATAAATAAAATTATATTAAATAAATACAAAAAATACTTAATCATTTAAATAAATAAGTAAAAAAAAAATAATAATCCGAGAGATAACGGTACTAACACGAATGAAATGAAGCCTGAAGCGCCGCCAATTGCGCCAATCGGATGAAAGTCAATCAGGATCGATTAATTAGAACAAATTTCGTTTGAATGGCCAATCAAATGGAATCGAATCAGATCCTAGGGATATGTACTAGGAATACGAGACGATATTTCTCATCGAGTTATCAACGACTTCTTTAGAACGTCCTCGATCTTTTTTTTCGGTTGCGAAACAGCGAGATTCTTGACGGCCCACACTTGCCGCTCATAATACCCCGCGCTCGTCGGGTCTCCTCGATAAAGATAAGGAATAATAGGAGGCAATCGTATTGACGCGGTGGCGTCGCGCGGGTCCTCGCCCCGCGTCATACGTGTCGCATCTCCTGCGATTTGCGCACTTTGTTTACGGCCCGCCGCTATTTGTCTTCCGCGTTTAACGCGCGATGCGACGCGGTGCATATGTTATGCTATGTTAGACAGCGGCATGCGCGTGTGTATTTAAGGCGAATGCCGAATCAATGTCCGTTTATTTTGCCGCTTCTGGGCGCGCTCGCGCGAAATACCGCGGCAAAATACCGCGCGAGCGCACCGCGAGCAAAATCCGAGAAACGGCCAGCCGAGGCCAAGAGAGCGGCTGCCGATGCATCCAGTGAAAATCGCAGTACCACACGTATCTTGAGATTTGATTAGTTATAAAATGCCTGACACGGTGGTACGTTTGTGCGCTACGTACGTACGACTCGCGTTGGAGAATGTGTTCTGAAATGTAATTAGTTCCCGAAGTAAAGTCATAATACAGTTATTAATTCGCACCGCGCCGAGGATCCGCGAACGCGCTTCAACCTGCAGTGAGAAAAACGGCGAACGCTATCGCTCCATTAAAGTCGACGCTCGCGCATTAAGTTGTTTACAGTAACGCAAAGACTGGTCTAATCTCGAGCACGGTCGGCCTACAATAAGTTTATCAGTACGTTTAACTGGCTTTTCTCGGAATTGATATGAGCGACTTTTGCGCGCACCTGGAAATTTTGGCGCTCGATCAAGAGTATACATATATATTTTGTCGCCCGTCAAGAAACGATTACGTCGTTTGAATAAAATTAATTACCGCGAGAGAGAGCACTATATTTTCTCGCTCGCGAAGATGTAAAATTCATTTGACTGACGGAAACTGGGAAGGTGGGAGGGCGAAGGGAAGGGATCACGATGCTTGAATTGCAATGCGTTTTAGAATGCAAAATAGAAACGGATCTTCCCTCGCGCGCCGGCTATTCTTGCCATTTCGCGGCGAGGACGATTCCCGATTATACGAGTCGTAGTTACGCGCTCACGAGACCCGCGCTCATATTTTACGGTTTAAGGTCGAACGCGTATCTTCGTCGCTATCGATGGCTATCGGTTGACCCCGGCCACCTCATTATCCTGTACAATTTTATGCAACGCCTGCATACTTCATGCGATAAGACATGGTAGCCCGGGGAGGGCCGCGTCCGCGCGATCCATGTGCACAGTCATTATTGATAAAAGCGCTTCCAGACGCTTTATCCCAAGGACGCGCACAATGACGAAAGGACGTATCCCAATTTCACGGCCGGGGTAAAATAAACCCTCGCACGCGAATACCACGGGAAAATCCGAGGACGAATCATTTCTCGCTTGAGGTGACCGCATGTTAAGAGTGGACTCGCGCCTGTAAAATTTCCTACGCGCTTTCATCTGCATCTACAGATATCTCTATTTCTCTCTTTCTTTCTTTCTCTGAGACTCATTGATCGAATCATCACATCATCACTAATGATCGTGAATCATTGGCGGATCATTAAGCATGAAGCTTTATTGTGCAGTTTAGAGGTTCAATTCGGGATCTATTTACGCATACGCAAATATCCGGCAATTAGCGAGAAACTGTTAAAAGTACTCGTCAAGCTATCCAATGTCGTTTTAGATAAGACGAATTTGCGTGATGAATTATGCATGATCAATTCTGCATGAATCTCAAATATACACGTACACTCTATCTGTAGTAGTATCATACATATCGCATTCAGAATTATCCGCTGAATTTGTTTTTTTATGTTATAGATATATATCATAGCGTAATAATATTGTTGTTAAGTTTACAGGAGCATGTTGCAAATATACCTTGCGCGGATGTGAAGAATCTTGCTGTATCCATGAAAAAACATATCTACATCACTATTAATGTAACTTGTTGATACCACGGAATGTGTAGGAAACAATTGTGCCGCACATAAGTAGCTGTTGTTTGCATACGTATTGTACAAAACATGTAATAAGATACATTTATATTCTAAATTCAAATTCTTCCAAAATTTTTACACACGAAATTATAGAAATTTGAATACATTTGAAATTATACTAATATGATTTCTCAGTTTCTTTTCGACGCAAAGAA
Organism: Ooceraea biroi; assembly: GCF_003672135.1. Lineage (NCBI taxonomy): Eukaryota > Metazoa > Arthropoda > Insecta > Hymenoptera > Formicidae > Ooceraea > Ooceraea biroi. Next base: position 6,919,153 of record NC_039506.1, read on the forward strand.
AACTGAGACAAACAAATTCCTGTCTGAATTGGCATTAAATAAATAAACGTTTACAAAAACTGATTGGAAATTATAATTTCGTATCCTATTTCGTTACAGCCCGTAACAATTGCTTCCTATCCTTAATTCTATGCAAAATGGGATATGTTCCTCATTATGTATAGATCGTTTCCATATATATATATATCTCGCATATTATGTATAGATCGTTTCTACATACATATCTCAGACATAAGCGAATTTATTGACTTATTGTTAACGTTGACAATACACAACAACAATTTGCACGAAAAGGATGTATAAAATATTTATTCTTTGTAGCTATCGATAGGAGAAAAATAAGTTTTCTATTTTACTCGTTCAAAGCGTCTTTATCAGGATGATTATTTGATATTTTCATCTTTACATTATTCGAACAGCTTTCAAAATACTAAATGTAAGGTCTTGACTATCTTTTGCTTAATCTCTAATATAAATATCTCGTCTATAAATATCTCAACCGATAATATTTTGGTAACAACATAGATAACTTTGTGAAATCTTTTCACTTGATATTTCCGTAGGTGTATTCTAAGATTCCGCTTAATTTCCAATTAATAAGTATCGACCAGTGTCACCATTACATAATCACGCATCTTTATACATGCTTAACCATACTATATACATATATAATTATAGATTGTATATTAATATGTATATGTATGCAATGTCTAAAGTATAAAATATACGAGCAAGCGATACATTAACTTTGCTACAATGTATCATTGCATATGGAGGATACGTACGTGTCCACATGGTTGCACATATCACGTACGCATACCACATCGTTTCATTTTTTGAGAATAATGACGAGAAAAATATTCGAGATTTATTCAGGTACAACTTGCGCTTGAAAGTACTGGCGTACCTATCCCATACATCCAGCATATTCCATTTCTCTTCGTCGCATGTTTCCACTTCTATTAATTCCGTGAATCAAGCATTTTGTGAGCGCGTTTCCTCATTGAGAATGTAACAAGACGCGTCCATGAACGCTAAGAAAAAAATGTAATTTTAACGAAACACACGCTGATTTGAATCATGTGAGAACATAATATGAATTAATTCGGAAATATTGCATTCAATGAAGGAAACGGAATCGCATTATGTCACACAATTGCACACAGCAAAAGGATTCGTGTTAAATTCAACACATTTTACATGTCCTAAACGGTCCACTCAAATTTTTGTGTTAATTTAACATAATGCAAATATTAATTTAACATGATGCAAATATGTCAAACTCTGATATTAATATTATATATAAGGTAATTTAATATAAAGTTAGTAGAAAAATTAGAATGTTCAGGAAATTGTATGTAAAATGAACATATTTATAATATTAAATTTTATTTAAGGAAAATGTTATTTGTACGGTTCATTATAATGTCGCGCTACGCGTCATCGCCGCTTTAATATTTGAAAAAGGTTTAACATATGGTGATTGTGTAGAGTGGAATTCTTTCTATTACATATATTACATATAAAATATTTTATGTTATTTTAACTTTTAGATTAGTTGATTATAAATTTAATACATACAATTCAATCAACACAGCACAACTTTACACATGGATATGTTGCCTTTTTAACATAAAAATTTTAATAAGGACCGTTTTTAGAAATACAAAATGTTTTTGTTTATTGTGCTTGTCCGTTACTTAAGCGTCGATGTACAGTCTATCACGCGCAAGGAATGTGCATGAGAAGAAAAATTATTGTTTCAAAAGAAAGCAAATCGGAGACATACGTGTATCTCGTATCACCGCGTTCGCTTTTTTATGAAATAATAATTTCTGTATGCGATGGACTGTACTAACGATGTCGCGGTGATCACGATTGGAAGCGCTCGCTTTTATCACAAATATGACATGTACCTTACTTGCGAATTAACAATCGTTTCACTGTCCGATCGTACGTGCTATCATTTGAGTCCTGATTTTGCATGCGCTATTGTTCACACCGGGATCGATGAATTGTTAATTGGCGATTAGTATGTGGAAGGAAGTCGCGCATCTGGAACACGATGAGGTCGTAGGTGTTTCCACAATTCAGCAATGACATGATAATTACCAGAGGAAGAGAGATAGCGATAATTATTACATGATCAATGGAAACCAGATTACACAACTGATGTCTCTATAATTAATTGAGATGAAAGATTCAATTAATCGGACAAATAAAGCTCTAGACTCGATACATAAACAAAAATCATTATAATTTAAGCCCATTAACAAAAACATCCGTTTAATACGAAATTATATTTAAAATAGATTACGAATAATCATGGACAAACGATTGCTAAAATGGGCTTCAAACCTCATTCTCACGTATGAAACCCTCGGATTTCATACATGAGGATTTCATATGGGAAGGAAACACCGTGCGAGATATCACAATTTTCATTTAGAAATACGGCGATGCGTATGAAAGTTTGAGCATCGCCACGTTGTTGAAGCGCGATGACACGTTGGGATGTATTTTTTAGAAAAAAGTAAGTCTCCAACAATTAGTGGGAGGAGTGGGAGGAGGGAGCCAAGTACTGGCGATCGAGGAATCGGAAAAAGGAGGCAGCGGTACCGGTGGACAATGGTGGAAGCAGCAGCATCCATCCTATCATCACCATTATCACCATCATCATCATCAACAACATTATCATCATCAGGGCGGTTATTACACGTCGCAATCGCATACTCACAACAACCCTGTCACTACCATGAAGCAATCCTATATGCAGGTTAGTCAATTTAGAGAACTCTATCCTGTCATGCTGATGCTAGAGCTTTGCTATACACATCCCTCCCCAGCTTGCCCTGTCTCTAATATCCCATCATAAAATGTATGCTTTTAACACTCGTCTTTTCTCCCTGTCTCTCCTTCTTGCTCTCTCTTCTCCCTGTCTTTTTGTTCCCTTTACCCGTGCATACAACGGAGGCGGGATGTCAAGCTTCTCTCTGTGAACATTTGTCGCGAGCAATAACGTGAGCGCGGCTGCCGATGGCCCATGGTCCTCGACGTATCATCACGTCGTATAAATTATGTCCCTCTCTCGTTGCAGCTAACATGGGTATTTCACGATGACGAGGCGCAGATCAACAAGAAACTGCCAAAAGAATTGCTACTCAGGTACGAGAACTTTGCCGACGCCTAAACACATTCAATATGCTTAATACGTTGGGAACGAGTCAGTCTTAGCACGATGAGATGATTAGAATTATCGACCAGACAATCTATTTCGACGGTGAAATGCAATACAGGAATATCCATTACATCCTTGATCTATAAACCTAGATATTTTATCTTATATGTCAGCACATTATGTCGTTACGTTTATATTTGAAATCTTACGTAAAGCGATAAAGTGGAAAACATATTTGGATCGCTCTCTATTCAGAAGTTTGTCCAAAAACGAAACAAAAATTATGTCACGATATTTTGTATTTATAGAAGATTTATTATCTCAGGTTTTTCGTATTTCAAATGTTTTTTATTTTTGGAGCCTTCGTGTTTGGTACGTGCACGTAAACGCTTTACGTTCTCATCAGTTCCGCGAAAAGCTTGAGTCCACATTTGACGTTCGCAAGGTGTTAAGTAATCGCGAGACACACTCGCATTAACAGGTCTCCTCTGTGATTGACAGAATTTTTTCATACCTCGATGTCGTATCACTATGCCGTTGTGCCCAAGTGAGCAAGGCTGGACGTGTTAGCGCTCGATGGGTCCAATTGGCAGAGGATCGATCTCTTCGACTTTCAACGAGATGTGGAGGTAAATAGGGATCCAATCGCCACTTTTATTGCATATTCTGTGTACCTTCGGCTCGCGATTAGCGCAGTAGGATAACGATGGATGGTATGTTTTCTTGCGTAGGGACCAGTGATAGAAAATATCTCGAGGCGTTGTGGCGGATTTCTCAGGCAGCTCTCGCTCAAGGGATGCCAGAGTATCGGCAACAACTCGATGCGCACCCTAGCCCAATCGTGTCCTAATATCGAGGAGCTCAATCTGAGCCAGTGCAAGAGGATCTCGGACGCGACCTGCGCGCCCTCAGCAGCCACTGCCCAAGCTGCAGCGACTGAATCTGGACTCGTGTCCCGAGATAACGGACATGTCCCTGAAGGATCTCGCGGCCGGTTGCCCGCTACTCACTCACATCAACCTCTCGTGGTGTGAGTTGCTCACCGACAACGGGTTGACGCGCTCGCCAAGGCTGCCCGGAGCTCCGGAGCTTTCTGAGCAAGGGATGCCGCCAGCTGACGGACAAGGCCGTGATGTGCTTAGCGCGCTACTGTCCTAATCTCGAAGCCATCAATCTACCGAATGCAGGGTACTTATCCCATTGACTCCGCGAATCCGCGTGTTACGCAAAGAGGAACAATTGCGGCCGTCGATAGACGCCGCACGGTGGATTTGTCGCCGACGAGTATTGCTCTGCCGTGCTTCTCGTCGAGACGAGACTCGTTCACTGAAAAGAGAAATTGGCGGTTTCTCTCTTCGAGCCGAGAAAGTGGGGAAACGTTATTCGCGTCAAGCAATATTTGCAGCTTGTATTAGATTTAATAACACGGAGATTTTATGATTTAATACGGAAATAAGTATGAAATTTATGATCGTGCCAATATTCAAGAATTTCATTATTCATATCTAGTCGGCAACAAATTTTACATAATTGATGAAAATTACGTACGTTCAAAGTATATAATATAATTTTATTCATAAATTTCTGCGCGATTTAAGAAGCGTGGACGTTGCATTGCAAGCATTGAAAATCATCTTAGGATCTTTGTTGCAGAATATAACGGACGACGGAGTTAGAGAACTTAGCGAACGGTGTCCACGGCTGCATTACGTTTGCCTGTCGAATTGCCCCAATTTAACGGACGCGACGTTGATTAGCCTGGCACAACACTGTCCACTCCTCAGTGTACTCGAGTGCGTCGCGTGCACCCATTTCACGGATACGGGCTTTCAGGCCCTCGCGAGAGTGAGTTGATCTGGCGAGCGAGCCGCTCGTTTGTTCGTAAATGCGCGCGAATAGCGAAACTCTATTCAACTTTCGACTTTCAGAACTGCAAACTACTCGAGAAGATGGATCTGGAAGAGTGCCTTTTAATCACCGACGCCACCCTCACTCACCTGGCGATGGGTTGCCCGAGGTTGGAGAAACTAGTGAGTGTCTGAGCTTTAAACATCGACATTCTTTAAATACCGCGAGCAAGTAGAGCGTTTAGCATATCCATATTGAGTGCTACGACAATGGAATGCGAGAGAGAGTCACGTTTGCCATTTCCGCGTACAGAGTCTGTCACACTGCGAGCAGATCACGACGAAGGCCTCCGACAAATCGCGCTGTCGCCTTGCGCGGCGGAACACCTAGCCGTCTTGGAGCTGGACAACTGCCCGAACATCACGGACAACGGTCTGAACCATCTGATGCAGGCCTGCCACAATCTTGAGCGTATCGAACTTTACGACTGCCTACACATTACCAGAGAGGGCATACGTAAACTCAGAGTATTGTCCCGTTTTATCAGTATTTTTATCCGACAATCGCGCGTTATACGCAGAAGCGCACTAAGCAGAAAAAAAAAGATTACATTTAGCACGCGACATTTGCATATCACGCAATTGAACTGTGAATTGTAAATCGTGCATTCCGCAAAAAGCATAATTCCACGTCATTACGATGCTTCGAACGGAATGTAATTAATGTCGCTTTTTCCGCTTGCCGATGAATCACGCTTTTAACGGCCTCGTGAGCACGGTTTATAATACACTGTCTACAGACTAATACAAACTTAGAATGTTCGCCTTTCTCTCGCTTCTTTTTCTTTCTGTTTTTGTTGCTAAACGCACCGCGCGCACAAGAGTCGCAAGACCGTATCGACTGCAGAGACTCGTTGCCTCTGTTGGTTACCGCTGATTGATTAATGCTGTGAATTTATTATGGACATCAACATTAAATCGTCGTTCGTCCTGTTTCAGGCCCACCTACCGAACTTAAAGGTGCACGCGTATTTCGCACCGCCGACACCGCCACCCAGTGCGGGAGCCTCGCGACAACGATACTGTCGGTGCTGCGTCATTCTGTGATTTTGCCTTCAACTCCTAACTCCGAAGTAAAAAAGAATCGTCCGATATTAGACCCACGGGATCACAGTGGATTTTTATCGGTGGTCGCTGGCTACGGCGATTGTGGGGACCTCTCTCTCGTGGTTACCGGAGGAGCGGCTCTGGTTGCTCATCGCGCACTGATAAGTGAGAAACGGGACTCGTTGTCAATTGCAAATCGTTAGAAATCGATTCAAGCTCCATACACACAACGAGTGAAGTACGTCACCATCATCAACACATAGCCACTGATGCTACTACTGCAATTACCGCTACGACCGCTGCTGCTGCTGCTGCTGTTGCTGCTGCTGCTGTTGCTACCATTACTACCATTACTACAACTACTATTATTGCTGCTACTACTACCGCTGTTATTACTACTACACTTACTATTATTTCTATTTGTACTCCGTTATCACGGACGTGCATCGCTGCTATCTCGGTTATATTACGCGCGGGAAGTTAGTCTGCAAAGGAAAGAAATTCTCAGGTTTCCTTAGCGACGTTCCATCGTCTCTATGATCCTCATTTAGCATGATGCTTGTCCGCGGCAAGGAACGACGCGCTTTCTCAGTCCACTCTCGCGCTACACTGAGCGACGTCTTTAAAAGCGAGCGGCTTATTTTGATTAACGTTTCTCTTAGCGTTAGCGCGAGCAAGTTCAACGATTTACGTTGCTCGATAAACATGAGATACTTATTTTAAGTTACACGTCTTATAAATGTCTTATAAATATCTTAATGGACACCCGCGTGCATACCGATGGCGGCGAGGAAGAAGACGGTAGTTTTTAAGGGCAACGGGAGTCGAGCGTAAGTGCGCGCAATCGTATCCACGAATCGAATTTTGCACATTCTTCGGTGTGCAACCGTAGCAGTTTCTCAACGAACACTGCCTATAATGCTATTGATAAAACGAGCAAAACGGAGAAGCAAAAGTAAAAAAAAAGGAACAAATACGGTATAGGAACCGCGAATCGAATCTCGTCGTATAATGATACATTTAGGATATTATTATCGTTTATCGTATAACATAGACATGTACGTACCGACGAAATACGTTCGGTGGAAATGTTTCTTCTCGGTGTCTGTTTAAAAAGTATTAACGGATCGCGCATACGTAATTATCAAGCGAATACCTACGAATTTCTTTCCTTCCGTAAAAAAAAGAAAAAAAACCAAAAAAGGAAAAAGAGAAAAAAAAGGAGAAAAACGCATGACGCGACGTTTCTCGCGTTAAAAAAAGGGCGCACAATTCAACTTTAACGATGGAAATTTCGACATATTGTGATTGTGTGGACACTCGAGACACAAAGGAAAAGCGAAAGAGCAAGAGAGAGAGAGAGAGAGAGAGAGGGAGGCAAGAGAAAAAGAGAGAGAGAATTGCTCGAGTATTGTCTTTCAAGACTCGTACGACTACCGTTACTAGCGCAGTTTAGCGGTAGCACGCGAGCGACGCATTTTACATCGATTCGCGGGCAGACGGTATATTTCCGCCCGTGAATCGTACTTTCGAGTCCCGTGTAAACGTAACTCCTCCTCGACAGCCCGATCATCTATTCTTTTATGTTTCTGTTTTATTATTATTACTATTATTATTATTTCGTTTTTTTGTAACTCGTCATGGACTAGGAGAGCACAGACTGACAAACGAATCAAACCGTTAATGTGTTAAACCGATTAACTTCGTGCCGGCGGCGAAACAACGCCGGTATTTTTACTTTTTAAGCCTAGGTTAAAAGAAAAAAGAAAAAAAACGGAATGGCGGCAGTATCATAAAGGCACGGACGTATCGTGAGAAGCGGTAAATTGGCGATTCCCGCGCGCGATCATCGTCAACGCGATCATCCCTGGATGCTCCGTGACTGCAGTGACGATGTGCCCGGTGGTGAAGAACAAATAAGCAACTAAATGTAGAAAAAAAGACGTTTAATCCTTTGGTCCATTGCATGTGTAAAGTCCGATCGTGAGATCGGCAACGTCTTTCAATTGGAAGATCACGGTATTGCTCGACGACGCAACCAATTTCTGCGGGATCTTCGCAGGCGCTAAAGAGAGAGAGAGAGAGAGAGGAGAAAGAGGGACGAGCAGTTTATTACAAGACGCGGAATATCGAACACGGGAATTCCTGAGGCCAGGAATAGACCGCGAGAGGAGAGGAACGAACTGCCCCTCGTACTTGTGGATTGCGATTTTCCGATTTAATTGTACACGAGGAAATTCCACAGCGCAACTTTCCTCGAAGGTTCTCACACGACGGAACGGATTTGGGTTTCGAATCGACAAAGCTTATTTTGAATACAAAAGACACTCTACGCGCATTGGCTATATTTTTAGAAGCGTACTCTTGCCAGATTTTTACTGAAGCAGCCGAGGACGCATTTCGGGCGTGTTAATGGCCGGTCGGAGACCAAAAACGCGGAATTATAAACGGTCCAGATTTCGAAGTGCAATATCCGTCAGACGCGGGACGCGCCTCGTTTTCCTTCCTCTGTTTTTGATTCGTGAATCGCGAATACGTGAATACCCGGCGGCGCGACGACACGCCGTGTCGTCGCGCGAGAACAACGGGATAATTGAAGAAAGGAGAAACACGAAGTACCGATTGTTAATCCTTTGGTAGCGTGTAAGAGACGTACCGCGTATATATATTGAGTATATAGCGTGTAACACACAGAAATAACGGATGCGGCAACCTAGATATATAAATATAAATATAAATATAAATATATATATATGTATATATATATATCTATATATATATATGTACATATATATATATGTATATATATATACAACATTAAATAAATATATAGATAAGATATGTTTTATACGCTGCATGTCATCCCTAGAGGAGTAACGTGATCATTGTAAACGTGTCGTTCGAAGTCAGGTTAATAATTATAAGTGATAATGTATGATTACGCGCGCATGACGTAACCGCGATGATGCAGGACACACAATTACACACACCACATGCTATCCGCACTCATGCAAGGCTTTCCGACCTCTCGCGAATCTCGTTGCGAGCATTTGCGTTTTCCGTTTCCTCCGAGCACCTCCGGGGCAGGGATTGTTTCTCGCGTCGCGTTGGGACCCGATCGTGATTTTCTCTTCGCCGTGCGGAATGGGAGAGAAAACGGAGGGACTTTCACGTCGCGCAAATCTCTCGGCCGATGCCCAAAGATCGAGAGACTTGCGCGATGCGCGATGCCGGCCCGCAACGAGAAGGGCCGCGAAAGTTCTCCGACAGTTTCGCGATCGATATGCCAACGGATTGAGTCCAAGCGCTGCCCGATACACGAGCTAAACTCAAAATACAAAGTCAATCGCAGTGCCTGAAATGTTACAAAACTACTCTCTGTATCTGAAATTGTTATTGACCGACGTTGAGACCGCTCGCCGCGCGCGACAGATTGTAACGCTCGTAGAATGTTGTTTGGCTGAACCAAAGTTTAGCTCGGCGTATCTGGGCGTCGGCGGACAGCGGATTGTACACGCGTAATGATACTGACCGGAGGAGATCCGCAGAGACTCTAGTATCAATTGTCGTTAATCGCCCCGTCACTTGGAAGTCATTACTGTTATCGTTGATTTTACATTGCGTTATCCTGTGAACGAAGCGCAGTTTGATGACCGCGAGACGTAAGAGCCTGTCGGGAACCCCTTTGATCTGGGCGTGCGGAATTTTCAGAAATTTAAAATTTCTGCGAGTTAGGGAGAAAGAGAAAGAGAGAGGGGAACAGATGAAAAGCGACAAAGTAAACCCATCACACTTTCGAAGATCGCCACTTACAGTTTAATCAATTGTAATAATCCGCAGTTGTCACCGTTGAATCGTGTTGTAACGATAATTAAGGAGATAAGAGATCGAAGCATTGATGCCGTGTGATCGAGCAAGTGTTTGGCTGTGTAAGGAAAGGCTGAGTAGGTCGGAATAGGAAGGCTGTGAATACGAAGAGAGAGAAAGAAAGAGAGAGAGAGAGAGAGAGAAAGAAAGAGAGAGAGAGAAAACGCGAGCGAGAGAGGAAAGAGTGAAAGGGCGAGAGGGTGCGTGTGAGAGAGATAGAGAGAGAGAAAGAGAGAGAGAGAAAAATACATATATAAAGATTCAGATATTAATTCGAAGTCAGCGAAAGTATCCTGGCAACCACCGCTGCGTGTATCGACGGATTGTCACGGTCCGTCTCGTAATGCTCGCGACAAACCGTCGACGATTCGTCGAGTCGGAAACGGATCGGAATCGACCGTTATCAATCAGCCGTTTTAAGATATAACGGAAACTCCAGAAACGTTTCATGTGCAACATCCATGGTCTACACGTGTCGGCCTACACGTGCCTCCCGACAACCTCGACAACCTCGGCTATCGAGAGGACGTCGAAAAGAAAAAAAAAAAAGAAAGAACAGATTCGCGTACGATTACTGTAGCTAATTATATTGACACTTCGCTGCTTCGAGAAGCTGCAGTCTACCATGTATATATTTTCATTAATGTATGTATAATAAAATATATTCGAGACAAATCATCGACTATCTTTATTTTATTCGCGTCGCACCCTCCATCCGTGCACCGCGAAGTTAGATGCTGCAAAGCAGAGTCAGAAAATTTCAGATACTTAAAAATATGAATGTTTAAATTGCAAGTATTTAAGATAAAGTCGCGTTTATTGTATAAATAATTGTATAAAATATTTTTACAATATAATATATTAAAAAAGAACATGGCGTTAAGGATGACTATTTGAAGCGGATAACTTATTACTCTATAGCGTTATAGCTTCCTCTGTGTATCTATATATTTTTGTGGTAGGAGAGAATTTTGGAGGAGCGCAAGAACTTGGCGTTGATTACCCGTTTCATTGTAAATTTGAATTAGACGTTGATTTTATGCTCGAGGCTTCGACATTCACTCACGATTATCGCCGACTAATCTGCAGCGGTAGCTGGTCAAGTGTGATTTATTGATACACTGGGGTAATTGAATTGTGGGAACACGTCACATGACACTCGTGTTCCGGTCTCAACCGTGTGCACGTCGATCTGCCATTATCATGCGTATTACCAACGGATTGGTAGCGCTCATTACAGTCGCTGTTAGCTCGTTGGCGATCCGAATGCGCTTCGACGATGTCGATCTCGTCGAGTCGACAAGACCAGCCTTTCAGTCCAGCTTAATTCCTTGTCTTATACGTTCTCTGGTGTACTCGTTCGCGGCACTCGCGTCTGTCTGTGACAAATGATTTCGAGGGCACTTTGTTTCATCTGCATCCTCGAGATCGCCACTACCTTCCGAATAGGTAGGACGAAGATCGTTTAATTCTTCTCGCGAGAATTAATTCTGATTGATATTAAAAAGTTTAGAAATGTAGACGTTATTTCTGAAAATTTATGGCTTGTATAATTTATATTGTAATCATAGTAAGACGCAAAAAAGTATCGCGCCTTATTGCGGTGAAAAGGATTATTATTTGTGAAATGATTGGATTTGTGGATTTCTTTGATCACATATTTGATGCGTTTGTCGAGGCGATTTTAAGAATGGTGGTTTTCTCGAAGAGATTTGGGGATTTGCCACTTTGGTGAGACTTGAAAAGCGGGTAATAGCGAACGACATTCTCAATAGGAACGCCAAGCAACCGCATTGTGGACCATTTCACTTACACGCCGAGGAGCGGTAATGACATGGAAAATGAAAACGAGGATGCTCAATGGGAATTCCTCGTGATCGGCGGACGGGTCCCGTGGAACGAAGCGCTGGCAATCTGTCCCATTTACGGACACCTAAATCCTCTCTCGGTTCTCGAGCAGGCGGAAATGGGATACGACGACCCGCCGGATTCTCTGAAGCGCGAGACGGAAACGGATACCGAAAGTACATTGGCCGTGCTCGACAACGACACGATGGATTGGCTTGCGCGGATGGTGTCCGAATCAAACTACCGTTTGTTTCATTATTTTATCTTTCATCTCTCTGCCAAAGATAAAAGGGAGAAGATTTTTCTTTTCAGTTTGACTTTGTCGTTCCGATGCTGATCCTAACTCGCTCTAAACAACGTATTATAAATTAAAGTCACGCGATTAGAGAATATAAATATTGATAAGCAAAGCTTAAAACAATTTTCTTAATGATTGATTTTAATCTCACATTTATTCGTTGTTGAATTTTATCTGCGCTCGTTCAGGATACGACGGTCTCTGGGTAGGGGGTCAGAGGAAGGATTCCGCCAGCAACTGGACCTGGATCAATAGGGGAAAAAAGGGGGACACGTTGATATCGGAGTCTCTGTTGATTAGAGACCGTCCGGCCTGGTACAGCGCGAATGATCACAGGAGTGAGAAGAATTGTCTCGCATTTGACAGATCGGGTCATGGCACTCCCGCACTCGTCGCAGAAAATTGCCGACACAGAAAGCCGTTTGTCTGCATGAGAACTGGTGAGAAGCTACAAGTCCACGATTTGGCTGTGTAACGCACGAATACTGCGCATTGGTTTCGTTTCCATTAGAAAAGATCGTAAATCGTTACGACATTTGTTGCCGCGTTCATCGCTCTATCATCGCGGTACATGATTTCCATTTGTATTCCAATTTAACTTTTAATTTGCCGTTTTTATCACGCGCGCGTAGTTAGCACGACTCGCATTATCAGTCTTGCATTATACTGTTATTTCTTTCGTATCTACTTACACTATTTCGCATCTACCTACACTACTTCTCGAACGTATCGTTAAATATTGTAATAAAAGCGCGGTAGCGTGACCGTTGTACATCATCTATTTAACAATTTAATGAAGAGTCAAAAAATATCTGACTCTGAGTTGGAATTCGATTCTTAATCTAATCAAATATCTTATTATTATATTTTGGATAATGTAATTAATAGATGACAATCGCGACAATAAGTAATAATAATAAAGTCAACAAAAGACAATTGTTTTTAAAAAGAAAAATGTTCTAATTCGACTTCCAAAAAATGTGGCTCTAATTCGAGAGTCTAATCAAATTGTAATACTAATAATCAACAGCACAAAAGGTTGAAATTTTGGACAAATTTTTTAAAGGGAAGAAGAAATCGAAAGGTAACATTACGGAGGGTAGCAGTGTCCTCGTCGACGGTCAACGATATACTTTATATAAAATCGTCGATGACGAGGACGAGAAGACACTTAGAGCGGAAGGGGTGCGGAAAGTTAACGGGGGTGGCGTTACATGGAAAGAGGCGAGATTGCAGTGTAAGAAACGGGGCAAGCATCTTGCTATGGTTTTTACCAACGAGGCAGCCACCGTTATAGCGAACGCCATGCTGAGGAGCAGACCGTGTAATGAGGCATCATTCGTAATTTTTATACTGAACCGTCAAATTTGTTTAATGAGACAACAGAAAAAAAGTGGAATATCAAAGAGTAGTTTCACAAAGTTAGTCATTATTTACGGAAAATTAACTTGCGATTATCAATCGCGTTCTTATAGAACTCTAGTAAAATTTCATGGTGAAATTGGAAATTATTTATGATTCATCAATAGTACGAAGAACTACTCCACTGTGGAATTTTATATTCTGAAGAAATTTAAATAAATTGTCTTTTACGGGCCTGCCAGCGATGGAGAGCGTGTGGTTGGATGGTCGCAGCGCCGACGGTACTGATTGGACATGGGTTTCCTCGGGATTTACGCTACCTTCAATGAAGTCGAACGTTACTTCGTATCCACCTTGGTCAGAAGGTCACCCTATATCGCTGCCGGGAAATGATGATCTTTATCAAAGAGGAAGATGTTTGATTCTCGATAGGCATCTCTGCGCGGAGTACACAACCCCGGTTTTCCTCGATCTGGATTGCGAGAGAAAAAGGCCTTTCGTTTGTCAAGATGGTACATTTGCTTTTCAAAAACGTTTAAATCGATATTTAATTTTTCATTTATCAACATCACTTTTTACGTAGAATTGTTTTTTGAATTTTTGACTCTAATGTTATATAATTGTAATTATATTACGATTTTATAGCGAAGAACATTAATTTCTGATTTCCTTAATGGATGCCCTAGTAAATATTTAAATATGATGTCTTCTCACAAACGCAGCGATCCCAGAACGTAATATGATGGACAGCAATGAGAGAGACATATTACTCAATGATAAAAGATTAATATTATCCCTCTCTAAAATGACGTGGGATGAAGGCGAAGCTTATTGCCAAGGGAGATCCGGTCATGTCGCGAGTATACTGGACGCTAAGACTTTATCCACTGTATTGGAGAAAATGACGGAATTAGGTATACATAAATTTATTACTAAATAAAAATTTATTTATTAGAAATATATAAGACAAAAGTAGTTTATATCAATGTTTCTTCCAAGTTTCTCAAATGAAAAGAAAACGCGATCAAATAGTTTTTTTTCGAGTAAAAACTACTTTTAAGAAAAGTTTAAGTTAATTTGTAAATTTGATTTTACATAAATAATTGTACATTTATTTATACATTTCAAACAAATCAGCGTTAGAACATATTTGGATTGGTGGCCGAACAATCATGACCAAGGACGGTTGGAAATGGGTAGACGAGAATGGTGAGGTTCTTTCGAAGAATGGCATCGGCAGTGGTAGTTCCTGGTGCCTTGACAAAGACAACGGTTCTTGGCCACTCCCTGATCGCGAGAGTTGTTTAAACTTGGATCGCGAAGGTTACAATACACCCTTGTTCTACGGATTACCTTGCAATGCAACCAGTCAATATGTTCTGTGCAATTTATCCACTAAGAAGAACAGCAGTCAGCTGCGGTCAGCATTCACAGGAACGACCGAAATCAAGACTAACGAAAGCATCAGTCAAACTCAGGATCAAAATTTGCGCAAAAATGTCACACTTGGTGAGTTCGATCATATATACCATGAACATATTATATATATTCTGTGAATATGAGAAATTTGTATCTACAAATTTTTTTTATTTTCCTCTTAGATATCCAGCAACAAGCTACAAATTTAGCAGAGAGAATACGTAAACTAGCGAAAGACGAGCAGTCCGGTTTACTTTTTGTAATGGATGATAGTTTAAGCGTATTGAACGCTTGGTTTGCTGAAGAAATGAAACTAGCAGCTACCATCATCCGTCGATATTTCCCGTAAGAACCGCTTGAGTTCTTTAAAGCAAAATTGATTTCTACAATTTAATAAATTTGTAATTTTCTGGGAGCTCTTGATATCATAAGATACATATTCTATCAACAGATTGTCGCGCAATCATCCGATGGGCATGATTACCTTCTCGCAAAAATCGAAGGTAGTTCTCGCTCTGAACCAGACGGATACTTGCAATGTTCTGGGCACGTTATCTCAGGAGATGCTTGCGAATCGTGCGACTCGAGTTAAGGAGGATCTTGATGGGGTTGCTGGGAAAACTACAAACTTAATCAATGCTGCTCTCATGTCGGTAGATACTGTTCGTGCCTCGAATATGCAACGAGTTATTGTAGGTAAGACGTTATTGATGTATCATTGAATTATAATATAATACGAAAAAGCTGATTTTAAAATAACAGAAAATTTATTGCGTTCATGATAGAAATTTAGATTTCTTTTTAATTAAAAATAAAATTTGTTAAAAAATAATGATTTAAATAAAGTTTGTGTATAATGATTATTTTTTATTATAAGATTTGGAATGGATTCTTTAATATGTTATTCACATATGCACATTGCTAATAGTTTATTATATTAATAGTCTTCGTGACGGATGGGGAACACGTGACCGAGGACAAAGATAAAAAGAATTTACGGACCGCTGTGGAGAGCTTGCAGAATCTAAGGAATGGTGGCCACGAAGCGTTTGCTATTGTTATCAGCCAAGGCCAAAAACATGCGGACTACAACGTTATTGAAGAGCTGTTTTCCACGTCGCTAAAAGGAGAACAGAATTTGTATTTTGTCGAGAATTATGAAGGATTAGCAGAAATGAATTCTGCACTGAATTCAACGGAATTGAAGGAAGATTATGCTGCCCAATGTAAGTTTTGCTCATAAATTATCACGATAGAGAAATTAAAAATATATAAGTAACTCTGTGTAATTAATAACATTTATGTTATTCCGTAGGTGGAGTAATAAAATGGAATGTGCCAAAAGATGACGAGCTACTGGCGCATTTATTACAATCGAAAAAATAAGTGCAATAGAAATATATAATATTTAAAGTTTCAGTTAAACATTAAACGCAAAATAATTTTGTGTCATGCCACTTTAAAATAAAAACTTTTTTATTTTACGCTATTTATAATTATAATATTTGAAAATAAATTTTTTTCTCAATATTTAATATTATACTACTCATCAATTTAGCAAGTGGAGGCTCGTAGCGGAGGTTTTAGGAACTAAAAAGCAAATCTATAAACGCGGGCTACGGAAACACATAAGAATGGCGACTTGACGAGTTAAATAGGTTGTGGTTGCCATTCTGCATACGTTCTTCATGCTCTCATATAATCTTTTTTTCCAAAACTTTCCATTAAAATCCTTCACTTTCTCTGTCGGTATTCACAGTCCATTCTTATAATGAGATAGCTTAGGCACACTTCTTAAATACTAATGTAGCTATTTAAGTGGCTAACAAATATCTTAAGATGATATTTAAGGTGAGCTTAATATAAGAACGGACTTTTATTCTTATATAAAGATTATCTTAATTCTCGTTTGTAGACCTCGCTTTAGATCAGAAATTCAAGTAGTAAAATGACTCAATATCGGTCAGTCTCGGCTTCTCTTCAAGCAGTGAACAGTGGCGTTACATTGAGTGCACTCTCTCGATTTTCATTACCCACGGCGTTTCTCGTTGGCAGTATCAGAAAGTGGGTGTTGCATTCGTCACCCATCCGTCGGCTTGCCGTTGCCTGTGTCGAGGGTATCGCACGACGGTCGTGGAGGGCGGATACGCGGAATCGCGTAGAGAATTTTCAACGAAGAGTATCATCAAGAAGACATGCGTAAGTGCAACTTGATCCCACTTTCAATGGCGGTTTTCGTCGAGCACAATTACTTGAGCGCGAAGGGTTACGCAGGGCCGCATCCGATCGATAACACTAACCGTCTCGCAAGGTACACCAGACGAAGACGGACGGTGCCAAATGTCATTCAAGAAACGGAGCGTTATCTGCGAGCGTTTTGTGCCTTGCGCGATACGGGAATATGAGTCGACGGGTTTGTGATATCACAACTTTGCACACACATGGCACATATTCTTTCTACTTTTAATTAAGAGCCATTCGCCGAGCAACCTGTAAGAACTACTTTTACCGTTTCTACATGTATCCTTGTCACTGAAGGGATAGTAAATTATTGCGGTTTTACTGTATGCCGCTATGTGTAGTTGCGTCGAGTATAATATGTTGGAGCAGATTTCACATATCTTGGAATATTTTTGTCACAAATTCGGAAATATGTTGATCTTGAACATTATGGGTTTGTTGAGCAATTATTCCAAGAAAGAGATATTATATTATATTTTTATTTGTTGTAACAGAAATTTGTAAATTAATATTAATTATTAAATATTGAATACGTGATTATTTTAACTTTTCTACAGGCTGATTCTAGCTCGAAAAGCTAATACTACCCTCTGTCAAGATGATAGGGGGTCTGTTTGTCTACAACCATAAGGGGGAGGTACTCATCTCCCGAGTATATCGGGATGACATTGGCCGGAACGCAGTGGACGCATTCCGTGTCAATGTTATCCACGCGCGGCAGCAGGTACGCTCGCCCGTGACCAACATCGCCAGAACGTCATTTTTCCACATAAAACGCGCCAACATCTGGTTAGCCGCCGTCACTAAACAAAATGTCAACGCCGCCATGGTGTTTGAGCTGCTGTTGAAGATCATAGACGTTATGCAGTCGTACTTTGGCAAGATTTCCGAAGAGAACATTAAGAACAACTTCGTGCTTATCTATGAGCTACTTGACGGTCAGTATAAACTTTAATAAACCTTTTCATCATCGTACACAACTTATTTAATAATTTAATTGTCTTCTCGCAGAGATCCTCGACTTTGGATATCCACAGAACTGCGATACGGGAGTACTGAAGACCTTCATCACTCAGCAGGGCGTGAAATCCGCCACCAAGGAGGAACAGGCTCAGATAACATCGCAAGTTACCGGTCAGATCGGATGGAGACGAGAGGGCATTAAGTACAGGCGCAACGAGCTCTTCTTGGACGTCCTTGAATATGTGAATCTCTTAATGAGCCCCCAGGGCCAAGTTCTTAGCGCGCATGTTGCTGGAAAGGTGAACTATCCGCAAAACGCTTAATTGTCGAAATCTTTCTCGATCTCTGATGGAAAAATCTTTCTTCCTCCAGGTGGTAATGAAATCTTACTTGTCCGGCATGCCGGAGTGCAAGTTTGGGATCAACGACAAGATCGTCATGGAAGCGAAGGGCATGAAAGGAGGCGGCGGACTAGGGGGCGGTGGTGATGATCCTACGGGTGCGAGATCCGGCAAGCCGGTTGTCGTGATCGATGACTGTCAATTTCATCAGTGCGTTAAGCTTAGCAAATTCGAGACCGAACATTCCATTAGTTTTATACCGCCTGATGGTGAATTCGAATTGATGAGGTGAGATGGTGAAGAATTCAGCGTCTTGTAGCACGAAGATAATACCATTAAGATAAACCACCAAGATTATCTGAATTTCAGATACCGCACAACGAAGGATATATCATTGCCGTTTCGCGTGATACCGCTGGTGCGCGAGGTGGGCCGGACGAAGATGGAGGTGAAGGCTGTTCTAAAATCGAACTTCAAGCCTTCGTTGCTGGGACAGAAGATAGAGGTACGCGTGCCGACGCCGCTCAACACCGCCGGCGTGCAGCTGATATGCCTGAAGGGCAAGGCGAAGTACAAAGCGTCGGAGAATGCAATCGTATGGAAGATCAAGCGTATGGCCGGCATGAAGGAGACGCAGCTGTCTGCCGAGATCGATCTACTGGAGACGGACACGAAGAAGAAGTGGACGAGACCGCCGATATCGATGAACTTCGAGGTGCCGTTCGCGCCGTCTGGCTTCAAAGTGCGCTACTTGAAAGTATTCGAGTCCAAACTGAATTACTCTGACCACGACGTGATCAAATGGGTGCGCTATATAGGGCGCAGCGGCTTGTACGAGACGCGATGTTAATTCGCGCTGATAATTCGCGGCGAGGCCGAGGCGACACACGAATAATTGTAAAGAAGTAATCTCAATGCGAGGAGTCAACGCGACTATGATATTGAATCTTTCTCGGCATTGTTTCATTGTAGCGCATATTCGAAGCGGCGATTTTCCAGATGGCTTGGATGATTAAACTTCGAATCGAGCGAGACCCACAGCACGTAGCGAACTCGTATACGACATATTCAAGAGGAATTCCGTTATCCAGCACAAGATTTGCAACAGTGGCAAGTCTTTCCTGTACATTACGGTAGTAAGAAGTTCTGTCGAGTCGAATCAAGAGCGGAGTCTTCGTTTGCTCTCGAAGCTGGCGACGCCGACATTGTTACGTGTTTGGAGAAAGTTTTCGGATAAAGATAGATCCTAATTTCCGCGGATAAGTGTTTAGCGAGTGACACGATAATCGGGGTACCAGGGAGATTCTTTTTTTTCGTGCCAATATTTTATGTCGTCCATTTTCTCGCGTTGATACCTTACCGTAATCAGTCGCGGTGTCTCATTACGCTGGGTTATATTGGATTGCATGAGATTTTATCAAGTTTTTTATCATGAGATATAAAATATATGTGGCTGAATATAATGTTAATTAGATGTAATTATGGATTATTTACAAATTTTCTTGAATCATTCTAAAATAATAGATTTTTATTCGTTTTTTTATTCTACTATTTTTATGTTGAGGCACAAAATCAGGAAAAATTGTAAATGTTATACAATACGGAGCGAATTATTGAAGAAATCTCATTTGCTTTTTCCTTGAAATCAATGCTACATGATAAATATATGATATTACAGTTATTTATGTTTACGAGATGAACATATTTAGGGTTATCTTGCTACACATGTAAACGAATGTTTTCTCTTTAAATGTATTATGATATTAAATTTTTGTATTATTGTACAATGTGTTGATACATACGCGAATTTAATTACTCATTTCTTATGTAATTAATGAGAGTATAAGGCTCTATACGACCTCTTTGGTACCACAATGAGCGACACTGAACAAAACCCATAACTGTACGGCGGATCACTTGTGCATAAGCTTGCGATGCGCTCAATGAAATGTAGGACGCTGATAATATCTGTTATCTATGCATGAGAATAAGAAAGAGTAGAAAGAAAAACGTTGATCGCAATTGTACGAGCGCAACTGATTCTGTCTCTCTATGTTACGAAACGTTCACATGCGTAATGAAATATATATATATATGTGTAAAATAAATCACTGCCCGTGTGTAAATTTAATTACTCTACTCTCCTTTGAGTTATTGCCCTGAATGTTGTGCGCGACAAAATTGAAACTCGAAACGTTCGCGAAAATAATCAAATAAAATATTGTGATTTAATTTAAACAACGTAAAATCATGTTTCACATGCATTGATGTTTCATGTGAATAGTAATTTGCAATTTATTTGCATTATACGGACCGTTACGTTCGATTCGACGTAACTGTTATTTATCAGCATAAATACAGCAAAAATACGTAATGTAATTTGCGTATAATTAGAAGTTAAATATATATGGGAAATACTCACGTTCATCGGCACGGTTGTCACGATACATCAGATCCGAGAAACTTTAGTCGAAGAAGATACGAGATTATTTAATCAAAAATATCAAAGATACGAGATTATCTAAAATTTGAAAAAGTCTAACAAACACTGCACTGAAAAACACTGAAACGAAGTGGGAAGCAGAAGCCCGTTACTGCTCGTATCGAAGTCGAACGATATATCGATGCGCGCGCCATCTCTCGATGTACGGAAACCTTTTAAATTTCGACGGAGGAATCCGAAAGCGCAAGAGACCGAATAGTCCGCTTCCACGACGAATAATGTTAAAATTTAACAGCTAATAAATCACTGAACAATCAAGTGAAGGTAATACTGTTTTATCAAAATGAAAATTTTCGACATTTTCCCCACTTTCTGCATCTGTCGCCTAAATTAATTCAATCTGTAAATTGCACCATAAATTAAATGCGTAGTGCATTATTAACGCTAGTACACCTCTTGCAATTTTCGAAATAATGTATCGTAATGTTTATTACATAAATAAACGTCCACATGACTGTTTTAGTATCGGTCATGACGGTCATCGAGGTTATCATCGAGAAATGTCCCGACGACGCGCGTGTCGCCTTTTCGACGTTCGCTCTTACTCTCTCGAAGCGGAACGCAAGCGGATGTCGCGTCCAAGACGGGAAACTCGCGCGGGAGTGCTTTGAATTCGCGCCCGCGAGTTTTCCCACGACGGCGCGACGACTTTTGCCCGAACGCGGCGCATGCGGTCCACGCTCGCCTCGCCGCCGCTCCGTTCCGCTCCGTTCCGTGCACGTACAACGTATACGTATCGTACGTGTACCTGTCATGGATTCCGAGGATCGACCGCGGCCACCGCGGGCACGCGTGATCGCGCGATTTCCTGCGTGAGAGAGTCACGCGTCGCACGCACGCGCGCACGACGAGCGGTGCCTGACGTACACGAGGAGGAAACGCAGAGCGGACGCCGTAGACGAGGTCGCCGTGGACCAGGCGTTATCGTCGTCGTCGTCGCTGTCGTCGTCGTCGTCGTCGCCGTCGTGGTGGTGGATCATGAGCGTCGCGATGACGTCGCGCGGAGGAAGGTGCTGTCGCCGCCGCCGCAGCCGCTGGTAAACGCGTCGCGACGCGCGGAGACGCGCTCTGCCGTCCCTGGGAGAGGCGTCGAGATGATCATCCACGACGACGTCGGGCCCTCTGTTCTCACTCGGAGCACGGATTCCGTGAGTATCCCATATTTTCATTTGCGTTTCCTCGTGAGACTGACGACTGGCGTCGCGACGCCGCGCCGCGTGCAACCTCGTCGTCGTCGTCGATCGCGCGGTTTTCCGCGCGTTTTGAACGATCCGGAGCGTTCCGCCGCGACAAATACAAGCTGCAGAGGCAAAAGGAAACGAGCGATGCAGAGGGTGTCATCGTCAACGTCGACGTCGTCCCCGTCGCTGCGTTCGAGAGTTTCTCCGCGTGGCGGTCTTCGCGAGCGCGAGCGATTTTATGGGTGCCGCTATTTTTAGCGTCGTATCGTAAACCCGGTGGCTCGCGGCCATCCGTAAGGGAGGAATCTCGCGCTTTGTTCGCGCTCACTCGCACGTGCATCCGGATCGTTCGCGGCCTGGTTCGAGTAACGTTAGCTGATGAATAGTATGCTCCTCGTCGCTGATGAGGCGGTGAGCTTTTGGCGGGAGCGTCGACGAATCGGCGGGGTTTGTTTCTCGGTGCGATAAATTCATGTGATCTTTATCGATCCGGGAAAACAGTCGGGTTTTATTAATCAGAAGCTTACTGTGACATTCATTACGTACTTCCAGTTTTTATTGTGGTTGGTATGCATTTACATTTTGACTAAAAGGTTGACTTTTAAATTGAAAATACTGAAGCTATACACGTATGAAATTGGAAACTAAAAATGTTCAGTGATCGCATAAGCGGTTTATATATTTTTAACAAGATCATTAAACAGGTTTCTATTTAAAGACTAGTTTACGAGAACTGAATTTAATTGCGCTTTTTGCCGTTGTATTAGTGCGTAAGGTTCGATAGCAGTTACATATATGAATTTTACGAGTTTGCGATGAGGTTTTATCTTTCAAGGGCGAGTACGCTGACCTTTCTGGAAAATAATTCCTGGGGAAACTCGAGTCACGTCAGAGCTTTAGGAGCTTCGCATGTAAGCGCGATAGCTTATCGCCGGTGTAATTTCGGTAAATTCAATTTTCGAGGCTGCAGATATAGAAAAATAAGCCTTATGTAAATCAACGCGCTTTTATCGCTTCACGCGCGCGGATGGAAATATGGGGATTGATAAAATTTAAATTGCAGACTTTCGACCGGTCAGGCATTCGACAGAATAATATTTTTTTCAAAAACGTTTGAAAGTTTGATTAAAATTATATATCGCATAAAAGAATTTATCTTCCTCCTACAAAAGCAGCTGGAAATCCTATAAATTTCAATTGTCTTGGAAAATCTTAAATAAATATAAAACTAAATTCACTTTTTGTATCACTTTCACTCTGTCTTTTCTCCCTTTGTTAATTTCCCGCGTCAAAGTTTGGCAATTCAAATAAGATTAATTTGTTTAAGCTGGGAAATCTGTTCTTGCCCTTCATAACGCAAATGTCATAGACGCTAACACAGGCACGACGTAATCTTCTCTAACGGCAGCCACGTTGTAGATACATCCCTTAAGGGTAGTGAAAGACCCTCGTAGATGATAATATTTTCAGAACACAAGGTTAATCCCGGGTCTTATAGCCTTGACTTATTGAAGCGAGCACTCCTTTCCCGGGTTTTCATACTGCGCAAATCTCCCGGATCGATCTGAAAAGCGGACGGAAATGAAAAGTTTATCTAACGATTATTTCTTACTCGACCAAGTCTGTACGTAAACGCGATTGAGTGTGCGCATTTTGTCGCTTTTTAGTGATGGAGAAAAATTCGTAGGCATTGACAATATTGATGCAATTTCAACGTAACATCAACGTACATCACGCTCATCAAACTAGGTTCGTTATCTCGACGAGCTCATCGTAATCAGCTGTTATCAAGAGTGACACGTCGTGCGTTACCTGCACCTGGGATTCTGATGGCTTTCTCGATAGTAACCACCTGAATAATTGGAACCGTACTCGGAAACATCACTTTAGAGTGTATCTGTTTTACTAACTGTTTGGAAACTGACGTTCCACCTTCGATTGATGAGTGAGTTCGAAAATAATGCTCGATTACAACCGATTTTTCGATGCGGATATTTTGCAACGAGGGTATTTTCATAACAACATCACGAATTTCCAAAATAAACGAAATGATTTGACGATTGTTTGTTCCGTATAATACAGATATTATAAGATAATTGAAAGATCGCGATAGTATCGCGATAGTAGATTTGTTTGCAACTATTGTAAAAGAAACAGTTAGTAGGTAATATCAGCCTGCGAAATTGTTATTATCTCGAGAAGTATTCAGAAGAAACATAGAAAATTTCTCAATAGTTAATAGAAAGAAATTTATTCTAGAATGATGTTCAATCAAGTGAGATTTAATCAAAAGTTCCCCAGCTTCTTTTTCCTTGATTTGGTTTTTTGAAACTCACTACTCGCACGCGTTCTTTAATGCCATTTTCGATAAATGTCAAATTGCGACGATTCTTCAAGCGACGGTTTCGCTTTTGGAAGATGGAACGTATAGCCGTCTAGGAGATCGATCGATCTAAGCTCGTGACCACCCACTTGCTATTTTCTGGTTAATGATATTATAGTACGGAACTAATGTGCGTGATGCGCACTATAATCTAAATAATCCTACGCTTGTCCTGTGGAAGCGCGAACGCGTTTAGTATTTCTTTTTATTCACACCCTTGTCGTTATTGGCGGCACGTCAGATTTTATTCACCGGTGGGTGTTTTCTCCCATACAAGTCATTTTGCTGACACATTAGATTTTATTCTGCATGACGAGCTGCATGTTGCAGCGAGCGCTCGAGAAAATCCAACATTATTTCTGTAATGCTTTTGTAGTCGGGATGACTTTGTTTGTATCACGTTACATGTGCGATGTCTCTTGATGGGTTCTAAGAGTTTCATCACGCGTGGAATTCTTTCTCACGTTTTTAATCATCGGTTTTTTCAAAAAGAATTTTAACGTCAATTATCCTCAGTATTAGTTTGACTTGCAAAACGTGGTGTGCTGATCATGGATCCTGGGATTATACGTGACGCAACGGCACATGCACAAAGGCAAAGGATTACACGTGACAGATGTAATCCATGTATTAGCAGGTACATTTAATTTATACTCATACAAGAGAGAGAGAGAGAGAGAAAGAGCTATCCAGAGCCTGAAAGAAAATATCTTGGGTTCATAGCGATACTTTTTCTTTTTATTATGTAACGGCAATGCGGATCACCCAGGTAGAACGTATGTTCCACGTTTAATGACTATAAAAAGGCCGCGTAAATATCACTCAACGGTTGCACGAAAAAACATGTTCACTCGCAGTTTTTTTCACCGCTGTAACTGCGCTACGTAAGTCTATGTGCAAGAGGTAAATTCAAGAATATTATGCAAAAATTTAAATCCGCGCTTTTCTCGACCCAGCCCGAGCCACGCAGTTGATACTCTCGCGCTTGTTTAGATGGTTAAATGGCTCAAATTTTTCGACGAGCTCCCCCGAGCGTATTTTTATGGCACCGTGCACGTTTCTCGAGCTACACGGCACAGTAAATCCACGAATCTCCGGCGTCCTCGTGGTCGTTATGCAAATGACCGCGCGATCCGAGATTGGCGGTAATTCAGCTCAGCTCGGCTCGCGAGAGACTTTCGGTTCGGCTCGATTAAACTCGCGGTCTAATCCCACGACAATCGAGGACGGGTGCATAAGTCCCGACGTAAAAGTTGTGTGTGCTCAACGTGTTGTAGGATAGTAGCAGCTAGGCATCCTCCGCATGTGAATGCACCGACGACGCGACGGTTCTATTATTACTGCCGCACGTGCCGTTGTACCGGTAGATATCCGCTACGCGCGCGCTCGATACGACTCCATACATGAATGGCCGCGTTATTTACTCGCCTTTAACATTCACCCTGTATGTTTAATATCTATTGAAAGCATGCCAAGCAAATGACATTAATTCTTACTAAAATACCTGACACACCGTGAGTTCGTCACAGATAGTGCGTGACGAGACGCGTGGCGTCCCTGTGACTGGAATTATGGCGTCGAGGTATTATATCGAATCAATTCGTAGCTTCGGCAAAGTAGGGAATCCCTAAAAAACCTTTTTAAAAAAAGTGTATAAATCAATTTAGCTTACGTAGTAATATATATATTTTTTTACCACCGATTTTTGTTATTCTGTTGACAATTGTTTATTCCAGCCAGGTAGATGTGTTTGATGATTTCGCTTTATGTGACATAAGATATAACATGCAAGAAATGTAAAGATTCTTTTTTATTACTTTATACAATAAGTATTGTCATGAGAATTCTTTTGTAGACCACCGGGAATTGTTACATGCGGGAATTGGCACTGCTGCAGGTGCAGTTCCTATTTGCCGAGCAGATACATGACAGTAGCCGCCAAGAAATACATTAATGACAATGCATGCCAACTTGAGTGGTTCCACGGAGTCTAGAAGGATGGAACAGTTTTCCATGTGCGCTGTTTCACATAATAACTCGTGCGGAGTCACTCAAATGAGAATAAATCTGCTGATACTTTTCAGATAATTCTTCGACGTCTACAAGCTCGTGTAATTTCTACTTCACGATGAGCAAAATGATCGAAAATCGATAAGATGCGAATTGTAGCGTATAATATCATATAGTTTTAGACTTACGTTTGTTGTTTGAACACCGCAAACACGAACTGAATCATGAACTAACAGCATCATGCATTTTCTTCGACGGAAGCTTCGACGGATTTGAAAAGGAATTCTACTCTATAAAAATAAATCTTGCTATATATCGTTTTTCTAGCGGTTATCAGTTTTCAAGCTTCAATCATATGGCGCATCTCTCGCAGGATATCAGGACATGAGCACAAATGGTATTGAAGAAAACCCATCCAATTTTAAGACCCGATCCCTTCGAAATCTTTTGCCACGAGCTTGGAGATCTCGAAAACAAATCCCTTTGCTCGAGTGGAGCGAAGAAACGAAAAAATCATACTAGACTTTAAAGGTTGACCAAACCTTCAAATTGCAACAGATTTAGGTCAAAATAAGACGCCATAATGCCAGCGCAATAACAGATATACTCGTTAGCATATTTAAAACTATTTCAAACCTCCATACAGTCTTTACAGTTATCATATTGTTCAAAAATAAATAAAGATTTTGATGACAGACATGTCAATTTAAGTATATTCGTATAAATGCAGAAACACTAAAGTAATTAACTAATTACACTATATTAGATGGTAACTGCTAATTTAATTAAGAAAAATAATTTTCCCCTTTTTAAACGATGGCTCGTTAACACGTATCGAGAATAGTTCCACAGTAAAGTCATCCAGCAATAATGAGTCCTTGAATTAAATCTGTTTAGCAGAGTTGATCGATCTCCCGCTACAGGTACAAACACTCTGGTCATCGTTGAAAAAGAGAAGAGGAAAAACGGGACACATTAGAGAGTATTGAATGTGCAACGGACCATTATTTAAAAGCCGACGGCTTCTAGACCCGACGCGACCTTACTTTTGAACCGCGCACACGCCCGCTACTTTGTCGCCGAGGCGTAGACCGCGTGAGCCGGGTATTGGAAGAGAGGCAGAGCCTCGTAGGTCCGCTCGTCGACGGTGTCGGCAGAAATAATCCCATCGATTCGCTTTCCGGAAGAAGCCACGCCGGTACGTTCGCGCGGTTACGAACGAAAGCGGGCGTGTAAATCCGACCCCCGGGAGTGAACCGTGGCGGTAGAGACGACGGGCGGTAGGATCATCCCCTAAAACGACAGCTTTAATATCAGCCTGGGTGTGTTTGTGCGCACAGAAGGAGCAGGTGGCAGCGGACGGGCGGGAGCTTTAAGAGCCGTGGAACGTGTCGTGCTGGAGAACGACGCGCTTAACGTCATCGTCGTCGTCGTCATCGTCGTCGGTATCGTCGACGAAAAGACGAGGAGAGAGAGAGTGCACCGTCTCGCATTCGGTGAGGGAAGACCAGCGGAAAAATCGGGCGACGAGGATGAGGCAGGTGGTCGTGTTGGAGCCGGCGGGCAGCGTGCTGGTGATCAGACAGACCTCGCTGGCTGGTGGCGGCGTTGCTGGAAACGTCAACTCCAATCCGACGGGTACCAACGACACTCACTTGGTCAATCACGCAGCCGTCTCCACGATTGCCTCGAACGACCACAATCAGAACAGGATCGTCGTGGTGCGCTCGTCTACCTCATCCACCTGCATGACCAGCTCGGTAAGAATGACGCACGACTCTCTTGCGCGGGTATAATCGACGAGCAATCTCGAGTGGACCATCAAAGGGTTGTTTGGTTTGGAGTCCCTTGTTCGTGTTTACTTTGCGGGTGCTATAACACCGGTTTTGATTATGCAGCAACTAACGCGGAAACTAGAACTGTTACGTCAGCGTGACCGTCTTTCTTTTATACGTTCTCAGGAAAATACTGTCAGGGGATTAATTTGAACTACGATCGATTAGGCTGTTTGCGATCCGAGATATCAATATTGTTCCAGAAATTAGTTATTTCACTGACGACTATCGGTCGTAATAAATATTTCTGATGGTATTTATGTGTTAAAGGAAAGATTATTTATTCAGATCTTTATTCTGAATGTAATGATGCTATTTGCGGGCTAAGCCGTGAACGTCCAACGGATTGCAGATCGGTTAATTAATTCTCATTTGTGAATTGTTATCTGGTAAATTGCTTGTCGATATTACCTCGATTTAACTACCAGGTTCAACGTAGAAATCGTATTAGGAAGTTCCTGCTAAAAACGTGTCGGCGGCAAAAGGTCAAATGATCGCTGAATGCAGGATCGAATGTGCGAAGGAAGGTACGAGACACCGGGTGTCTCCCTTTCTAGGACGAATGTCTCCGGGAAAGATCCCCGTTAGTCTCGCAACAAAGTACTTACAGAATAAAAGACTTGCCTTTCCAGCCGGTATAGCGCACGAGGAAAAAAAACTGCCTATATAGCCCTACAATACGAAACGAGACAACTTCAATTATAGCTGGGAATGGGTGGCAGGTGGTACCACGAGCCTCGCCTCGTTCCAATGTAAAGGGTTAAAGAGGATAGATCGCTCTTTATCGTGACGGACGTTTCGTTATGATTCAGTGTCGCGACTTGGCGCAACGGTTCTACATTATTTACACATTTTCGTTAATGTTACGTTATTTCTCATCTTGACGAGTTTAAATTGATTGACGAGCACGCTCGATTAAAAAGCGCAAGGCGCACCGCTTTTTTCTCCTTTTAATGTAAGTTTTAACGCTTCTCTTGAGATTATAAAATTATCGAAAATATGATGGTCTATTTGAAATTTTTTACGCTCGCTGGAGTCTTTTGTAATATCCAATTGTTCCCGATTGATTCACCCCGCACACAGCATTGTTGTCTTACGCAGTAATACACGTGTGCGCGTTTTACGAGCTAATAAAATGGCTAAAATAACACTCTCCGTGAGAGAAGATGCGCTTGAAAATCGCTTTGTGCACCATTTAGGCCGACAATCACGCATCGACCAATGGCAATGGCAACATCAACGTTAACGCGAACATCAACGGGAACCTGGTCGGCATCGGTTGCAAACCGTCACCGAAGGTCGGGGTTGGCGGCGGTGGTTGCAAGAACGAGAGGAACGATCACCTACGGAACGAGCACAAGAACCAGGACGGGATCGTCAGCAACGAGACGAACCCAGCCGCTGGATGTCGTCCAAGGACGAGCAAGGAAGTCGCACACGAGAACGTTGCCTCCGACAGGAAACTCGATAGCGCGGATCCCATCTCCGGTGAGTACTTCCGCCATTACTTATCTGTACCTTTGACAGCCCCGAGCGATCGTCTCGTAAATTATTCGCGCGTGCATCTGGTTAGGAAGACGTTCAGACGTACGATATGGCCCGTATCCTTCATGTGACAAATGTTGCGCCTACATTAATACATATCTGGATGGGAATAGCTGATGTGTCAATTTGTATCTTGAAACTGGAAGGAAACGCTAAACGGCTAAACAATCACATGAGGAATAGACATGGAATGAATGAAATATCGTTCTTAGCAACAAATGCAGAATTGATCCGTCGGATAATTTGCCTGATAATCTGAAGCGAGTGGGAATAAATAATAGAGTTTCGCGTATTGCAAGCACGAGTCTTATTGCATATTGGCGTCAACGTTGTGGCGAAGTTCTCGTGGGCGTTGTGTCGTTAGGAGAAGTTTTCAGGCTCGCCTGTCTAAGGCAGCTTTAAGTAGTTCTCAAAAATTATGGCGCTCCCACACGAAGAGCTAAGCGGAGCCACTGACGAAGAATTAGCCCCTCCCGCGCACGTTGAGACTTGAAGAAAATCGCAATGAAGTTTAAAACAAATGCCAGCGTTTTCGAGCGAGCCGTCGTTACAACGCTGCTGCCGCGCCGGGAACAGTGGCACCGGAACGGAGAGAAGCCTGACCAAAGTTTCCACTCATCACGATGGAAACGGAAACTGCACACAAACTGCACTCGAGTTTCGCCCGGAATGACTTCGGGACCCGTAAACCACGCGATTAGCAACGAGCGACTGTATGAGGGAACGATAAACTATCGGCCCTACAACTTTTACAGTTTGCAGTTTTCTGTGTAAATTGGCTAAGGGGCAGTAGGTGTTCTTTAGGACCATTAACGTGCGGATAATTGAACGAGATAAGAATAAGTCGTAAAAGAAAATTTGTATTAAATTGAGTTCGAGGAGAGATTTCGGGATAAAGCGTTCACGAGGAAAAAGAAATGCAATATTCGGCGTTGCTACAAACTGATTCACAGTTCATCAAATATCTCAATTATTTTTTGCGTTCTGTGATCCGTTCTGGATCTTAAGATCTCTCGTTTGCTTCCTGGATCTATATGTGAACTTCTTTACTGAATTTCAGATCTCAGGATCTTCTTATTCTCGACAACGTCGATATTCTCTCAGATAGTCAAATCTTTGAATCTTCAATATTTTTAGCCATTTTAAAAATAGAGAATCGATTTATATCCCAAATAGAATTCGTACGTGCAATTAGTGCCATGACGTAATCATCGTTGCAACATCACTTTTTCCTGCGTAATTAAATCGCCGCATCTTTTTATACGTCGCTAAATTGTTTCGTGCAGTTACAAATGAATTTAGCTGCCGTTGCGTACGGAAAAACAGCGTAATCCGTGTATGTACAACATGCTACATGTCGATCTCCGATAATACGCAATGTCGATACGATATTTTTTTGTACGATACGCCATCATCCACCGATAGCTCGGGTATAAAAACAAAAAAAAAACCCAGAATGTAGTTTAAAACTGAATGCAGAAAGCAAATATGTCTACAATTCACCAAACCGGATTACTCCTTTCCCATCTACAGAGATTACGAAAACAGAATCGATCGATATGTGCTGAGAACGTTTTATGAGGGTGATCTAAAGCTTTTCATCCCTAGACCGTCCCATCTATTGCCATGCCCGTTTTTTGCGGATCGTGATCTTTTCTGAAATGGGAATTATTGATCTGTATTACGAAGCACGTGAGAAATGGCAATAGAACGGCCGGAATTTCTATAATATAAAATAATAAAAACGCATATTTTCTGCTTAAATATTTTCTCGCAAATATTTTTTTAAACGAAGAAGAATTACGCGGCGGCTCGTGCGTTCAGCATCTTGTTACCGTTTTATCGTTAATTTCACGTTCCGCCTCTCATTCGAACGGTGCATATGAAACCGAGTTCTCTCTTGGATTTCGACGAAGCACATGAGAAAATCCGCGTGCAATCACAAAACTTTCCGAACGTTATGTGGGATTTCCGTTGTGGTCGCCGCTAGTTTTCCCGGGAAACGAGTTTTCCAGGATACGATTGCGTCACGTTTCCCGGTTCTACGTTCCGAAGGAGAGACCTCTTGCCTCAGCTTTATATCTTCCTACGTCCATCTATCCCGCCGCGAAAAGAGCTTTCGACTCATTTCCAGAATCGATTGTATGCATCGCGCGGAGATGTACATGCACTACGAATCGCGCGGCATATGCATTGCCGGCGGGTGCAGTCGGCTCCTCTATGCTTCTTCGAGCAACATCTTCCATAAAGGGCACTCGTGCATGAATCCGATTCCGAATATAAATAGAAGGAGCCGCGGTCGTGCGCCGCAGGGAAGGTCGTGAGGAAAGAATCGCGAGTAGAGTAGTTACTCTTTACCATGCGGAAAGTACAAGACGTGGATGCTAGCACTAAAACGTCGCGCAAATTTCGGGATGACAGTTTTTACGAGCGCCAAGTTCTAACGACGTGACGAAACTCGACAACAATTCGCGGGAGCACTTAGTCGCCATCGTATTAGAAAGAGAAAAAATAAATCTGCGATGCTCTCTCTCTCTCTCTTATTGCAGCGTTACGTTTAACGCAGTTAATACAAAGTTTGATCGAAATTTTAATTGAAAAATGTAAGACAGACCAACCTTTCGTTCCAACATTCTACTCAGATCACGTTTGACTCTTTTTTCTTGTCAACTGATTGAAAGCTTTAAAGATTTTATCTAAATTTAGATGTAAAGACAGAAATATAAAAATGGCTAAAATTTATTATAATATCAAGTATATTTGAAATTATTTACATGATTATTTAATAGCTTTGCTTAATCTGAAAATAAATTTGCCAAATAGCAAATTATCTTTTAGTTCTCCTAATATGCTTGTTCGATGAATGTGTCTCTGTTTATACCTGCTTATTTTCTGTATCGTGACCGGCTTTTGTGACGCACGAGACCTTCTGTATCGTGCTTCTTATTTATTGCCGACCTTGTTATTTATTGTTAGTGCCACATAGGCTGGGGAAACTTTCTCTTAGGATCTACAGTTTTCCGATCGTGCGCAAACCTTAACCCTTTGTAGCGTCTTCTTTCGGAGCAGAATTCATCATTAGATGATCAAAATTCTTTTGTTTTCTTCAACTGGAAAAATATTAAAAGCTGAGAAAAATTACTTTAAAGATAATGTTATTCTGAAAAATTGTCTATTTATAAATTGTAATTATTTTATTATCGTAATAATCAGAAAATATGCGTTGCATAAAAATTCAAAAAATGTCTTCATACTGTTAGTGAGTCAAAGAAGCTGTGAAAGAAATTTATTACTAGATAAATAAATAAATTATCATTTGCATAATCTTTAATAATTAGTCTTGTATTTATATCAATAAATTGCACTTTTATCGAAATACATTAGTTTCATAATTTTATAAACTAGAATATCTCTTGCTAAAAATTTCGCTTTCACTAAAAATCTGGATACTTCTCTCTCTTATCATTTGAGAAATAATAAGTGCAATACAAAATCGATCTGCGCGCTAATTCTGTGATACGTGTAAAGTGATAATGATATATGTAATAATACATGAACTTCGGAGCATGTTGTGCATCCCTCTTATAACGGAATGGGTGGCCTTCCTTATCGACGCGCGAAGTTCACCCCCGGAATTTCTCGCGCCGTTGTTCCGGGGGAGGCATCAGCATCGTAACGCTTCATTCGAGCTTCCGCCAGAAGTTGCACCCCAGCAGAATAGTACCCCGAGCGACACGGGGTAATTCGTAGTTCCGGCAATATCCGCCAGAGCGGCGATCGCGCAGCTTCCACCACCCCTCGTCCACCTCACGTCGCTACCCTCTTTGCTCCGACAGCTCCTTTCACCCACGCGGCCTGGTATCCACGGGCATCCTCTGGCCTATCCCGTTCTATCCTGACCTATCCGATTGCCTATCCGGACTAGACCAGATATCGACCCCCTCGGAGACCAGGCCCTTCCCTTCCGTGCGAGAGAACGCACCCTTCCCTTTTAATCCCCGACGCCCTTCGCAGTTCCCCGCTCCGCTTTCTTCGTGTCTTGCCGGAGACTCCAATTCGGCGTCTCGCATTCAAGGATACGGCTTAATGACTGAGCTCGCTAAAACGCGAGTCTCCTCATGGTCTGGCAGGAAGTGTACCGAACTCATTCGGCGAATCCAGGCTCGAGTTTCTTCGGACCTAGCAATCTTATTGATTGTCTTAGCTCTCCTGCCGTGACGCTTCCTCTCTGTCTAGCTATTTGTTTCTCACTCTTTCCTCTCTCTTTCTCTCTTCCCCTGTTTCTCTCTCGCTGCTTTTCGTTTCGGTATCGCCGCCACCCTCTCCCACTCGTTCCACCTCTTCTACAATTCTCTCTCATGAATCGACCTTCTCTATCTGTCTTCCTCTTCCTCATTCTCTCACTCCTCTGCTATCACACCCGCTACCACATGGGTGCCGAGCTATCGCCAACGACTAACGACCAGCGACTTACGTGTCTGGCCAGCTCTGGATCGTTTCGTATAAAACAAAAAAGAAAACCGGGGTGAGGAACTATCTACATGACGCGTCCGGAGAAGGCAAGACCAGACGAAGAGTGGGAAATAAAGGAGGATGTGGAAGGTAGAAAAAGAAAGCGACGAATGAGAAAGACGCGAGAGGGTGGTTGAATACGCGCCCCCGAGCCACCGACATTCTATTTAAAACCGCGGGGCGGGGGGAGAGGGTGGAAGGGAAGGAGTAAGCGAAGCTAGCTGGCTGACTGGTAATTTACGAGCTTTTACCAAAAAGTTGGACACCTCGGGGATGGCTCCGCACTTTGACACGTGACCCACTTTTATTGAGTTACGTAATTGATCGCCCCGCGCTTGCCCCGTGTTAGCGCGACCACCCTCTTCCGCCCCGCCCTTGTGTCTCGTAATTCTAGCCCTTTCTCCTCTTGTCCTTGCATGGCCCTTCCACCGATCCTCCTGAAAAAGCGCACAAAAGGGTCCTTGTTGTCCTCGCCTTGTTGTGATCGTCAGCGACTAACGTAGACCAAGTTACATCTGTGAAGTACACACACAGTTCCGGAATTGATGAAGGAAGATAGATATTGGGAATTAACCAGCATAAAAGATGGCATAGTGTCTCAGAAGATTATGCATCTCAATCTCCTTCTTAGTTTGAATCACTAACTCTTCATTCATCATCTTGAAATGGATATTAAGAAATCAACAGCATAAGATATGAAGAATAATCTAACAATTATGAAGTACGCGATAAATGAGTTATCTCAAGTGTCTGAAGTGCAAATAACGACGACTGATATTCGCAAACGATCCTTTACGATCATGGGGATCATTAATTTGGACAGTGTTCCACAAAGATACGTTTAG
This sequence comes from Ooceraea biroi, assembly GCF_003672135.1. Lineage (NCBI taxonomy): Eukaryota > Metazoa > Arthropoda > Insecta > Hymenoptera > Formicidae > Ooceraea > Ooceraea biroi. The sequence continues at coordinate 6,954,438 of NC_039506.1, forward strand.
TCCAAAAAGTTAAGAAATGTATTATATGTCATATAGGTACCTAATACTAGTAATAAATAAAATCATGAATTTTTAATTTAATTTACTTAAAACTGCTATGTATTTGATTATTTCGTTTTTGCGGAATATCACACGACAGACGTCTGTGATTAATTAATACGTATCGTTAATGAAAAACAATTAAAAGTTGAATAAAATTATACCAATTATTTATTTGAAGAAGAGGAATTACCAAATTCCGATCGGTTCTGTGCGATAGGATAAATGCCGTCTCTATCATCTGTTCCTGGTCCATTAATGGCGTTATCGTTATCAGTGGTGGACGATGCTAGTGTTCGAAACGCATTGTCCGTGCTAAGCCGGAGTGTCGTTTCCAGAATTTAGCGACATGCGATCGGAGACCTAGTTACTTGTTCCCGCGCGTTCCTAATTCACGTGGGTTCGCTATTGAACTCATGCCGTTTCCCTACCGTATCCTGAGAATGATTTTACTCTGAATTACTTTTACAGTTGCAAGCATGTTGAGTGCACAGTATGTCGAAAAATAATAAGGGAAACGAATAAATTAGGCAAAAAGGAATATGCTGCTTGATTGTTATGCGTCTACTCCACTTTTTCGAGTAGCAATAATTAATCAGACCGTCGATAAAGGGTTGCGTGTACGGTTAACCCTTTCGTACGTAGTGAAGTCGCAGTAAAACCTTTGGTGGGTATGCAATCAGCGTTGCGATACCGTCGGCGAATGCGAATCGTTATCGTTATACTCGCGGCACCTTAATTCATTTCAAACTTATTCATGTGCCACATTTGAATAAGCTTTCGCCGCGTTATCGTTGATAAACGAGGATTGATTTATTAACGATTTAATGAGAATAAGATTCCGGCGCTCGGTCAGAAAAACGCCAACGTGGCGGAGATATTTATTCATTTATTTATTTTATTCGCGCCCACTTATGCTTCGCACGTTAATTAAGCAAGTTCCTCAAGGAAGCTATGAAATTCAACACGAACAACGGCGTCGGTCGTGATGTTCTTGTTGCGCCGCGCGCTCGCAATTTTGCAGCAAAAAGATTGGCGGGCGCATGAATATGTATGCCCCCTTAAACTATTTCGGTTACTTTGGGGCTATTTGGGTACGGTATGTGAGGTGACGAAGAACGGATGAGAGAGCGACGGATCGGTTTATAAACGGCATACATTTTACGGCGAGGGCAGATTGTAGATCGTTAAGCCGGAAAGCCTGCTGATAACTGTCTGCTGATATAAATGACAAAGCTAATTGTCGCGATTATATCTTAAAGTACGCTATTAATCTATTTGTACTATCCGCTCTACAAACGACGTGATAACTTGCAGGTGTGATTTTAAGCTTCTGGCTATCTGAAACGCGATGAAACGCTGTAAACTGTACAGAAATGCGCATATATATTATTTTTCGTGCATTTTTACATTATTTGTTTTTAAAACTGATATGTGAATACAAAATTGTTAAGATTAATCTATATTAGATCTGAAACGGCACCAAAGATAGATTTTTGATGGGTTTATACGCATTCGCGGCAATAACATTGCACGTCACGTTTTTGAAATGAAGCATCGTCACGCGAAAACGAGATTTCGGTGGTAACGATATTTTTTTATTTCGTATATTGAGTGATGAATTACGCTGCTTAAATATTTGACGTTAAAATATTTGATCACACGTGCTGCAATAACTCTTTCCATTAAAAATATCTCCGCAGGTGTAGAAAAAAGAATATGAAAAAGCAATATCTATAGCGTTAAATTAGTAGCTGCATTTTTCGGGACAATTACCATTTTGAAAAAATTCGAACCATGTTTTACAGGACGAAAATCATTAATTTTTAGAATACATATGCGAGGAAGACATTTCTTATGACTAATTCATATGGCGTAGCTTTTTGTTGTTCTCATGCAAATCTTTTTTCTTACGCTGCTTAAATTATGACAGATGATGAAGAATTACCACTACACCATGCACATCATCGTTTTACTTTGGCGGACCGTTGTTTTTGCAGTGGGAACCGTCGGTCCCGTTTGCCGCTCGCGAAACCCGAGGCGTTTTTGTATCGCGGCCATCATAAATCAGGGCGAAACAAAATGGGCGAAATGTAATGCTCCGTTTCGATGGTCCGAGTATCACGGAGCTGCGGCAAGACGCTAGTGAACTCGGCACGGACCCAAAAATTAGTTGGCGGATCGGCTCCAAGGAACACAATTGTAATCATTTCTGACCATATGTCGAGTACAGCTAGAAATCATCTCGCACGTGCGTTCTACATCCGCCTACGCGGTTCACGAAACGGTAGAACGTGTGTAATCGCGAATGATGTATGCAGCTTAATGCATATTTACTTTGTCAACACAGTCGAACCGTCAGCAACGTGTACGCGATGTTTAACAGTGTGACGCACATGGAAACTCCCTTGCGTTTCGGAGTTACACACTTTTGCATAAAGATGTACATCGCTGTTTCAATAAGCTCAATTGGAAACGATAATGCACAGAAAAAAAGTAAGTATCACATCAAAACTTATATACTTGTATATACGCAACAATATTTATAATCTTCGTAAAAGAATTTAATAATCTTGAATTTCAACTATATTATAATCTTATTTCAATATTATAGTTGTCACCTGAAGAATACAATATAATTATTTTCTCGACTAGAAAATGCGTCAAATAATAACGGAATAAGATCGTGGTCGTGGAGGTAAGAGACGTATTTTCACGTTGACGGGATTATATCTTATATCTATTATTTATTATATACACAATTATCACACTCTACTAAATTGTTAACCTCCACGCGAAGACAGCCGCGCAATGGTAATCTAAACTGAACATAACGCACAACGCGAAAACAGTTTGAAAATATGTTATTTTCTATTTAACATTGTTTCCTTTCTATTCAAGAAAATTATTCTTAAATAATAAAAATATATTTTTCTTGATTGAACTATACAAAATTGCTTTATTCAAAAATTGTTTTCTTCGTTTAACGTGATATAATTTCATTATTTCATTTTAGTTGAAATTTAAGATTATTAAATTCTTTTACGAAGATTATAAATTGTTGCGTATATACAAGTATATAAGTTTTGATGTGACACTTACTTTTTTTCTGTGTGTCAGGCATCGATATCTAAATATGACTGACTTTATTTTATCATACTTCGAAAAGTCATGAGAGTTTCTTTTCGCACGTGACAGAAAAGCAGTAGTAATGAAGCGAAATTCCATAAAAATGACAAACGACACTGGGTCATGTCAAAGGTACATAATGGCGATTGAGTTCGTATGAAGTATCACCATCGTTATATGATATATGTGAAAGCACAAAAATTGGGGGATGATCGCGCGCATATGCATGTCGAGAGTATCGGAAAGCCAAGAGGACACCTCGAACTCACGCGAAATCCTCTCGAACCATCTTGTGCGAGATCCTCGCTGATCAACTCGCGCGAGATTTTCGCCGGGTTGTTTCATTTCGACGACACGAGATTCACTCAATTACCAGGCCACGGATAAATTACGGGCTTAAAGTGACAGCTTAAGAGAGGGAGCTTAAGAGGCGTGTGATCAGAAGCTAATTTGGATCAGGGACGGATCTGCAGGCAAACTAATTGAAATTTAATCTTCGGATCTACAATCATCAGAAGTCCGCGCGGGATAACTTTATGCAGGAACCCTGAATTTTTCGCAATTACGTCAGCGGAATGATACAAGCGCGGATTCATAAAATCGGTATCCAAAAAAAATGAAATTTAATTTTCAAGCTAATTCATTCTCGCGCATAATTATTCTGACTGATCCCAAATTCTCTGCTTGATTCTTCGCAGGATAGAATATAGCAATATTTGAAATATTAAATATTCTCACAAATAGTTTAATCCAAATTTTCCGTTTTTGAAAGGAGCATGCTGCCCTTTAACTCCTCCTAATTAATTACGTTCATATCACACGGACTCTCAAACTATTTGGAATCGCGGAAGAGCTTCCACCCCTATTTGCACGCTGCATCGATACATCCGTGGCCGTGTACACGTGCACACCGTGACCTCGCTGTCGCGTTCGCTAATTTAGCCAGGCTTTGAAGTTACGTGCACACCGTACCGGCGCGCTTAAATCCGTATAAATACCCGGGCTCATGAATCTATCCATTAATCAGATTGGCGATAGGGGCTCAACGCCTGAGTGATTTCCACCCCTCTGCACTCTCCTGGCTTGGTAGGAGTGTCTTCTTTTTTTCTTTCGACATCCTCTTCGCAAAATGCCTCCAACGCAGGGTTGACTGCGGAGGTCACTGGGAGGTGGCGGCACCGCCATTAAAATTCGACACGAACCTTCTGTGAGAATCCGATGTGTGCTGTGTCATGTCCCGCTTATAGGTATATATGTGCTCGTATACATGTATACATATATATATGTACACGAATATATATGGGCCTAGGTACACCGGTCGTGCGCTGCCAATCGTACGAGTCCCGTGGCACGAGCGAGTGCAGGATTCATGTATAGGTGGGAAGTTGGGGAGGACTTGGCCTGCGTTTCGCGGATTGTGAGAGGAATATCGTTAGCCGCCCTTTCCATCCTCCCCGCGTCTCGAAGGAGATTGGGAGACATGTGCGGAAGTGCCGGAGCCAATTCCGATTGCCGTTGTGGCTCCTGCTGCTTACGACGACGTTTTTAACGTTCGCTAACGAATCTTCGTAATTGCACAGATTTACTTGCCTCTTTTTCTTGCCCCTCCTCCTTTGGATTTTCTCGTATTTCTCGATCGTTGGCCCAGATCTGTGGGAATTATCTCGTTAAAGTACTTTCGACGAATTAATGAGAAAACTGATCGTTTGTATTATTATTTGTATCTATTTTTACCGAAGCGTGCTTACAGGTTTTGGTGTAAAATAGCAAGAGAATTTTAAACTAAGATTTTATTGGAACAAATAGAGCCCTTTACGACATTACGACATTTTTCTTTATTTACAAGCCGCAAAATTCCTCTGTCGATATAAATCCTGAATAGTACCTTTTCCAATTGTTCGGTAGGTTCAGGCTATTCTTCGTGGTAAAATGCCGAGTCGGTCGTTTCAGTCCGTGCATTTATGGTCGCAATCCGAATAATGCATAATCTTGTAAATTACCCGTCCGGACGCGCGTGCATAGCTATACCAGTCGGTCCAAGGAGTCGTGCGGTTTTCTTTAATGTCGTCAGCAGCAACAAAGATAAAGTTTATCATACTTTTGCAAGTATTCGCGGAACCGCGGGAGACTTGCTACTCAAGTAGTTTACGATTTTCACAGACTTGCATGTTAATGATGTTCTTCATATGCTTTGTTATGAATCTTATAAAACTATGTAAACTATGTAACTTTACGCCGTATAAAGTAACTTAACTCTAACTTGGATTCATTTCAATGTTCCGTGTAATGTGATTCTCTTGTGTGATTATATAAACAGCAAGTTAATTTCGTTAACAGTTTAACATCACCGAATAAGCGAAAATACATTTAGTAAATCCAGAAACGTTTCAGTTAATGACATGTTAATCAACTTTACGCTTTTAATATTTAATCGCACGCGTATCCGTAATTAATGAATATTCATTAAACGAGCTGTCAATCGTATTTAACATTTTTATTAATAATTTAAATCATTCAATGAGTTTCATTTTGAACTGCAAGCCGTTGCGTTGCTTTGCCATTTTCTCTTCCAAATCTAGCCGTATCGCGGTTCAAGGTTGCACCTCGCATGCAAATTCGCGATTACTTTTCGCACAACTCTCGTCCATCTTTCTGGCGAAACTCTCGTGAATTTATCGGCTTCGGCGACAGAGGCACGAGACGTACGAGCGTCGATTCGTCGACGGTGAAAATTATTTGGAACAGCGTGGCAAATCCGCACGGTGGGTCGGATAACGAATGATTATCTCGGCGTAAAGTGCGATGCGCTTTGCTCGCATTTCCGCAATGACAATAAACAATCAATCTTCTCCAAACGCATCACATTCTTCAAGTACACGACTTGACATTAATTTGTATTCTTGATAATCCTTAATTTACACCTCTAACGAGTTCTCCGGGGGTAGGTGGCTAGCCAGCCAGTCAGCTAGGTAGGTAGGTGGGTAGGTAGGTAACGAACAGCACCATCGGTCGCTTCGCACAGGAATTGGCACGGTGGTGCACCTACACTGCCAAGCGCAAAAGTGGTAAGTAGACGTACGTAGGTAGACACGACGAGGAGGTCGCTACAGCGAAGGGTGAGCGCGAGAGGGTGGCGGCGAGTAGGAGAAGATGGAGGAAGAAGGGTAGGTGGCAAACGAGGGGTGGTGAGGGTGAGATTCGGCAGACAGCGAGGACAGGGGTTGTGGCTGGGGCCGGATAGTCGGACCTCACCGAGGATGAGAGAGAAAGAGAGACGGGGAGAGAAAGGGAGCGCGATTGCTCTCCTCACGGTTGGTCGTGGTGGTGCTGGTGGTGCTGGGTTGGGGTTGGAGGACTCCAGAGTAACGCGTGGAGGGGACCACGATCGGAGAGGGACGAGAGAGGGTGGAGAGGCACGAGGAGGAGGTCGAGAGTCGCGAGCTGCCTCACTCTGCGGCTCCCGCCGCTCGGGAGCAGACACGCGGGGCCAAAAGACTAATTTGAACTATTTTATTAACAAAAACAAAAAACATTACATATTTGTAAATAACACCACTAACAACCGTAAACACGAAACAGCAACAACACATTTCTCCTAAGGACTCTCTATAAACCTTACCTTACACCCGTAAGACGTCTGTAAAAAGAAAGAAAGAAAGGAAAGGAGGCAAGGAAAGAAGGAAGACACGAGGTTAAAGAGCGCGCGTGACCGGAAAGAGAGAGAGAGAAAGAGAGAGTGAGAGAAAGAGAGCGAGAGAGAAAGAGAGCGAGAGAGAAAGAGAGAAAGGGTGAGGGTGAGAGAGAAGCATACGACGAGGTAACTCCATTTCCTGGTTTTTCCAAACGCGAAACGTGTAATATACACGCACACACAAGCAGTACACAGTAAACAAGAAACAAGCTACGAAAGAATCAAATCGATAGAAAAATCGTCTATTTTCTCAAGTTATTCCTCGGTCGGACGGGGTGCGCGACGCGGCGACGGAAGTGAAGAAGAGAGACCCGGACGGAAGTATAAACGGAGGGAGATCGTAGAGGAGCACGCGTCGACTGCTACGGGACGAGATATCGCGTTTTAAGTTCTCTCTGTACTGTGTGACCCTTACATTATTTTGTCCCCCCGATGGGGACGGGTTCAGTGTTGTAACTTAGGATATAAGAAGACTAAAAAGAGCTCCGGAGCGCACAACAAAAAGAGAGAACAAGGAGAGACTGGGATTCCGGAAGAATAGCAGAGGGAGATACCGAACGGACAAGAAGAGTGCGTGCTTGTGAGCGGAAACGCGTCCGTGTCAAGGGAACGTTCACGAGAACGTTCAATAGACGAGAAAGGAGCAGCAGGACGAGGAGGAAGAACGACGGGAAGAAAAGAACGTTCACGGAGAGGGATGGCTCCGGACGACGTGTAGAAAAATAATGGAGCTCTAATTTTTTATACTAGAAGAAGAATCTAACAAAAAAGCGTGAGAGAGAGAGCGAGAGCGAGAGCGAAAGCGAAAGAGCAAGAGAACGAAAGAGAGGGAGAGCGAGAAAGAGAAAGAGAAAGAGAAAAAGAAAGAGAGAGTCGAAAGGAGAGTACGAAGGAGGGTGGCGGAGGATCGATTCTGTCCGTGTTTCCGCGTGCACCTCCACGTGTGTCCTTCGACGCGACGAAACTGCGAGAATCTCAATCGCGATCCCCCGAGATCATCTGCGTCTCGTATACGACGAAGTCGGGAAAAAGAACATCAGAGGACGATCCGCGGACGACGGAAGCGGACCGGAATCGTGACACGTTCATGACATATCCGTCAATCGATAACTGCTTACGAATAATATAATCAAACTCGCGTGCACGCCGTTGTTCCGGGGGATATGTCCTGCCGTTCCAAGGGGAGTCGTCGTCATCATCATCCAGGAGCGCAACCTTCGCAACGCCGAGAACAACGTCAATCCGCGCGCCGTCCCTGCATCCTGGACGAGCTGTCCTGACAAAAAGAGGGCCAGCTTCTCAGCTCATCTCGCACGAAGCGGAGCGATCATCGGCAGATACCCGTCATATCAGCTACGCGATCATCCCCCGAGCACGCGGGCCCACCAGCACGACGAAGAGTAGTCCATCCGGAGATGCCCGCCCGGCCCCAGCTGCGCTCACGTCTCGCCTGCGCTCAAAGACGATGACGATCGGTCACGACGATCGGTAAGATCCGAGCAGCGCGAGCGCGCACCAGCACTACGGAGATGGCGGGCTATAATCATTCGAATCCACAGCGTGTCGTCTACCACGCGACCTACCCGACGCCCCTCGCCCCAAGTGAGTTTACCTGCTATTTATGCACCCCATAGACAAGCCGTTCGTCCACGTTTCGATACGTCACGCCACGCGGGGGTGGGTTGCGCTGTGTATGTGGGACACGCAGCATTCCAGCGTTCTTCGTGTCTGAGAGGGTTGGAGAGCTTGCACGGATGGGAATTTGTTTCGAATCGCACTTGAAATATCGAGCGGGACTGCTTGGAATGCAATAAGTTGCACGAAAGAGCATTTCGAGATTAAAATTAATTGCTTTTTGTTCTAATGCAGAGAAAGCTAAATCGATTCACAGGCTTTTAAAGTACGAAGAGACCTAGCTCCTTCTTGGCCTATGTTCTTCATTTTTAATGCAATCGCATTAACTAATTTTGTTTATATAGAATTAATAAATGGATTGAAGATGTATTACTGAATTAAATATGTATGTCATATTGACAATAAGTTTCCTATTAATTTCAACGGTTTGTGCTGCAACAGTTTGTGTTGAAATTTGCAGAACTTGAATTATCCCTCATTTTTCATATTAAAATTATAGATTAAAAAAGTCGTTGAAAATTATTCACTAAAGTATCATTCACACAATTTTATAGTACAGCAAGATTATGAAAAATGCATAGATTTATGATGTATTGTTGTATCTATCAACTAAGTAATGCCACGATAAATGTTAAAAAGTCCGAGTAGATATTGCTTTGCTATTATGAATCTAGCAGACCGCGCGGCGATTACACTTAAGTATCATTCTTACAATAGAAAGTTTAGTTAATGGCGCCTAGTTTCGGCGAGTTTCGTGAATCGATAAATATTATACAGGTCACAGGCTACCGAAAGCTAAGCGCCATTAGATAAATATTTGATTCTCTTGAATAACTCTTGTTAGCTCTAGGTAGGAATTTTCGGTGAATGTCTGACTAAAGACTAAACGTGAAATAGACTCACTGTACTTCACGAGAGAGATTCGATGGAAGCAAACAAATGAATGAATTTATATGTTCATCGATACGAAACGTACTTACATACAGAATTTTAATCGATCAGAGCGATTTTAGCAAATTGTCTTACAGAAAAGTGCACTTGAGCAATGAACTTATTCATGTAGGTAATTAAAGCATAACAAGGTTACCGTAAATTATACGAGTATAAAAACTTTCCGATCGCACGTGATCGTGATTTAAATTTATGTAAAAATCTGAAAAATATAACAAGCTACATTCGTTCTCGTTTTCTGTACTTTCGTCTTCACCGTTATTCTTTATTATCATGCAACTTGTAATTACTGTTTAAACAGTTTCGTGAAGAAAATTCTTATAAGCAAATTGTAACACAACTGGTATGAAAGACACGTGATATCTTTGTTATTTTTACAAGTTTCCATCTTCTAATTGTATTTTTTAAATTTTATGTAATTATTACATAAAGTAGAAAGTGTTGCGTTACGACAGTAAATTTATTTCGCATTTATCTCATAAAAGATGGTACTTTGGGAATGGCATATGATATATCGTATAGGTCTTAGGCGAAGAAATACAAATGTCCCGTGCGTAATATCAATAATATCGAGAGGAAAGGCGAGTTGCGAAACGGAGGCATTTTATCAAGCAAATGGTAGCTAGCTTGAGGTCCCGCTACAGAATCGTTGGTCCTGGCTTCCAATAATTCAAGAACATAAGAACATACACTCTGATTTCATTGAAACGTTCCTCTGATACCCGCAGAATATTTGAAGAATGACGATATCTTCGATATCTCAACATTTTCTATAAATTTCTTTACGAAAGAGGTAAATCTCTACACAAAAGTTTATTGCTTGATATCGCTTGATATTGTTAATGTAATACTTTCCTTTTCTCTTCACAGAGCAGTATATATTTGAGTTTTATCTAAAAGAAAAACGTAATTGCGTAAAAGTTAAACGTAATCAAATATATAGCGTGCTAGAGTTCTCGGTAAAAGAATCTTTTTAGACCGTCGGGGTTTATATATTCTAACGAGAGTAGGTAGTTCATAACGTTCGTGGAAGGTGCAATCTATTACGAGTGCTATTTTATGGCGAGCGTGCATATACATAGCTTAGATCGATGGGACTTTTCGATCGGTTGTGTATAAACAGAGCTAATGACATGCACGTAATATTAACGTGTGGTCGACGTGTACCGAGTATGAGCAGTTACTAATGCTCATTGCTCATGATACAATAATGATCTGTTTATCGATCGCTGCGAAATTGTCACATTGATTAAAACGCGCGCACGCCAACGACATAAACTTACACTCTCCGTTAAATAATGTAACGGAAAGCGATTAAATAACGTAACGAAAATCACTCCTGAAATTGATGTTTTTTACAATCTCGCACATACATTATACTTTTCCTGAGAACAGCTATTAATTGGAATAATTTATCTCGCAGACGGCGACCCGATAAAGCTCCCCGAAAATCTGGAAACCTTGCCGCGAGCTGAACACTTTCCAACTCAGAGGCATCGATGGAACACCAACGAGGTAAGCCACCTATCGCTCGTCGTTAGACACGAATATTAAATTCACGGGTCAATAGAGAATGTACACACGCGTAACCCAAATACCCAACGACCTGTCGATGTCATATTTCTCGATCGTGCGCGATGTCGCGCGTTGACGGTCCCCTATGTGTCATCACGCTTTCGAACTGCAATTTCGCACAGCTGCACGATCGATGTCAAACCGGATCACGTTATAGTCTGCAACATGAGACTTTCGGGAAGTACGAATACAAATTAAACATGAAAGGAAAACTTTGAGAAGTTCAAGTAGCGTAATCTAATATTAAACTCATGTTCTATAATAAACACTTGAATACGCACGAGTCTTCTTTTAATCTATATCTGAAAGTTTATTCTATTGTTTTACGTATCAACCTACCGATGATCGATTTGGAAGTAGTAACACGTGGATATTGCAAATTACCGGTTCGAGGTCGGACTGGAATTTAACAATGAGGTACTTTGAGGTGTAAAATGGTACGAGATACCGATAATGCACCTTACATCCGGATGCATTCTGGAGCATCCCTCTCCGCGCGTGCTCAGCCGCGGCGAATTTCGGCGTTAGCGGACCGATCCGGAATTACCGGAATTCCGATAGACCATTTCGCGCGTCGTTCCCCTTTTCCTAGTGTGAATTTTATCGCGATCTCGCCGCGACCAGCGGATATATATATTTATACGCGGCCGCGAAAGAGTAAAGTGTGGGAAAGTAAATAACGTGTGGTAGCGTGTGGCTCCGCGCGCGCTCCTCGCTGCTTGTCGCGTTGGTTGGTACGCGGCGCGGTTAGAGAGGACAGATGCAGCTGTTGCAACCCTCGTTCGTGTGCAACGTCCAGTGTCGTCAGCAGGGGTGAGATTGCTCTAGACGCTTCTGGCGGCGCAATTTTCAGATATGTGCAACAAATTCTGATTGATTAATTTTAATCGTACAATCGTACAATCTTGAGACGAATTTCGAGTCGCTATTTTTTTTCTCACTTCTTCAATTATTATATTTTATGGAAATATATGTATATTTAAAGCGGGACAACTAGAATAATGTTCAAATAACATTTGTTATTTTTATCCCCATATTTTATTAATTCTGGTTTTGTCGGTCTGTGGCATATGTATCGGCTGCCTCGGTTCCCAAAATTTCGCGCGATTGTTTAAAGTATCGCCGAGGGCAGGGTGAGGGAGTGCTATTTCAGCGTTTCGCCCGAGAGGGTGAAATTCCTGGTCACGACCCTGGCGACGTCGGTGTGTGCAGCGGCGCGGCTCCGCGCCGGTGTGTGCAGCGCCGGCAAGGGTGCACGTACCCATACTCGCGCGCGCCGCTCACGTAGACGGCTTGCACCGATGCCAGTCCACACCGCTACACCCTGACCCAGGTCGGTCGGCCTCCGATCAATAGCTGGAGCCAGCGAGAGCTCGCAGCCGGCGGCGCTGAGCTTTTCAGTATCGCCGAACCGAACTCAATTGCGATTCCCGTGCGCGCCACCCGCGACGACTATCATGATGAAGCCGAGAGACCGGTCCCTCCTTGTATCCTCTCCCCCTGATTCTTCACATGCTCGTTAACCTCCCGAACCACCTCCTCTCGTAAGTACCGGAAATTAAAAGTTCCTGGAGGGAGGAAAGTCGTCGACACCGTCTTCTCGAAGAGTCCTTGGGATGGTGACGATGGGAGGATTGTCTCTTTCCTCCTTTTCTTTTTCTAGCAGACTCATCTTACTCTCGCTATCTGTCTCCATTGGTGCCCACATCAGTTTTTTCCTTTCGATGCATTCGTCTATGTCCCGGTCGATGAAATTGCCCGCTTCTATCTGATGGATCTATTAAATTTCAACGGAATATCATCGCTCGAGTAATTTCGCCTTCATTCGGATTTCAGCTCCTGTCGTTCCGATGATTGATAATATGCGTTGTAGAATGTTGACTTTGTAATGATAAAATGCAAGCGTTTAGAGAACTATCAAACTGTCGAGCAGACGTTTCAATGAAATTCAACGTCGGCAGTCGTAGCATATGTACATCGCTAATAGGGTCAACGCGAAAGGGGTGGAATACTGTGTCACGGTGTTCGCCTTATCCGGTACCTACATTATCAAGTCCTTGGGGTCCTTCGAGAATTATCGATTTGCGCGAGCCAACAAATTTGAGCTTTGTTGAAGAACAGGAATCACGCAAAGTGATTTATACCAATGTTGATATGCTCCCTGGAAATAGAACCGACAACTTCTTCCCTGGTCGACTATTTATAATCATTGATTAGATATTTTATGTGAAAGCACATGCCAATTTCATGGAATAACGCTCCCCGAGATATAGTAAAATTTCCTTTTCAGTTTGTGAACGTTTATCAGCGATAACATCTATCTTCTCAGAGTTCTAGATTATTCACGAACTTTTTGCTTTCTTCAATCAAAGTTTTATATAAAAAAAATTCAACTTTTATAGATAAAATCCAAATTAACTTTTTAGCTTCTACTAATTTATCAATAATATGACGATGCAATTCTTGAAATACTTTTTAATTATAATACATTCGTGATGGCTGTCATCGGTTGGCGCACGCTATCTACGATGTAGCTTCACTTCTTTCCAGACAAAAGGATATATTTGTTCATCCAGTATTCTGAAGAGCTGCGATCCTTTTCACTTAGCCAGATTCGCGCGTGAAATCCCGGCGAGGCGCGAGTTCAATCTTATTTACATTTGTCAACGTCTCGGCAGCGTTATTCCGCGACGTCCCGGGATTTATGGAACCACTCAGCCCGGTCGATTCATTTCGGGTAAGACGCGACGGCTCGAGCTGCGAGGAAGAAGTTCGCGGACAGGTAACGGAGTAAATTCTCGCGGTCCCGGCAACTTTATAAATCCCTGGTGCATACCACCGCGCGCTCGGGAGAAATCCCGCGCGAGATTCCTCCTTCAGCATGATCTTGTTCTCTGGCGAACGACGCTCTCGTCCGCACTTTCGGTCGTGTTACCCTCGTACACGTCATTTTTCACACGAGCGTTCCGACGGCTGTGGATCGTGAGCGGATCTCACACTTTCCGCCGAGTCTCCGAACCAGCCGTCGACGATCAAAAGTCCGGAATGATATCCGTGATTTATTCGTCGTGCGCTTGTTCGCCACCCCTTCGCCACTCGAAATCACTCTCGCGAACACAAAGATTTCGCGGGGATTAAAGCGAACGACTTGCCAGCTCGGCCCAAGGTTGTTCTTGCACGCACGTTTTACGATCCATGCGCTGTACTTACGTCGACGAGCATAGTCATATGCGATGAATTAATGCTCCTGAGTGCGTGTTAATTCGTTTGTGTAATGGAAATGTGGAGTCTTTATAAATGGTTTATAAATGGTGCCCTCAATAAATGTTTTTAAAAAATTTGACAATATTTTGAAATTACTTTTAGTATGATATATATATTAAATGAATAATGTATTTTACAATTTTCACGTTTTTAAGAGGTTTAGCTGGTCGCGATTTGACGCTCACAATTCGGCTACGCATGGAATATTCCGTCGTGTTTTTTCTCGCTTTGACGCCAATAATTTTCAGAGGTTCTGACGTGGCTCTTATTACCGTCGCCTGATGAAATCCCATTTGTACCGAAACGAGGCAATGCTGAATACATACGTAGGAGGGGAATTACAGTAATAAGTTTTAGCACATACCTACAGGCGAACATGGTTCTACATTTTTTTTCATAATGTGCCTTAATGACGCTGATTTATTAAATAATCTCCTACACTGCAGTGTTAAATGAGGAAATGCCTGGATAAGAAGTCCCGTGCATCCTAATTTAATGTTACAAATATTTCTTGCACAAATGGCGACCGCATATAAATGCGCGCAGCCTTGTTAAGCCTCTTTTCGGAAAATACCTACAAATGTAATAAATTTATGCATACGTAATTGTCAGTCTAGATCTTAAAATAACAAGCATAAAATAGAAATGCTACATTTTTAAAGAAAATTTTTAAAGAAATATTAAAAACATTGCTTGAATTTCTTCGTTGATTTAAATATATATTTTTTATTTTAATTTATATGTATGTTGTATTGTATAGAGATAAACTTAGGAAATTTGCAAGTAAAAATAAAAACATTAACTGGTACAAAATTGATTCGTGATTTTGTCACTTCACTTTATCAAGTACATTAGACTTAATTTAATCGACGCGAGGAACGTCATGGTTTATTTCTGTAAACGAATCTGCAGACAGAGATCGCTCTGAAAATAACAGAGCTGTTTGTGCTTTTGTGCTTATTGATTTCCGATTGTATGCGAGAGCACGGCTACTAAATCGCACGGATTCGCGAAGCTACATCGCGACGATGGTCGTTATAATTAAATGCCGCTTGAGACCGCTTGCCGTGCACCTTTTAATTGAAAGACGTTTCCGCAGAAACTCGTTATCCGGATATATCGTATAGTTTGTTAATTATAGTTTGAGTTTTATTACTAAAGTTAAGATTAATTTAAGCCAACTTCAGCGTACGTATAATTATTACACGAATACTTAATTTTATACACCAGTACAACACAGGCGCGCGCTATTTTATTTTTCAATATTAATAATGTTTTCGAATAATAATATCTTATATCTATTATTTATTATATGCACAATTATCACACTCTACCAAATTGTTAACCTCCACACGAAGGCAGCCGCGTGATGGTAATCTAAACTGAACATAACGCATAACACGAATCGAGATAACCAATCAGCGTCGCGGAAAAGAGGCAACAATGATTTCGATTTGATTTAACACGGCTTTTGTAAGAGTGGATTGGCATATTGCGAAGAGGTCTCGTCGATTGAAAATACTTTAGATTTAGAAATGAAAAAGTTCTAGCGATTACAATTTTTTTCTTTTTCGAGGAGTTCTATGCTATTTATATTGTTATTTGGCATATTGCCTAGAGTTCTCGATAATTTAAAATTCGTTAAAACAATAAATGAAAAAGTTCTAGCTATTAAAATTTTTTCTTTTCCGAGGAGTTCTGTGCTATTTATATTGTTATTTGGTACATTGCCTACAGTTCTCGATGATTTAAAATTCGTTAAAACAATAAATGAAAAAGTTCTAGCCATTAAAATTTTTTCTTTTCCGAGGAGTTCTGTGCTATTTATATTGTTATTTGGCATATTGCCTAGAGTTCTCGATGATTTAAAATTCGTTAAAACAATAAATGAAAAAATTCTAGCCATTAAAATTTTTTTCTTTTTCCAAGGAGTTCGGTGCTATTTATATTGTTACCAGTACAACACAGGCGCGCGTTATTTTATTTTTCAATATTAATAATGTTTTCGACTAATAATATTCATCTATTATTTATTATATGCACAATTATCACACTCTACCAAATTGTTAACCTCCACGCGAAGACAGCCGTGCGATGGTAATCTAAACTGAACATAACGCACAACGCGAATCGAGATAACCAATCAGCGTCGCGAAAAAGAGGCAACAATGATTTCGATTTGATTTAACACGGCTTTTTTAAAGAGTGGATACATAAATATTATGGCTGCTTATAAATATGATAATTAAAGTATAACATGTATACGTGAAGTAATATAATATTTATTCTAATATGCAATAATATAATATTTATTTTAATTATTTAAGAATTGGATGGTTTCTAACATTGTTTACTAATGTCTTGTTTACTAATGTTTGCAATTTAAGATATTTTGATGTGAATGCAATAAGGTCCATATATATAGGAAAAAGAACCTCGAAGAGGAAGAAATAGGAATCGAATAAATAAAGTCGTCGTGACTTCGAAAAGATTCGCTGATCCGGAAAGTTCGCAAAAAACTGTAATAACATGGGCACACATACATGCACGCTTCCACGTTCGCCGTCTAAAATTGCATTGCCCTCGATTCACGAAATCGCTTCATTGAGAATAGAGGCACGACGGCGTCCTATCCGAAGTGCATCTCAAATATTGTATACGGACGCGTTCCGCATCGACATCTCGGAATGGCTTCCCCTGTCATCTCGGAAAAATTAACCAATTTCCTAAGTCTTTTGTGAGACACTGAATAGTCGCGACGATACAATGCAGCGGCAGTTCGATTCAACGCCACAGCCGGCATCGATATTTCATTGGTGTTTCTCCGTACAATTGCTGATACCGTATGACAATGACGATGATGATTGTATGCGGATAGCAATTAATCTTTATTACAATAAGGAATTTGTGTTTGCATAATATTGCTACATGCAGGCATTGATGAATACTTCGCGAAGAGAGATTGTAACATTTCGATATTTCCAGGAACTGAATTTAAAAATGTTTAATTATTTTAATATTTCTTATAATTAATTAATATAGTTAATGAAAATAAATAAGTATAATAGTATCTTTTTATTAATTTTATATTAATATTATTTTTATTTTTTGATGTGGAAAAAATAAATTATGAATCAATCGGAAAGACATATTTAGGATGAACGAAATTTATTCATCTTTGTGCCGAGTCGCCGTAGATATTGGATATTGGAAGCGAAATATGTTTTATAATTGGAAAAGCCGATACACATTTTTATTTGAAGCTTTCTCCGTCGGGAATAACGATTTATCGTGGGAATACCGATACTCTTGCGCGCTTGAATTACGGATGTAGAAAGGACGCACCATCTTCGTCTTGGATGTCGGAAGTAGAGTCGATTTATCGCTCCTTTTGCATTCGTAAATCAGACGGAATACATCCTTTCCGGTAGCAGTGAAACAGAGAGTGTCGCGTTTGTGTACCTGTTAAACCAAGGGGAGAAATCCATTGCCACTCTCTTTCGTCGTATTTCCACGAATCTATAACTTTTGCCACTTGATCCAGTGTGAGTTCTCGTCTGAACGCGTATATCTGACGGAACATGTATCAAAGCAATATCCGACGTAAATCGTGGCTGTGGAAAATCCGATCGGACAAGTTAGCTTTTTGCTACATGATATAAATAATAGTTTAATATAAAAAATAATAAGAAAGGAATAAAGAGCAAGAAATTTCAGCATTAAATAGCAACAATTTATTAACAGAAACAGATGGAGTTTTCTCGTGAAATGCCAATGCAATGTTATACGATGTATGTATTTTACAATAATTCTGTTGAAACGGTATAGAATATTTATATGCGTCCGATATTCGCGCCGTTTATAACGTGAGTATTTTTACAAAAAGATACTTTTACACGAAAGCTAATTTCTGTCATTGCAATCGATAATCGCATCTATATTTTATAAGCTTCTTTTGTCACGTATGCATATGTGCGAATATCATAAACTAAAATATTCCATACGCTGCTTGACCTATTTCACGATCTGCGCGAAACGCAGCACATGAGCACACAGAAAAATATACAAATGCGTCAGGAATTTGTAAGGAAATTCAGAATTTATTAATAATAAGACATATGTTCCTCAAACAGTATTGTGCAATATATTTTGCAGAGAAATAGGAGATGCACTGATATTATTGCTAGAAAACTTCCAGTCTCGCCAATATACAGAAAACAAGATATATTTTACATCTAAAAATTAAGATTAACATGAAAGAATTACATTTCTCTTTCATTATTATATTATCACAGTTCTTGCATGATATGCTGCATAGTACAAATTGCCTAATTAAAAAAATATACTATATTGTGAATATAAATAACGCAAATAATAAAACTTGTTCTTAAAAAAACTGTGACTTTTAAAAAAATTTTGTAAATATCAACAAAATATCCTATTATAATAATGAAAAGAATATTTTGACAAATACAACATACATGGGCGTTGGTAATCAAATATGGTAGAATTAATTGACGTACTCGTGAAACGCGCGAACACGCGTGATAGAGCTCACCTGTGATGGCTCAACCTAATTTTTGCCCGGACACATTTCGCGATTAATCAAGGCAAATGGACGTAGCTTCGGGGAGAAGTACGAGGGGGAGTTGTAGCGAGGAAGGATGCATGAATGCTTGGTAAAGCCGAGGTCGCGAGTTTTGGTCTCCGTTGGGCGAGCGACGAACGGCGGCACGAAGCATCCTCGCTAGAATGCAAATGATCAATTAACCAGTTGTAAATCACCACGGCGTGCTAGGTGAGGCTTTATCTAGCCCCGTTGTCCGTCGCCATTCGGTCCGTCTAATGGCTGTGGAGCCGGCATCAGGTCCCCCCCATTCTATTTTCATATGCTCTCCACGATCTCGCTATATAAAATGCCCTAAAATAAGTAATATGTAGTCCGGGAAGGGAAACCTCTTCCCGTTTCATTTTAACAAGAAAATTCATCTCGTGGGATGCATTACAACCCAGAGAATTCATCTGTACTGCAATGAAATATATTAATTTTATGTACAAAGTACTATATAATTTGATAAGAGCGCACGGTTGGAACACGAGGAATAATTGATGTGCAAGTTTCGTGTCTAATTCTACAATATACGTACAATATTCGTACAATATATAACATACTCTTCTTGTTACGTTATATATATTATTATCATTACTGCTATTAATAATGTTTGTATCATGTGAATCATCTATAGCTATTGCTACCCTCTTTATTGCTCGTTGCCATCCCTCATTTGAATTATTTATTATTCGAGCCACGTTCACCGGAGAACCTTTCGAAAGTTGAAGGCATACCCATGGGGCACGAAGGTATTAAGTAGCCCCCTGACGAATTCCCAGCCACGCGGTCGTCCTTTCCGCGATTAACATTTGGAACGGAAGAGGTATTCTAGATTAGTAATTGGGAGTTCGTTTTGATCAATTTATTACAGCAACATAATACACTGCCAAACTCGTGCACTACTTGACAAGAAAATGCCTTCGCGTAAATTATTTCAGATATCATAGACGCAACGTTGTAAGAGAATGAAAAGTAAATCTTGTAAGGCAAGATGAATGTATAATTGCAAATTTCGTTGAAATAACATTCAGCGAATAAAAATAGATGAAAAAATGCGCCAGTAGATAGATATGTATATATTTCTTTTTTTTATAATAAATTTGGTCACGTATCTTTTATGAGATCCATATGGCTTATCTTGATTCATATGTATCCTGATTTCATATTTACCTTGAAAATCCAATTCTGCCATGTCTCATTTAAAATGAATGGCATGCTGGTTCGGTTCACGGTGCGGGCCTAATCTGGCACTGGCGCTGTCGCTGCAAAATGTGCGCAAGATACGTGGTTCACAAGATGCATGTAGCCGTGTTGTCGTGTGGTATTCGGGTTATCCTCAATACCATGCGGAAGATAGCCACAGAATCTCACGGGAATTTAATTTGCACTTGGCGGATGAATGCTGCCTGGCGTATAAATGCGGATCGCAGCCATTCCAGACGTGATAAATGTTCATACTTATAGTACACGTTTCGGTTATCGAACGTTTTACTCGCACGTAGTTAGTATGTAATTATACAAAAAAAGATGCAATTATGATTTGCGGCGATACAAAATTACATTATTACAGTGATATGAGAATACACGCGCGATTTTCGAATTTAATTTATTCTACTTCTAGATTGCTCCATATTTGTGAATAAATTGTAGAGGGAGATATGTCAGGGAGATAATTATAAGATATTATGCCACATATATAAAATATTGCGTCCCAGATACATCTCATATGATTCGACGCGAGACCGAGATCATGGCCAAGAAATTTAATGGATGTGGCAGGGGGAAGAGGCAGTTCGTGAACAGGGGGCGAAGGGGTGCGCCTGACAAAAGCTCTAATGACGTACGATAGTAACCTTCGTGAGAAGCACGATACATATTCCAGCTGATATGCATATTTAGTGCCGTTCTATAATTTTCTCACAGAAATGCACGGGGCACTCTGCCAAATCAGCGAAATTGAATCGGAAGAGAATTTTTAGGCAAAGCGCTTTTTTTAAGTTATTATATGCAGTCTCGCCGAGATGTGGCATACGTTCTCGCACAGTCGTTCTACATTATTTCCAGTGGAGCTGAAGGCAAATTCGCTTGATTAGAATATCGCGAGAATTGCGTACATATATTATGCCCCGCCATTAACCCCGACTCTCTAATAACAATAATGTTTAACAAACATCGCCCGCTGTGACATACGATATCCCTGACGGCCGCGTTTCAATTCCATGTAATTTAATTATACCGTGTAATACTTTAACTCTCGATGTGTTATGCATTACCGGGATTTATGATCGTTAAGCTGTGAACGGTAAGCACCCACGAATTTACGATCAACAATTCACAATCTTGTGTCACTCTGCAAATTATTGTTCTGCAGCGCGGATAATGAACGCTTCGTCATGTTTTACACGTTTCCCCATCTCCGCTGGAAATTTTACTAATGGTCTCGGAATCGCGATTAATCACGGAGCACGCGTACGTTTCGTTACTGCCCGTTCATTATTAAATCTCTCGGATCGATCGGATCGACCGTGTGCATTGTTCGATCTATGGCACGTTAGATCGCGTGTCGCGCACTCCTGGCCTGCCTATTCGCCGCGCCTCCGGGTGTTGAGTTTTTTTCTGACCACGGAGGCTGCCTTTCTTCTTTTATGTCCTCAAGTAGCCTGAATTGCCGATAGGCATCGCATGTTGTACCGCGAATATTTATAGAAGCGGATTTTGCATTTTACCCTGATTATGCGCATCGCGTCGGCCGGCCGAGTGCCGATTGTTGCGTGTCGCTTTCGCGCATACCTAAGGCTGACAGACACGGGACGGAACGGGGGAAGAGTGAATTTACGAATGGCATATCGTGATACGCGACGTCAAAAGTCCTCGCGGTAATTGCAATTTCTTTTTTCGTCCAAGAGCCGGCGTTACTTCCTGCCGTAATAATAACGCTATCGCGCTGCTCGCTTAAAATCGCGCCGAGCGGTTCCTCGCGGCACAAAAATCAATAGCGAACTGTAATAATGGCGCTGTTATTGTTAGTGGCGTGTAAATGCGAATGACGCAACATGCACATTTCGCCACTTACTTAGTATTATGCTACAGGCGCGATGTAAGGTATACGGATAAGATATCCGACCCGCAAAGACAGTTTCTTCATTTTTCATACGTTAGACACGCCGATGTATATACGTGCTTCTACTGAATTATTCATTACATTAAGTATTTTTGGTCTGATGGCTGAAAAATTGAAAATTTTCCAGACCGAAAGCTTCGTTCAAGAATTCAATATTCAGACCAATTAACTTGTCACTCAATCTGTCTTGATTATATCATGCTAAATACAAATTAAGAGTGCGCACTTTTCACTTTATCTTTTTATATTCTTTATAAAAAAAGGTATACAGGCTTGCAGCAAAGTACTTAATCGATAATTCGTAACGTAAGTGCTTTTTTTACAATTAAACGATGATAAATTATTCTACAGATCCGAAGCGTCTGTAAACAATATTGTAATGCTGTTATGAATAAAACATTCTCATGGATCACCGTGCAGATATTGCACTAGGTCACATTAAAATTCTTTAGAACAAAGTTTCAACAATGCCTGTGCAAATATATCTTAGCGAGTTCATCGTTCAACGTGTTTGTGGCTCCATTTCTCTCCAAAGATGAAGGTGCAGGATGAAAGATAGATCAGAGATACGTCAACGCGATTTCCGGACTGCGGCCAAATTTTGAAGAAAGACAAACGTCAGCGGAAATGTCTAAAATACATTCCTGACATCGAGTTTCTTTCGTCTTAATGTCTTCTTGTGCAATTTATTTTTGTTTTAACGTTTTTAAGGCACTGAAATGTTTTAGTGGCATTATATCTACGTATAGGCATGTAACCATTATTCTTTTTCTTTTCAGGAAATTGCCGCGATCCTGATTAGTTTTCAGAGGCACGTCGAATGGCAAAGTCGGGAGGTAAAAGTACGACCACGAAGTGGCTCGATGTTACTATACTCGAGGAAGAAAGTACGCTATCGGCGGGACGGTTATTGCTGGAAAAAGCGAAAAGATGGAAAAACTACACGGGAGGATCATATGAAACTGAAGGTAGCATTACTACGAAAGCAATTAGAAGAATATTAAATATTAACATAAAGGAAGTCGACACAAATAATGATCCTCATATAACAACAATATTCAACATATTAAATTTCATCTCAGAAATTTTTATGTGGAGTGAATAAAATGTTACGCAGTATTGCTGCCAGATTCTACCAAGTACTGGTCAATCTGTTTATAGGTTCAGGGTGTCGAGTGCATTTACGGTTGTTACGTGCACTCGGCGATCCTACCGACGTTTCACCGCCGGTGCTACTGGCTACTGCAGAATCCGGACGTTGTTCTCGTCCACTATCTAAACGTTCCTTATCCGGACGGTGATGCGAAGCTAGCGGCTTTGCCACCCTGTCTCGCACTACCGCCAGACAAGAAGGAGTGGACGCGAGACGAGCTAGCGTCACAATTAAGGCCCATGTTCCTCGGCGGGGATGACGATCCAAATAATCCTCATCTCACGCAGCACTCGAACCATCCGGTCGACATGATAGTCTCTCAGCTACTCGATAGGCAGAGGGCATCCACCACTTCCTCCACCAGCGGCACCCAACTTGCGCCTAGGAGACTCACGCCCGACAATCAGGTATCGAGTTAAATCTCATTAAATCGCGTTGCAATTGTTTGAGATTTTTTGAAAACTTTTTAAAATTATACTTACACAATAATTTTTCGGAACAATTAATAACTTATAATAAATTTCTCTAAATTTCTCTAAAAGACTGTCATGACAATTTTATCATATTGATAGTGCTTTTTATTCAACATTTTAATTTCAACGTTTGTTAAGTTAATTTTGATATGTTATGCATAACTATTTCTTAAAATAGGTCTCTTCGACCACGGGAGGTCAGCAACCGTCAACGACAGCAGCACCAGCACCTCGCGTGTACTCAAGACATTCCCATTCCACTCAGAATCAGCAGCCGGCTCCTCTAGTTTTAAGTTTGCAACAGATTCAAGGCGGTGGTGGTCTTCTGATACTCAACAGTCAACCATATCATCATCAGCAGCAGCAGCAACAGCAGCAGCAACAACAGTCGCAGCAGCAGCAACAACAACAGCAATCGCAACAGCAGCAACAATCGCAACAGCAGCAGCAGCAGCAACAACAGAGTCAGCAGGTAGAAATGCAACAGGTCGCAGAACAACAAATTGTGCCGCAAAACAACGTCGATCGAGAGCAACAAACGCAACAGGAAATCGACGCGCAAGAGAACATGGACAGATCCGCCGTGCAGCCATTACCGATTGGCAGTTCCGGTTCTGAGGTGACCGATTTCGCTGAGACGCTGGATCTGAGTCAGGAGGACATTCAGAGAACATTGTCGGCCAACATGGTGCCGCCATCGCCATCGCCCTCACCAGCAGACAACAATATGATCAATCCGATGGACTTCATCGACTCGTCGGACGATGTGCTGGTAAATCTGGACGCGTTCGACGTGTTCGGCGATTTGCCAGAGCTGCACGACTTTGAGGCCGATCAGACGAAACATGAGGAACAGCGTGGTCCTGAGAACGACGTCGGATGTCATCCTGGTACAACCGTCCATATTGCAGAATATAGTCCTGAATGGAGTTACACCGAGGGTGGTGTAAAGGTGAATAAAACATTTATTCTTTATTTTTTGCTCATAGAATAATTATCATAAATATATTTGTTCTTGAAAAAGTGCAATTTATAGTTATATTTCTAATTAATTTAATATATTTAATTTAATTGCAGATTGCATATATTTATTATAAAGTCATTATAAATATATATTTAAATAATTTTTAGAATAGAAACGTTTATCTTTTATATAGATAAATGTTATTATATGTTCGGATTTACACAAATTATAATTCGTTCAATGGTATTCAAGGTATTAGTTGCTGGTCCATGGACTGGCGGTAGCGGTTCCCAATCATATTCGGTACTTTTCGACGCGGAACCAGTAGAAGCGTGCCTCGTGCAACCAGGTGTACTGCGTTGTCGATGTCCCGCGCACGCACCCGGAATAGCGTCCCTTCAGGTGGCTTGCGACGGTTTTGTCGTGTCCGATAGCGTTGCGTTCGAATATCGTAGAGCACCCACGAGCGAACCTAGCCCAGAAAAAGCTCTACTGGACCGTCTTGCGGACGTCGAGGCTCGTCTGCAGGGGCCCGGTCCCCCTTCACCTGCAGCTCATCTGGAAGAGCGACTGGTTGCTTATTGCCAGGTATTATGAAAACTGTAATTCGTCTCAGATTCAAAACGATTCTAGCTCGTACAACAATACACACAATAAATTTTATGTAATAATAAAACAGAATGAAAAGCGAAAAGTTTTTTATCCACTGTTACAGGATGCTGTTGTCCGTCCTTGGCGAGCTGGAGCGGAACCTCTTCAATCCGGTGGGCCTACCCTCCTGCACTTGGCAGCCGGATTGGGATACTCCAGGTTAGCCTGTGCACTCCTTCACTGGAGAGCGGAAAATCCTAGTAGCGTTTTGGATGCCGAGGTTGATGCTCTTAGACAAGATAGTGCTGGCCTTACGCCACTCGCTTGGGCTTGCGCGGCAGGGCATGCCGACACCGCCAGGATTCTTTACAGGTGCGTAAACAATCAAATTTGCATTAGAAATGTTTATCTAACTAACAACATGTGCGAATAAGTAGCTCATAAAGTTTATGACGAATATATTATATTATGATTCTGCGTTTTTCGTGTTTTCCGTTTTGCAGATATCTTGCAACATTAAAACTATTTTTAATAAGTGTTTGTTAACTCTGCCTTCGTAGATGGAACGCTATGGCGCTTCGTGTGAGGGACTGTCGGAATAGAACAGCGACCGAGCTGGCCGCGGAGAACGGCCACACGACAATCGCCGAAGAACTGAATCAGTTTGAAGCTCGAAGGCAAGACGAGAGGCTTTTCTTGCGACCCGCCAGCCCTAGCCCTAGGAGGCCCTCTCAAGACAGCGGTCTCGATCTGGCGTTGTGTTAGTCTCGTTTGCTATTATACTGTCCTCTCTTCCTCGTGTACACGCAAAACACATACCCACATATTTACACACACACACACACACACACACACACACACACACACACACACACATATCCACACGGCTTCCCTTGTTAATAACTTCCTATTCGCCAACCTTCAGCGCCACTGTATATTTCCCCGTTCCTTCGCAAAGACTGTAGAATCATAAAAAGGCCGTAAGTCATGCGAGCGTAATATTTAGACCACGTTACATAGCATTAAGTGGGGTTTGTCGAAAAACACACAGGTGGCTCGCCGCTACTGGACAACATGGAATTGTTGCAAGAGGATGAGTCATCATTAGGCCTCAGCGAACAGGGAATGGAGAGCGCTCCGACCCCTCAGGAGACCGTAGGTCCGTACCTTCCTCGTTTCCTTTCTTCTATTTGTTTGTCTGTCTGCCTGTCTATAAGAAATATCCGTAATTATGTCTGTTCTCTCTTTCTCTCTGTCTCTCTGTGACACACCACCGATAGAACGTGTCGACCTAGACGTACTGTTACAATCTCACATGAAATACGTATCCCTTATAGATCCTAGCTGAAACTGCGTCCCTCGTTTGCAAATGAACACGCACACATACACACATACATATATTTACACTTTGAATATACACCGTCAAGAAACGTACACACGTACAATAGTGTTCTCTTTCTCTCTCTCTCTCTTTCTCTCTCTGAGATCTCTACGAGATCACTGGACTCGATCAGCGATTCTCCGCAGTCTCCTCTAACTCCTCTGAACTCTTGCAGCTTGAACATTGGTGTATTGCTTGGCCTTCGTAATTGCTGGTGTTGGATGAATTGCTGTGTAAACGCCTAAACTTTCTTAGCCATCACTCGGCTGTTGAAACGCCCTCGAGTAACGACACCTCTGATCTATGTGCTACTGTCCTTTAAACAATCGTGTAGTGATTCTAAAACCGTCAGCTGGACAGACGCGCGATCTGTTCGGCCAATCGATGTGGATCGTATCGCAGCTGGCTGTCCTTCACGAGACTTCCGGCGAGTAAGGAAACGCTACGTTGGTCACCGATTTGTCCGATTCGTGTCGTAGCGGCGCACTTGTTGGTGTTTAAAACATTTTATCTGTCATTTTGCGATAACGGTGCATCGTAGAGAACACGTTCACAGCTTTTAAAACCTCGGTGTTGTGATCGATGTGATTTCGGCGGCTTGCCACTGCGAGCTTTTCCGAGTTTGGCTAGGGTGGTAATTCCTTTTTATAGGGGAAGAAGACGTGAGGGTGCTGACATTGGCAGAGCAAATTATAGCGGCGCTACCGGAAAGGATCAAGAGGGCGGGGGGTGATTCTCCGTCTTCTTCCTCATCACCACCCGCGGCACCCCTATCACCCTTGGAAGACGCTCTGATGGAACAAATGGTAAGTGTACGATGTTCGCATTACCGTTGTTTGATCGGTCGAAATGTCGTGCAGCTTACACGATGTTTCATCCCAATTTATTCAGATCTTAAAGTAGATTACACATAGAGTTAATCGTACCAGAACGATTAATTCAAACACGAAAACTTTGCCTGTGCAATCAAAAGAATAATGGCGACCATTAGGCCCATAACTTGGAATCACAGAATTAGAAATAAAACTTTGGGATCGGAGTACCAGCGAGCGGATAACAATAAAGTTCCCAGAAGTTTGCGCCCAGTGGAACTCGATTTACATGCTAATCGCGTTCTTGCTTGTAGCCCCTCGACTCTGGAGAACTGTTCGACTCATATCGCGACTGTGGCGGCGGCGCCGCGTCGATCTCAGACGCCGACGCCGACGCCAGTCCCTCCAGTCCATCGAGTAGCTGCCTGACGCCGGACTCGCCGTCTCCGCCGCCCACCACAGCTGACTTTTGCGAGTTCCTGCAGCTGCAGCTGCAACTTGACAGCAACGGCAACGCACGCAATGGCCAATACTATCCATCAAACTGCGGCGAGCGGAAGCTGAACGGTATGCTCGGTTCTGGCGCCATAACGGTGACCGGAAATGGTGACAGCGAGGCGGACCTGAGCAGGTTGACGCTCTCTGACCGTGAGCAAAGAGAGCTCTATCACGCCGCCCGGATGATCCAAAAGGCATACAGGAGCTACAAGGGTCGTCAGAGACAAGAGGAAGCCGAGAGGCACGCCGCCGTTCTGATCCAACAGTACTATCGCCGTCACAAGCAGTACGCTTATCACAGGTAACTTGTCCGCCGCTCGCGAGAAATTTTTCACTTATTAGTCGATTTATTTAGAATACCATATATTTTATGTTTATCATTATAATGAAAATTATCTGTAATATCCATTATATTTATCTTATATATTTATTTCTATCTACCATTGTGTCTTTCCGTGTTCGTGTCCAGAGCAGTTTATTTTGCGCATTCCAATGTCCTTCCTTTTTCCCATTTCGCGTGCCAACTCGGCCCCTTTCACTTAGAAAGTCTGCCTAAGAAGGATATGGATCACTCGTTGTCGGACTACGACAGTATTAACTTGCACCGTGCGATGCATGCGACGGTTAGTTACAAATCGCCCAAGTTTGTGCAAGCACGTGTTATCAGGTTGAGCTCAAGGTTGTTAAATATGACAGATCATTATCTCGCATCGCGCGGACATCGCCAAATTGCTTCGAACTTGGAAAGTTAAATTTCCATCGATAATCTACTAGTCGGGAAGAGAGAGAAACAAAGGGGGAATGGGGCATCTTAATAAGCGACAATTAATAACTGGGGGGACAAGACGTACCATTGTGGGCCGACTTAACGACCTCCGACTGAATTAGACTGATGCCACTAAGAAGTTTGGCCCGTGCACTCTCCCAGGGGGGGGGGGCGGAAGAGAGGCGAACTTTTAATTGGCATCGTAAATAATTCGGAAACTTTGCGGACTTCCTTGTCTTCGTTACGGTGGCCTGAATACAGAATTAAGTTGGCATTAAATTAATACGACTTTCGTTGAAGATGGGGACCAGCAGTGGTTCCTCCCGTCCCAAGTTACACACCCAGCAATTTGAACTTCTCGCTGTAATGTCGCTGAAATTAGTGACAATCTGTTGGCCATACATTCCCATTGTAGAAATGCAAGTCGTAGAAAGTAGCGAGGGATGTTATGCACGCGACCAACTTTGGCTGCCATTTGCCAAGGAATGAAGATCGAGATGTGTCGACGCTTGACAACTGGTGTTTTATTACAAATTCTTCCGCGAAAATCACTCTTCTTTCTCATTTATTCTCTCATCGTTGCCGCATTCATTTTACGCTTTCCTCTAAAACTTTGTTATACGACAGGCAATCATCTTCAAAGTTTAGCACGAACCGCCTTGCGCGAGACTTCAATGTCAAATTACGTTTTACGACGTCTAGACTTTACGTTGTGACTTTTATTCGCAGACAAGCCACGAAGGCGGCCCTGGTGATCCAGAACAACTATCGAAATTATCGCTCGCGACCGGGCACGGCCAGCGCCAGGCAGCAGGCGGTCCATCAGCAAGCGGCTCATCAGGCCGCGCGGAAGATCCAGCAGTTCATGCGGCAGTCCAAGATCAAGTTAGTATCCCCGTACGTGTGCGTATGTGTACAGTGCTGCATTTCTTGTTGCAACGATGTGCACGCCACATTAGTTACGTAGTAGAGACTTCTCGTTAGCACACGAAAGGCTTTATCGTATCGTACGAAAAAAGAAAAAGACAAGTGTAAAAGTTCTAAAGTTCTCCCTCTTCTGTGTGTCACTAATGCAGCTTGTCGTGGGACGATTCACGACCGGTAAGTAACGACCTCGTAGATGGGGCGATCGTTTCGGGTGGTGCACAATGCTCGTTTGTCCTCCTCGCTCGCTCCTGTGCTCTTCTGTGCCGGAGGGAATTAACGCTTTCGTCGTTACGTGTCTCTATATCTCCGACCTGTGCACCTTGTACCACAGACCACACGACCTAACGAGTTACATATGTCTATGTACCGACCCGTATCCGCGGCACCACGTTCGACGATGCTTCGTGTTTATTGTTGGAATGTTCTTCGTCGGCATATATATATATTCTGTGTCTTTGTACAACGAAACCGCGTCTCTCTCGTCGCTTGACAATGTAGAACTACTGAGTTCCTCGATAAACACTTTGCCCCGTGGACGGATACGTCAAGCATAATGCATATTTATAACGCATATGCGTAATTGAAACTGGCAGCGAGCTGCGGCGTGTTGTAACTTTAGAACGTATATTACTTTGAATAATTAAAATATTGTCGAAGCAGCATTAATATATTTATTTTTGAGCGGTTATTCATATTTACAGACCGAAAAAATATCGTAATAATTTATAAATATTCAACTGAATTATTTAACTCCGAAATATATTCAATATGCACAATTCCAGTACGCGAATTACGTGTATTTTTATATTAAAGGCAGGTAGATATTTACAGCGAATGATATCCGAGCAACAAGATTCTAAAATATGCAGCATGAAAATTGTTTAAACGCAACGAGTTAAACTCGCGAGCAAAGTGCTGATCGGGGAACACTTAGATACGTCTGTTTGCCGTGCGATTACCGGTATATGCTGCCTGATCACTCGTGTCACGTTATGCACTTCCCGCGCGAGCGATGTGCCTGACCGCGGGTTCTACATAAAACGTTTCTCCCTTAAATCAGACCAGAACGCCAGGGCCGTCGCAAACGGGAACGGGAGGCAGCCAGCAGTCATTTCACGGGCGCTGCTGTCCCCAAAGCTCGCCCTCATCTAGCCCAGGGCCAGCCTAGCAGCCGCCAGCCCGGAGGTCACCTAGCCAATCAATCCAACAACGCGCAGAATAATAATTCGACAGCAAAGTGACATGGCCAATAGCGAGAGCGATGGTGAACGCATCCCGGATGGCCGTCGCAACACTGCGAAGGGAGTATACCATCCTCACGCGACCCCGAGTCATCAGCACGACAACGACGACGACAGACACAGCAATAACTGGAGGGTACCAGACGTACACACGCTTTGTTCGCTGCGTCTCTAATTTGCGTACTCGCGGTTGCTGCTCCCTACCTGAAGTCTTGTCTCATAATTTCGAGCTCCCCTGCTCCCACATGACGATGAGTTTAACACGCTCGGGCGTAGTTTCATCCCTCAGACCATCTCGCTTGACTTTCGTTTCGCTTGTACTTCATTCGCTGCTACCGCATTCGCTGCATCCTCCTTCGAATGAGCTCGCCGATCGTAGATGGGTTTGCTGAAGATTCGCGCAAGGTCGATCGATAGACTCGAAAGGCTTTTCGCAAAGTACACCTTTCGCATTAGCGTGTAAAGTACATCTAGCGAGTCCGTATTCCCAGGAGAAGCGCGGATCCGTTTCGTCCGGCACGTATGTACGTCGATTCCTTGCAGATCGAAGTTGGGTGATGAGCGACACTTGATTGAATCCATTACGCGTGCATCGAGCTGAATCGCACAAAATTGCTGTCTCTTTCGTAGGTTCTAATAACTCGCGAATTTGTTTCGAGCACGACTTAGTAGATCTTTAGAAACGATATTTCTGCATTACGTGAGATAGTGTAATCATGTTTCTTCTCTGATGAACGTTAACCGACAAATTCAAAGCTTTTTTCGGAAAATACTGCAAACTGCATGTCTTGATGTCTACAGCTCTGAAAGTGATAACGAGTTAAATGCTCATTCTATGTTGCCATCCATTAAATCCATACGAAAGTTAGATCAATATATAAACTTCGATACCGTAATTTTTCATTTAAGAATAACATTCTGAAAATCTGAAAAGTTAAAGCTTTCTTTGCCTGACGTATCTCATTGACTGGTATCATTAGCATCGTACTGCTCGTAGCTTTACTTTCTTATGCCGATACATATTTATAAATACTTATATATTACTACATCTATTTTTTGACATGGCGATAGCTACCGATCACACGCACCATGTACAATAATTTGCTTGACAAGTAGAAAACAATTAGTATTTCTTATTCTTCTTTATTATTGCGTTTACGAATTTTTTGTTGTTTATCATAATCAACGTAGGCAAAGCTGTGGCTAGGATATCGATAGAGAGAACAGAGTTGGGAAAGAAAAGAGAATGAAGACGCAGCCTCGAGCAAGAGAAGCTTATCTTAAATTTATACTCGTGAATTTCGTATCCGAGCTTTATGTACTCCGGACTTGCTCCATATTTTTCACGTGTTGGACTTCGAGCTGACATTAATGGATGTGTATTAAGCAAACATGAGCGACGTTAGATCGACTCTATACATTAAGATGAAACTCAAAGGTACCAAGCGTGAAGGTGGAAGTCCAAATATTCGATCGGTTCATATTTGAAGTATTGACGTTCATAATTAGAGCAATTAAAGTTCTTGATTTCTATCGGTATTATCGTCTGTGTCCATTTTCTATATTTTTACGAGAGGCATAGTAGTTAAATTTAAGTGATTCGCGAAGCTGGACACGCACTCCTATCATTCAAGGACCGTGATAGAACGCAGCGTCGAGAATCTATTGTACATATTCATTAGATGTGAGAACGTTGACGGGCAAGAAACTGGTCTCTTCCGTACATGAAATTCGTTTGCTTTGAGAAACAAAAAATTAACGACAAAGACTACACTTTGATTTTAGAGAATTTTAGAGAAAGAGCAAGAGAAAGAGGGAGGGAGAGAGAGAGAGAGCAACAGAGAGAAAGAGAAGAGGAAGCGAGGAAAAGGCAGAGCGAGAAGAGAGGCAGTGAAGGAGGTAGCTATTAGATGCAAAAAGAGGAAGGATGACAGAATTAAGAAAAGAAAAAAAGAGAAAAAAAGAAACAAGGCCCTTCGTCCAAAGGGTGCAACTTCATCCACGGTGCTAGTCACAGTATAATCAACTTCGTAGAGACTACTTCCTAGGACGTAAGCTAATCGATTACGCATTGTTACAAAAAAACTACTACTCTCTCCGATAGGGGATTTTTTAAAGTTCTCTAGCGTAAACTAAGTAGCGGTTAAATTAATAAGGGCGTAGCTGATTGCGGACGCGCGATCGCGCGAAAGGCGGCGCGAACCGCGAGGGTTGTCGCGTTCAAGTCGATCGAAGAGACAAACGTCTAGTGAAATTAATGTGATCCAAGAAAGTATTTCGCGCAATGGACACGAGGAGACCGCGAGGAGAGGTAGATCCACGTGCGTCTCCGACGTAACGTCTCCGCGCACGCGGAAGGACGCGAGAACTCCTGCCGTGATAGATCGAAATGGAGACGAGATTGATACAGACGGACGGACAGACGGAGATTCGAGGATGGCTGAATAGTGGCGAGTCCGAACTGGAGTCACGCGGATCTGTCGGATAGTTACGCGTCGATACCGCGTGTCTCGACGACGGTATATTGCCGATCCGTATTGCCGAATTTCTTCGGTGACCCATATCGAGCCTCCCCCCTCCCGGGTGAGTTTCGCAAGTTTCGCATACCACACATACGGAGCGAGGTGAGATCTAATAGAGACGATAATTGCGAAGTGAAAAGGTGTGTGTGTGTGTGGATATTACTACAATATACAATATATTGTACACATGAGTCAATTCCAACGAGCATTTTCATGCCATTAAGCTTAAAGAGTTATTAGTTATTAAAATGAGGCGAGAGACGCGGGAAGAGCAAGAGGGCGGGAAAATGAAGGAAAGAAGAGAATGACAAATTCTTACACTCTTTAATCATTGTTAATTAATTAAAGTAATCACGATCTTATCGAAATACTTAAAATGAGAAAATAAATTATATACACAAAACTATTATATATATTCATATTTTGCTTATTACATACTTAAGAATCTAATTAAACGAGAGCTAGCGATTACATTAAAATAGCGGAATGTGCTGACGATGACGATGATGGTGACGATGAAGAACAAAGTCTCGAGTTTTCAAAAGGACACTTCTAGTCTGTCGCGCCGTTCTCGTCACGCGTGGTATAATTAGGGCTACTGAAGTGGAAACGCAAGAGGGAAAGATTCCCAACGATATGCGCGCGGTCTCGCGAAAGACAGAGCCAAGGTGCAATCGCGCGCACCGAGAGTGAGATGCACCGTGGCTTTCCGGGGATTTCAGCAAGTCGGATACAGTATTTTTTACCCGCAGAACGGCGAACAGGGGAGTAGCCGACACACGCGCGAGTGCAAAGTTTCGCCGTTGTTTCGCATAATCAACAACATGACCGCAATGTTAGGCGAGATTATTTGTTAAATCGAGACTGAGAAACAGATGAATGGAAGAAGGAAGGAAGGAGAAAAGCCGCTGAAAAATAATCTTAATTAAAAAGACATCGCTAGGGTAGGCGCTTCGAAGAATACATAAACTTTAAAAAGTCATTTAATACAAATTATTCTCAAAATATAAAGAAGTTTAAGTAATGGAGGAAAATTTTTAAATTCTACGTAAGAAAGCCAAGAGTCAAAGACGACTAGATGATAGGAGCCGCATGGCCTAACTGCTGCCACTTTAATTAATTAAATAATTAACTTTATTACTTAATTACTCTCGAGAGATACAACAGATGGAAAATAATACTAATAAAAGAAAAAACAAATCTATAACACACTCTATCCATACTTTTCAAACTACTCTCTAGATGCAGAGACGAATCAGTAGGTAATAGCGGACTATTAAGCAAGATTGAAATTAAAACGAGATTAACTTTTTTCCTAAAATCGGAACGATCAAGATTCACGCTATAGATCCGAGATATTTCCAATTGTCCACTCCAGAGTCAACGAGGTACCACGCGAGTTCGCGCGAGCCCGTTGTCGGCGAGATTGTGCTTCGAGAATGGCAGCCTCGCAATTACAGGGATTATGATGAAGACGACGTTTTACGAACCGTGCACCGAGAGCACTTCCAGTTCGAAGATTCGAGAACGTCGATGCGATGATGCTGTCCGTGACACGTTGCCTTGACACATCTCGCATAAAACTTTCCGTATATTTTTCACAAAACAAAAGAGAAGAAACAAAAACGAAAATTTGGCACGGTGACCCGGAGCTGGTCGTGTGCCCGCCTCTCAACCTCGGGGTTCGGACGGGGCACACCGGGCACGGACTCGCGACGCGAACACGCGGGTGCCTGCGGCATCGCGTTGCACGCGCTGTCACGATGTCGAAAGGGTCGAAACGATCGGGTTGGTGCCCATCATGTTTGTGCGCACACACGAGATCACGATGGTATACAGCGTACAGAATCATGGAGACACAAAATTACGGAGTTACAACGGACACACACATGTACACACACTCTAAAATACACACAATGAATTAGATATGAAATTAACGAGAGGCACAGAGACACGAAATCATAGAGACCCAGACACATGTTCCTTCGTCGCGACGATCACTTTGTACCTGCTTGCTGCCTGCCTGGGTCGCTACAATTCCTAGTCTCGCGTGGCGGCGTTCACACACACGGCAAACTGCACACGAAGAACACACATATACGATCTTTTTTTTTTTTCCGGATAATTAATACGTCGCGCGTGTATTTTCGTTGTGATAACTCGGCGCGTCGAAAATCGAGCTGATTCGTTGTTCAGTCCCGTCGTCGATTTGTTCGCGCGAGGCAGAAAGAGAGAAAAAGAGAGCGCGGGTTTCCCGAATCGTTGATGATTTCGACGGCTGTTTCGACATCAATCCGCCACATGACGTTTCGGTGTTCCAAGATTCAGGCGATCGTGCGGAATTGATCATTATCTTGCTATCGAATCTTGCGAGAGAAGTCAGGGATCGCGTACCATCCTACGCAGAATCGGTTACCAAGAAATTTTAGAATGCCGAAACGTCATGCAGCTGCGGCTGCACTATGTGCTAGATTTTACTAGTGGAAACGAATAACGGTAAAGGCTCCATCTCTTGTAATATTTTTATTATCGCAAGCGTATATATATATATATATATATGATTAAATTATATTAAATAAAGGGATTACGCCACTGTTTATTATTTATTGACTAACGTTCGACTAATATTGTAAATAATAACGAAAATATTTTATCTATATTTCCGATCTCCGGGGGGGCGCCGGGCGGGGCGACGTATTATCTCTTGTCCGCCTTCGCGGCGACCGATATCGGTCGTCGTTTCGCCCGCCCCTCTATTGTTACACCATTTCATCATTGCATTTAATAAATTATATATTTATTGACTCACTCACCTTTTTATTTACCTATCCTTCTAGGGCTCTCTTTTTACTCCTGCAATTTTGTAGATTTGAATAATAACAACTTTAAATATTCATAAGTCGTGCCACTATTTAGATACAAATGCCAGAATATCAAAAAGGTATATATATAAATATTAATATATATAAAATATTAATTTTTTTATAATAAATTAGTTAGTAAATTACAAATGATTATATCCACAAGTACTTTGTTAAATATTGTGCAAACAAATAATCGAGGTTTTAGACATAACGCTCCGTTGGTTCAATTAATCAGTCCATAGTAAAATGTGAATTACTAGTTGACTTGTAAGTAGTGAATATTGTAGTTGTGCCTGGACTGGAATATATAGAGAATAATGTAATTACGGCGAGTTAAGGAATATCCTCGGGCAAATAATGATCTCAGGACGCGTCGTTGAAGTTGCTCGTAGAGTTCCCATTGATGTTAAAGTAAACTTCCAGTTCCAACTGCTCATCAAATGGAGTGCCGAATCAGGACTTTGCAAACCGCTAAATTTAACGATCGTATTCAGAGAGCGCGAAAGTAATAATCCTTTTATGTTTTATCTAATATCTGCTGCTACAAACATGCAGAACGTATAAGTAACATGTCACGGCGAATAGTATCAAGACAAAGATTGATTTAAGAAAAATTTACTCATCGTCTTCTTTCCGCAACAATTTATTTAAAGCATACAAACGGTACAAACTTTAGTTGCTGTCATTTTGAGTACAAATTTAATTAAATTGCTCAGATATCGCGCGCATACGAGAAGAAGAGAGAGATAGATACGAGAGAAAGAGAGAGAGAAAGAAATAGTGGGAGTGAGACGGAAAGGAGGATAAAAAACAAACACGGTATTCGTGCGTATTTTTTCGGGGCTGTCGAGTGGAAAATCGACTAGCGTCCTTTCGAGATTTTCCTTTCGAAAATTCGAGTCGGCGAGCGGGCGGCTCGATTGCGTTCACGCGTCGTTGCGCTCGTCGATATGATTGCTGTTCTACTTTTTCAGCCTCTTTTTTCATTATTCCGTCTGTTCCGATATTTCGTTCAATCTATATCGCGTCGTGCACCGAGTGTACGAATTAAATGTTTGTCGAAGTAACACGAAAAACGAATGTGAGAAACCACAAAAAAACAATGAATTTACATGTTTCCGAATCAAAAGCACACAGAAAACATTAAAACTGACTTCTCTGGAAAATTTCGGGAAAAGAAAGTTGGAACGAGGAAAGTACTGGGTATCTTTCATTTTCTCCATTTTGTCCCTAGCGAAAAAATAGGTAAGTATAATAGTTATTAACATTTGAGCCTCCCTCTTAGAATTGGAAGTTGAAATCATCATTTCATGGTACAAGTCTGCATAAAAATAACATTAGTGAAGATAAGCGATGAGTTTCGTTAATATTTTTTTGTTAATTGTCAATAAAGATGCTAAATTTCGCGTGACTCAATTATTCGCTAATTATTCACGATGTAATAATAAAAAACGGATCATCGTTACCCATTTTGCCTCGAACGCGATAAATTTATTATTGCTAAACGATGAAGGGTAATAGAGGATGAAGAAAATTATATCAAGCTTCATAAGATTCACACGAGAGGGGTTTCCCGATGTGGATAAACGTAAAATAGGTGGATAAAAAAGGTATTGGTGTTAATATTTTAATTAAATAAGCTACCGTGACATCTCACTCCCGATTTACGAACGAAATTATTGAAATGTGTGTTTGCAGAATGTCTGTATGGAAATTGAACTGGAAAACCCTCTGATTCGCAATATTGACTTTGCATATTGATTCAGGTGGTACGCCAGCTTATCATAAAACGTGCACGATTATAATCATTTATTCACCAAGATATTGTAATGTTTTTTACCTTTCATCTCGTATATTTTCTATTTTTTCTATTTTTCTATTTTAGTTTCATCTAAATGAGCCCTGCTAATTGTTAGTTATAAATTTCAGATAAAAAAGTCGTAATGGATTGTCGACATTCAAAATTATCGAGTCCCATTAATATTTGCTCACGAACATCAATCCAAGTATCCTCCAAGTATCCAAATACATAACATTATCTGCAAATATAGTAGATATATCCTGGATACTCGCTTATACTCGCTCATCATTAACAATATTAACAAACGCGAATATCATCGACCGGCAAGTTGTATGCTCAGCAAAAGAGCTCAATAATTCGCTCTTCTCAACGCGAACAGAAAACTGGCGATGAAACTGGTGGTCAACGCATTCAGAATACTTGGACCCGGTGATTCTCGCGGTCGCAGACGACAATATTGCCGGTGGAGGTGACGGCGACGCCTTCCAACCCTTTAAACTCGCCGTCCCCGCTGCCCCAGCAGCCAAATGACTTGAGGAAGGCGCCCTCCGGGCTGAAGATCTGTATGCGGTTGTTACCGGAGTCGGCGACGACGATGTAGCCCTGATCATCCACGGCAACCCCTCGTGGGAACTTGAACTGGCCGTCGTCCGAACCCTCCGAGCCGAAAGACGTCAACACGCGACCATTCACGTCGAATATTTGCACGCGGTGGTTGTTGCTGTCGCTGACGATCACTCGGTTGGTGTTGCTCACCGCGATGTAGTGCGGGTGTTCTAATTGGCCGCGTCCGCTACCGCATGAGCCGAACTTGCCCACGAACGTGCCATCCGATTGAAATACCTGCCAAGCCGTTATTTCGAGCGGTCAGAACAGTGACGCGACAATGGCCGGTGCGGGATTTTAACAATTGCACTCGACAATAACATCGAAATGTGGAATGGCGGACATAAAGCTGTATGCATTTTTTCCCCCCTGAGACCGATTGTATTGTGTAAAACAATTGTTTCGTACATCAGCACCACGACGACGGTACACGTTTTAAGCGGACAAAATCTACTGTACGAAGATTAAAAATGCTGTTGCCGAATTGTACACGTACAGGGCAAATTACTCTCGCCGTTAATTAATTTACTGTTTCCCTGGATGTAATCTATACGTACCTGTACACGATGGTTCTCCTTGTCACATACGTAAATGAAGCCGAGGGCGTCGGTGGTGATGCCCCACGGATAATTGAAGCGACCGTCGGCGGTGCCCTGGGAGCCGAATGCTCGCAGGAAACGACCAGACGGGTCAAGCACCTGGATTCTGTGGTTGTAACGGTCCGCAATGATGTACTGCCCGATCCTGTTTACGGCCACCCCGGCGAGGCAATCGAACTCGCCCTCGCCGCTGCCATATGTTCCGAACTCCTTCATGAAGTTCCCATTACCGTCGAATACCTGCGAGTGGTGCAAGGTCGTTTCGTATTGATCGCGCCACCGATATTAAAATCGGCCGGCAATAACGACCAGGACGAGGAATTTTCTGCCGTCCTTGCCGTCGTTGCGAGCAACGTGTCTGGCTTATTTACGATCGCCGATACCACCAGAGTGGCGCCCATGAAATTCTGAAGGCTTCATACTTTCCGCTTTACGTGGCAGTTAGCTGTTATTGCCGGAAACGATTCGGCTGATTCATCGAGTCGTGCTTGTTATCAATATAAAATTGTATCCTCGGCGGATCGTTACGCGTCATGAAACACAGATTCATTTCGGAATTGATTGATTTGGGTAAAATAATTTTACAACCGAGATAAGATTTTTTATTGATTTTTTGGTGACTGCTAATTTCATCGCTGGAACATTGTTACGTTGTATCATGTAACCAATGATTACGTTTATCACTGTTAGCGATTTGATATTATTATAAATTTGGATAATTAAATTCGAAGATCAGTCTTGAGAGAGTTAGATAAATGACTTACTTGAACACGATGGTTAGAGCTGTCGGCCACGACGATGGAGTTGTCCGGGCCGACCGCGAGGCCTCTCGGCCAGGTAAAGCATCCGGCTTCGCTCCCCCGCATCCCAAACTTGAACAGCTGCCGCCGCTTCAGCAGATAGTGACTCCTCCGACCATTGCTGGAGCCGATGAAACGGTGGTCAATAAAGCTCATTATAGGGATTCTCGATCTTGGCGCGATTATATTAATCTTCCTCCGTAGGCAAGATTATAGATCTTTCATGTAGGCTGATTACGCTCGGCTATGCGCGAACAGTTACGTGATAAATATAATTATCCCCTTCGCCCTATGTAACTCCTGAAATCCCTGAATTAAGAAAAGTTCGCCGAGCGAATGCAGTCTCAGCAGAAAGAAGCAAACTCGGATATAGTGGACCCTGTATCTTCATTGTTCTTAAAAGAATGTTTTTCGTAAATCCACTTTTCAAGCGGCACGATGTTTCACTCCGCTAGAAACAGCGGTAGATCTTCGAGAATTATAGCTGTGCGAGAAGTCCCGGAGTGCACCGTGCAACGCAACGGATAACGAGGATAAAGTGCTTTGATTGCGATAGCTGGTTCTCGCTACGCGCCCATCCGGGCGAAGACTCCATTGAAGAGTACTTGCCCGGACGGGTATTTAGAAACTTGCACGTTCTTTCTAACAAGTAGCACGTTGCGTCTTCATTTCAACTAATGAAATATTTCTCTTTCCTTTTCGTCGTAAGCTCCGAACAAAAAGAACTGACAAAACGGCTTATATTCTCAACCATTTTCAAGGCGATCGAATTTCGCAAAGTTAAGCCCTGTTGCACGTTTGTAAATTTAATATTTTATAAAAAAAAGAGTTTTCATATTTAAGAGAAGATTTTGTAAGAAAAATTAAAATGTATTAGGGGTGTGATTTAGTTTTGAGGGTTTTTTTGCTCAAAAACGCATGTATTTAAATATGATAATGAATGAATACCTTAATCAAAATATTTTCCTTCGTTTTCTATAACTTTTTCCCATCTTTCTGGCAAGAGATGGATTCCACCACGATAAAATGACTCTTCTTTTCAGTTGATCCATTCGTCGACGAATTTTCGCACTTCTTCGAAATTATGAAAGTGTGTATC
Source organism: Ooceraea biroi (assembly GCF_003672135.1). Taxonomy (NCBI): domain Eukaryota; kingdom Metazoa; phylum Arthropoda; class Insecta; order Hymenoptera; family Formicidae; genus Ooceraea; species Ooceraea biroi. The sequence continues at coordinate 6,995,552 of NC_039506.1, forward strand.
CTCTAAAGCGTGTTGCATCGACCGGAACAAATAATAATCGCATGGAGCAATGTCCGGAGAAGACTTGCCATTCAAGCTCTAATAGTGTTTGTTTCACTGATAACGCAACGTGAGATCGAGCGTTGTCACGAAGAAGAATCACTTTCCGTCGTTTACTCGCAATTGGTGGTCGTTTTTAGTCCAATGCTTGCTTCAACTTGTACAATTGGTGTCGATAACGATCAGCCGTGACAGTCTCATGCGGATTTAACAGCTCATAGTACACTATCCCACCAAATACAGAGCATTACTTTTGAACCGTGAATATTGCGTCTCGGAGTGGATGTTGATGGTTCTTTTGGATCCACCCATGATTTTCTGCGTTTCGGATTATCAAAATAGATCCACTTTTCATCCCCAGTAACAATCCGAGACAAAAGACTCTTCTTTTTTTGCCTGGCGATCAACGAAATGCAAATGTTCAACCGGTTCGCAATCGCACTTTCCGATAATTGATGTCGAACCCATTTCCCTTCTTTCTGAATTTTTCCCATTTCATGTAAATGTTTGGTAACTGTTGTACGATCAACATTTAATGCTCTGGCAAGTTCTGAAGTGGATTGTGTTGGATTTTCGTCCAATAATGCTTGCAAATCTGCATTTTCAAGCTTTCTTGGTTGTCCCGAGCGTTCTTTGTCCTTCATATCAGTATCACCACTTTTAAAGCGTCTAAACCAGTATTCACACGTCTTAATTGATGGGGCAGAATCACCATAAGTTTCCACAAGAATTCTATAACCCTCAGCCGTAGTTTTCTTTTGATTAAAAAACAAAAGCAACGCATGTCGAAAATGCTAAAGAGCTTTCGGAAGTTGCATTTTTACAATGATATAAACACGACTGTTATTGCATCTATTGCTATAATACTACTAAATGTCATGGATAATGTCAACACTGTAAGAAACAACAGTTATTGGAAACAGCTATTGGAACAAACTGACACTACAGCCATCTGTTGCAAAACCCTCAAAACTAAATCACACTCCTAATATAAGTGATATCCTTAAAATCACGTTTGCGCTTATCTATATTTGTATTTTTAATATAATTAATTAAGACTCACCTAGTGGAGGAACCTGCTGCCGCGGGTATAACGGGAGCTGCTGTAGGGGACGTGGGGGAGCCTGACGGGTTTTTTTGGTCGTCGTCAGAAGATTCGAAGGATGTTTGCCCGGTGTGCCGTAGAGGCAAGCCCAACGATAGCCTTCTCGCAGTCGCGCTGCTGCTGCAAAATAATTCCCAAGATGATTCCCGAGATTCTTGCTTCATTGCAATTGCAACGACAATATAAATTATTCAATAATGCTGAATTCATTACAATTCGATCCCTATTGTCGATAATCTCTTCTGTTGCAAGACGAACGCACACGCTTTATATCACGTTCTGTTAAGTCCGCATTAACGCGACGGATAATAAATATCTATTATACCAGTAATCCTACATTGGTCCCATTGAACCATTCCGAACCATTGTGCACATATCAATACGACTAAAATTTGTCGGTGCCACAGATGACTGCATAACGCATTATTTGCAATATGGCCGGCAATGTGTACTAATTATCCCGCAAATAGGTACTTGATCAAGATATTCCGCACGTGGAGAGTTTCAGTTATATTTATGGTAACTTCGATGTTTTGCTGAATTCCTGATTGGAAAATCACAGAGCTAGCCTTCTAACTCGCAATGTCTTTGTAAGATCGTTTCATAAATCCATTCCTCGCAAACATAAAAAAATCCGTAAATCGTAAAAACATAAAAAAAATCCCGATTATTACCTGGATGAAGGTATCGTGGAGGACGAGGAGGGCGGTTCCTTGTCCTTGGTGGTGCGATTGCCGTATTTGTTCTTGAGGTACCTGGCCCACGAGCTGAGGGCCGCGCCGTCCTTCTCCGCGCCCGGGCGATCGCGTTCCGGGCTCGGTTCCCTGGACTTCAGGGCGTGAGTGCTGCGGCTACGGGCCAGCTCGGAGCCGGCACCGTACTTCGCCGCCAGGTAGGCGTTCGGCGACTGGGTCGTCGGCGACGGCGGTTCCTCGTCCAGGTCGAGGTCGTCGCCGCCAAAGTTGTGCGAGCTCCTGGACCGGGCCAGACGTTGGCGTCGCTCCTTCAAGGCCGCGTAGCGAGATCTCGCCGACAAGGACGAGTCAATGTCCGCGTCCATGTCCCTTTCGCGTTCCCGTTCACGCTCGCGTTCACGTTCGCGTTCACGTTCGCGTTCGCGTTCACGCTCGCGTTCACGTTCCCGCTCGCGGGACGCCATCATCGCCGCCTGGCTCCTGCTCTTGTTCAGGAACCTGGAACATCAGTGGAACAGTTACGCTCACTTCGTGCGTCTGATGGAAGTTTGGTTTATGCTAATACGACGACATGGTGAGCTACTTCAATCTTGTAGAGGCGTGCTTGTAGTATCACAAGAGTTTTGATATCTTCTCATCTCTCTGAGATGCTAATCAATACGTGACGAGTATTAAGATATTGCAATTACAAGCTTATGAATATAAGATTATGAATTGTTTCCTTTATGCATCTCACAAGTCTCTTTAAAATTCTGTCAAAGATGTAAGACTGAAGTGACTCCATCCGACACGTATGCATGTAATTCAACAAGTGACAAGTAATTATTGTAAGCAGCGATGAAAGAGCAATGTAGTCTCATTTTATCTTCTTGCGTTACATGATCAATACATAATAAAAACTACCTACAGGAAAGCGTAACGAGTTTGTTGTTAATCGTAAGAAAACTGAAACAATTCCCATTTACTGCTGTAAAATCGTCTCAAGTGTCTTCGTCGCATGCACCTCGGATTTTCGCGGTATCAACCGCTCGTGATCCGAGTATCACGTACGTTTGGGGGTTTCTTTACGCGTTCTAGCGGTCGGGTTTCCCGGCATTCTCGTGCGCACGGCTTGGCTTTTCTCCCTGGTTCGGACCGCGATTGTTCTAGCTGAATTCGAGTAGCTTTCGAGTAATCGCACACCTCGAGCATCGCAGGATCCCTGAGAGTACCTCGATCTCGGTACGCACATGGAAAGACGATACCCATCGCGGGCGAATGGCCGGGGTAACCAACGGTTGTATTTTCGAGAGCGAGACTCGCGTCGAGCTATTTCGGTGCATGCGTGCCGCGAGCGCAAACCACGGTGCGAGGCAAGTTGGACGCAATACTACGGAAACCACTTATCAACGAACACAGACGGACAATACCGCCTATATTTATAGCACGTTCTATTTCGAAAGTCTCGAGTCGTCTTCAGCGGGAGAAACGAGGCCGAGTGAGAACGCGCTCGTTCGCGCGCGAGTAGCATCTTACATTGTGTTAATTGCGTTTGTAGACGTAGGGGCTCGTTATATTATTAATCGCGTGCTCGCGGATGCGCTATCAATCATAATAAGAATATCAATCATTGTCGTCGAAGGAAAAATCACGAGAGAAGAATGCTCGGCGTTCGCACAAGTAATCTGTACGTCCGTTATTGTGGATTCGCGAAATTAGGACGATGTTGATTAAACGTGCCTGGTCACTTTGTACGAAGCGAATGATGTATTTATCAATTGCACAAGCGTATCGCGCTAATGCAGCGGTGTCCGAAGGAAACGCGATTTATACGATGCTGAGGCACGTATTGCACATTGCACGTGCATTAAGCTTTAAAAGGTACAATAATAATATGGGTGCGTTGTAAATTGCGTACGCTAATGAGTCTGAGGGGAATGAAGTAACCGAGTTAGGTAGCTAACTGCTTCTCATACACACGACGGTACACAATGTACCGATGCTACCGTCTCGTTTATGGGATTAAGCTTACGAGGGAGCGACATTTGCATCTGATTGCCCGCGAATCTATTCGTTGTCCGAGTTACACGTAACGTTGAGTGGTGCGCGTCGGAATTTATGCGGAAGCATGTGATTCGCCCGTCAATCTCGATCGGAAAGAATACCACGCCTCGATTTGCACGTTACGGTCGAGCTTTTGCAGCAAATCAACACGCGACGACGTGGCGAAGACACACGGATGTCGCTACGTAAAATAACAATGAAAGCTTTGTTCTTTCTACCGCTTGAATCAGAAAGAGAGAAAGAGAGAGTGAGAGGAAGCGTTATCGCAGACGTGTAAAACCGTTATTATCACATACAGTCATTCCGATCATGTCAATTCAATGTGACAATGAAATAAGCTGCGAGATCAGTGCAGTTAATCTCGGCGCTAATTGACGTGTGGTCTGTACACTCGCCGGAGGCGTTCGCCGTCAGTGAGCAATCTACAGCGGAAGTTGTCGCGACACTTATCGGATCGTGACGTTGCGGGTATTATTACACTTTCGGCAATGTAATTCGAGAAAAAAGAGAACCTAGGTGCTTACGAAATAGCCACCGATATAATTTGATTCCAGCTCCACGGACGAGTGCAATCATCGGCGGCCACCGATGCGCCGCACTTTTTACCAGAGATTCGTGAGACATCCTGCATACATGACCATGAATATGCGGGTAAGTAATTTATGATGATTCGTGATTTTGAATTCTACAGCGGAAATATCTTACAGCAGAAACACGTCATGCACACATCTCATCTCATTTCTGCAAGCATTTTGTTATCTTCGAGAGGCGGTTACTCTGTCGTAATCGAATGATGAGGGAATTCGGTAAAGTGTTTATCCCTCTCAGACTGGAAAATTGTAAATTATTCTGGAGAGAGATTCCCGAAATGAGCGAAATCCGCTTCAGACGCTCGAATTGATGGAAATTTTGGGACAGGCTTTAGATTTCATCGGCAGATATTCTGATCACGTCGCGTAACCGGATGATAACAGCTCCAGCAAATGCCGCTGATTAATGACAAATAACCGGGGAGGTGCAAATCCGGCTATATTAAACCGTGATTAACATCGCGCGCGCGGGGAGAAGGTAGCGTTGTGAAGGACGAGCTGCGCGTTGCAGATGAAATTTTCGGATTGAGTCAAACAATGTTTGTGCGGGTCTGCTCGAATTTGAGAAAGTTCATGAATGTCCGCGAAACTTCGGTATAAACATAGTTTATCGCGCGCCCGGTTTGTATGACTTTACACCGAATCCCGAACTAAGTTCGTATTTCGTCGTATTAAGTCGGGTCCCAGTGCATCGGTAGAACCAACGTGACACAAAGTAAGAAGTTTCTAGTTTACGAAACTGGTAGATCAGATTGCGGCGTGGATCGATGGTTCTACATTTCTCTCAAACGGCTGTGTACTGCGAACTCACGACACTGTCAATTCGTTATAATGTAGCGTGGAGTAGTGTGCAACGTGCTAAGAATATCACGCAGCGCTAATGCTAGGCGTAATCCGCTTTCGACTGCGGGAACTTTCATAGTAGAATTTCCATTAAACAATTATCGTTTTCTGTTATAATTTAGAAAACAATTTGTTCGATCTGTCTGATAAGTAACCGTGGTTTGATTATTGTTGTTGCCATTGTCACTGCTACAGCTGGAAAGTACAATCGAATTATTAAATCTGTTAATCATCTTTAAAAGTTAATCAAATGAATTCATTATTAACTGTTGCAAAAACCACATAGCTGTGTTTAACATTCAAATTTTTGTTAGCGGATTTTTATTTTCGCAAAACTAATGGAGCGTGTATTTAAATTGCAAAATGAAAAATGGGTTAATCGCAGGTTATTACAGGGTATAGATTTCCCTATAGAGTTCTCTTAGCCCGTTGCACAATTTTCCGCGGAATGATTTGTGTATTCGAATCCACTATCGGAAAGTGTAAATTTGTACTTTTTTAATCTCGTACCCACTTGTCAATCCAATCTCTTATTACATATTTAATATCCTCTGATTTACTACTAACTTATCAATGTGAATTTCGAGATGCGCAATGCGAATTAATTATTATTGTAGATCAAAAGTATCATCATGTAATGTTGTGATGATTTATGTGTTTTTAACTGCTATGTTTTGCCGCTCGTTCGGAAATCCTACTTGGTAAATCGTGCCATGCTTTAACGAGAATTTCGTGAATCATTCAAAGTAAATTTCTAGAAGTAATTTTCATATGCAATGTAACATTATTTGCTCATCTCTAGTCATGAGCTTGTTCAACTACAAAAATATCGTCCATGTACTAGGAAGATAAATGCGTCACATAACGAGAGACTCATAAACTTTCACGTGTCAAAAAAAATTTAGAAAAAAGTGATCTATTCCACGTGCAATAAATCATCTAATCTCGCGCACATCCAAAAGTGACTGCCCGCGGTCCGACGCATAATGTCATGCGATTTAAATGCGCATGGAAATCACTTCTGACAAACATTCCGGATGATGAACGATTCGATTCGGAGGATTCCCGAAACGGACAACGAAATTGGACAGCCGCTTTCCACCCGCGAAACTATCGGTGAAACCACCACCGATCAACGGCGCTGTCGTAAACGTACAATCTGTTAGTGCAATAAATAAATATGCATTTTTTTCTCGTACATATCGTATCCGGCTCGGCGGTATTCCCAAGGGTGACATATACGTGGACCGGGACGGAGCGAACAAGAAATGGGAGATTAGACAAGAATATACAAGAAATCGGAGGACGCGGGGAATCGGGAGGGAGAATTGACAGAGAATGAACGATCAAAGAAAAAAAAGAAAAGAAAGAAAAAAGGAAAAGAAGAAAAAGAATGAAAACGTGAACAAGATTTCCAGGCAGGATCCAACACTTGGTTGCTCGTGTTACGTCACGCTGATGCTGAGGACGGTTGACAGGGAAATAAATAATACGAGTTATCACAAAGAAATGCAGTTTATTTATCACACCAACAAACTGTGACGTAAGCCTACTCACTAAGAGGAGAGAGTACAAAAACTTATGATAGATACCGCGGCGCGGGGAGGCGGCTGGTCCACGTGGCGAACGACCCGCCACGTGTGGCTGTCGTGACATCTGGCGCCTCTGCCACCCCGGGGACAGCTTTAAAGCTCAGCATGAAAAAGCGCGAATCTAAAATTGCCTCGCTACTGAACTACCGCGATAATATGAGCGCGTGTACGTGTGTACATGTATGAGCACGGCTACGAAAAGCTACGTACTTGAGCAATGCGAGGATTACGTACCGCGGATCAACAATTGTAGGAACAATGGCGCTTCGGCCGTATATACGACTATCACAATGTATAAAATGCAAGTTTACCATATAATAGCGTGGCTCTAGGTAGCTACGTGAACGTTTCATGAACAATCACCGATGTGAAGGGCTTCCGTCCGACTACACTGCTCGGAGGACGCGTGAAGCGCAAGTTTCGACAGCAACAGCATTTTAATGGATCAGCGTACACTTTCCTCTGTTCTCGTTACTGCACTTCCTGAATATTTACCGGTGTACCAGTTTTGACAACCGATCCCGGTGATTGATTTATCAAACTTTTAAATTCCGGAATGCTCGATTTTGGAAATCAGTTGGAATCCAATCAGAATTAATTCGAGATTAATCGGATTTCGAGCCCGCGTTTGTGTAGTCACACATTACATCCCGATTAACTGATAAGATCCTCAAATTATTTTCTTCTTTCTTCTCGAATCAATCAATCCGCAGATTAAACAATTTCTAAGCTACGAATTAAATGCAATTTATAATTAAGTTTACGAGACAGACATCTCGTGTCACTCAAACCTCTGACGTAAACTAATCCCGAGGTAACGGTGATATTAATGATACCTTCGCGGGCGGAACAAACTTCTTCCTAACGAGTATCGGATCAAGTGTCCTATCGGATAAGCTGTTGCATCGTCACTCGCGACAAGACAGTCCCGTCAGTTTCCGTGCACGCTCGTGTAAAGTCCACAGTCTTTCATCATCAATACCGATACCAACAACGCGCGAGACAGAGACAGAGAGAATATAGGAGGAAGACCTGAGGAGACCTGTACGTAGTGTCTGTGCGTCTCAGATGGGAAGAAAGAGACAGAAATAGAGAGACAGAGCCCGATGGATTACAGGAAGAGAGTCGTTAGGACGCTGTAACATAGCACGGACACACAGAAGACGGTGGTTACCATTTGCATCGGTATACTGATATCGGTACCGGGCGTTTCCTCGTCCTCATCGGATCCTGATTGCTCGGTGCCCTTCGACCGGGTGACGTTCGCGACTAACGTGCCATTTTCAATATTCGTTTTCGTTACGTGGCCGGTCGTTTGAATCGTGTTCTCCTGCGCGCTGCGATCCCCCACGCGGTCATTTCTGACGTCGTCCCCATCGCTGTTAAGTATCACCCACCCGTTCTCGTCGATGCTGCCCATCGTGCTATCTTCGATCGTGTCGATCCTCCACGCGTCGTTTGCGTGAGTGCTTCTGTTTCCCGCGTCGCCGTCTCGATCCGAAGAAGCTTCGATCGGCGAGGTAGTCCGCTCAGATTCGCTCTCGGACTCATCAGAGACCAGCCATCCATTCTTACCCAGACTGCTCTGCCTGTACACGCGACTTCTGGGCAGAGTCTCAGATGCTCGTCGCTCGCTCATAGGGATCGTCCTCTCGACATCGTCGACAGTGCCCGTCGACCGCGCGGAGGAACTTTCGAGACTGCTCGATACTTCGTCGCGACTCTGATCACCATTTCTTGAAATAATCTCTTCGGTACGAGTCCCACTGGCGTCTTCGAGATCGGTCGTATCGACTGGAGATACTTTGGTCAACTCAAGTGGACAATCAGCAGAATCAGCAGAATCGTTCGTCGATCGGAAGCCCGGTGGGATCGTGGACACGGTCTGCAGATCGGTCTGTAGATCCTGCTGTAGATCCTGCTCTGTGATCACCCAGCCGTTGTCGTCAAACATCTCCTCGACGCTCCTCTCGTCAATTATCGAGGCGCTTCGGCGCTTCAGCTCTCTCTCGTAACGATCGTCGGGCGTCACGCTGTTCTCGCCTCGGGTGTTGGAGCTAGCACTCAATACAGTTGCCTCTTCGTCGCTCTCGGAACTCGAGGAACTCTCGCTCTCCTCGTTAGCGTCACTTCCCGCACCGTCTTCACTATCCGAGTTCTCGTTTTCCTTCTTCTCCTCCTTTCTCTCCTTCACGTTGCAGTTTTCGTCCCGGGACTCGTCATCCTCCTCCTCGTCTTCCTCCTCGGAGCCGCTTTCAGAATCACTCCCCGATTCGCTGTCGGACGCCGTTTGTCCGCTGACGAAACTCGAGCACTCGGAAACGCTCTGGGAGTCCTTGGATCTCGATCGATCCCTGCGCTCGATCATCGCAACGGACCGACTCGCGATATCCGACACAGGCTGTTCAGCATCGGCAATCGCGTCGACATCCTCCACGACGATTTGAAGGATACCCGGAGTATCCTCGGATTCACGATTTCCGGTCGCGATCTCGTCGTGCTGCGTCGTTCTGGAATCATTACTGGTCGCGCGAGCGAATCCGTTCTGGCCGTGATCGGTGACTACCGATGAGATTTCATCATTCCCGGAAGGACCTTCCGCAAACGCGCCTTCATCCTCGGACGGAGCCACGCTCGAACTCGCTCTCGTTACCCGAGTATCGTCGCGACTACCCTCGAGGAGGCTTTCGGAGGGTTTGCTAATCGCGAGGTGGAGGGAGGTGGATGAGGTGGTCGATTTGTCGGTGTCCATAATAACGTCCGTACGTGTTGCCGAGCTAGCGTACGTCGGCTGCGATTTAACCGCGTCCCCGTCATCAGCGTCGCCGTCAAATGCATAATCCGCGAACATAGCCGTCGTAGCTGTCGCGATTACTTTATCGGCCACGACGCGAGCACCGGCCGAGTACCTGTCGCCGGTACCGTCCGCGCTAAATGCCCTAAAACGATCACGGTCGAGGGGGTTACTGGAATTAGAAGTGGCCTCATCATGAGCAGTCGTTTGACCGTGAGCTACGTGCGCTACGAACCTGCTGGTGTAGCCGCCCGGCGTCGACGTCGTCGTCGTCGTCATCGCGGCGCTGCTCGGTGTCGTCGTCACCGTCGTCGTCGTCGTCGTCGCGGATTGCGCGGGGCTCCCCCTCGGCGACGAATACCTGAGACACGAGTGATCGGTCGGACTTTCTCTCTTTTCTTGGGGGCTACTACTTCTAAGGGATATGCCGGCTTGATTGCGTCGTCGAGGACGCTGTTTGCCGACTGGTGTGATGCGTTCTGTGATAATCTCTTTCTCCTTTAACATTGGAGTCACGTTATTTCAACCGGCTATCGGCTGTTAGCTAAGCTGCCTCTCTTTCAGGATTGAGACGCGAGATTGCGCGAACCTTTCACTGATCTTCAAGTTCTGTTTTTCGAACTCTGTAGTTCAGCTATCCAATTCGATTTCCCCGATTGTACAGAGAGAAACGTATCATGTATTACGGATCACGTATTACGGATCACGTATTACGTATCACAGAATTCGAGAGAATATTACGTATCATATTCGACGATTATAATTGCGCTTTTTAATCAAGATATAATACATTCCATTATTCGCGTAGCTAAAAAAAGATATCCGAGTTCTTAAAATTTTGACCGACATATTGAAATAAAATACTTGACAAAATAATGAATAAAACAATTTGTAAAAAGATGTAAAAGTCGATTGATTCATCGCACAAAGTGATTGTCGTTCCATTACGCGCGATTCGCGTGCTCGAGTTTCCGCGCCGTAATGTATTATAATTCATCGCCAGACTGAACGGCTAATCAGTTTTCGCAGCGGTACGTGAAAAGTTTTTGATAGCAGGCAGCGCGATGGGGAACGAGCCACGTGATTCTTTTACGAAAACCGAAGGGAGCGGCAGCCCGACCAGAGAGCACTTACAGCTCTTTGCCGGTTTCTCCCTATTCTACCGAACGCTCTTCCTTTCCTTAGGCTATAGTTTCGTGCAAGAAGATTGCGACCCTCAGTGGAAGGAAAAACTTATTTCGAAATTCAGCGCGAGTGAGTACAGTAACCCGTTTGTAACTCTCGGATGTGAAATAGAGAGAGAGAGAAAATGTCGAAATGCATTTATGCGATAGTACCCTTCGTAACGAATTTAAATAAACATATTTTGGTTCCTGCGAATACTGAATACGTAAAATTTACACGAAAAAATTGTTTAGCAATTTAAAATTATAAAGTGACAAGAAAAATAATGTACATATTTATTTAAAGATACTTGCAGCAGAAATATCATTAAATGTTTTTCCATCACGTAAACTATCGAAACAGGAAAGAAAAACATAGTGAGCAGATTACAAGGAGAACATATTTCTATCAATTTTCTGCAATCCTACTTAAAAAAATATTTATAAATTAATATTTTAATAAATAAATATTTAATTGTAAATATCACACATATAATAAGTGACTAGTATACAACTTTTGAAAATATTAACATTCCATGATAACATTCTTTTCATCTTTAACTGCCATAATCCACATTTTAAATTATAACATGATATTAATCTTATAACATGATATTATTAAATTTATGTAATGTAATATTACTCTATTTAACTTATTAATTAAAACATTAGCTCGATTTTAATGAAGAAGTGACATTATATCAATATTATATTCAGGTATACTCATATTAAAAATAAACAAAACAATGACATATTAAATTTCAGTGTCATTATTCTTCATCAAATAATATCCAAAAGTTTGTTGGAAAACTCAGATTCGCTATTATCAATAATGAATAAAGTTTACCTAAATGTTTCTCTTTAAAATTCAAACTCAGATTTTTAGAAATCAGAAACTTGCCTGGTCGAAGGCGAATCTTCCTTACTTCCTCTTCTGGCTTCGGCGCTGCGAGCGAGCAAAGGCCCGATGTCAGTGCGCGCCATGGCTGATTCGTTCCTCTGACGATCCTGAGAAGCGACGGAAGCTGCAGAAGTAGCGGTATTCGCCGTTGGATGAACGTCCGTTTCCGACTCTTCTTCGGTATCCGACTCCGTTTCCTCAGACGAACTGCTCGTCTCCTCATCCTCGTCCTCTTCTTCCTCCTTCTTTTTCGCTGGCGGTTCCTCTCGCGGCGGCTGGATAGGAGGCGGCGGAGCCGCGCGACCACGACGGTTACCTACGATGACAGAAAAGTTCAGGTGTTAATTCATGTCTATCTGATTTACATTTTGATCTCATCAATATTAATTCCACTTAAAATTATGCACTAAAGTTTTCTTTGTATAATTAACTATTAAATATATTATACATCATTTATGTAACTTGCATAAGTGACTATATAATCAATGTTGCTGCAAGTATTGTCTTTCAGATATCTCAATTGAATGATCACTTCTTGCGCCTTGGCCGACAGGATTACATGTTCCGCGGGAGAAACGCGTTCAGCGAGAAGCGAGACGCAAGGAAACACCGTAATGTCGGGAAACGAGGATCTAAGGAACACGATCACGAACAAAGGAAACAGCGAGAGACAGAAGTGGACTTGTCGCGGTGCATAGAAATGTGCGTTTGCACGGTCTCAGCTACACGAGCAGGAGGAGGGTGCTTTTCTTCCCACGTACAGATCTGTCTGTACGTGTTCGCGATTGACGGGAAGGCGATGAGAAAGCGGACCGAGCGATCATATCGATCACCCGGATGACGAGATGGGAACGGGATGGGCTGGCAAACGCGAACATCACCATGTCCGTCCGCGTGTCTCGCTTACGGCGAAACATGTCGTCTCCGACTTAACACGCGCGGGCAGCCGCGAGCGTCCGCGCGAGCGGAGATGTGACGGCCGGAACGTGGCGTCAGAAAAGCGAGCCGACAACGTTAACTAAGGGCGTTGAATGGATAATGCAATTACCGTGCCGCAACTCGCGACGGCCGGTGCCAATTTCAGCTTTCAAATCGTGAAGTATCGCTCGTGCCTCGCGGCTCGACACGCTGTCGTTCCATTTGCGAATTGCGAGTTACGGTTATAGCTCACGACTGCGCTGGGTCTTCCTGCGCTTTGTGCGGCCGCATTTTACGCACGCCCTTCGCATACGGGATTAGTTGTGGCGGACACGCGGAGATTCACGATCGATTCGCGTCGAAATGCGGTGGTTGCGACGCTTGCGCGTCAATTCTATCAAGTGTCCGTTCTCCTTTGAGTTCTTCTTTGAAAGCAGGATTTACCGTAAGAGAACATCCGCGTATAAAATTACATTTACAAACCGGAACGAAAGAATCATCAAGGTGGCGTAATGTTCCATCATACTATCAAAGCTATGGAACGAGCTTTTCTAAAAAAGATTATCTCTTAACGCTATTGCATTAATTTGAAGACACTTAAAGTTTCAAACATTCAAAGTTTTAATGTTGCGTTTAAAGTTGCGATATTGCATTTTCGAGAAATGAAAAAGTTCTTCGGGCAAATCAGGTCTCCTGAATTAGGAGCGAAGAGTTAAACGCAAATTTGTCCGTGCATTCAATTTCCGCGAGGTGCTAGACGGGGTACTGAGAAACACAATAGGAGCGCTAGACAGGACGTGCGAAGCGAGCAGAGACGTGCTTTCGATTCTCTTCGTGTAAACAATGGGTAATAGGCGCACAACCGGAAATTGGGACGTGCCACACGGATAGAGCTGCTGGCTTCTGACTGCGGGAGCGCTATAAAAGGGTCTAACCTTCGATTACTACCCGTTGCATTGTTCCTTCTAATTCCCTGTGACGCGTAGTCCAAGGCAAATTCTATGTGCAATCCTTTTACGTACTGCGAAGCGTTTCCGCCTCTCATTAAATCGCAATTACTTTCGCTCTGTAGGAAATATATTTCAGTGGAAAAAGCTTTTCAGCGGAAGCAGCCGGCGCTACAGAACACAAAGGTGTTTCATCTTCAATTGAATTATGTCAACAGCAGCAAACTATATAATCTCATTATATCATCTTAAATTTATACTTAAATAATATGATTAATTATACATAACAATTAATTATTCTCCTGCTAATAAAAAAAAGAACGGAACACTATCACAAAGATATTTCTTTTGTCGTATCACCATCCATAATTCGTGCATCAGTCCTAAGCTCCGCTACCATCTGTTCCAAGCTGAGAACTGTAAAATTTATAATTAATGATCACGTGACTAATTACCTGCGCCTAAAAAACGGCTCTGGAAGGGTGCTCTAGGCGCCGGGGTAGTGTTCGGCGACTCCTTGCCTGTTGTGGGTGTCACGGTCGAGCTCGGCGGGACGGTGGTTGTCGTGCTGGTCGGCGGTGCTCTCGACAAGTACTTCTGCTTCATCTCCTCGGCGGTGAAGGGCGCGCCCGTACTGCGTATTCCTGATCCCGTCGAACTCTCGGAGCCGGTGCTCGAGTCCGACGAGGCACTCCTGGCCGCGGGGGGTGCGTGCGTTTCCGAAGTTCTCCTGTGACAATATTACAAACAAGCGTTAATAACGCCCCGAGAGAGGCAGGGAGGTGGAGGGAAATTCGGGCAAGTTACTTGTTCACCCGACGTAACAACGTCGCGCGGATGAACTCCTCGTCCAAGTCCGACATAGTACTCGCGAGTGCCTGACGCGAATCCCAGCGGTTACATCGCGGCGTGATTAATATCTGCGTGAACACAAACGCGCTCCCGTCGCTTCCGGTCCCTTCGGAAATCACAGGATCGTCATTCAGCTGTCCGAGTCCGTGACAAGTGCAGATATCTCTAATTTTGACATCTTCCGTTATCATTGTTTCCATTCTTTCTCTCGGCGCTTTTCTTCTCTGATTTGACGCGACGTCAAGGCTTACATCAATTAACTTACAGAAACTCGTTATCTCATGATCAAATTGTTACTATCATTCTCCATGTCATTCTCGTGCAATTGTACATTTTATACACTACTTCTTTATTGATTTGTTGAATAATTTTCTTTCGCGCGCGTCCATCACATTTTGCACACGCGTTAATCACATTCTGGTACATTTATATATCAAATTTTACAATGTGAAGCTTTCATTTATTATTACCTGACTATAGCCGGTCTCCTAAGTGGCTGCTCCTCGGGTTCCCGTTCCGGAAGTTCCCTCCCGGATGATGGTGGATGAACCGGAGCGGGCGTCGACGTCGGCTGCCTCTCCTCCACCGTCTCGGGGTGGGCGGCGGCCGCCGTTGCGGTGGCGGCGGCATTCTTGTTCTGCTTCTTGATCCTGGAGATCTCATCGTCCTCGCTGGTCTGCCTCGCCATCGCAGTCGGTACCTTTCTCACTTGTACCTGCGCGTCAGAAAACCAATTATGACAGTTATGAAAATCTAACATGGATTTTCCCTCGGATACGCATTTTACAACTCGCAAATTGCAGTTCGCTCGGCGGCCGATTGACCGTTCGATGCGTCACAATGCGATTTATTGGAGCCGTGCAATCCGCACGTGCATCTAAATGCAACATTATGGCGCATACGACAGGTGGTGAATTGGGCGCGGTAATTACGCGCAACACGCTCTGCGCCCTCGCGAGTGCAGCCAGTGATCGGTTAGGGCAGGTGGGTGTGATGTGGGATTAAATGGATGGCGTATAATGATGAAACGTAGTAAAAAGTGTAAAATTATTGTATTGTTATCTCATCCGCAGTGTCTCATACAAAATACAATGTTTAAAAGTATACGCAAACTTAATATATTATATTACTCCTTTCATTTTTCTCTTTCTCTCTCTTCTTCGCTATTGGCTACGTTCTATCTATGTACACACGTAATGTTACATCTATCTACTGGTATGTGATTTCATAGAAAATCAACATTGTACAATGTTTGTGAAATGATTGACATTTTACATCATCGTAGAAATGGCACTCTCATTCGTATACATGTATATATGTATGTATACTCGATATAAATCATCGTTATATTAAAGTAACGGTCCTCGTGTCACGTGTACGGGCCGATCTGCATTTGTACATTCATTGAGCTTTTTGACACCAGCCGCTATCATCCGAACAACGGGATGCGCGGCATCGAACAAATTTCGTTCGTTGCACTGGCCGTCAGCATGGAGAGTTCGGGAGATTCCATCCGTTTATTTCTCCATAATAAGGGATTCCTTGCGCAAAAGTGCGGAGGTATCACTGTCAAAAATAAATACCATGTCAAATTCACGGGTTCTCACTCGAAAGTCATGCTTAATTAATTAATTAATCAGTTAATCAGTCGCTATTAGCTCGCGATCAAGACTCGTGAACAAAATTAAAGACTTGCATTTCTAAAATACAGTATTAAATTTACAGTAAATTAAGTATACCAATAAAAAAAGAATGTATGTAGTTGTATCAAATATTTCTTATACAATCGTCGTTAATGTTTTTTCGATATTTTTGCGCTTTGCACATCGGTGACCGTGTTATCACATTCCGACATATTGTGATAACGGTAGTTTTTCCGAGTGTTCCACGAAAATGCATGCAACCCTGATTCCATAGCGTTGATTGATCAAATTCGAGACCGTAAATTGACTATATTATCGACGTCTATACTCGTTTAAATATTGATGTGACGTGGTGATGTACGTCCACGCGCGTGGACGTATTTCGATAAGCAGGAAACGACGATTAAATTCGCTGATACGCTTCTCCTGTGGAATGTACAGTTTTTTTCGGCGCGAAAATATGTATATACACCGATCGAGCAAGTTTGCATATAAATACCGGGCATGATTGTTCGATTCAATCAACTGGACTACATCAACATTTAAAATATGAACGTCGACAGAGAAAAACAAATGAGTCAGTAGAGCATGAAATCGCGCGTTACATAAAAAAAAAAAAAAAAATACGGATGTCCGGCCGAGAATTATTTGTCGATGAAAATGTCATAAATAAATTGATACGAATTTTTGTGGATTTTGTGGACGGTTATTACGTCACGTAACAACGATTGGTATCAATAACATTGTTCTGGTCGATGATCACGAGGTATTCGTACATCATCCCTTGACGTTCCCCAATTCGCTATAATTTCGTCGAGATTTTTCGGCTCAAATACACGTTACCGAAATAATGGCCGTGTGCTTAGAGGCAGTTAGTCTCGCTTTTAGTGCGGGACCTATAATAACAGCGATGTTTATGGAAGTTGAAACAGGTAAACGGCAGAGAGAGCAGATCAATACCTCGATATAAGAACTGAGCGACCTAAGAGGGCTTATACAAAGGGCGCGGAGAGAGGTCATATAGAATTCATATACAGCATGGAAATAATTCCGTATGTGTGTGTGCATGCACATGTAGCAAATGTATCTGGATTATCCTCTCAGTTTGCACTAAATTTTTATTTAACGGCGAAAGCTATGCGTATTTATGCCTCTAGTATATATGTATATAATGGGTTTATTTCAGAATGTTGTTATATTTTATTCCGACATCAAGATCGCGTTGAGCTTTTCAAAAGTTCTTTTATTACATTATCAAATATTTGTATTAAAAACAAATTTTTATGCGTGTCTGGTTTGATAAATGATGAATTATTTATCACATAGAAAAGTATAAGTAGAATATATACTTACCAAGTTACACATGGCAATATTATGTTATACTCAAGCTCTTGTTAACGAACCCACCGTATTAAACGCGAGATTCATGCAGAATTACTTCTTCGACCGAGATTAGGCAACAATCAATTCTTCTTCACTATTTAATCCAATCAATACTAGTTAAATGCTATATCGACATTTCTTTGATCGACAGTTTTTTTTTTGCGATTATCGCGTCCGAGCACTTTTCGAATCGACGCGTCGCGCCATTAAATACTTTGAACTTGATGAAGCGCAGCTAAAACGGATAACCGATTTTCATTTGCAATATCCGCTCGGAATGTCAAGTCTCATCAAGATTACATGAGAGCCTGACGAATTTATGGATTCAATCCGCTTTAGCTGCGAGACTCGCGTATAGGCGCGGCTCGAAGAAGAAGCGTGCTATTCTCTAACCTGTGGCTTGGGTGGTTGAGGTTGTTGCACGGGTTGGCTTGCCGGTTCCTCCTTTTTCCTTTTGCCAGCCCGCTCGCACTCCTGCAACTTCTTCATGACCCGCGGCGAATCAGTCAGGCGAAATATGCCGGACAGTGGACCACGCGCGGCATCTTCCGTGTCCAGGACACGTTCTCGCAGACCGGACGTCTCCTGCGGTGCCGTAAATCTCACCGTCGACCTCGAATCGCCGTCAGAATCGTCACCATCCCGATGTCGCATAAACCGGCTCCTGTATCTCGACTTGTTCCTGGGCACCTCGTATTCCGGCGCATCGTACCTGGGACATATCGCAATGATGAGCGATTAAATTGTTGTCAGGAAACCGATTTGCCTGGACAGTTCGTCGAAGTACCAGTTGTCACAGTTTCTCCAATAGATTACATGACGAAGAGAAGTCCGTTTCCACGATAGATCAGTAAATTATGTAGCAAATAATCTTAGACGCGAAGAATAAATGTTTCCCAAGCGTTACTTCTTGCTATTTCTTGTTATAAAACGATAGAAAATTGGAGCGCATGCTGTATACATACATGTCATGCGAAATTCTGTAATTCTGTATTTATGAATTTTTAATAAAGATTCCGTTTATTATCACAATAAAATTGAGTAAACGTCTTCAATAAACGTCAATAAAACGATTTTGTTTAATATTATAAATTTGTGCGAAAAAAATAATATATGTATTGCTTTACTACAAGTTGGCTATAACCAGCTGTAATGTAGAGATACGTAAAGTAGATCAAGTCAATCGTCGGCCAGACACGGGATATCCGCCTAAATCGCGTGAATATAAGAGCGTCTCTATCCTCTTCGAAGACGAATAACAACTTATCAATTTCGCGGGCAGATCTCGCAAAAACACGTGTCCCTGATATACGTCACTTGAAATTATGACAAGGGGCGAATGACAAGCCCTACGCTGAAACGCGACCTGCTTTATAGTCAGATTATCTGAGTTCGATTCGGGAGGACGTTCCAGAGAATTGTCGGTGACAGGACGAAATGATATTAGGGGATCTCCATCTCTTCTACCCCCATATCATCTCCTCCGATATTTCCCCAATGCCCGCTGATAGGCCCTACCAAATTTTCGCCTTATATTTTAACCCTTTAAATATTGAAATACGCTGTCAACAGCACGCCACGTGCCGCGTGTAATGCAATGATATGCCTTGACGGCGAGACAAAGCATCTACATGCAGTAAACATTTTAACAACGTAAATTTAATAATTAACGTCAAAGCGTATACACTCGACGACAACGTCGTATGTAATGTTTCATCACAGAAACTAGACAAAAACCGACATGGATAATTATTTTAATAACATATGTTTAATAATGGAGAATTATAAACCTAGAACAAAAATTTTTAATTAGCTAGAGTCCGTTGGTTTTATGCCAAGGAATTTTTTGATAATCTGAATTAATTTTTATGCGTTCAATATCAATTTAATATAAATAAAAGATGTAACATACAAGATAATTAAAATAAATAATTTCAATAAAATAAAATTTAATTAAACTATAGATAATTCTCACTTTATCATATTTTTAAAATCACATTTCGAAGAAGTACATAATAAAAGTCTCTTTAATATATTACATAACTAGCTTATAAAAGCTAAAATTTATACATTTTTTTAAGCAAGTCGTGGAGAAACGACGTACGTTGCTACTCGATTTCCAAGAGTTGCGTGACAACTATATGTCGTATACCTAGATTAGCTATAGCAGAACACCTATAAATAAATAGAAATGGAATAAACAAACAGTCGGAGTATACTTTCATTCAGGTGAGATGACTAAAAAATCAGAATATACGCTGGTGTTTTAATCAAAATCTGCTCGGACCGTCCATTGGAGGAATCCATTGGAGGAATTGCAATATCGCGTTCCACGAAATTCTCTGCGGAGAAGCAATCTTGTTCGTGAATTGCAATAAGATCCGTCGGTAGCCGAAGATAAATAATTAGCCGCTAGCTTTAAGAGATGACCGCTTTCAAATCTAGGAAATGCTGTTATTAAAAAAGTTCATGTCTTGCATTTTTAAGAGGAAGCTTCGAGAATCCATTTACAAATAATATTCGTTTCTTAAAGTATTACTTGTTTCTACAATACAATATTTTGTATCAAAAAGATTTCCTGGAAAGAGTGTTTTTCTGATATTTCCTTTGTAATAAAGAATATTAAAATATTATGTAAGTTTAATGTTTATAATATAAAGATTATTACAGATCTCTCTCTGAATTTTGTATGGAAGATAATAGAAGATAATGAAAAATAATGGAAGATAATGGACGATAATAGTACAGTAGTAAAATATTTTTATCTTGCTAAGATTAAATGAAAAAGTTTTTTGGTTCGGGATTTAATCTCGCTTCGATAATGTATTTTTCTCTCGCTATTTCCTGCGATAATATGAAAGCATGCGGATAAAGCACACGTGTTTAACACGTATTGCGTGCGGAATTTGTTGATTGTTAATCCATCTATCTGTATTTACACCATTTACAAACGTCTAGTATTATCAATTTCAGGAACTTGATCATTTGGCTACATTTCTGTGATATGGTATCGGCCACCGTCACGCTCCAAAACGTTGGAAAGAACACGCGGCAGAAATTGCAGCGGCGATGACGAGTATTTGTATATTTTGGCTTTTCACGCCACGTAAAAAGAGAATGAATGGAACATGCGCTTCACAGGAATGTATATCGAAAAAAAGCACGAATGGAATTTTCGCTCGGATATCACAAGGCAAGTGTCAAAAATAAACACTGCCGCATCCGCATCGCCCCGCGCGATGAAAATGCATTGCGCGAGATGCATTTACAATCCCGCGATATCTGGTCCGAGCGCGACTGACAAATTGATGAGACCTCCACGGCAAATAATTGTATTTTCTCCAATAATCGCACAAAACGATCACGACTGTCGTAATTATATAACAAACGGGACAGAACCGTATGACCGTGCAACCGCGATTGCCGCATGTGAAGTAGGTCTTTGCAGCTCGCGAGCGTTAATTACTAAAAAGTACGTGCTCGTGCGTACCTAAAGCATTTAATTTACATTTTGACGAGGCCGCTTAATAAAACGGCCCGGCGAGGGGCTCTAACGACTGGCATTGCATGAAACAGGCAGTAATTAAACCCGACGCGCCTATTCCGAGCTGAAGGTACCTTTGAGTCGGAACAGAAGAGAAAAGAGAGCGAGAGAGAAAGATGGAGTAAATGGAGGAGCACCGCAACCACACATTTATAACTTATACCGAAATAAACATGTGAAATACCTCGAAAAATACGCAGCTTCTTCTCATAATCACATGTACACAGAATAAGATTTATAATAAACTTGACATTTTTCATTAGTTTTAATTACGTAATATGTATGTTCGAGGGTCTTCACATGTATCTACTATGTAAATATCGATGAACTTTACTGTTTTATGTTGTGAAATATACTTTTCATTAAATCATCGCATAGAAATTTAATAATTAAAATGCAATGTTTTTCCCGATGTTGCAATCATGTGATTAAATATCTACGAACCACGAATGACACATTAGTATGAAAATATCGTTTAATAATTTGACATAATAATACGCAAAATAATTAAATAAAAATAATCGAGAAATAGTTGCATGTAAAGACTAGATTAAAGTCCAAGCCAGTCCGAGTGAAGCTTATTGTCCAAACGAAATTAGGATTATTATCCAGAAGAAAGGGTCTTTCCGACTAATGATATTACTCGATTAAGCCTATTGGCGTAAGTGTATCATAAACATGTCCCTTCCAGACCTTTGCAGGAAATAGGCACGTACCAATCATCACGCGCCTGATCTGATGAAATACCTGCACCGTTTATCTGCTACGCGAATGGAATATTAATATCGTCACATAATCTGGCATCCGAGCAAGCTCAGCGGCAAGAAACTACTTTGTTATCGGTCCGATCTGCTTTCCCGTAGCAATAAACAATAAAATGTCGCGCGGGTGTACCTATAGTTCAACCCTATAATAAACAAAATACGTCGGCCTCCCTCGCTAGACCAATCGTTTGCCATAATTGCGCAAACCGCAAATTATTTGCAGTCATCTCACGTAGCAATTCGGTATGGTGGTGTCGTAAATAAGACTGCGAGTTCTCGCGATATGAGCTGATTTATCGTTCGTCGAAAACAGACTGAATCTTGGCACCATAAATTAAGGGATGCTCGATCCCAGGCTGTCTGGCGATCCAAGGACACTTCTTGCCTCAATTGACTGTCTTGCAGTTTTTAACCGGTTTCCTGTTCGGGGGAGGAATAAATTGATCTCACTGACAAATGGCGGAATATATGGTTTCGTCATCTGAACGTTTTTCTAATCAAGTCAAGTCAAGCTGCTGGTCTAGAAATCGAATTTTATATAAGCAGCTTCCCTTTGAAAAGTTTTCATTTCGTAAGAATTTCTTTTCCGATCAATATTCCATATTTTTTCAAAAAATATTATCCTTTAGGAAAAACTTTGTGTCACTTTACAAAGACTGACATTACTAACACCGGGAAACATTGCATTTTGCGACAAATATATAAGAGTATAATAAAAATAAATAAACTTTATCATTTCTACAAATTAGTAATAAAAAGGAATGCCGTACGCAGAAGTGTTACGGCGAAGTTTGACTCGTCGCAACAGGCGAACAGTTTCGCAATAATAAAAACGCGATGACTTGGAAACGATCGATTTACTCGTGTTAGCCGAATATAAAATACTGTGATACTCGGATACTCGGAATAAGAGATGTACAAGGAAGCGATAGTTACTCGTATTCGGGAACGTATCGATTCCTCGCCAGTCGTTCCTCCTCCTGCTGCCTGTATTGCGAGGCGAGACGGTGATCGCTCTTGCTTCTCATGAGACCGGGCGAGCCTCCGGGTGGGGCTAAACTGCTAGAGCTCCCTAGCAATCCACCGCTTCCGCTTTCCGGTTTAATGTTCAATTCGCCGTAACCTGCCACGTGAAGGACAAGCTGATTCGGATCGTGCGCCATCACGAAACGGACTCGTCGGCTGTAATCCCCCGCCTCATATTCGAAATTCCTGTAAAGAACAATGGCTCACACCTCCACATTTGCCAGGATACGATAATCATACCGCTAATCTTAGTAATCAATTTTAGAAAAGCGATAATGGCACTAATACGAGAATCACGCGGCGAAGAACCGATAAAAATCATGCAATGTAATCTTCGTGTTATTATAATACATTTTAGATGAATAAAAACACTTTCTTAATATTGGTCGAGTGAGACATGTTTCAACGCACGATTTATTTAAAATCTCCATTTTATTCTCATATGATAACTGAGGGAAACTGGAGTTGCATAACACCGTCTACACGGTGCCGAGTGCATATACTTGACTGAGCCAGAATTTCGACACATGCCAGCGCGATTTAAATAATGCACCGGGAAAAGGATTACCCGCGATAACTTTGCGTCCTGATTTAGCACACGTGGAATTTCGACAGACACGTATAACGCGAGCTTTTAAAATTCATCGCGGCATTAATTCGGCATGTTAATTGCTAATGAAGCGTATTATCTTGCGAATGCGCGATTTTACGTTTCTCTAACATTTTCGCGAGACTGGAATACACGCTCCTTTGATACCTCGCCGTTTGCTTAACATGATTATTACACTTGGGTTAATAAACGATTCACGTCTGTAATTTACGGTAGATTTTGCGCATTACGTTTCGTAATTGCGCGCGTGGCAACGTCGAACGTTAATTACATTACGTAGCTAACACTGGATTTCCATCGCTCTCACAATGCTATTAACACAAATCTCGCAAGAATTCATGTAGCTGGCGTCGATACCATGCATTCATACCGACAACGTTCGAATTACGATTAGCTTTTTCATTTAGCAATATATCGCTCTCTTTACATATCATTCTCGATGGATTCTCTTTTTTATTATTTATTACATCGTAGAGTGGAGCTGAGTACCTTCCATTATTAATTTCTCAATAATTGCATTTTACCGATAAAATATATTTAACTACGACAAATAAATCTCGCTCGGTAGAATTACAAGTATTTCTTTCATTCAAACAGGATTCCCGTTAAAATCGATTCGAAAAAAGACAGCCGCGATGATTTTCGTGAAATAACGCTGACACCATTAAATCGATCAAAATAGATTAAACCGATGAGAAGCGTCACTTCGACGGAATTCGGGAAAATTGAAATACAATAAGTTGCGAGGCGACAGGGGTTGATCCAATTTGACAATTTTTTCTGGCTCGCATCATAAAAAGGGGATGGCCGCGGAATAGATAGCCGATAATAAATTGTAGGACACGCGCGCGTGCGCGCGCTCGCACACATGACAATCCTAGTCGTGAATTTAACGAGCAGGTGACAAAAAATAGCGGGGCGATGGAAGATGAGAGGGATTACGAGCGACAAACCTGATAAATTCCACCGTACGCAGGAAGAGTTCCTTCGTGTCCAGGAGCTCGGTATCGTCCCATGGCACGTTCTCGTTTATGTGCGCCTCCGCCAAATCGCAGTTGCTCTGGATATTCGCGATTTCCAATTCGAGATTCTCTTTGAGCTGAATCAGGCCTCTGAGCTCAGTGCCGAGGTATCGATCGACCTCGTTACGCAGATGTTCCGTACGGTCTTTCAGGGCCTTGCTCAGCCTCCGATAAATCTCGTCCACCTCCTCGGCGACCGACGCGCAATTTGTTTGCAGGCCCAGCGTGTTCTTCTCGACCAGAGCCAACGCGTCCTGCAACCTGTGCAAGCCTCTGCGCACCTGTGGGAATAGAAACCGAGCCGTCAGCTTTGACGGATATCGAGGGACGCGATAAGCTTAGAGCTCGCCGTCGTATCACAAACGCGATATCGATTATGCAAATGTCAAGCGAACGTGGGCGAGCGTGGGTTTGCTAATTATCGCTAATATTATTAATGCAAGTTCAACGTATTATTAATGTAAACCTGCAGACTCGCTTAGGAATTCCGCGTGGAAGACATAGAAATCAGACGCGATCGACAAGAATTAACGACCAGCCTGCTACGCGGCATCTTGAAACTCGGTATCTCGTCTCTTCGTCGTGTGTTCTCATTCCCATCTCATTTTCTAATATCTTTATTCGTGACGCTTTTGTGCGGAATCTTACACGGAAAAGCGTTTTTGCGGTAAACTGAAATCTCTCCTTTTGGATAGCTCAGAGGCGGTCGAACGCGCTGACGACTATATTTAGGTTTCATTATGGTTATAGTACTATAACTGTTCCGACCCAGATATAGAGGCTTGAATGAACGCGAGGAGCGAATCTAGCTGAAGCAATAAACCTCTGTCTGAACATATAAATATCATAATACTAAGATTCGTAAGCCTTACGCCTAGCTGTATGGTTCGTGCTCTCTACGAAAGCATCACATTTTCATAGACATACATAAGTCAAATGTAATTAAGCTGTTCATGTAAGTTCGGTAGGAACCGGCTACGGATTAGCGCTGACCCAAATTAATCAAGTTTCCCTCGCTGAATTAGAACTAAAATTTAGAAGGAGGTTATTAGGGTCGCACCTATGTACATGACCATAATAAATTAAAAATGATAGAATATGCCGTGGAATATCGAGATAATATTCTCAATTGTTTTCGTGATTGTCTCGAATCGATGACTCATATTGCGTGAACGATTACATTGTATAACCTAAAACATGAAGAAACTGAAATAATTATTTTTTATTCCTTTTTTCGCCAATTATTTTCGACGAATCATGCAATCGCGTAACTTGACTTTCGGCCAAAGACCAAGTTAAAATCGATGAAAAATGGAGGCAAGGTAAAATTTGATATAATATTTGTTAACGTTACATATTTACGGCGGAAACAATATTTACTCTGTATACAGTGAGGATTCAAAATTCATAGAAGATATCGTGAAGGTACACAATCGATATCGAGCCTTTCACGATTCGCCACCGCTGCTACTAGATGAAAAGGTAGGATATTATTTTTTTATCTGTTGCTCTATTACTCTTTCAACAATTCTGCAGAATCCGCGCTTTACAGATTTAGCAATGATAGAACAACATGTAACTCTGGAAAAAGAACAACTATTTTCCGAATAACGTACTGTCTATTTCGAATTGCAGTTGAACAAGCGTGCTCAGCAATTCGCGTACAATTTATCGCAAATAAAAGATAAGTTGGAGATGGTAGATATACCATATGGTTTAAATGTGTACGTCGGCTGCCAAACTCCGTATTGGAGAATGTCTGAGGATGTAGTGCAAAACTGGTTAGAGATTTCCCCGACAAAAATGTAATAGATATTAAAAATATGTAGGTGAAAAATCAGAGAGGAACGTACTAGTTTGCAAGAATCGTATACATTTTATACAGTCTAATCAGTAATCCCTCACGTATTTTCGACAATATTTATCCGCGAAAAGCGAAAATACAATTTTCAAACTAGGCGAAAAGAGATTGCTTTTTTTGCTACAATCGTTTCATTTGCTGTTCCGGTATGCAGGTATCAAGAGAGCAGGTATTACAAATACGACGAGCTACAACCGAGAAATTTGAAGAATGTGCGTAATTTCATTCAATTGGTATGGAAAGACTCAAAATTCATAGGTGTCGGAAGTGTCGTCGAACCCAATGAAAACATTTATCTCGTGTGCATTTATGATCCGCCCGCAAATAGCAACGGCGAATTCCAACGTAACGTAACGCTACCTACAAAAGTAAGTACTAATAAAAACTTTTTCAATAGCACGGTACTAAGCGTCATCGCATAATGGAAGAAATAATTATAATTCCAAGATTTTTATGTCGTATTTTTGTTCTATTATTATATATATAAAATATGCTATGTTACATGCTGCATCATTTACGCGCCTCCAATGCTGCTGCTACCGTATTTGTTCAGGCTCGATACAAAACGCCCGGAAAAAAGCCAGTCGTATCAATTGCATATCGTTATATTTCTTTTTGGTTGCACTGCGCGCCGACAGGAGTAAAATAGCGCTTAGTTTACGGAATGGATCCGGAGGATCATTGGGGGGTCGTTTAATTATTCTGCTGGGAGTTGGAAAAGAGTGAATGCAGTTGCCAACATGTCTCCGGCGTCAGGATCATAATTTTTCCGAGACATGGCGATAATTTCACCGCGTATTCTCCCTTGCACGTTTATTTCATCGATCGACAACGACGCTTTTTTCCTATGCTTCTCAAAACACGGAGAGATGTTATTTCCGCGCGTAATTTTATGGCCTGTCGTTCGTGGCGCCGAAAATTGTATAAATCCTTTAAATTGCGAACAATTAAACTAAATAAATCAAATTTTTTTGCTGGGGAGATTGTGAGCGTTTCTGGGATCAGCGACGCCCGTGCGAAAGCATTTGTTGCTCCCGCACAACGCGCAGTAATCAACGAAATTTCCCAGAGTGCAGCATAGAAATTGTATTAATGGCTTAAACGACACGGCGATAGATGCGCGCGACTGGCTTTCGAAGAAAAATTATATTTGTAGGAAAATACTCGTGCACGTGTGCGCTATGCCAAATAAAATATCTAGAAGTGTACATAAAATATCAATTTCCCAGTACGTATTAAGCGTTAACGCCGTTTTACAGAATGTCATATCATAAATGCAAATTGCGTGATTCTTTTTCAAATTGATCAATTCCGAGTATCATTGGACTAAATAACAGCTTTTTAAAAGAGGATTATGTTACGTTATATTCCGCGAAATAAAGAGGATCATTTTTTTTCTATGCACGTTTGAAAATTATCTTCATTTTTCAAAAAGGTATTATGTGCATAAGGCACACATACTTTTATGCTACTTTGCGAGACTGATCGAAATCGAAAACAATCAGTATTATAATTAAGATCGGTCATGCTTTATAGCATAATAAGTATTTATTTCGCCGTATAAATTTCTATGCGCAATCGCGTGCATACAATAATGGGGTTCTGGCATATAGAAGAGGAAATGTGCTTGAAAGTCCCGCGGTTCAAAGAGAAATCCGGTTGTTAACTAATTAATTAAGGCTAATAAAATTCCCAACGGCGCACCAACGTTCACTGATTATTACTGCCTTCGAAAAGATCCACGGAGCTGGAATTTGTTCATTAATTAATTAAATCATGGAAATTATACAACGGGGCATGGAAACGCGATAGGGACGACTACGTGCATAAGAAAAATATAAAGCATGCATTTTTCTATATCCCGCCTGTACAATAAATAAATTAATGTAATTAAAAGGCAGAAAGAGATCCCAGGGATGTCCTAGATTCCTCGTATCGCTTTTCATCTACGCATTCTGTAGCCAATCTGTAGCCGATCCTTCTTTAGGAAAAATTTAATTATACGACAGCACTTTTTGGAATCTTTTTCAGCGTTTAACATTGGATGGATACACTTTTGATTGTAAAATTATAATTAAAATTCCATCAAAGTAGGATGGACACGAGTCTAATATACGCTGCAATTTGCACGAACTGAAAGAACATTTCGATTAGGACACGTGTCATTTTTTTATAACAGAGGACAACGTGTTTTTCTGTTATTTACGCCACTTTGTCAGCCTTCATCCGCAATGTACTTCTGAATAATCGAGAGAAATGAAATGAGACACGAACAGCGATCAGCATCGATCCCGGACGGGAAAAGCGAGCTCGGCGCATATTTCAGGCACGCACACGCAATTTCCGCGGCGCACAGGAAAGACAGGTTCGACAGAGAGCCGTATTGGTAACATTTGATCGCTGACATGCGCTCGCGAATCCGTGCGATTTACACGCGCAATATCCCGCTCTCGTCGACGCGCGATCACGGTGTCTCTGGACTGTCTCAAAGAGGATTGCGGCTCGCAGTTTATTCCGCCGCTGGAAATAGACGTGATTCATCGAGGTGCTTCTGGAGACACACGGCAGATGCGTATGATCCCGAACGTCATCTCTCTCTGCAGATGCAGACCTGGCAGTCGCGCGAAATTCTCGGTATAAATGATCGAACGTAATCCTAACGATAAACATCGACGCTACGGTTACGGCGCTCCAACTGTTTGCTTAATTAAATCATTATTCCAGGGAACAACATAATCTTTGCAGGCTCAACTCGGATTTTCTGAGTTGAACCGATTGCTTCGCGTAATTAATTTTACCTTTTCAGGTGTGTGACGAAATTATCTGTGAAATTTTAAGATACATGAAATCGAGATTGCAATTCTGTGATTTCGAGAGAAATGGCTCCTCGTGTTTTACATAATACGATACGATAAGCTTGCCAAATACTTTATTTGATTACAAATCCACGATTGTATTTCATATGTAATTGATATTCGTGTTGTGTTATCGGTGACATGTAACTAACAGCTTCATATTGCGTATCCACTCGCGGCAAGCGAAAAATCTGGGTCGCAATCTTGTTTCAACGTACGTCCCATCGTGTGCGCTTAATTGCGATGCGCGAACTTGCGTGACGATAAATTTTCCGTCGCGACGCCGAAGGGCACAACGTAACGAATTTAAAGTACACTACGATACCAGATACCAGTAACACAACAATTTCCACTTTCCTCGACGTGTTATAACGACAGCAAAATTATCTATTCGTCGCGAACTAAAGAGAAAATTAGTTCTGCAACTGACTACAGTCTATACGAGCAGTGGTACATAATTTCTCGTGGTAGCTTGTCCTTTAATTGAATACAAACTGGAGAAGCGATTGACGTTAGTAATTAAACCCTAAAAACCACAATAATAAAGGGCAGTACTAAAAATCACGTACACTTTAAGTTTAAAGTCGCAGTATTAACAAAGATTCGCACAATGTGGAAATATCGATGCTTAAGCTATCATCAATCAATCGTCCTACTTATTTTTCCAACGTTCTCCCGTTATTTCCAATCTTCTTGATCCCGTTTTGTTTGTAAGTTGCGACTTGGATTTCTTCGCACGTCGCTCTACTGACCTTCCTCGCTGGCAA
Source organism: Ooceraea biroi (assembly GCF_003672135.1). Lineage (NCBI taxonomy): Eukaryota > Metazoa > Arthropoda > Insecta > Hymenoptera > Formicidae > Ooceraea > Ooceraea biroi. Next base: position 7,025,509 of record NC_039506.1, read on the forward strand.
TGCCGGCAATAAGCCAGTACAGGATGTTTAATGTCGTACCTGGGAATTGATGCGCGCAATTTCGCGCCTCAAGATATCCATGTGCGCGTCCTTGCATTCCGGGCAGCATTTCTTTTCACAGTGCACGCACAGGGAGCAGTAGCTCTTCTCGGAGCAAACGCCGCAACGTTCCATGGTCTGTCCGCTGGTCGGGTCCGGCAGTTCCCCCGTGATCTCGATATGCAATTCCAGGAATCGTTGCAGTGTCACGTTGGTCGGAAAAGCTTGCACACCCTGTAAATAGCGGAAAGGGGAGACGTATGATCAGCTCGATTAACGTCTGTAATGTAGCGCGCGCGCCGTTTATTAATGAACCGGACTCGGTGAAACGCGTGAACAACGACGCGAATTAATTATGCAACGCGCGCCTAACATTCCTTTTTTGACGTCACCTGAACGGAACTACTGTCGGAATGTCGGATCGCATTAACCGTCGTTATTACGGAATGCGGCTTTATTAGATATTATCCCGTGCACCGGTTCGATCGAATCGAACGTGCTCCCAGCTTCTGTGATTCCTTCTGATAATACGGACGCGGATAATTCCGCGCGTCCGCGCGAAATCCAATCGAAAATCGTTTTGAATTCTGGCGTTCTTCCGCAGAATAATCGCGAGCGATTATTCCGGGGAAAACGTACCGGCCAGACGATAGTCCGAAGACGACGTTAGCGCGAAACGTTAGAGTACACTCGCTTTAATGAGAATCCCCCTGCGCTCTTGGACTCGTCATTGAATAAAGATGAGCTGGCACGTAGATATATAGCACGACGTCTGGTCACGCCGTGCGCGCGAAAACATTTAATTTGCACGGCGGAATCGTGTAGATCGATTATCCTTCTACTCGCATTACTCAACATTAGTACTCGAGCGTGCCGCAACCATATTAAAGACATAAAAGCGATAAGACGGCGTAATTGTTGAAAAACGGTGTCGTTCGCGACGAATGATCGATGACAGTTTGCGCGAATGTGCTTCATATATATATAATTTGTGGAATTACGAAGAGCTATTTTTCCCTGTCCATAATGCATACATAATTTAATAATATCCCACGTGAAGTAATCAGGCGAGTCCGATAAAAATTCTCGATATAAATCCCCGGTACCGCTTAAACATATCGTCGATAATTCTGAAATTCAGTATTAACGTCGAAACACTTAATAGCTTAATAAAAGACAGCGACAACTCACTTGGTACGGTATACGATGTTCGGCACGGCATTCTGGACACTTGACCTGTCGACGCACGTAATCGACGAGGCCGTCCATGCACGGCTCCATGCAAAAGCTGTGCTGGCATGGCAAGAGCTTTGGATTTCTGTATCGGTCCAGGCATATCGCGCAGGTTAGCAGCTGCTCGAACTGCTCCATGCCTGTAAAAAGAACAGAGCTTACTCTCAATCCTGTTCGCTTTGCACACGGATAGACGTCACAAAGTGGGACACAAGCTATCTCTTCTTGGTTGCATAATATTAGTATTCACTTCTCCAATATCACTTGGTTGGCATTAAATTTAAATACAAACCTCTTTTATTCCTTATAAATCTAAAAATATAGATGTATCTTTAGTCTATTACTTTAGAAATATATGATGCAGCTAATGTTATAAATATTTTTTTCTTTGCGTTTCTATCATGTTCGTCTAGAATATATGCAAATGCAAGAGTGTATCTCTTTCAACGTGTTACTCCATCTCGCATTATTTTAACTTGTCATCGTCATAGTTAATAAATAGATATACAAATATGTCGACCGGCCATAGTTTCAAATTCGAACGCTGCCAAAATCTTATTCATCCAGCCACGTGTTAAGCGATTAAGAAAAAGGCAGTTGTTTGTTTGAGTAACGCATCTTGCATCAGTCATGTGATTGGGTCGATATTTATACCGTATAAATTATACGTTTATATAAAATTCTCAACCACGCAATTCGCGCGTGAGAAAAAGATGAAGTCGCGAACAACTGGCGTACGCGATATTTTTAATTCATTTTAAATATTACTGATTAAGTCATTTTATTGTACGAGTCAGCCAATATTGCGTATATTATGTATTGCATTTATAACGTAATTAATTAATTCGCTACATTTGCAATTAACGATTATACACGTTCCAATCGAATTGCGACGAATTCACGTTCAATTTTTACAGCCGAAATTTCGCAATTCTTTTTTGACGATGTGCGTGATGTATAGCGTGAGTGCCAAGACAATGTCAAGATCTGCGTGGAGTCGTTGCACTTCTATTTTAAGACACGGTGCATCATCAGCATGAATTCGGTAGTAAAGAGATGGGTGAACTCAGGGGACAACCCCGTAAGTTTTCCGCGCGAATTAACCTGAAACGTAATTTTTCCCTGTACTATTAAATAGCAATCGGTTGTGCATCGTTAATTGAATCTTTCATAATCTTAATCTTTTAATCTTAAGTGGAACTTTATTTGAATCCCGCGATCGTACTTCTGTCGACGTTATTCCCAACGTTCTTCGATCTCCAGCAGGAAAAATGAGAATAATAATGTTAAATATTATAGCATTCTTTCGTTACATTGTAAAAGTAAAGTAAAATCCTAGATCGTAAAATTCTTGTAAAACTTTCATAAAACTTCGTGGGAAATACTGTGACGATAGCACGATAAATCTAGTGTGTAATTAAATGTTTAAATTTATCTACTGTGAAAATAGTTTCGTGTAATTTAACCACCATGTAATAGTATTAGATGATGATGTATTACAGGGCTGTTACTGCGACCAAATTGCAACGCATAGTATTACAGATCAAAAACCGCGGTAACCATGATAATTATTTAAACGTCGGCAATGAGTGGATAATTATCCATACAATCCACGAATTAATTATCACGCCTGTACGAAGCGAGCATTAGCCGAGATAATCTCGATTAAAGCAAACCGGATGTTTTATTTAGCGTTATGCATTTAATTTCGTTAAAATTCGTAACATCTCTCTCTTCTCTCTCTCTCTCTCTCATGCTTCGTATCTGATGCAGAATTTAATTATGATACATCAGCGAATCTAATTTCTCAACCAAAGCAGATTTTAGTAAGCGTTTTTTAAAATTTCTTTCTGCATTTCTTCTCCATTTCTCTCTGTATTTAAAAATTGTTTTTTTAATAATTTAAAGTAAACATTTTCTTGCTTTTACAACGTACTATTTATTTCGCTTTAATTACAACTCGTTTCTAATTAACTCGACGAAAACATTATTTATCCGTGTTTTTTATCCTATATTTCAAAATTATTTGATGTCATTTTATCAAACTCGATTAATACATTTGACTATAGTGTACACTTGTAGTATTGTTTCCACAATTTATTCGAAGCAATTCTTTACGAACATGACGTAGTGAGAATCCGAAAATTCTATAAAAACTTTTGGAGGCCTACATCATTTCTTTCTCTGATGCGGAAATACTCGATCAATGTCAATTCTAATTCCACGAGACGCGGGTTTATTTCAGGTCTGACCTCCTCATAAAGCATCCGACAGTTTGTCGCTCCAATGACAACGCCGACGCAAACGTTTGTCCGCAACCGCAAACTACTATCCAGCTTTCAGCTAATAAAAAAATCATAGACCTCTTAAAACATCAAAATATCTTTGCGGGAATGAAAACTCTCTCCCCAACTCTCAGCTGCTAACACCGTTGACAAATTTCAGTAATCATCAACAAATAAACGTAATGAACAGTGCAATTTTGTTAAAATACTATATTTTTATCCTTTGTATATAGCAGCAGTTCAATCGCACAGTCATTGCACGTTGAAATTAGCTCGGATTAAGCTAAGATTGTAAGTAAGAGTAGAGAGTAGAAAAGACCCGCAAGTAACCCGTGCTCCCTTCGTGAGTACGAAACCTCGATGGCGGGAACTTAAATTTAAATAACGTCGTGCGTACCACCGACACGAACGCACACGTCAGTATCACGTGCGGGATGTTCAAAGAGATCGTTCGAGGCGGATACGCGGATAGCCAGGAGCCGAGCCAAATCCGTTTCAGCTTTCGCAAGCCTCTCGACGCTGACGTTACTGACGTCGAAGGTCGACGTCGCGACGTCGAGGACCGATCGCGCTTCCGAGCCGACACAATGGCGAAAGCTAGTACATTAGGAAGCATTGTTACCGTTAGACGAACCACTTGTTGGATCTTAAAGCGAACTCGCCCATCCCCCTCGCTCCCCCGCCCTTCTCGCTCCACCCCCGTGGCACCTTTGGTGTGTGTCTGAAGGTGCAACAGGCAGTGAGCAACGATTGTATTAGCAACTTTCATGGGCGTTGCCGCGAGGATGAAACGGATGCTAATTCTGACACTTTGACTGAGCCTCGAAACTTCACCGAAACTTCAGCCTCCCCCTTCGATACCCCACTCACTTTCCTGTCGCTTCCGAGACACCCTTATTTCATCCGTTTCCCTTATTTCAGTCCTGGTTTTGTCATGCTTTAATTGCGCGATATAATATTTCGTGGTAGATTATAGAGATTTGAAGTCTCATGAAAAAAACCCATCGTGCCTCGATAAATTTGGATGACATTTCCATTGGGAAGCAATGACGAATTAAAGTGATTCATTGTGACGTGGCCATGCGCGACATTGTCTTCACTATTAGCGATAATAACGAGATCAAGATAAAAGGAAAGTGACCACTCCGGAATTTATTAGAGATGCTGTATGTTCCTGTATGTGTCTGTGTTTATATGCGCATGTAAAATATATGCGAAAGAGTAAACTGACAATAATGCAGTATCAGTTGTTAATATCGAATGCAGTTATTAAATTTATCGGCAGCCTTTTCCCTTGTTCAAAGCAAAATAAGCGGTCTCGCATAATGCGGCATTCGAAAATACCGAGTGTCGTACGTTCGCGAAACGCAGCTGCACGTGGCGCATCATTATTCTTGCAAAACAAAATAAACAGCATTGCGAATGATTCAGCTTTTTCCTTTGTTCGCGCGCGGCAGAATTTTGCGGACGTCATTTCAAAAGAACGGTCCTCTTTTCTCATCTAATGCATCCGCTGTAGATACGCGGAGTAATTGAACACCAAAAATTCACAGAAATCTAAATTTACCATTCATTATCCACGAAATGCTCGCGGAGTGCGTTGGTATTTTATAATATACGTTCAATTTTAATTTTGTCATTGTAAAATGCTTTATACAAGTAAATTGTGCTTATATCACTGCTAAAATCAATTTAATAATTAAAATTTAAAAAGAGAAATTAATATCAGTGATGGCTAAATTAAATCTTTGAACAGAACCATTGACAAAAGTAAGAAAATCTCTTTTGTTAGCGTTTATTATTAATTATATTAATTAAATTAATTAAATTAATTTTATTTTTTAATTTTAATTAAATTAATTAAATTAATTTTATTTAATTAAATTAATTTTATTTTAATGCAAAGAATGCTTTGATATTACATGTCATAGAATTTATGCAGAAATAATAAAAAATGAAATTAAATTTTAAATTCGGGATTTCTGACTGAAGTTTACTACATGTTTATGTGGTGATTATGGTGTGTATAAATCTACGTTTTGAGCTATCATGAGCTTAAGTTATCGTGGTCTGACTTTGCTCCTAAACTCAGTAACCTAATGACCGGTCCTGAATGATCGCGGAGATGTGCCATACACCTGCATATAATCAACGAATTCTAAATTGCTCATAGAGCAACGAACATACCGAATAATTCCTCCGGTTGCGGTGCACAGCATGTAGTAATTTGTGTAGCGGCTAATGTCTTGTAAGCTCAAATGCGCGCTTGCTGATGTAAACGAATAAGATAAATCTCCTTAATTTCATCCACATTAAGGGACACTCCGCATATCTCCAGTATTTTGCAATTAAAATGGAAGAGAGAGATGAGAGGTGCGAAGAGAGAGAAAGTAGAGAAAATACATACCCATATTAGAATGTCCGTCAAAGTTATCCAAATAGAAGATATATTTTCCAACTCCAATTTCAAGATAAAAAATAAAAATACCGTTCCATTTCTTTAAACAATATTCCGTCGTCCATTTCGCCAAATCAATATTTTCACTTGTCTCTCGTGTAAACAATTTCTATCGTTGTCTCGTGACGATGAAAATTATTGACTTGATTTTAAAAACAAAGTAAATTTTTCATCTCTCCGTCGAGATAAATCAATTTTCCATCCCTTGCCCGGGACAAATCTATTTTCCATCTTGAAAAAGAACAGTTTTCCACGCGAAAAAACTTAACCATAAATAAAAAGATTAAATGAAATTCGAATACCCATTCGAGTGTCCGTGAGAGCACGGGCGTTATTCGGGTTGCACTATCGCGATGCGGTATCGAGGCACCCCTGTTGATGATCCGCCGATACGCTGCGAACTGATCGCGATTTTAATCCCCCGATCTGCACACGTTCACTCGCGGGCTTGCACACGCGGCGTTATCGATCATCCATCCGCGTGTCGTGATTGGCACCAGGCAGCAACAATAAGACTCGAAATATTTGGCACCCGCCGCGAACAAAAAGAACAAAAGCCGTTCAGCTATTGCAATTGCGGGAGGCTGTAGTTGCTCGCTATCGGAGCGCCGCAGATCGTCGCGCTTCTGGAAAACGCTCGGTCCACACGGGATCCAGTATACTGACACTTCTCGACGTCACTAGCCCGACTTATGCTCGCACGGCGCGAGCTATACTTAGCCGAGAGGACCTTCGATTTCCGGCGGCTCGTTTTCGACGTACGATCTTTGGTGGAAAGCACAGAAAATACAAAGAACGCGAGAACACGGAGTGGATCGGAAAATTTCATGTTCGTACTCGACCCTCCCTCACAATTTACATCTTTTTCTCGTAAAAGTTTGTTGGAAACGTCCCACTTTCTCTCTCTCCGTTTCATCTCTTTGATGTAGCTTTTACTCTTTCACTTGTAAATATATTTCTGTTACACTGTGTATTTCTAATGCAAACGTTATTACATATTATTGTATTACAAGTTCATTATGTTAGCGTGCGCATCAAATTACATTTATGTTAATTAATGTGATCGGTAAATATTGTTTCACTAATCAACTATTATTTAATGATCAATTTTGGAGATGTCGAAGGGAGGTGATAATTCCATGCCATAAATTAAAGTGGATGCAAAGGAAGCTTTAAATGATTTTCGGTTTACAGTGAAACGCCGTCGCAAAATGAAACGTTAGAACTCGAAGCTCGACAATTTGTCTTTGCCAAGCAAACGTGCGACGTTTCCGACGACGACGTGAACAAATGTGAAAAAAGCTGCGTCATTAAAGCAGGGCGCACTGATGCAGGCGCTATAATAATTAGCGTCGCGATATTGTTTCTCTCGAAAGCGCGGAATGGTGAATCCGATAGCCGATTTCCAATTATCCGTTTTATAGAAACGGAACGACATGATGTGCGTAACGAGTGCCGTTTAATAATCGTTCCTGTTTAATGTCAGCATTAATATGCAGTCTGTCAGGGCGGATCAACGAAAATTTCTATTCAATCTGCCAGCGCGGCCAGCTTGCAATAGATGCAATAACGGACAATATTGCGCCAAATGACGCAAGTGCGCCGGACATACACGCAGTTATTTTCTTATCAATCGATATAAACGTGTAATCGCGTGACAGAAATTGTAAACGATCCGACCCATTGTTCGTTAGCCGTAAATATATTTTCTTTCGAGCAGCTCTTTCTCAATTATCCTCTTTTTTCCTTCAATTTCGCGGTCCATATCAACGTCTAATCCAAATAATCGGCTGATGACCTCGTGAAGAAAAACAAAACACCGATAGGAAATCGAGCTTTTTCATTGGGGTCGTTTCCATTTGTGCGCGCGCCGGATTGAACGGAACCCTCGGGGTCGTGCACAGGAAACTCCATTGACGGAAAACATTCAGTAACGGGACGTCGTATCCGCCCTTTCATTTTCGAATAAAGTTTCTTCCCCTCTATATCCCAGAAAAGTTTACGCGAAATTTCGCATTTGCGTAAAAATCTCGCCGCGACGAATCATCATATTAGAATACTGAACGCACACATAGTGGTTTCTCGTTTTCTGTGTCACAAATTCTACTCAAAGAAATAAGCACTGGGAAAGGTTTAGTGCATCATCTAGCTCGCTTCTTTAAAAACGCGCAAACCAATCTTAGTATTCGTAAGATTATATATTTAGACTAGATTATATGTATTTCATTGAATGTATTAGGCCAGTTTTTTGCCATTTTTCTTTAATGATTTTTCTGAAATGAAACAATTAATATAGCATAAATCAATCAAAGTATTTTCCATCATTTTCCACGATCTTTTCCCATTTTTCTGACAACATCCGAATACCACATCGAAAGAGTCATCTTGAAGCGATCCATTCATGGATCTATCGGCAAGAATTTATGCACCTAATATTTTAAAAAAGCAAGTTTTTACCTGGATCACTGTAGCACCGAACCTTGCAAGTACAAAATGAGAAGGTGGATCGTTGATCTGGAAATCCATGCTCTTATGTGAAATAACGATCGACCACTACGACGGACCGGGGGCCTAAATTTAGCCGCACGCGCGTTATCCAGCATCGCTTATTTTCGACGCGATCTTAGAATAGTGCCGAAGGCGAAGAGGTTTATCGACCAGAGCTTTTCTCACGCTGGCAAGACAGTTTTCTGCAGCCGGAATTATCCGGCCGGCTTACAAGCCCGGCATAAAGCTCGTGTGCGTGCGAATTTAACGAGTCGATAACTGCAATTTCGCGCACCAGAAGGTGGCACGTGCGCTTTTTCTTCCGCGCTATGCACTCACGGCTTATATTCGTTCTACAAGCATCTCTCGCGCATCTCATTCTCTTTGCTCCGTATCCTCTGAAAAAAATAAAATTTCTGATTGCTATCTCTCTCGATTTCTTGGCTCCGCGCAGAATATGAACGAGACGCGGCTTTATATGCTCGGCGTTTCTATTCCCAACAAGACCCAGATGCTTCACTATCTCGCAGAGATATCAGAGATACGGATTTTAATACATTTTCCGATCAAAAGCAACGTAACGAACGAACGCAGAGAAGTTAAAAATTGTACAAGTCAGGGTGGGAAAGGTAAAAAATTCGCTTTAGAGACCATCCTCGAGGGAAGCAGACGAAATTTTTCGTAGTTTGCGGAAGAGCGACGAATGTGACAGTGCTTCGCGATAATAAAGTTGATATGAGTTAGGAGGGCACACTGGTATGTGAAGTTAAAAATTCGCGTTCATCAAAAGAGATGAAGTTACGACGCACGAAGTCCACCGAGTTTTTAACGCATTCCAGTTTCATATTCATCATGAATCCGATTCCCTAAGTTTTTCTGAACCCTTCCGCTCTTCCGTTCGTATTTAAACTCGCGTCGTCCTTGGCGAGTTCTGTCGCCAGTCCTGCGCTCTCTAAATCTTCGTTCTTACTGCACTGTGACGCAACGAGGTTTCCTCCAGAGTGCATGTGACCTACATGCCGTTTGTTTCTCGCCCCGAGATTTTAGAAAATCGCTGCAACGGTCGTACATGTATCTATTTCCCGGGCAATTATATCTAATCCCGCGTTGTCGAGCATTATCATTTTGTCCGTATGTATAAAGCGTCACTTTTTCGTGATTTACACGGTTTTGACTGATTTAATCGTAAGATCCGGAATGTTCTGCAGAACAGTGAATGCTCGCGAGTGATGGTTGATTTATTTGACTTTTTACTCGACTCGCTCTTCTTAATTTTCTCATCAAGCTTCGATTTTGCGCTTCCCATTTCTTGCCAATGACGTGAAATGTTTTTGTGTGCCGCCTTGCTGTTTTATTAGCATGCCGGACTTTCGGTTTTTCTTAACAAGCAAACTCCCAGTGTACCGATCCTAATTACTTCAGTGATCCGTATTGTTTCGTTTTTCAGTGTGCAGTGCACGTACTATGTTAGTGGCGTGGAGTACTTGAAGTACTTCGTGTTTACTGCGGGTTCGTCCCCAATAATTAGATTCTCATGGAACTTTTAATCTAGATGCTTCGCCTTTATTATCCCCCGTCGTGAAGTAAAATTTTTGTCAAAAGTCAGCCACTGCTTCCTTGAAGAGAATCCCTCTGAATTAACATTTAATTAATAATTTACAAGGTGCACTTTGCGATATTGCCATTACGAGCTAATTGAAAAGTATAACGACCTCATTGTAAGTTTAACTTCTCAAAAGTTCACTAACTATCATTGTGCAATCATTCTATAATAGAAATACACAATACAGTATTCCAGGATAATTAGTTATAATAATCATGAATAAAATAGTGGTACACGAGATGGCATACAACAGATAAATTATAAGATTTTTTAAAAATAGATGGATGAATAATAAGATCTGCTTCGTAGAAATAAGAATATAAGGCAGTTATTTCAGAGTTTGGATTATGACTCGTGATTCAGATCTGCGCATTTCCATATTTTGAGCAGATCAGAGGCTAAAGCAGAGGTGGAAATGTGACGAAAACGAAAAAAATTGTATTTCAAAGCTGCTACGATGCGCGGCAGTTTTGCAATCAAGTGCCGTTTCCCGCGGATGCGTGGATAAAGTTATATTATTGCGGCGGCGGTGGTCCAGCGGGAAAGAACGGCGTTATCGGGAGGAGAAAACTTGCGGAAACCGATTAAAAAGTTTGAAAAGCCATGGATTGCGCCGAGTGGACGACACGGGAGGACGAGTAACGGGAGGAATTTTATATACCGGCTTGATTAATATAAATTAATTACCGCGGCAAAAAAGGAAAGTGGAACGCCAGGGGAGTACAGTCGGATGCGGACGGTCTTTTGGACTCAAAACGCTGGAAATAATCGATTGCTTTTCATTAAATGCGACAGTATCGGTGCGCGCGATCTCGTTTTTGATAGCAGAAATCATTTTATCTCGTCACATTGAATCGCGACCACGCGCTCTTTTATTACGTGTCGCGCACGCGTTCGTTCCGTTTAAATAATTCAAAATAACGACGATGTCGAATAATATAATGGAGTATTTTATAACACACATATCTTCGCCCCGAGATAATGGCAGCGCACTCCAATTCGACCGACTTGCGACCAATCACCATATTATGCGGTGTCGATGCATAATGCATAAGGCTCGCCTCGCGCCTTCCGCGATTTATTATTTACCCTCACTACTCGGACGAACTAATCATTTATTTGCAACACCGAGAGGTTTTAATATTTGAATGCGTGTCGACGGAATCAAAAGTGCCGCTCTATGCGAACGGAATAAGGATGTACGAGGTGCAGATGACGGTAGACCATGCGCGGAATATATAACGCATGAAATAGCAAAAGAATGTAATAAAAGCCCGTCTTTTACATTTACAAAGTGATTTGCAACTACCGTGTGAGACTGAGATTCAAAGACAATTTTCCCTCTTTAAATGTAAAATTCTTTGAAGAACATCACCGAGTTGACGTCATTCAATTCTCGAGATTAAATATTTTGGTGAAAGGTTGCAGCATTTATTATCATGAAAAGTCGTTTTATTATCATTATCAATTTACGTGATTTAACGTATTAATAATATGGACGTTGCTTGATTTGATGCAACGTTAAATTCGCAATCACTGGGTGTCACTGTTAATTAATAAGATCAGCATTGTTAACTGTAGTATTTAGCAGACTGATGATCGATTTGTTGTGTGCGAACGTTACGCTTAATCAACCGTTATATCTCCTCGCGCTGCATTTGCACATACAAAGAGATCGGATTTGTTTGAAAGAGTTTAAACAGTTTGCGATTCTAATATAAAGGAATTAGTGGAATGGGATTATCGCTGGAATATGTATCACTCTTCCCTTATAAATGGGTGAAATAGCGATTACGTAATAATAAATGTGACAGATACATTTATATAAATAACAATTCCAAGTGTGGATACATATGCGCGTAAAAATAGGAAGATACGTTCGATAAATCAGAATAAATTTTCCATTTTTCCAGAATAAATTTTCATCCAGCAGATTATACAAATTTTATGTTATTACATGATCAGAGGTGCCTCGCTTTATTTATTTATTTATATATATATAAAATAATAATTATAAAATTTTTAAATATAAAGTATAATTATTGGATTATTACGTCATTACTAATTAGCTGGAAAATAAACTGTTAGTCGTCGATTATAAATTTCCATTAGAAACGGATAAGCAGAACATGACAAATAGTTGGAATTCGTGTGTTGAACTTGCGGTCGCGCGATACACGCGGCCGATAAAAATTCGATAGGAAAGAACGCGCGCTATATTGAACGTATTGTGCGGGGTTGAATTTGACCTGGACCATTGTGCGAATTTCAAGTTGTCGATGTTCGATAATAGCAAACATTCTTTAAAAGCACCCTTCGAAGGCGAACTTTTCGTCCACACGGCGTTACCATTATTCTCACTTTTCGCTTGCTCTTATTATTAGGTTGAAAGCTGAGTTATCGCACCGTCTGCGAATTTTTTCACCATTTCTCTAACTCCGTCTCGGCATGTGAACTAATTTGCGAGCGGTCTGTTTTTCTTCCGGAAATATACTGTCTGATATTTCTAATTTGTTCTATTACTGCTTTTTGTCTAATCTTTCCAGTTAAGTTTTAAGGAGAAATTAAAAATGTGGTCATTATGCAATATTATAACAAAGATCCGAGAATATGTAATCAGGTTGTATGCAATCGCTATTTGATTCGCTAAAAGCGTATTTTATCAGGGATGCGCGAGCTTAGCGCGAATAATGTTATTCACGATCTCAGTATTATCCAATTATTCTAGCTTATCCAGTAATTTTAATTGCGAGCAGGAAACAAGAATTAAGGATAATGTTATAATATCGCAACAGAGCCGTTTTCTTTCTGTATATGACGTCAAAAATTATAATTAATCAACTATTATGCGGTTAAACTACATTATTTTTCCAGTTAACGTCGTAATTATTACATTACATTGTAGCGTGTTCTTCTTCATATTTCACTGGAATATTACATTTTCTCTCATAATGTGATAATCATCAGCATTCCAAAGAAATCAATACACACCAGAGCAAAAGTGATTGTATTTACAAGATATTATCAAGCAGGAGCATTATGTTGGCTTGTAACGCCGTAAGTTATTTACACCAAAATGTTAAATATCGAATCATAGTGATTCTCTAGCGTGAGATTCTATATTTTATTACAGTTAACTCAGTCTGTCGAGCTTTATCACTGTCCACTACTTGACAGAAAATCGGAATAACGGACAATTTCCAATTTAGATGATGTTAATCTAAACGTCCGTTTATGCCGTTATGCTGATGTTCGAGCGAAAATGTGCAAGAGTGCATCGGCCTGTCGATTAATAAGCGCGGAAACACGGCCATATTTCGCAAGTCATATTTTTTAATCGGTTGCTCCGCATCTAGTTAGCGAATGGGCAGTTCTCTTTCTTTTTTTTTACGTTAATTCAGCCGGCATGGGTTTTCCAATTACCAGCTTTCATTAAGTTGTCGGCCCCGGAGCTACTCTCATTTGTCGGGGTACCGGGTCAGCGCGGCGCTATGCGGAACTGTGGAAAAAAAGCTTGATTTCAGCTTTCAGCCCGGTAAGACAGGACGGTTTCGCTCTTATTTTGTGTCTGGCTCGAACGCGCAGCGAAAACCACGGAAGCGTGTCTCGTAAGAGCGTCTGATTATTTTCGCGAGCAAGTGACATCCCGCATGTCACTGTAATTATGTTATTCTTTTTTCATCTGTATGTTTAACATATCATTAAAAGAATGACCTATCATTAATTAATTTCAGGTTCCTAAAAATAAAATAAATATAAAACAAAATAAATTGTTGTCATGGATATAACATTGTAAAATATCATTGTTATCAGCGCTGCTGTTACTTGACGATTTTAGTGTTAAGGAAATTAATTAATTGGATAGGCTGGTGATATGAAGTAAATTATCTCTCCCCTCACTCTCGCCTTTATCTAATGACGTTAACAAATTACAGTTAGAAGACGGGAGGATCATATCAGGTGCGTTATATTATCGTGTCATTGCCTCTATCTATCGCACATGAGAGCCATAAGAAACCGTGGACGACTTTAATTAATTCCGAGAGCGTAATAACGGACCGTTTAAAATTCTTCAAACATGATAACTTCAACCCGCGAATATAAAGCAACCACGGATTAATTCCGCGATTAGCCCGATATAAGAATGAATCGCGCCGTCGTGTTTTCAGGGCTACGTAAAGATGTGGAAATTTTTCGCTAGTTATCCGCTGTCACTGTTATTGTCAATGCATACATATCGACGTTGCATGATTGCAGCAAAACGCATGATCCCATTTCGTTTAATGTTCGCGATATCCATAAAATAGATTTCTTGATGCATGCGCTCGTATTTTTCACGGCGATTGTGTTGATTTTGCATATTTGCTGGAGCATTGTGAAACTGTTGTAATCCACGAAATTTATTTTGTTATACGACTCACGTTTGCTCGCTTGTATCCCAAAGAGAAATAAATTATCAACTTATCGCCGCTATTTAAGTCCTCAAGCGTCCATCGTAAGTCAAATAGTGTCCTTAATTAATGCTCGTGCTTCCGTTTTGATTATTCACGCTTGCAACTGTGCGAGGGTTTAAATGCGGTGGCGACCGTTCCGCCATTAAGAATTTCCTCGCTATTGAGAGTTCCACGGCAAGATATGCCGTGATTCTCGATTTATATTTGACTCCGAACCACATTATTCCGGAGTTTTTTCAATTAATTCTCCGGCGCGCTATATAGCTGCTCTTTTATTCAAATGGGAGATCGTAGGTTGACGCTCAACAATAGAGAGCTAGCGGAATCGGAACTATGTCAGGTCAACAAAGAGATAATCAAGATGCTTCGCATTGTTAATCTTAATTAACTCTTGTCGTAAATCAGAAATATAACGTCGCAAAAAAAGCATTGGTCCAGATCAAATATTATTTCATCATTTCTTTCATGATGCTTCTTGCGAAACGCAATAATATGCAATAGTATCTCGTTAATGCTACAATGCTTCGTCGTAGCGAGCTCTCGCGGTATTATATATCTTGACGCGTTCAAGATAGAGAATTATTTAATTTAATAAGTAACCCGGATTTCGCGTTGCAAAATTACGGAAAGACTGATGCAAGAACATTCGTATCTCTTTGTCACAATCGTTATACACGGGGAACTTAAACTATGTTTCGCGGTGGAGAGATTATGCCACGCGTTCTGACTTTAAAATGAGGTCGACGCCATACATACTCCGGTTAATTTTGAAACACTTTGCATATTCTAAGTATACTCCTAACTCAAATGCCGTAACAGATATGACGACATATGGAATTACATACGGGACGAGACGCGTTAGAAAGAAATCCGACGTATCTGAAATGCAAATCCAAGTTGAAATATGTACCCGACCCCAAGTGTACATTTCGATTAAATTTGCAGTTAGCGACTTTTCGAGGTACTCCGTACCCTCGACCTCAATCCATACGGACTTCCGCGAAAGCGCGTGCTCGATGCTAATTAGACATTAAAACTACAACGGAATCCCGCGATCCCGCGACCGGATTTTATAAAACGTAACAGATCTTTACTTCACATAAATGAATAAAAAATAAAACTGAATCTTTATCACCGTGAAAAGCGAGCACCGCGATGGCGCGCCGTAAAATCGCCCGAACATTTCTCATAGAGATACAGCTGCCATTTATACGTCAAACCTGATAATCTCAAACTGACTAACTCTTTTACATCTTGTTCGCGGTATCTGTTAACGTGACTTTTGGAACTCGTAATTTCATGATTTCAACAAAGTTTTCACGAGTCCTTCTGCCTTCTTTAAACCTCAAAAAATTTTGCAATATTTCTTTCATCCTTTTTAGAACGTACAGATATTTTAACGTTTCGTTAAAATGTAAAACATTTGCGTGAACGATGGAAGAGAGATAGAGGCTCTAGGGGCGTCCCGAATAGGATGTGGAACAGAGCGTATTACGTGAACATAGTTACTGGTCAATAAAGCAGTAATCAAACCGGTCTATGCTCTAATCATAATTTCCTAATTACGATTAGCACCCCGTGGTGATCGTAACGTTCCTCTCTGCAGTGGTGTGAATGCAGTGTGGAAGTTTCCAGTTGCGCTATCGATTTCCACGGAGCCACCGTACATCCCCCATTCAGAGAATTTTCTCTTGTTTCACTTTCGCTTTAATCTTTATACAGTTACATTCGTGCGAAAGGAGGATCCGGCTGATTGGTGCCGATTTTCGCGGAAAGGCGAAGATACCGGATTCGTCATTTTTGGATCATTTAACGCTCAAAAGACGCAGCGATGTTTTCTTTTATTCTTCGTCTCTCTTTGCGGCTATAGGATACAAAGTTATAACGGCCAAAGTTTTTCTTTGTTTACTGCCGGGAGCTCAAACTTTATTTTATTGGGAACGAGGGTAAGATAGGAGTCGTTGCATAGCTATGTGTGCGTGTGTCGCGGGAGATTTGATAATGGACGTGGAGTGTATCGATTGTAAAGCTTAAACTGTTGGTGGTGCGTATCGTTGCGAAAAAGCAATCTCTTGTAACAAATAATAAACTGAAACCTGCTATTATTTGAAATATTGCTTCAATATTAACCCCTCTCAACGTAGCTCGAGTTCGGTTGCGATATAATTATATATTATATAATTATATTGCCGTCGATCTTGATGGCTTTTGATGGTTCTGTTTTGAAACAAGTGCTGCGTTATAAAAACTGATCGAGAAAAGATTACAAATATTTATAAACTGTCAGTGTGAGTTATAAAGCGCTGCCTTGCTGTAGAAAAGTAACGAAAACAATCTGAACAATCTGATATATCGTCTGTAGTCGGCCGCACCCTGCACCCTTTTAAGATGCATAATTACAACGATTGATTTCTGACCACTTCTTCGTCCAATAACGGACAAGCAGTAAAGCCCGAACGGCTGCTATTATCATTAATGCGAGATCTCGAACAGTGTTAAACCTCTTAGATGAAATTTGCATAATGCACAAGCAGGGTTGTAGAGGATAGAAGAGCATTTCGGGACAGTTGGGCGTAAAGTCGCTATTTTCTCGCATGACCGCTATTATACGTATCTAATTGAACACTCTTATGCACAGGCATTCGTGAAATTTGCATGCAATAACGACCCATTATTTTTCATTGCAAAATGCTCTTAACGCGCGGCGCGAGCTCAGACCATGGTTCTCCATAAATTCCACGCTAAGTTACATCAACGTGGAAAATCGTTTATATCTCGTTGCCCTGAATTACCAAGCGTAATGAAATTTATTAACGACCGACGAATAATCGCGTAAGTCAACAAAATTAAGAGGTTAACAGGGTAATCTCGCGATGAATTTCATTAATAATCTTCCTCCCGTGATGCGTGACAAGTCAAGTTACGTAACCGACAATCTCTGGAAGAAAATTATGGAGTTTGGATCTTGATCGCCGCGATAGACAAGTCGAGATCGCTATAGTATACGGTTTTATTATCCCGTGGCACTTTTATGAACTGTCGCGCAAACAGGAAACGCGACGTCGCGCTAAAAGAGTAATGGAAGAAATAAAATACGCCACATGGGGGAGAAACAGAGAGACAGAGAGAGAGAGAGAGAGAGAGAGAGAGACGGGATCTTGCCTCTGTCTAGTGTGAATAGTCTCTTTATCATTTGCATAGGAAGTAGAGAGGAGCACGAACGACGCGTAGCAAATCTTATTGCTGGATCGGGAGAGGGTTCTCGTAGAAAGAAAATAGAGCCATGAAGAAGATTAGAGAGAAATCTCCTGGCGGGAAGCACGTTTTGTACACTCGATATGGAGTACACGATACGTCGCGGTTGTATCGCGTTTCTTATTCGCGAGGGAAGTCGCATTATCGGAAATTCGTCGATCGCACGATTGCAGTGACGTGCGCTCGAAGAGCAATGTTGAATCGAGAGCTGTGTGATATAAGCGTCTCATTAGACCGCGATGACAATCAAGAGTCAGAACAGAGAGAAAGATGTCGAGAATATAATATATAATTTATAATGCAGCCGCAACACGGCCTCACTCGTGTTACTATAAGAGAATGTACTAATTTTATTGCTTCCTTTTATTCTCGCTGCTTTGCGCTGCAAATTGAGAATGATACTTCTTCATTTCTATGGCTTTACAAGCGCTCCATTGAGCGTTGTCGAGAGTCGTGAAACGGAAAGCCGAAGCCTAACTTAAACGACGCACTTTGACTGCGATAGTTAACTCAATTACACTTTCGGGCGATTTGGATTGCCGCGGTAATGGTGCGTACATGGGAAGCTGCAGTAAGATTGCCCTTTGTCCTTGTGTGTTACGCGTCGCTCCTGACTCGGAAGAACCGGGTGTACTTGACATCGCGAATATTGCGTTCGCGGATTAGATACCTCGCGTGAAACTTGCCTTGTATCAAGAAATGTACCTTCGTGAGAGAAATACGAACACGGCAAATTGTAAAAAATTTAAACAGAATCGAGGAACAGTTTTTTCCAAGCGATCCGGACGCCGTTTGCGTCCGTTTTTATTGCACCATTGGAGTAACGATTAGCGCATCAGGAAATATCAGTCTCCATCGCTGGACGACGTCGTAAAAAAGAGAAATACATGTGAATTCTGCTTATATGTATCCGCCGTCCCCTGCCAGTTACTCGCATCAAAAGCGCACGAAACCAGCTCGTATCTTTTGTAAGTGTCGTTTGTGGCTCATGTGACGCAAAGTAGTAAAAGATATAGACCGGATACGGCGCGAAATGACGCCGCTTTAAGCTCTGCAGATGATTCCCCGTATTGCGATCGATCGGGCCATGTTTAGAGAGCAGTTTCTCGAACTAACAGTTTTTATGTTTGCCACGAATTATTTATTGATAACACTGGCGCAATACTTGCCGATAAGTATCACAAATACAATTTCGTTCGTGAATGGCGTGATGACTAATTGATTTTCAATAAAGCGTCACGTTATTTCTATTTCTTGATTTTTATGATTTGTTTTACAATAAGTAATTTTTACATTGTGTTGCATGTCGGAAAAGCAGTCACTAGAATCTACGGGGTAAAATTGTCGGTCAGCTTGTCGCCATACACGCTCTTACGAGCGCAAAAGTTAAATCGCGAATTTTATTTTCATTATCTGTCCGCAGGGGCGATCACATTCTAAACATCCCAGATAGCCATCGGATTTCACGATAAATCCTATTAACGGCATGGACCGGCGCAAATGCATCAGTTCTCTTCCTATATTCAACGGTTATCCGCCATTACAATTCATCCATATGCGCAGACAATTCGATCGTAGACAAAGCGACACAGCTGATCCGTAACGAATCGCTCGAGGACGAGTACTAATCGTAGAACATTGTTGGGAGAAGCACGATTGTGCTAGGAAACTAGAAATGATTTGGTGCATTTATGTGTGTATGTACACATCTCTCTCTCTCTCTCTCTCTGTCTGTCTGTCTGTGATGTATTAAGATAGCCACTGTGTTAATCGCATTTGAATGAGATGCCTTCGAAGCTGCATTGCTGCCTGCTTCCTGTAACAATCGGATTTCGCAGGATTGCGAAATTGCAAGTGTATTTACGCTATAGATGCTTTAAAGCCATATTAAAAGAATAATGCTCCTCATAAAGGAAGAGAAGGCTATTTCTCTGGCTAGTTGTAAGGCGACGTCGAGTTTAATTCTCGAAAACTCGACCGCTGGAATCTCGCATTTAAACTCTGTCCGGATTCTTAAGCAAAGTTTGCAGGATCCACCGCCAAGCATGGATATCGAGTATGCTTATCCCGCGACTTATATCCTTGTTTCTTTTCGGTCTCCACGTCCCTCGTTTATATGGAGGGTTGATCGTGAGTATGGCAGCGATGACGACGAACAAAAGCACGAATGGAGATGAGATCGAGACATGACTTGTCCTCCATATTTAACTTCCCGAGAATGCTCATCCACGTATATCACTCACTTAAAGTGTTGTTATGAAAAATTATTACGTAAATATGAATAAACAATAAACTTTTTACAAGTACGTACTCTGTTACATCGCAAGTATTAGATTGGTGTAAGAATAATCGCAGTTTTTGCTATTCAACTTGATAATCGCAATTAGTTTTGCACCAATCTAATATTTTATTGGTGCAACGGCATCTGATGTAGTAATCATTACTCATAGATTTTAAAATATAATAAAATTCTTTGCCGACTAACTAGAATATTATTCTGAAAGATTAATTTCCTAGCATAATTGAGATATATGATATTTTTCAAGCGTAATGCCAAATTGGTCCCGCCACGAAATTACGAAATGGCTGTGGCGCGCACATCCTGTTTTTTCGAATCCAAGGCGCGGTAAAGGCAACAATTTCCGTCCAGTCCGTTTGAGTTGCGCGCGAAGCGGTCCTGGTGTGGATTTCGCATGCTGTGATGAGCTTATCGTTTTGGCGTAAAGGCGTTATGCGGTTGCGATGACAACGATGAAATATCAAGTAAGGGGACGCATAAAGTCCCACGAGTGGAAACCAGGCGGGTCCCGGTGGATTAAGCCAGCCGAAAATGTGGCCGCGTTTTCGCGCACGCCGCCTGCGGTTCACAGTTCACAATAAATTCCAGCGCATTTCGGCTGCTCTACTTGTTACCTACTTATAGTTAACCGTCGCGTACGTGCGCGCACCATGGAATTATATCCTCTGGTCGAGTATACGGTACATGAGTGTGCAGCGCGAGACCGTAAAATTATAATGTTGCTGGCGTTTCTAATTTCGTTGAATATACACGACGTTTCGTGAAACACGCCGGCTCGCTTAGCGATGCACGCGTGCGGATGCGAATCATACGCGAGATACACGGAGACTAACGTATTCCGTAACATTAAATATCTGTGAGACGTCATAGAGAGATCACAAAGAATATTATAACGCGCATTTCAACGCGCGTGTTACAGTCAACGTTTGCTCGCCGGCAATGCGATTTATCGTTTCGATAAGAACAAAGCGCCGTCCGGTCGCGCGAATTATCGTCAAGCCGCAATGCACGATCGATGCTAAAAGCTGCACTGCCGTATTTTAGGAATTGTGCTCGGGCGCCAGTGATGCGGTATTTACCATCGAGAATTTTTTGTTAGACGATCGCACATGGAAGAATGGGTGTAAAAAGTTGCTCCTCTTCTTCATATGACATTTATTACGTGCTCAAATGCACTTTGTAGCTCGTTAGTTCACGATGTACCTTCAATCGTGCGGCAAGCCTCGCTAGCTTTTGCTACACGAGTCCTCGGTCGCTCTGAACGTGCAACCAGCACAACCGGGAAGAAGGAGCAAAAAGAGAGCGGCAAAATGGACGGGAAGAGACGAGAGCTAAAAAAAAGCGTTAAAAGAGTACTAAAGTACCGAACACCGTCTAGAGCTTATCCATGTGCACTTGCGCTCGAATAGAGCGAGCAATTCCGGGCAACATTGGCCCGAAATTTAAACGTCGCTTGATTTCACCGTCTTGTAAAACACCAATTGCCCTCGCGCGAAACATCCGGAATACACAATGTTTCGCCCTCGTCGAAAAGATACGTCGACGTGAACAGACAAAATTCATTGGCGCACGTGCACGCTATGAATATAAACGTTTTAAACACAGCTGCATCGATATCGTATCGTTCTAATGCGGTGCATATATACATTTTATATATTGGGTTGTTCGGAAAGTAATTTCGTTTTTCACAAAGAGATGTCATTAGTCGCGTTCCTCGATACTTAACTTTACTCTAAGCGGCAAATTCGTTTTATATTTTGACAACTGACATTTCAGACGTCATTTAGTATCTTATTGTGTTGCGATCTGTCAAGTATTTTTGTTTGGCATCACTCAAACATGGAAAATCAAAGTGAGCATTTTCTAATATTTTGCTTTTTTACTACCGAAAGGGTAAAAATGCAGTGCAAGCGAGAAAAAAAATTGTGTGCCGTGTACGGAGAAGATGTATTGAGTGAACGTCAGTGTCAGAATTGGTTTTCGAAATTTCGTACTGGAATTTCGATTTGAAAGATGCACCACGTTCAGGTCGGCCAATTAAAGCTGATGACGGAAAATAAAGGCTCTGGTGGATGCAAACCGTCGCATAACAACACGCGAAATTGCTGAAAAGTTAAATTTATCGAATTCGACCGTTTACGATCATTTGAAACGCCTTGGATTCGTTTCAAAGCTCGATATTTGGGTTCCACACAATTTAAAGGAAATTGACTTGATTCGACGCATTACCATCTGCGATTCATTGTTGAAACGTGAAGAAAATGAACCATTTTTTGAAGCGAATCATAACTGGAGATGAAAAATGGATTGTTTCAACAATGTTAAGCAAAAACGATCATGGTCCAGGCAAGATGAACCTGCTCAATCGACATCTAAGGCAGATATTCATCAAAAGAAGATCATGCTTTCTGTTATGGTGGGATTGGAAGGGAATCGTATTTTTCGAGCTACTACCAAGCAACCAGACGATTGATTCGAAAGTGTATTGTCGTCAGCTGGATGAATTGGATGCTGCATCAAGCAGAAGCGACCGGAATTGGCGAATAGGAAAGGTGTCGTATTCCATCACGACAATGCCAGACCACACACAAGTTTGGTCACTCGCCAGAAGCTTTTACAGCTTGGATGGGATGTGCTACCACACCACCATACTCTCCTGATCTGGCACCATCCGATTACCATTTGTTCCGGTCTCTACAAAATTCTTTGAACAATGTAAACTTCGATTCAAATGAAGGCGTCAAAAATCACTTGCTTCAATTTTTTGTCAATAAGGAGAAGGACTTCTATGAGCGTGGAATCTTAAAGTTGCCAGAAAGATGGCGAAAGGTAGTGGAACAAAATGGCCAATACATCACTGAATAAAATTTATTCTAAATATGAAAAAACCGCCTTTCATTTTTCCTTGAAAAAACGAAATAACTTTCCGAACAACCCAATATATATATATACACATATATATGTATATATACATACGATGCATTTAATTGCATAATCTATATTTAAACAACTTCGGGCTAAATATTTGGAGAAGAGATCGTAGCCTATCAAAATCCGACGATATGTCAACGCGAGCTTTAACATTCGGTCATTCGGACAATATCGCTTTTTACAATGTTATTTTCGATAAAGGAGAACCAGCGTAAAACTGCGAGAGAGCAACAGTATTTTCTGAACGAATTCAATTATTTCTTTAATCGTTGGAACGGTGTAGTCAAGCAGCAAACGAAAATGCCAAACAAAGTTTACGCTCTTGACGAAACACACCGTCAGCATTGCATTCAGCGCGCAAACAACTTGAAACATTTTCCGCTCGAAAAAAAGCAATTACTTGTTAGACGTATTAGTCGCAATCACTTTTCCGCGTGGATGAAACGAGAGCGCGCAAAATATCGAGGCATTCGGGGCTTGTTAATGAATTTCAGGTAAAAAATTATTACGTATCTTTTCGTACTCGAAATAATAAAATTTCCCAATTCCCGACGGTATATAACGAAGCATTTTTAATTGCTGATATTTTATAACAGCACCCTGGAGGTGCAAATGGAACGCGTTTTTATAGACGAGTTCCATCCATAATGTAAATAACGCCCGGGAATAATCCCGCGTGAGATCAATAAATCATCGGATTTATACAAATTCCGCGCCTGCATCATTTCGGTTGTATTATTATAATCCATACAAGTAGTATTTAAAGCTCGTTACTTATGCCATGATTGATATCAGAATATGGAATATAGATTAAATATACGTTGGCAAAATATATCTCATTGCTTTTAGCTAAAATTAAATATTGAAACACAAATGTGAATCGTTTAAAATACTTTTTACACGATTTCTCATGAAATTGTATATACTCGACGATCTTATCTGGATTATCTGTCATTGGATAAACGATAATTTTCAACGCAAATGTAGACAGTCGCGTATAGAAAGAGATAATAATATAAAAATTAGTACAGTATGAATGTGTGTACGATGCAAAAAAGCGATTGATAAATTCACTTGTGACAAAGAAAAATGGGACTCATTTGCAGCGAGCGGTTCTCGATCTCAAAGTCAGAAGAAAAATGGATTTCTTGTACCTGCCGCGAGGAATGGACATAAATGTAGATCTACCTGTACAAATGAAGGACCATTTTTCATTTGGCGGCTCTGTGATTCTGCCAATGACTTTTTACGATAACTCGACCGAAATCTGCGATAACTAACTTCAGTGCGAGATATCAAACGTATACGTGTACCGCGCTACTCGAAAACCGATAAATCATATCCTTGTATCCATTCTCGTAAAATATCGGCCCGGCTCATAGGCTGCCTCACTTTATCTCAGAAACCGGATATGGGGATACTGGATATATCGATGTGACTAATTTTTCGACATATTTTCCTATCGGAATAAACCTTTTATGGCTATACATCATATGATGGCAAACAAAAATGTAGAGAGATAGTAAATAACAATCACATATTTTGTTGCCCTGACAGCATTTTGTTTATAACAACAGAATTTTCATTTTACTTGTTGCAAGAGTCCATCCAAACATTAACCTATTCGTTCAATAATATATGACTTCGGGTTATTAATATTTTATTTCTTGTATTACGACAGTTGCAAAAGTACGTTTTATAACATTAATACGCACAACGCGTACGTAACAAAGGTTTCTATACCGACAATACCGGTGTATTTTAATCATTTCACTGAAATCACACGAGTTTTTACGTAACAAATCGAAGGGTGCTATCATCCTTCCGCTAATCGATAAACATAATTATTCCATGTCAGTTTCACGACGTAAAAGTCTGCGCCGAAGACAAAGCTTTGTGTACCAGAGTCGCAGAACAACGGAGGAAAAAGAGCTACCGGAATCAGCAACCCTCCAGCAATAAGCTATAGATCATAAAGCACCGCGCGACGAAGATTGATTAGTGCAGATTCATTTGTTCGCTGACTTTTCTCTTATTAACTCTCGCCGTAGAACGATAATGTGATTATTATTCCCGAGGAAATTTCGGTACTTTTAATGAGCGGGTAGATTTGACAGAGAGATTATCCCGGAGCGCGCGCGCGGAAATACTAAAGTTCCCTAACAAGATGATTATAAAACTCGTTAATATCCTTGCGTTACCCGCATAATTATTTTTCAACAGCCCTCAACAGCAAAGATTAGACATCATAAATTCAAAGCTCGCGGTGAAAAGATCACCGAAGATTTTAATTCCAATGTACATGAAATCCAATTGGTGAACGAATAATTGTTACAAGCGTGCATACAAGTTAATAACGCCGTAAATATGCATTACGTTCATGCAATAGCAGGCGCAATGGACTTGTCATAAATTGAATTCTCGCTGATTTGATGTCGATATTAACATCCAGTGAAATGCGCAAACTGCACGAAACATTTCGAAATCGCGGAAAATGCAGCATTATGCGCATGTATGTATCGCGGAAAATGCAGCATTATCGCGCGTTTGACGTTATCCAAGCTCTTACCCGATTTGTTGACCGCCTTGCGGCGGTCTCCCTCGGTTGGGGGCCCTCCCTAGTGGTCCCCGAGTGGTTGTGCCTTCTAACCGCCAAAATCCAGCGCTGTGACAGCTAAAAACCAGAGATCCACCGTCGTTAAACCGCGACTGAAATCGTCGCAAGCGATGCGATGCGATGCGACGCGATTGTGACGGCGCGAAGGAATTTCGGAAAACCGCGAATTTTCTCGTTCGTCGGCGCGTCCCACGTAAATCATTTCGCCGCACGCTATGATGCATGAGTGTGTCGTGTAAATTTAAGCGCACTGTCATGCGCGGGGACGCGCTCAATGGTGATACTCGGCGACTGCGACAGGTATTCGCGAAGGCGGTCCGATCGACGGCAATTTTTGGCTGAGTTACAGGATGACTCGGATGCGTGGGACTCTGTGATTAGTTGGCCAAAAACGCTGTCAGGTACGGAAAACGCGGAAAAAAATTAGTCGGATGTTCGTGGGTGACGATTAACGGTGTTGGACGGTTCTAATTAACGTAATGGTGCGCTGGAGGCGCTGAGACTCCGGAAACGCCGTCGCGAGAGAGACATTGCTGTGATTTACGCTTCCCGCGTATTTCAATATTACACCATTATGGTAGAAGAGATGACGCAAAAGGGAGATGTACGTTACGTAGTTCGAAATTACCCATTGTCTGATTAAAAAAAATAATCTCGCGGTTTGCGCGACGGTGAACGAAACGCGGCGGCGACATTGCAGTGAATGCGGTCAACGTTAAATCAGTCTCTCTCCCTTTTTCCTCCCTCGAGTGTATACTCCACGCTCGATGTACCCAACGCGATTGACTGAGAAACCAATTTTCGAATAAACGCGGAACTCATATTTTTCATGGGTTTTTGTAGTTCGTGCTTGTAACGTACGCAAGCTACGTTTACGCGCCAAAATATTCATAGGCCCCTCGTTCGCCAGATCGTCTTTTCCGATGTGGCCATTAAGGTTTTTGCGCCGAACGATCGAAATCCGCAATATCGCTATCCTCGCGTTAGCGAAAACGCAAAATACCATACGAAATACGCATTTATCGCGCAGGAATTTAATCAACAAATATTTGCGGAAACTACGAGCCATTGTCATCGCGCGGAATTATTATATTTTAACGAATTTAACAACGAATTTCAAGTTGCGAGACTACAACTATGTTAAAGTTCGATGGAGAATCATCCCGCATATCCACGAAGTTTACGCTTCTCGAGGATCCTCTTCGCGAGAATAGTCGGCACTAAACAATTGCCGCGGCTGTTAACCATTGCACCATTATTTTTCTTTTTTCGCATTTCTCGTTTCGAGAGTATCATACGTTCGTGGAACACTTCTCGAAAATACCAAAGTACTTCGGTCTCACGAGTGGCATTCGTTTCTCTCGCCGATGCTCTCTGGACCCGAGCCAAGCAGAATCATGCACTTTGGGAATCGGTTGCGATAATCGGCCGAGCCAGATTCACTCGCTGAAGAGGAACGAAGAAGACGAAAGAGTCCGCACGCTCTTGTGATTCTCGCGCTGCAATTTTCACGTTAATCACATTATGATATCTCTCTGATCGCGTTTTCGTCCCATGATTGTTCCTCGGCGAATTCTCACGTTCTGGTCGCTCAATTTACATCGGGATCGCGTAGATCGGACATCGCTGTTGTTCTTGATGCAATAAAAAGCATGAAGGCACCATCAGGGCGGGAGGAACGCGGCGCGGTGTTGCGGCCGGTGAATAAGGATGAATGAGCGGCCGCGTTGCGGAGGAAAAAGCGGAAAATAGAACGGCGTGTCGCGCGGAGGTTGATGAGGATCCTTTCTCCGTCGCGGCCGTTGGCGGATATACAGCGGCGGAAAAACTGTAGCGGGAACGAAGCGAGTAATTGGACACCGGGTGGCCATATTAGAACACGCGGAGACAGACGGAGATGGAGAACGGGGGAACGACGAGAGCGTTGGAGGCGGTGGAGAAACGGAAGAGGGAGAAGATAGAAGGGAAAAGAGAAACTGAGAAAGTGAAAGAGAAAGAGAGAGAAGAAGAAAGAGAACGAGAGAAATAGGGAGAAGGAAGACGGAGATTCGGTGAACGAAGTAGAAATGCGATGGCGAGATCGGTACAGGAGTGAACGAGTTGACGAGAAAATGATACGAGAGAGATAAGTACAGAGCCGAGGTAAAAGGTGAGCCTTTAAAAGACGGAAGTAAGAGGAAGTAGGAGATAGCGGCAAGATCGAGCACACAGAGGCACAGAGGCCCGGAGGATTCGTGATGACGAAACGTGCAAGGTAGGGAAAGGTAGAGAGAAACGCGGTGACGACAGAGGAAAAGCGGAGGAGGAGAAGGAGAAAGTGGGGGAGGAGCGACAGTGGAGTAAAATAGAAGGTAGATGGCGAAATCGGGTACGGTCGGGAAGATGAGTAAAAGGAGAAGTAAGAAGAGAGAGAAAGAGAACGAGAAAACGGGAAAATGAGGCTAACCAAATTAATAAAAATCAACGTAAATCAAATATGTATGGATAAATATAAAAGAGACGACACGTTTATAAGAAAAGAAAAACTAATAAAAAATGAAACAGATTTGAAATAAATATCAAACGTACTGTAATAATAAGCGCAAATATTTTCGTTCCGCAAGTGATCATTTTACGAACAATATTTACAGCACCGGAAAGGAGCTCAAAGAAAATCAAACAGGATGGTAAATTATATAGAAATAGAAATAGAAACAAAGCATTCTGAAGAAACAACCGGTGATAAGTTGTAACGGAAAAGCATAGATTCGGGACGAAATAATCAAAGTGGAATGAAATGTTTAAGTAAAAGGCGGTAAGGCCGTTGGTTAAAAGAAAAAGCGAAATGAAGATCCTTCTGCCGCAGGAAGAGAGAGAGAGAGAGAGAAAGAAAGAAGGGGAGAAAGAGTGAAAGGAAAAAAAGGGAACAAGTTGAACATTTTAATGAGAAGCTGCGTAAAAGCTACGAAATTAGCAAGCAAAAGTGAAACGAAGCCGGTGCTAACTGACGACAAAAAGACCTTTAATAGAGTCAGAAAATTCTAAAATTTGTCGGGCGCGCAGAATTCGCATTGGGAACAGCGTAAGAAGCTAAAGTGAGATGTTCTTGGACAGGTTCGGGTTAAAGAAGATAAATGTATCAAAGACGAAGAAGACAGGAATGGGACGCAGGATCGTGCGAAGGAGTCACCAGTGAATCAAGGACAAGCGGAAGGACGAAAAGCGAAATTGAAGAGACAGGAAGAAACGTGGCGAAAAATTCGGCCAGAGGATTCGCTGGACGATGACGAGCCTTGCGCTGACTTATTTCATTTTCAAAGAGAGTGGCGAGATGTTTGAGGACAGCTTTAAAGATAGTAAAGGAATGAACATAGAAGAACAGACGTGTGTGTAGATCCAAAGAGGCTCTCGCGCCATCGCCATCATCGCGATTTAACGTTGCTCACGCGCGTGCGCTCGCGCGATACCGTTTTAGTATCCCAGCGCACCGGTGCGTATTATCTAACACTTAAAATTAGACGGCGACGGCGACGACGACGACGATGACGACGACGACGACGACAACGACGACGACGACGACGACAGTGACGACGGTAGATAGAAGAGATCCTCTCTGAGATGGTCCATAAAGGGAGGATGGCAACCGGGACGAATGGAGATCTCCGGTGAACGCGATTCCCGTGGATCACGCATCGTGATGCACCGCACTTGCACTTGATCGACGATATCACGTGGAACTTTTCCCCGCGACACTTTCTTTTTTATCTTTTTTTATCTTTTTTACGGCACTACATAAGGCACGATGCGCTCGCGCTCGTTTATCCCGGTCTGTTTGCGATCTCTTTCTCCCTTTCTCTCTCTCTCTACGTATTCCGGCCTTACTTTCCGCCGTTTCGCTCTAAGTAGTGTGGTGTTTATCGTATGTGATGTGGATGATGAGGTTGCCGATGACGAGGTTTACTCAGACGCACCGCGTTCGTCCGGGCCGGCTGGCCGCCCGTCTCAGAGTGAATGTCTTATTAGTTATTTCGGGTTTAGCTACTTCGCCGCTCCTCGTTCCACCTCCTTCTTTTCTTGATCTTCTGCCCGAACAACTCTCCCCTTTATCTCTCCTGACCGTCCCCCGTCGTCATTCTCGCTACCCTCTCAACCATCGAACTCGATTTGCATCGCGCCATCAGCCGTGCAAGCACGAAAGCTCGCGCGGATCCCACCGGCTCAGTGCTTGCGACGAATTCCCAGCGAAGTGTTCCGCGAGATCGACAAAATCCAGATCAAGATCCATTAGGATCAAACTCGACGTTGCTGGGTGACTGGACGACTCGTAGATCCGATTCGGTCGATCCGATTTCGTCGATCCGATTTGGTCAAAGCACCATTCGCGCATTCTCGTGCAGAAGAAACCCTTCTTTGGAAGATCAGCCGCGAAGAAATTCCTCTTTGTCCTTGAAACAACCTCGACGAGGCTTTTGACGAGTGCATTTCAAGTATTCGATCGTTCGCACGGTTCTCACCCCCTCGTTGCGAGCACGAAAGCATTCGAGATATTTTCTCTCTGCTCTTGGCGCGATTATATCTTGTTGTTGCTTATTCATTCTGAAAAAGTAAGATGTGCAGCGTCAATGGCTCTCCTCTTTCTTCTCTTTATGTTTTTTAAGCACAAGTCGAGCATGATCGTCGAAAATACCATGTGACGTGAATGTTTGAGATATCGTGAATGTTTGCCGCTTTTTAACCGCACTAGATGCTAGCTAGGTGTCCCGTGTCCCGACATGAATCCTAGTCCCGTGAGGACCGATCCTCGCGAGTGCTGAATATGTCTGAAGATACTTCTCTTCAACTCCTAGATATGAAAGAGGCGACGTTTACGACTGCGTGTAACTTCGTCTTTTTGCCTCCGGTTATTCCCAATTGTTGTTTTTACAACACTCAATTTTTCTCTCGCGGCGGAATAATACGCGCGTATATGTTCTCGTTTCACCTGTATTTTAATACAAGTTATAAGAAGGGGGCAGATTTGCTGGTTAGATACCGCCTGGAGAATTCCCTTGTAAGGGAAACCGATCTGCTGCCCGGAACGTTAAACTTTATCGCGCGATAAGGCTGTCCATTTTATGAGAATTAAAAAGATTCCGCATATCCCCCTTCGGGAAAGGAAACTTTAAATTCCTAAACAAATTGTGATATAAATTCTTTTAAATGTTGATTTCTGATTCTGCTCTACTGTTTTGTGTATAAACAATGCAGTAGAAAGCGTAATGTAAAAATATGTAATAAAATTATAAAAATGCGATATTTTTCTGCGGTAAAGATAACGAAATATTTATGAAAAATTTATATATATTTTAATTGCGACTACCTTTGTTCATTATTCACCATAAATGCATTTGCCCATTGTTGTTTAAAATAAACTTCGTTTGTATACAAAAGAATCGAATAACTGTCGATATATTTTTATTAAAATATATATTAATAATTATAAATTGCCAGGTGTGTCGACAAAAGAAGAGTTATTGTTAAAATATATACATTACATATATTCTGATGAAAAAGTTAAACGAAATCATCTATATCTGGCGATTTTGCGCTGAACAAGATTACATTTATTCAAGTCTCCGTTAAATTTAACCGAGACGGGATGAAACCGAGGTGCGCTCGTGCTTGATATTGTTAGCATCGTGACAAAGATCTCACCTGCGAAGTTGATAATGAACGGAAACTTTAAATTGTATCGATTAACTCGCCGGTAGAGTCACGTTCGCGTACAAGGGTGGTAAAGGGTGGGAAAGGCTCTTTCTGCGCTCGCGCTCGCGCTTGGCATCGGTGGCGTTTCCTCTCCCAAATGCGGCTGATGTGTTAAAAGAGGTCTCGTTAAAGTATGTGACCCGTTACCGTGCCCGAGAGGAGGACGGAGAGTTTAAAAGATGACAAAGTGGTGCCGGCGCGTTATGTACGGGCTGCAGGTTGCTCGACGTAACGACCCTTACATCCCCATTTATGGCTTCCTATCCTTTCAAAAGCCCGATAATAAATGATAGCGAGAGTAGAACGCAAGTTTCTTCAAACTAGAGAGAGAGAGAGAGAGAGAGAGAGAGAGAGAGAGAGAGAGAGAGAGGAAGGGAGGAGGGGGAGCAGAGAGGGCAGCAGGAAAGAAATAAAAAGAAATGACTTTTTCTATAGTTTGCACCAACGGTTATTACGTGCGGAAAATTAGTTCGCGAATCGTTACGTGTTGCCGATAACGTTTGTCTCGTCGTTGCTGAAGAGCTTCCGACACGCTCGACAAAAAAGATCGCCGAAGTTTCGTGCTTATCGTTCCATGGGTTATCTATGTCAGAACAGACCTGTTTCGCGAAATCTACATTCTTCCTGGTCTACTATAGCTAACGCGATAGTTGATAACGATTATACTACATAGTTTCCTCGAGAACATCTCGCCGGAACAGGCTCGCAACAGACGAAACATCGTTTCCTCGCGCGCACAATAAAGCGGAAGACAGTAATAAAAGGGAACAAGCGGTGACCGCAGAAAGCATGTAATGTAATATAATGTAGAACAAATGCGACGTAACGAACGAAAGAAGAACGAAATGAGAAAAGAACAGCGAATATTGCTCGCATGTAAAAGACCGAGACATCAAAGCTTTCAGCGAGGTACAGCGCGCGCACGACTGAAATTTCAGTTAACTGAAACTGTGCGAGCAATATGTAATGACAGCAAGGGAGAACACAAGACACTACCAAGAATTATCGATTGTTTGCGCAATATGATATTCTCAATATCGAATAATATATTACCAATGCGCACTTTTCAGGTAATTTAATATTTCCTTGCTGAAACTTTTAATGAGAGTCTGATTACCGGTCAACAGGAATTATTTGTTTAACAAGTATAGAATTTCTATAAAATAATATTTTACAACGTTTAACTTATGCTTACCTCGAGAATTTTAATTACATTAATTATAATTAAATATCTCGATTATATTATGCATTACTCTGATTACCACTTTTCTTTGCTGAAGCTCTTCTCTTTGCCATGCTTCTGATTGTCGGCAATTTATTTATTACAGAACGCGGTCCAACTCTACACAATAATTGGAAAATCTTCTTCTCGGCCAACGATAAATCTTCCGTTCGAGCAAAGCAATAAATCTTTTAACCAAGCGCTACCAATGATCCTCTCTATCGTAAGTGGTAATAACCCAGTCTGGCATGTGGGCGAGCTCGTTGCTTCGCCAGATTGTCACAAGATAAGACGACTCCTCTTCTTATTGTTACTGACACACTCGCTGACTTTGGTGTTTCCTCATAACTCCGCCCTTTCATCCCCGACGTATTGCGCTGAGGAGCCCGCGGGATTAAACGAAAGATTATATTGCGGTCGCAATAAAGGGGAACGACGCGCACGAAAATTTACACAAAGTATGCCACGTGTCGCACTCAGGCTCTTGTAAATTTACGTTCCTGACATCGCGTCGCCGTACGTGTAAATCTCTTTTACATTTTCTTCTATGTAGAACACAATGAGAAACGCACGCACGCGGAACACTTCGCCGACAAGTTGGTTAACCCACAAGTTCCCTTCTCTCTTTAAGTGAATTCCGAATCAACGGCGCAAGCGGCGGTGGCGTGGATGTCTCTTAGAAAAATCAAAGACGACAGCTGGGATTTGAATCTTGGCCCGTTTAATTGGATTCCGGAACTCGGTTACGGCGTAGGTCGACTCAGGAATTACCGGATTACTTGTCAATGGCAAATTCCTTGAGAAAATTCGAGGTAAAATACCGAATAAATCTGGACACGTGGAGAGAATTTCCGAAGAAGATAATTAAATGATTTCATAAATTAAGAACACACGCTTATAAGAAATAATCGAACAGAGATCGCGACTTGTACATATAAAACCAATAAAATTCTGCGCCTCTTCTAGAAATTCACGCTATACGTGAAGTGCAGTGACATTTACATATGAAATCACTTTCGCGACCGTCTGATTACATTCACGAGGAGAGGCGCTTTCAAGATCCTCCGCGCAGATTTTCTTTACTCATCTCGATACAATCCCGGCGTCGCGCAATGCACTTCCGTATCTTTGTCAGTAAAAAAAGGAATGCGGATCGAAGAGGAAGGACAAATGAAATGGGGCGCTCTGTCGGAAAAACGGGATTGCGGTACCGTGACGCTCCTCAACCAGAGCGCCTTATCGCGCGAGTGCGACGACGATTTATTCGCTTGCCAAGAAGATCCCGGTTCGCTCATGAGGACACATATTTCGCGCGACATGCGCTTCTACCCACGCGTGTTACTCGCGTGCGGGCGAAACTGCACACGGAAAGTCTTTTCTCTTTATATTGCGGCTGTAAAAACTCCTCGAGCGATAGCGGTAACGGCATTTTCCGCGCGACCCCGTCCTCAACATCCTCGTCTGAAAACACATCGAACGGAATGTCGTCGCGCGCGTCGTTGCATCAGCGAGACTTCAGTGTCAGTCAGCTAGTCAGTCAATCAGTCAGTCAGTGAAATGTTCGCAGCTTCTAAAATGCATCTATGCAACGTGGCGCCGCGTCGCTCGATACGATTCGACTATCCGTCTTGTAATTCAAAGTTGTTGCCGCCGACTCGGCGAAACGAGATTTCGGCGTATCTTGGCGCTTATACGAGGACGTAGAATGAAAGACGTAGACGCTATCGGACGAAATTTAGTCGAATTATGCAGACGCGACTGAAAATTCGATGGCGTGCTTTCTGTAAGTTAAAGCTTTTGAAGAAAAAAAACTGTGATCTGGCGCGTTTGGAATGTCTGAACACTGATCGTAATAGTTCTCGTGGCACATTTCTCGTATCGCGTTAAATCCATGTTACCAGACATCGACACACGATCGCGCTAGAAATAATCTTTGGAAAGTTTTGGCAAGTTACTGTTACTGACGATATTAATATCTCCACGTGATCATTTGATCTGCGATCTCGCGAAGAGAACATTCGTCGGACAATTCCACGGCGTTTCGTAAGCGAATTCCATCTACTGGCATTCAACGATAATTTTGGTGAAATCTCATCGTTTCAGACATTGATCAAAACGGAAAATAATTCACCGAGGTTGCAGCCAACTCTTTCGCATAATGAAATTGCTGCAACTGCGAGATCAACATGTCCAAAATTACAAATGTGTACTCGCCTAATTCAGATTCGTCGCAATCGTGCTTTTATGCTCGTAACAATATAATTCTGAATGCGTCATGATTAATCAAAAGCTAACGAGCTATTATACTAATAGTATATCATAGAATAGTCCTACTTCCGCGAGACTTGTCATCGCTACATTGTCACATATCGTATTAAGGGTAAAGCAACGTTCGCAATTTAGTCACACTAAAGTACATGCTTGGTTACCTGTTTAGCGTCATGGTTGATGTATGTAGTTCCTGAAATTACATTATTCAGACTCAACAGAATCGATTGAATGTATTGGTTTTTTTCTCTTTGCGATTTTCAAAACGTCACTATTAAGTGAATAGGGTCGATCGATAATCGGACTGGTTCGATTGTTGCACCTGAGACGCGTATAACAGACTTGCAGATCGAATTTTGAAGTTCGCCATCGGTCACACCGCACAATGGACATTGTAGGGAGACCTGTATCCCTGCCAGGCATTTATCGTAAATGGCTACATGAGCCGAGACAAAGGGCCCGTCGAACTAACAATACGGCTGTACACGGTTGGCCAAACAGGTGTTTCCTGCCATGGACCTTCGAATTACGTCATATTATCCGGATGACTTATAGCGTATATTAATTACCAGCGGTCAAAATTAATTATTTTTACAAAGAATGCGTTAATTGTTTTATTTGATTGCATTAATTATTCATATTACTTTAGACAGTGATATTCTGTGCAATTAAATAACAAGATTGACATGTTTATAATTAAATGAAAGTAAAAAATACTCATTACCTGAGACATACCCTACTTTTCATGCGTACTTTTATAATTTCATAAAGGAAAATATTTATAAAATCATAATTAAATCTCTGTCTCTTCTATCATATCCTGAATTTAATTTTACGCCGTATTATCATGTAATTGAAATGTAAAAACTTTTAATTGTATATCTCATTATGCACATCGCGGATCTATCTTACGGTTCAAATTAGCATTACTGTGGGCTCCATGTGTTACGGTCCTGGCTGCTATTTTCGCTATCGCTCACGAGTTATTTATATCTGTAACGAATGTACGACAGACACGTTTCGTTGCCGGCGTAACTCCTACCTAATGGAAAATATATATTTCAATTTAATTTATAGCCGAACATCAGGATGGCGTCAGAATGGTCCGTTGTCACTTATCAACTACATATTGCTACGTAGGATTACCGTGTATGTATCGCGAGGATCGCAACCACATGTGTCTTATTTTCAGCTATCATCGCCCCGAGTTTTATTCATAATGCCAGCGAGAGAGCGCGACAGACTTAATTTCACCACCGATTCACGACTTTCGTCCGTTGCGAAACTTTGGACGTTTAGATTCACGCCAGCGACGAATCGCTTTCACACTTGGAGAATTAAGTACAAAAGAATCTGTATATTGTAGTTTTGCGAACTTTTCACGACGTATCGCCATTCTTCTGCGAAATAATTGTCGCATTTTCCGTAGAATATTATTGTCAGTAGTCTATTGTTGAATATTGTTAGGAAAATAAATACATTCTATATATTTTAGCTGATATCATTTTTCTCCGAATCATTTATACCAAAATTGGCAATATTACTTTATTTGTCTGTATTATGAATTTTAATATGAACTTTACCAGATATGGTTTTTTGATATAAGTAATGAAATCGATATGAATAACGGTAATAATATTGAATTATGGCAATATAGAATTATATTATTTCGTTATTATTATTTCGTTTGGATATAAAATATGTAATATGTTAAAGGTGTTAACGACACAGCGTAAACATATTTATATTAAATTATAATTATAAACAATTTATATCCTGTTATATACTAATTTTTATGAGTCAAAAAATATGTTAGTAGTAATGAATATTCTTAGGCATATTTAAATTTGTATTACGATAAAAATAATTATTGCAATGATAAACTTAATATGATTGTACAAAATATATATTATTTATTACATATTTTATTTAATCGTATTAATTTGATCGTTTCATTAAAATGTATACTACAAGTGCAGGATCCAATTACCGTAATTTGTGACTGAAATATAACGTTCTATTGTCTCTAAATGATAAACGTGATTAAACGCTTGTTATTTCCAATGTAATTAAACGCCCGGTATAATTAAAAAGGCAGTTCTTATAGCCAATTTCAGCGTATTTTCCTCTCAACTGCGTTACATGTCGTACAATAATTACTATATGTTAATCGTTTGATCGCCTAATTAGTTTATTCGCAATTGGACACACTCATAACTTATTAATTCAATCACGCGTTTATTATTAACTAGAAATTTAATAATCATTACAAGCGCGATTTTCTCACAGACATCGTCGGCTTTCAATTTTCGTTGGCCGTCCGCGATTTTATAATGTAAAATGCCACGCATTCATATTCATGTACGTGGAAAGGATAATTTATACCTACTCTACTATACATTTTGACGACCTTATCTGGCGTTCATTGTTCTCTCTTGCAGCATGGATTGGACTAAAATTCATCACCGTAGATATTTGCTAGTGAATACCTTTGTCATTGCAAACCGTCATTGCACGGTCCGTTAATTTTGCCGTGGTTGACATTGCGAGCACATGTCAAGTAATACGTTACGAGTGATTTGAATAGCATCGGCCTATATTAGAGAATGCATAATCCGTCGAGATAACTTGTATATTCAAATACACACACATATACACACACATACCCACACACAATCATTTTTCGATTACTTTATTATATATGTATAATAATATTATATATTATTGTCCGGTAATTTTTCCCACGTTCGTTGTGACGTATTCGTACTTCATCGCTCGTGTTATTTATAGCTAAATGATGAAACGTTAGAAAAATTTAGAAAATATCAGTCAGTACGAAACGTATATCATGAATAATTGTGTAAGATTTAACAAAACTTTACTAGACCGTATAGAAGATGTATGTACATTGAAATTGCGTGAAATGAAATTGCATGCAGTTGTGCAAGGAATATATGTTTCTTGTATTTACATAATTGTACGCTTTAACGCAATTGGTGACATTTAATTATTAAAATGAGGTTCGCAAAGAGTTATGGGACAAGATAAAGGTTGTTTACTACCTAGCAGGTGGTTAATTGTTTCAGGATTATTGGTCCGCATTAATGGTTGTTAGGCTACTTGAGCTAAACGCAGATTAGCGATTATTGGCTGCTCTTGTATGTGGAAACGCACAACAGTGTGCTGATTGTGGAAATTTTCGGTAACAATAGATCCTAAGGTACGACAAAGAGAAAATGGCTCGAGCCTTAATTTCGCTGACGTCGCACGGCAATCTTACGAATTATATAACGTTTCTAACGATCCTCGTAACGTTTAACTCAGCGACTATTAAAATCTACAGTGTCTCACGGTTTCTAATAACGGGAAGCACTAAAATACTATAATATATGGCAGTAATGATTCCACGCGATAAATTGATGTTTCACAATCCGCTTAAGAGAATTTGCATACATAAACCGATTGTACACTTTACAAAGCCCAAAACTTTTTAAATTAATATTTTACTATAGAACTTTACTGTGGAGAGCAAATTACTATATTTTATTACAAGGTAAGATCGCCGATTTGGATAAATAATAGCGTCCACATATTGCAATTTGTATATTTACTTGCATTTTATTGTATATTTCTTAATTTATTGTATATTTCATAGGTGGACATTCAAATACCATTGCTGGAAGAGTTGGGACAAAATTTCACGGAACATTACGAGTAAGATAGTTTTCTCGCCTGATAATATTTGTCTATCATCCATTTCCATTATTTGCCTGAGATAAGTTTAATTACTGTATATTTCATATATTTGTTTACTTTGGTATCTAATTACTCTACGATGCACTGACCGTAACAGTGAATTTTACTGTTGTACAATATTTACATCTACATTTAGATAGAACGACCAATACAATCAAAATTTAGAAAGCACGAATACTTGCTTTAAATATAAATAAGCTTTCATCTTCGATTGATGAAATGCATTGTCATCAAAAGTAATGGAAGTGGGATATTCTCAATCTTTGTAGTTTGTATTTATAACTCCTCA
The DNA here is from genome assembly GCF_003672135.1 of Ooceraea biroi. Lineage (NCBI taxonomy): Eukaryota > Metazoa > Arthropoda > Insecta > Hymenoptera > Formicidae > Ooceraea > Ooceraea biroi. The sequence goes on from NC_039506.1 coordinate 7,064,429, forward strand.
ATGAATGCTCTCATTTTCTTACCGCTGACTCGCAAATCCATTAAGACGCGTCATCGTGACGTCGAACACGACCCGCGATTGCGCTCGTTTACGCGTAATCCGTGAAACCTCGAAATAGTATGATGATTGCTGATCGGTAATTTTAGTCCAAGGTGTAGGTTGAATGACGCAAGTCGGGGCCGCACGAAAAACAGGAAACTTATCGTGTCGAGCTTTTACCTACTCGCGAGATTTTTTTTCTGATTGTGCACTGGTTTTTATATCGTTCTTGATATATTCATATTTTGTAAAAATTGTATTGTGCGTAAAGTTGTGCGCTTTTGTGTTCAGTAAATACAGTAAATTCTTTTTTCTGCATGTATACATCGTGATACAATTTTCTGTTCGGCTTACTCGCTGCACACGATCATTGTTTATTACCGTCATCACGACAATGGAAAAAAGTATATATGAGCGTCGAGAAACCTCCGACGCGGTTTTGCGGAATTTGTAACGCGGATGTGCATCATGGGGAATCAGGTCCTGTCGCATTTTCCGCGTGCATTTCCCCTCGATGGTCTCGTTTTACGTCGTTTTTCAAATGCATGTAATGACACGTGCAGTATGAGTTCGATACTTGTGGTGACTGGACTTGTTAGCTTTTAAATCGAATCAATAACGCAAGTATTCATCATAAAAAAAGGAAAAAAATGTATTTGTCTAGTGAATCAATGTTAAAAATTATTGTATGATGTATTAAATGCTTTCTCTCTTCGATCAAAAAATAAAAATAATTATGTATCTTGTTAAAATGTATATAAATTATTTGATCGCGTTCTCCATTGTGTAAATTGATCTGTTTATATTAACAATATCGAATCACGAATTCGTGAAGAATACTTGAATTTATATAGGCATAAACGCTAGCAAATAACTGATGCGTATATGCACGTAGGTATTTGCATAATCGCGGTTAATATAACGCGAAAGCGATCACGCGAGCATGCAAGAGAGAGGAGAAAGTGTGTGTGGGTGGGTGTGTGTATGTGTGTGTGTATGTGAGAGGGAGAGGTAGAGGAAGAGAGAAGGAAACTACCTAATATCCGCGACAATAGCGCATTTCCCGTTCATGCGAGTGTCGATATCCACGCGACGCCTCCGCATTATTATTTCCACTCGACTGTGGAAATCGTCGGCGAAACTTTGACTTTATCTGATACAAAGTAATGACAGGGAGGTCATGCGGTCGATGGAACGCCTCTACGCCGTGCCGTCGGAAAAGCTGCGGGTTTGGATGGTTTGGCTCGCCAACATTGGCGAGATAGCCGATGAGTGGCACAAATGGCTACGGACGTACATTGATCTGATCATGCGGATAGCTGAGCGTCTGCAAATGGCCGCGGAGGACGTCCCGGAGGAAAGAAAGATTGAATCTACCGTAAGTAGCAATGTTACCCCGCTGCATCAGGCACTTGAGAGGAATGTATCAAATCAAATATTATGCTACGTTACTTTCCCGGTAACGTTAAAGTAGTTCCGTAGATTAACGTGGATTTAGGAGCATTAATGTGGATTAAGATTGACCGTTTACAGTTAATTGAAATTCCTGGTAAAACTGGACGCCTCAGAAAAATTAATCGAAAGATAATGTTCATTTACATCATGTACTGTCCCCAGAGCTTACGACTTGGAACTTTAATTCTCGGTATTAAAGACTTAAATAGCCGTCCAGCTAAGTTTCAGACTAATTCCACGTTCAAGAAACTTTGCGCTCGAAAAATAAGATCTTGCACAAGTTTCCGTCTCTTCAATATAGTATATTGTCAAACTCGCCCGTATCTTGGACATTGCTGCGATATTGATACGATCAGACAACCGTGTAATAAGAAAATGAATGTAATACAATGACATGTAAAAGTCGACTGTATCGAGCGTATCGTTTTGCGATGAAAAATGTCGCATACGACGTGCTATACGATGCCATATGAGTGCATGGCACGTTGCGTTTAAATCATCGGCGTCCGGCAAATCTTAAAGAATAATGCCTCGAATGGAACGTCAGTAACATTCGTTGCTTCTCATTCCGAGATCTGCGGCCGAGATTCAGAGTTCTCGCGACATTTTCCCTCCAGGAAAAAAATGCATTCCATTTTAGAAGAAAACTTTGACAAAAAGTTGTCACGAAAAGCTTAAAGACTAATTATCGATAATTGCTGAGATATAAATTTATTAATATTTAAATTACAATATAATAAAAAATCTACTTTAGAAAATATTTCTGTTTTATTTAGTATAATTTTTATTATAGTATGATGATAAAAGCGAAATTTACGCTATAAGTTTGCTAGCGAGAGAACATTAAATTATCGAGATAACTGACATATTTGTTCTCCGTAATGACTGATCACGATCAGTATCTGGTACAATCACATCGTAATTTTCTACTTGAGCTACAAAATAGGAATACGAAAGCACTGAGTCATCAGAAGTTTCCTTTTATCGTTTCGATAAAGTTGACCGTCCGTATTAGAATTCGTGAAAGGACGGCAATATCTCGCGACACTAAATCATAGATTATCCTAGTTTATAGTGCTTATTCGCAGCGTACATACAATAAAGATCGAACTCAGCTTCAATTAATCACTTACGTAACGACCTGTCAAAGCTTTCTTCGGAGTCACCATTACGCATATCATGTACATGCATGTGTGTGTGTGTGTGTGTGTGTGTGTGTAGCGTGCAACGATTTTATCGAGAGTACTATATCTTTGTTTTATATGTTTCCTTCAACCGGTCTGGACAGAATCTGATAAATTCGTGGATAATTGGTCGTTTCATTAACGACGACATATTTACGAGCATGCAAGTAAAATGCGTGCAACTACAAATGGTGTTTAAATGTAACAATAAAGAGAATTGTTAACGTCAACAGTAAAATTGTAAAGAAAGATCAAGGAACGTGGATATGCTTACTCGAAAATTTAGGTCAGCGGCAGGGACGATACTTGTGATACTGATATTTGAAGGTATTGCAGGAAGTACGACGGCAGATATTGTCCAAAAACGCAATATGTTATATCTTAATATCTGCTAAGTCATATTTCATGATTTAATTTCAGATTTCGCTGAGTTTTCACGAAATGATATATAACAAATATATTTGTATGTCGTACGTTTGATCACGTATTAATTTTTCAAAACTTTGATACAAAAAAAAGCTTTGTGGCAAAACTAATTCCTTCAATCGAAGTATAACAATGAGCATCTCTTTCAGCCAAAGAAGGAAAATTTTAATGCTACCGCCCTCGAGAAAGCAGATCAATGACGGAGCTGTTAATAATGCTTTACTGGCTATAAAAACCGAAGAAACAAGTCGGATTAACAAATGTAACAATCAAACCGAGTGCAAATGAAAGATCGCTGAATCTGACCAATCTGACCAAAACGCAACGATAATAAAATTATCACGACTCGGCAATTAACGCCAATAATTCCTTGCAAACATGTGATACTACTTATTTCACCATCTGTTAATACATCTCTATCTTCATCTTTATGCAAATTTTGATTAGCAAATCTTGATTTAATAAATCGAGGAGTGGAATAAAAATAATAATTAAAAAGAATCAGGTTAAAATTGTAAATTCTCAACAAAGTGAGTTATAAAAATGTAAAGCTGTTCCCGCACATTTAAAGCGCATTTGATTATTAAAATATAGAATTAAATTGATCAAAAAGAATTTCTGATAGACATACACGGACATACCTACACGTATGTGAAACGCCACGGAATATTATGGCATCAAATATGTACATTGTGTAATATACTTTTAAAATATTCTTGAATATATTCCCGCGCGCAGCGAATTATCTCATAAGGCCTGACACAATCGGAAGCCTGAGACTTCATATTCATCAGTTTGCCTACAGATCCGTAGCTGCCGCTGCCGCGCTTAATCCGTGCGCTACCTACGAATGTACGGATTGCACGTGACATCTCGCGTATTTCATCGCGTATTTCATCTGGCGAGTCTGATGTACATGGCTGTCTGTACAAGTACGTCGAAGAGTCTAGTGTGGCAGCTGTTTCGAGAGTTCGAGTCCCACAAGCTCCCTCGGACACCCTCTTGGAACTGGAACACGCTCGATCAGCGCATCGCGCAACGACTACCGAAAACGCACATCGGCGGAACATTTTGGTCATGCCTTGTTGGTACAAGCAAACGAGATTACCCTTCCTCCATCTCACTCCGCAAACAGACGCTCCAATTTGTGTGATTGACACCACTTAAATCTTGACCCAAGCATCAGATTGGTTTACAACCAACTGTCACTACGAACTAAGCCTTGGCACAAGACGAGCTACCATGAGGAAGCCCGCCTCGTGGTACCAATTGCTCGTTATCGGCCGGGCCTTTCGGCGATATATTATAGCTATTCTAGTTTGGTGTTCTGCGTCACCAGCACTGGTCAGCCAACATCGAGCAACCGCGGGGTCACCAGGCCCGAAGGACGTACAATGACATCCTCCCCGCGGGGAGAGCTGTCTATACAATGGGGTCCTCAGCGCTGTCTGCAGGAGTATTGGCTTTTGTTGAAGGGAGGACAGGTGGCAGAGGAGAGACGACGATGATGGTGCACGGCGGCCGCAAGCGAGAAGGCAAAAGAGATCGCGGCCGCAACGATAGGGACAAGGTGGTTGGCCTCGATTCTCGGCGTCGTTCGATCGAGAGGAAAACGGATCAAATGGGAACGATTCGGGTAACTTGATCCGGGGGATCGCTCGTTCGCCAACGCGTAATTCCCATGCAATCATGAATCCCGGCGTTTCGCGGAGGGGCAATCGAAGAGCTCCCAAGTGACGTCACTCTCTCGCTCGCCTTTCTTTTCACGGCGATGGTCCTTCGATACCATCGTCGTTTCCCCGCGTGCGTTCTTATTATGTAATAACGGTAACGTACAGTCGAAAAGGCGAGTCGGTCGTTTCTGGGATAAATCGAATCGTGCCGTGTTGGCACAGATAAAATATGCTAGTACCGTTTGATCACGTGTCATGGTGTAAAGCATGACATTTGCCGCATTGAAATTTTTAGTTTTTTCGTAAGCGCGTTCGCGCAATCGTTCGACAAACTTTGTCTCTTACTTACTTCGATTTAAATTAAAGTAGTTGGTTTAATTAGCGCAGGAGCTCGAGTTACCAAAGGACGAACAGGAAATTATTGAGATACTGAAGAACCTTACGCATCAAGCCACTCTGTACAGATCTTATTACAAACATTGGAAGAACATCGCTGATCAAGTAGTTATCTCATAAAATATTTTCTTTTAATTCCGTGATATAATGGGAGTTCTGTTAATTCCGACAAGCACGGTTCTTTATTGCCCGCAACGTACTTGCGAATCTCATTATGGAAATACAAGAATTTTCTCGGAGATATCAGATATTTCGTTAGTTTTAGTGGACGAAACGAGCGAAACACGAGAGATTAATGCTCAGGGAAAACGTAATATTAAATTACAGGAATAATAACAACGTAGAAACAAATAAAAATCAATTATCGGGATAACGAATATCGTAATGCCTGGCGAACATAACGAGATGCGACGTTTCAAGGAAAAGAAACTTCTGATCTCGTTATAATACATTTGATGTCTCGCATTTTTATGCAGCACTTGGGTTCACGCCGTCGTCATCAATCTCACATCGCCGCGTCATTCATCAGTGTCCGCGCTCGCATTATCACGTATCCGTTCGCATTATCACGATCTTACTTTCGGCGTAGGCCGAGAAGGAAACCGCTCACAGGAAGGTGATACCCACTGCGAGATTCCTAGGAATTCTCGACGATGAATCGCCGATGAATGCAGCAGCTTCGCAGACCGCTCAATATTCAATGAGGCAAGCTGAAAGCGCCGTTGCTCAACCGACGGAGGAACCGATGCCTGCAACACTGATGCCGACATCGAGCGGGATTGATTCCTCGACGGATGCACCTGGTCAGGAAATCATCGAGGAGGCGATAGGAGGTCTGTTCGCGATAGAGCTGGACGAGCCGGAAACGATGCCGACGACGGTCACGGTGGAGTCAAACAACTTGATGCCCTTGCTCAAAATCATTTCGACATCGCCCGCGGTATGTAAGCGATTCTATGTGAAAATGATTACGCCAGACGTATCTCGGCCGGTCGGCCGATCGACCGCCGCGATAGAAAACGTTACGCGAAATGTTTGCGAACCACGGCGATTTTGCGATGCAACTCCGCAGGGGCAATGTAAATAAGTCTTACGTGTATTTTGTATTTCCGTGCAGTGTCGTACGCTGTTGAGAAACGGGGAGCAATTTGTTTCGCAGAAAAGCGGGAATAATTTGGAAGCTACGGATGGGGTTTTTTAAGCTTTTAAACCTGCAGCAAAAGCAATTAGGAAAATCAAAGAAAAATAAGGATCTTCACCTTCGATAAAACCGATCAAAATTCGAGAATGTAAATTATCAGTATTCCGGATATCGGTAAAGTGGTGCAATTAATGGAGCCACCCACGCGATATCGATGAATTATCGGCTAGATAAATAAAAAATCGGATCGCACGGTTCTGATGACGCCCTATGAATAATACCAAAGATCAAAAATAGTTTGAAATTTAAATACCGTACGCGATTTCAGGATACATACGAAATTGATGTTGGCAGTGATGCAGACAGTGGTCAACGCTCGAGAGCGACGACGAACATTCGAATAGCATTACGGCAATCAATCAGACCGCTATTAGCCAGCTGCAATCAATCGTTACGTTTGATAGCGCCACTTTGTCGGCTATGCAGAAGTAAAACTAAGTTTCTGCTAACCGCAATCCATCTATGGGCTGTTTAAATGTCAATGATGTGGGTCGTGTTAATTGCAGAAGCGGGACGATGGTGGAGCAAGAGCGTGCGAAGAAAGAACGTTTAAACGTCGCTTTTAAGCGCTGCTTCTCCATTTCCCTCGATATAATATCCGGCACATGAATATTTTATTATATTTACATTGCCCCGCGAAGCAAAATTCATTTTGCAGCATTTTTCGCGTGCTTTGCACTTTTTGAATCTTACGCTGTCGCATCACGGATCGCAGTTATGATCGCATTAATATGAATACTGACATGAGATGGAAATTGCGTTGATAGTCTCGGATAGTTTGCCGTCTACTTTGACGTTTGCGATACACCGAAAATGGCGGATTGTCTCGATCGTTAGAATAGAAAATGATCGGCCGGATCGATTTATCATCGTTTACGCTTACATTGTAACAGTGAGTGTAACGTGTTTATTGAGTATTCAGATTTGCTATCGGCGAAACGTTGGATCGACATATCGAACCTAGAGATTAATGATTTGTCCATAATACGTTCGACAAAATGCGATCTGCTTACGAAATCATTGGGAGGCTGATGCATGCAATTGCGTGTACTGGCAGTCCGCAATTTATTTCTGTCGAAAAGCCGTCGCGCGTATTGCGACAATTATGATGATCGATATTCATGATACCAAACTATAACGAAATATCTTATAATGTCAAAAATCATAATAAATATTTGTCGAAAATTATAACAATAATTTTGTCATTGTGCCAAAGTAACATATGTGCATTATGTAATTATAGCAAGAAGCAGCTGCGAAACGCGAAGCGGCCGGAAAGCTAGTAATGGATATGGCAGGTGCCGACCGAAATGGTCCATACTTCTTTTACCTAAGGACGGAGCCCGACATAGATATAGCAATCGAACACAATGATGAGAAGGTAATACCGGATCCTGGTCGCGAACGTATTTCCGCTAATCGCAAATACCTTTATTTTAATCTGAGAGATGAGCAACGATAAACAATCCAAGAAACTAGGAACAAGACACAATTTTATCAGTAATAATGTATTTCCTGTTTTCAAAGAGGCAAGAAAAGGAAGAAAAAATTTCAACGACATATAAGCGATATGTATACCCTGCGTTCGTTTATTCTTGTGAAAAATAATCCAGTGGTTAAGTAAAATATGATCGTTACACGGGGCAACTTCCGTAAGCGCCCGTAATCCTGCAGAAGTTGCGGCATTAAAGCGACTTCGCGAAGTCGAAGTGCACGAGTGCCGCTCCGCAATCTCTACCGTGTGTATCTATGTGTAATCCGTCGCAGTGTGGGACGCGAGACTCTCTCTCTCTCTCTCTCTCTCTCTCTCTCTCTCTCTCGGTGTACTTAAATTATGGTAGCCAGCTATCAACATGCTTTCGCAGCAAAATATGTGAGCGTTATAGCAGTGATAAAGGACGTGGTAGTGGCCAAATCCGACCGCACCATTAGTTTCCGCCTTGAAAGCGGCAGCGGACATATACACGCCACTGTTCAGCGAAATCGGAATCCTCTCGCAAGGAACTTAAGTTGAAATCTCCATATTTCCCAAGTTTATCAAGCTCCTTTTCAAGTTTTCGCCGCAGTTCGGTGCGCGGCGAGATTTATTTAATCTATTTAATCTGTTTAACAGCGTTTTCCACGCTGTTATCAGTAGAAAAGCCCGTAATTTGTCAGACGGCGCTATAATCGGGAGACGGTATTTAGCACTTGTGGCTAGATTTTCTTCAATCTTACAGGGAAACACGGTGATTGAGGGATTTAATGCTTCTCGATTTATCTGTATGTCGATAAGGGCCGTTCGCGCATTACCGCAGATTGCCGTACCGCAGCGTATACGTCAGTCGAACGTTTACCTTTCACACAAGCGGCGAGTTTGCATTTGCGTATGCTAACTCCCGTTTAGAACAATGTTTCTCCTGAGCTATGCTTCGTCTAACATACGTCTGCGGTGCCGTAGTTTGCGGTTCCACTGCGGTATGTTGTCAGCCAAATGAAGACCTGACAAAATGGCGTCAAGTGTCGTCACCAATTACTAAATGTTGCAAATTATCGGTTTTCGGAATGTTTAGCTTCCAAGAAAAATCAAATATAGACAGGATTTTCATAATAAGTTTCGACACACGTAATTGAAACAAGCAATTATCTATTGTACTTGATATTGTTCTATTTAATCTTTATCGATAAAAGCTACAAAACTTGAGTCCAATCTTCTTTCATCTGTAACATATAAGATTTTGACGAAAGTACTGAATCACAAGCAATCGAGTTACCTTCTTCAGGAAATATCCGACTTTAATAACATCTTATTGGCAGAAGAAGCGTTGAGCGAGGTACGGAGGGACGGTAGATTTCGATCCACGTAATTTTTACAAGATCCGTAGCCCGACTCGATGTATTTCAATCATACCATGTTGTCAGCCGCACGCTGCTGCCGATATCAGAGAATTGCTGACAAAGGAACGCCGATTTCATCGGATGGGCAGTATGCTACTTTCCACAACGATAGGAGAGATACGGGAGATGGTAAGGGAGACAGGGGATGCGCCTCAATAATCTATATGCTTCGTGTACGCGAAAGGCCCGTCATATATCATTTCAGATAACCATACTGAACATGTAACGACCGAAAGCGGCGACCGGCAGTAAGTGGGTGTAAATAATGCAGTCGGCCGTTCGCAACGTGACGTGTTTGTCACTGGGAGGGACCTAGTCTTTTTTCAACGTGCCTGTATCCCACGTCGACGCCGCATCTGCGCTTTACATTTATTTTACCATGACTTTACTTTCTATTATAAATAAGGGTGTCCCGAGTAACGTGTCCCCCCAGACTCAGCGAGATGCCGTCTATCTCTGAATTTCTTGGCCGATTTTTTGGATTTTTAGTATAACGAGAAAATGTTGCGGAAGATCAGGATTTGTCATAAATTTTCAATCTTCTAAAAAAGCTTTCTGGACGCTTTCTGATCCAATCTACAAATAAAAATTCCAATTTACGTGAAATTGAACTGAAGAACTAAAATTTTACTATTTTTCATTAAAAATTAGATAATTTTATAAATTATTCTGTCAAAGAAAAGTTGGTTTTAAATTGAACAAGTCATGAATAGAAACGTAATTTGGCGACGGCAATGGCGGAGAACGACTAGTCTATGAATAGTCAAGAAAACGGTTATATTTCTGCCGTTATTAACTGCATTTTACGCGGTAACTTACTGATATTAATACCAGGATAGCGTTCGATATTAATGCGGATGAGAAGCAGAAAGGAAGTAGCGCGTAACGGGAGCTCCCGATGAAATCTAATATAACACGAGAACTATCGACGATCTATGAGACGACCTACACTAAGCTTCATCGATTTCGAGTATCGTGTAACAGCGTTAGGATGCCCCTTAACGACTCGCAATTATTAACATTCAGCTCGAATTTTGAGATGTCTTCAGTCTTCATTTGCCAGTTAATGAATTTAATCCGCTATCGGGAATAAAATGTCCAAAGACAGCGGCAAGTCTCTCCGGAACCCGAAGACGAAGAAAGTATCGCGAGAGAGAAAGTATACGAGCGAGAAATGAAGATGAATACATAATTATTTAATGCGCTTTCGTCCTCGTGGGAATTTCGCATAATAAACGTTGATTGCTCGGAATGTGAAAACTTGGAGATGTTAACAGTAATGAGAAAGTAATGCTCTAATCGGCGTAATGACGAAAACCGTCGTACTTTTAATTGCAACATTTCATAAAAGAACGATATATTGCCAGGTAATTTCGCGAGAAGGGAGAGATAAATTTACGCGATACGGAAGTAACTGTGGTGAGAGGGAGATAGAAGACGGGGGCAAGTTTTTCCGCGAATTGAATTTATTAACTGAACAAGTACGGTACATGAATGCTAATCCACCGTCCGGTTGTACTTCGCGTCATAAGTTAGACATGACCAACGTGCCGGAGATGAGCTAGAAACTAGTGCATGGCGAGGCTATTTCTGTTATTGCATTGCGTGGTAACACGTATGTGGTATTAACAGTCGCGATTTATACGCAGAGCAATTTAACAAAAGAGTAATGACTGCCGAACTCTGATGCGTCATCATTTAAATGGAATTAAAAAAATGATTAACATTATCGGGAAGACGTGATAAATTATAAAACATGCTTTGAACTCTTTATTTCTTTATTTTTGAAAGAGAAGAAAGGATACAAAATGTTCTGAAGCACTTGCAATGTCAACTAAACTGCCAGCCAGTTTCCCAACATTATTTCGGTAATATGGGGTACGGTAACGCCACGCAACATCATTCGTTTTTTGCAACGTTATTCATTGCAACGAAAACGTGATATTAGCTAAATCTGCAAGATGAGAAATACCTTCGTTTAAAATTTCGGCGGTATTCCTTTAATAACGCATTTTTGTAACGAAAAAAATTCGTTGCTGCGATTTTTCAGCTGCGGTTTTATATAGAATTCCCCGAAGTAGGTTACGTTATGCTGAATTATTTAATCAGTGACGATAGCGCGTTGTGGAACGAATCCCCTGGCTATTCATACAAACTTAGGTTGGTTGAACGATCTGTCAGAGATCTTGAGACGTCATGAAGAGGAAAACTTCCCGCGAATGGCTAGCATAGGCATGATGTTCCACTTAGATGAGATATTCGCGCAGGTTAGAAATGGTATCGCGGTGACTCCATAGAAAAATCGATCTTCGCGCGAACCTTTTTCTCTCCGCGCGGGCAATATAAAACTACGTGAGCAACAGATCGATTTTAACATAAAATAGCATGGCGCGCGCGCGTTGCTCTTCTCGCGAAGTTTGCGAATTTTTTCTTTTAAATTCTTTCAATTAAATTCGTTGGGAGTGCCTTGGCCTCTCGATCGTTCATCATTTTTCAATTTATGCAAATGTGTTTACGCGCGACCAGAGGTGATGTTCGGCTTGACGTTGGTCCAACGTGAGATGAAACGATTGCGTGGATCATCTTCCAGCACGTTGCCGATAGCAATAACCGGCTCGTGCATCATTACAGAGGCGCCTCGGATACGGAGCGTAGACGAGCTAGCTAAATTATTAGCTCAAGTAACGGAAATATTGACCTACACTCACTGCCGGTTTAGCATCTCTTCGACATGCGGCTTGATCGTTACCTGCGGGACGTATCTCTATCGAAGAGCGGGGGGTGGTGCGGTTTTGGCTTACGCCGAGAGACCGCGGCGAAATCGATAACATTCGTGAACGGGTGCCTACGCCCGGCTTCTTCGATATTTGCACATTTAATTGCCGCACGAACTTTGACTGGCGTTATCGGCCTTCGGCCAATCTGCGCCGAAGGGATGAACCGCTCCTTTATGAACTACCTATTAACCTTAAGTTCTGTACGCATACGAGATTTTTGATAGGGTAATATCCTTCTCTGAAACGCCGCTATCTGCTTCTAATCCGGGCTTTAATTATTCGTCGTTCCTAGTAGATTGCACAATAAAATGAATTAACTGAAATAGGTTTCATATTTTATATATTAATAAAATAAAGAATTAAAAGTATTAAAATAAAGAAGAAAATTTGGTGAAAGCAATTATGCGCTTAGCTTACTTGGCATTTGGCAAAACTCGGTCTTTATCTATTAATCTCGGCATTTTTGCTGGGCGCGACGGGCAGCGATAATTTTAACGAAGGAATTTCATTAGTGCTACTCGAAAGCACAAAACTCGACGTCAGATGAATGTTAATGGCATTATTTTCGTTATGTGCATATAATCTGTATAGCGAAGTTAAAAGCGCTCAAAATCTCATTCAGTAATTCGGAGATCTTCTAATTTCCGGCGGAATTAATCTAAATTTAAATCTCGAATTTTAATCCCGCTCGAATACAACGCGCGACGCCGGCCGCAGATTGCGCTTAAACTATGCGTGGAATATATCGTGGTGTCATTTTCTCCTTCAACCGCGATATAGATTACCCCACGGTCGATTACAAAATTGGCTCGGCCCGTTCTCTCCTTTTTTCCCTTCGTCTGATATTTCGTGCGGCGCAGCTGTGTGATGCGGTCGATTTCAAGGCAATTTTTCTAATACGTCCATAAATCAATTTTAGCGGCGATAGGATTTCAATAACACTCACGCAATCGTCGTGTCCGTACAGAACTTTATCCCCGATATCGGATTAATGGTCGGCTACCAACGATTTTTTCGTCGAGCTTCTCGCCTCGATGAAGTTAGAGTATTCGACGGCGTTTTCCGACTTATTGCTTAAATTACTCGACATAAGTTTGACGAATCCACGTCTTGCAGGTATCTATCGATACGTACGTAATCCCGTATCCACGTTGTCACATAATTTTTATTTACATAAAATCGCGTAACCGTGACATTTATATTGCGATTTTAGATTTTTCTTTCAATCCACATGATTTAATTTGTAGATCGCTATAGTACGTACGTCGCAACATTACCGAATTCTCGTAGACTTCGTTATTTAGAAATCCTCCGAACATTTTACCGCATTATGATTCCTCGGTCCGCAAAGTTGCAAATCCGCGCGCGATCTTCCTCTTACGTTAAAATATGGATGCCGCTGGTGCGGTGCTAACGCGGATTTCGAAAAGTTTTGTTCGTTAATTTCGTTCAAGCGGTCCGCGTCGGCACGACTAAAATGAGAGCGGAATATTTTCGCCAAGTAACTTGCTAATAGTTTGAATCGCACGCGCTGTTTGTGTGCGACGTAGTGTTAAATAATCCGAATGCCAGACGAAGAACTTCCCTCCTTCGGTGCTGCTCAACGCGCGTTCATCCTCTCGTTTAATTATAATGTTCTTTATCGCGATTAACATTTTATCACCTTGTCTCGCTTTGTTTACGGTGCTTTACCGCATACGTTGGTAGCGCATAGTTTATTTATTGATGCCATCGCATTAAACACACCGCGACGATGTACAGAGTGCACGTACTAATTACATAATTGAAATAATGGTAACGGTCAGTATCGGGTCCACCATTTGTAACCGTCCGGTCAATATTGCGGGACTCAGTATCGCATTGTTTACAGCATGTGAATGGAAGAGTATAGTAATATTATTGATTATCGGGTCTATATGTATCGAAAATGTCGCGACGTATACATGCCAGTATAATTAATTAATGTCTGGCTATATGTTAAATAATTTATATTCTAAATTGATTGATCTTTTTCATCAATCTGATCGCGTTTAAATGGAGGGGAAAAGGATGATGGAGTTGGTCGAGTCTCTTTTGTACTCTCGTGCTGAACATCCCAGTCCACTTGACAAATCGGGGCACAACGGTTCCAGATTGCGCAGTGTCCGGTAAACACTTGCTGCGATTCAAGAAAGAGACTACTTTTCAACTTACAATCCGGTTCTTTTGTGACGCTGCAATATGGAACTAACAAGCCAATGCGGGGATACTACAAGTGCGAAAGAATAAATGCGAAAAATAAAGTTTTCGCGTCTTATAGAGCGAGAGTTCTTAATAACAGAACAATTCTTTATAACAGAAGTTATGGCACATATAACGAGGCATGGATTATTGCAACAGTTGAATAGGGTCATAAGCGCTATTAACTTCAGACTTACATGAATTATAATAACACATTTGCTCCAGTAATTATTCGCGAACAATCAAGCAGTAAAGTTGAAATGCATATAGAGATTAATCCGATAAATTACATATTAACCGCAATATATTATTTTACATTCTGTAAAAATTCCGCGTAAATAATTTGTATTAATGTGTGTTAAATAAATCTACTTGCGATTCCATCAGATAATTAAAGAAAAAGTTTCAATATGTGTGTACTGATATTCTTAACAAAATAGTAATGTACTAACACATATTTGTATCTGTTTTGATGCGGATGATAAAATGACAATGAACCGCGAGAACGATAACGGTAGTCGCTTACGAGAGATTAGAATGTAAAATTGCGCTGTACATCACCGGAGATGCGGAAAGGATATTTGAAGTTATGAGGATCCCCGATGAGAAAACAGGATAACAGCGCGATGCCAAACGATCGGGCTATATTTCAAAGTTTATCTTCGATTGAGAGATCTCACCGAGTTATTGAATGGGCGGAGCATTCGCGTGTCATGATCGCATGGACTTCATTAAAAAGTTGCGAGCTGAAGGCACAAGAATATTCAATGGCGGTTTAATTGATGAGCGGTCGATATGCGCAATAAAAGCGATACCGTGTCTACACCCACGGAAACTGACAGCTAGAATTTTTTAACGGGCTATCCTCCTCGCGAATGTTATTTTCGAAATTGAAGGAAACTCTCCACAACTTTGTTATTACCACAAGATAGATAGGTCAAGGCGATTTTGGCGATACGAGTTCTCTATCAAAGTGTTACGATGATGCATTTGAGAAGATTCGTCTCGATCTCTCGAGCTGCAGTTATAAACGTAGAAGTGCAATGCGCAATATGACAAGATAAATATGTCCCATCGACTCGTTAACTCGAAAGTTATCACACGATAACGTTTTATGTGAATGTAATCACTTATCAAAAGTGCAAGTAATGGTAATAATAATTCTATTTAAATGCGTATATATATATATAAACGTAATTTATTTTTTATATTATAATTTCATTTAATTTAATTACTTTATGACTTAAATGAGGAAATTTTACTTGTACGAAACTTAAATATAATTAATTTAAAATAACGAGAATAATTAAGAGTAAAGAAATGTATACGAACATGAAGTTTGTGAATTTATGTAATAAATGGTTTAAAGATGCAAATTACCAGCTAACAGGCAGAGCAGGGTCAAACGAGCTTTAACCGCGCGCTCGTTAGCCAGACGTTGAGGTTGAAATAAATAAGTGCAATTTATTAACACTCTGTGAACGAGGGGTTCGCACGCACCATGTTCCAATCCCGTACATTTTCGCTCCACGTTTTACATATGAAGCAAAAATAGCTAATTTTTTTCCTAACACCTTAAAAAATTTATCTCATTACATCAAGCCACGTTCATGTAATTTTCTATCAGATTGCTTAAAAAAAAAACAAATATGGATTGTCAATAAAAGTATCAAAAAAAGAATTATTAATCGTGTTTTTTACTAATAATGTAAATTACTTTAATGAAAATCGTGTCTGATATTCCCGAAACGATTCCGTAGTATTCCTGGAACTGCACTTTATTTCACGGGTGAACCACCCGCCAAATTGGGCGAGTTGCCAGGATAACACGAATTCGCTTCGTAAATTTGAGCTGACTGCGTAAACTCTATCGTTGCATTATTAATCGCCATACGGGCATAAGTATTTCTAGAATGGCACGAAGTAAGTTCGCGTTATCATCTAGACCGAGACTCTGGGCTCAAGTTCGCGAACGTAATTCATGCCAATTAGAGTTGCCTTATCCATTCCGGTGTCTAGATGTTCTTGGGATACCACGATCGCGCACAGAGAGGGGAAGAGAGACAGAGAAAGAGAGAGCTAGAGACTGATTCTCTTGGAAGAAGAATCAAATCCAAGTTGCGCTGGCTTAAATTGCTTCGGACAAATTACTTCGGTATCACGCTTGGAAATAACTTCCCGATTCATTTCGAATCCGAAATTTACTATGTATAATTCTGCTGAGATTGGTCAACTTTCTCTCGACGTGATATACTACTATACATACCTTAAGTTAGGACTTGGAATTTTCAATTTTGATTTCTGTGCTTGCTTCAATTAATATTTCAATGCCCTGGAGCAAATTTTCATGCAGATTATTCCAAATTTATATTATAATTTATATTACAATGAAACTTTTGACTAATCTGCAATCAACACTTTCTTCAGGAACGCTATTTGAGATAGTCGATGTTAAATAATCCGATACAATAAAGCCTTGAGACAACTCTGAAAATTTTATTCATAGACAAAAGTAATAATACTAGAAATTAATAATTATCTACCATTTAAAAAGTATAACAAGGGTTACGCCGATCCATTGTTATCTTTTTCACCGTGGATGATGCCGATGCCTTTCGGGCCAAACTAATTTAAAAACTTGGCAGTTCCTATGAATAATTTCGAGAGGGACTATGTGAGGATCAGGCGAAATCCTGCATTTGTTGAAGAACGCTCAAATTGCTGAACGTACAGAAATTTCCACGCACCGTAAACGCTCACCAACGCACGGGAGAACCCTATACGTGTGTAATGTACACGCTGTTCCGTGGTTTAGTTCCCGCGAAATCCAGTATTGTTCACCTCCTCGTTTTCAACGTTGCGATTCCATGCGAACCATGTTGTTTTCCCCGTTCTTACCGCTTTTATCCGATTGTTTTGGTACGTCTATGATTCTTACATCGTTTCATTCGCGTCCTATAAAATATCGTTCGCGATGCAACAATAAATAAACAAATCCATTTCTCCATTAATTCTTCGCAGCAACTCGCTCCTCTTCACTTTAGCTCGATCAATTGATCATTAAAAGGTAAGGACATTTTTCATACCTTCCTTTCTCTTTTTTTCTGAAAATATACACTCTTAAGATCAAAAGATCTGGATCGGCAACGTGAATCAGTCGATTCTAATAATCGATCTGCCTTCTTCTATTTTGTCTTTAAATATTTGTACACACATATCTCTAAGATTACATTATGATATTTTATATCATCTACAAAATAATCTATCAGAGAGAAAAAACTCGATACTATTATTTCATCATTCACAAAATGAAAATTGATATATTTTATCCTTTTCTTAAACTCGACCGCGCGAATTATCATAATTTCTCTCTCTCTCTCGTTCACCTGGTAAATTTATTATTATCAGTGTGAAACTCCGCTTTATACCGCGATACGTGGATCAGGCCGCATTAGATTCTCCCGGTGAAATCCCTTTTGCGTTCAACTCGGATAAAGCGACCCGCACCTAGAATCCACCGCGTCAATGGCCTAAATTCTGTGGATGGATGCGACGACCGTAAGTAAAGAGGAAAAGGAGCGGCAGCTTCGCGCGCTGCCTGCTTGCCTGCCTGGCTTCCTGCAAGGCGAGTGTTAACGCACGTGCACAGCTGTTGCTCGAACGTTATGCCAAGTTTTATTCAAAATGTAGCGCATCTCGCGAGCACGGACGATCTCTGCGATTTGTCGGCATAATTAAGAGCGATTTCGCGAAGCGTGAAAATAAACGTCGATCCCGTCGACTGGGTTGCATTCTTGCGCCGAGCTACCGGTATATTACGGCTGCATATTTCAGCTTTCACATTTCAGCGAGCCGTTTTACCCGCTCTTACCGTCGAATTATCAACGACATGCTTCAAAAACCTGCCCGCTTGCGACCGTTAAAGCTTAATTGCACCGTGAGCTAACTGCCGTTGCGCTAATGAGTTTCGAATAAAAGCGTTAATGCAGCATCATGTCTGTAAATACTCCCGCGCCGCGTTGATTTTTGCCGATCTAAGCATCGGCTGACAAGGGCCTTCTCGTGTTTGTGCAAGGCGAATGTAAATTGCAATGTTCGTATGCGAGCAGTTGCGTTTTCATCGGCGTTCTTATTTGCATTTTTACAGAGCATCGCCGCGCATATAAGCGTGAAACGCACATACGTAGAATGGACCGACTGTGTGCGCTCCAATTTTCCAGCTATTCATTGAATTGCTCGTGATTAACTCCGTCAGTTTCAATTTTTGCTATAGATCGTAAGCGCAAATTATCAACTATCGTCAACCAGTACCAGAAAACGTTATCTGTCCAATCTTTACGAATCGATATCGATATTGATGCACTTGACGAGCGCAATTATAAAATGAATGTATCAGTTACGAAGAAATAAAATATATAAAATGACACTTATTATCTATTTTGCGTATATATTATATCACATAGTAAAAAGATTCGCAAGTACTTCGCAAAAGTTGAATGGCATACACATTCTGAACTGGCCGATCCATCTTGCACGGTCAGTTTCTTGAATATATGGGTATAAAAGTATCGTGCTCTCACTTTTTATAAGCTCAGCTCGGCCTGTCATGAGGAGCTGACGTTCTGGCAACATGTGTCAGAACTTGAAGATTGTCGGAAACTTCTTTTAGAGAAAGTAGTTATTTTCTATTGGATGCCTATCAGTCGCACACGCACGATTACGGAGGAAAAGTTTCGCAATTCTTCAAGATTCTTTCACCAAATCGCAACAGTCCAAACTCAACAAATTACTCGTCAAATTACTTGCGTCGAAAAATGATACTCGCACTTGGATGGAATGTTTTCTTACATATATAGTCTTCATGCTTTTGTAATCGCGAATAAATTGTGAGATTATTTTTTCATATTATTCAATGTTCTTATGTTATATTATAATTGCACTGCTTTCCTTTGCAGAAACGTAATCGCGATATGTGGACAAAACATGAATAATCCATCGGCGAATCGGGTGTAAAGTTAACAACGCAAACATGGTACATCGATTTATCTTGCGACAATGAAAGAAACGTATCAATGGTCTTTACAGCGTCCGAGTATTTTGGAGCCTCGCTGGAGAGCGATCAGATGCATGGTCTGTTGCATGCGAATGCGCTTCCTATACGCTGAATATTCATGCAACAATTTGTAATTTGTATCGAGCCAGAGGTCCGCACATACATTTGCAACCATCAACATAATTTTTCATCCTCGGCAATCCTCGAATAAAGCAATTTTTCCGAATCACGAAACTAATGAATTTTAATCGTATCAAGCGACTTGCGTTCGTGCTGCTCGCGACGCCATACATCTGATTGCCATCTTGCGTGTGTGAGAGAAAAATCTTTTATTAGAAGCTACGTAATTGCAATGCTTTACAGCTGTTGATTAACCCGCCCGGAGGTGGATAGAAAGAAAGAGAGAAAGATAGAAAGAGAGAGAGAGAAAGAAAATAAAAACTGACAAAAATTCAATTTAATTCTATTTGTAGAATTTCGATACTATAGTTACGTTAAATTATTTTAACGTAATTTTTGTACGGGAATAGAATAAAGCGTAACTTGAGTACACATTGTATAATATGAATCTATTTCACGAGACGATAATTACATTTCCAACAAATCCGATCACGGTCAGAATTGTCGATAACATCAAAAACCCAACCAAAAAAGACTTCAATTCATTTTGTCCAAATTTTATTTCGAAGCGAATTCTTTTATTTGATATCGAAATTCACATGCGTTCAAATTCTCGCTCGACTCCCTGCAATTCAATACAAATCTTGCGAGCATTCAATGGTGCGCGCACGTGTATCTTTCACGTATCAGTAAACGTAAACGGCACCAAGTTGTAAAACAGAAATTATCGGGGAGAACGGTACATGTCGGATTGATAGAACACTCTCGATACCCAAGGGTACGTTGAAAACGTGCGTCGACACGAGAAATCTCTCAAGCGCGTCGACAATATCCTGCCGTTTTTCGCGTAACGTTTCTTGCGCTTGCACGCCCCGTCTCAGCTGTTCTCGAATCTCTCTTCGGGAAATTAGCAGATCCGCTATGCGTTGTTCTCGCTCATGTTGCTGCTGCTGCTGTTGCCGCATCCTGCTGAATCGCAGAACTGCGAAAAAGCTGCTGCTCGTCTCGCCACCGTTTGGCACGTCGACGATGAGGAGACGGCGAGAAAATAGCAATACGAGAGGAGGAAAGGGAGGAAATACATAATACGGTTATTGTAACGAATCGGGACATTAATTATCTAAAAGTTCACGCTGGCATTGGCGACTGACGATCGACTATAAAAAGCGGAAGAGACGATGAGCACGAAGAGCAGCCGATCGATCACTCGGTCGGTCGATTGGTCGGTTGATTCAACCGAGCGAAAAGAGGAGAGAATGCGAACGGTAAGAGCCTTCACGAGTTGCATTTTCTCTCTTATCCCCTCTAGTCTGTGCTCCCTCATGTTCTATCGGTAGTTGGTCGACCGATCTCGCTTCACAACGACGCGGCTGGCGAGGGTGCCGACCAACGTCCCGACGCCGCCGTCGGGTACGGGCCAATGCCCATCCGCATTTAAACGGGCAGAATTTCGAACGGAGAGCGGAGAGCGAAAGGGTGGTAGTAGTATAGTATCGATAATACGTTCCTCGCGCGCGCATGCCGGTATCGGCGTATCGAATCGGCGCGGGCAAATTCAATGGAATTACTCTCTCGACGTCTCGCACTCGCCAACGAGAAGCGACTCGAGTGCGTACTTGAAAATACGCCGCTTGAACCCGGACGCGGACGATGTACCCCGATAAAAGGGCTCTCCGCGGCATCGTGACTTTGTTCGTAAATTATTCTGCTCCGACGCGGCCCCGTACATTCCCCATATACATACCTATATACATCGTGCCCGCCTGACACAGAATTTTTAATTCTGCCGTTATTTTATCCTACGAACTGGAAACAATGATTCGCCGCATAAAAGTAGCGGGACCTTCATGCCGAACATTTTCAATCAACATATTTTATTTCACTCTTTTCCGCCCTCCGATGTGCGATGCATTTTTCGGATATAAATTTGTTTGCGTGTATATTGTGTATAAAAGCAGTATAAATATTGCGTCCACGCAGTAGGGATTCTCAAAGTAGGGGTGGATTGCGACACGATTTGGAGGCAACCGCGAGAGAACTGATTGGGTGGGAAGAAGGAAGAAGTTATGTAAATCTTTTGTGTATACATTCGATTCTATTACTTATCGAATTCCTGCCGTGAAAAACAGGGAGGCGTGACAGTTCCTAAAACATCGGAAGGAAAAGTTGCGAACCTCTGAACACAAGCATTCCCGAGCATATACCAACCATTTTCTATCTATCTTCTATTTCTATAATATATGCGCTTAAAAAGCGGAATTGCCTACGAGGACTTATAGGGTAAAGGGGTACTAAAATGTAGAATTCTAAGAATCCGAAGGCACAAACAGTGCTTTTGGGTAGACGACAAAGCGAAATAGGTCCTGTTTGGTTTTGTAGAACAATGAATACGAGAACAGTTTTTTTTGGTTACTTGTTTTAAATACATGTAGTTCCGGTGAGGAGCGCATACAAAACACGTGTAACTTTAGAACATATTTTATCTGAGTTTGTTTATCCGCTCCCGCATATTCAAAAACAGCAAAAGAGGCATTTTTAAACACCGTAACGTTGATAATTTCAACGTGAAAGTTTTTTGCAAATAGAGAATTTACATATGTAACGATGTAGCGTGCTTTTGAATCATAAATTAATTCTGAATAAATCTCTGATTGCTCGATTCTGCGTTTTTCAGCGGCAAAGTGGTGGGTCACTTGTTATCGTACCACTGATAAAAAACCGTTTTTTCTCCAGTTTTTAAGAAAAAGTTCAAGAAGAAATAAAAGGTAAGTCGACGTCGTCGCTTCGTTATACACTTTATTCCTCTATTGTCTTCTTATCCATAAGAAAAAACCTGTGCTCCACGTTTCGTGCATATCTTTGTCCAAGATGCGCTAAAGGAAATCCTTTAGTATCAGCCAGGAGCAGATAAGAACGGAATTTATGGCGAGTAAGTAGATACCATGCTACAGGGAAAGAACGCGGTGAATCGTCGTTGTAATTATTCGAAGGCCGGAGTCTGAATCAACGTAATCAAAAGAGCACTAATACAGAATCTACGAGATAAGCAAGCGTAACTTGTGCAATTGCAAACCTGCGCTAGATGAAGAGGCAGATCTCTTAGATGTAACTGTCTTCTCATATAAACTGTATTTCCATGTATGAAAGGATAAATCCTCATATATTTTTTTCTTTTATTCTATATTCATAAAATCTAAAAATAATCATTATTAATAAATTCCGTAATATATTGCGATGCTGTGATTTATATTTAATTAATTATATAATATTTATTTAATATCTAATATTATTTTTAAAAATTGATATATTTATTTTTGTAAATCGTTTTTCTTATTTATTACATTTTCTACTTCTTTCTTTCAAGTTTGGAAACAATATCTCATATAATAATCTCATATGAATCTTTTCGCATTACCCAATAACCAAAAAAAAGAGATGTCAAAGTGATGGAATTGTGTTAAAAGTCAATCGTGAGTATTCGCAATTGCTCCCGTAAACTGTCCTCGCGTACACGGGCTGGGCAATTTTTCTCGAAAAGCACACATTATTTAAAACACGGCGGTGCACAATATTATCGGCGAAAAACGCTAGAGAATCGAGCCGCATAAACCGTCGTCGTCATCATCGTCGTCGTCGTCGCCGTGCCTGGTCGTCGGGGATCAGTGATTTCTCGCGCGCGTGAGGGTGGCAAATCGAATCTCCGAGGACGTTCGCGCGATCAGAAGAAGATGGAAAAGCGAGGAAAAGTCGAAGGGCCGCGCTTGCCCGAGGGTATCGGAGGTGAGGTGGTATAGGAAAAGCCAGCCACGGGGGCGGAAGAGGATTGGAGGGCCAGAGGAGGGTTGGAGGGCGACGTGCGAGCGCACAGGGGGTTTTAGGGGTAGGGTAGGATTGGCGGGAGAGAGACGAACGGAGGGATGAATCGGCGCTTGCGTGGTACCGTTCCTATCTACTTGTCAGCTAAGCAGAGCTGCCACCACCCCGACGCTTTTCCTTTCTCTCTCTCTCTTTCTCTCTCTCGTTCTCTTTCTCTTCTCTCTCTCGCTCTCGTTCGCCGCGCTACTCGATAACAAACTCTACAGTACCAGTACTGGCACGGTACTCCGAACCACCGGATCGCCCTCTTTCCGCCGCCACCGGTGGTACATCGGTAACGCAAAACAAACGCGAGCGAAAATCGTGATCGACGCGATTTCTACATCCCTTACGCGCGCACGATAATTCGAGATTTACGTGCACGTGATCGCGCGCGATTTCCTTGCCGCGATTCCTCGTTGCTTCTACCGGAACGAGTGTATCGGTAAATCGTCCGGTTTTCGCGTGCTCTTCCGCTTTCCCCGGTGGAACTCCGCGGATGTTCGCATCTTTCAATTGGCGTGCATCCGGATTGCACGTCATCGATCGCGATCGCAACGACGATAGAGACAATGTTTCCAAGTTTCATCTGTTCTCCCGTCTCTTCTCTCCTTCGCTCTTTCCTTGCGTCCACGATCCAGTGGATCTATATTAGTTCCTGAAAGTTCGCGTAAAGAATGACAAAAGGAGATGGATTTGTTGTAACTTCTCGCCGTATTTTTTTCTATGGAACACTCGCACGCAGTTTGTAAAATGTAAGATTGCAATTGCACATATTACTTTGTTGCTCGATTAGATAAGACAAACTTGCACGCGTGGGTTCAGTGGATACGAGGCGGTTATTTGGCGGACTCGGGGCTAAATTTCCTACGGGCTGGTTTCACCGATGTCGATTAACGTAAACTGTGATTGACTGAGGGTCGGTTGTAGCAACGTCGCTTAGGGCTCTGACATTGCTTAAGTCAATTTTCTCTCCGTCTCTCTCTCTCTCTCTCTCTCTCACATATATACACACACACGCGCGCGCGCGCACACACACACATCCCGTTCGCATCTCGGAGAGAACTATAATCTACAAAGGGGTAACCAGGTCGCGATAGACCCAGTTGTTGGATCAGGCTTGCCCGAGTTGCGTGATTGATACAACTCAGTCGCCCGTTCGCCGTCTACGCCGATGAATGACGCGTGGACTAGTGCATTCGACAAATATTCCCGCTTTCAACATCATGAAATCTTCCGCCACACAGCCCGAGCAGAAACGCGACGGATCGATTTTTCATCCCCCTTCTTTGTTGGACCACGCGCTCGTGGTTAACGCGTTAATCGACGGACCGGCAAAACTCGCGGCCGCGAAAAAGACGAACGACGACGCGGAGATTGCTCGTCCACCTTGTCGTTCTCTTTTGTACGCCGCTGGTTATGGTGTATAACTTGTTGCTCCCGGGCAAACGAACGTGCAGCGGCCGCGAATTGCAATTTCAGATCTTCAGCCGGGCCACCGATGGCAGATTGCCATGCCCGCTTTTGGATATCCTTTTTTTCCTCCCGTTTCCCGCGTCCCTCTCCACCTTTTGCCATCGTTTCGATTCAGCGATAAAAACGAACGACTGTGCGCGCTTGTTACTCGGAAGTGAGGAGGAGAACGGAGGAGACAGGAAATGAGGGAAAAGCAGAAAGAGAAAGAACAGAAAACATCCTAAAGGATATACGGGAATCCTCGATCCCGTCGCACTCTCGGCCTTCCTCGTTATTTGCGGCTTAGGACGGCTACAAATCAAACAGAGTCGTCGTGACCGTACCCTACTATGCCCCCGATATTTGCCGCCACGATTATCCCGTTTTCCCTCGCATGGATTCCCGACCATTCTCTCCAACCTCCTCTGAAGCGAGCGCCGGCCGATTCATTGTTGGCGGAACGCGCGGATATCAGACAAATTGAAAAGTTCGTGGAGACCGTCCTCGCGAAACCTCGATTCCTTCCCTTACGAAAGAGCAAATCGACTGCGGGATATCGCATCGCGGATCGAGAGTATCATCGCGGAAACGAAGTTTCCTTTCTCCGCTTCGGATAATTTCTACACTCGGGCGACCTTCCATGTGAATCGCTCATCGGGAGTCGCGATCTAAAGTTGCGAGCGACATCGTCGAACCTAAGGGTGCTGCGCGATAAGGAGGTTTGCTTGCACGGGAAAGAGGGAGAGAGATATTCCGTTCTCATGAACCGTTAGTTAAAATCAACGGTTCGATCTGATGCCCCGTCGTTTCCCAGAGATGGAACTGAAAAGACGGGAGGAATCACTTAAATCTTCGTTAAGTTTAACTAATGTTTCAGAGAGAAAGAAAGAGGAAAAGAATGCTATCTTGATAGCAACTATCATCTCGTGACAGTCTCGATTTCGCTCGCGTGTCTCAACGCTTGCCTTCCACTTTGACTCTACTCTTGTCCTCTTTCACCCTTTCTTTTTCTCTTCTATCTCTTTTCCTCGCACGGGAGAAATTCGATTTCGCGGAACGACGCGGCGGGGTGACAAATTGAATTTTTCTCAGTTGTCCTCTATCAGCCCCGGAGGGACCGAGTCCGGTCCCACGAAGGGCTTTATTTATTAAAAAGGCTGAGCCTCCGTGCGAAAGTCGCGCACAGCTCACTCTCGAGAGTGACACTCGATTTCAGAGGCAAGTCGCGAGCACGATAAATTGACCGGGTAAACAGAAGGAGAGGCTTCTTGCGGTTTCTTCGTCAGCGTCTCACGGGTCACGAGGAGTGACGAGAATTAACCAATTACTGTGTCAGCTGAAATGGACTTGCACTTTTCGCCCGGTTGCCGCCGTCGACGGCGCGCGCGATATCGCATCCCTCCGGGACGTGAGCTGCCAAACGCCCACTACGAAGATTAAGTAGTTACGGATCGTTCTGGTCCGACCGTGACCGCCTTTTCCACTGTTTAAAATTCTGCCGTCGACCAACCGCAGGTTTCTTGATGAAGTTTGATAAAGTGGAAGAATTAAGTAGTTATGGGTCGATAGCAATGAGATTTAATTGATACCTTCACTCGAACTTCACTGTCTAGACTTTATAAAACTTTAAATCCTTATTGGATTCAAGTGATTTCGAACGCATCGAGAGCAGATGTAAGTAATAGTCTTCTTTTCTTTCTCTCTCTGAAATTTTCACGGAGAATGCCTCCCGAGCATTTGAGCGATTTACGATTCTCGTCTACCTCCTTGTGCCGCTTTCAACCAAACGAGAATCAAATAAAACCTTTTTTTTCTATCGAGTTCCGATTATTACGATTATATAGTAAGATCGATTAAAATTGTGCTTTTCTTCTCAAGATTTCGCCAGCAATAAATAAGTCTCTTCTTAATAACGAATCACACCGCGCGGAAATTAAGAAAAAATAAGTAACCGGGTTTCGCTTTGAGTACATCTCGCTCTTCTAACTTTACAGCACCGAGAACTTTTGTTGGTCGCTTCTTGTATCTCGGCAAACTGCGCGAGTTAAACAGTTACGAATTGCTTACACTCGACTGTACCACTCGTATTTCTTCCGCGTCCCAAATCCCGCCACCGATTTGTAACGTCCTTTATTGCGAATGGATTTCGGGTGACAATAAAATCTCGAACGGTCACACGCTCGCCACCGGGTGAACCTAATTTTTCTATCAGTTAGAGTTCTGCCATGAATTTCCTTTAAAGCCGCGCTCCGCAAAGGGCTATGAGAAAAATTGAGTAGTTACAGATTAAATCAAGTCACAATCTAAGTTCGTACTTCGCTGAAGCTCGTTCATCACTTTGTAACTATCCTTTTACTATCGTACTATCGATAGATTTAAAAATTTGTAATAAACAGATTATTTTCTAATCTTCGTTAATGTTACAGAAATAGTCATAATGAATCGCTTATGTCCCATTAAGTAATATTCCATACATCCATTTGGTCACATTGACTCCACTATGTAATATAAAAATATAAAAATATAAAAATATAAAAATATAAAAGATTTACTTATTTATTTTTATTACTGCCTATAGTGTAATGTAGAATTAATTTTTGTAGTAAAAGTCCTCTAATTTACGAGAATTAAAATAATTGATATACGACTTTTAAAGATGTTATTATAGAATGATTTTATTTTATGATTTTCATAGTGAAAATGATGTCGTTCAAGCGAAAATATAATCTCTTCTTAACTTGGAAAAAAAAAGGAAATAAAAGTTATGTGCTCCTTTGGGTAGATTTAATTCGCATTCTTCTTTGGAGAACGTGCCGCTGATTTGCGACGCTTTTCCGACCGTGGCGAACATTCCGAAAAGCTATGAGAACTCAGAAATTACGGATCTCTTCGAATGGACCTAACACGCATATCTATATATATCTTTCAGCATTCTAGTATAGCAAGGATTCTTCCAGTAAGTTCTCGTTAGAAATGCCAGAAAATTTCTCCACTCAATTCTTCAGGAAGTATCAAAGCAAGTTTTACAAAGTTAAAAATACAAGATAATCTCTAACTAACATGATCTCTCTTTCTCTATAAGATTTTTGTAAATTCTGATATCAAGAATCGAGGAGAAAAGGTAAACAATTTAATAACTTGCTTCGGATTTAATTCATTTTCGATATTTTTCTTTCTTTTATCTATATTGCGATAAGAAACAAATAATGAAAATACATTAAGGAGATTGTAAAACAAGAGTTCTCCGAGGAGGTTGCCGGAGAGGGTGAATCTCTGTACGTATACGGAAATTTCGAGATCTTGAGAGGAAAAAGGTTATTTGAGTGTACTGCCATTTAGATTCTTTACTCCTCCTCCTAATTAATTTTTCGGAGTCCCATCTTTCAAGCAATTCTCCAAGGAAACATTTTCTTGTTTCCGACCCCTTGTACTTCTACTTTCGTTGCTTAC
Organism: Ooceraea biroi; assembly: GCF_003672135.1. Lineage (NCBI taxonomy): Eukaryota > Metazoa > Arthropoda > Insecta > Hymenoptera > Formicidae > Ooceraea > Ooceraea biroi. Next base: position 7,092,610 of record NC_039506.1, read on the forward strand.
CAGGCAGCTTTCGAGACCTTGTTGTACAGTGGCGTCGGAAGTCGATTTCTCTCCAGAAAGAGAATCATCTGTGAACGGGGCTCTGTCTCGTACGCTTTGTTTGTTCCTACCCAAAAAACATTGGGGTCGCGACATGCCAACCGTTTAATTTTCTTTCAGCGCTGCGCGCGCTGTCGGCAATTTCCGAAAGGGTCGTTAACACGGATCCCATCTCCTCCTTTGTGTCCGTTGCCCCAAGAAGCGGGTTACGATCTTCTTATCGCAACCAACTAACATTCTCGCGAAACATTCTCGCTTACTTATTAACACATACAAGTATGGGATGAATGTAGAACTCTTCATCAGAAATCGTCGACTTTGCGATTTTCAAAGATCTAAATCATCATCGTATTCCTTTCTTTCTCCCTTTCTCTTTCTCATTTTCTCTCTGATTCCGATATCGAAAGAACGACGGAGGGAAAGCGGGCGCGACGACTACTAATTGGAAAGCTGACGTGAAGATTAAAGATTTCCCAGACCCGCCCTTTTCTCGCGCGGTCGTTGCAACGGCCGCGGCGACGGCGGTGCTTAACTGAAATTACGTCAACTGGCGAGTGCGGTTGTACATTATCGACTGACGTAATTGGGTATTCGTTAGAAATAAATGGCCGCTAATGTGATTTCCGGCAGGTATCTCTCTCTCTTTTCCTCCCTCGCCGATAATGCACGCCGGTCAAAGTAATGCTGGCCGAAACGATGAAAACATCATAAACCCGATAGCGCACGCGGTTCTCTCACTCTCCTCCCTCCCGCAGTAATGATCGGACGGTTTAATCATTTACCACACCAACGAGGGTCGCCGAGGCGCTGACACGCCAAACTCGGGAAGGAAAACTCACTGAAAATCGGGCACGTCAACCAGCGGTGAAACCTGCCATCTCGCTGCCCCAGTGCCGTTAACGTCGAGGACAGTCTTGTGATAAACTTCCAGCGCACAGTGAAATAAGTTGCGTCGTGAATCATCAGGTAGGTCCTCAGCTCTCTTGAGCCTCGTTTCGTAAAACTACAAAACCCGGAGCGGAGAAAGCGTGAGAGTGAGATATGTGTTATGTTCCTAGAACGCTAACAGGCCCCGAGGTACGTATACATCCGATAAAATTACAATCATGGAAACACGGATGAGAAATTTCGTACGTATGTTGGCCGCAATAAACTGTGCAGATTATCAGGAGATGAAAATTAAAAAAATTTTTTAAGTTTCTTTGAAAACGATTAGAATCGCGCGTCCTCGCCTTTCACATGAGTTTCAATTCCGTCTTATATACTCACGTAGCAATAAAAGTACATGACGAGATAATTAATTATCTCGACAAGAACTTGTGAATGCGATCTAATATGGTAAACGTTGTAATCTTACGCGGCACTCTAAAATTTTCTCTCACATTTCCGGTGCAATTTTACGGCGCGTGATTCAATTGTTATTGACGATAACAGCGAGTCTGCGATACTTTCGAAACTACCTCCTGTGTTGTAATGGCGGTTGCGTAATTATGTGCGATGCGTACTGCATTTAATGTTGTTTGGCTGTCAATGCCGTTGGTCAGCGAGCGCAACGGGACTGGTAATTGTTGTTTACAACGCGCTACCACGCGCTATTGTGCAACGATGACACTACCCTGGCACGTGGTGAATGGTACGTTGATGGAAAATGACAGATTTTACTGGCGATGCAAAATTGAGAGAATTGATCAAACGTCAATTGTCACGTGTGCCTTATCACTGGAGTATGAAGTTTGTTTATCCAACATTTCGCTCGGCAGCATTGCGGTAAGATGTGCCACAGATTTTCATCGAACCGACATACTTTTGTCGTAGGAGTACGTATCTATAATCTGGAGTAATTTTATATTCCCGCTTTTCCGTTGTTCTTGTTTATATTTTAATACACATTGTTGTATTTATATTTTCAATAGCAAAAGAATAGCACGTTGATCTCACACAAAGCGGAATAAATTTCGCCATCGTAAATAGCGATCGGCTTAAATCCGGTTTACATGAATAAAGCCTGTTCAATTTACTTCGGCAAACAATGAATACACCGCACACGCAGGCGGCGATATATTTTTGGGATTATTTCGACGATGCGCCGCAAATGTTTCTCCGTGGTACGACTTTCCTAAATCGCGAAAATTTACGCGGACGTCACCACCGCGTTCGTTAAACTACGTGCACAGATCGCGGTCGTTCTTTATGATATCGACATTACGCGATCTCTCGTTTACCGCAAAGTCCGATATTCTAACCGAAGTGGCCGAGTATCTTCTAATGTCAATATGTATTCTCTCGCAGCTGTTCGCCTATGTATAAGGGCCGCACGTATACCTTCGTAGACGATCAGTATCCAGTTTCGTGCGTTTCTCTCGCGAAGCTGGATATGGAAGCCAATATCGTCCATCTAAGCAGATTAACGATCGGGTCATTTATATTAAATTGTATTTGGCTTTCTACGGAGACTCTTGCACCCGCGATCTTTCTCACCACATCGTCGGGGATTTCTTGCGTATCGTTTAATAAATGATAGTGGTATTGAACCGATAGCAGACAATAATCAGCAAGCACGCTATCTCGTTAAATCTAAATTTGCACTGTGTTCACATTTCAGCTGCGTTCTCTATTCACCGCACGTTTATAAGAAAAATGTGTTTACCCTGATATGCGGTCTTGAATACATACAGTTTAAATTAATTAAAACATTTTTGTGTATTAAACAAACACGTATAACGTGAATTTTACAGATCTGGTATTACACACTAGTCAATATGTTTCTTTTATTACACGTCCGTATGTAAAAAGATAATGGAACACGTGTTCGGCTTTTATACGAATAACGTTATTACAAGCTGTAATAAATGATAGACGCGACCGACAGACACGAACGTCAAAAACATTTTTGACACTCGTCGCGGAAAAACTCGCAACGAATTTTTGGGGATGCGAAAAATAAACTGCCCGAACCTTTTTCACGCTTTGAAATCCAGTTTTTCCGTGTGCGGCGCACGGTACAAATGTATCTCGGTTGAAGTATCTCCCGTGACGTAGAGGTGCAAAGCTTATCCGTCCCGGGGGCAGCTTTCGGTATTAATCTGACTAGGCATAAATCTCTCACTAATCCACGTAACGTTGTAACCGCAGCCTACGTCGCGCCTGCTACTGCTATCATTGTTGTTGCTGCTGCAAGCTTGCATACTTGCAGTAGTAACAGCAGTAGCAGGAAATACGAAACTTGTTGAATACGCATCGAGGAGAAGTCCGCGCAGTTACAGAGAAGCTTGGTACTCACGATTACCCATCCGCTTTTACAGTCGGTCGATCGACCCTAAGTGCTCCCTTTAAAGGGAGAAGCCGAGCAATTCGCAAATCGCGCGCACTGTCCGACTAATTTACATTTTAATCTACCCGATCCCCGAGAGAGAAAGAGAAAGGGAAAGATAATTGCATCGATGCTTTTTAACAATTTCGAGACCGCTCCGCAGATTATATTTGTTCTACGCAAAGAAGAGAAAAGCTCCTGCCTCTGGATGTTTCGCAAATGCGTCGTGGAACGCAGTCTTTCTCGTCTGTTCGCAATCGACGGACGATTTTACAATTAGCCAAGCACTTGACTTATCGCTCTTTATGAGAAAACGGCACGGATGGGGCATCAAGATTTCATCATATCTGGCTTTGGTCGCGCTATAGCGTGATTATTTTTAGACCAGACCTTTCCTTCCACGTTAACTCACTCCACCTTCTGCATAACGCGCGGAATAATTCAGGCGACGACTTATCGTATTTACAAGACCAGTCGGTTTTCCGTCGACGGAACGAGGTCAGATGAGAGGACCTTCTCGGCATTTTTCCGGAAATTTTGCCGCGATGGTTCTCGCCGCGCACGTGACGATCGAATTCGCATCTACTTTCAGGGAAAGAAGGGGAGAGTCACGCTGCAGACGTGCATTTGCAGACCAAATCAAGCGAATTGAAATTACAGGAGGCTGTGCGACGGCGCGATGTTGCACATCGATATTTATCCTGAGAGCCGCGCGCGCGCACACCCGACCATTCATTAATTCTCTTACACGAGGGACGCCAATGAACCGCTCTACTGGTTGATAATGTAAAACTGGATGTTGCTTTTTAATATCATGCGTGTCTGCGAGTCACACCGCAATGTAGTCGCGTTGAATCGCTATCCTAAGATGTTATCCGTTCGCTGTTTGATTGAGATTTATTTCGACACGGCAGCGGTTCGTCGTACTCGGTTCGGCGCGTTTAATTATCGGTGTTTCGCCCTACATTTCGCCTCGCGGAAATAATCCGCGGCAACTCGTTTCCGGTTTCGGCGAGGCAGACGAAGAGAGGAAGAGGCGGTCGGATTGGCCAGAAGCGCATCTCGTAACTTAATTAGCGGGTGGAGCCGAGGTCTTTTTCCATCCGCTTCGATCATTTGCCGGATCTGAGGGATTGCGCAAAGTGAGGCGTTCCAGCGATAAATTGAATCCTTCGTATCCTGACTTTATTTCTATTTCTTGACAGGATAATTCGTGAGACTCTCTCTCTCTCTCTTTTTCCTTGCTTTTTCTTTCCCGTGGAATAAAATAAAATAATGCGTCCCCTTTCATCTAAGTGTCTCTTGCTTCGCTTTTGGATTCCGTTATTCTCAGTCGCAATTTAATGGAATTCGTACAAAGGCTCTTCTGAGAGCAACAGCTTTACATTAATGTTATTCAGTACCGTTGAGTACATTATTTCTATATTCCATTATAAACGCATGTGGACACGGCTCTTGGCGCAGTCACTTCCCATAAATAATACTCCCGTGTCCTGCATTATTATGCTCTTCGACTTTCATCCCTGACCGTAAATTTCTCAAGAAGAGCTGCACGTGACGCTCATGAATTAATGATTTTTGCACATTTAGCGGCAGATTTATTCCACTGTCGCGCAAATCGAATGATATTTTCCTTCGGTTCACCAAATCCGGTTTCTCTAAACGGGGAAAGCTACTCTACCTGTCTCGTTCCACCTACTTGTACATTCCGACCCGGGATCCTCGAAACCCTCGGGTCGCACTCGAACGGTCTGTGCGACAGCACCGACCCGATCCAATTGAATATAACCGAATGGAGAACGCGTCACGGGGTAGCAAGACGGGCGAGACGTTGTTTTCCCGGAGTACTAGAGAGACCTGCGTTCGCGCCATGTTCCTCCATTTCCGCGTAAGGCGATGTAAAGTGTATACCAAATGTATACGGCTTCGAGTAGTGTGAGATTTTTAATCTTGGAAAGAGCTCTGTTCTTCCTGGGACGGCGTACCGATAGAGAAACGCTCCGAAACTGTATCAACCGTCGCTTCGGGGGACGAACCGTCGCCATTACTAATGATTCTCCGTTATTAATAACCGCGCGTCTACTCGCGCATTTACTATACGACCACCCGCTATTTAATTTGACGAACGTTCAACCGATAATTATGAAACGACCGTTTCGCGTAGATATCGGTCCATACGCTAAGCTCGCGTCGTGTTTCAATGAGCGATCGTATCACGTAGCTTTTATTATCATTATTGATGCGAGCGAACGCGCTAAGAGAGCGTTATATTTTATACGATAATGTGCATCTTTGCAATGAATAAATAAATTAATTTTGAAAATTAATTTTGAAAATTATTGAAAGTTTTTAAATTTTAAATTTTGAGAAGATTACGGAGACGTGTCAATAAAATTGAGGAATCTTTGAAAATTTCAAAATGTTTTCCACGTTAATAGATTTCCCATCTTTCTCAAAGAAAAAGTAAGACAAGCAATATTATAATTTTTATCCGATGACTCGTTATCAATTTATCGTGAAACATTTAAATGATAGAAAGAGACGCGATTAATCTTTCATTATAAATTCTGCACATTAAATCTTAAATTTTTACCAATAGTCAGTTTCCAAGCGAAGAACATTAAGTATCGCATTACGTCTTTTCAAGCGATACTTGTGCACTCAAGGACTGACTTTAAAGATCCTTATCAAAGAATTCTTATTAATCGGTTATAATTCTTTCATTGCTTGCGAAATAAAACTACGATTTCACTTCAAGAAAAATGCACAGAGCGTACCATTGAATTACGTGAATCTCGCTATCATTTAATACATTTGTTAGAATATATGGCTCCATCCCGGGCAAACACGCCCTAGAGAATCTAGACATAGCGAGGGAAAACATACCATCCGTGGTGTGGCATCTGTGACTCGTTTGTATATTCAAAATTGTCCTCTAGACTTTATGACTCGTCCGCAAATTATACGGGGACAGTGGTTGCGCGTTTCCGCCAAAAATAGCAAAAATAGAGAAAACGCAGGGTGCACGACGATGATCGCGATACCGAGGATACGCGAGTACCGTCCAGGAATTACATCGAATGTATGCTTTAATGTATTCTTCCGGTGTCCGTGAATTCGCGGGCCGATTTTACGCGACGTTGAGTTTCACGCCGCGCGTGAGAATCTTTCAAGCACCGCATCATAAAAGTTTACCGCGATTTCATTTTGCACATCGATCGAATCTCTCATGCAGTTTCACTGATGCTTTTCTCAACGATGTGTATTGTTCGATTCCCGCGCCCGAGGGCACGAGTCCTCGTATATATTATAAATAGAATATATTAAAAATAAATCAATTTCGCCATTCTCTCACAAATGTGTAATTTTGTAGAATGTAAAGTGTTTCAGTAATTGAACACAAAAAAAATAAAAAAAATTTTGTTGTAAAATAGTGCACTGGGAAAAAACTGATTCTATAGGAATTTATTATTATAAACTAATATTTCCAGCCAAATGGTAAAAACAAAAGTTATTTATTAAAACTACAGAGAAATATAAAAATAATTATGATACTGTAACATATATGAAAAATATTCATGATGAATGAAATATTTCCTAGATGTTGTCTACCTTTAGACATCTCGAAACCAGGATACAACGTAGGTAATATTCCCTACTTATACAATGCTGCAGAGGCGTGTAACAGCAAAAGTAATGTGCGACATGCTACCAGTCACGTGCGATTTTAATTAGCGTAAAAGAAAGATTTGGAGCAAATTACCACGACGAGCAGCGCGGTCACGAATTACGAGTGATAATTCCCCGCCTGCGAACGCGTCATCGTCGTGTTGCTCGAACGGATAGCGTGTATCTCGTTATGGACGCGGCTTAAAATCCTCAGAAAAAGCGTGTCGAGATTGCGCGCCAGGATCGTTAATTGATAAAACTAATCACGTCGCTTGCGCACAACTGTGACGTAACCATTCAGCGGCTTTTCTGCTCTAAAAAGGGATTTAATGCAGTTTTTTCTCAATTTTGAGTTAATAAGAGTGATTTACGAGTGCGTAAAGCGCATGTAAAACTGCGTTTTTTTATGTAAAACAAGGCTTGACTAAATAAGCTCCAACGGCGTAATCGGGCCACGGTCGTAACGCCTGTTTTGTAGAAAAATACCTTCGTTATTGACGTCACTGACGTCATTAGCGTAACATTGTCAATTTTATTTTTTCTCCTACATGTTATCGAAAACGATGAGCGAGAGATATGCTGTAAACGTGTTTTACAAAATTTCCGAAATACGGCGCGTAAAACTGTTACCGTAATGACATCGCATTTGCATTATGAAAATATTCTCTCGGCTCTTGCTCAGGAATGAATAAGTCCATCAACTTTCTAATTTTATTTTAGACAGATCCCTTTCGCGCATTTATCGTATCAATTCATCTTTTCATGCAATTAATCAATTCATGTAATTTCCTTGAAAGATTTACGTGACAAATGTTAAGCTCGAGTCTTTCCTCGAATTTTGAGGTAATCACTCCTAAACAATTCAAGTCTTGATATCTCCCCTGAAAAAGTACACGGTATCACAAGCAATCCTAATACGAGGTGTCAATTTTTTCGCGCTCAGACGCGGTTGATCGCACCGTCCATAACGACAGGTAGGCGGGGATTTAGCAGCCTTCGTCATTAAAGTTCGAAGTTCATTAGAGGTTCTCCGGCACCGAAGGAATAACTTTTCCCCAACTTGTTACAGTGTTCGCTTCCCCTTGTGACCCCCCGGAGGATTTAAAAGTCTTGTTCTCTCTCCGAGGAGAATACCTCGCTTCTCCGCAACACTGCCCTCGACGCGGGTCTCATGTCATTTTAATGACACGTTTCCGATTGCTTTCGTCGGAAAGAAGCGTCGATAAGGAGCATTGACCGACAGATGCGGATTAAGGAGAAGGGCGAGTTTAGCGTTGTCCCTTTTCTCTTTTCTTTCCCGATGCCATAAGAAACCTTCATATAATGGCCTCCAGGTGTCAATCGGTGACTGTCCCCTGTCTGAGAAGGATAAATTCGCCTTTGGAAACTAATAAAGGTTAATCTGGATTTATTCACATCGGCTGATTTTAACGCCGACTTCAAGCACGTTACGTCATCCGTCATGCTAACATGTCACTGTGATGTCAACGCGTCATCAAACTGTCTCTCCTATATACATTTAATATGTATGACGGTTCGATTGAGCGACATCCGGCGTGTATTGCTCCATTCGGAATCCGTATAAGAATATCTGGCGTTACGCCGACGCAAGGGCGACGTGACGGTGACGTACGTGCAAAGCACACGTTGACGCTTTTTGTTAGAATTCGGAAAAATTTTTATCGTAAAATCGTGTTGTCTGCGGAAACAAGTAACAATCGTGCGTTTAAACGCTCACGCGTATTGCATTTATCAGATACGTAAGTTGCATGTACAGCACGGTCTGCATGTATGTTACATTTTCTACTGCAACTGATATATTCGTACAGAATACACGCAATTGACAGATTTAAAATTTCTGCTAACCGAGGGAGGGGAAAGCGAGAAAGAGATAATTCCAGTATTTTTTTTTAATGGCCGTTTTAACGTGGGTTCATCGCGTCCGTTAATTGAAACACTACACGATTTCGCGCAACCAGTCTGCAAAATATAAAAAGGTATCGCAAAAAATATATGAACTTACAAAAATAACGAAAAAAGCAACATCTCTCACTAAAAATATTGAACTCGTAAATAAAGTATATAATATCTGACTAAATTAACAAATTCCTTTTGAAAGCAACGAAATTATTCATCTCGCGCGTGATGGCTTATTGTATAGAAGCGATAAATAAAAATAACGTAGAGTAAAAAAACGCAGACGTGGCTATTGAAATTTGCATTTCGTTTAATTCTAAATCTTGACACCCCGCACGCCATTTCACCAGTAAGACTCATGTTAATTACACGGTCATTACGTCACAGTCGTGACGTACATTATCAATGGGCGCATTCAAATTTCTCGAATAAAATTCACGCAAACGACAGCGCGGACACAATGGGCGACGTTGACGCGCATTTTAATTAACGTCACATTGCGACGAAATAATTTACTTTTTTTTCTTTAAATCTCCATTATCGTTTCGCAGAATTACGATCGAAAACCAGTTCGCAATTCCTCCCTAAATTTTCAGCGTTGTGATTTCGGCCACGTTTACGCGACACATTCGAATGCGTTCATCGATCACACGCAGAGAGCAGAAGAAAGAGAGAGAGGGAGAGATGAATAGATAGAGAGTTAAATGCACCGTTGCATCGCTCGCGCAATTTGACAGGGCAGTGCTTTCGAAAAATCGATTTGCCGGTAACATGTGGGTCGATGTCACCTGCAACATGACGCCACATCGGCCGTCATAGACAATTTATTACGCGGCCTTTCAAAGACCGGCAACCTTTTTGTCGATATGAAACTTAACTGCACTCGTTGCACGTCGCGTATTGCACGTGTTTCGCTGTCCTATTGCCTTTCTCTGTTCCTCGGGAGTGTGCACAAAGATCCGCCTCGGAATATCCGGATCGTGACGACTGTGCCGTTCCATAGCTTCATCGGAGCGATCGGGCCGTTTGGATCCAGGCCGGGTGTTTTAGATATCGCTTACTAGGCGAAACGAGAGAAACTTACATCCCTCGACAATACACGACGACGAAATTGTGTCGCGAGCGTTTCGGAGGACTGCACTTTTTAGCGAGAGACCGTCGGAGATCGGGGCGGCGACGCATGTCGAAGCAAATTTATAGCACACTATGCTCGGGGCCATCAATTTTTCATTTCGAAGTACGCAGCTGAAGGGAGTTCTTTCTCGTAATAAATGTGATTTATTCGATGAGAAGGCATTCGTTGATAAATTGCAACGAATAACTTTCATTCTTGACGATTGTATAGATATCATTAATTTCCAGTAAATTCGCAGTTAAGAGCTGCAAAAATATTTTAACAACCGAGAGAAATCTTCGGGAGAAAGTATACACAGTACGAGTGTACGATACCGCACGTTTCCCTTTTATGGAACTTTTCATCAAGAGGAACATTTATCAGAATAAACTTCTTGCGGTTTATCTTTTCCGCGCGGTACAAATGCTCTAGGTGATTAATAGGTCCTCTAATAGCAACAGCGAGTTATTTTTACGTCGAAACGACACACATCTCGACTTGAGCCATTAATTTCGCGGTCACCTGCTTTAATGATAGCGCATTTTTTAATTACTCCCAGTGCCCTCCTCCGCATTATGTTTCTATCCTCTTATTGTGGACTCTAATGTCGTCTATTAAAAGAAAGGAAATGAAGAACGCACGTTGAAGCGGATTAATTCAGCACGTCTTCGTAACTCATTCGTATACGCGTAGATAACATTTTATTCATGTTTTCTCTTTCTTTCTCCGTCCCTCTATCTGTCTCTCTCTCACTCTCTTGGATGTCCCGTTGAACATCGCCGGAGCTGGATACGACAGCTCGACGAAGCTTTATCTTCTGCGCCAAGTTTGCAGTGGTTCACTTTTATTTCCTTCACGAGAAAAACCAATATGGATAGTTTATTGACCTGTCGTTAGGTGACAGAGACGGATACTTTCCGCTGATAAGATTTGCAGATTGTTGCACAGATGTGCATAACGTATCCCAACATTTCAAAATCACCATCGGCGAAGACACGTGTTGCCTGTTGCAATCTTTCGGATAACTCAAATTTAATACTCCGCGAACGAGAAAGAAAGAGACATCTCACTCACAATATATATAAATATCAATCACAATATTAAATAATGCGTTATTCATAGAAATTTCATATGAGTTTCTTTTCGTACATATAAACCAGTTATATTTTAAAGGTTTCATTTATTAATTATAAGTTTTGTTACGTAATACGATCTGAATTCCAATATTAATAAACTCTGATAAATTTGTTGACCGCAAACTGAAACAATTTATCAAAATTTTACGAGGTATTTTGATATTATAAATTATTCTCATATTTTAAATTAAAATTATGTCATTTTTGTTATTTAATGTAGCATCAATATTTTACGTCGATATCTCGCATAAGCGTAAAGGGAAATCGCAATAGCTTGTCGGTATGAACAGCAAGGCAATAGCCGTGCTTTCCGAATAGCTTATAGGAAAGCCCGCTCTGGAGATTATTAAAAGAGCTACCGTCAACTCAGATTCCGTATGACAGATAGGAAATGCCTATAGCCGTTAGCGTTCTCCATTTATCAAAAATCGTACACGCTATGTCAATCTCGGAAATTGAGGCATCCGTCAGTTTACGTCTTTTCCGTAGAATATCTTGAATTATTTGCAACATCGTTTGCATATATTTTTTTATCGTTTCTACAGCTTTTTATAGTGCGTAAAATTGAAGTAACATGTGTATTAATATAAATCTTTGATGCTTACAAAATTATTGGTGTAAGAATATAAAAATATAAAAATATAAAAAATATATAAATATATCAATTATATATGACATAATATACTTACAAACGTACAACTTTTATATAATACCACATCCCCAATAGAAATATCGTTTTTCTTCGAGATTCTCGTGGAATGTTAGTTTCCCTTTCATACTCGTAAAACGACAAACCTTCCATGTAATAAAACCGAGAAAGGTTAGTGCCAATTTCTTCGATGGTTGCGGAAAAAATCATGGTGTCAAGATTTATTGAAATATCCGATATAACAATATATCATGATACGGCGTATTGCGTTTCATTGAAAACGGTGTCCAGTCTTTTTCCGTTTGCTATGTGTATATATATGTGTGTGTGTGTGTGTGTGTGTGTGTGTGTGTGTGTGTGTGTGTGTGTGTGCGCACGCACACACATATTGGAGAAGGATACTAAAGTAAACTCTTCGCGATTTATTTCAGGTAGAGCTAGGAGAGAGAGAAGCATAGAGAAAGTTCAAATAGTTGACCTCGCAATGGCAATCTGCAACATCTGGTTACTATGTAACTTACTGGATAGCCATGATATTGTAAATATGGATATCGCAAACAATTACCTCATCCCCCTCCGTGATAAACGATACTTCTCTCGCGTACAGAACATTACGACCACTTGCACGCCCGCGCCAAGTACACTACTTTGTAAGTGCCTCCAACGTTTCACCCTATCTTATCAATACAATATTAATAATTGCAGAAGTTTATTGCGATTACGATTCCACAAGGGACACGGCGAGTCATGTGCATAATCTCTGTTTAAAAAACTAAACTAAACTAACTTAATTAACAAAATAAAGATCATTACATTTATAGTCACATATCGTTTTCCAATTCAGTCGCAGGTTTCCCTGGATTTAACTACTTCCCGTTTCTCTTTTTTTTTAACGATCGCGATTTTGATCGGACCGAAACGGGATATATCTCACGCGTAATTCACATTTAGCGTCAATAAAAGTTTCCGCTATACCGTCCTACAATTTCCTAATGCGGTAATAAGTCACTTAGAGATGTTTTTGCAAGAAGATAATAATAATACCTAAGACCTCGGACGGTCCGAATGAAAAACGACTCACGAGAGAAACGCTAACGCTTGTATGAAACCGACATGAATAGCAAGTTTTTAACGATCGCTACGTTTAATGTGTTAAACAGATCACCGAGCCTGTTTTATAAATGCGATAACACCAGCGATACGACGGCGGAAATTTGACATTTGCAATCCCGCTGTTTGCACCTCTTTTATGCTTTTCGTATCGCAGTATGAAATCGTATAACTGCGGCGATTATGCAACATATTTATGCATATTTATTGGAACATATTTCAACATTATAGTAGTTATGAATAACAATAGCGATAAATTGTTCGATTTAGAACGTGCGTAAAGTGAAGGCAACTTATGTAATAAATACATATAAAAGTGAAAGATGTATGTACAAAATAATTAAAATAATTAATTATAAATCTACACGGTGTTTATAAGTTGAGAACTGCGATATTAATGAACATATTGTAATATTACAGAGTGTTTTAATCTTCTCTGTCGTCGATTCAATGTCGATAATCATTACTACGCGAACATCGAACATGATTTTTTGAAAACGTCGCTGCTTGATGAAGCGAAAATAGGAAATAATTGAATATTGAATTTTAACAATGTGATGTAATATTTTAATGACGTATCAATAACAACCAGAGTATTTTTGGATTATGATGTATCATTCCGGTCAGTTCATGTTACAAGCATACCTTTTTCCGATAAATTATGTACCGTGACATGCAGGTCGTGTGCATAAATAGATTCTTGCATTTTGTGATTATCGCGGCTGTCAATCTCACGCTGATAAAAAATACATAAGCGATTATCATGACGAATCATCAAACAAATCGACAAATGTCTCTCTATCATGTCCAACTGAACGGTCGACTCTTCGGAAGGTACCATTGATTCGTTAGCCCTTCGCAATCAACACGGAACGACTTTTATAGACTTCCCACAAAAAGGCATGTCAATTTCATATCTCCGTTCCAATAGTTTCTCAAGTGTAATATTTTTTCATTTAAAACACGAGATTTTTAGGCATATCAAACCCATTATGGGAAAGAGATCTACGTGCATTTGGGGCTTTTAAACAAAATATGCATTGTTATGCGACAGTGTACATATCGTGGTTGGGAAAATATAAGGCTTTTATGCGTCGTATCACGTGCATGACGTGCATTATTCGATTGTCACGACGTCACAGGCGGCAAAATGTACTCGCGCCTTAACTTATGTAAAAGTATACCTTGCCCTACTTTGATAGATACGCGGTCGTGCCGTAATGATCTTCATTTTGTGCCTTATCGCGCGTCTGTTCACGATACACGAGGGAGTTGTTACAAAAATGACTCCATCCTGAAATTACGTCATCGTTACCGTCCGCCGCGACGCCGAGATCCGATTGTCCGTAATTTCCCGCGTAATTCAAGCCATTGCTTTATCGCGGTGCTTGTCAAACTCGTGGTGATTGTGTCTCTCCCCCCCCCCCTCCGACGCGATAACAAGAACCGTTTCTTCCAAAGCGTCCCGACGAAACGCAACTCCCGCGAAGCGTATCCGGTCGTCGCCACGGAAGGGTAATTACACTCGGGAGGAATTTCTCATCCGCGTGGCTCGTTCTCCGAGAGGAGAGGGTTGCGCCAATTTATCTTTATGAGGTGCCGCGGATACGGCATCGAAGCGTCTTGTAAATTAGATCGCTGATACCTCCATCGTCGTCGTCATCCTCATGCTTTCCTCTTACTCTCGTTTTCAGCCGCTTGTCTGTTTGTCTCTCGTTTCATCGTGCCGTACGAATAATAACGAATCCAATGAAACGGAATCTCGGAGCGAGGCTACGTGCGCTCGCAGCCGCCGAGAGATATCCGCCGCCCGTGGAAAAATGCAGGGCGAAATCTCTTTACCTGCTGCTTTCCTTAGTATAGGGAGATTCCGCTCGGAAAATTGCGATCCCTCTTTCCGCGAGTAGGAAAGCCTCCCTCTCTCTTCCTTCCTTCTCATTTCCTTGCTCCTCTTACCGTGTATCGCGTATTACGCGCGTCGTATATGTGTACGTACGTCGTAGCGTATCGCACTCACGCCACACGCTTCTCGTACATTATCTTGCGCATTCAAACAAGCATGTAAGTCACGAAAACCGCTGTGCACATACACGAGCACATACACGCATACTACTCTCTCTCTCTCTCTGTCTTTTATTTATATCGAATTCGATTCGCTTGCGCGATTCCTTCCGCTGATCCGACGATGCGATAATAGATGCTCTCGAAGAAATGCGATGCAGGATGTTTTACTTTCAAGAATGGAAAATAGACAAGGTTCAGTTTTCAGCATCAAGTTAATACAATTTTATATTCAAAGTTTCTTCGTAATGCATTGTTCCCCTTTATTGGATGATGTTCATTAGTATAATGCATTACCGCAGTGAAGCATTAACTGCATAATGTTTGTGATTCTTTTGCTACGTATTAACAAATTTAGAGAACATTACATGATGGAATTAGCTCTTTTCCATATGAATATTGTTTCCATTATAGTATCTTCTCTAAGGCTTTTGAAAATAGACGAATCCGAAATGTACAATACATAAAGCCCGATGTAATCGCATGGATCCGCTTTGCCTGAACGGAAAAGCGCAATGTACAAATTGAGAATGCGATCTGCCTTTCGTCGTTCAGGGAAACGCGGAATTTTTATGACGCTTCTAGTATAATAGTGCGAGCACGAGATCGAAAGAATTACGATGTAACACGAGGTTCCAATAGAACTCGCAGAAAATGAAATTGCAAAGCTCGTTTTTAACGTGACCGAACCAATACCTTCCTTGCGTTAAAGCGAAGTTGCTTCGTGACGCGCGATGTAAAATTTTCTCTGTTGTAATTGTCCACATGCACACGTATATAAAAGCAAAAAATTTATCACGATAGACGAAATGTTTTTATCACTTTCTTAAATAATTCGATAATACTGCCTGCAATGCTATATATATATACATATATTTTTAGATATGACAGAAAAATAATAATATAAGAATGGAGAGACAAATATATCCGTAATTTTAAATTAAACTTTTGCACGTTAATTTTGACACTCTACTGAAAGAGGTGGATTTAGATTCTCGTAAAAACTGAAGTGGTTAACTCTTGATTTCTCGCAGGAAAGCAGCAGGTGGTTCTTGAATGCTTGCGAGAAGAAAAAAAAGGCAGTAGATAGTCTCGAATCTTTAGTGAGGAAATGGTAAATGGATTTGTTCTCTTTTTTGCGGAAAACTAGTGGGATTTGCGGAAGTAGTCGGATTTGAAGATTTAGCGGGAAGGGTGCAATGTGGATCTTAGAACTTTCGAAGGCTAAAGAGACTTAGATAGCGATCTTTAAGCTGCAAGTTGTAACGTGCAATATGATTCCGAATTTGAATTTACATTCACAAAGGAGAGCCAAAATTGATTATTACGGTAAATCAGCAATTGTTTTGAAGACTGTGCTAAATGAGTGTCAAAAAAGTTTTAATTCACGGCGGAGAATCTTCGTATTCTTTCATATAAAGCGCACCACTTTATTTATCTTTTCTTTTATTTAAATGTAAATTCCTACATTTAAATGTATGTATTCCCACATTTCCAAGCATTTATGATACAATTAAGTACAATGGA
The DNA here is from genome assembly GCF_003672135.1 of Ooceraea biroi. Taxonomy (NCBI): domain Eukaryota; kingdom Metazoa; phylum Arthropoda; class Insecta; order Hymenoptera; family Formicidae; genus Ooceraea; species Ooceraea biroi. The sequence goes on from NC_039506.1 coordinate 7,109,142, forward strand.
CACCGACTTTCGCCCATTGCTATTTTCTTTGTGCGACCCGTGCAACTTCCACCACGTTGTACGCCCCTTTGATGTGGCTTTTATTGCGCGGTGCATTACGCCTTCTCATAACGTGAAATTCACTGAGTGCTGGTTCTGCGGGTCCGAAATAGGTAATAATCCCTTGATACCGGAGCACGTCGAGCCAGAAACTTCTACGACCAGCGTCTCATTGCCTCATTGGTCTCTTTAAAGCGGCACTCAACGGAACTCATCTTGGTATCAACGGCGCAAAGATATCTGCGCTAATGAGCAAAAAATGGCATGTTGCACACAGAGTGACCCGAACTGAGCGGACGTATCTTCGTTACATGGTTTAATTAAGAGAACAGTAAATACTGACCTTATTTCTGAAATTATTTGACATATGTGAACTATAGCTCTCATATATACTCAACAGGTCGGTTATATCGTTTATTGTATTGTTTAATTACAGCATACATACGTATTGTACATATTGTAGAATAATTAGTATTTAATTATACTCGTCGAGTAACTTTACGACATAATAATTACCCTCACAATAATGTTATCAATTCTCCTATACGTATTCAATAGCAATATTTTTCTAAATATAATATTGAGAACGACGTCTCGCCTTGCGCAAGGGCGCAAAAATTTAATCAAAAGATTCTCGGCTCGTCGCAGGGACATATCGAACGCGAACGAGTGCCATTTGTAACGCAAGCCGCGTGCAGCCAATCCGATAAACGTCGAAGAAGTCGAAGAAGTCGAAGAAGTCGAAGATCGATTTACATGCATTGGTAACCAGCTACGGTGCGAACGGTCGCGATCAGACTTTGTGAAGTTCACGCGAGCCATGTAATAAGGTGAAGTCTTGAGCGGGACGGTCTGGCAAATTGAAGTTATCGGATAGCTCTTTTCTTTGGCCTTCGCCCCTCCGCGTAGCGCGATAACAAAGACAGATGGGACATATCCGGGACTCCGGCTGCATTTCACAATTTTTTAACTTCTCATTCGTTTGCCTTAACCTCATCTATCCGCCCCTCTCATCGCACTCCATTTACATCCACCACCGTAGCCACGTGTTGCCGCAAATTGGAGTTGCCAAAGTAATTTTTTTCTCGTTTCGTGCCGGCGCTGCAGAATAGCTTGTCGGCAAAAATGATTTAAAGCCAGCTTTCCCTTTTTCACCTTCATCAACGATCCCCGACTACGACCACATGTCTTCGTCGGATTAACAGGAGAACTTCATTTGTACTCGTAGACCTGACGTGGATGTTAATTCGCTCTGGAAATGGTTATCCAAGACTGTTTCATCTCATTGATTTTCCAAAATTTTTATGTAATTCCTCTACAGTATTAATCATTATAATTTTAACAATTATTGTCACATTTTGATAATTATTACAAAAATTGCATAATAATGACATTGCATGTATCGGCAATTTTGTCTCAAGAAAACATCTATTTTTACTCGCAGGTAAAATAGTTTAGCTCTTTATACTTCTTATTGTCAAGATATCATTGCTTTATGGTAATGATGTAGTAATAACAATTGTGATCTTAATTTTATTTTTAAGATTCTCGCTGGTAAAACAGTGAGATTCTCTCCGAATCCAAACCCTATTTCATGACTTCGTGCTTCAATACCAAGTGTCACGGATTTATTCGATTGAACGAGGGTATGAGAGGTATGAGTGAGTGCCGGCGCAAGTTGGACTACATGAAAGACGAGCGCGGTGACGTCCATAAAAGAATTTCGAACTTCGACCGCACGAACGGGTTCGCCGACAAGTTTGATCATGCACACCCCTCCCTTCTTTCCTCCCGTGGAAAATTTCGAAGTTGGATCGATGACGGCCGGATGGCGGGAGAGGCAAAGTTGCCGTGTGCAGAAATATGCGCGCAAAAAGTAGGCAAATGTTAACGTAGCCGGGGATAATCTTGTTAGAGTGGCGTGACGTGGCTCAGAGTTATCCGCTCCCTTTTTTTACGACGTCGACACGTCGACATGGTTGGAAGAAGAGAGAGAGAGAGAAAGAGAGGGGGAGGGACACCGATATAACACGATATAACAATTTAATGTTGCACACATAGAGCAATAATTTTTGCGGATGGCGCATCCTTTATTAGAAAAGGATCGGTGCCGCGTCTAATGTCGCGGATTCGCGTCTGCAACAGCGGCGGAAAGATCGAGATTTGAAACTTAATTGGGTCCCACGTGCTGCAAGCTTATTGTATTTAATACACGGCGGCGGTGGGACGGTGACGGCGACTGCGACGGGGAAGTTTGCAAGTTCTGACGCTGCATATTTGTGCTTGCTGCCCGCTTACGTGCACGCATCGCTCTTTTGCATTATCCATGATCTATTTACGGAATGCTACATCTCATACGCGCCGCATTATATTTGCCATCGCTTTGCGCCACGCCGATAGCACTGATAAATTACGTTGCGAGAAAAGCGCCTCGAGCACTACCGCAGCTTCCAAGGGACAGTACAAGCTCTTCGGCGCGTGAGATGAAGAGAGAGAGAAAAAATTCATTAACGAAGCGCTCGCCCTATCTTCCTTTCTCATCACCATGACGCCGTTTAAAAACCCGACACTATTGTCCCTCATTTCTGTCTCTTCTGACCGATCGCTGCCTTTTCTTTTATTTCTCTCAGCCAATGAAGAGTAACAGAGCGGCATTCACAGCCCTTCGCGTTCGATGAGTCGAGGAACTTTCGGATTCGCACTCTGCGCGTTCCCGTGCGCGTTAACGCGATAAAATTGCGCCGTGTCGAATCCCTTTTACGGAGAAGCGTCCGCGAACGTTAAATCCTTAACTCTTTGCGCTCCAAGTGTCAATTAGGTTGGCGCTGAAAGCACTCAGTCTTGAAGCTGGTTGGTCCAGCGGTCGGTCCTCCTCTTTTCCTCCTCCCTCCCCGCTTCTCGTATATATTTTATCTATCCGAGCGAAGCTCGTCACTTTTATTGAGACATCTTCCGCGGCTATCGCGTGCAATAATCAATTTATGCAAGTAATACGCTGTAATAGCGCGCGGAGATCGTTATTGGAACATTGTATTCACTGATGGTAATACACGGTAATGCAAATGTTCATTTTCGTCGCAATCTCGGCTATTAATTCCTCCCCCGTGCGAGGATTATCGCGAACAATGCGAAATGACTTTTATGAATCTCATAAAACGCAACGTATAACGCTGTTTACGTATTGTTCAACAAGCATTTCAGCAATATTACCGGAAAGATATTCAATCGTGAGCAAATCCAACGTCAGAGACGTTACCGCGATCGAGTTATCGCGGCGTATCGTGACGTCACATGGGAAATCATTGGGTGCGCAAGACTTTAATACCAATTACCTTAAATGCACGCGATCGTTCTTCAATAATCGAGTTTCGGCGACTCGGCGCATACGTAGGTATACCGTATCGAATTTGAAGCCGTAACTCGACCTGTTTGCGGCGCCGCATTGTTCGCGAAAAATCGGAAATTCCTCGGGCGAGCATCGCCGGGGTTTATCCGGTACAGAATGCGTGTTCGATAAAATTTCATATCCAGCCATGCGCCGCCGGTTTTCGTAGTCGTTTGTATTGGGCTGTCTTCCCGCGTCGAACCTGACGATACACACAGTCCGTCCGGGAGAATCTTCCGCTCATGAAACATTTATAATGCGGCGAATACGAGAAGCGAAGAAGGAGTCCCGATTCCTGCACGCCGAGATCAACACCGTCGATTTCGGGACGTTGCGAGCGGGATGTAAATCGCGTCAGGCGCGTCCCGATATTGATAGCTTGAAAAATAGGACCGCTCGACGTCCTCGCCGGCCAGTCGCAGTAGCCAAGTATCGAATTTTGAGCTTGGCGTACGATCGGTCTCGGATAAACGACTGTGAGACAAAATGTCGGTCGACCGCGCGTCACACGTGATATCGACAAGAATATCTGCTGGCAATAACGTACAACGCGGCGAACGATGCCGGGAATATGATTCCAATAAAAATTATTAACGCAATTTTGATCTCGCGCTGTAGGTATATTTCCGGTGTAACGAACCTAACGAACATTGATTCAATTATTTATACCTGCAACACCGGCAATCTTCCTCTCTGTTGCGATTGATGAAATAATTATTGCACATGTTGCAATCAGATCACCGGGTAGACAATAATAAAATATTTGTCACAGCAAAAATTTGAGTTTAATCAGCTTCCGGTCGCATGTAGTTATAGAATATCGCTCATCAACTTTCTGTGCGTGTACAAATTCAGTTTTTCTTAATTACATTTACATTATGCCACTTATCATCATCGATAGATTTTACGCGGAAAATATTCCCGCAAAACTCGCTCCGCAACCAAGCTGAATATCTTTCCACTCGATTATCCGTTTCCTGATCATAAAACTTCAAGTACAAATTTACCGTGGCAATTTAATATTTATCATAATCACGCAGCCAATTAATCTGCGCGCGCGCGCGACTCGAGTGCACGACTCGTGACGTCTCCTCGGCGCTCGCCAGCTTGGCGGAGTGGCACCGAGTCGAGGATGTCGGTGCTGTCGGCGGTGTATTGTCGGCGGCTACGTGTCGCGCGGGAGAGGCAAAATTCACTCGGGCGGATTAATTAATTTGCATTAGTCGTGTGGTCGGATGAAAGTACAGATTTCGCAGCAGTTTGCGACGTCGCGCAATTTTAGGTGCACAAGTCATCCTCCGATTCCCGGAGGGGATGGCGATAAATTGGAATCCCCGCGCGCACGTGCGCGACAGGTTCTGCGATCGGCCAGTAAAAATCCACGTCATCTCGCACGTCTTTTATCGCGCGTTCATATACGAAGAACTTATTACTACTCCCATGGCAGAAATATTGATCCCCTTCTCCGTCTCCACTCCCGTCCGTCCTGCTACAAGCGAGAACTGGCATTATTCGTATCAGCCGTATCGCAGCGGAGCGAATTGAGTTCGCCCAATATACCATCCGCGCGGGCGATTTTTCGAGCGCGAGTATCGTCATCAAACATCCGCGTTGAATGGAAATCAAACGCGCTTTCTCTCCCCCATCCGTCTCCCCTGAAATCGCGCTGTAACCATTAACTTTTGTTACTTCGCACTCGTACAGTTTCAGGCGTGCAAACGCGGGCGTTTTCGCGCCGCCGTCGAGCGAATTTCGATAAACACGAACGATATTTCATGGGACGGGACGTAAATGAGTAGTCGCGGTCGTCACACGCGATGGCGATTTTAACTGATCGCGCTTACCGACTTATCGTTTTATTATCGCCACGATGCCCTCAATTAATTTCCAACGCGCGCACAATGAAAGAGATAATTCGAATAATAACTGTATAATTAAGTGATGCATTGAAAAGGATTCACTTCAATTCAGCGCGCAACACGCGCATCTACTAAGATCCTGATTTTCGTGGTAACTGAAAAAGTAAATCGTTACGAAAAATAATTCGTCACCGCGATAAAGTTTGGCGAACAATCGGAACGTTCCTGCAACTAAGTGTTCATGAGTAAAGCGAGACGATCATCGCGAGGCGCACAGGATCCTTCATCAAATATGCAACTGCACTTTAATTACTATCGCGATCTGCATCGGCCCCAGCCGCTCACGGTGCGCTGTGTGTGATCCGCACTACCTGATTTCTTTCTCTCATAGATCACCGTCGGAGATATTTCATTAGTATGTTTTAAACACTTCTGACCTACATCACTACGGGCTTGATATGCTAAGCTGCCACCTGCGCCATGACTCTCCATAAATCTTCGGCGTACAAGCAGCCGAGACAAACTACGTCAGCTTCCATGCTGCGCCGAAGATCTCCAGCCATCTTGGCAGCCGAATTCAAACATTCAAAGGGTGAATTACGCGGCTAAGTCTCGGGATCTCTTGAAGCGACAAGCCGCAATTTAACCGGCGCATCGATCGGTCTGCCGTTTATCAAACACGTACTCCATTCTACGCGACCGTCTTTACTCAGTTTGCCGTATAGCACGAAGACGGATAGAACCGTTTTGCAAGATCGCACGCCATTATCCATTATACATTATGTACTTCGTATACTTTTACCTCTGTAAGAAGCCACGTCTCGGAAATTGAACGAGACGGATCAATTTTAGAATATTTCGCATCGAGAGGAAGAGCGAGAGGGAGAGCGAGAGCGAGAGCGAGAGAGAGAGAGAGAGAGAGAGAGAAAGAGAGAGAAATACGCAACGCAGTCGTCGCGATTCGTTTTTCAGCGCCTCTGACGTCATTTTAGTTTGGCTCGCGTCGACACATTAATTTTCGCTAAGTAAGTACAAAGTTCCAGAGACCGCGCCATCGAATTTCCAAGTAATCGCTTAAGTTATTAAAGAGTAAACAAATATTTTCTATTTGACATTAATCTCTCTCTCTTTCTCTTCCTGGAGAATTGATTATTACAACGCGTACAATTTAGATCGTGAAATAATTAGCCACTTAAAATATATAATTTGCGTCCTTATCTGATAAACGTGCATTGTGTTAAAGTGGATGAAGAAAATCGCGTTCACCGCGTCCAATTCCAAAGTTTTCTTATTTGCATTCGCATGCAAAATCTTAAAGAGTTCACAACAGGAGCGCACAGACATGACGCGAGATATTCCGTTCTTGCCTTTCTCTCTCTCTCTCTCTCTCTCTCCATTTCTCTGTCTTCACATCTAGTTTCAGACTCCGCTGTCTTTCAACGAGCAAATGTTGGCCCGAGCATCCAGGTCACTACTTGTCCATTTATTTCGGAGACGGATAAGCAACAGCGCCAGAATACATACCTTCTCCAACGTATTCTCGGATCCGGCTATTCAGATTAACGGTTCGCGTAGAATTCGGACACAAGCTAGATAAATAACTAGATCGTGACGCGTGCCTGCACGTGTGCTGAAAACGTTGCTAACTTAGTGGACGTCGATCTTGTCGTCGACAGAATTTAGTAGTTAATACCGTGCAAATGCATTTTCGCATTCCTTCTGGAACCTTAAATCATGCGGCCGTGATCTTTACGAGTGCTGACAAAGAGGCAGCTTCTCATTGAAATGTCCGTGATTATACAACGCTTTAAAAGATTATCTTTTTGAAAAAGACTTTTTCTATTCATAATGCTATCAGTGACCAGTATATTCTTTATTTAAATACAAAACTATTTAAACAATCATTTAAATACGAAATAATAAAAGTAATATCTTTTTTCAACTATTATCAGTCATAGTTTTTATTGGTTAATGCAAACGTAACATTCTTTCCGATCAATAGTTTGAAAAAATGCGCTATAGATTTGAAATTATTCATTTTAGATCCAATATGATAAACTGGAACGATTCCCAGTCCCAGCAGATATCATTAGCCAGTACCCTCGAGCCCCGGGCTTGTTGACGACTCGGTTAACTTTGGATTCAGATCCACAGTGATTTCAGCTTCTTCCGATTGCGCGTCTTCTTCAAAATATAACTCACTCTTCGCATTCTTCGTAAAATCTCTGTACTACGCAGCCCTACATACGAGTATTCAATCCCGCAGAGAGATGCCCGCTGTTTTAAACTCTCTATGATGTTTGCTTGCATCAAACATATCATTAGCTTCGGTTTCACCTATTTGACTAATTTACAGACATTAAAGAGACCGCAGGGAGACGACTGCTAATTGCGAGATTTAGTTCAGATACATAACATAAACTCTTCCTCCGTAATGCTATACATGGGATTACTATATAAGTATCCGCGACAATTTTGTTACGTGATCAATTTTGAGGATAATGAATTAAGTCTTTAATATTTTAGTGGGATTTTTACGCGACACGAGATACACGCTCCTTATGGTCCGCGTACATTAATATTAAGATTAGTGGAAAGATGACTATCTTTAAGCACTTAGCACGATCAATATACGCGCCGCCAACCGGACCTTGTATATTCCCAGCAGCGGCTCCTCGAAAGTAAATAACCAGAATACACGGGAGATTTACCTAGTGGCATGCGATTAAATTCATAACTTCTAACGAGCACGGCGAGAAAGAAGGATTGTACGAAAACATCTACAAAACGTCATAATTCGTGCGCCAGCAACAAAACTTACGCAAAGATACATAAAGCGGGCCAACTGTAGTAATGTTTTTCAATCATACAAAATAGAACGCATCTGGGAACTACGATTTTGTAACAAACTCTTGCCACACTTCGATATCTCGAATTCTGTGATTTCGTCAGAAAAATGATAAACCATAAGAGATTTAACTATTCCATTTATTTGTTAATATATCTGCGTATACATATGTATATATACTTAAGTAGGCAATTCTCGTACATTCTTTTTTCATTTCAGCTCGTGCTATTACAATGACAATTCGAAATGCAAATGCCGTTTCCAGCGCTAAGGGATATCAAAAGAACTAATTTCAAATTCACGGTAATAAAGTATGCGACGATTTAATGAAACGCACCGGTGTAATAAAACAGTAGTTTCCCGGAAATTATGATCATCTAAAATTCACTTGTGTGACTTCTTCCATTTTAACCGCCTGGCCTTAACTGTGCTCACAAAGCGTTCTTATTCTTAAGTACATCTCACCACTAATAGCAACATTTTATCGGCTTGAGCAAACACTTAAATTTAATGAAAATTTAACTGAACGCGCTTGACTCAATTTAATTAAAATATAAACAATGTCTAGCGGATTCACTTGTGTTACCGCGATTAAGTGAATTTCCAAGGTAGCTACAAGAATATTCAAAGTTGCATATGAAACATTCATGAAAAAATGCAATCCAGTTTTCCCTAGAATGAGAAATCTATCTCATAATAGAACCAAAGAATCCGCGAGTAAAAGAAATCCAAAGAGAGCACCATTGTTGTATTATGTATTATGTATTAAATATTTCGGATAAAACTATATTTGTCAGACTGCGCGAGCGAGCAGTTGGGAAACTGCGAGAGAAAAAGAACACTCGTAAACGAGCAATGTCTTTTAAATTTTATATTGAAAATAATTGATTCAGTGGCGCGAAGTTCCCCGTCTTGATTGCTTTGTACTTTTAACAAATGGCCGGCTATTATAGTTGAGATACCCTGTAGGCCATTTAAAACGAGATTCTATGTCTCGATTGCGCCGCTTGTATCAATTTACTTCTACTTCTTGCGGCTAAATGAGAAAATTCGTCGCACGCGGACAGACAGAAGGCTACCTCGATTGCTTTTCTAATTTTCATTTCTGAACAGCTGTGTCGTAAACAAAATTGATTATCGGCTAAGTTGAGCAACCGATCGATTGCACATTATGCATCCTTTACTTTTCAGTCTCAGCGTACTAAGACGAGGGTAAAATATTTCTGATAAATTATTTTGCCAAAATAACACCGACATAAAGAGCTCAATAAATGAAATTTATCTCCTTCATATCGCTTGGGTCTGCAATTTTTCTCATATAGTAGATACTCTTATGTAATAACGGTTTTCGTGCTCTAAGTATATTATACATTATACGAAAAAATCTTTCTAAGCCATTACACAACTGACCTAGTTAATCTAACCATAGTATTATGTAAATCAAGATTTAATACACTTTTCCTATGTTGCTACAATTTCACGAATATTAATTTACATGCGGCAAAGGCCGCATCGGAGAAGACAGCTCCATTTTTATCACGTGGAAATAAAGTATCAGTCGGGAAGAAGATATTTTTTTCGAGGGAGATTATCTCCGTTTGTGTTCTCGAGTAAAATATTGTGCGGAATTTTGCGTTTAATCTGAACGCTGGAAATTGCGTTTAAGGAGAAGAACAAAAAGCAATTTATCGTAATAGAGGATGGGAGGAACAAGCGTTTAATGTTAAAAGGAAATCGTCATTTTATTGAAATGAGGCGTTTTTCGAGCTCGAGAAAAAGACCTTATGGATGAAGGCCGCAGTTTTACTCCTCGTCTTGAAACTCTACCGATGATACGCTCGATGTAACCTGAATGGCGAGGTAAATAAGGGAAGATGATCAACGTGGCTGTAAGTAAGCCGAGTGCGAAAAAGAAGATCCTGGACAGTTTTTGTTCACGCGCACTTACACACCATAAAAAAGTTCAGAAATCGAGAAATAGACGACGACTTGATTGCGCAGAGAACACTTTTATTGCAAGCACCATTTTTTTGGCCATATACAGAGGTTACATATATAGTATGAAATAGAATGACATTTTCTCCAACTTTAGCATTATTTCACTTTGTGATTGCAAATATATGTTAAATTCTAACGAACGGCGATTTGCCATAAGCAAATGACAAAGAAAATTAGGAAAGGAGAGAGAAAGTGACGAATTATAATGCATTTAAAACATAAAATCTCATACTCTGCGCGTGATGTAACTACCGCAAAATGACCGCAACACTTGAGCACGTACATCAACCATTCAACCAGCGTGCATGCACGGCGTTTTTGCTTCAGTTTGCCTTGCAGCGCGGCATAAGAATGGTTATTGAATCTCACGATTTTAATTATAAATTCTTCTAATGACGCGGTAAACGACTCTCTCGACGGCTTGCCACAATAAAATCGTTTCGTCAGAATGCACTTGACGCATTTCAATTTAGCTTTGAAGACAATTCGCGTGCGAATAAATGCACATACGGCTTTAGATACCTGGTGAACACCCATGATGACGAAGAAAGTGCAAGTAAATGCAACTTGCTTTGTTGTGCTTCCAAAATCCAGTCTGACCAGTGAAGCAGTCTGCATAATTCATAAAAAATTCTTATATAAGGCTTTATCAGAAATGTAATTATATAATTTATAATATATCTATCGCGACTTTGATATTTTCCGATACTGCTTCTTTAAGACTATTCTAATTAGAATCAAATAAGCTTTCTACGAATTGCAAAGCAAGCATTTTTGACCATTTCTGTCGAAGCGTCAATCGGTGTTGTTTTTACAAAAAATAACGTTTGACATATGATGTCCAGAATAAAAAAGAAAAACATGTTACATTCCTACTGCACAGTATAATTTTTTAAATTATAAGTTTAAAACATTTTCTCTTGTGTTGTTTGAAAATAATACATGTGCAAAAATGAACATTCGCGAGCACGAAATTGAAAAATTTGAAAAAAGAAAGAAAACAATATCAAATATTCCATTCCTTTTATGCATAACTGTTTCGTCATTATGCAAAATCTGGTACAGAAGCAAAGCCGACATATCAAACAAACATTTTTCGCTCTCTAAAAAATAAGGATTTAAATTAATATATTATTTAAATTATCCGAAAATTAAAGATTTAGATAGATAATAATCTGAGGATATATATATATATATATATATATATATATATATATATATATATATCCTCAGATTATTATCTATCTAAATCTTTAATTTTCGGATAATTTAAATAATATATTAATTTAAATCCTTATTTTTTAGAGAGCGAAAAATGTTTGTTTGATATGTCGGCTTTGCTTCTGTACCAGATTTTGCATATATATATATATATATATATATAGCAAAAAGATATGGCTGTTCTTCCTCAATATATAAAAACTTTTATTTTTTCGACACGCCGATATGTCCAGAAGTTAATGACAAATTATCAATTTGTTCTTCATCTTTGATTTTGTGTTTCTCGATATTATTGAAATCAGGGCATTATGATAATATAACTAATTATATATTATTAACATAATATAATATAAGCATAATTATAACTTTTCTTTTTTATCAGCGAATTTGCAACAGGAGATGGCTACAATCACGAGTGTCTATCTTCGCGACAGGATACCAGCGATAGATCCTGGATGCGGGTTGTCGTCGTTAATCAAATTATGTCGTTTACGTTTCCAGGTAGCACGTAACACCGCTGCTATCGGTCGAGCCGTCTGCCAGATGATCCGAAATACATTATCACGAGATAGTGTGACACATAGCGGATTTCTTGTTAAGTGGTATCACTTCGGGAGAATCACAGGCCGGTTGACGCTATCGCGACATCGCAAATATGCAAATATGTTCGTTGCAATTGACAATATCATGATAAAAAATTTCTTGCTCAACGGATTAATCTCCATCACGAAAAAAGATCTAAACGAGTCATTGATCGCAAAGAAATTAACGAAATTTAAATATAATCGTATTTTAATACAATCTTGCGTTACCAATTTTCTGTAAAATTTTGTTATTCTTTTCCTATATTTTAGCTATATTTGTTATGATATTCGAGGTAATTATCAATTTGACGATATATACATATGAATACGAATAATTTTCAGATAAATTCTATAATTACATCCACAAGTTTCTTCGGCTTCATCGTCTCGCTTTGCTGGTTACAAGATACCAAACTTTACTTTCAATTTCCTTCGTGTGAGATGTATTTCCTGGAAAGTAATTTGGTGCATAGTCTCTCAAGAGAAATGTATAAGAGAATTCTGTAGTTAGAAGGGGCATATCTACGCGCAATGGCGTTGAAGAGAGTTGTAATTATCTGTAATTGACAGTAATCAGCGAATTAAAAATATGAAAAATTTAGCCTTATAGAAATTTTAATACGCGTGTGTATAAAGTATGTTTGCAATTTGTGCTATACACATTTTAACGAAGGTATTGTGTGTATAAAATATTTTTCTCGCATATCGGTTAAATTAAAAAAATTAAATATTGTGTTACGTTGCAGTAGCGAAATATTATAATTTCCGGAAAAAATATTACGTCAAATAATTTTTTATCAGAATAGAATTACAACAACTAACAGTCGAAGCGCGAAATAAATAAAAAATACGTGACGCAAACGTTTTCGCGTGATAAAAATCAAAAACCAATAAAAAAATATGAATGATTCGAAAATAAGCAAGTTTTCAATAAACGAAAACAATCCACAGCAAGCAAACAATTTAGAGTAAACAGTTTGATAACAATTCCGAAATAAATCAGCTTTTAACTCTTCTCGTGCTCCAAAGGATACAAGCGTCGCGCAGCCTGTACACGACACCGTTTCCTCCGCAGATTACGCGAATCGGCATAGATAGAAGCCTCACGCTATCTCCCCCCCGCAGAGGGAACAAACGAAACGCGCGGAAAAAAATACATGGGGAATGCGCAAACATGCTGGCACCCAGGAATGCAGGGCGGACAGGGGGCTGCGATACCATAAGTGAGATTATACATCATTCTGTCAGACGAACATCGTCGGAGGTATTTACGTCCTGGCCCGGGCCGTCTTCGAAACGCACGCGCGTGATGGCACATTTTATTCTCGTTTCCTTTTTTCTCTCTGCTTCCTTCATCTTTCCCGTCACCCTCGACCTGGCACGTTTCCCGCGTTTCCCGATATCGCTTCCCAACGCCCGATTCATGCAACGGCTCCTTCGCCGCCCAAAAAGTCAACGGACGAATACGCTTTCCCGGATTACTAGATTCCGCTCTTCGCTTCGAACGATTCCGAATAATGGATCGAACGGATTGGACGCTCGCGCCCCGTTCTTCCCACTTTCTCCACCCGCATTTCACCCTGATCTTTCTCCTCCTGCGGGCTCCATCTCTTCCTCTTTCTACGTTTCTCTTTTGCTCTTCGACGGGACCTAAGACCTCTCCGTTTCAATCTCACTCGACATTATTACGTTTTTCATCGTGACTCCTCTCTCGTTAAATTCCGTTCACATAATCCTCGTCCTTCCTCCGTGCAAGGGCGAGGGCTCTTACGATACGTCTATTTGAGATATCGCGCGGCAACTTTCCGAGCGCGCCCTGCACAACTGCTCGCCGATCGTGCTATATAAAAGCCCGGAAACCAATACTCCCGTATTTTCGATCCATAATTGACGAGCCGTGAAGAGCATGTAAGGATGGTAGATTACCCCGCGCGTGGGCGAGCTAATGTCGAAACAGGAATATAAGCGCCTGACCATCGTTAAACTCGATTTATCTCCACTATGGACGGATTTAGTTTATCTCCATCCTTCTCCTCGCAATCTCTCTCCTTAAAATAGCGGAATATTTTTCCAAGAATATAATTTTCTTTTGTTACATACCGTATATTTCGTTATATGTCATATGCACGTTATAAGTCGCGACGTTTCACCTGACTCTTCCCTTTTCCGTCGTTCTTTTTTTCATTAAAATGTCAAAATAAGCGGTAGAATTTGTTCTACGGAGCGTGGAATGCACCGTTTACGTCATAGCGAAATCTCGTTTCCATTCCCACGTTAAGCAGATAGCGCGGATACGTAGTTGCCGGCATATTACCGGGTCAAATCCTTACAACATCAGTACTTACTGTAGCCCGATGTAACCGTCGTTGTCGTCGTCTTCCTTGCCGTTTCCCCTTTCCTACCTTATTGCAGGAAATGTCGTTTGCGACGTCGGAATCGCGCATATGCGTTTCTACGTGTCACCATTGCAGCACGAGGCGAAGGACGCAGTGGCGTCGTGACGCCAAAATGGAGATTGAATACCCAAATAAATCCACTTCGACGCGAAGCCAGCTGTTTCGTGTGTATTTTATTCCCTCGTCCTTTGCTCCTCCTCTCTCTCTTTCTCTCGCTTCTTCCTCTCATGTGCAGTACGCGTAATAAATTAAAATGCGGAAATTTTTTCTACGTCAGAGCTAATCAATCTATCGCGTTCACTCGATATTTCGAAATACGTATATTTCCTCCGGCTACAACAGCCGATAGCGGTTCTGCATGCGTGATAAGCACAGCCAGATATATACTTCCGCAGTTTTCGTTTATTTTCATAGCGTGACATCTCTCGCATCTCCACTTTATAAATTAATCATGTAGTTAAATCAAGAATCGAACAACATTTTTAACTAGAATCATAAAATGACAATCTTTCATGTTTGTTATCTCATGTCGAATAAACCAAAGGGCTGAATAAAGCAAAGACATTTAAACGACGAATAATTTTAAAGTAAAATGCGAAACGTCAGTAACGGGATAAATCGCAATTCATCGTAAATACAGCAAGCGCGATAAACGCTGAAATTCACGATACATCACGCTACGCCCAGGAGGGGTAATAAAGAGTACACTCATTCACTCATTTATTCATTCAACGTGCAACGTGGAAAAATATTCGCCACCGCGTTTCTCTGGCGTTGCATGCGTCGTTAAGATTTATATTCCACGTGTTATGTGTTCTGAACTATTCCGACACGCGACCAACTCCGTGCTTCATTATTTGATTGCGGGCGGTGGCGGTGGCCTCATCGGCGGAAAGCATGTCCGGAACGTTCCGGAAGACCAGGAAGAATATCGCTAATGGAGGTCGTGAGATATTAGCGTGCTATTTTCCCGCTCGACCGCCGCGCTGGAGCTGCGAAAACGCAATACACGGATGAACGTTCGAATCATGTCGTCATACAACAATTTACACCCGCAATAGTTATATGTCAGTAACTTGGAGTTTACCGCACCCCGAAAAGTCTGACCTAACGAATTTCCCTGGTTTGTCGATTCTTGTCCTGGCGTGGAACTCACGTCGCCGAAAGTTCCATAACGACGTTACTTGCGCGGTACCGACGACGAATCCTCCGTGCTTTCTTCCCGCTTCGATGAACTGCGAAACCCGCAGGTGCTAATCACGCGTTGAAATTAACCGAAAAGTTGGTCGCCATCAGTAGGGTTGCTATTGTGATAAATACGCGGAAACGTCGATCGCTTGTAAATATGCAAAATATCACCACCTCGGGAATGTGCGGTTTTAAGATCAAGATTTGCGACTACGTCGATCTCTAATATTAGGCTAATAGAAAGATAAATTTCTGAATGTTTGATTAGACCAGATCGCGAATTAAGTGTGAATTTAAAAATATTCATGTGTATTCTATTGAACTATTCATGTATAAATATAATAATAACAAAAATAATATAATTAAAAAATTTCGACAAACATTTTCTATTAGAATAAAATGAGAAGTTCAGTGGAATCAGGTGGAAATTAAGTAAAACTAAGCAATGCATTATACTATAACAGATACATCCAAAGATACATCCAAAAGCTCTATCTTATTTCTCTTTTCATTTTGTTTCATATACATTCGCAATGTTGTGCTTGCAGTGCAATTTAAAACGGCTTAAAGAAGTACATCAGTATTAAATAATTATTACTGCCCAATGAGATATATTATTCGCCCAATGAGATATATTATTCGCCCAATGAGATATATTATGAGATATTATATTGTTATAAATCACACATAAATCACAGTCCAAAAGAGAGAGATTTTCAGCGAATAATTTTCATATTAATTCGACGGTGTGATAAAATATGAAAATCTGTTGAATGGTACTGCGGTACTTTCTCGTCCACTTTGTTGATAGAATATTTCATGGAATTTGAGTATGAGAGACACTCACGTAGCATTTACAATCTTGCGAAATTCCGCGAAGGTTAAACATTATTCTCTTCGCATATTCTGTGCGAACATAAAACGGACATACCGCTTTTCATATGCAAGCTAAATGCCAATCTCCCTCGATTTTTTGCACGAGATTCCTCCTTTCACTCATGGGGGTTCCCTCATGAAATCATGAAGTAAAATTTGTTGATCTTCAATCGCACGTTTCCTTGATACTTCAGAGTTTATGTCTTTTTCCGAAAGCTTTCCATTGCAACAAGAAAACATGGTTCGCATTTATGAAATACATCCTCTTCGGTCGGCATCAAACGTCAGAAGACATCAAAGTAAATTTTCTTTTCTGATTACAACTCCATTTTCCTCCAATAGTTTTCATCTCAAATGCTCTCCAATGTCTTTGTAAAAATACAACTCACCTCCTTTTCTTTCGAAATATGCGCATGTGTTCTGTACGCTGTCTTTATGCTGATGCTTCTACTTAAAGCTGTTCTATTTGAATTACTATTTTTAAAGAAACTTACTATTATATTACTTTGTATTACAATATCATGTACCAATAACTTTCTGCAATTTTTGTATTTCTGCTTCTTTGTAATAACACTATTATCGACAATTTATTTCTTTAATGTAGTTTCCAAGTTTTTATCCAACAATTACAATATCCATGCAGATTATATCTTGTTACGAGATGTACATTGTAAATCCGTTAATCGTTTAAACCAACCGTTAAAAAATCGTTTTGTGCGACATCGATCAATCTACATCGCCATTACAGTTTCATTTATTCCATATGATTTAGCCTAGCTTAGATCGGGCGCATCGGAGACAAGACACGATTTTAATCTCCGTTCTAGGCGTCTCGTTGAAACAGCGAGTTTTAGAACACGAGTTTCTAAGCGTACAAGAGTATCATCATCCTCTCCGTCCTCCAGTGCACATCCGCTGGACGATCTACCCTACTGTCTTCATTTCGTCTCGAAAATATGAAAGAAGACCCTACAAAGACGTCAGTGAGGCCAGGCCGACGAAAGCACCGTAACGAAAGATAATGTTTTCCGGCTTCTAAGCGCAGAGGATGATACGACCCGGTTCTGATCCTCCTGCCTGTATTATGGACAATCCGATTGAGTACCACGCCTATGTAGTCACGATGGATTCATCTAGCAGTGTCCTCCAGGCAGGATGATTATTCCGTGATCTAATAGCACGTCACGCCGCGTCCATTGTACATCCCCTGGAATAGTGAGACGCGTATTCCCCATACGCGTGTGCAGTTGTTGTATGGGATACTCTCGAAATGCGCGGATGAGCCGTAGAATTGTGGGGAGAAGCGAAGTAAATACGCGTATAAATACATTATGTCCAGCATGCGGATGAATGCGGTGTCTTGCCGTTACAATTTGGAGATTGCATATATCTGGGCATGCGGCCTTCAGTGCGCGTACAATGGTCTTTGTGTCGCGTGCGACGCTCTTCAACGTTTCACTGCGCTATCGATCTTGGCGATAGCAGCATCACGCCCGTCGCTGGTCAAGTAAATCGACAGTCGAGAATATCGCCACTTGCTTTAGCTTTACGGCGACGGCTTTGCGTGCTTTATGATTGCCACTGTCGCGAATTTATAGCACGCCGACAGATATAGATTGGCCGAGGAATATTGGTAACATCAAGCATTACTCGTTGTTTTGCACGAGTCGGAACTCCGGGATTGAACGATGTATTTTCGACAAAATCGGGAATGAGAATAAAATAGAGAAAAATTGCTGGATTTATTTCGCCGAAATTTCGAAGAAGTTGTTTTACTGTGCATGCGGAGAGTTATATAACTATTTAAACATCCTTTATCATATTCGCATAACTTATGTAGATTTGTCTGGTCTCGCCATATCGAATATCGAATATTGAATAAGTAAATATGATGAACACAATGTTACCTCAAAAATACTTGCTTGTCAGCCACATTTTATAATACATTAAGCAAACACGGATCCCCCTTATAAAACTTTTCATTTGGATTGTATAATTCAATTTCAAAGTATCTCTTAATTCTCATTAGGAATACAGTTGTCGACTGGGACAAAGAAATAATACATATATAAAGAAATAAAGAAATAAATACATTTATATGCGTCACACACACAAAATGTAGCGAGGGTGTACACCACGCAAAGTTTAATTACTCAAAGCTTTGAACAAAATTAAGACTGGGTGCTTCGCGCGAACCAGACACGGTCTTATTGTTAGAGGCTGGATCGCGAGCCTAAAACCGCCCGTTGTGTGAGAGAATCTTGTCGACAAACTTCACGGTAGTCACGGCTTTGTAAGCACACTAAAGCTCTTCTTATTTTGTTCCGAGTTATGGATGCGTACGTCCCATATATTTACTTTTTCAAGAAAAAGTAAAAAATATTTTAATAAAAGTTGCGATACCAAGAAATCGCATAAATTGTTAGAGTACAGAGTAACATAATTTTATTTTAATATTTTCGTATCTAAAACGTTTCTACAAAAGTGATGTTATATATACACGGGACTGTCTCGCGCGTGCACTTGACGTACGACGCTACTTGTTTCTTAATGAAAGCTTGGAATAGAAGTTTAATTTCGACGCAAGAACTATATTGCGAAAGTTAATAATAAGACGAAAAATGGAATCAACAAATTATTCAATTAAATACAAAGATGGTAGTTGCATCTCTTTCTGTTTCTCGTAAATCCGACAATGTTACGATTACATCGGCTAATCTCGTAATACGATCTTGAAGACGCAATCTGGAGAACGGACATACCCGTCCTTTTACGATGGTAAAATCCAGAAAAATATATTGACTATACAATCGTTGCGATCTATCGTTACGATGCTGTCAATGGTCACAGCGCGTCACTCTCAACGAGAAGCGACATTTATGTCTCACGTGCTTAAAAGCCGGAGGAAAGGCTGGTGCCGACTTACGAAAAAACGTATGAAATATATGTAAAAAGTAAGGCAACGCGACGCGTACGCACGGCGAGCGTTGCTTTGCGCACGACTAAGATGGTACTTCGTATGCTTTATCGGAACCTGAAAACTGCGAGCTTGATACCGACGTCTCTTACGAGTAAAATCGAAATTTTACGAGAGGGTAAAAGCGCCATTGTCAAGGTATCGTGATAATACTGGATTACGGCCTAAATCAGGGAAAAATAGACACGAAAGAAATTTCAAATAGGGAGAATCAATAATCGCGCTATATCGTTTGAAAGCAAATCACCATGAGATACTTATAAAAAACCTTCACCGCAATCCTATAAATCATATAATAAAAAAGTATAAAGTGCCAAATTTATTTGGAGTGTTATTGTAATTAACACGTGTAATTAACGTGTAATTAATACGTGGACATAAATACAATCGCTAACATTTCATGAAAGTAACTCTCGATGCGATCGTACGTAACGAAACGAAAAGCGGAGCAGAAACTGCGATAATTATGATGTATCCATCAATGAATATTCGCGTCATTTAGTGAATAGGATAGAGCGTATACTGGGATTTCGCGCGATGTTGCTTTAAGCCGCATAAATCCTCGCATTTGCGTCGTCATTAACTAAGTCAATTGCAGCTGACCTCTTATATGTTACAGACGTCTCGGTTCTGCTTTTGATTGTAGGTCGATCGCGCATTAACGATGTTGTTAATCTCGAGCATCCCTCCGAGCGATTCTAATCCCGCACGGCTATAAATGAATTATTTCCTAATGCATGCGTCCAATGGTCACGACGCCAGCCATTAACGATTTAAATGCCTCTGTGGTAGTTTGCAAGCGAATTACGTGCAATTGGTCTCACCTTGCGGATAATTGCGGTACATGATAAAATTAGTATTTTTAATAACAATTTAACAATACACAACTTGTCGTAAATTTAATATGTTTCTTGCGATATTTCATGCATATAATTTTTTCTTATTTTATAAGAATTTATAAAATCATGTTTTTAAGAAGGAATTGATGAACATTGAAGTATACTCCAATTAGGCACGACGTATGCCATCGATGAAAAAATTTTTTATTAGTCTTCTTGTGTAACATAATAGGTACAACTGTTAGCACAGCAATTGTTCTTCCCCACGAGTGCTTAAAAGTGCCGTGCTTAGCGCGGAGGAGCGAATTACCGGTGCCGGTCTTTCAGCTCACAAATTCTCTGTGTGCAAGCCATGTTCTATGGAGGGGTAAATTAATGTAATTCCGTGCAAGTGACAAGCATACTGTGCCACGGTAATGCACATATTTGTTCTGCCGAAAATACAGGCCGGGCCATTCCTGAGGAATAATTGAATTCTCGCGGAGCAATCACGAGCGAGTACGAAAATACAGTAGAGGTACGATCGACAATTGAAAATGCAGTGAACTTGTTACCCGATAGCAAAGAGGAAATCGTATTATCGAGTGATTATCTATTTTAGCGAAAATAAGACATCCCAAGGAAGCAGCATTCCCCATTATTCTGATCCCATTTTCGTGGTGCAATTCGAACTGAATTCGTTTACGTTTAATTTCGTCAAAACGTAAAAAAATTAAATAAAAGAAAAACTTTGAACCTGTTACCATGTAATAATAGAAGCATATATTAATATAATAGCATATATTATAATAGCATATATTAACATAACTAAATTTTCCATGAATGTAAATAAAATTTTCATATAGAACCTCAATGACACAATATGTTATTATATTGTGGAATGTAATAAGATAAATGCCATTACAAACAATTGCGATTAATTAACTCACAGAACTGCCATGCACGATGCATAAAATAACTTAATGTAAACTATTCGCAGCTGGGAGATTTCTTCATAACACATAGCCGAAAACTTCGAATATGTTTGAAACATCACTTGTGTTTCCGTCACGTTAACGTAAAATCACGCAAGGCAATTAGTTCGATGCTTAAACGGTGATCAAACTTCCATCACGCTAATAATGCAACCCGATTCATCAGCGATTAATTGATCCATGTCCGAAAGATAGCAATCACCGGGTGTTTCGCATTCGGAAAAGAGACGTGAAACGTGCGAAATCCCTGTGTGCACATATTGCTTCGATGTCAAAAGAAGAATCGAAGGCGGGGATCGTAGATCACGCGGATCGTATCGCGCGTGGAATAATGGGCCGCGCAAGCACGATGGAAATCATTTTCCCGGGAAGTATTAATAATTACGATCGATCGGATATTTATGGAAATGGCGTCGTCAACGGCCTCTCTTTCTCTCCCTCCCTTTCTCTTTCTCTCTCTTTCTCAGTCTCTCGTTAAGCCGATTGCGAAGTTCGCGACGGCGATAGCGGAATTATGGGAAGAAAGCAATAACGACCTCAAGATTTATGATATCGCGTAGAATGTAGCCAGCTAATGTCCCCGCGACAGCTTCCTTCTACTTTCTATCTATATTTCACATGTGCAAACGCAAGGAGAATCTACTAAACACGATAATGTTCATCGTTTTTCTTCCCGAAACGTCGTCCGGTATTACTATGAGGAAAGAAAAAAAAGGGAAAAAAGAAGAAATGTGAGTCGATGCTTTTATGGCGTCGGTCGATGCTTTTAAAGAAACTTATTCTCGCGAGATTGTGAAAGATGCGCCCCGCGCGATGGCCGCCTCCGCGCTTTTCTCACCTTCTCGTTGTCCTCGTCGTTTTCCACGAGGCGAGGCAATGGCGACCTCATGCATCAATCACGGTAACAAAACCGCGTCAGGATGACGGTGGGCTATTGTTGCTCTTCTCAAAGAAACTTCAAACCTTTTTTCTGAACTCTCTATTCTGTCGCAAGTGACGTCTTAATACGATACGCTTGGTGATCGTTAACATTTAGTTATGGCATACATATGTATTAATTACTTATCCCTAGATTTTGCTTATGCATAATTTAATTTATTTATTAAATTTAACAAAAATTCACGAAAGACACATACGTTCGTGCGTGCACTTGGCGTGTAATGCGATGCGTTAAGGCCGTTAAGCGCTGGCTAATTGCAGGGTTAATTGTTTTTTAAGCCAGCGATACGTATAGTTGGAGATTCTTTTGATTAAAATTGGAGCAACTCAGTATCAATCCTATTATCCGAGTTAATTCCTCCGTACCGAATGTTCGATTAACCTCGTTTCTCCTCGCCTCTCAACTTCCTCTCACCTATTTAGTCTTCGCTAACCCTCGACTGCCGCCGTATTCCGTCTTCTACCCTCTCTCAATCGTTAATTATCTTAGCTAATAGCATTCTAGGTCAACTATATCATTAAGCATCTTAAATATTTCCTCCTACCTCTTAAATAGCAAATTATTCACTCGCAAATTTTCGTAAATCATAAAATATGCTTAGCATGTAATACCGCGCGAGAGTTTCGACTTACACGCATACTTTGCTATTTCGACGAAAGTAGTTAGAGATTGCAAATCTAAATTTACAATCACATACGCACTAATTACGCAAGCGGTTTTAAAGCGTGTAAGTGCATTTATCTAAACATAAAAACTTCGATACAACTATTTGAAAGATTCTCCGGCAAAAAGAAACTAACGCGGAAGCCATGCAATTTAATACCCACAGTGCACTTGACGCGCAAGATAATATTCGTTTTTCCTATATTTCTAATATTATTTTCACATCAAGTGTACCGCGCATATAAATTTTGAGACAGAAGTGAGAATGCGTGGAGCATCGTTGAAAAGTATTATTATCGCGGAATTCATAGATATATTACGATAGAAGTGGAAAGGTTGATAAAAGGCACAAAATGAATTATGCACGCGCGTTCCAAGGGCGCACGGCTGCATTTATATGCATTAAACCGCACTTTCAAACGTGAACAGCATATGTAAAGGTACATTTTACATCGAACGTTTATGTCCTCTTGAATCATTCAAAGCGGTTTAATAATAACGCACCACCCGATAACACAAAAGTTGATACGTGGTAATTAAATATGTGCGTTACGCGTTTATATTAACTGACTATTTATCTTTTCCGAGGAAACCGATTTTTACAATGTTATTATAATATGATGTACCAATGCACACGTAAATCATTTGTTTCGACAATGATAAGGATAAATAAAAATCCAGTACTGTTACGAGTTATCTTTATAATGCTCATATGGAATATAAATTTTATTATTATACGCTGCACGATCAAGGCTGCATCGAAATATTGCTACATTGTACGCTATCTTCCGAAAACACTTCGTATCTTCCGCGCGCCGCACTTCCTTCCCTCCACTCAAAGTCCTCTCCTGACGCCGACGTAATGATTTAACAGCTTCCGAGGTGAGAAATTAATGTATAACTACGATGTACGAGAAACACGGTACAGGAAGGAAGTTTCTTTATTGCAACATCTTTATATTGGATAAATGTGTGCATCGTGTTATCTACATTATTATACGATACGGCGTGGAAATTACAATGTAGCGTATTGCGTCGGACTAGCGGAGCGATACGTACACGCACAATGTTGCGCGCGGTCTATTGATCCATATTTTCTTGTCTCACTACCGTGATTTACAACCGCTGCTGGCACGCACGTCAGAACGAACATTATTATTCGAAAGCCGCTATTATCCAGAAAACTGAAAGATGGATTACGATGCAAACGCATTTTCGATCTTCTGAACAAATATATAATAATGACAGCACTCCGAAAATTCGAAAGATTATATCACCGATGAAAACATAGTATTACACAACGCCATTTATCGCGTGTATCTGCACATATTACGTATTTCTACACATAAAAAGAGATGAACAGTCTTTTACAGAGTTGCACTAAAATAATAAAATTATTCTTCATTATTTATAAAAGTTAATAAAAAAGAATGAACGGTAATAACACAAGTAAAAGAATATACTATTACAATAAACCTGTGAACTAGAAACTCCGTAATATAAAATAAGCTATTTTCGTGCCTGTTTTATCAAGAAAAAAGCTAAATTATTTTTTAGTATTATTTATCGACGAAGGGAAAGCAGAAATTAACAGAGTTTCATAAATCTGGAACTCGGATCGTCAACCTCAGCTCTGCGCTTTAGGGTTAAATTTCATGAAATATTAATACATGCGCCCCGTGTGGAATTATTCTCTCCGCTATCTTGTCCGTTGTTCCTGTTCCCTTGCACCCTATACATCTTCCCAAACACGTACATATTTTTCCGGTTTATCGCAATATAACTGAAAACGGGTATGCACGGCTTGTAAAAAGCCCGGAGCGCGAAATCTGGGCTTCTTCACGGTGCTCTTCACAGCATATTCGAGTACGAGTGCACTTACACACACACCCGCCACGTCGTGGAGCACCCCTATTGCCGCTGCAACGAAATCCGTCCGCGGAATCGGTTCATTCGACCGCCATAAACCGCGAGTTATAATATGCACGCTTCATCGAAATAGAAAGCTAAAGTAGTATTTCTTGACGGGCTTCTCACATAAGCGCACGGTACCGACGAGCCACGACGAGAGTTATGACGTGTACGTTTATCCGAGAAATATTAAGGAGAGATAACGTATCACTTATCGGGGATCATGCCTCTCTGCGCTCAGTCCCGGGGCCGCCATCCCGCTCTCACCCCAAAAACATTTCATCGTGGCTGAGCGGATCACCCGCTGGTGAAGAACGTCGGTATCCGGGAGAGATGAAGTATCCGGGACGTTATCCGCGGTGTTACGCGTAAGGTGGTTCAGCATCCGCATGAACGTAATTCAAGCTTGCCCTTCTTCCGGGTCAGCGCGCCTGTCTGTGCGGAAATGCCTCCGGACTCTCATTCATTCACGTAAGAATGACCAAGTTATAATTAGTACGCCTGAATCAAAGTCTCCTGTCCGGAGAAAATTTCTTTTCCGTAGAGGGGAGGGGAGAGGGACAATTAATCAAACAGTTCGCGCGGCTGGAATTTCTTTTCCTTTCTTTCTCATTTTCTCCTTTTGCGGGGAAAATGTCGAAATAATAAAACGGCGATTTGTTAATATTTGGTTCAGCGATGTCAGAGGGAGAGGAATGAGGGAATTAAAGTCGAGGAGCGCGGATTATATGTAATAATGAAATTTTAATTTATGAGAAGAGCAAGCTGTGCACAAACAAGCGAACTTAAACCTTTTTCTTATTGTCTTCTCCCTCGCTTTTGTTGCTAAGAAAATACTCTCTTAATATAAGTATCATTTTTTAAAATTGCGATGCGCCGTCGTTAAGTGCAGCAACGTGGGAGACGTCAACGAGATTAATAAAAGTCCTCGTTGAGGCCGGACGTCGGTAGATGACCTATAATTTTTTATGCGACGCAGGACAAAGAATGAAAGAGCTTAGTTAGCATGCATAGTGTATTTGCATGGTATAATTTTATTCAAAAATTTTCTTCCACCAAGTTGACGCCACGGGAAAACTCTGGTTGCATAACACTACAACGTAATGCCTCGAAATTAATCTCTATAGAGATAAAGCGTCGGACATTACTTTGAATAGCTATACATGTGGAAGCGACATTTGTTAACAACAAGGCCAAGGGAATGCATCGCGTAAAACACGTAATTGCAACAATGGACGTGGTAATTGAAAGAGGCGCCGTCGCAGCAATAAACGTGATGAGAAAATCAAAATTGCTTGACGCAAAATTACTGTTTGGCGCAATGAGCTGCAGCGATAATTAAACACGGAGGACACTTAAAGATTTTACACGCGCGTGTAAATCTTGTCGGGAGTGTTCATTATGTTCGTTATGTAGACATTTCGGCGAACATCTCGCGCGGATTACCACGGAAAATTCGGAAGCTTATGTAAAATTAAGGCAGCATGGCTCTTTTTTACGATGCGTATGACACTGTAAAAAAACTGCAGGGAAACATTGAAGATGCAACGTTGTCGTTTCGTTACGACTGAAGAAATAGGCAACGAGAGCACACCTATCTTTCGAACGCTATCGTCGACATTCTCCATTGAGTTCACCCAAAACGTCATTCGCTTATACGACTTTTCTATTTTACTACGTTTTCATGGCGTTCTATATAAAAGTCGATTGGTATCCTATATTGGTACATTCTATTACGAATCTCTTATATAGTTCGATTTCCACAATTGGATGTTCATACGCACTGAATATACTGTTTGTTAAAGACATTTAACTCAATCGAATTAATTCGATCGGATTTTTGGACACGCGTAACCGTAAAAATTTTCCAGAATTTCCATTGAACATGTTTTCCTAAATGCGTTTTGTATTTGGATATCTGTCTATTACGATTGCTAACATTATTGTTATTATAATAACGGTATTTATTTCTTTTTATTAAATTTTAGAAAATATTATAGAAGAAAATTTCTTTTTTATTACTTTGAAACAGTATATAGCGAACTGTAACTCACAGATGAATTACGTTGTCCGGTGGCATTAATGTTATGGTAAAATTGACAACCTCAAAGTTTCCGTTCGATCTACGCAAAGTGCACACCGTTACGTTTCATCGTTCGGAAAAGCCGAGCGCATTTTATGCAAGCGGAAAGTTCTAGTCGGGCAAATTTACAGAAGATTACGACGAAGTTTTTTCATAATGCGGGGTCGTGGAAGTAAGATGGCTAGGGATAAGAGCGTGTAAACCGACCGGCGTCTTGCGCGGATTACATCAAAGCAAAATCGCGTTACTAATGCAAACCTGTCTCCGCAAATATTTTTTCGCTCAAAAACAACAGCGTGATTAATAACGTAGTTACACAGACAAATTCATATATTGTAATAATTAATAAACAGACAAAATATATGTTATTGCGAAATGCAACACGATTAATAATTTCACATTAGGAGTACAATTTGAAGCGAACAAGCTACTAAACAAGCGTGCTACTAAATGCAACGAGATATAACGTTACAAAAACAAAATTTTATGTTTTTAAATATTTACGTTAGTACAAAAATAAAAACAAAAAGGGCGATATATCTCGTTGAAAATCAGTGAAATATATAAACTACATATGCACTACTTTACGAACGTTGAAATTAAGTACTCACAGTATGTGATGAGATCCATCGGAGTCCATCAAAGTCCATCGCGGTTCGTCCAATCGGCCACCTGAACGTCTCGCATCTGGAACCTAGCACAGGTTGGATTCATGATTGCACTTCCCTCGATGATCGCACTTCTCTCGTGGTGCACCCTTCGATTACACTTTTCTCATCATATATTCCGTGTCGATCACGCTTTTCTCATCATTCGTTCCCTCATCAAATGCACTTCACGCGCGCACTTTTCCACTTGTGACGCGATATTTTATTCTCAACGAATATTTGACAAATGTCTGCGTCAGGATGAAATGTACGAGTTGATTTAACGAATGTTTATAGCACAACAATAAATTTCAACGTTATATTTTACTTTGGTTCACTTCATTTGATGCATTTCATTCGCGAAATGTAAAAAGAATAAGAAATCATGAAACCGCAGTGTGCATGAACGCGTATGTAAACTCGATAATTGCTAAACATAGCTAAATCATTTTCATGCTCAATTGCTACGCGATATTTTGTCGATAATCATCTTTGCAATATTTTCACGAAAATAAAATTTAACGCCTTCACACCTCCACTTTACTCGCGTATCTTTAAGCGCATCGCGAATGCATGAAAAAGCGGAAAACTGAATATCGCCGCAGTCGCATAATCCATTTCGTCGCGAGCAAAATATTCGTGAATTTCTGTGCGAAATCTGGCGCAACTGCTTCGCAAAATTGAAGTGCCATGTTACTTGACGGTATTCGCGGATAATCACGTATGTATGTGTGTGTGTGTGTGTGTGTGTGTGTGTGTGTGTGCGCGCGCGCGCGCGCGCGTGCGTGTGTGTATTCGTGTCACAAAATTAAATCGTTGAGTGAAGCAGTGGTATAAGTTATTAAACTTTTATATATTTTAAAGCATATAATATTTAATTAATTTTCAGAAGTACTAAATCTTCGATTATTTGTTCTGAATTTTCTTCTTTATGACAATTAAATAAATCATGAAAATAAATTTTTTACAGAATATTTGCATTTTGAAAAAAATATGAAAAGATTTAATATTATAAAATTAATGATTTAAAGATTCTCTCTTTTCTTGTTGTTCCTTAAATAAACAAATTATTATTTTCGTAAATTTCCATAATTGTTTCGATATAAGTGTCAGAATGTCTTTATTGAATTTTGATACAATTTAGAATGTACAATCGAATACTAGACTCGATGGCTCGCGATTCGCATCTGACATGTGTTTTCTCGGACCTTCAGTACACGACTTTCTCATTGTTATGTTATTTTTGTTTTTACCTAAAGTTCTAAAAAATCGCTCCATGTTAGCATTAGCCTGGTACCGCTCACTTTTTCTAAATAAATAATATCACTAGCAAATAACTAGTATCACAAGGATACATGGTCTAAATATATAACTGTTGGAAAAATCTAACATTAAGTCTTACATTAAATGAGAATTTGCATATAAAGGTACATTTTCCAAAATTTATTCGTGAAATTAATTCCACTGTTCACTCAATGGTTACATGCATATATGTACATTGATATATGCACAATGATATATGCAATGGTTTACATGCATATATGCACAATCTATATAAAGAAGCGTCTACTTAGAAGCAATAAATCGCACTGACTTTAATGAGAAAAAGCACCCATCACCTCCGTATATTTTCACATTTGTCACTCACCGAACAATCGCACTCAAGATCGGCATTCTGCTACTTAGATCTAAAACAGAAATTAGCCCACCCATTAGATCCGAGAAATACACTTGATAAGCCAAGACGACATAAATGCAATGATCCCTCGCGGTCTTAATTCGCAATATCCGAGTCAATATGATGGCTTATATTCCAGTTTCCGACCGCAGAGGAATAAACGGGGATATAGTGGGTTTGCAAACTTACCTTCAAGCCGATCTTGCCCCGTATCAAATCCTTGATGCTGCAACTATGCCGCCGTCTAGCCGCACACTATACACACATTTGAAATAAATTAGATTGACGTAATACATACTCTAATAGCACTTATTACATCTTAAACTTAAAACATTGTAATATGCGGCAACGTATTATACGAAATGCATTGCATAATTAAATATATAGCATAATTAAATATACGCATAATTAAATTGCGTTTAAAAATAAATTACAAACGCGATTTTTTGGTATCACTCCTGAGAGACATATGTGAGGCTGCTTACATTTCGGTTTACAATTAAAACATAGACAATATTCATCATGAAAGAAAACTGTGAAATTTTTACTTTTACAATTTACATTTGCGCAATTTATATTTAAAAGGTAAACCATATTAATATGTACTATTGTAAGCTGAGATTAAAATAGAACGAAGATTCATCAAATTTTCACCGGACAATGAATTATTAAATTGCTTTTAAATGTAATCATTTAAAAGCAATTTAATAATTCGCTATTCTATTTGAATAAAATGAGAATTTTTCGTGGTAGTAATATTTTCGCAAAGATTATTTCCGTGGATTTAGACAGGAAAGAAAAAGAGGAAGAAGAAAAAAAAGAATATAATCGTGAAAGTGCTAGAGAAACTACAAGAAGAAAAGTAGATGTAGTAGTGAGGAACGAAGAGAGGAAAATATAGAAATACGAATATAATTCAAACTTTATATCCAGCAATACAATTAATTACCTCAGGAAAGTGTTAAGTATAATTTCTCTAATTTATTTCCGGCACCCCGCGTTGGAATCTAAATCACTCTTAATCTACTATTCAGTATATTTCCATTATAAATATGGAGCTTATTTCTTGACGTGACTGTCAAATAAATTCAGAAATAGGATTACCAAGAAATTAATCAACTTGGCCTATATAGTAAAGAAGAATATGATGTTTCTTATAATTCAAGTTAAATTACTTTCTGAATAATGACTTGAAAAGCGTAAAATTATTCTTAATGCACATCCTGTGATGAATGAAATGTATCCGAAAGTGACGACATTTTCGATATGCAGGGCAATCAATTGGTTTATAAAAGTTTAAAGCACAATAATAATTAGTCCAAAGCTGTTCCAGTTCGATAGAACTCGGTCGTAACACGACGTTAAATGTTCAATACGCGGCAGCTTCTCGCTTAATGACAGAAATATTTCCTGAAATGAAACGCTGTGTGTGAAATTGTAAGTGCTCATTTATTTCTAAATGAAGACGATTCAGTCGGCTGTTGAACTTCCGCAGCGGGGATTGCGAGATCCTTCTTCTTGCTCAAAGGGCTGAAGATACATACGAAGCTCTTCGAAGCTAGGCCATACTGAGCATCTCGTCTAGCATCAAACTAATACCATGAGATGCGCGCGCGAGAAACTATAGAATTTCAAGGAACATTTAATAATCGAGTGGTCGGTCTCTCTGAAAGTTCCGAAATGCCTGCGATAAACAAGTGCTTCTCCGACGTCAGTCTGCGATAATCTGGCGACCACGTTATGCCCGATGAAGAAGACAAAAAAGATGCAAACTAGAATGTGTGTGTTTGTGTGTGTGTGACAGACAGACAGAGTGAGAAAGAGTGAGAAAGAGACGGAAGAAAAAGCTCCCAGTGAATTCGCTTCGTTCGCAGTCGAATTACTCGGCGGAGGAAGGAAACCGACAACTAGTCGCTTTCCACGTGGCGAGGAGGGAATCTACTTGCACGAGTTTCCGGTGAACGTCACGAGTTGCACTGGGAGAAACGGTGGTCAACTCTCCTGCAACCGACGGCGTCTCCGTCATTCGCGCGAACTACACCTTCCGCTGTCTCTGCACGATTAATCCTCTTCTGTGAATTCTGTGAAAAGGACTACGAGCGAGAACGCAATGTGCAGTCGCGACTCCGGGCTCTCAGTCTTAATTCGCTCAGTCAATAAACTCTCAACCGTTTGTTCCATTCCTCTACGAGAGAAAGAAAGAGAGACAGAGAGACAGAGAAAGAGAAAGAGAAAGAGAGAGAGAGCAAGCAAGGGCTAGAGAGAGAAAGAGAAGTGTATACTTACCGATGTACTTAGCGAGCTGGAAGCTTCATCGCAAAACAATAGCAGAGTTATACGCTATATGCTCTGGCAAGCAAACTTCCGCTAAATACGTGGTTTTAATTAGGCAAAGTATCGTAATTAGTAGCAACATTATGAACTCATGCGAGTTTGCGATTACCTAATGCGTTTGACAGCTCTGCATATAATAATCTCTTTCGGTATTAATATTCTGATAATTGAGATAATTACACAGTTGACGTTTATTAAAGTAAATTCATTTAAAGTTAAGGGAAAATAAGATTTGCAAACGCTTTTCCGACACCAACTACAACACTATTAGCTTCTATAATACTAAGGAACAATTCAAACTGTCGTGTAAATTACGCGAAATACAATTGAGACACGTTAACAAGTTTTGCTCTGTTCTGAATAAATTTGCTTTATATATGAACAAGTTCATCTAGTCTTTGGTCAACTGTAACTGTAGTTTAACTAATTTTTTTCCCCAGTACTGGGAAAAAGACAAAGAGGTGATTAGTTTTATCCATAGAGCAATTGATTCTCTTTGTCTTCTTTCAGACTCAAAAAAATTAAATGCATTTTAAATGTACTTTAACTCTCTCTCTCTCTCTCTCTCTCTCTCTTACTCGTTCTTTTTCTCTTTCTCTCTTTCTCTTTATTTAATAAAATAAGATCAAAGTTAACGTTGATAAAGAAATTTTTAGATCAAAGAAAAGAGACGGTAGTCACTTACTAAGAAATGCGCACAAAATGACGATAGAAAATTTTCAGACGTTCGATTAATCCCAGATCTGAAACGCTAGCGATTGAAAGGATCGCGCAACGGCATTTTGCTACGTATTGGCGCACATTTCGAATTCTCGTGTGCGATCCTCCTAAGGATATTCCCACGTTATTCCTGTCGAAGAACCTTCTCGGGTTTAAGTGGCTTTGCGAGAGGATATTGTGGATCTCTAATTTATGATGAAGGTGGTATGCGAAAGGAATTTCTACAGCAGCTGGCAGGAAACCTTCTGCAACGTGTTACCTGAGAGGCAACTGGAGAACGGCTGAGACGCCCGTGTGAATTATTTGCCTAAAGAATGGGGAAACAGTTCTCCCATAATTTCTGAAAGAACGTCGACTAAGGCGCGGGTGCTAATTATTTTGCATTGCTAATTATCGAAGTAATTTCCTCATTAGAGCCTAAAAAGGAATCAATAAAACTAAGGAAACAATTTTGCGCGCAATACGAGCTTGGAAATGGTTCGCAGGGTTTCTATTTTTTATATACGCAGAAAGTTTTAGATCCTCATGAAGAAAATCAATGTAGCGATTATAAAATATTATAATGAGACGCAACGACTCGTCGAAAAATACACGATAACTTGCAAAGGCTACAAGACTTTTCCCTTTTTCAGGATTGGGTCATGCTTCCACTTTAACAAAACCGCTGGTTTCTTCTGTAATCCCTTCTTTCTGCTGGATTCCCAAGAGGAGATATATAACCGTGATTATAAATATAGTTCCTTTAACATTCACAGACCGTTGTAGCATTGCTTAAACTGACTCGATGCTCCTCGTAGCGGAATATCTTATTACCGAGTCCGTCGTAAGTATCTTATTGCCGGTCGTCAAAATGGTTAAGCTTCGCTTATTCCTTGGAATTTCAATACAAAAAGCAACTCACAATCCTCCAGCGTTACGTACCCTTATAAATTACACGTAAATAATCGGACAAAAGCGAAAAAATATCCAAATACATTAGAATATATTTATACAATATATACATATACATATATATATATGTTTTTAATTTATAAATATATGTTGCGAAAGGGATTATGGTAGCAATGCTTGCATGAAATAAAATATTCTTACATGATATAAAATATGACATAAAATAGGGATATATTTGAATAACGATAGATATTGCAGAAATATGATACGGAAACTTCGATCTAAGAACGCATCAATGTATATCCGCATGGTATACACATAATCTTCGAGAGTTGCAACTCCCGTTCTGGGAGAAACGCTATACCAGTTCGATTTTAAACCTTGCACACGAAATACCTATCCTTGGTTAGATATGAATAGTTATTCCGACACAGCATAACGTTCCGATTCTCTAGATGTACACCTACATTTGAAGTGGCATTACAACGGAGTAGTCGTGTATAATGAAGTGCGCACGTGTAATGTAGCGCAATGGCGTTCCATTCTTGGTAATGCTCTTGCATATGTATTTAGAACGAATTTCGAGAGCATTGTGAGAGCATCTCATGTTTTGTAGGCTGTACATGTATACTGCCACCAACCCGTGTCGACTCGAAATCGCAATGTCGGAAAAACACAGGTATAAGAAACCTCTTGCTAACCATGATCTTGGTCAATGATCCATCTATATTCATTGAAGCTTCCTGCTGTCATTAATAACCGTATGAATTAATGAGAAAAATTTAAGAAGCAACGAAAAATCTAAATATAGTTCAATCTAATCGCGGATCTTTAAAAACTGATAATGATTAATTAATTTTAATAGTTGCAAAGAATGGTTAATGTATATGTATAACTCTTTAATGGTAATTTTACATAAGATCCAGAATGTCTGTAAACTTACATTCTTATCTCTCCGCTGATTTATATTTAATCGTTGCTCTCGCGCTAAATATTCGCGAATTTTATCCGGCCAAAAATATCACACGATAGCCGTTCGTTTTGTAAAATCCATTTCTTCTTTTTTTACGCGGAGAGAAATTGCATATATATTTTAATACACACAAAACCAATACATCCTCTTTTTTGTGCGCATTGCGTCACCGTAAAGCCCGTTGCGCAAAAACAGAATCTACGATCGCCGGCCGGTCAGGTCAGGAACGTCCCCGAAAAAGTTGCGCGCGGAAAGTTTACGCGTATATGGGTCGTCAAAAAATTCCGGTCGACGCCACAGGTTCAGCGTGTCTGCCATCCGCAACGTTACAGAAAGTTCGAGAACCGGTGAGCCGAGAGCACAGCAGCTTTGTGCCTCTGTCGCGCGCAGCTTTTCATTAAACGCGCACATCGTCTTGATCCGCCGCGCTATTCACATTTTCACTGCATCTCAAAGAGAAAGAGAGAAAGAAGAAAAGAGAGAGAGAGAGAGAGAAAGAGAATCCCATGCACACAATTTTGGCGAACGAGCACCTCTCTTACCCGTTCTCGAGCATCACGTGAGAAAAAATTTGCATGTGCACTTAGCGGGAATAAATTTAATGGGTCACGCTGGACCCTATTTCTTTTCACCCGCGAGGTCCCCGAGCGTAAAAGCGAGTGCACGTAACAGTCAGCATCAGCCGTACATTTCGTTATTATCAATTACAGAATTGGCGAACTAAAGGAGATTCGCCGGACACCGCCGATGGCCAGTGCGCGAAAATTCAATGAAGCCCGAGAGACGAGGGTGGATAACGATCGACGAGCGAGAGAGTGCAAACGCGCCTTAGCGCGCAAACACGTTGCTACGATGATTTTCGTGCTCGTCGAATTGCACGGTTTCACCCGAAAGTCCGATACGCTCGATTCTGACGGTCCGATACGCTTCAATAATTTGAATGCGGTCCAGACCCGTCGTAAGATTTCCTATTCCAGGCTGGTTCGGGTGGCGTGCAAATCCGACTTCAATAACGTGCACGCGTTCACTTAGCTCACTGGATAATTGGAGAACAGAAACTATTATGCAATTACCGTAAGACTAGTTGAGAACTCGGCGACACAATCGATGGGATCTTAGTCGATGTACGCCGGAAATTCTCCGCAAGTATCAAGAGCTTGACTCGACCACTTAAACCTGAACTGGGCTTTATTTCTGACATATTATGTATAATTCATTCGTGGTTATCGTTAAGGGGGAACCTGCTTTAGAACGCTGAAAATAAGGTATATTTACGAATTGTTTTGGAGAAACTATACAGCGGATCATTATAAAACTTTGATGCATTTATTAGTACATGTTTAAAGATAAAAAAAATTATTTTTTGATTTGAATATATCGCTTGTAGAGGTCGTCCTGGAGAAATCTTAGTGCAGCCGTGTCAGCGGCATTGCAAATTGGTGAGCATTCTTCTGCCTCCAAATTTCGTCTAAACTGAAAAATTGAAATATGTTCTCGTTATTTATGAATTCCCATCGTCGATGAACCAAAGAGAGAAGAAAAAAGTTGAAAAGTGCCAAAATGGTGGAGTTTAGAACACAAAAGTATGATTTTTAGGCAAAGTTGTTGAACTTTTTCATGCAAAAGTAATTGTTTAACTTAATGTTTTTATGAATATTAAAGGTTCATCGCCGATGGGAATTCATAAATAACGAGAAAATATTTCAATTTTTCAGTTTGGATGAAATTTGGAGGCAGGAGAATGCTCACCAATTTACAATGCCGGCTGCACTAAGATGCCTCCAGGACGACCTCTACAGGCGATATATTCAAATCAAAAAATAATTTTTTTTATCTTTAAACATGTACTAATAAATGCATCAAAGTTTTATAATGATCCGCTGTATAGTTTCTCCAAAAAACTTCGTAAAATTATACCTTATTTTCAACGTTCTAAAGCAGGCTCCCCCCTTAAGCAAATATTTAACTTTAATTTATCATATTGTATAATATGATAAATTAATTATATTATTCGGAATATTTTTAACACAGCATTGTGCTCGAAAATTACCACGACACGTAAACGCTAAACGTTCGTATTATCGTACAATGCTCTCATAATCTTCACTGGAATTTTTTGCATAATTTGTGGCTCATGTGGTGTGATTTTAATTTTCTGGCACGCATAACTTAGCGAACATGCAAATGGGATATTGTACTATCGCAGCTAACCGACGCCCGCATCTTGCGGGTCACAGGCAATCGAGAAACGCAATCGCTTTGCAAACCCGGTGCTGCACCGGTCATCAACATATAAACAGTGCTTAGATTGGATCCCTGTGGGCCATTTCTAAGCTCAGGTTGAAACACTTGTTGAACGCAGCGAACTCCTAATAATCCCCTAACCAAATTATATGTGCCTCGTATAACCCATGTCCCGTTTCACTCGATGGCACGCGTTTGCATGCGTGATGTCGTGTAGATTTTTATGGTTGAACTACTTGTTTTGCCACGGTTAATAAACCGCAGGTGATGTACAACATATGACGATAAAACAGAAGCATACGTTTTTAAGAGAACATTTCAAATGTATATCATTTATACATATTTCGGAATCTGGCGATGCTTACGAGTAGAGCTTATTAGACGTTCAACTGTCTATGTATTAGGTGTATGCAAATATTTTAGTCATTTTTTGTATTCTTTCGCTTTTTAAGTGCAATATAGTTTTATATGCAATATAGTTTAATTATTAAAATGTTTGTTCTCTTTTTACGATTTTCTGCTATCTCACAGGTAAATTTTAAATTCCTTTGCGAAAAAAGTTTTTTTCGTATCTCAGTTACATCTCGAAACTACTATCCAGTTAAAAAGTACTACATCGATAACTGGTAATCCGAAGGCGCCAAGTTGGGTGAATACGCCGCGTGCGGGAAAAACTTTCCAGCACAAGTCCGAAATGGTTTGCTGAATACGAAAAGCTTATGTAGGTTTTTCTTGCTCTTCGCGTTCACTATTATGTTTCGAATTATATTTATCGTTAAATCATGACATATGACATTTTATAAACTTCAATGCCAACTCTTCAAAAAGAGAGAATTTATTTGAAGTTTCAATCATAATACCAGAACGCCGAAAATAAAATTAAAACTTTTGCATACACTTAATAATAAAATATTTTCGTTGTGTTACAACGAATATCAGCTTTTTATATCTTGTACCTGAATCCATCTGAATATACGACATAAAACAGTAACAATTTTCATGTAATCTGATACTTTCAACTTTGACATATTTTTCTTCTATGTCATTTATTGTTTTAGATATTTCGGTAAACTCCCAGACTTATGTGCAATAAAATTGGAATTCAGTATTTAGATTATTGCATTTTGAATATTTCAAAAAGCACATGACAGAATAAAATTCTCCGAAATAACTCGACACATTTCGCGATCCCAACGGACTTTGCAATTCACAGGCTAGTGCGCACAAAAGCAAAAGCAAAACAATGGTAGTTACGGCAAACGAGTCGTGAGATTGCAGTCGGCGAGGTCGGCGCGGTAAGCACGTATGTAGCGCGTTGCGATTCGTTAAAAGTGCAGCGCAGCGTGGCTAAACTCCAGGAGTCAATAAAGGGGTAGGTTAGTGCAGTTGTGCCGCAGGAGCAACAAAATATTTCACGTTAACCCGCGGACATACTGACCCCGCAGGCGAAGTTTGCCAAGTAATATTAGATTACTTGTCTCGGCAACGTGAGCATTTTCGTACATCACACCGTACATTATCGATGCTTTTACCGCTAACGACGAGCTTTTAGGGGCTGCTTTTCGAAGTATCACACGCGCGCACGCTGCGATTTCTCGCGAGAACGACGAATGACGCGATGTCGAAAATGTCGAAAATGTCGCTTCGGGGAAATATTCTTCTTCTGTAGCGGTTTCTGCCACGAGGACGACGACGAGGACGACGACGATGCGGCAAAGTGCGACCAGGAAACATTAATATCATAAATCTATTACGTGCACGCGCATGTCCGAAGTTTCCGAAGTGCGGTGCGTGTATTGACAACGGGCAACAGCTGGGACACTAAGCTGGTATACACGTGGGAATAAAAGTTCGACAGTGCTCCGATAAGAAGATCGACCGCATCTCGTTCTTCCAGCATTCGTCGCTTCAATCTACTCGAGATGAAAACTTACGATGAATTTTATATAACTTCCCCGTTCACGACGAGATCGAGTAAAAAAATACAGACAAATGATGAAGCTGATACAGAAATTAGCTTTTGGAATGATAATAATTAGAAAATAATTAGACGTAACATGCGATACTGTGCATAAAAATTTTTTGAAGGACGTAAAAATGGGATAGTCACGTATAATAGATTTCCTTGGAGTTAAATGTGTACAAGAATGTCAAAGAGCGAAATAGGCAGTGAAGGTGACAAGAGGATAGCCTTAAAGCGAATATAGACTAATGCCGGCTTTATTTTACTCGCACTGTATCGACGACGAGAGATCACGCGTCTGTGAACTGCGGGAAATGATTTTACGAACAGCTACTCAGCGTAGTACACATGATAATTGAGAAGTTGCGGCGCTGAAAGGAGCATTTATGGAGAATGACCGAAAACTTCACTCGCTCGTCCGCATTACCGCATTAATCTCGCTAAGTGCATGATTATGCCGCTCTCGTGAACCGCTAACAAGCAACAAGCGTCATCGCGACGCTTCTGTTACATTTTCTGATATGTGAGCTATATTATTCCCGAAGTTTCTCATGTGTATGCTGTATCGTGCGCGCGGACTGGCTAAAGGAGCTATTACTGTGCACCACATATACATATATACGCGCTGACGGCGAAGTGTCTGTCATCTCGCGTTTAATTAATTACACGCGGGAACTTAACGTCGCGCAGGCGTGTTTGCCTTGGCTGATGGTGCTTCTGGCGCGATGTTACAACGCCCGCGTCGTTACAAGCGGCGGCGCGCCGCGATACCTGCCGTGTAATTAGATTTATGGTTGTGCTTTGGTACCGCTTAATTCTTCGCGCCCGTAACGGCCAACGGATAATTATAGTTGCATTAGGCTAATGTCGATCTACGTGCGGGACACGGAAACAGAGACTCGGGCTCGGGACCGGATACGAATGCGCGCGGGTCCGCGTAATCGCGCATTAGCCCCTCGTGTAATTATAACGCAGCAATTAGTCAGCACGGGAACGACGTAAGCCGCTCTGGTACCCGCTTGTTTCCTAAGGAGCGCCAGGCGACC
The DNA here is from genome assembly GCF_003672135.1 of Ooceraea biroi. Lineage (NCBI taxonomy): Eukaryota > Metazoa > Arthropoda > Insecta > Hymenoptera > Formicidae > Ooceraea > Ooceraea biroi. Next base: position 7,148,419 of record NC_039506.1, read on the forward strand.
GCTGCAGTTGAATGTTTTACGAGCTAACATTTTCGCCAACCACAGTACGGTGCTGTGGTCTACAAAAAAAGAAAGAGAGAAGAGGAAAAAAAGAAAAACTGACGTCATCCAGTTTCGAAGCATCGTTCCCTTTGACCTGTGTGTACCTCATTGAGCTTTCCGAGGACGTCTTGCGAAACGAGCCGATCTCATTCCTGCTTTTTTAATTTTGGCTCTGAAATGTTGAGCGTTTATGATGCCATCTTTTTTCACGTTCGCTCAGCATATATAAAGATGTCATTTTGTTAGAGAAACGCAGAAATTGCGCTCTCTAAATCAGAAATATGAAACATTCAACACGTCGGTTTAATAGTATCAAATTATTGTTCAATATCCTTAATGCAATTACACACAGCGTGACGTGACAATCCTGGAATATGTCCGCTTATTTGTGAAAATTATAGTTACACAAACTGGGAGTGAAATCCGGTTTGCAAGCGACGATATCTGACGCATTTATGCGTAACGAGGAAACTCATAACTGCCAAAACTGTTCATTCAGTGTATCGTACACAAAATCCGCAATCGCATTTATTACCGATTAGCAAATTAGCTTAATGCAATCTTGAGTTCTTTGATTGCGCTAAATGGTGTAATCCGATATGCGACCACTAACACGCCTACATTTTCATAATTTTACGAGAGAGAAAGAGAGAGAGTAATGATTATTCAGTGCAATTGCAATTACAGAACTATCGATGTATTTTAATAAAAAAAGGAAAACGACAAAGAAAAACAAAAATAAAATGAACAGTTCGCTGCTACCGATTCGAGAGAGAATCATATTGTTCAATTTATAGTGTCAAAATCGCCTGTGTGTATGTGCGTATATAACATCACACTGAACTTTTCGACTTATAACTCTTTTTATCATTTGGAATCTCGTGTAAATCTCGCTCGATCGAATTTTGGCACTATGCGTAGGAAAACGGTTACACGATCGCTGTTTCGAGAAATTTATATGAAAACACTCGCTTTTCACCTTTCTATTTCCAGCGAAAATACATGATCGTATATCCGATGATATTTCGCTTTCTACCTTCTGTTGGTACGAATCGATTTGGACCGAATTCAAAAAGCAAAAATACTTCAAAAATACTTCTTTCTTTCGTAAACGAAAATGCAAACAGAATGTACATTCTCCTCGAGTTCCCGTAATTTTTCGATTACTACTAACTTATAATAAATAAATTTATACATTCACAACTAATTCGCACAGTGTACAATAATCTCAGCTCTCTTTTTGCTTTTACCGCACGAAGACGACTGATCATTATAATTTAAAATTGAAACAGAAAGACACATATAACAAATATTATTGACTAGACAATTATACATGTAAATAGCTGACATACTTTTATATACAAAAATTGGCCTTGGTCTAGAATTAAATATTCTACAAAAATGAACGATAGATTGTCATGTACATGAAAACGATATATTGGTCTGAAATTTCTAAATAATTTTCTGAACCATATGTGTGCTCCAATTTCCAATAAAATCAAAGATTTATTTTATGACCATTTTCTTTAAGTACCGAAAGGCACAAGAGAAACACACAAAATACGAATAACCGTCATAAATCGTGAAAACATCATACTTCGAATCAGGAGCACTCATTCTTTTCGGAACCATTCTGGCGCACTCAAAACCGCAGATTTATGAAACCAAGAATGCTGCAATAAAACATTCGCACGGAAAATACAAGATAGCCTGGTTTGCTCCTATTTCCGTTCAAAGCCACCGATCGACGATACGAGTCGAGTCCAGTTTAAACGAGTTGCACGTTGCAATTGTAATCCACAATGATAGGTAACTGTAATTGTGCGATGTGATTGTGTGTGATACACTGTGTCGTAAATAAATGGCGGAACTTGGTGACGGTATTTTTAAAATTATCACGAGTGGCGAATCACGCGTCACGTATTCGTCACGGACGATAACGGTAGCAAACGGGCGTTTGTGCTGTGCGAACGATTATGCGAGCAATGATCCACGTCGGGATCGCCGTTTATGCCGCGAATGGATCCGCACGGACGCACGATGACGAGAACGAAGTGAATGTCGGCTTGTCATGCCGTGCGTCACGCTTGGAACGTCATCCACGCGCCTTGCGAGCGTCTCCCATGCGGTCGATCTGGTACCGCCCGGCCCTACGAGAGATTACACGCCCTTTGAGACATGTAGAACCCTCCACTTAACATTTTGACTGTCGATGTAATCGTATCCAAGTCGCGCCTGGATCTCGTTGAAGATTGGATATCGTTTTAAATCTTACTTTAATCAAGAGACGTGGCCGAGAATTGAAGTCTTGTCATTGGCCAGCTACGACTTCAGCAAATTCAACAATCTGCGTAAAAAGAAAAAAAGAGGTCAATAGGTAAAGAAAACATTTCTTCTGATCAAAAAGCGTTGGTTATTATAATATTCTGAATTGAAAAAGAAAAGATAAAATTATATAGAAAATGTGAAATATACATATATATTAATATACTATTAATTAATATATTATTATGAACACAGGAAAGAAAAAGAGAGAAAAATAGAAAGTTATTATAATTGCATAACATAAAAACTTTTCTAATCCTTTTTGTCAATTTGTGTAGATAAATAACAATCGAAAATATTGCAGAAATATAAATATTAAAAGAGAGAGAATGCTACCTAAAATATCTTTAATAATAAGTACTTGCTTAAATTCTTCGATATCAAAGAGCACCAAAGATTTTATGGACATATTGCAAAATTCGCCACTATCGACGACGAGCTGTCGTGCCTGAACAACGCGCTATTAAGCTTGTAGAGCTAATCGGCTTAACGCGCTCTTTGATATTCATGCCGTAAGTATCACGAGCTCGATAACGTATCCTGTGATGCCATCGTTAATAGTTGATTGTTCTTAACTTAATATCACTACTTAAAATAAGTAACACTCTCGTGATATTGGGACCCTTTCGCAGACTGAAATGCGCTCCATTATTCTAGAACGGTGCGTACGGTCAAACTTCAACTATTATCTCTTGATCGCCTGAAATCCTCAGGCGGTAACCGATAGTCATATTTCAGATTAAGCGACGATAATTGATACAATTCAAGTCCCCTTCGATCCCTTCGCAAAATCATCGGTGAAACTCGTTATCTCCAACTCAAAGCAAGAACTAGTGAAGTAATATCGTATTACATCGGAATACCTGTTGCATTGCTCTCATTGGCCATATTTGTTCGCGATTCACTGACGAAAAGAAGCGAACTGTAGTCAGTGAGACGTTCTTACGGAGAGTCTGTATCAAGTTAACGGTTAGCGTCCTCTTTTACTTCACTTCTCGTAACGAATTCGCGACTGTTAACTTCCAAGAGCATCAGAATTAGCAATCGCCGGTCTGTCACCTCGAATACGAATAATTTCAACTAGAAAATAAGCGATACTTCTAATGAATTTTGTAATATAATATATTTAAGATATAATTAAGATAAGATTTAATGTATCTTTAAGATTATAATAAATATGTATTTTTCTAAATTACTTTTACTGATAAACTTTTCATCAGTTCATTACAGAAAAATTATAAATATGAACAAATATTGTATAAATAACTTTGAGTAAAAAATTAGAAAAATGATATTTTTTATCAACTAACAAATAAGATTGAGAGAATGAAGCTAAAAATTCTGAAAATAATTTTTACCTTAACAGACTCGCATACTATATGAAAATATTTTTCTCAATAACCACATAATATTCGCAAAGTGTCGAAGTATTTTACAAAATGCATGTTTTCCGATAGTTGTCGCACATTCCAATATTTCCTATATCAAACGTACCATTCGCGGCTAAAGTACTACTAGCAACTTTAAAATTATACATCCTGTATTTTTATAATTCTGATGTTTTAGCAATAATTGTAATATTAATTGCTCCGTTTTAAGGTGTAATAGAATGGAAATGTAAAGTAAAACGTGAAATTTATAAATAAAAGAAATTATCTCAAGAAATTATTCAGTTTATAATTATAGTAGCACAATGATGTCAAAACGTCAAAATATTTGTTGATATTAGCTTAAAAACGTAAAATATAGATAATGCAGGCATTAATAATATATTTCTTCTATAAAATTCTATATAATTCCTTCTATGTTACATTATTATATTCTATATTACACGTATACAGGCGAACTTGAAATGTACACAAGAGGAAAATAAATCCAACGTTCCGCACGGGCGCTTACCGAAACGTTGCATTGTTACGTTGCTACGATTGCATTGTGAAACTTTTCCTGGGCTTTCGCAAGCACACATCCTAATATAGTTGACTGCCTTTTCGTGACCCATTTTGTCATAAAGAAGAAAAAGTAAACACCCGGCGAATACAAACTCTATATTCGTCCATCGACATTCTCCATTCATAACATCGTTGCATGCGATGTCGATGCACGCTAATGATAAATTTCTCAATTTTCCATGCATATATGTGGGAAATAAACTTGGAGCATCGCCTTTGCGCGTCTAATGAGCGGAAATTTCGTACTCACAGTCTGACTCTGCAGACACCACTTGTGTGTATTCAAGATACACAGGAATATCACATGGGATATCACTACAAACGTTCGGACCCGCAATTCTGTGAATTGAATTTAAATGAAACAAATACCACTAGTCCATGCAAATGTTATTTTGTGAAATGATACAGGTATTTCGCGTAAACTCGTAAACAGATTACGAGTTTCTTATCTCATCGCGCTTATTGTTACTATTAAACTTTAGTTGCAGTCCATTTCGCTGTTAATATTATCGCTTGAAAGTTCACAGTTTTCTACGTTGATTAAATTTTGTCAAACATTGAGTATTTCTCCGGCCAATTAAAATTGCATAATCTGCTAAAATCACACATTGGCCAAATATAGAGTGACATGGAGTGAGACACTAAGATTTTTTGGGCTTCCAATTTCATAGAGCAACAGGTAAAGAGGAACGTAACGTGGCAGGCAAGGATGAATTCGCGTACGATAGGTGCTCTATCTTGTGCGCCATGGGATGAGAGCTTAGACATTGATTTTTCCAGAAACTCCGGAAATCTCGACGATTTATCTCCAAGTCTCTGAATCTTCTGATAACTCGGAATTTGAATACCAATGTCTAAACTACGAGATGCGTGATGATCGTAAATTTGACATATAAATTTGCAAACATGCGATGAATAACATGGAAATTATATATATACATGGAGATATATTATATTTTTTCATTACGAGCCTGTCGTGGAATTTTTATTAAACGTGAATGCATGAGTTTTGTTTCCTAAAGACAAATTGAATTTAGTGTAAATTTACTGCAATGTAACTTCCGATAACGTCGCTGTTCCGTGTAAATATTCCGTGTAAAAATTTACTCAACGGCAGTCCATTTGCTGCTTTTATTTTGACACGGATAACACAAATACGATCTGTGAGAATTACATAGCATTGCAACTTTCGGTTGAATAATTCGGACAAACGCTAAATATCAGCGAAAGCAATCAAAAAGCGATCTCGTAGAAGTTTTCCCGCAAGTTTTCATAAATGTAATCATGCTCGCTATCACGGTTGGTGAGTTTTAAAGTTTTAAGCATCCTATCGTAGAAAACATCGAATTACACAAGGAAGGGAGAGCCATAAATACCCTAAAGTGTCCCTATCAGTTTAATTCTAGGGAAGATCGAATTATGCAAGGACACCGGCGATCGTAAATACTTTAAAGTATCCCTATTAATCCAATGATACAGCATAGCATAATGCATAACTTGCCAAGCTCCTAAATCGGATGCTCTAATCCATTGAAAATTGAGGTAAATCGCTGAAACTCTTCCTAACTACTACTGGGAAATTGTTTCCTGCGAGCAGCGAGCAAGTTTTAAGCACCGATTAATGTCGGCGAATCCGCGTCGAGAATATCAATCAGAGGATATTATTCCTGCATCTATTCATCATGATTTTTAATCGGAATTAACGAGCAAATGATACATGAAAAGGAACATGAAAAATATTAAAAAACATATCTACTATTTATATAAAATAAAACAAGTTTTTATCGCATTAGTTTTATCAATCTTATTTATATATGTTATTCAATATACAGAACATTTATCTTCTTTCGTTTTAAAAATCGGCTTAGATTCTAATTTATTCCCTCGAAATGTCGAATGACACACACGTTATGTACACGCACATAAATTTTTATGCTCGACATACCGGATGCATTTAATGTGTTGTTGCGCGCTTAAGGAAATGTCGAAGTCGTCTGAATTACATCAATCATGACGTGTCCGTGGTAGAAGCGTGTGCCGATGATATTTCGTGATTATCGTATTAAGTGACTATGATTAATGGGATATGATGGATCCATTTCCAGGCTACTGCTTGACAAACTGTCGGTAGGATTTCGGAGCAATTACACGCATGGATGGCTGCTGATATGTCAAAGCATCGAGAACGTGTATCACTCGATCGCTCGAAGACACCGGATTTCGGGGTATACGCGTCCGTGTACGTGGGTAGGTAGGTACCTCTAAGGTTACCACGCGCTACATACCCGCTTTAGGATTAGCATATAACATATGTGTCCCAGATTCGGCGATAATGATCCGTCACATTGATCCGCCCGAACAAGGGCGCGCAAGAAATTCACCCTCCTCCGGATTCTTGATAGTCGGGAAATGCGTCAAAAATCGTCGTTCTCATATCGCGTTAGAGTACTAACGGTTAAAAATTGCAGCGAGTAACGGTCCCGCGGGCCAAAAGTGTTATAACTTTTGATATTATTAAATATACGATCCGAGCGCGCGCGCGCGAAAAAGGAATTTTCCTCGGGTATGTGCAATGTCGACGGTGAGAGAACTTAAAGAAAATGAGAGCGCGGCGTGCAGTAACGCGTGGAGAACGAAATCGAAAAACTTATTGCACAAGCACTCTTTGCTAGGAACAAATTGCCGCGTTTTATATTCCTGGATCAACCTATTAAAGTTTTATGATTAAAAAGTTCAAGCAACTCCCGTTGCACATCCCGTTGTGGATCGCACAAGGACATTCGCCACGAATCGTTCGACAATCGCGACTTTTATCGGCGGTGATTTTTTTGTCGATACCGCCATGAAGTGTCTCGTCTACGACAGTACATATGAAACTAGTCTCCTAACAGCGATATATCGCGGCACGGTTTCGCATTACGCGATGACGAAAACCCTCTTATCGCGTTACGTCTTCGCAAACGCATAATGTAATGTGGTTACGATGCCAGCAAGTGCATAAGTGCAGTCAGGTGCAACAAAGAGTATGCATACGGCATCTATGTATACTTTATGTTATGTGTACGCCGTGTATACTCTTTGTCATACACATTTGCCACGATATCGGTATACGCTTCGAGGTATAGCGACGCCGGTGTTTTCTCTCAATTTTCGCGACGCGCACTGCTGAAAGCCGTACATGTGAGCTTGGTCAAAACAAGCTTGAAATAATCATGCCACTCCGTGATAGAGCATTCTTTGTATCAGTGGAAAAATGACAAAATTACAGATCGTAACAAAATTCCGTGAAAGAAATACAAAGAAAGTGAATGTCAAAAGATCGTATTCGTATTCGGCAAGGATATTGGACATCTCGCTTGTATCGCCAAGTGACAGAATTCTCGATAAGAGCGAAATAGGTACTACGTTCAATCTCTAAACGTTAAAGATTGAATACGAGATGGATCATGAGAGATCACGTAACGGTCGAATTACACCGATCAGAACGAATCTTCTCGCAGATATTCCTCAATTCAAGTTTCTTCAAGTGAAGGATCAGCAATCGAAACGTTTGGATTAGCGATCAAGCGAGTCGGATATTTACTCAGGAAACTAACGAAGCGAAATCAAACTCGAAGAACTAACGTAACTATGACGTAACAAAAACCTAATGTAATAATCTGAGGAAGATAAGACAAAACTGAATTATCCGGACAAGAGTCTCCGTGAGAGATTTGCACGTACGTATGCAGGAACAATTGCGGCAAGTAGTGCAACGACGTGCGAAATAACGCCGGTTATCTATCGCGAGCACTATATACCTACAATTCCGGCTTTTAATCTTATAAGCAGCATCTTACAGTCACTGTTCCACAGAAAGGAGACATGTACGGAGCGTACCGCGCGACAATGCCTACACAACGCTTGCCCTTATCGAGTTTCGACCGTCGACAACGACTGATAACGCTACCACCACCCTTGAGAATTGCGATTTGCACTCGCAGCGACGGCAATTATTTTCATCTCGGCTTTTCTGATAGAACAATATCTCTTCTTGCCCTCTTGCGTGCTCTCGCATTTATCTCGATCACAATTCCGCGACTCGGCTCGGCCGTTGGTGGGTTTGCGCTGTCGAATGCCGTCCTCTCGACGAATCGTTCGAGCTGTCTGCGGCGTTATTAATCGCCGTATCGTTTTAACCACGTCTCAAGTAGAAAATTGGATTTCGCCGGAAGAGGAGAGGAGAGCGCGCGCGCTCGGGTGCGCCAGCGATACGTGACGTTGGCACGCACGTCTTGATAAATCGTCATGAACTTCGTCACCGGTGTTATATGTCACCTAGCCTGCCGCGAACGCGATGTATACGCGTACATTTATAATATTTTCAATCTACGTCACGTTTACCGTCGCAACGTAATAACACGCCAAAACTGTCGTCCGGCATCCGGATATTACCTTTCAACTCTGAGATGGCTTGCATATCGCCGAACGATAAACCATGGGCGTGCAAGTGAAGCACTATTTACTGATTCGGTTGTATGAGTAAACTTCATCGACAAATGTTGAACAACGCGTATACATAATTTTGTAAAATATAGTACATAAATCTCAATGCGCTTAAAGCGTAAGTGAGGTAACATGTCGAATTTCAATTGTTGAGTTTCCCAAGGCAAACATAAAATGTTTACAGTGACAGAATTTATTACCAATTAAGTAAGAGAGTGTTCTCCTTTTACGCGAACATGGCTGGGTACTTTTCTCCTACATACTTTACGAACACCCTATAGGAGCTTACGGTATAGCTGAGCACTTTCCACTTGCTTTTATTACAGCGAGAGAGAATGTTCGGCCGTAAGATGCAAGAAGAAGGAGATGGAATGAAGGAAAAACGGTTAATGTGATGTACAGTCTATGAAAAAGCGGGGAGAAAGCCGAGGGAGTTCTCATACAAATGACGCTGCTTCACTCGCCGCAAAACAATGGTGGTAATATCTTCGTACAATGATGGAAATAGTCGAAGAAGAGATTACAATGGACTCTGGTTTGCAATTGCCGCTAATATTAAACGATAACGATAATAATCTATTATGTATCATGTGTACTAATTAAAATAATTTAGTTATGAACTTATATGCAGCAGTAATAAATAATTCTAATGATTGTATGCAATAACATGTAGCATATTTTGTCCATGTATAAATTATTATCTGTTTTTACGTTAGTATGACATGTAACATTCTCTGTATAATTTCGTCTAGCGCGATTATATCTCTAATTTCGTATATATATACACACAGAAACTTTCGGAATAATGCAAATTACGTATCTCTTGTATCCAATTTAGGCTGCAGTATTGACGTGCAAATAATTCCAGCTCCATTGCGATTCGAGCGATAGGTGCACGGAATATCTCTAAACTACTGGGTGTGTCCTTTCCAATATTGAAGCAATCGAAGGATCCATAAAAAGAATCCATAAAAATTGCCCAGTGGTTTTAGAACAGGCAGTATAATAAGAAAGCATTGAATGTGCAAGCGATATCGCATCTGTGTGCGGTATCGCGTTCCACGTGCCGCTATGGTTGATGCAACAATGGCGGGCTTTCTCTTGCGCGGAACTCACTTTTTATTGCCCCTTCCGTGTGTCTTGGAGGGAAATGGCGTCCGTAGTGGATACAGACTATCTGCGTCACGCGCGCCAGTCAGCGTCTCAAAGTGAGATTCAAACGCCTGCCGAGCTTCTTAGTATGTATTCCTGCGCGAACTCATCGTCCGGTATATACCGACATACCTATCCTTATCCGACCATCTTTTACATCGCAGTAGTAATTTCCTCGCGTACCCTATATCAGCATCACGGGCTTGATTCTTTCTCTTTTTTATTCGCGCGATTGCTCCGCGATCGATGAGCTGCTCGTCGTGAACAAAGTATCTCGCAAGACATCTAATCGCAAGTAACAAGGTAATATCTTTCATCGTTGATCCGCTTGACATTAAAAATTACAAATTATCTCCCCGACTTTTATTATCGATAAATTATGTTTTAAATATTTACGGTCCGCGCGACTCTCGCGCAGTCTACTTTCCTGGACAAACAATAGCTTGCATTTTTTTAACTGCGTCTCGCTGCGTTTCTCTCCGGGGCGATGATAATGATAAGCTGATGAAGAGCGAGCTTGACTGCACGCGATGCAAAATGATACGTAAACCGTTACACATAAATGTTGCTGATCCAGATCTGACCGAACCGTGTTAAACATGAGCAACATCAACCGCTACGTGTGCACGTACTATATTTGCTAAGCCCGCCCATACAGTAGGACCCTAATTAAGATTAGATGGTCGATACGCCGGTAGAATAAATCGAAATCGCGCACATATCTCGTTAAATGTTAACAAAACTTCATTAAATCTCAGATAGGAATCACAGAGTGTGATCAAAACATAGTGAAATATATATTTTTAAATAAAAAACTGTAACTTTACAATACTATATAACATATTTTATAAAACAAAAAATTCAGATTATAAAGTGATTTATGAAAAACGTTTTTCTATTTCTCACATTTACTTATCGTCTTTGTCAAAAACTTTGACAAATCTACGGCAAAGGTCTAGCGAAAGACAAACTGTTATTGACATCGTATCCATAACTTTACTTGTGTGTGAGAGCTTGTTAAATCTATAAATTCTGATATTGATTAAATGGTGCAAATTAGATGAACACTCCTGTAGATATAATACATCAACTGCGACACTGTGTCTGACAGAAATACATAATAATCATATGAGGAGCGTTTAACTCTCATTTCGAAACATTGCTGCATATTATCTTGGCATGCTACGTGTGCACAATTCCGTTGTCGGAACAGCAACGGAACAGCATCGCATTTGAGATCGTATATCATCATATGAGCACATCGCTGTCACGTATTTCAAGCTAACACAATGGTTCTTATTTAATAGATACTTCGCAAGTAGACTATATGCAAATCTACATGCAAACTGTTAAGATTGCTCAAACTTTTGAAAACCGCATCGCTATTGCATAAAAGTACGCGGAGACTTATTCAAACTTTCAAATGCGTACATAAATCCTTGTCATAATGTAGAACTGATGCAAATTTGCAATCTGCACATTTTACGAAATAAGCTTTTCATTGCCCCGGTGAAAGAAATACATTCGATTATCGAGATAATACTGCAGCGTAAACAAATTAAAATATTCCTGCAATATTTTGTATAATACACTAAAATAAAAACACAAATAACATCCGCTTTTAAAAATGAGTGACAATCGCGCGATAAATATGAGTAAACAAACTAAACAAACATGAGAGAATCGAAAAAAAGAAAAAGCATAAAGGCTGGCTATATGATGCGACTCGAAGTAGATAGTTGTCTGAAAATCATGTTCGTGTGACGACGAACGTAGAATTTTCCACTGATGTGGTGTGCATCATGTTGACGTAAAACATGTTCGACAAAAAGGGACTGATCATACGAAACCGTTACAATAACGTTTGATGTTACGTCGATAGTAATCTAGGTCATACTGAAAGATTTCTCTTAATATAAAAAGTGGATTGAAGTTTTACAATTTCATGTACAAACCTACGAAGGCAATTCCAACATATTGATATCAACAAATTTTGAATTTTTACGGCGACGACAAGCATACAACTAGTTCTTGTAGATAATATTATTATAGTATACATTTTTCATTTGTGTAATATTGTTCTTATTTCTAACAATATATACGCATATCATAAATTAACATATCTCAAGTAAAAAGAAATTTATGTTTGTTTGAAATATTATAATTGTTTCTTAGTTCAAAAAATCTTCAAATTTAAATTGACTTTTCTAACGTATTTATTTTCTACATTTTATTATTTCACAGTAGTAAGTAAAATTCATTGTATACGCGGATTCAATAACATATCCACGTGCATTTTTAACCGCGAAAGGGAAAGAACATATATGGCTTTTAAAGGTCAGCCAAGCACAATCTGAGCAATACGTCAATTTTCGCCAATAAATATAGACCCCTATCAGTGCAGATAATTAATATTGATGTGAATTCGGTTACTCCGGCTTCAATAGTCGACGGTCCATTTCGTGCCTCGTATTGTGCCGATTGATGAGAAAAACGGAAAAGAGAAGAACAAAAGCCACGAGCGGATAAAAGATAAATCGGACGCTGCGTCTGACGCGCGACGCCTTTTACTACTTGAACTACGTCGAATGTAGACTGAAGCGAAGGAATCAACGAATAATCCTGGATCCGCATATTTCGGATATCACCGAAATCCATGACACAGCGATAGAGAACCGTTCTTACCGATATCATTAATTGCCACGCAGCTTAAACAAGCCTGGTTTAAACAAAGCTGCATGAAAAGTATATCAGGAATATTCCCGGAGGGCTGTGTCATATGCTCACGAGAGAATCCATCGCCAGGAATTCGCTATCCAATTCCGGTTCTGTTACGAAGCACGCTACGGGCAAGGGTGGATCTACATGTCCCGTCGGATTTAATTTAAAGTTTGTACGTTTCAACGTTTGCGACAGGATTCTTTACGCACGGATAAAACTTTTAACATTTACCGTGGCCAAACGGTGTGCCAGAAGTTCGGCACGCAAACAAAGAACATCCCTAGTGTCGGGCCTAGAAGGTTAGTTGGTGAAGTTTTCCCTCACGGGTGTCACTTGTCCACATTACAATTCGCAAGGAAATCTTCCGAGCGCACCGACTGCAATTTCCTGTTTTAATGTAAGTTACGCGACATGCGGTACGCTACTTGCATTCTTTATGGAGAGCATACATGTTACAGATAATGTTGATTTTTTTCCCATCTTGTTCTTTGTTAATGCTTTTTTTCAATTTCTTCATATTTGTCTCGAGGGAAGCAAATACTCTTCGTTATTGTGCATTTGCTTCATGTATAACACAATGTATCGTTTAACAAGATTTTTTTACTGCAGTTCATCGCTGTTTTAAATTTCTTAGCTATATTATTTTTGTAAAATATAATGTTTCGCAATCGAAAAATTAAGTGTATCGAGATATCTTTTTTTAAAAAGATATATTAAATGTATTGTGGTTTACTATCTTGTTCGCTATGCAGCGAGTATCAAATTGCATCTTATTCCAAATGCGCAGAATTCGATTCCGCAGTATGGCAATTGAATTATTCAGTTACGGAAAAGTACGCGCACTGATATGCCCTTCTTTGTGCGCCGCTTCATAACCGACACGGAAATACGGAACTCGTCATCATTTTGTTCCATCCCCCATAATCTCCGAACATGACCATCACGGAATTACGTTAGCCAATATTTCGCGCAATATCCGCGGGCAATCTAAATTCACGACGCTTGCTCCAGACGCGATCACACAGTGATAAGAAACAATAGGGAACAATGGTAGCTCGAAGTTTAAGATCCATACTATGCCGTCATATGTAACGATGCTGCATACGTAGCAGGATCTCTCTTTAGTTCTCTCTTGCGAAGGAAGAATATATGCACGTATATCTTGTTACATTGTACTTTCGTGAAAGTCCGCGTAATAAATAATGTCTATTTCGCCATGTCCCATTGTATCAATCCCATGAGGTTTGGTCGAATAATACGAATTTTGCAATTAAGAGAATTTGAGCTTAGCGCGCGATACACTCCCAGACTCCAGAAATAAATTGTACTAATTATTCCTGCACGCTACATCCCGAATTCTACTACTACGGAAACAGTTGAACAAATGGTAGAATATCAGATCAACCATATCTTTAATACGTGTAATTTCACATATTAATGATACATTGTGTTACATATGTCTTTTTATTTATGATAAGGATAATTTTTATCAAAACATTTTAATCTTTATTGTCACCGACATTTCTTACCGAAGAAAGAAATAACAAGTATATCGCACTGCGATATTAATAAATTATATTAGAATAAAATATCTTTGAACGTGTTATTGCGAACTGCACTATTTTCAATAACTGAGAAGAAATCCTCAATACATAATAATTATAACCAAAAATATAACAAATTTGAAATTCAACCATATTCTAAGAAATAAGATGACGTTCGTTTTGGAAGGAAAGCTTTTTTGGAAAGAGAGAGAGAGAAAAAGAGGAAAGTGATTTTATCAATCTCTCCAAATGGGATTCAGCATCCATTGCACTAAGTCACTGTCGACGCTCATAATTATTCTCGGTTGTTCCAAATTGACCCGGTATCTGTTGACCCTCAAAGATGATTTGCATCAACTTCATGCATACCTATCTATTCTCGAATTGAGCCCGCGGCGGAGCGCGGACAGGTATTTGGGTCACGACAAAGTAATGGGCAAATATTAGAAAAAAAAAAACGTTAAAACCAGTAGCATTTGAAATTATTCAAAGGGACCCTTCAATCCCGAGGCAAATATCCTACGCTGATTTAAAAGCGAAGGATTCTCTCGTCCTGGCAAAAGGAAGCTGCACAAATCCCTCCTTTCTTCTCTCAAGGACGATTTATGACTCAAATTATTTCTGACGTGTCTCTCGCGGCTTTGTAATTATATGTCTTGACGCACAATTATAATATATTCTTTCCAAGAAAATGTAGATAATTGCATAATTACACACAAATACATCTTTTCGGAAATCATTATGTTCTGATAAATTAATTTGTTCTAGAATATATCTTGTTACATGGAATATTAAATTTCATGAAGGTGAAACTTGCACTGACACCACGTTTTACTGATTTAAAATTATGTGTTTAACAAGAGCATGTCTTCTTCATTCTGGATCGGGGAAATGATTCGATGAAACGTCGTGTTGCGTAATTGAACAGCGAAGTTTGAAGCTTTACGTAAACCTGGCCAAATTAGCGGCATGTATATTAGATCACATAGACATACGAGATTAATTTTAACCTATTCGCGGGCTCCGCTAAGCCGAGGATCAGCGTGGACTTAAGCCCGATTTCTGGTTAAGCGTACACTGCAAAATCAGGGAGATGAGGCGAGAGACTGAAATTGGCATTATTTGAAGCCAATTAATCGTGACCTAAGACGTAATGATATTATTTCACAGGGATTTCTCTCGGTAATCTTCTGATAGCGCCTCCAGCCGAAATATCCAATTAACTTTTGCAAACTAGGACGTAATTCTTCGACGCGTCCTTGTAATTAATTAACGTGCTTAATTATAAAATTACATATTCCATTGTCGTGCAAAATGTTGAACAGTTCCATATTCGCTATATTGATTTCAATGAAATATCCGATGAATAACCATGTGATAGTTTTTAAAAATGCGTTTACGCGCTTCGGGGAAAGATATTTATTTCGGTTGCAAGAGCTGAGAGCTTTCGTTACGGATAATATAAAATATTGATGCACCGATAAAATATCCGCATATGAAAGGTACATTCCGCAACGCAGCTCTATGCGACTGCTCGATCTATCTGCTAGACTTTTCCGGAGAAACGAGGCAGGGCGCTGTATTTGACGCGAATGATTTAGACGCAAAGTTAACAGAGCAGAATTTACGATCGTGCAACATCCTATCCATATGGCCTATCAATCTTTAACCGTGCTCATCTTTCCTTCCCCAAAATTTATAATGGGCAGGAAGGGTCAAGGGGTATCTCTCGATCTATCCAGTTGTGTTACGTGCACATGCGAGGTGGAGCACTTTGCATATCTCGCATTTGAAATTTTTACATTTCAAAAGTAATCTTGCGGAAAAGTGGCCATAAATTTTAGAAACGCTATATCCCTGCGCGACGCAGTATCAATTTACTGAAATATCAATACACTCGACGGAAAGTTAATGCACTCTATGAATACGATGCGGCATGTATTATTTTCCTTAACGAAATAAGCCGAAACGAAAAGCGTGATAACGCGTACCATCTCACGTTCCTTTTTGTCGTTATTTTCTTCATTAACGTCGGTTTTATGAGAGAAACGACAACATTTAATTATACGTATATATTGCACGTACGAGCATACAAGTGAAAATACAGTCGCAACACTGTCGTTGTCGGCGCGTAATGCGTCACGTTAATTATCACATTAAAGGAAAGAAAGCGCTCATTTAATTACGATGGGATATTTTGCTTGCAAATGCATTTTACTCGACACTAATTACGTAAACAGACCTGTAAACTAAAAAAGGGGAAAAACAGAAAAAGAGACCACTCGATGATGCATTCATGACCACGCCGCTCGCGATTCGTGTAATAATCGCGCGCGTTCGTCGTTTTCTATTCACAATGAATAGATAGCGCGAACGCGCTCGTATACAACACACGTGTGGTTAAACTCTTTTGCGAAAGCGAGCGCACTTCCCGCACGGATGTTTAACTTCTTTGCCGCGCTCTGATTGAAGCCCTTTCGCCGTCCAGCGTAAAAGAAAAGCAAGTGGCATTGAAGTACCATCTATTCTCGTCCGAGATACGGTGATAATGAACTTGTGCTAAGCAAAACTCTCTCTCTACATTAATACCGTCGCTTTATTAAACAAAGTGTTTTAACGAAGCATAAAATAATTAATCAAATTTTGTTGGAAAGTACTGCATTCCAAATAAACAATGATAATAATTTTCGCATAATTTTATACATGTACTAATTTTCGTTGTTTGTGAAAAAATATATATGATGAAAATCATACAATTACTGAAAACAGTCCTGTTAAAATGCACAAACAATGCACACGGAATATTTCGTAATGCATTCCGGCGCGTTCTTTGCATATTAATATGCGCTTTGATAAAAATTTTCATATCTGAACAGAATAGTCGACCGGTACCGACCAATTTCTTTCATGATATTTGCAGTCAGAAATTCCACCAAAGTTATGTGATGGACGCAGTATCTCGCCGGATACGTGCTACGAAAATATTCCTGGGAATGCGCAGGCCTTGAAAGTACGCATAGTTCATAAAACTTCGACGAGCACTAACGAGACGTTTCTATTGATTTTACAACCTGGCTTTCTCGTTATTTTTTATGAAACATTGTTACGACAAAAAGATCGGATTGTGGCTCACAACGAAAATTCGTTTTCGACCCTCTTACACCCGAATTGATTTTATATGGAATAATAAATTTCGCATGTATAGGAATAAATAAAAAAGCGAAAATGTTACAAGCCAATTTAATAATTGATAAATTGTTGCGGAATATTGACGTGACATTTTATATTCATAAGAATTTGATTGAATATTGTGATTACAAGTTTTGCCGTAATTAAATAAAATTACATTTCATGCGTAATGCTTATATTGCTTTACGAAATTTTCTGTAAATTCGTGAAGATATCATTTAATAATTGACAAACATTAATTAACAAACAAATATTTAATAAAAAACAATCATACTCTATGATTATTGTTTTTCGAAGATTTGCGAGAAAATTTGTCTCGTGCAAAATAATATACATTTTATAAAATAAATACAGAGGAACGCATCCGCACTCTTTCTCTCGAACTGAAACATTAGCGTTTGCAATAAAAGTTAATATTTACTACCAACAAATTGTGTCTTCTCGTGGAGCACGAAGTGAATGCGAGCTGAATAGGTGAATGTGGAACATTACAATAATGCTTAAAGTTGTAGCGACGTAGCATTATTGCAATACCGATGCAACGGCATCCCCTTGGGCAGCATATCCGCCATTGCAATAATGTATGACGACACGTCTTTGAACATTGAAACGAGCTTTTGAAATTTACAGTGCAAATTCCAACATTTCGCGCCACATTATTGCAAATGCCGAATATCGTTCCCGATGGAGCGTCACGCGGCATGTAAGTGTAACGGTATGTCACAGCAATCCAGGAGCAAGTTTATGCACATTTATGCAGGTTTATACGTGCATATAATTAACGTTCACATAAAATTAAACCTCTGTAATATTTTATTTCTCTCTCTCTTTCTCTCCTTTTTTCGCGAATATGCGAATAATTTAAATGTAATATTTTCCAGTAAAAAATGTTAGAAGTTTCTATAAAATTTACGAACAAAGGGATTACTCTTGTTCTTTTGATAAATCCCATCAGTATCCGGACTGCGTTGTACGAGACATTTTGTCGAAAGAGATCATGCTTGCTTGTCTCTTATTCAAAGAATAGCACTTTCCGCGGAATGCGACTTAGAACGTCATTAAATATTCATGCCTTAGAGTGCAATGCAACTTGTTCCACCTGTAACAATAAATCTTGCAAATATCTTCTCCATTCTCTAACTATATCCATTAGTGTATCCACGTACAAGCGTCTCTATCAACTTCAACTTTCACGACAGCTTTCTTGATTTCCCACTTCTTCGAAATAGAAGATATTTTTGTCTTCGTATATCCTTTGCTTTCTTGCTATAGATCAAGTTTTCTAGAATATATTTCTTGGCGTTGTGCGTCTTGTTTTGTTAGATCTTTTTAATGATAATACGAAAATCTTTTCGTGCTCAGTCTTTTTACTGGTGTATAAATCGAGAGAGATATCCTCGTATTACAACCGCTATAAAGCCCAGCTTAATAGTGAAACTAATGCAGTTTATATGGACCATGAAAATCCATTCGAATAAACTAGGGTTGTTTTACGCGTTATTAACTAATTTTACGGGAGATTCCTTTTAAATATAGTGGAAAAACTGCACCGTGTATTATTATTATTATTATTACGTGAAACTTGACGACCTGTGAAAAATTAACACCTTTTACAGTGGATCGCTTCGAAACTCTACACGGGAATATAATCAATTTCCGCAGCTAAGAGCGATTCTTTCGCGTGAATGAGCAAACATCAGTTTTTAGGATATGATGTAATAATCACCACCGCGCGTATTCCACGTGCTACAGGACCTCTTGTTCTCACACTCGACTCATTGATTTTTCCAGGGGGGAACCGCGATGTATCAGTTTACACGACGTAAAGTTAAGTAGAACGTAAATCGCAAGAATCGTTCACGTATATTTCCCCGCCTCTGACGTCATACTCCAAGATGGCTGGCTTAGGTATCGCCAGCCCTTAATCTCGTAACTCGAACAACAGCGAGATCGACGGATTCGAAGTTACAGTTACGGCGGTGCAACTAAGTGGAAGTAAATGACTATTCAACTGACATAAAATGACAAGAGCCACGGACCAGCTGACGTTCTAGTTACCTCACTTATACGATTTGACAAGATCGCAACTCTAATGTAATTTTGGGAAATTGAAGATCACTCGCTTTTACATCACGACTATTCATCTTATCATGAATGAACTAACCCAATTTTAATTAATTGTTTCAAGAGGTGTAATAGAATAATAGTCACTAATTTTATTAAAATAAAATTAATGTTGTATGGAACGATTCTCTTAAAAGGATGCACAATGTACGCAGTTTTCAGCAGAAATTATTATTTAGATGCAAAATATTGATTTTGCAATGGGAAACGAAAAATACATGCGCGCGTTTCGTCGTTTGTAACGTTGCTTTATTTATTCGCCGTCGCAAATGAATCAACAAATATTGCAATCCATTGAGTCCATTGACAAACAGTAGTCCAGGAATTATATGCATGATTACAGATTTGATCATGAATGCAGGCGAGAGATTATTAACATTATCGTTTACGAATTACTGCGACTGAAAGTTTTCGAGCGGCAATGATTGAGATGAAAGTTTAATAACGCATTAGGACGACGTAAATTAAAATAATTAAAAATGCGATAAAAGAATTACGATAAACAAGGAATTTAATAATTGCATAATATAAATTATTTTATCAGATCGTAAGTTCTCTCGGATTATTATTAATTTTAATATTTAATTTGTAATTTAATTAATGTTCAAACTATTTTTTTAACAATGGACACGAAAATTGCCATGATAAAGCTAATGAAACAATATTGAGACGTCACTTTTGCTTTATTAACGTACCGAAGCAAGCGCAAGTACCATCATAATTCCGTTTGTTTAATTCGATACCTTTGACTAGATGCTATCTATTTCACGAAAATTTCATTTTATTGACATAGTAATAGATACACAGAGAACAAAAGAATTTCAATAGAAACGTGATATCGATTAATAATATCTACATTAAATTCTTAACAGTATATTTAATTAATCAATATATGCGGTATCCGCGCGATAATATTTCAATGACACTGATACGCATACTACGTACATAATGTCAACGTGTATATGACATAATCACCGCGCAAAGAAACTAATATATATAAAGCAGCAATTGTGGCTTTTGTGTCGAATGAATGTTCACCGGCAGTAACAAGATTAACACCTGGTATATAGCTATCAGCACAAAACGGTCGTCAATGGGCGGAAATTTAGCAATATTGGGGATCGTTGTACGCACACGAGTGCCAGTCGCACCAGCGATGTATCCGTCCATGTCTGTCGGTTTTGATTGAAACGACATCTCTCTTTCAGATGCATATCACTCCCGCACTTGCGTGTGCTTACTATCGACCTGTGTCCAAATATTTTATCTCTGTATCAAACATGCGTTTAATTATAGCTGCTAGGAATTTGGCGCGTGACATTGCATTTCGTTTAAATCTCTTATAAATTTTTAATGATTTTTAAAAGATCGGTAGGTATCTTTCGCGTAATTTTGTAATTGCACGTATCTTTTGCACGTTTTGGCAATGAAAATGGAAAGATTCCAAAGATTACGAAAAAAACAAGTAATGTAGAACATGCGTTGTTCGCCTGCTTATAGAAATTTCAGTACTATTGCTTTTTCCATCCGTTCTCCTTTTTCCTCGTTGTTTCGTAGTTTCTCCTTTCTTTTTCACTACGTTTTAAACGAACGTATTCTTTTGGCAACCGAAAATTGGCAGCGTTGCATCGAAATTTAGTATTTTCCCGGATTCACAGATAAAGTTTAAAATTCTCCCGC
Source organism: Ooceraea biroi (assembly GCF_003672135.1). Classification (NCBI taxonomy): domain Eukaryota; kingdom Metazoa; phylum Arthropoda; class Insecta; order Hymenoptera; family Formicidae; genus Ooceraea; species Ooceraea biroi. Next base: position 7,169,633 of record NC_039506.1, read on the forward strand.
CGCCCGCCCATCCCCTCGCCCGTGGAGGTATACATATATATACCAAGTGTAATGCGTGGATCTAATCTTTTGATCCTATAAGCACGGTTCAGCGTGAAATCCTTGGAAGCTGAAGAAGTTAGTTACATGGAACTAATGGAACGCAGTAGGAGCTCCGGATAATGGACGACACTACGGCCTCGTAAATACGGAGTGCACTCTACTTATAAGGACGTCTAGTTTTATTTCAGAATTTCATGTCTCACATGCAGAGATCTTAATGTAAAAAAGAAGGAATATAAATATTACCGAACAGTGAATATATCGCATAATGCGATATAGCGATAATACGTGTCTACATGTAACGTACAAAGATTTTTAATATATTCCAATTTAGTTTCCTGTCAGGTTATTCACACACTTTCACGATAATGACACATCCATAGATATATGCATAGAAGGAGAATAAACCTCAAATGCAAATGCAAATGACGCGTTATATCAATATCGTGAAATTAACGAAATTAATATGAAATATGAATATGAAATTGATAGAAAATTGATATGCAATATTATGAAAGTAGTATTACGTGAGATTATTTTTCTACCTTGTCTAAACCATGTTTATCAATTATCATACTTTCTTTAAACATTACATAACAAACTTAGTCCTAATTATCGCCAAGAGGTACGCATACAATATTTTATGTCTATTTCCTTTCTCTAAGTCTATATTTCACTTTCAAAAAAATGACATTGAAAAAGGTATCACGAAGATTGCAATATTAAAAACCCTATCGAATTGTCGCAGGCACCGACCCAGGGAAAGGTCGCTGCTCGTGCTTTTCTCGCTTGCGTAAGTCATAAACTTTAAAGCCACGTAAACCTTTTTACTTCTCGACTGGCAGATCGGTCCCTCGTTACCGCGTCTTTTTGCCAACCGAGAGAGGATCGAGGAGACGAACAAGTACCATGAACGAAGACGTCTCCGTCGGCGAGATTCGGTCGCCTTAAATCGAAGGCAAACGATCGTGAATTTCGAGGGTCCCCGCTGGCAGCTCGCGATTTAATCGCGTAACAGTTTGCCCGGCTTTTCTTTCCCTCAGAAATAGATTTCCGTCCTCCCTCTCTCCAGCATGTCGATTCTACCTCGTTCCTACCTCCTCTTTCTACTCCCTGCACCTTACGGCGGCCGCCTGCTTCCTCCTCCTCTCCACTTTCGCCTCCATTTTCCACCATCGGCGGGGAATTTATGGACTTTCGAGCGCGACCGAGAGCCGCAGTTTCCGCTCGTGATAAATGCATCTGCTATTGTGCGAAATATATATACTACGTGCGTCTGCACTTTCAATTTTGAATTGGCCGAAACGGTGAGCTTTGGCGGCCGATGGTCTCCACATGCAAACGACTGTCGCGACTATTCGCACAATTCCAGTCCATTGCACAGACGACATCTACCGTAACGCGCGATTCTACACGTGATTCATTGAGCAGATTTTCCTCGTGCTATTTGCAGTTTTCGACACAATCGCGCACGACAGATTAATGGATCAATTTGGGAAATTTTTTTCTAACAATCTAACAGTAAAAGAAACGTGCGATTGTCGCTACCATTGTTCTCATGTGCATAGTCAGAACGTTATTTTATTTTTTCCCTGTTACAATAAATTGGTTAAATAAATGAGCCAAGTCGTTAATGAATACTTCTAAAAGATCGATCAAAAATTTTAAGGGAACGAAAGTCAATAAAGAGTTAATAAATGCTCTTTTTTTGTATGCATATCAAGTTTTTATAAAGCAACATAAATGGTCTTTTTTATATGTACATACATATATCAATTTTTTCCTCGAGCGCTAATGAACGGCCATTTTCCAACTAACAGGATACAGGAACGATTTGCACTTTCCATGAAATAAAAGTCTATCTTAGTTTTTTACATTACGTTTTATATATTTTTTAAAACTCCTTTCGTGTTTTTCAACAGTTTTTCATTAAGACATAAATATTATATTACATAACGAGGCGAAAGCCTATTTTTCAGTGTTGAAGTTTGAATTAACTCCCACACGTTTGAATAACTAAAATATTTCATCACGGAGGACAATGTTGCTGACGAGATATACAAATTTCTCGTATCGTATAATATTCACGATTGTTTTTTCGTCGTCTGGCTATTGCAATATTTTTGCAGTATCATGACTGTATCGCTGTGGGAAATGAAGATTTCATAGGTGATGTAAAATACAAATTTTTATATCTCACTGGGAAGTGGATCCCCAAGGAAACGAAATTTCAGAGAGAGTTTCTTCGGTGGTGCGCTTATCGCGTTCCAACAACGGTAAACTTTCTATACGAATCACTGTATTCTGCAAGGAAATTATAAAATACGTTCTTTTCTTATTACTTGCAATAAACACTCCACTATCACAAACTTTTACAACTTTTTCATATTTTTTTCCATCAGAAAATTCAATTTGTTCGTAATATCGAATAAACTTTTTTAACTAGCACAAAACTAGAAACTCATTGTTACTACGACGATGAGTAACGTGTTACTACCAGAGGACGAAAGTCCTTTCCCTTGATGCTGAGGGGATTTGAACCGTCGATATCGAAAATACGATTTACGAAGCTCGTTAGGCGCCAACAGGATCGATACACTCGCACAGGTTGATTTAAGTATTAAAAATGTAGCGCCGTATCTGTGAAAGACTGCTTGATTGGCTTTTATTCTTCGGTTTCGTAGACGTCCCTTTTTCTGCTGTCCCTTTGAAGTTTGCACGAACGGACGCCACGCTTTTGCGCCACTCCTGATCTTTTTCTCGGGCTAACTGTTAGAAAGTTGGTCGGAAGCTACTTCTCCATCGTAGGAGAAATGGTTGTTTTTCAGTCCCCCAACCGACAAGCGAGCACCGAAAAATGGTGATGAGGAAGAGAGCCTTAGGGGGGGACACTTTTTGATCGCTGGCAGAAAATACGTGGGATTTGTGTCATGCGGTGGGAATAAAACTTTCAGATCTTGGCGGTTGGTCGCGCACGCAAAAAGTCACCGTGGCAACAATCAGTATGGGATAAATTTCTCTGTCGCGAGCGAAATGTGTTAGCACTTTCGAAGATGAGGATATTTAAAGCTTCCTACATCTGCGCTGGAGAGATACTCCCTGAATTTCACGCACATCTCTAATTTTACATTTTTAAAAGATGTCGAAGAAAAGAAAATTTTCAAGTTATAATATCTCACTGTATACAACAAAAATTAGTATTGTGGGAAACGTTTTTTGATGAGTTATTGATGCGTTTTGTAAAAAAAAGAAATTTATGCTAGAGGTTAAGAAATAAGTCAGAGATGTAATTCTTCTCTTTTCTGAAAATGTATGATATTAGAATGATCATAATTTAGAATTTAAACTTTCAGTTCTACTTAAATACGTATTCCACTTATGTGTACATTATGAGACATATTCAATAGAGCAAATTAAAATTGATTTTGTATAATTTCTTTGAGAATTTATATTCCAATTATATTATTTGTAATTAATTAAAACAATAAAATTGTGCAACCAACTATGCACAAAACCGTGAATTCGTTATCGTGTATCGGCGTCGCTATCAAAAGTAAACGTTATTCGCCTGGAAATTCAATCAGTTTAAACCGAATGGCGAGTAGGTTCCGGTGAATTCAAGTTAATGAAACGTTCCAACACTATCGGAAAATTTAATAGAGTGCACACGACCTCCTAAGGCAATTTCACGACTAGTGTTTGTTGTAAACGCATCTATTTTTCGCGCAGCTCCGCGGATTCATTATTAAAGTCAATTGGTGCCGTTGGCAGAATTGTATCTGCCAACGGCACCAATTGCTGACCGATTGTTCCAATTTCATTGGTTTCGTGGGCTACCATAAACGTGACGCCTTGCACACTCGGTTGTCTATCTTGCTTTGCCTATCTTGAAATTTACATATATTTAACACGAAATGCAATATTGTAATTATTTATATCACATAAATGGTGGAGGCTTCCTATATTTAAAAATACTGTTAACAATGTTTGAAGAACTGTAATTAAAAAATTTGCGACTGAAGAAAATATAACACTGTTATGGAGACTGAACTCTTTGCTCACATTGCTGTTTCAGACGTAAGGACGAAAGGACTGATATTCTACAAAAAAGACTCCGTGTCAAAGTCCATGGAGTCTCGAAGCAGAAAATTGCGGAAAATGGAGGCTACGGAAAATTCTGAGATAGAGGTGGAAGCGTATGAGAGGAGTTGCCAACATTTATTGGTCAGGTGTTGACTCTGCATCTGTCGAAAACAAAGAGAAAAAACTTCGGAACCGCTTTAACGAGAGCAGACCATGATACATTATTTAAGCAGATGATGAATAGCGAGCACTGAAAATGGAAAATACACATCCAGCTACGATGGAATACCCCTTCAATCAAACCGCGAATTCAACAGCGGAAGATCCGGTCTTTGGCGATGTATCGATCTATTTGAAGGCTATCGTGCTCTGTCTTGTGATACTTGTCACTATCGTAGGTAAGTCTTTTAATCGATATTTCACAAAAGGAAAAATATTTTCAACGATAAACATCTTAACATCAAAATCATAAATTAACACTGAGATTTTCAATCAGTACTAGAGTTTTTTATTCTGCTTTAATTAAATTCATTTCCATTTTTAATGTTAAAAAATCTCGTAATTATGTGGTTGTTACATTTTAATTAAGGAAGAAACATTTTCCATAAACTCATGAAAAAAACAAAAAATATTTTTCGTCGGCAGTTATTCGTTACAGAAATTCTGTAGTTTTTTTCTTTTGCTATGTTCGTATTTAAAAGTGATATAAATAAAATATTTGTATACGAATGCATATTTTTTTTTCATATTCAGTTGCTTGCATTTACTATTGAATATTGATACGTGGATCGATATTTTAAAATTTAAAAGTATAGCTCGTATTTTCAGAAATATAATAACATGTAGTCCTGTATTTCTCAAGTTTTTAGGAGCACTTTCATAAAAGGTTTACGATATAGGTCACTTTTAAGACAAGAAAACCTTGAAAACCTTTTTTATATCCCAGAAATGAGTCTTGAAGATTTTTATTAACGTGGTTTCCTGCAATATTCGCAACTGATTATCACCGTACAAGTTTGTAATAAAGCATAATGAAAAAACGAAACGAAAATTGTAATTGAAGGAATAATGTAACGCGAGTAGTTTTCCCGTACTGCAAACATATTGTATTACATTACACAGTATTTTAACTTTATTTTTTAATTCAATGAATATTGGTTCACTTCCGGATAAAACATTCGTGTAATGTGGGACAATATTTTTTACTGCCAACAGGAATTGTACTATAAACCACGTAGGTTCTAACACGTGTTATTTATTTTTTGATAACGCGAGAAATCAGTGAAATGCTGGACGTTGTAGTAAAAAAATATGTGACAATAAATCACGTAAAATAAATATAAAATCTACACTTTTTGAACGTTTTTTTAACAAAGTGTTATCTCGTGTTTTACAAATTGTTTTATGTATTGGTAGTTTCAGTTAATAAAAAAAAGATATTGCCAAGCCTTTTCATCAGCATGAAAAACTTATTTGAATTTTCTTTTTTTTGTGACATCAAGCCAATTGAAGTGAAGCTCAAAGAATTAAATACCGACAACATAATTGATGATTAAGATTGCTCGTTTCCATGGAAATGTTTTTCAATTATCTCCGCTAAATACCGTAAATATTGTAACTTTATGCTGCCGTAAATAAAAATTGTAATAATTTAACGCTCGGAAAAACATTTCTTTTTTGTACTCTACATTTATTTTCTGTCAAAAACAATGACCAAACAAATTTACTAAAGCTATCTCTGCAAATTTAATCTGGAATTATCTTAAATAAATGTTTTTAATTTTCAATTTTTATATTTTTTGCAATATCTCTTTCGAAGTAATTTTTTAAAAAATTAAAGCGAATAAATATCCGGTCGCTTTGATGAGTAGACAATTTCGTCGTCGGCACTAAGTGGATAATGGATCAGACTCATTCAAGCTGAAACCAAGAAGGATCCGCACCTTAATTCGAAGATGATCGGTTCAATCGTTTAGACTCGCGCTACTATTCAAACGCACAGGTAATTAATGAAAATTACCGACCGAATTCGACGGATCATTTTCTTTGCGGGCGAAACTTCCGACAAGACGTGTTCGCGACGCGATTAATCTCGCCGCATCGATTAATTCTTTTTGCTCTAATTAGACGCTATCAAGCGTCAAGTAATTCCTGATCATTACCGGTCGATGACGGTTTCATGAAGGCGACGCCCGTCGGTCGTATCCGTCGGCGAGAACAATGGCGAAGATTGCGTTGGAGAACTGACACATCTCCTGAGCGTATAATATATCACCGTAGCGTTGACGGTAATCGCGATATCCAGCCGCGTGCTTTGCGTAAACAGGATTTTCCGCGAGGTAAGCGCGCTGACACTCCGCTTCGCGACTTGTATTGAACTGCAACCCTTTCCTGCCACCCCAGCTCTCCTCCCGAGAATAATAGCGCGCGTTTTAATACCGAAATCTCTGTTCGATCACCGACGCTAAAGACGCTTTAATGCGGCCGTAACGCGCGCGATGGATAACTTTGGTCAAACTACCAGCCGGGAACAAACGGGTGATTAATCTTTCTAAAATCGTTACGCAAGATGCTCCTCAAAATTGACGTAGTGTTTCTTGTGAAATATAATTACCAAGTTATAAGTCGTTTGAAGTAAATAAATAAACAGCTCTTTAAGTTCCAAGGTACAAGAAAAACGAACTTTGCTCGTTATCTAATTTGCTTTTTTTGCTAATTAAATAGCTAGTCTCCTCTTCCTCTTCCAAAATACATTGTACGTATTGGTGAAATACCTATATTACTCTCTTTTAATCGCTTTCGCTATTTTCTTGACTTTCTAGCATGCGTTATTAACGCTATCTCAATATACACATAAAGTAATGCAAACTGTGTTATTATTAGCGTCGTTTATCCACGAATGTCGCGAAGCCTTGATTTTCGGCAATGCCGATTTCGTTCGCGAACTATTAAGTCTCACAAAATAAATCCACAAACCACATCTCCGCGCAGTCCCTGCGGATCTGTATATCTCTCGTAGAGACATACAGATAAAAGTTGTCGGAAAACAGGTAAGTTTATCGCTCCATTGTAACGCTGTGGGTGGATATAAGGGGGTTGTGAAAGAGATCTACCGGCAGTGTTGTATACATCCGCACGTATACACACGCCTCCACTTGACAAGCTCGGAGCGCATTCCGATATTAGTATAGTTCACTGGCTAACTAACGGTTCGTTGAACATGACGTCAGCTACCGTTGGATACGCCTGCTCTCTCTTTCTCTCTCTCTCTCTCTCTTTTTCTCCTTCTTTCTCCCTCACAGTACGGGGTGAATTTTATGAACACTTGGAGAGGCACAAGACTGTGAATATTGTTGCGCAAATGTGAATTAAATAATCCTTTCGTCACACAATGGTCGCAAATCGAGTGAAACTTCCCAAATGCAGCGCGTTGCACCGGCCGGATTCGTTCGCCTCTCTTAAACGCGGACAACCGGAACTCATGATTTCGCGCGGAGTCCGCGTCCGCCATCGGAGCGTACGTCTGCCGAAGTAATTGGCTACAATCGAACGAACACACGAAATTATAGACGATAGATATTTATAGAGTTACCTAACGAGCATGAAAGACATTACTGAAATAAGTGTGGATAATTGCAACTTTTGATTTTCAGAATAATTTAAATTGCAAATTTGTCGACGAATTGTGAATTATGTTATTATTGTGCAATTTTATAAATTTTGCAAGCAAAACAAATCGATAGAAGTTATTCAGAAACCATGAATATAAAAATGTATTGATCTATTAATATTATTCCTAATACATAATTATGTATGTGAACGTTTCAATCAATGTTTCATAACTTTCATGTTCAGTACAAGTCATAAAATTAAGGAATTTTTTATGTGTATATACAGTATATCGTAGAAATCGATTGAGTTAAATTATCAACAAGATATTGCATTTTTATTAAATTATCAGTATTGTAAATATTGCAGGAAAAAATAAATCTTATCAAAGACAAGATGATCTAAAAGATCTCCTGATGCACCCTTAATACGTGTACACGATGTTGACGAGCGTTTTGTTTGTTCGTAAAAAAAAAAGGAAAAAATAGCAAACCGATAGGTTAGACGGCCGACGCGAACTGAATGCGTTACTACCTTGCCCTTCGGTCCTATAAAGGTTAAACGATGCGATACGAGCGCACAACGTACCCTGCATAAAGACGTAATCAGATATTCAATCTCCGATAGTTACCATCCTAAGACCCTAAGGTTACATTTTCAGCGAAAAAACAATATAGCCTCTCAGGCGAAATATTATAAAAAACCTGCTCCTATTAATTATGAACATGAGAATATTAATTAATCCCTTCCCTTTTATCGCTGTGGAATAAAAGCGGATCGTTACATTTAAATTTACAGTTACTAGCATGACGTTTCCAAAAAGCAGAAATATAGGGTAAGAGATACAATCATTGACACGGATATAGTTATTGACACATTAATTTTTTTAATTGAAATTTCTCGACACATGCATGGCTCTTGTGTGAAACGTTCATATGCTCGTACAAAGTACTCCTTCACCAATAAATTTACTGAATTGTCTTAGATTTCTGTCATTGCGTTTCGAAGCGGTAGCAAAAACAATCACTGACCCACTCTTGGCGATGCTCCGAATAGATCAGTGCATGTTTTTGCTGCCCGCTTCGAAACGCAATGACAGAAATCTAAGATAACTCAGTAAATCTGTTGGCGAAAAGGTACTTTGTACGAGCATATAAACTTTGCGTACGAGCGTCGTGCATGTGACGAGAAATTTAAGTTAAAAGAGTTAATGTGTCAATAACTGTATCCCTATCAATAACTGTACCTCTTACCCTAATATGTTATTTATTTACCGGCCTTGCACTCTCGCCTTGCTACGTTATAACGAAATAAATGATTATCGGCGCACGACCAGTCGCGATTGATAAAGCAAACATTATAACATTTCTCGACCAGTCTAGTTTTGTTTAATCAATAAACGGTCATATAATTCAATCCAAATCTGTCCTAGTGCCGCAACAAAGCAAGTTATACGGCCTTTATTGGATAACGAACCATAACACAGTTTGCAACACATTTTACAGATTCGCTTGCATCAATTCTATGTATGCGGAAAAATTTATTTATCTTGATATTGATTGCAACAATAAATAATGCATTATTTCTGCTTCACATCATAAACTAAAATAACTAACTAGGTACTGAACTCTGCATTTGCATTTAATAAAAGGCATATATAATGCTACGAGAATAAATTTGTAATATTCAATATATGTATCATAATAATATTCAATATAGAATTAAATATAATTGAACTGTAAATGAATTAAAAAATCTTTTTGATGTGATGTGATATTATTAACAGATTATTTACACTGCAAAAAGCTAAAGATCATAATAACTCTTATTTCAAGATCTAGTACGTAATCACTCAATTTGTCGGATTATGAGAGATTCTCATTATATTCACAACAAGAGACCTGCTGTCAATTTCTTTTTCTCGACACTGTTTTGCATGAGACTGACGAATTTTCTATCATTCGTTTTTTTGCACACAATTTAAATGAAAAAGATTTTAGCTGAGAAATCTCTATTTCGACTAGTAAAACACTATTTGGCCCACGGATAAAACGATTAATGCTTTCAACGTTAATACTCCTTTTCATCCAGCAAATTTTCTCGTTCGGAAAAGCTGCGTCGATCTAAACCGTGTCTCTCATGCATTTGGAAGCTTTGTCATATTTTTACAACTGTCCGAAATAATACAAGAACCATCACCGATAAAAATAATTGTCATCCCCGGAACTAATCTCGATAACACAATGTATTTACGCTTTTTTAATGCATTGAAAAATAAAACCGTTCATGCTGATATCAGCATTTAACACGTCAACGCTTTCGAAAATACGATTAAGATAAACTTGGATGATGACAAAACATTTAACGTGGTCACTTTTGATAACTTTAAATTAACTCAATAATAACCAAATTTTTGATTGACACGTAATAAATTCGAACTTTTAAAATTGCTTTAAAAACGTTAATTATAAAATACTAAAGCAAGACAAACAGACGTGGCATTTCTATTTCAGCGTATAATTCATAGATTATTAAATGTTTGAGCATCGATAATGAATATATAACGCAATAGATACAATAATGGTTTTATCATCACCCGATACACGACACACGCGATACGTGTACAGAGGCGTTACAAAATCCGCCTTCGTCGAGACCCTTGACAAAAAGCTCGCTGAAGAACCGTGGCGTCAAGCCGGAGCTTAGCGCAACGCCGGAACAGATTAAAAACTGCAGACTGTAAGTTATTTCTTGACAAACAACTCAGCGCGCGTGTCTACTCTCGACCCTTCGCAGCTTATCCGTATAAAGCTTCGATACCGCGCTTCTTTTTTCTCGCGCTGCAAATACACTCTTAATGGAGTGCAAGAGCGGAGCGTGAGCGCAAGCGTGTGCGTTTAGATCCTGGTGTGCTGAACATCTTCGCTCTTCCTTCGCAGGAGTTAATTACGCCAAAGTAAAATTTCCCGCGTTTCTTTCCGCCTTTTACTCACGTAGCCGTGGTGGTTGTACTCTTCACGGAGACATCTCGTCTGCAGTGGAGACGCGACGCGTTTAATACGTGCGTTTCTCCGTCCTCGATGCTGCTTTTAAAAGCCGTGTATAACCGCATTGTTGGCTGTGCATCCCAGACACTAACGCGAAACTAATGGACACGAAAAGGAAGAAATTTGTCCATTTGTGGAGTCACGTGTCCGGTATTGTCGAACAGTTTGTGTTTACCGCAGCAGGCGAGTAAAATGAGAAAATACGAAATACGTGGCTCCGAATGTTCCGAATTCTCCTATTAATTTACTCTTTAATTTGAGCAGTCTGCTGTGCCTCTTTCTGGCAGTAATAGACAAGAGTTGAATTCAATTACACAATTCAATATTGAATTCGATGTTATTTGCTATATGCTATATGTATAACCAGCGCTATTTTTTCTTTGTTCTTTTAGCAATCACACTATTTTTTAATCATTCGGCAATTTATATAATAATAATAATCAGTTCTTTTATTTTATTTTTCCAAGGCCCTATCAAAGATTTATAATTCATGTTTACTGTAATGCAAAATGTCATTATTATTTCAGACACAGTACGATCTTACATTATTTCGTGTTACAAATATACGCATCGCGAAAAATCATAGAAAACAGTGATTATCCAGACAAGATGAGGTTCTGCGTACGCGGAACGACGTACATCAGTACGTAATATCCTCGCGAGCATAGTGCACGGTGGCTCAAGCTTCTACTTACTTTCCTTAAACACGCTTACACCAGCGCAGTCGAGCACGCTTATGCATGAACGTAACATTGAGTTAATAATACATGAGTTTCTCTCTTACAAGGGAACCGCGCGAACCTGAAAATACTGATTACCGTCGGGCTTGGCGGTCCTACCAAAGTTTGATTAAAACTACCATCGCGCCGAGAAAGACTATATCTACGCGGATTTCTTTGAGCCGAGAGTTGAGGATTACTCTGTTGTAAATGTTGAATCTTTTCGCCTTAACAGAGAATTTATATATTAACTAATTATTATCACGCAGCTCTTTTTTTAAAAGTACATATTTTACTGATAATCCAGTCAATTCTACTGTACTAATTTTTATTAATTTTTTTATTATTTTATTATTTATTTTTATTTATTTTTTTGTTATTTTATATGTAATGCGTATATATTTCTATTCGTCTTGGAATATCTTAGAACATTTCAGAACATAAATCTCATTTTTATGTGTTCAAATGCAACTGCATACTGCAATAGTCGAGTACTAAACGGTATCCGAAAAATACTCGCAGCGCGCGTATAAAAATACGAATTCCTTTATAAAACACTATCTTGTCGTCAGTGTAAAAACGCTCGCTTTAGCAAGACTCGGTATTTATTCGCCTCACCCGTTCTCACCTCGAGAGAGAAATTTTTCAAGGAGCTGTTCGAGGATCCCAGGACGTTGTACGTTTCTTGTCTGCAACCTTCTCCATCGACTGACCCTCGCATACCGTACGTACGGGCGAAGCACTCAGTCTCCCTAACAGCGTCGTATTGTTCCGGAGGCGCGAAAACTCGATACGAGGAGCACCGGCGAGACGACACGGCAAACTTAGACAAATTTCGCAAATGCGCGCGCGAGCGACCGACCCATCGCGCCGCACACCCGAAATGCGTCTAGGAACGTACGACTGATTTCATCTCTCTCCGAGTTTGCCGAACTTGATTGCCGCTATTCAAACCCGCAGCCGGAATTGATGGAGCCCCGGCCCGAATTTGCCCCTTGCAGTGCCAATTACAGGGCCATTATTAAAGAGTGGAGAGCGCGACAGAGAGAGAGAGAGAGAGAGAGAGAGAGAGAGAAGCGCTCGCGATCGCAATTTGCTTAAACGACTCCGCAATGTTATACAGCTCAGCGCGCGGAACTCTTGCAACAATAACAGACCGTTATTATCCATTCTGTTGTGCGTAGTTTTGAGAACTATCTTGAGAATTACCAATCATGTCGAAATTCCTCCTCGCAGTTTCACCGAGAAGACAATTCGAAACAATTTGTTATTCACGTCAGCTATGAGTCCGACATCGAGAAAGAAACGTTTTCTTAGATTGGACTGCATTCGACAAATCCAACGCCACGCAGTAAAAGACTTCAGAGAAAAAACATTCAGGAATGATTACTCACTCGTGAAACAGACGAGCAGCAGCCAGCTCTCTCTCTCTCGATCATTGCAGTGATTCCCTCTGATGCTCCACATTGTTCCTCACATGCACTTCCTGTTCTTCCAATACACTGACTCGATCACACAATCGCGAATACAACGCGAAACGCGCGAAACAGAACGACACTACGTTATTCAACGGATGTTGATCTGACGGAAGTGATTATCGTATTTCGAATAATAGTAATTGTCACTAGATATATATATCTAGTGACTTTAGATACGCGCGCATAGACGCGCCCTCTCGCGGTCGGCGCAAAATTCCGAAAGTGGCGCGCCATCATGGCGGATCACGCGTGCGAATTATTTCACGCGGCAATGTCGCGGCTTGTTTTTCGATCTCGATTAATCCATCGCGACGATCCCCGATGCTTCTCGATACTCCTCGGCGTTTCGGATCGCAACTAACACTCGCGATTGTACGATTCGGGCGAGCAGCTATCGCGAAATACGTGAGATGCGCGTATCAGACGTTGCGTACGGACGGATGCCATGCACGGAACGCGATACGACGGGCGCCGATCGTGAATACGAAAATACGCGATTAATTGGCGCCGCACGGATCGATCAATACGCCGAAACGATCGTACATCGTTCAATTCAACACTCCCGACATTCGTCAGCACGCGGCACTCGTTCGTGACAGATAAAAAAGACACAGAAACGCGGAGCGATCACGGATCCTGCCGAGGCTTCGACGACTTGCTACGCGAGTACGCGACTACCGGCGAGTTCGAAATCAGTCACGTGACTCGGTTGCGCGGCTAACTTCGCATGTCAAGCGACGCGGCAATATTCCTCGGCGCAGCGCTTCACGCGTGATCAAAATAATTAACGCGCGGATGTTAATATCATCAAAAGGTGCGCTTGGGTAAAAATAAATTGCTTGAATTCCTCATCTCGATATTTATCTTCTCGTAAATCGCGGAGCGTAAAGTATTATATTGCTGAAATCGATGATGAATGTTTCATATACGAATAGGTTACAGAGTCATTTGTATTAATCAATTTGATTCATTAGTTTCGCCGGAAAATTCAATAAAAACAAAGCCTCCTTATATTCGACCAAACTGGCAGTTTTATTTGTTAACAAGTACATAGATTTCGACTTAAATTCAGATCCCTATTAAGTGTAAAATTTCAGTCATTTTCTAAAAATTACAAAGAATACAATGAGGAAAAGTAAATAAAAAACATATAAACTATAAAATAATACCATTACTTATTGGCCGAAAATGACTGAATTATATCATTTATATCATTTATATTAACATCTGACATCTCACATGTACGGTGCTCTTGTTACAGGGAACCTGTTTGTGATGGCGGCTATCATACTGGAGCGAAATCTGCAGTCCGTGGCGAATTACTTGATCCTCAGTCTGGCCGTCGCGGATCTTATGGTCGCGTGTCTCGTTATGCCTCTCGGAGCCGTTTATGAAGTACGTAATTTACCCCATCACTCTGTGTATTAAAGAGCACTGCGAATTATTACCGTACAGTCTGCTCGCACGACTTAGGAGACTGTACCGGTGTGCGATGACGAGAGGACCGTGCACGATCGTAAAGTTTTTGGCGGCGAAACTATGCGAGGATGTATGAATCCGTGCGCGCGATATTTTGCACGAGAAGAGCAGACGTCTCTCATTTTCGCACCGTTCTCGACGTTAACTGCTATTATTCCACATAGAGATATTCATCTGGAAAATGCCGAGATATCACGGATTTGCGCGCAGCTCACGCGCATAAAATTGCAATAAAAGTTTAATCAAACATTCATGCGAATCGATTTTGGGAATGTGCGATCCAGCAACGTTACATTCTGGTTGTAACGACTGACGTAAGATATTTTCAGTAAAACGTGGTGCGGTTGCGGATCGAAAAACGCGTGTATGCAAGCCAACGCGTCTCGTCACGACGATGAATTCGCGAGATGAAAATTTTGCTAGATTTTCCGGCGGGTCTTTGAGCCGTCTTTTCCTCGCACGTAGAGGATCATTCTCTCCTCGCGCGTTGAATCCTCTCATTGTTAAACTTTGGTCTATGGCCCGTTGCAGCCATTCACGTATTTATAACATCCGTGAGGAACCGTGCGCATTCACGATTGCGTTTCTACGATGGTTTTGCGTCGCGCCAGAAAAGGAAACGCGAAACGGCACCGGTAGGTTCCGCAGAGGCCTGCCATTTAAACGCTGTGCCATTTCACCTTAGGAAGTTTGTTAATTATGTACGTTACATCAATAAGACAACAACGATAAGAAGCTCCGACCGAGCGCGACGCATCAACTACAACAATTTATTATTCAGACTTCAGTAATCCTTCCAGCGTAGAGTTTCAACAGCATAAACAGTCGCAGGAAATATAGATCAGGAGAAAAATGTCACAATGATTTATTAATGCCCGGATGAATCGTGATGAAATTTATAATCAACTGTGTGTAGTAAATACGAGATAATTCACGGAGTAAAGTCTGCTTTATCGCGTATGACGGACTACATAAGTAATACATTAATCGCGGAATTAAGAAACTGTGCGCAGGACTTGGACGTATATTTTGTCGTCGGTTTTAGAATTTCCTCGCGAATCTTACATGTAATCTTAAAAATCCACCAGTGCCACGATCCTCGTCATCCCATGCCACTCTCTAAAAGTTAGACTACGTAGTTTTGCGCACCAAGATATTCTCTTTCTGTGTACCCAGCGCAAACCCGAGCGATGGAGTACGTTGTTAGACATATACATATTCAACAATTAAGACGCAGGTACACAGAGATAACAAGCGATATAGCATATGTACATACGAATGATTAGCTTTCGATTCTCCTCCAGCGAGGTTTGCTATGCCGTGCCACGCCGTGCATTTATACTTAATAAACGCTAGTAAGTAAGCGGAAACGGCAATGTACCAACGAAATAGCAGGGGCGTTTATTGTCGAGGTGTTTCGCGTGGCTTTTTGACGCGTTACTCAATTAATAAAGATCTCATCGGGAATTACCGGGTGAGATAATAACGCTCGAGCGTGATCACCTCATACTTCCAAGCGCGATTTATTTTTAAGCGCATTTCGCTCGTGTCGCAAATGCAAGTGAAATTAATAAACGTCAAAATTGGATCGCGGAAATTCGCATCAATGGCGCGAATTTGATCGCGATCGACGCAAATAAACCTGCCAATGCTCGCGCTTTCTCTTCGGATGTTCATTTAACTTGATTAAGCGCATTAGCAGCTGTCACTGGCCCTTCTTCGACGCGAAATCTGCTCGCCGACGTAATCCTTATTTAGATCCTTCGTTTTCTTAGCGCGTATGGCCTCTCGCATTTCGCCACCCTCCTTTGCTTTCTACGCTTTCTTACACGTATCCCATCTCAGCACTTTTTCTCCACCCCTTTTCTCATCCCACTTTTTTCTTCATGTTACATTTCCGCGCTCTTTTCGCTATATTTTCCAACCCGCACCTGCGATTCTTCATCATTCTCGCTTTTCACAGGCGTCTTCGGAACTGCAGGGAAAATCTCTTTCTCTCACTCTCTCTCTCCTTCCCTGCTCTCATCTCGTCCTTTTAAGTCTGCCGTTGTTGGCATGTCGATATCTCTCGCGCGTTATCGCTTAATGGCGCAATTCTATTTTCGATCTTCGTATAGAACCTACGATAGACGCATTAGCGATTTTTACTGCCGTGCACTGAATCCGTCGGGACGCGCGCGTCCATCCTCTTAACGCGGACACATGGAAATTTATACGTCTGCCGTGTGATTTGAACATTTGATGGATGTCCGCTCTGCAACTGCTGTTTTCGCCGGACGTTTACCGATAGACACCAGAAACGTGCACGCGAACGGCTTCATTAACTGCGCCTGCACACGCGACGCTTCATTAGTCCCTTTGAGACCCTAGAAGCCTTGATATGAAAAGAATCGTTAAGAAGCGCTGGAAATTTGCGTTGCCGTTATTATTAATAAATTAATTAATGCAGAAATGATTTTTCTATCTTATAAAATGATGAAAAGTACGAATAATAAAATAACATAAATTACTATGTTTTATATACATTCTGTACTTTTTATATCGCTTTTTTTATCATACTGTATACCTTGATTTAAATGTTGTAATTTAAATATTGATTTAATCTGAATTTTATCAAGATAAACATACACGACAGAAATTCATGAATTTAATATAAATATGAATGTTATAAATTCTGCGTGTAATTAATAATCTCACGTCCAATCAGGTTTGCCATTATCGCTTACTGCGCGAATTTCGAGCGATCCCCAACGTTAAAACTGTCCCTCCATCGATCACTGTACGATTGATAGTATTTTTGAGAGGTGTTTATATTTCCGATAAGATGGATACGACTCATCGACTTCCGGAATGTTCTGATCTCAAAGTATAAAGGAACGGATGTCTACGGATGGAGGGAGCATGGCGCTGAAAGGAGGACGAGGGACGATTGGCTTTCGAAGATAGATTCCAATACCATGAATGGACTTTTAAGCAGGCATGCATCAGTTCCTCCTCCGCTCACTCGCCGGCTCCTATGTAACATCACTCTTACAGACTCCCTTCCCATGCTTTCTGTCGTCCCTTCATTGGCCATGGCTCGGCTCGGATGTTTTCCCTCTCGACCCTCAATCCGTATTTTCTCTTGCTCCCTACTGTGCGAGAAACTGTCGCACCAAACTATGTGCAATCCTTAACATACTAATCAACCGAGTAACCCTTGTCAGTACGGGTAAAAATAAACTCTATTTACCCGACAATGTGTTAGGTTGCATGTCGCGTTATGTGTTGCATTATGTAAAATGACTGAGTTTTGTATATTCTTAGAGATTCCGCGTGGAAAGAGTAAAATATCTATTATAAAACTGTATAAAAGCGCGATACACATACCACGAGAAAATAATTAAACAATTATTCATCACAAATTTAAATTATTAATCAGATATATTGCTAGTTGATAATTATGTACTAATTACTAACTGAACGTATCTTTAATTTTGTGAAAATAAATTTACGCAATTGATCATAACTGTAATCGCGGAAGATTAAAAAGAATCAATAATCATTTAAATAAAGACAACCATTTTAAATAGCGTATTCGTCTTGCGCCGAAAATTCCAGTCCAGGAATTGCGATTACTGCGCATACATTTCTCGCTTGCGCTTGCACGCCGCGCGCTAAGCTCATGTTCTATGATAGATAATTCTGTTTATTGCAGATAAACTCTGGATGGTCACTCGGGCCGGCGCTCTGCGACATATGGACCAGCTTCGACGTTCTATGTTGCACAGCTTCGATATTGCATCTGGTGGCTATCGCGGTCGACAGATATTGGGCAGTCACCGATATCAATTATATACAGGTTAATTAACGCTGCTGCGGTTATCGAGAGAAAGTTGGAGATTGTCTGGAATACGATGCGAATGATGCAGTCTTCGTCATTCACTGCCGCTGACATCGCGTCCGCCACGCCGATGAAATGGAAAAAGAGTCGCGTGGGAGTTGACGCGAGCGAGCGGGATCGCACGGAACTGTATGTCGCATCGTAGATCTCTTTGAATAGCCACGAGACCACCGTGACGCAGGGAAAATACTATTTTATCAATTCGGAAATGGCGCAGGGTATACATGTGGTAGATACATGAAAGAAACTTGATGCGAGTAGAAACTAGAGGCGCGAAACAGTTCGTGCGTAGCAGTTTTACGCAATGTACCTACAAAATGCTGTTGTGTTTGCTATATATAATTGCATTTCATCCTTTTTTATTTTACGTACATTTTATATTTGTGTAATTTCACTTTCTTGTCTCTCCCAGCACGCATACAATTCAAAGCTCAACTGATCTTTGCTAGTGTTGAAGTTTATTCGAAAATTTACTTATGTAATATATTATAATTAATAATACATATTAATTTACTCTATTCGAATTAATATTTAATAAAACTAAATAAAGCTCCATAGAATTGCTCATAAATTTTCATCAATAATTGCGCAAAAACAAATTCCACGTTCTCGTGCACGCGCGCTGTTATAACGAGAATTACAGAGAACACCGTTCATAAAGTATATGAAAAAGGGTAACCATGTATAGGATAAAGGGTAACATATATGTGTGTGAGTAAAGTGAACGGCCAGAACTTTCAGTTCATAAATATAATCTAGCCAGGATGAGACTAGTAAACAATACTCTCAACACGTTCTCTTTCTCTCTCCCCCCCCCCCTTTCTCTGTTCTCCGGACAGGTCGGAGTTAGTTCGAAATTAGCTGAAAGCTTCGATAAACTGCGCAATGGCTAGCGAGTCCGATCGAACTTAACGGCTAACTTGTATTACCTAACTGATAGAAAGAGGCATATCGGTTTCTTAGGTGGCGGATCGATTACGTTATAAGTAATGGGCGGGCAAGAAATTAGCTTGAGTCATGTGTCCGCCAGGGCAGATACGCAGATAGAGCAGGCGCCACAATTTTCTCGGATGAGTGGGCTAATATGCTCTTTGACTCGAAAGAAGAAAGGGAAAGAAAAAGTAGGTTTACGAGCGGATCTAATTAAAAGTTTAATTTTCTGATACAAGACAGTGTTCTTAGTAATGTACGGAGGTCTCGTGGAAAATATAAAATTTATCGGAACAGTAAAGTTCCTTGGAGTTGTCTGACGACAAACGCCGGTTTCTCTCGTGCGATCTCTTTTAATTTCTGAGCTCGAAATGAGGCCGCAACGATGAGAATCTCTAATGACATAATGTCTGTACATAATCATAATGTCTCACACGTATACGCAAACAAATACACGCGCACAAAGAGCAATGGATAAATCGTGAGCGATTCTAATAATAATTAAACGCAGAAAAACGCATAAAACGTAGAAAAAGATTTGAGCTTTAGCTCAACTTAAACGATAGTTTATTTTTAAGCGATAAGATGGTACATTTGTTAAAAACGTCTCTTTTGTCTTAAGGTGAGGAATTCGAAAAGAATCAGCATGCTGATCGCCGCTGTATGGGTAGTATCTTTAGGAATCTCAATAGCGCCTCATCTTGGATGGAAGGATCCTGATTATTTGGACCGCATAGCCGAAGGGACATGTCTCGTGTCGCAGGATACCGCATATCAGGTGAGCTCTTCTCGAGAATTGCGAGCAGATCCGAAATGTTTAGGAAAACGCGACTGGAAATTACTCTCGCGAACTCGAAAATAGATTGCACGAGAAAGCGTCAACGAACTTCAACGAACGTTTACATCTGATGCCCTAAATTACTTAGCCATTTTATAATTACATTTTCATAAATAAATTATATTCATAAGTAAATTTTCATCTTTTAAAGAAGATAATAATTATTTAGAGATGATAATAACTAATTTTCATCTTTAGAGATTTTAACGGAAATGTGTAAAAATGTTATATTATAAGGATACATTTTTAATTTCTTTTTATATTTTCTATAAAATAAATTTTATTTTGTAATAAAATATTTCGTAACTTTATGAAAAAACTATACTTTTCTGTCGCGCAAAATATATAATATTTGTAATATATTTCACACATATAATTCTAAAGAAGAGAATATAAATTACCTTGCAGATTTTTGCAACATGCGCAACGTTTTACCTTCCACTCTTAGTCATCTTATTCTTGTATTGGAGGATATTCCAAGCAGCGCGAAAGAGGATCAGGAGACGGCCCGGCACCATTCTTCAGCCACCGCGTGAACGAAGGGGCATCCTCAGGCTCGTCACGAGAAGGTAGCCCTTTTTGTTCTGTTTTTCATTCTTTATCATGAGATCAGGTCGCTTCTTCAGGTTTCGAACAATAATCGAACGTGTCACCTCTCATAGTTGCAATAAGCTTGCAGGACCGAAAAGTGACAGCGTGCGCTCAGTCACGCAGAGTAAATCTCGCAGGCGAGCTACTGAGAAATGGCGTAAATCCTTCACGAGATTTAGTCTGCTTCCCTATATCCTGCCGCAAGAACGCCAGAATTTTTTTCGTAGAGCCCGTAATTTCACCTGTAAATAAATATTCTTAGCGCGCAGTATTTTATCTCAAGTGGCTTAGGATGTTATAAGAGTTTTTATCACGACGTATGGGTAGTGCAGGACATTGCTACGAGACAAAGGTATGAGCTTACCTGTTGATCTCTCTGTCATAAGCAGAATTTTATCGCTATTCAGTGGTTGCATATCTTTTTAGCTTTATCGCTTTCAAACTAGATTGTGTTTAGTGACTATGAGTCTATAAATCTGACATAAATCATCTTTAATTAAAGCGCAAATATTATATAACTGTTTGATATTGCCTTAAATCAAAACTGCTATATCATTATTTATTTTTGATATATAAGTATGACTGACCTCACATTTTCTCTGTTGTTCTTGCAATTCTATCATTCATTTAGTAATCTTATTATAACAATCATATCGATATGCTGATATCTCGTTAAATTTTCTATTTGTTCAACTCGCTTTAAATTTCTCAGAAACACGCATGAATTGATATTTATATTTATAACTACCTACCTACTTACATATTGTTTCTCCTTTCTTTCTCATAATTCTCTCACATTCTGCTTTAACTCGATGGCGTCTTGACTCTCTGGAATTATTAAAAATATCATATCTCACTATTTATCAAGAGAACATAAATATACGTCCTTGACAGCCTATCTTCTATCTAACATCGCCTCTGCAATCCCTTGCCGGCGGTCTTTCATAAAAATCCTTAATATCGGCGTCGTCATATCAGCCGCCAGCATTATTCCCGCGATAACAAGTTGGCGACAGAATCAGCTTCTCTCCCTTTTTCCTAACCAGAATAATTCTGATTTATTTGGCCGTAGGCCGCGCGAGGAGTCAACGGCATTCACCATCACGAGATCCACACCGGATCACTCGTCCATCTCGCCAGAGAAGTCATCGTCGTACAATGGTGCGAACGTAACGCCGTCGGCGACGGTGACCCCCACGGCGGTCTCGACGACGACCACGACGACCACGTTGACGAATCCGACCAGCACGAGTCAGCAGCAGCAGATCGTAAAGTGCACGAGACACACGCGCGAGACGATCGAGTCGAAGCGCGAGCGTAAGGCGGCCAAGACCCTGGTGATCATCACTGGCGCGTTTGTCGCGTGCTGGCTGCCATTCTTCCTGGCCGCCCTGACGCAAGCCATATGCCAGACCTGCAAGCCGCCTGAGCTCGTGGCAAGTGTGTTCCTGTGGCTCGGATACTTCAACAGCACCCTCAACCCCTTGATTTACACTGTGTTCTCGCCGGAATTCCGGCAAGCATTCAAAAGGATGCTGTGCGGTGGTACCCGGGGACTTCGCTGACAGTGGATTTAATTCCCTCGCCGCGTTGCGCGCGGCCGGGAAAACGCGTGAAACTTGTACATACATATGCATACATACATACATATATACATACGTACACGCGCGCATACACGTACATACACTGGCATGCAGGCATATGTGCTCACCTCCGGAGAGTTCTTCTACCCTTCCCGGTGCTGCGTGTGTTATCCGGATACTCGAATCTGGATGTTACTACGTTAAGTGGATACTTACGCTTGGCTACCTGCACGTGCAATATCTAGATGCGATATCGAAATCGACGATTGGCACAATTAATTAATAACGTTTTTTATTTTTGAGTGTTTTTTCATAAAAAGGGACTTCAAGAAAATTCCACATTTTGCTTTCTGGTTACACTGTTGTTCTATTTCTATTTTCTTCCTATATCGTCTACATTTTTTATTAGTGGCGCAACGCCGTCGTCAATTTTAGGATGTATCATTTAAATCAATCAATATTCGTATCTAGATTGATTGTACCGGCATCTAGACACGACGGTATCCAATGCAAAACACTGCTTTTTCCCTTTACAGCTGTTCAAGGTAGTCGGACCGCGCGCCGTTACTCTCATAGGTATTTTTAACGAGCTTCGCTCGTTCCCGTAAACATTAGCTGAATTTAATCGAGATCTCTTATTCGCGGTTAACGTTAACTACAGTTAATATAACAGATGACAGATCCTACATAGAATGTTCTTGCGAAACGCTTCCTTGTTCGGCTTGTGGGACGCAGGAGAATCAAAAAGAATGACAATGGCGCAATATTCCTCGCGATTATTCGAACAAGCGTGAAAATATCACAATGTAAAATGGACATTCAAATCCATAAATTTCATTCATTGAAATGAAAGCCAGAACGTTTTAACGCATTAAACTGGCTGACATACATGTAATATATATTTACATACAATGAAAAATCCTGTCGCTCAATAAATATAATTCTATCGGCTACAATTATCGAGTTTTGTTATTGTAACAGAAAAATGAATAAACTAAAAGCTATATAAGTATCTGAGATATATATAACTCGTAATTTTTACTATTTTATTTAAACATGAGCGAAAAAATAGCAAGCGTGAATCGTAATCGTAAAGTAAGAATTGTGATTTAACTGCCTATAATTACTCACATTTAACATATGTGATATAAGAAAAAATCAAAGTAAACGAGTTAAATATCATATTTTATTGTCCATCAAAAACTTTTTTAAATACGCTCTGCCGTGGAAAATCGCGAGGAGTGTTTGCTCTGAAGTGTAATTGTACAGTATTGTGTAAGCGCGCGCGATAGTGCTTAGCGATCGTACTTCCGAGCGACACTGTTAAAATAGCTATGTATAAAAGTTTTCAATCTTGGCTCGTCTCCAAGTTACATACGTAACGACGTCTAAGTGTACATTAAACTGAAACGTGATGAAACGGATACGTCGCACGCACCGATAGATCCTCGTAGATTTGTCGCGATTGTGTATAAATGAAGCTCTCGTTTGAAGAGATAAGAACGGCAACCTCAAGCTCGACTGGTATTAGGATCTTACGCTTTTTAACTTGGTTCGAAAGTTAAAAGTACTTGGAAAATTTCCCAGGTGTAAAAGATTCTCGCCGCCTTATTAAGGTTTGCTTATGCAACTTTTCTCATACAGAGTTTTTTAATAAAGAATGAATAAAGTATCCGCCACACACAAGAGCAACAGAATTGAATAGAAAGGTCTCTCTTATAATATCTCTCCTATAATATCTCTCTTATAATATCTCTCTTATAATATCTCTCTTATAATATCTTCAACGATATTTCAAACAAATTTATTTTCGCGAACGATATTGCAGCATATACTGCATGCTTACTGTAAAATAAAGAATAAACATTGAACGACGATAAATGAATACAATATGCCTGAACAACGACGTAAATACGCGACGTCAACTCATATCATAAATAATCTTAGAATCAAAAAGCAATTTTGCATAAATTACCTCTCTGTCTAAATGAAAAATTATGTGATACATGAAAGCACGGAGTTTCCCAAAACCAGTGGTAATAATTGTAAGAACAGATTATATGGAAAATATTCTAAGACAAAAATTCTTTCGATATATTCTTGTGCGAGTGCGTGAAATTTCAGCTCTGTCATTCATGAACTTTAATCGTTTCTCATTTAAAAATTATTATAGCTTAGCGCGACATTTTCGTATAAAACTTTTTGTCTTGGAATATTCCACAGAATCTGGCCTTAATTATTATTACCGATGGTTTTGGGATATTCTATATAATTTCTAGCCTTACCATTCAATTCTGCGTCTTTTAGCGAGCGTGTTTGATTTTACGTAATAATAGAATGTAATATCCACATTAATATTACTACGTGATGACGCATAATGTTTAATTTACAGAGCAACGACTGATCGATATATATGTTCGCGTAATGATCGAATAGGAATTGAGAAAAGCTTTATTTGTTTATATAATGTCTACTTTCAGATGTCAAATGTAAGTGCACGCGTATTGATTTCGTTTCTACTTACTAAGCCGCTGGGCTTGCTCTACTTAGAAATAAAAGAAGATAGTTCTAGACTAATCATACTAATGTAGGCAGATTGTGATAAACAGCGACAATAGCTTTTTCTTCGTCAGAAATGATAAGACTTTATTTCATCAAGAATTGACTTTTGAGATTTGAGTACACGCAAACATAAAGTAGCGCTGTGTTGCTTAAAAATTTATTTTTAAATTCATTCTCACTTGCCATTTTATCAACTTTATTTCTAATCCATTTTTATTTGTATTGTCGGTTTACTGTTATATTAATTGTTATATTAATTAATCAATGTACACTAAATACTATTTATTCAACGCAATTACTTTATTACTTGTTTCTAGATTTTGAAAAAATTGCACAAAATTATATTAATTATTTGGTGATTACAATTACTTGATAAAAAATCAGTTTCGTTACTTCGATTAATTTGTGGATAAAGTCTTCTTATTTCTAATGACATTGTTGCTGAAATAATGACGGCAATATCGGATACGCTTGCGCTATCTAATTATGTCACTGGTCGTCGTTCTACTCATGCGATATGACCGACATATAATAAAATATGACGTTTTGTTTTCACGTTCGTTTTTTTACGTAAATGTCCAAGCAAAACGATAACACGCGTTGTCTGCCGAACATTTTCAGTGATTCAGTAACGGAGATGGAAAGTCATTGACGTTAATAGCATGAGAGCTCAAGGAAAGCGGGGAGAAGTTATCCCACGAACATTTATCACCGATACTAAATTTCATCGCAAATAAAAAATAAATTTCGATCTGACAAACGTAGCTTCGCAGATTGAAAAATATCAGAATTAAAAGGCTCGATGACGTTTGATAATCAACTCAAAAATCGATAATGCCGGCTCGGTTACCGAATAAGCGATGTTTGATGTGGTTAGTACTCATTAATAATGTTCTGTCAAAGTGCCACAACAAAATTGATCGAGAGTAATTTGCTTTTGTGATGATATGGAATAAGCTTCGGCAATACATGCGGCAAAATGTTCAGTGGATAACGGAATATGTTGGGTTGATCATGTGACGCTTGTAAATCAACAAATAATCGTATCAAACGAGATCGTTCAGTAACACCACTCTGTATATCTGCCATGTGTAAGCGATACGAATGAATATTGACAAAATTAGCACATCGAGATGAGAATGGGAGAATGTATCAAAATGAGGCGATAAGTCGGCAACAAGTATTATCCAGCGAATTAAATCTAAGATTGCATAATCATCCAGACGATAACTTGTTGACATAAATGCCAGGTATGTTCACTTGAAGACTTACGCGAGCGTAGGCAAGCAATGCGGTAAAAAGAAACGAAGGAACAGCGTAAAGTAAGAGGGAAGAGTTAGGAGCTGCGGAAATAAAACAAAGTGCGTACATGAGAAAGAAAAAGAAAGAGAAGGATATATTTACAACGATGCTTCAAGTGTGTATATCCTTGCAACCGTAAAGTGAAATAAATGACGGGAAAGTTTGGAGGAATTTGCTTGAATGGTGTCTCTGTGTATTTGTAACATTCACAACATCAGTCCCAACTTCCTTACAGTTTCATCTCGCATTGTCACAGAAGTAACGGCGCTCCTCCTCACTTTTTCTCATTTCATTACCCACTTTCCTCTCATCCAACTTTTCCGATTACCATCTATCATCAGCAAAGTATCTTTTCAACTCCCGTTTAGAAGGCGTCCAACGTCTCGAAAATTACAACTCACATTTATATCTCGCATGTTTTCCTCGCGCTCGTAACGTGGACTAGTCCCGAGACAATGTTATATCGAACAAATAAATTATCATAATCAGATGGATGCATCTAAAGCGCAAAGGGAAAAAATGTAGGTCTCCTTGTGACGTCCGCTCCAGAGTCTTCCGGACGTTTGCATTACTTGTGGGACGTTGCGGTTAAGACGTGGCACTGGCAGCGTCGCGACGCCGTAATACACAGGATATTAACTATACCACATCGCTCGATATTATGTTCGTTCTGCATTTCGGCGATGTGATATTCCGCAGGATCGTTTGTGCATTACATAAGTTAATGGATGCTACGCTGCGACATGCGAGCATGGAGATCATCATGGAACATCCGCTAAAGCAATTATAAGGCTCCGGGATTATACGCCAGTGTATACAACTAGTATTTCATCCTGGCATACCAGTTCAAGCATTTACTGCAACTAAAACCGTGGAATGCATTCCTTCGGATATTAATGTGCACCATTTACTTATCGCGCGGCGACTCATCTTCTTATCGTGTACGGAATATTGCAAAATCCGACGATATTTCGTAGCCAGATTCGTTGATAACGTATAGTTTATTATATAGCATTTCTAAGAAAAATGATAAGACATACAGCTCTTATTGAATCCAGTAAGATACATCACTCATTAAATTAATTAATTAATTAAGTAAATTAAAAAAGTGGAGAAAAATATCTTAGAATTGTTATACAAGAAGAATGAAGTTAAAATGAAGTTTAACTATTTATACTTGTTTTACTAGAGCATGAAAATATGACGACTAAATATTGACGATGTTATGTTCCTTATGAAGAATTCAACTATTTACATAATAATCACAGCTCTGTTCCATCTAAAAATCTTTCAAAAAATTATGGTTCGATGGTTAGGATGACCACGTAACCACTCGACATTTTAATAGGCTTAGCGACACACATTGTCATTACTATGAGGTCTTTTATTATCCATATTTTCAAAATTGTCCAATTCATTTTGTAAATATCATTAGAAACGTCAATGCTCTAAAGGAAATCAAGTAGAAAAATTATAATCAATTAGCTTATATGTTCCTAATAGCACCGTAAAAACCGGTAAAAATATTAGACAGCTCAATCTTTCTTTTACAGAAAAAAAATGGAAAATTTGGAATTAATAATATATTAAAATGTCGAATTTAACATGATATGATATTATCAATAAATTAATAGTTTTAATCGAATAAGATTTTAAATTGTACGAATTAAAAATTAACAATATTACCTTCATCTTTAAAAATATGATAAAACAAGCGTATGCGAAGATTATTTTTTAATGTACCGATAATCTAAAAATGTCTCAACAGATTTCTATCTTTAATGTCACCTCGTTGCCGTACTAGCAATAAAGGAATATCTGCGTGAGTATGGGAGTATACAGGTAAGAAAAGACATGCGAAATCGAGCGTGAGTAGCGACGTCATGGTAGATATTTTGTAGATACTCATACAGAGAACGAGGGAACTAACGGAAAACTGGACGAACATCACTAATGTTAAAACATTGACCATATTCGCAAATCTGCGTGAAGTATTCGTTATTTTGTCTGAATAAATTATAATTAAATTAAATATAAATATGAAATTAAATAGCTAGATGAGAAATAAATGTAATAATTATGATGTTCACAAGCGCAACATACTATGAACGAGCAATTGAAAAGCGGAAATTAAGTTTTAGAGCTTATATTATTTCAGAGCCTTGATCAATTTAAATTAACAAAATATAGAATTCATGAATCGCGAAGGATCTAATATTCTCGCTTTTATTCTTTTAGTCACCAAGAAAATACTTATAAATATAAAGGTGATGGTACATTAGATTACGGATCATCATTCTCTCTTACATAATGAGATCTTGGTCGGACTTATACTTTTTTTCAACATTCATCAGCAGCATCGGCAATAGATTAGTGCGATGGCACAGGGTCTCAAATTGAGAGCAGATCTGAATCATCATGCGGACAATCAACGTCTCGTGTGTAACGCTGGAATTGGCGCACAACATCAAAGTCACACATTGGAATAACAGCGTAGGCATGAAGATATATATCGACCATACGTCAAAGGGCGCCTAATCATATACCGGAAAGCTGCACGTCCACTACCAACATGTAAAATTACGCAAAGGGTATACATATAAGGGAATATCGCGCAGGACTCAGAATCTCGCAGATGATCGTGACCTGTTTAAGGAATTTAAATTGTCTTCATAAAATAAATTGGTATTATATTTCAATTAAATTTAATATTGTGCAATTAATGCACTTAAGAGTATTGAAAGCAGGTTCACATCAAATATCGTGCTTAATTATACTTAAGAACAATATCCGAAATGTGCTTAAGAAAAATTTAAACTCTGTATACATTACTTAGAGTTATTCTATTTTCAGGGAAAATTAACGCTATAAATCTAAATAAAACAAGAGAGAAGAAGAGGAGAGAGAGGAAAAAGTTTATCTTACGAAAAGATACTGCCCTTCAGTCAGACTAGATGATACATAGAGGTGCTTTTAAAAGATTATTTCGCGAATAAAAATAACGGTGAAAAGAAGAAGGTAGATAAGAAAGCTCGTTACAGCTCTCTTTGCGATAATTCGTTAAAATTACACAAAAATTAACGAGATTGGTTTTCTATTCTATGATCCATTTGGTAATTGTATACCTCGCGTTTCGGTCGAATTTTGCTTGGATCGATACTTTATGACCCTCTTTAGGGATGCAATTCTCCCTCAGCAGCATCTTGTTCAATTATCTTCCCGCAGCTATAAAGAGATGCACGATCTTGCGAGAAACGCTGTCGATCGAAAGAAATATAGGTAGCACTTGTTCACGAATTGTTCACGAACTAAGTTCGCCGACATGAAGAAGATGTTCACAAGACCGTAGAATACAAACGTATTCAGCAGCGTGATCATAAAGACGAAGTACAAGTTATACATTCAATATTTCAGCAAGTTGACAGGAAAATACACCGGTTGCTAGTAGACGGTGTAATTGAACAGAGCGAATGACACCGGAAGTATGTGCATCTTTCTAGTGTGTGACTTCCTCTCGATATCTCCCGATCATCGTCGTGTGCCGATTGCTTGCATAATACAATTATATATTCCTGTTCTTATTATAAGTATTATTTTAATTAACAATTATAGTTATAATAAATTATAGCATCATCCTATCATTGTTACTGCAGATAAATGCTTGCCTCAAGACAAGAAGCAATTTTCACATCAAATTTAAAAGTCGAATTTAAAAAGATATTTAAAAGTCGGACTAATCGTGAAATGAATCGAGAACGATGATAATTCTAAACGCACTTTTTTCCTTTCTTTTTTCTTCTCGCGTGTACATTCGCCATCCGTCTTCTTCAACATTGTTGCGGAATTTCTATAATAAGTCTTTGTAACGGCGACATAAATGCATTATTAACAGCCACCGTATATATAAATTATATTCCCCTGCATAATACAGAACGTCTCTTACGTTACGTATTCGAAAATTTCCTCGGTAATTACACGTAGCTGAAGGAATTATTTATTTGCAAAGTAACCCTCGCATATTGTTGCATTATCTATGATAGCTAAAAGGGACGAAAGATAAGAAAGAACAGGGACGTAAAATACAGAACACGACAAAACTATGTCGCGTGTACATTTCTCAGACTATCTATGTCACAATGACGACATGCGTGCGTGTGCGTATTTGCTTCTTTCTTCGTTATATTCGTTATACTCAAACACAAATTACGCGATACAGAATCGATGCATTTTCTGAAATCGGGTGAAAATTTACGGACATGCAATGCAGACAATTGAAAATGAGTAATGTTTCTACTTTATTTATACACCGTAAAAACGGGGTATGTACAAAATATAATTTAACTACAATGAAGAAGTAGTGCGAAAATCGTCTTTTTAATTGGTTCCGTCTGGTTGTGATCTGCCGGCAACTTTCGGCATTTTCTTGTTGGTCGAGTCTTCCAGTTCCTTAGGCTTGTAATAATGAGGCGCCACTTCCAATAACCATTTACTTTCTATTTCCGTTACCTGAATAACATATATAATATTAATAAACAACGTATAATATCGCTTCCCCACAAATGCGACATGTTAATTAAACATAAAACAATTACATTTTCCTGTTTACGTACCTGACGCATGAACTCCTTGGTAGTAAAAACCAGCTCGTGATAAAGCAGCCAACGCGGAAGTTCTTGGAACAGGGAGCTATTCGGATGTATCGCGACTGTCTGATTATGTTTTGCAGTCTTGTAGTGGCCTCCTTTCGACAAGCGCGCCACGTGGTAAAAATATCCAGCCGTAATAGCCTGAAAGAAAGTTGCACCGTGTATCATTTTACGTAAACATAAATAAAATTGTCTCAACTCGCTGTGACTCGCACATCACACGATACATACTTTTCGAATATTAATTGTTTCCGCAATCCCTGAGACTAGTTCCATCTCTACGCGTTGCATCAGGCCCACCAGCTGTTCCCTAACATCCCTCGCGCGTTTCATGGATCTGGGGAACAAATTTCAGCAAATGTATTTATAATTAACAAATAAATAATTTATTATAAACTTAAATTTCTCATTCTTATAAATAAATTTCTCGTTAACAACATACCTGTGTTGTATAAAATTTTCGTAACACCAATGCGTACTGAAGTCGCTCTGCGCCCACTGATTGTACACGTTGAGCAGAGTGAGATGATCACCGCCAGGTACGTGAAAGTTCTTCCGTGCAGCATCCGCATGTATAATCTTATCCTTTGGCCGATAAAAGATTGCGCCGTTCACCGACAGCATGGCCGCGATGGTCGCCACCTCTTCGGAGCAACGATATTTCTCGCTGGCCAGCAGCATCTTCGCCATCATCGGATCGAGCGGGAACTCGGCCATTCTACGCCCGAGTTTCGTTAATTCTCCGCGATGATTCAACGCGCCCAGCGCGTACAGCTGCTCCAGTGCTAAAACTAGCGTCTCATGTGGCGGAGGATCTAGGAAATCGAAGTGCACCAGGTCGTTGATGCCGAGGGCCTTTAAAGTGAGTACTGCGTTACCTGCGAGCACAAAGTCATTATTGACATTAGTCAATTAATTTTGTTGGTATCAATAAAATATTTTTGATAAAATTTAAGGCAAATAAATATGCGATCTACAATTTTCTCCAGCGAGAAGTATCATTAATTCTCACCGAGATTAATCCTCTGAATTTCAGGCACAGTATTGTCTTCGAGCTCATGCTGATATGCCCAGGCTGTGTACAGCCGAAAGCACTTTCCAGGCGCGACTCTACCCGCTCGACCCGCTCGTTGATTCGCGGACGCTTTGCTAATAGGCACGACCATCAGGCTTTCCATGCCCGTGCGCGAATTAAAGTTATTCTGCTTGGCAAATCCTGGATCTATCACGTACACGATGTTGTCTATAGTCAGCGACGTCTCCGCTATGTTGGTAGCTAGCACAACCTTGCGAATAAATGAGGATTAAACTTCCGCGTGTTCGAATCTCGGGAAGCTAATTTACATGATCCTCGAATAAAGACGCCTTTACCTTTCTCGCTCCGGGCGGTGTCGGCTGGAAAATCTTCGTCTGCATGTCGCTCGGCAGATTTGCGTAGACGGGTAAAATGAGAAGTTCCGCCAATTTACTTCCCAGTCTTCTCACTCTCTCCTGCAGCATTTCCTGGCACGTCTCGATCTCGTCTTGTCCTGTACGCAGAGATACATCCCGTTGCGTATCGCGTAACGATGTTTCGAATTAATTTTATAATTCCTCATAAGATACTTACCGGTCAAGAAAACCAGTATATCACCAGGCAATTGCGTCGTGTGTATTTGAAGGATTGAGACTACGCATGCATCGATATAATCAGCCTCGGGCGCCTTCGTGTAGTAAATATCAACGGGGAAACGGCGACCAGGTATCCTAAATATCGGAGCGTCATCGAAGAATTCGCTGAACTTGGTGGCATCCAACGTAGCCGATGATATCAGTAGCTTCAAATCGGGACGAAATCTCGCAATATCTTTCACCAGTCCGAACAAGATGTCGGTGTGCAAAGTGCGCTCGTGCGCCTCGTCAATTATCATTACGCTGAAATTTGTTGATCATTAATTATTTAATATTCTTTAATTCCTTTAATTTTCTTATTCCAAGTTTTTTTTCATTTCCCTAATTATTCCTTACTAATATAAATAAATGTACCTGTACGATGCCAGATCAGGTTCACTGAGAAACTCTCGGTGCAACGTACCGTCGGTCATGTACTTAATGCGGGTACGGTGCGACGTGCAGTCCTCAAAACGAATGGCATAGCCGACCTCGTTTCCCAGCTTGACGGCCATTTCGTGGGCGACTCTCGCGGCCACGGACATCGCTGCTACTCGCCGCGGTTGCGTGCACCCAATGATCTTGCCGTCCTCTGCAAATCCAGATTCGTACAGATATTGCGGGATCTGCGTGGTTTTCCCCGATCCCGTTTCACCTTCTATAATCAAAACCTAATATTTAAATGTGATGTCTCTTGCATCTTGCGACATTATCGATCATCGAAAACTCTAGCATCCACGTTCTATTCACCTGATGATGCTTGATAGCTTGAATGAGATCATTTCTGAACGGATAGATAGGCAGACTCTTCTTTGTCTCCTGTATCGTTTGCAAGGTCTTAACGTGCGGCGGTGGGCTTGCCTCGTGTTTCTTATCCTTATCATGCCCGGGCATACGTAGCGCCTGAACAAATTCTATCTCATCATCCATGAGAAGATCATACTCTTGCTGAGCTGCAAGGGAAGATTACAACAGAATCAAGCTTGAATTAAGAAGGAACAAGATTGCGTAAACATTTATATTTGCCTCCGTCAACTTGGTATATACCTTTCCTATCTTTGGCTCCAAAACGAAAAACAGCTGACGACATCTGATCCGATTCCCATTTGCTTTGTTCTGACTGCGGTGGCTCCTTGTCCACCACATCGGGTTCTGGTTCCACCTTGCCCTTTTCGAGAGGTATATGATACCGCTGGATGCGTTCAATCTCCCTGGCTTTCTCATGCTCCTTCGCCAGATGCAATATCTGTTTCTTGTGAGCTCTCTCTCGTTTCTCGCTCTCTGTTAAGCTGCATTAAAAAGAAATAATTACTTATAATAAGTATAATTGTGAAAATTGCAGAAAAATCATGAGAATTCTCTGTAAAATTACATTTCTTCTTCAAACAGATATTCATCGTCAACAATGTCAGCCTCTAGTTCAGCCACTTTGTCATCTTTACGCTTCTCCAAATATTTTCTACGGGACTCAACGCGCAGTTTTGGCACCAGCTTCTCTCTAGTGTCGGTCCCCATAATCTTGAGCCTCTTTGCCGCTTCAGCTGCAACGAATAACAAACGATAAATAATTCTTTCTCCTTTGATGATTTATAGACATATTTTCCGAACAACTTACCAGCTCCAGAACCAGCAGGCATAGCAATTTTGCGTATTTTGCTCTCATCTTTAGCTTTGAGACGACTAGCGAAGCTATCTCTCTCTTTAATATCTTTTTTACGACGTTCCTCTTCACTGTCACTGTCCTCACTTGAGGTTTCTTCCCTCCTGTACTTACTCATTTTGAAAACCGTAGAGGTTATATCTTCACAAGCTCGCTAAACTATACACACAGAAAAGTACTGTTATTCAGAACATAGCAACAAATAGAAGACATTATATATAAATAAAGTGACAAATATATACTTACACAATAACAAATTTAGTAAAATGAAACTGCGTACGCAACACTAGATTTGTTATTATTCATTAAATACATCACAGATCATACATCACGTCAAACTCGATCAAGGTATATATGTATAAGAAGAAAAGTTCATGATATTTTCTACTGTCGGTAAAATATTTACCGGTAAGATATTTACTGTCAGTAAATACCAACACTTAATAATATCAATTTCAAACTGTATTGAATCCTATAAAGTATAAACTAAAATAATAATTATTATGTATGAATATCTACGCTCAATAATAAAACTAAAATAAAGAATTCAAACTTAAAATAAAATTAACTATACATATATAAATTATATATTCATACATATACGCTACACAATTGTATTGCAAAATGAGTATTACTTTTTTTTAAAAAAAGCTAAATAAAACTGTACATTTTACCACTAATATAATACTCGAAATATTATGTATATATATTTATTTATTGTATATCCATAGTTTAAATTTGCGCGCAGACATAAATAAATTCGTGAATAACGTGAGCAAGATTCCACGTCGCCCACACACGCACAGACAATTTTCCTCCCAATTCATTTTTCCTTCCCGGATGAGAATCAGTTACTGACCGAATAATTTCATGCATACTTGGCCAGGGGTCTGCCCGTTACGTAGAAATGCAATTTTAATTCTTTGTGTATATTTGTGTCATATTATTACAATGCGGACAATCCTACCAAAGTTCATTCACAGTGACTGCTATATGAGTGGGGCGCCGATACGTGAGGTCAATCGACAAACAGAAAGATTATTGATGACAATAAAGAAAATGTCTTTGTCTTGTTATCACAAATAAAAGGAGAATTCTTAAACTCTTAAACAATTTAAAACTTGATCTATATATTACGTCACATCTGTTTTCGCTTTGCTGCAGACTTTTCATTATATAATCTTCGTAATCTCTTCTTGGAATTTTTCTTTAATGAGTTTACAAAGTTTAGTAAAACTTTTGTTATCTAAGGAATCAATGTGATTTAAAGTATTCGAAGTAACTCACGTATACTTCATCTTGCGCTTGTTATACTGACGTGAGAAAAGGAAAGAAAGAAAGTAATGAAGAACAACTGAACAACAAATGAAGAAGTTACACAACACATATAGATATACATATGCACGCCTCTATATTATATCAGAATGATGTAAAACTTGTCAGAAATCAAGAGAAGCGGGCATAGCACATACTTCGCAGCTGTCAAGCTTTCACAAATTAAAGAGGAGCTAGAAAAGCAGGCCAGCTAATTCCACGTGTACGAGAGTACAATAATCTTCAATAGTCCGATTTTTATTACATTATCTACAAAATAATATACTTAAATAAAATATATATAGTTATATTCATTATAGTCTTATAGTCTTTGGAAATTATATTAAAACTAAAGTTAACAAATGTTTTCAACGAAAGCACCATATAAAGATAGACAGAGGAAAAACGATACCCATTATAAAATGACTCGCAGGATCTAACGGCAACATTGAGAAACGTCAGGTTGTTATAATCGTACGAGGAATCCGCCAATGCATCCATCACGGTCTTTCATGAGATTCCCTATAATCGCTAATAGCATCTTAAAAATCTCACAAAAGGTCTACCATGACCTACCTGTCTACCTGCATTTTTCGGGCAGCATCATTTATCTTCTACGTCTATTTCATTTCCTGTTTATTTCAATCTTTGACAATCTTTAGCGCATCGTCTAATAATAATTTATTGCTACTCAAACGTGTTCTTCTTAGAAAGTAAACTTTGCGTTTAAATAATAAACGAGAAGAAAGCGAGTGATTAATTTATCATTATTCGAAGTGAATTATGTATTATGTATAAACTATAGTAGAAACTCTCTCCCTAGTTATAACCAATCGATTTAATTATCTACGTAGTGTAAATAATTATATAATTATATTATAAATGATACATGTATAATTAAAGCATAGTAAAGCATAATTAAATCAATTTAAACATATTTTTTAAATATGTAAGTAAAATTTAATTATTAATGATATATAGTTATTGATTAAAGGTCTTATTTTGTATTTGTTGGCTAATTTGATTTGGGCTTGTAATAATAATTATATGACAAACATGTGATTGTAAAACATCAGTGTTTACTCCAAAGCGTAAAAGAATACAATAACGTGGATGCACCCATCATAAGCGCGATTTAGCATAACAACGGAAAAAATAGTAAGGCATCGGTACATCTTGTGTTTAGTGAATGCAGCAAAAGTATGCACGTGCGTGTACAATTGCGAGATTCAGTTATGCCGCGCTGATCAGTTCTCGGTTACGTTACATCCATTAATAAAGCGAAATGCAGGTGGATTACACGCATTGTTAAATATAAATGTAACGGTGAAATAAGAGGAAGTAGACTGTGCAATATCAAGATATTAATCGATATATACATACGTGGTTGTTATATACATTCATGTTATTTCAATTGTTAATGGCAGCATGTATTATATTATTTATGGAAAACATCTGTTCCTGGCAAGGAAAGGAAGTTTGAAATTTCATTGCAATGTAATTGCGATTCCGGGTGAAATTCTGGCATTTTTTATGACGGTTCGACGTTCTTGAAAGTAAAATATCTAAACAATGTAAGTTCAAATGACAAACAACTTTTCGGAGACTGAAAGGTTCGAGTGTTTATATCCCTATTGCCTCTTTTCTGAAAACACTCTAAAGATTGCTTGACTCATATTAGGGGATTTACGGGAAGAATTACAACTAAAAGCTGTGCAGGTAGACACGCCAGGCCGATTTACGAGGAGAACGCATTACAACTAAAAGCTGTACAGGTATCAGCTGCGCAGGTAGACACGCCAGGCTGCAGAAAATGTTGATGGGATAAAGAGAGAAAGATTCAAATGGGAGTGGGGAAAGACTATTCTGTGTGGAACACCAAATGGTGGTAGAGAGTCCGGCATGGTGGAAGTCAGCCACGAAGACGTGACGTACATACTCGACAGTGTACAGTGCACCATGGCGTAGCTATGGCATAGTTAAAGTGGGAGAAACCGTGTATGACCGTACTCAGCCGTGAGCCAGTCCCGTGTGAACGACCGTGAAGTGAACCTCGGATGGTGCACTTGGGACCTTGAGTCCTCTCTGCTCCTACACTCTCTGGAAGTGCTTCCGCGCTTCAGGATAGTCGGCGACGCATCGGCGAGTTGGGCCGAGGAAAGTGAACGGTTATCAGTGAGTTCTTCATTGTAATTGTCGGATTTTTTATTCTCAAAGTGTGAAGGGAGGGATTGCATTTCTGGCATTGCTGCACTTGATCGTTCTCCAGGAGAAATTTGTTGGTCCAGATTCTTGTTCGACAATGTGCGTTTCGCGGATGCCTGCAGTGTGAATCGAATGTGGAGAAATCGCGCCGAGATTGTTCCAAATGTGAGATATGAAAAATCTGATGCTTGGACAATAGCAATTGATTGGTTGTTCTATGTGCTAGTTAATGATATCTAAAGTGAGAAATTAAAGAGAATTGTTGCCTTCGATGAAATCATTGATCCATAAACTTACTGTATTGTTTGCTAATATTGTATTTTTGATAAAAGACATATAAAAGACATTTTATATTTCGATTACTTAATAAGTAGAGCTTGAATTTTTATACAGTCTATATTAGTGAAATTTGATAAATTATTTATTCAGATATATCTTCTTTTAAATAATACTTGGTAGGTTTGATGTCAATGTTGATAAAAATATTTTATTAAATCTATCGATTTTATATTGACATTCAAATTTTGTATACGTAGTTTATTTTAAAAAAGTGCTCACAAATTCATTTAAAAATTAAGAACAAACAAAGAGTTGATGAGCAATAAAAAAGAAAACAGTGAAGTGCAGCGAGTTAAAGTGAAAATACAAAAGGAAAGAGACTTTGCAGCAAGGGAACAGAACTAACCGCATAAGGCAGGCTTAAGGTACTCTGGGTATTAAGTTAAAGTCCGGCGCGGCGCTTTGGCCGAAAACCTGACGTGAACACCGGTCTGATCCGCCGCCAAGTAGGTCAACCGGCGTGCGCGAGAGTGCGAGACTGCGAGTAAGAGAGAAAAAAAAGAACAGAAAGAAGGATAAGGAGGGAGGTCGGAAAAGGAGGAATGGTGTGCTGTAGGCAGCGCCCGTGAAGTCGACTCTCCTGATGACCGCCGGCTCTCTGTAAGTTTGTGATCCAAAATGGCGGACATCGGCAGGCACCACGGATTACTTCGAATCGACAACGGCCAATCCGGCTTCGATTGCACGGAATTCTGAAGAAAGGCGACCCACCGCTTCCTCGATATTCATACCACTAATCCTGTTAACACGACAGAAGACGATGACCATGGCGGGCCCGACTGGCTCGAAGGTCCTCGTGGCCTTGATGATCCTTGCAGCATCCGGTAAGTCGAGGACAGGTTGAGATAGGGTAGTGAATCACACGACGGGAAAGTGGGGATGGGACAACTAGACTTACTTCGTTTTACAATGAATTCCAAATGGAAAAGATATTTACATGAAGAAATTAATTGCAAAATAAAATTAATAAATATTTCATTTATTTCGTTAATTACAAATTACAATTATGCATTACAGTCAAGTGTAATAGCCGCTATAATATGTAAATGTAATAAATATAATACAATAGCATAAATATAATTTGCGAGAGGTATAAGAATTAAGAAATCATTGGAGATGTCAACGATCGCACGACGTCGTCGCGGCGACATTAACGCTAACTTGAGGTACTCTCGCATTATTATAACGTCGCAGTCAGACTCCGATGTGAAGTATAACTCACCGAAAAGCACAGGTACCTTGAACCTGGCTAATTTGTAAATCAGCGAGGCACTAGGAACCGGTATTTTGACCTCCATCGAAAATTCACACAGGTTCAAGAACACGTTATATCGACACTTCATTGCACATGATCATTACGTAATTCAGGATACTTCAAGAATTCTTCACTTCAGTAAATATAATATATCCGCGCGGAGAAGAGTAAGAAGAGTAAACCGTAAGCGCAATTATCGCGATAGTTAAACGTAATCATGTGCAAGAAACGTTGACGCTTATTATCCGAAATGTGAAAAATCTATGCAAGCGCTGATGTGCAAGCAGAAGTACATCCGGTTCTGCAGAAGGTGCGTCAGTGCTACCATAGAAGATAAGCGTTTTAGTATGCACACCGTGCAGTGTGCATGTGTGTATCCTCAATACTAATAATACCAATACTTAGCTCGTAAAGCAAATACATTTTATACTGTAAACTCATAATTATAAGACACGTACGATAATTTCTGATAGGAAACGACTAATGAAAACTTCTATGTAAGTCATCATCATATCCGCAGCGTCCCGGTAAATTTTAATTTTGTAACTGTCAACGGAATCATTGCTGGTTGGAAAATTGGCGACTGCGTTACAGGCGCATCCGGCTGTCGACGCTGGAGAAAGCTGCGAGCGTGACGCGCGCAGTTACGTCCGCGCGCGTAGTCAGATTCTCGGGAATTTTCTCATTTTAAATTAAAAAGCTGGCGACGATTACGAAACGCGTACACGCAATTTGAAGACCCGCATCATCAAATTCTCCGGATCGAACAAGCGACTCGACGTGTGGCCTATATTTTTTCTATTCACGTTACCGCCCGCTTCCAAAGCGAGTATGGAAAAGTAAACCGACAAAATACGAGTAACATTTTCTTCATCATGATACATGGTTTACATGCGACAGATGTTCAATATTGAACCATATTGTTTTAAGTACTTTTCCTAACGAACGCTTAATATAAGCGCTATATGTATAAACGGATGGAGCTATTGTCTTCTACGTCGCGTTTGGTGAAACGCCGAAGTTTCAATGTGTAGCGTACGCTTTCGTTTTTTTCAATTTATTGCACGCCAGATTATTCAGCTCTACTGACAGATATGTAAAGTAGACATTCCAGTCCATTACAGACCCTCAAGCACTACCCTCGTCAAAAGTCAATGCAAATTTTATGAATTTATTTTCGTTTATGAATCGAGTGATCGTTATAACGTTTCAGGTATTTTCGCTTCGCAGTGTTTGTAGCGGTATTGTTAAATTTCATATTTGTTCTCATGTACATGATAATTTCATGTTACAATCGGCTGGAATTTACGAATTATATCTCTAAAAATAAAATATCATATTTTTATCGGGTTGTCAACTCGCTGTGCGCTATATTTAACACGCTTAACATTTATATTATAATGCGCAGGATATTATAAGCACATTACACGTTTCTTTTTGGAGGCAGAAGAGTTCATCGATAAACGCGTCACTCACGCGCGGCTTTCATGAGACCCGCTATATCGGGCTTCCCATTTGCGTAAGGAGAGATATTTGCATGAAACCACGCTAACGTCATCGCAAAGGCGCGGGCAGGAACGACACCGCGATACGTATCCGGCATAGAGTTTCATCACTCCCTGACTTTCGCCGAACCGCACCAACCGTGAAAGTGTCACGAAATTGCTATGTATAGTACAACAGAAATGAAAGACCAATTTTCTCGCCGGGAGGATCGAGCCGCTCCGAAGCGTCCGCTCGAATTTTCGAGGAGCGAAAGTCGCAACAGTTTGCATTGCGCGCAAAAACTAACGAGATTGCGTGGATGGATTGCTCTACGTGAAAAATAAACGCGGAATGGACCGGACTGGTCGTTCGCATGATGAAGACGAGACCCATCCCGTGAAACGTCAATCGCGAACGGTCGCACAAAACTGCGATCGTTTCGCGAGAGAACTGCAGTCCAGAGCGTTTGTTAATTGCTTCGCTTGACCGATCCGTCGAAATGATAATTTACAGTTGACATTCATGAACTATGTGGAGCTAAACGAGTTCGCGTGCGTTCCCGTCACGTCACGACTACTATAATACCTGCAGCAGCTGTTGCAAAACGACGCGTGCTGTTTTCAGATGGTATCACTTTCACGCGACGTCCACGTTCGTGCGACATCGATTTTACATGTAACTCGACATTCCGCTTCGCGCCGAATTGCAGCACGCGAATGCGGAATGTCACGTTGGAAGTTCCAGCGAAAAGAATAAATATTGGGCTGGGGAATAGGGTACCGTTAAGTCTGCCGTTACCGCCTCGAGAGACGGCACATAGCTCGGTCTACACGTCCATGGATAACCCCTGACAGGTTTCTTTCGCATTCTTTTAAGGTTGTATTAAACGAGGCTCATCGACAAACGGTTGAACTTGAGAGCAACTTGTCTATTTATTAAACAGAGTCTGTATACTGCAGTTATTACGTCGCTTCTGTCTATTCCTTATGATATTTCTCATTGCGTCTGCTTACTTACCTGCGCAATTATTTCCTCAGAGAAACTAACGCACGATGAAAATGAGATAAATCGTGAAACTTTAGCGTAACGCTTCTTTCGTCGTAATCACAAAATCTTTTTGCCATTAAAATCTCCTTGTTATTTTATTATAAATATTTTCGATTGTGAAAAATATATTAATTATATCTAAAACAGTGAAACCTGACGAAGAGAGAGAGAAAGATTGCATCGAAGAAAATAACCAAAATTTATCGTGTACGATTATTTAAAATACAGGTCAAAATCGAGTATCAATCAAATCAAAACAAAAGAGTGCATTAGCACCACTGAAATTCGTTGACTCGTGCAGTACAAACAATAAGATGATTACTCGAGATCCAACGTAAGACGTTCCCGCGCGCGTTTTATGGGAAATTCATTGGGGCCGTGGGAAGCGGATCAATCCTCTGAATTAGATGGGGCGAGTCGCGGAGACTCTCATGCTTAATCGGTTACACTTGTCGAGGTCACCCGTGCGTGTAATCGCGATGATGCCGTTCTTGGGTCACTATCGTTAATAGTAGCAGTACCATTGGCGATGGTGGAAGTCGGCATTCGAGACCGGTATTATTTTTTCTGTTGATCTTCCTCGCACGTATGAATGCCAGTCCTGCCGGTTCGAAACGCGTCTTGCCGCGCAAACTTCGCTCCTCTCACGTGTCGCGACAGGAATATATGTGCCAACAGCCATCCTGCTTCTTTTAACATCCTCCAGTTTATTACCAACATCTATTTGTCGTGCGGTTCCTACAAGTGACTACAAAAACTTTATCTTTATAGTTCCGCTTATATCTAGCCTTCTATTATTAGCAGCGTCCGCTCGGTTGCAACCGTTGCTAAAAGACGTGACATAGTTAATTTTAATGTGCCATTTCAAGTCTCAGTCTAGCTAAGAATTTATCGCAAAAGAAGATTCATCACTTCCGAGCAATCCTTGAATTATTTTGATTTACGTCATCCATAATATCATATCTGAAAACCTCAAGAAACATATTTTAAAGTAGTAAATCTACTTCAGGTATGCCGGAAGAACACGATCTCGTATAGGATATGTATCCACATTCCTATGTCTTGCGTATCATACGGCATGTCAAATGAGAACATGGAGCAGATATAATTTATATTTTAGAAGTCGTTTTCACGCGGTTCTCGCTTCTTGTGCAGTCCCAATCTCCTGGTGCCCCCAGGTGGTCCAACGTGAAAGAAGCTCTCGAAGAAGCTAATTAGCGAAGTAAAAGTACCGCCGCTATAGATCGTTACGCCGCGTAAGATACTCTCTCGTGCATTCGTTTGCCAATTATTTCGAGTACGATTGCATGCGAGCGAGCAAGCGTTTTGTCTGTCTGGCGAGCTGCGGGTGTGCCCTGCAGTTCCTGCGTCTTCGGCGCAGAATATTCCGATGCCCCCGAGGGTTTGTTCGACGCGCGAGAACCTTGGCGCGACTGCATTCCGCTCGTTACAGCGCGGCGGTGCTTGCTATGCGATTCACCTACATTCTCACGGCTCTCCTAGCCTCTCGGTTTGCATCGGAGGGACCGTAGTGCCCGTGAACCCCGTTACGTGTTTACAGCCTGCGCAATCTGTAAAAATATCCCTCATTAATACCGCCACCGACGGAAAATGGTGCGCGGCCGAGTGAACGGCTCTCCCGGTTGCAATTTTAGAAACCCATTTCATTCACGCGGGTCTTGTCTTGATTGATACTTGTCTCGATGATATGTCGATTTGTTTATCGATTTTGTCAATTTTTATATCGTTTTAAATCAATTTTTGAAACGTGCTTTGCACACAGTAGTTTATTTAAACTTTATATTTAAATTTTATAATAAAAACGAATTATCAGTATTATTAATATAATTTATATATTTATACATATAATATATTTTGAGTGTGGCAGAAATGTAAGAACAAAGTTTGATTTGTTATAAATGAAAATGAGAGAATTGCTTTTCTTATGTCGAGTGATATTTCAGCTTATTGTTAGCTGGATAAACAAAACTGATTAAGTTTACTTCTGTCATTTATTTATTTTATGTTTATTTAGCAGTTGGCCTTTCGACAATTTCACGTACGGCACGTGTGCAACTGATAGCAGGCGCTTATCGCCAATGTTTTTAACACACATTCGAGATGACAAATGGATTAACGGTTAAGTATTTTTGCATGCAAACGCACGCGCGGCTTTGTATTTTAATTAGAGAATTAAAATTACACTCCTGCTCGCATAAATTACGCGTACACCGCGATTGTTAGCTCCATATAACGCAGTGGTACGCTCGCAATTACGGTGTATTGTCCTGTTACGAGGAATGTCCTACTATCGTGAGCACTAGGTCTGCGGTTTTAGCTGTGTCTAGAGTTACGACGCGACCTGTGTAGTTCGTAGTGCATGTATTACCCTAGATGTCATCGGGAGGGTGTCGTGAGAATGTAGATAAATTCTACAGCTGTCGCTATCTCTCGAGGATATCCCGCAAAGCTTGATA
This sequence comes from Ooceraea biroi, assembly GCF_003672135.1. NCBI lineage: Eukaryota > Metazoa > Arthropoda > Insecta > Hymenoptera > Formicidae > Ooceraea > Ooceraea biroi. The sequence goes on from NC_039506.1 coordinate 7,213,857, forward strand.
AATTATATCATCATGTGGGAGAGCAACTAAGGAGCACCCCAAAGTTTCTTGACAAATTTTCGTCGGTGTCGAATGTAATAAATAGTGAATAATAGTAAAAAATACATTCGAGCACTTTTTTCACTAATATAAGAAAGAAGAAAAGCAGCGAGAGAAAAATACCGTTAATGTATCCATAGCATTTTCGATTGCAATACCGCGATGCCGAAATTGATATGATTGAAACCTGTAAATAAGTTTTACGGAATCTCAAGCCGCGTGAATGCAATGCAAACTTGTACATGAATTATTACAGAAAAAAATAACCTTGTATAGACTTGCATTTACAAAAATCAAATTGTCTTAATGAAAGTTAATTTAATACCAATCCTGAATCATGATTCATCGCAAGGGAATTACAAGGGGCCTCGTCATTCCTTCGTATCAACCGTCATTGTTGCGATTCAATTACGATACCAGGGCATTGTGCGAGCAGGAACGGCATATCGCAGTAGAAAAACCTACATCGGAAACACATGGAAATCACCTCTGCATCGCCATCGAGAAATACGGCATGTCGCGAGGCGCGTTAATCACGGCCAATTACGGATAAATAATGCGTGCGGAAGAGATGCCTCGCAAGAGAGTATTCGCGAACCGAGCGCGGCGGACCGATTCGCCGAGGCACAAATGTGCTTTTTACCTGAACGATCGGCACCTTCGCTAATGAATAATTAATAGTAGTCGACGGCGATGTGGACGACTCCGCCCAACGTAATCTGGATCGCATGCCCGCGTGAACATTAAAGTTCTTATTCCCGCGAGAGATTGCGCCGCGTAACTTCGTTTTTCGCGACATCATCTGAGTAATTGCTGCTGGCTGCCGATTAATGCCGCGTTTTATTAATTTTACACTTTTGCAATGTAGCGTGGATCGAGGATTGAAACGTACGCTTTTTGATGCGACGCGTTCCTTTCTAGTTCATTCCGTGAGTAAACTCATTGTAGAGATGCTATAAGTCTCTGAGAACGAGATAATGGCGTGCAAGATCGTTCACTATTATTAAATAATCTGATTCTTCAGTGTTACTTAAAGTACGAATGTCCATTAGTCATCTTACCGATAATTCTTGTTTTTATGGTAAAAGAGAAATTCTAGTTTCGACGACACTGTTATTACTTCCAGTAGAATGGAAATGAAATCCTCTCTTTCGGGAATTAAAAATCCCTCGTAATTCTCATTTCCCTTGATGGAGCATAATCGGATCGCGAAGGATGGGCGCGTTACACAAGGAACACAGTGCTAATCTTGATTTGGTACCGTCGAACCATGCCATGCTATTGTCGTCGACGGTGAAAGCCGCAAGAAGAGGGAAAGGCACGTGAAAAAATAGTTCTCTAATATGCAGACTTTCTACGCGATAACTCTAAATGCATCTTTACGAACGTCTTGCCGGATGTGAGAACGTTTACGCAAAGATGTACGCTACGCGAGATAGACGCGGTTAATGGTTTCGCGGCCGATATTCCGCATTTATGGACGATATTTAGGTCAGGCATATCGTCATTATCGAACCTGCGTGATCTGTGCAGCGTGTCGTCTTGGTTTCACTTAAATTACTTCGCGCACCGTTGCATTGCTATTGTGCGATACACGTGCAAACGAAATTCCATCTTCAAGTCTTCGGCATCTTCGATATCTACTAATAATCTTAGTATCCGAGATATCCTCCGGTTTAAATGTATAATGTGAAATAGTTCTTGGAAGATGTTCGAAAATTACAAATTTTTAATGAGACTATGACTGAACCATACAGCTTGATAACCGTTTCGGTTTCGACTTCTTGGTGGAGTAAGAAAACCGGAACCGTTTAGATTACGGTACTTTTCGATTACGGTTATGGCTACTCCTTAGATTTCCTTAAAGTTAAAGTTAAATTTCAAGACAATTTCGAGATATATATTTTTTTTTAATAAAGAGAAAGATGTATTAGTTATCGAATTTACATTCTTCAATGTTTTCAAGAATATTTACGCTGTTGTATAACATTTCGTTGGGAAACGGAAACGTTGTGCAATCTTTTTATAGAAAAAGGAATATAATTAAAATAGCAGTGACTAAGCTAACATCCCACTCATTTTCACCCTCTTCGCTACTTCCACACTCTTTAATTACGACATTAAAGGGAGCAAGGTGAGAAAATAAGAGACTCGATGAGACGTCTCGTTTGCAGCGCAATTCTGTGTGAACAGATAACCGTGTTACGATAATATTAAATGCATTATCGTCATATAATCATATGAGAAGGATCTCACGGAAACAAAGTGCGGTGCAAATCATATTCTTTCACATAATATAAATTTTATATATTTCTGAATGTTCGTTCCTCTGGTTATATAATTAATTCCCTTCTATTCCTCAATTATTTTCACGCAATGGAGTATGCGTTTACATAAATACATCATCAGCAGCTCGCGGTAAATCAACCGTTGAAATCGCTCGACGATTATAACTACCCATTTGATCGCTAAATGAAATTGACGTTGCTCCCTCAGCGGAACCATCGTAAGTGATCGAGACCAATCGTAACGACCACTTCCGTGTATTCCTTGATTGGCTTTCCTATCAGGAATGATCTCGAGTTAGCGATCGATTTCGATCGACGTGCCGTTCGATGTGCCGGATCGCCAATGTCAATGAACCTTTTTACCTTCGATCGCGCAAGGTGCCACCAAAGACAGGGGGAAGGAGGGGGGGGAGGTGAACGGCGAACCGAGAGTCGAGAAGGTGAACAGAGCGCAATAGTAATTTCATACCCGTCACGTCCACGATTGGTCAAACCACTCGATACCGGCCTCGAGAATGTCAACCGCTCGAGTACCGTTCGTCCCGGCGGATCGACTTTGTGGAACTCGCCGAGCTTTCTTCATCTGATGGATCGCCACTCGGACCCGCCCTTTCGCGGGAAGGAGAACGGAATCACCTGGTTAGCCGAGGATAGGGTCACGGTGCAGGTTCTCAGTTGTTCTTGAAGAGATCTGCGAAGATCCTCTTTCATTTGCGCACCACGTCAGCTTGAACGTGCATCGCAAGATGTACATTGCGTTTCTTTCGTCTTATTATTTTTTCTGGTTTATCTTTAGGTCAGTTTTATGGAGATCATGGAGTTCTCTCAACGAGAATCCTCGTTAGGCGATGTATCGAACGATCGTTGTTATGATTTAATATTGATCTTTCTTTCTTCTTCAGTTTTCTCTCTGAAGCTGGTGTAAGGGAAGAGAGACGAGATTATCGCGAAGTTAGATAAATTTTCTAAACAACCTCGAACGGAGGAAACCTCCGTTACTTACAGTACTTTCCGCTGCACTGATACAAAGGGCCATCTCGCGTATCTTCAGCATCGTGCGAGTTTAACAGTTCTTTCCGCGATGGACCCAGCATGTCTCTCCCTTAACAGGGCCACGCGAGCGCGCATCTCGGCGGTACCGTAAAATACCTTTGCAAAGTACCGTTTGAGCGCGAAATTATTTCATCTGCGTCATGATCAAGTGCACGAGATCTTTCTCACGCGAGCAGGGTAGGGCTAATTACGCCCTAACGACGATATAATTATACATTTTTGCGCGCTGGAGTAAGGAAGTCACTGCAATTAACATATTGTTGTGTCTTTTTTGCACACTGCAAAAACAATCGCCGCTCTTTTCCGAGCAGCCCTTCAGTCGGCCCTTTTGTTTTCCGCACGTCAGTCGCGCAGGTGTAATCAGTTCACCGTAAATAGCGGCGTTTATGCGATATCGTGAAAAGGGTTCATTAGCCTTTTACGCAGGTATTATACAGCGTTCCTCGAGCATGGAGAATATTCCTTACGCGACTGTGCCTCTAATAGCCTTCACTTCAGTGGTTTACCGTTTTAATATTCGCGTTAAGTACCAGCACGCGTTACATTCGGGTTTATCGCCCCCACGTGTCAGATCTGCAATATAATCAAATTTCCTGCAATTGCTTCCCGCCATGAAAAAGACTGAAGGTTCTAGCTCTCAGTTCGATTGGCGAACAAAAATACAAGCAAAAGTGCGTTGTTGTTGCTTACGATTATTGTTATTGTTATTAGTTATTATTACAGTACATTATTATTCAACGTAATGTTTTTTTTCACTGCGAGAGATTATTTATTATATATAATAGAACATTTACTATAATATATTTTATGATACTCCGCTTTTCTCTGCCTTCCAGAGAACATGGAGAGTGTTTGCGGTACGGTTGACACTGGTTCTCTTTTATTTGCAGGAACGTTGGCCATACAGAACGATAAAACATCCTCTCGAGCGTCTCGGGAAAATATCGTGTTAAGTGCTAACGCTTACACTGGTCCTGAAAAAACATCCAGCAAGAGTCGACCAGTAACCTTGACCTTTCAGAAAACCATCCCGGCGTTTCATCTGGAAAGCTCGAGGAGCGTCAGTGATCATGACAGGGAGGAAAGCAGGTTCGTATTCACAGATACGAATCGTGAGTCCATCGACGAGCTTACATCGTCGAAACACGTGGCTCATATCGACGGCAATAACATCGAGGTGAAAGCCGGCGAGTACTATCAGTAAGTCATATTCCATTTTCAGAAATATTAATTAAAAAATAATACAGTTACATTTTCTGATGCGAATATATCGTTAATAATTTTCGCACTTATTAAAATATCAGTTATGTCAACTTGATTTCTAAGCACAATCACTTAGAATAATATGGTACTATGGTATAATATGGTAAAAACTAATCTGATAAATAATTGCTACACAACGATAATTGTTACTTATAAATCCTTTCTTAAGTTAATTTTAAATATTTTGGCTGAAAACATCACGAAATAATTATCAACACCAACAGAATAGTACCTACGACTAGCGAATCGATGTCGGGGGAAGGACAAGGGGCTCCGCTGAGAATAGATCTCCTGTCGGAGCCCCATCAGCCGGTTGGCGTGCCGAAGCCACGAGGACAGCATTCACCAGTAACGGATCGGCGAGGTCGTCAAGAGATCCCGAGGATTTATAGCGAGCACGCACCGCCACCGATTCTGCAAACTGCCGCACCTGGCCAAAGACAAGCAAATCCCGATATACAGGATATTATCACCGGCATTGTCAAGCTACTCAATGGCAACGTCAATGTGGCCGCCAACACTGTGAGGCCATTGAGGCCGATACAAGCCACGAGGTATTAAAAGTCATCACTCTAATATGCACGCAATGTTGCGTAAGATGTTAATTAATCGAGAGAACAGACAAGTTAAACTATGTTCAACAATACTTACTTAATCAGCTAAAAACTAAAAATCTGTATCATATTAAATTATTTATATTAGATAAAGATGCCGATGTACACATAGCCCAAATCGTTTTATGTAGTTACCTAATTAATAGTAACATCGCGTTGGCAGAATCAACAACAGGGGACCACCCAGAATCTCGGATGTGCCGCCGTTACCGCCCGACTTTAACACTCCCGGTATGAATCCACCGCCACCGCCAACGTCATCCCATCCTTACCCGTTCGAGAAGCCCCCTGCACCTGACAGACCATTGTTGAATCAGTTGCCACCAGAGAGACCCGTTAGACCCTTCATCAGTGGAGTACCACTACCCGAACAAGTCGTGCCGCCATGGAGTTGGGATTCTTCTCATAGTACGTCGTATATTTTGCGTGAATAATTAGGCGACTTAATTAATTAATTTACTCTGTATGGGTGCTTTAACATAACGGGATGCAAGAGCATGTAGCGTAAAATTTTATAATTAAAATTTCCACCTTAACAGACAGAAAATTGCTTGGAGATACTGATCCTTTTTTCTCCTTAAGGTGGAAACAGACGACCGGTATTACCTTATAAACCGTCGCCGCCGCCGCTGGATTCCAGCTTCCATCGTGACAAGAACTTCTCGACGACGGAGGACTCGCAGTACGATCTAAAACCGGAATCTGAAACACCCCAGGAGAGCTCCGCGATAAAGAAAGACGCTAGTCATCAGGGAACACTGGTTGACGATGACGATATTAAAACTTTTACGAGTAATTCCAGCGTCGACAACGATCGCCACGAATCCACGACGGTGATCGATGACTCAACCATCGAGAATAATACGAAAAAATCTGAACTCGAGGAATCCACAAAAAAGCACCATATAATTCACAAATATCACACGCCATTGAAGGAGAACAAGATCAATGGTGAGGAGACGTTGATCCTCGGCGTTACCGCGGATTATGTCTCTCCAGCGCACACAACGCAACGTCCAGATTCCTCCGAAACGACAACGTCCTCGAACACTCAAATCAAAGTTACGAAATCATCGAAAAACGACGAGAAAGCATCTAAGACGGAGAAATCGACCGAGAAGATCGTTCCAACCGCTTCAAAGACGAAGACCTTCTCAACCAGCACGTTAAACATCGAGACCAGTTCGTCAGTCCAGGTGATTGAATCTACCTCGACGAAAATCGTCCTGCGGCCGACCTCCACAACTTCCGCGGACACGAACGCTAATACTACTAAGTCCAGCGTGGTAAATTTGGAACCCAGCAGAACGCCTGATATCGATTACATCGAACCAATGTTCAGCGTTTCGACGCCGACTGATAGTCTCCCTACGACTTACTCGACGAGCTCGAGCACGACTGAGAAGAGCGTCGTTCATACCACAACTTCGATGTTCACGAAAATTTCAGGCATGTAAAAATTTATACATAAATGTGCGTGATATAGACATTGTATTTCTTATGAAATAAAATATCGAGAAACTTTTTTAAAGAAAATTTGATTAATTGTATAGAGAACTATTATTAGAGAATATGTCTCCAAATAGACAAACATAATAGCTTTCTCCACAATCAAATTTTCTTTTAAAAACATTTTTCGATATTATTTCACAAGAGATCCGTTGAGTGTAATGTAATTGATAATCACAAATAATCGATAACGTATTTATAACAGGAACTACCGAACGTTATCGACCACGACCCGGAATTGTGTTAGATGATACTCTGGATTACACTGCAGCGCAAGGATTACCAAGCCAGAGGCCTTACGCGCCTTCGAGACATCCATCTCACGGTGACGTGTTTGATGTAACCGTATCAGCAATTCAGGGGCCTGGAGGAAGTACTGGTAATTTTCTTTTGGTTGCTTAATTCCTTTTCCTTCATTACATATATCTTAGTCATTGAATATCACATTAATCTTCACGAAACATGCAGCCAAATTTATCATTTCCTTTCCAAGCAAATGCGTGACTTTCTACTTTTATTCAGGGGAGAGCGTTAGGGTATCCTTGAACTCAGGTGGCGGTGACGTGATATTAACTTCCGCTGTCGGTGGACAAGGTTTTGTAAGCATCGATGGCAAAAGAACGTACCTAAATCTGTTCGACAACACGGATCGAACACCCGAACCCACGCATGTACAACCCCAGCACATACAACCGACTAGGACTCAAGCACCGCCCATTATTGGTACCGGGTAAGTTCCATGACGCGGTTCTAAAATTGAAATTGATCTTTTCTCCAATATATCATCCAGCAGAAATTATGTACATGATATGTTATACGTTATTTAGACAATTTAGTCATATTTAACGACTTTATTAACAGTTTTATTTTCCACGTTGTCTACAAAACAGTTCTACGCCAACGATAAGACAAATGGTTCGGTAAAACCACGATGGATAAAACATCGGACTAAAAATTCTGTTCTTTGTAGTCTCGCCATTCCGCAACCGGATGCTCCCGTTGTCACGTCACGCCCAACTGGACCTAATCGGAGGCAGCCACCGTTGTATCGAAGACCAACGCAGCCACCTGTCAGAATAGACACTTGCATCGTCGGCGACACGAGCACATGCGACGCGAGTCAACACGAAGCTTGTGCGACCGTACAAGGGGTATCAGCATGTCAATGCAAGCCCGGATACGCGCGATTGCAGCATTCACTACCGTGCAAAAGTAAGCGAACGTGAACGAAAATCATGGAGAGATACATTGCACGAACCACGGTTTGCATATTCGATATATTACTTTTTTAGAAATCGTTAGCATCGTCGTGTCGATCAGGGTGGACAAATTTTATGACAAGAAAGTCGTGTGGGATCGAGGATTGGCTGATAAGGATTCAGAGTCTTATCAAACTCTCGCTTATGAAGCGAACAGAGCTGTAAGTATAAATTGAATGTGCCTGGAAGATCAATAAGATGATCGATATCTTTTAGATTACATTTTTTATTTACTTCTTTCAATGACACATACTTAAAATTCGTTTTACTTGCATTTCAATACTTATTTCAATATGTTACATGCAATTTTAGTTACATTAATTTTTTTATTTTACTTTTTTACACAGGTTGAATCTGCTATGTCTATGACGCCATTTTCCGATGAGTATATGGGATCGCTGATAAATAACGTTTATCAAGGGGATGTGAGCCAAGGGCAAGGTGGAGTTTTTGTAAATGCAACTCTGAAGCTCACCTACGAGCCGAGAACGACCAGACCAAGTTTAGCTGGCGAGCTCCAAAGACATTTGCTAGGTGTTATTCACAGAAGAAATAACAATATCGGAAATAGTGCCTTATACGTGGACAGCCCACCTGGATCTATATCGAACTTGCAAGGTAATCAGTAAATTATAATTAATAAATTATAATCAGTAACAGTAATTACTGCGACTTTGAATCATAAATTAAAATCTCGATTAAAATCTACGCAAACATATCATTCTCAATTTAAGAATTGTTAAAGTTTGTAATTCAAATGACAATTAAGTATAAAAATGTTCGAATTTTTAGATCTAGATGAATGCGCTTCGTCGGAATTGAACGACTGTCATTCCTCCGCCAGTTGTACCAACACGTTCGGCGGTTTCACTTGCGCCTGCAATCCAGGATTGAAGGATCCTCACAAGGATGATCCCAATGAAACCGGTAGGATGTGCTTGGCATGTCCTTCAAGTCATTGCAACAATCGTGGCACATGCTCTTATCAAGGAGACCAGATGCAGTGCGCGTAAGTCCACGCAATTATGCAAACCTGTGCTAAATAAATTTATAGACTTTTACGTAAACTTTTCTAATCTTCAGGTGCACCGGCAATTATTATGGGGCGCAATGCGAACTCGACGGAGAAGTCTTGGGCGTCGCCATAGGCGCGTCTGTGGCTGCCTTAATAATCATAGTGCTGACGCTAGTCTGTCTCGTCATGTGGAGGTAATTATATCTACGAATTGAGGAAAATGAAATTTTACTTAAATCTAATTATTTCTTTTTCAGTCGACGGTGGTCTCGCGAACAGAAATCTGTAGGTTCTCCGGTGTACGGTTACATCCAAGGTGGGATGCCCGGTACCCTCCCAGGTAAAATCAATTACCCATTAATTAAATCTGATCTTCCTCCTAGAATAACACGGCTCTGAAGTCACGAATAATTTATAGGAAATTTAGCAAGGGTCGGTTCCGTGGGTACTTTAGCATCCGTAAAGCAAGGACCGCCAACCAACTTGCCACCCTACATGTGGGCCCACTTCGGGGAGCACATGGCCACAGCAAACGTTTACGCGGTATGTGTCAACCTTACTAATTAATCCCATAATCGATATCTCTGATTGAGTCGTTTAAACTTATCATATCGACGATAATAAATGAATTAATGAAAATTATTTCTTATGGAAAGACCGAACCGATGGGTCCGACACGGCCGAGTTCGGCGATGTTCGGTTATCCACCCATGAGCGTCCATGGAACGTTACCTCCGGTCCCATTACCGCGGTTGCAGGCCCCTCCACGGTCACGTCAGAGACCCCAACCAGATCCAGATAGCTCGGATTCCGAACCGCAGGATAAGGACAGAGCCGACCTAATTCCTCAGAGCAGTGGTTTTCATGTGCCGAGGCCGAAGTCGAGGTCCTCATTAGCGGTAATTATCCATTAAGCTGTCGAGCGTATTATACATCGGTAGTTTAACGATAACGAGAATGGATGAATTATGAAAAATAAGAAGAGCAGACGAATAGATGACTAGATGAGTGAAAATAAAACGCGAAGAAGTATTTATTCCAGTGAGATCTTAAATCTTGAAAATGTTGCGAGCTGATTCGGAAATTTATCTTGGTAAGATAAAATCGATACCAATTATTGAACTGAACGCTGTAATTACATGAAACAGAAAGAAATTTATCTTGAAAGTAAATGATTAGTTTCTAGCCTTTTCCGATATATTTAATTCTCTATTACTAAATGTGATAAGATGGAAACAAAGAGAAAGATAGAAAAAAATTTAATAATTAAGCCAGTTCCAGATGAAAATCAGAAACTAATACTTTCATGAGGGAATTCTTGTTAATCTCATTTAAATGAACAAATTTCTCGGACAGAGTTGTCGTTCTTATTCTCCCTCTATGTTTTTAACATTATTTGAGCCGCTCAATTTTGACATTTATTTAGCTCGTTCGTATTATTATCTGATCGTTCTAATTACAAAAGCCGATTCAATTAAATCACGTATTGACAAGTTAATTGATATTTCAGAACCAGAGCGGGATTTACAACGACGTGGAGTACGACCAGGGTGATGTCCATCATTTATCGAAGAATAACATCCCACTGTCTACCTACAGACCGTACTATAGAACGTGAAATCCGCAACGCGGCAGCGCAGCACATTTCTATGTGAAGGGAACGGTGCTAAATAACACATTGCGATATTTATCGCACAAAGTGCTCAATAAATAGTGCATTAAGACACGTGTGTGGTGGTGGTGTTGGCGCGAGGTAATCCCACGATAGAAGCTGCGATCTTCTCGTAATATACGGAAGATTTGCAGAAAGCAAATCTAATCGCGCGAGTCGCGCCTGTTAAGCAGATTAAATCCTGCTCACTACGAAGTCCGTGTTCTTGTAGTCACGCGATCGTATTTGTTTTACGATAGATCGATCGAACCCCGGTATATCATACGTATATTTATTACTCAAGACGATTCTGTAAAATCCAAAAGGTTGTTATGTAAAAAGGTTGGTAAGTAGTTTCGTTAAGAGAAGCGTCACGCAATTGCGTACACTTTTAAGTATCTCTCTAATTAACATTGATTATTACTGCTAGCTCAATACTCAGAGTAAGAATTTTTAAACATGACTGCGTTTCTTTTTTTATATGTTATGACTGTTAAAACTAATGAATACTTTGTTATGACAAGTTAGACAATTTAGTAGAGAATTATTTGATTTTTCATCAAGTTTAACTTTAGGAAACGAGATTTCAGTGAAACGTTTAATTATAAGTATCTATACGATTAATTTATTAAAGCCCTCTGAAAATGACGTAATATCCAAGAAGGCAATAATTCTCTAATGTATCATGAGATGTTAATAGTTTAATTGTCTGCGCAATTTCTTCGTAATTAGATATTATAATCGTATATTTCTTAGATCGAATATAATGCAAAATTAAAATTTGTTCTAGTTTTTATTTTAGTTTTCTGGCTAATCAACATATCAACCAGTGTGCATCAGGAGATTAATTAAAAATGTAGGAAACTGCGAAATTGGAAAATACTAATGTGATTTTAAGAGTTCAATTATACAATATACAATTCATATTCACAGACACTTTTCCAACTGTCCACGTAGTTATTTATGAGAAATATGATGAAAGCAGTTAAAACACTAAATCTAAATTAAACATTGTTACACTTTACAGAAAGGAGAGTGGCGATATGTGCGTCAATCAGATTACACGCCACGACGGAACAAATAAATAATATAATGTCCAGTAGATATTGTTACTTGCTTTTCAGTAGCGCGTGGCAGTTCTAGTTTATTAATTTCGTTTCAGCGACGAAGTTACGTCGCATGTGTCAGGTGTCATCGATCCGCGTGACACATACGCAGCCGCGAGAGAGTGTCGGCGAAGAATAAAATATTTAATCGGGCAAACTGCCAACGAATGAACACTAGGTACGTGTATACTCGCATAAGTAGGAAGGGTGAACAACCTCGATCGATTTCCGCCGAGGAAGCTGTAGTTGACTGCTCAACGTTTCAAGCATTTTATCTGCCAACTATCGAGCTTGCGACGGTTGCAAAACTTGTACAAAATTTTTGCAGGATAAAATTTCGCGCGTGTTTCTAGGAGTGGCAAAAATTTCACAGCGGGTTGGAAAATTTGTTCGTGTATGCGCACCACGTTTTTACGCAACTTTTATCCATATTTTCCGCTTAGTTTCAGCGGTATTGGAAAACAAGTTAATTAAAATAGCTTCTACTCGCGGAAATATTTATGCGTGTTTACTTGACGCTAGCAATTAGCGAACACATGTACAATTAAAATTTTTCAATTAGAAGATATAGAGGGGATTTTCAAGAGAACTTGGAACTCTTGCGCGCTTTTCTGGTACTTTTGTCCGGCGTGCTTTCTAACGATGGTTTCTTAATGGTGCAATTTTTCTAGTTTCTAAAGTAGGCAGCAGGGAAATCTCGCATGAATCACCGTCCGACGCTACAATGCACTTCGCTTTCCCTATCTGCATTCGCCCAGCATTTTTCCAGATTTAGAAGTCTCGCATATGCGCCCCCATAGAATCATAAAGCACAGTAACAAACATTAAAATTAAACATAAAACTTTAACGTTTTATAAATTATACAATATTCACGCTCAACAAATTTTCAAAGAATACTGAAAGAACGACTGCTTACATTTCATGGCAATTTACGGTACTAAAGTTTCGTCTTTGTGCTTAATTCCACTTTTTTGTTGTTCTTAACTCATATAATTCCTATTAGGAAATACGAAACTTTAGTACCGTAAACTCAGTATATTTGCGTTGCATGTAGCAAAAAACTTATTTTGAGCTTCCTGCTAAGATTAATTAGAAAAAACGACAGATACTTTTGGAAAAAGGACTACGAAAAATTCGTAACTCTTTGTAAAGCATGCACAGTGAGTGAAATATATTCGTTTGTATTTCACTGCGAGCGCGTGCATTCAGTCGTGCGTTTGCACGACACTGTATAAACGAGAACTGCACGTGTGTTTTGTAAAAAGAGAGAATCACAACATTGCTCGCGTTTTTCCGTTTCACTATTCGCTTTGCATTTTACAGAATTGTTTATTTTCCTCATGCGCTTCAATTAATTCGAGCGAACGATGATAAGCGTCAATGATTTTGCAGCCCGTTCGTAAGCGCGAAACGTTTCGTCCCGATTCGATCTCGTTTGAAGTATTCCAATTTGATTATCACCCCGAGGGCGCGTTGCATGAGAACGAGAACCTCCAGGGTATCCAAAGTTCCGTTATTTATTCCGTCATTTATTTATTTATTTCCGCGCATCATTTCCGCGTGTGCATTCGTGCGATTGATTTACCTCCGCTTTCTATAATCGCGATGATGTCGTTCAGCCGCAATTTGAACGTGACATCCGCGACATGACCGTTTTCACCGACGTGCTTTTCGCGCTGTATGTCGAGCACGCTTGACGTTTCCAATGGGGTGATACGCCCCCGGGATAAATTACAAGTTTTATGGAAATAAACACCGCGCGTCTGGACTGGAGGTATTGAATTTCTCTATACGGCGCCCATGCGTCGTTTTATCGTCGACAGCAGACGTTAGTAACAGCTGAAATCACGCGATAATGACGTAAATCGACTGGCAACAAATATTTTCACGTTTCACTCGTGTTCTTTCCCCATCCGGAGAGTGGGCGTAATTAATAATGATGATACCTACGTACGAACATCACGTATATCATCCATTACCGCATATGCATCATCAAAGACATCGAGATATATAGATACGTACTTGTGTAAATGTTAAATAAATCAATTATAATAATGAAACACGAGCAAGCTTGGTGAACGCTCGTGATGGGAGCAGCAGTCGCTGAGTCTTTAAAGTGCTCTTAAAGGACGAGGGAGAGATGAGGTCGCATGGCGAGTTTTATGCAGTTTTTATCGAAGTTTCCGGAGTTATATCTCTCGGGCAGTAAAATAGATTTTCGCTGTCGTTACAAACTGTAACTCGATTAAAGCGCGGACCGGCCGTGCCAAGGAAATCGCTCGGCCGCCGCGTCCTCTATTAACCTTATTGACGACGGACTGGGCGACGACCTTGCCTTATAATTCCGTAACCCTGTATTGCAACTCGATTCGTGCCAGTTGCTCCTTCGACGCGGAATTAGCCGTGGCTTTGGCACGGTTTTCAGTGTCTATTCAAGCTTGCCAAAACCGGAAAGCAATCTCGCTGGTGTGACAAGCATCCTTGCAGAATGCAAGGATCGCCTACACATAAAAAGATGAGCCTCCTGAGATAGCGAGGTCAATATTCAAACTCGAATAATCCGTGTGCTTTGAATCTCCTGCAAATTACCGCGACCAGATCTTGAGGAGATTGCGGAAAGCAATGCGAAATAAATGACAACGATAACATATTAATAATTCACGTAAAATATATTTTGTATTATCGAAGATTGGATTTATAAAAACGATATTGATTTCATTTCTTGTCTTCAATCTTGTGATTAATCTTTGCGGATCAAAGTTGACTCGTGCGGATTATATAATGCAATAATTTTGCTACATCATGATCCATTATGGATGTGTCGCATTAATTGATTTGAATCGAAGTTCTGTCTCATTAGTTTAACGTCACTCCTCGTATTAATTGGAGCAGTTAATGCATATAAGGGGATCGCGGAATTAGCGCAGGCAATTCGAACAATGGCGGTCGGCACTGACGCCGTGTGTCAAGGAAATCCTCTCGGATTTTAACCTCCGCCTCTCTAATGTCAGAGCCGGCTCTAAGCCTCGCAACTTTCTGGGGAACCTTGTTCCCGTTCGTCGCCAGCGATTAAATGGAACGTGATTTTTGAGAGCGCGGAGCGACGCACGCGCACGATATAAGTCTAAAAACGCACAATGGACACACGTAAATCAGGTCGATTAACTCGAAAAGTTGAAACGCTTTTGATTTGGAGCTAGTCCAGTTTCGGAACAATTTGCGCTTATTTTCTGGTGTATAAATCCTGATAATAATTATATGACAGTTTAGTGAGAGGGCCAAATATAGCAAACAGCTTCGCAAATGTATTCCATACAAGTTTACACGAGCTTTTGTAAAAATTCTTACGAGTAGTAACAGTTGAACACGTTCATGAAAGGCATGTATCTGCTCTGAATTTCTTATTTTGTTTCTCGATTACGTCATGCATACATAAATTTTCCGCGCAGGTATTTCGTTACTACTTTGTATGTATGCCGATGCGTGAATCATGCGACATTGAACACGCATACGTTCTCAGCTGCGATATATCGGGGGAAGCTCCATCGCTCGTGTTACCGATAATTCGGTGAGGGGCGTGTGATCGATTTTATTTATAGCATACATCGTTCACATGCCATACTCTTACGAGTAACGTAATATGTTAATATGTTTATCGAAACCGAATTAAAAAAAATCCAAGAAAAATATCGTAATTACAATGCATTTCAAAATAATTACAAAAATCAGCACATTATCTGATTTACGAACAACAAATTCTTACTTGTGCCGTGTAATATTTTTTCTGTGCATATTTACGCGAGTGCTTTGTGCTGCGATCGCAGCGCACCGATAGTAATTAATTAATTAAGTTATATGGCGCCCGTTAGGTAGTTAATAATTCCATGTCGCCTGATATGCAGACCTGCATCGATGCACCACCTGTGGCCCCTCGCGTGCACGCGATATCCTGATATTAGCTTTAAAGATCCCCAGAGCATCGGACGAAATACGTTTCGTCTCTCTGAAACACGCCTCGTCGGAGTTAAATCGAACTCGACCAGTCCAGCCTTCCAGCAACGGGAATTCCTAACCCGAGTTGTAATCCGGAAAATTGGATTTGCAAGTTTCATGGCGAACGTTCGCATGAACGAAGATCCGAACTGCATTCGTGGAACGTTAGGCGTAGGTCCAGGTCAAATTGAAATATAGCGATCACTTTCATCTCATAGATTACCTTGAGAAGAGAGTCCTTTCTCGAATTAAAGTTAACTTGAAGTTTACATCCACGCGTTAAGAAATTTACGTTTATGTATACTTTAGCTCTGTTTATCTTGCAAGAAAAGACGAATTTCACGAATATTTTTGAGAACGTATTTCAGCTAAAGACTGCCCTGTTTTGTTATCCGATGTTTGTAGGAAGTAATTAAAGAAACGGCACACAAGATGAATTGTGCATTACGCAACGAGCAGACGTCGCCCATCATTATCCCGCCTCGTGATTGATTTGCGGAATTCCCTAAATGCGCACCTGCGGAGCGTTATGCCACTGACTCACTGTGAATTATCGATTTTACCTACATAAATCAAACGATGACATTGCGTAATGAACTGATAATTCACTCGTCAATACTCAAAATGTATTTGTCAAACCGCTCGCGATTCGAATTGCGCCATCCGTTCCTCGCAAGATTTATGAATCGAATTTGTGCGCGCAAGAACTCCAGCCGCACTCGCGCTTACTCGAGAGTTGTTGAACGCACGAACTATCCTTGAGCTAGCCGCCAATCTACGTGCAAATCTTTCTGCCTTTTTGCCGTATAAATCAGCGAGCACAAATCCGAATGTAAAACTTGTTTGTCGAGTCTGCGAGTTCGACAAAGAAACACCGGTGAAACCCTCGCTCTGTCATTATCTTACGACAACCGCGATTACGGTGAGCTCCATCATAAAAATCTGGCTAGCACATCGAGGTTGTAATCGGTCACGTTACATTTTTCATGCTCGCTGAGACCGTAGAAACCGCTTGCGTTGTGGCTGCTAATTTTGTTCATTGAAAGTTGGCGAACAAAGTCGCTGGCATTATATTTGCTGTCGGAAGACAAGAGTGAAAGAGTGAAAAATGAGCCAAAATGAGCTTACGCAGAACATATATTATAGCGACAATGTTCCCCGGAAGTAGAACTAATCGTTGCGCGTGGAGAAGTGCTATTAAAGTTTTCGACGGCGCGCAATAATCCTAAAAGGGAAGTTTTAATAGCATCATCATGATAATATCTGGAAGGCCAAGGTCGATCGTAAATTTTTACATTACATTATGTCCGCGCCATGCTCCTCGATCGCAACCCACGATCATAAAAATTTCGACAGATATGATAATACAATAAACATAATATTACTTATTATAAAATAAATATTAGTATTAAACAAAGCGGAATTAATTATCACAACTATAATAATGATTATCTTAACTTATCGTTATATTAATAAACATTATAACTATAACGTTATTCTATTAAGTAAATAAGAATGAATCGCATGAAAAATAATAGACAAATTTTTATATCAGTGCTTATTACAATCAAAGGATTTAAGCAGGCAAATGGAGTTTTTGTAACCAAGAAGCCATTTCTGCGCTATAATAAATGCACACGTCGGATTTTCGTTATTCTATCACAAAGACGTGTGATAAGGCATGTGTACAGAACAGCGCGAGGAAAAGTGCATTCCCTCGTGCCGTCACATGTAAATGTTGGCCGACGCGATTTACGCAAAAAATAAAATCATAATGGCCTTGCATATCGCCATCGCGTAGAACGCACTCGACGAGCGGAGTTCCGCGGGACCGAAAAATTCAAGAAAATCTCTCTTTCCATAAATCTATATGAGTTTCTGTTTTATAGGTAGCTGCTGAGTGCCTCGTAGAATAAAAATTTCGGTTGCGTTACTCATTATTAATAAGATTTATTAGTTTACGATATTATTCTTTTGCTCGCACTTGTCGACATTTAGAGCACGTTGTTTTTAAAGTTTATTCACGCGCAAAATGACGTATTTTCGATAACAAGCAATTTTTTCTTGAAGCTGTATTTAACGGTTAAGATTCATGTAATTATTCCTGCGCAAGTGATTTCGGACTCAAAAACAGCAATGAGAACGGTCATCGTCATCGCTCATGGTTTCCGGCGCTAAACGTGCCAATTTTCGAAGACGGAGCTTGTAATGAGGAGGCAAGCATAACGGTGTACGTCACGCCAACAACTTTTGTATTTTTTCTTCTGGGTATCCGCACATGTGTACGTGTCTACTCGTAGGTAATTATTGTTCGCAGAAAAATACCGTATAATATACGAGCCTGAATCTCTCTCTGTCTCTTTGACGAACAGTAAAATTATGTTCAGAGATAACAAATAACGACTCTCATCTCAGTTCATGTTTCCTTCATTTAAATAAGCAACATATGCTTCCTCCAAGACAAATGTTTGCAACATCGATCATATCCTGCGGCAATGTATTCTCATTAAAAAATGTTACATAGAGAAAGAGGGAGAGAAAAAAAGAAAGAAAGATATATAAGTACAAATATGAAGTGCTATTATTCTTCACATATACATTTGTGCTAACGAGAACAATCTGTTTTCTTATTTCTTTTAGTTAAATTTATGTCTGACTTTAATGAAATTTATGTCACGAATTAGATGTACATTTATGCAGTAATAAGATCGGTTATCGTATTAAATTTTAATAAGACTAAATTATTCAGATGCTCCACATCAGCGTAAGCATTTTTCGTTATGATTCCTGTAGTCGGACATAATCATTGTTGGGCACATTCAAAGGCAGCTGTTCCGGAAAATCCGATGAAGAACAATAGGTACTATGCTGTGCATTCATGACATTATCATCCTGCCTGTGGATTTCCGCCTTTTACTAGAGTCCCACTGTGCCTCGCGACAGATCGGTATGCGCGAATACGTAATCCATTGCAGCCAATGATGTCATCTTCTCGAATCACCTTCGGCAAGACACAGAAAAATCACGACTTCAATAGCTGCGACGTGCCGCTCCGTCACTTGCAATATCTCCTTTAATTAAAGATCAATCGCAAATTCGATAGAGAAAAGTTGTAAGAGTCAAATATTACAAAAGTTTAAAAAGAGCTATTTTTGAGACAATATTTCTCGAAAATATTACGAGGAATATTCCATTATGCATCACACGCATTATGCATCTTTTACATCAAAAGCGCCTCGAGGTAGCTCTGCGTCAATTAAAATAAATTAGGTAGCTCTTCCGCTCTCTGGCTAAACTCTGTACAAGCTTGCTTAAGAAAACCCTTGATACATATGCATTTATACATATGCATGTTAATTATATCGTTAATTCATTACCCTCACAAGTGTCGATAAACAAGAGGACGTGCCGTCAAGAGTAAGGCGCTTCGCAAACATCGCATTTCGCCAGATGTTTTCGGTCGTGCATCATTCGTGCGATCATCAGGTTTTTTACCTCAACGTTACTTTCCCCTTCCTCTCTTTCATCCTAGTGTGAAGTTCTCGCGCATTTCGCTTGATGAATGAAATAAATTCCACCTGTCGAGGAGAGACAAACGGCTCGGCAAACACGGAGCATTATTTCCCGGCCAAATCTTTCGTCGTTGGTCGCCGATCGCGAGAACCTGGGGTCGCCTTTTACCGCGGCTGTGCGCATGCGTGCGGCACTGGCCGCCTCAAAGGCATCAAAGAGCGTTCGCCGCTGCTACGCCTCAGCCGACGGTCAGTAGCGCGCCGTGCCTCGTCGTGGGAGGATCGTTTCGCCGTTCGCGTGTCACTTGGCGCCAAATCGGAGCAGAGTCAGCCCGCGTGGTTCCTCGCTCGTTCACTGAAGCTCGTGCACTTCCGTCCGTGCACGTTTCGATTCGCCGGCGAGACAAGAGTAACCCGGACCGAATCGGATGTTCGGATGAACAGAAACTCGGAGTCGCTGAGTCTTCCTGAGTGTCAAAGCAGATAGAGAAAGAGAGAAAGAGAGAGCGAACGCGTCGTCATGGGTACCGTGTGTTGTGCCCCGCGGGTGTAGTGCAGACAGCGCGCGATCGCGAACAAGGGGGGTGGAGAAAGGGGATAAAGGAAGGGGGATATAGAACGTGCGTGGGTCATCGCGAAATACCGCGGCCTGATACCTCGCGAGAGCGTCTCATTGTGGACTTACCAAAGAGAAACAGAGAAGGAAAGAGAGAGAGAGAGAGAGAGAAAGAGAGATTACCGGGAGAAGCGAGAGACAGAGGCACACGGAGACGATAATGCGGAGTTGTTGCCGTCTTCAACAACAGGACGACGTTCGGATCTGCTCGTAGTGAGTAATTAATTATACTTGGGGAGATACACAGGGAACAAAGGGTATGTCAAACATGTTGGAGTCACGAGGGTGTCTTTTAGAAATATAAAGTACGAATTGCGTTCGTCAATATGCGCGATGTGTGCGAATTCGTTCTCGTACATCGACGTTTTGCAATAATTGGACCCCTTCTCCTTCTCCACCTCGGAATTTATTCTCCACGGGGGAGGATTTAACGAGACTATGAACTGCGAGAGTATAATTTGACGATTGCGAATAATACCCCCGTGGTTTCCATCTGCTTCATCTGTGGTTTTCACAGCCGCAACGCGCACCAGATTCGGACGGGTAGATAGAGTCTTAGTTTAGCAATGGAATTCTCTTGAAAGCTTATAATCTTTTCTGTTAGTTGGCCTCTTTTTTATTTAACGGACGGTAACGAAAGCGGAGCAATGAATAAGAAAGCGTCGTTCGCGTTTGTCAAGGTTACAGCAGTGCAGAAAATAAAGAAAAATTTCAAGTAAGGAATAGACATATATAACTTGCAGAGCACAAGAATCGTGGATAGCAAAGATAAACGTTTCTTCTGTGTATATAAGTTGATATCGAAGAGACTCATCTTTTCAATAATAACAGTGATGAATAACAGTGGAAAGTACCTATATTATAACACAGCTTCGGTTATAATAATACAAACGATATTAATTTTTCACGAAGCAATAATTTTTCGTTTAAATCAGACGAAGAATAAGAAAAGAGAAAGAAATATCAAATAATTGACAAGATAATTAAATAAAATCATCGAAAAGTGTTACAGTATGATTGCAATTAATTAAATAATTTCACAATATATATTACACATACAGATTACTGAAAACGCAATGTCATAATATTATATCTTGGAATGTGCGAGGGTTACCCGAAAATAATCAATCACACAACCCTCGCAACCTCTCGCAACCCTCGATAATGCGTGGGGAAAAAGCTTTCAATCGTCAGAGGGAAGCAGCCAAATCTATTTCCCACTACTCTTAATAAACTTTTACGAAGAAAACACACAATAATGGAAGTGTAAGAGAAGAATGCTTAAACGAATGATTAAATGTATTGAATAAAGCAGCGTACACAATGTCATGGGCGTTGTTTGTTGTTTAATGAGACTTTCTCTACAGAAATTTCCGACTAAATGTAATTATTGTTCAAAGCTTGTTTAGCAGGACGTTTCTTAGCTGTGAACTACTTTGCACCTTGCACGTAAACACGCTCAGAAATAGATTACGTCTTCAAAATTATGCAGCTTAAGATAGTTAACTAACTCTTAATATTGGATGCGCGCAATTGACTTTGATAAGCATGGTCCACTTAATAACGCGATGTAATTCTCATTTTTTCATCGAGTATTATCTCATCTTAATATTAATTGAAAAGCGATTGTGTCGAGTGGCTTTGTAAGTTGCAGACCCGTTACTCCCGATTTTCACGTAAGAATGGACACGCGCCGGTTCCGCTGACGTTGCTTTAAAGCGTTAAAAATAAGGCGTAGTCGTTAGAGTCGATCGACCGTTAACTCTATGGCATATATATATATAATGTATACCATATATATATACATTCATGAAAGAGAGAGAAAGATTCTTGCGAAGTAGACAGGTGTGCCTTCTCAAATGTTGCTCCGCTAGCAACCACACGACTCATGTGATCGGTATTACATGAGAAGTATAATTCCTAACTTTTGTAACACTCGTGTGAAAGCACAAAATCGAGATTCGATATTAATTGAACAAAGACAATATCAGAATAAATAATTTTGTGTACACGAGTACTTATTAACGATAAATTGAAATGAGTCGTTGGGGAGGTAGAAAAAATATACAACGTCATTATATGTTAATTAACATCCTTGAATTGATTTTTCTGTCTACTATCTACCATAAAAATATCTATTATATTATATTTAAAGTATATTTTTATTATCGTAGGCAAGATAAAGGTTTCACGCGCTAATTAATAGCATTGTCATAAATATATAACATTCTTTTGTGAATCACAATGCAGAGGCAAATCATATTACAGATTAACCATTCATATATATTAACTATTAAAGTAATATCACGATAACATGAAAAAAGCTTCGGATAATTGAAAATTACGCTAATTACTATAATATCGGATCAGATTAATTTCATCATCTGATTATGACATCGTAACAATCTTTAATTATCCTCAAATATTCAGATGACACATTAAGAACTTGTTGTTGCACATGAAATATAGAAAAGTACATTACAGTACGAAGCGAAATCTCTATACAAACTTCATATACGCCCTCAGAATATTGATTTTTGCGACACACCCCTCGTTAATTGGCCAATTCCGAAATCCGCAACTGTAATTCGATGTATCTGTACGCCCATTAATTATTTACCTTGTTACGTATTAATTGAATCCACGGTTGCAGCTTATTCGTAGTCCTGCTCACTTCGAGAGTAAATTTATTCAGGAAATGTTACTTATTGGAATGTATGAGATATCGCGAGGGCGAATTCACGAACGTCAATTCCGCAAGACCTATAATGAGGGTTGTTGACTGGCCGGTCTTGAAGTGCCAAACGGAATTAATTAGATTTTCCTCCGTTCCTAGAGACTCGTCGATTTGTCGGAGGAGTTGATGAAGATTTGATGCAGTATTTCGCAGATAAGAATTTTCCATTGAAATAGCTTCAGCGCTTCAGCGAAAACGATTTTACCGGAGAGAACTGTTTTCACGTGAATGGAGATCATTTATTTCGGATCCTCCAATTTATCTCTGATTGGATAAACTCCCTTTTCTGTTCCGCAATTTTCCCGGCGAGATAATTAGCAAATTACATGGTACAAGGCAGATATAACACACAATAGCCAATATGCTGTATATGTAATTTGTGTGCGGAGCAAGTCTCCCCTATCGTATATTTTAATATTTTTTTAATACAACTTTACTAACCCGACTATCAAAACTCATCATCCACAGGAGGCCACACATCTTTCTTTCCAGAATCCTTAAAAGCTCGGACGAAAACTTAGAATCGCACGTTATTACGTAATGATCCTTGACCCGAGCGCGCAAATCAGCTAAAGAAATTTCCCTTCTCGCGCGCCACATTATGCATCAGCCATTTTTCTCACGGAACCACGTCGTTACGAAGATATTTTTTTTATGACTGACCCACATAAGAATATCATTTATCAAATCGCAACGTCCATTTCGATTGGAGAACACGAAATTCTGCAGAGATGAATTACCCCAGGTCTTATTTGAGTATCTGTACGTGTCGTAATATCGCGTTCAATGTTCGTTTTCGCTTTTAGTCAGGCCGCAATTATGCCGGAAATAGCACCTCACGGAGGAACGATACACGAGCGCATTCATCCTTTCGCATCTCATAAATAAAATGGCGCACGTGACCGCAGAGTTCCCATGCTATTACGCCCGTATAACTTTTCCTTCGCCGCGCTCATTTATCACCTACGCTTTTCACACAAGCTATTAAAACTGATGGGAAAGCGCTTAACACGCGATTAACCCGCCGGTCATCGATAAAGTGTAAAGTGGTATGCCGATTGCGTTATCCGCGCCTGTTGGATTATATAATAAAACGCGCGTCTTGTTAGGCCGCAATTACTCTCGCTCGAATTTGTATTATAAACGGATGAAGGCAGGAAAAGATCCTTACGGTGCTTAAGTGACATTAGAAAGTCAGGAAGAAATGTCCGTCTCGTGTCTGCCGTCGTCCGCGTGCTGCTCCTACTTTTTTACCCGGAACATCCGGAACGGAAACAGCGAAGACATTCTCGAAATCCGAGAACTTGTAGACGAATTATTTCTGCCACGGGCGTAGCGTTCCCGTTGCTCGAAATGGTCAAAGCTTTGTTTGTATTGTGGCGATTAATCAGATAATGGATTCCGACGATACGGAATTTACTCGTAATTTCTGTCTATTATTTAACGGTGAAGTACTGTTGAAATTACGATGATCTCGTACGCGATCTGTATCGCGTGAGGGATGCACAGACAACGGAATTATATCCGCTAAACATATTTTGCACACTTTGAGCGCAAAGCAATATTTATCAAAAATATATTTATCTTTATATATCAATTTACGTCAAAATGTATCTCCAAGTAAATTAGTTTCTTAACGAAAACGAATTTTCATGGCGCAAGAATTGCGACGTTTGAAATCGAAAGATTCAAAGTACAATTCAGTGTGCCAGGTTTGCCTGCCGGAATGGATGACTCGGACGATTTCAGAAAAAGGTTGAGTGATGATTCATGAGCGCGTATTCTGTTTGGAGATTGCACGATCGTGCCTTCTCTGATTTTTTTTCAAATGCCTCGCTCGCCTTCGTTGCTGCTGATTATCCGTTTTAAAGCTGCACCGCGCGGACGCCTAGGCCGCTAAACAAACAAAGCGCCAGATAACACTCACGATACGAGGCACCGGTCGATACGAACAAAAGGAGACACCTTGCAATCCAGTTGGCGTTGGAGCGATAACAATGAATCTACGAGGGAAAAAGAAAAAAAGAAGGAAAAATAACGTAACGATAACGTCGGCTTTCCATTCTGAGTCACGGCGGCAACGGTGCAACGTGCATCCGCGGTAACGCGAGCATGCGAAATTACGTTAACGGAGGAAATGCAGTACACGCTAAGCACATTTCCGGCGCGGCGGAGATTTTTATCTCTTTTTCTCGTTTCATCATCGAATTTATTTCTGCAAATAAACTGAAATTTCGGATTACGATAGGGCAACGGTGACGGGACGTCTCACACCTTTGGCATTTTCCCTTCTGGACGAATACCTGAATGGAGTGAATTTTATTTCTGAACAAACACCGAGATATGATTAACTTTTCAGTTAAATGAACGAAATTTCAGGAAATTCCTCTTCATTTTACTTCTATTTTAATTCAAGTGAACTCCATTTGCTTATTAATAATTGACAAAATCCTACATCTTGAATCAAATCGAGACGAACCACGCTTTAATATTCAATGCGATTTTAATATGAAGATTGAGTGCACACGCTTGGAGATATTTTTATCGGATAGAAGAATCCGCTTGAAATTGGTCAAAGAAATCGTGGATGAGAGAAATCTAGGACATCTTGTAAACTCAGCTTCGAAATGTTGCTTATTAGGTGATAATGACCGCTCTCGAGACGGTAATTTCGATGTGAAACGTCAATACAAAATTGTCGGATGCAATCACGATGATTATTCGCGACTTTTTGAGTGTCGTACATACATTAAAACTGCATCATGCGTTTCTACGATTTAAATTATTTATGAGCGTCGCAGCGAAACTTCAACAGTCATTCCAGGCTCTCAGCCGGATTGATTGTCGATCGATTTTGCATATTGCGTCGAAATGAAGAATGGTCCTTTTTTTGTGCGTGGTTTACTTTTTGTCTGCACGTCGAATGGCGTGGCACTCCGATCGGACGGCCGAAATCTTACGGTATCCGAATGTGCGTGCGTGTGCGCTTCGTGTGCGTGAGCACACGCGAGATGTCCCGTTTTAATCTCCGCTGATAAATATCTCTCCGAGTGTATCGGAGCATCCGTATACATTTTTAACGGCCGGCAAGGAATATTTCGGGACTGAATATTTTTTTGTCTGCCATTTTTATACAGATGTCGATTTTTGCAAAGCGATACGCTGTGTCGGTGGTTTTGTGATCCGTATTTATCGAAAATATTCGATATTGGGATTCGAAATTTAGAATCTATCATTCGAGACGAATGATGAAACACGATGTCTTGTAAAGTTAACTTTCTCTCTCTGTTTCTTTTTCTTTCTTCGACAAAGGAAAGAATATATTTAATTAAAATTATAAAAACTGATATTTTTCCTTGAAATTTATTTTATAAAACTATCTTACAATAGTCCATCTTGCTAATTAAGGCTCGATTTAAATTCCGTTACGAATAGGTAATAATCCAAAGACTTCAAAGAATATTTTTCTGAAATTTAATACGCGCGCGCACAACCCGTAACATTCTCTATATTTCTCTCTAAAGAACAAGCACGTAGTTATTCTACGGAAATTAATTAAAACTCAACTGCATTCGTTTGCTATCACAAGTATTTCATAACGACGGCCGTTCTCGAAGCAGCTCAACAATCGGAAGAATGAAGCACTTTGTGGCCGACGATTCGTCAGTGCAATGTAATGTGAAGAATGTATGCCGCGGTCTTTCACGAGACCTTTTCTTCTCCCTTTTTCTTCCCTTTCTCTCGTCGAGAAACGAAGCGCGAGCACGCGATGATAATCTCTTGGCGCAAAACGCGTTTGCCGTGATCTCTTTTCTCAGAGAGAGGGAGATACACGTACAAAGGGATGAAACGAGAAAGAAAAAGAAAAAGAGAAATAATTGCCATTACGTACATACCACGGATTTATTCATAAACATATGGTGCACCGGCTGCACAAGTGCGACGTCATTCCCATCATGCAGAATTTCATCCTAATTTGCTGGTTTTGCTATTTTATTTTGCCTTCCATTAAGCTGCATTTAGGCCGACGGCGTTTTATGTTAATCATTAGCAAAAAAATTATTACATCGATCATCCGGACGATAATTACAGAATGCTAAAAATGCGAGACCGAAGCTCGTTGCAGAGAACATCTTTGCACTTATGTACTTTTACATCTTTCTACCTTCTTTTTTGTCCTCTCTCCACGTTGATGTGCACATAACTCGATAATAACTATTATTAATACAATTTTTCTTAAATTTACTCGATTTATAGTTCTGTTTGAGACGAAGTCCGCTTCGAAATCGGTTCACGTTCGAGTCTCCAAGAGCTTTAATCGTCCGAGCGAGAAAATTGATCACCGATATTAGATCAAATTCCCGCAAGATTATCGTGCTTAGCAACACTCTTTTCGTGAAATAAGAGAATTCATTCCTTGCTATCCTCTTCCTCTCTCACGCCTCCTTCCCGCGATCTTGTCATCCCATTTTCCCTCGCGTGCCTCCGCGTACGCACGCTTCCTTCACGTCACGCGTGACACTCTTCGCGGGCACACGCAACGCAACACGCATAACGTGCGAGCACCATTACGACTTTTAATTCGTGCCCCTCCCTCTTCCTCCCCGTTAATTTCATAGGCTTGGGGCCCGTCGGGCTCCCGACAACGTGTCTCGTGAAACGAAAACGTAGTAATCTCGCACGGGGACCGCGGGAGTCTGCTTGTAATTTATGCAAACGAGATTACGAGGAAGACGTCGTTCGTGGAAGACAATAATGAGATGGTTGATAGTAATGATTAATGCATGAATCCCCAGCTTATGCGAATATTCCGCCGCAGTTAGTACATTATACAGAGCTATTACAAAGTGTATTTAATATTCAACCTTCCTGCGTCGCTTATTGAAACGCTAATCATCAAAATGTCTCGACATACTTCGTATTGTCATTCGGACTCGCGCAGCTTGCGTCACGTTATTAATGCAAAACTCCCAGCGTTTTTTTTATTGTTATTGGAGGCTACTTGAATCTTGACTAGACAGTTGATGATCATCTATTGATATCTGTCGGTATAATATAAATAGAAATATAAATTTCTATAATAATATAAAGCACATAAAATGCGCGCGACGAGTTGGTACTCGAGACGCTTGCGAGAACTGGCTTGGTCAAGTGTTTCTCCAGTCTTGATTCGTCTTGCAAAATGGTATAATTTTTTATACACGCGACTAACGCGCACTTTTTCGATATACCGTGTACATGTTACCGGGCACGATGAGTCATTTAATTTTACAATCAAGCGGCCGGACTGTCGTTGCACCGTCGGCGGGAGGCTGGAATTAATACTTATTGCGACGGCACGTATATATGCGCGCACACACACCATGTGCACCGTGCAGTCTGATCGAGCTCGGAACCAATTTCGAAGCAATCAAAGTCGGTGCGGTCGTACATACATGGTATCTGCGCCGCGTAAGGCACATGGAAATACAGACCATTGTGGCGCGCGCCGACTTGATCGCATTCGGGAATGGAAATCTCGCAAATTAAAGCAACTCCCGCTATTACGTGCGGTAGGTACGTCTTCGAATTGCGGCACGTCGCACGTTATATGTTTCACGTATAACAGATACTCGGAGCGAGATTTAACAACAACGAACATTTACTCAAACACATATATATTTCCGGGTAGATTAGTAACGATGTTGGCCGATATCTTATCGAGCTAACTTGTTAAAACAGCTCAGTCATTGTACAACTTTTGCTTTAATAATGCTTATTATTTGAATTTTATAGTTTGAATCTCTGAGTTACGCTTTTACGTAATGAGGTAAAGTCTGAATAATTATTTGAGAGGATTAGCATTTGGAATCACATACATATGAGGCGCAAGTTCCATCGATCTAGAGTTTCATGTGCACATATTGTAGCACATATGCGAATGTTATACATAGCACTGCAGAGTATGGGTGTCACATGCAATTTCGTGCTCGAAATGTTCAGAAAAAAAATTCTGGCTGTGATTCAAGAGCAGGGTATGAATTATTAACCGGTAGAAGACAGCGATCGAAGGAGTGTAGCTCAATAAATAATTTCGCGGTTGCTCTCTTCTGGGTATCTAAAACTTTCGAAACTGGAACGTACGGCAATCTTCTTGGACAGCAATGAGTCTAGCTTTAGCGCTATCTCTCGGTCACATCGACGTCAATAATATAATAATTTCAAGAGCCGTCCGAGACAATCAATGAAGAATGTTCGAGTTAGTTAATACGTCGTCAGACACTATGAGTCTCCTGGTGAACACGCAACGCGACAATCGATTCTCGCGATATAACGCAGCGATGTCGAAGCGTATTAACGTTCAAACACACGTGAACGTTTTGTTAGCTTTCGTACGATATCAATTACCGTAAGTAAGAGATACGCGACTGTCCCGTGAGGCGCATCGATCAGAAAACTCGGGCTAATGTATGATGCATCGAACGTTTTTCGTGGGCGACTAAGTTCATAAATAATTTCATCGAAACTGCGAAGGAGACGGCAGGAATTCTGCCTGTTGAACCGCAAGCAAGACGTTATAGACCTCGAGCGTGGCACCGCTTCGGCTCAGCGCTAATTCTGGTTAACTCAACCTTCCCGTTGCCCATCTATAACGTAGATTGAACTTTAACGTCGAGGGTATGGAGGAGAAAGAGCGCGAAGGATCTCGTTCTTCGCCTTTCTCTCGTTCTTTTCCTCGCACGATAGACTCGGACTCTCTTCTGTGCGCCTGAAACCTTTAGAACTGAAACGTACGACAGACAGTTAGACACCAATGTATCCAGTCTTATCGCGCTATCTCAATCACACGTCAATAATCATTTCGAGCACTATCCGAGACAATCAATGAGAAACGATTCGAGGGTTCACAGGATTGAGGCTTTCGCCAACTGAGGAGTGAACATGAATGATGCAGCAGGAAAAGGAGAGTGTGCGACCGTTCAATGTACTTGAACGGTGAGTTGCATAATGAATCCGGATAGAACTCTCGCGGGTTCCAAGATCGTGCCAATTTCCAGTACGTAAATATTCAGGCATTCGTTAATGGATAACCGTGGTTACGCGTCACCTGACGCGCATAACGAGCGTCTACTTTCGTAATAAAATGATAACGTCGCGCTGATCGGAATTTGCATTTATAATAGACTGCAAAGAGCGAACAGTTATACTGTGATATTAACATAAACGTTATTTATCGTGGCACGCGAGAACGATATATCGAACGTTGATCCTTCACTGTAATGCCACGGATGGGCGTGGGATCCTATCATTAGGATCCGTGGAGGATCCCACGGGCTGCAATCAGGCGAGGTAAGAGAGGACGATGTATTACACTCCGTCTCTGTCTCACTGTGTAAATATCTGCACATTGATTCATGCACAGGAGTTTATTTGACATCAAATATGCCACTCGTTTGCTAACATGCGCGTGCTTTTTAACGAACATTTTTCATGAATAATTCTATAATTACAACCTGCTTGTTGCTTCCACGTTCTTCGATAAAGTTTGTTTCATTTGTAATTCATTTGTTTCATGTAATTCATTTAAGAGTTTTTTAGACCACTGAAATAATCCGAAAGACTTCATCATTTTATGAGATTTCTGCGATGCATCTTTTCGTCACCTTGGCACCGAGTTTGGATCGCAGAATACAAATATTTCCGCTCCACGGCGGGTAACGCGTAGGCTTGCGAAACTTCTATCTATCGCAAACGCACTCGTTATCGATATGGATATTCTGTTTGCGTAATGTACCGGCCGTCTTTACTATTCATGAGCGCGATGTTGATCGTGGCGACGAATCAACACGTACGTCTATCTGCGCGATCAAATAAATCGGCAGCTATATATTATACATCGAGAACTGCGAGAGGGAGTCGGAACCTTTCACGTTCGAGCGAGTTGGGGCATCGCTGGTGCAACCCCCGGTGCAACGATATATATCGCAGCTTGCCTCCTCCCGTTTAAGCCATCATCTCGGCAAATAGCATCCGCGCCGCGCGCACAAAGAATATACGAGTGCCCGTGACTTGTGTAATGGAATTAAATGTCAGGTCACGAGAGACTGGCGGAGCCGGTTGAGCCTATGCAGCCTCCCCGCGCTTTATTTCACCGCGAATATACACGCGTACGCCCGCGAACGGCGCACCTATTCGCCGTTCTCCATGGGAGCACCCGAGACCGGTATGTCCGAATTGTTCATCTGGCGCTTTTTACTGCCTGTCACGCGCGATCAAAGGGAATTTTGCATAGTGTGTTCGCGTTGCGGAATATCCCGTGGGAGAGAGACGACACGCTGTTA
Organism: Ooceraea biroi; assembly: GCF_003672135.1. Classification (NCBI taxonomy): domain Eukaryota; kingdom Metazoa; phylum Arthropoda; class Insecta; order Hymenoptera; family Formicidae; genus Ooceraea; species Ooceraea biroi. The sequence goes on from NC_039506.1 coordinate 7,244,834, forward strand.
CGCCGTTCCTTGTTTATCCGCGCCACCATGTAAGGAATATTACGAGACGCGCAGAAATTCAGATGTACGTTGAATCGAGATGCTTTTGGAAAGGACATGAGTCTTCGTGAGCTTAAAAACGGAGAGATGGAAAGGACGCAGATGTTGGGCTTCATGGGCTTGAAAATATAAAAATAGAGAGAACACAGATGTAAGGTCTTTATGGGCTTAAAAATGAAAGAAATATTGGAGAATCAGTAAAGATTTTATTTAGAGTCTTTGTTTATTATATTATTTGTTGCATAATGAAATAAGACCATTTTCACGAAATAATTCAAATTTTGCCCAAGAATGTTTTTTTGTAGAATTACTAATTCAATTTCTGAGAGCGAATAGTTTTATTATTCTTACAAAATGAGAAACACGAAAGATATTTGTGTGATAAATTCGCCGAGACATATTTGATTGTTTTCAGCTTCGTTTATAATCTGCATGTAGTTTTACATTTACATTTACAGAGAGTATTGTAATTGATTTTTCCCTTGAAAAAAAGGGACCGTGTACGCCTAGTGCTTTTTTAATGTGCACGAGGTAAATGACACTCGACGGAACGCTAATTGGAACATCGGGAAAAAAACGTGGAGGCAAAAATGCGTTTTAACAATGGTTGCATATCGCAACGAGCTCTCCATCGCGCTCGCAGTATATTACACATTCAACCTTTAACTTTTATGCCCGATCGCTTATCGAAGAGCAAGATATTTCTGTCGTGTATAAAAATATAATGCTAAGGATTATAAGGACAAAGAACCAACATGCGTGCTTTCGACACGTGATTCACAGGAAATGCCGCATTCACGTATAAATGCATAAATATTACTGAAAAGATTTTCAAATCGCGAAACGTCGTCCGCAATGTTAGATTATTAAATGAGAACTGCCTTTGAATTTTTCTATCGAAACTCTATTTTTTTTTAAACCCAAGGGATCGAAGGGTTAAAAGGCTGCGTTTGAGGATCTTTTGTGCGACGTAACGTGCATACAGAAAAGGCAACTTCTTTATATTTCACATCGCTGTGAGCAACCCTTATTTCGTAATATTTTTACTTGATACATGTTCAGAAGAAGAATTTTCTATAGTGCAGTTTCCGCGGTAGATTGCATGAGAAACGATTGCACATCTTGTTCCTGGTATGAAATTCCTTTCTCCCTTTCTCACGTCATGCAAATTTTTCCATCGTGCAAATGGTTTATCTCGTTACCGTTTGTTAACTTAGATTGCGCACAAGATATCGGAAATCTTATCATAAATCTTATAAGTACATCAATATTTCCAGTGCATTTTGTTCAACATTAATATTGTCAATTTTACTTGAAATGGTAAATTTGTTGGTAACGAAAAAGAGAGTGATGTAAAACGAGCTCTCTCCTATGACGTTTACCTCAGCAGTTACAGCATTTTGCCTTTGTCGGTGCCTTTGTAACATGACTTGTGTTAATTAAATTTTCTCGTGTGCATAATTATATTCGCAAAGTAATTCGAAACGAAGTTACGCGAGTTGTTTCTCGGATTTCTGCGTTTGCGAGTATGTCTTTTAACTTAATTAAAAATTCCTCCTATATAATTGTAGTAGATGGAGGGGATCGGTCAGACATCTCTAGAATTGTTTCTTTATTGCAGCATCTTGCGTTTGACGCGTCTTTCCTTATCGGTTAATTAAAAATGTACATAATTACTGTTGCGCAACTGACTGAAAGTTTTCCCTCAATTTTCTTAAATGAAATTTTCCTTCCCCTCATCTGCGATATCGATGCATCTCGATAGGAATTATAGTACTCTTGGGAAGTATAGACGAATAAAAATGTCCAATCTTTCTCGATAGAATTGTGAAATACGTATATTTTATCTGAAGTTGACGTGCATTCCTCTTCCTTGACAAGAAAAGGTGAGATGGAGACAAATGTTCTCACTCCGAAATTTCAAAGCTACAATAATTTCTGACTAATTTCCAGCGTTTCTGCTTGACATCGCTGATTGTATTATTTTGTGATACAATTATTGCTAACGTCTACTTAATAATATTATGTTTCGAATGAAATAAGCGCATATTGGATATGTTTATTAAAATTTATTTTGCGTTACTGCTTTAATACCATTTTAAAGAACGAACAAGATTTATTTATAAGGCAAAGGAAATTGTTTACTGATAAAGTTATTTTTAGCATTACTAATTTACGGGGAGATTTGTTATTTCAAAGGTCGTCGCACCTTCTTCGGACCTTCCTGGCCGCTGTATTGTACTTTACGAGATTTCGCTACATGGTACGTCAGGACTGCTATGATAAGATAAGACGAACATCGTAAACCGCTTTAAGCCACACGTTGCTGACGATTGAATTGCTTGGCGAACTGCAACGGTCTCATATCTGATAACACTATTGCAACCGATATTATACGCGATAACAATCAGCTTCAGTAAGTTTCAATCTTGGAGATAGGAACAAGATCCCAGATTTATCAGAATGACATGTCACTCGTGCGTTATGCCTGCCAATAAAATGTAGAAGATGAAGTGACATTTTCTTTTTAAGAGAGAGAGAGAGAGAGAGAAAAAAAAAAGAGAAAAAAAGAGAGAGAAAGAGGAAATCAGATGATATTTTATTTTCAGCTTAGAAATCTCATTCAAGTCGCACGCAGACGCGTGTCGAAGTGGAACACGCCGGAGATGAACAACCAGGCATTATTCACGCGCTTGTTCATCCGCGTGTTCGATTTCCGTGACGCGGATCGGCTTGAAAGCGACTGACAAGTCGCCGCGTGGCACACATTACGTGTTATGGCCCGTACGTGTTAAGGAGAAGCCGGAAGCGTCTATTTTCAATCGCACGTCAAGCACATCCGGCAATTCTCTATATTAGTACCGTACGTTATTCGAAAGATTCTATCGTGATTTGTCGCGTGAATACAATGCGTGTGCGCCCGCGCGCGTAGCTACGTATCAAATCAAACACATTGAAGTGGACGGCTATCTCGGCCGCGGATTAACACAATAACGTCGCCAGATAATCCTCTTATTAGACCGCCAATTTGCTTCTCACCGCCGCAAGATGCTCGCTGTCACTGGATCAAAAATACTTGAGTACAGTGCAAATACAAAATATGTCGTACAATACAATCACATATTGCACAAAATTAACGTAACATTGCTGGTAATAAGAGAGATTTAAATTAGATATTTTTATTTAGATTAGATTAGATATTTTCAAATATAAGTATTCTTTTTTTAACACGAAATGTATTATCCGTCGAAAATGCATAACTGTAATTACGTAGCTACACGATGCAGCGCTAAATGATAGATAATACAAAGTTAAAATACATAAAATTAAAATACAAAAAATACCGCAGGTGTTTCAAATGACTTGTAGGTCAGAGACAATTTCCATCGAAGCCGACGTGCTTCTGGCGTAAATTCTCACATTTCTCTCGCGTAAGAAATCGCGACTGACAGCGACGGAGATCCCGTTACTAGTTGCGTCATCAATATCGCCGCCGTTACCGCCTTTGTCATTACGATTGTCCGGCTTAATTGCCAGCGAGAGAAATGAAATCTCGCCGAGAAATCGATTCGGTCGAGCAATTGCACGGCCGAGCAATTCGATGCAATCCGATACCGCGGTGCCGAGATTGTTCCGCAATGTCTCGCGAGTACGTCGAAGTGTTCGGAGAACTGCGCCATTGTCGTTGCCTCCATTAATGCAATTATATGAATTGGAATCATTCTCTGTTGCACCGTTGTTCCTTCTCGACTCGGCCTCCTCGACGCGAAGGAGTTCTCAAATTTACGAGGCAAGAAAACGCACTACGCCTTCCTCGCGAGTTCTTTGTGTTTTCTGATGCCGCTCGAGCGATCGTGCCGATTTCCGGCTAATGGGTAGTATATTCATTGTGTAATTCTATCGTACAGTAGCACTGTCACGAGAATAAGCACGGCGAAACGACTATCGTGCGATGGAAAACAGGGTGCTTAAATTTTCATTGAGGAATAACGTCACAATTGTGCGCTTATGTATTCCTCTTGTTCCGTCATCGCACGCTGGGAAAATCGACGTTCAATCTTCTGAAAGCCCTCGTTCTGGCCATTGCGGCTGTACTCGGCTAAATAATGAAAGCACCGTTACCATAAAGCTAATATTTGACATTCCGTGGAGGGAAAAACGCGCGCGCTGATACGAACGGAATATCCGCCGCGGGCGCAATTACTGCGACTGCTGCTCGCGTAATTGTTTTTAAAATAATCGCTCAACGCACTCACCGGACCCTTTTATTTTATAATTAGAATAAAGCCTCCCGGCTTCATTTTCATCTACTTGCCAGAACAATTCAGTCCGCTTCGAATGTGTTTCCGTCAGAAGTGAAGGACTGGCGGTAAAAGTAAGCATCGTGCGTGCATCAAAACGAAAGCAATTACGACGGCGGATTCCACAACAGAGAAACGGATTTCCGTACTATTTTTACATTAATAGCGGCGCGCTAATGTTTATATGTAAGTTGCAACGAAGAGCCGTACTGCAAAAGGGGTAAAGAAAATCGAGTTTAACCTTTCAGTGGATCTCGAAGTTGCTATCAACTTCATCTCGCCACACACACACACACACACACACACACACACACACACACACTCTCTCTCTCTCTCTCTCTCTCTCTCTCTCTCTCTCTCTCTTCATGTTATCTTAACCCAGAGTATAATATTATTTCAGTGTCCAAGTATTTCATTAATGTGTGATGATATCGCGTCGTATAATATTTACCTACGCGATAAATATACTCATGGAAAGTAGTTCAGGATGCAATCGTCAAATAGACACGTCGCTATCGCAAAACTTCATTAAATGATGCTACTATGTCACGTGAATTAATATTTAATGTAGAGAAATGCTTTACATTAAGCATGGTAATTTATTTTTTTGTTACATAAAAGCAAGCAGATATTCGTATAAGATAAAACTGAATAAAAAGTAGAGTATAAAATATATATTGATATGTTATCCGGACATTAAAATAACATAATATATTCGCTTTTATGCTATTTTGCATGCAGTTATGAATCCCAGTAATTAAATTTACGTGTATGCAGCGTTTAAAATGAACGTACAGCAAATAATTTAATTTAATTTGAATAAATTCTTATTGATATCACGGAAAAAATAAATTATTATTACAGATGGATGGACGCTTGTTAATTGATCAATCAAGCAAACATTAGTACTGCGATTGATAAACTTTTTATTAAATTTTAATGAAACTATGTAGCAGAGATTCTTGATTGTGCCGTAGCAACAGTGTGTTGCGATTAATGCGACTTTCACTGGTTCGTAAAAATGAAACCACGCTTCCGGACGGACATTGCATGCGCGTTGCCTCGCTTTCCTTTTGCTAGCAATATCGTACACATTCACACAAACGAATTAGAGTGTGTATTTATATTATTAACTATTTTTAAATTAACTAAAAGAGATGGACACCCTCTTGGCCTGTATTTTTATTTAAAAAGCGACACAATTTCGAAAACTGTGTTAGAAATTTACATAAATCAGATAAATTAAATTAAATTAAATTAAATTAAATTATACATCAACAATAATTTCTAATAAATTTTTCACACTTTAACAAATTATGTCTTTTGTGTTCGTTATAAAGAAATTATAGCAATTACAAAGAAGACCATTATTGCCTTAATTAAGATAGATTGATCAACTTACTTTTAACTTATTTTTCAGAAAGAGTAGTATTTCATAATACATGCAGCAGCAACATGATCTAACAATAATTACATTAATTTTATGTTACAAGATATAACTTGCCATAGTGTCCCGTGCCGACACCAAGGTAATTTCGCCTAGATAAAGACAAATACCATTCTAATGAGCAGTTGTCCTTTAAATACCTACTGCGAGTGGGCGGAGGCTGCCAATGTGGCAATGAACGTCATTGTCAGGTATTATCAGACAAAGGGTCTCTCCGGTGACAACGACGGGACACATCGCAATTAATCGGCTAAATCGCGCCGGCGGGAACAAACCTGGGAACGTTTTCCATGGGACGACGTGGTCGTCGCCTCCGCGGGAACAATGCCCTCCCCGTAGTCAGTAATTCGCGATGCCCGTTTGCCGTTTTGCAATTGCTTTCGCGTGGCGCGGCTGACGTTATTCGTCTGTGACACAATGAACGCGCCAGCCTTATGAGAGATCGCATTACGACGCCGTTGCGCCTCTAATTAGCAACGACGCAAGAAACGAAAGGAATGACAGTAAAAAAAGACGCACAATAGAGCCGGTAATGCTAATAGCTCGGTGAATTTCTGCGTTTTGCGAATTAATGCGCTTGGACGTGCGTGATGTGGATATTTCATTCTTTCCTGCAATTTTCATTATGCCTCGCAAGCTTTTTTATATCAATCGCATATTAATTCATATCGCTATTAAAAAAGATTATTTTCGCTACATATGTTGATTACATATTGTACAAGTATTAAACGTATTAAAATCGCAGAGATATTGCACGCTTTATTGCTTACACGCTGGGATACTATTCTCGCAGAATCGAGATCTCGTTTCTCGCTGAAGGAGAAGGAGAGAAAGAAAAGAGAGAGATATCTTCATCGATTTCAATTGCTGCCGCATAAAGCGGAAATTTCGCAAAATAACACACGGATTTTACAATGTTTTATATAATCTATCCGCGTAGGGAATCCGGACTAGCAGATTTTCCCAGCACATGCGAAGCAAACATTTCGGCACGACACAGTGCCCGGCGCAAGCAGGCAAATAAACTAAAAGAGCATAATGGGACGTCATTGTTCGGCAACGCAAGACAAGGCCGTGACTCGTCATTGAATAATTGGACACTCGTATATTCGCAATGTTACCCGTAGCCTCGCCTCGCGCGTGATGCTGCTTGATGCGAGGCTCATCACGACATGATGGCTTGACGGAATAATCCAATCCGCATGGAGCATTTGAGAATGCAAACACCGGACAAACAGGGCAGTGATTTAAAAGAGAAAAATAAAAAAGGATATGGGCCAGCCACACAAGAGCGAAATGATATCGCGTGATATCACGTTTCGGCGATATCAGTAATTATCTGATAACGCGGCAGCATTCATTGTGACGATCGTAGAAATGTCTTTCCGATTATGATTTATCAGGGGACATTTTTCTTGTGAGTACTTCAAGTCAAAGTCTGAAACGACTGTTTGCAGTTGACCATGAACGCCACGAAACTGCTGTTCCGAAGAACTAATTACCGTAGGGTAATTAATTGCTTATTAATACTAAGTTTAATTGTGATGCACGGATGATGTTAAGTTTGATAGCATCTATCTTAAATAAATGCGATTCTTAAAAGTGGTATTGCAAAATATCAATATCTCGCTCTTCGAATATTTTCGAGTCTAAATTAATAAGATTAATTTAAATGAAATCTGTACTGTGTTATTTCCATTATTGTTTCCATTATTGAACTATTATTGTTAGTATCGTTTCTTCATTGTTATAAACAATGGTGTATACATTGATACGACTAATGGATGCACGAATTATATATTTCTTACGTAAATTACGCATTTTGAAAAAATGTCACTGGAACTGCACCTTGAACTACATGCAAGTGGTTCCGTTTGATGAAAGGAAAAAAAGCAGCGCGACAGGCTTTCATAAATTGGCCACCTGTTTAAGCACGATACCGGAAAGTTTCGGGACAGTTAGTCGACCGCTCATATTTACAATCGGGCGTTGTGCGGCTCGGCTAACAATAAGTTTAACGTGGATCCAACAGTCGAACGGAAACTGCGCGTCGCGGCAACTGAGCAAGCACACGAAGGTGGTGGGCGCGCGTCTTTCAGCCAATAAAGAGGATAATCATTGCAACGTTTCAGGAGTGACGTAACGTATTTCCCGACTGGCGTCAGCAAACGAACCAGAAAATAGCGCGATTGTCGTTTCCTCGCCTGGAGCGCGATAGAAAACGGCACGGTATTGCTTCCAATCGGAGAAAAGTTCTTTTGTGGCGTTTAATGAAAGTTCCTCCTGCACTCAACTTGATAAATCTTTGAGGAAAAAAGAAAGGAAGGTGAGAAAAAAAACCGCAAGAGAAATAGAAACTTTCGTCGTTTTTTCTTTTCAATGCGAGTTCTTGAGAGCACGATTGTTTTACGAAACAATGTGTGCCGATACGATCCAATTTTGAAATATTTTCACAAATTTAAGGAGTGTGACAGAGATAGAGAGACAGGATAAAGAGATACTGGTTGTCTTTTTTTTCTACACTTTGTAGAAATATCATTGATTTTACGCGATATACGAAGAAATTATTTCGCACATCTCGCTAAATGAATCAATTTCGTCTTACAAACTTGATCGTATTGCATTGAAACATTATTCGCGCCATAACCAGGCGATCTATTAATCATCCGCATGAAACTTCTCCAGCAGCGGCAATTTGCATTCTCAAAACGCATATCTGCATATCAGCCGGAGGCCGTAGCCGTAAAATGCAGTGCACGCGTAATCGCTCATTAATGCAAATTCGTCGCGACTGGGAGCGCAAAACGTGCGGGCGAAACAATGGGGAAACTGGCCGAGGACGAATGAATCGATATCCGTGTGTCATTCCGTCATTTGCTTGACATTCACGTTGCATCACGTTGAATTCATTCGATTGATAACACTCGCCGGCCACTCCCACCGCGCAGTTTTATTTCACGGATGCATCGCGCGTAGCGCATCTCATTGCAACCTGTAACGAGAACGATTCTGCGTTTGAATCCAAGTGTAACCAATCTTCTCGTATTAATCACGATCCTATTAATCACGACCGCGACCGACATCGTTTAATAGCGATGCCAGTATATCCGCACGTATCTGTGAAATGCACGCTTATGTCGATTTACCACGCGTTTGTCTTTTTCCTTCCGTTTTTCCGTTTTTCTCGCACCGCTTATTGATTTTTTTCCTCTTGTAATTGGGTTACGCGAAAAGTATTTTCCTCCCCCCTCGAGGTTATCCGTAATTGGATTGGCACATACATTTTAGTTGAAATGACAATTAACCATGCGTTGCGGCTGATTCGGTCAAATGTTCGTTTCAATTTATTTCGCGCACCGCATTGTTCGCATATGCAATCTTTTAAACAAGATAAATATATTTTTTTCGAATAGGTTCTCTCCGGAATTAAAATAACCGACCTTTTCTCGTTCACGTTGTAAAAGCGGATTATTCTAGCAAACAAGCGCGTTAGATTTCTATTTCAATTAAAGTGTTAGAGGTGAGATTAGCACAGGCTTCGAGATTTCTTTCAGTTAACTCGAATCGTTCGCATTGGAGCAAAAACTCAAAGAAGATTAAAGCATATAACCTGTGCGCTATTTGCCGTCTACTTAGCACCGCGCTTTCTCTATGTCTTGACATATATTCGATCTATTCCACGTGTGATATATTCAGTGTTCTATATTACATAATGACGTCAGAGACGGAAATAAATATAACAACTGACACAAATTGAAAATGTCATTAAATTAATTCGCGCCGATATGCTTGTAATAATTTCAAAATGTAATTTATGGAAATCTAGTCAAATTGATTTATAAATTAATGCTGGTTTTTATATAGATTTTTATGCAAGTTAATGCGAATCGCATTTGCGCGATAGAAATCTCCGAAGCGTATAATTCTAAACGACACTAAACGTGCGCCTTTGTCCGCGCTCTTTCCTCATCAAAAGTTTCTCACGATGTACCAATCGAGTTCAGGTTTCAAGGAAATCCATAGCGCCGATAGATGTAATACTACGGATCACTCACTTTATAACTTTTATAATTAAAAACTAAACTTGAAACACCATTCTGAAATGTGAAGTCATTCATCTTTTTCCCATTATGCAAACCTCGTGCCATGAAATAATTCAAACTAAATTCTGAACTTAAATTCAGCTGCAACTCTTTATTCTGTAAATTTGATTTTAAATTTGTTCTTCAATATCACGCACAGTTATTTAATAAATCACATAACTATTACAAAATTTGTTACACATATAAAATTTGTACGCATATATAGGATAAATCAAACAGATACCGACATTAATTATGATTTTCAAGGACAGCGTCACGAGAAACATATAACAGCAAACTAATAATTTCTCCCTAGAGGCACATACAACCGACCGAGCATCGAATACAATAAATTTCAGGCTGAAAGCTCCACGTCGCAGGAAATAACTTCCGGATGCGCTCCCCGAGACATCCCAGAACATCTTTATTCTACAGTGCACCTCGCGAACGCCACTTACAAAATACCGTTAGCGCCGTCGCGTTGGGACTGGTCGTCCTGGTGTCCAGCACTTCGTGGCCACGAGCCACGAAGACGTCGTGACGGATGCAGTCGAAGTTAGTGGAGCATACAGCCACGCATCCGGCGAAGCATCAGCCGCGGCCAACAATGGGGCACAAAGGGGGAACAGGTGGTCACGCTTGGCCGAGCCGCCATCCACACACCATGCTTAAGACCGATGGTTCTTCTTTCTCATAGGATGCTCGGTCGAACACCCTCGGTGCACGGGAATGTAAATTTACCGAGGAAACAGCGTACACGCGGACACCCAACGCGACTTTGCCGTCATGGGAAAAAACGAGCGCATTCAAAAGGCAGAGCAAATTGGCCGCATCATACTAAACACACTACATGTTGATTAAGATCGCGACTGGAATCTGACCAAGCTTGATCTGATAGCAGGCAGGCTATCTCCGAATTGGTCAAATCCCAATCTCTAAATCGCAATATCAGTATGTAATGTGTAGCTGGTGCAAGTTGAAGGAAGAAACGCGCACCCTGAATTAATATTATAGAAACGATAATGCGGTCGAGTGGATTAATCGCTCTATTTGTATCGCGATATCTGTGCAACGTTGCAAAACGTTATTTATAATTTTCCAGTCAGAGAACGGGAATTGGTAAACACGAGAATTATGTTTCGATATATCGCCGTTTCGATACATACATATGTTTAATGTTCAATATTGTATTGTTTATTTATTGTTGACTGTTGTATATGGAAATCTGGTATTATTAACGCCGCATGTAAATCGTCATGTTTTAATGGACCATCAGAAATGATTCGCAAATATATATCATGGACATATTTATCGACCTGAAATTCTCCGTAAAAGCTGTATCCCTCATTTAAAGCCGTAAAATGCGGCATTGTTACGAGACGGAGACCATAAACCAAATTTTTAATACTGTTTGAGATGATATCGGGTATCGTTAAAGCCGCACTCTTTGTTTCTCAGGTAGACTTTCTTCCCGTGTTTCGTCGTTTCGCCGCACTTTTATGAAACTCTTTGAATTTCACTGTATCCATGACGCTCTTACGAGCTTTATTGCACCCCTGCGCACAAAAAGGATATTGCGGCTTCGTGTGGATGCCGCGGCGAAATAATGGAGGCACGCTCAGAGAGAACGCAATCACACGCGATCATCTCTCTCGACTAACCGCTTTCTCAAAAGTATTTTGTTGAAGAACCGCAAAACGCTGGACAAAGGCTGATAAAAGGCAATTGGAACAGTCGGAGTACGCGTAAATCGTCGGATTTTACGGTTTCAACACTTAAACCTCCCAACAAATTTCGAGCATAAACCCGTGTGACAATTTTAATTTGGTTCTTTAGATTAACGTAGCTATATATCGTAATAATGATATTTTAGTTTAATTCAATATCTCTCTAAACCGTCGACAAAATCACTCCTACTCGAGTTATTAAAACTATGTACGAGTGACGCGATAGTTCAAGCCTCAATAGAATCAATAGATGATTCGAATCTCGCAACATTACAATGCGATCTTTCTCGCGCGCGATATTCACGATATTTACAACACATCACCGTTTGAGACGAGGCGAGAAAGTGCACTGGAAAAAATGTAGGAGAATTTACACGCTCGAGATGCACAAGTGTCTGCGTGTAACAATGAGTCTTTAACTATCCCGCGATTCACGGGGGTGGTTCTATTAGCACGTTAATGAAGGAAGTTGAGTAATGCGAATCTATGCGGACGTGCTTGTGCATGCGCCTGGGACTCGCGCTTTGCAGCCGAGGAAGAGCTCATAGAGGCACGGGGGCACGAGAGTCTGATGCGCCAGATCGCCGAGAAATGTGTTTCACTTTTCCGTTCGCGATGACGGCGGATCCGACATTGCGCTTCGCTGGTAAACGGCGCTTTCCGTAGCGCATCGCTCGCGGCTAAGAGAAAGTGCAACGTTTTCCATTAAATTTCTACCGAAGGGCAATGTTTGCCGAGTATTGAAATCTAGCACGATATGTTTCAAGTGTCGAATAAATAAACATAAAGTGTTTTAGGCATCTTGCACTGGAAATCTTCTTGAGTTCTTGAGGAAGTTCTTTAAAATGCTGTATCATTTTAAAAACAAAGTTTAGTTTTAGGATTAATAACTGTTAATTGTAAAGGTACAAGAGCTAGTATTTGTTACAAGTATTTGTTTTCATGGTTTTACCAACTTGAGGACGGACGCATGATAACATGAACATGAGATGAGATCGCGTGGCTTGTGATTATCTCTGACGTCTTATTAATAAAATAGGAGTGTTGCAACGTCAGAGTGCATTTCGCGCGACACGCGACGACAGGCGGTTTCTTCTACACACGGGATATCCGCCGCCGTGATTCACAGCGGTACGGATGGATTTAAAAGCTGAGTACAAAACTTTCTACTATCTCCCGATATGTTTTATGTCTCGGATGAGACAAACGACGCGGTGGCCCGAATTGCCGACGTAAAAAGGTCTCTCGCGACGGATGGAAGAGCGGAAAAGGTCCAATCAACGAAGACAAAGGAAAATGCGTCCTTTATGTATCCCACTTTTCGTAGCAGAGACTACCATTGAACCGTCATCCGTTGGACCCCTATGATCGCTTTGCACCGCTGCGGCGGATCAATCCGAAACAGTGGCAGTATTCATCGTGAAGCAGAAATGCAGGTTTATAGCAAAAGGTTTCAAATTTGCGTGCAAAACAGTTTTGGAATTTAATGATATCACTTATGCTTGCCTGGAGGAAGATTAATTGTTTATCAGTTATTATCAGTCAATTTCATTGAATTAATTGCCGCTTGTTTCTCAGCGTTGTTATTAAGATGATAATTCTGAAGTGTGTCAAACATCATCGCAATCACGTACAATGTAATCTACCTGGAAGAGCATACATTCGCGCTCATTGCCCGCAAATTGTAGTATTGGTTCCGGTGGGTTATCGCCCTCACTAGGGGCGTAAGTAAAGCGCGCACGTTTGCCAATACAGGAGGATGATGATGCATCGCGTATGGAGGATCACATCAGAATAGCCATATCGTCCGATCGCGCGATATTGGCCAGTCCGTGTGACGATAAACAGCGGAATCCGGAGCTCTGGGCAAACGCGTCCAGGGGATGAGCAATCCCCCGTAGATCGATCAGTTTCTCTGTTCGCCAGTTGCCACAAAGGGAAGGCAACATCGAATTCAATGCACGAATGATAACGTACGAAACCGTGTTGCACCAAACGACGAGGCCAGTCCCCGAGGCGCGGACCAACTTGTACTAATCTAATTGACAAGCCTCGAGGTCGACCTCCTTTGCCACTCTGTCTAGCTGAATGGTCCCCGCGGGCTACGTCATGGACGATGTAACCATCTACGAATCCCTTACATACGCGTACTCGCTTCATTTTCACATGACCAAGGGCGCTTCTGGCTGCTTAATGTCACTCATACAGCTGACGGCGTAATCCTTCCATGCGCTAATTAATTGAAATGCCGGGATTTCTTCATCAGCCTCGTATCTCGCGCGTGTTAAGTCGGTTCCTCGCAGCGCTCGCTCTTGTGCGGAAAGATGAAAGATAAAAGCGTGTGTAACTAATGCCACTCCAGGCGATTATTTTAATAAATAAATGTAAAGCGCGCGATGTTTTATCGGATTTATCTGACGCAAGGACAAGGATGAAGTCTCTCCTATTTTTCCATATCTTTCCACGAAACGCAAATACGCGCGCATCTCGCTTGAACAAGAACTAAAAATGTATCCACGTGCTGATGCATCGCGCGGACATTTTCCCACGTGGTTTGCATGCAGCGCGATCAAACGAGATCTGAATTCGCTCGGAACGCATAAATCGCGAACAAACCTCCTAGTCAATCATACGCGCCGTTAATTACGCGCGAATACCATGGTAGACAAGCATCGTTTCACCGGGGGATTGAACTCCCCATGTCACGCGTCTTCGCCAGTGCGGCAACTTCCGATTTTCAGTGGTGTTTTATGAAGCGTCCCTTATTGGACCATTCGACACACTGCCATGAGCTGCCCATGGAATTTAATAGATACTTCGGACGGTTCTCCCCGGAATCTCATGCCGAACTAATAAGGAAATACGATGCGAGCTTGTGTGACGTGGCTCTGAAATAAGGATGATAAAGCGGGACATAGTCTCACAGAATGAAGCACGGTAGGACTCGTAAGCCAGCTTTATTCCAGTAATTTGGAAGAAATAGTGATACACGTCACGGCACATGACGTGGCTAAAAAAATGCGTGAAAATTGAATTTTCGTATGTATCCACTTCTCTTGATATTGCATAACGTGATGTAACGTTTTAAATGAGAAAGGATCATGATTTTTGCGAGTTCGTGTGGGCGAACGAGATTGAATTTTACAATGTGTACTGTTAATGTGTACTGGATGCTCCTGAATATTTTATCAAAATATTTTATAATAAGTAATTGAAATGTTAAAAATATTTTGATTTGCTTACACAAATTGTTATCAATTTTTCTGTGAAACTCTGATACAGTCGAGACTTCTGCAATCAGTACAGCGTTAATACATTAAGCTACAACAGATGTGCAGCCTCTGCAACGACCATAATAGACCTCCGACATTCGCGGGGATAGATATTGTACTTTCTACGATTACTTTCTACAATTAAAGCTATATCAGTACGTGCTCGCCGAACGATACCACTGCCCGCAGCGAACGTGTTCGTATAGCAAACGAGGCGTTGAATAGCGGTATATATCAACCTACATATTATGGAAATTGAGTAAGTGCGATCGGACTTTAATGCAACTCTGTTTCTCTCACGTCGTCGACCTGATCGTGAGTGTCGAAGTTATCACGAGGCTCTTGTTGCATCTCTCTTGCCATCTGCATCACGCAAATATTACATAACTCAATATCACTATGGTTTATGTATATGAAAATTAATCTATGAAATCCTTTTCCAATGTTATCTTTTTCCAAGTTTTGTTATCCAATATAATCGGATCTGTACGACGTTGAATTATTATTATACTTTCATATTAATTTAAAACCGATAAGGATAACGAGGCGATATTTACTGCCCGATATCCTGTAATCGATTATCCTTGATCGAGGTTCTACATCTGTGTAGAACGTTGCAAGGCTCGCGCGAGATAGAAACTTTTAATAAAGCCTCCATGCTGCATTGCGGATCGGAGTTTTATGTTATACCCCCTAAGGTGAGCAGGCTCGTAAACGAGGTCATCTTCACAATGTTGAAAATTGTGCCTGCGTATGTGTATAGCGTCCTGTATCCATTTCCAAGCTCTTCTCGGTCGACATTTTTTCTTGAATTTTAATCAGCGGCGCGAACTCCTCCGCATACTAATATCGCTAATCTACCCGAAAGACAAAATATTTATACGTTTTCTTTTTATTAAAACTTTCACGTTCACTACTGTGTCACTATCGAAAGTTTTGGAATATTTTATAATTTTCTGTTGACTGTGTTTTATTCTTTATTATTGGATATGAAACCAGCAGATATTATTGTCAATCTCAATTTACACAAAAATGTCACATATCCGCTTTCACATATACTCAATGGATATTTAAAATATTCCGTTGAAAAATACTCGAGAATATTTAATTCCAAGCAGACTATCGGACAGTTACAAAAATAAAAATGTTTTCGACAGACATTTATAGCACATGCTGTATGTATGTTTCTATAAAAAATTGACACGAACATATAGTGAAAAACGAAATTGTGTTATTTGTTGCAGAATCGAGCGAAAGGATCTAACGGACAGAAATGACTCGCAGAAGACCATCCTTCCTCATATTAGGAGTGTGCACAGGTGAGTTTTATAATTTAAACGCTCCTCATTTTTCAAACTACCCCTTTATTTCCTATAAGTAATAGCTTGAAAGTGAGATTAAAAATGTATGCAAAAAATATGGATCTTAACGTTCTATCGCGTTATGTCAAAGGAGATGAACAGTATTTTAAGCGGATTTTGCAAGCGATTATTTCGAGTCGTATCGCGCGCATTACCGTCCAGAAGAACGATCGGATAGCATCTCTCGGTTGCATCCTGTTGCATTGTGAACTCGTGATGTAAAGCCTGCCAATCGAGGTGACTGCACCAAGTACTGTTAGGTCTACTGCTACGCGCCCGCCTGCGAGTTAACTGTAACTCACAGCTTAACAACAAAAATCTTCCCTTCCACCACACGATGGGCCCGTCTCACCTCTCGCGTTTATCGTAAACCTGAGCATTTCTTGATCTAAATCTTGTTCCTCGAACACAGAGCGGGTACAGAACTCTGTGATGGCTATTTAAGATAGCAGTTAAAACGGCATCTTATTTTTTTCATTAATTTGTAGGTTGAAATATAAATATGTTTGTGTGTTTAGAAAATTAAATTATAGGATTTGAAGGTATTTCTTATCTTTTGTTTGAATAATTTAATAAGCGAAAGGTAATAAAAGAAATAGCTATCACAAATGTCTTAATGTCTTACTTTACAGGATAAACAGATTGTATTTGTGTATAATTAGTGTAACATTTTTCAATTTTTTTATAGTGTAAATTTATTTTTGATACTGCGATGATTGTGATAATTTATTTCGGGAAATAACAGGAAATATAAGAACATTGGATCGAAGAAGATGATAATAATAGAAACTTCGCGAATTTAGTTAATTAGCTAGATTTAATGTTCGCAAAATGAGGTGCATCAGTCAGTGACGCAATCAGTAATGACGCGGGCAATTATTTTAATGATGTTTTCAACGTGCGAATAATTAAGCATTCGCTAACTACGAAGAAACTGAAATAACTATTCTTTTCTTTTTAATTGTACTCTGATAGGAAAAACATCATATTAACTACAAACAATTACGTATTTCAGATGTATTTTAATTAATTTTCTACTTAGACATATTAATTAAGTAAAATACTATGTGATTATAAAACAATATGAAAATTTTCACTGATTACAAAAGAATTGCGTAAACATAAATCAACGACTTGGGAAATGTCTATTGTTAAAAGCTACAATGCAAGCTATCCGATGCAAATAAATAAATGATTGCGTATTGCAATTATCTTGTTGCAGAATTATATAATTTCGGGGTATAGAGATACAAAATGAGATTAAATTAATTCAAATTTGATAATGTTGAATAATACATCACCAATTAAATGTCAATCAATCGAAATGCATAATATCTGTTGGAAAAAATACTTTGTTATATAAACATTACGCAATAGCTGCTTTTCTAGACACGTTGCTCAATACAGGATCTAGAGAGCATAGAGAAGTACCATTGACACGATGATCTATCAAGATAATATCTAAATATACATTGCACATATTTATGTCATTTTCATACAGGATGTTCGCTTCATTAAAGCAGACTTTAGTTATAGAGTGTTTTAAAAACTTATTTATTAAATTTACATTTTTTAATATATAATTTCTCCGCGAGTTATGAAATTTTGAAAGCTCGATTTAAATATCAAGGAATACAAATCCGAACAATGAGAAATGGAGACTCGTCTCTTTTGAAGTAAAACAGATAAAGCGGATTTTTCTGGATTTCTGGATTCTGGATTAAACTGGATTTAGAAAATCGGTATTCCACCGTAAAATCTTCAATGCTCCTAGCAAATGTACCAGAGGTATCGAGGTGCAAAATCAGGTGGAAATCAGGTAGAAAATTCTCGCTGTGTACGAGTTCGCGCGTCAACGAAATAAATATTTATCTCGGCTTCAGCGTGCTCTCGAGAGGAATGGTCGTATCGATCGTAGATCGGCAGAACACGAGGACATAGTCAAAGTCTCTGCATAATTCCGAGGTCTACTTAATATTCAAACGCATGCCTCTCTCGCCACGTCGTGTGTCCGTGCCGTGCCATAGAGCCGCGCGGTTTTCAATTTCCCGTAGAGAACGCAAACCGTATCGCAGGATCTCCCGTGAAGAGAACATTCCGAGGGAACTCGCCGGCAATTCCACGGGCAACCGGTTTTTCGATCCATTAAACGCCTCATCTACGCCCGCTAGATTTTTATTGCGCTCGTGCGCCACGCCAGGAACTAGTTAGTCGTCGTCATCGTCGTCTAACGAGCACAACTTCTGTCTGCCGTACGTCAATACTCATTATCATGATCCAATGTACCATCAAATGTGCAATTGGGCACGCACCGAGCGAGTAAATCGAGCGAATGTCACGCCTCGAAGGTAGCTTGACGATCTTAGAATTGAATATTCCGCACATTTTTATTCCGAAGAATAAAAGAGTTGCTAGTATATGTGTGTATCAAAAAATCGTTATCACGATAAGATATTACACATTCAGAAAATAATTTAACACAAAGTAAGAATCAAACGTTATGTGATTTCAGGCATCTTTTTATTGCTCTTTGGTGTTGTGGTTGCGGAGGTCACGGAAACGTCGGCTGCGGTATCACAGAAATCCGACTCCCAGAAAGGGCCAACTCCCCAGGGAGACACGACGATTCTGACGAGAGTCTCTTCAGTCTATCAGAACCAGTCGACTGTAGGAAAGGACGAACGAAATATCGACCCGACGAAACGAAGAACTCACGATGGCGAAAACGGATCACGCGACAGTGCCAGCAGTGATGAGAGCACGAGTAAGAACGGAGATAAAAGCGATGTGTCGATGGCACATGGCGACGCGCATTCACACGCGACAAAATCTAGCGATGAATCTGACAGTTCCTCGTCATCGGATGGAAGTAGGAAGCCGAGACACGGCGAGATCGCTGCGGAAAGCTCCGGGAAAAGTACGAGCACGAAAGCCATTTCAGAGGACCCTCTCAGGTTCTCCAGAACGAACGAGCTGACTGCGGCGACCACAAAGCCGGCTTTGAACGACTCGAAGCAGGACAACAAGAAAAACTTGGAGAACGCCACGCTCGGAGAATCTTCCAATCGTGAAGGAATATCGAACACTACTAAGATCGTTCCAACGAGCACGAAGAAAAACATTGTCAACGAGGAGTTAAGTGTTGTAAAAACATCCGAACGCACAGAGGAAGAATCTCCTGCCAAGCATGAAGAAAAGAAGAATGCAACTGTTTTGAATAAAGAAGAGGCAGCGACAGTCACGTTCGTCGGAAATTCCTCATCGACGGCTTACAAATCGATATCGGGAGACGCGAAACTCGACGAAACGAAAGAAAAGGTGACAAAGTCTGAATATAAGGAGTTTATTCCAAAGATTGAGTTGAGGAAGGACGATGACGCAAGCAGCTTGAAAGAGAACGCGGAGGATCATAAATCGGAGGATCGCGATCGAGAATTGACAACGGTGCGCGGCGTTCAGCGCGAGGATTCCCCGGAGTCCAAGAGAGACGCGAACGATGTAGGAACGACAGCGTCCGAAGCGCTCGATCTGGAGAAGATCGACGAGAAGGTACACGAAGGGACCATCTCGTTGATTAACGACACGTTCGTGAATTACAATCATTTTTACAAGACTTTGATGGGGAAGGATCCCAAGAGCAATTCCGTGAATCAGACCGCTGACGTGAATGGTTTGAAGGGCAACCCGAAG
The DNA here is from genome assembly GCF_003672135.1 of Ooceraea biroi. Taxonomy (NCBI): domain Eukaryota; kingdom Metazoa; phylum Arthropoda; class Insecta; order Hymenoptera; family Formicidae; genus Ooceraea; species Ooceraea biroi. The sequence continues at coordinate 7,264,753 of NC_039506.1, forward strand.
GCAGAAGTGGAAGTCGTTAAGAACGTGACTCACCTGCCGACACTGAAGATCGTGGTTACCGCAGACGATACCACGAAAAATGATTCTCACTCGAACGGAGTGAACAAGGAAGTCGTTTATAAGCATAAGACTGACGCGGTGGATGAACACCGTGAAAATCAGCAAAAAGAAGACGCTTCAGTTTCTAACGCAACGATCGAGAGTACAGATGAAAGGCGGAAACTGCTTGGAGAACCGGAAAGCCAGGTGAAGTTGCCTGAAACAACGACTCAGAGCGCACGACGCGAGGAACATACCTTGCCCGTTCCTGCAGCCACTCTCAGTCCAGTTCCGCAAGGTAGGACCATCGGTTTTTCCGGAGTTAACGAGTTCCCGAGTATTGAAGTGAAATCTACAGCCTCGACGAAGGCCAATAGCGGATCCGAAGCATCATCAGCGTCGCTTGGTGCAACTCCAAGCTCGCAGAATGGTTCCAAGGCAGAAAAAATAGATCAAAAACCTTACCCTTACGTGAAATCTAGCCGAGAATCATTTCAGCCAACAACAGTAGCTGGTTTGAAACTGGAGGGTGGCATTACCGAAGAAACGTCAGCTTACGAGAACACGATCGGGAGAGGAGAGTCCGAGAAGAAATTTATTGTGACGGAACCATCAGTCGTGATGGAGAATAGCATCCAACAGCAAAAGCTGAACGAGAAAGGTGTAAATGAATCTACGAATTCCACGACGGAGAGGTCTCTCCCATCGGCAACGACTATCCTAACTATTTCTGCCGATGCCGGATCAACAAACGGAACTCTTCCAGAGAAATTTAACGGTAGCGCGAAGGCTGCGGAGATGATGGGTTCGGGATCGAACGGGAACGACGTACCAGGTGCAAAAGAGAAGGAGAAAGTGACTGCACGTAGAGACGAGGAATACGACGTGACGGGAAATGGAATAACGGAAGTCAGCCTGGCTCCGGACGGCAAAGCAGTGAAATCACATTCCGATGCAGCGACAGAATCGTCAACATCGCGTGTCACGGCAGCCCCGCCGAACACGGATATTCAGATGGTACCGGAAGAAGCCATGATGATTCGGTCGACTCTTGACGTCACGGAATCCACGATAGTTCCTTTGAGCAAAGACCTAGCGATAGAAGCGAACAAATCCACAACTTCGATGACGCCGACGGCAGAAATCAACAGGAAGATGGTCACGATGGTTCTCGAAAACTCCACGGAGTCAACACCGAAGACGAACATCACGCTCCACCCTCTCTCGAGTGCTAATCAAACCATCGAACTTCCATCCACTACTTTGAATCCCGATGAATCTTCAGTCCCGACGACAACATCCATCGAATTCGAGTTTGTCGGTCTCACGGAAGCGATCTCTTCGACAAGTAATGCGACCGAGAGAGGCATCGAGGGGCGAACTTTCGAGGAGCAAACGATGAAGACGACCAATACCATGAGCATAGAATCATCCGTGACGAATAACTCAACGGAAAACGCGGTTACCACGATGAAGCCTGAAGAGTCCACGGAACTTCCAGCAACGACCGAGGACGGTACACCGACGACGAATCAAGTGTCAATCACGTATCACGCGGACAACGAGACTGAAGCTAAGGAACTTCCGGTCACGCAAATCACTCCCGAGGATCGAAGTAATCACACAGAGTCCGCGAGCAACGAGATTACCGTAAACCCCATCGACCCCATCAGCGGCGCTTCTGGCGTTACCGAGGATCCTTCAGGATCCAACGATTCGAATTACGATGCAAATGTCACCGAGATCTCCGCACCAGGCGTGACAAAGCTTCCGCCGAATACGAGCGTCACAACATTGTCGTCTACAACGAACGCTACTAAGAGCCCTCCAGCTTCATTCTCTACGAGTACCTTGGAGCCGAGGGTTCTCTGGAGTACATCAGCTTCCACGGAATCGCCTGACGAGGATACAACGGAGAGTATTCAGCCCTTTTCGCCGGAGGAGATCACGTTCGTTAAAATAGTCATCGAAGGCACTCTGCATGATATCTGTCCTCGACTGCAGGACCTGAGAAAGGCGCTCGCAGACGTTCTCACGAATGGCATGGATAAGTAAGTGATTTCAGGAATTTTTTTCTGAATATCAATTCTTCCGAATCTACTGTATCAAATATGTATTGGTCATATATGTAAGAATTGTGCATATCAAATATATGTACACGACAATGTATATTAAATATGTATACATATCGTTTTAACATTGAAACTTTTACGCGATCTTATGATTAAATTATGCTACTTATTGCAATATCAATTTAGTGTCTACTTTTAATTACATTTTCGTGGAAAATTATTGTCAACTGTATACTTGTTATACAGTTGTTAACTGTATACTTGTGTGGTACATGATGTTGAACATCTTGCAGACTGGTGTTGCCAAACCAAATCATCATTCATCAGAACCCGTGCCTCGAATCGGCAAACTCTTCGCCGACACCTATGGAAGTACCACTAACTTCAATCTTGGTTTATGTCGTCGACGAGGACGGGAAGTTCGACGTCGTCATGACGAAGATTCTACCAAGTTTGTACAAGGTGTCTCCCAACTTCCCAGTGAGAGTAAGTTGAGAAAGGAGGATAGAGCGGAGAAGATCGGAGCGCGGGATTAGAACACATTAACGCGGCTTTTGGTACCTGTCGAAGATCAGCGAAAGTCCATTATAACTCTTTGCCCCGTTCTGTCTCGTTAAAATGTAATCCTTCCGATAATGTTTCATCTACTCGGGAAGAGATTTCGTTAGCAGATGCTTCTACGAAGCGACCCGTCTCTGTTAACTATCGATCGTTGCTGTCAATTTGTTGCGTCACGTCAAAATATTATAATTGTCATATCGTATCCGACCGATGACGGAGTGACCGACAGAATATCTCCATTAAATTTCCTCGGCTCATCCATTTCTTCTTTCAGATACACAAATTTTTATTGGTACCGGAAGCGGATTCTGGCAACGCGATAGCTGTCGTCATAGTCTCTTCCGTGGCCTTCATCTGCTTAGTTCTCCTGGCCGGGCTGCTGGTAAGTGTCTCTCTCGCATACTACGATAACTGGAAATCCTATTTAACTTATGACGAATGTTGATATTTACACTTAGCATCGAATTATCTCCCGTGCGAACTTACACGTAGAATAAAGGACACTTCGCGCGGAACACGCTTCAGAAATTTACTACGCACGCACTTAAATTCAACTCGAGTCTCTCGGCGGACGTTTTGCATAGAATCATACACAAATTGCAACGAAAGTCTCAAGCGCTCGAAGCGTTCTTGCAGAAGAGCGCTGTTCCGTCTCGTTTTGAAATTCTGAATGCGCATGCATCCTTGTTTTCTCACGTTCACGCATTACGTGGCACGTTGAGGTGAAGAATCGAAACAAGAAATACTAACGTTTCAAGATTCAGCTGCGCAGGTCCGCGAAAATCTATGTTCACTGATGTAGCCCGCTGCGTCGCGCTTGCATGGCGATAAACCTCTGTTTATGAGGTGTTACGTGTCGGTGTCTCCATCCGTCCATCTGTCCACACTCATAATTCTCTTCCACAGTGTACGTAATAGTTCATGATAACATGTACATATGTGTGTATGTCTTTACCTGGGAGGCGAAAGATACGATGGTGTCTTCTTCGTCGCAGGGCGATGACGCGATAATACACGATGCATGCATAACATTTCACGATAGGGTAGATTCTTTCTGCTTTCTTTGTAGTAATGCGATTATCATATAATTTAATTGTTCAGACAGAATCTATTGTTTCAGTCGCACTTACTTGGAACTTCATCAATGTGTGTATGTGTGTGTGTGTGTGTGTGTGTGTGTGTGTGTGTGTGTGTGTGTGTGCGTGCGCGCGCGTGTATGCGTTCACACTGCGGTAAATGCAAGTTAATGATTTTATGAAAAATCAAGAGCCCTGCATATAGAATATATGCATAATAAATATATCTTATGCACATTTTTATTTATTTTTATGTTGCCATATCATATTAAAAGATCTATAACTGCGAGATTTGCTTTTTACGTACGGTAATGCACCGGAAACTTTGCGGATCTCTGAAAACTAGCAACACAACGTTAATTAATTGTGAAAAATAATGGTGACTCCGGTCATTTTCCGCGGCCAATAACCAACATTAATACCGTGCTTACAGAGCATGCGATGATTAATTTTAACGAACGCGTAACACAGTCGTAAAGCGGAATCTGAACCGAGAAGACTTAACGAATCAATTAATACGGAAGAGAAAGAAAATTATACACTACGCGGCAGCCCGGGAAATCCGACCGTGTTATCCCATCGGTTTCCGAAACATCACTCTCGTCGTTAGAGAACTCATCCTTCCGTAATGAATCGGCCGGATGGCTCCATTAAACGCGCAAGTTTAGCGTGAAGAACGTGCTCTATCGCGGAAGAACGTGGAACCAAGCGTATATTTTTAACGGATCTCATCTTTTCTGGACGTGACAATAAAATCAACAATGTCGTACAGTAAAGTTGATGCCAATACTGTCCGCGAACAATGACGGCAACAATCGCGACATCGAACACTTCATCGGATGCGCAATCACGGAGAGAATTTCGCGAAACGTCGAATGCACATCCGCGATGTCGGGATAGCGCATAATTAACAGCAAAGAGACCGTTATTGGCGCCGCGTGTCTTCTTTCGAAGAAATGAAACATCACTCGCAGAATACTCGCGTCCTCCAGCTTTGAATGCCCGATTAAATCGACATTCGAACAATCGGCGCGCCACGCTCCATCAGCGGTGCACCGCTATTTCTTGCGGCCTTTGTTGTGCATGCGAATGACGGAATGTCGAAACGGAGCCCGCCTGCTACGTGTTTCGAAGGCGTTATCCCATTTCGCAAAACCGCGCGGCGATTCCCTCGGATTCTCTTTTCGGATACGTCGACTGCGGTCACACGGCCCGCAATTGGCAAACCATACTGCACTTGCTCAATTGCAGGAGAGAAAACAATTGTCGAAATACGCGCCCGTTAATATACACGATAATGAGTATCTATAATTCTTAAGCACACCTACACCCTAAAATGGAGGGTCAAGTTCCACGACGTTTCTTTATCATTTGCAAATTTGTGTGTCTTTGCACGCTGGGGCGATCAGCAGCTATCGATTCAATGCATGGCCACTAAATTAACTGCCACCGCATTTCGGGATATTGTGAGTACTCAGTCATAGACGGGGTCTATCCGAGCTTCAAGAGCGAAGTCGCAAACTACTTGCGTAGTGTAGGACCGCTAGACGAGCTTCTGCGTGTTTCGTCGCGAATGAGACCGACGATGCCACGATCGCTAATCTCAGCTTTAATTGCTTGCAGTTTATAATGAGAAAGAGGCAAACGAGGTTCAACTACGGAGAACGGTGCCGGCCAGTGTCCTTGGACGCTTACAGCCTCGACAGCGTTTCAGCGTACAACAGTGTCAGGCGCAAGGGTGCAGCGAGAGCCTCCAAGAGAAGTTACGGCAACCCAACTTTCGAAGATTCGGTAAGTTCTCGGAAAGGTACATCGAAAATCCGTTGGGCTGCCTGAACTTTTCTTGTCTTGTTACGTATGATGGTCTCCCGAGGTCCAATTAATGATACTGAGATTTATTTGAAACACATTGATTCACATTTATTCGCGAATGGAGAACTTTTTGTTGTTTTATAAGATTAGAAATACACAAAATTGATTTCTCTCTGCGAGATGAATATGTTATTACATTAGCGCAATAATTTTCTTTTGTTTGTAGCTGCTACGTGTTACGAAAGTTTAGGTCTAGGTAAATCGTTCAGGTAAAAGAAAGAAGAAATCCGAAGCAGTAGTATTGCTCATATGCAGATTGAAAAATGATATCATAGTTTAATAGCAATTGTAGATAAATTATACAGATTAGTGTTAAAATTACGTTTGGAAATTGTAATTTGGAAATTGTAATTTGGAAATCACGTGCCTGACATGTTCCCTCGACTTTCTGCCATTAATCTGCCTCTCAGTGCCCTATTATCAAGATCTTGTTTGATTTCCGCTATAATTCTGCCAACAGCATTGACTATGATAAAGCTGCATCAGTATCACTTCAGTATCTGTAGCAGATATTTTGTAAACTTCGCTCTTGATAGATTCGGTTATTTAAATAGAAAACGCACAAATAATTATCTTGAAAGAATTCATCTTTGTAATTGTATTAGCAGTTAAATTTTGCCAATTCTCATTCTGTAAGAGATTTATTGAAAGCTTTAAAAGAAATTACTGTTTTTTTTAATTATTTATTATGTAAATTTTTATAATCCGTAAAGTATCTCGTAAATATCCTGCAAGCCAATTTGTTTCCTGAATATCAACATTTTTAAATAAATATTCTTGATTCTATATAATATACTTCAAGTTTATCGAAATTACGTGCATTTTCCACGTGTACTTTCCATGTATTTGTACACGCTGTATACCTTGCCATTTCATTAAATTTGTTAAATTAACTCTAGATACGCGATCGAGATCGAACAGTTCCTCTTGTGCTCGATCGCGTTTCTTCATTTGAACGAAATATTTCTATAAAAGATACATCCATATTTCAGAGCGCCATTCCTTCCCACCCCCTAAACTTCGCCGGGCTTTCATCTTTCTGCAACGACGTTAATGTAATCAACGAGGAGTTCTCGGGTATACCCCAGGTTTCGGCAAAGATAGACGAGCTGCCCCCGGGCGCGGAACTGAAGAATAGGTACGCAAACGTGATACCGCTTCCGGAGACGAGGGTGCCGTTACAGAGGTTGAACAATGACGCCTTGACCGAGTACATCAACGCAAGTTACGTGCGGGTAAGTAAGACGTCTTGATCGAGCTAATCGAACACGGAAACGTGATCCGATCGATAGCGTGATCCACGAGCAACTTTGTTCCCGTCCTCAACGGCACCACCAACGGTGCTACCGTTAAAGATGCTTTACGGTATTTCCCAGTATTTACAACGCGGAACACGAGACACCCCGATAAGCGCGCTCGACTCCGAGCGTGATTTACGGCTGCATCCGAAAATTACGGGTTTACGAGAAATGCCTCTGCGTAACGCAAGCTATAATAATTAATCCTCGAACGCACACGTACGCAATGCGCCAAACAAAAACCAAAAGAGATGATCTGCTTGCGCCACGTGCGACTTATATATTAATTATAATTTTTTCCAAAATGATCTATTAGCTGCAATATGTGCGTAAATTACACCGGGAACAAACACATTGCTGGTTTCATCTACAAAATCTCATTTACGTATGAAAAATCTCGTTAGAAAATTTGAGAGCCGTTAGGACGTAGATGCATGTACCATAATTATACAAGCTAAACAAAAGTGACGCGTGTCAGGAGGGAGAATTTTGTGTAGGTAATTATACATGTCACTAGGGTAATAGCAAACATTTTTGTGAGACCGCGGGTGACGCCAACCATGACACGATGAATGCTAAAGCGTTAAAGACCCCAGCAAAGCGTTTTTGCGTGGGAAAATGCCGTTGCGTAACACGTCGCCGGGAAAGTGAGTGCATTGTCTCGCGCGGGCTGGGAACTCCGACGCGGAAGCGTCGTGGGTTCTTCGTGAAATAACTAGTTTGCCTTTTAATCGCAACAGTTTCGCTAAACGGGGTCAGAAGACTGGCACGAAGACTAATCGTCTGCATGCATAAGATTACGTCAGACAATACGTTTGTCCGGGACCGTATTTCGCTCAGTGCAGAGTGCATCCGGTACTGGATTCCGCTATATCCCCTTCTAGACTGACTAGTTTATTGCCTCAGCAGAACGCATCGCCAGCATGTAGCGCAGAGCCGGTGCTTTGATAACGATGTATCTGTCTCTAATTATAATAGTTGACGGGAAACCCGCACGTTCCTGCGGAATTTCTTCCGTTGCACAAATCGCGAGGAGATATTGCGAACGCGTTACGTGCACTCGGTTGCCGTAATGGCTTACGTAACGCAGTGTTTTGTCCAACGTAAACGCAGCGACTAAGCAACTTTTAATTCAATCCAAAGGAATGTTTCAGCAGCGAATTTTTCTGCTCAAAAGTCTGTTTTTAAGCGACAGAGTCAGAAATTCAGATAAATTATATGAACTCGTGATTTCCGGAACAATGGGGTTCCGCAGTGTTTGGTACTTTGAAAGACGCGAGTAGACTCATTTATCCCGCAGGCTTTAAAACGCTTTCGCGCGGAATTCGACGGAAACGAACGAGAGTTCCATCAGGAGCGAATCGATCGATCGACAAACGCACTCAGCATCCGTTCCGCTCGGGATTGCCTCATATCAGGGATATACCGCCGATTTCCATTTTACACAGTCGCAAGAAAATTAATATACTTTTTCTCTCAACGAGTTTCGGAATAGTAAAGATTCGTGAGATTTACAGAGTTTTTGCCATACGTCGATGCTCTGACTGCGTTTTACCGCATTTCCGTCGGCTTTAGCTAGAACACAGCGTTTTGATGATGCAGTGTGTGACGTACTATTTGCAAAACGCGCAACTTGGCAGACTGGTTTATCCAAGATATCATCAGTATTAATAATTAACAATTAAAATTCTTTTTTTGCGTTTAATCTTGTTACTCCGATCTTTGCAACGCAAGCAGCATAATTAAGTTTCACAGTTAGAATATGCACAACCTTTGTGAATGGTTGTGTATGTGCTACTTGCGTAGAATTCCAGAAATTACAAGCTACAACTTGTTGAAAATTTATCTTCTGATATTTCAGGGACCTAAGAACGCCACAAAATATTACATCGCGTGCCAAGCGCCAATAGAGTCGACCGTAACCGACTTTTGGCGAATGATTTGGGAGCAGCAGTGCAAGGTGATCATCATGCTAACTGATCTCGTCGAGAATGGAGTTGAAAAATGCACAGAGTACATACCACCTTCGGAAGTGACTGACTGTCATCGGCTATACGGCGACTTCCAAGTTACGCTGAAGAAACGGGAAACCAAAGAGAAATATGCCATCTCTACGCTTCACCTAAAGGTAAAAAAAACGTATTATAATAATAATACATACTTTAATATTGAAAATTTAAATAACAATGTAGCGACATAATATTCAGCAGCAGCGTCGCTCCGTTGAGCTGAAATAATTAATTAAACGACGCTTGCAGAATCTGGAGAACAATACGTTCCGCGAGGTGTTCCACATCTGGTATCTCTGGCCGGTGAGTGGCGTCCAATCAGACGGTGCAGGCCTAATAGCAGTGCTCCTTGAAGCAAGAGCACTCCAGCGAGGCGGTCCCGGACCCATCGTGGTCCACTGCAGCCCCGGCACAGGACGTACCGGTACGCTAATAGCCCTCGACCTAGGAATTAGACAATATGAAATTACGAGGACCGTGGACGTGCCGAGGGTCGTTTACACCATCAGGAGAGACCGTGCCGGCGCAGTTCAAACGAAGGAGCAGTATGCTTTCATATACAAGGTGATTGCTCATACCCTCGACCCTTTGTAGAAAACTAAAACGTGAAGATCGCAAGATCAAACGGCGATCTGAAATTAAATTTCTTCTTTTTCAAGGCACTAAATCTGTACGCGACGAAACTCGCCGGCGGCGTACTGGAATCGACGTGAAGCATCCGCTTGAAGCACCTGCAGGAATAAACTTTGCGTAGGATGACAGTTGACAGTGTTCGATCAGTGGCTAACGCGTGCGAGTCAAAAAATTAAAAGACTTGATCCAGAAGAGCTCCCCAATCTCACAGAAAAGTGCACGAGTCTCGATCGACTGCTGCCCGAAGGAAGTAGACACTCCAAAAATGCCAAATACGTGTATCGATCGATTTGATATCTGATATCCTCAATATCAGAGATTCCCAAGGTGGAAGAAAGAGGACATTATCGCTGTGTAAAGGCTATGTAGCTGTATAAGGCGAAATAGTGATAACGAATTTAATAAAACAGGGTGGATGTGTATTTTGTTAGAACGCTGAATGTTATGTAACGGTAGACCTGCAAAGATTCCTGGAGAAGTAAACGTTACCGCAGTAGCGTGAATTAATTTGTGATATATGGACTCTAGAATACTTATAAGTTCGTTATAACGCGCAATTTTACTGTTGATTTGATTTTGTCGAGATTCCAATTTTAGGGACACCCGAAAAAATATCTTTCTAGTAGAGGAGCTAGAATATTTATTGTTATTCAAATAGAAACCAGTGCAGAGCTATGTCCGATTTAATACATTGTAAACAAATAAACTAATTACGATATTTCTGTATGACATGCTATTTACTAAAATTTCTATTGCAAAAATGAGTAATCTGGGTTGATTATTCTTTACTGGTTAATGTAACGTAGCAAAAGTATTGAATCTTTTGGATAACGGTACTATTTTGGGTATCCCTGAAAACCATACATTGTATGATTTTTATCATAGATGTTACATTGATATTATATACTTGATAAGTTGCAATGCTTGTGAACTATTGAAGAACCAAACCTAGGAGAAGAATAAGTTCGGTTGGAACTTGAGAATTGAGATTATATTAAATTCTCCAATTTTTGTTCGTAATTTTACGTAATATAGAGATGTAAAATATGGCCAAACGTCGTGATGAAATTTGGGTATATTTTGGAATAACATTCCAAACAAAGACAAAGACGTTGTCTCTACGAAATGCATGATCGCTTAGTGATCATCTTTTTTTTCTTTCACGCGATAACACACAACGATCGTTTCTTTTAACAGTGTCCAAATTGGACGAGCGTGAGCGCACACTCCTGACTTTTTCCAACCAGTAGATATGATTATCGTTGTTATTGTTTTGTTGCTGTTATCGTTGTACAAAGTATATCCCAATCCTCGGCATGTCGCTCTCTATAATTGTAAATATGCAGAGTGCTATTGACCATTCCGATAGTTGCGTTGATTTTATTGAATTACTTGAGAGATTTTATTTATGTCTACAGAACTACAGACTAATCATTGATTCGTAGGCCGAGAAGTACCAGTGTCTCATTTAGCGAGCCTAATTATACGGACTGAAAGTAAATGTCCGCCCAAATGCAATATGTACCAAGTGTATTTAAGAGTTAGTATATTATAATTATATTAATATATAATTATATTAATTACTCTTAAGAAAATTCTGTTTTAATCACGACCCCTAATAATTAAATAACAATTAAAACGAAACGTGACGGAATCGATTTTGTTCTCGTACATGCAAATAAGGTTTTAAGCAACAAATTGATGATTTAACGAAATTTACTCCTTTGTCTATCGGCAATTAATTTTTATTTTACTCAGTTTCTAATTTCTCTTACTTTTTACTACCGCTTTCAATTTTATTGTGTCGAATCGTTCATGTTTGATTTAGTGTATGGATGTCTTTTATGGATGTCGACGTGTCTAGATGTGTACGTGTACGTATTCATGATCGCTGTGTTCTCAAAAGGAACGCGATGATGTCTTTTAATAACGTAACAATATTATAATGTTAATTACTAGCGTGGTCGATTATGCAATGAAGTTGGTATAGGTCAAATTTTATAGAAGTGCATTTCATGTCTTTCATATATTCTACAAATGGTGAATTTTCTCATGAGTAACTGTACTATTCATTATAATGTAAATAGATTACTATATAGCGCTCCGTGCAATTTAAGACGAATTTATAATGTATTAGCGATCGTGTCATTTGTAACTGCAATTTACGACTGATTCAAGGTAGGAAATAGCGACGTAAACACAATTTAATCGATGGACTTTAATTATGCAAAAATGTGAAAACTTATACGATAAAGTCATGCTGTATTCAAAGTCGAAAGATATAATAAAATCTAAAACTTTTCTAGATGAAAGTAAAACCATATTCCAAAGTATAAATAATGAATTGTATGAATTGAAGAGGTGCTAAATTATTACTTAGTCCATTATAAAATGATAATATGTAATAGAAAATATACTATTGATTGTTTTCTGGAAAAGAGAAAGATATCACAGTTTTATGTGGATTCTGTAAAATTCCACTGTGCGAAGAAAGTGTGCAAGAATAATAAATATATAATAGCATTGAATGTATATAATGAATACATGTAATGTCTTCAAAGAAAACAATTATTATTTCCTATATATTTCCTATATGAACATATATATATCGCATCATGCATGCTATGAAAAACATGTATGCATTTCTACTATTTTGAAGCAATGTATTTTTATATTTTTACACAGTTGCTGATATGCATTTTGTACCTTTAGTCTGCATTCCACGTTTATAATTTATAATATTTATCAATTATATTTTTATCATTATGAAAAATTACACTTATATAACTTTACATATTATCATGTTATGTCACATTCTTTTAAAAAGTAAAAAAGTACTTTTTGCCACAAGTACTGATTTAATAATTCAGTACTTCAAAAATAAAACACATTTTCTCGGTACAGATACATATCATTCCTGAAATATATAAGCAATATATACATATAGAATAGAATATTTATTTTACGTACTTGTATCTTGTATGTTATTCTTTATTTTCCGTTGCAAGTGGAAAAACAAATGGCATCGCACATGTCATCGCGCACTATCGAAATACATAATACTAGGTCTGTTCTTTTCAGCTGCACTGCTGAACTAGTGCAATACTTTAAAGTGAGACAAGTATATTTTTTCTCACTCTAACTTATTGCACCAGTTCAGCAGTGCAGCTGAAAAGAACAGACCTACTGACAATGAGAGTATATAATTCAGGGTACGGTCCAAGTCACGCTTCGAAGCGCTTCTAGACACTTTCTATCTTCTTCTCATTTGACAGAAGGAAAAGGATGGAAAGTGTCTAGAAGCGCTTCGAAGCGTGACTTGGACTGTACCCTCAGACGTGCATATAACTGCAATGTTGTCGATAATGTTGTTACTCGCCTTTTTAGTTCCATCTAAATGATGGCGCTTTGCGTAGAAATTAGTAAATTACACATGTTACCGACATATAACAACGCGAAATATCCTTTCTTGGTTACCAACCAAGAAAAGACTACTTAGTCCCATACATATCCGTAGAAGCGGGTCGCTGGATACGCAGACATGGCTGCTCTCAAGTTTCTTTCTTTCGTGGCCTAGAAAGGAAAAGGTTTCTCTCTTGAAAAGGAACACCCGGTCGGCGAGGTATGTCTTATTGGGAATTTTACTTTAGTGAACCAATACAGCATTTAAATTGAGAAAATTGGAAAAATATTTTAATCGTATGATATTTCAAGCATTGTAATACGTAAAACGCATGAAAATTTCATTCGATTGCATGCTTGCAGCAAAATATGAACAGATTCTCTTAGGCTTCGGGATTCTGATTTGCAGTATTATTGTTAATATTTTATTGATTATTGTTACTATTAATATTCCTTGTTACAAAATTGTTCCCAACATTTCTAAAAACTTTAATTTTGAATAAACGTTATACAAGACGTCTCGACGGAGTCGCGTGCGTATCCTCGCACGAGACAAAATTCTAACCTCCAAATTTCTTTTCAGATGTTGACGACGAATGCGAAGATCATTAAAAGCGGTGGGGCCGAGCCCGACCCGTTCGAGATTAGCGTTTCCCAGTCTCTTCTCGAATTGGAGATGAACAGCGACTTGAAATCGCAATTGAGGGAACTCTACATTACTAAAGCAAAAGAAATCGAGACCAACAACAAGAAGGTAAAGTTATATTTTGTGCGATCATGTTACTTGAAGTTTCACTTTATTAAAAAAATTTATATAAGTGCAAATTTTTGTGGAAGAATTTTTCTTTAAAAATTTTCGTTCTGCCTTATTACTTTATATGTTTTGAGAAAAACTTATAAGAAAATTGTTTGTTTTTTTAGTCGATCATCATATATGTGCCCATGCCAAGGCTGAAAGCATTCCAGAAGATACAGACGAGATTAGTGCGCGAATTAGAAAAGAAGTTCTCTGGAAAGCATGTGATGTTCATTGGTGAGCGTAAAATCTTGCCCAAGCCGACGAGGAAGACACGAACGAAGAACAAGCAGAAGCGTCCTAGGAGGTAGGAATGTGCAATTGTATTAATATCGCGTATGATTTATTGTTTTAATAAGTAATTTAATATATAGTTACGTTAATAGATTGTCAGTATAGTTACCAATCAAAGTTTATATCGCATATACATGCAACCAATAGTTGTATATTATATGTAATAATTTTCATATTTTACCTAATTTTACGTATTTCTGTTTAGCCGCACGTTGACTTCCGTCTATGATGCGATACTGGAAGATTTAGTATATCCCGTTGAAATCGTCGGCAAACGTATCCGAGTTAAGCTCGATGGGTCGCAACTTATTAAAGTGCATCTCGATAAAAATGAACAGACCAACATCGAACATAAGGTATGTTTATTAATCGTTTTTCACATAAAATGTTGCTTTTTATGTTGGACTTTACATGAAATTATATTTGAATTTATCTTTTGATAGGTCGATACGTTCGCTTCAGTATACAAGCAGTTGACTGGACGGGATGTCACGTTTGAATTTCCCGAGTCTTATGTATGATGAACATGAATAAAATAAAACCTCTTGAATGAGTATTTATATTTGCTTGTATTGCTTTTTATTTCACTTTTCATTACTTGATTTATTTATCAGTTTGAGACTGTTGCGCTAATCGAAAATCTAAAATATAGTAACCCACTATATGAAAATTATGTGAAAGATCAATCGATTGTCCTGCTGTAAATGACTAAATGCTGATTTGGTGAAGAGGTTATTCCGCAACGCTCGTTTCCGCATCCTAGCTTACGAGTCTATTTTTAGTTCTCGAAATTTTCACTACGAGCCTCCACTATCTTCACTCGAAAGTGAGGTAGTAGTATAACTCAACAACAAATTGGACTTAATTTTATTTTCTAGTCGTAGTAAATTCAATAATAGTTTGGACAAAGTTTGAGTGATATAATTCAACAACGGGTGAGGAGAAACTGTTATTTTCAAGTAGTCTGATTTAATTTTAAAATAAAAATTAAAAATATTAATTTTTTGTTTATACGTATACTGTTCAATGAAGAATTTTAGGCAATGTTGAGATAGAAAATAAAGAGAGAAAGAAAACTGTGAGAAGAATTCATAGTATTTTATTTCGCTTTTTATTTCGCGCATTTTATTTAAGAGATTATTGTACGTCATACCGTTTACCGTTGTAATATTATTCGTGTGCATTTATTCATCGGCCCGGTCGGTAATTTTACCAAGACTGAGTCCAACATGGCGTTTACGTTGTGGACACTTTTCGAAGCAACTCTGTTATGTTTGAACGCAGTTTGTGTCCTGAACGAAGAGAGGTTTCTTGCCAAAGGTGACAATAAAACATTTATCTGACATCCTTAAGTATCGTAATCACTTTAAAATTAATTATGAATATTTCGTGTGTGACCGGTGTTACAGGTTATGATTCTGATTGTCAAAGTCTGAATGTCATGCATATCCGTGAAAATACGTTACGTTCTTAATTACCACAGTGCAAGTCATGTAGAACATTTTTATTTCAGTTGGCTGGGCGTCATGGCAAAATATACAAGGATTCGGAGAACCTCCGACAGCTAAATCACAGATACTGAATCTCATCAAATCTATAAGAACTGTGATGAGGGGTATGTAAACCGTCATTTTAAATTTTAATTACTTTCACAATTCTTCTGGTTCAATATTGTATAATATACATGCAATGTTAATTTCCAGTTCCGCTGATATTCTTCAACATCTTGACGTTGATCGTGAAACTGGTGCTAGGGTGATACGGGATACAACAGTGTAAGTGTACAAATGCAATGTTGCGTGTAAGCGAAACTGTTGAATGATGTATATGGGAAACTTGTATTAAATTATATTATTTTTACCTTTCAAAGAAAGCATTATCTTGCACTATCACGTGCAAACCGTCTATTTTGTACTATAATGTATAAACGTCTTCTTGAAACAACGCATCTTGTAAAAATCTTACTTTTTATCAACTATAATTTTTGTCACACATTCTCTTTCAACATTACAGGTTGCAAAACTCACGAAATGGGTTTATCATTCAATTTCACGTAATTTTTCCAATGTGTAATAGCAAACTTCGTTTCAATCAAGTTAATTTTATTCGTTTCATTAATCTTTACACGAATGATATATCCGACGTGAAATAAATTTTATCCCTCCTGATTAAGGTCGTGAGGGGTTCGAGCAACCAGCGACCTACGTCTTGCATAAGTCTTTTCGCGCATGAGTTAGCGCCATACGCGCAATGCTAATATGCCCGCGGCTGGAGCAAACGGTAGCCCAAGTCGTGCTTCCGCTCATTTCCATTTCAATTATTTCTTCCCGGATCATTTGAATCGTAAATCGCCCGGTGAACGGCCGGCTCGTAAATAATCACCGGCGTTCGCGGAAGATGCAACCAGCCGGACAAGATGCCTTCAGCGTCTTCCTCCTCCACATGCATTCACGAACAAAGTAACAGGACGCTCGCGGGAGACCCGATGATTTTCCCGTAACTTTCTCCCCTTCCTCGCTTTCTCAGGATGAAAAGAAATATGCGGCTTACGGATAATCAATGACTATCACACCGGATTCGCACTCCGCTATGTGCGTGCGTGCATGCGCCATGTAAAGACTTGTTAACATTATTAACCGTGACTTGCACGTGACGTTGTTCGTACATACGTGCTTGATGCGTTGCGTAGTTCCATTTCCTTTACGACACATGTTACTCGTTTTTTCTATTGCAGAAAGCGTTACAGTCTGTTAAGATTTCTCACAACTCTTATAAAGAAAAATCATGAATATAAATTTTATTTAATTACTCGAAACTTTTTCTCTAATAATGTGAAATCATCACTTTACAATGTGTGAATTATTACAAACCGTACATATCGATGCAAAAATCACGATTTTTCTATTTTTCGTGTTTAAGCATTATGTAATGTGCTTTATTGTCATTAAAATAAGTGTTGCTTGTTCTTATTTGGAAAAGTTACATGCATCGCGCTAATAAAAAGTTAAATAAATTACAATCAATATATTTTTTACGGATTGCACTTATTATTTATTAAAATATTATTTATTAAAATAGTATAATATGTACTTATATAATTCAGAGGGATTTTTGCAAAGTCGACCTCGATATCTGTCAAGCTGTTAAGACAAGATTGATTCCCGCAAGGCAGATTGGTGAAAGAATTTATGGAAGAAAGGAGTGCCAGCATGAGGTAACGTTATAACGGCGCGGTCATTTCTGCCGTGAATTACGGTCTCATTCGCGATGTGCAACGCTGCAACTTACAACGAGGATGCAACATCGATCGCGGTTGTGCAAGGATCTTGCCCGATTTACCATACATCGCCGGTTGCCGATAGAATCGACGGAATCCGCGCGTGCCAGTTCGCCATTCCCATTTTGGTGAATTAAGTTCCATTATATGCGCGATGCGAGTCTACGAGTAATACTCTTACGAAATTCTCTTAGAAATTCCCTCACCAAACAAAAGAAACACGAAGACAAGTCTGTGTGTGTTATGAGATCCAGTAACAATATAGATTAATTAACATAGTTTCAGAGGTGAATAAAGGCGGTGGCTTTCTCTTGCCAAGTCAAGTGTTGAGACTAATCATCCAAGAAAACTTTTATTTAATATTAAGAAGCTCCTTCAGAACAATGAAAGGTTTAATTAGCTCTTTAATTACAAATATTATATAATTTGGATCTTATAAATTAGAATTGATTAGAGCGTTATTGAAATTGTTATTAAAAATATGCAGAAGAATTTCCTATATCTTAAATACATGTAAATGAAAGAATTTCCTATATCTTAAATACATGTAAATACATATATATCTTTCACATCGCTATTTTGATGCAAAAGAAATTGCGATACGCCAAGAATCACGACCCCGTAGCACAAATCGATTTACCTCGCGCATTTAATGTGGTATCTAATTAAAACTCGTGCAACGATACGTGGTCTGACAGCATATGAGAGACTGTGTTAGTCTCGCAGTTACGAAAAAAAGAGAAATAGGATGAGGGAACGGCTTGTCTAAGTGGAGCAGTTCGTCGAGGCTGTCGCTTTAGGATCTTGTCTGGACGCAGCGTTGAAGCAACGTCGTTCAGCAATGCGTATGTATTTCGACTTAATCCTGTGTCAAAAGTCCGGGTCAGAAATGGGACTAGCGAAAGTAGATATACCGGGAGACCGACAGCTATTGTGGAACCGGAATATTTTACGCGTCCCCACAAATCTGCTTCTCATAATTTGTAACGCGTGGCATTGTGTAAAGCGTGCGCTTCCTCTCTCAACACTTTTCTCTTCGCACGCTGAATTTTTCTACGCGGCGTAGATCAGGTCCGCTGATTAAGCGGGTACTGTGGTGGTAAAGGGTCTATTCAAAGTTATTTGGAGTTTCCGAGTTGTCTTTCTTCTCGGATGCTAATAAGAGAGCGACTAAAATCTTTAGTTCTTTCGAGACCAATTTCGACTACACTGAGTTCCTTTTCTTTGAAAAAAAATATCCTTTTATTTGATTTTAATAGTGTCATACACTAATTTAAATTTATTGCTAAGCGTGTGTATTAATTCGTAATAAAATTTGTTGTAATTTATGTTAAGTTAATCAATATTCCATTTTAATAGATTTGTGATTAGTAATGATACCAAACGATACAGAAATGATACAAGAATAATACAGAAATTCTTCTTTGAGATTAGCCATGATACAAAATGATACAAAATTCACAGAAAGGAATATCTTTGTTAACAAAGGATACATAATCCACTGCAGAAAATAATGCGTTAGTAGCCTGGGATTTATGACATTCTCCGAGCTAAAGCATCGTACTACTTCGTTAGGTGCGTATTTCTCTCGTTTCGCACGCCGACAGACGAATTTGCGCACATCTCTTGCAAAATTCCGGAGAGTCTCACACACTGTACATACATGCGCCTCTCCATCTCCCTTCTGGTACGATCTCACCATACCCCCTGACGTGCGGCACTTTCCCTGATGGACGTCGCAGGTACATACGTAAGTCTCCTTCGAGACAAATAGTTGGCTGATACCACGCTTTCCTCCGTCTCCCACGGAATCATTTTTAATAGGCACTTTGTAATGTGGAGTCATCAGCGTCGCTTTGCCAGGCAAGATCATGAAAGTGCGCGCCAACTACGTGTGTACGACGCTTCTTCACGTTATAGTCACGTGTCCTTGCCTCTGACAGTCATAGAAAATTTTCTTCTCAAAATTTAACACAGCTTCTCGCACCTTCTAATCGCTCTATGCATATCTTGATTTTGCTTAGTTCCATAAATCAAGCAATACTTACTATCGCTTATATGTTAAAATGTCGGCTTGTTGCTTGAAACTTTTCCATTTTCAATGTGTTTCAGCGTGTTTATAAATATTGTTAAAATTATGAGAAATTTAAATTTTGCTAAAATCAGTTCCTTACACACTCGATAGAATGCAAGTTTCTGCTAATACTAAAAAAAATGATTTCAAATACATTTCTCATTTTAACAAAGTGTTCACTCTCTTTGCTCTTTAGTCGCTTCTAATCTCGCTTTGTCTTTTGTCAGTCTCTTTTTATTAGCTTTGAAGATGCTCATGACGCGGAAACGGCACGTTACGTCAATCAATGTGCAAGATAGCAACTTGCGAAGCAGCATCATTCGATGGCAATCATGTTACAGAGACTTAATTTGTACATTGTAGTTTGCGATCTGATAGAAGAGTTGGGATTCAATTCCTCATACACTGACTCAATAGATCCGTTCAAATCTCTTTAATATTACTGACATTCGTTTGATATTGACGCATATCCTCTTACCTAACTATTTCAAGCTCATAGCAACGTTTAAACGTGGTTCGACATTTTCCTATTACGCAACTTAACGTATACCTGTAATTTATGAAGAAGTTTTTTCTTGCACGCATAAACGTCACCTCGGTATCTCTAATGTGTGCACCAGGAATCCGAAGAAAACCTATCTAGCAGACAGATATCATGAATCATTGTAAATTAAATACTCAATTCGCAAAGGAGAAAGTAATTTAGCTCGCAAGAACTCAGTTAACGATAGAAATGACGATAGAATTTCAGTTCTGAGCTGTCAGTTTTATTCACAAGTAATCATATTATGAAATATCTACATCCATCTGCATTTAATAATCACAACTTATTGCTAGAAAATGTTGTATATAAGATTATTATGTTTCCTCTTTTAAACTGCTTGATTCCGAAGATATTAAAAGAAATAACATATGTAATTTTCAATTTTTTATTAAAACATTATTTTTAATAATTTGCCTTGTGGTATGATAACAGTAAATACCGATATTTTTGTTATTTATTTTTATCTCGCAATCGGCTGCTGCCTGCGTAATTATGCGTCCATCTTTGATGCAATTCGCGCGAATGCAGTTGAATCTCAGACATCAAGATTTTGTATAATGACTTCATTTACGGCTAATCGCACTCCGATTAGCTCTGAATTCCATCGCGCTTTAATTACTTGCAGTTTGCGCGGTATTTTACCAGACTCTCCTATTAAATATTTCTTTCATTCCTAAACGGGATAATCGCTCACGCATGATTATACACTTGCAACATGTAAAACATGTTTCGTCGTGCCTTCGCACTTACAATTACTGCATTCGTTTCATGCGGAGTTTACAAATCTAGATAATTATTGCGTACGACTCGAGCCGTTGTCGTAAACGTGCGAGTTATAGCACGTTGTAAAGAAACGTTGCTGATAAATATCGTCATAAACGTATAGTTCTACCTGCGTAACGTGTTAATTAGATATCTTCCAGATAACAATAACTGTAAAAACGACCTTCTCTCAATGAGATAATAGACCTAATAATAGCTGGTCTGATAAAGACACAGGTCAAGCTATTTCCTCAACTGCTCGTTCCACTTATAATGATGTAACGGGGTGCAACTAAACTACATTTGTATAAGAGGAAAATTACTCTACGATGTCAATTTAATTCTGTCACATTAAATTGAAAATTAAATCGAACGTCATGATCATACTTCGAAGTATACAAAAACATGGATAACAAAGAGTGCACCAAGAAGCCTCTGGCTTCTTCTCAGACGCATTGTGTTCTTCGGAGCGAAATCCTCGGAGAAGTGCGAATCAAGATAAGTCAGTGCACTCGCGCGACTTACATCATCACGCCGCAATCAAGAAACTCGGAGCGCTCCGATGCTAATCTCAAGTGCTCGCAAACTCGAACGGGAAAGGAGCGCGGGCTCCTCGTGGTCGTGACTGCGGTACCATAGGAAGCCGCGTCTCGAAAGTGTGGCAGAGAAAAAAACGCGGGATCCCACGATTCTCCCGGATATCCTTCGCCCAATTAATCCGAGGATGTACCGCTCACCTCGGCGCAATCGCGATGCCGAGCCTTTGCTTTCGAATCTTGACCGATGGTCAGGTCTCTCCGTCGTCCTCGTGTTCCTCCTCCCCCTCAACGCGACGCGATGCCCTTTTGCGAGTGAGCGCTTCTCTGCGTGCTCGCGAAGAGTTTTATGTCATGTCCAGGTGAGGAAGTTCGGCCTTTCCTCCTCCGGTGAAGACAACGCGATCCCGTTGGCTCAATGGTTTGCGAGTGAAAGGAGAGAAAGGCGCCGATCTCTCGAAATGTCGACGTAGAAAAAGAGAAAAGATCGGATGTCTTTAGAGAAGATGGCGACCCGAAAGAAAAACCTGCGTGCTGGCCGACCTGGAGAAGACCAAGTCCTCGGTGGCGGTCGTACGGCATCGATTACGGAGGGTACAGAGGGGGAATGTGACGGAATTCTGATGATGATGATTATCGCCGGCGACTGTGATGGGGGGAAAGTGAAATTAAGAGATTAGATAAGGAAGAGTACGGTGTTCTCGCCGGAAGCGAGAGAACGTTCCGCGTTCGGGAGAATGAAGAGAAAGAAGCAGGGTTTTTTCAACGGTGGCGACGTTTTTTTATTCTTTTTTCTACAAAAAAGCCTTTATACAAGTACAAAAAGATGCGTGGTTAAGACATAGAGCGTTAAAATGTATAAAAAATAATGTGTGTTCGTGGGGCTTCATGTACATGTTGCCCGACACGGCAGCGTCCGCTCTGTAATCCGGACCGCTCTTCCGGGAGCTCCTCGTGACCTCGCGAACGGATAGAGATCAGATCATCCGTACGCGAAATCGACTTTGTCGCGCGTACTCTCCTGGAATACCACGATCTTCTCATTTCATTTGAGGAAACAGATCGAAATCTTATCCTCTCTCACGATGTATCGATATCTGTCCGCTCCTCGATATCCTGGAGGGTAACAAGGTCTTCGTTCGCCGAGTGATCCCTCGGCGAATCAGTACCGAACCGAATTACGCAGCGGACGCCGCGCGACGATAGAATGTTTATTTACAAGGCGCTTAAGATGTCGCGCCGATCACGTCCTCGGCTTGTCGGCCTCCTCCTCCCCGCTCCTTCTTTGTTCTATGAGTATCCCGACGATCCCGACCGCATGCCCGATCATATCGGGAGATGTGAGTGTAATGTGTAAAGTCTGCATCAGCGACCGCGTTTGCCTCCTTTGAGATATCACTTGGATCCTCGATCTCGCCCGGATGCGAGATCGCGACGATTGATGCGATTTTGGTACGATAGACTCTTCGGCACCGCGCCAGCTGTACAAGATCCGTCTTGAGCGTTCCGGGGGGTTTCGGAGTTTCGGAAGGGAAAAAATGAGATAAAACTGGCCACGTTTACACTCTCGCGGTCCCCGACTTGTCAAAGCGACGACCGTTGAATCTCCGACAAGTCAAGGGGATCCGGAGGGGTTGCTGCTCGCTGCGGATCCTCTTGGCAGATCCCGGGAGATCCCTGACCCGTTGAAGCGACGACTATTTGATCCTCAACAGATCAGGCATCCTCCCGCGGACCCCCGCTTCCGCCTTTTTTCGCGCACGTTTGGCTTGACTTCCTCTGACCGTTGCATCGCGAAGAAAACGAGTAACGCGAGCCCCCGGTGATCTTACTACTGATCTTCGGTTGATCTTCGTTGAAGTGGATCCGCGCGACAATCTGATCCTGGCATTGACGACCTTTCGAACCACGAGAGGAATGCGTCACTCTGGGAGATGTTATTCTGATGATCTGAATATGTAGACAATCGTGTGTGATTTCCTTCTACGTCTGTCTATCACTGATCTTCTCTGTAGCCTTTCTGCATACTTGTTCGTGTTTCGAAAAGTAATCATTGTCGCCGGCCGGTGCCATTATCCACTCTTCCTTGTTCTCTCTCATCCTCTCTTTCTTTCTTTCTCTCATTCTCTCACTCTTTTACTCCTCTCTCTCTCATACACACTTTCTCTCTCTCTCTCATCATTCAATCCATGATGACTCCTTAGAACGGCGCACCGTAGCTACCGGACGGCCTGCTGGGCGCTCCATAGCTGGTGCTGGGTCCGCTGGGGTAGCCACCTCCGCCACCACCTTGGCTGACCTGGTTGAACTGGGCCACCTGGATGGCCTGCCTGATGCCCTCGAGATCGATGCCCACGACGCGGGTTTGGTAACTGGGCACGCCGTATTGCGGCGACGGGGCGCCGTATTGCGACGATGGTGCACCATAGCTGGAGCTAGGTGCTGCGTATCCGCCGCCGCCACCGCCACCGCCACCACCGAATCCGCCACCCTGGGACTCTTCCTTCAGCAGGATCTGACGGATCTGCTCAAGCAGAGCTCCATCCACGGAGGCACCCTCGCTGGTCTGGCCACCGAAGGACACCTGGGTGTAACCACCGCCACCACCGCCGAAGCCACCTCCGCCAAAGCCACCTCCGCCAAAGCCACCTCCGCCGAAGCCACCTCCGCCGCTGGGTCTGCTGTAGCTGTAGCCGGAGGAGGGCGGCTCGGCCAGGGCGAACCCTGCCAAACCGATGATCATACACTGTAATGAGAAGAGAATAATTTTATTACTGGCGTGTTTATTTAGGATTATTATCGCGTGCTCACATATGAGTTAACATCCAAAATGTGAAGAACGTGCGGACTTGGAGATGCAACATGATATTACTTGCGACTTCTAGATTATCTACTCACGAAAATTGAAGGTCGTTTCCAAGTGTATTATGAATTCTTTTAGTATGTAAAATTTTTGGAAAAAATCAGATACTAGTAATTCTCCAAATTTTTCTTTTGTTCTCACAAATATCCAGGAAATTTCATTCTTGTATTATAATACTAGATAACTTTTTACAAACTTCGTTTCTTTAATTTCACACATATCGCTTCGTATACTGTGTCGCACTGCGTTCTCCGCGGAGAAATCATGCGAAAACGCGAACGAAAGGGAAAGCACCCATCAGACTGCAGCTGCTTATTGCTGGTAGTGTGAAACCCGCATTACAGAGACGATACAGTACGATGTGATGACGTAAGAGAGTATCACGATCCAGAAAAAAATTAACACTTGCTTCTCCTACTGACCAGGAGTTCGATCACGATGCGATCCTGTATCCTGTTCCCACCCTTACATGTATCCGTGCACTACATTTTGCTGCTCGCTTTCTTTTTTTCGGTCCCCTTCCGCCCGCCTACCCTTCCTCTCGGTCGTATCGTCTCAGCGTAAATAATATGAAAGAAAATAAGAAGAAGAAGAAACGTGCTTACCGCGATCAGAGAATTCATGTCGGCTTCTGCGATGCCGCTCAGTTCTGTGACTCCGTGGAAGGTAGACCGCAGTCATTTATACCCCCGGGAGAAGCAGGGGGATACACGCGATGCCCCCACGAAGAAGAAGAGACGGGGGCCTCTCGAGTGAGAGTAATTCAGCTGTGAGACGATTCCTCTCCCTCTCCCTCCCGGCGTCTCGCACTTCTCTCTTTCTCCGCGAAGTTCTTGCATCTATTCGTCCTACTCGCTCCGAAGACTCCCCAAATGTACTCGAGATTTGGACGATGAGATCTTGCGAAACTGCGGCCTCTCGATAGTCAGCCGCGGGTCTCCACTTGCGTCCTAGACCTAGACTTCATTGGTCGAGTATTTTGTCATAATGGCGATCCTGGCGAGGAATTTCGTTTCGGTTACCTTCAGCCCGCGTGTGTATTGCTTTTTCTATAATTATGACAGCATATGAGCCGAGAGTTATGACAGACTACCTGTTAGCACAGTTGAAATTGACTTGCGTCCGTAAATCGTCACGCGGCTCCACTTCGTGCAAGATTAATTTCTGTTCTGAAAGAATTGCCTCGGGATCTCTCCCACATCTGTACTCGAGAATAATTATGATTTCTTATGTCATTTTTGTTTTCCAGCCGAATACCTATCGCGAGTCAAACAGGAACTAATCGTCGTTTCAATTACTTTGCCTGAAAGTGGTTTCCATATAATGCGTGCCGTTCGTTGTAGTGATGTATGGCAATGTACGTGGTCCGCCATAAATCGTGATAAAATAATTGACCAGAAGTTAATTTTTATCGAAAAGGATATATATACAATATATCCACGTCACACAAGAATATATGCAATTAATAATCAGCATTTGAAAAATGTTCTTTATATATCGGTGATTTTCTCTTTTGGAAGTGTGCCCAACAGCATATGGTCAGCTATAATAAATAGCGGGTGATATCTGATGGCACGAATTGTTACAGCATTGTGTTACAACACGCCGTACATTGCTGCGATAAAATGCTATAGGTGCGTCGTTTCGCTTTATTAATTTTGTGCGACAAGAATATTAAGTGTTCATTATGGGAGACGTTGTACGTAGAATATCGCTTTTGACATATTACTGTGCTGCCTTTTCTTTTCGTTAGATAATACAGTCCCTACGACTGGTGTCGTCACACGCTCAAGAGCCAGGTGGGTCGATATTAAATGACGCAATTGAGCGCGATGCCATGTTTTTACCAGTTTCATCATACGTTAATACCATAATAATTGCTCACCATAAAACTTTAGAATTACCTGAACGATCAAAGCATGACAAGCATCGGATAATCGCCTCTATGTAATATTTGTTTTCTCTCGATTTTGAGAACTAGAAAGAAGCAACGTTTCTAGACTGTTGCTAGAATCAAATATATATAAGCGTACATTGTTCCTCTTTTAAAAATTTATTATCTTAACTTTAGAAAAATTTAGAAAATATTGTAATTGTTAATGGAGACTATTAAAAAATTTCCGCCTTAGCGTCTCACTCATGCATGCATAAATCGTGGATTAACGAGAGCTTGGGGCAGTTTTATATCTCCAATAGGTCACTTGAAAGAAAGTTAACAGCAATTTCAGAACTGCTTGAGGTCATGCGGCCGAGAGTCACGTCATTCTCGATTCGATTAATGTCGCGTCATCTGGAGAAAGAATGATTCATTGTTTATGCACATAGCTTTTAGCACTTTTTGTGAACAGCAACATCGTAGCATCGCGCAAGTTTTGCGGATAGTTCAATGTTACAAAACTGATTGAGGTCGTCGTCGTTTAGATATATTTCGTCTATAAATATATCTGTCTGCAAATTGTGACATCGGCTGCTTTGGTCATTGACGCTCAAGTATCGTATTTTATCACCATTATATCAGGATACATTCCAACAGATATTTTTCAATAAAGCTATCCATAATCCGAAATTAGTTAACAGTTGACCGGTCTCTGCGATCGAGGATATTTCTCGGGCCGTCTAATTGAAATTCGCACTTAGGTTTGGCACGAGTTTGATGAGGGAATTGGCTGTTCCTTGGCATTAGCACGATCTTTCATTATCTCGTAGTATTTCACGCGTATTTATCGTGTCACATTAGTTGCTTCAATAAATAAGTACATTTTGTGCGCATTTCCGACAAGCGTCTTCCTCTTACTACAAAATAATCTCTATTATTTAATCTATTATACTTTTTACCAAATAACAAATTTATTTGTCTTATTTAGATTACTACTTCTGACTGACTTGTACCAATCATTGTTATGCAGTATTTGATACAATTTACGTGAAATTATGAAAAATAATGTCTCCTAAGGAGAAAATGCAGCATCATTAACAAATAGTTTACAGATATTACAACAAAATTGCGATGATGAACGTCTGATCATTTACAAGGGTCACACGTAAGTGAGACTGAACGATGGAGCGCATAATCATCCGGTAGAGTCACGAACTCTCGGTCGTTATAAGAGAGCTAGGTATCAGGAAGAAAAGTGCACGCGGTTCGCCATCATTGTATCATCCGTGCGGCGAGGCTTCCGTGCGTTTGTATCGACGTAATCATCGTCTTCGTGGCGAGCGCATCTAGCACGCATCAACACGTGCAATGTTGTCGCATTAAGGTATAAAAAAATACACTTCGCTAAAAGTCGCAATATCCTCCAAGCAATTTTAAGCAATCATCGACGATACTCAAATACTGTGATTTAAAACGATCTTCCACTCGCTAGTAGTTACATATTGCAAATCAAGATAGATTTTCATTAAAAAAAAGGATTAAGTTAATCGATCTGTGCCATAACATGGCGTTTTGTGGCGGTATTTTACAATCGTATCAAATTTAATGTTTAATGTTTAATCAAATTTAATATAAATTTATTGTATTATAATTAAAGATTGATCTTGCTTTAGATTTAAATATACAATATACAAATCTAAAATGTTTACTACCCAAAAATGTAAGAAACCAAAGTACCGAAATATCTTGTACACCTGACATATAGATGCATCTTCCCAACTTCAGCATCCGATTCTAATGACTTCACGAAGTACATTCGCTCCATGTAACTCAAATAAGAACGTACAGATTCTGTGCTACCGTATAATGAACGTATCGTATAATGAATGATGCTCAAAACATAATGAAGAAAGAGCTATAACGGAAGGTTCGAAGGCACCTAGAGGAGGAAATCCATCACAGCCATTCATCGCCTGGCAACATGGCGATCGGTTGGTCGGCCAGTATGTCCGGCTCCCATCCTCGCCGGTGATGGTACCCGCTAAACGAGAGGGAAAACGCTTTCTTCGGTGCGGAATTTAATTATCCGGCCTGTGAACTCTCGACCCACTTCCCCGCGCATTACGACCCCGTATATATCTGGTCCGCCGTGTGTTCCTCGTCTACTTCCTCCGCTTTCTTCCTCGCTTCGCGCTTGGTCTCTGCTCTTTGCCCTATTTGTTTCTTTTCTTTTTAAAGTTCACCCGAGTCTCTCCTGATGGAGGATTCGGCGAGGATCTCGGCCGCGCTTTTTCAATTACTTTCACGTGTCCTTGGTGCTCGCTACGCCATGCCCGCTAATAGCGCGGGTGCGCAGAGATGGAGGACCGATTTCGGTGCACGTACACGGCACGTTAGCTGGCATCTTTCTTTCTTTTTTTTTCATGGTGGTCCTGGTTGTGCCCCCGTTGCGTCAGCGACATTATACGGTTACGCAAAAGTCGCAGGCGACTGCAACTGTCGGCTCGGACTGGCATTACTCGGTTCAGCGTGTGACCGCGGAGAAGCGAGGACGTGACTTCTCACATGGACGTCGCTCGCGCGCCCTGGGAGAAAAATTTTTATGGCAAAAATTTATGGCAACAATATTGTAAACAAATATTGTAAGTGTAATTATTGTTACATAAACTTTAATGTTTAAACTTTAACTTTATTATTACATACATTTTTACATAAACTTACATAATTTAATTATTTAGTTACATAGTATACAGAATTATAATATTAAAAAAAATATAATATATGTATATATTTAAATGCTTTAATAATGTATTTTTTAGTTGTGTACCTTTATGTTAAAAATATCTTTAATGAATATTTAAACGAAAATTTGTGTTTCAAATAATCTGCGATCTTAGTAATGTTTAAATACGATTGTTGATCAAATAATTGAATAGCGCTCAAGATTTTCAACTCGGCGTGACTAACAAACACTCAGCATTCAAACAGTGACCATGAAAAAGCACATTCACATTTTTCTCATCATTATGAACACGCTATCATAATGACATGTTTGATAGACGCGTGCATGCGTTGTTATCACACAGAATAAGTCATCCATGCGAATTTCGACATCGATCGGGAGAAAGCAAACAGATGCACATGAATCGCGGAAATGAAAGAAATAGTCACCAACATTTCGCCACTGAGGGAAAGACGCAACGTCCCAATGTAATGTGACTGGCAGTATTTTATTGAAGATGAGAAATGGTGATGCGACGAGGATGATGACACGTTGCTTCGCAATGCTATCTCGCTTTGCATGAATTTTAGCACATATGATGGTATCACTGTGCTATTTTCTTTTTCCGATGAATATAATCTCCGTCCGGAATTCTCACGATGATTTACAAACGAAACTGTGATGATTGAAAATGATTTATAGATTTACGGGGGTCATCATCAATCTTGACATCCATAAAATCTCGCACTAAGTCTCCGCCTCTCACGTTTTATTTGCCTAGGTGATTTTATCTGCGTGCAGTGAAAAAAAAGGAAATACCAACATTTCAGTATGCAATAATACATCAAAAGTCCTGTATTATCATCCGAAAACAAAAAAATATTAATAATTTCAAATCTTTTCTATTAGTATATATTATATAGAACAAACTAAAGAATCCCTTATTAGAAAACATCCAAATTTGTTTTCCTCTTTGATTCCAAGTTAGTCCCAGACTACGCTTTCGTTCAATCATCTTATGCATCCGATAATCATACCAAGTCACTCGTTATCAAAATCAATTCTCAACTTATAAAATAATCCACGAGTCACCGATTTTCCGCGTGCGCAAATTTGTGTTCGGTACAAACGACTTTGAGATCCTCTCATCATTGCAACTCCTCGCGTTCAATGATTTTGACTTCCTCGATCATGAACAGGGTGATCGGAGAGCGCGACCATCGATCTCGATGACTCGGATGACGTTGCCGGGTCCTCCGAGTCACGTCTCGCGTGCATCCGAGTTTCTCGGATGTATTAACATCGCGGAGTCGCGCGGGACGAAGAGGACTTTGCGAGCTTGACTTTCGCCCGTGCTTCTCATCTCTGGTCGCACCGGTCCTCTTCCTCTTTTCGACGACATCGTTCTCCACGTCGTACCTTTTCTAATTCCCGAGAAACTTCCTCTTGACCAGTTGCATTCAGTGATTCGACTGCGTTTTACTAGCACCGTTCTCGCCTCCAGTTCCGCCAGGATGCTTCTCGCGTAGGATGTTTCCTCGCACGCTCGATCTGTGTATTGTGTCCGAAGACCGAGTGCTGAATTACTTTTGCAATTTTTACGAAAACTTACGCGAATTTTTTTGAAGTTTAGCTTCATGGTTTACTTCAATTTGCAGTTACAATATTCTTAATAGATTTCAGTGTGGAAATTAGGATTGAGATTTTTAATCAGCCAGTTCTAGTATATAATATTTATTTGATTCCTTAAAAAGAAACGGAGGGGAGGAGCGGAAGATTCCTCCGGTCGTTTCTCTTTGAGGTGCGCGATTGATTAGTCAGTCAAGAAAAACGTTACATCACGCCTTCCATAATCGTTACCGTGTTACGCGCGCTTCTGCCGCGCACGGTTCCTTCTCGAATATACATTAAACGATCGAGTAATTAGTTATACCGCGGAGAGCTTGATTAGCCGCTTGTTCGCGCAATTACCGTACAACCGCCGCGTGACTATCACCCGACTGACCACGAGTCCGCCGACGTAGGTTACAGTTCAAACTTTCACAACTTTTTAAATTGAGGATCTCGCTGATACCGTGCGCAAAATTGACATGCATCTCAAAAAGCGAAAGTTGTAATCGCGCGTGTGATATTTTAAAAGAATAGACGGCCGCGGCATGTTCGAATGTGAGACAAGAAATGAAATTCGAATATTCGATTTTTAATTTGCAGATGTCTTGAGAAGCACTGGAGCTTAAAAATAAATATTAGCAGCATCAAATATGCACATCTTGCATTTTCATGAATAATATAAGAGATACAAGACAGTTCGCACGTGCATTATCACACAATCGTCACGTAATCGGCAAATTAAGGAAAAACACAAGTTCGTCGTTTGATTGAAGTAATGTTCAAGTCTTGAGTCGATTTGTTAGTTTAAAAGGCACACGCGCACGAACAAAAGCGCTACGCGCGCCGTAACGCTTTAGAAAGCGTAATCACTTATGAGACGCGATGTTTATGAGATTAATGGTAGCGACTAGCGAGTCACGATCTCCGTCGACGCAGTTTTATATAATCCGCCGTTACGACCCGCCGTGTAATTCCCTTATTGAATATTCTAATTTCTAACATGGGATACCCCATAAGAGAACATGAGGCCGAAACAACTTATTGATAGAACTAAGGCAATAAACTTCGACCAGCGATATCCAAAATCCATGTGGATTTCTGTAAGGTAAAAGGTTGAGATCGCGTGAAAGGTGAAAGGCGAAAGGAAAAATGAACCCGAGCCTGTGCCAAGCTCCGGCGAATAATCGCCCTTCGCGGTATCAACGCGAATTAGCGCGAATCATCCGCAGGCAAGAATTTATGGAAAAAAGACAGCGTACAAATTTGTTAAAGTAGAAAAATTCCTAGCCGCAAATAAATTAGTTAATACAATTAGGAATTTTTCCAATTATATATTTGCCTTTTCTTCTGTGAATCTTCCTGCGGATGATCTGCGCTGATTCGCGTTGGATTTGCGAGGATCGATTACAATGATTATAATAAATATCGATTATAATAAACGATTGCTCGTCGGAGCTTTTGCTAAACTAGAAAAATTCTGAGCTGTATTTGACAAATTTATTTAGGATTATATTTAAATAAATAAAAAAAACTGTACATTAATATAGTTGGAATTTTTCTCATTTTTGCAAATATATTTGCTGACTTCTTTTTCTGTGTTCACGTCGCCGAGACGTTGCCGTTGGTGAACGAGCGAGTGGCACTGCGTCATCGTCGTTGCGCGTATACATGGATGAGTCGTTTGCAACAAGCGATGGCTCATCGCAGATTTGCATAGCCGCGGCTACATAGCGTGCAAACGATTCCATCATAGGGCGGCACGACACTTGTCGCATTAGCGTTCTGACGCGAATCCGTTTGCAGACAAATATTTGTACTGGCACCGTTGGATAATTCCTTTCTCCGCTTCCGAGTGAATCGCAGCCGCAGCTGGTGCATGCGAATTTCTCGGGGAGAACATCTTTTTCTCCCTCCGACGATTAGTGTCGCTAGTGAAATTAACTACTTTCCGCTTCTCGAATTACTCTCCGACGTAATCCCGCGCCGGTTTTACACAATCGATGGCGCTTCCAAGTATTTTCAGTTTAGCGCATTAATCTATAGGTATTTATGAGTACTAGGAATATTGTAAAAACAAAATTGCACGAAAGTGCCATGAAGGAGTAAGAAAAGAAGTAAAATATTTGTATTAATCTCTCACAAAAATAATCGCGCGTATTAGCGTTGTGCAGCATTTCGCTCTTCTCATATTTCGTTGCGTCATTATTTAAGGTCGATCTCGTTCCAGCGCTGGTTCAAATCAATTTTCTCCAATGTGTTTTCAAAACAAGAGAATAATTCTTTTACCGAGATCCTAAGAAATGGGGTTCTGTGAGGAGAGACTCGTTTATTAGAGTGGAGCAGTCGTTAACGGCGTTCAAGTCAGATGCGGCAGGTACTTGCTCTATGATTACGCAAAATTGCCCGGGGGAAACGAGCAGGTCTACGTTTAGCTGGACTCTCTTGCACAAGTGAGGATGTTCTCCTCGACGCAACGGTAATCCAGATTGCAAAAATTACAATGTCCAGCAAGCACGCCATGTTACAAAACTCCATGCGCAATATTTTATTATGCATCGGGTGTTCCTTTTTCGAGAGAGGTAAGACACAAAGAGGGAACATGAGGTTGATTTCAGTGAGTGCAAAGTCAGTCTTGCATACTTGATAGAAATGATAAAGAAAAAATGTTAAATCCAAAAAGACATAAGTTTATAATAAAGAATTTTTATTCAAATGTTTTACTTTTAAAATAAAATTGGATTTAGTAATATAAATAGATTTTTCTATTTTTAGAATTTTCTCACCCTGGTATGTAACGAAGAGAATCGTTATGTAAAAGGATTTATCTACACAGTGGTTAATTTATAAGAAATCTTACACGAATTGCATAGTAGAAGAGATATCGCTCGTGAAATACAGTGTGAATAAGAAAAATGTGGCTACAACTCAATTACAAGCACCTTGTTTTGTGACATATGCTGGGTCTAATAAATATTCAACGAAACTTGTCGGATTCCAGGGGGCCGATTTGGCGCCGACGTGTCCTATTTGTTATTTATTTCCGACACTGTCTGCTAAAATTATGTCGAAACATTTGTCACACATTCCGTAAATAGTTAGGAATGTATATGGAGGGGAAGAGAGAGAAGTAAATTCTTTTAAGATTCTGAATAGAGATATCTCGTATACAAATAAAATAATTTAAACATGTCGTAATAACATAAAAACGATTAAAAAATTATCCTTGTGAAATTAGAATCCAAATTTGCTAAAACACAGACTTAAAAAATTTAATTCAATTAAAGTCTCTTTTTTGATTTCCATAAACATAAACTGAAATTTTCTATTTTAATTTAGATCTCAATTGCGTTCGAAAACCATCGGCACCTCAATATCGTGACTTTGTTCTTCTCGCTCACCTTCTAATACTAACATCGGAGAAAGTGCACGAACGGCGGCTGGAGCATCCCTAAGAAGCAATAATCAGCGACGCGGGGAATCTTTTCACCGTGGCAGAGTCCATCCAAAAGAGTAGTGCAACACGTTTCAGGTATGCAGCACGACGAATCTGCAGTTTGCAAAGTATACACGACACATAAACGATTGCGCCAGTGCTAGGGAACGTGGCCCGGCGATATTACAGCCAAGCCAGGCCTTAGAGGAGCGCCATGAATATCTTCCTATGTGGTGTAATTATCACCGTGGTATGTGAAAAGCGGTGAAACGCTTCCGGTTCGTTTGTATCGTCGACGCGTCATCGTAGTAAAAAGCACGGGCCTCACTTTTGATCCTCGGCTGTAGCGCGTGTGCCATATACCATAATAATCATCAGTTATTACATATTATTGTCTTATCGTAAAAGAGGCGCGACGCCGACGTACCGTGAAGCAATAATTAATTCGTCTGTTCGTCGAAATACCTCTCATTTTGAAGAGGAAGAGATAGAGTTGCAAGCGATGGCGTCACGTATCCAATATTTTCGAAATCCCTAATCATACACGTGACACATACGAAATATTATATTTAATATTCATAAGTGGAACGTATGTTCTGAGTTTCCTAAGGTTTTCCGTGATCGTGCTTAACGACGTGAAATCGAGTCAATTGACCGGTGATTTTCGTTACGTCAACACGGAGATTCTGGATACGCGTTTACTCAACGATTGAGCAATTGCTTGATAGCGTAATAATGTGCGTCCGCGATCATCCGCGTTCTAAACTAATCCCCGACAAGGTGATTACACCTGATTTCTCCAGTCTTCGATGAAAATCTTTCGGTGGCATTCAATTGTCGATCTCCGATCGAGCAAATCGCATTTCTTTCGACAGAAACGCAAGAATGCCAGCACGATTAGATGTGTTACTTGGACAAATTTCATTAATTTATTAATATCGAGTTTCCTGAACGAACATTTTATTGATTTCTGTAACTTAGCGCTTGTGATTTTTTTTGAGTTTCTTTTTACAAAGAACTTGTTGTCTTCACTCAACGGCGATCGATTTCCGGTTTAGATGGTGTTTCAGAACTGTTGCGTTTTGCCGTTTTGAGGCCGTCATTATATTATAATTACGGCCTTACCTGCGTCCGCTTGCACTTCATCGGGCCGCACTTTCCTCGATGCAGAAATGCAACCTTTGCGGAGGTCGGCCAGACTACGGTCGAGTTTCACCGGCAGCCTCATCTCAGTTGATTCCCTCGTGGTGCAATCGGACGATCAATCCGCTACTTCCTTCTTCTCGCCGTTGCGGCTGCATTAACGGTTTAAGCGGCGTTTGCATCGTCTGCTAGACACGCAATATTGTACATTATAATCAGTCGGAAAATATCAAGAAATTCTTTTTTTACTAAGAAAATATATTTTTATTACACATTTACCTTAGGAAAATGTTTAAATGCCACTAATTTTAAGAAGATATGATTACGCTAGTATATTTATTATATCAAATATAGTTACATAATTTTTACTTGGATATGTACATTTCTACTTTTGCATAAATTGAACAACAATGTTTGCGATATCGTGAAGATTTATGTATGCAGATTTTAATACTCGTTCGCATAATGACGAAGAATTAGGCGCATTTAAATACATTCCTGGAAAACGTTTATATCGAATCCTCGAAGCTGTCGAGTATCCGCAAGATTTATCTGACAAATATATTTACGTAATTATCATCAAGATCTTATATTTGCGATTCGCGAACACTGCGCAATTTATCTGCGAAATGTCCGCGTTGTTCGCGGATATCATCGATTCTATAGCCTGTCATTACGCAGCTGAGATGCATAATTTTGCGGTAACGCCAGCGTGGGTTTGTTCATCATTAAAACGAACGGCACACGCGCTGCATCACGGACGAAGAGGTCGTCCTGGCAAGTCTGAGTTCTCCACGGCCTATTGTACACGTGAATACGCGTGTGCACGCGTACCCACGGCGATTCTCGGCCAGATATTCAAGCGCCGGATGATCAATTAAGAGGACGCACTGATGCCAACCGCAGATATGAACATTGGATGGATGGATGAGACTTAATTTCCACATTTGACTGTCACTCCTCGCGAATACGTGAAGCATTAATCCTTTCACCGCGCTACCGGCGCCCGTATTTGGTCTCACCGAGCGTTGTCTTCCTTCGGTTCCCGATTGTCATGCAAATTGCATGAATTTTATTGCATCTGTCGACGGGAATACTCATTATGGAACATTGGAATGGTTTCCGGAATCGAAGCTGCTTTTTCACCGTTTCCAGACGATTCCTGAAATGACTCCTTATTCTGGAAACTCCTCGGCGAAGATGTTGATCTGGATCCGATTTGAACTTTCAATGCTACGAAAATGCATCTTGTGTCATTTGAATTTTTGAAAAATGCAAACAAATACGAGAATGAGGTAAATATAATTTGCAATATGTAAATTTATATTTAAAATAAATCTCGCTAATTATTATTTCTTATACTGCTTCATTTTCTTACTATGTATGTCTTACTATTTCCTTTTTTTAATAAATTTCACGATTGAAATGATGTGAATTGCTCTTTTAAGAAAAGTTTTGTTGAAACAATATACCCATGAGATAATGAGAGATCTCAGGGAGCGTTAACAAACGCTAATAAAGTATCGGTACCAAAAGAAAGTCAGGATAATGGCAGTAGAAGTTGCGTGGCGAAGTTATGGCTAGATTCTAGATTATACTTCCTGTATAATTTTATTTGTTCGATAAATCAACGATATTTTTCGTTATTAACTGCGCCGTTTCTGTCGGCCGGACAGTTGGCCATCGGAGCAACACCAGCGTGAGAGACCCATCGCGGCGTTTTGGCGCATGGTATATCTATCTTCGCGCAATTGCGCAATCATAAGTCGATGAGAAAGCGCGTCCGCGGCTTCTCGCGCTATTCGTTTACTTCGCACGTCGGATCCGTGCCGCCGACGCGCTGCATGATTAATTGCTGCGAAGCGATACCAAGCGAGATCTCACGTTAATGCGAAAATCGCGGATTTGTGCGCACTCGACGCTCGCTCTTCCTGAATCGCGCCGCTAATGACAATTTCCTCTCCGGCGACTCGAAATTGCTCGACAGCAGTTATTAACAGCGAACAATATAATAATGGAGCAATGACAAGCCTCACCGATTACTGCTATCGAGAGCTTGAAGCAAACGCAAATTAGCAGGCAAGAAAACGCGAAACACGGACGAAAAGAGTTCTCTTTTGTTCTTCATTCTGACAGAGCGTCGTTTACACGAGGAAATTTTGTGGTACCAGTCACATCTATTCTAATCTACGTCTTCTAAATAATGATATACAGAGTCATGAAGCGTAATTAAGCGGTGCAACCTTTCTCGGGTCGGGATTAATCGCTCGGCTAGTCGATCGCGACGATCGATGCGAGCGCGATGCCTCAGCTCGCACGAAGCGGTCGCCCATAACGAACGAATGATGACCCGGGTCGCTCTCACGCGTCTGCCTCTCTGCTCTTCACTTCCGCTAGTGAAAGGTGCATGTACTCCGACTAGGGGGACTACGATAAAACGTACTTACGTGCATCCTCGCGGCGCGCAACGCTCGAGCCAA
Organism: Ooceraea biroi; assembly: GCF_003672135.1. Taxonomy (NCBI): domain Eukaryota; kingdom Metazoa; phylum Arthropoda; class Insecta; order Hymenoptera; family Formicidae; genus Ooceraea; species Ooceraea biroi. Next base: position 7,302,126 of record NC_039506.1, read on the forward strand.
GTACACCAGCTCTCTATTACTAACCGGCAACGATCGTTTGGAAAAGTGGCCTCAGGAAGATCGATGCATCACTTGGACCGACGATTCTATCGGTGTATCGCAAATAACGCATTCGATCCAGAATCGCAACGCGGAAGCGTTACGTCATCATTACAAATTTTAATAATGATGTACATCCTCGGCGAATATGTAGGTTTAGGGAAAGAAGCAAGTCTTCGCGGAATTAATGAGATGTCTGTAATAATAATTTCAAATGAATAACCGTTTCTTATCTTCAGTCGAAGCACTCAGCTTTTCACATAGTAGGAATCGACTTGTAATCTTTCTCTCGTTAAGCAAACATTATGCAATTAGTCACGTGCCGACTATATTTCGCACTTCGTATGCATCAGAAGTACACATCTAAGCGAGCGACTCCATTCGCGATTCTCGAGAGAGAAAGAGAAACGCAAAGAGATTCCTGAATCGAGTGCAAAAGAAAGTTTATTTTCTATTGGCCTTGCGCTGACGATCGAAATTTTTCTTCACCTACGATACACTTCGAGCTCTGACGCATTTTATTAGAGATTTGTTCTTTCACTAGAATTATTATTTGCGTCAAAGTAATTTTTTACTTGTAAGATTATTTAAAAATAATTTTCTTTCATTGAAATGATTGATGTTGCTATTTTACAAGATAAAATATCTTTGTTGACATATCTTTCTCTCTTATTCGATATTAAAAATAATAAAATTATTTTGCATTTTACATCGCAGACAAAACTAGGACGTCACAGATGTAATGTCGGCTTTGTAAGGTTGAAATCTGAAAAATTGGAATTTGCCACTGACCTTGATAGCAAATTCGGAAGACACCGATGCGAGAAACGCGCGACATGCGTTGCGTAAAAACGAGAATCGTTCGTCAATCTTCATATCTCGCGGCCTTGATGATTCGTATCGCTTCTCTGAAGCCAGTTAAAAGCAGCTGTATTGTCTCGATATTTCATTTGTGTTCGCGGAATTTGAGGATACAATTGCTTGATTAATCCATCCTTATCAGAATTATTAGAGGCATTTTACACACTTGCTAAATTTGTATTTGAACTAAATATATCTAACAAGGAAATTATTTTTGTATCACAAAGAGATTAAGCACCGTAGTTTCAATTTTTCTTAACTTTATTCTTGATAATTTATATATATTTTTCTCATATACAATATAATTGTAATATTAGAACATCTTAACAATTGTAAGGCTTATAACGATCAACGAGATAGTCAATGTTAAATCATAAGATCGAGTAGATTTCGGTTTTCTTCCAAATAACAGAGAAAATGATAAACAACTTTCATTCTCAAAGATATATTCAAAGCATTTTATTATTCACCTGAAAACATTTGAAGATTAGGATATTAAAAGATTTTTACAACATTTCTCAGATGTTTGTGCCGCTGCGATAAGACTCTCTCTTTTATATTATTCAGCTATAAATTATTCTTATGGCACAAAGTTATTGCGTTGTCACATTTTTGCCTCCGGAGAAATTTCTAAAGGCATGTTTTTTCTATTCTAATGCAGAGACATTTATTTTCTATTGCACAAAATGTCTGCCCACGTGAGTTTTGGGTTCCATGAGTACAACGCGTGGGATTAAACGTGAAGACCGATCCGATGTCTCAGATATTGTGCACGCAGCATGAGTAAAAAGAGATGAAATCGGGAAGGCATCAGGAAAATCTCGTCACGCGTGGTTTTGTGATTCCAAGTTGAAATTTCTAAATCACATTGTATTTCGCGTGGTGCCGCTTGCCAAGTCACGCAACGTGAATTCAACTATAATGGATTGTTGCGTCATATCTGGCTTAAATCCAATCGATAAATTCATATTTTTAAAGTAATCCGGCGCGCTTCGTTTGTGCAAGATATTACGTTCATTGAATACAATGTACTGTCACTGATATAATTAAAGTACCGATTAAAAAATAACATATATAATAACACATTTTGTAAATGAATTGAAATACCGTGAGTATCGTATTACTTATTTAACCAATAATAATCACAAGTAATCTTTGGTAATTAAAATCTTTTCTAGAATTGCTTGTGTCGCCATGCCTATGCAATTAGAAGGAGAAAATCATATATAAATTACATATATATAATTGGAATGTGTTATCATTGAGTTTTGCGCGTTAAATTACAGTTGCTGTTATCACAGAAATACAGTATTAGCATATTTTTAGAATTTTAGAAACATTAATAAAAAACTTACGCGAGGTACGAGGTTCTGGGAATGCTAAAATTCCTGAGTCAAAAATCAAATATCGCTGTCCGTCAATTCATCAGACTCGCGATCGGAAGATAGATCAAAAGCCTCCACGAATTCTAAGTACGCTCTTTTTCGTCTGCAGCCCCCAATGTTGGGCAACGGCTTGTCCTTGCATTTCTTTACCCAGCCGTTCCACGACTTGAATCCTTCCCGGTCGACGATGATCTTGGCGCATGTGATATCGTCCTGTATCTCGTCATCCAGGAAGTCCTCGCAGCGTTTGTTGCAGACACCGCCAACACGTCCTCTGGTGCACCACTTGGCGCTATTGATCTGCAAAATGCCGTACGAATAACTGGATGCCGCTTTTGGACCAGTCACCTTCGTCGTGTCCATCCCGCTCTCGCTCTGCATCAGGCAGATCCAATTGCTGATGAGGCTTCTGCTGATCTTAGCCTTCTCCAGTTGCTTGACGGCCTCGCATTGCTGGTATACCTTGCTCTCCGCCGGCGAGTAAATAGTTACGATCAGAACGGGTATGATCGCCCACAATCTCTTCATTCTTCAACGAATATCTGCCTATGAGACGAAAGTGTGCGTATGATGTTACGTGATGATTGCGATGTATGAATTGGTCTCTTCAGATCAGTCAGGTGACTGGATCTCTTGAGAGTCTGACGGTGCTATCTCCACAGATTCCGTCAGTTGTCAACAGTTTAAGGTTTTGATGGCTCGCGACCCTCCAGGCGAACTTTCACTTTGAAGGAAATGTCCAAGAGAGACGAAAATATTCTCCACTCCTCAGCGTCTAGCTCGGTATTTCGGTGATTAGAGTCGACGCTGCATATATCGCTGACTTTGGCAAATATTGCAGACTCCGTCAATATTTGAGGTAGCTATTGCTCCTCAGCATCAAGAATTCGCGATTCTGTGCTAAGTGGCTTTTCCGAACAAGCCTACTGATTCTGAATAAGCTGGGCTGATTCAGGGGAATTGATGACTTCAATTCTAGCTGATTTCCCCGTCGAAATGCAACGTGGCACAATGAGATGTTGACGACTCATGTACTGAAGATTCACAGTGCGGACATCTGCTTATAAATACGCCGTCTGTCGCTAATACCGTCAACGATCATATCCGGCCTTGAGCTTGTGATACGCTATTATCTACCATCGTAATAAAATGCAAGACTGTCTCCACTTGCCGCTGTCGCTACCGCGCTTTGCAAATCTTACGTTGTTTTTGTTTGTCGCAAATGTCCCGTAAATTCCATCTAGAGAGGTGCAGAAGGCGTTATCAATTGTTCAAGATGCTTGCAATTCCTCTTTTTTGGATGTGAATGACTTTTCCGAGCAAGCATGGTTCTCCATTTAACATTAGGGCAAATTAGTCCAGCTTTTTCTTCTCGAAACATAACGTGGCACGATGATGTTAAAATGCACTGGGTATTTGCGCACTTAACTTGTCTTACGCACCGCGTTGCGACTAATGTAAATCTACAAATGTAAACAACCTTGAGCTTGAGCGATAAGCTACTATCTATTATTCCAATAAAGTGCAATGACAGGCAGTGATAGTGAATCTTTTCGCATTTTTGCATTGTGCTTTGTAACTTTACTCCGTACTTGTTAGTACAAATTTTCTATGGATTCCATGTATGTACAATACATGCACAGAGAATTTTATGCACAGAGAATTTGTAAAGATAAGATTGTTAACGCTGAAGAGAATAAGATCGTCAGCACTGAAAGGTCTCTAATATTAATGTGAGAATAATATTAAAAATAATCTAGTTATTAATTTTTTCGATATCATTATTTTTATGAATTATGAAGTTTTCTGTGCATAAGAGTTTTGGAGATTCTCGAGTATCATCGAGCAAATTATATTATATATTATAATTATATATTACGAATTATCGCTACAGAACTATTTCGCAGATATCTATTTTTTTCTGTTTCATCAAACTCGGATGATTGATAAGTTATCATTTATAATATGATTTGCGCGAGTTAATGCGAGAACGATTCTGTTTGCGTTTTGTTTCTTATAATGTTGTAGCTATTTTTGATCTGCAATCTCATCCGCGCTTCTGATTACGAAGTATCCCAGAAACTTTAATCTTCTGCGAATTTTCCAAGGATAAAATAAACAATTGATTCTTTAATATCAGATTTTTAAAGCTGACAGAAATAATATAATAACTTACGGAGACCGAACAAAATTAACTAACTTCAAGATTTTGAGGTACGCGGAAAAATCTTACATAACATTTCATATCAGAAGAGTTATTTGTAGTATCAATATAAACAATTAGCTAGAATTTGATAAGTGGAAATGCGCATCTATCTCGTATTTTAATTCGAATCAAGCAATCTAATGATGGAAATTCCTAGAAAAGATTATCAGATTTAAATTAAAAGTTAAAGATTTAAAGATTATCAAAAAATATCTGAAAAATATCCAAAATGTCAGATGTTAGTCATATTTGTAAAACTCGAAAGCTTAAAAAGATTTAAATTATTTCAAGAATCTATGTGCGGACGTGCATACGCAACGTACAACTAATATTCTAATAATGTATTAATATATTTTGCATATTTCTCTGAATTTTTGAATGTTTCTCCTTTAACTAAACAGTGTGATAATTTCGAAGCAGCTATACTTACATCAGAACAATCGTAATGTGTCATTACATTTGTTATTATTGGCAGTACATAAAAATACAGAAAAAGAATTTCATAAAAGGCACAATAATATCACATTTATTTATAACATTGATACTTATTTCTTAGCCTACCTATTTTAAAATATATATTGTTACGCTTGATTCTTAAAGATATTGACGTCATATGTTCTCATATTAATTTTCTTTTTCTACGGCAGTCATCAGTATACAATATAGCTTTAATAGAGAAAGAGCAGTTTGAAGCAATGAATAGTTATATAATATATATTAATTAATTAATTTAATAACATTCTAATTTTCTTCTTTATGAACAAATATGAAATTTTATTTAAAAAATTTAATTTTTTCTTTTACATTTAATGAAGATCGATTCTAATTATTTCATCAAAGTTGAAGAATAAAAAATTTTATTGCCAAATCTCTTTCTCTCTTTATGTCATATCAATTAAATATAATCCTACATAACAATATCGCGATAAGCGAAATTATTCGAACCAGATCACAAAATCTCAAGTTTTAACTTACAAAGCAAATTATATAAGTAATCGAATTAAACATTCGATTAAAATACTTCTAGTAGTCATAAATATTAATAATATTTGGCGCAATATATTATTAAATTATTACTAGCTGTTTTACAATCAGGCAAAAAGTGAAGACATTATTCGAGTAAAATATAACTCATGACAAGCTTAATAATCTCACTTTTGTAAAAAGTGTCAATAAGATCAGGACACTAGAATACTACAAGAACACTATGTTATAACAGTCTTCATCTTCAAGAGAAAAAGTCATTGAGTGTGTCATCTGTTTGCGATAATACGCGGAAAAAGGAGTGTAATTTATATCTTTCGATAATAATCGAAAGAAATAATATTAGATTAAACTGATTTGACATTTATATTAATCCACTTTTGTTAGACTTCATACAATTTTAATTTATATCATTGCCTTATACCGTAGAAGATGAAGAGATGAAAGGAAAACGCACATACAACTATGAAAATAAACGATACTGTTCTATCCGGAAAGGAGTATCGACAAGAGAATTATTATTCTCATCACATAAGCTAACAACGGAATAGAATTAGAAAGGAAATCGAAATTTTACACCATCCTTAATATGTACATGAGGAATCTATTAACATGCCTGCAGTGTGACTTTGGTGATCTTCAACAATTTCCAGATCTATCTCCGAAAGTCATTACACATAATACCTTTAGCGATCATTATACTTTTCAATTCACTTCAAAAAGTCTTCAAAAAGCCGTGAGGAAACTATATTTTCAATTAAAGCTCCGATACATAGATTTCGCCGCGGTGTGAAAAAAGTCAGAATTTATTAACTTTTATCCACTTGACTCTCACAATCTATCGTACCCTATATTTACATCGCGTAACTAACAAGATATTCTGGCACCGAAGTTCAGAAGAGTTCGAATAATCCATTCATTCATCTTATAATACATCACGTGTTTGAAGCTACTAGCAAGAGGTGCATAAAACGAGAAAATCTATTTTAACATTACATTCTCCACTTTTCTTAAGAAACTGATTGCGCGATTATTCCCATAATATTTTAATTGCGATTATTTTTAACAGCCACTAACTCCCGTTCACTGATCCGTCTTCGTCAACCAGCGGAATTAGTCCTCTTCTGCCTTCTCTCTTTGGCAAAACGCAGTATGTCTGGGTTACCGTAGATCATGTTAGCCAAGGTCTCGATCCCGGCGTATGTGTCAGCCTTGGATCCCATGCACATGGAGAACTGAAGGCTGGAGAGCTGCCGACTGCACTCTATCTCGTGGTACACGTGCACTAGGTGCCTGTCGGCTGCCCTGAAGACGTCGAAACCCGACTTGACCGCCTTTTCGAAGAACTCTACATCCTCCTTGCCCCAGCCTTGGATCGAGAGATCCAGACCGCCCACTGCGCGATAGTCTCTTTTGTACAGAGAGACAATCCCGAAGCCGTACTGCCTCCAGTGTCCCGAGATCTCGTTTATGATGAACTTGTCCTGCCTGCCAGTCTCGCCGTACACGACCTTGGGATCGTACTGGCTGAAGACGATTGGGAAGTACAACCTCCGACCCGGCAGCGTATTCAGGCGTATCCTGTTCAATGCTAAGTTCGTGAACACGATGTCCACATCGATGAACAGCAGGAGATCGTCAGCCTGAAACCTTGATGCGCCTAAGTCCAGAGCTCTCGCTCGGGAGAAGTTTCCGGAAACTGGAAGAATGTCTATGCCGGCGTTGCGGTACTTGTACTTGAAGTGCTCGATCAGATTTATCGTCTTGTTAAAGGAATCCTCGCTCTTGTGCTGATAGAGCACGACAAGCAGAGATGTCTTCTCGCCGCTGGCTAGACAGATATCCTCATAGTTCTGAAGGAACCTCTGGAAGATCTCGTAACGGCCTGATAGAGGTAGGATAAAGTTGATAGTCTTGCTTTGTACCGGATCTTCATTTTGAGAGTTGAAGTTGAGATTCAGGAAGCTGCCGCGGAGTAAATTGTGAATAGACTTGTCGTCTGACTCTTGGTGAGAAACCTCGATGCCATTTACTGTCTCGCGTATTTCCAATCCTGCAAAATTATATGTTTGTTATAAAACTTATTTTCCTAATATCTAAAATATTTATATTTTGTAAAACATTTAACCACTAATAATGATTACTAAATTGTTTCCTAAAAAAGTTACAATTTGTTTTAATCTTTTAATATCGAATAAGATATAAAATTTTTAAATGTACTGTTTTAAAAAATTTATTTCAATAACAAAATTTAATTAATTCAGAGTATCAGAAAAGTCAAGAAATCTTCAAAATAAGTTACATGCATTAGTTAATGATAATTCTACCTATTAATAATTGATATTTTAATGCATACAGCCAAATATGTGGTAATAATAAATAAATAAAACAAGGAGAGCCCATACGCATATATAAAGACATCAATGATCGTACCAGTAAAATGCTGATGGAGATAAACGTGTCGTCTGACGGGAAGAGTGACCTTTCTGCCCCGGTACTTCCGGTAGACTAATAAAAGATCTAATATCGTGTCAGTCCCATAAGAGTTCACCCTTCTGTAACCATAAAGGGCCGATCGTTCCTCGACAATGCGACCGCGCTGCCGCGAGTAGGAATTAATGGAAGCTATAACTTCCCTAGTGATATCTTCCAGGCCCTCCTTCACGTCGCTATGAATACGTCGCCTTGGATTAGAGTCGGTCAAGCTGTATTCCAACTTCGAGAGGAAGTCCCATGGGATCACCTCGTCGCTCGTTGCAGGCTTGAACGACCTCAGGCTCGCCGGTATACCTACACAAACAAGATTTTGTTTAATCAATGTGACTAGTTTTCTTAATTAGCATCAAGTATCAAGTATTATGCGTTTTCAGTCCATTAATTCAGAATTGTTATAACAGATTCGTACAATCACGAAAATCTTCGCGAGGCATTCCCGATCATTTACGTCTGGCAAGTTGAATCGAAGCGTATCGTATCATCCCGTTTTCCCCTCCCCCTTGCTAGACTGGCCATCAATCTGGACAATAAGACAATCAAGCCGAGCAGATTTATTAGCAAGAACTGTCTAGGGAATCATTCTTGAGATTGTCGATTTAATCGACAATCGACTCGTTCAAAAGCGGGACGAATTTTCATCCGCTCGATTTAAGGTTCTATTTCTATTTTTTTCTTTTCTTTTTTTCCTAGTGATGTATTGTATTTAATGACATTCCGAGAAAAGAAGAAAACATTCGGCGAGATGTAACGCGAAGAGATTCGATACGACGATAAGTGCAAAGTCATGCGTCGCAATTCTCGCCTCTCTGTGGGATTGTGTATCCGGTTTCGAGAGGGATTTATAATTTCTCTAGAATACGATTCGATCTAGCTTGATGCACAAGACTCTCGTTAAAACGATGGATGACTGCGATCGCTTATGCACCGTAAATACGGAAGCGTTTAGTTAATAGCGATACGGTAAAAGTTTTACGACGGAAGATGCAGTTCATTATCATAAAGATGTTTCATGCTTCAAAAAATCAGAGAAAGAAAATGTCGATGATTTGTCAACATATATGAAAGAGACGTTTATAAAACATTTACAAAACGAATATGACAATCGTTTAATAATTTATGCTAAATAATTCTACGAGAAACTCTTTTAATGACTCGTATAACGAGCCATTCTCGCATCATATATTCCACTAACAAAGGATGAAAATAACAAAAGGAAAATTGTTTTACATTCCCATAAGCTATGCACAGCTCGATTCCTATAGTCGGTTTGTGAGTAGCGGAAGTGAGAAATCACCTAGCGTGTCCGTGTCACCGGGATAATCTTCGGAATTAGGATCGACCGGAAAAAGACGTACACCCTCCGCTATTTCGTAATTCTTCAAGGTTTCAAGGTTGACTCCCAATTTGTCGGCCATCGCGTGAATGTCTCTGTGCAAATGAATCTTCTCTTGCTGCAGATCTTGTATCCGCAGTCCCTACAAATTAAACAAATTCACATCTACATTCCATCTCAATCCAGTCTGCAAAATGTTAATAAGATATCACATCACATACAGCATAAAAATTAAATGTTAATGCTAATAAGAGTACTAATGCGTTAGTGATACAACACGTATGAATACACATAAAAAGTGCAAACCGGGAATTGTAAAACGCGCTTTTCTCACGCTATTCATTTGTTCACCGTATAACGGTTATCAAGTTATTTCACAGTTACGAAGTGAGCAATACAACGGCCAGTTTTTCTCGTAATTGTAGCGCGATTATAGTGATTATTATACTTGAGAACACCAACCCTCATATAATTGTGTAGCCTATACATGTGAGGCGGACTTTTCACAGGATGCAAAGTAATGGCACGATGAACTTCTTTTTTCTTGAGATTTCCGGTGAACGCCTGGGCCCCGCTGCTGTTGTGGTAGAGAATCGACTGCATCTACGGCAATATCATGAATGCAATAAATGTAACAAAACTTGTTATTCGACAATAATGAAATAAATCATAGGAATACAGTAATATCAGTTTCCTTGGCGATATTGGCAATTTGATATCAAATTCTTGGCAAATCAAGACGCTGTTCTAATATCACATTTGACTTCCCCCGCAATTTCGCAAATCCAATTTAACAAATTTTCTAAAATTGAAATAAATGATCCTCCAACCGCACGTACACATGCACAAATGTAGCCAGAAAAATCTCCAATAATTAAAACATGAGAAATCTGTTGTATTATTATTTAGCGTGTTGATAATTCTCATTCCTCCTCTCCCTTATTTGATCGTTTTCGAATGACACGCTTCTGCTCGTGGACAAAATTAGTTTAAGAACGGCGAATTACCCGATTGAATCGAGCACTCGCCTGATCATCGCGACAATGGTACCGCGTCTGTCGATTTCTATGCGAGCCGGGTATATTAGCTCGCCCCGAATGTCTGAATGCACGCACGAGCGAGCGAGTCTCGGCAAATGGCAATTAGCACGGGCACAAGCGGAGTTAAAGTACGAACTTCCTGCCTGCCGCACTACGACCTATAATAATTATTATTAAGAACGTGGCATATTGCGTCTGGACCAAACCCGCGGAGCAAGTGTTAATCAGTCTGCGCGACTGGGTGTGGTGGTTTCTTATTTCATAGAATTACGTCGGTGCGTCTTGATCGTCAGCGACAAACATCTCGAAACGTCGCTCGTGCAACGCTCCAGCAATTAGAATCATAATCCAAAATAAGATAATGCAAGAGTCGATTGCGTTTTAAATTTAAAATATTGACGTAATGTAAATTTTCTATCCTATTTTCCCAGATTACATTTTTTCAATTCTTCTTCTCATAGTTGTATTAATATTTTAAGCATACATCATTAATATTTATATATGAACATGCATAAATATTTATTTTGGATTTCAATCTCGTACAGAAAACAAACTTTCACTTGGAATCCGCCTTGATAATTTAATTTATCGAGCATCGAATTAATTCCTTAACCCGTTACAACTGCGTAATTCACGTAATTCGGTTATTGGATCACACAAAAGGCTGCTAATTTCGCGGAATTAAAGCGCAATATCACCGCGCGTTATTAGCTTCTCCCTTGCGTCGTAATGTAGCGAAAGCCGCTCTAACGAACTTGCTGACCCTCCACGAAGATCGTAAATCCCTTATCGAACCCCATGAGCGTTCCGATCGATCAATCCGCGTTATTGAACGAGCAAAACTGCACGCAAACGGCCAGTCGTGGCATGCCGCGCGACCACCGTCGCGATTGTTAAGTGTTTCGACCTTATGAATCGAGCATCAAGACGAGAAACGACATATGGTCCAGCCAGTGGGTTAGCAGGCTACGATTTACTGGTACCTAACGAGTGACATCCTCCGTGCACTTTACCTTCGTCCGTTCGTCTCGGACAGGCGACAACGCATGTTGTCTTCAGAAACTCCTCGCGTTTGCGCGCCCACGCAAGTGCACTCGCAATCTCATCCACGCATTGTCGATCGGGACGAGACAACATCGCCGTTTGCGCACCCATACGTGCTCCAAATGAATATTCCAAATGAATTATTAATGAGCGAACCGTTAAATGCACACCTGCTCGCTTCCTCGGCGGCCATGGGCTGCACGTTATCACAAGCTGTCATGCTGAAGAGAGCTCTAACAATCTTCCCTGAAGTGCAGACTTTGATAGATTGATGCAGTTAATCGACAACGGTTCTCCTGCATGTTATTGTTTCGAAACCGATACGTCCGTTTGAAGCGGTTGTCCATAACGTTACTGACCACTTCCGTTATTCTTCTTGAAGGAAAGTTCATTCGTGGTGAGACGGGATGAAAAGGGAAGATTTCGTCACTCTCTTATGCCTTTTTAAACCGAGTCTGTGAGGACCAGTTTTAACGCGCGGAAGCCGAATGTTAATTTACAAATTACATAGATCTATTCTATTATCGTACTTTGTTAATGTAAGAAAATTATTTTAATAACTCTTTCATATTTGTATATTATAAATATATGCGTTTATTGTATAATATTAATAATTTATTTTGTAGAACCGGAGTGTAAAAAATGATATATCAGGTTTTATAATTCTTATTCCGCGCACTTCTTCTCGTTTTGTCTCAAGAGCCCGCATTTTCGGTTCCTCTCGACGTTTACGCATCACTTTCGTTTGATTATTGCGACGTGCGCTGAAGATTTAAGCGCTTCGTGGCACAAATTGTTACTTAAGCGGTACGACCTAATGCGACTGAGTGTCAAGATGGAGAAGAATGGCTCGATCCGTGGCCACTGGGTTAGCAGGGTACGATTCACTTTTACTTAACAACTGACATCCTCATCTGTGCATTGTATCTTCCGACCTATTCCACCAATGGCGTACGCTGGTCCATGATGCAGATGCATATGATTCGTGTATTTAAACCGGCAGTGCATATCATGCTGGATGGGTGCGATCACCATACGTGAACATTGCCCCATAATTTCCGATTAAGTTACGCAGAACCACATAATCGGGCAATGAAGAAGAAAATCAATCCTTTCACAGACACATCCTGAGATTAATTAAATTAGCAAGTTGATGTTGAAGTTGAGCATGGTAAAGACACCTTGAAAGCCCGCTGTTTCGTCTTCTCGCTTTCGGGAGGTCGATTGGAATTAAGATCGAATTGAGATTGAAATGTTCATCAGAATCAGGACAAGGCTCAATTTAAGACTGAGGAATAGTTCGATTGCAGTTGACGCCTGCTACGACACTCGTCGCAAGAGCTTTACGTGGAGTATGTTCAAACATTATCTTCGTCAATACGAGTGGCTGAGCTAATAGATGGGCACACGAGATTGAAGCAAGTTGTACGTGTAAAGAATATGTAGATGCATGAGTGGCTGTATGTAACACATCGGATAAACCAGAGTCCAATCTGCGATGCTGTACGTGTGCGTTAATCAACAAATCGTCATGTGTTAAAAGTACATGCGTTCCTGCCAGTGTACGCGTCCATGCATGTGGATGCGAAAAAGAAAGGAGGACCAAAATAGCCACAGCGTCGTGCGGGTGACAATAAAACGAACCAAGTACACTTTGTGGAATACTAATAAAAGGGTCCCACATTTGCTGCTGAAGCATGATACAATGGCATATGTTCTCTCTGTTGCAAAAATGTCATTGTGTGGAAATTGTGTAAAAAATTATGTACAAATGAAATAGCAGATGAAATAAAATAGAATACGAAATAAATTAGAATAGTAAAATAAAATTGCAATTTGATTGTATATCAATTAATTTGAATACTTTGAATATTTATGAAATATTGTGGTTGCCACAGTATCAAGGTTTATTAAAGATACGCTATAGTCAATAAAACAGCCGATTTAGCAGTAAACATGACATCAAAGTGCAATAATGTTTTGGTAATCAGCAAGATAGCGATATTCAGCATGTACTTTTGTCGACTTATGATAAGATAAAATGTTCGAGTTACCTATCTGCGTGCGATATGCTGCAGCATCGTGTCGCCGACGATAAAACGAACGAATCGACAGACTACGAATCACGAGTGTTCCTCAGGTGCAAGGAGAAGAAGAAATGATATTTTAAGAAGCACAGAAGAATCAATAGAATTTGTAGCAAGAACCTCAATTTATGAAAATTATCCTGTAATTATATACACTACTATTTTCATTCATTCTCTTCATCTATTATACCAACGCGATTACGCCAGCTTGTTCTTTCCATTATCGTGATCCAAGAAAAGAATTACCTCGTAACTCCAAGTGCAGGGAATCCCCGCGTACTTTTTCACGCATCTGCCCAGCTCGACGTCTTCGTGCGTGGTGTACAAATGGCGCAGGCAGTACTTGATGTGCGGCACGATCCTTCTCAATGTCTCCCTAGATAGCACTACCCCAGGACCACCCATGCAGAAGTTCTCATCGTACTCCAGCGACAGCAATCCAAATTCCTCCGAGTTACCTCTGCCGGCCTGTCCGATGTACATTGCCCTTCTAGAATCGACGGACCTCAGCAACGTCTCCAGCCGGTCCGTTCTCACGTATACATCATCATCCGCTCTCAGGAACCACTCGAAGCGATCGCCAAAAGTGCTCCACATATATTGCAGCATCATGAAAGATTTCTTTTGCGGCGGATAGGTGTCGTCTACCCGTGGTAACGGTACCAACGGCAGATCCGGACAGTTTTCAGGAACCGTCGAGGACTCCGATGAGAAGAAGGCTATCCTACCGGGTAATTCCCTGCCCCATGTTTCGTAGACGGCTTTGGCACGCGTGTCCAGATATTTCTCAGCCGTCATCACGCCCACGAACACCAAGTTCGACATGGAGCTGTTGATTCGCTCGTCGTCCCTCAGCTTCGGTATGTTTTGAGCCTGCAACGTTTGCAACGATCGTATACTGGGTGCGGAAGTCCAGATGGCGACCTGTTGACGCTGCTGATTGGAGACGATCAGTCGGTAGCTGAGGATCAGAAAACCCAGGATCAGGCCCACGAAGAGGCCCAGGAAGGCGCTGCCCAGTCCACGCCGTTTACGCATCACTGGGTGATACGTCACCTCTCCCATTTGCGCTCTTCGGGGATCTCCGAGCCCTCGCTCGGATTCATCCTCGTCATGGTATTCGTGATCGCCCGCTCAGGTATAGCAATTAGTCCCGTCAGAGGATACCCTTTGAGCAATCCCATTGCTCTGCCCGCTCTAAAACGGGCGAACTCTCTTCGAGATAGAGAAAGCCTGTAGATAAAATTCGTTCTACATTATTCTCTAAATAGGATTCCAAAAACATTTGTTTTTAGAAATTCTTAAGTTAGTTTTACGTTAATTTTATTATTTACCTATTATTTAGAAATAATTTTTTTCTGTAATATGAATTATATTATTTTGTGCATAAATTGCATTGTTTTATAACTCTAAACATTATAATATAATTTTATATAATAAAATAATATGTTACGAACAGCATAAATAGATGTAAATTAATTAAATTATTTATTATGCAAAATAGATTTTAAAGCACTTTCGTAAAATTTAGTTTTCTATTATCATGTGTCTACGTAATTTAAAAGATACTAATTATAATTGTGGACTCTGGATCTTGAATATAATTTCGCACGAGATCTTCCTCAAAGGACAGCCTTCTCGCAGGAGCAGATGTCTTGCGATAGCACACAGCATGTGTTTGAGGACTTAAACGAATTCTATGAGCAGTGAACCTTGATTTATGCTCCGGCTATTTGTAAAATAAACTCTAGCTGTTTGATCTTGGTTTCTCTGCGCGAAACCGCCTTTCAGTATTATTAGTCAGAACACTCAGAACCCTTTCACGCAAGAAATTCGGATCCAGTTATTCTCAACCGTTACAGTTATATTCGGCAATAATACTGATTTATATTAAATCCCACTGAAGCAGATATAAATTCTAACGGAACTTACATTAAACTGTTGCTTCGAGATGACGATCATATTATATCGGCAGTCGCGTAACTGAGACAAGCGCAGTGTAAATGATGTTTTGCAATCTGAAAACAAAGCAAATTGCAAAACCTATAAAACAAGTCATTGACATCCGTATATAAAATCATTTACGAATACAATACATAATACTACAGCTACTTTCAAAGAAGAAGGTCACACGCATGTTCAGCAACGAAGACTAACCAACGACGTCAGCAATTAATGCTCAGTCATTTTTCACCATCACAAGCGTATACATTAATATATAGCTTGAACTTGTGGTGTACAAATTAACTTGTACAAGTTAACTGGTTAACAAATTAAATAATATCCGAAGCGAGATTTTGCATCCAATCGCATCAATCCGTATTAACATTTTATTTGTGATATTTTACAATTACAGTTGGAAGCCGCGCAATTCATGATTATTGACGAGTAATGGCTCTCCACTTGCAAGTGCTCCAAAATTTTAAGACGATACAGAGGTGACAGGTCCGAGAAAAATACATTTCTGCATGATTAGCATTTAATGACTAGTTATGTGGCCAGCGATAACGAGAATGAGAACAAAGAGCTCAGTGTGCGTCTAGAAAGTCGAATGAAATGTGCGGCGAGCAGAGTGGCGTGTTCAGAAAATGAGAACCCGACGCCGTTACCAGCCTTTCTCGACGAATTAACCGGGGTACGAGGAGTTCTGTTATTTTTCATGATCGCAGCCAGGAATGTGCATTCCGTCTGCTCCAAATGTAAATTCATAGCGGATTACGAGTGGTATACGAGTAGTTCGCGTAACTGTAATTGATATCTCTTGCGTAATTCGCCAATGGCATTAATATAACTGTACCATGCAGACTTTCCCTCTATTATCTCAGCCATCATAATAATGCTAATTTTTAAATATTTGCTAATGAATTACGTATTTCTGCATGTTTTTCCAGCAAACAACCGCAGACGTAATGGAATTTTAAAATACATGTTCTAGGATACGAAGTCCTGAGCGCTCTTCTTCGAAAAACATAGCGAAACTCAAAGCGTTTGAAGAGGATGATGTATTCCTTGTGTGCTCTTCGTTTTGGGTATCCTGCGAAACTGCAGTTCTATACACATCGTTATCCCTAATTTATTTCCTTCCAAATCGGCGTAGACAAAGGCTCGATTCTTGGCGAAACCGGTTCCAGACCGGCTAATGTGCACATGTGTGCATATCGACAAAGTAGTTCTGAGTAATGAGATGCTGTTCGGCGAAACTTTACAATTTTACCGAGCCACGAAGACCGCCTCCAAATTTGCCGATTTCCTGGTAACACGCTGAATGACGAAGTAATTTCAGAAATTTCTTTAAATTCGAATCAGACATCAAAATAATTATCGATCCGATCATTTTTGGAAATTTTGTAAAATGTTTAAAAAACGTATGAGGATTTTTTTCGTGGTATGATTAACTTTTCCGGCATTACATGTTAATTATTCCAAGGTCGATTCTCTTGAAAATCAAGATGTTACGGGCGGATAATTGTTCTTGTGTAATAATACGCGCTTTACTAATTCATTATTTATAAGATCGTTCATTATCGTTGATTGTTCCTAAGCAGTCTTCGCACGCTCGCTTCCGTTCACACGTATCACACGGGATCATTAGAGAAAACCACGTATAATTGTTCTTAAAAATTCTTGCTAAGGTCAGTTAACTTGCGTGCGCTTGTAGCATAATGTGACGAAGGATGCACAGATTCGCTTTAGTGCAACGATCAAACCGGCCGCTTCTGGTATGGTTATTAATTAAACCGCGGTGCACATCTAATTATCCTTTCATCAACTACATCTCTAATTAAGGCACGTCAACACCATGATATTCTCTTTATTAAACTATGAATTCATAAATCACATTAATTGCGGAAATCCATCTCATGCGTACAACTTCATTTCTCTGATGACAAAATCATAATAATCTTCAAGTACACTTGTATAAGAAAAATATAATAACACAATAACAAATATTTTTGAATTTCCACAATCCTCAAACCATTCATTTCACCGATCGCACTGATACGTCGATCGCACAGATAAATATTTCTTCACAAAAACGCCATTGCGAGTCTCGTACAAAATTATTATGGCTGATCGCGATGACCGGCTATAATTTGTAGAACCATTCAACGACAAGGACAACGTACTCGAGCCGATTAGTGCCGTTGTTTTTTCTTTTGCTGTCCGTGGTTCTTCCGGTATTTCAGAAGAAAGAGCGGATCGGATGCAGCGAATTGTTGCGCACAAAAATCGTCGTGTCCGCGAGAGGAGTCACGAGTAGCGACGCAGTAATCGCGATTACACGCACGACTTCTCGAATCCACGAAATCCCGGTGTCCGTCCCGTTAAAGGATACGCTCTGGTGTGACGTGCACGAACGAGTATACGTACGAAAGGCGGGAGAACCGGTTTAAGCCGAAAGTCCGAAGCTGAAGAGCGCCGCTAGATCGTGCGTTCGGAGCGCGACGTCTAGCCGATTTAAACGGAGAAGCGATAGAGAATGTGCGTTTTACGTCAAAGTGGTCCTTTAAAATGGAAATTACGGTGTGAGATCATGGTTTACGCAAACCATGGCCAGTGGTGTCGAAAAAGATGGAACAGTGAAAAGATACGAAATCTACACGAATCATATTTAAAGAGAGAGAGAGATTTAATAATTGATATTTAATTGTAGGAAATTATAGATCGATGCATTCTTGCCGATTGATCGATGAATGGATCGATGAATGGATCTCAAAAAATGACTCCTTCCTTTTTTGATGACGTGATATTTGCATGTAGCCAGAAAGATGGAAAAAATAATAGAAAACGATGAAAAATACTTTGATTTGTGCTGTATCGTTTTATTTCAACAAACAAACATTGAAAAAGTAAGATTTATCGATCTAATATATTTCATCGTACAGAGAAATCGAAAAATGTGCATACTTTTCTCCTCTCAATCGCAAGGATCGAAGCGAGAAATTTGTTTATCTTGTACTACACATTTGGAATTCTTATCGCTCGCTAAATCCATGTGCAAAACGTACTACAAATGTTTTCTTCATGATTACGCAAACATGAGCTTACACGAGGTATCGCGTCACACGCGCATTGACAAACATGTTTCCGGTTTTCAACCGAATCTCTATCTTGATCTCCACAAACCGGTCATCTTTATCGAGTTTCGCTATCTCTTCCTCTCTCTTTGTAGAATAGAACAGACTTTGCCTCACAGAAAATACATTCCGGAAACGACGTCGCGGAACGGAACCACGGAAATACCGGAAACTCACGCACCATCCACATCAGGTTCTAAAAGACAGTTTGATAGAGACAATGTCCAGATCTGATCATCTGAAGTCGCGGTTAATCAACCACAGAATGATTTATTATACTCATATATGGACGTTACGATAGCTCGTGCAACCTCTGAAGTCGTCGTTTCTTTCAGTTTCTTTCGAGCTTCTTCGACGAGAAGAGTCAGCGCCGCTAATTGTTCCCACAGACAACGAGACGTGGAAGTGTCGGGCGACCGCCGATGACGGGTTGTGCGACCAGATCGTCGTGGAGCAGATCGAGATGGGAAGGGACCGTTCGGTTGACCGGTAAGCTGGGGACCACTGGATGAGAGGAGTCATCGACTCTCTTGCTGTTGCACGACACGACGGTTCACGACGAACGGCCTCGTCATTCGTTGCTCGAACGACCCTATTTCATGCTCGGGTACACCCTCGTGGGAACACCGGCGGCTCTTACCGAATTTAATCTTATCGTGCACCCGTGTAAGTGGATTTTCCTTGACGGCGGGTCCACCGGGCCCTTGGCGACTATTGATCGGAAAATTTTATCGCAAGTATATTTCCTGACGACTCGAGGATGCAATACGATGATAGTTCGGTTGCTTGAATTCGCTTGAAATTTTTCCCGTTACATTGACGATGGAAGATGAAACTTGAATCTTTCAAGCGAAGGACATCGGCGAATTCGATGAGAAATTCTGCGGTTATTAAGCAGAGCGTTACACGATAGTTTAATATTAATAGCGCAGAATAATGTCTAATGTCTGCGTGCGTTAATTATTAATAAGTTTTGCAAATCGTTCTTTTTTTATGAGTATTTCTTTAGGAAGAGGAAATTTGACGTTAAAATTAAGAATCATTATCGTGAGGAGATATGCTAACCCTGCATCTTATTATATGATGAGATGCTGCATCAGCATCTCTAGCACTCAAGTAACTACAAGAACGCAGAAATTATTGTATCATTAAAATTCTGGTTACAGAAAAAATCCAGTTATCAAAAATCAAAGCCTTTATACTTATAAATATCGTGCATAATAAATTTCGTTCTCTTAAAAAACACGTGATAAGTAATAAGTAACGTTTTATTCAAAAAAAGAAAAGAATTTGAAACTTGAGGAATTTTAATAGAAAAAATAAAATTTTCACAGAAGTAAAAGGAAAGTATTTGCGAAAACACATCTGAAAACACGTATCTTCTCTCTAGATAAAAGTAATTGATGGAACAATTTAGCCTTGTCATCAAGTTTCTGTGAAATCTGAGTGAATGCAACATGTGAGTCAATATTTGTTAATATTATCTCACGAAGCAATATGAAGGTGAAGCTCAAAATCGACGTCAATCGACGTTAATGTCAACAAGTAGAATAAAATCAAAGAAATCTCAATCTTTGATTTTAAATTTCGAACAGAGAATTATAGTATACATGTAATGCAGTTAATTAAATTTTTATTTTATTTTTAATTAGACAAACTGCAATGTTGCAACGGAGGTCGCAACATATTTTTAATAGAATATGACAGCAGCTCATTGTCAAATAAAGACTGGACACGTCTGCTCTTCGATAGCGATACTTCGTTACCGTTTCCTCTCCGTGAAACACGATCAGTCACAAAAATAGATCTTTCTCCAGGAAGAGTGACTTACTTTCCAGAACACCGACAACTGTCTTTTCGTCAATGCCGCCCACATTGTTTCCGGCTGCGCACGTGGTGCACCATTCGCTTCTCACGACAAAAACTACCGTATGTTACTTTCAATAGCAAACGTGAACTTCTACAAATTACATAATCAAAATCACGCGAACTTCACTTAAAAGCGAAACTCAGCGAGTACGCAAATTTAGAGTCTTTCTCGATATGAGCTTGTCGAGCCATTAATTTGGTATCGATTTGTCAATCATCATTATTTTAAAGGGATCCGTTAAATTCTAAAGCGAAGCGGAAATAAGAAAACGTCGTTGACTTACATAAAACAATATATATCCCTTTTCTTGATAAAAAATCTTTGAAACACACACTTTCCAATTTTTGTATTTAACGAAAGTCCTTTTTCCAATGAGCCCTTCCCAACCGCACTCTTTCAGTTCACTATTACGCTACAAAGGCCGGAGTAAAAAACTTCCACAAATTTGAACCAAACAAAATTTACAATAATAAATGAATATTTCAACTTGAAAATCAAGAATTACTAATTATCGTTTCATTTTTTTTAATCATCAGCTCTTTATGCTGATCGGGAAATCGGCAAGTCGCCGACGTAGTGGGCACTTACGGAAGTGCTGAAGAATTTAAAATAAAGGGTGGTATCCTCGCCCACGCCGGAAATGCGATCCGATTAAAAACCGGCGCGGAGGCAAGCGGCGGCGGCGGCGGCAGCCGCTTTTCAAATCCAACTGGCACGTGATGTTGCGAGCAGGATGCCACCGCCGCGACTGAGCAGGGTCGAGAGTCGGCGGCCACGGCGGGGCAGATGGAGCGCGGTCGACAGGCCGGGAGAACCGGAGAACCTACGCGATGAGAGACGATCAGGCCGGCTCGAAACGACAAGCCGAGAGAGCTTTTCGACCGACAGCCGGCGTATCGACTTTTCCGTCTCGCCTTTCGCCGACCTCCCATTCGAGGACTTCATCAACTAAAGTGCATAGGCTGGCCCAACCGCTCTCCCGCTCTTGACTTCGGTAACCCTCGTTGCTGAGTCGCTCTCCGGCTCCTCTTCCGGTTCTGCGGATTCTCGTGAAGAGACGCCGCGGCACCGTCAAAGCGGCGCGGACAAATCGGAATTTCAATCGGTGGATTGACAGGGATTGATTACATTTTAGGATTCTTAGCATGATTCTTACGCGAAGTGATTTCCTAATACTTTCAACAGCGATCACTCTTGTATTCGAGCGTCTCTGAATTGGCACTGGTGTTCAGCAGATTCTGATGAATTTTATCAAGTTTTGCGAAATCAGGAAAAAAGCGCGCGGCAGTTTATTATGGGACTGTCTGGAATTGGGATAATTCGATTAAACGTGCAATTCGGAGAAGACGGCAGAAAACAGAACAAGTGCTGGATTGTTGAGAAGCACGCGACTGATAATAAACTTGAAGTAAGGATTTCCGTACTTCCGTTAGCGTTCTCCACTGGGGCCGTGAGACGCAAACAACAACTGTATGCTCGTTGGCGGACCGTTTAGTCGCGGTATCTGCCGCTGAATCTATTATCTAAATCCGCTCCAGATCGCAAGATTGAGAAACTGCGGCGGTGAGCGCAACACAATAGCGATCAAAAATGATATGTAATGGCAGTTCGCAAAACCGACCGGCAGTCATCGACCACTGCATTCGCGAGTGCCCCAGGAGAGAATACGATGAGTCATTTTCGCTAATCGTAAGCACGGACTCGTAAGCGCATTCCGCTTTTCGAATGACACAGCAGATTCTCGGGTTGATTGGATCATTAGAGCTGGTCACCGCCCTCTTCGCACGGAAGTAAGCGACAACATGGAATGTTTAAGTAAATATTCAATCGACCACTGTCTCTGATCAAGGGGCAATCTTCTATCTATCTTCTATCTGATCGATTCATGCTGCGTTCGTCGCGTCTGAATCTTTAATGAACTGGAAAATAGCGAAAGCTCTCTCTCTCTATCTCTGTCTCTCTGTCTCTGTCTCTCTCTCTCTCTCTCTAAACGCGTCTAATAAAATATCATCATGATATCTTCCGCGTATGACAAGATGTCGAAGCGCAATAACGGGGCTTCGACAATGTCATCCACCGATTGATTACGCATTGGCGACGTAATCTCTTATCGTAAGCCACTGGACAACTTCAATCGCACCTTTCGTGATTTAACAAATACTTTATCAATTGCTTTGTGTCAGTTGCTCAGTGATATTAAATATATGTGTGTGTTTCGTAATATCAGTTATACAGGGTGTCTGACATAAAGCGAAAACTCTCTCGCCCACAGGTAGATCTCGTCAAACTGAATTAAAAAGTCCTGTACCATTTTGCAAACAACCACGTAAAATTTCGAGTAATTAAGTAAAGAAAGTTCACTAATTCAGCGGACGCGATTGGCAGCGAGGGAAGTAGGCATGAATGACGTAAAAAACGGCTAACGCGCGCGATGCGAGCGTATTTCTTAGAACGCGATAGCAGCGAGTATCGGATTACAGCAGCAGGTGAGACGACGCGTGGACAATAATTTCTCAGCGTCTCATTCAAGCGCTCGTGTTGCCGAGAAAGTGTCGTATTTCTTAGAAGCGTCGTCTCGCCTGCCGCTGTAATCCGATACTCGCTGCTATCGCATCGCGCGCGCGACTAGTCGTTTTTTACGTTCATTCATTCATTCTTCTCTCGCGTCCGCTGAATTAGCGAACTTTCTTTACTTAATTACTCGAAATTTTACGTGGTTGTTTGCAAAATGGTACAGGACTTTTTAATTCAGTTTGACGAGATCTACCTGTGGGCGAGAGGTTTTTCGCCTTATGTCAGACACCCTATATATATGAATTAACTAATTCAATCGAGGAAATATATACGATCAATCGGAATTATTTCATTGGTTGCAAACGATATGACATGTCTCATTAAATAAGAGAAATTTAATTTGCTTCGGATTACGATTACGAAGATACAAAGGTACCATCTAATTGGACCAAATAAGATTTTGCTTTCCACGACTAATGAGTATCATAGGGAAGTTATGAAATATTAAGGAAAACATAAAATATAAAATATCGGATGCTAGACTGGTTTCCACCACGAATGACGAGCGTTATGGTCAACTTTGTATCAGGCACATGTGCGTGACACCATTGCGAGTACTCGCGTCGTTAAACGCGCCCACCCAGTACAGCAAGAACAGCAGAAGCCGCCGTTACGGCCGGCTCTACAGCTGCGTGTCTGTAAAGCAGGAACTTCCGTCGAAATAAAGGCGAATTGAGCTACCTTTACGCTTCGTGAATTTCGCATTATCTCTCATTCGCCGCGCTCGATTCTTGATAGACCGGAACGATCGGATTAAGACACGAAGCAGCGACGTGTAGGAGTGTGAAACACGTAGGGTGTGTGCGTGAAGCGATATGTCGTTAAATTATTACCCGGATCTATGCATACCCGAGTTTTTACGCGTTGATCGAGGCGATAATCGGAGATCCGATCTAAATCTGACAGACGAAGCTTACACGATAGATAGCATAAAAAGAAACGGAGCAGTCTGAGAGAACCTTCATATCTTAGATCTTGAAATAGAAAACTTGAAATCCCGCGTACTGAAAATGTTCAGGGCGATAGAGATCAAGTATCTAAAGAAGCTGTTGTTACTGCATTTTCAACAGGTCTTTGATTGCTTTTTCATTTTAGTTTTGATTATAGATTTAAACGCAGGAAGCATTAGAAATTATAATATGACTAGTCTGAATAGAGGTATTGATTTCTTATTAAATAAAAAATTGAAAGCGGCAGGTTTCTTTTCTTTAGTTCCATCTCTTCCATCTAAATAATAGCGCTTTCGCAACGGAATTTGTCAGCTTTTCCAACTTCCCTTTAATATGAAATTCTTAAATGAGAGATATTGTTGCACATTATTATTAATGCTTCTTGATAAGATGTTTTTACAGAAGTTAAATTATCGGTTAGCAGTCGGTAACGATACCAGCAACCAGTATGATGCATAACATTGGTTGATATTGCGAACAATAATTTATCTTCAACTGGATAGAAAGGGAAAATTTCGATAAGATTTTGTCACTGAAGATAAATATCATTGGATATATGGAACACGAAGAGATATCCTGCGTAATCACACTATATAAGACAAAATCGGTATACTACAAATATACCGATGGTACTACACCTACCATTTCTGCCCAACAGATAAAACAGAAAATTAGATGATTGAATTGAAACGAATTGATGATTCCACATATTACATATTTACTTTTCATGTGTCATTGATTACGAGATCAATCTTGCAAAATTGTTAGCAGTAATTTTTATCAAATCTCGAATTTGGATGATCCAAAAAGTATCAAAAGTGAAAAAATACTACGAACTAAAGAACAGATTTATTCGATGTAATTTCATGAATCAAAAATAGAAAATTTAAAATATAAAATTATAATTTTTATTCTCTGTAAAAAGAAAGTTCTACATTTTAATTTATTAGGGATATTATTCAATTTTATTCTGTTCGATGATTCTACGTAAACTTTTCGAATACGATCGTCATGAGCAAACTACTGCAATTTCGAGAATTAGAAAACGCGTTTAAATCTCGCTCGTACAGCTCGCGCAATTTCGGAGTGAAAGGAGAAATATACGTATTCCGGGGATGACGCGGATACAAAGCGTTCCTTATATCATTCTTCGGATTAAATTGCGTTATCGGAGAAGATGGTAGGCAGTCAGCACACCATAATGTATGTAGCCCTTGAGGCTGAGTCGAACACGATCAGCTCGAGTGAAATGAACCGTTCAGAGGATACTTCCCTGAATTTTTATGCGATCTGCCGCGCGCAGCCAATCCGAATTATTCCGACTTTGTTGGCGACGCTCGCTACGAACGGATTCGAAATCACGAAAGGCTTGTTAATTTGCTACGTCGTCTCAGAAAACGAGTCGATTCTCATCTCTTCCATTTCCGAAAAGAGGTTCCTTTTTTGCATATGTACAAAAATCAATGTTTTGGAGTACATAAACAATTCGGTATCATAAATTTTCAAATCATTGGTTCAAATTCCTGGTATTTCAGTAATCCAGAGTCATGCTTGTTACATTCGTATTGTCTTATTGAAAAAGGACGTATTAAAAAAGTATGCAGACCAAGCACGATATCTAATTACACCTTGCTTATCTAATATATATTGATCTTGTTATTCAAGAATGTTTCAACGTTCGAAGAAAGTCATGAATGACATGAGAAATTAATCAGCTCACATGGCATGATTGAATAACTCTACGTAACACTGCGTGGTTTTCGTGTCGTTGAATCCGCAGCGCGAATCGCGAGCCGATTTCATTAGCGTCGCATTTGGCATGCGCTCGTCAAAATTGTAACAGCAGCAGCAGCAGCGTGTAGGTAGGCAGGCAGCAGAGCTTAAGTGAAACAGCCATCGCCATCGTGCAGGCGGTGGTGAAAAGGGGAGTGGTTGGTGGTGAAATAGGAGCCAGCGGCTGCTGCTTCGCTAGGGTGGGAGAAACCGGGCCAGTAATCTCCGCTCACGGCTCCACTTCTGCGTAATTTATTACGACTTGCCGAGCATCCCGCAGGGTCGAATCCAACTTCGCACGGTGGAGCGCGCCTTCTCGCCGGCGAACCGGGGATTTATAGTAAAATACAAAATGAACCATTCAGCGGAGTAATGGTATGAGTCAGATTCTTCTTGTCCACGGGTACAAAAAGACGGGCGAGAATATTTAACATGAAATTCAGCTGCTGTATTGTAGCATCTCTTGTGGTTCCGTAAAATACGAAGCTTACAATGTTAAGTCTCATCAGAACAATTATTCAGAAAAATTCTAATGTAGATAAGCTCTTGCTTTAATGTTACAGATGTAAATTGAAAAATTCATAATAATTTATTTATAAATTTATAAGTGATGCTATTACCTACTTTTTCATAGAGCAAAGAGCCAAGATTCTCATCTGTGACAATGTATTTCGTCGCGGGTGCCAACGACGAAAATCTGAAATTACATTCCGAAATCCCCATTCTTACACGATCATAAAACACCCCGCATCCACCCAATACATATAAATTCCACCGAGTGGCGTAAAAATCTCTCGGCGTGGTGCCCGCGGAGGGTGCATCCCTGAGCGAGCCGTATAGCACGTATTATACGAGGGTGAGGGTGATCAACAATGGCGGCACGACCTCAGGAGGCTCCTCCGTTCTCCGTTCCCTGTTCCCGACGCCATTTTACGTTGATTACGATGCGGTTAGCTCCTTCCAGCCTCCCGCAACCCCTCGAGTTCCTCACTCCACTCGGACTGCCTCCCTTTCTTCCACCCCTTCACCCTTGCCGTTCCGGCTCGCTCTCTGTCTCTCTTTCTCCGGAACCATCTCACCCGCACGGTCCCTCCTCTTCTTCCGCGAGGCACTTACACACAATCGACTCGACCAACACAATCCATGCCCGCCGGTCACGGTGCTTAAACGTTGTGGTCCGTCCTGCGAGGTAAGAACAGCTCGGCAGCACGGATCAGCGACTGATCTATGAGTCTTCGTCATGTTTACCGAACCGCCGGCCAGACATCTCGGCTTAGTCTCTTTTGTCGCCCGATATATTGCGTGAACGTTCGCGCTGTGAACGCTATGTTCTCACCCACGTGGAACGTTATTTCCGATTCACGTAGAAGAAGAGCCAAGTATGCGTGAGGTAGAAATTTCAGACAGTGAACGGTGCAGTCTTGACTTTGCTTTAACACGAAAGTCTTGAACGTGCAATTGTCTGCTCGGAAAATTTCAGATCTCGATGAGATCTTTACCCAAATTCAAAGTTAATTTTCCCTCTTCTTTGTCCTAAATGTTGAAAAGTGCGTGGAAATGCGCGGGTTCGAGAAAGTCTGTTATGAAGAAAGACGTGTAATTTAACGAAATACAAGCAATTTCTTGCTTCCTTGGTTCATTAAAAACAACACCGGCAACTTGTCCGGCGCATAAAAATGCATGCAATTCGCCGCGCTAACGACGATCGTAACAATTTTATGTCAGCTATTACTTTAATCCTAATAGATCCAGTTTTTACGACGATCCATCCTGTAATGAATAAGTTGCTCCGTGGAAGACAAAGTCGAAGCGGCACTCGAGCTAATATGATGAAAGATAATAGATCAGTCTCCAATAGGAACTTTGGCTTGCGCCCTTGTGTAAGTTTCATAGGGCTGGCTAATAGCTTCCATATCATTAAGCATAGGACACGAATGCTACGACTCTCTTCAATTTATTTTCTGATTTATTGTTATCTAATTCTCAAGAGTTTCCAAGTATGATAAAATAAGACTGTTTGATATCAAGAATCGGTATCTTGTAAAAAGTGCATTAATTATGTTATTCCTATAAACTGTAGAAATACCTCTAACAATAAATGTGTAAAAAATGTCGCGCTATTAAAAAATAAGAAACTATGTTAATTTGCGATAATTTAATGCAGCGATTTCTCCCAAAATATCATGCATGAGGTGTTTCTTGTAATTCTCGAAATATTGAAGTTACATGATCTCACACCGTACGCTTGCCACCATTGAGCGTCCGCAAAGGACTATTACAGTCGCGCGTCTTAGCAGTCGAGACGAATTGTTGACGAATCGTGCCACTAAGGCGGTTGTGGAAACTGGATAGCTTCCTCCTTTGGAATACATCATGGTAGTGAGAACAAGAAGCTCGAGAAGAGGAGAGAACAGGATGACGAGGGCAAGTTGAACAAGACAACCAATGTAAGGACAGAGAGAGGAGACCGAGGAAGAGAAAGAGCCACCGAGAGATATAGATGAAGATAGAGATGAAGACAGAGAGAAAGAGAGCGAGAAAGACATGAATGCAAAGCAGGGATAGACGAACATAGAAATGAAGAGAGAGAGAGATAGACATAGTGAAGTTGGATGAGAATGCGGTGGTGACGGGAAAGGGAAGGGGGGCAGAAAGAGAGAACGAGAGGAGGGAAGACGTGCACGTAACGTGACGGACGTCGCCTGAAAGCTCGTCCAAGAAGAGCGTCATGACGCTCTCTCGCGTCGTCGTCGTCGTCGTCGTTGTCGTCGTCGTCGTCCTCGTCCTCGTCGTTGGGGTTGATTGTCGCAGATCTTATTATCCCCCCCTTGTTCTAAGGAGAGTACGGCCGCAAGATTGTGTACGTGTACGCGCCCGTACGAGCGCTCATGTGCACGTGACCGCGCGCGCGCGCGCACGCGTATGTGTTGCAAGCAAAGGGTAGGTCGTTGGAGGAGGGTGGCATCCCCCTTCATCCTCCCTCAGCGTCCCTCTCCTCCGTCGGCCCTCTACAGCCCCAGGCTAACCTTGTTAGCGCTAATGACGGACTCTGCCGCGAGATGCGCGCGAGCCAAGGCAGGGACGTATCTCTCGTGACCCTCGCGGGGTGTCGTAAGTCGAAGATGGCGGCGCTTGACCCTTGAGACATTCTCCTAGCGTCATATTAAATTTCTTTCTTTCTTCTGATTCAGTTAATGAAGAAACGCTTGAAAGTTCGGATTTCTTCATTTAAGAATTCTGTCTCGAGAACTCGGATCGAAATTTTGAACTTTTCAAGTTTCCTTTATGAAGTAGGTTAATGTACATGTGCATATTAAATGAATTAGACTTTCCTGATTTTGAGTAACTGTAACGAATGTATAAAATAATATATTTTTACATAGAATACTTCGTTTAGTAATTTATTTTAGTATTGTAGGAAGACATAATATAAAATGTTATATTATGTAAATAAAAATCATTGCATCATTCAATGTCTCGCAAAGCAATAAGTCCTCGTAACTGCTGTAGATATGATTCATCACCAGCACGTTCCGTTACCAAGATTGCCAAAGATCATTGGAAACATCGAGACGTAGATATTCTCGACGGGATCTGTTAGTTCGGAAAGTGTTGAAAAAGTCTCCAGATCAAGAGAAGAAGAGACAGGAAAGAAAGAGAAAGAGAGGAAGCGGGAGAAAGAGGTAAACCGAGGGACTCTCGAAGCAGCCCTCGACGGCCCCCAAAATCCATTAGACCGGAAAACGAGGTAGAATCGTAGAACGCAATGGCGTCTAGAAACAAACGACGGCCGATAGGAGTGAACAAGCAGTGAATCACCCAAGCACTTGTTTACCAAGAGAATCAGGGATTCAGGGATGCCGTTCTCCGACTCTTGGAATCCAGCCCCATCGCGCTCGGCCCCCGTCCTCGCGGCCCCTCCGTCCGACCCGTCCGCCGGCCCGCCATCCTCCGCACCACCGCCCCATGCCATCAGCTCACCACCGCGTCGTATGGGATCTTCCGAAGGTGGATGGAGTGGCTTCTCACATACGTAGACACGCGCCCCGTATCCCGAAGCGAACGAAAGAGAGACGGAGGTGGCGACGGAAAATCGTGGAGGAGAGGAACGAACGGCATCTGGAACCGGGGGTGAGCAGGACGGAAGGGGTGGCGGGTGCGGGAGCAGGGCAGTTACGCAGACACAGAAGCGGCACTAGAATCGCTAAATGTAATTCGGTTAAAAGGGTTTTAGCAATACAATGCATATAAACATGAGTGCCCTACCCTCGTCGTCGCCACGTCCTTCCGAACTGCCTCCCCCGTCCCGTCCCATCCACCCGCGGCACCCTGTCTTCACGATCCTCTACCGCAACCGTGACGACTCTCGACTTCCTTCTCGATGAGGACGAGCTTCAATTAGGAGATACGGAGCGAAATCAGCTAACCGAGCTATAACGTCCGTTGAATGAACGGCACCGAGAGAACCACGGAGCGAGATCGACATGATTCCAGGCTGGAATTCATATGTTTTGTCGTTCAAGACGGAGAGATACCGCGCAGAGGTTTTCCGGAAACACAGACAGTAAAAAAAACAATACAATCTCCGTTAACCGTAAGGTGCGAAAGGGATGTAAAATAGTCCCTTTATTCGATTTCATTTTTATAGACTTTTATTTATTTTATTTAGACGTTTCGCACGTATATCTATGTGTCCTGCGAATTATCTAATTTGACCAGTTTAATTTCAATCTTTTCAAGATAGCCCTCGTTCTTTGGTAAATCGCGCCCGTGAGCGAGATCACGCTCGAATAAATCCCCGCGTGCCGGAAAACGGGAAAACGGGAATACGGAGAAAGCGCGAAGCGCGGGATTGGCCGTTATGCTAATTCTCTCGAGAGCGTCGCGGTAACGCGCCTTCGCGCTCGCGGGATAACGGGTGTCGGCGGCACATTCCTCGAAAAAGCTTTACGGCCATTTCCTTCTTCCGCCACGTCGCGCCATGGCGTAAACGGAGATGTGGCGCCATGCCAGAACGTTCTCGAGATCGTCTTGCCTGCCCGTCCGGGCAATCCCGGATTTTTCCTCGCAAATAATCACGCCCGAGTAAAGCTCGCTCGAGTTGCTCTCGCCACGGATTTTTCACGAGTGAAAAATGAAGACGAAAAATTGAAATGGCACACGACAAACGGGGGATGGGGAGACGAGTTGGCAATCGAATCGGTAATAAGATCGACGAATCGACTGACGAATCTGCGCGACAGTGAGATTACGAGGAAAATATACGTGTAAGCGAGGAAATTCGAGCACTCAGACGAATATCCGTAGCGCAGTCTTAATAATGTTTGATGATCGAATTTGACTTGACTGATTTCTTCAAATCTTGAATGTAAAATACCATAGGAATCATATAAGATTGAATCGAAACTCGACGTGTATGATATCGCTTTTGTCAAGAAGTATACTTTATTATTATTTTATTTTATTTGGACATATGCGTTTATTTCTTCGGAAAAAATTAGATATCTCTTTATCTAGTTTTAGACTATGTTTTTATGTAATGTTGCTCATTCATTTCTTTTCCATCGAATTTCTCAATTCGTCAACTCGGTGTATTCGATTTTCACATAATGGTTCTGGTGCTCGGTGGAGAAAGGAAATGGCAGCTCAGGGATGCGGAACGTAGCAAGTAGTGACATCGATCCGCGTTCGTCAAATACGACTTTGCCTCCTCCTTGCGCCCTTCCGCTGGGTGGTGACGTTTTCCGAACGAGCGGCTCTCCGCCGCCAGATCCCGCGGAATGTCGCGGAATTCGTAACTGGGGATTAGCATGTCATAAATACTGATGGCGCGGTGCGGCGCTGCTCCTTTCGGGTGCCTTTCGAAACACGCGGTTCGATTCTCCAATCGAACACCGGCAGTCAGGCCTGTTCAGGGGTGGTTATCTGCCGGGGGATGAAGCCTCTCATTTACAAGCCATATACCAATCAGCGGCTATCATGCAAATAACATGAGAGACCCAGCTCTCTCGCATACGCGGCATGAGCGGACCTGGACTATTTATTGTTTGAAAAGTAAAATCTGATATTTTGGACATAACAGGTGCGCCAAGCGATTTAGCATTTTTATTGCAAAAGTCATTTGGAGAAGCAAATTTGTTTAACGTCGAAATAAACTGCTTTGAACTTTGTTCTTATGTAAGTATCGTAGGTACATAATAAATATAGTAGCAATGGATTCTATTTGATAAATATCTGTAGATAAATCTGAGATTTAGACAGTCATGCGCTGTCCAAAGATAAAATGCAAACAAAATGCAAGCAAACCAATACATTATGTTTAGTCTTGCAAGTAGAAATTTTCTTCAATAAAAAATTGATAAATTAATTTCTAATAGGTACAAAATGTATGATTCTGCGAAGAATTTACACACTTTCAGATCATTTTCATATTATCTTATTAGACAAATATTATAGCATATGTGCAAGCGTAAAATGGTCCGTTTGAATTTACAATAACGTTAAATTTGGATGATTACGGGAACAGAATGACATTTTTATGGGGAAAGAAGAACACAGCAAGTTTGCTCGATTTCATAATTTATTTAGGAACTTCTCGCGATATCATACCGTGTATCTGCATCGCATTCACTAACTTAGAACCTATGCGGATAATATTTACACTCACATCGCGTATACCATAAATACATGTTCCTCGTTCGCGCATTCGCACGGGATACTCGTATAACGCTTATACCTGGACAGACAGACCCATCGTTCCTCGTATCGTCCCTTTACACCGTTTATATTAACAACACGTCGCGGTACCAGCGTCTATCTGGCGTCTCTATCTTACAAGCCGAGCGAACACAGAATAAATAGTCTCTAGAATGTCTATGTACACGACGGATTTAGATTAAAATGCATCCGTCTCGAGGCTTCCTAGATCCCGAAGCGGACTTACTCCTGTATATCGTTACACGATCGCGGTGTACGGATTTTTTAGTAATCGTCACAAACATGCACCAAATGCATGATAAAGTCCGCCTTTTACGGCGGACGAGATTGAGAGATAATTTTATTACACGATGTGTCCCGTTGCTTTGAGCAAGACGCCTCCCTAGGACCGGCGATTACGCCCAATGTGTCTAATAATCGTAACTAACAAGAGAGGTATCGCTAATGATCATGAATACCGGTCTCGTTCATAATTATTTACAGAATCTTGGTATAGTAAATTATGCAGATGAGATATATACACGAGATCGGCTTGTTTCTTCTCTTTTGGTAGAAAACTGGAAGTCGATAATAAGCAGGAATCGACAACTCGTCGGAATCGGTGTAATTTCGATGACTTCGACGCAAAATAGTCCCTGTGTTACTTCATATGATGATAGAAACACGATGATTAACTGTATTATCGTCGTATCGTCTGCAGCAAGAATAGTTGAAATTACCAATGTCACACCGATTTCAATCCCTGATGGTAAGTCATGGCAACCAATTGCTGTCACTCACAGTCGACTATCAAAATTATATCACAATAGATAGCAAAGCGGAAAGTTTCTATTCCTTTCACAGTGAACTTATTTATACAGGAACAATCGCACAGTCAACAAGCGAAACTTAGTTAGTAATAATCGAATCTGAAGATTCGAATGCGATTTCGAAGTAACCTAAACAATTGTCTCTAAACAAATTAATTTCTAGGGAGCAATCAGCTTAATGATAACCACATTTGTTTAATCACGTTAGAGGATCAAAAATCATCCGTGATTTTTCCTGTATCTTCTTGTCTGGTCGACCTTTCTTCCTTAATCAACTAATGACATTAATTGAAAAATATTTTGATTCATCTGTATGTTGTCAAATTATATGATACGTAAAATAAAGTAAGTGGCACAACTGCTTGCGATTCTTTGAGAAATATTGATCCTCTACGAATTAAACGCGCCTTCATTTTGGTCCTTTAAACCACATAAGGCCGATACAAAGGTTCCTGAAGGTCCGTTCCCGTTCTCTGACTTTCTTGGAGCGTTCCTCTAGATTCCTCCGGTGTCTCAGGTGCGTTTACGCTGGCGTCACTTCCGGTATCTCGCTCCGTGCTTCTCGCACTTCCGGCGTCCTCGGCTTTTCCACTCGTGCGAGCCTCCTGCTGTGCCTTCTTGCTGCGCTTCCATTTCATTCGACGATTTTGAAACCAGATCTTCACCTGCAACAAAATCGCAATTATTCGATATCGCGCTTACTTATCGAGATTGTTTACCGCACGCGAATGGAAAATTTCATAGTGTAAATATTAAGCCGGGGTGCATAAGTTCTTGCCGATCAGTCGATGAATGAATCGCCTCAAAAGATGACTCCTTTTTCCGACGTAGTATTCACATGTTGCCAGAAAGATGGAAAAAAGTCGTATAAAATAATGGAAAATACTTTGATTGATTTATCGATTATTTCATTTTAATAAAAAAAACTTTCAAAATCGGCAAGAACTTATGACCTAATATCAATCCAGAAATAGTCGGTTCTTCAAGTATTTTGGACTTTCTAACCACTCCATTATTACGTGATAAAAGTTTTTTCGCAAATACGTTCGTAAATTGAAAGGTTTTCTAGTTTGATTTCGATTTCCTGTTGATAGTGCGCTCGAAAACGTTAATTATCGGGATTGACGATTTACCGAGTGAGTGCTGCGATCTCGATCCCCATGTTCGATCGATGCCCGATTTAATTTGGCGAATGCGTGTCCTATAAGTGCACGAGCAACGTCACGTGAGCCACCCCGCGAGACGCCGTAAATCAGGTAGACAGATACAGGGAGACTCGATTTTTCCTCCCCAATCGTAAGAAAACGATGTAAATCTTTCGGACAACATATCATGCGCCCGAGCCAATCCCCTCCAGGCACACCGACCGTATTATATCTTTACCCTTCGCGTAGGAGCGCAGCTTCCTCGTACGAATACGAATGGGAGAATCCGGGAAACGATGTCCCGCTCAATTTTCACTGCGATTTCGCAGCAATTTAACGGAACTAATTCCTAAATCCGAATTGCCGCAACAAAATTGTACGTTGGTGCGCGCGCGGTGATACAACGTATCGCAATCTTTCTAATGATTCGTTATCTTTCGAAAACGTGTCTTTCTTTGATTGAATTAATACTTCGATGCTAAAACAGAATCTGCTTTGTGTAACATCGAAAAATGGAAAATGTTTAGTAAAAACACTTATTTCCCCCAAAGCACGAATTTTATCGTAGGCAACAGCGAGCACCATTGCTTTCCGATCAGCTGGATAATTTGATAGACGAAACGTTATGACGGGGACTTACGTAAATCACTCGCCTGGCGTTAACAAATAATTCAGTGCGCGAGGTAAACAAGCGCGGGAGCGGGGGAGGGTTAAATTCACGGGTGGTTGAGGAGCAGAGCGAGCGAGAGAACGCGACTCGTACGCGTGAGTGAGTAGATCGAAAAAAATGGATCGAAGGTGGGAAAAAAGTGACGGGCGAAAATAAATATTTGTTGCCGATAAACCGATGCGACGAGAGAGCGAGCGAGATAGAGGGATGGAGAATATAGATCGAGCTGTAAATTATCTCGCGTGCCGAAATTAATCGACATGGGACACCGAAGCGACGGTGAATCATGGGGCACCGATGACGCTCCTCTCGCGATAATACCATCACCGATAATCGCTAAAGACATTCCTTCCATTGAATCTTCCAATAAATTGAACGCGTTTGATAAAATTTTACTGTAAATGACAGTAGCGACTCTGGGATAATGTCCGCGTTGTGAATAACTTTGAAAAGTTTATTTAACATATTCGTCTGACTTGACAACGACGAAGGTTGCAACTTTAATAGGGAGATTTACTGGAAGTACGCAATTCTCGCCTTTTTTCCAATGAATGTGTTCTTCGTCGGACATCACGACGCATTTCGTCGTGGTGCTCGCGCTTGGACGGTAAATCGCCGGTAATCGCGTTTCTGCAAACGCAGAACTCAGACGTGAAATGGAAAACAGGACCGAGAAGGAGACAAGGACGAAGAGGAGACCGTGGAAGGTGGAGGCGAGGAGCGAGGCGGAATCGGTTAAATATCGAAACAAATCAGCGACTGAGCCCACCATAACTCAGACTTTCACGTCTGTTTGCCGAGCGATCCGTCAGGGCTCGTAAGCTTCGGAGTTATGTTTAAGTTGTTGAACTATGTGAGAAAGAGAGAAAGAGAGATTCGCGTGCACACGGCACCGGATGGTGGAAGGGCGGGCTGGATTATTCGAAGGGATTTTCTCTCTTTCGAGGCTCTTCTTTTTTCCTCGCGCGAGCGCGACCTCGCGAATTTCCATTTCCACGCTATTTACCGGCCGATGTCACTCAACTTCTAGTCTCTCGATGCTAACTTAACATCGACTCGATTCTAACTTGGCCCATGTAAAATAAAACGATCCGATTTTTGAACAATTTCCATAAACGCGAGTCAAGCTGATGCATACAATTATGCAAAAAGCATTTGAGAAAATAGATAAATAAGATAGTATGCTAAGTAGTATGTAGCTTTTGTCTAGTTTCTAATCGCTTTACATATTAATTTTGACAATTGGATAATCAAGTGATGACAAAATTATAAATAAATCTCGCTTCAGTTTTCGCCACATAATGTTCTTTGCCATTTTCGCAGTAGAATTGACTTCGATTGCTCATTTTGTCACGTTTATCGCCGAAACTTTATCATGGATCTTAAATCGCAGATGATTCACGATTCGTATTACATTTCTCTCCTCTTGGACTTGAGTAATAAAAATCATTAATCGCGATTTACTTATCACGCCATGGGTGATTCAGAGATGACTCAGACTCGAATTTCGGATATCGAGTAAAGTAAATGCGCAATTCAACATTCTTATCTCAATTTACCTGCGTTTCCGTGAGCATTAGCGACGTCGCGACCTCGAACCTCTTCGGTCTGCTAAGGTATTTATTCTGTCGAAATTGCTTCTCCAATTCGAGAAGCTGTTGGGACGTGAAAGCGGTCCTGGGCCTTCTGGTCTTGCCCAGCAACGCGTGTTGCGCCGCGCAACCTGTTACAGAAAAAAGAACAGTCCACTTGTTAGACATATGAGATTATAAATCGTACTATAATCAAGTAGCAGCAACAGCAATTTGCGACAATGTCTTATAAATTAAAAAATTATTCTATATTCCACAATCATGAGACGAATCTGCGTAAAGCTTTTATTTTACAGAATTTTGTAACAATTTTGAAGTGCCAATTTCATATCTTATTTTATTGCGCGTGTCAACTGCGACTGATTATACTAATGATCGGAAATTTTTAACGAATGTTACATTGATTTTGCCATAACGAATATTTCCGTTAAAGGATATTTCTTTATTAAATTTACTCGGTTATTCGATAAACGTCGCAAATTGAATGCGATTTTAGTCCGGCTAACAGCTCGGAGAGCAAAAATGATTCGTTATTGTGAGCCGGAGGATCCAATAAAAATCATCGAATGCTAATGCAATTATCGCGAGTGTAAATCCCTATGGATTACGGGGGATGATTTGGGGTTAGACGATAGGGCGGAAAGCCGCCCCTGCAATTAGCCTCGTGAATGACTCTTGGTCAGGGGAGAATCGCCGACTTATAGCACCATAGGCGTAGGACACAATGGAGCCTGACGAAATTATTATCAATACAATCTCATGATAGCGTTGTGATTAATTGATACGTGATACGGATGCGTTATAGCATGTCAAATGATGTATGCATATTGTTTACTATTTGCCAGCCAGAGCTGTATTTTGTCATTAATGATTATATGAATTATTAATTTATTATTATTAATTATTAATTTATTTATAGCAATATGAGAAATAATATGTTATATTGACAATATATATATTATCTTCTTGCAAGAGTACAGTCTTTAAAACAATTTTTATTACAATAACTAGAATCACTGCAACTGTTCTTTAAACGTAAAATAAGTTATTTAGAAATAAAATTCGAGAATAATTAAATTTTCTAAATATATATAGGGATCTTCCTAAAAATCACGGGTCTCTTGAAAAATAATCGAAAGATAATTCTATCTTGCAGGAATATCAAATTCTAACAGATACCCTCGCTCAATCGAAAATTTTGAATCTCGCTGCAAGGTACGCCATTAGTTTTGCCACGTGTTTTTGTTGTTGCTGAGCGTCATGTCCGTCGGGTTTCCACGATTAGTAGCGGGTTGTGTCTTGCGTCACTGGCCTAAGCACCCTCGTAACTTAACTAGCAAGTGCGTGACCGGCTGTCAGTGTTTGTACACATGGCGGCGTTTAGTCGAGCGCATTCGGATTATCGTTCGACGCGTGATTCACTAAGCTGCGTACGAGCAGGTACGCACGCTCCTCGCTCTCTCCCCCGAAGAGAGACTCCCGAGTATTTTGATATAGGGCTGCGCGATTTCACGCCCGATACACAAATAGACGGCAGTTTCCCCCGATATCTCGTGTCGCATTATCGCTCTTATCCGGCGATCCTTTCACGCGTGCATTCGCAAATTTGCCGCATACAACACGAGCATTGAGAAAAGAATAAACATTAAAATGGAGAGAGTCGCCGAATCGAATAAAAGCATTATGTAAGATTATATCGAACCAAGAACGAAAATATATATAATTATGATATTAATAATATCATATTACGTATTAATAATATTTAATAATATTAAAAAATATATATTACGATACATGTATGCAACGTTGGTAATGATAATTGAGAAGATGTGCGGTTGAAAACAAAATGTGTTATAATGTATATAACTACTATAAAAATCATAAAAAAACTATAAGAGCTTAATAATTCATCCTTCTTGAATACACTTTATTAGAAAAGAAAACGCGATGTATACGTGAAGCATGTTTGACGATTATTCACGAGAACAATCGTCGCGTGCGAGAAACGGGGGACTATATTTGATAGTTGTTAGTATTTAGACTGCAGCATTTATTGGGTTATTTATCGTTAGACGAAGTGGAGTGCGATCCCTTCGTCCCCCCGCTGGGCACATATGGCCTGACCAATGATTTCCCTTCCCGCTGATTCGTAGCAATTATTATTTGCACCATTGCGCGGTGCCGTTGGTGTTATGATTTATTTTTATGTCCTTTTTTCAATTTCATCGTTTGGGTACCATCCATGCGGTGCCTATTAGATTCTCATGACTCTACATTACATGTATATCCTATATTATCGTAGAACTTCAACGTTAGAAAAAAAGCTACGTTTCATCTATTACGCTTCGTTAATCTTCAAGATAAAATTATTTTGTGACTAATTAACTTTTTATGATCAGCGCACGATTATATTAATATCGCAATCAATCAGTGTATTTTAATCTACAATCATTTTTAGTCAATATGATCAAAAGGTCGAGAGGACCGAGATAAAGATCAGGCATCTATTTCTCATAATATTTTAATTCCTGATAATTGATTTCAGGCGATAATGATAATGTATCAGAAATAACAACATTAATCGAAGTAAATTTTTATGTATGAAATGATTAAAATTTATCGCAAGTACGTTCTCTCTATCTCCTTTATATTCTGATTTTCAATAAGATTCGAACACTAATTTTCTCCGAAACCTACTATTTTTTATATTAATCATATTTTTACTAAAGCATTATGCAAACAAATCATTAATTTATTACTTACTACATTCATCACAAAATTTTAATTCACGGTTTAAAAAATACCGATCAAGTTTGTATAGGGTAACTTAGGGTATGATGGCCATAGTTTTTTTAAATACAAAAAACATACATTTATTTCTGTTATTTTTTAATGGCGTTTGGTATATTATTTCACTAAAGCTTAAAGTATGTAATACTATCGAAATTAAAGAGAAAATAATTACTAGAACTTTTATATTATCAAAATATTACACATAAGCATTGGCCATCTTACCTGACTTTTAGAGAAAAGATGGCCATACATATAATTTCACATATTTAATCTTATTTTGACAATATTTATTTGACAATATATTTATTTTATAATATATATTTGATAACTGAACTATTATACATAAATAAATAAAACGTATAATGGTTTAACAGTTAACCATACATATAATTTCACATATTTAGTTTTATGTTGACAATATTTCTTTGACAATATATATTTGACAACTGAACTCTTACACATAAATAAACAAAACGCATAATGTTTTAACAGATAAATAAACAAAAAGAAGTTAACAATTAAAATACGTTAACTTATCTTGAAAAAAGTGGGCCATCTTACCCAAACTGTGAGGGAAAGATAGCCATAGTATTTATAAATAAATAATGATAACGTAAATACAAATTATAACTCAAATTACAAGTTACATACCTTTATTATGTATCTAATGTTGATTACGACAGCTAAACTATAATGTATTTCACATTACAGCAGCTTTTACTAGACACATGAAAACTATGCAGGTAATCGAAAATTAAAATGTTAGATATTATTCATAATATTGTTATTTCGATTAGTGTACGTATATTAACTACTGTAAATATTAATTATCTTTGAGATTGAGTACCAAAATGTACTATTTAACAATTATTGTAAAAATTACAGCCATTGGCCATCTTTTCCGTATGGCCATCATACCCTAAGTTACCCTATTTAAGAGTAACGTCCATTATTCTTTAAAAGTCCAAGAAACGAGAAGAGTGACTGGACAAATAGCCATCATAAATTATAGCACCCTTCGTCGCCAAATTACTGAGCTCGTCGTGATAAGTATTCATTGAGCCATCGGCGCTTATGGTATACATACAGGCGCACTGAGAAATTCATCCGTCGCGATCGAGGGGTTGGCAACTGACATACGGTGTGGTACCCTCTCTCTCCCTATCATAGTGGTGTCGCGTTAACTATGGCACTAACTAACTGCAAACAATCTTATCTTACTAAATAAATAAACGTAATTCAGCATAATAGTGTATCGTGCGATTGTGAAGTCGACAAAAATAATCGAGGACCAAAGTAACAAAAGTGACAAGTATTGACGTGTTTTAGCGTGTTATGGCAATAATAAAAATTTAAAGAAAACTATTAAAGATTGACAAGGAATATTTATCCATCTTCGCAAAATGCATTACGCTATCCTCCAGGTTCTTCCAAAATTTATAATATATTGCCAGCCACGTCAATTCTGCATAAATTCAAGGGGCGTTTGCTTTTATGTTTAATTTCTACAATTAATTTCTACAACCCTTCGAGATACATTTGCGCTCGAATTGGCCCAATTTCGTTGACATGTGGAGAATGCACCGTGTCCCGCTAAATTGATCGTTTGGCACAGTGCGCGTCGATCGGGATCGGGAAATGCGCAAACTGTGACAGATGTCGGTAAACACGAACAGGGCGACTTTATCGAGTGGACAATTACCGTTCGCGCTCTTATATCGA
Organism: Ooceraea biroi; assembly: GCF_003672135.1. Classification (NCBI taxonomy): domain Eukaryota; kingdom Metazoa; phylum Arthropoda; class Insecta; order Hymenoptera; family Formicidae; genus Ooceraea; species Ooceraea biroi. The sequence goes on from NC_039506.1 coordinate 7,343,294, forward strand.
GGGAATGCCGCGGGGGGTGGACGGAACCTTTATCATGATAATTTAATTTATTTGGGGTCCCATCGGCCGCTTCATGCCCGGGACCCTTAAATCGTGCCGATCATCACGGCGGTAAACACCACCTATTATCTGTACTTAAAGCGGCCACTCTCCCTTCCCGTTGTGCTATCTCGCCCCCTGCAGCTTAACCCCCCGAAAAAGTATTCTCTCTACGATCGCATGAATACCCTCGCGCCGCAATGAGGGGTAGCAATGCGGTAGGTATCGTAACGAATTCTATATCGCGTTATTCGCGATTATAGATAATGAAAAAAGTCGATGTATCGAAGGCTTTTGTATAATTTTAATTCAGAAACAATCAAATTAATCGTCATCAGATCTTGATCATAATCTTAAATTAATTAAGAATATTAACATAAAATAATAACTTTCTTTAATTTCTCATTATTTAATAACCTTTTTATAACACGCAGTAATTTTCAAAACACAACGATTTAAAACATCAAATCGAGCTGCTTTTCTAGTGCGACTATTATGTAATACTTACGAAATTAATGATCTGAGTATAACTCTTTTTCCCGACGATCCGGGATCGGATCTCGCGCGACCTTTTTTTTAGGGTCGGCGAATCGCACGGTATCTCGGACTAACGAGTAACTATCCTCGTTAACTCCCGAGCGAAGGGTACGCTTAATTAAAACTGATTACTCAACCCGGGCTCTCGTAGGAACTTCGCCTTCGTTTTTGGTCCTTTTTGCGTCGGTCGTTCGAATGGTAGCGGGTTACCGAATGACCCGGATGCTCTGTATCATGATGAAAAAGTATCGCAATGTATTCTCCACGGTATAATAATTACTGTACACACTATATGTATATACACATTATAAATATGTAAAAATATTATCATGTTATACAATTTTTCGTATAATCGATTATTCGTGAATATTTAATATAATTTAATTTATTTTACCGATATAAACTTTTCGCAAATTTTCTTTGCTCTGAATTCCAGACTGTTAGATAAAATAAAGTAAAAGATGATAAAAGCTTGTATATAGACAGAAAGATAACTAGCTTGGTTCTTTTCATCACCGAACCAGGAAATTTATTTTAGTTAGCGACCACTGCGTTTATCGGAAATAGTAATCGGTCCGTCTTTTATTCGGAGATGTATCGATCTGCGCTCGTTTCGCTCTCATGGGTGCAGTAGCCGTCGTGGACGCGGCTCCACGCTAGCAGCCGAAAATGGCCTCCCTCTAATGGGCAGCAATTACCCAATAGCGAATTGCAAATTGGAATTAGCGTCCTAAATCGGCGTGTATACCTCTAACCGTGCCGCTGTACCCTCCGTCGCTCGGTCCGGCTCGCACCGCGCGCGCTCCTCGTCTCGAAGGGGACGCAGGAGGGGCAGATGGTGGAGGATAGTGCGCGAGAGAGAATCTGGAAGGGGTGGGATGAGGAGGGTGGGCAGGAAACGGCGAGTGAGCGAAGGGGTTGGTAACGACTTCGTTGGTGGTGCGTTCTCTCAGCTTTTGCTTCCGTGTCTGCGTTACACAGCACTTCCCGTGCGCGTGTGAGTGTGCGAGCGTACGACGAACGTGATGGTAAATTTGTGTGTGTATATGCATGCGCGCGGGGCGTCGCGTGCGCGTGTGTGCGGCGCCGGCAAGCCCCGCCCGCGGTCCCCGGAGTCCCTTCACCGTGTCCCGCCCCCGAATTATCTGCCCCTCAGATCCGAGCTAAACGAATCTAGGCGAGTAACCGTCGCTATCCGCCGCGTCTCGCCACCCCGCTCGCCACTCCGCAGCCACCCGGATGTGCGGAGGTGGTCGTAGATAGGGACGGAAACGGACGATCGCGCGGCAGATGAGCGAGACGGCGATAGACAGAATCCAGGGGAAGAAGCGGAGGGATGGCCGGAAGCCGGGAAAAGTTGGCCAAGTTTTATCAGGCTATTTTCCTTACCCGAAATGGCTGAATTTAATCCCGAACTCGGGCTCGCGAGCTCGCCACAAATCACGCCATAAACATCCGCGATGTTACTTCTTATTCTTGCCGCGTGCATTCCTACCGACTCGCCCCGATTCGCCATCTTCTTCCGCGTTCTCGGACACGGTGCAAGCTCCCCGCGAGTTTCCCGGATCGAGATGTCGCGTCGCGCCAAGTATCGGCAGATGCTGTTGTAACGCATCACACGACAGTGACGAAGAAGACGAGTTTGTAATTTCCAGAACAATCTTCGATTTTAATGTTGCTTAATTTCGTAATTTCAATTTGCTTCTCTTTGTCATGGCTGTAGAAAATCTTTAAGCTTTTTCATGTAATAATTGATGTCCGGTTTCAATATTCCGCTCCTACCACCATAACGAGGGTTGGGAAATGCGCTTTACAGCGACGACAATTATCCGGTTTTTCCAGCGCCCAAGAGTCGCGAGGGTATTTCGCAAAAGGAGCTCGGCCTAGGAGTATACGTCACGTACCCCGGCGGGTATCCGACGCGCGTACGTCCACACAAACACAGGGACACGCAGGTAGCTGCGCGAATAGTATTACCGGCAAGACCGTATATAGACACGGGATGGTGCGTTTGAGCGAGCGCGCGGGATGTTACACATCGGGTAACCAAGATCTGTTTGCTTGCGGACGGCCAAACTAGCTGGCAGCTAATTCAGAAACGCCATTACCACCTATACGCTTATAGGCGGACCTGATGCCGCCGACGCCGGCTTCCGGTGTATATAGCCGCGCGTGTACATACTCTCTGTGCGTGCGGTCGCGAGCGAGCGAGTGCATCGGTTTACCAATTCTCTCCCGCCTCCGACTACTATCCCGCGCACTCGTCGTCCATGCTCCCTGCCACTCTCACTGAGCTTTAATTTCGAACCCCGAACCGGAAACAACATCGACATCAGGTCGTCGTTGCGACCCGAGGTCGAACCCGTGGAGCCGCCCGTTAACGACGCTGATTTTCGCTCGACGCCAACTTGTCGCTTGCGGAGCGTTTCTCGTACGCTCGCGAGGGTTGAAACCGTTACGACGACTGCGACCAGCTCGGTTTTCGATGTAACACGTACGGCAAGATGAACCTTGCGCCAGTGACTTGATTCTCGCGAATAAACGTAGAGATTCCTTTTCTCTTTTGATGTACATATATCGTGGTACCTTTGTTATTTCTTACTTTTCTTTTATAATATTTCTCTCGTGGTTACAGTGTTGTAGGTATTGCTATGGCTATGCACATATCGTGTTATTATGCAAGAGACGAAGATATTAGTAAGTTATTCTTTATTTTAATTTATTAAGGCATAGAACAGAGACATAATAATATGACATTAAAAAAGTTAAAGAGAATAATTAATAAATTTTCTGAATAAATAAAAAATATAATCTTTTGTCATAAGTACCTGAAATGCAGATTACAAATAATATAAGTAATTTTCAGAATAATTTTCATTAATCTTGATAAATCTTAATTTGCACATTTGACACATTCGTTTTGTTCTTTTCCCTCTTTTATTTCTCATCGAATTTTCTTATCGCGTAATTTTAAATGAATACCCGATTAAATTTCCCTGGAAGTAGATAACCATGGTGATACCCCGTGCAATCAGCGCGGAAACCTAGCTATCTGGAATACCATAGGCGCTGCGGTCAAATTAATAGGAATACTGTAAATCCGAACAAATAGGATTAATCCCCCGCAATCGGCGCGCCATATGTTAGAGCATAAAATACAAAGTGTGACACATTGAGAGTCGATAGGTGTTCCTTCCGTCGTTTTACGTGATTTAATTAATCCACTTTAACATTGCTTTTCAACCGGTTCTATTAGCCTAATCGTCATGCCCGTAATCACACGTCATTTCTATTATATTATTATTTTTACGTACAACATTTAATTGTTTTATCATTTCTTAATATTTTTCTTATTTCTGTATCGTGATCGTTGTATAATAGGTGACACATATTATGTGTTTACATAATTATTGTATATACTGTACGAGTAAAGTGTGCAGAGAGGTTGTGCGGATGGCTTTCGTACGCGAGTCTCCGGCGAAAACGCGAAATTGGCCGTTTAAACGGACTATAAGTCCGCGGAGTTGCCATGGGAACGGTATGGTGACAGCGATGGCAGAGAGCGGCAGCATGCCGGGACGTGGGAGGCTGCGAAGGGGATGAATAGACGGATGAATGACGCACAATTAACTAATTAAATCATCCGCCAACCCCTCGCGCGCGCGCGCTCTCTCTGTCTCCCGAGTATCATCCCTCTTTTGTTGGTAGAGTTTCCGCCGCCATCTCCTCGCCATTGTTTCTCCCCGTCTGTATGGCCGGCGGGACTAGCTCGAAAAAAGAGAGGAAAAAAAAAGAGAAAACGAAGGACAGAGAAAGAGGGAAAAAACCGGGTTGTCGTCATGTCGCTACCCTCACGGTTCGTCAAATCAATTTAAGGCAAATTGCCGATCGGACTGTCCGTGAAGAAACGAATCCTCCTTAATTGCGGTTCCTTGAGCGGACAGGAGTGAAGGAGGGGAAGATAATTTCCTCGACTCTGTTGTTCCATAAATTGACGTAAAATATGATAGAATTTATTCAATAAAACATGCGATCAAAATCTTACATTAATTGATAAAATACATTTTTTATAGATCTAGTAAAGGAAAGAAATGCACAACTTTCGATCGCGCAGAAGCATCGTGCACAGTTAGTTGCGAGTTTCATGTCAATTTCAAAAAGCGGCTTGTCTATTTATGAACATTTATTTTCAAAGTATTTAATCCCATTTTGCGATATGCCGTTAGCACTAAAAAGAAATGGCAGGTGCTGTTTTTTCTTTGACACTCCTCGGCAAATAATGTCGCCCATAATCTTGTTTGCACCCTCTCTACCAAGAACCTGCCCATTAACTTAAAAAAATACCTTCACAGGCCATCGACCATTAGAGAAGAATAACCTGATTTGCATTTATATGAGAGAAAGATTTCACGAAAAATAAAAAAATTTCTATATATAATACCATGATTGTATTGTCCTTTCTTCGCATGAAAGAAAATGGTCCCACGCGAAGTGAGTTAGAGAAACTACACGCATACATATATTTATTTAATATTTATATTAAATTTTCTGTAACTTGCCTTTATCAAAAACTATTATTCAATGGGCAATATTGCGAGATAAGAAACGTTTCGATATCGCATATAAAATAAAATGTCAGCGCGAAAAATTTGCATTTCCATAATCGGTAAATTAAACATGCGCCGCCATTAAATCATTGATGTAAAATATGTAAATTTTACATACAATGCTGGAAATAAAAGTCACGCGCTACCAGTTTTATCGAATGCGAGATTTATCGCACCCTCTACGCGATTATTTATGTATTTGCCGTTGATATCGATACCTGCAATTAATATTGTTAAAACGCTTAAGGATTTTCTCAGCGCGCGCGTATCATGTAAAAAGCCATAAATTCGCGATGAATAATTTATTTCTTCCCGGCGTGTGCCCGGCGCGGGGACAGTAATTATTACAATTGTACTTCAACTCGCGCGGGCAATTAATCATTGCATCCATGTGACTGTCGGAAAATCGATGGCGTTTCTCACGCTAATCCAGAAGCCAACCATCGACGATCCAGTGTCGATCGCCGCTGATTGACGTATACATTTGTCAGTTAAAAACTTTAGAAGTTATACGAATAAAATGTTATACAGATATTTTAATGCGCGTAACAAAAAATGCAAACATGCTATTTTTTCGAGTAAAACATATTTTGCATAATGTTGATTTATCTCGTTAATGCAGACTTCCTCGATGTAGTCATTAAGGATACACCGTTCTAATATTGAACTTTCAACTTTACTAGATACAAAAATTTTCAAACGTATATTTTAGAAAATAAAAGATGATTCTTTAAGAGTCATTTTTATAGTATTAATTTATCCTAAAAATTTTTCTGTCCAATTCGATTTCTTTATTTAAATAATAATTTTTCTCACGTCAATTTTCACAGACCTTTATTTCAAATTATTATGTACTTCGTATTTGAAATCTCATCCATATACTTTCCTATATTGTTGCATATAATTCCATTAATATTAGTAATAGTAATGCGGCGACGTTTTGCTATTGCAACGGTTATTCAGCAGTGGCAATCGATGGCCGCAGAACCGCGCTAATTAGTAACGGCCGCGGTGCGGGCCATCCGTTCGTAACGCGATATGGATAACTATCTAGCGGTCGGTGGCGACATGGGGTTTGAAACCGATGAGGCGTCGGCGGGGGCAGTGATGCCGTTCGTGTGCGGGGTACGTTTTGCGATATACGCGGGCCTTCCGACACGTGCACACACCCGTTTATAGCGCACTAGTTAAATTTCGATACGCCGTTACGCGCGGCCCGGGATAGATGAAACATGGTGTTGTCGTTGCGTCGCCGCGCGCGGGCATAACGCGCGACAAATATTCCGCAAATAAAAGCTACCGTTCCCCTCTGCTACCCCCGGCATCGCCCGCGCGCTCTCTCGCCCCTTTCCCCTCGCTTTATTTACTGAACGTCGCGCGCGGGTGGCGCGCGCGGCCGCCAGCAATTTTTAACAAGTCGAGCCGTGTACCCCACCGACGATGGCCTCCATCGAGCATACCTAGGGATGGCGACGGGGACACTGGCAGTGACGGGGGAGAGAGGAGTCGATGTATTCGACTCGCGTTTTATTTCGCGAGCCACGCGCGCCTGTGCGCATGTGTGCATTCTTCCTATCTCTTTCTCTCTCCGTCTCTTTTTTTTCGATTTTCCTTTTTTTGCGCTTGTTTTACGCTACCGCTCGATTTTTTCGCTTTTTTTGGTCGACGCTGGATTGCTCGGCAACTACCAATCAGGATCATCTGACAGGAAATACCCCGCGCACCCGCCACCGTTCGCCACTTGTGTCCGCGACGTCCTATAGCCCTCCTCCCCCCTCCTTTCCTCCCCGCCGCTCAACTCTGCATCCCTTCGTCCCTCCACCGTCCCGGACTATCCGCCGCCGCCATCGCCATACGTTCACTGACCAATTTGTTCGATAAAAGCCCCCGACTGATTGGCCTGACAACGCGGCCACGGCTCTTTTTTCCGAGCGTGAAATTTACCGTGGTAACCAGGTCCCTCGGTGCACTCTTGCCTCCCCCAAACCCTTTGCCCTTTTTCTTTTAAGTTTCTTCGCCGCCACTTATAATAGTATCCTTTTCTTCCTACCTGCCTTCGTCTTTTCGTTCCTTCGATGTTTGAGACGGCTTTTGTGATTCGTGGCGGGATTCGCGAATTAGTGGCTACGGTGCACTTCTTCTGCCTCGTGAGTAAGGGTTCTATAGATCAGACGCGATTGGACAAAGAGATGCTCTTGGATTTCTCTCAACTTGTCAGGAGAAATTGTAAAAGTTTCAGTAAGAAATAGCGAAATTATTTTATCAATAAAAATACCATTTGAAGAAATTAGAGAAGAACATATCAGAGATTTAAAATCTGAAATGGCTCTAAAACTCACATATTCATTCAAGATGAAAACATCACTAAAGAGTGATTATGATTGATTTTAAAGAATTATTTCCTTGTAATATCTTTTATAATATCTTACAATCTTAATAAAGAGTCTTGTATGAACTTTCCACGTTCAATTCGTTCACTTGCGACCATACGAACATCGCACCGCCGTTATCGCGGGATCGTAAAATTTGAATAGTCGACCAATATGGTCTAGTGGAGTGGTACATTAGACACGTAAACATGTACTATCTGCTCATCGCAGCGGCAATCTGTCTTTCGACGTTGCCTCTCACTTTCGAGTTAATAGCTGGTAATAGCCGTCGAGAGCTAACATAACATGACCTCCCACGCATGAGTTACTGTCGATCGACGATATCGCTCGACGATCCACTCACACATGCAAGGGATTTCGATTTTGCGCAACGCGTTTCCCCGCAGATTCTTCGATAAGCATAAAGGTTCATTTCTTATAACAACTTCAATGCAAACTATTAATTATCGACATATCTTGCTAATTATCAGTCTTTAAATTTTCGTTAAAGTAATTCTTGTTTAAAATTCGCGAAAAAATAAGATTTTGTTATCTGTTTACATTCGCGAAATTTGATTTGCAGATATCATGTAATGCCAATGGATTAAAGAATCGGATAATTAAGAGATATTAGATATTAATTGTTAGTGAATTTATCATTTAGAAGCTGATTCCAAATATTTCGTTAAATCGAATCGACTCGCGTCTATTTTTGTACTATCGCGTTCACTATTTATTACAGATCCGCGGCCGGCGATAAGCTTGTAATCGACATATTTTTTCTGGGATTGGCACTGCTAGCATCACTGCCGGCTTAGAGAAGAACAATTTATGAGAATCGTTATCGACTTTAACAACCGTTATCGGCTGTGTTCGATTTCCTCGCAAATTATTATCAAATCACTAATTTATCAGGCATTGAAAGAGGATTAATAGCTTTAACGTGAAGGTCGAATCACGCCTTTTACAATGACACTTTCCGGCTGAACAATGCTCGTGATCTTATTCTCGATTCTGATAAAAATCGCATGGCTTGCAAATTGAATTTGGGAATTTCCATTTTTCAGAATCAGGTATGTACTATCGACATTTTTATCGTAAACAGTAAAACAGTATGAAATATATGAGTTTTAAATCAGAGAAGGGAGACAAGTGATTTTCCATTTCAAAGTACGTGTGTGAGTTGGCAGTAATATTTGATATCACAAATTCATTATTTTTAATTTTATTGACTTTTTTAAATAAATAGGAAAGGAATTGTGTGTATCATATCAAAATAAATCTCATTGTCTAAAATATGTAATTTATTATTATTGACTTATATTACTTTTTATTCGAAAGCTTGTATGCATGCTATCTTATCTAAAATAGCATAACTCGACCCTGCGTCACTTTTTATGGCGATGATAATTATTATGATCTTCAACAGATATCGCCCGATTAATTGCTTGTCTCATTCTTCGGCTTTTCGATCTCGATGATATTATTTAATTACACGCATCAGCATTCCGTTTTTGATTGATAAACTCAGTTCGAGTGTGATTTATGCTTTTGCTAGAAAAGGATGTATAATAATTCATCGTTTGACATTGTTTGCGTCATGTTAAATTTATAATTTATGACTTAAATATACTCAACGCGTTATACATATACAATCTTGAAAAGATTACATATATAATCTCAAAAAGATTGTATATGTAATAAGTTATTATTATCTCATCGATACTAAAAATTATCTAATTTAAAAAACTTCAATCAAAGCTGAAAGATATAATTAGCAAAATTAATTTTCGTTGTAATCGATATTACGTTATAAGAATATTATTAGGCACGTGCGCTTCGGGTACGCTTGTTAGATGCGATCTTTATACCCTCGCAAATTCAATAGCATAACAAGATTTTCTTTACTTTTTTACTTCCGTATCAGACGTTTCTCTTCTCTATATATCTCAATGGCATCGAGAGCGAAGCACGCAATCAAGATCAAGATATCCGAAAACAGTCGTAATTAATCAGATTAGTCGCGTCGATCTACTCACCAGCCAAATCTGCGGGCAGCCTAGGGTACAACATGCCGGTCCGTGCGATCCACTCAAGGTGGAGTGGATGGATGTGATGCTGTTGAGGATGGGGCCCTCCGGATTGGGGATGGCCAATCGGCTGACCCTCCTTGTGTATCGAATGGAAGGCGCTGCCGCCGGCTGGATGATAGTACAGTCCTCCAGGATGGATGAGTGGTCCCGCGGGATGCAGTAGGAGACCCTGATTCTGCCTGACTACCGCCGCGGTCATGCCGTAGGGCCCGGCGAGATTCTGGTGGCCCAAGATTCCATTACTGACGGATCTTCTGAACCAGGTGATATGGGAGGACTGGAAGCGGGACTGCGACTAGTGTTACTACCAGGACTAGCGCTTCCGGTTCGCGTAGGGTCCACGTCGACGGACGTGTCGTCCTCGACGTTCTCCAGTCTATCATTCCGGTAGCCGCTGGTCCCCGTTTCAGGCCTGAATTGCCCACGTTGTAGGGACAGGCCAGATTCGCCTGAATGGAGACCACTCAGAACGGCCTCGCGATTGGCGGAGTGTCTCTCTCGGACTTCCAGAGTAGGTGAATTGGACTCGTGGTGTTGCGTAAAAGGATGTAGAGGATTCCCCAAGGTGGTCCTCTGGTCCCCGGGGCATCTTGCGGTATTGGGGGATTCCCGTTCCTGAATACTGCTGAGATTTAAACCGTCCGGTTGGACATCATGGCTCCTGGAAAATGACTTCTGCCGATCAACCGATGACTGATCCATCTCGTTTTGCTTTGTCGCGCGACCGAGAAGCGCGTCGATACAAAAGGACGTTTTGCCGATAGAGTTGCTATGTTGATTGGACGAGCTAAGGATATAGCTTGGCGGCGAGGACGTTCTTCCGGGAGAGGATGTCCCTGACTCGCGGCAACGACTCGACGCTAATTCGTCGCTGAAACATTTCCTGCTGGGATTGTCCGAGTCCTGGAAAAAGCCGGTCCCAGCGTGATCTTTGGGGAAACGCTTGTTGCCGGCGTCCTCGTGGTATCTGATTACTCTGTCCTCCACATCTGGTGATCTGGCACCTACGAAACGCATTTCCTCTAGCGATCTCACTCGGCTGTCCACTGGGGATCTGGCGTCCTCCGATCTGGGCGAAGATCCGGGATCTTGCAGTCTCTGTTGAAGATTGTAAAGGTGCCGCGGATGCTGATGTAGGTCCTCTGAGACCATCTGCGCGTTGTAATGCATAGCTGCCATATCCTGCGACCACTGTAAGTTTCTAACACATTGTACTTCCCGGTAAGATTTATGTTCTTGCAACGTCCGCACTATCCTAGTCAAATTTAGATGCTTGGATGTTCACTCAGTCGATACGATGATCTTCGCTACAAACACTGGTTCGAATGGATTGCAGATATAAAGCGACGAAGATGTATCAGGTTTCCAAAATCAACACTGATACATATTACTACTATTACCATGAAATCTTCATTGATTAACTATCTGATCTTGAACTGATCGATGTAGATGATCTAAATAATGTGTACCTGCATAAAGCTCAGCGACGCTTCGCACAACTTGGAAAGTCATCAAGTGTCACGTAGGTATCATTGGAACGTTCAATAACTAATTTATAGACCGATCATCCGCACTCGGCAATTAGTAACCGCCTCTCGCAACCGATCGATCACGCGATTATACGAGTGTCACGATCTTTATACGAGGCCGACAATACGAGCAGGCAGCTCGACGTCACGTCGCAAAGTGACGTCGCGAGCGACCGCGTGTCCGCCGAAAAGCTTCTCCCACTAAACAGAATCGCTGCAGTTGGTTTTGTCACGCCCATCGTGGGTCGAGCGTGCTCGGCTACGCCCACGAGCCTTTCGATGAGAATGAAACAGAGCGAGATACTTCCATCGAGTGCAACGAGGACGATTGATCCCACCCTACACGGCAAATTTCCCCCTCGACCAATCGGAAATTGCGCGAGGGAGTAGCGTGAGACAGAGACACACAGATACTCGCCACGTGACCGTGAAAGTCGAAAGGAGAGGCAAATAGGCGTGAAGATGCGTGAAGATGAGGGTGCGAGCGGATGGACGATTCCGCGGCGTTTTCTTGGGGCTCCTTGGTATCGCGCGGCGGACACCAGCACGGTATTGTAATCGATATTATCGCGTCATTAATTTAACTGTGACTCAAGTCCGATAGCCACCCACTGAGACTGACTTGCGAAATTGTTCGTCTGGAAAAAGCGGTGAGGTTACTCGAAGAGAAACGCGTTTCCTCCCCCTCCAGGATTATAATCTTGCAGTGTAATTTGTGATACGGCAGCGCGTGCGACGTAAACTTTATTTCCCAGTATTTCGTCGCTAAAAATGCCCCTGACGCCTTCTACGATAATAGGAGAACGAAATGGAGCAGAAACTGAAGTCCCAGATTATGGGAGCAAATTATCCGGAATCTCATTGGAAACTGATATATTTCCTTTCCCGCCATTCAATCAAACTTCCTTCTCAATTGAAATATCTTCCAGAAGCTTAACCCCCTGCGATTTACTCGAGCAAACTCGAGAATTGTCGATGACCCCCTTTTCGTCGCAAGTTTTCCTATTTGCAAACTAATATCCGACTCTAGCGGTTTTCTTTCTTTATCCTTCGTCACTCAACAATTGTGACTAACTTTGTGTGTGCAGGAAGTGATGGATGAATTCGCAAGAGAAATGCATGACGATAGTTGCAAATCATTGGACTTAATATAGCATTCATCTGATTTGAGAAATTTGTAATCAAAAATTAGAAATATGCGTATTAGTGGATATCCGTTCAGATAGCATCACGCGGAGTATTATATCAATAATACGTGTCGCGCGCATTATCGGGCACTTAATAGTCGTGTAATAGGCATCACACTCCGTTTGCGAGTAATCGTTCCTCTTATCGGCTATTTTTCGTATCGGCTAAACGTATATTGCTTATCAGTATGGTGACAAACGCCTTTGAGTTCAGAAATATTTTTCATACCAATAGGGTTCCCTGATTAGTTCACTCAGGAAGTGAGCGATTAGCAACATTGGCCCTAACAATTAGAATTAAAAAGTTAATACATCAGAAAATATATATAGATCACATAAATATTAATTTTGTGACTCAACGTATAATTGTTACTTTGCTATTTTTTGCTAACGAGAATTAAAATCGTTTCGGTGTCTCACATATTTCTGTATTTCTGTATTCTCATGTTCCCTATTCTAGCTTAAATATTATAATATTTCTTTATCACTCTTTATATTATATTTAGATTCATTGACGTGTGATTATTATAGTAGCATATTTCACAAAAATTGTTTGGTGATGATAAAATTAATAACAATACAACGACAGATGTACGTCACAAAGACTTTCGGAGACACTCGAGGCGCGTCTAACAGTCGAAAAATGATGGATCACCCGATGGTCGTCCACTTCGTGGTTCCACCTCGGGCACGGTGCCTGGAAGGTAAATGCTGCTCTCCTCGTTTGCCCGTATGTAGCCAAATAAGAGACGAAAGAGTGTTTGCTTAAGGGTCGAGGCACGTCCAGCACACTCACGGGATACTCGTTTTCACTCGCCTCTCGATACGTTTCTACGTACTCCCATAGTAATGCTATCGCGCTTACCAATGTCGTGGACACGCGTGTCGCCCCTGGACGGGGCACGTTTTAAAGATTTAGACGCGAGAGTGGTCCTATTTTTCTAACCATTACATTTTGCCATTTTATTTATTTTTTGAAAACGTTGACAAGTTTTGTAAGAAGGTACACACCCAGGCGATGCACAAGTGTATAATATATTAAAATGTGCCCTGCCATTTATTATGCAATATTAAATTTTAATATTAGACATAATTTATAATTGTTGCAAGATATATTGTATTAATACATATTTATTTAATTTACGTACTTTTTCCATGTTTCTTTATATTTTTCATATCTTTGTATTATTAATTTTGTGAAAGATTGTAGTTTTCTCGGATAGTTTTGAATCGTGATCTTTGAATCTTTAATTCTTCCTCTGTTATGCTTTATTCTTATGTTTATTATTATATTATCTTTATTATTATATTATAAACAAATGGATTTTGATATAATAATATGCTCCAGATTGCCTTTAATAGTGAGTCCTTGGACATGATTCCTTTAGGCATTTACAGATTCTACGCCATTGACAGCATATCAGGGTCCATGCAGGTAGTAAACACATATGTATATCGTATTGTGGATCGCTGGCACGTATACACAGGTAGCCTTCTGTCACCCTTCGCTACCGAGCAAACATTAAATGATTTTTAACCACCGATTATGCTCCGTCACGATAAGCGACAGAGCTTCTCCACTGTCCTCCGTCGTATCTTCATTCGAGAGCAAACCCGACAAAAATCTCCGAGAAAATATCCGTTAAAAAGAAATTTATCATCGAAAACATATTGCCAATAATAGAGAAATGCTCGTCCGTAAGAATAGAAAAACGAATCGTGCTTTATTTACGATAAGTGCGATCGATAGTATTAATATACTATCGATTCGCAGAATTTAACAATTAAAAATGTTATATCGTTTAGAATACTTTTCAAAATATTACATTAAATATATTTTATGTAAAAGATTCAACAAATTAATATACCACTTGTAAAGTGATAAAGAAGCATGCCTGCATGAACGACGATTGTCTTAAATCCGATGAAACTTACACATTCTGAACGATACATATATACGCATAATACAAATGCACGATAATTCGAAATCTTAGTTTCTTTCGATTGATAATGCTTATTGGACTATCGTGATTGTCTCGATAATAAAAAATTCGGGAATTAGTGTGCACGAAACGAGAAAGAAGATATGAAATGGATACCATTGGGCATCCACTTCATATCTTCTTCTGGGCATCTTTCTTTCTCTTTGTCTCTATCTTTTTAACAAAAGCAATTAACAATTTGATAATACTTAATTCGCACGTCGTGCTCCTTATCCACAGGATAAGATTGCTGTTTCGATTAACTATCGCTGGCCGTTCGCTGATAAACCCTAATTGATGTCGCTTATATTGGTATACGCTTATCGCGGATCGTCCGTATTTATGTAAATATCGTTAATTGAGTCTTATCGACCGTCCTACGCTCATTTATCGGTCTAATTTTAATTCTTCGTCCGCTTACATGTCGCTAAAGTGACACCACTTACTTAGCACTTCATACTTTATGTAATGTTACACAAACAGTGAGATCACTTAGATAAGAGACTCTCCCGCGCAATTCTCCAAAGAAGATAGGGCATTGTAGGCTCTCCCAATTATCTATCACTTTATTAATATTACGCGAAGCTTTCATTAGCTGACATAATATAAAAGATGACAGTGCGAAAAAACCCATTTAATATATAATACTTGTTAATTTTGTGTGTGTCGTTCTTCCTGTCTTCTCTCCTTTCTCTCTCTCTCTTTTTCTCTCTCTCTCTATGAGATATATCATTACGGGCCGTATTCATAGTCGTGAACTCCTGAGTGAAGTTCGATCATAATTATGCGAATGCTTCGTCCGAGTTCAAAACCTGATTCTCAAGTTGAGTCACGACTATGAATACGGCCCTAAATCTATCTTGTTTTTTATTCATAGTAATGATGAGTGTCTCCATCGAATTTATATTGAAATGTAAAACAAATTATAGGATTATTATAAAACGTTAATGTCTCTTATTCATAATGATGAATTAAAAGACTCTGTCTTCATCACATTTTTATTGAGATAAATAATAAATTATAAAACAATCATCATTATAAAACAATTTCCTAATATATGAATTTTCATAAGTAAAATCACATTTTTGTCATTTTACACATTCCCGTTGAAAGCAATATAGGTAATTACTGTGAAAAATTTGAAGTTTGCTTTAATATCTTATCAAACTTCAATTCGATATTTTGTTTATTGAAGCGGTGATAAGTATCAATCAGTTGATAAATATGTATATGATAATCTTGGAAAACACCAGAGCTTACCTAAATATAACTTGAGAGTACTGTATAACATTTTATAAATAATCACATGCAAAATATTTGTTACTTTTGATTAGAATTCATAAAAAATGCAATGTTATATGTATGTAATGTGATAACACGAAAACACATGAATGATTGCTGTATCTACTAAATGGATAGTAAATAATGATTTTATTTTTACATATTTGATTGATATTTGATTGATAAGTTTATGAAATGGCCATTTTATCGCAATGATGAATACTATCATCATCATTAACTACATCGTGTTACTTTGGATTTAGTGATAATAATAATAATAATAATGAGAAATAAAACTGTACATAATCGATTTATAAGTTTTCCAATGAATATGCAATTATCACACCTATATTTATTATCGTTTGTGTCAATGTAGATATAAATAACTTGCACAATTTATTTGATTGATGTTATCATAACATTCAATAATTAAGGAATATTATTAGTTTCTCTTTTATGACAAATTCTTTTATCGTTTTTACAGTCTTCAACCAGGTTTCTTTAACCATTCGTTTTGTTGTGTTTGCCTGTATCATTGTAATATACACGACACACACGCATGTGTGTTAGTATTAAAATTTACCTGTAATACATTTTTAATAATTTTTATTATAAACTTTCATTGAAATTGCGTAATGGGATTTCACAAAGAATCCTCACCGCTTATTTCTAGCTATCATTTCAAATGTGGAAATTAATCTCGCGATTTCAATAATCAGTTCGACGATAACTTTTCACGACGTCGTCGGGCCCGACACAATTACGCGAGTTCCGCTCCGGAGGGTGCAATTATGCCGTTTAACGAATATCATGGCGTCTTTCGACCCGATGGTTCACCCTCTCTGCATCCGGCGTTCGACCTCCTCTCCCTCTCCCGATCCCCGCCTTACATACTCCACCAGGGAAGTCCTATTCCGTAATTAGAATCTCCCAGCCCCCTAGGAGGCCTCGCGACCGACTTCGCCCCCTCACCGGCCATTACTTTTAATGGCGTTGTTAATGAAACTAGGTGTCGCCAAATTAACCTCCCATTCCAGCTGTGCTCAACCGTGAAACGAAAGCGCTGCTTTGGAGAAATTAAATTTCTCTAATTACGTCGCCGTGTGATTATCGCCGATAATAGACTGCTGCTTTATAAATCTTTTTCTCGTAGGTTTTTCACGTAAATTCGCGGAGATTGAGATGAGAGATTGAGATTGAAAGTTTTTGGGATTTGAATGTTGTATAAATATATCATCTATGCAGAGCAGGGCAGCGTGATTAATATATAATGAAAAAATAAGTAAATTAATAAATTAATTTTAATAATAAATTATTATCTATTAAATTCATAAATTTATGAATAAATTAAATTATAAAAATTACTTTAATAAAAATTAGTATTACAAAAAAGAGATTAGAGAAACAAGTACAGAAAATAATTTAAAATATTTTACATTTTAAATAATTATTTTCCACTAACGTGGATAAATCTTAATTTATCTTCAAGAGTAAGCTTATTTATTTTAGAATTCAAAGTTGTTTCAAATAATGATGAAAAATTTGCTATTTAAAGAGTTATTAGACGAGAGATATTTTGAAAGAATTTTCTTTGCTTCTTTCTTTAGTTACATATCCGATCAGCACATACACAGCCCAAAAGAGAATGCGATTGGGGGAGCAGACACAGAGAGTTTGAAAACCACTGGCCCGGGCTGATTATCGCGGTAACCACCCCCCGAGCGCCAATTAATCTTAACTTTTACGGGGCAAACACTTTTCATTAAGCCCGCCCCTCCCGCTGGCGTCGGCGTTCCGTCGCCCCTTCGCCGCACCCCTTCCTCGTTTCTCGCAGCCTTAGCCGCCCCCGCAAAACCCCCCATTTTTCCTCACTCCCTTCCTTCCTCTCCTTATCACGCTGCGCCGCTCATCCTCCTTCGGCCACGGCGAGGAACGGCAAGGAAAATGGCTCCCCAGACAAGCGTTTAATCTGGCTCTAATTAGCAACTTACCCTCCACCATTGCTCTCGCTTTCTCCCTCCTTCTGTTTCCCTCCTGCATCGGGGTAGGTGCACTTCTCGCGCATTCTCCGTGACCAATCCCGTTCTGCTTTTGTCAAAGACAGGAACGTATCTAAATGTCTTTGATCCCTTAAAATACCTACGCGTTTATTTGTTGTTTTCTCGTTAATTTAATCTCTATGAGAACGCTAATTCTTTCTCTATTTTTCATACCAATTTCTTGATATTGTTGAATTTTTATTTTATTTTATACAGACTCTTTAAATCATGATAAAACATTTTGTAGGAAGAGTGAGCTCTTTCTTTTTTTCTCTTTCTAAGAACTGGAATAAGAACTCTGTATAATGATAGTAATAAGAAACATTCAATTTATAAAAGTGAATTAATATTTCACGTAAAACTTGAAGCATAAAATTGTCAAGATCTTTAATTGATCGTAGTATTCCTATATTATCAAAAGGTTTATTATCAAAGGAAGATTTAGAGTTATCTTCAGGTACAGGGATTTACTTATGGATAAATGGATAAGTGGTGTCCATTCTTACAGATGGTCGATAACTCGGGATAAGTTATCGACTTTGAAGTTTTATTGAAGAAATATATCCATAATTATAAGAATTTGAAGGAAACTCAGTTGTTTTGTCGAGAAAGCAGCTTCCTTCCAAAAATCTTTGAAATAAATATATTGTAATATTGGGTGAAAAATCATCTTGATGTGAATGACGCTAAGAAAAGTAAAAATTAAATTCTTCTTTGTGAAGAATTTTTATTTATTTAAACACAAATATTAAAACTAAACATTGATACTGTTATAAAAAATTTATTATTTAATTAGGATTTTTCAAGCAATATTTTTCCGGTTTTTAACTTTTCTATATATTTTATATAAAAGATTGGCAAAGTACAATTTTTTGTACAGATAGAATCTTAAAACAAATTTAATAAATTGTTATATATTATATTCATTAAAATATAATCTTCCGAAATATTTTATTTAAAAATAGATTTTTTCGAATTCTTGTAAGAATTTCTATGCGTAATAGACAATATAATTATTGTAGAAAATATTTTAGTTCAGTAATTTGACTCGTTTTTTAAAGATTTATACTTAGATAACAGAGCTAAATTCAGAAACAAAAATGTTTGGTTTTAATATGATAATAAATTATTTGCAATATAAAGAATAATAAAAGTTTATAAACTCAAATGCCTTTTATATTTAGCATCTTCGTTTATTGCTGATGAACATCCTAAGAACTGGACATCTCTAATTAATCATTATAATATCAACTGTAATTTCTGATTAAGTTTTCAATGCCAGTTTTCGAATAAACTTAACGGCCGCTATACTGTAACAATCATGCTTTTTGGCACTTTTGAGCGAGTGCCGTCTCTTCATGAACAATCGAGCACAATCGTAAAAGTCCTTAAAAGATCAGTTAAGACTTTGGTAATTGCGCGTCGTTCACGGGTTCTTTCTCTTCTCTCGTTTTTCTTGAGCTGGGAGAACCCGGAGTTTGAAGGAACTGAGGTTTCTCTTCTCCACTTCAGCTCATTACCTTATCGATCCAGGGCACAAATTTCTGGATATTGGTATACACGCCGGGCAAGTGCTCACGGCCGCAGCCGATGCCCCAGGAGACCAGACCGATCAGAACGTGTCTGCCTTCCACCGACATTGTGAGCGGTCCACCTGAATCACCCTGTAACAAATTGATTTATAGGCATAATTTCATAATTCTATGGGGGTTTAGAATTTTAGATCATTGCTCAATTTGTCAATTTAATATTTTATGGATACCCTAGGATGTTTCATGTATTATTTTATTACCTGGCAAGAGTCTCGTCCACCTTCTTTATAACCTGCGCACAGGAATACATCGTGTATGGTTTCTCGTCTTCCAGCTGCTCTGAACCACTTCTGACACTTCTCGTTTGGTATTACCTAATTAAAAAAATAATCTTGCGTTAATATAAATATAAAAATATAAAAATGCGTTATGAATATATTTTGTGTATAATATTAGATTATTTTGTATAAAATTTTTCCCCTATTGTAACTCTTATCTTAAAAACGCAAAGGTTTAATATATGTTCGTAAAATTATTACAAAGATATAAAAAATTTATTTAATTTATTATTTAATGTGGTGCTAATGAAACTTTCAACATTTTACAAAATTGCATCGTTAGATGTAATATTACGTAATTATCGTGTTATCGCGCACGATTCCGCTGGGAAGCAGCGTTTCCGCATCAAAGGTAGATACGTCAGCCCAAAGTACACTCACCTCAACGTCGACTTCTTGAAGAATGGATGGCGCCGAAGTTTGACCGTGCCTGGTCCGACCCCAACCAGCGACAGTTGCGGTTCGGCCGGAGAGCTTCAAATTCCTCGCCGGCAGGCAAACCGGAACGATGTGTTGCTTGAAAGCCACCGTCCGAGACAGCTTCACCAAAGCCACGTCGTTCCGAAAGTCAGTGGGCGAGTATTGCGGATGTATCTGTTGTTATCACGAAGTTTATCATAAAATTGACTAATTTATCATAAATTTATCAAATAATCTGAGCACTGTGATATTTCTTTTTTTTATATTCCGCCGAAACTAATACGTCCTAATGTTAATAATTAACATCGTGTAAAATATCGATGCACCGACGTATTAATATATTTAAAAACCTCTTTTCTCTCGATGTCGAACTCTTCATGACGGAGCGGTTGCCTCGAGTCTCGAACGTTCCATTCTCCAAGACGCACTTTCAGATTGCTATTCGGAGTCCTGCAAAGTGCAAATTACGTATCGATCAATGATCCTATCAAGGACCACAATAAAAAGAATGACAATGCTAACAAGATACTAACGTTGCGACGCAGTGTGCGGCGGTGACCACCCATCGATTGTTCAGCAAGGCGCCGCCGCAGGACAGCTTGGTTGACAGGAATCCCAACTTGATAATGGCCGCCTGCAACATGCAAACGTCTAGTAGCTCATTAGCAGTGCGTTACATGAAATATGCGGCCGCGTTACGGCTCGCGGCCTTTTAACGGATGAGATTTAATAGATTATTTCTTTCTCGCTCTCACTAGGCGAACCGAGCAAATTGATGGCTCGTTCGTGATGAATAATGCAGAGGAAAGGAAGAGTGTGTCTCGCTTCGCGAGTGCCGCGCCAGGGATATTTATGGCTGACCAAGGATCGCGACGAGAGGGAGGAATCGTACGAAGAGGACTCACCTGCCACGGATGGGTGCCGAAACTGGACGAGTGCCCACCCACGATCCTATTGCTCCTGGTGTACAGCTCGGCCGCAGCCTGAAAGACGAAGCGGTATTAGCGATCGAGTTCTGAATGTGGTCCGGAAGAAAGCCGCTCGATAATCTGTGATAACGTGTGACGATGTGTGATAGAGACGGCGTGAGAGAAGGTGGGCGAAGAGCTGATACTCGTGCGAACACTCGTTGCAATTGTACAGAAGAGGATGAAAAGGCGAGATGCGGAGGATAAGTTCGTATCGAGAATTGATTAATTGATGCTTTCTACAATTATCGCAATTAATGCGGCCCAACTGGTACCTAAGTGCGATTCGTAACATTGTTTGGCGAGAGACAGAAAGCAGAAAATAAGTGTGGCGCGCCGTGGTAGAAAGTTCACGCGATTTCAGAAAATTTATTGCAACGTTACAACTTTGTTGCAACTGGAGAGAGAGATAGAGAGATACACCATTCGAAGATGTATTATTTGAGATTGATTGCTGCGCAATTTTCTTAGCAAAAATAAGATCTTTATGCGATGTTATCCAAGATATATCAGATATCCATATAATGCTGTAAATTAACCATCTAATTTTACGGATGTTACTTTCACTTTTCTTGAATTTAAATTCGACAATAGATGTATACACAGTATAAACTATCATTGATCTTATCTATTTTCTACAATCAGTTTCTATATTTTTCCATATATTTCTCATATACAACTTTACAATTATTTCCCGACAGTTCGTGTGGAATGTGCAATGTGACGGCAAAAGCACTTGTTGTGCAGTTTTCGTGCAAAAAACAATATGCGTGTTTGGGTATTGTTTCTGTCAAGTAATTTCTAAGTCATTTGGAGTCCAATATGAATCGGGCATTATATATAAATTCTATTATATTTAATAATGGATATTATATATTTCGCGCATAGTCTTGTTAGAATTCTTCGTCTCAACAAAACTCGTCACAGTTCGTTTCGAATTTCCGTCGAAGCTGTAATTCGCATCCGTAGTCTGTACATCTCAAAGTCCAATACTTCCTCGACATCAGTGGATCAAATCTGGCCGAAGTCTAATATTTATCTATTAAATCGCATAGTATCGACATCTGTCTCCTAGTCTATAACACGATTAGATTAGAATCAAACCGTGTGTGTTTTCGTACACGATCGTAGCAGCCGGGCAAATCCAAACCGATGATTGAACACTCCTAAAGGACCTCGAAGAAGCTCAGTCATTGCGACAATCAGATTTCAGAAGCGCAAGAAACACAAGCAGCGTGAGCCCATCGTAATGACGGAAATAATCGTAATCAAGAGGACGTGGCTTCGATCAGTTCATTTCCCCATCTACTACAGACATCGACAAGATCGCGCGTCCGTACCATCGGAATTTGAACCCACCGGGGGTGATCAATCAATAGCTGAAATTTCGATGAGCCTCGTTCGGTGCGCTCGACACGTCGTGTGCGACACTCGGGTGCAACAATGTCCCCGTGTGCGTTTTCATGCGATTACCACGGTATCTGGAGTAGTCCACAGCGTTGGAGGACGAGTCCTCGATCGGCACGTGTATGCCGGAAGTGCCGGGCGGATAGCCGCTCTCGTACTCGTCCTGCGGATAGTCCTGGACTGTGTGATACGGACGAGTGGCGTACGTGGGTCGGTCGTGGCCGATCGCGAGATCGTTTGGCCGATCGTGGCTCCAGATCCCGTAAGAATCATAAAGCGTGGTCGGCTTACCAGCAACGTCACCCACGTACGCGGGCCGATAGGCCCCATGGCTCTGCGTGGGCCTGCTGGGCCTCGCCGTCGCGCTGCTGTAAATGTGCACGTCGTCGTCCACGTACGGCTGTTGGTGCCCGAGATTTATGGAGAACGCTGGGCAACGTAACGATGTCGCTATTAGCTGCACGGAATCGCACGCGTCGCAATCGAATTTAAATCCGTAGTTGGAACAACAAAGCTCTGATCTATTCTATTGATGCCCTATTCCAATGACGATATCAAATTAGGTATAATCGCGTATTATAAAATATTAGGTAAGATAGATACATTATAAATGGACATGGTAGCATCGTATTAGAAATAAAAGAAGTTTTATTACTACTTCTAGTTTCTTTGACGACATTATTCTCTCGCGTGTTCCGAATCGCGCTATTGTATTGATGGTCACGCGGTTACGGTTGGCGACTTGCGACTTGAGAAAGCACGCTCGCGTAAAGTTCCACAGCCGTGCAACGCGATGCCGTCGCAAACTAGGTGTGAATAACTGTGTTTGAAAGTGCCGGCCGTGCTGTCGCAGCGTTGGTGCGCGCGCGACGCTAGCTGGACGCTGTTGGTTGTGTAATTTCGGATGTCGCCGGATAGAAATCAGGTTACTTCCAGCTAGCGTCTCCTTTCAGTTTGCGATAAACCAGACGTTCGCAACGTTCTCCCAACCCGATCGTCTTAATCCTTCGCTCTGATAAAATAATGTTACGTACATCTCTCACGGCTGATTATTATTCTTTTTATACTTCTTCATGTGTACATATCCTTTGTAATCTGATTT
The DNA here is from genome assembly GCF_003672135.1 of Ooceraea biroi. Classification (NCBI taxonomy): domain Eukaryota; kingdom Metazoa; phylum Arthropoda; class Insecta; order Hymenoptera; family Formicidae; genus Ooceraea; species Ooceraea biroi. Next base: position 7,366,724 of record NC_039506.1, read on the forward strand.
TTTCTGTTCTACATGCGTTAAATATCAGTTTTAGATAATTACTATGAAGACAGATCAAGATAAAACCATTTAACATGACCGTAATCAAATTTAAAAGCGTTTTGCCGAAGTTGTTCTCAAGCGAGTCGCCTAAAAATGCGATACAACTTCGAAGTCTCGATTCGGGAATCCAACTTAGAGATATTTAAGAATGTGAATCCTCAGAACATTCACAGGATGTCATAAACTTACTGAGACATGACGATAGATAGAGAGCAGAGTTAATAGAGAACGCAGAATTAAACGTTCTTCTGTGAGAAACATTCTTCTGTCTCGTTGTATCTTCCAAATCTTATCCAAATATTACATTCAGGAATTTGTAAATTAGTTTATCGAAATTGATACACGAAGCTTTCAATCATACAATGTAGTTTGTGTACGTAGTCTCTTTGCAACTAAAGCTACTTTACATATACTTTCTCGGTATAATTTCTTGCTCTAGCACTCGATGAAACTTACTCGCATTTTGCAGCAAACCCGCGTTCGGTCTCGGTACTTTTTCAGGTATGTCGTCATCGTCCACGCAGCAACTCCATATTAAACCTCCGGAACAGAGGTCAACAGGCCGACCGCCACCCAAAACGCAGCTAATGCTGAGGCCGCACTCGAACTTCGCGCCTTTATACTTGCACGTTTGTGGTATCACTGAAACAAAGATTGTTAGATTATGCATATTGTTCGGTCAACGTCGATACTTATATTCAGTCATTGTTGATTATTTGAATATTAATAAAATGATATTACTTTTACGATGTTGGGTCAAAATTTTGAGTATCAGGTAGATATTCTTCCTAACATCTATATTGCTTTTCGCAAAGTGCTGTACAGAATGCATTTACGATATTGGTAATTCAACATCAGTTATTGACTCGTGACCGTTATGCCGTGCTGCTTCAATGATGAAAAGTGAAGTTAATCAATAGATGTTCCCCGCGATCATGATCACCGCTCTGATAACACCTTCCGTAACAGTATTTCCGTTCCATTTTCTGTCATACAAACATACTTCTGCCCAACATATCCATAAGGCTGCTCTGTAGGTTGGAGCTGTGTCCTCGATGGTCACTGGTATAGTTTCGCTTCTTCCTCAGTGTCTCCACCAGCAAAGCACCTTGCTGCTGACTGGTGAGCTTCCTCCTTCTACCCTGTCGATGTCCACCTATCGATTCTTCGAATTCTCCGTTCAATCTCTTCCGCCTAATTTCGTCCAGGAATTGCTGGACGTTGATTTCCTCGTCTAGCTCGCTTTGTAAACCTTTTTCAAATATGTTTTGTCCGCTCCAGTCTATCCCTTCCACGTTATGATCCAAGAAATGGTTCTGAGTGCCTTGGGAGAACTCGTCACTCTTCAGAGAATCCGTATTCTCCAGCAAGGAGTCACCGTTATGAGGAAAATTTGAAAAGTATTGATATTGCTCGAACTTGCCCAACGATGGCTTGCTAATCATGTTTTTCAAAGTATTCTCAATGGCCCGATTCTCGCGCATCAGATCTTGTTCTATCCTAGCAGTTCCTGTGTTCCAAGGATTCTCGCTCGAGTCCTCGGCCACCGCCAATCTTCTTGGTGAAGTTTGGAGAACGTCATCCTTGAGTGAATTCGACAATCTCGATCTGTGAACTGTCTGCGCGCCAAATTGCTGCGGGTGAACTTCCTTAACCTTGATCGGTGCAACTGACCGGCTTGTGACCTTGAGGTCCTCCCTGCGTTTCCACGGATAGGAGTCATACTGATCGAGAGCGCTCGCCACGGTGATCAGGAGCACCACAAACACGATTTTCATGGTCGACTTTGACTTCCGCTTACCACTTCGAGGATGTTTCGTGCATCATCACGGCTTCACTGTACACTCAAGAATTGGAAGGAACGTATGTGATTGCGTAATTACTAATTTAGAATTAGAAGGAAAATGAAGACGATTTCTTTGACGGTTTCTTCGTATAACGAAAGAAATATCAGTTTAGTTAAAAGTTATTAATTTTCTACAAGATTTAATTATCTTAAATCTCATTCGCAAAAATATTTGAAAAATATTTGATCAGCGCACAGTTAATTTCCTTGATTTATCTTCTGGTTCTTCTTTTTCTTCTTCTTCATATGAAAAATAATGTCCAACTTCTGATATCCTCAATGATCAATTAATGTCAATACCGAAAGAAGACTTGAAACTGTGAGTGCACTCGTCGTTTCTTCATCAATTAATTCACTAATTAATTCTGAATCACAGATGATGTCAAACGTCATTGAAGGCTTCGGCGAAAGATACAATGCGAACAATCCCTCTGGTTCAAAGCAGTCTCAGCCATTTTAATGTCACTGATATTTTTTTTCAGAATAACTTCGCTCCATTGTGTGTTCCAAACTTTTTTGCTAACCAAAGTATCCACAGAATCTCTCCGAAGATGGAGGTAAACGGAGTGTAATGTGCTTGCCAGACCGGTCAAAGGTCAACGGCGCCTTATGACACCTCGCCGAGGTAACGGAGAAGCATGTGACAGTGCACGCCTTCCGCACGTGGACTGACTTAAGCCGATGTCTCACGAGTCTCGATCGGGATCTAAGGAGTGCGTCCGCTGCTTTCACCGGCGTCAGCTTTCCCGCAACGGCTATGGTGTCGTCCCTTGATTCCACATTGGTTCCCCACCTTCGCCATCGCCGGAACACATCGCGATGCGTCTCATTTTCCATTTCTTTCTTCGTTATTTCATCGCCATGATATTGTCGTACTCTAAATAGTTGGAAAACTCCTTTAGGATTCGGACTAGCCGTATGATTGCGAAGGTAGTCCTGCAGAGGTGGAAATTTAGGATAGAAATCTCCTCTGATGGATCCATGCTTGAAATATTTAAGCTATGTCTTGCTTTATTTTTTTATTTAATTTTATTGCTATTATTGTCACTGTTGTTGAAATATATTTTCTGATTACTGCTAAATTGGCGAAAGTTACATCTCAAATTATTTGCATCGATGTTCTTTTCAATTGATGTTATTTTATTGGCTTTATTTTCTTTTGTGATTTTTAACAGTACGTTTACGAGAGATCTTTTGAAGCATAATTAAGTAACTGTATTTATTTAAGTAAATAAGTAAATAATTATTTTATTATCATCTAGTTTTGATAAAGATTTTGTTGGTGATAAAAATCCAAATGCTCCAGAATAGTATCTGTTAATATCAATGATTTTATCACAAATGGAAGATAAGAAAATACGTGAAAGATCAATGGTCCTCGATGGCTGTTCGCTGGATTGGCCATTAACATCGAATGGATTCGACACACTGAGATTTCGCGACCCAATTTCATCGCATGGTTTCACTGAAAGTATTTTTGCTTTCGAAGATAAAACTCAAGTCGACGTAAAGCATTTATGGAGCATCCTCATATTACGTCCCAAGATTATTTAAAGAAAATTACTTAAATTACTTTTACCATTAAGCTATATTTTATGAGAGAACATTTTCTGGCGTAAACTAAGTAGATCTTTCAAGTAAATCTAAATAGATCTTTGAGCTTTGCTGAGAAATCTCGTTAGAGATTGAATTAATTAAAATTCAAAAGCTGCAGAATAATTTTGTAAGCGGTGCGTTTCATCTTCAATTGAGAGAAAGATGTCATCAGTGGAATGCTTTTTTAACGACGGAGAAGGAACACGCTGAGGTCGCAGTGAAAACGGAGCTTCCGTGCGCTTCATTATAAATATTCTTGTAGAAAGTAAGCGTCAGTAAGTGGCCTTTCAAGTACGATTCCGATTTCGTCTCCCTTGTTAACTCAACTGTAAATCGCGAAAAGAGTCTCTCTCTCGTGCTCTGTTCACATTTGCGGCAGAAAATGCTACTCGCAATCTTCTCGTGCTGTGACGAGCGCTATATGATTCTGTTAACTAAAATATCATGCAAGATAAAAGAGGAATCTCTCTCTCAAACTTTTTTCCTCTGACATCGCGAATATCTTACACGTAATAATATGTATTTTTGTTTCACACTCATTTACTCAAGTGCCATCGTAGCCAATCTAATTCGCTTATTAAATCTAAGAAAACGAGCCGATCTCGCCACTTATTCCAAGTTAACTCGATTAATTGCTATATGCAGTAATAATGAAGAAGTGTCGGATCGCCTAGAAAATGAAGATATAGGTCAGTCATTGGTCGCCTTGGTTTCATAAATATGGATATCCGGTGAACGTCAACCGGTTTGCCATCTTAAAATCTTCGCGGTACCTGTCACTTCATCGACCTCCCTTTGTTCACTGTATTTACGCGAAGATCCGCGTAAATGCATATGTAGGCTGAATCACTACGTGTTGTTCATTTATTAACTGAAATGATTTTAACAAAGGATAGTCATCCATTAATGTTGCCGATTTGCACATGACTATAAGACTTATTTAAAGTAAACTTAAACATTACAAAAGTGGTAGCGTGTTGAAAATGGCATGAAACCACTTCTCAACAGTTGACATGGAAGACATTCGTTTTGTTATTCAAAGCGTACGAGCCGCCTTTCTCTTTCAAAGCGATCCTTCAATTTCATTTTAACGCCTGCTTAGCATTACGCATAATAACGTAATTCGCGGACAATATGTCGCAACAGCGTATTCAGAACAATGACGGCTGAAATATTAAAATATATTATACTTACGTCCAAGTTCATCAAAGAATCTCATCTCCCTGTGCGAATCAATCGCATTTTCGAGATTCTCCTCTTTCTCCAGCTGAGCTGAAAGGTACATTTAAATCATTAAATAAATGTCATTTCCAAAGATGAATAAAAATGCAGTAAGCCACTTACCAAAACTTTTTAAAAACCGGTCGTTTCTCCTCTTACTAACGAGACAACTGATGTCAACGATCAGAAGCAGTGAGATAAGCGCTCCAATTTTGAGAGCAACCATTTCTCCCCTCAGCCGTCAATGATGATTGTGCGAGTCACTGTCGTTCGCCAATCATGTTCGTCGATCGATCCGGTACCGGATCATTTTGCCATTTTCTTCATAACTTCACCTTGAAATTCTTCATGCCTTCACCTTGATGAACCTCTCTGTGAAGTGTTCGTCGCACTTTGGCAATCCCACTGGTCGTTCTACCAAAAGCGCAAAAAATCCTCAAATGAAAAAGAGTATGTTTTTTTAGCAACTTTTTTACGCAACGCGATTTGCTCGTTACAATCGGGCAAAATAAAATTTGTTTTACACCTTCAATCGCGAGCGTGCCATTTAACCGGACAGCTGCGAGGAGTTCAAAGGGTACCCAATAATACAAGCCTCGGTGAATAGTGTTAATTGCCGGCCATGAAAGGTCCGCCGCGTGAAACATAAATTTCGATGTTGCCCGGATTCGGTTGCAACGCTTTTTTTCCCGTTCTCGATAACGACGTCACGATAGATTTCCAATTGAAATCGCGCAATCTGGCATCTGTTCGACTGCTCGTTTCAACGGAGACTTATTATTCACGGAATTGGAGTAGACATTAAGGTCCATATTTGTATCTCATGTTCAGCACTAAATCCGACCGCCTTGCACATCTCAAATCTTTATCTGTCTCGTACGAAGATCACGTACAATGTTATCTCGAGCCGAGGATCAGGCGACCGTCTCACTCGAAAGGGTTAACATGGAACGTAACGTCGTCTTAACGTTCTTCCGAGAAACCCTTCATTATGTCGCCTTTAACGCGGAAACATTTTAAATTCTGCGATCTATTCAAAACAACGGAGAATCTTTTCAAACATTTTTTGCCCGAACGTCTGAAAATTAATGATTTACGAGATCTATCATTTTTAATGATTTTTAAAGATGCGAACAAACTCGAATCGAATTAAATGATATCCATATCACGTGCAAATGTGTGAGTGGATCTTTCGTGCCATTATTCCGAGGATACATCCGGTGTCAATGGATTTAATGACAATAAATCGTGAATCGCAAGCGTGGCTCGCTCATCTCCGGTTTCCCCGTCGATTTTGGAACCCCGGCCTTTGTCCATACTGCCGGTTTCCTCCTCAGCAACGTACCGTGAGCGAGTTCACGCTAGCGTGTCCAAGATGTTCACGTACAGTCCAGCACAAAAGTGGGACACGAAACCAGGCCACCGCGACAAGTGGCACGCCTTTTAGTGCTTCGTAACGTTCGGCCGGTCTACATGCGGAATCGTGCACTCGCGCGACGCTGTACCTTTGGTTATTAGTGAAAGTTAGCCGGTAACTTTCGACTTTGACAACGACGGCGATCCACCATAGTGCGCACCGGGCGAATTCGCGCAGAGGTCCTCCTGAATCGCATTTGAGAACATCGCTCGAAAGAAGTCTTTCAATCTTGTTTTTTTCGACAGCTTTTGGTTGATGCAAAGATTGGCAGAAATTCATATATTAATGTAATATATATTTATTTTAAAGTTACTTAAGTAAAGTTACTAATATAATATATATTTATTTTATTAATTTTTTTTCTTAAGATATAGATATATTCCAGCTACGCACATTTTAATCAAGAGTTCATTGCCACGAAAAATGATTAAACTCGTAAAGGAATCTGCTTCTCCGATCATCGAGCGGAACTAAATTACTCTCGGGTAACAGTGTTCCACGGAATACTTAAAAACCTTGCTTTAGACAGCTGAATTTTGGCAGCTTCGTTTAAATGATGTACAGCGAATTGAACATGAAGGAAAAAGTAAAATATCACTTTCAGTCATCACATTATATTACGAGCCAGTTCAGCCTACGTGAATTAAAACTCATCCGCAAACTCGCTATTGTTTCTGATTGCTCGACTTTCTTCGCTTGCCCAACGTAGGAAGTAAAAGATCGCACTGTATACACCTAACACCTACACCTTCGAACCTAATTATAAGTCCAATCTTGTCAATGAATGTACTTTCAAAAATCTTCCTATTGTGCTCAATAGCCTTTTTAGTTTCTTGTTAAAAACAAAATAGCTTGTATTTATCAATTTAAGCGTTTTTAAAAATTTCTGGTCAATGATCGGACACTCAAAAGGATCGGACACAAAAAAGATGCCGATTACGTGCACGTGCAAGACCTTAATTAATGCCGAGGAACCAAGGGCACTTTCACAAACGAGCGAGCAGGCGCGTCGATCGTTACACCGGCGGAGTTTTTCCATTGCGGCGAGTTATGTTGTAAAAGATCTAATGTAAGTGCAACAATTCGATCAACCATTCAATCTTACCTGGATTTCTATCAAGATCAAGGTCGATGGCAAGTCTGCGATCTCGTCTGCGGAGCACGATCTGGTTCTCAAGGAGACTGGCGAAAGGGTTCGGAGCTTTCCCACCGGCTCGATCAATTGTCGTTTATTATAACTCAATAGATATTATAACGCACCAATTGTCTCACTGGTGTTATTTGCTATAATTATATTAGATGATAGAAATTTTATAAGTATATGTACATTCACAAAATTTAACAAAAATACGTTTTTATTATTTAAGATATTTTAAAAATAAATATTCAAAATTATAAATTTTTATATAAAACGTTTATTTATTCTTATCTCATATTACGTTATAATTTAGAATAAAATTGTAATTGCATTTCGGAATGTTTTCTTTACCTTATCTATCTCGCATTTCTATCTATTTTTACTATTGATGTTACAATTATTACACACACGCATTTGATGAAGACGCCAATCACTATACAGAGTAGCGCACGTTTTTTTAGAATAAATTAATTGTGCAGATATATGTTTAATGGTGCAAAGTGGTAGCAGAGTTACTTCGAAATTTTCTTTGTTCAAGATAATCGTGCGATAAAATTCATATATCACTGTTTATGGTCACGTTCACACATCGATGAGCCAATGAATAGAGCACCGCGACACGCGGTTGACTACTGATGAGGAACAGAACCATCAGCATCCAAGACCACTCTCTTCGGCCTGTCCTCACTCTCTCCAGATGGGTCCAAGGGGTCCAAAGCGTTCCTTTTCTATCTAGCCAGTAAAATTATAACGTGTATGACGAGAGTCTTTTACATCCGTTCTTGCCAGATAAAATACGCTCAACAAGATCATCACTTTCTATCCAGCTGTTCTTCTGGCTTTTTCCCGTTTAAGACATTAATTTTTTATATTTCTCTCTAATTAATTTGCCATTAATCTTGACACGACTTTCTAATCTTCCTGTTTAACAATCTTCTTCCAGAATCGTAAATATCAAAAATTATTTTGTTCACTCATCATAACTTCATATATTTACCGAAAAATAATATGAATAAAATAGCGCACGAACTACGACTTTAAATAAACTCACAAATTCTTAAGAATATGGCCTCATTTTCTTTCAGTGAGATGTAATTATGGTAATGTCTACTTAAATTGCCGTTCAATTCACTATCCGTTTAGTAATCCCGAAACTTACTTTCACAGAGAGCTACAATCGCGCGAGACAATCTGTCTTTTCTTGCGCGCCAGGTTTCACTTTGAAATCTTGTTGTCGCGTGAAAAGACTTTCGGTCGACACGCAATTTTCTGAACCTACTCATTTACATGACGAGCAATTAGGTCGATCCTGAGAAGGTGATAATTGAATAATAATTGAGAAGAAGAAATGTCTGTATGTATGTCTTCTAAGATACTAAGATCCAGTTCTTTATCGAGCATGAATGTATCTGTGAGAGAGTAGGACAGAGAAAGATACATCATTACATTTTATAAAAATAAATGTTAAAAACTTTATTAATTTATTAATTTATTAATTTTCGACATTTTTTCTTCAACGTAGGATTTTGTATCTATCATACGATAAATTGCTTGTGCGTGCTTGTGTATGTGAAGAGAAAGAGAGAGAGATATATCGATATAAATATTAATGTTTAATAAAATTATTCATATCTGTATTATTAACGTGTTAAATAAACAACGTGGAAGATGCACGTGTATAAATTTTTTATTGGCTATAAACGGAGTATCTACATAATTCGCTACGTAACAACATGATATAATCGATAGTGAAAAGTCACGCGTAAATTTAAAGACATCATCGCCAAGGCTCATTCTATGTCACTCTCTATGTCATTTCTATGTCATTTCCATAATTACGTGTCATGACTTTTTGCTTCTCCATATTTCATATCCCATGCACATTTGCGGCTCGGACTTGGGACTAGCAATGTAAGTGAATGACTAACGATGACGAGACAAGATTAAAGTCCTCCATTAATTTTTGTGAAGAATAATTAAAAGAAAACTCCACAAAATTTCAAAACCACTTGACACACGTTTTAAAATATATTCTATTTATTATTATTATTATTATTTATTAACATTATATTAAATTGATCAATTATACGGGAACTGTACGTAATAAAATTAGATCATTGCGAAGTGGTCTCTCGAGAAAAAGACAAAGAAATAAAAATTGAGCAAATATATGAGTGCAGGATTTAAACAAAAAATGTTTAAACGCTTGCATATGACTTTTACAATAAACTATCGACTGTAGTCGTGCACTTTCTTGTATCTCAAATGAGATGGCAGCACACATTCAGTCAATAGAAGCAATAGCAACTTGCAACGCCAACATGGCTGCAAGTGACTCCGATCGAAGTTAGTCAAAAACAGGAGCACTGTTTTTTCCGCGTATTTATTACGATAATCCATGTTTGTTAACTCAGAATATTTATTAAAATAATCGTTAAATACTTCATAATTGGGAAATAAAAACTGTTAGTCGTGTACTGTGAATCAAATCATAATGATAGAGAGATCTGGATGGGCAATGATTATTAAATATGAGTCCTTCCACTAGGACTCGTATGGTATATAACCTGTGAATCTTACACTTCTTGCTTTGTAAAGAAATACGAAGCAAAACTTTCGACAATGACTGATACAGAGAAGCTGTTTGCCTGCTCCACATCAGGCTGCAATATGGTAAGTAATGAGAATCATTACTCCTAAGCAAAAGTTCTACCTAAGCTAAGCTAAGTTCTAGCAGCTAAAATCTCAAGAATCATCATAATACGACAGGCAAGAAATAATAAGAGCTTTATTCTATGTTTCTTCATCTTATAGAGCTTCGCAAATGAGGATCAATTAACAGTACACAAGAAGAAGCACGACATGATGCTGAATCTCGGTAGCAATTCGAAGAATGCCGGATTTGTCGGTAAGACACATTCAGCACTTCAGTTCATACATATGCCTATCACATGATAGCTAAAGAATACTGATGGACTAATTAATTTGCAGCCGATCAGACTCCCACGCCAACGAGGTTCTTCAAAAACTGCGAGGAAGTGGGTTTGTTCCAAGATCTGCAGAATGTAGTGAATCCCTTCGAGGAGACGTTTCGGAGGGCCGTTGAGGCTGGAAATACTGGCACCCTTACAGTACCGGAGGCAAGATGAGAAAATTACCTGTCAAATAGCTTACGAGATCGATCATTCATGCATGTTTTCTTTCTTTGTAATTGTACGTGGAAGGATATGCGTCTAACGTAATTACTTTTGCAGGCTGGAATTGGGGACGATACGCTGCACACTCCGCATATCTTCCCTTACATATCGGACGTACTTCCTGTGAACGGACAAATTCTTTCTGAGGACTGTCCGCCGACGGTATCTCTCACCGACAAAAGTACGGAAGAGGAGAGCGTGATGAAGTCCGATGAGTGCAGTGGCATTAAATTAAGTGCGAACGAAACGCAAGAATTGATGAAAGATGCGGACGTTGCGTCCGCGAAGAATATTGCTCTCACGCCGGATATTATTGTCTCAAATACGAATACGCCCATTGCACCTAAACTGCTATCAACGCAGCCTTCGTCGCATCTGTAAGAATCATCGTTCTCTTTCACCGTTTTGAGAATTATTTTCATTACAGCGTTCATGCAGCTTATGTTTTACATACAACACTTTTCACTATACATATTTTATAATTAACTGTTATTCTCTGTCATTTTTAGTTAAGTATACTTTCTTTTTCTTTATATAACGTTTTCATACAAATGAAAGAAAACCATCTCTGAAGAAACAAATATCAAATTCTTGTGAGATAATTTAATATTCATTTCACCCTAATATTTAAAAAGGTTTTAAAGTTACGATGCCGTTTCTGTTAACAAATTAGAAAATTTGGAATGTTCTTTTGCCAAGATCTATCAACGGAGAGGAAGTGCAGCTGCTATTAAAAACCGCGGATGGTAAATTGATGCAATTGTCGGCGACGCCGGTGTCCGAATCCTCTGGCATGTCCAATGTCACCACCAAACAGCAAACCGTTGTTATCAAAACCCAGCCAGCTCTGCGATGTGCAACATTCAGATCGGAGCCCAAGAAAATCATCACCTCCAGGTCATCCTTGGCGAAAATGGTAAGCTACGTTAAAACGCGTCATATAACTCGCTTTGACGAATCGCTTAAAATACGCATTACAGAAACTAAAGCAAACCTTGTCTAAGAACGCCATGCAAAATCAAAAAGCGATCGATGGATATGCGAGAACCGACGGGAGCAATGCAAAAAAGGAATCCGGCAAGAAAACGATCGATCTTCTCAAGAAGAAGGACATACTCGAGCGCAATCGTGCGAGTTCGATGCGCGCAAGGGCAAAGAGGAAAGCATGGATTCAAGATTTGCAGAGAACGGTTACAAATGTGAACGAGGCAAACGCAGCGTTACAGATGGAAGTGAAGGTTCTGCGTACGGAGATAGCGAAGTTAAAAACCCTTCTACTGGCTCATAAGGATTGTCCGATAACAAAGGCGATGCAGAAAGGCAAGTTACTGCAGATTTAGATAATTTTATTTGTTTATCGATTTTAATTGAATTCTTCGAGTTTCAGTTTAGGAAAAAGGTAAACTTACCTTTATTGCCAAGATTTGGTTGCATCGATGGATGAATTAACTAAATTTAGTGACTCGTTTTTTTCAAATATTCCATTTATTAATACATCACATTTTTTATACAAGTTTATAAAAAAGAGGGAAAGTCTACTTTGACTTTAGAACTTAATTTTAGAAAATAGTGCAATTGGTCTTGCTTTTTTTAATATTTAACTACTTACGTTGCAGGAAATGGAATAGTTCTTGGACCCAAGATAATATCAGTTAATAATTCGGAAGTGCTGACCGTGCCGATATCGCCTAATAGCGTAAAACGATCGATCTCGGAGAACTTGAACGTATCATCGAAGAAACCGATTGTTTCTGTCACGAAAAATCCGGTGATCTTTCCAAAGATGGACTGCGCCACCGCGAATCTTGCCATACCGAACGCGACGATCATAAAGAGTCTGCCGGCGTTGAAGTTCGTAGGAGTAAATCAGTTTTTGCAATCTACGGAGAAGCCAGACGAACCGAAGCAGATATTGATCGTACAAAACGAGCCGAGAAAATTGTGTGAGGCTACACCTAGGCAGATCATTCAGATTAATCCGAATTACGAAGTGGAGCATGCGGCATCTAAGAGCACGGGGACGTAACTAATCATCCTCAAGACGTTCGCGCGTTTGTAAAATGCAAGTTCTTGCAGTGTGCAATTCGTTCGATACGGATGGCATAAGTTACGTGAAAATTCATGACAAATCTCGCAAAAGCTTTTATATCCTTTTGCGAGTTCCCGTTTTCGAAAGGGAATTAGTAATTGGGTGGTATTAGGTAGATGAATTCCTTTTACTTGTTGACTGACTTTTTATTGTTTATTCCACAGTTTAATGTAAATTATACTTCCAATGAAATAATATTTTGACATAAAGGAATGTCAAGTGATATAGTCATTAATTTTTTACATTATTTATTGCGTTTACAATAAAACAGATGTACATTTTTTATCGGATAATATAATTTATTCTATCCTTGTTAGCTTAAGAGTTATATTTTTATATAAATCGTTTATTAGAAAATATAGATAATTTCTGGATTGCTTTATGGAGTATAAAATTGTACATAAAATAAATATTTAAATAATGAAATTATATAATTAATCATTTTCATTATTTTTCTATTAACTTTATCGTGTTAATCCGATTCATAAAAGGTGTTCCTTGATCGAGTTTAAATATGAATCAATCATCAAACAAAAATCGCAAATCTCGCTTTTCCACGTCAGATAGTCAGATTTCCGCTTCAGATGTTCCACAGGCAAAGAGAATGTAACGTATCCAGTCCCACGATGATTCTGTGACCCTCGGGCCCTTATCAGTTCTCCGTCCAGTCGTCTAACAACTCTACACCGGACAGGGGAATGATAAGGGGCTTTGGGCACGCATTGCTTCGAACACGGGAAACTGTCATTGGAGGATGGAATTCCGCTCTGGAATATCTCCTGATATCTGAAAAAACCGAAAGTACATCATTACTCCACTTATAGAAAAATCCATAACACATAACAAATTCACGAAATTAATACAAATAATTTTATGTCTAGTATGATTAATTCCGAAAAAATTGCATCTATCTTATACACATATATTTTTTTCTTATTTTCAGATTTTCGTGTAACGGTCGTCTAATAAAATGATTTATTTTTCTCTTATCTGAGAACTAACACCTAAATCGGAACGCGCCATGTATTGATATTCGAAACGTCCGTGGTTCACAGTCAAAGCAATAAGGATATCACACGCACGTCTTTATTTTCTATGAATAGTCGTTCGCTTCCTCGTGTGCGGTCTCGTATATCTGTCAGCGTGATTAAATATATTTAACCCGATTGCCGAGCGGGACGGTGCGCGCGTGTGCCGCGCACGGACTTTGGCGGGCGTGTAATCGCACGTCACATCAGGAGAGAGCCAACGAAGAAGACCACGATTTGTGTTCGGCGCAATCGGGCACGGAAGATAAGCTCAACCACGAGCAAGCCGCAAACGACAAACGTCACTCTCGGCTTTTTTTTCTCTTTGTCTCTTCCTTAGTCTCTCGAACCGAACAAGATTTCTGTACCTTCGCAAATCGCGTGGTGAGTCACATTTTAGAGCACAACGGAGCATGTGAAACCATCGGACCATTCTGGCGGTCCGCCTGGCGTCGGTTACTCGGCAAACTCTGTCAACCGCTTTCTCATGTCGATAACAGGCACCGATAGCGACCAGCCGGGCACAGTACGCGTCCCTGTTCTCCCGGGTTTCGTCGATGCTTCCTTAACGTTCGTCCTCCTGCCGATGAATCAGTCCTGCTCCGTGTTCGTAGCGACAGAGAGAACGGACGCGCGTTTACAAATGACGTCTTTCGTTCACAAATAAAAGATACACCCTTCCCAGGAAATACGCCACGAGATGATTTACGATGTACGTAACGTAATCGTCCGAGCTCGGGGAAATTCAATTACGGGCACCGAAAGTGTGCGCTTCGGAAGAGAGATAAACGTCGCGCGGCTGAAGGACGCTCCAATTTTTCTCGTGCCGCGAGATCTGCTTAAACAAAATGCATTTCCGCGGCCACAAATGAATCCGCGATTCGAGAACGACCGTCTCGTCTTTCGTCGTCATTTTATTGTCATTCTGTGACGATGCTTTCATTCTAAGCCGAGCGATGCTGCCATTGCTTCTCGATAATACTCAAGTAATAAATCAAGTAAATATCAAATAAAAATTTCTATAATTATAAATTGGCAATCGCTTCTAAAAGTAACATCTTTATCTCCAAGCAAGATAAAAATACTTTTCTAAAAATGGGTCATACCGATTGAAGATTAATATCGTATCTCGTTGAACATGCCGAAATTTCGCGATTTCCTCTCGAACCGTTCATTCACGCAGAGCTTTCACGGAACTTTATGCAGAGTAACGGCTGCTGGTCGCCGAGCGGTAAATGCACGAGTTCAAAACTTCCCCATGGGGAAGTAGGCTGGGTTCGATCATTCGCAGAATTCTTGGCGTCGATTTGTCTTGCCGACCCGCTCAATCGCCGTGCGTACGGAAATAGCACGGAGAGAGAGAAAGAGAAAAAGAGAGAAAGAGAGAGTGGCAGGTGCCCGATCTTACGACTCTGCCGCTTTGAGATCGCGTTTTCAACCGCGTGGCTATTATACAACACGCGCGGTCTCCCAACCTTGGACCGAGAGCTTCTCTCGTTTCTGATCGTCGTGAGCGATAAAGTTAACGATAAAGTCACTGAAATCTTCCTAGCACAGATTTTACGTAATTTCAGCTTAAACGCATTCAAGATTAAACGCATCGATCATTAATATGTAACAGATGTTATTGTGGAAGAGTATAGGGATTCTTTATGTTTCTATTCTTTCACATACATGCACACACACAGGATGGTCCACTAATAGAGTGTATGCCGAAACCGACAAGAGTCACTTTAGTCACTTTCAATATGTAACCGATATAATTCAATTCAGTATACACACGTCAAGAAATCACAGACAGATCGCTCGCTCGTACATGCAGCTTCCGCACTTCTGTCTCTTTATCTGTATCCTTCTCTATGTCTATGTCCGTAACTGTCGATCTATGTCTGTCGATCAATGTCTGTCTACCTATCTCGGTAATTGTCTGTCTGTATATGTCCGTGTATGACCTGCTTTTTGCCTATTTATCGGGATTGAGTCAAACGGCCTTTTCGAAATTGCTAATCGCGCGCAACACGTCAACCTGTTTGTTTCGTATTAGAAATGTTTTTTTCTTGATGTCCAAAACTGATTAGCTTCATCGGCAACGTCCCGATATAAATCCAAATGAAATTCGTCTACAACTATAATAAGAATAAAGTTATAACAAATTAAACGAAAATCTGAAAAGATTTTAATAGAATACTGTTTTATTAATTTTCGACTCGGCTTTGATCACTCATTTCATGCCCAGTGAATAATATTCAATAAATTCATAAAAGCTTCAATTGTTTTGAAAAAATTTGATATCGTAAAATAGTATTTAATTAATCGATATTCCGACAGAGAGTCTTTAATCTCATGCTCTTCATTTAATACTTTATTCCAATCTCGTCCATTAATCTCAACTAGAGAGAAATATTTGTCCTTGTGTTGGTACAAGTCCGCGTGAGCTACGTTATTCATATTAAATACACGTGCCAGGATTTGCGTTAAATATTAACGATCTAATTTGTCAACTATACGAAACAACTATACATAGCATCCAACCACATGGATACATTTTGCAATTGCATTTTTATATAATAGCTGTTACATTAATTACTAGCTTCTCAAGACTAGAATCTGGCTCTTAACACAGCGAGCGAGTATGATTTACAAGCGCAATTTGCGAAATCTCACCTCTCCTAAGCAACAAAAAATAAAAAGAAAAGATTGATTAAAGATATAATTTAATCACGTGAAATCACACGCTAGAATTAAAACTTAAATATGAAAAAATACGAACACGTACACAAAGAACATGAAGTAATAGAAACCAGTGAACTACGGACAATACGCGAATAAATGTTAAATAAAATCCAAAATACTTCAAAATGCTATATTAGCAGCTTTAATCTCTCAAAATATCCTAAACAGACCTGAACAGAACGCGTCAATCAAGAATAATTTTCGGACAGAAGATCACTCGCCGTGTACCAAGATCGTCTCGATATCGCGCGCACGATCTCGCGATTACTCCTCTCGCACGCAGGAAACATCCATGGGCGAGATTTGCCCTGAAACTCGCGTCTTAAATTCTTGTTAGCGGAAGTTATCCGGCCACGGCCGCGGATTCCATTTACTGATTGGATATGGCATCAGTTATTCATTGCCGCCAGTCGAAGGAGAGAAGGAGCAGGCGAGTGAGCGAGCAAGAGAGAGAGGAGAGCACGTGCGGCCGTTATAAATACGGCGGATTTCCCGTCGGTATGCTACTGCATTTGGAGATTCTCGACGGACCTTCCTCCTCTCCTCTCCTATCGAGTCGATCTCTCGTCTTCTCTTTCCATTACATCGCTCGCGCACGTCCATGCTTGATCGTCGCACTATTAATAAAAAAACAGATCATCCGCGTAATTCTCTCGTATACACACAGCAGCTATCGGGAGGATTCGACCGAACTTGGAAACGTATTCTCCTCACGCTAAGGATGAGGGAAAGTTACGTAATAACTACACCGGCCTTACGACACGTCGAAATTCCCCCAGCGATTCGCCCCTCGATTTCCTGCAAAAACTCTGCTATCATAAATTTATGATTCTTTTATAAGAGAGAACCGGGAGAATCGCGGACAACGAAAGTAACGCGTCGTACCTAATTCGGTCTCCTGACGTGCGACAAGAATAATCAAATCAATATTATTTGATAAAACTTACATCGTCTTTGTCTTTGTCGATGGAACTCTACGGAAACACGTACCGCTGTAACCGTCCAAAGCAAGCAGACAATAATGTGCGGTCCTTTATACGTCATAAGGATCTACCAAGATCGAAAGATCGAAATGAACTGCTCGAGGGAACGAGGCGACAGTGAAGAAGAAAGGAGCCGTTGAGTTGCCGTCATGTTTATGATCTTTGAGAGGCGTACCGGTGTAATAAACACTTTCACGAGGCAATATGACGAAGATAAACTGGCGAGAGGAGCCAAACGTACCATTCTACGTACCTGAGGGGGATAATATTTGGTCCGTTAGCCTTGAGACACGTCTGCTTTCTTTTATTTTTACATCCGACTCTAGACAGATTGCTCTTTATCGCTGACGGTTTCCTCTCGATGAAATCGAGCTAATTGTATCGGAAAGTACGTCCGAGTAAATTTTTCTGCCCAATTAATCAAGAAGTGATCAATTAATCTCGCGTGTAAATTGGCTTAAATGTTCGCTCGGATTCTCGAACATTTTTTTCGAGTACGTTCGATCGTCATCGCACTTCAATCGCTCGTTTCGATTCACCGCTTCATCCCGCCGATCTTCGATTCCGTCCATCCGATTATCCCACATCTTTCGCGCCTGCATCGAGACAGATGCGAATTCCGGAATCACGGGAACAGAGAGAAAAGCGGAAGTGCAGAGAACGCGATCGAAACCAAACGGATCCATTTGGAACGACTGTTATTTAGACCGAGAAGTGATCAGTTACGCGCGCTGACGTTGGATCGGCGCTGAGGGTGGAGAGTCACATGGGCGCGCGCGACCGACGACAAGCGAGAAACAACGGGGTGTCGGTGGGGTGCCGATCGATCTGTTCGCCGCCGAAAATACGCAGGTACACGCGCGCGCACGTAACGGCCGGATGCGAGCACGTTTTCCGTACCGGGGCGGCCGTCACCGCCACCGATGCGACACAAAACGTGGAAACTGCATGTACAGAAGAGGCCCAGCGGCAGCGCTCGAGGGGAAGCACGGCGGAGGACAGAGAGGAGGAGCGGCAGAGCAGGAGGGCTCGCGGAAATTGTCGCCGCACGACGATTCCGGGCTGAAAGCTGGCAAGGAAAGAGATAGGGACACGCAGAGAGAAAGAGACGAGAGTGGCTAGCTCGTTGGATCGCCATAACGCACGAACCATCCCATGGACCAACGCGTGCGGGACCCGCGCGCGTGCACGCATGCACGCACGTACGCAAGCACGTTGTTATCGTTATTTGGACGCCCGCGGCCCGCTGCAAATAATGAAACGTTTTACGAGCGGTTTTACAATCTGTGCGAAACGCTTCCGAGTCTTCCTACAGTCTCGCATATCGCACGGTCACACGTGCGCGCACGCGTTGCGAGATAATAAAGTTATTAGGTCGACGGACTGATTGCAGCATTGTTTCACCTTTACGTCAGAGAACACGTTCTCGTTCGCGCATCAATTTCCTGAGAACTGTTGCAACGTTGGAACACTCACACGGTTTCGCGCGGTTGTTTACATCGGTTGTCTGATTATTTGAACACGAGTAGCAAAACATTGAGTCTCGAGACGGAAATGAGTTTTCGTGAAGGGAGCTTTCGTATCTCCGTTATTTTACAAAGAATCGCACGCACCAGATTGAAATACGAGCGTGTTACCCCAGCGCGTCCGATTTATCAAAATTGTTCTTGCGGTTGCGGATCATATTACGTTTAATGCGACACTGAAGAACAATATAAAAAGGGTGGCACTGTTTAAAAAACGAGCTCGCCGCAAGGTCGAAGCGAGTATCGATGCTCGCGCGAATCCTCGTATCACGAGGTCTGATATCACATGCCGCGCGCGTCGCGCAACAAAGCACAAGCTCTATACTCGTTCTTTTCCAACCAATCGCAGGCTCAAGGTTGCCCGCAAATAGTCACAACTCGCATTTCGGTATCAATCTCGATCTCCCCTTGTGATTGTTATTATGCAGATATTCGGGAAATGGGCGTTTTGATGAACGAGATAATTGCCGATAACATTCCACGATAATTTACGGTATTACGTCAAGCTAATTCGTTGCTCTCGTATGATCAACTAATCGGCCATTTCCAGCCCGCAAAATATTTCCACGCGCCCATGATGCAATTTCCGCTAATCGTACGTAAAATAAGTAGACGAAAATTACTCATACTCGCACAAGATAGATGCGCGTCTTCTCTCCTTACTTATACGCCTCGTGAAATATCAGCAAGCCACGTTTGAGCGATCTTCATCCGCTCGCGTACTCGCAACGTTACGCGAGGATACGTCACGACACTCGCACAGACTCCCAGCATCGTCGAGGAGACGAACGAACGAACGAACGCTGATGTAACGCACGCGCACGATTCGCAATGACCGGGGTCGCCTCGTATCTCGCGATTTTCCACGCGCAGCAGCAGTAACACCATCGCAGGAGGAACCGCTAGAAACACGACACACCACGGTGCACGTCTCGCGCGCGACTGAGCGCCGTCTCGGCAGTCTCGGCCGCTTCGTCGAGCCTCGGCTGTTTCCGCGACGGTGCGTGGTGGGACGTTCGATCTCGTCGTGTCTCCGTCTAGCGTGCAAAAGCGCCCGCTTCCGTTCTTCGTCTTCGACGTCCTCGTCCCCTCCTCCCTCAGTGCCGCTTAGGCTGTTGTGTGAGGAGGTTTGTTCTCGTCTCACTCGCATCAACGGCGGGCACTTCGACACGCAGCAGGGGGATGAATAGAGCCAAAGAGGCCGAAAGGACGTTTCGTCGACGGCAAAACGGTACAAAGGGGCGAGCTGCGGCGTCAAGAATCCATAGAAGCCCGTGGCAAACACGAGGAAGGTTTTAGGATTTTCCTTCACCGTTTAGACACGACCGGCGGTAGAGCGATGTGAGGTATGCACCACCGCTTGTGAGCAAGTGTCCTGCATCGCGCGCGTAGTTTGCGGCGAGTGAAATTCAAGTGCGCAATGGCAAGGTTACCGGCCGTTAAACTTACGAAGAAGCACGAGACAGCGCGCTTCGAACTGCTCTGACGGATGAGATTTGCGTGGGCGTCCGTTTCATTGATTGACGCGCGCTTGTACCCATTTATACTTACGTCCTCGCCTCGTGTGTTAAGTATCTAGATACCGCACTTCCTGCACGTGTGTCATAATTACGACGTAATGTTTCTCCGCTTGATATCCTATCGTCGCTGCGTTATCTGCCGTAAGAGAAATGTAAATAACGCAACTACCGTTTACGAGGGTGCAAAGAGGAGAGAAAGGGAAGAACGATGAGTGAGAAATTAATATCTCGTGCGAAATAGGTTTTCGTTGAGGGAGCGATTTCGCGCCGAAGTGGAAATTCCGGTATCTCTGGGTCTCTCTCTCTCTCTCTCTCTCTCTCCCTTTTCGGAAGCCACGCGATTACCGGCGCTTAAATTGGTGGCTAAATTAGAAATCGCCCCGGCAGCCCGAGAACCCCGGCGAAACGCGAGACCGAGCGTTAATGCGGTCAACTAAAGTAAAAAGCTAACTGAAGGAGTGGTAAGGAGACACTAACACTTCCGGGCGAGCGACTCGATATCGGCGGGGGGTGGGCTCGCCTCGGCTTTAGCCCCGAATTAATTCTTCGAGGGTGGCCAAGCTCCCTCCATTACCGTCGTTGGAACGAGCGGTAGTAAAGTGTTCCGCCTTAAAAAGAATACGTGTACCTTCATCCTGACGCCTGTAGCAACGTTTTCCTCCTCCCTCTTTTCCTCTCTTTTCCTTCTTTCTTAGTATTTCGTTCGCTTCCTTGGCTCCAATGCAGCAAGCTCCTTGAACGTTTTAAGGCGAAAGTCCAGGATTTTCTACCGTGCTTGATGTTGCCGTCCTGCATTAGAAAGTCGACATCGTTGTTTTATTGCCTGTAGAAGATTCAATTACACTTTTAGCAAAAGTTTTTCCAATAAAATATTTTCACTGCGTTCGTAAGCGAATATCGTCGCATTTTTCTAACAATGTAATATACCGTCTTTATTCACTTGGTTCCCAATTTGTACGAGAAGTTCACATTACTTTCGAGTTAAACAAACAAGAACGCGTCATCGTATAACAAAGCGTTAATCGCGTTTCCGCGCGCACGGTTAACTGTTTCGAGTCGAGACCAGAACAAAGTTTCGTCAGATATATCCTACTATGTTGACTTAGCCTTCAAACTCGTCCAAGAAGGAAAATTTACGGATGAAGAACGTAAGCTTCCTGGGACTACATATACGCATTTTTTCCAATGAATTCCTTCGTTCTAACACAGGCATGGCGAATCCATGGACTACTACGTCCATAAAGAGAGAAACTAATTATATTTTGCGCTGTGTGAGACGACCTTCGTCGGTGGCACAGCTGTTTCTGCCTATATTTCTGAGTGTGAACGAAATATATGCACTATTTCTTTATTCGCTCGCTAACTTCATTTTTCCAATCCGGTTTTTTACGATGAATGAAATTACGTAAATAACACAGGATATTATAAATCGATGTCTATCAATTGCCGTGTTTAAATCAATTTTTTGCTATGGGATAAAAAATATGTATATCTATTATTTAATTAAACACTATTGGATTATAACAAAAGTTCGTAGGGTTGTTTAACATTTTTAAGGGAAAAAAGAGATAAGAAGTTCTGAAAAGACGGAAGTATGAAAATATTGCAAATTTGGAACAAACCGGCGCATATTAATATGTAATTGAATAAATATACACATAAATAATAATTTGTCATTGTCTTGAATTGGTTAAAAAACGCTAAAAAACGCTTTGCAATCCAATACAAAATATGATTGCCACCGTATCTCTTTTTATGTCTTGCCTTTATATCCCAATTATTACGTAGATGACTGACAAAAATTGAACGAAATGCGGGAGATACACCTTGACTTTTAAAGCCAATTTTTCAATGAGAAGAAATAACATCGAGGATATGGCCACCCTGTCGCGTCAAGTCTTCAATTTATTACCTCGTATTACCCGATGTCGTATTGAATATTCGATGCACGAGTGATCCCGTTGGATGAAAGAAGAGAGCACCGGCGGCGGATGTTCGGCGGGCGAAGAGATCGATACGAGCCAGCAGCGATGCCCGCGAGTTCCATATAATAGTGGAGGAGAGAGGAAAAAAATGAGCGCCGACAGTCGCGTTGCTCGCGCAGCGCGGCCGCCGAGATAAAAGCGTTTACGGGGTAGTAACGGAGATGGTTCACCGACTGGGGCGTGGTGGCCACCATCGCAGCTATATACGAGGGTCAAGGTTAACGTGAGGATCCCATATGCCGACACGGTGACTGGCGCTACGTGCGTATCAAGCACTCTATTTTTGGCGAGAGGAGCTGAAAGTCTACCGTGACTCTCGCTCTTTTGCGTCACTGTAATCACGATTCGGCACGATATTTCGTCGATACCATCTTACGATCCACCGCGCATAGATATTTATTCATACAATGAGCCTATGTATTCATAAGATTGCGCTGATATGTTTCTAAACAGCCACGTTTTGCAAGCCAACTACATATTTTACTATTCGGTAATATTATATTTATGTGGTTTCGCATTACATGTTGCGGTTGAGCAGTTTCGTTTGCAGTCGATGACGCCGGCACGATGAATACGTTCTGCGATTGTGACACTGCGCGATTGCATTCCGTAAATGTAAGAATCGGAATGAAGGATTGAGCATGAGTACTTATAATGCAAATCGGAGGACAAAGTACGTTTACGGCGAACAGCACGGACGACGGGGATGATTCACCTACGCGATAGAGGGTTTGCGATTGTTACGAGGGTCAAGATTAAAGAGGCAGATCCACATGTGGCGCGTTAGCTCAATCCGCACGTGTGCGGTTTTCCCCTTTCCTTCTGGTTCTAGGTAAGCTTTACTGGAAAAGCTGAAAACGTCGGATTTACGCAGATCTGCAGTCTAAATTTTAATGAATTTTGTATTAAAAATCTATAATATATAAATTTTCTAAGAAACTGTTTTCTTTCGATTTAAAATATATTTGAGTGTTAAAAGACGTGTAATGCATTTTATTTTATTTTTGCATTAAGAATCTTCAAAATAAGATTGAAAGCATTGCTGTCTTTTATTTTCGATTTAAACGAAAAGTGTCTTGTATTGTATTGTACGCTATGCTTGTACGCGACGAGCACTATCTATGCTCTTTGCAAGAATTCCTGGAGCTGCACTTAGGGGACTTTGTCTATTTTCTTGTTTGACAGTCTCTTCCTTTTGTTAATGGATATGGAAATATAACGTTATGCGAGAGTATTACGTCTCGACTCAATATCACTGAAAATGCATGTTGGTAAAGTTGTTTTCATGTCTATAATTTTACTATTAATAATACTACAAAATGGATTTTAAGCTATTTTAGTCAAAAATTTCAACGTACGAGCAGTTTAATACATTAAAAATTTGAAGAAGAGAAAGTTTGCACAGATAATAAATATTTTATAAATAATTATAAATAAAATACAACTTTTTTGTTGATATTAAATTGTACAAAAAATGAAGTCACCGATTGATTTGTCACATTAATTAAACAAATAGGATTAGTCATGTTTGAATCGAAGATATCGGACACAAAACGTTGGATGATTCAACTAGGAATGATTTCACATGTAGGTGATAAATTACTCTAAAACAGACCGTAAATCTTCTGTTATCTGCTTCATACTGAATGAAAGTCGGCGAGAATTTGCCAAGAAAGAGGAGATACAATCTCCTGATCTTACTAACCACGACCAACATCCCTGATGGCCCCACCGGGGTTTCCGAATTTTGCGGTAAATAGCAGGCAAATTTGGTCCCGCGATACCTGCCTGTGGTGATGTCGCTATGCACTGATTGCCATAAGAACTGCGGAGAATAATAGCGATTTCCCAGGTCGACGCGGAATTCCTTAATGAGTCTCTCCTGAGTCGAAGGACTACTACAAGAACGAGTCATCATGGACGAGGACAAAGAAGGGAAAATTACAAAAAAGGCAGTGATAATGATGAAAATTAGCAATTACTTGGCTAGTATAATGTTACAAGAGTCAACGTCAATTTAAAATTTACGATAATTAATTACAATATACCTGAAATTTAATTAATTATTTTCATCATAATAAGATATAATATTACAAATACTAGACATTGAAGATATAAATGAAGATTAAAATTAATAAAAAAAATATTTCATGTTCCATATCAGGAATTAAAATAAAATAATATAGCGTTTTATAAAGTGCCTTGAAAAAGTTTCGGGAAGCTGCGATGATTTACAAGATGCAATTCCGCCGCGAAGCGTGCGGAAATAATTATCGTAGCAATAAACTCTCGTATCACGCCCGGTGTACGCATGATTCGCACAGGTGCGAATGCATCGACGATGAGGGTGCAACACTCTTCTCAAGGGTCCTTAGTCAGACCTTTGCAGGTAAATTGAAATTATGGCATGGCCCGCCGCACATTATTGTCCCTTTATCGAGACATTGCATTTGCGAGCCCGATCCACTCCCTTTAATGCTCTTCTATTCTTCTTCAATGTTACTTTTATCTCAAGCTTAATTTTGAGACTACGATATTTTTCCATATTGGCTATTTTACATGGTAATTTTATGTGCATATGTGTAATTCTTATTTAAGTTATTAAGTTCCATCAACAAATTAAATTATTGACTAAAATAATCCACTGTTTGTAAAATTCTCTAATGCTTATAACATTTTGTATCAGTAAAAAATGGCCCTTGGATATATTCGATCGAGCGTATATCGTTCCGGCTTCTCGTCGACGCAATTCACTAAGTAAATTATTATCGAGCGCGTTCACGCTATTTACCGCAACGAGAGCCAGCTTTATCACGATCTAGCTCACGTACATACTTATCGAGATGAACGAGGCGTTACTTAT
Source organism: Ooceraea biroi (assembly GCF_003672135.1). Taxonomy (NCBI): domain Eukaryota; kingdom Metazoa; phylum Arthropoda; class Insecta; order Hymenoptera; family Formicidae; genus Ooceraea; species Ooceraea biroi. The sequence continues at coordinate 7,391,908 of NC_039506.1, forward strand.
CGCACAGCTAAAAGTGGCCATTAGATAAGGCGCAGGATACTCGGCATACCGAACTGGAGCATTATGTAATTTCATTGGTATGATTCATATACTTATTTTCGAGTTACGTTTCTTCATTTTATTTCGATTAACTAGTACCAGCCTTTATTATCTTTTTCGACATCATCATTCTACGTATTTTTCTACAGTTATCATTATTGCACATAGATGTGCACTCGAATTTGCTTTGCAGTATCATATTCCTTTTTCCTTGCTCCTTCAAAGATAAAAAAGGCGAAAAGACATTGAGGTATCCTCGAACTGCGCGACTTTCGGAATCCACGGATGAGCCATGAAGAGTCCTTCTATGAGCTTCCGCTCTCGCATCCGCATTTCTCTCCTGTACTACTCTCGCGATCTCTCGCAATTCGCGTCGCCGCCCCTCTCGACGTCGCTTCGCGGAAGCGTCGTTTTTTATCGCGAATTATGCTAATTACCGGGGCTCTTTCTCGGCGTCCGGGGAAGGGCGAGTGGTCTCGGTGCGATGCACGTTGTTGTCGACGTAAAGGGGGAATAGCCGAAGCGTTAATTTATCCCGGTGCAAGAGCGGCAGAGAAGGCAACCACCGTCGACGACGTCGACGTCGACGGCGGTGACGACGACGACGACAACGACCTCCGATACGAAGTAGAAGCTAGTCACCACTGGATGGATGGCTGGCTGGTAGGGAAAATCGATTTAACCGGAAGAGTCCTAGAGCTCTTGATGGTCCTTTGTCTTTCTATTGGTTCCGCGGGGTACAAATTGGGAACGGTAGTCGGCAGGGATCTTTCGGATAAGTCGCCGGCAAAACCCGGCGATTTGCATGGAATATCGCGCTGTTCTCGATCGTCCGCGCTTGAATAGTGTGTTCAACGCTGGATCCAACGAATTTCGAAACGAATTTCATTAAATTTTTCTGTACGCGTAGCGTACAGTGTAGCGCAAATCGACGTGAACGAAAAATCAACGTAAAATTTCGTGCGGCGCGACATTGCTGTCCACATATTGCGACGACACGCATAAAAACGTGTAATAAACGTTTCTCTTAATAATATTATATTGAATGAGTAATTTTTTATCATTATTAATGATTGCATAGCGGCTTCATCGTCGAAAAATATTACTTTTAAAATAATCACAATTATCCTAATTGAATCCTTATTAATTCTCGGCGAGCAGCGATAATTCTCCAAGCGCGAGTTTGAAGGACAGGTGAGTCATATTAAAGTGCGATAACGAACATTTCACCAGCAGGATTATAGACCTCTGACCAGGACGGGGGAAAAAACAATAAAGGTAACTGGCTCCTGAAAGTAATATGTCGAAAATGGCTAACTACGACAATAACGGGAGCTTGCCGTGATAATCTTCAATTTTATTATATCTCAGAATGGTACAAGGGGGACAGATAAGGAGACGAACATGTAGATGTTCGGTAATCTTTGCCGATTTACGAAAGCACGTGCGTACGTACATTCCTCCATCTGAACCGGTTTCAGGGTGCTTTTTCTTGAAGGTCTTTCCTCATTGGAAAAAAAGAGGAAGGATATCTCAGGTCGTGGCTTTCTCTTCTCAGATTCACTTAGGTATGTACTAACGGACATACTTTCAGGTCGCATTCTCGCTCTTTCTCTCTTTTTCACTTTTCTTTCGAGCAATGAAAGAAAAAGCGAAGAAAATTTTCTTTTCCCAACCGACAAGCATACAAACGCGTGTGTCGACTTCGCGGTAGCTTTTTCTCTGCCTGTTCCCTTAGCGAGTAGGAAGAAATACCAGGAAGATGCTCTGACCCCCGCTAGCAGTTTTCTTTTCTCTAGTCTTATCTTCGAATATCCTTTTGTTAAGGCCGCATTCGTAGTAAATCTTATTTGTTCCTGTTGCTCTCTGATTTTTTAGTTGATTGTTTTATTTTTTATTTGAGATTCTTCGAACATGCGTTAATTACGAAAGAGGCAATTGAGAGCGTCTTGAACACAGTGTCCGAATCATATTTCTTTAGAACATAATAGTCGAGGTATTTCCTAAACTTTCCTAAAGAATTTTGCATGCTGAATCGATTTCTTTTCAGTGAATTTACATTTTGCTTTAAGAAATCTCTATTATTTAACTCTCAGTTGCTCAAAGAGTCATTAATAACTTAATCATTAATAATTTATAACTTATAATAATTATAAAAAATAACTGCTATGATGGAACTCCTCGAGTTATCAAGAGAAAAATTAATCCAAATTGGCTGAAGGAGTTATAATTAAAAAGATTTGACAGTAGGGTTTTGGAGCTAGTATAATAAACTTTTGGCTAAGTTTATCTTTTCCAATGTGTTCGTTAATCAACTTAGTCTTCTCGCTAGGAGAGAAGAAAGAGGAGCGATTCAAACCAGGTGCAAAAGTTACAAGTTTCGGAAGAAGAGACGACAAGAGAGAGAGAGAGGAAGGTGTTACTTTGTGAAGCATATCTGTGGCCGTTTGGTCGAAAGGGTCAAAGGTGATAGAGGTCTGGTAAGGGGACGAAATGCTAATCAGCCGTCTATTGTATTCGAATGCGATATTATGTCGCGGCTACATTCTTTTTCCTGTGGACGAACGAGGAAAAGGCCTTTGGCGCAGAGTAGCGATTGCTGTCTTCTTTCAAAAAGATGTGCGAAGCATTCTTCTCGCGTTTCCGTCTTTGTCTCGCAAAACTTATTTAAAATTATAATCCAGCCGGAAGTATCTTATAATTGCATGGGAAACGACGAGTTCGTCTGTCCGTGCGTTCTCTTTGATATAATACTTATCTTCTTAATCTTTTGGTCAGACCGAAATATATTTTGGGGTATAATCGTCGGGACAAAATTTTACGGAGAAGGGACCATATATCATATACGTGAACTTTTCATGGCCAACAAAGGCCATAAAAAGTTTCTGCAAAGTTGTCAGAACGGACAAATAAAGCTACATGAATTCATATATGTAGATATAAGAATCACGTTCAATAAATTGTTTCAAATAATACAATGTGGAAATTGGGAGCCCTGAATATTGAATCCAAATATCACATAATTGATCGTTACTTTTATAAATCGAAAATGTTATATATTTTTTCCGAGTCACAATAAAATTTTTACATCTTTCTCGTAACGATATTTTTTCATTTTAAAGGAAAAAATGCGTTTAGATATTTAATAAAGCGGCAGTAATTTCGCTGTCACGTTTATTTGCTCGACAAAATTTTATCGGCTTAACGATTTAGTTTGCGAAATATTTTCTGCAGGCATAATTCAACTCCGCGCGGCCGTGTGTGTTGTAAAAGTTCCAAAATGGAGAAGCGTGTTTGTGCGAGTAAAATGAATTCCTTGCTTCTTTGTGCGCAAAGCATGGTCGGTTACTAACGAATTATATAATGCGTTAAAACTGTCAAACTGTAAATCTCGGTTACATTACTCGTTTACGGCTGGTCCGTTAAGAGCTATCGATTTTCCAGCTGCATAACGAATATTGTTATATGTATATGTAATATTTGCAAGTAAAAGAAAATAGAAAAAAAAGCAATATTCAAACAACGATAACTCAAGATTAAATATGAATAATAGCTGTCAGTTAATTGGCAGCGCTCCATTACGGAAATATAGAATATATCATATGCGGGATGCACAATGGTAGCTATGCTTCATGCGCGCGTAATTCTGTAACAAAATTTAATTATGTCAAATAAATATTTATACGTTCTAGGGTTTGTGCGACGATAAAGTTTAACGCTGCACCGCAATTTTAATTGGCTCGCTTTGGAATACCGTTTTTTTGGTAGGTATAGATTCATCTTGCTTATATTATTAAGAATGTGTAAAGAGCAAAAATGCCATAATGATGTAATACCGAGTTCTTTGAATCTTTAACCCTAAAGATCAAAGAACGCGATTTATGCAAAATATAAGCGCGTGATATTGTGTTGCTGAGCTTCTAAATAGTTGTACAAACTCAGAATTCTAACAAGATAAAATGTCCTTATAAATATTTTAAGCGAAAGGAGGAAAATACTTCAAGAAAACTAATATTAACGACTAACTAAAGATTTTTCTCGAATCAAAATTATAAGTCGCGTTATCGCAGACCTAATTCAAGTTTTAATATTTACGATGATATAAAAACAGAATTTAATACAGCTTCCAGAATTTGAAATAAAGGCAGGCCATCCTAAGCTCACTCTTTTTGTTATGATTAATTAAGATAAAACCAAATGGAGGGAAAAGGGGGGATCGGCTTGCATTTCGTCCACGTTTGCTTCATTCGATCGGGCCTCGGTTCGATCGGACTCTGGCAAGTCGCGTGAAGCGGATTAGACGACACGACGAGCCGGACGACGCGATTACAAATGTAAATGCGCTGCTGTTACCAGACGTTCCACTCCCACGTCGGCTTGACCCCTATCTTTGTGCATCGAGTCGACGGTGACCCCCGGAGCGCGCCCATGTTATATCGCCCAAGTCGAAGCATCGTCGAATCGAATCAGCCAGGTCGCACCGGTTACTTTCGGGAATGAATGCAATTAATGCGCCGACTTGCCGCCCGGATATTAGCTCGTGTTGCTCGATCTAGGAAGAGATCGCCCGCTCCGAGTATGTAAATTAGCCGTGAGACACGTGAAATATCATTTGAACATAAGAGAACCCTCTCGTTCCTCGTCCGCCGTTGACCCGAAAGTTCCGATACGGGCGCATAAATGTAAAGTCACGCGTGACTTTGGAAAGGTTTCTCAGAGTCAGCGCCGGTTCACGCGCGCATGTTATTTAACAGATAAAATTCAATTGAATTTCATAATAAAATCTTTTTTGTAGATGTAACGAGATATTTACCGGTAAGCGACAATTTCCATCTCGACAATCGCTTCTCTCCTTCGCGGATCTTGCATATCATCAATTTTTACGGGAACTGCGGAAGCGCCTGAAAGCAGAAGCAAAACGATTAGAGAAAAGCTATAATATTGCTGAGAACGTGAGGAAAATTAATTGTCTACATCATTGCAGTGTGAAGCATCAAGCCATCGCAGACCAACAATCATCTCTTACACAATCGTTACTAGAATCGTCCATTTATAATCCAACGCTTGTTGTGCAGCTCATAAAAGCGTCATCAAAAAAATTTTTTATCGATGAGACGCATCGATACTCAAGCAAGGGAATATCCATGTGACAATATGTAAACTCGATTGTTGCAGAGAATTTGGGTCAACATAAAGTACTTTAACTTTGAACTGTGTCAAGCCGTTACATCATTTTTATTGATATTGTTCATTACGGTGTGATAGCGGTTATCCTCGTTGAGAACGCAATTAACGATACCATGAGTGCCAACGGGGCAAGTAGTATCAACAGAAATAATAGGTAGTAGCAGTAGTAGTAGTAGCGCATGGCCGAAAGGAGCGGGGAAAAGAATTAACTGGCGAGCTGCAGTTAATGTTTCACCGGCGCGATAGTTAAGAATAATACATAATACACTCGGCTTCGCAGCAGTCCGTGCACCGACGCGTGCACGAGGAACACAGACGAATCACTTACGTAAGAACGGCTTAATTAAAATTGATAAACGTCGGCAACCGCCGGCAGGCAACTTCGTTATGGCGCAAAGTTTCCTTTAATTCGCCAATTAATACGTGATTCATGTGCTTCAGCGTGAAACGCTGTTATCGCAGCCGAGATATGCATACGTATATGCGCACGCACACATATTCGGGAAAGACATAAATCCGTCGGACATGATAATAATCGGGAAACATCAATAACTCACTCGTTTCTAGCTGACTCCTTCGATTGGATCTATTTATCAGTCGAAAATAGCAAATAATATTTTAATAACTCAGTATCTGTGACACTGTCAACGTCAAAATATATATATTTTTGTTACCATTAAATAATGGAACGTGCAGCGTGTGCCCTTTTTTCTTTCTCCAGTTCATAGGTGAACAATCCTATCTTGCTTTATCATAAATGTAACGGCGTGGATATGAGACCGCGTTGCAGAATATCCGGTCGAGAAAACTTTTTCCCGGAGTTGATCAGCGAGAAGAGGCAACATGGTGACCTGGAGCGTCAAATAATCTCATTAACCAGAGTGTATCTGATCGTTTAAAGTCGACCAGTGGTCTCGCCATTGCCAGAATGGTTCTGTTTACTCCCTTTCCATCTCCTTCACCTCGCCCCTTCTCGCTCGTCGTTTTGCATACTCGAATGGGCCCAGGAGTGTTCCCGAATCCATTAACTGACGGTCCGGGTCAAGTTTACTTAAGACTACGGCGCCGCCGTGAATCTGCCAAGAAAGCAAAAAGCTTTATTAGACAGTGACAAAGTGAGAACGGCGGTTTGCACGGCGGAATCATAATGAGGAACGAAGAGAAGTCAGGTTTCGATGAAAAATCGCCTTACATCGCATCGGGAATATCTGAACGCGAAATTCGACGCACCATTATGGTCCTTAATAAACTCGCCACTCAGTCTTTCTCTTAACGGGGGTGCGAAATGCAGCTTAATTTCTTAAACATTCGCGATTTAAGCCAGAGAAAAGCGTTAATCGATGAACCCTCGAGGATAGATAACCCTTACGCACGATTATGCAATAATTTCACATTTCGTGGATATGATAATAGTACGTGCGCGCAGAAATAAGTGGCCGTAAACGCGGTTAATTCCTCGAGCCGTAAGCTCGTCGGGAAATTCAGCTTTGAGATACCTAGTTGCAGTTCGCGATGTAGTTTACCCGAGGCAGGAGTATTACGCGAGAAAGATCCCGGCAAACCGCCGCGACGAGTATCTCGACTCGCGACATCGATATACGAACCGGGACGGCTAACGAGGCATTTCAAAGCGCGATTGTCTACATCAAAGTTGCACGATAAGGATCAAAGTTCTATCGAGGACCTCTCCTGCCTGTTGTCATCGCAGCGTCTCCCGTGCTCCACGGGGATGTATACAAAATTACTCGGCATTGTCTTTCTCTCTTTCTCAGGCAATGCCTAGTGATTATCATTTAATTGTGCATCACACTTACATAACGTCTTAAAATTAGGAACTTTTACTTTTATTTTTTGTTCGCGAACAAAGCGACAACATCAACGAGTCTAAATTAATTTTTGATATACATAACTTTTGACGTGAATCGCGCGCATCAATGGAGGGACCGCTTTTTCTCTAAATTTTATGGAAAGCACGAGAGGTAATTGTGGGACTACCGCAATTTCGATTCTGTCTTTGTTACTTTTTTCATGTTTCTCCGCAATATAAATGTAAATCTCTGCATTGCAACGGATCGTTACCGACGAATGATATTTTTATTTGGCGTTACTACTCGCTCTAAAGCTACTGCTAAAAATTTCTTCTTGACCATAGCTTTCGAGCGGAAGTATCTCCGCCGTCGTGCAGATCCTTTAGTCGTCCTTGGATTACCGATCATGCGACAACTGGCACGATAAAGTCAATGTTTTCGGAACGGATGGACATGAAGATGGAGTGGTCGGGACAGACAAAGACAGAAACGTGGACAGAGACAGGGAAGCGGTTGCCATGACGACCATGGAGAGAAAAGAAAGGAGATGATGGCGAACAGAAGGTTGAAGCAAAACAGCAGAAAGAAGAGAAAGAACGACGAGGGGTGAATGAAAAGCTACGATACATGGGGTGCACTGAGAAAGAGAGAAAAAGAAAGAAACTCGAGAAGAACGAAACAGAAGTTACGATCCGAGGGATGCACGACGAGAAAACGATGGAGAAAGGGAGAGAAAGGAGAGACGGGACTCAGGAGAGAATAAATGGAAAGATACGGCTCGGAGCAGACAAGAAGGACTGAAAAAAAAAGAGGGTGGGATAACTACGCAACTGTAAGGCAGGTTTATGGATGTCAAAAGGGGTGGTGTGGTAAAAATAGGCAAATCATGAGAGAACGACGAGGAAGGACAGTGAATTAAGAGAAAAAGACACGAGAAGATATTATTTGGAAGATGTGAGGGAAAAGCGCCATTTAGATAATTTACGTTGCTGAAGATTATCATCAACAAATGTCTTAACACTGTAATTGCACCTTTAACAGCCACAGTTTAGACACTAAATTTTTGTGTCAACGTTTCAAGCCGTACATCTGTCATCGGGGATTCCCGGAGATAAAAATAATGCAAACTCCATTCTTTGGACAATCTATTTTTTATTAAGCGCGCTTCCGTGGCACGCGGAGGGAGGATTGCTCATTTTAACCGTTCCGCTTTGCGCCCCAAAATATGTGGACCAACTCTGCCGAGATAGGCAGAGATAGATACACGCGAGCCGCACGGAGTAGAACACGGCGACAGGGGGGTGATGAGCACGGGTTAGAAACGGCTGACTGGGAAAACTATTACTCTCTCCCTGTCCTCCCGCCGTCTTTACCCCCTTCGCCACCGGTCGGACGGAGGGTTTGAGCCGAGTGATGTTAATTGCGCCGCTACTGCCAGCAGGCAATATGTATTCGAGAAACGCTCGAAACGTTCGAACGAAGACGACTCGTAAACGCCATACATCCGCATCCCACCCCGGCCCACCCCGCCGTCCACCCTCCTGGAAAAGTAACGTTTCCGGGACGAAGATCGGGCGACCGTTGTGGACCAAACTTCCGCGCAATATCGCGCGGCGATGGATACGTGTGTCACGAGCGTCGATGGGTAGTCTCGGTGTCATTTGCATGGTAATTTTTTTCGTGACTATGCCCCGTCTAATTTACAACGCTTCGCAAATATCGGCGCTCCGCGACGCGGGAAATTGCGAGAACGGAAAATCGCGTACGACAGAGAAATGACGTGATAGCTCGGAGGCGAAAAAATGTTGATTTCGCCCGTTCTCCCTTCGCATATCGTCGCCGTGTATCGGTATTTTTACACGATATTTTCGAGACAAGCACCACGAGACGTCATCTTATTTTCCGGAAACGCCTATCTACATTAGAGAACATGATATTCTCGGAACGACGATGCCAGAATTCCGCTAAATCTGCGATATTAGTGTATAGAGAGCGCGAAAAAAATGGTGTTAGTTGGAAAATCGAAGCCGTTGTAAAAGTTTTTGCCATTTTGTCACTTTTATGTTCAAACTGGACGCGATATTCCACCATAGTTGCGAGATTTTAATTCCAATTAAGGACACTCTAACTGTGATAACACGAGGATCGTTGTCTTTCCTCCGATTAAACACTCCTTGGTGAATATCCGGTCGATTTGTCCGTGCTCAAAATTGATGTCATTCCAGATCACGAAAAACCGATATCACAATTTCGCTAATAGAATCGCTAGTCTGCCGTTTGTAATGACAGATAGATATACCAGCTTAAATGACCATAATGGAGAACGGCGATTTTAATATCGTCGAATATCCATTTTCGTGGCCAGGTATAGGCGTACAACGTTTCCTGTAATGAATTGAGCACAAGAGTTTAATATTAGCGGTTATTCCGAGCAGATCTTCAATTTGAGCAATTTTTATTGGCATAAAAATTCTCATAGTTGCCATTTCCGATAAAAACTGCGAGAAATTGGAAATTGCAAATTGAAAACTCGGTATACTGGAAATATCCGGAAAAAGAGAGCGTATTTTGGAGATTCTCTTCTTTTTTTTCTTTTACCGTAAAACACATGTAAAGCACGGTGACGAGCGATCGCTTATATTTCCGTTACAAACAGTTCTGCTCGCTCGCAAGCGATCGATTGCGACACAAGACGAGAATTAAAGCCACCGTAGGGTCAGTAGCATCATATGCGACTCGATACAGGACGAGACAATTGCGCCCAATCTTTCCATTGGTTTCTAAATGAATGATCGTGCCGGTGTGAAAGGCGCAGCCAACAAGTCATTACAGCGATAGGGCTCCGCCAATGATGCCGAGGACCTTGAACAGTTTATTTAACCGCATGATTCGACTAGCGAGACGTTTACGGACGTTATTCCTCATTTTTTGCGTTGTTTTGTGGATTAATATTGTCACACGTGCGTACGTTTATCATTTGCGCTAAATTTTTAATGCTAGACTGTAATATGTGCCGACTATTAGCCAACAAAAAAAGAATAACAATGTAGAGAAAATACGCGCGCAATTGCAGCCGTACGGTATAATACGATATAAAAATAAAGGGAAAGTGGATAATTACCTTTGACCTCTCGTTTATGGAACGATTAACGCGCGCGCGCGCAGCGGAAAAAGCACTCGTGCAATAGTAGAGCATTAAAATTACACAAATTTGTGCGAATTATGTTTCGTCGATTTTGCACGTTTTATGCAGCGGCCGAGCGCGTTTTATGACCTTGGTAGAAAAATGATATTCCGGTTAATTTCATTTAGCGTATTGCTCCACCGCTCTCACGATTCAACATTTTTGTTTTAGTTAAAAACGCGTGCGCAGGAGGTCTGTTCTGCATCGAACGTACCTTTCTCTCGCGCCTCAGCCGAAAATCGTTTGCGGAATTCGGCCCCGTTTGACAAACAAATGCGCCGGCACGTCAAATGCGCAATTATGGGAAAAAGTGTCACTTGGTCAACCGCAACTAATTGCGCCCGCGTGTCGTGATATTACGCGCGGCGAAATTGATAGAGAGCGGTCCGCCGCTGCTGAACCAATTCGTCGCGATCACCTGAATAAAGTGGAGCGCAGCCTACACGCGGGCGAAAACGTCACTGTTCCTTCAAGAATATTAATGCATCCGGCACGTCCCACGAACGGCATGACAAACATTAATCGCCACTCGCGTGCGCTTTGGATTTCGACACTGCATTTCTATGCAGCGATTGCGGGAAACGGACGCCTAGAAAACACGAACGCGTTATCAGCGACGTCGTCTTCTTCCCGATGTTACTTCACTGATTCGCGCAGGATTAAAACCCATTAATGCCAATTTCGCGGCCTCTAGTTCCTCCTAAGATCGCATCCGAGCGTTCTCTTCAATCTTACAGAAATAACGTCGTTAATCAATCGAACATTTCCTTTCACGCGGCACGTCAACGAGAAAACGTGCTCGTGATATCGCGAGCGAGGCAATTATCGGGAAGTACGCGACGTTAATCGAACCCCCGTCCTCCACCGTCACCCCCATAAGCGAAATCGACCGCGCGCGATTCCGCGCCCTTATCACGGACGATCGTCGTCACGTGACACGGCGATCACGTAACGTCGATCGGGCGTGTGTTCCAGCTTCCTGGCCAGTCGCCGTGCACACTTTTCTGAAAGAAGGGAACGGGCTCGCGCGCACGCCGGGGGTTCTCGTTTTCCCTTTGTAGATTACCCATCATAGCGGGGGACACGTAGGAAATAAGATGTCGAGAGTGGTACTGTGTGACGTCACCCGCTCTCTCTTTTTCTCGAGCCCTTTCTCGCCATTTTTTTGCCAACCCTTCCGACTCTATCTCTCTCGTCTCGGTTCACCCTTTCGTCTTAATCAGCGTTTCCTGACCTTTTCCAGTTTGCGACATGCTTTTAGCGTATAGGATAATGGACTGTTTAAGTATCCTGTTAATAGCCGCGCGCATGTCGTGTAACTTATGCTTACTCTGCAAATAAATATCGTGGTGGTCGTTGATAATTGATAGTTATTATGCCACATAAGTGAACGTCACATCGACATAGATATATGTATATCGTTCGGCGAGGTCTCTTTCCTGACGAGGGGACGGCCAAGCATACTTCCGGTCTGTTTAACGCAATTCAGCCAATCGCGTTAGGTGAGAAGGAGACAACACACACACGTGCTAATGCGATCCCCTGTTTCTTTCCACTGGAATCGCGGTTGCGCTAGATTCCCGTGGATGGATGTCCAAGAATGAAAAAAGAAACAAATGCGAAATATTTCTTCCCAACGAAATTAAAACGTGAGATCCGACGATTGCGGCTTGTGACGCAACACCACAATCGGCGCAATACCGAGCTGACAGCGAAAAGAGAAGAAACGTTAAATGAAGAAGGTAAGAGCCTAGAAGAGGCGAAAGAGAGAGAAAGAGAGCAAGAGAGACAGGAACAACAAGCATGGCAAAGAGTCGGCCTCGCAACATGGCCGTCGAGCGATAACGGACCGTTGATAAGAGCCTATCTTCTCTCTCTTTCTCTCTTCGACACTTTAATATCCCTGCTGTGCGGCTGGCTTTTTAATTATCTTTCCAGCGATAATGGGCGACCTCTAGCCTTCAACGAGGAATGTGAAGAGGACAGGAGGATGAAGAAATCCTTTAGGGATTTGACGCGTGGAAAAAATCAAATCCGCGGATGCGCGAGACGTCTCCTGGGATCACCCTGCCTGACGTTCATATTCATTTGAAGAAGGGGTCGGACTCTCAGACTGTGAGTCTCGGCACGTTGGATATATGCGCATAAGATAAGAGTAAACATAATATCGATCTAAACATTACCGAAAAATTTATATAAAAAAATACAATATTGATAACAAAAGAATAATTCAGCAAGTATAAAATATACTTCTTCAAATACGAAATTTTCTCTTCATTTTCAAGCGTAGAATAAAAACTGCAAAACCAAATAAAATTGCATTTTATATTTTGGATGTCAATCTCAACTGTATGAGATATCGCTCGGCTCCGTTCACGCTTCTGCCTTCTTTAGCCCAATTGATACTTTCGATTGGAGAATTATGCAAGTATCGCTGCTTTTCTTGCCATTAATGTATCATTTGTGGGAATGCCGCCAAATTTCCGCGTCTCGCGCAAGCGGTTGAGCGTGTCTCCACAGCGAGTATTAAAAGGGTTGCACACGCGCGCACCGGAAGGACGCGAAGGACGAGCAACGGCGAACCCGTTCGTCCGCAGAGCTTAAGAGGTGTCAGGCTGACTTCCCGCCGAGAAGTCCCGGGCTTTTCGAACCATTATTTTTTATTGGATCGTCGAGATCGATCCCTCGTCCGTCATCCCCCAATCTCTACCCTTCCTCCCTCGCACTTTCTCCAGCGATGGTTCCCGACCGTTTCCGTCTTTTCGCGTTGCTAAATCGCGGGAAAGTCTCGTTGAAAAGACGCCTCAGCCGCTTACTGGTGATGCGTACACGTGGCGGGGGAGGGAAAGCGGGAAAGTCTAGAAAAAGATGATCAAGATGACTGTCAAAGGCAGACGAGGGAGAACACAGACATAGCCTGGGCATACAAAGAGAGGATAATGCGGTATCAAACGTCCGCGGAATCACAATGAGGCGTTGGAAGCTCGCGAACCGGCTGCTGGCTCGTTTCGCCCGGTGAAATTTACCGCGACGATAAATGTTTTTGTTCGTTCGGTGACGCCTCTCGCTGGGCTGCGAGGCGGGAAACGTGCGTCATGAATCTCAGTGATAACCTGCTCGCGTTGCAACAAGCCGCGCCAAGTACCGCGTCATGCACCCTTATCGGGGGACACATACACGAGTGAGATTGAAAATTGAGCGGTGCCTTTTATCTCCGTATTAAATTCGAAAACTCTCGGGCACGCTGAAAGTTTTAACGATTTTGCACGAAAAAAGATCAGAGAGGAGAAAAGGGAGAGAGAGAGAAAGAGATACACGCACGATAGCGGATACATTTTTTCCGATTTTCTGACGCGCGGGCACGATTTTCCGCATTTTCCAGCAATTGGATAAAAACGATCGCGAAATTCGACGTAACTCCGTCGAAAATCGACTGGCTGCCGCTGCTTCCACGCGCGCATTTTAAGCAGGCGGAAAACCGATTAAGGGCTCAACGCGTCGGGCGGCCTGTCAATTTTCCGAACGTCTCCGGACTTTCCCCGCGGAAATATTTCCCGTGACGCGTGAGCGAGCGAGCGAGCGAGTAGCGCCGCGCGAGCCGGGAGCGGCCGGAATATTACACGATAACGATGGGACACGCGCGCCGACTGGTATGATCCGTCAATCAATCGTCCGGGGAATCGCCGGTGTGCAAAAAAGAAGAGCGAAAAGTGCATGTGACGCGACAGCCATGTTGCGATTTTTCCGCGCGCGGCGCGGTGCGGCACGGCGCGGTACGAAGCGGCGCGACGACGGGGTGTGCATTATTTCCAGCATCGGTTTTGTGCTTTCCGGCCGTTGACCCACTCCACCGCCAATCCACATACACACATACACAGACATCCGTACGCACGCACACAGACACGAACCTCTCTACCCTGTGGATCATCCCCAGCAGCCCTTCTCTCTTTTCCGTCGAACGTGTCCGCAGACGAGCATTTTTCGAATATTCGACGTTCGGTCTCTCCCTCGCTCTCCCACAGTCGCTTTTTTTTGCTCCCGTTCTCCTGTCTCTCTTTCTCGTTCTCTTTAGTCTCGCCATGAATCGATAGGCCCTCAATATAACTTCCTTGACGTAACTCGCCTCTTTGCTCGGGTGGATCAATTTCCCGCGAAAAGCGCACGGAGAGATGTCGTGATTCGAGTTAAATCACGCGGGTGTGCTGCGAGATGCGCTTGATCCCTAATCGTGTTACGCAATCCTCTCGCAACTGCACGACACTAACTCCTAGATCCCTAAATACCATCAATGAAACTGCAGCCGTATTCTCACCTTGTATATTTACCCCGCGGGTATGAACGCGCAGAGATTCCAATTATTCGTCTTCCCACGACCTACGTCACTCTGTAATCTATTTATAAAACTTATATAAAACTTTTATAAAACAATTAAATAATTACGAGATAACATCTACCCGGTAAGTATCGCGAATGTCCATTAATTTAATCACAAATCATAACGTGTGTGTGTGTATCCGTCATGTTTGAATAATGTTTTTTAATTATTACGAACGATATACGCGAAAGAAAGGTTCGCATAATTTTTATCGGCGGCGGAAGTGGCACTTCGTCAATACCGAATGTTCGTCAGATTTTTCGATATCGAAGGAGACGTTGCGATAGGTGAAGGTGTCGAGACGGGACGGGCAGGGCGATTAACTCAATTATCTTTCGTGGTCGCGGTAAAGGCCATCGTCGAGAGGGACGAGCGCGCTTTTGTTTCGTGGTAATTGTCCTCGTGGTATAGCGTGGACGGCAACCTTCGCGTGACGCAAAGTCTCGTTAACATTGCCCGTGGAGAAAGGAATGTTCTCTTGAACACACACGCGATTCTCTCTACTAAGCGACCGCCGGCTACAAGCTGTGCAAACCCTCGCAAATTATCTCTATTGCAGCTTTCTCGATAAAAAAAGCCTGCGTAAGCGTAAATTTAAAACGCGCATATTTTAACTGTCACATAATTTTATTAAACGCCATTCATAGTATGTTGCTTTTTGTTCAAACACATCACGGATTGATCGATGAATAATTATTGCTTGTCATTTCACAGCTTTCGAGAGATTTTGATTTTGATTTTATCGATCAAAAATACTGTTCAAACAATTGCATTTACATGTCGACCACTCACGCACGCTGGACTAGCCAGAAAAGAACCCGATAAAAAGCGCGACGAAAAAATGACGCGAGGAAGGATAATGCCCGGTCCATTAGCGTGCTGACGAATATTTAAAGCGGCGGATTTTCGCCGTTCGGATGAGAATCAAGGTGAACGGACGGCTGTTTCGCCGCGTATTTCGCGCCTTCGCAGTTTCTTACTGCAAACGAGCTCTGTAACGGCCGCGCACGCTTACGATAATATTTGCACTGCGACGCGCGTAGATCGGGGTGGTTTATGATAAATTTCTCGTGTACAAACTAATTTTGCACGAGCACTCCATGCGCATTATTATCGCTCTGTGATACCGAGATCCAACCGCAAAGGCCCAACAGCCGCGAGTTAATCTTACAGCGAATGTTTGCTACGTGTTAACAATTGCAGGAGCTGACGTGAACGTTAATGCATAAATAATATTTCCATGAAAACGTTCGCTGTTTAGAAGACCAAACTTTATAGAGAGGATGAAAAACTTCTTCTCTTTGTTTCGGAGCAAAGTAATTATTATATAAATTCGATCTACATTAAGAAAAATAGAAAATTAATCCATGATCAAAAATTAAAATCGAGTATATGTATGAGTGGAAAATGCCGTTGGCTTTTAATTTCTGAAAAAGTTAAAAATTCAACGACAAGCTATTACAAACTGCATCTTTATCTTCGCAAGATTACTATATTTATTACTCATATGTATACATTACTTATAATTAAATAAAAATATAATTAATAACATTTAAAAAAAGCGCAGACTGCAAAATCCTGTTTTCGTTGCCATCCCCGTAAAGCTTGTACGCAAAGCGAGAAACTTTCCGTCAACCCGATCCGTCTTAAGAAAGCGCCTCTTTCCCAGTTCGTCACAGCGAGGTCGAGATTTCTCGTTAGGGGTTAATTCGCACAATTGAGGCAGTCGCCATCTTAAAACGACTCTCGACTACCTCTTTCTCTCGTGTCTTGCTCGCTCTTCATCGTTTCCTCTCACGCGAGCCCGGAAATGGTTCCCCATTTCGGATCCACCGTGTGGCTTTGCCGTCGCGTAATTTGACCAACGAGGTAAACGAATCGAGCACCAGGAAAGAGAGAAGGAAAATCAGAGAGCAACTAGCGGATCTATGGTTTTCCGGACATATCTTTTTCAAATTTTTATCTACTCATTACTTTATTACGTCCTTACTATATCCGGATTACCTCAAACGCTAATCCGGAGAGCAATCCATTTCCTCAAAATATAAACTTTAACGAGTGCGGACTGACGCGACGTGTTTGTACAACTTTAACTGACATTTAGTAACCGATTGACATTAGTACTGATCATGCCGAATCTCGCGATTAAATACTCCATATTTTTCCGTCGAATTTGATTCCCGTTTTACCGAAAGTTCTTTATTTTTCTTCATCGGTACAGACTCATTTAGTTAAAACTACTGTAAATAATACTTTACGAAACTGATTGAATCAAACGAGCGGCGAACAGGCATTGTGCATTCGCCAGTTAAGAAAAATGTCGATGAACTTTTAATACTCCAGCTGCGGAAAATCGCCCCGAGAAATTCGATTCGGAACGGGCGTCGTCGTATCAATTACCCCCGAATGACATTTCTAAACATTTTTCCATCCGTGCTCTCCGTCGTCGCGCGCGCTTCTATTAACAAATTAAGCGCAACTTGCAGCTTCACTTAGCGCCCAAGTGGAAACGCCGCACCCGATTAAATTTAAGATTTAGTTCCATTTAAGTATTACGTGCGGAAGTGGCGGGAATGGATCCTTGTTGCGTGGCCCTCTCCATCGTTTAACGCAGTTTTCATAATTCAATTCCGCCGCGAGGATTCTTACGTTCTGACGTATTAACGTTTCTGACATCGCAGAGATATATATATATATATATATATATATATATATGTATATAATCGTACATAAATATAATTTTTTAATAATTATGTTACGTATATTACATAATTTTCTTTATGTAGATTCATTTCTCGTTCGTTTATTCGTTTACGTACAATTGTATATGTACATATTTCTTTACTTTAGCTTCTTGCTAAGAAAAGATTTAATTTACAATATTATCCTTTGCTATTTCATGATATATGCTAATTGTAATTTTTCTCTGTTTTATTATTCAAAACAGATATGTATACACGTCATATATAAATTAAGAAAGGAGACTATGTCCACTATATGCATGCAAAATAGTTTGAAACCATTCCAATATCTGTTATCAATCGTCAAACACCTTATATAGCATCTGCAACTTCCGGTAGCGCTGTTTTCATTGGAGATAAGCAGTTTTCTTCGTGGAAAAAGTGAGCGGTCGTTGCATATCGTACGCGACTTATCACTGACAGCTTGCAAGTTTCGTTACGTAGCGCAATAGGAATTGTGGGTGGGCTGCGTGTGCACCGTGCCACGTCGTGGAATCTAATATAACTGATAGAGTGCACCACTCAAAACAATATATCGCTACCACCAACGAAAATAAAGCCGTGACACAATGCGTAGGCAGAGAGTAACGGAAGTTCCACAAATTCGTGTATTTGCAAATAGTAAACCTTGTAATGACGTTAAATAATTGAGAAATATACATCAGAAAGTTTTTCTGTGATTAAAACTCGATTATTTCGTAAAATATCGTTCCATCCGCTTATTTTCGTTTGGTACATTTTCATTTGATTAATCAATATAAAATGAATAATCAATCAATATAACGAATGTTAAATGTTCTGTGGAATCCTCAAAAAATTTGATTACACATTATATTAAAGTAATACAGTTATTTTATTGATTAAATTAAAACAATAAACTGAAGCAGATAAAAACGCAAATTAATACCGATGCTATAAAATCTGCTAAAAATTTGATTTTATTACACCATGAAGGTAAATAAACGACATTCGCGTGCATCAGGCTGATAAAAATTTTAAAACGTTCTTAAAGCCTGGAACCTTGAGATAACGCTTCGCATGGCTTATCGCTTCGACTACATTGTCATTCCTTTCCATTGCGCCTTTTGCAAAATAAAATAATTTTGTTGCTGTACGTTGCACATTTAAGACAGTTTAATTATATGACGAATACCCACTCGTCTTGTCAAGTAAAACTAATCTTTTACGAAACAAAGTACTAACTTTTTTTAATGGCTTCATTAAAAAGTATTTAAATAGTATCTGCAGCTCAAGCCAGTTCTCCAATTAGCCGAAAACAAAGTTGTGAGAGGACATTAATTAGAACTTACCAATTATCCGTAGCACGATATCGTAACGTAAATTGGATTGAAGTTGTAATCAATTCTCAATCGAGTCGCCGAATGATTAAGAGGCGCTCTCGAACACTCGGGATTTTAATGCAGTCCGAGTATCCCATTTTTATCACTTTCGCTTGACGACAAGTGCGTCTCGCAATACACGCGTGCACGTCCGAAGACTGAAAACCGCCGACTTGGTAATGCACAACGTTCCACACTGACGTGTACTGACGTTTACGCAAATAACGCGATAAAGCCGTGTCTATCGCGAATTTAACGGCTCTCGCGGCGGGATCCCGTTTACTTAACTCTATCAACGAGTACATCTCGCGGATGCAAAAACGCGATAAAACCGGCGGTAGAGACCACACGGCGCTGCCTACAAAGTAGACCCAATGTTTTACAGCAACACGCGGCCACAGCCTCGGCTGTTCGGGCTACACTGAAAGATAATTGTCAGCTATCAGCTGACCCTTGTCGTCCGCAGTCCCGCCGCTGACGCCTCTCTCTCGTCGATGCAACGATGCATCCTCCTGCGCACACAAGCTCGGCCGGCCGTCATCGCGCCGGACGCACAAAAGGTACTTCGTCGGCTATCGTTTGCACGATAATCTCAACGCGTGGAACTCGACAGATACGTGGCGTTACATGTGGCATTAATAACGTTCCCTGTCTAGCCAATAATGTACACGACGCAGCCGGTCGCGTCGTCGATGCACTCCGACGCAGCTGACAATTCGCTCGTATTTTGTGCCCCACCATTGTTTCATTGCATGAGCGGTTTTCAGAGATGGATCACTCTCGGCGATTCTTCAATCAGAAGGTCCTCGTTAGATTATTAGGAAAGAAAAAATGTGGGGCTATTTTTGGATGGACCACGTTCCGAGATGTGTGTCACTGGGGAGATATTCCGCTCGCAGAAATTGATCAGAGATTGGATTAAGATAATTAGTCGTACACACGAGCGACACTCTCAATCCCGTTAATGCGTCGCGTTCTCAGAAGCCATTAAAACGACGCATCAATATAACGATCAATTAAACGCGGCCGCGTCCACCACAATCGCGGTGCAGCGAAATGGTTAATTATCATATCAATTATCGAAAGAGCCATAGCGGCGGGGAGGGAGAAGAGACCACTGGCTCGTTAATGCCAGTACTGTCAGTGCAACGTGCTACAATGTCCGATAAAAGCGCGCTCAATACCAACAATAATGCGGACACACGTATTTACGGTTCCGCAGTGGTGCACCGTGGCGTTTTCGGTAATGCCGGCCCATGTATCGTCCCGGCTCGGTTTTCTCGTCGGCGAACAAGAACCGGGCAGATAAAAAGAAAGAGAACGTTTCTCTATCTGACGTGAAGAAGCCCAAGTAGCTACCCAACTTTCCGCGGCAGAAGTGGTGCGGAGAGACAGCAAAAACGGATTCTATCCACCGGCGTTTCAATTTTCGCTACCATCGTACTGTGAAAATAGTTTATCCTGGAAATGAACGAGATGAGTCGTTGATTTAACAAAATTGTCTTAACGTCCCGGAATTAATTTGACTCCGCGTGTAGCGTGCCGCACGAGAAAAAAAGAAAAAACACACCAAAGTGCGTTCGACTTTAATTGTGTCTCAACTTCGTTCAAAATTTATGCATTATAGATATTCACACGATTAGTAGAAAATTTTACGAGGAAGTGTATAAGATTCGTTCGTTTTCGTCCGCTAAACTATTTTCGCTTAGACCGACATTTAATCTCAGGGCCATTGTTCAATCTTCGTTGCGTCATGTTGCGTTACTCGACGCAAGACTGAACATATCGTACATATTAAATTTCTATTTGTTCTTGGAAGAAGTATCGAGACTTTTCTCGCGACAAGTACGGTATCGTGGATATTGTCGGTGCCGATGGCGGAAACGTTGCCTCCAACCCTGCAGCGCTGTTATATCTATCTACTCCACTAGCCACCTCGTCGACTTTCCGCTCGCAAGAACACACCATTCTCCGCGATCTGCTGAAGTATCGTAAATTCGATCCGAGGTAAACGATGCCAATGGGAGCAGTCGATATTGTGTCGCGCGCGTTATGCAGATACCGATGTAGAAACGAGGACGAGGAGGGCGAAGGAGAACTAAATTCCGTTTCTTGCTGCGCAAGGGTGCATCGTGTCGCTGCTAATTGGCTGGTGGAAAATGGCGAGTAGACAGCCTGTGAACAAAGTTTTCCCTATCGGCCGACGGCTCGATTAAAGCTTCTTCTTCACGTGAATTCGTTATCGAACTCAAATACTGTAATACCGAGACGGACAAACGCAACTACTTTTAGCGACATAAAAACACGAAGATAAAGAGCACCGTGTATTCAATATTTTTGTATCCTTATGAGAAGAATCAGAATTCCATACATTTCCTCCTTGTAACTTTTATTTTTTCCGCCCCCCAAGTGACAGAGATTAAATCATAAAAAAAGAACGATAAACAGACGGCGGATTTCGAGACGGTGGAGCATTTCGCGGTAATAAAACAAAAATTGTCCTTACCGGTTGGTTAAAAATGTAGAAACGAGGAGACGTAGTGCGAGAGGGGTAGCACACCCGCGTGGCGCGACTCGAAGCGGCGAGAGGGCAGGGTAGATGAGAGAGGCGGTATTGTCTCGGCGATTATTTATGGCGGATTTTAAGCCCCTAAGTGTGGCCGCTGTAATAATTAACAAAAGGCATTATGCCGCGCACGGAGAATGAACCGCCCACATCCGCCCTCCTACTCGCTCGCGTTTAAGGGTGCGAAGGTGCGCGCAACTCGCGCGCTCCGCTCGTCCGTTCGCCAGGAGAGATAACACCTGAGACCAACGCCGCTCGATTGCCCGGGGCTCATTTACTAATGAGCACGGCCCTATAACGTCCGCGAGAATAATGTGACTTCTTTCCCGGCTGCAGCCGGGTGTACAACGACGCGCGCGATTTACGGACGCGATCCGTTCCTCGAAAAAGCTGAGGAAAATGCACTAACGCGCACGCTGGCGAACCAAACGAGCGTATGGAGTCACCTGTTTCGAAGATATCGTTCTACCAATGGCTTTGGATTTTATTTTGCCTTCCTGAAGCCTCCCTATCGAGGACGAAGAAGAATGAAGACGTTCGTGATGAATTGTTATTGGAGTGTGTCGGGTGTAAGTATTGGCAAATCGCAAGCTGGTAAGTCGAATGGTAAATGTAATCTAGCATTTTAATTGGGACTGCTATCTGACTTTAGTCTGCCTCAACGCGAGGCATTGTTACCACATTGCACGTGATTACTAATTGATAACAAAAATAAAAGTTTAATTAGATCATTAGCGGTTATTGAAATTGCAGCACGATAAACAAAATTGCAAAACGACGGACGCTGGCTTGTTGAATTAAAATTAAACGGACAGCACAAAGGACCGTCAAAAATAATTAGATGAAAATCAGATAGGAACTTTGCATGGCTCGTTGGTGCCCGGGTATTCGGGTATTCGTGTAACGGTTGTATCTCGGCCGGAACATCCCCTGAATCGCTCCACCATTACCGTCACTACCACCACTATCAACATCACCCCATTTCGAGTTTGCTCCCTCATCGTTGTTCGACTCGTCATGAGAGAGGAACGTAAGCCGGATGAGTCAGGGGTGTATACCGCACAAGGTATTCACTCACCCTCTTTCTCTTTCTGTCTCACGTTCCCTTGCCCTTTCTCTCTCTCTCTCTCTCTCTCCCTCTTCTTTTTTCGTATAATCTTTCTCGACGTCGAGCAGACATGCACGGCGCTCGTAAAGTTCCGAGGGAGCACTCGACGACAAAAGGCCGGGTCCGGGTGTTTCGGAGGACGGACGTGTGTGAGAATTAAGAGTGTGCGGCGGATGACGGAAACGCGGCACGTGATACGCGATAAGCGCGGATAAATTTCCGCGGCGTCACTCTTCGTGGGAGATTCCGCAAACGCATAGCTCGTGCGAGCTGGTGCAAATATTGGCCGATGAATTACCGGCAAATATGTAGCAGCCAGCAGAAGGAATCGATAATGTAATTAGGGCTGTTGATAGGACTTTAATGAATCGCCGGATTCTAAAATGGAAGCTTGATGAAAGTCACATCCGGAAACACGAGAATTTTTTTTTCGCTTTTAAAAGCGTACTATGGCAAAAGAAGATGAGTCCATCTTTTGATTCAGGCATGACATCTCGCACAAGCATCTCGGAGAGTGCACGCGAGTTCCCTTCAATCGAGATAATACCGTGCACATCGTATAGCACGCGCACGTCAATTAATATCACTTTACATTAGATAACGTCTGGTAAGTAATCTCGATCTAACGACCGCTCCAACTCCGTCATAGCTATTGGCCGTTGGTGACAGCCATTGGAGAACGATGAACCCGAGCAGCGTGACTTACTCTCGATAAAGATACTCAGCAAGTAACAACTTGAACGCGCGACACTGTCGATTTTTCTTATCGACAATAAACGATAAGCCTGCTGCGCGATTATCTTGACAAAGAGTGAAGAGACGCTTCCGCGATTACGCAATTTGTATCTTCCTCCTTCTCCACCCCCCGCTTTCTCCTTTCCCTCCCAGCCTCCCTCGGTACATCGCGAATAGGGCCAGGGCAGACGTATAGGGACTTAATGGTTGAAATTTAGAGCGGTTTAAGTGGCATATGGTGGCATTTTAATTGACAGTCTGGTTAGGTCATCGCGGCCTGAATCGTCGTAACACATGGACGAACGGATGGACGAGCAGACGAGAGCAGGGGGACTGGTGAGGAGGAGGAGGAGGAAGAGGAGGAGAGGCTAAGCACCACGTGGGGAACACTTCATGAGAACCGGAGCGCACCAGGGCCGTGCAAGTCGTATAGAAAAAAACGTCCCTGTCACCGTGCCCTCTTTACTCACTCCAAGTCCGGCCTCCGATTCAGTATTCTCAGTCTAAACTGCGAATGCGAAACCGAATTATACGCAGACCTCGCAAAATTCCTCCCGCCAGTTCGGCTCGCGCGAATTTGGAAAAGAAGACGTAATTTGTTGGTAACGTCAAGTTTCACGAAAGTATTTATTCAAACAGATTATTTATCAATTTATTTACAGATATTATTTTCGAACTAATTGTCTTTTACGGTGTCAGTACAGTGAAACCTGCGAAACGCGACCGTCGAGAGGGAAATTCACGCAGAGTCGAGCGCGCGTTTCCTTGTTATAAATAATATTATATCAGCGTGTTCTTTGCTCTCTGCTAATTAATGCGCAGTAATATCACTCACCGGCTACACCCGTGCACGCCCAGAAATTCGGCAGATAGTCCGGGCGATCCGCTCGCAGAGCCGGGCACTCGCGTATTCGATCGCGAGACGCTGGCGTCACGGCTTATCTGTCGTCACGTAGATACTTATATCACGGTTTATCTCGGCGATGGAAGAGAGAAAGAGAAAGAATGATCCCCGTCACGCGATAAGAAACGAACGGATGCACGGGCTGAGTGCAACTGAATGGAGCTGCGGCTCGGTTTTCATGACGCTCTTCGGGCATCGGAGCCGCCCGAACGCGGTCGGCGACGGACGAGAACGAAAACGAACGAAACGCGGAGATCTGAGCGTTATACGCGGACGTGCTCTTCTTGGCGCATGTTCATCTTGCGGAGCGGACAGCCTCCAAATTTGATCGTGTGCTAATCGGCAGTTATAAGAAAGAGAGAGGGGGAGAGGAAGAATCAGACGAACAAAGAAGAGCAAAGCTTTCTCTAGGTATGCGATCTTTTGTGTTGGATCGATTAAATAAGAACGAAATAAAAATATGAAATTTAAATTAATCAACTTAATTATGTAGAGTAATTTAATGTTGAGTTTATGATACGGAGATTAGTAAAGAAACAAAGAAATTCTATTAAATTGAAATACAGGCAGGAAACTTGGGGCGCATTGCAACATTTCAAGCTATCTAATAGGTAAAGGCGACATTCGTTGGCAGTGCTACAGTCATTGGCACTATACTAATAACTATACTATACTCATAACTGATAAGAAACTGTTTTTGATATTAATATGGATTCTACTAATTATGTATTTAATATATTTTTGAAAATTTCTGCAATTCTAACCTAAAAAATTGCAAGTGCCAATCATTGTATATGATATTAAATGTGCCAACGACTGTCGCCTTTACCGGTTTACCCGCGACAGTAGGCTTGTTTTTTCTTGTGTATGATATCTCTATATCGCATGTCGTGCAACCCGCAATTACCTGTTTGATGTACGATCGCGGGGGAGGATAAAATAAATTTGGGTCCAGCCCTCTGCTTTGTTCGGACGCCCGAAACTTATTTACGAAACTATCGCAGCTGTCTGTGAATCGATTTTTAGTCGTTCAATCGGATATTATTATCTTGCACGCATCAGAACTCGGCTTTCCTAGGAAAAACCTGAAATTTATGGTACGCGCGAGTTTTGAATGGTCTTCGCTCTGGTTGTTCTATCTAGTTTCCAAGTATTAAATTACACTAATTATAAAGACAATTCAGATCTGAATTTTTATCACGTTTTAATTCTTCTTTGATCGAAACAAATTCTGTCATTTACATGTATCTTAAGACAAGAGTTAATAAGCTGCACTTCTAGTGACATTTGCAGCAGAACTGAATAATTGAATGTTAACGGTGAGAACCATTGCGATGTATTCAGTTCTACCGTTAATTTGAATACGCTATTTCGGGAGCCACGGACAATCCAACAGAGATCCGATGAGAGATCTATACAGGCCTTTCTCCGAGGCACTATCGTGGCTTTGCGAGCGGCAAAGCTCGTCTCATAAAACATCGCTTTGATCACGACGCGTGCTGAAGATGACCTTTGTGGTGGCAGGAATCTCTTTCTCGAAATTCCGGCCGATGAACTTAATTATTAGCATGAGTCAGTCGAGTGCGTGGGACGTCTCTCCTCTCTCGTTTCGCTGCACGGGGGTCCCTCACGTTCCTCGTCGCTTCCTAAATGTTTGTACGCGCCCCGTAACTTCGCGGGCGCGGGGTCAAACGGGGTCGAATGAACGGAGCTCGTAGCAAACCCATTAGTCACCGGAGTAGAGCTGATTCGCCGTCCCCCTCGCCGCCCTCTTTGACGAACTCGTCCCGAAACGGACTGGTGGTTCAGTCATCTCGGCAGAAAATCGCTTTCCCATCGAATTCGCGTAATAAATTTCATGGTGCACCTGCTTCATCCTTATTTCATTTTTTGTGGTTTCCACGAAGTATCGCGACACGTGGGGCCTTTATGAAGGCAGAACCTCACAGTAAGGAAAGATTCTTGTGTACACATGATTTATAATATAAGAGGAATTATTTCTTTGGCACGCAAAAACGGAATATGGAACGGAATTTGGAAGAGTAATGTCCGAAAATGAGAGAACCCTTTTGACAAATACGGTTTTCTTTTTCATTCGTTTGCAATAGATGTTTTGCGATGCGCGGTGCAATGGCCGTTGCAGCCGTTTTCTCGTTGTTTGTATATAATTCCACGTCTGTTACTGGTTATCTCTGCTCTCTCGTTCACTTTTATTATTTATCTGCTAAAACAAATAACACATACGATTCGCACACGTTCGAAAGTAACTGAGAGGTTGCGGAATTTCTATTCTACATATTTCTCGGAAAATCATAATAAAGCTCGCAGCATATAAACCGTCTTCCCTCAAATCCTCGTCTTAAATTTCCAATTTTTAAATCTCCCTTCAGTTTTTCTAACTTACAATACTATTTGTAGAATTAACAATAAAATATCCTTCCTTCGAATTCTCCCGCGAAGACTGACAGCGTGAAATAATTATAGGAAATAAAAGGTTCGTTAAAGTTTTTGGCGTAACAGCAGAATCACGGCAAGTCTATCAATTTAGTCGGAAGCATTGTCATATTTTGTAGGAAGTTTCGTATCAATGATCACACATTCACGTGGGTGTTCCAGGGCGTCGCAGCAAAGATATCACAGGAAGGAAAAGGGAAAGAGATATTTCGAAGCGATAGAACGGGGAAGTAAGGATTGTTCTCTCGAATATAGAACTTGGGCCTACTTACTTGTACCTCTTCTCTGAATACTTGTACCTCTCCTCTCTCTCTTTCTCTCTGTCTTGTTCGGCAAGGGGGAGGATGCAGAGTAGAGGAGAGGCACAGGAAGAGAGCTAGGGAGCAAAGCTTGGGCCACGTCGGCCTTTTGTGAGAGAAGTTCTTTTGTCGTTGCGACAAAGCCCGAAGAATATCCATCCTTCAAATGTGGAACAGCTGCCATCGAATGGCTCCGGCTACCTTTTTTAGAGTCCCGCGCATATACCGCGTGCGCATGAACACGCGTGTACCGAGCTCTAGGTCGGAGCAAGAGACAGAAAGGGATGACACTGAAGAGCGAGAGCAAGAGAGAGGAAGAGAGAGAGAGAGAAAGAGAGAGAGAAGTGGAACCTTTTTTTCAAGTAGGCAGATTTCGACCAGACTCGCCTTGAAACAGCTCTACGTGCAACCGTACGATCTTTCCCATTCCTTTTCTCTCATTTCTATTACATTGAATGCGGGCTCAATGAAAGGTTCATCAATGTCGGTCAATGACAAAACTCACGATAATTCCGTACCGTGTCAAGGACCGTGCGTTTTCGGCACTTAAGGATCCGTTGACCCGTATACGTATATTTAGCACTTCCATGTGCCAATTGTATTATCGCCAATTATAATATCGCGCTCAAATGCGCGGAAACATATATACGAGATGCGCGCGGCAGATAACAAAACTGCTTGCGAGGAATTTAGCGATGCGTATTAAAAGGTTCCACGCATTTTCGATAGGGTAGAGAGCAGGGGATTTCTCTCTTTTTTTTATGTATCCTGCATAAATGCAAGCGCTACGTTTCATCTCGGCGGGCCGACTGCAAACGGAATATTCAATAAGCTGATCACGATGCAGTGGCGGACACGATTATAATTCCCACACAAGGCCACGCGTGCCTTTATTATTCATTTATTGGGATACCAGGGAGACAGATATCAGTCGGTATTTACGGTGGGCGATCGATTGATGCTTGAGTGATACACCACCGATTGAAAAACGAATACGTCACAATATCGCGCGTGATTGCCTCTCGTCCTGACAAAACCAATCCTTAATTTGTATTCGTTGTTAAACGCGCTTATTGCTCGCGCATAAAATTACACACGCAATGCTCTCCGCTTTTCCCCTGCGCCAAAAATTGATAATTCGAAAATTGATGCAAGAGATAATACATCGCTCGATGTGATCGCCTGCGATCGACGATTATTACATAATGTATCATGCGACGGAATAATAGCATCCGGATAATGCGCTGGCTGCAGCTGCATAGCAAATCGTTGAAATAGCACTTAGCGGCGCGATCTCGTCTGGCCTGGCCCTCTTTTGCTATGGAGTTAGTCTGGAGAGAGCTGATCTGGCAAATCCTGCCATTTGTGTACGGATTCAAGTCTTAAATCGTCCCTATCGCAAGCTCGTTTTTTGCAGATAACTTTTTAATGCTGAGAATTAAACATGTACTACAAAATAAGGGCAAGCAGCTTTCAAAAGTGGCACATAGTTACTCGGGATATACTTTCAATTGTTTCATTTGAATCGTCCGTCAATTTCATTATTAACGATAATAAATGTTGGACCATACACGAGCTGTTTTTTCAAAAATTTCTTGTATCCAATTTCCTTCTGCTCGCTCGCGTTAAAATATCCGAGGATTGATATTCGCGGCCACGGTTGACGCGATTTCATCCTGGATCACGTATTTGTCCACGAAACGAAACCACCAGGGTCGCACAACTTTGGCAATTTCACTTTCGATATGTACTCGCGAGACACTAATTCGTGGCTGAAATTATGAGCGGCGATTCTAGGATTTCGGGCATCGCGCGACGCAGCGCAGCTCGTAAGCACGAACAACGGTGTGCCCCATTGCGAAATACGAGCCGCCACACGAAAATAAGAGCATTCGAGTAATGCCGCGATGCACAGGGGCCGGTGCATCGCTGAAATAGCGATTAGTTCCCCCGGTTTCGACGAGCAGCAGCGCGCGGTTCCAGTTCGCAACAAAGTTCCCGGCCAAAGGGAAGGTTCTCTCTCTTCCTCTTTCTCTCTGTCCCTCTCGCCATTCTCTCTCTCGCTCTCTCTTTCTCTCTCTCTTGCTCTCTCTCTCTCTTCGCGGGGTATGGACGGAATCCGCCGGCAAGTTCCGAAACCCCGGGATGAAAATGCCTCTCTGCCGGATTAGCCCCCGCTGGCTGCCCGATTGTAGTCCCTACCTAATGTAGACTGTGCTCTCGTTGCCGGCTGGTTTCCGGTTCGGGATCGGATCAGAAGGTAGGCTCGCGGGCTTCACGACTGACAGTAATCTTGTGACTTTTTGTTTGTGTAAGTGATGAAAAAAGCTATTGGCAGTAAAATAAACAGAAGCTCTAAAGATAGAATTAAAAATAAACAAAATAAATAAATATGTAAATATATACAATAGATGCAAGTCTAGTAAGATTGTTAAGAAAATAATAAGATGCGAGAATGATAATGTCACGTTACTTAATTTTATGCAATATACTATTCTGTTGTATCGATCTTTAATACAGACAGATTTTGTGAATATATTTCTGAAAGTTAGACAGAATTATCTTGATGCTATTTTATTGAGTTTAATTCTGCGAATGCAGATGCACTGCAAATGCATCGTGCTCGCACGATACAAAGTTACAAATCGACGGCCAGTTGTCACGTTACTCAGTACGTGACCGTACAATTAATTGACTGGCTCAGACCGGATTTAAGTCCGATGAGTAGGAAACGCGTTTAAAGGGACTGGCACATATGGACGTTATTTTTGGCTCTTGTCTCTTCTAATAAAGGAACCGTTTGCGTTCCTAAAAAGTAATTCATAGAATCAAATATCTGATTTCATGAATCTCATTTCATGAATCTACAGACATATAATAAATTCATGTTCCTATTTCGCGTTGGTAATGTATAAAAAATGTATGCAACTGCATTCTGGGCTCGAGGGAGGTTTGTATCTCACTGTACTGCGGAAGTTTGGCGATCGTGTGCAGAATGACCTAGATGAGTAGGAATGCCAGGCAGAGGAAATGACAAATTAACCGGTTGCAACGTCTCTCTCTCCTTCTTCTCCATTCCACCTTATGTTTGCAAATATCAGTTATTCAGACGCATATCTAAATAACACACGTTTATAGAAATTTATATTTTATATTTATATTTAGAGACGAATATTTCTTACGCTTATGTAAGCCGACTCATAACAGATCCCGTTACTGTCGCTGTGATAAATCTCGAAAGGAACTCGAGTATATACTGGAAGAGGCTGTTTCTTTGAACGGAGAAATGACGCAATTTCCTCTCCTTTCTACTTGATAGGAAGTACTCTGCCGCCGAAATTCCTAGCTCATGCTCGTTGAACTTACTATAGCGCCTTCTCCTCTCACGATCAGTGCAGCGAGCGTCTTCCTTGCTCATAAAGATCACCTTTTGTAGTGTTATTAGCGTATTATGCTCGCGTTCCATACTACGCATCACCTTCGCGCTCACCAACGGCATTCCCGTCTCTCCGTCATTTCGATCTCATAGAAAACGTCTATTAGCGCGATCCTATTCTACAAACACACGGCGCCTTTGTGCGCGGCCAACAACGTGCTTACGGTTCTCGATTGCGGTTCTGAAAGACATAGCGACGCCTCAGCTTTGTCTCAGAATTTGTTTACGCGTTGCAGACGTCGCTCGTCACTTGCATTGCGTTATCCGATACCGAGATTCTGTCAAGATGCTGCATAAATCTTTCTCCACTTATCGCGAACGTTTTAATCGTGCTTCTCCCCCTCCTCACAACTCTCGTCGACCACTCTCGAGAGCTACTTATTGTTAGTCTCTCTGTAACAACTCATTCTGATAGATTCCGGCGCGCTTGGATATCTTTAGTTTGACAAAAGAAATTATGGGGATAATTTCGGAGGCAAGTTACGTATCTCGCATTTCACATATGTATAATTTCACCATCTGCTTGATACATGGCGTCGGCGAAATACGAGGTACGATTCAACACAATGCGGAGCCAATAGACCGCTCCGGCACGACCGGTTAACTGCTTGGCTAACCGACTCGACCGGTTAACTGCCCAGTTAGCGATTTAACCACCAGGCTGCTAATCACCCATTCGGTTAACCGCTCCGGCCGCGGACGCAGCTACAAACGGAGACGCGCGTGGAATTTCGATCGTATACTCGCGCTCGCTCGCTCGTCAGCTCGCGAGTGCGCGCTCGATTCATTCGCTTATTCGTAGCTGGAAAACGCACCCGGAAGCGCCGGATTAGGAAGCTGCGGAAGTGGCCCCCGCGCTCGTCAGAATGTTCGGCATTCTAATGAGGAAAGCGGCGTTTACCCGCGCCGCCGCCTTACGCTTCGCCTCGTGGCGTGCGTTCGCGAGCGGTGATTGCCGCTATCGCGTTTGCCGTGCGTGGGTTATGGGTCGCGTGCCTCCTCGTCTCTTTGAACTCAAACGGTTAAACAAATCCCCAGTCGTCCTGGGCAAAACAAATGCCGCAGCTATGCGAAACGCTCGCTCTGCATTACCTACCTAATCCGCTGAGCGCGAAATGGGAAAACGAGAATCTAAACAATTCATCATATGCACTTGGCACCCCACTTTTAATAAATTAAGTTTTGAATACACGCGGAAACTAGCAGTTAGTTTGTGGGTTGTGGTGAAACTAATTTCGTTTGTAATTCTGACTCTGAATTGCGATTCTGAAACAATACATATTATCGAAATTTTTATTTTAGTCTGGTGCCAATCATTTCTTCAAAATGCTATAATTTTTTTGCGTTAAACTACAAACGAAATAATCATAATTCGCTCGTAATAAAATAAAAGATGCGTGATTAGTAAAAAAACTGTCTGTGCATGTTATCTTAGTTTCGCAGATTTATTAATGCTAATTTACTTCGCGATAATTTTTTAACGATAAGAACGATACGTGAAGAATAATCTTCTCGTTGTTCATGGCAGAATTCCCGAAATACACGTCAGAGCACACGCGCTCTGCGCCCATGCCGGAAGACGCCATCGCCGAGTTCCTGCCATGAAATTACTCTCCCAATTACATCGCGATTACTTGCGCGAATGATGGCGCGGACCTAATAAACGCGAGTCAATAAGCTGGCAGGCAGAGGCAGGCAGAGGCAGGCGGAAGCCGGTATTGCCCACGGATCTGAATGGGCGTTACATCTTCCGGTAATGCTGAATTACTGTCTCAACCCGGCCGCGTGATTAACATCGCGGAGGCTCGCAGTAACAATTAGAGAAACCTCGAAGAGATCCGCCAGTCTAGGTCGACTATGGATAGAGTGCAAGAGAACGCGCGAAGAGTTGAGAGAGAGAGAGAGGGGGGGGATAGAGAGAAGGAGAGAGAGAGAGAGAGGGAGGGAGAGAGAAGGAGGAAGGCAGGCCGATTACGTCGCACCGCGATATTTCACGTCACTTCCGGTTACAAACCTTCTCTCCGGCCGGGATATGAGACGCCCTTCGGTAAGGGAGGAGAGACGTAAGCGCGGACGACGAGAGACTCCCACCATCGAGAATTAATTTGAATTGGATTACCATGAATATTGTCGGCGCTCGCTCGGCGAAAGGTCGGAAAGACGCGCGTTCCCGTCACGAACTAAACGCTCCAAAACTCTTTGACAATCGAGTTGCAGTTTGCGCGGTTTATCAATTTGCGGAAACTCGTGAAGATTCAAATTCCCGGCGAGACGAAATTCACGCGTGACACGACACGTCGCACATTGCGTCTAAATGCCGTTTTTGCGCAAGTTAATGTCGGTATTTCCTGCCGTGGGTGGTGTCACGACAATTCAATTAGAAAATCACCGTTATTCCCTCGTAGTTTCTTTTATCTCGCCCTCCTAACAAGTTTAAGAAGTGCGCTAATACCACGGCGCTCACACACAAGTAGCTCGCGGTACGACGGGGAAATATAACACTTGTTCGCGCGGTGAGAAGAACTGATGCCTTTAGGGACAAGCCAATTTACGGTGCGCGTTTCTATCCTGTCGAGCAAACACAACGAAAACCAGATATCCGTGGAACTTTCCCGAAGACTAACGATAACTGAGAAATCCAGCGAAGTCTTGGAAAGATAAAAGTGTATCTGCCAGCAGCGCGGAATGCGACGCGTCCTCTCTTTCGACACGGGTTTCCTCTCGTTAGCGCCGGACAATACCCACCAGGTCCGGCACCGGGGTCCACCAGGAGCCTACCAGCCCCGCGGCCGTCTTTAACAACCGAGGCGGACGCAACTTTTTCGCGGCTGTATTTCTCCGTGGCTTCCGCTTCCGCGGAGAAGCGCCGCGCATTATTCCGAAGAGGTTCAGCCTCGATGCGGGCTTCATTGTGTCGCGACCGCGGACTTATTGTGTGTGCATTTGAAAGTTCGCTAATTTACGTTGCGACTTTTAGCGATCGAGCGAAAGACGCTCATTATTATGTTATTACGCGCGTCGGATGCAAAATTCTACTCGGGAGGGTCCAGATTTGACGTAAACTGAGAGGTCCAATTTTACGCATCTTGATACTTCGCGTTCGCACATGCGTTTCTTTATAATAATCATGCGTAATGATGATAACGTGTGATGATAGCGACGGTGATGAGTGAGTCGCGCGAGGAAGAGAGAAAAATGTCACCGGCGCTTCGTCGTATCTAATTACTCGCATGCGTAGTTAACGTCGCGTGCTCTCACGTCTCCGTGATAATGCAACTCGCCCGAGCCGGCCAAACAACGCCTGACACCTTCACGAAAATCGGGGGATCGCGAGCGACGGCTGGAAATAATATCACGCCGCATGATGGCGACAAGCACAGTGCAAGATTATAGTGTGTCGTGACTGAATTTTTCATCAAATTTCTAATCATCTTAACTATACTTGAAAACTGTTTTCCGTTAAAAAGGTCTATTGATAATATAATTGATGGAAGATAGTTCATACATTTCATACATTTTTAATCATTAAGAACAAATAAACGGAAAACATTGAGCATTTGAAAATGTCTAGAAAATTCATAACATTCAGTAAATAGAAGGAAAATTTTTAAAGAAAAAAAAAGATAAAAACGAGATCTTGAATAATTGAGTTCGCTCTACTCGGAAAAGACTCCAAAGCAGCATCCCGGCAATTTCCTCTCGTGGCCCTTACGAACGTCCTCTCGTTCTCCACTCTATCTTCATCTAATCACTTTTGCTTTCGTCAACGCGCCGCCGCGGGCTAAGCGATGGGCGTTGATGGAGCCCCAAGTCGATGAAGGAAAAAACGCAGGATAGGTCTGAAGGGCCAAACTGCGCCAAAAAAGAAAAAATGAGAAACAAGAGAGAAGTGGAAGGGATCGAACCCTCTTTTGGTGAACGGAGCAAGAGAGCGAGAAAGAAATAGAAAGAGAGAGCAAGCGAAGAGGGTTAGAAGGCTCTCGCACCCTGCGGCGCTTGGAAAGTTTCACGGAAATGCACCCTCGCGAGTTTCTCGAGGTGCTTTCGGATCGTCGCGACGCCTCGGGAATTGCATAAAGTACGAAGAGTAGAGGGAACGGGGCTCTATTGTGATTGATACGGGGCGCAATCCCGCGCAATGCGCCAGTATCGGTGGATAGAATAGAAGTATAAAGGCCGCGCGAGATTCCGCCATTTAACGCGCGTTTAAACGACAGGCCTGACGACTCCTCGAATAGGCCGCGATTCAATCGAATCACCTCGTGAGAGGCGCACAAAAGTCCTCGTCGCGCTGCTCGTTAGAATAAAATTCTTATATACGACCGCCGGAGGGGGTTTATCTCTTCCTCTCTCTCATTCCCGACGTTCCGCGAAATGTCTTTTAAGGGCGAGGGTGACAAAGGGTCGCGCACGACGAAACGTCTCGAGAGGCCGCGAACTTAAAGCCCGCGACGTAACAATGGCCCCGCATACACGTTCCCGCGAGCGCGTATACGGGATGACCGCATTTCTGCCTCCCCGGACAAAAGAGCATGTTAGAATCGCGAATCCGTTTATCGGCGAATAAATTTCTCGAGAAAATATAAATGGACAATATTATTTTGATATGAGATGTTTTTGAGAAGAATATTCTGTTTTTCGATCATTCTGCATGTACTCTCGCTCGATATGTATGGATATGTAACGTTCGCCCACGGCCATGCAAAAACGAATATAAAGGTGCGTCTACACCAAAGCAAGTTTTCCCGGTGGGTGGACCCGCCGAGTTAGCTCGCGGCAGTGTAGACAATTGCCGCGAGTTATCTCGCCGGGCTGTCCCGCGAATAGATAGTCGATCGTCATCAAAGGATCTCGGCGGGACGACGCGCGATAGCTAACCTCCAAAGCTTAGTTGTTAATTACTATATTAAAACATGGAGTGGACTAATGAAAAAGTGTTAACATTAATTGAAGCATATAGAAAGTTTCCCGAACTGTGAGATTCCAGAGATAACGATTATAAAAATCGAAATAAAAAAAAGACGCTTGGGATAATGTATCCAAGAATGTAGGCGTAGAACTTCGTCGTTCTGTAACTGGTACTGCATCGCGATAATTTGTATCGTTTTTAACAATTTTATGTCCTATCATCAGGATAAGTTCTTCGAAGTTCATAGATGACAGTCGGAAAAAATTTGAGAAACCTCCGTTGCATCTATATTCTAAATTTAAATCATTTTCATCTAATTTCAAATCTTTGATTAAATCACTGCCACTATATCGCATTTTGGCTTTTACTCGGACGAACCCAAAATCTTCGCGGTCGAGCTGTACTTTTCTTTTTTTTTAAATTATGAAAGCCGCATAGGCTGTGAGGACTTCTTCCTCGGACCACATTTTCTTTTAAACTGAGCTCACACTCGAAAAATATTGCTTCGGTATAGACACTCAATGTTTAGAGGGAAAAGATTGTAGCGGGTTTTCTGTAACACACGGGATAACTCGGCGGGATAACCCGCGGTAACTTGCTTTGGTGTAGACGCTGCTTAACATGTATCGAGTACTGAATGAATCAAGCGAATCTTACGTAACGATGAACGATGGACGACAGCTCGAAGCCGACGAAGTGCGTGTGCTTGATAAAAATGCGATAATCGCTTGTTTTGCTGCAGCGACGTCGAGCCTGAAACACACGAGAAAATAATTTCAGTTTGATTTGATATTGAAGTTACATCAAAATATAATTTACCAAACTTTTGCTTATATACATGTACATATGGATTCGCATATAATTATTTTCACAAGATTCAAAGTTTTAGAATCGAGATAATAATTCCAAACCGCCAGGTAAACTTAAATAATAGTAAAACTTCTCGCTTGTGTGTTTTGTGAAATATATTGAGCCAGTATTGGTCGAGGAAAATAGAGGTTTTATTATTATCACAGTTTTAGATTTCATTTTTGCGAAATAATCAAATGCATAATTAGCGCATGAATATATTTTTCAGATGTTTTCGGATGATATTGATCCCTCAATCACCGTGAAAGTTATTGTCCTCATGCGTCACGTATAACTCGTAAATCGTTAAAGTTTGTGTCTATGGCGTAACTTGTATTACTAGCACGCCTATTGAGAGTTCGAGCAGAGAGAAAGATAGAGACAGAGAGAGAGAGAGAGAGAGAGAGAGAGAGAGAGAGAGAGAGAGAGAGAGAGAGAGAGAGAGAGAGAGAGAGAGAGAGAGAGAGCTAGCTATGCTGTAGTTCGTTAACGAAATTTATCCGGTCTTGCGAGGGACCGACAACAACCCGTGATGGCGGCTCTTCCGATGCGGAATTGTAAAGTGCGATATAAAATTGCAAATCACAATCGCGGAGCAAAACCGCGCGCGCGATCATCGCGCGATGCTTCCTGTAAAGCAGATGAATATCGTATTTTTAATAAATCAACAACGTCGCATGCACGCGCGTGCGCGCGGAGCGCCTGATGTACTGAATTTCATTTCATTATTATCATAAATAAATCCGATTTATTATGGCCTATCAACTCGCGAGCAAAACAACTATGTTTACGCGAAGAGTGGCAACACGCGTTGCAGAGAACGTTTATCGATTTCTCCGCATGTAGCATGCCACCATACGCATTTGTATTCGATTCAGACGCTCATTACGGTATCGCCACCACACACATGGCTGATTGGTACGCTCTATCGAATTCGTTAGCGTTAAAAGTACCGACGACAAACGGAAAAACTCAATATCTCGTTAATTCCGGTGTTCACTTTAATACCGAAATTTGCGTAGAATCGCAATCGGCTAACGGATGCTGAATTGTTCCTTCACAAAGGAAGATCATTCTTTGATGCCATAAGATATACACACTTAGCATAAGACATAACAGTATTTTTCTTACATATATTAAACATATTATACATATGTGTTGCTACACCTGTGAATCACTTTGGAAAAAATAATGCAGTTCCACATTTTGGTTGCTCATTTCTCCTCGATATACCCCGTATATATGCACCTGAAATCCCTCGGCACACGCACGCGTGGGACCGCCTCGTGTGCGCACTTTCCAGTCGCTCGTGCGAGACGAAGGAAGCTGTATGTGCATTGAACATTGATTTTAAACGTATATCGGGACACGGTAGCAAAAACGCACGGGATTTGCCGCGAGCGCGCCGTCTTACCTTTAATGGAAAAAATCGTGGAAGGCGAGGGGAGCGGCGACGGTGGCGGGCGGGCTGGCCGGAAGACGGATGTGGGAAAGATTTCACGACTATCGAGTCTCGATGGACCGACCAGTGGAGGCTGCTGGCTCGCGCGTACATTGGCGTAGCACGGGTTTCCGTATTTTTCTTCGTTGGCCATTTCGCACGTGTCCGGTTTTACACGGGTGTGCACGGTGGACTGGACTTTTATCTCTTTCACCCGCCAAGTGATCCTTTAACGTCAACGATACCTCGAAGGCACGTGTCAGGCCGCGTTGCACTGTTTTAAACATGTTCCGGAGGTAATTTTTATTTCGACGCCTTTTTGCGATCCGCGTGTTTCTGCATAACACCGCCGAAATAACAGTTTCGATATTACTCTCCATTGCTGCTGCATAATTTCGTTTTCGTTTGACCGAAATATATTCTCGCACGTAACAGCTTTCTGCTACGTGACGCTACGTAAAAACAATTATTAGGTCGCGCGGGCGGGCAGGGAAAAGAGTGAGAGAGATGCGTGAAATATTTATTAGGGGATTAAAAACGATGGAGGATGAACGTAC
This sequence comes from Ooceraea biroi, assembly GCF_003672135.1. Classification (NCBI taxonomy): domain Eukaryota; kingdom Metazoa; phylum Arthropoda; class Insecta; order Hymenoptera; family Formicidae; genus Ooceraea; species Ooceraea biroi. Next base: position 7,429,840 of record NC_039506.1, read on the forward strand.
ACTCCGTCGGTTTATCTCTCGGCGTATCTATCGGGTAAACGTTCAAACACCCCGCAAAGCGTAATTTAGTTAAAGGGCGTAAGCGCATAACTTTCGTACGAGCACACCGACTGTATTATTCAAGGCGGCGATAACACGCGCGGCGGCTAACAAACGACCGTCCGTACCTTCCTGGCAATTTAAGGGGTCAAAAAAAATGTACGTACGTACCCTACGTCGCTAGGTTCATACACGCTATTTCCGAGAGTGCCCGTTTCGGACATTCGCATTTGCAATATTTATAACATGGTAGAATTTTGTGAAAACTCCTTGGCAAGCTTGCCCGCGCACAGCGCTGCGCGCGGTAGGCTATCAATTATTTGCGAGTCGATTAACCGGAAGCTAATTATCTATAAAATTATTTAAAACGCTGCGAGAGAAATGCGTGAGACTGCATTGAAAGGTTCCCTTGCAATTTTCAAATGTAGGTTTTACGCAGGGAATAAGGTTTTTTTATTTATCGCCTTTTACGTATATTCCCGCATATTTTTTATGTTTTTTTTCCAACCGACGAAATATCGCTCAGGCTAGAGCTTTTTATTCTAGAATATTATTTCTAGCGCGGCTTTTTATATCAACTCCACGTTCAACATTTGCGAATTAGCATTGCATAATATTGAGATGGCTCCTCCGCCGAGTATTCCCCCTTAATTCTACGCGTTGCACGTGACACGTAACGGCGAAACGACGTCCCGCGCATTCTTTGGTTATTTAAGGGGTCAAAGTACATATATATATCTCACCCCGCGGGGCCCACCGGGCGTGCGCGCGCACACGTGCATACGTCACACTCTCCTCTGAAATTATTTTACTCTCGTAACTCGTAGGTCCTCCTATTCGTGATCATATTATCCTCGAATTACTCTTACCGAGCCGTAACGCTCTGCCGCCACTCGGCTTCATCAAATTTTCGGGTCACCATAGTTTATTTCCTTTAATGACATTTGTTTGCCAATCGACGCAGCTCTTGTCAAACTATCAACTGTTTAATGCTTTATTAAATCTATTATTCGAATTAGTGTCGCGTTTTACATAATTACGTTCATTACGCTTGCATAATTAGAAAACAATTTAAAAGCGGTCGAATTTTATTTTATATTGTTACAAATATTGCTTCATCTTTCTCTTTTTAAAATTTAAATTCTTTTCAAATAATGATGAATAATTATGACAGTATCGATTTCTGAATTTGCATTATTTGCATTTCGAACATTTCTCGATTTGACACATGCACTCGATGTGCTTCTCTTCATTATTTTAGGGGCCAAAGTTCATGTCATGTGCCCTCAGAACGCCACGTGCGTACACCACTGCGTAGACACGGTGCTCCAAAGTTATTTTGCGGGATGGGCTCCATCCTGCACCTATGTACATACTATTTCTCCATGTACGAGTTCGGCCCGTGATCGTGATGGGGAGTGGTGTGCGGACGAGGGGTGAGAACGAGAACGAAGGATAAAGAAAGACGGAATAAAATGTATGGGGCAGGAAGAGAGGTGCCGATAGAGAAAAGTACACGGTGTCCCAGAACTTTCTGCTATTATATCCTCGAGGTTGTAGTTCTTAGACCTTACTTTTATTTAACAAAGATGTAATCATACTAATTATACGAAAAATAATTATTACCGTTTAAATTAAGATTTGGAAATCATGCTTATGAAAAAGTTAATATATAGAAAACATGATTATATATGAATATTATATGAAAAAGTGATAGAAGTTTCAATGTCAATGTGCAATTATTATTTCTACGCAAGAGAGTATCTTATATCTAATTTTAAAAAGTAAAAAGATGAATATATTCGGAAATATTCGGACGTTCTATGTAATATTTCGTAGACACCTTATATAGGACACCCGCGGACTGAAAGAGACAGAGAGGTACAACTCTCGGAGGGTGATAGTTGTATGTGGAAGGAAGTACACGGATGGACCGACGACGTAATATCGGGAGCCCAAACGGTAATCGATATCACATATATCTCCACCGATGTATATTCAACCCTGCTCTACGGTTTTGCGAGAGGAACCCCTTAATAAAACTACTTACAGCCTCCGAGACTCGTCTCTTGGCTCTATCTGCTGGACCCCCTTTCCCTCTATCCTCTCATACCTTTCATTTCTATATTACGGCGGCCTAAGAGACTGGCTGGCGATGAAAATACATCATGCCGTGCGACTCTATTTATTATAATAACTTTGCCTGCTCGCGGTTTCTCTCCTCGAATGTGAAAACCAACTGCAATATACATTTTACTTATTTTTACATCGCTATATAGAAACGATGATACGCATTTATAAATAATAGTTGCCAGATTTTGAGAGAACGCATTTAAGACTTTGATATTCATTGTATTAGAAAAAAAATATTAATGGTTTCTGAAATGATTTCTTATAAAAAATTACATCTTTTCTCAGATACATTATATAATAAAGACACACACACACATATACACACACATATGTACATACAAGAACGAGAAGAAAGCTGGCACGAACAAGAATTTCATGAAAAGCTTTCCTATATATATAACATTATTTGCAAATGTACGGGGAAACATTCTTCACTCCCTTCGTCATAAATGCTCTCATGAATAGCACACCGAAAACGATCGTCTAAAAATGTAGCACTCAGAATCTTTTCTGTGTCAAGCGTAGAAGATCGCTGCGGCTTACGCTGAGCAGCGCTTCAGACTTCAAGATTCATCCCGACTTAAAACAGATGGCCGAAAAGCACCAATCAATAGTATGACATTTAAGCAGCTCGTTGTTATTTAAGTGCCTGGTGCACCAGAAACGATCTGGAGTTCTATCCAACGCGAGAAAATGCGACACGCTCTCAATTCCGAGATATTTCCGAGCATCTCGCGGATCGATCACATCGATACGACCTACATTCAAACATACACAAACAATATCTCGATACCAGTGATCTTGCAAAAGTGCAAACATTTGCGGGTAATCTCTTTGATATAGTCATTTACACATTATTTATTGATCACAAAACCACAAAATGCCAGAAAATTCGTATTAACATTTTCACACATATACACACTGTCAAGCGTAATTCGGCAGAGTTTTCGTTCACATCAACTAAATTATTAATATTTACCATAATATGGTCATATAATCATTTCCATAAATTTAATAAATAAAAACGTATTTTACAAATGCACTTTATCCGTTATGCTTTTGTGTTATCGTTGAACAGTCTTTTTGTCATTGTCTTACAAATGATAAATTGCGTGTTACAATATTTTATTCACATATCTCGACACATTTATTGCATGTCGGTCATCCAGTGACTGTCACGGCGTAAATGAAACGCTCAGTGCCAGTCATCGTTATGAAGATGAATATATTAATATATATCTCCATCTTCCACATAAAAATTTTCCGACCGTTTAAAATATCTCAGCAGTGAATAAAACACGTGATCGCTGGTGAACAACCGCGAGTTCTCTCTGAATGCACTTGCACTTGCAAATTTATTTATTAAGTTATATATTCGCCTCTTGTGTCTGCCAGTTATTGTTTTCGCGTGTTTTTCCGGGAGAAATGACGGGGCATGCGAGAGCCAGAAGAAAAGGAGGAAGACGCGCGAGCACGTCAGTGGAAAAGACGATAGACGGGGTGGCGATGCGAAGGGTGTTTTCCAGGGTATAAATGCATGTAGTTGCACGGCGGGCCACACTCTCTTCGCGCGGAATACTATTAATTTCGTATTCATCCCTTCTTTTCTCGGCGCGCTCCTCGTGATCGTCTCTACTCGTTAACGCCTGTTTGCGGGGACTTTTCAGGGTTTCTCCAACGTGCGGCCATTACAAAGCGCCGTATGTAAATACGCTCGTGGAGGAGCGTTTACAATGGATGACGTAAAAATGAAAGAGAAAGCAAGAGAGAAGGAGGAAAGAAAGGATGACACAAAGGTGAATATCCGGCCAGTGCAACCAAGTGATGAGAGATTCTCTGACGTGTCTTCGATAGGGTGCCATCGGCTGTGCCGAGGGAGGAAACAGATGACCCGAGCCAGACCCAAGGCCTGGTATCTCGATTGTATCGAAGTGGAACGCACACTGAGAGGCGCGAGGCAGAACGGCGGAGAACGATGTAAATTTAGCACCGAGCGTTTTCAGCTTTCCTGCCGGCCTTAAATATCGTACTGAAGCTGAGGGGCGCTTTACGTGGACAAAAACTTTGCGAAGAAAAATAGATGTTGCCCCAAATAACATGTAACGTAACAGCACGGTTTTGCATAGTGTTACAGAGTATCGTGCAAACACAGTATGAATTTACTTCCCCCGTAATGAAGATTAATCCAAAATTAACTCTAGTACACGTATACGGAAGTAGTTTCTCCCGAGAGAAGTAGGTTTGTATCGAGATTTTGCCTCCCTCTCCTAGTTCTCGTTGTCCGTTGCTCTCTCTCTCTCTCTCTCTCTCTCTACTCCCGTCGATTCTCTCAGCGGGATGTAGCCTCGGCACGGAGTGGCCGGCAGCGCCGCAAATGCGCGATTCGCGATTCGCGTTCGCACCTACTCGCAACTGACCGCAGCTCGCGCAGTTGCGCAGCTGCCAGGACATCTGTTAAAGGATTTCGACCGGCAGGCACAGAGCGAGCCGGCAGAACGTGCCCCGCAAGACACTATATGGTAATTAGCCGCGGAAACTTGTCGAGCGAATTGTAGCGCGGCCGCGCGCGCGCGCACGCGGCAAACTATGCCCGCATGCCCCATGGGTACCAAATACCAACAGGAGGATACGAGAGGAGGGAGGACGAAGGGAGGAGCAGACCCAGGTTGGGTTAGACGGTGGCGACATTACTAAAATGTCAGAGAATGTCACCCATCTCATAATCTATGCCCCATGATCCCGGCGCTACCCTCGATCCTCCCTTTCTCTTCCCTGTCTCGCCTGTGCACCAGTCGAGAGCTTTCAGCAAGCGGCCCTTCCCCCTTTCCGCCGCGCCGCTTGGTACCCCGTCCACCGGGGTGCCAACCCTCCGGCTGCAGCGTCGCCGCCGCATTCTCGCGAGAAATTAATTTGGCCCTATTAAAATGATCACTTCTGGATTTAAGTTACGATCTCCGCCGCAATGGGGAAAGCAAGAGAGAGAGAGAGAGAAGGAGACAGTGTCTTTCTCTTTTCCCACCCCTGCTTCCCGACTGTCCCAAATTTCGGTCGGAGAGAACTCGCGTCATCCCTTCGCGCATCCCTCGTTGTGTAGAAAAGTACGCGCGGGATTTAATGGTGGTGGTAGTGGCGGCGATGGTAGTAGTGGTGTGAGTTACGAGGTCGAACTTCAAGCCGAGCTTTTCTTCGAGCCGCGGTGAAAGTAGGTCTGTTCTTTTTAGCGTTTCCTTCGGATTTTGTGCTTAAAATAAAGCAAGTATACACGCTCGCGAATCGGAACAGAGACGAGAAAGAAAAAAGCTACAGCTAAAAAGGATGAACCCACGATACGAACTTGAGAAAATGTGCGTGATAGAAAGCGCGTTGTTGCATTAATTGTAATGCAAGGCAAAATTTCCAATCTTTGGTTCGAAGGCGTTTATTTGCATATTATGTAAAGAATTTATGACACGTATTTATGCTGGAAATTTTCCATGATTACGAATTGCACCATGTTATGTCATTTTCTTATTTATGATAATCTGACGAATGTAGATAAATGGTACAACTTTAAACTAAATGAAGAGATATTTTTGCCTAAAAATATCTTTTTCGAGAAAAGAAGATTAATTTTTTTATACATAATCATATGTCAGAAAATTAACGACTTTTAAATTAATAGAATCATGAACATCGCAGGTTACGTATAATAATATGTTTAAAATATTTTCTGTGCCGCGTTTCTCGCGTTACTAAACAACCGGCGGTGCTCATTCGCTGAAACCAACGAGCCAACACTAGCGTCGCGACACGAGATACTCCGTCCGGCGCGAATTTTCTCACGCTGTTGCGCGATCACGCGGCCGCGGCCGCGGCCGCGGCGGCGAATGCGGGACGCGCGGGAAAAAGTGTGTAATTAATTTGAGCCTCGTCTGGGCAAACTCCAATCAAAGTGTGCAAATATTAGAAAGCATATCGCGCGCGCGAGCTCCGGTGGTCCCGCCCAGCCAATTACCCACACCGGACGCGACGATCGCACGCGCGCGGATAACGAAAATTCCTGTCGTCGATATTATCGCGCGGCGCGCTTAATGCCCTTGCCCTCCTCTTGCTCTTGCATCGCCGCGAAAACTCACCGAGGGCTTTCCCCAACAGTTTCCCGAGTTTTCTTTCTTTCTTTCTCGCGCTACGTGTATACTTGTGCGTCACTGCGCGTTGCGCTGCCGCTGCTACCGTTTATGAGGTCGATAAAGTCTAAGCATCTAAAGCCGCTGGAAATGCAGCTTGTCGCGAAATTAATTCGTCCGGCGCTCGGTGTGCAAAATTGTAATTTGCATTATGCCATTATGGGATTTGCATAGGTGTTAGGAAAGAAATTGTTTACGAACGTTTAAAGTAAAATCTAATTACACTTCGAGCGACACGAAAAAACCATTTCTGTACGTCTCGCAATTCCGCGATTTTAAAAGATAACGTATAATATTTTGTAAGATTAATTACATGCGCATATATATATATGTATATTAACGGAATGTTTTATAAAAATTCTATAACTTTTGTAATAGAATAAATTTGTGTTACCAAGATTAATCTTTTATGGATCGTTAATCGATTAGCGTGCCATTTCATCGTGGAATTACGCAGAAAAAAGGAGAATCGCAAAGGTGAAAATTTCTAATTCCGGCATGATTAACTCGCCGAAAAATCCGCAGAGAATTTACACCTCGCCTAATTAACGAAAAAAAGAGGGGGGGGAAATGCGAGTGGGCCGATAGCTCGCAGGCAAAGTGTTAAGCATGGTCGCGGAATCTCCCGAGGAATTTGGCCGCCGCGGCCGATCGAATTAATTAAAATTCACCGATGGTGGTAGATGCTGCACCACAGTGATCCTCTTTGAGAGAGATATTTCGACGGTAATAATCGCTAATTACAGCATCGACTTGCCGCTTATTAACTCGGTGCCGCGCTTTAATTAGCCGCACGCGCCCTCCTTCGCGAGTCCGCCCGGAACGGTCGTAGAAACGGCCCAATCTACCCCCCAAAGAGACGTCACGTGTCGCCAACTGCAACTGATCGATCGTATCATATCGGTTCGTCGTTGATAAGAGTGTGACAGGATATTTTCCCAAATGAGAGGCATGCCTGTCCCTGAGAAGATAAAGCCGTGCTTCTGCCCGGATGCGTGAGATATAGGAGAAAGAATATTGTCATTTAGCAGTATTGGGATACAAGGGACTTTTCTCCCCTCAGCATGATATAGAACAAAATATAGAAGCGTATAACTTTCATAATTTTCATCCAAAGAGCGATTAAATTGTATATATTATCTTTTTCTAGTCAGACGGGAGAAATAAAACAGGCTTTCTTCGGGTTTTCAATTTTTATGTAAAATATTACTAAGTAATCATCATCGTTGTTTATGATTACACATTATTGTTTATGATATAGACATTATTAACATTGTTGTCTTATTATTATACGTATGTGATGTATTACATATATGAATCGACTCAAACTTTTTGACTGACCCAATATCTCGATACAATTAAGTTGTAAATTCATTTTCAGATAAAATAATAGTTCCCAACAGTCAATCTACATGCGAATCTGTTTGCAATATCTTAAAGTAGGTCGTACTGACAGTAACTGCAGAACTGACATAATGAATATTGTTTTATCTAGAAAAAGGACAAAACGTCTCCTGCAGTTGGACATCTGATAAAAGATAATCTTGGCTAGATATTTTTAAAATACTGATCCAATTATAAATTTAAAAAATTTAGTGCAGTAAACTAAAGATAGCATTATAAAGTATGGTAAGAATCGTGGTGTCGCGGACGAAGCGGTTGTCGTCTTTGCAGTTCCTCTAATATCGTAGGCATCCGAGTTTAGCCTGGAAAGGTAAGCCCTTAAGAAACCAAGACCCTTCTTCATACATCATCAGGAATGACGGAGCACGTAACACATGACACAGTCTAAAGCGACGTGACGTGACGCGACGGGACGCTAAGTACAGACAGTCATCGTTCATCATTCGCATAATACGAGTGATACTGTGTAGCTATTATCTTTTTCCCCACATTGTTGATCCCGACCGTTATCTGGCGAAATAACGCTGCGCGACGCGAATCTCCCTCGAAATTCCGTTATTTATCGACGACGACGACGGCGACAAATGGACAAAGCGTGATCCAGATGTAAAAATGTTTCGATTACAAATGTCTTTTTCTCAAAAATACGCCTAAATACTTCAAAAATCAAAAGAATATCATGTTACATTCATCATTTGAAAAAATATTTGAAACTGACGAACGCGCTGGCCTTTTCAGACAATAATACCGTAAAAACTTTATATTTTTTCCACTCGTTTGTTTTATGTTACTCTTTTTCGGCAGTCAATTAGAAACACTCTGTCTCCGAAAAATTTCCAATTAAAAATTGTAACGACCAGTCGTATCTGCCTGCCGCGCAGGATGTATCATCGTGTCTGGCGGACAACGGCCTTCGTTTGGCCATTGGCCATTCGCCTTTTTCGAGGCTGCGTAGCAACGATCGATCCCCGTCACCATCTGCTCGCAGCCACGCCGTTTCAAAGTATCGGCAAACAAACCGGTCATTGATTGCATCCTCCCGAATAATAATGCGGTAATTCGATTTCTTGCGGGGTCGAGATCGCCATTTTTGCGCAAGCCAAATCGGAGAGTGAAACAGCTAGTGAGAAATTTGTGTATTGTCACACCACATTTGCACGCACGCGCATGCATAAACCTAATTACACTTTTATGCACGTAGGAAATATGGAAATGCGAATTATCGCGTATCTATTAATGAGCGATCCTTTATGATGTAACGACGTTGAAATCGATAAATTTGAAGGCTCGAATGCTCGATTTGCCGCGCATTGTTTTAGAGAGAAAGATTCGTTCGCGCCTTAAATAAAATTTCTTTACATTGGGAAAGATGCGCGCCGCAAATTACGATTTTTATCCAAACGGAAAACGGGGGAAGAAGACGCGCGGGATAATTATGTATGCGCGCGAACGCAGCCTCCGGTGCATCAATGCAAATTACGGGCACCGCCATCGCCGCCGCGACACTTCATCTCGCGCTCATTGAGGATGGCTCTTAATTTCTCTCTTTTGTCCCCTCGTCATTCGCGCACAATGGTGGAAAGTTCGAGAAACGCTGTAGTAGACAATGCGGCGAAGGATTCATATTTTGTGATGCACATTGCGCCAACGGGAAGAAAAGACAGAGAACGAGAAAGGGAGGCGAGCGAGCGAGCGAAGTGAGAAGGAAGATCGTTGTGGGAGGAGAGCAGGAAAGAAAGAGAGGAAGAAAAGACACGCGAGCGCGAGATAAAGGAAGCAGGGAACGGAGGACAGAAGAGGATAGGGGGTGAATACAGAGGGGAAGGAAGCGGGAGGCTCGATGCAAAAGTCGCTTCGGCTGGCGAAACTTCGGGAATATGGAGACGCCGGAGCCGATATCGGGGGAATCGCGCGGCCAATATAGGAAGGAGGGAGGAAGAGGGGAGGATCGGGGGTATATGCAAATATTTTTCCAACCCCCGCGGAAAACTGAGACCCCTCTTTCCCACCTCGCCTTTCGGGCGTCTACCCGTATACCATAGAGCCGTTCCCCCTTTTCCTCCTCGTCGGTTTTTTTCGCTTTTTATCGCGCGCTTTTCATGCCGCTTTCTTCCTTTTTTTTCTTTCTCTTTATCTTCATGGGTATGCAGAAGAAAGAAGAAGAAAAAAAAGAACGAAAGCGAGAGTCGGTAATCGTGACGTGCTCTTCTTTTTTTATTTATATCGGGTCCCGCCTTATTCCTGCGCACATCTTCCTCTTTGCTTCCTCCTCCCGCTTTTGCTCGCGTCACGTTTCCGGATACACGCGCTCTTGGAGGCAGGCCCGATGGTTTTCATTGCAGTGTTATCCATTGTGCATTGTGCGTCTTGAATGCGCGATGAATGTGAGCAGTGATGCTGGAAAATCTAAGCTATTCTCGCAAGAGATAAGGAACCGGTCAATTTCCGAATGATAATCATTATTCACTACAGGCGCTTGTGATTCTCGAAAACATGACTATGCCATTTTACGTATGTTTTTATTAGCTTTATCTTATCAAATATCAGTTTCTTTTATAATAATAATAATAATAATAATATTTTATTAAACGGGAAAAACCCTCTAGTATACAGTAGATTACAAGAGAAAATGAAAAAAAAGACGAATTTATGTTTTCCAATGATCTGATCCATCACATTTTACAACAAAGTATGATAAAGACAAGTGTAAAACATACTGATATAAATATCGCTCTTTTTCTCTCTCTTACTAATGGAAAAGTTAATATGCGCTATGTAAAACATACGTCGATTTTCAAGGTTGAGAGGAGCGAAGAAGAAAAGAAGTTGAAATGGGAAACCAGGACAACGTGGCGCGCGTCAGGATCGCAGGCGGATACGAAGAAATCCTCGGAAAGTGTCGACTGAAAGAGTGGCTGTTTTAGAAACGCCACGAAGTGCCAGGAGTCGTCGACATGGCACAATGAGAGAGAAAGGTAGGAAAAGAGAGGAAGAAGTAGTACTCGAAGGGGTGGAAGTATAAAAGTTATCCTGTTGCGTTGTCGGACGCGAGCGCGCTTGCAGCAGCCGGGCTACCCCGGGGATTTTGTCGGCGTGTTCCAAACACGTTCGCGGGATCAGGTACAATGGCCGGTGGCCGTTAAGAAAAGATCTTGGACGAGGGCGGCGTTATTCGCGGTAATCGACGATGCGTACGTGCGCGCGTTTATAAAACAGCGACGGCTGCAACGCCATTTTCGCCCAGGATCCTTTTAAAGAGCTCGGGAAAGCCTGTCGGACGGGCGCGAATACGCGCTCGAACGGAAAGATATCCCGTCGTAACGTATGTAGAGCTCGCGTATATGTATTTAAGCGCGATCGGTCATTTTCGGGGTCTTCTCTCGAGAAGACTGTGATTGATCGATCTTTTTCCAAAACTTTTTCGCTTCTGTCAGCGAATGTCGCGGTCCCGGAAAATTGATATTTTTCTCGTGAAAACACGAGAGTGAAGAAATTAAATAACCATCGGATTCTTCCTCACTTGTTCGCCAGCAAATTGAATTTTTCTTCAAGCACTTCGATATTTAGCTGCTTACAGCGCGCGATATTAAATTTGACGTAACTTGCGAGTGCAATGAATTAACGTGATTGATAATGTGCAGTAGACTTATTCTTCAATCTATCAACGGGCGGGTTACAAAACTGAAACATTACGATTGTGTCTCGGAGAACTGTCTCTTTTTTTACACTGGAGAAAGGGGAAAAAATAATGGAAAAAGTCGAGTTGTTCGAAATGTCAGAGTTGTAATGTTTCAATTTGTAACTCCACATCGAACCGGGAAATTGAAAAATTCTTCCGTTACGTGGCCGCAAGAGAACTAAGCTCTATTATCCATCCATGCGAATGATACTGTCTCAAGGAATGATAAATGAAGAAGACACGAAATGTGTTGCGACAGTGTTTATGCTATAGAATAAGAGTTTGATAAAAATTACTTTTTCTTTTATCTAAATGTGTCTTCAGGCATTGGCAGTTTGAAATTTCATGTATTGTGTAGTGTTTGGTATTCTGTGCGTCCGTGATTAATTAACCCTTGCGAATACACCGAATGCCATGATCATGTCGTTCATCTTGATCAAATTAATCTAGATTTAATGTCAGTGAATGCACTACGAGAAAATAAACTTCAACTGTTCGAACTTTTCTGTCCCCATGGACCGCCATTGTTTGTCGAGGGATGGCGAACACGAAGGCTGAAAAAGAAAAAGAATGGGGAAAAAAAGAAAAAGAGAGAGAAGCTAAGAGGAATATATTGCGCAATGATGCGTCCCCGTTCGCAAGTATTCGATGTTTTAATTAAACATCTGTGATAATGTATAATGTTTATGCAGCTTATTGCGACGCGTCAAGCGTCTGCTTAAAGACGCAACAGCTTCGCACCGGATATTATGACGCCGAGAGATTGCTGAGTCAAGGAATATTCCGTTTAATATATGCAAAGTTTTGCCGTGTGTTTTCGTGACGCTGATTGTTAGACGCTTTTAATCGAAGCGCGACGATTTCAGTCTGTGATAAAAGCGCAGCGAAAATAATTACTGACCGCATTGAACATATTGCGGGTGCGATAATTCGCTTGTTCTGAACGTTTAATTAAACTCGGTCACTCGATTCGACTATCCCATGTCCAGCACTTTAATATTTGCCAGGATTCTTCTTATCGTTTACCCAGGGTAACCCAGGGTAACCCAGTTTTGAAAGATATCACGTTTCTCGAACAATCTTGCGTGCAATCGTATTATCGACGTGCGTCGACGCGACGAACGGGCGAGGATTGGGAATGTCCGGAGGGAGCTTTCAGGGAAGAAGCGGAAGTGGCAGAATTTTGGTGGCAGGAACGATCGAGATGTGCAGTTCCAGCAAATCGTTGGCGAGATATAATAGAGGGGATCGCGCCGTGCCGTGTCGTCTACAGTTCGGGATGAAGTTTGTCTTCGTAAGAAAGAATAGTAGACGCCACGCGGAGGAGAGGATCGCGAGTAACAGGATTTTCGGATTAGGGCAACATGGCCCTGATAATTGTTCCCTTGTCTCAATCCCGTTCAATCTCGAGAAAGAGATTCCGGAAAAAAGCCGCCTTTGAAACGGTCGCCTCTCCGCGGCCGAATAAAGTTGCACTGAGGTCTGCCAGCTCCTGCCCTGATGATTTTATGTTCAATTAACCCTTTGATAAAACCTGGCTGAATCACGAGCATTTTACCGGTGAAATGGGCACCGTTGTCCTTGTCGAGCATAAATCGTTGATTTTGCATTTCGAATGGAAAAGAGGATCTCTCTTTCTCCCTTTCTTATATAATTATTTTATAACGTTTGAGATTAGTAGGTTATTAAGTATTAAGAGGTTTCCTTAAAGGACCATCAAAGTACAAAATTTTTCTATTCTAACATAATGGTAAATATACAGGTAATAAAAAGATATCGCTATTAATTTCGTGTTCGAAAAAATATTATTCATCACTTTGAGATTTATGTAATCGCCAGGCAATGATTCATTTATACTAAGAAAAGATCTACGCAGGAAAGGTATTAATGGAAGGGGCGGTTATTTCCAATCGACGTCCACTCATAGAAAATGACCGTAATATTTATCGTCATCTTCTGTCCTTCAAAAAAAGAGGGACGGGTCAGTTGTTGCTTAGATTCCAATTGTATGCTTGATCGATGTAAATAGCGATTGTCATAACCCGTCCACGGAAAGCTCTCGCCGTCGGAAACACGGCATTCCGTGTAACCGATTTACAAGCAGCAAATTGCTTTCTCCACTCGACCATACGCTTGCCACTCTCGTCGTCGTATCGTACCCCTGGTGTATCGGGAAAGCTCTTTGCGGTTAGTTCGATATCCCCCTGTCGCCCACCCCTTCTCGCCAACCCTCTTTCGCCGCGCTATTAACTGTTTTTTCCTCACTCACGTCGTAGCGTGCGCGCGCGGAGCTGACGCGAGCGGGCCCCCCTCATTACGCGCGTTTCAAATCGAGCGTAATCGATATTCAATCGAACGCATCTTCCCATGGAACGTCTTCACCACACGAAGAGGATGTGGAAACGAGGGATGAGTAAGGCGATGAAAAGGGGAAAAAATAATGGGGATGTAACGCGAGGTGAGAAGGAGAGAAGGTGGGAGATGGCAAGAGAGCGTGCACGTAGCCCGAGACGAGCGGAAAAGGAGAACGAGAATGAGGCGAGGAAAGGCGGGCACGGCACTTCGAGATCGAACAAAGAATGCTTGAGGGCACTCGGGGAGTACCAGATGGAAAAGTGGCTGTTTTACGAACACAACGAGCGCGCTTGGAATCTGTCGTGCGAGGCACAATGTGACGACTCGAGGGGAAGGAGTCCGAAGGGGTGGCGGTGCGGAAGGATATCGGGACGATTCCAGTTTTGTTGTCCCGTTTAATACCTTCGGAGGTGACGAGAAAAGCTCGCCAAATCTCCGGGCCACCTTCCGGTCGAGGGATAACCGGATGCGGATGCCGCCTACCGATGAAAGCTGATAGCTTCGCGTCAGGAAGCGTCAAAAGTCAAGCTTTACAGTTTTATGATTGTCAATAATAATTTAAAGCAATGTCATTTAATCTTCACGAAACTTGATCGATTTCCAATTTTTCATGGCTTCCCGGAGGCTATCCAACCTCATAAACGATTACGCGTTGCTTTAAGATAAAAATTGAATAAAAGTTAAGATAAAAATTGGAAAATAGGAAATCTTAAAATTGAGAAAATCTGAGATTACATAAGAATCATTCACGAAAATTTCTTTTCATTGAAATCAAGAGTCAATATCGAGTCGATACAAGATTACAAGTTAATCGCTCAGAGTTGGGCATCTTCGAGACGTCATTGATCGCCATTAGTATCATCCTTGATTGCGAGATATACGAAGAAGCAGCTTGTAAAAGCCTCGTGTGTGTTCGCGACGTTGCGTTCGTCATAAATCAGACGTTTAGCTTTCGGCGTAAGCGAGTCATCAACCGCGGATGCCTTTTCCCTGTGGATTTTCGCGCGAATCGATCGCACGCCGCGTCCCATCGCGTCGTCACTGCCGAATGATTTGTTTTATTCGTCTCTGAAATATATACGAGAGAGAAAGAGACAGAGAAAGAAAGAGAGAGAGAGAGTTAGAGAGCCGATCCCGGCCATGAGTCGGCGCTCCGTACAGGACGTCTCGCACAATGGCCAGGCCGCTGACAATGGCGTCGTTAGCGATGGCCTCGGGCTTCGCACTCTATTCCTACGCCTGCGAGAGCATCGGAGGCGTCGTGTACAGGGTGCCCCAGAAATCGTACCCCTCGTCTATGAATTCTTCCGCCAGTCTGGAGCCAAATGTTCCTTAAGACTCAATTAAGGAAGTTCTGTCTAATTTTTTTAAGTTGAATGAAGTTAAATTTTAATAATTAAAATAAGGATTGTTTAGTGACTGTGTAAGTGTTTTTTGTTTCAAACTCATACTAAAGCAAATAGTGATAGTGATCTTGGTTTAATGTTTGCTCGAGGAAAGTATGCGATCCCTGGAACATCCTGTATACGTCTCTATTGCTCTCCACGCGCTTCTGTCTGTCTCCCTGCCGCAGCAACGCAAAATGTAGATGATCAGGTCTAAAGCCACATACATACACAAGTGACTACTTTGGAAGCAATAACTAGCGACTTGTGAAGTGCAACAAACGAGTGTTTGCACAATTCAAACACGAATAATTTAAAATTTGATTCAAGTCATTCACTCATCATTCTTCAGGATGTCTTGTCCTCAGTTGCACTTTTCTTCCTTCCTACGCTTTCTGTACTTAAAATAAAATGATCAGACACCCGTGTTCTGGAAAGAGCGAAGAAGAAAGAAGAAATACGGTGAACGTCATCACCGAGAGGAACAGATCAGTGTGCACGCAGCTTAAAACTGACACAGGTCGCTTAGCGTCGGCGCTAATCGAACCTTCTCATCCCTTCGCATCCCCCCTTCCCTGTCGTCGTCCATCGGGAGCGTCGACGATATCGTAAGAATCTCTCGGCGATGCGCCCAATTTTCTTTCCGGTGCATTTCTGCAGCCGCAGCCTCTCGAACAATGCGCGCTCTAATTTCGCGCGAATGCGCGGCAGCGCACTCGACACTATTCGTTGCTCATTAATCCGCATCGCGATGGGACGAGACAATCAATTGTGGCGATTCGACGCTGGTCGGAAAATCGCTGAATGACGGGCTAGACCATGCCCGCCATGTGCACAATGTCTGTGATAATAGTGATAATATTCATTCGGATATGTTACGTGACAACATGCTTTCTTCAATTTTCAAACTAACATTTTGATCACACGTTTGTCTTGTATGCGTGTAAATTAATTATAATTTAAATGCGCGCGAATAGTGTCAATTGTGCATAAAGCATGCGCCGCTTAAGTGATTAACAATTGTGAGATAACTATTAATTCCCCAATGCGTTTATTTGTAAATATAAAATAATTAAGAATGTGAATCACAAGCCGTGTTATTTATCCGCATCAAAAATGAAATCACGAATGTCGTATCGAGAAAAGTACGACCAAACTTATTATGAATCGTACGGTTTTCCAGAGATCCTCAGACGACAGACAATTTCGCTGCCGAGTTTACGGAATCCGGCAAAGAATCCGCTGCACTGCACCGATCAAATGTACAAGCGTGATCGAGTTCATCACAACTTCTCCAAGAAACTATGGAATCATCTGACAAAGAAGATTGATGGTAAGAATTCCTCGAAACTACTACAACTTATTTTCATTGATCTGACCTTTACCTGAGATGTAAAGTGCACGTTATATTCCACATGAGGAATTATTTTATTTCAAGATTTGTCACTTGAATTTAAAAAAATAAAAAAACCATTTATATTGAAGTATAGATACAATATAAATATCTTATAGTTGCATGAGGACCGTTAAGCATAATAATGTCACGATGAATAACGTCACGAGTGTTATTTAATAATTTAACCGAGTTTAACACAAAGTAGTACTTCGATTCTCGCGTAACTCGATCCTCTTCGTAAATGAATCCGTGCATTTACACCTGCGAATTAGCGAGGATGCGTAGCTCGCGGTAAATAGCTGACGATCGGGTAAATCGATGAACGACATCATCTACCCCATGTTGCCTATTTTAATGTAGCGTTTTTATTCGTCCATGCGTGCGTGCGTGCGATGAAAGCGCCGGACGTCGCAGCGTTAATTAATACTAATACGGCCGAGCCTCATTAACGCAACCTTCATTAAATATTCGCAGCGCGCAGACGACAGCTTGTATATCCCGGCAGCATCGATTCAATTGCATTGTGACGGTGCGGCAAAATGAAAACTTGCACCATGTGATACCTTTCATCCACTTTTCCCTTCGCGCCGCGCGACAGCGATTCAAGCGCGCTCGCAAGCGGACGCGTGATCCTCTCTTTCTCTTCGTCTGCTTAAGAGCAAAGGGAGCAGGGAGGAAAAAACAAAGCCGCGTACTATTTTCTCTCGCTTCTTTCACAGAGAAAAGAGCCTGTCCCTGTACTACCGAAAAATTATTAATTATTATCAAAATATTCATCAGAAATTCCGCGAGACGTGTTCCTGCATTATTTACCGCGCGCGGTATATACGGTGTATAATTAATATTCCGCCAGGGTGAAATAATTAGTCCGAGTCCCGTTTAACGTAGCGGTGCGCAAGGTGTCTTGCAATTCTTGGAGCCTGCGCGAATTACGTTCTTGCGTCTCTTTTAATCACCGTAATTAATCCCGTAAACAGCAGCATATCCCGGAGAGATTTCATTAAAAAACGTAAAGTATCCCCTTAGGCGTTACGGTTGAGCTCGCGGTAATGAAATCATAGTTGCTCCGCAGCCGGCTCGAAGACGACGGCAGTCGTCCAGTATATCCGAAACTCGCGGCGAACTCGTGCCCGATTACCAAGTTTGCTTAAATCAGCGGAAGGACACATTATGTTAGCCGGTGGAAGATTATCTCCTGGCCGTTAAAGTCAACGCATTCCGAGCGCCGCGTTGGATGAAGGGATTTAATGGGATTGCGAACGCAGGGATCTTTGTACGGCATAGAAGGCTTTGAGTGTGTTGATAGGTTAACAGGATTAAGGTGGGTTCAGCGTGACCCTGCGCGACGAGATACTTCTGTTAAGCTAACCCCCTCAGCTCCACCCCCTTTCACCCTCTCGTTCTCCCGCTACGAAAACGCGACCTGAAATTCGCGGGCGTGCCATCCAAAAGAGCGTGTAAATAAAAGTAAGAGGGCGGCTTTCGACGGATAAATGGAGTGAGAGGGGTGCGGTGGAAGTGGTGGAATTCTGCACGGCCCGGGACTCAACATGTAAATTACGCCGGAAAATATGATGTAAATGCGATTTGAGTGGTGCGCCGGCCGCATTCGCGGCGACGCGACGTCCAGAAAACTTTCATCCCCAAACCGGTCAGAATTAATATCACCGCGGGGGTGTAATGCACGCGCTGTCGGGGGTACTTAACGCGGCATCGGCCGTTGCGTCGCGTTGCAACGATACCTCGTCACTGCGCTAAAATGTTCCGGTTACGCACGCGGGATTATTCCGTTCCTCTTTTTTTCTTTTTTTTTAGCAGAAACGCGCGAGAAATAAATGTTAAATTCCGCGTGGCATTATCGCCGTTTATTACAAATGCTTTGACGCCCGATGTCGAATACGAAACTCCACGTTAAACTCGTAATTGGAAAAGTCAATTAAGATCAAAGGAAAATTAGCTGTGAACAAAAGACGTCATCGTCACTCTTTTTCCCTCTTTTCTTTGGCAACGTGCCAAGGAAATTTAAATGTTGTACGCTTTCGCTACTAGCTGTGAAACTTCCCGCGCGTCGTATTTCTCGATAATGACGGAGCTTCATCTCGCTGTGTAATGCCACGCGCCACATTCTATTTCGCTATGTAGATTTTCGTATACCTTAAGATCAAAGAACGCACGTGAAAAATAAACGCGATCCGCGCGTTCTATCCATTAGCGAAATACATACGTGGGGAGACAGTGCGCGCGTTTTTGTCCAGCGGTGTCCGCTGGAGCGTAATCTCCCGAAGCAAGGAATCGATTTCGTTCTGCTCGTTTTGCAGCGCAATTGTATTCACTCAAGTTTATCCGGCGAGAACGTACATACAATGCGCATAAAGGCTCCCTTACAAAGGCCGCCACATGTACGGGTATTTAACTCGATTAAGAGTATAATCGTTAATCTCGCTGCTGTTAATTCTATCTCACGCTCGTGCTGCCCAACATTTACGCCAGTTCCACGCTGAAAGAATGCGAAATGACGCGCTCGCGATCCACTCCGCGATACAGCGTACGCATTTCGCGAGTAATTCGCTGTCGCATCGGTTTTTTAAACATTTCCTTTTACATTTAAAGTATATTTTGCGTTTTGTAACATCAAATAAATACTTAGAGTTAAGCTTCGTTATTTAAATTCACCATTATTTAAAAATATACGTGCACAGTGAAGTATGTTAGTAGATTTTAATAATCTTGTCGATGCCTTTTTTTGGAGGAATTTTTTTGAAGAAAAGTACGCGCTCAACTACTTTCTTAGTCGGAAATCGAAATGCTACATCTTATCTGTCAGACAGTCGAGCAAAATGCGAAATTACCTATTTGAACGCTCCACTTTACCCGTAAATCGAATATCGTTAACCGCTTTACGGTTTTAGGGTCATACCTAAATCTAGCGTGATTTCTGGCATGTGTCCTCATTAATAGCGAACGTAATTTGATATGTGAGGTTAATACTATTGACAAACGGAGAGAGTATTTATACCAGCAGTTACACAGCTGATATACGGGATATGGATATCGCAGCAAAAGGAAATCAAATGTCTACAATATGAGAGGTGTCTAATAAATTTTTCAACCGATCAAGAGCTAATTCCTGTGCTAAAAGCTATAAAAAAATGGAATAAATAATGCAAAATAAAAATCTCTTCTCTTTCTCTTTTATCTTTGATGTTACTGGCATTTACGATCCAAAAATTATTCGTGCACTTTTTCGCATCCGCGCGTTTCGAAAGAAAACGCGGGAGAGATTTGAAATATGCGAGTACATATCTCTCTTTTTCTTTCTTCCCCTGCCTCTGGCAACCCTATCTTTCCTACGTTTTCCTTCGTCTCTCGCCCCCTCGTCTCTTGCCCCGCGTGCGGTGGATCAAACGCGTCTCTCGTTCGCTGGCTAATGCAAATTTCACGTGTTCCAGAAGCATCGATCGCTTAATTAATCTGTACCGACGTAAACGTGGAGGGCTGCCGGCGGCGCGACTCCCCCGCGGCGCGGCGGTTTCCCAATGAAATCGAATTTCACGAGTAATCTCGGGCGTCTCACAGAGAGAGAGAGAGAGAGAGAGGGAGGAAGAGAGCGAAAGAGAGAGAGAGAGAGAGAGAGAGAGAGAGTGCGAGAGCGAGAGAGCCGTGCGTCCAATCGAATCACCAGCAGAGAGAAAGCGAACGAGAGGGAAACTCATCGTGTTCTGGGAAAGATATAAGCAAAATTCATCGATATAATAATTGTAATTATTTCTATAATGTAATGTAATCCTTAAAAAATTACGTATTTTAGTATTTTTAACGAAATTGAGGACAGTGCTATAAAACACTTAAAATTTTGACAAGTTTTTGAATTTTTATGTTATAAAACGCAAGCTTTTAAACGGTCAAGTAGTGAAGAATGGAGCGTACCGTGTTACACAACGAATGATTACGTGTCTGACTAAACTTAAGCGCAGAGCGAAGAAAGAACGGAGAAGAAGAGAAAGATATCCGACGAGAGCGAGAGACAGACAGAAAGAGAGTATTCCGCGTCGAACGAATGTTCCAGCCGACACCACGCGCCACCACTGAGGAGCACCGGAAAACGGAGGGACTCGTCGACACCGCGTCGCCCGGACGCTGGCTAATGTCACAACCTTCGAAACACGAAGCATTCGGCGAAACACCAACTCGCACGGTCCAGCGAGGCGGCACCGCTCGATCGACCTATCAATCGATCGTTGTGCACGTTTCTTCCTTTTGCTCCTCCAGCTCCTCCGGAGGGAACAATTTGCGACGATGATGGAAGCACCTCCATATCCGTCGTCTGGTAGAGATCCGGTCTCTCTCCCTCTCTTTTTCTCTCTGTCTCTCTCCCGATCTACCGAGAGCAAGGATGTGTGATACTTACGGTTCGTTCCCGTTTCTTCTCGTCGTAGTCCATCTCCGGTGCAAAGTCCATCCCTCGCGTCTTCCAAAGTTCCTTCAAAGTCCTCGCTTGACGTTGGCGAGGACAAGTTTTACTTGCGTGTGCATCCCACGAGTGCAAGATGCGCTCCGTTGTCGTAGTGGTCGTCGCCGAGTGCAACGATCGTGCGTCCGAGACGCGACATGAGACCGATACGCTCCTCTTGAACGAACTGAGCTCTCCCCCCCTCGCGCCGGCCTTATATAGCACCCCCACCCCTCTAACGTTCCCCTGACGGGCTCCCACCGCTGCGGCAACCCCTGCGCGCGAGACGCCGCCGTGGGGATGCGGATCCTGGTGGTCCATCGAGGACCCAGCATCCCCCTCACGTCCTTTCTCACCCTCGACTGCGCGGGTAGAACGCGGAGGGGCCGCGCATTCTCGCCCCTTCCTTCCTGCTCTCCGAGGGTCTACTGTCCATCTCCCTCCGCCTGTCTCTCCGAGTACTCCTCGTTCAGTCTCTCCCTCTCTCTTTTCCTCTCCGTTTCTCCTTTTCTTCCCCGCGCCTCTTTTTCTCTCGATCTCTCTCTCGTACACTGGCTGCTCCTTTTTTGCAACTGACGTTTGTTAAGATGACTTTCATTATCATAGCTGTTGCTGGCCGCGTTGCTCTCGTGTCACATCGCTATTTTCATATTCATTATTTTTATTCGCGCGCTAATTTAGCGCGCACTTATTATTTTTATCTATAGATTTCTGGGGCAACTTCGTTGCGCGGATCTCGCGTCTTCTTTATGCAACTGACGTTCTCGGGATCGCTTTCGTCATTACCATGACGCTGGCTATTAAACATGTATTTATTTTCCTTGGCGGGAAAAATAATTAAAGATTAAACAAGTTCATAAGTAAAACACGAGCTAATTTCTTCAGTAGACTTTTTCGGCGACTTTTTTTCATGTCCCGCAAACGTGATCATTTAATTCCGTTTTTTATTATTTCTGCAATATTTGATTGCAATATCTATGTCACCGTCGCACGGTTATTAATGGTTCATGTAGCATCTTGTCATATATATTTGGTAATACTTTTGGATCAAGATGTTACTAAAATGTTTTCTAGATATTTGCATGATACAAAACTTGCGACGCGAATTTTTTATAACTTGTTTTCATTCATATTTCTCTCTTTCTCTCTCTCTCTCTCTCTCTCTCTCTCTTTCAATTATATTATTATCGTTTTATATTATAAAACGATCTATATCACTTATAGCTGTTTGCATCTTGCACATTATTGCGTATTATTTCACTTTCAGAATCATCTATCGCGTATAGCATATTAAAATTGCGCTCGCAACAGAAGCAAACTTGCGGTAGATTTAATTTTAACGCAAACGTGCGCGCACGCAGTGTAATAAAGTTCAGAAGCATTATTCCGTATTATTAATAAACTATCACCTCCTTCCGCTTCCCAACTTTCTCCTCCATCCCATCCGCGTATCATCTCTTCGTCTTCGTTGTTCTCTCATTACACGTCCTTCATACGCCTGTTTATCGCTCTTTCTCTTTCACCTTCCACCTCCATCCGCCTCCCTTTCACCAATCTGTTCTCGTTTTCTACATGTCGCACCTCTACTTTTGCCTCTGTCTTTCTTTTTGTCTCTCTCTCTTTTGCACTTTTATCCGCCCTTCAACCCCGCAACATCGCCATTCCTTCGTCTCTCGCTTGCGCAACTTCCCCTTTCTCCTCGGTGTGTCATCCCTCTCATTCTCTTTTGCGCTGCGTCCCAAATGACAATGCGAAAACTTCGTGGCTCAAAATCCCGCGCGGCTCACCGACCAGAGCTTTTCCACGCTCTCCATCTCTCTTTCTACCCTCCCTTTCTCTCGCTTTCTCTCTCTCTCTCTCTCTTTCGCTCGGACGGCGGCGAGTCGGAGCGGATGCGGAGCGGAGCGGCAAGCGAGAGAGACCTTACGTGTCACGCCAGGAATGTCCCTCGGGGTCAAACCCGCCGCCCGAGGGGCAACGACGACGAAGGGCGGCTGTAATAGACGCCTGTATACTCGGATTATCCACGATAAATATTTACGCGCTCTCGCGCGACGCGCTCGCTCAAAAGCGCAGCGCGCCCACCGAGCGGACCGAAGCGCTCCGTTATTGCTAACGACGGGATACCGCAGATCCGAACGCAATTTTTTTACTACCAGAAATACTGCTAATTACCGCGAATCAAATATCTGCACGCTAAATTTTTCTGGATTTTCTTTTTTGCGAGCGATTGTACAAAGTTATAATACGAAAGCTTTTAAATTTGTTGCGCTGCTGATGATTTTCACGGTGATCCGTGGGTAGTGTGCCCCATACTTCGAGCACGTGAATCGGGTAATTGGCATACTTCGCGTTTCCGGATCTGGACAGTGGAGCATACCTGTCGACATTAGACTGCGCACGCGAAAACAGCAACCTTGTGTGTGTTACATGACAAATAAAATAGCTCGCGGGCTTTTGTCCTTTTACTCGAAGTTGTGCATTGTGGGTCATTCGCGTTAGTCATCACATAATTCGTTGCGTATTTATCTCCCCGCGGCGCCCAGTGTAACTGGCATGCAACGGTATTATTATAATTTACGTTAATAACATTTTGTTGCATTTATGCGTGATGTCATTGCGGTCTATGAATTGCTGTATTGCAATGTAATTTATATAATATATGTAGAAAGAGGGAGAGAGAGAGAGGGAAAGAGAGAGAGAGAGAGAGCGAAGCGAAGGGAGTGAGGGACAGAGAGTTGTCATAATCACATATTTATCGGTTACAATAATTACCTTTCACGAGTCAAGCGTAATAAATAAATGGAAGCCACTGTAAAACAGGTAAATCGACGTAAGCTTGCCGCGCGCAAAAGCGGCACGTTGTACAAATCTTGATATTGTCGTGCTCACTTCTCTCTCTTTCTTTCTCGTAAATCAGTCGCGACGACATTAAAAATTTGCGAAACTTTGGAAATCACGTTTTCACAAAAAAAATGCGCGCGTGCTTTTCATGGACTCGGATCTCACGGGACCTTCACCCGTGACAGAGGGACGAGGAGAGAGGAACAGACGTTCGAACTTCCCGCGCGCTTTTCACTCCTGCTTCTTTCACGGCCTATTCGTAATTCATGTGTGGCAGACCACACATCATACACTTGACGCGCATAAATATCATTATCTCCAGCAGGCCGCGTAACTCGATTTAGAGGCGGATCGGACACCCGCTCGCTCCCCCTTGCCCCCCGTGTCACCACTGCTTGGTGACCCAGGTGTCTCGCTCTGTCTTACACACACCGGAAGTAATACAGTTTTTACTTCCATATCGAATGATTGCAGAGAATGCAGCTTTTGCTGTCCACTGTCAACTGTGTATATTAAATTCTACGTATATTAAAATTCTATTTTCATACGCTGCGTGTTCTGTTAAATTAACAGGTAGAAGCAAGAGACATACTAAATAATAAATGGTTTATTCGTATCTTGTGTATGTTTTTATTCTGCGCTTTTTATGTGTGAATATAGAGAGCGTGCGTAATCTCGTTTGCATACATTTTGCGCATCTTTTTATTAATATTCCTGGTAAAGATACCTCTATGGGATTCTCTAAACGATGCTGCCGCGTCGCGATTAAATAGCCAAGATTTGCACGAATTCAATTTGAAGGGCGGCTTGAACAGTCGAGAATTAATCAACGCGTGGCAAATCCATAGCCTGGCGTACTGGGTACGTATAATCCAACTAGCGACCGAGGAAACATGACTGTATCAAGCGCAGTGCAACAACCGCGTGCTATCCGATTATTTACTTGGTGCCACTCGATCCTTGGTAAATGCTCAAGTGTATTTACTTTTGCATCTGTAATAAATCAGTTTTTGTGCTTCCATAAATGAAGCTGTTAATTGCATTTTAAGCCAGCTGGAAATCGACCTCGATAATTTAATCGAAGATCGACCAATCTGCTGAGATTGGTCGCGAGAACCAATCAAAGAGTTGAAAGTGTGCAAGAGTCCATGAGCCCCATAGTTACTCTTGGGAAATGCACATATATTTACATTGCATGTAAAATAAAACTTTTATGTATATATATCCCTATACATATAAAATATACACACGTCGGAGTGGAAGGGCTGCTGGAAATTAATTTCCCCATTTAATTTCTCATATTTCAGCCCTTCAGAAGTTACGTTACATAATTCAGCGGAAGCAGCCAAGTTGCAAGACGGAATACAGCGGAGTTCATAATCGCGTGGAACATTGCTCCCGCCATGATTAATCTCTACCTCATCGCGCGCGAGAGATGGACGAACGTGGTGCTGATCGTTAGAACGTTAGTTACGGCGAGTCGTAAAATCATGGATCCGAAAGTTTCGCAGTACAAGCCACAATGGCGGTATCGCTCGTGACGATCGCCGGCCGATAATCTAATCAACGGAAACCGGCCGGTTGCGGCCGGCGATACGGTGTCACCTGGAGCGACCTACCTGACCTCCGTTGCACGGACATACGTGTAATGCGTGCGGATGGCCGAGCGCGGAGACACGCGCTCGGACAGAGAAAGATGAGGAGGGTGAGAGAAATAGAGGGAGAAAGAGCGAGAGAGAGAGAGAGAGAAAGTACGCGAGAGAGAAACAGCGAGAGAGAGTCGTGCGGGAGGTGGAGGGTCAAAATCCCCTGGTCGTCTCCCTAGGAATTCCTCCCTATGGCGACGATAGAGGGTGAGACGAGGAGAGACGAGGGAGGGAGCACGTCACCCCTTTCGCGGCTACCTACGCTCCCCACCGAGGACACCACGATGGTCCTGGGGTCGGTAGGGATGCTGTCGTCATGACGACCGGTGAGCACAGTGAGGGGGGTGAAGCATAGAGGGGTCCGACGGTGGCATTGATCGCTGCGCGCCCGTGGACCATCACAGTCGTGTTGCCACGGGTGTTGAAGGGGTGAATACGAGCGTGCCCCCACTGCTCCCCCCGCGCGCGCACTCGCGTGCGAGAGAGGAGACTCAGGGTGGAAGAGAGAAAGAAGGAGAGAGAAAGAGGGTGAGCGCGCCGTGGCTCGTACCGCACGCATTATGGACTTCGTATTCGTACGGAAGCATGCGTCCCAGTATGGACTTACGTGCTTATGCGCGCCCCTCGAGCGAGGCGTGAATGATTCGCGACGCGAGAACGCCGCGACGCTACATGCGACCGGCGTGCAGCGTCGCGACGCCAGCGAGATGCGTTCTTCCTCGCGGAGGGCTTTCCGCCGCGGATTTTTGCTGATAACGAAATAATACTTCTCTTATGGCTATATATGGAAAAGCCTGTATGACGCGCGCGAGTGTCACATATTTAAATTATTATTGTAAGATTAGGAAAAGTATACGTGCGCTTTGAAAAATTCAGTAATGAGCGTTTGTTATGTAATTTAAATTGGTCTCTCTCTCTCTCTGTTTATTTAAAAAATGCTACCACGAGCTGCGGATGAATATCATGATGGAATTAACAATAAAGCTGCATAGTTAGCGTGGTTTACGTATTAATTAATTACATATTTATGAGGCTTGTATTGACCCAATGTATAGATTCTTTTCAACGGTATATGGGCGGAGCGGTTTCGAATTAAACAATATCAACAAAGGAATATCGCGTGTCATTGTTACAAGTTGATTATGCAACATAAAAATGAACAATTATGAGGGAATCAATATTAGCGAGCCATTCTTTTACCAATCAGATATAAATATTTTCCGCTTGTAATCTCATTCATCATTGACGCATCCTCCGCGTGTCTTAATAATAAGATTGGATACGCCGCATAAAACTATATTGTGCGCGCGTAAAGCACCGATCGAAAGCTGCAGATCCTTTTATTTCTATTTCAGAATAACTTGGTGTTCAGGAAACTGCGGCAAAGCACAGCCACCCCCGCAACGTGGCGTTACAACTTTTCGATTAGCGGCGATGTGTTCGCGAGGCGCGGTGTAATGACGCCGTCAACCCCGGGGCCGTTCCCCATTTTTTCGCCGTTTCACCGGCGATTCCCGCGACCTTACGCTCTTTACGCGAAGATTCGTATCGCGCGACGGGCTCTTCAGCCGGTCGGAGGAAAATAGATACCGACGAAACAAATTCGGTTAACTCACGGTCGTTTAAGCCGGAGTGCGGAAGCTTTATCGCGATCTCGGACGACATTATACTAGGATAAGAGGGTTTTTAACGTTGTCGTAACCCCATTACGCGCCGCGCCATCCCCCAGTCCTGTTATTCCCCTTCGACCTCCGCGCCCTTCACCCTTCAGCCCCCTGACACATGCAGAGCGCGCACGGAGCGGCATCAAGAAAGATAAAGATACAAACGCACCCCAATCTGGCATTCCTGCCCCGTGCTCTCTTCGTGTTACGCGACATGATGTATACGAAGATCGTGAAGTAAATTGATTGATATACGCGCTGGTGACGCCACGCGAGCTGGATATTAAAAATTGTCGGTGGGGGAGAGAGGAAATCAGGGAATTATTTAACTTGAGTGCTCGAGTAAAATAGACGTCGTTGCAGCGTGTTTAAGTGCGCGAAACGATCGAAACACCGTAACTTACACTCTGATGTTTTAATGCTGCGAGTGCAACTCGATTGTCAAATTATTTTATACTTGATTCATGACACTATCGAGAGAATATTACAACGTCCGCAAGATTAATCTAATCGACCTTTCAGTGGCAACTGCCGCTCTTGGTCAGTTTCCTTTCAAACATCTGCAAGTGATAATCGCATTCTTTCGTTTCTACACAATTGATAGAAAACAATGAACGCTAGTAACGGACCTTTCTGATCAGACTTGCTCTAATGATGTTAGTAGTAAATGGCACTTTTGATCAGATCATCCTTGTGAGCGAATGAATGGAATTCCTTCTTGTGGTCGCACACAGACATTGTCCGTGACGTTGAACGCCTCCCTAACAGCTCGTAGGAGAATAATCCTTATATTTCCCGCTAGTATTGCAGCGGTCCTGTGCGGAGATACAATTATTGCCGTGTCCGGCCGAGACGCACTTGATCACGCGAGTACTCGACTTGAGGCACAACCCTCGGGCACGCACCAACTAACGAAGAGCTCAATAATATATGGCTCCTTTTCTCACGGTATTGTCATTTCGATTATCCAATTGCCGAAATTGGAGCTTGGAGCACCAAAAGTCGCGTGCCAGCAGGATTCGACAGGGACGAATTTCACCTTAAAATTCGTGAGCATCCCTTTGTACAGGGAGGACCTACAGTCGATAACGGGCGCAATCATCCTCATATTACTGTCGATAAGCTTCCGGCAATTGTAAAACATTTTTTCATAAACATTGCACACACACATATTCCTCGAATGACGTATAAAATGTAACTTGGCTTTTTCATTAACGATAATGCGGATTGCAATTTAAAACTTTACGCCTTTTAATGTTCAATATAAAGCATTTGAGAGCAAAAGAAGTTCTTAAATAAAATTTGTATAAATTAAAAGTCACCTAAAATTAATTGAGAATCGATTTTACATGCGACTATTGTTTTTGGTCGTTAATTTCTTAACATTCTTTAATTTTTAACATTGCGCAGTTCGTAATTAAGTTCTCCGTTGTACTTTTACTGTTCAGGAAGAATTAATTCCAGATTCATTAAAGAGCCTATAATTAACAGGAAACGCATGGCATTGCGGTGACGGCGAATTCTATAAAATCTCGTGATCATCATCATCGATCCTCTCCCCCCCCCCCCTTATCTCACTGCTTGCGACAGCGTAATTACTAATTAACGAGTTTTTCTCCGCTTTCGTTTCTCGAATACCGGCGAAATCGAAATGCCCGATCGAGAGATCAACAGCCAGCGCGAGCGCATCCTCGATGTGCGCGCACCTTTATAGCGCGCGACGACTTTATTCGCCCGCTCGTAACGGGCTATCGCGGCATTGGATTTTTTCAGGTCCTTTGCTAATTAAAAAATTCCATGCAAAGTCAGATTTCCTACCGCTGCGCCGCAGCGCGTACATACGCCTGTACGAACGAATCCAATACTGCAACTCACCCTGCCACCCCAACCTTTAGTCTCTTTTTTTCTCTCTTTCTTCCTTTCTCTCTCGCTCTCGCTCGCCTTCGCAACGGGTATTTAATTCGTCGCGCGGAGTGGGAAGCATTAGCGGTCTACCACAAGCAGAAGCATCGTCATGGCGTACTAAAATATTTGTTGTGGAAACCGCGATCCATCAACCATGCATACTATGCAGTCTTCTTTTTTGATATTAGGTACTCTTGGAAAAGACATTTGTTTCTGGAGGTGCAAAATTATTTTACGGGATGTCCCACTTTTAGTGCGCTCGACTGCGGAAACCTACATTCCTCCTCTCCTCGATTTAAACGAAAGAAAACTGAATGGGCTCGCATTGACCTATCGGAATACTTTGGTCCGGCGTTCCGGTCACTCTTTCCTCCCCCTTTACGTAATAAAAACGCGCGTTCGGAATTTTTAGGCCGGGGTTCGTTCCGTTTAGCAGAGGCAGGCACGCGCGGAACGCTTCTCGAAGAAACTGTTGCACTCGTCCGATCGCGCGTCATTCTTTGTTGCGTAACATGCGCGATGCACACGTTTCTTCAGGCTCTGCTGTTTCCAGATGGCGTTCTCGTTACATCACGCGAGCATTAACGCGATCCTTAATTCCGCGCGCGCGTGGTCCGGAGGGTGCGCGGAGCGGTTTTTATCTTTATTCCGACATAATAGCCCAACGGCACGTCAAGGAAATTAACCGCAGAATGCTGCCGCGGAAGATATTTACGCGGTTCTAGTAGCGAGGGAGAGTAGCGGCACTTGTTAAACATTTTTAATTAAATCCAAATCGATCGCTCTGTCCGATGCATGCCTGTGCTCGGTGGCAGAACGTGCGGTAAAAAGAAGAAGGGAGAGAGAGAAAAAAAGAGAGAACGAGAGGGGCAGGACACAGGGGTGCAAGCGTTTCGGGATCTTCCTTTTTTGGCAGACCATTCGATATTCGCCTGAAAATACTGGCGATCAATGGAAACCGTATTTGTTAAAGCAAATTTTTTTCTCGAGAAAATTGATAACAAAACAATTTCACGTTGTATCATACATGCAGTTTATTAAAGCAGCTTGTTGGTGCACGAGCTGATCAATTAATAAAAATGTTTCTTCTTTAATTCTCTGCTATCTTAAATTTATTAATATAAACATCAAAAGCATTAGAGTTCAAGATGACCAAAAAGTAATAAAATATTTATTCTTTCAATGTTTTTTTCATAAATAGAAGGATAAATATTATTTGGAAAAGTAAAGTTTCTCTCGAGGTGTATTTATTATTGACACTTGCAGTCTTTCTCGCGTCTGTTGCTCAATATTTTAACCAAGCCAGCCACTTCGAGGGCATATTCGTCACGGTGGAGGTAGGCAATACTCGACACGACCGCGCCTTTTCTACTTACTCTTTTACCCCGTAAATAGGGATGAAAGGGAGTAATTTCCAATCGAGACCGACTACGAGGGCTGTGCACCCCCGCGAGTCTCCGGCTCTCTATCGCCCATCCCGCGAACGCCACGAGAGGCTGTTTGAAATGTGCGACGTGAACAACGAGGATGAAGAGAGCGGCGAGAGCGCTCTCTTGTTGCCAATGAAAATCGGTCAGGTAATATCGATACTTCGATGCCACGACATGCGGTAGGTCCGGTGTGGTGCGTGTACGCGTAAACAAGCAATAGGGTTTGCGTACGTGAAGTCAAGCGTGAGAGAATTGAGGACGCGCCGAGTAAATGAGACGGCGCGATTTTATTGTTCCGTGGTAAAATTAAATTATCGTGAACTCGTCAAGAGACAAGGCGAATATTCGAACATTTGAGACAATCATCGGAAAAGTGTACAATTATTAATATTACGATTAGAAAATTTATGTTATGTGTATCTGACCCTATCAAACATTTGAAACAATCATCGGAAAAGTGTACAATTATTAATATTACGATTAGAAAATTTATGTTATGTGTATCTGAATGGCGCGTTTTTTTTATAAATTTCATTCCTCCTACAGATCTGTTTTTGAGATTTTTCCCGTTTTCTGGAGTCGCATGATACGTTTAGGTTTATTCGTACAGATTTGATTCCGCGATATTGATAATTTTGCGGATTGTGTGTAGCTGACGTATCCCGCAGCGGATGATTGGTCATCGCGAAAACGAGGCCACGCTCGAAATTTCATTAACGCGACGTTCTAATTTAAAGTTACACCGATCTAGGTAAACCACTTCGAGGTCCGTCTAAATTACTAGCCGCCGTATCAGCATTGTTCGCAGACAATCGTGTTATCTTAATCGCCTAGTGGTGTCCTTTGCTTCCGCGTAGAAGAGTTAAAATGATCACTTCCATTCACGATCATTATTTGAGAATTATTTGTAAATGAAGATATCGTTGAAGATACAACGTTCACAAATTTTTATATCAGTTTTTAATTTTCTGCGAGAAATTGTGAAATAAATTTATACGAATGTGCGATCTTGTCAGGTGTAGACGACACTGAATGCTCAGAATTTAATTGCGCACCGAGATCTTTCGGGTGGCCGAGGCACTCGACTTTTCGCAAGTTCGCGTTAATTTCCGAGTGGAGAGGTAGACTCCGCGCGAATGTAGTGCGCTTCAGCGCCGAATCAATTATAACAATCAAACCTGCCCGGGAACGAAATGAGAGAAATATATTCACCTAGCTCTCTTCGTTCTTTTTAATAGTTTTTTTTGTTTAATCACTATTCACGTTTTGCGTCACAAACTAGCAGCAGCGTTGCGCTTCAAAGTGTGCTATTAACGCAGTCAAATTTATTCTCGCCTAAACGCACGCAGCGCAGGAAACGCGGGGGATGAACAGTTGACGTCACAATTAAATCCATCGGTGAGCAGTACCGACGCAATCCACGAAGGCTCAAAGCGGAGTGTACACCAAATCAATGCAAAGCGCGTGAGAACAATCGGCTAACTGAATAATTCACTTAAGACTTCGCTCTTTGGCGCATAAATAAAGTCGGTCGACCCGCCGCGTCGGGGAGGACGTGGAGAACCGCGTTCATCGAGTTCACCGCATAAATACATTCGCGAGGTGCGCATTGATAGCCGAACTTGGCGCGGGAAGTTTCGCTCGCGCGCCACCCTCGAGCACAATGTATCCCCGAAATACAATATCCCGCGACACTTAGCGTCAGCCGTCGTAAACGTTGTACAATAATGTCGCGATACGCGTCGTGCGATGTTGCAAGCATGATTAGATCTTCGTTCTGGCGCCGGCAGGAAACGACCTCGAGAAGTTGCCGAAACGTACGGACCGGTTTGCAAACCGTCGTTTCTGTGCTGCGTGAAGAAACTTATCGCGACACGTGTCGACTTCCGGAGAACCGTAGAACTGCATGCTCGTCTCTTTTGTATCGCCATTGTCTGATCTAAAAATAATTGCTGGTTTGCTAAAGGGAGATGTATGTCATTACACATACATATTAATTTTATTTAGAGTTAAATTAAAGAGTTTTATGCTCTATATATATTTTATGTCACATTTACGTCCATTGTTTAACTTAGCGGAGAACGCAGTAGCAATTCTATGTCGCGTTTTGTTACATCTTTGCGCAATTACAATGTTACTTTGATAGTTTACTTAAAGAGACAGACTATCGCCGTCCAAACAACTAGAGAAATCGAGGGTGTTCTGTAAACGTCGAGGGATGAATATTTGACTCTTATCGGTTTATGTCGAGTCTCTCCTTTATCGCGGATCGATCGGAAAGACAGGACTCGCCGACAATCAGATCGAGGCCATCACTATGCACGCGGCAGAGCGATGATGACGGCGCTGGCCGTCGGTGCCGGCAATGTCGGTGGTGGTAGTGGTGCACTGTCAGTGGTGCAGGCCTATTGTTCGTCAGACACAAAACAGTCGGCGTACAAAGTGGCTGCTGCGTTCGCTGCGGAGAAGGCGAAGCCGAGGCGAGTCGGTGGGCGACGAGGTGGAGGACGGGGATGGGGAATGGTGCACCGTGATAGAGGGAAGGAGGCAGAGAGATTGGGGGCGAGGAAGACGGAGGGAACGAGAGAATCACAGTGGTATCAGAGGGTGGGTATTGTCTACACAGAGCTAATCAAAACCAGCCCTTTCAACACACCCTTCCCCTTAGCCCGGTCGCGCACCAACACACGTACAAACACGCGCGTCGCGGAAGCGTACGCACACGCGGCATACGCGCGCGATTCCGCCTAAATATAGAGTGGTGAACGGAGGTAAGTTCGCGAGCGCAAGCGATGCGACGCAAACTCAAATGCGTCATCGCAAACTCTATTTTTCGATAATGCGAATCGAACTAGCAAATGCAACAGTATCTTTTTGCAGAACATTGCAGTTGATTATTGAAACTTTTTTTTAAGTTTTTTGATGTTGCAAATAATAAATTTTGTCTTTATTAATAAATCAAATCTGTTTTTACTTTGAAAACTTTGCAGTGAAGTTGTTTTGTCCGTAAAACACTGTGTACTAATTTTAAACTTTATTTATTAATATCGAATTAAGAAAATTGACAATATCTTCTTTGTGCTTTTATTCAGATATATAAATGAAAGAAAAGTTATCTTTACCCACGAGGGTAATCGCATGGAAGAGCAATCATATAATAATTTTATACATTTAGAGAGAGTAGTTCAATTGATCGTATTTTTGCTTGTATGGCTCTGTCTGTCTTGGTGTTCGTAAATATTTTATATCAGGGCACGGCAGACTTTTAAGTCGCGAGCTTAGAAGAGTGTGCGCGCTCGCGTTTCTCGCAAAATACACGATAAACTTCACGTGCAAGAATATCCACGATACGAGTGTAAACGATATTTGCACGCTTGCAACTTATCCCAATGCGCACGCTATGCTTATTGCTTATAGTTATAGCTTAGTAAGTTACCAAGTATATATTTACAGTTAAAATTGAGCATGTTATGTATACGTATGAACTTCGAGCAGTAAATTTTGTAATACCTTCCAACTTAAAGTAGTATAAATCTCTTTTTAGGAACAAGATTATAAATATTATATATAAAAAATAATTTAATTAATTAACATTATGATGTCTTAATGTAAATTATTTTTAGAGAGCAGATAATTATTTCTCTCTAATTTTAAGTAAAATTACAACGGATTAAATTACAAAAATATTTAGCTGTTCTAGTCTCGGAAACGGAAAAAGGTTCGCCATCAGACGACCCTGGGAATATTCAGAAATTGTCAACATCTTCGGGAATTATAGACACTTGGAAGCGTTTAACCAAGCGACAATAACAGTTTCGCCAAATGAAGGTTCATCGGTCGATTGCGTGACAGTTTAGCGCCGTTAATAGAACACACGAGCCTCCGCAAGTACGAGTGCGACACTCGTAAAGCTTCGTCCGCGCTCGCGGCGATGGTTATGAGGAGAACGATAGGACTGGATGAGAAAGCCAGATAACGTTTCTAATTTCCGAAACGAACCACCACGCCGTAGCCGCAAAACACTTGCCCGCGATGTCGAATTCGTACGATCGAACGTGCTTCCTACCTACGGCCGTTTACTACAACGCGCCATTTCCCGCGCGCGTCGCTGAAACCACCCCCTCGATTACACATCAATGAGCAATAATAAATCATTGCAAATTCAAAACAATCAATCTAAATTTCTAATACAAAAACAAGTCAGAAATATACATTTGGAAATCTATAGCTAAGAATGCATATTTTAAAGGGGTAGCGTTTCCGACATTCCTCGTACTGTGTAGATCGCCATCAAGTCACGACAAATCCGCGAATCCTGATGCGAACTGGATGGCATCTGCGGACGATCTTCGCGAGATCGACTATGGCCTCGCAGTAAGTCTCGGGGCGAGTAGACAATCCGCGTTGTCCACGGGGGTGTGTGTTTCATAGAGTTAGACGCGCCATTCGTATTTGCCGAGGGTGGCGGTGGCAGCGGCACGCCAGAGTGCGGGTTGTATCTCTAACTCTCGAGCGCCTATAACATTCATATCTATATCCCACGTACCGGGTGTCCAATAAATCTATTACCCGCTCCCGTGGGGTTGAAGGCGACGGGCGCCATACAAACGGACACGCACACATACGCATGCGCGTGTACCGTCCATATGGAGACCGTATGAAGGATCGCTTGGTCGCGCGTCTATCTCCGTTATGACTTCCAAGCCGAGAGGGCACATCGCAAAAGAAGCGATCGCGTCTTCGTTGCCTTTCACCCCCCCCCCCCCGAACTTCCCTCCCGACGCCTCTCGAGCGGTATTCATATTCGTTTTCGCGACGGCTTGCGTATGGAAGTTTCTGTTTTCGTACCTGACCATTCCTACTGTCTGGAAGACGGGTCTCTATTACCCGCGTCGTCTCCTAATACTGAGTTAGTGATGTGAGATGCCAGAGGCGAAACATAACTCAAAAGAGTCGAAGAAACTGCAGGAATTAATATAAAGTATTATTTGTACAGAAGTATCAGTATCATGAATTACAACACGCTTTTCAATTATTAAAGTTTTCCGTGCGTTCATGTATTCGTTAGGGAAAAAACCCTAAAAAAATTAAGTGCCGAATTTTTATATGGTGTATGTAAAATGTATGTACATGATACTGCAATAGCATACTTGTGATGCAATTTTTGATGCCGCTAATTTCACATTTATTATATGAACGTTTTCAAGCGCTCGCGCTCGCGCATGCACCGGATATCAGTCGCGCGATTATCGGGTGGCCGTTGCGGTGGTGGAAGTTACTTTGCCGGTATTTTTCGCGGAGGCGATTCAGCTTTCGAGGGCGGCGATAATCGCGTAGCGAACGCGTAGTTGCTCGCGGACTCGCGAGGCGAACGAAGAAGCGATCCGGTAGCGAGCTGCAGGGGAGAATCGCTGAAGAGCAAGGCGATCTCACCGTGGGGTGGAAGAGCACGGTAATACTCACGACGGAAACTGGGCCGGAAGGGGAAGGGGGGCGACCGCCCGGCTCGCTCCGGAGAATAAAACCCGAGAGATTGTCATTGCGCTGAAGAGGTCCGGGCGTACAGCAATGACAGCGGCTGACGCAGCGCGCCGCGGCTACAGATCATCCCTGGATATTAAAAAGTCGGACCGCGCGACTCTCTTCGTCTTCATTCAGCGGCGACCACCCGCGGCCACCCTCTTGTCTCACTTTCGCTCTCTCTCTCTCTCTCTTTTTCTCTCTTTCTGTATGAGCGTGGAGAACCGATATCGCGAGGGTTGCGGTGGCCCGTCCCCGCCTTCTGTCTTCTGCTCTTGTGAAAACAATGGCGAGCACTTGACGATTTCGTGTCATCGACTCCCGGGAAATCGTCGTTTCCCCCGCGTCGTAGCGAGGTAGGCGGTTGCGACCACCGATAGGGTGGAAGAGGATGTAATTTCGATGAACTTGGATTTCGACAACGTAGACAAGCGGAGAGTGATCTCTGGACTTATGATGACGAAAGCACAAGGATCAGCGTCGAGTTTGAGTGTGCGGCTAATTAAATCGTTGTTCCTTTAATCGTTTAATTGAAGATGGAGAATCTTTATCAAAAAGATATATCTGAAAATACTATTTTTTGAGACCGTGATTATACATGTAGTTACTTTTTTGTTTTTCATTCTATCATAAACGAAATAATAATTTAAAAATGAATGACGAGACGTATCAAATCAAGATTATTTAATTCGAACTTGAGCAACTAGTATAGTTGTCAAAGAGATTCTGATTAGATTTTCCAGATGATCTCAACGTGAACAACATGTCGGCAGAAACTGATCGCATACTCGAGGGTTGCATTGATATTCGAACACCATGGCAGCTTAGAATCGTCTTTGTTAATGAACATATAATAGTACTGATAATGAGGATTTGATCTGCAACGTATCATGATCGTTGTTAACAATGATAATGCGCGCTTATTGTGTGCAATAAGGAAACACGTGCATGATGGACATGGGAATGGCTGAGTGAAATTTCTATGCTTTATATCTCTTTCTTCCTCTGAAATTGTAAATAATATTATTTATAATATAAGTGCACTATTTATATAAAATACTATGTACTATTAGAGATCTAAAAGAGATTATAATATTTACTTTATATATACTAAAATATTTTAAGTCGTACCCACTTGTATGATAATATCTTAGATTATTATATATAAATCTTTCGGTATATTTGAGATTTAGTATCAAGATAGAAATTCGACTTATGCCAGTTGAACAGAAAATTCTCCAAAACAGCCCGGACGCAAAGTTCCATCACGGGGGAAATTATTTTCGATTTCATTAACGCCATTTCCTCGAACGCATCGTTTCACATGCCTGTCGCAAACCCGCTGCTGGATGAAGCGACTGCGGTGGTTCTCTCGAGAGAAATGAAATATTTCCATCGGATCCGTCGCGATAATCCATCCAGTGTACGCGCGCGCCCGTGCATCGTTCCCGATTGCCTCTGATGCAGGAATTCATCAGGACGCTACTCGTGAAGTATTCAGGGACACATTGAATTAATACCGATTAGCTCGGCAACGTTCCGACAATACTGTTAATGGCGTCTGAACGGCGAACATCGCGCTGTTCTGACGCCCGTCGCATCCGAGTTATTTACCTTTACGAATCATTATTGCAAAATATTCCAAAAATAGCCGACGACAAATTAATTACGTAGAGAAAAGATCAGGAGAAAATTTCTCCTGAAAACACATAAAACTCGTATTACTCTTGGCGTTAACAAATATTCCTACCATCTCTGTGCCTCCAACTTACGCATTATAAATTTAACGTGCCGTTGACATACGTACTAGAATATCTCGGGGGTTGCGGGGATGCGGCATACCTGCCGCGGGTAAATGCAAGGGTTGCAATTCGGCGTGCTTGCAACCCTTAGTCGACCTTTAGCCGCGCTTTATCGCTCGTTTCAAGGGAAACTGGCCGCGCGCGCGCGCGCGCGAGGATGTGTCGCGGGTATGACGACGAGCAGGGTAATCGCATTGGAACATTGGAGGGTTGTCGAAAATCTGGTGTCAGTGCGGGGCCACTCGACGGGCCCCCGGGGCGGCTCGCGAGAGACGGATCGCACTGCGTCACGTCCGCATCCGTGTTGCAACCGCGCGCAATCCGTTGTTCGCGCGCGAGCGCGCTCGAGCGGACGCGATGTTCGTATACGCGGAATCATGCAAATGTATGACACGTATATGATGCTCGTGTGGCCCGTGACGTCTAGTGCCCTGCCAATGACGTTTACTGCAACCACGCCCTGTCCGTGCTCGTCCGGCGTCCATCCTGGACAGGCATCGACCTCCTTAATTACCAAGGATTCGGCTAACGATCCGGCCAATTACATCTTTCGAGCGAAAACAGTGGCGGCTTGTAATCGACAATCGGACGATGGATCGAAATGACTGTTTTCGCGTAATCCATGCCAGTTGCGACGATCACGCTCACATGGAAAACGCACATTTGTGTATCTCTGAGTAAGTTACGTAAATGGAACGATTTTTATTTATGATGTACATGTTCCTGCATGTATTTTGCGATTAATCTAGCTAAAATATTTTCTTAAATATAAATGATAAATGATTATGAATTTTAAATTGTATCCATTTGCTGGGAATATAACTTAATAAATAATTTAAGTATTTTTAATAAACAGTTAAAAGTATTCTTAATAAACAATTCAGTATTCTTAATAAACAATTGAATAAATTTCGGGAGAAAGGTATAATAATTGTGAGATTGAGGTGCTACATTAATGATGTATATCTACTATTGATTCGTATATTCGATAGCGTAATGGCGAGATTTGTTGTTGCGAAACATCAGTGTTAATGCACACATAAATGAAGGAATGGCGAATAATCAATAAACAGCAGATTAATGCATCTGTTTATTTGACATGCTCGTTTCATACAATTACGATGGATATAAATCTATCGTGTAATCACCAAGTCTGTATCTTACAGTTTCCGATTCCGGAAGCTGTAAGATATAGACTGATACAAAAAAAGGAAAAGATTCGCCGCGAATTGAGCGATCCGTTTGCAGGTAGCTTTCTTCGTGAATTAATATCTGATGAGATTTTTGTACGGCGACAACTGTTTGTGAACCATTCCATGGTGATGCAGAGTGCTAATAAATTTTTCACGCTGTGGCGGGACAAGAACAAGAAAAGAAGAAAAATGAGCGGTATAATTCAATTTCCTCTCCGTGGGTCGCGGATCTCTTAAAATACACACGCGAAGCGCTTCTGGTTTCATTAAACCCCGGAAATTTTGTAATCACTATTCGCAAATTTAGCTCGCAAGATTATCATTGAAGCTACAAGATATTCGTGTATTTGCGGTCGTTGCATCAAGTATTCCGCGCGTTTTCCTGTAAGCGATACATTGCTCTTCTTCATATTTCTAACATCTAACAAATTAAAAATTCTGATTAAAATTAAAAATTAAAAATTCTAATATATAATTTCACAATTTACATATGTAAACATGTATATGTAAATAATATATATAATGTAATTTACAGTAAATTTTGTGCGATCGGACGGATTGCTAAAAGAAACGCGAAGGGAACAAGACAGTATTCACATTTTCAGGAATTATCGGGACATGCATCTTGCTCGACGAGAGAATTTTCCGAAAGCGGTTGAACGTGGTCCACGACGTTCTCGCAGACACTCTTAAATTTGCGAGCCATTGTCGTGCACGGCGAAAGGAAGACGGAAGCCGCTCACTTGGCAGAAGTAGCGATACCGTGTATTATGGCGGGCAATGGGTGCGAGATAGAACTCGAAAGGAAAAGGGTGGAAAGAACGTGTCCGCGATGCACACGCGGGGCAGAGCATCGCATATGCCTCAGGGAGAGACTCCTGACTTCGGTTGGGACCAGAAACCGGCCATTGTTCGTTACGAGTGGCTATCTCGCCGGACATTTCCGTACCCGAGTACGTGCATACGCTCCGCTACACGCTCTCCCGCCAGATATTTTGCGAGGCTGGAAATTTTCATCGGGTGTATCGTCTCGATACACGTGGCCCGATTCATGAGATTACACGCGCGTAAAACGCGCACTCGCTCGAAAAAATGGAGGAATCGATGCGCGATTCGATACGCGGAAGAATGTACAATCATTCTCGCGCGGTGTACGTTGCGAAAGCACCGTCTACGAATAATGTTCAACGCTTAAATGTTGATTGTACGTGTTTTCTTTATAAAACAAGACCGATAAGGAACTTTTCACTGTAGGAAAAAATACAAGTTGCACTAGGGCAAAGGGCGAAATAACTATGAAGCGCGGGTGTGGAATTTACGAACACGCGCATTTATTCGCGCGAGACGATCGTTTATCCAGAGACGTCGAAGGTGAAATGGTACCGAGCGTTGCACGCCTTTTTCACCAGTGAGCCGCTGGTTCATGCTGGGTCTTGCTTTTACAAGAAGTTATGAGAGAGATCGTACGAACGTATCGCGTTAATCTACGCCATTTTTCGCGATGCTGGCTGCCGCTGGACAGCGGTCGGATGGCCCGGATGGATACCGGGATTTCCTTGAGCTTCCGCCGTTTTCAAAATCCCCTCAAAAAATTGTTTTGCAGATAATAAAATATGTGCCAGTCCTCTGGTTCTCTCCAGTTAACATATATATGTACATTGTGACTCAGAGATATCTTATTTTTATGTGCAGAATGGGCAACTGATTTTTTTGTGATGAAGCTAGTAAAAATCCGATATGCAATTTCGTGAGACGAGGAGATTAGAAGAAGGGAATGTACGTTTACATACGAAAAGATACATGGAGGAGGGAGATGGGGAAGCAGAGCAATTTAATCTCATTAAAGGATGAGTTTTTCCGCTCCCCTTTTGATGCACTTCTGAAGATTAACGTACGCTAATGATCCACGGAATTCACGATTCGCTCATAACTGCGAGAGCGTGAAGGGAGAGCGAACTTTTGTCAATTTAAACAAAGAAAGCTTTCAATAAAAATGGAAACCTAATACATGATTTATTGACAAGAGCATTTATTTGAAATAGATTGATATTGCGTATTTGCTTGTGCACGGTCTCTTTCCTTCCCTAAAAAAGAATTAGCTTGTGTATTGAAAAAAACACGTGCACACGGTGCAGTGCACATGGTGTACGTGCTATCCGAGGAGGGAAGGAACGAAGATTGCGGGTCTACACGGAGGACAATCTGTCAAAATCCACTACTCGTAGAAATGCGATTGATTATGATTTATGGCGAGTGTTGTCGGACGAACGACTACGGTGCGTCTTGTGATTCGGAAAATTTAATTTGTATAGGTCAGGGGGAAAGTTGACGAGAGAGGGCGAAAAACCCGCAGCGTTCATGGGAGTTCGGCTCCTTCGAGGGAAGGTCTTGGCTCTTTCGTTCCGAATATTACTTAGCTTTTTCTTGATTTCATATGAAAAATTTTCCGAGATTCAACAGAGCGATCTTACCGAGTTGATCTTGCGGAATTATTGTGCGCGCAGTACATCGCGAAATTTCGCGGGGGTCTTCTAATAAAGTGTCTTCGAATCGGATTACGGCGGCGACATAATGTTTCTGAATTCATATACAAAATGACTATAACGCGTACACATTGACATATTTATCGCGCACGAGGGTTGCCCTAGCGTAGGGCTAACGCTCAGACATTAATTAGAAAGGCGGAACTAATTACTCGATCCCTCGAATATTATGAATTAGCCTTACGCGTGTAATTCACCGACTAAATGCTGCGCGCGAATAAAGTGTCGCAGGGATATTAATATTTCATTTCGGTCGACTCGTTAAAAGTGCTCCATTTTCTTTAATTATTCAGGCGATTTATTTTGCGTACGCTAAGTGATACGTTCAGAAAGCAACAGCCGTTAAAGGAAATAACGAGTCGTTAAAAATTACGTAAAAATGATTTAGCGCACATAGTTTTAGAATATGAAAATCTCGTTATATAAAATAAATCAAGAGACACAGTGAAAAAGTTATTTTGTATTTATATCTGTACTCTCACAAATTCTTTTGCTTTTTAAGGTGAATTTGCTTCATTCAACGACATAAGTCGTAGATTATTTCGCTAGTGAAAAGTCATTTGCAGTGGTCCCCCACGTTTTTCAATTCAGCTCGCAAAATCGAATCTTCCCCGGAATTACTCGCCGCGACCGCCAGTATTTCGCCTGTGCCCGGCCAGCGCAGAAAACGAGGTCGATCTTATTCAATATTAAGAACTCACTACCACCACAGTCTGCACAATGCGTCTCACTATCGCAGCTGTCGACCTAGACGAGCACGCCAATTGATACCCCGAAGGACTCGCGAATAGTCCCCTTGGGTCTTGCACTCCCGGCCTGCTCTGTGTGTCCTTTCCACGATCCCACCGAATTAATTCCACACAGAACGCTTGCCGCCCCTTCAAGTATGTTTCCCGCCATTACAAAT
The DNA here is from genome assembly GCF_003672135.1 of Ooceraea biroi. Lineage (NCBI taxonomy): Eukaryota > Metazoa > Arthropoda > Insecta > Hymenoptera > Formicidae > Ooceraea > Ooceraea biroi. The sequence continues at coordinate 7,472,301 of NC_039506.1, forward strand.
ATCGTATTTGTATTGTGATAAACTCTATTTTTGCAACATTAGAAACAATAAGTCTATGTACATATTACATAGATTAAACAGATTTCATTTTATTGTAATATATAATGACGCAATATTGCATAACTATAAATATGACAAGAGAATTTGTAATACTTGAAATCTAATACAGTAAATGTAATAATGTAACATATAAATGAAAATCTAATACTAAAGTAAAATAAAATGTAAATTAAATATACAGTAAAATAAATCTGATATGAAATTAATTAACAATTTGCCTAGAAATTATTTTAAAGACTTGGTAATTCTCATAACTGCATCAGTCTATTGCACAGTATAGGTTTGTGGATACCGCACAAGTTTTTTGGGGTGAGTTAAGATTAAGATACCATAGGATACCTTGAGATATCCTGGTGAGCGTATAACTGAAGGAAGGAAATGACCGCTTTATTAGCGGCTGAATGAACAGCGGTTAATTTAACAGCTTGAACGTTTAATGATCGATTCGCTGGTTTCACGCACTGGCGTCCCTTCAGCGAAAGCTTAGCTATAACTCGCGCGCGCACTAACTCTAACGTCGAATTAAACGAACCGCTCGCACTTAATCCAGCGATTAATGGCTAGCCGACACGATCTATTAGCTTCACCGCATTCTACAGCTACGACATTACGACTCGCTCGTACCGTACGACGAAACACAACATCGTAATCGTAAGCATAATCATCGCACGATAAGATTGAGAGAAGAGCATGAATATGTGGCAGATCTCTTATTACTTTTAACGATTAAAATAATTCTTGCTATCCAGCAAGCCGAGAAACCAAGAAATCGGTTATAACTTCTTGAAGAAGGCAGAATAGTCTTTACTAGCTTTTACTATTTTGTTTTCTACTGATTAGAAGAGAAGTCCTTTATTTCAAACAGCTTTTTCAGGAAACCAGTAAGAAAGAGATAATTACTTAAGAAAGGTTGTTAGTAATAAAGATGAAAAAATTAACAATACCGTGACCTCCGATGCCGTGACGTTGCGGAACGCCTGCGTTGCGACGCCACGTGCAGATCGGCTCGCGGGAGCGACGTATAAATCGCTCGGGCAGAAATTCAGGCGGCCTCGCTGAGAGAAATGTATATCGGCCCGTAGGTAATACACCACCGGCGAGCACATCACGCGCCAAGATGGACGATAATCGTCATCTTGCCGGTAAGGGCACTCAGCCCGCCACAAATGCATGCAAAGAGACCCGATGCACTCTCCATAAAATCCCGTGTTATACGAGATCACTTAGGCAAGCCCTGCCTAACGACGGCTCGTTACCTTACAGCCTTGCTTAATCGCGCTCCTACCAAAGCGGCGAAACTTCGTGGCCGCTTCTTTATGCGCATTTTCGCCACCCTGTCGCAGCTCGTGACTCGAGCGATTCATATTTGGACTTCGACTGGTGCAAAGTCACTATCGCGCAGCTCACGGAGAGATGTAAGTATTAATAAGGCAACGATGTACGTGTTGTAATATCGATTGAAATCAACGGGACGCGTTATTAATGCACACGAGTCGTGTGGCGTGCTGCTCGTTCCTCGTCCTGATTGACTCTGTAATATTAAACGCAATCCAAGTTGGCAGACGGTTAACCCGGCGATGACGAGATTCTATCGAGGTAAACGACTCGTCGAAGGACCGCCAGGTAGATTAAACTTAAGCAATTTTGGAGATTTCGTTGGCGATTAATGCGAGAGATTGACCGATTATTAATTGCTGATTAATTTCGGATCGAGCGCATTCCACCGCAAACGCGGGCGCTGGGAATTACAAGCGCGGCTGTACGTGACGCATCACATTAATCTTTAACAAGATGTGATTTATACCCGAATCTGTCTAAGAAAATAGCTTCTACTAACTAATAAGTAGTTGGGACAATCTTTGTCAACAAGAATCGTCATTAAATGATATATAACGTGATTATTTCTTCAATAATGTAACAATTACTAAAGAATTCTTGTCACGTTACTAAAAAGATGACAATAATTTTTTTATTAAAAACTGACGGGCAACACTGAGAAATCAGCATAACTTATTAATATTTAGCAAGCAGTTGGTTCAGTAATTAATAAAATTTTATATATACTGATTAGTACATTGACAATGCTCAGTAATTACGCCTTTGTATTAATTTAATTATAGTCTCACGATATCTTATTGCTTCGGCTTTATATGCCATTTTTTCCGGCGACGCGACGTACTTGGCGTGTCGCGCGACTCGAAATTTGTTTGCCTTGTTTTACGACGGGGACAGGTTGCATCGGCTGTCTTATTGGATTCCGACACAATCACGGAGAATGAGATACACATGTGCGCGAAAAAGTAGATCTGTCGCGCGTATATGTCACGGTACCCTATGCCCGTCCACATCGCCTTCACATCTGGTTTTGTATTTCTGTACTTGCGCCTCCACAGCAGGATGCAGACTGCTAGGCTAATAATAATAACGACAAATAATTTTTTCAGATGTAGTTCTCGTTCTTTTTTTCGTTATTACAATTACTGTGCAACGCGACTACTATTCATGTAAATCATTATGTAATATTAATAATATTGTGTTTTGATCATAATTATTGTCCATACAGTTAGACATCAACTGATCAGTCAAGCCATTTCTTCATCCACCTGAAGCATCACTTCGGTACTTTCGAGTCCCATCTTTCTCAGCGTTATCACGAGCACGACTACTCATCCCCCGTCAATTTCGCCAGAGGAAAATACAATCGTATGGGACAGAAGAGTGGCAGGAGGTAAAAGGAAGGTGAGGTAACGGCGGGAAAGCGGAGGTAGGAGGTAGCGCAGGACGAATAGCAAGCAGCGTCTCGTGGGAGTGTGCACCAGGTGCCGGGTTAACCCCTGCGGCTTAGATGTCTTTAGGCGGGCGCGTTACCCTGTCGCGCCGTAACCAGAAGGTGGTAACCAATCGGTTCGTAAGGTCGAGCTAGGGTCGGCTAAGAAATTCGAAGGCGGCGGAACGAACGAAGACGGCGAGAAACCGTCTAGACAGACGAGAGCGTGTGTCCCTACGTGACCGGGCAGAGTCATTCTTCTTCGGGGGTGCGTTGTGCGAGATGATCCGCGACTCTGCGACGCGAGGTAGCACTTCAAGTGATTCCTCCAGCGGTTGGATTCCTCCCGCAATTTTACGAAATCAGATCGAGTTGGTCTTGTTTAACAGGACTAATATTACGTTTTTAAGACCTCCGGTAATTATCGTGTTTGGAATTTCAAGTTTTATTAAGGAGAAAAGTTTTTGACAAATTGAAAGAAGTACATCGGCGAATGTCTCGAAACGAAGATGCTGTTAGAGCGAGATAGAGAAAGGAGTTCGGAACACGTTCGCACAGCAGTGAATTTTTCAGGGAACACCGTACGTCATGAATTATCCGCAGAGTCATCGTTGCGAGGTTCAAAGCCTCGCGCAGTAAAACAGCGCATCCTCGCCGATGAATTCTTCAGTGAAATTCCATTTCCGCGACCGTTAAGTCTTCACAGTGCGCTCCCACGTGACCCTTAAAAACGGCGAATAAAGTGGTGCTTCTGGACATTAAAAAAAAGGCGAATGCAACAAGGGCGAAAGGTAAACGGCGACTGCTTGCGGCTACGTGAACGGAATGGAAACCGCGGCGTAATGGTTAATAATCTCGACGGCTTGTTTATGACGTCTACTCGCCGACTCTCTCTTGTTTACTCTCTTTCGATAAATTCTCGTTGCGCCTGCGATTATCGCGCTTTCTTCATCAATTATATCGTGATGGCAATTACACTTTTGATTTCGCCGGAATCCTTTAATCTTTTCAGTTTTTTATTGCGTAATAATCGCCAGCGTATCCTGGAAGCAAATCGTTCGTCTATTACCAAACTCTATCTTCTAGCAAAATATTTATCATCTATCGCGAAGTAATATTATAACGTGGCAGGCGTGAGGCAAGCATGTAGGCAATCCCGCGGCTAACGGAATCTCGCGGCATTTCCCAAGGAAACATATGGAAAATTGAATAGTGCATCGCGGATTAAGGAATAATGTCATCCGGTTTCGCCGGCTGCAGGATGAAGGAGCCGCGCCCGTGGTGGTAAGGTCGGACGGGGTCTCCGCGCGCGCGGACCGACTGGGAAGGTTGGCTGACGCGGGGCTGAATCCCCCGATGAGCGCGGAGGGTGCATCGTGCAGCAACGTCGCGCGCGCGAATTCGGCATCGACGGCCCCGTAGCTTTCACCTGCATTTTCCACCTGTCCTACCGGGGCGTCACTCTTCCTGGCTCCACCTACAACCCTCCTAGCAACCAGCGCACCCCGTCCAACGACGTCACGGGCTCTCGCAGACTCCCATTGGCCGCGTCGTATCGACGCGGCCGCGAACCCGCCACCGTCGCCGCCGTTGTATTTTATTATTTTACTTACCTACCCTACGAGAGACGACGAGACGGCGACGCGGTGGCGGCGATGCATGCGCTCCTTTTCCGTACTCCTTTTTGCGACGCCCTGACGATGTTGCACGCGAACCACCCGGCCAGGAGGGAGGTCGCCTCGCTCGTATCTCCGCCACGAAAATGCAACCCCGACCATCTTTCTTTTATTCCGTCGCCGCCGCTGCCACCGCGCTCCCCGCTTACTTGGGGAAGACAGCGGGTGAACCTCGCCTCTCTTCTTCGTCCTGGCTCGTAGCTCTCGCCCCCGCCTGGTAGCCTTGAGCCGCAAGAGCGTCCCACGGATCTCCGATAACATGCGGGAGCTGCACGAGATCCCGGGCAGGATCGATAGTTCCTGTTCCAATTTTCTTGCGGCCCTAATGTGGCCTCTCGATGCGGAATCGAGTCGGGGTCGCAATTTCTCCCTTCTGGCGAAACAGTCCAGCTCCGAGGAGTCAAGTCCGCCATTTTTCCCCTTCCTGCGGTTCTTCGCTCGTTTCGATAAACGAGATGGACTGAAGTAGCGAGGAAAAATGGTACGTAAGAGAGTCCTGATGAGCTCGCTCTTCGGAGACGCAGCTACCTGGACGAGAGAACGCATCGATTCGATCGTCCCAAGGTCGCTCGTCCGGGATCAAAAATTCATCGACTCGCGGGAATTCCTGCCGTGTCGACCTCATTCACTCGCAATGATGATGAACACAGGGAGAACATCGTAGCTCATCGCTCGGATTTCGCGGAGTCGACGCAGCGATCAAAGGTCAACCTCGCTCGACCTCGTCTTCGTCCTTGGAGTCGCTCGTATTCCACGTAGGAGACCGGGATATGGAGGCACGTACATCCGTATTTCGTCGAGGAAATGCCACCGCCGCCACCACCGTCGGATCTTCTTCCCTCCTTCCGTCCTTTTCGAGTTTGCGGCAGGAAGAGTTGCGGGGTAGGCGAAAGGGCGAGGTCGAGGGTGGAGAAAGGGGGCGGCAGGATTAAGGGCCTGAAAGACAGCGGGTGGAGAGGCGATAGAAGAAGTTCGCCGTCGTTGGTTGGCGTGTTGGTACCGCAGTGTCGTGTGCACACACATACACACGTACCCACGTACACACATACCCATACACACACGCACACGTACACAGTAGCGGCAGTAACACACGCGCGCGCTTTTAGCACATATGGGCGTATCAACGAAGGCGCGCTGCAACTTTCATGCCGTGCGAGACGGTCGGAAGATGGCTGCCGGGTAACAGCCAGCCGCGAATAAACCGGCAAATGCTTTCGTTCGCCGCCGCTTGAAGCTACCAGCTACCAGCACCGCTACACACACCGAGCCGGGAAAATCCATTTTCGATTTGTTCGCTGCCGCCGTCGCCGCCACCCCCGTCGTTGCCGCTGCTGCACGTCTACCATGGGGTATTTCTTCCGCGATGGCGGACGCGCTAGTAGTTTCCGGCGGTAGAGCGGTGCTCACTTTTATTTTAAGAAAAATTTTAAGATACGTCATAAGAAACACACCACGCAAATTCGCCCGGGTCCCGTTCATAAAACTACAAGGCTTGTAACTCTGGGTGAACAGAGAAAGAGAGGGACGTGCGGGCTGCTGTACGCGTGTTGTGCAATTTGCGCAACGTTACGTAATACGTGCCGTTCGTTGCGTTTTATTGCTCGGTTTTAAAGAAATATGTTGATGAGGTTCTCCGAGAGTAATAAGTTACTCTGGAATATGAAACAATTATTCTTATGTTGATAGAGTAGCTTCAAAGATGATTAAAATGGTCGTTTATGATCATGTTTGGAATGTTTGGAAATAAATTAAAATTTATATACGAAAAGATGTGTTCTTACCTTTCTTTTGCAATGGCTCTTCAAATATCTAGTTGTGCAGTTAATTACGTTTGTGTGGCGGTTGGTTCAATGGCGGTGGATTACTTTCCTTCCCCGTCGAATTAAGATCCGCGATAAGCCAACAATCAATAAGGCACGTACACACAATTCTTCCGGGATTAAAACTCGTCTTGCCGTCTATCGAAAATTGAATCTTTCGCTAAGGACTCAGGCGGATGGAAGTCGTAACCACTCTTCCAGCACGGGTTTAAAATCTCAAAGATCACGTTGTATCCCTTAGCAACTCAACTATTAATACGAGCACGAAATATATCTTACTCCGTTATCTTTCCTTCGCATGACATTTCCTCTACAGGTATCAATATCGTAATCAAGACTGCAATCAAAACCGTAAAGAGAAACGTCACATGCAGGGTGAAATGCGGTAACATTTCAGTAAATTTTAAGCTATAATAAATAAAGTTTCTAAATATGCACAAAGTTAATGAAACTATATAATACATCAATCTCTACAATGAAACTTGCATTTATAATTTAGATAATAATTATTCTTTTAGTCAATTAGAAAGTCACCATCTATTATCATTTTCTGAAATAATATTTTACAGAATAGATCAAATCGAGCGAATAATGCGGTTAAAATCTCACTATGTAGAAGCTCGCGCGAGTACGTAGAATGGTTCAAGTTTAATCGGCCAGCCTTTTTTCCAGAAATTTGCGTGGCGCGTCTGCAACATGCGCGAAAACTTGCGGCGTAATTTTCTCGGACAGAGGAGGACTTCACGTTCGTGAAAGTCTATAGTCTTACGGGACTTAGCGGCGCGGAAAGCTAGTCGCGCGCGAGTGCACGCCATTATTTATTTTCTTCAATAAATTCCGCGAGTTGGACACTTTAATCCACAGGGAATCTCCAAGTGCCTGTCAGTTAGGCTCGCGTACTTATTACTACTTAAGCGTTTAATGGACAAGTTATTATTCTGATATATTGGCTTTTAAGCTCCCTGTAGTTTCATTCGCAACGACTCGCAGGAATAACACCGAAGTATTATTCGTCAACCTCTTCTACTCACGCTAATTAATATCGATGCATCGATGCACATCACGACATGCCACCATTTTTCATGGTCTGTAAATGCTAATTAGAAATGTCGGATCCCATCTGACACTTTCATTAAGCCCTTTTTCTGACATTTTGAGTCGGAATTAATAACAACAAAGTTATATTATTAGTAGGAAAAACAAACTTTCGAATTATATTTAAATTACTGAATTTATATAGTACGTGGAACGTTCATGAAAGTTTCTCTAAGAACCTATCTTTTGAATGCTTGATTTCTAAAATCGTAATTTCAAGGAAGGTCAAACAGATTTTTTAAATCAATGTAGAAATATTAACTTGATAAAATGACGTCATAATAAAATAAAATTAGAAAGAAAACTTGTAGATTAACAGTAGATACCATACTATAAAGACTGGGAATGTGTCACTTTTCACAAGGACGTTCTATCCATACGATTTCGCATTCTCTTCGCGACGTTGATGCGCTTGTGCTATAAATGGTGATTTCAAGAGCGAATAATTTCGAATGCGAGCATGGGTAGCGGCACGTATTTGCGACAGCTGAAAATGTGTCCTCCGCGCGACGTGAGTACGCGTACACTAGCGAACGGCATTGGTCGTGCTCCCTTTTTCAAGTTTCGCGCACCGCGGGACTCGATTTTGCATGAAATTCACCGCTACGTGTGCAATCGCAAATGGGCGTCTCTCGACGAAAAAGCGAGGATGAAACTCTTAACGTCGGCCTACGAGACTTGTTGGAGACTGATAACGATTGAAAATGTCGAGCTGAAGTACCGTAGGAAATCTTTCCCTGAATCCCGAACTTGTTGTCTTCTTTCGTTAAAATATTTCAATATTATTTTACTAAAAGTTGCATACTTGTAGCAACATTCGACAATGTAAAAGCAAAAGAAAAAGAAATCAAGAAGCGTACAAATCTCCAAAGAAGACAACAGAAAGAACAAAACAATCGTTACCATTAAAACACATGAAACTTTCAATCAAAGCAGCAATAAACAATAATAAACAGCAACAAGCAACTTCCTCCGATACTTTCTCGGCGATCCAACTCTTTGACGCGAGTGCGACTCCCGTAAAAACCTCGTCGCGGGAAGGGTGGACGCGCCACTGGGGGATGAATATCCATCGGGGGATCGGGGAACAATCCCATCCAGCGCGGATTGCTTGTTCGCTATTTAAAAGTGTCCTCGGTTAGCGGCGACGGGGTAATTAAGGCCCGAGTCGGCATGGCGACCGGGCCTCGAGCCGATCGAAAATAGCGGCGCGGCCGCTTTCGTCGTCTCGGCGAAAGTGGCGCTGTTTAATATTAATAAGCCGGGGCGGCTCTGCCCCTGGCAGGCACGTAGATGCATATCAGACCCGGCATTACGAGAAGACGGCACCCACGTCGCGTCGGGGTGGCCTGGACCGCCGCGCGAGACTTCTTCGGTCCCGCGATTTGAATACTCGCTCGCGCTCGCGCTCGCGCCCGCGCCGCGCGTCAGCTTGCACCCCCGCAAAGATATCTGTATTCGAGCTTACGTATACGCTAGCTGCTGATCCTCCATTGATTACTGTGAAATGTTGTACTTTTTGTACGTTACTCGCAGTTACTCGCGACCGAAAGTTTGGGTATTCATGTAACTTTGCAGAGAATTCAGTGTAGAAGCTATTTAATTTAATATTGTTTAAATTACATTTGCCTTCTGATGTCTGATTAGTATTTTTACATTTAAGTCTTACTCTACTCGTCACGATGTGTGAATTATTGAATAAACTTTTGCTATCATATATTAGCATTTTATATTGCAATAAATAGAAAACATTTTCTATCTAAAGAGAATGATTTCTTATTTTATAATATTTTATGTACGGTAACTCTTGAATTATAGATATGCATGATTTTCCGTTAGTACTGACTCAAATTCATTGTAACTTTATTGAAAATCTATGTGAATTGTAACAATTGAATATTTAATTACACTGCTCACGATATTCTCGGCTGCCATGAAGAAGACAGCGACGATGGGGAAAAATAAGGCATCGAGTTGGATGCATAGTACCTCCCAACGGCACCGCCGTCGTTGTAGCTTTGTGGAAAAGCCTCATAAAACGCTAACCGCATCGTGAGCATGTACGAGCGCGAATGCATTAGAGGGTGGGCCCCTTTTAACCAGCCGCGAGCGATTGATCGAGCAATTATCGGTGGGGGCGTACTTATTGGCACAATTTCTTTTATCGCGACGATCCCAGGTGCATTCTTTAGTCGCGGAGATGGACCCTACGTCTCGCGAGAGGGCCGTCGAAAAGATAGAGAAAGAAAGTACCGTAAAATGGAGACGAAAGAGGAGCGAAGCACGAGAGGGACAACGCAAAGAACAGAGAGATAGAGGTTTCGAGGAAGATAGGAAAAGAGAAAGACCTCGTACAAGAGAGATGGCGAGAAAGAAAGAGGGAGAGCGAGGTGCAACAGAGTTTGTAACCAAGGCTCAAGAATGAGAGAGGAGAACCAGCATCAGGATTGCGTAGCGGGGTGGAAGAGCTAATGGGAGCGAGCGAGAGAGAGATATTGAGAGCGACAGAGAAAGAGGGAATGAGTGAGGGAGCGAGAGGAGACAATGAACGGGGGAGTTATCTGTAATGGAATAAGTTGGCAACAATAGCGCATTGTTTGGCGGGACGGTCGCATCGTCGTCTGTTGACGGACATTATCGCCGGACGTTGCGTTTCCGGCGCAACCGGGAACGTCCTCGTCCCGTCAGAAGACGACGTGTCAACCGGCATGATTCCGCGCGTTCGGAATGTATGCCACGCGTACCGCTGCCACCGTCGCCGTTGCCGTTGCCGTCGTCACAGCATCGCGCATAGCACCTACTACTACCTGATGAGAGAGAGAGCCGACCATTCAAATTCGCGCGAAGCGCACCAAGCTATCGAACTATTACATGCTGCGAATAGAAACACGGCCGCTGCCTGCTTAAAACGAGCGCGAGACCCTTCGCCGATTGTCGAGGCCTGCCTTTCGGGCTTTCCGCGGCGAGTCAGCGTGAAAGGGCTGCAGCAATCTTATCGCGATTCGTTGAGCGAATTGTACATTTTGATTTTTAATCTTTATTCTTCTTTCTTTTTATTTCTGAAAAGATGATTGGAATTAGTGAGTTCGAATAAAGTTTGAGAAATAGGTATTGATGGAAATATTGCCTGATGACACGTTCCTGAATTTTGGAAGCTTTGTAGCAAATAGATGTTAAATATTTTTGAGGAGAGGCTCCTTGTATTTTCTCATGGACATAATAATAAAAGATTTTGCGATAACAGATCTGGGAAGGCAAGATAAGTTACAAGTAAGTTTCGTTCCAAAGCTCTTTCATGGAGTAGAAGAAGTTAATATTTACAATCAACTTTACAACTGAAATATCCTATTGAAATATTCGGAAAACATGCAAGCGTTACTTTTATTCTGTGAATACAAAACACGATATTTTACATACGACTTTTCCACTGTGCAAAGCGCGTCGATTAAATTCACAGGACGTGCTTTGTTATTGCGCGCAGAATTAATTCGCTATGGCGGAAGCTAAGCGAGAATAATTTAAGTAAATCAAGAACAGCTGTCAAGATCGCGGTGAATCCGAAACCGTTCGCGGATGCGTAATACAACTGCGGAACGGCCGAGTTTGCGAGGGTGTGGGATATAGCCGCGTCTTGGAGATTCATCCCTTAACGCGGTAATACCACAAACAGACATCCGGGACGGATTAAGGCGGCAACCCCTTTGCTTGCAATCTTTACTTAGCAGTCAGCCTTCCGCGTGTAACGACGTGCCGGCTAAAATCCCTTTAAAGACCGTCAGTAAGATTCGATGGCGGGATTTTCTCCGAACTTACCTGTCTTTACAAACCACCTAAAATCGCCTGGAATCGCGAAAGCGAGAAGTCACCTTTCATTAAGTTCGCCCGGTGACAGCATTTCCGGTTACGATTTATTGGATGTGGATACTTACTCGCAGACGTTCGCGACATGCTTGAAACATGTACGCATCACGGACTCCGGTCTCGCGTATTTCGCGATCGATCATAAAGCGATTTTTATATGGAACGGGTAATCGTCCGCAAAACCTATTATGCTCTCGCGACTGATAAATCAGGACAAAGACCGCGGCGATACGCGAGAAGCGCGCCGGGAAAATTATCCGGCACGTTCTACAAATGGCTTTCCAATTCACGCATGCAGATTTTATATTCACAGAATCCATTCGCGACCTAAATTGCTACATAAAAAGACTGGAGAGAGACAGATGTCCGCGTTTTCCGAGTGTATCTGTCGTGATACGATTCCGTCGTTGATAGACAGAAATGAATAGCAAAATTGCCGCGTACGTCACCCTGCAACCGTTCGCCGTTATCGTCGTCGTCGTCGTGCAACTTGCAGCCCGCTTCAAGCTTGCGATCTTTTCGCGGCTCGACGGGGATGAACGGGGCGAGGAAATGAACGGAAAGTAGAGTGGAGCATGTCGCCGGCATTACCCGGCCTCTTGATGTGTATAGGTGCAAAGCGGATTATAAAGGAGTTAAAAGTATTAAAATCACGATGTATTTTAGCTCGCGCGATGTCTGTGTTCCGGAGCGGAGCGTTTCCCCGTTTCTCTCCTCTGAGAATGAGAGACCACCAGGCGGGGGAGAGAGGACGAAAGACGAGGAAGTCGAGTGCGACGCGAAGTAAAGGGACAGAGGGATGCCGCGGGGCTGGAACTCCGAGAGGCAAAAAGGGAGTTCCGAAGGAGAGTAGGTGCAGGAATGGTGGCGGGAGAGGGAACGAAACCGAGAGGGTACGGAGTGTATAAGTGCTCCGCCTGCAGAGACGCGAGAGATGAAAGGCGCAGCGCGCGCTCGAGGACACAGATACATTTGCCGGCGAGAATGCTGAAAAATAATGAAAAAAAGTGACGCCAAGGCTGGATAGCGGGAGGAGGAGTGGAGGCTTACCAATCGGGAAGGGGGAAATGTCTACGGAATTTTCCACGTGACGACGATGAGCGGGGAAAAGAAGGGCGGAAAGGGCAGACCGCGTTTTCCCGATGCGCCGACCTGGAAAATCGCCGCCACTCGAGCGCTATCGGACACTAATTATGAGGTTTCGAGTGTGTCGAGTAACGAGGGATACTTCGGAGGAAAGATGATCGATCGCTTCGCGAACTTGGAATACCATCCTTGCGAAAAACAAGGACCGAGATACGTTGAAATAAATGAGATTTCTGTATGAATAGTCATGCACTGCGTATGAGCGGAATCTTTTTCCAAGATGCTTCTATGGAGCTTTGCTTCAAAAAGAGTATCCGAATTTCCTTGAAAAAAATCGCATGTACTGAAAGGCAAGGAAACTCGCGTCAATCTCATCAAATTAGAACAAGACGGATAAATTTCTATTCGTAGATTTGTAAATTGAACGTTTAAAAAAGACATGCTGACTATACATTTTATTTTTTTTAATTTAAGTAACTGTAAACAATAAAGGGAAGATCCAAATCGAGAGTCTTATTTGACTTTCTATTGTCGCTAACGCAAACTTTTCTATTTTCTTGTCCTCGGTCATCGCACCGAGACGCGTAAAGATCGCAGATCCAATACCATTAGGGCCCATGCGAGCGACATATCCGCATACGGTGAACGCACGGGACTAAACTGCGACGGGCGAGTTATGGGGTTGTGCTCGTAGGACGGCGGATGTGCCGTGGGATCACCATAAGACGGGATATTTCGTGAGGCCGTCTACGCGGCTGACGCCGCCTGCGACTGTATAGGAGTGCTCGTTCTGCCCGTTGGGAATTTCGACGAATCACCCGTTATATATCCGGGGTGGGTTACCGGGCGAACGACTGGAAAATAATTTGCCCTTCCCCCGCACTCTCTCGTGGGGAAAATGACCAGAGAGGCGCGCGAGAATATACGCTCGCGAGTTGCCCCCTTTTTGCTCTCCCGATGATTCTGGTAACTCCCCTGTTTGTTACCCCCGTATTTTTCCCGCGCCTGCCATTCACAATCTGTACTCTTACAGAAACATAAAATTTTAATGGACATGAGTAACGCATTATTATGGACGCGTGTATTCGCGTTTTATACTCTAACATTATTATGAGTTAATTTAATTTAATTTAACTTGCTTTGTTAATGACATATGATTTAAAATGTATCTTTATTGTACCTACACAGACGTGTATGTGAGAGTGTCTCACGTGAAGGTTCGTACTATTTGCTCGTAGCTGGGAATAATTAAAGCCAGGTATACTCGAAGGGTCTTGTAACACGTGCATGATAGCGCGTCGCCGTCGCGATACCGACGCGCGAGTTGTATGTAATCAGCGGTATTAGCTCCTGTCGTGATACGGTAATTTCCTGAATTGTCAAACACGCTGACAGTTTGATACTGTTGCATGCGCGTAACGCGTAGATAATCGAATGCGCACAATACCGAGTAATGGAAAAAACATCGCCGTCACAAAACTGCGACTCGCATAATCGCCGCGGTAATAACAGTCTCATACACAGTTTCACTTGTACGATCAATATGTTATTCCAATTTCACTACAGTTTTAATATGAAAATTTCTAATTACCAAGAATAGTAATTTTGTACATTTAAACATAAGAAAATCTTTTTTACATAATTAAATAATAGCTAAGTAAAGCCGCATGATTTCCTATGGCTATATATTTTGTACATAAAATAATATAACAACATGCACAATGTACGTTAAAACATAATGCACAAAACAATGTGATTGTAGGTGTGCGAGTGTGTTAGTGACATGGAAAACCGTATGATCTTAAGTTTTACGATAGAAGGCAGGAAAGAATCGTATAAGGCGATCAGGCATCGAGATATCACGACATCCGTTTAATATCGGAAGAGCGAGGGGCGGATACGAGCTGCTATAGCAGGCAGATTTTAATCCTTGTCGTACCAAAGAAGGGAAAGGAACGACGCTGAAGTGACTTGAAGTCTCTTCAGGCGAGATGCTTAATTCCACCCCGTTCTTCTGTAACCACCCTTCGGTGCCTTTCCCCTATTTTGCGCTCTCCGAGGGATAATCCTGTGTTCTTTAATTCTGACTTGTCGAATGGAGCGAATATTGTCTCTAAACGTTACGCATCGCGGTGGACCGATGATATGTCGACGAATGGAACAATTGAAACTAATCGATGAGGATCAACTAGTGACTGCAGAATTTTCCGGTTTTTATCAAATCTCACACTTTAGGGAAATAAAATGTTTAACTAGTTAATATTTTTTAGATTTTTTCTTTCCATTTTCTACCACCCGTGTTAGGTATGCATTTGTTCGATATCTAAAAAGAAGAGGGAAATTTTATAGAAAAATATAATAATAATAATTCCACGGATGACCAAATATTTCGAAGTTGCTATAGCCATTTCTCCTGATTATCTATAGCATTCTATAAAACATGGCGGGCACGAGGAAACTTGTATGAAAACTATACGACGTTAACTGGCAAGCCAAAAGTTCTAAGTAAATCTAAATTTTAGTTTCTGTAGTTCAAGCTAAATATATCTGATATTTATGCGGAACTGATAACTTATGAACAAATTTTCAGCCAGTAAAGTTTAAAATGGAAATATTGTCACAATTATGTTGTTAAACTTCCTATTACAAATACAACTAAAGCTCATCATAGACTGATAACACAGCTTTGCGGCCAAGTAACGAAATTGGAGCAATCGATCATCTCTCCCATGTAGCCATCTATCCCAGAATTATTCTAATTATTTCTCAATTTTACATTTGAGCAATAAAACGTCAATAATTGCTGGAGATAAGTAAAAGTGAAATCAGACAATTACTACGCTGCAATTATGTGATTCGATACATACACATTGTGACAGAAATATGGATTTGTAATCGTGTTTGCATGAGTTAGAAATGAGAGTGCGCGCGCAAGTAATTCCGAAAGTAAATTCTGGGCAGAATGGATTGAAGACGATGCGGTGATACGAAGAGCAAGCGCGAGGAATATCCCGAAGGAATCAAGCGGGATTTTGTCGTCTCGAAATCGTAAATCATTTCGACCGCGACGCAGGCGTACCGTCGTATAGCATTCTGGCGATAAGTATCGCCGGCTGCCGGTTTATCCCCCGTCTAATTACGCGAGCATCACGCAAACCACCGAACGAAAACGGATCATTAGCGTGAACATCGATATTTTAATCCGCGATTGTTTCCAATTACGCGGAAGATCCCTGTTATTAAAGCGGTCGCGCCTGCGTATGTTTCAATTGCTGTCACAACAAAATTAATTACACGCCGACTTAACCGCGAGAGTCGCGAACGCGTTACCGTTTACATTCCATTACGCGATAATCAAGTCAGAATATATCGATTACTGCACATTCAACGTATTTTCGCTCGCCAAACGCGCGTACAATGCGTGATACAATAATTCATGCATAGAGGCTGTCAATACGCACGCTGATCAATTTCCTGGCACGCGGAAGCACGTACCTTTTTTTTAAAAAACAAATATTCATGATTGTATGCAGCTCAGGAATAACTAGGAACAAAACAAACTCTGGAACGTCGATTCAAAGTATAGAAAAATTTATAAAGCGAACAGTAATTAACTTTCCTATCGTATTACTCTTTTACTTTAGTAGATCAGTTAAGTTCTGCATAGCACGATATTAAAACGCAGAAAAAGGAAAAAAATTTTTCTTTAAATATCCGATACGTATACATGTATTAAATGAAAGGACCATCAATAAATTTATCTTTTTTACTTTGAAGAGTAACTAATTGCACGTCGAGAATTATCGGGTAGATATTTCGAACAGCATCGTTCACCAACCATCGCGTCTCTGGTTTTGCATCAACGCGAGAGGACCGAAGCGACTCCGCAGTGACAAGAATCGAATGATATCGAGTCGCGCGGATGCGGGAAACGCAGAAACATTCGGCGACTAAACGTTTATAGGCACTTAGGGCACTTTTCCGCGCGCAACGCTATATGAATAAGTGATAAAGCCGCGGTAGGACGAGGGGGCGAGGTCCGTAGTATAAATTCCAGGAGGTTGTCCTGGTCCCGGGCTCTCCCCAGGGTACACCACACCCTCAAAGCAACGGCATAAGGGTTATGCTTGATAGATACGGCCCGGCTAAGTGCTTATCGTATTTCGTTTAGACGCCGCCACACTCGGAGTTACTGCGATCGTCCTTGTGAACGCACCCTTAAGAGCATCGCGCGCTTAAAGCACGAGCCGCCCGACCTCTCCCATGTAAAATTTCAAGCGAATGGAAAATAAAATTCGTGCCACGACGCAACTCCCTCGGATGCAAATGTCAAGCGGAGAACGTTCTACTTGCTTACAATAGCGAATAAAGTCAGCGTAAACGGCGCATTAGTCCGGCAAACTTGCTGGTAGTGCACAGCGACAAAATCTTCATATTCAACTACATTTATTTCAATTTTATGAGAGAAACTTCAATCTGACATCAAGTCTCCTTCTCTAGCATTTCTTCCTTATTTTTTCACCAAAATTTTATCTTCATTAATCGCCATCGCAATTGCCTTGCTGATTATTACATTTCATGCATCACGCAATAGATCGGATAATTTTGATAATTCGGACGATAATTCTGTAATCAAGCATTGAGAAATAACCATCGATTCATCGAGAATAAGGACAGCGAAGCTACCCGGGAGAGTCGTCGTGGAAATCGAAGACCGTCTGAAAGCTTGTTAAATACGAGGCGGCGTCGCCTACAAATTTATTTCGGATTTGGCAGCGCGGCAGACAAAAACGAAGGAAAAATAAAACGAGAGGCAAGCCCGGAGCAGATCAAGAGTCGGGCGTAAGGTCTCATCCGAAATCGAAGGCACGTTATGGCGTATACCCCTTCGACGGTCGTACGGCGGCCTTAAGGGGATAAGGCTTCTTCACCTTCGTTCGGAAAGAGAGTCGCGTCTTTACGTGCGCGCGTTAGTTTCGTGTCCTGCTTACGGCCCACTGGGGGCCCCATTAAAATGCCTCGAATTGTTTACCGCCCGGTCCCGTGAGCGCCTCGCCTTGTAACATTCGCTGTAAACTACTCGAATTGTTTACCGAATGACACCCGCGTGCGAATATTTGCGAAATTAGGGACTCCTCGCGCGGTATCTCGCGTATTCCGCGCGACTCTCGCGCATATAAAGCGATTTCTGTTGCGGTGCCGTTAATAAAGACTGCTTGAATTATTCGTTGGACGAGCGCGACACATCGGACGCGAAAAATTCACGGCAATTTTGCGCATAGATCGGCATCGACCGCCTCCATTAACGCGGCCCAAGGATGCATTTACGCGAATCCCCTTTGCGCTCTACTTAAATCCGCGAGCGAATTCTATCAATTCTCGCTCGCGACGGACCGCTGGTAATGGCCGAAAGAGCTTATCGGTTATTAATGAAGCGAATAACGTTGCGTATCGCCACGAACGAGGGGGTAGGAGGACGGGCCCGTTTAATGGCTCGTTAGTCAACGAACGAAATTTGTGTCTGCTTTTCAGCGTGCGATGACTCTCCGATCGCGTTGCGAAACTCCGGCGATCAAATTTCTGGAAGAAAAAATATCACTTCCAAGTTTTCCTAAAATCTTGTGAGGCAAATCTTGCGATGACAGCGCGCTCTATGTACAGATGAGCAAATAAATTGCAAGAAAAATTTAACGCGATTCTGCGGGAGAGTCAGAACAGTATAATGTCTCTTTAGCCGCCGTGATTCACTTCCGCGTTTTGATTTTCCGGTCTGAGCCCGCTCGCTGAAAATCAGAGAGCCGAAGCCGTCATCGCCTCCTTTCCCGCCTCGTCTTTTCCGCTTGGGCTGATCGCGTATACACGCATGGTGGCTCGCTTTTGCTCAGGTTAACGCAAATGCGACGGGAACAAACAAACGGGGAATACAAATCTAGAGTGAAATGAACAATACCCGGGAGAGTTACTGCCTCCTAATTGAAACCAACCCCCGCGTACCATCCCGCACCCCCGCACGCGCGCTGAGCGTTTCCTCTTTCCTCTTTCTCCTGCCTCGCTTGCTCTGTCCTTTCCATCCACTTCCCGTATCACCCTTCCTCTCCTCTCCGGTCCCTCCGAAGCTTCCGCCCTTTTCACTCCCGCCTAATCGCCCCGCACAGATGCGCGTGCCGCATTTTCTCTCTATCCGCGTATAAAGCGTATAGTTTACGACAAAAGTTCGGCCTCGAGTTTAACAAAACGCCCATTGGCCCATTACGGTGCACGAGCCAATGCGTTTACATGTGCCGAATGAACCGAGGGGTATCGATCACGCGGATGTTGCGATCATCCGACGTCCGCCTCCGTACCTGCGTCATCGTCGTTGTCGTCAAAAGGACGCGGCTACATTGCGCTAATGGGCATTGCGATTGCTCGCCGGGGAGAGCTTGGTGGTTACGCGATTCGTATTGTACTACACATCGACGGTCTCGTGCTGCATTATTGACGTAACGACGTGGTAAAACACAAAGCCGAGAGCTTTAATTTGGCTAAACGGCTAAATGATTCCGCCAATGGCTGCCATTATATAAGAGTACCGTGATGATATTACTGATACTAATAGTGTTATTAATATTGCAATGCCAGTATACGACCGTTTATTAATAATTCATGCATTATTAACTATAATTATTACCGAGCCAATAGTAGTTGACTGCGAATAGTAATTCTGAATCTTTTCACTGGAAGATTATCTCGATTTACTTGTCGACCGAAATAGTATACATTTTAAAAATCTGTTGTTTGATGCTGAAGTCTTTTTTCTCAATATTATGGCATACGTTCTTCTCAGATGAGAATAAATTTACATCTGTATATAATTTAACTGAGGTTTACCTTTGCTTTGCAATTACCAACGAGGCGCTGTGCTATAAGGCGGATCGTATGAATCGACTTTCACCTAATCTAGATCGTTGTTCCTTATTTGAGCCTCGTATGTGCGAGAATTAACTCGTGACCCTTATTCTACGCGCTCGCGGGACTCGCTCGCATGGATTTCGGTTATTTCCTGCGAGGGCTGCAAACCTCGTAACGAAATTTCCTCTACGCAAGAAGTTTGCGTAAAACAAACTGCACTTCGTCCCGCTGTAAGAGACGCCGTGCGTGTGCACTGCCTTTCGCAGGTGCGTTTTAATCCACATTTCTCGAGGCAGTTCGGGTTTACTGTTACACTTGAAGTCGCTCGATTAAGTCTCGATTAATAATCGAGACGATCGATCTGCACGAAGGAGATTAATGGCTGATGGAAAGTGAAGTCATGCAAGAAAGATTGGAAAGAAGTGGATTACACGACGAATTGATGCGACATCCATCGCTAACGAAGACGCTCTCACGGAAAAAATAGCATGCTTTTCAATTTAGTACTTAGCAATTTGATTGGAATTGTGAGTTACTCGATATGAATGATTCGGGATGACCTACTTGCCAGTTCAATGATTAATCGTGCACTTGCGCGAACATTCTCAAATATGTATGTAATTATTGGATTTAACGAATGTTATATCGGCTGGTGAGCGATAAAAATGGGTACGCGAGCCGCGAGAAGATATACGCGCTTTTTTCATCAAAATCGATAATCGACGCGAAACAATCGGTGCTCGATCGAAATTTGTTACGCGAGACGTCGACGGGTGCAATTCAATTCAGCTGGCACGGAGTGACGTGGATCGTTTTCGCGAACGTTATCACCGATGATGACATGTGCATGAGCGCGCGTGCAAAAACGAGTTGCTAATCCGGCGCTCGTAGCCGCAAAAGAGTACCAGGTAAATTTAAGAAAAATACTAGTTGTAATCGTGATCAAACAATGACATGTTGATCTCTACATATGTATCATTTTTCCTTATTTTTCTGTTTTCATCAAACATTTTAAAGTGCGACTGAAAATCGCTTCAATCTGAATATTCCATCTGCAAATTGAATATTGAACATTGTAATAAGTTGCAACTCAAGTAAGTTTAAATAAAAATATCAAAAGCTAACCAAATGTTCGTACAAAATTTATTTGTATATTTCAAACACATAGATACATGCAGCCGATCGCTGAGCCAATGACGACCAAGTCCGATCAAGTTCAATTTTTTTATATACATTGAATATCACCTGTACATCGCGCATACACAAGCATGCATCTTTATTCTTCGTTTGAACTTTCTCTTCTTTACTCTCTCGTGAGAGGAAACCAAAGATCAGCGAGACTAATTCCGCAAGAAGGAATATTGTTTCCCCTCCGTGGAAAATCGCACGAGCATTACGCCCGAAGAGATCAAGACGTCTTTGCGTTGCGACGTCTTCGCAAACACACAGTGACGAATAAACGAACGAACGAACGAAAGGAAGGAAGGAACGAAGGAACAAACGAATGGGAACAACCCCGTCATCACAGAAAGAGACGAGTCGAGATTACCAACGTGCTTCGTTTTCCCTTCCTTCGCCCGAGCCCCCACATTCAAATGTGAAGTTATCAGGGCTAATTTTCCGCCTTTGTCGCACCCCTCGGTGGCCACCAGCCGGTTCATTATTCGCATCTAGCGACCACTGTTTTTAATAACCTAATGGCTCTTACGCGGTACATTATATCGCCATGCTCTCCTCCTTTCGGTCTCTCCACCCCCGGCTGCCTCTTGTCCACGACGCCGCCCTCTCTGTTGCCTTTTCGTAGCCCGCGATCCTTTATGTTCACGATCCTCAACGAAACAAAAATATCCGACTCGCTCATGCCACTCGCTCTGACGATACTCTCGCGATGTCGGTGGTCCTCTCGGACTCGCTCGTTCGGGGGAGATCATGACGAGCGAGCAACCCTCCTGGATATCTTTCTCCGACTTCTCCCTCGCGTGATCGCTGAAGGACGAAACGATCACTTGAGTCTTTATCCTTTGCGCTTTCACTGAATAGCGATTCCCTGTGGTTTTTGTTTCGGATGATGGAGAAAGAGTGGCAAGCAGGGGTAGGACTCGTAAACGGAGATATTGGATGCAAGAGCGGGGAAGAAAGATCCTTCGAGCATATCGTCGACCGCGCGCGCGATTGGCGTTGCTCCGTGGAATAATTGACGTTAAAGAGAAACCACGAGGATCACATGTGTTTCCGTGAGAAAAGAAAAAGTTAGATGCATCTCTACAATACACTCCCCCGTCGAATTTTCCAGTTCCAGCCCGCGCAAAGGAATCGAACAAGACGCGAAGCGCTCGCCGGCGAGTAATACGGCTGATTACGATTCAGAACGCGGGGGCGAGATGATATTTCATCTCTTTTTCGAGGCTTTACGATCGGACGTTTTTAATTTCCCGCCGCGCGCTCCGGGGAAAGGCCCAGGCCGAATGCAAATTGTGACAGGAAAGTTATGCGCGGCCGTGAAATTAATGTCTTCCCGAGATCGGGACTTAATAGCCCGTTATATACTTCGCGCGCCACATACATATACGCGTGCGCAATTCCGCGAGCGGATTTATGAAGTGACGAACTCTCCCTCGCCTTCTCTCTCCTTCTCTTTCTTGCGCGCGTGCTTGCCAGCTAAATTGAATCGACTTGTTCCATTTCTTCGATTCGTGTTAATCGCCGCTCATCGAAAAATCGATTGCCTGTGTTTTTCAATGCATGTTACTTTTTTTTACATTCATGAATCTTGCTGCATAGAAAGTAACGCGTTTGAAGATAATCTTATAATATAATCAATATTGTGTAATATTTTGTAGGATGAAGAGAGTAATCAGATCGTCCGTCGTTTTAATATTCAGCCTTCGAGCGTGTTCTCTGGTTTACCTCACGCTCGCTATTTTTGCATTCGGCTCGGCGGAAATTGATAAACACGGTGCAAGCAAAACGACGAAGGTGGGATTCGACTCAATTAAGAACCCGAAGAAATCGGCACTTTTCCTGCAACAGCATGGAAAGGTATAAAATTTATTCATGTAATCAATACTGTTGCGTTTGTTAATTCAGAGTCGCGCTTTTTTTGTTAGAACCGTTCTTGGTGCAAAGGCTGTGAAAGAGCGAGTGTATCATCTTGCGTGATTGATAGCAGGAGCGATATCGAGCGCGAACGATCGAGAAAGACGCGCGATGACAAACTTCCGTTCTCGAGCGCGTTTTAATATCTCAAGCGTTAATTTCTTTCGGCGAGAAAGACGTATACGGGTACCGCAACGACATCACTCTCACCAGCACTCGCTGCTCTCGTCCTTACGAGCCGGATGACAAAATGACAAAGGGTTGGTCGCTCCGGGCCAGCGATATTACCGTTTCCGTTTCGGAACTATGCGAACTGTCGTCTACCGCCCCTCTCTATTGCGGCCGAAAACGCCACGTGATTGATTATGCCCGTCGCACTTTTGGTACCCGACTGCCGCAAAAGGCCGATTGATGGAGAAAAGGAGCAACTCGCGTTCTCTCGCAAACGGAATCGGGACGCCCTTAATGTATCCTACAGGAATTCGGCGCGATTAAAACGGAACTCGAGGGAGCGCCGGCTATATGACACAATAATGAGACGGAATGATCTTTTTCCATCGTAAGACGCCACAGTGACCCTCTTAAAGATATTTGCCCGTGCCGATACGACGAATTGCCTGATGCACCCGCAGCGATAGTACTTGCGCGTTACTTTAGTGAAATTAGATGTCTCCTTCAAGCGACAAAGGCAGTCCATTACCGCAGGCAGTCTAATAAAAAAATTTTAGGTTCCATACCCCTCGAGCCGCGTTAGGGTCGAGAGGGTAACCGACGCATCCGTGCGGGGGGATACTCGAGCGGCGAGTCTTTATTTAGTTAAACGTCGCGTGTAATTGGGTGTAAGATTTTTTTGTTCGGCGAACCGGCCGCGCGACGCTTTGCCCCATCGCGAAACTGCGTTCCGCGTCGCGACGCTTCGACGACGAGCAAGAGAAAGAGCAAGAAAAAAAGAGATAGAGAGAGAGTGAGAAGGAACAAGAGAGAGGAAAAGAGCCTTCCACCCTTTTCCGTCGCGCGGCTGCCAGCCACCTGATGGCACAAGGGCCCACCGGGAATGAGATGCAGATTGCCAGAGGCCACTTCAGCCGCTGGGCCGGAGTGAGAGCGGAGGACGGGACAGAAGGAGGGGTAGGGGTGGGCGAGGGGGAGGAAGGGAGTGAATTTTTAATAACACCGCACCCCGTGCCCGGCGGCTCCCGGATGTAGAATCCCATTGTCTTGGCCGCGCGCGCCTCGGAAAAAGGACGACACGAAATGGTACGTGCGGGATGCGTTACGGGAACGCGTCCGCCCGGCATTATTATAACGCGCCAACGTGCCGGCGGGCGGGCAGGAAGGGATTGTCAGCGACAGGACATTCCCGTCCGTCTTTGCGACGACCGGGATGCCGCTGGAGGACGTTCTTTTTAAATCCTTACGCAGTACTCGCGATTCACTCGCGCGAGTGTTAATTTTCTCGCATTCTTGCGATTACATTCTCGGTTCCCCAATATATGATTCTCCACGCTCGGCGGAAGCGACACAGGATCACATCGATGGGTCCATTAAAGCGAAATCGTTTCACACACAGGTCGAGGGTGATCGAAACCAGTCCGCGAGCGGATCCGCAGTGATCGGCGACGAGGGGAATAGCGCGGCCCTAAACAGATTTTTGGAGCATGTCCTGCGAGTGCAGAATAATTTGAAGTGGATGGATCATGCCACGCGTCACGTTAATCGCGGACCTCACCTAGACGAGTAAGAGACTCTCGATCAGTCCGTCACTTTAATGAGAAAAGGAAGGAAAAAAGGAGGGAAGAGTAAAACAAATTTGATGTAAATTATTCATAGACTTAATATTGATCAATTATCCATAAAGTTACTCTGGTATGCATAAATTTTAATTATCACGTCCTACTTCGATTCAATCGTCCGCCTCAATCGGAGAAAGTTTCCAACAACCTCGATACATATTTCCACTCGACGGCGATTTAGAAACGCGCCGATTTCTATTGAGCGATTTAATAAGAATGTTTCCGATGCAGTCCGTATACAGAACAGCACTCTGCGGTATCTGCCAACACGGGAGATGTCCTAGAACAGGCTGATATTGGTTATGGAAGTGGGTTACGCGGCAAGAGGGGCTTCGATCGGAATTATGAAGCGATGTGGATGCCGCAGAAGAAGAAATATGAGAGAGAGAGTGCTTCGCATGTCCCACAGAGAGTCTACCTGGATAACGAAATTTTCAAGAGAGATGCCGAAGACGCTGATTTTCGCGTTCCTTATCGATTCCCTGACATGTAAGCGACGGAAAAATATATCGTCGGTGGCATTAAACGTTACTGCTCTGCAAATTACATTCATTAAGAAATTAGTATATCCCTTTAAAAATTCTTATAATTGATAACGTCAGAATCATCATATCTTCTCTTTAAATCGGCATGTCTTCAATCATCATAAGTAGAAAATAAATATTTTGTAGCGATATTGTGTGATTAATTGACAAATTAAATTAATCGATTAAATACATCGCCGTGTTCAACAAATCTTCTAAAAGCTAGCGCGTGCGAAGTAGATGAAAGAAATTCATTCCACCATCGTAGGTTAGATAGAGCCGTCTACGAGGGAGGAATGATGGCCGATCAACCACTGAAAGATTGGACCAGAAAAAGGGATCTCCATTCCTCGGGCGACTGGTCGAATTCTAATGAGAATCTCGAAGTGACTAACGGCGAGGATCTCTGGCTTCGTGATTACAAGCCCGCTCGTGAAACTCTCGTCAATTCTGGTATTATTGAAATAATTCAGATCAGCGTTAAGCTCACTAGTCTCATTTCAAACAGCTTATAAAAGACGATCTCTTAGATTCGAACACGGAGGAAAGGAACTCACTCGACGTTGACACGCGAAATCAACCGGAAATCGTGTCATTGTACAATCCAGCGTATGCAGATAATGTTATCGCTTTGCGGGAATCGCCAGTTGCGATTAGAAACGGAAAACCCCAAGCTAAACCGTCAATGCTGGATTCTTTGAAGAAAACTGTACTGAAACTACGAAATAACTTGATGCTGAGTAATAAGAAGAAGAATATGATTTCGAAAGGTGATGATTATTATTATCACGATATTATAATTATTGTATAGCTATTATCACGATCAATTTTTCAGGACAATCCGATTGGTGGGACGATTCGAGATCGACAGCTGAGATATTTGATTCTGGAAGACATAATTTTGATAATAATCTGGATAAAGAAGCAATATGGAGAATAAAGAGAGCAGAAAATACAGGAGATGAAGATAAAAGAAATTCGAAAATTGTTTACGGAGCAGAACTTGAAGAGCGAGATTTGAAAGAATTGCACGATCGCAGCAAACGCAGCAGAAGGAGTTTTGTCGCAGATTTGAATTACACAAATAACCAACAAAATATCCTTGAGAACAAAGATTATCAAGAAACTCAGATAACGGAAGACGCGCTTGCAAATGCAACAAAAATATCAAAACCTGCAGAAATCATCGTAAAATCGTATTCTAATAATGCCAATGAGAACGAGAGAAATTTCTTGAATGTTTTAAACAAGACAAACGTTTCCAAACCGCGATATTCTGTAGAGGAAGAATTTTTCCTGCACGACCACTTTATTAACTTAACGATTATCCCATCAGTAAGCAACAAAACAAATATCTCTGGACTGAGATATTCTTTAAGCGCAGAATCTTACCTAAACGGGTATTCTGTCAACAACAAATCATTGTTTCGCATAAATAACGATCTCCACGGGCATCTTTTTAAATATACCACTGAAAATCAAATTCCAATAATGAGCTCGAAGATAATCAGTAGTCAAGTATCCACAACTGAAAGGCTATCGAAGAGTGTCGATCACATAACGAAGGATCGCGCTAATTCACTTAATCTTGAAGAGAATTCTCTCGTGTGGAGCACGTCTACAAATCCGATATATCTTTCAGCGAATGACGTCGACGAGGACTCTCGAAGGCGATTGGAAGATCGAAGAAGCAACACTGAGAAATTAGGAGTTGCGGCGCGGAAAATACCGCGAGTCGGCGCGGATGACGGACAATCGAAGCGAGAGAAGGATACGGGGTTGGAGCTTCCCCGAGGAAATACGGCACGCGGTTTCGGTGCGGTCGCAAATGAATCGCGATGCCGCGTCGTCGAAACAACCACGATCGTGGGAAAGGGAGTGCTCGGGGTGAACGGGACTCGAAAGGAGAGCCGCGAACCGATATCCGGTATGATCAAGGTCTTTGAGCCTCGAGGGCGTCCGTATCAAAAGCAGGGGGTGGAGGCGACGGTGAGATTGTCCCAGCTAATGGGGGAGGATGGAACGTTCACGGGGTGGATGAGAACATCGAGCGACGTCGATGTCGGCGAGTCAAGAAATGCAAATGGGGAAGACTCCTCGAATCTGCCTGCGATTGATCCTGTAGCCGTTGCGACAGCGAGACCAAAAGCGGCGAGTGCAATGACACCGAAGGATTTCGCCCAGATGATCGTAGACAACGATTCGCGGGGGCAGCAACAGATGGTCCTGCCTCTAAGTGGCGGGAACAGGAGCGCAAATAAATCGAATGGAAATTCGGACACCGATGGAATCGATATTCGCGCCTTCGGGTCGAACGGAAATGAGACTATGAATGTAAAGGAAGCGGCTCGACCTATAGCGCGGCCTCGTGAGTCCGGTAATAATTTACGGAGGAAATTATTATGGATTTCCAGGATTTCTGCCGATGTCGATGCTGAGGAT
Organism: Ooceraea biroi; assembly: GCF_003672135.1. Taxonomy (NCBI): domain Eukaryota; kingdom Metazoa; phylum Arthropoda; class Insecta; order Hymenoptera; family Formicidae; genus Ooceraea; species Ooceraea biroi. The sequence continues at coordinate 7,499,412 of NC_039506.1, forward strand.
TCAACAATAGAGAACGCAAGATCGATCCCTAATATAATGGAGCGTCGTCATATTGAGAATGTAATCAAGAACGATCGAGGAAAAAATAAAACAATGATAGTTACTTCATCAGATTTTAGTAAAATGTCTTCTGCGTTGCAAACCAGAATCAAACGTGAAGATAACGCTGCGGAAAGTTTTATACCGCAAAGCGCTTTAAAATCTCGGGATTCCGATGCAAATTATCACACTCGTCACAAACGATCTATGCATTCCTCTGAAAATCTTGCGCGCAATAATGCAGCGAATCCTGAAAATGCAGCAACTGCGGAAAAAGTGGCGATGAATCACGACGAGAAACAAGAAAGTGATGAAGAATACTTAAATCAAAGTGCCGAAGAACTCAAGGAGGACTATAATGACAGAGAAGAGGACGCAGTCGAAGGTATAACGTAATATTTTGACGTATTTGAAATAGTATTTGAAATCTTCACGTATTTTACGCAAAATAATGCGACGTATTCACAGAAAATGACAAAATAGTTGAAGACGAAAGGGACGAATCTTCATCCAGTCGAAAATTTGATCCTATAAAGGCGAGAGTCAATATGTTGATTAAACAGAAGCTTGAGAAGAAGAGTAAAAACAAAGACAGCGATAGTTATAAGAGAAGGAAGCGTGATATGTTGAATATGATCGAGTATTACAATTACGATGGCGACGAGGAGCAAGAGCGCAATGCGCCGGTAAACGAGCAGGAGAGTAAAATTAAAGACGATGAATTTTCAAACAAGGATAACGCAAAAATAAAGCGCGGTAAGCGCAATATAGAGATTAAACAGTATCCGCGATAAATGTAACAGAAAGATTAATAAGTTTGTTAAACTGTTTGAGTATTGATATGTGATGCGCATATATATTTTTCCGTATAATATATATATGAATATATCTCATGCAGATAGCAAAACGAAATCCTACAAACGTGAGTTAGGCAAAAAGAAAAATGAGAACAAGGAGGAGATGCTGAAAAAGGAACGCGAAAAGGAGCGAAGAAAACATAAAGAGCCGAAGGAACAAATCATCGTCGATCTTGGTGAGCGCAAGAATAAGACTGTGAAAAATGATCTTGACAAGAAACCTTCCGGATCCTTAGAGTCGAGCTTCGAAAATGTATTTAACGAGAAAGGACAAGTATCGACAAAGGAGAACATGAAGAAGCTGCTTCAAAGTGAAGACTCTGTGAATGATATTGTTCAAGACTCAGGAAATGTAAAATCGAAATGGTAAATCGAGTTACATTGAATGTTAATGTCAGTAAATACGTTTGATTAAGGATTCCGTCAATAAAATAACTAACGTTTTGATAAAATGTTATTAGTATTTATATCTTCTTTTAACTATAAATTTAGTTAATATTTAATGCAAATGACCAAAAAATAGATGTCCGGTAGGTCAGATAAGTCACTCGAGAACGGAATGACATTATCAAAGAATTCGGAATCGATGTCAGACAATGACGATAGGGGAAAAATCACTTCCGATGAAATCAACGCACACGTAGATGTAAATCCTGATATAATGGAAAATATTTTGCTAGATATCGAGCCTATCAAAATTCTAAAATCGAGTGCAGGGTTGGAAAGCTCTAAAGACTTGCACGAGGAATTTGAAGACAAACGGTATCACTATTTGCGTTTACTTTTTTAAGAATTAGTTTGCCCTCATAATTGTTATAATTTTAATGTAACATAAATATTTAATGTAATATAAATAATATTCATATTATTTGTATTATATTAACTCACTTCATATCGTTCGTATTAAATTAGTGTATAATGATTACATACTTCTTATTTGAGATTTATTAAAGAAACACTGTCACTAAATTGGCCACAGAAGAAAACTGTAGAAATTATTCATTAAGACTCCGTATAATTGCGATCCTCAAGACTGTCTAGATCTAACAGGAGACCAGAAGATCGTTATTATTATCAAGAGAGCAATCGGAATCGTCCAAACGATGTTGAATCTATGTATGAAGAGTTGAAGAATGTGTACGATTGGTCCGACGGTGAATTAAAGAGCGGGCCCCGACTCAGAGGCGATCAAAGACTGCGCTATGAATCGGATAATAAAATTGATACGAATTTTCCTCAATTACAACCATTGAGCGATAGATCTTCAAGTCAAAACGACGATGCACAGAGGAGCTACCACTCCAGTGCATCTTGGGAGAGTAAATACTGAATGCAATTAACTCTTACTTAGCTTTATCTTAATCGAATCGTGGGACTCGTGAATAACTTTACATTAATTTTTGTTTCACTAACAAATTTATTTCTTTATTTTTTTCATAAATATTAATTTTTTTCATAGATTCCTGTACATATTTGTTGTATATTAATTGTAAATTAATATGTTGTTTCTGTAACGCTTGAGTAATAGTAATAATTCGTGATAATTTTATAAAATATTTGCTTCATCAACAGCTGCGAGTTCGATCAGCACACCAGCGAGCGATTACTTCGCGCTTAAAGTCCTGAATGATATGTTTAAAGGCGGCCTTGAGCAGAATAATTCCGCAGGAGACAATTTGTCGAATGCGGTTTCCAGCACAATCGTCCAATCAGGAATATCCAAAGTACGTAATTGTTCTTAATTAATTAATTAACTTTATTGCTCTAGTGGCAATGTAAAGTAATATATTTTATATTAAAGATCGCTGAAGAGAAGAGGAATCCATCTTTAGAAGCTTTAAATGCTCCACAGCGATCAGCGGTAAACACAGATTCTGGTTCCCCGTACGAAAATCGCGAGTACGTTGAATCGAAGACGCGTGAGGTATTGAAGCGAAACATAAACTCGCGCAATCAAGCGGCGATCAGTTCGCAAGACTTGCATGAGTCTTTCGTGGAGCCTCTGGACTGGCACGATGACTTCGATGATAACGTAAAGGTCAGATTTGGTCGAGGACTGAAGTCCGTGAACGACTTCGTAATCCCTGATGTGAATAAAACTTACGATCACGTTTACGAGTCGGATATGGCAAATGCGGCTAGCGTAAATTCTTACCTGCACGATTTTCCACAAACATTTCGCGAAAACTCATCGATCTCGCAAGACTGCTATGCCAATGCAACTACGAACTTGGACTTCTTTAATATTCGTCGTGATACGGCTAATAACGATGAAGATCTCGAAGCAGCCGAACAAAAGTACATAAACCGCCGGACGCCGAGAGTCAGAAGGGCGGCTACTTCGTACCGCACCTTTTACGACGACATGAGCCAGAATCAACACGATTCCGATGAAGCGGATAAGAGTCTGAGTAGCCGTTCTCAATTGCCGAACATCCTTGAGGATCAAGAATCCGACGGAATATACAGCGAACGCGCTCCAAATTGGAGCAACGACATGCGAGATCTCAATCGGTACTTGAGGATCCCTCAGAACTCTAGAAAAAAGGAGAAGCTCAGGAAGAAGGGTAAGAAGACCAAGCACACCACGGAGAAACACCTCAAGACCGGCTCGCGTTCCTCTTCGGATAGAGACCGCAGGCATCACGCGCATCGATCTGACGTCTCGAGGATTGCGAGCGCAAGCGAGTGGAAGTCGAGGAAGAAGAACAAAGCTCACGCGTCTGCCCTAGCCGGACGTGGCAGTATCCAGAAGAGCAAAACGGCCGAACGGGGGCTGCTCCACGCAGCGGTGGTGAACGAGGCGCCGGGTGAAAGAGTGCTTTACGAGAACGCGGAAGATCAGAGTGTGAGTGAAAGGGCGATCGGCGATCGCATCGTAGGTCGTGGTCTGAAAAGAGAGAAGGATTAAGGATGATTTTTCAGACAGTGAAACCGGAGGAGGACGACGCGCGAAGAAAGGAAATTACGCTGCTCCTCGCAGCCGACAACGTCGATGACGAGTCACAGATGGACATGGCTCTACACGGCGAGCTGGCTGGAAAAATTGTCGACCAGATATTCGAACGGGCAAGTAAAGAATTGCGCAGCACGATATCAAAGCTTTCCCGATGCATTTTTCCCCGGGAAAGTTCCACTTCTCAAGTGGAAAATTATTTGAATGAACGTTTCACGTTTCTCTGCTGCGAGAATGGTTCGTAATGATCAGTTGACGTCGCAGGTGCAGAGGAATGATCAACTGAGGAGTGTCTTTAGTCCCGGACTCCAACGCAATTATAAAACGGAAGATGTGGTAGCAGCGGCTAACATTTATCAAAAAGGATTTAACGAGGATGGAGTAATCACGATATTTTATAATCTAAACGTTTTGATGTATTTTAATTTGTTATAAAGAAATTTTATCGAACTTGAATTTTTACATTTTTGAAATTAATACAATTTAGACGAATCATACGGAAACGATGATGAAGAGAATCATGGAGCTACTTGGCAGGCTGATCCTGAACGAAGTGCAGAGGAAGACTTGCGTTTCCTTGTCACCGGATATGCGAGAATTTTTGGGATGGATGCTGGAAGTTGATCTGGAGGAAGAATCGTTGGGGGAGGTATGTTTCATAATCTCGTAATATGTATTATGATCATACGCATTACACTCTCTTTTATCTTAATTAACAGATATTAATTTTTAATTTAGGCACCACCGTTACCGTTGGTTCACGAGGTCACTCCGAAACAAGACTCGGGACGCAAATTTCTTTTTGAAAATCCCGGACAAGAAGAAAAAGAAAATATTAGCAATCTACAGAAGGAAGTTCAAGTATTGGAAACTCTTGTGGAGGAATACAATGCGTTGACTGCAAAAGAGAAGACGGAAGTTCAGACCATTTACGATTATTTGGTAAGCTTTCTTTTACTTTAAAATTAAGATAATTCATAAAAATATTGCATGTCAGTCGCCGATGACGGTCCTGACAATGAATGAATTAAGAAGCTATACTATTATTACTTTTCGTGTAAATGAAACAATGGATGAAACAGTTTAGCTTGCCAGAATTAGCAAACAGGCTGTGTATTAAACATTTCAAATGATTTGAATCAATCGCATTCATTACTTCCATTATAATCAGTTTAATTTTTAACTTGAGTTTGTTTATTTTTTTATTATTACTATAAAGCAATATTTCATTATGAGAAAAAAGTCATTTTTGGAGGAAATTTCATCTAAGGACTGAAATTCGAAGAGAGAAATTGTATATATTAGATAAATAGTAATGTTTGTCTCTTATGTATATCAATATAATCAGTAATAATAAAAATAATTCTCGATTAACTAAATAAAATTGCAATATCAAAAAATAATCTTGAAAATTTTGCTGTGAATATATTTTACAATATATAAAAATGTATAATTAAATTCTAGCTTCAACAGTTAAATCAGCTTCTGCAACATATTGAAGCGCGGGAAGCAGAGAAAAGAAAGCTTGCATCTATATCCACTGGAGCTGCTAGAGTTGGAACTGGAACTATTCTGCAATATCAAAACGCAATGCCCAATACGACTAATGCGACCTACTCTATGAAGAAAAATGCATCTTCTTCGCCGATTGACACACATAGTTTTTTCCGATCCAACAACACTTCGCTTAAAATGATGGATAGACAACTCTACAATAGTATGTAACGTCTATGGTAAAATTTATCACAAAACAGAAAAATACTATCTCTCTCTTTCAAATTCAATCCCTGAATAGCTCTAAAAATAATCACTTTCTCAAAATCAATATTGTTTCATAGCAGATAAAGGGATGAACAAATAATGACCATAGTTATACATATCTGATAAAATAATTAATATCATGTTGTAAAGTTAATGTTACTAATTGAAGTGGAAAATAATGAATGAGATTGATTCAAATTATTTGACATGTTTGGTCACCTATATTTGCTACGATATTATTTTTTGTATAAATGATAAAGTCGATCAAATAGATTCAATCTAGCAAAATTGTAGCAAACAAGCTATGTATGTACAATATCAAATATCTCGAATAATTTGAATCAACTTCATTCAACATTTCCACTTTAATAGGAATAGTGTTTTATTTTCTTTATTGCTATTCTTTATTATTATTATGAAGCAATATTTGACTGTAAGAAAATGGTCATTTCTGGAATTATACAGGAACTGAGTCTGAAAAGAAAGAGAGTATGTAAGTGTATGCATTGTGCAGTACATGTATGTTTTTTGCTGTATAACAGGTGATATTAAAAATATATGTAAATTTAAAAATTTTTAATTGACATATATTTATGCAAAAGTTTGGCACTCTTAAATCAAATAATATGTTAATTGCCACAATAGTAACAACTTTCCTATGTTAGTTATTTTCGCGCGAATTTGGTGCGAGACTCTACTTTGTCTTTTGATCACATGTATCTTCAATATGTTTTCGAAATAATACAAACGATTCTCGTTGCCTGTCTGTGATGTGCATTAAAAGAATGAATATTAAAATTTGGCCGAAAATATGGTAAACAATGCCGTGGGCGATGTTTCTTCGACTATCGGTATTGGGAAATTGGTTATCGAAAATATTTTCGGTCTAAATACCACGGCACGATAAACTATTCCCGCGTCGAGTCGATAAAAAACCATAGTGCGGTTTCGGGTAAACTTTTAAACTCCGAGTAATTATACCCGCGGAATATTCCGTCCGAAAATTGTGCGATGAAACATCCGCCGGGCAATTATTTCGCATATATAATATTTTGCGCGTATATAATATTTTGCGATAGGCGTTACATTCGTCATGTTCACTGATTTTGTCATATATCCGTTTAATATTTATTGAGAGAAGATCATCCTAACATAACGCGTTTATTTTTCAGATCACGCTGCCTCATCCTTATTTCATCACAGAGAAACGCGCAACCTTGATAAAGTCTTAAAGCAACGTCACAAAAAGAAACGCCAGAAGATTCACAATCGCAAAAAGAACAAGAATCACCGGAAGTCGATGCAAAAACGTCGCAAGCATCAAGATCACACCGGGTCATTGCCGATGCACAGGAACTCGCGACGAAAGCGCGCGGACCTCGAGGAGAACGATTGGGATTCGTTTTATTTAGGCTACGAGGCGCCAACAATTTACGATTCATTCGAGTTGCTCGACGCAAAGTTGACAGGGAAAGAAAAGAAGCGGAAACGCGAATTGGCCGATAAGGGAAGCGTGGCGGCCGAGAATGACGGGACGCTCGATTCGTTACCAATAAAGGGGAAGAATCGCTTGGAGGACGAAGTGATACTGCTCAACAAGCGGGAAGCCTGGAAGAGGGAGAACGAGGAGCAACTTGAGGAGATCGCCTTTGGCAAAGATATGAGGAATAGCACGCGGGAGAGGGAAAGGTTCGAGAAATTGACGGGAGGAGATAAACGGAGGCCGATCGATGAGATCGGTTCCAGAACGAAGCGAGAGGACGTGATTCGCGAGACATCGGCCATACGAAGCGTAGATCGTTCCAGTAACTCTTCTGCAGCTTCCAAAATCGGTAATGGCGAATCGAAAAAAAATTCGACGTCGAAAGAGGATAACGTTGCAAGCAGCGAGGACCGACTGCGATTGGTCGAGCGGAGGATCAATGTTTTCATGGATAACAACAAAACCGATGCTGCGATTGATACGACGGCCGCGGAAGTCAGCACGGGAGGAAAGTTGGCGATAAACGGGGCGACCGATAACCAGGTTAAGGGAAAACTTCGTGCTATAAATTGCGAAACAAAAATTGACAAGGCGAACGGAAACGCGAGTTTCGTAAACTTGACGAGCGACACGAGGCCGAGAGTCTCGAAGGAGCAACGGGAAGTCCAGAAAACGGAAAGAGAGACGGATGATAACGCTGTAAAATTAAACCGAGCGACGAACCATCGAAGCGAGGAAATAGATCCTGAAGTCGAGCTGAAAAATCTGAGACAGCAACGGGAAAGGGGAATTTATGGCGTCGCGGATTGGAGGGCGACCGACTTGTTTTACGATGATGATAATCTTCCCAGAAATAAATTACGGGGAAAATACGTGGCTAACTTAGACGAACCAGACGACCTAGATACGGGTCCCAAGAATAATTTGGCGCTTCTAAGATTAAGAAGTAAGAAACGGCCGAATGACGTGGTCGAATGGAAACTGGTGCCGGTGATAAGGAGGTCGCCGTATCGTGATGTTGGTGCTTCGTCCAGAATCGGTTTAACAGAAAGGAGAGTACCTGTATTAAGCAATGATAGAAACGTGAGAATTGACCTTTATTTGGACAGCCCGAAATTTTGGCGACTGAAACATCGCAGGATGAGAAACGGCGCCCCTAATATCTCGCCCATGTTAAGAATAATAGACGACGAGGATAGTTTCTCGCTCGGAATTCCGCCAAAAACGAAAAGAGCAATTGAAATAGCGGGATTCAAGGATTTACAAGTAAATCCGAAAATGCTTGTCAAGCAAAAGCTATCTAGACTGAGGAACAACAAAAGGTCGGATGGTAGTCGTGTTGTAGGATTTAGAATGTCTTCCGCATGGAATGATCTTAATCGCAAACTCCGCAATTTACCGCGATCCCGTGATGATCTAGAACTCGGCGATCAGGTGATTTACGACGATGGGGTTGGTCTGCAATTGCCGATTTGGCCGTATCAGTATTACATCAATTTCGCGCACTCGCCGACGACCTTTCACCTCGTCCCGGATATCCTCGGGAGAATCAGCGACACGTATCGGTACCCCGCGCGAGCATATCTCGAGTATGGCCCCTTTAAAGGGCGAACTCGCAATTCGGACCAGCGAGTTGCGAGGCGAGATGGATTTCGCTTGGGAAGCTGGAAAGAAGCCACCGATTTTCCGGCGGATAATTTAACAAACAAGAGCTTAAAGTCCGGACTTGTGCACGAAAAGGTTCCCGTGAAAACGGATGAATCGGCTCGCGCGAATCGCGAGGATTACCCCGCGCCCGTCGAGATGAGGTATACCCCAGGGAAAATCAGGGAAAATAACGAAACGAGAGCGAGATTGGAAAAGTAAGTATTTCGGGCAACGGAAGGATTTATCCGCGGATAATAACTTTTTTAATTAAAGACGCGTGATGTAATGTGATGTGATACGTGGAGCAACGATCAACCGAGTTTGAGAAATGAAGCGAAGCGGTATCGCGGTAATGAATCCGATTGTCTCGTGAATTCGCACGCGAGGGATATTTTGCGACGTAGCGCAATGTCGCGCCGCGCATTCGGGTCGAATTGCGCGGCGCGATAATTGTCAATGAGCGCCTAAATAATTTCATCAGATAAATCGTCGATGCGCGTTATCGTAATTGACACATTCGTCCTATCTGCTCGCCAGACGAGCCTGTGAAACCTCGTAAATCGTCCTAGCTCGCTGGGATGACGACCAGAGTGTCGTCGCGTGTTTCCACACACGCACCATCGTTCCCGCTAATCCACCTACGCGAAGACCGCCGATGCAGTGCAGTTAATGGCGCTACCCTCCAATAATTAGATTAACAGATCGAAAATTAAGAGACTCGATCTATGAATCTTGCAGCGTTAAATTGCAGTTTAAATGAAACAGCTCGCACGCAAATCTGTTGAACGTTCTTCTTCAAGAGAAAAATTATTAAATTCGTGTAAATATTTATTAGACTTTTTATATTAATTATGACAATACTATTTTTTATTTTTAACCACTTTGATTGTATTTATCCATATTTGGAAAAATCTACGAATGTTGAGGTAAGACAGAACGTAGATTATCATAGCGCCGAAGCTTTGTATGATTTTTAATGAAAGATATACTAATAAACTATTTATAATAAAATTTCTGTGAAAGGAAATAAAAAAGGATAGCATAAAGATTGCCACAGTTGTCACGATGGATCATCGATCTGCATGATAAGAGTGAATTCTTTCAAACATTATATGGCTGTTGACTCAATGTATGGACATTGATTCAACCTCGCTGACTTACTCGCCCATGTTGTAACCGGAAAAAGACTGCATGCAGCGTGTTTCCTCCTATCCCGACCCAACTCAAAATATCTTGAAAGTTTCCTCGTAAAGTAAGGCCACGCGGCGGAATTCCCTCTGGCCAATTAAAGTCTCGAAATCGGACGTGCTCGCTTATGCAGGCAAAACGGCCGAGGAAACCGGAGAAAGGGAGAAAGAGGATAAGTGACGGACAGAGAGAGAAAGAGAGCGGAAGGATGGGACACAGCCGCGGTCGGTGGATGTTATTACTTATTCGACTTTGGGATTTTAAGGGTGAGCTGGATTTATTTAAACATTCCGGCAGGAGCATCTGCTCCTGGTTCGATGTTCTCCTCGTCTGCTCCTTCATTCGTTTCGGTTTCGCTTCTTCTTCGACGTGCATAATATACACAGGATTCGTGGGTGGCGGTATTTTTACATAACATCAGATTGTTCGTGCACTCGACACTCCCGTGCCGCGGTCACTACACTGGGGATTGAAAAAAAACGGAGGTTGTAAAGGAAAGTCGAATCCTAAACATGCGACTCGCCGTAACGAGCATCATGCTGATTCTTAGATTAATGAAATCGTCTTTATCATTCTTATCACAAAATGATGTCAAATTGCATTTCTTAAAGAGGAAGATAATGATCGAACAAAGTATTAAAAAGAGATAAATGTATTTGTAACAGCCATTTGTTAAGACACACAAGCACAGTTTCTAAAATTTTGAAATATTTTATGTGTATTTCGATGTTGCACGCGCTCACAAAAATAGCGAATTAACAATTTCCGTCAATCTTCAGCTTGCTAATCGAGATGTAAATCTACGATGCGATCTGCGCATGCGATGTATCGCGGAATATTTGGAATATTCGAGCCACGATAAGGACATATTGTTTGACACGTTCGATCGATTTATCGCCATTCTCGTTATTCGCTACTTTCGATGGCGTGGCCGGTCGACGACCTCCGTTCGGTCGCGCGTTCCGATCAACGGCATTGGAGTCGAATGCAAATCGGGACCTTTAATTGAAAAGTGAATCCGACTATGGGTCACGATTATTCACGGTTACCGGCTACGCGGCAACTCGGTCTCCGATACTCATTCGTTCGCAGTCAATTGTTTAAAATCCCGCATTGTCCCGAAATCCGGATTAACTGGGTCTTACGGTCACGCTATTTAAGAAACATTTTCGGAGCTTAATGGCGCCGATGCGTCCAGCTCGACAGTGCGAAAGTGCTAATGCATATTTTAAATGCAATTATCCATTACGTGTCGCCGGACTGGATCGCGCTAATTTGCGGTGCACATGTACACCCCAATTAATAAATAAGGTCAGCGGAGAATTCGATAAGCAGCACGGTAATTGGGATGTCAGCAAGAAAATCGTATAACGAACGTACTACGATTTGAAATAAAATCGAAAAATATATATATAAAAAATCCTTCTAAAAAATAAATTAATATACAATAATATGCAAAGTAAATGCAAAGAAAACATATACTACTGTTACTTGTATTCTTTCTCTTTCTACTTACCGCCATGTCGTAACCGCGAAACACAGGTCGGCCTTCCGACGACATGTTTCCCGTTCTCGTTATGAGAGAGAGGTCGCCGTTGAAACGCGAGAAAAATCGAGGATCACAACGAAGGGATGACCAGGAGACCGAAAATCCCGCCAGGGCGGCACGGCGCGCGGCGGGGACCCGGCACGCACCCCCGAATGACAGATGGTATTTTCGCGTATCATGATCGCGGCTAGGATAGTTTCCTATATCGTAGAATATACAGCTCCGGTCTGGCATCGTCGACATGTCGATAGCAGGCTTCGCCGTGCGATACATTCACCGATATCCCCGTACCATAGGCACCGGCCGCGGACCATCCCCCTCGTTCGACCGCTAAATGGCCAAGCGAAGCCACCCCCATGGTGCTCAATTATTGATACTTACCCCTCGCGCCGCCTCGCGGGTTTCCAGGGCTGCTGCGTGCGTCTCGATGCGACTCTCTTGGTAGTGCAACAAATTCACTTTGGAAGAGTCGAGAGTTGCAGAAGTCAAGAGAAATAATCGGGAAAATGATTGCGCGGACCAAAGCTCGTTAAGCTATATAAAAAAGTTAAGAAAGAAATAAAGAATTTTATATCTTTTACGAAAAATTAATAAACATCAGTGATAATTTATTGATATTTTCAAGATTCGATACTCGAGTTTAAATGTTCCTGAAACAACAAAGCTAAGTAATTACATTACGTGATTTTATTAACTAAAAACTTGTGAACATTTAAAGGAAGTTCGATTTTTGAAAAAGAAAGACAATCATTTATTTTACATATAAATTAATTCTTTATAATGCAAGCCATTATTAATTGGCAAAATTATTTTCTATTTAGATCATGCATTCGTAGTGTTTTCAAATATAAAACGTTTGATAATTTTTTGAGATAATTACGCATTACTGACCATACTCAACTATGACACGCGTATAGCTAAAACGATTAATAAAATAAATGAGAGACAATTTAATCATTTCGGAATCCAGCCTCAGCACAGATTTTGACTTGTACCGGAAAGCATTTGAGAACCTCTGATATCCGCAACGACCTCGATTAACCGTTTCGCCGGCTAGAGCGAACGGTGGACGTTTCCAAGTGAGCTCTATTAGATCTACCGGAAGTCTCGTACAGGTTTCCTCGGTGGGCGAGCCGTTTCACAATGTTTCTTTGCATCAAATTTCCTCGGCGGGCTGATCTCAGTCGGGGAAAAAAGATCCAAAAAGGGAGATCCTGCGCTGATTGGAAGTTTTCTATTCAGTAACGCGACCGTGCTTCTTTATAGAGATACCGAGAGATCGATGGCCGCTGGGTTTAATCGCGAGCAGATTCCGGAATTTTGGAATTTAACTGGCTGCGCGGATAACGAATATCGGAATTGTGGCTTTCAAAGCGATATTCGCGCACCGCCGAAAAATATTATACATATTGGATAACGGGGAGCCTCGTGTGTGCTCCATATAACGATTAAATTGTAAACAAAACAAGTTCACTGGCCCATAAATGGAATCCGTTGAGCTTAATCTACTCGTCTCTGTGTTAACTCGACGCGACATCCGCGCGGCGCGCGAGGGTTTCGCTCTCTCGTCACTTGCTCGTGCTTCCGCAGAAACCGATCTCGTGCACGTACATGTTTGCAGAAGTCTTCGTGTTACGTCGATCCAGGTACGAGAGGATACCCCGCGTGTGGCGGGGCAATTTACAACGCGTAAGATACCACCAAGCACCCCCATTAATATCCCAAACATTAGCGCGCTTCCCACTAACTCTCCTCAGTTACTGTCCCCAACCGAGCGGGATGATCTTTCGATCCTTTTCATAAATTTCAAGCCAGTCATTGATTCGGCGCTCGTCCGGTGAGTTCAAAAAAGGAGAAAAACATGGAAGAGAAAAAGAGAGGGAGAGGGGGGGAGATAGAGAGAGAGAAGAAAGAAAGAAAGGCGCCTGTCTCCATAAAGCGATCGCTGGGACCCTCGCCCTTTTTCCATAGACGCGCCGCGCGTCTCGTCTCTAAGTGTATTAGACTCGCGTTTCGGGTCGTGGAAGAAGCCGAAGAAGGCGCGGGGGAAGTAGGGAAAACGGAGGTGGGTCTCGAAGTGTGCAAGAGGGTAAGTCCGAGGGCGCGGGCCTGTACCCCGCTAATGGCACCCTCGGGGTATTCCCGAAGAACCCTCTCGTATTTATTATTTAACGCGGGACGCCGGAGGAAGCGAGAGGAAAAGGAGAAGAATCGGCCGAGGGTGAGCAGGAGGTGGCCGCGGAGAAAGGGGATCGGCTGGCAGGGAGCAGAAGGAACGAGGATTTATCCGCAAACATCACACGCGTCGCGGACCCCGGAATTCCGTTGAATACGGTTTAGAGAATGGAAACCGCGGGAAATTAACGCCGACACGGGGTCAGTTAGGGGGGAGAAAGTCTTGTTGAGTCAGGACACCTGCGATGTTTGCAACTTAATCCTTAATCGTTACCTTTCAGATGTACATTAATAAGTTTTAAGAATACTTAATCTTCAACTCTCAAACTTTGATCTTTGCTCATTAATCTTTTCAATATGAATAAGTACAAGTAACTGTTGGAATGGAACTAATGCAAAGAAATGTAATTTGCAATTTGATCGTCAAGATGCACTCAATCTGTAACGGAAAATGATAATAATATTAATGGCGCTCCATGCGATTTCCGTTTCAATCTCCACACGATACGTGCACATAAGCGATATATCGCAACCGCGCCGCGGAAATTTCTATTTTTCGTTCCTACCCTCGTCGAGGGAGGGAACCGAGAATTCATCGGGAATCGTGAAAGTGAAGATTAAATCCACTTATGGAAGATGATCCGCCATTAGCCCGACTGTGTGCCGTTCGTGCCGACGATGAATCGGCGGATTGACGGGCGGAAAAAAGCACTCTTTTTCGGGAAAGCACCGACGTAGTCGGGTAAAAACAGCAGCAGCAGCAGGTGCCCATTGGTCAAAGGGAGAGAACGCGAGGAGCACGGAGGGAAACGCAAGCGGGGGAAGGTGGGCGGCGAGGAGGAAGGGAGACGAAATCGGAAACGATTGTCGCTCGTTTCGCGTCCGTTCGAAAAGGCATCGGGCGCCGGCAATTTGCGCGTCAGGGAAATGCATGCTTCGGTGGCAGCAGCTGCGGTACGTTATTGATACTACATTTCTCCCGATTTGACGAATTGCTGTGCCGGACTAATGGTCCGAATGCGAAGGCAGTGGCCCGTCCGCCCGCCACCACCCTCCTCAGGCCACGACCCACCGGCCGATCGTCTCGTTTCGGTCCGGTCTCGTAAAACTGTAACCCGCTCATAACTCTCCCCCGGAGAAAAGAGAAGGAGAAACGTGTGCCCGGGAGGAACCCGTGGCCACGGGGGCGGGATCATGGTAAGGAAACGGCCGAACTTACGCTTGGTTTGTCGGCGAGGTCAACGAGCCCGATGGCGATCCCCGCACGCGACCGCTCGAGGGTTCCTCTTTCAGGATTTTCGAGTGGCAGGACGTACGTTTTTTTCGGTGGCACCACTCCCGCAACGGCGCAAATTGCCAGAAAGTCGCGAACCAGCTTTTTCGATCACATTTGCGCAACGAGTTGCGATTTACGTCTGCGAAACTCATTTTCTTTTGATTGTCAGAGGGGTTGCGGGACTACGGATTTTTTGGCGAGGCGATCTATCTCAGGGTAAATGGAAAGAGATTGATAGACGCTTACGCACAATTTGTTTAATTTGAGCCATTAAGCGTGCTCGGGATTTGCATTTAATATATTATATAGTATTTATAATATATATTATAGTATTTATACATAGAGTAAAATTTTAGAAATTAACATATAAGCAAGCATACATACTTTATCAATTATTTAATTGAAAATCTTAAGTACTGAATGTTACTATTCATTTTTATGATACATAAATCATGATTTTTAATTTAGAAAATTTTACCAAATTTTTTATAAATTTCTATATTTTGTCTTTTTATATCAGCATATCCTCTTTTCTATTATTATGTAAAATGATATGAAAAAGTACATACATGACGGTGCCATCTGCCGCCAAAGCAATGTACCGTCTGATTCGCGTGCTTCGAAATATCGAAAGACAAACCGGTTTATCTTCAGAGAGAGAGAGAGAGAGAGAAATGTTAATTCTTATTAATAAATAACATTATTTAAAAAATTAATATACCAATATAATTGATACGTTTTTATTTTCTCCAGAATTCGATGTATAATGGTTGATAGTACAAATAAAATTAAAAAGTTACTCTCTTTCCCTGGAGTTTTCATTAATTAAATAAAAAAAATAAGCGGGGAAAACATGAGATCATATCACATACAGCGAATCGTTTTGTCAGCAGCACTCCTGGAATGATAATAGCATCATTTAAAGTATTCACGTAATTAAAGAAGCTAGAAACTTCTGACCCTTAATTGCGTGGACCATTGTATTCGCGAAGTTTTTTCTTTTTCCCAGGTGCAATGAAAACACGAGTGCGCTCCATTAAAAGAATGTCCTGTAATCTTATAACGCATGCTTTTCACACATACATACCTATTCCCTTACATTAAGTAATATTTTTAAATATTAGAATATGAATTAATAAATTATTATTCCGAGGAAAAAATGTTTAAATTTAGTCTAATTTTGAGAAAAAATTCGAATTAATTATCTCGTTTAACTGATTGCTACATATCTTTCAACTTACTAATAAAGAAAATTATTTCTAGATTACTCGTTGATTCAATGAGCAATTCACGTGGTTGATGTAAGTATATAATATAATGTAACATAGCGGCATGTATGCGTAATAAAAATGCCTATATACAAAAAGCTTATGGAAGTGAGCTTGGCATCATGCTCGGTATATGATCATGCCTCCATTGTCTCTACGTTTGGTTGAGAAACGCCCATTCAACGGCTGTTTGTATGGATGAGTCCATAACGCTTACGCTTCCATGTTATTTCGGTAAATACTACCCATGGCATCCTATTGTTTCGAGCGTCGAATATTTATGTAAAACGAGCTGTTGTGTCAGGAGAGCAACATTCTATTACCAGTGTAGATGCAATACATCACATCATCCCTGTGTGCACCGTGTTTCTATGTATCATATTATTTTATCGATCACACATGTTCAAGTCACACTTTTTTCTTAAGCAACCCTCCATAAGAGACTCCGCTAGATGCAAATCTTTCCCCTTTCAAGGAAAGACAGAAATTTATTAAAAGTACACTTTACGTTAAAATATAGAAAAAGTATTATGTATAATAAATTTATTAAATCTATTTGTTAATAATAATTATTAATTGTATTTCCGCAGAAAGATTATGCAAATTTATTCAGTTTATCAACTGCAAACAAGACATCGATCCGATCGGTTACTACCGCTCGGTAAGACAGTCCGCTATTTAAGTCCCTTAAAGAGGGAAGAGAAGACCTTACCACCGGGTGAGAGGGCTTTCGAGGAATGTTCGACGGAACGGACGAGAAATTTTTATAAAACAGCTGAAAGTATTAAATGTATACCTGTTACTACCTACCATGCAACTTGCTTTCATCTTGTTTTGAAAAATCATCCCTCTATCATTTGACTAAATAATTGAAAGAAATAACAACGTTTTTTTCGACATCTTTTATACATTTTTTAAACACTGTTCACATTATGATATATGATTTACATTTACATTAAAAAAAATCTTCATGCAGATTTTTCATATTATTCAGATTAATACGAGTATCATTATCATTAACATTTTTGCGTTCCATAAAATAAACTTGTTTATTATTGGTAATAAAATGTTGATAATAAAAAGCTAAAGATTGTACCATTGTGATAAAACAGGTGATTTTATTCGAATCATCACGACAAAGGCTTCGACCGAGAACTAATACAATAAAAGGACCACTTATCATGCTGGATAACGAACAACAAAAAGTTAATGCGCTCCTGAAAGTCCGCTTCAACCAAGCTGAAGAACATTCTGCCCTATCTGTCGAGTCGTCTTGCAAGAGTGGGTGGCCTGACACGCGGTCGGTCCCAGGATCGAATCGGCCGGTTGATGCCGACAAGCAATCGCAGGAGAGAGGGACGCCATATAACAGTCGGGGCCCTTGGGGCCCCTACTAGCGACTCGAGAGGGGAGAACAGGGGGCAAAGGCACATTCCAAGGCAGAACGGCTGCCAGTGAAGGTGGAAGGCCCCAACAGTCTCTCACGATATCCAGCTCTTGTACGATACGTTTCCTCTCCGTTCACGAGCCTTACGCCATCGCAATGTAACGAACGTGCGAATTTCGTGGGCATTTTCGAGTTTTCGCCAGCGGTGTGTCAAGGAAATTCGCAACTTATGGTATTTTATCGTTTCGTGCATTACTTTCTTTTTTTTAGGCTCGCCGAATTTCGATTGTGGGCCCGCTTGTCGCAGCACGTAAATCGCGAAAATTTCGTTGATCAATGATGAGTACGAAAGCTGTTGTGATTTATTGTTGCCTGTGTTTTATCATGTTATAAATTGTAATTATGATATTAAATATATAATAACGACTGAAATACACGTCGTGAATGATACAGTGTGAATTGTTCAATGTGCAGTTCAGCTCTAAAAAGTCATCGGTCGTTAAAGTCCCTTATGGGCCCTGAAGACTCTCAGTGCTAAATTCAATAAATAACTTTGTGAACATTATTGAATTCCCGTTACGAAGGGAAATCAATCAGACGTCTAACGGTTCCAGCTTTCGAATGCTTCTTTGTGGGCTCAGTGATTTACGACAGTCCAAGTGATTTACAATTTTAGTAACAAGAGGAGAACAGTAAAGAGAAGGCATCTTCGTGCAATAAACCGATCTTGAACGACTCCGCGCGACTACAACGATTCCTTTTTGAGCCCTGCGAAAATACAGGATATTACTCCGCGGAATCTTGTCGTCATAAACGAAGGGATCCTCGAAACTTCCGTTCTTCCACCGGCTTTTTACACCTCCCACCCTCTTCACGCTTCTGGGCCCTTGCAAAGCGACGCTTTGGGAAACGCCGCTTTCTTGGACGTCACGCCGATTAACAGCCGGAAGGAACAACGGCCAACGTGCTCCCTCGAAAAATGCGCTGTTCTGGAACAAGCAAGAAGCTGTTCCCGAGGGATATCGAGGAACGTGGTCCGCCGTGATTCACGTCGGAGCTCCTACACGCGCAGATCTCCGGGCATGCGGAAGACGCGCCGCCGTCGGGCGACAGTGATTGAGAGGATCCGGCCGGTAGCAAGAGAACCGACTCGCAGGTGAGCGCGCACAGCCGGCTGTTATATTTCGATCGTGCAACCGATTACAATGAGGCGCAAGGCGGCCGCGAGCGCAGTTGCGCGCGGTTTCGCAACGTCCGTGCGAAACGCGGGGCCCCAATGGAAAGGTCGCTGCTTCTTCTCACGGTGCTGCGATTGCGCCGGCGAGCCACGCCGGCGACCTGAAGAACGATCTGAGGAACGACCTGGCGGAGTCCTCAGCGCGCTTTAATTCGCATAAGTAATTAGGCCGAGAGAACTGAAACTTTTTATATTCTGTCAAAAAGATGGAAAGATTTCGATCCACAGTTGATTCTTGCCTGAATTTTGCGCGATCGTCTGTCGTTCGATCGATCCAATTTCGTGTCGATCCCGATGAAAAATCGAGTCAGATTTATAATTGCGCCGGCGAGCGCTTTTTGCGAGAACCTGCTCGCGATTCTCCGATCGCGTCCGCGCTCCTTGCCGGATAAGCGAAATTAAATCCACGTGCCGCGGAGATATTCCCATTCTTGCCGACTATCGCGGGATCGTCGTGCGACAGAAAAAGCCAGCGGCGACCGAGCACAAGTCATCGGCATCGAACTTGACCGTGTCCTTCGAAGTCTTTGCGCTCGTATAACGAGATACGAGGAATGTGAGCGGCCGAGAGTCACCGGTCGTACTTACGAAGACCACTCCGGTTGCTGGTTACAGCAGCTAGATGCTCGATATCGAATCAGCTCGGTGTAGTGCCCGACGTGATGCTGGAGCGTAATCGGTTTCGCAAGACGGGATTCTTTCGCCTAATTTCCGAAGGATTTTTTGCGCGGAGAGAGACGCAGCGCGCATAAATTGGAATTTATTTAGAAACCTTGAGAGATAGATTTGACATTGATGGTCATCTTATAGCTATTAGAGAGGAAATAGATTTTAAGAGATGGACGTTTAACAAATTGTTTCTTAATTATTGACCACACTTTTTTATCCGTTTCAACTTCCAATATTAAAGTTGCTATAATTATGGAGAACATAATTGTTTTCAGATATAGATATTCAAGTGTGTATTTGATGTTATAATTTTCCAATTATGTAATTAATTTTAATAGATTCTCTCTCTTCGTCAATTTATATATACCAGTACAACACAGGCGCGCGTTATGCGCGTGCTATTTTATTTTTCAATATTAACAATGTTTTCGAATAATAATATCTTATATCTATTATTTATTATATGCACAATTATCACACTCTACCAAATTGTTAACCTCCACGCGAAGACAGCCGCGCGATGGTAATCTAAATTGAACATAACACACAACGCGAATCGAGATAACCAATCAGCGTCGCGGAAAAGAGGCCTCAACTATTCGATAAAAAAGAACTTCACGAAGTTAACACGCCTCTTTTAGAATAGGATTATAATTTTTAATGATTAGATTGACAAAGTATTATTTTTCACAATTAAACTTCGCAACAGTTCTTAACGAAATGGATGCGTAATAATCTGTTTCAACGCATTCTTGAAATCTCCACACAATGCTCTATCATAAAAGTCACCCTCTTTCCAAGAGTCATGAAAGAACCACCCAGTCTTTCCGAAGATATTTATTCAAGCCTGCGGAAGCCATCGAAAAAGTTTTAACGACAAGTAGTAATAATAAGCCGTAAAGTTTCGCGCGTTTCCGCATTCAGAATGGATACGATGCCATTATCGGTTTTTTATAATTCAGAGATTTGTTAGCACTTTGTTTTGTTATTGTTGAAACTCATCTTCACTGTTAACATCAGTCATACTATTTTACAGAGAGAATTCGTTTTTATAGGAAAATCAAGAATTCTAATTGAGTAAAAATTGATCCCAACGATAAATTAGTAATTAATATTTAACATAAAGTTTAAAATGTAAATGTATTGTCTCGATTCTTTGTGATCGTTCGATTTGTATGTTCGATTTGTGATCGTTCGATTTGTATGATCAAATTCATCAAGTTGACAAGAAGTGCGCATTGAATAAGTAAAATTAATTGACTGTTATTTAACGATAGCTCATATTTTTCATTCAGTTATAAGTGGATGCAGTTCATTACTGTCACACACGCGACAGATCGAGACAAGGGTTGGCAGCAACGGCGTTGACACATCTAGATCAGGATCAATGCATAGAACGATACCCCCGGCTGCGTGACGAACGGTATTTCATATGTCGCGACGAGAAATGGTTCGTTTTGATGCCCCGCCTCGTTGCACTTGATAAATCGTTCCGTATTACGAAACAGCAGGAGCCACCGCGAGCGACGTATAAAAAGCAAAAGTGACTGGGAGATTCATCTAGCGAACATTTTGTTTTACATCTTCTCTTATTTATTATGCGAGCGACCGATATAATTTCTCCGTCATTGCTGAAGGGAAAATGGAAAACTACACGTTATCAGGTCGATTAATCTCTGAGAATATTTTTCAGTAACAATATTAAAAGTTATTAAATATGAGAATCACAAGGAGACGCTTGCTTTCCATTAATCACAGTAAATTAATGACATCAAAATTAATTGTTAAATGATAAACGCCCAAATAAATCGGAAGAAAATTTTCTTAACAAAAAATATTGCACGTTTGAAGATAATTTGATATTAACATTTTCTGAATCATAGCAATATTAAAAGATATTTAAGTAGATATATGCAGGATGGCAATCTACGCTTTATACATTCAATGTAAATGTATTTTATTCACCATTTTATTGCAGATACTAAAATGTCGCACTCAGAGTTGATCAGTGATCTGGACGTTCCTGAAAATCCGCAGCATCCCTGTCAGTGTTCCGCGATCAACAATATGGATCCTATAAGGACACCGAGGGACAGAGCGGAAAGGAACATGGGCAGCACCAGGATCCCCAACAATTCAGATCTCCCACGAAGTCTGGAGACCTTACAGAATGCTTTCGAGCCGATACGAAGATTGGAGAGTCCCCACACGGATAATTCGCAGCTCAGCCTGGACAGTAGCAGAAGCGTTGACCTTCTGGAACATCAAACGAATATATCACCCAATCCTAGATCCGTCACTAATCAGAGTTCGATGTTATCGCTTCACTCGCACAATATCTCCTGCAGTCCGCGCAATCTAGACCTGTCTCGCAACCTGGCTTTCGAGGCAGCTCGAAGGGTCCAGGAAAGCTCAAACCTACAGGATAATCAGCACAGCTTGGCCTCCAGCCCCAATCGTCTAGAAGTCGGTCCGAATCTGTTTGAAGCGACCAGCAAAGATCTGGATAAACAACTGGAAGACGTTCAGGCCGGTTTGTCGTCGCAGAAGCAAAGCTGCAGCAAGGACAAGCTAAAGAACGTGCAGCAGGTGCTGAACCCGTATCAGCATCACCACGAGCCCACGGCGGTAGAACGTGGTGTACATGGACATTTTCATGGAGACATGCATACCCATATTTACAAGCACGCTGATAACTTCCGCAGCAACGCGAATCTAGACGCTGGCGAGGGTCTGATGGGCTTCCAGCAGCATCAGCGACAGCATACGCACCATCACCACGGTAACACGAAAGCGAGCCATCATCACGGATCCAACGTGCATCACGCGCACACGCAGGCTATGAGTGGATATCACCATGGGAATTTGGTGACGACAGGTCTCAGCCATGTCCATGGAAATTCCGGTCTAAGTGCGTCTGGTAAGAATCCTTCATCTTCTGCGATCAGTATCAATTATTATGATTATAATTTCGCAATAAATGGAATTTTGTTTGTTGTTCCCATTGTTGTTTCAGGTTCCGGTCCTATCAACCAAACCAGCTCCACCCCGACTGGACATCATCATCCAGCTTCGATGCCCATCGCGGCCACGATAAATCACGTAAACTCACCCCACAGTCATCATCGACTTGGCACCAGCACCGGTTTGACCCACCACACGAGTTCCGCTTTTCCCAGCGATCATCACGGCGCTTCCGGTGCTCTGAGCGGCGCGTCGTCCAACTCGAGCATGATGAACCACGGTGGATCGCCCACCGTGCACCGACACGTAGTCAACAGCAGCCTGTCGACGACGCCTTTGGGTGGTCATCATCACGGCAGCTCATCCGGGAGTCTAACCGGTCAGTCCAGCGTGAATCATCATCATGTCAGCTCCGGTATATCATGTGAATCGTCGTCGTCCAACGCCAATACTAGGACTCATAGCAGACTAGACCACGTTCACGATCATCATCATCACCTACAAGCGGTACACTCGTTGCACACGAGCCATTCTGATACTAGACCAAGAGATCGCGCTCCTTCGAGCTTGGATCATCACGGACATCATCACGGTCATGTGCACAATCATGGCCACCAACATGGACAAAACGATCTGAAGAATGCGTCCCTTATAGGCGCCGACGCCATTCAGGTATATCAAGGAAGCTTTAGCATTTTATACCTTCCATATGGAGAGATCTACATATAAAACGCGTTTTATACTATGATTTCGGCATGATAGAAAACGACCGCAAGATATTTTCCATATTGTAGAAAAACGCTGTTTCAAGAAATTAATTAGGTCTCGCGAGATTGCCAGCTCCATAAATTTTCTTCGTGCCTGACCAATTGAGGAGAATGACTTATGCCACTGTTCCGCCCAGCGGCTCGTATATTCCTAGCCGTTTTTGCCGCCACATCTCAGAAAATACATGTTCGTGAATCGCCATATCTCTATCTGCGCACGCTTGAGTTACGCTCGCCGTGTCCTGGCCACGCGAGAAGCTATAAATCGTATACTAAGCAACGGTTCTGCCCTTAGAGCTTATATCAGGAAATATTTTCAGCCGCGGGCCAAATGCACCGCGCGCACGCGGGAATGATTAATGGATCGGTGCCCGTTGCAGGAATGTTCGAATTTCGTCGCTAGTGCGACGAAAAATATTTCATCGGGCATTCTTCTTCCGCAAGTGTTGATACCGAGCGAGTTCATGGGACTAACATTGAGATTCATACGATCTATGCTTCTCGCGTGAATTCGGCGATCGCGGCCTCTGTAAATCCTGTATAGCTTGGGAACGATTAAGAAGAAAAGAATATTTAAATAACATTATCGCTAACAAATATTTAGATACTGCTCTTTGAGGCTGTTTTTAATTATTTCGATATCTCAATACTTTAGGTTTCGGCTCCTACAAAGAATAAATGTCAATGTCACGTGGTGCAGCAACCCGGTGGAAATAATAGAGGAACGGAGGGCGAGAGTGACGGAGGCGTCGAGGTAGCATCAAGAATGCATCAACCCCCTGCCCTTCCGCCACGACCACCGCCAAAACCGACAAGACGTTACGAGACAACTGCTACTAACCAATGTAAGAGACTCGCTTTTGTGCATGCACTAGTTATTTAATTTGTACTTGAGAGAGTAATTGTGATCACGAGGAAGAAAACGTTGACAGATATCTGCTTTTAAACTGCTTCCATTATTAAATATGTATTTTGTCATTCTTTAATTACCACATTTTTCGGATAAAATCTCTGTACATTTTAATGAGGAAAACAATGAGAATTGAATGAGTTAAAAATACCGTTGAACGGAATCGCGTATTTCTCGTAGACGTGACATTCCTCGTGCAAGCTGCGCGCACGTCGATACGAACAGTCGATTCGCGATATGAATGACATTAACGCCCACTCTCCGTATCGGTGACTTAATTTCCATTCGAGATTGAAATGTCAAGCCAGTCGTTGAGATGTCGGAAGAGGCGGGCGTTTCCTGAAAATTCGCCGAGCCATCACGGCTGGGTGGTAGTAGCTCCATCCTATGTCGGGTTGTTCTACGATTGTTCTGGACAGCCGCACTATCAGCCGGATGAGGAGGAGGCGACGTCGGCGCGAACGTCTTATCAATCGTGGGCCGACGACGACGGCGTTATCGACGACCACGCGAGTTTTCTACCCCGCTCGCCCGAAGGGTGCGTTCCCGCGGAATTTCAGCCCTCGACCGCGCCGGGTCGCTCGAATCATCCGGGGGTATATCGACCAGTCGATGCTCGCACCATCCGAGAGTAGGACGATCCCTCCAGCCGAGGGATGCGAGCGACTGGAAAACGGTGGACCGACGACATGACCACGCTCGCACGATCAGCGTGACGTGCACGCGCGTGCTACTGCGTCGTTTCGTTTACTGAAGAACCGGAAAACGACCGATTTACTTACTTGGATCTCTTCCTCGTGATTCGGCGGGCACCATCGGAAGCCGCCACCTGTGGGACGTATCACAACGTGTCCGCCACGATTGTGGATCTCGTCGAGTGCGCGATCGTTGATATACGAAAGTGGATTTTTACGTTTAGAGAAGGACATGGACAGGGAATTGATATGAGACGATCGATCGAACCAGTTTTATTCTTAACACATGAAGTCTACCATCGGATGATGATCGATCGAGAATAAATCAAGCGCTTCGTGAGCAGTTGATGACGATTTCCGACGATGATTACTGATGGTGAAAGTGAGTTGACCCAGCCGGAAATGCACGACGAACAGGTGACCTTGAGAAACAGTAAGCTCTCATGGTGACACGTGACCCGTACGTGCAGAATTTTCGCAGACACGTATGGCTTAATGACGGTACCAGGATGCTCATTACGTCGAATGTGCTGCTACGAATCGAGTGTCTCGTAACATCGATCATTTTACAGTGCGACTTTTTTGCGTTTCGTGCGGAGTAATGAAGAGTATATTGCGTACAATCATCCGATCATTTGTCAGAGTCATCTATGTTTCTTCAAGGTGATAGGATTGCGTAGATAATTCACTCGTCATTACTGTACGTCTTGGATCACATTAAAACACACTTAGATAATAAATTATTTGACTTAATAATTGTATATATTATGTGTGCCACTTGGCAATTTTTTGTCGTTCTGTTTCTTAATTTTTGTATCAAATTGATCTCAAGCAAATTTTGATTAATTATTGTGATTAATTATTTTATTATTGTGATTAATTTAGTATTAAGTAGAAAGTTTAGAAATAAGATAGAAACAATCGTAGATTGTAGACGTAGCTTTCATAAAAATGTACGATGATTGTACTGTATCAGACTATAATTGCACGTAAGAGCTTTGCACGTAATTTTTCAAAATATTTCCTAACGTAATTGAGTACATACATTTACGTCAACATCGACATTGTTGATCAAACGCACTTAATCAACACTGCACCTGCAATTCCGAAGGAAAATCTCATCGTGATGCTACAACAATAATTACTTTTAAAATAGTTACAATCGGACAACGCACGAATCAAACGACCAGCATTGAATCCAATTCTGAACAGTCCGCGTATTGATATGCGATTCAATTACGCTTGATAACGTGATATTCCCGTTAAACGAGGAAACATCGAATGGAACAGGAGTTCCAGTCAATTTAGCCAATTATTGGGAGAATTGTGCGCCGCGATAGAGAGCTGGATACAAAAGGGATCGACTGATTAATGCAAGAAGAGCCGTCGGCGCCGCCACGTGATAGCCAGCGACAAAAACAGGGGTAGAAATGAGCCTGCGGGATTGCTGAGGATCGTCGTGAGCGGGTACGAGGTGACGCGAGGAAGATGGATGGCTACCCGGTACTCCAAATAGTGCGTTGTCGCCTCGGAACGGAAATGGAGATGGACAACCAGGGCTATCCGTTCCCGATGGCGACACACTCGCACTCGCACCTGCCGCATCCAGCAGCGAGCCACGCGCACTTCCCGAGGCCGCATTATCCGCATCCCTGTGGTACGAGCAACCCCCGTTGCTTATCGCGGCTCATCACTTTTTCTTTTTTGCGCTCCCTTTGTGCACTCGTGTGCATCGTTATTAATAGATCTGAACCCCATGACGTTGTCTTGAGGCAAGGTCAAAGGTTGCGGCGCTTCGTTCTTTTGACGCGCGCATTTTCCATCCGCTGAATCTTGGCGGCGTGTAACTTAAGATGGAAAACTCCTTCGTTTAAAATAATTTCTTACAAAATATTAATATTATAAGTATTTATATATTTTTTTAAATATTATAACGGAGCGAATAGCAATAACTTTTTTTTATAGACATAGTTTTTTTTTACGTCGATTGGGCGAAAGATGCTTGATCGTACGCTTTATTTATCGAGCATCGTGATGAAACAATTTGAGAGCCTCTACTATGATATCGCGTTTTATTTCCATTTACATTTCCTTAGACAAACACCAGATCATAAATTCTTCGTAACGACTATTGCTGGAATCGATCCATATTACTAGGCCGAATATTATCACGATAAAAATTGTTCTCGGCGTATCGACTTATCTGTGTGCCGTATGTGAAACGACTTTCTTAGCTACGTGCTTCGAAATAGATGACTCCAATTTTGCGAGGGTGGCTCGAATCAGATCGTTGCACGTTTATACGACGTACATATAAAAGGATGTACAGATTTTTCCCCTCGTTTTTCCTCTCTATTACCACGGCAACGCGATAGGACACATCCAAGTTCGTTATTTCGTCACACTCAAATATTTTGTTTCACTTGTTTCCATTATTAACGGCCAGCGGCAAATCGTTTGTAACGCTTTCCTTTCCAGGAGCTCCAAAATCATACACGAATCGTCAAATACCTGATTCGTTCAGCATCGATCCAAACCGGTGCTCTCGTCGACGGTAAACACCATGACGCAAATATTGGGTTGGCCAAAAAGTAATTGCGTTTTTTTATATAAATAAAAGGCGAATTTTTCATGGGAAACAAAAACTTTATTAAACAATATATTGTCCATTTTGTTTGATTATCTTTTGCCATTTTTCAGGCAACTTCATGATTCCGCGCTCAAAAAAGTTCTTATCTTTTTCAGCAAAAAACAATTCCAAGAACGATTTGATATCTCATCAGCAGTAAAGGTTTTACCATTCAAGGCGTTTTGCAAAGAACGAAACAAATGGTAATCTGATGGTGCCAGGTCTGGCGAATATGGTGGATGTGGTAACACATCCCATCCAAGCTGCAACAATTTTTGACGAGTGACCAAACTTGTACGTGGTCTAGCGTTATCATGGTGAAACACAACACCTTTGCGATTCACCAATTCTCGACGTTTCTGTTTGATGGTATCATTTAATTTATCCAGTTGACGACAGTATACGTCTGAATTAATGGTTTGATTCCTTGCAAGCAGCTCAAAATACACAATACCTTTAAAGTCCCACCAGACTGACAGCATAATCTTTCTTTGGTGAATATCTGCTTTTCAAGTGCTTTGAGCAGGTTCATCACGCTTGCTCCACGATCTTTTTCGTTTGACGTTGTTGTAGACGATCCATTTTTCGTCGCCTGTTATCATACGTTTCAAAAATCGATCATTTTCCTCACGTTTCAAAAGAGAATCGCAGATGTCAATACGCTTAGTGAGATGAATTTCTTTCAGCTCATGTGGTACCCAAATATCGAGCTTACTAATGTATCCAAGTCGTTTTAAATGGTTTTCAACACTCGATTTCGATATGTTAAGATTCTCAGCAATCTCTCGTGTCGTTAAACGCCGATTGGAATCGATCAGTGCCTTTATTTTGTCATCATCAATTTCGATTGGCCTTCCTGAGCGTGGTGCATCTTTCACATTAAAATCTCCAGATCGAAATTTAGTAAACCAATTTTGACACTGCCGCAATTTTAAAGCATCTTACCATATACATCACATAACTTTTTATGAGCTTGCACAGCGTTTTTCCCTTTTCGGAAGTAATAAAACAAAATATGACGAAAATGTTCTTTTTGATTTTCCATTTTGAAATCGACGGCAAACAAACAATTGTTAACGAAATCGTGTACTTTCTTTTTCTAAAACAAGCTTGAACTGTGAGTTGTTAACCTACATAATGAATTTGCGGTTTAGAATGAAGTTAATTACATTTCAAGACATGTATGTTCATCTATTGGAAAAAAACGCAATTACTTTTTGGCCAACCCAATAGTAGGTATACCGTGCGTCAGGTCGAAGGCTAGACATTGTTAGCTTCGAAAAAAGTCCGGAGGTCCCCTGCATTTTCCGATCACGAAGATTCCATCGTAGAATCGGACATTACTGATGTCGGTGATCTTTGTCCGCGGAGATGTGTGAAAACCGTGAGTTCACCCTCCGGGAATCTGGATCGAAAGAGCAGTTTCCTTTAAAGGATCCATCCGACTACTCGCCTTCCCTCTCCCTGAGAATTTCCACTCCGTAAATCTTGCATCCCGCCTTTGAACGGCAGATTAGAATCAGAAGACGCGTTGCGCTCGAAGGATTTCTTGAAAATATCCATCGAATCTCGCGCTCCAGAGAAGCCATGGCGGATTCTTGCCTTATGTCTTATCGGATTTTTATCTCCGTTATCTTTGACAATTATGATTTGCATGTTTCTCGGCGCGAGAGCGAACATTTATTTCTGACGGAAATAGTTTCCGATCTCTGATTCTCATGAGAAAATTTTACGAGTTTTCTTTACTTGTGTCCGCTCCAGTTTTCGATCTAATCGTCTGATAGCTTTCTCCCGTGTTCTCTCAATAATATATCCGATCCGAAAAACAGGAAAATTTATCCCGAGGGAACCTCGAGAATATTAGCACATTGTTTTCGTAGGTATGCGGTATATCGACGCTTGAGGATTCATTGAGAGAACTTCCAATACGGTCGGCGTACTAAACTCAATAGGGAGTTTCGACAATGGGAAGTCGAACCCGGATGCCGTCAAACGGAGTAACGCAGCTGCGCCGAACGTTACAAAAGCAGCGCCGTAAGCATTCCGCAACGTGGTCGTGATAGAAACGGAAACACAATCGGCGGTTCCTGAGTTTCCACTAGAGAATTATGCGAGATACACGATAAATGCGTCCACGAAATTTTCTCATTTTGTATTTTTCAAACGATTACTTAAAACGTCACGTATCACAACTGGGTAGAAATGTTCTCCCTGTGATTCTTGCGTATAGTGCACGATTTTACAAGATTCAGCTTTCCCGACGCACTTTTTATCATCACTTATCATTTCCACATATCTATGTAAGGGCTATTCGACGACCCTATTCGCCGTCTTTTGTAGGACTATCGACCCTTCCCAAGAGAAACGCGACAGGAGTGAGTCGTGCTGGGTTCCCGGTTAGCAGGATAACGATTGTCCTCGCGTGAGAACCTAACAGCAGTAGTCCTGATCTGGCCACAATGAGAAACGTGCCGCGAACGAAATTCCTCGAATATCCATAGACTGTGATTACCCACAAACTCGCTTTGATATTCACGTCTCGATAATGCGTCGGCGGCGGGATTCGAATGAATTGCAACCTTGACACCACCGAATTCTCTCATCAATGGCCAAACTCGCCAAATATGTCGTTTTTATTTCGTTTCTAGATCGAAGACGATTTATGCATCCATTTATACATCTTATTACTCTCGTATTTAGAACTGAAGATTTCAATACAACAATGATTCAAGCCACTCCTTTAACAAAAAGCGAAGAAATAGTTTCAGTCTTTCCATAATACCTTAAAAGAGTGGATTGGATCATTAAACTCTTCGAAAATCTCTCGTATTGCAACAATCCAATCTGCAAGCAGTGTAGATCGGCTTTACGTCGGCGTGATTCTTTTGCGATCGTTACCAAGATACCGACATTCTGATCACGCGCTGGATTTTTTATCAAGCCGAATTAGAATTTCAAGGATCGATTTTGCAGGTCACACCGGCGAAGGCGGCTGCTGCAAGAAGTACGTTGTCCTTTGCTGCCTATGCGGTGGGGTGAGTGCGGCGGTCGGCAGCCTCTTTTTGGCGGTCCATGCGGTCCTCTCGGCCCACACGGCCAGTCTAGCGCTCTTCGAGACCGTGCCGTCTTACATTCCTGGCATTATGGTGAGAAAAAGAAAGAAAAAGAGAGAAAGAGAGAGAAAGAAACATAATGATCGATTAGGGCAGCCTCATTGCTACATTCAAAGCTGTATCGTGTCCATTCCAAAAACGTGTCGATACTCGCTTCGATAATCATAAAAACAGCTTAACGATATCGAGCGAATGAATATTGTTGAGAAAATACATTTTAAAACGCAACGTTTCATACTACTGACTCGACTACGTACATAACTCAATCCTCAATTGTTACGAGTCATTGATTGTGAGGCGTAATGATTTGTCTATTCGTTCGATAAACAAAACAAACGTTCATAAATAACGCTTGCAAATGATATGTGGAGGCACGCGCACGTTGAATAATTAATTTATCTTCTAGTTGATCCTGATGGGACTTTTCACAATGCTGCTGGCTAGGCGAAAGCATAGATACGGGCTTTTGGTAAGTCCGTCGCGTAAGCTTTCCGTGTACGCGCGGTGAAGTGTCATTGGCGCAGACGTTTCCCTTATTAAATCGGATTTGTAACTTTTACAGATGAAAGTCTGCGGTTCCGTGGGGGTGGTATGCGCGCTGGTGTGCGTCCTCGTCACCGTCACCACCACGGTGATCCACATGTCTCGATTGCAGAATCTCCGCGAGTGCGTTTACACTGCGCGCGCGAGGTACGTACATCCCTCTTCCCCCTCTCATTTATATATGCATATTTCAGAAGAGAAATTACGATCGTAAAGAGATAAAACAAAATCAGTGTTATTATGAAGACAAATATGTACCAAGTAATATAATAATAATAATAATTCTGCGCATTGTCTGATGTTATCTATGGAACGTGCCGCTAAAAATCGTTTCTGCACAAGCGGTTAAATAAATCTTGACTTGTCCGCGAACAATTTTAATTATAAGATACGAGGTGCGTCGAGATGGTTTTTTTTCTTGTTTTTCCTTCCAAACGGATAAACATCTCGAACGGATTATTAATCTCAAGCTCCCACGGCGATGTAGATCGTGCACATGTTATGGTGCACCGGCATCGAAGGGGGATCCCGGTGTGCTGTTCGAGGGAACTCCTCACTGCGAAGCGGTGCACGGCGCGCTGTCGGACTGCCTGAGGGCCCTTTTCGGCGTCTCGGTGGCCGGTATACTGGCCTGCATATTCTCGTGCATGCTGGTGTACCAATTGTTGAGTCACGAGAAGAAGAAGATGTATTGGGAACAGTTGGAGCTGCGATGCCGGTCGTTGTACGGCCAGGGTGGCACCGTGGGACCACCAGCCGGCTCCTGCGGCTGCTGCAATGATTGCGGGGGTGCGAGCCCATGGTGGGCCCAGACACCGGGAAATCTGTACACGCCGAATCCTGACATGGCACCGTCCAGGTACGTAAAATAATACTGTTGCAAAGGAAATTAAAAAAATATTATCTACTAGTTTGATGGTTTAAATTTAAATGCCATAAATGTGTGTGTTTATGAATAAAATTGAATAAATATTATACATGTTTAATTAAAAGTGGCCCCATATTGTAAAACTGCAACTCGCGTCAAATATTTTTGCAAACTACGATTGCTTAAAATTTTCGTTTAAAATCTATATTTCGTTATATATTATATATTATATGTATAAATAAAAATGAAATTACACATAACTCGATCCACATTTGTGACACAATGGGTTTTAATAATTAGATTGCAACGTCTGACGATCACGTATTCAATGAATTTAATAAATTTGGTGCGCTGGCATTGTCGCACACGACATGAAAGCAACAGAGTGCAATAAACTCGTAAACGTGGCAATGTACCGGTGCTTCTGTGTCCGTTGTACATTGTATCCCGGTAATCCTTTAATATATGGCATTAATTAAAGCAGCATTCCACTCCGATATTTGCAGAAAGGTTTCCCGAGTCTCGGAAACGTATTGTGATGGACGATGGCGCCCTTTGAAGTTCACTTTTATCCGGTGTCGCGCAAGCTGGTAATAAAACACGCGGCCGTGCACATCGATTGGTTTTAAAGTACACTGACGCACAGACACACGACTCGACAGACTTTGTTTGACGTTCCCCTGAAACACTATATTCAATCCACTTCGTCTGGTATCAATCTCGAGTACGCAAAAGAAAAAATAAAACAGAATTACGTTTGCATTGCACACGATTCAAATCAGTTCACAAGCCGGCAAAGAATGTTGCTCCGTTAAAGAGCGTTTATTGTAGCACACGATATTGTAACGATCGATGATACGATGATACCAATTTAGTATACCAATACGATATACTTTTGTAATATAGATGCATACTCGTCGATATTTCCTTTCGAAGAATCTTTAAAAATATATTGTAACAGAAATATATTATATATTGCATATATAATAATATAATTGAAAACTATTGGAAACTAATTTTCATAATTAATGTTTTTTATTTTTATTTAGGTGGTCGAATCGATAAAGTTTCTTTTAAAATATAGAAAAATTCGCAGTTTTTCTTCTGGTAGAAATTAGCGAACTGTTTTCTTTTCGCAGAAGATGGCGATTGCCTTGGACGAGATCAAGAGGTCCAGCACCGAGTCCAGATTCGAATTACGGCTTCCATACTCAGGCACGACCAACAGAAACCAATGTGGAGAACGAAACAGGCCCTTACAGTGTTCTCAACTCGCAGTCGAGTGGTCCTTACTCTGTCTTAAATACTCAAAGTGCTCCGTACACTCCGAGTACTGCGTCTTATAGTGTTCTAGAAACGCCAGTGCCATTGTGGGGACCACCACCTCCTTACAGTGATCCGAACAGTCCTGCCAGACGACCACAAGTTGCCGAATCGAGAGCCAGAATCGCTAAAAGGATGGATAACTTCGAGAATAATGAAGGTAACTATCGGCAACTGTGCGAAAAGTCAAATAACTTATATTTTATAAGGAAATAATATTAACAACAGCTATATAAAAATACAAGTGTCTGTTAAGTTTTGCTGTTGCAATAAGCAATCAGAAATTAAGCGTTTTTCAAAATATTCCAGATCACAGATCGAGATCTGCAAAGCGTCCTTCGGACAATTACGAGAACGCCGAGGAAATTT
Organism: Ooceraea biroi; assembly: GCF_003672135.1. NCBI lineage: Eukaryota > Metazoa > Arthropoda > Insecta > Hymenoptera > Formicidae > Ooceraea > Ooceraea biroi. The sequence continues at coordinate 7,533,085 of NC_039506.1, forward strand.
CCAACAGCACGGACCCTGAGGGCGGGAACGAGGGCACCGTCAAAGGTAGGAGAGCCAGAAAGCCCCTCAAGGGCGTGGAGAACGGGGCATTTCAGCAAGAAACGAATCCCGGCCCGAAACAGTCCGAGAGCGAACTATATTTCGGTGACGTATCCTCGTGCTGCGGACCCGAAAGTAGTTTTTACGATCTGGCTGTGGATAAAGAAGGTACTACCGAAGTTCTGTATCTGCGACAAAGTCTGCGCGTGAGATCTGTCGTCGTGAAAATTCTACGAGGAGACTCGTCATTGCTCCGACGTTTAAAGATTAATCTCTCTTTTCTTCTCTATTTCGTTAATTAAAATTACTTTTGAAGCACTAAGTGCATATCCACAAGTCTCTATTATTGCAAAAAGTGGAGAAGTACTTTTAACTCACAAGGGCCGCTAATTTAATTCTACGATTCTTACGTCGTTACGTCGATCATATAAAGTTCGCGCGTATTTACAAATGGTTGCTTAATTCTTAAGAAATTAATGCTTGTAACAAGAATGTTTATCAGATTTTCCACGTTTTATTCCAAATTTTACAGGCGCGGAGCATCCGGAAGGCGTCGACTATCTGGCTGCCAGGCTGGGCAAACGTCAGCTGTCGAAGCGGTCTCGACTGCCTCTACCCTTGCCCTCAGAGAGCGCTGATATCCCTTCCGACAATTATGCGAACAGCGATGAACCGAGGAACGTGAGGGGTCCGTTTCTCGCTCCCGACGCGCAATACGAGGTCATCCAGCAGAGTCGCTACTCCTATTACGCGTCGAAAGACGACGAGGAGCTGCAGGAGGGCCCAGCGAGTTCCGGTTACTTCCGGGAGGATGAGGGCGATAGGGTACGTGACAGGGACTACAGAGACTATAGGAACGGCCAGGAAGACGAGACGCCGCAGTGTTGCTTGAGCGATTCGACTACTTTGGACTCCGGCTGGCAGAGTGGCGAGCAACAACAATCGGACGATAACGTGCGACCGGTGAATGTGTGAATTTTAGACTCTCTCGTAAAGTTCCAGTGAGAAAAGCAGATCGAGACGCGGATGATGCTCGTTTTCCCGCAGGAAACGTATCACGCGAAGAACAATTAGATTGTGACGAGGGAAATATGACAATAGTTTCTGACCTGTGAGTACGTAATTTAAATCAACTATGTGTAGATCTTGAAGGCGGCGAGCGAAATAGATGACTGAGATTGCAGGAATCTTTTCCTTTGCATTCGATTCGGAATGAAAGAGCGGAATTAGACGTGATGATAGCGTTCGAGCTTGGTAGATGAGATCCTAGTCGGACGGTTTATGCACGATAGTAGATTTGCTTTTGAAAAAGGCAATGTAGCTAAGAAATTATGAATGCACCCAATTTAATTGGGAACGTGCGAAACACTGAAACACTAAAACACTGAGAGATATGAGAATAATGTGTATATATCAGTTCAGATTGTACCAATCCTCTTTCTGTGAAAACAAATGAATATTACTAACGAGAATTCAAGAACAATATCTCGCAATTCTTAAGTAACTGAAGTAGTCGTGACATCGACGTGACATCATGACGTCACTCTCTTCCACAAATAATTATTAAATAGCTTATTAAATAATGATAATTAAGTTCCATTATTTTTCAAGCTAACTGGTAAAAGTAGAACCTTGGCTGACGCGATTAGTGGTGCGTACTTTTACGACTTATTATATATGTGAATTGAAATGTCAAACGTTTCGATTCTCCTCAGTCTAGTAATGTAAATTACAAAGGTCGTACGCAAATGCTAATCTCGATTTTGACGAGAACGAACTGCCATTTCCTTCTTAAGAAGCTTATCGATTCAATCTATAATCTATATGTACGTGTACATTTTAATTGAAAATAGTGAAATACAAGTAGAATCAGAAGTGATAATTAACGCTGATTCTTGATAGAATCTAAAGCAATGTGATCTGTGGTAAACAGTCCAGGCACACGAAAACTCGTGCTTAGCTCATAAATCGCCCATCGATGATCACAATTGACGAAGCGAGACGAAAATCGGTCGTTTTGTGTTAAAACGTGATCAGTTGTTGGGAGAAAAACGTTTGCCACGCGAAAGAAAATACTCACGGCAAATTCTGTGTATTTTTGCTAATTAAGCGATGTTGCTCGTGTTGCTCGTAGTAACGAATAACAGCAAGTATAATTAAATATATTCAAGAGACGAGTGAATGGACGAGAGCGCCAGCGAGAGAGAACGGAGAAGACAGTAATAGTTTCATAGCTGAATTGTTGGTTGAAAGTGTATTCGTGGATATCCGTGAACGGATAAGTATATACGATCGCATTATTAAGACGACATCAACTTTATGCAGTTGCTTTTTATTTTATACTATTTATTGTAATTGATTTGCTAATAAGCTGCGATACGTTTATCAAATAATTTGCTTGAACTTTATGTCGCGTGTTGGAGATTGAGATTGCCGATACGCGGTTGTTCTTTGTTGAATACGTGGTAGACCATGTATGTACAAAAGTGTGCTTTACTCTTGCCGATTAGATGTATTAGCTGTAATTCTCAAGTAATCCCTGTCTCCAAGATATCAATGATCAAACGATACCTTCGTAATCGTATGTTTAATAATTCAATTTCGCGATTAATAAGTCGCATCTTCTGATGCCATTTAGATATTTAATTTACTCGTCTGATTAAATTAAAGAGATCACGTTACTCGTGACTAAAGACGCTTAAGTCGTTTCACACTTTCGCTTTGAAAATTCTGCACTTGAGCCCTTCGTTTGATGATTGCGCGTTATCGTTATCAGTGCTTTTACTGTCAAGTCGCTTCTTCTTCAAATCTTGCGTCATTGCGAGGGCGCGCACTCGCTTTCAGAATTACAATTCAGGCGGACCAAGGACAATATAATAAAGAGACCGATCGAAGTTAAGTAGCAAGTAGAAACAATGTAAATGAAATGCATATTTTATCATATGGAAGCGACGGAGTCAGATTACAGAGCAGTAGCTTAATGTCGTCTAAGTGAATGAAGTGTACCTTAAGCGCGAGCCGCGAGTCATAGCAAGTCCTGCGCGCCATCGAACAATGTAGTTGACGATGATGAATGATCAAGAATAAAGGACGATTTTGCGAAGAACGCGACACGACAAATGCTGGCCTTTCTTTCCATATCGATTTTACCTTATTTGTCCTTCAATTATCCAATATGTTCAGTATGCATAAAATTCCGTCCCTCATTATCACGTAGCAGCTACGTGATAATGAGGGACGGAATTTTATTGCATACTGAACATATGTGTGTAAAATTATAATAGAAAAAATAATATTTCTGTGATCTTTATAGACATCTTTCCTTTTAATATGCGTTTGTTATGGATACAATATTAATTGTGTTGTCCATCTCTATGCATGTGCAGCGCGGAGATTGGCGAACACGCACGCATACAGGTAAACGCTCGAAAGGAATGCAGTTTTCAAAGCGGTAATGCTATTGTTAATAATTTCCTTAAAGAGAATTCCGGCAACCTCGCTATTCGGTATCAGATTGTCTGATATATCATGATGAGGCGTTAAACTTTCACAATGTGTACATGCATGGAAAAACGAAAGGCGGATGCATGGCACATAATACTATTTCCTATGCGATCCAAGCAGGACGTATAAGTTTGAGATTTTTTTTATATTTGGCGTAGAAAACGTTTCGATCTTATCAACATCGTGCATAAGTCTGACAAGCCTGACTATCGAACGTTGTGTCTGTAAAAAGACGATATTCAGAAATACGATATTCGGAGATACGGTACCCTTTACGTTAACGTTATCGCTTTACGCAACAGCTTTAATGGTGATTAAAGTTTTATGTACTCGAGGATGAACTCTACACTATCGCTGCCCGTATCGCAAGTCATAACGGAGGTTTCGCAGGTATTCTCAGCGTTTCCGGAGTAACGTTTTATAGCTGTCGTCGCACAGTTTGTTAAGCAATAATATCTTCGAGATTCGTATCACAGCGCACGTAAGATCTCTCGTGTACCGTACGACGGGACGCTTAATTGATCAGCGGCGAGGAAATACGCACGCAGGAAATTCAATAAAACGGACTTACGTTATTTTTATGCTTATAATGTGTACGCTAAGCCCGACAAAGCAGTAACGGGTTTTAAATAAGTTATTAGCTCTTTTCAATAATTGACAGAGCATTTAATCGTTCTCGGCCATTGCAGACTGTTTGCAGAACATTGGTCGATTATCCCTGTCCGTTTGCAGTACGAATTGATGTATTAATTAGCCAATATATAAAACACGTCTGACAACACAGACGACAGTCTGATACGATCAGTAGCAGATATAATTAGTACGTGAATGTATTTGTGCGCTTGTCGTCGTATTTGCGATCGACTTCGCGTTCGAGCGCGATAATATCGCATTCGTGTTAAATAACGGTGTGCAAGCGTGTAATAAACAATTCGTTATATTTCACAAGTCACTCTAGCAAATATACCAAGGAGAGTGTATTATGATAACTTCATTCTAAATTCCTACCTTAAAAATAAGATATGTACATTTACGTTGGAAACATGATGATTGCAAATTATAATAATAAGGTACATGGTCAAAGTCTGAGAGAAAGAGATCGGTGTAGAGTATTATTACGTCATCTATCATATCATATTTACACCAATTTTACAAATGTCCAATGTCAATAAAAATGTCACGAGACATTTCTTGCGAACGCTAAAAATCTTAATATCCTAAGAATAAGGAATAAACTACTGATTTTTTTTAAATCTAGAAGTTTATATTGAACAGAGAATTCATTTTGCAATTAATTCAGGCACCTTCAACGACTCTGTGCGTCGCCTGATTCGCCAGGAATCTCTCGACTCTTTCCCTGAATTCTCTGTTAGATTCCGGCAGGGTAGTCGTGGTCCCAGACTAGCAGCGAGACCCTGCAGGCTGGTGAAGCTCTGAAGGCTCTCCGACAGTCGGCGATCGTGGTCCAAGATGTCTGGCTTGGGTGCTGGAGGTTTCCTCTTCGGCAGTCTCGTCGCCTTCGAGCCGACCGGGACACTTGCCATTCTCTGACAAACAATTCGTCATTCCACGGAATGCGATCCTCGCGCTGAGCAACGACCAGAAAGCCTCCAGAAGAGACGCCACCAAAATGTTTAGAATCAGCAGCATCCTCGTGTGCGAAGAGTCTTCATAATGAGGATTGTGCCAGAAGGTCTTTGTCTTCTTCTTTTGCAACATCCACGGATTCCCGCGTAACATTCATCGCGCTTCACCTTGCAGGATTTCTCCAGATATCATCGTCCTCTCTTCAAGCGTGAAGGACGTTTCCGCTTTGAAATCATCGTAACCGCCGTCGTTCCTGACGCCGTTATGGAAATCGGATACATTGAGCTCGATGGCGCGAGGTTCGAAGCTGATGATGGATGATTTATTGGCTTGGTTGATGTTTGAGAAGTTATGATCTTCAGTGATGTTTTAGCCGACCGTTTTTGAGCGACGTGATGATATCGTCCACGTGAGTTCATTCATGATACCTTCTGCAGGACGAAAGGAGTAACGCGGAGCATCTAGGATCTTCTCCAACGGCCACAGGGAACTTCGGTGCTACCGGAAACCGCCGCAACGTTGAAGATCGTGACGACAAAACAAAGGACCGCCACTACCAAAGAGAAAGACTACCGTAGAAGAAAATGGTGATGTTCCGGTCGATGTACCAACGCCGCCAAGCGAGGAGCCCCGTCACGGACGGCACCATACATGCACGGACAGGATCGGGCCTGCAAGGACAAGGCGAGGGTGCCCAGGAGGAGGGACAGGGCCCGAGGCCGAAGTGAACCAAGGACAGACCGCCGACAGTCGATGCCGAGTACCCGACGCTCCGATGGGTACAAAGATGACAACGGCGGCTTTCGTCTTCACTTTTATGACGTACACGTTCTCCGTCATCGTTCTCTGAATCGCAAATAAATGCGTCTAATTGCACAAACGGCTACCAATTCAACGAGCTCGACCGAGAGAAGGGATTACGTTAGATGCGCGTGCGATACATTTGTCCGAGGCAAATTTCATTTGTGCAGTTCACGCTCGGTTCGTTGTTCACATTTAAAGGACAATTTACACTTCCATATATTTCTGTTTCCAGGATGTCGCAGAGATGCAGATTTATCCAGACTGTTGAAGTATTCCTTGTCTTCCGTCTTCTCTGTGCTGTCGAATAAAATATGAACAAAATGTTAATTTGGTAATTATGTAATTTATTAAAATAATTTATTAGATTATTAAATTTAACATTTATTAAAGTAATAAATATTGACTAGAATATTTGCTAATATAATGTCTCTATTCTCCTATTTTTCATTTCAATTACTCCAACTTTATTACATGCATCACATAATAATCCACTTTTGTATGAGTATATGTGCTGAACGCAATGATGAGATTGGTAATTTTACTGATTGGAAAGTAAATTATAAATTTGAAATATGCGCGATCGAGCGCGAAGAAAGTCAAACGAGTCACGATGATCGCGCGATTGCAATGATTTTACAGCCGCTCATTTGGCATTCAATCACAGCGGATGTGCAACCTGTAATCGGGCACGAGGCAGGGAATCGAGAGTCGGATATATATTTAACGCGAATCTTCGTCGACGTTCGACGACGTAGCAGAAGCAGAAGACGCTACTTCCGCGCTGCCTGCGAGAACAGCCGGCCGACCAATTATCGTAACCACTCCTCGTTCGACTTAATTGAAATCCTCGTCTGAGCCTCCGCGCGCGGATTTCGCTTCTCGCGGCTTTCGGTGGGAGGAGAGGCGGCTTGCACAATCCGCGGATAACAATCGCGCGCGCTGACGTGACAGAATCCAGTCAGTCTCGTACATGGAACGGCTCGCACGAACGACATTGTAACAAACATTCTTCTGTCGCAAGTGTAGTTTAGACAAGATTCCGCTCGACGTTTATACGAATTCCTGAGTCGGTCGGTTGTGTCCACTTTTCGCCAATTCCGAGAGTGGAATAATGAAAGATTCCGTGGCATAATAAAAGATTAAGCGGAAATTGCATTAGGATTTATGATATTTAACTGGAGAATTTATTTCGGAATCGAGCGATTAAGTAAATGTAAAACGCAGATAGCTGTTATTCGTATTGCGGTTTTGGATTGTAACGTCGTTCATGTGACTGACTCAGTTGACAAATTGCTGCTCGATCTTTTGCTTTTTTCTCGATGTTATGCAACTGATTACGAGACGCCACGATTATGTTGCGAGCGCGCCCCTATTTCTTCAGACTGAGCTCGTTTTCACATCGAATTAGCACGTCGAATCGTGTGAATCTTCGGTGAAACTTCTAGCGAATCGTCAGTTTGCGCTCCGCATGCATAATAATTCAAACGCAATAAAAAATTCATGAAACCCGCAAAGCATTAATTATTTCCGTTAAATACCATACCAGTACACAATGTATGAAATTAGAGATATTAAACCTGGTAATCATGATATTCATGATATTTTATTCAATTCTAGTAAATATTAATTATTCTAGTAAATATTAATACAAATTATATTATTCTAGTAAATATTAATACAAATTATATTATTCTAGTAAATATTAATACAAATTATATTATTCTAGTAAATATTAATACAAATTATATAATTCCACGTCTAAATTTTTTGAAATCCAACAGTTACAAAGTGAATCTGTTCAAATGTTTTATATATTGGAATTAATCAAAAATTAATTAATTAAGCAAATAATAAAAGATGAGCTAAGAATATTTATTTATTCTTCTTTAACAAAATAATATTCTCTTTAAGGAATGTTTCAACGATATAAGAAATAAATCGTATATTATAAATATTTAATCATCCTAAAATAAAACAAGAAATATAAACGCTAAATAAATATTTTAAAACTACAGGAGGTATGCAGAGTAATGAATTTCCTTAAATTAAACTTTATTCTCGCACTTACCTAAGCACTCTGCATCGACACGGAATCGATCATCATCGATTATTGCAGGCTCATCACATTGCATGGCACCTTTCGTCACGCTAAGAATCACTCAGGATCCGATCGACTTTGCGATAGCGAGCTTCCGGCGATTGCATCCTGACAGCAGATTTGCGATACGCGCGACCAGATAGACGATCGCTCGCGCGCGACACTTGCATGACGACTGAACCACGAAAGACTAGTCCTCGTTGAAATTGCTACGAAATCCCGTATGAACCCTCCCACGCAGCCGACTTGCAGTGAAAGGGACAACAGAGAGCAGCTCCGGATAGACGTGTACCTTCGACTTACGTTAAGCCTTGTTCACACCATTCGCACCAACGCGGCAAAACGATCTTGACAATGAGAGGCGGATATCGTCTTGCATCTACTTCTCATTGTCTTTATCTTGTACTTGCTGTTATATGTACGATTCCACGAGAGAACGTCGAACGATGATGTCATGGGCAAGAGAAAGAAAACAAGCAAATGGTAATAAAAACAAATTTTATTGAAAACCAGACAATTACGTTCTCTTACAGCTCGTTAATCCTCTTAGATGTTTTGAAAGCATAATGAAGCATGTTAACGTTATCGCAATGGGATTCTCTGGAATGCCTTGGCTCGACTTGGGTTTTCGGAATGGCAGTCCAATTGACCTCACTTGCCTCTCACGAAAACACGACCCTTCCTCCCAGTATGAAAGTCCCGTTATAATCGAAGGTAACTTTCAGAGAGCAAACGTATCCCAGGGTCTTCGTTGTGGATCGCGCATGAGCCAACCTTTATTGTTAGCCGCGGGAACACGTGGAATCGACCTTTTAGTTCGATACTGCTAAAGAATCATTCGCGGATTGCATTACTGCGGGATTCCCGTCGACGAAACGTGGCAAGATGTGAAATGATAGAGGAGCGTTCGGTCCTTTGTTCCTTATCATTTTGGCTTGACTATAAATTTGTTCAATATTATTCTTACCATTTTACTATGTAGTACGCTGACATATCATTAATTAAAATTTTCTGTTGAAAATTAGTTTAGATATACTCAGGATTATACCGTCTATAACGTCAAATTAATCATTATGTATGTCGATAATTAGAATAAATGATTATAAGGAACGGTATTTGGAAGCACACATTCGCTATTTTTAATCATGGAGAAATCTGGGTGTTTCAATTACTATAGCCAATTTAATTATATAGGTAAAAGTTACCAATTTACTCGTACAGTAAAACCGATTATCGATCTACCGTAATTTAGGACCGTAAAATATAAAGTACAAAACTACGCGAAAAAATAATTTTTTAGACAATATAGTGGTGAAATTAAAATACAAATAATTAATATATGAAGAATTTAGTCTCATTTTGTGTAGAAGATTATTATTACACTGCTTTTCTAAAATTAGATCGTTATTAGATCGTTATGGCAACACAGTTTATAAACCCAGGAAATACAGAACAATTAAAATCAATAAAATAGAATAAAAATCGAAATAATAAAACTTCTCAAATTATTATGAATCTAATCGGATTAAAATATACTCGCACAGACGAGAAAGTATAAATCCGCGCGCGATTATCGTGTCTCTTTTCGAGACTGATTTCTTCACGATAGCGGTCGTGGATGCATGAAGACAGCGCTACGATTGCCTAATGCGAAATGCTGAGAGCAGCATCATTATTGGCGCCGTTGTGTAATTAGGAGGACGATCGAGAAAGTGTAGCTTCCAGCATGGATAAACGTGTCGATGCGGTCGCAACTGCAACTTGTTGTGCATCTCGACATATCTCGCAAGAACGAGAGGAAAGACGGGACTTTCACGGGATGCTGTAGCAAAATCGCTTCGACATCGATAAATCGTTCGTGCGGAAACTGTAACTGTAACGCGCTTTCGAGGGGATCGCGAGCGTCGCGTCGGAGATGTCAAACTTCCGGCAAGATTCAAGCGGATCGCGAACTCGCTCGAGCGGATGATCGTCGCGTTTTACAAGCACGCTTGAGAGAAATTCAATCGTACGTTTGTGCGTGATTCCAGCAACACGCAACGACGGATAACCACAATCTGCACGTGATTGCATGTGGAACGTACGCCGGAAAACGTGCGTGCATACTTGCGTGCGTCGATGCGCAGATGCACGTGGATACTTGCTTTTGCGTGTGTACAATGGTACCCCCATCGAAATAAACACTGTAATAAATCTAGCGTCATGTTTTTCATTGACCTTACTTGAAAGTGTCACAATTACGAAATCACGAGATGAAAAGTAACATGTGACCCATTTGCGGATGCAAATTGGTAGAGAAAAACGAGCACCACCTTGACCATCGTCTCTTGGAGAAACTCCGCAGGAGATCCAGTGCGAAAAGAAATAAATGGATGCCAGAAGTGCCGCAGGAAATTTTCCAAAAGCCACGAGATACGAGAGTTCTCCAGGCAAGTGGCAAATAGCCGATCGCGGATCGCGACGTTTCGATTGACAGCCAGAGCGTAAAAATATACCGACCCGTGAGATCTGGTTTCTCTCTATCTCGTGGAGCGATATCGCCGCTTTTTCCCTGTACTTTCACGTGAGTGACCGTCCACCCGTAAAAGTCCCCGAAAAAAAAGCGCGCCTAGGCGCTCCCGTCGCGTTCGGCCACGCGCGCCGTTCCGAATCCTTTCATTAAAATGACTTTTCGGCCGTTAATTTTCGTGATGGTGTGTGAGCAAGCACGAGAGGCATATATCCGGTGCACGAGCGGAGGGAGCGAGATAAACGACGTGCTCGCGACCAAACGCATTCGTGTTGGAGCAGCTGTTACTATCGGGGCACGCGTCTCAACGGTCGCGGCAGCTGCCCAGAAAATCAACTATGGTACCCTCATCCTGAGTTCTTCCGTGCATGCTTCCTACCAGGAACAACCGAACACGAAACATTAAACATTATATTATTACTCGTTTATTTTTTATTTTTATATTTTTAATTATAATTTTTCTAATTTATAATTTTGTGTTTCACTGCAAAACATTTCTTTCACTTTCATAATTTTTATAAAAAGTAAACCTATGGAAACAAACAGCAATTTAAGATATCTAAATGACAAATATTAAGTTCATAAACGTTGCGTATAAATGTCTCATAAATGCACCGCGGTCATACAATATTTATTCTTAACAGCGTTCTGTAGTGAGTTCTTGCCAAAGAGAAAGAAATTCTTTACGTTTGATATAATTTTTTTCCGCACATTTATCACGAGAAGATCTCTTTCTGGGACGTTTGTAAACATCGTAAGTGTGTTACGAGTATGTAAATTTCACGTAAATGCGAGTGTTCATGCTAACTTGCGAAAAACCTGACAGTTTGTTTGACGACGCGACGGGCAGATTCTTCGACGGGTATTTAAAGTTTAAATTACTTTGTCGCGCAAGAGTCCCACAGCGAATGACACAGAACAACGGTCGAAATCCTGGGCAGAATACACTATAGCTGAAGGGTCCCCACATCGCGCGAATGGGACACCGGCCCATATTACATGAAACCCCGTGACAACCCCCCGAACAACCGCGCATACACAGCTATGCGAGGGAACGCACGGAGAAACGCCCTTTGTGCATCTGCTGTTAAGGGAACCCGCAAGAGGCAGTTTATCGAAGGCAACGGTCGTGAGCACATCGCGCGACCAACGAAAGTGGATTTTTGACGGATGAATACCGTAGTCTGTTACTAAACAAATACCATAGTCCGTTACGAAATAGTTCATTTTTAATTTCATTTCCAGATAATTAATTCTGTTGCAATTATTCACTTCACTTCAAGAATTGCATTTTGTGCGAGTGGATTATTTGATGTTCTTTAAAGCAGTTGAGTGATCGATAGAAGGCGAGGAATAACTTGGTTATCGGGTTTCTTCCAGAAAGATGTGCAAGAAACTTTGCAGACTGACGCACGAGATCGCCTCAACGCCGATGCAAATAGTGAACTTCGCACTGGAGACCTGGCGATCTCCAGTTTATGTCAGCAGGTGTTAGTGATCCTCGTCAATCGGTCCTAAATCTCCTGATGATTACAAAACCTGTCCTGGATTCTGTTAATGTGTCAGTGTCTGGAAAATTTGACGATCTTCGTGTATGTGTTGGTGCTTGGATCAACAATATCACTAAGCTTCGTTAATGATAATGATAATGAGATTGATCTACTCTGAACAAACCGGAGAAAAAACTGTGAACAACATTGAGATCTGATATATTTCCAAGGATTCTGCGGAATTTGTGCTTGTGAAATATTAAATATCGGCGAAATCAAGTCCTTCTTTGAAATGTATATGAAGCTCATTCATTTAGCTAATAACGTTTCAAACTTGATCGTTTAACTCTCAATGTACTCGCGCGAGTCAATGCCAGATTCATCGTGCTCTAATTGGGTCCAGACATCCTAGTTCAACCTAATTCTTTCTCCGCTCAATCATTCGCGAGCCCGTCACCGTTCATCGCAAAGATCGCGCCGCAAAGATCAAATTGTGCACGTCGAACTGACTTATTTGATGAAATACATGAAATAAAGCGTACGCTCGTGCCATGGCTCAGGCAGCTGAAGCTACGCCAGTGCACTGCTACACGAACCCGTCGTTCTGCCGTCAGTCGGAATACATACCGGACGATCACGTTAATGATCTACCGCCGCCACCGCAGCAGTTTCAAGGAAGCGACGATTTACCGCCGCCTCCGCCGCCCTTACAATTGCAATGTCACGCCGCGGGTCAGAGCAATCCGGCCTTCCAGTCGCCTCCAGAGACGACTCTGGAAGCCTGCGAGCCGCGGACCGGTATTGCTATCTGGAGGATAACCAGGCCCCCACGCACAGGAGATACGCCAGTCTTCCGGTGGAGGAACCTCGCGTGACTTACAACCAGTCCTCGCGGTACGAGTACATAGAGCAGGACGAGGCGGAGAGGAGCCAGTTGCCGCGCAGGGGCTCCTCGAGGTACGAGTTCATTCCGCATCAGCAGGTGCAACTACGTTCCACGCCGGCGGCCAACCAAGACGCTCGAAGAGGAGGAAGAGGAGGCGCAGGAGGATCGCAGACGCCAACGTATCGCGGCAATGCCGGCAGGTATGCGCTTATACCGAGCGAATTGGATTACCAGGACGATGGGTCGCAATGGAGCAACGCGAAATCGGCACCACGACACATCAACACTCCGCAGGGTAATTATTTTTATTTTTAGTTTTTATCCCCCGTCGTTATGACTGAAAGAAATCTGTATTTCATACTTTACCGGTGGTGATCGAATCAGAAATTGTTTTATTCTTGAGTACAAGATTGCAGAAGCAGATATGACACGCAAGTATTTGTCGTAAATTTTCAACATGATTGCGCAATTTGCGACAGGTCGTTACGCTAGAGTGCCTTTACAAGAAGACGTCCCGCCGGCGCTGCCCGACAGAAACGGGCAAGAATTTTCAATATCACCGAAGAATAACTTAGCCACGCAGAAGCTGCACGAGATACTGTCAACGCCCAGGAAACCGAGATCCAGGTCTGAAGAGAGGACACTGTCGCCGAAGAGACAACATTCCTTCAATCAAACCAGCACGCCGCAGAGAAGAGCGCTCACACCCGGTGGATCCCCGAACGGTTCGTAGCTCGTTAGCATTGTATTCTCTCCTTCAATCGCGCGTACTGGACATCGAATAATACGTCAGGCAATTAGCATAAATCTGAGAACGATTATTTTATGTAGATATATATGCGTTTCTGCATTACGTTCATTGTATTTCGATTCCTTAATTAACGCAATTCTTAATCGAAGATGCCTCAACTAACATCAATCTTTGTCGTTAACTCTCAGGTCGTACCTTCAGCCCAACGCGCCCAACTCCTCAGGGTACACCTCAAAGCCGGACCTTCTCGCCTACGGGACCCCAGACGTCGACGCCTAACAAGGAATCATCCGCACGTAGGTGTCTTCCTCTGCTGGAGAACTCATCTCGGCAGCAAGATGTTTGTCCTGCCAATAACTGTGGTCGACTTCGCTACGTGGGCACTGCTCCGGTCGACCTGATGAATTTGAGCCACAATGAGCCACCGCCTCGTTATGCATACACAGAGAGCGGCCTAGAATCCATGCCGATGATGTCCGGATCGCCTAGGTATCAGGTGGTGCCTGCCGATCAGAAGAACTATCAAAGTGTAGAGAGCGCGTTTATGGCCCGGACTGCCGTCGTAAGTAACATCATGCTGATACAATCATGCTAACAACGCGGAGTGACAAATAGCAATCGAATCCGGTTCCTTTAGGACGACGCGATCTCTTTACAGGTGCCACCCTTGTCCCCGCCCAACAGTGAAGTGAACACGACCTTGGCGAGCGTCGTAGAAAAAGGCGACCGAAAGAGCGCTCCGATTCTTTTGATGCTAGTCGGTCTTCTAACCTGTGGTCTCGCCTTGTACCTGTCCTGGTCGCAAGGACGAAGGTCGGTTTTATTAATCATCTACTTTCCACCTAACTCTTGCAGGGATTTCCCCGAATGTAGAAATTATACGAGCAGTGCCCTAGATTAACGTGGAGGCAACCTGATTTTATTTAATTTACTTTTTTTTCTTGATTATATTTTGATCTTTTAGGAATGAACATAATTTATAATCGATACTTGCTGATACAAGATACATTTTCAGATACTATTTTGATAGCGCAGTTGGCTGCGGTGCCTGTTGTGCTTTAGCAGGTGCATGCAGGAGTTTGCGAAGAACCTGGACAGGACTTGGCCTGGCTGGACTGTCAGCATTAAGCTGTGCTGGTCTCCTGCTGCTGGCTGCCAAGTCCCCGAAGGACGGCACACCTCTTCATGACATCACGGCAGGTGCTTTGTGCGGCGTTTCGGTTTTAGGCGCTAGTCTGGCTCTATTAGCCCTTTTAAAACCGAGATGCACTTTCGGTCGTCATAGACGAGTCCACTCTTGGATACCTCACTTTTCTCCTTAACTGTTATTGCAATTCTCGATAATCGTTAAAAACGGCGATAGTCATGTTACGTCGAAATTGTTCTAAACAAAAATATATATAAAAATGCGATTTTAAATACTTAGCAAGTATTTACCAAATATCCGAAAGATATTTAAAGAATAGTATCTGAATACGAAGCTAAAATGAAATGCATATATTGCAATAGATTGGTCGATTTCGAAGATGCTTATCAAAATTAAATTATTCTTTCTATTTTGGTATGTTAAATGTGCTAACTTTCTACTGGATCCAGTATAAGCAACGAGATCTCAATATATTCGAAATGTGTAAAAAGTAAATTACTTATTAATTTAATTATTTATATAATCACTGTCGATTATGCTCTCTTTAAATCATAATTTGTATTTTGACCTAATTAATAAATTATTGAAAATAGATTTTTAGTATACATATTCTTTAGGACTAACTACCTAATTATATATAGCGGATACGTACAATGATTTCGATAATGCAAATATTTTCATGTTTGATAAGAATCATTTAAGAATTTAATTATATATAGCGTAAGTTAAATGTACTTATTAAAATCATTAAGAAGCGAGATAGTTAACCTATGTAAATAATGCCTTGAAATTGTACAAACTGTTTGAACTGAGAATATAGAATATATATATTTTCTATAAAGTAAAAATTGAATTGTAAAAGAAAAGAATTATACGGAAATATATTACATGATACATTTGTAATATCACATTGAATATATTTTATTACCGCTTCTGCGTAAAGTTTCAAATTTTTTAAATGCGATATTTTAGATTCTTGAAAAATATTGAAATAAATATTTAATATTCCTATTTATCACCGATTTTACTTATAATTATTTCATTATAATTGTAAAAATTGTTATCTATATAAATGTAAATTATATGTACATTTAAAACAAATATATATACGTATATAAGGTGTACGTTTAAAATAAAGTGCAGATTAATAAAAAATATATAAATAAATTTCATAAGCACATGCATCGATATGTATAATAAGTATCCAGTGAAACTGTTTCATAAGCTATCCAACTGCGGGTTTACGTATTTTTATTCACATTTTTGACATGAATTGTGTAATATAGAACACAGCGTTGCTCAATTTATTCTTACTTAATATAAACGTGATATAAATGTAAGGTTCCGGTAGAACCGTCATTTCCTGATGTGTCATTCGCGTTTAGCAGATACGGAATCTGTTATCGCGGATTCACTAGAAGGAAGTCCAGTTCCTTTCTGCCAGTTACTACCCGAAATCATTTCAATAATCCGCAGTATAAGACGGAAACGCGACACAAACGGTTCTCGTAAAAACTTATTTCTGTTCACATTTTATTTAACAAATAATCACGGTCAATGTTTGAGATTTCTCGAGTAAAAGATCGCGACTTGTATGGAAGACTTTCATACGAAGTTCATTCACGCGGAAGTTTTGAAATGACGATTAAGACAGTTAAATAAATATAACATCAATAATTCTGTCGCGTATATTCCGTCCATGTCTTTAATATTAAGTGCGAAACGTGCATATTTGATGATAATGACAATACAGATGATGAACGTGTTAACATTACTTCTTTTCACAAGTCAGATAGTACATATTTTTGGAAGATTGACTGTAATACGTGAACCGCGATATTTTGGATCCCAGACAGAGAGAAAATTAACTTGTGTCTCCGAGGATGACGGCGCTGCTCTTGTGTGGAACGATGAGATATCAGAAACATCAATTAGGGAATCGAACCCAATGCGTAAGTTGCCAAAAAGAAAGAAATATTTTCAGTCTTCCATGCTAATACGCCCATTTGTAAAACATTTAGATTTAATACATCACTAGCGCAAATTTTGCGATTATTTCAGGGTTCTACAATGTAGATGCAAGGCAATCAAATGAAGACAGTATAGATTGCAAAATGGACAAAAACGATGATTGTTTGCAATTCTGGATTAGAGAAAACTGGAATTTTATAAATTCCTTTAAAACACCATTGGGTCCGGTATTTGATCGACGATGGGAAGGTAAAAACTCCGTAGATTAAAGAAGTTCCGATAATTTACACGGATACTCTATGGTGTCGAACAAACAAATTTTTGAGATCTTACTCTAAGGGCGTCGGAAATTTTTAGATTTTCAGGAATATGAAAACTTTAACATGGAATATGATCATGTACTATTAGAAAATACAACAGCGTTTTCCTTTTCGGTTCGTGGATTGTCTAGCGATTTGCAAATAATATTTTGCAATGGTGACGATTATACGAGAGATTTTTGTTATTGGATCATAATAGGCGGTTGGGGCAATAAGCGATCCGTTGTACGCAGGTGCCCAATAGGAGTGCCCAAACCTAGAATGGAGGCTCAGGACGAGGAGTGCAGGACAGATAAAGCTCCCTTCTCTGTGAGACATAATACATAACATAATACATTACATTTTCCCTTTAAGCGTTTCTAAAGCCATTGTCTATTTATGCATAAAAGATCAAAGACATTTAAAATCATATTTTGGAAGAAATGTTAAACTTACATCATACATTCATCTTTATTCGTCGCATTGTCTTGAGAATTGCATCATAAGAAATTTAAATTCACAAGAATTCGTACATACAAACGCGGAGACATCTTAATATCGTAAATATTAAAGATAATTCACGATTAATCCAGCACAATCCACTATCATTAACTGAATGGAGGACTTTTCTCGTTATGTGGAACATCACGAATCGAAGCATATCACTTTACGATCCTAGCAGTGATAATGTTTTTATAAGATACGAGGATATGAAACAGCCGAAAGAAAAAGTGGAAGGTAAACCAGTGACAAACTCAGGCATTTTTTATTATTATCACATGTTTATAAGAAGCGCCAACATGATGATTTACCGATTTCACAAATGTAAGTAACAGAATACTTCTGAACCATTCGAGATCCTAACCAATCGAGATCATTATTAATCGTTACTATTAATCAGATATTTCGAATGGAATAATAATCGAATAACGAAAACAGAATTGCATTCGTGTATGTACATTTTTCAGATTCCTTTCTGCATACAACCGTCGCAGATACAACTTTAACGAGTCCCACCTTTTCGTTTAATAATACGATATGTATACAAATATTACTTGGCCTCTGTGTAGAATGTGAAATGGACATAGTATTATATGACAGAACAGGCAATATAGAGCTGAAAAGTTTTCTTGTAAAAGGTTCTTCGAAAGCTGCAAGTCACGGCTTACCTACATGGCAATTTATTACAATAAAACATTCAACAACAATTATGATAGGGCGACAATGAAATTAACATCTAAACTTAACTCGCGCAGTTCTGATCCATTGTGGGCAGTGGCCAATGTTCGTCAATGTCCCAGAAGGAATGGTACGAACTGTATTAACACTTTAAGTTCCCCTAAATCTGTTAAAATCAAGTCATGTTCTACATATCCATCAAATAATTTTAAGAATTTCTTATGGTGAATACACCGTTTATTTATATATATATTTTTTATTTAATTATTTTTTTAGTGGCTTTCAGGGAAAGTGTTCTGCTGTCTACTAAATCATATACTTGGTACGATTGGCCGAGCGTGATGTGTCAAAAATTATTTTACGAAAATTCCTCTGTTGTGAACACTGTATCAGATGTCACATCAAATGTGGAATTGGGTAATTACTAACTTCTTATTTACAACGCTACATTTTGCTGCAATTAGTGATAATGCATTCTTAAAGATTAGAATACGACTGTTTAGGAAAGTTATTTAAAATTACAAAACGTCTTAAATTTTTTCAGATGACCTAGAATGTCCTGAAGGCCGAATTGGACCCAAATGTTTGCTTTATTGCAAACGTGATGCATATAATTACAATTGCAAAGAACATGTAATTTGTTATGAAGAAGGTTGTACCTGTCCTCCAGGATTCAGAGGAGAAAATTGTGCTTTATGTAAGTAATTAAAAATAACTTATAGAATTAATTCTATCTTGTTGATTTTAACATTATTTATGCATAATAAATATTGCTCATAACTTATTTTCTTAGCATGCGAAAAAAACAGATACGGTTATGGCTGCAACCAGATATGCGGTTCGTGCAGCAAATATCGAATAACCTCATCACTTGATACATGTAATAAAGTAACTGGAGCGTGTACTGCTGGGTGCACTTATGATCAAAATATACTTTATATACCACCTTTATGTAAAATGGGTAAAGTAGTTATCATAATGTCTAACAGCTTTTTTTTCTCGTTATACTTTCCTATACAAATACATATGTATCATGTTATAATGAAACATATAAAGAAGCAATATTTAATGTATTGATTTGCTTAAAGATATATCCAAGCCCGTCGCACCCACAATTGATACTGTAAGTAATACAAATATACAGGTCAACGTTCCTGTAGAATGGAAGGATGAATACAAAGCATTACTAGAGTATGCTTTTACCATTTCGTCAGTAAGTTTAATACAAAAACTTATTAAATTATTTGTTTTTTAAATTACTGATAAATGAATAAAATGTTACGATCATGTCTAAAAACTGATATCCACATGTGAAAAGTACAAGAAATAGTACTTATGTGACACTTCTTTTTCAGAGTACAGGTAATACTACTACCACTGATTGGAAGCGAATATTTCAGAATATGACAGAGTTGACGGAACGTTTTACAAATTTAGAATCCGGTGTCATTTATAACATTGCATGTATATTTCGTGTTTGTAACCAGTATGGTAACATGTGTAGTAACAACATACAGAGTAATTGGCGAACGGCGGAGACTGTTTGCAATCGTAAGTTTAGATTATGTAATGTGCGAAATGTTTTCAGATATACTTTTAAGAAAAGTGCATTTCTAATATTATTATTAGTTCTCTCGAAGTTTTGCACTATGGAATAATTTTCTACAATGATATTTTTTCAATACGTGTTTAGCAACCGACTTTGTGTTGGACTCTGAAGAACATAGCTTGTCAATTGATTGGAAACACGACCCAAAGGTATGTAGATATCTATGTCTAAATTTCGTATACAAATATATTCAATTATAAAATATATTTAAAAAAACCGTAAGTTTTACTAATTTTTATTCTGTTCCAGCCACCGTTTCCATGTCCGGCGAATTGGTATCAAATAATAGTACAAGTTACAGGCAAAAGCACAGCATTGTTAAATACAACAGTTAATCACTTTCCGTATACAGTGTCGCAGAAATTGCCATCTTATACTTCCTTTACGGTAACCATAGTTCACGAAGATAAAAAAATATTTTCCGACGACATTCGTACACTCGAGGAAGGTAAAGTTAGTTATATCTCGTAAAAGGATACATATAGCGAACAATTCGTTTGTGTATAGGCTTGTCTCTCCTATCAATGTCCTTCATATATAATTTTCGCAAATCGACAGCCCCATCGATTGTGTTAAATGCTAGAAGCCTAAACGCATTTGATAGGAACGTTACTTTGGCATGGAAACCTCCAAGGGAACCAAATGGAATGATAAAGCAGTATGAAGTGACATTACAAGTAATGGATATATATAAATTGAAAATTAATTAATTATTAATTATCTGTTATTAATTATCAGTTATTTTATATTCCATTTAATATAAAAAGTTCGACATTTTATTAAGATTAAGGGCCCAGACACAATGAGAGGAATAAGGAACACAGAATAGAACATAAGGAATAAACAAAATTTCGACCAATGAAAAGCCATGCATGCGTGAACTGGTGATGCATGTATGATTTTCTATTGGTCGAAATTTTGTTTATTCCTTATGTTATATTCTGTGTTCCTTATTCCTCTCATTGTGTCTGGGCCTTAAGCCTATTAAGATATATAAAATATAAAATATAGGGAAGGAAGTGAAGGATATAAACCAAAATTGATATAATATTTTATTTTAATGTCAATTAATTAAACTTAATTAATGTCAATAATATGAAACTTATTTCAGCCTTATATATTATGCTGATGGTTTCTATCAATTCTAGGTTATGCAATATTATGGCTGCAAAGATTCTGTATCTAATCTAAATAATGCCAAAACTACATATTGGACAAACAATACAACAATCTTAATCCAAAATTTGCATCCGTTTGCATTGTATAAAGCAATGCTTGTAGCTCACAACGCACGACGTAGCAGCAACCCGGCATCGATATCGTTTAGAACCAAAGAATCTGGTATATATGCACATTATTGATCTTGTATTGCTCTATAGGACATTGATCAAAAAAAGCATTGATAATTGTTATAAAACAAGATATTAATAATGATTAATTACTAGATCAAGATCGACATGCTATCTAGTGTTATATTTATTTTTCGTATGTATTGTGCCGTACTTGTTGATCAAAGTATTAGATACTTTTATTATTACACTTATCAAAATGTAAGCTAACCATGTCGATATATCGATAACATTATACATTATATGTTATTTGTTTTATATATATTTATACTGGTTTTAACATTATATAAGAAACTTTTAAACACAGATATTTATGCGTATATACAAGTTTATGACACTAAATAATAGCTGCCAACAATTTTAAACAGATATAGCAACAGAAGTATTCAGCCAGATAAATGTACAGGATTGGAAATTAACATGGGGATCGCCTGACGACTGCACCACTATTACGGGATCATTATATGCTAGAATAAAAATACGCACTATTAACGACGAAAACTTCCCCATAGTAAAACAAACACAATATAATTTTCTTTCTTTAAAGTACCAAGCAAATTTATTAGGTGGGGAGCAATATGTAGCAAGAGTGTATGTAATAAGAAAGGCTAATGCTGAAGAGAACTCTTCCGCTTATCAAGAAATTGAGTTTACAACTCCACCTGGAAGTAAGTTTTAGTGTTATGTTATTTATATTGCTTGACTGTTTTATAACTATGATTAATATAATGGAAATCACAGTTCCGCCCCAGGTAACCAATCTGGAAGTCTACGAAACTGATACTCGTGAAGATCAAAAAGTCGTATATTTGAGATGGCAGGAGCCAATTCCACCTCTCAATGGAACATTACGTAGTTATAGCATCCTATTATGTACCATACATGAATGCTCTTCTACAGAAGTTCCATTGACTAATATCTGCAAATTATGGAATAATTACGTTTGCGGATCTGTTAAATTTAAAATCAAGAATCCTACAATTGCAGTAAGAAAGTGACATACTTAAGACTTCTTATTATAATTGTTGTTGTCGTTGTAGTAAATATATATTACACATATCTTCTAATAATAGATAAAGAGAGATTATGAAACAAATATATGCAGTTTGCATAACATGATATACAATATTACAGGTTGTCGCATATAATCAGGATGTTCGTGATCCAGGTCCTCCGTTTACAGTATCTAAGGAAGAGCTTAATAATCAAAGTATGTCTTATAATTCTATTCTTGAAACTTCTTGCAAATATTAGCCGCATTATGGTTTTTTCTCCTTTTTTTCCAAATTATGCATTGCTTAAAAAATATTTAGTACTACGTCGTAACTTTCGTACACTGTTTAGTGATCTCCATGCTACATCAAATATATTTTGGTTACGTCTCATTATACCGTTGAAGAATGGTGAAGAAAGCATTTCTAGTTTTGTTATTTAGTTTACATAAAACGTAACAATTCTGTTTCCCCAATTTTTTAAAGAAATCATCAACTGGTATTAAATTAAATCAATTACTATTCTGCCTGAATATCGATTACAGTCAAATTATTTTTTAGTTCCAGAAGAACCTGCTAATTTCACTGTACTACCTCATAATAAAGGCATTGTAGATTTATACTGGAAGCATCCTTGGAAAACGGGTAGCCGTCTCGATCATTTCTATATCATGATAATACCGCTTTCCACAAATCTGGTAAAGTTTCTGGAAAGAAATTGGCGACCTTACAATTCGTCCATTAATGTTACGGTGACAAATTATATGCGCGAATATACGAAACGATTATACCTGCACCCTTCAACGCAATACCACATCTTCATTAAAGCTGTAACAGTTTTGGGGATGTCTAGCACAGTAAAATACAAAGAATTCAAAACACCTTCCAGCTTAAAGTTCAGCGGTCCTCTAAAATATGTAATGCACGATTCAATGATTTCATTAAATATTCCGCGTATTGTAAACTATACAAAGGACAGCACAATACACGTCATAGTAAAAGGACCATTGGGACCCAATGGTTGCAAAGGATATTTGAGAGTACCTGAAGATCTGCAAGCTATAGCAGACATAGACGTGTCCCATGTCGCTTGGGAAGCCGCTGAAATTTCGGTATGTCTACAATTTTAATAAAGTACATTCCAATTCTTAAAAAATCCAAAGAAAAAATAAACTCATGATAATAATTAAGAAACAATGAGATAAATATGTTGTTAGATCGTTAATATGTCATATGTAATTGTACCGCTTTGTATATATTTTGCGTATCAACTATCTTAAACATTTGCTTCTATTTGTAATAGAGTCAACAAGATCTTAACAAACCATTTACGATCGGCAACAATAAAATGTATGGCAGAGCCAAGAATTGCCAATTGCAACCTAAGGAATCGTACGACATAACGGTTATCGTAACTGAGAATAATGAAAATTCACTTATTGATCCAATCGTACTCAAAATAACAGTTCTCAACGGTGAGATTTTATCACACCATGATACACGGTCACATCATGAAGCGTGGCTCATACCTGTAATATTAATTCTTATCGTGGCAGCCGTTTTACTTTATTTGTATCGCAGGTAATATCTCTTTTATTCTATTTTATGGAAAAAGAAATTATTATTTATGAGTGTATTAGGATAATGTTCGTCAGTTGAAATAAAGAGCCGTAAACTAATTTCAATTAAACAAATTCAGTATTAATTACTAATCATATACAATTTGATTTATCAGAAAAGACATAGAACGATAAAAACGCTGATGCTGCAGGACGAGATAGCTTTGTCTCAGAACATTGAAAATTATGAACACGAGACAAAGTCCGCGATTTCAAGTTCGAAGGAGAGCCTCTCAACTCCTCCGACAGGCAATCATTATCGCGAGCAACCACTCCGGAAGTACCACTAACCGCCATCAAGAATACTGATGACATAAAGGAAATGACATCGTTGGTGAAGGTAAAAGATTTTGAGGATTACGTCAGAGAGGCCATACAGGCAGGGTCGCTGGTCAAGCAATACGAGGTAAAATCTTGAGTTTTGTCTTTTTTTTCGTAAATTGTTTTTCTTAAATTGTTCAATCGTTCGAAAATGCTCCAAAAAACTTGAAACATCGATATTAAATCTGTGTTAAATGGCAGACATTTTTTCGTATAAGCAAAGTTTTGCACAAGAAATTTAGTTTTGTTGCAAGATGTGTAAATCTATGTCATTAACAATATCGAACTGCATTCTTTTTTTCAAGACATTCCGAGAGGACAAACTCAACCGTGGGATTATGGTAAACTGCCTCAGAACAAATCTAAGAATAGATATGGAAATCTTATCGCGTGTAAGTAAAAAGTTGCAGTTTTAATGTTACACTTGCGTGGTAGTAAGTACTAAATACTATTAAATTGCTTGTTACAGATGATGAAACGCGGGTGGTGCTGGAAAAACTTCCGGGAGATTCTTACTCCGATTACATCAATGCCAATTTTATTACCGTAAGTATCAATTCATTGATGAATATCTTAGATCCAATGTGCAATTTACCAAATTACGTTTCCGTGTGCTGATAACTCAACTATGCTCAACATTTTTATAATATTTAAACATAGAGAATTTATATATATATATATATAAATATACAAATATTTGTATATATAAATATACAAATTGCATATATATAAATATACAAGTACATATCGTCAAACATTGGTTACTAATAAGGCATTAATTGTGCAAAAGGGCTATAAGAAGGAAAAACATTATATAGCCACGCAAGGACCTAAACCCAACACGGTGATTGATTTCTGGCGCATGATTTGGCAAGAAAATGTTCTCATTATTTGTATGCTTGCAAATGTGGTTGAAAATGGAAAGGTAAGTGATGGTTACATCATAATTAGTAAAATAAAATTAAAGATACAGAAACTTTCGATCTCAACAAAGCAAGACGATTAAAGCTATATTGCAAAGATTAATAAATATTAAACTGCAAACCAATATTAATATTGATCTTTGTTGCCTCTTATCAAGTAATTATCAATTTCTATGAATTTTATAGACTAAGTGCGAACAATATTGGCCGGATATCGGCAAGAAAAAGAAATATGGCAACATTATCGTACTAAACGCAAAGCACAACGTTTTCGCCGATTATTGCTTCAGGACTTTTCAAATTACTTGCGGAAAAGAAACGCGAAAGGTATTTCACATTTTTAAAATCCGATATTAAAGATGATACGTTATTCGTATTTGCTAAATTGCGCCAATCACAGGTGGAACATCTGCATTATACAGCCTGGCCGGATCACGGTGTGCCGTTGTACACACAGTCTGTAGTAACGTATTTGAAGAAATTATTAGCGACACCATCTGGAAACGGATCCGTGGTAGTTCACTGCAGTGCAGGTGTTGGAAGAACTGGAACTATTATTCTGTGCGACATTTGTCTCCGTCGTGCAGCAGCCGAAGGAGTAATAATGACATTGCTTAATTTATTGTATTCGTCTAATCGTAATTTTTAGGATGATCGGTTGAATTAAATTCAATATTGACGTTAACGGGTATACATGAAAATTTGGATTCAATAAAATGAAAATTCAGTAGAAAAAAACGATATTCTTCAGGTGGTCGACGTTTACGCTGAAACGGCATCCATTAGAAGCGAAAGGGCTAACATGGTTGACAATAAACAACAATATCTATTAGCTCATTTGGCTGTAATGGAATGTTTACTTTCCATTCCGACTACGTTGCCGTGCAATGAGATGTTGGTGACTCGAATCACAGAAATGAAGAAACAATTACCAGTTCAACAGCAAAGATTAGAAAACACTGCATGGCAAGACGAAGCTTTGCGACAAGTCACATCTCCACCACCACTGTCGGAACGTAATCGTGCTAAAAACAGATTTCCGGAGTTGATTTCAGGTCTGTTCGCATGTATATCCTAATTATATGGGAAATATCTTATTTTACGCGAACAAGATTTATAAAAATTTAAGTCGCAATACAGCGCAAGAACACAGAAAAAGATGTGATTTAGGATCTGATTGTGTAATAAACTAATAAAGAATTATATTGTATATACATATATATACTTATAAGAATTAGATTTTAGATATTGTTCGAAGTAAACGCGATAAGTATTTGCTTATCGCTTGCCTCCACGACAATATTAGACGAAAGAATATATATTTTATTGTGCAGACAAGATCAGCAGAATATATTTGAAGAGATACCCAGCAACGGACGAGGATAGTGATTATCTTTCTGCTGTTTACGTAGACGGAGTAAAACTTCAGAATCACTATTTAGCCACCCAACTGCCCATGCCATCAACAATTAATGATTTCTGGCGTATGATTGCTGAGTTTAAAGTGGAACTCATTCTCATGTTGCAGCCGCCCGATCTTCAAGATCCTGTACGAACATTTTTACATTTTAAACTATCAGTTTCATTTTTAAAACTTCATTATATCAAAACAAAAAGCATATTTAAAATAAAATTTTTCATCTTTTAAAAAAATATATGTTCATAGACAATCATGTATTGAATCAGTTGAAATGATAAAACGTCGTGCTAATCAATTAACAAATTATTAGACACTGCTCTGTAGTATAAAGATAAATATTATATAATACAAACTATTTATTATTAAATTTTCAGACTTACTGTGCAATCGCTCCTGCAAGTGGCGAGTTTAAACCGACGCCATATTTAAATATTACAGCGAAGGAAACAGTGGAACTTGAGAATTATACATCACAAAAATTGCTGCTGCTTGACAATTCCGAGGTAGATTAATCTAAAAAGATCACTCTACATTGGAATCCTCATTCGTCGTTATTTATTCAGCGTGATGATATTTTATAGAAACCATCAAAGAGCGATCCCGTAACTATACTGTGTTTGACACAATGGAAACCGGGAAGAAATCAATCACCACCACCGGTTATGACAATGGTGACACTTTGGCAAGCTGCGGAGAGAATTGCGAGAGGCGACGGGCCTACTGTCACGCTTTGCCAGTATTTATATATTAAACCATATTATGAAAAATTAAAGAAGAAGAATTTGATAAAATTGTTCTTAGTGGAAAAATTTTTTCTTTCACTTCTTACTAATTTTGTTTTTATTTAATTTTACAAAATTGTTTAATGTTAACTGTTAACTATTAACTGTTTAATGATAGATTCTAATGATAGACCCTAAGATCAAACAACTCATTAGATTCGTATTTTGCGTGTGATACTTTGCAAACTTTTGTATTACAAAGAAATACTCTTCCAGTGACGGAGTGACTGGATGTGGTCTTTACTTAGCGCTGAGTTTTCTGCTAGAACGAATGGCAGTCGAGAGGGAATGCGATGTTTGTTTGGCAGTGCGTGCAATTAGGCGATCAAGACCGGATTTTGTTCGATCCTTGGTAATATATTGATTTCTGAACGATAAAGTGGAAAATCGAAGATCTATTATCAACACCGATTCACTTATTTATGCTCATGTTCTAACACAAATAAATATACTAAATTTTGAGAAATATACTTAAGAAATTGGATATCTTATAGGAACATTTGAATATCTGTATGATGCCGCAGTGACATACTTGGAGTACTTGAAACCTATGCGAATTTTTCATGAAGTAATAATAAGGTACCAACAGATAATGAAATA
The DNA here is from genome assembly GCF_003672135.1 of Ooceraea biroi. Taxonomy (NCBI): domain Eukaryota; kingdom Metazoa; phylum Arthropoda; class Insecta; order Hymenoptera; family Formicidae; genus Ooceraea; species Ooceraea biroi. Next base: position 7,560,964 of record NC_039506.1, read on the forward strand.
ATACTATTATGTGCATATATTATATATATATATATATATATATATATATATATATGATAAGATAATATATTATATGTATGTTTTTATATGTATAAGTTAATAATATTATATGTAATATTAATATTGTCGCAATTGAATTCTACTATATTTCAATGTAATGAAAACTTCAAAACAACCAAACAGTCAACAGCAATTTGTAATAAATGTTGCGCGTTTACTAATCAGAAAAATGAATACCTCATTTTATATTGCAAAATAGTATTACTGTATAAAGTATTATATTTTAATGTATTCTACTGTATACTAATAAAATATTATTGTAAAGAATAATACCTCTCTAATATTCCGATTTTCTTTTTCCTGTATAGGGTAATGGGTATTCTATATCATTGATCCTATTACAGGATGAGCCACTTTGTTCTTATCTATATGGGTATATTATCATATGATAATCTTATACAACACTTTGAAATGCGTGATTATGTATACGCATAAAATTAATTTTTCCTCCAAAATAAATGGATATCGTTAGTATAGGAGTATCTTAGCTTGCTTTAAGCATAAAAACTTAGTTAAAGAAGTTCTGCTGATAGTGCCTACAATCGCGTATTTTCAATTAAATGAAACAATGTTTGAAATGTATGCTTAAAGTCGTACTTATAATATTAATATAAAACCAATAATATTTGCAAAAGCATATAATTGTAACTGCATTAGTAAATAAGTGAATTAAATATACTGAATTTTAAGTATATTCAAAATTTAGACCAAAAATAATAGATTTAATTATATACTTTCATCCCCAAAAGGTAATGTTATTTCACTTTACTTTATAATATTAAATATGATCATATAGCTATTTATCAAAAAGAAACAGTCAGAAAAATTCATGTCATTTTATCTTAATTTCTATTTTTACTTTGGTCTTAAACTTTTGACGGTAGTATATATAGTATATACAGTACGGAAATTAACTAATATATAAATTAGTATTATTAATTCTTTCTCGTAATGTATAATAAATTTCTTCAGTTAAAAAAGTACAAATTGTGACATATTGTAAGCACCCATTAGAATCATTGGGCCTCAATTGAAAATTTCTAAATTCATCTATAAACGCTTTCTATATATGTACAAAGTTTCACCCAAAATAAGAATTTCCGAGTTTGCGATGCTCCCTTGTAAGTGAAGCGATCTTATAAGCTATCAGAATGCACTTTTATTTGTTTTCAGTCACAAATTTTGTAAATTTCATAATTTAAAACATATACATTTAGTATATTTAAGTACTTTTATCTCATATAACATGTCTGATGTCACATATATAACCATTGCGTTCTGATAAGACTGATAAGGTTCCTGCGAATCTGTGAATAGCGGATATGCTATTATGCATATGCGGATATGCTGTTACCGCAGGTTTCCTAAACGGAAGTTTAGTTCCTTTCTGTTATTCGAAATTATCTCTTGTGTGGACCGATGAGATTTTTAGTAGTCCGAAGAATATAAAACGCAACACAAACGTTTCCTTTCAAATTTATTTCAACTCTTAATTTCTTTTACTTCTGTGGCGATTGCATCGCCGCAGACCCAGAAATTAGAAAGACGCGACTCAACGTATCATGATACACATATACACGCACATATACATACGCGTACATACGGGTACAGAGACAACAACTGAAGAAGGTAGACAACACGCGAGACGGAAAACGAGAAAACAATAATAGAGGAAGCCGTTACAGACAACCGTCGTAATTTATTAAAATCAAGTAAAAGTTGTATTTTGCTATACGGATTGCGCCGATGCACATGCACGTCATATTTAAAACCGCGAGTCAAAGTTTAGAGACAGTTAAGCGTAGCCCGCGGAATGGATAGGAGAGCGAAAGGTTTTCTCTCGGGAAGATTTTGAAGTCTTCGAGAGATTTCCAGGAGGACACAGAAGTCGAGACTGGCGAGCAAACAAGCAGAAATTCATTCGACCGGTATATCTCAGCGAGAGCGGGCGCGTTCAACGGGTGTATTCGGAATTGAGATTTACAATAAATTTCGGACGGACTCTCAACGCAAAATTAACATTTTCTTCTTTTGTTACACCCGGACACATTATTCTCCTGACACACAAAACACAGATAACCAAACTTCAAATAGATACGATAAAAGTACAAGCTATTTCTTTAAATAATGCGCGATTTAATCGCAAGTAAACCATTTACATTAGATTAAACTCGCGACACCGCGATTAAAGCCGCTTGTTGCAAACACTGATCTGGAAGCTACAAAGTGACAAGGAGATATGCGACTTAAATGTAATATCTGTTTCGCCACGTATTAATTCGCATTAGTTTCTACTTTGTTTCTAGTTACCTGTTAATTTTACGAGTGAGACATACACGTTTGTGTGTGATAATGGTGAGAATAATGATGGTAAAAGTGTTAATGTTCCTTCTATTCACAAACGAGGTGCTACATATTTTTGGAAGATTGACCGTAATACGTGTAGCGCAATCTCAGACAGAGAGAAAATTGACTTGTGTCTCCGAGGATGACGGCGCAGCTCTTGTGTGGAACGATGAGATATCAGAAACATCAATTAGGGAATCGAACCCAATGCGTAAGTTGCCAAAAAGAAAGAAATATTTTCAGTCTTCCATGCTAATACGCCCATTTGTAAAACATTTAGATTTAATACATCACTAGCGCAAATGTTGCGATTATTTCAGGGTTTCACGATGTAGATGAAAGGCAATCAGATAAAGACAGTATAGATTGCAAAATGGACGAAAACGATGATTGTTTGCAATTCTGGATTAGAGAAAACTGGAATTTTATAAATTCCTTTAAAACACCATTGGGTCCGGTATTTGATCGACGATGGGAAGGTAAAAACTCCGTAGATTAAAGAAGTTCCGATAATTTACACGGATACTCTATGGTGTCGAACAAACAAATTTTTGAGATCTTACTCTAAGGGCGTCGGAAATTTTTAGATTTTCAGGAATATGAAAACTTTAACATGGAATATGATCATGTACTATTAGAAAATACAACAGCGTTTTCCTTTTCGGTTCGTGGATTGTCTAGCGATTTGCAAATAATATTTTGCAATGGTGACGATTATACGAGAGATTTTTGTTATTGGATCATAATAGGCGGTTGGGGCAATAAGCGATCCGTTGTACGCAGGTGCCCAATAGGAGTGCCCAAACCTAGAATGGAGGCTCAGGACGAGGAGTGCAGGACAGATAAAGCTCCCTTCTCTGTGAGACATAATACATAACATAATACATTACATTTTCCCTTTAAGCGTTTCTAAAGCCATTGTCTATTTATGCATAAAAGATCAAAGACATTTAAAATCATATTTTGGAAGAAATGTTAAACTACATCATACGTTCATCTTTATTCGTCACATTGTCTTGAGAATTGCATCATAAGAAATTTAAATTCACAAGAATGCGTACATACAAACGCGGAGACATCTTAATATCGTAAATATTAAAGATAATTCACGATTAATCCAGCACAATCCACTATCATTAACTGAATGGAGACTTTTCTCGTTATGTGGAACACACGAATCGAAGCATATCACTTTACGATCCTAGCAGTGATAATGTTTTTATAAGATACGAGGATATGAAACAGCCGAAAGAAAAAGTGGAAGGTAAACCAGTGACAAACTCAGGCATTTTTTATTATTATCACATGTTTATAAGAAGCGCCAACATGATGATTTACCGATTTCACAAATGTAAGTAACAGAATACTTCTGAACCATTCGAGATCCGAACCAATCGAGATCATTATTAATCGTTACTATTAATCAGATATTTCGAATGGAATAATAATCGAATAACGAAAACAGAATTGCATTCGTGTATGTACATTTTTCAGATTCCTTTCTGCATACAACCGTCGCAGATACAACTTTAACGAGTCCCACCTTTTCGTTTAATAATACGATATGTATACAAATATTACTTGGCCTCTGTGTGGAATGTGAAATGGACATAGTATTATATGACAGAACAGGCAATATAGAGCTGAAAAGTTTTCTTGTAAAAGGTTCTTCGAAAGCTGCAAGTCACGGCTTACCTACATGGCAATTTATTACAATAAAACATTCAACAACAAATTATGATAGGGCGACAATGAAATTAACATCTAAACTTAATTCGCGCAGTTCTGATCCATTGTGGGCAGTGCCAATGTTCGTCAATGTCCCAGAAGGAATGGTACGAACTGTATTAACACTTTAAGTTCCCCTAAATCTGTTAAAATCAAGTCATGTTCTACATATCCATAAAATAATTTTAAGAATTTCTTATGGTGAAGAAACCGTTTATACATATATATATTTTATTTAATTATTTGTTTAGTGTCGTTCAGGAAAAGTGTTCTGCTGTCTACTAGATTATCTACTTGGTACGATTGGCCGAACGTGATGTGTCAAAAATTATTTTACGATAATCCCTCTGTTGTGAACACTGTACCAGATGCCACATCAAATGTGGAATTGGGTAATTACTAACAGTTTTTATTTACAACGCTCCATTTTGCTGCAATTAGTGATAAAATGCATTCGTAAAGATTAGAATACGACTTTTTAGGAAAGTTATTTAAAATTACAAAATGTCTTACATTTTTTCAGATGACGTAGTATGTCCTGAAGGCCGAATTGGACCCAATTGTTTGCTTTATTGCAAAAGTGATGTATATAACCACACTTGCAAAGAACATGTAATTTGTTATGAAGAAGGTTGTACCTGTCCTCCAGGTTTCAGAGGAGAAAATTGTGCTTTATGTAAGTAATTAAAAATAACTTATAGAATTAATTCTATCTTGTTGATTTTAACATTATTTATGCATAATAAATATTGCTCATAACTTATTTCCTTAGCATGCGAAAAAAACAGATACGGTTATGGCTGCAATCAGATGTGCGGTTCGTGCAACAAATATCGAATGACTTCATCACTTGATACATGTAATAAAGTAACTGGAGCGTGTACTGCTGGATGCACTTATGATCAAAATATACTTTATATACCACCTTTATGTAAAATGGGTAAAGTAGTTATCATAATGTCTAACAGCTTTTTTTTCTCGTTATACTTTCCTATACAAATACATATGTATCATGTTCTAATGAAACATATAAAGAAGCAATATTTAATGTATTGATTTGCTTAAAGATATATCCAAGCCCGTCGCACCCACAATTGATACTGTAAGTAATACAAATATACAGGTCAACGTTCCTGTAGAATGGAAGGATGAATACAAAGCATTACTAGAGTATGCTTTTACCATTTCGTCAGTAAGTTTAATACAAAAACTTATTAAATTATTTGTTTTTTAAATTACTGATAAATGAATAAAATGTTACGATCATGTCTAAAAACTGATATCCACATGTGAAAAGTACAAGAAATAGTACTTATGTGACACTTCTTTTTCAGAGTACAGGTAATACTAATTACACTGGTTGGAAGCGAGTATTTCAGAATATGACAGAGTTGACGGAACGTTTTACGAATTTAGAATCCGGTGTCATTTATAACATTGCATGTATATTTCGTGTTTGTAACCAGTATGATAACATGTGTAGTAACTATATACAGAGTAATTGGCGAACGGCGGAGACTGTTTGCAATCGTAAGTTTAGATCATGTAATGTGCGAAATGTTTTCAGATATACTTTTAAGAAAAGTGCATTTCTAATATTATTATTAGTTCTCTCGAAGTTTTGCACTATGGAATAATTTTCTACAATGATATTTTTTCAATACCTGTTTAGCAACCGACCTTATGTTGGACTCTGAAGAACATAGCTTGTCAATTGATTGGAAACTCGACCCAAAGGTATGTAGATCTCTTTGTCTAGATTGCTCATGCAAATATATTAAATTATAAAATATTTTTTTAGAAACGTAAGTTTTGCTAATTTTTATTCTGTTCCAGCAACCGTTTCCATGTCCGGCGAATTGGTATCGAATAATAGTACAAGTTACAGGCAAAAGCACACCATTGTTAAATACAACAGTTAATCACTTTCCGTATACAGTGTCGCAGAAATTGCCATCTTATACTTCCTTTACGGTAACCATAGTTCACGAAGATAAAAAAATATTTTCCGACGACATTCGTACACTCGAGGAAGGTAAAGTTAGTTATATCTCGTGAAAGGATACATATAGCGAACAATTCGTTTGTGTATAGGCTTGTTTCTCCTATCAATGTCCTTCATATACAATTTTCGTAAATCGACAGCCCCATCGATTGTGTTAAATGCTAGAAGCCTAAACGCATTTGATAGGAACGTTACTTTGGCATGGACACCTCCAAAGGAACCAAATGGAATGATAAAGCAGTATGAAGTAACATTACAGGTAATATACATAAATTGAAAATCGATTAATCATTAATTATCTGTTATTAATTATCAGTTATTTTATATTCCATTTAATATAAAAAGTTCGACATTTTATTAAGATTAAGCCTATTAAGATATATAAAATACAAAATATAGGGAAGGAAGTGAAGCATATAAACCAAAATTGATATAATATTTTATTTTAATGTCAATTATTTAAACTTAAAATAATATCAATTAATTATACTTCATGTCAATTAATTAAACTTAATTAAACTTAATTAATATCAATAATATTAAACTTATTTCAGCCTTATTATGCTGATGATTTCTATCAATTCTAGGTTATGCAATATTTTGGCTGCACAGATTCTGTAGTTAATCTAAATAATATCAAAACTACATATTGGACAAGCAATACAACAATCTTAATCCAAAATTTGCATCCGTTTGCATTGTATAAAGCACTGATTGTAGCTCACAACACACGACATGGCAGCGACCCCGTATCGATATCGTTTAAAACCAAAGAATCTGGTATATATGCACATTCTCATTGGTTATCATAGCTATCATAAAACGTAAAAAATCATAACGTCATAACGTATCATAACGTAAAAAATTTCTGCATTGAATCTAACAAAATTGTTGGCATGCAGCGTACGAAAAATTCGTCCGTCCATCAGACAGTGGCCAGAGTACGCGATTAATATATATATATATATATATACATTTGGCTATCATAAAACGTGGAAATTAAATAAACGATCTGATCCATATAATTAATTTATATATTACATTATATATTACATATTATATACTACATATTACATATTACATTATATATTACATATTATATATTACTTTATATATTACATTATATATATATACATTCTGTTGATCCTTGTATTGCTCTATAGGACATTGACCAAAAGTAGCATTGATAATTGGTTTAAAACAAGATATTAATAATGATTAATTAATAGATCAAGATCGACATGCTATCTAGTGTTATATTTATTTTTTGTATATATTGTGCCGTACTTGTTGATCAAAGTATTAGATACTTTTATTATTACACTTATCAAAATGTAGGCTAACCATGCGTCGATATATCGATAACATTATACATTATATGTTATTTGTTTTATATATATTTATAATGGTTTTAACAGTATATAAGAAATTTTTAAACACAAATATTTATGCGTATATACAAGTTTATGACACTAAATAAGAGCTGCCAACAATTTTAAACAGATATAGCAACAGAAGTATTCAGCCAGATAAATGTACAGGATTGGAAATTAACATGGGGATCGCCTGACGACTGCACCACTATTACGGGATCATTATATGCTAGAATAAAAATACGCACTATTAACGACGAAAACTTCCCCATAGTAAAACAAACACGATATAATTCTCTTTCTTTAAAACGCCGAACAATTAATTTATTTGGTGGGGAGCAATATGTAGCAAGAGTGTATGTAATAAGAAAGGCTAATGCTGAAGAGAACTCTTCCGCTTATCAAGAAATTGAGTTTACAACTCCACCTGGAAGTAAGTTTTAGTGTTATGTTATTTATACTGCTTGACTATTTTATAACTAGGATTAATATAATGTAAATGACAGTTCCGCCCCAGGTAACCAATCTGGATGTCTATGAGACTGATACTCGTGAAGATCAAAAAGTCGTATATTTGAGATGGCAGGAGCCAATTCCACCTCTCAACGGAACATTACGTAGTTATAGCATCCTATTATGTACCATACATGAATGCTCTTCTACAGAAGTTCCATTGACTAATAGCTGCAAATTATGGAATGATTACATTTGCGGATCTGCTAAATTTAAAATCAAGAATCCTACAATTGCAGTAAGAAAGTGACATACTTAAGACTTCTTATTATAATTGTTGTTGTCGTTGTAGTAAATATATATTATACATATCTTCTAATAATAGATAAAGAGAGATTATGAAACAAATATATGCAGTTTGCATAACATGATATACAATATTACAGGTTGTCGCACATAATCAGGATGTTCGTGATCCAGGTCCTCCGTTTACAGTATCTAAGGAAAAGCTTAATAATCAAAGTATGTCTTATAATTCTATTCTTGAAACTTCTTGTAAATATTAGCTGCATTATGGTTTTCTCTCCTTTTTTTCCAAATTATGCATTGCTTAAAAAATATTTAGTACTACGTCGTAACTTTTGTACGCTGTTTAGTGATCTCCATGCTACATCAAATATATTTTGGTTACGTCTCATTATACCGTTGAAGAATGGTGAAGAAAGCATTTCTATTTTTGTTATTTAGTTTACATAAAACGTAACAATTCTGTTTCCCCAATTTTTTAAAGAAATCATTAACTGGTATTAAATTAAATCAATTACTATTCTGCCTGAATATCGATTACGGTCAAATTATTTTATAGTTCCAGAAGAACCTGCTAATTTCACTGTACTACCATATAATAAAGGCATTGTAGATTTATACTGGAAGCATCCTTGGAAAACGGGTAGCCGTCTCGATCATTTCTATATCATGATAATACCGCTTTCCACAAATCTGGTAAAGTTTCTGGAAAGAAATTGGCGACCTTACAATTCGTCCATTAATGTTACGGTGACAAATTATATGCGCGAATATACGAAACGATTATACCTGCACCCTTCAACGCAATACCACATCTTCATTAAAGCTGTAACAGTTTTGGGGATGTCTAGCACAGTACAATACAAGGAATTCAAAACACCTTCCAGCTTAAAGTTCAGCGGTCCTCTAAAATATGTAATGCACGATTCAATGATTTCATTAAATATTCCGCGTATTGTAAACTATACAAAGGACAGCACAATACACGTCATAGTAAAAGGACCATTGGGACCCAATGGTTGCAAAGGATATTTGAGAGTACCTGAAGATCTGCAAGCTATAGCAGACATAGACGTGTCCCATGTCGCTTGGGAAGCCGCTGAAATTTCGGTATGTCTACAATTTTAATAAAGTACATTCCAATTCTTAAAACATCCAAAGAAAAAATAAACTCATGATAATAATTAAGAAACAATGAGATAAATATGTTGTTAGATCGTTAATATGTCATATGTAATTGTACCGCTTTGTATATATTTTGCGTATCAACTATCTTAAACATTTGCTTCTATTTGTAATAGAGTCAACAAGATCTTAACAAATCATTTACGATCGGCAACAATAAAATGTATGGCAGAGCCAAGAATTGCCAATTGCAACTTAAGGAATCGTACGACATAACGGTTATCGTAACTGAGAATAATGAAAATTCACTTATTGATCCGATCATGCTCAAAATAACAGTTCTCAACGGTGAGATTTCATCACAACCACATCATGAAGCATGGCTCATACCTGTAATATTAATTCTTATCGTGGCAGCCGTGTTACTTTATTTGTATCGCAGGTAATATCTCTTTTATTCTACTTTATGGAAAAAGAAAATTATTATTTATGAGTGTATTAGGATAATGTTGGATAAAGGAATCATACGATATAATAATTATCATAACTGAGCATAATGCAAGTTCGCGTTTCCAGCCGATTTCCATCGCGCTGAAAATACTTGCTAATAAAATCTCGCCAACGCGTTACGAAGTGTGGCTAGTACCTGTAATATCAATCTTTATCGTGTGCAGTATGGCTGGTTATTTCTGCCGAAGCTATCATTCCTTTATTTTAATTACTAAAAAATGAAAACAATTATTTGTGTAGGGTTGCGGTATGAACATAAGCGGCGTATTATTATTTTATGTTGTTTGAAAGCGGCCGCATTAAAAGAATCGGCAATTAATAGATGTAAGATTTACGAGCGACCGACTCGGATTGTTATCACGTCGGCTCGACTATTGTCAATCCGGCTCGGCATGTTATGATGTCGGCTCGAGGTTAAAGCATGCGGCGTTTCACGCAAACGTTTTCCGAGGATTTATAAGGAGCACGAGAACGAAAAAAGGAGAGATCCTGCGAGACCACGATACCGAGCACATCGTGTTGCGAGTCGTAAGAGTTTTGTATCCGTATTAAAATATATACTACATTATATTCGAAGTATATAATGAGTTTGTCGAGTATCCCACCCGTTTTCCCTACATTTGTTACCCACGTTCTTGTTTATGTTCGTCAAATAATAAAAAGCCACTACTTTTACTTAACTAAAGTCACAAATTATTACGTGTCACGTGCTATAATCCATTAACTGCTTCTGACAGAAAAAGACAGACAGCGATTAAATTGATACTGCATAACGAGATACCCTTATCTAGTAACATCGAGGATTATGAGCACGAAAGACATTTTGTAATATCAAATTCGAAACAGAGTCTCTCAACTCTTTCCGACAGGCAATCGCGAGTAACTTCATATCATCATTATGAAGAGATAAAGGAAATAACATGGATAGTGAAAGTAAAAGATTTCGACAATTTTGTTAAACAGGCAATAGAAACAGGATTGCTGAATCAGCAATGCGAGGTAAGAACTTAATTATCGCTTCTCATCGCTGAATTATCGAATTAATAGATTGTGGAATAAATGACGGCGATTTCTCATTATGAACAAAAACAAAGATTCGCATAGCAAAATGCAGAATGTACTTTCGGTGCGACGTGTTACGTTAATTGCAATTTTTAATCACATCAACATAATACGATAACATAAATATGATAACAACAATTTATAATTTTTTTAAAGAAGTTACCAAAACGACACACTCAATCATGTGTTCATGGTAAGCTTCCACAGAATATAATAAAAAATCGATGCGAGAATCTTGTTCCAAGTAAGTAAACATTGATTGTACTTTCACTTTACAACTTATAATACTTGTTCGCGCAGTAATGAATCATATAACGCTGATATCTGTAGATGACGATACGCGCGTTGTGCTGAAGCAACTTCCGAGCGATCCTCATTCCGATTATATCAATGCCAATTACATCACCGTAAGTGTCCATTCAATCAGAAATATTTCAATTTTGAAATGTAAAACTGCAAAATTGTTCATCCACGTACTGTTAATAAGTACGTTCAAAATTCTCTTCACATATATATATACGAATATATATATATATTGTGTATATAAGCGCATTATAGTCTTAAATATTAAATTATTATTAAAATATTATTGTACAAAAGGGCTATAGGAAGAAGAAACATTACATAGCCACTTAAGGACCCAAACCCAACACGGTTATCGATTTCTGGCGCATGATTTGGCAAGAAAATGTTCTAATTATTTGTATGCTGACAAATGTAATTGAAAATGGAAAGGTAAGTGCGATTTTTACGCCAAAACTATTAAAACAGAATTCAAAATGTAGGAATTGATATCTTTATCAATATAGGACACAATTAGAGATATATCGGGATATAAGATTGACACAATATTAAACGTCAACCGAAAATTAATATCCATTCTTCCTTGTGAAATAAATAATTATCAGTATTTATAATTTTGTAGACTAAGTGCGAGCAATATTGGCCAGATATCGGCAATAAGAAGAAATACGGTAATATTATTGTGCTGAATGCGAAGCAACATGTCTCAGCCGATTATTGCTTCAGAACTTTCCAAATTACTTACGGAAGAGAAACGCGGAAGGTATTTCTAATTTTTCTAATCCAATATCAAAGACGATAGCGGTTATCCGTATTTGCTAAATTGTGCCAATCACAGGTGGAACATCTGCATTATACGGCCTGGCCGGATCGTGGTGTACCATTGTACACACACTCCATAGTAACGTATCTGAAAAAATTATTGGCAACTCCGCCTGGTAATGGCTCTGTGGTAGTCCATTGTAGCACAGGCGTCGGCAGAACTGGAGTCATCATTCTGTGCGACATTTGTCTTCGTCAAGCAGCGGCTGAAGGAGTAATAATACTATTTGCTTAATTTGGTTATAGTTGTCTAGTATCAATTCTTAAAATAATGATTTTAGGTGGTCGACATTTTTGCCAAAACGGTATCCATTAGAAGCGAGAGAGCTAATATAATTCACAGTAAGCAACAGTACTTATTAGCACATTTGGTGTTGATGGAATGTTTACTTTCCATGCCGACCACGTTACCGTGCAATAAGATGTTGCCAAAGCAAATCCAAGAGTTGAAAAAACAATTACCAGAGCAACAACAAAGGTACATCTACATGATTCTTTTTCGCTATTGAATCTGCGCAAATGTACGCTTCCGGAGCCTCTTAATTGAACTGTTTCGATAATCTGCAGATTACAAAATACTGCATGGCAAGACGAAGCTCTGCAACCGATCCCGTTGGCACCGCCATTGTCGGAGTGTAATCGTAAAAAGAACAGATTTCCGGAATTGATTTCAGGTTTGTTCGCACCTTAATTATGGAAAGACTTTTACTTTGTGCGAGCCTGGAAAATTTAAACAAATATTTAGGCCCATATAGCGCAGAAAGATATAATTTGTGCCAATCGCGCGACAAATTAAAAATAGATTAATATTAAGTGTAGTGGACACTAAAGTTTTATCATGACAAGGAGATGTGCGCGTGCGAGAACAATATGTATTATATTTTATTGTGCAGATAAGATTAGCAGAATATATTTGACGAGATATCCAGCATCAGACGAGGACAGCGATTATCTATCTGCTGTTTACGTAGACGGAGTAAAACTTCAGAAACAATATTTAGCCACCCAACTGCCCATGCCATCAACTATTAGTGATTTTTGGCGTATGGTTGCCGAATTCAAAGTGGAACTCATTCTCATGCTGCAATTCCCCGATCCTCAGGATCCTGTACGAACATTTCTACATTTTGTACTACTAATTTACAAAAATAGATTGACTAATAGGTAGACTAATAGATTGACCGAGAATTCCGGGCGGATTCTTCCAACAAAATTTAAAGTGTATCAATTTTTAATACAAAGTTTTAAATATTGCAAAAAAATCCGGGCAGGCTCTCCGTCCAATTATCAACCCAATTATCTGCTATCAAATTTTCAGACTTGCTGTGCAATCGCTCCTGCGAGCGGCGAGTTTAAACCAACACCATATTTAAAGATTATAGCGAAGGAAACAATGAAATTTAAGTATTATATGTCACAAAAATTGTTACTTGTTGACAACTCCGAGGTATACAGTTGGTTGATACTTGTTTCTGTGTTTGTCCCTACTTATTCAATGTGATGATATTGTATTTTGTCATAGAAACTATCGAGGGAACGATCCGTGACTATACTTTGTCTAACAGAATGGGAACCCGGAAGGAATCAACCACCGCCATCGGTCATGACGATGGTGATGTTTTGGCAAGCTGCAGAAAGAATTTCGAGAGGCGATGGACCTACTGTCACACTTTGCCAGTACATATTAAAACTTATTATGAAAAATACCAAAAGTAATTTCATAAAAGTTTGCTTAGAAATCTTTCTCCTTTATTATTTCTTTTTCTGTTTGGAAGAAAATTAAGTATTTAATGCTAGATGCTGAGTTTCAAACAATTATTAAATTTATTTTCTCAAGAGATACTTTGCGGAATCTTCGTTGAAAAATGAATATTCTTTCAGTGACGGAGTGACTGGATGCGGTCTTTATTTAGCGTTGAGTTTTCTGTTAGAACGAATGGCGGTCGAGAAGGAATTCGATGTTTGTTCGGCAGTGCGTGCTGTTAGACGATCAAGACCATATTTTGTAGAATCTTTGGTAACGTATTTATTTCTTAGCAAAGAAAGAAAAAGTCAATGAAAATCTTTTGTTAAAAAATAGTTGTTAAGTAAAAATTATTTAGAATTTCACTCTTTATAACATACGTCAAAATAAAAAAATCCGCGAAGTGTAACCTTTTCTGCATAATTACCAAAAATTCTTTATTTTATAGGAACATTTAGAATATCTATATGATGCTGCAATGGCATATTTGGAGCTCTTTCAAACTTATGCAAATTTTTCGTGAGATAACAATAATTTGCCTATATGAAATAATATGAAATAATTTTGTATACTATATGCTCTCTAATGATATTCAATATTAATGTTAACACTGAACCTATCACGCCAGTCAAATGACCGGTTTTAAACTTTAAAAATTTTAAATTACATTAAAAATTTTTCTACTGAACAGGAATTTATGAATTCAACAGAAATTTCAATGTGCTGGTCATTTGCTTCACTCTCGTCTTCAAAACCTGACAACAGTCTCATTCACTTTTGTCCTACATATATTGATAATGTTCGGTAGAAATAAGTATATAAATTGTCGATAGGTTTAGTGTTAATATTATTAGAAATAAATTGTATTATGTTATCATAGTTTATTAAAAAAAGTCAAAGACAACAGCCATATTTATAATAATTGATATGCACGTTTAGTAATAAGAGAAATAGACTCATTTTGTATTGAATTTTGTAAAAATGTGTTATTCCGCAATCTAAAATTTCGTAATATATCCCATTGTAGACAAATATATTATTATAAAGTGTGCTTAATATTTTGATACTTTTCTTAATTTTTCTGTTATCATAAGGTAACCTATGATATCCTGATATCCACCATCACAATTTAATTCGCTTTTTTCTTTATGGATGCATGGGATTAATTTTAAATATTAACTGAAATAAACTCTGATATATCATTGCTATAGAAATAGTTCTAGTCTGCCCTAAGCATAAATTAATTAAAGAAATTTTGCTAATAGTACTTTTTGTAACCATGTGCGTTTTACAGTAAACGATAATGTTAATGTTCAACGTATGTTTAAATTTACATCAAATATTACATATCAACTATGAATAATATTTTGTAAGTACATAATTATAACAGTATTGCTTAGTGAATTAAGTACACACTGTAAATTTTTAGAATATGGAATATAAAAAGTATATGTGTTAAAAATATATTATTCTATATAGTTTTTTTATAGAAATTAAACTATTATGTAAATTAATATTTAGTTTACGTACACTGTTCCATTCTGTTACAAGTTTCTTCAATCGAGAATGAGAATGTATCTTGCACAACAATAAAAATACAGTTATCTGACAGAATACAATTAATGACAATCGCAAAATATCGCAAATACACAATTATTTATTAAACCGACACTCACACAATTTTTTAATACATTTCTTTATTAATAAATTTCATCAAGATAAAGTTGTTATATTATGCAATTTTATATTATACACTATGTAATACATTATAAAACATATCCACCATTGTTCAGTATAATATAAAACTTTGTTCTTAGTATAATATAAAAGTAATATAAATGTAGTATTCTAGTAGAATGGTTATTTCCTTATGCCGCCACTTCCGATTAGCAGAAATGAAATGTGTTATCGCGGTTTTAGTACAAGGAAGTCCCCCCAATTCCTTTCTATCATTTGAAACCACTTCAGTAATCCGAACAGTACAAGACAGAAACGCAACCACTAACAGATCCATATATAAAAACTTATATAATTTAAACAGGCATAATAAAATTTAAATTATTTTCCTTAAATAAACGATCACGTATTATCCTACGTCTTACCTACTACGCTAATTTTACGAAGAAGGCGGACATTGGTGATAAGGATAACAATGACGAATCTGTTAATGTTCTTTCTCTTCGCAAACCAAGTACTATATATTTTTGGAAGATTGACTGTTATACGTACACCACCTTATTCTCAGAGAGACAGACAGTTTTTATGTATCTCTGAGGATGATGGCTCTGCTCTTGTGTGGAATGATATAATCTCAGAAAACTCATTCAAAACATCGAGATTGATACGTAAGTTCTCAAATTATAAATATTTTTGCAGCCTTGCATGATAGCAGAACATAATATACACGCAAATTTAATTGCGAGAGATATTTTCACCTTATACAGGGTGTCCCGGGTTTTAACCGACAAACTGCGGGAGCATATTCTACTAGTGGAAATAAGAAAAAATTCTTATATCGAGTTTGCTTAGAAATGCTTTATTACAAAGTTATAAACCAATATTGAAAAGAAATATCAGATAAGTAACAACGGATTTTTTCACAAAAATAAAAATTATCTACGCAATGATTTAGTGACGCATTTCAAAATGTTGTCCTTGCACATCGATACAAGCTAGACATCGACGTAGTACAGAATTTGTTACAGTACGACATTTCTGAAAATTTTGTTGCATCTCAGTAACTGACTTAGTAATTCGTTGCTTTAAATCTATCTGGTACTCTCCTGTTAGGAAATCTACGTTGATACTCTCGTACGGCAGCTCGTGCATTTCCGTCACAGAATCCGTACACGAAATCAATATCAGTGTATTCCTCATTTGAAAACACTTTTGGCATTCTGATAGTAATTGCTAGTTGACACGACGATTGAAATCTAACAGCTACTGTTGTGAAAGTAACAATCATACTGAATCGTTTCAACATAGTGAACATGAATACATGTGAATACACATAACATAAACATCTTCGACCTTCCAAATTCTACACTATGTTCCGTTGTTACTTATCTCATATTTCTTTTCAATATTGGTTTATAACTTTGTAATAAAGCATTTCTAAGCAAACTCGATATAAGAATTTTTTCTTATTTCCACTAGTAGAATATGCTCCCGCAGTTTGTCGGTTAAAACCCGGGACACCCTGTATATATACTAAACGCGAATGTGTGTATACTAAATATTATTAATTGTTACAATTTTATAGATATTTGATATTTGATTCATATTTGCTATATCATTAGAACATTTAGATTTAATATATGTCATTAAAGCTGTTATTGCGATGCATTTACTATTACTTCAGGGTTCAGCAATGTAGATGATATTCAGTCAGATAAAGATAGTATAGACTGCAAAATGAATGAAAGGGATGACTGCTTACACTCATGGATTAAACAAAACTGGAGCTTAACAAATTCCCTTGAAACACCTTTGGGCCCGGTATTTGATCAACGATGGGAAGGTAAAAGCTGTGCAATTTAAAACAAAATTCCAATATATTCATAAGGCACAAAATTCATACAGCATCAATCAGATCAATCAGAAATTTTAAAGTTATATTAAAGCATATCTGAAATTTTTAGATTTCGAGGAACTTGGAAGTTTTAATGCAGAATATAATCCTATAAACTTAGAAAGTGCTACATTTGCGTTTTCGGTTCGTGCATCACTTAGTGACGTGGAAATGTTGTTTTGCAATGGCAGTGATTACACTAAAAGCTTTTGTTATTGGATTATAATTGGCGGTTGGAACAATTCAAAATCTGCCATACGAAGATGCCCAATAGGAGCACCTAAGCCCAACATGGAAGCTGAAGACAAGGAATGCAGTATAGACAAAGCTTCAGCCATTGTGAGACATAATATTACATTTTCCTTTTAAATGTATAAAGACTCTTTTATGCATATAATATATGCATATAATAATAAAAAAGATTCTAAGTAATATTCCGGCAGAAATATTAAGCACACAATCCGCACATGTGTCATTATTTATCACATTGTTTTGAGACCGAATTATCACAAATTTAAATCTACGAAAATCACGCGACAAAACTTTGATATTATATTTAAAGATGATCGATGATTAATGCAGCATGCTCCATTGTCTTCAACTGAATGGCGAACTTTTCTGGTTATATGGGACATCATAAATCGGAATATATCTCTTTATGATTCTACCACTGACACAGTTTTTATGAGATATCAGGATACGAAACTGCAAACAAGTGAAACGGAAAATAGAAAAGTGAAAAACTCGGACTTTTTCAACTATTATCACATGTTCATAAGAAGCGCTGATATGATGATCTATCGATTTCACGTATGTAAGTACAAGAGTTTCTACAAAAATATCGAACCCTATCGATCAAGATCATATTCTTAATAGACTAATAATAGAATAATGAATACAGAATTTTATTCGCGTATGTATATTTTTCAGATTCTTTTCTACACACTACTATTGCAAATGCAACTTTAACAAGTCCCACCTTTCAGTTTAATAATAAGATGTGTATACAATTATTACTTGGCCTCTGCGCAGAATGTGAAATGAGTATAATACTATATGACAGAACAGGCAACATAGAACTGAAACGTGGTCTTGTAAAACGCTTTTTTAAAGCTACAAGCCACGACTTGCCTACATGGCAATACATCACAATTAAATATACAACGAATAATTATGATAGCGTGAAAATGAAATTAACGCCTAAACTTAATTCATACAGTTCTAACCCATTGTGGGCGGTGGCAAATATTCGTCGATGTCCCACGAATGGTACGAATCGTTTTAACATTTATACATTTTATTAAATCTATGAATATCAACTCTAAATAGTCACGTTCTGTACACATAAAATAATTTTAAGAATTTTGTACACTGAATATCACTTTTAAGTCTTCTTTAATTATTTCTTTTAGCGTCTTTAAGATGGAGTCGTCTGCATTCTATTATACCATCTATAGTATGGAACAAGTTTCCAAGCGTAACGTGCCAAAAATTATTTTATGATAAACACACTGTTGTAAACACCACACCGGACGCCACATCAAATGTGAAAATGGGTAATTAAAAATGTTTGTTTACAACGCTGAATTTTTAGAACTGCAATTAGTGATGTTATATTTTTAAAGTGCTTAGAACAGCTTGTCAAGGAATTTATTTAAAAAATCGAAAATATTATTTTTCAGGTGACGCAGAGTGTCCTGAAGGCAAAATTGGACCACAATGTTTGTTACATTGCAATAGTGATTTATACGGTTATGCTGGTTGCAAAGGCCATGTAATTTGTTATAAAGAGGGTTGTACCTGTCCTCCAGGTTTCAAAGGAAATAATTGTTCTACATGTAAGTAATTAATAATATGTTATGGGTTAATCCTTTTGTTCATTTAAGCAATTCGTGCATAATTATTATTACTTATAAATTATATTTTCTTAGTTTGTGAAACAAACAAGTATGGTTATTACTGTAAGCAGAAATGCGGTTCGTGCAAGAATTCAACACCTTCATCAAGAGATTTATGTAATAAAGTAACTGGAGACTGTTTGGACGGTTGTCATAACAGTCAAGAAACAGTTTACGTACCTTCTTTATGTCGAACAAGTATATTACATACTATAATATATAATATATTTTCTTTCTCGTTTTACTTATAAAAAAGAATATATATATGTATATATATATATATATATGTATATATTGTTGTTAGATATAAACATTTGATGCACTGGTTTTTTTAAAGTTATAGATAAACCGGACACACCTACAATTTACAGTATAGACGAAATAAGTATAAAGGTTAAACTTTTTATAACATGGAAGGATGAATATGAAGGAAAGCTCTTTTATGCTTTCAACATTATACCAGTAAATAGTTTCGTTATTATATAAATTATTTGATAAAATTGTCTTATATAAAAGAGAAGATAATTGTTTACTCATAAATTAACCCTCAAGAAAGTTGAGTTTTGCGGTAAAGAATACACTATATCTTTTTTTCGTCGTGTTGTTATATAGAGGCATATTTATGACATAAGATATGTGTTTCCTTATCTATAATTCTATAATCATCATCTTTCTCTCACATATGTATTCAAAGTACATTTAAAATTGTCCTTTAATATGCTGATAATTAAATGAAATTTACGATCGATATAAATATTTGTGAAACAATATTCTTCAGTACATGAAAAGAAAGAAAAGAGGACAGTTATGTGACATCTCTCTTTCTCTCTCTCTCTCTCTCTCTCTCTTACAGGATACAAGTAATAATGGTATACTCTGGAGACCAGTATTTTCGAATGGAACAGAGTTGATAGAACACTTTACAAATTTAGAATCGGGTACCATTTACAACATCAGATGCTTATTACGTGCTTGTAATCAATATGGTCTGATGTGTAGTTACAGCATGCAAAGCGAATATCAGGAGGCAGAGACTACTTGCCATCGTAAGTTTAAATTTGTTTAATACATGTGAAATATTTTAGCAAAAATTTTTGTTTTTTGATAAAGAGATATTTAACTTGCACAAACTTTTACACATTTGTGTTATATTCTATGATTCTCTACAATAATAATCTTCTATAGTAATTATTTTTTTTATAATTTCGTTAGCGTCTGACTTTGTGCTGAAACCTGAAGGCCACAGTTTGTCAGTAGATAGGAAAAACGTATGTAGATATCTTGCTCAATATTTGTATGCAAGTATAATTGAATGAAAACATTTTGTGGAGAATGTTATATTAATTTTTCTTCTACAATATCAGCAACTATTCCCATGTCCAGCGAATCGGTACGAATTGATAATACAACGTACAGATACGGGCAGTGTGGTCTTAAGTGCAGCAATCAGTAAATTTCCATATAAAGTGCCATATAACTTATCATCGTATACTTTATTTAATGTGACCATACTTGATAAATATCAAAAAATATTTTCCCAAAAAATTCGTACATTTGAGAAAGGTGAGTTTGATTATATCTTAAAAGGATATGTATAATGAACAATTGGTTTGTAGACATAATTCTTTGTGCTGTATTTTATAAATATATACTTTTGCAAATGTTGACAGCCCCATCGACAGTGTTAAATTTTATAAGCATGAATGTATCTGACACGAATGTTACCTTGTCGTGGATGGCTCCAACGCAACCAAATGGGATCATAGAGGGATATAACGTAGAATTACAGGTAATGTATTATATAAATTCAAAATTGTTTGCACTTATATTACCGATTAATCAATTATTTCACATGCCACTTAATATATAATATAAAGTCCTAAGTCTGTTAAAATCTCATGATACAAAACAAACATACAAAACTGTAGAAAAGAAAATGCAAAGTATTAAGTAAGAAGAAAGATTAATGTAATATTTTATTTGAATAATATTAATGCTTTCTGTCAATTCTAGGTTATTAAATATCTTGGCTGTAAAGACTCTACATCTGATTTAAGTAGTATTAAAACTACACATCAAACAAAAAATACAACAATTACAATTCACAATTTACATCCGTATGCATCGTACAGAGCACAGATCGTAGCTTATAATGCACGATTTGACAGCGAGGTTGTAGAGACAATCTTTAATACAAACAAATCTGGTATATATACATATTACCATTTTTCACATAGCTGTCAGACTTTGGAGATGGAACGTGATTATTTGATTTATTTAATTAATTAATTGTAATATAAAATGTCAAAGTTCAGATTGTTCCACAAATAAATTGCTTATACAAAAAAGCATAGATCATTGCTTTAAAAAAAGATGTCATTAAAATTAATTAATAAATCGATATCTCCAAAGCGTTTATCTCTAGCATTTCATTTATTTATCGCATTGATTGTTTTTCTAATTTGCTTATTATATTAAAATTAAACAACTTTATTGTTATATTTAATAAACTAGTATACATATACAAGCTATGTGCGTATATACATACATACAAGTTTTTCGCAATCCATAATAGCAGCCAGCAATTTTATATAGATGTAGCAACGGAAGTATTCAGTCAATTAAAAGCACAAGGTTGGAATTTGACATGGAAGCCACCAGAAGATTGTACCACTATTACGGGACCATTAGATGCTAAAATAAAAATACGCAGTATTAAGGACGATAGCGAAAATTTCCCCATAGTAAAATATACAAAATATACTTATCTTCCCTTGTATAAGGCGGAATTATACGCTCTCAACCAATTTGTGGCTAGAGTATATGTAATAAGAGCGATCAATGCTGCAGAGAATCCTTCTGCTTATCAAGAAATTGAATTTGCAGTTCCGCCTGGAGGTAAGCTTTAGTATTATGTTATTCGAACTGCTTGTTGACTCTTTTATAATTCTAATTAACATAATGAAAACGATAGTCCCGCCCCAAGTAACTAAGCTGGACGTTTACGAAATTGACAAGCACCAAGATCCCATGGTTGTATATTTGAGATGGCAAAAGCCAATTCCACCTCTCAACGGGACATTACGTGGTTATAGCATCCGATTATGCAATAACGTACATGTGTGCTCTTATACAGAAGTTCCATTGACTAATACTTGCAAATTATGGGATGATTATGTTTGCGGATCTGTTCAGTTGGAAAACAATAGTTCTTTAACAATTGAAGTAAGTGACGTATTCATCACTTTTTTATATTGTTCTTGTTGTTGTTACTGTTGTTCATAAACATATATTATCGATTAAATATAGATTACACATTTTCTAATAATAGACAGAGAAATTATGAATTATGAAACAAATATATGCAGTTTGCATAACATGATATTACAGGTTGTCGCATACAACATGGATGTTCATAAACCAGGACCTCCAGTTATAATACCTCAGAAAATATTTGATAAAAGTATGACTTTATATACATTATTTAAAAAATGTTTATTACGTAATTTTTGCATACTATTGTATTTCATGATCTCCATACTACTTTAAATATATTGTTATGAGCGTTTTATTACTTCGTTCAGTAAATGTTAACAAAAGTTTGCTCACCTTTGTATACGGTGTTTTATCATAGTTATATTAAGTTTACATACATTGTTAAAATAAATAATTTTCTTTGAAGGTTTTTTAATTTTTGCCAAAAATCATTAAGTCTGTTGTTGGTTAAGTTAAGTTGTTGCTTTTATTTATGCACTATATGTAAATTATCTTTCAGATCTATATCATGATAGTCTAAATCTCAATCTACATCCCGCTAATTTCATCGTTGTAACTCTTAATAATGGCATCGTGGACCTATACTGGAATCATCCTTGGAAAACGGGTTACACTTTGAAGTATTTCGGTATTAAAATAACTGAAGTTTTCACCAATCTCTTTAAGCGTTTCGCATTTTTGAAAGAAAATGCAAAAGCTGAGAATGACATCATCATAGTGGTGTCCAATTATACGCGCACTTATAGCAAAAGAGTTTATTTACATCCTTCAACAAAATACTCCATCATCATTAGAGCTTATACAGTTCCGTACCTAAATGGCAGAACATCGTACAAGCAAATAGAAACACCTTCCAGCTTAAAGTTCGACGGTCCTCTGAAATATATAATAAACGATTCCACGATTTTGTTAATGATACCTCCTGTGAAAAATTATACGATAAACAGTATAATACACATCATAGTAAAAGGACCGTTAGGGCCCAAAGGCTGCAAAGGATACTTGAAAGTACCTGAAAATCTGCAAGCGTTAGCAAGCGTAAACGTATCCCATATAGCTTGGGAAGCAGCTAACTTTCCAGTACGTAGAATTGTAATACACTATGTTGCAGGTCATGACACAAGGAAAAAATGAAAACTTACGATAACAATGAAATAACAATGAGATATATTTTTAGAAGATCAACAAGTTATATGTGCTTGTAATTTTACATATTTTTTAAATCATCCGTCTTCAATATCTGTTTTAAAAGTTTTTAAATTTTCATATTTGTGGCACAGATCGAAGAGGCTGGCAAAGTTTTTGCGATTGGCGACAATAAAATGTATGGGAAAGCCAAGAACTGTCAAGTACAACCTAAAGAATTATACGATATAACAGTTATCGTAAGTGAGTATAATCAAAGTTTGTATTTCAAGCCGATTGCGCTGAGAATAACTGTCAACACTGAAGTCTCATCGATGCGCAACGAAGTGTGGCTCGTACCTGTAATATTAATAATATTGATCGTGTGCAGCGCCGGCGTAGCTCTTACGTTGCGTTGTTTTTATCAAAGGTATTATTTCATTTATTTTTAATTGTAGAAAGCAAAAACTATTACTTATTATATGCATACTTGTTCATGTCCGACAAGTATGTGATCGCTTTAGATAGAGCTACAGATCCAACTAATTTCAGTTAAATAAATTTAGAAATTATTACATATCATGTGCTAGTCAGTTATCTACTTTTAGCAGAAAAAGACAAAGAGCGATTAAATTAATGTTACGGAACAATATAGCCTTATCTCATAACATCGAGAATTATGAGCATGAAAGACATTCTGTAATATCAAATTCGGAACAGAGTCTCTCAACTCTTTCCGACAGGCAATCGCGAGTAACTTCATATCATCATTATGAAGAGATAAAGGAAATAACATGGATAGTGAAAGTAAAAGATTTCGACACTTTTGTTAAACAGGCAATAGAAACAGGATTGCTGAATCAGCAATGCGAGGTAAGAACTTAATTATCGCTTCTCATCGCTGAATTATCGAATTACTAGATTGTGGAATAAATGACGGCGATTTCTCATTAGAAACAAAAACAAAGATTCGCATAGCAAAATGCAGAATGTACTTTCGGTGCGACGTGTTACGTTAATTGCAATTTTTAATCACATCAACATAATATGATAACATAAATATGATAATAACAATTTATAATTTTTTTAAAGAAGTTACCAAAACAACAAACTCAATCATGTGTTCATGGTAAGCTTCCACAGAATATAATAAAAAATCGATGTGAGAATCTTGTTCCAAGTAAGTAAAAATTGATTGTACTTTCACTTTACAACTTATAATACTTGTTCGCGCAGTAATGAATCATATAACGCTGATGTTTATATAGATGACGATACGCGCGTTGTGCTGAAGCAACTTCCGAGCGATCCTCATTCCGATTATATCAATGCCAATTACATCACCGTAAGTGTCCATTCAATCAGAAATATTTCAATTTTGAAATGTAAACTGCAAAATTGTTCACCCACGTACTGTTAATAAGTACGTTCAAAATTCTCTGTACATTTATATACGAATATATATATATATATATATATATATATATATATATTGTGTATATAAGCGCATTATAGTCTTAAATATTAAATTATTATTAAAATATTATTGTACAAAAGGGCTATAGGAAGAAGAAACATTACATAGCCACTCAAGGGCCCAAACCCAACACGGTTATCGATTTCTGGCGCATGATTTGGCAAGAGAATGTTCTAATTATTTGTATGCTGACAAACGTAATTGAAAATGGAAAGGTAAGTGATTTTTACGCCAAAACTATTAAAACAGAACTCAAAATGTAGGAATTGATATCTTTATCAATATAGAACATAATTAGAGATATATCAGGATATAAGATTGACAAAATATTAAACATCAACCGAAAATTAATATCTATTCTTCCTTGTGAAATAAATAATTATCAGTATTTATAATTGTATAGACTAAGTGCGAGCAATATTGGCCAGATATCGGCAATAAGAAGAAATACGGCAATATTATTGTGCTGAATGCGAAGCAACATGTTTCTGCTGATTATTGCTTCAGAACTTTCCAAATCACTTACGGAAGAGAAACGCGAAAGGTATTTCTAATTTTTCTAATCCAATATCAAAGACGATAAGGTTATCTGTATTTGCTAAATTGTGCCAATCACAGGTGGAACATCTGCATTATACGGCCTGGCCGGATCATGGCGTACCATTGTACACATACTCCATAGTAACGTATCTGAAGAAATTATTGGCAACTCCACCTGGTAATGGCTCCGTGGTAGTCCATTGTAGCACAGGCGTCGGCAGAACCGGAGTCATCATTCTGTGCGACATTTGTCTCCGTCAAGCAGCGGCCGAAGGAGTAATAATACTATTTGCTTAATTTGGTTATAGTTGTCTAGTATCAATTTTAAAAATAATGATTTTAGGTGGTCGACATTTTTGCCAAAACGGTATCCATTAAAAGCGAGAGAGCTAATATAATTCACAGTAAGCAACAGTACTTATTAGCACATTTGGCGTTGATGGAATGTTTACTTTCCATGCCGACCACGTTACCGTGCAATAAGATGTTGCCAAAGCAAATCCAAGAATTGAAAAAACAATTAGCAGAACAACAACAAAGGTACATCTACATGATTCTTTTTCGCTATTGAATCTGCGCAAATTTACGCTTCCGGAGCCTCTTAATTGAACTGTTTCGATAATCTGCAAATTACAAAATACTGCATGGCAAGACGAAGCTCTGCAACCGATCCGTTGCACCGCCATTGTCGGAGTGTAATCGTAAAAAGAACAGATTTCGGAATTGATTCAGGTTTGTTCGCACTTAATTATGGAAGACTTTTACTTTGTGCGAGCCTGAAATTTAAACAAATATTTAGGCCCATATACCGCAGAAAGATATAATTTGTGCCAATCGCGCGACAAATTAAAAATGATTAATATTAAGTGTAGTGGACGCTAAATTTTTACCATGACAAGATGTGCGCGTGCGAGAATAATATGTATTATATTTTATTGTGCAGATAAATCAGCAGAATATATTTGACGAGATATCCAGCATCAGACGAGGACAGCGATTATCTATCTGCTGTTTACGTAGACGGGTAAAACTTCAGAAACAATATTTAGCCACCCAACTGCCCATGCCATCAACTATTAGTGATTTTTGGCGTATGGTTGCCGAATTCAAAGTGGAACTCATTCTCATGCTGCAGTTGCCTGACCCTCAAGATCCGTAGAAATATTATTTCTATATTTTTAAAAAGCGCAAAAAGCGCACTATATAGTGCTAAACAAAAAACTTTGCTTTTGAATTTTGCCAAAAGTTATTAATAACCTTATTAATAATTAAAAGACATTCCTGTATTTCAGACTTGCTGTGGAATCGCTCCTGCGAGCGGCGAGTTTAAACCAACGCCATATTTAAACATTACAGTGAAGGAAATTGTAGAACTGAAGTATCATACATCACAAAAATTGTTACTCGTTGATAATTCCGAGGTGGACCAATATAATGATTATTGTATAGACTAATATCTAATTCTTTATTCGTCAAGCGTTATTCGATATGATGATATTATATCGTAGAAACCATCGAGGGATCGATCCGTGACTATACTCCGTCTTACAGAATGGGAACCCGGAAGGAATCAACCACCGCCATCAGTCATGACGATGGTGATGTTTTGGCAAGCCGCAGAAAGAATTGCAAGAGGCGACGGACCTACTGTCACAATTTGCCAGTACATATTAAAACTTATTATGAAAAATAACAAGAGTAATTTGATAAAATTTTGCTTAGAAGTCTTTCCTCTTTATTATTTCTTTTTCCGTTTGAAAGAAAATTAAGTGTTTAATGCTAGATTTCAAACAATCATTGAATTCATTTTTTTCAAGACATATTTCGCGGAAGCTTTGTGATAAATATTCTTTCAGTGACGGAGTAACTGGATGCGGTCTCTATTTAGCGTTGAGTTTTCTGCTAGAACGAATGGCGGTTGAGAAAGAATTCGATGTTTATTCAGCAGTACG
This sequence comes from Ooceraea biroi, assembly GCF_003672135.1. Classification (NCBI taxonomy): domain Eukaryota; kingdom Metazoa; phylum Arthropoda; class Insecta; order Hymenoptera; family Formicidae; genus Ooceraea; species Ooceraea biroi. The sequence continues at coordinate 7,588,640 of NC_039506.1, forward strand.
TGCAGTTCGACGATCAAGACCGGATTTTGTTCGATCCTTGGTAATGTATTGATTTCTGAACGATAAAGTGGAAAATCGAAGACCTATTATCAGCACCGATTCAATTATTTATGCTCATGTTCTAACACAAATAAATTATACTAATTAGTATACTAAATTTAGTATACTAAATTATACTAAATTTTGAGAAATATACGTAAGAAATTTGATATCTTATAGGAACATTTGGAATATCTGTATGATGCCGCAGTGACATACTTGGAGTACTTTGAAACCTATTCGAATTTTTCATGAAGTAATAATAAGGTACCAACAGATAATGAAATAATACTATTATGTGCGTAATATTTATATATATATATATATATATATATATATATATATGATAAGATAATATTATTATATGTATGGTTTTTATATGTATAAGTTAATAATATTATAGTTTAATATTAATATTGTCGCAATTGAATTCTACTATATTTCAATGTAATGAAAACTTCAAAACAACCAAACAGTCAACAGCAATTTGTAATAAATGTTGCGCGTTTACTAATCAGAAAAATGAATACCTCATTTTATATTGCAAAATAGTATTACTGTATAAAGTATTATATTTTAATGTATTCTACTGTACACTAATAAAATATTATTGTAAAGAATAATACCTCTCTAATATTCCGATTTTTCTCTGTTTCCTGTATAGAGTAATGGGTATTCTGATATCATTGATCCTATTACAGGATGAGCCACTTTTGTTCTTATATATATGGGTATATTATCATATGATAATCTTATACAACACTTTGATAATGCGTGATTATGTATACGCATAAAATTAATTTTTTTCCTCCAAAATAATTGGATATCGTTAGTATAGGAGTATCTTTAGCTTGCTTTGAGCATAAAAACTTAGTTAACCCTAGATTACGACACTATCGTAAAATTTACGATCTCATAATGCAAATTAATTGCAATCGACAGTTAGACAGTTAGAAATTGAACAGAATGCTGAGATAATTGAGCCTGAGGCAGGTCCGTCACGAAAAGTTTGTGCTCTGTGTCCCTCAAAATTAAGAAAAATGACAACAAACTTTTGTATTTTTTGTAAGAAAGCTATATGTCGTGCACATAATGCTAACGTTCGTCTTGGCTGTGCTCCTTAATTGTATCAATTATTTTTAAACTATAGTTCTTCCAAAGTGTAAGTGTTCCAAAGATTTGTTCCAAAAGATCAATAAAAATATTATTTCTCCAAGTTACGCAAGGTTTTTTTGAGTAGTAAATTTCACGAAAGTTTCGTAATAACGTAACTCACAGTGACGTATCGTATTCTAGGGTTAAAGAAGTTCTGCTGATAGTGCCTACAATCACGTATTTTCAATTAAATGAAACAATGTTTGAAATATATACTTAAAGTCGTACTTAATATTAGATATAAAAAAGCAATAATATTTTTGCAAAAGCATATAATTGTAACTGCATTAGTAAATAAGTGAATTAAATATACTGAATTTTAAGTATATTCAAAAGGTTTAGGACCAAAGAAATTAATAGATTTAATTATATAATTAATATAATTTTATCTCCAAAAGATAATGTTATCTCACTTTACTTTTATAATATTAAATATGATCATATAGCTATTTATCAAAGAAGAAACAGTCAGAAGAAATGTCATGTCATTTTTATCTTAATTTCTATTTGTTACTTTGGTCTTAAACTTTTTGACGGTAGTATATATAGTATATACAGTACGGAAATTAACTAATATATAAATTAGTATTAATTAATTCTTCCTCGTAATGTACAATAAATTTCTTCAGTTACAAAAGTACATATTGTGACATATTGTAAGCACCCATTAGAATCATTGGGCCGCAATTGAAAATTTCTAAATTCATCTATAAACGCTTTCTATATATGTACAAAGTTTCACCCAAAATAAGAATTTCTGAGTTTGCGATGCTCTCTTGTAAGTGAAGCGATCTTATAAGCTATCAGAATGCACTTTTATTTGTTTTCAGTCACAAATTGTGTAAATTCCATAATTTAAAACATATGCATTTAGTATATTGTATATTTAATTACTTTTATCTGATGTAAATGTCACATATATAACCGTTGCGTTCTGATAAGACGGTTCCTCCGAATCTGCGAATAGCGGATATGCCTGTTACCGCAGGTTTCCTAAAAGGAAGTTTAGTTCCTTTCTGTTATTCGAAATTATCTCTTGTGTGGACCGATGAGATCTTTAGTAGTCCGAAGAATATAAAACGCAACACAACGTTTCCTTTCAAATTTATTTCAACTCTTAATTTCTTTTACTTCAAATAGATACGATAAAAGTACAAGCTATTTCTTTTAAATAATGCGCGATTTAATCGCAAGTAAACCATTTACATTAGATTAAACTCGCGACACCGCGATTAAAGCCGCTTGTTGCAAACACTGATCTGGAAGCTTCAAAGTGACAAGGAGATATGCGACTTAAATGTAATATCTGTTTCGCCACGTATTAATTCGCATTAGTTCCTACTTTGTTTCTAGTTACCTGTTAATTTTACGAGTGAGACATACACGTTTGTGTGTGATAATGGTGAGAATAATGATGGTAAAAGTGTTAATGTTCCTTCTATTCACAAACGAGGTGCTACATATTTTTGGAAGATTGACCGTAATACGTGTAGCTCAATCTCAGACAGAGAGAAAATTGACTTGTGTCTCCGAGGATGACGGCGCAGCTCTTGTGTGGAACGATGAGATATCAGAAACATCAATTAGGGAATCGAACCCAATGCGTAAGTTGCCAAAAAGAAAGAAATATTTTCAGTCTTCTATGCTAGTACGCCCATTTGTAAAACATTTAGATTTAATACATCACTAGCGCAAATGTTGCGATTATTTCAGGGTTCTACAATGTAGATGCAAGGCAATCAGATGAAGACAGTATAGATTGCAAAATGGACGAAAACGATGATTGTTTGCAATTCTGGATTAGAGAAAACTGGAATTTTACAAATTCCTTTAAAACACCATTGGGTCCGGTATTTGATCGACGATGGGAAGGTAAAAACTCCGTAGATCAAAGAAGTTCCGATAATTTACACGGATACTCTATGGTGTCGAACAAACAAATTTTTGAGATCTTACTCTAAGGGCGTCGGAAATTTTTAGATTTTCAGGAATATGAAAACTTTAACATGGAATATGATCATGTACTATTAGAAAATACAACAGCGTTTTCCTTTTCGGTTCGTGGAGTGTCAAATAACGAGTTGCAAATAATATTTTGCAATGGTGACAATTATACGAGAGATTTTTGTTATTGGATCATAATAGGCACTTGGGGCAATACGCGATCCGTTGTACGCAGGTGTCCAATAGAAGTGCCCAAACTTAGAATGGAGGCTCAGGACGAGGAGTGCAGGACAGATAAAGCTCCCTTCTCTGTGAGACATAATACATAACATAATACATTACATTTTCCCTTTAAGCGTTTCTAAAGCCATTGTCTATTTATGCATAAAAGATCAAAGACATTTAAAATCATATTTTGGAAGAAATGTTAAACTTACATCATACATTCATCTTTATTCGTCGCATTGTCTTGAGAATTGCATCATAAGAAATTTAAATTCACAAGAATTCGTACAGACGCGGAGACATCTTAATATCGTAAATATTAAAGATAATTCACGATTAATCCAGCACAACCCACTATCATTAACTGAATGGAGGACTTATCTCGTTATGTGGAACATCACGAATCGAAGCATATCACTTTACGATCCTAGCAGTGATAATGTTTTTATAAGATACGAGGATATGAAACAGCCGAAAGAAAAAGTGGAAGGTAAACCAGTGACAAACTCAGGCATTTTTTATTATTATCACATGTTTATAGGAAGCGCTGACATGCTGATTTACCGATTTCACAAATGTAAGTACCAGAATACTTCCGACCCAATCGAGATCATCATTAATCGTTACTATTAACCAGATATTTCGAATGGAATAATAATCGAATAACGAAAACAGAATTGCATTCGTGTATGTACATTTTTCAGATTCCTTTCTGCATACAACCGTCGCAGATACAATTTTAACGAGTCCCACCTATATGTATACAATTATTACTTGGCCTCTGTGTAGAATGCGAAATGGACATAGTATTATATGACAGAACAGGCAATATAGAGCTGAAAAGTTTTCTTGTAAAAGGCTCTACGAAAGCTGCAAGTCACGGCTTACCTTCATGGCAATTTATTACAATAAAACATTCAACAACTACTTATGATAGGGCGACAATGAAATTAACATCTAAACTTAACTCGCGCAGTTCTGATCCATTGTGGGCAGTGGCTAATGTTCGTCAATGTCCCAGAAGGAATGGTACGAACTGTATTAACACTTTAAGTTTCCCTAAATCTGTTAAAATCAAGTCATGTTTTACATATCCATAAAATAATTTTAAGAATTTCTTATGGTGAAGAAACCGTTTATACATATATATATTTTATTTAATTATTTGTTTAGTGTCGTTCAGGAAAAGTGTTCTGCTGTCTACTAGATTATCTACTTGGTACGATTGGCCGAACGTGATGTGTCAAAAATTATTTTACGAAAATTCCTCTGTTGTGAACGCTGCATCATATGTCCAATCATATGTAGAATTGAGTAATTACTAACAGTTTTTATTTACAACGCTACATGTTGCTGCAAATAGTGATAATGCATTTTTAAAGATTAGAATACGACTTTTTAGGAAAGTTATTTAAAATTACAAAATGTCTTAAATTTTTTCAGATAACGTAGTATGTCCTGAAGGCCGAATTGGACCCAATTGTTTGCTTTATTGCGAAAGTGATGCATATAATTACAATTGCAAAGAACATGTAATTTGTTATGAAGAAGGTTGTACCTGTCCTCCAGGATTCAGAGGAGAAAATTGTGCTTTATGTAAGTAATTAAAAATAACTTATAGAATTAATTCTATCTTGCTGATTTTAACATTATTTATGCATAATAAATATTGCTCATAACTTATTTTCTTAGCATGCGAAAAAAACAGATACGGTTATGGCTGCAACCAGATATGCGGTTCGTGCAGCAAATATCGAATGACTTCATCACCTGATACATGTAATAAACTAACTGGAGCGTGTACTGCTGGATGCACTTATGATGAATATACACTTTATATACCACCTTTATGTAAAATGTGTAAGCGAAAAATAATTCGGAGATTGCCTTTGTCTTGAACTCGACTCTCTATCGGGATCCCTGGTTCCTCACAATGTCTCCGAATGTCTCCGATGTCGGTTCACTCCACTGAATCCGTCCCAACCTCCATGTTGGTTCACTCCTCTGAGTCCTTCCCGACCTCCATGTTCAGGCTTCACTACCGGCAAGCTGCTTCTCAAATCCCTCCTCTCCGAGGGGTAGCGGATTGTATCCCACTTCTGATGTAAGCGAAAAATAATTCGGAGATTGCCTTTGTCTTGAACTCGACTCTATCGGGATCCCTGGTTCCTCACGCCTAGTCTTAGCGTGTATGGCCAATGCTCCTACTGTTTTCATCGTATTGTTTTCTTTCTGCTCCTCTACGCGACCTGACGGTCTCTACTATCTTTCCATATCTTACAAATGGGTAAAGTAGTTACCATAATGTTTAACAGCTTTTTTTCTCATTATATTTTCCTATAAAAATACATATGTATCATCTTCTAAGGACGCAATATTTAATGTATTGATTTGCTTAAAGATATGTACAAGCCCGAACCACCCAAAATTGACACTGTAGGTAATACAACTATACAGGTCAACGTTCCTGTAGAATGGAAGGATGAATACAAAGGATTACTAGAGTATGCTTTTATCATTTCGTCAGTAAGTTTAATATAAAAACTTATTAAATTATTTGTTTTTTAAATTACTGATAAATGAATAAAATGTTACGATCATGTCTAAAACCTGATATCCACATGTGAAAAGTACAAGAAATAGTACTTATGTGACACTTCTTTCTCAGAGTACAGGTAATACTAATTACACTGGTTGGAAGCGAGTATTTCAGAATATGACAGAGTTGACGGAACGTTTTACAAATTTAGAATCCGGTGTCATTTATAACATTGCATGTATATTTCGTGTTTGTAACCAGTATGATAACATGTGTAGTAACTATATACAGAGTAATTGGCGAACGGCGGAGACTGTTTGCAATCGTAAGTTTAGATCATGTAATGTGCGAAATGTTTTCAGATATACTTTTAGAAAAGTGCATTTCTAATATTATTATTAGTTCTCTCGAAGTTTTGCACTATGGAATAATTTTCTACAATGATATTTTTTCAATAACTGTTTAGGAACCGACTTTGTGTTGGAATCTGAAGAACATAGCTTGTTAATTGATTGGAAACTCGACCCAAAGGTATGTAGATCTCTTTGTCTAGATTTCTCATGCAAATATATTCAATTATAAAATATATTTTTAAAAAACGTAAGTTTTACTAATTTTATTCTGTTCCAGCAACCGTTTCCATGTCCGGCGACTTGGTATCGAATAATAGTACAAGTTATAGGCAAAAGAACACCATTGTTAAATACAACAGTTAATCACTTTCCGTATAAAGTGTCGCAGAAATTGCCATCTTATACTTCCTTTACGGTAACCATAGTTCACGAAGCTAAAATAATATTTTCCGACGACATTCGTACACTCGAAGAAGGTAAAGTTATAGTTATATCTCGCGAAAGGATACATATAGCGAACAATTCGTTTGCGTATAGGCTTGTCTCTCCTATCTATGTCCTTCATATACAATTTTCGAAAATCGACAGCTCCATCGATTGTGTTAAATGCTAGAAGCCTAAATGCATTTGATAGGAACGTTACTTTGGTATGGAAACCTCCAAGGGAACCAAATGGAATGATAAAGAAGTATGAAGTGACATTACAGGTAATGCATATATATAATTGAAAATTGATTAATCATTACTTATCTGTTATTAAGTATCAGTTATTTTACATTCCATTTAATATAAAAAGTTCGACATTTATTAAAATTAAGCCTATTAAGATATATAAAATACAAAATATAGGGAAGGAAATGAAGCATATAAACCAAAAGTGATATAATATTTTATTTTAATGTCAATTATTTAAACTTAAAATAATATCAATTAATTATACTTCATGTCAATTAATTAAACTTAATTAAACTTAATTAATATCAATAATATTAAACTTATTTCAGCCTTATTATGCTGATGATTTCTATCAATTCTAGGTTATGCAATATTATGGCTGCAAAGATTCTGTATTTAATCTAAATAATGCCAAAACTACATATTCGACAAGCAATACAACAATCTTAATCCAAAATTTGCATCCGTTTGCATTGTATGAAGCAATGCCTGTAGCTCACAACGCACAACGTAGCAGCGACCCCGTATCGATACCGTTTAGAACCAAAGAATCTGGTATATATGCACATTATTATTGGTTATCATAGCTATCATAAAAATTGGAAATGAAATATAACGATCTGGTCCACATAATTAATTTATATATTATATTATATATACATTTTGTTGATCCTTGTATTGCTCTATAGGACATTGATCAAAAGAAGCATTGATAATTGTTTTAAAACAAGATATTAATAATGATTTATTAATAGATCAAGATCGACATGCTATATAGTGTTATATTTATTTTCGTATGTATTGTGCCGTACTTGTTGATCAAAGTATTAGATACTTTTATTATTACACTTATCAAAATGTAAGCTAACCATGTCGATATATCGATAACATTATACATTATATGTTATTTGTTTTTATATATATTTATACTGGTTTTAACATTATATAAGAAACTTTTAAACACAGATATTTATGCGTATATACAAGTTTATGACACTAAATAATAGCTGCCAACAATTTTAAACAGATATAGCAACAGAAGTATTCAGCCAGATAAATGTACAGGATTGGAAATTAACATGGGGATTACCTGACGACTGCACCACTATTACGGGATCATTATATGCTAGAATAAAAATACGCACTATTAACGACGAAAACTTCCCCATAGTAAAACAAACAGAATATAATTCTCTTTCTTTAAAGTACCAAACAAATGTATTAGGTGGGGAGCAATATGTAGCAAGAGTGTATGTAATAAGAAAGGCTAATGCTGAAGAGAACTCTTCCGCTTATCAAGAAATTGAGTTTACAACTCCACCTGGAAGTAAGTTTTAGTGTTATGTTATTTATACTGCTTGACTGTTTTATAACTATGATTAATATAATGTAAATGACAGTTCCGCCCCAGGTAACCAATCTGGAAGTCTACGAGACTGATACTCGTGAAGATCAAAAAGTCGTATATTTGAGATGGCAGGAGCCAATTCCACCTCTCAACGGAACATTACGTAGTTATAGCATCCTATTATGTAACACACATGAATGCTCTTCTACAGAAGTTCCATTGACTAATATCTGCAAATTATGGAATGATTACGTTTGCGGATCTGTTAAATTTAAAATCAAGAATCTTACAATTGCAGTAAGAAAGTGTCATACTTAAGACTTCTTATTATAATTGTTTTTGTCGGTGTAATAAATATATGTATATTAAACATATCTTCTAATAATAGATAAAGAGAGATTATGAAACAAATATATGCAGTTTGCATAACATGATATACAATATTACAGGTTGTCGCACATAATCAGGATGTTCGTGATCCAGGTCCTCGGTTTACAGTATCTAAGGAAGAGCTTAATAATCAAAGTATGTCTTATAATTCTATTCTTGAAACTTCTTGCAAATATTAGCCGCATTATGGTTTTCTCTCCTTTTTTCCAAATTATGCATTGCTTAAAAAATATTTAGTACTACGTCTAACTTTTGTACACTGTTTAGTGATCTCCATGCTACATCAAATATATTTTGGTTACGTCTCATTATACCGTTGAAGAATGGTGAAGAAAGCATTTCTAGTTTTGTTATTTAGTTTACATAAAACGTAACAATTCTGTTTCCCCAATTTTTTAAAGAAATCATCAACTGGTATTAAATTAAATCAATTACTATTCTGCCTGAATATCGATTACAGTCAAATTATTTTTTAGTTCCAGAAGAACCTGCTAATTTCACTGTACTACCTCATAATAAAGGCATTGTAGATTTATACTGGAAGCATCCTTGGAAAACGGGTAGCCGTCTCGATCATTTCTATATCATGATAATACCGCTTTCCACAAATCTGGTAAAGTTTCTGGAAAGAATTGGCGAACTTATAATTCGTCCATTAATGTTACGGTGGCAAATTATATGGCGAATATACGAAACGATTATACCTGCACCCTTCAACGCAATACCACATCTTCATTAAAGCTGTAACAGTTTTGGGGATGTCTAGCACAGTAAAATACAAAGAATTCAAAACACCTTCCAGCTTAAAGTTCAGCGGTCCTCTAAAATATGTAATGCACGATTCAATGATTTCATTAAATATTTCCGCATATTGTAAACTATACAAAGGACAGCACAATACACGTCATAGTAAAAGGACCATTGGGACCAATGGTTGCAAAGGATATTGAGAGTACCTGAAGATCTGCAAGCTATAGCAGACATAGATGTGTCCCATGTCGCTTGGGAAGCCGCTGAAATTTCGGTATGTCTACAATTTTAATAAAGTACATTCCAATTCTTAAAAAATCCAAAGAAAAAATAAACTCATTGATAATAATTAAGAAACAATGAGATAAATATGTTGTTAGATCGTTAATGTGTCATATGTAATTGTACCGCTTTGTATATATTTTGCGTATCAACTATCTTAAACATTTGCTTCTATTTGTAATAGAGTCAACAAAATCTTAACAAACCATTTACGATCGGCAACAATAAAATGTATGGCAGAGCCAAGAATTGCCAATTGCAACCTAAGGAATCGTACGACATAACGGTTATTGTAACTGAGAATAATGAAATTCACTTATTGATCCGATCATGCTCAAAATAACAGTTCTCAACGATGAGATTTCACCACGGCCACGTCACGAAGCATGGCTCATACCTGTAATATTAATTCTCATCATGGCAGCCGTGTTACTGTATTTGTACCGCAGGTAATATCTCTTTTATTCTACTTTATGGAAAAAGAAAATTATTATTTATGAGCTGCCAATTGCAGCCTTAAGAATCATACGATATACAAATTATCATAAGTGAGCATAATCTAAGATCGCGATTCCAGCCGATTTCCATCGCGCTGAAAATAACTGCTAATAAAATCTCGCCAACGCGTTACGAAGTGTAGCTCGTGCCTGTAATATCAATCTTTATCGTGTGCAGTATAGCTTTTTATTTCTGCCAAAGGTATCATTCCTTTATTTTAATTTGTAGAAAATGAAAACTAGGATTTGTTACCCACGTACTTGTTTATGTTCGTCAAATAATAAACAGCCAACTATTTTTAATTAAATAAATTCACAAATTATTACGTATCCGTTAACTGCTTTTGACAGGAAAAGGCAGACAGCGATTAAATTAATGCTGCATACCGACATACCCTTATCTCATAACATCGAGAATTATGAGCATGAAAGACATTCTGTAATATCAAATTCGGAACAGAGTCTCTCAACTCTTTCCGACAGGCAATCGCGAGTAACTTCATATCATCATTATGAAGAGATAAAGGAAATAACATGGATAGTGAAAGTAAAAGATTTCGACACTTTTGTTAAACAGGCAATAGAAACAGGATTGCTGAATCAGCAATGCGAGGTAAGAACTTAATTATCGCTTCTCATCGCTGAATTATCGAATTAATAGATTGTGGAATAAATGACGGCGATTTCTCATTAGAAACAAAAACAAAGATTCGCATAGCAAAATGCAGAATGTACTTTCGGTGCGACGTGTTACGTTAATTGCAATTTTTAATCACATCAACATAATATGATAACATAAATATGATAATAACAATTTATAATTTTTTTAAAGAAGTTACCAAAACGACACACTCAATCATGTGTTTATGGTAAGCTTCCACAGAATATAATAAAAAATCGATGCGAGAATCTTGTTCCAAGTAAGTAAAAATTAATTGTACTTTCACTTTACAACTTATAATACTTGTTCGCGCAGTAATGAATCATATAACGCTGATGTCTATAGATGACGATACGCGCGTTGTGCTGAAGCAACTTCCGAGCGATCCTCATTCCGATTATATCAATGCCAATTACATCACCGTAAGTGTCCATTCAATCAAAATATTTCAATTTTGAAATGTAAAACTGCAAAATTGTTCATCCACGTACTGTTAATAAGTACGTTCAAAATTCTCTTTACATATATATACGAATATATATATATATATTTATGTATATAAGCGCATTATAGTCTTAAATATTAAATTATTATTAAAATATTATTGTACAAAAGGGCTATAGGAAGAAGAAACATTACATAGCCACTCAAGGGCCCAAACCCAACACGGTTATCGATTTCTGGCGCATGATTTGGCAAGAGAATGTTCTAATTATTTGTATGCTGACAAACGTAATTGAAAATGGAAAGGTAAGTGCGATTTTTACGCCAAAACTATTAAAACAGAATTCAAAATGTAGGAATTGATATTTTATCAATACAGGATACAATTAGAGATATATCAGGATATAAGATTGACAAAATATTAAACGTCAACCGAAAATTAATATCCATTCTTCCTTGTGAAATAAATAATTATCAGTATTTATAATTTTGTAGACTAAGTGCGAGCAATATTGGCCAGATATCGGCAATAAGAAGAAATACGGCAATATTATTGTGCTGAATGCGAAGCAACATGTCACAGCCGATTATTGCTTCAGAACTTTCCAAATCACTTACGGAAGAGAAACGCGAAGGTATTTCTAATTTTTCTAATCCGATATCAAAGACGATAGTGGTTATCTGTATTTGCTAAATTGTGCCAATCACAGGTGGAACATCTGCATTATACGGCTTGGCCGGATCGTGGTGTACCATGGTACACACACTCCATAGTAACGTATCTAAAAATTATTGGCAACTCCACCTGGTAATGGCTCCGTGATAGTCCATTGTAGTACAGGCGTCGGCAGAACCGGAGTCATCATTCTGTGCGACATTTGTCTCCGTCAAGCAGCGCCGAAGGAGTAATAATACTATTTGCTTAATTTGGTTATAGTTGTCTAGTATCAATTTTAAAAATAATGATTTTAGGTGGTCGACATTTTTGCCAAAACGGTATCCATTAAAAGCGAGAGAGCTAATATAATTCACAGTAAGCAACAGTACTTATTAGCACATTTGGTGTTGATGGAATGTTTACTTTCCATGCCGACCACGTTACCGTGCAATAAGATGTTGTCAAAGCAAATCCAAGAATTGAAAAAACAATTACCAGAGCAACAACAAAGGTACATCTACATCATTCTTTTTCGCTATTGAATCTGCGCAAATTTACGCTTCCGGAGTCTCTTAATTGAACTGTTTCGATAATCTGCAGATTACAAAATACTGCATGGCAAGACGAAGCTCTGCAACCGATCCCGTTGGCACCGCCATTGTCGGAGTGTAATCGTAAAAAGAACAGATTTCCGGAATTGATTTCAGGTTTGTTCGCACCTTAATTATGGAAAGACTTTTACTTTGTGCGAGCCTGAAAAATTTAAACAAATATTTAGGCCCATATACCGCAGAAAGATATAATTTGTGCGAATCGCGCGACAAATTAAAAATAGATTAATATTAAGTGTAGTGGACACTAAATTTTTACCATGACAAGGAGATGTGCGCGTGCGAGAATAATATGTATTATATTTTATTGTGCAGATAAGATCAGCAGAATATATTTGACGAGATATCCAGCATCAGACGAGGACAGCGATTATCTATCTGCTGTTTACGTAGACGGAGTAAAACTTCAGAAACAATATTTAGCCACCCAACTGCCCATGCCATCAACTATTAGTGATTTTTGGCGTATGGTTGCCGAATTCAAAGTGGAACTCATTCTCATGCTGCAGTTGCCTGACCCTCAAGATCTTGTAGAAATATTATTTCTATATTTTTAAAAAGCGCAAAAAGCGCACTATATAGTGCTAAACAAAAAACTTTGCTTTTGAATTTTGCCAAAAGTTATTAATAACCTTATTAATAATTAAAAGACATTCCTGTATTTCAGACTTGCTGTGGAATCGCTCCTGCGAGCGGCGAGTTTAAACCAACGCCATATTTAAACATTACAGTGAAGGAAATTGTAGAACTGAAGTATCATACATCACAAAAATTGTTACTCGTTGATAATTCCGAGGTGGACCAATATAATGATTATTGTATAGACTAATATCTAATTCTTTATTCGTCGAGCGTTATTCGATATGATGATATTATATCGTAGAAACCATCGAGGGATCGATCCGTGACTATACTCCGTCTTACAGAATGGGAACCCGGAAGGAATCAACCACCGCCATCGGTCATAACGATGGTGATGTTTTGGCAAGCCGCAGAAAGAATTGCAAGAGGCGACGGACCTACTGTCACAATTTGCCAGTACATATTAAAACTTATGAAAAATAACAAGAGTAATTTGATAAAATTTTGCTTAGAAGTCTTTCCTCTTTATTATTTCTTTTTCCGTTTGAAAGAAAATTAAGTGTTTAATGCTAGATTTCAAACAATCATTGAATTCATTTTTTTCAAGACATATTTCGCGAAGCTTTGTGAATCTTTGTAATAAATATTCTTTCAGTGACGGAGTAACTGGATGCGGTCTCTATTTAGCGTTGAGTTTTCTGCTAGAACGAATGGCGGTTGAGAAAGAATTCGATGTTTATTCAGCAGTACGTGCAGTTCGACGATCAAGACCGGATTTTGTCGAATCATTGGTAATATACTGATTTCTTAGAAAAGAAATGGAATATTAATGAAAAGCTATTATGAATAAATTCGTGTCCATCTTATGAAACAAATTGCGATTATTTCTAAAATGTACTTAAATAAAAAATCTTATATTTTATAGGAACATTTGGAATATCTGTATAATGCCGCAGTAGCATATTTGGAGCACTTCAAACCTTATGCGAATTTTTCATGAATAATTTTAAATAAGTTGCTCATATGAGACAATAATATAATATTAATATATATTAATAAATGCTATTATATTACTATTGGGTCGTCCGGAAAGTTCGTGCCGATTTTTAATAGATGGCGTTGGAACATGTCTGAATATATCAATGTTATTGAAAACATACGATTTATATACATATGCTTAAAGGTGACATTTCAACGCATCTTTAGGAAAAAAGTTGTTTCAGATAAATTGATTCGTGTCAGTTTTGTACTCTTTTGAAGATGGAAGAAAACAAAGAACATTTTAGACACTTGATGCTTTTCTATTACCGGAAAGGCAAAAATGCCTCACAAGCAACAAATTCGATATGTTCTGTTTACGGAGAAGGCGCTTTAGCTGAAAGAACCGTACGTAAGTGGTTCGCTAAGTTTAGAGCTGGTGATTTTAACCTTAAAGACCAAGAACGCTCGGGCAGACCCTCTACTACTGATGATGACCAAATCAAGACACTGATCGAGAATAACCCGCGCTACACGACACGTGAATTAGCAGAGATACTGAAAATATCGAAAACCACTGTCCACGATCATGTAGTGAAGCTTGGTTACGTAAGTCGCTATGATGTATGGGTTCCGCATAATTTGGCCGAAAAAAATTTAATGGATCGCATTTCCATCTGCGACTCGCTGTACAAGCGCAACGAAAACGTACCATTTTTGAAGCAATTAGTGACGGGTGACGAAAAATGGATCATTTACAACAATGTAGAACGAAAAAGATCCTGGGGTAAGCGAAATGAACCAGCATTAACCACTCCGAAAGCCGGCCTTCATCCAAAAAAAGTCATGCTCTGTGTCTGGTGGATTGGAAAGGAATCCTATATTATGAGCTCCTACCACACAACCAAACGATAAATGCAGATAAGTACTGCTCGCAACTGGACGAATTAAAGACAGCGATTCAGGAAAAACGTCCAGAATTAGCTAATAGGAAGGGCGTCGTGTTCCATCAGGACAATGCCAGACCTCATGTTTCTTTGACTACCCGACAAAAATTGTTGGAGTTTGGCTGGGATGTGCTACCTCACCCACCGTATTCACCAGACATTGCACCTTCAGACTTTCACTTATTTAGGTCTTTTGCAAAATTCTCTTAGCGGCAAGAACTTCAACTCTTTGATCGACATAAAAAACCACCTTGAGGAGTTTTTCGCCGAGAAACCTAAGAAGTTCTGGGAGAATGGAATCTTCCAGTTGCGTGAAAGATGGACAAAGGTTGTGAAACAAAACGGTGCATACATAAGTCAATAAATATTTATCGACATAAAAAAATGTTGCCTTTGAATTTTCCTTCAAAATCGCACGAACTTTCCGGACGACCCAATATAATGCAATAGAAAAGCCGAAGGCAATAGATATTTGCTATAATCAATCTGCATGTTTAGTAATAAGAAAAATAGAGATCTTATTTTGTATTGCAAAGTAATGTCATTTTATAACAGTTTGTAATATATTTTATTATAGACAAATAAAATATTAATGTGAAGTATAACGCGGTTTAATATTTTACTCACTTTTTGTGCTATCATAAGGCCAAAGTAAACTTCTTTCAATCTTATGGATACATTATCATGTGATAATCTCTCACGCAATGCTTTGATGATGCGCGCATATATAGCCGTATGATTATTCCCGAATTGTGATATGTAAACATTTATTAAACCGTTACGTTAAAGCTTTTTTACAAAAGTGAGCGTGTATACACACGTGCTCGAATCTTTTATAACATGCTTGTAACTGGCCCGTCTACCTCAGCAGTGCAAATATCAGTATTGCTAACACGTCATCAGATTTATTTGCATGAAGTGAAAGAGTTGCAACATCTTACAATAACATAAAATCTTATAAGTCTCCTAAGAAAATTTGAATAAAGAAGACTTTCTAACTTCTCTTTTATGTTTAACTTAAATTTCTTACATTTTTTATTTATATAAATCATTTATACGATCAATTTATGTTTTTATAGTACAATTTTCTTAAATATTTTTTCGTTCAAGGCGCTTCCTTATCCACTGCTGAAAAGATCCAAGACAAGGTCGAGGCAGCTGTAGTAAATTAATCTCAATGTACTAATATTAGCATATTTGTGTTATCAATTCGCATTCTACTCAGTTACGTCTCATGCTCTTATTTAAGCTTATGAAACAGAAATAAATTCTTCAAGTAAAATAAAATAAAGAAATATCATATAACGAAAACTGTGCATAAATCTCAGGATGTTTCAATTTAGATATCCGGCTGGACATGAACTTCAGAATTTTAACAGTTATCATTGATTCCTCCGAATTCTACGTTTGGGCACGAAACACAAAATTCCGCGATACGCGAACGGATGTGGTCTACTTAGTGCTACAAATGTTTCAAAATATTTTCTATCCTTTTTTTTTCAAGTAAAAAGAAAGACAGAAAGTGTTTTGAAGTATTTGTAGCGCTAAGTGGACTGTATCCAACGCTCGAGATCCGAGCGTATTTCTGCCGCTTACAAATCTTTCATCTTGCCGGCAGAAGGGCGCCATCGTGGTGCCATTGATAAACAGCTCATGCTACACGCCACAAAGAGACGCGAGCCGTCGCGACGACGCAAAGAGAGTGCTCCGGCGCGTAAAATTCTCACGTACCTCCCAGCGCGTTGGCTGACGTGATCAGCAGCGCGTGGACGCGTTGCACTTGGAAAATTTGATTTTCAGTGAATTCAGTGAGCCTCGGTCGTCGAAACTGCGGGAAACTCTCGGAGGAAAGGAATTACTCACAGTCGCAGCGACAGCCAGCAACGGCCAGCAGCAGCAGCAGCAGGTAAGAATTTCTGCAGTGAGGTGCATGCGCGCGCACGGCGAACACGTGGCATCGCGACGTACCGACGCCTCGCGTCGTTCCGTCGTCGCAATGGGCGTCGTAACGTTGACAGCTAACTCGGCCAAGTCAGTGACATGTCGCGACTCAAGGTCGTGGAGGACATATTGCTGCTCGAAGTCGATTGCTCAAAGTCGATGCGCGCGCGCGATTTCTCGCGCTCACGTTTGAACGGTCGAGGAACTGCGCTCGTGAAAAGGCGCAGAATGATGGAATAAAACTCTTATGCGCGACTTTGGAACGTGAACGACGCTGCATTGCTGGCGCGGCCAAGACGGCGAGCGGATTTCGTGTCTCATGTGCGATTTATTTCTCTGTTATATAAGAATCACGCTTCGTGAATGTGCAATCGCTGGCCATCTTGGCTGACGTGACACGTGCTGCTACTCGTGCCAGAATCCAAACGCGCCGCACCTGCGAAACCTGTCTTCGAATCGGCGCGACGTCGCTTCGATACGAAAGCTTGTTGAATATCATTTCTTATTTATTCGAGAATCCAAACCGAATAATCTTGATGGATCCAATGTTACAATAAGGAGGAAGCGGACACTCGTGCACAACGCTATTGCGTTGCAGTTGGTGCAGGTGTTCCCGCATGTATCTTTCATGCACTGATATTTTATTTTATCACGAAATGACTTTAATTAACGCTAATTGGCGAACTAAGTCAATATGCGCTCAAACGATCAACGGAAAAACAAGCATGCTGTAATAAAAAAATACTTGTACGGGACAAATAAGAATATGAAGCGATAACGGTTGTTATAGCGCGCGCTATTAAAGATTGTTGTAAATAATTAAAGCATGAAATTTGTTAATATTGGAAAGTAAATTAAATACAATTTGAGTATTCTTTACGCACAAGAATGTGGAAAATATACTTTGAAAACGAAAATAAAAACAACATATTACGGCTAAATACCGCGATCTATTTATGCATAATATTACGATTGGTAAACACAGTGTTACGTCATTTTTATATTACTTTAACAGTTCTCAAGAATCCAATCCATCGAAAAATCCAAATTAATAAATGAGCAAGTTTAGATATTAAGACTAAAGATGCGCAATGATTTTTTCTGATTTTTGATGATTGTGCAATGGTTTCTCATGGTTCGAGTGGTGGAAACTTACAATTTCTCATCGCGGATTCGGTAGGTGCATATTATTACTACATATCACGATATCAGCTATCAGGCAGCTGATACGTCGTGTAAAGTAGGTCTTTCGGCAGCTGCGTAGTGATATATACCGTTTATGCGTACGCAGGTTTCTCGGAAAACTGAGATTTTACATGAAGATTTACTAGATATTATTTATGACCGGTCGCGTGACACACAGTGCACTCCGCGTATCAGCTCTCAACTGCGATCCGTTAAATTATATACATCAGGAATAATAAGTTACAGATCTTTAGAAATTTCTTTATTGCAATTGCTATAAATCATATATTAATTCGAATAATTCTTCACTCTTAATAATATCGATTGTTTCTTCAGTAATTCCTGATATTTGCTTTTTCCAAGTAGCTTGTATCGAGAAATTGTTCTATTTTGCAAATGTATTTATAATCTTGTATATATGTAGAATACACACACACACACACACACAAAAGTGTTAATCGAGAAACATTTGCGCGTTAGAATTGAAGAATTCTTTTCGTTGAACGCATCTCACGTTAATACTGCGACGATGTAACAAACAACAATGTTATCTTGACTGCGATTAGGCATCAATGACCAAGTTTCGGCGCTTGTTGCGCAGTCGAAATTAAAGGAAACTTTGGCTCGAACTTCGAACTTCTTAACGCGTCTCGCTTGTTCCTCGCTTCACGGACGGAGCGATATCATGCAATTGCGCCTAACTCCGACAATCAATCCGGCCGTGGCCCAAGTTGACAGCAATTTAAAATCGCGTTTGCTCCTTGTAGAGGATGTCGCGGAGTAGTCTCGATAACGATTGAGGATCATCTTCGGCACAACCTTGTTCTCACCGAAAACTGACGTTTACGACCGTGAAACGAGAAAGTGTCCTTAAGATACTCTCGCAATCGTTCGATAGTCCGAAGTATTCCAATGTCGATCATTGACCATGATCTCGTTACATTTTGTATGTGAGTATTTTTTTATGGGAGTTGTTTTATATTATCTATTCAGGAATTAACTCCTGTGTGTCGTAAGTCTTATTAAAATGTAAACGTTCAGAGAAGATCTCCTTGTGTCTCCACTGTTATTATCCTCCTGAGGCAAGAGAGTAATAGCCAAAGAAACTAACCAGCAGCATATGATTTTTAGATAAGAGCATTAATGTATTCTTTTATTTAAATATTTAATTATTTAATTTAATTATTTAATTATTAATTTAATTCGCCTAAATTCGTCTTAATAATTATTTAATTCGCTTTAAGAAGTTAAGTAATGCACATATGGACGGTTATATAGCATCATACAAGAAAATACAATTTAAAAATACAGTTTTCCCAAATCTCATTATATTTAATAAAGTGACAAAGTCCATTCAGTGTGACGTTTGATAAAGCGGAATGTGTCACAAACACCATCGCCGAGGAATCCTCTATCGGAAAGTGAAGACAACGTCTTTTCAGGCCGGAAGATGGAGTCGTCGAAAAGTGTCAAGGCGAGCAAGGTGGAGACTACAACTAGAAGCTGGACAGCGAAACCGATTTTAGGCTCGGATTTCACGGAAGTTCTACCGCTGCAGGAGGTCTACGTGGGCGTCTTGAGGCATCGCAGAGATACCTCCGTAGCGATCCAAAGTATATCAGCCGCCCTGCCTGGATTCGCCCATCTGAAGCGTTGTTCCAATGGCAAACTGCTTCTAGCTCCACTTCGTGCGGATGAATCGCACGAAAAAGACTGTGACGTCCTACTTGGTGAAGATCAGCTGAAAGACCAGTTGCAGAAGAGAGGATTCGATGTCTCCTTACTGGAGAACAATTTCCAGGTGACAAAGGTTCCGACCAGGGCGCCCAGAACGAAATCGCAGGCCAGTGAAGCTTCGAAGATCTGGCCGGTAAACTTCCATCCCGATCCGACAATCGAGAGCCTGATCGACGGCTCGATTTTTGACGAGAATCGCTTGCTCGCGATCGAGAGGATAATGTTGTTAGTGACAGAGGCCGCCAAGCTAGAGGCGATTGGCGACGAGTATTGCACTGGTGCCGCGGCGGTTGTCGATCCCGAAGACGGAAGGATCCTGGCAGTGTCCGCTGCGAGGATGGACCAGCATCCGATGTGGCATGCTACGATGCTAGCGGTAGATCTTGTCGCCCGGCTTCACGGTGGCGGTGCGTGGCAATTGAATGATAATTCTGAAAAAGGGCGAACGGACATAATTCAGAACGAGAGCGAAACACCCAGCGATGAAGGGATGACAGACTCGAACGCTGCGACTGACGAGCAGAGCTCGAAGACACGACTGAGGCGGATCAAAAGAAGGTATGAAGAGGAAACGCCGCTCTGTTATCCGAGCTCCCTGGCCTCGCTGAGGTTCCCAGTTCAGACGCCTCTTGAAGAGCAAACCGAGCGAAAGGGACGACGGAACAACCGCCAGTCCGCCAAACCTGAGAACTCGAAGCAAGAAGAAAACAGAAGCAATGTGGAGAAGTGCGGGCCCTATCTCTGCACGGGTTACTGGGTGTTTCTACTGATGGAGCCTTGTCCTTTGTGCGCCATGGCGTTGCTGCATTCCAGGGTTGCGCGAATCTTTTACGGCACGGCCAATCGGACTGTGGGTGTTTTGGGATCCAGAACGGTGCTTCACACGGTGCCGGGTCTAAATCATCGGTACCGCGTCTGGAGCGGAATCCTGGAGCGGGAATGCCGACAGACAGTGGAAGAAATCAATGCACGCAGAAGTCGCGACTGAGTCGCGAATTTGACGCAGGTTCATTATGGAAGATAATAATGCTCTAAATGGCCGCGTGAACAATTGGCTGTCTCTGGCAATAGCTGAAGACGCTGATGCCGCAAAGTCGGACAAAAGAGAGGACAAAACAGGAGCAAAGAGTACGCATCGCTATTGACGTATCCTGTTCGTTCGTCGTTCCTGCTAACAACTTCTCGCACGGAGATGCATATTAAATGATGTTGTAATGACGTTGTACCATTTGCATAACGCATTGTACAGATTCCTCCGCCATGAAGAAAATAAATTTGTTTTTAACTAAAAGGAAAATTAAACAAATCAATTAATGATTTTTATATATTTATATATTATAGATTGATTGGAGAAAATAATCTTTTAGTGAATTTGCTGAAAAGGTAATCTAAGTCTAGTAACTAGAACCAGAGTTTTCCGATGTTTTCATAGAAGCGGATTATTGATGCATTGGCGGTGAATTATTTCTTTAACTTATTATTCGTGTAGCAACAGCTTAGAATCTGCGCGTTACAACCGGTTTTATAATTTCAATCGAAAGCAGGACGGCGCAAAAGATACTTTATACATGATACGGACTTGCATTCGACCACAA
Organism: Ooceraea biroi; assembly: GCF_003672135.1. Lineage (NCBI taxonomy): Eukaryota > Metazoa > Arthropoda > Insecta > Hymenoptera > Formicidae > Ooceraea > Ooceraea biroi. The sequence continues at coordinate 7,610,176 of NC_039506.1, forward strand.
CGATTCCCGGCATATATCTGGCCTTGATGTCTTGACGTGCACGTGTGTGGCCTGGACGCGTGCATGTGCGACCGCATCTGCTTCTTGGTGTGCACGGCGAATTAACACTTGTGTTTGCTGTCACACGGCTGTGACGTGCCACCGCTACTCGAAGATTGTGAAAATCATTTCTGTATATTCTTTTGTCTCGCTTTCGACGGTATTTTTCAGCAGCTGTGAAGCGGCTGCTCCAGAATTTTTGGACTCTGGCCAAGATTGTTCTTTGCTCGAGATTTTTACATCCTATTTTAAACGAAAGAACGCGCCAGGAAAAATTTGGAATTGACTTCAGTAATTCTGCTACCAATTCTGCTATTTTTTGGCGGTTGTTACGTAAGGAACACTGATTCGATAAATCGTTTCTGCATCAAACGCGCAAGGTTCGACAGAAATCCACGATCGAGTCCGATTGTCAAGATGGATCCGCACGGGTTGGACGAGACACTCATCATTCGACATCAGTACAGTTCACTCCGCAATCGTAAATTATCAGAATGATTTACACGCGGTTAGTTGTTCAGCCCTGTCGCATCATGCCGTGTCGACAACTCGTTTAATTCAGTTGCAAATAATCTCTCCTCCGCGACGATAATATGGCACGGTCTTATTTGCCGGCTATTTTTTTCTCGCCCGCAGATTTCCCAGGCAACGAGCTCGCTGCAGCTATCTCTCACCAAGATGCTGATTATTAGCAGAGGGATCGACGGTAAATTCGTCAGAATATTCGCAGCGCAGATAACGCTGCCGACTTACCATCTGGCATAGTAACTATAATGCTGTAAAGACGTATAATATTGCCGATAAAATTCGGCAAACCTTACAAACATTGTTGCTCGACTTAACACGTACAATTCGCCTGATAATTCGATCGATGATACAGTTTAACGACACCTGAGAGCACACGGCGCGGTCTTTGGAAAGTGACAATAATTAATTAACAGAGCGTTTGTTTAACGTTATTACGTCAGCGACCAATACATCGGAACGGAACGGGCCGTGCACGATTCCGCAGATAGATATTACGCGTTTTCAGATCATTGGCGAATCAAACAAAAGTAGTTCGTATAGATAATGCTAATATTATATTGATTTGCCATTTGCATAAATCAACAGGAGTTTCAGAGAATTTGTTTTACTTCTTCTTCTTCTTCTTCATGCATACACGCAATACGGTTATTTTGATAATTTATTCCAGCTGACATGTGACAATTTTTATACGAAATAGCACGAATTTTTTTTCCCCAAATATTAAATAACAATAATTAATGATAAATAGATCTCTTATTGCAACAATTTATAGTAAAATTATAAATCACATTAATATACAAAGTAATATCTTGCATCCGTTTTTGCTAACGATAGCTTCACGTAAATTTTCCAGTTTCCTGTAATTTCTAACGATATATGTGAGATCATCGATCATCGATCATTGTAAATAATCCTGCCTCCGGAGATCTTGGTGTTTCAAATAAAAAATAATGCAAATGTCAAGTAATTTTATTTATTACGAGTTACGTCGCAGTTGGTGATAAGTCCGGACAAGCAGAGCGATCGTCGTCGTCGTTGTTGATCTGGAAGAAGTTCGCCGGATGCAAAGTGCAAGGCGACGTAACGAGAGTTACCAGCAAATGATTGGAAAAATATTGTTAGCCCTGTCTCTTTCCTAGACAAGATTATTTTAGTTCCTAGTAGCTTTATAGCGTTACTGTACATGTAGCGGTTTAATTTTTCCATACCATAAATTTTGGAGCAAGAGCAAATTTATTGCCATTATTTAATATCTCTTATCAAATAATAAAGAATGCGTCAAATTTAGGGAAAAAATACATTATTCTGTACGATCACAGAAATAAGAAAGCATGTGGTAGTCACTGAATGGACGACATTATGTAACAATAATCGAGAAATTGGTCGGTTCCCATAAAAGAATTCCCATGGAACTTAGACCTTTTCTTCGACGGTATACGAACGGGTTTGCGTTCTAGGAATCTCTTGATTTGTTACGAAGTTGCGAGTACGCGAGGATGACCCCGTGGATTGACATCGATCAGCGAAACTAGTTGATCCATTCCGGAGGAGAGCCGCTCGATTGTTCATGAAAAGAATCGAGGATGAAGGGACGAGAGGTGGATGCGATGGGTAAATTATGAGATGAGGAAAACGATAACGCGTTTATCCAACAGCTGACGAGAGTTCTGGAATGATGAACTATAATCCTGCAACATGAATATTTTATATAATGAAGTCTCGAGTCCACAATCTATATATCTTAACATTTACGTTATTACAACGTAATTTACAACGCGATGCTGTATCGAGAATAATTCAATAAATGAATATTAAAGTAAGATCCTCTTACAATCCAACTTATTCTCATTACTTTCAAGTTACGATCATCGCTTGTATTATATACGATTATCACTTTTACTGTTTCAGGCTTCCTTGAAGGAGAATCCGTGAATCGGAAAATTTCGCGGTAAATCGCAGGAAAGGTAGAACGCGTACGGCAAACAACGCTAGATTTCCTCAGCAAACAGAGCCGCTATCGACAAGAAGCTCTAATCGCGTCTTCGAGTGATTCTCGAAGTTCTCGCATCCTTTGAGGGGTCCGGCACGTGGCAGCGCTGACGACGACAGACACATCGGCACCGCGACGTGACGTATCGGCAGAAACGCGCTGGCCGGGACAAAAGAGAGTACCGAGAGAACGAAGTCACCTTCCTCCACGCCGTCGAGCTGAGCCGCGCAGAAGAGCAGTCTGCGAGGTCGCAGCGCACGCGAAAAGCCACGATATCAGAGATAACGTTTCGAAACTAATTAATCCGCGCGGCAAACAGACCGTCGTCCGCTCTTGACGGCGCGTCTGCCGGGACGACGCTGGCAGCCCGTAGTCACCGGCTGCCAGTCGCGAACTACGCCAATTTGCAAATTGCTGCAGCTGGCGTCGTGCATTGTCGAATGGTCTTTCCGTCCTAGACCAGATCTCGATCCGCGCGTGAAAATTCTCTCAGTGTTCCTCGGGAGCGCGACACGCGCGAGTTTCACGAGTTCGTATAATATATTCCTCCGGTAATAACATTGAAATCGTACGATAAGTGCATCCCTGATGATCGAAGCGTCGTGACGTCACAGCTGATAACTAGAACAAATAAGCTACTCGGAGCCACTTCTCCACTTCGAATTTGCAACGCCTGCAATCAGAAGATAAGTTAGAGGCCAAACATCTTCGAGGCGCATTAGCAGACCGTCTCGGCGAGGAACGCAAAGCTACAGTTGATAAATCAGAAATTAAACGTCCACGACGAGACACGTCGGAAGCTTCAGGTGACGATTACGATTTCGGCGAGACAACGCGATCATTGCGAGAGAACGCTGGAGCATAAAAGAATCGCGTCTTGTTGATCAACACTGAGTGGTTCCAATTGAGAGCCGACCCTTGAGAGCGGAGCCCATTGGCCAAGCTGTTAATTCCTTCAAGCACGATTGGATTGGATCACTCGCGGACATTCCAGCGTTCGTCACCGTCGACATCGTCAGGCCGTTTTCCGAGCACCGTCTCGCCATCCGGACTTTGCTCCTCGCGAAGAAGTTCCTGTGTCTTGTTAAAATCTATCGGGAACCTCGGAACAAGGATCAGCCGATATTGTAAAGTTTTAGTGCACATTTGCAGTGAATACTTGTTGGAGAACACATTCGATTTAACACACTCGAAACACGGATTTCCAAGGAAAACATTTTGCAGGACCGGTCACGAATCAGCATCAGCAGAATCAACAAGTCATCTTCAGCAACAATTGGAGTCCTAAAATTGTGACAAAGTGCTCGTTAACGTGAAAAAATTAAGGTGCTTTGCTGTCCTCTGCATCATCTGGGTGACTGAAAATACTTTGATCATATTTGGCATCCTCGACGACTGAATGGCTCACATCTATTGGCTGTTGCTTTTCGAGAGACTCTGGTAGTGTCTCACCGCGATAGTGACGGCAAGAACACAGTACGGAGAGAAGGAGAGAGAGACGTCGCTATCGCGGAGAGGGTCGAGTCCCCTTGGTCCCGCCGGGAAAACCTTCGCCTTGCTGATCTTTTCTAAAGGACCAGATCTCTCTTCGTCGTCGAGAAAATTTTGGGAAAAACGGCGAACAAAAATTCGAACCTTCACTGAGGTCATCCACGACAGGCCTCGTTCTTTCCCTCTCAAGTTAAGTTTTTCTTTTGGACGGCACAATGAAGCGAAGGATTCTGAAAATGTGGTGAGAACAACGAGAAGGCGAAGGCCTCCAATACCCAAGACACTATCCAGTGTGTGAGCTATAGTCATTAGAAAGCAGTAGCGAGGCGTATCGGCGTAACGCCGAGCAGGCCTAGCCAGGCATTTCGGGAATCCCCGCCGATTGGAATCTTTCACAAAAAGCGAGAGGCTCTTCCCCCCGACAGAATTTTGCATTGCGCGAGTTGGTCACTTCGCACTACGTCATTTCTCGAGTAAACGAGAGTTTGGAAAATTAGACGCAGTACTCGTTCTCACGAGTGTAAGAAAGAGTGCAAGTTTCGAAACGGCGAAATTCAAGACGGATCTTCTGCAGTTGCGAGATCTCAATAAGGTATCTGAGTCGTCGTCGCCGTCTACCTACCGGAAATGCTTCCATCCCTGTGGAATTGACCAGTTCCCTCTGTTTCGTCAACGAAGACGAAACCTTTTTCGATTTTTACGTGAGGAGGACGAGACACCAGAGAGAAAGCATTGCTGAAACATAGGAGAACAGTAAGTAGGATGAAGTTAAAAATCTTGTAAAAATAATATATTCAATCTTTGTTTTTATTATTTTCGACTGCAAAATGACAAAAATAATGAATTAATAATATCTTTTCGTTTTGATCGATTAAAAATTGTTTTATTATTTATGAATTATTATCATAAGTTATTATGACCTATTTATTCTAAAAATAAGTAATTTATAGGGCTGAGAAAAGGAAAAGAAATTGGTTATCGCACAACCCTGATGAGTCTCGTGATTTCGCGTTAATCAGCATTAATTGATGTCAAGCACTAGCGAACATTATTCGTGGAAATACTTACGAACGGTTTTCCTTTCTGAAAACATTATACAAATGTTAATTAACGTGGAGTTATTAATCACGGAACAGAAAAATAACAACGAATCAGAACAAATATTAACCAATTGCATATACTAATGCAATCTTGAAACATAAATCACACCGTACAATGAATTATGTATATATTAGATACTTGTTTGTGACGTAAAAGCGTTATGTGATTTTCAGAAATGACTTAAACAAATCTGTTGAAACGTTATGCGCAATATTTTAATATAAAATTTTGAATAATTAATGCATTTATATTTACAAATATTATATGATGCTGCAAATTTTTACGTAATTATTTCTTATTTCTGATTCTCGTTAAACATGTCAAATAATTACACATGTTTATCACAATAAATTTATCGTGTGTTGCGCACGCATTTTAACGTGATTGATTTTGACTCGGCGCGTACAACACATTGAACAATTGTCGTTGAAAGTTTAATGAACAGGACATAGCAAGAGAATTGTTCACCTCAAGCGTGAAACAATCAATCCGCCGACTGACTGGCGCTTTTATCATGCAAAATTAACTATCTCTTGTTCGTAGGAGGAGGTTCTCCGCCGAAACGGCAGCAGAGCTCCGGCACAACTAGGAACAAGATGCGTTGCAGCCAAGGCGTGGCGATGATATTCAAGGACGCGTTCGTCGTCTTTTCGCGTTTTTTGTCACTCAAGTCGCGAGGTTGCGCACTCTTGGAAACGCATCGACAGCGCGAGACCACCGGCATCAAGAAACTGTACAACAGCTTCTTCGTGATGTTCTAAGGAAAGGTGGCCAGCGCGTGTACTCGGCCCTGAGAGCCACCGGCGGTCGGGTGATGCACCGTGTATTTCCGGGCACATCAAAAATCTGTGGGCCGAGGGATACCCACCGACTGGTGGACCAGCACGACGATCTGGAACGGACACGAAGGCATGAAAACTCCTCGCGGTTGAGAGAAGGACATCTCGGGACGGGGACTCAGATCGTTGATCTGAGATTTAGATCAGCCTCTTATAGGCTCGTCGCCAAAAGAAATCAATCGAGCAAAATTTTTCCGTATATCTATAGCGCTATTAAAAACTAGTAATCATAATTCTTAAGTTAGCAGAACGCGTCTTTTGCTCTTGTCTTCGCGAAGAGGAATCTTTTAGCATCTCTTTTAAAAGAGTGCCTCCGATCAAAGACACCTTTAGATCTGAGATCTGAGATTCAAGATTAATGTAAATATTCGTATTGTGCCCGGAAATCGCCGCAAATGTGTTTCATTAGTGTCGCGGTAAATAAGCTTGTAGATAAGTGATACTTGGGCGATCGGCAATTAGCTAATCCGATCGTACGTATTTTGCTGAGACTGAAAGCCGCTGAATGGAGCTCCAACTCATGATGGACGGCGGTGCGGAAACTCTGAACGGGGCGATGTGGTTCACCAACACGTCGTCTCCGTCATATGAGCAACTGTCGCCAGTTCGTCCAAACAGGTGTGACGTCGTAGCTACCACTCAACAGGTGCGTGTAATAATGATTACTTGCCGTCAGATGATCTTCTACAGAAAAACAATTATTATAATTAATCACAAAACTGTTTCCTTATATGTATATGCATTCCAGAAATTATGTATTGTAGAAATATATTTTAAGTAATAATAATTATTTCAGTTTTATGTTTACCATTTTTCTATGGATTTTAATATCTTTTTTTAATTTAAATTTTTTAATATTTTGAAAAAAGATTTTTCTCGTTAGTTATAAATTTATCTTGAGCAATTCTAAAAAAGTGCTCTTATTAATATTGCAGAGTACGATAGGATATCATAGTCCGCAAAATTCTTTATGGCAAGATAAGCACAACTCGCCGAAAGGCTCACCGCTTGGTGGTGATCAGATGCACTTGAATGGCGGCTCGCCGCAACAACTCTCGTCTTCCGGATCGTCCCCGAATTACGAACAAAACAATCTGAAACGTCGCGCCGAGGAACCGTTACAGCATATCACAGAACTGGAAAAGAAACACATCAGAAGAGATGGTTGGTATTTTTGGCATATCTATTCTTAATGTATGTGATAAGAGCACACTCAACGCAATGATGTAAGGATGATTAATTATTTCTCATAATTAATATTGTTTATTAACGCTACGCGCATTTGAAGAAGCTGTTCTAATAAAAACAGAATGAGGAATGCGAAAATATCTTTTTTTGGAAGGAAAAAAAGAAACAATGCATCAAAGATTGTTATCGATTGAGAAGAACGAGTTCTTCACTTTGATCATTGTTAATATCGGAATTTGTGTGTGTCTGTGTGTTTTGGGATAGCAATGAGAACAATCTAATTTGTGGAATTGTTTGTATCTTACAGTTACTGAATTAGCAAACGTTAAGAGAAAATCTCATTCTATTATATTTAAAATTAAAAATAAAAAATTTGAAGCTTTCGTGCTGGTTACTACTTTCAATTCTGGTTTCCAGATTGAAGCCACGTTTTTTGTCATTTATTTCCGATGTTTCATCCACTTCATCAGGAGTTTGAAACGTCGAAATTAAAATGACAAAACGCGGCTTCAACCCGCAAACTAGAACTGATAGTATGTTCTAGTAAAATTATATAAAAATATAAAACCTTTATCATTATCATTCTCTAGATCTAGTAGTGGCACATAAGTACAGGATTATAACTTTTCCGAAATAATAAAAATAAGAAAAAGTTAAATTGCGTCGGAGGTCCTAAATCTCATTTTCTACGAAACATATTTCCCATCAATATGGTATACGTAAAGAATGTGTTGCTTGTAAATGTGCAGTGGCGCGAAGTCGATCGTCATTATCTTGTAGCCGTTAACGTAGATATATCTTCTTAAAGGTCGTGACCGAACTGCCCCTCGTACACTGTCGTAGCCACGAGTTCCATTTTATTGTCTAAAATATTATGCGCGAATGCATATCTTCTTTATATTAAGAAATGTCTCCATCATACATCTTTCGTCGCAATTATATTTTTAAAGAATTGGATATTTTTTCTTAAGATAAATATCTACGTTCAAATGCTTTATAATATTCTTGTCATGCATTTAATTAAGTTTAACGATATTACACATGAACCATTAAACTTATAAAGTAACTTGTAAAGTAACAAAATTTTGAAAAAATAATATAATTTCAAATCAATAATTAATTTACCTGACGATAACAGAATATAAATCTTTAAGAAGCATGCGACTTAATTAAATCACCATTGCTTTTGTGTGAAATTTCGACATCGTTAGACATCCGCATTCAGCGAGTGCATCATTTGTCCAAAGCATCATTCGATACGCAATTCAAGCGATGTCGCTACGAAGATCTTCTCAAGACTGACTGTTCAACTTGTGCGCCCTGTCTTCTTACACGTCCGACGCCTTTTCGCCCACGTGGTCATCCCGCCTGATAACTCGACATACGCACACATACAATGTATCACGCAGATTGGCTTGCCCGACAAAAGAGAGAGAGACAGAGAGAAAACGAGAAAGAGAGGAGATCGATAGAAGCCAGTTCGCCATAACTGGCGGAACTTGGTGAAGGTGCACGCACGTAGTCGGTCAGTTCCGGTGGTGTGTTCCTTGCCCAGGTGTGTTGATCCACCGCTGCAGCCGAAATAGGATGAAGTGGTGTGAGGTCGATAGGTCCCGAGTGTCGTTGCTGCAGAGTCGACGTTATCCACCCGTCACCACCAAGAGCCGGCGCCGTCACGTTGCTCAGGAGACGAAAGATAGGCCAACTACGATGCATCATCAGCTTCACGTCGGTTACAACGGCGCCCAAGGCGGTACGATACCGGGCTACGAGAAGAGCCTTGTACTTATCATATTGTATTGACATTGTATTTGATATAGTGCTCTTAAAAGTGAAAAATAGTGACGTTAGCTGTTATTTTTCGTAAATTATTCTTCCGTATAATTCTTCTTTGGAGATTAAGATGATGAAAATTAAGGTTTGGAGTTGCGACGTGACGAAAATTGCATATTATATTAGATGTTATCAGATTCTTGTTTTTCCCAAATGAGATCATGGCTTGTTCCGCAGCTTTCATAAAAATTAAGAAGTAACTGTTGCCGAACGTCATAATTATTTGTACAGATTAAAAGAAACAAAGATTGTGATGCATGTAAAATTTTCTGTAATTTGTTATGTAAACCGTTATAATTAAGGAAATAAAGAAAACAAAGTGCTCAAGGATGTCATAAAAGAAGTAGACTCATAAGATTTGTTCGATTTGTGTTTCAGGATCCATCGGGAGCAATGGCTCTGGTCAAGGCTGGACCACGCAAGTGGAGGAACTCGCGGAGCACCTCGCCGCTGATTTCGATGGATTATCCGCACTCGCGACATCTGATCTTGCAACGGCTGTTGCCTCCTACAACATGAGGTAAGTGATACTCAAAAAATCTGGAAAGGAATGTGGATCCAATATGAATCGAAGACGAAGAATGCTAAAAAAATCAGTAAATCACCAAGAAAGGTGGCATTCCGTCGACTCTACATTAAAAAGAAGCCAATTTGCTCAGCCGGGCAAGAGATGCATCATATGCATCTGAATCCGAAAAGACACGATCTATATAATCGAATAATAATAATAAATATCATCATTAAATGATCTCGGAGTAAAATGCCAGTTTCTTCATCTACAAAGTTCTAAACGAGAGCTCGATCGTTAGAGAACTCTCCGTCGATGGCGCACGTTTATTGAGTGCGTGGTCGGTAGCACAGGCCTCTGCCACAAGCAAGATTGATACGTACTGCAACGAGTCGATTCAGAAATCCGGTTAAAACTGGCCACAGTTCTTGGCATTGCGTCGTGCCGGCGACACCGCAAGTGATTATCAAACCGGTCCGGTCGCGCGGCCACAAGTATCGGCGTTCTACGTGCACGCACGTGCGGAGGTGCACGATTACCGAAACGTGCGTGAAAGAGGAGCATGATCAGTAGATCTCCCATGAAATCTTCCTCGCACCTCCTCGTTCTTTGGAAATTGTATGGTGTATTGTTCGTAATTTTATTTAGATATACGCAAATCTCTATGTAACTCGCACGTGTGGCGAGTCAGTTAGGTTTTAACAAAATTTGTCGTAAGTCGCAGGAATATTACGCAGGAGGACTGCAATCGATATTATATCAGTGGATTATACGGACAAGAACAAGTAGATACGAATACGAGACCAAAATGGCCCCGAACGTTATCACGATAATATATACCTGCTGTATCGTAAATTCACGCTGCACGGACCGTGATAACCCGCTTGTGCGACTGTTTTTTCAATAAATGAATGAAAATATTACAGTGTAGGATTTTTACATATATTTCAGGAAAATTTCTCGTTAATATGACAAATTAGTTCGTATTAATTAATTGAAAAGTTCTCCATATTCTTACAACGATTCCGCCAATAATTTGAACACAAGTTTGTTCAGCCTAAACTATATTTTATTCACGATAAAGGGAAGCAAAAGAGAAGAAAGGTCAAGGATCTTGCTTCTGGCTGTCGACTTGCTCGCATCAGCTGATCATATATGCATACGTACATACACGTGGCAGAAGTCACGACGAGAAAAAAGAGACTTGTATCCGTCCATATAAAGATATATCGAAAGTGTTCCGCGTAGTTTGAACCGAAACTTGCTGGCATGCCAATTTGTGAGTGTACATACAGGCAGTTTATTTTTGGCGGCATATCAGTGTACACTAAAGAACTTTTAATTGCAATTACATGTAAATCAACGCGATATTCGCCGTATTATTAGCCATATTGTGAGAATGAATTATCAGTATCGACAGTTGCCCGAAAGCGTTGAGCATTTGGCATTGTCCAAATATATTGTATATCAGTCCTTAAGAACTTCGCTTAAAATTTACAATTAACTTATAAATCAAGTGATTACTTAATGATCAATAAAGGAATGCATCAATATGTGAAATCTGGGTGAGTATAATCAAAATTGCTTTCTTTAATGTATTCTTGATTGTTTTAACATAATTATTTGAAAAGAATCATGGAGGATTATGATACTTCGCGAAGAATTCTTACCAAAATTATTTATTCATCTTTCAATAAATAAACTATTAAATTAATATATGATCGACTTCGCGTTTCTCTCGTATAGCTATGATATGAATCAGAAATAAATTTCGGTGGTATTCTTGATACAGTATCGTAATGTTACTTCACACCGATTAATCCATTGCACCAGTGAACTAGTTCATTCTGATTTGCGTTGACCTTACTGATTCGGGCGATATTATCAAAGTAGTTCTCAAATTATTTTTTCCTTATCGCGCGTAAGTCCTCATTTCGAGTTGGTACATTGCCAGACGGACTGACGTTTGTTCGTAATCTTCGATACGATTGCGCGATTATTTTGCGTCAATGTAACTAAGAGCCGTGAGTTACTCACCGACAGAATATTATTACGAAATGATAAATGAAAAATAATAACACATTATTTCGTATCGTATATTGTTTTAACAAAGTAAAGCAATTGCCGTGTACCGAGAATGTTTCATGGTGCAATCTTATGAAGAAAGAAATATATAAGATTTAAATTAGATTGTTAAATTGTGAAAGAAGAAATTGAAAATGGACATTATTGAAATAATCATAAGAAGCAATTTTCACGATTATTTTCAGAACTTACAGATGAAAGAGATAATTATATAAACAGTCTATAGTTATAATTTCTACAAAATGTTTTAAACTACGTTATTCCAATAAACAAATTGAAAGAGAAATAATCGCTATCACACTTGTTAACAATTAGAGATAAGATTAGAAAGAAAGACTACTAATGGCATGTTAAAAATTTCCACTATTTCAGCGAAGCCCTTCTCGCTTTGCCATCGCTAACTGTCTTCAAGCAGGAAGCTCCGTCACCCGAGAATCAACATAATAAGTAAGTCATTATGAATTATCAAAGCCACTTTTCTTGAATTTGGATGATACTACTCGCCACGTGATAATCTTGAAAACTCTGAGAGTTGTACATATAATTCACAATTTCATAATCAATCTCCCCTGCCTTCTTTTTCATTTTGCAAACAAAATTATTCTTGCATCACGGCGTTTGTTTATTTATGGCAAACGATAGGGTCGAGTGAAGCTCGAATGACAGTATCAGCGATAGCAGTCTGACGTTACTACGATGACGAATACAACACGAAGACGATGCCATATCGGGGAGCAACTCGGGGGTAACGGGGGTAAAAAGTATTCCGAACGGAATTTGCCGCGCGCGGCTCCCCCGCAAAGACACGGCCGCAAAGATAAATGTCGTATCGTTGCGTCCGTTCGCACATATCGAGAGAATAAGCCGTTCTCGGGTCAGACTTGCTCGTTCGCGCGTAATTATCACGCGGCGCGCGCGTTACTCCGTAAAACAGCGGTCACAGTCGTGGGACGTGTTAATCGCAAACGTAAATCGGAAATTGATGTCTCGTGCGTGCGTACGTGCGTGTGATACAGATCGTGTGATAAAGATCGAGAGTGTTTTTGTTTCCCAATCGCCGGTGAGATTCGTGTAACGGGTAACGTAGTGCGCGTAAAAACGACATGCGAGACAGATTAATACGGCGGATTGAATAAAAATAAATAAAAATGATTTAATACGTCAGTTCCCAAATTAGATTTTTTCTAAATTGGAAACGTTGGTCTCTTCGGAATTATGAAGCACTAACGTGGCAGTATAATTGGATTTCCCATTAAATTCCATCGAGTACTTTTATCCCGTTGTCCGAAAGAGAAGTCTTCGATTTTCCAAAACGCCTCAAAAATTGACCTATTAATGTTCTGTTCGCGTCACGTGTTCAGTGAGTCACGGAGGAAATTACTGCCCGAGTTAGAGATTTTTATCTATGAGTGTGCGAGACAGTGATTAAATCGCTAATCCGCTAAATGGAAAAGCGGGGAGAGTTCGCTAGAGCGAAGCAGAGCCGGAGCACCGTGTGAGTCGCGTGCAGTCGTCGTATCGATGTGGAACGATGAAATCGAGAGGTCGACTCGATGATCTTGTTGTTCTCCGAGTAAAGTAGATTATGTAAAAGGTATATCTCTCTCTGTGTGTGTGCGCGGAGGCCCGGAAAACCGAGTATCGGGAATAACTGATTAGACGAGTGATGAAATCATTCGCATAGACATAGATCGGAGTGACTTTCCATTTACATTCGTGCTCCTGCGAGTGCAGTGTGTTGAAATCGCGACAAGAGCTGATGTAACGGTCGAGACGATGAATTTGTGCAATATCGAGTACAATAAAGTGTCCGCGCAGTGAAAAGTGTTTCCACTGACGTGTACATTTTCGTAAGACCGAGTGGAAACTTTCGCTGAACAGGACCACCGGAAGAATGCGAACGCCCGTGGATTTGAACGTTCCACCATCGCTTTTCTTTAACTTATAGTGAGTGGTTCTCGCGACTGATCGTGAAACAATTTATACAGTTTTTCTATGCAGTGATATGGTTTTGTACGACATCGACACAATCGAGCATGTTATTTGCCTGCGTATTTGTATCTCAGAAATTTTCTTTTTCAGTTTAAATCACGTGTCGCAAAGAGCGATCAATACTGCGTCTGTCAATAATGGAAATGTCAGCTCCGTTGAAGCTGACAACAACAACAATGGCCAAACTGCTACTACCCTCCACCAACTCTTGTATTCTTCCAATGAGGAATACCCGCCGACTTCGACCGCAACGAATCATGTTTCTTCTTCTCAGCAGGGAAACGAGTTGAACGAGGACTGCCGGTGCGCAATTAAATATTAATTTAAACGACACGAATTATCAGAACCAAAAACTTTTGACAAATATTATGTACAGAATTGCGTAACATTTACCTGCGCTTTTAATCTTTTTTCGAGGCTGGAAACGAGATTCTCATGGCTCGTTTCTTGTTCGCTCCAACTTCCGTCAAAAATGAATTTCATGTTATTTTAATACTACTTGTTGATTTTAATAATGCAATGTGAGGATATATTTTAATTTTGACACAACAGTGTATCACAAACAAATGGAGTTTGTACATCGTCAAGTTTTCCTTTAGTTTCCAGTATGTCTTAGCAGCCGCTACCAGTATCGCCACCAAAGTAAACGAAGAGACGCTGACGTATCTGAACCAGGGACAGTCATATGAAATCAAACTGAAAAAATTGGGCGATCTGTCTGCATACCGCGGAAAGATTCTGAAGGTACCTTGTCACGCTCTTAAATCCAAGAAAACCCTCATTTGAACGCTTCTAATGTTTGGGTAGCGGCATCTTAAAAAACGCTTATAGTCCCTCACGAGGTAAAGCAGCGAGTTCATGTTGATGCTGACGGATATAATTTCTCAATTAAAAAAAAAGCAAAAAGATGATAACAGTAATTGGATTTGATTGTTCAATCATTTGAATCATGATGCGATCTAGAATTTATTATGTAACTTTCGTGAACGTTGATAAAAGTTTTGTTGAAATTATTAAACACTGAAATAGCTGTAGTCGTAACCGGATGGATCCAACCGCGAACGGTTAACGCTGGTTCTGCTGATAACTATGCAAATAAAACTAATTTCCTCCTCTCGCATCGGTAAGCTTCTTCGAGGAGTGACAAAAATTATCCGTGCGAGTACAAGCACGAATTAACACAATCGGCGTGAGCTCACGGCATGTCCTCGACGTGTTCGAAAGATGTGAGTCGCCCAAACGGTGCTACAACGCCTCTGTAGGGACATCCAACATTTCTGTTCCAGTCGACGATCCGCATTTGCTTCCATGAGCGGCGTCTGCAGTACACGGAACGGGAACAGATGCTGGCCTGGCAACGCGCTAGGCCAGGCGAGAGGCTGTTGGAGGTTGACGTACCCCTCAGCTATGGAATGGTGGACGTATACCAGCCATCACCATCTAACAACAGTGTAGATTTCATGTGGGATCCCACGAAGGAAGTTGGCGTTTATATCAAAGTACGCTGACCTGGATATTGCCGAATTTTTATCATTAACTGATAGATTCTTTTATTTATTACATTATGCATATCACACAGATGTGATTAATTTCTCTCACTAGGATAATTTTGCTCTTTACGTATAATTTAATGAAGAATTGTCTGTGGATTCTTACACATATAATGCCGCACGTGCGATCCTCTTCAGAATATACTTGTCGATTCATATCGCAATGCTTTTTTCAGCGGGATACTATTGATGCTTACTGAGATGTATTGAGATGTTTGAGATGTATTTCTTCGTTGTGGGTAGGTTAATTGCATAAGTACCGAATTTACGCCGAAGAAGCACGGTGGCGAGAAAGGCGTTCCCTTTCGAATCCAAGGTGGAGACCCGGTCTGCCGGGAGGACGCGTCTACACGCCGCCCATGCCAAGTGAAAGTCTTCAAGTTGAAAGGAGCGGACCGCAAGCACAAGCAAGATCGGGACAAAATATTGAGACGTCCTCCTCACGAACAGGACAAGTACCAACCCAGCTACGACTGCACCGTTCTCTCCGATGTAATAATATATATATATATATATATATATATATATGTATATAATCTCGTAAAATATATATTAAAATATATTTTATTAAATAAAAACAAAATAACATACAATAAACTACAACTAGAAAGAACGGAAGGATAAGTTTTCTAACAGGAATATTGTGTTTCTTCGAGTCTTAACTTTCCTTTCTTCTGTGCTTTCTGTTGTAGATTCCGTTGGAGTCCTTATCACCCTCAAGTCCGACGCAGAATGGTGGAAGCCCGTTCGTCTCAACAGATGCAATGTAAGTTGATCAGTTTTTTATACATTTTATACGTATTTATATACAATATAATTTGTTCTACATTATCGTGTGTTACTACGTCGCGTTCGGCAAATAAAAGATAGAATATTGACAATGCCATATATCGTTATATAAAAAAATTGCGACACTCGAAAAAAATCGCTCGCGTAAATGAAATTGCAATGCATAACTGCATGTAAATCATTGCCAAATGTAAACCAAACAGCTGTAATTGAAATAACGTTTCCCGTACGCGATATTTATCCGTTTGTATCATTCGATTTTGTGTAATTAAATGACCGCAGCGACCAAGATAATAGCATTTTACATCGAAATAAATGTCGTGCTTTGATGGAAACTTTTGATTAATAAATAACAAAGAATATACGCGATTGGCAGACAGTAAATGTGACATTAATTCAGCAAATATCGAGATCAAGTTAAACATACGTATGAACAAGGAAAAAGCACAGTAATTACGAACGACACTCTCCCTGCTGTAATTAGCAATTACGATAGTAATCTGTCAATATTAGATTATATTTTTTAAGTCTACATTTTTTTACATTCAATCTATTGCTTCTTACATCATTATTTAGTCTGTAAAATACCAGTATCAGAGTAAATACGACTGAATTAAGTGTCGCGTTAGATATTTGCGAAATGAAGAGTGTCGCTCATTAAACAAAAGCAACTAATTGTTTTTAACATTCCGTAATAAAAATTCTTGTAGTTTATAGTACATAAAACTTTGTATCGTTAATTGTTTAACAATTTTATTTTTTTTCAATAGAAATTAATACTGATGATTCTTTCATCTCTTAAGAAGAATCATTTAACGCGATAGAGAGCGATATTTATAAAAAGATTAACATTAATCGCCATGCGAGATGCACGCGTTACAACACTCACGATCGTGCACGTCGTGCGGGAAAACATATGTGTTAGTAAAAGATTAACGTATCGCAAATTTTATTGCTGCAGCTTAGCGTATCGTTTTTTACGCAAGGCGGGATCGACCGAGTGTCTTTAGGGAGAAGCGAGAATTTTATTGCAATCGAACTGCGCGAACTGAACGGCTTACTATGCAAACAACAACTAGCCGATTCTGGATACGGCGGGTTTCGGGCACCCGCTTAAGTATACGTGAATCATCCAAGTCTGTCAAACGATCCGTGTCATTTAACCGACAACGTTTTCGCTTCCTCCAAAAATAGCGACATACCCAAACCGAATATGCGGTGCAACAGTGCATGCGGTAGCTTTATCTGTAGAGACTGAAATAAGAGACACATTGATCTTTTTTATTCTTATTTGATTTTGCTGAACGATTTGGACTCTTCTAAAGAAATGCCGCAATGTCGGATAATGTCAGATTCAATGAAAGACACAGACTGGCCTATATCTTTTTCTTTCTTGAGTTTCATCTAGATATGTCTCAGTAGGACTTTGTCGTATCGATTTGTCGCGTTGAAATACGTAATCCTTGCGTCATGCATGGTGTTCGACGGAGAGATATCTGTTTCCATGGATATAAATAGCGAAACGTTTCCGATACACCTGGTTCACTAGTGTCCTCGACGAGTGTTTTTGCTCCTGAGAGCTATTTATATGCGCGTTCGTTGTAAATGAGCAATCTACCGAGCAATCGCCGCGACCTTCGTATGACGTATGTCGACGTAAGTTCATATCCACATGATAGTTAAATTGCGAACATCAGCAGAAGAAATCATCCGCTAGCGTCTCCCCTTTTGTCTCCCCTTTCCTTCCAAGCAGTTTAAATGAAGAGAATTTACAAAAAATTGATTTGCATGGCAAACATGTTGCTTGTTTTGCCTGTTCTAACAATATCTGACATGGAAAATGCCAGACGAAGAGGAATGCTGATCAGGGAGGAGAAGCCTAATATTATCAATCAGGAAAGAAGTCTGCCAATGATATTTTTTCCTTTCTTCTCTACTTACGTTTCTTTCCTGTCACGAGAAGCAGACTAAAGAAAGTAGAAAATCCTAAAAAGTAAAAGTATTGAGGAACTTTCAAAAATATCCTTTCGTTCCAAAAGAGAATTCTTTTCAGGAACTTTCTCTCCTCATTTTCTTCTTTTCATTTTCTCTACGTCGCAATGAGGAAAAAGATGCAATGAGGAAAGTTCCAGTGACAAAAATAGAAACTGAAATTTCTCCCCCTGAAGAAAAGAAGATCGCAGGACTGTATCTGTTCTATTTCCTTTTCTTCACTCTTCATCAGGATGAAGAATACGAGTCCAAAGAAAACAAAGAACATTATGCGCTTCTCTGGTTGTACTAGAAACCACTGCGACGTTGTCAGATACTCGACGAGTGCAGTTGGTGGGAGTTCATTCTGGCGAAGGATGGCGGTGGTTATACGCCTCCGGTAGAAGCTCGCTCGCCACCGATGGTGAACGGGAAGAAGCGGGGGACGTGGACGTAGACGCCAGGCATCGCCGCCGAACAAACTGGCTTGAACTGGCGCGAGCCGGCGTCCCCATCTCTGAACGGCGTTCCGATGGAGGGGAAGTTGGAGAACCAGTAAAGAGAGAAGAAGAAAGAGAAAAAAACAGAGAGAGAGAGAGAGGGACATGGCGAATGAGACTCACAGTGCATGCGAGTAAATTCAGAAGGCCGTACAGCGCGCGTAGCTGCGTTGCTCTTGCGTCGATCGATCCACCATCCCATCACTGAATCCATTCAGACGTGTTCAGCAACGAGATCGCATCTCGCAGCAATCCGCAGCGAACGCCGGGTACGCCGATCGCGTTGTCCGACATCGTAATGATAACCGCTATCGCCGATAGACCAGCCGTATGAGCCTCATGAGTAAACCCGGTGACCGACATCCCCCGTCACTCGCGTGATCGCCGACGACATCATCAATCGATCAACCGGCCAGCCAACTCGCAGAGGCTTCCGAGGCGATTACGAAAAGTGTGTCGCAATCTGCGACCGATCGGAGACTCGATATCCCATCAGACGTGTGCAATCTTGAGGCACAATCTTACTCTGGTCATCGTGAGGAAAGCGAGCGAGCTTGCAGTTGCCGTTGCATCGCGCGTGCACGCGCGAGAACCGGTACCAGTCCAAGAGCCGGTGTGATCCTTAACTGTTTGCCCTGGAAAACAGTGCAAAGCTTGTGAAGAGGCCACTGACCGATTTCCTCCGACGTGATCCTGCTATGTCTGTAAAGCGAATCCTTCTGCGTTATATTCGGCGCTTCAACCGGGAAAAATAATCAATTATCAAGATCTTGCCTCGTTCGAGAAAGAGACGAATAGATCTCGACCTGGAGCCAGTTCTGTTATGGAGGGATCTTTCAAGTGCGTTTCGATCATGCGAATGTAGTTTGTGGAGTTCGGTAATTTCTATTTGAACATCTCACCTTTGCGCGCGGATAATCGTCGGACGAGCTGAAGGTGTGCCGAACTTATCGTCCGAGATTAGCTTCAGTCCGGTATATTCCGGTACACGGCGATTGTGTTCTGGTGTGCAACGAGTGAGACCATCGATAGGAAACGATTCGCTCGGAACTATCGGAGCAAACTACGGCAAACAACTCGATAAGCGAGTAAAGCGCGTTAGCTTCACCAATCGGAGTGCGGGTCGTCCTCGTGCTGTGGATGTGTCCGGCTCCGAATTACATCGTGGACAAACGTGACTTGGCAGTGCGCTGCGTTTCAAACGAACAATCGCATTTTCGTCTGATTCCTAGCTGCGGCTTCGCGTGAAACTGAACGTAACACGATCAATCAGCCATTAGTCATGCAATAAAAGCGCTGACAAGATCACTTGTGACTGACAGCTCGCGATTGCGTTTAATAAACGCCACGTGTGATGCATCGAGCGATCTTCTTCCAGCGATAGATCTTCGCTGAGTGCGGTCAGTTAGCAAGAGAGTATAGCGATATATCGTGTGTGCATGCACCATCCAGGAATGCCCGCGTCCGTCGCAGCATCTGGTCGATTTCCGACAGAGTATATGCGAGTTTCACGCGCCTTTTCGGTTCCGCTGATCGACAGTCTGAGCGTTGTGGTGACACGAGATATCCTGGCCATCTACGTGCTCCTGTCGCGGCAGGATCATCTTCTCAGATGACGAGCAGCTCTGCCGCCGAAAAGCTGACGCCAGGGCGGTTAAATAGTCTTGTAACCAGGACGTATCCTGTTCTTTCTGATTGCCGAAGATACTGAAAGCACTGAATTAGATTATTATTTCGAGTCGAAGTTGAAGGAAAATAAAGTGACAAGAGAAGCTGAAAAAGTCTGATGAGACTACTTATGCAAATCTGAATTAAATAAATTAATTCTGAGACTGATTTAATGTTACAATTGAGACATTTGATTTCACGTCGCTATAACAATTAAAGAAAAACTTTAATAACTTCTTGGAAAGAGAATCTTCTGGGAAAACAAGAAAATTTTATGCACCGAGGTTGTTTTACGAGGCAATTGAAGTTGCGCGGCGTACACGTGGTATTTTAATTAGGCCCGATGAAAAATAGCAACGCGCTGTCAGGAAGATAAACATCGCAGACGCGAATACAAAGTTCACTTCTTTATAAAGGCGCAATTGGATAAGTGGAAGACAAACAGCGAACCTACGAACGACCTAACTAACTGCAAAGAACTGTGCAAGCAGGTCGTACATGATCGACCAAGAAAAAAAACAAAAAAAAAAGAGAGAAATCCGTGGAATCTCAGAAAACATAGTACAGAATTCCACTCATCACGGGATCGGATCACGAGTGATTATCGGAGTGGCGAGCGTGTTTGCTCGAGCGCACGTGACGTGTCAGAGCTGGAAGAAAACACGGCGCGCTGATCACGCGACTTTGTCGGATTTCAGCACGGCACCGTGCGAAAGACTATTCCCGCGAAGGTCAAAATTTCGAGGGAGCTCGCCGGGGCAGACGCGGCCGACTAGCAGTATCCGGTTCGCGGCAGACAAATGCAATCCGGCTGACTCGAGCTGATCCTATCAGCTGAGCGAGCCAGAACTCTCTCTCTCTCTCAAGCCCAGATCGACTTTAGTAGGTGGTTGGTGGGACACACGAGGGGTGTGCGACTTTCGGTAACATCGCCAATACGAATGGATGAAAAGACGTTTGGGAAACGGGACGTTCGAGCGTGCGGATGTACTACGTTTATGAATGAACGCGTAAGAAGTCGAAAGAAAGCCTTCAAGGAGAAGAAAAGTGCGCCGTAGACACTCTTTTGGAGCGAATTGTAGCGAGAGCGTACTCGACATGAGGGATTACTGGGATATGAGAAGCTGCTGGTCCATCAGGCGACCGCATTATCCGTTCGATCGGTTCGTCACGTGGCTTCTGGAACACGAAGTGATCGTGAGCGGCGGTCCGCCGCATGTGCAGGTCGTCGTCAAGTTCGTCCATGCCCTGTTGAACGTGCAAGTGAAGAGAGGATATGTTATGCGAGGAGGACTGGTCAGTCTCCAGATCAAGAAGCGGGATGTTAAGAGGCTCAATGGCTGCAAGAAGATCAAACTCGTGGTCCATTTGAAGGAGCATTCCGCGTAAGGATACGCTGACAGTTTTCTTTAAAGAAAATATTGAATCCGTATTTTAATCCCCTTCTTCATTTCATTGTCACTATCTGAGTGATTAGATATTCTGACGAATTAATAAAATTTAGCCCAGCACATATTTCGAAAGGGTATTACACGTGATCGCGTGGAACGTCGATCGAATCTCATTTTAAACTTTTGTAGCGCTTGCTTTATCGCTAGAACTGAGATAACACTTACATGCCTTTAGCGTTTAACTAATAGACCTCGGGGTTTCAGTGGGAATTATCAAGCTACGACATGTCGTGACTGCCAAGGCCGTGTGCTTATTCGGTACGATAATGTGCCAACTATTTGTAACATTTGATGTAACGTGCTCAGAGATAACAACGATTGCGAAGTCTTGTTATTTTACGCGGCAATGACTGCATCAGTCGTACTTGTTTTGAGATGCATTTAGCGATTATTGGAGACATTGTATTCATTATCCAATTCATTATCATCCATCAACCAGAGACTTGATGTTTTCTGGGCACATGCTCAAGTATCGCTTTCTCTCTCGTCTTCCAGATTACGATATGAATTTATTAGCATAAGCAAAGTTATTTTCATACGAGTATACCGGTTTTTATCGAGGTGCCATGTCTGGTATAGCCTCCTTCCTCCGCAAAGTTGTTCAGTGTAACTGTCAGTAATCGCGATGATTTATAGCATATACACAATTAATGAGGCAGAATTATCCGATGATAATATGCCACGACGTGTTTTGCCGTGTCGCGTGTCTCGGAAAAATTACCATGTAGCAAAATGATTATCATCAAAGAGAATAATTATGTAATATGATTATGGGACCGTAATTAACATGCAATCGGTTTTGATATTTTTCAGATCACCGCAGACACGTTCGACTATTGGTGGTAATTCTTCTCCGGTAGTAGCTCCTCTAGCACTTTCAGTTTCTAATTCCGGTATCGTGCCATTGGTTCCGGCTTCCGACGCTGTGAAGGAGAACGTGGGAACGGCACCAGCCTTGCCATCGCCTGCGGCCATACTTCCGGATCAACCTTGCATCGAGAGTGATGTTAGTTTACTTGTACGCTATCTTTTCTCGACAGCTATCAAATCTATAAAATAGACATAACATGACATGACATGATGAAAACAGACTTTCATCAAAGCTAAGCTAACTCTCCTATAATGAAAAAGAAATATTTCACATTATATCTACAGAACGAAAATAGAATTCTTCTAGAAGATCTTTTTCATAGATATTCATTGCATTTGAACAAATATTTTCTAGATTTCATCGTCTGTGTAATAATTTTTCAATGATAAATTATTTTTGAAAATTACTCTAGCTTATTTTAAACTTAATTATAAATTCTTTATAAATGTGTCGATATGCTGAAATATTTAAAAGAAAAATCACTTTTCTCAAAAATTCCATAATATCAGTGAAGAAGTAATTACATAAAATTAGCAGCCACCCAATCCAAGCTTACTTATGTTAATAAATTTATTATAAATCGCAGAGTGCTCCTTGTCTCACCGAATTACCGCCCGACGCGAATGCCACGCAAACAACTGCTTGGCTCCGTGCAAGTCGATTTAACGCGTTCGAGTCGACGTTTGCCAGTTTCTCCGCATCGGATATTCTGCGTCTGTCTCGAGAGGATCTCATCCAAATTTGCGGAGTGGCGGACGGCATTCGATTGTTCAACACGCTGCACTCCAAGGCGCCGACCCCAAAGCTGACCCTCTATTTCTCACTGGAGGGCAATGGCTCACTCTGGAGAATCGCCTACCTCGACAATTTAACAAGCTCCGCGCTCACGAACAAGCTACTCAATACTCTAAACCTGCCTCCTGACCGACTGCACTCGATATTGTTTCTAGGACCACAGGGTATACACGTGTTAGTTACCGATGATCTGGTAGCGAATATGAAGGACGAGAGTATGTATCTCGTTGAGACTATCAGAGGTAATTACATGCTTTGTTATGTTTATCTGGCTATTATTTGCAAAACTAAACCAGAATATTAATGATCTATATCTTTTCCAGATCCAGGCAGCGAGCGTTATAAATTGCTGATAAAGTCGAAAAATATTTAAGCAATTTATAGGGATTTTATTATATAGTTATTTAAAAGATAAAAAAACAAAAGGCAAATTTTATAACGGCAGTATTTGTGACAAATACGTGCGAGAAAGATTACTAATCTTTAAGTACGATAATCATGCTAAAGTAAAGAGCAATGGATTAGAAATTGTTAATCTGATTGCGCTGTCTTGCCCTATGTGTTTATCTATTTGCATATGAAATTGTACGCGGCATATTGTAACTGAACAACTGAAACACATGCTCATTTATAGGTGACTTCGATCTAGTAAGATTTTTCTGAGTATAAATCTATTTTTTATATTATGAATATCATATTGCCATTGCGTTGTGTGTGTCGAATTTGTTGAGATGTGCAAATATTCAGACTCTTTAAACAGTTTTCGACATCCCATTTTCGCATCTATGCGACTTGAAGTCACTGAAACTCGATAATTTCAAGTGACTCCAAGACAATACAATACACTTAATACAATGAAGAAAACAACGAGTGCCAATTATATAATTTTGTAGAAGAGTATATTTATATACTACTTCGTTTATCGTAGTTATGTATGGAACGAATTACCTCGAGAATAGCGAGAATTATGTACAAATATCGGATCTCGTATAATTGCATGACTATATCCGAATATTTTGAAATTGTGGATATTGCGTAAAGAATATATTGTTCGAACAAATGCAGAAATATTGAATATCTGCAAGATTTATATTTGCAAAACGACCGCCTGGTCAAGTTTGGAAAAGTATTTACTTATATCCAGAAGTCACGGTAAAAAACTGAGAAAGAGATATTTACGCAAATAAAAATACGATTGTCAATCGTTTTTAGTTGCAATTTATAAAGAGACGGTCGGTTTCAAATATATGTATATGTATACATGTATATGTGTCACACTGAAAGTTATTGTAAAATTTTGATAGCATATATTTTAGTTATACATTGTTATAACGATTGTTTGTTGATTTAATAATTCTTACATTAATAGTAAATCTTTTAGGTACTTTTCTAAGTTTTAAACTTTTAAACATATAAAATTATTGTTTGAAGTAAAATTAAATAACGTTATTATTATGAATAGCAACTGAACGTGCAAATTCTTAAATAATGGTAAACTAATTTTATCAGTGCCTTACGAATAAACTGCCAATAGACATAATTGAATAATAAATATTCGAAAGACAGTCATAAAGTAGAGTATATAAAAAATAATATTTCTAACTGTTTTATTGCAAAAATATGTATGTTAACAAACTTTTTGTATCAAGATTTTTGAGATTCTTTGTGAAATTTTATAAAATATAAGATTATATTTTTTTGCAATTTTAATTTTATAGACCAATGCAGCTCTGATTATAGGCTACCGCCTATTAATACTTAATAATAGTTCTAAAAATTTATTGCAAAAATTGATTATACATGTTTAGGGATGTAAAATAATAATTTGTGATGCGACAAATGTATTGAATAATGGAATAATTAATATGCGTAGCAATTGTTATTACGAACAATCGCATTTGTAATGCGTTTATAACTGCTTACTACATTTTAATTACGTGATCAATTACGAGTTTATTCATATTTTGCTATAGTTATAAATAAGTATAAATTTTATGTATATGTTATGTGATAATACAGTTTATTTTGTCTGTTATAACTTAAAAGTTGAAATATGCGTTAATATTTTAATCTAAAATTATATTGATATGTTAATTGTTGCATACCTCGTACGAATGTTTAAGTCAAAGAAATTGTGCAATAAATACTTTTTCATATCAATATCTATATTTCCTATATTATAATACTTTTCCTATATTATAATATTCGTTTTCTTTCTTTCTTTGTCTTTTTGTTTAATTAATCTGTTCAATAAAGAGACAAATTAATTTGTAAAATATGTCATGTATTTAAAAAACAAAATAATAGAACTCTTTTGATAACAAATTTCTCTTTAATGTAATATGTAAGTTATCATATCTTAATTTGTTTTCTTCTTCTTTTTATTTGTCGCTTTTTGTTCCTTAAGATTTTTCTTCTTCTCTCGCCGTTCTTCTCGGTTCTTTACGCGTAGGTATAAATTGCGGGCAATCACAGCTACAAAATGATATAATTGTAATTAAAGAATTGCATAAAAATAGAAGATTAAATAAGAAAGTGACAAAAATAACAAACTTTTACAATAAGAATATCATAAATTTTTTCAAAAAATGATGCAATATATGATGATAATCTAAAGACATATAATCTGCAGTTACGTGGCTATTTGTTAGATTTTATCTGACATTTATTATTTTTAATGACAATACATTATAAAGAACAAAATTTACAAATTTGCAAATATTACTTGAAATGCAAGAAATACTGTACCGAGCAGGAAAAACACAATCGACACCGCGAAAAAAAATAGAAGAAAAGATTCATATGGTGCGAGCCACGTGGGCAGAATTGAGCTGCCGGGTAACTTAGTCAGGGTCTTCGTCAGCACGTCAAAAGCGCCCTTTTTGAACTCCTCCTTGTCTTCGTCGCTCAGCTGTTGATACTTCTCGATGATCTTCGCCAATTTCTGTTGCACATCGTCCGGCAGCTCGCTGTCATTGTTCAACGCGTTTAAAATCTCGTCATCCATATTGAGCGCGAACGGGCACGAGAGCTACCGAAATCACGAGAAGTGGAGGTCCGTACTAGTTCAGGTCAAAAGTTGGACTGATCGAGTAAAGACGATCAAAGTAAAGATCCAGAAGTCGAGTGGACTCGATTAGATAACGAACGTTCGAAATACACTGTGGTATGATACACGTTACGTCGACAGCACAACTTTATTCAGCAAACTTCGCAAGTTCGATTGTGCACATCAGCGAAAAAAAAAGAAGTATTATCGCAGCGCGATTTTACGACCGAATTACGATGTTATATCTTTTCCGTAGACTCGGCGGGGAACAAATCACCAAGCTGATTAACATTAAGTACGCCAAGCGCGTGTATAAAAATAGATCACCAAGGACGCGTTACAATTAAATTAAACGCTTATTAGTACAATATTTGCCGAACATGCAAATGTACGTCGGCAGAAATAATAAATGATCGGCAAAATTCTTGGCACGTTTCTTGGTAAGAATACGTTTACCAAACTGGGTAAACGATTTCTTCTCTCGCGGCGCGCAGTTGTAATCGGGAAACTGTGCAAACAACAACGGTTGTTCCACACAAGCGAACCGTGCACGTAACACTGAAAAGTTACGCGTTCCTTGAATTTATGTAGAATACATCAATGATAATTAAATTATTTATCACTCGATATTTTTTATTTTAAACAATATAAAGTAACTCTAAATACGCACACAGTTTTTCTTATATTTATGCAATTAATTCCTTGATTATTTCTTAAATATCCTGATTATACAAAGTTTGATCGTCAAAGATATAGCGAACACTCAATACATAGATAGTATAAATAATATAAATAATGCAAACAAAGTTTATACAAAAATATATATATATATAATGTATAAAGAGAATAAGTAATTAAATACACTCTTAGATTTATTTGGCATTCGCTTCTGAAGATATTACGATAGAAACTTTATTCGCAGTTTGCGTTCGACGAAATTCCGAAAGAATCATATCATCTATGATATAGAGTTAATAAACTTTAGTTTATTGTCTTTGTCGCCAATTTTGAACACAATATCCGTCTCATCGAGTTCATGATATATACTACTTCTTTGCTTTCGTTCCGATAGCAATATTAACGTTTCCTCCTTCCTTGGAATTAATTTATTGAAAAACATTACGGCAAGATATCTCATTATTTAGCACCATTCTCCACGCAAGAACTTATCTTCAAAAAGTTTGAAACCGATCCGATTCCTCTGAACATCGAATGCATTCGGGAAAACAGGAGCAAAGATTCGCGAAAATGAGCTTAGTTTCGGCGCAATTCTAAGCACGAAATTCAATTCGGGAAAGGCGGACACAGAATTCACAAGAAAAGCAAAAAAAAACGAAAGAAAACGTTTCGCTTTGCTTCTCTTGTGAATTCCGTGTCTTTTATGAATTGAATGTTCGGAGGAATTAAATCGGTTTCAAACTTTTGGAACACATGTTCTCGCGTAGAGAGTGGTTCTAAATAATGAGATATCTTTTCGTAATGTTTTTCAATAAACTGATTCCAACAACAAATGTAAATTGATACATGTAAATTGATACATGAAAAGTGTATACAAAATGTATAAATAGAGTAATAATTACATAAACTCTGATTTATTCGGCATCCGACTCTGAAGATGTTAAAGATATTATATTGGGAACTTTATTCCCATTTTGCTTGTGACAAAATTCCGAAAGAGACATATGTTTATTACCTTTGCCGCTAGTTTCAAACTCAATATCTGTCTCATCGGATTGATCATACACATCAGTATCACCTTTTTGTCTTCGTGCCGATGGCAATATTAACATTTCCTTCTTCCGTTTCACTTTGCTTCTCTTACGAATTTGTCCGCCTTTTTTTAATTGGATTTTATGTTCAGACTTGCGTCGGGACGAACAGCATTTTCGCGAATCTTTGCTCCGAGGAATCGGAGTCGGAGGAATTTCTATCTTTTTGAAGACAGGTTTTGGCGAGGAAAGTGGTGCCCAATAATGTGATGACTTCCCATAATGTTTTTCAATAAATTGATTCCAAAGCTGATCGCTTATCAATGTTGAGCCTTGCACAGGATACATATAATCTCCAAATTTTAGTTCCAAGGTTCCTAAGCTTCTCTTTCGTTTATGTGCGGAAGAGTAAGTTTTCAAATTGGTTTCATGATCTGAAAAGGCAGTATTTCCAGTACTTGTTCACATTTGGATGACTAAGCTAGCAATTGAACGTTATAATATAATAGGAATTACAATATAAAGTTTATTATAATTGCAAAATCGTTTCCAAGCATTTAAGTTTATTTTAAATATGGATTAATATTAATGTAAACTAATATTTTATTTTATATAAAATACATACGGAATACCAGCTCATCCTCGTCCGTATCTAAACAATTTCGTTGGTCTGCTGATGGTACATGCACCGGCAGCAACTGGTCTTGTCGTATGATAATCTCTTTTGAAACTGAACGCGATCTTTTAGAGGACTGTATAATCGGTGATTTCTGTAGAATTTCTTCGAACCTGATCGGTGCATCTCGAGTTTTTTCCGGAGTACGCGAGCTTTCAAATAAATTAATGCACATCGAAGCAC
This sequence comes from Ooceraea biroi, assembly GCF_003672135.1. NCBI lineage: Eukaryota > Metazoa > Arthropoda > Insecta > Hymenoptera > Formicidae > Ooceraea > Ooceraea biroi. The sequence continues at coordinate 7,638,982 of NC_039506.1, forward strand.
CATCGGATTTGGATTCTTGTGAACTTAAAAATTCATTGATGGATTCTTCCGATTCGGTTACCCATTCAGTGACTTTCGATTGAGATATAACTCGCTTATTCCTTTTTATCGTTTTCTTATTTGTTTTTGAGCTTTTCTTTTGCTTCTCTACGTCAAGAATGCATTAATTCTAAGATGTCTTGCAAAATCTTTTAGTGTTTAAGTTAATTCAATGTTAAGAATTATAGGAAACATCATGTTTTTATTTAAAAGACCCTATTTCCTCTGACTTCACTGAATGTAAAACTAAAAGTATCGTTGATGTAAATTGAAGTGATATAAACCATACTTCTAATTACATATTTTAATTGTATTTATATATATATATATATATATGTATATATATTTTTTAATTAGTTATATATTATCATATATATTACATAAATGTAAAGAAAATTTTTAATCAATTACTGAGTCAACGATCAATGTTTTTATTAAGAAATGCTTACTAAAGTAAGAACTTATTATAAAAATATAATCTTTCGATCATGATAAATTATTACCTGAAATCTGTGACTGTTGCTGTAATTTCCAATTACGTATATCTTCGTTTGATGAAGAACCTGTATCAATCCTAGATAATGATATGTTAAATTGTTTTAAAGGTACATTGTGAAGTGGTGTACTTGAGAATTTCTCTCTCATAGTATGTCTACGGTGCTTTCCATTAGGTTTTCGTGACATATTTATAAGTATTTAAATAACGAATAAAGAATAAATGAAGAAAGTAGAAACACTTGTAATCTATTTATCACAAAATTAACATTTGCAGTTATAATATCTACATCTGCTCCACTTCTCGTTTGAATGTCAACTGACTATATCGACTAGAGGCAGTCAGCGATACGTTCCTTAGTATTTATACCTATCTTATACACAGTCACCATAACAATGTCTTTCGACATTTTTTTGTAGATAATAATACGTCGTAAATATCGCTAAATTATTATTCAACGATTTAATATTCATCCTTTGCAAGAAATGAGCATGGAAAGCAAAGTTTATATTTAATTATTTTTCAAAAATTATTTATTTAATATCTATTTTAAGCGATTTAATTATAAATAATTTATAATCTAATGATCTTGAATGACTGTTCCGCAGCGCTAACTGTATCATAAAAGCTAAATTTCGTAGGCACATCTATTTTGCTACGGTCGGTAAGTTCGCTATTTTGTGATCGTGTTATATCCAATATTTGACTTTGAAGTTTGAACATATCTTCTATTCAGACTTAATGTTGCATTACCTTTTCACGTTTTAACATAAAACAAAATAGTTTTTTAATTTTTGTGCTCCAGTATACCTGCTCGATTCGAATTCGAGTACCCGAAGCATTCCGATTATTATTCTCGATTGTCTTTCTCGAATCTAATGCTTCGAGTAATCGAGTTATCCAATTCGAACATCCATTATCCGAATAAAATCTGATTCGCTTATAAGATATCCAAAGCAAACATTGAGCAGCCGAAGAGTCTGTATGTGTGCGTATTGGTGTGCATGCAATTCGACATTCTTGCGTTTCTCTCGCTATCGAATTTGAGGTTATGTGCTGGTCACCGCCGGTGGAGAGGTTATGTCCGGCAGTGGTGTCACGCGTTGAACGATGAACAAGTTGTTGTCTACATCGATTAAGGAAGTCAGTCAGAAGATTTACGATGGTGCGGTGCGACCATCCGAGATTTGTAGAGCTTCCATTAAGTTAACTTCACTCGTCAAGCCTTTAAATGCGTATATTACTGTGACAAGCGACGTTGCGGGTAAACAGGCTAGCGATGCCGATGCGAGGCAACGGCAAAATTCTTTGCTGGGACAACTTGACGGCATTCCAATCGCTATAAAAGATAATTATTGTGTCAAGGAGAAACCTACGACTTGTGCCTCTCGGATGTTAGCCAATTTTTCGCCCGCTTACGATGCCACGGTCTACGAGAGGCTCAGGAAGCAGGGAGTTGTCTTGATGGGTAAGACTAATCTCGACGAGTTCGCCATGGGCTCGGGCACCGTGGACTCCTTTTACGGACCAACAAAGAATTTATGGGGCTCGGAGATGTTGTCAGAGTTTTATTCCTGTGAGCGCGACGGTCCATCGGTAACCACATGGCAGCCGCATGAAAGAGATGCATGGCGCATAGCAGGTACATTACTGCCTAGAATCGTGTGTTTGTAATAGTTTTTAATCGTTTGCTTCGAAAGATAATTTCTTGGGATGTGATAAATGCATCTTAGGTGGCAGTAGTGGAGGTTCCGCAGTTGCAGTAGCTACAGGTACCTGTTACGCGGCGTTGGGCTCCGATACTGGTGGTTCTACTCGCAACCCTGCATCTTATTGCGGTCTAATCGGTCTGAAACCGACTTACGGTTTGGTGTCGCGTTACGGTCTTATCCCTCTGCTGAATTCCATGGATGTGCCTGGTATTCTCGCGAGGACAGTAGACGACAGCATATTAATCTTGAACGCTATCGCCGGTACCGACCCCGCAGATCCGACTACTGTGCAACGAGAGTATACTCCAATCAACTTGCCCGAAACGATCAATGTTAGCAATCTCAGGATTGGCATACCAAAAGAATACGGAGTGCAGGGTATAAGCGAGGAGATTCAGGCGTGTTGGCAAGAGGTCTCTCGTCATTTAGAAGAAGCTGGAGCCAGCGTTGTCCCAGTGTCACTACCTCACACAGATTACTCTATAGTATGTTATTCGGTTCTGAATCGATGCGACGTAGCAAGCAATTTGGCTTGTTACGACGGCATAGAATACGGTCACCGAGCCGACGAGTGGAGCTCGGCTCACGAAATGTATAAGAAAACTAGATCAGAAGGCTTCAACGATGTCGTCAAGGGTCGCATACTAGTCGGAAATTATTTCCTCTTGGCGGAGAATTACCAGGAGTATTATGTCAAGGCGATGAAGATACGCAGATTAATTACGCAGGATTTTGACGTTCTATGGAACAATAATATAGATCTTTTACTCACCCCGACGACGTTAACTGAAGCTCCTATATACAATGAATTCACGCAGTTAGATAACCAGACGCAATGCTTGATTCAGGATCATTGTACACAACCCGCGAACATGGCAGGTTTGCCCGCGATCAATGTACCGATTAAGCTCTCTCGCAAAGGGTTACCCTTGTCCTTGCAATTAATAGCACCGCTCTTTCACGAGCAAAGGCTGCTTACCGTGGCAAAGTGGATCGAACAGACGATGCGATTTCCAAGACTCGAATTGAAAAATTCATGTTTGCTCGAATAAAGTAAATTTCCACACAAACAATGTGTGGTATCTTCTTTTATCAATCTCAAACTTTTTTAAATTAAATTTTTTAAATAAAACTCTGTATTCTGTAAATTCCCATGATTTACGATCGATTTACGTCGGTTGTTCGCAAACTTCTGTCAGCAAACTGTCAGCTTTTACAACTGGACCTTTTTACACATCCCTTTGGACATCACGGGGGGGGGGGGGGCAGAATGAGAACGAGGATTAGTACATAGGTCTCGTCGCGTAGCGCAATGGCTGTAAGGTCATGCAACGCAAACAAATTATACTCCGGTGTGCCATCGGCCATATCCGAAATTCTATTCGTCGAGTAATGGTATTTGCCTTGCACCCAAACGACCCTCGCCTCATTTCATTGCGCTGTAACACGCGTAATGCGTGAAAGCGAAGCTTAAAAATATGATTTTTTCTGCTAGAAAATAAATTTTTCTTTTTTTTCCAAGTAAACATTATTTCAAATAAATATTATTGCAAAGCAATTCCGATTTTTATTTTGAACAAATTTTTTATGACGGATCCTCGTGTATTTTGTATTTCCTTTCCATCAAACTCGATTCAATTTTCTCGACTATAGATCCTTATTTTCAGCGATTGCTTTATTTCGAGTAGGCGAGTGCTGCACAACGAAGCTCTGACATTTCGAGCTTCATTGTTCCCCGAGGACCCGCGGGTGATTCGAGCGACGAACAAACAAGCGACAACATGCACGTGCAAAATCTATTCACGTGACGCACTGACGCCTTCGGTAATTAGATCGTTGTGACATTTCAGTCTGGTTCATTGCTCACAGCTGATTCTGCTGTTAATTTCACCGTGAAATTTGTTACTACATATCAAATCACGCACAATTATGGAAAATAATAGTATCAGACCATATAACAAGTTTGGAATTAATAATAACAACTTTTAGATTTATTTAAGCAAGTGTATCCTTTTCAGCATAAAAATAATATTTACTTGTCTTGTAGCAAATCTCATTTGCAATGCTTCAAGAATTATTTATTTATGTTAAAATATTCGTCGAAATGTTTGAGTAAGCAAAAGAAAGACATTCAACAATTCCGCATTGAATTTTAAATGGGATTGTACGTATATCCTCTCTTTTCTTTCAACACACTGCAATATCGGTCTTCAGACTTTAAAGAAATAGAGCTTAAGGAACAGAAATAATATATTCCGTCTGCATATAACCATGTCGCTTTCTCGTAATAGCGGTGCGCAAGTAATGCCGGACTGTGCGTACTCGGACGTTCCCATTCAGACGCAAAATGAAGCTGCGTCATCTAATTTTGCATTCCCTTTCCCTGCCATATTACGTAATTCCCTTCTCGTTCTTCCCGCTGCATAAATAGTAAAAACTCAGTTCTGGTTACTTCTAGTTCACGAGAAATGGGACGATTATGCGTGCCATTAAAAGGAGAATAAGCGCTAATCTTGCATTCCCATTGTTCGTTCCAGTATTTCGCGTTGCCGTATCAGTTAGAGAGAATTTGGAAATTTCTAAATGTCTTGTACATCGAGATAATTTTATATAACACTTTTTTTAATCTATTGTTTTACTATTTACGCAGCTATATCCAATATACTCAAACATGCTCATCAAACCGAGTAGCCCTGTGTGTATAAAGCTAATTAATGAAAGAGGAAATAATTAATGTATCTACTATCTAAGAACCGTGTCCAATATCGAGTAAACCACGATCATATTACACTTTAATCCAGGCTCATAAAGCTTTGAGGCAACCATCAGCGCGAGAGCACGCCGTGCTCTAAAACATCAAACGCGCGAGCGGCAATCATTCTTCTTTGAACTTAAAAATATGAAGCCTTTATGATTGATGCAGCGCCGCTGCTTCGGCGTACCTCCGATTCTTTCATACCTTCTTTCGTTACTCCGGTTGAAGCTAGTCGTAAATCTTCGGCTAATATTCTGCCCGAAAACGCGACTGCCCACGGCTTTATGCGTTTATTATTGCTACCGGCGCGACAGTTTTGTGTTGATGCAGCGCAAGAATAACGGGGAACGAGGAAAGGAACGATTACGCGAAAAAGAGAAGGAGAGAAAGAGAGAGAGTCATTAAAACTTTTTATATGCACCCGCTCTTCCTTTTTCGCGCAATCAATGTCGCGATACATTTTTGCGACCTGACAAATCTCACGGAATAGAGTTTGCAGATCGACGGATGTAATCTACAAAATAACATTTCCTTCAAGCTATTTTGTGTAACTTGGCGTGCAAGCGCGAATCGACTTCACGATGAAATCCAGAAACTGGGGCGCACCCTTGCCTCTTTTATTTCATCATTTTGAGCATGATGTGCCGTCGATTATCGATGACTTACATTATTACGTTGCGCTGCAGTCGGTTAAAGTCCACGTGTCTGAACGTAAATTATAGCGCGTGGTTAATGGAAGTTGGAATTTCGAATGCACGCGATCTCTTTCAATTTACGAGCAATTGAAATTGCATCCCATGGTCGTACAATTACAGCGCACGTATTCAAGCAATCTTTTCGGTCTCCGTAATATATCGGTTTTTTAATTCACAGAAAAATAGCGGCGTTGATCGGTATTAATTAACTAAACTCTTTTTTTCTGATTTCTCTCGATTTTTCTTTTCATTCTATAATTATTAAATTAAAATTTTATCATGACGCAATCTCTTGTAATACGTTGCAATATATGAGAAGAAAGGGTAGGGGGTGCGATGATCGAAATAGTTGGAATCTCTTAAAGAACTTGAAGAATATCTCATACAACTGACGACAACATACACGAATATTATGATTTGCAGAGTTTTCAAAAACACAAAAACAGTCTGCGAAGACGATCCTAAATACACCTTGCATCTTCCCTTAGCAACCTCCACCGCAAACGAGCAACATGTTTCCGGAAACAGTGCCAGCAACCCGCATGGAACATACCGCGACGGTTACAAAAACTACGAAGCGACTACAGAAGAGAAGGCGATTACGGTTAGGGGGTAAGTTTCTAGGCAAGCAGGTCGACGCTCGGGGTAGTTCTCGGGCTCGATAGCGCAACTTCGTTCTCACCCTTGCGCCGCGGAAACGCCGGGGAAACCCTACGGACTGTCCGACGACGATTAGTAAGAAACGCCGACGGTAACGGAGGGAAAAAGGCAGGCTGCTAGCTACGCGCGAGGGTGGCCGTCTCTGGGAAAACAGGGTTGGGCACGGGGTGGCGAGGACGCATGCGTCGAACCCGGCCGCCGGGGGCTGTCGTGTCGCTCTCTGCCGTCGGTTATGCCAGTCGTCGTGACGACTTCGGGCCGTCGTCGTCGAGAGCGTCGTGTCTTTAAATCGTCCATCCGCACCCACGCATTCGTCTCCGAATTCTCTTTCTCTCTCTCTCTCTCTCTCTCTCTCTTTCTTTCTCTCTTTCGCTTCCTCTCTCTTTCTCTGTCTCGTTTCTCTACCTCTCCCCCTCCCCCACCTTCGCGCGCACTCGCGCGATTCGAATTGCCGGCGAATTCGCGCCGCGGGTGTCGTCTCCGACCGAGACCGTCGCGGACGAGCGTTTCCGTGTGCGCTCTCTTCCCTCCTCCCTCCCTCCCTCTCTCTTTCTCTCTCTCCCGTGCGCGCCGACGGCACTTGTATGCGAGAACGATTCGCAAAGTTCGAGCAAAAAGAGTGACCAACCGCGGCCGTCCTCGTTTGTTTTCGGCGCGCGGCACGACGACGGCCAAAATATCGGCGCGGACTTTTGGACAGGTGCAGCGAGTACAGCACCTTCCGCCGTCGGTGTTGTCACCGTCGGCTGCGCGCGACCTCTCCGTGTGAAGGTGCTCCATGGTGATCGCACGTCGCGTCACGACAAGTGGATGGGCTTCGACACCTCGAATCGTCCGACATCGAAAGTGAGTACGATTTCAGTTGAAGGTATAGAATTCGTTTTTACGAGAGCACTTCTCGAGCGTTCCCTTTCTACGCGACGGATGTGAAGTTTGCGACAGTGCAGATATGCAGATAAATTCATGCTTATCGAGCAAGCGATGATCGCGCTAAAGACTTTTTTCCGTCCGTTTCGCAGCGAAATGCGCCGTTTGAACTGCACTTTATCCTTAGAAAGGAGTAATAAAGATGGCCGAAGGTAAATATCAATGTTGTTATTAATATTATTACTCTCGATTGCATATCGATGTAATATATTACTGCGAATTCATGTCGCGCAATTCAGAATCTCGAATAAAGGTTAGCAATTTTCACGCTCATTTATGTTACTTTTCGTAATTGTGGAAAAGACTGACAACGGTAAACGATTGATGCAGCGTTTCAATATACGACAGAATTAATTGGAAACTGTGTTGTCTCTTGCAAAAAAAATATACAAGACCAAAGACACAATATGTTGAACGTATTGCGCCGAATCGATACTGTATTTTCGTCGCATATGGTACGCCGCGGAAATGGAATAGTTTAAAATATAGATCCGTTATCCAGACAGATTGTAGTCGGATAGATTACTATCATACAAATGCGATTTTTTCCAGTAAATAGAAAACTTTTCCACAAGCGCGGAGATACATTCTTCTTTCCGAGAAGTCTTATGGACCGATATGTTCTTCCTTTCCCTACATTACGATCAAATTGAATTCCTCGAGTAGATTCGAAATGATGTATTGTATTGTAGTTAAGTGAGGAGAATAAGAAAGAGAGAGCATACAAATATTATATTATATCGAATTGTAACATATATTCGTTCCGATTGTTTAGTATTTTTAATAACGAATATATGGCATCACCCATATTATTAATAAAAATACTAAGAAAAAAGGACGAATATATGTTACAACCAAATATATAGAATTTCCACTTTTTCCAACATAGATTATCTGCCTGCTCTATGAACGCAGTTAAAACAATTAAAATGATAATATCTCCGCAGCCTGATAATAAATAATCAACATGACTAATACAAGGAAATACAATTATAAATAAATGTGATATGTAATATAATATGCATAATAATGGTGACACTATATGCCCGATATTATAATTCCACGATACATGAATTCCATTAGCAAGATCATCATTAATAACAAATTATTGCGTCGGCATCCGCGAGGCGGCTGCCAGTAACCGGTATGCGCATTGTGCTTATCAAAAATACAGAACGGGTATAATAACAAGCGATGCATCGCGTTAATAAATTCGACCGGACAGCCGACTCTTGGCGTTGTAATGTAATATCGCGCGGCGGTTTAACGGCACGTTGCCCGCCGTACTTTAGCCGCTGTAGTTCGCGCGACCACGTCATTTCCTTTTTCCGCCTAGCATCAGGTCGTCTATATCTCCGTTAGACGAATAAACAGAAATGTGTGCACAGGCTCCACAGTACTTTCCGCGGTGTTACACTGAGAACACGTACACGTCCCGCGCATCACGCGGCGAAATATACACATTTCACCCCTATGCGTGACGTGGGGGAGAATGATTTTGTTGCAACGTCTCTATCTGTCGGTTTGCATCTTCGCCGATGTATCGCGCGACCTGAGATCGTTGACTGTTTATTCAAGCTCGTATATTAAAAACTGGGATAAATAGACGCGGGCTAGTAAGAAACGGCACGGGTTAGGATAGTTCGGCCATACTTGAGTCTCAAACGTGACTCACTCTTCCTCTTCTTTCCGTTTTTTCAGTAGCTCGTAAGATACTTGCAAAAGTTCATAAGGTTACAAATAGGTGGGTTATTTTATCGATGCGGGATTAAATTATTGCCCAAAGATGGCAAAGATTTTTTGATAGCTACGGCCAATACTTCGATTAAAATATATGTCATCTTATTGTTATTATTAAATAAATAAATAGCTTTAATATTATATAAATTTTTGCAAACATAAATGAAAGATGTAGAGTGTGAAACACAGAAAAGAATACAAAAATCCATTTTTCTCTGCGGAGATTCGTACCGCACCCTTCATATATTAGGTATTTCGGAGACGGATTACTAGTGTGTTGGTTGGCAAGGTGCACCGTAGGGGAACATATGGCTTATTAGGAAATTTACCGCGCGTATGGTTCATTGATCGTGAAGTCGATCTTTATTGCTCACTTTGGGTAAATTATGCTAATTGGTGCGCCGCACGCCGGTCCGTCGTAAACTCGCTCATCACACTAGTAATAGTTTTAAGTTTCTCTCCATCCCTCCTTTATTTTTTCCCGCTCTACTTTTTGTCCTATTTCCACCGATTTATCTGCGCGTTATCCGAGGATATAAGATTCGAGGGAAAGTTAAAGCGCTCTTATTATTCTCGATGCGCACTCGAAACTTTCTCATGAATCATTTCGTTTTTATCTTCCTTCGTTAACCCCGCCGTGGTTTCTTATCTAATTGAATGGCGAGTCAACGTCGCGAGCAAATAATTACTACACGCCGATTAATGTGATAATACGATCACGCGCTGATAATTAAAGTCTTTCGGGTTTTTCAGATTTATACATCTGGAATTCTGTTTTTTTTTTGCTTTTATCAAAAACCATCATGCATGTGAAGTATTTGTATGTATTATAATATCTTATATTACGTTATATTATGAGAAAATGTTTAACATTGTTCCGTACAACAATATTCATTATTCTTCGCTTATGCCATTCGGATATCTCGTACCATTTGCGGAGTAAATATATCCATTCTGCGGAAATGCTTCGGGTGTGAAATGTGGCGCGTCTATAGCGCAGTCTCGTACGATAAGAAAATGCATTACACTTCGGAAAGCTCGAGTTACGTGAATATCGGCCATAATATTACGTAGAAAAAAGAAAAGGCAGCAAGTTTACGATAACGAAGCACCCAAAGACTGGTTAACCGGCTAATTTTATTATCGAGAATGGCCAGTAAATCGCATCTTTATTCCCTGTTGAGATTAAGGTTTTGCTCTTATTAATCCGCCACTGGATCGTCTACATAAATCGTATTATGGACCTTTTTCTTATTGTTATTTCATGTTGAATTTTATATTTCAGATTAACGGGATTGTAATTATTGAAAATTAAAATGTGGTTTATTTGAGAGCTCGAACGAAATTATGGTATCGAGTTTGACCCTCCCAAAATGTTTTAAGCTCATAATCTATTTAAAACACGTGGAATATTTGTAATAATTAATGAGGCAATATCATTTGCGAGTTATTCGATTATCGTAGGAAAATATGAAATTTTCAGGGAGCTTTGCTGTAGAGATGTTAACATTAAAAATGTTATCTTTACAAATTTTTCCCAGATTGAACAATTCAATTCCAAATCGCTAAATGAATTGCACGAAGAATAGGACTCTTCGGTTGCGAGAGACTGCAATTTTGTTCATCTTAATCCACAATGATGATCGGACAGGAGAAGGATTTTATAGGCAACAGAGATGAAAGAATATAACGATACAGGACGAGGGTTTTTTTTTTCATTCTCGGTTATGAATACCGGAAAGAGGAATCGTGCGAACATGAAGAGGTCATGTATGTTTCAGAGCATTCGTATCGCGTATCGTGGAACCAAAGGCTTCTCCGCAAAACGAAGCCGTTTATATTACGTTGATTACAGAAGCGTGTAGGTTCGCATGGCGGACGATAAAATTTTACCGTCCGCTCGACGCGAACGAGGTGATATGGTTCTCCGTACTAAGAATACCTGTTATCGATTAACCTTGCGACCAGTACACGTGAGAACGTTCCTATAACACGAATTTGTTGCCACGTAATTAAATATCCCGACGTTGCTATCGGACTCCGATTAATACTAATGATATCGTTACACCATACGTGATTATAACGATAGCCATCAAGGATACTCTTATAGTTTCCTCCCTTGGGAGACGATGTGCATACAGGTTTGTCAGGATATATCTAGGAAATGAAGAAAGAATTTCCTGTAATATTATTAGAAATATTTTTATTTCGTTGAAAATCGACACTTGTCAAAATTTCATACATTATTGGTTAGAAATGCATAACAATGAATCGTAAATAATTAAGCTGAAAACATTTTTCATATATTGTCGTAATTTATTATGCACTTTTCGCATCTTTCTTAATAGCAAATAGAATTTATTATAATGATCAACTCCAAATATTGTTTATTATTTTGCTCATTCAGTTACGTAGGATATTGATTCACTAACTTGCTCATCTACATTAATCAATATTAATTTCGTTAATTTATTAATCAATCATATCTTCTGCATATTACATGCTCTTCTGATTTGATATCTGAATTAAATTTCTACGAGACGTGATTTTGTTCCATCTATCATGAGCACAGTCGTTGATAAAAAATGACTAAAACATGAGGACGAAAGTATAACGTTTCGTATCGCATCGCGTTTATTTTTATATGCGTGCGATCTGATTCGACACTGTATAGCAACTGAACATTAAGTATTAGGCAGCGCAGCATTGTTTGAATCTGCAATTATTTCCGGCGATAGTTAAATCGAGCGCGCACAGTGCAACATTGGATTGCAATCGATATGCACAAGCAGCTTACGCTTTTCAACGGCGTGATATAATCGTACGGTTATTCCACATCCTCGTCAAATTTTCTGTGTGATTTAATGTCGATAGTACGTTGAATTCCATCGGTGATGCTTTGATGAAAGAAGGAATGTATATTTCATTCTGACATCCTGAGAAACAAAACAAAATCATAGAAAAATGCTATTTTACTTATAATTTTAATAGGGACATGTTATTTAAAAAACTTTACCTTTCAACGTTGTCAGTTTATTTAAAAGAATACAGTGTTGGAGATAAATGTATTTCCACTTTGAAAGTTTTCACGTCGCAGTCTTCGCGACGTTTTGACGTAACTCCGATATGTGAGGGCAAAGACGCCATCCAAGATTGTCACCGCGTGTAGTTTTCCTGCGTCGCAGATGGCACATTCCAGGATCAATTGGATGACAAAAGACGCGTTTACCAACAATACGTGTCACCGAGCTACAGAATGGATCTTCCCTTTTGATGCGCCACTGGCGACTAAGTACCTTAATCTCACTGTCACTGACATCGTTTACCAGCGACAATACTCGCAGTATCATCAAGATTGAGTTGAAGCCTTTATAAATCCTAAACACTCTTGTTGGTAGAATAGCTTTAATAAATAAACAAACATGTGATGCTTTGCTTGAAACGGATCACGTTGTACTGATATGCGTTGTGATAGCATTACATTGCACTACCGAATATAATTCTGCATTGTTAGATAAGAAAGAAAGCTTTCAGGATAACTTCAGCATCAAGAAAATTAAATCACAAGTCACAGAAAGTTACTATACATTGTATATTGAGACGATCGATACGTCTGCGATATAGAAATAGTGACAATCTCTTCAAACTTTGATTCTGACAGGACACTCTTTTTCTTTTACGTTTTATCATTGGGTTTTTGTTAGATACATCGCGTTTCTCATGAGGATAATCCAATTCCGCGATTTGAGTTATAACGTTGCGAATGGCGTGGACAAATAAATAATACCTGCGATCCCTTTACGCTCACTGTCAAAAGGGGCCAAGATGGAAATAGGGGATCATCAGCAATCCCCCGAGTATGGCAGAATAGATGAATCGAGAGGGGTGCGAGATAGGATATTTTGTCTATGCTCTCTCGATGATATTGTGGAACGTGTTCACAATATGAAACACTTGCAATATAAATAAACAGACGCTGCAATAGATGTATGAGTGAACGACGCAAATAATTGGCAAAAATCTGCAACTCCTATAAACCTAAAGTACTTTTATATCGAGACATCGATACATCTGCGATATAGAAATAGTATAGTAATCTCTTTCTTCAAACTTCGATTCTGACATGACACTCTTTCTTTTTTATGTTTTATTATCGGGTTTTTTGTTTTTTAGATACATCGCGTTTCTTACAATAATCTAGTTCCGCGATTTGTATATAAAAACAGATATTTTCGGCATTAAAAACCGATACGTCATAATTAAAAATTATGACGTATCAATTGACCGATATAATCAAATGTTCCATAATCAGATCGCTCGAAAAGAAGTCGTGCTATATGAATCTCTCAAGTATGATAAATTAGTTACGAAAAAGTCAGACAATGTCTGCTAAATTTGCTGGTTATATTTGCGTACGGTTTTACCAATCTCCCTGATAACTGAGGTATAAATTACGTTAACAAGCGTTCGCGCGATTGGCCATATCCAGTAAATTTAATCTGTTTTGACCTGTGAAGAGTTATACGAAGCCGTACAAAGCGATCGATGCTATTTTTGAAATATGCTATTTTTGGCTTCTCTTCGGCCAAATTACTCTGTGTTATATATGTATAATGTAACTATTTCTATCTTGATATGGGATAACTCCAAGACAGATGACCATAAGGTTTTTAATTGCCGAAAATATCCTGTTTTTATATACAAAGCTCTTAAAAAAATAGACTAATATTATTTAAATGTTTTCTTTCATGAAACATTGTTTTTAGAACAAAACATATATATAAAATCTTTACAAATTTTTTAAATGTAAGAATCTTGGCCATCTCTTTCATATAGAGATGACCCCATAAAGTACAAAGAAAGTTAATCAGGCAGTCTTAAAATTAACGTAAAAGTAAACAAAAATGATGAAAGAAGTAATTCTAGACTAATATTTAGTATTTCGTTTAGTTAATAGTTTAGTAAAGTTTAAATAAAAATATTTTCACAAGTATGATGTTAAAACGTTAAACATCCTGTTGTAAACACAATTAAAGTTCATCAGAGATTGTATGGTATTACAGCTCTGCAGTCAGTAGCGAAATTAGAGCGATTGATCGTCTCTTCTGTGCGGCCATCTATCCCGAAATTATCCTAATCGTTAGCAATTTAAAAAAAGAGAGAGAGAAAGAGAGATTGCACGTGCACAAACTTTAATCATATGTTTTTCACTTTTAATATTATTTAATTTATCTTTTAACGTACTAGCAACACAAGCGCGCGCTACGCGCGCTATAAATAAAATAAGAAATAAAAAAATAAAAATAAAAATATTATAATAAATAAAATTGTCAATATAACCGCACTGACAGCCACTATGACATCCTGACATTCGCAACACGAAGTTCAAGTCACACGAAGTTCGAGTCAAGCGAGAGAACCAATCAGCGTCGCGGAAAAGAGGCCTCAATATTCGATACAAAAAACTTCACGAAGTTAACACGCCTTTTTTAGAACAGATATATAACTTTAATTGACAATATTATGCACTGAGTAATAACTCTATTATCTGAGAAAACTGATTTTTATGATCATCAATGCAATATGCTTCCAGTGATATTACTTTTCCAGCCATGACCTCCCCATCAGCCGTTTCCCCTCGTCGTTGTTTTTCGACCGACACTGATATCTTCCTTCGCTAACAATGCCTGCCCTCGCGAAACGGCTTGAATTACGGCATCGCAACCGGTCAGAATGAATAAATGTTCCCTGATTCCACTTGCCGTGGCGCATGATGCAAACTAGGGTCAAGGAGCGGCAGATGTTCTAGACGCGAAAAGGAGAAGTACGTGCGGGAACTAATGGCGCATCGAGTTCGTTTGCTAGGAGAAAGAGAAGGTTTATATTATACGCTCAGATATACCATGCACCAAATTGTAAACAACAAAATACGATGTACAAAATTCGCTTCGCGAGTTAGCAGCGATAACGACGATGCATCGCCAACCGATGCGCGCACAGACGCGACTATCGATCGTGAAGGAAAAATAGGCACATTTTAGAGTCAATGCGCGATGCACGTAACACAAAAATTTAATACGCCTTACGCAACGAATCGCGATTTTATACTCTTGTTTTTTTTCTTTATCTCGCGATTTACGAGCCAAGATTGCGATCCTAGATGCACGCCGGGAAAATACGCGTTAACCGCGATCGCAAAATTTGATGATTTTTCATGTTGATATTGCTGCATTTATGGTGCAATACGTTATATACAAGTCGCTAAGCACAGCGTAAGCACAGTAACGTGGGAGGTTTTTGAGGAGAGGCGAAAGTGAGGAAGAAAGGAGCGAAGCGAGAGACGGCGCGACGTGCAAGCTGTTCCGCGAGAAACTTTTGAATTATTTCTTGGCCGTTTCTTCGGCTCTCTGGAAGGCCGTCCGCGGCGGGATATTATATCCCAAGTATAAGACTTGTCTTGTACTCCTGGGGAAGGGTGACCGGCGAGCGAGAAGGAAAGTTCTCTCCCTCTTTAACGTCGTTTCCATCAGCGGGAGGACGCGTCATCGCCGGGTTCGTTTCACCGCGTAAGTTGCGGTCGTCGGGACGAGCGAGGGTGCAGATCGGGTAACGACATTGTTGCTAATGGAGTCTGCGACGACACGGAAAATACAAGTCTAAAACCCTCCATCGTCTCGTCGAATGAGGCGATCATTGTTATTCCACGTTTACCGCGCAGAGGCTTGTTGTACCCAGCGACTTTACCGCGCCATTTCGTAAAATACCAACCTGGATCCTTGCTAGCGGAATGAATCAGAGCTTTATTCTTGTGTAACGCACAGATATTTTCGCTGCAGGCCAAATGCAATATTCGTGCAAATCTTGTGCGCGCGCACTCTCTCTTTCTTTTTCTCTCGACCTATTTTGTATAAAAAGGAAAAATGGAAAATAGTCTGTGGTTTGGGTTATTAGTTTTCCAGTTGTTTCCATTTTCCCCCGTTCCCGTGCTCCTCCAGCGGCCTGCATTCTTTTGGCGATTTCGTACGAAACGTGACGTGAAAACAAAAGCGAGGGTACCGTGAAATTGGGGCGTACCCGATTCAAGAATCGTTCCGCTTTTCCGGTTATTTTTCCGAAAGCACCATGAACGTGATCCGCGAACGAAGAATAGTCGATGATAAGACTATTTTGAACATGCGAAAGAGTTATGGGTTTTTCTTCCAAACATTTAGATAGATACATATATTTTATTTTTATACGCAGATGTGTGAATATATTTAATATACTTATCACAAAATAGAATATATTTTTAAGTTCTTATTTTATTATACTATTTCTTTGACTCTATTTAACACGCGGGTTGATATCCGAATATAAAGAAAGATACAAAAATTCTACGTTTCTACAAGAACTTCTTAGACTATAAGCGACTGCCGCGCGATGTTGAATATTAAAATTAATATCATTTTCATAATTTTGCAGGTACCGACGATCCCATGAATTAATTAGCCGCCGGAGAATTAGGAGAGGGAGAGAAATCATTTGGCACTTGGGTCGACGTGCAGTGCACCCGTAAGTCATCGTCTGTCATTATGCAACGGTGAACTTTCCGCTTTCGTCGGTGCATACGCCAAGTGCAGCCGAAATTGGCCGAGATCGCACCGAGAGGATTCATGGAATCGTGATCAGGTAAGAGACCATTTTTCGATGTCATAGCATACCAAGAGGAAACGCGAACCGTCGAGATTTATACGTCAGGACCGGAAACACGTGCCAATCGGGCCCGGTATCTAGGGCGATGACGTAATATATGCCATAAGATAGGAAATTTGCGTCGAAAAGGAGGTCGTTCACATAGAATCGCTCGCAAACTTGAGCATTCGGCGCTTCCTGAGGCTTTATGTGGCTAGAATGCACAACGACGAGCGTTTTGGAGGAATTGGCGCCGTTATTGATAACGTCATTGATTAGCGATATCGTTTGATACGATATTGATGGCTCATTTAATCTGATAGTTGAATAATTCCAGTTTCAAATGCGCCGCTGATACGGAAACTCCGCGCGCTTTACTTTATCCAAATAATTATTCATGCAGGCGATTATGTATCCGCACTTGTGCAATTCCGTGTATGTACGTGTATATTGCATTGCTGCCTCTCGCGGATTCGTGTGGTCGTCATCGTATATGCCGTCCTCCCCATTTATTGCGCGAACGAACACGTGCGTTCCGCTCGGCACTCCGTTCGGTGAACGCGTACTTTATATCGCATGTGGGTCAAGTGTAAGCTGTCAATATTTCGTTTTCCATATTTCACTCGCGATGCGTACACGCTCTCCACAGCGCGGATATTTTTCTTGTTCATCACCGTGCATTTCGAACGTTGACTTGCCACCGTAACTCTTCTTTTCATCCTCCATTCACACAGCTGAACTCCTTAGAATCCTTTAGTGTTTTTTCTTATTTAAGCCGTTAATTAAATTAGTATATTTCGTGAGAAATGTCGAGGATATTAATAAATTAACGTTATAATTGCGAGACCTATATGATTAGTAACGACAATGCAATAGATCAAATCCGTATCGTTCCAACAATCATATTCCCCTTACCTTGCGAAATGGCACTCCATCGTCGCATCTTTCTAAATTACGGATCGCTATCACAAGCAATGTCTCCCTTCAAATTTATTGGCTCCGGTCATGGCATGAGCGTTTCCCCTCAAAAATTATAACCGCCATTAAAGGTGTGTGGGATCACGTTTATCGCGTGATAGTCGCACATTCGCGAGCGCAAAAGGAGGAATCGTAAACAGGCTAGGCTGGTTTCCATTTTTGCAGAATGCATCGCATAAGCACGCCGGAATTTGCGAATCGCCCAGTTCCCGTAGGATACTTTGATTCTGGGAATCCCTTTATGAGAACGGCACCGCGGGGCACCCATACGATAATGTCTCGCGTAAAGTTCCGACGAGAAAAAGCGGCAGCGACAATATAAGCTTGTATAACGGGATATTTCCATGGTGTCCTTCGTGCTCCGTATTTTTCCCGACGCATCCGCCTATATCCTGTTTATGCGTTGTGCGGCCTGTATCCCGAAACCGTATCTCTTTATATAGATCTCTTTATATATCCGATCGAAGATCTCACTGCGATCGGGGCTCAAGCGAATCATCCCTTCCGCGGTTGGTTGCAACATTCCGACACATCCAGAAAGTTTCCGGAGAAATTCAAACATTTTAATCTTTCTTTGGTGAATATAGATTTGCGTATGGGGAAAGCAATTTTTCTGAAGTTGAAGCACCTCTATTATCTCTATTATTAATTTTATTAGCATTATTTGTGCTATTAATTAAAATTAATTACCTTAGAGCTCCTCTTATTTCGGGGAGATTTTCTGGAATGACGCGATTGATTCGATGATAAACGCAATTTGCCGCGGCAAACGTTTTAACCACCGCATAACGGAAGTAATGAGCATAACACCCCTTGCGCGAGGCATAATATGCACACACCGCGTGTGAGGATAACTCTCCCGTAGCTGTGCTAGTAAACTAACTTCCCTGTTCCATCAACAGTGCACGATGAATGCCCGCGCGATGCGCTATGGGGCGAATTTAATAATTGCGCGAATCCGCCATCTTTGTCCGGGCTTCACGTAGCACGACGAGGCGTTAATTACTTCTACCATTACCATTCCAGATTGAATCGCGAGCTGATGGGCTGGGTTCATTACGCGCGCAATCTTCCTATGAATAATTTTGCATTTGTTGTTATTGGAGTCCAATGAGCTTTTTCGCGGCACGACTTGAGGTAATCGGTAGAAGAAATAGGAAGGAAAAAGAGAGGAGAGGACAGAATACAAGAGATAATAGAATTTGCGTAATACAGGCTCATTGTAAGACAAATTGGGGTAAAACGGTAGCTTGCTTAAATGCTTAAATCGTGCCGAATTATTAATATATCTGAAATCCCTACGATCTTCTTCTTCAAAAAAAGAGAAAGACCACTGATCGCCATATAATATTTCTACGATCTCCTCTGTACATGACGCCAAGGGCACGAGAGAGATCCAGCATCCGGATCTTCACCCTAATTATGAATGGCGTCATTCGTTCAGCCTCAAGTAGGGGAGACGTGTACGCACCGTCCTCCTTCTCACTCGCTCTCGGCTGCGCTCTCTTTTCCTCGCTAGACGGTCCCCACATATTATGCAGTGGCTACCGCGATACTGCCGGCGTTTATAAAATGTGGGCCACTTCAGTACGCGAATGGTCGATGCGCGGATCACATTACTCGAATCCGAAGTCGATCGTCGGCCTGAACGGTGCACGCGACGATGATCGAGCTCGTCATATTTCAGCGTTCAGCTGTCAGACTGTTTCGATGGTGCCGCTGGCTGCTTTATTACCTTTACGCGAACGTATCGAATTTCGGTGAGTGCGTGTAATTTCACCCCTGGCCGTGTAAGGATTATTGAGATTTTGCAGTATCTGTTCTTTTTGGTATTCTCCCTCGATACTGTCAATTAAATTTGCTTCTCGCTTCTAAATCATTTTTAAGGGAATTTTGAGACTATCTTCCAACAGCGCTCAATTTGGATTGATCGATATGATCTTTCTGCTGATTAAATCCTGGAAGGTTTTATTAGAAAACGTGTTCGAGGGATAAAATGGGATTTTTCAGGGAAAGCATAGAGAGAAAAAGAGGAAGTGCTTCTTATTTTATTTTTACACTTTACGTAATATAAAAACACAATTCTCATAAAGCATGCAATTACTGCAGAATAATTACAGTCCTGCTATTACTTATCGTTCGATAACGTCGTTTCGCGGCCACTGTCAAGGCTGATAACGACGGAAACGCAAGATAGTCTAATTCAGTATGCTCTCGCGATAACCGTTTTAAAATTGCAATTTACCGTGTACTTACGCAACGCGAAACTATTCCAAAAAAATATTTTTACGCAGTTTAATATAAACCAGTGCGTAGAATAAAACACACAACGATACATGTGCATCTTCATGCATCATGCACGATGACATCCGTAACATTTGCACCCACAAAAACGTTAATTATCTCTTGGCGCCGAGAGATATTACATGCGCGCAATTCGACTCTCGCGAGAGATAACACATTCCGCTATATCGGAAGGCTCAGAAATTTATTAAGAAAAATTAAAATCTATTTACTCTATAATGAAACGTCGTTTTACACCGTCATTGAATTAGTCGAGATACTTTTTCCGGAAGTGCCACACATCCATCGCTGACGTCATCGTTGAAGAAGACGCGTCGCTCGCTCAAACTGACCTCTTACACGATGCTATGATACATTTAAGTTAACCGGTTACCTTCGAGAGTGTAGAAACCTACGTGCGCATAGAAACTGGGCCGGCATTTCCCTTTGTGTTAAAACGCGTTTCCGCATTCCTCTGGAGACTATTTCAGGAAGCTTCAGGCTGCCTCGACGTCATTTCGATACAGTTTGCTCGACGCACTCGTACACGACGTCTCCACGCGGACACAATGTCACATTGAAATGGAAACGGAAATAGATTCGAAGTAGCAGTTCCGCCCGCGAAGAGCCAGCGTTATGGCCGTTATATGGCAGAGCAGGATGCGGTTTTTACAGCATATTGCTATCTTAAAAAGCAAATAGCGGTATCTTAAAAAAAATTTATGATTAATAACTCGACTGCATTAGCCGGCGTTGCAGAAACTTTCACCGTTCCGTCATTACGCGTTTGAGGTAGTTCAAAGTATCCGGTTACGTTATACTTCTTTTATTGCTGCGGAGAATAAGGGATGATAACGCTATAACGTTCTAATTCTCGCACGGATGAAATAATAACTACGATGTACGACTACAATTACCTGTATACTCTCATAAAGTGATGCGAGATTTCTTAACGTTATCCAAAGTATTTGATATAAAATTAGAATGTAAACTCCGACGTAAAGTTACATCCCTCTAAGCAGCTGACGCTGCATTTGAAATTTAAAAACGCGACTGCGTCACCACGCGTACTGGCAAAATGTAACTTAACGACATGTGTTTAATACGCATTCGCGAAAGCGGAGATTTTCTTGGATGTATTCCGTCACCTGCGATATTCCCTATTCGATATTCCTGTCGCGGTAACGTGACGTGTGCGAATATATGACGCGATTATATAAATATATAAATCCTTACTTTTCTGCCACGCGTGACATTATCCGATTGTTATATACTTGATCGTAATATGCGAATAGATTTGCGGATGACATGTGAAACGCAATAAACGCGCGGCGTGCGCGCGCCGATAAAAACTCGGTCGAACTCCCAAGGCATCAGCGTTAGTGGCACAAATTAATAACGCCCGCTGTAAATCCGACCTTCAGCGTCGAATTGTCTGAATTGTCGACAATGAAAGATTTCCGGTGCGCGGTGCGACGTGTGAGCGACGAGGAACAGGTTTTCACGGTTTCGCGTTATGCCCCCTTTGAGGGCCTGCATTAACATAAACAGCCGCAAGTGTTTCGATTTTATTTGATATCTTCATCCCGCTGTGCTCTTTCTAACTCGTTCTCGCACTTATGTATCATCTATTTATGTATTCCGATGGAAATCATCAAGATTTAGCGGAAGTTACTTCTCATGATTCGCTTTCCTTCTTGATTTCTGCAAATGACGTCTCTTGCAAAAAGAGAGACTTGCGTTTTAAGTTTCCATCCGGGATATCGGAGATCAGGTATCCGATAGCATATTTAATGCACTTTAAGCGCCCGCGGTTGTGCAATGATCTATGTCGATGATCCTCTGATGAACGGTGCGCAGGTGCAGATGCTGATGCACCTGCGAGAGCATCGCAGCCTGCTTTGATTAGCGAGTCCGCTGCACGCGCGATTAGCCGTCCCATGAGCTGCGAACCGCCGCCGTGGGGTGAATCGAAAACAATTGGAAGCGATCCGAACTCTACTCATTCCAATGACATCAAAAGCTTGTCGATGAAGTTCGCTCCACTCTCCGGCCGCGTGTTGTGGCTGTGGCTTGACCAGATCAGCAGAGACCATTGAGTATGTACACCAGCTCGTGGTACCGGTCAATCGAGGGGGAATCATGCTCGGAGGGTGGAGAAAACTACGTTTCATCGGGGTTATTGACTCGCGAATCCTTAATTAGATAACGACGATCCGGGGAGAAGCTTTAGGTTTCTTTAATTTTGTCGAGGTGTCTTCGACGGAAGAGCCTTCTTAGCTAAGGTGGATGAACGTAAATGAAATTGATTTTACAAGAAAAACGAGAGATTCTGGTATTTTCGTATCAGCTTATTCAGATTTCAAGAGTTATCTGAAAATAACGGATTAATATTTTTAGACATTAAATTTTCCATAAAATATCTTTACGTGAAATATGAGTCATGTTTAATCCTGGTTTTAAATATCGAATTGAAATCTTAAAGATATCTTAAAGATATCTATAAGATAAAATAGTATTGCGATGATACTCAAGAGATTAATTTTTGTGGATAATAGAGTACCTAAATATCAAGAATCAACATTCGAAACATATTTGCGCCAGATATATTATTAAATCTTACTTTGCAGAGATCAAAATTGCGTGAGTCATTCCTCCCTTAATCATCATTACTCCGCGTCCGAGCAATAGTCGCGATTCGATCCGTTAATTGGATAATGTCGAAGGGACACCCCCAATTTTGTGGCTTCAAGGGACTTTTGGCACCCCTCGCAAAGACAGAAAGGAGAAAGGAGGACGGGAACGCGATTAAGGTCTCCTCCCCCGAGAACGGGAGAAAATATTTTCCCAGATCGGGGCCGGTAAACACGTGGTTCTCGCACGCGTCACTGAAGACTGACCCGCTGATCGTAGTTGAAAGGGAAGAGGGGTGATAATATGGCTCACGTCGGCACGATTGGGACACCAATCCAACTGCCAGTCAATGGTGACTGATTGGCCACGATCGGGACCAGGGACACCGATTACGCGGAGCCACCGTATAACTATAGGCTACAATGACACCCATGATTTTCGTGCCACACCCTCGTGACTCTCTCTCTCTTTCTCGTTGTCAACCTTGATGCGATCTCACACGTGGTCCGTTTGGTCCGGTGAGCTCGTTAGCGACGCTGGGTCGTACCCGCAAGCTGATGAAATTAGCCGATGCTGCTGGACGAACAATGGCCGACGGCCATTTTCGCAGGGGACAATGGCAAGGCGAGAAATTGTCGGAAATTTTGCGGAACGTTTATCAATCGTAAAACTCGCGCTGAAATTACGAGCCGTCCTCTAAAGGCACGCTATTCTCCGCCGTTCACCAAGCGGTTCGCCAAGCGGTTCGCCAAGTTGGCGTTAATTTATCTTCAATTGCGCCGACTCCACGAGTCTACAAGATACGTTAATACGGTGCGCGCGTGCACACTGCGCTTTATTGTATAATTTATCGTTATAAAGTTTCTCCGGTTTCTTTATACAAACACCGCGCATCGATAGATATTATCACGAAACGTATTTGATGATCTCGTCAAAGCGCGCGATCATTCGCCGCGCTATACTTAAAATCGTTCAACCTAATATCCTCTTCCACGCAAGATAATGATCCGTGCAAACACGCATCGTCGCGCACAGCGATGAATTATTGATATTCTAATTACCTTGGAATAATCAGACGTTACCGCTGCGGTCACGCGGTTTCTAACAGCGGCGAGCACGTTTCGACATTCCATCGAGATCCTGCCAAGCCGCGTTGGTCCGCTTCATTTGCGATGAATGCTCGTTTGACCACTGTTAGCAGTTGCGAGCGATATAGAGTAATGCGATTAATCGCGAGAACTAACGTGGAACATCATGAACATCAGTAGATCCGATCGACGTGTATCATCGATACCCATTTCTGTCAGCTTCTAAGATTCAAATCTTCCGACGTCTACACATATCAAGTGAAAAACTTTTCCGCAACCATCAAAAGAATCAAATTATTACAAGTGAAACGATAATTATCATTACTAATCATCTTTTTTTTGTTATCAAATTTATTGGCGTAATAATTCTTGAAACTTCTAAACTTGTTTTACTGAACAAATTAGGTAAAGACCCAATTATGAGGTCGTCGTTGGTTATCCCGGCTAGAATCCCGGTGACTTAAATTTTAAGATACAACTGACACATTCTTGTTTTCCGGTTAATTTCACGTGGACTTTACTAGGTAATTTAAAGAGGAGGACCACTAAATCCAAGACCGGGCGGAGAACTAAGAGCATCACAGCGATAAATCTCGCAAATTGCGGAAGTTTTCCGATAGGATCCTGCCGATAGCGCGAGGGTGGACAATTAGGGGAGATTCGCGCGGTGCTCGTAAAAAGAGATTTCAAACAAAAATAATTTTAACGCGCCCTCCGAAAATTACACTCGCAAATTAAACAGTAACAATCCCGAATCCCCAAGCCCCAATTACTTTCGCACGAAACGGTATTTATGAAACATTGATTATCCTTCGTTATTTATCACATCCACATACGTGACCGTGACGTTTCGCGAATTTATTCCGGAGAAGCACTGGTGCCGGAATGGCTGCACTAAACCGGAAGATTGTTTCACTCGTACCCAACGATCTGGGTTCCCCTGTAACATGAGGGTGAAACCGATACCCGTGCAATTTTCTCAATTGCGGTCGCCTCACCCTACCCTTTTATCAATACAGACGTATCTCCGCGCCGATACAAGTCGCGCTTGATTTCATGACGTCATCGCTCGGGTCAAATGAATGCTTTTCACGCGTAATTACGGGATTGATGATATACCGAACGTGCGTTTTCAAGCACTTTCAAACACCGTAATTAATCCAATGTCTGTTAATACTTTTTTATGTTGAACTGTTGCAACAAATGAACGCAGCGAAATAAACATTATTTTTATTAACGGTAATACGTTATCGCGCGGTATAATTGCACGACGTAAATCCGGGATATTTATCCGGCCATTAGTTCAATGGCAATAATAACAACTTTCTCTCTCCCTCTTTCTCTCCCAATTTGAAACAACGACGTTGATTTATCGTCGACTCCTGACCGCGATCGAATTTGCGCTCGTACCGCTATCGCCAATTATCAAAGTGGAGCTTTATTCAGTTAGTGAAGTGCTTGTTTAGGTACGCGAGCCGCGCGATAAATCTGTATAATTTGATCGCTTGCTCGCGCCGACGTCTCGAGAGGGCGAGAAAGAGGGCAGAGAAGAGGAGGTCTCGCTTTACGCTCTTAAGGACGGCGATTCATCAGCTTGCCTTCTGATAAGCACTCCCGCCTTCACTCTCGAAAATGCCAATAAAAGTCGACGACGGGGTCGTGTTCGCGTGACCCGCGGGATTTAGTTACTCATTTAAGTTTCATTTGCTTTATGTGCACGATGCACCCGTGCGCAGTGTATACTTTCTTTCTCTTCTCTTTCCCTCTTCGTCACTCACCCTGTATCTTTTACTCTCTCTTTCCTGAAACCGATGCATGGAACACTCGCGGACGATGCACGCGAACGAAGGCGTCGATAAATCAGTCGGAAGGATACTAGCCACACCATCACGACAGTTCCCTTTACGTAAGAATTTCGCCGAACGTCGCGCAAGTGAAATTCCTCGGCTCCAGGCGAATTCCTGAACATTGCGAATACGATCGAGATCCAGGGTGGAGCATTCAGTCGCGGACTTCTCAATAAGACGCTGAGAATCTCTCGAATTAGTGCTTTCTCGATTTCTCCAGAGCTAGTAGCTTCTTATACGTTTGCACGAAAATTCGCTTAACATTCTGCTCGGCGATCTGCTCGAAATTACACGTGCAATTTCGTCGATCATATTTTTTCGCGTCACCTTACTCTCAACAACGAATGTGTCTGCTCCGACGTGATTCGCTACAGCAGACAGCATTCACGGTAGAGCAGCGCTTGATTGACGTCAAAATGATACGGGCACGGTTCAATCGAGCGTGCATATGGAGCCCTCGGTGAGGCAAAAAAGTAATTAATTTCTTTCCCGCACGTTTTGGTCGATGGCTTCCAGATACTATGCTCGACTGAGATTCCGCGCGTGCACATGAACGAAATAGCCTGCGAGCGAAGGGCTTGCGCCTCACCTAAGTTTTTTTTTATCCCTCGCTACCAGGGGAATTCCGGGAAATGTCGGAGAGGCGAGGATGTGCTCCTCTTTTTCTCTTCCTTGCCTCTTGGACTCGAGCGCGCTCTCCGATTCATGCATGCGTACGGCAAAACACGAGTAAAACGTACATACGATTTATGGAAATGTGTATGTTGCCGTCAAATATAATAAAATAAAAATATCCTTTGCATTACGCGTCGAAAGAGCTATTAAATAAAATTATTTCACGGGATATTACTTCGACGCTTTTGTTAATCCGCCGCTTTATTATTCCGACATGCGTGTGCGCATTTACGACCGCAGAGAGATCACCAGGTTCACAGGAAACATTTCATCCCCTTGCACTCCTTCCCTGGTGCAATATCTGTTATCAGACTGCGTTAATTTCCATCATACTGCAATTTAAGCTGCTTCTCTTTATAATTTGTGATTAAAGCTCTATTCGCGCGCGCGAGCACGATCTATCGTGATGAAAGCGCTAGCAGGTATTTAGAGAGATAGCGGCGTGATGGAATATCCCGCACGTTGTCGAAGCGCGGCTGCCCGATTGTTCCGAAGCTTCCGCCTCGCATTGATCCGCTTTTTGTCGATTGATCGATTGCCTGTCAAATATTTCTGAGCAACATCGCGCCGAAGGAAAGGAGAATGATCGACGTTTCTCCATAGTCGTAATCTCAAACGCGAGATGCAATCGGATTGCAGATGTAAGGCGGGGATCTCCAGCCCGCTGAGAATATTACATCACCCCACGCAATCGGTCCATTTTAGGAAATGGACTCCAAAGTAACAGAGATAACACAGCTTTACTTCGATTCTTCTTGAAACACTCGATTACTCGAGAAAATAGGAAAGAAGGGAGGAAGAAAAATGTTTGTGAATAATTATGATAAATGCAAAGGCGTGTATACAATTCCTTTTATTCCTTTTGTTTCGTATCTATTCTGTTTTTCAAGGAAAAGAACTGGATTGGAGAATGTAATTACATTTCTTTCTGTAAGTACATCTTTTTTACTCGCGTTATCTCGCTTGTTCGTTGGGATTCTCTTTTTACTTAAAGCAACGTCGCTTCCGGATGAAAAATGTTTGGAAGCATGGGGGAACTCCGTGCAAAATCGCTTCGGTGCAATCGATAGCCGTCCGTCCTCGTGCTCACTCATTCTGGAAAGTGTGTCAGTTGGTGCATAGACCGATACGGAAGTATGTAGAACCGCCTTAAGTTCCGGAAGTTGTTTCTACTTGCTTTTTAAGTCCATCGTCGACTGTGTAATTTCGCGATCGTTAGACATAAAGTTCGCGTGAAACGTTGTCGAACGTTACAGTAGTCGTCGTAGCCAGTCGTTGCATTAAGCAAATACGTCTGGCCACTGCGACCAGATTACGCCCAAGAGAGATCCTTAATACGCATAATTTAAAGCAATTCTCTGCCATTTTGCGTGTCGGTATTGCGGCGCTTCGCAATTTGCAACGCGATTATACGTCCGAGTGTATCGCCGCATATTCCGGGAGAAAATTCAGCTAATTCTTTTCGAATTAAATTCCTGAAAATGAGGCAAATTTCCATAATCGTGTCGAAATACTGATTTCATTTATTTTCTCCATTCCACATCGGTGAAAAAATGATTGACATTACAATACTTAATATCGAATGACCTGTATCGGATAACAATTATCTCAAAAATTAACGGATTTTAAATAAGAGAATTTTACTATTAATTTTTTCTTTCTTCCCTTTACTTTCCATTCTTCTGTCTCGCACAATGCTTAGCTTGGTGGTTGACATAGAGATAGGGTTCGGTGATAATTATGGACCAGAGCAATCTGATGCATATAGCTGTCGATATTACACGTTATGTCTGCACAACGTCCGTAATCAATACTCACGCCATCCGAGAGACGCCATAATTAATTTCGTAGACCGAAATCTGAGACGCGCTATTACCGCCGTGCACGTTCGCCGTTCGGCAGTTTATAGCTTTCGGTTTGTAACACACGTACGTGCAAGGATGTCGCCTGTACGGGCTAGTCGCCGAGGTTTCGCCGATAAGACGGGAATCACTTTATCAGGTCCTTACTTAGGGCCAGGAGACAAGGGCGCTAAGATAAGCGCACGTCGGATTCGCGACAGTGTAAGGGAGCAGTATCGCTTTCAACGATAACGGACTTTATTAACGAGAAGCACGCGAGCAAACGAGCTCGCAGATAGACGATCCATGTGTCAACGCACTGTTAAAAGTGCCTCTTGCCCTACCATTACGTGCAATGTCCCTTCCACAGTTGTCAGAATTACCAGATGTTAAAACTGTGTCATGTGGATAATTCTCAGTGTCTCTTTCTCTCTTCTTTTTTCGAAGGAAATTTAATATTTCATGATTTTTTAATCCCCTCGGAGCGTTATAAAATATCTACACTGTAAAAGGAAGTTCTTGCCAATTTAAACTAGGATTTTGATTATTTAAATTGATAAATATTTACGTCTCTGTTTCTTTTTTACAAATAGTTTGTAAATATACTATCTTTAAAAATGTTTTATATTTTAGTTTTATATTTAATTCTTATTTTGGTAAATAAATCTGTTATCGTTGTGTTATTATCGGTTTTTCAGTTTTACATTTATTTATCATTGACTGCGTGCAAATTTGCTTTTCACCTCGTAGAGTGCGGAATTTGTTTATAGAGTTTATAAAGAGAAAATAATAATTTTCTTGTAAAGTGTTATCATTACGTTAATATTGAGCGAGAGAGACATAAAAGTAATTAAAAGTTTGACATGTTGATGAGCTTTTCAGACACGACGCGCCATGACATTGTTCATCATTCCGTAAGCGTCTCGACGTCGGCGTGAAACTTTATAAAAAAAATCATTCGTCGCCTCGTTTGTCACACAAGAATTTCGTTGCAATTACGCTCGTACGTTGTTTATGTACGTATACTCATGATACTTCGCTGACAAATTTATTGTCGCTGCCGGAATTCTAGATGCTTGGAATTACTCACTGCTTTGTTGCATCATGCTGCATAGCGGACGAAATTCTAATTTAATAAACACGATGAAGAGACGTGGCATTAACAGCGGCGCGTATGTCAGTCATTAGGTGAATCCACTTAAGATCGACATAAATCGAAAGAAACAGCGTAATTGTCGCAGCTTATCGCAATTCCACGAAGAATCTTTGTTGGCGAGTATTATTTCCCGAGATCACTTTTCGCGATCAAATCTATAGAAAATGCAGCATCCGACGTTTCTCATTCATCGTCTATATCTGCATTCCGCACCGTAATATCCCGTTGAAAATATGGCGGAGAAACGCTGGATATTGATGTACTGGATAACTTTGTGAATAAAATATCTAACGGATAAATATTTCGAGACACGTATAGTGACAAGTAATAACGCGCAGCGCGTATATAATAACGCGAGATGTGCTTTTCGGCAGAGTCGACCATGTGGCGAGAAATATCATCATCTCTGTCTCCTTTCCTCGCCCCTTTTACCACGAAGAAATTTCACGCGGGCCGCAATTAGACGTGGTGTATTCCACAAACGCGCTCATAGTGTAGAAGTAATTAAAAGTTTCGTTCATTGACGGCGTTCCGCGCCTGGAATATACTGACGGCGGCGTCCCGACGCCGACGATACGCCAAAGGCGGCGCGATCGTCGCAGATGTTAAAATTGTTTGCTGTGAACACAAGTTGCAACGCGCAACGAAAATTGCACGAGGTAATCTCGCTGATAAGGTACACGTCGAAATGTGCGAATGCGAGCGGATTATGAATTTTTACAGTTTTGCACACATACATCCTATTATTCACGCACTTGTCTTTTAATTAAAGGATAGTGCAATTTATTGAGTTTCTTTTGGGGATAGCCAAGAGAATAGCAATTTTTTCATCATATTTTCCTTTTATACTTCAATTTTATCTTATTTTTCATTTTTTATTTCAAATTTTAGTTTATATTTTCTTAAATGAATATTTACATATCATGAGAAAATTATTTACATTCATGGCGCATTAGGATAATGATCCATTTGAGAGGCATATATCGTCATCGTTGAGTAAAACAGCCAAATCTTGCGAAAGCATATCTAAAATACTACGAATCTGGAGATTCCGTTTGAATTTCCGACGTGGCGTCGTTAAAACTTTCTCAAGCAAAAGAAAGTATGACGGTCCGTCGGAAGCATCGACGAAGTTCTCGGACTCACAGCTAATATAATAATGACACGATAACGCCAGTTCTTTTCTCATGCGGGCAAAAGAACGTCTTATGAAGAATAACGAGGACTCGCAGAAGAACGCTTTAATTCTGAACGATTTCGAGTCCGACTTGCCGGAATCGATTTATCATGTTCTTCTGCGATATTGAACAGCCGTGAAACTTTGGTCATTGTTTCAACGATTTTTACATTTTATCCGCAAGAAATATCGCTGCAGCGCAAAATGACCGAAACCGTGAAATCCGAATTTGCGATAATTATTATGCGATCTTGACTAGAACAAAATTTCTATTTTGTAATTAATTATCTATAATTTAGTTTGTATAAATGTATAAACTAATTTTAATTTTCTCTATTGAAATATAATAGCCGCATTAGAATGAAAAAACATTATTTTTCATTCTTTAATAATGCATAATAATGCATCTTTAATTAATTTTTCTTTTAATATTTGTCGCGTACTTAACACTATGCGTGTTGAGATTGTAATTGGCTATCAGATAATAATTTCCAAGTCGAAGTTCTTAAAATTTGTCACCGACATCATTGTAACGCGTTGCGCGCGGGCGGGGCTGCATTATCAGTAGTCGAATCTATGGTCGATATTCACGATAATGTCGACCGGTATGACGCGGCGTGGGGAAAAAAAAAAGACGAATGGTAGCAGCGAAAAAGGGGAGAAACGGGAAAAACGAGGAGCGAAAAAGCATCGCTCGGCGATGGCCGTGTGGAGCCACAGGTATCCCGCAGAACTGTGCGACCCTCAGCCGGCCTACAGGTCGTTCCAGAGACCGTCGAGCCACCTCGTCTCTGTCTGTCTTCTTTCCTCGGTTCGGGGATTTATTGCCGTGCATCATCTGTCAAGCGTGCAAAAAGAACACGCAATAAAAGCATGAAAATATCGCTGGAAAATTATCGGAATAATTTGACGATAGCAAGCTAATAAATAATATACTTTTGCACAAGTATTTCTCCTTGAGAAGCTCTTGCACTTCACTTAGCGCATTATTCTCGCGGAACGTAACGACGTGCGCCTCATCATTAGTACCTGCGATTGTGGATCGAGTTCAACGAGATTCTCGGTACATGTGTACACGTGCACACACATAAATACACCGCTGAATGTTGCATCACGTATCTTGAGATACTTTGAGATACAATAGCGCCGCGCGTTAAACGAGGAGCGATTAAATGCGCCGTGCTGTCTCGCGCGAGTGAACGAGCCGTCTCGCCGATACTTGTCGCCATAGATCCGCAAATCGACGAGACTTTTCTTGTTTGCGCGGCTACTTTTTTAATAAATTAACTGTCCCGCACTCGCCTTTGCTCCGACCTTCTGTCATCCTCGCATGCCGCCCTTCTCGACAAGGCTCTCTCTTTCTCTTCATCCTTTCTCGTCTACGTGAAAGGTCGGGCTAGGTGTACATTCGAGCATTAGTATGAAAATACTTTTTTATAATTTTAATGCATGATATCAGCTTACAATTTTGTGGCGCTCCGGATCGTTTTTTAATGCTAATAAGCAACGGGAATGTGAATAAAAATTATTTAGTTATTTGAGTTCTCGAGACACCTGCATGAGGCTTGATTTGCACGTGAAAATAGAAAGAAGATATAAAATTTGGAAAATGTACATCCTGAGACGTTTACAGCGATACTTCCGGGACAGACGGGAACACTTCCCACCTCCCGCTGAATACGGCGCAGTACCGATAAAGTTGTTCACCACGTTTCCTCCTAAACGGCGTCCTTTTATAACTTGGTAGCTGCATTTATCATTATCGCGGTGCTCCGTCGCGGAAGAAGAATACCAACGAAGAGAGACGCTGACAGTGCGACGAGAATAAATAGGCGTGGGGTGTCCTTTTCCTTAAATCCACCCCTGCTCGCGCCGCGGCGTATGCGCGTGCCATGCTCGCCCGAATACCCCCTCGACCCGCCGCAGTATTGATCCATACGGCCATCCCTCACGCCGCACTCCACCGGTTCCACCATGCCGCGCGTGTTGGGGCGATGGTAGGCAGCAGCGACGCGATGGCAATGGGGAACGCGGCGGGTTGAGAGTGCCAGGACAGAGGCAGGAGGTTGGCGGGGCTGCTGGGGGAACCCAAACCGAAACTCCAACCCCGCAAACTGAACCGAGCCTCCCCCGTGGTTCGCTCTTTGCCCTCCTCGGCCACACCATCCCGTTTCATCCCTCCGGCTCATACCAACACCCACGTGAACACCAATATGTACACGATGCGATTGCGCAGGTGCCTGTGTGTGTATGGTATGTGCATATACGTATGCGGATGTGTGAGCTTTCTGTACATGCGAGGGCACGTAAACTGAGAAATGCGTGGAGTACGAGAAGGTACAGTATTTATGAAATTGAGGTGAGTGAGTAAAAAGACAGCTGGTTTTTCCATTGTGTACGATCGGTCTGCTATGAAAGAAGTATAACTCGGGCTTAAAGGTAATCGTCGAAGTAAATGCACTTTGCGCGCAAAGTAATTCTTACGCGTAGATTTGTTTCGTGAATAGTTCGATTTATGATTTTCAAGTAGCACGTAAAGGGCAAAATATTTTTTTCCACTTCTGCAATAACAATCTCAACTTCTATGTTTATGTCAAACTATTCGTGATACCATAATCTTGTAATATTATGCGGCGGAGAATGTTTCAATGGAGATTTAAACTGCCTCGCTTTCGTACGAACATGATAAATCTCTCCTCTGCGTTTCAAAAATCCATTCACCCCACTCGCACTCGCCTGCACCGTGACATTCGGCATGGCTGCGTGTCTCACCGACTGATGAGAAAATGAGAAAGGGCGGCCGCGTCGCTGGTCGTGGGGATGGTGGTGGTGGCGGCCACGAGGGGTGACAGAGCGAGAGTGAAAGCGAAAGCCGAGGAGAAGCGCGACCCGCGCGCACGTTTAACCCCCGAAAAAAGAAATTCATCGTGAATCCACTTTGAGAGAGAAAGCGAGCTCTCCGCGGGGCACAAAGGGTCGAAGAGTATTGTTTACTCTGACGTGAGGGCAGGACGCGGGGGGGGGGGGGGAGTGCAGCGGGGGTGGCTACGGGATGGGTTGACTGGAAGAAGAGAGGATCGCGGAGAATTCGACCACGCGATAAAGGGATGACAACAGTGGCTCGCTCGAATTGGCAGAGTCAGACTTCCGTCCCCTTTCTCGCTTTTTCTTTCTTTCTCTTTCCCTGTCTTCCTTTTTTTCATCCCTTTTTATTTAGCGGATGAAAAGCGCGCGGACGGACAAAAACAAGGGATGAACATCGACGATTCGAATTGAGGCAGCCAATTGTACATATTCACCGAGGTCTTTTGTCCTTCGCGTTTCCTTTTGCCACATGAGATGCTTCCTCCCCGGAAAATTACTTATTAGATACTACGACGACGAACAAGCCCTTTGATCAAAACGCTATGAGTTCTGTTCCGCTTATCGCGAACCCAAGTGTGTCACCCCCGCAGTGATCTCATTGCGAATTTCGCAATTGTGGCAGTGCTTGGTATTGTTCCCCACGATGATTGTGGCACTTAAATTTAAGGTCGTTACGAGAACGGATTAAAACACCCTTAGTTTAAATTAATTTCGAAGATCTATATTCTGATCTTAAGGATGCTATAAGAAATAATTAAGTAAATTACTCGTTATTATTTTTGGCGATTATTATTTTAGGCGGTTATTATTTTAGGAGAAATATTTCTCCTAAACTTTTAGGAGGAATATTTCTAGATGAAACATGAACGTGGAATTATGCAATAGTAAGTTAGCCACATTTGATCTTATGCAAATGCAAAAAGCTGAAGTTTAGTTTATTAAACATCTCGAGCAACTCTATCTTCATTTCGCATAAACTCTTATTTCTCCTAATTGCTCCGAATATTTTGATATAAACTTTCTACAGTATGACATAAAAGCAATTTGATACAATAACGGAGAGAAGCGAAAAGTGGATAGCGGAATTTCTAAAGAACTGGTCGTCGTATTTATTCATGAAGTTCTTGCTTCGTGAACTCATTCAGGCAACAATAATTAACGCGGAATTGCTTGTAGAGGCTCTTACATTTGTCAAGCAAAAAATCATCACTGCTGTATTGTCGCGGGATATTGTGAAGTCGATTTTTCCATAATACAAATTTAATTTTGTCAACCTGTCGAAACTGGTTAGATTCTCGCGTTGCACATTCGTTCCGGTAATTACTGCGGACTTAACTGCTCTTACGTGAGCTTGATTACTTCGGCTTCGGAAAGTAAATTTGCGATAAGGTAAACGACCACTTTGAGTCAGGTGAAAAATGAAGTCCCATTACAAAACTTAGTTGATTAAAGTCTACATAACTTTTTAAATCCGTTGAATAAACGAGAAAGTTTAGTCAAACTCGCAAACTGTCGCATCTCTTAAAGGGAACAATATCTTTATCGATACGCAATATTAAATTTTCTCTTTTGTTCTGCGTTTTTCGTTTGGGATACCACGTTTTGGATCTGGCTGCGGTTGAGAGACACTGGTTCAGAGAGAATATCGATTGCAAGCCTCATTTCGGCAGCCGATATTTATGTAACGTCCAGAACGCGCGTGTCAACGAATGATTGTGCTGATCCGTCATATTAATGCAATCATTTATTCGGTCGACTGTTGTTTCAATGGCTTTACAATCTGTCGTCGAAATTGTGCTGTATCGATGCGGTGGATCGATATACAGCACCGTGAGGCCGATTGTTTTTATGTATGAACCGGCGATTGTGGAGCGCGGAACCGCTGCCATCTGCTAAATCGGCGCATACATTAGACCGATGAAACACGTCGTTCGAATGTAAGCGGGGCATGCATATTTATAAGCGTCGCCTTTCCGTCACCGTGACGAGTGGCTAATTTCACCGTCATTTTTGCCGGAAGAGCCTCGAATTAAGGCGAGAGATTACGCGCGAGGACAAGAGATCGCGTCGCGCATTTAACAATCAAATGCGCACGACTTATTTCCATCTCACGTCAAATGGGAATTTTGTGTTGAACGAATAAAGAGATCGAACAGATATTATCTATCAAACGCAGTGCTAAATGGAGATAAAAACGAAAAACGATTGTTTCTTCTGCGACAAGAGAACGTTTGCGCGAATAAATGTCGATGAAAGTCTCAGCTTCTCAAAAAAGTGACGCTTTTATGTTAAAAGAATTTTTCTGGCGAGCTCTTATGCAAGCTATTTTACACTACTATTTTTACTTTTATATATATATATATATATATATATATGTATATGTATATGTATAGTATTATATTATAATGAACGACATGTACTATAATTTACATAACATGAGTGTTACAAGTCTAATTAATTAATACCAATGCGGTGTACTATGTTATTGCAACATTACTCAACGTGACCAATTTTACCGCATTATATATCCGTTAACGTGTAATGCGAATCACCGAACTGGTAACGCGATCGTTAGATGAACAAAATAAACTAAAGTTTTTCATGCGTGAATTCTCGATACAAACATTTCATCGATATCCATCAAAGGATCGGCGACGGCTTGTTTCGGGGGTAAATCGCATCGACAGCTAATACCGCCGTGCTGCGCAGTCGGCGTAATAAAAAATAAGCTGGAATTAAGATAAAGCGATCGTGTCGGATTGATCGAGACGCGTTGCATCACGGACGGTCGATGGTTCCGGGAAGCTAAATTGGAGCGGCTTGTAACGGACGTTCGGCACGGTTTTAACCGCAGTCGGAGAGTAACGGCTGTCCTATCGGTAATAAATTGCCTACTCGTCTCCGAGCAACTTCGAGAGCAGTCAGAATCCTCCCTGAGGTTTTATCTTACGTCTACGTAAACGAAATGTTCCAGGAGAGCAAGAAGATCGAGAGAAAATTGGCGAAGTCTTAACGACATTCCCTTTTTCTAATTTAAGAGTACGATCTTATTTCTTCTTAAATGGAAAAGAGAATGTAGGGTATTTTTACGGCACTTGTAATATTTCTAATACGTTACAGTATACTTGAATACTTGTAAATAATACTTTACGTTGGAGTCTTAAGAGTACTCCTGCGTCTATTCTAGCAATTTTGAAGCTTGCTCTGCTAAAATTGGAACACTTTATAACGATCATGTTGAATTTCTCGCGTCGTGAACTCGTGATGATGAGACGAAAGGATCGATTGTATCGGACGCCACGTTTCCCACTAAATTGCACGGAATAAATAGGGGCGGAAGTGAATGATTTATCGATTTAATATCCAGCTTGCGGTCCCTTTATTCCGCTCTTCGG
The DNA here is from genome assembly GCF_003672135.1 of Ooceraea biroi. NCBI lineage: Eukaryota > Metazoa > Arthropoda > Insecta > Hymenoptera > Formicidae > Ooceraea > Ooceraea biroi. Next base: position 7,675,616 of record NC_039506.1, read on the forward strand.
AAATCGCTGAATTCTCAGTGAATTCTTTTGTCCCGCAAATAAGCGCATTAATCGCTTACGCTTCGCTCATTAACGCGCCGGGGCGACCACGGACATTGCGGATCGTCGCTTTAGCTTTCGCTCTCGCATTTGCGACCCTAGCCCACGCGAGGCGCAACCCCGTGCTTATCGTCGTAGCGAGATCTGTTATTGGATTTCCGCCCGGTTGAGCCTTTCACCCATCTTCTCGTCCGCTGACGACGATTAGAAGGGACGATCCTGAAATGCACTCTGGCGACGATCTGATCCGAAGATACTTGAGGACAGCTTCGTCGTAGGGAAGCGTGTAATATGACGGGGTACATAATCAAAGTCGATAAGGGTGACAAGATGTAGAAAGACGCGCTGCACCTTCACGATGAACTGCCTTAATCTGCCGTTCTTTGACTTTATGCTAAAGACAATTTTCGTAGATTACTTTTATAATATATATTCATAAATTCTCTCTCTTTCTCTCTCTCACATTATTTTGTTAAATTTTTCGAAAAAGTTTGTCGCTCTTATATCCTTTTTAAGAGAACTTTCTCAAAAGTCTTTTGCTCGTCACGCGGCAAAAAATAAATTTATCGGACAGCCAAGATTGACTCATATAGCGAAGAAATATTTTGCACATGCTCGCGTAACTTTCATGGCCGAAACTTTATTTCGCTCGATATTTACAGTATTTTAGGGTTGAACACAAACTGAGCTCAAGGCCGATGTTTATCAGACTCGGTGCTCGTGCAATACGAACTCTTGTACAAACGTATCTTAAATCGAGGTCGTTCATTCGCCCCGAGACGAAAATCCCTCGAAATTTCTGCGTCGGATCCGGCGTGGATTTACGAGATTGCGGCGGGTGGACCGGCTTAAATCGAGAAAATTGGCTTCGGGAATGCCGATTACGAGACTCTTGACCTCGCGCGAGAAAGAGCAAGAGGGAGGAAGGGGAAGAAGGGGCGCGGAACGTCATGTCTGGCTATTCGCAAAACGGGGACCATCTCCGGACATCCTGTCGCCTTCGGATTGGCTTCGTTAACGCGAATTGTTCTGCCAAGAACGTAACTACGTCGTACATCAAGGCATAAACTACTCATGAGAGTAGCAGAAGCGCACGAGACGTTAATCCGTTCACGTATAATGAGATACGCATGTCTTGTTGTAACTTAATTAATGATATTCTAAAGAAGTTAATTTTCTTCCACTTATACAAGAGAAAGTAGTTTTGCCTCAATACGAGTACTTTTAATATAATTTTATACGATTACATTATTCACTTTAATGATTACTCCAAAAGTTGGAAGACGTGAAACTTTCTTGTGAAATTTTAGCATATGTTCCATCAAACTAAAAGGTTTACTGAAACAACACGTTTCAAAAAAAATCATCGAAAAGATAACGTGCTAATACATTAGATTAGTCGAAATATTGCATAACTTGCGCAAAATCAATGTGCAACGGCTAATTGATCAAAGCCGTGATGTATTGTCCCATCGCCTTCAAGCTTTGGTGTTAACATCAACGTTACACCATGAAACTATGAAATTCAACATTGATGTTACGAAACTTGTCGAAAAGCTGCGCTAGATCGCCGCCGTTTCGTGTATGCAAATTAACCGGGAAGAAGTGAGCAAGGGGGTGAACGAGCAGAATATATCCATTAAGAGTATGGAAATTCTGTCCTTATGGATACTAAATGTAGATCCTCGAAGGTCGGTCGGGTGTTATGGATCTGCGAATTAAGATTCCCATACCTCCTGCAGGACGCACGTTAAATAGAACGTCCGGTAATTTATAACCGACGGGGAAAGGGCGGAGGCAGGGGTCGTAAGCCGTCGATTAGGATTATCCGTGGATTATCTTCCGGTTCCGTCTGTTTCTCCGCGTCTACGCCGACGATGACGATGGAGTTGGCGGCGGCATTTCCCCCCTTCATTTTCCACCGTGGCTTCTCTCTCTCGCTCGACCGCCGCGCGAATTTCTCACCCCGCATCCTCGGGTGAAACTCGTAAATTTACGGGGATGATATCTACTCGCTGCACGTTGGAAGCTGCAACGTGTTTCTCGCATTATCCGTTACCGCCGCTGCCGAGACGAAATTAACTTTCTTGCGCAACACTTTTAAATTACCACCGACCCGAAATTGCCCCGTTCGTGTCGAGATTGATTAAAATATCTCTATCGCGGCTGTCTCGACGACAAGAAAGCATGGCCGACGAGATTTTCTACGGATGGGACTTGTTAGTTTGTCACCTGTCGACTAACAGTTCATTTAATCAAGATTCTGTCTACGAATAGCATTACTTAATCTTATCTTTATTGGTTCTTATATATTTTATTCCTATTTTCCCTTCCTCGTAATTTTCTCATACGTTTTTTAATTCCGTCGAACTAATAACTGATTTGATATTGGGGCGACCTGTTGCGTTAGAAAAATGATCTCAGGAATTCCACCTTCATCGTATGGAAAAAGATTGGATTATCCGAGCTTGATATATTATAAGTATACTATAATTTTGTATTTACAGTTTTTCATGTATTATATTATATTATTTCATGTATTATATTATTATATTATTTCATGTATTATATTATATTATATTAATTTATTTCTCGTAACGCGGAAATAATGGAAATATATGAAAATATAAAAATAATACCGAAAGAATTAACGACCTCAGCTCAACTGATTAATTAAACCCTCTCCTCTGGCTGACCATGTTCGTTTCGCCACATCGCTAAATCTCGGGACTTACCAAAATTGCCGTGGCGACGGTACTAATTTAATTCGCCGGAGAGGATCCATTTTATTTGCGTTTACTTTAGCCGACTCCGGGTGAGCCTCGCCCGCCGGGATAGCTAAATGTTTTCTCCTCGTAAAAGATAGATTGAAATTGCGAGCGAGCAGCGGGAGGCGGACCGCGCCGCGCGATGAAGATGGAAACGCGACGGCTTATCCACGACCTCGATATCGTCGTCGACCCTCGACGACATTCCCCCGGGTATACACATCCGCATCTGCTTTTCGCGAACAGCACACGTGAGATGTCTGTCGATACGTTTTTCCGAGTACAACTGCCACCGAACGGGCTTGATTCCGCGCGATAATCGTCCGGGGAAATAACTCGCGCCGGTGCCACCGACGATTGTAACGTCGGATGCATCTCCCGTCGAGATGAATATTAAAAATGGAAATGGAATCGGACCGCGCGGAATTCGGACGCTTTGTTTCTCATTAAACATTTTCCAGCATTGCACGCTGGAAACGCCTCCCGTTGTCGAGCACGACGTTTTCCACCCGATGTCCAGCCGGTAAAATACATTGATACCCCCCTATCCTCCCTCGCCTGTCTACCCGGCTAGAATTTCTCGCGCAGTGCGAAATGGTAAGATCAACTCGTCCGATAGCGCTTATGTCGCGAACCGACCGTTCTCCTGATGGACCATCGAATCGATTCGGCGGCTGAGCGTGCGGAATCGGCGTAGGTGGCAATGGCGGCCGGTGAAAATTGCGCAGCCGAAGAGAAAACGTTCCTCCTCTCTCTTTCCTTCTCTTGGCCAGCTCTCTTTTGCACGGCGCGGGAAAGCAGTCGCCGACGCTCGAGGCGTTTCCAATTTCCTACAATGTGGTCTTATATATCGAGAGAAATGCTGCGCGAGAGAACTGATCCCCGGCCGGCAAACGCCGCGCGCCGTTGTTGCCACGGAAGTCCGAGATTAAATTGAAAACAGACTTGTGGAAAAAGGAGGAAATGCGGCAGTTATTTCACCAAGGTGCGCGGCACACACGGATGACAAAGACGACAAGAACGACAAAGACGACGGAATCCATGATTCACGTACGAGATTTTATTCGCTCGGATCACGGCAACTCGCGTAAGTAATCCGTACGTATGGATGGTCCGGGTTCTCTTTGAGAGAGATTTGAGTCGGGTCTGTTTCTGTATCTTTCTGTGCCTCACGCGTACGTCGACATACTTCTGAATCCCTTAGGCTCCTACACGTGCCATTCCCTTCGCATTTCTCTTATCTGAACAGCCAATTAAATAAGCTGAAGCGAGCTATACTACAGTTGATTGCACAAGAACTGAATAAAAGCATGTATTTTATAATAGAATATAGATAAACAGGAAAAGTAATTTTTTTATACGCTGTGTATAATATTTTTGATATCATTTATTCGTTAAACTGTTTTCTATATATATGCAATTCTCATTTGTTCACGTAATTAGTTGTCAATTAAATTCTTTTCGTTTTTCTCAACGTGTTTTGATAATGTGCATATTTTTCAGTTATTTTGTTCGGTAGAATATTGCAGTATTTTTTGTTAATCGGTAAGCACATTGTTTACGCATTATCTTCTGCAGCAGTAATCAAGCATTTATTGTCTGGTATCTGCGTTATTATCTTTTTATGAACTATCGTCTACTTTCAACCTCGTCTACTCTAGAGACAGATATTTCCGAGATTACAAGTCTACCGTCTTTTTATTTTTGCCGGAAAGTCTTTTATCTTCGCTTTTTCCTCTTTCCGAGAAGCTATTTCGATATTCGCAAGTAGCTATATCAATTACATACTTTAGATCAAGAGCATTTTGTTATAAATAGAAAACTAGTGGAAATAGTTTTCCTCTCTTTAATCTAACATCATTTGTAATTTATAGAAGGAATAATTGAAACGATCCCGATATTCGCGGAAGCACGTTTCAAGCATTTTCACGAATCAGTCAATATCGATCCTTTACTCAGAAGGACTTAACATCTCTCCATTTCAGTGGAACGCCTTCGGGGCAATTGCTCCCCTTTTTAGAGGAAACCACCGCGGATAATTCACGGATGCTGGTGACAGAGTGTATCCGAAGGAGGAAACGAAATATTATCGATACCACTGCGCGTTTCGACGCCGAGAAAGAGAGAACCGATGCGGAATGTCGCTTGTCGAGGACACATTCATAGAATAACCGCGGCAATTTCGTCATTTCTCGATTTCGCCGACGTCTGTCGACAGTTTAATCTAGGACTTCCTCGCGCTCAGGGCACTCGTCTTTCCTTCGAGCCGCGCTCTTCTCCCTCGCCGCACAAAGCCACATTGTAGGAAATTGGAAAGTCTGCCGCTGACAGTAGAATCATCTTCCTCATGATCGCGCCGACACGCGCCGACCTACATCTTCATAGTCTTATTCTTGTTTCCTTGGATCGATCTGGACCGCGCGCGAGGATACTCGCTCCTGCTCGCTCGCTCGCTTTCGCGTGCGTAGATAATACGCTGCCATCTTTTCTCTTGGACTCACGTCCGTCTCCGATTCAATCCTCGGGTTCTCCACGCCCGTTTTGCTCGCGCAAAAGCCAGCAGTGCCGCTTGCCTAACCGCGCCCGTCAGTTTGCGCGACTTGTACTCTCTTCTCCGGTCTTCCCCCGTTCTTCGTAAGTGGGACGAGAGGTTTCCAATCTTGCTGTCAATATCTCATCTTTACAGCAAGAACGTGATTCAAAGCCGAATATCGTGCTTTGCTGTTTTTCTTCGCATTCAATGCATTACTGCATTCATCTTAATCTCTCTACTTCTCGTGTCCTCGAAAATTCTTTTTTACTTTATAAAAATCATAATTTAATGCAACAATGACATTATGAAGTTTTTGCATACTTAGAAAGCGCCATTTTCCACATAAGAAAACTTTTTATTTATATTAGCACTAACATCTTCAAAGGTGACAGAAATTCCTCGGGTAAAAATGTCTCTCTTCATGTTGCGTTTCTTCTACTTTAAATTTTATTGAGAGATGCTGGTGAAGAAATCGTACGGTCGAGAATATATTTAGATCAATTTAAAGAGCTATTATGAAAGTTAGGGACGAAGGGACGAAAGGTAGAGAAAAAGGGACCAAAGTACTTGCTCAGATGTAATCTTGCATATACACACGCACACGCTCTCATACATCATTCAGATCATGCGTGTACTTTGTCGAATTTGTTTTCGAAAAGGCAGTCGCACGAGATTGGGTGAATGTGAGAAATGTGTGAGAGAGAGAGACCGACAGAATAGCTCTGTTGTAGAGTGGAGGACTCTCGCTCGTAATACTAAATCAATATCTGGCGGTAGGGTGACTCGTGTACAGGGTGTTTCGAAAGTAGCCGTCGCCACTCGTTGGCTATTGATCTTCCATCGATGGAACATTCACATTGGCCAAACAAATCATATCTGAATCATAACAACCCCATTGCACCGCTAAATTATTCTATCGTAATTATGTGCATATATCGAATTATTATTGTAATGATTGTTTGCATCTTTTGTCTTGGTTGTTTGGATTGTTTTTAATAACGCATCGAGAAAGATGGAATAGTCGTTTTAATATAGTCTTCTAGTTTACGTTTGCCGAATCGAATTGTACACTCAACATTGAGGATCGGCCATTCAGGTATTTATCCTAGCGATTATCGTGGATAATACCGAATACGGACGGCTTATTTGCCGGAGAAATGCACGATCGATCCATTTCGCCTATGGGAATGGTGGCCGCGTCTCGGGACAGCCGCTGGTATCGGCCAACCGTCTGCCGGAATATCGGATCCCGTAATTCTGCATTTTTATAGCCGTTTTTGCCGAGTGACTCACGTGAGCTCCCGCTCCCGCTGGATCATGGGCTCGATTCGATTCCGCATAGTAACGGGAAGGATAAATGCACCTGTCGGTCTGTGCCGTCTGCAAAATCAATTTATAGACTGCCATTAGAAGGACTGATGATGCCGGCTCACGCATGACAAACGTCGCGCTTTCACGGACCGCGAATCGTCGAAAATCGCTGGCTCAGATCCGAGAGATCCCGCACTCGTGCTGTAATGGGATTTATGCATTCATAATCGACATCGCGGCCTATAACAGGCGATAATATCAAAAGCGACTGTGTCAAGGGAATTTTTATTGCGCGTTTCGCATGTATTCTTGCGCTTATATAAATAATATCTATAATACAATATGCAATATTAAATATATAAATATAGCTATAATATAGTTAAAAATATATAATGATACTTTTTCATGTTATCACGTATAGTTACATTTTGGAGACAGATCCATCGAGGCTGCAGAAATGTGCTTTCTCTTGATGACACTTGTCCTTTCATCGAGCTAAACGCGGCGCCGCGATATCCGTCATCCTACTTCCAAGCTGTACACTGGACAAACGTGCGACAGCTCGAGATACCATGATGTGTTAACTGTAATAGAAATGAATTTATAGATGACGTATCAGAGAAACAGGACGTGTGCACACGCATACGTACACGTTGTATGTCCTTGTCGTCGTTGTTGATTCGAAAGCACATGCTGCTTTCGCGAGGCACATCTCGTCTCTCTTGTCGCAGGTTTTCAAAGTGACGTACCACTGTTCATAAAATTTAATGGATCTCCGTACAAACAGTATCACCGATATTGCACACTCTGTTCCTCTCCTCCTCCTGCTCCTTCCACCCCACCCTGTCCGTCCCATCAGCGTTAGTAAAGCCGTTCGCTATTAAAGTCGTCGTCGCAGTGTAAACAGGAGCTCACAGAATAGGAAAAGGGATATACCAGAAACTTTCGTTGAACTTCGTCGAGAGAGTTTTTTCCTTTCCTTTTTCACCTAACTTCCTGCCCCGGGAGACAAAAGGGCGAGGCGGGAATTAGGGGGACGGTGACGGCAGTCACGTGCTGGGCGTTACGTACTGGACCCCATTCAGCACGTCGCTACATGCGCCCTTTACGTATCGCGCACGAGAAGCATATTGTCGCGCCGACTGACGTCTGCGTTATGAATGTGTTGGATTATTGTGGAAATGCGACGCGGAATAGGAAAATCGTGGGCGAACATTGCGGAAGTTGCGGTGTTGTAGTACAAGAGAGGATTGCTGTATGTATATCCATGTGCCCCACTTTCGAAAAGCATTTCTGTATTAATCTTCTTCTAACTCGAAGTTAGCGGATAGTTCATTTAAAAAAAGGAAAAGAAATATGTGATGACAATGTATAATAGATTAGTAGGTTTCGAAATGCGAATACAATTCTTGATCTTGTACAATGATATAATATAAGTACGTTAAATAATGATATGCCAATTCTGTAAATGTTGTTTGTTAGAAATGTCAAATTAGTTTTTAATTGAGATAAAAATATATATATGTTTTTTCAAAATTCGCTTATAGTGCGACCGAAATCAGGAAGTATCGCATTAGTATTGTAATGGTGTGTCGCGTGACAAAAGCCTGAGGTTTTGCACGGACACCCTGTATCAGAAGGGCTTGTTGTTCGCAGTCTGTACTCATGGCTACCCTCCTCGTGCTCGTGCAGTTAGTCACCCTGTAGACCCTCTTCTCCACCCTCGATTTTTCCGTTCCACCCTCGCCGACTAATACAGAGTGGCCCAAAAGCGCGCGCGCTCCGTCGCGCCCTTTTTTGCGGAGCAAAGCTGCGTCGATCTGGCGGAAATTTGACAGTGATTGTGACGCGATTGGAAATGAATTGAGCCGACGAATATCCTTTTCCCTCCCCTTCCCTCCCTCCAAAAAAATGGTAGAAAAATAGAGCTTTTTGAGATAGCTTTAAAGCGCGGTGGTCGGTGCGCAACGAGGCCGCAGAATTTATTGGACAGATTCCATCGGTTTTTCTTAATCCTATTGGCTGGATATTAACCGCCGGTCAAAATGCGACGGTTCCCGCTCGTGGATTCCGAGAGATACGGCCAACAAAATATATCGATAAAATTGCGCGACCATGAATTCACGGCGAATATCGGACGTTATCTTCCCGTGTCGAAGTTCCATCTATTCTGCATATAAGGAAAGTTTGCGTCTTCAATCCACGTTCCCGCGTTTTTTCCTTTCCTCGATGCCATTGTGCATGTACAGGTCGATCGAGGGGAGTATCTTGGAAGGAGGTTAAACAAGTCTTAGGGAAATTTCAGGGGTGAGAGCCCGATTTCCACCCCTTCGGCCGCTTCTCTTCCCGCGGACGTGGCGGCCCACCCTCCGTGCACTTAGTCATCCTCCCCTAACCTCGTTTTCCGCCCCTGTTGATGGTACAGGACGGCCCAAAGGGGACTAGCCCCCCGAAGCTGTTCTCAGCGGCATCGAGGCATCGCGAGAAAATACGATATCCGGGGTATTCGCCGCGTTTCGGTCCTGCAGCCATTTCCTCTCCTTAACGTCCCTCCGCGTCGTTTCACCTCGGTCGCAACATAACGGTCCAGCTTTACCGTATTTCTCTCGCAGGACAACGGCCTCGGATTACAAGGAGATGTTTTTGCTTTTTCACAATGGTATTTTTTTTACGTGTCACGTATATCGTACCTGGCTTTACGTTAAAGGTGGTTTTCGTTCCGATTACTCGGAATTACGAGAGCGCTGTTACGAATTAACGAGAAAACCACGGTTCATGTAATCAGCGTAAACTGGTTGATTATCAGGCTGGTTATTTAACTCAAGTATATGTATAGACTAATTAGTCGTTTTCCATTTTCCACATTAACCAGCTAATTTATTATCAGTTATGAACCATTGCGCGTCGTATCAGAACGTACTCTTGAAACAACGCGCGCGCTATAATAGCATATATAATATATAATAATTGCATGAAATAATAATACCGTCCACGAAGACAAATCTCTTTTTTCTCTCTTTCTCTCTCTCTCTCTCTCTTTCTTTCCTTTTATGTAGAATATTGTGCCAGTAAAATATTTGCACGAGAGATGAACGAGAACACTCAAATCAGCACAAAAGTATTTACACAACTCGTAGTCGTTAAACGTAGTAACGTTAAAAGTAACATTAGAGAAATTATATAATTAATAATAAAAACTAGACGAAATAACTTTATTTTTCTCTGCGATCTCTCGAATTATAGGATGATTGAATGATTCGAATAATGATCCGAATTTGAATTTAATGATTCACGGGTTACATCGTATGTATTAGATCGCGGTATTTACCATATTATTAACTGGTCGTTTTTAGCACTCGCAGGTGTTCAAAGATCCAAGCACGAGGGTCCAGAATGGTTTTTCAGGGATCTTTTGCGAACAACTAATGTAGCTCGCTCGCTGAACCCGAGATGCCCCGTGGGCAGCAGGTGATGCCGGTTGTGGTGGTTCACCTGGACCTTCGAAGATTTAAGGCCTTTTTCGACTTCATAAATAACTATTTCCCCCTATGATCGCGGAAACACGAGTTTTCCTTCTTCTCCGGCTCTCTTCCTTTCTTTGTTTCTTCTCATTTTTAGCTATTGTATCGATATTAATCGATTTGCCATTATGGCCCCGAATTTATAGGCGTCATTAATCTCAAGGAGAAAGGAAAAGAGAAAGAGAGGGTGTGCAATGAAAACTGATAACACATGAATGCCACTCCGAGTTCTATAGTAGAAATCCTTCGGTTTCTTTTTTTACGCTTGCTTCTTTTATGGCCGGGCTTTTCCCTCGCGTACGCTCGTACTGCATCAGCACTCTGTGTTTCAATGAAAAGCATCATTATTGAATTTACTTTGGCGTTCTACACAATTTTATCTGATCTTTCCAAGAATCTATTTTCTCTCTCGTAAGCATTTCGCTAGAATTTATCCATTTAATATTTAATGTAATTTAATGTTTCAGTCTATAATAACTCTTACGAATTTTATATAGTAGTTTGTCAGTTGATATTATGTCGTTATGTTATAATTGTTTGTAATATGTACAGTTTAATAATTTTGATCGTGACATTTTATGTGCGAACTCTCATGAGTTCTGAAATGTCACTGAAAATTTATTACAAAGTTTATTTTAATCCCAGAGTTGTTAGATGAAATACGTTTTATCAGCAAGAAACTGTTGCTCGGAGTTTGTTGGTAATGCATTGGTACTATCTCCATCTTGTTAATCAAATATAAATGATTTGTTAAGTGACGTGTGGCATAGAATTGTGATGCAAATAAATACAATATGTTTTCATCGAGTATTTTCTAAAACCGTCGACATTCATTTATTTTTCGATATCGTCACAAACAATGTAAATATTTGCGGCGACGTGTACCATCGAGTTTTCCTCATGAAATTTATTCGCGGCACGCCATAGCATGCATATTTCTGTTAACAATTTTCGATAACAGAATTAAACGATTTTCCATCGGCTGTTTACTGTAAACTTCATATGAGAAAAAAATTGCGATCGTTTCATTTATGGGCGGGATTAATATTAAACTATTTCTTTTATAGAATAATAATTTCATTATTTACTTTCCAGCTTAATAACGATAATTTACTTTCACACTTTTTATCTCCCTTCTTTCTGTCAGTTAACCTGATAGGTCTGTAATATCCTTCGTCCTTCGTGTGAAATTTAATCAGCCCTGTAATAAGACATCAAGGTAAATTCATGTAAAATATAATGGGACCAAGCCGCAGAATTGATTGTGCTCCGTGCACTCTATCGCTTTACCATTTGCTCCAAAGGTGTCACATGGACCGCTTAGAGCAAGAGGTTGAGGTTCTCCCTTAAACAGGCCAATGTATTCATGGATTCGTAGCTCTCGTCATCCTGTGATATTCTACCGTAGCAATATGTGCTCTATCCTCGCGTATACATAGGTATGCGCCGTCCGTCCACATACATGCACACGCGGAAACGGTACTTGTGTGCGAGACTCGAGCGTGTCTCGTGAGGCGACAGCTGCATCTCGAAACCTCCTTACAGCATCTGCACGGAAGGTCCAGGTCGCCCATTCCGCGTCGATACGTCCTAACGATCCCATCTGAAAATCGCTGAGTTTTAGGAAAGAAACCGACGTCACACTCGACTGATGCGATTCTGGAACCTGACGACTCAGCGAGAGAAGTAATTTATTTTTAATCGAGATATTCTCTCTCTCTCTCTCTTTTTCTCTGAGCAGTGACTCTAACAAACCGAGGATAAATAGATTAATTTCTGTTCTGCAATATAAATCTATTAGTGCATATATTTAACTTATTGAATCTAATTCTTTGAGTTTTTGAACATATTTCCAATTTTGCGATGCTTTCAAGTGTATTAAGTGCATTATGTACTCATTTATCTTGGTGCTCACGTAGCGAGGCTATTGTTCCGGCCGACTTTACGATGAAGCCAAATAGCATATCGCAATTTATGCCGGCAAGGGCGTATCTGGCACTTAGTGCGTTCGAGGGGATTAGCTGTCACGTGCACGTGTTGTAAACGAGAGACGAACTTTAGCTTTAAAGATGCTCTGCAGGTTGCGTCGACGGAGTATACGGCGTTTAATCTAATATACTGTTACGCCGCATATTAATATGTCCGGGCATATTATAGTCGAACATAACATTTGCATAATTCTAGCAAATTCACAAAGATCGTACACCTTGTTAATCTAACTTGAATGGATCTTTGTACACGATTCTGTTTCGTTGCTCTGTCAACATCTTTATTCATAACAAGCTACGCTTCCATATTTAATTTCCTACATTTAATTAATCTATTTAACGTTATATATATATAACTTTAGATCTTATTTAATTAGCTAATTAATTAATTTCTCTGGATCTCGATCCTCTCATATGTAATTTGCACGTTTAATTTATTAAACCCATTCCTTCTCGTCAAACATTTGCGATGGACATCGAAAGGTATTTTTGGAGATAAAATGTTCATGCGAGCTACGAATCGATATCACCGATCGTGAGACGATCGAGCGAGCGTTCGTACCCTTTTTGGGATGTATCGCTTGGAAGGCGAACGCCGTCGCGTCTCGATTTATGAATGAAAGGGCACAGAGATCTCGGATAATTTGTAGCTACACATAAATACCGGGCACTTAAAAGCCCCATAGATATGCCGTGCATTGCGTCTTATGCCGCGCTAGTGTATCGATATTTATCGCGCTGTTAAATGCATCTCGTAAACTTTACTATCTTGAATCCCGATGAGAATAGAAACACGAGTAGGATGAACGACGAGACGGGGCAAATGCCCGACTTGACGTTCCAGTCACGCCTTTGTAAAAACTCGAGAAACGCCCGTAATTCCAGACGGAATCGATTAAGTGCCACGACGACTTTTGTGCTTCGCCGGGTTAGCATTACGTTCATCATGAACGAACGTGAGGAATTTGGAAGACGTCGGAGGAACAGAGTCCATCACAGTTGATTGTAATCTGCTTAGTTAATTTATATAAAAGTGTTTTCACATTTATGCTGAGTGTCAATCCGATATATTGTTATGACTTGAATAATTCGAAGATCGAGCAATTATTTACATTCCTGATAGCGAAGAATTTGAAACATCAGCGTTCTGTAACATTATCTTTGTATCAGAGATATACCGTTTTCAAATAATATTATTATACATATAATGCATATATAATTCATATTAGTCTATAAAATAGAGGAAGAAAGATCTTGTGGATTTAAAATTAAGCTTTCATCTTCCTATCTGAAAAATATTACGTTCTGGTAAATATATAGTTCTGGTGATTTACATTTGAAAGGTGTTTACATGCAGAAACTCAAGTACCTTCTGCAACGTCATAAGAGTTATACGACGAGTTAAATGTTACGTTTTGATGAAAGAGAGAATTACAAATAGCAATTCGGCGAGGCTGTGCCTTGCACCTGCGGAATAAATTGTGGCTTTTAATCATGGCGCAAGATTCTTGCTCAAGATGGGTCGCGGTTATTTGGGTCACGGGGAGCACGCGATGAAGGGCGGTTCATGAAAAATTTCATTAACTCCGCGGCCCGTCTTCGCTTTCGTCGTCCACGTCGCGCGGATGAACGGTGCTTGAAACGAGCAAAGGATAAAAATTTACGGGCCGGTTCGGAGTGTCGAAAGTCCGAAAACACTCCGGATCCGAGGACGTAGCGCGCTGCATTATTCAGCGCGAGTCACATCGCCGTTCCACCTTCCGATCCTGTCTTTCTAGCCCCATCGATCCTGTCGGGTGTCCTCGATCCTTTCCTGAGCCCTCCGCCCCCGTTTTCTCGCACGAGCGGAATTTTCGCGAGTTTATTGGAAAAGCATCAACTCGAAAGGAACGAAAGTTCGCGCTGCAATTTTTCCGCTCGAGATGAATGCGCGTGATAGAGACGCATCGGCCGTCATTGTCGAGTTTGTAAATTAGCGCAAGCGATAACACGGGGGATAGAATACATCTTCTTTCAATAATAACGCTCGATCGCCCATTTATGTAGCGATTTGCTGCATTTCCCAAGATTACCAGATAATCGAATACGTCCGATAATAGCGTCCTCGCGTCGTATTAAATGCGCCATTATATCATTATAAATGACTTCCTCATGTAATGCCGAGTACGTTTTACAATAATTGTTACCGCAGGCTCGCCGCGTTAAAATCGCGCGTGGAATTAAACAGCTCCAGTTTCGTACTTGTCAGAAATTTTTCTCATTTACATATTCCATTTCCATCAACAATACATGAAATAACAAATTAATTCTACTAAGATCCGTGCATTTACTCGTGCCACGTACGTTACGTTTTTCAACACACGGTGATGTGCGCATTTTTGTGTTTCAATCGCGGACATAAATCACTGGCTTTTTATGATCATGATTTCAATTCTCCGACAGATCGACATCGGAATCAGATAGTCGCGAGCGACAAATATTTCTTTTTATTTTCACCGGCTCAACTGTATTCGCGATGTCTGTTACACCGTGGCACCGCGCCAATGCAAACGCGATTCCAAAACCCGTGCATCGATAGCGAATTATGATGCAGTGAAACATTTTCACGTCCTTTCAACTGATCACAATGCGCGCAATTCTTTATCGCTGGTCGCGCTACCTGTTTTCAATCGGTAAAAAATGTTCAGCACGATAGAATGGGCGAATCTATCACGCATGCATCACCTCTCCTTATTTATCGCCACCATTTTCGTCATGAGGAGGAATAGTTGATCGAAATCTGCGTTTTCCAGACAGTTTGACATTATTTAATAACGGTGGTCGGCATGCGAGTTCCAGATTTTTTATCGGCACGTTTGAGTCTCGTTCGCCATCGAGAGAATCGTCATGAATGCTAATAGCGTCGTTCCGCTTAAAATATACGGAATGAAGGGATGATTATGGAATCATATTTACTTGCACGATATAAGCCGAAGTCACACCGCAGAAAAGTGTGCGGATTTCTCACTAATTGCATGCTGGGGATCTTAATGCGCTCATGATTTTTGATTCCTTGCTTGTATAACGAGCGCCTTCCCCAATTAAAAAAAAACCTGGATTGCAAAACTCGTACGTACTTAAAATACAAATTAAAAACTTCATTTATGATAAGAGAATATCCGAATAAATTGTTTTATTTTTAGGAATTCAATCTACGAATTGAAAATATAGTTTTCAGGTAGTACGTTATTTATAAAAATTTTAATGTTTGAGAATTTCTATGATTCCGTTATTGCTGTACTAGTTATAATTAACAAATAATTTTGTAAAAATGCATATTTGTATTATAAAAGTTTATTTCATATTTGTACCATATTTAGTTACTCTCATTATTTACAAGGAATGTAACAGAAGATGTAGAATCTTGATAACCAAACTTGTTAAACTTTACTCTAACTTTATCTTATGTTATATATACGCTACATGTACTTATTTGCACAGCGTTCCCTTCATTTTCCTCATCGCACGTGTTGATTTAAAAAGCTGCGTAGCAAGCAGAATGCAAGAAGTATCATTTTTGCTATTATATCAGTCTGCGACTCATTAGCATGCAAAGGCACGCAAAGTTTTGCGAAAAAATTTTTGGAAATTTAAAAAATCATCATTCGTTGCAAATTGTAATGTATGATGGATACACTGAGAAAAAAATGTAATTGATCTTACGAAATGTTTTGTCACGGGCTGCCAACAAAATATATACTTATTTCAACAAGTTATATATTGAATCAAATATATAATTGTGGATTATAATTCTCATATGTGTGATTACACATTCATATCCATAATCTAAAAACTACATATTTGTTTCAATATATAACTTGTTGAAATAAGTATATATTTTGTTGGCAGCCTGTGACAAAACATTCGTAAGATCAATTACATTTTTTTCTCAGTGTAGCCAACCACGTGAAAAATGGACAATAATAATTATACAATAATTGTAAAAGGAAAGGAGTAAAGAAATACAGCAGTAAATAAAACTGTTATTATAATTATTGTTACTTCAAACACTCGTCGGTCTATGGGTTATTTATAAATATTGAAAATATCCACAGTCTGCACTTGTTTCAATTTAATTGAAATAAATACATCACGCTCTCGCGCGCATTTCGATCGTACATCAATTAAATCTCGCATTCAACGGCCGGACTAACGCGTTTATTTATTTGTACAATAAATAAATACTTTTAATCGCACGCTTGATCCCGAATTAATTCGCAAATGGTGAATTTGCAATCTCGTTTCAGTCACAGCGTTCCTTTTGTCAAGGGAAATTTTCCCTGGGAAAATATCAACGTTAACCTATCGATTTCGCTAAATCATGGAAATAAACGCTCGACGTACTCTGTGTCCACGGAATGCATACACATTGTTGTGCGGTAATGCATTGTTCGGTGTCAGGTAGAGGATACTGCCCTGCACCAATCGGCTCAGGTGTTTCGCTGCGGCGGTGCTACACTTTTCCGATTCAGCCAAGTCGCTTTAGTGCCGAGCATCTGCTCCTAAAAAGGGTAAAAGGCTTCGGTCTTTTATTAAAATTTATCATTGCGTGGTATAATAGAGATTCTTCCGCTCCTCGTCGACCTGAAAGCTTTCCGCGATTATTTTTGAGACTCGCAGGTTCGCGTAGGTTTCAACGTTTCCCGGAACTGCTGTTAGCATCCCCGTTAAATGTTGCAAAATAATGAATGTCGCCTAATGCAAAAGGATAATTAACAAAGAGCATTTAACTTTAAGATTGTTATAAAAAAATGTTAAATATTGTACATTGTGTACATCGATCTTTTATTTTGATTTTCTTATCATGCAGACAGAGATGCGCTTCCTTAATCGAAAATTATTTTTAACAAAATGTTCCTTCTCGTGAGCGATTACTTATATTTCAAAATGCCCTCGCAAATGCATAATTAATAATTCTCCGCGGCAAGTCCAATATATAAATTATGCATTACACGAAACAGATGGACCAGAAGATGTGGAATTGCATTATCCCGCGTCGCAGCATACGCATCGTATATGTTTCCGATTAAACGTACGTGTGTACAAATGCATATATTCATAAAATTGCTGACCATTATTACTCGCTCATTACTCCCCTCGCGCTATCATCCTCTCATCAATCGATCATATCTTTCGCGCCACGTTCAACGTCGCTCTCGCATTATGCGTCGCTGCAAAAGTGAACGGCGACCTATCTCGACGAGTCTGGGCTTCCCGTTGCATTCGACCAAAACGCCGTGATGCAGGATGCACATAATAACAATAATAACGGCAAACAATAATGGCCTCGTGGGCAGCAGTCGCTTTTCCTGTTCAGACAGCCGGCGCTCACTCCGAACCCCACAACGAGCCGGCGAGCACTACCTTGAGGACCCCGTTCAAACGAGAGGGTCCCTCCCCACTATGAGGGACCCCGTGGAGGGCCCATTGCCGCTCGCAGGTCGACGAGCATTCGCTTCGTCAGCGTGGTTCGCTCGTTCCTGCATCCTCAGTCGGTTGTACACCGGTGTCACGACCGGGTCGTCTTTCGATCGCGTGCGCTCACATGGTCCATCGGCTTCCGCCTCGCGCGAGTAGTAGTGATCGGCAACGACAAAACCGGTACAAAATCGCGCGTGCTAGTTTTGGACCTGACGCGAATCCGCATTTCACTAGGCGTTTTCGGTAGAAATCGTCGGATGGATCCTAAGGAGGTCTCGCCGCAATAACGTGCGCGCGAGCGAGCGAGCGAGCTGGTGATGATGTGCGCGACAGCCTCCACCGTCTCTTCCTTCTCTTCCTCTGGTCCACGACGATTTCACTGGAGATTCCACAGTTCGGAGTACTAAAAGCGGGACCGAGTGATGAGAACTCGTGCATCTCTCTCTCTTTCTCTCTTTCTCTCTCTTTCTCCTCTTTCTTTCTACATATCGCGTACGTTTGAAACTCCAGAAATGTGCAGTGTTCGAAAATGAAGATGACGGGTGCCATTTACGCGAAATAGAATCGAGTTACCGCGGAGTTGAAAAAACCAGAAACCGCGACGTCTCAGTACCATCCGTCGTCGTTGCGTTTTAGTTTGCGGATTGATGTATGCGGGAATGAGTGTAGATACACCGGTCGGCCGTGATAAATGACGCGCTGACATTAAACGAGTGGATGGATGCTTGCGCGTTTATACACGCGCGTCAAACGCAGATCTTATTATCTGCTAATTTGCATTTTCCCGGTTATGGGTAGCGATCGATAAGCGGAAATATTCGTATTAACCAGATCGGCATCCAATTTGCGATTATGTTTCCTATTATATTCTTCGACTTCGATTGAAAGAGAATCGAAACGCAGTCCTCTTAATTTGTTTATTCGTCTCCTTTTGATCATTCTTTCCCCTTTTATTAACTTCTTTCTTTTTGCATAGGAAGGATTTTCTCGCGGGTCTGTACTGTACACTACTGTACGCACGCACACGTACACACATAGTCGAGAGTTTCCTCTCCCCGATTCTTTCTGAGGGATTTGAAATGTTAACAACATCTCGAGCGTGCTGTAAGCGGTGCATTAGAGATGCCGCAATGTTGCAAAAATACAACAGACTGTGCTCGCGGTAACGTGTTTTCCGAGTTTCGAAAGAGATTTATAATAAACACGAAGGAAATTAAAAGCGGAGCGTAATTTCGTCATTACGATTGCGAGGAAAATACCCGTGGAGTATTTAATACGAATTTAAAGAGCTGGCGAACGAACCGGCGCGATTAAAAACATTAACCGACGTCGGTGCATCCGTCGGTGTAACTGTAAAGCTTGGTAAACGGCGGGATACTGCATCCCGCCGTATTTAAATAGCAAAATACAGCTGCGGTTTGTCTGACGCTAATATTACGTCTCGAGGATTAAACAGTGCATTGATTGACGAAAGATAATAGGACGTGACTAATAAAGCATGCTTTCTCCGGATTTAGAAATCACCACGAATCAATATTCTCTCGGTGACAAGTTGGTTGTAATCTATAATGCAGTTGACCGAAATATTATTTATTTATGACACCTTTTTCTTTTTTTGCATGTAGAAGTATTAAAAAATAACTGAATAATTGAAAATAAAGGAAATAGTTTTTATCTCGTATTGCTATAATAATTTATAATTTTGTTTCGAGTATAATTTCGCTTCGCGTATTTCAATAAATAAATTTTTTAACAAGCATCCATCTGCATTCGGTATTGGATACTATCTTTTAGTAAAAAGAAAGATTTCTCACCGTCTCTCTCGTCGCTCCTACATGGATATATGTCACATTAATTCTCGAAAGATTCATCATGCAGCCTCGAGACGCGACGAGAGAGCCGCGCGAGAAACTACGCGCGGATGCAATATTAATGCGTCTCTTCTCTCGCATCGTCTCACCTAAATTCACATCTTCCCGAGACAACAGCCTCCGTTCGAAACGGAATGCCTGTACTGGCGGATGTATCACTGTACAACGCGGTAGCGTTGCATTTCGCCGGCGTAGCGCTGTAACGTTCGTCGTATCCGTTGTTTCGTCTCATCAGTAATGCGACTGCACTACACAAATTCAGTCCCGATGTTTCGCAGCAATGGTGCTACATTGCTCGTAGCTCGTTTCACATGCATACATGCATACTCTTTTTCCCTCGCAACGGGATTAATTAGTCTCAGAAACGTCGAGAAATAGACAATGAGTCACGATCAAGATGCATCCTATCGCTTTGCAGATCCTGTTTTTTCTTAATTATCTCTCTTTTGCCATTTGTCTCGTGCAGCAAGGTTCGCCACGAGATTGGCGACCAAGGACAAAGTGGAGGATAATGAAGACTCGCGTCGTGTGCAAATTGTTCTCCCGTGGGAAAGCGTTTTCTCTCTCTAAAAATTTTAACTCGTAACTCGTTTCAACCGTCTCACGTTGAACTTCGCGAGATATTCGATTTCGGTTGCCGCGCTTAACTTCCTGCGAGCGACGACGGTAAATTCGAGGGATGCTACCTTGCTGGCTCGCGGTTTCGCCACTACGTGTATTCTCTGAACACCGGCACTAGGGTCCACAATTACCTTTCTTCCCCCGGATTTGTGGCTTCTTCTCTCCTCTTTTTGGAATATCTCGTTCGCGCGCACGTAAAGTTAGCACCGCCATCCCTGCGAGGAGCATGCTATTTCTTGGCTTCATAAATTCGCCTCGCGTGTCCGCTCATAAACACAGTACGCGCGAACGATACACACTACTATAATTCACAATAAACAGTTCTCTCCGAAGATCCGAACAACTTTTTCTCCTTCTCTCTCGCTCCCTCGGAATTTGCCGTTCCAGGTAACGTCGCCGCTGCCAATAAATTCAAATGCAAGACACGTGACTCTATGCCTATGGCGTCGTGCATATTCCCTGCACAAGCGAATAAGAGCGAATGGATCACGTAGCTTCCAACGTTCCACCTAAGTTCGTGAACGTCGAGCTGCGTCGAGCGAAAAGAGCCTGAGCTATTGCGCTTTCTCGACAAATAATGTTACTCGAATATCTGGACGTATCTGCTTTTTTTTCTCTTATTTCTTTCCAAAGGTTGTTTCGTTTCTCCGATGTACTTCCGTGGGGCGGAATCCACGGGGAGAGATTTCGTTTGCGGCGTTCGATCTCATCGCAGAAGGGGGTGCTCGAGCGGAGTTTCTTTTTAGCTGTCGTCGTTTCGTGTTTTATTACTCATTCGCCACTGTTCCCAATATCGATCCCTGTTTGATCCCTGATTGTGTCATCGCGCCGGTTAACGCGGTGCTCTCATCTTCCTCTCGCGAAAACGAACTCGGAACCGGATGCATCCGTCACACTGTAATCACGCGGCGCCCGTCGCGCGCGAAATGAAACAGAAACAGATCGACATATGCAGCTTGAAACGCGGTTTCCGCGACACGTCATGCATGATATTCAGCGAATTAATCAAAAATGCTCGCAATTTTATTATCTCTTTTATCATTCGATATCGAGGTTTCATCTTATCGACAACGTCATTATTGGTTTATGGCTACGACGATTATTATTAAATAACTTCTTGACCCGGGATTTGAGCGTGTCTTCTGCATTCGCAAATAGCACTTTAATTCTGCATTTTACGTAAATCCAATTGCCTAAAATAAATTCGTATATATTTGGAACTGTCTCTTTCAGCGCTTGCTTAAATAATTTTAGGTTTCTTTTTTTGGGATTAGTGTTTTTGGTATTACCAGCAGTCGATTTATATTTTCGACAACGCAAAGAATTCAGTCGTGAAGATTTACGTTTTCTACGCTCCTTATTTTACGTTCTCGAGTTTCGCGCGCTGCGGTCTCACGGATGTCGTAAGCATATTTCCTCCGATAAACGCGTTACGATACGTTTCCTCGTTTGTTTCGCGCCCATTCCCGCTCGAAAGGGTCGCGGTAACAGGTCGCGATACGAAATCGCGCTTTCGTATCGCTAGTTCCGTTCGAGTGGAATAATCAGAATCGTACCGGGCGAACGCCCGCAAAATCGCAAATAATATTAGCGAATCGAGTCGCGTGAGTGCGGCGTCCGGATATCTTTGTGCTGGCTTGATTCGATTCCGCGCGTAAATTGCCGCAGTACGAACCCACAACGTTGTGTTTGTGTGTCAGTGGCCTGCTGGCGGAAAGCCTGCATCTTCTTCGCGTATTCAAAAGATGAATAACAAATGGATCACTAATGCACTTTCGACGCGAAACCTGATTGGAATTTTACTGGAACGTAACGTAATGATCGTTTCCTCGCGCATGAGCGAGGAAAGATACGCGAAATGGTATCAGTAAATCTTCTTCAACTCTCCTGGAAACGTTTCGCGATCGTTGCGTCAAGTTTTCCAGTTTACGGCGGATTATTGGCGGAGTTTCTTTCGACGTTGCATTGTCGAGTTACGTCTCAATCGAGATGAAGTCCGCACAAGCGAACGACATTAGCGGAAAGATTGAGCGAACTTTGCTGATCCCCGTTGTGGATTAGCAAAGTCAGTTTTCATGAGTAACCGATTTACGATGGTACAGAAGATTGACTTCCGTTATTAGGACCGCTTGTGCTTCGATCGCGAGCCCGCTGGCCACGATCCAGCGGATTATTACTGGAAAGCTGGGCGCACATCGAAAGAACAAAGTCTTCTCCCTGCTTGCACGTGACCTGATTTCTTTCTCCCGTGAACAAAGCCAGAGAGATTCATTTTAAACGTCTCAATTGCCCTCATTAGTGCACGGAACGATTCGTTCGCAGTGTAAGCGCGAGTGTACGTATGTATGTGTGTATGTATAATATCATAGAAACTTTTTAAAAGAAGAATTATCTAGATTCTATTATTGTAACATACATTCGTTCCAATGTTTTAGTGTTTTCTTAGTAATGGATTATATTTATTAAAAACACTGTTAAAATAGGATAAATACATATTACAAACCAATAATAATTATTTATGCAGAAGTAACATCTATGTGCGTGTGAAATACCGCGAGTGAATGCGAGTAAATATATGGAGAACGTTTCAACAACAACAAGGCAGTCGTGCGTGCGAGTGAAATGACAATTGGACAGTTCATTTTGTGTTAATTAAGCGCGATTGATTCGCCGCTCTCGCCGCAGAGCGAGAGAAAGTGTTGTGATTTTAAATCGTGATTTTAAATCACCCTCGCGATCTGCCGCCGTGAATAAGCGCCGAGCGACGAGCGAGCGGAAGTGGAAGCGTGATTGGAGCGGAGCGCCCTGCAGTTCGGAGCGTATTCGCGAGCGAGCGAGGCGTGGGAACATTTCTACGCCGGATGAGCCGACCTACGGTGGAGTTCAGAACGAAGGAATGCTCACCGGCAAGTTCTTCTTCTCCCGAGTTCATGCTCCTTTTCTTTATTTTCTTTCGTGTCCCTTCGTCTTGGCTCGTCATCGTTCAGCATGATTGTCGCCGGTTACGATCGCATTCTCGGAGGCGATTCCAATTTTTTGCAAAGTACGAGTGTGATTTTGATCCTGCGGGGAGTCCCCGTTCAGCGAATTTCTAGCTGTTTTCATTGCAAAATAGCAAAGCAGTCGAGTGACATAATTGATGATCTTGTTGATACATGAAGTTGCGTAACGATTTCCTAATTATGAGGTTAATGATTATCTTATGACTAATAAAAAAATAATGAATATTTATTTCTCATCGGCCGTTATATTTTAATTATTGAGAAGACTTGATTGACATCACTTGATCCAGCAAAAACATAGCTTTCCTCGAAATTCGTTTGTAAATTATCAAAAGTCCGATACTTGAAAAATCTGCCATCACGACATTCCAAATCACGTGAAATATCTTGCAATCCAGCTGCTGTAAAAAGAACTCCATGAGCCATTAATGAGATTTACTTTGTGGGACAGTCATGTTAAAGCTGCATGTATTTTCCTGCAAAAGCAAAATAAGCACTTTTTTACTAAAGTAACACAGCATAATAATCTGCAAACAGATATATGTAATATTCATGTACTACCAATATAGATGAGTACATATATGGGTATACATATAAATTAGAACCACACAGGACTTCACCATGAGTGAATCTCCCGGCTGTTGTCGCTCCGAGCAACTCTTCGCGTTTGTAACCGGTGACATTTCCATCATCGAGCGTTGACGCGTCAACTCGCTTCGGTTTCGAAGCAATCCACAAGTTCGATAAATATAACAAAAGAGTGGCGACTTCGACGTTTGGTCCCCATGAGGCACATCAGGTGATCGTGAAGGCGACTCCAATGTCTCGTGCATGCACAAAGCGAGCGACTGAGCGCACGCTCGCCTTTGTATTTGCATATTATTTCGAGGCGTAATAAATATTTATGAGAATTTGCGTGCGGCTTGCATCGGCTGCGGATTCGCCTATCCGCGTGTAACGCGGACACTGCGAAAGACTGGCAGTTTTAATTCGTCGTCGTGTTTCGCGGATACGTGAACCGCGTTCGCCACGTGTTCGCAGATTTACGACCTCGCGGGAATGAAACACGCGTGCCCTACAGATAATTTTACAGATAATTGCGATAATGACGAACGGATTGGACAGGCGTGCGCCTGGCTGGCTCCCGTGTCGTTCGACAGACAATAAATATGTATGAGAACGTCATCCCGTGTATCGATCATTTCAGCCACTCAACTGTGACTGAAAGGGCTTTGCCAAGTATCATGATCGATCGCAATCACTTTAAGAAGCGGATTATTATACTGATTTTAAATAACCAGTGCGGTAATCTAAGCTCCAATAATCCCTGTTTAAGATTCGATCTTTATTTTTACCTGCAAAACCATCCAGCTATAAACTGCGTTAGAGTAATTAGTAATTAATAAAGAATTAGTAGATACTATATGGAGCAACCAATACACGAAGAGAAATGTTTTCCGAGCGCAGAAACATTATCGACTGCATTATCAATAATTTATGTGGCAAATACATGTGATGTTCAAGTACTGCAAAATTAATCCTCACGTTTATCTGATTTTGGGGATGATTTTCGTCACATCGGTTCGCCTTGCTATACCGCGCATAAACGATAAACGGAAAGGGCTTTTCTCCGTTTTCCATAATTCACGCGCTCTCGACTTTTTCCAGCGCTGTTTCGCCGAGTACTTATCCGTCCACGGCAACCGTCAGGTCGAGCAGCGGCGGTAATAGACTTACCCGATCGCTCGAAAGAGCTGCGAGAGCGCAGATTTCTATAGGAAGCCTCGATAACTCGTCCGTTCCCCACGCGCGTCGTACTTTTATTCAGCCTTGCTCGGGATTTAATCGAATCAGAGATGGACAGATTTTAAACGCCGTGCCTCTCTCCTCTCTTGCCTCCTCTTGCCCCTCCTTCCTTTCCTCAGCCATCGCTTATTCAGCCGAATACCTCCAAGCCGGTTGCGTCCCTTTATGAGATGAAACGGGAACGCGCACCGAGCGAGTACCTTAAATGGCGCGCTGCACTTTTGCCCGTCTTCCGCCGTCAATGTCGCCATCGCAAGAGAACTTGTGATTGCAAGAAAGTTTTGTGCAATTAACGTGCGTCAGCCCTCCCGCTCCCGTCACTCGATCGACGAGCGAGTAAATTGGTTTTATACTCGCAATTCGGACTTTACTCGCACGATTAGACACGTACTGCAACGTGCGCTCACACGGATTAGCACGCTAACGAAGCGATCCGGTGTGAGAAGATTTTCGCCTTCTCTTTCTGGGCTTCTAATCTAATAACAATGCCGAGGAAACTGTAAATTTTTTTTATTCACGACGCGATTGTCGTCCGGCGCGGGTTTAGTACGCGTTTTACTGCGGAATTCAGCGCAGCTGTGATCATTTACGACGATCCGTGCGCCGGGTGAAGAAAATCTATCTGCTGGAATACCGAGTTCGACATTCCGATAAATCATGGTTCTCTTCGGTGTATCGAAGGTACCTTTATTTCATCTCCGTTTTCTCCGGCGAATTAATCAAATCTTTATTGGATCTCGCTGCTGAGAAGCCTCTCGTGAATGCGTAACAATCCGTGATATTTGTTCCGAGTTCCGAGTATCGGACTTTAATCTACAAGGAATAATGATACGCGAAATCCGATCGTATCGTTCAAGACATACATTTGTCACGGAATTAATCGCAGTGACGTTGCCCTTGGCGCCACGGGCATCGCGCTACGCGCGCGTATTAAACACACGAATAATTTATTACTATCACCTTTTAATTGATGTAAAATATCGTGTGCGCCGCGCCGCTGCAGCACGCGACTGAATTATATACCGCGACGATGCATCAGTCGCGATACATCAGAACCGCGAGGATAACGAGAGCCATTCCTCTTGAGCGGAGAAGAACCGGGCGGTGCGCCGCGCCGGTTAGACGGATGTTCCGTTCGAGAGCGATGCACTCTATTCTTGTCCGCCCAATAACCGGCCGTCCCTCTTATATGAGCCTCGGTAAGATATACAGGGTGCCCGCTAACATATGTCCACCGCCTACACCCGGAGTAATTCTCGTCGGCGCGAATATATCGCGCTCGGCACAACGCGACGCGGTCTTTTCGTTTTACGTGGCGGTGTTAGGGCGTTCGATACGTTATCGGTTGCATTATCGAGGGAAGAGACATCGGGAGAAATTTGACGTCTTGCACATTTATCGGAAGACGAGAGAAAGGAGGAAACGCTTCGTCAAGATGCTTAATCACGCCCGTCAGCTTTCTTTCCCTCTCGTGATGACCAGCCATCGAAATTCTGCATACTTTTAAAAAAGTCTTTGTATTCTTTTCATTTACGTTATCTGTGCGGTTGTACAAAACCGCACGTAATGGTGTTACATGATTATTCTAGTTGGCATTTCAATTTGTTCGTAGTTTTCAGTGTTTACTTTACCTGTTCGTGTCGGGAAGCACTTTAAAAACACGACCGTGTAAAAGGCGTGATCTTTTTTTCTGCGTGACACTCGCAGATAAACGCATGCACGCAGTGCACGCAACGCACGCTCGGGTAACGAAACCATTTTATGACGAAGACCGTATCAGAGTTCTATCGTGCATCGCGCGCATTGCTTTCTGTAATCAGACCGGCACATTTGGTCGTAGTTTGACATCGGCTGTCGCGACTGCAAAAGTCTCATAGCGTATATGGTCCCCGCGTTTTACACGTACCGGAAACGCGGCGTATCTCGCTGCGATTGCGCCACGTTCGATTAATCCTTAGCTAATCGTGTTTGCCTGCAATCGGCCGGCTTATCGCCCGAAGCGCGGTGCAGAGCCCGTTTGTACCTTTTCATGTATGCACGCGGCGTAACGACAGCGCTATTAATGACATCGTAATTACGGAGATCAATCTTGCAAATTACACGTATCGACCCACCGAGGAAATGTGAAGTATCTCGCGGAATGATCGAGCAAAATTTGAAGCGTCAACGGAATACAAATATCGTGATAAATAGCTGTCGATGTATGTAAACACGTTGGACAATCAACTCTTAAATAATGAATTGTTTTCTGGTTAACAAAGAAAAATTGTTATCACGCTGTCGTGCTTGCAACAGATCGTGTCACTCGGCGCTGATAACTCTCCGACGCGGCCATTGTATCGCGGCCTCCGGACAGGATACTCCGCTTCGAAATACGTTAGCGCAATTTCCCGGGACAAGTAATTCGTTTCCGATACTGTTTCGTCCGGAGGTCGCAATTTTTCAGCGCATGTGCGGCGCGGTAGATTGGATTCGCCCGAATAAAATCGGCGACGAGGGTCGATCGCTTTATCGGCCGCGCGCCGGCGAACGTCGATTTCGTGAGCGTCCGCTTGATTCCGAGTATCCGGGTATCGATGCCCGGTGGCGGTCGATGGGGTGCACCGGGCTCGATTAGCGTGACTCGCTCTTTCTCCTCCCCAAACTAACTGTTCGTTGCACGAACGGTTTCGTCGCTGCCAATTAAGAAGCAATTTAGCGCGCCTCCTCGCGAGCCGATCTCTGGCGTGTTACGAGCGCTGGCGAAGCGTGCCCGGTCGAGCCATGCCTTCAACTTGCGCTCATCCATCGCGAGTGCACCCTGACTGCATCCATGCTCGCAAAGCCCTTGGACTCCGCGTGCGTGCACGAATTCGCGTTGCGTGTCTCCGAACGAGGTCGATCTAATTTCTCCCCGTTGTCCAGGAAACGTACGAAAGCGTTGTCGCGGATAAATATTTGATCGGGCGCAATGATGGATACCGCTAACTCGCTCCGGAAGGACCGAATGTATTCCGCTAAATTTTAGTCTGATGGAAATATGTATGTTATTTCGTTCGTTCACTTAAAGACTGTAAGGGCGACGACACATAAAAAAACTTAAGCAGAAGTGAAACATAAGACTTAAGAGATGCAATCACAGTTGAGAACGTAAGCAGCCACTTTAAAACTTAAAATTTGTGATTGATTGCATCTCTTAAGTCTTAAGTCGCACCACTTAGGTTTTTCTATGTATCACAGCCTTAATCAACCAGGTCGAAACATGGAAAATGGATAATGATTGAATTTTCGCCAATTATGAATGGATTGCTAATTTCAGTCGTTAAGTTTGACTTGCGGCAGCAAATTCCCGATATGACTATTTATGACTAGAAGAGTAGCGGGTTGATTCCGGGCATACCGGGTACACAACGGTTTCTGAATAATCGACTCTGTCGAGCTATACATTGAACGTACATATTTATTTACCAGCTCACTGTGTGTGTATGCGCGTACGTGTGCCATGGTGGAATCTCTACCAGCCCCGATGGCTCGACTGTGCTTCGCTATATGCCGCGCTTCACGGTTCGTTCGGTTCGCCGACAACGTCGTCATGCCCCTTTGCCAAGCTAAATCGCAACCACTGTATCCAGTATCTACGGGCAAATATCCGCGCTAATTTCCTGTCCGTGCCGCCGATTCCTTATTTATTTTACCCTCCCTTGGATGCATCTCCAGAAATATTACTGCATTATTCGCATGTGAGGTAAACCCAATTATACACGTACGTATAGTCGGGATTATATAATCGTAATAAGGGTAAATGTGATAGACAAACCTACAGCTGAATTAACTCAATTACGAATCGCCAGTTATCATAATTACCACTAGGGCCATCCGCTTTCGCATTTCGCTCGGCTAATTTGATTTTTTCGATCGACTGGATGTCGAGCGGTGAGGATATAACTTCGTAACCTAACTGTGCCCCAATTTCGCGACTCTTACATAATGCGAGACACACGTAGGGACTGTGCAGTTAATTTTGCGTCGAGCACAGTTACACGCGTACGACGAATAATACAATATACGGTTCACGCGCATCGCGCGTATTACGTGTCGCACTACGGTTCATACCTGTATCATGCATTATGGACCGTGCTTCGCCGCATTCTGCTCGGATAGAGTGTCTCCGTATCTACCTGGCTCGGCTCCACGTAGCGTATTCCTGCATGCGTAGCGTCGGCGTCCCTTTTTCCCGAGCTGCCGCCGCGCGATATAACCATCCGGCGTGATATAAATATTCATGACTCTAGCTCTAGTCTCTGTGTCTCACCTCACCTAGTTTTCACTCTCTTTTCGGAAGTACTGCTCTTAAATAGCTGCACGATTATCTGCGAGAATATCTCGTGAAAGGG
Organism: Ooceraea biroi; assembly: GCF_003672135.1. Lineage (NCBI taxonomy): Eukaryota > Metazoa > Arthropoda > Insecta > Hymenoptera > Formicidae > Ooceraea > Ooceraea biroi. Next base: position 7,704,909 of record NC_039506.1, read on the forward strand.
AAAAGTGGTAGGATTGTATAAGATCTGTCTCGTTGATCCCGACACGATTTGCGAGATGCGACCAAGTTCGTTGCTCTAATTTCAGCCACGATGGAGGTATTATTTATATGTAAATTTTTAGAAATATTATAGTTTAATTTTAACGTTAACGTAATGGGAATAAGTTTTGCCGCAACTTCTCTCCTTTCCAAAACATTTTTATTTTGAGCTAATTCGCTAGACTGCATTGCAGAATTCGAACAATTTTGAGAAAAGTGCCTTTATAAAATATAATATTTTAAATTGTAGATTTACTTATCTCATTACTCATTAACAAAATCGAACAAATTTAAAAATAAAATCTAATAAATTTAAATTTCAATAAAAACTCATCGTGTTCATGATTTTTTTAATGCGAATACTCTTTCTAGGCAGTTGCAAAATGTGTTGCATGTTCGCTCTCGATTTCCACCTCTATTCTCTATCCATTCTTCGTTCCATCTCGCTATGATCTCATTTTACTACGGTGACCTCTGCATGAGGCCCTAGAGAATAGCACGAAGAGAGAGACCAAGAGAAATGGGAAGGACCAGAGAAAGAGAGGGATAGAGGGCGTGTTAAAGCACGAGGAAAGAAGAGGAGACACAGAGAAACGGTAATTGGCTGCTCGTCACTAGACCAGCCACCGACAAAATAAATTTCCTCGCCGCTAACTAAATTTGGACATGGTCAGCTATCTTCACACGCGCGCGCGCATACACGGTAAAAGGGACGATTAACCGGCATGCGAAGGGAAATTTCGCCGCCGTGTCTTTCTTTTCTGCTCGGTACGCGGTTCGCCGTGGCGGAATGTATTACAGTCATACGGTCGCTCGTGATTTCGCGGCCATTCTGCTTTATCCTTCTTTTACACCACCGCCTGCCTCCACATGAGGTGACAGATTACTCCCATGTACATCCCGTGTTTAAAGAGAGAACTTGCGATGGCATTGCTGCACATTAGTGTGAGCTTGATATCGCAAAGTATCGTGCATAAACATCTGCTGAACATTGCACGTTCATTAATTGATTTGTATAATTGTGTAATTAATATAAAAATATAAAAGTTTGAAAGTATTAAAATTATCGAGATGTGACTGCGTTTAAAAAATGTTTTGAGCTTGTTTCGCGAATTCTCTCTGTGATGCAAAAATTTGCAGGAGCTGCTGTAAAATGCTTACCGATCGCGCCGATTGGAAAAGCTTATGATGACGACAGATAACAGAGGAGATCTCTATCTTTCTGTGCCAATCCCTATTACAATTGCTGGGAAATTTGCAGCAGTATCTCGTCCAGAACGAAAAGGTTTACGTACCGTTCACATTGTCGTATCACCAGTCACGGATCGTCGATTCTTCCGGTCCGGTTTTCACCGTTAAGGCTCATCCTGAATGCTCCGTCGTGCGAGACAGATTGTTCGAGCGTTCATTGTTCTCGGCTGACAAAAATCGAACAGGTCGATCAAGAGTCGCGGTTCTTGATCACAAATTATGTGTCTTGTAACAATAGCATCGAGCACAGTCCCAATTTACCGCGATGGATGCAAAGATAATTATAATACGCATTTTATTCATTTAATTTGATTTCATCTTGGAGGAGCATCAATTGATTTAATTTTGCGTGCTCACACTAAACTCGATAACCGCAACAATCGAACGTTGTAAATAAATACGAAAACTCGTGAGCAATCGAGGCGCGTCAGTGTCAGTAAACTTTGCAAGGCGAGAGTAGATTCCTGTTACGAAAAGGCGTCGAAGTTTAAGATAAGAAACTTCGTTCATCGTTTCAGTTGAATCTTCTACCGAAGTCAAAACAATCTAACGATTCCATCAAACTTGCTCCGCTTCGCTGGAACTTAATCCCGATCGTGTCAACTATCGCATTCAAGACTCGACAAAGAGAGTAGTTCAGCATTGTTTACCCAATCTGTGTGATATAGTAACCGACAAAAGCTAGTTTCGAATATGTGTTCAGCAAGAAATGTTGAGAAACTCGAAAAATAACATTCTAAAATAAAGTCAAAAAGACAGCTCGACGTCGAACTGTAAATTCGGATACGAATTTTCGATAAATCGATATCCGACGAGCGGTAGCTTTACGATCTTGATTTGTTACAAACAACACGTTATTACTGGAAATTGAATGCATTTCCCAGCTGAGACGAGAGTGTCACGCGCGTTTACGACGCGCGACGCGCCGGCATTGCTAAATACTGCCCCGCAAGAAGAAAATAGCACGGAGAGAAACGAGCACGACGAGGAGGGCTGGAAATTGCTGGGTGTACTCGGGCGCGGAGAAACCCGCCTTGGTCGCCGTCTAATGCAACCGTAACGTAATAATTATGCGGTCGGGGGCGCACTAATTAACGTAAGAGGGGGGAAAAATAAAGGGCGTTTAGCTTTGGCACCGTCGTGCTTTGGCCTTAAGTTCCGTCCGCTCTCGGCGCGCACTTCCGGGTTTCTCGTCACGTACCCTACCCGTGAACCCGTTCCTCTTTCCCGTTCCGCTCGGATTAAAATCGCGCCGTGAGCTATTCTCAGACCGACTGCCGATGATATCGGGCTAACGATGCCCTCGTGTTAACGTCAGGTTACAAGCAGAATAGCGAGGAATGTGGAAAGGAACGCGGAAACGGAGATTAAACTGATATCTATTGCTTGAAGTCGCGTTTTACGTCGATTGCAGCCTCTCGCCGCTTCTCTGATTCAATCTCCCCCGCGAATAGAAAGCGGTATGCTAGCTCTGAATAATCATGAAGTCAACTTTTTATGGATACAAAATATTTTGCGGTGATTAAACCGTGTACCGCATTTTAGCGTTAATTAAAATGAACGAAATTTATGGACGCTGATTTCGTCGAGGCAGAAGATTCTTGGGAGTTCTCAACGATGTCCGGGTCGTCTGTATATAAATTTCATTAGGGGCACGGTCGAGTTACGGGATCGCACCTACGCGGACGTGTCGCTCAAAGTGCGAAACTCAGTTTCGCAGGCATTTCGACTCTCTGCAACTCGAGTCCCACGACGACAACGACAACGACGATGATGAGACTTACGCGCATTTACGTCCGCATCATAAATCCCGGACGTTGCGCACCGAAACATTGCAGCAAAAGCCGGAAAGTGCCATGAAATCATTCGACGTTGCACAACTGTGCCGCATCTCGCAAGAGATATCCTTTCGCGCTCCAAGAAAGAGCTCGAGAGTTCATCACTCGCGCGCGTGAGGAACTCCCGTAGAGCCAAGCGCAGAGGATCCTGGAGGACGATCTGCGTCTGGCATCCCGCAATTTCCTGTCGCGCGACGAAGGCAGATTCCTCTCGGCAAAGTCATCCGGAGAAGGACGGGACGCGTCGTCGTTTCGGCGGCGTTCCTGGCGAAACAAAATTTCGAAATGGATTCCTCGGTAATTAGTTCTGCACGAGGCAACTGCTACTTGCCTCTCGCACCTCTCGCCAGGGACTCGCGCCATCGAGGGTAAATTAGACGCGATATAAAGCTAGCGTATCCTCGAAGGTAGCGAGGTACTGTCGGAAATTGCGAATCGGATACACGGACGCAGAACGAGACGGAAACAAATACTTTCCGTACGGTAAGAAATTAGAGGGAGATGGGGGAGACATTGGTCCATGAGATGCTCCCGTCGACGTTATATTTAATTCATGTGCCTCGTTATCCAAAAACACAGGGACGGTACAAACGACCGCCTCGTAATTCGTATTTATGAGCTTGGACCGGTCAGCCCTTCGAGAGGCGCGTTCGAGCCAAGTGCACGGAGGAGGAAAATGTCGTGACTCGGTCGTTTCCGCTGATATATCGATTGTTGTCGTATCATTTCCATTTGTTTTACTTCGATATACTCGATAACCGGAATGAATACCATTCGTAACTAAGATTCTTCGTGTGTGCGTATATATGTGTATGAATCTTGAAATTATTGTATATTAAATGAGGATCATATGCGAAATGGCCAGAATTTTACGCACACATTCATGTATCATTTATTTTACGGCTACTTTCAGGCTAACCGTTTTCCATTGTATTAATTTACATTTTTTATTAATGTGTATTTAATTTATATTTAATATATATTATCTTTTATTAGCAATCTTCGATGTCAAAGTAAATCGCGAAATTGCTTTATGATGAAAAATGATCGAAACTTCGTCATTTCCCAAATGACCGTATGCGGCTGAAGGGATCGTCAAGCCGGTGGGTGTCCATTTCGGAATTGGCACCAGGGGGTCTACATGACTGCGAACTCCCGAGCAAGTTGACAATACCACTCGTTTCGGGGATGGGATAACACAAATTATTGCTCCATCGTGAGACACAGCTGGATCGTTACTCTAATATCTGCCTATGAAGAAATTTCCGACAACAGATTTTCAGGATACATAATAAATTGTTTTGAAAAATGCGCTAATGAAAGCATGTAGACACAAATAAAATAATAATTGCAATTTACATCTATTTTATTATTAATTTTTATTTTTTTGTACATCTTTTCAATTTTCTTTGACAGACCTATCTATTTATGCTTTGGAGCTCTCACATGACTGGAAATACGATATTTCTGCAGCCGCTTTCGTGTCTCGATTAATATGAATCGATTCTTTTTTGCGAAATATGATCCAATTCATTCGCGACTTTGTTACTCTTGTTCGGTCGCGATTGCCTCGGTCTCTTTCGTCAGCGTGAAAGTGCTTATTCGCGGAGGTTCATCGATACGAATGGAAACGTAAAACAAGAGGGCAAATTTCTCCCCGTGTCGGGGTTCGTTGCGAGTTTCGTTTCCATCACGTTACGCTCGCTAGAAGTTATTAATCCGCTAATGCAGATAGAATTACGCGAGTTTCTCGTTACAAGGCGCGTGATACGCAGGTAAACTAACAATAAACCATATAGAATCTTTATTATAAAAAAATATGGAAAGATAATAATACCGGTATCGATAACATGTATTATAAAATAATGTTTTATTCACATGACATTAATATCTATTGACGTAATAAAGAATATTCTTTACAAACGTGAATAAATTTTATATGTAAAAAACTTCTCTCTCTTGCTTTTTATTCCTTAAAAATATGTCAGAGTTTCTGAAATACTCCGAGGATATTAAAAAAATAAGTCAATAGGTTGCAACGACCCAACAACGCAACAATAATATTTCGTCGAGCGAAGACAAAGTTTCGCGGATGTTACCGTCTTAAATCTCCGCCGAGCTGAAAATCGCCGACAAAGATTTCCGCGCATAGCTACGGGGTCGCAGAAAGAAAGAATAGAAAAACGGCTGTAGATCTCCCTTATGAGTTCTGCTGTCGCGGTACATAAATCAGAGGCCAGCTCGGGTCCCTGTAAGAATTTATCGAGTCTAAACGCCCACGTAATGCAATCCCCTTGCTGTTTTGTCGTCGGGACATAAATATACTGAAATAATAAAACATTCGATTTAACGCCGCGCAAATCTCGTGTGCAAGCTTTAATCCACTAATCCGCTAATTGATTGGATTTATAATGGCAAATGACGAACGCATCTCTGTCTCGACTGATCAGACAAATAACAAAGTTCGACGTTATGGTCACTGGTACATCTGTGCACTCGATTTGCGATTTATCATTTGTAAAGCTACGTAAATTATTATTGTAAATAACTTTAGAGTCGGACGGTGACATTCAACAGCGAACGTTGGCGCTTAAATAGAGATTGTAAATACATACATACATCGGAACGGTGAAATAAACGGAATTGTTTAACCATCTCGTCACACGCTATTGCCGTTGATCGTGCTAAACGCGAAAGTGCATTCAATCGAGAGCGCGTGCAGAAATTGAAATGGCCCACGCGCTTAATCGTTCGTTTGCAGCGGACGCGAATTTATTCGGATTGGGCACAACGCTATCGTGCCGAAGTAGTCTAAATCAAATTCTCTTTCTCCGCAACGGAATTAGCAACTATTAATCTTTGCAGCTTGTCCGAACAACAAATGTCTAGCTACATAACGGAAACCAATAAAATTATTAAAAGATTTTAATTATAATTAAACTACTAAATATTACCATGTCTTTGTGCGATTAATCGAAACATCATGAAGCACTGGCTTTTCTCATTTTGACGCGAGTGTTTTACGTCTGTCGAATTATTTGTCGTCTCGCGTCACATATCATGATCGCATCGCGCCGGATATTTCTGATGCGGAAGATCCGCGACGCGAATGACAGCAACAAAAGTCGACATTTTTTCCATCGAGTCCCCGGTGATTTGCGCGCGCGCGCTCGTGCGCGTCTCGCATGATTTCTGACACCATGAGGCGGCGAAGGGTGCGTACGATAGATCTCTCTTTACGGCCGGCCGTACTGAACGTCGCAGTGCATAAATCAATGGTAACGCGGTTGAACACGGCGTGGATTTATCGAGCGCATCTTTTCCCCGCGTGTAATGATAAATTATGACGATCGAAACGACGGCGGATCTCGGGAACGTGGGGATGGCGATACGCGTGTGAGTGTGTGTGCATAGGATGACGTGTAATATTGGGGGTGCCACGTCGTTTTCAAAGGGAGTGGACGCGATATCGACGGCGAGCGACGCGAGTTGTTGTTACACGCTCGTCGTTTACTCGCCAGCCGCCAATACGGAAAGTCCGTATAATGGCGTCATCCCCGAGGCACGTAATGAGCAACCCTCGAACGCGTTTGGCGTTGCGTTACGCAAACATAAGCTCGCCGAGACGGTATGCGTATGATAATGCAGCTTTCTAGAGCGAACGTTGATAAGCAATATTCATCCCCTCATGTAGAGGTACGAGAGGACGAGAGAGAGCTCCCTTATACCCTTCGAGAAGTAAACGAATTAAAAGGAATTTATTAGGTTTTATTTCGTCAACGTTTACTTAAGCGCTGTTCGTGATCGGATTGTTTTTCTTGAGGATTGGATTGCACAATCTGTTTTTGAGGATCTCTATTAAAATAAAGTCTGTGCACGTATGTGCAAACGATAATAGTATACGGCACAACGATGGGAATGTAAAAAGGACCGTTTGTTCATTGTTCCTTCTGAACGTGGACAATAAATCAGTGGCACCTTTCCATCTGTAATTTTGCGACTGGTAATCAGACAATCTACATTTAATTAGAGAAACTCAAGGGGAATGCTGTAATCGCGACTACACTAATTAACGTTACTCTAAGTATGGGTTAGAGCCGCGGCTGCGTCTATAGTCTACAGTACACCAGCTGTTTCAGCACGAAGCACCGGCACAGACTGACATTTACGATATCAGATACGAAAGAGAGAGAAGCGTATAAATTATCATCGTTGTCTTCCTTACAAACCTTACCATTATATTCGTTCGACAATATGAAAAGCGAGCATCGGCATTAACGTAATCTTACATTAATGCACCAATCATAAAATGTTCTAATAGTATTGTACATACATAAATGCATACGGTAATTCGTACACCTTTCAAAGCGACATAGACCGAGAAAGGTGAAGCCTACTTGATTCTCAACAGATTGTTTCATTCACAAAGTTTTTCTCTGTTTTCTTTCCATTTTTCATATTCTCTTATCTTATTCTACCGTTATCATTCATTTCATTTTATTATCAGCCTGTGAGACTAGGATCTTCCACAACACGTACATCAATTACGTTAATTTAAGTTTAATAACTTCATTGACGGAGCGATATTCGATCGACTGGTGTGCCAAGTTGAAAGATCACCATGAGCGGGGACCGAACGTCGAAGCAGCGTCGATCGATCTTACGAGAGTACTACGTGTGACATGAATTTCAGATATATCCGTGACAGGGACACACTCGGTGAAGAATCACTCGGGAAAATGAGCGTGGCCGTGGAGAACGGCGTGGACACCTCGAAGCCGCGCGGCGTTTTCTCGCGAGCGTTTGCCAAGCGCGCGCAGCCCTTTGAGGAAGGTGAGTTCCCGATCGCAATCCCTGGTCATTCCCGGACAAGTTACGGTATTACCCCCGTGTGGGATTATCTGCTGTTTCTCGACAAGATAAACATCACGTGGAGTTTCGAGCCTGACGCGTCCGCCGCGCGAAGTTTCCGCCGGAAATTCGAGGCACTTACGAGCTTATCTCGAGAGCGACGTCGATCAACGCTGAGCACAAAGCACACACTGCGTACGTTGTAATTGTTGCGTTACGCGAGCGTGATTATTAATTATACGACTATTAATTACATGGTTGTCGTATGCACGTTAATGTGGAAATTATATTTCTCGTGTTCAGTTCTATCGCGCGTTATCACCTTTTAATATATTCTGTCGTTACCGAGCTGCACGCTTTGATGATAACGCGCCGCGATATATGCAGCTCAATATGTATAATATTATCCTATTACGATTTTTATGGACACGTATGAATCGTACACGTCGTAATGTCTATTTCGATCAGCGCGCTACGCGCGTTCTCGTGACAGACACGATATGTTTCCAACTGGTGTAATAGGCCATAAAAAATCTCGCTTTCACTGAATAGACACTGTAATATCGGCACGAACCATAGATCAAATTATCCCTTGTCGCCGGTGTCTATCTCGACGTCGATATATCGAATCGCGACAGCGCGTGCACTGTAAGAGGCAAAAAAGGAACAGAAAAAACAAGAAGCGTTCTGCGCTTAAGAGCTTCAGAATCTTTCCAGCTTACGACAAGGACTAATTTATTATATTTCACTCTCTTTCTACCTGAATACATATTCGGGGGCGACAGATTCGCGGCTTATGTAAAATGGATGAACTTCTGTCGCGCAACTGAGATAGTTTGCGTCTAGGTTTGCGTTTATAAAGGATCACCCTGACGCGCTGGTGCGCCGCTTTTGCCATATAACTCAAAACGTCGACACCGCCCGTGCACCACCGCCGTAGAATTCTGTTCTAATTGGAAGGAGAATATTTGCCTCGCTCATACTTCGCTTGTGTAATTCAAAACATCGCTAATCCATTAATCCCCTTTCCATCGCACCCCTGTACGCGACGCCGCTGCGCGGAAGTCGGACCGGTAAACTGGGCGCTCCGGATGCATTGTGCATTAAGCGCAATGCAATTTTGGTACCTGTGTCACGAGAATTACATGAACTCGTTACAACATGTCAGGACCAGATTGCACCGACTGCAACAGAGTATATTAATATAAAATTTTGTGTGACTCCGTATTTAACGCTTCGGATGTTCCGGTTGCTGAACGCGGCGACGCGGAGGAGTCTCATTTTTGAGAGCTAAAAGGGTTTGTCGAGTTAGTTGCAAACCGGTTTCTCCACGCGCACGTATCAGACTTCATCAATTTCTCGGATAAGATTCGCGCCACGCCAGCTTTTCAGTTGCAACGAGTCGGCTTTCGTTATTCGTCAGTCTGATTCATTCTCCTTCGGGAAAGTTGGAGTACCATGACGGACAGCGGTCGAAAGGTCGCGTCTCGATTTTCGCAAAAGTTGAGCGACACGTGTCGCGGTTACGCGTGGTTCATTTCCAGCGCGAGCTGCGAGAGCGTGCTCGCCGCAACGCGTTACGTAACATGTACGCGCGTATGTCGGCGCTTTCTGCGAGCATCGATGAGCGCGTTATTTCCAGCTTATGTGCAGGCAACGTGTATTCGCGCGGTATATCCTCGATTTGGCTGATATAATCACTTGCGCTGCAAGTCCGGAAGAGGCTAAGCCAACATTTCCCGTTCATAAACGGCGCTTTATCATTTCCCAAACGGAATGCTGACCAAATATCGCTTCATCTACGCCGAACGCCATAAAGGGGTTCCTGTTTCGCGCTGACCGACCCCGATAGTTTCGAGTCGTATAAAAGCTCATAAAGAATCGCGCTTCCGACATACCAGGGGAGCGCATAATATCGAGGGCGCGCCGTATATCAGTGTGATTCCGCGCGACTCCCCGCCGCTCCGAGGAAACGGCCGAGGCGTCTACTTCTCTCCGTGTTTGCAGTAGACCTATATAGCCCCGACCTGGAAGGGCCATCCAGGAGCTCCGTCATGAGTTCGCCGTGTACTTTGGCGTGGCACACACATGCTCGTCGCACGCTACGTAGGTCGCTGCAAGCGTGTGTCCGAGATCCCACACGCGGCCATCCGCTTCGTGTAGTATTCCAACGCGGTCGCCCACTTTCGCAAGAGCACGTTCCACTTTGCGTTGCACGCGAGATTCATCGTCCTGGTGACTCGTGCTCACGAGCCGATTCCTTCCGCGTAAGCCAACATTTTGCGGAAATTTCGGGAATTCGTAATCGGGTCAAGGATCGATGATTTAAAAATTTGATAACGTAAAGTTGTCTAAAATATTTCTGAAGTATAATGGTATCAGAAGTGTAACATGACTTTTAATTATCGTCTAAAATTTTTAATTTTGTCGTTGTTTGTAAGAAATAATTTTTTTTATATTTTCATTCAGAGATTTATTATCATATTTTTCTAAAAGAAAAAATAAGAATTTCTCCAATCCGCGTTTATAAAAATTTGACTCACGCACTTCTTGCGAGGAGTTACTCTTTTAGAAAGACAACCGCTTATGGTTAACCATTGATGCGAAAGTACACAGGTGTTTAATCGAGAATCTCCGCAGCACGGAACGCTACCGCGTTTCCTCCTTTTGGTTAAGGCAACGATCGTGCGAGATTATTCGGTGAGGATACTCGGCGTTTCCGATGTGAGAATGCTTCCTGCTGTGTTTGGAACCGCTATGATCTCGAGATCAAGCTTCCGTGAGGAAAAGGAGTTTCTCTTGCTAATCTGTCCGTTCGAGCGTTTTTTTCTGCTCACCGATGATCAATCGGTTGTAAGATGACAGATAGAGATCTGAACTGACAGTACAACAAGCCACTTAATCAAGAAACTGTATAATATATTATTAATTTTTCTATAGTGTGTCTTGTGATTATGTTGCTTTATTCTTAATGTGCAAATGTATAATTTTAAAACTGCTTAATATTGTTGAATATTTAATTCAGATACGTTTTTAATTCAGAGATACGTTGGGTGATATATTTTCAGATATAGTACTAACGTAATAACGTAATGTAATAACGCGTAAGAGAAAAATCCAATATCTTATCATCTGACGACACAGTTATCATCTCATTTTGTTCCTTGCGCTGAAGACATATTTTCACTTCTGAAAAGTTCAGTTTCTCTGTCTTCGGAGGTGAGGAGCAATTTTACGAAAAGTCGTTCCTCGAGATCTGGCGATAATACGTTCATCCTGCGCGACGGCTTTGCGGATTGTTCCACAATCTGCTCGGAAGACGTTCGGCGATCTGGGAGTTCGTATCTTATCGACAAGGAAGCAGACCTTTGTCTCCAGCGAATGAGACTTGTCGATAAAACATGTTTCCCGTGCGCCTCGGTGCTTCCTCGGTCCAGACAACACTTTAATTGCGTCTAAATTGTAACTGCAATCCAACAAATAATTCGCGATGTAATCGTGTCGAACTTGTCCTTATCGCGACATTGATTAAAGCTCAACATAACGGGTAGCTCGTTTCCTTCGTACTTGAATGGAAACTACGAAGTCCATACAAAAAATAGCGCACGAGTGAGCCATCAAAATCAAATTAACGGTAAACGTCATTAAATTCTTACCCCGGGTAGCGGTGCGCACGAAACGCACCGTTAATGTAATTATGCACTCTGGCGCAGTGCTCGATTAATTTCGACCGATTTAAAATTTGCGCCGCGAATTCCCACATTTTTAGTCGGCAATTTTTAGCCGCGCTGCTCGATACGTCGCACTAATCGCGCTAATTTGCAAATCGTACAGCATCCTTCGCGTTGCCGCGGGGTGCCGCGCCGGGCTCTTTGAAACCGCTTTGGAACCAGATTCGTTATAATATACATCGTCGCGAAACTCCGTCGCACGGAGTTTACGAATCCACCTCGAATTTTGCTCAGGCCACATCAAAGCTGGTCGTCGGTGTTGCCGACTGCATACGCAACTCGCTAAATTTGTGTTTAAGTTCGCGTGAAATAGAAAGAGAGAACTGGCTAGCTCCGGAATGTATTAGTCGCTATTATAATTGCACCGTTTTGCGGAACAAACTGGTCGTTTATTAGAACGCAGTTACCGTATCCCTTTGACAGCCGCAGCTTTCCAAAGGACACTACGAAGACGTAGTAAAACATGTATCTACGTTCTAAAATCCGCAACGTTAATCCCATTCGAGGCGCAACGGGCACAACTTGTCGAACGTTTAACTTTACGGATTCGAAAGCGCAGTGGATACAAGCAAAGGGTTACAAAGCACCCCCCCCCCCACCAAAAAAAAAACTCCTCTGAAGCCCTCGATAGCCCGAACGCGATATCGTGGAAAGCATCGAAGGCGCGCGTCTACTCCGAAGTGGCTCGGATGCCTCCGAGAAACGAGCTCCTCTCACGAACTTGTCGATAGCAGTTTGGAAACCCTCGGGCCTTTCCACCTTCACGCCATCGCGCTCTACCGACTGCTACCACGGGAATTCAATTATCCCGCCGTTCGAACCGCACGGTCCGGGTGAGGATAATACGAGACGAACGAGCCGGGGACTAGCCATCTTCGAAAGATGCGGGTCCAGCGGCTTGGGAACCCAACGTCTCTCAAATGAGAGGTTTTAATGCGGCCTGATGGGCGTACATACCCAGAGCGGGTATCCTCTGCGTGCCAACTCCTCTGCATTCTCACGAAGCGGTTACTTATCGCCAAATCGCGCGATTTCGTAGGTCCCGAGTGGACCATGAAGCTCGTTCTAGCAGTGGTGATAACGATGGTCCGATGTAATCGAACGTCAGTGATTAATGTTAGACAAATGTATAATTACATCGTAAGATTCCGCTGATCTCTGAAATTTTTTCTGCAAATGAGTAACCATTCTTACAACCAACATTACAGTGTATTTGCATTTCTCTTTCGTTTATGTTGCAGCTCTCAAGACATTGAATCACTTGAACAAGGAAGGCGAGGCGCTTGCTCTTCAAGATGACCTCACAACGCACCCCACCTTGGCCTTGATGCGGCGCATCCTTGCAGATGCACAGGTAATTTTAATTACTGCGAGGCTTAGAAATTTAAATAATACTTATTCGATCTATTCCTGTATGTAACCGAGAATATGCACAGTTATGTACAATGGAGGCGCAACTCGATAACGTTGGCTCTTTGACGGTAAGCTGAAGCTTGATATTGCCAAAACGGTCGTAGATCTCACGCGAGTTCCACAGAAATGGCGAACTTGATTCAAACGATGCCTATGCCAAGAGGTTAATTATCGAGCAGATAAGGGTCTGCCTATACGCCCATTGATATCGCGATCCATTGTCTGCCGTGAACTGCTAAGGAATTATATATAGACAAACCCGTACCAATCACGCTTCCTGACACGGATTGCCCTATATCCTCCCAAGTTTTGCGCAAGAATCTTTCTTCGGGCAATACAGGTGAAGCTCGGCAACGAACGAAATTCTCGTTCACAATGTCTCAATGTTAAGATTTAATAAGCGATTTCGAGGTTCTCGCGAGGTGAAACTTTTTGCTTCGCGAATCCGGACTTTTACGTGAATCGAGGGTGCAAAACGTGATTTCCATAACCATTGAGAACTGGGAAGAGGGAGAGAGGAGAAGTGCGCGTTTGCTCGAAATGGAAACCGACCAAGAAGGCTTCCCCATTGTTGAAGGCGAGCAGCCCTCCCGAGGCGGGAAGCGCGCGATTTTCAAGAAGGTGAGGAACCAAGGATTCGAAGGGGTTAATTGCCAGACGAATGGGAGGGACCGGCCCATTGATAAAGCGTTCCTTTTGTCCACCGTCGGCCATTGTTACCTGTGCACGCGCGACCCCCGCTGCGGCCACGATTTGCCAATATTTCCCTAGGGCTGTTGCTCGATGTTTATTACGAAAAGGATGCTGAATGTCGCAGGGGTGAGTTGCGTGCGTGAAAAGAGGATAATAGGAATACGACGATGGACTGTTCGACGAGCAAAATAACGTAACGAAATAAGGGTTGAAGCAGGAAAAACATCCCTCGCGTAAGCGTTTCTTTCGGTTACAATTGCACTGCTGTTGTTGTCACTTTTGATTTAGTGATTCGTGATTCGTTCTTTCGCGATCACTAAAATTGGATACTTGCGTGAAATATTTTCAATTGATTTTTCATATTTAGGAAAAAATCAAGTCTTGAGAAATTCTAACGAAAAACTAATGTGACTGCGATGCAACGTGATGGCACGGTAAATAAAAATTGTACAATAAAATGTACGATAAAATGGTCTTATTATGATCAAACGACCGACCGTAGCAAAGCTTCATCGGTTGTTATATTGATTTAACGATTCGGTGGTTTTGGCGGCCAATGATTAACTGATGCTAATAATGAACGGTTGCTTCGCAACTAATTAAACGAATACCACCCCCGAGCGATTTGCACTCCCTCGGAGCAAGGGAAAGCCAGGTCAAAAACGAGTACTGTTATGCTGTCTGAAATTGGAAGGTCAAAGTCTCGCAAGTCAGGAACACGCAAGCTAATCAGCCAAAGTCGGAGTCTGCCGTCTACGTACACTTCGCATGCTCGAGTAGGCTTAAAGGCGGATTCAAAGGACAACCCCTCGCGTAATGACTTTCTCAGGGATAGGAGAGAGGGAGGAAGCGCGACTAGAGTGCCGAGAGGTTTCTGTTTCATTGCTGGCTTCTGTAACGGCGATTCCCACGATGAAACGAAACTGCAAACTACGTGTGGCATCGCGTAAAAGCAATCTCGCGTGTAAATGGAGAATTTGACATGGAAAAAAATACTGTATCCCGTGCAGTATTCAGTCTTCCTCAAAAGAGAATGGTATGTTTTGCTCGTGAGTCAATATCGATTTTTAGCGTGGAAGTCAGTGTAACATCGAAGAAAGTCGGAGCGCATAACACAGCGTGTTTGCAGCTCACTGAACCGATTTCTAACTTGATTAAAGCACATACAGGCGCGCCGGAATTTTAAACATTGCTTGTTAATTAAGTTGATAAATAACTCGAGTGATACAAACGACATTAGCATCAATAATGGCCTCTCGACCATTGTTTTTAATCACTTCTTGAATAGAAAAATCGGCGCTGCTACGAGACATAATATCTGATATTGATTACGCGCAGCTCGCGCAAATAAAAGGCGTACCGAGAGACTGACGTGTACTGAACTTTCATTTCGGCGTGTCATTCATCCCGAGCGTAACGCGCGTCGAAAGCACTTCCTGTTAAAAGAGCCGTCAGACTTGTTAATGTTTGATATAATGATTTTCGCAGGGCGAATAGATTAACGCTGGCGCGCGGCGCTAATTCCGTGGCATATTGCCGGCGATGGTGAATGCCGAAGCGTTTTATGCCGCATCATGATGGAAAGGGATGCAATTACGTCACAAATACGGAATTACGCAAAATTGCACATCGATGCATCGGCCATTGTCGTCAAATCGTCGTCATTGCGCGTTTGTAACAGTCAAACGATCGTACCGAGTCGAATAATAAGTCGTCCGGAAATGCTTCGAGTTTCAGGAAGAGAGATTCGCGCGGAATTTCGACGGATTCTCGAATTTGCATAAACAGTTCCGATAATGACACGGTCGAGAAGATTTCCCGCGATAGCGATGCAATTCGGATTATAGCTAAATCACACGCGACACGGTGCGCATAAACACGTTATCCGACAAATAGCATTCGGACGTGGTGAACGTGGCTATTTCGGGATTAAATGCAATCAAACTGATGGCTCGCAGTTTGCTGACGATCACGGACTCGCGCGCCGATCGGTGAAATTAAAATTGAGCTGCGCGTGCCCGCAATTAAACATCGCAAAAATCGCGGCTACAGTTTGTATCCGATTGGCGATGCAGCGCGAGGGTTGTTAAATTAGCGGGACTAACGGAGAGGATTGTTCTATAATTTTAGAGAATCGATTACGTACCAATTATCTTACACTATTTATTTACGTTTACAAATCGTATAATGCTCGAACTGCAGTGAAATATCGATATAACGTAATAACGTAATTAATATAAATTTGAGGATGTTTTTGTAAATTGGTGTATGACGATTGAATTAATAACCGGTAACTTAATTGAATGCAATCACCGCAACGTGTAACGAAATCAATACGATACACGCTACAGGCTACAAAAGAATAAATGCGTTAGAAGATGGTTTCTGTTTGCCAAACAATTTGCATATATATTTGTTATATTTTTATTTTTTTTTATTTAATCATGTATTACGTCTGTAGTGCAGAAAGTTCAGTTTTCATCCATCTATTTGCTTGTCGTCGCTGATCAAACGTCAACGATCGCCTATTTTACGCAGTGAAAAATAGTCGCTCTTTGCTGGCTCAGCGGTGGGGTACAAACAGTCGTTCAAGCATGCGTTACAAGCGCCTTTGAGGCAGGCACCGGTACAAGTCGCGTTTTCAATCGCGTCTTTCGAAGATGATCAATCGGCCGCCGAGCAATATCCGGTGGAAGGAGAATTTCCACTCGACGTTTCAAGGCGACATTGTCCCATTATGCGACTCGCGTTTGAATTTCGATCTCCTGCGAGTATCTACACGACAAGAACAGCAGATAGAGAGAGAGAGGAACGAGTGAGCAGAAAAAAAAGGAAACCGGCTCCCGGAGGGGAAGAGGAAGCCGTCATACGCGCGCGTGGCGGTCGGATAGCAGGACACAGAAAGGGAGAAACGTGACGAGGCATACGAATCGGGCATAATGTCGCCTTAGCGTGCACCGCGTAGCGGATACGCGCTGACAGAACCGGTAACAAAGTTTCCCAGCTGCTGGAGTACGGTCGATACGCGTCGCGATATCTCGGGGCTCGCAAGCGGAGCACGGGCGCGACGCGACGCGGCGAGCGTCGTCGGGAACCGGCGTCGTGGCCGAAACAGCGGGACGACACGTAAAAGTTCGCGAAGAAGCGATCCTCCAGCGACGCTCCCGCGAGCGAGCGAGCGAGTTCGTTGGACTATTGTATGAAATTTATGGAAACAACCGTCTACGTTCGCTGTCCCGACACGAGGGAATTTTAATAATATTTTAATTGCATTACATTGAAGTCACGTTACTCGGACGAGTTGGACTAACGCTATGGGGGTACCGCGGGGGTGATAAAATATTGACGTTTCGGCGCGAGTCTCGCGAGGCTTCCTGAGTCTCTCATCCAAGTACGGTTCCCGATGACGTGGCCGATCATATCGCATCGATCGGGGAACGCTCTGACTGAGCAAGAGAAATTGGAAAAGGAAAACAGGCGCAACAAAGAGAGAGAGAGAGAGAGAGAGTGAGAGGAGATAGGGAGAGAACGAGGGGGAAGTGTGAGCGTGTGCACTCGGCGACATCGAAGTAATAAGGGCGTTCCCGGGGGACGACGCTACGTACGTGGCGTAGGATGGCCGCGTCGCGGGGGCGGAAAAGCAACCCTGATATAATAAGAGCGGTGTCTAGGCGAATTACGGTGAAAACGGGGGGAATATGGTTGTCGAGGAGCGGAGCGTAAAATCTTTGAAGCTTCAATTTTACGTGCGATACACGCGCGAAAATGCTGCAGTGTAAGGGCGCGTGTTCCGTGATACGGTTTGTATGGAAATGCGCTGAGAAGAGAGGGGGAGGGCAAGTAATGGCGAGTTATTACGTGGAGCAGGTCACTTAACCCTTGCGAGGCCTATCCTTTTCTATTCCTGAACTCACTTTCCACCGGCTAATTGATTAGGGTGCGCGGGATGGTAGCGAAGGCACTTGCATAATAACTTTCTGATATATCTTTGAGAGCTGAAGCAACCCTCTCTGTATACCTTATATAATAAATCTTTTACATGATACATTTATCTATTAATACAAAATTTTGCAATTATTTAATGCTGATTTTGAAATTAAAAAGTGAAAGAGGATAAATAAAAAACTTTACGAAAATATCAGATTTATAAGGATTTATCTTATTTATTCGAGGAAAGATTATTAAGATAATTATTGAAGGAGACAAAAACACTTAAAATATTGAAATGTTTAAAACATAACATAATGTACAAAATATGTCTCCGCGCATCTTTTCCATGAATATTATTATCTTTGGCAATTAATGCTGGCTCGCTGAAAACTTAAATACATTCATTAAGAACCGTCACATAATCAGATACCACGCACACAGATAACAGCCGTAAACGAAAGCATGCTGCTGCAGTAGACGAAAAGCAGCGCGCGGAGAAAGCGGAGAGGATTCATCAAGAGGGAAGGTGGATGCCATTTAGCGGCTGAGCAAACATCGCCGCGAAATGACGAAGAGGGATGATATGATGACAAGACGATAAGAGAGCCACTGATTTCGCATGTATTTTTTACTTTCATCCGTTTCATCTCGAGCATTAGAAATGCGAAAATGCACGATATTTTTTCACTTTAGTTTTTAACGTGTCCCCTCCTTCCTTTTCTTCTGCGTCTACAAAATTGTAAATGAAAAGTGATTTCATCAAAAACGCAAAATTTCATATTTAAAAATTTACGAACAAAATATTTTATTCAGTCTGTTGTAACATTTCTTGTCGAGAGCAATAATATACTCCGGAAAAATATGGATTATTGCTCTTTAAAAATGAAGATATTGTTTAATATAATAATAGCTTCTTTTCTCGAGAGACTTATTTTCGGCGCTTGCGGCTTTATGAGTCTTTAAATGTAAAAGTAAAAGTCTAAAAAAATAAATCACGAATCTCGTAAAGATCTGGCAATCGAATTCAATGTGTCCATAGAAGGAAGCTATGTTGGTCTTATCGAGTGACAACGTGACGATAATTATTACGAAAAACAAATTTGTCATGCTGAAAAGGCGGTGGACAGTTGCTGTTCTTGGAAAATTGCCGATAGGTCAAGCGAAACGCGTTTTTTATGGCCCGAACCGCTGATTTTACGAGCGAGATCGAGAGTGTCACTTGACCCAGTAATCTTGCATCCAAAAATGGAATTTTATGCTCGCAGAAATAACTAACAGCGGACGTTCTCGTATAAAATTTTACTTAACACATCCATTTTTCACTTTTTTATTTATGTATTAATCATTCTTTTATTCTTTTTATGTAACTTCTATATGCCGATAATATAACAATACTGAGATACATGTTTGATATTAAATATTCCATCAAATGTGAATCAAACATCATTGGATATCACGTAACTTGATTTATTTCACCAAATTAGAACAGTCGTAACTAATTCATGATTTTCTAAAATTGAGACAAGAGAACAAATGAGAAAAGTGAGTCTTCGAATTAAAGTTGATAATGACTCCCTTCGGGGTGGTAACGTGCACTATTAACACAGTCAGGTGCATGATACACATTAGGTAACTTGTTTGTTTGATTAAGAACATCTCTGAAACTCCGAGCGCGACTGAAATTCGGTGTACACGCTCCTCTTGTCATAACTTAAACGAACTTAAAGTGTTTGCTTAGGCAGGGATCGAGTTCGTGTATATTCTACATGTGTGCGTGTGTTGTATGCGCAAATCTGGGACAAGATTTGCTAGGTTGCTCCTACGGTTGATTTGACAGCGGTGATACCGTGTAGTTGCAACGCGAATTCTCGGAAGATCAAATACGTTTAGCAGGAATTATTTGTATCCCGTCACGCGTCTACAGAGTGCAATTGCGAAAAATGTTACCATGTTTTCACGTTTTCATTTATCATTCTCTCTCTGCCATTACGCGAATTTACGAAAAAATTTCATTTCTACTCTTTTATTATTGAATTAGGCACTTATTACATCGTACCGTTGGCGTTATGTATCTTTAAATATGCCTTTTAAATATCCCCTTTGCACAATAACGAAGTTGTTATACATAGCGTTAAATATGTGCAAAGTGCACTTTTCGGAAGCTCGCAATGTGCCGAGGATTTTTGACAATAAAATTGTTCACGAAAAATATTTACAGGAACAAAAAAATAAGAAAATGTTTTGCGAGGCGTTTGGATTAAAGTATAACTTGTGCGCGTAAAAAACCGGGGAAATGCAAAAACGTCGTTTACACGACAGTGCAAATGTGAAACAAACTAAAAACTGCGCTCAACGTACAATACACCCGCATATATACAAGCGGAGTCTACTCTTAACTTACTTAGATTTTACTTAATTTTTTATATCAACTAGTACAACACAAGCGCGCGCTATTTTGTTTTTCAATGTTAATAATGTTTTCGAATAATAATATTCATCTATTGTTTATTAAAAAATTTTTTTCTTTTTCCGAGGAGTTCTGAGATGTTTATATTATTAATTGGCATATTGCCTAGAGTTCTCTGCTATTGAAAATACCGTAAACTCGGAAATGAAAAAGTTCTAGCCCGTAGAAATTTTTTCTTTTCCGAGAAGTTCTGAGTTGTTGATATCATTATTTTTTATATTGCCTAGAGTTCTCTGCTGTTGAAAATACCGTAAACTCGGAAATGAAAAAGTTTTAGCCCGTAGTCCTATTCTGAAAAAGGCGTTAAAGGTGTTATTTATTTCATCATGTTTCATCAATACAAATTTGACAGAATTGACAGCTGCCGTTTTTACGTTCCTAAGAAATAATAAATTAATATAACCGCACTGGCAGCCACTATGACATTCTGACATTCGCAACACGAAGTTCAAGTCACACGAAGTTCGAGCCAAGCGAGAGAACCAATCAGCGTCGCGGAAAAGAGGCCTCAATATTATTCGATAAAACAGAACTTCACGAAGTTAACACGCCTTTTTTAGAATAGGATTAGATGGATATTAATAAATTTATGAATTAACGTTGCTTTCGGAATAAAGCTGTGCACGATCAGAAAAACTGGGCCACATAACAAATTTTCGACCACAGGTATTTTTTGTTTCAGCAGTTCTTTTTTCCTTTCTTCCGTCGTAATTAAACTTTCTGCAAATTTAAACGCGTAAACGGAACCGGGAAATTCCAAACACACGTTTATTTGCATACAACGGTAACCGCGTTAATAGTGTTTCGGCGATTAACTTTTATATTCGATAGACATTCTCCGATTGTTCGGTAGCGTTGAAATTGGAACCTTTCTGAACCTTTTTTTCCAGACTCCGCACGTCCGTTGCGTGTATATCGCCGCATAAAAGTTCCGCGTACTCAGCAGACGCGAATAAAAGCTCGACCGGTCAGAAAATGTCGCGGCACGGCTGTAAAAGTAAAAGTCACGATGATCCACCCCGTGAATAGATGCACGCATCCACGCACGAGGCGTATCCGCGTAGCATTTTCGTTTCATTCCCTCTCTCGCGCAGTATGCATTACGTGCCTTAACACCAACAGTAATGGATTAACCCTCTCTTTAACTCCACACGTCACATTCCGGCTATTGCGCTTCCACTCCAATTCTCATCGAGAAATGAAAGAAAATGTCGCCCGGCACACCATTTTCCCCGGTCTGCTGTTTGTTGCTTCTCCAGTTTTACATATCTCTCTCTCTCTCTCTCTCTCTCTCTCTCTCTCTCTCACTTTTTTGTTTCTTTTTCTAAAAAACAGCAACGGATACTGTGTACAGCTCGCACTGTATAAGCCGATTTAACAAGGACGCGCCATTGCAATCCGCTAAAATTTCGTTTCCCGACCACCGCGCGACCAATGCATCTCGATGAATACATTCTGGATCCAGTCGAATAATAGGACGCAACCAAATGATTTAAACCCACTTAAGCGATTTTATTATAACTAGCAATACGTGTGCCATTTGCCTTTGAAAAGTGTTCATGATTAGAAGATTCTTATACCATTGATAAAAAATATATTGCACTAATATCTACAATTTTAATTACAATACATGATTTTGAATCATATATTTAATTTAATTTTAAAAAATGTATGCAAAAACAAATGTCTTTTTTGTAATAAAAGTTGCTATCAAGTTTATAAAATAGTTTACGAAATAAGTTTATAAAATGGAGTACTAAATAGCTTATACAAATATCTTTGTGACTATAGAAGATTTATACATTTCGGTGGCTTCAGAGTGACGCAATCGCGAATACATTAAAAACTTGATGTCGCAGCGGAAATGAGAATAATTCGAGAAGGATTTAAGTGGCATTGACAGTAATTAAATTTACATTTCCTTCGTTTCATTTTGCTGGGACGACGAACCAAAATCAGGTCGCGAAAAGTTCATTTCACTCCCTCATCCCTCTGTTTCTCTTACTCTCTCTTTCGTATCTTTGGCATATTAGTTGCGCAGTCATTACATGGAATTGTACATAATGTACACACCGACTGATTAGCTTTTAATTGTATCATTTTGATCGTAATATCGGCTAATGGAAGATTATGGAATTATTTTAAGAGAAAAAAAAAAAGAGAAAAACACTCATCAAATTAACCGTTGAATTAATACTTATAAAACATAAAGCTGGGACTTTTCGTAGCCCCGCACATGTTTAAAATTGCATGTTTTAATCTGCACGCTTGTTTATTATTTTCTCTCATACGAGACACGCACGGTAACATCTCTTAGTGATAAATGTCAGAATTTCTCTAACTTCTTCAGCAATCGTTTCGATGAAACAATCATGGAAAACGGTAGATAAATACAGATTTATTGCAAGATTTATATATTTTTTATCTGAAGTTTCTAGTATTCATTTAACCGTCGTATTTCTTCGCAATTTGCATTGAATTCGAAAAAAAATTTGCAAATCCGTAAATATACGGAACTCTCCCCCCTGCAATTGCATGATTCGCGAAATAGTTTATCTTGCATGCAAACGCGAGATACAACCGGTATCGAATATTTCCCCGTTAAATTGACAACGCCAAGGGCAGAAACCACCGGGCAGACGAAATATTTCATTTATTCTAGCCGGTATTGAATCTCTCAGATTCTAGGATGAAAAATCGTATACGTTCATATTCGGAAAAACCCAGTTTCATGATTTCTGCATCGCGTTACTCGTTTTCACGAGGGAACTGTTACCTCGGTAAATCCAACAATTAATTCCCGATGATCATATCATGGCCTCTATTCACGATACAGATGTCACTTAATGGTTAAGACAACGTCAGAAATCGTCATTCAGAGCGAATCTGCCAGCAAACAACGAAATCTACCTAAAAATGTTTTACTTTGGGATTTGACATTTATCGCTCTCGAGAAGAACGATAATTCCCGACAGATAAAAACTAAAGCGGAAATAGTGAGCTGGTTTCTACGCGCGCGAGCGCGTATCTCTTTATCCGCGTCCGCGTTATTCTCGGGATTTGTCCAAAATTTGCGCGCGAGCGCCCGGAGTTTTGTCGGGCATCATAATTTTCCCCCGTGCTTGCTCGGACTCGTGTACCCTGCCGGTTCGCATTTCCCTCATTTTTTCCCTGCATGTTTATGAAATTTCGCTTCCGCGAGCGCCGCAAGAGCGGGCGGAGAGGAAATTGCCTTTCCCCTTTTTATTGGGCTCAAACTTTACTGCCGCCGACGGAACAGTTAAGCTGGTCGGTTTGTGCGCGCGGCAGCTCCGTATTTGCATTTGAAACGCGCCTTGTGGCGTGAGCCGCGTCCACGACAAAGCGGCGAATTGCCTATTTAGCTGCGCCCGCGATCCTCAAAAAGCCGAGTGCTTCCGGCACACGCGCAACCCGCTCGCAGAAACAGCCCTTTTCCTCGCCGCGACGAGCTGACAACCTGGGCTCTCGAACCGGTTTCTTAAATGAGAAGCGTCACATGCGACACGATGGATAGACTCCATCTGTCATCGGTTCAAAAGCTTGGAAAGATTTATGCTAATAACATGCGTAGTTATCGTGACTGGGGAAAATGGGTCATCGAAATTAAAATGTAAAAATCCGCTTTTGATATTAATACATATTAAAGTGATATGCGATCGATGATGCTTAAAATTGTGTTTTGTCGATGTTATAATGCGCGTTTAATCAATATTTTAATATTTCATGTAACTTGTTTTACATCACGTCACTCTGTCAAAGCTGACTAGATTATTGGCGTACGTGCGCTAAGCGAGCAAATATTTTCATTGCAAAATACATGAAAATATAGCCGTATAAAATACTCGTGAATCATCGCTGCTTATTTCGATATTTTTGCTGCCGTACAGAAGTAGAAACCTAGGAACTAAAAGCTGAAATATTTTTCCCCCTTGCAGTCCGACGTTTCGGCGAACGAAATATTTTTCTGCAAAGTGAACACAGCAGACTATTCATCCGAGGTAAAACGGAATACGTCGAGGTAGCGAGATTTTTGTAAAAAATTTCAAATACGCGCACACGTCTATATAATTTCATATAATTTAATTTAACGTATAAGAAAGAGAAACTAATTATATCTCAGGAAATCAGCTAATCATCAAATTTTCTGAATATCTTTTTCAGTTAAGCTCCCGCAAAATTATGATGAAAATAATTTGTTGTCAGGATCGTTAAGATGGGATATGAATGGGAACAATAATAGTTCTCGTTAACTGTTGGACATCAAGCCGCACGACACGGTATCAGTCGATGGCACGACGGACCCGAGTGCACTGAACCTTTTCGGAGCGTGACAGATGAATATAAGCTTAACGCGCGCGCACGGAATTATGCATCCGCGCCTATAATTATCCTAACTACCAGCGAAAGACGTCCGAGATCCGAGCATGTCTTGTATCTCGTACGTTTTCGCTTTATACCAGTAGCGGCGCGCCGATGTCACCGCTAATGGAACGTGAAGCGCTGCACCCTGCGACTTTTCGATCATCAAAAGCATAGAAATCGCGGGAGGAAAAGGAGATCATTTTTCCGCGGGTTGCTCTGATTCCTTCTGAAGCAAGCGAGCTTACGAAAAGTGAAGATCGCGGCGCATTGCACTTGAAGAGAGATTGATTTTACACTTCGCGATATTTCGTCGCTAGAGAGAGTCAGAATCGCGCTGCAACGGATTTCAAACTTAATTCGCGGGGGAACGTAACGAGTCGCTCTGCTAATTTAATTGCTTTCGCGAATCACGCTGGAAGCGCGTTCTCGGATGTAAACGCGATTGAATCAGGCGGGAACTCGGGGCAAGCAGTTACATAAGTCGCGTAAGCGAGCCGCGCGATGTAAGCTTTATTACGACGACGCTGGCCGCGCGCCGTTATACATGCAATTAGCCGCGTTAACTCAACGTAGCACTAACTGATGAGACGTGCCACAAAGCCGCGAGCGCGCCACAGCTTTTCTTGCACCCGTTTATTATCCCCGCGGTGATTACACGTAACTGATTGTGAGTGCAACGGATAATAACAGTAGCACGCCTCTTCTGCGAACTGAGAGGGCTCGAGATAATACGCGCGCGCGCGCGTGTAGATCGCGATATAGATTTCGCGCGCATCCCGAAATAGCGTTTTTCTTTATCTCGTTTTTTTTATTTGTTCATTAATAATGCAGAATTCCGGTACCGAATAAAATTAAATTATAATTCCAGTTTTGTTTTTTAATTTTAAGCACGCTATAATGCTCAGATGGGGATGAAATTTCTCGCGTGGGTACCGTGTCGACCGTGAGAAAATATTTATTTCCACATCGCACACGTGTGATAGAGAATTTTCGGCTCACTGAGGCAGATGAACGTAACTAAATTTCCTGCTCAACTTTTGCTGCATTTTGGCGCATCTCGCTCCGCTCCGCGCGAACTGCGTTGCATCATCGTTATATTCGATCCGCTAAATTCGCTCGTAAATTTCAATTTCCACGAAATGGCATATTAAGTCTTCGAAACGCGAATGCAAATCGCATGGAACATGTACGAGACAAAACGTTACAAGGAGAGCAAGCTGTCACTTATGTCTGGTCCCGACAAGTAATTCGGTTATCAGAAATATTCTTAGGTCTGTTGATCCCAATCTGTTTTTATTTCGACGGGTTCAACGCAGGACTTTGTACGCGATGCATTCTATTTTCTATTTTCTTTATTTTCATTTATTTTTACAAGAAAGAGATGAAAATATATACGTTGTAAGATTTCACACGTTATTTCCTCCAAATGAGATCTCTTCGGTAGAAGTAATTGAAGGTGAAGCTGCGCGTAAGAGTGATGAAGTCAACAAAATGATCGCGTATTATAAATGCCCACTTCTTCACCTCGTACCAATTAGCTCTTGCTTTTGGTAACAAATACCAGACTAAGAAAGTTCCATTGAAGCCATCTGCGACACTCTCTCAGCTTTATTACTTTCTCGCGAGTAATGAGAAGAAGCGAAACTTCCAGAGTTACATTAGGCTCCTCGATTATTTATTTATTCGGACGTGTAAGCAGTCGCGAGGTAAAAATGTACAATACATTAACGAAATTGCTTTCTCGCAATATCGATATCGCTCCTCATGCTCGAAAAAATAAGGTGAGGGACAAGCTGTGTTTATGGGTCGTTTTATTCTTCACTCATTTAAATCGAACGTGTTATTTTGAGCTGTCTAAGGTAGACGCTCATGGACTGTTCCATTCGTTCTCCGATTTCCATTCTTGGAGAGGAAAGTGCTGGAACGTCCAGCCCGTAGAGAAGCGAGAACAGGTTTGCCTTGATGCCTCGGGTTTGGCCCACATTAGAAACTCGAAACGGAGCGACGGGGAACACCCGCGACGCGTTATTTAAATAGCAGCACGTGCCGTGTGTCCTGTCGCTTAAGTAGCCGAGCACTTGAGTGCATCTGTCTTCGGGAATTCTCCTTTTTGCATTTTTCCCGTCACCGAACGTAATCAAAAATAACCGGACCGAGAATCATCTGGTTTCTCTCTTTCGCTTTTTCTCTCATTTCTCCCATTACAATTCACACGCGCGCGTAATCGTGCACGGCCGTTCCGCGCCATTGACATTTACTTTTATTTGCTCGGGCATTGCATCGTAATTTAATCATAAAATTCCGACATTCGTGAAATAATGCATGGCACTGATAAATGTTTCATGTCGCTCACAGACTCTTGACGATTTAATATTCATTCGCCTTAACATTTATTCCGTTTCATTCATTAATGATAAATTATTATTACATATATGTTATATATAAGTACGCATATACACACATCTGCACATACTGTAATTGTTTTCACCAAGTTGGCATATATACTTGATAACGCGTGAGAACTACGTGTAGATATCGTGCTACGAGCGCGGCACAAGTGGTGCAATAAGAACCGTTATCTGAAGATATTGAGGTGGTAAAAGCAGCAAGAAACGAGTTAATGAGATGCTACTCGGTATCTCGAATATTGGGCGTTAACGAAACTAACAATGAGTGTCGTCCGTTCATGGAGATTCCCCGATTTCATCCCACTTTCTCACGATTACAAAATCCTTAATCCGTCTGGGATTCGTTCTTCCTCATGAAATTCCCTCGGAATGTCGACTTAACGTTTCATTCATCTTGCTTCCAGTAAAATTTGATCTCTTCTAACGCATTCCTCCCCGACAGCTCCCGAGCCCGCATCGTAAGCACGCGAGATTATTTTCAATAATTGAAAACACACAAAAATTTCTTGCTGGCAAGATCTTTTGTGATTTTTCGCCAAAATGCGATTTCACATTTTGTATCGCATTATTCAATTAAGTTTGATAGCGATAGTCCAGCTAGCTAAGCAGCGTACACACTAATAATTGGAGCACATCGGAAATCGTCTTCGCGGATCGTCATCACTCGGAGCGAAAATCGATAGCACTCTACGTGACTCGAGTCGCGGCAATTACAACGGCGATTCCGCATCGCGGACGCGCGTCTAGAATAGGAGTGCTTATGAGAGAGGCGGCGAGAAAAGGGAGAGAAAGGGAAGTGGGATTGGATTATTTTACCTCCGTACGTCGCGAGACAAATTGCTCCGACGCGATGCAACGAGCCGGCCCGGAATTGCAATTTCATAAATTCGAGTGGCGGCCGCTGCTTCCGGTAATGTGCAGCTACTGCATCATTCCGTAGTCTCCTTACGTCGTTCCATCTACCCTCCGTCGTCTCAATCCCTCTTGTCGCTTCCGTTTCCCACGTTCTTTCTTGCGCTATCTCTTTCCCTTACTCTCCATTTCATCCTTCCCGCCCATCCGTCTTACTTCCGCCGTCCGACAGAAAACAAAGCTGATAATTATTATGTCGCGTCTATTCATTTGTATGTTGACAGGTCGGAAAGACCTGTTCGGGTGGGTTAGTTTCAAGTTATTTTATCTCCGTGTCACTTTTATGTTTTGACGGGAACCATCATCATCGCTGGCAAAAGTCGTTCCTTCTCTAGATCTTCGTGCTCGACATGTTTTCCCTCGTGCGCGCGCTGAGGCAGGTTGGTACGAGGAAACACTCAGGCGGAATTAAATCTCTCCCTTTTCACAAGTGCATTTTCGTGCGCGCAATGCGAGAATTATGAAAGTCTCGCCGGGAGCGTTCGCGTTTTGTTTGACTTTTTCGGCGACAGGTAGCGTCTCGTTCTCAAAAAATGTCCCGTTCAATAGCGGGGGCAAACTTAATAAAATTACAAATGTAGTATAGCGCCTGGTCATAGAAATTCCATCTCACCTTCTCTCGGTTTCGTCTAACTCGTTCTACGTCGGAAAATTCTCGTCGGTACTTAAATTTCTCCGTCGTCCTTTTCCTTCCTCCGACATCTGCATGCCTCTGGAGAGTGAGGAAAAAAGGGTCACTCGATGACCGGCGCGACCTCGCCTTCCGTCTCTTTTCTCCCTCGCCATTTACTTTTCTACGATAAATTCATTCTGCGACGTCCGTTGCGACTGACAGCCTTCATCTTGCATATTATATTTCTCATACACATGTAAGTATTATATAAGTCAGACGCGACTATGTTATGTAGCGCACTTGTTCTATTGCAGATGACGGTTCGTGTGAAGAGGTTGCGAGGAAACCTTTGAAAAAGACAAACACGAAATTGTCTTTAAGAATACAAAATAAT
Organism: Ooceraea biroi; assembly: GCF_003672135.1. NCBI lineage: Eukaryota > Metazoa > Arthropoda > Insecta > Hymenoptera > Formicidae > Ooceraea > Ooceraea biroi. Next base: position 7,733,831 of record NC_039506.1, read on the forward strand.
ATCTTTATATACAATCATACAACAAATACACGATAACGAATGCAATAATAAGTACGTAATAAATGATGAATAATTATTTAGAGAAATAACGTAATTGTGAATATTCAACAAGTTGGTCAATTTCTTTTTGTAACGAAGACATTAACAAAATTATTTATCTGAAATGTACATAAATTTATTTGTACATTATATTTGTTGGCTGTACCGAAAAATATCGGAAAAGTTCATAAATATCTCGTAAGCTAGGGCTATCCGGTCTCACCGGCGTCGGGAAGGAACAAGATGCAGCGTCGGAAAATCCACGGGGAAATAAGCCGAATCGTATCAGTGGATTGCAAATTGTTATTCCACTCTCGCGCGTATAAATTTAGTTCATCTGCCGCATAAAAAGAAGATATTTATCGATCGTCGATCCTGGTATTAATTTCATGCGAATAACTCAAGAAAAATCAAGCAGCGAGATCGGAAATTCATTTCTCAGATGGGAAAGAATGAAATTATGTCATTATCAAAACAGTGACTTCATTCGTCTTCATCTATAATTATTATCAGAAATGATATGTCTTGTTCCTCCGTCCCATTATATCGTATTGTTAGAAATGTCAGAAAGCTAATACCTTCATACATTATCCACAACACTTGTTTTTGCACGGTAGACATTCAAGAACATTTTTAATTTCCGTGAAACGACTCGCCTTTGTCGTACCACTTTCCTAGCAAAGGCGCGCTTTTCTCTTCATTACCCCCTTGTTTCACGTCCGGTGCACCACGATGTGCCGCGCGACAATCGTTAATTAAATGTGTCCCTCGCAGGTTGCAGTGTCGTTCCTCAAGCAGAAAGGAGATAGGAAAATCAACGGAATTTATTGATAATAATATCGATATTTCCGATCAACTCGCCTCTCCTTCTCTGGTGCCATCCTGCTCGACTCGACGAGGGGAAGATGCGATCTCTCAAACGAGGGATCCCATATGCTAGACCGCCCTGCGGATATCCGGCTAACTTAGTTGAATAGTATATAGCGTGTCTGATACGGTAACGCCGACGCTTAAGTGCATATAGCCACCTACACTATAGCGAACGTGCCACGGCTGGCAGCTGTTTATACTGGACATCCCCTTGAGTCAGCTACCTTTTCCCCATAAACGTGTTAACCAGTTTCAACCGCGTTTCATCTGAAGAATGTGATATATTAGTTTCATCATCGAAGTTAGTTTTTAACGTTTATCTTGCCTTAAAGAAGCTTAAAGAGAGTGAGCGGAAGTTGAAAGTCATCCTTCCAGCTTTATGGAGATACTCGGCTGCAATAAGGAGCCTTTTGCCGGCTGCGACGATTTTTTTTTAGTCGCTTTACCTTGGTTCTGTTTTTAAAGTTCGTTTTTCCGTTAGCGCTCGAGCATAGAAGCCCGGACTGAATCAAGGGGAAAGGAGGAATTCGCTGCGAAATACGGAGAGATCGCGAACTTCGTATACTTTTGATAAGAAAGCAAAATACGCACGTAAAGCGAGTCCCGCGCGAAGTCGAGTCTCGCGCAAAGTCGACTAATGCAGTTCCTACGAGAAATGTGATTTGCAGCGAGCGAGGAAATGTCCGGAGGTTTTAATTAACGAACAACAAAGGACTCGGGGAAAATGAAGTCTCCCGATGGAACTTCGCTGCGAAGTTTGGCTTCGTATGAATGCTGCGCTAAGGGAAAAAAAATATTCTGATATAAAGGCTGTCTCGAACATACAAAACGTGTCGCGAAGATATTTTCGAGTGAAGACTGGCACCACGTCACGTATCCGCAAGGAGTGAAGCATTCCTGCTGCATTTCTGCAGGAAAAAAGCTTTTCCTCCCGCGGTTGGGATAAATTTTGGAGCGAGTGGATGCGTCTATGGACCTTGTGCATTTGACTGGATGTTACGCACACAGTTACATCTGGCTCGCTATTCCAATTTGCAGATAACGCAATCTCATTAATGCATTGATGACGACAAAACGACACTGGGATTGGATAAGGACATTATGGAATTTTATTATATTTGTAAGAGAGAGAGAAGGATCATAATTAAAGCCAGGATGAAATACTTTATAATAATTTACATAAATTATGTACCAATATAAATTGCCATATCGCCGAATCAACTTTGCAATGACAACCGTGTTAATTGAATCTACTTTAATTATCCATAAAGCAAATTGAACGTTCATCTGTGTACTTTTTAATGCTGATGCTGCTGGCATTTTACTAGAAACGTTCATTAAATCGACGAAGAGATATATATTTTTATCAGTTACCTGCGCTAAATTATTAAGATGGAATTCTTGAATTCGCGCATATGAGAGAGTCGTGGTTCGATCTTGTACCTGATATGCATCGTAAATTTGCGCGGCATACGAAATACATGTGCATAAGCCGAGGACGAGCAGCAACCATCAGTGCGCGGCGAGAAAGAGGGAGGCAGGATGGGAGTACTAGCGGTGAAAAATCGTAGATGCATCGAGTGATGCATATTTCATGTGCTACTTCGCGATGAAATGAAAATCTCTCTCTTTCTTCCTCGTTGACACCTCCGGACCAGTGGCGGAGACGAGTACGTGGGGTGGGAAAGGGCGACGCGAGAGGGAGAGTGAAGTTTCGCGTTTAATTAGCAGAGAGGAGCAAACCCGAGACCTGCCATGTGATTTCAGCAGAATTCTTAAATTACTTGGATTAAGTTTGCGCTGAGACATTATCGAATGAGTAAATTCCGGCGAAATAAGCAACTTTGCGAAGAAAAATAGTAAAAGAAACGCGGTTACGCGAAAAGTTAAGTGCAGACTCGCGAGCCTGATTTCACTTATCCTTTAGGCTCACTTGCAAAACTTATTTGTAATTCGTGGGCACAAAATTGAACATTGACGTCGGAGTAATGCGAGTAACAAATAATGTTTTTCATCATTCTTTTTCCGAAAAAGCAAAGAAATATGCAAAATCTGACGCGTCTACTGCTACAAAGGCAATAATGCTGCGATTGGATTCGCTATTTATGATTTGGTACTCGTCAACGGGAGGTTCAATCAATTTAATTTATAGTTCATTTAATTAGTTTAATAACCAGTATAGCCGTTAAAAATATTCAATTCATGTGTTAGAAGGTGCAAATTGCCAATAATGGCAAATGAGCATGATTTGCCAAGAATTATCAGCTCATTTGCATTCTCGTTAGACTACATGGGGATTTCCCAATTGAACGATGTTGCTGTTGCTTCCTGTTGCTGGCGACCCTCAAAATAAACCAATATACCTTTTCCTGTCCGTTTCCCAACGGTCAATAGTGGCAGGTGTTTTCGTTTCTTGCTTACGCCAGCACATTTCACTGTTCTCTCGTTCCTTAATTCTCACCGTTTGCGACAGCGTATTGACTTCCGCCAGTGAAAATTACTCATTACATCAACTGTCGGCCTGCACGTGAACCTTTAATAAAACAGTCTCGTAATGTAATTTATTACGTCGATCACGTCTCACACGCCAATGTATCCACCGATCGTTAACCACTCGACTCGGAAGTTAGTCGGGATGTTATAAAATTAACCAAAAAATAGAGTATTGTTATCTGTGCTCTCTCGAGAAACTTAATTCACTAAATTTAAAAAATTTTTTATAATTCAGAAAACATTTCAATTCAAAATTTATATATAAGACACGTAATGTGTAATGTAAAAAATTGAAACAAAATGTTATCAGTGCTGCGAAAATATCCTCTTTCCCGATACGAGGCAAAAATTGAGCCATTAGGAGATTTTCCGAGGACTTGACGGTTTAGGCGACTTCAAGCACTTTTAAACGGGCAAGTTACCGTGAAGCAACTCGCCGTTAACAATACCTCGTAACCCGTAACGCCGTAAGACCATTTAATGACGGGTCCGTAATCCCAATTTCGTGCGAAAAGATCCGCTCGTTCAATTACGGACGCGCGTGATGACGCGAGCGGACACAGCATGTCGCGAACAGACCACACGGCCAAGCATTCCATGCCCGACAAATCGTTCGGCTAATGACCTGATCGTTCATTTAATTGTTACGGGCTGGTGTGCGCCGGTATTGTACCGCGATTGTACGCGAGATTGTTTCACGCTACGCTCGCAATCCGCCGCGAAACACAGGAGAAACATAATATCTAGGAACGTGATGGCGAACAACCGACACGATGGTCCGCGGTTAGAATTTACAGCGGCGTTTGTGACTCTCTGGCCGAATAATCCGGAAACCATTGTAGCAGACAGTCGTGTAGTACACGATGTAGTTGGATAAACTAAAACCGAAACTGTCCACCGATATCTAACTCAACTGTAATATTGATCGCGCCAATTAATAATTCGCGCCCGGAAACCTGTTTCTTCGGGCGTTGCCGAACAATTTCGCCAGGATTAATTAGTTTCAACGACAAACCGGTCAGGTGAGCTTCGCCGATCGAACCGAAGGATTCGAAGAAACGTACATTACTGAGGAAGAGCATGGATTAAAAGCAACATGGGGAATGAGATATTTGTTCGAGGTGCCTGAGGGAGTTGTACAACCGAGAGGAAGCATTAACGATGGCATTACCTGCAGCGGTATCGATCTCATCTCCGGAAACTCGCCCGCGCGTCGAAGAGTGCCGGCGAGCTGGTGGTTTAACGGCACTGCGACAGAGTATACAGAGTATACATTTTACAGGAGAGAGCTGTGTTTAAACGCCGGTACTAAAGGCGAAACTACTCTCTGGTGCGGAGAAGTGACCGGCGGTTCTCGCTTCTCGCTTCACCCGCTCGTTTCCATTCGCGGCGGAAATTTATCGCCGCGATTCTTCGACGGCTCGCGACCGTGAAAAAGGCGTGAATGCGATCGTTGTCGAAGCGCGTCCGCTTCGCCGATGGGAGCGAGAGGAGGCGCAAACCTCTGGAAACGCAACAAGTCTGCGGGATGTATTCTTCCTCCTTCCTCTTCTTCTTCTACTTGTTCTCGTTATCCTTTTGTGCCGCTGGAACTTGGCCAACGAACGACGACCCTCTCGACGGCCGCTCTCTCGTTTCGCCCTCTCTCGTTTTCCTCACTTCCTTGGTGTATTTCTGCCTCGCAGGCTTCCTCGATAACGCTCGATCATCAGCTCGGCGCTCGCGATCGCGCATGGTAATTGATTGCTTGGCTCGCGAGTTCTACAGGCTGCTTCACACGGCAGAATCCTTCTGCCAATGGAAGATAAAGCACGTTCGATCTTTCTACGTTGAAGCAAGACGTCAATAAGGAGTTAATCAATATCTGTATAATTATCTGTTTTCAATACTGTCGATATTTTATGCGCAAAGTTGCTTAAAAAATGAGAAAGCAGTGTTAAATTTTTTGTGAAGCGAAACGGCACGTCTGAGGGACGAGTTCCGTTCCTCTAATAGCTTACGGATTACTTTCGGCCATTGGACATTAACGCTAGGCCGCAATTAGAAATCTCCACGTTTGACAGCGCGTCATCAAGTGGTACGGCTTACCGGAAAGCCGCTTATGTGCATACGGCGGCTTTGAACAAGCGTTTAACGCTGGTCTCGGTCTGCATCGGGATTGCAGATCTGAGAGGGCTCCGTTTGTGCTTCCGGCGCCGCGGTACGCCGCAACGATCAGCCGTCTGAATTCGCGAAACGAATTCCACCTCGGCGGTCGCCTCGTCGTTTTCTTCGCGATGCAATCTGCATTTCTGATATAACCGGCTCGCGAAATCTCGCTCTTCCGCTGTCTGTATCAAATGCTGTCTATTTCCATGCGAGATGTTACAACGCGACAGATGTTACTCGCGGAAGATTGCTTCGTTCGATTTACCGCGTTATCATCAGGATAGAACTGTCACGCTATTTCTGATCAATTTTTCATGTTATTGAAGATCCCAACCCCTTAATCCCAATCTTTCCAAATCTGAAAAGAAATCGGCCTTTTTCTGTATCTTTCACTGAAATATATTATTTTTTAGGAAATAATGATGATCTGAACATTTATGCGATGCAAGTGAACTGATTTGATACACGCATATTAATATAATGGATTAATGGACGGACGATGTCAGTCATTAATGTTTAATGCGGATTTCACCTGCGCACTCACACATGATACGCAATTAAATCCCGCTCGATATTTGCGCCACTCTAGCAATACGCTCATTGTCTAAACAGTCGATATTCTTTATGCATTATTTATAATGCTAAAATTATGTGGAATTATATGGATTTTATACATTATTTTATATATTATGCATAATAGTTATATTCCTGATCAATTTTAATAGTCGAACGTTCACGTTTCAGCTAGGCGCGCAAATTACTACGAAAGCAAATCCCGAATGGTCCTCGAATCAATCCGATACGTTTGAAATTACATCTGCTTGCCCGACGAACCGCACAATTTAGTCAAATTGTTAACAACTGCCAGCACTGTCGACTACCCTGTTCAGTGTCGAAGGTTGAAGGTCACGCTTGACCCGAGTTCAGTTACCGCGGGCGCTTCCGCTCAGTGCACCTAATCGCGAGAGCCATATTATGTCATCGATCTGTCCGAACGTACGCGATTCCGCGATGTCAGTCCGGACGCGGGGAAGTCATCCGTTATTCCGCATGGAGGAATCCTACAGTCATTTGTGTGAATTAGTGTTCCTGGGAATTATACGGACATCCGCACGGATCTCACATTGATCGCCATTAGAATACGTCGCTTTGATTCTGCAGGATGTCGCAGATCGTAATTCCAGAGTCCAACTCGTAATTCGCGCATAATCCCAGCACCACATGCTGAGACTGTTATTTAACGATGTCACATATTAAAGGAGTGTGCGGAGAATCCGGAAAATCTACGGTGTTAAAAGTCTCTCGGTAGAGCTAAGAAATTCTTTTACAACTTAACAAGTCGACGAAGGAAACGTTTCCGCATTAGATGCAGGGGTACGTTGAAGGAAGAAAACTACGGATTTATGTCGCCTGAATCCTTTAACATCTCAATGAAAGGGATTTTTCTCAATTAAAACGTAGCATGAGAGGGAGAAGGAAAATCCGCGCGAATGGCACCGAGATTTTTTCATCGCGTCCCACCCGTTGCTCGCCATCCCCGGATCTCGTAGTTCGGTGAAATAGCGTTTTACTTATCCCGAGAGTTACTTCTGTAATGCAACTGCGAAAGAAATACGGTTCTACGTGTCTCGGGCGTTCTCCCCGCTTCGCAATTTCAGCGATTCGTGCCGCGACTTCGAAGCCGCGATCGCGCGCGAATTCGCGAGCGCAAACTTATGAATAGCACGCGGCGACGTCAGTTGATACCAGTGCGATGTGAACAAGAGTTTTCGCACAATATGCGAGTTGTCGCGAGAACAGGCTTATTAATATTACACGCTCCAGCGAATGAAACTTTTATCTCGTAACAATTCGCTCGTTTCATCCCGTCGCTAACTTTCTGAAAATAACGGACCGCAAAGCGACTGAATAAATCAGATTTTCGTGAACCTGGAGAAATTGTATTTTGCATCCCGCACTCTCAAATATACGCCACTATATCTCAGACATTCAGGATTTTTATAATTCAATACCACGATTAGACGTTAGAAAATAAAAAATGCAGTCGAAGTACTAAGATAAGATCCTGCAGTCGCGAATTTGCAGTTCCAGGTGTGGAATACGTGAGGAGCGTGAGCAGCGTTCTTCTCAGTCTCGTCTCGGTCGTGATGCACTCGAATCCTCCGTAACGGTTTCCACGGTTTTTGCTTGCAGGCAAAATTCCGCGTGATGGTGGAGGAGAACGCAGCGACCGGCGCCCGGCTGGACGGCGAGCTGGAACGCGCTAGGGGTGAGTGCGCCACCCTTCGCGGCGAGTTGCGCGACGTCCGCGGCGCCCTGCCGATTGTGCTGAATAACAACAACGCCGGGGCGGCGGCCGGCAACGGCGGCGCCAACAGCAACAACAATTCCGGTACAGCGACCGGTGCATCCGGCGGCAACGCAAACCCCGGCCAGGAAGTCGAGGTGCAACAACAAGCGCAACAAGAGGACAGCAAGCGGCTGAGCGCCGGCAGCAGCCCGATCGAGAAGAGGAGCTCGGCCAGTGATAAATCGGCTAGTCCCATCGAGAAGAGAACCAGCCCGGTGGACAGGAAGGAAAGGACCAGCCCCATCGATCGGCGAGGCAGCCCTACAGGTGATATAAACCTTTAGATTTGTAATTTTTATTTATTTTGATTTTATTCTTTATAATATTCTTTTTTTATTTTAATCTTTATTTTATATAATAATACGTAACGAGTAGCGAGTGAGTCACATCTCTATATTGCATTTAATGATCATAGCGGGAGAAAATAAATACGTAAATTTATTTTATTTTTATAATTAAATTTTTATAATTAAATGGAAAACGCATAAACAACTGAATCGATAGCGTAAAACGTTGTTTACATTGAATAAAAGGACATTCGCACACGTCTGATCCTCTCGACGAAAGAGGCAGATCCCGAGGGAGCTACCGAGAGGGAGGGACTGAATGTTCAGAGTTTATTTCGCGAAAGTATTTTCATAAAGACGGCTCGGAAATGCGCTTAAGGTGGGCAGAAAGTTATCGACTCCGCGCGAGCTTCAGCTTCAGGATAAGACTTTTTAAGAAGTTGGCGTGAATGAAATTTTAAGACGGCGCGGCGCGCGAATGTTTTTCGCGTTTCCACGTTTATCTTAACTTCCCCGACGAGTTATCCTTTATGCCGCGCAGTTATGTGCTGTTACTTTTATGGCCGGTCATGATTCACGGTTTTCTCCGCGGCTCGAAGCCGGGTTCGCGACCGAGCCTCCTTTAAACTACTTATTGCAGCTTGTAACAGCTCGGTCGCCCCTGACAAACGTTGGAGTCGTTACCCCGTGAAATACAAGAGCATTCCGCATCAATTTGTCCATCTCCACTCGCACGTGAGTTTTCTCTTTTTTTTGAACAGAGTGTTCAATGCAACTGTGCGCTTGAGATTACTTAATGACACATGAATCTTAATTTTTTTCTCTTTTCTTGTTATGACTAAAGTGCTTACAGAAAAATATATTCCTCGGCAGAATTAAATCTTGAAGATTTCAGCGCGTCACGCTAAATATGCAATATTATTGGGTTGTAACATATATTTGTTCAATAACATATATTTGTTTTTTAGTGTTTTTGATAATATGAGTTATAACATAAATTCGTTATTAAAAACACTAAACAAAGGGGACGCATATATGTTACAATCCATTACATTTCAACGCGAGGATCATGTAAATATCAGCGACAGAAGAGCTGCTTGTGAGAGATCACTTACAATACACTACACGTACGTTATGCAACTCGTGTCTACTCTCTCTCTCTCTCTCTCTCTTCTTCGTTTTTTTCTTCTTTCTTCCTTTCCCGTAAAGGAGAGTCACGATTAAGGGAGAGTGATCCGCGTGTGTATGCAGATTCGGGCCGAGTGCATTCGGAATGGACGTCGCCGTGTCGACTCGATCAATCATGCGCTTCACGTAAAGGTATTCGTCGTCGAGATCGCGGACCGGATCCACCTTATCGAGTAGTGCATCCGTCTCGGGATCGGACGCACGTTCCAATAAAGCTGGCTTCATTCCAGCGATTTCTCCGCGCGGCAATATAAGTCGTCCGCCGTTTGCTACTCGTCCCTTCTCACCGTAACTCCTCGCGTTCGAGACCTCGACAAGCGTACGTTCCCGAATCGAGTTTCGACGAGCACAAGCCCGTCCAGACTACGAGGATCGGTGTCGCATCACTTAAAGAGGGCACGGTTTAACTGCAAAATGCACGAATGCGATCGAATTACGTCGCGCTGTAAACTTCAGCCGCTCGCTGAAATTAATTACGCGCTGATTGCAAATGGGCAGTCCTCGTTACCATAAATCCGTGCGCGGCTAATCGAATAAAGCCACCGGGCCTTATGCGTATGCGCGACACTGATTCAAATGTGATTATAATACAATTTGTGTTATTGGGAAATAAAATTGATGCGTCGTTGAACGGGGCAACGGTGAAAGTTCCTAGCAATTATCGTATTTATAGTCAAGAGAGAATTATATCTTATATCTTGAAAAACTTAAAATCTTAAAAAGAGAAAAAGCTATGTTTTCTGCAGCTATGTAAGAACTTCAAATTGATACAAAATATAAATATAATCAATACAGAACAAATTTTGCATGAATATTTCACGAATGAACAATTTCTCTTGAATTTCAACATTCTTTCGATATCACAAAATGTTTCATTCGAAAGAATTTGAGGAACAATCTTTTTCTCATCCGCTAGAGCGAAAAAATGGCTCGCCCTGCGAAGTCCGAGCGAGAAGGCTCGCGACCGTGCGCCCCCGCCCTGGAGAAGACGCGGCTGGGTGGATCCGGAGGTAGCGTGGATTCGCGATCGGGTAGCCAGTCCGGATCGAGGATCAGCTACCGGGGTGGCTTCCTGCATCGCGGCAGCAGTGACCGTTCCAGCGTGGAACGGCTCCGAATATCGACCAACCGCGACTCCTTACGATCCAGCAAGAGATGAACGATCATGATCAGAAGGACGCCGACAAGGATCTGATGGACGGCGATGCACGCGGCGACGAAGACAACGAGCCACCCGGACCAGCGCCGGGTAGCAGGCCAACATCCCGACTAATTCCCTCGGTGGGTAATTCCAGCATTTAATTATAGACGCGTTTGCCAGCCACCAGCACGACAATCCACCTTCCCCTCGCATTTTGCCTTCTCGGACGGAATGCGCGGATTGCGAGTAGACTGTCGACATGCTCCATGCTTGTGACACCTGCTGAGGCTACACGGCGCTGCTAAAGCGCTATATCATTCCTGGATACGTAGTCCGTTACGGGTACCGGATACAAACTGCGGCTTTGTGACAACTCAGCAAGACTCTTTTCCTTCCACGCGGGTGATTTTTCACTCTTGGTGATGGTGCAGAATCGCTTGAGCGCTTGAACTATAACGATAAAGATAGATTTAGGCTTTTCCAGAAGAAATATGTGTAGAACGTGTTTGCAGATTACGTGGATATATAATACTAGCAAAAATTATGTTAAATTTCTTATCGTTATAATTACAAATTTTCACAGAATTAAATTTATTTTTGATCGATTCTTCATCTTTCTTTTGAACATTCAGGAATTGGCGATCCAGTAGTGGCGTCTAGGTTGTCCAACATTCACGGCGGTGGACACGCGGAACTGGCCAGCACTAGAAGACTGCGACTGGAGAACGAGCGGCTGGTGGCCGAGGTCGCGAGGCTGAGAAGGTTGCTGCTGAGCGGAGCAGCACGGGGTGAGGTCGGTGCCGAGGACGCGGCGATGGAGGAAGAGGCGCGCTTCGTTGCCCTGGAAATGGAGCTGCAGCACGCGAAAGAGCATTGCAGACTCTGAAGGCCGACCGGAAGCGACTCAAAGCGGAGAAGTTTGACCTGCTCAACCAGATGAAGGCGCTCTATGGTACCCTAGAGGACAAAGAGCGTGAACTCCGCGATTTTATACGGAATTACGAGCAGGTGAGTCGCACGGACACTATAACTTTCGTAATATCTCTCTCGCATGTTCTCGGATGCTTTTCTCAATGACGAATGTCGTTGCGTATGACTTTGAAAAGAGCTACGAAGGAATGACGGGCGCGAGGAGCACGAACGATCAAGTGGCGTTTTACAGCGAGCGTGATTAAACGGCCATTTCGTTCTAACAGAGAATTAAAATGCCGATTTTAATGACACCTTCTCGAAAGAGATATTTCAGTTCGCGCAGAGGGAGGGACATTTATTCTCGAATAAAGAAAGTGTCCCTTCCCTGTGGGATAGTTATGACGTTAGACTTATTAGACGATAAAGGTTCTGATGGGAAAATTGTTAGGAAGAAAAGTGAAGATATTGGGGAGAGATCCATAAATCTTTCAAGCCCCAACAGAAGAACGCTTTAGAATAAATTTCCGACGAGTAGATCGTCAATAATAATTAGCGGCGTTTACGAAAATAATTCAGAGCTCGTAAGGATGCAGGATTTAAAGAAGATTTTGTTTTCTCTGGCGCATGTTTCACCTGCATCTTGCATCTGCGTTTGTCATGAGACACGTTAGTTATCTGAAAAACTCACGGTTCGAATATCTTAACCGTGGTCTTTTTCTACGTTCCACAAACGGAAAGGATGGAAAGTACTTCGAGTGTTCGCTTGCAATTTGCATGTCTTACATCGAAAGATCGATTTTCGATGGCGGCCACGACGATGAATCCAGAAAGACGATGGCTGAAATCGGGAAAAATGAGTGCTCCGCTCTTCGATATTTATGAACGTTGAACTTCCAACATCGCCTAGACACTGTAATTTTCCTTTAGCTCATTTTTTATTACCGATAAAAAGTGTAAAAACATCTGCACGTAAAAAAGTACAGAATCTGAAGTGTGTTCGTTAATGGCGAGTCCATTATAAGACGGTGGATTAAATAAAGTACGTGGAAGATCAAAAACTAAGTGAGAAATAATTCAGCTAAATTGCTCGAATAACATTATTCGCTGAGATATTCAAACGCCCACTTTAGAATGGTCCACTTTCATGGGTTTTTCATGGGTTTTATAATCCAGAACGCTTGAAATAGCATTAGGGAAGGAGTGAGCACTCACTACTTTTTTCAGGCTGACGTATTAATTGCCGCCGACATAAAGGTCGACGACGCCGAGCGTGTCGTTGGGATTTATAAATATCTATCTTTCGAAATCATTTCGCTGCACATTCTCCAAACGTTTTGCCATGTAAAAGCAATCATTAGTGATACCGTTAGCGGTCTCTAATTCTGGATTCTTAAATTCTGGCGAAATGGAGTCGCGAAGATAAAAAATCAACTTTGATAACATTGTTCCATCGAAATGTACTCTTTAAATATGTAATCTTCATGAAACAGGCTAGGTGAAGGAACTCAATCTCACCGCTCGGTTTCGTTATCGTAGTTGCATGTCGTTCGATAAAACGCGACGCGATATGACACGACGAACGGCTTGATTATCAAAGTATAACTAAATTTCTCTTCTCGTTCCTCACTAAAGCGGTGCCAGCTAATGAAAATGAGAACAACGCGAAACGAGACCGACCGACCAAGGGAACCGCGTCGCGCGGCGGATTTTAATTTCGCCACTAATGCGTCTTTATGAAGCGACGCAGAAATATCGGGGGCGAGTGAAAAAAGCCCGGGGTTGAGAGTCACCGTGACAGCGACTCCTGTGCTGCCATTGTGCGAGGATAGTTAAAAACTTTTCTACGCGTGATCGGAACCACTCCGGCCGGGGTTAATCAATAATTGACTCGTTCTTAAAACTTCATTACTTCTCATGCGTGGAAAGCGTCGCTCAATAATAATCCGCGCATTGTCAGACATATCAAGATCAATTTTATCGCTGATCTATAGCTGCAAAGTGTTAAAATCACTGGAGATATGATTAGAAAGATTTAACGCATGACCTGGTAAAAAGTCACTTAGCGGCGTTCTGAAGACGCTCCAAGCACATTTTAATTTTCTCGGAACACGTGACGGACGCAAGCGACACAATGCCTGCGCACGCGGTACACGACAGCAATTCTGCCTGTTAAATACTTTCATTAAACTTGCCGGAATTTCTCATTTTGCAGAGAGCGTTATGGCCAAGCCGCTTTCGAGCCGCTTCAATTCCATTAAATGAACAACGGCATCCGCGAGCTGTGTGCGAGTGGTTGCGTTGGTCTCGTTGATCTCTCTGGTGCACAGAGGATGCGTTGGACGCGCGATTTTCCAATTTAGCTTTCAAAAAAAGCGCGATAAAATTGATATGAAAATTTATGGGGATACTCGTCGTGATACCGTGAAGATATACAGGTATATCGTGTCTCGAATTACTTTAGCCATTATTAATCGAGTTTTTCCGGGGCAAGACGTGACAAGCAAAATCGCGGGTAAAGCCATCATTGTCGGAGGAGGCTCAAGAGCCAACTTTGAGAGCGCATCTCGTATCAAGATTGTCCCTCCGGTGTAACGGGGCCACTCGGTCTTAAGCCAATGTGTAACGATGTGCCGAGACAAAGAGGGTGGATGTAGCGAGTCTTTGTCGCTACCGATTGCTATCAACCCCCGAAGTACAAAGACATGGCTCAGCCTCGATTCTCGAAGGGCCCGACGGCGTTATTCCAGTGTCTCGGAAGGCCTACGTAAAACGGGGCACACAGACGCGCAGGATTACGCGAATACAGGGCAAATTGCGCTCCGTCTCTAATGAAATTACTCGCGAGACGAAAATCAAAATACGCAATTAAGGAAAACATCCATTGTGATTTAATTTAACGAGAGAAAGTAATTAAATTGCAATGAATACTGAATGTTTCATATTGCACATCTTGCAAGAACGCGAATTCTCTTGTGAAAGCGAGAAATATAGAGGTTCGCTTTTTTTTAATAACGTGTATATTTTCTTTTTAATATTAAGCATCGCTATGCATATAGCACGATAGAACGAGTTGTTTAAAGAAACAAGCGGTTTTATAACGTGAAGGTACACACGATACGCGATTGCAAATTTATGATAGCTCGCAAAAACGCTTTTCTCTCATGTCGCTGGTGAAATGAAATGGATACATTTCGCGGGTGGAAAGCGCTAAGAATAATTAATACTATTGCTCTGTTGTGCACGAGTGATGCGGGACTGCGGGAGATCAAAACCGCTATCGCAATGTTAACGATAACGATATTGGCATTTTAATAAAAGTGTTATTACATATGATGTACATCACCTACTAACGTGAAATCTGCTATTAATTAACAAGATCCCGTTTTTGTGTAGTGCTGTTTTGCCGATACAAAAAATATCGAATTTTACAGCTCGCTGAAATGAAAACTTGACAATATTGCGTCAAGCGAAACAACACACAATCCATTACCAAGAAAATACAGAACACAAGAAGAATTTAATTCTGTTGTCGCGTTATTTTATGGAACATTTATCAAAGTTTCTCGTAAATGTGTCAAATCTCAACGATCTGAAAATTATGAAAAAAACAGTTTTCGCGATATTTCTCGTGTTAATTATTCCTCACATCACATGCAACTGACCATAAAACTTCCAAGGAATGCCATATACACCCGCCGCATGGTATTTCTATCAAAACTAAAGACGATTATTCACTTGCACACGAGCGCAGGTGTGTGATCTCTCAAAGGCTGAAATTTTGTTACCTGCCTGCGAAACGCCTTCTTTACTCGGAGAACGGTTTTGATGAAAGAATATCAGACCAAGCGGCGGTACACGTGGTACATCACTGACAGTCTCCTTCGCGTCACCGTCCTGGAAGAATACACACGTCGCCTCCGGTTTTACGGCGGTTTTCTCTGTATAAAGCGCACCGTCAATTTTCCGCCGCCGTTATCCCCTTCCCTCCTTGTCGTGCATCCGCCAGCCTTCTTTTTCTCCTTCTGCATAATCCACTTCATCTCTCGCGAGTGCCGCCATATTACTGCGCCTGGTACGCGGGTCTTACGACTTTCTATCCCACGTTGTTCTCAATTTTCTCTTGCCTGACGAAGGAGAAAAGGATTGGTGCCTGGTACTTAATTCCTTAAGATAACACGTGATGTCCTCGCTCGACCGTGGCTCATGGCGGTTTTTATATTTTATATTTTGCTAATTATTTCGATACACACGTCGGTGTACAAGAAAGAATTCGTAATGTTATACTTATCTTTGCGTTTTAATAAATTTAGCAACGCTTTTCGATTCACGTTAAATCCTACAGTGTGTCCCGCCATCGAGTTCAAAGGGTGTTTCTGGCTGCCGTTGATACGCGCAAGCCTACGTGCAATCGCTTTCAGCCCGTCCGGCTTTGTTCGACGTGTTTTCCAGTCTTTCCTGTTTATCATACCTCGACGATGCGCTTATAAAACGCTGACGGAATTACCTGCTGGTTGCTCAGGCTTCCAAACTGCTTAGGTTTTTCCGTTGCATCGCGTCACGACGGAAAATTGCGGACGTTTATCCGTAAATTTACGTGCAGTAGCCTGTTTCCAAGGAATTAATATACTTAAGTACTTTACGAACGTTTATGAAAGCAACGGTCTCGCTAAAATTATACTAGAGGAGCTTCAGGACAAGAGTCCTGATAAAAAGGCTTCCTCAAATTCCTCTTCATCTACATGAAGCTTATTATAAAGTGCTCGCTGCAATTTTCTAAAGTAATCAATTAGCGACGCGCGCGTTGCATCGTGTCTGATATAACAAATTTATTATAACGATAAAAAAAAGTGTAGCACGATGAACGAGCAAAATTTCTTCTATCGAATTCCCCGGAAGACTAGACAGCGGTTTCCGCGCGAATTTCGCGCGTCCATCACGCTTTGAGCGGTGCAATTATATCGGATAACGAGGAACTTTGCGCCTCTGGCCGGAATAGCACGCAACAGTTTTGAGGATGAAACTACGACGTGCTAACAGCCGACGCTCGGGTGATCCGCACCGCCAGTAATAACCGTGTTCCCGCAAAGTTTAGCCGATACACCTTGCTGCAACACCTGTTATACGTACGACAGAGTTACTTGCGCTCGAGGGAGAGATAAGTGGATTAACTTTGCCGATATCATCGACATAGTGGCTAATACATGTATGTGTGTACGTAGATGTGTGTAAACCTCGTGACTGTTCGCGCGCTAAAATATAATCGCTTCCTTCGCGGTCGAAAGATCGAATTATCGGACTTAATCGGGCGAAACATCCGAGGCGCAGCTCGTTCGTCAAACGCGATTACGATTATAATTAATTAATGTAAAGGTCCGGTGGCGAAAATCAATTTACTAATAATATCGGAATCCTAAATCTGACTCGCGTGATGGAAATCGAGGACACTCGAGTTCAGCGTAAGGGACACCATCAATTTCCATACGCGACACGTACACGGTAAAAATCGACGTAATTCTAATTTCTCGTAAATATTAAATGCATCATTGAAAAGTACTTTTTGCATCGTTTATCCGATAGTGTCAATTACTGCACTTAATTGTACGTTATGTTACGTTCGCCGGGTATTAATTATGCCTGCAGCACGAGACGGAATTATCGATGGGGAACGTCAATCACGAGGCCGTGTCACGCATATCAAAGATCCGGAGCGCGCGTCTCGAGTGTCCTCCCAGTCCGTTTTCCACTCCGGGGGACATGCTCGAGATAACATGCTGCACGAAACAATTTCGCTAGCAACAGTTGACATTTTCATAAATATCAGCCGGATATTTGTTCTCGAATTTTGGTTTGATTTCCCAATGGCTATTTGCATCAGGCGCTGTTATTAGTTTGCCTGCTGTTCCGGCGAAATCAATGCCCGCGAGCCAGTGAGGCTCGTTGAAACGATTTCGTCAAATATCGATCATTATCTTGAGCTTCCGTGCGATCTGACAGGCTTCTAATTATTAACTCGTACCGTATTGCGCAAACGCGCGCGGAAACGTTTTGCAATATCCTGCATCGTACTGCCGCAACGATTATATTATCCGAAATGAAAATAAACATTTTTACACCATGTAACTTCTCCTCGTTTCGCGTTAATCCGCACGATCCATATCGATCAGGATCCGTGGTTTGCCACTTGTTCGCTCTGCTCGCCGTGTATTTTTACATCGTTTCGCGCATGCTGCGGTGAAAATGGTGAAGGTTCTGGGGTGGAGTTACTGCCCGGACATGGGTCCCTTTGACCGTTGATTGCAGCGGATGCGGGAGAACGAGGTGACCCTGGGACGTCTTCAGCAGCAAGGAGCCGGCATGCCATCGGAGGAACGTGAACGTGAAAGAGAGAGAGAACGCTGGAGCCTACTAAGGGCGGCGAGGGATGAGGCCGATCGAAGTTTGAGCCTCGCGGCTAGTTTAGCCGACAAAAGAGCCGCCTCTCGCACGCACACGCGACCATAAAGAGGTGAGCCCCCAGGTTCATGAAACACATGCATAATTCTCAAGCCGATTAATGAATCCGAAACCGCTGGCTCGGTTCAACAGTTTTCAGAGGAAAATTTCCTCTTTCAGAAATATCAGTAAACGTAAAAACCACGATTTAAAAAATAAATACTTAAATTTAAAAATTATAATAATTAGAATCACTTAAATTTAGACGAATGTTCAAACGGACTACCAGCATTTGACAAAATAAATATTCTACTCTTTTTTGAGTCTCTCATCATCTGAATCATTGTAATGATTCCTTCTTCATTATTTGCAGCTGCAACGTCAGCTGGTGGAGCGCGGCGGCGGGGGCGGAATCTGCCTGAGTGATCAGGAGTCCCTAGTGTCGTTTCCTCGTGGTAGCGTGAACGGCGCCGCGACTCCCGGTGCGCAGCAGCAGCGGGGGTGGTGGCGGCGGTGGCGTCGGAGGCGGCAGTGGTTGCGGCATCATCCCTCATGTAAACTCTCAACCACCTTTGGGCACGACCGAGCTCGGCGTGTCCGTGGGTAACGTCGGCGGGGTCGCAGGGGCGGGAGGATCCTCCGGGGCCAGGCCGGCGATCGCGGCAGCTGCAGTGCTGACAGCGGCGTCCGCGGCTCCAGCGATCGCGAGAGTGGGGGTGCAACGAGTGTCGGCGGAAATCTCTCAGACTCGACGACGGACGGTAAGCGTCGCTTTGATAGCGCTGTCCTCCCTGCGTCACGTTACGTCCACGTAGACGTAGACATTAGATAGGATGTGACACTGGGCAAAAGTAGAGAAGAAAGTGCAAAAAGCAAAGTTGGAAAGAAGCGTAAATGTAGACAATGTTGATTTTAACAAAAATGCTAATACTTGTAGCGTTTTTATATCAGAAAATATAATAGATAATTTAATATGAATTTCGCGCAGGAAACGCCGCCCATGCGATAACGCAAGCACATTTTTGAGGAGCACACTGGTCCATCTAGCATTACTATTAATCACAATCGAAGTGACACCCGCTTAGGAGATAACGACTCTGGCGTTTAAACGCAACGAGCTCTAAGATTAATCGTCTAGTTTGAAGGAATTGCAGTGGGTGCACATCCGGCTAAGTACCGGTTTGAAAAATAGTCAGGCGGCATCCGTTGCTTGCGAATGTTAATCGAATGTAGGTGGTGGCGGCGGTTTAATCGGGCACGCTTCCTTCATGTATTATTCAGCCAATCACCGTGCCGTTACATCGAAACGGTTTGATCGATTGAGTTTCCGGCAAACACCGCGCGGTCACTAGACAGAATAGAAGCTTCAGGCATGATTTTGACAGGGGATGAACTTTGAACGCGTGAAAGTACTCTCCATTTCCAAAATTGCTCAAACTCTTGTGTCAAGTTACATTATTATCATTGATGTTGATTGGTGTAATTATTATTAATTGATCTAAAATTGTATACCTCAATTGGATAAATTTCTATCATCAATTAAATTAGACACTTAGCGTAGGCTCAATAAAATCTCTTCGAGTCTCCTCCAGTTCTTCGGGGACAGCTGCTAATCCAGCGAGGAATTAAAAATTAATTAGTCGATTAAACATTATACCGCGCGCGAAGTTATCAATTAAAACTTTTCCTGTTAGCCGGACAGAGATTTTCGCTAATGGCCGCGATCCGTTATCCGCCGCGCAAAAAGTCAAGCGTCAAGCTACTTTGCACTTTCCAACATCGCGATGTGCCCGCCTTCTTCTGTCCCACTTTCGGTGGCGACGCGGTCCCGCATTATCTCCGTCACGTGAGGAACGTAAGGGCGATGCTGCAACATAAAGAACACAAGCTCGCCGACGGCGACCTCAAGGGAAGCTCGTTCTTGACAGCCAGCCCACCACGACACAACGAGGGCGAGGTCCGCGTGTCGGGTCCCCGCTCGACCCTCCCCTCTCGCACTTTCCTCCCTTCACTTGGAATTGATGTCCTTTATATATTTCCGCGCAGGCACGCCGACAATTACGGTCGAGGGCAGCGGTCTCGACATGGACAGCATCTCCGTGGTATCCTCCGTAGCACCACCCCACATATACCAATGTAAGTGTCCAAGAGCATAAATCACTGATCGTCGTCACCTCCCTTGTCACTCGGCGCCGTCCCTGTCCCGATCCCTCGCGTCTTATCATCATGTGTTCCCTTTGCTGCTTCTCTCTGTGTGTGTTCTCTCCTTTCCTCCTCTGATGCCATTCTCTCGCGTCTGCGATCACAGGGTGGCCGGTTCGATCGGCGACCGATCGATCGATCGTTATCGCCGGAACGCACGGGGATTAATTAAGTTCGTAATCGCCGTACAACGGCCATCACGGATAATTACACGTTAAAATATTTTTATAATCGGCAATCTCCATCGACGCCCTTTCAAGTTTTCGGATCTCCAAAACTCTCTGGAATCGGGCGAGAATCCAAAAAATCGAACGGCACGATTGTTATCGTGTTCTGGTCACCCTGTATTCATTTCTCTCTCTCTCTTTCTCTTTTTATGTGTGTGTAAGCGTACGCCTTACCGCGAATCCGTAAGGGATCGAGGGCACTTGCCGAATAAATCATCGCTCCTCTCGGCGCGTAAAAGCCTAACTGGTGTCCCCAAGGATGTGTCCCCGATACGAACGAGCTCCTGCCTGCTACATGGCCCGAATGCATGCGCATGCACATACCGTAAACCTGACGGATGACAAGAACGAGCTGCGTCTACGATAAGGACCTTTTGCACACGAGCAGGATCGCTGCACGACGCGCTGTGTGTTCTTTATGTGACTTGCATCGATTATACCTCTTCCCGCTGTGTCGTCAAACAGGGTGCTGTCCAGTTTGCCGATGCTCGAAGATCCGAGATTCCCGCGTCTAAGCTATAAAAGGCAACTCTTCATATCAATATTCGAAAGCGACACGCACGAACGTCATTAACAGCTTATCGATCTCGCCTCTTTTAACTTTGATCAATTACTGATTAATTTAATGTCGATCATGTTTTTTCCTGTTTTATGCATTCCTTTTTTTGATGCGATAAAGTATCTTCACTCATCAGCGATATTTGCGCAGTCATGAAATAATTCATCGTTTATCGCAGTTTCATCTCAAGCAGACCTTTTACTGCGATCCTCCGCATATCTCGCCACATCTCTCTGCGATCTATTTCTATCATTCTCCCTGTCTTCGTTCATCCAGGCGTGCGTTCCGAGGAATGCGACGCTCAATCTCGTCTGCTTTCAGCCGCGACCACGCCGAAAGATTGCAGCCCCACGCTGTCGCCCCTGAACGCGTTCTCCAGGTCCATGGACAACTCCTCTCTATCACGATCGGTCGAGCAGCTATCCAGCCCGCTGGAATCCGAGCCGAGGAGGAACAAGCAGCCACCACCTGTCGTCGCACCTGCCGCGCATTCGCGATCGTCCGCCACTCGTGGCGGCACATGGGGATCCATTTCAAGGTAAGGAGGTCGTCCCGTTAAGGGAACGTCAGGCATTTCACTGCGCAACGTTGCGAATTGCTTGTCTTAAAACCGGTAGGCTGTGTCCAAAAATATTTTATTTTTTATATAATTATATCACGATTATATAGCTATGTGCTGCATTTGCGATACGTTACTTCTCGTTATTATGATTATCCTTCATACAGTTGTTCAGAGTTTCTCTTCATTGTTCATAAGGATAATGATTGTGCATTTAATTGTGCGAAACATCGATTTCTATTTAGCTGGTTGCGCAAACATTTAATCGCAATTATCGCGATCGGGCAACGAACGAGGTGTATTTTATACAAATGTAAATGTGAAAGTCCCGTTCACCACGAGTTATTTACGCGTAACGCAGACGGAGCAAAATAACCGGCTCGGCGGATTAAACAGCACCGAAAGATCCGTTGACGAGCCACGCTATGGATGGTAATATACAGAGTCGTACATGTATACAGCTGCTGTGCAGCGCGATTCATTCGCGCGACGAATGGTGAATGGTTTTACAAGCGGCGCGGCTAGTTCATTGATTTTTCAGTCTCGTGCTTCAGGCCGCTCGCATGTAACAGCTGGTACACCGCCGGCATTTTTGTGCTTTGACTCTCCGTATTACTTCACAGCATGGTATGCGATTACCACGCGAGTCTTACTCGCTAACAATGTACAAACGAGCGAAATGAGTTCGTAACACGATAAAAGGAAAGTCGCAACTTCGGGACGACGTCGCCGAGTGGAGAGACAGGCTGTAGATTCGTGCGCCGTGGAAAAATCGTGTTACAAAGGACGCCGTTCTATAAAATAGCTTCGTGTAACAAGACGACTTTTCCGAGACGCGAGAAACACATCGATTTTTCAATCACATCCATTTGGATAACGTAGCCAGCCAGTTGTGTGTGTGTGTGTGTGTGTGTGCGTGCGTGCGTGCGCGTGGCGGTGAAGCTTTTATCCCTATGCCATTTGCGATGTGATTTTACTCTAAATGATGGATGATACCGTCCGGCTCTTTAGCTGTAGAACAGAGTACCGTATAGGAATCTCGTAAGCTTCCATTATACCACCTGCCGAGCTGGCAATACGACGAGACACGGAAGGTATCAGATTTATCTCTATCCCAAGAAAATCTAGTTTCCTTCGTACTCTTTTCTTTTTAATTATATTTGAAATCATTCTGAATTTACATAAACATATAAGTTTATCATCTGTATTATTATATAATTACATAATTGTAATTATAAATAAAATTATTTAAAAAATATAATTATATTTATTTATGCATTCTAAAATTTTCAATGAGAAAGATTTATTTTTTACGGCAGATATTACCACAAAATATATATTCTCGATTATTGTAGATATTATATTATAGATGGAATATGTTATATCGATACACAAGAGCGGATCATGTTCTTCCTTTCGGTAGAGTGTTTGCGCGTTCGCGACATCGGAAGACGGCAAACAGTTCCAGCAGCGGAGGCGGCGGCAACGAGGGATCCGAAGGCTTTGATCCATATCGATCGTGGTCACCGCTCACCGAGGAGGGTTATGCTGAGAAGCTCCGTTTACTCAGAGAAGCGGCCTCCGTGCCCATGGAACGATGGCGGGCACCTACCGTTTTAGCTTGGCTGGAGGTGGCTCTAGGGATGCCGCAGTACGGTCTGCGATGCGCTGAAAACGTTAAATCGGGCAAGGTAAAGGATTCGTCACCTTCAGCTTTACTAACGTGTCCTTTGAACCCGTCCAACCTGTTAACGTGATTACAGAAAGCGTAATCACCGAAAACTTGAACACTTTGCATCCAGTAACCAAGATTGGTCTTTGAATTCTTTTATTTAAATTAATTTATGTAAAATTCACGTTTCTTTCAGAAAATAAATGTTCTTTTGAAAACAATGACCATTGAAGAAGCATCTGGAATGACGTTAAGTCGTTGATATTAACACTTTATCTTTAAAATCTTTTCTCTTCAGCAACAGTCTGCTCAATTAACCTGATCAGTTAATTGTAACTCGCTGCTCGCAGGTTCTACTCGAGTTGAGCGACGCCGAATTAGAGGCCGGCTTAGGCGTGACACATCCGCTTCACCGGAAGAAGCTGCGCCTAGCCATCGAGGAACATCGGCATCCAGGTCACATACGGTACCCCTGCATCGCCCAGCTCGGTCACACCTGGGTAAGCTCTGAGTGGTTGCCGGATCTCGGTCTGGCACAATACTCGGAGAGCTTCGCCACAAATATGGTGGACGCGCGCATGCTGGATCATCTTAGCAAGAAAGAGCTTGAGAAACTGCTCGGTGTCACGAGGAAGTTTCATCAGGCTAGCATCGTCCACGGTATCCATTTGCTACGGATGTTGAATTACGACCGACAGGTGAGTGAATTCGTGTTACCGACTAAAATAACGACGAAATCTTGTTATGTCAGAAGCACACGTGAGCGCTGCTCGCTTTGCCAGTTTTCGATTCCCGATCGGGATTAATTAAGCGGTGTAATTGCGAGCGAATAATACCACTAAAGAGACGACGTCGTGCTTCTGTGACAGGCGCTCGCCGTCAGGAGACACCAATGCGATCAGATTGACACGGATCCTTTGGTCTGGACGAATCAAAGGTTCATTCGGTGGGCAAAAAATATCGATCTCACGGAATACGCCGAGAATCTGAAAGGTACGACGTGATTTCGGTGAACGAGTTCCAAGAGCAATCTCAAATCTAAAATATCGCGAGTTCTCCCACGATTGGAAACCCACGAAATCTCTTTCAATGCACGATTCCTCCGAGTAGAATCCATCGCACGACAATCGTATTTTTGAATATACGACATATAGTTTTTCAATAGAAAATAGAAACGTGCTAAAGTGCTAAAGAGCCGACCTTTCACCTTTAAGTGCGGCATTACCTGCACGAGATATCGCGATCAATTTTTAACAAGAATAAACTGTTTTCCGCAGACTCAGGTGTACACGGTGCCCTAGTCGTGTTGGAGCCTTCGTTCACCGGCGACACCATGGCCACCGCTTTGGGCATACCACCGGCCAAGCATATGATCAGACGACACCTCACCGCCGAATTAGAAGCGCTCGTTCTGCCAGCAAGGTACTCAGTCTACTGTCATCCAGAGGCGACACTGGACAACGCTCATTAATCGGTTACTGACGTCGTTGCTCTCGTCATCAACGAGACCCCGACGTCTTCGGAACGCTGATCGCCATCCGCGAACCCGCGTTTGAACGTTCCTCGCCTCGAAGGAGCCTCCTCGGAGCGCCACGGGAACCCAATGCAATTTCAAGACTCTCTCGAAGTCACTCGAAGTTGCATATCGTCTTTGACCTACTTTCACCGCGCTTTGTATGCAAGAAAAGACAAATATACGTACGCCTTATATATAAACATCTTGTGTTGAGTCACGCGCAAAATTAACGTATCTCTTGAGACTCACGATGACGATACCACTTGAAAATATCGTCCGTTTACGAAATGAAGGGACTTGTTTGGCCAGCTCTGCATGCTCAGCAATATCGCTGAGAGCGTTTCTCGGTAGGAGCGTTATTCACTGCCCTTCAGTTTAACACGCGTTAGTCGAAACTGACAAGTGTATGATAGATGCTTTATCTCTCGATCAATCGCGAAATATCTCGATTATGAGATATCGAGAAATATCTCGGGATAGTTAAGTAAAATGCAATAAAACAGAACCAAGCTTTTCTTTACGTTTATCGTAAAAACGTCGTGTAAAGGCGCTCTCTGAAGGCTCCGCTCGAGGCAGGAACCAGGCAAGAACGGAGGGATGAAATCGTATTTACAATCGTTTCGCCGTCTCATCCCCCGATGCTGTCGTATGTTCAACGATACTCTCGGAAACGGAAGCAGCAGCTGCAAGTTGTAAAAGCAACGAACGACGCGTCACGCTGGACTCCGCGTCCAGGTCCAGGTCACGCGTGACGGCCGCTTAAGATCCTCGAATGACGTCACAAGTTGTGCTCGACTCGCGACTCCACGTCTTCGGTCCTTACGGCGATCGAAGCAACGGAAGCACTTTCAACTCGAGCATCGTCAATTATTTGTTTACGGGAAAGCATCGCGTGCGTGGACGTATAGTCGGAACAGCGCTTTCTCTTGATCTCTCGATCCAAGAATCGCTTCAGGAGGAACCGGAAGAACGAAGGACGCCTTGCCGGAAAGTTCGCGGGAACCATAAGGCGAACCTTGTCGGCCTTATTCTCATGTACATCGTTTCTTCGTCGCGTGCGGTCGATACTCGCGTTTCATATCGTAAAATAGCCCGGATCGTTAGCCCGGAGAGAGAGAAAGAGAGCGAGTGAGAAAATTGTTACTGTATAGTCGCTGGTAATCGATAGACAGCTACTTTTCCAGAATTTCTACGAGTAAAATTAGTTACCGCGTAAGAGGCGTGTCTCCGTGAACTTCCGCAGGAAGTAATCGCTAATTCGTAATCGACAAAAACGTAATTCAAAACCGCGTTGCTAAGGAATCGTCGAGAGGAGGCTGTAAATATTCCGAAAACCGGCTCGAAAACGGAGGATCTGAAGGGAGTACAATTTTCATCTGGATTTTATGCTACTTTTCCAATATGCGCAAACGATTATTAGTCGCTTTGCAAGAAAACGCAGGTCGAGGCCAGGCTGTATAGAATCTTTAAAAATTGCAAGAAAAGTCCTCGATGATATCTACTAGATTATTAAGCGGTACTTGAGTGGCTACTGACACGGCCTCGCTTTAGCTTCACTGCGGGTGAAATATGTAATACGTCGAGCGATTAAAATTAAGCTGAAACGTGGACTCCCTTGCGGCGTAGCTAGCTATATAGGTACGAGCAAAACTGCGCCCGCTCGGCGACTCCGAGCGACTCGAGCGGCCGCAATCGGCCATCGAGCTTGTCGCGGTCGGGCGCGTCGCAAATGATAACTCGTAGTCTTAAAATACACATGCCATACCTGGATATATCGGGCACATACACACACGTAAATACAGTACAGTTACAGCCTTGACATATAATGTACATATACAAACATACGCGATTAGCCACCCAGTGGAAAACGTAGTAGCCCGAGTACTTCGCTAATGGGGAAGTACTCGGCACAGCCACAGCGCGTGCGATTCGCTGGGTCTGCAGTCCACTCGATCGCGGATCCACCGGTAATGTTCTCTCTGAATAGCTGAGCCGTAGCCCACAGCTGCCGCCTGCACTGCACTGCGCTATGTACAGCACATGTTAATCTTAGTGATCGTGGTGTAATCCTTGGTCAGACACCCCCTGCAGTCGCCAACCCCTTCCGGATCTCCGCGAGACGTTAGTGACTTCTGTCGAAACCCCAGCAAAAGGTTCCTCGCACTCTCGGCACGCTGTTGGATAAATTGTATTATCACATTAGTTAAATTCAATTACGTTATCGTCCCTTGCTGTAATAACGCGCGCAACTCGTTTTGTTCCTCTCCCTTTTTACGGTCGAGGCTCCCCGGACGTTTCTCTGGCCAGGAATCACACCACAGTTGCATTATGATTCCTTTTATCTTTTTCTTATTTGCCTTTGATATCTACTTTGATATCTACATATATCTTTGATTGTTCGATGTTTACTCTCGTTGACTGGTTAGCGTGGCTGGAAATGCGCTTTGGTCGACCCTCGGACCGGAGGGACGATCCTTGACGTGTTGGCAGCCCGGTAAACATTCTATATCGGTGGTGCACAAAATGCTTGTGTATGTATATTTATGTTGTAACTAGATATTTTCATTATATGAGATATATATATATATATATATATATATATATATATATATATAGATCTCGTCTTTTATCGGGGTCGGGCCACCTGCAGCGAGCCACTACATTTACCGAGCCTAAATCAGCTGCGAATATCAGAATCGCAATCAGATAAAGAAACAAATCAGATCAAAAATTACATGTGAACTTACACAGCAAACGTCTTAATTTTCGAGATATCTGAAAACACCAATTTATTAACAAATATAAAGTTCAGAAATTCATAAAAAAAAAGGAAGACACATGCTCAGAAAGCGGTTCGCTGTAGTACGCGCCGAACGTGTGTGTGTATGTCCGTGGTCGAGGTATGTGCATATCAGGCGGTGCGTGCGAGTACGCAAGAAGGCGTGCATGAAAAGGACGGTGTGCGTGTGTGCGTAGAAGTCAGCTGGAGGTGATACCGAGGAACAGCACCGGCGGGGGTGGTCGTCCGATGAGCACCGCGAGCGCGGGTGGTAGTCTGGGTCGTGGGAGCAGGGCGTTGCATCTACAGCATCATCAGAGCTCGCTGTCGGCCCTACACATGACGGCGAATCACACCGGCACCGTCGACAGGCGCAGATCCAGCCTCAGGGTAACGTACCGTCTAGATACAACGAGAGCCTGGCCCGCGCACCACCGCGCCAGGAACTCTATGCCGCCCTCCACTTCGCCCGCGCACTCATCTTAGCTCTTTTCAGTCCGGCGACGTCGTTTATCCGCGCTAATCAGGATAAACGATGTTGAGATAATCGTCCTTAATTATAAGGAGCGTTTCCAGCTCCAGCTCAAACTCGCGACGAGTCGAGCATATTTGGGTAATCTCGTGTTTCTCTCCTTTCATACATAAATACGTATAGAATGTTTGTATTATGTGACGTGTTAAATTTCGTATGATGAAAAATTAATTGTCGAGTAATATCGAGTTTTGTAGTATAACTTTAGTATTGGACTGCAAAGAGATGAGAATCGTGCGAGAGATGCGTCTTCTGAAGACGTAATCTGTCGTGGCGAGTTGCTTCTTTAAGCCTATGCTTGTTTTCATCATGATCATGATGCATCGTAGAGGATTTGATATTTAGAGAAATGAATATTTGTGTGAGATTCTTAATCCTTTCCTCTAATTAAGATTATATACATGATGGACTCGTTTTATTTTTCTTCCGTTCAGTCCGCAACAGAGATGAGAACAGTGCGAATCCTTGTTCACATAAAGAAACCATTCATTTTACATTGCGATACAATTATCTAATACTTATGGAGATATGAATTTTTTTAACAACATTCATCCTCCATCTCATTTTTCATCAAATAGTTTTAATAATTGCTTTAACAACCAGGTTGTAATCGATTATAGCATAGATAGACGTATTGAAAAATGCAAAAAAGAAGATTCATCAAGACTGATTTATTATAAGTATCCCACTTTAAATACAACTTCGTTTTACAGCCATTTATTATCTCATACCTCACTTTCACATATCTCATCTGTACAATTATTTTTATTTTTGTCAATCATTGGCACGACTGCATGGCATCGCTTAGTTAAGGACGCTCGCATAACCTCCTGCAGCGAAGTATTTTCCCACGATATCCATAATTGACCCTCGTCGAGCGAGAAATAAATTCAAAACAAATTCATTCCAAACTGTGAACGACAAATTGACTCTAAACAAATTGACGACAAATTTGAAATTGACTCTGAAGCTATCAAACTTATTTCAAAAATGTAACAAAATAATATATCTACCCTTAACGAAAAACATTTGCATTTGGTAAATTTTAATAATATTATTGATTTATTTATGCAGCTAAATAATATATCCAATGAGAGATAAGCATAGTTCTTTATTAATCATAATCAATCAAGTCATATGAAATTCCAATATCATATTCAACGCATAACGCAACAGTGAAATATATTATAAAGCTTAATGGAGAATAACAATATTTAATGGATTTGTTTCAAAGAAATTAATAATTTTCTTGCTCGCGTTATTTAATTCAAATGTGAAAGAGGATTCCAGTTCTCCCCAAGCTTTCACACGACGAGAGTCAATAATACAATTTCACGCTGTGAGCTATGAGCTCGACCTAACGTTAATCATTGTCCCTGCATCCTGTGGATCGTCGCAGACCTGCAGTCTTCTTTACTTGAAAAAGGTTCGGTATTTATACATACATATATATATATCCATTGTTTTTATTTCCTCTGAAATTTTTTATACATTGTTCTATAACGCCATAGAACCCCCGCTACGGAACATATCGACTCGCTGCATCGCTACAGTTAATTGCAGCACGTTTTCCCAAAGTCTTCGACGAGCAGTCTGCAATCAATCAAAATTTATCCCGACGTAACCATCCAACATAATTAAGTTTCTCCCGCTCTTAACTTTAATCTCAGTTTTATTTTCGAACTTGCAGGAGACTTTGCGGAAACGACTTTTTGTGAGGGCGCGCGAGTGAGCAATCGGTCGGTGTTTTTACCTCTACAATTATCGTTTAACAATTATTATCATAATTTTTTATGGAAGATATGTTATTATCATGTGCAATACGATCGAACTTAAATATAATTTCGCGTTATAAAAAACATTCGCGTTTATATCTAATCGTGATACTCGCATTGAGAACTTGATCGATCGTGAGCTCGCGGCCACATTCTTTTTTAGGGAAGTAAAATAGAAAGCCATCGGTACGGCGAATGTATCGGCATCGTGGAACGACAAAGCGTTTTCTGGCGTGTAAACGCTTTCTCGCTCCAAAAACGAAAACTTTATGATCTCAGCAAAGCGAAGGAAGTGAAGGGCGAGGATCGAAAGAGAGAAACGAAAATTTCTGATTAACGCGACTTAATTGGTCAGCTCTAGTCGATGCTTTGCTGGGATCCGGGCGGTTCCTGTGGATCTCGACCTCGATCGCACAGACCTCCGGAAAATCCGAGCGAGAGAGCGATCGAACAAGACGTTTGATTGCACACGGGACTCCGGGATAATTGAGAAATTTTCGTTGTTATGCGCGAGATATCTGGATCATACAAGTGCCGATCCAAAATCAATTCGCACCCGATCATCAACGCCAAAGTTCGTTCGTAAAGTAGAAGAATAAAAAAAAAGACTGATGGAGTACGAGCCTAAGCCTTGCAGCCGTATTATCCATAATTATAGTGAATGGAACAGATCGCGGAAACACCTCCTCCTTGTACCTAATCATCTACTTGTACACCTTGTTTCCGTCTTTATAGTCCAATCAGATTGCCAGACAATCTGCTGCACTGAGAAAAGGCTGTATAGTCGCGCGGAGGAGAAGAACAGATTTATCAGTCTCGGATAAGAATAGATATATCTCAAACACAAGTCTGTTTCTTCATATAACGGGAAACATAACAGATGTATTTGTATATTTCATTTATTATTTAAAAATGTGTTTCATTATGCTCTATAGAATACATATTTTTGATATACAAAACTTTTGACCCAATCAATACTTCTTTTATAATTAAGACACATCTTGCTTAACGTCATTAGAAATTATATTCTTTCACATTTTGCGACATATAAGACATACATAAAGTGCAACATCAGCGAAGAGAGTTAATAAAATATTTAGATATTCATATTCAATTATTCCCTGATCGCAGCCGCAACGAGCTCGTGCATTCCTAATCCTACGATTATACCCTGCTCTCAGTGCTAAATACACCGACGTACGCGCTATGCCACACTGTAAACACTGTATATAACGAACATATACTTTAGCCAAACACGTGTCCTCCTCATGTATGTAATCAGAGTGTCCCGTGTCTCAAGATACACCTTTATAGCGAGTAGCGATTAAATTATGCATTATGCAGCTCGAATCACGTAGCAGACGTACGTATTTATAGCGGGCCATTACGTATGGCTACGCGCGCGCGCGCGACGGGGGGCACCGTGGTGCCCCGCGATTATTGCTCGTAATAATCGATTGTGTAAATATAAACTGACGATTTCAATGTGGAAATTCAACGTGTGGATTCTTAATCGACCTTCTTTCATCCTTTTGCTTTAGTTGTCCTGGAGGAGCTCACAGGTATGCGCCATTAACATTACAGTCAAGTACGTACTGACTTATCCTTCGTAGTACCCCTTGTAATATCCCCATTAATTTTCCTTACACATCATTTGGATCGTTGTGTGATTTTTATGACGCTTGATGGATCACTGGTAATCAGAATATTCAAAAATGGGTGATTGGTAATCAGAATGGACTCGCGTCAATTGTTGTTTGCTGCGGGGAGAAATACAATGGGGAACGTGAGCCTTTCTTCTTATCATAGCACGTGCATCCCTGTTTACGTCGTGCTTGTAATCATGCAGAATCACTTTGCCAATCAACAAATCCTAATTCGTCGCTTTACATCCGCTATTTTTTTCGTCCTCACTGAAAACACAGTAATGTCACAGCCAAAAATTTAGATAGCGATATTTTGCTTGGACATTGCGAACGTACGATGAAAAAGTTACTTTATATTAAACGGAAAATTAAACAGTAATGTTTAAATATCAAAATCTGTAAACAGAACGGTCCAATTTATTAAAATCGCTATTTAAACTTTCTGGCACCCCGTAGTCTCTCCTCTTACCGCACACAGCAAAATCTTCCAAGTATCAAGAAACGTTTAAGAAATGTCTAAAAGGACATCCCCAATCTCTCAGACGCCTCGTAGAAGTCTTTGGAACGTAATTTGAGTTTTCGTGTCCGATATCCGAGTCTCTATCGGCACCTGTCGGTTGCTCGTTTGTTTGTTTGCATCGGATCTCGCTGAGAAGTCGAGATCCACCGCCCAACCTACCACGAATCACGACCCTCGTTCAATAAATGTACATCTTTTCGTAGGGATCCCTGAGCAGAGCATTCGGTCTTCGGCCTAGAAGCGAGAAGGCATCACCGTCGTCGTCCTCAGACACCGGCAGCCTCGCCAGCCAGTGCCAATACATGAGCAGCAGCGTGTGCAGCAACTCGCCGCCACCACCGCAGCTTCCGCCACGGCCGATGACGAGCGGCGGTCTCGGCGGAAGTGGCAAGCGTCACCGTCGAGTGAAGAGCATCGGCGACATTGAATATATAAGCACGGCCGCGGTGAGCACCCCCGTCTGACAGGAGGGTAGGCCCCATCACACGGGGCCTTACCGCAGCCTAAGTGAACGCGGCTACTCCTCGTCCTCGTACTCGTCGTCGCAGTATGGCTCGTACTCGGGCTACAGCAACGTCCTGACCTCGAGTGGCGATCAGTACCAGCAGTATCAACAGCCACAAGCCAGCGGCAATTATTATCATCAGCTGCAGGGCGGCTATTACTCACCGCAGAGCACTGGGCCACCCTTTCCGAGCGTGCAAAGATACGGCAGCCTGGCCGAGGAGGCATGGTCCTCGTGCTCCGCCAAGGGTGACGGCTCGGCGGGTCTCTCCAAGACTAATCCGAGGACTTACTTGGCTTAGCTAGTCGCTGAGCACTCGTCGAAGATTCGTTGAGCTCGAACATGCGATTGAGAGACGTATTCTACAACGGCGTCGCTAGTATTATTCTTGAAAAAGCGTACGCCTGATTTTTAAGGATAGACCTATCGATATAATATCTACCTTGTACCTCCTCCAGCTTTCGTGGATTTACAACGATTACTCGAACTGCGGCGTTGTGCACTGTGCAGAGCCCGATGTTTCAGGAACGTGATGCTTGATGGGACGCTGTATCAGATGGAAATCAGACGCAGACTGTATGATGCTCAAAGACATCACTATTGACAAGTTACTGAGAATATATCGTTAAACCTAAGATTCTGAGCTTCTGATGTTTCATGTTCAAATTTAAGAATATTATCGAGGTGACCTGATTGAATTTACAATTATTTGGTAAAAGAATTGATGTGATTTCGAGATGTCGTCAGATAATCATGAGATCAGATCATCACAATGAACAACCCAATTAAATGATTAAATAATCTCGTTATACGTGACAACTTAAATAGACAATACATTAGCTGAACAATGGATCACGAAGTACTGATCTCGGGCACTTTACGATACGATCGAGACTAACAAATTCTGGGCGAGTAAACATCGATGTCAGTTAATTTCAAAGTTATTCTCGAGAATTACAATTATATGTCGTACAAATACTGGGCAGCATATCGTGATGTTAGGAGACAAGTAAGTCTGACCAAATTTTATTAACGCATCGTGCCATCGATGACATATATGCCGACGATATATCTGATGGAAATAAATATAAAATAAATAATATAATTACATGATCGCAGAGAGGATTAAAAATAAGTAAACCAATAATGAAGATCCTTTAGTTTACAATCTATGTGTATACTACGGTGACAATATCACGTAAACGGTTTGCCGGAACGATTTTTTATTACTATCATTGCGAACGTACGTTCTCTCTGTGTACTGAGGTATATTATAATTTAGATTATAAATTTATTCCCTTACCTGTAAGCTAGCACGGAAAAAGAAAGATTGTATCGTAAGCATTGCAAAAGCGTTACAAGATATTTTCGCTTATGAACCGCGCGATCCTACGAACGATCAAACGAGTTCGAAAGCTTTAAGCGTGACACATCAGCTGGCTGAAATTGGTCGCAACGACACAAAGAAACGACACAGTTCTGGTATCCTTCGTGTATGCATGCATATGACACACATGTTTACGCGTGTGTACGTTTATTCATATGTAATTTAATTATATTTATCTTATTTTCTATTGATATGTATGTACAAATACATGCATGTAAGTTTCCTGCGACCACTTGACTCTATCGAATATAAGTCTGAGAAACAACGCGTTTACTGTCAAGTTAAGTGTGTTGGAGAAATATCGTGAAATTAAAGAACGCAGAGAACGGAATCGCGTCACGAAGACACGCAGTCTTCCATTGTGTCCCATAACTTGATAAAATCGAATCCTTCTCGTTTTTGAGCCAAAAAGAAGACATTTAATTGCTGCCACGATAAATTCTTTTTCTATAGTATTCTATAGCATACAAGGATTCTTCGAGTTCCTCGAAGCTGCGATCGAAGAATGTTCCAAGAAAAATTACTGTTCAGACGATTGCGATTACAGGGATAATTTCTGATTGCATATCTACGATATAATTCATTGCGACCACTTCGATGTACGTTCCGACAGTGAAGAAATGCAGTTATAAACGAAACGAGTCACGTGCGCGATTCGATCTAATGTAAGTGCCAGAAAATTATTCAAGATGCGTCATAATTTGGCACGCTGACGTGCATTCGGCTCGTTGTATCATTATATACATATATGCTAATACGTACAATTTCCTCCCACAGTGTTCGTGTGTTATGTTCGCGCGGTCGCCAAGAAAAGACGATATTTTGTAGATAATATATATATACATATATTTAACGTGATATTTATTCATAGATTATAATTATTTCTGAATGTTTATGTGCGCGACCCGCATTGCCACCTTGGTCCATCGCCACCCTCACATTTTTCTTTGTCCCACGAGGCTTGCTTCCGAAAAAGTAACGCTTCTCTAACAAATCAGTCGCAGCTTAGGTCGCTCTTGCCAATTTCGATCTATTGGTTCAGCTTTCTCATTCTCTTTTCTAAAGTTTCTATTGCTTATTTATAAGATTCTTATCCAATAAAATTATTTATTCATCTACTATTACTTCTTTTTAATCATCTTTCTACCAAGATTAGTGAGATATAAAATGCCTAAGCTACTGCATATAAAATAACTTAATTAGATTAAATTTTATCACTGGAATATATTTTTTTGTCTGATGAAAGAATTTCGTTCCGATTTTCGTAAGTCGATTCCGACTTTTAATACATCTCTTTTGAAGCTTTGAAAAACGTCTACTAGCACAATCCGGCTTCTCTCTTACTTCTATTTCTATACATCAATTTCTTTTATTTTTGCATTAGCAACACTTATAGTTTGTAAAACGTATCAATATTCTTTGCATTTGATCATGAAATCGCAATCATGAAAAAAGACCCGAGTACTAGACTGAAACGTACGTTTGATATCCATACATTTTTTAAAATGTAATAATAATAACTGCGATTCAGAATGTCGTAAATCCCATTTTTTCGTTCGCTAATTTTGTACGACTTTCCAGTTAGATGGAACTAGGTCTCGCAATGTGAGCGTTTTCTTATTTATGTATTTCTCGTGTTCTCGTGATGCGTATTCATGTGCGCAACGCATTCATCTCGACTTCGAACTCGCGCAAACAAGCGAGCGAATAAGCGAGTGACATTAAATATATTCAACATCGAGAGACTCAATTTCCTTCCTTTTTTCCTTCATTTGAGATTCGCATCATTTTCCTTCTTCCTCTACCAACACTATAAAACGGATTTAAGTTGTGAGCTATCTTTTTTTCTCTTTAAAAAAAAGATTCTGTCTGAAAAAGTACTGATTCCATAATGTATGGGCACCGAAGACCGGATGCACTCGCCGGCGTGCAGTATATGACATGTGCCACCCATCGCTGCACTTGTAAATACAATCCCATCACATATACGTACAGACCAAACATTAAATGTCGATAAAAATCTTGTTGTTGCAATTTATTTAATAAAATGCAATGTCTTTATCGATTATTTCTTACATTCTCTTTTGTCTCTCAACGCAATATCTGAGCATTTTAATAAACTTTATACATGTATCAAAATTTTAACCTTAATTATTAAACTGTTATTTACAAACAATACTTATACAAATTAAAATATGATTAAAACAATATTGTAACTATAATAATAATAATGAGATGTAGAATGCAATAATCTATTAATATAATATAATAATGTATATTAATTATTCAATGAATTAATATCTGTGAAAAGTATCCAAAAATAATATTTTCTCTTAATAAAGCACATGTTCAGAGAACATCATATATAACTAATTAAGTAACATGAATATTTATACATAAAGAATAATTATTGCAAACAATATTTTTTTAATATTATTTTTTATTCCTTTGAATGGAATAATTAAACTGCAGCTGACGCCAGCTATTACTACCTCATTTCTTGAGGCTAATCTTTTAATCAAATTCACATCAAGATTAAGTTGGCGACACTATGTTTTAAGCTCCGTCTACAATCAGTTGGAAGACGTAGTCGTATGTCATACGCATGCGTCAACCATGATTTCTATGCCTGTTTCTACCAACACTTTAAAAAGATAATCCCTAGTAACATTCAGTGAGTTGTAGACGGACCTTAAACCCATTCTACAATGGCAGTAAGGGCCACTTCGACTAAATTTAATCGTCGATTAACTCACTCTTTGTCTCTTTCTAAGGCAGGTAGTTAGAAAAGGACGAAGAGTGAGTTAATCGACGATTAAAGTTGGTCGAAGTGACCCTAAGTAGTAAGAAGTAAGAGTTGCCATTGGTCAGTTTTTGAAATCATCGATTTCGAATAATATTATATACAATACATATGTAAACTTTTGTTACACAAAAACTTCTGTGCATTCTGAGCAGTAAAAAAACGATACGATCAATCGAGCCAATAGGCCAATCACGTTCAGTTATTTTCAGTAACGTTCTGTTATTTCAAATAAAAGCTAGAACGTGATTGGTTATTACGTCGGAATACGTGTTACATTCAAGTATTAAGCCCTTGCACAATAGGCGATAGCGATAAGAAAATTCCAACACTAGAAAATGCATATGCTAATGCAGAATGGAAAACGGAACGGGCAATAGCGACAAAATTTCCGAATTTCGCCTATCGCTATCGCCTATTGTGCAAGGAGCTTTAGAATTATAAAAGTCATATATATAGGTGTATATTTCACGAAGAATAAAGGTTTCAGATACCTTGTATTCTCCTTCTTCGTTATACTGGCTCAGTGGGCGAGCACCCATACGCCATTTGCTGAGATACCTTGTATAATCACACGAGCATACACATTCAAGAAATAACATGGAACCGAGTGCAAGGAATGCACCAATATGGCTCCTTTCGTGTCGAAATGTATGAGAGCTCATGATTGGTCGGCTTCTCGCGATATGCATACACGTTGAACCAACGTGTTAAACGCTGTAGTTCTACAAATTTATCCGTGCCTTAAAACGAAGAGAATCGAGATTGAAAAGGTTCGAGGTACGCAGACCTGAACCGCACCCGGAAATAACGGAGAACGGCGAACGCGGACGACGTGAACGCACGATCGCCTGAGCACGGCACGTCAGTGCGCAGCCGTTGACGCGCAGCATTTGAAC
Organism: Ooceraea biroi; assembly: GCF_003672135.1. Classification (NCBI taxonomy): domain Eukaryota; kingdom Metazoa; phylum Arthropoda; class Insecta; order Hymenoptera; family Formicidae; genus Ooceraea; species Ooceraea biroi. The sequence goes on from NC_039506.1 coordinate 7,771,272, forward strand.
CTTGCAGTTCGGTCGGCCATATTGTAGCTCTTACACAACGCCCTCACACGAACGACTGTGAGTTTACGTGAGGTAAGTGAATATTTAGACGCTTTGTGGCTGCTCAGTCGTAGGCATCGAGCACAGTTTCACGCTGACAAACGGTAAGGATTGCCGATACCTTTCTCAGGTTCGTGGAGGGTACCTGGACACGCCCGAACGACCAGCCGTCCCATGGCGGCACGCGGCGCAATACACGGCATCGTCAGTCTCTCGTGTCCTCCATATTGATGACAGCGCCGACGGTGATTTTCTGAAATTTTTGTCGTTAATGCCCCCTGTGTCCTGAAATCGAAAGCAAGCGAGTTATCTTAACAGCTCCCCGACAGAATGCGCGACCTCGTGGGCCCCCGTCGATGTGCTGCGACGCGATCCGCGATCACGGTGCCCCCCAGGTACCACCCGCGTTTCCACGCGCCGATCGTCTCCTACGTCACCTCGTCTCGGCCCGTCGCCAACAGCGTCGCCCATTGTAGCGAATTCCTCGCGTGCCCCATGGCGGCGGCGGCGGCGTCGTCGTCGTCTCGGTTCCCGTCTCCGTCTCCTAGCGCCGCTGGTCGCTTCTTCGCGTGTTCACATGGCGCGCGTCGCCACCGCGGCGCACCGTCGCCCTTGATCGTCGCGCGCCCGTGCTTGTTGCGCGTACCGAGAAACTTCGAGAGAGAGAAGCCGGAGCGCCGCCGTCGTGGGTTGATATGGGACATGCTCGGGATGCTGGACATTGTCGTCGTCGTCGTCGCTCGCACGCGCGCCCGCCGAACACCTCGGCGCAAATTTCTTTCCACGTCGTGATCCGCGCGATTATTGATTTTTTCGCTCTTTAATTTCGGCGCATCGCGCCCTACGCGGCGATACTCGTACCGTGGGAATCATGACTCGTCCGTGGGTTCCAAGTGCGTGCGACGATAACGTGGACAGGCGACGTGCCCGGGAACACGGCGTCATGCGTATCGACCCGCGGCGCGATTTTTGGTTTTCACGGCGATCGAGATAGTCTATTTTGTAGGCGCGCTCGTTTTCCTTCCCCGCGACGTAGACTTGCCGCACTTTAAGTATGCAAACTTTGATCGTCAGAGAATGAGAGAAGAGGGTTGAAGCGATACATTGTTTGTTGTTTATCGTTTGTTGTGAGGAGTACTTGCATTCTTTAAAACATACCAATAAATTATCACGTGTCTTATCTTAAAAATAACGATAGTACTGTATGGTAAATTTGAGAAAGAGAAATGTGTTGTATGCGGTGCATATTTAACATTGTCAGTTTCATGTTTGTTTTTTTTTATTTATTAAAGCACAAGTTACAAGTGATATTTACTGTACTAATTTAGCAACGGCTTAAATATAGTTTCAGCTTTATTTGTCTACATACATCTACATGAGTAATACTTTGTTTCAGATTGATGAATAATAATATTCAAGCCGTTGTATGAATTAAATGTTGCAATCATGTCGGGTAATGTAGCAACCATAAAGTTGGAAGAGGGGCAAGAATCTGTTACGGAGATACAAACTTATCTCGAGACATTTAATAAAGAGATAGAGGGAGGACAAGGCGAACAGTTGCAACATGTACAATGTTAGTATCTACAGCAGCGTCTTCCTTTTTTGTGATTATTATGTTGCGTGTGCATGCCAAACAGTGTTTTGTTTACGTGTCTATTTTAATGTAGTGCAACAAGTGGAGGGATTGTCCGGTGGAGAGGAAGGTGGCACGTACTTTGTTGATCAGTCTGGTCAGTATTATTACCAGGCGAACAGTGACGAGGCACCTGTAATGACGCAAGTGCAAATCCAAGAAGTAGAGGAATCCGATGTGCAGAACGAAGGTGAACTCGCGCAGATGAATGCGGCTCAGGATGAGCAGTATCAGGAGATCGAAGAGCTTGAGAACGTCGAGGGTGACGAGGATGTAAGTATAGATCGCTACAGCGGTTCCAAGGTGCTCGAGGTACGTCCTTTACACGCGAGAATCAATTTCAGGAACAAGTGGGAAACGGCGAAAATAATCAAGTTGTGATCAATTCCGGCGATGCATATCAAACCGTCACGATAGTACCATCGGACACGAATCCTGGAGAGGTCAGCTATGTCTTGATAGTTCAGCAACCCGAGGCGGACGAGAAGGAGAGCAAATCCGTGGAGGGTGAAATAGCAACGGCGACGGCAACTGGTGAGGGGGAGGAGGCGGAAGGCGAACAAGATCTCACTGTATATGACTTTGAGGACAACGAGGATAATGAAGCTCCAGTGGAATCCGAGACGGAGGATGACAAGACCAAGATCGTCAAGTTCCTTCCGAAGAAATCTCAGACGGTCACGCAGGCCCATATGTGCAATTACTGCAACTACACCAGCCCAAAACGGTACTATGTTATGCGTTTTGCTTGTATCTATATATTACATCGTAATGTCTGATTTATTATTATATATCGAAATTAGCATTGTGAGAAGTGGTGAAGAACGGTTGAAATAACTTGCCTCTGTAATAGATATCTTTTGTCACGGCACATGAAATCCCACTCGGAGGAGCGACCGCATAAATGTAGCGTTTGTGAGAGAGGATTCAAGACTCTGGCTTCGCTGCAGAATCATGTCAACACTCACACCGGGACCAAGCCTCATCGTTGTAAATTTTGTGACAGCGCATTCACAACCTCTGGTATGTTATTAGTCGTATTCATATTTCCTTCTTATACATATGTTACGGAAATTGTGTGATCGCAAGGATTACCTTATATAGTCTTTCTATTAAAAATAACGCTCAAGAATAACACCTTTGAAATCGAGATTACGAATATGTTTGTTTGCTGTAGGTGAACTTGTGAGACACGTCCGATATAGACACACTCATGAAAAACCGCACAAGTGTCACGAGTGCGATTACGCATCTGTCGAGCTATCGAAACTGAAGAGACACATTAGATGCCACACAGGCGAGCGGCCCTATCAAGTATGTTTTATCGCAGTTTTTCTTCTAGGCGAGTCGATCGATGAAACACATACATGTATCACAAAAAAAATCATAAGTTCGATATGATTGCACTTTAAATGTGTAAATTCTATATTGTTTAATGACTTAACGCATGATTAATTCTTTAGTGTCCGCACTGTACATATGCCAGTCCCGATACCTTCAAGCTTAAGCGTCATCTTCGTATTCACACTGGAGAGAAGCCGTACGAGTGCGACTTCTGTCAGGCGAGGTTTACCCAATCCAACAGTCTGAAGGCGCATAAATTAATACATAATGGTAAGTTACATCGTGTGTTATCGTGTTGCTGTCTACTTTTTTTTGTGTGTTATTTATAGAGAAAGAGAAATCAAGTATATGTCACGTACATATATATTGCAGAATTGATTTTCTTATAAGGATGAGTTTTGTTGCAGCAGGCAATAAACCAGTATTTCATTGCGAGTTATGTCCAGCCACGTGCGGTAGAAAAACCGATCTCAGAATTCATGTACAGAAGTTACACACGTCGGACAAGCCGCTCAAGTGCAAGCGTTGCGGAAAAACATTCCGGATAGGTACGTGCAAGTAAACCGCTTGGAGAGTGACACGCGTTACGATTCGGATTGCATTGCGACGAGATGTGAAATAGAAATTATTTCCTGCTTCGTTTTCCTGCTGGGATTTGTTTTTTTTTTTTGCGAAATTGTACAAACTGTTTAATCGTATCGTTGCAGATATAGCTACAAGTTACAACAGCAAGACGCACGAAGGTGAGAAATGTTACAAGTGCGACTTGTGTCCTATGCATCCATATCGGCGCGTCATTTAGAAAGTCACATGCTCATCACACCGATCAGAAGCCGTATCAGTGCGAAAATTGTTTCCAATCGTTTAGACAAAAGCAATTACTCAAACGGCATAGCAACCTCTACCACAACCCCGCTTACATTCCGCCACCACCGCAAGAGAAGACGCATCAGTGTCCGAGTGCGAGAGAGCGTTTAGGTATGCCGACGAGAGATCAACCGTATTGAAGCGATCGATCGTTATCGATCTACTGTCGATATTCTTAATGACCTTAATGAAACGTTCTTTTATACAGACACAAAGGAAATCTTATTCGACATATGGCTGTACACGACCCTGAGTCATCTCTGCAAGAGAAACAGCAAGCTCTCAAGATCGGTAGACAGAAAAAGATCCAAATTATCGATGGCCAGCGCGTTGAAGTAATGACAGGTAATATATTAAACGATATTTAGTTAAAATTAGAGTAGAGAAATCTTGGAGAAATCACGCTGCTTATAAAACACCGGCGTACGTTTATATTCACGAATGTACAGTGATTTCTTTACGCTGCTTCGTTCGGTTAGCATTGCGAATCAAATGAATAACGACTAAAAGAGATTAGGTTTAACACATGATACGCATAAGGGATGTGAAATTCACAGGGAACTTACGATATGATCTAAATGCAGATCATTGAGTAATATCCATGTGTTGTAGTGTAACAACAGGTGATTTAGCTTCTAAACTTAAAGGTTACGATGATGATGAAGAGGAGGAAGAGGAGGAGGAAGAAGACATGATGGCTGTCCAGGGTAGCGACGGCCAGCAGTACGTCGTGCTAGAAGTGATTCAGTTAGCTGACAATCAAGGAACCGAACAAGTGAGTACAATATCAGAAACATTTGAAGAATTTCAAGAGAAGACTTCTTTTGAATAAGTAATAAGAAATGTAACATATAAATGATTAACATGAATTTTACACTAAACAGCAGTAAAAACACAGTATAAATAAAAACAGCAAGTAACTCTGTGTCCACCATGTTGCGCGTAACTGTAGCAACCTACGACACACACCGATAACCCTTTCTATTTTTGTAATAATTTATAAATTTATATAATACTAGGATAAATTTATCTTGGCATATTATGTATTATTTCATAATATGTTCCATGAAATTACGGATAATGATTACGGAGAGTACATCGCATATCAGAATATAGAAATTATTGTAATAAATGATTCCTTATAACAGATGACAGTTGCGACTGAAGATGGAGAACTAGTGATGCAAGATCCTTAAGTCAAGAAAGTGGTATAGTAACAGGCACTGGCGAAGAAGTTGATGAAGTAGAAGAGGAAGCTTTGGAAATGCAGGACTTGAAGATAGAGGCCGTTACCCCACCGCATCTAAAGCTTCAACGCAGAATACCCAAAGCGATCCAAAGCTGCAGAAAGAAATGGAAACTTGCTTGGCTTTGATGAAGTAAGTGTAGGTATTTGTATTTCAGTTGAACTCTTTTTGCATCTATATTACAGATGAGTTTTTAATCATCCATCAGGATTATAAAATATAAAAAAATATATAAAATGTATTTGATTTATTTTTACTGGAATTTTTACATATACATGTTTATTACATCAAGTTCAATGAGTGTATCCATGTGTGTCTAATCTATTTTTTTTTTCTCTCTTATAGGAGGAAGAGGAAGAAGAAGAAGAAAATAGTGGTAGTATAAACATATTACAGACAATTTCGTAATAATAAATATTTCGTATAATAAGAAGAAAATCTACCTACCTTATTAGCCCAATGTTTTATTCCCAGTGTTAGTGTATGTATTTTCAAACAAAAAATAAGGAAGCAGTCACGACACAACGTAAATGTGTACAGAAAAGAATCAATCAGTGCAGTGTATTGTCATCTAAAAGTACTTTGTACAGCTCTAATAGAGCTGCTTTTTGGAACTGCAGTGTGATCCATATGCATGGTACAAGAACTTTTTTTGCCACTAGTGCATTAGGTACACATAATAATTTATAAAGATATTGTAGTGACGTGGTAGCGAAGTAAAACGCAAATGTATAATTATGATATTGTAAAAAAGTATATAATTCACTTTATCAAGAACTTCTTAAAACTGACATTAACAAACTTAAGATTATATATGTTATTAATAAGGAAAAAATTATATTAATAAGATATATATATAAATATTATGTGCGTATACATATACATGTGTGTACGTATATATACGGAGCGTTTCAGAGAGAAAGGTTTCTTATTTTCTGGGAGATGATAGTATCGAGTATCGGACATTTTAAGCAAAATGTTCGTATGAATCCTATTCCAAACCAGTTTCCGGGATACATATGTATTATTTTGAATATGATGTAGTTGCAAATTATTGATGAGAGAAAGAGATACCATGTACTAATATCTATTGTTCAAGTGTTATTGTTTCACATTTTTTTACATTATTTTATTGTTCACATTTTTTAGTTTATAATAAATTTTTAAAAATTCAAATGTCCGATATCACCTCCAAGAATATTGACTTTTTTTCCTGGAGCGCGCACGCACACAACCTGTGTATATATGTGCATGTATATGTGTACCTGTGTACACATACACATATATAATCTTGGCATAATATTTTTAAACAAATTTATTTAAAATATCTACAGAGTATAGTCTACAGTATATAATCTCGTCTACAGTATAAAAGCTCGTTATGATTTTTGTTAAGAAACGAGCTAATATCAGTTTCGTTAAAAGTTTACGAAGCTAAAGTTAGGAAGACTAATACGCATTGTGTAAATAAATGCTTATTATTGCATCTTGATTTAAGGATTTTAAAATTACAGTATATAAATGAAAAAAATATCAAGAAAGAAACAATGTGAGCTTTTGAGTTACGTGAAAAATATTTTGTATTTCCTCTTGTAGCCAATTTTTCTTATGTTTATAAAAGTTGAGAAGTAGTATAGAACAAGAGATAGAGAGTGAGAGAATTACAGATCGTAAGTTGAAATTTGTTGGTTTATGGAAGACCATGCGTGTCCATCACACGTGGAAACTTTTACGTAATGTTTTAGTAGTGCAATTGGAAAGAGATAATGCATTTTGTTAAATAAATTAATGCGAAGTCGTGCTAATCTGGAATAAAAATTGTACATTTTTTCGGCAGCCACCGCAGATGATGCATTAAATCGAAACATCGAAAGAGATCATTTCCTAAGTAACTAATTAGGTGATATCTTGTGCATAACATTTTTTAAACTGTTGTGCATATTGATATATTATGTTTTTATTATATGAAATAAAACATTTCATAAACGCATTAAATATGATTTATAGAAAGAAATTATTATTGCAAATTCACTGTTAGATTTCTGCTCGATATACTATATAAAGCTATCGCGAGTTATATTTCACATTTATGCTAAGTAATCTTTGATAATAATACAATAGATGCAACTGTTTAATCACAACCTCGCACATAACATGTCCAGTTTAAGAAAGGATAATATTGGACAAGAAGCACATTGTTAATGATTTTGTGCTTTGTATTTGCTGAACAATAATTATCACACGTTTTAGTAGATCGTTCTGTGTCATTTCAGAATACATATTATATAATAATGAGACCGTTGCATTAAGAGATAAAATGCACTCATGTCTTTTTACAAGAAAGTTTACGGCACTCCAATGAAACCGATAATTTTCCTAACATTTTTAAGTTAATAAACTGAATATGTTACATATATATATATATCTCTATGCCTATCGAACGAACAGAATACTATATATAATTGATGCTCGTACAATGTTGCTCACAAAATAAGTTATTCCGCTTACCTGGTAGATCACGCGAGGTAAGCGAAATGAATATTGTAAAAAGTATGTATGTACAATTTTTTTTACACACACACACATACACACGAATTGTACAATTGTAATTTAGTGATCAATTTCTATATGCTGTTTAAAATTCTGCACTTTCTTACAATTATCCCAAAGAAAAAAAAGCGATGTAACTTTTTCTCGATAATAAACATTATGTCGTCGACAATATACTCATTTTACTTACTGTTTCACTTGTCGATCAGAAAAGGATGGGGATTGTGTGTGTTCATTGAGTTTTTGAACTTGTAATTTGGCTCTTTCTTCCTACCGATATTGCTTTATTCAGGCTCGTCAACAAGACGCGACGTTTACCAACGTACATTTACCTCCTCTATTAGTGTTATTAGAAAATACCACACCCAAGTGCACCCTTGGTCATCAACCCCGTAGACGAATCCCTTCGTCTCGTTCATGGGGACGCATTTAAAGCATTAACGCACGCAATGGATTGCGTGGTCTGCAGTTCCATGAAGATACATCTCATGTTTTCATGAATCCAATTAGAACTAGTAACAGTCGGACCAATATAATCGAACTTGGGACCACTCGTGGTATTTTAATAATTGATTTTTATTACTGTTACTCAAATATTATTAAAACTATATTTAACGGATGCTATATTAACACATAGGTGCATCGTGTAGAAATAATTTGCGAATTACTTTTACATATTGTAAAAACAAATTGCGCTCCAACTCAATTCTCTTTTTATCAGTTATTTCAGTTGTTTAATTATTTTAATATTCTTTGTTTTTGTCCTTTTCATTTACAATTTAATTATTTTTATATCAAGTTTTTTTATATAGCGTGATTAATGTTAAAAATACATAAATGCGCCAACACATCTGCGTTCAACACATCAAATATATATCAATGCTTTTGCACGAGTATGTTTTTGATTCGTAAAGGACAGATCACGGCGAATTTTCTCGTTCCGATCAGTCGACAGCTCACGCCTTCTCCCACTTGTATTCCTCGCGCGTCCGTAGGATGTAACAATAATCTCCCTTTCGAGAAGGAATGCCGGAGATGAAAGCGGATGTAACAATACGTACATAATATCGGGCAACGGCGCAACAGCGATTACGTGCAAACACGTCAGACGAGTTCCAGTCGTACGGGAGATGCCTTTTGCTCTCCTGTGAAATAATTCAGAATTGAACAAACTGAACATATTTTTATTCTCTGCTGTGTGTGTTTATTTTTTATAATTTTATTACATATGTACTTTATTACTTTGTTCGCTATATTTACTGTCATAACGTATCTGCGTGCTTTTAAGTGATTATTCTATTGCTGAAATCATTTTATATGCAGTAATATTAATCAATAAATGAGCACAATGTTAATTATCTTTTTTTATATGTTATATTAAACAATAAATGTTATTCTTGAAAAACAGAAAATTTAGATTTTGTTTCGACATGCTCTATAATAATTCCTTTTTATCTGTTTTTTTACTGTTTTATTTTTTCCATCGTCTTAGCTTCATTCAATATTATCAATTTCGATTGAGTATTTTGATGGAGAAGAGTGAAAGCACCCAGTCGGTTGGTCAAAAGGGTCGTAACGTTACAAACGATTTACGGTAAACTCCTTTTCGTGCGGGAGATAATCTCGGGACCGACAGCACATATATACTACTGTCGACAAACGAAACGGACACGGGGACAAATGGATGTGGCACAGAGTACAGGCCCACGCAAATGTACTCTCTTCGCCTCCCACGGTCTTACCTTTACCTGGCAAGTATGACGCCGCCGTATACGTAGGTGAAGACGTTGCGAATCAGCTGGGGAAATTCTCAGTGTGCGAAGTTGGTCGAGAAAGACTACAGTTTTCGTCCCGAAGCTCACGTTGACCTAAATAAAAGGCGCACAACATAGTTAATTGTATTATAATGTGTTGTACACTTTAATTACGTCGATACTTGCATCGCAATATTTATTTCTTTAATTCTTACACGTTTCTTGAGCCTTCTTACTGTAATTTATGTAATACGAATTATGTATGAGAGCAATGTTCAACGTGCATTTAGAGTTTGACGTATCGATCTCTTCCACTCTTTCAGATTTTTAATTAGAAATAATTATAAATATGCGATGAAGAAACTTCATTTTACAATATCAATATCCAATTTTACAATAGAAAAGGAAAATCAAATTTTAGCGTACAAAGTGCACTTTTTCGATTGAAGAAAACTACCACGTAGAACATCATTTCACTTTCGACATTTGTATCTCAGCTGCATCATCACAGTCGTGAAAGTCCTGCCCGTAAATGTGAGAAAACATGAAAGTCAGAACGAACGTTCGTTGTTACAAGGAGCACAAGTAATGAGACAGGTACACTAATTACTAATCTCTATAATTGTTATGTTACAGCTCGCACTTTACCTAGCGGGGAAGAATAACTTCTGATTTTTATGATCGTAGAAATGACATAACAATTTATAATATGTATTTAGACATTTTTTTGGAGACAAACATTAAATCAGAGCTGCTCAAGGCAGCTTCCGGTCTTTTATCTCGTCGTGCCATTACAATCATCGCTGCAACGAGATTCGAAACGTTTCGTTGCCATCGCCAGAGTTTGCTACCTTCGCTAGAATTTACACTCGGTGAAGAACGCGAGGACGCGCGTCGCGCACATACTCGTTCGCTGGCTCGCACGCGGAATAAGCTCGTGTGTCGGTGAACCCGCGCGCGCATAATCGCGCGTGTTCGCCGCAATAAACCGCACGTATGTGTATTATGCAGTTTCCTTTTCACGAGGACCACCTAGACGGGTCGAACAACCACGGCCGACGATGATCTAACCGGATTCGACGCCGCGAGGATCTACGTGCTCGGATACACACGCACACGACTATCATTCCCGGATAGCGAGAGCGGGTAAATGAAGCGCACAGGCCGAGAGAGAAAGAAAGGACGTGAGCTAGACACGTGTGAGCGAGTTGGGGGATGTCTGGGCATACAGACCTTTCGAAATCCCTTTACGATCGCCGCGATTTGCGTGACGAAGACTGTGCATTGCGTGCGCTCGCAGACGGGAATATTAAATGGTAATGTTTCATCGTACACGATCGGCGAGGTGCGCGAACGGGGTACGCGTTACACCGCAAGATCGATCGCATACGGCGACCGGAAACATGTAGTACAAAACACCGAAGAAGGATCTTGAGCGACAAGTGTAATAGAGATGTTTTTTCATTGAACGTTTGAGGGAATCGCAACAACCTGGCAAGGTTCTACGCATCTACGATATATTCACGTGTCACTTTTTATTATAATATCATAAATCATTTACAGTTTGATATATTTTTATTATATTTTAATTATTTTAATTATATTTTAATTTAATTCCAGATGTATAGGTTTCTCTGTCGACACTGTGTGTCGCTGTAATTAGTTGCGATTGCAGCTTTTATAAAGTATAATATGTAAAATTTACGTTCAAGTTTTGGATTTTACGAAACTGTCGCATAGAATTGATTTCACTTTGCAGTTGCGAAATGAAGAAGTAACGTCTCGCTGATCATGCTTCTAGAAAAGTAAACTACACTAATAGCTTAACGCGAAAGTAGAGAACGATAAAAGCGAAAGTATGTGAATCAAGACGAATTAATAGTGTGAATTTCTAATCTATGAAAACAGAAATTGGCATTAAAATCATTTATTTCCATTCTACTCCGTTGATTCTTGTAACTTGGCGGGTCACAGGTAAAACGCAAGGAATAATCCGAGTTCCCACTTTATTATACGCTAGGTATATACTGTTATAATTTACAGCTCCGACGAGAGGTGTTTCCCCCAGAGCAGGAATCCGTTTTTCCTGAGAGAAATCCGCTAGTCGTCACATTTCTGCGGTTTTACTTAATTGCACAAGGGAACACGGAAGGACTCGTGTACAGGCGTCGCCTTGCGATGATGAGAATTGCGAAATGACGCGCACGTCGTCGTGAGTCGCTCGCATGCGGATTTTACATTGTACGTTTTTATTACAAAAGCAGTCGCATTAAGTGGATTATTAACCATTTAATTGAGTTTAACTGAAGTGGCCTCAATATTAATAATCATTTTCCTTTTTACGAACGCTGCAAATATCAGATCTCAATTATCATTGAATTATATTTTTTAGATCTGTAGAAAGTAATGTAAAAATAAATAGTGTATCTTATTCTTCACGAAAATAAAATTACATAAGTTAGCTAAAATCAGCACGCGATCAAAGAACGACATTAACTGCATAGTTGGTTTTGCTCAATTCAATTCAACCGGAAACATTACGTCTACACGGATGCCAGATGAGAAATCGGTGTCGTTCGGATTTCATTATGATTGGCGACCGTTCATCGTGCCAGATCTGGCGTAAGTGCTACGTTACTAGAGTAAGTACTTTAATTGCAGGATGTCGTTTCTTGATTGCGACAACCAGCCACGTGAATGACTACGTCAATTACGATGCGTGATAGTGGATGAATATCCATCACCTCCAACTTGTAAGGCTGCATGGTTAATCGATCACTTCGATATCACAAATATCGTTGACCCAGTGTCAGCGATGCATTTTTGGCACAAGATCTGACGTTCACGCGCAATTTCCGCAAAATATAAAAAATTAGTTTTAATTATAATTACATATATTTTATCAATATATTATGTACTGATCCGCACGAATGTGTGTAAAATGAACGACTGCTAACAGTCGTTTAAGACTTATCTCTGTTGGATTGCACAGTAGATTAGCTAACGTAGATCGGCCAATTTTCTTATTTAATCTAAATTCTACTGCAGTTTATAGCTAACAGTTTGTAATATCTGTTCTTGTTCTAATTTTGTATTTTAAGTTTCTTTTAATAAGTTTTCTTTAAGTTAACTAACAATTAACTAGTCGTTGCCGTAAAGAAGCAGAAATTCAAGTAAGTTCTCAGTTCTTAACTTCGACCAATATTTACGGTAACGATACATAGATAGAAAAAATTCAAGTTACATCAGGCTTGAAGACGTTATTGCTGCAATCGGTCTTTAATAACTGCTCTACCGTATCGAATGGATACTATCGCCGCGCTATCAATCAGACGGATAAGAGACAGCGCGGGAAGGCATGCAACGAGCAAAGCGAAGTGATAATGAGCGGTTACGCGCAGATGATGATCGATATTTCGCGCGAGACAATGACGATGACTGCGATCCGCGGCTCTACCGTTGCTGCTGTTGCTGTTGCTGCTGCTGTTATTGCCGCGATTATTGCGTAATACGCGTTACGCAAATCCGACATGCGAGATCGCGTCAGCTGTTGGAAACGTGCGTTTCCTAGGGATATGAGAACAATGATCTTTCGTTACGCCGTTGAATTATACAAAACGTGCTCTCTCGCACAACGGAGATACCAATGTGCACCAACATTAATTAATATCCGTGGCGTAATGCGTTGCGCACGTATCGATAATATATATTATATACATATACATGTATATTTAGCGATAGTAGTCGCGCAATTCTGCAGCACCATCAATTGCGTGATCAAGCAAGCATTTAAATGCGTATACTGAGTTCCGGTGTCAATGGCCGTGTAATATTTCTTTCTATCTTGAACGTATTATTGTTATAATAGTTCTCTTGATACTTAAATATGCGACCTTCTCCTGGAAACGTGGAATGTTTTCTTTAGATCTATAGGTAATTATTTCTTAATCATGATGCACATATTAATTTGCTTTAGTTGGCATTTTACATGTCTGTAACCTTACGATAGTTTCTTTTGCAATCCGTTTGTTAATTATTACTAAAAAAAATTATTATAAAACATTACAAAAATGGTATATTTAATACATGTAGCGTCGCGTATGCATGTAGCTCTAGCCATCTTCGTGCCACCGTTCGTTCGAATAAACGTTTGCATATTTTATCTCCGTATCGGGAAGAGTCGTGGTTGCGCCTATTGTCTATGATTTACCATTATGGACTGAACATCCGCTTCAACGAGGTAGTCTGGCCTTTGTATCGTTTTGATTCGATGCTATATAATTATACTTGTGATTTCCTATTAATATACCCGCCCAGTCGCGAAGACACGTGAGGGCACGCGTATGCAAATTAGTTGTTTAACTGCCGATCGTTGAAGAATGTAGGCAACTGCGAAGCGCAACTTTCTGAACGCGCGAAATAATGCAGATCTATGATATTAGCTTAATTAGCTTTTATTTTCAGAAATTGTCCGCGTAAAACTGAACTTCCGTTTAATTACAACATGAATCCGGTGCATTGCGTTACGTTAATATTTACGTATTTGTATCTAATCACTCGAATTAGATGTCATTTTGTCAATTTACAGAGTTTGTTTGCCTGATACACGTAAGAACCGATAAGCTTAATCCGTCTTGTCTGTGAAGGTGTATCAGTAATACATGTTCATGATCTAAACGTGAAGCCAGAAGCAAGAGTCCCGTCACTCGACCATTCAGGAAACCGTTCGAAACCGCCAATGCTCGATCATTTATTACGTGAAATCCGAGATAGGGCAACGCAGAATTTTTTCCCTCGACATTTCGATCCTTATAAGAATCGAGCGCGGCGCGTATGCTCTCGTGTCGGCTCGGACGAAGTGAATTCGTGACCGCGCGATGCGTGGAGCATAATCGCACCCACGAGCAACACCATAATCGGGTGCAACGTTTACATCTTTATCGCTCTGTGCACAGTTTGCGGGCGAAGAATCAAACGCCGAGGGTGTGGCATCGTTCGATGCCGGATTCGCAAGGATAAAGACATTAAGCTTCATTCCGCTGCACCGCAATTTGCATCCCCCAATACGTACACACTGACTCAGCCTCATCCACGCGACAAGCTCGTAAAAAGCTCACCGAACGAAATCGAAAGTGCGTGGTGGCTCAGGTGCAATGTGGGCATGAACGACGTTTCGTGTGCATGTGTACATCTTCTAAGAGATGTAACGTATATTGCCATTTTCGGGACGAGTCTAAGAAGAGGAATCATTGTTCCTCCTCCGATGATTAAGAGAACGCGTCAGTATACTGTTGGAGCCGAGTTGGATGAAACGAGCGCCTTGTTCCCCGAACGTCGTCATCATCGATAAACAACTCGTGGCTCGTGCAATACCGATTGCGATCTGATCGCGTAGCCTCGCGTAGCCCCAGAGCGTTCATGAATTCGCGGATCATAGTTGAGAAAAGCTCCGACCGACCGTATTTAGGTCAGAAGCGTTTATAACGTAAGAGTCCAACGAAAGGACTAGAATTTCTGTGTGTACGTTGCAGCGCTTCGACGCAAGTTGTCGTATCTCAGTTGTACAAATGAATTGATCAAGTATGTGAATTTTATGTACAAAGACATTTAAGGAGATTTTCAATTCTTAACGGATTTCGGCAGGCATTCTTTGAGAATGTCTTAGGCTTTACGCCTACCTGTATTAATCGTACTAATCGGAATTGTGCAAAATCGTTTGTCCATCTTATTGTTAGATCGAAGCATGCGGCATGCGCTTGTAGTTTCCCGAGCGTAGCCCGCGAGGTATTCGGATTGTTCGCGATCGTCTATCAAGCCTGCAGAGGCTTGATCGACGACGTCGTCCGAGGATCAACGGCACCGCTCCTCCACGAGCGGCCGTTAGGACGGTGAAAAGAACACGGTACGGTCCGGTACGTGTCCGGTATCGCGGAGAGAAAGAAAAAGAGGAAAAATCCGCGCTGAAGAATCCGCGGGCACACACAGATCGGAGTAGTCGACCACTGGCCCTCTTTTTACGGTGAGTCATCGGCTGTGAGTTTGCCCCCACCGTTTCTTCCACGCTTTCTTCATCTTGTTCTTGTTCTGCCGATGCCGCTCTCTGTGTATACGCCAGGTTTACTCTTCGTCTCGTCGCCGGCGTCGTCGATGCGCATTCGCACGTTGAACGCGTCTGCTGCGTCTGAACCGACGCGCATGACGTCGGGAAGAAAGCGAAGAGAAAGAAAATAGCTTCGCGAGTGCAGGGAGGACAAAGACTCTTGCGAAGGCTTCGAATGCGCGCGCGGACCCTCGGCGTGGCGCGGCGTCGCCGAGCGAGCAACAAGAAACGTGCGCCGTAAATGTTGCTTCGACGGCTAGGGTCGGTTGTAAAAATCCGCACCGAGACGCGGCGTTTAGTACGCACCCGGCGAAATATGGACGATCCCTCGCCGCGGAAGGGGTGCGAGAGCTCTCGGCAACGACGTCGTCACGATCCTGGAAGAGATATCTGAGGAAGGAGATAAGTAGATGAAGAAGATGCAGAAGAGCACACGTAATGGAACAAACAAGCGTTTTTCCTCAATTTTGTGACGAGAACGTCAAGAAAGAAGGAAGGAAAGTTCTGTAAATATTCTGATCATGAAGTACAAGTTTATAAATTTGTCACGTATTATTCGTTTGGTATAGCACGATAACATTTTGCGCGAAGGCTATTATACGCGAGATGTAAGTGAGCGTAATGCACGTTATTAGATTCTCTCTCCATCACGGTGACCATAAACCGCAAATTTGACGCTGGTAATCTTGAAATACTATAAACCGTGACACACGCCTTCATCCACTCGATCCTTCATTTATGAAGCCGCAGATATTTCCGCGGACTCGTGGATGCGTGAAGCTATCCACGCTTCTCCACGCACGTGGCTCTTCGTAACGTATAAGTGCATCACTAAACGGGCATGCACACGTGAGTCTGCGGATGCAAACGCGGCCGCGACGTAAATTGCGGAAATGTTCCTCTTTACGAGGTCGTCACGCGTCTGATCCTGCGGACAAACTTCTAGCGAGTACGATGGATTTTAATATATAAAAGACGGAGCTCCGCGTACGTTCGTTGCAATTATGTACACGCTAAATGTGATTAAACCAGCTCTTGTTTCGCTTATGGATGTTATAAGCATCGCAAACGTTAGATAATTAAACACGCTAATTTATTTAGACACTTATTCCTTCTCGTGAAAGTATAACCGTCAGATTCCAAGGTGTATATTAATATAAAAATTACATTTACACAATCATAAACTTATCACGTTGAACGCGAAACAACATTAAAAGCGAGAAATTCGATTGAAACGTTATCGACGACGTCGATGCCGGCAAAATTGGAAGGAAAGATATTTTATTTATTCAAGTCACATATCATAGGATATTTTTTATATTTTTTTAGCACCAATCGTGTTGCTACAACCTCGACGCATCGATGAAAGAGGAGTACCGCTCGCGAAGGACTCGATAAAGACGACTTTACGGCCGGCGCGCCATTTCCTCCCGCCTTTCCGGTAAAGATTTACGTTATTGGAACGAGGCGAACGGTAAATCCTAATTGTTATTAGGTCCACGGCGAGCGTTTCTTCGTTATTCTCGTAACCTTACACCGGGGCTGCCGATATAAGTGCCGCGACCGTGGCCCTGGGACGCGTATAAAGTGTAACGCGCAAAACCGGCGCGTTCTGCAAGGCGCATGCACGACGGGCTTGTAAATGCGACAGGGGGTACGAGGCGCCGTAACTCAGACGGCTCGGGATGAACATCGTAAATCCGCGAAATCTGCAATTTTTACAGTTTCTCTGGTAGGTTTAAATTCACTTTAAACCGATAGCCGCGTTCTCATTGTATTCACGTGTACGTGCTTGGGTACCACATTGGGGTCCCCTCATGTTGTACCCTGCCTCGAAATGAATCCCGAAGGCATGCCTTTTTACTCAATCGCCTGTGTTTGAAGTTTCAAGTTAGACGAAACGTATCGTCGAACTTTTTATTCCTTCGCGTTTTATGATATACATGCGAACAACTCCTGAAAATGCTTTTTTTAACGTAAGATGATTGCGTTTCTTGCGATGGAAAATTGCAAGAAAGTGCAATGCGCGCACAGAAATAAGGAACAGTTGCGTTTTTTACGAGAAGACGGAGAATCATTGGAGAACGTTTGGAATCGACGAAATCGACAAGAACCGAGACAGAGTTTCAGAAAGGACATTAACGTCCGTTAAAACGCGGTATCTTACTATGGGTGCCTTATAGTTTATAGAGCCGCTAGGCATACGGCTGCGGCGTTCATTGGCCGGTAATTACGATTTCCAAAGATCGATCGGCCGGTCGGGGTCTCTCTCTCTCTCTCCCGTTCCGCGCAGGAGGGTTACATTACGAAATGACAGACGTCTGTTTCCTCTTATATCGATCCTGCACACGAAAGTGGCTGGCGAACGAGACACGTGGGAACGCATTGACATCTACTTAGGTCTGCTAAGGTGCGCTTCTACAATTGTATCCGGCACGGAGATCGATTAACGCAGAGCAACAATTGCGTCGGCCGTGCGTGATCACGTTCGCCCTGAAAGCGGAAAGTATTATAAAATAATTGCCGCTTGTGGATCCACGCTGCGTGGATCCAAAATTGGTCGCACTATCGTAATAAATTGATGATTAAATAATTGCTGAATTAGGAAATCTATTTAGGAAAGAGAGAGAAAAGGAGAGCGAGTAAGGGAGCGACCGAGGAGAGCAGAAAAGCAAAAATCATTCAGTTATTATATTCGGCATTAGCGATCACGCATCACGAGAGAAGTGCAATGAGCAAAGTGTTTCGTAAACACGTCTCCATTACCATTTTTACCTCTCTCTGCGCGGCTCTCGACGAGCGCGTTCGCGCGACTTTAATTGTACGAAATCCGTAATCTCGGTCACCGTCTCGTTGTCAGACATATTTGGAAACCGCTGCGGTAAAATGCCGCACTCTCCCGCGCCGTCACTTGCTTTTACGTGATTTCGTCGTGAAACGGTACATCCGACCGCGGTCCGTGGTTTCTCTGCCCTTTTTTTCTTTTTCGTGACCAAACGCGGTCCTCCTCGACTTTTGGCCGAAGGAGTCTAGGGTCATCACCGCCGCCCACGATACGGGCTGCGATCCGCCGGCGAGGCATGAATGAACGTCGAGGAAAGCCCTTTTCGAGGGTGCTCACGCGGCTGTCACGTGAGACAGCCAGACACACCCATTGTCTTTCGCGGGATGAAGGTGCGCGCGGTGTGCGGTAAGTGAGGCGGATTTTTATGGCACGTAGTACATTCTCCCTGCGACGCGCGTGTTCGCAGGTTGCGACAACGACTGTGAAATATATAAAAGAGCCCGAGAGCAAGTAAGAGGTGCGAGACCAAGAGACGGGACCAGCAGGCGCGCGCGCGCTGCGAAATGGCGGTGCTAATTACGAAAAAAAAGAACAGGAGAGTAGCATTTTCCCTTCTTCGCAGAAATTCCGTCGCCGTCGAACGGATGTAGAAAGTTATTGCCCATCAGCAAATAGAGCGTGGGTGTAGGAAGCGAGACTCCAATATTGATTCGATCAATTTTCATTAGCGGTAACGAGCGTGAAGGGCGCGTTCTATCAATCAATCGATAGAGCTATTTGTCGGCAGTTGCAAAACGCTCGGAATGCATGCCGCGCTGACAAAACAATAAGTCGAGCAATAAACATGTTTACGAATTGTTACACGCAAATTACGTTTATTCTTCTTCTCGCTGAAATGCGAGAATTTAAGTAAAAATTCCGAGCAACGTTGCGATCTATTATAAGTGCGCCCGCCGGCGCGTTGTTCCGGCGTTCCGGCGTTTCGTGCGTTCCGTTTCATCGTTTCGCGGCGTCCGTCCGCTCGGCCGCTCGTGGCGGCAGCGATCGCGCGAGAGCGGGCGGTTGCGTGTGTCGCGTGTCAGTTATATCGCGGCAGCGAACGCCGGCGGGCGTGCAGGATGTACCTTTGGTCTGCGTGATTCGTAAAATTCCTTGACTATTGTCGCGTTATCCACGAAACGTACCAGTGTAAAGTCGGCTAAAAATCCCTCTTTGGCGACGCGACATCGAGCGTTCTCCTCGATCATCGATCGGACGATTACGCGCGCGCGCGACCAACGAAAAGTGCGCGCCGAATGCGAGTGTCGCACAACTTGACGCGATTAGCTATTAACGCGATTAGCTAAATTAATATTAACGCTGTCATTTCTTCCTCCGTTGCGTCCGTTGCAGTGCAGTCGCATGTATGAAGTGACGTTTCGTTACGCGTGTCACGGGATAATTAGTTGTTATTTATTAGTGAGTTTTGTGTTGAATTGAGCGAACGGCATGCCCATGTTTGAATACGAGAACGATTATTCGCACATCGATGGACGCGAGTGATGCGAGTGTCGGACTACCGTGGTTGCGTGTGAGTCACGTGGGAAGGAGCATCAAGGAGCAAGAATCGCGGATTCCGCCTGGTCCAAGGATGATAAACAGGTTTCAATCGTATACGCGCGCACGGAAAATACGACGGAAAAATACATCGTACGCGCTCGTGATCATTTTCGCGCGTGACAGTTAAGTTTTTATCGCGCGCATTTACTGCACACGGACACGGCGCGGCAACGCGCGCACCACGTGACCCCCCACGAATCGTCTCGCAGAGCGGCGCGCCACGGGGCGACGACGCGCTCAAGTCTGACGCGAGTGAAGTTCGCGCGAGACAGCGAATTCGAAACGAAACTCGGCGACTCGCGAAATTTCAATCGTCACGGCGCAAACTTCAGTTCGTCACCTCGATGACGTGCGATACGTGAGCGGAGTGTCGACGCGTGACGACGAGAATCCGAGGTCATCGGGCGTAATCCACGATTCGTAACGGCACGTCGATCGCGCCGATCCCGTTCCGCGGACGCGAAGCCGACGGGTGCGATGTTAATTATCGCCGAGTGAACTGTATGGGCTCGCGAATCTGATTCACGCGTCGCGTTCTCGCGTCCCGCCGTTCGCCATTGTGTGCGTGGTCACCGGTCGACGTCGCGGATTTCGCGGCTCACTTCACGTCGGTTTATCCGCTTTCCGTTTCGTCGAACTCGACTCGAGTGACATAACCGTAATTCTGGCATAACCGGCGCGTGCATCCGCCGGAATCCGAAGGACATTCGCGAGTTCTCGACTATTCGCGCGAAAGTGGTGTCCTTGTGTTGGATCTACGTAATTTTCCCGTAGTCGCGTCGTGGTGTATTCGCGATGCCGTGGATTTTCAGCAGTCGAGCGGTTCGCGAGTGGTACGACGAGTACCGTCGTTGACATCCAGCTTTCTTCGGGGGAGAGGAGAAATCGCCAATTTCGAGAAGCACGGCAGAACTCGGAGCAACGGCGCCGATCATCGTCGTCGTCATCATCATCATCATCATCATCATCATCATGGCTTACGTGCTCTGGCGAGTGTTCATGAAAAAGTACTCCAAAGTGCGGCTGGGCATCAGGAATCTGCCGGTAAGTTGTTGCTTTCACGCGCATTTTCGCACTCTTTTCTCTCTCGCCGGAGCGAAGAACTCGCAGCATATTCCGTTTCTCCTTAAATGCGGAAAGTGTAGAAAGCGCACGTGACGAGAGCAGGCCTATTGTGCGTACGCGGTATCGGCGGACCTGGCATTTCCTTTCCAGCCCACGGCACTGGATCTCGCGAGCTAGGTACCGTAGATTATTATCCCTTTAATTGCGGGGGAGTGCGGCAAGTAATGAGCACTCTGTAGACGTGAAACAAATAGGCGTTTACAAAAATTAACAATAATATTACATCACGATCACGTGGCTCGAAGGGGGAGCCTATACGCAATACACAGATTATTGCGATCATGGATAATAGACGCGATCTTCATGCTAGTTGATTCTCGTTTCGGTGTTAATTTCAGTACGTATGATTTCTTGATACGCATATCTGAAAAAGTATTTCTTTCGAAACTCAAGACGTATCTAATCAATTATTAATGTTTCCGGAGCATTCTTCCTCCTCTCTCATACACGCATTTTTTCCATTGTTTTGATCCTACTTATCGTTGGCCGTGTTTGATTCTGGATTTATATTTATACAATTTAGGTTATGCTGTAGAAAGGGATAGCAAGCTGCTATTATTTTTTCTCTGGCTGATAGTTGTCTGTATGCCAATTGTTCAAATGTGCATTTGTTTATATATCTATAAGACACTAAATGGTGAAGTAAAGTAGTTGTGTGTGTGTGAAAGAGAGAGAGAGATACGTGATAACATAACTTGTTTATTCCAGCAAAGTTCTTGTGCTTGGTAGAATTCAGAGACGCGTTTTTATTTAGGCGATCGTAATACAAGTCGATGTGACGATGGTGTAAAAAATTGGAAAAGTCGCTACGACGATTACGGCGATCCATTTGCAATTATCCAATTATGACTCTGTTCGCATTAACTGTAGATACAGTTCAATAATTGCACCGCGCCTCGATGTTCCGCGATCTTCGTAGAGTGCGCGCTGTACGTCGTGTGCGGCCGATAATTGCACTAGGTGTACATTCGAAAACGTGTACTTGATGTATAACAAAAATAACAAAAATAGAAAGCATCTACGGAGGCGATACGCGATGATCGCGACGATTGCTGTGTTTCATGATATTCATCATAGCGATAATATAAGCAATGTTATATTAATAAGTAAGAAGCAATGTTTTCTCTTGAATATTTCTTTTTTTATCTTAATTAATTAATTAATCCCACAATTCATTCTTAGTTTTTATACAAATTTCATACAGTTGTCACGTGAAAAAAATTGATTTTTCGATTCTTTGTCGACTTAATGTCCTTAATTATTATTTAATTAATCTAATTCTTAGTCCTTACTGTATAATTAAATTAATTTGTGCTTTGCCTCGTGCAACGTTCTTCCTTCCGAATTTTCCAGTAGTCATTGTAGAATCGAACGAAAACCGAGAGCGTGTGAAATAAAAACGCGAAATAAAATCCAGATACGTCTCGTTCGCGGAAGAGATTCTTAACAACAGTTAATTATCAACTGAAAGCGCGTTTCCGTTGCCGTACCGATCGCATCAGGCGCACCGCTGCAACGCCTAATTGCATAATCCACACGATCACGACGTTTAATTGCATAATCAGCGATCGTACCGCGACTATTCAGTGTTAGTTTGGCCGTAAAACGCTAACCTTGACGATGACACGAGGATGCACGATCGCGTATGCAGTTACGTTCATCTCGCCTCGTTCGCATACACTCACGTAATGTCGCAGCATCCATCATCCGTCAAATGGACCCGGAAACGACGCATAAAAGATATTTCGCTCCATCGTGCATTTGTCATACACATTTTCGATCCAGTAAAGCATTTGTTGACCGATCCAAGTGAGATAATCAAAACAAGTCGATCCTCGGAGCGACGCGATGGGTCGCGTCGCCGTAGAATCATTAGCTCCCATTACAAAACAAACACGTGTTCACGTTTCCCGCGGGACATTATTCAATCCAATCGACGTGGACGGATAAAGTCACGGTCAACGATCGTCAGCTACAACAGAGCACGTCGTGCTACCGATCGGAGTGACTTAATAAATTTTAGCGTTGCGCGCGCTCGCACGGCGAGCCCAGGGTCCACATGGCGCTGCTCCGTCAACGGCAGCGGGGGGCGGGAGGGGGGACCGGCGAGGGGTGATGACCGGTGGGAGTATCCGTAAGGGAGGAGGACGAAGGAAGGGGAACGAAGCGAGGGTGCAATTTAGTTTGCGGTTGCTCGAGTCGGGTTACGTTAGGTTAGTCCGGCCGCCCGAGTCGGTCCCCGTGACCGTGAACCGTGCGGCTGACCTGCGACACAAACACGGTCTCTCTCCCTCGGCTGGCCCCTCTTTGCCCCATCTCCCTTCACCACCCATCCTCCACCCCCTTCCTTCCCCTTCGGTCTCCTTCGCCATTGCCACCCATAAATCTACCTGCACCACATCGCATCTCGTTTCTACGGACCGCTCGCAGAACCTCGGCTCTCTCTCTCGTGTTTCGCATTGCGCGATCTTCTGGGATCTCCCAGTGATAAATACAGCCGCGCGCCACCCTCGTCTTCCCTCTCGATCCTCGTATTCTTGCCTTTTAAAATTTCATCTTTTTTCTCTTTTTTCGCGACCTTTCCAGTGTTTTCGCGCTACCTCTCTTTCTCTCTTTGCGAAAACGGCATATTAAATGGACTCATAAGTGACGAAATATCAGGCAGACGAAAGATTGTAGTTCGCTTAACGATCTGAGCATTTACATTTATTTAATTAACATTGTTCGTGGATCAAATTTGTCTTTGTTAAAATTGTCAATGTGTTTAACGTGGTTCACAGATCGCGTATTGCAGATTTGAAAGCATATATATGACGTGACCGATAAAAGATTAGATTAAAGATTATTACACAGTGACACATATACATGATTACACGATAATGATATGCTACTCTTATTTTACAAATGATGCGATATAGAAAGTTACATTACACGCACAATTATCAAAAATTGCGTTCCTAATTGCAGTTTATCCATTCATAATCTGCTGATATCTGCTGATGTAGTACTTCTCGCTTAAATTGTCCGTAAAATGACATTCTGAATGCTGCCATATGTTGCATGTAGTATATTTCATGAGGGATAGTGTTAGAAACATGCGCATGCGATTGAATCATGTATATTTTACATTATTCCATAAAGTCTTTGTAACTTGTTCTAAATATAATCTTATATTCGAGTCAAGATATCTGTATAAAGAACTTATGTTAATTATAAAAGTACATTAAGAAATTGTTTAAGTATTTAATTACTGATTCAGCAAGACTTATTTAATTTTGACTATTGCATGTATTTTTATCTTTATATCTATCTATTTTATACGTTATACGAGTATTTATTATGTTATTTCATAGCTGGAGAATTGTTTTCCTTAGGACGTTAATGTACAGCGCGCAATTTCACTCACTTTCGCCGCTAATTAATCGGGCGCATTTCCAGACGGCCGAGTTCCACCTCCGCTCGCGTGACGGGAGTAACATGCAAATCGAAAAATAATAAAGCCTTTTCCACGTGCTTCCCGAGTTTCCTTCAAGTGCTGCGACTCACCGTGTCACGGTTCGTCGCTTTGATTAAGTATCGTTATTCTGTTACACGAGGCTAAAACGTTGATGTATGCCGTGTGAGGTCGCAAGGAGAGCATTTTGAATGAAGAAAGTAGGCATTACAATTCGGTTTTAGAAATGTGTGGCGTGGCACAAGGACGCGAATATGACTCTTCTTTTGATGAACACATTATGAGAATACGAAAGTTGTCTGTACCTCAAGCATCCGTAGTAATCCGTTGATCCTCTGACATCTAACAATTATTAAAATGTAGTAGAAAACAAGTAATAAATTGTAAATTAAATACAGCGTTCAGAATGTTCACGCGTTTTTTTCATCAGAATTATACGGCCGCGATATATTACCCCGTGCTGTGCTAATGCGTGCGTATACTTTTACACGTATTCCCGGGCGCCGGTTCTGCTCGCGATAGTTATCTTTTCCTGAATATCCGCATTCTTGTGGATCGCGAGCGGCGTGCGAAGACAAGCGCGCGCTTCTCGATTTAATTTTGCGTTGCGGTACGCACGAAAAGTGATACACGCGCTTCTTCATTCAATTTCGATTACGGTATTCCGCGGCGTACCGTTAACGCCACCACCAGATGACTTCTCGCGACCGAAAAGAGTCATATTGCGTGATGATGCACCGCGACGCTTATCGCGTCGACCTGGACTGTGTCCCTTGTTTGCATAGGAAATACGCGCGTTAACGGCCCGTGTGTCTTCCAGTGCGTACAATAGATTTTGTCGCAACGAGAGCGTGGGATTCTTCACGATAGAGCGATGTGACACTCGATAAGCGTTCATGAAATTCATTGAATGACCTCGAATTGGCGCGCGCGAAGCAACGTTCTTAGCTCCGCAGGTATCGCTCCGAAATGCCGTGGGATTACTTTTTCCTTGTTTGTGAAACTATTGATTAGGAGATACGTGTTCTATAAAATAAAACGCAAGCTTTAGACATTTCATTCCAGCTATAGAATATATCTAATAAGGTAATGTAAATTAAAAAGATGCTCCTTTTCTCTTCTCGATTATATAATAAATTATAATATGAAGTAGAGCTGGAGGTTATATTCACTAATTTGATGAAATAGTAGATGTCTAACGAATCGAAGAATTTTAATTTCTTTTTTCATAATGTCTTTCCTAAGAGCCAGGATGATCGAGTACCGACATGCGTGCGTTTCCGGGTTATCATTTCCTTGACTGATCCAATTTTGCATCACGTCGGGTGCATCCAGTTTGATTAACCGAAAAAAGATGTACACGTTTCGCCGGTGAACCACCAGCAAGTGAACACCGGTCATATAGTCATCGTGGCACACGAGCAACGAGATCGTTCGTACGATATATCCCCGGTGCAATGAATAATCCGGCGCGCAGGTGTAGGTCGCGGTAATCTCTAACTCACTTAAGCGCGGCGTGCTCCGATCGCATCATTCAATAAATTAACGCGTTATCGCTTCACTTACATACGTCGAGGGACCTCGCGGGCGATTGTTCGTGGGAAAGAATTCTTTTTTTCCGCAACGTGTTGCGATCGAATGTTGTTCCGATGTGAGGTGGGCTCGGCGAACATTTGTCGTTCGCGGAGCTCGCCGTCGCCGAGCTCACGAAGCGTACAAGAGCCGGCGCGCGAAGCAACGAGGAAGCACGCGCGTATTAACCATGCATTATTTATCGCCGTTGCTCAGGAAGTTGTTAGGCGGTGTTACGGGACATACTGCGGATTCCCTCGCGAGAGGGAAAGGGACGATCTGTAACCGTGCGAGGAGGCCGTAGCTTCTGCTCCGCGAGAAGAAGAAAAGAAAAATATCCGCAACGAGGGAGCATCGAGCGCGAGCTCGAGCCGCTTTCAGCCGGGAGAAATTCTTTAGGATCCGATCGATCATTCGGCGGTTGATATTGTCCGTGCGGGCGGCTCCTTCCGGCACGGCGCTATCATTTATCAGGAAACGCAGAGAATGGGGAGCCCCGTGCTCTTGAATAATTATTACATCCCTGGCCCCGAGGTTGGCCCTCGGTGGTGTATCGCTTTCACTCGGACCTCGAATCGCACGGCTGGGCGAGGTCGGCTGTGCGTGTGATGATTGATTGTAGTTAAATTTGTACTTGTTGCACATCGTGGGCCGATGCCCGCCAGTGATAATTGTGAACCGCGCTATCCGCCGTTATCCTGGATCTAATCAGAGCCGCTCGAAACAATCGACGGCGCGAGGATTGCGTTCACGTTCGCTGCTATTTTTAGTCCTGCAATGGTAACGCGACGTCGCTCTCGTGGAGGATGTTTTCTAGCGGATGCACCGATATTGTCATCGTGCGATACATAGGCGCACGCCCTCAACGTTTCGCGTTCGGCTTTTCCATGGTAACGTGGGAGAAGAGACGTACACGAGATTCGTATCTTTATTTATAATGTTATTAAAGTTGCACATATACATGCAGCGGGCATATACGAGCACAGACGGCAGAATGTACGGTCCCGGTGAGAGCAATAAATCGAAACACCTCGCTCCTTAATCCGAGACTCCCCGTGTTCATGCATCTCTCATGCGCGCCGTTTCGCCATGGGATCCCATTGGCGCCGCTGATATATAGCGGGCTCGCCTAATTACGTCGCTTTGTTTTGTCGCGGGATCGCGCGGCGTGCCGACCGCTTGCGGGATTTTCTCGGCGCGCGCCGATAAAAATGCCGGGAGCGTGCCGTATCTTCTTTGAGAGTCGCGTTGCCTTGGTCCCGCTGATTGCACGACCTGGTGCGATACGATGCCGAGCAAAAGGAAACGGAAACGATGAATTAAGTCGGTCCCTTACAACGTGCTGCGAGATATATGTCTTACACGCGTTCTCTCTCTCTCTCTCGGAACTTATTATACATGAATCACTCGCTGAATTTTTTTGCTAGAAATGATAACGAGGCGTCAGTTGGAGAGCGCGTCGTGTGTGTGAAGCTGGCGTATCATTTCGCGGAAAATCATTAATTATTGAGAGTTCTGGCTCCCTTTTTAATAGTTCTAGAGTTCCTGATACTCCGTAGATACGTCTTTCTCGGACGATAAAAATTTTTTATTAAATAATTGTTAATGTTTGCATTCAGAACTCTTTGAAAAATGGTTAAATATGTTCAGAACTACACGAGAAATATTTCATAAAGCACAGAACTCTCTGAAATTAACCAGTCGTAATTCCCTTAAACATTTTTTAGCTTTTATAATTATAAAAAGATGAAAAAATTTTTTTCGCTAGAACTCTTTCTAGAACTCATGTAGAACTGTAGATCTTTTAAAATCTAGTCGGAATTATGGCGGAAACTGTCGCAGGACAAAGTGAGACGCTGCGTGAAGTTGGCGTCTCACTTTGCACTATGCGATTTTTTCGCTTTAATGGCCAGAACTATGTGTTTAACCTATCAGGAACTCTAGAACTATTAAAAAGGGAGCCAGAACTCTCAATAATTAATGATTTTCCGCGAAATGATACGCCAGCTTCACACACACGAGCGCGTCAGGCTCTTGCACGAAGATGCAATTACAAAAGTAAATTTAACGTTGCTCATTGATACTCATCAACGTAGGTGGCATAGACGACTCTCAGTTTTGATTTCTAGCAAGCACGTGTAGCTTCTCTCTCTCTCTTCGCAGAGATAGAGCGAAGAAAATACGACCGACAAAAGATAGGCGTTATTTCTTAACATTCCTAGCATCATCATTAATACTAGAAACATGAGATGCGTGAAACACATATACTTGAAGTATTATAAAAACTGTTAGATAGGAATCTAAAATATTAAAAAATGTGTTTCCAGTGTTGAAGAAGCGCGGAGGTGGACCCCGTTATTCGGTAGGATTTCTTTCCCGGATTTTCTGTTCCAGAGAAAGAACCGGCATACGCTCTTGCGCGCGCTTCACGCGCATTTTGTTCTAAATGCGGTTACGGGAAAGCGAGCACGCCGAAACTGCGGGAGATTACTGCTATTACGGCGTGTAACGTCGCTTCGATGTCGATGGCGAGATAGACCAGATTTCAGGCGGCCTTGATCCGCGGAGATTTATCGCGGCACGATGAATCTATCCATGTAATTATTTACTACGCTCAATAAGGAGAGCAACCAGAAAGAGAGAGAGAAGAAGGCGCGATCATAAGAGAGGAAAAGAGAGAGCGCGAATGTATAAGTTGGTTTCTCACCAATTTGCCGCGGATACTTCTCGTGTGTACGTAGCCAATTAATGTCCGTTAATAACACAACGTGTAATTGACTGTGTAATTATCCGGCGATTGGAACGTAAGGGCGATAACATACTTTACCTCGCACTCACATCCGATATGTGTAACGCGACTCATACATATCAATTTTCTATGTAAATGCTGTGGTAGATGAGCGGACAATCTAATTGTGCGTTTCGCACTGTGATAGGGATCTATTGTTCCTGCAGGTCTCGTAAGTTAGATAGGCAGTTGTTTGCATCGTTCAACAATTTAACTATCGAAAAATTGTTTCTTCCTGCGGGTCGTAAGTATATGTGCAATACGAGCAACGAGCTAGAAGACACAAATTACTACTATTCTTGAGGTAGGCGATAAATAGCAACATTGGTTCCGTTCACGAAACATCTATATTATCGCGTTCTCTTAAATTCGTATTTTAAACATTAATTCCAAACTCGGAGATAGTCGAACTTGAGGAAGTAAATTTAGATTGTTTGAGATAAGTATGATAAAGGAATTTATGATTTAAGTAAAGTTTTTGAATACACTTTTTATATTTTTAATGGAATGATAAGTATAATAAAAAAAGGTTTATTAAAATTTTTAAATAATATTCTATATTGTTGATCAAATGTGGGAAGATGCGCTAGTGCAAGCGTTGGTTAACAGGTGGCGCCAGATTGCTCATAAATGCAGTTGCATCGCGATAAAGAGATCCAAATCCAAGAGATTCAGATCCAGATTGATGTTGTCAGACGTAATTTTGCATGCTAGGTAGATTTCTGAAGGATATTAAATTGGAGTCTATATATCTTCAACGAATTTTATTTCTTGATATTATGTAATAAACAATGAAGGAACAATTTTATTCGAAAATTGTTTCAATGGCACAAATATTTAGACATTTGTACAAATGTTTGTATCTGATTATAAATAATTAGATTTCACAAAGTTACACAAATTGGAGTATATCTTCATTATTTTAATTGTTCCTTATAAATACGGAGATAGAATGTGGTTTTGTGTCACGCGAAAACCTAACAGTTTTTTTCTTGTTAACATTTAATAAAATAAGTTGACTCTTTAATAGGATGGCAGAAGCATCAATGAGTATTACACTAGTTTTGCTCGTGAATTCATTGCGATGCTTACTTCTAGCACTTTCGTTTCGTGCACGGCCTAATTCTCGCATAGTCTTCATTAAGCGAGCGCAACGCGAGGCCCGTCAATTTTCACTCCTGCATCTATTCGATATTCTGCATTTAATAATACATTTCATTTTCGCTCTATCACGATTAGACACGCGAATCCGTCTCGCTGCTCGCAAGGTACCGTAAGTGGCTCGTTAAAACGCCAAACGCTTTTCTTTATATCAGTTATCAATTCTCTTTTATTTATTTCCAAGAAAGCCGCTGTAATCTGTTTGTGCCCAGAAACCTACTTCGAGTCGTTATATATTTTATTCTTGAAAATTAGCACTTGTTAATAGCGGTTATCTTTCAACGACAGAATTTCACAGCGGTCAATTGACGCGCAAGAAGCATCGAGAATCAGCTCGCGCTTATGATTCTTAAGCTCGTAATCATTAACACGAAATCCTGAAAATGCGGCGCCGACGTATGACACAACAGCGAAATCGACGTCGGTCGGTGACACGGCGATTCGAACGCACGATGAAAGAGGCATTCAATTACCGGCGACGAGCTGGTGATGACGAGTCGCGAAGTCTCGAATCCGAACAAGGACCCGTCTAATGAAAAGCGACTCGTTGCGCCAGGACCACGTCCGTCTGCGATTTATTCACGGTATTTAAGACTCTACCGTGCCGCATTGGGTCAAAAGCCGCCGGCACTGTCGGCTTTGTCGTTCGCCGATGTCAATCGTCGCGTTCAAATCTGTGCTGAACATTGTTTGCCCGTTATTGCGCGGTACAATGGTCTCGAAAGACGAGCACCGTGCACAAGGTTACGCCTGATCGTTTGGGATATGCTGTACATATGCATAATTAGGGAGAAGATGCAGGAAAAAAATGGAAAAAAGAAGGAACCGATTGTGCAGAAACATTGTGCTAGTTTTCACGTGAAATTTCTTGTAAAAAAACTCTATGTACATACAATATTATATACAGTATTATAATTTGATCATTTGGCTAATTGATATCTATCGTATTTAGAGAGGAGTATTCTGATAATCAAAATTGCAATATAGCACAAAATAATATGAAGCGCACAATATTACATATTTGATCCTCAACGATCATCGCGTCGTTATTCTTGATCATTCGTCTCGTTCGACGAGAGTCGGCGCAGGAATAGTTCGATTATCCGCCTGTCGACACCAGCGACGGCAATGACGACGACGACGACGACGACGACGACGACGACGACGACGACGACGAGGACGACGAGAAGGTAGCATCATCACGCATGCTCCAGCGTGTTTCTCGGCGCTCCCGTCGCCGTCCGCCCCGCGGAACCTGACGGATATTTTGACAGTACGCCGCCCTGCATCTTCCGCGTCGAGATGCATCTCCACCACTGTCGCCCATGGCGGCGACCACCTTCGTTCCACCCTCGTCGCGGCACGAGCGAATCGCGTTGGATGAGCTGCTTAAACGTGCACGCTTAACAGCGCCGCTCGCGGAACCGGGTCAGTCGATAGACTCCGAAGTGGTGTTTGTGTGCGTCCAGAATGTTCCTCTACTGGGGGTTGCAATTGGGGATAGCGAAAATGAACGATAATTCTGAGGCACGAAATGTCGCGTTCAAGCACGAAGTCGAACAAGTCTTCGAATAATTGTGGACGCTCGTCGATCCGCAAACGACGCCTCAGTTTCGCGAAGGACGCTGCGATCTGAAGAGTTCGTTTTCGAGATTAAGAGAGAGCGGGGAGAGATGATCGCGGATTGAAATTGATCATTGCGAGTCGTTGCGAGAGACTCGAGACCGTGTGATTCGCGTGGACCGGGTACCGTTTCTTCTTGGTCGCTCGGCTCTTGGGGTGGCCAGATGGAATGGCAGCAGCGCGGCGGGTCCGCATCTTCGCAACGTCGTCTCCGTGCGGGACGTCGACTCGTTTTTGAGCGAAGTGGGCGGCCGTGGTCGCGGATGAGTGAAGTGTTTGGATGACTTGCGTGCCGCTCGGCGGGAAGCTGGTTGCGTTAACTCGGAGTATGCGGATTTCACAGGCGAATGAGGAATACCTCCGCGGTGAGGTGGGGCCGAGGCTCTCTCGGCGTCGTTGGATCACCGGCGGCGCGGGCGTCCCGAAGTGCCGTGTAAATCTTCCTGAAAATTACAAAGTAATCTCACGGCGCGTCCGCGCGACGGTCCCAGAATCGGGTTTCGCTGCAAATATGTGTACGTGTGTGTGTGTGCGCGTATGTGCATGTGGTGTACGCGCAAATCTGCTGTGAGTCTGGTGCACCGTGTACCGTACCGTGAAGCGCTGTTCGACGGGATAACTTCACCGTCCACCTTCGCCTGTTTCGTGTCGCCAAAGCTCGAGGAACGTCCATCGATCCTCGCGATCCTCGGCGATAGTTTTCTGGATGCCGGCTGCTCGATGCGCAAGACAATCGTTAAATTGGCGCTCGTTGATGCGATCTCTCGTAACGGACGTGATTATTGCGCCTCGCGATTCCCCGTGAGAAGGGCGGGGGCCTTCCCCGGGGCGGCCTTCCCTGGACCTGAACCTGTGCCGTGCTCTTCCCCACGAATGTCGGAACCGTCCATCTGTCAGAGGCGTCTCCGAACGTGAAATCCCGTTTGGGACCTTGACGGGCTCTCGTCCGCGAGCGAATTCCCGCGCTCTCGGTCGCTGCTTTCGAGCCATCCCGGTGCATGTGGTCGAAGGTGGGCGGATGCCGCTGTCCACACCAAGGACACGTATCCTCGGGCGCGCGGCCGAAGAACAATGAGGATCTCAGAGCGGCCGTTTCGCTGCGAAGCCAGGACGCTGTAGCCAGAATGCAAAGCCCAGGCCGTCTCTCGTGCTGCCCTTCGTCCGCGTCATCGTTATCCTCGTGGTTGTCTCGTCGGCATCGTCTCGTCATCGTTTGCTCCGCGAGAACGCACGATCGGAATCTAGTCGCGTCGCGACTGCACATGCAGTGTGGGAACAAATTATTGACCGGCGGGAAAATCGGCGCGGTTTTTCGTCCTGCCTGCGACGGTTAGAAGGGACGGAGGAACGGAATCGTTCACAGAGGAGGCGCGACAAGAAAAGAGGATAAGGAGAGGCTAACAAGCCGAACAGGATGAGTCATTTCGATTGGAAACTGCTACGCCGGAAGAAGGTACATCTCATCGTGCCGATTGTAACGTATCTCTCGCGGTTCTTCTCGATCCTTTGTTCCTTTGTAACGATACAACTATTTATTTGTTCGTTTCACAAAGATAGCACGTTTTCGGCGTTTGTGCTGCGTATGTCCGAAATCACGAGTATGGCTTCGTTTTATCTGACAATTTGCCTGGTGGCAATTTTTAATTCGCCGATATGTGTACGTCGTGAATTAAATCTACAATTTTGTTTACTCTACATATAGCTTTGTATTGCAGATATAGCTTTTACATAAATATTGCACTACCGAGAATTTTATTTTATTTATTCGTTAAATCTAAAATTGTAAAAACGATATATATAAAATTGTAGTTTATTTCTTAAATCGTATTAAATGTGTGACATTTTTTAATGTAATTGCATTATTCATGTGTAGACGTTTCAAATTTTTCAATTTAGAATTTATTAAAACTATTGACGATTTCTCTCATTCCTCAATCATGTTAGTAATCTTGGTAGAAAGCAAACACATGTGAGCCGGTCGGTTAAAAGCACGATTAACCAGATTCTGAGACGCAACGAATACAAGCGAGCTGCGATTACAAATCACCGTTCGCATAAAAAGCGACTTATTGACCCGCGGAACGATTACAGTGTGACGGTACATCAGTAGCAGGTCGCTCTTTTTCGCACATACATAGATGTAAACGTACGGTTCGGAATAATAGAGACATCAAGTGCCGCTATAATGATGACCTATTAGTTACCGGGCGAGTGAGACGGTCGGAAATGGATAATTGCCTTTAAGAGAAATTAAGGATCCGCGCGGTGCGTGCTTCGCGCAGATATTCAGAGTTTCATTTCCGCCGTTTTTATTCTCAGTGGTACGGAACATACCAGCCATTGTCTCTCGAATTTCAGCTCGTCTGGCATTCCTACCAAACACGTGCGAAGCTAGGAGTCCTCGGTGATATTCCGTTACTTCCTGTAATGTCATGATATGCTGTTTAATGACATGAGATACGCCGCTCGTATCATCGCTCTCCACACCTGTAGAGATTTCTCGAATTTAGATTAGATTTCTCGAAAATTCACAGATATCATATCCATTATACAGGCGGATTGTCTGGTGAGCTTAAAGTTGACGTTCTCGTTGGAAAAATTGCTTATATGAAAAAATTGTAAGTACAGAAGTTAACAAGAACTCTGCTGTATATTATTAGAAGAAACTTACGCTATTTATTACATCAGCTGTTTATATAAAATTATTTTATATATATATTGCGCGTTAAGAAAATTATATACGAAACAAATGGGATATCGTTTCGACTACAGATTGCATTAGAAGATTAACTACCGCTTCCGCAAACTGACAGTTCGATTCATTCGATAATAAGTATAAAGAATAGACGTTCGCCGACGTACGGATGCGCGATCATGTATCGAATAATAGAGACGAAAGTGGTTGCGATATCTGACCATTTATTATCGAGGCAAATGAGGCGGGCCGATGCGTAGGAAATTACGTTGCACTTAAGCAAATGCACACCGTCATTTCCGCGACCAAAGTACACGCGATGACGTCGCGATATTGCAACGATATTTCATATATTTGGTATCTTGAAATTCAACTGTAAAGGTGTTATGGCAGAAAAGCTCGTGGAAGATTAAAAATCAAATAGACATTTGAACGTCAATTCTTCGTTCATATTTGTCGTTGTGCAGTTGCTGCAGTGATAACGTCCTCTTTTCTCTTCTTCATCTCACCTCGCTGATCATCCCTCGCTGAGCAATTTAACCTTGACTAATTAGCGCAGTTAATATTCAGTACGGTCGCGCATTGTACTGATTATTACAGCGAGAGAGTCTTTTAAGAAATGAAAGGGCATCGAAAATAATAGCCAGACTTATCTCACGATCTGACGTTCAGTTCACCACGTCGGCTAAATAATCGCCGCGTTTGGGCAAACGGTATTTTTACTCGTCTTTCGCGTGCGCAGCTCTCCGCTCGCGACGACATTTCACCGGAGAGTGCCGGCCGTGCTGCAACGAGCAATAAATCGATCTCGCGTCTCGGCAGATCTTTCTCTCTCTCTCTCTCTCTCTCTCTCTCTCTCTCTCTGTGTCTCATTTTCTCTTTCTCCACCCCTCCCCTCTCTCTCTCGTGAGTCGCAGGAGCGGAGGCGCGCCCCGATGTCCCTGCGCCCTTCTCGCCTCTTTCCCACGCTGTCCTGAGGAACATCTTGAAGAGTCGACAGGCGTGACGAGATTTCGTACGTTTTTCGAGATGTCGTCACGTTCGAACGTCTGCGCTCGATTTACCCGAGCGCCGATGATCATAGAAACGAATCGGATTTCACATTATGCCGTTGTTGCGCGTTCGTCGTCCCAAATGAGATTTATGCGCGCGTGCAAATCGAGCAGAACGCGACGCGATGCGAATAAGGCTTTCCGCGTTGGTTCCGCACGCACACGCGAGAGCGCACGGACGAGATGGGCAGGTCTCTCTCTCTCGTTATCTCGTTTAATGACGCTTCGGTATTCAAATGGCGATGTCCGACGATCGAAGCCCGGGTAACTCGAGCCGCGCACTCGGACAAGCGGGATGAAGACGGCCTTTTACGTGAAACTTGAGAAACGCGATGCAGTCGAGCACGTCAGTCCCGGGCGACGGCAGTTCACCGTGCGCGAATTCTCAGTACCGCGGGATAATGGAAAACTTATCGTATGCCCGCGATCTACCACAAATTGGAATCGGCTCGCTTGCCTTGGCCTATGTCCGCTCCGTGTCGGCCGACACGGGATAACCATACGCGTGTGAAAATTTCAGATCACAATTTCGCGATAGGGCCTCGCGTTACGCGCGCGCGGTGAAAATCAATGAAAATAGATATTAGCTATTACACATGACTGCAACGGCGATTCCGCGCGCGCTGTGTCAACACAAGCGAAGCGGATTTTTCCGTCGGCCAAGTAAATTGTGAGGCGGATTGCAGTCGCAACTACAAACCGCTATGACGCGTTTGTGCGCATTTGTTCAAAGTAGGCCAACGGCACCGTCCATTGCTCGGCACTGTTGGTGAGGGTGAAAGGAGGGTCGATGCAGTTTGCAATCAATAATCGCGTCCACAGTTAGCTATTTAAGTCCCGTCGGGTAATCCCGCTGTGAAAGAACCGACAGACACTGTGAATTTGGAAACATGGTTTCATATTGATTCGCGAACAAAGACTTCCGTTTTCGAGCGAGTTTTAATACGCACTTCAACAGGATTACCGATCAGCTGATAATTGCGATGTACACCTACGTTGATTGAGAGAGAGAAAAAGAGAGACAGAGAGAGTGAGAGCGATGCAGAGGTGCAATTTTAGAGGTGGTAATATCAGCATCACGAGAGAAAGACAGAAAGAGAGAGAGAGAGAGAGACGCGAGAGAATTTCTACGCGCGACTCTTAGACTCACCTAATTTTTATTTAGCTTCCCGGACTAATTCGATGGTTTTATGAGCCATGGTAAATACATGGGACAACCGAGCAGCGTACTAGCCCTGTCGACATAGTGGCACTGTCAACATATTTTTTACGGTCTACGCCCACACTCGCATTTATGAGCGCAAATAGCAGTGCTTCGTTCAGGGAACGTGAATTCCTCGCTCTCGCTGTCACTAGCTTTGAAGCCTATTTTGCTTGTCACTTCTTGTGTAAAGATCAATCATTTTCTTTGAATCCCGTTGATACGCGAAAGAATGGCTTGATGTTTGCATTATTATTATTATTATTATTATTATTATTATTATTATTATTGTTAGTGGATCTAGTGTATGTGAAGCGCAGTTTCTGTTCGTAGATTCAAGCATCATCGTCTATCCATCTAGAGTGTAAATGGATCGGAGCACTGCTTCCGTTTCCTGTTAGATTGTACCGGGGTGGGGCTAACATCGATCGCCACCCTAGCGTGCGCCCCACAGTTTCCACCCATGCTCTCAGACGCGCAGCAGCCACGGAGACTTCAACCACGTAGCAAAGTACTCTTTCTCCCTCAAATAACGATGATGCCTTTGTAAATCTCAAAGGTTTACCTTGTCCTTGGCCACGCATTTGCTAAGTTGAATCGCGTAGCACGTGTAATAACATTTCCCGTTTCCTTTAAAGCCGCGCTTCTGAAAGAGTAGCAGCAAAGAGTTTTACAGAATATTTTCTTCTAACTTCATATTGACTGACACGTAAAAAATTCCAAAATTCCTCCTGCTCCTTCTTAAAATGTATAAAATGTATATTTAAAGTAAAATTACATTTGGCGCATAGTATCACAGTTAATTGTACATGACAATAATATTATCAAATAAATGCATATGTAGCAAGTAAATTAAAATACATGATCTTCGTGATAAAGTTGAGGAGACTGGTCGATGTAGAACGTTTGCTGAGTAAAGTTAGTTTCACGCATCGTTAAACTGTCACTCGATTTAGATCAATCAGAGATAGAACGAACTTTAACTCCGGTCGCTGCAGCTCACGCCAGCTACATTTCTTCCGTAATAACATGTCCGGCGTTTGTTTCGTGAATGAAATTCTGCGCCATACTTGCGGACGTTTATAATGGAGCTTTTATCGATTGTCGGCTGAAGAGCCAGACGGTGTCGGAAGTTTGATGCTCCACCGCTTATGGAAAAGTGGCAACAACCTCGATAGGTACAGTGCGCATTTATCAGATCATCCTGACTTCTTCCACGATGCACATCAACATTTATTCATCGCGCCGCATTAATGCAGAAATACGCATCTACTCGCGTATTTGATATCAAAGCAATGTTCTTTGCATTTTCGATATATCGTGATTTCAAACACGTAGATACTCGAAACGCACATTCTCCGCCGATAAATAATTGCATCTTATCGAGCGGCTATCAAAGCTCTGTCGCTCTGTCGTAGTCAACATATTACTCGGATGGAAATCTTCACGCCGTGTCGTGTGTGTTCCTCGCGTTCGCTCGCAGGTCCAGATTAGGCTCGTAATTTTGCCTTCGCGATGGTTCTAGCTGGAGTAGGTAAGCGGTGCGAACACTGCCCGATAAATACGTCGCCCATACTTACGTTCGCCGTAATAAAGTGGGTGCTATCGCCGTGGTATGCTTCGTTGACCGGTAACACCGTCTAGGAGGCCGAGACTGTCCAGTATGCTGATCGTGTCCGGTGTACGTACACATGTACACACGTACACACGTGCATGCGTGTACACGTGCGCGCGGACGGGATCTTCATTCAATATTTAACCGGCGATGCTCTCGAGCGAGACGAGGAGAGCCCAAAGGTCCTCCTCCCTGTACGTTGCATCTCCGCCCGTGATTTACGTTCGCGTCCGGGGCGCTCCTCTGTCCTTTCCTATAGCGTAATCCGCTCCGCTTCTGGGCGGCGACGGGACGCCGACAGTATAAATTATCTCGTGGACTAATTAACATTGTTGCCGATATCGCGCGCGAACGGTTGCGCGCGGCAATCGCGCGAAGATACGAAGATTAATCGCGCGCCTTTCGCGCACGATTCGGTGCGGCCCGTGTCAAAGATGCTCCTCTCAAAGATGCGTTCCGCTTCGCGCTCGGGGATGCTTTCGCGCGCGACCGAGCGCACCTGGAATCGCACATCACGCCACTCCAAGATAGGCATTGATTTATCGTACGCGCGTGCAATGGGGATTATTTATTATTTCGCGTGCGTCCTGGCGGCACGTTCGTCTAATATCGCGATCGTAATTGATGATTATATCATATCGCGATGGAATGCACCTTCTAGTTTTGCATATCTAAGTTGTTGTGCGCGGATTCTCTGCAATGTGGCAGAATAATAGATGTCTTGACGTTTGAATGATAGGTAGGTTGCACATGCATTCATGTTTTATTGCGAGAAATTGACGTATCGTTGTATTTTAAAACAAACAGATAATAATAATATCTGTTTAATAAAAATAATAATAATCGTAATAAAAGAAAAATTATGAAAAATTAACATTATATAGTACAACAGGTAAAATAAAAGGAGCAAGCGATGAAAAAATGGCAATAGATCAAAGAAGAATGCGCTAATGTAGCAAAATAATGTGTAGATACAGACTGTTCATTAAACGTCCAGACACACACACACATCCATATATGACCAATCACCGGATTTTTCTCAATTTCCTTTATATTCTTTCCACGTGGCGTTAATGAACTGTACGTGATCGCGCCGGACGCTACATCGCCAATCAGGGGTTAAGTGCTTCTCGTAGGAGCGTATTTCGTAATGTTCACGATGACATGATATTTCATTGTGCGGCTGAGTGTGTGCCAGTTGCGTAATTATCCTCATCCACGTCCGTACATACTCCTCCTTATGACGTTGCGCAGTAATCGTATGTAGCCACTGCAGCATGGCCATTTATATGGCATTTATATGCTGACGATCGGCGACTTCTCGTTACCGGGACTACCGTAGACTACGAACGATCAGCGCGCAAATCGCGCAACCACGGTTGGACGATACGCGCACGTGTCATACGGATATACATACGTGCATCCCTCGTCCATAGCTTATCGCGTTACGCCGTCCGTTCAGTCGCGGTAGCCTGTGCAGGACGTAAAGCCAGGCGCGCACCCGATTTCACGATATCAAAAAAAAAGAAGAAAATGAATTATAACGTACACGACATATGCACGGTCGGGATATGCGCAGAGAAAAGAGTAATTATTATTGGTTACCGGGGTGGTTAACACGGATCGTTGATCGACTCATTTAATCGGCCAGCCGGCCAGCGTCCGGTTGTTCCGAGTCTCTCTAATAGGTTCGGATCTCATTGTAATAAAGTATCTAACGGTCGCGCCACGGGAAACGAGAGCAGAATTTACGAGGGAGGAAAAAGCACCGGTTCGCCGCCGGTTAATAATTTGATTAAGGTACTAATCGCGCTCTCGATCGAGCCTCAAAAGCGAGAAATCAAGGGGGAATGGGAATCAAGAGAAAGAGAGAGAAAGGATAACCGCTGGCTGGCGGTTTGTCGTTTTAGTCGTTTTGTGTGCCGCAGTGAACAGCTTCGGCATTGCGCTCTGTTCTCTGCTCTGCCCTCGATATACTCCTCGTGCGCGCGCGCGCGCAAGTGCACTTTTCCGCTCGATGCGACGCGCGAGGAAAGGCCACAGACACTCGAGGAACTTTCCCTCTTGATGGTACAGGAACGGCTGGCAAACGGGGAAGACATGCGCGCGCCGAATGAGAGCTGCTACGAAGGATTAGCCCGACTCGCTCCCACGCCTCATCTCACTATCGCATCATC
Source organism: Ooceraea biroi (assembly GCF_003672135.1). Lineage (NCBI taxonomy): Eukaryota > Metazoa > Arthropoda > Insecta > Hymenoptera > Formicidae > Ooceraea > Ooceraea biroi. Next base: position 7,811,656 of record NC_039506.1, read on the forward strand.
GTGGAGATTCAATCTCTCGTCGGTCCCTCGACGGGGTCCTCCTTCCCTCCGCGGGGAAACGATACAAAACCAGCTCCGGCCGCTGTCGATCTCCGGCTCGCGTGGCTATTTTTGCCCATTGCAAAAACATGCGAACATCCGCTAGTCTAAGATTTACTCAGGGACGGATACCCGTCCGTAACTTTCGCGCGTTTGCATGGAAGGTTGAAGTCGAGATTGCGCAGAATATAGACAGTGATGATTCCTTTCTGGATGTCAAAACTGCTGCGTGTCACTCAAAACCGCAAAAATCATCAATCAAATATTTCTAAAAAGTAATTGATAGGAGTAGTAGAAGAATAAATGGATTCGCGATTTCATTTGGTTTTCATGAATGGTTTTTGGGACATTAGAAACGTTGAGCGAACATTCAAAGTAACGACGGTGCAGTAGTACATTGTCAATGTCTCTCATTTCTTCTGAAAGGTATGCATTCCTTGAATACATACTTGTTTTTTGCCAGCACTTTTTATACGATTTTTCTATTCCCACGTGCTTGAAATTGCCTGTAGAGGAATAGAGTAAATGAGAAGGCTCCTCACAATATAAAATCGCAATAAGAAGATAAAAGTCTATTGAGATCTAAGACCTTGTGAGCATATAAACACATGATAATACCTCCATATCAGTGTAAACCAGTGTAAATATGTTATTGCGAGAGAGGAAGAGAGAAAGAGAGAGAATGTTACCTGAGCTGTTAAAGATATCTCTAGAACGCTTGCTGTTAATATGTATATATTATATTTTTCGAGATGATGTTTAATCAATTGTTATAGTTACGTTTGAGTCGTAATTGATCCTTTTTTTCTCATTACTTTCACAAAGGATCCGCGGATTTCATGCCATCTCTTATCCCGTATCACGCCAATGCGAGCTGAGAAGTAGCTGGAGCACTCCGCGTTCGCGCGCGCGAGTGCGGAACTCGCGCGATGACTCACGTCTTCGGGAGCGGCGCATCGCCGTATTTCAGAGAGCCGGAAACCGAGGGACCGCGACGCATTATGAAATCGGAGATATTACGGGAGGAAGTTGTATTCCCGGCGGTATTATGGGCGCACGCTCCGCAGAGCCGCGGCGTAAAATGTCATCGTTATGCGCGGCTTCGGGGTTGATATTAGCCGACGGCGGCGTTGTCGTCGTCGATGTTTACTGCGAGCCTATTGTTTTATACGCCGCGACGTAACTGACCGGACAGTTGCGTCGCCGTTATAGTTGTGCCTGGCCTGACCCTGCTACCTAACAGAGCGATCTAACCTATTACGAAAGTGATCGAGTGACCGCAACGGTCACCGGTATCCCCTTCATCTCGCCCTCGAGCTGGCTTGACTTTTCTAGCCCGCGCAGCATTCGCGACTCTTTTTTCCCCATCAATTATGTAAATCAATCAGTCGTAAATTGATCAGCAACGCGGGCTTATTGTAGGAGAGCTTCCGCTTCCTGATCTATCAATTCGCTAGATTTATGATGATACAGAAGCACGATAGAAGTAGCGACGATGGAGAACTCGTGCAATTAACGAACCCATAAACTTAAGTGCTTCTAATACTTCCCGAAGGTAATATACATCATGAATTGAATTTATTGCCGTTTCAGGTGATACCGGCGGATCGCCGGCCGCCGGAGAAGGAAGAGACATGGACCCTGGCTGCCGACCAGCAAGATCCGTGCGTCTGCTTCGACGATACCGTCGATTCCAAAACAAAGGAGTCGCAGGACTTCGAGAAGATGCAGTTGAAATCTGCAGAGGTCTCCGCGGATGTAGCTGACACTGTGGATGCGAGCAGTAACTTGCCGCGCAGCCAGGAGACCAGGAAGAGCAAGACGAAGAAAGTGAAAAACTACTTGCGAAAGTGCAAGGGCGCGTTGTCGAAAGGTGACGAGAGCGTCACGGAGAAGAAACGCCAGGAGAACTGCACCTCGTGGTACTTGGAGGATGTCTCGACCTGCACGAGTCATCAAGAGGCTCGCGACGAGCCTGCTGAGAAATACACGGAATTCCCCGAAGGGAGATTTGAGAACTCGGTCCGCGAACTCGTCGAAAACCCTTCAACGGAAACGCTCGAAGGGAATCAAGTCTCATGCAGCGAGAACCTTGAGAGCACTCCGGACGTGGCTCTCGCCAGGCTACTGGAGGAAGATCGTCGAGCTGATCTTAGCAGAAGCAGAACCTCCCTATACGAGGATGCAAGAACCACGAGTCCGGAACCCCAGCCTAGCCCAGAGAAGAAGACCCCGACGAAGGAATCGAAGTTCCACGATGAAGAGACGAAGAACGTGACGGTCTCGCTTGAAACGTTGACGACGGGTGATACGAACCTGGATAAGTGCGATTCGAACGACACATTGATTGCGGAAGCTCCAGAAGCAGCAGAAACTGCTTCGACGGAATTGACGATTATCACAGCAGAGGAAAGCAAGTCGAAGGAGCTAATTGATGCAGCTGATGAGGAGGCAACTTTACCGGTTCCTGCATTCTGCGCAGTGAGTTTTATTCACAAACTTCAGTACATAAAATTTATGATTAAATAGAAAGTGTCATAAAAATTCATGTTAGTGGATTAGTATTTTTGCAGTTTTTGATTAAAAAAATGATTATCATTATATGCGAAAATGTCAATTTATATTTTGAGAGTTTTGCAAACTTTGAATTTTACAAATGAGAAGCTGTGCACATATATTAAATATGTTAATACATACAATGTCCATTTGAATATACAAACCGCAAGCAACAGTTACCGCGCATGCGGCAGTAAAACAAATTGCAACACGTATACTGCGTACAAAGCAAGGCTTCCTCGTTCGTAATTTATGTTCCCGTTCTTAACGGCGCTACTAACAATGATTAGAACATATTTTCCACGGATAGGAAGAAATACAGCGTGCCTGCGTTTTCCTTCGCGTTGATTTACAGCACTTTATTTTTCGTTATTTGATTTATAATGATGATCCTTCTCTCTCAAGCAAGCGGTCTCATCGGATACAATTCCGGATTCACCGCGCAATTGATCGGATAAAATATAACAACGTATAAATCTTCTGTAAAATACTAATATTAATATTAATTAATATTAATTAACAGAAGCTCATTGTTTTGATTTAGAACAAAATTTATTCCGAATTTCTGTTTTTTTGTTATATTCTTTTTTAATTTCGTCTTTACTATCGGCACGCAACTATGTAACTCGCGTGACGTAAAATCGTGTAATTTTATCGTTAGAATTTTTGTATGTCAAATAATTGCGAAATGTGTCTACCCAGATGTCCGTTCAGATAATATTGCGTGAGAAGCAGTTCGCGTGCTAAATAACGAAGGAAGTTGCTGGCAAGTGAAAATCGGGATAGATAGAAGCGTCATTATAAATAAATATGCATATATCGATTGTGCTGGCCAATCGCGTGACACCGACTTTATTCGGCCGACCGAGTCGTGCATGCGGCGAAATGGAATTTTAGCATGGGTGTAATGCGCAGGATTTGTCTCCTTTATCGATCGTGTCTCACCGATGACAATTCGCGCGAAGAGACATGACTCGACGAATATATTGGACACGGAGCGTTGCTTCGCTTATGACATCCTGATTGAAAGTTTAAGCATCTCAACTTTCTCTGCACGACCTCGTCCAGAGACATGCCCCTCTCGCGCCACTTGACTTATTCGCATTTATGTACATCCCATGGAACTAAAGTCACTTGTCTTATCCGCATTGATGCAGTTCGCATGCAATGTTCAGTCGTTCATTCCCATCAGTATAATTCACGAGAAATGAAATCAATCCGCTGAATCTATATTGGATACAGATCCTCTCTCTCTCTCTCTCTCTCTTGAAATGAGTAGTTCTTTGTAGTATTTTTATTCCAATTTAATAGAACGTTATTCAGTGTGAGAGAGGTGATTGTAAAAGGCGATTAAGAGTTCAAGTGACAAGAGGCTAATAATGAACCACCGTAGACTGAAAACGCGCTGCGCGAACGAAGTAATCCGATTAAATAACGATATCGTCACATTAAACAATGTAATGTCGCAGCGATGACGTTGCTCGATTTTTGCCGGAAAGATCGCGAGAGCAGGAAGCGCCCGCAGACTCTCTCACCTAGATACCTACATAGTGCCATCTTGGATGTAACAGTTCGATTCCGCGCGGCTGCACGGGTTAGCTTAGGTTCGTCGAGGTACTTGTTAGGGCGGACCCGGTGAGTCGGAGGTGTGTATGGGAATTGCGGGTCGTGCTCATTAATTATATCGGACGTGATCTATCTGGATCACGGCTGGTTGCGCGGTCGCCAGAGAGTCACCATGTGTATTCCAACGCGGGCGTCGTGCATCGACGGCCACGCCGCTCTTCACCGGGATTTCTAGAGAGGCAGAACCGTAGCGGATCCGACTAGCACCCTCGATCAATCTACCTTTTAGTCCCCGGAATGTCATTCGAGGCTCCTAATAATATTTCCGCTTGCATTTTGTTTCCCCCTTTCCCCTTCTCTGTATTGGGTCATTAAGTATGAAACTTTACAAATAGAACATAAACTTTTGCATTTTTTGGCACGTGGACATGATTTATTTTCAATCGAAGTATGCGCCCATGTTATCTACACACTTCTGCCATTTTAGTGGTAGTTGGTCTATGCCTCTACTATAGAAGCCAGGAGTACGGGAATCGATGAAGTCGCGGAAGGCTGTTTCGACTGCCTGTTGAGAATTGAAGAATTTTCCCACCGAGAAGTTGTCCAAATTCCGGAAGAAGTGATAGTCGGTAGGTGATAGATCTGGTGAATATGGTGGATGACGGAGAGTTTCCAATTCCAACTCCTGTAGCTTTGCCACGGTCAGTCATGCAGTGTGCGGTCAAGCATTATCATGTAACAGGATTGCATTGACCGATTGACCAATTTCGGTTGTTAATAGCAAGTTGTTGCATCATTTCGTCCAGTTGCTTGCAATAACTTCACCGTTATCGATGTACGAGGTTTCATAAAGTTGTAGTAGATAACACCTGCCTGGACACCAAACAGTCACCATAAGCTTCTTCTGTGTAATGTTGGGTTTCGCTGATGTCTCGGTGGTTCATCAGCGTTCAGCCACTGATGTGAGCGTTTACGATTGTCGTAGAGTATCCACTTTTCATCGCAGGTCACAATTCGATTCAAAAAAGATTCATTTTTGTGACAGGAAAGCAAAGAAAGGGAAGTCTCTAGACGTTGCGCCTGCTGCGCATCGGTCAATTCGTGCGGGACCATTTGTCCAACTTCTTTATCTTACCAATTGCAGCTAAATGAACCAATATGTGGGGGTATGGAAACATTGAAATCGATGCCAATTCACGTGTACTTGAGATGATCGGACTCTACTACGCTCTCAAGTGATCATTATCCACCTTCGTCTTTGGTCTTCCACATGGCTCATTAGCGAGGCTGAAATCTCCATCTCTGAAGTTTTTGAACCAATTGCCCACCGTTGCTTTAGTAGTTGAACCTTCACCAAATACAGCGTTGATATTACGAGCTGTCTCCGACACTGTGGTTCCACGGCGGAACTCATATTCATAAATCACACGAATTTTGGACTTTTCCATAGTTCTATAAAAAAGAATCCACCAATAAAAACTAATGAAGATATTTGAACAAACAAATATGACATTTGAAGAGCGAACATACATCTATCACACTAACCTAACCTGATACTGACGTCTGGCGCCAAATTTGAGATAACAAATGTTGAAGATGGCGCTTTTACATTTGTAAAGTTTCATATTTAATGACCCAATAGTTTGCCAAATTTCTGTCCTGACTTCATATAATTAGTTGAGTCAATTACGCGCTTTTTCAAGAAAACGCGTTGCATTGAAGAATTGAAAAACTTATGGATTTATGCAAATATTGTGATGTGGAAAGAAACGCGTTTGCATCATTTTATTCCAGCACATTTAACGAAGATTTGGTGAATTGCACGAGTTAGAAGTGGACAGATTAAAGTAAAATATGAAAGTTTTCATGTCATGAATTAATAAAAATGAAAATATAGTGTTATCAATATTGGCAAGTATCAGCGGGACATTAAAAACAGCTTTCCTCATAACTTGACCATCGATCATCTGTCCATGAACGTTATTGGAACTGTGAATATCGTTAGTTTGCATACTCATGCTGTTTTCTAAATAATGTATTTTCTGAATAAGAGAACGAAAAATGTGTTTTGTTAATCCCGCTTCTGGTGCTTTTCAGTCACCTACTTACGAATAAAAAATAACACGTATCATCCCTTATATTAGAAATTTTTCCATTAAAAAACCCAGGATAACAAGATAATAAGATAAGTTGTAATTATTGCTATGCTATACATAAAGTTGTAATGTGTAAGATTAGATCATAATAAGCCTTTTTAAGGTGTAACGTAGCGAGAACTTAGAATGGTTAGAAAAATCACAGTTTACGATTTTATGTGCACTTGAGAGAATTTTAGCAAAGTGTCTAATAAATAACGGGTTAATGATAATAATGTTCACCATGTGCAAAACGTCGGTTCTCTTCCATTTCTACGGTAATTGAGCCGAACTCTGAGAGGATAAGTGGCTATCACCGTTGATGGCTCAAAACATCCGTTACAGACTGAGGACGTAAATTCTCATTCTCGCGTGGATATCAATCTCACATAGGTGTCTAATAATCTCAACATCGAGCAAGAATTAAAAAAATTACTACACGTAACAAGTACAGCAATAATAATAAATTAACGATATCCTTTCAGCGCAAGAACTTCAAATGCAAATAATATCTCAATGTACCTGAGCTTAAGTTTAATCATGGGTTACTGATAAACCGAAGATTTTTACTTCGCATTTTTACTTCGATAAAAGAACTTTAGCGTAACTAACAGAATCACAATTTCACCGTGACGTTACACTTCGCGCGCATTCGAAATCGATCGATCGATCGACCGACGTTCGACTACAATCTAGAGTAATCAGTAATCATCTACATATAGCGGAACCCGGTTCTACCAGCGGGCGAGCTAACGCACCTCGGAAAGACGCGGAAGTCCCATGGGTGCGTGCGAGTTCATTCCACTTGTCTTTAAACGAGCGACGGCGAGGTCTCGAGGCAGTGTGTAGCGGAGCTCCGCGTTAAGCGAGGTGGTTGCGTTTACACCAGCATTAGCTTGTGCGCGCGTTGCGTTCACCGCGCTCGCGAGTTCCGGCGCGGCGTGCACGCACTCTCGCATTCACGCACGCACGCATGCACGCACATTACAGGGTGGCGTAAATCTGGCTGGTCGGCTGGTGCCGATCGTCGCTGAAACGCTACCCGATCATCAGTCGTGAAAGTGTAGCCACGGAAAATGATTACCCGCGTGCCGCCGCGCCAGTTGTGCTCTCTCTCTTTCTCTCTCTTTTTCACTGCACACACCCGCTTTCTTCTCTCTTTTTGCCGGTTCCTCGTTCTGTTCCTCTCTGCGTCTCCGCCGCCTGTTTCGTCCCGTTTTCCTGGCGTGAGAGTCTCTCCCTTGAGACACGCACTTATACGGAGTGTCTCGAAATTTACGGTACATCCTAACGAGACAGCTGCTGAGCTCTTTTGCAGAATGAAAATTTGTTTGAAAACTGAACATTTTTGACAAAAGATATATTATTGTTATTTTGATCTGAATCTTCAATGTTGAATGTCATGATGAGTAAACTTGATAGAAAATAAGGTTTTGTTATCTGGTAATATATCTATGGCGCTCAATTGGCTCAAAATTGTTCAACTTTTAAGAGCCCGTAGCTGGAGAAAGCGCAATTAATATATTGACATTGAGAAAACTATAATTCTTTTTATTTCATGTAGTGTCACGTGCACGTTGTTAATATGTGCACTGGTATTCTCAGGACATCCCGTATATCTATGCCCCATTACCTTCATGTCGGATTATAGATTAAGCCGCACCTCTAGAATAGACGCGCGGGAAACGATAAGCGGAGAATACGCGGCGCGGGATTTATTGTAATTGGCGGTAATGACGGTTTTATGCTGCCGCCACCGCCACCACCACCACCACCACTATCACCACCACCACCACAACCATCACCATCGTCCACTGTGCTTTCTTCGGCTGCGTGCTTCATCAATATGTGCGGTCGTAAGTTGTCGAGGAAGCCGATTTGCGAACGCATGCGTTCACACTCATGGGTATTTGTGTTCAGAGACAGAACATTGCCTCTCTCGATACACTGTAATCATTTCGGATTACGGCTTTTTTATATTATAATTCTGGATCGTGACTTCTCGAGTGCGTCGTCAATTATATTTACGATGTCCTTCGGTCAATTTATCGGGGAGGGGGATTAAGATATCGAGAACGTTCGTAATTTACCACAATTGCGAAAGAACCATCGTGATTTCTTCTCGACGTCCTTTATTGCATCACGAAATACATTTTTAAAAGATTCTCCTGCGTTTCGAAAGCGTACTGTAATAATCTAACAACTTTTTATGCGATCTCATCAAATGAAAGGTAATACAAGTCCGATGTAGGTTTATTGGGTCCTCCAGTCTTCATCGCTTTCTTCGGCGATCTGGTATAGGGTTTGTGTTGTTATTGCGAAAATGGATCGTTCTCTCTGAAGAAGAAGGAGGAGGAGAAGGAAGCAACCGCAGCACGTACTCCTGCAGTACCTCTTTCCCCTAATTTATTTCCTCGATGAGATATGTCTCTCCGAGACATCTTTACCAAATAATCAATGCAATTTGTAGAGGAAGGCATCATCCCTACTGCAAGATACTGCGCGATTCATCTGGCACAAAGGCTGAAAATCCTCTTGCCGCTTTTTTCCCTCCGAGATGTACCGAGATCAGGCTCGACCGAGTTTCTCTCTAGCTTCTTTATTTCGGCGTCTCGGAGGAGTAAGGTCGAATAAACGATTGTTCTCTTATTGAACGTAACTGGTACTCTAGCGCGCAGGCGAAGATCATCGGTGCTTGCCAGTGCTGCGATCGGATCGCGGCGCGCGATTCTCTCGAGAGCGACAGGCCGACCTGAGATTATTCCGCGTGACTTCCGATCGGTATATAGTTTAGCGGACCATTCTTTCTCCCGGGGACTTTCGCCGGAGCGTGTCGGAGAGCGCGGACAACAATGTCTTCCTGACGATCGCAACCCGAGGCGCCGACGATAATAAAGGTGTCAACGTTCCGCGACCCCGACATATATGCTATCGGGACCCGATGTCGACCCGATTTCCGGGTTATGCTCTTGCGTACCCAAAGGGTCGTTCGCTTTGTAATTGTAGAATCATGTCGCAACGAGCAAACGAACAATCGACGAGCTTGCTAGAAACGAAAAACGCGACGATTGGCTGAGACCGTTTCTCACGATGAGAAGATGAAGGACAGGAAGATTGCAATACCAATAAATGAAATGTCATCCCAATTAATGGATAAATAATCGTAATGAAAGCTCTCATGCACGCAATTCGAAAGAACATTAGTTGTAGGATAAAATATTTCGATATACATTGAACATTCGTATTTCATAGAAGAACTCCGTGTATCGGGTTTAGAAACTTTCTCGATACGACTGAAATTTCTAGCAGTAAATCTTCGCGCGATAAGGGAGAGATAAATTAAATGGAATAATTCCGCTAATGTCTATGCTTATTCTCTCGGTTAAACTTAACCGACTGACCTCTCGATCGGCATTCACACGGAGTTATTAGCCTCTCGTTTCCTATAATACAATCATATTAACGGTAATCGTCCAAATATAATTTCCTTGGTGTGTGTCTGTGGTAACACGTTTGCGTGTACTCTTCCTTCTTACTCAGTAGAAGCGTCATCAAACAACTGAATGAATAAATTCTAAAATATTTCTCTCTGTTACTCGTGCAAAACTTGTACGCAGACCTTCCTGGAGTTTTACGGATGCATATGATTGATCGATCGCAAAATTGAATCGGAATCGGGAGAACAGGGCGATTAGAAGCACCTTCTCCACTTCTCACCAGTTGGCGAGCTTAGGCCCATTTTTAGGGCCATTGTTTTACTACTGTCGCTTAACTTTAACTATAGTTTAACTTACTCTTCTTCTCTTTCTAACTACCTGCCTTAGAAAGAGACGAAGAGTGAATTAAACTACGGTTAAAGTTAAGCGACATTGGTAGAAACGGGCCTTAGTTGCATAAGACGTCCTTGCAGTCGCGGCAGTTACGTTTTTGCGCGATTTGCGCGGCCACGCGAAGAGAACGAAAGTCCGACGAACTTTCTCGAAACGACGTCGAGCTGCGTGTGGTGCTCTCGTCATTAATATTCCCCGACTTGTGCGGAACAGCAACACCCGATACCCACCATTTTAAACATATTCGATTACAATCCTCTCGCTACAGTACCCGACTACCGTTAAATATATGTTTTACATCGTGTTTGCCGCGGCTCGAGTCGAATCAAGAAGCAGCGTGCGTTACGTGTTTCACATCGTGTTCAACCGCCATGCCGGTCGAAGTGGCTGGTTCGGGATCGACTTTCAAGGTTGCAGGCTTTTCCTGTTCTCGGGGTTAGAGACGCGAGGCGGCGGACAACTAATAACCAATTAAATTTCGCGGTCTACTGGCCGTTTTCGTATTCATGATACGCGCTAAAGCGACGCTGCGGCTTACCGCACGCGTCCGTACCGCGAGCATCACAATTGATTCCGCTTGGCCGACTGTCTTTTCTTTCCGATTAACCGAGAATAGTCGCGAATGGTATCTTGTCCATTGATGTGCGCTTTTCAATCTTTAATTCACGAAAAATCCATTAGCTCGGACCATCCTTCGTAGAGTTTCTTCTGAAATCGGTTTTGCTTATAAAAATCGAGAGCAGCATATAGATAAAATTTCTATTTATATTAACAACTATTCCCTACTTTCATGAAACATAAACATATATGATACAAGTCTTTTCAAACGTGTTGTTTTCGAAGAATTGATTTTAGACGTACGAGTATGTAGGCTTCTTTCCTCCCAATCCATCATACATTCATCATATATTCATCGCACAACTTTAAAAGGAGAACGTGTCCCTCGTTCTCCGGACGTTTCTTGCGCGACGGCACGATCCATCGATTTCCGGACGTCGTGGTCCCAGGCGGGATCGAAAGCGCATCAGTTCGCCCGTTAGCGCCCCTGCTCTGACAGATGAGAATCGACCGGGACGTGTTCAGCGAGAGAAAGTGATTTGACAGCGGACGCCTCTCGTCGCGCCCGCGCGCGAGTGGATCTCTCGTGATAGTCGTGATACGGCGATATCTTTCATGCCGCATCCGATCTCGCGTATGCCGTATCGCCGTCGCCGTTGCCGCATGTCACCGTCGCGCGTCCCGAGCGGGTCACGTTTCCGGTAATTAATGGCTCACGTCATCGCCGAGGTCGGGGCGTACGGTTACATCTGTCGGATTGTTCATTGCGGACCTTCAATATCACAGACTCACGAATAGCCTGAAGAAAATTGCTCAAGAGAGAGGGAAGAGAGAGAGAGGTCTCTCGCACGTGAACATTTTCCGCGTGAGAAACACTCCGAAGGCGAAGAAGATTGGAAAATTAGACTCGCGACAACTAATACAGCAAATCAATGCATTTTGTCAAATTATTTTATTAAGTAACTTGAATCTTTTCTTGTATATGTGTGTATATTATATTTTATTACATTATTTTATTTATTAAATTTTTTCCTTTTGCTGAATAATAGCTTGACTTATATTTATGCCGCTTTATATACGTAACTACAGATTTATACAAATCAATGACAGACTCGACTCCAGACGTTGCACAATTTTTTTCTTAATTTCCCAAGTCTTTCCTCGATTGGTCGGATAAAATCGACACAATATCACCACGACTTAGATCTCCATAAACAGTCGTATGTTCAAACGTGTTCCAGCGAGATTCCAATTTGCGCGAGCAGTCCGCCGCATACCTCCGATAAAAGCGACGCAGTCTTTTGCGAAATGTCGATTGCGCCATTGGCGCTATCTCCCCCGGCATCGCTTTCCCACCGAGATTCGAATACCGTGGTGGACAAGTGGCTGTGCCGTCTCGCGTCTGATGTGGGTGCATTATATCGAGCCGCATCGCAGCCGCGCTGGAGTGCATAAACATCGAGGTTTAGCGAGGGCATACACGAGAAACAAGGGGCAGGGGAGGACGAGGAGAGCGACGTACGGTGTAACCATTATACGTGCGCCTGATCGCCCACGTATTTCCGCCCTCATGGTGCGTGCGGACGGACGGGCGACCATAACGCCGCGATCGGCGGAGTGCTGAGTGCCGGGCACGAGACTTGTCTTTTCGGAGAAACATCGCCGCCGATCGAGGGTTTCACGTGGGATCTGGATGCTCGAGAGCAAAACCGGATGTGGCGGGTACGTGCGACGCGTGCACGCAAAAAATTCGACCGCATCGTGACTGCATGTGCCCGCAGTGCTCTGGATAGCATTCTTCATTTAAATTCATGTAGAGTTTACCCAAACGGAATTTTTTCTGGAGCTCTTTCGCCGGAATAACTAATGCCTAAGATATCAAGCAACCGCCGAGAAAATTGCATGAGAATTTTCTAGACAATTTAACAGCAACAAATGGTATTATTTTATGCGACAGCGCTTGTATCAAAAGTTCACGATCGATTATGAAAAATTAATGGCATTTTCTTTAAAATATGTAAATAAAATAAAGAAAACTCATATATATATATATATCACGCGCTGCACGATACCCCGACATGTACTGTCCCAGGGGGTGTGCCGATCATAATAGGTCGACACGAGTCGGTTCGTCAGTACCAATATTTGGTCACCCGAAATTTATGGGAAAAGGGTAGACCGGCGTTGCATAAAGGGCTTATTAGGGGAAGCGTGCTCCTCCTGCAGGGAATCGTAGGGGAGGAAACGGTTACGCGCAGTGTCTGTGTCCGTATATAAATTAACCACGATTCACGTGCCGGCGGTTTTAATCGTCTACCTTATGGGCACACGTTTCTTATTAATGTATTTACTCGCGTGAATAGACAAACTGTGATTTACTGTCGTGTATTCACGTGCTCGAGTGCTAATGCGAAGTGGTCTACCGTGAGGAAGGAGCTAAACGGTTGTTCTCAGAGAAGGAAACACGAGTTACACACAGAATGGATAATCACAGAAAATTTTGTTGAATTCTACATAAACATAATGTATAAAACATTTGCTTGCACAAAAAATTCCACATGAAATATCTAAGAATCTTTTTAATTCATAAATTATTTAAGAAAAATAATGATAATTTGATTACTCTTATTGATACGCATAAGTAGTAAATAATTTGGAATATAATATATTTTTGACAGTTTTAAGCAATTTAAAATTCGGAATATACAGGGTGAGGCACCTAAAAACAGGCCACCTGAATATCTCAGCTGTTATTGGTGATAGAAAAAAGTGTGTCGGACCAAACTTGCATGGTTTCGAGGGACACATAATTTGATCTAAATAGTTTTTTATTAGGACGCGTAGAGGTCATATGAAGGTCAACTTCGTTTTTTTAAATGGTATGATGTTTTTTTTACGTACCATCTAGTAGAGCGTTTGAAGATGCGCACATTGATCTACGGGTCAAAATCATTCAAGATCACTGAAGGCCAACTGCAAGGGAAAATAATTTACTTTATATTGCCTAGAGTTCTCTGCTATTAAAAATACTGTAAACTCAGAAATGAAAAAGTTCTAGCCTTAGAAATTTTTTCTTTTTCCGCGAAGTTCTGAGTTGTTGTTATCATTATTTTTTATATTGCCTAGAGTTCTCTGTTATTGAAAATACCGTAAACTCAGAAATGAAAAAGTTCTCGAGTTTAAAATTTTTTTCTTCTCAGAGGAGTTCTGAGTTGATGATATCATTTTTTATATTGCCTAGAGTTCTCTGCTATTGAAAATATCGTAAACTCAGAAATGAAAAAGTTCTAGCACTTCGAAATTTTAGCCTTCAGTGACCTTGAATGATTTTGACCCGTAGATCAATGTGCGCATCTTCAAACGCTCTACTAGATGGTACGTAAAAAAACATATCATACCATTTAAAAAAACGAAGTTGACCTTCATATGACCTAATAAAAAACTATTTAGAACAAATTATGTGTTCCTCGAAACCATGCAAGTTTTATCTGACACATTTTTTTCTATCACCAATAACAGCCGAGATATTCAGGTGGCCTGTTTTAGGTGCCTCACCCTGTATTATATTTGATAATCACTAAATAAAATCAATAAATTCAAAGTGTATGTTCCCTTTTTGTGATACATCGCGGTGAGAGAAAAGGAGCTAAAGATTAATGATTTTGTTAAGGTGCATTTCGTTGCACTATATAGCTTACTATAGAAGCAACGCAAAGGAAGGGGATATTCATCCCCTGTCTCTCGTATGCACTTGATCCACCGCAAAGGTGTTCCGCTCGTGAAATTGGAATTGCACCTTTGTGTCGGGGTGGATCTTGATTAGCCTCCTTTGTTTAGTAGTCTTGTACAATCGCACCACTACGCGTGAGCTTTTCGCGCATTTGCATCTTGATTTGCATTTTAATCGGTTGAATTTCATTTCACAGTGGCTGCAATGTTACGTGGAATTTCGGATAAAAGCATATGAAAGATCGCTATCTATACAAAATCATAATTGATTAAATACAAACTTAAATAAAGATTATATAAAAGAATTTTTATAACAAAAATTTAGGAAAAGAATTAAAAAGTTTTGAATAATTTAATGTGAATAGAAATTAAGTGAATTATCATACGTGAGTGATAAATATTTATCAATTTTTAAAGTTAAATAATTTCACATTTTTATGTATCTTACATATTTGAAATATGACCATTTAAAATTGCAAAATATGACACTCTTCGAGAACGAAAAAAAGAATTGAAAAATGCAACATTAAATCGAAACAAACGTATTAATTATGTTCAAAATTATAATATGTATAATAGATAATACGTTAGCAAACAGATTTCTAGAAATTCTGTCAAAATGTATAACTAATGCGACGATTGTATTAAAGTTTGATGTAGTTAGGCATATCTAGTTTACGAAAGGGTCTACGACTATTCTCTCTAGAATATTGATCATGTCTCTCCTGGGGTTCCCCATTACATTACGCGCGTTGAATTCCAAATTAACCGAGTTGCATGTCACATTCGTCTCACGCGCACGCTTATAGCGCATTTACTTGTTTAATCAGCTTCCGAACTTCCCACGTTTTGTGTTACTCATTCTCGATTATCTGCAGAAGAGGGTTTCTTACTCATGCACACGTGTTTCGGATCAATCAAAAGCTTAATATTGAGTGATGAGAAAATACTTTAAGGGGGCATATACGTTTGTCGGTTTCAAAAAATTGATTTTTTTTTCTTTCCATTTTTCGACAGTTTGAACCTTCAAGAATGTTGTCCTAAAACCGTTTTTTGAAATTCGAATAAGTAAAGAAGTTACAACGCGTTTTGTCGGGCAGTGCACAGGCGTGCGCCTGCCGTTTCTGAAGCGGCGCGCAGGTAGAAGGGTCGGACCCTCATGCAACGGTTTCTTTTGTCCCTTTACAATAAAACTTACTTTTGAGATTGAAGTATAGGTATTTTCTAATAGATGATGATGCTGTAAGCAGTGCTCTAAGCTGTTTTCAAGCCGATTATTCATTTAGTTGGCGTCGGTTGCGTGATACGGACGATTCTCGTTGTTTGTGAAGTACATGTCACGATGAAATAGGTGTAAAAGTTCTCGAGAGTCACAGGGAGTGAACAAATTTCGAAAAAGTTTTACGCGCAAGCGAAAAATGCCGCCCAAAAGGTGGCAAACGGTGTATCCAAGCGGACGTCCGAGCACAGCATGCGATGCGGGAGGCCCGAATAAGCCGTCGCCTCGCTAAAAACCAACAAATTGAGGCAAACCTTGTGCAGGAGGATTCCCTGTATGGCCCAGGAATTGACGATGACGTGTAAGTTGAATAAATTTAGTTTTACAATAGAGTAAACTTGTTCCAAAACTTTAAACGCGTTTTTCTCAAAACCATGTTTTTAAAGTCGGTTACAATGATAACTTGAAGACGGATTAACCGATCTGCCTTTTTTTTGATTGAAAGCTTATAAAAATTGCTTGTCGTTGTCGTATCGGATTTTTAAAATTCCAATTCTTTCTATTTTTTTAAACAAACAAAACTGAAATTTTGTGCCGAAAATCGACACTCTAACTTTAAAGGTCCGCCATTTTGTTGAAAATTCGAATTTTAAAAATCGGATACGATAACGACAAGGAAATTTACTCTTCTTTAAGATGCCGTTTGAATTTTGTGTTTCAGATGAACAGGCACGGAGATATTGTAACCGCGGAATGACGAATCGCGTGCACGGTTAACTACACGACGGTGGAAGGGGGGGGGGGGATTTTGTAACACTATTATTTCAATAAAATTTGTATAAGAAGTACAAAAGGTGTACTTTATTATGCAACAAGTCCCATTTTTATAGTTTGTGTCTTGGCTCTGCAAAAAATTCATGAAAAATGCCTTTTTTGGGGGGCTCCAAACGTATATGCCCCCTTAAGAGAAATGTCACAGAATGTTACTTGTATTGTACATTATTTTACATTTTATATTTATCTTACATTTTATATTATCGCAAAATTAAAACCTCCCTCATCTCGATATTGCAAATCAAAAATTATCCTTGCTTCGCAGTCGTTGTAGATTTTCTATATTCAGGAATTCCAATATTTGATGGATTTTATAAAAATGACACGCGTGTGTCACGAAATATTAACAAATGGTCGGCGCTGGAGTGGAGAGGATATGGAAAGGCAGCTCTCGACGATATTTTCTCGATTGTGTCCATCGATCGCGGTCGGGCAGCGCCGGACGACTGTTTTCCCGAATGCGGATGTCGCGATGCAGTGTCTGCTAATTATCGAAAAATAGTCGAACGCCCATTAATTAAACAGCCATACGAGTACGCAGGAAGGGGTGCAACGGGGAGAAACCTATCGGAAACGAAGTACGGCCGCGCGCCGTTACACAATACACCAGAAGCGACCGCGATATCCATCAATGCTACGCTCCGTTCGAAGCCGCGATAATGCAACGGACCACCGTTGCGAGCCGTTAGAGAGAGAAAGAGAGAGATTCGCGCAGGAGAGGCTAACAGCTGGGAAGAGAAACAGACGGAGGAGGAGGAGGACGCGGGAGAGGCACGCGGCGTGGAAACGGGCATTAATCAATCTGCGCACGTGGAAAGCCGCGGTTCAGCGGGACGTTGCGGTGCTGCACTTGGCTTAATAAAGTTGCAAACCGTTTCCGCGCGCGCGTGCACGCCGTGATTAGACGCGTGACACGCGTTACGTTATCCGCGCGCATATCTAAGCGGACGGTTTTTGCGCTCGTTTGAAAAGCTCTACCACATGTCCATCCATCACACACGTTCTCGTTGTTGTAACGTTCTCTCGCGAGCGTACGTACATAAACGCTTCTCGAATTTCCCGTGCGTTCACTAATTAAAAGCTCGGTCCGCCACGATAGCGTCACAATAACGGGCGAGAAATACGGCTCGTAATCACTCCTCGAACGGGAATTGAAAAGAATTCTTCGTAGAAACGATCAATTACGCGATCATGACATGTCACGCAGAATTGTTTGTGATTTCAGATTTTATTCTGATTTCTTTCCAATTTCTGTCTCGCACAGTGATACGAAGAATGCGTTGATACATTGAGCGCGTTTCACCTTCGTGACATGATTGCTTGCATTGTGCAATACTCGTTGCAGTCGAATTGCTCGAGGACATCGTCCGAGGTGCATCAACCGCGTTGAAGTCTACATTTTGACGTGTATATTAATCATTGTCGGACAGGACGGAAAATCATGATCTCACGGAGACAAGACACGTGAAACTCGCACTGTAATTATACTGGACGCGTTACCTACCGAGAACTTCCGACGAGTTTGCATTCGGCTAATCGGCTGTGTTGAGACAGCTTTAATTATATAACGCGAATATTATCATAATCTGCATTTATCTCGATGTCAAGTAGTTTATTAGCTCTCCGCGATTCGTTGGAACGAGTAGGTACACGAATAGTATCATTCGCAAGTGTTTTATTTAAATACAAAATTAATCAGCAATTAATTAATCGGAAACGTGCAAAAAAGTAACTAAACGTTTGCATACCTAGCCACATAATGTAATATCTTGCCGCAATATACCTTGCTGCAACGCGCGCTCGCGCGACGAGAGATTAGTCGCTGGCGCGGGTCGCGGCGACGGGTCACGGCTGCTGCGGCACCCTGTATATAGGACGGTGACGTCACCGCGGGTTACCTACGAGAGCAGAGTGTATATAAAATGCATCCGGTGGGTGTGTCGCTCCCATACCCTTTGTGACTCCGGCTGGCGCTAGGAGCGACGAGGCCGCTATTACAAACGCCGCCGTTTAAACGAAAGGCGGCACGAAAGGGAAGGTAATCGTGCGCGCAGCGTCGCGCGACCGGATCCCATTTTGTCAGATTTAAACACTAAACCCGTCCGGAATTCAACGCAATGCGACGAGATGCACAGTCTTGTGTACTCTCTCGCGAGATACATACAAATCGCTTATGGTTCCAACGTTTTTTCTCATAAAACATAAGCCATGCAAACGTTAAGATATTTCGCGTCTAAGAATGTTTATGTTTTTAGATAGTTTAGCGATAGAGTATTCATGTATAATTATGGTGTTAATTGTAAGTATTACTGAGAAACGTCGACGTGAATGGATCGACGTATCGACGTGATTCCGGTTTCAGCTGGAATCTCGTGCTGCACAATACCTGAAATTCCATTTAGCGTTTGCTGAAATTATACGTCGTGTGCCTGTGGCGCCTTGCGACACGTATCTTCCGTCTAAAGAAAGTTATAATCACTCGATATTCATGTAGTGGAAGGGGTCGCCAGTCCTCGCTGCGAGGATCTAATCGCGAGCGGAGGCGCTTTAATTCCCGTAATTGTACGCTTAATTTGCGTTACACGCCAAATCGCGTGACGCTGGTGAATAGAGGAACCGATCTCGGATCGGATCTCGCGTCGGCAGCGCGCAGGCACTTCCTGAAGAAGAGAAGCCGATCCTCGCCGAGGAACCGCGCCGACCGCGTGTGAGCGAGAGAAATTACTCTGGGATTAAACTTACTTTCGGACAGTTTTTGCCCACAGCTGCGCCGTCGCTGGAAATAGTGATTTATGCGACCGCCATAATCCCACTCTCTCCGTCTTTCTCTCGCCCAACGCTTTACCGTTGGTTAATTAATATCACGGCTGGTATTGTGAGCCAACAGTGACAATAGCCAGACATTCGGTCTCGTTAACGAGGTCAGAAATCGGAGTACGCAAAATGCGAGCAAGAAATTACGCCAGAACCGCCGCGGCCGGGGCGAAGAACCATCGCGTTCTCCTTTCCTCGCAAAAGCCTCGAGAACCTGAATTCATAATCGCGTTTCCCACCTTTATTTGCTCGGAAGTAATTCCAGACGGCAGGAGTCGGCATACCCGCACCTACATACCGGCATATGCCTGTACACCGGTGTATATGTGCGCTTCGAGATAAATAGGGGAAAGTCAAATAACATCGCGGAATAACGAACAGTTAATAATGGAGATGTGACAGATCGCACGAGACGCCCATTTATTAATTCCTGTCGCTCAGCTCTCTCTCTCGGCTCAGCTTGAAAAATTCAGGAAGTCACTCGCAAATCGGATTGACAACCTTGGAAACCCGTTTGCGGAAAGGAGTACCTCGCGGAGCTTAATAACAGTAATCGGACGACGCGTATCGCGACGTCGACGGGAGCACACCGATCATTTGCTTGTGGTACGATTCGCGTGAAAATTGGCGAGAGGTCACGAAACTCGAAGCGCTATTAAACAGTCTATCATAGTGCAAATCGTTTATCGAAGCAGTAATACTACTATTATTACATAGAATATGCTATACAATTTTTTTAAAGTTTGCATTTAAAATTACCATATATTTCAAATCAGAATATATGTAATTTTAAACCACAAGATTTACGATGTTCTCTGAAATGAGAAATTTTCATAGAATTCTGTAATTCCTAGCAGAATATGTTCAAATATACATTAATGATAAATAAAAATGAAACACGTGAAATTTGGTATAATAAAACGCGGAAATTAATTTATGGTATAATAAAGAGCAATAAAATGCTCTATAGAGTGGGGCAAAGGAAATACAAATTACATACGCTAAGATAATAAATTCGAGCTTGTTTGAGTTCATACAGCGAGTTAAGATACGCATGTTACATTCGGTCGTCACATGTCCGCTCTATTGCACATTAATGTGTTAAGTATGTTAATGTATTCAGTACATTCCATGAAATTATCTGCATTTTGCGTGTTGCGGTTGCCAAGACCAACGAGCTAAATTAATTACATCTGCAATCTGACGACTAGCTGCAGAGATGATCGTCCAATCTAATTTTAACGAACTTACGCGTTAACGTAATCCATACGTTGTTAATAGGAGTTTCTTACACCGTATCTCTCTCGTTGATATCACGCAAATAATTTTCTCACATTTGCATATAAGATGTTGACTTCGCTATCAGTTGCATTGTAAAAATGACGGCACGGATTTTTGCCAAATAGCCGATTAACTCGCCACGCTATATCGAATTAACCGCTAATCGAGCGAGTCACGGATAACCACCATTCGTGTTATTCAGCTGTAACACAAACGGCACTTTGCATGCGAACGAACTCGCCTCGTCCACGCTTCGACGGGGAAGTCGATTTCGTTGCACCAGCGCCACGATAATCTCCCAATTTCCTTAAATTGCGTCGCTTTCGAAATCACGCCGATTAATCGGGAATTAGGCGCGTCGAGGAGGACGATGGTTACATAACAGAAAACTCTGCAACGCCCGAGGACGTACCGTAACATACATTCAGCTGAGGAAAATGGAATCCGGAGAAAACCGTGCGATGAGCCACGCGTACTCGAGTTATCGACCGATAATGCTTATCATGCGCTCTTCTTATCCGTTGCGCTCTTATCTTCAGGCATAACTCTGCGACGAGCCTGCAGCGTGAATAAACGTGATAAACGCAGTTACAGAGCAGAGCGTCGCTCCGCATGTCTTATATCTTGATGATAGCAGGCTAAACTAGCTGAAATTAACGTAAATAAAGCGGAGTTTATCTGCATACAGCGTACAGGACAGGATATAGATATGTGCAGAATACACAAAGTATCTATGAAAAGAGAAGGAATGAGAGAGAAGGATGGAAAGGGTCAGGTTTCCATCCTCGTCGTTTCGCGACATTGCAATTTTCCGCGAGCAGGATACGCCGGCTATCTTCTCTGAAGGCGAAGGCGAAGGCGAAGGAGACCTCTCTGTTCGAAAGAAGAGAAAAGGGAGAGACTTTCACCTCGACCACACGGCCTCGCGCGCTCACGACCATCACGAGGAGATTTACTCTCATACATGAAAGAGTGGATGGATCCCTCGATGCGAACGGCGGCGGCGACGGTCAGCTCTTCAAACGAAATCGCGCGAATGGAATGAAATCCCTCCTCTTGGAGCGGCGCGGATCGGTGCGGAGTGACGCGCGGAAACGTCCCTCTCGGCGATTCGTAGGTGGAAACTTGAGTCTTGTGCTCGTACCGATCGACCACAGGAGCAACCACCTTTTGAGTGGCATGAGAGTGTACTATGTTCACCCATCCGTTCTCTATCTATCTGTCTCTTCGCATCTACTTCTCCGTTTCTCTCTCCGTGTCTCGCTTTTTCCCTTTCCATCTTTCCGGTCCTTTCCGCTTACTGCGGCGCGGCTGCTTTTATTAAACCTGAACCAACCGCTCCTGGCCGTGACGATACTGCAAATATTTGTCCGCCGATTCTACACCACTCCCGGTTGGACTGGACGCTCGGAAAGGTCGCTGCCCTTCGCAAACATCGATCATCGTGACGGAAATTAGTATGAATATGCTATATAGTATATATTTATTTATATGCTATATATATGCTTATGCTATATAGTATATATATTTGGAATCTGCTGGCTGGGAAGTTTGAAAAATTGTCTTCTTTCTTGTATCACCAAAACATGTCTTTTATATATAATACTAGTACAACACAGGCGCGCCATTTCCAGCCATTAAAATTTTTTTCTTTTCCGAGGAGTTCTGTGCTATTTATATTGTTAATTGGCATATTGCCTAGAGTTCTCGATGATTTAAAATTCGTTAAAACAATAAATGAAAAAGTTCTAGCGATTAAAATTTTTTTCTTTTCCGAGAAATTCTGTGCTATTTATATTGTTAATTGGCATATTGCCTAGAATTCTCGATGATTTAAAATTCGTTAAAACAATAAATAAAAAAGTTCTAGCCATATTATTTATTCTATACGTTGAAATAATAAGTTCACGTCTGGCAACTAACTGAATAAAGGGCACTTTGTGGCATAACCATCTGAGTGTCTTTGTCTTTCGATTAACCAGAGTTCACCGCAAAACCTCATCAGGCTGGGGGAGCGGAACGTCAAGTTAAATTACCGGTGTAATATCCACAAACACAGTTGCGACAATAACCGTGATTCGACGTCGAGGTGTGATTAGGCCTAAAACGTGACTGCCAATCGCTAGAGTATTCGGCCAACTTTCAGAAAAGACGGGACAAAAATGGCGATGATGATTAGCAATAATCGTACCGATAATCATAGTAATGCATCTCCAGTTTTGCCTTACGAAATTATGCTTGTGAGCGAATCACGACACTCGGTTGCAACAGAAAGTTCATCTTTCATTAGGATTGCATTATCATGAGAACAGTAGGTGCTTTTGTGTGGCAAGACGCCTTTGATGAAGTCGAATTACTCTTCCCTCGACGATCTCGATCGCTCTCGATGAAAATTCAACGTGGCGGAATTCACAAGCAGCACATTACAACTTTCCCTGTCAAAACGCTACCGCATCGACGAGAAAGTTAACACCATCGATGATTTTAATCGCGATATCTTTTCAATACGATTTTTATCGCGCGAACATGTTAAAAGTTTGCCCTGTACCACTTCATTTAAGTATCTCGCATCCTTGCATCGAGATTGAGACGTTATTAGTTTCTCTGATAGATAACATTGTTATGACAGAAATTGTATTCGATTGTTACTCTGCGAAATGTGTTAGTATTGCCTTAGTCCCTTTCCTCGGCGAGTAATTGCACACGCGATAGAAAGTCAGGCGTGACGTGTGCTTCTTTTTTTCTTAACGCGTGCATTTACAATCGATGACATCAGCTACTTATAGGCCCGCAAAGTGTTGTATGAAAAAATGACGTAATCCCGCGGGCGTTGCGTTATGTCTCGCGACATATAGACATAAGAGGATGACGGTCGCTCAATCGGAATTTCAATTCATTTATCGGGCTCGCCCTTTCTTTCTTTCTTTCTTTCTCGTGTTCCTCTTTCCTTCTCTGTTGGTACGCCAGTCGCCCATTTACAACGTGTTACACCTGGTACAGACGTGAACCACGAGAAAGGGACGGATAGCTCGAAAGCCCGTTCGCGCGAATAATTAAGCGAGACCACCGCCTAAGCAGCGTGTCTCGAGTTCCAAGCGCGCCTATCAGCGCATGCAGCCTCGAGAGATTATTAATCAACACCCTTAGTGCTAAAGAAAGAAAGCTTTGTTATTGTATTACCTCAGAAAGAATATTCTGAAATTAATAATTCTGAATAATTCTCATTTTCTCTGACAAACGCACGTGAGAAACGTAATTGATCCAGAGAACTGAAAATAGACTGTGCTACTCATAAATTGTACTTCCCGTTTCCGCATGACAAACGTTCGAGTTACAGGAAACACATAAAGAATTCATAATGCTAATCAGTCTCTATTTCTTGACATCGTTTCATGTATCTTATTTTACGCCACTTGTTATTCATCATCTGCAGGCTTAACATTCAGCTTCGGTTATGTTCGGTATCGTTTAGAAGTAGAACGCATTCTCGCGGTTTTTTCATTTTAATCCATATACGAGCATAGTCTTTTTTTCTTGCATCGTACGAGAATCCGATACCATTTCTCAATAGTCTTCTGATCGGCTATCACAAGTGAAAATGGGAAAGCTAATACTTTTTTTTGTAAAATGCCGCGTGACAACGCGATCCCTAATTGCTGTCGCAGTGCGACTAATGACAAAACGAGGCAAGCACTCACGCGCGTTGCATTTCGCGACCGCATGCCGGTCGTCTCTCAGTCACGGCGATATTTCGCCTTACCGTAACCGGTAGTGGCGCGTACGCGTTAACGATCGGCACGATAATCGCGCGGCGTGTCCGCGCGTCCGTCTTCGTAAAATTGAGTAATGGAAGACATCATGCCGAACGACTCTGCGACGGCGCAGAGTTGCATCGCGAAGCCGGAGAGCGAGACGCGCGTCGTGAGAACATGTGAGAATAGAAACATCTTCTCGTGGCGCGGAATCTTGGCCGTCTCTTTAATCAGTGCCGCGCGCGACTATGGTTTCACTCTGGAATTTACAGTCTCCAACGCGCGGCCGCGTTATATGAACCTGTCGCCGCTAATGACTTGAGCGGTCGCGCGAAAACGGCCGCGCGATTGATTGGAGGATAAAAAATCTTGCGGGATCTTTCCTCGCGTGAAAGCGAGAATCGAGACGCGATCCGTTCTCGCCCCCGCCGACGCCACGATTAGTATGCGATTAAGTCCTGATTTATGGCGACCGTTAAGACCAGACGCGATTGATTTCGACGATGCCAGTGATCGTTCACCAAGAGCGTTTCGCTCACGGCGCGTCGGCGCGTGATCGTACCGCTCTCGCTCGTCCGATATTAAATGTAAGAATCTCGGCAGTGATCATATTTTACGAATGTAACAAGACGAGTTACATTCTGTCTCGATTACATTTCATAGTAGTAAAGATTATCGATATTACTCGAGTTTATTAACAATAAGACCAAATCTTAAATGATTAAAAGAGAAGAAAATATGTTGTAGAAAAATTTATTAAATGATACCTTGTACCCTTCTAAGTCCTGACTACGATCAGTACAGCTGATAAGACACTTGTTAAAAGTGAACCGGACACATTGGCCCATATTTTCACGTTGCTGTCTGAGTCTGACGTTCGTTTGGCTAATACGGGGGATTGCCGCGGGTCTAGACGCGGCAACGAGAATCGGACAGCCATGTTTAGCGTTGCACGGCGAGAACGCGTGCTGCTACGCTGTTGTCGCTCAGCTCGGACAGCACAGTAAACGGATTCTGTCAGTGGCGTACATTTTTTCGAGACAGCGACGACAAACGCGGTGCCTTTTACAACGAGATCCGACGAGCGAGCGGTCGATACGATGCAGCCCCGGCGGCGTGGTGAATGCTCCCGTTTCCCTTCCCGTCGCGATATATGCCCCCTTAAGTAGCCATGCAAACGCTATGCAAATGAGATGAGAGGACTCGGTGGAAACGAGTCAGTGGTGGCTATCCTTCTTCGTCTGCTCTCGAATCCTATTTCTGCGTTGCAACGGTAAAACAGCGGACTCGCGCGATCACCTCGACCATTAACGGTCACTCTCTCAATTTCACGAGTCGTCGTTCACCCGCACGCGATAACCGTGATAACGTTTTCCTCTGGGCGTATTCTCCTTCACCCTACGCCGGCGGGATAATCTCTCTCGTGGCTGCTCCTTGGCGAAATTTGCTTCTAGCGTTCTCCATCACTGTAACATAAACAAGCCGGCGTGGAATCGGTGAAGGCGATCAAAATTGATTTTTTTTCTCGTTACTGCCAGAATTTATGGTGAAAGGGTAAGCGAGTCTTCTCGGTGGAAGAGAACATATCGAAAAAAATACCACCAGCGTCTTCTTGCACAAGACGGGATGGGATTTCCCATCATCGGGTGAAGCACGACAGAAGCGTAATTGAGCACTCGGAACTGATGCTACGCGTCGTGTGCGCACCATGTAAATTGTTAAACCGACGATGAGACGGCAACGACGGTCGCTCGTATAGCCGTCGTGGAGTTATCCGCTTCCAAGTTATAAAGAGCATTAACGTCGCGAGCGGCGATCAGGTAGATACCTGTCGACAGATACGACATACTTCGGCGATACACGCGAACAACGCACGCTTCCGCGCACAGCGCGCGGACGAGCGGATGGACGAACGGGTGAGCGAGCGAGCGGGCGCGCGCTGCTTCTGCTCATGTATCTCGGGACTTTCATTTTCATTTTTCCATTATGCCCGGACGACGGCGAATCCGCGAAACTACGCCAGAGCGCCCGTCAAATGCTCATTCGAGCGGGATAAAATCGGATCCGCCGAAAAAATCCCCGGCAGAAGTAGCTCTCGAGCGAGCTGTCGGATTGCATGGCATGAAGGTGCGCTTTACTTCCGATGTTTGCGCGCCGTGCACACCATTCAGCGAGTACCATTATTCATACATGGGAAGCAGTGTTGTTCCGTAACACCTAGCACCAAGTTTCTTTTTGCAGATCTAATCGCACGTATCGTGAAAACCATAACGGATCGCCCGTACATTTATCGCGTGGTGTTTAATCGATAAGCGTTCGCGCTGTAAACGCTGTAAACTTGCAACGCAGCTTTTCCCTCCGTGCAACATTTGCACAGATTTCTCTGCGGATGATCTTATCCATCTTCACCTCCAATCATCCGCTGCATACGCTGCTGCAATGAGTACACATCCTGGAAACCTGTAAATGACTACAAATTGTCCGTTAGAGGGAAAAAGCGGTCGACGAATTCATACGCGATAAATTGGAACTCATGCACAGGAGAACCGTGCAGCCATGAGCTCGTCGAGCGCAATCACGTTCGCCTTCCACGTATAATACAAACATATCCGACGCATCTCTCGGCATATTAGCGCCCACGTGGCCATGTGGCTCCTGCGCTGAAGCGCAGCTTCTCCCCGAAGGTACTCGGATACGCGATATCGTACCTCGCGGTGTAATCAGCTGTGCGGAATCCAGCCGCGCTATGTAACGGCCGGCTACTACCGATGAATCATGAAAATTGTATCGACGCGCGCTCTTGTCGTATCTAATTTAACCCTTTCATTCTAAGGAACGGTCGCAGCAAAACTGACGTATCATTATGTCCTCTGTGCGCCAAGAGCGGCCACAATCGTCCGGCTGGAACTAATATCGCCGGGGCAACTTACCTCCGGTAAAGTTCGCATAATAACGACGGAATTTTATTCCTATTCTTAGAGCCGCGTGTACGGTCTACACAGGCGCTCTTATGACGTCTCTTAATCTATTTTCACTATACGATGCTGGCGATTTCATCGTGACGACATATCGCATGTTTGAACTGACTTGCTTTACAAGTAAGTCATTGATCATTTACCAGTGATGTAACATTTCTTGGGACATACTTCTCTTATAAGAGAAGGGTATAATGACATTAATAAATGCACAGTGCATTCATGTATGAATGTATCTCATATATTTGGACGTATAATTCATTGGACTTTCTGCAGAAAGTGGTTAATTAGATTCACACGTAGTTATTATCTTCGGTATGCGGCTACGGTGACTGAATATCGAGCAAACGAATGGCACGCGGGGACTCGGTGAAAGATATTTGTAGGAATGCGTGGGCTTCCTTCTGGCAATCATCCTTTCTTACTATTCATCTGATGATCCGAATGGTGCCGCGTGCCTACCTACATATGTGTCGCGCCGCGGCTTAGTTCCCCTTGTCATCAAGCCTGACTCATCAGCCTGATGGATACCGTCTGTCATCACGGAAATCTATCACGACGAGCCCTCAGCAATATTTACCCGGAATTTTAATGGCAAACGGAGATCGGGCGACATTGCGCGAGTCCCACGCGGATACACGCAGAATAAACAGGGCGATTGTGCCATCGGCCTGAAAGGCGCCGTTCGATTTCGATTGCGCATATTTACGCGACCCGATGTCTGCAGTTACACAATAAGAAAGTAACGCGGAACGTTAAACGTACAAAGATCATACTGATGGAAGCGAGTCGCGAAAAATTGGCTCGCAAGCGTGACGAAAACGCGGCATTTTAACACACATCCGCCGCTGTTGGCAAACTCATAATTAAACCCTGCTCCATGATTAAACGTCAAAGTCACCGGACCCCGGAGAAGACAGATGACAGCTCACGGGAATTGGTGGAGGTGCATCAATTAGGATACTAACCCGATAGTTACTTGATCGATTAACCATAGACGCGATAAAGGTCACATTTATGAAGAGGGTAACGCGCGCGCGCGAACTTCAAGAGTTCCGAAAAGAAAAGCCCTGGTTCTCGCTCGCGGCGCAACGTTTCTCCGCGCAAAACGCGAGAGGTGACCTTTAATTGCAGTGCCAGATACCGACTTGACCCCGAAGTGCGCCAACTATCGGGAGCTGAGACGAGAAGGAAGGGAGGGTGTAGATGAGGATGGAGGGTGCGGGAAGAGGACGCGATATCCTGCCATCGTTCTAGGACCCGATTGAGCCGTCCAGATGAACGTCCCGACACACCGGGACGCCGGAGTGGACTTTAATGAAGAGAGACATCCAGCGTCGCGGTGCTTGACGGACTACAAGCGTTGCTAACGCGGCAGCGATCCCTCTTCCTCGTCTTCTTATTCCTTTCCCGTCTTTCCGCTGCTCATCTTCTCCCTCGTCCACCTCCTCCGCGAACTTTCGAGCGACCCTTTGCGCGCGCGCTCGCGCTTCGGCCGCACGTTCGGCTTTCTTTGCCAAAGAAACCGTTGAGGTGCGATCAACTTGCTGCCAGGGACTTTCTACCGGTCACGAGCGCTCTCCGAGCTCAAAAAAGGCAGGCGGGATATCTTGAATCGGGAAAAAACCACGTGGACCATCTTCCTCTCTTTCTCACTTTCTTGCTCCCTTTCTCGCGACATTGACGTGAATTGAGTTCTCCTGTCCTTGATATACAATATCGGCATTGTCCATTCTTTAAGCAGATTGTGTGGTATCTTGCGAGCCATGATCGGCTATTAATAATAGCGTTTTTCAATTTGATTGATAAATAAGCGTCAATAAAGCTAGATTGACAATTTCAGATGCACGCTGTTGAATTGTGCGAACAGAATGTTATTTAAGATACAATGAAACATAGTTTATTACATATTTAAACGAGGCCAGTTATACAATCTCACTTCCGTTCCCAGTCGCAGAACGCGACTATGCACTTCTCGTTCGCGCCTCGGCACCGCATTGTTCGACACGCAAGTCGCGTGTCGTGTTTCGAAGTTTCGGGGACTTTTGCCGCGACGAGAATATATCGTGTTATCCCCCATGTGTGTACCGAGACGAGCGGCTTATCGGCGTCCGCTCGCCCCATTTCGCTCGGCGGAGCACGTTCCGGTGTTCCCAGGAAACGTCGCGCGCATCTGCGAAATTCCATGGCGAAATTAAAACTCGGCTCGCCGATCACCACCGCTCGCGCGGGCGGCATCGGAAACGTTGTGTCACGGAGATAAATGCACCGTTCCACTTTCCTCACGGCGCAAAAGCGGCGCGTTCCGTCACATCGCGTCGTTGTTACCGGGCGCTCCCTCGCCTCCATCGATTGCGCGCGTTGCGTCCCGCCGGATCTCAATCATAACGGCCGGGTCGGCTTCATAAATTTGTCAGAATATACGGAGACAGTGGACGGCGGACAGACCGCGCGTGGTCTACGTACGGTACACGCGAGCACGCGGAGCGTGTGCACGAACCGGCGTCGTGGCCGTGCGAGAGCGCGAGGGGTCACGGACGAGCTGGATGGCCGACGACAACGACGATGGAAAATGTCATCCTCCGTGGCGGAAGAGGAGATCCACGACGTGTGCTCGAAGCGTGGGATGTGGGTCGCGGGGTCTCTGGGTGTGATCGTCGGCGGAAAAGAAGAGACTCTCCGAGGCACGCGCGCGCACGCGGCTGGCGTCCGCGTGATGAACGTTGAATCGGCGCGACCCCCGCGGGACACCTCACGTCACACCAATAATGACCGGCTATTACGTAATACCCGTGCAAGATCCAAGCCCGTTATTTCCGATGCCGCGCACTGGGCGACGCGTTGCCCGTTGATACGGTATGATACCGGCGGTGACACTCTCGTCGGCAGTCGGTCACGTCGTGGCTTCCATGCGCGATGCGGATGCTATGCACGACATGGGGCTCATAACCTGCGGCTGGATCGCTGTGAACGCTACGTTCGAGGATTGCAAAAAAATTATTTTTTTTCGAATTTATTTCCTTTCATTTGTCATTTGAAAAATATGTTTGGCGTTAGACCAAGAAGTTCGATTCGATTTTCAGTTCTTTAAATTAATTTGCATGTAATATAGGCAACAATGTTAATAATGTCTATATTGTAGGCAATAATGTGTAATCGTAGGTAAGGATGGTGATTACTTGGTTGATAAATAATTTCTTTCTGCAGAATGCTAAATGCAATAAGGTACAATTTGGCGCAAAAGTCGAACCAAACTTTTTATCTGATCCAATATGTATTCCACTATCTAGCGATTTAAAATTATACGATCTGATATAATAAACTTTTTTCTTTCATAAAGAATGGAGATCAAGAGAAACTTTTAGTTGTTTTAAATTATTTTTTATAGAAACAAAGTTGTGAAAGTTGCGGTTAGTATGATTAAACGTGCGTTGATTTGAAATTGATAAATGTTATTAATGATAATTAAATATTTGTATTTTCATATATATAATACAAATACAAATACATACATACACAGTGCTTATGTATATCTATACTATATGTGGATACATTTCTTATTTTAAATAAAGACAACGCATCTTGTATGCTTCGGCATAAATGTCATTCGGCTTCTATGTCAGAGGGCTAGAAAGGACGTCTCTAGACTAACTCGATTAGTAGGTGCGAGTTAAAACTGACTCGACTGTCATTACGCCTCAGAACGGAACAGTCAAGTTGACACAGTTCGTGTGCGGGTGAAACACCGCGCGATGTACTCGCGATCGATCATACGTAATGTATGCACATCGCGATGCTGAAATATAGGCTAAGCACGTTGCACGCGTTTCGGAACTTGGAAATAGAATCACGCCAACACTCGTCCCAATGCGGGACCTGCTATTATTCCTCATCATGAAACACGCGCAATCTCGAAGAAACGAGTTTTGGCTCAAGACACTAAATGATCATGCACCTTAGTCTTTCGGACATGCGAGTCACGTATCGCAGCAAGACTCACCTACATTGAGATGTATAGCAAACGGAAGTTCTATATCTTTCTCACGCTATACCTATATGCACACATGCTATACATATGAAATTTGATACATTTTCATTGAGTTGGGAAGAAACTGCTTGTGCATTGCATAAAACACATATTCGCCATCATTTTCGCACTTGTCAATGCTACTCTTGCAACGCTGTAAACAATATTTGAAATATGCTTTCTATACTTCGTGATAGTCACGACTTTCTCCTTCTTAGATCATCACGATCCGGAAACGCGATAATGTTTAAAGCGTCTGTTTCGTATGCCATTGTTTGCCTTGGTAAATTAAGCTAGGCTGTCGATATAAGCGGTGCGCGCAGCTGATTCGATTTCGCACAGATGCTCATCAAGAATGATGCCCCCGCTCGGTGTTGATTTAAGCGATGCGCTCTCAGGAGGAACATTGACGTTTTTCTCCCGCGAGTGTTGCAGCAACCCCTAGCCAGAATGTCCGCCAGCTTTTGTCGCAAAACCTAATTCATGTTCCCCTTGTTTATCCTGACGTCGAGGGGGATAACTGCCAGTAACAGACTGCCATTTTGCGCATAGCGGTTGTGATTCCGTAACCGATGTGAATGGACTCGCGAAACTGCCCGGTTCCCTCGTCTCGATTGCTTCCGGTGTTTGGACACGTGTTGAAAATACGTGATTGATGTAACGATGCGTAGCCCCGAAATGACCCGTGGCATAAGTTAGACACCGCATTCTGGTTAATTCCATAATCGCATTCGACAATCCCGAGACACTGAAAATGCTGGAACCAATCCCCGCGCGCGCGCGCATGATTGTTGGTTTATTTTATATTTATTTAAGATCAAGACAAATCACGCAGTTTATTCGTAAAATGTAACAAATAAATGCATTATTGAACATAAATAAAGTAACACGACTTATACATCAATAATGCTATGTGATATCTTAGATGAGTATCTTTTAAAATAATATTGTAAAGTAAGCCATTTCAAAAGTAAAGCGACAAAGTTAAGTGTTAGTTATACAGTAGTAACGTAAAAGTGATAAAGTTACTCTTTGCACGAAAGTCAATGAATCGTTATTACTTTTCAGGGTCGCGGACATTTCGCTTCCGTAGTCCGGAACTTGCTTGGACCGATTTATGGTGACGGTGTTATGAATCTAGTGATAAGGCAAGCGCGAGACATCCTGGTTTGCGCTTATCACGGCAACTTGGACAACTTTGTCCGGATTTATCTGTCACCTGCTGCAGGCTTGCTGGCGGAAGTCAAGTATGCTGCTTCCGAAACGGTGAGTTACTTTGGCATATGATTACGCTATCCGGCGTATTCGTGTCGTTCACGGCATTAATAGAATGGAAAGAAACGCGAGTAAGGAAAACTGCCTGTACAGATAATTCCGCGAAGCGATTAAAGTAATCAGGCGCATGCCTCTCCGTGTATGGTTAGATATCTAGTATCTAGTTGTGGCATAGTATGATTGCGAAACACCAGTCATTTTGTATCTTAAAATACCATGGATATCGATTGAAATTACGTCGACAAAGGCGTGCTGTCGCCGATGATTTTATTCCACACGCTTTATCTCGTGCATGTAGTAGCATTTTAATTAACATATTTTAATTATATAAACGGAGAAAAAAGAGGGATTAATATAGGAATGTTATATGAAGATAGAAAACTTATTAGAAGGAGACAACGGTTTCTTAATTATATTTACACCTTTAAGCTTCCTTGAAAATCCTTATATTCTTCGGAATTTAAAAAAAATTAGATGCTTGATAAATTTTATTACTAGTAAATCGCGATCGAAACTAGCGTGTTTTAATAGTGATTCCCTTGATTGGCTCAACCCTCTTTGAGGAATCTTAATTAACGCACTCACGCATCGACGGTGGATTAGATATCGGTTGGGTGCGCCCACGAATGCTCTCCCGAGATATCCCGTACCCTCGTAATCTGCAATTAATCCACAGAGGGTCACGTGCCCCGATCTAGTGCCGACTCCTTTCGCTCTCTTGAGGGCGAGGGTAAAGGGACCGCGAGAACAGATATTAACAGCGAGGCGGGATTGTTTCTCCGCTACGTTGCTTTGAGAGCTGGACCGACCACTGGTCGTCATCTCGGTCGCTTACGACAGTTTAATTGAATTCGCCGACATAAGCGCGGAATTGCCACTCAAAGTGTGCGGTTCATCCTGTTGCTATACGATAACGCTGTCACGACCGGCGATGATTTGCATGTCAATGCGCGCGATATAGCGACCAACTTCACCCGACATACGAACGTCACATGAACTCTTTGATCTATCAAACATTTCGCTCTTGTTTGTTGAAGAAAAAAGTGTGTATACCAGAAAATGTATGCAACGTATAATATGCAGATATGAAACGCTCTCAAAGAAAGCTCGTTAATGAAACGTAAATTCCTCGATAACAGCTTAAATATCTTTGTACGTATATTTGTTATTAAATTTTTTTAATTATACTGCATCGCGAGGATTCAGTCAGAAAACTGAGTCTGATCGATTCTTTACGACACATCCATGAGTATTGCTACGGTACATCTATACTGATATAACAATGACCAAGTTACCAGCGTATGCTCGCAGCCGAAAAACAATAATTTCTCATGGAATAATGGCCATTACGCGACCTTAGACGCGCTAACTATGGGCTTACAAAGATGAAACCGTCTTCGCGCATCCCGTGTCTTATAGCCTCGATTTCCGTTCCCATCCCCATCTTCGTCATCGCGGCTATACATCTTCCTTTCTGCTCCGCTTTATCTGGCTTTTCTGGGTAATGTGCAGCGAGCAGCAGTACGGTAACACGAGCACTTCGTACGCGAAATGAAAAAGATTCGACTTTAACGAGCGACATCTCAGTCTTGCAATTTGCTCTCCCTCTCAACTCGCATCCTTGTTGCATATCTTGGACAGCCCTAAAGACACGGGAAAAAAGAAGTATCACCAAGAAGAGGCTTCCATCTACAGCTAATTCGCTCGCCTAACGTTCTCGAAATCCACGGACTTTTTCCGTTATCATCTTTATGCATCTCTAATATAACGTTTCAAGGCGTGCGAGCGTTTCATGCATTCGACGCGGAATAAAAATCGAGATTATACTTCTTCTTCTTCTTCTTCTTCTTCTTCTTCTTCTTCTTCTCTCTCTCTCTCTCTCTCTCTCTCTCTCTCTTACGTATCACGCGTTCGAATTCGCGCAAGGCAAGATCTAGCCGGCGACGAGAGCGGTGCAAGAGACACGGGTGGAAAATAAAACATACGGGCGGATTATACGGGGTTCTCAGGATTCGCGCGAGCACTGAGAGCCGATCGGCCGGTCTTTCCTATCGGCGACGTCTCGCTCGCTCGCTCGGCCGAGCCGCGATAAGCGTCGGTGTCGGCGGGCAATTCGATTCTGTGATAGAGCACACGTTCACGCAGGTGGGTGCGAAATAAACGTGTCCGCCGAAGTGTTCTCGCTCAGAGCGCGAGCGCACCTGCACCGTCGGTTCTCCCCAGTATCTTTACCAGAGGGGCCCGAGCGCCCACGCGGGCCCTGCGAATATTTACACGTCGTGTTTCGCCTCGTAGCCTCCTCCCTTTGCTCTCTCTCTCTCTCCCCCTCTCATTTTCTCTTTTCTCTCTCTCTCTCTCTCTCTCACCCTGATCGTTCTTCCTTCGTGCTTTCTTTTTTATAGTCTTTTCTTTTTTTTTGTCTTTTTTTGCTTTACCCGCCGCTCGCATTTTATCGCCGCTCCGCGGCAAGCGAAAATGTGCCACGGGCGGGACGCTGAGCACTTGGGATCCGAGGTAACTGTTACGTGCGCGAACGACCCGGGCTCGTAAAGTCTATTTGCGCGAGCCAAACATCCTCCGCGCTCTCGTAGCCCAGTCCCCGATCCTTGAATCCTACTTATCAATGTCTACGGTTACGAGCACGGCAATCTCGGCGAGCGACGTTATTCCGCGGCGTTTGCGTGCCGCGCGTCTTCCTCTCGCTTCGTTGGCACGCCCACGTTCATAAGCGGAGACACAGACGTCGTCCTCAGCCTCGTAAAATAATTTTTTACGCGTGGTGCACACCCGAGCTGAATTGGATATATTCCTGCGTGTGTGCTCTCACGCGTGTGCGCTTGAGATATGTCGTCGGAACGAATCTGTCTATCTCTTACAACAATATCCTCTCCGGATAGTCGTCCCCCTTCGCGCGACTCCTCCGACGCGACGCCCAGAAGAATCGCGAATCGAGAACTTCTGATCGGAAGCCGATAGTGTTCTCCGCGTACTTCGCGGAGTGTCGGTGGACTTCGCAATATTGATAGCCTCGCCGAATTGGAAAGCATTCGTAATGATTCTTTTCTCGGTCGGTTTCCTCGGTTTCTCGGCGCTTTGCGAAAGGATCGGCCGGGTGTGCGGCATTGTGACACCGTCTGTAATCCCGGGAGTACGGCTGTGATTGCTCGCGGTGAACGGGACCGCGTAGTGACGCAGGAATGTTGCCAAAGAATTGTAGGTGTACCTTGTGGGATGCGACAATAACACGAAGACACCGTAACGGTGCTTCGTCCGAACTGATTGACAATGATTGAAGGCTGCGGGGCCTCGATTCTCGTCCGGACCGCGTCAGGGTCTCAACCTTCGTGTAAACCACCGATATATATCTCCGCCGTTGCTATCCGCTGATCTGCTTCTGCCTTAATCTCGCGCGGGTGCATGTGCCGGCAGCAGAAGCGGAAAACGTCGGCCCACGCGCTCGCTATCGCGCGCCAACACGATTTCATGATCGTTCCATGCGCGTACGCGCGGTGATGCTACCTCCCATGGCGCTTCCGCTTCTCCGATTTTTCAGGCGTATTTCAAGCGTCCCTGCTGCGATCCCATATCGCGTAGATTTTGCCTTTGCTTTGCATTCGTGCCTTTTTAAGTTTCACCGCGAGTTGAGTCGAGTAAAGAATTCAAATCGAGCTTGAATTGCTCGATTTTCAGATCTTGATATCTGTGAACATTGTGCTTCATAAACAGTAAACGTTAAACATTTATATCCTTCTTGCGGTAATTTTTATAAATCTTTCTGAGTCTCACAGCAACCCAATTTTATTTATGTAATTTCATATGTAGATCATACATACGAACTGTGAAAGGAGAAATTCTGTAAATGGCTGTTAAATTGTGTTTTAATCACGCGTTTAGAAACGGTATTTATCAATGGATTTGTAATATCTCTTACAAGTGAAACAGACAGAAAATATACGCGCGCACGCGCGCGAATATTCCTGAATGCGAACGTTTGGCATCCCAATAATACCCTGCAAGGCTCGGCTTGATGGTTTCCTAACAGGGTTATTATACTGGCGCATACTGCACACGATCCATGAGCGTACGGGACCAAACATGGCAACACAAATGATGATTCACACGGGGTTCTATAAAACGGTATCTCATTAATTTCATGCGCGTATCTGATCTATTTATCATGTGTATTCTGATATTTTGTCTCAAGTAATGCAAAATTTAATTATTCAAGTATCTAATAAACAACTTGAGACTCACGACTAATTTCCTTTAAGAAATATTCATCTATGAATGATTGAGAGAAAGTTTCATTAGGCGTTAGGAATCTTCGAGGTCACTCGCTCTCTATTATTACTCACTTGAGGTCTTCGATGCTTGAGCATTTAAGAGCTATATTTTAATAATCGAAATGCCATTGCGCGCTGAATGTAATTTTCTTGACACGCATACATCTTTCGCGTGCGTGAATGAAGATCCGGTTGCGTTGTTTATCCATTTACTTGTGCAGCCAAGTGCCGACCTCCATGCGGGAGACAATAAGACGAACCCTTCTACTCTTCGAAAGGAAGTACGAGGCTTCCTTGTCCATTAACGTATCTCTGTGTGCTGTGCGATAGAAATCTGCGGGCTAGGATAAATAGTTCGTCTTTGGCTTCTATGTCTTCTTCACGGTATGTGAAGGCGTGTGGGTGCATCGTTACAATATCATTATGGTACGTTTTATAGCCATTTTTGGCTTTTAGCTGCTCTATACGTCCTTTGTGCTTTTGAACCTGTCGAATGATTCCTGAAAGATTACATTTCGATAAATGTAGTATAAACTCGCATAAGTTTTCCTTACAAAAAACTTGCTAAAGAATAAATATTGATTAAATATTAATTTAAATATTGATACGCGCTTTTCTGTCGATTCTGATAAGATGCGCGTATCGTTGTAATCATTCAGGTGAGGCATACATTAAACGGCAAGGCTACTGTTACCTCGCGTTACAAACGTTCAGGAATAACAAGTACAGCACGGGCGATCATTCGAGTATTGGAACGTAATAACGTTCGTTCGAGTCGGTTATTACATGGCACGCAAAGTTACATGCATTTCGTGAAAAAGTCAGCATAATTTCCCGAAGGGAAAAACTAAATTAATGCGAAGGAATTATTGCCGTTCGGTAATGTCGTTCCTTTTTTTATACAACTTATTCGTGATGTGTGTCATTCGTTCAGGTTGACGGTCCCGATTAAATGCGATCCCGCGCGTAATTACTCGGCGAACCACGTAATAATTACGAAAGTAATGAAACGTTCACTTACGGGGTGGTCTTTCACGTGAGTTAGGAAAGCGACGGATTGCGTAATCGTTTGTTACCTCCGGCACTGACCTGCGCAAAAAGTGAAACGAATTCCTAATGATACTCTTGGTCATCGACGGATTGCCGAGCAGATCCGGCGTACGTCGGCGAGTTATGCATGCTATTGCGTGCACGCAATGATAACGTGGCTAATAAAACACTTAACTACGCGTCGTCTCGATAGAAGATCGCGATAAGATAGTGTGCGTCGGTCGGTTGTCATCGCGAGGGTAGTGATGACAGTAGCGAAGCTAGCAACGAAGGTAGTGACAACGACGACAACAGTACAGCAGTAGTGGAAAGCGGAAGATACATTGGTCGTTTCTGATATAGCTTGTTTCCACCATTTGCAATCTACGTTTTGCATTAGTACAGATTAATAAAATTCTGTATATGATATTTTACAATTAAGATAACGTAACGAGACGCGAAACGAAATAATGGAAACAGATTACGATGAAATTAGTTGAACTCCTATTGACATCTTTTCCAAATTACGATCGCTTACTTACTTTTGGAAATCGCGTGTACTTGTAATCCCAAGTCATTAATTAAAGTTAGATTAAAGTTTCGATTCGAGCAACAGCAATTCAGAGCAAAGCCAATTGGTTAAGTCTCAGCAACAGTAATCTCTTCTATTACCGATCATATCATATTCACATCACATCTATTTCCGAGCACGCAACATTTCCCTTTACTTCCGAGCCGGCCGAGAATGACGTTGGTTGTTCTGGCTTCAAGATATCGACGTCGCCGTTGTATTCGGCTTTCCTCGTAAGAAAGCGACGCGGAGAAATCTCGGGGTCCGTAGCACTTGTACTTTAGGAAGATTGGAACGAAGATTGAGCGGTTTCTTGCGCTTCCCGGGGCGCGCGCGCGAGCATAGATAGAACAGAACCACCCGAGGAACGGTTCCGCGATGTTCTGTGTCCGGGCGGTTAATAAATTAGCCTCGTAAAACTACGGGCGCCACAAAACCGGAGACGGTTACTTCGTAAGTTCATAGAATCGCGCCGAGAAATCCGCCTCGGACAAGCCGCACGCGAGTTATCCGTAGCTCGCTCCTCGCTACTCGCTCGAGTCCTCTTGAAGATACGATTTAATTGGTAGCCGGTCTCGTCGTGCCTTTCACCTCCAAGCGCATCCTTCAGCCGTGAATTGCGCCTCTTAAACAGGGAGGATATTGTATCCGCTCGACACTCGGTACAGTCCCGTTTACGGGAGGAATCCGTCGGTACCAGGAGGAATGTTAATTGCGCTACATGCGCCACCACTTCCGAGTTAATCGGAGGTACGGGTAGGTGGGATTAATCGTCGCGAAAAGGAGATAACGATATCGCGCGTTGGAATCCACGCTGCAATCTCGGGGACTCTAATTCTCGCAGCGGACGACCGCGCGATCGTCAGTGCATCACGTGCGTGCAGACGACGGGGTTCAATTAAATCTCGCTGGAAATCCCCCATGGGGCGCGCGGTCCCGTAGGATCCATTAGGCGCAGAAAATCCAGGCACGGGCGATGCGCTGCGACGTGACGCGCGCGGGATCTCAAATTGAGAGAATTGGAGAAAGCGGTCATATCATAAATCGTCGTCGAATCGATCGGTGGCAGGCCGATCTCAAGATCGAGAAAGCGGCCGCGGAAACTGCGATTCCGGCCACGTCCGTCCGGGAAGCTTTTCCGTTTGTTTCTCTGTCATGTTCCTGCGCCCTCTCGTAATCTCGCGCGTAATGAGAGTGCAGCGAATGCACGCATACACGTACGCATATACACTTCGCGGCTTCCTGCTCTCTCGGTCGTTAAACAACCTCCGTCGCCGCCGCCGCCGTCGTCGTCGTTGTCGTTGTGTCGGACGGTATCCGTGTACCGGCGAGTAGTGGCGCATAAAAGCTCGTCCGATCATAAGTCGTGGGCGTAAAAGTGTCTACCGGCTCTCTCGGAATGTGTACGCACGTTACGCGCGTGCGTGTCGGATAAGGCGCGTGTGCACCGCGCGTCCGATCGTTTTCTGCCGCCTCTTCGTGGTATCGCGAAGAACCACGCGATTCTGTAATATTCAGAATACGTAATACAAGAGAGAAGTTTTGCTCTTCGTGCTCGTGTGACTGGAATTTCCGTGCACGAGGATCGGCACATTATGTGATTATCAATGACTTTGTATGCGATTCCCGCTCCAGTTTGATATTAATCCCGTGATTTCCATTTGAGCTCGTTTCCATTATACGTCTGTCATTATGCGTTTTATGATACTTAAAGTTTCTTACATATGTTTCATAAGACTCTATGATACTTGTGGGGCCGTACATCATCCCTGGGTAACTTGCGCTCGAAGCGGATCACATTGTGGTTCTGAGATTAACGTGCATTCCAAGTTTCCCGTCTTGGTCCAAAGTAAACTGAAACGAAATGAACTACATGTATTCCCGCTTAATCCGTCCAACGCCCCGGCATCGTGCTCGTGCTCTTCTTCCGTTTCTCCTCTCCTTGCGTCCGTACTCGTGCTTCATAAGCTCGTAATCGTATCTCTTTACGTCGTTATCTCAGGCGGAACGCAACACACGTAATCCGCCTATGCGGTCGTCATACCCCAAAAAGGACACGATCCCAGCAATGAGAGCGCGGCGGTAAATCTCAGTCAATGTCCCGAGGACAGAAAAAGTTGCGCTTTGCGTCCGCGCAATAACGATTATCGTTATTAGCCAGCATTCGCGCGGGATCTTTTGATGCATCGCACGTCTCTAATGTATCGCGTAAGCGCGTAAAAGTGTCCCGCGCGCTTACGCTGCGCGACGATAATTTAGAATCATTTAATCATGGTGGGCTAAGAACACCGCTTGGGATCCGCCTTGTCTCCGTAACCATAATTCCTCGGTAAGCGGAATATCTGCGAACTGGTTAGCTCAGCCACCGGAGTGAGTTTGTAGCTTTTAGTTCCTCTGGATGCGCTGCAATTAAGCTTCGTGCTACCCGAACGTTTTTTTATGCGTGCACGTGTATATATATGTACGCAATTAAAAGATTATATACGAGCAGATCTACAGCTCTTGGATACCACCCAGGGAAAGAAAATCAAATCAAGAATCAAGAAATTGAAAAGATCTGAATAAATGGTGCCCTTTATTAAAATCCTTATATTGCGATATTCTTTATTTAACGTTCGTTAAAATGTTCAAGTCTCTTTAAAAAGAGATGACCGATCGAATGTGATGTTGCATTAAACAAAACATCGAATTTTGCAGCAAGGAAAGGAAAATACAGGAAGAATTAAAGAAATAATTTAATAGAACCTATAGTCAAGAGAGAAAGTCTACAATTTCCGATATACTGCGCGTACACACGTAAATACGCACGGAGCTTTCTTATCGCGCACTCAAGCGGCCGGCGCATACGCACGTGTCGACTTTCCAGCCGGACGCTCGCGTCCGTCTCGGATATTAATTGAACGATTGCCACCCTCGGCTACTCATTATACGCGCTTTAATTCGCATGGAGCCGACTCGGCGCGACGCAGCGTCGCGCTCGTATTCCGGACGGTTGTTGTTCTCGTTTGCTCGCGCTATGTCGTTATCCTGCGCGAGCGCGAAACGCAACGCGACGCGAGCCAAGCGGGCAAACTCGCGCGGAAGTCCATTACACACCTCGTAATAAGCACTTCGGCC
This sequence comes from Ooceraea biroi, assembly GCF_003672135.1. Lineage (NCBI taxonomy): Eukaryota > Metazoa > Arthropoda > Insecta > Hymenoptera > Formicidae > Ooceraea > Ooceraea biroi. The sequence continues at coordinate 7,853,246 of NC_039506.1, forward strand.
GCGCGCATATTCAGAAAAACTTCCAATCGTCGTTGTATTACTTGACATTTTGAAATATCTCTGCGAGTATCGAAAGGTACGTCGATAGAAATCTCAGATTTGTTTTAATCTTACAACTTAGGTAATTTATTAAATTAAATTATTAAATTAAAAGCAGATATTTGTATTTGTTTTTCATTTTTTGTTCTGTTTAATTATTGAAGAGTACTTACATCATTTATTCGAGTGATATCGTATATCACACCGAACTCGATAAAATTGCGATAAGGACTGAAATAACTTAAAATAAAGCAGCGTAAAGCAGCAAATCAACAGTAATCTATTGCCCCTCACGCAACATGATTGTTACGTGTTTTGTATCGTAACTAATCCGGAGTAGCCAATGGACCATTGCGTAGACGCGCCTTCCTAGTAATCAGTATGAATCTAGATATATCCTACCTTTTTCTCTAAATGTCGTAAATCGAAATAGAATATAGCGCGGCAATAAAATCCGCATCATCAACAAAGTAATTAGAATGTTATTGCCGTACTTTTTTATTAGGGGGTGGTAAATCCTCCTGGCCGGTGCGCTTCTTAGTAAGCCCGACTAATTTATCGTCCATTATACCTCGTTGTTCAACGTGAACGATAACGGTGTTTCACGGAGGAAACAAAAAGGATAACGAGGAAACGAAAGCGGCGTAGAACACTCGTAGAACGCGGCTAGCGTCCGTTGCGTCGGATGCGCTACGCGGAACAGTTATGGGAGGAGATCAAGTCAATGGTGATAATTGATCCGTCGATTCTCCATCGACTCGATCAAATGGGGAAGCGCCCTACGAATGGCGAGGGGTACGCGAGGGGTACCGAGCATCAACAAGTTGGGGGAACCGCATTGCGGTGTTCACCTCGCAAGCCAGTGAAAGCGTAGCAGCAGCAGTTGGTTCCCGTTGTGATTGATTGTCAAGGAGATTGACTATCTCGGATTTATCTGGCGCGTATACGCGCGAACGTGCGCCGCGCGTAATGACGCGGGTACGAGTTGCAGCACGCGCGCGAACGGAATTACTCCACGCCATGTACATGATTATGCCTTATCGTGCGAAAATCAGTTTATCGACGGCTTATCGGATTTCCCATTAATGCCCGCGTCCCGACATCGCCAGACGAATAGCCGCGTATGTACTTACTACCACAAGCAAGTCGGTACGACAATGCTCGCTGCGAGAGTGACATAACGAACGCTCGTGCAAAGTTACGAATGCTCCTCGTGCGCGTTACGCGCATGTATCTGTATCTTTCTCTCTCTTAATTTGTGGTACTTCCTGCATATGGAAATATTTCACCCGCCTGGCGGGCGATCTCTGCCCGTTGCGCAATTCAGGGGCTAATCGATCGAGGATTTATGCGACATCGCGCGGGGCCCGTGCGCTCGTGAGCAACGAAAGTTGTAATTGGAGAAATAATGGCCCTCCCCTCCTCCCCGTGTAGTTGTAGGCGTGCGGAATCTATGGCTGTCGGTGGAGAAAGTGTAACGTACGCGTTGCCGACGCCGGATCACCGGATGATTTCCACGCGTCCGAGATTTTCTACGTGCTACGCGCGAAGCCGGCGCGATCGCGAGGCGTTGGTGCTCGACGAGCTTTTCTCGACGCGTTTCCCCGGCACCGGACCGGAAGATAAATCGGTCGAAAAGCGAAACACGCCGTTGCATTGAATTTCATTCGTGGCTCGATTTGATTTATGAAAATTAGTATCGATTTTTTTTCCCCCGTCGAACGAATCGAAACGCTCGCCCGCTTGGCCTCGCTGCACGCAACTCGAATCAATCTGCGTCCCGAACCTATTATTCAACGTTACCGCGGTCATTGGCGGCACAAAGCGCACCGCAATGCTGAGGCAACGTGACGGTACAGTTTCAGTATCGAGTGTTTGTTTAATAGGAGAAAAATTTGGATTTTTTGCAATTTCCTACTGTATGACTGTGCACCGCAGATTATGCTTCGAGCATTTTTCAATCGAGCAATTTCAAGATCTCTTGGAATGATTGAGGAAACATTCATAATCATGCTTATATTGCTTTGTATGCTTTATGTTTTACTGTTGAAGTATTAACTTTATAATATTGCATATAATAATATATAATAATGCATTATAATATTGTCAGCAGTATTGTGAGCATCGTTAATGTAAATTTGATTGAAAAACGAAAGGAGAGGAATTCGAGAATAGCTGTGAAATGAAGAAATCAGAAAATATCGTGGTTGTGACTCTGTCTGACTTGTTTGCCAGACTCGCAGGGAATCGCATTACATAACAAGAAATCAGCAATTAATTTTCGACCGTGCTTATAAACTCCGCTTGTCTTTTCTTGGAGGAAGGGTCTTAATGAATAGGTTCGAATGATGATGATCACTTTCGTACCGGTACGATCGTTTCTTTTCCTACTAATGGGTGAAGTTTTCAGGGTCGCGGGAGTGTGTGTGTGTGTGTGTGTGTGTGTGTGTGTGTGTATTCCATATTGGCTATCTTTCATGATCAAAGCAGTCACACTAGTCACTCGTTGTTACGCGAAATAATATAATAACGAAAACTCTGTATCGTTCGCCCCATCGATCTATCCCATCATAGGGCACATCAGCTGTGTCATTAGATCAATCGATATTAGCAGAGGCCGAGTGCGTCTCTCATTTCATGCACTTACAGCGCATAAAACATAGCAAAGATGCGTGTGCGTGCATGCCGTAATAGGTCGGGTCGATGTTTAGACTCTGTCAACCATGCGATTTCCGTCGAGCCGGTAATCTACATAGGCTATTATAGTTTATACGACCATCAACAGACAAACGTGAACAGTCGAGTAGAGACCGCGTTCGAAGGACGAGCTATTAACCCATTTACGTATTGATCGGCGGAGCCTTTTATTCGTCTCATTCCAGTTACTGCATACATCACCGCAATCGTTAAGCGCAAGAGAAAGAAAAAGAGAGAAAAAGATTCTCGATTATATCCGCAATGTACCCTTGCGGATAGTTGCTATACTTGAGAGTTAAACTAGGCGAACTTAAGTGGATATATAAGAATTCTAATGTACAAGCTACGTCCACACATTTACAATTAGACATGAATTTGTACACATGAAGCGCGCGGGGACTATCCTTCTCTGCGGCATTCCTTGGAGCTCTTAGATTAAGATATATTAGCCTGAAGAATCCAACTTTAGATTTTTCTAACACGAATTTCTCTGAGAATCAGTCAAGAAAGTCAATTATTTCGCGTTTCATTTTATATACCGATTTTTATGTGTAGCGCGTGCCTCCTCGTTCTGTCAGTTCGCTCGATCAATTAAGCATGTCGATGTGAATAGTTTCGGTAGCTGTTCCAAGCGCAGCAATCGCGATGGGGAACAATCCGAGAGAAACAAACGTTCGCGAGATGACTTTTCCTCTCGGATGCGGTGGACCGTGAGCGCTATTGTCTGTCCGGGGTATCGGCCAGGCGAGTCAATAGCGGTTCGCAATGATCTTGTATAATACACGATTTAATTTGCGCCACTCTCGCGCATTATGCTCCAAGACACGCAGTCCGTGTAACGTCGCGCCCATAAATAACGTGACGAGATTAGCGCGCGACGTGCAAGAGCCCGTATACCGTATATCGAGATTCATATTTCATGTTTGCGATTCGAGAATTCGCCGCGCACGCGGAAGCGATCCGAGACATTCAGCGCGATTTCAACACTTCTGTAATCATCCTGTGCGAAATGCGAAATTTTCCGCCAGGACTTTCACCCTCCATCGTGCAGCGGTCTAGCCCCGTCTCAACGGGATTAATTTTCGCGTCAGCTTCAGCGATGTGTCAAGTGTGCGGGTTACCTCCGCAATTAGCGAGCGTAACTTAGCGGGTACGCTAAGTCTGGCCGAGTTGACATACACTTAATCTAGCATCTCGTGGTGAACGCGCGCGAGCGTGGTGTGTGTGTATTGTTCTGTGCAGTTATTCAAGCGATAAACTACCAATATATCAAAGTATCACGGTTGCAAAAGATCACTACATCTTTGAGACATTTTCTACTTACGATAATGCTCAAAGTAAAAATAATAATACTGCATTTTGAGTCTCCTTTTAATTAATGATTTATTGTGAACGATGCATCATGCCTTTGTCGTTTTCAGAAGTAATTGCCATTGTAGCACGTGGCGGTGTATCTTATTTTCATCTAACTCGGAACCGCTACAATCGTTTGTCCTTTGCTTCACAATGCGTTCTAATTCATTCTGACATCCGTAGCGAATTCGTCGGCAAGAGTTTTCGTCGGAACACGCATCCGCCGCAGTCACGACCGCATGTAACGGAAGTCGTTAGTCCGGAAGACAGGGCGCGTGCGCGCGTGCACGCGCTCGCGAAAAGCGGACTACATCTGTCCGCGAGAGAGACTTTTAATTGCATAATTGCGGCATAACTTGCGCGCCGGTGCGCCCGTTCGCCGTTCGCTCGTTTCATTCGAACGAGCCAGCTTATCTTTCGCTTCCACGTGCCCCGGGTCTTGCGGCGGAGTAATTAAAGTCCGCCGTCGTCAATCAGAGCCTCTTCTGCCCTCGCTCTCGCCCCCCGGTCCTAAGGGCGAGATAGAAAGGCGCGTTTCGGCCCGCATCGCGCGCGAAAGTTCGAAGTTTCCGTGGCTTTCGCGCTCGCGAAAGTTCCCCAAGCATTTGCGGGGAAGCTCATGGGCGTGTGCCGTTATATTCGACGGAGCGAGCTTTTTGCATGGGCACCGTTCTTTCGTCAGTGAACGTCCGCTAATGAACGACGGTACTTTTAAATTCTCCCTCACACCCGATTCAGTAATCCTGGAAGTGAGAATAAATTTGGCGAATTATGAAAGATTAATTTCAATGTACTTGTTACAATATAGATTGATGTAGATCCTCTTGTTACTTTATAATTCATTAGATAATAAATCTGACAAATGTATTTTCTATAAACATCTTCGAGATAATTGAATATCAAAGGTACGTGACTATAAATGTGCACATGGAAATGTACGGAGCAGTAGTATCGTGAATAACAGTGATAATAATAATATCACTCCTTCTCTGAAGATCGCAACGATAACTCGCGATCTCAATTACGCGTCATCCCGGCGATATAATACGGTCCATTAGCGTGGCAATTGTAAAATACGATAAGAAGACGTGAACGGTGCACCATTAGCGCAGCAACTCTCTCTTTCTCACGTTATGCTATCAGCGAATCATATTTCCTCATAAATCGATCTCCGTTAAAATTAAGTTTTACGCGCGGAAAGGCGCACTCGTGCACGAATTGCCGATATATCTGGCGCATCTGGTAACCGTTCTGTCACAGGAGACCCTTCGACGGGTGCGATACGTCGCGTATGTGAAGCGCCGAGAACGATGCAGAATTAAATCACATTTGTGAATTTTTCAATTACACCCGTAGAGTCAAATAGTAAAATCCACTCGGCTCTTATCGCAATCAATTCTTTGATGAACGTGTATCGCGCAAATCACATCGAACCAAAACACACACAAACAGGTTTCCATTAATTAAATTCTATCGACAACTAAACTAGATTTTCCGATTAATTTCAGGTCAATCTCGCTACGATCGAAATTTCATTTAATCAACTTTCCTTGTCGAAAATGAAAGAAAAAAACAACGGAAAGCGCTGAATGTCCGTTGAATCGCCGCTAAGAGAGATCGATCTTGATCATCTCAAAGTGCCTCGGTCTTCAAAATATTACTCGATCGTCGGTCTACGATCATCCCGCATGCATACTCGCGGTTTAATTGGTTCGCCAGGAGGAATTCGCGCGATCTCGCACGCGAGATAATCTTCGCGCGTCTCCTCGCGATGCGCGCGTACTCGCATGCATTTTCGACGGAAACGGATCCGCGGTGAACGCGTTTAAAGTGCCCTGATGCGGCTATTTGTCTTCGTTTTGCCGCGTTCACGCACTGATAGGCGGCGTCATTAATCATACCGCCACGGCGCGATTCGCGCATCCACTCGCTAGCGTCGATACGCGTTATTATTATACGCGCCGCGGAGCGTGCGCGCGCCCATGCACGCGATGGATTAATTGCGTATCACGTCGTCACGGCGATTATAATATCTCAGTGCCCGCCGTCCGGCCGATCGGCCCCGAGCAATGTTCTGACGTAGCGAGTGCACGTGTTAGGCGAATAATAAATTTCATTCATCGACGCGCACTATGACGATGCGCGTCAGCGAGCGCGTGGGCCAATTCACCCTCTCCGTTTCCACTAATCTACGAGAGATCGGAGGTGTACGGCGACTAATCCGCTCAGATTCCCTCGCTTTTCCCTCGTGTTGCGCGCAATCCGATTCCCACTGCCGGGAAATTGATTCACTTTCGAATTAAGGCGCGATAACGAAGGCGCGTTTTGACACGCGAGTGATAAGACGGCGGATATCGATTGTGCGTACTGCACCTCGCTTACTTTCATGTCCCCCACCTTCCTTGCACCTTTTCTACAGCACTGCTTTTAATAGTTGTTCTCTTATCTCGAGTATCGATTTTACGATCTCAGCTGATTACGAATTGTATTTAAATCTGTATTTTGCATTGCAATTATTTTGTAATCAGAATCAGCATATTCTTTCTTAGCATTTATCTGTAAAATTTGTATATAAATGAGATGTGCAAGCAAGGATAACTTTTTATATAATATGTTCATATATTTTTCAATTGTATTAATTATGTCAGATTGTTTTATTCTGATATCTCTTTACATCCCGAATTAAAGAAACCATACAGTCTCTAACTAACATATATATATGTATATAAAACGACAAAATCGCATATATAAACTTTGCGCTGTCTTCATGAAATAAAAATGTGATATTTCGTAAGCCGAGTGATTCGCACATCGACTTGCGATTTCTCTGATCGAACTGTTTCTCACCACGAAGAAAATCGTAGCTCTAGCAGGCGCTTGCCCTTGTTTACGAAGGGTTAGGCGTGAGCTGGCTTATGCTCTAACGAGAACGTATCGCCGTATCGTAAAGTCACGTCGTAAAGAAGTGACAGTCGTTTAGCGATTGTTCGAAGTTCATGGCTCCGCGGCAATCGATAGTACGCGCGCGGCGTTGCTAAAACAACGAGCTTGGCGCACGGTCGGGTCGGGTCGTCGCACCTTCCAGTCTTAAGCTCCTCTTCCTGTTCTTGCGGTTCTGCCTTCGTGTTAGATAATAGATGAGACCCGATATTTACATATTTTTCCATGTCGTGCCGTGGAGACGGGTAGGTCAGGTGAGGCACGGCCTAGCACAAAGTTACACCGAGCTTCCTGTCCGTTTATTCATCTATTCCGTTTTACTTCACTTTAGTGCAGTGAATCATCAAAGGCAGGAAATTTCGGCGCATTGCTGTGCGTGTTAAATTAGAATGGAGGACTAAAATGAGAGAGAGAGAGAGAGAGATGTTTATGGCCCTTGTAAAACTGTATTTTTGGCCCCTTGCTCTTCCACATCAGCTAATTTTACATTTTTGCCAGCGATATTTCGTGTCTGTTCTCGAACGTCATGAGCGATTAACGCGTGTTTTATTAGAGGCATATTAACTCATCTACGGGATCGCCTCTTGGATCGCATTTTACCGCGGTCAATGCTTTATACAGAATCCTCTCTACGAGAGAACACGAATCTCGTTAATTAGCTAAATCCTTCTAATTAACATTTTCGTGATCGAATCGATTTTTCTAAGAAAATTTATCGTGGAATTCTTTCGAGTTAGGATACATTCAAGATTAATACCTTTTTTCTTTAATCTCACAGCAACGTTAACATATTTCATGTCTATCGTGGGATTCTACGCCGAAACTAGCTTTTATACTAAACTCGTCTTTTATACTAAAAAGAAAAAAAAGTACGGTTATGGATTTATATTTTATTTACCGTCTGGTCCCCTCAGACATCCCTTCACATGGAACACCGAAAACTTGCGGGCGATGGGCCGGAATGCTGGTGTGTTTCATTGTTCTCTCTTTTCCTGTCCTCTCTATCACGCACAGAGGCAAAGGTAATCTACATCAGACCGGAATAATGGAAAATTGTTCCGGCTACCCGAGCTCCAACCTGCTCCTAAAGCCTCCGGCATCCGTTATGTGGCGGAAGAACCAGGTTAGGCTGGGCGACCGTCTGCTGTCCTGGCGACGGGGTGAACGGAGGTTACTACCCTTGCAGACGCGGGTACACTCCGAGGCCATTTTTCACGGCCGCCTCGCTACTCTCTCCGTTGCTGATAATGTGCGCCGCGAACACCTACCACCCTCTTTTCGGGGCTCCCCGTCGTGTCTCCGGCGACGAAAGGTCTCTAGAGATGGCGAGACGCACTGCCAAATTTCTCACGCCGTTCAACGACCGACTTATCTAAAATGTTTTACATACAACGAACATCTTAGGCGATATTATACTATGTAAACCGGCAAATATCCGCAAACAGCACTCGTATTTCGTATGTTTAGGAAAGTACGAGTATTGCAAAAATTACAATCTTCGTATGATTTAGTACGATACAGAGAATAATTACTTTCATCCCTGCGATTTCTTTCCAAGACAATTTCACATTTCTTATTATGATGCACGTATGTAATTCGAAGTACATTACTTTAATTATAATTTTATACAGTAAAATCAAGGTTTCTCTAAAGTGCGAGGATTATGTATGATAAATGAAAACCGTTAGCTCGATTTCTTGTATTAAAATGATATTATTGGAACGATCGAGAGGAATGCTTTAGTACGCTAATTACGTTCGAACTCACGTGATCTAATCGATTTTTCTAAGGGCATGCTAAAATTGTGCGAAACAACTCATTATCAACTAGTGGTCAGAGCGATAGTAACGCTGATTGGTATTCGATGATTAATACCCGGCGCATAAACGCGGTGCCTCTATTCAAGCGGAAAGTTTCAAGTTTCCTCGTGCACAGCGGACACCTCGACTCTTCGACCAATACGGAAGAGGGTATCGGCAAACACTGAGGAGAAATACAACATACTGCCGTCCGATAATTATTCTGGTGTCGGGTGTCGCGTTTTTATCTACTTCCTCTCTGATATTTCATCTTCGCTGGTATTCCCACAGAAATCGGGAGCCATTCTCCGCCAGTTCGTTTCTGTTGGCGATGGCAACGTTTGATAATACACTCTGCGACAGAAATCTCTATCGATGGTCGCGCCACGTCTCCAATACGAGAAATGAGCATGTAACGAAAGCAGTAACAAGCATCAGTAATAATTCTGACAGTTACGTAATGTCAGACGTGCAACAAAGTTTTATATCGAAAATTTTCTTTCTCGCAATCTCGCTCTCGATACTCTTTTCGCGATATTATTTTCTCTTCAACGATTCCCTGAAGACGGAACGTGTTGGATATCTTCGTTCCGATTGCCTCGCCTTCGATGATTTTCATGAGATCACGTTCGTTCCGATAACTGGACGCATGAAAAATAAGAAGCTGTTGCACCGATTCGTTTGTAATAAAAACTATGTTTCATAATGTCGTTGCCTTATCGGGTTGCGTCTCGATTATTCTGACCGTGCGATATTTCAAGATCGTATCTTTGGCAATAAGCACAAAACAGAAATAAAATCATCTTTCTGATGTACTCGTAATGAAACCAATTTCAACTAATGCGTCGTTGCCATATTCAGCATCGCACTTTCCATCACTTGGCGTTCGATATTTTGAAGCAGGCATGTATGCATGTACTCGCATTTATTTGAGTTCGCAAGAAAACTGAAATCCAGTTAAATTGTTCTATTGCATCAGTGAAAAGATCAACTTTCATAAAATATTCTGCTATCAATTTTAAACATAAATTTTGTTCTGAATACGTGAATCGTGTAGTAAATAGAATTTTTTTAAATTTTTATCTCTAACAAAATTGGAAGTTTTCAATGATAAGAGAGCTTCATTATTATATCTGTCTGTAACAAAAATATATTTTTTGTTCAATAATACATATATAACACATATAAATTTATAAAACATTCAAACACAGAAAAAATAATTATTAACTCAAAACTTCCGACTGATTCCGATGTCATTTCCGATGTGATCTCTAGAGGGATGACAAGCCTTTTGGTTGCTCATCCCGAAAGCCGTACGCATCCCGGACAGCGTTCAACGCCTGGGTGCACGTCGACGCTAAGCCACGGGGAAACCGGTGCGCTGTGTGTATGTCACCGAAAGAGGTGGCGGTGGGGGCCGGCCAGCCGGTGAGTCCCCGTGGTGGGGGGCCGCAAGTAGGGTTCCCGACCGCGTCGGTGGCACTTAAGCGTCCGACGCGGGGGCATTGCCGTCGTGGCCGTGGTACGATCCGATCCGGCTGCTGTCTCGCAGTGCGCGCTGTTCTCCCTGCCGCACGTGTCGACGGTCCTCGCCGGTTCAGAGAGAGATTCTGATTTCCGATCCGTCCGAGGAGGGTACCTACCGTGGCGACAGTGAGCCGCGAGGATCCTCTCTTTGTCATTGTCCCCCTGACTCGATTGATTCGTCAGTGCTGCGAGTGCGATGCTGGACCCATGAGAGATGTGCGCGTGTGGTGACCCGGCGAAGACGCTCCTCTCGTCGACCATCGCAAGTATGCGCTGACGAGCGAGAAGACGGGATCCCCGAGGGTGGCGAAACTCGGAGGGATGCATCGCGATGATGTGCGTGATGATTCGTTCGACGTAGCGCACGAGAGGTGGACGAAGAACTGAGCAGTTTCTCTGTTCTTTTTTTTTCTAATTCATAGTCATATGTTACGCGTATATTGAGAAAGGATCTCAAGCTATCGTCGATATCCATATCGAGAATACGTGACACAATAAGAAATCGGAATTTTCGGAGCACGTTGTGCGACTGTTCGTTCATGTTCAGCGGCGGAATAGTGAATGACAGGCAACGTTTCGCGTTGGCGAACACGAAAGTTTTGTCGTAGGTCAGTTCGCCGTGATCGAGCGTCGTCGCTCTGCCTCGTCGTTTGATGACCTTCGATCGACGAGAACGTTTTGTTTCCGCTTTACTCGAGCCGCGCGTCAAGCGGATTCAAATTGGAGCGCGATCGCATACAAGATCGCGAACGTTCAGGATCAGCTTCATTCGTCTTTCGAGCTTGCCAAGCCTCGCGAACGAACGCTGGAGTTTCTTCGCGTGACTGTCTGACCAACGAATGCCATTTCTACTGTCGTCTCATCGGTGCCTGTAAATCCTCCCTCTGTGTGAGAAGGCGGATTTTTTAATTTGCGTTTAATTCGTTGCACGCACTTGACCATTACGTGATTGGACCTGGCGGGTAGCGTCGTCGTGATAAGTGTTAAATGCACGTGGTAACTGGGACTCGGCTTGCCTGGAGTTCATTCCGGAGCTATTACTGGATTATAAAAGTGCTTGTCACACTTTTAGGTAAGTCCCTTAGGTAAAAATTAGGACAGCTGTATACTACATCTCAGCAAATATTTAACCAAAACACTATGAAGATATATCAGTGTATATATATATATATTAAAGCAAATTATTTATTATATCTTATCTTGAATATTTCTTCTCTGGTATGTCAAAATTAAACATCAGAATAAAAATGAGCACGAAAACAATCTACGATTTTTATTTTATTTTTCAATCGCTCACCAGCATCATCGTTGACTTTACAACTTTAAAGCCCGACTGCATCAAAAACCTAATTACACAAGTCTGGCTGAATCATTAATTTCTCGGAAATTGTGTTGCCATCTAAGGATATCCCGATTTTATCAATTTAGTGAATATCTTTTAAGCAAATAAATCTTTTGACGTCGCCTTCAACGAGCATCGCTCGTTGTTTCGCGCGCGACCAGGTCGTGCGAGAAAGTCGATCGTCGTTCTTGCCGTCGTTCGAGCACACGCACAATCAGTGCGGAGAGTATGCGGCTCCCGCGGCATCTTGGTAACCTCTTTCAACACGGTTAAATATTAGCGGGTAACACCGATGCGCTACCATAAATCCTAGGCCACACGACGCGCCGGCTCGTAAATCGGCCCCGCGACGCGTACACTTCCAGGCGCTATTAATTAAAAGCCACTACATTCGCTAGTGGTAGCACTCCCCTCTCTCGTCCCTTCCTCGAAAATCTGCACTTCCGTGAAATATCTTTCATGAAATACGCGAGTTTAGAATTGTCGTCTGTATGCAAGACGCCACTTCTCGACGTCTGTTATGTCACTCGTTCGCAGGAATGAAATATCTTCCGAAGAAATTTTTCGCGGGCTTGTTAGGATTGAGCTCATCTTCCTGATTACAGTCTTCATTCTCAAATAGAATAATTTGTCTATTTCTTCTGTCGATATTCGGTAGAAGGAAAAGACTAATTACGCAAGAGTAGGGAGAAGAGCCCCAATCTCACTTCCATTCACGGTGTTACGCCGTCGCGGACGCACAAAAACGAGTTTGGCAGGTCGGCTGGTCGAGCCAACGTAATCTCGCTTATCTTGGCCTGGCTTGGGTGGAAATGGTTCGACGCGAAAAGAATGTCTCGCGCGGTATGAATGGTTCAATTATTTGTTTGTCGCATGGATCATGTTCGAAACAATTTTCAATTTTCAATTTTCAATTTGTGAAGTAAAATTTGTAGGTAAAACGGGAAAAAGGAGATGAAAAAATCTTTAGCAACACGAGTTGTAATAATAGATCTAAAAAGGAATTTTATTACTAATATATTTCCTTTATTCTTACAGCGATACCATTCTTGCAAGTTTTTTTATTAATTATTGTTAAATACATTAATATTATTATCAAGGTCTTTAAGTTTTATATGTAACATGAATTATGAAAAAAGATGGACTTTGAAAGATGGAAGAAAGGGAGGAAAAGAAACATAGCATATATAACAGAATGTTCTTTATTTCTGATCTTGCGTAAGTGATATACATGTATGATATGATACGTAGCCAAACAGTCTATAATATTCACGAAATGACGTGGCCTTTTGAAAATACTGTCGACCTATTTGGTGACGGGAAAGAAATTCGCTTTTCACCGTAGCGTTGAAGTACGTAGTGTGTCCAACGTTATGATCTAGTTGCCGGGAACGGTGATGCCCCAAAGAATCTTCAGCAAGTCCTTGAGGACTATGAGATCAATACCAGCGTCCTTAGCGTGCTTCAGGAGAGCTTGGAATTTCGGGTTGACGTAGACTTTGTTGACGATCTCTTGGAAATTCTTGGACTCCAGCTGTTTGATGAAGCTCCTGAATGCCTCGGAGGTCTTCAGTTTCTTCTCGTAGAGATCATTGAGTTCCTTCGATGGTAGGATAGCCAGGATGTCCTTGACGTATCCCTTGATTCCACCGGTGATTTGAGTACCGAGGACGAGGGTGCTAGGTGGAGTGAGTGGAGGCAGACCCAAGGCGTCGTTCAACAAGTTCACGATCTTGTAAATGTCGATGCCGGCATCATGGATGTAGTTCATCAAGATCTTGATCTCAGGCAGAGCTTCGACCTCGGCTACCAAATTCTTGAACTCCTTGGATTGGAAGTACTGAATCATGGTCTGGAATTCCTTGTCCTCACCATAGTACTGCAGAGTGATGGCTAAGATTTCTTCCTGGGGCATAAGATCTAAGAAATCCTGAATGTCCTTGTAAAGCTCGCCCCTGCCAAAATTGGGAATCTCGATTTTGGCGGAGGCAGTAGCCACGATGGCCAGCAGTGCCAATGCGAATTTCATCTGTAAATATAAATTTTATTGGCATTATTGACACATCTGGATCATGTATATCATTAACGTAAAAATCACATGTTAATAAAACAAGTATTTAATACATTTAATATTGGTATATAATAAAAGCTGGCCAAACTATTATATATATTACTATATTTTAAGCATCTTTCTATGGAAAATACTTTAATAACTTTTAGTATATACTTCTGATTGAAATGTACTACAGATATTAATTTTTTTAAGATATAAGCTATTACATATAATTAATTGAAAAAAGTAACTAAATCAGATAATGCTCAATACAAAAATCAATATATGTATTTGATGATATCGAAATGAATAAGAATGTAAATTAAGAAAATAAAAATAATATCCTTTTACCATAAAAAATAATAAAAAGGAATAAAATAAAATATAAAATAAAATAAAGCATAAAGTAAGATTAATTCTAAGTATATAATAATATAATAACATATTAAATATAATTATCACAAAAAAGTACTCGAAAGTATACTTTTATTTATTATTAAAGCCAAAATTATTTATAATATGAAGTGACATTTTTGTTTGCTCAGAATTACAATTGAAATTAGATAAGTCATATATGTGCTTACCTTCGAAGTATGTTGTGATACTTCCACCGAATCCCGAAGACTGATGCTATGCAATTCTTTTCATTGGCTTATATACGATAGTAGTTCTTGTACCATCTGAGGTGATAAGATTACGTATTATCTATTTGGTACTTGATTTAAAGACAAAACACTTTTAAAATTATGTAATGCATTCTGAAAAGATTTCAGATCATATTTTTGTGTTTCTGATTGCGATTTTAATTTTCAGATACTTAAAGATTATTGATAATTGCGTATGCGATGAAATAATAATGCTTTTGTTTCCTTAATTTATAAAATATTTCGTTTAAAATCTCTTTCACAAATAATAAGATATATTACTGGAATAAACATAGAAACTAACGATATTGAATCAAGTTGGATGATTGTTCGATATTTATTTTATGATATGTATCTAATGGTTTTCGTGTGATAATGATACGGGGAGCAAATAGTTACTCTTGTAGGTTTGTGCATTATAAATACTATAATAAATAAATAATATAAAAAACTGTAGTTTACAATATGTATATTAAAGAGAAGAAAGAGAGCGCAAATGTAACTTGGGTATTTTTACAAATTTTTTATCGATTAATTTCTTAGAGATTGTAAACAAATATTAGATGAAAAGATTAGATTTAATATATTATATTGCGCTTTGTGTATTATATTGGATAATATTTTTACTGCATAATGATTATCGAAAATGTTGATCAAATCTGTTTGCACTTATCTCGTTGAAAATTTAATCGATAAGAAACAGGTGTGCTATCGAATAATATTACTTATTGCTTCATGTCATAACTGCGTGATAAAAATTTCCAGTGAGTCATGTTGCCACCAAAATAGAATATCCATTCTGATTGATTATTAGTGTTAAATTATTACAATATAATAAAATATTTTGCTGGAAAAATGCTTTAAATTAGATTTCAAAATGCATTTTTCAAAAACCTTTTATGTTAGAAAACCATACCAGAATTGATTAGAAAATTGACTTTCGATTTATACAAATTTTAATTTAAATTAGTTATTAAGTTAAAAACTTATGATTAGATCTCGCGAAAATTATGCAGTATCTCGCGAATATATTGCCGTAAGAAACATTTTTATCATTACCCCGTTTAACGCAACCCACATTTCTCAATCACCTTTTTCCGCTCGAATCGAATTGCCGCTCAATCATCGTATTTTTTTTCTACGGCCGGTGCCGCGGGCAGTGTTTTCTTTTTGGCACCACTCTCCCATTTATTACGTTGTATTACATTCGCCATGAACTATCATCATCGCATTACTGGTGTTTTTGTGGCGTGCTTTGCACTCATTCGCTCGCGCATATCATCAATCTATTAAAATCTCCTTAGGTGCTATCGTTATTCTTTTTCCCTTTGTTCCGTTAGATTATGTGCAACTCAACCGCTATAGTACAAGTCCGGTAAAAATAACGAGATTTATCTTCGCAAAAATCTTCGAAAGCTTCGAACCTTTCGACTGATAGTCACTCTTTCTTAAACGATTAACCCGTCGCCGAAGAAAAAGTCGGTTTGTCTTGAATCGTTTCCGACAGGGAGAGTGCTTGCAAAAGAGAACCTATGGTATATGTGCAAGAGCGAACAATAATTTGCAGCCGTGAGAGAACGCCCCCTTCGCATCGTCGCAACGTGAAAATGTTCTCCGAGTCCTTAATCGCGCCTCGATCGTGTGGACTCGATGTTCGATCTCACGCCTCGCCGATCGTCGATTTTAGACGCTTTAGTTCCGCTTTCGTTATCGCTGCCGGGCGCGAACTCGCGAACACGTGTTTCGCTAAATGGAATAACATTGTTCCCGTTGTACGAGCGGATCTTTTGCAGTTAAATCGAAATTCATAAATGCGTTTTGCTTCCCAAGTAATAACCACGCACAATATGATAATGCACAGCGGAATAACAGGATCGTCCCATTATTCTTCAATTAATTTGAGATTTGTAAAAACAAATCAAATGAGAGAGGATATTTCTTTAATGCAGTATTATGTGCTTATATACAAAAAGAATTGCAATTTATCCATTTTTTACAATAGATTCTTAATTAATAGTACCTTAATTCGTCACCATAGATATAATCATCACCACATGTCGTTCGTTTAAAGAAATCATTAAAAGAACTCTGTCACATACACTTGTTACATACGAAGTCAATCTCATTGGAAACACTGCAAACCCAAGTACGTTATATATTATATTTTATGTTATGTTATGTAATGCATTTTACCTATAAAATAACACGTTTATCTGTCTTATTTTTGCACACATAAATCAATTAAAAACGCAGAAATACACTTTAAATGTGCAAAAATAGCAACACTTCTTACAATTAGATCAGTGAAATAACTCCGCGAGTTCACGTAAAGTTCACGCGCTTAATTTGCACGTGTTGTTCGCACGAGATCTCGCGCGATCTCTGCGTTATTTCCGCTTCTCTTCGCTCTCTTCCGATTGCGTGATCGTGCGTTTTATCAGCTGCATTTTTGCGCGCTTCTTCGTGTCCGCGTGTTCGCTTTACATGAATCTACGTAAACATCTGGACAGGCGTGAACGTTACTTCCCTATCGCATCGATGTTCAGTATTTGCGACTGCGTTTGCTCGCGATCGTATTCATGTATCGTCAACGCGATTTATTGCATCGTGTCGTAGTTAACCGGAGTCGAGCATGAACACGAACGAGCTGCCGATGTGAGAAGGTTCTGGATACATCACTCTCTTTTCCCGTAACCGCCAACCATTCATATCGATCTCGTTCAATTGCACCACTACTGCACTGCTTGGTGCAGCTCCTACTCGCAGTTTTTATCTATTATCCCAACACGAGTAACTATAACTACTCGGTAATTTATGACCGAGATCGGTAATGCTCTCAGTGAGTTGAGACTTGAATACTTCAAACGTGTTACATCTCGCAGCTTTTGAAGACATCTAAAATAATGCTTAAATTATGGAAAATAGTTATAACATATATATATTAATTTTGGAAATTACTTGTCAAGACTAACAATAAGTGAGATACTTGAAATGATGAAGAAATTGTTCAAAAATTTTTTTTGTATCACGTTGTATTAACTATCTTGTCAGACTACAGTTACAGATAGAAATCATGAGATCTAGACACGGTCATTGAAATGAATTGTGCAGAACTCCATAAAAGGATCTGTTTCACTCTGTCCGCATCTCGTTTTATTTGGACACGGTTGATGCTCGCGGCAATCGAGGGGACTCACCATTCTCCGAATATCAATTGACGAAGGCATCCGTCTAGGAGCGGATTCGTCCAGCTTTCGCGAGTTCCAGGCCTTTAATTCTACCGGTGGGTCGGAACCGACGATTACCTTCCTCCGGAAGAAAGAAACATTTTTACAACGTTGCGTTACGCGTCAAGTAACAAGTCCGGTCGCGGTTTTATTCTTACCGTGTCTAACAACTATTCGTTGTTCGAGCAGTACGTGCGGTTAAAATGTTTCAGCACACGTTTGTTATGCTAATCTGGAGTAACATATTCTTCGCTTCATTCGATACGGCGAGACGAGCACGTCAATCTCTCCAAGGGGATGACGTAACGGCTTCAGAATCATTTTTTTCCGCTTGCCTCTCCCTCCTCGCTCTCGTTCTCGCTGTTTAAGATGCACGCATGAACTCGCCGCACTGAAGCGCGTTCACTAAAAAATCAGTCTTTCGTACGTTTTCTTTCGTCTGGAGGCCCCGCCAAGCATCCTCTGGCCACGGTTTAGGGGTCATAAAATTGGCCGCGCCAGCGAAAAAATAGGAGCCGAAAACCATCGTTGGCGGAGGAAGCCTTCCGCGTTCGGAGGTTTAGCGAGACCGCGCCGGCCAATGACTGTAATTACCGACGATGTTAAAGCCGTTCCAAGAGCATTTCGCGAGCATTCTTCTCGGCTACAAAAAAGTTATTTAACGTGAAGGGTAAAACGGAGAGAAAGAGAGAGAGAGAGAAAGACGCGCGGGGTTAAACAATTCCTTTTTGCGAGTAGAACGTGCTGCAGAATGCGTACGCGTTTTATTCACGCAACGTGATAGGAACCTTTACTTTCATTTTCGCCTGGTGCGGAAGTACGCTTCGGGACACGATGCAGGAGTCCATTGACTGAAAAGTCGGGAAGTTTGAGTCGTTGCCGCGAAACGGAGCAATAAAGTTGTGGGCGGGTCGACGGCCTATGCAACGCCGGCAAAAGTGAAGAACATTTTGGGGGTCGCGTGGCTAAAATTTAATCAAGTGAAAGCTTTCTAGATTGCTGTAGGGAGACGGAAAGCGCTCCCAAGAGATCGAAATCGGCGGGCATCTCGTATTCCAGCGAGAAATTGCCTTGGGAAAGTAGTAACTAGTATCCCTTAGTTGCGGATAAGATATTAGAGTCGCGACTGTTCGGAGGTAATTGGATAAAGCTTGATTGATCTGTTTCCTTTGGAGCAGTAAATCGATTCGTAGTCGAAGGAATTATGAGGTCTACGTTTAATAAATCGTTTACATGTACGATTTTGCAAAAGCATGCATGCATTATGGAACGATACGGTCGATATTGCGAGCTTTGCAAGTTATCACCAGATTTATGTCATCTATTAGTTTCATCGTTTAAAGATGCTGTTTTCTCAGTAGAACTGAACGTGCTACCACGATACATTATTACGTAAAAATTCTAAATATATCTTTCTGGATTTATTAAAGAAAATATATCGTACAGTATAGCGTGTAGTTCACTGAGCCGTAACGAGCACCTTGCTGGAAGATAGCCTTCGGAAACACTCGTCGCCTTTATCGATCTATTAGCCCGACCATTCGCACTTCGTTCCGCGCATTTCCCACGAATTATCTCGTTCAGCCTATGTGTATCTGCCGCGATATCTTGAAGGAATACGCTATTCAAATAGGCTAAAAATGAAATCAGATCCTTTTCGACCAACGTTCTCGGCGTGGCCGGCATATCAAACGATATTCTATAGAATTGCAATATTATACATGGGAACGACTTTACATAAAATTTATCAAATGAGAAGCTTAAAATCATCTTCTTATTTTCCTGAGTCCAAGGATTTCATGTTTAGTTTATTCTTCTACCTTATGCAGTTCTCTTGCTTGGTTATATTTGTCACGAATTTTTATTTTAATAAATGAATAAATAAATGTATATATATAAAAGCTATTCTTAAACGTTATTACTTGTTTTTTTTTTATCGAAAACTTTGCATAACAAATTGCAGGAATTACTTTGAAGTTCCATATTTAAATATGCAAGATTATTAACGTATTAATGAACTTAATATGGAAGTTTGATTAAATTCATCTGGCGGTACTGATCTTGAGCGGCTTTCCATCGATGACTTATTAAGCACGCCAACCGTCGTAATTATTTCTGCGACATCCGGGAGTTATGACTTCGCCGTCAGGGCAATACGCGACAACGCCCGCGATCGGCGATCCTGTTCGCATATAATTGCACGGGAACGAGACAGCGTCGTAAATAATTTTTGTACCGCTTTTTCGTCGTCGTATTAATTCGCGATTAATCTTCGAGGCGAAAGTCGCACGTCGAGAGCCCTACTTTAATTCGCACGTGTTAAAAAAATTGCGCGCTCGTAGCCGCCCGTGTTAATGCTTTCCTGCGGAGAACTACAAGCATAATGAATGCCGAGCGCTTGTAATTAAAGTAACGATCGAAAACATTAATGTTGTCGTAAACGATGTGCGCTGGAACTCGTTCCAGCCGCGATCCATGGGAGGTCAGATTGTGTCCCAACTATCCTTCTCGCCAAGTAGAACGATTAATCGAAAGAAACGATGATGGTAATGCGATTCATCTTGATGCATTTCTCTTTTTTTCTATGCCAAGTTATCTATGCGATTACAGTCCGGTTAAGTATAGACGCTAATTAGTGTAATTGTATGTTTATGGAGGATCGTTAAATGGAAAATCAAGCTATCCATTAAAAGAGCTCCCTTTTCCTTCAATCTAAAAGACATCATCTTTACTTATCGCGACTTTCCCATTAGCATTAAATTTGCTTTAACTTTCTGTTCAAACAAAATCAATCTAAATCTAATCAAACAATGAATTCTGCCACTCGGTTACCCGAAATTTAACGTGCAAAACTTTTTTCAATATATTATTCAATATATATTTAAAATCTCTTCTGGTCTAATTCGTCGATTACGAATCTTAATCTATTAGTTCGTTTACTTTCGTTCCGAAAATACTCTTCCATTAGACCAGACAATCTTGTGGACTCACTCGCGTATCCATTTCTAATAGCCGTGCGCGCACGCGGAATGCTAATAGCATGGGCTATTATTACGTTTTTTCCGCATAACTTAGCAGTGTAACAGCGCGATATCCGAGCTGCGCGGCCGATCTCGCGGTTGTTGGTGCACGTGACGATAACGACATGTCCGCGGGGCGCGTTCGACGGTATTTACGGCGTTCTTTGCATCGTGCACCGGTACGGTGGGACGCGAACAACGTATATTACTCGAGTATCTCCCGTTGAAGCTTTCGATCGCGGCCCGATCCTTGCGGTGATTTTTGTTGGTGATGCATGCCGACCGGATCGCGTAACGAACTCGAGCGACCGCGGCAGCGTTACGCGCAAAACGTTACAGTATGTGCATTAGGCGTGCGTGCGCACGCGGCGAGTGCTGTGCGTAGAATCACGAATCTCGCGGAGCGATCTTTACGGACAGCGATATTACCGCGACTTGTTCGTTCGTTCGTTCGTTCGTTCGTCGGTGCGTTGCCCGCGGCCGCCGCACGCGTAATACCAACGATGTGAATTATCTAACGGTACGGACGTACGGATGTATCTACGGTTTACCGAGCGCGATCCCTGACGCGGGATACGCGTATACGCGCGAGTAATGCGATACGAACAATCCTCGCTCGATCTGAACGTTACGCGGATTTGTCGTGCGTCGAGCTGGAAAAACCATCGATGCGCTTGGAGGAAGATAACGTTGCGGTAATGCAGAACGCTTTTCTATGTTGGCAACAATTATTTTACGTAAAACATGACATAAATATTAATATACGCGGATTATTGATTTAGTGATATATGAGTTTTGAAATTGGTTGGGTTCTTAACTTTGGTATACACGTTTCGTTTAATTGTATTACTTCAATTCTTGCTCACGTCCACTTCGCTTCATATATCTCGTGTTTTCAACAATTTTATTGCGGGAGTACAATTGTTAACGTATGAGCGGACGGGATTGGAGAGACAAAAATAATGTACGCGGCTTTGCACTCGATGCATTCCGATCTGCCCACGGCCTGACAAGTGGCGAACGCTACCGAAGTGGTTCTACCGGAGTGGTCCTGGTGAGGAGCCTGGGGAAGTGTAGGAACGGAGATCGAAGAGAGCGGGCGCATTAATGATCGGTCGACGCGTGGGCGATGCACTGGCAAACGGCCGATTTCGAAAGGACGCACAGTGAAAAGAGCTGCATTCCACGCACAGGGACGTGTCGTGAAAAATGAAACGATTGTTATATAAGTGAAATTCAGTTTATTAAAGTAAAACACTCGCTGATGATGGTAATCAAGTATAAGAATCATGATTCCAATATCTACACGATATTTTTGAAAGATGCATTACATATCTTTCAAAATCTCGGGAATTAATCTTGTGATTGCAATTGCATAATGTTATAAATTTGGATTTTTCATTTTCGGAAAAATTTTACGCAAACATTGTTGAGAGTTTTGATTATCAACGTTAAGAATACGCGAATAAATGTTAATATTACAATATAAAGTAATGCATAAATCAGATACATGTGTAGCAAGTTGCGGTAATTCGTGAGATTACACGAGTTTTTAGGATTTACAAGAGAGAATACGAAGAATACGAAGTAGGACACGCATGGACGCTCAAGAATGCGTCTTAAATTGTCGCTGAGTGCACGCGCGTCGACAGATCGAGACGCAGATCGGGACCAATGTTTACGTAATGGTTCTCGCATCGATGACATGCACACACGCAAGCAGCGATCGACGATGATACGCGAAGTGCGCGAGTGCTATGTGAAATGTTGCACGGCACTTATTATAGATATGACGCGTCGTGTCATACCAATCGCACCGTACGATTCATGATTGAATTCGAGTGTCGGCGCTGTCTGCTGTTGTAACATTTCGAGATGATCATTGACACTCACTGCGTGCAATTGCATACGTGCACGATTGTCCTTATCGATGAAAGAGAAGTGCATTCGTTATTCTCAAAGATCATCAGTTCTTCACGAGAAGCAGAGATAACGTTATAGACTGAACATAATGCAACGTGCTGCGCTGCCAATAAGATTAACAAAATAACGAACTTTACAATAGTCACATTGTCTTTTGGTACGAATATCACGATCTACACTAACTTTTCTCATTACGTTATACCTATATAAATATATGATATTATATAACTATATATATTATATTATATAAAACAATTCACACATTGAAAGTATTTCGACTTTCTCTCTAGAATGTTATAGATTCTCTTTTCTTATATTTCATTTATCACTACGTTATTCTTTCATCTAAGGACTAATGTACGCGATATCTACATGTACGTAATGTATTCATGGCGATCTAAAAACTTCACAGCTTAAGTCTGATTATTCTGTTTGTCGAGATCGACTATCGGCGATTCCATTCCGGAAAGGCTTTCAGATCCCCAGATAAATTTCCGAAATGCCAGAGCATCGCCATAGAATGGTTAATCGGATCATCAACAAGTATGAGCACACTCGTAAAGTATCGTTTATGCGGACGATTCGACGGTACGTACCGTCGCGATGAAAGCGAGAGTATTTTCGCTGTTCCGAAGGGCGTCCTGTTATACCTGTACTTACGCCCACCGGATACGTTGGTCGTCGTTTCGCAAAGTGTACCGGAGCCGAGAAGACCGGCTCCCGAGCTTTCCTGCAGCGTCGTCACGGCCGGCCACTAGCCGAACTCACGAACGATCGTCTGCAACGATGTCCCGTGATTTATAGTCACGCTGTACATCGCACGCACTGAATATATCGCGCGTATATTGCGTATCCTTCGCGAAAGCGTCTCTTCAAGAGCGCGCATAGCGCGGAGGATGCGGGCGGCCATCCAAAGAAAATCAATCCGCTCGCTCCCTGCTCTCTCCGATGTTCCTTCTCTTTCTCTCTGTCTTTCTTCTGTCTCTCTTCCTCTACATCAGAATTCAAATTCATTTCAAAAGCTCTCGTTTCCTCCTTATTATCCCAATCGGCTAGAACGCACACAGTGAGCAGGTCGGCGAGCGTCCCCGATTGGTGTAATCGAGCGAGTCCGCTCGGAAATGGTCGCGCGGCGATCTGCTCGCCGGACGGTCCAATATCAATCCAATTATCGATATATTCCGATCGTGGCTGCACACAGGTGGAGGAGCGGTACGAGATCTTTTTTGTCGTGTCCGATCCACCGATCCACACACGAACGAAACGACGGTCAGCCGGATCGAGCTCGCACTCGGCTCCCCGCGTGTCGCGCGAGTCCGCTCCGTTTCGCCGCCCGCGCATCGAACGGAAGCGGGACGGACGAGCTAAATAATATCTGTATCGGTACCGGGATACGACAACACGGCCACAGTGGAAGTAATTGAAAGGAATGGTACGAATACAGTGCGCTCGATTTATTTCCTTTCACCGCGAATTCGCCGCGAGTTTCTCGCGGCTCGTATGACGTCGTTAAAACACCGCCTCCTGGGTACGTACGCTCGCATTGTGCGGTGGTGCCGATCTTGTGCCGATCGGACCACCGTGCTAGCCGCGTGTTCCTATAACCCTCCCGTGTGCTCCTCGGTTCGATATGGCAACCGCGAGCACGTTCCACGCCATTGTTCGCCTCTGTTTCGCAATGGCGCTGTTTCCGGTCCGGGTAATCTCTCATTACGGCCATAACGCGCTCGTCATGATAATCGCTTGTTGGTGCGATTGTGTAAGTTGTGAGAGAAGCATAGAGAGAGAGAGAGAAAGCAGAGACAGGGTGCGAACCGCGATTATCACGGCTTTTCCGCGTAACGGCCGCCGATAAATGTACCGTTCCTTCAAGATAATCGTCCATCGCGTCCCGCGTAAAAAAAAGGATTTCAAGCGCGACGATGCATGCGTTCGCCGGTTGTCCACGGGCGGCGGAATCATGGTGCTGTCTCTTAGATTTTTCAAAGAAAACGATGCTGAGGAGACATAAGGAGAGATTTTCATTTTAAGAAATAACCGTATCTTTATTCAGCGATAGCATTCACAGAAAAATAAGCAATTATGTGGAAATAAGTTATTATAAAGTGTTGTTTCCCATTAGCATAATTTCCTAAAATTTTTCTTAAAGATACTTTATCTTTCCATACATATATTCTATATACTGCACAAATAAAAGCACAAGAGAGATTGTATAAGTTGATATCAAACAATTTGTTATTCTTTTCCTTACCAATTATGTGTGAACGCTTGCATTCTTTTCAACAAAATGACAATCGACAGCTTATTAGAGGATTTTACAATAGCTGCTATCGGATCTTGCGTAAGCCCGTGTACGATCCGCTCATTGAGCATCTCTTGACATCTCTTTCCTAGGAAAAAAATAGAGAGAGAGAGGGACATTCCGTCGCCCATCGTACTTCTGCCGCGAGATCATTTTTCACGAGCACATTGTGTGAAAATGCGGAACGCCGACCCGCATATCGCAGCACAGACGAGTCACGAGTCCGTCGACCTCTTCCGTGGGAACGTTAATGCTAGCGCGCGATGGATCGCGGCAATCGGTTATCAGACCCGCGCCCTGCGTTGCTCCGTTTCTCTCTCCGTGCGTAAAGAAATCGATGCGTGTACTTAGCAGTACACGTCGCCGTATCTATTCGCTATCGGCTGTCGAACGCCTCCTCAGGGCTGCTGGCCGTCAGTGGAGCACCAACCGAACCCTTCTCTCTTAACGGCTACGCGATGTGTTGCGATGAGTCCGTGTGGAATATTCAGCACGGAGCGTAACCGTGCGGAATATGTGTGCGGGATACGTGGGTACGCACGTGTATGTGTGCGGGAGGGAGCAACGTGCTCGCTGATTGCTGCCGTGTGTTACAGTTATATTTGCCGGTAACTGGACGTCTTCTCGTCTTTGCTCCTCTTCCTTCTCCACCTGCGATCGTGCATCCGTATCGCATCGGGATTTCTCGCACCCGCGCCGCCAATCGTCCTCCTAATTGCGGCCGCGAGCGTTCATTAAGCACCGCTCGGTGCCCCATTTTCGTCAGATCCTGACGGGGAGTCTGGCGAACGCTCACGTCTCTGCGCATCTGCAGCAAAAAGTAACAGCAGGATTGAGCAAGTTGAACATTTGAATGGCGATTGGTTTTATGCAAGCTCAATGTAACAAGAACGTATGAAAGATATGTCCTCGAGGGGTAAATATTAAGTGATTTCGATGAGTTCCCCTTATGTGCATTGCCCTCGTATGTTCGCGTAATGTAACGGGCTTCGAATCGGCAGCGGATCGAAGGATGCTTGTAGCCTGCGGTCGGAAATACATTACGGATGACGACGCTGGGGAAAAACAACAGTACATCCGCCGAGAGACCAGCATTTTCCGACGAGATATACATGTACATCGAGATCTCTTTTTCTTCGCCTCATCGAATTGGCGAGATGCGGCGAAGATGATTTCCTGTCATGTCATTCTGCAAAGCGGATTCAATCAGGGAGCACGCGGGGAAGTAAAAACGCGACGCCGACGCCGCCGATTATAATTAAAAAAAAGGTACAAAGGAAACGCGCCTCAGCAGTTTTTGATTTTCTCATCAGCCAATATCGCGCTTGCGATCCGCCAATAACGGCGCGCTTAATGTCAGCGCGCGTGCTCACGCGTCGCACCGCTGACAAATAACGGCGCGTTCGGGTAGGCGAGCAACATGAATCGCATCAACGTGTTCGTACAAACCGCCTCGATTAATAACGCTATCTCGGCCCTCAACGAGTAGTTTGTAAGAAATGCGCGCGCGCGCCTGCTCACGGTTCAGCTTGTCGGCCGATGCGTCGCCGTTACGGTAAATGTGGCTGTGGACAGTGTTGGTGCTTATCGTGGGTAGAAACATCATAAGAAACTAGTCTGGAAGAACTTATCATGCGTATCGATTAACATTCGATACATTCGTTTTCGCGTCTCGCGACTGCCGCGTCAAAATTTCAAACGGAACGCACCTCCTCAACATTCCCTCGCGATTGAGGTAGATGGGGTGCAGTTTATCAGAAACAAAGACCAAGACAAGTCATGACTAATTCACGCTAATTAGTTTGGCGAGTTCATGATCCGTGATCATTTGTGCACACATTCGCCGCGACACTCGCGTTCGTCATTTTTCTGGATGGCACTAATTAATGCTTGGTTTTCGCTCGCGTTCTGTCGCCAGGCCCATTTGTATCGTGTATATCAAGATACGCCATCGTTTAGTCGGGCGGCACTGTCACGGAATAATTTTATGACACTGCATCTCACGTACCAGGGCCTTCGGTCAAGCGTTTCCGTCGACTCTCCACTTTGGCTGTTGCCGCGCGCGCTCGTTCTCTACACACCACCTATTACTCCCGGGAACTGTCGCGATTTATCAGGGAAAGATACATTGTGCTTCAATTGAGGGAACAGAAGCTCGCCCACGGCCGTACGGGACAAAAATCGTTCTCTCTCTCTCTCTACCGTAATAACGTGTCATATGATTTAAAGCGGTAATATGAATGCAATTTGCATGTTATTTGCTTGTTCTTGTGTAGAATGCGGTTACATCGGGAATGACGTGCAATAAATATCGACGTAAATAATGGACGTTGTAATGAGTCGCGAAAAGTCACGAGTAAATTGCAAATGTCGTTGCGGAATGCTGTTAACGTTGCAAATCGATAAGTAGTAGAGTAGCGCGCTAAATGCGCGTCGTTGGTCCTCGCCATTATTAAGTTGCTTTACGTTATTCCACGTTTTACGTAACGAGCTGGATATTCGTGATCATTAACGTGTAACGTGTCTGAGAGCGGTTCACGTGATGAAGCCAAGTGAGTTGAACGTGTATTTTTAATATTATAAACTGCCAGTTCGGAGGAGTTGATCGTTCCCTTCAATTTCCTGCGCAGGATAGACTTGCGCTGCGACTCGTAACTTCGAGGCGAGAAACTTTACTTTGGAGCGCAGCCTCGCTCAGTGCTTATTGTCTGACCTTACACGGAGTGTTCTCGTCGCCGCACCACAAAGACTCCTTTCGCTTAGCCGCGTTATTGATGGCACGCCGTCTCGTAAAATTATTTTATGACAGTGCACAATATATAACGGTTTTCCATTTTTGGAGTGTCTCTTCTCCGTGCGAAACCGATCTGTATTGCGATTACAACTTATGAATACAGCGCGCGTTGCCCCTTACATCAATTCGCACGCGAGTCTGTTATTGTTGCACTTCTGACGCGTATAATCACGAGCGATTCTTTCACGATCGCGCTTAATTAGCTTTTGACGAAATATATTATATCATTACCGTCTTCAATATCACATACACAGTTCCAGGAGAACGGTCGAATGAGAAATAAAAAAGAGAAAAGATGCAATCGTATCAATGCAATTTATTTTTTAGTAACGTTTAGCTATTTTGTTCTTCATTATCTCGCATATGATTAATGCACGCGGCTAGAATTGTAACGGACGTACAAAATTTAAACAGTTTCTCAGCGTCTTATCTAGTGGTTATAAATCTCCCATCGTAAAGTTCATACGTCAATTCGAACGTGTTGAGTCAATCTTTTCACAAGTCTCTCTCTCTCTCTCTCTCTCTCTCCCCCTCTCTTCCCTCCTCTCCCATTGATTGTGCAGTATCGCGAAAACGATTTTTACGGTTACATATCATCGCCTCGCGCGATTCACGTGGTTCTCCCTTTCCCTGCCGCCTCGAGCAGCCGAATCACGAATCAAAGATCCGCCGCAATTTGTAAAACGGCTATCGTAGCAGCCGCATCGCGGATTTGCAAAGCGCTGTACTTATTGTCTGACCTTACGCGGAGTATCTCCTTCGCGCGCCGCCACAAAGACCTCCTTTGTTCAGCCGTGTTATTGATTGCACACCGTCATAACAGCGTTTTTAGCCTGCGGTCCTCGGCGCCACGGTGTGTCGCTTTTCTCCAGAGCCGTCGCGCGCACAAAACCCCGAACAAACTGTCCTCCCTTGCGACGCGAACGTCGTTACGTAAGAAAGCTATTGTTCCGGATGTCATCTTGTAAATGATACGTCGCGAGTCAATGATCGCAGATTCTCTTCTTTGGTGATGCTTGTGTATTTTATTTTGTGTATTTTAGCGAGATATTTCGAAAGTTTTAATATTTTTGTATAATAATAAATTATGTGAAGGAATCGATGATATCTGAGATACAGAGAATTTACTGCATCTGCTTCTAGTTTGCATTTAAGATGCGTGCAACTTAGAACCCGGGAGGGAAGACATTATTTGAACTTTTGCTGCGAATGCCGCAAAGTTTGATTCTCGTGCTTTTTTGCCATCTGTATGACAGCAACGACGTATCGCGGGTCAGCGGTCGTGCGTTTCTTTCACGTACAGCGGTTCAGCGACCCGGAGTCGCCCGGCAGTTTCAGATTTCGCAAGCGAATCGAGCGTTTGCCCGGCCGTTTGCCGTTCTCAGGTATGCGATAACACGTTGCTCGGCATTTGCGTGTCACGTTGTAATGCCGTAAGTGCAGGCAAAGGGGGGGGGGGAAGGCCCTCCGGCTAATCGAAGATTAGCTCGCGATCGACACGAGATCAGGAAAGTGATCGATGGAAATCGTGAACGCGCGACTCGCGGCGCGATCGGCACTGCAAAACCGATCGGTCGGTTTCGTTGCCGATCGAGAGGCACGTAACCTGCCGATTGTACTGGATGCTGCGAGCTCTGTAATACACGATGTAATTGGTGACACAATCGAGAAACAGGCAATCACGGAACAGACCTAGATCAAGCATCTTCGTTGTCGATCTCTGGCTGGAGCAGTTTCTAAATTTGGATACGTGTGTATGCGCGTGAGAAGCATCATTCTTGTGACGGAGTATTAATTCGCAAGCAATTACAGTAGAGTCCGAATTATCCACCTCGCCTTATCCAAACTTAATTTTTTGAGTTCCTTTAGTGTAATAAAATATTCTTATGTTTATTTGATGAAGATTTTAAGAAGAAAGAAGTGTTGCCTTATATGTATAGAGTTTAAGACATAAATACAATTTCTATTTAAAATACATTTTTATAAAATAAAATATAATCTCGGTTATATCCGACTTTTTCGATTATTCGACCTACCATCGGTCCACATTAGGTCGGATAATCTGAACTCTACTGTAATTCATTTTTATCTCACGTGGCGTGTAAGAATCAATAAATATTCTATCGCGGCTTACATAAGGATCGATTGCATGATCGGCTTTGGTAAAATTCAAATTTTGTCATTTGCAAATTCGTTGCCGCCGTGCAACGGGGAAAGATTCGCAGGTGGAGCTTCGTTGTCGCCGCAACGGAGAGAGTTGTCGGTTGACGGAAACCGGTTTGCGTATTTTTTATGCCCGCGCGAATTAATAAAGTAATTGATTTGCGCGACTCGGTGACATTCTCCACACTTTGCCACGCCGAGACGCGATTGAGCGAGATACTCAACATCCGGCTCGCGAAAAAAGCTTCGCGGTCGACACGTAAGACCTATCGGATAAACAGTCGTTCGCAGTTTTATCGCGGGCTGTCGCTTGCCACATAATCGGCACCGTTTCGTAACGGGCGTGTTAAATATTACGCGCTCATTAAGCGTTACGCCGTGTACACGTGCCACGGCGAACTGTCATCCCGCGGACCCATTAAAACGTTCGATTACGCGACTCGCTCGATGCCGACGTTAATCGGCTCGCTGCGTTTCACGAGCGGAATACCGATCGCGTTCGGATCGCGGATGCAATCACTCGGGAAGTCAATCCGTCGTTGACAGAGCTACATAGCCGGTAGCTCGATAAAGAGATATTATTTTTCTCGCTACCAATGTCTTTAATTAGAAGAAACCTTTTTCCTCGTTCGCGATACATAGCGTGATATTAAAGTCGTCCAGTACGTTGCTGACGTAACGTGCCTGATTTTTGAGGTATCTTAAAATAGCCGGCATTCACAAACAATTCACGGCACGCTTCGTTTTTTCTCTCGAATGACTAAAGAGCTCGGTACCGGGAAAATTTTAGATCTCTGCAACGTCTGAGACATCAAGTGCTCGACGATGGTAGTTAACATTTGCACGACGCTCGACTCCGGGAGTTTACACACGCGTTTACACGGCGGCGCAAAGTGCATCGACGAATGGCCACCTGTGTCCACACGATTGGTAACAAGGCTCAACGGGAAACGCCGTTCCTTCCACCTGCGGGCGGAAGAAATAAAAGATATAAAAAAAAGAGAATCTACATTAGTCTCTCGAACACGGCGTAACACATGCTCACTTTTTTACGGTCGATAAACCGTAATGAGCCGCGTCTCTCGATGCAAAGCAACATAAAATAAAAACGATTACGACAGGCTAAGAGTTCATTTATAATTGAGGGAACATGTTTCTTTCTGCTTTTTTTTTGCACTCTTGCCTTGGTGTATCTCTGTGAGAGGAATTATCAAAATTTTTTACTGAAGAACTTTTCGATGAGCTTAAGTCAAAGACCGCGCACGCTTTTTTTCGGGTAATCTCGTGCATTATTGATCTCAATTTTCATGTGTTTTTCGTCTTATTAACTTTTTCAGTTAAAAGTGGATTTAACTGTCAATTGATAAGAAAAGCGCGCAAGTTTTTAATGAGAAGGACAGGATAATAGTTGACTTTATGGGCAGATTCAAGGAAGGGACAGCTGCACTTTCAAAATTACACAGGAAGGGCAAGAAAGCGTTTAGATTACTAATAACGCAGAGCTCCTCTCGTTCGTGTCACGTGATGCTTACATTATACTACTTCATTCTAAATCTCATTGACCTGCCGTACACAACCGTAATAGCTATTCATGCGCGCGCATACCCGCGTATAATAGCCGCGGATTCATGAATGAAGCAGACAATTCGAGGGTGGGCGTCCCGGGAAGAAAGGATAGGCCGCACGGTTTGGCCTTTTTGAGGGCCCGGCGATCAGTAATTCATGCGTACACACAAGGGCACCAGACAATGGATGGATAATCGAGGCGCGCACATGTGCACGATCGGCTGCAGCAACTGTGCGGCATAGGGATCAGTATCGTTGCGCGATTCAACGAAACGCGACGCATTCGCGAGCGGGAAAATTACTTAACAACCCCAATTACAAAAAAGGGAGATGGAAAGGGAGGGAACGGAAAAAGAAACGAGAAGGAGCAGCACGATTCCATGAATGCCACGATCAATCCGGCGATAAGACGCTGTCGGCCGCGCAACGACCGCGCAACTTTGCGCAACAATGGATGAGTGTTGCACCGCGCCGGCTCTTTGTCGCCCGATCGGCTACCATGCGAACACGATACGGTGCAAAGACCGCGTGCGGCGCGTTCACCGACAAGACAAAGATTGTTTATCGAGCGCGTCGGCAGTTAATGGGCCTGCGTCTGAATGGAGCGAGCGATTATATTGGCACGTAATCGCGCCACAAGGGGAGAGACAGCTCGAGAGAAACAGGGAGACGGAGGGAGGGATAATGTACGGATACGCAGGGATATAATGCGTACGATACGTCTGAGCTTGAAGATTGATAGCAGTCGATAATCGAAAATCCGCGTTTCCCGTGGCAATCGCAGACAGTTGCTTCGGTTTCTCTGCTTCTGCGGGAAAAATGCGCAATTCGAGGATCCAAAAGTTTTAATGACTTTTCTCGACCTGCAAAAAAATCTGCAGTTTGAGAAAAAATGCAAAAGGAGCGGAGAAAGAAAGAGAAAGAGAGAGACGCGTGAACGTGCGATGATGACGGCGTCAGGCAGATCTCCCTTCAATCATCCGAGAAAGACTGCACGTTATTTCGCGCTGCACGGACATCCGCGTCTATTCTCGTGCCCGTATCTGTATTCTCGTGTGTCCAGATTCCTCGAATACACGACTGCCGCTCGCATTGCTTCGATAGGTGCTTTTTTTATGCGCCCCCGTGCGTCGCATGTGTACCTACGTAAGCGCGAGTGACTGAATAACTGTAGAGAAGTGAGAGATATACAAAAGCAATGCGGTACAGTATGAAATTGGTGGGCGGAGCGGAGAGAACAATGCTTGTGTTATGCATTGTGTTCGGGCCGAGTGCGCCGTGCGTATAACAGGCCGCTGGATAAATAGAAAGGTAGAGGGAGAGGAGAACCGCGCTCGCGGCATGTTGGCTTATTAGTTTCGTACTGACAATGAATGACACAATTTATCTCAATGGAATCGGAATCGGTTGCACGAGGGCGTTATTTACTTTGACGTTCCTATTACATCGAAACGCTCGGTGGAGCGTTTGTGTGACAGGGTCATAAGGAGCGATCGAAATCGGTTACGAGCCAATTTCCAGCCGCTGGAATTCTCGTTCGTCGCCGTGCGCCGGTACGTCGTGGCGGTCGAAAGTGCCCCTGACGATTATAAATGAATCCCTAATTGCGACTGTTATCGTGCGATGGTTTAACGTTCACCGTCGAATACGAATTACGTACTCGATAATCACGTCGCCACCGCGGCGCCTCGTTTACGTCGCGATAGGCGCGAAAATGAGTGCTCTTCGGAGTGAGTGCCGGTCGGCGCGCGAGATGTCGGCGTGCGCGAATTTATAGACTAACGGTATAACCGGGCGGCAATTTGCGGGATACTCTTGCGCTAGGTAAGACTCGCGCAATTATCCGCGCTTCTCGACGAGAGAAAGAAGAGAGAGAAGAGAAATAGAGAGAGAGAGAGAGATTGACTTTTCTCTCTCTTTTTTTCTCTCCGAGGAGCGAGGTTCCGCACCAAGATGGAAAGGAATCAGGGAACACGACCGAGAGCCACGGCGAGAGGTGGCGGTTCTCTAATGGATAATGAGTCACGCTAATTGGAAACGGACTCGGCGAGAATAGTTCGGTTACATTCTCATGGTGAACACGATCCAGCGATGCGTGTAACCGTACGAGAGATGGCGAATACGATACACTCCGCCGCGCTCGTGCTACATCGGCGCGAGGAACTCTGGATGCCGACCGGGGCTCCATGAGAGAGAAGTTGCGCAACTTCCTGTCCCATTATTACGTATTGTCCTGGTGCTCGTCGTGTGCACTGGCATTCCGTGCCTCGCGGATAGTACGTCGCGTTGCACACTGATGCTGCTGCACGCGATGCATCCGATCGCTTTCGGAACAATACGCCGCCACCGGCGCTGGAGGCTCGAGCGGAGGCACGCGCGCGACGTTGTCCGCGTGCTGCGTGCGTACGCACGTGTGTAGAGTCACTCTCTCTCTCTCTCTCTTGTTCTTGTATCGCTACACTTATTACGTATACGTCTCTTACTTGCGCACTGTCCCGCGTGGGTGGATTACGTCGAGAGTGCGGCATGCACTTTCGGTGCGTCGCGACACGTCGTGACCATTTTTGGGAAACTCGTTCTGCGTGGTGTTCCTTCTTTTGTGAGCGCGATAGACTGAAAGGTAGTTTCTTAAAGAAGAATCTTTATGATTCCAAGATATATGTATTTTCTACAGATTATTATCATGCTCAAAACCCAGTATGATATTTATATGTATATACATCTCTAAAAGCATTAACGTGTAAATATCAATATTAATGCGATTTCTTGCAACATCAGTGCACCTTAATACCAGCAAATAGTGCTCGCTCTCGATGTGATTGTTCGCGCGCAGTAAGCGGGATACGTAACAGTTATAAGAAATCACTCATGAAAATTAATTACTCAGGTACTGGCGTTCCGCGAAAGATTCGTGTTCTCGTGCACTCTCGCGTCGTACTCGCGCGCTTATCACGAAAGGCGGTAATACGTGACGCCGCTCGTTCCAGCTTATCGCACATCCAACAGGTAGAGAATTCATTTACACGGCCGATCGTAATTATTATGTAATCAACGTCAACGTCGCCAGAAGCGGCGGACAGTGAAAAAGGCGGGCGTCGGACTCGAATTGATTTCCAATAAATCAGGGAGAGGCCATCGACGGCGTCTCTTAGTATGCGCATATTAAACGCGATGCAACACAACCGTCGTCTATCCTCTCCATGCGAAAGGTGCCTTTATCGACAATTTATTCCGTCGCTGATCTTTCCTCGCACGCACTCGTTTCCCAATTAGATCTAGTATCGCACGCCGCAACGATTTCCGTGAGTGCGAGGCGAGAGGTGTGCACGCGAGTTCCTCTCTCCTGCTGTCTCCCTAGTTCTCTGTCTCTCTTTTTCGCGAACACGCATCTGCTGCTGAGCACGCGAGTAAATACGTCGTGCATGTCAGCGACTGACCGGGGACCAGATAGAAACACGTGTACGCACTTGCTACCGACGTGTTAACGCGATTTGAGACCTCGCGCAATTTGTCGCCGAGTGTCTCGTACGGCTGTTGACGGTTACATGCGCGATCGCACATGGAGCCGCGCGATTTAGCGCTGAGACCAAGAGAGATGCGCCTCTCTGCGTTCTATGTATCGCGATAACAAAACACCGTCAAACAATTCGGCGAAGCGAAAGGAGAAACTTGAGGAGGATCTCTTTTCTCGTCACTTTGATATCGCTGTGCATTATCCGCGAGAACGAGATTAGATGAGACATTAAATATAAATTATGCAATCAATTAAGTTCAAGGAAATTTGTATTTATTGGTCGAAGAAGCGGGATTAAAGTCTCGATTAATATTGACGTTTCAAGCATCACTATGCATCTTCTGCATTCACAAAACAATGTTGCATCTTGTTGAAGTGGCGCTATTATTATATATATAGGAACACCGCGGAACGCTATGGTAATTTCGCAGAACTATTCGATGCAACTGTGCAGGAGCGGCAATTGAACCAACCGATACGGGAAACCCGGCGAAGACGCTAAAGAAAGGGGACGTGCACCGAGTGACTAATGCACTTTGCATCGCGCGCGGGTCTCCGTGCGAGCAACGGCCGCTCAAGCATCGATAGTCGCTTATCTCCTTGCCATTTTCCCTGTGCAACGGCCTTTAAGGTGTCCGTGTCGCTGACCAGAGCGACGCGACTGTTACATAGCCCTGACATTTTTTTTCCGTGTGCACATACGTGCGTGGGAAACCGTTTATTCGCGGTGCCAACACGCGTGCGCTACCAAATCATTACGCGTCTTCACACGAACACACATATACACGCACGTGTTCGCGACTACATGCGACAATGCATTTGCATAAGCAGGTTGCACGGCGTGAAGCGTGAACCGTCCACGGTGGACGATCTATTAATTATACATTCCCGCGCCGTCTCCTACTGTGATACCGCTTTAATCGCATCGTGAGGCGTGTTACTGAACTGCGATATTATACTCAGAAATATTCCATGATGCAAGTGCGGCTCGCGGAACCGCTCGTAAAGAATATACTGATTGTCATGCACCGCGAGACGTCGTGGCAAAATCGATAAAAACGCAGCAACAAGGCCCAAATATAAATGCACTCTCACGTTATTCTTTTGCGTGTAATAGAAAAAAATGGAGTCGCGATTATCGTAATTTGTCGCGTGGCAATACGCGGTGTTCACGATCGCGATGGTGCTTGTACATTAATGTGTCCCTCTCGCTCTTTCTTTCATTTTGGTTGGTCTCGATGATGCATGCCGAACATGTCTGAGGGGAATCGTGTAATCGCGGACATTTTATCTATTATCGGTTGACTTCTTCTTATGAGCTGCGCGCCGCAAGAACGTGCATGCGCGCGGTTTGGTATGCGACAAGCGGACAGAACCTTTTCAGAGCGTTGGCGCCGATACCAAACCGGTAGAAACAGGTAGTCCATCTACGTCCCCGTGGTGCTGCATGACGACGGCTACGACGTGTCCTGCACTACGTACCGTGATTTTATGAGCTCGATCGATTCGACGAATCGCTGGTACTCGACGAGTAATACAGGCTGTTTTCAAACCTACCGCCGAATGCTTTGAGAATATGTAGTACCTTAGAATTGAAAATTTTTTTCAATAAAATTATTTTAGCGAATTAAACGGTATATATTAAGGCATGAGCAAGACAACTTTTCGGTTGCGCGCAACTGCGTGAGATTTATTTAATGTTGGCGATTGCAGAAACGCTGAGAGAAATGTTTCCTATTTATATTATCTTGTTACAACTTTTAAGCTCAGTGCTATAATATTAAAAATGTGTGACTATGTAGCTTTGCATTCAACAGCGTTTTATTTAATTTTATTACTCGTCAATATCGAGCTGTGCGCACTCCGTATTCATAAAGATACAGATTGTAAATCGACTTGCAATGGGTTCAACGGGCGATGATGAGTTATACGATGGACATTATAGACCGATAGCGGTAACAATAAGTATTTCGCGCGTAATGGAACGACACGTTTCGACACGGTTCTCTCGTTGGTATGCGAGCTCGTTAAATATGTTGAATCGTAGTCAAAGGGTGCCGTGTGTCGATACGAGGTCAATAACACCGCGCCGATAACGAAGTGCGAGGGCCTGGGACTCGTTTCTCTCCTCTCTCGTTGATTGTCTCCGACTCCGAGATGCACTTCACCTATTTCAGAACACGTCCGTTGCTGCGCGCAGCCGATGCTGCTTTATCTTCGCGTGTGCAGACCGCCTCTTCTTGATGTGGCCCCGATGTCGGTGAACTATAAAAGCGGCCGGTTGCGCGTTTTCGCGGTCGTCGTTTGAGAGCCTGAAAGCAAAAGTCGCCGTCAGACGTTCTTATCGTTTTGATTTACACGTTTCTTGCTACAGGGAGAGATTTCTCCCTTCGTATGCGCAATGACGTACGTACGCGCTCTTTGAATATCGTTGTGAAGCTATTGTCTAGAATTCTGAAGTTTAACAACACGCAATGCATTCTTGAGACTTAAGTGCTAATTGTGTGTTGATGTTCTTTCTTTTAACTTTTCTTTTCCACTCTCGATATGTCAATTCTTCACAAACAGCTCGCATTTCAACTGGTTATGGATGGCGCAAATATTTCCTCAGCAATTCACAAAATTGCAAGGTGCCTTTGTTCATGGTCCATGGAAAGAGGGAGGATGAAGAGAGACAACAAGAATACGTGGCGGCATGCGGTGTCTTGTGCTCAGGAGGAGTACCAGAGAATTATGTCCTTATTGTATGTTAATAGGATCCCATCGCACACACGAACCCCTCGTAAAAATAGCACGCGGACCCTCGCCGCCGAGTCTTTCCCTCTTGATCGGTATTTTCTAGTTTGTGGAACTTGTATCTTAGACATTCGACCACGATCCAGAGCAAGTCGCTTTGTAGTCCACCGATGCTCTCATTATGCATCATTGTGAAAGCCCACGATCTAAATCCGTACCGAGAGACGGATGATTTCCTGGAACCGGAGCGTATTATTAGGTCGAAGCTTTTTCTCGCTGGCGCCCGATGTATCGATGACGATTGGCGTTTGTGCTTCTCGCCAGATCGATTGACGATTCTTGAATAATAAAATGTACGTGGCATACTATAAGAACTCAGCCGATTTTCCAACTATCGCCGTTCTCTTTTCTACTTTTCTCCTCTGTTTCGAGGTTCATTTTCTAATTCCTTGGCGCGTACGTGTTTCTGACAGTGGCATTGCGCCGTGTCATCTGCGGCTCCAAACGCAGCCGTATGATCCCGAGGTTTATGCGCCTAACACGAGAATCGGGTTCAATGCCAGCGCGCGAGATGAGAGCGGTTGTATTTAGCTGAACTCGCTCGCGCGTGAAGCCCCGCCATAACTCTCGCGTGCGATTTTTAGCACGGTCGGTGGAATATTGTCTCCTATTTCGGGAGCGGGTGGTGCAGCTTCGGCCGATGCCTCACAACGCCGTACGCATCAACGCCGCGCTTTAACGAGGTGTAATGCGCTGTAACGTATGACGCTTTACATAAATTCCGCTGTGACGCGAGAACACTCGCGGCCGCCACGCAAGTCGTAAGTCATACGTTTATGTCCTCCTCGAGGACCGCTCTTTTCGGCGACGTGCTGCTGCGCTCGACACATGTTCGCACTTGTACCCCCGCCTGTTTCTTCTCGTGGATGATGAGATATTATGATGCACTCCCGAATTTCTCTCCTGACGGCTGAACGACTCTCTCTCCTTCTCTCTCCTCTCTCTTTCTCTCTCTCTCTCTCTCTCTCTCTCTCTCTCTCTCTCTCTCTTTTCAGTATGAAACTTTGCTTGACCGGCAAATTACACGATCTCATTCGATTCGGCAAACAATCATTTTAATGTTTGGAAAGTTGCACCTCTTAAGAACGCTAACCGGATTTATTTCCTGATCCCCTGCCTCTTTCTCGTGGAATGGCCACTTCTGTTGTTGTTTTTTTTCTGTGGCCTTCGACTGATCGACAACTCGGTTTCACCCTCGGCGGGAATTATCGATCTTCGAAAGTGGGCGTGTCGAAAAACGTGCTCTCGATTTTGGTTTCCACGCTCGGGTTTTACGAGCCGCTCGTAAACGCAATGCAGCGTTGCCCCCTTCAGTCCTGGTCTTCGCGGTATTACTGCGTACATACGGCACTTCTTGTTAACGTATGTCGTAACTTTATCGTTCGGAACCTTGTGACGTGAACAAGACTTGTTTATTACGGTAGCGAGGTGTGAAACAATGTTTGGAAGCCCGTCAGAACAACTGTGCGTTTTGACTTTTCATATTGGATGTTAAAATCATTCTTTACGGTGTGTGTGAAGCTGGCGTATCATTTCGCGGAAAATCATTAATTATTGAGAGTTCTGGCTCCCTTTTTAATAGTTCTAGAGTTCCTGATAGGTTAAACACATAGTTCTGGCCATTAAAGCGAAAAAATCGCATAGTGCAAAGTGAGACGCCAACTTCACGCAGCGTCTCACTTTGTCCTGCGACAGTTTCCGCCATAATTCCGGCTAGATTTTAAAAGATCTACAGTTCTACATGAGTTCTAGAAAGAGTTCTAGCGAAAAACATTTTTTTCATCTTTTTATAATTATTAAAGCTAAAAAATGTTTAAGGGAATGACGACTGGTTAATTTCAGAGAGTTCTGTGCTTTATGAAATATTTCTCGTGTAGTTCTGAACATATTTAACCATTTTCCAAAGAGTTCTGAATGCAAACATTAACAATTATTTAATAAAAAATTTTTATCGTCCGAGAAAGACGTATCTACGGAGATATATGTGAGACGCTGGTCGATTTTCGAGAGTTCTGTGAAGACTAAAATATTTCTCGTGTAGTTCTGAACGTATTTAACAATATTCCAAAGAGTTCCGACCGCAACCATTAACAATTATTTAATAAAAATATTTTATCGTCCGAGAAAGACGGATATACAGAGATATGGGTGAGACGCTGGTCGATTTTCGAGAGTTCTGCTTATTTTAAAACAGTTCTCGTATAGTTCCGGACATGTACAATGCCTTTCCAAAGAGTTCTGACAGGAACAACGATTAGAAAATTTTTTTAAAAATTATTTCACCCGAAGAGTGGACGTTTTCGACTTTACCAGTGAGACGCTGGCCGAAATGTCGGAGTTCTGGCTTTCTTAAAATACTTTTATAGTTCCGCACATACTTATGATTTTCCTACAGAGTGCTATGTATGAGAGGTGCATAGAACTCGTAGATACGTCTTTCTCGGACGATAAAAATTTTTTATTAAATAATTGTTAATGTTTGCATTCAGAACTCTTTGGAAAATGGTTAAATATGTTCAGAACTACACGAGAAATATTTCATAAAGCACAGAACTCTCTGAAATTAACCAGTCGTCATTCCCTTAAACATTTTTTAGCTTTAATAATTATAAAAAGATGAAAAAAATGTTTTTCGCTAGAACTCTTTCTAGAACTCATGTAGAACTGTAGATCTTTTAAAATCTAGCCGGAATTATGGCGGAAACTGTCGCAGGACAAAGTGAGACGCTGCGTGAAGTCTCACTTTGCACTATGCGATTTTTTCGCTTTAATGGCCAGAACTATGTGTTTAACCTATCAGGAACTCTAGAACTA
Organism: Ooceraea biroi; assembly: GCF_003672135.1. Taxonomy (NCBI): domain Eukaryota; kingdom Metazoa; phylum Arthropoda; class Insecta; order Hymenoptera; family Formicidae; genus Ooceraea; species Ooceraea biroi. Next base: position 7,893,759 of record NC_039506.1, read on the forward strand.
TTAAAAAGGAAGCCAGAACTCTCAATAATTAATGATTTTCCGCGAAAGATACGCCAGCTTCACACACACTTCTTTACGCTGTAAAAGGAGAAAGATTAATTCGATGTCACAGGCGTCTTTTTTTAATCGCAAATTTGCATGTAATTAAAGATGAGTCAATTTTAATGTTTCATCATTGTATTGATCAAGAGGTACGAAGCCAACTGATAGCCGGAAATACATAATACATACAATCGTTGCAGAATGTAACTCGATAGAAGACGCAGGTTGCTTTGAATAAGCATGAATCGTATTATGTAACAAGTGGGTGTAATCGGATGAAGGCACTATCCGAGCGAAATCGTTGTTTCGTCTTGATCATTCTTCGAGAGAGGATACAATTGTCGCGCCTGTGCAGTTTATAATGTAACTTAGGAGCACGAAAGAAAACAGCTAAGCTTGAGAGGTGTAGGTGGATTCCCATTAGGCCGGAATTCCATTAGACGGTAGCCGACAACTGTACGATAAATATTGATGTCCCTCTAGGAATATCTAATACCTTTCCGTGTTGAATTAATTTGTCTTGCATGCGTGATGTAAAAGGCTTGCATAATAAGCGCATCTTTACCATTGAATGATTCCTTTTGCCACACAAGTCTCGTAGAGCGCGCGATATTTACAGAACTTTTTATAATTCTGATAAAAGTTGAAAGAAGTGCGAAGCAAGAAAATTTTATTTGTTAACCATTTCTGACAAATTTGTAATTTTCATCGTAAAATAGTATGTATGTATCTACAATTTCTTTAAATTCAATCTAAATTTTCAGTCAAAGTTCTTCACGCAATGCATGCACGTTTGCTTACGTACGCGATGTGACTGCTATTTGTACCTTGAGATACATAGAATACATGACGATGGTGGATTCTTCGGGTGCAGCGTCCTCAAGGCTACACCACACTTTAGCTAACTTTAGCTTTATTCAATTTTTCAACCGGCTCCTGAGTTATTCTGCGGATGGCATTCTGCCAAGGATATGCATTTACTCTTCGAGTTATTTTCGTATTTTGAACACTATGTACATGTATACCGATGCACCTTTACGCGGCATTTTTATCGAGTAAATGCTTTAGTCATCGTAACGGTTAAAGTATACTCACGATGTTGACATATATCTTTCGCAATTCCTCGCGCTTTACAATTGTACCTTATAAATATTTATAATACGAATTATATATCGATCTTTTTCTTCGTATAAGAGAAACAGCGTCTTCTATAAAATGTTTCTTTCTTGTTTCAGGTATGTATCTCAATCGTATTCTTGAACGATCTATCAGCAGCGATCAAAGTGAGTAATAATGTTAAACACACATGAGAGATTTAATTCGATATGTGGCCGTGCAAATTAAGCACTCGAAATAAATATCTCGTATATTTATATCAATATTTGACGAAACCTTTTATTGCACAATATATGAATAAAAGAGACATCTCGTTTTGTACACTGTGTTACACATGCAGCGAACATGAAATATTCCATTTGACGAAGACGTGCTTTTATTGCTACTCCTGTGGACAAACGCGACACATACAGCGCTCGGCGGCGCACACCGAAACGACACATATTTTATGCGTATTTTACGGCATTAAAAAAACAACTATTACAAAATTGCACGCATGGCTTCGATAACGGCCTTTCCCCGAATGCGTCGGACGTATCGTAAATTTCGGGATATCGTTTAGGTGTATCTCGCAACTACTCGCATACTTTACTTGACGAATCCTCGAGTCCTACATATTTTGCACACGGTTTTATACAACTGGGTCAGGTATAAAGAAAAAAAAGGAAAAATGGTTGCCCCGAACGGTACCACCGCCAGCGCTCGGCCAACGGTCGCCGTCTGCTTTTTAAGAGGCAGTAACGAGCCGTCAGAGCTGCTTGGGCGTTGATTCGCTCCGCGATACTTAGGTAGCGGCATCAACGGCCCTTAAGACAACGTTCGGTAATCCGTGTGAACGGCCATTACAGCTGCTAAATTGAACAATTGCCGCGACGATGGGATCCCGGCTAAACACCTTCAGTCTCACGCGCCTCTCTTCCCACGCGTTAAACGCGCAGCCGGCTGAGATGGCAACCGAGACCGCTTCACGGCTTGCAAGCTTCTCTTTTTGCCTTTTATTTCAAGCATCATTACTGTAGTATCATTTTTCCGCGATTTTTTTTATTAACGGAAACAGTCAGCGGCGAGGTTTTCGCGATTGAATATGCATAATCCGATGTATCACGTCAGACAAAAATAATTCCACAATAATTTCGAGTCCAGAATGCACAAGCGGACTTCCAGCAGGGCGCGATGCATTTCGCTTAAGCTGTTAATTTCGAAGCGTCGCAATTGAGATTTATTTATTCATGACAATTCTCTCGAGTGAGGAAAATAATTTTTGAAAATGTGTCAATAAATTCCACTTCTCAGGAACGTGGCGTCAATCTAACAAACGGTCCTCTTTAGATCGCGCGACTGCCGCACTTGAATGATCGTGGCTTATCGGATCGTTCTCGTGTTACGAGTTACGGCGTACGCGAGTTGAACGAGCGCGTTTTACGAGACCGAGTCCCGTCTTTCAGAGACGCGGTCGGCAACAATTCGAGACACGGTCGCCGTGGCGCAATACACGAATGAAAATTCTTTCCTCATGTTTTATTCCACGGACTGGCTGGGCGGTCCGCGCCATCCTCCTCCTTAGGATCGATTGCTAAATACGCACGGCACATGTATCGATGCCGGGCGGTGCGTGCCGATCCAATGTGAAACGATAATGAATAGTGCGGGGCGCGCGAGTCCTCGAAGACAAACAGTGCGAGGAAGAAAAGGAACGGACCGGCGCGGTACAGCGCGATGAGACGCTGCCCTCCGCGTGGTTCCCAGCAAATGGATTCCGTCATGAATATGTATCGGCCGCTCGCATAACTGAATTCATACGGATACGGATCACGGGGATACGATGTATAGGCAACGCTACATGACGGAACGGAAGCGGAGAACGGATCCTGTTCGGAACGTGACGCGTGACGCTCTTTGTTGAACTTGAGGAACGTCATCGCGATCGGAAAAGAGGCGACACGGTTCTTGTGCGGCGCGTGACTGTATTTCCTACAGCCGCTTTTGTACCGCGGAACGATCGAGCACGGAGCCTGGATCTTTGTACGCGCGTTTGTTCGGATCTAATATTCGCTGTGGCTCCTTCGCTGTTGCCTCTGCTGGCGAGCGCGATACGACTCAAGTGATGTGAATTACAAGATTATTATCTCTCATGTTCCGCACGTAAATAATTATCCTATAAACTAGTAGGATCCTTTGTCAAGCAGAATGTTTCGTGTTTGTTACGCGGGGTGTAAATAATCAGGCCTGCAGCGGCAGTGAATATCGTCATTAAGTTGTTGAAGGATTTTAATTTGTTTCGCGGGTAATTGATACTTTCTCGCAAATGAATTATCACGCGAAGGACTGATACGTAAAGTGAGATATAACACTCGCGTTCACTTGCAGTTTATTACCCCAACAATAGGTTTAACAGGCGATAAGTTTATTACCCGAACGTTTCATTGCTGTTTCGCCTTGCGCGAAAGTTCTTGACATTCGATACGCTTACGTAAAGGGGAGCGAGTGGTGCATTACGGGCGTTAGTTTCCGCGGCGATGTCGGTCGACCAGCTGATAACTTTCCAGATCAAACCTCGATCTTAACGCTTCTCTGCGGACCAGTGGTGCAAGCGCATACTCGGAATTTCGCGGAGATTATTACTGAGCGAATTACGCGCGCGGGGTCCACATGCCGTAAATTTGCACTCTTTATGGCTCGAAACTGGCCGGTAGAACGTCCGACAGAGATTTTTATCCGTTGGTGGTGCCATCATTACAGTGGTGAGCGATGCATTATATCTAATCGTTGCAATCGCGGATAAGAGACGCCTGAGACGGTTACGTTCTGGCGAAATAAAATTATTCGTGTGACGACATTAACCTTTGAGTATGGAAAAAAAAAAACGGAACAGTGAGTGTACTGGTTGCCACTAAATTAGCGTACTTTCTCTCAACCATATGTTCAAAAGGACAAAGTAGGAAGAACGGGGCGGTTCTTCCGTGTCCAGATAAGTACAGCAGATAAGTAACACACCTTGGTTCTCGAGATTTACTTTAACGAAATTTGTAGAAAATCCACATTTTGTCGTTTCTTTGTTGTGTGATAAGAAAAATTGCCAAACATTTTCTAACCAGTTTCTAATAAAGATGGAGTTTTAATTAAACGTTTTCTATAATAGAAAAGTTTTGTAAATTTATTAATTAGTAATGAACTTTATGATTGATATATAAATGTTACACTAAAGTATAATATATTCTATTCTATTCGAGGTTGAGAAAGGAAACAGTAACAGAAATTGGTCACGCGTTCTTTGTAAGAGAACCGTTCATGAATTTCTGTGCGGATATTGTGGGAATATGTTTCACTATCAAGAAATTGCAATCTGGAGCTCGTTTCACAAAAATGGTACTTTACTACCATTTAAATTCGGGCAGAGATGTGTTGAATTAATATTTGATGCAGAATGCTTTTATAGAAACAAGCTTGTCAGTCTTCATTTTCTTATTTTATCACTTCTTTATTTACTTAAGCGTTCTATGCAACATTCTTATTCTAACAACCTTCTAAATCGAAAACTGACATTATCATGATACGTATCATTGTAAAAAACTAAAAGAGAATAGGTGCTCTTATTGTTTCAAAGAGAGTAAAAAAGAGAGAGGAAGAGAGGGAAATTGACATACGCGGTTTGCAACATCATCCAACGAAAGTAACTCATATTTAATGCATGTTGTTCGACGATAAATTGGCATTATATCTAAGCTATTAATTATCTGGCGAGATTATTATGCGCTGATTGTACAATAAAGAGTACGGTACAACTGCGGTACGATCTTTCGTTCAGTGTTTATCTGTTGCTGAGCAGCACCGTGAAATTGTAATATTTCCTAAGTTCGTGTATTAGGGAAAGTAGTAAGAGAGACGGAATATATATAATATGCTATTGCATGACAATCGCGCGCGAAGTGTGGAAAGTCTGGTTAGTTTGCAGTTTTACAACAGAATGCTCAAACGGGTCATCATATGAGCAATACATTGTCTACATAGACATTCTTAATCATGTACTGTAATCGTAAAATCAGTCAATACGATCGTATATTATGTATTTAAATTCTTGTAAAAACATTGAAGGAATTTCAATACAGAACTTTATTATGAAATTGTCGAAATCTTGTGCATCGTAAAAATTCAAGTAACGGTTTGCCTGTCCTGAAATTTTCCCTCTGAAAACGCCGACTCAGAATTCCACCCAAAGACCTGTCGTTAAAACAAAGATCAGGAAGTATTGCGACGCCTTATCCTACCGCGAGAAAGGGAAAATTCCGAAGGGCTGGATGCCTCGAGTCCAACGTCCGACGTAACCTACGTAAACGCGAATCGTTCGTCTGCGCACGATGCGGCCAACATCGATGGCATAACCGACGGCGAAGACCCTTTCGAGCTAGCCTTCGGAGGGGTCGCAGGGTCGGCGACGTCGTGTCTCTGTTTTGCAACGCGTAATTACCGACAACGGGCAGCAGGCACGCCGAGCGCACGGCCGAACGAGCGAGCGAGCGAATGCGCGAGCGAGCGCGGCATTAGGCGGATTTTTATGCGAGCGCGTAACGAACGGCGTTTTGCATATTCTATTCTGCGAGTAGCAGCAGTAAGAGCAGCAACAACTAGTTGTTACGAGCGCACTGTGTGTCTCTGCTCGCTGGGTATTACGCATTGTCAGTATGCGCTATGCTGTTGCTGCCGTTGCTTCTGTCTGCAGTTGCTGCTTCTGCCGCTTCTTCTGCTGTTGTTGCTTCGTCACGCGCGACGAACTGGAAAGTGATAGTTCACGGTCCTAAAGATCGTCTTGCGATCGGGATGATCGATGCGAGACGTGCGCGCGCTCGACGGATGTGCACGTCGTCGCGCTTCAATCGTTTTCTGATTGAAGACGCTGGTGATATACCGCGGAGCGCGGCTGAATGGAGGCACTTTTTTCTCAGATTCATGGTTTAATATCATCACGATTATTTCCCGTTGATCAATGGCTCGTCGTGTATACCTGTGATTATTCCCAACCGTATAGATTTCAATTTGATTTTATTCGCTTCTATTGTACGCTGACGTGGGGTGCGTCATTTATTTCCGATGGATTCACTCTCCGCTACGGTATAAGATGAATAGATCCCTCCTGGGAATTGTTTCACACAGACAATTGCACATGCATCGCAACACGAACGCATCTTCATTCAGCACTATTAAATTCAAGGAACAATTGTTAATCCTTTATATTGTTGCGAACAACAAAATCTATATAACATCATATGCATTTATAAGCAATTTTCATCAACTATGATGCGCGATACAATTAATGTTTCTCTCAAAAATTACGCTTTTAATAAGATTTTATAACACAGAACGATCTTTCGCGTTAATTCGCTCTCGAATTAGTACAGTCCTCGCGAAATTTTGATAAAACTTACCTTTACTCGCGCCGGATGCTGTGTCTCATTGGCAGAGCGGTGATACGCCGCGCGTTCCCGATGCTCGCCGTGAAGGTAGCCGTTATCGTTTCGTCGAATCACGTAAATCACGTACCGTTGTAAAACGCGGACCAGTTCTTGCGTGCAAGTCTGATGGGACGAGCGCGACGCGTGTACACGTGGCGTGCCACGTCGCCGCGATGGAAACGCCGATGCGGAAACGGGAATCGGGTACCCCGGTGGTTACTGATCCGCCTATTCGTTGTTGCAAACGGTCCACGTGGACATCACGTTCCACTGAACGTGGACATACCGTCGATAGTCACGGAGATACCAATACGCTCGAACGCTCGCGAGATAATTTCTCGCGTTATCTTCGCAGACTCATGGAGCACACGACGCTTTGATTAATGGTTTTATAACGTATCGCGCTGGCTGCAAAATGTTGTAATTTTCCGAGTCCTGCTCCTTATAACCGATAACCCGACAGTTCGATAGAAACCGAAAGGAAGGTATCGGTCATTCACACACGAGTGCGATGCAGACGCGTGCGAGATGATTTCTTGCTTCGCTACCAGTACGTACTCGAGAATTTATCGAGGCGCATATAGGGTCTTTGAATGGGCTCACGTGACTTCACGTCGCTTTCGAAATATCGTAAGTTTCTAAACCTCGACTCTTACGAGGACGCGTGACAACCCGGTGGATATATGGAAAGCATTATGATTCAGGACGTGGTACTCCACGAAAACGTCGAGCGTTCTCCCGAACGTGTTTTCACCGGGATCTTGAAAGACTTAAGTGCTTACTGATGGCTCTCGCGAGTGTCCCCTTGCGTGGTTCTCACAGTTTTACGATGTCGGCGCTCGATCTACTCCGACTCGTACAACGACTCCAACAACGTGGACCTGCTTAGTTCCGATCCGTTCTCTCTACGAGCCACTTGAAAACAAGGCTCGAGGCATATGTCTCTCCGATGCCGGCATTATTGCATAGTTAATGCGCTGAAGGTGCGTTTAGCGTAATAGATATTTTAATGGTACATCGTTGGTGGCCGAAACTCTCGATTGCGCTATATATATATAATTTATAGGTGTAACTCTGCGTGAACTGGCAATCAGATCTCACGCTTTATTTCGCCATAATGATAATATGTATATGACCGCGCAGGGGTCAACTCCGTGTAGTACATTATTACAAAAACGCGCGCGAACGAAATTCGCATTCCGGGGAATTAAAATATGGAAGCGAGTAAGTTGGGTGAGTTTAATGTATTACCGTCTAATCTCTTACTTCCAACTTGTCCGCTTGAAACGTACAGATTTATTATGTTCAACTCGTAGCTCTTGAACCGGTTTCGCCCGCGCCGCCAATTCGATATTAGCATCACGTACTGTTTCCCACGGATATATCTGTCGGATGAATATAGGTCTATCGAACTATGCGTGCACAATATCGCATCCTTGTAGGAAGCTCACCGAGTTCGTGAATATCAGCGTCGAGATAACGGCAACGTAATAGCGCACATTTTTATTCAAACTCTTTGTACATAACGGCGTATCAAGAATATTTCGTTTTTTTTCTGTTACATCTCTTGTTACATCTTCTGTTACATACACCACAGTTATGAACATAAGTTCATATTTTCATAATGTGAATTGGAAAAGAACTGCATGATCGATTCCATCGAGCACATGTTTTTCTCCCAATAAACCTTATATTTAACCCACATCGTGTTGTTTTCCAACGCTGTGATGATATTCGATAATCTCTACTTATTTGTGCTAAGTAGGAAAATACACTCGTATCCGAAGTGACTCGGATAGAGATCTATAGATCCATAGGCATCTATTGTGATGATTAATCGGGGCGGCGAGGCAAGTACAGTGGACTAATTCGAAGCCATTTTTCATCTCACGGACGATGTTGCAAGTGCAACATGTTACTGGGATACGTGCTGTGTGGCGATCGACATGGTGTGCCATGGGCGTGTCCAGTGCACTCGGAATCGTGAAGCACTCTCGAACTTGTCCAGTACGTGATCCTGGCGGGATCGCTCGATCTTAAATACATGTTCACGCTTTTCGTGGCTTTTCGCTTTTGCGCGCTTGGCTCGTCACGATCTGGCGGATAACGGCGGATATATGGAATTGCCACTCTGGCTGCGACGAACGGGGATGTCACCTCGCGCGGACCGATAATGAATCTCAGAATCGAGATTGGTCACGTAGTTACCGATGTGCGCGCGTGTATCGTGGATATCGATTTTGAAAATTACGACGGTAATGTCGCCCGATAACTGCGTCTCCTTCCCCGCGCGCGATTTCTCCCAGGAATCGATCGGACTTCGTCGGATCACCGTGGGATTGAAGATTCACCTGTGGCACTTATTCCCCGCTTCTCCACCTTCCTACGTGATCGCACCGGCAAGAGATCGCGCCCTGATACGAGAGAGGCTTCACGCAATTTTGAGAATATTAAATTATCTCGGTTTTCAACACTATCTTGTTTTGCAATTTTTATCGTCATTTATTATATCAGATTTAGGATTAGACGGTGAAAATGGGAACATTTTACCGGCGTGATCTTTGCAACGGTTCGTATCTAATAATTATGGAGTGATTGGCAGTAGCCCTGGCACCCATGAAATCGTGTAACGAAGCGCTTAAATATCATGGGGTTAAAAGTACAACGCGCGGTACAAAGCAGTCGATACATTTTCTAAGCCAGGACGCAGAGGCGAATAATATCCATACAATCGCAAGTAGAATGAATAGGAGGCAGATCGCATCCCACCTAATGATATATGATTAACTGTTTCGATCTCCGTTGATTAATGGTTGAGACGTATCCAAGGGAAATACTCGTGACATTTAATTATTAATTTAATTTGCTCGTTAAAAAATGCAAGATTGCATGCGGATGGATGACTTATCCCTAAAGACGGAACTTTCTAAAGACACACAAGAAAGTGATATATTCTTCTCGTTGTTTATAGACATGGAGATAGACGGGGATTTATGATTCCATATTAATTTATTCAGATTTTAATTAATTTTATTTTTAACTACAGGTTTTAGTATTTCTTAGGTTTTAGCATTGATTTAAGTTTTTAAGCTGTGATGTGGTCACTAAAGATTATAAATAAAGATTATGTGGAAATATTTCCGTATACCGCCTATATAAAATTTTTTAAATTCGATAAGATATCTTAGTTCTAGATAGACTTGTTATGAACGTGGCTGGACGTTCCGTTAATCCCTTAGATCAGAAGCTTAGACTGTGATCGGTGCAACGTGCGGAGTCCGTTAAATGATTGCACGGTTTCAGATTTTGCCGTATAAATAAATAGATAAATATGCATATATGTATTTTTATGTAAACATGTGTATGCACGAAAGCCGCGGGACCATAGAACTATTATGGGATTGTCACGCCGATAGTGCAGCGGCAGCAACTGCATCGTCACCTCGTCTCTCCCTTTACCATTCGCTTTCTCGATCGCGTCGTGGTCGTCATTGTCCATGCTATGTCATCGTTCATGACTCCGCTGCACCAGTTTCCCTGACCGATTTCGAAGTACTACGAACTCTCGTCTGCGTAACGAAGAGAAAGGAATAGAGAAAGAGAGAGAAAGAGTGGGACTTTCGAGACGGACCCGTGAGAATCACGAGAAAACGGTATACGACGAGAGAGATACAGCATACAATCGGTCGCGAATATTTTCGTAGATCGTTAGAGACGTGGTCTTTCTTCTTTCTTCTCTCTTTCTCTCTCTCTCTCTCTCTCTCTCTCTCCTCTTCTCGTGGCGCGCCGTTCAATCTCTAATTAGACCCAGACAATGGGAAGTATGCAGCGGAGATAATCGCGCGCTTTGCGGGCGAAAGAGTTTTCACGAGATCTGTTTTCGATCTCTGGACACACGCGCGGTCGCGTGCACTCGTATCGTACAATGCACCCTCTGCTTAAGGATAGAACGTCGCAATCACGTGCGCGCGGCGACTTGGCGAGAAGGCGTTTGGGCTCGGCTCGAGGAAGAGGGATCGGCGTGCGGAACCGTCGGGAAATGCGACGGTGTCTTACTCACTTCTCCGTACGCCGATTACCGGCGAGCATCGTCCGCGGGAACGCTTTTTGCGAGAGGAGGCGAGTTGAAACTTTCTTGCAGAAGCGAAAGATTGCATTGGGTGTGCCCGCGCGCTATCTCGCTCGGTCCGCACGCTGCAACCTTTACGTGATGCGCCATCGTGGAAGCGGAACGATCGCAACTCCGGCGGTTTTCCACTTCCATTCTTGCGCGCGCGGAATCGCACCGGGATCTCTCGTTCTCTCGGGCGTTCGATGTCCTTCCCTCATAAGACATTCATATATTCGAAACGATCGCGAAGCGTTCCACGGCTTCTCGGAAGACTGGCATTAGAAACCGGCCACGAGGACCCATCGAGAGCGAACGCGCCCGCTCTTCTCTCTCGTTTCTTCCTCCTTCTTTCTCCTCTCCTCCCCTGGTCTGTAACCCGGTCTCTCGGAGGCTGTGTTTATCTCACCCGGGATCCCACGCTGGCTGGGTGCCTTTCGTCCTTTGACCCTCCTCTCCGTTCTACGGGAAGGTGGAGGAGTCGTCCCTAGGACCGGTAGCCGCGGGCGCGATCGAAATCGGGGTGTGCGGGTGGCGAGAGATTTATCGCGACTCGATAATCCTTTTTCGGAACCGCGACGCCCTGCGGTATAAATATCGGTTTCGGTTTTTATGGAACTCGCGAAGGCTCTAATTATGAAAGCATCACCCATGCAGAATCATCAGATATCATCAGGTACCAAATGTGTCTCGCATACGTGATCACGTTGATTAATGAACTAAATCAGATAAATATCTCATTAAACAATAAATTATTCTTTTATACTTTTTCATATGAAATAATGTTTTTTTATCATTTGGAATACCTATCTATACCAATATACCGATACTATGTATTCGCTTTGATCATAATATCTTAAACCTCCTGCATAATTAAGCAATGATTTGATGAGACAACAATTGCACGAGCATATTCGTATAGATCAATGAGCCGTCAATCAAGAGAATTCCATTGAATTCTACTTGGCGTGAGTATACGTACGCCTCAGGTGTTTGTGAGAAAGCGTGTTGCAGTTCAGCGTTGCACTTGGCGTCACCGTAACATCTGCGGTTGATTGATCAGTAAATAGGCGGGTGAAGATTGCCATTCGGTAAATTGGTTTTGAGAGGATGTGTAAACAGTAGGACTCACCTTGTGCGTTTTCATACTTCCTATTTTTGTTTTGCGCACGATTAAAATTAACGATGAAGTAGAAATCATGCGACGCCTAAGTATACTCAGAATAGTTTTGTACTTTAATATTATCACTCGGTGAGAAATTATGCGTCCGTTTGTTCTTTGCGTATCGCGAATCAGAATAATTCAGAACGGAAAAGGAAATCGTTATCGGATCTGGTGCATTTCGTTAGCGGTTAATTAGCTTTATTACGTTGTTTAACATTTGAATCATCCATGTGCGAGACCCAATCATATACGAGTACAAATAATGAAATCAATTAATTATATAAATACATATTTCAGTCTCTTTATTTTAGATGGGAAATTGATGTCTATTATTGTGACTTTAATCTTATATTTAACGTAAAGTATAACTTTACGTGCAGATCTCTCCATAAGAGAGGGAAGAAATTAATAATTCAATAACCATGTGTTCATTAAAGTAATGAAGGCTCGATTTATGTGGGAAAACGAAAAGAATAGGTCGTTGTGGAAATTGATCTTGAATGTAATCGTACAATTAACCGCGAACAAATCAATTTCACGCGATTCTCGTCACGCGGTATGAAACGACAGACGGTCTCCATCTCTCACGTTACTATTCACACACCTTGTTGCGATTGGAGGAGATAGCCATGTTCCGTAGTTTTCGTAATTATATTATATTACATATTATATATTGATTAAGACAGGATACGTTATGATACATACGAAACTACAGACCAAATCAGAAATAGGTATACAAAAACTGACATCCAGACATGCAAGATAGAAAATGATTATCCGCGTTAAAGCTGCACAGCTTCCTGAAATCGTTATCATTTCGAATACTCGGTGACAAGTTAGCGCACGTTCACACCTGTTTTATCGAAAGTAGGCGATAACCTGAGCGCGAGGCGCGGAACAGCCATGGTGCGAGCTTTGTACCTCAGTCTTTAATAGGCACAATAAGAGCAACTCGTTATCGATTGTCGCGGAGACTATGGAGAATTCCGCTTAGCGCGCGAGAGAGTCAAGGCGCGATCCGGCGCGTCGTGTTTAATGTCACCTGGCGCGGCACTTGGACTCGATCGGCCAATAAAGATGCGATAGGGGAATCTCGGAGAAAGCGGCCTGTCTCGCGGTACGTAGCTTGGCCGCCGCAGGGGTCCGCGAATGAATATCGACGAGAAAATGAGGGAAGCGAACGGAACGAGTCGCAACGATCGCCGGCGTGCACGAGGTGTCCACGACAGCGTTCCGGCTCTCATAAACACACTATGCCACTATGCTGGCCGCGAGTTCGCGAACACTGGCGATCCCTACGGAAAGTAGCCCGTGAGAGAAGCGATGCAAGCACGTCCAGAAGAAAAAGAAAAGAAAAACTGCTACGTTAGCTCGGAAATTGATCGAAGTGGAGTTACTAGTTTGTCGGAGAAACGGGGAAAACTGCTGTTAAATTACAAGCGTTTAAAGGCCATTGCGTATTGTTTATTGCTGTGTCATGTGTCCGCGTCGATATTTATGGACGCGAATTTTTCCGAGTTTTTATGATGATCTTATCGATGTTTATTCAGTCTCAGTGACTGTAGTCATACAACTATTTATCTCGTCGAACAACTAGAAAGAGACAAATTGCCCAAGATTAAAGTTGAGTACAGTAAAGTATCGTTTTGCATAAATTTTCCGAGGCTCGCGCCTCGAGTCGGTTTTATCACAAGCTATATTATTCCGCTAATGAGTATCAAAGTCTGTGACGATGATTTCTTCTAATACTTTTAATAAACTTTAATTAGACACAATTTATCGTTTCCGGAGAAAGTGCGGTTGCAAGAAACCCCAACGGAAAAATAACGGCACCTCTGACTCCTGGGTTTAATACTTGCCAGCTCCTAGATTTTATGGCAACTTGCATGTGTGGCATGATTCGCGCATTATTAATGTATTCTTCGTACGTACGCCTGCTGCACCCCACTCGTCCTGGATGACACAGAATGCCTGGCAACGAATCTTGTCAGCTCTGGCCGTCCTAATATCTTATGACACTCCTGGCTCCGCGTATGCAAATATATATTTGCACCCAGCTGTTCCGTTAACGCGAAATGGCACCACGTCGCGAAAGTGCCGGCCTCGGGAGACAAGTTCTCCGCTAAAGCGCGTGATTAGGCTTATGCCAAGGAACGAGCGTATATTTCGCGGACCGGCAACGGAAAAGTGTCGCCGCCCACGTGAGATCCCGTAATTCAGGAACACAGTCGTGAAAGTGCAACGGACTCGTTCCGTGCGGCGATCACACCTCTCGCGAGGAGAATTAGCGATATAAATCCGTGTTCTTGGTGCGGCGGGTTCTCCGAACGTTGTACTATGGTAAACGCGAATTTGTTACATTACACGCAGACCGATTATCGTAAGCTCTTCATCGTCATCACTCAGACTCCTCGAAGCTGGTCCGACACGTACCACGGAGTTTTATCTGAACGCCGCTGTCAGCTGATCGCGTGGATGACTCAGATAATCAAATCGCGACGCGTTTCGCGTGCGGCGCCGTAATAATCTGTTGCTGACATTGCGGATGATCGATCGCGTCATCGGATCGCGATCAATAAACAACACGTCGGTCCCATTGCGAGCGGAAGTAAAGAGGAGAAGGAGAAGAAGTTAATGGAGCACGTCGCGGCAGGAATGATCTCGGCATTAAAACGCCGACGTTTCCGCGCGGTGACCGGCGCTCGGTCCAACGGGTCGGCGCCTGCAATGCGCCCGCACTGGATCCCGGTCCGGATGCCGCGACAGAATCAATTTGTAAAGGAGCGACGACGATGGGCCGGCACTCCTCGCAACCGACAAAAACAGCCGAGATCCTCTCGGCGCGTGACTCGTCGCGGCCCGCGCAAAAACGGGCCCGCATTTCTACGGTTCATTACTGCGATCATCGCGGCGTCTCGGCTTCAGACATGGAGGGATCGCTCCATGCATATTGCATGATCCTTGCCCGATGCTCAGTTGCTAGAAAGTATCGGTAGCGTTGCGTCAGCGTTTCTTGCCGTGTTTCCGTAGGATCGCGCGTCCTGCGAGAGATAATTACGAAAGTGCGCGGCTTATCGATATCTCGAGCAGCTTGCGCGTCGTTTTCGAGATCGTATTGAAGGATTAAGTCGTCTTGGATGGCACAACAAAACAGAAGAGCTTTGGGATTCTATTATAAGTTGTATTGTAAAATCGTGTTTGTACAGAGAAAAAAACTGTCAGTTGTTTGAAGATAATTGATAGCTTGCAGTACCGCGAGCGTCCGTGCGACAGCTACTGTATTCATATTGCTAAATATTATTTTCAGCATCGACTGTTTCGAGGCAAACAGTCAAGCATGTTTTGCGCTTCAACGTTTCCCCTGCGAATTGTCGCGGCGGCTTATTGAAAGTAAAATAGCAGCGTATACGTGCGCTTACATTTCACCTTTAGCATCAAAATCTCAACTCAGCGAGATTATAGCGATTTCCATTCCCGGATACAAAGTATTCGCCGGCATCGTCGGGCGCAATGGTATTTACGGTTGCGTTCCTTTCGGCGAAATCGTGGCGCGCACTGACAAGGGTCTTCCTCGAGCGGAGGGGTTTAATTGCGATCGACAAACTGGTGATTTTCTTCGATCCCCCGTTTCCCACATCGGCGCTGTCCTACGGCGAGGAGACAGCAGCAGCCTCCACCGTGTCCGTAGAAAGTCCCTTTTTTCCCGTCTCACCGTTCCTCCCCGAGTCGCCTCGAATCTCGCGGGACGTCTATTCCGTGCACGTCGAAGGCCACGCGACCCGATGCCTCGAGGACACGTCGGTGCACATCCAGCATCCTCTCTTTTCTTCTCCTCTTATCCTCATCCTCACATTCTCCTCTATGCACTCTCTTTCTAGCCCGTTCTCCCTTGCTTCATCTTTTCCTGCGCTCCTTGAGGAGCGACTTGAGAGTTCCTGGAAAAAACACGTACCTACTCCGTGAAACCTGGTATCTCGTGATCTGGACATATACTGGCTGAACTGCAGCATCTTTGGGATTGTGAGCCCAGGACGAATCTGCGTCTCGCAGTTGATGTGGGTTTTATTTTATACGATAGTTTTGTATAAAGTGGGGCGATAGCTGAAAAGATATTGCGCATTGATTCCACAGGAATACACGGTTTTGGACCTGAGCAACCAAAAGGTGTTTCTAAGATAATTTTCAACGCTGATTCCGAATCCGCAGTCCGTTTTTTCCTAGGTCGTCAGGTTTTTGAGGTAAATGAAATGGCTGTTTTTGCTATTTTCGACCATAAATGACCATTTTATTTACTAAAAAATCAAAATTTAGAAGTGTAGTGCGGTGTAACAACGTCGTTTGTATTGTTCTGGCTCTATTTTACGTAACAGAGTCCAACAATAATCGCTCATCATGCCCTCGTCCCAAAAACCTTGGTAGTTCTTCTCGATTCTCTGCAAATCTTGATGAAGCCGTTCGCCCTGCTCGTCACTCGTATCGCCTAAATTTTCTGGGAAGAAATCAAGGTGGAAATGTAGAAAATGAATTTTTAACGACATACGAGCACCAATTCTCTTGTAATTTTGCAACAGATCCGCGACAATTTGCTTGTAGTTGTCACTTTTATGTTTACCGAGGAAATTACGAACGACGCTCTTAAATGATGCCCATGCTGCAGCTTCTGCGGCCGATAAACATTGCGTAAACTTGTCGTCATCCATCAATTTTCTTATATCAGGTCCTACAAAAATCCCTTCTTTTATTTTGGCGTAAGAAATCTTGGAAAACAGTTTGGTTAAATCTCAAAAATCTGACGACCCAGCGAAAAACACATAACGGATTTGAATTCAGCGCGCGAAAATACGTTAAGAAACACTCTTGTCTTTTCGGGTCCAAAAGCTGACCCGTATTTGTATTCCTGTGTTCTCTTGACTCTTTCATCCATGTCCTCGCGTCGGCGCCAATCGCGTATGTCAAGGGTTTTGTTCTTGAACTTTTGTGCGCTGCTGTTTCTTTCTCATATTGCATCATGCAACGATTACGCATTATAAAGATTTCAACGCGCATCTATTAATTATAGGGAGTAAAAGATTGACTGCTCGAAGGTCTTCGAGATTATTCGAGATAGTAGTAAACGAGGATTCATAGCATCATAGACGGCGCCGCTCTATTCTCGCCGTTAACTCTAAAGGACATCGGCGACGCTAAAGCAAAAATAGCAGTGACAAGATTACCTTTGTGGCAATTGCATAATACTGTGGATAATTCCGCGACAGAGGACAGAGGAACTAGTCTTCACTCTCGCCTCGTTACCGGTGCGAGAGGGTTATCCACGAGGAGGTCGACCTCCTCTCTCTCTCTCTCTCTCTCTCTCCTCTTTTCTCCTCTCTCGCTCCTTTCTCTCTATCCTCCACTTCCAGAAGTGCACGAAGAACTGGAATCGCGGTCCTCGACTTCTTGTTGGCGTCCGTAGCGATCGCAGCGGCGATTATCGTGCTCACTGCGCGCGGAGAGCTCGTCGTGCTTCGTTGTTTGCGGCATCGCGACTTCCCGAAAAGGTTCGCGGGAAATGTGACAAAGAAATCGAGCAAGAAGCGCCAATTGTTGCAAATTTTTATCATTCACCGGAATTTCGGATGTGTGTGCTATCTGCTTAATAATCTCTTTGCGCGAATTCTCTCGGACGATTGAGAGGAACAGAAGGAAGAGGAATTCCGTTTGCGTATGCATACTGTCACGTGCGGACACTACCTACAGCATTAATACCAGATTGCAGATCTGTACGACGGATACTCGTGCTTATCATGTACAATCCGATTAATATTCCCGCCTGATACACTGCGTAATTATCGCACAATTGAGTGCAGTCGCATTTGAAGGCAACCGCGTTTGAGCGACGCGCGGAGACGTAATAGAGTTAGCAGGATACGAATGCGCCCGCCGCGCGAATTGAGGATCGCGATCCCTCATCCGGGATGAATCCAGTCGGAATCTCACGAAACAAAACCTGCAGAAGCACAAACCAACATTTGCAAGCGCGCGCGCGCGAACATCGACGAACGCGTCCATTAATATTTGAAAATGAACATCGCAAAGGTCGCCGCGAGTAAATGCCACACGGACCACTCAATGAATTCGAGAACCGAGAGCCGTTCGCCGCTCGAGTATCTTCTATGACACAGGCTCGCACGCTCCTCGCCGACTGGATCCATTAGTCATCGAGCTGTTCTTCAGGTAGCGGTCCCGAAGATACCGAAGCGCGATGTCGTTCTGCCGCTCCTCGAGCGGGTGGTCCGCCGGAAGTCGGCGGACCGCGTCGGATTAGAGTGAGATGTCCAGATTGTCGTTCCAGGAGATTTCGGTTGGTCGCCAGTCATATTAAAAACGCGGGATTATAGAACGTGACATGTAACCCCGATTTGTTGCCATGGATAAAGCCCTCATCGCGCCGCGGCCGACACGCGGGCGGCTTCGCGTTTCGTCTTTCAAGCTGCGCCGACGTTTGTAGGTACGTCGTAGATGGATCGTTTCCGTTTAATTTGCCAGCATGATTAACGATAGAAAGCGCGATAGTAGCTGAACATGTATATTCCTCTGGACACCGCGAATGCGCCTATCCCCCTCGTGGTGACCTTTGTGACGCTTACGTGTACACGCGACTGCCGCGGGTGTAAAAAGACGTCGGGTTTCCGGGAGGAAACGGTTATTAGTGATTAATTGTGAACACTCGGCAAATTTATCTCCAGTCCTATTGATAATTACCCGCGCGAAAAGATATTGCAAGCCGTCCTGGTTAATCTCTCGACACGTGCTCTTTAATCCTCCATCAGTTACATGTGTACACATTCAAGAGATTTATGCGATTTGAATTTCTACATATAATTTGATTGAAACATAATATCTGCTAATTAATACTATGTAAAATGTATTAGTAAAATGTAGAAACGTTAAAAGCACAAATGAATATTCTTTTTTATTTTCAATACTTTTATTTACCATTTATGTACATGTATCATTAATTTATACGTACAAAATGAAAATTTTATTTGATCGATATCTGTCGACATGCCATCAGTTCCAAGAAATATAAGCACTCTTTACATGTCCTTCATCGCACATCTGTGCATCGCGATATGCCGATCCTACCTTTTGATCAATGTAATCTCCGTTGAATTTATCATCGCAGCCTTGAATATGGTATCGACATCATTTTCTTGATATCACACGCTTTATCCAAGTTTTATACAAATTTATCGAAAGTGCGATTCGCACTGCACCTGCATGAGGCATGCAATCCTCGCACACCTCAAGTCTCATTGTCAGTATTACTCTCTCTCTCTCTCTCTCTCTCTCTCTCTCTCTCTCTCTCTCTCTCTCTCTCTCTCTCTCTCTCTCTCTCTTCCTCGCCTCGAGATAACTGAGAACGTGATCGCGTACAATCGTCCGGTCAGATACGTCGATCCCGCAGCAGGTAATCGGATTAAGCAGGTGTGTCGTTCAGGTGGCCGTGCGTGATGCCTCACCAGTGGCTAGATACCAGACGGATTTGTCTTCATCCTCATACGCTTTCATTGGTATTAAACGGGTTGCGGTCCCGTTCCTGGTAAAGTCAACTGTCACGGCGGGGAGGAAAGCTACGACTCCGCCTCTGAATCTGTAATCAGTCATTCGCGATTGATCGGTTAACTGCAACGCATCTGTAATGACACGTCCATCTAATCGCGATTCCCCACGGTAGCTTATGCAACTAGAGGAAATAAAACTCGCGTTAGCTCGCGTGAGTACGTGTGTTCTGCAAAGAGGATCCAGTTCTCTGCGTCGTCAGAACGCTCAGCGCGTCTTCCAGGCGCGTCGACACCTGCTTCAGCTGCTCTCGTGGAGGTGCAGCGTCGCGATTACCGGATACGCACCGCGGCGCAGATAACTTAACGGCGATATCTATGTAGAGCTTCCTCGCAAACTCTACGCTCGATCCCTGCTTGAATTTAAGAGCGAAGCGAGACTCGGACTCGTAACGAACGAATTAAGCGTACTTGGTATACCGGTCTAGTGTCGGATGTATGTAGAAATACGGAGGAAATACGGTACCGACGGTTTCTCTAAAATCTCGCTTGATAAATGCGCGACTATCTATGTAGCTCGCGCGATAAATCGATCTATGTAGTCACGAGGACACACTGACTGAGACGTGCGATCGCGGACGCGTGTTAATTAGACGAGATCGTTGCGACATATGTGGGTGACGTGCTCGATCGTGGCGGCCGGAGCAATCTTATTGGCGTACTCGCCCACGTGCGAAGACAATTCCTTCTCCCGATGACGATGATCGGTCCTCTTCCTTTCATACACGCGTTTCTCCCCCTCGCGGCGTGTACGCGCGTAGGCGTGCGTGCATTATTCACGTGCGTGCGGCCGCGGAATTCGTCGGACACACTGTCGACCGCGGCGAATCGCAGAGAGAGAGCTGAACGTCATCGGCCGGTGGCTTTAAATCGTTGTCGCATCGCGCGAGGGTTCGGCTAATGTCTCCACGGATTACCTGCTCGTCGCTGAATCGCGAGTACGTCTATGCATTATGTCGTCGTAATTGTCTCCGCACCGTTCATTATCTCGACATGTCGAGTTGCTTTATTACGTTTATATTATGATGTGTTGGATCTCGCGGAATTGTCGACAAATATATAATAGTTTCAGTTTTAAAGGAAGACTTTTTACGAAGGCACCAGTTCTACTGTATTATTTGCAAGATATTATTTGCGATCAGTATTTATTATGAAAACATGTGAGAGAGAAAATAGTCATTAATTTTATTAATGACTATTTATGGAAAATATATCTTTTGGATATTTTGAATTCATATACGGTTCACATTATTTTAACATATACAAAGCAGACTATTGCGCCTGCTACAATTTTTACCTCTGAATTTCGGCTATTATTTCACAGGAAAACGTGCCGTGACTGCTAGCTTCCGATTAATCATGCTAAAAATCAGACTGGTTTTCCCGAAGCGCGTAAAACCGCTGGGCATGCGAAATATCGGGCGTGGACGCGTCTTGGGTGGCGCGTGACGTGGTGGAGCGATAAACGTCGTGTCTTCGTTGTCTCGAGTATCGAACCACCCCCGAGCGAATCGAGAAAACGAGCTAGAAACATACGAGAGTGCCGAGACTTTTCTCTCGTCTCGGAGCGGGCGGTTTCTTGCTGGAGTCGCAGAAGGAGGCGAGGATCCTCGCCTGCTTAGCATAACGGAGCGGCGCAGCGGCGCAACGCGGAGTGCCCGGCACACCCACCTCGAGATCCTGGGTGGCAGGTCGTCGGTAATAACCCGGCCATAGGTAGACCACCGCGAGAGCGCAATCCGCGCTTAATGGCGGCAGCCGCTGTGAGATATCGCGATACCAGTTCGCCTTATATTTGTGGTACACGGCGACGAGAACGACGATCGCGGTTAGCGACGCGTCTACACCGTCCGTCGTCAGAACGAACGGAGAAGGGACATGGACGAGTTAGCAACCGCGGGTTTATGCGTTTCAATTCAGCGCAAATGTCGTATTCGTTCCTCGTGCGTGGACGCGATGCCGGGTTCGCGACCACGAAAGAGACGTGCAACTGTAGCAAACCGCGTTTGTGAGAGCCATTTTGATAATGTAAAACAGCTGTTTCTGTTGAAATTATTTGTAGCTTTTGTTTCTAATGTTTCTAATTTTTCTAATGTTGATAATTTTCTGTGCATGTTAAACAGCAGTGTTTATATTATTAATACAATTAAGAAAGAAATTGTAATTAAGAAAGAATGGTGGTTGTTCCAGAAGATCGCCGCATCGAAGGTATTTAACACTGAGAAATAGATGACACATTTCGCAAAGTGGTTCTCCGGTCTTAAATTTTAAATGATGGAAATTACATTTAATGAAGAATATGATGATTTAGTACTGCGATGTGCTATCTCATGAGATCCGAGACCGTCACTTACACGAGACACGAAACTTATGTGCCATGTGACTCGTATGCCGGCGTGCTCTTTCGGGCTTCGTACTTATGCCGGACACGTTTCTCGACGTTTACTCATGTCTCGCACGTGAAACGAGGAAAGAATGCGTATGCACATACGTCTCGAGACGCACGGACAAAAATTTCGTGCGCGCTCGCATAAACGCTGGTACGATTTTTCGTAAGAATTGCGCGTGACTGCACGTGGAATCTTTTCGTTAGACTAATGGAGATAATCTATTTTTACTAGCGACGTAGACAAGAGTACTGCGTACCCCAGTATTTACTATAATATGTTAACAATATTCTGTTTCATTTTAATAATTAATGTTAATATAAAATCCGCAAAATTTTATTAATACAATCCAGAATTTTTCATTTCCTTGAATTGCTCCTGCTGCTAACGAACTCGAAGGATATGAGTGCAGATCTCCGCATCAAGATCTCGGTAGCGGCGACGGTCTCCAACCGCGCGCGCGAGTTTCCGCGAGCGAGTTCTGGCGAGTGAATAAAACGCACGCGTTTACGCGCCGTCCTCGCAGCGAGCAAATTGTGATCACGGGTACGTGACGGCGGCGCGAAGCGACGCGCCACGCCGGCGAGCAGGAAGTCACTGCTCTCGGACCTCGCGGGATAAGCGATATTCTTTCACCGATAAGGATAACGAGGCAGGCAGGTCAGTGAGCACGCGGACCACGAGGTGGTCGCTTAATAAATCACGTTTTCTCATGCTCCAACGATAATCGACGTGATCGCCGATAAGGACCAGTACGACGTTGGCGTACAGGTACACAGGCGCGCGGTTGGTGACACGCGCGTGAAAAGCGGACTTGCGCGCGTCTGACCTGAGCTCCATCGCCGTACACGCAATGTATGTACCTCTTAATTAAATTAAATCGCCTGTGCGAGAAATAAGAAATATGAAGCTACAAAATCTATCCGATTAAGTGGCTGATTTCACTGTCGCGTTTTTTTCTTTTTTTTTCTCTCGTCTTTCCCCTCGCAGTATCCCTCGTTCGGGGTAGGTTTGTGCGGGAGTCCGCTATGCACGTGACATGTGCGATCCGGATAGCGGAATTATCGTCCGGATGAGAAATACGTGTCGGCCGTTTGCTTAATGGCCCGTTAAGTTCCGCGCGATAACGCGTGGTTCCGTCCGCGTCGTTTCTCACGGTTTGCGGGTTTAATAACTGCATTACATTCAATTACGGCTGTACAATGTGCCTACTTCGATTCATCGGCACGCACGGCACGGTTGCACGTCTCTCATTTTCACGAGAGGCACGTGTTAGCTCGGAGAGTGCGCGCGAGCCTCTCGTGCGTGTCCATTCCTGCGTCTGAATTCCTCTCTCATTAAGCGGATAATTGATGATCAATAATTCGGCGTTACTGATGACTGGCATTATCCGTCGCGGTATTTATTTCGCGCGAGCGCCGTGGGTAAATTAACTCTCGAAAATCTCGCTAAAATCAGTGCAGCGCAGCTGCTTCTTTATATTGATCCATACTTGCGAATATGGGCATGATGGTTCAAAAATACGTGATAATTTGTCCGCTTTTCGCCGCGATACAACGTTTTTAATATTTAGCATTTTCCGAACGAGTGATTGCACGAGATCCGTTTGCATAATTATTTGCCAAGAACGTTAGGGGGATCTGTACGCGCGCGATAATTTCCAACTTGGTTCCATTCCATTCTATTAAACGGCACTTTGTTTTTATTCATTGATACATTCTCGTGAGTACACGTAAGCTATTAACGTTAATCAACGGTCGTGTCAGCGTTCCGGAGTCGATAGAAGGATCGTTTCCGCGCGCGAGCGGTCGCGAGAGCAGTTTTCCACGACTCCGATTAACATTTCACGAAAGTAACGGGTCGAGTGATATGGTTATTGCGCCGCGACGACGCTTGCAAATCGCTTTTCCAACTATCACCGGTCGGGACCTTTCCCTGGGCGGGTTAAGAGCGCCGGATACGACGTTGCGCTACGGTCGCACGGTCACACGACGCTAATATCGTCCCTCGAATAAGCCTAATCGCTCATCCAACATCTTATCTCAAGCAAATCGTTATGCTCCCTTTAACTGCGCGTGTCCCTCTATGTCGTTGCCCACGAACGTTATTATTATTATCGTTAACGTGGTGCGCGTACCTCGTCCAACGAGTTCGTATTCGAACGCAGCTTGCTTATCAGTCGGTAATTATCGAAGGCAATTAATTACAGCAGAGCTGGCGCCGTTTGTAACGCGGCAGTTGTTTTATTTCACTTGCATGAGCATTATTTCATTGGATCTGTGCAAAGCATTCACACGATTGGTATATTCGTATAGTGCGTTCAAGTTGAAGGATGCTTGTGCATCGTCGCGTCATTTAATTTTATCGATTGGTTAGTCCTATAGAACATAATGATTCAATTTTCCTCATTGTCGCTTGATGATTATATCTGGATGATTAACGTAAATGTGGATCTGTGTTGCGAACAGTCCGATTTTCTTGTCTCTCAGAGGATTTTAATCCTGAGAAAGGTGACATAACATTTTGATATTTTAAAGAATGGCAGGGGATTGCGGTACTTTCTCGGCACTCAGCATTCCTTTTCGATTAGGTAGATACTTATCCAATCCGATCAGGATTCCTGCGTTCTGGATTATATCATTGAATGCGTTTATCGGGGATTGTAAAATCTGATAATAAACGTTATAGAAATTCTTATGTACTTGTTTGCGAGTCGCGCGTCGCCATAGCCAGGCACAATCGTTTTCCACTCATGACATAAGCACGCTCGTACCGAGAAGCACCGTTTGAGCGCACCGTAGGACGAAAGAATGAAAATTGTCTGATGACCCATACAGTTATCTTACTATCGGCCAACCTTTCCTCGTGGTTCAGAGTTCGCATCAGAGAACAAGCCCTGCGACGGAAGAGAGTAACAAAGTCGTTTACACTTTGCCATGAGCGTCTCTGTGATCATGATTGTCGAACACGTGTAAAGATTATGAATGACAACCGTCGAAATCATGCTCGGTCTTGAAACGACTGGATTCTTATATATAAAATTATGTTACTGTTACTTCATAGAATGTTAGCATTCTCGATTGTATCCTTACTTGTTTTGCTTTGCGAAAATACAAGAGGATAAAATTGATTTGAATTTGAAGAACAAGATTTAAGGAGAGAGATTACATATTTTATTAGCTTCCTCTATGGAACAATATTTCTCTGTAATCATTTCTCATTAATATCAGTTTTATTTTTCATTTATTCCTCGGCGTTATTTGTTACCTCTCGTTATATCGACATAGTAAGCCGAGCGTATTATTTCGGGAATCTTTTCCGAAACCAGTCGCAATTAATTTCTCATCGCGGGAAGATCACTTATTCATCATCCGAGAACACGCAAGGACCGTGTATTAATTCGTCGCCGAGGTACATGTGCACCGAGGAAATTCATTAAGTCGCTAATGAATTCCTCAGAGACCTGCATCGCGCTGGTTTCGCGACCGATCGCTCGCTCGCTTGCTCGCTTGCGCTTGGCATGAGCTTTATGAAAACTGGTTCTATTTATTTCGAGAGTGCGCGAGCAACGCTCGGCGATGCTTGAGAATTTAAGCTGCTTACCGCGCGCGTAGTGCACCGGCATCTAATGCCGAGAGTAACTGCTGGTGGATTAACACGTTAACTAGCGCGTAAGCCTCTTTAAAGCATCTCTCCGCGAGCAATGATTCGCAGAGAAAAACTCGTGTGCGTATCATCCCCATGTGTATCCTGGAACTTGCTCCATATCTCTAACTGCCGTTCCGCGATGCTGCAATCCTCTTGCACTATCCTTTAGCAGCTGCACGCGCGTTCCTGTTCAATTCTGCGACGAGTCGGTCAATTATTGCCGAGTCGTCGCCCCAGTATCACACTCTGGCTATAAGAATACATGCGAACTCTTCCTCTCTTTCTCCCTTATCCGCGTTCTCCTCGGTTCGAAATTATGGTAAGAATAAGTTACAACAGTGATCTGTCTTACGAACGACGCGCGCGAGTGAGCAAGCGAGCGAGCGAGCGGATGTGAGACGATAGCCGGGTCCAGGAATAATAATTGCT
This sequence comes from Ooceraea biroi, assembly GCF_003672135.1. Lineage (NCBI taxonomy): Eukaryota > Metazoa > Arthropoda > Insecta > Hymenoptera > Formicidae > Ooceraea > Ooceraea biroi. The sequence goes on from NC_039506.1 coordinate 7,919,702, forward strand.
TTATATTCGTACGCGCGCTTTCGCGAGGGAGCTTATTAACTTTTCCGCCGATACAAATGCGCGACAATGAATCAGTTCAAGGTAGCCCCTTAACGGGCAACGTCTCTTTCCGCGACACCCCGTGATGCGATGAGGTACACAGGAGGAAGATGGCTTGTTCGCGCGCGTGTTCGACGGCCACGATACCATGCAGGAGATAAAACGCCTGACGAGGTCTCGTTCATTTCGCTGAGTAATTAGCGGAGGTTGTACACTGTTGTTAGAGGAGTGGCGCCACTCATCTGTTCCCTGAGAACCGCGAGCAGGCTGAACGGGCTGAGAATCACGCGCACAAACTCACGAACCGTGAACGACGCTGGTGGAATATACGACCGACAAGTCGTGCGATGACATTGGCGTATTGATGCAAATTCGGTTAACAACGCGGGTCTGCCCGCGAGATGCCAATAACGTGCACCACGCGACCGAGATCTCGCGTCGAAGTGCAGCATCCGATCGAGAGCGCGTCGCTCGAAATTTATCGCGAGCGGAGCGCATCGGCCGATTCAATACTGCTGCAACGAAACGAGATTCTATTTGCGATATTCATTAACTTAGCACCGCCCGCAGCATTATCGCGACTCGGGATCGCTTCTCTCGTCGGGCGCGAAAAATCGAGCAAATCGAGAAAATATCCGGCCGACGAAAAATCCCTGGTTGCTCCGCCGGAGCAGGCGAGAGGCCGATGGGTTCCCAATCCCGGACGATTACATCTCTCGAACGGGCGCGTCTCAATTGTTTGCCGTCACTGGTACCGGTTGCTGCTTCTCAATTACGTTCCCCTCGTGTTTGCGTATTGACGTACGCGGAACTACAGCGAGCAGCCTGCAACGTAGGCGAGAGGACAACTCATTCCGTAACGTCGAAGTGCAGGAATGCTCGAGATGACGAATGTTCCACATCTGTACGTACGACCAGGTTCTTCTCTCTTCCTCAAGAGTCTTGCCTCTGAGTCATGGGATGACATTGGCTGTTCTCGCTCCACGGCGATAGACGTCGGAAATCTCTCGGTGCCGCGGGGGGATTCGCAGCGCTGTGACCGACGGCGAGATTAATCGCTCAGATAATCGTACGCGATGCACACGCCGGCGGAAAGAAACTAATGAACAAACACATAACCGCCGACGCGTGATTTATACAGGCCGCTTGGACGCTTTATGACGGGCCGATCCGGTAGATCGCAAAATTGCCTCGCGAACGAGCCTCTCGCGACTTAACCCACCGCGGGATCCATAACTTCAGGTTAACATACGTCCAGTCGGCGGCTTCTCCTTCTCATGTCATTAGAAAGAATTATACCCCCGTCACAGGAATTATGGTGTATCTATACGGGGATCGCCATGGTCTCTGTATTCCGGAACGCCAAAGCGAGAGAAGAGATGAAATTAAAGTGCTTCATTCTTTGTTATCTTCTCGTTACCTATGTTTGCGTCTCTGATGAAATCTCGTTTTGAAAAAATTTCTTAAAGTTTATAATTTTTGTATAACGAAACCTGCGGTTGGATTTATTACTTTAGATTGAGATTAAGATTGAGATGGCTTGCTGTGTAGGAAGAAATGATTATGTAGATATCGCGCTTCGAAGTTACATTACGGCTCAAGCCAGATCGCGCGGGTTTGGCTCGTCGTCGCTTTCTGAGAAGCGGCGAACAACTTCCTGCCCATCGGCGATTACACGTGCTGGTTAGACGATCAGCGCCTTGTTTCTAACCGCGGACGTCCTTCGTTAACGGAAGTCCTCGGTGAAGCTTGGTCTTCGTGGTCGAACATGTTAATCACATGGCCGTCACGCGGGAACGTCTCGTCGTATATTAGCGATAATTAGTGGGACTCGATGGGACTCTCTTGCTCACGATTGCAGGGTCGTGAGGAGTTCATACAATGTAAAATTTCTGTGTGAACCTAAGACAGTCTAGTAATGCACACATCATACGTCTGCAAATCATCTTCCCGTAACACATAGATTGCACACACGGCACTAATAATGATGAAATATATTATCTTGAAATAAAATCAAATAGAACCTTTAATTGTCTTTGCGTTAACAATAAAGTGAAATTAAATTTAGCTTCAAAGTTGAATTCTATAATGTACAAATGTCTTTACATATCAACAAATTATAAAATTATATTGACGCTCGGAATTATGATGCCCTAAAGTGAAGAATGGAATACATGACACGAAGACACGGTTTCAAATTCGAAAACAACGTTCCCGTTTTGGAGATCGGAAAAAAATCACGTAATTTTCAAGATGATAGATGGCTCGTAAAACGTGGCATAAAGCACATTTCAGCACTGTTGTATAAGATAGAAGGTTAAAGAGTCATCCGCGCAAGTGGATTGTTGAAATTATGGGAAAACGGGGATAAACGACACACAACGACGGTCAGGGCCACGGGCATAACAGAATGAGGGAGAGGTAAGAGTGGTAATCGTCGAGTCGCGATTATTTTAAAGAGAAGAGATCATTTTTCAGGGTAAGTTACACGACGGGGGAAAACAGGACATTTTCTATGTAATGCCGTAGGACGTAGGTCAGTGATTTCTCTCGCTAATTTTAACGTATTTTCTGCCTCGTTATACGATGGCGAGCGATCGGTAACTACGTGTGCTCCTCATTTTCTCGAGGTACCGCTAAGACGATACAATGCCGTGACGCTGCAAGTGCATACGCTTCGTTACTCCTTTGAATAGTTCGAGGAAAATGTTGCAAAAAAAGGAGAAAAAGAGAGGGAGAGAGGGGAGGAGAGAGAGAGAGAGAGAGAGAAATCGTCCGTGTTTAAATGTGGTTCTCGTTGCACGCGAAATATATACATGCACCTTTGGAACATCATTCATCTAGGTGTAATCGTATTTACCACTTCACGACAATGGTCTCACGTTAAATTAGCGCAAAAAAGCTAGAGAAACGCCGCCGGACTTTCTCGATTCGTAGATATAGAAATTCGCGCGCGGTAAACTTTTTGCAAAAAATCGCATCATGTCTCGTGGGAAAGCAGGACGTTGAAAGAAGGCGTTTCTCTCCGGAAATGTCATGTATTATAGACAATCAAGAAATTACACGAAGCGCTTCCGCCGGTTAACTCGAGAAGCTTTACAATTTAAAATCGTGCGCAGACATCTAAACGCTAATGATAGATCTTACCTAACAGAAGCACGGAAAAGTTACTGATCTTTTAAGAGAATTATAGTATCATAATGAATAGATAAAAATTACACGTGTATGCAATTGCGAATAACTAATATCACGTATGTGTACAGGAGTAACTAAATATTTCGCACGATGCAAATAGCTGCGGTTTATACAGTTGGAAACGCCGACTGAGAAATGGTATATAATTCCCGGCGCATTTAAATAAACAGCAGCGAATTACGGAGCTAAAACGGTGTGGCACTTTGGGCGAGATTTGTTCACAATTAGCGCACAGTAATCAACTTGTGTTAGATAATAATTTAAACGTAAAGTAGGCAGAAAGAATCTATCCCAGTTAAGGCAACTCGTGACTATAGCGCGCTCAGTCAACTCGTACACACATACAATACACCTCGCGGATAATAATTAGTGGCGAGTTATTCGCGCTTGCTCGCTGGCTCGCTTGCCCGCTCGAGCGTGTGGCGCTCTCTTATGTAGATCGTTTGCGCGGTGCGCGAACGAGCTCTGAAACAATTAAGAAATTGTTTCGACCGTTAACCCATAAGGTCGTGGAGCAATGATTCATTGCCGGCGGCACCATGCCTTTACCTAATGCGAATCTAATAGTACCGCGGCGGCAACTTGCGGAATTGCGCGAGGAGATGCTGCTCGCCGCCAGCTCATCGCCGTCCGCATCGGGTTCCCCTTCCGGCCAGTTTTAGATTTCCTCGCAGATTACGAATATGCCATATACCGATTAAACGTGCGTTTACACCGGCCGCCGAGAAAACGTACACTCCTTGCCGATGGCGGAAGAGGTTCCCATCATCACCACTACCATCGTCACGAACGGATTCTTTCGTCACTGATCCGAGTACCCGCTAATTATTCGTAATGCACGATGACGCAGGCATTGATTTCACATTATCTTCCTGATCGAGACTGAGTCTCGAGCGGTTGCATCCATAATTTTATTCCGGGAGTTTATTACTCGCGATCCTCCTCGCGTGCGAGTCTCTTTCATTATACTTTCGGGTGGACGTCATCTGCTCGCGGATTTACGATTCTAAGTGGATTTCGTTCACCAGCGCTCGTGCGATGTGAGGATCCCGATTTTTCGCGGATATCGATGTGCGCAAGGGCTTGTTACGGAGATAATAATGAGCGATAACGCGCGGTAGTGATGTACTTTTAATTAAAACGGGATATCAAGAAAAAGGAACAAAAACAATCATAATCGCGCATTATTATTGAGAGTTACGGGATTCTATGAACCTGGAGCGATGTCGGCGCGCTACAAATGAATCCTCCATTATGCGTGCACAAAATCAACAATGCAATGTATCAAGCATAATACGTATAAGACCCCAGCAGTACGGTAAACGCCAACGAGGACCGGCGGGAACATTCTTCCGCGGGTGGTGACCGGTATTCAATTAGAAGCGTAATGCGCCTCGCGCAAGTGCGTGGTCTCACGTATTATATAATATAAATACGCATATGCGCGCGAGTGCAAGCAGCAGATGCGATGCAATATACGTAATTCATACATGCACGCATACATCGTGGTTGACGATGGGTAGGTGGATGTTTGAAATCGAATGGTGTTCCGCTCGCGGCTCGCACGCAAGGAGGATCGCGAATAATAAATTTACGCGCGCGTACGAGAAGTAGGCGGAAAGGCGGCGGAGAGGTATGTGTCGCGGAAGAGAGCGAGATGCGAACCTCTAGGATACTCATCCGTGAGAGAGAAATGCCTTTCGGTGTAAGGTAAGTCCCCATTCATCGATAATCGCGAATCACTCAAAGAGCGCAGCGAGCGTGGCTCGACAGAGAAAACGCGAACAGAGTATATGCTATTGTATAAATAAAAAAAAAAGAAAAAATATATACGCCAAGTACATAAAAATTCCCAACTTGCCAAAACTCAAAACTAAATATGAAATCAATAATTAACTAGCCAAGTATCTAGAAGCAGTTTGAATATTTTACCCAAACGTTTTCCATGCATACTCTTTTATCGCATGACGACATTGAAGTACTTGGCGTGCCCGAATCACATTAAAACGTCCTGTCCTATCTATAAGAGACACAAAATCATTTGCGAGTCATTAGTGAAAATCATGAAGATACAAGATACAATACAAATCAAGATATTGTACAAATTTACAAGATTTACAAAATTTACAAGAATACATGACCACTGCGATCCGGGCACGCCAAGTACTTCAATGTCGTCATGCGATAAGAGAGTATGCATGGAAAACGTTTGGGTAAAATACTCAAACTGCTTCTAGATACTTGGCTAGTTAATTATTGATTTCATATTTAGTTTTGAGTTTTGACAAGTTGGGAGTTATTATGTACTTAGCGTATATATTTTTTCTTTTTTTAAAAAGGTTTTTTAGGGATTATCTTTTAACAAAAATGTAGTAGTATTATTGATGTATTTTTATCTTATACTATCTTACCGGTTTGCATTAATGCTGCAATACTGTATCCGATACATAATGTACTAAGGCCCAATTTCTTCACCTCTCGATAACTTTATCCAAAAGATATCTCGTAGAATCAGTTTTCTTCACCTTTATAATCTGACAGAATATAGTAATTTATAATAACATTCTAGACACTTTGTGTCAAAAGTGAGTAGTATGAAGAATAGCTATCCGTTAAATACGTAATCAGAGGTTTCAATGAAGAAATAAATTTTTAGTTATCTGGAAGATAGCTATTGAGAGGTATGAAGAAACCGGGTATAAGTGGAGAATGATAAAGGAAGAGAGATATCAGTCTGTTAGTTATCTCTGAAAGAGTTTTTTATTTTCTATGGATATTGCGGATACAAGTGTTGTATACCGATACTTTTGTTTTGTTCGCTACCGCGTCGCTTGAATGAACTTATTGGATTGGATATTGTCGTGCAACGTTGTCGTCGTCGACGTGGTGCAACGTCGTCCCCGTCGCCGCCCGGCGACGTGGTGCAACGTCTTCGCCGTCGCCGTCCGGCGACGCTGACGCAGCGCGTCTCTGCGCCGCCGCCTTCGTGCTACGCTGGCGCCCAGCGTCTCTGCACCGGCGCCTCTGAAAAGCTGGCGCCTCTGAAACGCCGGCGCCTCTGAAACGCCGGCGCCTCTGAAACGCCGGCGCCTCTGAAACGCCGGCGCCTCTGAAACGCTGGCGCAGCTACGCCGGCGCCTCTACTGCGCCGCGCGTCTAAAGCTAGCGCCAGACTATGCGCAATTCGTAATTCGTATATTTATGAATAGTGTGGAGGAAAAATTCGTCGATTCGTCATGCGCGATTCGCCATTCGCACTGATTCACTAGCCGAGCGGTTTTTTGACAAATGTCAAAGGACGCGAATCATTACGAATCAATCCATTCGTGTCGCGCTACACTATGCGTTACAATTTGTGTTTCATCGTGTCTCTTCGTATACATATGTAATGTATGTATGTATGTATGTACATGCTGATACACATGTTCGTAAATGAGTATTTTGTTTAGTAATCTGAGGTTCTATTGCATTTAGGAGAAAATCGAAATCCTCTGCCGACATTCGACAAAAATTTTCAAATTGTCCACTGGAAAGTTCCAGTGCCAAGTCGTTCATCAATATATTAGCATTATGCCTAAAATGAAAAGTAAAGCTAGTAAAACAATTTGTGAGATTGTTTTTTACATCTAACATCTATGTTTTTTACATCTACATATACATGTATAACAGATAAAGTTCTGTTTTTAACTTACCTATTGAAGAATGGTGTTGTCCACCATCTTCGTTTTCTTTTCTTTTTTTGCTTGGTTTTGCTTAAGAGAATATATATTGCATATGCAAGTGCGATTTCGTCCTTGCTTTCGTTTGACATTTTGACAAGGTTAACTAAACGACGAATCACGAATTACGAATGATATACTACGAATCGCGAATAGTGTGGAAGGTTTACACTGACGAATAACGAATTTTCCTGAATGTCCAATGAATCTCTACGAATTACGAATCACGAATCGCGAATTACGAATTGCGCATAGTCTGGCACTAGCTTAAAACGCTGGCGCAGCTACGCTGGCGCCTCTGAAACGCAGGGGCTTCTGCTGCGCCGGCGTTTCTTACGCCGTCGCCGTTCGGCGACGCTGGCGCGGCGCGTCTCTTTATAGTGAGTACCCGGCTTTACGCCGTCGCCGTCGCCGTCGCCGTCCGGCGACGTGAACCTATCGTACGTATGTGAACGCGCCTTTAGGGACAAACTCGCTTTGCTTGTGTGCGTGCGAGCGTACGTACGTGAGTCTGAACCTGAATCTGGAGAAGAATGAAACGTCACAAGTGTTGCATACGATTACGGTATCTGAGGATGGAGTGCACCAATTTTTTTCGAAGTGGTCGCAATCGAAAGCTTGCATCCACATTATGTTATAAAAGTATCGTTAGATTTTTCAGTACGTCTTTAGTTCCTGAGATATTGTAATCAAAAGTTTATTTGACATGAATTTAACGTAAAATTCCGGATAAGCTACTTGGTAGCGCGCGACGTCTATGCAGTGGCTCTCATTGCTCGGAACCTTGTTCTTTATGTACTTGGTGTCACGACGCTACCGCGTCGCTTGATGTACATTATACGTACGGAGAAATCGTTGTTTTTCAGTTACACATATTTTATTTTTTTTTTAAGAAATGTTTGATTTGTTTCATTTTTCTGCGAAGATATTTTATATTTATTAGTTATAACAATTTTGAGCAAAGTTGATAATAAAATTATGAAATAGGTTTAATAATTGATATTACAAATAGCTCTGGTATTGCGATTTCCTATGGGGTTTGGAGTCGATTAGCATTCGTGACAGCTGCCACTGTCGATCGGCCAATTTGACAGCCGCTGGTGCCTGGTTTCGGGATGCCAATATGATGTGGAACGTGAGTATACGTACCTAGGATTGCCTGACAGTGTCGCGAAATTCTAGCCACGTGTAAATCCTATTACGCACGTATGTTTCTTATTGGCTTTTCGACTACGACCGGCTCTTCCGGATGTATTCTTCGTGATAATATCTGGTGAACCATACGAAGGGATCTTGAGTCGGCACTTCCTCCATTCGCGTGAAAAATTTCATCGACCAAAGTTGTCGACGATAAGAAATTAGATAAGAAGAGTCAAGGAATTGAGGTGTTAAATTGAAATTGTTGTCTCTGTCATAAATTTAGTTTTGGATCATTTTTCATCACTGACTATAAGTATAAAAATATACAGTATAAAAGCATACAATATACACAAAAAATATTATAAAGATAAACTGATAAATATACATGGTCGGATCAGGTGTCCTTGCAAAGCTTCTAATCTTCTAAGAGAGAGACTTTTAATAAAAAAGGAAATTATAAAGAAATTGGAAATTATGGAAATAAGAAACGAAATGATACGCTAACGTCTTTTAAATACTTTTACACGCGTTTAGAGCGGCCAAACGGTAATAACAGTACGAGCATGCACAGCGAGCCATAAAATAACGCAGTGTTTATCGGCGTTAATAACGAATAATATAACATGACCGGCCAGAGGGGATTGTCGTTATTCCCCGAGCGTGATTCCACGTTCGACAACAACGGCGTAACGACCACAATCACCTCGCTTACCGGCGCTGCACCGTGCAATCAAATTCTAATACGGTAATTATTATGCATGTTGCGAGTATGACTTTATGTCCGCTAGCCGTTGTTGGTAGTTGCAACCGCTCGGATAGGCGCAGATAGAAAGAGACAAAGAAAAAGCTCAGGTGAGAGAGACAGAGAGAGCCCTAAAGGTACCCCGCGAAGAGAGTCGCGGCAGTGACCGGAAGAGAAATTTTGCGCGCTCAAGTATAATTGCATTTTCGCGAGGGACGCGATAGATCGATCTATCGAGCAATCGGCGAAATCTTGCGCTTTCCCGCGCGCGTGTACTCGGGAGGAGCGGCGCGAGTTGCCGCGTGCGCGACGATAGAGTTCGCCTTCCGATCCGCTTCGCTCGACGAGACGAAAATTATGGCTCAGCCGATCGGATCGGATCTCACGTCGAGTTATCGGAAGACTTTTATGCGCCGCACCGAGAAGTTTCACCGGCAAACGGCCCCGTCCTCTCCTCGAAGACGACGTAACTTCTTTATCAGACGTTCTGGTCTTTTTATTATCCATTTGACATCATTTCTTAAATGGAAACTCGTCGCTTGTATATAAAAACGTTATGATTCCTAGACTTTCCTCTTGTAACTTTTCTGCAAATTGAGGGTCAAAGTGTAATCTTTTGTGTCAAGTCAAGGGTGTCCTGGAACATGTAATGATTAATTCGAATTTACTTGAACTTGTCTGTATATATGTAGATTTTCTACAGATGCGTGCATTCTGTGTTTAAATAAATACAAGATACATAATCAAAGTAAATGGGAATATTATACGCTTGGAAATAATTAATCCAGCATGAGAAATTACGTATATCAGATTGCGGAGTACATTAATCAACCTGACTCACAACGCTCTTGCCCTTATTCTCTTCTGCCGCGCATGTTTGAATCTCACAATTGAAACTAACTCTTTCATCCATTTTACGGTCTCTGCACGCCACGGCAATCATAATATGATAGTTACCATTCCTTTCCATAGTCACTCAACGTAGAATTAAAATCATTATCAATTTAAACGGGTGAGTCGTGAATAAAAGTAAAATAGCGTAAAATACATTTATGTGTCGCTACCGCGTTTGACAGAATTAAGTGAGCTTTGTCGTTAAAGCACAATCCAGAGGGGAAGGTGCGGGTCAAATCTGGACGAATCCCTAAACTCCCCCCTTCGTGCCTGCGCGTGCGCGTGATCCTTCCGGCCCCTCGTGCTCGCGCCACCACCCACGTGGCCGAGGCCGCCGAGCCACCGATCCTTTTCATCCTAAACGAGCGATTCAAAGCTCGACGTAAGGTAAATCCTCCGGCATAGTCACGGCGAAGTCGTATATATTTCGCCCGCGTCACATGCTCTCGCGCGGTCCGCGGCGACTTGCCTCCTCATCCCCCTCGTGCGCCGTGTGTGGTCCTTTTATATAATTTGTTCGCCGTGCCCCTCGCCCCTCGTCCCTCACCTTGTCGTTCCCCTTGCATGCTAACGTCCATGTTCACGAACGATGACGTTACGTGAATTCTACGGTCACCTTTCTTTTTCTTGGCGTGGGTTTTTCGACAAGATCCACTTTCAGCGCCGCGCCGCGCAGAGAGCAAGAATTCGGTGAACGAGAGTTCGCGGCGTAATCTTCATCTTCATCTTCACAATTTTCATTTTGTATTTACACTGGTATTGGGAGGGACACCAATTTCGGGAAATCTCGTTGAGAATTTCGTATTTTCGTACATACTTCATTCGTATCAGTTGGAAAAAATTGTCCATTGAATTTTGCGTTAACGTCGGTGTGTAGGATGCGTAAAATTCTCCCCCTGCTTCTGAGATGCCATCGGCTATTTAATTTTTCTTATATTTCACGGTTCCGCGCGATTTTATTTTACGCAAGCTCGTCCTATGTATTGCCCGGGACACTACACTGTCCATTGAAAATTGCGGCGGCAACTGAGTGAACGTCTCGATCTTTCGTAGAGACTGGGCAACATAAACGCCTTGGGCGGTTAGCATAAAGAGGGATAACGAGGCGAATAATGGATCTGCTCTCGATGCGACTCGACGGTCGTGCATTTCGCGATGCTCTCGTGTTCACCGGCCAATAAATACAACATATACCATTCTTGATACTCTCGCGCTATCTTCGGTCCGGTCCTATCACGAATAATGAATTATTATGAACGTGTCGTGAATGCGCGCGTCCTGTTCGAGATATCACTTGCTGGACCGCTAGCTTGCTTGCTCGAGGAATTCCCCGTGGAATCCGCGACAAAACCGAACGACTTGACGGCGGTGTCTCTGGTGTCTCCATAGCGCAGGGATTTGCAAGAAATTCGCTATCTTCCCACGTTATTTGCGCGAATCCTTTCATTGTACTTTCTATCTCGCCGCGATTGTCTCTTGCAGGGATCGTGTGGGTGAGAGAACGCACGATTCGCCTTGCGTATTATTAACTCGGTAATACTACCCATCATACGGGAGAATAATAATTAGGAACAGACGATCGGGGGTTAATGGGCCAATGCTTATTTCGCGCGTTTTGCTGCCGATACACGGCAATAACTTTCTCTGGACATTGTATCGCGCAATTCCGCGACGCCGCACGATTCCTATCGTCTTCGCGAATCCACGATGAAGACCTGTTGATGTTGTTATTATAACTTACATGTGTTTATGCAATCACCGTGCAAATACACAGACGCATCCCTGCTTCTTTACGCCACTTTACGAACACGCTTCTTTCTGTTCACTGTGATTACGACTTACGTGATCTCGTCAGGTACTTTCAGCTCTAAGGCTTAATTTAATTTTCAGTCGTTTATAATTCACGGATGATCACTGTCAAGAAAATTTCCGACAGCGTAGCAGCAGGAGCGGTAAATAAAAGGAAATTATAATAAGGAAACACTTTGCGCATGCAAGCGCACTGTGTTCGTTGACCGTTTCGTTATCAGCGCTCTTATCTCAAAAGTATTGTATGATTGTTAAAGAGCTGCTTAACGATCGCCTATAGTCATCCACGTTGTACCATTCAATTTTCCGAGAGGGAAAGAAGGGCGGACGAGCGTGCCGAGAGAGGAGAGTTCCCACGCGACTCAGTTCGTGGCCCGCCGAGACCGGTTGCGGCCTCTCACGTTCTCCAGAAGCGAAAGATCAAGCGTCAATTTCTGTCTTTTGACACGTCTATGCCGCGATCGTACGAACGCCGGGTCGCGGCATTTGGAGCAGAGCCGGATAATTGATGATAATCGAACGCACCCGTTTAACCCGGGATCAATAGCACACGACGTGTGTCGTAACGGTATCATTAACGTCACATGTTCGTATATACGCGTCCAAATTATATGTTGTCGGGATCGCAACCGATAGCATCGCAAACTGCGCCGCACGTCATGCCCGTATTTCCTCTTTCCTTGGAAAAAAGAAAGTTGTCGTGCACGTATCCTAGCGGAATTTTGCATGAAAGTGTACGGATCATGTGCTGCGTTGCAATTTTTCGCGGCCGAATTAACGGCCTCGATGTAATTGCGGATGTTAATTTCTGAAACTGTCGAGAGATTCGTACTCCGGACAGCCTCCCGCAGGAGAATTTATTCAGTTAAGTTATGACACATGTATACACATGTACACGCATGCGTTGCTCGCGCAGCACGAATAATTTAGTAACACGATTTTCTGATTTACGCGCCAAAGCTGTCCATCGCGGGGAACAGCTGGCGTTCGCTTTTATGGCTGCCTTCGAACGACCGCTCTAAAGTTACTGCACAGCAACCAGCATTAGTTGAACTCTCGAGTAGCTGAATTTTTTTCAGGATTAAGTTAAATTGACGATGAGGGTGTTCGCGTCGTTAAGGTATCTTTTACAATTATACTCGTCGAATTTTAATTTTCTCGTCGTAGGAGTTCCCGGCAGATCCGCGCCGGGTATAATGCCCCCGGGGGTCAATTGCGTGTCGTCAACCTTTCCAGGCGACTCCTTCCGCGGCGGTTTCCGCACGAAAATCGCTCGGCGAGCGAGCACTTTCATTGTCGTTAGAAAACCTCTGATTGGCGACCACGGTGATCGGCGACTCGATCGCACGGTCGATAATTCGTGCGAGAGTACGCGCGCGGCGCACGGGGAAGACGGTGATTTCTTCCACGGACCTTGCAGCCTGTAATTTAGCGCGTGCTGCCAAGTTCTCTACCACCGGATGGGCCATCGGCGGTAGGACCTTCGCTATCAACTCGCTTGATTAAATTTCCGGCCGCCGCTTTCGTTTTTACAGGTATCTCTCTTCCCGCTGTCAATCCCGCCGCCGCTTTCTCGCGCGTGTATGCGCTTCCGTCGCGCGGCTTCCCGGCACACGGAATCATGAGGAACGCGAGATACGCGAGATCTCGACGGCACGTACGATGCAAAACCGAGATTGCTAATAATGTCTTCATAGACCCATTCTGATATAGGATGAATAATTAAATGTAGGAGAAAATCACTTTCTCTGTTGAGACCCTCGCATACGCCTTCTCGAAAGCGCCTTCGTCCACTCGTTTTCGTCGATATCAGTCGATTTTCTGAATTCCTTCCAATTTTTCTGAGTCGTGCAGGAGAGATTGAAGTGGCTCAAAATGTTCGCTCGGGACCTCTTTATCCCTGGTGTTACTTCGATCATCATAAATCATTACGCGCTCGTGCAATTGCGCCTCTTACCTGTCATTGACTTTATATCAAAGTGCCTCTTCCGTCCGCTCTATTTTCCTGGCGTGAACGAACATTCATTTGTATCCGCGCATGATGATAAATCGTCCTGTGGAATTTCGTAGCCTACTGAGTAAAGGCATAATTAATAATTATTGAAAATCAATTTACTTGCCGACAATCGCTTACAACTAATTTGGACCTACGAGAGGATGAAGGTACAGATGGTACTCCATCGCGTCATACAAACTGCTCATTTTTCATGCCGGCGCTTTGAATAGCTCTCGTTGCCGAGCTCTCGAACGATGACAGCTCTTTTGAAATATTACGACGAGACGCGCTGCATAGCATTGATGCGCCGTTGCTCCGTACATATAAACGCCGCGATAACGCAACATTTTCACCTTTCCCAACATCAGAATAAGATCTTACAATGAAGTCTGATGTTATCAACTCAATGGCGTTTTGAAAACGAGCGTTTTTACGCTATCGACAAACTGTCAAGGCGAATAATTTATGATCGTGTCTGAACTGTTTTGAAAAAGATCAAATGCTTCAGTTTGTATTATTGCTGTTTAACCATCCAGAGAATTCAAGAACTTTTACATTTGCATTGCTACGTAATATTTTGTTACTCTTCGTTATTCCCGAGAAATCTTGTTTAGAGGAATCATCTTGTCGACAGAACAGTCAATAAGAAAAGAAAACATTTTTTTACATTCCTCTAAAATTCTCATGTATGAAAGTATCCATTTATACACTTGCAGCTGCTTCTTGCATAAGAGGTTGTTTGACGATCCCAGCATCACATGCAAGGAAATAAATAGACGCAATATTGACGAACGCTAGTGCACAATGTCTCGATCGGCGTAACTATTATATTACATGACCGGTCCACTTGGCACGCGTGCGCTTGCATTAAAATCCGCTCCGAATCCGCGCGTAATTGCACGTCGCGCAATTTGCGCGCACACGGAGACGCGCATGTGCTCGTCTTCGCTACGATTTCTTTTCAAACGAACGTGCCGCGAGAGATCAGAGCCATCTTGATTATGCAAAAACAATTATCCTCGCGCGCATATAAGGAGCGCAATTATTAAGCCGGTTAACCGACGCGATTACGAAAGCCGCGTAAAAGCGCGTTGCGCCAGACCCAGCGCCGGCTGCGCTCTCGTTTCTTTTTTTCTCTTCTTTCCGCATCGACCACAACTACTTCTTCGGTGCGGTGCGACTCGGTCCCTTCGTCTGATGACAGATTTTAATGACAAATTTTAATTTGAACAACGATTCCAGCTAATCTCAAACGGAAAGTTCAGTTCTAATGAGAAACACACCGCGATTAAGCGCCTCACAAGATAAGCCTGCGTCGAAATGAAACGGTAGAAGTAATCGGTAGAAATAATCGTAGCTCATTTGAAAGACGCGGATGCTGCGGGATTAGCTGCTCGCTCGCGCCTCTCTCACTTCATTATTGCGCTCTCGGCCTTTGGCGAGAGTAGCAAAACTCGCTGTGGAGGATTTATCTCTATTTGCTAATTACGATCGATTTGAGTTTAATGTGTCCGCGTAAACGCTAATTTACGACGGCTAATAAGCGGACTGGGGCCTAAGCGCAATTACTTTATTACGTTTACGATAGTCTAATGCCATATTCGGCGGGATTGTTAGCCGCACGATAAATTACCGGTGGCATGTTTTTTGTCGCGCCTGAAACGTACTTTTCCGAATTGCTCGTAAATTATGCGCGTTATGTTTTCTGATATTGTCGGACAAAACAGGTGCGCCGGCCTAAGAGAGCAAGATGTTACAGGAAGTCCATCGGTCCTATGTAAATTTATCGCCTTGCTCGCGGACGTAAATAAAGCTTTAAACAACGTCGGGGCGGCGGTATCTGTGCGGCCGCGGCTTAATAATACGTCTGTAGCACCCACCACACAATGAGCGTGCAAAAAAGGCGGACGTTTATACGCGGGGCACTCGCTCGTCGGGGTGACAGCACTGCGACGCGTGCACCCCGATCGCCGCTCGTAAAACCGGCTATCGATTGTCGCTCGTTGATTCCCTCGTAAATCAGCCGACGATAATGGCAAAAAAATGCAGTCGGTGCGCCGTTTTTCTGTGGATTCGGTCATAAACTGTCCGCGCGTATGCGCGCATGTGTACGATCCGGTATTAACTACGGTATTGTTTAGCGGTGGATGGCGAAAGAGCGCGTGAGAGAGAAAGAGAGAGAGAGGCAGGAAGGGGAGAAGATGGTAGACGTTTATTACTGGTTATCAGAAGTTTTATTGTGTTACAAGAAAAATAATGTATAAGTAGAATTTAATGATCTCTCGGCAATAATGTAAACGACAACACATCTATAAAATGCGACGGCGAGTAAAAGAAAATCTGATACCAAAAAACGCGATTTTACGCGACGGGATATCACGGGGGAGTCTTTCCGTGGCTACGACAAATCCCTCGGTGTAACTTAAGTTAATGCCGGTGATATACCTTCGCTCGCCAATTTATCGTGTATATTCCCGCCGCATGTGATCTCGAAGCAATACCGAGTCCGTATTCCGTATACGTCTCGTAACAATATATCGACGCTATTGGGAGGCGGTCCATTATCGATACATCTGGAAATAGCATCAAGCGGAAGCTATCAACGTCTAACGAGATAGCATCTCGATCGCCTTATCGCGGGGTATCGTTCGGATTCCCGATGGTATCGCTGAAATGATTCGAACCGAACTTGACGTTGTTTGGACGCTCGACAATCAACCCGCGCGAGAGGCGGACGGAGAAAAAGAAAAAAGGAGAGGGAGAGAGAGAGAGAGAGAGAGCGAGAGAAAGAGGAAGAGAGATAGGGAATTGATCGATTTGATCGCGACGCAATGCAACGCGTGGCCGCGTGAACCGCTCGCGTAGGCGTGCTTGCGTAAGCGGAGAATGATACTTTGCGGAACTCTCGCCGAGCTCGACGCTCGGGCTCCTCCGGTTTGTGCGGCTTCGTTGTACGCCAAGTGCATGCCGCTCATGGCTCGCATGGTCGGCCGAACCGATGAATAATGAGACTCCTTTCATCGCGCGCTGACGAGCGCACGTGAGACCGCCACCCCGAAGGACGCGGTTTTCGCCCCGCGGCAAGCCACCATCGCGGGAGGATGACACACGTAATGACAAATTGCACGCGACCAAGGAGAACCGCTTTGCGCGTAAATGCGAGCCGACGTCCGAGAGGAGCTCGCTCGGCTCGTACGAACGATCTCTTTTGCTCCTTTGCAGGTGCAACGTGGCACGACACGCACAGTACGATATGGTACGGAGGATTGGAATTAACCCGCGCGACACGCGACCGACATTCTATTCCTGGTGATTTTGACGCACGTGTGCACCATAAACATTAAATGGTCGTATTAGCATACAGCGCGCGGACAGAAATAAAATTTCCGTCGCGCAGCTATGCAACACTGACATTTCGCATCGGAACTCCGCTCGCCAGGGACACGCGGGAAGAATTTCTGCGTTTGATCGCGGTAACGATTGACGATTGGCGCAGGATGAAAGGGAAAAGATTCTCTAGCGCATAATTGATCGATCAGAACCATCGATTAAAATGTTTATCAGAGCGAGGATACGAAACAATATGAAATCGATGCACGCGATGAGCAAATATAATAAATAACAGCCAAGTAAAGAGAACCAAGACCCTCAAGGATAAGCATACCGCATCAAAATGAATGAACAATCAGAATCCTAGACCTGGAGCATCGACAGTTCCAGAGTACCCCATAAATACCACGAGTACCATGAGATTGCCTAATAATCCTGACAGGAGACTGTTCCTCCGACACAGCATCACGCATCGGCGCGTCTAGACGAGTATACATACACAGGAATGTACGCACGAACGCACTCACGCGCGCAGCGAACCGGCGCAAGTGTTCATAATGACTGCAGCAAGAATGACGGGAGGCTGTACGGCGAGATGCATGCGTGCACCTGGAAGAGGTAGCCCGCGGGTTACTGGCAGCCAGGAGAGAGAGAGAGAGAGAGACTCCGCCACAGCATCATCCCCCGTCGGGAACCACGAACGTTAACTCGGTCGGCACTAGAGAGATGGGATCGAACCCTTCGTAGAGGCAGTTTCGTTACGTACGGCAATAGATTCGAAGCCGAGAGAACGAATGAGCTACTTGCTGTGCGATCGAAATTTAATGAAGCGTGTTTGAATCGACATCGGACGAACGCACCGACGAACGATGACTGGTTCGGAAATGTTGCCAGGCGTTTCGAGTCTGCCGCTAATGAAAAGATTCTATAATTCTCGTCGCGTATCTAAGATTCAGAAAAGAGAACTTGGGATTTCAGGTGAAAAATACTATTTAAATTGCGACGAAGGAAGAATATATTACTATTATATTTAATATTTAAAAGAAAACTGCAATACGTTCCAGTTCAGATTACAAATCTTTATTCAGATGCTCGATATCGGCTTGTCTTCTTACTCAAGCAAATGATTATCCACGCTCGGAATTATTATTTCATTTTAATTAAATTATTATGCTTGGACGTTAGATTAAATCGAGGTGCACGGAGTAAGAGCCATAAATTAAGATTTACGAAAACTTATCGAGATCGCATCTCTAATTGAGAAACGGCCTTTCGAGAGGAGATCGCTCGCGCAACCCCCCGAGGGAATTATGCAGCGCGCGGGCGAAAGTAATGCACGTCGTGCGTATTATTTGTCTTGCAGCCTCGGCGAGGGAGAAAGAGAGAACAGCCAATGGTCTTTCGACTAACGCATTATTCGAGGATGCTTGAGCACAGCGAGGCATAAGTACCGGATAATTGGGGTTCTCGCGGAATTATGCACGAAGACGCACACGCGGGCACGCGATAAATGTTCGTTTTGCGTCGCGATGAACGGAGATACTAGCGCTGCCTTTCCGGCGCACGTCGGATTACCTCGAATCGTACCTCGGGGTTACGATTAGGGGCTGTGCTTTGCGAACAGGACCACTATTGCTAGGATGCGCTTTCATACGATGCTGACGCGTTGCAATACGAATTGCGATCAACAGCAAACGAATTAGTTGAAAATTAACACGTTTCGATCTGGAGTGTGATGAGATATTCACGTCACGTATGACGAATAAAATAACATGTACAATATAGAGCGATAATTATTGATTACACGCCCTTATTATAAGCTACATGTAAAAACATCACAATCTCTCTATTATTTCAATTATCTTTCCTGACACTCATGATTTTATATTAAACCAACATGCGAATTGGATCGGTTGATCTCATATAGCACAGAGCCTAGAATAAAAAATCCCCTATTATCACATCTATATCGAAATTAAATCTCTATACGACAATGCTTGGCAGCTCGTCGCTCGTTCGCACATTCATCAGCCGTGCACACGCTTGGATGTGTCTAATAAACGGCCACGCGGCCTTGGGCGTACGCACGACGACCGCACGCTGGACCGTTTCGCAAGCTGATGTACGAACTTGGTCGCCAGCGCTGATCGCGGACTCGCGTGCACTCGTTCGTTCCTGGGATGCTCGTCACTCGGAGTACCTGTTTCCACAAGTCGCTTCCTGATCGCTCGTCGCGTTACTCACTTTGCATCTGCTGCGCGATTGTCACAAATTGACGTGTCCTCGGATATATCGCGGATATCGATCTCCGTGTTATTAATTTCGCCGTCACGCGTCCCTGTAATCGCAACACACGCGACATTACCATAATTACTATGCGCGAATACGGGGACGCGTACTCCTAAAAGATATGACTGCCCGATGCACCCCTCCGGCGATTCCGGGGAGGTCTTCTGACGCTAACTCATTGAACCAGCAAATGGATAGAGACGCTACCTTGCCCGTCGTTTATTTCTTATTCCCGCGATGAATTATCGCAGGAGGAATCGCGTACGGTGTTGTGCTTGTGTTGTGCGGTGTCGTCGCGCGTGCGAATTCAAGAGATTCGCGCGAGCGTACGTTAATCTTTCGTTCGATGCGTAACTTTGCGGTCGCGGTTTCCTCACGAGGGAACGATGTGATCGAGGTGAACGCCACGTTAACGTTAACGTCGGAGCCGTACGGAGCATGCAAGGGCTGTTAGCAATCAGAGACAGGATGCGTTTTCCTCCGGTAGGGAGGCCAACAGCGTCTCGTGCTACGCCAACAAAGCATGTCGATAAGGAAATGATTGACGGTTAGCTAATTAAACGATGTACTTTATTACCGTGCGCTATATTTAGCCGCGTAATCTCCGATCTGCGAGACGCAGTGTGTGACGTCCCTGGAAGTAGACGGAGTCGATAAGCCTCGCCGTGTCGCCTCGATTTTGCGTATTTCGCGCTTAATTCTTTCGTAACGCGGATACTGTATTTCGCGACAAAGATGTTTTCCGCGCAGGAGGGTCTTCTAAAGGCGGAATAATGAAAACAGTTCTGGCAAAGTGATTCGCGCGTTGCACAGTATATTTTGCAATTAAAGTGAAACTAAATAGATAAGGAACGGATACTTAACAAATGCCTCGGATTAATTCCATTGTTTTGCTGAAGCGATCGCTTTAGTTCGCTTTTTGCGTTTCTCCTTCTCGTGCCGTCCTACATTTTCCACTTGTTAACTAGGCGTACTTTTACAATAGGAACGAGACGAACAAGATCAGGGAGGTTGAATCGACGTTGCCAGTCTCGTTCGGGCTTCTCCAGTTCTGACCTTCTTGGCCTCGCCCCGAGATCGGATAACAATTGCGATAATTACACCGTGAGACCGATAATTACCTGCCGGCACGACGCGACGTTCACGGATAGCCCGTGTAGTAACAAACGGCCGCCGTCACATTTTCATGAAATGTCACATCAGATAATGGCAGGTTGCGATAGAAGCCGGAAAGAATCCACGGCGTGTAACATCGACAGGCGATACGCCCGGTCGAGATGCGACGTCACAATGCAGCTGCGCGGAGATAAACGTCGCGAAGTACCGCCTCTCGATCTTTGCTCGCGTCCCAATTCGATAGAGTTGCCTGTCATCAAGAGATGCTAGGCGCACGTTGCGTCGATTATTCCGCGTACATATTTCACGCATGCGGCTATTAATCCGTCCTTCTCATTACGGAGGCCTGTACTTGCCGTGTGAACGTTTCTCCCTCCTTCTCCTCTTAGGTGTACGCTCTTAGGCCGTGAATTGACAAAGCCTTATTAATTTCCACTTTTCACGGATATCAAATTTCAACTATGAGTTTATACTCACGAGTGGTTTCTCCAGTAGAGATTTTAAATCTTTAACTGGTGATGCGGACGAGTGAAACTCGTCCCGTTCTTCTCTTCTTATCGCCTGGCGACGTATTTGTCTTCGGACGGGAAATCACACTGCCAGTTGGTCCGATCGTCAGGGGCCAATACCGTAACATCGACCTCGGTGTATTGCCATCCAGGTGGGCGACGCTTGTGGCACAACAGTTGCGGGAGTTTGCTGCTCACGAATGGCAAAGATGCGATGACTCGTTGCGCGCAGGTGATTGCGACGTGACACATGTGAAAGGATGATCTTGGAGGAAAGCGACCGCCAACTAGCAAGGTTCAAGGAACCTTTTCGCTGGGTAGATGCTTCCTCAACGCGTCCGCTATTTCCATGATTCTTCCCGAGTGACGTTTTCAAAAGCCATCGGGTTTACGAGCATATCCAGCTTTCTATTGTCGCCGGTCATAGGCCAATCGCAGCCAGAGGACGCGGAGGACCTTTGGCTTCCACGCAGTAAACGTGCGCATTGATCCCGTAATTCCCTTGCGGAAGTCGCGCCGCAGAAGGAAGATATCCAGGCGGACAATCGGACAGCGGAGAGACTCAGACCTTTTTATTTATTATCCCCTGGGTAATATCTCGCGCGGGGATGAAATACGCGTATACAAATGAGAATCTGCGGTTAACGGCAACTGAAGACGTGTCCAGCCGTTTCATTAAAGCAAAGCGATTGCCACGTATTTCGTGAAAATGAAATACGCGCATGCGTGATTTTAATACCGGATGCATAATTGCTCGATACACCATTACTGAAAATCGCCGCGTTAAAGATTCCAGCGTCAGCGTAAAATTGAATTTACCTAGATAATAACGCGGAGAAAAAAGAACAGAAAGAAGAAGAGGAGAGAGCTCGTTCACGCGAGATATTGCGAAAGAGAGATTGAGAGAGACCGTATCTCGGGGGCCTTCCCGACACCGTCTATTGCCGCGCGAGAGATCAACTTCTGACGGAGTCGACCTCGTCAGACGAGATGCCTTGACAGACAAGACGCGAATGAGATGGCGGGTCTTCTTCTTTCTGCTACGGCTCGTTTTTGCGTTTTCCTCGAGATCCCGCATTGTTAAATGGTAGCGCGTGGAGAAACGCGCGTTTCACGGAAATTTTCAAGAAAGCGAGAAGGAAAAGGACAAGAGGGATGCGCGTGGCAGACAAGAAAGAAGAAATATTCTTTTATTATAATTTTTACATTATGCGCATTATTCATTGCTATATAAGTATTCACATCGCCATTTGTTCCATGGGATTTTCTTTTCTGGAGTATAATAAATTTCACTTCGTCTGTCCAGCTCTCTGTTCGTCTGTCCGCCTGTCTATGTTCGATGCTCTTTCGGAGTGTTGATCGTTACCGCTGCCACGTCGACGCCGGTCGGCGACTCGCGCTAAAAGGACGCCGATCTAGGGGCTAATCTGCATTTTAAACGACCCGTGCCGCGTCGTGCGCGAAGAGGGAATCCGCCTGTGCACGCCTGTGTGTTCACGCCGCGTTACTGGCCGGAGAGAGCCCCATCGTGTTCTACATGCCGTCCTCGTGCATACATTCGTCGCCATATTCGAGATCTCGGGGCGCGTCTGCCAGATGATGTATCGCATCCTTCGGGAATATATTTTAGGTTGTTCAGGTCTGGGAAATTTAAAATACTTTACGCGAAACCGCGGGGATAAGGTGGTATTTATAATGACCGTACAAAATAATCGCTGCTAAGAATATTATAAAAAAAATATTAATATTATAATATAGTCTCGATCTTGCCTTGAAAAATTTGCATTGTTATTGTAGTAGTGAAAGCAATAATTAAATACAGCACACAGCAGCATAAATACATCGCTTAGAGTGATGGATATTTTTAAGAATCTAAATGAGTGTGTGTGAAGCTGGCGTATCATTTCGCGGAAAATCATTAATTATTGAGAATTCTGGCTCCCTTTTTAATATTTCTAGAGTTCCTTATAGGTTAAACACATAGTTCTGGCCATTAAAGCGAAAAAGCGCATAGTGCAAAGTGAAACGCCAACTTCACGCAGCGTCTCACTTTGTCCTGCGACAGTTTCCGCCATAATTCCGGCTAGATTTTAAAAGATCTACAGTTCTACATGAGTTCTAGAAAGAGTTCTAGCGAAAAACATTTTTTTCATTTTTTATAATTATTAAAGCTAAAAAATGTTTAAGGGAATGACGACTGGTTAATTTCAGAGAGTTCTGTGCTTTATGAAATATTTCTCGTATAGTTCTGAACGTATTTAAGCGTATTCCAAAGAGTTCTGAATGCAAACATTAACAATTATTTAATAAAAAATTTTTATCGTCCGAGAAAGACGTATCTACGGAGATATATGTGAGACGCTGGTCGATTTTCGAGAGTTCTGCTTATTCTAAAACAGTTCTCGTATAGTTCGGGACGTGTACAATGCCTTTCCAAAGAGTTCTGACAGGAACAACGATTAGAGAAATTTTTAAAAAATTATTTCACCCGAAGAGTAGACGTTTTCGACTTTACCAGTGAAACGCTGGCCGAAATGTCGGAGTTCTGGCTTTCCTAAAATACTTTTATAGTTCCGCACGTACTTATGATTTTTCTACAGAGTGCTATGTATGAGAGGTGCATAGAACTCTTTAGGAAATTCATAAGTACCTTCGGAACTATACGAAAAATATTTTAGGAATCCAGAACTCCGATAGTTCGGCAAGCGTCTCACCCTTTTCTGTCTTAAAATGCAGTTTTCGAGCAGTTTTAACTTTTTTTAAATTATACAATGTCGCTGGTGCATAGAACTCTTTAGGAAATTCATAAGCACCTTCGGAACTATACGAAAAATATTTTAGGAAAGCCAGAACTCCGACATTTCGGCCAGCGTCTCACCCTTTTCTGTCTTAAAATGCACTTTTCGAGTAGTTTTACTTTTTTTTTAAATTGTACAATGTCGCTGGCGCATAGCACTCTTTAGGAAATTCATAATTACGTGTGGAACTATACGAAAAGTATTTTAGGA
Source organism: Ooceraea biroi (assembly GCF_003672135.1). NCBI lineage: Eukaryota > Metazoa > Arthropoda > Insecta > Hymenoptera > Formicidae > Ooceraea > Ooceraea biroi. Next base: position 7,943,488 of record NC_039506.1, read on the forward strand.
AAGCCAGAACTCCAACATTTCGGCCAGCGTCTCACTGGTAAAGTCGAAAACGTCCACTCTTCGGGTGAAATAATTTTTTAAAAAATTTCCTAATCGTTGTTCCTGTCAGAACTCTTTGGAAAGGCATTGTACATGTCCGGAACTATACGAGAACTGTGTTAGACTAAGCAGAACTCTCGATAATCGACCAGCGTCTCACTGGTAAAGTCGAAAACGTCCACTCTTTGGCGAATATTTTTTAATTTTTTTTTTTATAGAATTTTAAGCATGTAATGTCGAAAACAAATGTTAAATAAGCAGAACTCTCGATAATCGACCAGCGTCTCACTGGTAAAGTCGAAAACGTCCACTCTTTGGGCGAAATAACTTTTAAAAAAATTTTCTAATCGTTGTTCCTATCAGAACTCTTTGGAAAGGCATTGTACACGTCCGGAACTATACGAGAACTGTTTTAGAATAAGCAGAACTCTCGAAAATCGACCAGCGTCTCACATATATCTCCGTAGATACGTCTTTCTCGGACGATAAAAATTTTTTATTAAATAATTGTTAATGTTTGCATTCAGAACTCTTTGGAAAATGGTTAAATATGTTCAGAACTACACGAGAAATATTTCATAAAGCACAGAACTCTCTGAAATTAACCAGTCGTCATTCCCTTAAACATTTTTTAGCTTTAATAATTATAAAAAGATGAAAAAAATTTTTTTCGCTAGAACTCTTTCTAGAACTCATGTAGAACTGTAGATCTTTTAAAATCTAGCCGGAATTATGGCGGAAACTGTCGCAGGACAAAGTGAGACGCTGCGTGAAGTTGGCGTCTCACTTTGCACTATGCGATTTTTTCGCTTTAATGGCCAGAACTATGTGTTTAACCTATCAGGAACTCTAGAACTATTAAAAAGGGAGCCAGAATTCTCAATAATTAATGATTTTCCGCGAAATGATACGCCAGCTTCACACACACTCTAAATGAAGCACGTCGTTTATATACATATACATATAGCAAGAGGCGTGAATAGATATTTTAGATATAATATATCCATCACGCAATACGCTTCCATGTTAAGTTCTCCGCATACGTTCGACAAATCGTGCCTCCGCTGGAGCTTTTTACGAGTCCTCCCAACGAGTCTGCGTAATTTTCTTCGTCCAATTAGCCGCGCTATCAACGCTCCCGAAAAATATGCGCGTGCATGTCAGGCACGAGCCGTCACGCAAATTTACGTGAATCACAATTCGCACCGCGTCGGTAATCCGATACATGCTGTAACTTCCACTCGCTCGCTCTCTCTTCCCTGTCAGCCGGCGTGCTGGACCGTTATATTTTTTCGCGTCGAGGACGATCTCACGCGGACTTATTTTCCCCGCGAGCGAACTGTGAGGTGGCCTTGGCGGCCACGCCGGGTGAAAAGAAAATTCCCAAAACGTCTCCGCGAGAAGTAACGATGTCATGTCGATTAATTTGATCTCGCGCGCGCGTCGCATGCATACCACGAGCGATCGGCGGGGCGCGTGCACGTTTTTCAGCTTGTACTCTGCGCGAACAAGTATGCGAATCGTTTTCTCTCCTTCGTCCTCTTTCGTTCATTCTCCCGATCATTCCTTCTCTCGCGTGTGCGCGACAGCGAGATCGCAATCGGTCTTCGTTGGACTTTCATCAGATCGGGCCGCGCCGCGCGAGAGATGTGTCTCGGTGTACCCGACATCTTGGGGTACACTTCCGCCGCGCATGTGCTCGATGCGCGCGAGCGCGTATATGCGCTCGTGTGGATCACGTTGATGTACGCGTGTCGATGTGTCGACCGTCGTGCGGTACACTCGACGATTAATGAACCTCGTCAGTCGCGTGCACGCGTCTGTCACTTTGACAGCATCCGGTACAGTCCCCCGCGTACGCTCCCTCCTCCCTGCCTTTCTCTGCCTCGTTTGATCGTCTATTACGAATTCTTTCTTCAGATCACGCGGATATCAAGCTCAGGGAGAACGTGTACTTACGCGCCGCTCTCGCCGCGCGACCGTGTTAGCCGGCTAATAATGTCCGCGGATGATGCCGCTTGTAATACCGCTCATGATACGATGTGTGAGCGACACAGAAATGCAGTAATTCACACACTTGTAGACTTCAGGTTTCTACAACTTTGTAATTATTGCTTTATCGCACGGTCACATAAGCTGTTTGTTAATCGCGAGATCTTTCTAATCGCTTAAATAAAGTTTCTCGAGTGTATCTGATTCAATAAATTTTGGACTTCAATGCATAAGCGACAGGGGATTTTTATTTTCCCAAATTTATTTGTGATTTCTTTTTGTAAAAGGGGAAAGTGCGCGCGTGATTTATGTATCTCCTTTGCGTGGAGTGTTTACCGGCAACCAGGGGAAAAAAGGCGATGCCAATTTGTTTGAGTGTCTCTTAGTGTACCTTTCAAACTAGTCGTGGCCAGTACCAATGTGGATTGTACTAGTCGCGCGTAACGGAGCGGCGCGATCGCGTCGCGAAAAATCGCCGATAAAGCTAAAATTATTACGCGGCGATGCGGCGCGAGGGCGACCGATAAACTCTCCTAGCCGCGTGCACTAACGAGAGCGATGAAATTTAACGTATCAGCGTTCGCACTTAACGGCCTAATGCGAATTCCATGGCGATAAGCTCTGATTTACGCCGACTCTCGCTCTCGGACGCTGTCGGGATCTCCCGTTTTGCGCCGATCATTGAAAACATGCTGCACACGCGTAAAACGCGTGATTTCCGCGTGCGACGTAGGCGCAGGCGGCATTCACGTAAATCGAAGGAGGGAAGCTGTATGCACGCACGTACGTCGGTAAATCACGCAGTGAAAGCCGCTTGGTTTCGGCATGAGATACATCTCCAGCTCGGCCGTTTACGCCGCTAATGAGACATCCGGTTGACAGGCAAGAGGTCCCCCGCTTCTTTTCGCGCGCATCATAAACGTCCGTTCTGTCATCGTCCTCCCTGTCGTCGTCGTCTTCGTCGCCGTCGTTGTCGTCATCATCATCAAGTCGAACTTCGTGCCTCCTTTCCCGTTGTCGTCGTCGCGTTCATAATCGGTCTTAGATCGCCGACAATGTGGCATCGGACGCCTGATGAAATTTCGCGATATCGCACTTTCTCCTCATGGCGAGGTTGTGCCTCCTCGATTTTCTTCATTTTCCGCCGCTATCTCGGTTGGTCTTAATCTGCTGTACGACCAGGTGATTTTGATAATTTCGTCGGGAACGTTCGCTTGGATAAACGCGCGACCGGAATGCGGGTGTTCACCAACACCGTGAAGACGGGAGATGACGGGTTTGCTAGTGTAAACCTGCTTCGTGATCTGTCGCGTGACGTCCGGATATGCGAACGGATCGTGACGAAAGTTTATTTCACGCGATCCGTCAGAGCGCGGCCCGATTTACTCTCCCGTATCTCGTTATTTGTCTTCGGGGAACTCTTGGCCCTAACTGCAGTAAACCCACTCGTGCTCTCTCACTCGTTCGTCCTCTTTGCGGCCGAGGATATCTGGTATCTGGGCCAGTTCCTGTTGCCTCGCGTTCTTACATTGCAGTTCGGTGAACACGCAACGAGTCGCCGGCACGTGGCACGCGACATACGCCGCGTGCATGTCCGCTTTAATGAAGCGGTGAGATCGACGCAGGTGTAGAAGTTTCCATGACTAGACTTAAGGTCTCCTATCCGACACAATGCCGGATTGAATCGCCTGTCAGCCTGTTCTGCTGGCATTTTTCATATTCCATGCGATATTGTCTGCAAGTTTTATAATAATGCATGCAAATATATCGCGTGACATTTCGTCCCGCAATAAATTATTGCGAAAAAGAGATATGTACGTTAGAAAAGTTTAAATTAAAAAAGAGCAATTTATAATAATAATAATAATAATAATAATAATATACACAATATAATTATAACGCCCAATAAGAATGTCTTTAAATTCGCGAAATTACGTGCATTCCTGCTCCTCCTTGGCGCGAGTTAATTGGTCTTGCATCGACGAACCGATGAATCGTCGTGGAGTATCTCTCAATCGACTTTATCTTCACCCTGCGGAATGCAGTCGCACTCGCGCGCCTCTCATCTTCCGATAATGAAAATCGCGAACGATCGAACGAGTTCGCTACGTTCGCTTTTAATTACGGTTACGCGAGGTATGCCGGCGCGCCATGTGCACTCGCCCGCCACCCTTTATTTGCGCTATCCTACCGTCTAATTGCCTACACGACGAGCCGACGTAACGTGGGCGTTATTGCAAGGTGTACTCGAGAGGGCCTCGCCACCTTCGGCGGTCTCTCTGCGCCTTCGAAGATGAGGAGATACGGAATCGTGGGGCCGGATATTAAATTAAACGTTACGGCGTGTCGAGGTGGCCCTATGGGAGTAACATCGTGATCGTGCTTTCGATATTGCCGACAGTTAACGCCGCCATTGACGGTGTTATTTGCGGGTTGCTACAATGTTACATTCTGAAATGATCGCTCGTTAGCTCCGTTTATTTACACGCGATGCATATAATTTAAATATAAAAGTTTTAGTTTTGTTACACTTAAACTTTATTCATGCTCAGCTTCATGCGTTGTGCTTGTTTTGCGGAAGCGATCTACGATTGTTTAAGTTAATGAGTGGAATGTTTGGAAAACGAACATTTCATTTATCTCGGAAAGTATGAATGCAGTTTCTTCTTATTTCGAATCGCGTCAAGGTGTACTGTATCGTTGTACTTAATTGTGCGAGTAGCTAACGTCGGACTCGCTGGCACAACATCCATGTCGCAACATCCTTGCGCGCAAAAGTACATCGAGATGCAATCTCCGACATTAACACATTCCGCGCGGGACATACCCTGCACCCTCTTTCGTCGCGTGCGAAATGCTTCGCCTCCGATTAAATTCCATCCGCATTTCTGCTCATCAGCGTGCGCTCTTCAGGGAAAGGCAAGAGAGAACAATCGCCGGGCTAACTGCACGTCCGCCCAATTTTGGGTGTGCCCATACGGCGTTGATGAAGTAATCAGCGCTATTAACATACGCTCCTCTCTCTGTCATAATGCCATCCACTTTCGCATGCAATTAATTCAACAAGATTTCTCAGTTTAAATCTTCAATTAATTGTTAGCTTACTCTCTCGCTTCTATCATTCGAGTAGAGCGATTTTCCTACCAAAGAATATTCGGAAAAAGTAGGAAATGAGACCGCGCAATTAATTGAATGAATTACATCGGTTCGCCGACAGGAATAATTACGATTTTACACAAAAACGTCCGCGAAGTGATCAAACGTGCAATACAACGTGATCCATTTATTCGATTACAGGCGAACGAAGCGGTGGTTCCGGACGGCTGGCCCCTCACTTTAGGTGGCAACGGGTTGATCCTGCAGCTGGGCGAGCTCGAAACGTCCGCGCTACGTCTCGGGGAATGTTACCTCTGCGTACGCAGCGCGGCAGCCGCAACTGCAATTGCAACTGCAACCACCTCGTCGGTCAGCGGCGCCGGTGAAGCCACTGAGCGAAATACTGTTGAGGTGAGTCACGTCTTCTCTTTTCTTTTTCTTACCCTTCTCTGTCCGCCTTCGTCGTCGATTGTCGAAGAAACCGCCGTCGCGATGATGTCCTCTCCGGGTCCTCGGCGTGAGGAAACGACACCTCCGTTTTAACGGCCGTCGGATACCCGGCCGGAATTCTCGGCGTTCCTTCTGAGTGATCGTACGGCGAGTCCTTAGCATAAATATTAACAGTCATCGCGCGGATGCGGCCGCCTAATGGGACGTGCATTATTAGACACGCGTTTAAGCGTGTTCCCTTCACTTCACCCTCCGCGCGAGTAATAAAAGGCGTATCTTTGAGAACGCCGAGGCGACACTCCGTCATGCGTGTAAACGTTATTCCTAGAAGTGTGCCGTGCAAGCTGATTTATCGCGGTAGCACATACGTAGATCGACTGAATCCGCTTTCCGACTGTGTCGTGATAGAGATACGAGAAGCGTGGTGGATGTTGTAAACTTCAGCGTGATTGTTCATCATAATCAAATCTTTTTTAATGAAATTTTGTGATTTGTGAAAATATAATTTTCTCTTGTAATGTCCAATATCAACCATCCGATATGTTACGTATTTCTGAGAGGAGTGTTAAAATTGAGAGACTCGTGTTTGCAGATAGCAGTAGTCTGGCGAGCCACGTCGATGAGGGCTCCGGGGATTCTGGGTTGGGACCGTGAGGACGAATTCATGGACTGGCGAGACCTGACGAACAAGGGTCAACCGAGTTCATCGAGTGCGGCTGGCACGAGCCTCGGCGGTCAGTCCTCGGCCTCGGCGATGAAGATCAGCGGCCGTCCGCGGAGAAGATCACGCGAGGACGCGCGCCCGAGGACGCGCGAAGCTAACAGAACCGGAAGTGCTGAACATCGTCGCGAGGAAACCAGATCGATCGACCGACTGGAGCACCAATCGTGCCGCGAGGATCGCGTGGCCACCGAGCCCGGCTCGGCGGTGATGAAGTCCAGGTCTGCGTCTAGTGTCAACGCCTGGAAGGAGGACCTGGATGACGAGCTCGAGCGCGGCGCGAGTCGGCGTCACGCATACATCAAGAATTCCTCTTCTAGTCCGGTGGCCGGCGACGAGAGCCGTACCAAAGTGAAGCGATGCGCCAAGGTCGTGTCCAGCACCACGATGGAGAAATGGAAGGAGAGCAGCAGGTGTGAGACGCGCAGTCGAACGGTCGCGCCGGAGGATCTGAAGAGCCCGTTGCAATTCGAAGAGAGCGTGCTGCGACAAGACAATGCCACCGCCGGCGATTCGCCGAAGGATCTCGAGGACAGGTTGCGGCACGTGGGTGGTCCGGACGACGTCAGCGACGAGGACCTGCCGGCATACATAGGCAATCTGCTCGTCACCGTCGAGAGAAAGATCGAGAGGGTCTCGCTCGACGATATGACGTTCCCCTGCCCGGCGTGCAGGAACATAGACACGGACGATCCGTTATTGGGATGCAGATGCGCCGGCGACGATTGCGGTTGCGATGCCGGCGAAGATAACTGCGACTGTGCCGTGGCCGCCTCGCGCAAGGAACAGTCCGCCTGGAGTTTCGAAGTGGCGGGAATTAAGCATATCGACAGCGACGATGAGGAAGAAGTACGGATGGGATTCGGTGAGTAATTACTATTCATTTCGATTTTATAAATTTGACTTTACACTGGAACAAAAATCTCGTTGCACATAGAACGCTTGGTTCTAATTATTTCTAGGAAATGGTTTAAATAACGTGCTCCGATTTTTTTCTTTATAGTAATTTGATTTAATTGAATTCATTAGTCATTTAGTATAATGATTACGCTTCCGATAAGTAATGTTTAAATTTATTAGTGTTGCAATATAATTTTAAAGACGGAAAATTGAATTGTACATAATACACGGAGTATTTCTACTTCTCGGCATGGTGCTAAATTTATTTACGAGTAGTAAACAAAAAGCGATAGGAGAGACCGCAGCGTTGAATCCCACTTCCGGTATGACCGCCTGTCGAGGAAGGGCGGTTTATGAAAGCTCGCGAATGACTTCTGCCAAGCCAGCGGACCGACTGCTCGCGCTCGACGAACCTCTTTATGCAGGCGCGTGTACGCACGAGCGTGTGATTTACCGGCGAGTAAACTCGCGCGCGCGGCCGCGCCGAACTTGAAATTCTGGCCGAAGCTCAGCGTGGGCGATATACCTTGTAAAGTGGCTACTTCATGTTACATCAGGTCCTCCATGTTATGCCGGGCGCTTGAAAAATCCGAATGTTACTTGTGCACCGAATCGTTGCTTGCTCGCCTCATCCACATTGGCGCGTAAAAAATTCCGCGACGGAACTCCGGTGAATTTTTTGTGCAAGTGAATAGAGAGGCGCTATTCCGGTGTGCACATGCTCGCGCGACGTGTGAATACACGTTCCTTATTACCCGAGGCTGCGACAAAGTTTATGACGGAAGTATACTTCCTGTTAAACAAAGTACTGAAAAGCCGCGCATGTGTTTAGCAGATGCTACCAGGTTAATCCGCGACTTACTCCGCAAATATTCCATGTGCAACTCCACGTTTTACGGATTACGCACAAATTTCGCAGAAGCATATTTACTTAGCTGTATTTACTTGTGAATGATATTATAAACTTCGTCTGGCAAGATCGGTTTTTAGATTTAGGTAGTACTTCAGGTTAAATAGGTCTTTTCACAATCGAACATGTTTATATTTCTTTTTATTTATTCACACTTTCGGTCTCGAAAATCATGTACTAGATTTCAAATGTTTGACTTTACTCATGAAATTGGAAGAGCAAGGCAGAGCATACAAAGCGTTGCAAAAAGCACGATGCGGTTTTTCGGAGTCGAGCCGGGAAGGGAGAAGTTTATCTCGAGCGCTCGTCTCTCGTCTTGTAAATTTTCGAATCATGTGTCATAATCCCGGTTTAATCCGTTCGCCCGAGGGCATCGTTAACGAGCGATGACTCTCACACCGCGGCGATGCGAGCGTAATTGTAACGGACGAGTATGCAAATTGTCGGCACGTTCGCTTGTCACTCGATCTTTCGTCGCGGAACTCGCCAAACGAATCACTCGTCGCGAATGCAGGCCCGGCCGGACCAGGCTGGACCAGACTTTAAGTCTCGCGGCTCTTCCCGGGGCCGCCGATCTCCTTTCGCATCCTCCCACGCTCGTCTCGGCACACCTCTTTGGTAACCGCCGCCGACAGGTTTGCAAAGTCAAGGGCCCCTTTATCCGAAACGTCGCCACGTCGGCGGTGTCGACGTAAAAGTGACTTACAGTACTCGTCGTTCTGTTGCGTGACTTTTTACGCAGCACCGCGTAATTTGTGTCGTCCCACGGGCGTAGTATCCTTTTTATCCTTTCCCTTTTTTTTCTATGTATTTTTTTTAACTCTTTCGCTGTCAGCGTCTTCAACCGTGCCTCTTTCTCCCCGTTCGCCGGGGATGTATGCAGTTTGCAAATTACAACTTGCAAAGTTTAGAACCGCACGCGGTACTGTCGTCCCAGTTCGTAGAACTCGTGTTTTCCGACCGTGATTTAAATCGTTTAGTACAACGTGTGTAAGTCTGTGATTTGTCTGATGAGTAAACATTATAAGCAGAAAGATACTGCATAATTTCGGATGTGGAAAGTAAGCAATCAGTCGCGCAAAACACGCATCACGTCGTATGGACGTTATTACCGTGAAAATCATTTTTTTCTCAGTCTTCTGAGACGGAAGCCGGCGGAACGCAGAGCGTTGCTATTGCGATTGGTATTCGCACTCGTTGCATTGCCGCTCGCAATTGTCAGTCCCGCTGTACGTATTTGAACGTTCCTTGACTTTCCTCGCGGCTGTCGGCGTCGACCACACGCCGGCGATGTCTGTGTTTGCGGAGCGGAGAGGCAAGCGACCTGCCTCGACAGTGAATGAACGGAGTAACGAACTCGTCAATGAGTATTCGTGCTAATGAGATACGGCAACGAACCAGTGATTTTTCTACAGCACAGACGGCAACCAGGAAAACCGTCGAGTGAGGAATGCTTGCAGACTGTGAAATCAAATCACAACCGGCTGCGAATCATTTTTACGTGGAAGAACACTCGCAATCAATTTTTCATAACAAAATTAAGAGACAAATCTTGCAAAGAAATTAATATTAAAAAATATTGAATCCTGTAGTTTATTCAAGTTTCGACGTGAAACAACTTATAGTTTACAATAGTTTAAAATGACATAGTCTAGAATATTATTTGAAAAATTACTTTAAAAAAAGTTTTTTCGACAATGGTAACAATAAATGTCTCAGTCAATCGATTAAAATACTTTCTATCTCTCTCCGATATGACGAGTATTCCGCGACGAGTGCATAAATGAAAATAAATTGACGCGCGCGAGTTCCAATCGTGATCGGCAGCGCGTGCTACACGTGTGGCATCGGCAATCCTCCCTTCATATCTTTTTATCTTTATTTCGGTGTCCGACGGTCAAGTGCGGCGAGCCGGTCGTTACTCTCGTCCGGAACGTCCGTTCCGCTGTCATCGTCCCGTAACTCGCAATACTGGCCGGCGCGGTTACGCCCGTGGCGCGATCGGACATGACTTTTGCATCGGTTGTCGTGTTTCATTAGTACGCGGATATCTCTCATTGACAGCGGGCCTCGGCCCACTCGTTTTCACGCGCGGATTTGTCGGAATGCCGTAGAACGTAATCCACCCTGTTGCGAGAGACGTAAAACCCGCCATTGCCCACGCGCGAGGGTGCCGCGCGAGAGCGGAGGATGCTGCCGGCGGAATGAGTTACGCCGCGCGGCGATGCGCGGCGGCGCGGAATGCATTCCGAACGCGGTCGGCGAGACCGTGAAGCAAAGCGGAAGATCTGCTATCTCGAGGACTTCCTGAGAAAACTCCTGGGAAAAACGCACTTGCGTACGATAAATTCTAAAAATAGATGGAACATGAAGGGTAATATAAATGATAATAAATGAAAGCTTGAGATAATAAAAATTGATGAGAGGGATATAAAAAATAAATTTTTAATTATATGAGTTATAATGATAACTATCAATCATTAAAGAAATTACATGTTTGATTGATCGCTGAAACTATTTACGGATGTATAATGTTCGAGCGAGGAAACATCTTCCAAATTTTTCCTCTTCACCAGCATTTTTAAAATTTTTTTAATTCCTGCGGTATCAGTTGCGAGTTCATGTTCACCCGATTATCGGAAAATTCTTTCTCTTTTTTTCTCGCGAGTTCAACGATCTTCCGATACGTCGACGTGCATTTCCCGTTCCACGATTCGACATAGGCGCAATTTTCTGGAAGCGGTTTTTATTCACGGCTATCTCGGGGCTCAATTAAACATCTATGGTTAACCCTGCCTCGCGTTTCCTTGAGCTGGACCGAGCAATTCGCGGCTCGCGGAAATTGCTTGAACGCGTCGCGCTGCGAGATTCTGGCTTCCGCAAGAACCGATCTCGTATCGCCGGTTAACTCTTTGACGATCGTCGAGACGCGGCCGGGAAGAATGCGGCGAGCCGTACTAGCCGCGACCGAGCGAGGAAAATCATCAACCTGGACTTTAACAACGGCAATAACCGCAACGCATACTTCGTACTGACAGGGGGAAAGAACCGTGTGAGAGGTGATTCGCGGCTTCTATCTTTAACACTAGAATACTCGAATGTTCCTCGCTACTTGTGTTGCTTAATTCGCTCCCACGTTTTTCCTTAGTAAAAAAAGTATCAATGAATAGTATTCTCGGATATACTTCTTAAGGGACATCTTTGCGAACAGTAATGAAGATATTTCGAAAGAATCTATTCAATGGAAATTCAAAAGAGAATTCCGTCAGAAATGTTGGAAGTCTGTAAACATTCGACTTAGAAAATTGGTATTATCCATGATGTAAAGATGATAATAATAAATCAGATGTATTTAGTATCCAATTTCTCATGAAATATGAAACATATAGGATATGTAATATAATAAAAATTAAAATATGTCGCCGAAAGATCTAATGTCGGAAATCTTATACATTTGCCAAAAAAGAAATTAAAATGTGCATTGAATTTATCTATAACACCGGTTGTACTTGCCGAGTAACGTAGCATGGCTGGAAGTCAAAGGTTTCCGCGCGAAAGCGAGAAATAGCACGAAATATAAATAAACGTTAACGATCAGCTGATATCGACGTAGCGCCGTTTTTCGCGGCGGATTATTACACCGCGCAAGTGAGGAGAAACTACTGAAGACGCAACTTAATTCGCCCACTTTATTGTTTCTCGCGCTTCGCTGCGGAATTTTATTGCTCGGTGTCGTCGAAGCCACGTGAAAGCTAGTAAACTTTATGGAACTAACTATCGAGACGCACTTATCGAACGGTTAACGATTCCCACGCTTCTTTTCCCCGCGAAGAATGTCGGAACTGCTGTAGTTGCGGCGGTTTTAAAGACTTTTTCTTTCGTTACCTATGGATTGCTTTTATTATCATTTGACGTTTATGGAATACTAATTAAGTAAGAAATATATTGTATTGTAACTTTCATCTTTCTTTCACATTGCCATCGGCTTGTAATATTTTCTGTAAAAGAGTCATATCAAGGAAGTTGTAAATTATCGATAATGTCAGATTACATGCCTATTAGATGATACTGTAGGATACGCTTTAAAATTTAGAATTTTTGCATGTATTTTGCGTGACCATGTATTATGAATTTATATATTTATTTTAAATTTTGGAAATTAAGCAATAAAAAGTTTAAAGTACGATTCCGCCGCGAGAGACAGTTTTTCGAACAATTTCGTCAGCGAACACTGATATAACAATCTCATACTGACTTACAGACGATCTATACATCGATCTATACATTGAATTCGTGTTCTCTCTATGTTATTAAACTATCCTTAAAGGAATCGAAAGCAAATTTATCCTTTCATTTTCCACTGTGTTATAATTAAGATAATAAATTATAGTGTCAAATTATTCAAATCACAGTATTCTTTCTTTCTTTCTCTTCTTTCTCCTTCTTTCTCTCTCATTACCTATTGTAATATTTTTTACAATATCATAATACGCTTCTAAAAGCTCGTGATACCATCTGTAACACATACTCGTTGCGCCAATTGATCGTGATTCTCATATGTGCTCCTCAAGCAGATCATCTCCACCCGCGTCTCCTCTCGCTCTCGAACTCGCGACTAACGGCGTGGCTTTTTACGGCATGATCGCTCACGGGGTTAGGAAGAGCGAACGGTTAACGAAGCGTGGCGCATCGCCGCGAGCTTCTGCATCGCCACCGTGCTGCACATCCGGCGGTTCCGCCGATCGGATTGAAGCGTTTCGAGGTACACGAGCGAGAGCCGTGGTATCCCGCGCTGCGCGCGGGTTGATTGAACGTTTGCCGGGCTCCATGGACCGGCTATACTTAGTAGCTCATTGATCGTCCCCACGGCGGCCCTCAATCATATCTACTTAAGCGGGAATCAAGCGGCTTCCACAATGGAGGCTGTTCACCTCTCGCGGCGCGCGGCTGTCCGCTCGGCGCGAACTGCATCGCACGGCTTGCCGAGCGTGGGACGAGGAAGCGTTGGTTCGCTCGTTCAATTCGCGTTTCGCGATGTTTGTGGCGTTTGTACCCGTCGAATCTCAAGTGAAGTCGCTTTCCGTTTGCGTGCGCACGCGAGTTCATGAAAGAAGAGTGCGTGTCTGTGAAATTGCGCACGCGGCGCGCGTAACTATCGACGGGACGACTATCGATTTTTCGTTTCTTACGCAATTCAATTATGTACGGGACAATTGGATTAATCCCGCAGCCTCTCATTGCGCCTGTCGACGACGATTGAGTTAGATGAATGCCTCCCACTTGCGCCGTTTGTACGTCGTAAACGTCGTCTGCTGAAATGTTAATGTGATGTTTCTGATCAAGTTATCGCCAATCGTAACTTTTGCCCCCTATGGAAACGCTATCAATCAGAATATCTTATGCGGGTCGCCCTTAAGTTGTTAAATACGTCTCTATCGTTTGTTTTAATTCAGTCAATTGTTTCCAATACTTACCTGACGCGAGAAGAAGTGTGCTATATATTTTTAAGTGTTATTTTTCATCGTTAAAGAGTGTGTTAAGGCCAATAATATTCGTTAATGCGTATATTATTCACTTGATGATTTACTTTTGTCGCGCTTTCAGCGATTGATGATTGTCCCATCTGCCATCGCGGAATTCTCGTGTTTATTATCAATTGCACTGAGGTGCATCCTGGGTCGTTAGGTGGGAAGGGAAGTTGTCACAATTAATCATACTGCAGATAGCGATCAAATTGCCATCACGACATCGTAAAATCTGGTAGCCGTCGGTGGATCTTTTGATCCGACCGTGAATAAAGCGATCTTCAACGAGCCGAATAAATGCCACCGCATTACACGGCCCATTACGCCATGACGTTATTTACAAACAAACGCCGCGAACACTATAGAAAATAAAGAAGCGCAGCGGAAGCCCATTAGACGCTTCCTCTTATTAATGCGCTGCCTCGTGTACGGGATCCTTTTTTTTATGTACGGAAAAAAATCTCGTATCTGGTTGAAGCAGCATCAGCTGTAAAGTGCGCGTGTAAGTGGCGCTTACAGCCGTTATGAGCGAGATAAAACGTTATATTCAATACTCATTATCAGTGTGAGATTATCGCATTTGCGAAAACAATAGTACTCAATTCTCATAATGTTTGAAAGATCGGACTATGAAAACCGTCGTTTCAGACAATATGCTCGGAAAATTAAACGTAGATCCACACGATAATTAGCATACTTCATATTCGGAGGTATAAAGGGGGAAGATCCGCGAAGATCGACACTCTCGAGAGACTCTCGAACTTGGAAGTCGATTGATGCGTAGATCGTTTCCAGTTTCCATTTGTGACGTTAACTGCTTCCGTCAGCAGCCGGTTGCGCCAGATTTCATTGTCGATGTCTCCGAACGGAAAAGGTGCCGGATAATGCTCGGGGTAAGAATTGTCATGGGATAAATCGGTCAGGTTCATAGAAAGTCGATAACGAGAATTCATTTGATCATAATGCTGCTAAGTTTGCTGTATATATATCTCTCTTGGCGATTTATTTGAATGCATTTGGACGCATTTGTACCAGACAGTACAAAGCAATTTTGGAAAAATAATTATAATAATTTGTACACTAAACATAAAGCATATAAGATCAAAATATTCATGTTTTCATTGCAAAGAGATCTTTTTAACGATTCTTGTGAAAGATTTGCTTCGCATTACTTTCGAAATAGATATCTCATTCATTCGCACTGATTATTTCACCCGGCGGTATTCATCCATTTGCGACGCTGCGCCCGTCTCACATTAGAATTCACGCGGAGAAATGTATGAGAACGTAATAACGCTTTATTCAATCACGTCGCGCGATTGCATGAAGACGCACTAAACGCCATAAAAGGATCCTGGACAGTTTCTAATATATGGGCACATGGTGAATTTCTATGGCAATAGAATCGCGAGGACTATAAGGAGGAAGTCGCGGAGTCCCATGGAAATGGACAGACTAAAGATTAAGACCACCCAAGGAGTCGCAGTGTCCGACTTACTGGATCTGACAAGAACATCGCTCATCATGATCCTCCAAGTAACCGTTTAGCGAGTTATGCGCGCGACTCGTATGCGACTGTATTTTTTGTTTGCGATCCGAGATCTAAACAGGAAGAAGTTATTTCAATTAGGACGTGCACGGGAAGATGGCGCGAGACGAATTTTACAATCGACTCAGTCACTCAGCCTACTTCACGTCGAAACAAGTCAATTCTAAATTTTATTGGTGGAGTTTTGTGACAGGAAAATCTTACAAACAGTTTACAGATCGCGTTTCGGGAAAAATGATCGCATCTACATGTATAAATAAAATAAGAAATAATTTTACATTTTTTCCATAAATGATAATTTTTAATGAAATATATCATAGGGCGCGAATCGTATTCCCTCTCTAATTAAATGAATTAAATAAATTCTCCAAGCAAATGGAATAAGTAAAACCTTTCTTTTTCCTCAATTCCACTTAAGTAAAGATTATTTTGAACTCTTAAATAATTTGTTCTACGTGACGTTCTCCATCATTATCAGCAATGAAAAACCATAAGTGATAAGGGAAAAAGCAGTTTGTGCAGCGCGCAAACACTTGAAGATTTCACCGAATAAAAAACCTTGGAGTGCTCATTTGGGATTCGTGGATGGTCTGAAGAACCGCTTGGGGAGTTTTTCTCCAGCGTTAAACGCGCGCGTTGTTGACGGTCGTACCTTCGTGCCAGTGCAACAAAGAAATGGCGGGAAAATGTCGAGAGGTCGTGGACACGCGGAAATGCGCCGCGCCAGACCTCGAGACGTCGCGAATGGAAACGTTTAAATTGCAAACGGCGCATCGTAAAGCGAGGGGATCCAATCAACCTTTGCTTACGAGTCAATCGAGTCGCCGGTCCGCGACACCTATCGCCTTATGCTAATAGAGGCGGTTTCGTCGCCGGTGAATAGGTTTGTGCTGCCACGTCGAAGACGATCCTGCGAAGAGCTTTAACTCTTAAAATTCTCGGACGACCGACACGTGACGTTTGAGAGACTCTCCGGTGACTATAATATACCGCGTACCATAATATCCTGTGTATTCCCCCGAACATGTATTCATATATTCATCTGCTTTTATATTGACATTAATCGAGACCCGTCACGAATGACGACATTGCATAAGTCGGTGAACAGAGACAAAAAATGCGGAACAAAATTTATGAAGATTGTTTAGTCTACAAACAGTCGCTGTCTGTAATATTTTTGTGTAACTGCGAATGTGTGAATGGAAGAGTGTTTAAGCATCAAATTTATATTTTGCAAATTTCACTTTTATCGTGTATAATATTTTAAAGGAAGCAATTTTATTGTGTATAATAATATTATAAAGGAAGCAATTAAGATATTCTCTTTTAAAATAATATTTTTTAAAACTCTTTTTCAACATTATGCAAATATTTGTGATCACGAGAAAGTTAACAACAAAATTATACGACTCGACATTTGATAAAGAGAAATGGGATACTTTGCATCAACAATGGCATAATAAAGTGGTAACCCGAGAGCATTGCCATTCGTTTAACTATTGCTTTATTTCTTAATCAGTTGCATAATAGTAAGACGCCGTAAAGTCTCTTGACAATCGCATACTCCCTATAGAACGCGGCACACTATTGACCCGCATTCAGATGAGATGCAGTTTTTCTAAAGTACAATAATACGTATGCGATATGCGATAACCATATGTCATAAAAGAGTTGAACAAAGCATTTTCATAAATTTGCATGTATATTTCATAATAAGCTGTTTCTTCTGCGTGTCACGCGTAGCTTTTTTTTAAAATCAGTTCCGTGATGGAAGCTATCGCGACAGATCAAGCGCTCCGGAGATGGAGAGAATGTAACATCTTGGATCAAAGTAAAAATGTCAGAGAATGGCCAATAATACAGTAGAATGGAGCGTACATGAGTGATAACTTGCGGATCATGTACGCCTCGGGCCTGACGAATGCTAAGGACGACGGCCGCGCTCGAACTGCTCGCAAAATGATATACTGTGTCTAGCGTAGCGACAATAAATCGGGAGACGAAGATTTATGACGCTGGGAGTGGTTTGGTACTTGATGCGTTAATATGCATTAACCCAAATACGAGAGCATCCACCGCGGGCGAAACGAGACCGAGTTCGACGAGCGTTCTTCCGTTCCGAGCTTTCGGCCCGGTCTCGGGCCTGAATGATTCTGAAGTAGATTGGTGGCTCGCGCGCGAAGAAACAGAGGCAGAAAGGAAGAAAGAGAGATAGAGAGTACCGTATAAAATCAAGCGATTAGGGACACACCGAGTTAAAGAACAAAAACTGAAAAGCCGACCGTTACACTTTCCTCGCGCGTCGCGTAAAAACGACGCGCGCGGATTTTGTTACGCCGTTTTTCATCCTATGCTCCTAATTACCGCGTATCGCGATAACCGCCGGCCGGCTTTGCCGAGACGAGAGGTCGCTAAATAAAATCATCGCGCGCCGCCTGATTGCGCTTTCGCGCTATAAATCATGACGCTAAGTCGCGTGCTGGCGCGCGCGTCGAATCGCGCGGAAGTTAAATGCTAAAAACTCGGATTAAACTGACCCACCGCTAACGTGATTAATCGACTTAATTCATGGAAAGCAGCATTATTCTGAACGTTGGTTGAAGAATGAAGATAACCTTTTTTCTTAAACTTCTAATAAAAGTACAAAAAATGTCCCATTAAAACGTTTCACGATTAAACGATTTCATTGTTTCCATCGCCACCGGTAATTTCCACGGTCGCGGTGTTTTCTCCGAAAATATGTCTAGTGTCCATTGTTTTCAATGGGGAAAATGTATGTTAGCGATGCGGCGTCGGCAAAAACGATCGGCAAGGAAAACTTGGACGCGGGAACGTAACTGTGTCGACTTCTCCGCGATAGAACTCAAAGATACCGTGGAGAGTCCTCGAATCGCCAGCCGCGAGATCGACGATCAGTAGTGGACGATCTCGCAGTTCCGGCGACAATTGCCATATAGAAGACGCCTTCCATTTCTCGTTTCTCGATGCGGCGATGCTGCATTTACGGCTGCAACGTGCGCAGCAGCGGCAACGGCCGATTGCGTATCGGTGACCTCGATCGTCTCCCCATGTATCTCCCATCCCCATTATCTCTCTCGTTCTCTCTTTCTCTTTTCCTCGGTCCCTTCCATTCAATTCGTTGTGTCATTGATCCCACGCAGATCCGAGAGAAGGAAGCCGCGCACACACGAGGCCCATTCGCTTAAGTGAATTACGAACTTTCCGATGGCACGGACCGCGCGACGAGAGAATTATTTCTCGTCGATACCACTTAGCGCTCATCTTGTTCTGCGTGTCACTTACAGTTGTACGCGCTTGATTATACCCATTCACGTTTATCTACTTTGATTAACGAAAACATGCTTGAGAGCCTTTGTTCCATCGATCTCACCAGCATTTCGTTTCTTTTAGCAAGTCGCCTATAATTTAAGTGAATTGCGTAATGTATAATAAATATGATAATGAAGCAACTTGAGATCTCGATCTTTTTATTTAAAATATATTACAATTAATGGCGAGAGTGAGAGATAAGAAATCTGCGTGCTACAGAGAGACGATGAAGCAACAGATAAAACGGTTCCGCGGGGCGAGTTTCGGAGCGGGTGGGTATTTTGCCGGACGAATTTTTAATTTCCGTTTTGATTCACGCATATCGGCATGCAAATCTCTTCCAGCCGCCTTCTGCCGCGCGGATAATTGCGATCGTCCATCGCAAATCACTCGGACGTTTACCGCCCCGCGCGATAATCTCTCGCGTGATGCCGCCATATTCCGTTCCGCGAAATCCCGCAGTCTCAACATGCCCGATTCTTGTGTGTTCGTATATAAATTTGTTTACCGTAAATTATGACTCCGATAGATACGGTCGCGTGTCTCCCGATCGTTCCTCCGTTCGGTGCACTCTCTGCGCATCGAACAAAGAAGGCGCATTATCTCCGCGAGCGGGGGCGACCGGTTTCGTCAGCTATTTTCTTCGCGTGATAACCGGCAATTCCGAGCAACGTTCTATCGATTAGCGGCCGTCCCGATGAATGGATTATCCGTCGATGAAATCGAATTTGCCTGTTTCAATGGTCGCGAGAAATTAGAAATCCTCTCTGCTCGCGCGACGACCTAAAACAAGACGAACGTGATGGAGGCAGCAGCAATCTCACGGTAGCTATATATGTATATTTTATATAAGCACAATCTGCATAAATAATGTCCACCGACTTGTTAGCGATAATTGTGCGTTCCGCTTATTGCCCCGACACGTATGCTTACCTTAATTATGATAATTATTGATGAGTAACTTCTCTCGTAACTGTGCAGGCCGCCACGGTAATGTCGCATCACGTTATTTTATCGATGAATAGCATAATTACACAGGTGAAAGAGCGACGCACTTGTACGTCAAGGGAAATCGAAGGAAACGCTATTCCCAATGTTTATGCTGTGTAGAGACTGCAAGCGCGCATACGATGCAACTTCGCATGGGTTTGTTGGTACATGAATCAAATGCGATCGAGGGGATGATTTATTACTCCGTTGATAAAATATTGATGGGATACTAAACTGCCGCTCGCCCTAACGGAAGTTCCTATCGTATCACGTGAAACAAAATGACACAGACTTCCGTTAACTCGGGGGGGATAGGGGAGCGCGGTATTTTATAGCGTAAACAGCTGCGTAGGGCGGCATTCACCCCATTCAATGTATCATATTAATTATTGTTATTTAGATATCGCGTACGATGACGTGCATTATATTTTTCGTTGATAACGAGCACGCGTGCATAATCATTCGATCATTCGATTCGCTTAATTACCTGGAAACTGATGGATAATCAATAATTAAAATGGCTCTTTATCTTTTAATAAAGTGGCCTCCTTTGTACATTGTTTTTTTTTTATAGACAAAAGACTGCAATCCGTTGCTCTAAACAAGTGACGCAGGGAGTTAAAGAGAAAATCAAACATCGATAAATCTATGTAGGATTTACATGGCGCGTAATATTATTTCGTTGCGTCAAGAGAGGATCATTACGCGAATTATCGACTATTACTCTGCAGATTAGAATGATGGAAGTTCATTTATTTATTCAGATGACTGCACTTTCGCGCTCTTCCACGGACGAGGATGATAAAACGGAGGAAAAAATTGGAGGAATGAAGGAGAGAAGGCTCCGCGCGCGCGTACCATTTTGCCGCACCATCGGCCCGTTGGGATGATCGACGAGTTCCCCGGAACCGGCGTCGATAAATCATCGATAATCGCGTTTTTCACGACGCCTCTCAGCGCGGCTGTCTTTGTTTTCTCTGTTGCGCCGCCTTCGGGATTCGCGATAGCATCGGCCACCCGATGATGCATCAGGCACCCATTGTCTCGTGCTGGATGCAACTCGCGCTCATCGACGTCATTATCGACGTAATTAACACTCTGCCACCCCCACTCATCCGTCGTGCCGCTCCGTAATGGGTTCGAGCGTGGAAATTTGCATACGAATCTTGGCGCGGCTGCCGACGCACCGCAAACCGCATCCGCGAAATTATTTCTCACCCCGAGCGGACACACGAGGGGAGGAACGTTGCATGCGCGAGTGCAATCGTGCGAATGCACCTGGTGAATAAAACTGGGACGCGTGTTACGCCTGTCATCGCCGTTCTACAAGCGGGGACTTCCGGTCGTACGTCGCGATGGGAATGATGGTGAACTCATTCAGTTATGTGATAAATTATATTACCGACCGCTGATTGAATACAGCTTTCGGTAGCGTAATTCCGGGATAGATAGCTGTGCAAGGGGAGGAGGATGATCATAGTCATTACGCATTCTCCGCTAATTATCAAAGCGATATTGTATAGGATTGTTAAGGATATATATATCCGTTCTTTATTTTATGATTATTTTAAATGCACCGTCCGCGCCAAAAGTTTCGCGCTCATTCGCGTCCGTTGTGATATATCTACCGTTCGGCCGCTTCCGTCATCGCTCGGCCATCACCGTACCGTTTCGGCCGCGTTCGTTTCCTTCCGTGCTTCTTCTCGCGCGAGCTACAAGCCGGATTCGGTCGAACGTTAAAAGTCATTTTTATAAGCGTGGGTAAAGTTCATTTGTAATTGGTTCGTTCGCCAAAGTGTCGCGTGTGAATAAACAAGGTTTGTAATGGGGTATTTCCTTGCTCGCGCCGCTCCCGAAAGAAGGAAAATACCGGAGAGTACAGCGTCGCCATTTTCACGTTTGGTGGACGCAACAGATATGCATGGGTAGGTAGTAGTATATCATCATAGCGATTGATTGCAATTGTTACTCGTTTAATGGAGCTTGAATGAAGATTTCAACATGTGTCTTTTGTTTGAGCTGTTCGTGTCAAAAGCTACGACTGTGTATTTCAAATCTAAAAAATTAGTGATTATAATAATTGTCTCAAGGATCATATATCCAAAAATCTGTACAATAAATATAAAAATGGTAACGATAATGTTATTATAAATAGACTTTATTTCAAAGGAATGATGTATCCGCTTGAAACATTAGAAGGAATAATACAATATGTGAGGCTCTCTTTAATTAAAATCAAAAATCTGAACGGCATCGCACAATTTTTCCGGAGACCTTGCACGCAAATTCAAACTCATCGCGTCCGCGATAAGATACGCATTGCAAACCGCGTTTGACACGCATTTCTCGTGGCATCCGGCAGAGACGCGCATTTCCATCGAGACGGTGTCACTTCTGGCGCGTGCACAGCGAGCTACTAATTGATCGTATCGCCGCGCGTGTTTAATAGCTCAAGCCGCGGGGCTTTATCGAGACGATGGAAAATCGACGCAAGATCGAGGACGGCAATCGGCGTCCCGATTTCGCGACGCGACGGATCAATTTACTTAACAAGAGCGGGGGGAGACGCGATAAAGCTGGAGTCGTCGCGAGGCCGCGCGCGCGAACCCGCAATTAGCGTTCCCGGTGAAACGTCTCGTAATCGCTTAATAAGCGTCCGTGTGCAAATAGCGGCCGCTAATTGGATACACACGGAGAGCGTCGCGTGGCCGGCCGTCGACGCAGAGAGCCACGAGAGCTTCCTAATATGATATGCCCGGCATGGCGTCGCGAGTTCGCCGGGTACCGCCGGGAAAATTCCCCCGTTTAACCGGTTTAACGACCGGCACTAAACGTCCGCGGGTGTAAACGATAAACTTTTTCCGCGCGTTTCGCGGAGAGACGCCAGCCGGCCGCGCTAATAATGCGCCGGCAGTAATCAGCATTAGTTACATTGCGGCGCGATTACGCTGATATTCGAGGCGCCGAACAGGTGAGGAAAAGGCAAAGATAGAAAGAGAGAGAGAGGGGTGGAGAAAAGGTGAATCGACGGTCTGATTGATGTACACCTGATTACATTTCTCGCGAGATCGCCGCCGCTCTTGCGGTGCTGCGCAAGTGAACGCGGGACGTTGCTCGCGCTCGCTTACTTTCGATTATTTCTGCGCCGTCATGAATGAGAGACATCCGGTATCCACGCCGGCTACTCGCCTGGACAGTGGCGCTATTTTAGAACGCGGAGACGCACACGTGAGATACATATTATTCGAGGCATCAGTCTCCTCGAAGGTAGAAAGTGCTCGCGCGAGACGCGTCCACGCGATGCGTCTTCGCTCGCGAAGAAGGGAGAGTACGCGCGCATTTCGTCGCTCACCTCCGCTGGTCCCTGAAGGTGACGAGGGTTAAAAGGTGGAATTAGAGAGGGCCTTTCAACCGAAGGTCAAGCTCGCGGGTTGGCACACAGTCCGCGGTTCGTTTTCTGCATGCGTGCACGTGCTGCTAGCGCTCGCGCGTACATATGCACGCACGTGCGTGACGTACGTGCTCTCGGCATCGGGCCTCCGCACTTCCACCAGGATTAATCGATAAACCTGCTGCGTTCCGGTAGCGAACGCGAGCTTCGATCGATCTCCGTGTATCTCGCGAGCAGGTATTAATTGTAGAAACGTATTTAATGGATCGTTAAAGCAAATTGACATTATTCATCGAGACGTATGTTTTTATGTAATGTGCGTATATTTACATAACGCTCAATATTTGTTCGACAGAAATTGGATATCGAGTGCCACGTTCCACGCGCTCGAATAGCATTATGATTTAATTAATTACATCAAATTGTGATAATTGATATTTAATTAATCGTGAATTTATTAATTTATTAGTTAACTACGAGTTAAATAACGATAACTGCGAGTTTCGAAGAGATTTCTAAGCAATCATTTTCGTTTCAGGAACCAAAAAGCGAGTGGATGAAGTAGCATCACCGAGAACTATCCACGACCTGCCGGAACACATTCTCACATGTGGCCTGTCGCTTCTCGGTAAGTTGCGAGATTATAAATTTCACTGGGAGAAACACGAAAAATATTACGTGCCATTAAAATAGTCTTGATCGTAATCGCGTGATATAAAGATGAAGAGTTTCGATGTGTAGCATAGATCGTCCTTGTAGAGAGAAGACAAAAATTTTAGAATAATGGTTCGCAATCCTCTCTTACTATTGTGCGCGCCCTAAATTATCGTTATCTGCCATCTGAACGTTTTCACACGTTGAAAGTTACTGATTTAAGACGGTCCGTTCAAGAAGCGAGAGAGATCACGCTCGTAGATTCGCATCTTTGCGCGCTTTTAGCTCAGCCGCGCGCGCGCGCTTGTCGTGAGCCTTTGTCTACCTTTGCTCAAGTGCTGCTCCACATAGAGACACGTAATGTGCAGAAACGTGCACTTACGCCACACACGCGACTCGACCTCCTCGTCGTCGTCGGTTGCTTCTCGTCGCGTTGTTGCGGAAGATAACAACACACGGTGACCGCGGAGGAGTATGCGGAAGCTGGGACACACCCACACCCACCGCTCTTAGGGCTCTTAGGCTCGGTTCACACGCCCCCGCATCTTCTGCCCGTTCCGTGTATCTATTTACGTACTTCACATGGTCCTCCTCGTCGAGCACCGGCGAATACTTCCTCGGTTACAGGCCGTTTCCCTCCCTCCTACCGCGATTCCGCCTTCCTCGAGAGCACCATTCTCTCGGCTCTCCTTGCTCTCCTCTCGTCCCCCTTTGTCCCTTTCTTTCCCTTTCCGCGAGGCCTCAGCTGGCCGGATCTCTTCGCGGATATCTAACTGTATTCCCGTAGTTGGGGCTCAGTTGTTGCTCTCTGTCGTCGATTAGCGCACGGCAGGAAGAGGCACCGTCGTTACCTGGACGATACCTGAAAGGATGCCTGACCGAAGATTAACCCGCGACTGTTTCGCGTCACGAAACGAGCTTTGCTCTTTACATCGCCGCACAGAAAAGTAGAATAGAATAAGTCGAGAAAATCATTGTCTTGAACGTATGAATATTTTATCTTGAGAGAGAAATCGAGTTACGGATAAACCTTTTATATGAAAATAATTCTTCGCCTCAAGGCAAACACTCGCTTTTGAGAAGATAAATTACAAAATACAGCAATTTGCTATCAGACAAGTATGAGCTCTCGGTTTTATCAGTAAAGCGATGATTTCGTCATCATCATCTCGTAAGAACAAACTGTAGACGATGTTAATATATTAGGAAGCACCGGAGTTGAGCGATGTATGTATCTCCGATAGGAAACTGGGAAATGATTCTCGATCAGACACTCCGCTTTGACTCGAGCTGGCTCGCGAATTTTTCGGCATCTTCCGACATCGTTCATGTAACACAAGAGACCTTCTTACGAGAGAGACGGCATCCCGCGGCGGTAACCGGGTGAAAGGGAAAAGCGGCACTCGGCCGCTTTAATTGCAACCGCGTATATGATATGTGCGACTCTTTTGTGTCTTGATTAAGGAGAGGCCCTCGCACAACATTAACGTCAACTATCCATTTACTTGAACATGAGCTACACGCTCAGTTAAACGCATCCGTGTTCTCGTGCGTTCTTCCATCCATACGTCCCCTCGTGTTAGGGCCAACGGTCCCTTCTTCCTCTCCTTTTCTTTACCTCTCTCTTCTCTGTCTCAATAAATGCTCCTCTCTGTTTTTCTACATCTCGCACACATACCGTGTACCCTTTCATGACGGTACACCGCCACTCCTTTTCCCGCTACCTTCGCCTACCTCTCGATACCACCTCGGTGTTCGTGCTCCCTTCGAGCTCCGTGTTTCCCCCCTCGTCCCTTTCTCAGCCGGTCTTCGTGCTCTCGCTCAGCTGGCCGGATCCGCGGATATCTAACTGTACCGACCCTGGTTAGTCGGCGAAGTTGCCGCTTTGTCGTCGATTAGCTGGTACGCGGGCAGGAAGAGATGGACGACAACGAGGCGATGGTCTACGATGCGCGACCAACGGGAGAAATAAACGGTAGGAAACGCGTCCACCGCCGCAACTTGTTAGTTTTAATTAAAGTGCGGCACTTTTCGTGGCATCGAGCGCGATCGCGAGAAACTCTTAGAGATAATCAGTCGAGATGAGAAGGGATGAGCTCTTCCGTGAAGAAGCAAAGACGCACCTATACGGTTTATTTTATTTTGAAAAAGAATGATGGAAAAAGAACTGGTTATGTAATTTATTTGTTCCTGATGTTTCATGAGAACGAATCGCGTGAGTTCTCCCCAAAGTGTATTCCTCACGGAAGCAATGACCACCAATGCTTCAGTGCGATCCACGTGTCTTTGTACTTCACATTCCGGCGTGCATTTATACTGACTTCCTTTCTTGCTGATCGTTGCTCGCGTGTCTCGTTAGGCTCCTCCTGTGCTCCTCTTTCTCCATCCATCGATTCTGCCCTCAACGCCCGGTGCTCGTGGTACTCTGTTCGGTTTTGCGCTCGTCCCTCTTTCATTCAGCCACCTCGCAACAAAGTGCAATATTGTCTCAATGTTTTGCGTGGGATCTTGCCACGCAACATTTCAAGTCTCGACCTGTCGTCAGAGAGATTTTCCATGGTCGTCTCACGTCGCTCGAATTCCACATATTTTAACGTGCACATGCATCTACATTGCACGTACGATTCCTCTCGCGCGCGTACGCGATGGGAACATAGATTTGCGAGAAAGTCCGTTGACAATCACCGGGCGGAAGCGGATTGCCCGTTCAAGAAAATGTAAACGCTGTCTTTTAGGTAATCACCTATTGTGTGAACTATTCGGAGAAATCGCACAGGATGCCGACATGGATTTTACGTGCTTACCCTACTTACCCTGGAAATGACGGTGCATGCATCGGCATAGAAGTCACCAATTACTTGGTTAAATATGAAGATCAACAAAATAACCCTTAACATTGTTAGAAGTACGGCTGTTTAGATATACGGCGTACGTGCTGCTGAAGTTTTATTGTAATGATAGCTAAAAAATTACGTGTTTCAAGAAACCTGGCGAACGTAGTTCCTAACAGGCTTCTCGGGCGTGGTAGACACAAAGATATATTACTGCCAAAAGCGTTTGCACAATTTCGCGTATCAGTGCGAGGTACGTAAAAGCATGCACGGGAAGCTATGCGAACGCTAATTTATTCCTCAGCCAGTGTTCAATATTACAGACCTCGTAGCAGATATGTGAAATGGGTCTCGGTATCACACTTCTGCTTCCTTATCATTGATTCTCCGGGGTTTTTTCTGCATGCAGCTCAAGGTTCTCTCGTTATATTCACACCTTTTTTTCTTCCCCCATCGTTTCCTTTCCTCTTCCCACGGAATCGTAGTCGGAGAGATCACCGAGTACCTAACTGTAATCCTGTAGTTAGCGAAGCTGCTGCTTTGTCGCCGATTAGCCAGCTAGAGGTTGAAGCCGTGCTGAGTCGCGCTCGTGTGCGATCGCCTAAAAGAGGCGGCACAAGGAGGAAGAGGAAGCGCAGGGAGATGTAACATCGAGCCACGTTTAACACCCTCCGGGCAAAGAGGCGCAAGTACGACAAACGACCACGGCCGAAGTTCAAGCGACCCGAGGGAGTCGTATTGGAGAACATTAACGAGCTCACGAGCGTAGTGACGGGATCTGCGCGTATTTTCTCGCCGTTACTTTTTCGTCCAGGGAATATCGCGCGATTGCATCTCCGCGGCTGCACGATTAGATCGAACCGAGTTGTCTGAGAAAGCTCGTTGCACGGACGTCCGTTGACTCAATCCGTCGACTCGATTAGGCGTACTCGCATAAATTATCGGAAAACGTTACTACGTCGGGAGAAATCGTCCCACCTCGATTTATGCCGGGAATCGAAAATTTATAAGGTAGCTCTCCACGTGGCGCGTACACGGTCGCAGCAGGTGAGCAGAGCTTGTAATAGAATCCTCGAGAGAGAGACGGCGCGAAATTATACGGGGTGCTTCAGGAAGTTTGCATTGAACTTGAGGAGCAAATTATCCGAGATGCTTCAGAGCGGAAATTTCTCGCGCAAAAATTCTAGTCGCAGCGTAATTTCGGAATTATTCAACGTTTAAGATGAGAATTGTTCAAATTGTGAGAGACAAGTTGCGCTTTCCCACAATGAACCAGATGAACGTTATCTAATTAGATGGGCACTTTGGTAGCATCATCACGCGCGCGATTTTGCATTTAAACAAATATCTATTACAAATTTGTTACATCGAAGGAAAATCGCCCTATGCTGTGAAAATCGTCAGTGAGTTTGTGACGCGAAACGGACGGGACACCCTGTATAAAGAGTACGATGTATCAGCGGGATAACAGCCGGAATATTCTCGTTAAATTAGATGAAGAGCGAACGGCGACGAGGTCGCGAGCAGCGGCGTAAATTGCGACAATCCCCGAACGTATTTACGCGCGATGTGATTTACGATTTTGCTTGCGCGCGGCTCTTGCGAGTTGATCGCGCGCGCTAACGTCTTCACGGGGCTCAAACTAATGCGCAGATCAAACCGATTCGCCCAACTCAAACTCGAGCACACACCACACCGAGAGCGTGTCGATCCGCCGTAAGTTCTCGCACGTGAAAGCGGTCGCCTGTTTACGACCGTTCGCCCGACGATAAAGTCGTTCGCAACGGCGCCGTCGACTTGGCCGCGACTAATCCTGGTCTGGCAATATGCATACAGGCGGTGTGGATTGAGTTAATACGGGATTATTTGTGCGGCTAAAAAAGGCAAATGCGCGCGATTGTTTCGCGGCCGGTTTCACCGCTGCGTTCACTGGGAGTCTGTATCGGCTATAGTTTCGACGTTGCATTACATTATGTTATGTTGAATGCAACATGAATACCTTCGAAAAAATTGGATTAAAAATGATAAAATGTAGCAGTGGGAATAACAATTGCGGAAGAAACGGGAACGTGGTCGGCGTAAACTATCCCTTAGTAGTTAAATTAGATTATTAATTACGAACGTTCGCCCCCCTTCGGGATTTCGCTTGATCGTGAAGGCTGACACTAGCAAAATCACGATTTACGATTCGATGTACACTGTATCCCGGGTCAGGCATTTTTAACACATGGATATATCAAGGACGTAAAAGTGGAAGTGAAATGAGGATGCGGCACGGAAGATCCGTATCACTGCCTACGGCCAATGCTACTAGACGAGTGATTGCGATAAGTAGGTGTACCGGAATGGTTAGATACTAAAGATTTACTAAAGATGATTAAATAGATAGAGTGGAAAACATGGTTACACGCAGCCGAAACGATTAATCTAACTGGAGATAACGAGACTAAGCGGTAGTATTCGGGCCCACATTAATATCAATTGACGAAGAAAAAATTATAATTTGCAAAAATGCACGCGATTTTTTTCTGCATAAAATACTCTTTATTATTATTTCATCAAAATAACAGTTCAATTTTATAGGCATACAATTTAATAGAAATAAAAAATATAATCTATTTATAAATAAAGTATTTTAATTAGTAGACATTTTCACATCTATAGCATAACATAAAGTTTCATAAATAAGACATAAGTAAAAAAATGATAATTATATATTTAATAATTAATTCTACATATTATATTTCACTATCTTTATCCATCACATAGTACATATTACATAGTATATAGTTTAAGTCAGTTATTGGCTTCTTATTCAGATCACGTTGACCGCATCATCCACTTTCGCCATACGGTCTATACGACCATTGTTTTCCAATCTGTGCTCGCAAAAGTGATTCGGAACGTCGTTTAACGGATCCATGCATCACCATGAAAGATCCACTCATTTAATAGTACATGCGGGTATTTAAATAAAGTACCATCATTTCCGGCATTTCATAACCGTTGCCGATCGATCGTGTCTAATATAGTCGGCCGATATTCTCGCGCGGCTAATTACATGGGAGTATTTTATTATCGTGACGTCGTGTTCTGCCCGTGATGAATCAAAGGCCGCTTACCGTAACGTTAACACACATCAACACGGTCTCGTCGTTACGTCCTGACCGGCACATTGGTCCCGTGGCCTTCACGTGGGCGGAATAGGCCCGAGTCCCACACGCCGTTGCCGGAAAAGAACTTACGATGTGCGTGTGTACCGAGTCCGCGATAATTTATCACATGTAGAAAACGGCGAAAATTTATACGTCTCCGCCGGCGCACGCACACGAGTAAGCTATGATAATGAACGTATTTATGCAAAAAGGATTCCTTGCGCTAGTACGCGTCGCGCCCCACGAGTTTATCAGCCTAATTAGCTATGCGTGGTTTACGGTACATTGTGCGTTCTTCTGAGAGCGCTGCAAGCTTCGAGCGATGTGATAATTGAATATGCAGCAGAAGGCGGAAGGCTACTACCGCGGACGGTAATTTTTAATTGGTACGTTTCGTGCACCGATACAGAGTTTGTAATTCATAAATCATCCGTGAAACACGCGCGTATGGTAAGCTTTTAGGAGAATATGTTACGAACCAGGGGATAAGCTCGAAATAAATGGATTTTTATATAGCTGACATAAAGAAGTAAATGTAGAATTTACATGACACGTGCGCGCCGTTTTAGTATTGTGATTTAAATATCATACCACAATTTTACTGCGAAATATTTCGTGTCAGCAAATGCTTATACGAAAGATCGGTAGTGCTAATTGCAGAACGAGGAGAAGAAGAAAAGGAATACGTTGCATCTCAATGTTTCGCGAGCAATATGTAAAACATCCTTAATGACTACGATGCCATATTCAATTGTTGTTCGCCACGTAATTAGGAGATTACGGAATTTTTATTTCGAGAAATATCGAAGCACTAAGCTGGGTACGTACTGGCTAAGTACGTACATGCATGTAAGCGCGCAAAAAGAGATAACGTTCCATTGCAGTCGACATGGGATCTGTAACTACGTGATCGACCTTTGCAGCATTATCTCCAGTCGCGTAGATAGTAAACATGTAGGGGAAAGTAGCCGAATTTGGATCGCCTAGGTTGGACCACTTGTTGTATGCAACAAAACAATACTTGAGATTACAATTTATTTTATATTTTAGAAACGACTCGTTACGCTACGCGCACAACCATTGCATCTCTCATATTATTATAATACGAAGATCCAAATTGCTTGATGCGCACAATTACTTCTTCACCGCGTAATTGGTATTGCGATGTGAGAAAATTAGAGAATCTTAGAAATCACCGGTAGAGACCTACATAGATATGCATGACGTGATTAAAAGAAAAAAATTTAGAAAGTAGATGTTATCAAAAAATGTGAATTATAATTAAACGTTTGTGAGAAAATCGTCAGATGTTTATTAATAATTGAAGACGTAAATTGGTAATATTGGTAACGCACGTGCGCGCACGTTTGATAATGGTATAAATTTCCGAGAATATATAATGGAAAAATCCGATTACGAAGCGTAAGTTCCGCCTCTTCATCGAAGATAAATTCCGCTCAGATCTCTACAGATCTCTTGAGAGCACACGCTTGCTCGTGCTGCGCGCGAAGTAATTTTGATTTTCCGCTCAGATATGTTAGAGCATTAGTCGAGCAACTGACAACAAGCTTGTGACGAATAGCGATATTTGCTAGTACTTGCGTGAACTAATACGACCTGGCAAAAAATGAAATCTCGCATTAAGGTCAGATTAAGTAGATTCCAGCCTTTGCTTCTTTTCGTTACCGTCCGCATGATCTTGCGGCTAATGAAGTTTGAATACTGCGGAACACGAACGTGTGCATGCGTATGCAAATATATCTTATTTATGGGACCGGGTATGTTCGCATAGCGTAACAAATCAAAAGACCGTCTGAAAACTCGAGCACGTATAAATTGGAAACACGTATAAATTCTATCTCCTGTGTCCAAAGAGAATTTTAAAAAGCAGTCTATGTATGGTTTACTCGAATTTGCCTAGAACAGGAGGTACGCACTTTTTGAAAGAAAGTAATTGTACTTCTACCATAATTCTTCTATCCAAACAAAATATTATTAAGTAACAATTCTTAGCATCAAGATCTTCATTTAAAGTGTAAACAAAGCAGAAACTGCATTTTCTAATTTGAGATGTCAGGATCTATAATACTTTTAAAGATATCCTTACGCTTGTATGTTACATTCTATATGTACACAATGCATCTAGACGATGGTCCGTAATACCACATGCACATCTAATAACATAATATAAATTTATTATCAGTTCTCATCTCGCAAAATCTTGTGCGTGATGATTGCATGTTAAGCAAACAGACCTCTCGCAAGGCATTGCACCTAGCGGTAAAAGGTACGATCGAGATGTGGGCCAATGCGCTCGAAAATCACCATCGTGTCTAAAAACGGAGCGTTACGTAGAATTAATACCGTCACGCATAATCCACCAGTAGCAACGGTGCAGTGAATCCGTCTGTCGTAAAATCTACCATATTATACGAATCTGCGCAGGCGAGCGGAGTCCAGACGAGCTCTCGTCGCTTTCCCCGCAAAAATCGCTGCGGGGTCATACCACTCGTCATTTAATACCGGTGATGCACGCGAGGGACGGCCGGAGCATTATAATTTTCGATACTCGATAATCACGGCCCGGCTCTCGTTTTAGGTGCTCTTTAGGCCGCGGCCCGGGCACGCAGCCAATTACACGATAATCGTAGATATCGCGCACGCAGGCAGAATTCAGGGTACGACCCAGATCCCAAGAGGAGAGACTGCCCGCCGCCGAGGCGATGACGACTACGATGACGATGGCGACGATGGCGATAACGATGATGGCGTATGTGCGCGTCGCGGTACGGGATAAGGTTTCGCCGAGGCCAATCGATAATGCCTATCCGAATGATCGATGTGCGCCTCGCCCGATCATCGGCGTGCGTTATTAACCGGCGCGCAGATTTTCCGCGGCACTAATTGCGTTCGCACGCGGATCCCGAAACGGGGCAGCGGCGTGCGAACGTGCCGAGAAAGCCGCAGGCTTTATGGATGCTCGCTCGCGAAACTGAGAGGAGATAGGAGCAGATTGCCAGCGGCTTGTCCGATTCGATTAATTAAATACGTATGTGGTTCTCTTCGCGCCGCGCGTTTCGCCAGTGTTATCTGGCCGGCGTTTTATCGCTTTCGACCGCCTGTATCGCTACCGTGGACTTTGTCTCGCGCATTATTTCGCTTTAATTGCCGGGGGCGGGCGTGTATTTACATCGCTGCACGTATTTCGATGTAATTTACTCGCGCGCATTGAAAACACCAGTGTTTCAGGCTACACAATGTGCTGTTGCAAATTGTGCTACTGTGGCGAGCGTTTACGTGTATCATGGATTAACACGTTAACCATGCACCTTAAGATATCGCTGGCAGTGGCGTTTTAACGATGAACAGCTAACTGTATTTATCGAATACGTATGCGTCGAGAATTATTCCATGATTAGCAGTAAACTCCCTTATCAAGAGATACGGAGAAATACAGGGAAACGAATGCATCAGTCATCGTAGGATGCTGCGGCTGCGTGTGATTAATTTCTTCGCAGAATTCACGCTCGAAGCTTCCAATCCTGTCGTGGCGTTAGGCAGTACGATACATTGATGGTACTTAATTAATCATCGACACGTACATCGTCGAATTTGATTTTAAAACTTGCGCGGTTCTGGCACCGCGGAGAAATCACCGCGGTAACATATGCACTTTGCGGATTTGTCGGAGAGAAATGCAACCGTAATCGCAGATTAGACCCGCGATGCACAACACAAGCATGCCCAATCAATATTTCTCCCCATTAGATAACTTCCTGGTGTGAATGATCAATGCGCTTCTGATCATCATCGCCGATCGTTTCGTACGATTTATTAACGCGCTGTGAATTTCCCATCGCGCTAATTACGCTTATCGAGAGATCATCATATTAAAGCTGCGGACTATACAATCGTGATCACATACCTGAAATAATAAATCAATCCTTGCATTCAGCGTGAAGCATGAAATTAATTTTTTGCATTGAACGAGCTCTACGTGTAATTCTTCCTTTTCCTGTACTTCTAAGCGGATCGTAATTTTAAATCTTATCATCTAATAGACAGATGAGATGCTAACAGCATCTACCAGCCAGCTGTGAAAGGAGTGAGATTCGAGTTATTCGAACAATTTGGTGTTGCAGCACCGCCCGTTGGACCGTTAAATATATAATCGAGCTGTATTATTCACAGCAACAGTTTCGCATACGTTACAAGGCTTAACTCACATTCGGCGAACGACAGCGGGATACACAATATGCGTATCGGCAGGCGCGCAATGCTTTATGCGATCCTAAAACGTCAGTGTTTCGCGCGGCGTTCACGCGCGAGAAAGTAGTAAATGCACTCACGGGTACGCCGCGCGCGTCCGGTAGGAATGCAAGTAGTAATGCCGCCGCCACCGCCGTGTATTCGACCGGTTGCTATGAGAAATGTCCAAGTGGACGTAAATAATGTCTGACCAGCAGCTACGCGGTAACTAATGCTCTAATGCCTATACGGCTCGATCGGAAATAATCAGAGAGGGTCGTAAATATCGATATATTCGAGTACTCGAGAGAGAGAGAGAGAGAAAGAGAGAACCGTTCGTTCCTGACTTTACCGTTGACTTCTTTATTATTAGCACAAGATCTATGAGTCGCAGGAGATGACACTTGGCCATTTATTGGAATGAATTCATATGCATATTAACGCGCTTGTCAACGTGGTTATATATAGCTGCTACCAAGTTGTCGATTCTTATTCTATTTGAAATTTGATTGCTATATATTATAATGATGATACATCTCAATAATACGAATTAGAGACGACTATTAAGAAATAACGAGCCTTTATCAGTCATTATTTTAATTTTAAATGGACCTTAATTAGCATGATATTATTGAGTATCGAATATTGAAAAATAATAAATTTATATTACATTGAAGAAGTTGCGGGCAATTGGATAACGGAGAATAATTGTTTAGGGAGCGAATTCAAATCTCTGACTACTCATGTCTAACTAACGACTATGGCTCTCAAAGTATCAACATCCGTATTCGATCGAGCATCCCTTTATCAAATTATTTGCTCGCATCCGTGCACAATGTTGCGCTCGTAAACAAGGATTCGATTCGAATAATCTTCCATCGAGCGATCTTCGATCGGCATATAACCGGGAGGTAGTCTTGATCGCTTCTGCAAACGTAAATACACCCACCCGCCGAAGCCCCGTTATCGAGCACTCTTATCACGGCGATCTGTGCTCGTGCATCGAGTCGCTCTCCTCGAAACTCGGTCTGTGCGCCGATCTTATTTCCTAAGAAAACCGGCATCGAGCGCGGAGAAAAGATTCGCCCGACCAAGACGAAAGAATTAGAACAAACTGTTCGGATTGGTGCGTGATTCTCGTACGAAACAGATGGATCCACGCTCTAGAAAATTGTCTTTGCAAATTCTTTTTCATATTTTATGATATTTTGGAAAACAGATTGTGGTGCTGTACTTTACTATACTGTTACTTCATTGTTTTATACATATGACTCACTATTTTGAAGATTATGAAGGAAAATCATAAGAAGAGGAATTTTTCAAGACTTCTTAAAATTAAATAAATGATAGTGTTTTACCAAATGTTTTAATTTTATAAATAATTGTTCTTGAATTAGCTTTTTCCTAAGTACTTTGTCTTACGATATCTTTCTTTGATTCAAATAATTTTTCATTAAATATTTTTGACGCGCTGTCGAGTACTGTTACTAGTATGACATGTACAGATTAATAAAACGAGCTATGCAAATGAGAGAGAAGCTGCGGTCAGTTGGTCTGTTTCTGCTCGTAAATAGTAATGGGCATCTGCTGGTTGGCGCGGGGGCGTGAGACTCAGCAAGACCTTGATGCATCGTCGGCACGTTAGCAAGAAGTATTAGTAGAATGGCTTGAGTGAGAGGCATGGTAAACAAATAGGAAACATATACAGAAACAGTCTTGATAGATATCTTCCTGCAATTGGAAACGCACGATCAAAGGATGCATTTCGCACGTTTTCAATGCATAGTTTATAGAACAATAAAATTCATTCATTACTTTCAGAGATTTGTTTGACATTTATATTATCAATATAATTCTTTTTAATGTCTTTATTGAAGCAGATTATAAAGCCGGATTAACAAATAATTATACATCTCTGTCAGAGATGTATACTTGATTTTAACAGCTCGATATGTTAATATCGAGAGTTAGAATTGTATTGATGGCTGGCATGTTTTTGAATGATATGATTTCCGATTTATTATTCCTTATGAAGATAAATAATATTTTCTTCAATGTGCGAATCTATAAGGGACGATTATAAAGCTGTCCGCTGTCCGAATAAACAGTTATTCTGACGTTCTCCAATATATATATATAAAAGTTATTTTATATACACACACCTGGTGTTCACCTGATCTAATCGAGAATGCATTAGTTCAATAGTACCATTTAACAATCTACGAAACAACAGTTTATATTAA
The DNA here is from genome assembly GCF_003672135.1 of Ooceraea biroi. NCBI lineage: Eukaryota > Metazoa > Arthropoda > Insecta > Hymenoptera > Formicidae > Ooceraea > Ooceraea biroi. Next base: position 7,979,512 of record NC_039506.1, read on the forward strand.
TTTATTTCTCGGATTCAATTTGCGAAGTCCGAGTTACAATCCAAAGGTTTCCGGAAGTTCAGAAACATTTGGCGAGCAGCGAAATGTGTGTGTGAAGCTGGTGTATCATTTCGCGGAAAATCATTAATTATTGAGAGTTCTGGCTCCCTTTTTAATAGTTCTAGAGTTCCTGATAGGTTAAACACATAGTTCTGGCCATTCAAGCGAAAAAGCGCATAGTGCAAAGTGAGACGCCAACTTCACGCAGCGTCTCACTTTGTCCTGCGACAGTTTCCGCCATAATTCCGGCTAGATTTTAAAAGATCTACAGTTCTACATGAGTTCTAGAAAGAGTTCTAGCGAAAAACATTTTTTTTCATTTTTTATAATTATTAAAGCTAAAAAATGCTTAAGGGAATGACGACTGGTTAATTTCAGAGAGTTCTGTCCTTTATGAAATATTTCTCGTGTAGTTCTGGACATATTTAACCATTTTCCAAAGAGTTCTGAATGCAAACATTAACAATTATTTAATAAAAAATTTTTATCGTCCGAGAAAAACGTATCTACGGAGATATATGTGAGACGCTGGTCGATTTTCGAGAGTTCTGCTTATTCTAAAACAGTTCTCGTATAGTTCCGGACATGTGCAATGCCTTTCCAAAGAGTTCTGAGAGGAACAACAATTAGAACGTTTTTTCAAAAATTATTTCGCCCGAAGAGTGGACGTTTTCGACTTTACCAGTGAGACGCTGGTCGATTATCGAGAGTTCTGCTTATTCTAAAATACTTCTCGTATAGTTCCGGACATGTACAATGCCTTTCCAAAGAGTTCTGATAGAAACAACGATTAGAAAATTTTTGAAAATTTATTTCGCCCAAAGAGTGGACGTTTTCGACTTTACTAGTGAGACCGCTGGTTGATTTTTGAGAGTTCTGCTTATTCTAAAACAGTTCTCGTATAGTTCGTGACATGTACAATGCCTTTCCAAAGAGTTCTGACAGGAACAACGATTAGAAAATTTTTTTAAAAATTATTTCATCCGAAGAGTGGACGTTTTCGACTTTACCAGTGAGACGCTGGCCGAAATGTCGGAGTTCTGGCTTTCCTAAAATACTTTTATAATTCCGCACGTACTTATGATTTTTCTACAGAGTGCTATGTATGAGAGGTGCATAGAACTCTTTAGGAAGCTTCACACACACCAGCGAAATTATAATAAGGTGTGTCTTTCCGCGTGTGAAGATGTTACTTTTCACAAATATTGCAAATGCAACCGGCCTGGCTAACACCAGTGATAATCACGTAAGCACGTAAATTCGCGCTACTCTGTGAAATAGGTGGATGCCACGGTTCTCTCGATTCACATTACGTCCGATGCATCAGCGCACGTGCATCACGCTGCATCACGCGGTGCAACTGCATCTTCGTTGGCGTGCAATCGGCCGCGTGCGAGCGCGATCGCGTACGTATACGCGATACGTATGTACGCACATATATACGAGAACCACCCGTGATTATGGTTATCACACCGACGATTGGATCAAGTGCATTAGCTACGCACGAATTGAGCGTCTACGCCGCGCATACGCTGCGCATCGCGCCGACTGGCTCGGCTTGACCACGTCGGCGGAATACTTTAGGATGAGAGAGAGAGAGAGAGAGAGAGAGAGAGAGAGAGAGAGAGAGAATCGAGAGTGCGATCTGAGGATGAGAGTATCATCACCTCCCAAAATCTCGATAAGCGGAATTTAACGACAGTGCGATTAATTTCCTGCAGAGAAATTGAATATAGTGTACACTATATAAAATAATTTTTTTTATACATCTGATGGATCCGACGATTGCTCGAAGCTTGCCTTGCTCGAAGCGAGAAGCAAAGTAGAATCGTGAAGGGAGACCATACATAATAAAAAGCGCAGTGTATGCGTGCGTCAAGCTCGCGCAGGGATGTCGACGGCATCTCCTCTCACGTGATTGAAATATCCTCCGTGAAATTACGTAAGCCACGTCCGTCTGTGAGTTCGTTTCGCGTCTAATGATCCATTCGGTAGCGCGTTTCTAACGGGGATCCATCCCGCTGCTTACTAATTGGCCGGTCCCTCCCGTGGATTCCCAATAACGGTTACGATGGAAAGATAATGCCGAGGCGTGGTTAACGTCATCTTAGCGTCGTGATGTGTGCACATTGGTTGTATATGGGTGATCACACGACACCGGGGTCGGGTCAAGGATCGAAATGTATCCATACGTTCCCGCAATCGGTTGGAACACCTGGAACATATATCGCGTATGATCGACGACCGGTATGCAGAAGTCGATGGTTCGTCGAAAGGTGAAAGATTCAAGGTTAATAGAGGTGAGACTTTTTCTCGTATTATGACGGACACTCATTTGGAAGAGAATGACGTGTCTCGTTGATCCTTGTGCGTTAATATGAACACTTGAAACTTCAGTGGTATACAGTGACAATGACAAGCCGCAACGTGATCCCTCAATGTACTAAGTAATATTTTTTTAGACAAGAATATATGTAATAGCACTAGTTAAATGTACCAGATATGTAATTGCAAAATTGATGTTTTGTGCTACTCATCGACTTAAATGTTCGAATATTCCACTTCTCCAAACGGAATAATATCTGTAATATTTCATAATATTTCAAATTATTGATTGATAATTCAAGTTAGCAAATATCAAAGCTGCAATAATTCTCCAAGTATCCTGAAATTTTTATCCGGGGAATAAAAAAGCAAGATTAATTTTGCATAATCTCATTTCCGTGCTTTTCGAAAAAAAACCGGATAATACAGAATCAATGGCTCAATTAACGAGTAATGAATGTTACCAGTGAAAGTGAATATTCATCGCGTGAATCGGCCGCGTGATCCGACGACGTATGGCAAAGTCGAAAAGACGCAGGTAGGACTATTAATTTGTCATGGCGGAGTTACGGTCGTGGAACTTCCTCATCGCGCGCGCTTACATTGCGAGAAACTTACGGTGCTAACTTGCCGCGGCGAATGTATACTAGCCGCCGATTATCCTAACGAGCACGTGGTGGTGCATTGAGGCGACTAATTAAGCGATTATAGCATCCCGGGCGAGCTAAGGAGTGTTAATCCACAGGCAAGTCGTGCCGTTGGAACCCATGGGGGTCAACCGACTGCACGCCTAGCCAAGCACGACGACGAATTTGCTTGTCAAAGTGTTTGCAGAAAGTTTCATTTTGCTGAAGATACTATGCTCTTCGCCTTCGATTATGTAAATGCTTACACTTTGCAGTTCCGCGCTCTCTCCTCTCTCTCGCTCTCTCTCTTTCTCTCTCATATTGTGAGAATTGTTTCACCTATGATTCAGTACCACGCTTGAAAAAATTGTCTGAAAGTTAAATCTGAAAAAGAGAAAAAAGAATGAACGCAAGGAAAGAGAGAAAGATTATTTCCTTCCTTTTTGCACTTTTACCGCTTTCTCTCAACCGATAATAGAAACGGATAGCGAATAGCTGTCTTATTTAGAAAATGTGTAAATTATATTTTCATTGATTTTATTAATACCGATTCTCACGGTATATATTTACGCTGTAGCTGGTAGCAAACTTTATCTGTATTGAATTCCTGTGATTTGATATATTACTCATTTATCCAATAAAGCTTCTCTTCATGTCAGCTGGTCTTAACTCGCAAGATTTCAACTAGCCACCAGCATGACTGGAAGTCATTATTTTCATAGGAACCCGATAGTGTGTATGTCCATGCAGTCAACTAATTAAGCGATTAGCTGCCTGTTGGATTCATCGAGCATCAATCTGCGGTTAAATCACACCCGTATCATAGATCGACGGTTCTCGGGCCGGCCCGCAATATCCGCCACGGCAAAATCGAGGGATAATAACTCAACCAACTACCCCGAGAATTACATGTTACAACAGACGTCGTCCACCTCGCGGCCGCCGCCCGTCGCGTTAACGTTTTCATTTTAATAGAAATTGATCGACGGGAAAAGAGGAAAAGAGAGGGAGAGAGGAAGATAAGATAGAAAATCGAGAAGATGAAAGAGAGAGGCGACGACGGCGAAAGGGCGACGCGGGGCGAGCGAGGCAAAATGCGGCCATGTAATTAGAAATCACGGGGATTTACGGGGCATCGGGCAATAAATCCAAAAAGTAACGGCTAATGGCACGCACATTGACGTATCCACCTGGCTATCGTTCATCTTTCTCACGAGCCCGATCGCACGCCCGTCCCGCGTGCGCGACGCGCGCCTCGCGGCTACTCCGCGCGCGAGCGATCGCGCTCGCTCGCTCGTCCGCTCGATCGAGACCGTCCGTACGCTCGCGCGGGCAGGAAGACGAGACGAAAGGATCGACGCCTCCAGAATGAGCTACGGGGCTTTCTTCTCGGTCAGAGAGAACGGAGGGATGAATGGACGAGCGGGAAGCATAAGCACCGACCATAAGCACGCTTGATTTACGTTAAAAGCCGAGCCGGGCCTGCGCGCATTGAGTCTTTATCGAGTAGGAGTGAGGCGATGATGATGAACGATCGGCGATTTGTAGAAGTGATCGGCGCGAACGCGCGCGTACGCGAAACGGATACGTGTGTACGCGCCCGAGCGGATCTGCCGATCATCGCGAGCCGTGGCCGATATCCCGAGCGCACAAAACGCGCCTTGAGAGTGGGCTCGCTTTGTGCCGGCCGGAAAAGTGGCAATCACGATGGTCTTTCAGCGGTTCATTACGCGCGGCATACAGTCCTATTAGTTATCGTTCTGGGCACGGATTCTTCAATACAACTTCTTCACGCGTCGCGGCTTCCTCGATTTTCGACATTTATCACAATGGAAATTGGAGTTCTCGGATTATACGCTCCTGTCAAAAGAAAGTTAACCGTGAAGTTAAACAAAGGATTAACGAGGATCTCTTTTATCTCACTCGAAACTTTATTTTAAGCAGCTCTCCACGTACCGCGCATTAAATAAACGATGTTTACAATTTTTCATGTTTCTTACTTTAATCCTCGCTCGACGTCGAGAGTATTATTATTATTCCTATCTGCGATATGCAATCTACAGTGTGTTCTCAGCATCGGTCGCAGCGTTCGTTTTGCGGATTGCTCTTCGGTTGCCGTTCCATTCTCGCTACGCCATTCTCAATGTTACCGTATATGTATAAACAGCGGCGCGTTGCATACGTTGCAATCGCGTGGCAAGCGACGTAATTCCCGAGCGGGCAGGCAGTCCCGGATTAACGTCTTCATTCCGAGAGAAACCCCTTGCTCGCCATGGCGCGCCAGTAATCGATCGGTTATGGTAATCCGAGTGAGCGACGATCGTTAAAAAAGCCGCGTGCGCCCACCGCGCGGTGCTCCGCGCATACCCGCGCCGATAAGCAGCAGCCGATGCGTGCAGTTCGATTAACGCAACAACGGGTGCGTGAGCGGTCGCTTATGGTGCATGAAAAGAGGAGAAACCCACGGGGAAAGATTCGCCCACGCCTACGATCTACCTGCGTTTACAGCGGAGGCGACACGCCAATTCGTCGAATCCCATTTGACATTTGACGATCAGCGCTTTAGTCATCGGACGATGACGGTATCATCACGGTATCTTGCTTTATTATTAAAGGCACTGTTGAATCTGCTACAACGTTTACGTTGAATCGCATGCAACGTAAAGAATTGCTTTTTTTGCAATTTTGTTTCATTCTTAATTAATTTTTTTATTATGAGAATATAAGCGTATAATTGACTTGAATTTTCCACTGCAATAGTTTGAGTTTCTTCGAATGTTAGCGATTACGTAAATGTTGCTGCGTCATGGGGCATTATAACGAGAGCTGCGTGCAGCTCAGCATTTTTGTCAGAATTTTGTGCAGGTTGTTATATGTATATACGATTTCTAAATGGATAGATATGCTACACTTGACATATTATTGATATTAGAAATCAGGTTTTCAGCGTATTGGCGGACCGTATCGCAGCTCAGTCGATTTATCATAATCTCAAGAATTGTTTGTAATTGTAGGATATTGAACGTCGTACATCAGGATGATTGAGTGATAAATAATGATGATAACAGTGAAACTCTCATCATACGAGAACTAGAACGCACTCTCTATAGCGTCCCTGTCACTCGCAACAAAAAGTTAATTGATAACCGCAAATTGAACTATCTCGCGCAAAATTGAGCGAGCAATTATGATCTGCTTAACGTCACGTAGAAAGTGAAAAGGTGTAAAAGTGCGCTTTTGGCGCATTTAAGAACCGATGATATCGTCGGCACGATGACTCGGCCTGCTCGTTGGCGTTGCATATTATTATCGTGTTATCGCATAATCGGTCAGATACCACGATCATGAATTATCATCCGAGCCTTGAGCGAGTGCCTTCAGAAGGGTTCCGAGATATTATGCATGTATTTATGAACTAGCAGCGCGATGCGTTCGCTGTAATCGCGCGTGTCTCGTAAAACTCTACACACCTCTATCCGATAGGAGACTAATGTACCTGCGCATTAATTCCTCTTAACTTGCATTTACGTGTACTGCGATTTACATCTTAACACGCCGTAACCTGTTAATACAAAGGAAGAGAAATCTTATTCCGCGTTTAAATCGCGATATTACATAATTCAGAAACTAGTTAAATAAACATATAAAATTGAACGTAAAAAAAAGTTTAGAAGAAATAACATGCAAAATCTTTGAAGAAGAGTCTCTATCTATGGTTGATAAAAACTTAGGAGGCATTCTTTGTATCTTAGTTTTTAATTTACGTAACTTTCATCTTTCTTGTTCCATCTTGGAACGTTTAATTCTGAACGTAATGAAACACACGGCTGTCCATTTATCTCTTATCCTTCTTTCTATCGATTTCTTCAAATGCGTTTTCATCTGATGTCTATCTATGGACAGCGAGTGTGAGGTGAATTCGTAATTAACTTTCACGGTTTTTAGCCGTGGCTACAGGCATCTTTTGCGCATTATTACGCTCTCAAACGTAGATCAGCTCGCAGGAACGCTAAAAGGCGTCGGTTATATTTAATGATCAGTAGAGTATAGATGGGTTACGACCCCAGCATCACGATCGCAGCAATATGGACGAAAACGGGCTGTTGTTCGGCGTTATCCGTCGCGATCACGGAATTGTTTGTAATGTCACTGCCGGTGCATTTTAGCCCGTAGCTAAGAGGTCTTATATATATATTCCAAAGATGACCTACTCCGCGGTAGATAGAACTAGAAGGATGTCATTTAATAATTTATACCGGGTGGAGATTGCGATCGGCAATCGGTCATCGTGAATCGAATCGTGCTCCGTAATCAATCGCGCCTACTAGCATTTACTGCACCATCGAGGCAGCTCGCGTTGCACCATCACGTCTTTCTGCTTACGATGCAAAGCAAACTGTGCAAAGAAGTAACGCGATACGCACCAACAGATCAGCTTTCTAAGCTTTATGAGCGCATATACCTTTTTCCTTAGACGTTAATACAATAATGTAATTCTAATATCATATGCACATAGACATTTTGCGATTTTATCTTATGCGTATTTATTTCAAGATTTTTGTGTGTGTGCAAGACGATATTTAATATGAATTTTCCATATTTAACACTTTTGAGATAAGAATGCGAGGATTATTTTGGTTGTCTGTTGCAGGATACGCGGACATTGCCGGGAGACCGGTGATCGAATTCGAGGACAACGCCTCCACGAGGGAAGCTTTATCTGTTAGAGAGACATCATCTTTTCTGCTTTACCTCGCTCGTCTACCCAGGTACGTTAGCACTATCTCTTGCCTACTTGTATAATATATAACGAATCAATTACCGAAAAACGTCGAAATCAACGTCGTTGATTCGAGCGGATTATCACGTGCGATTAGTCGCGCTCATAATTTATGAATTTGATTAGCGCTCGCGCAACGAGACTGCGATAATTTTTGCGAAAGGTCTTTTCCGCTCGCGGAGAATTCGCACTTTACGGTCACGACACCCGTTTATTACGCCGGCATCCGTACTCCTGAATGGGGCTGTGTTGTAGCTGATAATAACTGAAATCATCCGGGTTTGAATTGGCAATTTATTAATCCTGATCGGGAGGAAGGACTGAAGGAGCGCGCGAGCTTTCCGCTAAAATAAACGTGATCGACGCTGGTGTGTCGGTAATAATTATAATTTCCCGCCGTCATGAAGTCGCGGTCACGCCCACTATAATCGCCGACGTGGAGAGCAGAATCGCGGCTTACCGTTCCTCCCGGCCCGATTCCGTCGTATCTCCTTCTACAAGCTCTCTAACGAAGCTTCCTCCCGTTCGTAAGCTATTCAATTAACGCGCTCACGACGTGCTCGCCGATATATAACGCTTTCTTGCCAACATCAACGCAACACGATTAAGTACCGTGAGAACCGAATCGGAGCAAATCGATACCGATTCAATTACGAGAAACGTTCACGTGCCGCACATCTGATATTCGACAAGATAGTTATCTCGGCAGCTTGTTAATTATTTGCTCATTAATTAAGTTAAACGTTGAAAACTAAATTCAGTTAGTCAATGAGAATAAAATACTGCAAAATAATAAGTACTATATTATACAAAACATTATGCTATACATGTATCTGTGTATGAGATCAATAGTCCGCACAACATGTACAATCCTGACGAATTCTTTTACTTGTCTAATTAAAGACTTGCTTAACTTATTAAATTAGTAAAGAATGAAAAAGTTTTTGTTACGGTCTTCTCGAAAAATTAATTTCGACAGACATGTACCTACATTTGATTATTTCTACTTCAAATGCCTGACGCTTTTTGTTGGTACGGTGCAGGTGATCAACGTCGCGTCGTCGTGATTTTTCGCGGCCACATTCGCATTCCTCAGCTCATAAAACAAATCATACACGATAACCGCGTCGATCCCGCGACGGTGTTGGTCATCACGCGGTTTTATGGTTTTCCGCGCATTCGCGGAACGATGCGTACGCGTAACCTTCGTGGTGTACAAACGAGCGGGTGAGAATCGTATCGACAGGGAGGGCGGCGCGGAAAGTAATACAAGATGGATGCGGAAAGGAAGAGCGAGAAAAGCGCGAGCTCGCGCGCTATTACGCTCGGGGCGGCTCTGGGCGAGAAACGCGCCGATCTATCTTTCGGCATCTTCGACGCGAGCAAGCCGGCTATATAGCGCCATTTCCGCATCGGCGACTCTTCGCAGCAACGCCGGCCTGGGAAAAAGTCCGGCGGAAAATTTCCGCGATTTCATCGACACTTCGCGCCGCGCCACACTGCGTCCTCGGTACGTACGCCGCCTTTCATCGGTGCGAAGTTTACCTCACGCGCTCGCTGATCGGCCGTCCCCGTGGGCTTCTTGGTCCATGATCTATCTTCGCGAGGGTAATTGACGGAGTACCACCTGGAAAAACCTGGTTGCGTGATTGCGGGCGCGGGATTAATATGAATTTACGACGGAGATGATCGCGTAACGAGACATGCGTATCCGGCCAACCAACTGACGATTTTCCGCGGCAATACCGCACGTTTCGTCGAGAAATGCGCGATTTATCTCACCGCGCGTTCCCAGGCATCGGTAACCGCGCACACGGCGATACTTCTAATTTATCGCGGCCGAGTTATCATCTCGCGTGGCCACAATACGCATTGTTACGTGTCGATATCTTTCGTTGCCGGAAGAAAAGCAAGCAAGCAAGCAAACAGGCGGGCACAGCTTCGGGAGCGTGTTCGCGCGTGTACACGCAAGCCGAGAGCGAAAGAGAAAGAGAGGAAGAGAAGGAAACGCGCCGCGGAATCTGCGCGCGCCCCGACGAAAGCCGACGGTGTCATAATGATCCTCCGAGCGGAACACGATCGCCATAAATCAGTATGCCGGTTATACGTCGCGCGGTGCACCGCGCGCGGGATTCATTAGCATTTTTCCGCGTCGCACCGCGGCCGCGGTGGGAAAGCGCGAACGCGCGTACGCGACGCTGACATAGCGCCCGGCCGGAGCTATCGGTGGCAGATTACTCGGTGGGATAAGGCCCCGGCGATGCGGATTTATCGCGCTCCCGGACAAAACGACGAGAGACGCCCGAGTAAGAGACTTCTGGGAACCTCGCGCGCGAAACCGATCCCGGAATTTCCACGTACGCGCGAATGCGCCTACTTGCCGTGTTATCGTCGTGTACAGCATTTACCGCGATGAGCTATTGGCGACGGCGCTCTTTCATCTCATCGCGTAATCGCGCGCGGGATCGCTCCGACAACGACGAGCAAATCACTCCTGACGGATGGGCAAATGTCTATTACGGATTGTGGATTGTGGATTGTGGATTACGGACATACACGTACATGCGGAGCTTGAGAGGACAGATTTAGTTCTGTATATATAAGATTAATTAATGTTAGATGGAGATGGCAAAATCGCGGAACGATATTTCTCACGGAATCTCAAAGTGTTACGATGTGACGAATGGGTAACAACTGAGTTATTAATGAGTTGTTTAATTATGATATTGTAAGCACGTCGTTGCAGGATTCTCGTTATTTAAAGGTGCGTTTAAATAACGCAATATTTTAATATTGATAATGATCAGCAATATTTCTTCGCGCTAGGTAGAGACGCTCATCCCTAATTACCGCCTGTCCGAAAGTCGGCAATTTTCACTTGCATATCGCTTCCTAGATCCAGCGAAACCTGTCTCGCATGCGGAATAGGCAAAAAATTCGCTATGCTTGGATCACGCCTCGATTTCGCGAGGATTGAAGGTGAAATGGCGAAAGCGAACGGTGCTGCGCACCGTTATCGCGCGTTAGGTATACTCATCGTCCATGTGTCTGCAGGTATCGAACGAAGCTCATTGAAATTCGACGACAGAAATATGACGGGTCGTTTGTTGTCTAATCGATCGCACGCGCTTCCGTTTTACATAAACCTCCCGCATTTGCATTAATATTATTCGCGTAACTGTTATTAATATTATGATTCTGCGTTTTGCATACAAGGTATATTTCATAATTTTAGATATTTTACTCTTTTCGTTCGATCTTGATTTCGATTTTTACAGAATGTGAATACATTTGATACAAACATTATGTAAATATTATATTGAAACTGATACAGAGAATAGGAGGAACAATTCTTCAACGTGAAGAGTGATCGGAATTAATAAAATTGTAAAGTAGATATTTGTTTACACGCTGAACAAAGCTTAAATAGCTGTTAAATAATAATTAGAGGACAGCGTTCCATATGGAAGAAGCTGATGCATAAACGATGGGATTCGCGTTCTTCAGGATACACGCGCGTGTAACGGGTCTGTACAACTTTCTTAATTCAAGATTGTCATAGTGTGAAGTAACAAGTCACGTTTCACCACAGTGGCTTTTGCAGTGGCCGCCTTGAGAGCCTATATCTCATACGGGAGAAATATATTAAGCGTCAGGCGAGACTCCCGCGGTTTGCGTTACGCGTAATAACTTGATTGGTCGCGGTGAAAGGTCGAATCACCAAAAGTAATTCGCAAATGCATTGCCGGGCGAAATTGACCTCGCGTCGTCTTTCACCGTTAACTTGCATCACCGGTTTGTCTGGCGATGAATCGGAGCCTTGATCGTTATATTAAGGAGGAGGGTGAGAAATCGTCCGGCGCGCTCGACTCGCGCAAAAGTGCACGCAAGTACGCGCGGCGTAAACGGCATTCACGGCTTTCTTATTGACGAAACTTCATTCACGGTGAATTTATAAATATGCCAATTATATGCACTTACAGGCAGCAAAAAATTTAATAGACGATTCTTCGTCCGGTTTCTCTAGTTTCTTGTGACTCACGCTTTACAAATGATGTTGCGGATCCGCCGGCCCTACAGTGTGCTTACTTTCGTGATTACTTTCGCGAGGATCGACAAGTCCGGTAGCGCGTATCGCTGTACATTCGTCGTAACCAGATACACACGGCGTCTAATAATTAATAGACGATCTCGCGCGAGTAAACGGTAACCCGGGAAACATCCCAGTGGCTGGCAACCCGTCGCGGTGTGTATCGTGTATCACGCGGGATGGAGAGTCACGAGCGGCAGATCGGAGGACGATAGGATCGCGGGGGATCTCGCGGTTGATCCAGTTGTGCACCTGACCGCATTTCCGCATGAGTTATGGACGCGCATCAATCCTTTTACCCGTCCCTCCGCCTCTGCCTGCCCTCCTCCGGCCTGAGAAGCCGGCGTGATCACCGGCTCTTTCTGCCCTCCCGCCGATACACGAGCCACCCTCGTTTCTGGCGATGGTAACGGTAAACGATGAACTTCGGCGAAACGTCCCTCATTACGAGGTATCTATCGCTCGCTTTTCCCTACGCTGTAATTTATCGATCCACTTCCGAGATGGTATCTGTCAAGGTCCGAACCTTTCCCTTTTTTTCCTGCCGCCTTTTCGCTCTTTCCTAAATTGTCTTTCTCTTGTTTTTTTTGGCTGCCGTCTTCTGGCTCGACCACCGGGATAGCAATGTTTCTCACCCTTTGGGGGCTTTAAGCTTGCTTTTAACATCATTGTCGGGTATTTACGTAGCCGGAGTGCTCTATTTGCATAATTTAGGCGCATCTCGATACGGACCACCGGAGTTTCGTCAATAGCGAACGGGAAATGAGATTGCATTTTTGCTTTCGTCGAAGGAGGAGAGAGAGAAAAGGAGAGAAGAAAGAAGGATTACTTCGGTTACATCCTGCGTTGTCCTGCGTTCTTATTTGAACGTGATTAACGGCACTCGACGGGGTGCCTAATGGGATTTTTATGAATGAACAGTTGATCGATCCACTTTGCGGCCTTTTACGACACGTTATATGTGTGATAATATACAATCGAGGATATAAAACAAATAAAGGAATGAATTTTGAAGGAGAAAGCAATAAGAAACTTGCCTCTCGTACCGGTCACACGTATCTCACGGAATTTACATTTCATCGGTCTTTCTCATGCATTTGCGTAATTTTATTTACACAGTATAATCACGTAATCATATCTCGCACGTGCACGTCTGACTTTATTGAACCATATAAAAAAATGTAAATTTTCCTTTACTCACTGAAACGTATAATCGTGACACGTTTTATTTTCTCGTTCTCGGCGAGAAAAAGCCGCACGAGTTTTGTGCGACGACGGCCGCTCGCGACGCGATTAGCGTTGTAAAAGCGTCACGTAAGCGTCTAAATACCAGCGGGGCTATTTATGCGCTCGTTACGTGTCTATTAGCGGCATTAGAACATTATTAAGAATATAGGTCTCCACGTTTTTAGTGTCAGTTCGCACGATCTGCCGTCCGCAGATGAACGCTCCACTTACGTCGAGTCCGACTTCTCGACTTTCTACGAGCTCGTCGTCCCTTCTAGGTTCCGAAATTCGATCGTTCGAGAGTCAATCGCAGCTTGTCACGTACTGTAGCGGCCACTTTAACTGGACATCCGGGTGGTCATTTTATCGCCGTATATCTCGGTAGGATTTTCGAATTAATGATTCTTTTATGAGATACTTTATAAATGAAACGTACATACATCACATGTTATCGTTCGCGTGTCGATTTGTACCTGATTTATCTTGATCATCGCGTCGCTTGAATAAAGGCGACATTATCCGATTTAGCGATTACTAGCACGGCGTTTCTATATTTTACTTTGGAATTTTGCGAGCCGCATAAAAGTATGTAATGGCGAATCAAAGTTTTTCTTCAAAGAGGATTCAGCGTTTATCGCGGAACGTACACGGCGTTTCAGAGCTAACTGTCTACACGTCAATATCTCCAGCCAATGTACTGTCCATCGGTGATCATCGTTATACCGAAGGTATCACGGTCGACGACGTACTAACGCTAACTCCTTACATTCATCTAAACTTTATGACTCGTGACTAAGCGTCGGTACGGAACTTTGGCATCTTTCAGGTTTCGTGCGAATCTCTAGCGCGGCGAGAAAAAAAGGCGAATTCCCGAAGCCGCGGTGTTTCTTCACGAGGCCGTAATATAATTCACGTTCGTCCGTCTACGAGATATTTCCGGGTGTGATCGCGCGCAGCCACAACGTCGCCGCAAAGACATTTTCTCTCATTTTGCGCGGGAAAAGAAATTTACGTCGCGGCGGGGTGATAGGCAGAACCGAGCAGCGACAGCGATGACGATCGACGTGGTATGCTCGATAAAAATGTCGAATCCTAGGACGCAAGATTATATTGCTGCTTGTGCATCGTCAAGCCCATGTCACACTCTCGGAAACTCTCTTCGCGATAACGTCACATGCGACCTGACAGTCAGTCGGTCGTGATGCAGTCTCCGTTCGAGGAGCTTCGCCCACCCAGTATGCCACTTCGTGACTTCGGCTCTTCGTGGTTGCAACGCAGTCCGATGCACACGTGTACGACGAACTTTACCGCGATACACTGATGGTACCGGTGCGAGAGAGTCACTCGGAGAATAACGTGCGATAACATGGCCGATAGGCAACAGTTCCGGATCGCGATCGTACAAAACCACACTCGCGTGCAATTAATGCTCTGATGCGCTTCGAGAGTCAGATACGATCCCGCGTGCGTGCGTTTTATGTAATTTTCTCATCACGCTAGTAATGTGAGGGACGTGAAGATACAGATTGTACAATGCACGCTTGCGTTAGCGCAGCAGATCCTTCAGGAAAAATGCTGGTACAAGGAGTTGCTGATTCTCGCTCGAATGTTTTTGATTGAGCGCTACGCTCAGGTGATCTGAGAGCTTGATAATTCATCATCGCCGAGCGACGTCGCACTATCAGATTGTTAACTGGGAAGCAGAGGAATTAGCGGTGAACCGGTGAACGTTACAGACCCATCGAACGATCTTGCTTCCAGGCGGACAAGTAGCTATAATTAAAGTCATCGTCGATTCATTTCGTGCGCGTTGCACTGTGACATCGACTTCCGCCAGCTGGAGGAGCATCGTCCTCGTTTCCAGCACTGTTACGAAAGGAAACGCAGTCCGATGCTGCGCGCAACGGGATCTCCGACGAAACCTATCGGGAGGACGGGTCGCCCTTTCATTAGCTCCGCTCGACGTGTGGGACGTGTAATTTAGGCGAAGCGCTAACTGTCAGGCGCGCTAACGGCGCGATCAGTGTCGACACCGCGGCCACGTCGAGGTCGTTCTTATCGATCTCGTTGCTGCCGTTACCGGTGAATTGCATCGTAAAGGGAGGACGTGGACGAGGTGGAGATATACGCAACGCGTATATACACGCTAACACCTATATTTATCATACGTCAGCCGCCGCGCGCGACGGTTACATCGCGCGCGCATTGATGAACCCACACGCTCGTGCGAGCACGCGCAAGGCGAGAAAGATGCGTGGGCGTCGGGATCGTGAGCTGTCATGCGACGTTAACTCGACGAAATCAAAGTGATTTACTTATCAACACGATCGCCAGTTCCGGGGAATGACCGCGGTGATCTAAACTGTTCCGCGCGGTTGATTCAGTGGTGACGCGTCATTACGAGTTACATGGAAACAGTCAGACGAATAATAAAACGCGCAATGATTCCCATCAACGAAGAGCAGTAGAACGTGTCTTCCTATCGATCGTCGTGCGCGTAAAACGGAGAATGCGCGGAGTAACTCGGCAATGTCAGGGATGCATACGCGGTGAACGTATATCAGTCGCAATTGCTTAGGAGATTGAATCAATTGAAAATTGAATTGATCAGCAATTGAACGAGGTGTTGCTCTCGTTACGTTCTGTTAGCTTCGGATATAAATTAAGAGTTGTATCTTCTCGAGCTTATAAACGCGTGATTTTCCGGTTATTCTTATATTATGCATAATTGCGAAATGGAGAAATGTAATGCCAAGTTGATCAGAACATAACCAGTTTTTACAAATTATTCAAAATTCGTGAAACTTATAAAAGATCACCATCGCGATGATTTCGCAGTGTGCTGAAATCCGGAAACATGGATCTTCCCTGAAGATTCGAAGGAATGCATCCAACGTGATTTTGCGTTCATCGGACAGGAAGTCGAGTGTGAGCGATCTGATTTTATTCCCAATTTATCTCATCGCTATTGGCGCAACGGCTCGCTTCTGATGCATCAGCTCGCGATTCGCCGATTGTACATGATTTGCGCTGTCAAGTTTTACGGGAGGCAGGGTGCAGCAAATGTGCGCTCTCGAAAGGCTCGAGTCGCGCTGGTTTACCCATGCAATTTGAGAAGGTTGTCACGAAAGCGTTGCATGGGTGTCTGGTCTTCGACGTTTACGTACGATCTTGGGAGGAGCAGCTTAGCGTATCGATTGTGCCGCGACAGCGAAATCGAGGGAACGACAGTCGTAACCAGAAGCGGAATGGAGTACGGGGGCCGAGAGGAATATATGCACGCTCGCGCTTGGCTCGTAGCGCTGTCGCGCTGATGACAATTTAGGATAGATCGCGGGCACCGAGTTACATACAAAGCTGGCCATTGTCCGCACTATTGCATGCTCCTCTCTTACTCTCTCTCTCCTCTCCGCATCGTTCTGCCGTGCGGAAGTACATGGGTACCGTATACCCGGGACAGACGAGGGTACGAGGAGTGTATCCGAGTGGCACGGGAGCCGCGTGAGAAACGCGCGGCGCACTTAACGCCAAACCACCCACGTGTCATAACTTAATGCCGTTTACGATACCCGATACAACTGGGTTACGTTCAGCTGGCTGGGATTGCGCTTTACGCGCGTTTGCAGCTGCTGTTGCTGCTGCTGCTGCTGCTACTCGCGGAGACACGATTCGTTATTGTATGATATACTTATCGGTCAGGTGTACAACCAAGCTTTATTCCGATGAAATCTCCGGTCTTCAACATCACAAATGAGTTCACTCGGAGGTGAAATAAGCTCGCCTTCGTTAATCAAATTTAGCAAATCTTTTTATTCTCTTTTTCAAATTTCAAACTCTTCATGTAGTAATACAATATTTTGACAAGTATGATTAAAAACAATTAATTACAATTATATTTAACTCGTTAATCGTCCTGTGTTTCCTGCTTGGTGTTCAAATTACCAACGATACTTATTCCTCTAGAATTGGCATTTGTACATATTCTTGAACTCAATATATGCACACTGAAAAAAAAATTTGTTCAACGAAAAAAAAATTATTTGACTTAACAAAATGCTGCGGTCGGATACGTTCAAATAAATGTCAATGTAATAAGAACTAAATATTTTGTTTAATGGTTACGATATTTTTAAATTTGGTCCAACCAAATTTAGTTATTGCAGACAAAATATTTATTTGATTCTACAGTATATTTAATTGAAGAGAAATTGTTGTTTTGATGACTCATAAAATAGCATTAATTGAGATAACAAAAAGATGTGTGTGTCAAACAAAAAATAATGAAAGAACAACAAAATCTATGTTTAAAATAAGGATGTAGTTTTTTCGTTCGACTTCATTATAGTTGAAACCTATATAAATCAATATTACCGCGAACGTTATATTTTTTCATTTCACCAAGGATATAGTCATAGTGACAAAACGTAGAGTAGGACGAACTTTATGTTTATTTAACACAACACAATATCCTTTTAATGAAGTGAAATATTTTGTTTATTTTGTAATAAATTAAATTGGATGAACTATCGTTCTTGCTAGTCCAAACTATTCACGAGTTATATTAAGTGTGAAGACGTCGTCTTAGTTCGACAAAATATTTGTTTCTTCAGAAAAGTCATTTATTCATGTAACATAAAAAGTATTGTCGAAAGCTAACGAATTTATTCGATTAACCATTTAGGCATTTCATGATATCAAAGTTTACTTCCTATGATCAAATGAAAGGTAACAAGAAAAAATATTTAGTTAATTGGAATTAACATTTTTTTGGAATAACTAGCTATTAAAATACGGTAACCAAATATTTGATTCGAATGACTTTATATTTTATATAATCTTTAATTTATTACGACCAAGTTGGTTACACACACGTATAGTGAAGCACAACGTTTCGACCACGACTTTATATTATTAGACTTTATATTATTTTCGCGTGCACGGTTTTCCGGATGGTTATTTGTAAGGTGATAACGCAATGTTTCTTGCGAGAACGTCACGCCTGGCCTGGCCATCTATCGGTCGATGCTGACTGGGCAGTTAACTATGTTCTATGTAAATTAGATCTCAAGCCTTTAACTATATATATTCTCAAAGAACTAAATATTACAATGTTAAACCAAACAAATTTGGTTTTATTTTAAAGATGAGTTAGAATTAAATAAACACTATATATGGTCAGAATTACTTAGTACTTTTGGAAAGTTGAGTAGTTCACTTTAACTAAATAAATGTTGATTTAACGTTGTTAATACGTTTAACATTACCAGTCCCAAATTTTGTTAACTCAAAATATTAACAACCTTATTTTCCAACAAACAATTAAGTTGTATTGTCTGAAATATATTACCTTTCAAAATGTACATTCAGGTAAAGTAAGTAAATATTTAAGCTTATCATAAATTTCAAGTAATAATTGAATGGGTCAGTCTTACCTAAGAATTTGTCTATACAATGCAGAATGTATACTTACTTAACAAAACATTTGGTTGTCTTGAATATATGTAATTTATGAAAACGTCATTATCTCATATAATAAAGACACAGTCCATTCAAACAAATTCTCCCATTTAAAACAATGAAATATTTGTATGTCTGATATAAACGCATTTAGTTAACTTCGTGAGACTGTCGAAATAAATATAACGATGCTGGTAACTGATGTTTCTTAAAGGTAACCAAATGATGATAGTCCCGTCAACTAAATGAAATGGTTGAACCATTTTTTTCAACTAACATTGAACAGTTTGTTAAGTAGACTACAGTTAAGTTCGGTTGATTAGAAAGTTGTTGCATTAACTAAATCTTCAAACAACTAAATGTGTTTAGATCGTTGAACAAAATTTTTTTTCAGTGCAATTTACGTCATTCGCAATTGAATTGCACATCCAGCAGCTATTAGTGACGTTAAGAAGTCAGTTGTTATTGCGTCAATTGTTACCGAGATTTAAGCGCTTTGTCGTAACCGTGACCCATCGGCTGTGAATGGCGTGAGGAGCGATACGACGAGGATATAAGTAGCCTCATTCTCCGGCTGGTTCGTTGCGCTCGAGGGGTCCGCGCGTGTATATCGATTTACAAAAGTCATTTGCCACGATGAACGACACGTTTCACTCTGCGCCGGCGACAAAATCGGAGAGATCGCAGCAATACGTGCGAGGAGCCTTGCCGTACGCGTATGGACTCACGTGCGAGCTCGAGGAGTTTCTCGACGGAAGCGATAATATTTGGCTTAGAAGATTCGACATCTGTAAATACGACTTCCAGTCGTATACGACACGGTTTTTTCTCGACGAACATCCGAAAAGATCGTCGAAGAGCTACAAGCTGATGCGCGAGGCGATTTTTAGATGATAGTAACATGAATGGAATTGATTCTGGATGTTACCACATCGATTATACTGTATTAATAAAAACGAGAGAATGATTTTTTATATTGCTCTGTTTCGTGAAGAAATTTGTTCAACAGTATGTTCTAGAAAATGTTCAAACGTAATACTTATAGAATAATATAAAATATTATGATAATGATTGCAATTTAATGTTTTAGTTATTAAATAAATTATTCGCGCGAAATTATAACTAGATTTATCGTAGATTTAGATATTATACTCGATGATTCAGTTACATTCTTTTCCCAGTTTGAATTAATATCTGGTGTCTCTCTTTCGAATTTTCAGCTCCGATTGCACAAAGAATGGCTTCACTATCTTCATACGCGGCGACTCGAAGGACGATCTGGATTTCGTGGACAAGATGTTGGTTCTGCTGCAGGTAAGAACTGTTGATATTCATGATTTCACATTATTCATGATTTCGATCGTCACGCGAAATTATGCGCGATCTTTTACAGAGCAGAATTGTCGTGGCTCAGACTCTCGTGTTTCGAAGCACCGCACCAACGGATGGCCCGGCTGATTCCCTCTTACCTCTCAGCAAGGTCCAGGTGAGCAAACAGGGCGAACGAACAATTAAATTCTCAAACGGCATTGAGCGCACCTTCCCGCGGATAAGAAAGTAACCGGCGCTCGATTGTTCACCGTTTTTGTCGCCCGATGATGACTATTGTTGCACCGCTGATCTAGATTTAGTGCGTTATGCTCGATTCTTTTCAAGTGCATGCACGTGCGTTTCGGTATCGTTGTACTTCTCGCGATTCCGACACTTTTTATTGCCGTGCGATTTTCATTGCGACAAGGACTCTCGTCACATATCTCTGGCGAATATCCATATGGTAAATCTTAGACTCAATGCTCGCAACAAACGTAATTTATGATCACACTTGTGTGCGATCGTTGAATCGAAAGACTTAGGGATATTATAATTACCCATAAACGTCTCCTTTCAGACCGTCATCGTGAATGATGCCACTCTCGCCAAGTATATTCCCAGGCGAGAAGAATATCACGACCAGATGCAATGGATTGCTTTTTATAAGGTAATTATGCCTTTGCAGTGAATACTTCGATGTATCGGTGCCGCGCGAGAGTTTAATTGAAATTGAAACGTGTTCTCTAGGACGGCATAGAATTCCGTTAACATGAATGAGCGATTGACTCAATCGGCTAATCGCTTGATTAATCAAAGTTATGAATTATATAGATCACTTTAATTTATTCGTCTATAAATTTGTTTATTTAAACTCCTTTTAGCAGATTAATCGTTTTCACGATTTACATTTTCGAGAAACATATATATTTGCGAATATTTGATAAAATATCTATTATGCAACTTTTTTATGATTCACATACTTCATGATACGGATGAGAAATGATGAGGCTACCGTTGTATTGTGTAGAGTTTACGAAGACTAATGATTGCAAATGTGCGAATAATATATCTTGGTAAAGCGAAACTCGCGACAAATTGTTATCGCAACTTGTCGTTCGACGTCAAGCAACGGAAAGCTATTCCGATCGGCTCAACGTCATGACAATGATTCGGCATGTTTGACGGAATAAATACACGCTGGAAGTCGCTCGAGCGAAATAATTGTGCCGGTCCGCTCGCTGCGCGTTCAGCCTTTCGCAATGATTGTCGGAGAATTTATTGTCCGGCCGTGGCACTGACCGACGTTGGCAATTTGTCAGTATTTCACACCATCGATAAAGGATGCCTTCGCATGTTTGCCTCCTAATTATTACGATGTTTTGAATGGCTTTCACTGAAACATTTTCTTTGCCAAAGAATCGATCTTGCGAATTGAGAAATTCAAGTGAATTTTTGTTAAACTTTTACGGAATGTATTCTTTATTTTTCCGAATTAATATTTTCATTAATTAATGTTAATATTTTTTTCTTTTTTTTCACAAGACATTAAACAGCAACTTTCCAAATTTCTTGGAGTAAAACTGGAGTCAATGAAAATACGTAAGGCATAACGCGATGATGATTGAAATCTGACGTCTAGTTTCAACTTTTTAATCAGTTTTATGTTCATTAATGAGAATTTGAAGAAGATTAGTGAAATCGAACTGATTAGCCATTAGTTGAAAATTATGATGAGGTTAAGGAAAATTAAGAGCACATCCGTGGGAAATTCTGAATGATTTACATTCGTCTTTACACAATTAATGATCTTATACCATGACGTTCGCATTTGATAATCCTGCAATCATCAAACTAATTTACGACATCATTGCGATAGAAGTTTGCCGACAGGTTACTTTACGTCATTGATCGATCGTACGTTCGATCGATCTGGCTGAATGATTTTGCGAAATTAAGACGTCACTAGATATCGATCGGGTTCATAAACTGTCGCAGTCATAACTTGCATTATTAGATATAAAACATCCTTTTTCATGTATCTTTTTTCATAGCATTATATTTATTACCCTTAATTTATTTCTACCGTAATCAGTAGTAGCAATGCAGCAACAGATCTTGTCGCCAAGGTTCACGTTTGAATTGTGCACGACATTAAATTAATCGTATCAGATATCAATATCAATCGCCAGGCGGAACGCCTGCCACATTCGTTTCTGGTTGATCTAACGCGATCGGCATTCGTGTCCACGTGATCCGACCCAAGCGAATGGACAATTGGAGCTAAGAAATCGTCGAGATAATATTATGTAGTTCGGCGTATCTGTTCCGCGTTTTGCAGCGGATATGCGTCACCCGTTAGCCGTTACGTACCACTTTGAACAATGCGTTCTCCCGTAAGGTCTACGACGACTGACGGATCACGGCTCATTGAATCGCGCAACCGCCGTACCAGACGTGTTCGTTTTTAGCGTGTCGTTCGCATTCCTGCCAGACACCGGTTGCCGAACAATCAAGGACACCTCGTCCGGATCGCGAGAATTCACCACCGGGAAGTGACGGGGAGGGAACGGGGATCGGCACGGCCGCCATGATCGGTATTTTGATTTTCCGCAGGAGTACGACAGCCTCATGACGGAGTGGCAATCGGCTGGTCGCAGATTGGCCCTCGAAATGTCGGAGCTGAAGGAATGCACGAGCCTGTCTGGCACTTTGACGCCTCTCGGTCGGCTCCTTACGGATCCCACATTGAGAAGAACGTCTAGAGATGCCGAAGAGGCCATCGCTGCGCTCGAGGAACGCGCGGCCCCGCTTCTTCACGTCGAGCACGTTAGGTAAGAGGAATTTTGTATTTACGAAGCGCGCGCAAGAAGAGAGAAGCGTCGTTCTTGTAACGTAAATTATGATAGAACGTTCGTTTCCCCTGTTACGTCTCTCGTCAGAGAGGAATCTTGCCTGCTAAATGTTCTTGTCACGAGATTACGATTGCTAGGATCAAGGCGATACGATCGTTTTAGGAGAAATAATTTTTTAATAATTTTCGCGATGATAGTTATTATTAATCTTTTCATCAGCATAATACATCGATGTTCATTTTTATTTCTGCTGCACGAGATCGTATTGGCTCCCAGATACTGACAGTCAGATTTACGTACGTCGATACCTATGTCAGTCTCTACATTTTTATGATGTACGTATCTACCAAGGACATTTTAACGTATACGAAGATAAGGAAGCACGCTAGTTGGCGCGCATTCAGTTACGATTTGCGTTTTAACTTTCGCGGTCATGGTAACTCTCGCAAGTTTCCAGATTCGATCTTACTCGCGTGCGAGGGGACGGTTACGCGAATTCCTAACGGTGTGAGCACGGTGTGATCGCGGCTGCTTTTTATATTCCCAGATTGTCGATGAAACGAGCCCGGAGACTGGTGGAGGAGGTGGGTAAGGCCGCCACCAGGCTGGAGTCGTCGTTCGAGTCGCGTCGCGCGACTATCCGCAATCTCGCGGTTCTACGGAGCATCGAGGATCAAGCACATGAGGTAAGTCTTGAGCCTTTGTCAATCACACTGCCTTTGGAAAAAAAGAAAGAATTAAGTTTCGAAAGAAATAATAATTATTTTGTTATTCATAAATCTGATACATACGAGACAAAATCGAGTATGTTTGTTACCTTGTGGATGATTCATCAAAGTAGTAAAATGTGGATTACTGCATCAACTGCATCATAATCCATATTTGAAGCCATAAATATCACCTAATAGTATTAAAGAGGATCCAAGATTCGATCAGCTTGTGAACGTTCACTTATGAACGTTGCTTAAGGGTTGATGAGGCCACCGTGGCCTTGAACCAGAAGAGGATTGCCGGGGTACCACGACGTGGCTTATTATTCCGCGCGTGCATGAAAGCTGCGCCGTATACGGCCGCATCTGCCGACTCGCTCCTCTCGACGATTACGCTAAAGTTATTGCATGCGGTGCTTACGCTGTCTCGCATACGCGTACCATCCTCCCTCTGAGCGGCGTATGGCCACTCTTTCGAGCACGATCCGTGCATTGAATTCAGCCAGTCAGCTTCCCTTAGTCGACAAAGAAGCACGCACAAAGGACTCCCTGTGCTCGCCTCCACGAAGGAGCTTTCGCTTCGAAAATCGCGGTGCCGTTGTCGTACCCGCTCACTGAACGGTCTCTCAAGTTGACGTTCGATCTCTTATCGATCTTACCCGAAGCATCTCCGGCTCCTGCCGGCGAACATCACCGGCTTGTTATTCCTTGGTCCTTCGCAAACACGATAAGCCATTGTCAGTGGTGTCGAAAGAGACCAAACGTTTTCTTTCCGTGTCAAGAAAAACGGGATTTTATGAGACATCTGCTTACGATCTCGTATTTATATTATATTGCATATATAGAGAGAGTTTATTTCGATATCTGTCTGCGCTTATTATATAAGATATTTTTTTATTTTTGACATCAAGTATCAATCAATCGTCGTTGAATGTACAACATTAGAATCATTGTTTTTGAATATTAATTTTTGGGATATACATATATGCAAGCAGACTTGGTTTCGTAAGCATTTAACATTTTAAAATTGCGCTCGGTGCGCAAAATGTGCTTTCCCCAGCAATCTTAGCGGATCGAGTGATTGTTCGGTCGCTGATATCAAAAGATGCCTAAAGCAAACACATGTTAACGCGTTTTCCCCGTATTAGACATCGCGGAGATCGGCGAACGTGCGCAATCATCTGCCTCCCCGACGCATTACATACTCGCTATTTTCATAATTGACGACGGGTCCGGAACGTGGTTGGTGCGTGGTACCAACGCGTCCGAGTATAATCGATAATGCGATGGCGGGATCGCGCCAGCCGATAAACGTCCCAGGAAGCAGCGGTATCTCACAGGGGAACCGTCCAATCAGCGTTTTCAGAATCCGTATGTTCGACGTTAGTGCACTTTCGAATTCCCGATTTTTTTCTGCGACATAACCCGTCTATTGGTGGGAAAAAATTATATTTTTTAATCACGTATTTATCTTAACAAATGTCTGTAGCTTATATCGGTTATCTTATTTATATAATTACAATATATAAATTATAAATGATAATTTTATTATTATCAGATAAATTACTTTTTCTCAGATAAGTTTCACATCTTGACGAATTTCTTTTTCTTCTGTATGAATGAAGATCTGTAATCATTTATCGATGGTTGTATTTTATGTACTTTATTTTACCGTTCCCTAGCTGTAAGCGTCGTGAACGCATCCTTACGTAACGCTCATGTGGCTTACATTTTTTTAGTTGGATCTTAGGTTCATTGAAAATCATCTTGCAAGGCACCGACGGCCTAACAAAACGTTACATGCAAGAACGTTACGAGCCTTTTTTCCCCCCGTGCTACGTGCAGCATGAATGCGTTGGGAACGCATGATTTTCTGCAGCGTTTGCGTCGCACCAAACGAGCCGCCATCTAAACGCGATTTTATGCGCGAGTGTGCGCCTTTAACGAGCCCTTCGGGGCGAAAACGAAATCGAGCTTGCCGCGAATCCACGTCCCTCGCACGCAGGCGAATCTGAAATTACCGCGCAGCGGATCATACAAGTGCCGTTGATCGCTTTATAATTATTAATTATCCATCACGCGTGCATGCGTAAAGAATAGCCATGGCCCGCCCTTTGGAAACCCGAGTGTGAATGAATGACCTGGGCGGTTCGCAGTGCCCGCAAGTGTATAATTTTCACCGTTTTTTGCATCCTCTCGTGATCATCAAGTCGTCCAAAACGATCAACGCAGTGAATAAGATTCGTCGAAATTACGAAATTGGACGATCATTGAAGAGAAAAGAGCTCGCTTCTAAATACAATCTTTATGTTCATTTCGTGTCTGACCCAAATTAAAAAATAGTTAACGTTTTAATTAAAAAATTTATTAAAATTCTCATAAAAAAATGTTTGCGGGCAGAGAATAGTCGTGTAAACTTTTTCGATACAAATGATCGTCAGTATTATATCGTTCACAGCGCAAATTCTGCTCCTTCTCTTTAGTAGCCGAAAAGTACGTGAACGATCCAAATTATTTTTGTTATCGATCATTCGAGTCCGAATACGATGTGTCTAGAATCTCCATTTGAGGCCACCGAGGGTGCAAATTACAGCTCGCGCGGCAACTTGCCGAGTTAATGCCGAATCACCTTCCGCGGAATCGAACACGATAATGCACCGACGTGCACTCCCTGACACGCGTTAAAAGCTACCACAAAAAAAAAGAAAAAAGAAACGTGAACGAATCGGCCGAAAAGTCGTACACAGGCGCACACGCGTACCGCTCAATCTCGCGCTCTCGATTCTTTTTCTTGCTCGCTGAGTCGTTAAGTCCGAACGACCGACGTGCGGCTTCCTACACGCACAAAGCATTCCTCGATAATTAGATACGAGAGATGCCGCAAAGTCATATACCCGGTGGTACCAAAGCGAGCGACGACGAATCCGTCGCTTTCACTTGGATGAAGCCACTTAACGTCAACGGTTATAAATCTAATCGACCTATGACGACTCGGTCTTGGACAGATTTTCGTCATAAAAGGCGTTCGTCTAAGATCACGTGTGATCCCGCGTTCGAGATGCGTTCGACGCGTCGAAATTCCCGATGTCGGTGGAGTACCGTTGCGAAATGCCGATCGAGCCGCCGGCTTATTAATCAACGATTCCGTCCTAAGTGCGTTCTTTCGCTGGCGCGTCGAAAACGGCCATAAAGGCGGCCTAGCGATTAATCCGTGACGTGGGCACTTCCTTATTGCGGCAGTTAATCGGCACCGGGCACAACGTACCCGGCGCACGGATAACGATGATAACGGGCTCCACCTTGTCATGGGTTACCACGGGACCGGCGCAATGGCCTCCCAATCGCGATCATTCATTCCGCGGTGGTACTTATTATCTTATTAACCGCGCGCGACGATGTGATCGGTGAACGCGCGTGGTGGTAATGGGTAGTTTAACGCTTCGCTTGAATCGATTCATCTATCATCATCGGCGGGGTAATAAGGGAAACCAGGTAGCCGGTGCCGGCCGATAATGCGAGACAACATTATCGAACTGATTAATTATTAATAGAAACAATTTCGCCTCCTCTCTCGTGAGCGCGACGTTGATGTGTTTACAATTGGAAAATTTGAACTAGCGACTGATGGAATCGGAATAAATCAAACATTCCCGATTTAATCTGCGCGTAATTGAGATATACTCAACTCGTCCGAGTTGAATATTAAATACATTCCGATTATCTCTATGGTACGGCTAGAAAAGCCAGTAAAGGCTTTACGTTCGCATAGCTCGCGATGGATCCAACATCATCGAATTTCGAGCAACGCAGCTTCCCGTGTATGTACGTTAATAACGCGAAATAAATTAAATTATAATTTGCGCTTCTTTCATCAAGTGTTTATCATCGTCGATTACGTATCCTTCGTCGAGACGATCTGCCGAAAACTCAGAAGTGACGCTAATCTGAATGCGATCGCTGTAGAGATCCAATAGATTGGAAGTGCCACGGTAGTGCCCCCGTATACAGTGGCACGCATGAGGAAGGACGACGATGTGTCCTGGCAGAGGAAATGGGTCGGCCCTGACAATTGTTTAATTGTTCGATCGAGACACTTCGATCGGACGTATTTCGCTTTCACGTCACAAGCGGTCACGATCGTACACCAAGGGGAGACCCAGATAAATATTCGGAGTTGCCTCATCAGCATTGCTAAATGATTTTATTTCGCAAATTCTCGTGACAATTTAAGGGGTCGAAATCGTGGGATGCTCAACGTCATCTGAATTCGTCATAGAGACCTAGATACGACACGAAGATGATCTCCTTCAGACAAGACTGCAATTGTGACGCGCGTGGAATCATGGAACACTCACTTTTTTGCCACGTCGTGGCGTTATATTGGCCGTTCTAATTTCAAACAGTCGACACATGCGTGATCGATACATGCGAAATTTATTTGAGATCGCGTCCACGCGAGAGAGGTAGTCTCTCTCATTCAACATAACGTTCATCTGTAGCGATCGGTGATTCACCTCGGGCGAGCGGCAGTGACTTTCGATCGCCGTAAAATCGGCGCGCTTTGTTGTCGGAGGAGAAGAAAAAATCTAGAAAACACGCACATGACAATAATAATCACCGCGAGTGCCCGAAGCGGAGATCTCGTCGTGCATTCCGTTATTACGCGTTCCACTTTGATGACTCGTGAGGCTCGTGCGAATCTCCTCTTCTTCATCTACTTCCCATACTTCTGATCATCAACAGATTGGCCAGTATCAGATTGCACTATCGACAGGCTGGTGATCGTCAATTAGGTGGTCCAAAGAAAGAGTTTTTTTCGGAACGAACAGCAAAAATCGAAGAATTCAAAAATAATATACTTATAAAGAACGCTGGATTTAAATGAATGAAATTAAATTTGTGTTCTATATTTATGTATAACGCATTATTTGTTGACATAAATGTGCCGTAGTTGCATCGGATTTGAAGAAAATCGTTTTCAGGTGCATTAACTAATTGTTAGTTCCTTGTACGCAATTGTCACTCCAAGAAAGAAAGCCAATCCAATACTGGTCATCAATCGTTCGCGCCGCTGCGTGACCGTCGGTACTTTCTGTTCTTCGTCTTTGGTCGGCCGCCGTATTTGGTTCACGGAAATAGCGCGCGAATGCGCGTCGCCTCTCGGCGACGGTGGGAGATGAGAACTCGAGCGGACTAAAAAAAAGGAGTGCTCATGAGGCGCACCGATCGGGCTTGAATTAATTGCCGTAACACCGGTTCCTCCCTCTCGACGAGAGCGAGCGCCACGTACGGAATTACGGACATGTGTGGGAAAGTGTGCTGAATCGTCCGTCGACACCGAATCGCCTTCTCGCACGAGATTTTCGACACAAAGCATATCAACAGAACTCGTTTCTAGAAGTTTAATTAGAGAAGTTAATAAAATTTAATTTAATGAAATTTAGGTATTTATTCAAGAATTTTACACACGGCGAGAATATTGTTTCGACATTTTTCAGATTATATATTCTTGAAAGATTCAAGAATGCGTCTTTATTTCCGTCAGGCTCCAGCAAGTCGATCAGTTACAGTGAAAGAATAATTTACATATCATTTAGGGGAAAATTTGACACATTGATAACTGCGCTGTTTAGACTCGATACGTGCGAGTATAGTCCACTTTGTATGTAGAACTGGTCGCGTTTTCTTACCGTTTCGTAGAAAGTAGCCGTGGGTTACTCGACTGGCGCGCGCGTGGCTATAATTTCGAGTATTTTCTACAGAGTTAAAATATTTATCTCGCATTATGTACGCGTCCGTGTTAAGGCGTGTCCACCGACGTGAGAAATCTCCGATACAATATGTAAGCACGCGGCGGACCGTGAAGTTTTATTGAAAATACTTCTACGTTAATTTTTATAACGGTACATTTGCGGAATAACGAGGCATTTTGTGTTTGAGGAAAACGCACGCTTTGTGAATCCCCATTACGAGCATAATTTGCGTAAACCACCTAATAATATCAGATCATTGTTCCGTACAGAAAATAAGACACAGGATACGCGATATTACCGTAACTTCTTCCGTAAAGGATCTGTTTAATCTGCTGCGTCCTTTTCCGTTTAAATGAAATTTCTCCCCTGTGCGTGATCCTCCCGTTACTCCGCGCTACCGCTTTCAAAATAACTTTCTACTTTATTTTAACAATGGAAACTGTGCCCGCCGACGTTTAATTGTCTATTAAGTGGATCGTACGCCATAGAAGGTAGCAAATGATCAGAAAGGCTCGAACAAAGATTTATTATCGACGTCAGTCTAATGCACGAGTACCAGAAGTAAAACGAGCTTTCTGAAAAGAAAGAACAGACTTTCATTTATCGTCCCTCCACGCGCGCGTAACGTTCACCTTCCTTGGCTGCCGTGCATTTCCCCGACGCAATTCGCATTTTTCCCCGGTGTTACCGTGACACATGGAAAGCTTTCCAGAGATTCACCAGATCGGAAGCAACAAGAGAGAGAGAGAGAAAGACAGGCACGTTCTCGAGATCAAACAACGTTGAATCTCGCCGGTTCGTACTCCCTCCTTTCGTTCGGCTCGTTTGTCTCCGCGGACGTGGGCCGACGTTTACACCCAATTACGTGCGACGGATTGAAACCGCGTCACGTTTTACATTTACCCGCACTTTCCACTAACTATCGGCCTGCCGGAGACGACCGGTATTAGAGGGCACCTCCCGACTGGCGATTACGCCGCATTAAGGTCTCCGCTCGAGATTCGACGAACGACGACAAGTTCGTGCTCTCCGATGCAAATTTCTGCTTTTGATCTCTTTCATCCTCGTAACGTTGGTCGGACAGATTTTTCCTCTCTCGAATTTTCGTTTAACTTTATGAAGAGAATCCGTTCTTCTGTAGAGTTCAATTTTTCGCGGAGTTGCATGCGCATTTAAGAAATAGTAAATGAATTTAAATCCGAATAAAATTGATTCAATATATAATGACAATAATAATAATAATATTTATCAGATGTGTATGTAGTTTAGTTTTTAATAAATAATTAGAAAAGTGAGAATTTTTTAATTTTTATGTCTTCCGCTCGTATGCTCGATTACTTATCATCGATCTCTGCAACTCCTTATTTCCCAATTACTCTTCGTAAGACTTTCCACGGGCCATCGTTAAAGAGACGCCCTGACTGCCGTACAAATCCGCACGCCTCCCGTCACGCACGGACTAGCGATTTCCGCGGAATGAATCTTAATAAGGAAGTGCCGACAGTTGTCGAAATGATGCGCGAGAGCGTGTAAAGCAGACTTTCACGGCGCGATCACGGCGACTGAGTAAATGACAGCGAAATAAAGCGCGCACGCCCGACCGGAATGATCGCGCGGCATGTTCCGGACAACGATCCGAGCGTTTTGCATAATACGCTAATCTTCCGCATTTTTCCCGGTGAACGTTCGAGACGTTGACTTTCTTCTACTTAGCGCGTATTCGCGGGATTTCCGTCTTGGAAGCTGCGCCCACAGTCGAAATTGCGGATTCAGATTCGTCGCCATATACGGAGTTTTCATCATGAGATCGAACTTTCCTTTTCGCTCGATCTCTTTTGAAGGCACGGCCACCTCGACCGAGAAAAGATCGATACAGGTGTTGATCGTCTGAAAATTAGTATCCGGCCGTCGATACATGATGTATGCGGTGCATTAGAAAATTGTTAGTGGCCAGATTGGCGATAAATATTGGTCATACGAGTACTCATTAGAGCGCGCCGCAGTGAACGCCGTATTCGTCTATAATGATAGGAAGTACGCCGATTTCGCGCACTATTACAGGCATCGTTAGCGCGAACGGTCCGTTTTCACGGTCAGGCGCCCGTGTCTATGATAATAAGCGTTCACCATCGAATCGACGATGCCTGTTACACTCGAACTGGGTGAGCCGTGCCTTCGCCAGCGGATAGCAGTCGACCGCGCTCGATACGATCAACCGCAAATGACGCGATCAGAAGTGGATAATTGGATACCGTTAATTGGATCGTTCTAATTCCTGAGAGGAGCAGCGACATTTTTATTACGCGGCGTTACGTCGCGTAATCGTATGCGGGTAGGGATATATCGGATATCGATCGCTATCCTTCCGTCCGGATGAAGATCGCTGCCGCTGGAAGATGGATGGAAGATCGGAAGACGAGAAAATGAAGGCGCGATCGAAGTCTTACGCGATGAAAGCGATCCACGAGAAAAATCTGAAGAGCATGTCAGCTGCGGAAGATTTATGCGAGTCCGATCGCCGGTCCAGTTGCAGCTTTCGAAATTTCTCTAGTTAGACATGGTCAATGAAAAATAATGCTCGCTTCTCCACTGATTACGGACTCTACGCGATAAGGTGAACCACGCGTTTCGTAGCTTTTTCCTATCGTAAACGCGAGATTCAGAGCAGACTGAGACTGATGTCGATCTCTCATGATTCGATCTAGACGATTTGGTGATCTCGCTGAAACTGGAGCTTGAATAATTCGGGAAAAGAACATCTGCATCACCATGTCAGATTCTCGAACTCTTACTGCCTCTGAAAGCTCTCTCAGAGATTTCTTTCGCCCGTATTTAACCTTGACCACCGCCGTTGAGCTTCCGGGACGGTCGCCCTCTCGTCGTAAATTGTAAATCAATATCGCTAAACGCACGCCTCCGACTACCTGTGAACTACCTTGAGCAAACGAAAGTGAGCACCGACTCGTAAAGTTTCACTGTAATCTGCCCGAACGGTTGCCGGTGCAAGAAAGTGAGTTTACTGAGCCGAGCGCGGTCGAAGCGGCGGGGCGGGCGGGTTCACCGTTGCCCTCGGTGCCACGATGATGACTCACGAAGCCTCGGACTCGATCTCGCGCGAGGGCAAAAGTCTCCGAGGCGGCTTCTTTCCATCAGATAAAGAGATGCGCCGGGCACGGCCGACGAGCGAAGGCGAGCGCTTTTCCCGGCCACGGAGGACCCCGTTGCGCCGCTGCACACCGGCCGTTCTCGGCGCATATCAACGCGTGTAAGACAGCATACCCGAGCGCATACCTCTTACAACCGCCCGCCGCTTATCTGCCTATTGTGCGTGTACGGTGATCGCGCTGCGCTCCGTTGCCGAGCGTCGTGTTACTCCTGCAATTTCGTTGTCGTTCGCGAGAGCGGCCGCTATCTTCGCCGCTGTCGTTGCACGAGAACGCCGGAATGGGTAGCTCGCCGAGGAAGAAAGAACTCGAACTTCGGCGAGATGCTTTTCCGGTGCGGTAGATCGCCCGTATCGGACGGCGAAGATAGCCGGGATCTCATAGGAATGTCTCGGATCGGTATCCCAGCGCGTGTCAAGATAAGATCGTCGGAAACACTCGAGTGCGGTCACGGTCGAAAATTGGAGCTATTTTAGTCGGAAATTGTACGTCCTGATTGTACGAGTGATTTGGCGCTATTCGAGTGGTTTTAATGACCCAGAATGACTCGGAGCATCATGGAGCGACTTGGATGGCGTTCGCGATTATGCAAACTCCCGCGCGGCCGCTTTTTAAATGGATGTGGACAGATTTTCGAGGCGCTTTCTTAATGACTCCGATGAAAAATGCGGTCCATTAAGAGGCGGACGTATTGTGCTTCGCGGCGGGTCGCACCGCACGCTGCACGCCACCGCAGGATGCATCTCTAGGCAGAGACTCGGACTCGCGCGTGTAAGGCTGATACCATTGTTGTACCGAAGCGCATGCAAATAAGCGCGCGGCGACCTCTTTGGCGTGTCATAACGCCTTATAGGTATAAAGGCCGCGTTTCCTGCCACGGTGGCGACGAGCCCGATCGTCGTGGTCGTCGTTTCTTTCCTCTCCCTTCCTCTCGTTTCTTTCTCCCTTCGTTTCCTTCTCTTTCCGCGTTTCTCTTGCGCCGCGACGCGCGTTTTATCGTTTCTACGAAGGGCCCCACAAAGGACAGGATGTCCACGGGTCATTGAGTCTCCTTTCCGAGGATCCTATTCCCTCTGGTGGCTCGCCTATACCTTTCGTGATCTCTTCCTCCATCCCTTCTCTCTCTCTCTCTCTCTCTCTCTCTTTCTCTTTCTGCTTCTGACCGCAGACTCCGTACGCGGGGAATCTCTTCCGAGGTGGATAC
The DNA here is from genome assembly GCF_003672135.1 of Ooceraea biroi. NCBI lineage: Eukaryota > Metazoa > Arthropoda > Insecta > Hymenoptera > Formicidae > Ooceraea > Ooceraea biroi. The sequence goes on from NC_039506.1 coordinate 8,013,050, forward strand.
TTTGTTGAAATACGAAGAAGCGGCGGGTTTCGCTTTACTCCGCCGTGTGCCCTTTCGCGTGATGTCACTTTTAATTAACATCGTCGATATTGAAAAATTGCTTTCTATTCTCTTCTATTGCGAAGGCCCGTGAAGTGGCGTAGTATGGATCAAAGTGCTAAAACTGCTTTATGACTTCTTCGTTAACTTTTGCTCAGTTATCTTGAAGTTTAATTGTGCGTGTATGTCTGAGGTCTTTTCTAATTATCGGAGGCAAGTAGGCAAGTCTTGATCACACGAGAATGAACAGTTTCAATTTTTTAGAAAGAGGTTTTCGCAATTGTGTTTTTTTGTCAATACTTCGTGTGAGATTTGATATTATGTTTAAATTCCTCACTCAAGTTCGATAAATATACCGTATTCCACATATTTGAATTAAATTATGTAGAGGCAGTGCGAGGTAGACGCAGATTAGATTAACGTCGTTAATTGTTCGTTGGCAAGTTGATGTTAAAGGTTAAATTGTTTATTAGCGATCACTTTGACATCGAAATGAGGAAAAGTTATGGACTGTCTCGCTCTCCACGATTATTTTATTTACTGCTTCGTAATTTCCACCATTTCGATTCATGCCTTCCGTGATTTTCTCGGCACAGAATGCCGGACTTTCTCATGAATGCCTTTTCATCGAAACATAGATGCAGCGGATACCACGCTTTATACTTGGTTACGTGCCCTTTGATTTCTCAATCGGACGTCTGAGAAACTGGTTCCAGAAAATTTCCTCACTTCTGTTTTTCCCTATTTTCACATCACACTTCCTGCATTAAATTAGCCGTAAATAATAACGTAATGAGTTTTACTAAGAGCCATGCGCGCGATGATTCGCGGCTATTACCTTTCACTTGATATTCATCCTCCTTGGCGATAATAAAACTGTTAAGCTAAAATTGAGCTCTTCCTCGAGTGTCGTATATTTATAGAGGACGATATCCATTTTTCGATCGGTAACTCGTTACATCTAATGTCGAAGATGACTTGTCACGATTTCTTGTGTGCTTACCCATTCAATAAATCACCCACTCTGACTACCTTGATATAATTATATTATTAAACGATGGAAGATTGCACCAATTTCATCAAGTTCCAATCAAAAGATTACAAGTATCAAATCGGGTTAATTGAAAAGTGTAGAAAATCGACGCATTTCGTGCTCGATCTTTCGTAATACAAGCGTTAATCAGCGTATAAAAAGATTCTGATGATATTTGCGTGTCTGCGATCTTTCTGAAATAAGAGCATCTCCCTTTTGCGGGTGAAATGTCTCGCTCGTACCGAAACTGCAGCTACACACCCGCGCACGAAGGAAACGGTAGAATTGCGTGACTGGCGGATATCGGGTAACAGAACCGTCGGTGCCATTAGACTTACCGGTCGCTTACTGGTGTTATTCCCTGCGTTCGCCAAGAGGTCGTGGAACCAAGTTCCGGAGCTCTTCGTGGCGTCGCCGGGGTGCCGGAAGAGACGCCGGGAACGATATCGAGTGTCCGGGACTCGCGCAATTAGAACGAAACGGAAGGTTAATGGGATTAACGTGCCGTGCTCTCAGCCGCCCGAATAATGGCGATTTCGCGGGAACGAGCCTCTTAAAGGATTTCCCTGGATTACAATCAATTTATCTAGACTCTCCCTCGAATGCAATCATCCGGGGACTAATAATCTCCCCGGACCTTGTGTACCAATCACAAAGTGCACCTGCGGATCGAGTTTGAGTTTTTGTCGATATCGTGCGGCATTTGTGCTATTAGCGTTATCTCGGAGTCTGGTTTCGAAGTCTCTAATATAATCTGTTAAGAAATAAATTAAATTGAATACTAAAACAATTTTCTCTAAATATATCCATATAGATTATTATATTTAATGGCGAAAGAGTGTTTAATACATGAAATAACTCGATAAATAAATCTCAAATTAATGATTCTCAGAGAAACAAAATTCTTCAATTTAAATAAAATTTTTATTTTGTTGCATGGATACTGAGATGAAATTTTATTCGCCATCATATTACTACACCGGACATTCAGATCGACGACTATGGTCCATAGAAAACTCACAAAAAGCGCATCCTTTATTCGGCGTCGTGATAAAGCACTACTCGTGAAAATGTCTGTTTTACATGAACGGCCGCTGCATCTCTCCTTTTTATTACAACGTAATTGTTCGGCCGAGAGGAACGAGAGCGCGTCGTAAGCGCGCGGCGCTTGTAAAACCCGTGCCATTCCGCGGCGGAATAGCCACCTAAGCGCGGCGGTTACCGTGCCCGTGCTTGCGCGCGCGCGCGGCGCAAGGTGTAATTTACCAATTATTGCTAATTGAATCGTGCAAAACAGCGCGCGAGCGCGGGGCGTTTAATTGCATCGGCCGGGCGTGGCGGCGCGCGTCCGTGCGCGCGAATTCCCACGTTATTGGATCGTGCCGACCTTGAGTGAGTTTATCTTCCGCGCCGTAATCCGCCTTTGGCATCGCTAATACACTGTGACTGATTTAAGGCGCGTTTATCATAAACCCAACGGAAAGACAGAGCTGGCACGGCGTCGGGAGGTGGGAGGCAGGGAGACTATTACGAAGGAGTTATGGGTGTAGATTATGGTCGGACGAGAGAGCGAGAGGGAGGGAAAAGAGGGACGAAGAAGCGCGAAGAATCGCGCCGTGACCGTTAGGAGAGATTGAGAGGTTCCCCCGTTGAGAAGGAGAGCCCAGAACAGAAGGAGAGAAAGAGACAGAGAGACGGGATAAGAGGGCACACGCGGATAACGTAATCATTCATTAATCGTGATAATCGCGCGCATCGAGTCCGCACGAGAACGGTCTCTCTCGGCCTCTCTCGGCCTCTCTCGGCCACGGCGCTTTCTTGTTTCCTCTTCTTTATTTCCTTTTCTTTTTTTTTAAACGCAGCATCGAAATACTATACCGTGCACACTTACCGCTTGCTTACCGCGTCGGCAATTAACTCTGTAATTAGGCGTAAAGGCGATAAACTACACGCACGCAGCGTGGCTGCGTAGACCATGGCGGCCGAATCGATTAGCACCTCTCCTCGGTCCCCTTATAGAATTTCCTATCGTAACTCCATCGGCTGGCCACCATGACAGGCCCATGTATTTAAAGCGCGCGCGCGGGTTTCAGAATAATAAATCGCACCCTGTATTTTCCAGCGTTCGCGGTCGTAGCAGCCTTGACTTTGATACTGGCTGGATAAATATCGACTGCTGCGCGAACCGCGAATGTGGCGCGCGAGAACGAGCCGCGCGGGATCGCCCGCCGGCCTCGAGGCCGCCTGTTTCGATTACCATGAAGTCGCCGTTTGCAAATACGTATAAACACTATCTAATAAAGCTGGTTCCGATTCCGTTATATTCACGAAGCACAAAATACGTCGGCTTTTGATACCGGACTCTCGACTTCTCGGTAGACTTGCGTAAATCGCAGATCAAAGAATGTAGATCAAAGTCTGTTTTTTAAAAATAAATATATAAAATATACTCTGGGTATAATTGTGCACGCATAATATGCATAATTAGATTTTTATTAGGAGAAAAATGTTGATATACATTAAAAAGCGACGCGCTCTTTTAGAATCTGATAGTAATTTTTTACGAAATGTTTGCATTTTTCACTTGGCCGCATTTCCTCAACACGCTTTCGATCCACGATGTTATCCCCTGCACGAGCGATCTATTTTGCCGTCTCTACAAGAAAAAACGCCTTGAAGGTCCATAGGTCTCGGCAGGAAGGTGAACGCAGGAAGTGCACGATTCATGGATCACGCTCGCTACCAATGCCTCATCGTAACGTACCGCGAAATGTATCGGCTGCACGTGCGTCTTATAAATACTTGTATGATGTACAGTGTGCCGTGCGCATACAGTTTTGTATGTACATTAATGACAATCGGCACGTGCAACTTGGCTTGGATGTCCTGAGGAGATAGGCTTAGTTTGCAATATTTCGAAGAACGAGTTTGCTGGTGTTCCTGTCTCATATATATTATATAATAAAATATATAATAATGATATTTAAAATATATAATATAATAAATATAACAATAACTGAAGACGTCGTCGTGAATTTTGGAGAACGCACTGCTTGATTGAAATCCTTTTCCCTCTATAACACATAAATTAATAGTGGCAAGTAATAATGTGACAAGTGAAAACCGTACAATAATAATAAACGATGCTCTCCCTATTGCACTGAGTGATCACAAGAGACGCATAAACGTGATACAATTAATACAACGAATACTTCTGTCTGCTTTTTTGCTCGATTTGTCAGTGTCAGGAAAGTATCACGTTCGCGATGCCGCGTGCGAGACTCACTTACGATCGCCAGATCCACTTTCGTACATTACTCAGAATAAATTTATAGGAAGCGGCTTATTTTTCGGATCGCATCTCTCGGTGGCTTGTAAGGGACGACAAGACGGCCGGAGCACGAGAGCTCACCTCTCTCGCCGTGCTGAAACAGGTTGCTCGCGTACGCGACACCTGCTCTCAGACCTGAAAATTCTTTCGCGAAGCTCGGGGGGCCCTTATCGAGTTTGCTCATCTCCAATCAGGTCCACCGCGGGCCAATGAATAATCCCAGCGATATTTCGCCGACATTAAACCGTGCCTTGCCTCCGCTCGCATGCTTGTCGTTACTCACCGTCCTCCACCATGCTCTCTCGTTACTTTATAATTATTTTCTCAGCGAGGCTGCCGCTGGAATTTGGCCTTCAGCCCGAGAACACCGCGCGTGTAAATCCAAATTTGGAGACCCGAGTCTCCTGCGCGAGTTGTGTACAACGCTATTGCACTGATTGTAAGTCCTTAAAGCGTCCATATATCTTATATGTGTGTGTGTGTGTGTGTGCGTGCGTGCGTGGTACGTGAATAGTATACGATCATATGATAATGTGATACGAAAATGCAAGCAGTATATTCATACATTTGCATAAATCCACATTTATAGCCAATAAAGGTAATCGCGTGAGATTACATTCGGGACAGCTGAGGGATCAATTCCGCGGAACCAAGCGGAGCTCGGTTTCGCTCGTTACATCGCCGCAACGTAATGCATTACGCGGTGAATCTATTACGTTTAACGCGAGGGGGAAAAATCGCCTCTCGCGGAGGACGGAGGCGACGCAAAAATTCCGCTGCCGTTTTAAGCGTAACGCTTAGATCGCAATCTCCGCGCGAGACGGATTACGCGGTTTCGCAGCGGTAAATCTCGAGAGAGAGAGAGACCGAATGAAAGTGCTACTAACGGTCGCGCCGCTTTATTTGACGACCTTGAATCCGCGAGTGGAAACCGAGCTACAGATATAATTGCGGCCGCGGAGACTTTCTTCCTTCGCCTCCGCGCTCCGGAGCATTTGCGGTGGCTGCGGGGATATCGCGTTGCTGTTGCTGCTCCGCGCCATAGACCATGGGAAAAAAGCAGGCCCGAAAGTGCACTGCCTGCGGTTGACTCGATGATCCGCAACATTGTGGGTAACCTCGGTCGTTATCACGAAGCATTACATTCTCTCTGTACATTTCTCTTTCTTTCTTTCTGTTTTTTTTTCTTTTTAAGGCCGCTGGCCGTCTCGTCGATGTTTTTCCGTTCATATTGAGAAGTCATCCACTCGCGCACGCGAAATCCGTCCCATTAATGCGCTCCACTAACTTTCGACGAAATTGATCTCGATATGATTAATTCACTCCGTAAGGTAATAAAATTACAACTGTGTGCCGAATGTAATACTTTTGCCTGCGAATCGTCCCCTCTTATCGTTCACGTTGCCTCTCGCGATACGGCAAGATTACAGTGTTTCCGGAGTAATCATCGCATAATGACTCTATCGCGAAACGGATCCGCAAAGCTGTTGCTCTCGTGTGATCTCGCACTGTTAAGAAACGAGGGCAAGAAACGAGACGGGACGATGAAAGTGCAAATATCAGGCCGTAAACTGCAACAATCGATGATAAACACAAAATTCGTATCTCAATTCGAAAGAAGTTACTGTCGATTTGTTCTGAACATGAATAGCATGAACAGAGATCTTAAATTACTTTGTCTCTCACACACAAGAGATAACAACTTTCTTATGCTGTACCAAACTGGAGAACATTAGCGCGTAGAACAGAAAAGTAGATTTTAATCTGAAAAATTATTCTTAATTTTATAAGATATAAAATATATTTAAGTCATTTATATATAAGATATACAAAATTTTCATTTCTACCAGTTATGTATGTGTATGAACTGCAACATGTAATTGTATATCGGCTTTGCGGATCGATGACTTGGGCGCCGCATCGATCTCCTCGGGGCCTTATCGAACTCGTAGGGTGACATAATAACAATCGTTGGCGCGACGCAATTGCAGCAGTGCTAGCAATGGATTTCATGATTCCCGATCGGCTCTTTGTCGATCCTTTGTGTCCCGCTCTGAACGGACGTTGTTTTCGCTACGATAAGGCGCGTCGAATCACGAGGCGCCGCCGCCGTCGTCTTTCTTAGCAGAGACCGGTCATTCTTGTGCAATCCTTTAAGACCCGTATAAATTATATATCCTCGTTCCTCTATCCGTCGTCGTTGCGACACTTCTCTTTCCCATTCTCGCTTTTCTCCCTTTCTGGATGTCGCGAGCGACTTTTATTGCCAGTGCTGTAACCTCATAACGTACGTGCGTATGTATGCGTACATATGTATGTATATAGATGATCATTTTGTCGCGATTCGCACACGTTTGCGACACTCTCGTCCACCATAGAATATTGCGGTTTTACACGTCGCCGATTGCGAGCGCAATCGCGAGAGTGTGGTCGTAATTTGCGCGGATTCCGCGCCGGGAGTTGTTATTATCATCTTCTCGCGGACAATCTTTACCACTTGCACCTCGCGTGGGATGCTGCGGACCTCACTCGCAAAACTCGTTTTCTAATTTGTTGCGCAAGATAAGGAGAGTATTTGACGCTAAGCACATGCGCAACATGCGGAGGATTGTCTCGCTCGAAGATCCCGCGAAATTTCAGCTTTTCTAAGTGCATTACAGAACTTTTCCTCGTCTGATAAAATGCAAAGTTAAAAGATCGTTACTGCAACTCGCGATATTTCAAATAGCAACGTCGTAAAACGTAATCTTTCGACATCTTATAGTTAAAAAATAGTGAAAATAAATAAATATTAATAAATAAATATTAATAAAAAAATAGTATAAAATATATGCAACGCGTACTTTACGAGTCTGTAATTAAAATTCAACATGAATAGAGAGCGTCTGACAAATTGTATATTCACAATAACGCCTTATTCATCATAGTAACACGTTAGAGTGAACTGTCGGAGAAACGACACAATCATTGGCGTGCGTTTTCTCGCGTCATGAGAGATCCTTTTACAAGATTCGTAGCTTCTTCCGGTCAGAAAGAAGATCAACGACAGGAAGTCAGTGCTCGCCGAATCGATTTATGAATCACCGGACCTGACGCACAATTCTCGGCTTGGCGACGAGCGGGATGTCTTGTCGGTTCCTGGAACGCCCTGGTATGTTAATTGCCAGGTCCACTCGTGAGCGTGTACGTGCGTATGCTCCGTGTTGCGTGGACGTACAACGCGTGTACGCGCGTGTACCATCGGTCCACTTGAGTGCGCAGCCAAGGCTACCCGGTGAAACACGTCGTGCACAATCTAAGCCGGCTTCGTCTACCTCCGCCTCTTTGTCCTGCGGTCAATTGATCCTCCCCCTTTCTCAGGGACGGATGCTGAGCTCCCAGGACTGAAGCTATTAATTTTCAAATCATGCTGTAAGCTAGAGTACGCAAGAACGCGCCGAGGAATACCGTGCCACCTCCCATTTTATGCATTGCGAATATTTCTTGAGGAGATTATTACATGAAGCTCTTTGGCAGCTGACGACTAAGGTTTAAGCTTTCTGATCCATCGTTAATTGTATTTGTAGTTGTATCTGCAGTTAGAATACATAAATCATTTATATTGGAAATAAGATGGAAATATTAGATATATTAATTTTTAGACAAGTTCTCCAATTGACATTGAATAACAAGCAAAAACTCAAAACTCGCTGTTGCGATGCGGTTACGACATCAAAAGTCTGCGTATTCGTATTCACAGTGTTTTCTCGTGCGGAGATACATTCCGCGACGCTGGAATGCCGGTGTGATTAATTCGGCTCGTTAATTAAACAGAGTAAATTGCCACTGCGCGATCGCGAGGTCTGCACACGCACGATATGCCAGAAGCGAGTAGGGAATAAGCGATAAACGATCCGTGGAACATTCAGTTCCTCTTGAATAACGCATCACGTGCACGCGGGAAAGTCGCGACGGCACAGAGACATCGGGGAAATTACGTGTTCGTCCATTTGCCGACGAATATCCTCATTTACCGTGCCTCTCTGGTAAGGAAATCTAATTGATACGCGTGATAGCGCGCGTAATTGCCCGAGCGTTGCGCTCTCGTTGAGCCGCTCGCGGAGTCGCTCGCGGAGCGCGCGGAACCGATACGCGCGGATTTACTCGGCTGAATAAGGGAGCAGCGTGCTCTTCGCGACGCAGCGATGCTATCATAATTAATCTCGCGAGGCGAGGCGGAATGCGCGAAGTGGGCTGTGACAAATTCCCGACGGTATCGGCCGCAAGTAACTCATTATTATCGCTACCCTACGCCGCCACGGTGTGTTGTCTTCTCGTCCTCGCGATCCTAATCGACGCCGATCTCCGCGGTGGTACCGTCGGCGTCGTTTCGCCGCATCACCGGCGCGACTGCTGCATCTGCAATTTCATCGCGGACAAAGCTACGTATGCGCGACTGGGATCGCGGATCGCCCGGAGAGATCTGCGATTCGCGAGCGCAGATACCGAACGCCACGGTATGCATTATCGTTGCACGTCGGGCATCGCGGCGGGCTGCATTAACGTACCAATACGATGTTTAATTCATATTTCGCAGTGAGTAACGCACGCGCGATCGCGGGGGTCCCTTTCCTCGAGACGAAAGGACTTCGAGAGGACTGCTCGTCGAAGAAAATGAGGAACGTTTGGAGGAACGCTCGTCCCGATCTAATGTAAGCCCCGCGCGATCGCTTAATCGCACGGAGAGACCAATTAAACCGTCGGTGCGTGATGGTGGTATCCGGCAACCGGAAGTGCTAATGACGAAGGAGGCGGCCGTTCCCAGGAAGCGCTACGCGTGAATCTCCCACGCGGAAGGGCGCCTGACCTTCGAATCCGGTTCACGCGTGCTATTATCTTTGAAATTTCCGAGCAACACACGGCTCATTTCGGAAAATTTCGAAGAAAGGTGGAGTTTTCCTGAAAAAGCGAAAAACACCGAATACTCTGTATGCGGATCACTCGTGAATTGCGGTACAGATTATCGGGGCTCCCTTTCTCTCCATCCCCGTCGCCGGTGGTCATACTTATTCGAGATCCGCTCTCTGGACGCAGATCCTTATTACAGGAAATAGCTTTACGAGACCCGGTCGCGTCGTTAAGTATGCATGGCCCGACCGCAGGCACGATTCTGCGTCTCGAGACGTCCGCGAAGCATGGAGAGTCCCATGCTCTGGGACCTTCTAATCTCCAACCGATCTACCATCCTCCGTACCCTCCTCTGGTCCCGCGATAGTCGGATGAATCACTTCTTCCGTTTTGAATCACGAGTTCGAACGCTAGATCTATTCTAGTTTCATGTTTCTCATGTAATCAGAAGAGCGTTCCCCCTGCGTTCAATCCTCTTGGTAATCCTCTTGGTGTGCGCGATGAAATTAATGCCTCTCAGTAAAATCCTATAATTATCCCTCTATTACATATTATCTCTTCTATTAATAGTCTCCTCGTTACCGTCTCGCTACTGATCATCGATCAGTGCTGCACAACTATAACACAGTTTAATGTGATACGTGATAGAAATGATAAACACACACGCACACACACGTTGTAGGCTGACGTATGTTGTAGCTTTTATTTGCATTTGGCGATTTCGCACTAAATCGTCTTACTTATACTTTTACGTATGAGAGTGGTAATTTGTTAATTCTGATTCGGAATGATTCGTAATGCGATATACACATATATGTATGACCAATTTATGATATCTTTTCGATCTTATATACACAAATCCGTTAGCAAAGCGGCTCAATGATCCTTGACTTACACTACGTAAACAAAGATATGATGATCTGAGGAAAATATATTACGCAGGCATGTGAAGCAGGTGCAGACGTTCGCGTTGATAATCGCGGCGACCGGTCTCGGTGGGCCGTCTCGATCTCGTTCGCCGTTGCATGCACCTCTGAAAATCGAAGGTACCGCAGGAGACGTGCCAGGAGTCTCGTGCGTCGCGTTAGGTGGGGCGTCCGGTTCCCGGTATGGCGTAGGTACGTCTCAACCTGAGATCAGTCCGGGCATCAGTGACTCCTTCTCTGCCGCAGCATCCGAGTGCAGTGGCAGACGTCGCGCGCGGTTCGGAAACCGGCGTTATAATCTCCCGCGTAATCGTTCGTGTAATCGGTGTGTCATCGAAAATGACGCGCGATGCCGCGCAGGTAAATCTTTGAATCTCAGGTATCTCGTGGTATCACTCTCTTGAACTGGTTCCTTCAGAGGATCCCTCTGTGCCTGAGAAAGTTAAGAAGTCGCGACGACGTTTCCTCGACTTTTCCCGGTCGAGCTGGCGGCTCTTGGGAGCAGATGACAGATCGTTGAAACGCCGCGCGACGATCGAGCCGATCGAGAGAAATATGCTGCTACGAGATCGGATCGCGGGACATCTTGTGGACGTTCCCCGTTGACACGTATGGATACGAGCGAGTTGAAGTGAGTCAAAGCGGCTGCTTATCACGATACATGTATTAAGTTCTGTAGCTTAAGAATTTTCACGTGTACACGACGTATCTAGCGCTTTGGACAAGGTATATGTATATATATATCTTTTTCTTTTTTTTCTCTATCCTGGGTTGCCGTGGACAGTGATTAATCTCTAACACCGAGTCAGTTCTCTGACGTATTGAACGTCGGACGAATGATATTACTCGCGCGATCATTCACGTTGGATTGAATTTATGGAAAAGTACATATTGATGGATTGACATCCTATAACACACCGCGCATAGGTCTTTATTATACCGCGCCATTCATGGATTGGTCATGGGGAAAGTATCGCGCACGGTGTTGCTTTCTGGGGCGTTTCACGTTCGATGACCCACAATTTACAGCGGCCGTTCGCCCGTTACTTATCGTCCTTCGCGTATCGCTTATCCGTGGAACATCCAGGTATCATTAAACGAAGATATCTCTTTTCTCGACGTACGTACGAGGTACGTACGAGACCGATCCTTTATCGCCAAGCAGCTTCCCCCCTCGAGCGGTTATAAGCGACGTGCTTCCCGGAGAAAAAAGTGTGTTACGGTCCGGCTTCGAGGATCCTTCACGGATTGCCGGCGAGATACCGATCGCGCCACTCTCGGCGAGCTGCGCGACAGGTACTCGAGTTCGGTTTTCGACATGGACCGGTCCCCGTCGGATGTCAGAGTACCCCGTCCTCGACAGGGTCCAGACGGTTCTCCGGGAGGAGTTCACCGCTTCGTCGTCATGGCGGACGAAGGCCGTGGTGTGTGGTCTCTCGAAAAACTCCGCGGAGCCACCGAACAAAGCGAGACGAAGAGAAGAGGTGGCTGCATCCGGCGTGCACGCGAGAAAGAGAGAAAAGAGGGAAAGACGAAGACAGAGAGGCGGTGGTCGAGAGAAGGTGGTGGCGTGACCCGAAGACACGGACCCCCTCGTCCTGAGGGGTCCCGACTCCCGAGGTGATTTACGCCTCGCCGATGGCGCCTTTTGTCTAGTCGACTGCCTGTCAGGCGTGTTTGATTTTCGCAATATATTACGCGGCCAGCGAATTATATTGCGGTCGGTCGCCCGCCGCCGCGACGATAATTCACGGCGCCGAAGCGCGAGGCCGGCCGCAATACGCCGCGCGTAGTATTTCTTTCGTGCTCCTTCGCAGCGTTAATGTCTCCTGCGCGGATGGATCGGAGGTATAGGTATACCTATACCTTCGCACCGGAAGTCATCGCGCACTTTCCGGCGTGTACCCCACTTCTTCCCACGCCGGACAGTCGAATAGCGAAAGTGGCTCGATCGCTTGAATCGCGAGTGAGGCCTGACCGACGACCGATACTCTCCGGAGAAACTTGTGATTTGTGACGTCCAGAGGCACCGCAGATGCATCGACATCGATCAATATGATTGGGCGATTTAATGCCGCGGCGATAATCATCCGTCATGTACGTGCAATTTCATCCGGTGCATAGAATGCTCCGTGGATTTCGAAACGTGTTCTGCAGGAAGAGGCGAGAGAGGTCTACTTTTTCGAAGGGAAGCAGAACGAAGTTACGTAAATGTAATTGGAATAGAGCGTAAATGGAGAATAATTGGCTACATCGCGTATCGCTTCTTGAATAATTTATATTTCTGATTACAAGGTTCTCTTCCCCTCTTCTCCCTCTAGATGATTCGCTCTTCGATTCCTCTTATCAAGGATATCATCATCGGAATTATAAATCACTGATCTTCCATCGCCGACGTTTCGTCATCTTCCGTGAGAACGGATAATGTCACGCGATATCCCGTTAAGGTAAAAATTATTAAGGCACGTCGGTACAACGTGATATACAAGGGGGTCTCTTACGGTCTGATCGAGGGGGCGACACATCCGCCGCCTCGAACAATGGTTCCCATTCTTGTAAAGCGCTGTTTCGTAAACAGGAAAAGCGAGCACTGTGAAACCGTCGCGGCGAGCCTGTAAACGCGTGTACACGTGTAATTAGTTTTCACGCCCGTGCGCTGGCACTGAATGGCTTAAACAGCCGTCACATAAGTGGTCCTGTTACTACAGGCGGCCTTATCTTATCGAGGGAACGCTGCGCCGCGCGTGATAGCGTCTCCTGCTTCGCTTCGTGTTCCTTGAAATTGCTTCTTTAACCCGCCCCCTCGTAAATAACGGCCGGACGAAGAGAGGACGACGAGACTTGATGGTGTGCATTAGGGTGGAGCCGATCTTCAGTGTCGCCTAGATTATATAGGGTGTCTCTGGAACCCTCGGAGTCGACTTATCCCGGATGTTTATCCGCTAATTGTCGGTCGAGAGACTCTTGCGATTACATGATGGATCATCCTAACGGACGAGGAAAAATGATAGTACAAAATGAGTCTGAAATAAGCGGCGACATTTTGTTTTGAAAATGTTCTACCAATGACTGATGCTCCTTCTTATCGCGAAAAATAAAAATGTTTTAGTAAAGTATTTTTAATATCTGCGAATTTGCAATTTCTATCAACGAATAAATGAGCGTTCTTTTTTCTTTTGTCATGTGCCGGTAAGAATCTTTGCGTTTGGTGCAGTATACGTAAAAGAGAAAGAGAATTCGGCAACAGAGTTATCAGATCGCGATACATATCATTGTCGACACGACGATACGATGAAGAGAGAAAGGGGGCACCTTATTTTCGGGATCATCGATGTCCTTTTGTCAACGCACAAGTTCGTCGACCTGAATCCATATCGCGCTTTCGACACCGTACTAGGTGACAACGCATTTTATAGACAACTGACTGAATGTTCCCACGAGAAGATTTTGTTGAAATAAAGCATCATCGGGCCACCGTCGATCGCGCTCGTAAGCGCCGCTAAACAGATCGAATGCAATCGATTAAGGAACGGCGGTCACAGATAAGACTCGATCTTTCCGACGAGTCGGAGATGGCACCGGCGTCTTTTTTGCTGAGCAAATTAGAACCTGCAAACAACCGGCAGAGCGCTCGTAACGAGCGCGCCGTAGCCTGTAATCTGTAATCCATAACCGGTAATCTGCGCGATCGCAATCTCCCCGGTTGTAAATTAGATTTTCAACAAAACTCTCGCTCCCGTGTAACGACGTGCGAGCAGTGCGAGTTCACGAGCTCGCGCGAATACGATTCTCCCTTTAAAAGCTCGATCTCCGATGAAATGCTTTTGGCAAACGCCGGTGCGTGCAACTCCGATCCGATTGAGTTCTCATTCGTTCGTATCTGCGCACGCATATCGTATCCTGCATCTTCAGATGATGAAGTTACAAAGACACACGCACGCGGGACCAGTATCTGAGATCTTACGCGCTCGAAGTATTTTACAAGCTGAGAACGGTGCTCGCGCGTGCTCATACGAGGCTTTCTTAGACGGATTATTTGAAAGAAGAGCACGAAGGGAAGGAGGACGAGTTGATGCCGCGTACGAGATTTTAACATCGCATCGGCCGGCGGTACATACTTCCTCGGCTCGCGAGCAAATAAATCGTAACGAACCTCACGAGAGAGCGAGAGCAAGAGCGAGCCGTCCTTCCCTCCTCAGATCGGAGTACAAACAAACCATGTATCTTTATTACAGTAATAACTATAATCTCAGTTCTCTCGGTACGGGGCCCCTTTCCTCCGCGCACATTACACCGGCCCAGCGCAGTCCCTTTCTTCGTGTAGCTGCGTATAATCAGTTGGTGTCTACTTTACTGAGCGCAGTTCCCTCGTTTGAATCGCTTCCACCGATAGAAGTGAACTCGGTAGTGGAGTAAGATCGGGACGCGGGCTATTAGAGCGGGGTGGGGTCCCCGATGGACTCGCTGATACTGGAAGTTTAATAGCGCGATTAACGGAAGCCCATCTTACCTATCTGCGACTCGAGTTCGGTGAGTCGCATTTTCGCCCGTCGTTTTTTTCGATCTCTTTTCTGGAATTGATATTTCAGAAAGGGAAGGAGGAGAAAGAGAGAGAGAAAATTCGTTTGAATAATTATATAATTTAAGTAGACTCAGTAGAGTCTTAAGAGCTGCGAAGTATGGTAAGAATGTTTCACAGGTTGCGCTTTAGACTTCTCAACGCGATTTTCACACGTGAGTGAAAGGACAATCGGGGTTACATGAAGCAATTTGAAGTGATCTCCACGTGATATTCATCGTTAGTAGAATCATAAAGTCACGTATTTATTTCTTTGTAAAGTCTACTTATGCATTGAAGTATTTCCACAAACTTCTATACACAATTTAATTAGATTGCTAATTCCTCATGTATAAGTGTCGCTAATTTTTTTTGTCTTATGCAAAGTATATATGCCTCATAAATATATAACATCTAGTTAATTCATAGAAATCTGTGAGTTTTCGCCGTTGCAGAAATCTTTTAATTAATTTCTCCGTTTACGCAAGAACTTGCGTGCAGAATGACGGAAATATTGTCGCATCGCCGTGAGTACAGGTGGTTGCCACGCAAAAACTTGGTGGAACTTCATTATACGGTCACAGTGGATCTTCGAGAGCCCGAGGATTGTGTCGTCCTTATGGGCCCGCTCGTTAAGACATTCGCGCCTTTTAATGGCCCGGACCGTACGCGCACCGGGTTTATGGGGTGGGACTCCGTACACGGCACGGAAGCGAGTTCGCTCATAAAATATGATGCGTATCTTCTTATTAGGAATAAATTATATCCTCATTACCCCGTGCACTTCTTCGTGCAGAGGCGCATCTCCACGCAGGCCGGCTTCGTCTTGTTTTGCCGTTTAGTCGCGATTGGGTGGCATGGCCAATCAACGGTACACCTGCAACGAGATCCGTGACGATGCTATGGGACACTTAGATATATCATGTAGCTAGAATATATATATAATCTTTATAATATTTATCTTTACATGTACAACATATAGCGTACCATCGATGCGTTAAATAACTAAGTTGTTTGCAATCTTTCGACATCCGGTAATTACTGTGTTCTGGTATATAAGGCAGGAAAAGACAAAGAGAGATCGATGACTGTGCATGAATGACGACATGTAGGGAGAGTTTTTTATGAGGAGCGTAATTCTAAGATAAGGACGCGAATCTTGTACATCACTGTGACGAATTATTATTACACAGAAAACAAAATTTTGATTATACTGACAATACCTACAGGATCAAAATTAAATATAGTAAATAAAGGTCTTCGATCATTATCGTGTCACGATGCATTTGCGATGCATTGCACGCGACCGCATCGGGATGCTGTGCGTCGTCTCGCAGCGTGTCTGCGCACGACGTCCTGCGATGAATTCGCCTGTTGTAACTTCACGCTATTTAAGGATCACTGTTGCATCGAGGCGAGTGCTATCGCAGGACGCACGTGGATTAATTATCGGCTATTTTATGGACGATTCATTAAGTTGAGCCGGATCAAGTCGCCATACGGTAATTTCTTTGGAGCGGCATCCTACGCGACACGGAACATTATCTAGCTCGAGAATTACGATTGACATGCAAATATCTATAAACTAGCATCCCCCGTCACGCGGGCTTCGCCCGCGATATTATGTGTAGAATTAAATAAAAACACATTTTACCCCTTCTCACCCGTTAGGGGTGGAATTTCGGAAAACCCACCCTTAGTGAGCACCTACGTAATAGTAGGAATATACCCTTAAAATTTCAAGTCGATAGATGAAGTGGTTCGGGCTGCACGTTGATGAGTCAGTGAGTGAGTGAGTGGTATTTGGCTTATATACATATAGATAATGGTCATGCGCTAAGTAAATTTATTGTCTCGTGTTCTACCGCGATAAAGTTGTAAAAGTGTCCGCGCCGCGAAAAATATTGTTACATCAGTGTTACGTGAGGTCTCGCAGCTGAAATTTTGCCGGGGGGGCGAGGTGTGCATTCCGAACGTGCGATTTTTAAGGATAATTCTAACGGCACGGTTAATTTTTGGCGCAGTTAAAGTTATGATACATTTCTTGCGCGTTCCGCACTCTGTAAATTTAATCAGGAACGTTACATGAAGTCGCGCCGCGAATGCGGCATGCATAAGCATTCCGGTATATTTAACGAGCTCCTGTTCTAAATAGGATCGTAAATTGAAGGCGATACGTGTTGCCAAGTTTTTATCGGACCACGTTATACGCTTCATGATCCCTGTGTTATGCGAGTCCGTAGCAGTATCATAGTAGCATATAAAAGCTTTAACTAGCTGCCGCTCATTGAGCGTTTCACTTCCTAAACGCGTTAACGATTATGACAAAAACATTATTTCCTCGCGCGCATGAACCGCCACTTAATGACATAACTGTTATTTGCCCGTCGGCGCCATAATGTCTCCTTTCATCAATGGTAATGCAAATTACGTAGTTACGGTGTGAAGAAATTAGCACGCTGGCAGAGATTGTTCTAAAATAACTCATACATATACATCAAGTACTTTGCACATTTTTTTTGCAAATCCTTCGAATTGTTTTGAATCCTTTAAAGCGTAAAATGGACCAAAGAAGAACGAATTACATTAACGGAATTGAAATATTTTGTAATTGAGTCATTTTTTTAATTATCTTGTATTTATTGATTGCATATTATACAAATGGTGCAAATAAGCACAAAGAAATACAAAAAAGCTCGGAATTTTTACTTTCTTTAAAGTCAGGTACCAGATTCGCCTCGGTCCAGAGGGAGGATGAGAGCAGCCATGGTAAGAGCAGCCTTTGGCGGTGTGATTATTCATTGAGACGTTGATTGCGTGCATGGCACACATGCATACCGACCCTGCCATCGATACTTGCAGCCGCCAGCCGTCCAGTCGAATTTCAGTTCCGATTTTTTAAAAGCCTTTTTCTTAATCGCGTTTGCATGCGTAATCACGCTTGTAGTGATCGCGTGACTCACGGAGCTCTTATGCAGTTTCGTTTCCGAAAATCTGAGACAATCCATGAATATCCCAATTTGTCTCCGACGACTGGTGCGATTAATCGCGGGGCGTTGTCTCTGAATCAATCAATCAATCAATTTGACCTGCAATCTGCGATTTACCGGCTGATATTTCGCTCGAATTTTAGAATGAAATCTTGAATCGATCTTCACAAACGAAAGTATCGTTACTCGCCGGCACAAACGTCACGTGCGCATGCTGTCTCCGCTTCAGATTTTATTCACGATTGGGACTTCGTCGATAAATCTCATCTCTCGATGTTCCCACATCTCACCTCCTGGTGTCTCTCTCCCCGCTGACTGATAGCGTGCTGTCAACTTCGTCTTCAACTCGATAGTGTGCGCTTGTGTGGTATCAGGGAATTCGATTCGGCGAGCGATTCGATCTTCCGAGTTCTTCGACGAGAGCCAAGTCAGAGCATGATGCAGGTCGCAAGGAAATGATTAACAGTTGTCGTTTATTGACGTGCATGATAGATATACACATGATGTGGCAACTATGAAACTGTTACCTTGTCCTGTTGTCCTCTTAAAATACCTTGCTTGATATCTTGATAGCCAGATCAACGCTTATAAATAACATTATAAGTAACAGATTAGTGAAAGCTAACGACACCTCTTGTACCCTTTCAAATATTGTTTTCACGATCGAATATTATTATCAAAACTCGATTAAAACTTTATAAAAAATTTTTCTTAAGATGTGTGATATTGATGAACTTTTATTACTTTATAAATGAAAGAAAGAAAGAGAGAGAGGGAGACATATACATAAAGGCGATATGTCATTATTAACATTTAATAAGATTATTTTGTTATTCATATATCACTTATATGATATCCATTGCGTTGATGCGATCTATGAATGAGTGATCCGAATTATCATGTCAGTCATAGCTGATCGACAACCGTTCACGCGGATTTTACGTGTGTTACGGTTCAATTGATAGGACATACGCCGTGTGAAACGCGTGAAATAAACTAACTTTGAACAATAGCGAATCGCGGATTCTCGCGTGGGCGACCCGCACCGACGATCGGCCGCGACGAACCATTAATCCTGATCGGGCTCGTGGCGTATAGATCGCAGAAACAAACTCCTTGTCCCATAGTGAGATGGTATCAATGTCAATGCGCGAAAAATGCTCGGACGAATAAATCGCGCGTCGAAACTTGCACAGCACAGTCCGTCTCGGCGTCCCTCGCTCCTCTCAGCTGTTCCCTATTGACAATCAATCCTTTCCAGCTCCGCGGGACGCCACGACGTTACGAGGTTCTTTCTTGATGAACCTCGAGAGATGCGTTTTACCTACGTCGCGGCACGTGTTTTATTTTATCGTCAAATTTATTAGCATTTCAAGATCCTCGCGATGTTTTCCTGCGAGCCAGCCGGAAAGGAACGTTTGACGTTATCGTATAATTAATCTTTAATTATATGAAGGTATAAGCAAGATATTGTCGACTTTACGTTCCATTTAGGCATTTTCGATTAATTGTCTCGTGTCCCGGCAGGCACACTCGTTGCTGTCTTTTTTTTTATTCTTTATGCACGGCAGTAATGAATAATTCGTGATGTATCAATGTTACCGTTGACTTTGGTTATCTGCGATCTGAACTTGCGCCTCTACACGAACGGTTAAGTATGCCGAAGCTTCACGGGTTAATTGATTATGTATATACCTAACGCTTCCAGATGTGCGACTAGGAATTAGGTGTTAATTTTGCTCGTTAGAACGCGGTCGAAAGGCATCTCGTTGAACGCTCCCGCCGCATTCGACGCGAGAATACGCGCGCGTCACGCGGACGAAGATAAATTACGGAGCTACTCGTCGAAGGTGAAACTTTCAATTAATCGCTCTTTGAATACTGGTGGCGAGTCTCTTTCTCTCTCTCTCTCTCTCTCTCTCTCTCTCTCTCTCTCTCTCTCTCTTTCGTCGACGAATCCGCGATCACTCGCCACTCGCTTTTTAATCAATCCTGGACTATTTCGGAAATTCAAATTAACTGTACGTCTTTCGAAGACTCGATAAATCGTTGAATCGTCTGACCATTAGGTCTCTTGCGTATTATTCGCATTCGTGTCGCGTCTCGCCAGTTCTCGAACGCGTCTCTCGCGTTCGTTCAACGCCGTCAGCGCAGATCGACGCGTTAAGGCACTTCAATTTATGGTTGCTTCGCGAAGCCGCAAAAATCGGCAACCGCACGCGCAAGCAGGCGCGTCAAGCGCGACGTGTTAATTCGCGAAGTGTGCTATCGGCGGCACGAAAGTCAGCGCGAACCAGCGCGCTGCGGATGATCCTGTCGTCGCGGGTAAAAATTCGGGTCTCGACGGCCCTCCGAGCTAAGCGATCGTGTTCCTGGTTCGACGTCCTCTTTCCTTTCGTTCGCCGAGTGCCGCCGCCGACGCCGTGCCGCCACGAATCTGGGACGATAAAACGAGGCTCCCGTCCCGAAACTCAAACGAGATGGTGTCATAAAACGCAGGTTTCGGGAAGCTGCGTCGTTACCGCGAGACGAAGAGCTTCATCGCGCGGTGAGAGGAAGCGGAGAGACCTCCGTGCGCGTCCCCCGCTCTGGTATCCCGCCGAATAAAGGCCGCTTCGTGGCAAAAACTCGGGGATACTTTCGATCGAGTTAGCCGCGGCGGTTTACTTTCGCGTGTACGTTCAGGGTAATTAAGCGAGGTACAAGCTTGAGATTCTCATACGACTCCGACGATAAATAATATCTCTCTGATTGTGCGTGACACGTATGGCAATGTATGTACGATGTAGCCGGTAGTTTATAGATATTTCGTCCAACCGGGATTTCGATGCATGGTATTTTGTAGCAAGCATTGATTGCTATGAAACTGCCGTCGAACGTATGATTACTGCTTTGGAGGAGAGAAATAACCGTGTTGAAGACTCATTGAATTCGTATTTGAATATTGCATACTTTGCTAACTGCATGAGAAAGGTACGCATTGGTCTTCAATGAATGAATGAGTGATGAATCGATGGTAATTACAAGATTGATGCGGGCGGGCCTACCATCAGCGAGCAAGTTTCGTTGCATGTAAAAGGGCACATCCTAAAAAATGCAAATGCACATTCCCCAAGTATTGGTTCCCTTTCCCGACCCAGAGAGCATTGATCCGCGCGCTAGATTAGAATAATCTCGCAGCGCAACTCGCAACCACTTCTGTCAAACGACCGATACCGTCTCTATGTCTTTTTTTTTCATTCTGTCCAATATACAATCAAACTATCCGTGCATATCGTGGACCAAGTCGGACGTGGCCGCACCACTCCCACATACGCATACTTGTGGTCCACGTCATTCTCAGCGCGCGCAACATGGTATCGGTAATTGGCCGGCGTTGTAGTTGGCGAAGTCATAACGACATCGCGTCGAGAGCGCGGTCCCGCGCTATCGAATCGAACACGTCGCGTTTCCATAAGCGATAAGCGATCGCGCGCGCACGCGTGAGAAGACGCGCCACGCGGAAGCACCGCGCGCTGCTGACAAGCCGCGCGCCGCACGACGGAACCTAAATACCTATCGCTCCGTTAGGCGTGCACGCTCGCGCATATGCGCGTGTGCGAGCGTGTTGCACGCTTCGGCGGCGATAGGCGGCGAATCACGTTTGTAGAGGTGAGATAAAACGCACGCGGTCCAACGTCGCGAGGTCGCAGCGCGTGAGACTGCTGCACGCTGCACGATGAGAGCCATGGAGCAGGAGAACGACGAGGAGGAAGAAGTTCTCGGTGTGCAAGGTTCGTTTGCACACTCGCACCTGACTCATCTGCTCGTACATCGCCGCGTACGTTATACGTACGCGCACACGCGCATACGCGCCGGCTACGTGCGCACACGTTTACGGTATTTGATCGTCGTTCACTTAGCACGGCCCAGTGACCCGTATAACCTAAGGTCTGCTTATGATCGAGGAGGTTTCCGTGTATATCTTTCCCTTAACGGAACGGGACTCGCGTCGTGTCCCACGAGGATCTACTCGATAGTAATGGACGCGAGCGGCGCGTCCAGCAGCGATTACTCGATGCTCGAATCGATACGCAAGCTCATTGCCGTTTCTGTTGATCGCGCTGTTGCGTTAACGTTAACGCGAGAATTCAACGTTAACTGCGTATGTGCGTGCGGTAAAAGGCAAGAGGTTTCGATCCTTGAATGTAATCCTTTCTAAATCCATGCGAGCGTTTACAGACTTGGCGGATTCTTGGAGAGACTGCTTTCGTGCAACTGGATACTCAGCTGTTCTGATCTTATTTCAAATTTCATCTCGTGTCCCGAGAGGATTACGAAGGACCGCGAGGAACGGGGGAGGGAAGGGGCGCGATAATGACGAGGTGCCGATCGCGTGTCTCGCGTTCTCGTGGTTCCGGCATGTGCCGCGGCTGCGCGAAGAACGATTTCCTTCGTTAATGCCGATGTATGCAATTCTGGCGCGATAATTCGCGGCAATAAACTTTGCGGCGAATGGCGACGAGCGTCCGTCCGTCCGTTCGTCGATTCGTCAGTCTTGCACGTCATTCAGTTTCCACTTCCCACGTCCGCCGCGATAATCGATACCTCGGGTCGATGTGCGATGGACGCGTCGGCGGCTCCAAACGTGGTCCGCGTGCCGAAAAATCCCGGAATTGGGTCAGGCGTTACGCTTCGGTTGCACCGGTTATATGAGATATTCGTATGCCCGTTTTAAATACCGACTTTAATGCATATAATTTCCCCGGTGATGATATATTATAATCTTTTTATAGCTTGACGCGCGCCAGTGTGTGTACATTAGTTAGCGCGTGATTTAACTTTCGTTTCCCACGTTTGCCTCCCCGGCCGATCGATAACTCAGCCGAGAAATCGCAAAAACGCGCCGGTGCCCGTTTGACATATCTGCACCTATAAAAACAAAGAAAATGCCAAGTTCTCTGCCAAGACTGTATCCCATTTAACGAGCGACTTACTATGGAAGGACATTAGTCATTTCGTAATACCACGTTTATTTTTAAGTTGCGTGGTGAGATCTTTTTATTGGCGTTTTATATCCTGACGCATTTCCTTACGTAATGTTACTTTCACTGCAAAAAGTGCATTTAATACGAGGATACGACCTTTATTTCGTATTCCCAGATCCTTCGTCAGCATTGCGCGCGTGAAACGCGAGTGTTCGATTGAATTATGCGCTCAAGCGCTCGGATGAACACCGCACAAGGCATAAATACCATTCTAATCTGTACAATGCACATCCGCGTGTCCGTTCCTCGCATATTTACCTAGAAATCGGCGGCGGTGTGCGTGCCTCTCGGGCGCGATCTACGCGTGAGATAAATTCTACCGTGCAAGATCAAAGTCGATACGCGAAATTCGCTACTCGCTCCCACATCGAGCGTGGCTCATATACATACATACACACACATACATACACACATTCATACTTGGGGAGATTCGCGCGCACACGGCCGCATGCACGACATTCGATCGTCGACTCACCTAACGCGGCCCAGTGACCCAAATAAGCCACGGTTTGCTTATGATCGAAGCGGTTTCTGTTTCTCCTCCGGGGCCCAGTCTTGCCCCTCGGAGAGGTTCACCAGGCAGAGGCGAAGCCTTCTCTTCATCGCTTCTGACATCGCTCCTCGTGTACGCATGCATGTAACTCCTGTTGCACGTTCGCAAACAACATCAACGTGAACATCATCGGCGAACCGGTAAAGTTCACGCTTATCCGACTCTTCGCGGTACTCTCAGCGGTATCTTTCAACGAGGTGTGGTATCAATTTCTCACGAAGAACGCCCGAGACGACTGCGAGACGCGCGATGACGTGATTTGCAACCAGTTGACCTCGCAATAGAGAATTTTTTCTCTGAAGCTGCCACATAACGTATCATGAATTTTACATAGCAAGGAGTTGTCTTTTGTCTCGAAAAGAAGAAAATTATTTTTGAATAATGTTCAAGATAAACAGTGGTCTACCTATAAATTCCAGCTTTCCAGCCAATTTTAGCTTCAGACACGTCGGAGATCGTGGCAGAAGCTTTTTCTTTCGTTCTCTCTGCCCTTCTCTCGATAGTTTTCACTCTGCCTGTCTCGTTTGCTCTCGTTCGCGGTGCATTCTGCATCGACTGCTGCCGTTAATTATCCCCGGGTATTTTTCACCCGCCGTCACGGCGCGGCGACCAGCTATTTATCACGCGGGACGCAAATGTAGAGTCGATCTAATTAACCGGAAGATCTTCGACGTACGCATCGTCGACGTAGGTACTTTCTAAGAGACGTGTCGTGGCCTTCGATGGCACGCGCGTGACAGATGAAACACTCGCGACAAACGCGAGAGTGCAACTGCTGGCAAATGGGCTTGAAATCTGTCTCATTTAACATTTTTCACCGAATCGATTTTTTATTTCGATTTTTTAACAGAGATGAGCAGAGCTAGTGATTGATGGGTGGTATTTAAAACGATGCATTTGGATCCAGTTCCAGGATCTACGGCGCCGCAAATTGCGATCGTCGCTTTTAACAACCTGCTTTTAACAGCCCTCTTATTATTTTTCTCATTCATTCATTTATTTTTTTCGTCACGCATAGTTGAGACAGATATGTGTAATATATTTTGACGTATTGGATGCGTTAGGATCGCCACATTCCGCCAGTTCCTTTGTGGTCAACGGTACATGCCGCTTAGACCATCGTGCGGACGATTAATACGTCGTACCAAGCGGACATTAAATCGTCATAAGTCACAAGCAATAATTCCCCTGAGCGATACATTCATCGTTTGTTTGAGAGTTCTGGAGCATGACGGGAAATGTGGCAATACCGAGGGAGAGTACGCGCCCGACTTGGCCTGATCGTTATCGGGGAATCGTTTCTGTCGTCCGATCGCGATTATGTCATAATGAAGACCGTGCGATTGCACAACGAGAAATATCGGGCATCGGGATCTTCTTGCAGCGAGATTGCGCAAGATGACGACTGATCGTCACGATCTCCAATCATCCGGTACGGTACTATTGTATTACATCCGTATACGTGGATTCGCGACTTAAATGGAGTAGCTTGAATGGTGCGTCTTCGATTATAGTCCACGGCTGCCTTGTGACATAAATAACTTGCGCATGGTTACGGAGTTAGTGACAGCCGCGCCGGAGAACCTTAATTATCCAGCGAATTCGGATGCGCAGCGATTACTCACTGTCCAACTGCGCTAAATATCGACATCCTTGCCATCTTTGTGCGAAGCTGCGGCCGTTCTTTTGAAAGTGGATTCGCACTTTAATGGCTTGATACGAGTATCCGCCCATCGCTGCGAGATGCCCATTTTTCTGCCTCGACACTTAACGCTCGACGTTAATGACGTGAACAGAGCGAGTCCATGGCTATTAAGAGTACAGTAAAAGTTTTCACATAAAATTCATTCACGAGGAGTATTATAAAGTATTTAAAGAAAAATTCGTGGATTAGAAGAGAAAGGGAGAATCAGAGAGAAAAGGAAAAGAAAGGGAGAGTGTAAGATAACTATTATGTTCATTATAAAAACTCTTGAATCCTTTTAGCATCAGTTACGCTTTAAAGCACCATTTCACGTGCATTGAGTCTTGTTGGTAACTTACTTGACAGGCCGTTCAAGAATACGGACTGCAGATGAAAAGCAGATCATCAACCGACAACTGTATCTCATTGTTACTTCATTGCTTTTATTTCCGGAAATAATGTCAAGAGCATAATTGCAATAAGATCGTAATAATCCGGGGTTCAGAATGAATTAATTATCTGTAAAGATAATTTCTTCTATTTTAAAAATGAGAGACAGATTATGAAACATATGGTTATAAATTTTTCAATCATTATTAATCTATTGAGATTTATTTAGTATAACTACTTATTGTGTATCATCTGATAACTTTAAAATTGATTAAAATGTTTAAGAGTGTTTTTAAAAAACTATTGCGAATATCGAATTTTTCATGCAATGCGTTTTTGCGACCATAAAGTAATCCATTTCCGACTGCCTATATCATGTGATGCTTCATGGAATGAAGAAGGCTCATGCTGAACCACTCGCCCATACAAATGCCATGATTTAAGCCAGGATTTTTTTCTTTATTACAGATATTATCGTGGCTCTGCAAGAAAGGCGAGGACATCCTGTCGAAGCACGCCCAGCACACGGCGACGAACTTGGCGTCTGCGCGGCTTCACGAGCGGGAATTCGAGAAGTTTTATTTCACGTCGATGGTAAGTAACATCTTGTGCGCGTTGATTGTCCCGTAGAAGTTAATGGAATCGAAAAGAGTGCTCCAAGAGGAATCGAGTCGCTCTCCTAAGAGAAGATTTCACTTTTTTCGCGACCCATTGAGCCGCCCGTCACGCCTTGATGCGAAGGAAATTCCACCGAGGACTCGAAAGGTGGCTGCAATAAGCGCGAGATAATAAAGGATTCTCTCTGTGACGGGCGGAATGTACCAAAGACCCCTGCCAAGTGCCAAGCGCACTTCTTCCTTTTTTTTCATTCGTCTGTCAGCAAAATGAAGGAGCGTGCGAGAAGTCGTCACGACGAAAAAGAGGGAGGCGAAAATGATTATTCCTTTCGCACCTGTAGACTTAATATGGTCAGGTCGAAAGCGCCCTCGAAATGCTCGGGACAGAGGACGGCAAGCCACGAGGAGCAACGAGGATATGATGCCACTGTGGCAACTTTGGTTGTGTGCATTCTCCGCGAGATGTTAGCGCGAATGAAAACTAATTGCGAGATTGAGGGTAAAATCTTAATTCGTCGCGCGCGGACGGATTTATCTCTCGCCGTTTAATTATACGTGGATGCCAAGTGCACTTGGAAATGGTTGCTCTTTATGAGACATGCCCGGGTCATTCGTTTGCATTAAATTATCATTCTGCTTCGCAGACGGTTCCGCGTAGTTTGCCTGATGCGCGCACCGTTAACGAGACGTGTATATTGGAGTAGATGTCTTTCTAAAAAATATACTCGACGTGATTTTCATCTTCCTGTATCCTATTTCATAGCAGTAATTTATTATTTTTTTGAAATTTTTGTTTGCTATTTCTTGAACTCGAAAGATAATTATTGAAATCTCATTAAATTTAATTGAGGAAATTAAACTAGAAGATTTTTTTTTAAATTTTATCCAATTATATATATATGGAAAAATGTTACAGATCTCCTTATTATCTACATAATCTTTCTTTACTCAGCCGGTAATTGATAACCGATTTTTTACATGTTTTTTGTGACTTTAGACTTCTATTTCTTATAAGAACAAAAATTAAATCTTACAATGAAACTTTAATTGTATAAATTTTATGGGAATTGTCAGTGACGATAAATCAATTGTAGAAGAATTCGATCACTTGAATTTTCTCTATGATCGGTAAGGCGATCGTCTAATCTCGTGGCGCCGCCTGCTGGAGTTCCTTTCGACTGTTCAGAAGCATAAGACACAAAACTTCGCAACCGACCGAGCGTATGGCGCGTAAATTAAAGTAATTTCAATTCTTCAAGCGCGTCGTAATAGCAGCAATTATTTTCTTCCTGGCATTCGCTTTCTAATTAATCGGCGGAATCTCGTCGGCGCTGTGTAACGGGTCGATTTGCGGCCATTAATTTAAAGACACGGAGACCGCCTTCCTAAATAACTTCCGCAATTAGAGTCATGCCACCTACCACCTATCGCCTGGTAAGACGGATGATGGGGAATCGATTAACACTCTCAGCGAGTGAAACTTGAATCTCCGCTACTAAGTGCATACCGATGTCGTCTTCCCTTATCAATCGATGGTGCGGCGTGTTTGCAAATGCTCACTTCCGTCTTTTGATAATGGATATCGATGATACTTGCGGTTTTGACCCACAAGCATGGACGGTTTTCTTGAAACTTTCTCAGATTTACTAACGGTATTCGCTCCTGATTAAAATATTTCGCATGTTTTCCTGAAACTTATATCAAGTATTCGAGAAAAGTTTGACGTGAAATGAAGTGAAAGCATACGCTTGACATCGATAGGAGTTATTAATTACGTAATACTATCCGGATCAGCAATCAGGTTGCAAATGAGCATGATATTCGAGAAATCACGATAAAAGGACCGCGATCAGCCAGCGTGCATTCTCAGCCGGTTAATTACGCGCGATTACGTGAAATTTGGCGTGGCAATTAAACGCGAATGATTGTTAAACACCTATCGGCGTAATGCGACGACTCAAAATTTAGCGCGCTAAATAACACACCTCGGTGCCGCGTCGTGGAAAATTTATTGCGAAAGAAATTGCCGTTCCACGGGCGTTTTTCCTCCTGGCGAAAGACTAAACTTTCTCTCGCCGACATCGGCAAAGTATTACGCGTAACACTCGGTCTCAGGCCAGTCTCAGGGCGCAATAAAGGCCCGTCGATGATCCGATGGACAGTTGTTACTTAATTAATCAGTTTCACGGCGATGCGAAACGTCGGCGGGACGATCAGCGAGATATAAAAGCCGGTCGGTTGCGCGGTTAATTAATCACGTTGCACCCACTTCAATTATCCGTTTCATCCGGGATGCGCTTGAGCGCGTGGGTCATTATCCAAAAACGTACCACGTCCCTCGTGAACGTCGCTCTTTCCCCCTTTTTTCTCTTTCTTTTTACCTGTTTCGCGGCCCAATGACCCCCATTGCGCTACCCACACGCTGTCATAATTGTCACCGATTATTGCCGCGACGGTCGAAAAAGCGTATTATGTGGGTCATCTTGACGGAACTGGAACGGAGTTATTGGCGATTTATTATTGAACGATCCGCGTTTCGATCCCGCACAACGAGAGCGAGCGGTATATGGAGCATCGGGTAATTACACGACGTTGCTCAACGTCAACGAGCGCATCGATTGAAGCAGTGAGTTTAATGCTGATCAAAATTGCCGTCCGCCTAACTATTTCGGAAAGAAACGTGATATTGTTGCACCTTGGGATCTCGGAGATCAATAATCGGTATCGATCCACCTTCTCTTACAAAACTGCGTATCTCGCACTGATCTTAAGTCCGCATTGGTCCTCTTCTATGAACATCAGCGAATTTCACGAATATTTGCGAAGATACGCGAAAGTGAACAGATCGATGCACGATACACAATGCATGCATATTGATAAGAACGCTATCACGGGAATAATAAGAGGGAAAATTGAACAAAAGACAAGGACGAAAAATAATTTGAATTGCAAACTATTGTAAAAACATTGTCAAGGATGTAAAGTAGCCGGGCTAGGATAATATCGAGGGAACGTCAAGGTGATCTCGGAACGCTCGTAACAACGTGCACAACGTCGTTCTCGTAACCCAATTACATGGCGCATTGCTGACGGAAAAGGCGAGGAAGTCACGCCAAGAATAAGAACGAAACATTGAACGTTGGACATCTACAGCGATGGCGATCGCAACTCGTCAAGTCGCACAGTCCGATTTTGCTTCTCAGAAAGAAATTCCGTCGAGTTTAGAAACTGCCTGCCGTTACCTCGCGAATCTGAGAGCACGATCACGCGCGATCGATGCGAACGTGCTTGCAAAATTCGCCGATTATTCTTGGGCGTAACGTTCTCCGAGGAATTCGGTAATGATCGAATCCACCGATCGGGCGGGAAAGTGGCAAAACTCGCGCGATTGGAATGCAGCTCAGCGTACACGAAAATGGAATTTTATTCGCGGACGATGCCGTTAAATGTTCAGCTAACTGTTCTGAGGCTTATTTTGAAAATAAATTTCACCGTCGTGTAATCTGTATGTAAATAGGACGCGTGCAATGTCGTAGCTGTGTAATGTTGAATCAGAAAACATTTTATCGTATAATTATCTCTAATTATTATATAATTTAAATAATAAATTATTTTATAATTTGATTGAAAATTTATATGCATCACATTTCATAGTTTATGTATCACGATGTCATAACAGTTGGACATGAATCGGATGTTATTTTACTCTTTATCTCAGTATAATAATTGCATTAATATCGATAAGTGAAAAGTACTCGTGGAACGGTTACAACGTTACATCCGGTCAACGTGCTCTTCGATAGCATCGACGCCGGGCGCGTGTCACGAATGGTGATCGGGAAATTATTTCAAAATCCAATTGCAAAAGCGTGAATCGGCACAAGGCGGTTATGCTTGTTAGCTCGCTGTGTTCTCTTACCCGGGACGCAACTTTCCATTATAATCGGTCATCACGCGATAAAACAAGACAACGATGCTGCTCGGTATCTGATATATCGCGCAGTCGAAACATCCTCTTCATTTTAACATTTTAAGCATTTCAAAAAAGATCCAGATCGCGCAATCAATTGAGCTACCTAATTTGCAACATCGAAATGAAAAAATTTAAATATCTACATTTGTAAGTACCATTATATAATTTAATACATATACAAAAAATCCAATTTTTTCTCTCAGATAAGATGAAAGGCACCCCTTTCGCAATGGATTCAATCACTTACACGAGTTCGGTATCAACGAATTCGATCAGGCGCGTTTATTGATTACTAAGTAGCATCTATGGAACACATGCTCTTTCCGATATGCAGCCCCAATTTTATTACGCGTACCCTTTGTGATTTCGCCTATCGTGCGGAACTGCCCACCCGCGTGCAAGCGTGTAATCGCCTAATCGCGCTCGACCCCACGCGTAACACCCACTTGATGCACGATAGATTTATCACGGGCGAAAGGAAGAGACGGTCCACTTCGTCCGAATGCAACATCTGCTACGCGATAATCTCCGCCGTTTAATCGATTCGCGACACTGTTTTATCGCGGAAATCGTTGCAGGGGTTGCTCGCGACATGTTCGTCGAGCTGCAATTCGCTGTGTGATAAAAATGCACTGCGCAATGTAAATTTGCTCATAAAATTATAACGACTCCTTAAACCATTGTACAATGCATTCTTGCCGATAAGAAAACTATGAAATAGTTCCGTGAGGATAAATATTCTTTCTTTTGCATTGCAAATCATGAACGAAATGTGTATGCATAGGTGTAACGATATCTCCGCGCGGTATTTTTACATCGTGATTATTT
This sequence comes from Ooceraea biroi, assembly GCF_003672135.1. NCBI lineage: Eukaryota > Metazoa > Arthropoda > Insecta > Hymenoptera > Formicidae > Ooceraea > Ooceraea biroi. The sequence continues at coordinate 8,043,886 of NC_039506.1, forward strand.
GTTTCGCCGGAATGAAGTTTGGTTTCGTGCAAGCTGAGTCGCAATATCGTGCGAAAAACTTGCGCTTTAGCAACAATTCTGGAAACGTGCTCCAGTGTGATTACAACTGGTTCGCACGACCTTTGGAGGACCCTTCGACGATTTCACGTGGTCTCTCTTCTCGCTCCGTAAAAATGGAGATTCAATGTCACCCATGCGTCACCTCTTTCTCGCCATTTATGAATTTACGAGCGCGCGCTCGCACGGCACAATGCTTGGCGTTGCGTAACGTAACGCGCGCTTTACGTTCGCGTTTCGAAGAAGAAACCGTAAAATGCCCCACCTTCTTAGTGTTAATGTGATGAGTTACGACAAACTTAATAAACAAGATTCGAGAGACCTTGCACCGCAAAACGCGATTGCGTGCGAAATCACGGTTTAGTTATAAATTACGCTATCGCCATTTTCTGCACGATATTTATTTTTAAGAACATTCGTCATTGTTTTTATCGTAGCAAAATTTTATTTCGATACGATTAAATGTTGAATATTCGAATCGATTGAATACGCTACACAAAAGCGTATTTTCATTGTATTGTAAAAATCTTATCGTAAGAGGAATTTGCAGTTGTTTTTAACTTTAATGGCCTCGCCACACATGACTGTGCAAATAACGATAATGAATGCCAACTATTATGGTCTTCGCTGAATGCTCAACAATACGTTAACGAGCGTTGGAAACAATACTAAAACGACTGATTGTGCATCAATAAAATTTTACGACCATACGCGATTGGCTTCCCGGGATGTATCTTGAGACTTCTCCAGTTTATCAAACTAGCAACATATGAAATGTCATTCAGATGGAAACTATCAATTCTCATAACGCACTTAAATATAATACATATAGAGATTTCATTTATAAATAATTTTGAGTTGTAGTTTTCATTTTAAGAGATATTTTTATTTAAAAATTTTTATTAAACTTATCACAAGTATTAAGCTTATTAAAAATGTGATTTATTAAAATTAATTAAAGTGAATCTTTCAAAGAGATTCATGAAATATATCATACCGAATAAAATAAGCTCTTGTTTCAGCTGAATAAGCGTTAGAAAGTAAGCGCGAGTCTTCCAACAGACCGGCGCCAATAGTTCGTAGGCCATTTAGTCCAAAGCAACGAACCGGTGGTCCGGAAGAGGCTCGTGTTTGAAATATCATTCCGTATGTGCGGCACGCGTCTCTCATACACATCGGCGCGCGGTTCGATGCCAAACGGAAAGTCAAAACGGGAGGTGACATCCGGCGAAGGTCATCGTAGGGATATGCACCTCGATCTGCATCTCGTTTCTTCCAGCGTGAATTATGAGGTAGTGAGCGGCGGGTTTCGCTCCACTTCAAACTATCGATTAACCCACATATCTCCCGAAGTGAGTTGCACCGCAACTTATTATCTTTCTTCTGTTGCACCTACGCCCGCAATCAGCTATGCGTAACGCGCTTTCTCCGTCTCTATCGCACCTCCCCAAGCAACGGGCGTGAACCCGCACGCTACATTCCCGTGCACGCATATATTCGCATATATATGACGCGTAGGAACGCAAAGGAACGCAATTTGCATCGTGGTTGTGTCACGTATCAATCGTACACTGCAACTCGACATTTCGGTTTCAGGAGGCGAAAGGTTCGCCTTCATCGAGCGTTTCGTGTCGAACCTCTCCTCGCGCCGCGAATAGATTCGTTAGCGTGAATCAACTGCCGATGACAGCTGGCGTTTATTATCGCGCATTCATTCTCGAAGCTTAAACACACGCGAGACGGATGAATGATACCCGGGAATATCGTCATTCGTCATTACGAGGTAGAATTAAATCAAGAACGCGCGCAAGCTGGAAACATATCATTAAGCAAAACCGTGTGATGAAACCCCGTTATGTGGGATAATTACTAACTGTTACAATAGCCATAGTAGGAATCGCGAGAGTAAGTTAGACGTTCAACATTCCGTGTAATTTTGAGGAATGTGCAGCATTGATGTATTATATTTTTATATATTTTTAAGTGGATTATTTTTTATATCATTAGCATTTAGCGGTCTTATGTCTTTAGATGTTTGTCGGGCTCAAGGAGGCAATTCATTTTTTGGTCTCGACCGAGCATCCTACGAGGGGTAAATAAATTACAGATTTATCGTAGCCGTAAATACCATGAACTACTTTTTTTTATCGTTGACGTTACGGTACACTCGGCCTATTGCTAGTTCGGGAATCTTGAACTGGTCAACCAGGGCTATGTCATGTACGTGCTCTTCATGAAAAACGAAGTGGGTGACCCGGCGCGGCTGGTATTGATACGTATGTACATATATGCCCGAACGCGTGCTACCTCGCGTAGGAATGAGTGGAAAATGTAACTGTACCTGCGGCTCCTCCTTACGCGACGTTATTATTCATGAATTGTCATAAGCCGGATTCCCGTGACCGGCGACGACGCGATCGCCGATCCCTCGTCCGACATAGTTCTCGCGTTACGTCCGCCCGTGAGCTTGCATAATTCTTTTTACCACATCACCGCGTTCCTTCCTGCGCGTTCTTTTCTCGGTGCCGCTGCTCGGTTGTTGCGATGGCAATTTGCCAATGGAGGCACTCTGTGAAAAGATACATTAATATTAACAAGATGGCGAGAGTTTATTTACACCATTCGCAAAATTGAGCTGTACAGTTGTTTCATTTATAATTTCCTTTGCTCTGTCTGTGCTTTGTATCTGCGTAACAAAAGATACCGTTTCAAGGCCCTATTTAATCCCTGAAGGCAGACCGCTGAATAGAAAAAAGAAGGATCGATGATTAGTCCGTTCCACATTTGACTCTGTCTTACACTGAATCGTTGGCCTCACCTAGCGCTAAAATAATCAAGATCAGCCGTCAATCACCATAATCTGCGCATGGAGACTGATCGTTACGGTCGGTATGATTGACGTGGGTAATCGAGGCCTGAGAACGCGCAAGATGTAGGCTAGACATTTGCATTCCCAGTCGAACATTTCGCGGCATGGATCCTTGCAAGGATCTCGGGGTTGCAGCTGATAGTTCGTTAGCGCGCGGAAATAATGCGACGTCCACGTAACAAATATGTAATGTTCACGCGTATAATACAATAGTGTATAGTCGCGAAAGCGACTCGTGTCATCCGGATTGCGTGCTACCGAGAGAATTACGCTTAAACATCCCTTCAGTCTGATTAAGAAAAGACAGACGTTGCTGTTTGAAGAAGGAGCCTCCAACGCGCTGTGTGGCTGCTGTGTTTTGTGTTACGACTGATTCCAATTGAAACTCTCCTTATGAAAGTGAACAGAACGCAGAGAGTTTCGATGGTAATGATCGATTAAGGATACGTCTTTTTTCTGCTGTCATATCGGGTATCACACGGTATTACACGGTGCTCCGTAGGCTCCGACATTGAAATACCAACGAGATTCTCGTTCCCGTTGCATCGCGTCACGCCCATTAAGGTGATCGATTCAAGGGTAAAGACAGGAGCTCGGATCTCTCGCATCATTTCTTTTTTCTTCGACTAGCGTGAGAGAAAATTAACGAACCATAAGAGCAAGCTGTATGCATGCTGAGATCGTGAAGAAAAACGTGCGCAAGAGGATTTGATGGTGATTTTAGTACATCCATCGCACATCGCGGTGTGTCGAATTGTTAATAATTAATATCATAAACAAATTTACATGCGTATTATAAATGAGCTTCTCCATTGGATAGAAAATTTACGGCGCAATGCATTGTTAACTACTGTCTAGAATTAATTAATCTTGTAATATGAAACTTATTATAACTTGCAAACGAACGTTGTCATCTCCTGTGCCATACTTTTGTATTAATTATTTCTACAGATTAATCATGTGTTGTTTTCTGCATCATTAATATTCAGAAAATTAATTATTATCTCAAAATTATACTTTTAAAGCTACATATGTCTATTACTACTTGATTTTTAATTTATCGAAACTGTACAAATGATGAGGATATTTGATACTTGAGAAAGTTAATTACGATAGGATAATAAATTTGTAATGATTCTATTAAAATATCAAATCTGCCTCGAAGTGCTTTGTTAAATCTTCCTTGTCAAGTCTTCCAATTATTTTATATTGTAATGAAGCGGATAATGAGCATTGATTCAGAACGATTATTATTATCGCAGAAATGTACGATAATTCAGCGAGATAGCGATTATTTCTCACGAGCTCGTTATCCGCATGGACTAATCGATGTGTTTACGCACGTTATAATTAACGGTTACATATGCGATTCCGGGGGAGAGCCTTGTGGAGATCACGTGTCGAAGCGAATGTGCAGGCTGTGCCGCACAATTAATGAAATCTCGTCAGCACGTGCGTAAACGGATTCGCACACGACACGTGTCCATTATTGCGACTCTTCACTTCGAGATGCGCGTGTGCACAGGGATGCTTACGCGAAAGCCTTTTATCAAGCATAGAAGATATCGAGAAATTTGCGCGCTTTTTAAATTGGTGCTGAAAAAAGACTCGCGAGTTAACTAGAAGTGCCTTTCAGGAACCGAAATGAAACGATCTTTTCGAGCATCGCAAAGCGAGCATTTTAAATTTCTAAAAATCAAAGAAAAAGAATTAAAAGTTCTGTTTTAAAGTAGGGGTTGACAAACAATTTTAATTTTATTATTCTATTAATTTTTATCCTTTTTATTTTACTTACATCAAACCCTGACTTATGGTTTTTTTTATTAGAGGAAACATCTCAAGCTGGTATCTTGGAATAGATATAAATATCTTGAGAACTATTATAACGTTTTCATCTCCATCACGAGCAGACTTTACTCTGCTGTTACGCCGAGAAATTTGATATCGCACGAGACCGCGGGCGAAATTTCATAAAAATGATTGATCAGAAGGTAAAGAGAGAAAGAAGACTATATTCTCTCAGCTCGATAAATTGTACAAGTACATCAACGGCACCTTCTTTATCTTTGACATGTGGTTAACCGAGAAAAAGATACGCGAAGCTAGTGGTCCAATAATGACGACCACATCGTCTATGCGTATCTCAAAGTGAAAATTTAGAGGCAAACCTACAAATGAAAAATGACCTCCGTAGAAGTTTTCCCAATGTTTGCGTAAAAGCAAATTATCTCTATTAACAAACCATGCGGGACACTTTCTTCAATACGGGGTCTATTGATTTCATATCCAAAGTAGGCACAAAGAAAATTATAAATATACTATGCTGCATTATTTCAATATAAATTTTAACGTTCCGAAAGAAGCAAAATATAAAGAATATCTGAATATGTAGTTAATTAATTCATTTTTAAATACCTAATTAAATTCCTATTAATATTTTATTTTGTCTTATAAAACCTAGCTAATTTATAATTCTCAGGAAGATTTTATAAAACAACAAAGAATGATGATATTATTTTCTTTTCGTCCCGGATGTTTTCCTCATGACGAATACCGGCCAAGAAACGAAGAACGGAGCACGTAGTTTCACGAAAAACCGAGTTAAAAATTCCTCAGATCGAAAAGAAGATTGTGCTGTTAGAAATAGAAAACGTCAGTCTTCTAACGTCGACGTTTTCTAGGAGCGCGACCTCGACAGACGATACTTTCGCACGACTCCCCCGCATTATCCGCAGTATCCACACCTCCTGGTGTCCCACCCCGTCCGCTCTTGGCTCCTATCCGACCTGCTATCCTATGGTTTCCCATAATTCCCAATAATTCTGCAGGTCTGCGTGCGCGCTATCTTGGCAGCGTAACCGGTCCGCGATCCGAGCTGGTTTCCGAAAGGAAAAGGCATTCCAGGTCGCGAGCTGCTGGCAATCGGTCCTCGATTGGAGGACATCAGCGTTGGAGCGTCGATACTCGCGCGCGAGTCCACCCGCGCGCACGCACGCACACATCTATGATGCACGTATCTATGTACGCACTTATACATGCGTACATATCGAAAAAGACGTAAAATCAGCGCAGCGTGGCGCGCAGTGCCGAGAGATTCGAATAGCGGTAAGAGTTTAGACGCGAGGTGCGCGGCTCGAATGGTGGAATGGAACGGAATGGCAGTTCCCCTGCGAGAGTATGTTCCTCGCTCGTCACTGTAGCCGCGCGTATATCCACGAATGCCTGCGTAACGGTGTGTTATCCGTGCGTTTTCCGCGTCAGTATAAGTGCGCGCGTGTACACGCGCTCGCGCACCGTGCACGCGGCCGTGCCGTATCGCGCGCGCCGCGCCGGTCGTATGGGATTAGGTGCCGGCGCAGTAGGCCAACGGCGCTCGACGCCTGTGCGTCTCTCTTTTTCCACTCGTGCGTGTCTGACCTACGCTAAGTTGCTGGTGGACTACGTCCCCGATAAACGGCGCCCGTATATCGATCTAAATTGTGAAAATTGAAAAAAAAAAAGAAATTAAAATTCTTCCCGGTGCGCGCGGAAACGGTGGACTTTGCGTCCTGTCGGTTTCATTCTTCGACATTCATCAGGTTCCGAGAATTAAAGAGAACTTTGACAAAGAAGAAGGAGCAACATTGTGATCGACAGCGCGAGGAGTACCTTGTTCAACAGGGTTCTTGTGTGAGTGCGGCGATCGAATTGATTAGTGGTGCAAGCCGAGGCAAATCGTGGTTTGTGATTACTCTGCGCGAAATCTCACTCTTACTTTCTCCAGATGAATTTTCGGCTTCTCTCTCTCAGTCTCTCTTCCTCTATCGGTGGACGAAATTGATTTGCGAACTCGCGAGTGACTTCACTCATAAGATACGTATCGCTGCGTGTCGCACGTAATATAGTGATTTGCGCGACGACGAAGCGCGACGAAGCCGACAACGTAACGCAACGCTAGACGGCATCACGAGAGATTTGACGGGTGCTAATTACCGTAATACAATTACGCGTGACGCAGCACGCGCCGTCTCCGTCAATCTCCCTCTATCTTTCGCGCGAGCGAGATATTTGCTCTCGAAGATCGATCGCGTGCGCGCGCTGGTGTTCATCAGCTTTCGCAATGGAAAATTGCTTTACGACGGAGCTGTCTCATTAAATTCGAGGCTCTCGCCGCAATCATGCTGGACGTCACAACATCGTTTCTCCTCGCAAAATTTGGCGAAGCGACAAACTCGACGTGAACAATGCGCAAACGTTTACCAAATTGCGCCGGGCGAAATTTGCACGAGCGAATTTTTCACGAGGAACGAAGCTGCATGATTTGCGATGTGCCAGGTTCTTGTCTCATCGCACGAGGAATTTCAATGGCGCTGAACGCTCGTCTGTTAATTGCGAAGAGCGAGGACCATTATCGTATGATTTACGTCTGAAAGCACCTGTATTTCTTTCGAGCGCGTAGCTCGTCTGTAGCACGAATGCCAATGAGGATTCGATCGTAGAAGCGAAGGTTTTACTTCGACGGACGTGTCTGAGAATATAACGGATGAGATTCTGCATGTCGGCGAACATATTCAAAAATTTCAGGGCAAAGATGTTTCACAGAGAACGATCGCAACTGACTGGTATATCAAATCTTTCAGAATTGCATTTGTTATTCATGACCGAGATGATCTCCGCTTTTATTCAAATAGATAGTAATGGTAAAAGCGAGGGACATGCTGAAGAATGAGCGCGTGTTGTTCCTGGAAAGAGCATCATAAATAACGATTTACATACAACCTTATTCTCAGATATTTGAATCACTTTGTAGATTCGTCCAGGAAAAAGCAATCTGTTATACACTGCAACAGAAATTATATGAAAAGGTATATCTCCGACTAATTAATAAACTATTGCATAGAAGGTTTTTTAAGCGTTCGATAGAAACGGGATGTCTTAGTGAGACGTTAATTAATAACCATCAGACAAAGAAGAGAAGAGCTTGAAACAGCATCAAAGGAAAAGCACGATGTAAAATTTCCTAAAAGCTTATCATAAATAATTAATATCAAAGTCGTGCAGGTTTGACGCGACTTTTCGGATCCACAGACTTGCAAATTTCTTGCGAAACGGCACGCAAATATACTTCAACAAATTGCAAGATTACCACTCGCCTGTTTGCCTCAAGGTGAGAGAGATGAATTGACGGATTCGATGGAATCAATGATTTTCCTCTTGGCCGGAGGGAGGAAGCTGGTGCGCCCCGTTTCGCGGTAAAACTTTGCGTCGCAGAGCACGACGCGATGACGTGCGACGCCTAGTTATTTCGGATGTATATCTGCGAGGAAGATAGTGGGGACGTCGGCGGCTGTCGTCTGATCTCTGTACGTCAGTGCGTCGACGTCGACGGAGCACGCGGGACGTCGCGATCCGAGAGACGACGAATTGACGGCGACGACGAGACCAACAACGTGGAGCAACGTCACGAGGGCGACGACGACGCGAGGGTGGCGCTGGAGAATGTGGACGAGCGCATCGTGCCGTCGAGCGTCCTGAAGAAAGTCAGCGGCTCCGAGTTGTCGGCGAAGCCGCGGGAGTTCCGCAAAAATCAATCCTGGAAGGGTCCCTCGCGGATAGTTCGCGATGTGCACGCGTTCAAGGGATCCCGGCGCAGCGCAAGCTTCATCCTGACTCGGGAGGTTGGCGGGACGGTGCGGAACGTGATCGCTGAACAGCGCGGAAACACTGTGGAGGACGATGGATACACGGCGGTGGTGAACCCGCAGTACTGCGACACGTTGACACGCTCGATCTACGCGTCGTCCAGGAATGAGAATACTCGCGGACGCATCTTGAAGAGGAGCACTTCCGCGCCGGGAACCGGCGAGCAGATCTCTCCCGCGAATAATCTCGCGAGGACCAAAGAGCAATCGCGTGTTAGCGCGAACGATCGCGCGGTGAACGAGAAGGCAAAGGATACCAAAGAGAACACACACCCCGGGAACTCGGTTCCAGGACACAGTACTTTCCCGTCGAATCTTGACGTCACAGACGGGGCGCAGATAACTAGATATCGTCTGAGGACTGAGTCACGATCGAGCAGATCGCAGGAATCCGCGACGAAGACGGAGCAGTCGATCGCGAGGCGTGCTACCGCGCCACCGATCGATCTCGCGAGGCGTGCGAAAGCTGCGTCCTTCGTAATCGAGCGAAAGAGACACCGACCGAGTGCGAAGACGCCCTCGAGGTCCACGGAGGACCTGTCGCAGTGCACGACAAAAAGCGACACGGGTGCTGATGGAATGCGGAATTGCGGCAGCGCTGTTGCGGGCGTCCTCGAGAACGAGGGTTGCGTCCTGCTTGGGGTACGATCCCTTGAAGACGCGCCCCAGGTCATCTTGGCACCGCGGCAGGACGACAGGTGCACGAGGAGGGATCGCGAACGCGCGAGGATCCTGAGGCGCAGGAGGATCAATGGCAGATCAGCCTCGGTGCCCAGATTGAACGTGAGTGGAATCTTTCGGATATCCGACGAAAGGCTGTAAAAAATTTTCTTATCGAGCGGTCGATGATAATAGCGACGGTTGTAAACTCTGACCGTTATACCGCACATTAATAAACGAGTAAATAGAAACAGTTTGCCAGTCATTTCATATTAGGAATAATGATGATGTATATTATGCAAACAGCATTGTAAAGTTACTGTTACTTTTAGCATTTACAGATTATTCTTATTTAGTCATTATCAATTTTTCATTTTCTTTAGCAAGAGCTTGATTGATTCCGATATTCCTGCACATATGTTTATTATCCTCAATTATTGATGATTAAAGATTACTAATATTACTAATAAGCATCTCACAATCAGTCACTTCGAGTACCCGATAAAGTAAACTCTTCTCGGTACCACCTGTCGCGGCTGCATCAACATCTTATTTTTTCCCGATGTTCGTGTAGCAGGTGGTAATTATTAGCAAATTACGATCAGCGTGAGTGCTTGGAACTCGTTTTACCGGACAGCTAGTGATTTATAATAACTCGCTGTGAGCTGCTAGCGCGGGGACGCTTGCCGGTTTCGGATAAAAAGAAAAAAATCTACGCACGCCGGATCTCACGCAGGATAAATGCTTGCGAGATCGAGCGACGACTCGTTTCACGGTGAAATATCGTCGTCGCGATACGGTGGGTTTCGCGACGCTTCCGCGAATGCCGCGCTCTCACGATGTGCAAGCGGCTGCTGTTGCATCTCGCGGTTGCATGCTGCGCGCCGCTGCTAGAAAAGATGCGAAACCGTCTCGCGCTCAAGCGCGCTCGAATCGGTCTCGGCCGTCTCGTTGAATGGATGTGAGTCGGGACGCATTATTTCCGGCGGGCCGCTTCTAGGGGATGGGCGCACCTCGCGCTATTCAGACTGCTATTCAGAAGACACGCGCGTCTTCCACCTGCGAATAAATCGCGCAAGACGATGCGCGGCTCCGGCCATTCCTCCGCGCGGACCGCTCGCGGATGCGATCCGCGTTCCCCTTTAAGGTGCACCCACACGGGCACGTCGATGTGGTATTTAGACGAGAACGAATCGCTCTCGTCTGTTGCGCAAAGCTGCTTCGGGTATTTGCGTTGGCGAGTGCCTCGACCCGAGCGGGAATTTACTTGGCGCGGCTGACTGACTGGCGGCGCGTGTAGCTCGCCTCTCGTTTGACGCAAGTACGTGCGCTAGCTGGCAACCGGCTCTCCGAATGTGCACTTGAATTTATGCACCGGAGGATGCACACGCGAGACGAGCGCGTTGCGAAACGCTCGCGATCTCGCCGCGTATCCATTAACCCCCGTGCATATTTTAACCCCTCGGTTTCTCCATGTCACGCTCCCCGTTCCCCATTACGGCTGTATGTACTTCTGGTACCGTTAGTTTAACGCATAATTATCGGAGCGCAGGCATTAATTACTTTGCTAATGGAGGGCAAATTAGTTTGCGCGGGGTTGCTGACTTCGTTATTATTATCGCGTATTATTAAAGGGAAAAATAGAATTATCGATTACCACTAAACTTACTTAGTGGAACATATTTATTGCGATGATTAATTGTCGTAGTCATCATGCTGAACGGCCGTTGGCCGTTGATAAGTAGGTTTCAGTTAAAGATATCATTGTACGCGCGATACCCCTTGCACAAAAGCAATCTAATCGTATCGGCCCGGGATTGACGATCGCTTCTTATTGCGTGTCTCTTTCTTTTCTTTTTTGAGCACGCATGTATCAGTTCGCAGTGATGTATCGTGTTTTCGCGTTCCCCACTTTCGTCCGAATCAGCTATCTAAGCGTTATCTAAACTTTCGTGCATGATCCTCGACATTCCTCGAAGAACGCGCGTCCGTGATAACGAACGAGTCGTCCCATTCCCTCGCTAGTGTACTCGCTCCGGAATGATATTGATATATCGGTGAATCGACCCATGATCTTCAAGCGAAAATTTATTTGACGCGATTGACTGCGTCCTCTTCGCTCGCGGATGCATACGTCTTCGACCCCCTTGACACTGTACCTGCTTCACGGGTACAATGCGTACTTGAAATTACTCGCGAATTCGCGTGGGCGAATCGCATCCGGCTCGCTAAAGCGCTGGAGATGCTGAGGCAATCGCGTGTAGTCGCTTAAAACGCACGAGGCCGATCTTACGTCCGTTATCTGCCGAGCGTGCGTTTTATCACCGACGAGTACGTTAATGTCGCTAATAAGACTCGGCGCTCGTTGCATTATGAAACGAGCGCTGGGATATCGTCGGTATAGCGCGACCCGTTAAAAGCGTACTCTGATAGCGCACGTATTTGCGAGAAGGTAATTCTCATGGGGGGATACGGGTGTGTTCTCTTGCCACCGTGTATTCTCGCTCGGAAATCGACGATTTCCAGACGCAGCAGAGTTACGGTACTGATAACTATTATCTTCCTCGTACATAATTCCATCGGAAATGAAAATTATTCTCTGGGAATGCATTTGCTTCTGCTACCGGGTATATGCCTCGATTGTTATCTAAATATACTGAAATGTCGATTACGGTGATTGCTATCTTCATTTTGAATTGAATATTTCGGCAGTGGAATTTCATACTGACTGATTAATGACTCAGGAGTATCACGTATTCGCAGTATCTGGAAATTTATCCTAACATTGAGTTGTTTGTTAATTCTCCTCATTAAATGACAGTTTTCGTATTTCATGCTCTGATGCTCTGACGGAGACACAATATCTTGATTTCGATTTCGATAAATACAATCAGAATTATAGAATCATAAAATTATTACTCAATTATTAGGATTGTGAAAAACACACTTATTTATACCGTACATATTACAGTCTTCTTTTATTATTTTCCGATAATTACATAAAAACAGATTCTTCAGTTTAGCAGACTTATGCATGACCTCACAGATAGCGAGTTCTGCGGAGCCTACGTTGTCTCAATCTAAAAATAATAAGTTCGGTTTCTCAGAATCGCATAAGATTACACAACGTCAAACTTTCTTGGCTTTCGCGTGTCACCACGTTTTTGTCTACTATTCACTTATGAAAAAATGATCGAACGTTGCACGAGAAGGAAATCATTCAGCTATCCGTCGATACTCTTGCTACCCTTTACTCATGCCATTCCTTCCATGATTATGCCGGAGCAAGCACTCCTGTCTTGTTGCATACAATATATCGTTGTCTGCTTAAAAAGTACACATCCACAGCATCGTAGCTTACCATATATGGTCCACAAATATCATACGTGTAGCATCCAGAGCTGTTTCCGGAGTGGAGGCACAACCGAATGCGGTTTGTGCGTTGCCAGAGGCGTTGCTCGATTGTAGCGAATGCTAGGCGAGTGTTTTACACGAAAAACCGATAAACGACGTTTGTATTACAAAAACGAGTTGAGAGACCCGATCGAGGAGAAAAATACAGTGTTTGGCCGAACAGGATAATCGTTTCGCACGCAAAGGTCTCTCTCGGGTTACTAAACTGGTAAAACGGTCATCAACGTGCCTAAGCTTATCGCCGTTTATTTTGGTACACGGTGCTACTCCGGGCGTCAGCGATCTCGCGGAACTTTATGCAAATCTGCCGACGAAATCGCGGACCACGCATTTCGGGAATGTTAATGGCACGACGAAGCGGTTTCTCGCGGTCGACGGGAAATAATGCGTCGTTCCTAGGACCGGTCTAAGCCGATCCAGTTTGGAACCACTTTCAGTTTTTGGTACGAAACATCCTGCGCGGATAGCCACGAGAGAGAAATGTTCCCACGACCATGGCGTTGTAGAATGTCGGTTTTTGCAGCGTCCTCGCGTTTGCTCCTGTCTCTAGATTATTTCACAATATATATTTCATATTAATCTTAATTTCTAAAACCAATAATGAAAAACGAGCGGTTATTTTTTCAAAATAAGATAATTAATTTCTTTGTATTGAGAATAGGTATTCATACAGTATGTATTCTATTGCAAATAATGGTACTATATGGTAATATATGGAGTGTGAGTGATCATTGACGGGCGGATACAGATTAACCGGGAACGACATAAGTAATTCTTCCGGTGATTCTGAGTGGGACTCGTTTAACACATAAAACAAGAGAGACATCCCGAATCTTGTAGTGCTCGTATAGTGTGACATAATTATCGATGGCGAACGCGTTTAGCGTACACTGGAGGCTTCCTTATTGCGCTCCTACGGCTTCCGACCTTAATATTGTAACGATGCACCCCTCTGCATCGTCTAGTCCGGCCGACCATCCGCCGATGCCGTCCGCCCGAACATCAGGCGGACGAAGACAAGGCGCTATGCGCCAAATAAATTATCAAATATTTATCGAATAACCGCCGGGGTAAGGCCCGGAAGGTGACGTAGCGTCGGGGTATTTTTCCGACTTGTTTTCCGACCGCCGTCCCGACGCCGTCACCGTCGCCGTCGCCGAGAATTGAATGTTGCACGCAATGGTGCGCGTTCGCAGCATCCGCAGCCTGTCTCGTATATCATTCATAAATTGCTCCTATTATTCCCAGGCGTTTTAAGAGGTATCCTATCATATTCGTGACTCCTTGAGATGTTGCAAGAATAGCTTGAATTTTTCTCCATTCCCATCGTACATTTCGAGGTTTAAGAAGACGCGTGTACTCCGAAGTCTCGCTCAGATGAGTCGTGCGTGTTCACGCATGGCCGCTATCTACAACGGGAGTATCTCGCATCCGCTTCTGCGTAGGTGCGTCGCTGGAGAATGCCGATAACACAAATGCGCTCGGTTAAACGTCCTGCGGAGGAGGAATGCACACGGAGGAGTGTGCATTAACATTAACGAGGAACTTCGCAATCTCGATATAACGTTTTCTGGAGTGAAAATGCGCGCGGTGACGTAATAAGTAGTGAGTTCGTCGGTTACTAATTGCCTATTTTCGCGCGCAAATTTTTCTTTCGTGACTGGAGCATCCTGCGAGAATGAACGAAGACAATGGATTACGTGAATCAGGTCGGAAGGATGATTGATCAGGAGAAAGCTTATGCTAAGGGAGCTAAAGAAGAGGGAGGAGAGGGCGTAATGGGGCACGATTTTCTTCTCGTTTTTGCCGAGCATTACACGCCTTATCATTTCCTCAATATTATCCTACAAATTGTTGATGGCGAACGAAGAAGTTTATCGACGCGTTTCGCGCAGATCGATCGCTCCGACGTTTCCGAAGGAAACCGACTTTCCCTCGCCGAGCGGTGTGCCAAGCCCAGAATAAATTGCGCTCTCTGTTATTTTGTGCGCTTGGAACTTTCGACATTGCAAAAACTCTCCTATCGAACATGTGTTTCCTCACTGAACACGCGGAGACGTGACTCGTCGTCGCGTTCCTGAATGATCTGTTATAGCTGTTCGGAAATATCCGATATCAAAGCAGCGTCAAAGCAGCGATATCAAACGAGCGGCGTGATGTGGATAATTTGTTGAATTATTCACAGACAGAAAAACTGAAAGGAACGTACATTTCGCGCGTCAGGTTGCATTCAGCTCGACACAGTCTTTATTCACATGGGAATTTACATGGGAATTTATATATGAGAACTAGTCACATTTGTTTCAAAATAAGGGAGATAAAGCTATTAAAAAAGAACATTCTGATGCAAGTCTTTGTTACATTTTTATTTTGTTCATCATCTGTAATATATTTTATTTATAATATTTGCTTATTTTGTACATAATTTATGTATATTCATGTGATACTTTCACCACGCTTCATGTAGTATACGCGCATTGCAATTGCCATACTTTTTATCATGCAATTGTTACGAGATTCTCCGAAGCTGACGGTAGTACTGACGCCAGGAGAACTTGAAGTAATCGAATCGTCCGCTTCGGTCGACTCGCGTATCCGCTTCCACGGTTATACGATCAGTGTTAGCTTCTGCGAACCCATCGACGTGCAACGGCGCAGCTTGTCTATCGTACGAAATGTTACGAGTCCGACGAAGCATAACAAAACTTGGTATGCCGGACTCACACGCACCCGATAACAGGTTTGTTTCCGGACTAATTTGCTGACGGGAAAGAAAACTTGGGTCGGTGGCTGTCTGCCTCCAGGTTTGGCTCTGAGAAATTTGCGTCGGAGTTCGCTAAACGTTTAGCAAACTCTGCTAATCGAAGCGCAGGAAATGCACCATAGAGAGGGGAACGATAACAACGTCAGACGATTTTCGAGTATTACTTTGCATTTTTGCTTATTCCAACAGTCTACAATTATTTACAAGACTTTCACGTGAACGGTAATCTCATAATCAATTAGCTTGATGAAAATGAGAGAAAGAAGATTGGTATCAGCTAGTTAGTAGCTAAACACGATTTCCATTCTCACAGCTTGAGAATTTCCTTTCTTGTAGGAAAATGGATTCAAATAATTCGCAGTGTAGTTCGCATCCTTTTTCACTTTTTTTTAATAATTATAATATGTGGAACATAGAAAGGAGAAATAATTTGACGTATATTACACTAAATAACTGGGAACAAGATTATCTACAATATTTGCTGTAAATTTTATCGCAAGCTTCAAAAACATATATTTACGCGTGCACACTATAATTATATTTACTATCTCCTGTTATGTAAAAAGATCTTCCTCAAAACGATCTTTGCGTCGTCAAGAGATCATTCTCCGTGCATTTACGGGAGAAAAAATTCTGGACAGATCACTGCTTTCTTCAACGCGCTTCAACAAAAACCAGAACGGTTCTGCGAATTTTTATGGGAACGATTTATTGACAGAAAACCCGAGGGATCGCATTGCGTGCATCGAGGCAGTGTTACTTTTGAATTACGCTGCATTCGAGATAACGAAGGAAGGTTGCTCGACGATATTCTCTGAAAATTGCGTATTAAAGAGTAATCATTATATATAAGAAAAAGAACATTTTTTATTTTCGTTCTTTTTATTTTTTATACAGTCGTTATATGACATAATTATGATCTTCCAATTATACATCGTCAATTCGCATAAAATATCCAAAGTTTGTGTTTATCGTTCAAAGTTTTCGATTCTGCGTCAAAATTTTTGTATCAGAAAAGTAACAACTTTTTCAAACATTTGAACGGTTGTCCGCTTACTTATTATTTAATTGTTGAAATAAAAAGTAATGTGATTTTATTCAATGATGGAAAAATCTCGGTTAGTCGCTTGTAGTTCGCGAACTCGCGGCAATAATGAATGCACGGAATCGGCTCGATTTCTTCTTTTACAATCTATGTTTAATATTCTACGCGCTCGCATCTTTAAATACAGTCATGCGTAACGTCTGTAATTACGTCGTAATAACGGGCGAAAACGTCGCTCGGTTGCATCGTAACACTCCCGCTTTTCCTCCCATCCGGTATTATCGATATGATTACCCCTCAGCGACTGAGCGCAATTTCGAATTGCGCAATGATTCACGTGATCCATGCGAACAAAAATGCGACCACTGTGAAACCGTCAACATTACGTATCACTGTGCCACGTCTTAGGTTAATAACCCCGAGTTAATTGCAACTCGAGGGTGTAATACGACTCTCACGTCAATGAACCCTTTGCGTTAGATCGTTCTCTATGAACACGAATGCAGGTTCTCAATTCCGGCGAACTTCTTTCGTGCGTACTTCAGAATCGCACCCTTTCAGGAAGCACACGCGAGTCACTCGCTCGAGCGGGAGTGCGTGTCGCGAATACTTTTGCGTAACGTCGGGCACTGTATCGCTTTTTTCGAAGTCAAATGTAACGACATGCGTAACTTCGTGTCGTTCCGCGTTCTGCAGAAATTCGTGATATGTAATTTTATGGTACGACTGTAAGATACAATTCCCGTTTCGTTTCGTTGCCGTTTTAAATTTGAAGCAGAATTCGACGTCCTTTGCGTGAGTTAAGAAGTTCCGGAATACTTTGTGATGATTCATATTGATCAGTTTTTATTTAAATATATTTATTGAGGAATTATTGAAACAGCAAGAATCGCAAACTAATTTTCTTTCTGGTAACAAACGTCTGTTATAATGAAAGCATTCTTCAAGAACTACTCATATGCTTCGTATTGCGATCTCAGGGATAGTTCTACTTTTATTATCCACGAAAGATTGGATTTCAAAATAGAAGATGTACTCGCTTGTACTTTAATAATCCCTTTCTGGACGCCGCGTCCCCGAAATGCAGATTAATGCGTCGAGTAAATGGGGATAACGAGCGATCATTTTTCACTGCTGCCGCAGAGATTCCTTTCGTGTTACCCTCCCTTTATACTATATTTGAAGGCTTGCGTACGGGAGACAGCTATTCGCGTGGCTTAAGGGGCCGCGGAATTTTCCTCCCTTGTTCCGCCTGCTGCGCGCGCGCGTGCCAACAATTCCTGTCAAAGGTGCGCGGTGCAATTTCGAGGGTAAAAGCGGATTCGGCGGATGTGTTGGGCGCGGAGTCATCGCCTCTCAACGATATATATTTTTAGCGTTGCGGCTGGTCAACATTCTCCTCCGCCGTGCCCTCCCCGTGTTGCTACGACCATTATTCTCCTTCGCTTTCCTCCTGGTCTTCGTCCTCCCTTTTGCACGACAACGGGTGCAGCTGCTGTGCGACGGAATTGCACCCGTTCGCGCGCATTTTAATTGCGCACGTCACCATGCTATTTCAAGGTAAACGAACGCTCCTGCCGTGCACGATAACGTCGTAAATGATTAAACGCGAACTCGAAGCGGCGCCAGCGTAACGCGACGCAACGACCGACGCCGCGTCGCCTTTCCATAGACCTACCGTGAACGCTGCAGACCAGACCCTCAGTTTGCGAATGCAGTAAGAAAATATTTTCCCTGGCCAACCCAGTCCCGTGTAACTTATCGCACAACTCGCTGCATTCTGAAAAAACGTGGGAGAAGGATTTAGCAATTTTTTATCCACAATGTATTGTACATATGCACGTTGGTACCATTTCGGTACACTATTGCATACATTCTAGGAAGAATAGCGATTTTACATGCAAATCTGAGAACGCATTATCGAATCCTCGGAATGTTTAATCTCGTCGAGCGAAAAATTAGAGGGATCACGCGCAGGAAACAACGACTTCATTTGCAGCATAAGTTGTCATTTACTTCGGCACTCGCATTACGTTTATGATCCGCATAATAGGTGCTCGCCCGTTGCATAAACACACTGGGGAAGGAGCGAGTATCGCTCGGGTCTTATTAAAATTCATGCTCAATTTGCCGGACCGGTGCAATTGCATAATATATAGGTATACCGCGGGGTGTACGCAAGTTATCCTTCGAAACAATCTCTCTTTCTCTCTCTCTTTTCTTCCTTGCCGTAGCGCGCTTGGCCTTTCGCTTTCATTCCTCGTGGATGGAACAACCAAAGAAAATCCCTCTGTCGATTTTGCGTCTAATTAACGAGACAGTCCCGCGGCATTTCTATTACGCGTCCGTCCGTCCGCGATAAATATAGCGTGCACGCTCATGCATGTCACGGCGTGCGCGCATCTCGCGCTCAAATGACGAGCCTCGAGGAGGACGTTTATGAGTAATACCGCGCTGTACCTAATTATTCGCAGATGCCCGTTGTAGAGGCCTTCGTTGCTCGCGAGGAACATTCCGCTCCGTTCCCGCGGCGATTCTTTGATCGGCCAGGACGGGGTCGGCGCAACAATGCGCGTTATAACGAATGGCAAGCGTTTCGGAGATCTTTGAGATGGGCGTTACTGCGCGCGTTAGCGCGTTATGCAAGCGATTACGCGGGAGCATGATAGTTCCACGTAAGGCCGACGTATTATCTAATGAGGTAGGCGTATTAGTCCGCTCGCAGACTATCTGGTATTTGCACTTATGGCAAGACCCGGATGCGCGGATCATTAATTTGCATCGCGAGATTGCGCCTGGCAACGCCTGACGAAATGTCAAGGCAGAAGAAAAGCGTCGGCGAAAAAAAGATTCCTACGTGTTCCTGTCGCCGTGATCGCCGATCGCTACAAACGTGGGCGGTGTCATTATCCGCTGATTATCGGCAATACGTATCCGATGATAATTAATGCGCGCGCGAACCGGAGCTACGAGAGCGGGTATGTCAAGCAGGATGCCTGATGCTGATATTATAATATGTGGGATAACGCTCGAGAAAGAGAGATTCGTATCATGAGAAGTGCGAAGGCGGCGGACCGCAGGAATTTATACAGGCTGATCATTCCGTCGAAACGATGACTCAAGAGAGGAGGTGTATACCGACACCTTATTCAATCCGATCACTCCTTATGGCACGTGCAGAAAACAGATGGAATCGACGGAACATTCGCAGCTTCCTCCTCGAATGAAACCGCGTGGCCTTGATGATGGATGAAAATCAATCATGCAGTCGCGCTCCTAAGTAGGAATACTCAAGAGAACAAGATTGCTCGATGAGGATGTAATATCTTGCGTAACTGATATACACGAACAAAATATTGATAGGTCGTAAGAAGATATTATCACGTTTTACTTTTTGAGGTAGAATTAATATCTCAATATTAATTTAAAAATATATTGTGACAGAGAGAAATCAGCAAATATGAGTAAAATCGTCACACGGTGAAATCTCATTACGGTACCGACACGCATAATTTACACGAATTAGTACAGTGCGGAGGAAAAACCTGCGAATGCCGTTAAGATGAAAGCGCTCAAAACGGAGAGTGGCGTAATTCATCAACGGTCGCTTAAATTCATGCCTTTCTGGTCACGACGTTTAACCGTTTCTCTCACCGCATCCCGGTATTTAGCACGGTAAAAATGTATTCTCTCGTTCTCTCTCTTTCTCTTTTCTCCCTTGCGTATTATCCGTCGCGTTGCTCTGACGGTACGAATAATTCCCAAGCGGTCCATCCATCAATCATTGTTTTCCTACATACGATACAGCGGATTCTCGCAGCAGCGACTGCGTACCCATAATAAATGTATCCTGGCGCAAGTACACGGTGCGTATTAGCGTCTGGGCCTCATACTTGTTCGCGTGACAAAGCATGATATTCAGATAGCGACGTGTTCGCAATACGCTTCGCCGTTAGCTATTATTCGTGTCGCATGAACGGCATTCTTCAGGCTGGTCATAACGACGGAGCCGAGGCCCCAATACCCGAGTACTCCGCGGATGTACGTACGCAAAGGCCTCCTGGAGGCCACGTGATTCGTTTTCGAATATACCGTTAAAGCCTCACTGCTACTGTTGCTGTCACTGCTGGAAAAAAATGCATACCACGGCAAGAAAAAGAGAATAATAACGCAACGGGCGATCGATGAGCACTTTTCCCTTTCGAAATCAGTATCTGCGCGTTCACGGTGACGACATGCACTATTTGGCGCGTCACGGGTAGTTTGGTGTGCCTCGTTGTTTAGGAGTTCACTGACTCGGGTGACGCGCAGGCAAACGAGCTCTTCGAATCTCTTCGAGGAGCAACGCAAGAGGAAAAGCCTCCCGGATCGTTTCTGGAAAAGGTCGGTCAGTTACGAGGGAATACGATTGTACACGGAGCACAAAACTTGCTGAAAACTCTCACGCTCCAGAGAAAGCGTAATTGGATGTAGGAGCAATCGCTTCCTGACAACCGGCTAGATCTACCGGAGCCGGTAGATCGTGCCGAAGCGAGTGGAAGCGGTGCAACTTGCAATGCGGAGCCCGAATCAGCCCGCGGGTCCCTTCACCATTTACTATGCGCCAATTCAGTCTCTCTTTCCCTCTTTCCTCGATGAATGCAAAGTAATCGGTGTACTTGAACTACCTCGTACACGCCGAGCGAGCTTTTGATACCGATACATGGAACAACAACCACCCGCACAGGGACACTACATAGTGATATTGTGTACTCACGACCGGGATTGCCATGACGTAGCACGTATGGGCGCGGCTTCACCGCGACAAGACAGGTTTCTTCGTCTGAGACATTTGTCAAATCGCACTGCGTTAGATAGGATGGATTAATACCTACGATGGATTATAGATTGCTTCACGCTAAACAATTAAATCTTGTGCGATCTGATTGTGGTCCATATGCTCGTGCTACTCATTTTTCTCTTCTTCTTCGCGAATCATCGATGAATAAATCGTTGTAATGCAATTTGCAATCTGCGATCGGAAGACCACCGTGTTGTGATCAATCGCATCAGAGACATTTATGTAAACGTTGGGGTACTGGTCTTGCGCCTTCAGCAACATCGCAAGCGAGTGGATCCTTTGATACAGCGATTGAACTCATGAGATCGATTGCGTTTGATGTACACACCATATGGTCAAGCGGTCTCGGATAGTTCAATGTATAGTTACAAATTTCTCCACGCTCCTAATAGCTTTAAGTAAAACATATTACGTGTTTCTCTCAAGATAGTAGAATTCCACTTAAATATGTTGAGAAAAGAAATTTGTTTTCTTGTGAATAATGATACGTCAAAATATTAATAAGACAAATAAGATGAAGTCAATTCTTTGACTAAGGTTTCGTGTACTTAAAAATAACGAAAGATATTTCAGATAAAACTGACTCATCTTGTATAACAGTTCTCAGTACAACAAGCCTTTGTATAACTAGAGAGGCAAAATGAATCATGCTTTAACCTTAACGATCATTATTTACCATCAACCTAAGTCAATAAAAAGTATCTCATTATCCATCAAACAATCTTATGTGTTTAATAATTTACCTCTTAATCGTAGTTGTATTTAATTTTATGATTGCCACTATCAAATACCGCTATTAAGATTAAAAGAATTAATAAATGTTATAAAAATCTCTTTAAAGTAAAATTTTTTAACACATATCCAGCATAACTGAATATCGTGCTATCGCAAAGTGAAGGCTATCACGACATTACCTGTCAGTAATCGTGACACGATCGCGATTTGAATGACAATGCCAGCGAGCAGGATATCCATTTAACCGTAACACCGTTCGAACATTTCACGAAATATCCGCGTCGAAAGAGAGAGAGAATTGAATTAATAGTAGTTTCTGGGAATAATCCAACCGTGCCACGCGCGTCGGATTGATTCAATTTGGATCAATTGATAAAACGTGAACGCGTGGAAATTTATCGTAAAGGATATAATTCTTATCTAATTCGGATCTAACGTACGCGCTGCTGGTCGCTGTCTATTATTAGCTTGTAATCACGTGCGCGTATGTTTTAATCGCGACACCATCTTAATCGCCACGATCAGATAGATCTTCAGTTTGCACGTGCTACCAAGTGCGCGTGGATTAAGACATCGTTGTTTCTTTTTGTAAACTTGAACCTCGGATTTATTTGCTAGATTACTATCGCATAGACGGACGCAGCGTGTCAGTGTGAAATTCTCGGTATAATTGAAAATATCAATTAAATATCAACATTCTGACAATTTAACGACAAGTTGATATTTTTATTTAAATAAATTTTTCTGTATTTTATTTGGAAATTAAATTTCTGTAATATTTATTTTAATAATAATTTTATTACGTGTAAAAGATAAATTAAGATAGTCGTATATCAATAACAATTTATATGATTTCTTTTTATTGTTTACTCGGAAGCATGCACGATAATCATCTATTGACTGTTGTCGCAATAAGATTGCGTAAGGAAGACTCCATGAATAATCTCGTGAATTTTATTACTACTTAGGGTGTTGAAGAATCTGAACCGAAGAATTTACAGTCTCTGTATACGCGTCACTGACGATGTGCGTAACATCGTCAAGTTATTAGAGCGAGAGCGCATAGACCCCACAGTTTGAAACCTTTTAAGCCGAGAGAAATAAACGCTTTACAGCCTAAAAATAAGCGACCGATGCACACGAACGTGCAAGTCACGTGCGACCAAGACTAACGAGTGGAGTTGTCGCCTTGTAGCTTATAGGAGGTCTTTGTCTTTGCCTTTGAAGGGAGAAAGCGTGTGGAAGGATATCGTTAAGAAAGCAAGATACAACTTACCGCATCAATTTAAATAAAGTTAATATTTGTCATCCAAGAAAGGAGAATTTTTGGCAGTCCAATGAATAATTAATTTACAGGGAATAATATTGGAATTCTGAGAAATGATTGCAATTGCAAGTGATCGTTCCTAGTCCTTGTGTTCCAGTGGATTACGTCATTAGCCAGAGGCTCAATCACGGCGTCTTTTTTTAGATACGAGCATGATATCTCCATCGACAATTCAAAGACTAGCGTAATGGTCCGCTTATGGTAGCGAAATTCAGCAGGCGCAAGAAAATCTGGGCCAAGACATGATGAAACACGAGACATAATTTTGTGCATTTTTCTAAACGGGAAAGGAAAGGCTCGAAGAATTTGTTATTGAGTAACGATACTAATGTGATATCGTTTCTTAACGTAATTGCACTTAATATTTTTCTGTGGTTTCTAGAAGATAAGTGAATAGATGTAAAACTTTATACAAAATTGCATGTAAGAATTTCCAGTTTATATCTCTTTTGACAGTAACGTGTTGTGCGTTTAGACACTTTAGACTACTTATTTTTCGCTATCCAGAATAATGATTTTGAATCGTTGCCAGGTGTGGTCACAATTGGTGATTGTATCGCACCAATGAAACTTGAGCATGTACTCGAGAGGGTCATTTTCGTATTATATAATTTTTATTGAGGCAGCAGCCGTTATGCCGACACATGTTTCATACCTTTACTCTAATCATTACTTAGCATTGAATTAAATGCAGGAAGAGAAAGGGTGCTTATAAAGCGAACTACACAAAGCGATAAATGCATTTTAGCTCTCGCGTGTATTCTTTTATAATTACCCAATTTATATTTCATTAATTGGTTACTCGACCGCTTTCTCTCGTTACATGTTCAACGAGTCGATAATGCTTGTCTAAGTAATGTACGTAAACGCAAACTTTTACGCGTTTCTGATTGTGATATTCAATAATGTTACCGTTACTAATTATTTGCCATCGTGAAACGTCATTAGTAACATGAAAGAATCGAAAGTAAGAATAAAATCTTGAACACGAACAAAAAATTAACTTTTTTCTGAAAATATCGATATAAAACAATGTGAAAAGCATGCATTTATGGATTTTCTTGCATAATTGAATGTTAAGTGAAGTGGGTCTGTATACATAAGCTCATCGCACGCGAGATTTATGGCACCATAATAATGTAAGAGGCGGTTTGAAAACTATTTGCGGGGCCGTTCACCCTAAACACCTCTCGGCACTGTTATGCGTGCGTATGATCTATCGATTGTAGCAGCTCTCGCTTTTCATTCCGCGCAAGGCAGCTGTAAACTTTCGCGCTAAACGTGGAGCGCGTCGTCGAGGTTTTCGACAGATTAATGCTACTCCCCAGGACTAAGAGAACGACAGATGTAAGAGTCTTTTATGTGCCATTGTGCCGATGCGCTTTGTGGTAATGTTCGTTTCATGAATGCCGAACATTTTCCGGACCGTTAGGATAGCGTTTACGTAGTTGTTGATGGGTCTTGAATGCACAAAACACTCGACAGAAAAATTTACTTCTATTTAGGACAAGACTGTTTGGTGTGCTGATATGAATCTTGTTTTAATACATCTTTGAAGATACGAAAGAATATTTTAACGTTATAAGAAATATTTTAATCGTTTTAGAAGAATTGAAAATGTTCAATGTTAATTGCATTATGTATATTTGTATTATGTATGCATTATTATGTATGTATATTTGCATTATGTATGCATTATGTATATTTGTTTTTTTATTATTTTGTTTATTTTACGTAGACACATCTTGTAAAATATGAATCATGTTATTACAAGTTAGATTATTATATATAAAAATATTCCTATTTTTCTTAGGAAAATCAATAATCACATCTCTTGGTATCTGAAATTTTCATATTATTTGATATTCTTTCCTACTTTCTTTTTTGTACATTAATTCAAGAGACTATTTTGAATATAACTAATTTGCATAATACGTCTTTGTTTGCTAATATATTTTAACCGACTTGATGACACTTTTCACGACGCGATGACACGCAGATCAGCCACAAAAGTCAAACATTCGAATGCAATCTTGCGGTTTCCCCATCAAAAGCGCACGTAGGAAGCCCATAAAGATGCACAGCTGAAAAACAACACCCCATGTGTGTGTTGGGCATAAATAACGCGGTGTCGTGGCGTCAAGGGTCGAGAATCGAGTGTGTAACCACTGGAGGGTGCGTCCTCATCTTCTTCCTGCCGTCGCGTCCGCTTCTGCCGATCATAAATCACTCTTTATATATGTTTCAGCGCGAGATCGCGCTCTCGTAAAATCATTCTTCCCTCCACGTGGTTATCCCTGAGAAAAGAATGTGACCGCGAGTGCGGTCACAGCTAGGGCTTCTCACGATCCTCATTGGTATCTTCGACTCGCAGCCCGCGGCAGGATTTTAAAGGATAACTGTAAACTCCCATAAAATTAGATACAATGGTTACTGTTGTCTGCGCAGCGAGATCACCACCAGATTAGAACTTTCTACTCGTCATAAATTTATGTGTAAAATCGTCGTTTCTAGCGTCTTTCAGAATCTGCTATTTTAGTCGTTTGTCGCGTGGCTTGATACGCCTCAAATTTCAGGTATTCACGTAGGTTTTATAAATCTTACCTTGATGATGTCTCATGAAATTTCTTTTTAAAGCGCGTTACACGTGGAATTACATTGCGCATAAAATGCAAAGACAAGATTATCATGGGATCATTTTAATCGTCGCCAAGTAACTGGGTCTCTTGGAGCTCAGCCTTCTCACGAACAAGTTATGTGCATAGTTCCGCGCGCGATATGTCGGCATCTACGTGGCAATAAGGATCACAGCCGATCTATAAAGCGAATAATAAAAATAGTGGATAGAAATCGCGAAGCGCATGAAGAGTGAGCGCATGAAATACAGATCGGATCAATCGATCATGCTCCGAGCCGTAGACCTCGATCCGATTCAGTTCGATCTTTTCTCACACTTTATAATTCTCTGTGCGTGTCTTCCTGCTGATGGAAATGGCCTTCAGGAACTCTGACTCCAGCAGAGAATCTCTGAGAAAGGAATCTTGCGTCGTGAAACATTCGGAAATGAAGCTAGAAATCGGAAACGTCTTCTCACATTTGCAGATCTCAGTAAATTTGTACGGTGGATTAATTGGAAAGTTAACTTCTCGTGAACGTTTTTTTCACGGATGAGTCTCGTCAGTTTTCCATATCTGATGGATGCCTTTCCGCAGTCAGACTGACTGACGGGTTTCTTGTATACTCCGACTCGTCGAGTTCCGATAATCAAACGATGCTTGACCTTAACCGACGGCGCGGTAATTTCGCGCAGCAAATAGCTCCGCGAAAACGCAGCGAGCGAATCCACGCTCGCCTCGCTGAAATTACAATTTGCGCGGTCGCTCGCTCGCCTCGGTAACCCTGACGAGATGCCACGAATAAAACACGAGAGGGTACATTTACAAGATCCCTCAGCCTAATGACCCCGTCGTCTCACGATAGGCGCGGACCGCGTTTCCCGGCGCGGCTGGCAAGCGGGTCGACTCGGCGCGCGATCCCTCGAACGCGCGATATTTTCCGTAATAGTACCGGCATGGTGCGCGACTTCGTTAAAATTTCCTCGGCCGTAAAAGGTCCGTCGGACTTTGCAGGAGGCAACAAAGTCTCGCGGCGATTAAGGCCAACGGGAGAGATATAGGGAGATATCGGAATAGGGAGAGAGTTCGCGTGGCGACGAACGTCGGACTAGTCGAGAGAGGTACGACCTTTGCCGCCGCGGAATGCAATATCCCAAGACACTTGGACCGCGCTCGTGGCTACGGCGATTATCGATTTCACGTGCGACTGGTACCAGTTTTCATCACGGATGCCTGCATTTCTGCGGCTAATCGCACGGCGAGCCGCTGCCTCAAAAAGGCAGGAAGACGGGAGAAGTGAAAGTGCTTGTGCGCGGGAGGACAGGAGGGAAAGTAATAAAGGTAATCTTGAACTTTGCAATAACGCGGCTCCCTCCCCTCTCCCCCGGTGTCGAAACGTCCCGAGTGATGTGCATTTAAGCGCACCGTTGCGTATACAGACCGACCCAAGGAGAAATTCGAATGCACGCTTTTGTGTTGGACGATTTCAAGAAAGGATGCAATCGGCAGATAACATCGAATAATACAAGATTGATATGATTACTTCCATTGCAACAGCACGCACAGTCATGTGGTGCACTACATGAAATAATATTGGAAATATGATATTTTTGATAAAAGTAGTTTTTATTTTTTGTATATTTAAATATGATAAATATTAATTTTATGAGCGTTGACAAAAAACTACTGCTCTTTTTTATTATTATACGTCTGCAATGCCTAGGATGATAATTTAGATGCTATTATAAACTGTTATAATGTGACGTGACTATCCGTACGATAATGTACTTTCTCTGTTCCTAAATGTCAGACCTGACGTTGAATTGTCATATTTTATTGCATAAATATATGCCACGTGTCGTGGCGAACGAAAGTGAAATGATTCGAATATCCGTAGATCATGCCGTTACGTGTATATGTATGTTTTTCTTTTAAAATATCGATGGCATTTCGATCTGTTCCGCCTTTCTTCTCATTAGCTACGCAAATAAATGTACGCTTGAATCTGTGTTCGAGTCTTGTTATTACACATTTTTCATTAATGAAGACATTCCTGCACGTTTATAATATATCGGCTGATACATTTTCTGCGACCTATCACAATTCTCGTACAGGGGAGAAATGTTCAACGTTTTCATTAATTCAAATGGAGGCACAATAATGTTTCAATGCAAACTTAATTTCAATCTCATGCCTATGATTATCCTATTTACAATGCAATGCTTGCTATTTCATCATAAATAATGAAATTTCGCTACAAGTCATAGAACCCATTGAACAGTATTAATACACGTGAAACGTCACGTATTCTCTCAGTTCGATGGAATAATTACGGCTGCAAGAATAATTACATTAGCGAAGTAATTAGCATATTAAAAGTAAAATCTTTGTATCCTAAGAACATCGCTGCCTGTCTGATTGTCACTTCATGAATATTCAATCCCTCCTTCTTCCATCCTGCATCCTCCCAGGTGCCCGTTTATTTAACTTATCTGCCCCGATCATAAATCGAGTCAAGTGGGACAAAGCGGAGCGTCCGTGGCTCCTCGCGAGTCAGATGATGCATCTCCGGCTGCACGTGCGCGTAACTTTACCTTTTCTGTAGCATGCAATAGGATTGCAGTAGGAGAAAGTATCGTGGCAGGTGATTTGTTGCCAACGTTTGTTGAGCTCTTGGCGCTGGATCCATCGTCCTCGAACACAAAGAACGAGATCTTCTCCGTCAGAAGGACTGTCCGGGAGAACTGAAAACGAGAAGTCGCTTTACATCGTCGCCCGAGCCGAAATTTGCATCCGGAATTGAGTCGCGCGGAAAAGGAAGTCGTAAACGTCACTTTCGAGATGTGTCCGAGAACGCAAGTTCTAAGCATACGCGTGCTCCACTGCTGGAAGAACCCCCGCGTGATTTATCGCAATGAAAGTCCCAGTCATATAAATACCTGATCGCGCGCGCGCGCGTAAGGGAGAGTCGTACCTGCAGCCTGCAAAACCCGGCAATTATTTCAGGAATCTACCATTTTTTTATTGCCGAAACGAGTTTCCCGACATGTTCATCGATGAATGATGCCTCGATGATGATTCGATACGTGCGTTCTCCCTACAGCACTCGCCGGGACGAGATGGCATTTCTCGGCAGCAGGAATCTTTACAGCGACTCTTCATAATAAACTCCATTCCCTATTCCTCTATCGATCTATCCATCCTCTCTTTTCCAACAATTATCCTACAAGGATTTTCTATTTTCCGGACGTTAGCTGCGACTTCGACTACGACTTCTCGGCTGCGACACGGCGTGATTTATCGCGGAAGTAATTGCCGATTTCCTTCGCGCGTCACACATTCGTGTCTTTGCGGATGCGCGCAAAGAAAGCGCATTGTCGACGCTCACGCAAGGTCTACACCTTGCTGAACGTGCCAAACGAATCGTCCGCATTTTGTCGGTACTTTCTTGCACGGCATTCCACGTTGGTCGACAACCTGTCGCTGATGAGGGACCGATGTTCAAACGATCGTCTGATACGCATCGTATCAATAGGAAAGTTCCTGGCGGCTACTCGCGATCTCGCAAAGAGCTGATCGAACGGGGAAAACCGTTGGTCAACGGAGATCGTCAGCTCCGGTTGAGACCGGTGTTTTCTAATGGCGTCGTCTTGTTGTCCGTTAAATAGCGAAGAAAATGTAGCAGGTACCGGTCGAGCGATCATTATATTAGTTGCCGAGAGATACGAGTCGCCCATACCTGGCGATAAGGAATGACTACTTTAACGGTTAATTAACGTTGTTTAATGGAGCACGTAAAAGGCACACGCGAGGACAGGAAAAGATCAAGAGTCACCGGAAAGGCTGTCTGTGGTATAACAATCGGGTAATATTGCAGTCGAATGTTTTACATCATCATTTTTCCTCCTTGCAGTATAGCTGTAATGAGAACGTATCGAATGGCGAATCAGTGAAGGATAGATCAATCTAGATCGACGCGATCGATTTATTCGTGATGCATCAACATTGTGGATGAAACGTCACGCGATAGCATCGAATGGGATTGCTTTAGATGCAGTTTTGCATTTCGTTGTCTCTATTTGATCGTTTAACTGAGCGCTTCAAACGTCTGAGCAGGTTCGAGATGAAAAATCGAAGAGTCCATACAAATAACAATCGGTTCGAGATTCATTTGTTCGAAATTATCTCTCTGTGCCTAAGTTATACACATACGTGTATGTACAATGACGCATTCCATTTTTTTTCTAATAAAAACAATATCGCTTGAACAAACGATCGTATTATTGACTATGCAGTCCTAGTTGCTTGCAAACAGATCGAGTAGCTTGTAGCGGAACGAGTAACTCGCGATGCTTTCGGATCACAAGGTGGAATTCAACTTGTTAGCATACCACCGCTTAAAGCATGACACACACACACGCACACACCGCGCGCGGGGTCGATTATATTGTGCCTTATAAGATCGTTGTGACGAAACAAAGTGCATGAGTCACTGCACTCGCTCTACGTCCATAGAGCTCATCTATAATTAATTACGCCGCGGGATGTTAAGTACCTCGGCACGTGACTTGCACCTTCATCGTTCATTCCGTGCCTTTTCCACCCTCTCTCGCCTTTTCCACCCTGCAAACTCCGTTATCTCGCGAATCGACGAGCCGTCCGTTTGTTTGCGCTGACCGCTCGTTTGAATCCACAATCGCTAGTGATGCTGCGCGGATTCGCAAACGTCGAATGCAATTTCTTCCAGTCGTCGAATGTGAAGACGCGAATTGCCAAACGGCATTTGCGAAAATCGTGACGCGCATATCCTGGTCAGGCGTTAATTAGGCACTTCATCTCGTACTCGTATTCGAAGAGATATGTCGCGGTCGATCCTGCCGCCGCACTCGGGATAACGTTTGCCTCACAAGACTTTCCATCCTCGGTTACAATCGAACACGTCGCTCGTGTCTGCGTGCAATAATTAGAAAGTATAATATACTCGGTATGGCACGTTCCTCGCGCTGGTAAAACGTGGTCTCCCTTTATGCGCGCTCGTGAACTTCCTCGATATTAATTGACAATTTATTACGACGATCGACGATACGCTTTAATTATAATAATCGCCGCGCACCCACACAGCCGTTCATAGATAAGGCATGAAATCTACATATTCGTGAGCTTGATCCGCGATTTAGCTAATCTGGTACTCGAATGATTATCGTTTGGAGCTTTCCTCGTAATAAATTGCAGGCCGCAGTACTTGTATTTTTTGTATCCGCAAATCTCGCGAGTCGGAATCATTATTGTAGATCTGCAGAACGGTTCTCGTATATCGCACATTTAATTTAAATTTCACGGTCTGAATACGCGCCCAGGTTGAACATTTATGATCACGTTTCGCATCGTTCGCGTTTTATTGCACGGCGAACCAGGAATTTCCATGTAATTATCGCGCCTGATTATACTCGTTTATATTCAATGCACCACGTGAGGAAGTTGTTACACAATTCAGACAACCATGTCGTAAATTTAAAGTTTTACGATACGTACAACGTGTGTCCAGCATACAATCAGTAGTGCTCGCCTGATGGCTTTTTAAATACACACAAGTGCAGCGAAACGGGCTGTACATTCGCGCGTACTTTCACGATGATCTGGGATTTGCACTGGTCTAGATATGCCCGTCACATTGAGGGCGCGATAATAAATTAACAAGTCATTGACAGACTTTCGTGAGGAGATGCGGGTTGCTGGTTGGTGTAAACAATTAATGCTGACAAACCGCTAAGTGTCTGGGAAACGGAAATAGAGAGTGTACTGGTGACACTACGTGGGTTTCTAAAGAGAACTGCGAGTGATGGTCGTCGCTGGGAAACGTGATGGTCGTCCGTGAAACTTAATAATCACCCCTGTCCGTGCGCAGAGTAGGGTTGAACGCCCGTTGGCAAGGGATTATATGCTGCACCGAAACGGTACTTCTGATCAAACAATTCGACAAGAAAGAGGGAGATTATACATCATGACCCTCCAGACGATATTTCACGTGCTCTATAAACCACTTGGAATCGGAACCATGCAAATCGATCCGTTTCAATGGAGAATTGCATATCCCGATTGGATGAGTGCGTGTGCAGATTGAAAAGAATATTGTCGATGCGCGTTTACGCGCGGCGAATGTTGATTTACGGGTTTAATTGGCGATCACTTCGCGGAATCCAATTTTGCACGATGCTACGTAATTACGTTACGCAGACAGGTCGAATCATATGGCATGTTTGCATCGGTGACTTCAGCGATCCCAAATGAGATTTATGCCTGAAAACTTGTTTACACGAGGAAGTGATTTCTTCCCCGAAAAGCCCGATATTAATCGTCGCATGACATAAGTACTATTAAAGGAATCAAGAGTCATTACATTATGCAATAGTGCAACCAGAAACCAAGTATGTAGATTAGTCCTATCGTTAAAAATAAATTGAAAAATTAAGTGCGTTCGGTGAATATGTCAAATGTCAAATATGTAAAATATATCTTTAAAGTTATCTTAAGCAAATTGAATTATATTGATGCAGTAAATGATACTTGCACGCTATTCGATACTCAACAATATTAATTGCTAGCGTGAAAAAATATAATATCACATGTCATATGCTTCTCTCACGAGCTTCTCGTATTTCAATGTGAAAAGGAGGATAAAAGTGGTGTTGATAATTCGAGACTCGAGGGAACCAGCCACGTGCTCGTAGATGAACGCCATCAGGGTGAGCGAAGATTATCTCGCAGCGTGCTGCTGCATCGCACGATCGATCAGTTATAAAGAAAGCACACGCAGCCGTTTCACGCAATTACGTTCTCAAGGACGCAATCTCACGCGTAAATTTATGGATCACGTTTATACGTATTTATATGTATAATATAAAATTCGTCGTTGAATTAACAAGTAACGTCATAGTCATTTAAAAAATTAGCGGAAGATTAATTGCATATTTATTTATTTATGCAAGTTCATCATTAATGAACCACCCTTTCGTGACATCAGACGTATACCGATGAAACTTTCAGCAAGTGACATGAAAAAATTCGGAGTAAAAAATATACAGAGATACAGTAAAGTGCAGCTTGTTTCAATCATGCGCGCAATTTTTGCTCATGACGAATAGGATCGTCATCTCTCTAATCGAATACGTGGTAAAAGCGGCAGCAAAATTTAATGAAACTTTTAATAGCACACGTCACTCTTCCGGTGAACGATTCATATTCGAAGCGCGCGCATTTCTCTTTAACGCGCGACGTGTCAGCGCGGTAACGCGTCTAAAGCCCGTTACGTGCCGTACACTTTCTACTTATGATATTAAAGTGTCTCACGACGCTGCGGGAGACGTGGTATTTCATCAGGGATGCAATGAGACGCGTCGGCCGACGCGTGGTTACGCGCGCGTACGAGGCACTCTCTTCTTCGCACAGAAGCCGCTCGCTGAGCGCGCATCCGATTTCACCCCCGTGCGTGCGGGACGTTCTTGATCGCATATTAATGTGCCATTATGTGTATCTAACAAGCAAGCAAACCGAGAGAAATCCTTTCCAGTCGCGCGGATGACTTATCGCGTTACGTCGTCGATATTACGCGCGATATCCGCGCGCGGAACGACGCGGTACCGATCCGCGACGGTCGCCTCTTTCTCTCGTCGATCATGGCATTACGTGACGGGATGGGACGGGATACAAGAGCACCTTTCGTCACGGACACTCGATCGAACGGTCCGTGTTCCGGGACGCAGTCGAGCCGTGTCTAAGTGGATTTCACGGGCGCACAAATGCGAGACCGCATGTATCATCGCGTCTCGTCGGAGACGCTTCGAAATCGAACCGGGCGAGCCCCGTGCTCGAGCGCGTGTACACGCACGCGGTTTTCTGTGTAAACGCGCGTGTCATCCAGCCGCCTCTTCCTGCGAGCGGGTCGAGGATGCCTGCCGTACGGTGGCGGTCGCGCTGGTCCCCCTTCGGCTTATCGCGACATTATTTACACCCATATGTCGATTTATGGCCCTTCCATTAGGGAGGACGGGTCCGTCGGGCACCGCGGGAGTTCCGTGGCTCCTATGCCAGGCAGACCGGTGGAGGATATCGTCTCCTATCTCCCGATGGGAGACCCTTGTATCCTGTCACGCCCTTCGTTATGAGTTGGTGGATGAAATACTCCGCTGACTTCCGTTATAGCCGTGCATTCATCGCGAACTTTGAAAATGAAATTCCGGATGAACTGCCGGGACTCTACGGGAGTAATGAGCGACGTAGAGTGCGAGTAAAGTAGAGGAGTGCGAGACGTTATATCCTATCTGCACGATCTTAATACTCGTGCTTAGATAGTTTGATCGCACGGTCGCTTGAAATTGCACAGGCAAACTCGTTTTCACATGTATTTCTCTCGTGTTTTTTACAGAGACATCTGGACAAGGGCAGTGACTTAGCTGAGGCAGCGAGCGCGAGCGGACTCCGCGAGCTCGCGAGGTCCCTCAAGCAGCACCTGCGCGGATTCGGCTCCCGCTTGGAGGACAGACGGGAGTACCTGGAGGACACGTCGAGATGCTGCCTCCTGCAGGATCGCGCTTACGAGTGGGCGCAGGAGGCTCGCTTGGCGAGCGAGAGGAGGTCCCAGCAGTTCCTGATGGCGCGGCCGCCCCTACCGCCCGAACACTTCACCGAGATGATGGCCTTGGCGGAGAAGCTCGGTAACGAAGTCCTTCTGGAGCAATGTCGCATCGCTAGGAACAAGTGCGCGGAGGCCCTCGAGATCGCCAGGACCACGTCCGCGCCTGGAAGTCCCGCGAGGAGAAGATCCTTCGCTGCTTCTGAGTCGCCTTCCTGGGACGATACTTTAGCCAAAAGTAAGACTTTCACTCTCCTTTTCTTTCATTACTTTACCAATCGCCGCGAGGAAGACATGCCATAAACCAGAACTACGTGTTCCAGGAACATCCTGGGATGACAGTGACAGCAGCGCATCTTATGCGTGTCCAATGGAAAGCGTCGGATCAGGTGGTAGCGGTGGTCGGCCGGTGTTGGACAACATCGCTGAGCTTCGAGAGAGCGCAGAGCAACTTCTGGATTGCTCACCACCGCGGACACCACCGCGAAGCCCGGCACCGAGAAGACTTGTTAAGCCGCCAGTGAACTCGCACCTGCATAGATCTGCCAGCATCGCTCCAGGAATGAAGGCGAAAAAGTATGCGCACATGATGCTCGTAATATTACATTTTTGATGTTACTTTGAGATATCGATTCGTGCTTTGTTGCACTTGCCGCAGGCTTATTTTCTTATACAGATTTGAAATTTTTGAAATATATCAGAAATTAATCAACGATGCTAATTAAATGTGAGAGAAAAATTTAATAGAAATGTCTTAATCGGAAGAAATTTATTTAGGGAATGTTTTATGCTTGAAAATGGAATGACAAGTGTCTTTGAAACATATAGTGTCCAATGTTTCAATGTCGCGTCGCTGCATCGTGTAGCGATCCATTGTTTTATCCATAATTCCCGTTATGCCATCGCACTGATTATTATATGATCGCGACGTCGTTAACGAAGAATTTCACCTTGCAGAACAATACTGCTCATAATGAGGGAGATGATACAGACTGAACGAGACTACGTGAAATCCCTCGAGTACATAATAGAGGTAATTGTCACACCATATACACATACATATGCACATACACGTACATAAAATTTATTATTCTCGTGTAATCTTGTAATTCGTTGGCGCGTGCCATATATATAACAATATAAATTTTCTTTGTCAAGAACTACATCCCAGAACTCGTGCGCGAGGACATCCCGCAGGCTCTCCGTGGGCAGAGGAACGTGATCTTTGGAAATGTCGAAAAGATATATGAGTTTCACAGCCAACACTTTCTACGCGAACTGGAGCAATGCGAGCAGTCGCCCATGCTGGTGGGACAGTGTTTCCTCAGACACGTAAGTACATTGATCATCCCCGATAGTCAACGTAGGGGAAAATGAGATGTCACTGTACGAATGAATATTTTGTGCGCAGGAGAAGAAGTTTTACCTTTACGCCTTGTACAATAAGAATAAGCCAAATTCGGATTCGCTGATGGCGGAATACGGCACGAGCTTCTTCAAACAGAAGCAACTGGAGTTGGGGGATAAGATGGACCTGGCCAGCTACTTACTGAAACCGGTCCAGCGAATGGGAAAGTATGCTTTGCTACTTCAGCAGCTAGTCAAAGCCGGCACCGATCTGTCGGAACAATTATCCGGCAAAGAGGAAAAAGAGGAAAAGGAAGACGGCATGAAACCGATGGTCGAGGGCGAAGCGGATTTGAGAGCTGCTGAGCAGATGGTGCGATTCCAACTTCGACATGGGAATGATCTCTTGGCGATGGACTCGCTTCGCGATTGTGACGTATGTAATTCCATAGTAGAAAAATAATAAGAGTGATAGAATTAAATTACTAACTGTATACTGGAATGCATAAACAAATTATGTCATGATAATAATAATTTTTACAAATGTAATCTCTATATAAAACGCAATAACGTTGCTGCTGTAGGTAAATGTAAAAGAGCAAGGCAGATTGCTGCGGCAAAACGAGTTCTTAGTCTGGCAAGGAAAAGGCAAGAAGTGCCTGCGTCAGGTCTTCCTGTTCGAAGATCTTATATTATTCAGCAAGGCAAGAAGATTCCCGGACAGGAAGGTAAGATCTCGCGAATTTCTTCGACTTCGCGTGCGCTTCTATTTACCTTTATTCATTATCTTGCTGGATATTGCTCATACGTATTTCCCTTCTTTCAGAATCTTGATATTTACATCTACAAACACAGCATCAAAACGACGGACATCGGTTTGACTGCTGTCATCGCAGACTCGCCTACGAAGTTCGAGATTTGGTTCCGCAAGAGGAAACCCGGCGACACGTACACGCTGCAATGTGCGAGTGAAGACATCAAGAAGGCCTGGACTGAAGAACTCAGCAACCTTCTGTGGAAACAGGCGCTTCGAAACAGAGGTAATTAATATCTTCTTTGCTTTGCGTCATTTACTTTGAGAAAGGAAATGGCGGAGAATAATTCACGTAATAAATCGTAATTTCTTGCACCTCGTAGAAGTGCGCCTGGCGGAGATGTCAAGCATGGGCATCGGGAATAAGCCGTGCTTAGATATAAGGCCTAGTGCAGATCAAATCAACGATCGCTCTATCAGCGTAGCTCAACTCTCCAAGAGTAAGCACACAGTTTGTGAATTCTGTTTCCTGG
Organism: Ooceraea biroi; assembly: GCF_003672135.1. Taxonomy (NCBI): domain Eukaryota; kingdom Metazoa; phylum Arthropoda; class Insecta; order Hymenoptera; family Formicidae; genus Ooceraea; species Ooceraea biroi. Next base: position 8,081,156 of record NC_039506.1, read on the forward strand.
AACCTATCCGCTTAAGCCGATGATCTCTCGAGTATTAACATAAAACTCTGTTTGCGCAGCACCCAGATTCAGAAACTCCATAGCGGTGTCGATGTCAGAGGAGTCCAACCGTTGCAGCAGAAGGCCGCACAGCGTAATCTCCGTTAGCTCATCCTCGAGCAGCGGTGGCAGCAGCGGCCCGCCCACGACGCTCAATCTTGGATTGGACACGAGTCCACGACCGCATCATCGTAGCACCACATTGAACAGCCAGTGCAGTGTTGGTGAGTGTCGTCCCCGTTCTGACTGTAATATTTAAAAGGAAATTCCATATCAATTTACGCGATACTGACTTGCTTGTTGCAGAAAGTGGTATCATCGCCGATATTTCGATCGTGTCGGACGACGGTGGCGACGGCACCGAGAGAAGCCACTGGAACTCGACTCTGGAGAGTCCCACGTCGCATCTACCTACGACTTCCACCCCTCTGCAGTCGCCAACCAGCGCGACGGCAGCAACGGTCACCCCCGCCTCCTCGACGGACACGAATCTCACGTCTTACGACCAGGACATGTCCATTAATCTGTGAAGCGTTCTCGATGCGCGGGAAACGTCGCGTTCTCGTGACGTTTCTCGTCGATGACCCGTTCGCAAGTTGGCGCGTCGCGATCGCTGAGACGTGACGCGCCTATCTCTCGTCGTGGCATATTTAGTTAGGTGCAAATGAGGTAATATCGTCGCACGCGTACTGTAGCATCTAGAGTGTATATCGCATCCTCGAGGAAACTTAATAGACTTAACGATGTTTAAATGGGAAGAGTACGAAGCCGCATGGAATTCGGTAGATCGCCGCGTTACGCTTAACACGTGTGCCCAGCTACTTGTAATCGCAATGAACATGAACATAGGATTCTTACCTTAGAGAGCTGCGGTACCGAATTTTGACGAGACGCTCGACGTGTCTGAAGTGAATCCGTCTGTGTCTCTATGAAACTATCTTTTGATACGCTTTGAAATCCATAGTGATCTGTGTGATTATACAGCTGTTACTTGGGAGGGCTCGCCTATAATTGACTTCTGAGGTAACGGCAACGTGTATTTTTTTATTCCATCATTGATTTTACTACTACTGTGCTCAAGACGACGCTAGATATTTGATGAATAGCGTTCTACCAAATGTACGGTGTCACATGTCGAGGTATGCTACAGTACTACAATGCGATGTGCACTGGTCGCCATCCTCACTTTCTACATTGGCATTCCTGACGACAGCGAAAAAATCTCGCGAAATTTCCGGTGACTTGTCGACAATTTTATACTTTTATTTATATCATAGTTGATAAAATAGCGATATATCTTGACTCCGCATTGTGTTCGCGCTTGTTGCACTGAGGAAAATGTATCGTCTTTGGGAATGCAAATTTCATATATGCAGGTCGAAGAAGATGTATATTTTCTTTACTTATCACCATTGTCGTGATTATCTTGCGATAATGTATCTGATAAGTTTTGATCATGAATCACATATTCAGGAATGTCAAATTGATGCGCACACATACATACTAATTTGTAACATAATGTAATATCAAAGGTTTATATACGATGTAGCCACAAGTAATATAATCGAGATAGTCCATAATATTATTTCCAACTTTTATATACATATAAATTTTATATATAAAATTTATATATATATAAAATATTCTTTTTTTATGTCAGTCATTTGTAAAACCTTATATCGCCGTCGTAGGTTTAAACATAACTCTGGCCTGTACTCGAAAGCCAAATTTCTTTTTTACGGAGTACTATTACGTTTAAGAAGTAAGAATTGATTTGATATATATACGTGTGGATCAATGTTTTGGAACAGCTTAGAATCAATTATAATGGTAAGCTTGTCTTAAGACAATCCACACTTCATATTCCAACAGTTTTCTTTAATAAATCGGTTAGTTCAACTATGCAGAATCGCTCGTGACGCCTTACCTGCGATAATAGCGATAATTGGAAACGTCTCTTGTAAATGTGAGAGCGTTGAGATACTGTTGGAAACAATTGTATAATTCTTGTGTATTAAGCGATTTTAAACAATTGAAAAGAAAAGAAAGATTAATTACCCGAAATAATTATGCGATTAATTATGCGGATTTTTTTAGCATTTATTAGAACTATTTTATTTTTTGACGCGAGTTAAAACATGAAGCAATTGCAGCAATGGTGTTCGCTGATACGTGATTCTGCATTGTTACACTGCTTCCAAGTAAGTCTGTTAATTAGCCATCCTTATTGCCAAGGTCTGCCAAGGTATCGTAAATATACCTCATGGACAATGACCAAACTGTTTGTTTTATATCTTGAGGACAGAAATCTCAAGTATTTAGAAACGTAGATGTAGATTCATAGAGAGAGAGAGAGTTACAAAGAGTTTTGGCATAATCCGATGCACCCTATTTTATTACGAATTAACATTTAATCGCAATTAACAATTATTTTCAATCAAAAATAATTTTATCTCTGCGTTTATCCTCGACTATAAATTATACGACACGAATATGCCATACACGTATACATCAGTGCACCTGGCTGAGCATCCCGATCTTCGAAAGTGAAATTAAGCGGAAGAAAGTAAACAATTTCTATTTTCCACGAGTCTGTGAATGCGTGTTTGGTGTTGCTTTTGAACTAGGGATGTCGGAATAACAATAATAACAACATAGTACCTTGTAAGAGAGAGAGAAAAATATGCCGATAGTCACTTAATATATATATTACACGTTCTTAGATATTTATTAATATTTTTTTAAATAGAACACCTTAGTCCCTATATAGATTAAGTATATCTCCATTATGAATAAAATGTATATATTACATTTAATAACACGATTATTTCAGTATTGTACCGTGTCTAACACCGATGTATTTTATTACTTGCTAAATATACTGTATTGGGTGCCTTTTGTAGAGAAAAGGATGTCTTGTGAATATTATTACCCCCATTATCTACTAAATTTCCAATCAGAAATTGTCTATCGCAGTAGTTCGTATCGCAGTGTTTCGATCGATTAGTACAATTGCATATCGTGTTGTTTATAGTGTACTTATAGTGTGCTTATCGCCTTGTTTTATAATAATAACTTAATAATATGTGCACGTAAAAATGCTTTCATTTCTATGCGATATGTTGTATATTCCGTAATTTAATAAGCAAGGCATAAGATCACCTCAGTTTTCTGGCATTAATTTTAATGCATTTGCAGACACATATTATATACTCATTAATATATAACATAATGCAAATAAAACAAAAATTCCCGACGACTTAACTGGCAAAGAATTCCTTTATTAGCTCACAACGTTTCGACCATATGGGTTGTGGTCCTTTTCAAGTGAAAAATGCTATAAACAGTATATACGATGTTACAAGAAAAAAAATTTTTGTTTTATTGGTTTTTATCATTACTGGCGTACATAATTATAATTTTGGATAATGCAAATATATAGATTTAAAAAGCATAGATAAATTTTGTTGAACTGCATTTATTAAGTTTCATATTGCAGATATGATCATAACTATGTATTAATTCGTAGGTAATTACAAGAGCGGCTACAACGTATTTGGTAGATGCTGCGAAGCACGATACGATGTTTTTCAATGATTTGAAGCAGTAACAAGGCACAGGAGAAAGGCATACAAAATTGTTTCATAAAAAAGATACTGCCATATCCTTAATGTGATGTTTGCCGTGCGACTAGGACTTGTAAGCCGACTATATACTTACTATTTCCACGAAAATATAATAAAAACAATCAGTAATGTTGCAATACGTTATTAAGTTAGCGCTTATTTCTTAAGAAAGGTACACAGAATAGATTTGTAGACTAGTCAACGTTTTCTTCAGTTATATAAAATTATAAATAGTACGTTATAAGTGTTAAAAGATCGAATTCTCAAATGTATAAAGCTTTGTAAATTTTCCTACAAGTACAAATAAGAAATACGTAGACAGAAGACAACGTGTGCACGCGTGTGCATCTCAGCAGTCTTATAAAATTATACAACGATGCATTTTTTCTTACGTTTAAAATTGATATCACATTCCGACGGAGTCTCGCTTTGTCACAACTGTTTCTTGTCCACCTTCAAATTGTCCGGGCAAGAAACGGATTTCTTGACACTTTTCAGATCAATCTCCGATCTATTCGAATGCGTTTCTGCTTCCCTGTGCGATTCTATCTGTTTCTTTTTCAATAACGATCCTCCTGTGAAACCTGGAAAAAAATATGCCTGGATGCCGTTATCCGTCATTCGTGATAGGTCATGATGGACGACTTGCTTCACCCGTGACTCATGATAATTTCACAATAATGCGACCATGTTATGATTTGGGTTCAATGTCCAATCGATTATACGTAAGAAGACTCACCTAGGATACCACAACCCAGAGCAGCGAGGCCACCGATTTTCATTCCAGCTATCAAGCCTATTGGTCCTCCGATACACGTGCCTATCATAGCGCCTGCTATGGGATAAGCGGCAACTTTGTACCTCGAGGCCTTTACGAGGAACCTTGCGCCTTCGTCCACGTTTACTTGAGCTTCTTCAACATTTGTCACCATATTGTCCACCATTTCCTTGTGATCCTATTTATATATGAAAAATGGAACGAATCTTATATGTTTTACAATTCAATAATAATATACATATGCAACTGCATAGTACACTTCAAAAGCATTCCTATTACATGTATGTGAGAAAATTTAAAGACAAATCTTCTCTGATTATTTTTGAAACCATGTAACTTCAGGCGAAATTGTGTACTCACGTGAACAACCTTATTGAATTCGATAAACAGTTCATGCAACTGCTGCATGTCTCCTTGCAGAGTGTTCCAGACGTGCAGACATGCCTGCTGACGCTGCAGATCTTCCTGTTCGGCTTGCAACTGCACGTAGCTGTCATCAAGTGGATGCATTACTTGTGTGTCTTCATTCTCACTTCTGGGCGTTATGGATGGCGATGTCGGAAAATTCAGCTGCATCTCTACAATTACATACGACTTGTCCATGTTAACTCATCAATTTACGTTCGGCGAAGGAGAATGCCACATGCAGCGTTACACCCTTTACCTAAATACTCCTCGATAGTGCTCATAATGCTCCCTCGCGCGTTTCTCGTTAGTTTGTCAAACTGATCGATGTCTGCGTCGAGAACCTGTGCTCGAAGAGTGTCCATTTGATACAGCAACTCCTTCAACTGCTTGATGATTCGAGAGACGTTTATGTGCTCCTTTCGTACCAACTCCCAGTTGTGCTGATCTTGATACTGCGGAGGCACGGAGTTGCTTGTAAAGGGAGAGCTTCAAAAATGCAAAGTAGAAAACACACCGCGTGTGCTGCTTACCTTCTTAATGTTGTTTTTGTGCCGCTTCAGCACATTCACATGATGCGGAATGGCAACGTTGAAATTGTTGATCTGGATTTCCAGGCGTCTGATGGGCTGCTTGATGGTGAGATTTTCGGGAGAGCTCGACATATTCGCGCGGCAGATTCTCCGTTGATTGCACAACACACCTGTGTTTATTTTGCGACGCGATAGGCTTCGGATGATAAGTAATCGAAATTCGCGCTTTACCTTCCGGTGCTCCTCGAGTTTCTGTTTATGCAGTATTTACAAGGCGAAAAAGCGGTTAACAAGTAAATATTGTTGTGACAATGGCGCTTGTTATCGTGTCGCTAAATTTATATTCATTGCACCCCTGCCCGTGAGGTCAAAATAAACGATCAGCTGTTTGCTGGACTGATATAAACACGCGTACAAAGACCGTCAATGAAACTGAACACTATCGCCATCTGTGATCGAGTCGTGCTTACTTCAGCTACTTAAAGCTTCACCGCATTGCTGCCAGATGACGGGTAATGCACTTAAAGTGGTTCTTTTGAATTGCCTCAAATGAAACTAATGCTAAAATATGAAATTACTTAGAAAATTTATTTATCTCTTTCATTATATCGTACTTATATTCTAAAACGAAAATAGATCTAAAGTTTGTATAACAAAGAACATATCAATTGTCCCGAACAATATAATAATTTTATACTTCTATACAATTTCAGATTTCAAATACACGCGCTTTGTGTCTAGCCCGCCAAAGATACTCCAACTGTGTCAAATAGTGTCAAATAAAAACTGTCAAATTGTTAACGTGACATTTTCTAAAGATATATCGCAATATTAAGCGAAAACTGTCCTTTTAGTTCTTTTTTTACAATTAATAAAGTGCGGGCAGTAGCTGCAAGCTATCGCGCACGCGCGGTCGCGTAAATTCGTCATTGCCGCCATATTTTTGCATCTCGCGCGTCTTGCTGACGAAGTTAGCAAGCGGTTCCGCGTGTCTCGCGTTTGAATTCGAGATTTCGCTTGCTAACAAGTTCGGGAGTGCCGAATAAAGTGCCGCGCGATCGTCCTTGAAGTGCGAATCACGAGTGAGACAGTGAATATAACCGCCTTTCGCCGAATTATCTGATCCGATCCGTTATCTATCCGCGTCGCGAAGTCGCGTGCGCTTAACGATAACCGCGGTGATAACGCGATCAGTGTATCCGTGCAAGCTAATCGTCGCGTGTCTCTCGCGACGTTTTCTCGCCGCATTGTGAGTCGAGCAACGAGGTGTATCAGACGCATTACTTGAATCATCGGACAAGGAAGGTAATTCAGGTAAGGTAAGCAGTATGTAGAAATAATTTGTCGAGTTACTATTATGTAAATCAAGATGGCGAACATGGTGAGATATGAGATGGTTTTGAAGAAGCGAACACTTGCGTCATATATTAATATACACAAGTATAATTGTATATTAATAATAATAATTGTATATTAATGTACACAGTTTATATCTATCACTTAACTCGTAATTCTTAAAAATGTTTATACCTAACTAATTTTTATACTTCAAATGGCATAAATTTTTATTGGATAAAATACATAATCTGTCCTAAAATAATTTATATTAGAGTGTGGCGGAAGGCTGCGGAAATTAAATAAATTTTACGATAGTGGCACGTACGTACGTCAAATTACCACAATTTAATTCACACGCAATTTATTCACGCGAACTAAAAAGATTCGCGATATGAAAGGCACTCGTATAAAGTTCTCGCACTTTTTTATCGCGCGTCTGCCGGAAGTTGCAGACGGCACGCGCGGCATACACACACACGTATAGCCGATGATCAATTATGCGTCACCCCGCGATCCCAACCCTCGCGCACCCATGAGATCCCGATGAGTTTTACGGGGGTCGCCGAATGTACAATTTCGTATGAAACCGGCGGAGGCTTTTGGTAATGAAAAACCGATCGCGACCAAATAGGCTGCCGGGCTGCTGGTGACGTGTAATCGAGTCTTCTCTTCTGTCGCTTCGCCGTGCCACTCGTCCCCGATCCACCCTTCCGGTTTCCCCCCTTCCGTCCATCTCACCCTTGCTGCCATCCCCTGCTTTCTCCCCCGTTCCTTCCTCTTCCCGTGATTCCTCCGGCTTCCATTAGCCGCCATACGTCGTCTACACATCGGAGATCCGTTTTGTCCTGCTTTCGCGCGACCTTTTATTTCAAGCCACCGCATTCAAATTACCGCGGGCTATCTGGATATTCGATCCTTTGACCTTTTGTTGCCGGACGTTTAGAAGCCACTTTTAACATCGCCCAGGATCAGTTCCCCGTCCTGTTGTCTTCCCGTTTTCTGCTACCTAGACGTGATGAAGGTTGGATTTACCATTTTTAGATTAGCTTCGATCAGGTTCAATCGTTCAATGAACAGCCGGTCTCTCGGACACTGATTTATAAAAAAGAAATTAAAAGTTAGATGAAGTTTGGATGGGAAAGGGAGAGGGGGAGCGTTAAATACCCTGTGAGACATGTCTGCTGTTTAAACTGAGTCGGCTCGCGTACCTGGGTTACGTGAAATTAATTATATCTAACATCCATACTGACGACGAGTGCGCTTTGTCTCTTCTCTCGTTCGTTAATTAGGGAATCTGAATCCAGGAGTCTCTAAGGCGCAGACTAGATATAAATTCGGAAGTAGCATTATCTCGTAACAAAGTCACGTGCCTGGCGTCCGAATGCAGGCGTACGCCTAGGGATGGTTGAGAACCGTTCCCGTTCGTTTGCTCAATCGTGCCTTCTCGCACGAAATATTCGCGCAAATCTCTTACGTTTCTCTTTGTTACTGGCGAAATGCACAAGTGTGTTTGGCAACGAGGAAGATTGCAGCCGAAACATACTCCAGATAGAATAAATTTTTATAAGCTAATGTTAGTATTATCTTTTTTTTATGAGTACTTCTGGTATCACTATTAAAAGTATCATAGACGTCAGAAATATTTATTGACAAAATATCTGCGAGCGTTAATTTGTTCCCAATTTAAGGACATGCAGGCTCATATCTTTCGCTAGCGCGCGTTGGATCCGTTCCTAGTTAGTAGGAACCTGCACCGATCTGATTGCAGAGCAACACGCTGCATTCTAATGGGGTAGCGCCTCCTTTTTCCTGTGCATACAAAGGCATTGGCGCACCTTCATCTTTCCTCTTCAATTCCACGCTCGTTCCTCGTTGCTAATTACCTCACCAACAGTCCGATGGCACATTGATCGCGGTCGACAGAAAAAGAAGTATCATAATTTCAACTCATGACTCTACGCTTCATTCGCCTGTGATCGATTATAAACGCACGTTACGCGTATGTCAAAGCAAAGCGAACGAGATGTGTCGCAATAAATTCCACCAAATTGCGCGTGTAATAATTGCACGTACAACTTACATGATGTCCCATAACATGGGATGATTGTACCAAGAAACAGGTTGCACTAGAAAATACGATAATGGCAGTAATATTCATAATAATAACAATAATAGAGATATTGAAGCATGCGCTAAAATTATTTCATACTGCCGGCGACAGCTTCGCGAATAATTTAGTGCACGGTACGGTTACATGGTGAGGCGTTAATGACGCGACATCCGGCCGGAGAGTAATAGCCCGTCCGAATTAATTCTCTCGGCTGTGCTTTTAGCAAAGTGGATTTTATTGCCGTCTTGCTCGCGCGGACGAAGTCGCCCAAATTGTGTAGTTGCGTAACACAGCGCCGTAGTTAAACATTGACCGTTTAACTAATCCTCGTCGCGTAATGTCCCGCTTACCCTCCCCCAACCTACTCGCGGGTGTTCAAATATTTCTCAGCCGTATGCGCCGGGAAACGTACGTATAATTTTGCATCGCCATAACGCCACGTCAATATTGCGGTCACCAAATCAAATTTGTGCCCTGTTACATACACACGCCGGTTAATTAAATAGCATTTATATTTTTTTTATTTTTATTTTTTTTAATACAACGAAACGAGAATGGCTCTAGGTCGAGTTCGATGGCTCGCCATCCGCGTATTATCAGCACCGAAATTTGCGTTCAATTTTTCGGCGCGGAGACTTTTCCCGTTTTCAATAACGAATTTACCATTCTGATCCAAACCGGCGATATTGTGAAATCCAACATAGCGACGTATTTGTGCTATTTGAAGCACATTTCGTCATCTAAAATGAATTCCACCACCCATGCGTGAAATTTCTGGAATAAAGCGTAGATGATTTCGCAGTTTGGGAAATTTTTCATATCAACATTGTTATCACGTTGATTATCGTATCGACGGGATATAATAACATTACTTGCATTCATTATTTCTATTCATTATTTGTATTATATTATTTGTGTTATGGTGTCTCTTTCGATAATCGAATTAACTTCTTCGTTATTGCCTTACCATGACAGATGCGATCGGCCAGAGCCAATAACTAGTTTACTTGTGCATAACGTCGCGACGAGAATATTTTTCTCTTTTTGCAATCACCAACAGGTACGAATATTAACGAATGTTGTCAGTGGCAGACTTCTTGGGATGAAGTTTTCCACGCAATTTTCACGAGGCGAGGCAGTTTCAGCCGATGTGGCTTTAACGTCGTTTGCGACGTAAAACTGATAGGCTCCTATTGAACATAGGGGTTGTATCGGCAGACACAATCCTACATTTTATGAACACAATATTGAAATACTGTTGCGAGAAGAATGAAATATTGTTGCGGCTTATGAGCCGGTTTCTGTCTTCATTCATTTTAACTCCTTATTTATTGAAATATTCCGATATCTGTTGAGCAATTAATTATTTAATCCTGCTTTGAGAGAGAAAGAGAGAGAGAGAGAGAAGATCTATGAGATTTGCTTTTGTCATATTAGTAAGTAGTAACTATTGGTTTTAACGATAAAAATATTTAAGCGTAAAAATTGCAGTTTCTTTTCATTTTGGAAATAATGAAATTAAACGCATAATTGTAAAGCATTCCAGTTCATAGAAATTATTAATACGGTTTTACGCAGAACAATTAATTAAACAAATTGAATTATATTATTTGGGTATATCGTGCATATATTAAATTTAGTATTGACAGAAAAGAACATAAAATCTGTCAGCTGCAGCATGTAATAATATACAGTAATGAATTAGAAATTGGATAATAAAATATATGATTGTTAACATCATGAAAATTTGTGTGTGCATATTTTTTAATTAACACTTTATTATGCATTAGAAACATTGTGTAAACCAATGCATAAGATGCCATTTAAAAATCTTTGCTTGGTTCCTTTAAATAAGTATAATGAGGTCATTCTTATGTCGTATCCTGTTAGCTCATTAAAATGACTTTCGTTAAATATTGAAAAAAGTATTTCGATTTTAATTTAATGGTTTCGTCTCTCTAATTCTTGCATAAAATAAATCCGTAGGCCTCAAATCCACGAACGGTCTATTAGGGGTGCGTTCCGTTTCACGCATATGCGCGCATTTATCTATAATGAATGTTACGTATAATATATATAATGCGCGCATATGCGTGAAACGGAACGCACCCTAGGATAAGATCACTCATGAGATTTAAAAAATTGCTTTCCTTCGTTATGCGATCAGTTTGCTCTTATGTTTTATGCGGCGAGCAAATAGACGGCCGTAGCGCTGTATTCATGAAATTAAATTTAGAACAGACGATCGCTAGGAACCGTTTGCGTGCGCGTCAAGCTGAGCAACAATTTTCAATTGCGCATCACGGCCAGTGGCGATTTCATCAAACTTTTAACGTAAACGCTGGTCCATTAGATTGTTGTAGTTTTTATCTTCGCAACTGGGATCACTGGCGTTGTAATATTTGCCGTACGAAAGGGGGTTACTTCACGACGTTAATAATTCGTGAATTCGCGTCCCATTTTCTTTCTCGTGATCGTGGAGTTTACTTCTGAAAAAATTCGAATAAATGTTTCTTTACTCGATACTCGCCGATAGAGGATAACTCGAATAATTTGCGACGTTTTGGGATAATCGTCCGCTTGCTGCGCCCTTCTGTATCGTCAAGTCAATAAAATATCGCGCATGCTTCTTTTTATCGCGGACGATGAAATTAAATTCTTTTGTCGTGCAATGTTTGCCACGCGTACGTGCACGTGTATATAGCTCGACGCTCCAGATTGCCGCGGCAACTCTTTATCTCTTGATTAATGTACGTCGAGTTACGTGCCGCTATGGTCCTAGACGCTAGATGTGTGGAGTCTCCATAGGAGAACCATCTGCGCTCGTGTAGATATGAACACACATGTATACATACATCCGTTCCATCCTGCTTTTCCTGTCATTTAACGATTTTCTTATTATCCTTTATTGAAACGAATAAGCTTCCAGCAAGCACGAAATGAAACTAATTAGGAAGGAATGCCATTGCGAAACCGTTGGCTCTTGATGACGCCCGTAAAATGTCTCTTTTCTCTCCCTTTCTCTTCCTTCTCTTGTGGTCCGATTGATTTACGTGTCGATTTTATGACTTCCTATAGATGTACAACACGAATCGAGCATGAGAAAAGATGAGTGGTCGTTTAAAAAAGCGTGGGCGACACGACATTGATCCATGATATAATCTATGAAAAATTCGTTACATGTAATAGGAAAATAAATCAATGTAGCAGTAACAATGGTGCCCTATCGCGTAAACAAATCTCGGGCAGAACGTGCGCGTATGCATTTTATGAAATATGGGAAAATTTTAAGGCCATTTATTCTTTTATGTGGCTTCTCTGATATAATTATCGTGCTATTCAAATTTATGAAGCACGAAAGACAGATTGCGCACAGCAGCAGACTATAAATTAAATTATCGATAAAATAAAATACATCGCGAATTGAAAATGTCATTATCATTTTATTCAATTAGGATATTCTGCTATAATGAAAACAGTATTTTTATTATATATAAAGAAACGAAAAGTACATAACATAAAACAGGTTTTATTATTTCTGAAATAAAGTCTTTTTTAAAATAGCTCCTTTTTAATTACACACATTACATCGTACATAAATTCTGAAAATATTCGTTGAAAATATTGCTTTAAATCGGACATTATTATCGTTTTCTCAGCAATCGCGATTTGCATCCTCTGCCACACGAGCGATTGAAAAAAACATTCGCTCGTGCGCTATCGACAGATTATTGGAGCGCCGTGACGGAGTAATATCCGCTCGCTGCCGAGAGCACTTAGCTAGGCCGATCCTGCGCTATTTATTGTGCTTCAAAAACAAATCCACGACAAAAATAGTCGGACCGATCGGCTACGTAAAACTGAAACGTGTATCGAAGAACTGACCGTAACAGGAAATTCTCGATGTCGCATCGGATGAGCGGACTGCATGATCGATCGGACGCGATATGTGTATTGCCAGATCATCAGGATTCGAAAATCGTGGAGCGCGATTTTCCAAGTAAAATTAACGTCTCGCTGTACCGGATGCAACCCATGCAGTTTTTGGGGGATTGTTGCACGTTGATTTCGCATAACACATGATAGCTGTTTTTAATACCAATGAAATTAATCAAATAACAAAAAGGAATAAAAAACTTTACCATTAGGAAATAATTCCGGGTTCCAGATATTCTCATGCATTTTTTTATTTTTCTCCGTTTAAAAATTTATTCAATTTATCAGTTCAGTTTGAATTTTCTATTTCTCAAAAAAGATGTTAAGGGATATATCGACATGTAGTCTTTTATGCATTATATTTTTAATGTGATTAGATATACTGAAGTGATTTATTAATGTCTTATTGTGATATGACTGAGTTTAAATAAATAAGAATGAAATGATAACTTTCATCTCCCTTCATCTAATAATCGATATTTCATAATGTCCGATTAAAAAAGCGAATTTTTCTCACAATGTTAATTTATGTTGGATGTATACTTGTTCTGTCTTATACTAGCAAATCGATACCGCCATGAAACGCTCTCGTACTTTGCTTTATCGATTTCCTCTCATGTATTCTGCGAGGAATCGTCCAGCTTATCAATGATAAGACAATTGTATTGAGTAAATAACAGTATGCAGCTCGGAATGCGCGTTGACGAGGAGGGAGCTACGGATAGGTGGTATAGTCTCTCTGATGATGTCTCGGAGATTCGATTACATAGCGTTTGCATCCAGATGTCGCATCGTATCAGTAGAGAAGGAAGATAGCAACTCTGTTCACCAATGCATGTCGAAATAACATTCTTTCTCAGGACATTTATGCGCATTGTATCCATTGATAACAAGAATAATCCTCGAAACGCTGCCAGCAAATATGTATTCTTGTCATGTACATGTTGCTTGTAATAGAATCATCAAATTCTCGAATTTTGTACTAGGACAATAATTAAAATTAAAATAGAAATATAGCATAAAGAATGAGAATTATATAAAATATCATGTCATCTGGTTTTTTGGTGATCAACTTTTTTTTCGAGAAATCGGAGTTGTTCTTGGTGGAGCTACTTCCTCTTGAACACCCTCGTCTCTTAATCGGTGGAGAGAAAAGTAACGCAAAGTTTTCACGCGTTGCGTTATACAAAACGAGACTTTTCCATATATGTTAAATGTCAGGTGGTGCCGTTGCCCGTTCCGTCTATAGAGAGAAACACGACAAGTCGAGAAAATTCGAAGGGTGGGCCTTACCCGATACTGGTTAAGTTTCTTCTCGGGCGCCGAGCAAGCTAGCGCTGCGCAACGAGGAGTGAGGGTGCGGGGGAGGTAGCAGCCCTAGCCGCGCGCACGGCTTGTGAAATTATTTCCTCCGCGAACTGAGAAACTTTTATCCAATATCCACGGTAGCATCTGGCATCAAACGGCTCGGCGCGCGCGTGTCTCTATGGGGGTTTCAGAAAATGTTCACCGGCACGGGGAAAAAGAGCAGGGCCGAATAAGAGGGAGAACTGACAATAAACTGCATATCCTATTGCCTTCTAATTGAATCTTAGGGCACGGATAGTATCTGTGCGGGTACTGAACCCTGGCACACGACGCGAGACATCATTTCGCACTTCGGGGTGAGTTTATGGGTTCCATTAACTGATCGATGATTGCCATCGACATTCTCTCGAGCACGGAGACCTTGGTCCATCAAGATGTGGAGATAAGATCATTGGGGTAGCCAATAAACACTACGAATAAACAATTTTATCTCTCATATATTTTTATTTTATACCTACAATGAATATCGTAAGTATTTGATTTTAATTTTCTTTGTATCCGCGTAATAATATATGATGGAATTGATATTCAGAAATTGCAAATTTTGCAATTCCTTTTCTTTTCTTTTTTTGTGTAAAAGCGATTGTATGGATGATAAGTTATGAAGGTGCAATTTTTGTTCAGCGAATACTGGACAACGGACTTTGTTTAAATCGAGAAAAAAGCAATTATATTTCTGAATTTGCTCTCTCCTGCGTCATCCGAATATATTGGAAACAAAAGTGAAGGTGGCCTTCTTTCGTTATTGGTGGAATATTTATTTTTTGTCTGATAATAGATTTTTCACCCTTTACACATGCAGCGATACGTGTATGTCTGAATATGCCGACCTAGTTCGGCTTGCGGGATTGTTGGCTCTCTCGCAATGCAGGACGGTCGATTTATCGTTTGATTAAAAAAAGTTAACCGAACTTTCTGATAGCTTTGATGCAAGTGAATGGTCAATTTGTTTGATTTCCATTGTCGATATGTAGTTGCTGTATCATATTTATTGCTGCACATGTAATCTCCCGTCGTGTCTCCGTGTGCGCGTGTACATAATAATGTCCGCTATTTTGTATGTTAGGGACATTTTGTCATGATTAGTTTTATATCCTAAATTTACGTATGAATGAACAATATCATATAACTTTACATGAAAATTTATTGTCAATCGGTGCTTCAGAACTTTTCCGATAAAACGATAACAGCAGAATTTTCGAGATTCCATGTCATCGTAAAAAGTGGAAACTCATCGTTGATCCGTTGTGCACGATGTGTAGCAATAATTTTGTTTATAGCACTTGTCTTTTTACGATATTGAGAATTATCGTCAATTTTTACAATACTGTCGTGTGCGAGAGTCCTTCATAATGTACTATACCGCGAGGATACAGGGTTGGATGGGAGGGATGGAAGGAAGAGAGTGATGTGATTCCAAGATTTTATTGCCACTTCTGGCGTATAGAGGAATAATGACGACACTGCATTAAATTTCACGACTACGGTAGAAAGTAGCGGGATCAAATGGAACGACGCTTTGTTGCGCGCATCTTAATTGGCTCCTCGCTCCTAACGAAGTAGTAGGATTTAATTTATGTCGCACGCTCAGAGCTACCTTTCTCACCGTCAATAATTCACAGATGGACTTTTAGAGAATAACGCGAGGCGCGCTCGGCCGTGCAACTTCCAAGTTAAAGCACAATGTAAAATTCAGTTAATCTCTTAGATAGAACATCGGTGTGAGCTCACGAATTTAACATGCATTGCATTAAGGCGCACGCAATGGGACGGCCGCTTTAAGCTCTTGAGTTTTTCCGCATACTAGCAGCTGCAATCTGCGGACGAAGAGACCTTTTTGCCACGCGCGACGCCCTTAACGGCAAATGACAAAAAGGTCTGTTCGTATCGCGTAATAATATCGCGCCCGCCTCACTTCTCGCCATTGGCTCTTCCCCTTTTGTCCCTCGATGAAACTGCGATAGCCCCAAGGTACGCCGCACAATGAAGCTTTATTTCTTCTTCATATTATATATATATATATATGTACACACACACACACACACACACACACACACACACACACACACACACACACACACAGAGTAAAACCGCGCGCGCGCTTTATTAGTCGTCATGTATTTTGGTGCGTTGCCCTCCGTCAACCCAGTTTAGTCGCGAATCGAGAAGGACGAGGGGATGTTCTTCCTTCCTTTTTTCCATATGAAACAAAAATTGCAGTGTCGATTTTTATTTCACGGTAGTCGTCCACGAACGAGGATAAAAAGAGGAAAAAAAAGAAAAAAACAATATCGTATTGTTGCCAAAGCGGACGTAGCCGGCCCTACGGATACATACGCGTCGCTAAAATAGCATTTCCTCAGTTTCAAAAGAATTGTCGGAAATTGTTACAGCTGCAACATTTGCGAATCGTATGATTGAAGTCCTACCTTCGAATGCACATTTGCACAGTATTTGTACGTAATAAAGAAAATACTTTTCGCAATTAATAATGATTTCGATTCTTTCCACATGTGTGTGATGAATTGAAACAGAATCGATAATACTTCGTGATTCACCGCTTCACTTTTAGATGCCAAGCGTATATTATTATTGTTTTAGAGAGATCTCCATTAAAAAAATTTTATAATTAACAATTTTTTAATCAGAAAGAGAGAGAGAGAGTGTATTAATGTATTTATTTTAGCTTAATTGAGATTATTTCGTATTATACTGTTTACACATGACTTCGATATCTTGTACGATTCATCCTATATCTATTTCACAAGCTTCTCATCTTGAATATACGTGGGTAGGATTTGGGGTTGTCGTCCTATCACTTGGTCGAATCCTTCGAGCTAGTTATATAGAGGAACGGGATATATATGCTGAATACGTCTTGCAATGCCTACCAATGCTGGAATTTGCCATCCGTTAGTATTCACGCTGCTTCGATATGTGCAGCGTATTGATTACATGCCGTGTAGCGTCTAAGACATATAGAGAAACAGGCAGTAATGTCCGTATCCATAATAATACTCCACCTCACTGTTGTTTTGCTCATATTCTTATTCATAACCGACAGCTTCTGAAATCATCGTTGAACGAAATTGATTTGTTGAAATTGAATGGATGAATGTATCCAGTACATCTCTACCGGAATGATTTAATTCTCGCGCTTGTCTGACGATACTTGTCGATAATATTTCATAGTATCGACGATTCTTCGATAAAAAAAGCCGGATAAGTAAGGCAACGGGAAACTGCGAGGGCGCCATTATAAATCCTGTCGCATGGTGGAAGCTGTAAAGATACGAAGAATGGAGAAACACAGAGTCAAAGCGGCGGAGGGAAAGGGGGAGGGGTGGACCAAGATGGAATGAAAGAGGGAAAGAAGAAGCCGAGATAAATGCGGAAGCGAGCTGCCGTAAACCGGTCGAGAAATAAAAAGGTCGTTCCTCGGCTCGTGGCCCAGATCGTTTCGCAATGGGGATTACCTACGGCACGTCATATAAAATGGCCGAAGCCATCCCTCACGCGTATTTTCAACATACTCTGGAATCGCCCCTTACCTCGAGGAACGAGAGGAAGATGAAAGATCCTGCTTGCTTAGCCCCTCCAGCGGCATCGCGTGGTGAACGATTAAGCGTCCTAACAAAGATATCATTGACGGCGCTATTTAATTTAGCGTGCGGCGCGTGAATTTACGGAATTCTCTTAACTGTGCATGGCCTATCAATTAATTGGAGAAATCATAATTGTCGACGGTAGTCACGAATACCTTCCATGACTGTTATTCTCGTTAATTAGGCAATTAGATTTTTATCAAAGTGCCATTCACTGTATGTATATTTTATCGAAATCAAAGCAATTTCGTGCCAATCGTGCGACAATGTAATCAGTAATATTTATTAACAATGCTATAATAAAATAGTTATTTACGTGATCACTAATTAATTTCTAATGATAGCGAATTACACTCTAGGAGGAGATTAAACATATTTCTTCACAGTTTTATCAATATATTAATAATGTGTATCACGCAGATAGAATCATCTTATGATGTCTACAACTTAGGATTTTTATTTCGCAAAGGCTTATTTATTTATTGATATCTTTAAGCAACGGATACGTGTTCCGTTTTTTGAGTTTTTTGGGTTATGCAACTATTATTGAGTTGCATTTAATGGTTCGCGTAATTCGCACTAATTCGGTAAATAAGTCTTCCTTGAATATCAAACGTGGTAACGCTATAAGACAGGATACGCCAGGACGTAAACGCGAACTATTGCTTTCCAGATTAGGCTTGGATGCACGTTCACCTCCTTAGTGTCAAACTACCTAATCTAATGCAGCGGCGGTTTCCTTGGAGGATTCATGAAACTGAAGTTCACCTTGCTGCTGCGGTAATTATTGCCCGCGGCGATATAAAGCAAAGCACGTATTGTTACGGTTATAGACTGCGCCTGTACGCATATTAGCCGTGACGTATCGCGGAATTCGCGGTAATACGGCGGTCGCTAAGTTTGAAAGCATTTCGCTGTTTTGTGCAATTTAATGTCATTAACGCGCGGATGATATATGACTTTCCCCCGAATCAGCGATCACCGAAAGCTCATCGACGCTTCCGGAACGTACGAATCAATTATGCATATCTATATGCATGTCCGCGACGCAATCGCACGGACATGAATATTGGCGTTAGAGCCATATGGCCATAAGTATATATATACTATTACATCAATTACTTTGTAATAGAGTATTGGAAAAATGAGCCCATATATAATTTTATAAATGTTTACCGTTGCTTCCAATCATCGGCATCCAGCACATTATCTTCTAATGTAGTACTTGTTTGAAATTACGTAATATGTTACGACCTATTTCGGTTGAGGAGATTACTTCTTGTCTTAATCTCAGTTAAGCTCCTTCGTTCGGCGCCTTATTGGAAGCTATAAAACGACAAGTCAACATTATCGGCTGCAACGGCAATCTTTCTCTTAATCTCTGACAGACCGTTCCGCCACCGCACATTGCCGTTGTACGCCGTAAAACGTTAGGCGCAGCGTTGCATTTCACGGTGCTACGTTTAGCAGACTGTAAACTACAACTTTATTCTCCGAACTTTTTATAGTTGCTGGTGAAGCGCTCGGTCATAAATAATCTTTTACTATAGGCCCTGGACGTAACGCACGAGAGTTATTTGTTCAATTTATCTCGTTTGACGTCTTTGACTTGCGCAACAGTGATCTGAAAAAGTCGCATAAAAACAAAAATAAGAAAGTAGCCATTACGAATAAGCTGATGGCAATTATAAATTTATGCTTTGGAAAATTGGCTATCACGTAATGCATTTCTATAGAACCGTACTTTTTAAGTATAACATGATACAGAGATTATAAAATAACGTAATATTAGTAAAATTCCTGATGTAATTAGAAACTCAATATAGAAATTCTAATATTGATTCAAAATTTTATAAAGTTACGTATAACTTGAAGTTTTTTGATGCTCGGAAATTAACGTTCGACATCTCAGAGATTTCCAGTTTGAATTTCGGCATCCCCCCGAGCTTAAAGCTGATTCTCGATGTGTCAAATGCTACAGCGATGAAATTCAGCGGCTCCATCATGCAAGAAAAATTTTTCGATGTCTCTCAGTGGTTGCTATTATTGAATACAGGTTTCAGTACTTCGAGTGTATGAACTTCGAATACATGACGTTGAAAATAATGATCTTTTCCTCGAATGTTGCGTTATTTCTAATTACATTTAGAAACTGTGATAGACTGCCGGCTATTTGTTTTCCGCTGGGTGATCGATATCAGTTTCGCACTTATGATACTTTATAACATGTGCATTGATATCTGCAAACAATGGCGCAATACTATTTGTTGGTGAATTTATCGTGCAGTAATTCATAATCATTTCGAGCAAAACGTCCGCATGCCGGAATTATAAATGTCGCTTTGCACGCTTCATGAATATGAATTATCCTCTTGAACATAATGCGGGATTAGGATCTTGTTAATAAAACCGTTTTGTTCATTTCGCTGGAATATAAATACAATAGTTTTTGATACGCACAAAAAGCATCAAAAAGCATATTGTTTCTTTCCAATATTTTCCGCACTTGGCGTCTAGCCAAACTGATTGCACATCTCATTTTTATATTTATTAGATATGAATAATTAATTCATTTTCTATATGTATAGATTTTATGTCTATACGCATATAGTTGTATGTTTTAATCGCTCACAGCTCAATAATTTTTACTGTCTTGACATTCCTTTTAGTTTTTTACTAAGAAAAAAATTATTTCTAAAATGGAGTCAAAGAACCTATCATTATCTATTACAGGAATATCCACTTGGAGTACCTCATAATCCATTTAATACCCGAATGATTTCACGTAAACCGATCGTTTGCCTGTTCGATATGCAGCGAGAATGTACGGGAGATAATTAAGGCGCAGTTGGGGGAGGGAAAGTGTGATTGTATCATATAATTTCAATAACGTAATCGCGATTGGCTCCAGAAATACTCGGCTCGTTGCTGATCCGCAGAGTTAGCGTAAACATTCGATACTTTCCGCAGATGCTGGTAAAGCTAACGCGATCCTTCCGTTGAGCGATACGATAAGCGCGGGTAAGTGGCGCTCTCCGTAGAAGCTTCGAAATTAATTCCAGGGAAGAACCCCTTCGTCGTCGCTCGCCCTTGCCCCGCTTGCCCACCTCAGCCTTGCGCAAACACACGGGCAGAGCGGTCTGACGGATATAGTCTGGGCTAAACTAACCCGGCCTAACCCAACCTAACGCAAAGCGCCGAGGTTGTCCCTCTCACCGCGTGCAAGGTGCAGCCTACCGTCTATCTGAAGCTGCCACGAACCACCAGGAACGAGATATCAGCCAGGGAACAATTCCAATCAATTTGAGGTGGATGTATTCGTCCGACCCCAACCCCTTCTAACCATCCTGCCGGCCCACCCCCTTCGGGGCCGCTGTACCTCACACGCTGGTTGTTCGCGAACCCGGCCGATATGACGAGAGCATTACATTCAAGGGTCCCGGCGCTAGGTATATGTACTGTATACGTATAATAGACCACGAATCGGGATACCATTGGAACAATCGGATTTGTCGTCGGTCGCGCGGCCTCGTGGAAGGCCCCCTTCGAATAGTTAACCGGTTTGTTGACCGTGGAGATACAGACGTATGGGCGATACGCGGCAGGTTGGAAAGCTACTGGATTAAGTTGGGAACTTTGGTAGGACTTTGAGTTCTCCCTTAACCGAGGACAAATATCGGCCCAGACGAGATTCTGATATTTCATATGCTCAATATCTGCAATATTGCCGTCTAGTATCGAGCGTTTCGCTGTCACTGTACCACTCAAAAGTACTTGTGTTCGTGACGTTAATAATTACGTGCAATTATTCGAAATCTGCAATTTTTTATTTATTTTATTTGGTGAAAGATATTTCTTTCACACGTTGTCTTCATAAATTCATTTAACATGGGTCAGTCTCTTGATCGATTATCTTTATGTATATCGTGAGTCATAATTTTAATTTGAAAATAAAATTTTCTCTTGACACGAATTGCCATATGTGCATTCTGATTATACGAGATAAGAGTGATGGTAAAATAACGTTTGCACAGCCACTGCAACCGATAGAAGTGATTTTATCGTGTTATAAATGTTATACGGGTACCATTCGAGTCCTTCGTCCGCCTCGACGTCGGCGAATGAGGCGTCCGTCGCCGTCTAGTGCCATCGAGAGAAAGTGCTCGTAGAGGAAGCGATATGCGTATGCACGCTCGTAAATCACGATGTTTAACATCCATCTAGTTGGTGCCGTTAAACTAGTCGCTACATATCAAGCGATAAAATATTTACGCCCACCATAGAGCGGAGCCGCGCCGATCGTGCCGTCGCGGGGTGCTCCGGATTGGCTCCGA
The DNA here is from genome assembly GCF_003672135.1 of Ooceraea biroi. Lineage (NCBI taxonomy): Eukaryota > Metazoa > Arthropoda > Insecta > Hymenoptera > Formicidae > Ooceraea > Ooceraea biroi. Next base: position 8,103,228 of record NC_039506.1, read on the forward strand.
AATTGGCGTTCGATCCGCCGAGATCCACGAAAAGTTAGGGCCATTTGCGAGTCACTATGCGTATACCCGTGTCTTGTTGCGCTCGCGTCAACGCACATACACGCACGCACGTATATATATATATATAGACATACATGCACCACACGTGCATAGCACGTGTGGCACGCTCACAGGCGCGCGCACCCTCAAGTTTTCATGGTACAGCTGCTTTTTCCGGAGCCACGAAACCTTGTATACGATCCGGCTGTATGCGTTACGATGGCCGCGCGCGGCATACCGGTGCGAAGGCGGTCTTTAATTCAAGGAAGCACGTGCCCGGCGTAAAGCCCGAGACCATTATGTGGCCTGAGGCAGGAGGAATAGCGAAGAGGGAAAGGGCGGATTGTAGCGTAGCACTTCGTATACAGTAAAATTGTAGTGACTACCACGGCGGCAACGACGACGAGTACAAGGACGATGACGACGACGACGACGACGATGTCCTCCGTTCCGATCCGACAGCGTGACTTCGATTTTCGATACTCCGGGACTTCTTTGTGCGCCGCGACGGGTTTGAAACGGACTGTGAATTTACAAATATACGAGCGGCAGCGAGTAAGAAAAAAGGATTACGGGTCAACGGGGAGCAGAGAAGTCTCGGTGGTAGAAGAGGTACCAGGAGAACGTTAGGTATATAAGCCAGGAGAGGACTTAAATAATCAATCGCCCAACGGAAGACTGCTGCCTGTGGGTAAAAGCCTATAGAGCAGGTTCTTGGGCCAAGTGTTTGCGCACCCTTCGTTTCTGCCTTACCTTCGCGTCCTCTTTCTTCGAGATCGTCCCTCTCCGTGCTCTTTAATACAACTCCGTTTCTTCGTCCTCGGACTAACACCTTCAACAGCGTCCTCATCGCGTTCACGTTCTACTCCAGAAGAGGTTGCCTGCACACAAAGAGACCTCGAAGTTGAGTTTTATGGCCAAGAAGGTCAACTTACTTGGTTTATGAGAGTGACCCTACCATCTACTGTCCTTCGTAAATTCTACCCGATCGTCGTCTTGCCGTCTTCGACGCACTCCACGAGAGATGAGGATTCAGTTTCTTAATGGTTTGGTGGTTTTATTGAATTTTCTGCAGGATGCTGTTCAATAATTCGATTCTCGTTTTAGCTCGCGTTTGCTTTTTCGATTTTATTAAATGTATAAAAACTTGTATGCATTGAGAAATCTTGATATCTGTCTTTCACATGCTTAGTGAGGCTCTCTCTGTCTTCATATGCTGTCATCATAATTCACAAAGGAACTCTTACTTAAAAAAAAACTTCATCGAACATTATGTAAAAAAAAGACAACTTGTACAAGCGAGCATCCTAGTTACTTGCTGTGAAACACCAGTCTTGTTAGCTGTGCACGGTTCAAGAAATTTCCTTGGTATAAAAAGATCAAGAATGGAACTATAAGATCCGGCTAATGTTTGGCGAATGCCGCGCGGAACTGCCTCTACTCGCAATTAGGAATACCAGTAGTGGATGCTGCGAGGCACTAAATGCCATTTGTGTTACGCGAGAGTCGGACACGATTCCAAACTGGCGATTAGAGATTTCAATTCGTGTGCTGCGTTCGCGCCGTTCGTTAAGAGCGGAATTAACGCGCGGCGTAATCGCGCGAGGAGGGCGCGAGGGCTCGTCCGGCGGGACAACGGGAAGGGACAAAGACGCCGACAAAGGGGGATGGGTTAATTCTGCATGGCGCGTGGGTTAATTTGGAAAACGTGCTTCCCGGATTGTTGCTATGGAAATGGGAACGTTCGTCCTCACGTTCCCTTATTCTCAGAGTACGACTTAATCTCGAGGCGAAAGAGAGAGATAAAGGTAGCAAGCGGTGGCGAAAGTGGAGAGAAGAGGAGAACCGACCGTCGCAGTTAACCGTGCAAGCGTAGCGCGCGAGGGTAATAGCAAAGATCTGCGAGAAGCGGAGGGAAAGGACGCGAGAATGAGAGAGAACAGGAGAAAGGGAAGGACGGAGGAGGTAAGCCGAATGGAAAAGCAAGTTTAGGAGAGGAAGCTGCGAGTATCCGGACTGGATGATACTGAAGAGGAAAACGGAGAGAAAGGAGAGAATAACGTCACGTACACGGTGCGCTAAGAGCACGTTCTTCACCCGTTCTGGTTGCTCGAGTGTATTAATCTAGCACGAGAAAAAGAAGAAGCCCTTTTGCCCCTTGTACTTTTCACGGCGGAATGTAACCGGACCCTTGATAATCTTCGACGCGCTGTTATTGCTACGCCGGTGCGCGAATAAAGTAATATCCCCGCTAATGCTCGTAACGTCACGCATCCCTCAATTACGCCCGTAGAATTTTTATTAGCGCGTTCGTGTCTACATTACGCAATGATGCCCGGTGCCGTCGTCGATGTCATTTCATCGTGCATCTTGCATCTACTTAAACCGGGATATAATGAGAGGAGTGCTCTTTCCAATATATTTTTTTCATAAGCAATGAGGGATACAAAAAGCGTAACGCTCAGATATACCTCAGACAGTAAGAAAAATTGTCTTTCCAATCGTGCGTCCTGCGTAAATAGCATAAGTTGCTCATCTGTAGAGTTGTACATAACATATAATGAAATACATTACAAGATAAACGTTTCTACTATCCAGAAATAAGAAATATTACTGTGAACTATATTATTATAATATAAATACATACAGTAGAATTTGTCCGATAATTTGCTCTCGTTAATTAGTTAATAACGTGTACATTTCGGAGAAACAACGTGAAATTTTTATGCTAATCTCATCTCGTCATCGCAACGTACGAGAACCGACGCTTTCATGGTGACGGTACAGTGCATGAGAATTAAATCTTGCACGCTTATCGCGATTTATCTAGCAAGCGCTAAAAAAAAAAGAGAAGAAGAAACTTGGATGTTGGTTCCTGCAAACCTGAGTCGAGAAAATGCCGCTCGCTGCAGGTAACTGCATGCAGTGCATCAGCCATGAAAAAACTGCGTTACATTATGTTTGCACGCAGGATCAGACCGAAATCCGCTATATCGCAGTGGCCGCACTTATGGCAAGTTTTATTTACACGCGCATACGACGTGACGTCCGCCTCTGCATGAAACAGCAGGGCGAAGGGTGTGTTTTCTCGCATAACTCTTACCGCTTAGGGTGACAAATAGCCATGCAACGTTCGTGCGTGCACGGACAACGATAAGACGGGCCGAAATTTAAGGGCGAACTCAGAGCGATGCTTTGAGGGTGAGGCTTCCTCATGTGGTCTCGTTAGACGCTGAAATAAATTTATATGCGTGAATCTTAATGCCTTTTCGCGCATTAATAGCTTGTACATGTAAAAGTAAATTTGATCAATGCATTATAAAAAGAATACTATACTGTACTATACTGTCTTCGATATTATAGCATCCTCTTCGTTAATGAGAATAATAAAATAAATTATTTATATTGGATTGTAACATATCTGTATCGTGTATTTAGTGTATTTTTAACGAATGATTGTTACAACCCAATATTGTAGAATCTCTTTCTCTATCGCGTGAATAATAATAGTATGACCTTATACAGGGTGAGGCACCTAAAACAGGCCACCTGAATATCTCGGCTGTTATTGGTGATAGAAAAAAATGTGTCAGACCAAACTTGCATGGTTTCGAGGGACACATAATTTGTTCTAAATAGTTTTTTATTAGGTCATATGAAGGTCAACTTCGTTTTTTTAAATGGTATATGTTTTTTTACGTACCATCTAGTAGACGTTTGAAGATGCGTACATTGATCTACGGGTCAAAATCATTCAAGGTCACTGAAGGCCAACTGCAAGGGAAAATAATTTACTTTATATTGCCTAAAGTTCTCTGCTATTAAAAATACTGTAAACTCAGAAATTAAAAAGTTCTAGCCCTTAGAAATTTTTTCTTTTTCCGCGAAGTTCTGAGTTGTTGATATCCTTATTTTTTATATTGCCTAGAGTTCTCTGCTTTTGAAAATACCGTAAACTCAGAAATGAAAATGTTCTAGCACTTCGAAATTTTAGCCTTCAGTGACCTTGAATGATTTTGACCCGTAGATCAATGTGCGCATCTTCAAACGCTCTACTAGATGGTACGTAAAAAAACATATCATACCATTTAAAAAAACGAAGTTGACCTTCATATGACCTAATAAAAAACTATTTAGAACAAATTATGTGTCCCTCGAAACCATGCAAGTTTGGTCTAACACATTTCTTTCTATCACCAATAACAGCTGAGATATTCAGGTGGCCTGTTTTAGGTGCCTCACCCTGTATATTAGGCGAGATTCTATATACATATATACACTGCAAAACATGTCCACTTTAAATTCCGCGAAACTATAACGGAAAAAAAGTTATTTTTTTCCGCTTTAACTTGTAAGTGTGAAATTAAAGCGGAATCATTGCGAGTTGTCATAGTTACGTTATTTTCGTCCGCTTTAAATATGTATGACCGAAATCGTAACCGATGATCACATCCTTTATAATATCCGTTATAATGCTAGATTTAAAGCAGACGAAAATAACGTAACTATGGCAACTCGCAATATAGCAGCAGTATGTATATATGATTCCGCTTTAATTTCACACTTACAAGTTAAAGCGGAAAAAAATGACTTTTTTTCCGTTATAGTTAAAGTGGACATGTTTTGCAGTGTAACAAATTTCTTCCATAATTTCGATTTTATATTTTACAAATAAAACTTCCCTATAGAATCCCTATAGAACTTTAAATTTCAGACGTATTCAGACGTGTTTTAATGACGTGTCCAAGTCTGTTAAGGAAACTGAGATATTAATGTCATTCTAATATACAACTGTTTGTATCATCATTTCTGTGTCTGTCCGTCACCATCGAGAGAACGCCAGGTATCGATTCTTGTAGTCGAAAAACCTACGTTTGCGCCATTTTTGCTTGCTTTTTCATCGATGCACTCGACGATATCCCAAAAGCGGGCTCCTGGAATCGCGAGTGACGTAAACGCGGGGTGACTTTTCTATCCCGCGTACGGAGCTCATCGCCGATATTATTGCTCTGCCCGAAACGTCGCGGCACTGTAAATATCAGTACACGCGATGGTAGAAAATACTTTTCGACCCGGCAATAAACCGAGTGCTCGTCGGCCAGAGCGGATCGTAAATGCAATAGAGCCGCAGGAGCGGCCGTTTCGAGTTCGATCGAGAGAGGGTAGTATCGCGCACACACGCACGCGTGCAACACGCGTCATATACACCCTGCGTGAGGTGTGCGCGCGAGCAGCGAATTTTGGAATCGCGTTTCAGCTATCTTGCCGCGAATCATAATTGCTGTCGACCGAGCAAGAGGAGAGAACCGAGATAGAACTTAACTGCTAATGTATGTATGGCGCAACCAGTTCCGATAATCATAACGTGCAAATTCTGATACGCGCGTTCAGAGAGACGATGTTCGCCGGGGCATTTAAGGAACTGGTTTTTTTCGCCCCCGACGCACCGACCGGTTACGCAAATATTTTTCATCCATTTCGCGCCCTCGTTAATATTCCGCGCGCTATTAGCATTAATATTAGCGTTAATATTAGCATTCTTTCCCGTATTGCTTCCCCGGCATCGATGTAGACGGACATCGCGCGATCATGGCTTGCAAAATGCATTATTCCACGTCGTACGTACACGAATATTTAATCAAGATGTTACAAAAGCAGACGTGCGCGATTGGATTCGTTCACTAATACATCGCGGATCAGCAGTAGAATTTCTGCAGCTCAATTTTTGTCTCGAAAGCTGAGGGAGCTCGTTTTGTAGCTCGTTAACAGATAATCAGCTACCCGCTTGTCAAAGGAGACAACGTGGCGTTACAGCCACAAAGTTTACGGGATGCTAATGTTTTTTGCATCGCCGATATGCTATTCTACGCAATTAACGGGCGAGATTTATCCCGCATCGCGTTAAAACGCATTCAACAGCCGGCTAGACAAATCGTTTCTCTCCTCGTCTCTCGCGCGAACACGGCGCATTCTGCAGGCGCGTTCCTGTCTCCAATTTCGCACGTGCAATTCTGCTTTTTGCGTCGAAATCACTTACGAGTTACGCACTTGGCCGTGCGAGTAATCTGATTTGTTGTACCCTCCGACTAGAGCGAGCGCTGTGAACAAGCACTCGTTACCAGACGCTGATGATCATAGATTACTGACTGAGCACACTTGCGTCGATTTCAGTTTGCGCGCACGAGCCATCGAAAAGCACTTTATACATCGCCGTTTCTCTCTCTCTCTCTCTCTCTCGTCTACTACACATACACATACATTCGCGTGTGCGAATACCTGTTCGCCGACTGAGTTCGGAATTTCAACGCTCTCGTAACCTACTCTACAAATACTACAGAGCGAGTCGCTGGAGGAGAGATAAAGCGATTGTTATCTTGTGTACGCTAAATAATCGCGTTGCCTCGCGTGTACACGCGCGCGCCGATCGAACGTTCAATCGGCGTCAAAGGTGTCGCGCAAAAGTTAAACCCGATTCGTTTAGCGGATAAACAATCGCATCGCGCAAAAAAGCGTGATGCGACGCGACGCGCGAAATCGTTTTATTCGTTATTGGTGGTCGCGCGCGAATTTATCGTACGCGTTCTCGGCCGGGACACTCGCGCGCTCGCGATCGTAATTTCCTTCGCGCGCGGCCGAAAATATTGGGCGGTTACGCGTTACGTGGAGCTGGCGGTGACTTCCGGCGTGACGATAAATAAATTATTGATCGCCGATCGCGAAATTATATGAGGTAATCATTAATGGGCTTGCAATAGCACGTTGCTCGCAATCACGTTCGAGTTTCATTGTTTGCGGAGCACAATCGTCCCGCGACATTAATTAATGCGTCGACGGCATACACACGCGATTAGCATTATTAATGCAGGACGGCCGTGCGCGCGGCGCGCAATAAACGATTGTCTAGGTCGTAATGCAGGATTCCCGATTCGCGCGCAATGCAAACTTTATCGTCGCGCGTTACGCCCGCGGTGGCTACGCGGGACGGGGAGACACCGACTCGAAAATTTAGGGATTTACATGGGCCACGCAAAAACCACCCTCGCGCGGGAGTCAAAGCGCAGTCAAAGAAGGTTAATTAATCGAGCCGCTTTTTGTATCGTCGAGCAGTTATATATCGCGGGAAATCCATTCGCGACACTGCATTAGAGCGATTATTCACGAGGAGATACTGGTTCCAAAACGCGCCGGTTTCGTGTAATCTCCTCTGGGACTAACGAAAAAAAAGAGTTTTACTCGGGAAAAACATTTCATGTTTAATATCGTGTTATTAATAGCCGCGTGTTAGCGGTATAAATACGTATACTATTATCGACGAGCATTCGAAAAATTAAAAAAGTTTCAGCCATAAACTTTCTTAATTTATGGCACGCTAAATTTGATAGATTACGTTACCTTATTGCGTGTCACGCGAGATGAAGGAACGTGCGGCACGTGTGCACGCGCGCGCGTATACGTGCACTTGTCGATACTGGAAATCAGTACAGTATCGATAAAATATTAACGTCCTTAGCAGTTTGAGTCCTGTCGATTAAGAGGCGATCGATAAAAAAAGGTGGAATTTCCTACAATTAATAAATCAGCGGATACTAATAATATCGCCGACGTGCCGCATCCCGCTCGCAGGGCGAGACCGAAAAGATTCTTGCCCTCCGACGGCACGGCCACCCATTTTCCTTTTTTTTATGTCGAAGCTGTTCCAATAATCTCATTAATTTCCATTACGGATATTGCGATGCCTTTATACTCGTGTCGCTGCAACTCTCTCGCGCCGCGTTCCCTCTGGCAGTCAACTTTTGTCGAATTAATCGTGAAAAAGCTATCTCTTCCGTATCTCCTCTCGCTCCTCATCCTCCATCCACCACTCATCCGGCCATTGTTCTTTCTCTTCCCTCGTCACTGTCGCACTCGTTTCTGTTTTCTTTGTCTGCGCTTTTTTTTCACGGTCCGTGTCTCGTCGCTCACCGAATAAGCGGAGAGATATAATGTAGGTACAATGTTTTTTAATTTAATTAACGCGCCTCCGCTTCGTGTCATACTGCGAGCCTGTTGCCTGCCTCGCGCCACCGTACGTTATGAACGATTATCGTGTCTCATAAAGAGATTAACGCCTGGAGCTTTTTTTTTCTCGCTTCCACCACTGTACACTGACGCCGATACGCGCGCGGTCATCCCGCTTCGTATAATAGAGAACGTTGCACCGCGAAGGAGAGCAAACGTTGGGAGGACTGTGATAAACCACGAGATGAATCTGTATTTAGAGTTTCAGTTTCCATTCGGCGGCTGAAAGTTGCTTCTTTTTATTTCTTTCTAATTATGAATGAAACGATGTGCGATATTTGTATTCTGATAGCTCTCTCAGATCTCATTCTTTTATTTGTTTAAAAGAATTGAATTCTCTCTTTTTCTATTTCTCTTCTTGCTTATTCGATTTTTCGTAGTAGATCGTTATTGTTAGATGAAACATTAAATTTTAACTTGACGTAACTCGATTGGTATTCCTAATCGTGGTATGATTGCAATAATTTGCATGTCAGCCAGTTATTCTTGACAACGTACGAGCCGCGATACAATCGCGACTTAAAACGCGCGGCTAGTTGATAATTTGCCTACGATATTCTTCGGCGGTTGTGGCGACTCACAGGCGGAGAATAAAATTTCGTGCATTACTTTGGCCCACTTTATTACTCATTTACATGCACGAGGGCGAAGCGACGCGAGATCGCTCGCGTGAGCGAGCGTACGCGCGCACACGGAGCAGCGCGATGGTTACGTGCAAAGAGGTCCCTCCTGTTAGGGGAGGCTCGGCCATCGGGGGTAACGGCAGTCATTTTTAACCCTTTATGCAGGAAGGGTCGAGATTAAAGGGCAGATTTGCCGCTCGATTTACCGGGAGAGTCTTCCATAGACTACAACGAGAACGAGAAGGACCACTTCCAGTTCATCGGTGAACAAATTTCGATCTTCTCCCTTTTCACAATGAAACCAGAATCTAAAAAGGGAATACGATCGTCGCCGCACCAGAGTAAGGGCTAATGAGGGCCCGGGAGCGTCGTGTTTGAAGCCCTTGACGTTTCCTCCTCTATGCAAGTGTTAAACTTGTAACAGATGCAAGCGAATTGCGAGGTGTCCGACATCTCGCTAATGATCTGATAATAAGATAAATAATATGAGGTAGTGGCAAATGAGTGAGAATTATACCATCGTGAAGCAGTATATTATACAAGTAATAATTACAAAAAATGTCAAAAATGCAATCTAAAATAAATAATGATTTTTATATTATAGAAAATCAATCGAATACAAAATACAAAAGAATAGCACAGAAAGTGCAACGCGGCAAAGCTTTTATCTGGTAAGAAGATTGGCGGTCATAGACATTCAAGGGTGAAAGCGCAAATCTGTAGCTTGGTAGTTTGGTGGGTTGGTTGGATAGGCAATGAGGAGGCTGCTAGAGGGGCAGACAAAAGTGGATAGAAGATTCTTAGTGGGAGAAGACCTTGACTCAAGGAAACGAGCTCTCAGCAATTCGATTGAGCGGCATCGTGCATATTAAGCCGGCGTTATTTGAATGTCAAAAGTACCTTAGTCGGTGATTTCGTTTCGGCTGGATATACGAGCGATGGTATCCGAGAAGAGAAAGAGAGCAAGCGGGCAGTATTCTGAAATAACGCTTCAAAGGTAGACGCGATTTCGGGAGATGGGAGTTTCATCGTATCGATCACTTGCGCGAATAAAAAGTTCGCGATGCTTGTTGTAAAGTGTTCATTGTTTCTAAATTTGTGTGAGTTTGCAGATATTATTAATATACATCAGTGTAATATTCTGTTTATTTAACATGAATGATAGAATAAATAATTTATATTTTTTACAACATTTATAAGAAATGTATTAAATATAGAATAGAATATATAGATATAGAATATCTAAAGGAGCGCTAGATATAGAATATATAACGGACCACTTTTAACAAGTATGATCTCTCTTCAGATGCCTTATCTCGTAAGATCCTAACAATTTCTTCCAGAAATTGAATTTTACAAATTTTATATTTTACAAATTAAATGTCGGTTCCTACACACACTAGATACTGAACATCAATAATTAATAAAATACGAGTATAAATCTGTGATGAAAATCATTTTTGCTAAACTGTTAAAGTTTGGTTAAAAAATGTTTCATCGAATCATCTATCTCTTTACGCAGATGATAATAAGAGACCGTGTCAGTTATCACGATAGCTTGGATGACCCGTTGAAACATCAGAGCTTAAATAAGTGGGTCGCGATCGCTGAAAATGTCGCGCGTGCCCTAGACATCTTCATACGTCGAGGAATTGTTCAATCCCAGGTTGTATGTCATCCCGCGGTGGGGAATCAGCGAGCCGCTTCGGAAATAGAAATCTCATCTATTGGAAACCAGCCGCGCACCGCAGGATACTATATCTCCCCACTCCGAGATTAATTAAGGCACTCTCCGCTGGTACCACAGGTACCACAGGCACTCCTGGTAGGCAAATCAATCGATCAGGTCTACCACCTTGCTACCTCATCCCAGAACCAATCAATTCACGCTCCAGAGCGGTTTTCTATTCTGCGAGTGGCCCTTGATTAAGAATCATCATCTCTCTTCATTAACCGCGTTTCTTCCGAGAAACCGGCACTTGTCTGTCCTTTGCCCTTGATGCATGAACGACTTCGATTGCACTGAAAAAAATGCAACTGATAATATGAATAACACATCTAATGTAGAAATTGCTCTTGAAGATGCACTTGCAACGTTCGAGGCACGATTCTCGTTCCACTCTCGTTCTACCCTCGAATAGAAGCTCTCTTGGATTCTCTTCCAAATGATACACTTGGCCGAATAAACTACGGCTGTAAGCACTGCGCTTTAAAGTTGCTATTCGCCTTTGTGTCGCGAAGCACGTCTCTTCACGCGTGCACGTACGTCAACACGTAGCGTACGAGGCACCGGAGGGCAGGACAATCAGAGCTAAGGGCGGAAGGGCGCGAGGGAGACGGAGGGCAACAACGTCGTAGGAGCTTCACAGCGCAGCGGAGCCACAAATTCCTTAGTCTTGGTGCGGTTTAAGGCTTAAGGGTTTCCATGGTGAAAGGGCGACGAGTTACCGTCCCGGGATCGTGACCCATGGTTATCATGCCAGGGAAACCATGGCTGCAGAAACGTTATTATGACACATTGCCGAGGCTGGAGCGACGCTCTCTAGGTTTTTGCCTCCCGTCGCGGGGCAGAAATTGCAGAGGATTTAGTTTTTCGTAGCTACGCGCTAAATTTAGATTTATTACCGGTATACGTCCGCGAGTAAGCACGAACACAGTGTTTACGTCTGTTTACGGCCTGCATTATCCTGCCGGTTCTCTCAGCCGCTCGGATTATCGCGTCGCGAGCGCATCTTATCTATCTCGCCCTCTAATTACATTACATTGTGTAATCAGATTTATAATAAACGTAGTAAAAAGTTATGCGAATGACTACAATTTGTTCCAATTAACGATAATTTATGACGCCGTCTTTCCTTTTTATGGTTTCCTTTACGATACCGTTTTTTCTTTCTAACATCATATTATCCGTACGGTAAAGAAACTTGTCGGTATTGAGTTAAAGTGATGACGCACCAACGCAGATAGATTGCAAATGAAACGTGTAATATCGAAACCAACTTTTGCCACTGTTAGCGAATTTATCCAATTATGTCTATGACTGATCTAATTATATCTTTAATATCTTCAAGGCAACAGTGCTCCGAAATATTGCTTTTCGATTAATTTCGACTGCCTAAGTTACCTCATTTTTTGTACCTCCCCTAACGAACTCAATATCGACTGATGGCTTCCGTTAAGGGCCCCCGTTCGACACACGCCTACCGAGAGAGCAAAAAAGAACAAGAAGGGAACAGGGAAAGATCGATAAATAACCCTTATCGCGCGGACTTATGACTTACGAATGAATTACCTAGTCACCCTTCGGAGTTATCTGTCCCATATATCATCGGGGACATTCTTGGTTCGCCGGTAGATGCTGCTGTGCCGCGGTCCTGCAGCCGCGTTTCCTCCATCATTCTCCACTATTTATCAGGCAGGTTCCTTCGTTGCAACGCTCCGAGAAGTTCGTTAACTTTTTCCTTCGACGCGTCACGTGCTCGTGGACGAGGGTAAGTATTAATAAAAAGGTGTCGCGTCTCCATCCGCACCAGTGTAACCGTCCTCCTCCTTTTCACCCCGTTTCCAGCCTCACCGGTATCTGTACCTGTTCTCCAACCACTCGTACTTTTTCCGCGGCAACGTGGTGCGATGGCAAAAAATCTCCGATACGCCGACCGAGAGTACAAATTACTCGGATGCCGGTAATGAAATGTAAATAACTTATCGGCAATGCGAGCAATTTGTCACGTGTATCTCGTAATTACGTCGGATGAGAACAGAACGCAAGAGACGCGCGGTTAGCGGACGCGTTACCGTGATTACGTTCCCGCGGCAAATTGGCTCGAGACGTGTTTGCAATTTTCCGTCGGAGAAATAAATGCAACGTGGAAATAAATTTTTTTAGGATGTACATGCACTTAACAGCTCGACAGTTTAATAGCGGAAGGGGTGCAAATTGAATCGCGATGGGAATATTTTTCTCCAAGTATTTTTATGTCATTTTTCTCAATCAAAAGTTTTATGCTTTGTAGTCTTTTTTTATCATTGTAATCGAAAGCACAGTGCGTATGGATTATTATAAAATTGCATTAAAACAGAAAATGAAATAATACTCTCAAATATTGAACTAATTTCAAAATTGGCCGGAAAAGCGACACACTGGCGGGTGAGTTTACTCGAGAAATAAATGAAACGTGAGAGAGCATCGGTAATCATCTTGAAAATGTGTTATGATGCGGCGCGCATTAACAGTTCCATAGGATAAATCATTTAGCTCCCATTTCGTTTGGTAAAGCGCCGAGCGTTAAGATAAAGAGAGCATTGTGTTCGAATAATTTGATAAAACTTCGCGTCGGCGCCTCGCGATTGGCGACTGAGCCGAGGAATGTTAACGTTAATTATAAATCCCGGCGGTGTAACGATAACGAGGAGAGAGAAAGAGAGAGGGAGAGAGAGACAGGAAGCGGTAAACGCGAAGTGAGAGAGGGAGCGCGAGAGGTAGCGAGAGGAAAAAAAGGCAAAAGTCCGTGGGAATAGTTCCAAATGGGAGCCATTAATTTTACTCATCCGCCTCGCGGCAACTCGGCGCGTAATAACGAACGTGAAACGATATGAGAAAAGTTGAGATACCTGTCCGCCCATGCCAGCCCTTCCTCATCCGCGCCGGTCGACTCGCCGCAAACCCCATCCCTCGAGTGGTTAATACAAAATCGCGTTTACGGAGTAAGTTATTTTTTTATCGCAAACCGCTGCACAACCACGGCCGCAAATTTATGATATTCTAAGTGCCCATTCCCTCCCTCCTCTTGCTAATGCTCATCGTTTCTCTCGACAAAGACAAACTTATTTGGTTTATGTAATTGCTTATCGTTTATCAAGAGGTATCTCATTAATATTTTAATGTCACTGAGAAATGTAAAAATGTATTTATCTTAAAATTTTTGGAATCTTTTTAATGGCGTGATCCTTGTCGTTTGCCCAATCCTGCTGAATTTCGCCAAGAGAAAACTCGTCTTGCAGCTTCAGCTTTGACTGTTAACGCGAAGAGGCAAAAATAATCTACAAAAACATTACTATCAAAGTAGTTGGCGTTAGACTATAGTACTGACATTAAAAGGCGGAAAATTTACAAAGGATTTGGTCACAAACAGAATTTCGTCACGATTAACGCAATATTCGAGATTCGAAGTCATGAACGTGAGTGCTAGCTTTCGAGATGCTCGTGCCACTTACTCCCGGCCAGTCAATTTGTGTAATGAAGCAGCGAAACCGCACTCGCCGACGACCAATTACTACGCGAAAAGGCCGCAGGGCTATACTTAGCTCTTGCCCAAAACCGCAATGTACCACCTCCGCGTAGCGAGGAGTCGTGGCGTGTCGTCGACAACGTAATTGCATCACTCGAGGATGCGAGAATCGAACGAGACTAACCGATGTTCCGTAGTCGAGGACGTCGTTATAGTAGCGAAACGTCGCCGGGGGTGCTACCGGACAAAGGTAAAGGGATGGACTTTTCCTCGATCTGAAAGGGAACTTTTCAAGTCCTTCAGACGGAGACGTCGAGTGCCTGCCGGACACGTGGCACATTCACGTTTGTCGCGAATAGTGCACGTTGCTATCGGGAATTGTTGAAATCTCTTCAAGTCTAAGTCAAAGCAGGTATTAACGCAGTGTTAATATCGACGCCTAGCTTCATATTTGCTGTATGAAGTTCTGTGCACTGCACACTGCACAGAATTACTGCAATTTAACACGTCGTTTTCTAGAAATATAAAAGAAAGATATTTTCATAACTTTTCTGTGAACTTCATATAACAAATATGAAATTATAGAAGAATAGGTGTCGATTAAACGCTCTAGGTATTCTCTTAATCAATACTCTTGATTATCAATACAATTATAATTAACGTGCGTACCTAATCATGATTACATACAATCAAGCTATTCTGTCTACGAGTCATTGTCTTCGAGAGTATAAATTTACAGCGTTGCAACGCCACAGTTCGTTTATGATAAAACAGAGGCGACGATTTGACGATGCGGAAGTGTTTGCGCGTCAGGGGAGGTGGTGGATTTCGAATGCGAGTATTGTGCGTTTTATCAATGGGTTCCGGGATACATTGTTCCTGGGATGAGTGACATCGCGTTGCACGGAAAAGCTGTTGATGGAAAATTGTATGCACGTAGCGTGCGTGTGTCCTTACCCGCGAAGTCCGCGGCGCCAATGGAAACGCGGGAAATACACTTTTATTGATTCTAACGAAATTGAACTCCGCGGAAGCGTTTGGCATTAAGCCGCGCGACCGAGCTGTATTATGCAAACGATTTGAGATAAGAACGCGGCAAGTCGAGATAAACAGAGAAATTGGCGCGGTCCTAATTAAGCCGGAATTGAATGGGATCTTCCCCCGTCCCTTGGCAGTTGATAGAGTTAGCGGAACAGCAATAGCGTAGGTCTTTGTGTACGGCGTTGATGTAATTCTTCGAGAATGGTAAAGATGCGTTCTCCCCGGGCAGGATATTTTTCCATGAAGCTTTTTAGCTAAGTCGCAGACGCCCGGTAACAGCCACCCTTTTGTTCGGGTCGAATGCCTTTTGGCTATGGCCGAGCGACAAGAAGTTGTCGACGACAGGCTGCTGCTTGCTATTGACAATATCTGACAGAGTTATTTTAAACTTTGTCTCCCCCACAGTTAATATAAAACTAATTAGAAGCCTGCGAGTAACGCGGCTGGAATTAATTGCGCGTCGTGAAAAATCCTTTGGAGCACTTCGATGGACTCTGCTGCTACACTTGCACCATCACTAGCAGAAGGATCGATCGTTACGTCTACGTGGTTCTACTTACGATAATCATCAATAATTCACGCGCTTGTCCCGCGTGACTTTAAAATGAACGACCACGTTTGGTTTCGATTCGCGAATCTCAAGCAACTTTCGCATTCGGCCACTTTAATACGGAGCGCATCAGGTACGTAATAATTTTTGGCCGACGTCAGACCGCCGTGAATAACAAACACGGCTAATGAGAAGGCGAGATTAGAGCTATCTCTATCGATCGCCACGCATTGTCGTCGTGCAAATTCCGAATTCAGCTCAGAGAGGTGCCAAGCGGTTTCGTATTCACACCACGGCGTTTCCGCGAGTGTGGGAAGTGGTAGGACAGTTCGAGATGGCGAACGTTGAAAAAGGGTGGGACAGACGGCGACGGCGAGAGGATGGATAGTTAGATGGAGGCGTCGGAGCCTCTCCGACAAACACGATGTTTGCGTCGCAAATACTTCCGCGTACATGCAGACTCTTTGAGTCGGCTGCAGTTAATGCAGAACGATCGGTGCGCGAAATTCGAATTCAAAGTTGAGATATACGCTGGCGCGGTTCTTATTCGATTTGCATCGGAATGCAAGCGCGCGAAATATCTCACGATTTCTCTCCGGCTTGAATCGTAAGCCGATATCGTGTGAGAATCTAAAATATCTAGAGAAAGTACACATGAGATTCTACTCGATTTTTTCAGATAGGTTATGCAAAGCAATTGTGTATAGTTTGTTAAAATATATTGCATTTAAATTCGAATCATTAAATAATCATTATTCTTGTATTTTATACATGTTTGTTGATTCTTTAAGTTTCGTAATTTTTTACATTTCTCACCTAATCAATTTAGTATATAATTTACTTTTAGTATTACAGTTTAATTTACACACTCTCTAAAGAATCATTAATTTTATAATAGTTGTGTATAATCGATTTATTGAACTCGACTAACCACCTTTATGAAAGATTTAATCCTCTTTGGACATTTGGGATTCGAGCAATTTCGCATTTTTGCACGTATCTTGCACCTTGAGACGGTAACGACCTTTATCAATTCAACTTTCTGTGCTGCCTGATGCATGGATTGAGCGTTTCGTTTGACGACTCAAAGTAAAAACCGTCGTCGTGGATGAGAGTGAGCGAGCTATCGTGCACGTGCGACGTAAATGGTCTGTAAAATAATATCGCGCCTGCACTCGTATCGGTTACGATCCCTCATCGTGCTCTCTCTTCTCTTCTCTTCCACCTCCTCTTATGTACCCGTGAATAAAACGCGGCCAGGCCCCGTAAACGCGCGAGAATGCCGAAACAGTCGAAAAGGGGTTGACGAGTGTTTCCCCAGCGAACGAGAGCCGACAATGTCTGCTCCGCTGGCACCGCCGTCCCTACTTTCCATTCTTCCCTTGTTGTTCCATTCCCCGGAAGATCAGCGGCGGGCTTATTGCCTCATGAATATGTATAGAAGAGATCGCTCTCAGGGCTGTACCGCTGCGGCGATGCCCGGTCGTTAGACGCGCCAACGACGGACACGGACTCGGGGAGGATCGGCCTGGGAGGGATGGGAATGACCGCGAATGAGGCATCGAGAAATTAACGAGTCACCGGTCGGTTGAAAATTATACGCGGGGATAAACAGAGGAGGACACAAGTGGAAGTGCAAGCGAAAGGCTCGCGCTTCGGAACAAGCGGATCGTGGAAATGACTGAAGAAGACGCGTGGTGATGGGCAAAGCTAACTATAGGCTTGTATGATCTCTCGTTTGCTCCCCCTTTTTTTTGGCCGCGGACTGATCAGCCGAAGAGGTATTTTGATAATGACGGGAATACATGGGTGCGCAGTCGTCGAGATATTTAGCGTAAATTGTGGCATGTGTGGCTATTACGATCGTAGTCGCTTGTATGTATTCTTGTGCGAGACATGATGCTTCTATTATCGGAAGTTTTTAATTGCTCCGTGAAAAAGAACATTGTACGTTTTTATCTCATATATTTGGTTGCAATAATATTTGTAAAATTTATCGCAGGCATATTTTTGTGGATGTCTGCATATTACAACAACAAATAAGAAACTAAATTCAGCGTTGAATTATTATGGAATCAAAATATCAAAAAGCAACTACGTACTCCTTGCGTATTTCGTCGCTCGCGCTCTAGCTCTTTTCATTAGAATATCGAGAAAAGAGCGTTTCTTCTGTGGCATCTCATAAAATGTCTCCAATACAGAATGTACTCAACAACGAGCGTTGGGACGCTCGCGGCAATCATTAAACGTCTGGAAGATACTTTACAGGAAACTGAAATGAAATGAAGCACCGACACCCCATTCATCGGTGCTTCAGTCGATAGGAAGGGCTTTGATATGATTTCAATAGTTATTCTTTTTCGCGTCGGCAGGAGACGCAGCAATTTGTAGCGCTCCTTTTTGGGACACTTCTTTCCGTTTTCTTATCAGTATTATTAATATCATTAGCGAAACGTTGATTTTCGCTTCGTAAGCGCTTCATTTATCTTTCTGATGTTTGATAAACGAGATTGATGAACTGGAGATACGAAATCGGACCGGCCACTTCACGTTTATACATTAGTTCGATATAGTCTGGGAAAGAACGTCGATACCGTCCGTTTATTGCTTCGGAAACGAAGTTGAATGCCGCCCCTCGCTCTATGCTCTCAGCTATTCTTCGATAGTTCCTTTAAACTTCCGAATAAGCTTCCAAATAACTTCCCTCAGATGAACTCCGGTAAAGATGAGCTCTTTGTAAAGCTGTCACAGGAATCTCCGTTCTCGTCAAGTGGAGTCAGGAATACTCTTGGAAATCAAGAATCGATCGTCATCGCAGACATCTTTTTCGCATGGTCCGCACGTCTTGACCTGCTGTATTTTTACCGATGCTCTTCGTAAAATAGCACATCCACTGCTGCAGTTTGGAAAACACGTGCTGAATAATTCTTGGGTTTGGCTTATAGTACAAGTGTCGCCATGATCGTGTCAACTCTGACTGCGTGTATTATTTATTAAATTTAGGATACCTTTTTTCCTTAGGGAAATTTTAAAAAATTTCAATTTTTTGAAATTTGAGAACAATTAGCCGTGCTTCGAACTTGCAACTCGAAAATTGAAGCGAATAGTAAAATCAATTAAAATCAGTAGTAAATCAGTAATAAAAGCAGTTAAAAAATAAGTGTTAGACGTTGATTCAGTACAATTACTACTAGAGCAATTAAATTAATATGATTAATGAATAAAACGTTTGAGAAATATATGTTTATCTATTTTTATCGCTATGAGATGCAATCTGAAATGGATTTCAACAATGCTTTCACTTGTGTTGTACACATTCTGCGACTACAATGTAAAGAAACACGCGATGCTGCGGCAATACAAAGCGATGCGTGTAATCACGGCGTCGTTGAGAAATGGCTGGGTAGCGAGAACATCTGGCTTCTTTGAAGCAGAAAACGGGCAGATCTTTCCTCATTTTTCTCATTCGTGTTCGGGACGATGCGCGCTTCTCAGTTAGCGTTTTCTTGCCGCGAACATCGTAGACTTTTGAGTTTATTTTCGCGCGGGATAAATATGGATCCCCAGGAGAAATAGAGAAATAATTAAGCGAGCGAGCGCAAGAAATGTGAGTCGCGCGGAGGCAACTTTGCAGCGACTTTCCTGAATTTCGTCTGCACTTGTGTCCTATATACATATTACGCAAACAGTTTTCCAAGCAGGACCGGTAATGGAGAACTTCACGATGGACTTGCTCTTAAGTTCCCCGGGTTTTTGCCGGATAAAGTCGCACTTCGTTTGCGTCTTATCGTGCCGGCAGCAACTACTTCAAGTACGAGATGAAGTGGGTCGACGAGTCGGGGTTTTCTAAATTTTCTACCGCGTTCCTTCTCAACCCTATTTGTCATCCTGAGATTTTAAGAGCCCTCAATCGCACCGTCATAGTTTTCGAGTTATCGGAAGCTGGTGGGCGCCCGCACGCGCGCGGCCAGCTGATTTTGCATTTTCCGCACGCGGAGCTACTCGGATGACCCGTTTGGAATTTTCAAAATGGTCTGGCAGCCGGGTTGTTTGCATTTCGTTTGCACCTGGCGAGAAAGAAAGTTTCGGAAATTCTCGGCGGACGCCCGCTCCCAGATCTGAAGTTTTTTCGATAACTCGAAAATTATGGGTACCCAATGGTCGTTTCTTCACATCTGGCCGACGGAAACGACGTGTAAAGCCGATTTCTGTAGAATCGAAGATTCTGGACAGAAGTTGACCTCCTTATGCGTTTCCACAGGAGCTAAAATCGGCGGGAACATAATGCATAATATGAGTATGTGCGTGTGTACATAAATAATAAAATAATTTCTCAACTTTCTAAATATTCTAAGTTCTCTTCCTAACAAGCTAATTTATTTCATAAGAAATATCTTCTTTATGTGTCAATCGATTCAAGAAAAGAGATTATACATTTAGTTAAAAATGCTCGCTTTCGTAACAGATTTGTCTTAAGACTTTTATATATTAAAGAAACAAGTTTCAATTTGCCGAAATGAATTCTTTTCCCACATTTAATGTGTGCAATTCACGATCTTATATATTTTAAGAGAAAAAAATACATGCTTTATGGCAATACAGATTGGTATACGTAATCACAATCCGTTGAAAAATAGCTAAGCGACTGAAGCATATGGCGTTCCGAATCGAAGAACACGGTTTTCCTCCACCTTTCTTTTTGATTTCCTCGTCAGCTGGCGCAGAGTATAATAATATTTTTTGGTTCGAAAGTCGTTACTTCTTAAGTTGTGTGCCCGAACATTTCTGATATCTCGAGAAATACGTTCGCCCTTCATCCACTTCAAGGCGCTTCGCACAGAAGGCACAACACGCGAGAGACGGAATATAATCTCTGATGTATGAACGTTTACATCTTAACAAATTAAATTGAAAATTAAATATTTGCTTTTCAGATATATGCAAAATAATAAATAAAAAATTGACACAAATGTGCATTCAATATTTTTTAGCTATTATTAACAGTAACCTTTTATTAAATATTTTCTTAAGCAAGGTTTTTTGTATTTTTTAAATTGAATTGAAGGAATTATTTTCTGAATAAAAAATTCTACTAAAACAAAATTTAGGAATTAATCAAAATAAAAGTCTTTAAGTAAAAACCGTTATTTTCGGATGATTCTCTTAATTAAACATTTACCGTAGATGTTCGCCAAATAAAAACCAACGACCAGTTTGACAAAACTTCATGACCAACAGGAAACGCAGCTTTCGACACGTATATACAACTGTGTATACCGAGTTTTTGTGTTGTATCTCGTCGTGCCATGTTGCGCGAGTTCGACATAGCCGAGACATCATAGTCGCGTCTGTATTTCGTTGCGTAATTTGCTGCCTATGAAAAAAACATGGATTCATGGCAGTAAGTACAGAACGATGCGCGTAATCACGGCAACGTTGAGAAATGGTGGAACAGCAGTAGCATCTGGTGATCCGGGCCCGGTCGGGGGGAGTAGCTTCCTTCGGTTTTCTTGTTGATTTCCTCGTTGTCCCACGTGAACAAGAATAATGCTCTCGGCCCGGTACCGGACCCGGTACCAGATGCCGGCGCATGAAGATCGATACACGCCGTTGTTATTGCGTCCGGAAACGGGTATCGTTTATCCGCGAAGGAGGAGGTAACTTGGGGGAGGAGGAAGTATGTCTGCCATCCAGGATCTCGAGATTCAAAATTATCGACGTAACGTTATCCAAGATAGCGGACGTTACCTCCAAGTAGAAAGGATAACGAAATAAATTTGCTGTCGTGCACCGTAATACGGCGAAATTCCGATGATTGGTCGTTTCACAATCGTTAGCTCTCTGCACGCGATCGTCGATGGTTGCGTGTCAGGATTTCGTAGGGCGTGTAGCAAACTGATTATTGATCAGCTTATTATTTGGTTCATCCACATTTTTGGCCTTATCCAAAATCATTGCTGGCACAGCTTCATTGACGATGTTCTACACGTAGGAAATGAAGTTAAAAGCTTCAGGAATGTCTCAAATTATTCTCCCACATTGAACATATGTTTCTCGTTGAAGCAATCTGCAACGTTTCGAGGTACAAACTTTCTGATGGTCATAACTTGAGATATTCGTGTTGTATATTTTGACAATAAGATCCTGCCCTCGCGGAACGGGATGAGTCTCTGAAAGTCGTCCACCGGGATCTTGGGGATTTCGAAATATCCTGATATTCCGCCCGATGTCCCCGCGGAAGAGATTGGTTCAGGAAACGGCACGCAGGAGCCGATGTGATTGTACGTGGATACGCCGGGGATTGCGGCAGGTCACGTCGCGCTTCACTTAAAACAAGTAAAGGCCGCGGCAGAACCGTAGGACAGAACCAGTGGGTAAACGGATAAACCTAAGCCGAAGGATCTCCGTCTTCCTCCATGATGCGTCTGGCCTATACGTGCTCAACGTTCGGGACACGCTTGCGACGAAAAATGCTTGCCGTATCCCGCGAAATATTCTCCGTTAGAGTTGTGATACGGATACGAAAGCTTTTAATATAGCGGCTCGCCGTTTGTGGATCGTAAGCGAGTTAATGGACCGTATGCGTCCGCTTTTAAAACGTATTTTAAACCTTCTTTATCTTTTCGATAACAACCAAGATATGTTCATTACTGTTTTAATATACTGAAAAGAAAGAGAGAGAGAGAGAGAGAGAGAGAACACGCGCAATAACAATAGTGTATAAAGTTTTATTAGAAAAATTATAGATATTGACGCACATACATCAGGTTTTTATTATTGTAATAATATATTACCTACATTATTTGTGTGTAAACATTTGAGATACATAAATTTATTACATTGTTATTAGTGATATAATTGAGTACACATGTGAGTATTTTAAGCCGCAGCGCGTGGCTTATAACGTCACAACGATCATGCAGTTCCCCCGGCATAGCATACAAATGTATTAACGCCCCACTTGAGCGAATAAGTTAAATGACCAGAGCGATTAGATATTCTCACATCTATATATAGTATGCATGATTCTTGCTGAGTCGTTGATATAACCAGTTCGACCGACTGCGCGTTTAATAAAAGTGCTTGCGACGTACAATTCGCGCAGTGCATTCCTCGTAATAAGTTAGTATTAGACCGCCGACGGTCGCGGATAGAGAACACGTGTAAGTAGCTAGTATGTAGCAAGTAGTATGTAGTTAGTAGCATGTATTATAAGTATACACGAGCGTTGTTATAATCGAAATGCCATTTCCATGTTCTCCCAGCTGGATTGAACGTCATTGTGATCGCGTAGGCGCTCATGATTACGTTCTTCTTCTTCTCTTTTTTGTTACGTGCACGAAATTATTTTTGGCTCGGTACTTATTAGTGGAATGTCAACCGTCGAGCTACGTCGTACTTGCAGACAGGCAATTATGGATCGCTGGATTGGTAGAACCGCAGTCGTTACCGGCGCTGCATCCGGCATCGGCGAAGCAATTACGCGTGCTCTTCTGCGAAAGGGAGTGAACGTGGTCGCTCTGGATATGCAGAAAGAAAAATTGGCGAGTCTCACCGAACTCGTCGCAAAGAAACAGGAAGATTTTTTGGGTGTATTGCGTCCTATTCATTGTGACATAAGTGTCAAGAAGGATATTGATGCAGCATTTCAGCAGATCGATGCATATGGCGGTGTGGACATTATGGTCAACAATGCCGGTGTCGTGAGTTATTGTCGTGTAATTGGTATGTCGCCTTTGTACTTATACCAAGTGTCATAAGAATTAGATTTCTTTCAAACATTTTAACATTAAACATTCAAATATAATAAATGTTTTATTAAAAATATCACGTTTAAAAATTTCATCTTTAATGCAAGCTTCTGATTTTTTTCTGACATATTGAACTAATTTGATGCGTGGTATAAATTTCATCTTAATTTCATTGATGTGTGATATACATTTCATCTTAATGATATACAAATACCATCATGGATTAGTGAAACAAATGGCTGTTTAAATTAATGTTTATTAATTTACTGTATGTTCATATACCTACACAAAATTGCTGTAGTACATATTAAAAATCCCCATTTTCTAGAATAAAAAAATTTGATAGAGGCATTAATAAAGAATCTTGTAAAGAATATTCTATCTACCTATATATTTTTGAATATTTGGAGAATTCGAAACTCTCATTTGAAGATATAATTTCGATCACGAAAAATGTCATTAAAATAATTAAAAAATGCAGCAGTTTTTTTATATGTTGAGGATGTTATTACTGAAAAGGAGAAGCTCTTATACCGTTCTTTTATACCGCGTACATTTCGCGGATGGAAACTTCCACTGATAATATTACAGTGAAGGGCTTCGGTCACCCCCGTTGGCGCATTTTAAAAAATTCCATAAATTACGTTTGCAGACAGCAACAGGGAGGAATTTGAGAGGCTGTTAAATATTAATGTCCTCGCAGTCGCCGTGTGCACCAACAAGGCAGTGTGCTCGATGCGCGACCGAAATGTCGAAGGGCACATTTTCAATATCAACAGGTATCGTTGCTCATGATTATGTTCATTAACTAACATAAGATGTTTAGCAATACTGATAGATCCGCGCACTCTCTTTTAAAAGTAAATAATTTACTTTTGCAGCAAGAGTTTCTAGATTCTTTACAATAAAGCAGAAACGCGGAAAATCGTTTTGATTTACTGTGGCTTTTGTTTGCTGTATAATTTATATGGCACATAATAACGTAGACAATTTTGATATGCAGTATTACGGGTCATCAAATGCTGCCGAATCCTCTTTCAGAAGCCGAAGGTTTAAATGGTTTTAATATATATCCCGCTTCCAAGCAGGCAAGTGTCTGTCTGACTAATATAATAAGAAAAGAAATAACGACAGTCAAGGCTCCTATTCGAGTTACAGTAAGTGGCGATCATTTATATTTACCTTCTGCATTTTGATATTGT
The DNA here is from genome assembly GCF_003672135.1 of Ooceraea biroi. Lineage (NCBI taxonomy): Eukaryota > Metazoa > Arthropoda > Insecta > Hymenoptera > Formicidae > Ooceraea > Ooceraea biroi. The sequence goes on from NC_039506.1 coordinate 8,127,720, forward strand.
ATTCATTGTATAAATAAAACCTATTTTGCTTAAGAGTGTAATTTATTATATGAAAACATGCAAACGTGCACATTATCACGTTTCAATAGAAATAAGTAAGTATTGACGATAAATATTAACGACCAGATATAAAAATTGAGTCACCTCGATATAAAATTATCGTTCAAAAATTTATTGCACAACATTACATTATACGTCGGAACTATAAACATGAATTAGGTACGTGACAAATATGTTACACACAGTAAAATACTGATACATGAAATTAGACGTAATCAGTGATTGTCACTTGTAGATATGCCATGCACGGTAGCTGTGATTTACAGATGTCCACCACGCTATCATAAATTTTGTAATGTTATCTTTGTATAAAATACTGCTGGATACAATAGATAATAAAATACATAAATACATAAAAGCATACGTACACAATACAATATATGAAATATATCGCGTACATTCTTACACGTTATCAATGCAGATGATTCTAATGTGATTCTTCTTTACAGAGTATTAGTCCTGGTTTTGTAAATACTGATATAGCTAAAAAGTGGAAAGAAATGCAAGAGGTGCTCGACAAAATGCCATCTCTTGAGCCGGATGACATAGCGGATGCGCTTATTTACGCTCTCGGAACACGACCTGAAGTCCAGGTTCGAATGATCATTTAATGTAGATCTTTTTTCAATGAGCACAGGAAAATCATTTTGCATTTTCTTAATTTTATGCATTTGCCTAATTTTAGATAACGGAGTTGACTGTGCAGCGCACCGGCGAATGAAGAGCTTGTTTCAAATGAAGAGCTTGAATGTAAACTGACGAACATTTTCAATAGAAGGCGCCCGTTTTGGCGGATATCAACGACTTTACAAGAAATTCATGCCAACAATAGAGGAAGAAACTCGGTCGCAACCTAAGCTTTCATGTTGCATTATATCATACGAATGTAAAATTTTTTATGCCCCTTTTGCATATATTCTCGTGCTCGTGATACGCTCCGTTTAACATAGTTTTACTGGAACTATTTCTTTTAATATATATATACACGTATATTTCAATAAATGACAGCGCGGTTAAACAATTCGCAATAAAAATGAGCAAACTAGTAAGATTCGAGATAGATTTACGCGTGTCCATTTTTATTTCATCAGGACACGCAAAAGCCGGAGACGTTTCGCGTATGACGCAAAAGCGCATATCCGAAATTTATGGCCAATATGTTGCTGTCAGGAGGTAACGTCCTGCTGATGGGGATGTCGCCGCGCTTATCCCGCGCGATGTCTCGCCCTTGCGTGTGTCTCTTCGGAAAGACACGCCGGAAATTCATCGCGCGACAAATTCTGCATATCGCGACGTCGTTATCGATACATTGCATCCAAACAAAACGCTTCATTTCGAGGAGACGGTTGCTCGTAAGCGTGGTATATCCTACTTGACGCGTGACAAATACAGTATTGTCATTACATTATTTAGCATTTATGCGAATGATCGAAGCGCGTATTTCCTCAATGTGTTGCACATATCGTGCCGTGCGTGCGCGCGTATGCGCGCGTGTACGCTTCTAAACGCAAACTTCCGTCGACGATAGCGACTCGCATTGTGTCGATCTCGTTGACTGTCAAACAGGCAGAGATATTCGGGAGTGCAAGTGGTAGTTAAGGTGTCAAACAAGTTCCGTCGCGCTTCGAACAGGCGAGGGAAGCAGGACGCGGGACGCGTCGTGTTATCGGTGTGCGCGACGAGAATTGATTCTGCCGGCTCATGGCGTCGGATGCACCCCGTCTGAAAATCTAAGTGCACAGCTTCGAATTCCAGTCCCGCGATTAAATCTCGCTACTCGCTGCGCTGCGATGAAAGTACCAGATCGGATTTACCGCACATCGCGAGGGTTGCGCAAGATACTGTACGGGATCGCGTTCTTGCTTTTCTCACGATGGTGCAATAAGATATATTACGTTGATGAAATTAGATTCATTACGGTGGTGAGTAGAATACATTCCGAGAGGCTGCGTAGTATAATCCAACATGTTGTAGGATGGTTGAGTAAGACACGGTTTTGGGATATAAAGATACTGTATTTCATACAGTGTGAATCGTAGCTCGGTCGAAGAGAGACTAACTAATACGCTCGGTTTCTTTATAAAAACGACGGAATTACAATCCGTCGCCAATTCGGCGACTCGTCTGATATTCGAACAAAGCTATGCCGCGCTGGCCGGTATCGTTTGTTATTATATCGGCGGCGTTCGAATTCTTTTTATCGCTTACATCAAACGCCACGGCGTCTTAAACTCTCACAATGTTGAAATTGTTTTAATATCGCATTCTCTATGAATTTTCACGTAGTCACACATTCATAAGCGGCATTTGATATTTCATGTTTATAAGAGCTTGAACATTATTTGATCGATAAAGATAGATGGAGACTGATAAGATCGTTATTTTGTCACATTAACTAATGAAACTCTTGTTTTCAAGACGCCAGAAAATAAGTTGCAGACTGTGTTTGAATAATGATGGTTGCGCGCTTTTATCTTGCTTACTATGATGCAATTAATAACGCAACCATGCAAAGAATCCGTTATATTCTTCGCTTTTACGTGCTCTTAGCTGTGCTACATTAGGGAAAGACGGGAGTAAGGAACGAGACGTAAAGCGGGAGGACGACGCGGAGGTACGGGGCGGCGATGATCGATAAAGACGTACTCGTCCTTCGTAGTGCCGTCTGTACGGGGGAACGGGGGATGGTCGGAATTTAGGAATTTATATTAAAATATGTAAATCTATCGGCGTGCGCGGTATATTTGAAAACAGATAAATTATGTCGGCCGTGCATCGCGTCCCCGCAGTAAAATATCGGCGTCGCGACGGGGGTGTGGAAGGGGAGGCCTCGACGCTGACGGCGGATGCGGAGTACCTCGCATAACGGCACATTCTGTCGACCAGCAGCAATGCGATTTATGACGATCATTGTGTAACGATCATAAATTACCTTGTTATTTACGCGGGACGCCCGCGCGGCCGGCGGACGGCGACCGCGCCATTGTGCCTGCGTGCTTTTTACGTCTTCCTCAAATAGTAACACCTGATGCTTCCAAATTCTGCCGTTTGGCCAGTCTACATTCCGCAACAGATTATGTTTAGGTTAAATGCATCAGGCACTTATTCGCAAACCAGCGACATTGTAAATTACTAACTGATTTTAATTAGCATGAAGTTTCAAGAAATTATCTTCACGATGAGCAGTTCAGCCAAATGATAAATCGAAATAGGGATTAGAGATATTTTTTATATTCATAGTATCGTGTGAAATGTATGGGCTATTATATTGCTTCCGAAACTTGGATCAATGTCGCACATACCTGAATTTACAAGAGCCGCCAGATATCGGTAAGCAAATGTCCCGATTTAACTTCCTTAAATGCGTTCGTAACTGTCTCTGATGGGGAACACTCTCTCTTCCCGTCTAACTCGTACGCTAACAGTTGTTTGACCGTGTTTCTCCAGTTCTCGCATCTGAATAAATCTCGGAGTATATTTCAAGTATATTGTATGTGTAGCTTTCAGCAATTGATGATTGCATACCAGCGACTCTTTGAGAGTGTTTCTCACTTTCTGCTTCTACTCATTCATTATAATTTTAAAATGAAGAAAAAATAATTAAAGAAGATTGATCTGATAAAATAATTTCAAAAACTGAATTGAATTTGACTTGAATTGACCTCTGCATTTTCGAAAGAAGGAGACACATTTCCTTGGACACGTTTTCTTCAAGCGTGAGCTTAAAGTCTCTTGCGATCTAGGAAACGATTGTAACGATGCGTCGACAATTTCACACTTTCTTCTTATGTCACTGAAGCGAGCACGCAAAGAGAAGAGCGAAACAGGAAATGCGCGGCTGGATGGGATGGCGACAACGAGGAGTCAGTCGGATTGCGGAGAGTTCGCGAGGCTGGTTCGGGGTGCCTGGATAGGTTCGTTAGCGAAACACTGGCAGTGCAAACATACCCGCTTAAACCGGGCTACGTACGTGCGCCAATGTAGTGTCAGATTTGAAGTGGTTCGCGGTGACGGCGTGCACGTGACACGTCGAGATGAACACGCGCGCAGAGTCGCGCGCGCGTCTTCGCCGACGACGAGCAGGACGATCGTTTGGTATTGGCTCGCACGGCATCGTACCGCTACACGTTGGGTTGAATATCGAACGAGCTTGTCTGTTGACTTATTAAAAGCTGGCTGGAAATTGGAGCAAAGGTGGAAAATTCTATTTCCGGCCGGGATTTCGGCCGATTTCCGCGTTCATCGCGGTGGCACGGTGGTGACCTCAATTATTCCACCGCGGATGAAAGCCATTTTCCCGGGGCAACTGTATCACGTGGTTTCGAATACGTCCACGTGGAAGTGGACAGAAGCAGGTGACAGTGATGAAATTTTCAGGTGTGTGTGTGCAGATGTTACTAATTTTGAAAGAATTTTCGAAAGCCTTTATATTTACCTGTAAGTGACTTGTGCACGCTTCACTTTCTGCTTTCAATGGTTTAAGGAAGAATAAGGTATACCTGTAGTTTACATAAATGTCAGTAGTCGTAATTGTGGTAATTATTCTAGAGACGAATCTATGTATCTTCCCAGCTATTTTCCATCGAATATCAGAAGATGCATTTCACGCAACGGCGCGTAACACATGCAGCAGCTAGAACGTCGCAGCTGCAGGTGGCCATAGCATGTATTCTGCTCGCCGACCAGTTTGGGTAATACAGTTTAAACCGTGCGCGTTATCTCGTCGCTTTACCATCCCCCGGAATCTTCGCGCGACCCTGTGGGCCGTCGCCCCCTTTCCTTACCACCGCCACCACCGCCGCCATTGCCGTCTACCCCTTCTCGCTTAATCCGCAGTTGCGAAACTGCGAAGCGGAGAAGTTGCGGAATAGTTCCCACCCTTGCATGGCGAGTATGAATTTAATCGTGTCGGCGCTTCGGGCCCGCGCGATGCACGCCGAATTCGACGCGATTTGCGCGTAATGCCGCGCGCGATGCCGAAGCAAGAACCCGACGGGGCTGTTAGTATAATGCGAATAATAAGTCGGCAAGAGGAACAGGCGGGAAGGGGAAGTTGTAACTGCCGCGGTTGGACTTTGATTTTCCGCCTGGTGCCACAGGGGCTGTGCTACCTCCAGAGAATGGATATTATGAGCACGGGGCTTTCCTGTCATGCGCGCGAGAATCTTCCGCTATAAAGCCGGTCGCTCCGTCCGCCCGCATCATCCCGGCGACATTTACGAGGGAAAAAGATGCGCGTAATGTTATCAACGCATTCCCGACATGGCCGCACGTAGTTTAATCCACCGCGACGCTGATCCCCGACGGTGAGTCCCCGTCTTCGCCGGTTGACGGTTGTGAGTAATATCGGACGAAGCTGAGAAACGAGAACTCCGAAGGATCATTTGAATAATGTCGTTAAGTTTACCTCGCTCGGAAGATACAGAAACAAGAAAGATCGCAGATTTACCTTGGCCGGAGAGAACGTGCGCTCGCCCTCCCACGGTTTTGGTCTGTTAAGAAAATACTGTCTCGAGCGGAAACACGGGGTTACTTCGCCAATCTGGCGAAACATTAAATCGAGAGGATTCGCTTCGCGAGGGACGTGTTGTTTTTAGTTAAAACATCGAATGTATAATGAATATTTGTACCGTTAAATACGCGTTGCTGTACTCCAGCCAGGATGGTGAAGCAACTTAGATAAAAAATTCGTTGCGCGCGAAATTATATTTTACATAATTACTGCAAAGAGAAGATAATTTTTGACATAGCCGACACCATCACGGATTAAAAAGAGAAGAGAGAATTCGCGCTAAGCGCATATTTGCAAGCATGGGATTTTGCAATTTAATCCGATTATGTTAATATTCGAGTGTTGAAAGAATATATTAATTTTACTTAATTAAAGAAAAATATAATCTTCGAGTATAATTAATTGATTTGTTTCAAGTGTTGCGATAAATGTAAGTAAATAAAAAGTTATCAATTTTGTTATACGTATTTTTAGTATCAATGTGTAATCTTCAATGGGTATGTAATATACGTTTTTTTCAAATAATAGGTCGAATTTTAATAGAAGATCGAAAGTCTCCGAAGATCATCGGTGAATTCACGAGATGCATGAGAGATTTTTTATCGCTTTTATTACGTGTCATTTTTTATCGAGATGGTTTCTTTTTACCCGTCGGCACTTTCGAACGACTTACGATGTTCTCACCCCAACGCGTTTTCTCACGTTACCCTCAATTTACAGCCGGTTCGGAATTCTTGTCACCTAGCATGACTTTGGCATTAGTCCACACTTCGATTGGCGCGCCAGTTCGGCAACGGCGATTCCCGATATTATTATTTATTTTCACCGTGCTGCGGATAGTTCTTTTTTAAACTTTTGCATACAGCCATTTGTAATCCTGTGGCATATTGTTTTGCAACATGATTATTACATTATCTCGTATAATCTATTTGGATGTCGTGTTTTTATGTATATTTAGATTAAAATTAAACAAGATTTTACTTTAAACTTTTTACTTAGTCATTCTATTTGTTAAATTTTTATTTAATGTTTATTAAAAGTATGTTTCTCGGAAAAATTAATATTATATTTTTTAAATGTGTTTATTCTTCTAATACATTTAGAATTAATTTATGCAAATTTGCATAAATCTATAATTACATATTTATTTAAGCATTAAGAAGATAAAATGTTATTCTTCAAGTTATTTCACGTGTGGATTGCTTTTTGTTTGAATTTGAGATATCGGAAATAAAAAGATTACAAATGAATTGATAAAAGTACTTAAATTTTTGCCGAGAAAAATATTATTTATAAATTTAATAGCTTGACAGATTTTACCAAACATTTTATGTAAATACCATATCCGCGCGTGGTTTATACTGTTATACAACTGTTCGCAGATGCGCACGTGTGTAACAGCTCAATATAAATGTACGGCAACGAAAATCCTCGAATAAACAACGCAATCGGTCTGTAAAGCAGAAAACGGCCATTAATAATGATACGCTACGCCAATTACTCTGCGTTTACGTATGTGCTGCGGAAAGCTTCGCTGCTTAAGCGAACAGCCGCACACGTGCCGTTTTCAAAGTTTTGAATAAACCAATGACATTAAACATTAGGTAGCGTCAAATCTATTGAGCGCTTCGCATTGTGGTAATCGGTATTATCCCATTTCATTCGAAAATAATATAGATTGCGATTGATTAGAATGTATGAGAGGTTTATGCATATCATTTCTCTCTCTCTCTCTCTCTCTCTCTCTCTCTCTCTCTCTCTCTTTCACTTACAATAATGCAGATAATACGAATCAGTTTGATTTTGTGGGCGAATGACCGATTAAAATGCTCAACGCAAACGCGTATGGTGTAAATCTGATACGATAATCTCTGAATCGCGAATTGTCTGAGAACTCTTTAAATAATACACGCGAAATACTTGACTGTGAAAATATATTCTTTAACAGGAATCAGGAAAGAATAATTATTTCGAAATAGTTGTCAACTTTTTTTTAAATTACACATTGCATATAGGAAGTGATACGTTATCACAACAACACTTTGCTTGTTTATGCTTTCGCGCGAAGCAAAATTGCTAGCTTTTCAAAAATTGTGTGCTTCAGGCTATGAAAAGTCATTATTCATCTCTATACACAACTGAGTCCTGCAAAAATTGAAAAAGACTATTGCAAACAATGAAATGTCAGCTTTAACAACCGCTTTAGATTAAAACCTCATATTTTGTTATCAACTGGCGGCAATAAATATTGCGTACGAGCGACGCTTAGCCCGGCATATGTTTATCGCTTTCTACTAATAGATTAACAAACATTCAATTGATTTGGGAATCGCGATCTGAGATCTTTTTCTCCCTTCCTTCGATACGCATCTTTTTCGTCGCTCGCTCGGAAAATTCCTGTCCTTCGCGATTCGTATCGGATTCATCGACGAAGTTTCGCCTTCGTTAACGTCGTTCGCAAGGAGTTTTACAATGTCTCCATGCGCAACGGTTATTTCGTTCGAGAACACATAGAGGAAAGTGCCCTGGAGCACCGTGGGGGTGATTTGACAATCTGGCAGTTCGTATTTCTCTTTTCTTGCCGAAGGCGCAGAACGGAGTTGATAAGAACTGATGTACGACATCAAATATCAGAACTTGCGATTATGTAGGGAAAGGAAAAAGATTGCAGAAATATATTCAACATTATTGCCTGGTTTTTTAAAAATGTTTTATGGGAAATGCATGTATGGATGCACATATGGATATATACGAATAAACTATTCTTCTTTTGATTTTCCTGAACTTTTCATGCAGAAACGTATCACTATCAATTGTGTCCTTCATTGCTATTACTGATTGCTCGGTCCTTCATTCGCATCTGTACAAAAGTAAGAAGAATTCAGACAGTAACCTTAAACTCTACTCCATTAATATACATAAGGAAAGCTATGTGATGATTAGTTGATTCGCGAAATCGCCGTAAATCGTCCCGTACGTAAGAAACGTTATCGTGCAAATAAAGCGTTCTCCAGCAATTGAATAGGAACAAAGCGAATGTACAGTTCCACATATATTAACTCTCCCTCGTTGGCAACAATAAGCTACCATTAACGTGTATAGGCGAAGAGGGTTATTACCACCAGGCTATCGTTATTGCCGCAAACGACTCCCCGTGATTCTCTCTCTCCTCTTTCCGACGAGCGCTTACTTCATATTCAGCCGTTCGCGTAGGTGGACGACACCGAGATGACATATCGTTAACGACACCGTACGAGCTACGTCTTCTCCATAGGGTGCGCTTAACTCCGGCGTTCTGCATCGTCGGAATCGTTGTTACGACGACGAGCGTCCGCGCGAGCGGCATAACGACGCCGGTCGTGATTTAAACGATATATCAAGCCCCCGGTTGCGCGGCGCGCGTGTGTCGAGGCATTATCGTCGTCATTATGGCCATTATCGCGGAACGATAGCATCCATCCCGCTCCTTCCCACGTTTTCACGTGTTCAGCCGCCATCAGGGCCTGAATCGGCCGCGAAAATCGAGTTACGCCGAGCGCTTTATTAGCGCATCGCGACATAAATGCCGTCTAGACAAACTCGTCCGTTGGATCCGTCGAACGACGGAGAGAAATCTCTTTTTTTTCATTTGTCGGAGAACCGACGAACTAGCTCTTTGATTTCAGTAAGTGGAAAACGTCGGAATTTGACGCTGATCTCCGGCTGGTAATTAAAGCGTAGCACTAATTACGATTTGATATGCAGAATTATGTATTTGTATTTTTCGCAATTCACAATAGCAAGTGGATAGCATCGATTTGATTAAAATTGGGGTTTGATTGTCCGCGAGATCCGCCGGTTCCATACAGGCACTCGCAGAGTACGCGCAAGTGCCAGCGTCTGCGCGCGAGAGAACGAGAATAACGCTCGGCGAAGCTGTCGCGCGGTTTGCCTGCTGACTCTGCCGCGCGCCTTATCCGCACGGCAATCCAAACTTTGCTAAGTCAATAGCGGCGACCCTCCACGGATGAGAGGCTTCTGCGTCGTGCTCTTCGATTAGTTTCGTTCCGAAGTCCCGCTACCACCGCTGCGGGAACTTACGAGTCGTCACGACCGGGCGGTTTGTCTTTCTTCGACTTCGCCGCGACGGCTTCTCTTCCTTTTACTTCGCCCTTTTATATACGTCTCCCCCTGGTCGGCGCGCCCCATTCACGAAAGAAATAAAAAGATCGCGCGTTCGTCCGCGGTGGTTAAAAACGTCGTAATGGTGGAAAGTACTCTGCTGCGACGTATCGACATTGTTATTGGATTTTGTGGCGGATCGTGATGCGTTTCCTGCTCGCAAAGTCCGCGGAACTTCTCTGCGCTCGCTTGTACTTCGAAGATATGTGTCAGCTTATTGTAAGATATTCAAACGTGAGACAGATCAGATGCAGAAATGTCTTGCATACTTGACGCAACATCTCGCTTTGAAAACTGCGTTAGCATTTTCTTAGCAAGAATACTTTGATATAATCCTTCTGCCAAATTTTCCCTAAAACTTCTATTGGAGCAATGTTGCAGTTAAGTCGATTGAAGCATTGGAATTCTCATCTATTTGCATACTTAGTTTGTCAACTTCCTTTAATTTCCAATGTTACACAGTTCTACAATCTCATTTAGATTTTCGCGGAAGATGAACTGAGGAGACAATTTCCTTGGAAAGGAAATTCATTAAACAATTTATAGTTTGAAGCTAACCTTACGAGACAATTTATCTAAAATAAATATAAATATACCTTAAACGTAAATTTATCATGGTATAGTTGCGGATATTTAACGCCGCGTTTCTAGTTTATTCAAGTTGTTAAAGTCTCCGTAATCTCCAGATTTACGAGTCGATGAGAGTAATAATGATGTATAATAAAATTCTTTTCGTTACAAACATTTCCAATTATCCAACGGATCGTAAATCATGTACATATTATTCCACAAAAACAAAACTACTCATTCAGTCATTATGAGCGTTCACAAAAAATATTGTAACAGTATGATGACGTGTGTAAAAATGTATGTATGAAGTAATTAAAAAGATTTTCATGCACCGTGGAAGCTTTACGAAATCATTCATTTCTGATTTATGAAACCATCATAACTCTATGATAATTTAAATTGCAACTTAAAATAAATCGACTTGAAAAATACATATAATTACGAAATGGAGAACATCAAGCGAAGCCGAAGTATGTAATACCAACACTTTGCTGATCAGAGACGCGAACGTGCAATAATCGCCGATGAATCGTTTAGACGATTCAGCACCATTCTTCAAAGGTTTTAGCCGAGGAGTTAAAGTTTGTTCTCCCTGACCGGCCACTACACGCTCGATGATTAAAGACGTGACGTGACTGAGGCAACGAAATGCACACGGCGGAACAAAAGGAAATACGTGGCCTGTATAGAAGAAGACGCAAGTTTCTTAAGCGCGGAATACCGAATGTCTTTCGGGATTTCTTGTGCACGGCAGATAAAGGAGGAAAGTCGATGCAACGAAGTTTAGTCGTGTAAGGGGTTTGTGGACCGAACTCCTTCACACCGCTGATTGCAGTTCGCGTCACAAAGACCCGTGACGGGAGATAAATGCTGTTGCCTGTCTCTTTACAGGTCCCTACTCATTAACGGCGACGATAAGTTTAACGACTCCGCCTCGGTGTTTCTTCAGCAGAGTCTTCAAGAGCTGCACACGCAATTTCAAACGACGGTCGGAGCTTTCACAACAAGATCGTTGCCCGGACGAGCTCCGCAAAAGAGGCTCGCGCGACGGAATGTTTGATAATCACTTGTGTCAGATATATTCATGTGGATGTCTTCTGAAAAATTTATTCGTTTGACAATCGCGCGGAAGAAAAGATGTTAAGAAATAATACGTATGCTCCACTGTTATTGTATACTTGAATTGATAGAATTATATCTCATTTTGATAATTGTAATATTTTTATTTTAGTATTATGTTACGGATTGTACCATGCAGTGACAAGTTTTGTTGCATCACGTTATATTTTCTATTAAATTCCAATTATTTTTCCATTCATTAAACGCATGTAAATGCATTTAATATAATGTGTGTTATTTTCGCATGTGGTCTTAGTATTATTTGTCATGTTAATGACTTTATCTTTTAAAGCCTCATTATTTATTTATCCCGCTGTGTTGATTGTATCCGCTTGTCGATGACACTAGCCAGTAATCGTTAGGCCGTTTTCAGCGGAAGAAAATTGAACTTTAATCCATTAGCGGGTATGTTAAATCGTTTTCGTTGGGATTCTGTTATCTACTCGTGCCATCCGGGTTTAATTGCATATAATTAAGCCGCGTTTTATCCCCCTTTGCGCGTCGAACGTGTTTATACGTTTGTAACGATGCTTAATCTCATTATGATGTCAAAAGTGGCGCGAATTTTACCTTCGCAAAACGACAGTCGGCCTGCAGTCAATGCGACAATTGGAAAGCGCTCAATGATTTAACCGGTAATTCGTTCGCGCTTCAAAGGCTATGATATCTGTTATTCTATTGTACCGAGGAAAGTTGCGCTCGATAGTTCGCATGTACAAGCGATGGGCTCCTGTTAAATTATTCTCTCTGCAAATTGGTAAATCCATAGAATAGTACTCAATATTTATTTTTGTCGATTGCACACATTCTACCTATAATTACAGTTTATTAGTCCGTCAATGAGGCTCAATGAAGTTCAATAATTTTAAACCATGGTATGACGTGCGTACGTCATCTAAACATTTACGCTTTATTAAAACTACAATATGATAAATTACGGATAAAGAAAAATTGTTAGAAAATCCTTTTCTAAATTAAAATCGTTAGGAATCATATACAAACATAAATTAGGTATTTTTTTCATTTTCGCGGAGTTTACTGTATACAGTACAAATTGAGCGATTTCCAGATTACATGGAAGAGAAACGTGAAGCAAAGCGATAAAAGCACCGTCTCTTTCTCTATACACCTTTGCTTGTATTCGGACACAGCAATAAGAAAACTTTTGCGGACGGTGCGGCGCGTACGTCAGGGGAACAAAAGCTATGCATAGATTTACATCGCGGACGGCGCGCTTCGATTCACCCCGTGGCAAGGAGCTTTATGGTCGTCCCGGTACTCCCGGAGGCTCAACCGCACCGATTTGTCGGAACTATACGTCGGGAAACCATCGAGTCTTCGGGGACAGACGAATTATTATTCGGGAACATTGATCGTTCCGACGGTCGTGTTGCTTGCCCGGTCAATCTTCCAAGATCGAGAAGAGCTTTCTGTCGTATGCAAAAGAGAAACGCCGCGTAGACGCAGGATAAGGATAAAATAGGAAAGTCATCTACCATGAGTTGCGCGTTGCTGTCGCTGCATAAGAAGGAAATACGCGGATACAGCGGAGGAAAGATAGAGAAAGTGCATAAATATACTTAGCAGAATTAAAGTGTAGAAAAAAGTTTGTAAAAGAGTAAAATTAAAATAAGGTACGTATAATTTATAAAGATTATCTTCATTTTAGGCACGTAATTTGAAGACATTCTACGTATATTTAAAAAGTATTTCTTGACGTGGTATACATGTTTGCATTTGCGTTTGTATTATATATTACATATCTATTGTTATTCTAAAATTTTCACATAACTCTTGAATTACCTCTTGTATTACCGCGGATGGATTTGCAAAACAAAACTCGCTCTTTTCCATTTGTCACGCGCTTAGAGAGCTCGGGGTAGGTGTTCGAAATTGCGAATTTTTCTTTGTGCGTTTAGAAACTACTACATACAATACTCATTGAAATGCAGTTTTGTTACGGACGTAACATAGTCGTCCAACATCGTCGACGCATCGATGCACCGTTGTACATTGAATATTTCGCGGTCACCGACGATACTACAAAAGTTCTACGTGGCATAGTTTCGTAGGGATTTGTTAGCTATCTGTGGCATCCAGTCACGCAGGCTTACTGCTTCCTGTTGTTCCGGATTATTGTGCCGATTTTTTCGGATTTTACGGCGTGACAGGTGTATTTTTCGATTCTTTGTTGAAACCGCACGACCTCTCGCCTCGCTCTATGCAACTTGACTTCGTTAAAACGAAACGCCATCCGATTGTGCCAAAACGGATTTTCGCTCGCGAGAACGCCGTTAAATTCTTTTTTCTTTTTTGCTATGCACTTTGATCTCTGCCAATACGTATCGCGTGTAGGCTGTTTGTTTTAGATTACGGCAAACTCGATAGCGCTTCCATTTGCGCCATTTAACCGCGATTATTGTTATTCGATATCTCAGTATATAATTGAAATATTACGCTTTACTCTAACGTTTCGTGTGTGCGTTAACGTACAAATGTGTGTGCAGTGCTCGTTGTCTGTACTTTTTGATCTTCGATGTGCACTTAACATGCATCGGTTGCGGCAAGGAACGTCGTAATAAATTCGCGGAGAAAGAGAAAGAAACGCTCGTTCGGTATCAATGATGGTATGTTAAAAACGACCCGCTGCTCGGGAAAGGCAGCTTCCGCGTTTATTTTTGCCACGGCGTGGAAATATCACGAGGGAGAAAGGGACTCGCACGTCAGATGGCAAAGGGACGAGAGCGGGAAATAATTTATTCTCAGCGAGCAAGAGCGAGCGAGTTTTCGTCTTCGGCGATGGTCGTGGGCGGTGTCGTAGGCTACGATCTTAAATGAAAATGATTTCCCTGGAGAGGAAAAGTCGGGAAGGGACGAAGGGACAGGCCGGGTAAGGGAACAGGAAACGTCTTGGGTTAACCTGCAGCCCACGAAAGAACCGCATCCACTTTAACGTTCTCAGCTCTCTTTGATAATGCGGGAGGAATATAAACTCTTACGAATTAATGCTATTCTACTTGCGGCTACCCGCGAAACGAACTCACGCTTCCATCGCTTGATGGAAGGTTCTGATGGACGTCCGCTTCGTCTCATCTCAAGGAAATTACTTTGCGGTTTCTTTGTGGATTTGCGGGATGTTTCGAGGGAAACGCTCGTCATTACCATATAACAAAATAGCATTTTACATGTAAATTACCTTCTGTAACGTATCAGTCTCGTACACAATTGTAGTTTTACATCTCTCTAAATAAGAAAGAGTAATTTTTAAACTATAGATGTCATCCTCTGCAATATCCACTGGTTTTAAGATATGAGTCCATTTTGAAAACAGTCCTGATCATGAAAAATTAATGCCGTAGAACGATTAGTGTTCAAATAAATTTTAAAGTGCTCCATTTGACAGGTAAAGTCATACATAGGCACCAATGGAAAACTTTCTGCTCTTGATCGATCGATCTTCCCTGCTAAGCCCGAGATAGAAAACGTTCACCAACGATATTCCGAAAATTTCGACTGATTCGTCTCTGCCACTAAAGAAAGAAAGAAAGCGAGAGAGAGAGAGAGAGAGACAGACAGACAGACAGAGAGAAAGTGCAAGGGAGTGGAAAATGGCGGGACGAGGAGACAGACAGGCCGGGGGTGGATAGTGGGTCTGGGATGCGAGGAAGTTGTTGGTAGGAGAGGAGGAGTTGCCTCTCTCACGGGGCCTATTTGTAAATCAGTTCCCGGTTGCTGGATCCTGATAAACGTCCTCGTTACGCGAAAACGTGCCGGCGACGCGATTATTTAACATCGCGACGCCAGCGAGCAAGAGCGACCAGCTTTTCGTCTCTCGCCCTTCCCTGCGAAACATTTGTCTCCTGGTTACCCCTTCGCGCCTCGTCCACACCCAGAGGAGATGCACCGGGTGCCGCGTCGTCCCCCATCGCTCTATATACGCGGCCCTATCTAAATTGCAAATATTCTCCCGCGAAATCACAAGATCGGGAGCGAAGACGGGCGAAGACGCGCGACCACGACGACGCAAAGTGTTTCGCCCGGGGAAGACGTGAAGTTTGATGGAGCGCGCTTGAATGAATACCAAATTAAGGTATCGTTAAATCGTTCGGTGAAATTGCTGGCTGTGTGTCGAGAGCAAGAGGGAGAAAGAACGGAAGAGGGAACGAGAGAGACGAGCTGATAATAATAATGAAAGGTGAAGCAACGATAGGGCCAGCGGTTGCGGTAGATAATGCGGACGTGCTTTAAATAAATCGCCAATGCGGCGGGAGATTGCTGCGTTAAAGCGCGGATTCGACGTTGTGTTATAGAAATCGATCACGTCGATTTAACGGAAATTAATATTTACGTGATATCAGAAAAATTGTCTGACGATTTTTTCTCCAATAATAAACTTGTTATCAATTTTAGCAACAATTGTATAAATATAATAAACTGATTCTTGTGATTTTGATTTCGCCTTTACAAAATTTTTCATCATTCTGTACATTTATTTCCAGTATAATTATTTTAGTTATCGAAACATCGTAATGAAAAAGGTCTCAAGCACCAGTAATGGCAATTGCATCGAAAGGGAAATATTTGTACGCGCGTTATCCAATCGTTGTACAAGATTGCGTCGGATCCCAAGTATACACGTCGCGAAAGAGATCGGCCGAGGGAAACGTCGTTTCACGTTCATGCGGCTGTAAAATTTAGAGTCCGTCTATACAACATCGAAAGTTACTCGCGCGTACTCTCCAAGCTCTCGGCGTCAAACTCTCCAAGCAAGCAGTTGTACGATTTTGCGACCTCTCGCTTTCTCTGCTCTCTCGAACATAAATCGCGACACAGTTACACTCGAGACGTGCTCTTGAATCTCGTGCGCTCACTCGCCGAAAATGCCCTTAAGAGTTTTTAACGTTCCTGTGACTTTTATTCTCCTCCAAGCTGCCGCGTTTACAGATGCTTCGCCAAAGAAAGCGCCCTATTATGCATGTAAAGTACAATGCTACTTCGTAATGGTCACGAGATGGGCTCTCTTCCGATTCAACTGCCACCGAAGCCGTAAAAGATGCGCGGATCATCCGATTGGGTGTATGTATGTGTACATATATAGTGCGTCTGTCGCGTCTTAAGCTTCTCCTCGAATTTTGGCAGTACCCATATTTACCCGTCAAGCCGGCGCGGCACTAAAAGTACACCGTTTCAGGAAGATCGATCGAGGGGAACTCACCAACATTGTCGCCGTCGCAGCTCTCGTAATGGAATGTTGTTGACGTGACGTTGACGACGACGTTGAAGGATCGAGGAAGAAATTTTCCTTCTCCCGGGTCCGAGCGACGTCGCTGTCGATCAAGCAATTAGCCTGGCTACCCTCACCCCTTTACAAATTCGTTTTGAACACATCTCGGATTTTATGTAATATTTGAATGCTTTGCACAGAATTACATAATAATCAACGATATTTTGATTTCATCATTAATAAATTTATACTCTAATATAACACACCTTTCTGTAATTTATTTTATCAATAATATGGATTAGACGTAAACGCGAGTTTGTATAAATATATTGCATAGATATTATTTCTGTTCTTTATAACATAATTTAAAAATTCTGTGTAGACAGAAGAAAAATCGCTTATGTTGAAACGTAAATTCCACTTTACGCTATGTGTATACTTTATATCATTTTATTATATATCCCTCTAAGAAAAGTGAATAGTAGCAATTTGTCACTGACAATTCCCTCCCAAATTTGCGCGTGACGCAACTGATAGTGGCAATAAAGTAATTTTGTTTGTCACTTTCTTCTTCTTCTTCTTCTTAGTGTTTAATGGCACTCGATCCCTTTCAGGTTCGATATGGCCAATTGCAAAAGTGAGTTAAATACGAAATACGAAATAACAAGTTGAAAAAAGAACTCAGGACAATCGTTGTGCACCTGACGACTGTCCCCTTCGGAATCTGTCACTTTCTTTTATAACATTTATCTAGTCAAGGAATAAAACGCAGATAGACTTTAACACGCGATCCGAATTCTTGTTCGGAAACATTGATGATCTATATTATAATACAATATTAAGAATCTTATAATTTTGTCGAGCTTTATTCTTTTTTTTACAAGAATTTAAGACATCTTGCGAGAATTTTCGCTCAGTTTCACACATAATTGTCAAATGATAAATGAAAGAAGTTCTACTTTTTCTCGGATATTCAATACGATAGTTACACTCAACTGTGATTAATGTTTGCCCAATTTTTATCTCAAGTTGTTCATAGAAAGATTTAAGTTTGCTCGTAATATTTTCAAATATATACTTGATTAATATTTATGCTATTTACTTTGTGTGTTCGATACATTGACGAAATTACAAATTGCTCGTTTTATTGTACAATTTAAAAAGTAACTTTATCTAAATTGCGCGTATATTGATTGTGACAGATGATATCAAAGATCATTTCCAAAATCGGCACGTTAAAATTCGGAAATCACGGGGTGTTGCACGGATATTAATGAATATCGGCATTGTTGAAGATTATTGACGTGGTCGCATTAGGTGAAAGCAAACAGACAATAGTGAAGCGTTATTTGACAACGGTTCGATGATTGTTGGCATTTTCGGGAAAAGTGATGAAAATTGGCGTGTGTATGTGGATATGGACTTTTTTTAGAGGGCAATTCGCTTGTCAGATCAACAAAAAATTCTACAGCTTCGCAGCATTCAAATTTCACTCAATAACGGAGATACAATACTTCGTGTTTGAGCGAGCTTTAACAACACGCGTTCCATCGCTTCGACAAATTTACGTACAGTATTTATAATGCAGAAAACGCCGGAAATTATTCGCGGAAATGTTTATCGTCAACCTGCAATAACTTTAATAATACAGATGTTTATGCGATTACATTATCGATTGTCGCCGCTGCAATACATGCTGCAATACATACGGCAATAATTAAATATCATTATCAACGATTTTTCTTATGGATAAATGGTGACACATGTGAGAATTTAATATTAAAATTTTTTTCCGAGTAATGAAACGACCCCATCTCCGAATTTTCTTCGACACAGAAAAGTGTTAATCGATTAAGCACGCCCACAGGACTTCAAGGAAGATTAATAAAGTCTTCTATTCAAGAAAACGTCCGCGTTTCTCCGAGAATCGATATTCGGAGCAAGTCGGTCGTGCGAGATAAAATGGTTACTTTAGTAACTATGAAAGGGTGAAAAGGCGCGAAAGGGAGGCAAAGGAGATTTGGGGTACTATGAGCGCCGAGAGGTGCTCTATGCAATTATTCGGTTCATTTAATTCTCGGAACGCCGACTGAGTAATGCTCGCGTTGCAGCCAGGGCGACGGTGACGACGTGAGGGTGTACGTGCGTGTATGCCCGTGTCTTGGAGCCACCTCCTCTAAGCAAAATTCCTGCAGCTCGAGGGTGGAAGAGCAGGAGAACGAAGAGGACGAAGACAAGAGTGTAGTCGAGAGTGCGTCGCGCGAGGTGGCCTCGGGTAGCACTCGATACCGTTTGAAAGCACGTAGGTAAGCATTTATCTCGAAATATCCTATTTATCTTGGCACGGAGGATCTGCAGGTCGTGTCCCTTATTTCGGCAATTTGGTCACGTCTGGCCAGTCCAGCGTTTCGACGAGAGAGAAAACCTGTAACTTCGATTTCTTCCCAAGATTCCACCCTCCTTCTTCCTCTCGTCTCCTTCTTCGCCCTGACTTTCTTCCACTCTGTGCCAATTCCTCTTTCGCTCCTTGAGCCGCCTTTCTCCCTTTGATCCTCTTTCGTCGGGCTTGGTCTCTGGCGTCTATCGTTTTTCCTTCGTTTCACCGCGTCTTCCACGCCAGCGTTTCTCCCATGACATCTTCCGCGTTGCACTTTGCTGCGTACGGTGCATTGAATTTAAAAACTTGCGTACATACGAGGACGATGGCGACGATGACGACGACGACGACGACGACGACGACGACGACAGTGAATGTGCGCGGAACGACTTGAACCGGCAAATAAAAGTCGGTGGTACCAGAGATGGCGAGAGGTGGATGCGCCGGCGGCTTCTACACACAAGCAAATCGATTTAGCCCTTGACGAGCCCTGTTACTCTTTGCTTTTCCCCTCGACTTCAATCGCCCGCGTTCTCTATGTACACTCGCGAAGATAAACGGGCCCGGAATTGCGCGATCTTCCAGTCGTGTTGGCCCGGGAAACTTCGAAAAGCGAGTGATTTCGTTTGTATCGCAATCGGGGGAATCGAGTTATGAAACTCACGTATATATTCCCTCGGCCGCTTGCCATGTAAATTGTTTAACACGACTAGGTGCAGTCGAAAGTATCGAATCGGCGCTAGCGTTGATTGCTTAACACCTTTTCCCTCTTTTTTTTAATAACTTTAGAAGAAAGCAGTATCCTTTAATATGTCTATATGTATAATCAGCCGGGCGTTATTTTCTTATGATTATGTAAACGATTAATAATCAATATACATATGAAAATCTCGCAAACGGAATCGCGTCCTCGTCGAATTTTACAAAAACCATCCAATACAAAAAACAAGGGAGAAATTCGTGGTGATGTCATGGGCAATGGTGTGTTATGCGCCCTGGGTCAATTTCCAGGCCAGTTTCGTGCGCAATTTCGCGACACGTTACAAAGGAGAGTGCGACGCAAAGCTTTGTGTAAAAATTAAACTCGCTATTGCTTTGATCGATGCTGGCTGCACAGATGACCTCGCAGCTGTCACCGGCATATCACCCTTGAGAGGGTCATCTGGATATCATCGATTACTCGCGCGATACGCGCGTAACAGTTTAATTCGCGAAAGCGCGTGTCACGTGTGTCACACATTCACACGCGGATCTGCAGTCCGTACAGAAGAGTTTGACACAGCAGCCGAATCAATATTTACACGTTTCATGTGTTATATGCACCGCGTACGTGCTGTCGCGCGCGCGTAACGATTTCACAACGGAGTCGCCCATTGTGTGAAAACCAAGCTGGATAACTTCATCGCGATGGCACTCTCGCGCTCGCTCTACGTCGATCATATTTCATTACGTCAGTTTCCCCTGGATCCCGGCCCTCCAATCCCCTCGCTCAACCAGTTTTCAGTGTTATTGACCGTCTACGTGCGTGCACCGAACATCCGCGGAAGTTACGCCTCGCGGCGTCGCTTTGGAGTTTCGAGTAGCGCGAATCAACGTTTCGAACGTCTGTTGCCCCCCCATGTCTTACTCCATGGGAATTGATCTATTCACGAAACCTCCCCCGCGATTGTAATTGCAGCAGCGTAAAATCACGCATGGAGAGGGATCGGAAAAACCGAGTGCGCGCAATGAACCCTTGCGTTCGAATCGATTACGTTTACTGCGGGCGAAACGTTAATTTTTGTTCGGTAATATAATATATAATCGAAAGCACGCTGTATTTTTTGTGATTTTCGGAAACTGTAGTTTTTGATTTTGATTGAAACCCGAATGCCGCGCGAATATCGCGTGTGACCTTTTTTTCACAACGTAATTTGCGTTTATGAAATGCATTTCTCTTTCGCATATTACACGAAACAAAGCCGTAAAACCCGACGTCGACGCTCGAAATATTCCGGCGCGGATGCTTGCTGAGGCGCGCGTGTAATTCACGCGAATTTCTCGCGTGGCTCTCGGTCGATTTTATGTTGCAACAGTTAAGAACAATCACGCTTGGCGGGGCCTCGAATCATATTTCATCGTATCGGTCGTGCGAACGAACGTAATAATCCGCTTGAAGCTCACATGTGCTCCTTGCCATGGTGGCTGGTTGGAAACAACTATAAACAATGGCAAACTAAGTATACGAGGGCGCCGGTGGTACTTGTTCCACGTCGATCATATTTAACTACGTCGTACCCTCGTCACTGTTATAACAAATTCTGGCGGCTGTTGACCGGCGGTTTGTCGGCCGACGGATCGGCAGCGAACGTGCCCCGAAACATGTCAAGCCGTTTGATATGGCTAATTGCCCACCATCTGCGAAATACCGGACAGTCGAGCCAAGAAGCTGAAAATTTGAAATTTCACTTTGACGTTGTTAACTCCTTCGTCTGGGCGTGGTGATATCTATGAGCTACTATTAATCAGCATAAATGCGATGGCTTTATGAATTGTGACTTATACATGATTAGGGGAGACCGGGGCTCGTTGGCACAAGAGGCAAGTTGGCATTGCGTTCAATTAATGTATTTGTGGCAAAAAACACTATAAGAAAGTTACTTCAAAATAACTCTTTCATAACGTAGATACTTTTCTCAAAATTTCATTTAAATCAAAAAAGTATTATAATAAAAACAAGGAACATTCTGATTCAAGAGCAGCCAAGTAAATTTTTGAGCATTTCAAACTTTCGTATTAATATTCTTTAGCTTGAGAGAATAAATCTAAGTATCGCATTATTAGTTAAAAGAAATGTTTCTGTTACTGTTAGCACATGTTATTTTGAATAATGACAATAATTATTTATAATAAAATGATTTAAATCAAATGTATGTAGAGCTAGGGTACGTTGGCTCACATTTTATGGGGTATGTTGGCTCATAGTATTAGCATAGCATTAGGTTAGGTACGTTTATGTATTGTTGCTGTGTGAGAAGTGAGAACATACCTACGATCCTACGATTGCTATAGTACTTAGAAGTGATACATAAAAGTGATACGTAGAAGATTAATTGTAAGTAACTTTATATATGTATAATATGAGACTGCTAGAACAATTCTATGCGTGTATATAATAATGTAACCTCAAATCTAATTGTAATTGTTGTAATTATCGACGCATAGCCAACTTATACCGTGATGTATGTCAATTTACCCCACTATCGGGGCAAGCTGGCTACAATGCAATACGTTCGTATCTCACTCATTACAAACAAACTATGCAGTATACAGGATCGTTTCTGGCATGGAAATGTAGAGAAAGGTTTGCTCTATCATATTAGTTCAGTTTCATTATTATAATTAGTTGTTTAAAGAGTCGAATGACGAAATTATAAAAATGGTGCCAACGAGCCCCGGTCTCCCCTACTGCACGTTGTTTTTTCATATGATGTACAAAGAATGATTTGCTTTGTTTTGCATCCAGTTTGAGAATTATCACCGAAGTAATTGCGCTCGTCGATTCTTTTTTCTAAGATGCGTTGTAGATGGTTAAATTTGATGAAACGATTAATATTTTTACATCTTTTACAACAAAATTATATTTCATTTTTGGTAAAGATACATAATTTGTCTATTATTTCACCGATTGCAACGGTGATCCATTAATTCCTTTTCATTGAAATCTCGTAGCTTGTGCATCGAGGGGGTGTTTTTGAAGGGATGTTTACGAACCGTTAAAAGAGGAGCCGTCTCACAAAATATGCAATGACGAGGCGCGAAGGGTCCTCGACAATAAGGTCGTCGAATAGGAGATAAATTCCGACCGACGCGGCAACGCCGCCAATCAACGATACTGTCGATCAATCATCGAGTTTGGGTAGTCATTAATTAAAAGCGGAATTCGCACGAATGAACCGGCAATGAACACTTGACCGGTCGAGCAGCCTCGCGGAACATCATCCCGATCGGTTTGAAGTGATCCTCCACCTCCCGTTCCGACCTTCCCCTCCCGCCAATGGACGGAGAGTCGTTTCGAGGGTGGTTAGAAGGGTATCGGGCGGGTAGGGGTTGATATTCACGTAGCTCCATGGGGTGCCCCTCGTGACGGCCCCCTTTCGGCATGGAGCGGCCCGAAAACGCGGCATCCGTCAGTCCTGCAATTTCGATGGCGGCTCACGGCCCTGTAATTTGATCAATTAACGCCGGCCCTGTTACGCACGGGGTAGCAGCGGCCAGGTTGCGGAGGGGTGATTGCACCCGGCTGGATGTGGAATACCTGGCCACCGCAGAATGATGACGATCCAACGGAGCCATGATTACGGTTACGGCTATCGCGATCTGTCTATCTGCGTTGGCGATCTCGCGAGTTGATCCGGCGTCGCGATCACTGAAGAATTGTATCACTCGAGCGATTAAGCGGCGCGAATCGGGACGCGTATCTTGTCGAGCAAGGCGGATTGAGCGACGAGGATCGCGCGAGAGGACGCGGGCGAGAAGCAGGGGTACGTCGAATCCGATTTGAGGGTTGGCGCGTTGCGCGGGTAGTAATTACTTAAGCGCGTTGCAGTGTAGGAAATCGACGCGCCGTGTATACGCGGAAATTGCATTTCGCAGTACGTCACGTGAAAATTCTTTGCGTCGGGACGCGTCAGTTTGATAGCGAGACGGGTATTGTACTTAAAAGTGTACTCTCCGGAGGGGATACATGATTGACTAATGGATCGGCTGATTCATAAAATCTTGAGCTCTGCGGTCCATCCGTCTGTTGTCATGATGGAGCGTTATTGATATTCTTCGTGGCTTGTATCTTCATTAGATATCTTCATTAGATAGTATTAAATGTTCTCGCATTTGATAAATGTCCGTTGCGGTTGGTGATATACTTTTATACAAAACAATATTTTATATATCATAATTAACTTATTAAGAAGCGACTGTGCCATGTATCTAATTAATAATAATTTTCTAACGAATAAGTCTCATTGCAGTTTATTATTTAAGATTAGTCAATAACACATCATACGATATAATTATGGATATAATTATGGAATCAAAATTAAAAATTATAGTATATATATATATATATATTCTTAAATAAGGAATTATATATTTCTGTTTAATAATAAATCAAGTATTAGAAATCTCGCCTGCTTCGAAAGCAATCAAGTTTGAGCAATAGGCGATAATCCAAGAGAACGATTAGATTGAGCGAGTTACAAGGTACAACGTTTTGGTTCTGGTATTGTGCGCATGTTACTACGTGTCCCGTCGTTAGCAGGAGTTATATGATGTCATTAGAACGAAGTGCTGTTTAACGGATAGTTAACACGTAATTATAACGCACAGTCGCACCACAATGGTTTATTTATGGCGACATCGCTTGTTACCAATGTATATAAACCTACGTCCGATTTCCGTATGCATCAATTAGTGATTTGCGTAAATGGCTTTATGCTATGCTATTCCATAATACTCGGCTGAGGGAAGCACTACCTGCGCTAACAATGCCGAGGTTATTGAAAAGTCAGAAATACGGAATTATGTAACAGCAACATAAAAGCATTCGTTCAATTATTTTTCAATATATTATTAATTTTCTTGATTTATTTATGCAACAACAAAGAATAATTGTACTTCCTTTATGGTTTTTTTCATTTACTTGTCATATTCCGTTTAACAAATATGCTGTACACTACATTATACTTTTCAAATTTTGATTAAAGTTTATAGATTAAAATGTTTCCCAATGTTTTACTTAATTAAATAATGCCCAACAAATATCAATAAAGATTAATCTGCACTCACCGGAGATATAAAATTGTTACTACATATACAAAAACCAGCAGTGCAATATGCCATGTATGTTATAACGCATATCTTGATTGTACTGTTTGCCTCGTGTACAAATTTTTACTCTTTTTAGGTAGTTCTCTAGTTTTTTTTGTAAATACGTATAGCATGGAAACACAATTGCAATATTGCACCCTGCCGACAACGATGGCCGGATTTCGTGGTTTGTTCTCGCCACCGAAAGGATCGGTCCGTCGGCGTCGGGCGAAACGCCGTTAAATTATCATTTACGATATTAGCCTCCGCATTATCACTCGGCGTTTCTCGCGCTTCGTCGCACAGATCGAAAACCGATAACCGGTCTGGATATAACGGCGAGGCACTATTCAGCGCCACGACGCCTAACGTCGCCGTTGGATTAAAGGAGTCTTCCGTGTCACCCTCTCCCCCGTTAGCCCTCCGGCAGCTTACCGATCTCTTCGCGCGATTTTGCGCCACTGAATGTCTCCGATGTAGCTGGTCTCCACCATCAGCGCGCCTTAAGCGTCCTGGTATTATAAAACCATTAACATCCACGAATAACGAGCCGCAGCAGCGGCGCCTCGGCGCCGAATATTGTCGTTCTTGTCACGTTCTTGTCTGTTTGCAGCCAACTGCGCCGGCGAATACTCCCGGAAATATTTATACCGCGGACACCTGAAATTCGCGGCGAAGAGATTCGGATTTGTTGAATTACCTCGTTGATATCGTATGCGGGGGCGCAAGTTTTTGCCGCCGGCGCTCTCAGGGATGCGAGGCTCGCGTCGATTTCGCCGATTTTCCTTCGACGCGCATGATATTGAAGCAGCTGCTTTCCGGAACACGCGCGATTTATGTAGCTCGCAAATAAAAAAGTCCACCGACTTGCAAACAGTGCAAAACGATGCAAACGATACAAAAAGGGAACCGTGAACGAGCAGAAGATTACGAGGGCATTGGAGATACGCGGAGGTCAAATTAACGAAGGCTACATCCGTACCAGACAACCTTTCCGTGATGTAAGTGACCTTTTATTCGTTTCTCGCGTCATAAACGATAGCGCGACAAGAAGGGAGGCACTATCTGAATTAAAAATACATGAGATCCCGTCTCGTGCCTGCCGGTGACTTTTCTTTTTTACTGCGCGCGAGCGTCTTAATTACCAAGCGATCTCGCGAGAGCGACGAAGAGGGTAGAAAGCAGAGGATAGAATCGGTGAAGGGAAGAGAGAGACTCGATAAGTGCCGCAGAAGAGCGAATGAACGAAAGAGGACGCCAAGGGGGAGACGAAAGAGAGTACTTCGAGTAGATCCCTTTTGCGAAGGGAGGGAGCTTTTCCAGGGGGATGGAAAAGGCTGGCGGTGCAGAGCAACACGCCAGCAGTCTGCTGCGGCTTCCACCGCCAGCGAAGGGAGAACGGAGGTGTTAATTAACTACTCGTCCCGTCGCCGTCAGGGACATTCGAGCGAGGGGCTCGACTTAAGTTGGCCACTCGCAGTCGTTCCGCCGCTCGTTGAAACGCTCATAAGATAGCGTGTTCATGATGCACCGTGCAAGGGAGAAGGGCGCGGACGAAGTTTTTAAGGCTAAGTACCGGCGAGGAGCCGGGGGTACACGGGCAACTTCCGTCCTAGGTCCTTCCCACGTTCCACCCTCCGCGAAAGTGCTCCCTCGAGCGTGATGTAACATACGTGGGCACGGGAAAATTCGCGATGCGGCTCCCCACGAATTCCCGACAAGTTCGAGCGTGCCGCGCGTTAAATTGGAGCGCGAATCGCTCGCTCGCCCGAGCCATTTCATCAGCCCGCATTCGAATCGGCCGTTTAAGGAAAGCTGCACAACCGTGAAAGGGGGGAGAGAGAGATAATTCATTCCATTTTTCTTTCGGAAATAAGAACCATAGCGATCCCACCAGAGATCTCATTACATATAGATTGGAGTGATCATTTATCATTTAGCGGAAAGCGATATATAACTATAACGATCATCTAAAATTTACTTAATTTTTTTCGGCCATCTTGAGATGTAAATCTTAAATTATTCTTTTATTTGATAATAACTGGATTGTTCCTCATTTGTCCGTTGTAATGGGCAAAAAGGGAGAATAATATAATATTAATTTATAGTAAATACCGTTCAACTTATGAGATGAGATTGATCGCGTAATCACAAGGGACGAAGGGTAAAGCCAGAACGGAGGAGATCCGTTGAAACAATCAGGAGAGGATTGAGAGATAATCGTAGAGGGAGGGAGAAAGAGAGAGAGAGAGAGATTACCGTAGAACTACTGAACCGGCACAACGAATTGGTGCGCTCCCCGTATTTCATCTCTCCTGGTTTAATCGATCGTACACCTACGAGCTCGCCGAATAATTCCTGTCGCAAGCAGAATAGGTAAACCTGGAATTTATTACGCGTCCGTTGCACCGTATTCGCGGGAAGTCAGGGATCGGTTTCAGCCGTTCTCGAAACCGACGCGATCATCCAATGGTCGAGTAACAAAATGAGAACTTTTAACTGGCGGTAGGTTGAAACGGAAGCCGATTCGGTTCTCGCTTTATATGTTTTAACGTGGAAATTTGGTTCTTTTGATAATCACGCAATTTATTGCTTCCGGCACGCAAACTTTTCGTCCTTGATAAATATTTCTCCAATATTTTTTACATGTTCCTAGTAACTTACATGACATCAAAGACGCGTTTTAACATTTCATATGTGATAGTAAAATCGCACAAAATTTCGTGCGAGTGCAATATAATTAAAATTTGCATATAAATTTGAGTATAAATTTACTAATTAATGGATAAAATTGATAGATGTGTGTGCGCGTGTATGCGTAAAGTTGCGTATTAATTTGCATTCCGAAGAGGCGCATTTCAAAGGGTTGCGCGTTCCTGGAAAAGCTCGACGAACAAATTAATTACATAATTGCAGAGAAATAATTTAATGAGCTGCCTGTACGTAGCACGATAAGTCAGTGGATTCTGATTTCATGGGACTCACGTAACAATCAATACCATCGTGCACGAAAATTTACTAAGGATCGAGACTATTGCTCGGCACGTAATCGACCGTATTTGCACCAGAACTCACAGTTTCGTCTCCTTTTGCTAACGAACCACCATGGCGGCAGGCTCGGCTGCAATCCTGACACCGTGAAACGGGTTTCCTCGTGGCACCTTAACACACAATGTAGCAATCATTTTGTTTCTCTTACTGATTAGTGATTTGACGACGATTGTGCCTAGAATACGTCATCAAAGCAAGATCTGAATTTGAGATTACATGTGATAAATTTTACGAACGACGGAATTTGGAGTAAACACTGTTCTCTCAATCACTGTGCAATTTTCATATTGCGATGTGAGAAAAATTTCTGAAATAGACGAACGTTACACACATTATAGACTCAGGAAACGTGTATCAATCTGTTTTACAGTATCTCTTATTTTCAAAAAGAGAGATTGTTATCGAATATATCTCTGTAACTTGACAATTTTGGGAGTTATTTATCTTTATAATATCGTCACATTTATTTTAAAATTAGCATACGTAACTACACATACATATCTATGTAACTTTTCGAAGACTACGGAAAGTTACGCTAACGTAGACGATAAGAGAACGTAAGGAGACGGAGTGGCGTTAACGATCTAATACAAACTCGTAACTAGAGTGGATGTCACACCCCTGCCGCCACTAGTACACCCTTCGACCCTCTTGTGAAAGAGACGAAGAGGGATCGGTAAGAGGCGACAGAGAGAGATGGAGGCGCAGACAAAGGGGAGAGAGAGAGAGAGAGAGAGAGACAGAGAAAGAGACAGAGATACGGAGAGTGAGCGAGAGAGCAAGAGACATCGGTCCGCCACCCACAATTCCGCTTGCGGGCACTGTAATTTGCTGTATGCATGCATCCAGAGATGGATAGACACGGCCGGGCAGCCGAGCAGGTCCGGGAGATCTATGGATTTATGCAAATGCAGGCAGTTAGAGTCCCGAGCAGCCTCCGCCGTTGAATAATGCGTTGATAAGATAGGAGACGCGCTCATATGCCGCTACCTATCCTACCATCCGCCATTGATTTGTCACCCTTCTGCTGCGAGAGATCCACCTTTACAAGATCTACCCCCGACCGCTCCTGGAAACCTTCGAAGGAAAGCCAAGGAGATGTACCGCGTCTCTCTCTCTCTCTCTTTCTTGCTCGCTCTCTCCCTCGCGCGGCGGCGGTCATTAGCACTTCCGCACGAAGGATTCGCTTGGTTGCATACTGGTGCGGCGCTTTCCGGTTTTCCCGATCGCAATGTTTGCCATCACGAGCGAATTCTTCGGGATGGGAGAATCAGGTTTCCTTATTACTTCAATGATTATTCCTTGCCGACGTGGCCATTCCCGCGTTCTACGATGCGGCTCTGCCGTCTTTATTACGGGATGGAAAGGTGTCGGCATCTCCTGCATTGACATAATTGAACAGGACAGTTAGCGGGGATGGGGAAACGCCGGTTCTGATGTTATCTTCGCTGGAATCTTCGTTTTTACCGTAATCTGCGAAAATTCATAAAATACCTTCTCCATCTCGCTAGACACAGGAACCGAATCAATAACTGCTACGGAGGAAATTCGCTCTCAGCGTATTATTGAGATTTAGCCTTTTTTCTTGCATCCTTTAATATTTTTCTCTCTGCCGCTTTTAAATATTTCCCTTTTTCCTTGCTCGTCTTGCGTCTTCTTTCCGATCTCCTTTCAAATCCTGTTAGCAGTTGCCGCATTGGATGCTTATGAATTGGATGAAAGTTTCCGATATAATCGATTCGATATGCCAATGAATTCTTATTAACAGTTAATTTGTATTAATTAAATGCAACT
Source organism: Ooceraea biroi (assembly GCF_003672135.1). Classification (NCBI taxonomy): domain Eukaryota; kingdom Metazoa; phylum Arthropoda; class Insecta; order Hymenoptera; family Formicidae; genus Ooceraea; species Ooceraea biroi. Next base: position 8,157,435 of record NC_039506.1, read on the forward strand.
TTCCGTATCGCTTTACTCCTTGTTAATTATATATCTTACAAACTGTTTTTATGTATAAGATATAAGAATTTTTGACTATCTTAATATGTACTCGAATGTTTTACATGTTGCGATGTATCGGGAGAGGAGATCAAACTTCATAGTTTCCCTATATGTAACGTTGTATTTCCATCGCAAATCGAATTTTTTGAAGAAAGTTCGGGAGCTAATCCAGGTAGGAGGTCGAAAAATGATAACAGCGATAAACAGGCGAATATTGCATCCCCTTCGCATTTGCCCTCCGCCAAAACCTGCGCTGGCTGGCGTCATGTCACGAACGGCAAACACTGCTATGAGATTATGATTTTGAACCATGCAAATTACACCGTGCGTGTAAATGGGCACGCTGGATAAAAATATTATCGATTGGCAAAGGGTCGTTTGAACCTTTGCATTAAGTACTAAATCGGATTCTCTGCGATCTCAGTTTCTTTATTATTAGTCAGCTGGCGCGATTATTTGGGAAAATATTTTCATGCAATCGTATCTTTCAGGTATTACGACAATTTTTACTGATATGCGACATTTATATGTGCATGTACATTGAATGTATTTAAAAAAGTTTACGTTATTCCAGATTTTGTTAAAATATATGTGTATAATCTATTCTATACAATAATTTTATTTTTAGCAATTTCCATAGGTAAATAATACTGCTATGCAGAGAGTTTTACCGGCGCTCATCTATTATGATTATCGTGAGGCACCAATTTGTTACTCAAGCGTCTGTGCCAAGACCGTCTGTGGGAGTTTCGTGGAATTTTTTCTCGCAAGGGATTCTGAGCTAAATCACGTTTAACGACCCGCTCGTAATTTCGCGGAGGACACAGAGAGAACTTACGTCGTGCATCGCGCGTATCGTACTTCAATTACGAAATCCACCGCTATCGTAAGATGAACCAAGATTCTCCCCGGGCTAAGCGAATGCGCGCGCGTATCCAGGACAAATGCAATCCTTCGGGAACTGTAAAGCTGCGTTCACATTGAGCATACATAGAATGAGTATACATAACTCTCAGTTGTTGCCACGATAGCGGAAGTTCGTGTGGACACGTTTGCACGCACGTAAGCCTTCATTTTAAATCGCTCGTGGCTGTCTAGAATGAATTTGAATTGAAATGTGAACGCAGGACGACACTCGCACGCAAACGTGTCATTTACGATTGCAACGCCGATGTACGAGCTAATGATAGGTATAGAGTATTATTTGTAGCGTCGCTCGTCGAAGGTGTCGCATCTAATGTTTCAGTATGAACTGGACGGTTAAAAGGGGTTAAGCTGAGTGGCAAATAAAGGGTGACGACGACGTTCGAGTGGCGTCTCGTTTTTCTTGGTACCTTCCTGGCTCGTCAAGGTGAAGAGGTCTCTCTATAGGTTTTCGGAAATGGAGGGTCGTTGCAGAAAGGATACTTTGCACGGTGGAAGCGTTTTCACGGGGAACCATGATGTGGCAAGGCGTGGGAAGGGGGTTGCGGTAACGGGCTGCGTATGTGTGTTCGCGGAAGAAATAAAACAAAACTTTGCCTCTCCCAACTAGCTCGTAGTGTACCGGAAATTTGGAATCCCGTTTGATTTCCGTCGTGTTTACAGAGTCCACCTGACTATCCGCGCATCTTGTACTGCCAGTCGGCTGTACCCGCTTTTGCGATCGTGAGTTATTGAGCTTCGGGGATTAATCATTGCTGCAGTTCTTCGCAAATGTCTTTCGCACGTCTTCGTCAAGAGGTAGGTATATTGTAATCGCTTGAAAGAAAATTACTTTCATGTATGTTTTCATAGTTGCTTGTATTGCATTACAAAGAAATCGACTGAAAGTACAAAGTAAAAGTGTTTCGTTACTATTCAACATTTGTGCAATGCTAAAATATTCGACTCTTTCTATCCGCAATATGCGCCATCCGAACATTCAAGAAAAACAGAAAATTTCTGAATTCTTACAAAATGAGTAGATTCACGTCATTTTTATACACGGAATTATTTTCGGCAATAAATAAGCCTTTTATCTACGTCTTCATCGGTACCACATCCGATTCTAAATACAATTCCGAGCCGATTCTCTCATTGGCTAGCCTCCGCATTCCGTGGCGCAGCCAACTTAATCCGGCGTTAGGCCACTCTCGAACCCTCTTGTCTCAAGACGGAAGTTGCTCCGCGGTCGGCGCTTTAACTTTCGAGTGGTGCATCCGGCACAGTGCGCGCCCGCCGGTTGCAAGGGGCGATCGAGAAATGCAGGTCGGATAATTCGGCGCGATTGGCCCTCGTAAAGCCGGGTCTGCGAGCTCGGATCCAATTAACGGCGGTGGTTTGTTGCCGGGCGTACAGTTGATTGAACTGGTGAGTCGGCCGAGGACATCCGCCCTTCCCCGTGGCCCGTGGCCTCTTTACGATATATACTTTACGTGTGCCGAGATCTTCGGGTTTTGCCGTGGCAAACGTCGGCTGCCGGTACGTACTTAACCGGCGGAGGGCCGTAAAGCACTCGAAAACTAGGAGAGCACACGAGCTCCTTCTCTCCTTTCGTGATTCTTTCTCCTCCTTTTTCATCACGTTACCTTCCTCCGACTTCCACCGGTCTCTTCTTCCTTCTTCAGGGCTAGACCCAATCCACCTTCAGAGAGACGTTAATTCTGTCTCGTTGTCGGTAGGGTGGCTTCGATTCCGCGATGTTGCTGATTGCGTGCTTTCCACGCCGACCTCGATATAGCTTCATTCTAGTTTTTCCTTTTTCTTCTTGTTTTTTTCTTTTTGTGCAATCCTGATAGGATGATTTGATAAGATTGATACGATTTGATGCAGCATCATTTTTACGATACAACATAATGTATATAAAAATCAATCCGTTTGATATTACTAAAATATTAAGTACATAATAAGATTGGCAAGGTATTATTAAATTTTATCAATAATGATCAAAATAAGATTTCAAGGAGGAGGCGAAGTTTTAGCTAGATCCGTGGGAGTTAATTCTAAAAAGGACGAAGGAAAGAAACCAGGTGCCTTAGTTGCGCTGGGCTCCACTCGGGGATTTCGAAGTTGCATCGAATATAGACAAGATGGAGGAATGGTAAATAGCGCGGACACGACAACGATATTGAAAATATCTGGCTGAATTGGAAATAGATATATGGACGAAGAGTAGACGGACGGATGGAGGTGATAGCGCTTTCGTGTTCCGAGGTTCAAATCACATATCTCGTCAAAAGTGTGGGTCGGAACGTGGACGGGTGAGGTAAGGCTATTGAAAACGGACTTTGCGCTTCTCTCTCTCTCTCTCTCTCTCTCTAATAACCGACTACTCCATAATGCATAAGACAAAAATGCTGAAGTTTCCTCGGTTGTTCGTGGATCATTTCTCGCTTACGACTGGCGTGTAAGCGAATATTGCTGATATTCGCTCACTCGTGCGATCGTGCCTCAACGTACGATTATTTCTTCGTTTCTACTTTATTTTTTATTATGTGTATCTGTGGCAATTTACACGGGAAATTTGCGTCGATTTGGGATGCTGTAATCTCTATCGAACTTTATTTCGAAAACCATATATTATAGATAGAATGACAAAGGTTTACTAATATACTTAATTAATAGGAAACTATTCCATAAAATTTCGTTAAACACGTAAAGCGCGCGGTTGAATCGATCGCAGTATTTATGATGCATGTATTTCCACTCGCTGATCAGTTCGGTTTCACTAAAACAGAAAAAAGAAAAGGCTATGTTAGCTTGCTGTTTTGAATATATTTATATTTGTAGAGTTGGAATATTTTCTACATTCGTGCAATGCAATCATACTTCTTCACAAATTTCAATGCAAAATTAACTTTATTTAATTATATTTATAGTTGCTTGTGAATGAAATAAAATGTGAAAATATTATTCACATTTTATTTCATTGAATTCTATAATCGCAAAAACATGATTAAAACAAAGTTATCAAAATATTCATTATCGGGGCTGTAGCGCGAATTTTTGTACTCAAATGTCCATAGAACTAATTGTAAGTTAAATTAACACGTTAAAGACGAATATATATCCACTGGCATGTGCTGCTTTCTAATAATACTAATAAGACGAAATTTATTATAATATTTAATTAATAATTTAATAATTTAATTAATAATACAATTACTAGAAAATATTACTTACGTCGATGTGTGTATCGATAGTGCCGTGAATATTGCGCGATTTTAAATTAAAGATATTTGATACTGATAATTTCCAGGATGCATAACATTAGTGTGTATATATTAAAATTATAATTTTTACGGTTACTCAAGTATTAAAGATAAAGCATATAGAATTAAATTAATTAAATTCAGGATGGATTCGAATAAGAAAAAGGAAAATGTTATTAAGTAAAATGGAACATTTACTCATATACATGAATATTTCAAAAAATGGAAGCAATTTTATTTGCCATTTATCATAAGAGTATTTGAAATTAAATAAAACGGTTTTTTCATCGTGAACGTATTAACAAATCTGGATCTGAATGCAGAGTGCCATATTATTAGTCGAACAGATCTTCAAATTTCATTTCCAGTTTCCTTCATATTTTTGCCATTTTCGTCAATGTTCCTCTTTGAAAATCATCACATTTAAAGGGATCCTAGAATCATGTTTGCTTCAGTACTTGAGGAATTGCCTTTTTGAACGTGGAACGTTTGGAACAAATTTGTGCTGTTTTCTCTCATTCCGGCATTGCCTGTACTTTCACGGCGTCTGTGTCGCCTCATTGTTAATCCTATCCGTTTGCTCTTAAAATGGTAGTCTTTCAGATCTTAATGAAGATCCCTTTTATTTTCTTTTTCTCCTGTGCCATTCTAGCACTAAACGATGGTCGAATTGTCGCGTTCTCTCTTTCTGTCTTTCCGTTGAAAATACTTTCCCGGTACTTTTATCATCCTTCCCTCGAGAGTCCTTTCTTTTTTTTGAGCGGTACTTGGTGAGCTTTCTTCGATTTCGCAGTGCTCGTGCAAGTTATTAACCGGCGTCGCCAACTAATCGTGATATATGTAATTGCATTGGTCAGCAATCGGATAAGCGCCTTACGGTAATGCGCTTACTACGTGAGATTTCGACACGGCCTACGACGAGACGGCGACAATTATAGAAATTATAGCATCGTGTTTGCCAAACAGGTGGTCATGTACGAAAGCGACCGCAGCCAATGGAAATGCAACAGTGGCGAGAATCTCTCTGCGAGGATTAGTATCGAGGACAGTAACTTTTACTTTGCGATTGCGGTTGCATTTATCACGAATGGTAATTGTGAGATTTCAATGAGGTTTTCTCGATGTTTATCTGCTCGTTAAATTCTCTTTTGAAATAACTAATGAATAATGCTGTAGATATTTACATAGGACGACAAAGTGACACGAAAAGCGTTGCGTTTTAAAGAATTCTTCGCTTTTTCTTCACATAGACTATTACGCAAATCTTCAAAAAAGCAGACAACAGTTTACTAAGAACGTTAAAGTGCACGAGTTGGCAGTACCAAAAAAATAAAAGTGTGCCAAGTCCATTATTTGCACGAAAGGCTTGCTTTAAGTAAGTAAGTAGTAAATCGCAAAATGTAATATTTAATAAATCCTTTTTTATCTTTACTTCGCTCCACCCCCCCCCCCCGCCGTTATTCTTTTATAAATTATGGAGCTAATATTGCGAAGTAAGACCAAGCGAAATTCCAATGAAATAAACGTTACAATCTCGACGATTTGTACGTTACAATTATACGGCCTCCACCCAGATAACGCCAGTATCAAAAGGCCAAATGAGTGAGTTATGAGCTTGTATTACAATCCTCGCACTTAATTGGCGTGCAGATAATATGGCGGTTGAACGGTTCGCCAGGTGAATTATGGTTCCGAGTGCTCTCTCGTATAATCGCACATATGTAAATGCGAGTCCGAGATCCCGTTGCCTGGCGGGAAGAGGTGGTGGATGCGATTGTTATCAGGAAGGCTCGCACGCATATTTTATTGCTCTCGCGCTCGCGGGTTCGTGCTTTTTTCCCTTCTCCCCTTGCAATGAATTACGGAGGCGGATGGAATATACAATTTAATAATTTCGGGAAAATATTACAAGCATCGACTCTCGACAGTGCATCGACCGTGAACTTATTCCGACATTTGTATTTGCTCGCGGCTTAACTGCTCGGTGAAGTCGGAAGGGAGCATTTAACCCTCTATGATACGCCCATCGTTCTATCCATGAAGTGCAACCCGCGCTAAATACTCTCGCCGATGGCATCGGAACTTTCCGGCGCGGAACTGCGCACTTCATCTGCTCCATGCGGCTTACGTATTCATATTTGCGATGAATTTCGTGTGTAACTTGATTGTATGTGTCGTCCCTTTATGGCAGGGACAGCATCGCTGCCTGCGAATTGTATTAGACGGAAGTTTCAGTTGTACATCGCAGCACTGCGCGAGTAATAATTTCTTCTCCGGTTCGCGTGGAGCACGCGCGATTAAATTAAATTTTCAGTTTCGCGAATTACCGTGATTTAATTCTCACGAATAACACATCGCTTGAAATATTACTTTTCTGATCATTAACATGGACAGCGTCGATATACGCGCGCATCGCATTATTTATTATTATTTATTAAAACACATTATTGGCATTTGCTTTTTCATTTTATTGAAAACTGCATCGTATTTGTTTTACTTGCCGCGATTACTGAAATTGCGCTAATAGCAATTGGCGATCTCGAATTTCAGCGGAACATGCGAACGTAAATTTCGGTTTACCGTTCGTCGATCCGTGAAATAGTGTTTTGTTATAGTTTGCAGATTTTGCCTTCGACGAAAACGTTTCAAGAGCTGAAGGGTACTTCTGGCAGCATTAACTTTGACATCGTCGCCGACTCTGAACTCGTGATTCGGCAACGTTACCGATCGTGGATTGCACGCAGCGACGCGTGCAGGAATATCCATCCATATCGAGCGCATGTATATTCGCCATCCTAGCGTACCGTGTGACAGAGTATACGAGTTGCACGAATTGCCTCGTACGTTTATCTACGTACGTTCCGCCGAAAGGAGGAACGTGCGCTGCAGCTCGTTGCATACATGCAAATGCAAACGTGTCTAGTCGCGGTAAAGTGCATCTAGCTTTAAAGCACGATGCGCGCATTGTCGACTTGTCACACTGCGCGCGCGAAACGTTTTCCCACGTTTCTCTCCTGCTGCTTTCTTATCCGGCACTTCCGTGCGTCCTCTTTCCCTTTATTTACAACGCTCCGATCCTCGAAACGCACTCGTCAACAATTTCGCGAGTGCAACATGCATTCTTCATTAAAAAAATATACGTAAAGCTAGACGAGGAACCTTGTCGTGGTAATTCAAATTCGCTCGCGAAGTTTGTCGAGATTCATCTTCGCCTGTATTCGTAATTTATGCTAATTTACCAGTGAGTAAGTTTCCATCAATTCTATATCTATTCTATATCTATCTACCTATATCTATTTTATATCTATCTATATCCATATCTATTCTATATCTATTCTAAAACGGGAGTATACATATAGCTATAAGAAAACTGGCGTTATTTTCTTTCTTGCCAAACTAGACGCGACACTAGTACTTCCACTTACGTATCTGAAGTCTCCGTTCTCCCGATTCTCTTCGATTTGATTTCTCGATCGCGCCCGGCGGAAGAAATCTCGCGTTTCGGCGGTAACGCGACCGATGGAAATGCGTTTCTTCGTCATGCGCCGGCGTCGCTCGATGCACGTCACCTCGTATAAAGGGCGAGCTCGTGGAAGTGTTCCATCGCTGGGCCGTCCTCGATTTTAAGCCGTCCCGCCGCGTTATCGTTCTCGCTCGTAATTCGGAACGCCGCCATCCTTTCTCCTGTCCGCGGAAGACGCTCGCGCTCGTCGTTTTTCTTGATGGCGCAAGGGATGAAACTAAACAGCGCCAGGTATCGATCGGCAGCAACTTCTTCAACTTCCGGCTGTCACAACGATGCGCCGTCGGTTGAGCAAGAGAGACAGCAAGCAAGAAAAACGTGCGGCTGCCGGGCAAGAGCGACGGGGGTTGAAGCGAGAGTCGCGGGGCTAAGGGAGAGCGTAAATGTGGATAAGCAAGAAGAAAAGAAACGATCGCGGCGACTTGGACGAGGCGGGCACGTTTTGCCAAATCTACCCCCGTCCATCGTCGCGCCTCGACGACTGCATTCACACACCAACTTTTCACGTCCGTTCAACCCCTTTCAGCACTCGCGGCCACGCCACCTCCATCTCGAAGGGCTGCGCGAACGCGTACTCGCCACGCCGTCGTTCCGGCGGAATATAAGTTTCGAGCTTTATATCGTTTATGTTGGATGAAGGCTTTCCCGATGCCAGGGCGCGACGTCGCCACTTCCGTTCGCCATTGTTGCACGACCGCGCACATAATTTTCCGATGTGGTCCGCTTTGCCGGTCACCACAGCTACCAAATGCTGGTGTTCATAGTGAAACATGCACGTCGGATTAATAATTACTTTAACGCGGTTGAGAGTTTCGACGCGTGCAAAATTCCCTACCGAAAACCAACTCAATATGTGAGCTTTAGTAAAATGCATGCCGCGAGGAACGCTGATTCTTTATTTGTAACAAAAAATGAAATAGTGTAATTTGTACAATAAAACTCTCAGTAATTCTGGTTACATTCCACATCAGATTCAGGCAAATAACTTCCTCCGACATTCAAACTGATCGTAGTTCGTAATTTTTTTTTCCGTCGATTATCGTCCTTCCTTGTTCGCATTCGACCACGTTTTCTCATTCCTCTATTTTCGTATCTGAGAACCACACATTTCCGATGACTTTTCCAATAATTGAGAATGTTTTAGCGAATTCTACCGTTCTGTCAGCACATGTCATCGGGAATTCGCAGATAATCGCGAATTGTGAGTGCGAATCAATTTCTATTTATAGAAGATTTCGGAACATTCGATTGTTTTACTATCATATGATATTTCTAATCTAATAATTATAATATTTTTGTTGCTCACGTAACAAATATGATATTGTTATCGATTAATTATTTAAAATCAGTTACATAAAATTTATGTATAATATAATTTTTAAGTTTGTCATTTTGTGACATGGTTGTGAATTTTAATTTCATAACAAGAGCTACGTGATTTTATTTATATACTATAGCTGCCTAAATGAAAATAATGGAAATATTTAGTCGAAAGGGAATCTGTGTACATTCTAAATTTTGACAAACGTGAAATTTGTGACGATTGTTGAACAATCTCTTATTGATAGAAACGTCAATAAGTAATATGCGAATAAAAAGCAGCATTTATATTATATAATACTGAGGTACGTGTGTTAAAAAAACACTGGGGGATCACAAACAAAGGCCCCCAGGAGAGCGTTTTAATGCGCCACATTTTGCTCGTGATGGAAGCCCCGGAAAATAATTCGCGCAGAACGAAAGCGTTGCTCCGTTTGCCGATTTCCCCCGTCTCCTGACTTTTTCTCCCTTTTCTTCCCCCAGGGTTAGAATGACGCACGGCGCTCTTTGATTTCTCGTCCGACACGTTTCACTTCTCTTCCAGTTCCTCTGCTCCGCTCGCCCTCTCGCGCTATCTCGCTCGGCGATAACCAGCGTCGTCTTTCACGTAATGACGAGCGAGTAAAACAATCATTAATCTGATCTACCTCCCTCTCTTTCTTTTACGTTTCTGCCTTTCCGTTCGCTTTTGCGGCCACGTGAGGACGAACATTAATTATCCGAAAAAGGTTCGGTAAAAACGTTGAGTCCACGTGAGCCCACATCTCGCCGCGGCGAGTTCGACGGTTCGGGATGCTGCGGGGAAATCTGCTTTTTCAACAGCCATTTAGAAGTCTCTACATATATGTATACGCTTGATCCGATCGATGGTGACGATAATTCAGAGCAACGCGCGATACGCGCGGACACTCGCATCCACGTCAAAGGAGAGGCCGCAGAATCATGTGCTGCTTATCGGCGGATTCTATTAATTTTAATTCGCGAAATTCGCGCGCGAGTGCCGGGCGAGCGCCGTCGTTACATCGAAATTCTTCGGGCGGCGCTCGCGAGAAAATATTTAATTCGTTTTACGCGTACAATGGTATGCGGAGTGCAACGTATACAAGAGATATCGAATTCCGGCAGCGCGGCAGCTCCGAGGAAGAAGATCTATTTTTACACGCGAGGCGAGGCGAGGCAAAACCGCGTTTTCCCTCGCATTCCAAACCCCTCGTCTCTGTGCCCTTCTCCGCCCGTCCCTTGCGTTCCGAACTATCCCTCGGGACAACGCGGAGATGCACCGTGATCGGCGCTCGTTTTTTCCGAGATATCTTAGACTCGATAACGGAAAATCCTATTACACCCTCAACGTTCGACCGCGTGTATCCCCCGGACCTCCGTTTCCCCCGCAACGCGGCTGAGACCATGTCACCGAGAACAGGAATGGGGGCGGAGGGGGACTAACGACAATTCTCGTATTCCTCGCCTGTTCGACAATGCGCGTCCTCCGCACTTATTCAAGCTTTTCTGATCGATTTTTGCCGGGATCGCACAAAAGCCGTCTCTGTTCCCTCCTCCCGTACCCTCGTAAATTCGCCCCGTCGACAAGCGCGAACGGCACGATGAGTTTTCGATAAGCTTCATTCTGTAATTCCGATCGCGACGCGGACAAATTAATTACGCCCTGCGTAATTTTTGACGGATGTGAAGTGAGCGGCTCGCAAAATTCAGTTCCTCCGTGACGCATTATTACATTGAACCGGTACGTCATACGCGGAACTCTACGTATTACACAAACGAATTGTTAAATAATATCGCCTGTACGTTTGTGCGATCATTAACGGAATTAAATACTCCATGCAGTGTTTTACACGTACGCTTGATTAAAAAGGCTTACTGTGCATTATTGAATTTGTACTATCCTTTTCTAATATGGCAATTTCTCAATCATTATTATTGCCGTGTTATGGATATACCATTCATAACGCGGAAGAAACCGCACGTTTTGTACAGCGATACAGGAGAATTCATTAATTTTCTTCCACTTCATCGTTACAGTAATGACTCTCAAAGGCTAACGCGTTACGCAAACACCGATGTATTATATAAAATTAGCACTTGACTTGCTGCGTAATCTGCTAAATGCTGTGAATAAAACATACAATCAACTTGGCGCTCTCTCTACTCTACATATACCAGTTACACGATCGACGTCATCACGTTACACAATTTTCCGCTTTCCGGTCCCCGCCATCGTCTTATCTACACATTCGCAACGTAAAAAGGTACAGCGGTGTTACTCGCGTCTCGGCGTATCTCTCGTGCCGGGGTATCGCACTGAGCATCATTTCAAATGGTCATGTTTGACGTATGATCGACTGTAAAACAATAGCGACGCCTCGGTTACGATCTCGGATCTCGCGCGGATAAACGCGGCGCGCTCGCGAAATTTTCATCGGCGTCGCGCTTATTGGCGCCGGACACCGTCCGCCTTATTCTCCTCTCACCTCGACGCGGCTCGGCTGCGGCGCCGAAGGTGCTCGCGCTGAACAGCGCTCACAACTTTTAAATTATTACTCAGTTACCGGGGTTTTATTGCGCCAATAATAAAAGCGGGCGATATCGTGCGCCACCGGCTCACCCGCCGGCCTTCCGTCTCTCTCGTTCCGCCTCTCTTCCTCCCTTCTTCTCACCCTCCGTGTCACCCACTCACCCACCCTCACTAACGTGTGTATGTGCATGACGTTTTGTTATAGCTGCGAAATATGGTCGTTACTTATACTACGGGTTCACATCGACTCTCCTCCCCTTTCCTCTTCCCTTCTCTCTGGTTCCTCTTCGTTGGCGTCTTCAATGTTCGCACCGGGATACACATACGAGGGTGCAACGTGCGGGGATTTTGTTGCGCCACGATCTTGTATGATAAAGGACCGTTAACGCTTCCTCATGCCTCTCTCCGCATGACCCATCCTTCCTCTTCTCCCCCCGTTTCTCACACCGATGCGTCGTTTTACACCGTGTTACGTCGCCGTGAATAGACGTTATGGGTTCCTTTTATGCGGAATGGAGGAAAATGAAGGAACTATGATGCGCGGAAGAGCCGATTCTTATCGTTCCGTCGGCCATGGGGGGGGGGGGCCGAGAGGGTGGTAATGACTTGTTTTACGGGCAGGCTGTCGCATGGCGACTATAGTGAGATCGGCGAAAAAAACGAAGAGTCACTCTCGCGACGTTTAAATTGTCATTGGTATCACATAAGTGTGGTGTAAGGGCTCGATGGGTCGATTTGATGGGAATTGGGATAACTTGAAAGATTTCTTTCGCGGCAACATGATAAATGTTGCAACAGCAAGAAACAATTAATTTTAAATACAGTATAAACAGTAACGAGAGGGACACAAAATAAATTACAGTATACAGTTATTTAAATTTGTTTTTAATATCGCTTCTCTCTCTCTCTCTCACACACCTCTATTGACATTAAATGATATCACATTATAGTAATCGATGTGATGCGTGAAATTTATGTCCGATACATTAGCTCATTATTACTCATGATACGCTATTTTTAAATTAATAAATTAATATAACCTATGCATATAATGCATAAAAAGTATAGCAGTGTATGAACTCGCACTTAAGTATGTACATTATGTTTATACAATTACTATTATTATAATTGTATTGCCTCGTGAATACTCATTTGTTGAAACAATTACATGATTCACATATGTATTCTCGTAATGCAAACTTACTCCATTTCTGATGTGCGTATATTACAGCGAATGTTACATATATAATACAGAGAATTACATACTAAATATCACAATAAATTATATTATAGTAAATATATATTACAATGAATACTGTAATGCACTACACGAATATCGATTGTTCGTTACTATAGGATATTACTGGTATGCAGCCACAAAATAATTTTCACAATTATTGATAAAACAAATCACGAGAGATGTCGATACACTAATTACGATTACTAGAGACGAGTTAATTCTTTAATTATACGGTGTACCAACATCAATAATAATTTAATACTGCATCTCCATAATATTATAAAGACTATTTAACGTATGGCTTATTTTAATAAATGCGCTGAATAAGTATCTGTTTTTACAGAAGTGTCTGTATTCACGTTCAATCAAAAGTATTATATACTAATTCATACTTTATCTAAATCTAAAAATGCTGGTAAATATCGATACCATAATGATGCACCAAATTATAAATACACACGTTACCCAAAATCTACGTCTCAAGTTATTGCGCACTGAAACATAACAAAAAGATATTTCTTATGGTATATTGCGACTGAGTCGAATTTTACACGCAATTAATAAATCCTCAAATTCAGTTAACTATGAATATTAAGAATCAGTAAATATTAACGAAATAACTAGTATCTATACTAAAACGATTACGAGTTACACGCTAGTAACTTTTCGCATTTTGGAATTTTATAAGTCTCTGATTGTGTTTAAAAAATGGAGTAGAAATTAAATTGTAAGATCGTGGTTTTTCTAATTTTTTGCAATACACTTTTTGTTAAAGCACAAATTTTATTAATTATGAATCGATTTACCTGAAGTATGTCGTACGGGTTGTACTACTGTTGCATTGATGACGTAAGGTGTGTTCACGGATTGATTTTGTTGATTCGCCGTAACATATGATGGATTGTAAGATGACTGGACGGTCATGCTCGAGTAAGAATTATCCGGATAAGGATATGCTGTTGCAGATGAAGGGTAACTAGACGAGTGTTCTTGAGGGTACGTTGTCGACTGACATTGTGTAGACCCAGGTACATTTGTCGTCGATACGGGCTGCCCCATCGCCTCCGCGTACGAGGGTGGCGCAGCATTGTAAACCGCAGGAATACTTGACTTATGCATGATCGCTGTATTACCTGAAAAAAAGACGAATCATTTATCATGAAAATAATGATAAAAGTTTTTCAAGGTGTCAGTTTGAATCAATAGCTGTGATAAAATGATACAAAATGCCCGAAAATATATGATTAAAAATGGCGATGAGAAGATAAATTTTATATAGATGCCACACAATAAATAGAATTAATTTTTTTTGCATAAATGGATTTGCAATGTGCACAACTGTGCTTTTTTAAGTAAAAATTATATAGCTTTTTATCTAAATCAATTTATCGCTTTATTAATCGTTATGAGTAAATATTAAGATAGTTGAAATGAATAGATGTTTTATACTTTGTCAGAATACATTCGGAAAATAACTCCATTTTCCGAAAGTATCGAGATAAAATGTACAATAATTTCTTAAATATTCTTTATCATGATTTTCGTCTAATATATATATTCTATATATAATATACTTATAATACACTTGTTTAAATGAGCTAAGTTTAAATGGATGAAATATTCGTATGCTTTATACCGCGATATGAAGACTGATTCATATTAAGCTTATCGCCACAAATACATGATAAACACTTCTATACTTAAATCCTTTTATCTTTTCCTGTTTATTGATGACATCGGGTGAAAGTATATTCGCATAATGAAATTGATACGCTTCGCCGATCATTTGTTATAAAAATAACACGAAGAATTCGCAAAATAAATTTTCTGTTTGCGATAACGCAAATAGTTAACGCGATAATGATTAATGGAGTTGTACCGGGCGTAGATGTATAGATTTTCAAATGTCAGTTAAACAAATTTCCACATGTAACATGATAAGATACGTAGTAAAAGCGATAATTAAATACTGTATTCTCAATACAAGACATTCTTTAATGATAGAGGAGTGACTCTGCGGACTGATTGCGATAATATACGAAAAACTTTGCGATTGTATATCAGATATATCGTGGACTTTTTATAAAGATGACCTCACTGACGTAGTAACGAGCACGAATTTGTGCAGTTGGATATATATATGTATATATATAGTCTCATGTAACACCTGCGAAACTGTCACAATGATCAAGAAAACTTATAAACAATTCAGTTATGTTTTCTTGCGATGTCACTCGACCTCGGAGTAAAAGTCAAGTGTCGAGTTTTAGTAATATTAGCAATATGATTGCATATCAATGTTCCAAAGATAATCGTACGTCATTTAAACATTATCAGTTTTTAATATTGGTGTTTTGTTTTTGCGCGGCATTATACATTATTTAACGAATATTACTTGTGACTGCAATCGACTGCAACTATATCGGCGCAATGCTACGTCACTATCGAATTATTAAATATTTGCAATTTATTATAATTTACAGCACAATGGCTACGATTTAATATAAACATTTGAGCATCTAATCGTGCGCATATCTATCAGAAATATGATATTATTTGAAAGTTATGAATATCGTACTCACAATAATTTAGACAGCTTGGATTGGTTAAAATGGAGAATGTGTTTGTCTATCGCTTATCAAAGTATGCGAATACATTGGCATAGGATTAGTCACACTAAGTAATGTTGTCCGAGTAAGAAGACTCAAACAGAAATTAGATAGAGCTAGATTAATTTAATGGAGAATACGTCGAAGCGTTCTAAAGGTTCGATCTTAAAATGGAGGAACACTTACACACTAGTCGTGACGTGCAGCTTTGTTAGACTGTCCCTGACTTATCTGACTACTACACGCTGCGTATGTATCACTTTATTGCTTGTTAAACGTGAGCAGTTGTACCAACACTGACGTTACCCATTATCAGCACTGACACTCTGAGCTGTTCTTATCTCTTGAAAGAAATACGCGGAAAAATTCAAACGCATGTGAAAAACGTTTTATATAGAATTGTGATTAAGAGATTCGAGTTACGTTTTAATGTGCAATATTACATTAATTTATAAAAATTTCAAGATGTTCTTCAATTATATAAATAAATGATCGATACTTCTTTGATTACATCTATATAAGATATCTATGAAATTCCACGAAGCTAATTCATCATCTAACTCTCGGTTCAAAATTTAAAAAACCGATAACTCATGTTACTTTTTTTTATTCGATTTGTGCGACTGTTTTATAAGTCCAGGAATTAACATATTGCAAATATCTTAGTATTTTTAAACATCTCGTTACTTTCACATGATATCGCTTTTCAGGGAAAATTTATTAAAAATAAAAAATGATAAAAATCAAGTTAGAGCTAAACAAATGTAAACTCGGATGTTCAGTCTCGCGAATTCGATCTCGTGATTCGCCTAATGTCGTTTACGGAGAAAATTGATTTTCATTTCATCAGAGCGCCATCCGATCCGGTCATATGGCGTGAAGCATCGCTATCAGTATCGGGTAGGTGGGTCTCGTGTACATGATATGTGTCGTGTTCGTATTTCATCGAGTGTTGACCCACGGATTTTGAAGCGAACATACGCAAGGGATGCCGCGACGTTGCACGAGAACGAGAACTGTGTTTATGGATTAGTCCGAGCCAAGTGATCCCCGATGATTCTCGATCGGCGCGGCAATAACGCGCGTCCCGTATTCTGCTGCCAAACAGTTTCGCGCGTACGAGACGTGTGCATGGCGATGCGCGAGAGAATCGGAAAGGGTGAATCCGCGGGGGGGGGGGGGGCAGGAGAATCGAAGGCAGAGCAAGTCACGATGGGGGAAAAATGGGTCGGCGCCGGGGTTTAATCAATGGTTCCGGCGCCAACCAGGCGTGTCTTTAAAAAAAATGCACGAGCCGCTCGTATAACGATGGAAATTCGGATTGTCATTCGCTTCACAGTAGCGCCTTCATCGAGTGCGCTCTTCGTCTCCCTTTCTTTTCCTGTTCTTTCTCTTTCTCTCTCTTGTTCTCTTTCTCTTCCTCCATATTTCTTGTCGATGCGACATCGCCCCTCCGTCCGTCGCTCACGCATGTCCTTTTATCGTCTCCATCTCTTTCCATTTTTTGTTTCCTTCTTTCGAATAACGTTGCGTCGCTGGGAGTCACCCCGGCGCCGCATGTGACACTCGTCGTTCACTCGTCAACGCTCGTACCGTGACAGCAAAAAGTTGCGTATATGATGTCATCGGCCTTCGAATCAAACCTCCACCTATGTCGGCAAAAGAGGCCGCACGTATATGCGCACGATCGTTTCTCGTGACGAAAGAATCGACAGTAAGCATAGGAATTATGTTTGCCCGCGGCTCGCTTCGGTATATTAATCAACTAATTACAGAGGAGACGGTGAAACAAGATATTGGATTTGTGCGGACAGGCACAACATTAACGAATCATTTTCACGTCATTTGTTGTTAACAATGTCTCGAATAATGACGTTTCTGCCATGGATTTCGATGTTGCGTACCAATCGGCACGAAATGCCGAAACGCGTCTCGCGAGTGCAATTTACGTGACACGGAAAATGTCACGTGTAACTCCTGTAACGTGGTAATATATGATCTTAAAACGTCAAGTATCGCGCTTCCGCGACGTCTAATATGCGACACCGGAAAATGTACTCAGACAGGCTGTCGAACGCTAAGGTACTGAATCCACGCCACGTAATTTCCGGGTGTGAAGGTGATTTCTGTCAACGAGGAAGCAAAATGGCAATGTGTTGACATCCGTGGTAATTCGCTACAGTCGTGCCACCGAATGCACATTAATGAGTTTTCGAAAAAAAAAACAAAAGCCGGAAGAACGTAAACTTGCTAAACAATATATATCAAGGCCGTAATAAATTTTAGATGAGATGATGGAAGTTGAATTATGCGGCCGGAAGCTTGCGTGATCAAAAACATTGTAACGATCAGTAACCAAAGGACTCATCTACTGGTTATTTTTTAATTGAAAATGCAATTATGACGCAAATTTTATTTAGAAGATATTTGAATTTTTAAGATGTGTTGAACATATATACACATTGTGTATACACAAGTAAAGGCTGGAATAAAATATTAAATAAAAATTGCAAAATAACTTATATGTATATTATAGAAAATGTGAATTAAATTTTTATATCATTTTTTATTATATATAAAATTATACATTGCATGTAATACGTATCTTTAGATGAAGGATGGAATTTTTGTTAAAATTTAATTAAATTTTAACTTAAATTCTCAATTGCACTTTTATTTTAATTTATTTATAATATTGTAAATTTCCCAGTTACAATTTTGCATGTTTGGCTTTTATATTATTTCTTTGCTCCTCTTATTTGTAAAATAACTCGTAAGATAGTTATTCACAACACAACTTTTTTAGTCATAGTTGTTGGGTAAGCCCGTATAATTCATTATTTAAATCATAATTTCAAAATACGTCATTTCCTATTCGTTTCACGTATACTGCGAAGTACATGCAAATCAACAATCGCAACCGCGCAAATTCCATCAAAACTCTTCCGCATTTATCTCACACGATCATGTTTGCTCGCGGGAAGCCATCAAGTCTAACTTACGATTAGTGACTCTTGCTTACACCGTCGATTATTGTAGTTGATCTATAAAAAAAAACTCAAATACTATTGAAGCTTAAGTAGAAAATGAGCGGAGTAAAGTGCGAATTTCATGATCTAAACATCCAGGCAGAAGCATCACATTTATCAAACCACGTGTATGTAATTCTCAATAACAAATACATTTGAAAAAATATTCGAGAGATAATTATACTTATGTAGATACGTAGACAACTTATATATACATGTTTTGTCTATATCACAACGCGGTACTCTGAAACTTTAATAATAATAAGACATCACACAATAATCATACGACTGAGGTCATTTAACTGGTCACTGAAAACACATAAATCCTGGTTGCCAATCGCTGACCTGACTTATGATAAAGAACATCGAATAGAAAAAGATCACACTAACCACGTATTAAAATCGATTTGTACATACGTCTTCCTCAATATACTATGTACGAAGAATAATTATCGCGATTGCGGAAAGGCGGTACGTGTAACACTGGCCGTCACTCTACGATTGCAGAAATAAAATGCTCACTTCGAGGTCGCTCGAGGTCTTCTCGAGTATGTGAGCGTTTCATCAAGGTCGCGTAAATAGTGCACACGCGCGCGCACTTCGCACTTCACGATGAACAGACAAAGAGTTGTGCAATTGATATTCTCCCATGGATCAGTTTATTAAACAAATGATTTTTTGAGATAAGTCAAGAAAACTTTGCCATATAAACTTTGGAGTTGCATCGTCATAGAAACATGTACATACGGAAGAGAAATTTGAGAAATTTTGTAGAACAAATATATGTGTAATATAATATAATAAAGATAAATATAATAATTGTGAATAATAAGGAGCTATTCTTTTAAAAATATATCGAAATGGAATGTCATCATCACGATTCATTGACGGAACATTGATACAATCATATTTGTTCACGGATAAATTAACGATGACGTAAATCCAAATGCAATATAAATGTGTTGCATCTGGCATAACAACAATAGTAATCATTTGTATGTAGCTCCATAAAATTTTGCTCATCATTGAATGTGGAATATGTCAGCTCTGAGATTCCCATGGCATGAAATCCATTCTTACACATCTCGCATTCCTTACGCAAAAGGAAGTTGTATTTACACATTGCATTTCGCAATACTTCTGAGAAACTGAGGTGTCACTATTCTCAGTTTTTCACGTCATAAAATATCTCTTGCAAATATGTATATGGTAAACAATATTAATGCAGTCGATTGCACTTGAAAAAGAAAGTCGTTTGCTGATCGTAAGCCACATCCATCCATATTGATATTTTGTCTATACATGCTAAGAAATATATATCCTGATTACCATATCTATTCGTATACACATACAAATATTGATATCTAGTCGTATGCAAATATATTTCGTAACGAATTCTTTATAGCCTACAATTATTCAACTTTCTGATATAACCAATATTACATAATTATGTAATGTTTCACGTAAGACTATAGATAATAAATATTCACAAGCTGTGGGGAAGATTATTATTCTTCTCAGACTAATAAATGCATCAAATAATTAAAACATTTTCTTTTTATATATTATAGATAAAATTTATTAATTTAATAAAATTCAAAAACTGGCTCTACTACGTAAACATGACAGCAATCGAAGATTTTTTTCGAGACAGTAAATGAACTTTTTAAAAAAATAGCATAAAACAATTTATAATAAATTGAATATGTTAATAAGAAAAAAACGTATTAATTAATTAATATTAACACAAAATGATACGCAGAATTACGAAATTAATATTTATATTTTTCAGCACACCTATCGTGAGTGATGATGTCATTAGAATCTTGAGATCTTGTCTCAGAAAATATTCCTGTATTTGTTGATGCATTTAATTTCCGCTTCTTCTCTTACAATTAGTATTCTATGTTCCATCCACTTGTGGTTCTCGGTTCGTGTCTGGTGCGTAAACTAATTTCAGTTCCACGATTTTTCAAGCAAAATGCGCGCGCCGGTGCAGCATCAGCGTTTCCCGATTTTATTCGGGAACAAATGGACTTTTGGATTGCAGCCGCGGGCCCTATGTGTAATCGGCACGCGGCCGTCGCAATGGCCGCCGATAACGGATGCAGCGGCCCAGCCTCCGTGCCGGTCCACGACAAATTCGTGCCATTATATCTTCGTGTTTACTTCGACGCGCACACCACGCGTGCCTCGCGCTTTGTTCTCGCCGTAATTGCGGCACCAGCACGCTTAATTCACGTCGGAAGCTATCGGCAACGAGCACGTTCTCGCGGCGTAACCAACCACGATTGATCCTCTCTGGTATCTCCGTGAATTTTGGAGCTAATCAATGATTCCACACACGTAGAGATAAGTCGAGGTTGCTCCTGCACGAGTAACAATCTGAAATTAAATTTTTTTCTCAGCGAGTTATTTTATTATTATTATTATATACCAGTATTCTTCATGTTTTACATACTTTTATAATAATTTTATAAAATATTTTATGTAGAATATGGAGATGTATTTAATTTCATAAAACGTATTATTTAATCATTATTTTATAAAATGTAGAGATGTTTAAAAGTGTTAAAAACATTGAAATGCTAAAATATATGAAAATTAAAAACATATGTAAAAAGTTAATTTTTTGAATTGATATAGCTCGTTATAACAGAAAGGATAACAGAATAACCAGGAAGCGTGACAATTTGCGTGAATTTAAAATAAGCGTGACTTGGCTTAAAAAGTGATATAGAAGATTCTAGAGAATTAAAATAAAACTCGATGGCATAAACGAGAACAGAAGAAGTCGAATGTCGAACTAACAAACATAATACTTTCTGCATCGCGTTGTGGTGAGACTTTACATTCTTGAACTTGATGTTTCAGCAGTTAAACAGGTTTATAATCTATTCTGCTCATACGCGCGTTCCGTCCGAGAAAAGATAATCGGTCAGCAGAGCTTACCAGCAGAAAAGACAACTTTGCGTGTCACCGTGGTATCCGCGCACATTCAAGAATTGACATTACTGCTACGCCCGTGCAATTACATGGACACGACCAGCACTTATACTGTCGATTGTCCGGTCGGGCTCGTTGCAAAGACGCTCTTTCGCCAGTTGGAAAACTCCGTAGCCGCGCGACGAGAACAACAGCCGGCGACAGAGTTCCGAAGAAGTTTCGCCGCCTCGAAAGCGCCGCGACAAATTCGTCCCGCGGCCGCGCTTTCGTATTTACTTCGCGCGCCGCTTTGTCCCCGCGTAATTACGTTCCGCGGGAGCTTAACGCCCGACAATTACTCGGCGGTCGTCGTTAATTTCCCTCGAAATAAAAGGGCGACGAGGACCAGCGCGGTGAACGACGGCGTCGTGAAGCGCAATACTGGGTGGTGGCCCCGAGAGCGACGATACCACTCTTACGATTTCCACGGGGCGTACAAAGACGATCCCCTTCTCGCTTGGTCGCCAGTGGCGTAATCGCTCTTTCGAACAAGAGGGTCTGTCTGTGTGGTGGCCCGCAACCACCACCGACACCGAACGTCCCCGCGGCTGATTATTTTCCGGGCGCCCAAGTCGTGTCGAAGTTAGCGAGCGTCGTGGAATTACCTGCTTTTATCGCGGGACAGTTCATCCACTCTTAAGCTAAATCTAATCTAACCGGTGCAGCCCGGAACATCGAACTTGTGTACCTTGGCCGCAACTTCGCAAAATTGCCACGGAGTGTGCGAGCGCGGGCTTCCGTTTCTCGCCCTTTGTGGCTAAACAGTCGTTCGTTCATTCGTTCGTTCGTTCATTCGTTCGTTCGTTTGTTCGTTCGTTCGTTTTGCCAGCGTCGTTAGCGCCTGGCCCGCACCCGTACCGCTGCAAAGTTGTTAGCCGAAGAATGGGGAAATCGATGACGAGGAATTTTGTCGGAAAACTGCGACGACGGACCCGTCTGTGAGTTCCGCAGCGATGTTTTTCGCAGTAGAAGATATAGATTTATTTGTCTCGCGGCTTCATTCGATAGGTATTTAATGAAGCGGCAGCCTCGGCGATGCCATTAAACGGCCGCGTACCATTCCCCGTTTAATTTCAAACAGACTTCCCTTCGAACTTGTGCTCGGTGGGACTCGATATTCTAAATTGGACGAATCGACAAGGCCTGCACGCATTTGTCCAGCAATTACGCGCTCGAAAGCGTGAACGCTCGTCAGAGCTAAAACGGGCGATAATTATAGCATTAGCTATCACGACGATTCGCGATAGCGCCTTTTATTTTTAGTTACGCCACTCGTGTACTAATCGGTTAATTTACGGAGTGTATAAAAGCTTCCCGTCCCAGGCCGCGTCGTCATCGCTTCCGGTTTATGTCCGCCGAATATAGGCGTCGTCCATCGCGTATGCGAGCCGGGATACCAGCGTCAAACTTTAACAGGCACGTCCCTCGCGCCGCTCGCAGGACACAGGACACGCGTATGCACACGGACAGTTATATGTACGTAGGGAAAGAAGGGCGGACACAAATGTGCCATGAGTGCAGTTTCACGTAGACAGACGAAGTCAGTCGTAGCGTGTGCGCTACTACTATGTCGGCAGTAATCTACCTTTATGACCAACGTTCTCCCGGAGTACGCGTTTTCCCTTTACTTCGTGCCCGTTACATCGCATGCGCCATCCATGCAAGCCGCAGTAAAGGCGAGATAGATCGCTGTGGAGGCCAACCAACCCTTCCTGCCTCCCCTCTCCGCGAGATTAAGGACTACCTTCATAATTATAATTTTAATGACACCCCGCGCAGTTAAACCGCCCGGCGGTACCGAGCTTGTCGGACGGCCCGTGCTTAATAATGAGGTCTCAGGCTCTTCACGAAGGTCGACTGATGTTTCGTCAGTCTTAAGAAAAATCTGTTCGTCGTGGTAGTGATCGTGGTTAATTTCCGTATTATAACACCGTTATCTGATTTGTCTCTGATGCGGCTTTCTTCGCTGCTTACGTAATCACGTTGCTCATGCGTAAACGTTATGTCCGAGTTACGTGTTCTCCTGATTAATTAATTTATTCGTGCCTCGCGAGGTGGAACTGTTACGGTACATCCAATTATTCGTCGGACCGGCGGATCCACCGGTCGGATCGTTCGCACACATATCGCGGCATACCGCGAAAGTGTGATGCGTCTCTCTCATTCCTCCGTCGGTTTACGACGCCGCTGTCCCCAGAAATAAAACCTACGAGAATAGCAGCTGGTCTCAAGAAATCGCCGCCGCGTCGAAAAGACGAGTCTCCTCCCGAATCCGCGAGAAATCACGACGGAGTTATTCCGACGACCGTAAAACGACCGGTCGGGGAACGGGCGAATTCCACTCTTTCCTTCTCTCTTTCTCTTTCTATCTTCCTCCGAAATCGTCTTCACACGATGTAGGACATGCGAAACACGTAATCGCGAATGTAACATAACGTGCGTGGAAGGATTACGCATGCCGTACGAACCGCATGCGAGAGGCTGGATTCACGAAATAAATTTTTATACGAATACCAGTCGCAGTATTTCGTTTGCCTCACCACCGAAATTGAGTCATATGCATGTTGAAGATGTACGCATGCTATGTTGAAGATTAAAAACACGTCCATCGATGAGCTCTCGACCTCCCGTTAAGCCTGATCGTGATCGATTAGTTATTCGAGATGCGTTATCCGTTAAGCGTAATTGGTTGTGCAAAGAATATAATGGCGACGTGCGGCAGACAATTGCACTTCACACATATTGTTTAAAATAGGAGTTCGACAGGATTATTCCTGGAATTACAAACGGCAGCTACGCTGCGTCCGCTATAAATTGTCCGCTGGTGGATTAATAACGCACTGTCTGCTACAATAAAGATAACTCGGAATAAAAAAACTTGCTTCAATACCTGTTCTTAGAAGAAGTACGGTTCACGCTTATTTGTTGTCCGCGATGATTATCGAATCATTTCCAGTCGACGCGTGATGTCAAATGTCAGTAATTTGAATGCAATTATTTGATCGTACTGCGCTCAAAGTTTTTGCGCGTGTCTCGCGATGTTAATGAATCACTGTAAACAGTAGTGAGAAAAGTAACGTCGTTGTGAATCCTGATGATCTTAGATCTCACCGTGCGCACTTGACTTCTTGTACCTCTTTTTGCACGCGTAACACATACTCCAGAATACAATTATTTGCATTTAATTATCGCGCCGAGCGACATAACATTTTGTCGGCACAACTCCGTAAAACGACGGAGTTTGCAGCCGTCCGTTGCTCATGCGGAATCGCGACACCGTAAGTAATTGCTCCTGTTCGAATCAAGGTCGCCCATTAAATCAGTCGACAACCTTAACCCATTTCTTACGCAAACCACTGCTGATATAGTATCATCGCGTGGCGTTGTTTACGACCGACCAATACCTAATTGCTTCACACGAAACTTCGAAATCGTGATCGCACAATATCGATACGTCATCGCGGTAAAGCTACTTATTACTCAATTGACAGTATTACGAAGGCAGTAATGCAGTAAAAACGAGATTTGCAAGATATGCGAATCTCCTGAACGTTTACGATGGAATTTTATGATGCGCCACCAAAGATCCGCCAAAGATATGTGCGTCTGCCTCTTAACGAGCCGACCATGAACATGCCTAAATCCAATGCGTCTCGCACATGGGCGGAATTTTTTATTTCGTTTCGGCGAGCAGAAGTTGCCTTCGCCGGCGACCATCCAGTCTCCTTTTCTTTCACGTGGGAGGTAATGTGCCTGCGACCTTGAATGACCACGGTCACCAGGAGTTCTTCATGGTCTTGCGGAATCGGCTGCTACGGCTGGTCACGTGTCCACTCCCTCGTGGTGATCGTATTGCTTGCCTGCGATCGGTCGCAGTTAGCGATCGCAGTTGCGCCGTTCGCGTCGCGCACCGAGTTTGCTCGTTCGTCCTCGTCATGTTCCTCGTGACACGTCTCTCGTAATCGGTTCCTGATCGGCACGTGGCTACGCGTGCGTGCGTGTGTGCGTGCGTGCGTACGTGTACATAGCGCGTGTACACCGTACAGATGCATCAGTGTGATCGTCAGTCGGATCACGATACTCGCGCGATACGCGCGCAACATTCCGCTCGTCGCTCAGTCGTCGCTTGAGTCGTGCACGTGGTATGAGAAATGTTGAGAAACGCTGGAGAAGGTATGAGGGATTTGCTGTGCGATTTTTATTGGTGTTGCGAAAATCCGAAAATCCACCTTCGAATCTTTTCCCGCGAAAATGTTAAGCCGAGCTCGCGCGTGTGCGTTTCGCATCGACGTTTTCGCACGACGTGATCTCCGCGATTGGTCGAATCTTGAGTGGCACGGCGCGATATCGTGTGCGAGATACGGTGAAATCAGCTAACATGTTGTTTACCGCGCAATTTTTTGGAAAGAATTTTATCGCTCAGGTGTGACATACGGGACACGCTGCTGTAGTAAAATAAAATGTGGAATGGCGAGAGTAGTCATCTTCTCGTCTTGTTTTAAGCTTTTAGCCTTGCTTGTTTTGACAGTGCGGACGCTAGAGCGTGATTCTTCCAAAAATTCTTCCCTGCCTTCGTAGCAAATATAGCACAAACATGAACGTGGACTCCAGAAAAAAGACCTTTCCGATCGAGCTGTTACATTTCCTCTGATCTCTTAATTTTTGGCTGAGAAGATACCTATGCCGGGTGTTACGTAAATATTTTAATGAATGTTACACATGCAAATGTGCGTATAGATCCTCGTCTTGTAGTCATCAACGTTCGGTCAACGTTATTTGGTCATAAATAAATTGCATTATGCCGAGCGGAATGGAAAGCGACTCTTCGAAACGCTCCTTTTAAAACACATGCGCTTGACGTAACGCGAGGCGCGGGAATTCGGCTCACGTTACCACTTACGAGTATAGAACGGTAATAGAAAGTGCTTCTTCGGCTGTTGCGCTTGAACAGTGCGAAGGTAATATAACGGGCTCTCAAGGACTGGTTCTGATTAAGCATATTTCACGTACACGAGCGATCAATAAATTGGAGTTTGCCGCCTTTGGTGTCTGAATATCGGATGGTCACGCTAACTTGAAAACATGTTTTTAATGAATTCATTAACCGCGATGAAAAAAGTATAACAAGTCATTTTTAAATCATGCACGAGCACGCGAGTCATTTATCTCCGTCCTCAGTGATAAGTGTAAAAGCACTCTGGAATGATCGATGAAGCTTTCTTTCGATGTTTGTCACACGTAATCAGCAGCAAATAGCGATGCCAATGGCGAACGTGTAATATAAAAAAACTTATTTTCTGAAGTTTGCATATGTGGCAAAACAAATCTTTCAAATAGGGAATAGAGAATAGCAGAGGAACTCGCACCTTCGAATAAACCGAAATACGTGGAGATAGAAAAGAACCGAGAATAGACCACCGTATCGCGCCTCTGCTACATCGGTTAATTGTCCTTCGTGGATGAAAGGGTACTCTCAAGGCGTTTGCTAATCGCGTATGCAAGATATGTGGCCATGCGGGTACACACGGTTAAACGCGCACGATATTTAATGGTGTGGTTTGCGTAATGAACTGGTCGTCTGAAACGAGGAAGCCGTGCGGTTGAAAAAGGAAAAAAGGAAAGAAAAAAAGGCAGAGACGTAAAACTGGGTTACGATTATCCGAAGCGTTGTTTGCGTCATATGCTGCGGTGATTATGTCGAAAGTGCATTAAAGATGCGGGGAAAACCTTTTTGAGCGACTTGAAACTCGTCAAGACGATGCCGCATTAATGGCACGCGTTCTAAATCGTGAAGTCAATTTTGCGAGACATGTATGGCACGTACATACACGGTTATCTTTTCTGAGCAACCTGTACTTTACGCCTCATCGTGTGAGAGGTACAATGAATAGCGGATCAACAAAACTATTTTTGCGATTCTGAGTTTTGTAAGTCTGGAACTCTTTGCAATTCTATTAGACTTTAAGTACAATCGACGCATTCACATAAGTTGCTTAGCGTGAATTTCAAAATCCACTTCGCAGGTTTTTAGCCTTGCACTGTGAATGCATACTATGCCTTAATCGTTGATCTTTACTAACACATTCTATGCGGTATCGCGCAACGGTGCCGTGTAGACGACGCACGTGTAAAGAATTAGCTTTTCTGTAATTATATCATGCGCATTATAACCACAGAGAAAAAACCTTATCTGTGGTGGTCTGTCTAAGTTTAGCGATGTAATGTTTTTGTAATGGATTGACCAGATCAGTTACTAATACGAAGATTACCTACAATATGAACATGATTGATTATCGATAATGTAATCAAAGATATCACCAATTGAAAAAAACCGAATGTCTAAGTAGGATTGCATAAAATCAAATAATATATCAAAACAACAATTAACGTATGTCGGGAAGATGTTATGACTAGTTACTTGAAAGTTTTCAGGCGATAATAAACTTTTTAAATCTGAAAGATCTTTGTACACAATATAATGTATTCATTAAGTTTTCGCTGTACGTAAACATCAGTTTATAATTTAAAATAAATGTTCAAAAGAAAGCATAATCGCAATATTAATTTCACATATACGTATGAACCCAATTACTTTAACTTGAATAACAACAACAATAAAAATGTCGACATCAGTCAAATTAGTCATGTTAGGACGAGAAGCAGAAAAATGCGAGTCAACATTGCGTTTTCATTTTGATTGCAGATTTCCCGGCAAGCCCGGAAACCGAGCAGCTGTTATCCGTTCGTACACACGGTAACACGCCAGATGCACGCGTGAGACCCCAACCTGGAGAACGATGGTCCTCGGACGAGACATACCTTCAAGGCGGCGTCTCGTCGTCGAGACCGACACCTCGAGACAAACCCGTGGAATTAAACGGTGACGTTTCGCAGATCGGCGAAACCTCGAACAATCCGAGCGTCGTGATAAGGTTGCCCTCAGTCATCACAGACGATAACCAGTGTAACGATGATCCACCACCCTACAGCGCGATCACACCCCCGAATCACGTTGGCTGGCCGTATGGGATTTTTTCATACAGTCACTCGTGTTCGACGGACGGGACGCCCAGCAGAGCGGAAATACCACTGGCGGCATTTTTCCAAGGAACTTCAACAGCTATGAATTTCCATCACGAAGGAAGCGACGGCCAGCACACGTCGTCCTTCTCGACGCCTTACCAGTTCTTCAAATTCGGCTGCCGCAGGAATTCTGTTCTGAGGGAAACGTCATTTCCGGACAACGGGATCGCAGAGAAAATCGACGACACGAAATCACGAAGTAAGCTGATGCAGTCTTCGCGGTCTTCGTATAACTCAATCATAAAGTCTGCATATTACTAGATCTATTATTTATTATAAAATTGCTGTTGTTAAATACGTACATAATGAACGTATACGAAGAAAGAGCCTCCTCATCTTGCGTTTAAAACCTTTTGTTACGCCTCTCCGTGGAATCAGTGAAAGTATCGAGAGATCTTGACTCTAAAACTCATGTAATCTTGGCTTTAAACATCAGCGCTACGCGGAAGAGAAAGTTTTCTTGACTGGAAGTGAAGTTATCAGCTGGTGACCTGGAAAAATCGTTGTCTAAAAATTACAGAAGAATCGTTGGTTCATTATTTAATCTAGTGCACTGAGATACAAATAGACATTCTAACTTTACCACCTCTTGCTCAGGCAGTCACATAATCATTTCTGTCCGATCCCAATACGTTTCCGATCGTGCTCGAATGATCGTAAACGAGTGATAGTCAGTTACGTCATCAATAATAATATTATAAGCTTCTGCGATGACATTCACGTCAGTTGCTTAGCATAAACCAACGTTCAAAATCCACTTCGCAGGTTTCAGCCTTGACGTAACGTGAGTGCACCGCGAATGCACGCTATGTCTTAATCGTCGATTCTTATTAACACAATTTATGCGGTATCGCGTGACGTGGACGACGCATTTGTAAAGTGACTTTTTTAATAGGTAATTTAACTGGTATTAGCATTAGTTGCAATTTGTTCGCTAGAAATATCCTTGTTGCTATGGATAAAGAATCCAAAGAATCCAAGATAACTAAAATACTAAAATACTTGGCAGGATACGGCGGCATTCTTGTGGCAGCGGCGGTAATCATCTTCCTCATGGCCCTGTCCTTGATGGTTCGCTTCGTCATGGAGAGAAGTTGGTGGCGAGCATAGTCCATGGAGATCGGCGATCACTTCGGGAATGCTCATCGATAAATTCTAATTTACGATAGGTCATTGCCGTTCGTTCATCAACGAATCTGTGATTAGATTTTAGCGTAACATACTCTGTTGGAATGCGGGATGAACTCTGAGACTTTACGTTGCTTATTTCGAAGAAATATTTTTTACTCTTTTTTCATTTTTAAATTATAAATAAAGAAAGTCAGATTTATCATGTCAATCACTGAACGAAACTTGATGTCTATAGTTTTGATGTACAAAGTTATTATGAATTGCTACTTCAACTAAAGATCAATATATTTATACACATGCGCAGTGCATGTGAGCGGTAATTGTCGAGTAATCTTCGATCTTTTTTTATTTCAAAAAGACACGCGAATCAATTTTTGAAAATTTTTGCATATTTGTAAATATTCTTGCATCGCATAATCATTACGTACGTATAATCTTTACATTGGCCTTAGAAAAGGTTATCGTCATTAATTCAGCATTACGCATATAAAATTATTTCTCACACACATTTCACAATAATATGATTTAAGCCTGCGAAAACATAATGATTACATTCATTCTATCGCGTGTCATTTATGTCTGTAATATCGTTATGTTTATTGTAGATAATGAAAAATACATTTTTATGTTGATATTATGTATACTAAACGCGGTTTTCTATGCTAGAATATACTGGATTATTCAGGATAATACAAGTGCTTTAAAGCGAGAAGTGCTTGTTGAATGCAAAAGAGAATATGTGTCTTATGATTAATAATACAAGTATTTTTATTTACATTTGGAACTTTTATATTATATTATTAAATACGTCATTATTAAATATCAAGAATATTTTAATGACCACGATTTTGCTTGATTTTATTATTAGGCTACGTGCGGTAATAATTAAATAATATAAATCTTCTGTTAGCATTCATCAGACTCCTATTATAATCTTAATGTGACATTTTAGTCGATTTATTATAATTCTGGAAACATTAGTTTTCAACATCACATCTGCAGAATAGCTTTCATACTCTTCAGATTAATTTCCAAGCAATGCGCCGCGGAAAAAAATTTTTTAAATTAAATGGCAAAATAATTTATTTAAAAAATTCAATATGTTATTTGATTTTTATATTTTTATAGATAAATTATCTATGTTTAACCGTAGATTATTTATGTATTTTTAAGATTGAAGAATCACAGATTCTTGCGTAGGGCTCAAGTCCTTTTTTCCTGCGCCGCATCAAAACAAGATATGAAAGGAAAGAATGATTCTTGAAACCGGCTCATCTGTAAATGAAATCCCTTTCTCTGCTAGATCACAAGTTGGAACAATCAATATTTTCTCGCTCTTCTTTCTCTCGTGTTTAAGTGTTCAGGATAAAACGAAATCTCGTAAGCAAATATACAAAATATTATACAATAAAATTCAGCTTTGTCTTGTGTGTTTGTGATAATAATTGCTATTACTTGTTTTTCCTGTCTCTCTTTCGACAAAGTTACTTAAATTTCTAAAAATGTATCTTGACTCTGCTTATTCGATTTATAAATCTCTAATTAAAATAGTACAGGCAAGGTTGTACAAAGTTCATAATTATTTGTCAAGCTTGTTATCTGTTTAACGTAGAAACTTCGACGCTTATTGGCCCAATGGGACGACGATGACGAAGTAGTGAAAGACCAGGTAAAAGGAATAGACAACGTCGCGGTGGAACGGAAGGTAACTGAGCAATAAAGTTAAGAAAGGAAGGGTAAATGGAAGCACTCATCGTGTACTGATTAAAAATACAGACTTGTATCTCTTGAGAGTAGGTGATCAGAAAAGTCTAGAGAAATATCTTGAGAGATACGAAAGTTTGTAGCCGAAGGTAAATTCTCAAGAATCAACGCGGGCAAAACTATTAGGATCATAAATAGACTTTTAGTGTAGTTAAGCACTGAACAATAACTATTTTGAGGTATCTAAATTCCATTATATTTTTAACGACCCGTTTTTATACGCGAAGAAAAGTACAACGTGTACTCATGTTTATGTAAAATCGCTGGACGTACGTCTTGTCGAAATTTTCATTAATTTAAGCATTTGCAATTTAAATGAAGGTTGTTCTGGCCGGCACTTAAATATGTAAACGACCCCGCACGCATCTCCCCGTACGTTAAGACGAAAAATTACGCGCGCACACAATTTTTGCGGCGCTTTGAAGTACAGGTTTTCTTGTCGAGAATATATGATAATAAAAGGCCCTCATAAAACAAAAGGGCGAGGTCGATTTTCCTCGGCCAGTGGTTTGGACAAGAGCCGAAGAGGATCAAAGATGATAGGAGCTTAATGCAGGACGGAAGAAGCCTCAAGGACGAAAAGGAACGCACTGGCACGGGCTAAAGCCAGACGAGTTAGCGACCAGAGCAACGAGAAAAACGAAAGGCCGGAGAGGGTTGATGAAAAATACAAAACTTTCCTCCCCGGAAAGAGTACGGACGAGGAGAGGAGGGAGGAAATTTCGTGCTAGGAAAACGATGCCGGAACACTCGAGGCCAGAAGGCCCGCGAACGAGGGTAAGGTGTTTGTCAATGGTTGCCGGTAGTTAATTACTTTACATGAAAGGAACTTCCAGCCGTCTCGCCACTTGAGGTAACCTCGGTCCCCGCGTGCTATGAACCTCCCCTTCTTCCGCCAACAGTTCGCTTCTCCTTCATGAGCCTGAGTGCCTGGCCACCCTCTTCTCTACACTTTTCGTCTTCCTATCACCTGTAAGAGTTAACGAGTATCTAATCTGGTAGACGGTACTTACTCTGTAAACGAGACTCCTCCACCGACAAGTCTCTCGTAACGAGCTCTCGATAAGGGGTGAGAGGGCCGGAAAATCTCCGTTTGGAAATGTAATGCGTTATACGCTTCGTTTGATCTCGATTAGCACTAAACAATCAAAGCGGGCGTCGAAACTTTTAATTCGATAGCTTCGAGGATTTTTGATGAGGGATACAGTGCGTCGTTTTAATTAATTTCTAATATATTTTCTCACTGTGTCGTAATTGACAACTGTTTTCCGAATATGTCACGCTGCTCGGAATTTTTAAATCCTCTGAATCTTAAAGAAACGTGACATAAAAGATGCTTTCTTTTCATCGCGTTAAAATTTAATGATAAATTCGATTAATTCGTAGCAGTAAAAAGATATTTTACGTTGACGTTTTATGTACGTCTTATGTATAATATTCTAAAGATATAACAGGAAAGAAAAAGTGAAAGAGGTAAAAAGTAAAAGAACGAGACAGCCAGAGTCTCGTTCGAGCATTATCGTGATTGCATGCGCGAAGCAGCTCACCTCATAAACTATTAGTGCACTTTCTCCGGCAAGCATCTGCCGCATATCGTCTCTAAGATTTCATCTTCTTGGATTTATACGTGTGCTCTAACATCACGAACACAGATTCGCACGCACACGTAGTCAGTCTAAATGCACGCGTATAAACGTTACCCGTGTCGATAAATGTTCGTGTCTCATCTATCTAAATTATCTTTCTTCAGAACGTATTTCCTGCGCTCGTTTTCTGGATTGCATCCGCGTTTGCAAAAAGGAGACGTAACTGCACTCCGCGCCGTGTTCTTCGCGAAAGTTCTTACGTAGGCATGTTAAGCGCGGAAGTGAACACAGGTCTCAAGATCATCAGCTTCATCAAAGTAGAAAGTAATATTTTATGTCTACGTACAAACATACATAACATATTATACTTTGTAATACAATTTCTAAAATAATAATTTTTATTAAAACGCCTACGAACACATTTGATATGTTTGCACGATAAAAGTTACCAGAATAGGAAGAGAATAACTTGTACAAGTATAATACATAAAGCTAGTTCAGGAAGCACACGGTAACTACAAAATTCAGGAAATAATTTCTCAATTTTAATGCATTAATCACATTCCTCGTAAATCTCTGCGGTCAATCACGCAGAATGTGCAGCTGATCGAAGTCACCGGTTCGCAATTTACAAAAAGAATTTTTCATGCTGCAGTCGGTAGCTGACAGCTCTGAGGACGGATACCGATATGCAATGCGCGTGTATGTACGTTTCGCGTTGGAGCGTTCTCGCGGTCTCTCCTCGCTTTCCGCAACAACGCAACAGAAATAGCGACGCAGCGTGGGAGCGCGATACATCATTCATATACACCCGAATCTCATATCGGTTTCTGATCCTCCGGCTATGATGGCTTTTGAAGAGCCACTTCTCTCCCGCGCCCTCACCACCCCGGCGCCCTTGGTTCGGGGCCGCTCTGTTTATTGTTACGTCGCATTTATGCATGAATCCTCGCGATTCTATTGTCACAAACACATGACAAGGTACGCCGGGATGGCGGGCGGGAACGCTCCGTGCTTTCTGAGCGGAAGTCAGCGGCGGCGTAAAGTGGAGGTGGGGTTATTGGGCCAAAGCGGAAATCGATGGTACCGGCTCTGTCTTACCGGGAGGCGCGCGGCCTTCCCGCCGACCCTCGAAAGCCAGATTATCGTTTTTCTCGTGTTTTTAATTACACGCTCGTCGGCTAAACGTTTCAGGGGTGTTTAATCGTTCTTACTTGTTACTTGCGCTGCCAGTAGAGTGTGAAATTCATCCTTTGTAGTAGATTCCCGTGCAAGAAGGAGCGCGCGCTCGCGAAATTAAAAACAGCGCACGTCTGTCTATATTAATCTATCGTTTCTTGATATTATTTGTTATATGTATATAATATTATTAACATCTATTGTTATATAATACCATTAGTACCATCAGAGATCTTGCGGAATTAGATTGGAACTGTTAACTATTGATTGCAAGGAAGTGAGTAATAATCGAGCGGCGGGAATAATTAAGGAAATGACATTGACCAACTATCTATGCTACATCTGAACGCCGCAATCTCGGCACGGAGGGTCTCGGAAGGGTGTGAAGTCGGAAACGCGAGTTAGATCAGCGCGCTCGCGGGGTCGCTGGTCTAAACGGGGGACGGAAGCTCTTTGACGACGTCGTTTCCGGCCGAGTCTGATGCGTCTTGACTCGAATCCTGACGTTATCACGACAATTGAATGGGTCGAGCCCTCCTTGCTTCGACTCTCTCGCTGCGCGGCCACGATAAGCCCTCAGAAACAGTCCTTAATGGTTTCCCTCGCGATTGTCAGTATCTGTATCCCCGATTCAAGCCGTCCCTACCGCGCCGGTTCCCATTTCGTCGTCCGTGCCGCCACTTTTGCAGCAACACGCATCCAACAGCTCGACGAAGGACCATTGAACGATTCTTTCCGCGATGTGATTTCAGATTGGGTAGCGATACGAGCGTGTTTTCGAATCGCGCGACATCAAGATGGCAGGCGCATCTTATCGTGTTCCTGATGAAATCTTAGTCTCTATTATAATTTCTCTTTATCCGATTAGATCATCTCTCAATCTTTATAATTTAAGTTTAGGCTATTGTACAGATTTTCTTGGTAACTCGGTCTGTTAAAATATAAAATATATATACACATATTCTGATTATTGTCTTTAAAAAATGATTCCTCTTATATATAGACGTTATATGTGTCTTCTTAGAATGTTTAATCACATTTTCATCAAAAAGTTACGTTTATCGGATATATAACTTTACTCAAACGCGTTATACCGCGCTTATATCGCCGCTCCATATTGCACGTGATCTGCACAATCGGATTAGAATTCGGTGCAGGAGACCTCGATCGGCAAACTAAACTGAGTTAAGCTCAGTATTAGAAGCCAAGCCTCGTTTATTAATTCAAACCGAAGTTAACCGCCTGTGTTTCTCCTCGCGAACTCGAGGAAAACCGCTGGTGTGCGACGTTACACCAGGAAGGCTACTACATGGTTACACCGAAGTTAATCCTTGCAAACACGATGCTACCATCAATATTGATAACATGTACATGGCATATATTCTCCGACGATCTTGAGTAACTATTGCATCTTCGAAATTATCAAAACAGCGTTGTGTGTCAAAAAATGAGAGATAATTGATGAAATTAAAAATCGTAACATGAGATAATTTTAGTAAAGAGATCCTGTATCGACCTTAGAATTTATCAATCCTTTCTTTCAAATATATAAGATAAGTCTAAATAATTATACATGAAAACATTTATCATTCAAGACGGACGTAAGGCGAAGAAGCGTTGATTAAAAAAATGCAATATCAAAGAGTCGATGTCCTGAAATCTTAGTATTCTAAAAAGGGTTCCTCGGACAATCTAGGGCTTATTCAGGATACACACAGTCGGCGGTATAGCACGAAAACTTTGATACGCGCGTGATCCGTAAGACGAGCGGCTTCCGCTCGACCGTGTGTTTTCGCCGCATGACGTTTCTGCCCGTGGCATATGCCAGTAATACCGGCGAAAGAGTTTCCATTCGATCGCACACTTTCTAAATAAGATTCCGCAAGATCATACGCCCAGGGAATACCATCGCAGCCCGGAATCAACCTCGTTACCGAAACTTCCTCGTCCAGCGGACGACGCGCCGAGTCGGCTGGCTGCGGGACGGAGGACTCGCAAGAGTGCAGCCTTAACTCCGTTGATTCGGCGACGGAAGACTAGGAGGAAAGGTGGGTGAAACGGGGACAAGCCTGCGGGGGGTTGGTTTTCCGAGAGGTAGTCCATGGGGCGGAATGTGCACTGAGCGTAGCGCTCGCCGGCGGAAAGGGAGTTTGCATAGCGGAAGTGCCCTCGAATCGATTCATCGAAAACATCTAACCCTCTTGTGCGCTTCCTCGACATCCTCCCTCGCGGGGAGACCGGGGAACCGCGGGCCCCCGGGGAACTGTCTCCGCGGGATCGCGATGAAGGCAGCCGGATAAGAGGGGGTCGCGTGGAACGCCAGACGCATCGCCAATGCAGAATACCGCGCGACCACCCTCTCTTTTAGTCTCCTTACCCTATCTGCTCCGTTCCCGACTGCTTCTTTTCCACCCCTCGTAAGTCGCCGTTGCGTCCTACGAATAACACGCGCAGAAGAGGAGGAAATAGGAGAAATGAAATTGCTCCGTGCGCCCGCAACCGTCCGTCTCACTCCGCGCGATCTCGCTCGCTCTCGCCGGCGAGTATTGAATATTCAAAACTTTCCTCGCGGAAGAAACTTTCGTATCCTCCTTTGGCGGTATGTGCCGGCAGGCAGGAGGGTCTGGCTCGGTTTCTTCCACGATTTGTGGCTCACCGCGGTACTTTGGCGAGGCGATTCCCCCGCTGAGGGTCCTCCGATTTTTCTCGGAGCATCCGCAATCCATGCAGAGATAACGCAACCGACGCTCCATCCGCGGAAGTGATATCGCCCACTCGAAAATGGGATATTGAAGTTCGCATCTCGTGCTGCATTTGATTTTCTAAGGAACCGCTACACTACATAACACTGCCGTGATACTTCACTCATGTTACGTTCAAATAACGGATACGCGTGGTGTTGTTTCGATATTCGCCATTCTGCCTTTATTACACTTCGATATTTTCGACACGGAAACTTTACTAACTGTTATACATTCTTAAATGTGATTAACTCGAATCATAAAAGCCCCGGTGCATCAGCGTCGAACTTTGATCAATTAAACGACGTCGCCTGAAGCGACACTCAAGCGATTCTCTGTAATTAGAGCGGCGTTAATTTCCAATCATAACTTTGTACGCGTCTTTCGCCGAAACTTTGCGTCACCGTTCTCCAAGGAACCGTGATATTTTTATAATACTTGGGAAATTATTTCCCGGGACCATCCACCCGCCGGGCCGTTATTAGTTAATGGAAAAGGTGGACGCAAAAAAACGAGAACTCCGCTGCGCTGAAATGTGATTAAGTCTTTTTCACGCGGCACGAGGAGGACAGAGAGATTATTCTCCCTCTCTCGTTCACTTGGCTCCCTTCTCATTTCACTCCGGTCGCAATATTGACCTCTTCCATCTGCTCCAGGCGCAAGACTGATCTAATTATTCCGCGGCCGGGATCGCGCTGGAATATTGAAAGGAAATATAGCGCAAGAGCGAGCGTTTAAAGCGCGATAATGGCTGACCGAAAGATTAATGACGGAGTTGTCGGACATCAGCTGCGAAAATGAAGGAACAGGATGCAAGTTTGAGCTTGGCGGTGATGATGATGGCGGGAACGACGACAAAGTTAATTTTGAGAAGCATTGTCGAGAAGTATTGCAGCACATGATTTGTCAAATTAATTATTCATTACATTTAAATAAAATCGTCAATAATCACAACAAATGCCATATTTCTCATAACTTTCCGTTTATTACCTTTATGTTTTTTTTACTTTACATGCTTACACTTTTATACTTATACACTTTAAAGTACATAGTCTCATGTATACTTTCTGTTTCATTTTCACATGTTCAATCGATGTATCAACAAACGATTCACAACTTCGCGACTATCTCTCGACAGATTTCTCCGATTCGAGAAACTTGATGCCAAGGTGGTTTAAGTTGCGTGAACATTTCTGTAATGGAAAACTTGATGTACACCATCTAGAGAAGTGCGAAACGTATGTATCTGTGAGGCGACGTCGCAAGGCTACGTTACGATGTGTATCCGATACACACAGCACCCGATTGATTCGCGTCGCGAATTCAGGGCGAAATCGATTAGCAAACAGTCGACGAGCATCGAATGTCGGTAAGCATATATGGAGAGAGTCCCGGTGATAATGTAATTTCAGCACCGTAATAGTGCCGCGGAGTATATTCGGCGCCGTGTACGTTAGAAACGTATGTCAAATGCGTCGTCTTTACGTTAGACAGCTGTAGCAAACTCGCCTTACCGTACGCTGTGTGGCATAATTAAATTGTACATGTCTCGCAATAATGCGATGCAAATATTGCACAGACAATCTCCAATTACCAATTAAAATATTATCGCCATAATACGCCTACGCGTGAGAATTACAGAATCATCGTGCGAGACGCGAACGACATCTCGATACTTTTTCCTCCTTTTTGCGCGTTTATGTTGGAATAAATTTTTCCATGCTAACGTTTAAGCGACGCGTAACGTGTCGTAAATTTACTGCAATTACGTGTTACGTGACGCTAAGTACTCGAGGCGCAATGACGCGAACGAGACGCTAAATTACCATCTTTCATCTAATCGGACGCGTGAACGCGCGTCGTTTGCGCTGCCTATGTAATTTCTCGCGAATTATACTAGCGTAATGTCTGTTTCGCATCTTTCTTTCGCTGCTCCGTTTTCATCACGAAACTTCATCTACTCTGTGTGGAAAACTGACCCCAGGCGATGCGCGTGTTAAACGCGAGTGTAAACCGAGTAAACTTCATCATGCAATCGTGTGCATCGGCGATGTCGAGCATCGAAGAACGCCGAAATTGCTCCGTTTGTGTAAGATTAGCAGAGACTCGGCGCCGCATGCTAGGCTGGAGATGATATTTCCGCTCGTATCCGGTCGGCCCGACCCTTAGGAATATATCCTTTACATCAAAGCGACGTCTGCTCGATGCATTATGTTAACACACGGATACGCAAGCTCTTAGCGGATATCTCGCGTTTACATAGACACGCGTATGGCAATCGGCGCGGATCGCCCAACGACGCTTTCGTCGTCGTCGTCGTCGTCGTCGTCGTCGTCGTCGTCGTTGTCGTCGGCCTCGGCGTCGCCCGAGGTATACTCGTGTAATTATTCCGCACATCAGGATAGCTCCGTGCACGTATTCGTGGTACTCCCTTACTCTCTCGCCTTCCGTTTTCGCTTCGATGTGCCAACGCGCGACTGCGATCCGCAAACTGCTTAATCAACTACGTCCTGATCATAAAGCGAGTGACATCGCGATGTCGGAGATGTTGGCTTTGCAACGGATGTTTTCGTTGTATCCACACGGACAATGATGACATGTGACTTCGGCTGCCAGAAGAGGAAGAATGGCTTTACGTTGATCATTTAATCTTGGATCGCGAGACATTTACATGTCTGTGGGCAAGATGTACAAGAATGCGCTCAAATTTAAAGTATATGGATTTATCGACTTGTCTGCTTAGAAAATCTGTTATCCGATAGTCACGTAAATGCTATCAAATGCTTGCGATTATTCTTATCTTCACAATCTTCAAATATGGTCGCGAAAGGATACATAGGATCTCCAGAATTAATTTATTTATAATTTAATTCAAGGCGGTTCCTAGATCGGACTGCGTCAAAGACTCATGCCTGTGTCTTTTTACATTATCCAAATTCTCTGCAGAACTACAAACGTACCGAAACGGCGCAACGGCAAGTTATCGCTTCCCCTTCATTTCGCACAGAATTCGGAATCATAATGAACACGCTTATCTCGCTCTAAATACTCACGTTACACACAGGGCGTCCTGCTACCGCATTCCCCGGTAGTAGCAGGAACGTCGAGATTATTTAAACTTCGCCAGCATGCGGCGGTATGCATATAAGCAGTCGACTCGCAAATTGAGTAGGTCGTGACTTCCGACGCGGCGGAATACGCTTGTCCGGATGAGAGAGCGTGCACCCCGGCTACGCGAATCCACCCCGTACTCTCGTTCTCGTCTCTCGTTCTCCATCGTCGTGTTTCCATCCCGTCAAGCGACGGCGCCTCCTCCGCCTCGGCGAGCTTCCTTTCGGGCTCTCACGGCAGTCGAGGCAGCTGGGCGCGAAATACGATAAACTCTCTCGCGAATCCCCGCGAGTGACGGCGTCGAAAAATATTTATTCCCTGAACGCGCCCGTCGGACGTCCCGCACTCCCGCGCTACCCCGTAAGTCTTTACCATAGCCCTGTCCCTCGTCCCAGCCGTCAGCCCCTTTGGACCACCCCTCGGGCCCGACTCTCGCCCGAGCAGGTTCCTATCCTTCCGCCTTCCTCTTCGATTCGGCAAGAACTCGTTTATTCGCGGGCCAAAGGTATTTACATAAATCAGCCATGCAATCTCTTTTTATATTTTCTGAAAGTATGGCGCGAATATACACGACGAGCTGTACGTACGTAAATATGCCGTGTATGCAGCCCCCTCAACCCCCGGCACAACCCTTACCCTGCTGCCCCTTTCCCGCCTACGCGCCGCTGCATACGCGCCCCAGCCCCGAATGTTCCGAAACGCGCCAGTGCGCCCGTGTATTGTACACGTATGTAGATGTATCACGATGTATGCTTGTATGTAGATGCATGCTTGTGCGCACGCACGCGCGCTTTCTGAATGCAGTTTTTCATCGTCGTTTATTCTTGGCAGATAAGCGGGTCGCCGCGAAATTTCTTTCCTTTCTTTTTCATAACGGTGAAAACTCGCCGCTACGGGGGTGAATACGAAACACGCCATCCCGACGGTTGCGAATTTTATATACGGGGTATTGTGTCCTTTTTGAAGTCCCTCGCGTAATAGTAAAGTTGATGTTCAATGTGAATAAGTGGCTGGTAAATGAAGTATTGATTTCTGTAAACTATATCAATTTTATCAAAAATAATATTTAATAATATAAACTTTTATTAGCGACTTCTCTAAAATTTTGCTTACTATATGTTAAAGACGTAACTATTCCCCTGTGCATAAAAACAGAATAGAATTTACGCAAAAATAATATTTATTTCAATTTGTATTTAATTTATAGACTATATGGATAACAATTATAGCCGGCATCAGGAGCAAAAGAATTAAAGCTAAATAGTTCAATTATACTTCGAGGGCAAGAAATTTGTAATCATTACTTCGAAACATTTGCATTGATTCTCCGGTTAGCAATTTTTTATTAATACTTTTGAAGTCTACCTTGGGCTTGTGCGAGTGTTTCATATAGACATACAGAGGGACGAGATGCTTATGGTTAATGAAATCGAATTAGAGCATGATATAGGGTGGATCTCACTCCGGCTTTGATGTCGCTTCTGGTCGCAGTATCCGGGTCGATGTTGGTTGAAATATTAATCAATCGACGGAAGACAAATATAGGCGCGACTGTCATCGGATTATTTTCAGTCTGGTTGGCCGATGAGGGAAGAGTGGCTGGCCTGGTGGGATACGAGAGAGACCGACAAAGGTAGTGCGATGCAAGTAATTAAACGAAATCCGCGAGGCGTGTGAAAACGCGAATTGTTTTTCTGTATCTTCTTTTCGGCACAGGAAATTGAGCGTACGGCCATCACCGGCAATTAATTGCTCCGAATTCCCCTGCAGCTAGCACTGACTGCTAGCTACGCGTATTATCGAGTACTTACTAAATCTCTCTCCCTCTTTTTCAATTTTATCAGAAAGAAAAGGCTTTCTTTCTGCAGATAAGAATTTCGTGACGAGAAACACGTTTTAAGCTCTTCACGTAGAGGTCAAAAATGGATAAACGTCTATCAATAAGTAAGAATGTGCCTCCGGAACTAAGTCGCAGTTTTAACATTTTCCGGAACACAGGAATTCCTATCTTACTTCCACATCGGATCCCGACTCATGCTCCACTTCTTATTTCTTGCCTCTTACATTTTTCGTTCGAAGTTGGCAAAGTGTTCCGCCTGTTCAATACTTTTTGCTCATCGCGCAAGAGTCAAAGAAGGTTTCGAAGGCGGTTTGAGAGAAAAGAAGGGAGAGCTTTTGGAGTGGTGAAAATGTTACTTGCCTCGAGAGCCAGTTTTCTGAAGGAGATAAGAGTGGCGGTTGACAGCCGGGACGATAGCGAACGAGAGTATGTACACGTGTATTACTTATCTGCAATAAGCACGAAGCTGCGATGATATTCCATTGTCAATAACATTGCTGACACAATAAGTTGTTTATTAAGTTATATTTATATATCCGATTATCTTATATTCTGCAGCGCTTTTTGATAGCAAGTCCAACTAATAACATAGTAACATCCATAATCTCACGAATAAACAGTTCTCTTTCTCCGAGTCGCAATTTTGATAACAATCGATAGATTAACACGGAAATCAGCAGACAACATTGCGCCAGGCTACAATAAATTCTCGCCGATACTTGAATCTCTCTTCGACCGCTATCCGCTATCTAGATCTTCAGCATTTCATAGATCCAGGGTCACGAAATCGTCTTAGATGTCTGATAAGCAGCTAGTTATTATCCGGAATGCGGTTTTCGCGTCCGGTATCCAAATCTTTTCAGCTGCGGACCGATCGTGCAAAGCTGGATTATCCGCCATCTGGGTAGATCAGCTCTAGGATGGTACTCTGTTGACGTTCGGATAAAATTTATACAGATCATAACAAACCAGTTATATAGAACGCAACCAGTTTGGAGAATAATCGGTGATGCTTGGTTTACGTCTTACAATTGGAGACAATTACTAAATATGTGCAATTAGAAAAGAACATTTAATATTCCGTGTTATTTGGAAGATAAACATTCATAATAAAGTCGCTTCTTGTATTGTATATTTAACTAGACAAGAGCGAATTATAAGTAGTGTCAAGATAAAAGGATGTGCAAAGGATGTTTCATTTGCTTTTAACAAGTATTCTTTTTGCATTTGTAAATCTTCCTTAAGCAAGCCATTAAGATTCTGGACTCAAGTTTTCGAGACAACTTCTATATTGCTGTTAGCAATTCTTACGCTAACTAAGAAAACGATTATCGTGCAAAAGGGGATTAACGAATTTCGAACCTGAGAAAACCTGGAAGATAATCAAGCAAAACGGTATTCAGTCGCCTTTCCAACTCAAATGGAGTTAAATCCTCAAGCGAGTCGCAGATGCGCCCCTTCTACTTCTTCTGTCTACGTCTTTAGCTGCGTTGTCTTCTTTAACGAGAATCTGCCCGACGACCAAGAAACGAACGCAACTGGATAATCGCGTTACGACTTCGAGTTTCGAGCGATCCGGATGTTTGCAGCGTTTAATAATGTGGCGTACATCGATGAGTCTGTGCGACTACTTTATTTTATTATTACAATCTAGATACGTAGAGTATATCTCTGGAATTTCTAATGCAGTCATTGTCAATACCTATGTTAATAAAAATTTAAAATGGTGTTACGATTCAACATAGCATATGTACATATTTAGACAAAATTAATTGATTAAATATTTATGTGCAGTTTCAATATTACCCTGACTAACAAAAGTAATGTAATATCTAATATTTATCTTAATAACGAGTTACAATTACGAGTTTGATAATTGATATAATTTATAATTATACTCATATCACGTTTAAACGGCGTTTAAATGGCAATAACGATCGTTCTCAATAAATTCAATGATGGATCATGGATTAGCGTCATTACGCAACAGATGATTTAATATCGCGAGGAAGGGAAGGAAAACGCCGTTGGACAGCATTTTTCTTTCTCGGACGAGATTTCCGCGCGACAGACAACTTTTTACAATCCATAAGCCTGAATCTATCGTCGGGCTTCTTAAATTCATTCGTCTTCATGAAGGCGCTGCTTTTATATTGCTGCCCCTGTCCTCCAGTCGGCCACCCTACCCACCACCGGTTTCTAACCCTTCGCTCAAGGCTCTCATCTGTCTCCGTTTTCACGGTTGCACTGCGGCAAAATGAAGACACCAATTCGAGCGAGCCGACGCCACACGAACGCCGCAGATTACCGTGAAAAATGGCCGACCAAAATTGCCCCGTGTCTTCTTAATGCTTCTCACGCTAATTACCTTGGAGTGGGATCTTACTCTTTCATTGTTCTCGCCGTTTTTACGTCGGCGCGGGCTCAGAAAGAATCCTCGGCTCTTTTTATGATTTAATTTCAGGCGATACACCTTTTCTCGCCGGGACGAAATCTCTCGGCCGTCACGTATTGTTCCGCCCGCAGTAAAGACGAGCGCGAACATAAGAATCCGACAACAGCAAAGAAATAGATTCTTAAGTGAAATTAGTGTAACGCAAAGTTGAGTTAATCTTTCGTTCATTATTCATTGTGCACTCGCGTCGCGGATTAAAATCCGCCGTTTCTTGTCTCCTCTTAAGAGCAATCGTCGCTGCTGCTCCACCGCATTTGCGTTCGCATTCGGAAGGAAAGTGCACGGCATGAAAAACTGACGACATTGCGTAAGGAACAACTTGCATTTGTAAC
This sequence comes from Ooceraea biroi, assembly GCF_003672135.1. Classification (NCBI taxonomy): domain Eukaryota; kingdom Metazoa; phylum Arthropoda; class Insecta; order Hymenoptera; family Formicidae; genus Ooceraea; species Ooceraea biroi. The sequence continues at coordinate 8,202,107 of NC_039506.1, forward strand.
AGCCGAATCCCCGACCTTTTTTACCTCTTGCGTGTCTGATTTGCTCTGTTTTCATGCTCTGCTCCGCCGTTATTCTCGTCGGGAAATCTCAAAACTTTCGACTCGCCGGATTATCGCGAAGTGTTACGTCACTCCCATGTCCGCGTCCGTGTTTCGGTACAATGATTGCACCACGAACGTTTGGCCCTTGAAGCTCTTCGAGCAGCAGGATCCATTCCGCTCTCGCATGCACGCACAACAAGTCTGCATTATTGCGGCTTATCCAGCATTACGCTTATGTGACGCCGGTAACATCGCAGCCTTAAGCGCGCACGATGTATCGAATACGGAATTACCCCATGAATTCGGCTCCCTTCCCATCTCCCTTTCCTACGATGGAGAGAAATTCTCTGCACAATGCTCGGAGGTCTCCATCTACCAGCCGGTTCATTCTTATAGGTAACTTTGCATCGTAACCGGGCAAAAATTAATTTTTCCTTTTGCTGTGTTTTATCGCTCATTTATTACAATTTTTCCTTCCTAAGTTGATTTTGTCATTAATTGATATTCTTTTTGTGCACGTTTAAGAGAATCCGCGAGTGGAATAAATATTTTCATGAGAATTGTAAAATTTCAGTTCACATATTAATTTGTAAAATACGAATAATTATTCAATATTATAATTACATATTTATAATATATTATATTTAATATACTTAATAATATATAATGAAACATAATTTTCTCTCTAATGAAAATTCTGATTTATTTTCTCCCTATTTTATCGGTCCTTATTCCTCCCATAAAGGAAAAAAAGAGCAGAGCTTCGAACATCGTATTCAGCAAATTGAATGTACTGCAAATCTGGTATCCCTCTTTTTGGAGCGTTCTTTCGCTTCTTTCCGCAAGTTTCTTCCAGTTTATTTAACACTTAACTATCCGCTTTTCCCTATTTGACTTTTATTTTTATTTCCTTGCTTTATTATTATTTGTCGTTTCATGTGCAGGGTTTCTCGAGTCTCTCGGACCAGCAAGAATTCTTTATGAGGATGAATGTAGGTACCAGTCGTTTGCAGACCGGAGAAGCTTGAAGATGATGTCACTATATTCCGTGGACCATTCCTATTGCCGCATTCCGCTGCTTGTTCCAAGAGGCACGCATGAAATTCATTTATTCACTCGCACTCGTTGGAATGGATCACTCGGAGACGTGATCAAGTGGATAGGTTTATCGGAGTCATTATATATCTCGTGAAAGTCGATTATTTCTCGAAAATAATCATTGAAATTTTAGAGAAATCTTGAGTTCTTTTTTAATGACTTACTTACGATGTCTTGAATACAACTGCGAAGTGCGAAGTCCGAAGATAAGTCAATTAATTGAATTAATAATATTAATTATAATTAATATTATATTATTATAATAAAAAAATATATTTCTCAGTAAAAAAATTGTAATGCGTAGTATTAGGAATGCATGAGCGAATCAAGAATTTTATGTATAACTGAGATTTCTTTTGCTTTCTGCAATGTATTTACTCGCATCTTGCAAGATCTTTGATACAACGATGAATGTTCGATATATGATATAATTTTATCGATAAGCATTGCGCGTGCATTACGCAGTTGGAGAGTTGCGACTTTTTCGTTAACCAGGAAAAATGGAGCTCACACACACAGGCTTCATATTGCCATCAGATAACAGTCGTTGCCTGGTCTCGCCGGTTAATGATATAATCTCGTTATGTAACGACGTGACGCGCCTTCTGAATTCTCTCTACCAGACCAGCAGACAGCAGCACCGCTGATTGCGAACGTATTTCTCGCATTCTAACGGCACTCGTACTTTCTCTGACTCGGCTCAACCCCGTTTTTCGTCCTCTTCCCTCGATCTCGTTCTTTCTTGTTTCTTGCCCCACGTGCCTCCCATTCGTTCATCAGTCCACACACGTGTTGGACGATTAAACCTGCTTCACGATGGATTTTTCTCTCACATTTAGCTCCTTACAGAAATAAATTAGCGACTTGCTACCAAAGCTACTTTATCAGAATTTCGCGTGATATTTAACTAGACCAGATTTATGTATGTTGACTCAATTTGTTCTTTAAGATCCTATGTTTATTAGTAAAAACTTTGGTGCACGATATAATAGATTGTAAAGCATTTGTTCTGTTCTGCTTATTAAATCATCATTTTATTTTCAAGATTTTTCTATATTTAGAAGCAGCTGCATTTTTAAATTGTCTAAAATCTTTGAAAGTGTAAATCTTTTACAAACATTTTGAAACTTTCAGAAGACAAGCATCTTCTGAATTGTCATTTGAGTGCGCACGTCTTATTAGTTTAAGGAATCTCGCAATCACAATTTCGCAAATGTATCCCCGAAGCGGAAGAGACTGCTGTAAAAAATTGGTCGTTCGTTATCAGACTTTTACGGTCGTTTAATTGCGATTTCGTGACGCGGTTTCGTAACGGTAGTTTATCATTGATCGCGTTATTAATCGCTACAACGTAGCGTCGTAATCTAGGAAAGACCGGAAACAATTGTTTCGCGGTTGAACGTGTACGCGCAACAAGTCGCGTCCGATAAGTCATAGCCAGTGCGAGGGTGTTGTGTATCTCTCTCTCTCTCTGTGTGTGTGTGTGTGTGTGTGTGTGTATCGTTCCCAGTAATAAACATATCTATATCGAGATTGTGCGGGTGTATACGTGAGCGGCTACGCTACGGACGAGTGCGCGCGAGCGCGGAGCGTGCGGTATAGAATTTCCGATATTGGATATACTCAGGCCGTATGAAGGCGGATGATAGCTATCACGACATCTTCGCCGTGCGATCGATGAAACAGTAATTGGCGTCTTTCACCCTCAGAAACACTCGTACGTTTTACGCGTAGTGCGTTTCGGTTCTTGACTTGATTGTTGGCGGAAACGTAGGCATTTTTTTTCTTTTCCGTTTCGTTTCGCGCCTCGGTGTTCTTCGTGTTGAAGAAATTGAGATATTTCGTAGACGCTCCAGTCTCATTCATTCTCTTGGTCAGCCTGTTTCACAAAGCTACGGTAATAAAATATATAAACGTTTGCTCTTGCAATAAACGCGCTCGCGCGGTTGCTCGTCGGACGAAAACTTGCGTACTCCTTGTATTTGCTCACTCGACGGGGGGTGGACACAGGAACGGGATGTAATGAGATCAGCGAGAGAAGCGAGTGCATCAGAGGCACGGCCGCACCACGAGGAAGAGGACGGAATATGAAGGCCCGGACCGTGCAAAAAGAATCTCGGGCGAGAAAAATGATACTACCCATGCCGGAAAATAAAATGAGTCATTCAATGAAGTGGTCGTCGGCGCAACGAGTCAGGGTGAAAGCGGGATGAGAGACTCCAGCCCCGAGCCATTCTCATCCCTCCTCGAGTCCCCGACTTCGTGCAGTGGCCGTTCTCTTTCCAACGTTTCCCGTCCCCTCGCCTCATCCGGCAAATGGACAGGATAAATTGCACTCTTGGCACTTGACTTTTAAACCCGCTAGGCGGATCTGTCTGACTATATACTCACTTTCGGGTGTCTTGCCTCTCTTTGACTGGAGTTTCGGTGACGCAATAGCAATTGCGATGCTCGTCGACGGCGATCGTGGGTAATGACGCGATGCTTCACGAATTAAGCTGTTCGAGGCTTATGGGACCGATAATTATATGATGGCCGTGCGATCATCGTGTAGGCAATTACGTCTCCGTAAACGGTCGTTGCCTGTAAACTCGCCGCGGCTGTGTGCCGGATAATGAATGTACTCTCCCAAGGTGAAGAGCGGAGATCAGATCAATGGAGACTTCCGATTGAAAAAGATAATTGCTTACACTACGAGATAAAGCAATAAAGCTTTAAATAACAATTTTGCGAGAGCAAAGTATTGATAAATAAACGAAGATATCATCGTATCTTTCTTTAAATAAAGCTTTAAATAACAATTTTGCGAGAGCACAGTATTGATAAATAGACGAGATATCATCGTATCTTTCATTTCAGAACACTATTCTTTCAGAACACTATTATCAAGATTATTATTAGATTAGACTATTATCTTGTGACTTTTCACATGTTTATTTGCCTTATTGTTCAATGGCAAATGTCGCAGCGAGTAAACTACTGGAAGGCAAAAGAAAAATAGATACCTAAGTATCCGCAACAAGAGAAGATGGACAAGAGATATGTACATCATATCGTGAGATGACAGTTTATTTAGTAAGATTCGCTTTAGCTACTCAATCTCTCAGATTCATGATAAATCGCCAGTGTTGATATGCTAACGTTACGATATAAGCGCGACACGAAAGCGTGCTGGTGAATGTACGAAACAATTTCATGATTTTATTCCCGGCGAGAAGGTTGATTCGCAATTCGCGACACGTTACTGTGACGTGACGGACGCTTAAAGAACGCCATTGTCCCGGGTGGTTGGTCCACGAGCCAGGTAGGATTTAATAATGTTGAGAGGCGGGCTAGACGTTGTGTACACATCGGGATTGGTACACACAGCTTTCGGACGTCTTCAATATCTGAGCAGCTCAGGAGCAGCATTGTTCAGGGTGGCAACGATGCAGCTCTGCTCCCCGTGCTTTATGACCGCCTCCACCGATGACGACGATGACGAGCATTATGCAGCGAATAATGGTCTCCCATCCCATTAACCGCTGTCCCCGCAAAGGAAGTGTGTTCTGTCATTCTGCTTGGAACTTGGTCGCAAAAAGCGCGTTCTGATGTGCTATCCCGTTATGATGTGTTTTTGATTGATCGATATTTCGAAGTTTGTCAAGTGACGAAAAAGCCGTGATTAAAATTAATGCTGATGAATTAAATAATAGATTACATTTACGTACATCAAGTCTGGATCATGGGATCAAGCATTGACACATTAACTTCCATCGTAGAGTTGAGTAAATGGCAATTAAAAATTAAAATACAAAAATTAAACTTTACAAGCAACTATTATGCACAAAAAGCAGTGACAAGGAAATGGTGTGATTTTCCATAATGGTCAGTTCTCGTGGACCATATCCTTGTCAAAGTCAAAGTCGTTTGTTTGCGCCTCGGGTTAAGCCGGGTAAATAATTTGCGGACAGAGAGTTAGCGGCAAAATTTGAGAAAAATGAGACAGAGAGCGGCAGACGGATGAAGGAATGCTCATGTCCTCGTCGGCATCGTGGCATCCACGAGCCGAGAGTCAGTCGAGCCAACGAGTACGAGTCCTATTCCAATTCCAGCAAGTTAATTGGAATTGTTTGCTGCAGACACCGCGAGCCGCTTGGCCTCGCGCCCTTCTGAATCCTGCACTTCGAGCAGCACCTTCCTTTGTCGCCGGTCCCCTCCCTCCAGTGGCTGCTGCCATCGTGACTCCAGCACGGAACTCACCCCAGCGCGGCGGTCGTCGCGTTCATGCAGTTCCTGACATCTTGAGAGGAATTAATTTCTACTATCCACACGAAGCCGGTGCTCGACAAGAGCCTCTCGTCAAAATACTTGCCGCTGTTTTTTCAAGCTACCTGAGCGGTCTCCTCGTCGAAAAAATGCATAACATTTTTGTCGTTCTTTTGATAAAAAATCCGTTTAATTAATTATAACGATATTGGAGATTGGCTGAACAATCTAGGTTATCATCGTGTAATAAGATCAACTTTTTGTAAGCGAAAATGCTGTGCAAACGATACAAGTGCATTATAAAAAAGAATGTATTGTATATACATTAACAGCGCGCGGTATAATATTTAATTATCGATAACTTTTTATTATGTTACGCACATATAATTAAGAAAATATGTATTTTTATACATGAAGTAAGATTTTCCAAAATATTGCATTTTTTAAAATAGATCCCTTAAAATTATCAGATTATCGAATTTCTTCCGTTACGTAAACATGCAAATTCTTTAAGAGTTCCAAAGCGAAAGTGATTTCGATGCCTTCTTGCTTCGCCCAGAAGAAGTGACGTTGCAGCACGATATTCTTGTCGATAGCATCGAGAAGATTTACAAAATCTGTGGACTTCAATATCTGAAGAAATTTACGGAAACTATCGGAATGCATCGTCTTCTGTCGCAGAAGTTTATCGAGATCCTCTATCGGCACAGTGCTTAAAATCTTTTGGATCATCACAGTTAGACCACCCGTGGCAATAGTCGGATCTGGTTTAACGAAAGTGACCTTTGTCCTCCAAAATGCTTGAATCTTTGCGTTCCAATTATCAATCTGCAGACCATTTTCTCGCAAGAGATTCACAAAATGATCTAATTTAGGCATACGCTGGAATTCTCTCATGATGAACCTCTTTTGATCGTCGATGAAGCTCACCGTGTCTTCGATCTGCGGGTCATACTTTAAATAATTGTTAATAATTATTCCTATCTCGCTCAGAGGTATAAACTTTAATATATCCTTCAAATCTTCCTCCAGTGAAGTATTATTTCTCAACGATATAGAGTCCGACAATGCGAAATCGTCTGCCACGGAACCAAGATGATAGGCCATGACGCTAAAAAGGACGATTGACAACATGGCGGCTACGCCTAACATGATAAGCGATCCATTATAAGTAAAATTCATTATTGGAAGTGCCTGGAAAAATTTATAAATCATGATACAACATATGATAAAGATCGATGTGTACTTTACAACACGTCATGTACTTGTCTGAATTCGTAGAGATATCTCATGGATATTGATGATATTAATGCAAAAATGTTTGTAAAATTACATATACTTGAGAATTATGCAAGTCAAAATTTATGTTATCGTCGTAGACATCCAAAATTACATCACCGCGGAATTAATTCTTTGCATCATCACTTCACGAATTTATTGTCCACTGATATAAATGACATTGTGATAAAACCTCTATGTTATTGAAGATAATTGTGAAGATTAGATTTTTGATAACATTGGTCAAAATCAAATATTTTATTCTCTGGAAATATTTTTCGACTATTTATGATCTTCATCCTGTGATTAGATCGCCAATTGCGTAAAAGCCAAGTAATGTTAACTTTTAAACATTTTGATTTGATTGACTGGATAAAATGCGCATGCCAATTAAATGGAACTGACTGATATTTGAACTGAAGTTAAAGCATTATTTGTGCAAACGAGTCCGTCATATGTTTATACAGCGCTAAACATAGAGAATAATTTCGTCTTTGTAAAAGCATGTCTAAATATATATAAAAGTGCATATACGTAATTATAAAAGTACGTATATTTTTAAAAATGTAAAAATGAATAATTATTAAATAGCTTAAATATAAATAACCTATAGTTATATAAAATGTAATTATGAAAAAATGATGGTTAATTACTTAACACAAATAGATTGGTACATAAGGTATCTTAAATAAAATAACTATTTTATTATAAAGCAATATGAATTTATTATTGTTATGGAAATCTATTATATTTAAAAGTTTCAGTATTGCGTTATCACATCAGCATGATTACCAACATAAATTACTTGTCTTCAGTCATTTAAAGTATAATTAGCACCGTTTTTTAATACGGGAATTTAATACCAAATATTCTGTTTGCAAGTTTCGTCAATCCATGGAGGTCCAGCCCCTTTTCTCTAGTCTGTACAATGAAGTTTTTGTAGGTCTCATTAACATACAGCTTAGTGACGATTATTTGCAATTCCGGGCTCTTCATCCTCGCAATGAATTCAGAAAAGACCTTGGAAGTCCTCAGCTTTAATCTGTAGAGAACGTCGATTTTGTCCAGAGGCAACAAGTCATAAAGATCCTTTAACATACCCTGCATGCCATCGCCAATCTTCAGCCCTCCAATCGAAGAATCAATGAGACTCTCTATTTCGGGTGGTATATAATCCTCCATGCCGATAGCCTTATGAAACTCTTTCAAACCGTTGATCATATCGAGTCCACTCTGTTGCATGTACACAACTAATGCTTTGAATTCATCGAGAGCTTCGACAGCGCGCAACAGATCGTGGAATTCGGTTGTGAACATGTACAGGAAAGCGTTACGTACTTGTTCATCTTCATTCATATAAGTAATCATTACTTCAAGGAATTTCTCCATCGGGAGAAGATCATAGAAGTCCTGAAACTCTTCTATTAGCGTGCGCTCTTGGGGAGTATTTGGCACGGTGATGCCGAAGACGACGAGCAGGATATCCGCTATGATGTGCACCTTCACTCCGCTGTGCTTCAGACCGTTCAGGATAATTTGGAAAGACTTGATTTTGTAAACCTTGTTAACGATCTGCTGAAAGTTGTCGGACTTGATCTGGTTGATGAAGTCGACAAAGGCTGGCGAGGACTTTATCTTTTGCGCGTAGGTGGTGATAAAAACATCGTAATTGAACAGTTGCTTGATTTCTCTGAAGAAGCCTCTGATGCCACCGGTCCTCCTGTATGGCATGGGCATGTCAAATAAACTCATCTCAGGTGGTTCAAGTTCTTTGATGCCGAAAATTCTGTTGATGTTGTTGACCACTTCATAAATTTTGACGCCTTCTTTCTGCAGATAGTTAAACAGATTGAGCACCTCGGGGATGGTTTGGAATTCTGTTATGAAATTTTTGATCAGGGTTGAAGTCTGGAGGTGTTTAACAGCATCTTGTATTTCAGGATCGTGCTTCAAGTAATAATTGAAGACTCTTGCAACTCGTCTCGCAGGAATTAAATCTAGGAAGTCCTGGAGATCCTCGTGAAGGGAACCACTGCCGAAATCTGGGAACTGATGAGCTTGTCCCAGACCAATGACGGCCAAAATGGCAAACAGCGCCAATGACAGCTTCATCTGAAAAATACAACATATATAAATATGAATTTTTTTCATGTGCATAAATATGATATATAAATTTTTAGAAATCTATTAATGTTTGCAATTATGATTGAATTATGCAGAACATTTCCATATGAATTTAAAATAAATGACAAGTATATGACAATTGGTTAATTAAATTCTTTTTGAGCAATTTCTTAATTAAATAATTGTTTAAGAAAGAAAAATGCAATTTATTTAGCCTATTTGTACAAAGAGAGAGATTTTATTATATAGAAGTTAAGTCGAAATTAATTTCAATAACTATTAGTTTGGAGCTTATAATTAATACGTTTTTATTAAAATAAATTAACTTTATATTATTTGTAGAACATCTCTGTGCATTAGTTGAAACTGTAATAGATAGACTATAATAATAAAACTATAGTGTTATATAAAGGAGAAATAAAGTTTTTGCAGAGACGTAAAAAAATACTTTTTACTTACCGTGACAGCTATGGATGTGTTGTGCTTTGACATCTGAGAATAATTACCGTACATTTATATACTCGAAATATATCACTGTGTAAAGGGATTGGATAGAGGGTTAGATAAGATTATAATCAGATGAAGATATTGATACATCAGAAATCTAAGGAGATTACTTGATAAGTTTTTTAGCAAATAACAAATCTAAAATCCAGCATTGATTGTTTTTCTTAACATTCCGTTTTTATTTAAGATAATGCCCTTTGCTAAAATTATTTTCAGTTTGTATTATATGTTAATATATGCATTATTATATCATTTATGACCAACTCCATGTATATTAGATTTATTCAACAACATTTATTGCAGCTAAAATGTACGATAGTATATGTTTACAATAATTTATAATATAACGTGATATTAAGAAAGTTGCTATTATTATCTTTATCTGTTTTGATGCAAGTTACATTAAAGATAAAGAACAAAAACCTAAAAAAACTTGTCTCCCGGTGTGTCGAGTGCTTTTCTTATGTAATGTAATCATTTCTCATAAGCTACGTTATCTTCTCAGACAGCTTAATATCTTATTGAAAGTGCTAAACATATTAGTCATTTATTCGCATCTTATAAGAAGATTAGATGCTCTTGATACAATACACTTGATGCAATAACACTTTTGCTTTTTAGATTTTCGATTACAGAATTATTAGACGTAATAGAGATATGCCGGTAATCAAAATTTTCTTTTCTTTTCTGAACTTTTTATGATAATCAAATTGTAGGAAGATGTTCTTAAAAGGATTTATTTGCGTTACATTTCATTCCTTGTTATTTCATTTATTTCATTTCTTCTAGTTAATTGATTTCTTATTATTTAGATAAATAAATTATATAAGATATATTTTATGTAAATATCATTATTTGTATCAGTCTGCAAATTTTTAGTGGTACCATAATCCACGTAAAATTTTTCTACAATAAGACGCGAATTAGAAATAGAAAAAGCAATGTGTAATTTAGCACCTGTTATGGTCATGTTATTATCAAGCAATTCTTAACTTGTTCACAGAATAAAGTCGCAATCTTATCTATTCTTTTAATGATTAATACTTATCCTTTCAGTATATAAATTTACGATATTTACTAAGAAAGACAGTATATATTCACAGCTGTCACGGTAAGGAAAGAAAATATGTCCATTGATCCTAAATAAACATTTTTCGAACGTGTTTAACAAACTTGATTTCAACTCTATTATCTACATTTGATTTAAAGACCCAATAGAGTGCTTTCTTTAATAAGTTTGATTGGATATTTTATTTCTTCGAATAAGTAGATTATATATATATATAGGTTTTATAATTGATTTCCACAAATTACTAGATCAATTAAAATAAGACAAAGAATATTAAGTGTCATTGCAAAATACGATTTTACATTTTCAATATTAAGTTATGATATGCGTTATATTTACAGATGAGGTCCACGTTAGCGCTGTTCGCCGTGTTGGCCATTATTGGCCTGGGGCAAGCTCATGGATCACTGATTCAGGAATTGCCTGGCGAGGGTCCTCTCCATGACGATATTGTGGACATTTTAAAATTAGTCCCAACAAAAAAAATTACTAAAATCGCTTTGGAGTATCTTGCGAAAGATCCCGAAGTGCAAGCTGCTTTTAGATACCTCACAACTACGACCATAATCAAAGACTTTTTGATAGATTTTGAAGCCATCCCGGAAGTGATCAATCTCCTTAATTATTTGCAAAGAGAAGGAGTTGATATTTATACCGTATTAAATAGCGTTAACAAGATTTTCGATATCGAAGAAATTGTGCCACCACCTGTCCCTTACGCGTACATTGCAGTCATGAAGAAAACTGGTGGACTCAAAGGATTGTTTAAAGACATCATGAAGCAGTTCAAATATGACGACTACATCACTATCTACGTAAAGAAGATGAAGACCTCTCCAGCCTTCGTCGGGTTCATCGACCAGCTCAAGTCCGACAACTTCCAGCAGGTCGTTAACAAGGTTTTCGAAATCAAGTCCTTCCAGACTATTCTAAATGGCCTGAAGAATAGCGGAGTGAACCTGCGGATCGTAGCGGACATTATGTTCATTGTTCTCGGTATCGATGTACCGAGCCAGCCAAGCTACGGTTTTGAACGTACGCTAGAAGAAGAGTTCTTTGACTTTTGGAAACTCATTTCGCTAGAAAAGTTTCTTGAAATAATATTGACGTATTTTGAAGGAGACCAAGAAGTACAGAACGCTATGCAGTTCATGTATACATCCGAATTCCACATCCTGGTACGTGCCGTCGAAGCTCTTAAGGAGCACCAAGCACTCGTAATGTACATGCACAAGGCTGGATTCAATATGGCAAAATATATTCAATCATTCCATGAGACTGTTGGCATGGAAGACTACGTGCCACCCAAAGAGATAGAGAACATTTTCAGATCAGAAATCGGAGTGCAGAAAGTCGGCGGTGGAATGAAAGCGATGCTCGAGGATCTTTCTACTATACTACCTTTGGCCGAGATCAACAATCTTCACCAGGAGAAACTACGTACTTCCAAAAGCTTTTCTTATTTTATCGAGATGCTGAAGGCCCCGAAAATGCAGAAAATCATTGTTAAGTTGACAAAGCAGGAGGCCTACAAGGAGCTTAACAGAAGATCTGAAGAGAAAGGATTGCTGCTCGAGGACCTGACGAAGTTTTTCTTCAGAACAATTGGCTTCAATTAATGTCTGAAACATTTGCGATGCGTTATTTGTATTGTTACACATTAATAGTAAAGTATAAGTGATAGTAAAATAAGATTTTGAAGCTTTTGCGCTAGTTACTACTATTAGTTTCGGTTGAAGTTTCCGGGTTAAAGCCGCATTTTTTTGCAGTTTAGGGTTTAAATCAAAATGCCCAAAAACGCGAATAGAAATCAGAACTGATAATAAAACATAAGAATTGAATCAAATAATTATAATAATTAGCTATTTATGGCATAAAAATAATGATTTTGTTACTTTAATATAAACCAATAATTTTGTTTGCTTGTCAATACGAATGATGATATAAAGAAACAATTTTAGTTTAAGTGCTAGAGGAACAAACATTTCTTACGTACTATTGATTCATATGAACTTTAATACAAGATTTCATATCCACTTGATATCTTTTTCCTTTAACTCTCTTTTTGTTCCATACATATTTTCATTAAACTAGCTTTACTAGTTTACGTTTCTGTCACATCACAAGTCTTGATACTGCTTATGTATTCATCGTAAATGTATCATATTTGTGATTAAAGTTATATCCAAAAATCGACTTATTCAATTTTCTAAGCTCATTAACAATATATGCAAAATGAATAATGTATATATAATAAATATACATAACAAATTAGAAAATACACTTACACATTTCGTTTGTTAATAATACTTGGGATAATAATAAACGTAATGGAAAGATATTGCAAAATATTTTTATCGGATTTGCTCTTTTATCTCTATTTTTAAAAATCAGCAAAATTTTTAATCTTTATATAAATAGCGACATTTTCTCTTTTCATATATTTAATTTTTAATTAAAGATTTTATTGTAACTTTCAAGCTAAATGAGCAAGTAGAAAATCTTGATTGATTGACATACTTCTATGACTTATTGTGTGCGAAAAAAATATCAAACTTTTCAATCCTATTTTGGATTCTCCTCAGCGACTGATAGTCGTGATCATTATAACGTGATCACATACATAATCAATCGTAAAAGTACGCACCAATAATCGCGTCAACCAAGATTCAACTTGCCCATTTAGTTTAAAAGTTAATTTTTGTAAATCATATGTAATGTCGTGAATTAATATTTCTCTTTATAATAGATGAACGATTATTCATTAATATCTAATTAATATCTAATTAATTTTCAAAGTCGCTTATTTATTATATCACGCAGATTAAAGAAAGAAACTTTCAATTAAATTAAAAGGTAGAAATATAATTCGACATGCATACTAGAAAATTTCGTATTTATTATTTTACACAAGTGAAGTACACATTATTACAAGGCCGAAAATAGGAATTGATACATTTAACAATAAACAGAAATCTGCAGATTTTTCAGTAATATTTAATAATTTCTGTAGAAGACAAAGTTAGAGGGAACGTCAATGTTGAGAATCTTCTTCAGCAAGTCCTTGATACGTTCAAGATCGACACCAGCTTTCTTAGCATGCTGCAAGAGCGTTTGGAATTTCTGGTTGGCATAGACCTTGTTGACGATGTTCTGGAAATTCTCAGACGACAGCTGAGCTATGAAATTACGGAACACCTCGGATTCTGCCAGTTTTTTCTTGTAAAGAGCCTTGATTTCTTCTACAGGAATCAAGGCCTCGATGTCCTTGAAGTATCCGTTGATCCCACCAGTGATCTGTTCGCCAATGCGGAAGGTTTCCGGAGCAGTGAGACGGGGCAGGCCGATGAAATCGTTTAGTATGTTCACCAAGTAGTAGATATCAACACCGGCATGATGAACATAGTCCATCAAAGTTTTAATTTCACGAAGAGCTTCGACATCTCTCACCAATTCCTTGAATTCTGCGGATTGTAGATACATAATCATTTTCTGGAACTCGACATCTTCAGACAAATATTGAAGGGTGACCCCGAGTATCTCTTCCTCCGGTATGATGTCCGCGAAATCCTGAAGTTCCTTTGCGAGCTCGCCTCTGCCGATATTCGGGATCTTGAATGCCGTAGACGCGGCCACGAGGGCAAACAGCACCAGCGCAGTTTTCATCTGCAAGAGTAAACGAGACTGGTTTTATCAATTGTGTTAAATTTATTTAAAAGTAATATTTTTAAATTCATCAAATGTAGCAATACAGCAAATTCTTTTTATGATATTTGTGATGTATTAACAAATTGTGATTTATTAGCAAATATTAGTACAATGTTCACTAATTCAGTATCGTATCAAGGGATTTTTAATGCAGATTATAGCTTATAATTAATATAAAAGAAAATAATTTCATTTAGCTGTCAAATAAAAAAATTTCCTATGATATTGTATTTCTTAAATCTTGTTTACATGTATAGTCTAATAATAAAAGTTTGTATTGTCAAAATATGTAGCTCGGACAATACTTACCGTTGGAATAGTGATATTGTGATACTTCCACTTGTGATTCAGGAAAGTGTGCTTTTGCAAGTCCTGCCGCCGGCTTATATACACACACACGGAATTAAGCTTTCTTTGTTTAATCCACGATGATAAGATTAAAGATAATGCGTGAGAGATTTGAAGTCAAGAAACACAGATTTTAACTTATATCTCTTTAAAAATCCACAGAGAAGAAATATAGATTACATATTTGCGCTTTAAATTGGTCTTTATGTATATTTGATAATTACAGTTACACGTACAGAATAATTATAGTGTAAACAACGTTAAACACAATATCGACTTCAAGATACCTCACATTTATGAAGCATTAAATTTCGAAAGTATCCAATTTCTCGCAATTTCCAAAGATAGATCGGTTTCGAGTTTGTTTAACGACAGAACTCATTGTTGCATTTTCGTTAGTGTGCCGAAAGTTGCGCCGAGAAAGACCATGAACACCATATGTTAAGAATGACTCGAAGCTCTCACATCTATCTGATAAATAAGAGGAGGTGATGTTGAAATACATAGCGCTAACTTTTAAAAGAAAACTAAGAGGTACCAGAATCGGTATTCGGGTTCTCGCTCCGGGACCGAAAAGAATACCTTCAGTCGCGGGATAGTTACGTGTAGCACGAAGGAAGTGAAATTCTGCAAAAGCGAAGCGGAAAGATGAAGAGGAAGAAACGGGGGGATGAGAGGAGAGCATAGGAGCCGACGCGGGCGCTTCTCTAATTAAAATTGTTACAATTTAATAAGCCTCGGAACTCACCATTGGCGCGTCGTAATGGGAAGTCGTGAGAAGAATAAGTGAGACAGAGCGAAACGGGCGAGAGGCTTCCAGGCGGGAATAAAGGGAGACCGGACGCTTAAACGAGCGTCTTGGGGGATGGTGGAGGTGAAGGAACTGCAGTAGGATTGAGAAAGGGAAAAGTGGAACGAGGTGAAGAAAACGGGGCGCGAGGAGGGGTGGGCGCTAAGGAGAAATCGTCTTCACGATCTCTTAACTTTTCTGCTCAATACTCATGAAGAGCGATCATGAAGCTGCACGCTACTACCTACTTGAATTATTGGATATAATTTTTGCAAATGTTTAATGCAATTTTGTATTTCCGTTTGTTTTCTGGTGCTCCCTCTTTTCTCTTGTTTCTTTATCTTTTATATCCAGAATGTAAATTTATTTGGATTAAGGTTAGAAAAGAACGATAAAGAACGATAAAAACTAATGTTTATTTAAATAATTATTAATTGATATAATCTTTATTTATAATATTATAAAAGTATTTTGGTATACAGATATAAAGAATTTCACATATCTCCTCTTGATCAGATTTTATGCGTATAGTAACAGGTGTGGTTTTATCTTCTCAATTTCTCGTGAAATCGCATATAATCACAGGCTATCATTTAACAATCTCATTGCTAAGATACAGTCATCAATATAACAAAAGAAATATGTGACACTGCACAATTATAATTATCAATCAATCTTCTGACAAACATAAGTTTTATTTTCTCGATAAATTGCATCAATTTTCTGATTCATCCTTTCTTTTAATTGTAGACAATTAAATTGTATATTTTTTAAATATATTATATTAATAACGTAAAAGAGCCAATTTTTGCTATGTGAGGACATCTCTTCGATCTCTTAATTATTCTGCGTTCCAGAAAGCAGCTGATCTTACTTGTCCAAACTTTTTCGAAAAAAGAAAAAGGAAAAGGAAGAAGAAAAGTGGAAGAAATTCGTGGTCCTTTTTTCATCGCGTACTTCACTACGTTTAATTGGCAGCAGCGGTAACATCAGCTTCATAATTGTGCTTTGGAAGATCCCCGTTTCCACCGAAGTTCCACCTGTGCACGGGGTTGCAACGGGGTTGCGAGTCATATCAAATTATTTTCTCCTGTTGGCCAGAAAACTTTTGCCCGATATTATGGCGGCATGTGGCGGTAACAGCCTGCCATGCTGGTCCTATCGTTACCGACGTTACGGCCTCGAGGATTTCCACGGCGAAACAAGAAGAGCCAACTAAGAAAATGTGTTCGGAATTGCATTAAGGCGGCTTGCCGCCGGCCAGAATCCCACGAGTAATCTTTCGATACTTCATTCACTACTGTATCAATACGTAGAAGAATGTGAACACACGTGAATGCATCTTGGGATTTTGTAGAATTACAAAGTAGTTTAAAAAAAGACAAAATGATTCGAATTATTGTATGCAAAAAAACAGCTTAGGCATTTTCAAATATCAAATTTAACATTAAATATACTTTTAATGCTTATCATTTTGGCAGCAACTTCTATTAAAGCACACATATTACTTATTTAAAATTACGTTGATATTGTACTCAATAGGTACAAATTTGTATATTAGATAATTAAATATAAAATTGCTGATGTTATCTAAATAAAAGTCAAAGTTTAAAGCTTCAATCAGCTGCCAATCAGAGCTTCATGTCATATCTCCGTATGAGTTATTAAACAGCTTAAGTCTGCTTAAGAAACAGAAGCAAATGTTGATAATGAGATATTATAGACAGTATGCATCAGTATGAAATCAGATGCACCACATTACGATCGGTATCATTCGCACATTTATCATTAAACGTATATCTCTTGGGTTTCCCGTCACTGCGATAAATGTTCTCTTGACGTTGATGCAAAAAAACCGATCGGTTTCCCAAGCGAATGAGGAAACGAAAGCGTACCGATAAAGACGCTTTCACGAGACGGAACGGGAACACGCCCGAGGAACGAAAAAGGATTCGTATTTTGCGATGCGTTATCCAACGGCGATGCTGGAGAATTGGTAGACCGACTAAATTCGGCCAATCGGAAGTCTCTCGTGTTTGATGGCGAGAAAAAGTCCGAGTAGCCCGGCGGACCGACGGGGCGGGGACGGCAAAGCGTTCTTTTACTCCCTTTAGTGTTACGTCCGTGTTACGTTGCTTGCCTTTCAGAAGGCTTGGGGACAAAGAGAGACTCCGAGACGATTCTATGGTGCCGGGGGTAGCGACGAGGTCGCCCGCTGGAAAGTGGCAGAAAAGGTGGCCGTAACAAATCCTCCGCAAGTAATCGAGGTCGTGCCTCGGCAGGGTTTTACTCTCGAACACTTAACTCTATTGCGATTGGATTCTCCGGCTGCCTGTAGTACACGCTCGCTATCCTCTCGCGTCCCGCTCGTTCCGTTTTCTCGCTACTCTTCCGCTTCCGCTCGCGTCCCGGCAGTGGCACGTCCTCCGTACCCGTCCCTGTGCCCCCTTTGTCTCTCTTTCTGTACTGCTCGCCGACCACCTATATCGCGGAACACCTCGGTGGTTTCTTACACGTGGAAATCTTATTACAGGCGACACGATAAAATACCCCGGAGACGAAGGAGACAGTCGTTCCGAGTGCCGGCACCGCTATGAACTCTGACAAGGTGCGGCAGTAAGAAACGACGCAACGAGGATTGTGCCCCGAACAGTAATAGGAACTTTTAAAGATTGCATACGGGGAGAGTGTATTCGAGTGTGCGGGGTTGGATAGGAAGTCCGTGGGAACAGCATCATGCCGTAGTCGACGTGATGAGGCATCGCTGCGAGATATCAATACGAGATACTAAATGCATGACAATTTCAAAGCAGCAAGTCCTTTACATGTATCACCACGTGGACTAGAAAATGTAAATAATTTTATTTACACAGTCTTGTAAGATTTTTAGATAACTCCGCGCGCGGAATTGCATGTCGAGAAAGATGAAACCCTTCACACGGAATACTCTGATGACATTGAAAATTGTACAGTGATTTATACAGTGATTTAAGCGATAGTAAGAAGAAGATTGTAAATTTTTATTGACAAATAGCTTTATTGATGAAAGTTGCATTTGCTGTACTTAGATGTACGATGCATACTTGTGCAATTATTTACTTAGCAATCAATTTTTAACAATATAATTAATGTCACATTTATTATATATTATCTACCGAGAAACTATAACATCTTTTTATTTACAAAACGTCAAATGAGCATTTTAAGATTCGCTGAGAAAGTCTTTATAATCTTGAAAAGCTCGCAGTTATCTCGAGACAACAAGCGATAGTGCATTCTTAGCGGCCGTTGCTGGAAATGTCATTTTTGCGAACTACAGGAACGCAGAACCGTCGAGGAGAGGCGCGGTGAAGAACCGTAGGGGTTAGCAACCCCGTGGTGGACGTGCGCGCGCGCAAGCTTGCTCGCTTGTATTTCAACGTCGGGACATCCGGCCGGACCGACGAGTGATGTGGTCTGCTACCCTCGTAACATCCGCGGGGGTGGGATGGTCGTCGCCAAACACCGCCGTGTGCGTTCACTCTCCCGTATGTTTGCGCCGGTTCAACTTTCCTCGGCGCCGTGGGCCTGACTGTCACGAGGTGACCGGCTAACGCACGACCCTTCAACCCCATGACGTGCAAACCGCGTAGTTGCGGGCTGCATGGCAATACACTCGCGTATGCCCGCGAAAAATGTTGCAGTAAAGTAGAGAGAGCTTGAGTGCGAGCAGAATGCAAGCAAAGCCGGCGGACAAAGTTCGTTGACAACGTCTTTGCCATATAGCTTTACGACCTGACTGGCTTCATAAATAGACTTAAAGCTTCAGAGAACAGAGTGCAAGCGTGCACAACAGTGACAGTTTACCGAGGAAATTGTAATTCTACGTTCCGTGCGCGTTGATTATATACACGTGTAAAAAATATGGAATTTATATGTAGTATTTTATTTTTTTATTTCTGTTGCATTTAAACTTAAAAATTTCGCAGTTTCTTTTATGTTTGTTTAAAATAAAAATAGCATTGCAGATTTCTTGAATGAATCGGGAAGAGTAAATTAAAT
The DNA here is from genome assembly GCF_003672135.1 of Ooceraea biroi. NCBI lineage: Eukaryota > Metazoa > Arthropoda > Insecta > Hymenoptera > Formicidae > Ooceraea > Ooceraea biroi. Next base: position 8,221,360 of record NC_039506.1, read on the forward strand.
GTGTCATTAAGTATGTTAATTATAAGAGAAAAGGAAAAGTATCTTAAACTGATGAGTCTGTTAATATTTTCTCACGACTTTGTGATCAAATCCGATACTTATCAATTGGTTTTTTAATATTGTTACATTCTGTACATTTATACGAGATTAATATTAAATATAAAGCACACGCGTAGAACATGTACGAGAGAAAAAGAGAAAGAGTCCTGCCACTTCAATCTTCGTGCTAATACCGTTGTAATACGGGCTGCATGTGACTGTGCTAAATCTCATTAAATATTATTTTGTGAAATTCAGTTTAATAACAATTTTGTGCGCGACAATTAATAATACACTGTATTATTGAAAATTGCGATAGTGTACATGATTATGCAGGTAAATTGTTCAATCACTCGTTTGTATTAATTGGATACTCGGCGCATTGGAGAATATCTGTTAATACCTCTCATTAAATATACATTATTTGGAGAGATATGAATTTTATGTTTTTAAATCATTTAAATACCGCGTACACGCTGCATTACTTTCATAATCCCCTTTCACAATCTTTTCTACAGTTGGCGAAATAAATTCAAGCATCGCTTGTCATTATTGTTTATTTTCTTCTTTTGTATACTCTCATACAAGCTACCTAATTTAAACTATTAAATATATCGATACCAATGAAATTTTGCATTAATTGAGAATTAGCTACAATATCCATTATACTTAAGAATTAAATGGCAACGTAAATATATACGAATAAATATAAAAATATGGTAGTTTTTTGCAATTTTCGCTCAGAAATATGTATATCCGAAAGAATATTTTCAAGAAAATTTTCAAAAAAAAATCAATGTTATCACTGTCTCATTCAATGAATCACTCGATAAGGATGTGATCAATAAGGAAAGATCGGGTTTGTTTAGAAGACCAAGATTGACATTTGATACAGAGCTGTTAACAAATCGATTGCATCTGTGCGGTAAAATGCAGACTGAGCATTGGGCAAGGCGATAATATCATAATACCTGGTGTTAAGACTAGATTATCGATGTGCCTTTGCGTCATCTACGTGTAGCTGCGTGGTGCCTCGATAACGAGCAAACTTTCGGCCCCGGCCACTCGAGCAAAGTAATTATGCTCGTATTCCACGTCGAGTTACATTAATTAACGTCGGCTGCAGGGCGAGACTGTGACTCGCGAGTTAGGAGTATCCTTGAGAAGAACCTTTGTAAAGTAGACACGTGTGTTTATACTTAACATCAATAAGATGAAACGCGTATTCATGATAACGCTAGAAACAAGTTGTTGGAAACGTTCCGAGATACACAGAGCACATTGAAATATATTTTCAATTAATATATCTTATAAATCAATGATAATGATAAAAGGAATTGGGCAAAAATATGTATATTTGTATAATTTAATTTCTATTATAATTATATTTTATTTATACAATTAACTGTATCTCATATTATTTTATGGTAGCCTGTGTTACGATATTGATATCGCATGATAATCGATATAATTTGCTGATATAATATATATCCCTCTAAAAAACCTTACAAAGGTAAAAAAATACGCCAAGTACATAAAAAAGCAAAACTACATATGATGAAATCCATAGTTAACTAGCCAAGTACCTAGAAGTAATTCAGTTTGAGGATTTGTAATTTGAAATAATACTTGGCGTGCCCGGGTCGCATTGGACATGCATTCTTCTAAATTTGTACTTCCTTGAGTATTTTCATTAATGACTCGTAAATCTTTGTATTTGGTAATATTAAAACAAATACGTTTACAGTTTTGCACATTAGCGGAGTGATTATAAATATCCCTTTTCATTACTCACTCAATACAAATAATTTACACAGAGTTTACACAAATTATAGGTACGTACGTTTTAATGCGACCCGGGCACGCCAAGTATTATTTCAAATTACAAATCCTCAAACTGAATTGCGTCTAGGTACTTGCTAGGGCTAGTTAACTATGGATTTTATCATATGTAGTTTTGCTTTTTTATGTACTTGGCGTATTTTTTTACCTTTGTAAGGTTTTTTTAGAGGGATCTCATTACTTTTTGTAAAAATTTTTTACATTTCATTACTTTTAAATGTTTTTATGTATTTTTGTATTGCCACAATAATATGTCATTTTATTTCTGTTGTGAGATCTCATCAAACATAAAAATCTTGGATATTAAAGATTTATCTAATCGTGCAAATCTTCTTAATACTTCTAATTGTCAAATATAAATTGTGACAATTTAAAATTTTCTCTCTCTCCCTCTCTCTTTTTTTCTCGGTTTCATTCTATGAGTATAAAATGTTCCAACTTATATCTTAAATTGTCATAATTTATATTTCAAAATTAGAAGAATTATTTCCTTATCATTGCGACGCTATCACGATGATTTCATTTAAAACAAGTAATTTTTAATTTTTTATATAATAGTTTTTGCGATTTATATCTTAATCGTAAAATAAACTATTTTCCATGTATTAAAATCAATTTTAATTCATAATAAATTAAATCGTGCATCTGTTAACGCACCTTGAGTGACAAAATCGCTTTGCATGTGTATGTGCGAGCATACGTACGTGAGTCTGAAACTGATTTCGGAAAAGGAGGAAAACGAAACGTCACAATTCTAACATTCAGTTACAATATCTCAGGATAGACTGCACCAATCTTATTCGAATTGGTCGCAATCGAAAGCTTGCATCCATGTTATATTTTTAAAGTGCCGTTAGATTTTTAAATAAGGCTTTAGTTCCTGAGATATTTTAATCAAAAGTTTGTTTGACATGAATTTGGCATGAAATTCCGGATAAGCTATACGGTAGCGCTCGACGTTTATGCAATTCTTTCCGAGCAGTTCTGAGTTGTTGATAACATTATTTTTTATATTGCCTAGAGTTCTCTGCTATTGAAAATACCGTAAACTCAGAAATGAAAAAGTTCTTTAACTGGGAAAGATTTTTTAACTGGGTCTATGAATAAACATTTGCAAAGGACTGTTCTAACATGGATTTTGGATTACGATATGGACTATCAATACATTTTTGTAAATGACCGTTGTAACTATTAATATGAATTTTTGATTTCGCTTATGGTTTACTGATATACATTGAAGATGGTCTAACGAATAGACCGAAACGTTTGTTGATTGATTTGTACTCAAATTAAATTGTCATAATATATCGTTCAAAATTAGAAGAATTATTTACCTATCATTGCGACGCTATCACGATGATTTCATTTAAACAAGTAAATTTAAATTTTTTATAGGTTTTGCGATTTATATATTTATCTTAAAATAAAACATTACCCAAAAGTATTAAAATCAGTTTTAATTTATAATAAATTACATCATGCATGTGTGAACGGCAGCTTGACGGACAAAATCGCTTTGTATGTGTATGTGCGAACATATGTACGTGAGTCTGAACCTGAATTGCATGGAAAAGGAAAATGAAACGTCACAATTATAATATACGATTACAATATCTCAAGACTGACTGCATCAATCTTGATCAAATTGGTCGCAATCAAAAGCTTGCACCCATATTATATAATAAAAGTGCCGGTAGAGTTTTGATAACGGCTTTAGTTCCTGAAATATTTTAATCATAAGTCTATGTGACCTGTCAAATGATATAAATTCCAGATAAGCTATACGGTAGCGCTCGACGTCTATGCACTGAACTTGGTAACGCTCGATGTTTATGCAGTGATTCTCATTGTTCGGAGCTTTATTTTTTATTTTTATGTACTTGGCGTCGCGACGCTACCACGTCGCTTGATATATTGTAATATTGGCAATGTAACTAATCTCGTGCAAAGATAATATTTTTGTGTTGTATTGTCACAGAATATATAACACATATTTTGCATCAATAATTTGAGTTAATAAAATTTAAGGAAATAAAACTATATATAATATGTAAATATAGATATAGTTCACTTGGCAAAAAGCAGATATTTGATACATAAATGGAAAGTTGATATCGCAAATATGCGTAGTTTAATGCAATCCACTTTGCTGCTCTAGATGCCACTTCCGCTCCGCAAGACGATCAACGTTGCAACGTCCCTCAGGTCATCTATGAAATCACATTTCACCTCGATACACTCTGCTCTACAGGAGCAATTTTCTCGAGAGCAAACAAGCCGACCTTCTCGCATGCATTAAACTTTGAACAGCCACGCAAGAAGGCAACATGACTATAGGCAACCCCCATGTATAAGGCACCAGGATTCTGCGACAACTTCGGCGACGAAATGAAATTTCAATCGATCCGCAACTATTGAATGCCACATGATTTTTCGAGACTCTCCCGCGAGAAGCTGCCTTCGTTTGTATATTTCTCTAAACTTTAACGAAGAAAAGTACTTTCTGTGTTTTCAAGGATATGAATTGATATTATTATTTTTATCTTAGAATAAGTGAGATTTGTAAAAAGATGTATATGTGTGTACGATAAATTTTATGAACGTTTCAACGTTTTAACTTAGAATTCTATTAACGTAAAATATCAAAGTAAAATATCTTTGAACAACAGTATTAGACAGCATTAAACAGTATTAGAGAGAGTATCGGATATAGTATTCGATTATTTATTTCCGAGAAGCGAGAAACTTCTCTCTTTCGATTTCGAGTTTTCGTAGTTGAAAACAGCGTTCCTTACGAAACCGGTTCCTTACGACGAGAGCAAATTGCACCCTCAGCCGCGTTACGTATTGAAAAATTACTCGAACACGCTGCGACTCCCGATGTTGCACACGTACTTGCGAACTTCTAGGCGGCTTAATCCCGTTAGCTATGGTTCTGAAATTACTGGGGCGAGACCGTAATTCTTGTTCGGTCCAGTGGCGTATACCTTTAACGCCGGCCCCACGAGGGTCAGGCCGGCATTGTTTCGGCCGGCGCAGTTTATCTGCATGGAACCACATGTTATTGTTGTGTACTTTGCCCCACGGGCGCACCGCTCGCTCGTATCTCGTGATATAATAACCGGCAGCGGCAATGCTTTAATCCGGGGGCTGGCATGGGGTACAAAAGGTGTGAGCTACGGAAGTAAGCTGATTAGGAAGCCACCCTTGTCTTCCCGCCTCTCGAACCGACTTTCGCCCTCCCCTACTTCGTTCTTCGTTCCGATCCTATCCTATTCTTCCCCTTTGTCTCTCTCTTCCTCCTCTCATTCCCTATCTCCGCTTTGTTCTTCTCTTTATCTCTCTTTATCTTGCCTCCACTTCTTCTCACCACCCGTAACATTCGAACCACGCATACGAACGGACACCCAGCTACCCTCTCACCGTCTCATCCCCAATCCTCTCACCTTACAGCCAGCCAACATTCGCGCGGGAAACGAGGATGGTTGTGGCGACGACGATATATCAAAGCATTATATCTGTCGGTTATGCCCGGTGGAGGGGCGGGGGAATAAAGTAATTTATAAAGACGACCGAGACACTTTCATGCCATCCAGCCTGTCCTCGTTGTCGTCGTTATCATCTTCGTCGACGATGCTTTTCTGCGGATTCATCGCCAGACACCGAGCGCACCGCCTGCATCCCTAACGAGGTACACGCGACGTGGAAAGATTACGCTAGTCTTTTAATAGAGCTGCTGAGAGATCCTTCTAATACGCATCAATTAAGCGCAAGTAATAGAACCTTCGGCGTTCGGACAGTTTTGCAAGTGACGTAATCCAAGGCATCACCCGTGAGCTTCGGCAGATGAAATTGCATGCATTGATGTGCAGAATATACATATGTTTCATATTGTCCATGTGATTCTTTTCATCTGCGGATCTCTTGACGAATTAATAAAAGTTCCGCTTATCTTGTTTTGGGATTCTTTTAATATATTTAATATCAAATTCTCTTATATAAATTTCCCAAATGTTTCTTTTATCAAATATACTCTTAATGAAACTTATTAGTGATGAATAAAAAGTGCGCTTTAAGTTGGAAAAAGAATAGCCAAATAATATTTTGCATGTATTTTTTGCACAATTATTTTGATACTTGTGTGCATATCGTTGCAAAATTTTACGGCACACATACGCTTACATGCTCCGGTTTGTAAATTCTCTTTATAATCAAAATGGAAGTGTTATTAGTATTTTTTCATTCTCTGTGCGCAAAATATTACAATTCCAAAAATACAACGACTCATAACAAGTATGTAACGAGCGCAGGCGAACATTCTGCAGTTTTATGTACACGAAGGAAAAAAAATGTCATTTCGTAAATAAACTACGGGCAACGGTAAGGTAAATGTACACGCATTTTAAAATCCTACACTCTCTTTCTCTCTTTCTCTTTCTCTCTCGCGCTGGCTGAACGTACAACACTCGCTTGAAACAATACACGACGCGTAGACATGCACGAACGCAAATATTTGCTTTCCATTTCATACGTTTTATCCCGAATATGCTGTTGTTATTTTAAATTCTTTAAAGACAAGTTCTTTTCACTCGTTACGCAGTCGCAACGATATAATTTTAGTGGTTACTTCTCGACTGTAAGATTTACTTTTTCATATGTAATTTTTTTCTGCATATCTTGCACTTATATTATATTAAAGATATTTTTATGTACATTTTCGATAGAAACACGCTCGCATTTACATGTCATTTGTGACGTTATTGGAATCCGAAATCTAGCGCAATAAATTACGTTCGCAATCATCCCTACAAGAGAGAGAGAGACAGTAAGACATCGAAAACTGTTTCCAGGATTAATTAAAGTTAACGAGCCTTCTGTTTCGCTAATCAAATGCAATGAGTTTTGCCAAGAAACGACGGTGGTCTTTGTTAGCTGTTTTAGAACTTAATGCTTGAATACGAAATTTATCAAACTCGAAACTTCAAGATCTAAATTCGCATGCAAACGCGACGCAAATGCAATTCGACGCTTCTTATTACAGCGACTAAGGAGACAATCCACTTAATCGCTGTATACAAACTGAATAATCCGCTTGATCCAGTGAATACAAACTGTAAATGCTTGCCGCAATAAACTTAAGTCGCAAACAGGAAAGGAAAGCCAGTACGTGCGAGTCCCGGCGTAATATCACAAATCTTAGTTCTTACTTCCTGTCTTCCTGCCTTAATTTTATTTATTCCCATCTTTTGCATGACTTTTGACTGTGGTCAAGTATTTACGATCCCCGATGGACAGCAACACCGTGCTTCATACTTTTCTCTTCTCGCAAAAATCAACGGGAATCCTCGAAGGAAGGAACCTTCTTCAAACAATGACGGCTACATTTGCGGCATAGACACAATTCACGCCCTGATGTACCAGCCTAGTTCTTCAACTAGCAAAATCGTACTTCCTATTTTATTTATATAATTGTTTAAGAACAATTATCATCCACTTGCTACACACACTGAGTTTCTCAATAAAATATTACTTCAATTTCAATATACTTTCTGAAACTTATTTTATCAAATTTTACAATATTCTTTATCAGTTTGAGCTTGGCAATGTCTTCTGCGATCACTATAGTAACGACATATTTGATTACCATTTTACACGTAACGTAACGTACGTGTCCAGGAAAACAGTAGCATTTTAATCTCTCTCCTTTTACGTTCGAAAATCACAAAAGAGAAAGAGAGAGGAATGGGTCGAGGATTAATGTTGGAAAGAAATTTATGCGACGTGCGCGAGTCGCTTTTTAAATTCGCCACATCAGCAGCCACGCCAGCACATGATAAGGATAACGACGACGATAATCTCGCTCGATGCTCGTCTCCAGGTATAAATACGTGTGTGCTTTATGGTGACTCCATCAGGAGCCATTAGTTTAGGAATCATTTAGGATGCCGATGCACTATTTGATATTGGCTCTGCGATATTCCGGTACCGGAAGCAGCGCATATACTTCACGACGTAACGCAATTTTGACGTGTAAGTGTGATTGACGTAATGATGGCATGCCAGATAAGTATGGTAATGTTGCGACGAACAAGGGGATGCGTCGCGACGCGACGCGTCGAGCCTCCCCTTTTCGGTTCGCGTTTAGGGGAACTTAACGAAATAATTACGTCGCTTCGCGAAGCCGTCGGTGTCGTCGGCGCACGTGGCTGCCTCGAATTTGTTGGCGTGCACAATATGATAATACCGGCGAAATGCAGTTGCGGAAGTTGTCGAGAATCGACGGGGGAAAGCACGCTCCGCCAAATTAAAATCATCGCCGCAGCGACAATTACGCGGAATCCGTTTCGCGTGCTCGCAAATTGCGACGCGGACCCGTGCACACGCCAGATTCAATAACGGCAAATTGTCGATTCTACTTGTTTACGCAAGTTTACGCAAATTTGTTTATGCGCGCATCCTCGTCTGCTGACGAACTTTTGGAACTTAGGCGTAGACGCGCGTGTGTGCGTAAATGTGACGTCGTATTTCGAGTACACGTCCATCGTAATATATTGTAATTTCGAGCATGTATCGCTCCAGTATGAAAACAGCCATCAGAATCCCTTTTCCGAAGAGAACGCGGTGGATGCCTGAACCCTGAGAAACTTCGAAGCAATCGTAAAACTCCTCTGTGAGAGATCTGCAAACAAGACATTTGGTTTGAATCGAAATCCCTCAGGATCGTCCAATTTAATAGTTTCCGGACACTTGAAGAAATTTAAAACTATCAACGCTTCTTCCAACGTTGATACGTTTCAACAGTAATCTCTGCAGAGCTGATATGCGTGAAGCATTTCTATAAAAAATAATAAAACGTCGAAATTACCAAGATACAAGAATAAAGATAATAGTAACAAAAATAAATTCAAGAACAAGCTTTTTAGCAATCGACAAGTGAAATAAAACCGAACTTTCGCACGTTCTTACATTAAAAGTCATGTGGAACACCAATAGGAATATATCACTAGAGATACATATCGTGGAAGAAGGGGAGGAGACTATTCCTCTTATTTTAAGTATGTGTTTCACAAACAAATCATTTCAGAGTATGTGCTACGGTGAAAATTTAATAAGGAAGATCCTGAGAGATCCGGAAAAGACAGATTAGATTAGAACTGATGGTACCGCCAAGGATACACACGTGTGCTATATTTTTAAATATCCAATAGATTCACATACAATATCGAATAAATTCCGTAAGATTCCGCAGGAGCATTCTTCCTCGTGAGCGATGTCGATTCAACATCAAATTCAACTAGAATCAAGTGGAAAATGTCACGCATTGCATAGACAACAGTCCAGACAGTCTAGTCCAGTTGCGATCTTGATCCCTGTGCGCTTTTGCATATTTTCCGAATTCCTCCCTTTAATGCCCGGTGCATTCTTTCTGTTTTTTTTTTTCGTCCTCTTAATTCTCCTTTTTCTCTCGCAATATTTTCCATCCAATTTCGTTTCGCGGAAACACAATAACAGCCGAGGCGGCGATAAATCTGCAAATAGTTCGGCGTAGCTTACCAGGCGCAGTTTCGCAAGACGCGGGATGCTCGTCGTGAATTCACCCAGGGTCCTCCTTTCGGATCCACCCCCACAGTACCCCATCGATCCGGCAGCGGTCCCGCGGAATTTATCGTCCCGCTCATTCTCTCCGCCGCTCGCATTTTTCATTCCTCTTTTCGGTTCGGACTCCCGCCCTCCTTACGGAAGTATAATAACGCTCGGTACCTTAGAATGGAGGAAAAGGAGGGCTTTATCGTCGGTAAAGCCAGTTGTAAACGGACGTATTAACCGTTTATACTGGCAGCATCGAGTGCCGGAGAGAAATGTCGTGCCATAAATGTCAGATCTAAACGTTCTTGCAGTTTGGAGTAGCAACATCGCTACTTATTTTCCGTGGGCGAAACTTTTACGGGTGCACACACACATACAAACACATATAACGATGGTCCTCGGAGATACCTGGTCGTCTCGGGCATCCGCGAATGTAATTCACGAAATGTACATTGTGCGTCGTCTGCGTCGCTTTATCGCTTATCCTCGGCGACTCGGTGCGACATTGGGTTTCGTGTGCGTTCAAGACTGACAGAATTATACAGCGTGCTATCTAATTCCAGTTGTCGCAGTGGAAATGTCCGTGACAGACTGCGAGGTTTGGACAGCTAGTGGTCCCTGCTTCATCGCTTACACGTATTTTTATCCCTAAAAATGTACAGTTTCTGGCTGCACTTATCAGTCTTCAAGAAGCACAACGTGCTACAATACTATTTCATTATTTTATAGAATCTTCTCTAAAATTCAGAATGGAAGATGCCATTTAAAGAATGCATCCGCGGAAAGTCAGTGATGTCTTTGTAGTCTTGAAGCGTGTGAAACGCTTCAGGATTACTATGTAAGACTAAAAGGACTTTGTAAATTTGACAGATAAAAAGTAATTCTCGCTTTTATTTCAAGCTTTCCATAAGCCGCTTAGAGCAAAACATGTGGCAGAGACTACGACAGAAGCCCGAGAGAAGACCGACTATTTTATGAGAAATCACGAACGCGCGCGCGGTAACGTGAATTTTGACAAATATCGAATTCGCGCATGACATTAATATTAGACAATCCACAATAATACAACACGACTAACAAATCACAGTTAATCGGTTTAACGGACAACGATTTCATTAGGCAATTTCAGTCGGACTCGATAACGAAGACAGCCGTATGCGCATAGACGAATCCGTAAATACCCGCGTATTATGCAAATCGAGGCGTGCGATGCACATGCACCGATCTTCCACATGAAGACATTATACGTACACGTGCACGCACACCCGCTCGGATGCATCCGCGCGATGTAACGCGGCAGACGTTATAAGCCGAGACTGGAATAAGCATGTAAAGTAGATGCTGCGAACAGCTGACACGTTCGCTTCGTCCGGGCTCGGATGTTCTGAGTGGTTGCTGGTGAGACATGCGATATGCGGAAACGCGATGCGCTCGTTGATGGAGTAAAATATGATGCATAATACCCTAGTGCTTCGTGCTTTGTCTTTCTTTTTTTTTCCTTTTTCCCCGCCTACTCCGTTGGCATTGTCGTTTTCGCAGTCGCTCGAAGCGTAAAGCAAAGTGAATTACACGATAATTTAGGATCGGAGAATTCTTCAGTGTGTTCGAGAGCGTGTTCCTTGATTCACGGATACATCATCGAAGGAGATTCGTTCGAAAAAAATTGTTTCGTACTTTTGAGTTGTCTTCTTTCTCTTTTTCCTTTCCGTTTCGTAGCGTAGATTTCGTAGCGTAGATCATTATCTTAAATAAATGCGCATTCATTTATCAACGCGCGGAACGGAAAAATTACAAGCTGAGATACAAATTGAGAAACTTTGAAGTATATGCTTTGGAGGGTTGCTCACCGACTGTAATATTTTCTTATTCTTCTGGAGCATCGCGGCAAGAAAAAGTAAACGGAACGTGACCGAAGTCTTTTCAAGTAATTGGCTTCCGTAACCATTCGCGAGACACGTAATTTGAAAGAAATATTTCTTCGACGATCTCCAGTTTTCTTTCCGTTTCTTAAAAAGACTCTCTCTCTCTCTCTCTCTCTCTCTCTCTCTCTCTCTTTTCTTTCAGCTTTCAGCCTTAAGCGTTGTGGTTGCACGGAGATTATCTTTTCCTTGATTATCATTTCCCTATGTTTCTCTCTTCGCTGCACTGCCGAGTGCGAGTATTTAAAGCGGAATGGCCAAAGGGAATGGCATTAATATTAAATGTTGATTAATCGTTTCGCGATTTGTGCGAGGAATTATTTAAAGAGTCGCTTAAAGAGTCCGTTTTATCTCATTACAGCGATTTAAGAGGCACCGAACGTCAAATCCCATCCAGCGGAGGATTTCGCAGAGAGTGCACTGCGCGAGTGAGGATCCCCTGTATCTCAGTTTGAGCAAGCAAACTTTTGAACTTTCGGGATTATGCAATTAGGATGCAAAAGTCTCGGGGGTTAGTCGTTTTCTAGCTCGAACCATCCCGTCCGACGGCCCTTCACGTCCTTCTCCCGACGATCCTTTGCGAAAAGAAGGTAAGTCGCCTTAGACAATCCTCTGCGAGTTATAAATAAGATTTTCTCGCACAACAGTCCGCCGCGCTGTATTTTCAACCCGGGAAATAACTCGCGCAGTTGTCTTAAACGTACAATTTCATAAAGTTAGCTTTTACACATAACGTTTTAGCACTTTATCTATTATTTTTCAAACGGATCCTTTTTCATAAATTCACCGCAACAGTACGAGCAGCATGCTGTAAGAGTAAAAAATGCAGCAAGTTATTCAAAATATAAAGGAGCGTGCGTGCATAAAAGTAAATATTTCAGACACGTGGCTGTTGGCGTTCTGATGAAAACGTATTTTAAACAGCCGTATCTAAACCCCTGCTGTACCGGTGGAGGATGGGAAGAAGGAGGCGGTTGCAATTTGTGTTGTGTTCCTCCGCGCGGAAATTCGCCGTAATGAGACGCTGAGGAATTTATCACGAGAAACCGTGAAAAGAGCGTCGGTGCATGAAATGCTCTTTTCATTTTGCGCCACGTACTCACCGGAATTGCCACTCTGTTTTTCAATGAAACCTGTCCCGCGCCGTGTTTGCCGGCGACGCGTACACTCGCAGAGCGCTTCCTTGCATCGCGCCAGGCGTGTGCAATGGCTAAGTAACCCCCGCGCAGTGAAAGCAACCCGAAAGAAATCTGGACTGTTTGCACACGTTATTGTCGGCTCCCGACGTTTACCCGCCCGCGCGCAATTAAAGAAAAAGCGGTGCCGTTTTTCAAGACGCTCGTGAGAGAAATGACGGGAATTTTACCGTCCGTCACATCTTTAATTACGGAATTACGTAACTGCTGCGTGGGCAACATAGTTGCACCTTCTATCGGAAGAGTATCGTAATGCGCCAAGGAGAAAGTAATTTTTATCGTGAGTCTCGGTACTGGGAATATTGCAAGTTTCGACTCGCTCGTTACGTAGCGAGCTTTTTGCGATGCGATTCGCCGTTTTTCAAGGCAGCGAGGCAATAAACGGGACTCGACTGAGCATAATTAATACCCCGCCCGTCCGCCGAGGATCAGGAAGCGAACTTTCGAAAGCAATGAGGGCAACCGGGGAGGGGTGGCTTCCTCGGTTGTATTATTAATCGGCGTGTCTCAACAGGAACGAGGCACCGTGAAACGAGTCGTGAGATGCGCCCGGGATTAAAGAGTTGCTAATATCGCGCTAATTGCTCGCTGAACAAGTCGCAGTAAGAGCGCGAGTATCGCCGGGCAAAGACGCCCGTGGCGGTAGCACTAGAGAGATAAGAAATTCATGGAGCTCGTATCAAAGGAGTTGCGCGATTTTGCGCTGGAAGTCAGATGCGTCGCATCCACCGTGAGACGTTCGATCCCCCTCGAAAAAAAGTTTGCCGTAGTGACTCGTCGTAAATTGCGACCGAGGGAAACTGCATGAAAAGCGTCTCGCGGGATGGAGCATCCATTTAAATGCATGTCTCAGGAATGAACAGATTACGCGCGGTGATGAGTTGAATATCACGGATCAGTCGTTTCCAATAATAGCTGGCCGGAAAATTCCACTCACGATATCTTAATTCACTATCACTTATATCACTAGTGCGTGTCACCGATAATCGACTCTTGATTATCTGATATCAATTAACTACTTAAGTTCTGCAGAATCGATAATCTTCTACATTTAATTTATTAGCTTTTGTCGAGTTCTTTTATGATTAAATGTTCTTCATATATTGCATATATGTTTTATATATATTCTTTTAAATTTATAAATAATGCATAATAGTGTACACGTTGAATATACGGATTGACAACTAATATAATATGTTATATTAGATAAATAGCATATTTGTATTGAATATTAAGTATTATTTTAATCCTTCATAAATTCTTTTGAACTTGAAAAATGATAACGTTGTAAATTTTGTATCATTTTGAGGATTATAATAAAATAAAAAATGTGTGATATTATTCACAGACACTATCTTATATCTTGTTGCTGTCTGAGAGACCTTATGATTGGCTGATAAACATCTTTTGATGGCTTCTTGACAGCAAGATCAACGATCAAATATTATCAGGAAATTCGTGGGAGAGATAGCACGAACTCGAGTGAAATCGACTCATCAAAGTTTTTCACAATGGAGGGGAAAATATCGCCGGACGAGCGATCGATTTCCATTCGACGTTCATTTTGCAAAAAGCGAGAAATCCGCTATGGCATATACTTTTATTTGTATAAGGCTCGTAAACATAACGAACGTCGTTGTACGTGGACCTTTTCAAACATGCGTCTCTTCTCTTTGCAAGAAGAATTGTAAATTATGTAAATTGAATGAAACTATCTGACACGATTTCATGACTTGCTGTTTACCTACTTTTGCAAACGATGAAATAACGATATAAATCTGCCATGGGTTGCCTTAAAAATCAAGTTGCAGCAGCGTCAATCGGGGTTCTTTAATTTTAGCTGAGAAAACTCGTCGTATCTTGGCGACGTCTCCGACGAATCCTCGAAGTTGCGCGTCTCAGCATCCCTCAATAGAATTCCACGATAAACGATTAGGACGCAGTACCGTCGATCGTTGCATCAGCGACTTATCTCGCTTGTTAGACGTAAATGGATATATCTCGTCGTCATCCTGGAGGAGCGCGAAGGAAGATTCGATTGTATCCGGGGGCGGAAATAAAAAGCGAGTCTTGTTTGGTCTCGCTCCTCTCCCCGGCACGTCTCTTCCCGGGTCTCCCTTTAACGAACTTTCTTACGTCCTCTCTGTGTTTGCGCGCGCTTATTTAATTTCTCAACGCTCGTCCAATCGCCGCGCTGCAGCCGCGCGTAGGAATTGAAACCGGGAACCCTCGACGAGGAGTGGAAGTGCCCGGGCTCTCTCTCTCTCCCTCTCTCGATCTGACGATAATTCAATTTCGTCGAACGTCGAGCAAAATACATTGTCTTCGGACGGTTACCTCGTCGACTATGGAAGTATTATATCTCGAGCTCGAGAGCTTACCTTGTTTCCGTATCTGTCTCTTCCCTCTCTTGCCGCACCGTAATTCTCATCAACGGTTTCACGTATTTCTCGCTGATGGACACTGATTCCCGTAACGAGACGACTCTCTCAAATTGCGTGTTGCATCGCAATCACACGTGGGAAATGCTTTATAATATATATTTTATAATATATATTTCTAAGGCAAGAAGAAAAAAATATTTATCCCGACAAATTAAAAACAAAATGTAGTAGATTTAAACATGATTATTATTTAAAGCAATTTATATTGTATTTTTATTTTCTAAGAAATTTGACTATAGATAAGTGATTACAAGACATTGCTTACAGTTATTTTTGCTCGCGATTTCAATATCTTCCGTTTGGAGATTTCCATCGAGTAAAACTCGCTTGTGGAATAAGCTTTATATCTTTACAGCGGCGGTTCCGATTTATTCCAATTCGAGAATGATTCGGAATACTGGCACGATACACATATGAATAAATATAGGCGGTCCTGGGCTTTTTCACGATTCTTTTCCATTTTGGAGGGGATTACGCAAATACGTACGATTCCGCGGTAGAAACCGCTGGGGGAGGAAAGAAAGAGAGATTCGCTATCTCCTGCATCCGATAGGATACAGAATCTACGAAAGTCGAAAATCGCGCAAAGCTCGCGACCGAATAATCGAATCTCTATCCGTCACGTGAGGTCAATCAAATTGCAAGTCGTAGATCTTGAAGGCGTGCTTACGAAATCCGAGTAAATCCGATACTAAGGATTTGATGCAAATATTTGATACAATATTCCAAGATATTAAATCTCTTGCTTTCTTATTAAGCATATAACCATGCAAAATATCATAACGTATAAATATCTATAATAATTACTTGACTGAATAAACTTCCGGTACTTTTTAGATATACTTGATCGAAAGTATCTACATAATGCATCCTAAAAATGTCGTTTGCTTCAATTTAAAGTTTCTCATAACTGTTATCATAAGTATCACGAAACATTGTTGAAGCCAGACGTTAAACAGGCCCATCTCATGAGAATACCTCGCAGAGTGTCCTACAGGTAAAAAAAAGAAGCTCGTTTCGCAAAACTTTCAAGACGTGAAGAAAATTTTCGCCTGCGGTTCCCTCGGGATATATTGGCGTCTTGCGCAACGATCTCCCTCGCTTCACCCTGCGCCTGCTACTGGAATTCGGCGTGGGAGGGAGGGAGGGAAGGGGACCAAGGGGTTACTGCGGCCATTTGTCATCGTCAGCGTCGCGGCGCCCTGACACCCGACAGTGAACACTGCTAAACCAATTAAAACTATGTCGTCCTCGAGGAGTGGCAGACCTCTCGTCGAAGTATGAGAGCGCGAAAGACGATGAGAGTGCAGCGGAGAAAGAGGGAAAGAGAGAGAAAGAGAAAGAGAGAAGGGCGAACGAGGGGTTGGATGGAGAGAAGGGCAGAAAGTTCAACTCACGACGAAACGAAGGTTGAGGAAAGAGGAAACGGAAGCATAAACCAGTCCGCTCGAGCGTCGCGCGTGTGAGGGTGGCAGCACCCTTCGCCCACGTCCGACGTCACCCTCTAAATTATGCTCGACCCGATAATTTATACTACCGAGGACTGAGACCCCCACGAAACGGCGGACATTTCGTGCGACGTCACCGCGTCACCGCTGGTGTGCACCTGCAATTGCAGTGCTCGCTCTCGTCGCGAATTAACGTAATGCACAACTCGCCATGATTGACCGATCGGACGATCGGTACAAATGAGTCTCCCGCTCATCCCTTTGCGTATGAAATCTGCGCCTGCATGAAAGTATCTATCTGTCCTTTTCCAAGCTTCTTAAGCTTCATGTGATGCTTTTTCTTTCTTCTTTTCTTTTTTGTTTTTTAATGTCTATTCCTGTTAGCTTCGTATGTTCTGTTTCTGTTTTCTTCTTTCTCTTCTTCTTTGCTCTATTTCTCCCTTTCTCTCTCTTTTTCTCTTTCTCGTAGCGCAAAGTTGCAAAAAGTAAATTCTAGAAATGTTTCGCGCTCCAGCGGAAAAATAAATATTCGACTTTTTCGTTAAGTGCACTCTCGCAAAACGCGCGACCGAAACTTTTTCCGGCGTCCGCGTCTGCCGTTTGTTACCGCTAACTGCGCGGAACCGGCGCAAACACGCAAATGTTCTTCCCCTTTTCGCTACTGCGCCACCCTCTGCCGCCCCCCCCCCTGGTCCCCACCACGCACGCATATGCACTTTCTCTCCCTTTTCTCTTTCGTTCGTTACCGTATCGTGGCGGTGCTCGCCGCGGTTCCGCTTACGGCTGCCGATGTAAACAACTGAAGTTCCGACGTTTTTCGCGCGCGCCGCCCGCATAAACCACGCGGAACGCCACATAATTCGCCGAAGCCCCCTGTGCGCCCCGTCCCAACGCCCGCGGGGAGTTGGATGCACGTTGCCGCGGGATCCGTGTAAACGCCCGAAGTTCCCGGCATTGTTACGTGTACGAGTATAAACTCGAAGATTCACCGCATAATTCGTGCGCCATGTATGCGTGCCTTCCCTAGGCATGCATTTTCTCTGCCTCTGCAACCACCCTCGCCGCGCCATCAGTGCCCTCTTCGTCCCATGTCGCCATGTTACGTTCCTTAATCTATGCCCGTCATCGCTGCTCGCCAGTATCCTCACGTGGCACTCGCGAAAATGCCGAAACGAAGAGACTCGCAATTCTGCGCGAATCGCGCGTCTATCTCGCACTTCGACCATCTTCCGTTCGTAACCACTAGTTGCGTTCTGTGAGAGAAATCTATGTAAACTACCGAAGTTCCAGGCTTCTCCTCGCGTGTGCGCCAGTCAATGAAACTGTAGCGAGCACTGCGGTATTTTTAATATTTCACGGTCCGGCTTGATCTGGAATAATTGGCAGTTTAACCATTTCGCTCCCCTAACTCCGACTATAGTCGTCATTCGTGAAGTGGCTCGCAGACTAAATATATAAGTTTAAATATTGTTTTTGCGGAAATTACATTTTTGTTTTACGTTTGAAAAATAATATCTTTAAAACAGTGAGTTAAAACAGGAGAGTAAATAATGTGATTTCATTGCTTGGATGCGGAACGCTAGCAGTTAAAAATGTTAACAAATAAGTTCATGTTATTAACGTCGACAATGTATACAGTCAACCCCCCAGGCGACGGTGTTAGCTGTTGAAATATAGCTTCCGGGATATAACGATTTTAAGCGTTGAACGAATCTAGAATGTAAAAAATAGCAATTAATTGCGCAAATGTATTGAACATTTTTTTGCCTTAGGGTATTTACAATCCGTACAGCGGTACGTTCCATTTCAGCTTGATTTACGTTTCGGGTTTCCGGAAGTTGGATTCGTTATCTTCTCCAGTTTACATAATTTACATAGCAGGCACGCAAGCTTTGGGGTTGAAATGATTATCTTGTATTTAGCCCCTTCTGTCCGCTGCACGTTTCTGTCTGTTTTCGGAAATTATATCTGCATACATAACGTTGAATATTAAAAATTACGCTCCTGTAAACTCTTAATATGCATATTTTTCAAATATTAATGTCTGACGTAAAATATATCGTTACAAGATTGTGCAATTTTCGAAAATTAAAACACCGATATAATAACGATTTAATAATAACATTAATCTCCCTCTCTCTTTCCGAAAGTATATTTATTACCAAATACACAAACGAGTAAATAGATATTCCATTACGCGTTTATAAATATGCCATTTACGTGGTTTACTCGCAGTTAGTAATTCGAAACGCTCGTGAAATTCGTTGATACGTACACAGCATTTTGCGTATGATCGCCATAATATGATCGCTAATGCACCGTTAAGTGGATTTACAAACACGCGCTCTGTCATCATAGAAGGCACGCGGAGAATGCTTTATAGTGTCTCTAGCGTGCGCGGGTTGCAGAGTGAATTTAGATTTATTTACTCGCCGTATAGAGTCATCACGTAAACCCCGAAATACCCGAGCTAAACGATAGCAGTTCTGGTAGGTCTGCAGTCTCGTATAAATTCGAATAATCATGGTGTAATATGATTTGGGCGCACTGGTATGCTCGGTCGGCGGAGTTTCTCGCCGCTGTTTCTCATATTTTCCATCGCTGCTATGGAATGACATAATAATAAACATTGCATCCTGGCAGCGCGTAATGCGCAAAGTTAACGATGCTTAATTAACATTATACAAATACAACGTGACGTAGTCACGAAGTACGAAACAATGTATTACGTTGCAACTGAAATAACAATCACGCGTAAAAATACGTGTTGTCAATATGCGTTATAAAATTGTTCGTTTGTTATATTAATCGTGCAATTCAGCGTGCACGCAATAAATATACGGCAACAGAAACACCGTACTCCGTAGCGGAGAGAAAAGAGAAACAAACCGTTTGTAATTTAACGTGCAGAATTATATCATAAGAGATTTAAAAAACGTTGATTTAAAAAATAATGCAAGGATGCAAAATTATTGATATGCACGTAGACGAAACTGTCGGGATAAGATGAAAGGCAACACGTGGCAGCCACGGAGGAGGGTGGGTGGATGTCTGCGATTTTATCCGTCGAATCCGCGCACCGATCAACCCCCGTTGTTGCGGTTTTAAATCTCAAGCCCCCGAGGGTGGCCACCACGCCTGAGTGACATCTGATGTCCGAATTCCACAACAACCGCTTTCGTCCGCGAAGTTTCGCAGACGATGCGAACTCCCTCGTGAATGCGGGGCGATATATACCCCCGATATACGGTGTCGGACACACGCGCGAGTAAAATCAAAGACAGCAGCCTCGTGTATAACAGCGCTCTGACTCGATTTCGCAATTTCGCCGTCCGGTCCGGTGTATAACATTTGCGTGTATGACACAACCTTTGCCATGCCGGTACAATTTCCGGAAATTCCATCCCGCGAGTTTATTTGTGTTCCCCGTTATTTCGTCACACGTTGTTTGCCGACGGTGGCGTGCGCTCTCTCGCTTAATATTCATTTCTAATTTTGTATTTCCGGTTACTTATGTATCACTGTCTCGCGAGCAATTCCGCCGGGATGTAATAAATATGCCGTTTCGCTCGTTCCCTTTCTTTCGCTCCCTTTTTTGCTTGCCTGCACTCCTCATCTCTTCTCATCTCCTTCATATTCAAGGCAAGAGAAAGGGGACTTCCTTTTTCTCGTTTCTCTTCCCGTTTGCCTTCGCCACTAGTTGCGCTTTCGTACATCGGAACTTGCTAAACGATCGAAATTCCTGAACAGATTTATTTTGCACGCTTGGCAGCACATTAACTTACAGACAAGTCTGTCGACATCAACAGTCAATCTCTTACGTCTTTGGTATTGTAGTAATTTGGAAGCTAATAAAAAACATTTTATGTATTTCTTTATATTCTTATATTCTTTATATTTCTTTATATTATTATAAAATATTTTGCATCTTGTTGAACAACAGTACAAAACTGATTCAAGAACGTGAAATGAAAGAAGACTACATAAAGTTAAAAAAGCATTGTGAGATTACAGTATGAAAAAGTGAGATCTAATTAAAGTTGAAGTAGAATAAATATTGCAATAGCCTGAGTGAATTGCCCAGATCGACGAGCGGAGTCCTTTATTTTGCACGCGTTCCATCAATCGATACAAACCGCCGCTAATAAAAGCATAGTGAAGAAGTTGCGTGCACGACGGTCCCCGACCCCGAGGAGACAGCGATCTCCCGCGTATTTTCTAACTTCTTCGTCCACTTTTTCCCGTTCCGCGGTTTCCGTTCGGGGAGCAATGCGAGCATCGCTACGCCATGGCGCCGAATGAAAGCAGGAGGCACGCGTCGTGTGGTGGTAGAAATTCAATTTCCCGTCTATGCCGGACGTCGATGCTTTTGGGAAAACAACTGTCAGCCAATGCGGTGGCAAACGAAACGAAAGGTCTGAGGCTATTTACCGGACTGTTTCACGGCGCCTCCGCCTGTGGAAAATGCCGATTGCATGAAAGACCGGCGCTTTGTAGGGCTGCCCTTCCATTTCCAAGAAAGCCTTAGACATTCCTCGGGAAAATACGACAAGCATGCGACGATGAACGGACCTGAACGAGCGTAAATATACATTAACAAGCATACATGGATATGAACACATTGAAAAGCACAAAAGCGAGAAGAGCAACCACGTTGCATTGATACATGTCGGGGAACATTTTGTGAATTTGTTGCTCTCGAAATATCCAAGTTAGAATTTGTTGCTTGCAAAATACGTTTAACCAATAGCGGGAAACACTCAGCATCCAAGGATACAAGAGGAAAGCATAAGAAACAAAAGTTGTTGCTTGCTTTTTATTAATATTCCAATCATTTCATGCTAATTTCTTTTGCTTAAATAGAATTCAACACTATAAAATCAATAAAAAGTACGAGTACATTACATCATAAACCAAGAAGAAATACCAGAAGGTCATCAAAATATTGAGTGAGAAAACAAGGAATTATTTCAGAACAACCCCTTTTTCGAGGGATGTAACAGATACGATCACATAAGATTCTCTGCTTTGACGAATGATCGATCGAGCTGTCGTTCGAGTCTTGCCAGACGAATGACACGGATAAACGAATGTCGCATACAGTCGGGGGGAGGAGGAGGGTTGATGGGAATTGTGGCGTGCCGTTTATTCGGTGGCGAACGAGGCGTATCGAAGTGAGGGATAACGTCGACGCGTTTACGTGCTTCCGTGTTTCCGCCGCAATATCCTGGAGCCCGTTGGATCCCGATAATCCGTGAGTGCGAAATAGCCGATTTGCACGTTCGGCGCTGATTGAGCGGCTGTGTATTTGTGTATGTCTGTGTGCATGTACTTTAACGGTGTTACACGCGCGATTCGCAGTACAGACCGGCAATAAATTTCTTCTTCTTCCGGGAACATCGGGAACATTGCTAGACGACGGCTTGGGATTTCGTATGGCAGATGTCTGCAACGGTTGCTCGACGTAACGAAAGGTAAATACGTGCAACCCCCTCGCAATGCGGTGACAAGTTACTCCGGGGGTGTTCTTGCGCGGCCCTGACGCGTTTCCGGTGTAATCGCGTGCCAGCCAGCAGTCATAAATCCGAATTAGTCGGCGGGAATTGCTTAAGATAGTTGGAAGCCTTGAAAGATACCGACAACTACGAACTTTTGTGTGGCAATCTGTTTGAAAGACTAGGGAGACCCTGGCCCGGCTGGCACACGCTGGGTACAACCGCCGAAGCTGTAGCTCATAAGCCCCAACTTCGGTAAGTGCTGGATATAAATTATTACTTAGTTAGTCGTGATTTATGCGTCCAAGTAGCAGTTGCGTGCTGCGTACGCATGGCGCAAATGCCACTCGCCTACCAAACGCGCTCCGTTCTATAATAGTTACTACCAAGTTTTCCTATTCGATTTTCGTATGCTTCATCGTTATCAGAACCAAAGTTTTAAATATCCGAAATAATTTCGATCGCAGTTCATATCGCGAAAGTAAAAATAATGTTCATTAGTGTCAATGAAAAAACGCGACAATTATCATAGATATATTTTCTCGCATTTATGTATAATATCAAAAGTGATTATTGATGAATAAAGTTTATTAAATATTACATCGAATGTAATGCTCGAATTTTATTAAGACGCTTTAATATATTTCGATCGATTCCCGATCCACGAGCGCTGTTAATGATAGATAACCGCGAGCGTTTTGTTGTCCCGCGCAATTCCAATTTGCATGGGAAAACGCAAACCCGTCCGAATTATATTATAGTACTTAAAATCCCAGCGTGACGTGACGAACGACAATAATGTACGTTTTATTTACGATCAAGCGTGAAATCGACAACTCGCTGAAGCGTGGCTGGAAGTGCGCGGATGCGCCATATTTTGATCTGTGATTTATCATGATTTATTATTTGCATAGAGCCACGGAATGGAGGAGGGTTGCAGGAACGGCGCATTCGAAGCGCGCGTTAAACGGCCGATTTTTCTTCCGTGTCTGCGAACGAGGGTACATTCGCGGGACAGCTTCCTTCGACGCGACATCATCGATACGATCAGCAAACAGAATGATTCGGATCTCGCGCTTACCCGCTTACCCGCTTACCTACGTCGGCAGAGGCTGGGAAATCGCGTTGGGTGTACATGGACACTGCACTGAGAATTAATTGCCGAATTAAGACCGAGCGAGTCGCACGCCGATCGATCGCGTTAATGGAATTCGTAACTTCCGCGCGCCCGAGTACCGATGGAGAGAAATCTCCCTCCACCCTCACTGATACGATATTGACTAACGATGATTTCCATACGACCGAGAAGTACATTGGAATCGACGATGCACGATAGTGAGCGATTATTCCATTGTTACTCGCAGATGCGACTCCGATGAAACGCGTATGACGAGTTTTCACTACAATGTAATAATATTTCGATATAATTCATCATAAATCACGAACAATGGAGGCATTTGAGATTTTTGAAATATTAATTACAGCTATTAAATTTCGTATTACACGAGTGAATTCTGAAAATTCCGCAAATTTTACATATTACAATAAATAAAATATTACGCTCGCGATTATATTCGATAAAATACAGTGGATATATAATTGCACACAAAGATTAATATTTTTGATAATACATCGGGAATAATTTTAAGTATCATCAATTATATTCATTAGAGAGAATTAATGATTAAAAATCCGCTCCGCAAGTTAGTAACATATTTATTCGAAATTTTCCTGGCAATTCTTCCGCTTTAATATAATAACACGTACTTCTAATTGCTATCTGCATTGAAATATATCTTTCTTTAATGCATATAAAAATATACGTATAGATGTATAACTTACAAATACAAAGTTGACGTCACGATAAAATAACATTTGACGACGACACGAGAAAATCTTCTCCTCTAAATAATCTTGACTCGAGGAGGCTTACATTGACGACAGGAAACCGCCGTCTTGCGGACAGTAATCCAGGCTTTGCAAGTCAAATCGCGAAAATGGATTTTCGGCAAGGATCAGGGACCAAGGAGAATCGCCCAGACCGACGGCATTCACTACTTGCAAATTCCAAGATGCCGCAAAATTAAACTACTTAAATGTTTAGTTCGGCGAAGTGGAGTTGGTTTGATAAAATGCAGCTTCGAAGGATTACAGAAATTTTCTAACAGTCAACCGCGATCCCGCGCAGTAGAGATTTTAAAATATCTACATTTCAATGCGGGGAATAAATCCATATCTTGCGCATAATTCCGAATTACAATAACGGTTCCACTGTTCATTTGGGTTTACATCATTTTATTATTTTATTGCATCCTGTCTGATTTAGTAAACAGTTGTTACAAGTTTGCCTCTCGTGTTGTTATAGAGCTAGCGAGAGCAAATTATCCACTTAGTACAATATCTTGTCAAATCCTTTATCTCCTAATTAATGTAGTTGCAGGATATAATTACAGGCAAGCGTCTGAGCGCGGAACGTTGATGGTAGTTTATTAACTCTTTGTTAAAACCTCAATGGCGAAAGAAGTAATTTATATTCCAGGGTGAAGATAATTAATCGTAAGTGCGGCGTCGACAAAAAAGGCTCCTTACTCTGACGTGCTTTGTTCCGTGAACTTCTTAACCGGCACCGGCAGGAAAAACTTGCAAAACTTAAGTTGATCGCTAAATAAGCAAGATTGTTGGCAAGATCCTGGCTTTTCCCTTAGCTTCCTCAAGGTTTTCCTTAATTAAGGATTCTACTCATTACCATTGCGGCAAACCTCCTCGTTCCTTTACTCCGTAAGTGGACGAGATGGGAATAGCAAGAAAAAGGAAGAATTTTCATTCTCCAGATTATGGTCTTTTTTCAGCGGCTCTCCAAGCCGGATGGAACTTGTACCCACGAAGACGATGGCGCACATGATGCTAACAGCCTCTTTCCATCTTTTCATCTCTAACACGTCTCAACATTACAGATTATCGTTACGTCAAAAGAAAAAAATTCACGAATTACAGCAGGGAGATAATGGCGTTAAAAAATTAAGATAGACAAATGGCCGAAATATAAGTGAGTATAAATAAAGGGATAATCTCGTTAGTTTTATTAACGTTCCTCGCCTATATAATTCAATATTGAGGATAGGTTTGTGACGGTCGGCAATTGTAGCGAAGAATTACAAAATAAAAATAATCAAATCATTTTTAACATTCAGGTTATGATTTGGACAAATTGATATTACATGCTATGAGATACGTCGCGTCGGCAGCACGTCTCCGCCGTAGAGCGAGATAGACGAGCAGATAGAGAATAAAGACGAACGTATCCTCGAAAAGATAGAAGTTCGTCAAGGATGACGAAATGTGATCTTTGAGATCCTGTGGGTCGCTACGTTGAAATTAATAATTTCAACCGCGATGAAAATACGAGCGAAAGCGCGAGAACATCTCCCACAAGGCGAGAAAGCTAAAGAAATAAGGGTGGATCGGCAAAGGGAGGATCGGCGCGAAAGCAAGCAGCGAGCTTGTTCGGAGACACAAGAGATCCTTGAAGGTACCGCAGCGGTAGGTTCTCGCTCTACCTTACCCACGCGCCCTTTTCCTTCTTCCAACGGCAAGGAGCGGTAATCAATACACGCGTCTACTCTTTCGCTACCTTTCTAACCCTCTTCACCGGTGTCTTGCGCGTCGCCGTCTTTGTCTTGGTGCACCCCCGGCCTCCTCCTTTTCCTTCCCTTCACCCATGCACGACCATTGAACTTCTTACTGTGCATTTGCGTTTACGTGCCGGGTGTATCTTCAGGATCGCTGTTTCCCATCAACGACGAAATGTTCAACGCGAATGCGCTCTGTGTGCCGAAGAAGTCGTCGGGAGGCTTCCTGCTCGAGGACAAAGGGATAAACTCGCGATGCGAGTTCGTGTTGAGATCCGTAACTCCTCAGGGTTTCATGAGAGGTCCAGTCGCGTGCTAAGTCAACGCTCGCAGTCAAATTACTCTCTCGCAAATGTAACATCCTTTGTGCTCTTATTTTCGAGATTGTTCGACAAAGTTTTCATGACGAGAGTGTCGGTTCAGGAATGTGTTAACGAAGGAATAAACGAGAAGGTTTAGTTGATTTTTACAGCTGGAGAAGTTAATTCGAGCTGCTCGCAAAATTATTAAGGGCGACTAATCTCGCGATGTAAAACGGATTACACACGATGTCGTCGCGGAGCTACTAATAACGGGCCGTTAAATCGATTATCGTTCAATATTGATACACGCGGCGGGAATTTCGTCGCGGAAGGGATCTGCGCGCGTATATATAAGGGTTTGGCCAAGAATTTTTATCGATATTCACTCCGTAAGGAAGCAGCGCCGCCCGTAATAATACTTGATGATAAACAGTGCCTCCTTGTATCCTGTAGCCCCGATAAAATTTTAATTACAGCACCGTGCATGTACTCGGTGGATTATGAGCCTTAATGCGATTAAAAGTTCCACAGAATAAACGGGACGTGAAATGATAATTATCTCTGTTAAGATGCGGTCATGTAGCGCAGATAATTATTATAAAGTAGCTGAAGTTATATTACAGGCCGATAAATCAGTTTCAAGTTATGATGCGTCGGGACGTTGCATTATTTAGACACGTTAGTTTCGCATTTAATTAACTTGACGAGACTCTAAGTAATGTCTCGTCCACGAAGTCCACAAGTGCGAGCTGCCTCCTCCCCTCTTCTTCGTTATCTTAAAGCGACCATCTTTTTATCACGTTTTCTGCAGTTTTTAAGTTGAGCCATTAGCAGAAGAGCTTCCAGAATTTGATTAAACAGTAGGACATAATTGCTAAAAATCAAGGATATTTTTGCTAATACTCCCGTCCTTTGAAGACTAATGGAAAGGACAACTTTTGAGAGTAAAGTTAGCTTGGCTAGTTAAAAAAATTGATGCGACATACACAAAGGAATGTATATTACATACCGGTTTTACATGCATACATATCGCGTAAAGTCAAATATTTTGATTAGAGAAATGGACTACAATCTCGTTCGCTTATTGCGGAAATGCACTACATTGATATTTCCCCAACGAAATAACCTATTTTGAAACAGTAAACAGAAACAGCTCTTTGTGAAGAAATAATATTCTCGGGCTTACTGGCAATAATTAAATAAATAATTTAATCATTTTTCTTAATACTTTTATAATAAATATGGATCTTATTATAAACCATATCTTGTCGCATTTCTACCACTTCAATTCTGATTGCATAATATAATCTAACTAGATGTTAATGTAATTTACTTTGCTCGACACGGTCAATTTATTTAGGACCCTTCGAGAATGGAAATAGACGCAGCAAAGTGTTGTTCATTTCTCTGTCTGTTGTAGACCGCACAAACTCTCGACGTTACACGCGGAAAACGTCGCTTCCTCCCGCATCCCCCTTGCTGTGCTGGCGCATCCACGCGGAAGAGTTATAATTTACGAGGGGCGAATGTGCCGGGAAGAGAGCGAGGGAAAGAGGGAGAAAGAGGGAGGACCTACACGAATGCAAGACGGATGACACTGATGTTCGGGGACATTAACTTCTGCCTACGCTCGAAAAGGGGCGAAGGACACGCGCACGGCGATAACGCCCGCGAATAACAAATTAGATATCGCCGTGGGTTAAGGAGGCCGGAAATCTTCCGCTAACGACTTCAGACCCTCCCGCGGATTTGCATTTACATCGGGTGTAGCCGCTCATAAATACTATACAATAACGCCAACAGGCGGACGCGTGCAAATGGCGACGTTCCTGTCACGCGGCATTTCGAGAGTATATTTGTTACTATTTGTGACATTTAATACAACGGTAGACCAGCCAATAAAATCCAAGAAAATATATCTGAGAAATTAGAGAATACGACTCTACGTTTGATTTTCAGATATTAGGTGATGATACCCATACGCGTTCGTATCGGACTAGCCCGTTCGCCACTACGATCAGGACGGGAGACTGCATGCGGATGACGCCGAGTTAATTCTGGACGAAAAGGACGAAAATTTCAGCGACGAAAGACGCACCGCGGTACGATTACACCTTCGCAGGATCATCGTTCACGAGGACGACGCGCTCTTAGCCGTAGTGGGTAGTTAGGCTCGTATTACATTTACGCGACGTGCCGCATTAATTTATTATCCCGTAGTCGCGTTAGCCGCGGCTATGCCGGTGCTCCCGTTACAGGCACTAAGGTAATTATAACTCAACTCCCGACACGCGAAACTATGCAAAGCCAATCTAAGCCCTGTACCGATCCACGTCCTGCACCTCCTCCGCTTCTCTTGTTCGCTCCCTGTTTCCTCCCCTTTGTGCCAGCGCGCCCCGCGCAGTGCCATCCCTCAGTCTTTCCGTAAGCTTCCCTTCCGTCGTAAACCAACGTCTTAGATAACGAAGATCGGTGTCGCGTGATGGATCGGCGCCACCTTCCCATTAAATTGTGTCCCGCTCCGGCCGGGCATGTAGACGAAGCATACGGCTCGTGTTCCATCGAGAACACACCGACATGACACGCGTATTTTTCGTGGATCTACGGTTTCATTACACCGAGATTTAGAAGCAGAAGTGATGGATACCACCTGGTCTCACGGAACCGCTGCGCGGATTGATGGACGACACTGAACCGCTACCGGAAAAATGCAAAATAAATGTCAGTTTCTAACGATGATATTTCTACGTACAATAATTCCTTAATCGTGGGAAGTATTCACGTGCGCTCGAGTTTGAGATTTTAGCGTACTCGTAATTTTATCTCTGCACAACCGACGTTATCTTGTATATTTGATGTAACAAATATTTATAATTTATTGCATCAATTGCAACAAAGCATATAAATCTTCCACATACTTTTCAATAATTATAAAATATAATATATTTATTTAGCGACTGAGCTACAAATTCAATCATGCGTGACGCGAGTGCAGCGTTCATACATGCGCGAATTATTAACGGGCATTCTTCCCTGAGCCCCAAAAGGAGAATCGCGCGTGCGATTTCCTCTCCGAGGAAAAGAAGAACGGAGGGCCACAAATCGCCGCGACACCGGCGTTAACGCTCGGGGACGCGCGCTTCGGCGGCAGCAAAGACGGTAACGACCCTCTTAAAGCGGCGCGAAAGTTCGTTTGTCTGATACTTCCGATACATTAAGCTGCGGATTTGTGACTCCGGCGCGGAATTCGGATTAGCAAAATTGCATTTTACGGCTCGCGGGCGCATTCCGGGGTACATAAATTTACCGCGCGAGCACCGTCAGACGAGCTACGTGCGTCCTCACCCCCGCCGATCGATCTCTTGCTTCGCGCGCGTCTCGCTATTGTTCCGCATTTCGTCGGTGCTTTGCGACCGCGATTGCACAAGTATCCCGATCGCATCTCCATCATATTGCGGATGTCCACCCAAATGCTCGACGTCACTTAACACGATCTACAGAATTGTAATTCACATTTGTCGCCGGTACCGGAAGATAATTTCAGAGAGATAGATGATGACACATCAGAAACGATAAATCTTCGATTCGAGACGACTAAGTGAAGAATTATTCAATATAAGGAATGTACTGAGAGAGTTTACTCTTCGAATACTTGGACGCAGCTGCGAGCAATCGAGTAACGAGACTGTAATTCCGCACGTGAAATAAGATATGTCCCGAGCGTGTTATCTGCAAGATATCAAACGCAGTCGAACAACCGCGGTGACGTGCGTGTGCGCGAGTACGCATTTGATGCTGCAAGTGCGGCGGAATAAGGCCTCCGGCGACTCCGAGAAGCAAGGTTTGATGAAACTTAATTCCGCCTCTCATACATCCGACACAATTTTATATTTGCGCGGACGTTGGCATGTTTTATGCAAGGGCGACGATGTTACGTGCCGTCTGCCGATCTTCGTCTTGTTCCTTTGCCGGTCGGATTGCTCCTTTCATTCGGAGCTGAAATTTATAGAGATCCCGCAGGGAGCGCGTTCCGTTAAGGGAGACTTTAAAAATTCAAAAATTGCTTCTTGTATTAAATTATGCGCTCGCATACGCGCGCGCGCACCATTATCTGCTCCACATTACAGCGCGTCGGCAAAAAATTGAATTATGATGCGTTAAGCGCGACGCAAATTAATTGGCTTACGATTTATCTCGCCGCGAGTTAAAACGTAGAACGATTGTGAATCTTAAACCATTTACAAGTGCTCAAACGAGAATTAATCGTATGAAAGAAGAACAGTCTTGGAAATACGGAGACACTAACGCTATAAATTGCATCTTGCGCTACAAGCAGTATTTTTTATTACTCCTTCGCGCATATTTTTCATTTTCCAGATGTCCTCTTAGCGAGCAGCTCTCTAATCAAAAGGAATGCTCACCCCGTCTGTCTTTCCTGCAAATGGGATGAATTACAAGAGTAATTTCGACTTGTGTCACGCGTACGCTCGTCCACTTAAGGATCATTAATTAACTGTCCGTTAAAGAGGAAATTGCGCGTGAGTAGGATGCGCTCAAAGACGCGGGCTTACGGGAGGGCTCTCGGTCTGTCTGTCGATATATACTTTACGTCCACGACTACCGTAGCTCCGTCGGGTACTCGGCGATGTAATATCGACAGGCGTTGCGCAGTGAGACAGGATTTTCCGTGGCACGGCGACGCCACCCTATCGACGTAAGGCGTCGCGATATAACGGCATCGCGATACGGTCGCCGTACGTTTTGTGCTGGTCGTGTAAGCGGCGAGTGTTCAGCGTGCCGTGGGAGCACTTCGTTGGATTTTTTATACGGTCCGACCGCCGGAGCCCTGCATTATGGAGGCCCTGCGGGCGCCTCGCCGGGAATTATATTAAGGGAAAGACAGCGGAGACGCTACCCCCAGGGAGATTTCGCGCGCCACAGCGAGACGGGACTTCCTGAAACACGAGGTCTTCTCGTGTTCCCGTCGTGGATCCATCGAACCTGTCTGCGAAAATTATGCTCGTGCATGTGCCTGGGAAGATATTATCCTTCATGCGTGCTGCACTCCCTTCCTAGCGCTATTATGTACTCGCTTCCATGCGGAGATTTTCTGATCAGCTTTGAATGGATTTGTTCCTTAGGAGAAGACTGTTGAGTCGCTTTCTTCTTGTAGTTATATTCGAGCTAAAATCTGCAAAGTTTCGTGAAATAAGAGTCTGAGCTGGTAAGAATGAGAATTTTATTTTTTATGCTCTTTTAAGCGCACCTGACAAAGCTTCAATTTGAGAGAGTTATGAAAGTATTTGATAAGCATATTTTACAGTTTAGCGTAAATGTAAACTCTAAATTGTTTAAATCCACGGATAAACGGAAGTACGATATGCGAAGAATTTAGAACATCTTTAAATATATAGGGATACGAGGGAGAAAGACCGATACATCGGTTTACGAACGCCTGATTTCGCGTGCTGGAATGACGACAATATTTTCCAGGGCGACGAAATGCCAGAAGCTGAGAGGTGTCGTGTATACGTACCCGGTATGCACACACATCCGGGTTGGAGACGCTGCCAAGCAAGGGGGTAAAGCGTAAGGGAGTGGAGTAGATCACGTACAGGGCGCAGCATCGAAGCGTGGTGCATCGGCGGCGCGAGAGGATTCTCGAGGTGATGGTGATGCGAGGAGTTGGAGGAAACGCGGTTTTCGGGGAGCGAAGGGTGGCAAGGCAGGGTCACGTTCCATGAAAGTAACTTGGCCGGCAAAGCCTTCGGGGCTATCAAACTTTCGGCTCGATACATCGAGCCCTGGCAACTTCGCTTCCTCGCGTGGCGTTCGCTCTACCGTGTCCGAGCACCCTTTCTTTTCTCCCGCTTGCACTTTTTCCCTGGATACGGAACTGATTAGGGCTCCATTGTGATTCGTAGCCAGCGCGAGCGCGCTATCAAGCACCTCTGACTTTACTTACGATGGGCGTTAATACGGCAGGTAGTAAGAGCCGAAGGGCTGAGGTCGATCTTTCCTCGTTGTACCTCATCCCTCGAAATGATCAAGGAATGTACGGACGAGAAGTTCCGCGTGGTTTTATTGGCGGGCGTTTATTGGACGTCGACGAAGGAACGCGAATCGAAATAACACGTCGATGGGACATGGACGTGCCTGTTGGATCGAGATGAAAGGTTCATCCGAAAGATTGATCGACGTGGATCCCGATACTTTGAGAAAATTTTGCGCGGGAGGCGATGAAATGCTGTAGTGTTCTGACGTGTGACGTTGATGGCCAGAGTAACCAAACGATATTAGTTTTAAAAAATTCGAATTTTTCACTAAAAAAAGTTTAGTAAATAAAAATAATGTTTTACTTAATTTTTACTGACAAAAAAATATATATATTTCGTGTATTCATTCCATGCGCTTTATCTTTTCGTTGTAAGCATTCGTTTTATTATATAATCGTTTAATATGTTCCTTTATATAGATTATGGAATATATAATTTAATGTAAAACAATGTTTATAAAATACTTAAAAAGAGCGATGTATCATATATGTGTACTCTGAAACTCCTGGATTATGATTGCACGAAACTCGCTTGTGTAATAGGATAGATTATCGGCAGGCGCCAGTGTCTGACTGCAGTTGATCTTATTCTCCTTACCGTTTAGACTACTGTACGCCAAGAGCGATACACAATTTGCCAAATGCAATATTTATATATAGGAAAATATATACTTTTTGCTGTTTCGAAAAACATTTTTAATAATTTTAAAAGAGGAACTTTGAAATAATTAAGAAATGTTTAGAAGAATATAATACTTTTCACTGTGTATATAATTCTAGCGACATAACGCACACGCACACAGACATATTAAACAAATGTAAAACTAGACGAAACGGAGAAAAGTAATTAACGTGTTTAAGTGTATAGACCGTGAAAACGAAGACATATTTCGAAGAATCCACAAAGTGGGAAGAGAAGGACGAGGCCAGACATGACCAGGGTTGTTAGGCATAAGTGGACACGATATTCCAGATAAAATACGAGCTTCGCAGTCGGCAACGAGGGTTAGAGCCGCGAGGGCGGGCTATTAGATTATGGGTGGTCGAACAACAAGATTGCGGACGAAGGGGAAGAGGTCCATTAGTTTCGCCAACCGTATCTTGCGTCGTGTAACTGGGTTAACAATTTGGCGCTCTCGCTCATTGCTGTCAGCCATCTTCCCCTAGGATGCTGAGCAAGGGAGGCTCGGCATTGCAGATGTTTATAACCGAGGCACGACAAATTATGCAAAATCCTCTCCATCACACAAAAAAGGGAGCTGGCCTTCCCTTTTCAAAAAAATGCTTCCTCTTTCCTTCTTTCTCTGAAAGATATAAAGAGATTACTATGTTAAGATTGTAATAATGTTTTATTATTTACAATAAACAAAATTCTATGTTTCTTGATCTACAACTATCCGTCGCATTTGTTTGCTGATACTATCTGTACACTGTGGAGCAATTTTTATTAATATTTTAATATCATATGTATTAAAATATAAAATTTTAATATGATACACATTAAAATATATAAAATTCACATAGTTTCTCTTTGTAAGCACTATTTACTGCAATATATTCTCCAATATAAGTTAAAGCTGATGTAGTTCTTATTATATCATCGAGATAAATAAAATAAAACTTTCTTTCCGCTATCGGCCACGAAATCTTACGCGGAACGACTCATAAAAAAACAAAGCTACGGATGAAATTATGTTTGTGTTTGTACTGTAAGATACTACAGCGATTCGATTTTCATTCGCAAACAATTGACATACGACAGAGAATGAAGGATAACGATCCGGCTCGCGGCTACGTCGCTGCGGACTATTCGCTTGGGTTGGTTGTTTGTCTTTCGACAGTAGTATGTCGAGGTAGTACCACTGGGATGTTTATGGAAGCGCAAAACACGAGGGTGCGTTTCTCTTTACGGCACAAAGCGGAAGCATTAGCGGCGGCGGTATTTCCGCGTGTACGGATGCTTGTAGCGTGATTTCAAGGGAATGACGAAAAACCGAGCGTGCCCTAGTTCCCGCCTGCCGAACATCCTCGTGAGATTCTTCGGCTCGTTCCAGCACGCGGGGCAGCGGGGACTGAGGAGACCATCCCCTGTGTGTCGACTGACAGGGTCGCAGACCGATTTCGCTCGACGTGAATGCGCGCGAGCGAGAAAGGAAAAATATCGGGTATCAAATAGCTGCATACTGGGCGCGCGCTCGTGCCCGACGGAATTAAATTCCGGCGAGACACTTGAGAACCGTCGACTTTTCGCCGGTGTTAGGACGATGCATAGGGATAGGTCTGCGATTTCACTGCACGCGGAAACGACAAGGCTGTTTCTTCATGGTCCTTTTCTACATTTGTGATATGCAATACCCATCTCTCTGTGATCTTCTCGGCCCCATCTTACTTAGATTTGAAATCGATCCGAAAAATAATTAAAAAAGTCGAATGACTAATTGTCGAATGACTAATTCATTGTTGAGATAAAAAGATAAAAACATTGTACAATAAAAATATATTGTACTTAAACTTGGAAGCTTCTAAACATTCTATGGATCTTTTGTAAAAATTCTATGGATACGAATAAAAAGACAGAAGAATTGTAATAATAACAGTAACGCGAATAAAAGTATAGAATATTTTATTCTCAATTATGATATTTTAAACATATCTTTAAACGCTCGTTTTTAGATCATTAATCGTACGAGTAGAAAAATTATAAACGTTTCAAT
This sequence comes from Ooceraea biroi, assembly GCF_003672135.1. Classification (NCBI taxonomy): domain Eukaryota; kingdom Metazoa; phylum Arthropoda; class Insecta; order Hymenoptera; family Formicidae; genus Ooceraea; species Ooceraea biroi. Next base: position 8,256,030 of record NC_039506.1, read on the forward strand.
ACAATAAGACTGTGGAGAAAACCGCGGCTTCACAAACGATCAATTCACGGTTTCTTCAATCTAGTGCCAGAAGATACCATTGTGACCCTTTTAAGTCCCTTCCCCGGCCATTGCCTGTATCCTGTACGAGCGGCAGTTCTTTAGTTTCAGAGTATCCGGAATCGGCTGAAGTGCCTCGGATTAAGCGGATCCGGCTCGCCACGCGAAAGGCACTGTTTCCCTCCCTCCCTTCCCTTCCTCTCAGGAAGGAAGACGTTTAAGGGTTTTACCTCTTTGCCAGGCACTCGCAATAATTTTCTTACAGTCCGCTGGCCCGTCCGGGTTCCTGGCGGTTCTTCGGCGGGGATACACACTCCGAAAATTTTCCAGCAATTCCGCTGACTGCCGTTAGATACGCTCACGATTTCGCCGGGACAGAGACAAATGTAACCGCCGCACGCCCGCACAAAGAGTAGTCGCCTGTAATTTTTGTTATCTCCTTGCTCGTTCTCTTCGCTTAATTTCGTCTGCTTTCTTCTCGACGCAGAACTGCGCGGGTATTATCTCATGCTTTGTTAATCTCTATCATATTTATAAGTCGACATGTGTAAAATAATATCAAGTAGACTGAGTTATAACAAACCTGTAGCACGCAATATCGATGTACACATGTGTCGTACGATATCATTTTTAACATCCAGTCATAATTACAAATGTACGTTCGGCTTACAAACAGATCAAACAGCGACTGTTTGGGCAAACAGACGTATTAATAATCTAATGCTTTATACGCTACTTTATCAGTTGCACAATGATCCCGTTGGAATTCAACATTGCACGAAAACATAGGAAACATCGATCATACGAAACAATGTGGTGGCAGCGCGTACGTTAACAGCGTTAATACCGCACAAACAAGTTGTTTTCGCATATACGCCGTTTGCGGAACAAAAGGCCCTCGGCGATTCATGCAGAATATTCTGAACGTTATACACAAGACCGTATTACAGAGCGCTGCGTGTACATCCGGACAGAATTGGCGTGCACTGCCAAGAACGTGTTCTACGTAGCTACAGCGCACTTTGCAGTAACGTGGAATGCATCACTTCCGCAGCGGGTGCGGCCCTCTGTTTTGCGTTTACTGTTCGCTTGCGTAGCCAACTGAAGTGATCATTCCCATTCGCGAGTTACGTCACACGCGTCCCCCATGCGAGGAGGAACCACTGACCCTAATCCCCGGCTTAAAGAAAAAAAAAAGAAGAGAAAAAGGGGTTGGTCCTCAAACGTATCCTCTTGGAAGATGTGGAGCGATGCCTCGGCGTTTTTATAATGCCTTCATCCCCCAACCCGCGAAAGCGTTTCTCAAAATAAATGTTCTCCTTTTCAGATCCACCCTCGGATAGCTCGCGACAAACAATACCGCTTGGGAGATTAATTGTGCGTGTTGAGACGCCCTTTACAGTCCGCGTAAGAAGGGACGATTCGATAGGTGGCTTTTTCTGCTGGAAACTGTGATAATAATACTTGTGACTTAATGTGGCGTAATAATAAATTGTGAATAATTCAGTCATCAGAATTATGCAGGTTACAATAAAATCTTATTGTAAAATATAAGTGTTCCATTGAAAGAAAGACATCTGCAATTACTACTAGTAATTGATCTTATCAATCATACTATAGAATTTTTTATTCCTATCAATATTGCGATTAAAAATGCACTTTTTAAATTTTAACAAAATTAATCAACCCTCGTATATATAGAATAAAGTATAAATCATTTTAAAGTCGAAGCATCGGTTTTGACAGCAAAATCAGTTGTATTATATTTGATATTCATATTCATCGTTACTTTGCGATAACATGTCCAAATTGGATCCGAAAAGTATTGGGGGAGGTTTTACTGCTCATGTATTCGGATCATGTTACGTGACGAAAGAAGATTGGCAGGATATTGAAATACGAAACGCGCGCAGTGGACACCCTAATGGTCACCATTATAATTTGGAAGTATGCTTACATATATCCGGGAAAGATTTGAGGGGGGCAATCACTCCACGGTGTTATTGCTCCGTAAGAACAGGCTCTTCTGCCGTATCGCCTCGAAACAAATGGCCATTTTGATCGCGAAACTTGATACATCCTTCGTCGCTCCCGCGTCGTGCCGATGGACGAGAGCCAACGGAAACGAACGGGGTGCAAAAAGAAAAAAAAGAATAAGGAAGTGTAAGGACAGTAAAACGTCGTTTATGGGCCGATCGGATGAAAAGCGCAGTGAATGCCCCCTTTATATTTCGCCGGGAATAGCTTCGTATCTGGACGTGCGCTGAGACCCTCACGGGGAAAGGGCACATTATAATTTCCCATAAAACGCTTTACGATGACAAAACGCCGTGAACGTCTTCCTGCGACGACCATTGGAGGGAGTTATAGTTTTAGGGACGATCTTCGCAATAAAACTGGCCAACACATGCGCCACGCACGTGTAACACGCGAGACAGTTTCTTCCTCTCTCGTGTTACTGCGATATAATTATCCAACAACTCTGGTTCGTGTACTTCAACGTCAACTACGTTAATAATATGCCTATGCGATATTTGTCGCGTAATTTAAAACATTCATGCATCACAAATGGCAATAGACGATTAAATATCTGGAACTGTAATTTCAGATAGCATCGCGTGAAAAATTCATTCGATCAGGTATCAGCTAATTTTTTCGTAATGACTGATTCTCGTGTTTTCTATCTCGTAAGATTTTACGAAATTATAATATTTACGATATCTAATTCACAGTATCGCATACTTACCTGCGTTGCGATTTTCCAGAATCAAACACTCGTGCCGACATCCATGGGTGAAACCGCAACAGGACATTTCATTCGAGACGCCGGGACAATTTCCGGGAACCTGGACGATGAAGACGAGGGGACGAATGAAGAAGACGAGTCGAATGATCGTTCTTTGTTTTTTTTCCTTTTTTCATTTTTTTCAACAGGAACGTACGTTTATTTTGCACTGAGCAGAAATACAAGCTATTCATTGAAAGATGAGGTTACAGCGGCCGCAAGCCCCCCTGTCGCCCCTTTCCTCTCCATCCCCCATCCTTCCTTCCCTTTCGCGCGCATGCACAGAGTCCCTTTCGCTTGTCGTCGCACCGCAATGCCTTCTTCTTCGTGTTTCACCCTGCCTTCTTCCATCCCGCCTGCCACCTAATCTCATCCACGACCGGTGTTACATCATCCCCCGATCCTACGCACCTTCCCTTACCACCGCCCAAATGTAGAGCAAGATAATAATTATACATGTACATATAATTACATTTGTGCATTATCATAATTTAATATACATATAGATGATATATATTATATCTTAGAAAATAAATATTTATATATATATATTTATATTTATATATATATATATTTCAATATCTCGCGCGTTTCTCCATCTTCGTGTAATTCTCCTTAAAAAATAACGATATTTATATAGAGTACGCTACGGTGTAATGTAAGAGCCACCAAGAGAGGAAAGAAAAGAATGAAGAGGAATAAAGTGCCGCGAAGCGGGCCCAAGCCGCTTTCTCTCTCTCTCTCTCTCGTTTCATTCTCTCTCACGCGTGCACTCGGTGTCATGCAACCTCTCTCTTTCTCGCGCGCACGTTTCCGCTTTTTAATTCATCCAACTTCTCATTCACCCGCGCTATTTCGTTCGTCCGCTTTCACCCTCGTGCACGTTTACCCCTCGCCGACGTTCCTTCCATTCTCTCTTTCTCTCTTTCGCACACTCATTCGCGGACTGACACCCTTCGTCCCTTCACCTCCACCGCTTGGATACAGCCATTCTCACGCGATTTTGAAGCGGAAAGACGTCTTCCGACAATCTTTGCGCGTCGCGCTTCAGAGGGCAAACGCAAACGAAAGGTGGCGCACAATGTCTTTGTGAGCCAGAGGGTAGCTGATGCATGTGGCGTGAGCGTTAATTAATTGATTAATTGTGTGAAACAGACATCAATTAACTTTGCGTCAATGAGGGCGATGAGTATCCCCGACTGAGACGACGGCACGGAAAATCAACAAAGGCTTGGTTGAAATTTAGCGATTTTATTTCCATTACTCCTGCTCTGCAACACCTTCCTTGACGTTCGGTGCAAAACACCAAGTATTTCACGTTGGCAAATATCTCGAACGGTCTCCACGCACGCACATTTTCCGCAAGTGTCAAGCCGCGCAGTCGATACAAGTTAAAAACAGGATTTGAAATATATCGCACTATGAAGAATACGTTATTAGCGGATGGGCCGGCCCGTGGCGCTAATTCATGCCTAATAATACGAAAGCTCGGGCTCGATTCGGGCAATTTCGCGCAGTTTTAATATCGAATCAACCCCTCACCTAAAAGCGACCTCGGATGAAGGCTGGACGTTGTAGCGTGAACCGAACAGCTCGCGAATTCGCAGAAATCTCGTTGTTTGCGCTCAGCGCGGCGCTCTTTTGACGATGGCATGCGCGTACTGCCAGATGCGCTATTCGCGCGGATGATGCGGGACGTAAAGCGCTTCTTAAGAAGGTCTCTTGAAAGCAAGCTCACTCAAGCACGATGAGAAACATGTTTATTAATGAATTATTTACAAAGCGCGGCCGGCCCGGTCGCTCCAATAGCCGAAGAAGAAGCGTGCGCTTTTCGACAACGCAAAAATCTCTAGGCGGACAACAATTACAACAATCGACGAAACGCGGCGCGCTCGTGCGAGTGAGGGATCCCTCGGGATCCGATCATTTTGGTCGGTCGGCACTCCCCATCGGAGCGAAGTTGACGCGCGCGGGATCTCCTCGGCGAGAGTGCACGCGCGCGGCGCGCGCGAGAATGGGCTCTGAAAATAATAAAAATAAAATTTCCACCCTCGCGCCACGACGGAAATCCGCCGCGTCCGGCGTCGCGTCTCTCGCCGAGGGATGATACGGTTCTGTCGTTGAACTCGCGCGCTCGCGTGTTCAACCGCGGACGCGGAATCCGCGCTGATCAATGTCGCTCACTCCACGGCGCACTTCGTCGACCGCTTCAGCGATTCAGCGTGCACACATCGAATTAAAGATTCAATCGCGAATGTAGACAAGGGGAGCTCGTCGGTGACGCAGAGCAGTCCCCGTGCGCTACGCTTAATTATATAAAATATAATTAGTTAAACAATCAATCATAATATGTGTACATAACACTACAAATGATCTACGTGCTAAACATGTAAACTTAGACGGCATCCTCCGCTTTTGTACAATCGACATTAGAAAAGAACAATACAGCGATAGTATCGTAATGATAATAATAATAATAATAATAATGATAATAACATTAATAATATTAACTATAGCGTTTTTAATATAAAGGTAATATCTAATAAAGACTCTGCGTAGTAAATAATTTATATAAAAATTCTGGCGAACACTAAGAAATCGCACAAAGTTTGATTCTCGCATCACTCAAGATTTCTAACGCACGCAATTGGGCGCGCATACGTACACGCACACGCATATGCACACACATACGCAAGCAATTACATACAGTTGGTTGTTCTCCCTCGTTTTGTACATCTTTTACATACTCACGCACCTTTGTCACACTCTCGCATTCGCGCACGTGTCTCTCTTTTATCGCGCGTGTTTCTCACACACAAGACAGCTTAGCAGACTTTCGCCGAAGCATCGCTGGCGCTTGCTAATCTCTCTCCTTCGCGTCGCTTCCCTGTTCTCCGTCGATGAGTGCGAAAGCAACGTAACGAACTAAGGAAAAAGAAAGGAAAAATGATGTTCGACACGAGCAGCGCGAGCTCGCGCGCCTTCGTACCTGTGAGAACCCTTTGACTCCGAACGCAAAGCAGATAAAAGTTGCCAATTTAACGACAGACAGTCCTGGGGAACTGAAGGAAAGTGAGGAATTCAAAAACGGCCGAAACACGTGATTTTTATTCGCTGGCGTTCTCACAACTCGTGCGCATCGGCACAAAAGCGTCGCAAAGCGACACGTCTTGCACTAGAAGGCAAGAAAAGAAATAAGCAAAAAAGAAGAAAAAATCAATTCATCGCGAAACTACTTCGCCTCTCGAAAAAAATGCCAAACGGCACCGCTCTCGGAGGTTGAGTCCCTCGCGATATCTTCTTCCCCTCGTGCGTGAATTGGAGACCGATCGTCCTGATGCTAATGAATTCGTCGATGCAGTGACACGCGCTTCGCCCGTGTGAAAATTTGATCGGATCGTTTCCGTAAACGAATCTCTAAAGTTAAACTCAGTCACGTCAACTGATTCGCGCTTCTACTCTGGAAAGAAACGAATAACTAATTCTAGACGTTTGAGTCAAGAATCAATTAAACCTGAATTAACTTTAATGATCATTTACGGTCACATTCGGTGAATTCGGACGAGCTGCACTCGCGCTGATTTCCTTTCAAAGCTCGTGCCCACTTTCCGGCCTGTCACGCTTTCATTTCTTTCGTGTTTCTGTCAGACGGCACTTTCTCCCACCCGAATTGGCGAACCGTTTCCCGAAATCGGCAAATAGGCCCGCGCATAGCGCAATTAGGCGTAGTTCAGGCGTGAGCAGTGTATTTCCGCGAGGAGCTGACCGTTTCCTCCGTTTTTCCTCTCAGCTTTCTCCACGAGGCGTAAGCTCGTCCCACAGCGGGACGTTCTCCATGGGGCTCGACGCTTTTTCCGTCTTTCTTCTCTCTCCCTTTCTTTTTCTACCTCACCCCTTTATGTTCCTCTCTTTCTTTTTTTTCTAACTACCAGCCATAAATCCTAACGGAGTACTCTAATATAATATACATTTACATATATATATATTTATATATTTATATATATAATAGCCAATACAAATATCACATGTGATCACCTACTGCGCCCGTCACACGAGCGTACTCGCTACACCTTGTACAAAACGTCGAGTCTTCGAAGTAAATCAGCGTGTTCCGACCTTTGACAGTCGCGGTGAGCGATTAGTCTCAACTTCAGAAGGATGTTCCTCTCTCACGTTTTTCTCCTTTTTTAAAATTAATTTTTTTTGTTATTTTCCATTTTTTTTAAATGTAGTCTGCATTTTATCGTCGCGGGGACAATCAGGTTCCTAGAATCGTATACAATACGTTTTCGCGTGTTCACGTTTCGCGCTCTCCGCGAGACGTCTGTTGCGGCTATGCGATTTCCCTTTGGCTGATACATCTGACATTCGCTCCGTAGCATGAGGCTCTCGCTGAATGGCTAAATTCAAAAAAACACGTACAATCCGCATCATGATCGAGAAGATTCGAGTTGACAGGCTCAAGCTTTTGTGCACGTATCTTTTGCGATCGACACGTGCGAATCAATTCATGGCACGGAGCATTGGTTTATGCAAGATGCCCCGTATGGGGTACAGAAGCGGATACTTTCCGAAAGGAGAGTGGAAAACGTTCGTAGAGAGCCCCACGAAATGCAATGCAGAATGAACGCCCGTTTTTTCATCAAGGTCCATTCGATAGTCTCGCGACTTCTCGAAGATGATGATGATGAGGTGTTACAGAGCAAAAAGTGTGAGATATCGCGAGTGGAAAGCTCGTTTGTTAATTATGGCGGAATGCACACGAGTTTTCAACAACTCACTAGCGTAATGACATGTTTTCGTTGTCGCGTCTCTTATACTGAATAAGTATGGCAGAAAAATAATACTGGAGAATAACGTATGCAGGCGGTCGTCGCCCACCTCGACGGAAACCTCGAGAAGCGGTAATATACGGAGAAGAAGAAAAAGACGAAGAAAAAGAAGAAATGACGCCAAGAGAAAGGAGCGACGGCTGCGCAAGCGCGTTCTTTATTACAATCGTGTACCTCAGCGGCAAAGAAGCTGCGATATTTTACAAGAATTCCTATCGCTTCACATCTCGCACTCTCCCGTTTCCTTTCCTTTTGCACGTCTTATCTCGTAGTACAAAATACTTCCTTAAAGATTTCCTCCACATCTCTCCGCGTGCTCAAGATCATACGTAATAAAGATCACATTATCATAATATATTAATATGCACAGTTATATAAATAGAAATGTATACACAACACGAGGTACAGAACTCTGGAAAAATGATTTTCGCCGATCTCCACTTGTCCCTCACTTTCACGTGACTTTCCTCTCGTTCTTTCTCACTCGCTTCCTGCTGCAGCAACGTTCTTCGCTCCCTCAAGAATCATCCCGGCATACATTTTCATTCGCACCGCCTCCCGTCGCACACTCGTTGCACTCGCACGCATACGTCTCACGTCACACATACACACACACATACACGAAGAAACGTCAATAATCATCGACAGTAAATCCCGGCTAAAACATAGAACGCCGTCGCATGCCTGTATAAAATTCCTAAAAATACTATATCCTACCATGAATTGTGTTGCTGGATGACATTAGTGACTGTGACTGCGGTGACTGTCCGTTGGCTCATTTCCTTCCGTTCTCCTTTTCGATGCCCGACGTCTCGCGCTTGCGAGGGAGGAGCTTTCACCCCCGATGCCCTCATTCGCGTCATCATCCGCGTGTATCTTTGACTTCTGCATCGCGCAAGCATCAGGAATTGCATTCGAAATCGAGGAGATTTTATTCGCGCTGATCGGGAGCGATCGAAGCTCGGGAATCGAGCATCAACCAAAAATCTCTTGCCTCTGCGCTTGTTCTTAGGCCCAAGAATCATCGCCCGCGCCCGGTTGGTGTCTACTGATTGGCTGTGTCTTGTGAGATGTGTTTCCTTTAGTCTACTTCTTTTTGTTTTTTTTTGGTTGTTTTTAAAGGATCGCATTTGTATCCCTTTTTTCCTCTCGAATCGATTTTCGAATTCTCTCGCTGTCTCTCGTTTGTCCCTGTGCCTCTATTCTTTTTTCGTTCTGAACATCAGAACGTGTGGGTGTATTCGACTGTCTCCGGATTCTTTCTTAATCTCGGCGGACCTCGTATTGTGTATCTGTGTGACTGTATGCGCGCTTAATGGTTTGTAGAAACGCTGGTACCATGGTACCATAGTTTAGAAAACGTCTCGGAATTGCAAGCCGCGCACCTGTGTTCCCGAGTATTTCAACGAGTGTATTGTGTACGTATACGTGTATACGTGTGCGTATATGTATGTATATATGCATGTTATATGTACATCATGGTACATGAAATAGAGACACGGAGAAGGACGGACGCCTCTTAATACACTGCGTCCTTGATTTTGTTTATTTAACTCGTTGCACGATTTTTACAAGTCTTTAAATGCCAAAGGTCACTTTTTAAAAATATAAGTTATATCATCTCTTCTTTTGTCTTTCGCCCTTGCGCATCTCGTCTCTCTCTCTCTCTCTCTTTCTCTCATGCACTTTCATTCTAGTTTCATTCGCATTCATTCATTGTCACCTGTGTATTCGTATTCACTTTCATCATTTCTTTCTCGCTTTTTTTATCCAGCTTTCTTTCTCCACGTCTTTCGCTCCCATTCTCTCTCGCTTTCTCTCTCTGTCTTTCTTTCCTTTCTCCCTCTCTCGCTGTTCTTTTTAAGTCTTTCCTCATAAAATCTTGTATCAGTAGTATTCATTTTCTTCATTATTTATTTAACTCTTTTTTTTCTAACGAGGAAATTCCCCAAAAATAATATTAATTCTATCAGTTCGGTTATCAGTGTAGCGTTTTAAATGCATATTTGACAATGCATGACGTCCGCCGCAATGAAAATGAATAAATTGATGAGTTGATCTGGCTTTAGAAATAACTCAATATTTCCAATATAGATGTGAAAATATGAAAAATGTAAAAAAAGAAACTCAACATAATTCGTAACAGAAATAAAAATGTTTTTCGTGTACGAAAAATGCTGGTAGATCGATAAAATGATGATAAATACTGAAGAAAAAAGAAACGCACAAGAAAAAAATTATAGCGGCGATATTGCAGACGTCCTGAATTGTATCAAATCGACCATTAATACTTCTTCTTTCTCGTAACTTTATAGTAGTAGCATCAAATTCTTTTCTTTCCAGCTCGTACGGATAAGTTTCTTTGAAATTTCCGTGGTTAGTTATACAGCGTCGCGCTCATCGCAGTGCCCTGTTGCCGCAAGTATATTTGTTATTTATCATTAATATTATTATTATAAAAGGGAGCTCTTCACACTCTTCTCTCTTTCAGCTCACGTTCCGTTCGCAATACGCTCATTTCGCACCGAAATCTCGGGTAGGAGGGGGGAGAAGGGGCATTTATATTATACAAATTTCGCACAACTCGATCGATGTTGCTTGTTCGTTTTGTTAAACTTCTTTTTCTTTTCGATTCGTTCTCTTTGCTTGTTTTTTACGCGAAGCTAATCTAACACGAATCGCGCTGTTTCATACGCTTGCTCTTGCTGTCACTCTCATCTTTTCTCTCTCTCACGCTCTCTCTTTCTCTCTCGCATTCTCGCATCCTCGCATCCTCTCTCTTTCTTTTAAAGTCGTGTAATTTACAATTACTATACAACATGACTGAAAATACCTTAGACCACAATAATACAATTATAATCGTACTGCGTGTTTTTTAATTTTTTTATTACCACTTAATTTTATGTATGCTTTTATTTTTTTATTTCTTAGTGTTTGTCTCGTTTTTTCCTTGTACGCGAGTATCATAAAACACTTATGTTCACTTATCGTACCTCGTACAACGATACTGCTTCTCCTAATATTCCTTAAAATTTTTTCTTAGGTACTTACATCTCTATACCTATGTATAACCATGTAGCTACATACATATATACATACATACATATACATATGTACATATGTATGTATGTATAATACTCTTTCTATCTGCCTCAAGCACTCCTGGGCGCACACGCTCTATCCTCGTTCGTCGATCTATTCATCTGTCTATCTAAGTGCCTATCTAACGATTTTGCTAACCATCTACCTATCTAAACGTCTAGCTACTTTTTTATTCAACATACCCGCACTTCTCTCTCTCTTTCTCGTCCCGTTCCTCGATTATTCGCACAATCGCGCGTTTGCTACCGACCTCGCTTTAAGACAACGTCGTTCGTTTAGCGATGCATCTACGGAACTCATCGGTCACCTCGATCGGAAATACTCGTGACACGATAGAGATCTTTCAGCGGGACAGAGTCCTCCCCCTTTGCGGTTTCGACTCGTCACCCCCTTGCCCATCACTACGTGCCTAAATACGAACCCAGCGTTTGGAGGTGCACGAGCTCGAGAGCAAATAATATATGCGTGGACCCTGATCCCCTAACAAGAACCGAAGTAGCAGCCATTATCTCCTGTTACTTTCGTTTCGACGGCGTGGAATTTAACGAGAGATCGTCGAGGCCAAAGACGAGATATCGCGTTTTCTCCCCTTCCTTCCTCTGTTTCGCGCGGTCGTTTCGCTTCTCTTGTACTCTCCCGCGTACTTGTTTAGTTCTACATCACGCTCGTCGGAAAAAAAGATCGGGGTTGGGGTGAGTGAGGGGGTTGGGTTTCGGGGGGTATGATGTCGCAAACCGCGACCACATTATCCGAATATGGCTATCAAAAAGACGTCCGGCCGCCACGGCCATTATATCCTAAAACTGTAAATGCTACATATATATATTTATTTATAATTAATCGTGAACATGGTAACAAATAATGAAACATTGAAAAAATTGCACAATATACAAACTCAGTGTTCCTTCTGTCTCTACTACCCTTGGATTCCTCACCTTTCAGGTTCGGAATACCCGTGGAAAAAATTGCACACTCGCATACCCTACTTCGCGATGCACTCACATGCACGCGCTCCGCGCAGGCATCACACAGTCGTACGATCTTTTTCTTTCGTTCTCTCTTTCTCTCCCTCCCTCCCTCTCTCTTTCTCTCGTTCTTTCTTACACATTTTCTCACACATACTCTTGCACAAATTGTGCCCGGCATTTGTCAGTCGGGCTTACTCAATAGGTACGGTATCTTTATGTTCTACGTGCGTATCAATTAATTTATTTGGCCACTGAACATTTAAAATTTAGTTATTTCTCGTTTCTCATCTCCTTGGCTATTTGCCTTTATCTTTCTCTCTCTCGCATCTCTCGATAAGATTAATCTTCTTGAAGTCTCCTGCTTCCCTCGTGTTGACGGTCGCGCGCGCTGCAACGACGTCGATCTCTCTCATGCTCCCTGTTGCTTTTCGATATCGTCGCGCATAATATATTGCATATCGCAATGTCGGGATCGTCCTTGTATGGATCGAACGAGACGAGCAATTTCATTGATGTGCGTTGGAGGATTAACGCGCTCGCGGATACAAATTGATAAGTGTTGATCATGCCCGAGGCAGGGAACCGCTCGTGAGATGTTCAGCGGAAGAGTGCACGAAGATCTTATATGAATTATTATATTTGTCCATGTACTTCTTTATCTATATTATTTCCATGCGTATGACGAGAATATTAACCAAAATATATATATATGTGTGTGTGTGTGTGTGTGTGTATCATTTTTGTGTGTATTCTGCTTCCGAGTTTTTCGCGACGTTTTCCGAGTTGCTTCGGCGAGCGATTCCCCCGCTCGCGTACGTTCCGAATAATGCACATGTCGAAGAGAAATCACGAGAGGAAAAAGTCTTCCACGCTTTCCGCATGTAGAATTCGGAAGAATTCTTCCTTTCGTCGAAAGAAAAAATGACCACGTCGACGATTACGATCGAGTGACTATCTACAAGAGCAAAATGCAAAACTAACAAAACTGATAAAAAAATCAGCAGCAATAAGGAGCGAAGCAAGACGGTTAACTCTCGCAACATTCGGGAATTTCTTCATGAGCTTTCGACCAATCAGCGGCGATCCGCGTTGTAATTCGTACTGTAAATTCGAGATTAGCACCCGGCACGGTAAATCCCGTTGCCGTCGAAACTGGTCGAAATCACGTATCCAATTACTACGCGTCGCGTCCGCTTCGACTCTCCTCGCTACATTATAGCGCTGATTCCGCTCGCATCGAGAGATCGTCCGGAGTGCCACGAGTACTGCGCGCACGCGCGTGCGATTTCAGTTGCGAGTTCTGCCTCGCGAAGCTCCCGAAGAGAAGCAAAGGAAAAGGAAATACGTTTGGCACCGACAGTTTGCATTATTGTCCTTGCGAAAGCTACGATTCGTTTCTTTTTCTCTAGTTTTCGGTGCACGCGCGACTGCGCTCGCGGCGACACCCGACGCGCGTCTCGACGCGGCAGATGTGACGCGACGATCGTCGATTTAATCGCTTCAGAAAGAGACTGATAACTTATGATAATTTAAATCGTGCCGTAAAGAGGGATTTTATTTGGCAATACAATTTAATCTCGCGAATGCGCGTCCGCACCCGGCGCGCTTCGATGACGATTTGAGGAGCGGCGAGATATTTTAGGCTCTCTCCGGTCAGCATCCCGCTTCTGGTTTCCCGGGGGACCAAAGTCGCAGCTTGAGATCCTCGACGGTAGCGCTGTGATCTTAGAATGTAAAGAATTGGCAGTGATTGACGTCTCTCATGCGTGCGAGACTTCCCGGGTGACTTTCTGGTCCAGATATCTCCAAACTCCATGCGGAGGGCACCACGCGGCCTCCTCGCTCGAATCATTGCTGACCGATCGATGACTCCGTCTCCTCAAATCAGTCAGTTGAAGGTTCGTTACTCGCTGTTTCCGCTTCGGGGTCCTCCAAAAGGATCGTCGTTGATTGCTCACTGCTCTCGCTCCTGGTCGTTGACACAATTTGAGGGAAAAGCGCACGCGTGACTCTTTGGACACCGACAAGATGCCGCATTCTAAGCATATCATTCGCGATTGCTCTTCACGTTTCCTTCAAATAGTCTCAAATAGCAAACTCGATCTTTGCTCGCTCCCCGAAGCGACGTCTCGCTGATCATCAATCTTCTCAAGAGCACAAATTCCCATGTCGATGACAGAGTCCGACGTCTCATCGCGACCACCTGATGCAGCCACTTCCGCGAGATCTCCGCTGATGTGTCTGTTCATCAAGATAGATCCTCGATCGTCGATTCCCTTCCATTTGCAGCGCGCTGCTGAGATGACTCCCGGAAGATGCTGGATCGCGTGAATCTCCGCGCAGGTCCCCGACGAAGATCTCGCGATCTTCACGAGGAAGAAGTCCCGGTGGTCCCGAGCGCGGCATGCGACACCCGGCCGGGACCGTTCGCGGAGACGATTGATTACACGTGTCTCTTCATGTGGAGGGCTAGGTGGTCGCTGCGGGAAAAGCATCGGTCGCAATGCCGGCACTTGAACGGCTTCGCACCGGTGTGCTTGCGGTAATGGCGTGTCAATTCGTCCGAACGCGCGAATCGCCACTCGCAGCCCTCCCAGCTGCACTTGTACGGCTTCTCCCCTGAAACAGAGAAGACAGGAAAGACCCGTTAGCAGATTAACAGTACCGACGTTTGATCCTGCCGCGATGATCGCTGTAACAGAGATTACAATAGAGCTACAGATCAATATATATATATATATATATATATATATATATATATATACATATATGTGTGTAAATATACGGATTAATATGTGTACATGTCCATTCTGCACTCTGCGGATTCAATTAGATGAACGTTGAGCTGGACTCGCTGCAAATCGCATTTGTCCAGCTGCAACAAACAGCCATTGTCAAGCGGCGAGCATTTGCGCGCGGCATTTGGCATTGGATAATGTCCGCTCCACGTAGACGATAAGCGAAATCGCGAAGTGTTGACCTTCGTACTTGAGAAAGCTCGTTCATTCAACGTTACGATCGCGACACCAGAGGGGTACTCCTTGATCGCGAAGCAGTAAACGTAAACGCGATAGGCATAAGCCTGCGTAGCAAACGCGATTCAATAGATCTCCGCGGGATAATACGAGGATTGGACGTTATTATCCCCCTAAACAGGCTATCAAAGACAATGAGTAGTATCTGACGTCGTTAACGGTGGCGAAACGCCGTTCGAATCCACGCCCGGTTGCTGTCGGGCACAATGGCAACAACAGCGCGGCGACACGATACACAAATCCCCGCGTCGCATCGCAAATCCGAAGTAATCTCTCGGGGATTGTCACGCGGCGATTGAATCCGGTTTAAAAACCCGCGTAAAACCGAAATTTGCGACGCCGATCCATCCATCCATCTATCCATCCATCCATCCGTCCGTCCGTCCATCGGCACTGACTCGCGCGCGACACGTGAGAAAAAAGGGACCAGACGCGAAAAACGCAACACATTTATTGAAGAGGAAAAAAAAGAGGAAGGAAGATAGAGGAAGAGAGAGAGAGGCCGTGTTATTAAATCCGTAAATAATCTATTCGGCGATATAGAAGGCGGCTGACGTTGATGAGGCCATGGCGGAGAAGAGACAATGCGAGGTCACCACCTGTGGCGCAATGTTAGCGAGCTTAACAAGCCGAGGGAGTTCGCGGCGTGGAAAGAGAAGCGGGAGTTGCAGCGGAGGGGTTGAATCGAAGGCCGCGGCAACGACTGCGAACCCCATACTGAATCACAGTGGCTGCGTAGGTGGGAAGGGGCGACTGGCGTTGCGCCGCCCTCGCCGATGTATCGCGACTCATCGACCCCGCGGTAACAAACGATTCCCGACCCCTTTATGAATTGTAACGCAAGCATCATCTTTCGTTTGATTCTTGATTACGTGTGCTTGATTACGATATTGTTCTTGATTCAATTCCGCAATCCGTTCTTATACGAATCAGCGCGATGGTCGCGTATGAATAAATTATGCTATTTTTAGAGCGTTGGTTTGTGGTAAAAAATATTATTAAATGTTTATCATATAGACTTTAATTCTTGTGGTTATTAATTACGAATGTATTGAATGTACGTCGAACATACATAGATTCTACAGTATTAGCTATTTTTCTTTTTGTATTACCATTTTGACTCAATAAATCATTCAATTTAATTAAAAACTGCAATAATCATTGCATTTTATACTGCGATAATCAGTAGGAAAGTAGATCATCTCTATTCAATAAGTCCCGAGAGGCAATGGAAAACTATGGCCCGCGCAAAAAAAAGGTTACAAGGGCGAAGGCCTTGTCTCACCTTGATTTAAACTTTCGGAGTATCCGTGCAGACGTGTCGCTTGTCGCGATCTAGATATGTCCGTTGTAAAGTACCTTGAGCTCGCACTGAAATACGATCTTCTATTACTTTTGTCAAGGCACGAAATTTGTCGCGCATATCCGACTGCATCTAGGAACTGATGCGCGAGTATATTTCACAACACCGCCGTCGAGATAAAAGTAATATAAATGTGTGCATAAAACCCCAGAGAGGAACGTTTAACACATCGCCCACCCCCCTGCGCGGCTTTCATAAATCCGAAAAAGAGGCGGAATTCTCGGCTTCGCAAAGTGCTGTTTTTAGATTGCCGTGCGTCTGTTTGCGTGAGTTGCGCGGAAAGCACGATTTTACTTTTAAAAAGAGATGTTTTGATTTTAATATACTTTTCTTAATAATATATATTCGCACTTAATAACATATACACACAAGAGCTTTTCTTTATATTAAAAAATTTCGAGAAACGGCGCGCGCTTGTTTTGTTCCAGTATAATTTTGAAATATTGCGTTTTTTCATCTGCGTAACACTACGCTTGGAGGAGCAGATGTAATCATGTTGCACCAGACTGCATCATGTATTAAAACTTCTAACGAAGAAACTTTGTAGAATTAACACCGTCATCAATTAACGAATTATATTACTACTGTTTTTATCACACACGTAACGATGAATACATATTCCTATTTATTACAAAGATTTATAAAATTACAATAATTAATAAGTAAAGCAATAATGCATAATCGTAAGTTTTGTTCGCATTTCCGAGATGATCATATTCACCGAAAGATATACATAGAACTGATCGAAACCTTCCACGTGTTTCTTTTACTACGCAGTCACGACGACTAGTGCGACTGACGTCTTTCCAAACGACGAGCTCAATGTCCTCGTGCGACGAGGGGCAAAGGGAAAAAAGGAATTTACTTCGCGGTTCGGCCTTTCCAAGTTGTTCTGAGAAGGTACCGGCGCGAGATCCCCTCTTTTCCAGCGAGTTTCACATCCCCCGGTGGGAGGTGACGGCGACAAATCCAGCCGGGACGTGGCGACGCATAACCAAATCCGTCCGCTTCCCGTCACTCCCCTACCTGCATCCCTCGCCACCCCCGAGAGCGCGGCTGTTTCCGGCGCCTCCGCCACCAACACCCAACATTCTGGGGAGAGGCCGCGACTTTCCCCGAAAAATACGGCACACGTACTTGACGTACCTCACGCCGTACATGTCGGTCTCACCCACCCACCCTCCTGCCTCGCCATCCCATCGCGTTTCGGGAAAACCAACCCCGGGATACCGTTCCCTCACTTTGCAACTCAGCTAGAGAAATGGCGACACGAATGTGTCTGGGGGTCTCCTTCGCGAGGGCGGGAATTGCGGGCTCGCGTCGGAAGGAAATTCCGGGAGCGATAAGAATAAACCGCGGCGGAGAGGAAGGTGCCGGGCGGCGTATGTATTACAAGCGGCCCGGTTGGTGGTGAGAAAAATCGTCGCCGACTCCACGGACTGTTGGATCGCCGTTTCGATACTCTCGAGAGAAGAATGGCTTCGCATCGTGTATGCATGCGCGCGGTATTTATTGTACCCGTCTGTATCGAATAAGAAGAAGCAGCAACTAACATACTTTATTTATTTGAAGTGTATTCTTAATTATTCCACGCGGCAACAAATTAGAAATTAACGAAACTACGTCGTACTAGTTACGTCCAGATCTAATATTACCAGAGCCGGTACCGAAAGTCGGAATATATCTTCGAAAGTGACAAGAATCCTTACTGTACGATAACGAAGAGCTATACCAATCCAGATGAAACAATTTTAACTGAAGCCATCGAAGAATCGAAACTCAAATTCACGCGCGTACTCGGGTCGGAAATAACGCAATTTCTAAAAAATCTCGCGCGCGTGTGCGCGTGCGCTCGCACCCCCTAATGTTCGATTCGGAGCGAATTAAATTTCGCGTAGCCATGGCGACCATGGCGTAACGCTTTACACGACCGCAGGCGTTATCGCCAACGCGTGCCCCTTCCGGTCCGGTCCGTCGGTTCGGCGCGCATGAGCGTATCGTGGTGAGGGGGTTGTCCACGTCGGGGTACACGCGAAACGACATGTACGTGCAGCGGGCATTGCGCATTTTATCGCCGCATAATGGCCTCCCGGCGGTTCGTTACCACCTACGTAATAAAGCCATATTAAACAAGACGGCTTAACGCGTTAACTCGCCCCTCGCCCCGTCCCCCTCCCCGTCCGGCCACCCTCTCGTCGCTTTCGCGCGCGTCGACAACGAACGTTGCTAAACGACACGATATGGAAAATCTCTCGCATCCTCGCCGCTCCTGGGTACTTTTTAAGCGCGCATCAGGGCGCATTTACCCCTCGGATGTCCCCTCGTTGCGCCCCCGCCTTCCCTCGTCGTGCCGATAGCGAGAGGATGAATTTATGGAAATCCGTTCCTACAGCGATGGAAAATTGCACATTGAGCGTATCGATTTATGTCTTATTTCACGAATGTGCCTCTCGCTCTTGCATTAAATCCTTTAATCATTATTAATTAGTGTACACGTGCACCTCATCTAGTTTAAAAAGAGGATCAGACAAGTACATACCAAAACCAGAATGTATTAAATAACTATTCACTTCTGGTGCCTGTGCGCAGGAAATATTTTTCCATGCAGGATTATACATAATTTGTGAGAGAGAAGGATATTCATTTTTGAACACGCATATTTGCGGCGATGCGTGCGGAAATTGTTGTAAAACAATTACGCTTGGCGTTATTATGGTAGCTGTTTTGGCGCATTTGCCAGTTTTCGTTCGGGTGTGAGCGCCCGCGCGGCGTTAAACGTTAAATCGTTAATTTACGCCGGCATATAATAGATTTAGATGCGCGTTGCGATTTCAGGCGTTTGCATGCCGCGTTATTCATGAGCGTTGCGAAACTAATGCGATTAGTTTATACTTCGCGCGAAACGCATAATATATTAGACATTGTTTGCCGTGAGTATCGCATAAAATAACCCGCAGCTTCGATCGACGGAGTACATCAGAATTCCGGCGGAGCGGTATGTAATGCAATTACGGGGTCCAGCTCTTGGAAGAGGTCGTTTCGCCCCGTTTTGATAAGTGGCTCCCGCATGAGATTTGAGCGAAATTGTTATTGCGTAGAGAGAACAATGTGCACGCTCCGGTAATCCGCGTTTTATTATCGCATAATGACCTGCCGTTGTCGACGGTGCTTTACCATTTCTACGTAATAGGACGATATTAAACAAGACGACTTAACTCTGAAATCCGCCCTCTAGCACACATTCTTTCTCGCCTCTCCGCTTCTGCAATTTCTCATCCTCGTCTCATCAATTCTCATCATAATGAATAAATGATGATTCCTCAACGAAATCCTTGACGGTTGTTTAGTCGCAATACTGACAAAGGTAAATGACGTCGTCAATGCAATTTGCCACAAGTTTGCAACTACAATAATAATATAGATATCAACCTAATCAAATTTAACATGTAATTGATGTAGTTTATTTCACAATGTCTTGTGCAACATTAAGGAACTCCTTGTTGCAAGTTAGATGATCTTTATGGATATGAAAATCCCGAGATCTGTCACTAAAATTGCCAGGCAGCGCACGTTACCCTGGCGTTGCCAATAAACATTATTTCGCGTAGAATGGCCTGTCAGGAAACATGCAAAAATATCGACCTTTAAGCTTTGCATGTAAACGAGCCGGAATACCGAATCGTCCTAAGGCTAAAAACGCGGCACGCTCGCGTGCTCGTGAATAACGAAGTTAGCGTCGTCGCGCCTTATACGGTATGCCGGGACGTCCTTTCCGGCGGAAGGGCGATTTTTCTACGTCCTCCCTCTGCCAAGGACGGCGACGTCACACCGACGGGGGTCCGGGCGGCGGGTCGGTATTGCGTCGATATGTCAGTCCGTCCTGGCAACGTGTGCCCGTCGTCTTTGCATTTTATTAAGTCCGCCGCCGGCGAGGATGTATAGGGTACCTTCTGTCATGTCGCCGAGGGATAGGACAACCGGAATTTATGGCCGAGGATTCCGCCCCCGAGTCCGCCTTTTACATCCGAGGACATTTTGCGCGAAAACGTTTCGGCGAATAGCGCGCGTCTAATACCGGAGGCCATCGCGAGCAGCCGCGTGACGGATCGCTCGAGGGGGCCGGCCGACTCGAGATTTTCCTCGAGGATCCCGTCGGCAAGGCTGCGTCGTGAGACTCGCGATATCATCGTGCAAAGCGTCAATTTGCTGCGATGCTCATTATCGGCGAGTTTAACGAGAAACACGCGTCGTTCAAATCAATGATCGCTTTTTGCATTATCAAGTCGAAAAGCAAAAATGTGCAATAATTATGACATGTTCGGAGTGCTTTATTACATTTGTTAGAATACAGCATTTTACAGGAGGTTTGTATAATGAAAGTTAAATGTTCATCGTGTGTATGAGAATGTATCAATGTATTATTAATGTATCAACACGTGTTTCACGGACTTTTACAAGCAGACAATGACTTGAATTTCAGTTTTAGGAGGAAATATCTTGAAAATTCACTTTTTAGAACGGGATGGTCGTCACCGCGAGCACAAAAAGAAAGAAGAACGCTGTCTTCGGAGAAATATCGTACGCTATAAAAGAGGAAATGCAGAGTATCTCTTTTACAAAAAGATTTTGCTTCATGCCCCCTGGGAAGGAAGATACGATTTTCTGGCACCGCCAGCATAGTACTCGTACTTTACATTAGTCGCTTTTATGCACCTCGCGTTTCGCGTGCAATCTGAAGAATTCCTCGTAGTGACGCGTATCAAATTACGAGACGTATTACACCCGTTCCTCTTTCGCATACCGAATTTCGGTGGAGCATCGTTTTTTCCCTCTTTTCTTTTATTCCGCTTTTTTTTACAAGACAAGACAAGAATAGAAATCCCCCCGTTGTCGGAATGAAAAACGCTGGGAGTAAGAAAGAGAGGGATTTCCTTTCAAGAAATATCGTGTGCTATAAAGGAGGAGATACGCTTGTACCTTATTCACAAAAAGATTTTCATTGCCCCCGCCGGCAAAGGAGATGAGATTTTCTGATAGTGCGGCGTTGCCCTGCATATTCAAAGACGTTCCTCGCGCACGAATCTTTCGGTCTCTAATGGCGCGGATCGCACGGCGCGTTTGCGGAAATACGATCGAAGGTGATCGCTAAAAGTGCCCCGCTCGAATAGCAAACAAGGCGCAATCCCCTGTAACAGCGATCTCTGAAAAACGACGAATATCTGAAAAAATCTGAGAGACAAAAGTATCGCCGATGCCACGAGCATGACGGAATGCACGGTCGATTTTTTACCACGGACGAAAATACGCGTCGTGAATTTCTGCGCGATTAGAGTACCAAATTCTGCCTTACGTCCGAAAGTATTTGGCACGGTGGAAAGTTTGTCGTTGTGAACGCGCCCAATATATCAGAGGATATCCTACAGGACCCGCGTGATAGATCGTGGTGCGAGGGACGACTAGACGCACCCCCGACGAGCAGAAAAAGATCCGCGGAAAACAACGCAGTTATCCCTACCCGCGCTACAAGGGGGATAGTGGTTTTATTTTTTTTCGACATTCCACTTTACCGAGAGTGGCCTCCCCCCCGAGGCTCGTGCGGGGTCCGACGAGATGTTACGAAGCGCGATATCGCGTCGTACTCTCAGTTTTGAACAGCCGGATTTCGCGAACGACATTCTTTTTGCCGGTACAAGATAGCGCGCCGTAGAAATGATAAATGAGAGATCTCCTCCGGAAGCATCGCACCGTGAAAACTGCTGTGCGATCTCGCTCGTGGAACCAGACGCGGTAATATAAAAAAATATATAGATACTTGTGCACGTCGAGGATTATTCACGCATTTTTCAGTGAGCTGTTATTCACTTATTCTGCGTTGTTTTATTTTACGACGGCGTGTGACTCACAATTACGTGTGAGAATTGAAATAATAAATTAGAACATTTATAATGTATCGTCATTCACATATCCTGATTCTTGTATATCGTGCTGTTTTCCCTGCTGAATTATTCAACGAGAGCGTTCTTGGTGATGATCATTATGATCGTTTTCCACTAGAAAATCACAAAAACCTAACGCCGAAAGATAACACTAGAGTAACATCCATCAAAAGTGTCGTGATATACGCGCTTCACGCAAGAGTCGCGACGTTCTTCAGACTCTCACCTTTCACTACCACGTCGGCATGATGCATGCATAGAAGATTTTCATCGTCATGTCGCGAAACCGCCAGATATCTACCTCTTGCGTTTCGCGTGTTGCAAAGTGCGGTTTCGCCGTCAACTGGGGTCGGAACTTCGACGACGTTTCCAATTGTTTGCAGTACACAAACCCCGGCAGGCGGATCCAACTTTGGCGCGATCATGTGTTCCGAACAGTGCCCGGGGTGCGAATCGACGTGTACACGTGCACGCGATATTGAGAGGATTCGCTCGAGGCAAAACGCATTACAATATGCGATATCCAAACTGCGTAAATAGTTCGTAAGTAATCGAGATTATCGGCGAGGAATAATCCGCGCGATCAACTGATGCGGATTTCGGTACGTTGCAGTTTGTTGCATGAGAATCTAAGCGAACGCGCTGCCAAAGTATCGTCGGTAGCGACCTGCCAATTTCGCTGAAACATTCAACGCGAATGTAACGCGAAAATACATCGCGGCGGATGTATGTGCTGCACAATGCCCGTGCAATAACAGGATTCCCGCTGGTGTTCTTTTGTCGGCGCGCGATTGAGACTCGCCGGCAAGTTCTCGTGAATCATGAACGAGATTCCTGAAAATAAATCCCGGAGAGCTGGTCCGTTCCAGCGTGCATCGCGTATCGCGCAACCCTTTGAAGAATCGCGAAGCATTTTATCACCGCGGCTACTCGAATTACACGCATTAAGTAATCGATTAGCTCCCTTCGGCGTACCCATAACGGTCGTTCCATCGACCACCCCCGACCGCGGCGCGGAAACGCACTCCGATATAAAATGGACGACTTTCTCCGCATAATTAATCCCGCCGAGTCCCCGCAGCGGGGCAGCTAATTTTCGCGTATCCGCACGCGATTTTCCAGCTGCGGAAATCAATGGCTGCTGTATGCATGTCGCGTTGGGGCGTCGCGCGGCACGCCGACAAACGTATCCAAGATTTAACGTCGACGCAAAGGACGGCAGGAGGGATAGAAGGGGGAGATCGCTCACAGCCGCAGGCGCCTGCGGTCTCTCGCGAGGGGGAAACTTGGGAGATGCAGCTGAGACTTGGAGCTTGCGGTTAAACGTAAGAGGAGACGTGCTCAATCGCGCAGATGCACTTGGCTCGTATGACTACGACGACGACGACGACGCCAACAACGACGACGACGGCGACGATGGCGACGACAAGACGAAGAAGGCGAGCGGGTGGCCGCCCGGCTCGGTTTCTCGAACCATTATTTACGAATCGCATTACCACGATGTACCGCGACCAGAAACTTTTAGTAATGGAGCGCGGCTCGACGACGTGCTGCTCTCCCCGGTCCTCCCCCGCGAATCGCCCCTCGTCTCTCCAAATCAATGTACCGACAAATTTCGGATTACTGTCGCGACGTCGTTCCCGCGGGTCGACGAAAAATAGCAGGCTTTTTCGTGTGCAAGACAACACCATCATCATCATCGATGCATCGATCACGCGACCGGGATGCCGGTCTGGCACATACGTATCGCCGTGTATACGTATTAAATGAAGTCAGTATGTACACATTAACACGTTAATGGTTGTTTCGATATCGTACGAATTATTTTTATCTGTTGCGGATTTATGCAAACCCGGAATTTTATGTATGATCAATTTTAATCGAGTCCTCTCTCCACGATATCACAGTTGACATTTTAATAATCAAACGTGAGTTACGCGTTTCACGTCGCCTCTACGAACGCGGCAACGTATTCGCGATCGGTGTGAAATAAGAGAAGTGGAAGAGGCAAGGAGTAGCACAACGGCAATTGATTGCAGGAGAGATGCATCTCCCGCACAAGCACTGGCGACACTCAAGGAAGTTCGTTTCTCCGCTTCCGAAATTTATTTCTTGCTTCATCGTAATGTTTTAGCTGGGCGATTGCATCGCTCGTTTCTTTCGCGCGCCGGCCCGTTCGCCAAGTATAAATCACGAATATCCGTTTGTGCGGAAATGCGCTGGATTTATGGTTGATTCGATTATACACCGCGCTCTCCTCGGCGCGAGATAAACCCCCACGGTTCCCCATTGTTCGCGGATACACCGACGCGCGTATCTCAGGAAACGCAAAGAAGTAAGTAATGCATATAAGCAGACTGTTTTCGACAGCGCGGATTCATCGTCGCGGAGCTACGTTGATAAATAAGCTCGCAGAACCGCGCCGCCGCTCGTTCCATTCTTCGTTTGATTTAAGATCGCGGGAAGCTGTACGTCTCAAAAGCGCTCTCATGCTGAATTATTATACTTTGGCTGACCCACTTCCGATCCCCGTATACACGCGTAATCTCGGTTTTCTTTTAGCGACTGCAACTGCCTCCCCTGTGCCCCTCGAGCCGTTAAAGCGGAGTTTCCAATTGCGCGAAAATACGTATGCACAGATCGCCTTTCTCTCTGTCGCTCTCACAATCGCACTGTACTCCTGTTTCCTTTGCAGTTTGGGATGATTCAAATTCGATAGTGCTCTTCCTTCCCAATAAATCGCAGATTTAATTTTTCTTCTTTGTTATTGTGCTTTCTGGCATTCTTATTTATTCACGTTATTTTATATTTTTCTTAAAGTATACTCTTCATCTCGGCAATTCCGTTACAGTTTTGTCAATGCAATCTATGCTAGATTACACGTTAATGGGAAATGTACAAACACAATTATTTAACTGTCCCTTGCATTTAGAAGAGTATATCGAGCATTGAAATACAAAATGAAATTCGACTGAACGAAGATCCTTTTTCCCAAGATAAATGTTTTTGTACCTTTGCGGACTCCAAAGAGATGCTAATGTTTCATTTCCAACACTCACACGTAATCGAGATTGTCGGGCGAGCACAAAGAAGGGGTAAAAACCGCTTTTCGTTAAGTTGTCCTATGTTACGTTGACGATCCACTTTCCGGAAACGAAGTGGACTGTTAAGTGTCTCGGGCGAGGCGATCGCATCGTCGAAGGATCAAAGTCCTGTACGCGGCGTCCGCGCGCGTGCACGCGAGAACAATGACGTTCGGAATGGAATTCCAGAACGGAAAGTCCCTGTAATTGGAAATCTCTCTCTTCCTACCCTTCTATCCCTCTTTTCTCTCGACGTTATATACAGGCAATGTGAGAGGACGGCAGAATCGATAGTTCCTTGACACTCGTGGGAAAATCGGATACGAGAGACCTGCGAGAGCCCCCGCGACGAGAAAGAACCCGCTCGGACATGGAGCTAATATACGCGGGAAGGATAAGCATGATGAAAAGGAGGAATTAGTCTGGTTTTATTCTGAAGACCACCCTGGAGGCACGACAAAGAGTTTATCCGCGGATTTTTCTTCCGGCACTATCCATTCCCATAGCGGTTTCCCGCCCGGATTTCCCCTTTACGATTTATAATTAATGCAATTACGGGAAGCTTTCTTCTCATCGCGCATTACACAAATTCCACGTAAATCTACTCGCGCTGTGAGTGACGGTGAAAAATCGCGGCCGCTCCGGCGAGCGCGTTCGCGGGTGCGCTCGGCTCCGCTCAAATTGGCCTCTTGCAAAAAGCCGAAACGTTAAACGTTTTAATTAACTCGCGGATTTGAACGATGCGATTTAGACGGCCGGCGAAAAGCCGCGTTTTGAATCGCAGCGTGTAACAGCGCGAGGATGCAGCGAAATTATCCCGAGCTGCTAGAGCAAGCGAGGGATTCAAGGATGAAGGATCCCGACGAGTTTTTCTCGCAGCCGAACAAAGCGTGTTGCACGTTCGTCAGAGTGAAAAGTCAGATTGTGACGAGCCGATCGTACAGACAGCGATCTTGCGATGAATGAGCTCGCTGTTTGATGGCAGTGTCTGATCGGTTCGTTAGGAGGGAATTAGCAGGCGCAGACAGACTGCGACTATTAAATCGTCGAATCGGATCACATCGCTGCTAAGCTCGTCCTCGGCGAGTAACATAATCAGGCGGATATAGACGGGCATGTCATTAGGGTTGTCCTCGTCGTCGAATGTAAGGTCACATTAAGCAGAGGTAACGGTTCCTTCCGGTCTTCGGAATCTACGTACGTATCGAGATAAGTCCTCCGAAGGGAAACTTTGCTGGTGGAATCCGTAACGAACCTTCACGTCTTCGTCTTCGTCGTCGTCGTCGACTGACGATCGACGACTCGCTTCGTTTCGTGTCTTGCTACCGCGAGGTTCTGTCCGCAGGGTAATTAGATTCCGTCGAGTGAGATCAAAGTCTACTGCCATTTCCATCCCTGCGAAAAGCCCCGCTTCCCAAAGTTTCTCGGCGCGGTCGTTTTTCTCCCGGCGGCTGGCTCGCCAAACTTTTTCGACGACGAGATCGACGGGAACCTCCCCGTACGGGGGGATGGATGTAATCAATAAGTGCGGAAGTGGTTGCGCACAATTGTCTCTGTCATAGCGCTCCACGAGATGCAAGGTCGTGAAAGCCTTCGATTCTATTGTCCGTTCTCGATTCAATACTTTTACGGCAAAAAAGAGATTGATCAGCGTAATTACATCATATTAAGTAATCGCAGAAAGAGATACTAATTTCTAAAAAAGAAATAGACATTTACTTACTTTGAAATTAATGCTTTTTCAGAAGTACTTCACAAAGAGACTAAGTAATGTCTATAAAATTGAAAAAATCTTTTTAATGTTTTTTAATGCTTTAGCGTATGAATATAGTTGACCTTTTCTACATGGCATATAACTATGTCTTAATTTTTCTCAAAGACTGCATTTCGAATATTCAATGAACAAGCAGGAACGCGGTGAGGAAAGAAAATCTTTGAGAACACAGAAGCCGTGGTGAGAGGAACATTTCCGCTTCCGAGGCAGATACGTTCGATGGTCGCACGTGACGCTGCACGGATAGCATTATGAAGCACTCGTTCAGGCGGAAGGCGAAGAAAACGGGCGAACCGATAGCTGAGGATGCGTGATACGTTTTTCGCACCCCTTTTTCGCGTAAATGTCTCGAGATGAGCGTGTCCTAAAACGGCGAGTCGTCGCCGTACGTGTGTCGCGACTGTCCGTCGTCTGGCGCAGCCGTTCCGCCGCCGACAGGGGGATCCTTGTGTCAGGACGAATTCATAACAGAGTCATAATTGCGGGACGGGTCCCCGTAGTATGCATAATCCCGTAGTTAGCAATTCTGCTTAACGATCCGCGAGAAGCAATCCCGACGTTACCTGCCACGCTGCAGGATGGAGGCGTCCCGGCCAACCTCGTCCCTTATTACCTTCCTCGCATGCCGTCCCTCCCTCCCGCCCTTTCGCTATCTCCGCGCGCAACGTGGAAACTGTACCTAAACTATACACGTACACACGTACCTAGCGACACGTAGAGGGTAGCGGTAGACGACTGGCGAAACCGTAGGAGGGCCTGAGTGTGACGCGACAAAAACCATGGATAAAGAGCAGAGGGAAGAGAAGAGGTAGAAGGAAGGAACGCGGGTTGTGCACACGACTGCTGGAGGAAGAGGAAGCCGAAAGAGACGAGGAGAACAGGAGAGAGTTCGTTAATTACAGTCCCCCCGCCGTCACCGCTCGCCGCAAGCGACCACGAAGAGACTCGGGGTGCAGTGGAGAGCACGAGCGCCCGGAAATATCGCGTTTGGACGGTTAACGTGCACCGTCAACGTGGATCACGGACGTAGCGGAGCGGACATAGTCACTCTACGGTGGCGGAAAACTTCGCTTGATTCTCTTTCTCGTCGGAGCGCAAGGGTTTTAACGATAGACGAGGACTCTCGCCCTTTCTTCGCAAACTAGCAAAGATCTCGCGTATCAGCGCAGAGATTTGTGTAGAAGATCTTGCCACTTTGATCTTCTTGATTGTATGATGCAAATTTATCAGATACTATTAAACCTATCAATTTTTATGATTATCATTTCCGACGATATCTGGCGTTAAACGACACATTTCGCCAGTGAGATAAATTATGAAAGTTTCAAGTGATACTGGAAAGTAAAGCACGTAAAAGATCAAATAAGAATATAAAGATTCGACTTCAGGTAAATTAAATAACTGTAATTTACATGTTGTACTCGTACTCGAGAAAATATTTATTTATCTGTAGAAAAAGCGGCGAAATATTCACAGACGACAATGGTCAATCAGAGTAGCGCGCGCGATATCGGGCAGGACGTTTTGATTCCGTCGGAGATTAATGCGCCGGAGCGGAGCGCGAACAAGCGCTACATTTGTCTGCTTCGTTTCGTCAGCAAGATACCATCTCGCGAACGCGTCGACGCGAATAACGAAGCACCCCTACTTCGGTCCCGTAATTAATTATGCGCCCTTGTTCCGGCGGCGGGTGCGCATCGGTTCGAAAAACTCGTCGTAACTCACACCGCGCCACGCTCATAAATGTTTCTCGTAAATGACGTATTCTCGTGTGCGTGTCTGCGTGTAACATGCATAATATTGCCATAAACGTGATTCGACTCAAGTGCACTTGCGATTATTGCAGTCCACGTAACTTATCGTATGATCAACCATTGCATTAACAATGATCATTAACTAAGTAATCCGAGTCGCGTCTAGATGACGATACAACTCAACGTAGCGACGCGACGTCTTGGAAAATTTTGTTGTTCGTTTTTCATAAGTTGTCTATTCTGTTGTAAAATTAATATATGACAAGCCATGCTGTCATTTAGTACGTATAGTATGTTCGATTCATTGCCATCTAGACGCGATCCGGATTTAGTTAATGATCTAGTACATTGTACATTTGTATCGATCTCAAATCGACAGATTCATCAATTCAGTCAACTATTGCGTCACGTATCGTGCCATGCAGATAGTTGCATTCGATTCACTCACCCGTATGCGTCCTCTGATGAGCTTTGAGATGCGAACTCTTGGTGTACACCTTCTCGCATTCGGGGAATTGGCATTTGTGTGTCCTGCGCTTCGTGTCGGGTGGACTATGCTCGTTGCTCCTCGCGTGATGCCTGTTGGCCACGGTGGTCGCTGCGGCCGCAGTTGCGCCCGCGTGCGCATGTTGCGTGCCAGCGACCGCGGGGAAGCCGTTCGCCGTGACGGAAATCAGTCTGCAAAAACACAATTTGTCTCTTTTCATCGTTTGCGTCTCGTTGTAATTAGCCCATTGTGCGTCGAGGTGTGACAAACGCGCCGTGTCCCGCTTTGTGAAGCGAGATCAAGCGAGATCTGCGCGCGGTTTCGACAAGTCTGGAAACGCGAGTGAATCGAGCGCGATTCCGGCGACGCGTTAATGATGAATTGCCACGGGAGATGAATTGTCTTAGGATTCTTACTCCGGGAGAAATAACGGCAAGAACTACCATTGGCAGCTCAGAAGCTGCTTCCCGACAATGTCGACTTTTTTAACGAGCTTTCCTCTTTTTTTCGCGAATTCCGCAGAAAATTGTCGGGAACGAATTGGATGAGATAAACCGACCCGGAAAGTACCGGCCACTTTGTGTCGGGTAACTCCGGTTACAGTTAATCAAGATAATTTCCGAGCGAGACGTAACTACTGCACATCCGTCTCTCGCAAGGGTAAGCAGTCGCGTTTTAGCCGTTGCCCTCTTACGATTGCGGAGGCAATTAAGTTTTCATCGGGCAAAGAAGAACTATGGCGGTAACGAGAGAACGTCAAAGTAAAAATCGCCGACCCGGAAAAAGCGGACGTTCCCCTCCGCCGATCTTCATCTTCGCGTGACGTAAGAGGATCTTACGCGAAATAGTTCGCCGAGCGAGCACGGCGAGGTTGCTTACCTTGCGACACCCTGCGCATTGCTGGTGGTGACCCTAACGATAGCGCTCCTGCCACCTGTGCCGTGAAGGTTGAGGTTGTGCACGTCGAGCATCGAACTCCCGCTCGACGAGTGACTGGAGTTGGAATGACCTTGACCCGACCCAGGACTCGATGGTGGCGTCAGGATTTGACCTTCGCTTTCGCACCCGCTGTCTTCCTCCTCCTCGATCTCCTGCGGCGGTAAAATCGCGCGCGTTATGCAACGTGACTACAATAACGGGATCGATCGGCGCGGTCGGTCGGGCCGTGAGTCGCCGCTGGAAATCGCATTGATCTTCAACGGGTTGCACAAGCCGGACAAATAAACCGTCGAGAGCTGAGCGACCGCGTGATCTTGCGGGTTCGTTACGCTCAGTTGCGCCGATACGATATTTCACGGTATTGAATCATAAATCGGAAATCCAAGACCGCAATCTTTAGAATTCTGACACTTAAAATTTATCTTTGTAAAAAATTTAAGAACATCGCCGCAACTTTGACTCAAAGTGATATTTTGGCAAAAAGTCGATAACGATTCGAGAATTAGCTCGACTTGACGATGACAACAAAATTCTTCCAAACGAGTCTTGTTTCAATTCGTTTGTCAATTAAAATTAGTGATTACTTGGATTTCTCAGAAATATGCAACGTACCTCGTGCTCCTCATCCTCCTCGAGGTCCTCGGGCTCTTTTTTGAGAATGAGCGCCGTGCACGAGAGAGAGGGTGAGCTGTCCCAGGACAGCGCCGAACACGCCGAACTCGCCGAGGACATCGACAAGGAATCGAGGTGACGGTCGAGGAGATCCCTGTCGCGGCCATTGTCGTTATGATCGCTGGGACTGAATTTGATATCGTCCAAACAGAGGGGATCCCTCTCGTCTGACGACGTTACCTGATTTGCAAAAAAGAAATGCAGTTGTTTCAAGAGATGCTTGTAAAATAAAGTTGCAAATAAAACTTCAAGCTTGTTGAGACTTGTTTTTAATTTGACACTATTAGTACAATTATACGTGTTATTTTGATGTATTATATAATACCAGTGTAACATCAGAAATGATAATATAAGATTAGTGACATGATATTCAAGTTTGAGAATTAAAAATTCAAAATTAACAATAAATAATTGATAATATTAAAGTTAGGAAAATCTTATTTAGGATACTTTAAGCAGCGGTGAAATTAATAGCGATCATAGTGGATTACACACCTCCATTTTGATTGGTGGGTCGAATTGTGCGCTCGTTCCAGTGGACGTCGTCCACGAGATCGATGGCGCCCTGAAGAGGTTCCAGGGTGCTGTGTCCAGCTCCGTGGGGAGTTTTTTGTACGAATGTAGCTTCGGCTCGTCCTTCAGGTACCTCTCCATCTCGTAGCATGTCTGAAAGAGGAGACAAGAGGGCTTGTTAGGAGCCTGAAGCGACTTGAGTATCCCGCCGAGTTGCTCACGCTGAAGCAACGGCAATGGATGTTGCGTGGCTTAAATTTCACGGCTACAAAAGCGAGAGAGGAGAGAGAAAGAGAGAAAGACAGAGGAAAATGATTGCTCGAATTATATATATTACTTTAATATTTAATGATGATTGTGGATCCTTTACGTTTCTGTGTACTTGATGAACACGCTGAAAAATTTTGAAGAGTTCCACGTAAGAGAAAAATTCAGCTAGAATGATCCAACAGATCCAACGTATAACTCACCACCGTTAATAAAATCCGCACATCAGCTTCATCTCGATGTAATCACGGCTAGTAAATTGCGTTGTTCGAGATCGAGCGAGCGCGAACCACGCCTCGACCGCACGCGCGAGCTACAGATCGCGCAATGCGGAATCGAAACGCAAAACATTCTTGTAATACGTTTGACCCGAGCACGTGAAGAAGCAACAAGCACCTGCGGCGATCGCGGGTCCGCAAATGCTGCAGAAATTATATGTAGGAGCCGGGCATCCCATATGGGGAAGTACATTGCCGTCAATGCAACTACTCGCGAGTTTGCGAGAAGTTGGTGTTCTCCCGTAGGCTGTGCTAGTTTGGTACAGTTGGAGAGAGTACAAAGTTATGTTACTCATTGCGAGGAATTATGCACCAACTATACCCCACAAATGAGATTATAGCACCCCATTCTGCCTAAGTCTCCTTCGGGGGTCCTTCGGTTCCTGTCGGCTTCTCTGTCTCTGAGAAAACACTTTGTCCGCGCCGAATAATCGCTGGGTAATGGCCGCGCCGAATTTCGATTCTCATTTTTCCACGCGACGCACGAGCAACGTGTGTGCTTTTGTCAGACGCAGTTACAAATGAGGCTATTCACCTTCTATAAAGCTACTTCAAAGAACTTTTGTTACACGCTGATGATACGGGCCATAATGCAATCGAGAAACGTACCCTAATAGTGTCTTTGTGATGGGCAATCAAATTAGACCATCTTTTTTAATAAACGGCGAAATGCTGATATGATCATCTTTCATTTTTAAGAACCAAGTTTCAAGAATAGCGGTCTGTTTCATGTCACACTCTCAATTTAAAGCAATGTGCTGAACTAAGTGGACCAGGAAGCGCCGTTTGCACTAAGTGGACCGACTTCGGAAACCGCAATCATAAAATTAAAAGGGGCGGCGGGGGATCCACACGGTTATCTCTAGCACCGTAATTTACGTCCGGAATCAAACAACGGCCAAGAAAGAAGTCAAGTCTATTTTCCCCCGGCTGACAAAGATTCTTCGGCAACTGCAAAAAATGGCTTCGCGCCGAAGTTCGAGGGCTGCGTCTAATGCCGGCGGTCCCTTTTGCGAGAAAAATAATCGCCGCCGGGCTCCTTCATTATTCACGATTAAAGTTCGTCCAGGGGCACCGTGGGTACGACTAACGGCGTTAATATAACTTGGAAAGGAATTTTATCACTCGCTTAGGGACCGTTTCTCCTACCCCGGGGCTTGCTCCGGCGTCAACTGAACTTTACTAATCCGGACCGCCGAAGTACAGGTCTATGTAGACCCGGCCGATCTATCCCATCTACCTAATCTGTCAGAAAATCTTTGAGGAAAACAACGTTAATCGTCGTCGCAAATAACATTAACGCGTCCAAAGCCCTGCACGGATTTTGATTAATTTTGCAACAGCTTAAGTAAAGGCTATTTGTGTGTGTGTGTGTGTGTGTGTGTGTGCATGTAATTTCTGGCTTAAGTAAAGGCTATTTGTGTATGTGTATGTAATTTCTGGCTAATAAGTAAACTACGTTGAAAACATACTTGTCGATAAAGTACGTTACAACGCGAACGGGAAAATGAAGATAAAGCAGAGAGAAGAGAAAACTTATGAAGATAAATAAATATCTCCATTAAGCAACATCTCATTGTTGAGATAAAGAACGAATAAATATTGAATGGAGTATCGAGAATAAAAGTACGAAGAAAATACATCATGATTGGCGCAACAGCAATCCTGTCAGTGTTATGCAGCTTCGAAACACATGTAGATAAACATTTAACGATTATTGCGATAACGAGATTTCATGGTTACACATCGCTCGACAAAGATAAAGCCATTTACAGATCCATATTCAAATAATTCGTCAACGGAATGAACGTTAAAGATTTTCGCGGTTACGGAACCGATGCTGAGCGACCGAGCGATACGGAAACCTCGTTTTTTGCCGGATCGGTCTTTCTTGCATACCCATCCCGCCCGTAATAACGTGGATCGCATTAATATTGATTCCGCGCAGCATCGTATAGCCCACCGCAAAACAGGAAGCGAAATGCAGTTACGGGGCTACGTACGACCCGCGTTCAGAGAAGCGGGGTTGACCTTTCGTGGTTTCTAGATTATTCCGCGAAGGTAGATTGTTTCGCGGAAGGTATTTTGATTTCCTTTTTCCCGCCGCGTAAAACCGGCCGCTTGAAAGTACGCTGTGTGGAGGAACCGCACGCTGGGAAAAATAACCGCGAACTTTCCGGTAAAACGCGCACGGCTTTACGACTTCGCGGAGACGGGCCGGTGCGATCGTCCTTTCGCCATTTTATATCGTTAAATCCGAAACTGCGTAACAATTTGGACGTTTAACGGCGGGGTCCGCGGTCGATCACAATGGTTGCAGTAACGTTTCCCTCGTATCGCGGAATCCTCCGTTACGCTTTTCGCGATCGGCCGGATATATTCGCTCGTGAATTTGCGCGAACCTCCTCGAATCATCTCGTGCTCTTCATCGTACCATGGAATTTCACCAACGAGATTACGATACCGACTCGAGAGCTCGTTCGTTCATCAGCGTGCTTGTTTCGGATATCGAATACATTACCTATTTTCCATTACTTCGTCTTGTTGATCGAGCAGGTTTTCCATTAATGTAACTTAATTATTCGGCACTCTGCGTGAGAGAGAGAGTGTTGCGATAAACGTGTCGTCGCGCTCAATATTGATAAGCGAGTATGGATGATCCTGAAGTTATGTCGCCAATTTCCTCAGGCGACACCGGACGATATTCCTCTCGCGGGACCTAAGCAAACACTCGGGGAGCGCGAATTTTTTTACGATGTTTGCTTTCTTTTAGCTGACGAAGGGATCGTTGCAAGCGAGGGACAATGGCAATAAAAAAATTCCACGGATCGATGAGCCGAATGCTCGATGAAAGGGGATGTCGAGAGAAGACCGTCTCGCCATTATATTTTTTATAGGTAAACCTGTGAACCATTTGCAGCGGATTTATGAGGTACCAGTAATCCCGTTACGAAATATCCTCGTCACTTGTCACGTTAAATATTAAAATATGATTATCTAGGTATCAAAGCACGTTATTTTAATTAACGATGAAAAAATCTCAGCATTTATTCTCACATTCATAAACATTACCATCCATGCAAAATTATTTTAAAGTAAGAATTTACGATTGTTTTATTTAAATAAATATGTATATATTCGTGTCTATCTTTTAGACGTATAATGTATAACGACATTTTTTATCTTTCGGACGATTTTCGGAACGCAACGTGTATAAGTTTCAGATATCGACAAGATGAAAAATTGCAGATCAGAAAAAAAATTGATGTCTTATTCATGTTGTACATGTGGACGGCACGGATGTGAATAGAAGGGACACATGTGAACCGCAGTCTTCTTTTCCGCGACAAACGACGTAATGAGGTAGGAGCTAAAGCAAAGTCAACTCATGTTCGTGATGCGAGGGAGAATTTGCTCGTTTTTCGCCGAGGCAGGAGTTTCTACGGTACCTTCGTGGCGATGTAACGCGTTTCGTCCCTAGCCGTTACTCTTTTCCCGGTTATTCCGATATTACGCTTTTCTTCCCACGAGTTCAACACGCTTTCTTATAGTTATGCAAACTTTCTTCGAATTTCCTGACATTCTCGTGTTCATCTTTTCTAGCATAATATTGACATAATATTGTAAAATAGATGTGTAATAGGCGCTTTATTTAATTCAGCTAAAGATGCATTAAAAAATTTACATTAGCAGATAATGGAGATATCGATTTCGGAACTTTTACAGCTAGCACCGTTAATATCTATCTCAGATCTGTTACAATTATACGTATGAATAAAATGATCAGACGTGAACTCACAATACACAGTTAATATCAATCTTTTAATATTTATCATTAAAAAAGTGCATCAATTAATACATTCGGCTTTAGTAATTTAATCGCGTAGTCCAGAAAAATATCAAGTCTTATGCCGATTGCTACCCACGTATCTTC
The DNA here is from genome assembly GCF_003672135.1 of Ooceraea biroi. Lineage (NCBI taxonomy): Eukaryota > Metazoa > Arthropoda > Insecta > Hymenoptera > Formicidae > Ooceraea > Ooceraea biroi. The sequence goes on from NC_039506.1 coordinate 8,291,791, forward strand.
ATGGACTTCCGATGGCAATAATAGAGGGCGATATTGAAAGCAGATATATTAAGAGGAAATCGTGCGAGACTCGTATGGCTTCGCCAGGAATACAATTTGATTTTCTGGCGACCTAGCTGCAATTGCGTTCCACTCGGTATCGCGTAATGTTGCGATATCAAAGAACATTTGTGGACCTTTACTTCCCGCGGAACCGCCAGGACTTTCTGGATCCGGCCAACGAGGTCATATCTAAAGGGGAGAACGTCTTCGTCGGATGGGCGCAGAAACAGTTCGGAGATAATGGTCACTCCCTACGACCGATAAGGCTGTTCTTAATGATAACGGCGTCATTTCGGAGTTTGCGCAGGATAGAACTCGATTCGTCGGCGGACTATAACATCCGACAAACAGTAGAAAGAGGAAAAAAAAAGAATAGGGAGAGAAAGGGGAATCCTGACCGAATCGTGAAACGGAGGGCGAAATCCGTATAGAGGGAACATCGAGAGTTCCATCTTGGATTCTCAAAAAATCTCTTATCGTAGGTCCGCTCGTAGATCCCGAAAACCGGACTGCCGTCTCCAGAGGCCTCCCTCTTCTTCTCTCTGTCTCTCTCTTTCCTGACTGTGGTCTACGCAAACTCAAATCCTGCGTTACTCATCTCATAGAGACGCTTCGACAGTAACGAGGCTGGAACCTGCCTGGATCTGGCGGTAACAGTAAAATAAAGCATTTTCAAGGAGGAACGTGTCTCTGAAACGGCAGGCTCGAACGTCGAGAACGCGATGCTGGCAAAGGAATCGACAGCGGGAAGCATCAAAAGGGGGGAGAGAGATAGAGCGATGAGGAGAGACGACGACGGCGTAGCCACCCCCGAACAGAACGATAATCTGTGCCCGTCGGCGGGATTCTTTCACGCCGTGGATTCACCTTTTCTTCCTTCCTCCCGCGCGTTTTTCAGACGCGCTCACCGCTCTCACCGTGTCCTGGCGGACGTGAAGTTCCGCAGTAATTCCACGGGACTGTCATTAACAGAGCTCTCGCGGCTCGCTCGAGAGCGAATGAATGATAACCCGTACGAATTTTCGCATTCGTGCTCGAAGCCCGCGAGGCGAGCGACCGTCGATGCATTTCAGCCCTCCTGCCAGGAGGGCCACCCCGGTGGCGGTCTGCCAGGTCGTTAAAGAGATCCCCGCGACTTTAAGGGCGCCGTAAACCCGCGAATTTATCTCGTCCTTTCCTCCTACTTTTCCATCCTCCGCGCGTTCTTTCGTTCCCTCTCACCCCGCCAGGGTCCTTCTTCCCGTCCTCCCACGCCTCGTTCTCCGAGCGAAATTTGGAAAGGAACTCGATTGAGGTCGTTCCCTACCATTCCTATTCTATTCCTCCACTTAATCGTCCCTCTTTCGTCCCACTGGTTCCTATCTCTCTTCCTCTCCTTCTCTCTATCTCGCGCTTTCTCTCCGTCTCCATTCTTTTCGAGTGGATGTCGCGATGGGAGGAAAGGCACAACGATCAGGTGCTTTCCATGGATATCGGGCCGCTGGGTCCCTGATTAAATGGAGTGTACCGTATCTTAATCTCGTGCCGTACGCGCGTGCGGTTCTTGTTCTGCGCAACGGAGATACGAAACCTTGGGAGCGACAGGATGTCGGGACCAGCGCGAGGATTTACGATCCTGGGTCCTCCGGGCGTTTGAATCGCTATCTCGATTTTGTCGTAGCCGGAGTCGGACAAGTATCGAATGGCGCGGGACACGGTTTATATCGCGGATTGCCCCTCGCCCTAACGACACTCGGAGCCGAGACGGTAAATGCGTATTGTTTCCACATAACATTTGCGAGACATCTTGCTGAGAAAGCCCGGAGACACGCGATAATAATCTCTTATCGCGTGTTTCGCCCATTCCAGACTGTGCCAATAATAGAACTGTGTCAATACGAGGTATTCATGCGAGATTGGTTCGCTTAATGACATTGCGGAAAGGAATAAGCGCAATTCGCTCGTAATTAATTCATTACACACGCATACTCGATTTCACTATTTTTAATAATTAGCATCAACTGCAATCTCTAATTACCTGTCTTTTCTCAGTTAGAGAAACATAGAAATAAATAATCGACTAAATTACAATAAAAATTTAAAAAATCGAAGAAAATGAAATGTCTCTTTAGATAAAGAGATTTAAAGTTTTTTTTAAATTAATGTAATTAATGGAAACATTTTTATTCCATAAATAGTCACAGATTATTGGACAATATTGCAAACCTGAGATCTTAGATGCACTTAGAGATGTCTCTACGCGACTAGTGACGAAATGTTTTTCGAACACGATGTCAAATCGTCGAACGTCTGGACCGGATCCATGAAGGAGATCTCGTCAAGGGGACATTCGACGGAATGGCATCTAGAATGCGAGACATCGCGGAGGGATACCATTCGGTCTGATCGTGTTTCGAGGCTTATGGTTTTCCCTCGCCATGCCGACCGTCCACTCGAAAATGCAACGGAACGCCGTTACAGCGAAGACCATGTCCTGGGGTCAGGGTTAACGATGCTAACAAGCCGTGGCTGAGTGACTTACGACTAATTCAGCATCCCTCTTTCCTTCCCTGCCCTCCCTCGCGCCTCGCAATCATTCTCGGACGAATGCCTAAGGAGAGAAAGAGAGGCGAAGAAACCGGCGGAGAGTGCAACCGGCTCTCTTGTTCGGCCAATAGAACGCGATGCGGGCCAGCTAGCCTCGTTAGGGTGCAGTCGTACAAACGGCGAGACGATGCAATTGTTTATTATTGTTGTGACGTCATCTCGTTAAGAGCTCCTTCGTGCCTCTAAGCTTGTTAACCGATAATTTGTTGCGTGGTCTGCAGTAAGGAAATGAAGGAAAAGAAGCGGAAGTTCAGTGCATATTACTCGATATACAATTGCCGGGTGATCGTCATTCTTCCAAAAGAAAAATCGATTCGCATACATGGAGTCATACCACGGAATGTGCGGAATGGACCCATGTTACGCGATTTCAAACTACGTGCAACGTGTTATTCTGTTAGTTATCCATTCTTCCCATCCAGCTGTATGTCGAGTACCGGCTTGATTATTTGTTCTGCGCGTTCGCTCGTGCATCCGCGAGGAAATCTGGTACCGCAGATTTGCCCGCGAGCCGCGTACTATTACAACATCGGCTGTAATAGCAGTTAAGCAAACGGTCGATTTTTATTAGCCCGCCCCGACCCGATCTCTCATCCAGGTTCCTTTGTGAAAGGAGAGGCTTATCGTCGAGGAGGAATCCTCTTGCGCCGTTTGCGCTCGCTCATGCTCGCCGGCCCGGCGCCCTCCGCCCTTCGCCCCTTCTCGCACAGCCTCAAAGCCAGCGCGCCGGCAGCCCTCGACGCAGATTCGGAGGAACACGAGAGGGATCAGTGCCAAGGATCATAGGGTTCAAATTCCTGGAAGAACCGCAAACTAACTGGCGTACAGTCGATACCAAAATGGCATTCGGCCACGAGCCAGTGCACACGTGGGACTCACACACGTGGCCACAGGCGGAAGTACACACTCGTGGATGGCGGCATCGATCGCTCGACGACGCACGTTGCGTAACCATTCCGGTCTCACACTACCCGCCCTGGATGATTCTTCCGAAGACGTCGTTACCACCGTAGGTCGCAATCTTCTCTGCTTTCGAGCAAATCGAGCAAGAACTCGCCGTTCCCTGTCCTCCTCCTCCTCCATTCTCTCTTTCTCTCTCTCGACGACATCGACACCGACGTTCCATGGGATCGCTCACATTCCTCGGGATTTCTTCGTGGTAGCCCCCTTTTCCTGTATGTGTCACCGCACGATACCCGTTGAGCCATTTTCCGCGCTTTTTTTCCATCATCGCGAGAACGGCAGACTTTTCCCTCCCTCCTGGCTCCGTTTAATCATTCACGACTTTTCCGTCTTGCTCGCAAACGCGATCATCTAATTTTACATTTATTAATTTTACAACTGTGCAGGAGCGTTTGAAAACAACATCATTCTCCAACTAGTAGTTGTTAAATGGAAATAATTATTTCCATTTGGAAATACTGTATGTGCATGTAATTTTCACTCGTTCGTTGTATACATCGGATGTGAAATATTATAATTGATACAGAAAGTATTGACATTCTCGATGAAATAAATGATGAAAGTATCTTTTTAACGACATACTTGTGTAGAGTAAATGCGGTAAAACATATCGAATTATTTTGAAAGAGCGTCGCGCGCCAGGTCTTCTCGTATAAATCTCAACGATTTTAATTCGCCGAGCGTTATCGACTGAAACGTCGAAGCTGGCGGATGCCGACGATACACCGTAATGACAGGTGACATTGATGAGCGACCGAATGGCCGCTCAAAATTTACACCAAGCAATTACTCGTGGGAGAAATGAAATCTTCAATTGAGAAAAAAAGATGAGAAAAATAAACGGACATGTCGATAACACGTGTATTCCACGTTTCCTTCGTCGTGCTGGATTTAATCGCCGTTGGACAAAGCCATCGCGATACAAATCTCTGCACCGGGTGTTCCATCAAGTCAAGGAGAGAGGGTTAATTGATCGCGTGCTGGCATGTTGTAATGGACGTTCAGTGACCCATAAAGACCCATAAATCCTTCGTTACAATATAAGGAAGTGTCTAATAAAAGCGAACGGATCCGAGACCGTTCAGGTACGACGAATTTGATCATCCATGGATGCCAGTCAGTCCGTTCATGCGTTCCTGTGTGAACGAACTTTGGCGAGTTGTTATTTACAACGCAGTTTTGCTGTAACAACAGCAACGGTGAAGTACAATGCAAGATTCAAAAACTACAAAAATGATCTTCACGTTATCGACCATTTTCACCGACCAAATGCGTTGAAGAACAACCTGTTTTGTAACATACGTGTTAGGGGAATGACGAAGAAAAAGCGATATGGCGGATGTTAGAGCGGAGTAAAACACATCGACGGCTTTGGACGTCGTGAAATATGTATCCGTCGTGTCCGCTCGACAGAATGGCGAAGTAGTTTGAGCCTCCTATTCGCGATAAATGGCGAGGATGAGTGGACGGCGTGTCAATACGTCATCCAATGCATCTACCGCATCATGCAGATGCTAGAACGAGCGAAAGGACACAAACGAAAAACGAAAGGAACGCGGGCGATGATGATAAAATGTCAGAATGAGAAGTAACAGCACGATGACAGATTCTTAAAAAAATAAATAAATAAATATTTAAAATATATATAAAATAAATCGAATACCTATATAACAAATATAAATCGAGGGCAGGGAGGAAGAGGTCAAAATTCCGTCGTCGGGTAGCTTGCGAAAAAACTGCGTTTTCAAAATCGTCTCGGCACATATTACTTTTGAGAGAACGATTTCTTCGTCACTCATTCTCGCTGCTCTTTCCTCTCTGATGCTCTCTATTTCGTCCGATTAGCTGCCGGTTTCCAGTTGGCAATCGCAGCATTCGCGTGCAGTTCTGCCTACCTCAGTCTTCGTAAATCTAGGTAATGAGGCGTGACAAAATGCAGAGAGTTACCTGACGAACTGTAATGCCGGTGACTGACGATTGGTTCTGATCTCGCCTTGTATTCACGGCAGATTCAGTCATCTAATCCGCCATGTGTTCTACCGCGCTCTGGTAGAATATTTTCTGGGTCCCTATCGATTCTCTCTAAATAAATGATGCTGAAGGAATTCAATTCAAGAAATTTGCACACGAAGCGAGGAAAGCAACTTCGTATTACGTAACAGTAAAGTCCGCGATCAAGAGTTATAGAGAATATCAATTAATTAAGAAGTTATGCAATTTTATACATTCACTATTATAACAAGAATTGTACAAAGAAATGCTGAAGAAAAAGATCTCAGCATAATGTTTACACACGACATATTTGTTAATAATGTGTCTTGTGTGTCCAATTCACAATATTTTTTAATTTGATATAAATGATGTTATATATAAATTTGCTTAGATATATTGACATTCAAGGTTACCCAGACGTTGCCCCAAGTACGTAAATCGAACTGCAACGTTTCAACGTACGTACATCTATTTTCCAAGTTCGCTACTTCCTCGTAAATTACATCTACCACATTTACTCCCGTTTAACGGCACGTCTGTTCTCCCTCGAAGCTCCACAAAGTTTCAGCCGTCTAAGCCTTACGCCTGCTTACGTTCTTTTATCTTGTAGCCTTCAATTAGAAACAATAACGCGTCTAGCGCACTACGCGCGCGCGTCGCCGTGAAATTTAATTCCCCGTTTCACAAAGTCGACGTATTCCACGTCTTCGCTTCTTAGGTAGCAGAGAATATTAATCTGCCGTAAGGCGCACTGCGTGAAAGAGAGAGAAAGAAAGGGAACGAGAGAGAGAGAGCGAGAGTGAGAGTGAGTTAACGTCCCGACGGTTCCTTGTAAAAATCGTTATTCCGCGTCGTTGAGTCACAGAGATCCCGAGGAGGCCAGGTAGTCTTCGTCCTCGTCCTCGTCCTCGTCCTCGTCCTCGTCCTTCTCCTCGTCGTCGTCGTCGTCGTCGTCGACGGCGTCGGCGGCGGCAGACATTATTAAATTACATTTAGAAGCGACGCGGAGAAAGGAACCTCGAGGTAGGGAGGCAGCGAAGGAAAAGTGACGGAGAGAGATGGCGAACGGGGGTGGCGATGGTGCACACGATGCGGGGTGGCCGCGGGGGCTACGCGCGGCCGCGGGGCTGTATATATTAATTTGGCGCCGACAATACATATTCAAGTTGGAATTCATACGCTGTCAGAGGCAGCGCGCGCGCTCGCTCGAGTGAATAGACAGACATTATGGATGTCGTACGGAAGCGGGTGAGTACCGGAGATGCGGAGGAGACGCGTGTGCACGCGCGCGCACGACGTTATGGGACCCACGGGTTTCACGTACGCTTCGCGCCCGTACGACCGCAGGGAGCCGAGTGCACGACACATGGCAGAGAGATGGAGAGAGAGAGAGAGAGAGAGGGAGAGAGAGAGAGGGGGGAGGGAGAGAGAGAGAGAGAGAAGGGCTGGAGAACACACATACGCGAGAAGGGTAGGCGTATGTGCGGGGGTCCTGATAGAGTGAACGTCGAAGTGGGAAGCGGGGGTGAGCCCCGTGTCGCACGTTCCACGGCGACGTGACATCCTATTCGAGAACACGGACTGCATGTAACGAGCGATTCCGAAACTTCTCTGCCACCGTCCATCGGAGGAGAGTGCCGTTCGATCATGAGGAATTCTATACGTCTGCCATACGCGCGCGGCCGCTCATCCGTCCATCGCGCGAGATTCAGTCAATCGTCGGAGATTTGTCGTGATGAGCGCATGAAGCACGCTCCGACGTCGAGAGGAAACGTTCTCCAGCGACATGAGGAAGCATCAACGTGAGGCATGCACTCGTCATGATTGCCTGAGCTATCTGAAGTCTCAAGACAAGAAAAAGAACTCGATTAAAAGTGTACTCCGTACCACTAGGATTATAGACCAAATATATTATAGACCAAAGAAATCGCTTATGAAATTAACGTTCCATTAAATCGGACATTTTTCAGAGAGTTTGTCACAAAAGATAAGAGTTCTTTAATAGATTCTTGTGAAAATCGAATCTATCGATCATCGGCGGCATTCACGTTTGTGTAACACAGCGCAATTGAGTAACCAAGTAAGTAGCTAAGACAGAAATTGGATAATCAACGGAATAAATAAATGTCGCATTAGCATAACAGAGTCTGCACAGAGTCTATTCGAGTAGCTTAAGTGCTGGAATTCATCTATCATGTAGCGACGTGTACACCAAGAGAGATGAGGCGGTAAGTGGATTCTAATTTACTTCAATTACACTGCTAATGCGGCCCGCCATTTTGTAATTCAATGACGTTCTACTTTCGATGCGTTCGCGATCGGCCGTAATGCAAATCTCATTACCGCTATGGAAGAAGGATAATGTTACAGGAGACCGTCGTACAGGAGGCAGACGGTCGTTAGCAATTGCCATAACGCAGCGGCAGAGAGCTATAGCGGTGCTGGGACTTCGCGAAGCACGGACGTGATATCTGATGACGACGTGGGTGGCAGAGGATACCGCTTTTTCCTCAGTAACAAAAAAAGGTGATCTACTCGCCCTCTTATTGCCGAAAACCGTCCTCGTCGCGTTTATCACTCAGGAAGGCGTGCGAGTGGTCATTTACTTAAAAAAAAAAACGCTTCTCGAAAGAATGCAAGGAGAAGAATATTGTGTTGAAAGAGACGCCTGTAATGTTGTAATATAAACGTTAATAACGTTAGCTTGTAGTTGTCAAATAAAATATAAGATTATATACATCACATGATTTACAGTATCATTATCATTCTCGACGCTCCTCCTAATTACACGCTGACAACTGTCGCTGGTAACTGTCGTAGCTCATTACGAAATGCCATTACGGTATCACATGTATGACTATGTTAAATGTCGATAAACCGTTATCCTCGTTGTGCAAGGAGAATTGCTTCATTCTAGCGTCGTTTTAATGCCATAAAGTGGATAATAAGCAGCACCATTTCAGAATTCAAGATACCAGCGTACGTCGTGTTCCACGATCACAGTTTTTGTCCGATATGAATCGCAGCACGTTCTCCAAGAACTATAATGAACGCTCTCAATCCTCACGCTCATTTAGCCAGTCCGTAAATTTCATCTGACTTTACGTCTACGTCGTTCGCGCAAAATTGTATCGACGCCAGCCGACGTTCCAGAGGAACAGATCGAATCGAATCGAATTCAATCGAATCGAATCGCATCGCATCGCATCATGCGGATCCGCGCCGATCGGGGTGGATTCGGTGCGAGCACCGAAAACGGGGCTAAGCGGGCTCGACCGAGCGGAAGGGAAGAAGCCGCGCGATGGGCCCGAGGCCAACATATATAGGGCGAAGCCGCGAATGTACGAGCGCGTAAATCACCGGCGCGGAGACGGGGGAGAGAAAACTTCGGGTCCGCTTGTAGCGAGCGGGCGACGAAGCCGGAGGCCATAACTTTAAACCGCTCGACTTACTCGACGACGACGACGACGACGACGATGACAACGACGACGAGGACAACGACGACGACAACGACGACGAGGACAACGACGACGAGGACGACGGCGGCAGCGAAGAAGCCGCGCACCGACTCGTGCACGGCCGACTTTCCGAGATTCCGGTATTCCATTTACGTGCAAGAGAGTGCGCGATACGATCCGGTACCCTCGCCCGTGCCAGGAGCGATTGTTTTATACGGGCTGAAATTGGGGAATACGTTACGTCTGCCGCCTTAACTGAATACGGGACACGCGCACTGATGGAGAGAGAGAGAGAAAGAGAAAGAGAGAGAGAATGTTTTTCCCTCGACGATGCCGAGCAAGAAGGAAAATTGCCGTGGTCCCGCAATTTGTCGCGAGCGCATTGTCACAGTTCTGCCTGTGGTACCTGTGTGTGCACGTAAATGCGATGCACGTGTATATATAATCTCTCGGTGTAATAAATTTATTTGCATGTTTCTCGCGCGCGCACTGCGCGCCCGTAATGAAATACGCGCGCAGAGCTTCACGTAGATTATTTAAACAAAATACATAAAGGTAGTCTCTGTCCCATAAAGCAAAATTAGAAAATTTATCCTGCGAAATTGAATGCTCAACTGCGAAGTGCGGTGCGCGTTGAAAAATGTGTCTTCCTTCATCAACAAACTCTGACTGTTTATTAAATCTTTTTAACGTACATTAGTTGTTCCCTTAAATGTATTTTTTTAATACAATTTTTTTCATCGTGTGAAGCGCACTGCGGATGTGACATGGCAAAGGATTACAATCTTCATCTGAGATCTTGAAGAGACGTATCGTAGCGTGCGTGATTCACTTTCTGTGTACGCGCCGTTTATGGAACGCGCGCGTGAAAGTATGTCTTCCCAGATGCCTCCGTCCGACGGATGATTATTTCATGACACCGACGTAACCGTGGACTTTCAGTCTGGAGGCAACCTTTTATTATCGCGACGTGGCACATGGAACCTTTTATAGAACCCCGCATCGCCGCTCGCATGACGGGATATGCATGCACGTACGCGCTCATCTCTCGCCATTACTCTTGCTGATGATGGACTGTACCAAATATGGCTCATTTTTTATGAAAACTTTCTTGAGTTACATAAAATGTTTTATCAAATATTTTATATTGCACATTTTTTTATGAAGTAATTCAGGAAACACTTTCATAATTCGCGGTGTTATTTTCTTGCGGAATTAGAAGAATGTTGCTCGATATTGGAGCAGTTAAGACAAAAAATATCTACGCTGATCAATCGTAATAAAATATAATGCAATTGAGTTTGACGTAAACTTTCACGTGATTTTATATAGAATCCAGAATTTGCTCGGTTGCCGATACGAATCTGGTGATGAATGATCCGATATATCTATATGACTTGACCAAAATTAATCGATACTCCTCCTCATCCGACCTCACAAAGTTATGCAATATGTCGATTGGGCAATCTATTCGAAAGCGTGAGATCGGAGTAACCTTGACCGGCCCTTTGAAAGGAAATCGATCTTTCTCAAAAGCGTTTCACGAACGACGCGATCCCGTCGTGTGGATGTCGCGGTCGGTACGAGATGAAAACCAGAGAGGCAAGTGCACTAAAGCAGCGTAATTAACGTTTTAATGAATCGTCGTGTACATTCGCACCGTATGTACTACACGCTGAATTATTTCACTTATTCCCGTGAAATAATTTTCATTAAAATATGGCCGCGCTCGGCTCTTACTCATCTGTGACTTGGAGGAAAGTAGGATGCAATTAAATACCGGACGAACTAAAATCATAGGTTTTTCCTATTTGAGATATCTTGCACTATAAAATTATCAAAATAAAGAAACGTAATCTCTATTCAAATAGGAGCATTTTGTAATATATTTTATGCAAATTAATAATATCGCAAGTGTACAACTAGATTTTACGTTTTTAATTCCAATTCTATATCTCTTCCTCGTTATGCAAACTAAAATAATCAGCTATTAACATTATATATTAATGATCTTCGCGATATTATTAATGTTCCCATTACTTGCGAGAGCGGAATTTCACATGGCGCTTTTAAATTGCGGGAGCGCGAGCATTTATTTCATTTGTCGATCGCGCCAACCCTTTAAAGTTTCCACGGAATATCTTAATGAAGTGGTATTAAATTCCAGATGAAAGTATCATTAATCATGCAACCCTTCATACTTTATTGGGTTCTCATATCTTTCCGTTCTATCATTCTACGTAGCGCAGCATGGACTCCTCGCCGTGCAATTTGCGCGTTCGGGAAACGGCCGCGGTCTCGATCTCGCGTAGAGGGAAAAAATTCCTCCACGTAAGCCGCCAGCTGTCAAAGATAAACCGAGTAAATAAATCTCACCGGCGCCGAACAACCCAACAGCAACAGCAATAGCATTGCTGGCACAGTCGACGTCGGTTAAAGCCGAGAGCGATTTTTCCCGCGGGTAATTTATTTCATTAAAAAGTTGAGCGCGCGATAACTTAAAGTTTCTACGTTTCGGCGTCCTTCGCGAGAACGCCTCTTGCCGAGTGGCTCGTTAATGACTCGGTTAGCCCGCGTTACCGTTTCGCCTCTCTGCGCGCGTCTCTATCCTCTTTTCAGGCCGATGCATAATTCAAGCGCGCTCCACGCTCGCTCGTAAGGCAAAACGGGTATGCGGATCGATCCCTCGACCGTGTCCGCACGCTCGTATGCCACTTCCAACGCTCGGCGATAACCATTAATGGTGATTTGTCGAGCGAACGGGACGAGTCACGACGCGTTTACGCGCTTCCGCGCGAAAAGATCACCGTGACGGACTGCGCGGAGGTAGAATTCTACCGTAACGTAATTGTAGCGTTCAAAGCGATATGATCTTTCTCACGTTCGCCGCGCCACTCGTTCGATGAGCAGACGCGAAGCAAGCAGTGAGTATTTCGTAATAAATTGCGTGAACCTTGTTCTTATATTATATCTTAAAGCGGATCTTGTTTCCGAGATACGGTAAAGCGAGATTTTTAATTTTAAGAAAATTCACCAATCCAAGAGTTTTTCGAGTAAATACATAATCAACAGTGTTTTTATATAATTATTTACGGATATCGTTTGGCAAAATATCGCGAGGCGGCGATCCACGATATTGGGTGATTAATCGGCGACAAACAGCTTAAATGCGGATGATATTTACGGAGCGCAGCGATGCCTTTACATCCCTCTTTTAGTTTTTTCTCGTTCTGTTCGCTCGTTCCCTTGGTCTAGCGGTTCCATCCTCGACGCAACGAAAAAATTTCAATCTTATCCCGGACCAAATGCCCCCGATAAATCTTTTTTACCGTGCATATACTCGACGCTCTCGAGGGTCTCCCGAATGGGGCTGGTCCTGGGCGGATCTGATGTTCCCTAGTCCACGGCTCTGAACAGGTTCGGAGAGAGGCAACAAGGGATTCGGCGATACGAGGCATGATGAGGAAGAGCACGAGGACCAAGAAGCGGGGGGTGAGGGAGTGAAAGGGAACTGACTTTGTTGTTCGCAGGTTTACACGGCCAATCTCGCTTTGATGTCCCTCCCCCTCGGTTCTCGGATCCCTTTCGACCTTCCGAACAACGAGACAACCCCCTTACGAGCGACGGTGTGTTCTATCCGTGCCGTGCGCAAATACGTGTATGACGCGCATCCACACGCATGCACGTTTCCCGTCTGCATACGCAGATCATGCGTGCGAGAGACCGTGTGTGCAGTTTCGTGTCTAAGTGTGATGTAATCTTCCTTGATATTAAGAGAAAAAAAGGGAGAAAGAGGTAAGTTTTCAATTTCTGTAATATATCGAATCTAAATATACATATACACGAATTTTGTATATTTAGATTATCTCGCAGTTTGTGGAATTTCCCAGCGCATTATTCGAACACGTTTCAGTTATTAATAAACTACATCACATACATCCGCGAGAATTCATAATCACATTGAATGACGACTGGAGTTTCGCGTACTTTATACCAAGTCCGCATAAAACCATGTCTCAATTATGGAAGGCTAATTAAACGATAACATTGATTGTACCGCCGCTTTCCCCTGGGAAAGGTACTTCCTGAAACATAATCGCATCTGCTAGGTAGCTGTTGAACGTATCAATCTGATTACTGTGTTTTTCCCTATCGATTATCCGATCTTCTCGACTTGCGGCTCAAGAACAAGCCCCACGGCCGACAATGAAATTCTCAATTAATTCCCGATCCGACTCTCCCTGCTGACAATCAGGCGGCTCACGCTACGCGGATCTCGGGATGCCCGTTACTTCGAATTTTAACATCTTCTCCAGTCCCGAGCTTCGTGTACCACCGAATCTGGCGTCCCGATCGCAATCGCGAGCACGGTCCATAAATTCAGTTAGCAGTCGGCCCGACGCCGCATGCAATCGAGGGAACGCTCGCGGATTCAAGACGCTGAAGATGAAGGTAATTTCTCCGGACGGTTCTTCAGTTTGCGTGCCTCCAACCGAACACCTGCGACCCCGTATCGGCCAATCTTGCCCGCGAAGCCGACCGCTCGCAACTTGTTCATCCCGCACGAGAATGCCGCTTCTCAGGCACCGCCGAACACGCGGTAGCCATCGACCACTTATCTCTCCCCTTTGCAGCAGTGTCATAACAGATATGCATACCTTATATCGCGAACGATTCGGCCGTTAAACTAATTGGGATCTTGCGCAACATTTTCAAGAACAGTGAAAGGCAGATTACAATGTAAAATCTGGAACAAAATCTTTTTTCTTTTATTCTTTGAGATGTTTTGGCTGCTATTATAATGAGTATTTAAAGAAATTTTTGAAAGCGTTACATATCATTGGCCTCAATTTTTAATAATTAACAAAGCAAATGTAGTTTTTCTTACACATATTCATTGATTAATGATTGTACAACATCAAACTTGTATAAAGTTGACGAGACCTGGAAGTATAAGATTGAAATTTTTTATCGGAGACTTATCATGCAAATTATGCATAAGCTCCCGACTCGGCTGCGAAGTCACGCATACCCGTAATGTATTAATGTACCGCAAAGAAGTTAGAGCGTTTGAATTCGCGTTTATCACGGCGCGTATCAGCTACGTTCGATACCGGTCGAGAGTTACAAGCGTCATCGCGAAAAATTCAGCTGGAGTTTTACGCAGGCCTGATGGGCTACGTGTTACAAAATAGCGACCGTTTGCTAGTTCAGCGCGTTTATGCGTTGCGCCGATACGTCGGAACGGTAATAAAATGTGTGCGCGCGTGACCGGAAAGCCGCAACGCCGCGCCATAATCTTGCAAACGGTAAGTTGCGAAACGGGCGTAATCGCGCGTTCCCGCGCACAGATCTCGTCCGCGCTTATTATTTACCCGCAATTCCACGTTAATTCGGGAATTTATGCGACACAGCCAGCGATATCAACGTCGCGTCGCGCGCGGGCCCGATTCCCAGGGTCCCCTTATTAAAGTTTACGCGCGTTAACCGGTTTCGCCGCCCCTTTTTAGTTTGATGCAAATATATGTCTTCGCGTTGGATTGAAGGAAACTTGATCTTTGATGCAAAGGGGAGACGTGAGTCCTTGTTATATCATGTAATGAGAGAAAAAAGCATCGAGCGTAAGTGCAAATCTGTGAATCAATTCGTGCACTATTCATTTATTCCTACGTTGAATAATATTTAATTGAACGATGCTATAACCAGAGATATTCACAAACTTTCTATTTATAAATTTATCTAATAAGTTAATTTACAATAATTTTACAATAATCTTACAATAATTGCACGAAAAAAACCTGAATGAAAAACCTGAAACGACTAATTCAAATATAAAACTCTCTCGATATGAGCCTCGCCGTCTGGGGACAACGGCTTAAGTCATGATCTGAATGTGTACCTAAAATATATGAGGATTACGTTTATGGTGTAATGCGACTTACGAGGTACGATGCAATTTCTTAGTGACCGCAGCTAAAAACGAGAGTATGACGGCATTCGCACACGTACAACACATGCAATTCGGGAATCGCACGCGGTCTCCTCTTCACTTGTTGCGCCTTAGGCGAACACAAAGAAACCATTTCGTTTTGCCGTGACGTTCTGCGAGTGCGAATTAATTGCCGACGTTAAACGCTATTGCTCTTATCCCGTCGCTATCGCGAAAGTCCGAGACGTTTCATTACGACGGCCCGTAAAACGTTGCTCTAATTTTCCGTGTCAAAGATTAGATAGCACAGCTCCAGCACCCGCTCTGACGATAACTATTCGAGAGCGATATCTATCTAGAGCACACTGGGACCCATAATACTTAGAAGCGTGCTGATTTACTAACGATATCAGCACAATCCTGCTCCATATACGCACTTACATCGGTGGCGATTACCCACTTTCGAGATGTATTGCCACCACCATGAACGACACGATTGACAGCCGCTTCATAAAAGCTTATCAAAGCAATATGTGACAATGGCGTACCTGCTAATCTGATACGATCACCGCAATAAAATTTCAATCTCATCTCTGCAACGTGCTTACCTGAAAATGTACTGAAAAATTCGCGAGAATATGCAACCAATAATTGCACAATTATTTTTGCCGTACTATTTTTCGCAAAGCGTTCCATCTCTCTAGCGGCTGCGGAGAAAGAAATAAAAAAAGGAAATCGAAGTTCCACGTATCTACTTATACATTCCGCCAGGCTCTCGGCATGGATCGTACGATCGCAGCTAACGATTCCCATTCCGAGACACGATCTCGTTACTTTCGTTATCGTGCAAGCCGCGTAAGGCTCGCCGCAATGCGTCCATATACGTAACACGCTCGCGCGCGCACGTCGTCAACGGGGATCTCCGCGCCCCATAAAGATTTTTATGGGGACGTCCCGCGTGCGGTACCAGGCGGTCTCTCGGTTTGTTCGCCGGCCCTGACCGCAACTCCTCGTTCAGTCGCGGTCTAATACCGACGAGGAGGATTGCCGGCACTCGTAAAACCCGATGAACACCATCGCGGCAACGTTAGAATGCGAAGCGAGGGACACGATAACGTCATCCGATATCTACCTCGTTTGCGCGCGATTATGCAGCTCGATCAATTAACGGTATACACGCGAGCATTATGCGATCGAGAAAATACGTTGAGTGTACCGCATTAGATGCATACTGACTGGCTTTGCGCACGCCGGATTCGTGATGAGGACGTGGAATACACAGTTATCAGGCTCCATTAGAAAAGCGTTGCGATAATAAGAAGTATTAAAGAGAATACTGTAAGTTATCCAGAATGCAAAAAGTTGTACTTGAGTTATATAAGTGGTGTCATAAAAAGGAAGGATTTCTCATGAAGGAAATCTTGCGCCATTGACGAACGAGCGGGTAATGAATTACATCGAAAGTTGTCTAATAAGCGGGCGCGTTCGCGCATAATCGTGCAATTAGTCCGTTTGCCTGGGAGCAAAGTTTTTTAATAATACCGTAGTCGTTGTTTGCACGAAGTTTCGTACGGCGAATGTGTTATGGGAAGCGCGCCGCAGGTCGTACGAGTTAGTTACGCAAGGAAATCTTCCCGCGCCATAAAGATTTTTACGGGAGCGTCTTACGTGTCTCGCCCCCGGTTCTCCGATGCGCTCGTTCGCCCGTCGACCCTGACCGCAACTTATGCGGTAATGCGATCAAACATCGCAAACGGCCGTAAACCCCGATGAACACCATAGAACGTTAAATCAGTTCGGAACAGAACGACACGGTCAGGACGGAATAATGTCGGACCGTGCGATAGAATAATTTATGCGCTTATCCCGCCAGGCTTCATTAAGTAAAGGAACGTCTTTGAATACAGGACGCTCGGGTAAACCGCTTAATAAGCACGAATTTCCACTAACAAATACACGAGATCGTTGCTCGCAAAAATTGTCCTGGCGAAAGAAAGCGACCGATGCTTTAACACGAACGCTTCCCGAAATTTTCCACATCTGTGGGATTTTTGGTTTCTTTAATGAATGGCATGCATTTATTTCAATGAAATTTTATTGCCGTTGTATGTAATATCACGTTGTACTTTGAGTTTTGCTTGCATTGTTAACAAGTGAAAAATTAAATTACATTACTCAAATAATTATATAAACATTTATCATGCGTGTGCCGTACATATTCTAGCTTTCGAAAGAACAAACTTGCTAATTAACTGAAATTTAAAAAAACTGGAGATTATGCGAAACTTAACGATATATCTTTTAATGCGCATTAGCTTACCGTTTCTCCGGCACGAAAACTTTATGCCGCTAATCGTTAAGTTTCCCGGAACAATCCCTCGGTTTATAACTTCGTAATCATTCTCATGCCGAGGTGCGGAACATTTCCCGTTGCAGTCGCTGGTGGTGTAAGCCGGTGCGAGCTGCACGCCGATGCGAGCCAGAGCAACAATGCGGGATACGGAAACTTTCGCGCGTAATCGTCGAATTTGCACATAAATCGGCGGACGGCGTCACGGTCGCGTCGTACGATTTATCCTCCCTACGGGCAATTATTCACACGCTTATACGAGGCGACGCAACGCGCAACCTTCCCTGACAGGAATTAATTCCGCGATAAAAATTCGTGCGACTCGTAAAAAATTTTTACGGATTATTCTCGCGGCCGGCGCACGGTTGTTTGCTCGTCTCGTAACGACGTGTCTCGTCGAGACGATACGATCGCAAATCGCGAGCGATCGCAAAGCCCGACGTACATCAACGAAACTTAGGTAGCAAGACAGAGGGAAACGCGAGACATAGAGAAAGACTGGAGAGAAAACAAAAGGAGAAATGGAGAAGGCAATATCCAGTTCTTGGAAACCAATTAGTTAATAATCCAATTCGATTTAATTAACTATTCGCTATTAAGCACTTCGGGTTTTATGGTTGATGACGTCACGCACGTATCGGAAACACTTCTAGTGCAACCAGAAATCAATCGTGGTTGCAACTTCCGCTTTTACAGCTTTTACAATTCGGATTTGATTGGAACCACTGGTACCGTGCCATGTTTTCAACGACCGATGTTCTGAATCGTTCTTTATTATATAATATTACATGCCAACCAAAAACATGTAATTACTTTTTTTAACATTGGGATTATTTCGGACGTGAATACGAATGTATACATTAAAAGGCAGGTAGCGACATGCATCGTAACTTCAATTACTGTCGTGCTATCGAAAGACAAGGTGTAATGAATGGAATGCGAATAAATAAGGGTTTCGTGCCCGTATTGCGACAATCGATGTAACACAATGAATGCCGACCGTTAATACGAATAACGTTCTCTGTTAAGCACCGGCTCGTGTCATTAAAAATGCACGGACATTACGGAGCTCGTTAACGCGCGAAAAAGAAGGAATGCATCGTGTCGTTGCCGGCAGCGCGATCGCTTTCGCGTCCCTTTCGCCGCGCAGTCCTGAAATTTTTTACGCTGCGCGCACGTAAATCCCGGCGAATTTAATACTCGTCTTAACGTCCGCGAGCGGTATGCAGATTTACGACGGCAATTTATTACACATTTTAAAGCCGATGACATGGAAAACGCGTGCGCAGGAGGGGGCAGGATTTCGAAGGGAGGCGACTTTGCTCCCCTGCCGCCGGCGAAATCGCGAGTTCGAAGCGGATTATCGCCGTTGGATCCTGCCGTTCCTATCTAGCACCCGCAAACACTCGATCGATCGCCGAAGAAATCGCATCGCCGATGATTGGTACATGAGGGTGGTGGAGAATCAAACGAAGAAAAGAAACGCAACGGAAAAGAGAAGTCGTCGTCGTTCGCGAGTAAGCGCAAGCGAGCGAACGAGCGAGGCGATATCGCAGAATCGACGATTCGAAATCCCGTAACGGTGCGAGGTGACTCCTAAAGACGGAGGGTGGGATCAGCATAAGCGGGGAAGCGGGAGAAAAGGGAGCGGACAAAGTCGCGTATTAAAATTGGCATAAAACGTTATTATCCGCCGTCATAATTCCGCGGTACCCGACGGTAAGTCCCGACCGAGAGCCGCAGACCCTGGCACGGAAACTCCAGGCGAGAGGGTGGATTCCGTGCCGAACTTCGAGATAATGCACTTCCACCTTCCCTCTCTCCTTCCCCCTACTTCTTTCTCTTCCTCTCGACTGGACCCGGCGATCTGCTCGCGCTTTGCTTTCTCGGTCGCCCTCTGCTCCCTTATCCTGAGCCACCTACGGCCAAAGAATTCGATATCAAATTCTTTTAAGAACCCGCGCGCCCAGGGACAGGGGAACGGGGAGCGCGACGAGGGACGCCGCAAGGAGAGCAAGGAGATATTGCTGCATTCCTACGGTACATAATGAGCTGTGAAATTTCGAGGAGGTCACCGTCGACGGTCGGTCGTCGGCCGCAAGAATTATATTCCTCGTGGAACCAATGTCGATGGCGCTGAGAAAACAGCCGTCTTTTCCGGAACAGGAAGGAGAAACGAAGAAGGACATTTTATTGCATCGCGACGAAAAGTCTCCGTGTCTCGCGACAGTCTAATTCGTTGTACCGCACGCCGCGGGATTCTTCGAACAGGATGCAAACAGAATGCGCCGGAAGCATCTGATGATCCGGCGAGAAGTAACAAATTTTTATGCCGCTCGTGACGACGTCGTGCACTGCGCATTTCACTATCGACATCCACGGACGGAACAAGAAGGACGGCGGATGATGTCTACCCATCGTCCCACGCAGTGAATCCTCGATTCCAGACGGACATAAACAGTCGAAGAACCGAAGCGTTTATGGATGCGGCATAAACAGTTCGATATCGAAACGATGAGATCCCGGTGTAATGAAATTCTATGTCGATCTCGAGAGGCAAGGGCAACACGATGAAGACCAAGATTCTCGATTGCCAAGTACGAATGCGACTCGAGAACGACGGCGATGACGATGGCAACGACTGGAAGGGATCACGAAGACAGAAACGACGACCCATCCTGCAATGGACCCACGTCCGGTCGGCCTTGAACTCTCGCCAGCTTCTCTCCGTCCCGGCGAAATTAATCGAAGCCGCGAAACTCGATCGTAAATCATGTGCGTTTTAACTCCACCCACTCCGGCCGAATGATCTAACACCTGGCACGTAAAGAGCTCCCCCAGCTGGCGAGGTCGTAAACCGTCTTCCGGAATACAAACCGCTACCACCGGGATAGGCACTATCTCCCAGTGCTTACTGGAACGCCGTAAACCATTCCGCCGATCTCCAGCCGGTGAACGTCTTCAAGACTTCGTGCGGCTTCCTGCTGTTACCTATGATTCGGCGCGAAAAGACGCGGTATCGAATCCCGATCGCGGTTTAAAGCCACTCTCGTACCACGTGCGCGAGATTAAACTGCGACAAAGCTCCGCCAACGGAAACACTCGTTCGCCGGAGATAAGTGATAATACAGAGGATGAGATGAACATGATATATTCGGCGTCTTACAGCGATTCCTGTTAACGGTGAATGCACGTGTACCAGTCGGATCGATGCACTGAATCATTTTGATTAACGATCACGTCCGGGCAGGGCAAAAGCGTCGTGAAATAATTGCACTCTTCGTTATTACGATTTATCGTACCTTAATTGTTGCAAGTTACCGTCTGTATAATTTCAGATTGTCCAATAAATCAGATAACTGCAACCGATTTCTTTATTTAACACTAAATACAACACTAAATCGTGTAATAGTTCCTAGCTCTATCTCTCTCTGTCACGTATGTTGTAAATCGCACGCATGCTTATCAGCAATCGACTTGTGTGCATAGATAATTAAGCGCGATTCTAGCTCATCCGATTCGTTCTTAGTGCGACCGTTGTCACCGTTCCATTCATGTCTAAAGTCGACCGCCGGATATACAAGGACGCAGACAAGTTTCTTCCGCAAGTACGCACGCGGCCGTAAGCCCTCAGCGGCATGTATTATGCATGCCGCACCCGGTCGCCGTTGATTGCGATTCGTACCGGAGTACCACTACCGGTTTTATTTCCGCACGAAAAATTAGTATATTTTTAACGCATCGCCGAGCAAACCCGTCGCAGTTAGCTTGCGTCTCGTTCCGTCCAAGAAATGAAAGTTTCGTTACGCGTTCTTGATTTTCCTGTCTCTTTCTCTTTCTTACTCACCACCAGATTCTCAAGATTCCCTATGATCCATTACATAGAGAAGAAGAGTTTTCGAGGACACATGCCATTACCTGAAACAGAAAAAGAATTCTTGATTAACCCGAAGTACTCCATGACGGATAATACGGAGTAGCATGAAGAATTGACATGAAAAGAACCGCAATTATTTATTGCTAAAATTCCTGCATGAAAAAAAGCTGGCCGCGCACAAATCGTGCACAATAATTCATCTTACACTTTCATCCAAAGTTAGAACAAGTATCGTGGAGACGGATGACAAGAGAAAAGTGGCGTGACGAAAGGGGAGGAGTTATCTCGCTCCGCGATCGTCAACTTCGATGTATTTAATATGCGCGGATTTATGCAACTTATGCAATTATGGTCGCCTGTCGAGGCCACTTTCCGGTGTTTCGCTGTTTACCAAGCTTTTCTATATTCTCGCGTTCTCTCCAAGTTGCACTTCCGTTTGTTCCAGACATCTTTTCTCGCTCTTTCTCTCTCACCTTCAGCACAAACGTTTATACCTTTACGCGAGTTCCACCCGCCTCTCGTCTCCTCTGGTGCTTCCCTTCTCTATGCCTCTCTTCATCCCTTTCGATTTCTCGCTTCGGCTCTTACGTTTATTTCGTTCTACGCTCTCTCCACCCTCTCGCGGAAACTCCGTAGCCACCCTCACCGTCGACATCAACAAACATCTTGATTATACCGTGAAAGCCGCCTCGACTACGAGTCCTGACTAGAAGCTGGAAGACTCGCCCATCGGAGCCGCCGAGAGGTTCCCCATCTTCCCCCTGCCTCTTTGCCCGCTTTATCCCCCGTTTCCCTTAACTTCGCCCTCGAGCCTCACACCCATCCTCACTCCCCACGGTCGCCCTTTTCTTTCGTCCACGTTTCTGTCTCCCTAAACCTCCGTAACGATGGAGAGCATACGAACACTGGAAGCCGCCTGGTAGTCTGGTAGTATTTGCATGCGAAATTAATGCCTTTCTATTTCGGTCCGAATTAAATGCAAGTTTGCATAAAGAAACGGCGATTTATTCGTTTATTCTTTGGGGATGAACGAGATCGGGGGCGAGTGGAGCGGCGAACGAGGCGAGAAGGGGACGAACCGCCGCGGACCTCTATCCACCCGAATCGAGTTCCTCTCCTCCGAGCCCTCCCCCTTGCAATCAGAACGAACGGCACAGTCATCCCTCTCGCCTTTTTCCCCCGCGTCCAACCGCGTTCTCCGTCCTCGTCCACTTGCTTTCTTTCTCCCAAGGGGTGAACCAAGGGGGGATCAAAGTAAAGAGACTCGAGGGCGCGGACGTACGGCACCTGCCCGCGTTTATATCATCTTATCCCGGACATCCTCCACGAACCAGCGACGATCAAACGACGACTTCGTAAACGACGTTAAATCCTCTTTCTCGTTACGCCCTCGACATCGGCTAACTTCTTGCGCCGGGATCGCGACAATGCGTCATTAAAACGTGAGACAGATTTTTCATCCAAGAAGAGTTTCCAGTAATTTTGGAAAGAACTCGAAGAAATGAAATAGAATCGATCGGGTAAGAAGACGATATGTCACAATTCCGATCACGAACAATTCTGATGGATTATTTTAATTACGTTAAAGAAAAAAAAACTAGAGATAATTTAAATAATGAAACATACATGACAGTAATTCTCCAAATCGCAGTATCGATTATTTCTCAAGTTCCCTCGTCTACAAAACGACGTTACGATTGTGCCATAATTTCTCTCTCGAATCACGTGTTTCGTTGCGTCGTTAAAATGTCACACGTGGACGTTTTATGAGTTCAATAAAAATTAGAACAGTATCACAGGATAGGTAGAATGCAAGGGGGTTACGCTGATGGTTGGCCGTTGGATAGTGGCCGTTGAGCGTTGCATGCATGCGTTCAGAAAACGACCTGCGAGCACACCTCTAAGCGTAACTGCTGGCGATATATTGCGAGGTCCCGTTATTTTTGTTTCGTTTTCCATCGTTAGCGCGCGTATATGCATACACACACCGCTACGGGACAGCCCATTTGGGACAACAGTGTGCGAAAGGACAACTTTTCTCCCTTAAATCGCTACGAAAAAGAGCAACGTTTCCGTAATGAAGCGTAGAATAATGGTGCGAATTATTGCGCCCGAAATTTGCGACTATCCGTGCGCTGTAATGTCTACTGCAGAAAAATGCAGCTAAAACTTCCATCAGTCTATGTGACTAAATTGCTAAACACAAATCAATAGAAATTTATTTTAGACATATAACACATATGCATCTCTCTCTCTATCTATATATTTTACTTTTTATAGTACAACAAAAGCATTGAGATAGCACTTGCTTCTTGAACTTTAAGGAACCTTATACGCGATCAGATGTATCGCGGAGTAACATTTACGATCTCGAAACGAGCCAATGAGATATTTGATAACGCTACAAACTTTTACACGTCTACTAGTCTTCCATTTATGTCCTCGATGATCACGGATATCGACGGAGGACAGTGACAGAGAGAGAGAAAGAGAGAGAGAGAGAGAGAAGCGGAGGAGAGAAAGCGTCTTGCGAGTGTTCTCCAGCGTTTAGAAAGGTGAATATTTTATAGAGCAAACACCGATAAGACCGCCCTCGTCTCTCAAGTTCGCCTGAAACATTCTCCGATGGGGGAGGAGAACGGGTGTACAATTACTTTGCCGCGTGGAGAGTCCACCTTTCTCGAGAACCGTTGTACTCGACCTGTATGTATGCGTGTGTGACCTATCTCTGCTCGTAATATCGTTACGGTTACTCATCATCCTTAATGCACGCTTGGCATACAGCGGCGTACGAGAGGCAACTATTCAGAGAAAGGATAGTCAAAGAACGTCCCTCGGCAGTTAATCGCCTCCGCGAATTACATTTCACGGGTTCAAAAGAATTTTATGACTATCCTTGTGCCCGTAGGCGCCGCGGGAAGCGATAACGGCGGAACTTGGAGGAGGATTCTTAAGCCAACTGCATCTTACATACTTCATACGGAGGTAGCTCTCCGTTAAGCAATTTATTTATATTAACCTCCGAACTCCTCTCGAATACTCGGAAACTTTATGGAAAATGTAATCGCGAATTAATGCTCGTCGTTCCGAACTTTTATGAGCCGGCATATCGATTTTAGATAAATTAAAACAGGAGCCGAGCAGGAAATTTATTCTTCATGAAAGTGAATTTCTCATCTCTTATTCCTAATCCCTTATCTCAAAGTCAATGAATGATTTTTATATCGTTTTTTCTCGCATTGCTTGTCGTACGCGAACGATATCAATTTTCCATTTGAAATAGCAGGCGTTAGAAGAATCTATTTCTCTAATAAAAATCTCAAGATACATTGAAGTAGACTCTTTTCATTATTCGTGGCAAGGCAAATAAATTTCCAAAAATTCCTTCCAATTTACCAGCTTCTCGCACAAGTACCTCTTATGTTGTTCACATGATTTAAATTTCGATAATTTCCAGTCGGTCGATGAACCGCGTGTGTCATGTCGATGCGGTGGCGCCAAATTGCAAAAGTGCAAGTCAAACATTTTGTCGGCGTATGTCCAACAGCGGTCGTAATCCATAGTCGTTATCGTTGCGTGCGCTCTACGCGGCGAAACGACGTATTTTTATTACCACACGCGCATCACTGTTACGTAATAACGTGTCGTACATGAAGATTGTCGTCGCGACTGGTATACTATGTAATTTCATGGCAAAGATCAGAGTAAACCGATAAACCAGCATGTGCCTCGATCAAGTTCCAATTAACTTATCGCGGTCTGATTGTGGGCCTATGCTCACAGTCCTGTCAGGATCAATAAGGACGCTTTAATCGAAGCCACGTTTGGACAGCTCGTACTCTGTTCTAATTTACATTAGAAATGTACTTTGCTAAACATCGATGAAAATTTCGAATCGCTTTAACATCCAATTGCGTTTAAGACAAAAAAGTGACCAATTATGTCTACTTTTTTTCAAAAATGTTTGTGACGATTACCGTAACGATCGGCACTTGTACCCAAAATACCGTCGTCATGTTCCCGAATCGTAAGCCCCAATTAAATCAGGGGATTATTATGTATATCGCGCGGCCTCCTCTCGTGAACATAAGGCACTCGTGCATTATACGTATCTTGCTTATCTCACCGTGCAGAATTCATGCACCCAGAGTGCACGCATGGTGTACATCGCCCGGGATATCCCTCGCGTGCGTGCCGCGTGATCGGCGTGCATCGCGGATGCAACGCGAAGCACAGCCTCTACTTCCGCGTGTCCGCATTCGTAAGTTAAGTAGCATGCATTCCGGTGAGTACTCGGAAGGCAAGTAACATCGCAAGCGTGTGCAGGACAGGTGCATCACGATCGGCCACTCCGTAACTTATTCCGTAACTTATAGTCGGACTGGCATTCCGACTTCGTCGAGAAGTTGCGTGCCGGATCTATTCGCGGGGCCCGCTCTAATCGTTCTCTGGAATTTTATCACTACGATTCGCTCCCGAGCCAAGTCCGTGGAAACGGATCTTAAACGCTTTACGACGCAGGTGCAGCCGATGGAACGCCGCGAGTGCGTGCATAGCTCCTCGCGGGTCTCTCGTTTAGTTTGGAACTCGATTATGATGATTGGCGATGAACACGAGACGTGAATACGAATGAAAATTCACGACTCCGACCTAGCTAGTTTCCCTTTTCTTCATGGAGAACAAGTGCCACTGCGATTAGAAGATTCTCTCAGAAAAACTGGCTCGTACTCGCTTTGGATGGGACGATACGAACGACTGTGATGCTGCATCGAGCGATGCAAACAGGCATTCATCTTCATGCACCAATCGACAGCGATCGCGTCCTCGTTGACTCACTTGTTTGCACATAACGGTCTGATTAATAGCGTTACCTTATGACGGCAGACTGTCCCAGTGGAGTTACGGCGGATCAGTGCCTTGTGCTTCACTGGGTCGTGATATCCGCGCATCACCAGACGTGTGCAGGTACGATGACGCGGAGACGTACGCATCTGGCGAACCGATATACGCGCGTGCAAACCATATCGATGGAACAGTATCGATACCCATATTCTGTCAATTGCATGTATATGTAGTACGTTGTCGCACGCGCAGCTGCAGATACATGTCTGGCTGCGATGATCCGATAGCGTTCGCCACTCATGAGAGCCTTATTAGCGATAACAGACGTACGTGCACGCGTTAAGACACATATTTGGCGAATCGTTAGCAACGTCTGCGCGAGATCCGCGAACGGTATTGACACTCATGCTGTATCGGATTGGAGGATGTCCTCCAGCGACGAGGCAATCGAAGTTCGTGCGTCTGCATGCGTGCAACGGCGTTCACGAGAAGTGTACTCTCATCGTGATGCGCGCTGGAGAACGCTACTAGAGAACCTGTATCGAAATTACAAAGAGAGAGACAGAAACAGAGACAGAGAGAGAAGTGGCTATTGAGAGATTACAAATTACTATTATTATTCCGTCTATTGCATAGTATTCCACAGTAATCTAGAAAAGTAGATTAATCGAAATTTTTAGATATAAAGAGATGCCGATATCTTTTCCAACAACTTCATGACATTTAATAATTTCAATAATTATCAAATTCTGTTATCACTATAGTGATAACGTATAGCCTTGTTTCTTTTTATTCTATGGCATTTTGATACCCAACTTAATTGCTCAATCCGACATAGAAAAGGAGATCGTGCCATGCGCATGTTGCAATCGTCCCGGTGCGTGTACTTAAATACACGCGTACGTTTCTTCAGGTGTGCGTATAGATCTCCGGATGGAATGCGGCGGGACACAGAGAACTCGTCGTGCGCGTAACGGGCGTCGTAGACGTGCCATAAGTAGTCGGTCTACGTGTGCGTGTACCTCCCATGCACCTTCGAGAACTGCACAGCTGCAGCTTGTACGGTAGGGCAGAGCGGCGTGTGCTCTCCGCGTGCGCCGTGTGGAGACCGCTATCACAGTGGCCCATAAAGTTCGAATGGAATTGGAATACAGTGCCAGACCAATGTCACTCGTGTTACGTGGTCTGTTGGCCGCTGGCGCGCGTACGACTTCATTAAAGTGGCCTAACGCCGAGCGGCCTCGCGTTGCGAGACGATATAATGCCTGCAACGCGCGCGCGCGCCTGCACGTGCCTACGCGACCCGGAAATGCGATTGCAACGACGGGAAATGCCGCCGCCGACGGTGATTTGCCGAGTCCTGTTACTCCTCCCTCCATTACGACGTTCCACGAGCCGGCAAATTCGTCGTAAGCAACTTTAATGAAGCCGACGAAATGACACACGGCGACGCGAAAATTAAGGGAACCTGCGCGCTTTAACGCGCGTGTTTAGCAGTTGGAGGCGGGTACCCGGGTTGTTATAAGGAAAGCTGGCGCGAAACTTTGCGGAAAGCCTTGCCGGAGGCTTGCCTCCACTCCGAAAGCAGCCTTTTCAGCCGTGCGCGAACTCGGCGGTACGTGCATCCTCACGCGAAGAAGTTGAAAAACTAGTTTGCGAGCGTAATCGCTGGAATTCAATGAAGCGGGATCAAGAGGAGGTTGCGATGCAAGTACTACAAGGAATACGTATCAAGGAATTCATGTAATTACGAATTGCTTAGAAAGATATATTAATCGAATGCATGAAGCATACCTAAAACAGTTACACATCTCAAATCTTGTACGTGATTGGAAGCAGACGCAACGTACAGGGCCTTTTCTCCGTTTCATTACGTGATTCCGAACGTAATCTAGTTGTTACACGCGCGGGACCGTCGCGGGGACTCGTCTCGGTGCGTTCACGCTTTTATTGAGGCGCATTATTCGAGCCTACGAATAAACGAGCTACACGTCTGAATCCGCGTTTCTTTTTTTTGCAATGCTTATCGTGCGCGCAGGCTGGCTTGTAGCACCCCTATCGCGCTCGTTGGCCTTAATGCGCGGCGCTTTATCGCGAGTCATTGTTAAATAATCGCCAGAATATCGCGAGACGATTGGGTCGTTATGCACTCGCATAGCTATTCCGGAGAGGCATGCCGGTCACGACGCGCCGACGAGCGTCGCAATTTGCAACGCGGCCGCGCTCGAAAGCCTCGTCCTAAGAAGACGAATGCGTGCAATGCAGCCGGGTCAGGGTAATCCTGCGATACCACGATTGACCCACATTCATCATTCGCGGCGTCCTTGGTCGGTCCCGGGATAACGAACAGCCACCGGAATTCCACAGAGACGCACATTAACAGTGGCGGCGTTCACGGGAGCGTTCCGTGCAGAAGAGCGACGCGCGCTCGACACGGCGACGATTTATGATCCGCGACGTAATCATGAAACGCACGCCGGCCGAATGGATGGCACACGATGGTCCATGCCGGGCGATTTCGTGAATCACGTAACTATTTAGCGTTTTTGCGTCGCGGTTTCGTTTCGCATTCACCATCGCGTCGCACGTGAAACGCGTGATATCCGCTACTCCGGTAAGCTTATACTTCTTCTCCAACTCTGGTAATAATGAATCTAAAAATTTCGTCGGATTTTCTAGGGTTTCTATTCTTCCTCATGCTAGTGGTAAAAACATTATTCCACGACAGCTTTTCATTATATCTTAATGCAAAATAAATAAGCGTCTATGTTTTTCAAGAGATACACGAGAATTTGTTCAGAATTAAATTACAGTTGGAGAAACCACTCTGGAGTAATTTCATTATAGTTCTCATGAATGACAAACTCGAAGCGACAAAAATAACGCTGTTTTTACAAATAAAAATGCCGTACTTTTAAGTGCACCATTGTAATGGCGTTGCCACGCACCTCTCGCTCTTACGTGCCATTTTCCGTTTTCCCTCATTGCCAAATCATCGCGCGTAATGGTCGCTTAATTGCAATCCGGAGCGGACTTTAATTAAGAACGATCGTCGCGTCAACCGCGCTGAATCGCAATCGTAGGAACGCAAGTAAAAAAATGCGACACGTTCGCATTGGAATATGTAGGCGACCCAATGCCACGGGTTCTCAGCGAGTGGATCAGAGTCGCATACGACGCATCACAATGAACCCTGATCAATGAAACAGGAACGTGTACGCGCTGTTTGATATGCACGAGCCAAGTGCTCGTTTACGCGATCTCGTGTGCTAACGATCGCGCAAAGGAAACTGGTGCCAAACAGGCGATCGTTGGCGGAATATAAAAGTATCGAGATGGTGCAAGGCGCGAACAAAAGCGCGAACGTATATGGTATTATGAGCGTGGCGGATACGTGGCATCGCGAATACCAATTATCTGTGCTCTGTCTGTATCATCTTGAAACTTCGTGGTTCAGTTAATAACAAACGAACGATCTGTCAATGATAGGTACGATTCGGGATTGCGAGTGGACTAGATGGAACTCGTGTCTATAAGCAAGCCACCGAGGAATAAATAGCGCGATCGATACCACATATCGAAGACTTACGGAATTGCATTCGAAACGAACTAAAGTTAAACTGATGACAGATATATCGCGAGCAGGAGAGCGCAATTTTTGGAAACGCGAAGGAAGACCTGGGTGGAAATAACTAAACAATCACGCTGGAGCTGAAGCAGAAATATATACCGGTACATCGGAAAAGCGGATGTACTCGTTTGGCCCGTACGTGCGATTTAAAGCGACAACAAATCTCATTAGGGACTCGCCCGCCGCAGGAATAGTCGGAGACCGTGGATCGCAAATCTGCTTTATCGCTTCACGGGCGGCAGATTAATCCTCGAAGGGTGGCATCGAGCGCCACCAGATATATTCAGCTCCGCGGAGGGCTTGAATAAAAAGGATTTATTTTTGCACCGCCCGCCGTATTCGAGCAGTGGCCGCGTTTCTCTTCCTTTACGCGGACGTGCACGGGCGCGCGCTACCAAATCCTCCTCCTTCGCATCCTTCTCTTTCACCCCTCGCGTACATACACCCGTGTATGTTTTTTTATCCTGCTCGCTTCCCTCGCTCGTTCGGGCGCGCGGTCCCGCTTCCGAAACAAATCCAAGCAATTCGAGCGCAAGCGCTCCGCATTCGAAGAAAGAACTCGTTATCGAATCAGCTATTATAGCACGGGATCCTTCTTCTATCTGCCTTCCTCCCCGATAGCCGCACGTACACGTGTACGTATGTAACATCGATACGCTGCACGCGTGTGCACCGTTGGTGAAACTCGTTTGGCAACGTACTACTCGACCCTACATCGACCTTCGATCGGCGGAACGAAATCCAAGTTTCGATCGGAAGCCCTTATCTGACCGCACGTGCCTCTCCGCTCTTCGCTATCGTTTCCCTTCCCGCGAAAACCTTGCAGTTCTCTGCGAATAAATGATCGTGTCCGAAATTCGATGTAATATATCCTTTATGTGTACGGGAAGGAAGACTCTTCGGGTTGTCTCGACAAAATACGGACCGTAAGTAGTAACAGTAATATTATTTTTCTTTTAGATAACCATCACTTTTATCTTTTCATGTTTTTTTAAGATTTCTAATCATACGCGAGTAATATATCCATTCTTCTTACAGCAATAAACTTAAATAAAATGAATAATTGAAACATACAATGTATCGCAAGTGTCATCATAAAACACTAAAATATTCAAGATTTTCTTCTTAAACATGTTTGGTAATTTGTAAGCTTCCTGGTCTTGCTACGTATACGTATTTTCAGATTTCATTAACAATGTTTTACAAACTTACAATTCTGTGCACAACAGAGAGCAGCAATAATCGCTTGAGCGGGAAGCCTGTGTCATCGCTGAACGATCGTTTAATCGGCCCCGTCGAGCCACGATTTCCGATTGGGATGGCCGGGCCGACAATCAGAACCGGCAAACGTTAATTTAACGCCACGCTCACGGGAAATCCGTTTTTGCGAATCCCGCACTTGGGTTAATTGCTAGATCGGAGTGGGGTGGATCATGGGGCGGACGCCAGGCGAGCGGAAACGGAGGGTGAATGAAATCGCAATCACAAGGCGCAGGTAGGGCGATACCCTTACTATTAGTGGCGCGATAGTGCCACGCAATAGCGTCAGCTTTGCCGCACCATCCCTCACGCTTCCCCTATGCATTCGGCCGACCTGGCGTTGGCCCCGAACTTTGATAATAGCGTCCCATCACAATAAATCGCCCCGTCTATTTCATACTAGATTTTCACATTAGCAGGAACGTTTATCAAGCTACTTTGACGTGATTATGATTAACGATGATTAATCGTTCATGGTTCTCACCTTGCCTCTTGCCTTTGATCGCGGGGTATTGTTTACGGACTCATTTCCCGACATTAAAGGTACAGGCGATGATAAGTCTCTCTAGAAGGTTTGCAGACATAGTCAAAGGATAATATAATCACTTATTATATAATGTGACTTAAAGTATGCTTAAGCTGCATGCCAAAAAATGAAAGATTTCTCCGAAAACACCTTTCACTATTAGACAGATCATCGTTCAGCAACTGCTCGACATACCTATTGTTATAGTACAATTCGGAAATCGATAAATGAAAAATGATACTTAAAAAATTGAACAGAAATGCGACCACTAATTAAATGCGCATTTTGCAACAACAAGTCAACAATAAGTGGTATTACAATATTAAGAAAATCTACCGATTTCGAAGACCGTGATAAACCGCACAATGTATGTCCTCATATTTAAAGCGTACAAAGACGGAGCAAAGTTTCTATGCCTGGCTATAATTCTGCGCGAAACAAGCATTGCGACGTGCTAATACATCGCGATAACAATTCGGGGATGCATTTTGGAGTCGGCAGGACGTTATCGCGCGCACAAGTCGGCGCGCGTGACGATAATTGCGGAAAGCGCGGAAAGTGCGTTATCTACTGCGGCGGGGAAAAGCGCGTAAAGCGTGCACGCGCGTGTAGATTAGGTCAGGCCGATAAACGAGTCCATTGTCTCGCGATCGCGGGAAAAGATAGGCGCGTGTCGGCGCCGAAGGAGGCCCACGTGCGCGTGGACGTGCGAGGAGTTTGCACGGATATCCACGCCGGTTATTATCGTCGTTGTGATTAATGGTAATTACACTGTCTTCGGAGCGGCGCGACGCTGAAGAGGCGGCGGAGACCAGGCGCGAAAACAATTTTGCAATAATTTGTAACGAGCTATTCGCTGTTACCTTCGTGCAAAGCTTGCGTAATTCGCGCGGAGGAAGCAGCCGTTTGCGAGGGTTAATGTGTGATATCCGCGTAGCACGCTGCGAGCTAGATCTGCCCGAGATATTTACAGCTGTCACAGATGCTACAGTCTTGGAAAAACGGTTTATATAATTCTTATCAGTTGTGGTATTAACAATTACGGAATTATTGGCATTGACAATCGTCAGATCCTATTTGAGGGCGCAGTAAATAAGCAATTTGAATTTATTTCTTTGTTGATCTAGATTCTATTTTATTTTGCGGAATATGCGGAATGTGAATTAATGCTATTGTGAAAAATGATGGTTTGTTATTGATCTTCATTAAAGAAACAATATTTGCCAAGAGGTTCGTGGCAGTTCATGTAATCGAGATATCTTATACTAATGATTTATGAGTTTCTGCGTGTAGCTTGAATCTATGCTACCAATCGATTTGACGCAATTGCGCTACGTTTGCGACGCGAGTTGCTCTTTTAATTATGTGGCTTTTTTAATTATATGCTACAATAAGTGGGTGATTAGAAAAATGTGCGCAAATTTCGTTAGGATATGCGCGCTTGTAAGGATATCGCATTCACGGGTAGGACACACACGATCGATCGATTATGTACCTCCGCTACGGAGATCGACGTCCGCGATATGCCCGGCGGCCTTTAACGAACTGTCGTTAACCCTTATCGCGCGATCTGAAGTGCCGGCCCGCAATCTCCGTTTATCGTGATGAAAATTCATTAAAATGACAGACGCGATTACTCTGCGAGTTGCGTTGTTATTGTCGATTCGCCGACATGACTCTCGCGCAGCGGGATACCTAGTTCAGGCAGAACAATGTTCCTAGCGTATTGTCTTAACATTATCCATCATATCATGAAGGATTTCGCATGTTCATCATTCTGAATTTTTCACCAATAAAAGTGTTATATTTATGTGTGGGCATGTCTGTTTTAATTCAGCTCGTCTCTTTATCTTAGTCTTCAATTAAAACTAATCGGATTCCTATCCCGATGTGTCTCGCGGACGTGGGATTTTTATTATGATTTTATTACTTGAGAAATTACAGGTTCGTTGCGCTATCATCCAATAAATCGCGACGATAAAAATGTGAATGTCCATAGAGCGCTACGTGAAATCGTTTCACGAATCGAGGATTTCTTTTGCCATAAATATTGACAAAATTGACGACAACACCGTTTTATTGGCGCGTCGTTGAAATATCATAGTGCGATAAAAATCATCCTATTATGATTATTATTACACTGTCCATCGCAATGCATCACATTTACAAGAATCAACATCCTTTTGAAATTGGAAAGAGAATTCTCATGAGTTATCTAAAGAGCTTGTAAAGAAAAATATAGTGATGAGCATTGTTTATAGTGACATGTAATGTCTGAAATAATAATTAGATATTTACGCAATAAATTAAAACTATCAGTACACTGAATGTATCTTGTTTTTGCTAATCAGAATCAAAGGTGTTTTACATTGTTATTCAATTGGCAGTCTCTTTGTTTCAGTAAATCCGCTTTGCCCCAAATTTGAGGCAAACGAGAATCTCATTATGGGAGGGAGCAACGTAAACGACTCGTCCTTTTCAAGCCTCGTCCGGCCAATCCTTTGGCTAACCATTCCATGATCCTTTCCACATATCCATTGCCCGTAACCTCGCTCCACCTGGGCCTTCGGCGAATTCGACGGCTGGAGAACCGCGCTAGGCGGAATTTCCTGGCGCGATTCAACGTCCCTTTTATCGGGGCGACGGAGTCAATCGGTCTCATTCAACGGATTCCCCTTTTTTGCCCGAGGCAACAGCACGGGAAAGAAAGTGCGGCTGCGGACAGAGGAAAACCGAGAGAGTGGTAAGGGAGGAGCAGTAGGTAGGTATCGGAAGACGCGGGTGCAGGCCCGATGTCAGCAGATACCGGGATTCACCCTTCGCGCCCTTCGATCCTGGTCCTCGCATCCCCTGGAGGCAGATCGTGCCCCCGGCCAATCCGAAATCACATTAAGTCCGTCTCGATGCGTCCAGTCAAAACTCCAATTTAAAAGTTCCGGCCCAGACTCTCCACCCTCGTATTCGCCGTCTCCTCCCTCTCTCTCTTTCCCTCCTTCTCTCCCACCCTTCATTGCCATCGTCTTTCTCGCTCTCGGGCCTCTCTTCAGGCAGCCCTGGAATTAGAAATACCGAAAATAGTTCTTCATCGACCGCCGACTAATTCCACCGCGCCGCGCGTGTGCGTGCATTCCACCCTTTCGTTCGAGTGCTGTCTGTGTGTCCACGTATGTATTAAATGTGTGTGTGCTGCGCCCATGTGTGTGTATGTGTGTGTGTGTGTCGTGATCGTACGAGTGAGCTTTTGCGAGCACAGCTGGATCGAGGGGGTAGATCGAGGAACTCTGCGATTGGCCGTTACGTCACGGCCGCATTATTGGCGCATTCCACTCCATGACAGGTTGCTCCAGGGCGAGAGAGCTTTGAGAGGATGAAAGCTTCTCCGACAGGCGTCCCTCCCCCCGTCGATCCCGCTGGCAGCTCACCGAGAACTTTTTCGACCAATTAATGAGATCGCCTCGCGGAACGGGAGAAACCTGGGTGGTGTTTGGGTCGCGTCGTATTCTCTTTCTCCCCAGCCGAGAGATTATAGCAGATTCCGCGACTTAGTCAGCGGGATTGCCAGTCGATATTTCCCGTTCAACAGGCGAGCGGTCGAGAAAAGGTGGATGCGACAATTGGCCACGCGCGTACTTAAACTGATAAAACTCGCATGCGCTCCGCTCGCGAAAGTTATTTCTGGCCCCGGTGATCTCTCTCCGGCCAGCGGATATCTCTCGCGGGGATGTAAAATTAAATCCTGTTTCAGGGTGAGAGACCCGCGGATCGATATTCGATTAGTCCTGGATCGGATAAGATTTTATAATTGGTTCGCGCACTCAACAGATGAAATTCGCTTTCGTCCCGCCAAAAAGGGCCCGGATCCCAATTACTCTGTTGAATTTTTATGTGCAAAGCGAGCATGTATTTTCGCTTGTTTGATTCTACTTATAAGTTTTATTTTTCACTCGTTTGTCAATTTTCTGTACAGTCTGACCTACTTATTAGTGAAGAAGATATTTGTTTAAGCGTTGGAATCGACACGAAGAGGATGATCATAGTTAAATTTGTTAAAAAAATCTTTAAAAAATACTAGATTAAAACACAATAGAAAACTTTACCTGTAGCAATAAATTTGTATTCATAATTTAATGCAATTTGCTTCGTTGTATATCATAGGATAAAAATGTGCAATCCACACATACTTTCCAAATTAGAAGTGCAGAGCCCGTTATACTCTTTGCGATCCGAACCATTCGCGGCAAAAAGGTCAGCGAACACGTCAGCGAATACATCGGTACATTCCTGTGCCCGTCACTTCTTGCTCGAGCTTAACTGCGGCCGACAAGAAAGTAAAGGATCATTTCCTGGCTCCCGGGAGGGCCGGGCAAGAAACGCCGGGTATCTTGTACGCGGGAATAAGGAATAGCCGCTCGAAATAGACGCGACGAGCAGCACGGCGATAAATTAGAAAAGTGTCACCCGCGAGCAGCTCTAATTCCCGCTTAATCCCGCGATGGCGGAAATTCGAGGCCTCGAGGTATCGACGCGGAATATAAAATATGTAAGAAGTTTTCTCCGATGAAAAAAGAGCGAGAGGAAGGAAAATACGAAGTCGGGCCGGAGGATGTCGAAGAGTTTGGCGGAGCCCGGGGCCGTGAGGACGTCGCCGGCAGAACGTGCCATGGAAAAGCAATAGGAACCGAGACACAAAGAGAAAAATAAAGGCGGGGGTTAAGGAGTCCGTTATTTTCTCGACAAACAAAAACCCTACATCGAAATGAGTTTAAAATCGTCGCGTAATCCATGGCCGACTCTTCGAACCTTCTCTTGACCTCTTCCTGAAGACAAGTCGCCCTCAAGTTTCTCGAGACGCTCGGGGGCGGATAAAGACGACACAGTCGGATCCGCGGCAATGGATATATATATATGTACATACACACACACACCCCTCGTGCCGCGGAAATGTCGTTAGGAATGCTTTTTTATCAGGCAAAGGAGAAATCTCATTAAAAATCGACGAACGGAATAAGAAACGTCAAGACTTTCCACGACGACGAAGCTGCAGGCAACCGTAGCTGTGCAGATGCAACCGTACATCGCCATGATTATCCGCATCGTTTGGAACTTACAAAAAATCCGCGCGGTCTCGTCGATACGAGTTTATCGCAGTAATCATAACTGACTGCTAGGAATAGAGTTTAAGATTGGTAAGACTCGTTTTTCGATCTGTGAGATAGGTGCCAGAGAGTAACTCCTGATACCGTTCGCGTTCATTGACTTGTTTCGTTATCAGCGATGTGAGATAATCAAGTCCGGAAACGCGGAAAAGACGAGAGGGTTCCTCCTGATCTCTGTTTGAACAGCAAAGTAGTACGTCCGGCAAATACGTTCCACGAACGTCCGGCCATAATTACTGCCCGCAAAAATGACGCGCGCGAGCGAGCTGATGGACGCGTAGCGTTTCAGAACTTTAATCGTAGATCGCAGTGGAAGCACTTGTGGGGCGGTTTCCCGGAAAGATACTGTAAAGTACAGGTACCGGAGCTGCGCGGTAGCGATCAACCTCCGCCACGCCAGAGATCAACGATCTTATGGAACGAGCGAGGCGTGGTGGATGGGTAATGAAGACGAAGGTGCAAAGGTCGATCAGAACCAGCGGTGTATTAGATTATCGGCTGTATTAGACGTAGATCGAGGAAGGGATTGCTCTTTCCGCCTTTATCCGCGGGGCTTCCGTGGTCTCCGGTAATCGGATTGTTCTTCACCGACCGGAGGAATCTTCGAGGCGTAACCGGATGCGATTGTGTGGACGCGAACGTCAAACCTCGCTCGACGATCGATGCCTCCTCGTGGACAGGCGATGATTGGCTCTCGTCCTGATGAAACGAGCGTGAGCCAAACGAGCTCGAAGTATCGGCTTGAACGTTTTACCGTCCGCGTATCACGAGACGTATAATAATAATCTAAATACAGATTCTCTCTCTCGTTACTCAATATATAAAGCATATAGACAAATTGGAACAATAAACAAAAAACCATAGCATCCAAATTTGATTACAGTTTAGCTCTCGCTTTGTATCAATGTATCAAATAATACTCTTGATGGTCCTTGATTTTATTTGCTTCCTGATGATATATAAATATGACAAATCATGGAATGCCGGATTTCGAAAAATGTTCGCATGTATGACACGTGTTCTCGCGCTCCAAATTTGTTTCGGTAACACCAGAGAGAAGAGGAGCTTCTAAAGAAGATTGACACGTTCTAAATTGAATATGGACATGGACTCTTTGACTTTCCACGTTATTAGATGCCAGTTAAATCAGGAAGAACAAGACTATTCTTATCTATTTCGTGCTCACGACGTTGGCACGCGATCAACGTGTTTTTAGGAAAGGGCAGATATTTTCTACTTCAGCTTTTTGGCTCCGAGAACTAACTCCTTCTCAGGGAGTAAAATACTGGCGCCGAGATGTCTACGTGTTGGAAAAGAGTTTTATGTCCATATTAAAAATAGTTTTATGCGCGCTGTCCCGTCCGCGCGCTCGATGGCGATACAAATCATGTGTATATGCTTCTTTTTTACAGCAAGAGGGTCATTTTAATATTTCGCTCGGTAATAAATCTGTTTTTTGAAATTTTTTAACTTCCGTGCGACACAAGAACAGACGAAGAAACACGAAACCGCGCGTCGAACATTCGGAACGATATCATCGTCGCGTGAATACAAATCGGTATTTTTATCTATCTCTTGCGAATTCAAGACGCATTGGATATTTATGGGAAAGCTGAGATAAGTTGAAGAAAAGGATAGAAACATTCGGATCGCATCTGCAGAACGTTTAATGATTTTTTTATCTTCTCAAGTTGGAATCAACTGATAATTACGCCATAATCTAAATAGGTACATAAGTGTTACATACGCGCTGTGAAACGGAAAAATTATAAATCACATGAGCGCGTTCTTTGTGGTCGCCGGGCAAATGTATTTGCACAGATGTAGACCAATGATTTGTCGGGCTCGCGCGCAAAAACAACTAGCACTTCAGCTGTGTCTACCACCGCGATGTCGCGTCCCTTACTTATCTTCGCAGCATCTGTCCGTTGTAATTTGTCATTTCCCAGCTGCGTTCCGGCGAACGAGCGAATTTACTGGTAAGGAATCGCTCGCGTGGGTGCACGTTTTCACCCTCGCTGTGCTTCACGAACGATTTATGCCACAAACTTGCCCGGCGCTCGCTGAATTTCTGTTTAACGCATTCTTTAACGATTCATGCTGTACGCATCCACTCTGATGGAAACGCGACTATCTCCATTACTTATCAAAAGATTATCCACCAGAAACAGACAGAGAGGGAGAGAGTCTTCTCTAGTCTTGTCTGTCTTTTCCAGGTTCTTAGCCGGGGAAGCAATTTAAAGCGCTAATGGCGTTGCATCTAAAGAAAAAGAGGTAACCATTAAAGAGAAGTTAAAGGTTAGCCGTTCTTGGCGCTCGTTGTACGCATTAGCCTACGTAGAATTAAATCCATACGATTCTAATTGAAATCACTAGACCGGAGAGGATTAAGACGCGTTTTTGAAGCGCTTCGCGGCGCATCCACGCGCGCAAGCTGTCGGTGATGGAAAGAGCAGCTTATCTTCCAACCCCTTCCCCTTGCACGTGCGCGCACACACACAGGTTATTATTATCCACAAGAAATCCTCCAGACAGGAATGCTCGCTGGGTCAACTTATTAATCCCGGAGCAGCGACCGTGGCAGCGATTCGGCGGAATGCCGCTGGACCATTACGTCCAACCACCACCTCTTCCTCTTTCTTCTCCTCCTCTTCCTTTTCCGCCTCTTCCTCCTTCCAGCTGCATCAAGCCTGTCCATCGTAAATGAGATATAGCCACCGCGCATGGGATATTTCCCGGATCAAGCGATTGACCTTGAAATGGCGCAACAAGGCTACGGCGCCGCTCGCGGGATCGAACGGGGCGCGCGCGTGTTCGGCGCGCGGAACCTCGCGCAAGAGGAGGAAGAACCCGCGGCGCGAGGGATTCGAGAGGCGGTAGGCAGGGCCGCGCCGAGACGTTGAAGAGGGTCGAAGTCGTACCCGTATCTCCGAGGGAGATCGATCGTGGCCCCCAGGAATCTTAATGGAGCCCGGGATTACCGGCCTCGCTGATGTAAGGGGAGAGAGGAAGAGAGAGAGAGAGAGAGGGGAAGGAAGGGAGGGAGGGAGGGAAGGAGGGAAGGAGAGAGAGCGAGAGGTCTCGCTTCTCCGGGCAAACAAACGTAATTGCACGCGAATCCTCCGTGCACGCGCGCGCGTACTCGCGCGGCTTATACGGTGATCGTCTTACCGCCTCGTTTTGTCTCGTCTTACCGGCCGCCATTACGGTGACTATGATTTAATCGACGTAGCGACGTGAAATTATTATCGGTAGTACAGGTGAGCAACGGTATCGTGAGTGCGCGAGGTCGGCGAGTACGCGTGGCGGTACTTTTGATCATCCATGAAAAACGGCAAATGATCGGAATCAAATTATTATTTTGCCAATTCGTCATCCTGCCTAACGGAATTGTCCAGCGTTGCAACAACAATATGAACTGGATATTATTATATCTTTCGACTTGAAACATTGCGCGCGATCGTGAGATGTTCCGCAGATCAAAGTTAGTTTCAGCGCAAGAATGGAATGTCCCTTTTGTACATTTTCTTGTTAAACAAATTTGCAGAATAGAACTGACGCGCGTGGAACGAAGAAAAATATTTGCTCGAGCGCGCAAAGCGTTCTGTATCTCGAACGTTTCCCGGAGGACATGCGCGCCATATGTAAGGATACTTATCGGAAGTGCACGGTCTGTCGTATCTATCATATCTGTCGCATGCCTAAAAGACGATGTGTCGTATCGGGGAGCCGGCGCGTTATCCTGACCTCGCATTTGTGACGCTTCCAAATAACGCGGTCTGTCGCATCTGTCGCGCGGCCGACGTGCAGCGGGGAGATTAATCACGCGATAACGCCGCCGCCTTAACGATCCCCGTATATGACAAAACTGCCAACCCCTATTCTTCTTCCCTCCTGTCACATCCCCGATGTTCGATAGGTGTTGCAACGCCTAAAATCACGACTTTGCGCCTTACGTAAATCGATTCACGGTATTGTACTTTCCTATTCAGATGGAGCGTTCTACCACTGATGATCAATTAAAAGTTACACGAACGAAAACTGCTGCGTCGTACAGTTTTTAAATATTAATCACTCAGATATGTAAAAAAAAATAGTTTTCTGCATATCAACTATGTATAACATCGATTTTACATTTGCATATAGATTTAATGCGCTCGCGCGGATGTACGCTCCTGCAAAATGGAAATGCCGAGTCGCGAGCACATAAAGTGACGCGTAATTATTTATAGAATCGTTAGCTGCCGTATAATTCGCAGGATCTTCTTCGGCGACTTGAAATCAGACGCGTCCGCGCGACTGCGAACGTAACGTGACGTGTTTGCCTATTCGGGATTAAAGCAGGAAGCTCGTGCGGTGGTACCGGGACGAGAAACGCAGCTGCATCCTAAGGGCCGTTAATGATATTCGCAGGTGACACATCTAATTCAGTGACTGTGCAGGCCGGAAGCTGGATGTGATGCCGGCGCGGCGCGTTGTCATCGCGCACAATGAGGATAAACGAGAACAAACGGTAAGCGAGGTGAGAGGGCATGTTTGCATTTTCATGTCGTTGCCAGCGGCAGGAAATACGCGAAATTACAGAGCGCGCGCGCGAGCGCTAGCTTGATAGCACGAGCCCGTGCATTCGCTTCCGCGAGCGCGCGCTCAATGGGGACGGTTTTTAAAGCAAATTAGTTAATTACGATGGTAATGCATGGAAAGTACTTCTCGTTCTTGTTCCGCACTGCGGCGAAACCGGCGGCGGATAATTAATTAAATCTGTGACGTTTACATCAAAGCGGCGAGACGATAAGTTACCGCAAACTCGTTTGCGTTAACCGGCGAAGAACAAAGGTAAACAGTTCGATGCACGCGGCGTGCGAGGGAACTTCTATAAATTTATGGGAATTCGGGGAAAATCAAACTCTGTCGATATGCAAGTGCATTGAGTCTATCGCCGAGAGCGAAAGAGATCGTACGATCGATACTGCGTGACAACCGAGGATTTCTCGAAAGTGGTATCAACGTAACTTTGCTAAAAGCGATCGAGTGGCATACTCGAGCATACTTTCTTCTACTTGGATTTACAAAGGGAGAATTGCCCGAACGGGGGATTGTACTCTCGCGAAGGGAAGGCACAAGGTCGCGATGAATACAGAGTAGTAGCTGGACCGTTCCGCGCGACCTACTTGCAATTCCCCGTAATCACGGCCGGCTATCTGATATCTCCCGTTTCTCCTCTCTTCTTCTATATCGTGGCAGTCCTCCCAACTCTCGAGAAGAATGCTCGGGCGATCCAGGAGCCAGGCAAGCATTTCGCAGCTTTTATCGACTGCGCGAAATTTTGGCAACCTCGTTGATCCGTTAACGGACTCCGCTCTTTCTTCTCGCCAGCGCATCCAGCAACTTTGTTTTCGACGGCGTTACGTAAACCGCGAAAAACAACGAGCTCGTAAACATGACGCAGCGTGAAAAATTTCGAGTGC
This sequence comes from Ooceraea biroi, assembly GCF_003672135.1. Lineage (NCBI taxonomy): Eukaryota > Metazoa > Arthropoda > Insecta > Hymenoptera > Formicidae > Ooceraea > Ooceraea biroi. The sequence goes on from NC_039506.1 coordinate 8,333,871, forward strand.
GTCGAATTGCGGAACGGATGGACGGACGAGCACGAAACTCAGATTAAACATTGATATCCAAAATTCCGTCAGAAGCACGAGAAGCGAAGTTCCCTTGCGAAAAGATCGCTCGTGGAAGATTGTCGCGTCGAACACACAATCATGAATCCTCCCATCATCCTCCACGAAGGATATTTCTAAACGATGAAGTGCGGACCAGCCTCTGGTTCGTGTCCTGAATTTCCAGGAGGACGAGGCTGAACGACCACTGCATCACAAAAGCATCCAACATGACACGGATGAAATATCCACATTTAAGGAGTTTTCTCAAAGGAGTTTTCAGGCTTGCTTCAATCCTTCTCTTTATGATCCAAAAGCCAAAAGAGATAAATAAGAGTTAAGAAGTACGAAAAGCATCACCGATTGGCACGCACATCGCACGCGAGTTTACTTTGATTCGTCTATTATTCGTCTAGAGAAATAAGAAGAAAGAAAATCAGACATAGTAAAACGCGAGCACTCGAATTCCGCGCGCATAACGAATTCCGCGTGCTGTACAAGTCTCCTGTTCCACATGCCGCGAAACCCGTTTTCAATTACGATGAATACCACGAGTCGCCCTCGCACACGGGCCGGTGTCTTTCGGTTTGTAGGTCTGAATACCACGTCTTTCTGCGCCATATCGATGACGAATGAGGCATGAAACGCAAAACGACATGATAATAGCTTGAATTCCTTGTGCGATTATAATGAGTGAAAATCCCCGCGAGACTTTATAATAATCATAAACATTCACTTCGATGAAGATGCACTATGAAGATATTAACATTATTTTATGGCGAACAACAGAATGGGAAAAAATAAAATTCATTAATGGAAGAGCCCTTATAAACTCGTGCACATACATACATGTAAAAAAGATCATGTATGAACATAATTTATATTTGTTTAGTGATACAAGACCAGTCGTGGTTCTTATATATTTCTCCTACCCAACGAAAGGTCGTGTCGATCATGGATCGCGATCACGCATCGTGCCTTACCGGAGGCGTTTTACTTGCGCGATAAGTATCGCCGGGAGGTCGGCATTACTGTCACGGCAAGAGATCGTTTTCCTGCGCTTTATGACGGTAAGCGAGGCACGCCCGAAGCAAAATAATAACGCGCGCGTGGAACTTTCGCGCGAGAGAACTTTGCACGCAGGTGACGGTGCGTCGTCGTCGCGATTACGGTACGTTACGATACGGCATGGACCGTGCTTTTACGACGACGATCGTTATCACCGAGATTGTTACGCTGTTGAAAGTGATGTAATATAAAAGTGAAATTCCGAAGAGCATTAGCAGATAAGCGCCGAGATTGCAACGTCCTTTTCCTCCTCGCGGATTGCTAACTTTGAAATCGCGATCTTTATGATTATGTGACGTCATGGTGGCTGTCTTTTCATCAGAGTTTAGTATCCCTTTTTGGTGAAAATATTTGCAAATATTTGTCGCAGACATAATCGACTATTCAATGACACAAGGTGAGTCTAGATAGCATTAAATGTAGCGTATATAAACTTCTTGTTATCCTACCTTTTTACTCTTTTCTTTCGCGTTTCGTCGCTTTACATTTCTCCGCCATTCTTTCTCGTGGTCTTTTACGCCAGTAATACATTTGCGGCTAATGTAAATTTTAAAGTCAACCTCTCGCCTCGTCTCCTCGCGATAGAAATTCATCGCTCGGTTAGTTCTTCACTTTCATTAAGGACGATTAAACTGCCGTCGGTGTTCTTCGATAAAAATAAAATACTCGTACAACGTGTCTGAGAACGTTCATAAAGACCATTTGAAAAATGGATGGCGGTAAACTATTGTACTATCCGTCGTTGCTCCTTTGAAATTGCGTTTCGCAGATTCGTTGAAAAAAATTGTTCTCGTGAATGAGTTACAACGTTCTCTTTTACGGTCGTTTTTGCCTACGTAAATGAACGCAACGTTTTTCGTATGCAAAACTTTACAACCCAGCTACAGGGTTCGATTCTTTTTTTATTGCTTCTCTCTTTACTTCTTCAACAATTTCCATTCGGCAGTGAACTCCACTTCGCGCGGCGATATTTCGCAAAAAAAGAAAAAGGAAAAACCAGAAGAATAAAGAAGTTCGCCGCGACGGCGCGCGGGCGGCGGCGCGGAAATGAAAATACATTCGTAATTACGGCCCCATGTTTTTTTACTCCAATGCAATTATTAATTCATACTTCACGTAATATTATCGTGTCTGCCACCTATTAGGAGCTCCTTATTATGCAAACAATCATCGTGCGCTTAAAACGCAACGGGAAAAATTTTCGCGCTGGCACGTTTCCTTTTCTCTCTTCCGTGGTTCTTTTCACGAGAAAATAACGAGTGCCCTGTGAAAAGACCGGCGAAGGAAAGCCTCGTACACGGCCTCATGTGTATGCACCTACCGTGATGGTAAGTGGTGATCAAAGGCTTGAAAGGGGCCGCGTGTTTTCTCGAATTAGGCCGTGAATGCTTGGCAGCCTACTTTGATTAGGAAGTTGCTGAAGAAAGAGCAGCTTGTTGCGTCCGTCTGCCATCCTTGGCCTCGTAGACATTTCACTCAACACGACGTTCGGTCGTGTACCGCGAGCGAAATACTGTATCACTAAACAAAGGTTTCTTTGCTGCTTTAATGAACGCTCTAATAGATCTCAAAGAATGTATCTTGCTATCTTTGCAGATGTGTTACTTAATTCCTTGGATGATTGTTAAATCTTTTTTGCAAAATTCCGGGATTTGAACGATCTTGATTGTAATTTATGTCACAAAAATTCTTGATACGCTATTACACGGTTAATTATTTCAAACATATTATATTTTATGTGTTTCAAACATTTATATTTAAATAAAAATAAAATAAAGTAAAATCATATAGAAAAGTACTTCGCAAATAGGATAGATATACGAGTAGTGAAAATGAGTACACATATTCCGCGCAATACGTTGAGATCTTCGATCTCACCCCTTGCTTTCGTTTTCCCTCAACCGGACTATCGATAGTAGAGATAGAGAAATAGAAGTAGGCATCGGTATCCTCCCTAAACGAGGTTTCCAGAGAGAGAGAGAGAGATAAGGGAGAGACGACGATGTTGATGAGGCCGTACACATCCTCGAAAAGCCTGTAATCTGTCGCCATGGCGACCGACAAAGTCGCTTCGCGTCCTTCCTCCTGAATTATTTACGGACATCGTCCTGGGGAGGATGGTGTCACGACTCGGGGGAAAATTCCGGTTGACCCGAATCAGGATCGAAGACAACGAAAGTCGTTTCTGCCGCCCTTCGATGGCGGGTTACGAAATTGCGAGCGAAGAAATCGAAAAATCTTGGAAAATGTATCTCAACGTTAGCAAGCAGTTCTCTTAGTTTACCGAAAAGTTCATCCGATTTGATTTCTCAAGTTTCGCCGACAGATCGATTTCTTGTAAATTATAACATTATAAATAACTTTGTTTCGGCATACGCAAAGGCATCGTTGTGCGCTAGCGCTATTGGAGAAATTGACAATTTTTATAAAAATTGCACTTGGATATTTACATACTAATTACAACGGAATCGGTTCACCGACCATTCCATTATTTTATGCGCTATAACCGATATTGATACCACGAGCAGAAAAACTCATTATCCTCGCGTGAAGTATGAAGGGTTGATGAAGTTTCTCGTCAGCTGCCAATTTAAATACAGTTGTAGCACAGACTCCGAATATGTCAAACTATTGAAAAATCTGATTATCAGATCACTGCCCTAGTACCGTATCAAAATCTTCTTCACACAGTTTGAATAATAATCCCGGAAGCTAGAGCCAGCAGTCGCCACGATATAAACAGCGAACAGAATCGATTCAGCTTTATGGTAACGGACGGGAGACCATCCCGAAGAAAATTTCCCGTGCCGGATGTCACCTCACCGAGGTTGGCACGAGCAATCGTATTATAGCAAGTGACATTCACTCTACCGGAAGCTGCTTTGGCTGTATTATTGTAATTGATTCCTCCGGCGGAGTCGCGCGGAGGAGGCCATTGGACGACTTGCAAAAGGGGAATAAGTCGATTATCGAGCTTTGGTCGATAAGGTACCGTAGCACGCGCGGGCAGATTTACGTCGGCCTCGATAAACCTTCAAGATTAAGAGTGCCGGTTTCGTTCCTCCGCTCGTGTCTTACTTCTGCCTCCTTCTTCCTCTTCCGTATGTCTCCTATCCGTTGTTTCCCCTGCTTTCCTTTCTTCCTCTCTCTCTCTCTCTCTCTCTCTGGCGCTTTTTTTTCATTTCCGTGCTGATCCGAGCTCTCGGCGGGAGCTTTATTTCGAGGTACGCGGAGCGTGTTTTCCTCATGATGAAACCGTATATACGGTAGATACGCATCGGCCGGCATTACGAAAACATTACGGGATGATCGACTTCGTATCCCGCTTCCTGTTATCCCGTTTTCCGCGCGTCGGAAAGCCCGTAAGTCCGAAAAAACGGCGCTCGGTCATCCGGTCGATGCGCGGACTCGACAGTTTCCATCCTATCGGATGACCCGACCTCGCGGAACGGAGACAGATTTGCAATCGCATCTTCGGATGGAAGTTGAGAGATCGATAGATGACCGATCGGGGGATCGCACGTAATTTCCACGAGAAGGACAATGCACTCTCCGTGATATCCAGAGTATTACCTGTGCACGTTATTTGATACTAGAAACCATGTCAAATTGTATTACACGCATATGTAAATGTTCGGATTTATGTATCTACCTCGTATATTAAAGAAGATTTTCGAGTAAAATGTAAAAAAGAATCATAGACGTAAATAATGTGCGATAATTCAATTTAAGGAGGAGATAATTGAGATGGATTAATTTTCGTGAAATTGGAAAACACGATGAAAGCGGCAACCGATGTATGTATGTATGTATGTATGTGTGTACGTGTGTATGTGTGTGTGTATGTACATATATATGCGTGTATCGGTCAGTCGGCGCGTATTGAAAAATAACACCGGAACGCTGCAATTTAATATCCACTTGAAAAACGACGCGGCCGAAGTCCCGCAGTAAACGAAAATGTTTTCAACATTTCCAACGGCGATAAAAGCGATTGACAGAAATCAAGTACCCTTCAATATCCAGCGCCATATGATCGTGGAAAGTATTGCGCGGGGTATAAAGGCCCGCAATTAGAGAAATTGCAGGGTACGCGCGTGTGTGAGTTCATCGTACTGCAATCCGAATAATGGTGTACCGACGCAATGCGTTTTTCAAGTACTTCCCCTTGTTTCGAACACGGACGTTTAAAAAATACATTTTCGAAGTCGTTCGATCGCTGTTGCAAAAAAAACGGGTGCATATTTTTTACAGGACGCCACGTGGAAAACGTGAATTTATATCTCGCCGCATGTAACTAGAAATTAAGTTCTTTTTATCTAAACTGCGCTATTTTAAAGAATCGATAATATTTATTCTCATTCCGTAATTTATTAATGTGAAGAGAGAAAATTCGAGATTTCACGCATTTGCGCATATTCTTGGAAACGTTCAACTTCCAACTTATACATGGCAACAAACAAGTTAAGACGAATGTGTAACGAAGCACGCAGACGAAAATCCAGGAAGGCGCTTTAATCGATCGATATCAGACAACGACTCCCTAATTTCTTCGGTCATTGTGCGCTCGCGGTTAGGTCGTTGTTCTCGGTGTCTGGCTAATGAAGTCTCCCGGCTTTCACGCTGACTATCAGCGCGGTGTCTCTCGGGGATGTTTCAGGTAATGTCTCTCGGATGGTATCTTTAAATAGAAGCGTCCCGTATACTTCTCTGCGAATGTACGTGGTGGCTGATGCAAAAAGCCTCTCATAAAGAGACGCGAGGGAATTATTCGCTGACGAAAGTACGGTGGAATCCTCATAAATTCCTTCCGTTGTATATAAATTACAGGAGACCATCGCTAAAATTTGAAATCACTTGAAATGAACAAGAATTTAGAGAGGTTTATAAGACTGGAAATTAAAATGCAATTAAAATAGAATTAATCGAATAAATTAATAGAATAATAAATAATTAACATAATATTAATCGAGAGTAAAGTTGTATTTAATTTTTTACTTTAATAATAATCGTGTGTAATAGATCTCATAAAAATATTCATACTAAACTTATAAATAACATCTAAAGAAAATACAACTTCTAAAATAAAACTACAGCCAGTAGTATCGATCGTTCAACGTTGATTGCATTCGTCAGGCAATTCATAAAAGAAACGGCGTTTCCGATTCATGAAATAACCGCGAAGATATAACGCGATTATATGACGCGACGTTCATTCAAAGGTAATTCGGTATGGAGTGTCGCGCGTCGATGTATAGACGGATGCTGATCGGTGAAATTCTCGCATGCAGCGCTGAGAGCTCCTCGATATCGCCACGCGTATCGCTCTGCGATGGATTTCACACAAACCCATGGTCTAAAAAAAGCTTCCGCGCCAGCACGTGTCCATCGGGAATGCGTTGGTCGAGGTCGAGGCCGGCGAACACGAGGAGATGGCGTTCTGCACGTTCACGGCGTCGTCGATGCCGGTTGGTAACGAACGACGTCGTAACGACGTCGTTACGAAGACATGTATACAGACGTCTTGGCCTCGGCTCGGGTTCACCTCCTCCTGGCACGGGAACGCTACTACATCACACCACCATAGAGATGCGACGGGGTTGCGGGCTTCATAAGTCGACCGCGTGCATACACGTAGGCCTCCTCTAGTTATCCTCTTTCGTTCAGACTCATCCGGCGCACGTGGGCGCGGTCGTCTAGGTCGCCCCGCACCGCGAACCCACCCTGAAGGGTCGCCCCATTAACGCGATTTATGACCGCCTGCGCGGTTCGAAATAAAATATCTATTCGCTGCGCCCTTCGGCAGTTAACTTGGTCCTAGTGGTGTAATGCTGTGGATCAAGTGAGTTTCAACCTAAAGGGAGATGGCACGTCCATTATTAGTCCTCATGGATCTTTTTTAATTTTATTTATTTCAACGAGTCGGATACTTGGCGTATAAAACTCGCGCGCGATTAGACTCCCCGTTGTTCCCCACGAGCGTCTCTAGTTTAGTAGAGAGAGGTTTCAAGTATCTGTACGAGATCGAGGTTTCGCTGCGTTCGCATGCACGCGATTCCGAATATCAGAATCTCGAGGAAACTCAATACTTAAGATAAGCCGTACGCGGAACGGTAAACGACTCTGTCATTGATGGCGCACGCGAAACGCGCTTATGGATGAAAGTCAGAGCGGAGTAAATGTCAAAGGGGAAGAAGAGTGTACACACGTACCGCTCGCAAAGTGCACTTCTTCTTCGGGATACGGTTGCCGGAGAGTTCGGCAAATAACTTGCTCTCCGCCATCGCGCTAGCAATCGTTCTAGGTCTCCCAGTGGCTGTTTCTGCTGATAACAGACTTACTCAAACTAGGGGAGATAGAACGACCTCCAAACCATGAGTCATAGCTTTGCGCAGGTAACCATGGGGACTCATTCTCGGAAGGGGAGCGCTTTACGAGCTCTGTATACGTGAACTTCGTTTCTGCCGGACTAGAGAATTCACACCCGGCTTCATGTCCACCTTTCACGTAATGCACACGCGCTGTTTACATCGTCGTCGGCCGTATACGAGCGGCCAGTAAGAAGCAAGTAAGAAATCCCCTACTAAGCAAATCCCGCGCCAAGTCTCCAGCAGAGAGAGAACGCGCCATATCGCTAAAGTCCTCTTTGTGCTAAAAAAAGAAGAATTTGTTGAAATATTCAACTTGTATAATTGCAATATAACTTTACGATTTTTATTGGTAACTGCCAGAGCAGCACATGATCACATGTTCAATCAAGATTTACGCAATCTGAGTTAACCAACTATAAATAATTTCGATGTCAGCACATGGTATGATGGTCGACGTGTTCCCACGTGGCACACACGCCTTGGAGACGCTTTGGAGACGTCGGGGACTACCCCTGCGAAGCGGCGGGCTCACCCCATCCGTGAAATTGAAATTCGGTTATCCGCGCAAGGTGCACCGGTAAGGTTCGTCTTGCTGCTATCAGCGGGTCCACCGGTTCGTGACAGGGCGGGGTGGTCGAGGCGGACCATGTCACGACCTGCACAAAAGCGAGCGCGACTGCTCCCCGGCACCATTGAGGCTCCCCTTCCGCGCGCTGCAGTTCCGCGGAACCAAACCGCCAAATGCAATTTCACCGACTGCGTCCGCGACGCGGCCTTTCAACGAGCCGTTCGACAATGCCTTTAATCAACAATAATTCTGCACACATCCGAGGGACTTCCGAGCGCGGTGGGGCTCGCGGATCAGGGGGACAACTGAGAGAGAGGGCGAGTTCCGTGTCGGCAGACGCGGGATCAGTGGCCACCAGTCCCACGTTACGTTTTCTCTCTGTTCCTCGCAGATCCCTGCACCCCGGGGTCGGTCGGGAACCGTCCACTGGAAAATTAACACTGTCGGGATTTTCGTCGGACACGTCACCTCCGATATACGCTCGTGATGCTCATCCGCTGCGAGGAGTCGCGGCTGTCTCGTCGTTACATGACTGCAGGATGAAATTTATCTTTTATTTTTTTTCTAGTGACGCTATTATTCTACGATCGATCATGATCAGTTATATGCCATTGCAGTTTGCGTACCTTTGCTCGAGCTAACGAGAACAGTAAAGTGGAGAACCGGAACGGTTGCGCCGAGTTCATTCAGATCATTAGCGCGAGAGTAAGTCGTCCAGTTCGGGAACGTTTGGCGCAAGAGAAACACTTTCGCATTCGACAAACTAATTTGCCAGCTTTCTTTTAAATTATCGAGCTAACCAGCGTGAAGGGAAGCGAAGAGTGAAGCGGGAGCGCAAATAGCGCCACTGTAACAGTGCAAAGTGTAACTTGAGAAATCGTTGACTGTCTGCAAAACAGTCCTGTGCTCGGAGTCCCTCTGAAAATATGATGAATTATTCTCATTGTTCCAAGAATCGATCGGCAGGCAGATCTCGCATATTACCGCCGCGAGCAATGATAAACTCTCGACTACAGCCACCCACTCATTTCGTTCCTGTTTGCTCTTGGTTCTCGTATCTCCCCCTGGTGCGTCCGTCCTGGTGATGTATTGTTTATTCAATCTCCGGAAAAGGCTGACGATTGTCGAATGGTACGCGACGAATTACGGCGGCGGACGGCGATAAACGGAATGCCGCACGTGCTACCGTCTGCTGCGAGGGTAGAAACGGCGATTCTGCAGAAGGATGTCAGCATTATGTTGCAAACGGATTTTGCTGACATTAACGCGAAATATATTGCGAATATCACATTCCAACAGCAAGGTCTCATTGATGGAATCAACTTGTTGTTTTCGGTTCTCGATGCGTTTCATTCGAATTTGCGACGATAAAACGAGATGTGAAGTTAATGTCAACGACGATTGTATCGACTACTTTGTAAATGTAATGCTTCGGAGATTTCAGCGGTAGAAAGTTTCTTCAATTTTTCTAGTCGATCTTTTACGTCGCCTTCGATGGCGGCGTGACACTATTTCTGACGTGAAGTGTTTATCGAACACTCGTTGTAACAGCCGTTTCGAGACAGTAAATATTCGACGACGGGTATGACTTGCCTCGCTCGTGCAACATTTCACTCGCGCGGGTATAAATTCAGAAATACGGAAGTTGGCAGACGACGGTTTCAAATACCGTCGGTTTTCGCATACAGACGTGCAAAAGTGCGCGCTGGTCCCCGGTGGCGGTGCATTAATCAGAGAAAGAGCGGCGAGCACTTGAAGGCACGATACGTTCCGCGAAGTCCCGTGACAACACGCGAGAGTTCTCGCGGGAGTGAATTCGATGAAGCAACTAAACTGGTTAGTCGTGCTAAATAATTTCGCACACCTCGATAAGACTTGCCGCAGGCAAGCCAGGAAATTCGCGTGTGCGAATTCTCGTTGCGCAATGCAAACATGATAAGACGGGAAAATCACGTAGCCACGTGACCGTTACAACGTGTAATTATGATATTTCCTGGAGTCTAGCAGTACCGTAGCTTCTGTGTGCATACACAAACTAATGAATATGTAAACACTTGCAGGATCTTTGGAAGTTTGCTTGGCAAGGCTTACATACATAACAGGGCTACAATAGTGATGGGAATTCTCAAAAACGCTAATTACTGGATACTTAACAATCCCTAGTTGAAAATTTTCAGCGAGATGCTACTATAGTTAGCAACTTAGATTAACACCACTCGTTTATTTCGGCTCTCCTTAAAATTTTATACTAAGTTGATTCCTAAGAAATGTTTGCATTTTACATATAAAGCTACAAAGTCGCACGCAAATACTCCTTTTTCACTGTTATTTTATTATTCCAGTGAATAAAAATACATACACACGCACATAAAAATAATACCGAAACAAAATTTGAGGGTACTGAGTGTCGCGAATTAGCCGCGGGCTTGACGAAAGAAAAGTGGTGGAAAGAGAGCCGCAATCTCTTGCGCGAAAGTCGCTCGGTAAACCAGAATTTCGAAAGCCCCGCACGAAAACGAGATTTCGCCGGAGTACGACGTTTCGAAATTAGTTCGCCCGAAAAGTCAACACAAGGTACCTCGTTCGCGCTGGTTCGTTACAGAATCTAATCGGAAACGCGAATCCAACCATCACGTGGCATCCGCTCCGATCGCAAAACACGACGGTATTCCGCGTTGTGCTAACATTTATTGGTAACCGCAATTAACGGTGTGAGAACGTGATCAAAACTAATTCAATTTTATAATTCTCAGGGAAGATCGATTTACATTTTCACAATGTTCTCCAATCATTACAATTTTAGTCGACGTACGTACATCTATAAAAACAGAAATGGGCGTCGTTACCGCGGCTTCGACTGTCTGACTAAACTCTCCCTGCGTTCCTTACAACCCTCTCTGCTCGCTTTCCCGGCAGAAAGTGCAACACGTTTTGTCTGAACAATATATCTGTGACCACGAACAAATGCGAACGGCAGTCTCGGAAAGATACCCTTTCTGACAGGTCAACGAAGATCGTACGAGCGCGGAGGCGAGAGTGTGCGGGAGGAGGTGGCGGTGTATATACCGTGGGGTCAGAGGGTAGGAGGTGGGACCAGACGTCGTACACAAGGGAAATAACATGCTTCGTCAACAGCGGTGCTGTAACTAATGGATATTCCGACGGCGCGCGGTGGAGAAACTGATGATCCACCCCCGCGAGCGAATAAGCAAGCTCCCGAAGCGGTCTGACGCGCGCTACATCAACGACGCTCGTACTCGGTAAATTCGCGAGCAGCAATGTTGAGGATGGACGAGGAAAGAGAGAGAGAGAGAGAGATGGCAAGCAGTCACTGCGGGCCATAGATAGGGTTCGCACATAGGTGTATCGCGAAATTGCTTCGAAATATGCGCAGAGCGGCGCGACTAATGGAATATTCCGCCGGCCGGGAGAAAGGCACATAAATATATATTCACGTGTGAGTAAATACTGCCGGTTGATACCGAGGTGTGAATCCAATTCGGTTTATTAGGCCGCTCGCAAAAAAGGTGGGCGCACGTGAAACGCGTTAAAACTATGAGCGCGACGTTGGACGCGGGCGCGATTGAACGTGATTTGCCCTGCGCGCGTGCAGCATTGCAGTCGGATTCGGTGGCGGAATTATGATAAAGCGCTTTTCATCGAAGTTCGCTAATTTGACGATATGAGCAATTTTATAAGCCACTCGTTATCCACATTTGCCCGCTCGCGCTCCAAAAATATCAGAGCAGAGACGAAGCTTTATTCGTGAAAGCTCTGATGCACAAAATCACGTTAGAATTTGCCGCACAATTTCAGGGTACTTCTGATATTACATTCGGCAGTCAGTTAATATTCCATCGACATTAATTACCGTACTGTTCTTAATTACTACAGCGTTCAAAATTCGCACAGCCCGTTTTTAGAACTTTTAACCGCTCTCATCTTCCAGATACGCGCACATCTTCCACTTCGAAATCCCCTACACCTGTAGACGGAAATCCGGCAGCAGAAGATCCTTCAAACTTTGCCGGAAGTTTTATTTGTCCTATTCGTGGATACAGAAATTTTCGACGCGTTAGCGATCGCGCCGCTCGCAGAAGCGAATGACGGAGCGGAACGAGCGAAGAAACTTTCAAAGTGTTTGTTCATGCTAACAATCAATCTCGAAACCGACTGAGGAAAAGAACACCGGCATCGCGCGCACCTTTACATTCCAAATACGCTTCTTCAAACCAGCCCGCGCCGGAAGTCGACTTGTAACGAGCCTATTATCCTTTAACTTTCCCCAAAGAAAAGCATGTATCCAACGAGACGCGGATTTCTCGATCAGTCTTTTATCAATTAAATTGTGTAACGCAGAAAGTTACGGATCATTCGTGGAAACTATAAGCGATTCAATAAAATGCGGCAGACTCCTGGAAGGTTCAGTAAACTATCACGTTGTCGGAAATCCTTTCCCTTCGATAGATGTGCTCTCGGTTACGATTACGATTGAGTAACTGCTAGTCTTGTGATTGTTACGCCGTTTAAATTCAATTTCTGGCTATACGTCCCGTTACGTGGCGCAATTGCAACAGTAATATTTCTCTGTAAGAATACGGCGATAAGACGCGGATTTCAGCGAGCGATCGATCACCTAAATTACGAGAGTAAGGATGTGGCCAGTCTACTCGGCGCCGGATCTCCTGCGATCGGCAGGTAGATAATGCCGGGTACACACGCGATTCTATCGATTCCACATTCGCACAATGGCGGAGGCGAGCGACCGCAGTGGCGAAGTGGGGAAAAAGGGACGAGCCATTCACGTTTGCTGATGAGAACAAGCGGCCTCGTAAGGGCCGGAAAGTAAAAGTCTGCGGTCCCGCTCACAATGGGCGGCACTCCGAAATGAACGATTCTTGGCGTTTTAATTCCCGAATAATAGCTTCGCGGCGCGCATTCATTGCTATGGATATTACTATCTTTTACATCTACCGTACTTCTCAATTCTTATTCAATTCTAGGAAAAACAGTATCGATAAAGTTTTGCAAAGTATTTTTATTTTATAGATTGATAATAATAGATGTCAAATCAGACAAATATATTCGACGTACCAAAAAAAGTGTACGAATTATTTTAAAAATAATTTAAGTTTAGTCGCGAGTTCCAGTTCAGAAATCAATATGCTATATCCGTTTCTATTACGTCCGTTATGTTTCCAAATTTTACGCATATGCTCATTTTAGAAAAGCGTGTTACATTTATGTAATAATGTCAAAATAAAATATAAAAATAGATATCATTGATATTAATAATGATATACTACTGATATAATCATTGATATAATACAGCAACTATATGTTTATATTATAAAAAAGATACGTTTAAAATATAAACGTAAGAAACATTTGTATCTGTCCGAAGATCTATCTATCTTCAGTGTCATTCCTATGAAGGATCGCCTCGCCCTCGCTGGACAGAGAAATTTTACGAAAAGATATACGGGTTTCCTATCGGACAAAAATGAATGGAACGGGATGCAATTTATAACAATGTAAGCATACATGCAACGATCGCTTTCGAAGTAGTAGCCTCCCCGATATCGTTTCAAAAGTATGAAGATATAAAACAAAAGGTATAAAATAGCTCCTCGCGAACGCGACGTAACGGTATCGGTACATTTAGAAAAACAATAATTTATTGAACGTAGTTTTACGAAAAGCTGTTTTTTTATTACCAGCCTATATTCTGCAGTTTCCAATTTTCTTTTATACGAATGGCTGCTGTTAACTCCACACGTAATCGATACATCTGAAATTTTGCTAAATAAAGCTGAAAAAACCTACAGGTAATAGGTTTATTAAATTAAATATTTGCACTGGTGCATTTGAATTTCTTGAATTATTCATACACCACTGTTTTTATAGCAAAATTGTCATTTGCTTCGTAAATTGGAACACGATATTTTATCACACGCAAAAGATTCTATCAGTTAAATAATGGTTCGATCCTCTCTTCTCTCTCTCTCTCTCTCTCTCTTCATTCTCGAGGATATTTATCCTGGCATTATTTATCGGTCGCTTTACTCACATATACCAAGCATGTCGACGGGCAATAAGAGCCATGAATAAATCGCACGAAGGTAAAGCCTGCAATTCAGATCACGATAAACAGGATAAGAGCAACCGAGCCACAGTTCAGCAGCACATAAAAACGCCTCTCCCTTTCTCTCTCTTTCTCTCTTTCTCTCTCCTGTCAGTGATGAATTTATATCAATTACTGTTACATCTTTAATTCTGTATAAAGCGAGTTAGCTCATCAATATACGCAATACAACAGAACAATGTACTGTAACAACGCGATACGTTCGAAATGATTCTCGTAGTGAAACTGCACGACTTACCGCAACGTGATGCACCCCATAACGGTCATATCCTGCAAACTGCAATCTCTATAGGTAGACGTTAATGAGAGTCGCGACAAGTCGATATAACCACGCGATCCGAATAAAATCTTTTCTCCTACCGATGTCGAGTACTCGGTGCACGGGCACGATGGGATAGGACTTGAAAAATGTCGCCGATTTGTCCGCCGGGTTAAGCGCGATCGTTCGCTGCAACGAGCCCGAGTCGTGACAGCGACTTAACGGCCGCGCCGTTGGCGGAAACGCGACGATCGATCGTCCGCAGACTTATGACTTTCCATTTCTTACGCCCGATGCGATTGGAGAACCGAGCTCGAATGTTTATCGGCCGACGGTGACGTTGAAGAATTGAAAGAAAGGGTGTGACGGGGGTGGACGAGTATGTGTGCATGTGTGTGTGTGTGTGTGTGGAAGGAGTGAGCGCCCGGAGGAGTCGTCTCTCGCGGAACTCGATGGAAAGATCCCTTTCATCGCCGCCCTGGCTTTTTAATCCTGCATCCGTACGTTCCGAGATAACGCCGGGAAAAGATGCGAGCGCGAGAGACCCGGAATTATGCGTTATAAATCGTGGGCCGTGAATTATCGCAGCTGTTCCTCGAAGACACTGGGGTTTCGCTGATGCGACGATAAATGCGGAAAAGAATCGAGCATCTTAATCGTTTCGATTTCGCTTCGAGGAAGCAAGTGATCACGATAAGCCTGCGAACTGAATAAATGACACGTCTGTCACGTTAGCAGATCAAGCTTAAATATTTTTACACCGAATAAAATGTTCTCGCTTATTTAGAGTTTGCGCCTAAGAACTGAAATTCTGCTTAAATTTGAATTCATAAAAATATATGAAATTGTCATTGAATCAACTTTCTAAGATATTTTCTTAGAATTAGAAACTTCTTAAGATTTTTTTCTAAGAATATTTGTAGAATTTGTTTCGTGCGTAAGCGCCATTTTAATAACATAGTCACGCATCTAATTTAGAGAATCACATCATGCAGAAAAGAGGTCGAACAATGATTACTTTAGTACTTAGAAAAGTAAAAGACAAAGTCCTATAATTACTTAAGCTCTTCAAGGCACTCGTAATAGCATAGCTAGGCATTATTAACTGAAGTAGGCGAGCTAGCAACATGGTGATGGGATTTCGAAGCTTGCTTGGCGAGACAAGAGGATGGCTCTACACCCAGTCCTCGCATAAGGAACAGCCTGTAAGACCCGGCATAGGAGTGGTGGATGACATCATATCCGGTAGCACCAACACGTCGACAGGAAACTTAGCTCGCGCCACATTCACCAATGCAACTACGTACACAGATCTTGCGCACTAATGAAATCGGAACTTGAAATCCACGTTGGTCTGTCTAAATTCCATTTTGCATAATTAACCAATCGGCCGCAGTTTATATAATAAATAATCACAATAAAAAAGTTATTAAGATATTAATGTATCAATAATTTTAATGAATTAATATTCTTAATATTTTTTTAAATATTCCATTACATGATTTTGAACAAATACAATTCTATGTACACTTCTAATGTTCTAATGCCACAATTTCGCCTGATTCATGTACGAGACAGAATTTAATTAATTAATCTCCGTTGTGCTTATTAATTTCAATCCCGGGAGATAACGAGGACCCAGTAATTGGGCCTTCGTTAATCGGTCCTATTACGGATTTTACCTAAATACGAGATCCCTGTCGCGGTGAGTTATCCTTAGGTATATCCTAAACCAGAGGGGAGAGGGGAGGCTACAAGTTCTTGTGAATCTATTAGATCTAATCCGAAACCGTCTGGAGACCCTAAGATCATTTCAAGATGGCTTTTAACCTAGAAATTTAATAAACTGTATAAACATCTTTTACACATAGGTGTGATCCTCGTTTAGACCCTTCTCTAGCAAAACAAAAAATAATAAAAAGAAAGAAATTACACGTGTTAATTATTTTTATGTGCGATTTATAGGAAAATCGATAGTTTGCCGCACAGTTTGCAATAAACAGAAAACTTTGTCAATAAAATTTCACACGATCCTTTCAAATCTCGTGTTGGAATAATTGCGGACATAGCTACATACGAGGGAGATTCCGATTGCGATAATTTATCATTCTAAGCAAAGATTAGGCACGGCAGTGATTTTACGCGCAATTTACAACTAATAACTCAAATACATCCTGAATTACCCATCGCACGCCAGAAGCTTCCTATCTTCAAAGTTTAAGCTAAAGCGGAAGATACGGATTCAGTGGGGGATCCGTTGGATCTGTAATCCTTAGCCCTCTGTTCCTAAGACGATAGCGATTCCAGGTCCCTTGACCTGGAAATTCGCCCTTGCAACCCCTTTTCACCAGAGGGGCGAGCACTTCCGAATGCTTCCAACGGCGCTATCGGCACGACCTTCTGGATCACCAAGATACCGACCGGAGCGAGATCAGGGAACGAAGGGCGGGAATTCGCGTGGCACTCGGTACTTCGTCTTCCATTCCGTCGCGAAGAAAAGCGGAGTCGTCCAGGAACAAAAGCGAGGGAACAAGGCCGGAAGACGTACTTTCGGCCGTTCCGATCGTCCGCCACCGCCGGAGAAAGAGGCGGGGAACGTTGGACACACGCGTGAATTTGCACGGAATTGCCTTCAAAAGATCCCACGGATGCGCGCGCGTGTTCGTCTAAATTATCAGATCAAATGAAGCCGTTCTGAACTTCGCGTCGATCGATGATCGGAACATCGTAATCGATTGCATCCTCTGTGAAATCGTCAAGAAGAATATGATGTTCCATGTATTACTTACATTGATATTCAAAAAACGAAATACGAGCTGTAATTATAAAAAGAGAAGAATTTTTCATCTAAAAATCATTCTCGCTTGTTTTGTTGACAGATTGTTCACTAATAAAGGATAAAAAATAATCCGCCATATTTTTTCTGCGAGATACAGTTTGGAATCGCCGGTCGAGAATATTGCCGGGTTTGTTTCTTCGTGCGAGGATGACGTTCCGATTGAAAATATGTGTGGAGAATGCTTTATAACGCGAAATAACTTCGTGTACGACGATCTATAATGCAGATGGTGTAGTTTCTCCGACTGCGTGTATGAGGAAGGAGAGAGAGAGAGAGAGAGAGAGAGAGAGAGAGGGGGAGGGAGAGGCTCTGCAGCATATCGTGGCTATGTTTAACCCGATGTCAATTTCCAGACGTGGCACTGGATGTAGCTACCGCTCCAATGTAGCCAGATGTACGTAATGGCAACATTTCTGCGGAAATGGTGCAGTGCATAGCTCGTGAGCGGCGCGTCTAGGCAAGCATTAGGGCTCCTGTTGCTGGCCAAAGATGGTTATGCGAAAGACGTATTGCGCGCCGAACAGGTACTCCGTTGCGATGTAATTTTAATTAGAATCTCGTTAGCAGATAATGGTCGATTATATCATCGTTGCGGTTCTGCAGTATGTTAAAAACACAATTTCGCTCGCGTAAAAATATTAGTAATTACATTTCCAACGCACATTGCTGACCGAAGAATTGTACTAAAGAAATAAAACTTAATAAAACAATGAAGATAAAAGAAATATTGTTTAAACAGAAAGCTAACGATATAAAGAGCAAGTGAGAAAATTTATTATGATGGAGACAAATAAAAGAGAAAAGAAAAGGAGAAAACTGAAAAAGAAAATAAAGCGGATAATATTCTTTCATGATGCATTTCAAGCTCAAAGATATACTTCCCGCAGGAAAGAAACTGCAATTTCCAATACATAGCAGAGATGCACCCTCAACTGTAACGTATCTTCGATTCAAGACGAGGATTTCAAAGAGGGTGAAATTCGCCGCGTGGTAAAATCCGCGGCCCAAGTGACGGTAAGCCGACGCGAAATTCCGGCGGATCCGCGAAAATGGGAATCCGGGCCGTGTCAATTACCCGCGCGCTTATAAAATATTTGCTCGTCCGCGGAATCTCGGCGCGCGGACACGGACGACACCAATCAAGCCGGCTGGACCGGTCGACATTCATCCGTCAGCGGTGGATAATCCAGCCACAGGGCACAACCGTTCCTGATCCTTTTTCATCCCATGTTGGCACTATGAAAAATGTATCGCGCAGCAAGTGCATACGATCAAAGTGGCACAACCGCTGGTCGGTATAGCGATTTCCGGAAGTATGCAATCCGTCGCAAACAGGACGAAAACAGCTAATTGCGTTTGACTAAATCCGGACTGCTCGCCATGCTCATATCTTCTTTGTGTTCCTCCTCGATGAAGAAACTCCGCGAAAAGATTTGCAAGAAGAAAAATAACGAGATTCGTACAAATTTATTCGACAAAAAAGGGTCACGAAATTGAGCGGAAAAATGTAGATTCCTATGAGGACGATTTCCATTATTTGCTCTTGTTCTGATAACGAGGTGAGGTGAGCAGCGGAAATCTTTGGGGGAGAACGCGCGCGTGAAATGATTTATCTTAATTGCAGACGAGGAGTGCTGCGTTTTGTATGCGCTCGATTAAACGTTACAATACATCGCAACAAATCTTAACTTTCTTGCATGATCCTCGAACGATAATACAAAATCAATTTAAATCATATATGAATCATACACTGCACAGATACCAATAAGAGATAAGAGCGACTTAAATCAATAACAGATAATCTTGATATATCAGTTTTCGTCGGAATTATTATTTTCGCACGAAATTTTTAATTTCCGCTCGTACATGACTAGCGCAGCAATCATGTGAATAAAGCGTTGCGCACATACGAGCAAATAGATTTATGCAACGTATCATTGAATATGTTATGGCGCAGCACATTGTGTGCACTGCTATCACAACCGTATCGTGCTGAAAATTGTGTATTGTAAGCAGGCCTTCAGTCTCAATTACGTGCACTTCGTCACACTCTTGTGACCGGATAATTATTCCCCGTGACATTTACACGCGTTATGTAAAGACATAATAATAGCAACTTAACGTTTTAATCATAGATTACGGTATCATCGTTTTACAGACATTGCAATTCGCCCCGCCTGTGTAATCTTCAGATACGATTATTTGCTCAATTTCTCACGATAAACGCACAAATCTTATATCAATATCCCCTTCATTCCTCTTTTCCATAAATCAAAAACGGATGAGATCAACTTCACGCCCCAGTACCCATTTTATTAAAAAAAATTTAATCTACCCTGTTCACAACCCCGGAGCTTCCTCCGACCAGAGACTCGTAGTCGATCTCGATAGCTCAACCTTCCTCCGTAAGTTATACGGTCAACCGTCGGGTTCTTCCCCGGTAATATCACGATTGATAGACCGACCATCGCATTACCGTAAATATCGGCTGGATTCACGCGTGGCGGCTCGCGGCAAATTGTAACGTAGAACGGGAGTCCGCGGTCGTCTGGAACTTACGAGTGTCGGGGATTATGATGCGGTTCCGCGAGTATGTCGCTGGACCACGAGAGAAGGCGGCCGGTGAAATAGAAGGTTGCATTCGGGGTTGCGAAGGGAGCAGGGGGAGCGGTGTAGCACGATGAATATACGGTGGATGTATGGTGGATAGAGATGGAGATAGTGAGAGAGGGTTATTCGAGTGTGCGGGCGCGAAGGTCGCGCTCCCTCTGCGGTATTATTTACGGGGCAACTTGCAAAGTGAGAAAAATTACACCGGCTAGCGCCGGTCTCGCAGAGACAACGCTGCTTTATGCCACAGGCACGGGCGGCTGCACACCGATGCGGTTCCGCAGGCCACGGGGTGGACGATGTGTTTACGAGAGAGACTCTCAGTTGAATTACGTGCCTCGCCCTTGCACACACGCCCCGACGAATAATCTCGACCGCGTGTGAACGCGAAGACTTGCCCCTTTATCGTCCCCGAGATTTCGCGTATAAACAGAATGTCTGCTGCATCCGCAGTGAGAGAGTGCGGGGATGTCGGAGTACTTCCACTTTGGGAGAATCTAGTTGCCGTACTTTGCCGCAGCGAACAATTTCAGAATGTGGGATGCGTTAAAAACGTTACGAAACTAGAGGAGATAATTCTTGTTGCTCTTTTTTTCGCGTCGCACGATTCTTCACGCGAACGCTTTTAATTGTATTCATCATGCCTTAGTAATTAGAAACGCTTCTAACATATGTATATATTGAGATCAATGGAGGTCTGTGAAATAACTAATTTAGCATTTCTCTAATAAAAAAAATTAAAATAAGAAGTAAGAATAGTGCAATAGGCAGAAAGCAATGTTGTTATGTCTTGTGTAAATCTTTTATCTTACACATTCACAAAAAGCCATGGATACATAACAATATGACTATTGTTTTCGAAATTTGATCAAATAAGCTGCAATGCTGCACTTCTGAGTGCCAATCATTACGCATGGCCAATAGCGTCGGCTGCGTGAGCACAAAAAGATTTTCATCCTCGCGAAACTAGTACAGACGACGTTGCTTGGCGATGCAGAATTGTTTAAACTCGTTATTGTTATTGTCATTAGCATTGCTGAATGCACCGACAAAGTCAGGTACCGCGATGTACAATTATGCGAGCTTAACGAGAACAATGAAGTGGAAAAAGATGGAAAACATCAGCGCGGGATGGAAACGACCCCTTGCAGAATTCCGCATCGAAATTATAGCGGTGCTGAATCCTCCTCGGAACGAGAGCGTGAATGCATCATCGGTTCGCTTTCGATCCGATAATACGCCTAGATATTAATGTCAATTAAGCCCCAATAAAATCATAACGAGTTCACGTGAGCGAGAAACCGATCGAGCGACTTTTGTAATACCCTCGCACCGCGTGCGTCACACTTGTCCACATGTTTTATGCATATTTATGCGATAAATACAGAACGAAATCGTGAGCCAGCCAAATTATTCGGAATATCGCATGATGAATATATTCCTGATTGAAAAAAAAAACAGAGAAAAAGATAAGCGGCGACAGGACTGCAGCCCCTCTTCCCCCTTTGGTCCGATTCCGGTTGAACTTCGACCCTGGCCTGTGCGCGCGCGCGCTTTAATTAATCGTAGCCAGCGGAACAACCGAAGGGAACGAGAGTGTAGGGAAGAAGCAGGAGGAGAACGCGGACGAGGGCAGGAAAAAACTATACTTTCGCCCGGTTATTTGGAGCAGCGAGCCGGATCGATGTATCCGGTAATTCGAGCTGGATCTCATTGCTCGTGCCAAAATTCTCGTGCGCCAGCTTCGGAAGCGGAGTAAAACGCGAGTCGGCAACGGCGGCGGCGGAGTACGATTAAAGCGTCGTTAGCATCGATTAGCTTCGTAAAGCTCCCGACGCCAAACGAGCGAGCGAGCGAACGAGCTCCGTCGTGCTTTTTCACGGCGTAAACCCGACGAGTGTTTTTCCCGGCGCGCAGTCTCCTGGAAAGGGATCCCTTAGCGTACTTCGTGTTCCAGCCGTGTCGCGCATACATACGTGCATACAACGCTGCGACTGCAAGATAAACAAATCGAAAATCGATTCCCCGGGTCATTCGGTATTATTGCAGCGCGCCACAGCGCTTCCACGGCGATTTTACGTGACATCCGAGAGTTTCGGATCTCACAGGGCGAGATCGACGGACGATTCTGCCAGTTCGTCGTCCTGCTCCCACCACGCACAAGACATAATATTGGAATTGATATTTTCGGAATCGGCTAAATAAGCACGCCAATCAATAAGTCCGGGAATCGTCAGGAATTAAAATGACGGGAATAGAATCGCCATCGAAATAGAATCGAAATGCTTTAGCCTCGTCGTGCTTCATCCAAAGCAATTTCTGTCGCTAAACGTGCGTGTCGAACAGCACGCACCCGGGAAATGGAGAAAAGCGTAATAATGGCGCACCTTAGGGTAGCATGCTGCGGACCTTAGTGTACCATGCTGCGATCCTTAACGCAATTAAGATTCGTGCGCGTGGCTTTTAGCTAAATGGACCGGAGGAAAATGACATGGCAAGTATTGTCTTTAAATAAGACGGCAGTATAATTTATACGCGCTCGTTCGAGAGTACGGAGAAATGCTGTTCTCTTACTTCCAATCCTCCTGACGAGCGTAGTGCCAAGAGCTGAATAAAAAGACAATCTTTTACGATGGCGTGAATGGATCAAATCTAAGCTTGATAAAGCAATAAATAACAAAATAATATCGATTTAATGCATGCACACACAGTAACAAAGGAAAAACTCTCGTGCACGACTCAGGACGTAGTACTTTTCTTTTAGTTTCTTAAATTAATTTTCCCTCCATTATTTATCGCGAGATTATAAACACGCAGTCGTTCCCGTAGTTACGCTATGTAGGGCGTTCAATGTCCGGCAGAGAAGGTTGCGATCTAACGAGGTCAGTTCCTCGTTTTTAATCTAAATAACTCGAGCACACCCTAAGCGAGAAAGCGGAGGACGATCGGCATGAACGGAGCATCGTTGCAGGGTGCCCGCGGTTTATTTTCCGATGCTGTGGGCGGCATCAAAGGGCCACGCAACTAACTCTCGCAACGAACGTGTGCGTTCATCCGTACGTGCGCGCGCGCGTGCAGCATGCAAGCGTGCATCCGTGGCGGTTTAACGAGGCACGAAGTTTCTCGCCATTACGCCGAGATAAGGAGTTTTTGCTCGCCTCTTTCGCCGGGGTGACAGGGTTAACGGGAGTCGGGGAAACAAATTGCGGGACCGCCAAAAAGTAACAACAAACCCCCGCGAACTTTGGCTTCGCGTACCGAGAGTGGAAATTACGCCGTCGCGCTTCTTCTTTTGGCTGCCCGCCTTTGTGCGAGGGACCAGGTTTCTCTACTGAGGCTCTCGTAAGATCGATCGATACTTTAGCTACTGGCGTTGCTCTCTTGCCGCTGCTCTTCTGTGCCGTATTTCGCGAAAAAATTCTGTAGGTGCAATGATTTATGAACCCACCGTGTCACGAAGGTACGGAAAGGTCCTGGCATCAAAAAGGGGCGAGCGACGTCACTTCTTTCCCTTCTTTATTTTTATGATACGTCATTACGTGATATTTCCACATTTTTACACGTTATATATGCCATTGTACATGAATATGTCTCTATATTTCGTCGAGATATGCAATATTGCAGTTATCGATACGAAATACCACTGAAATCAAAACAGGCAGTAAGAAACGCATGCACAATATAATAAATTATAATATGAGCATTTGATATGTCTTCAATCATTGCTAGATCAAAGAGCATTACAATGCGTTCACTAATTACGAAACAGTTTTCGTGTTCTCCCATGATCTAGGAGCAAGCAAGGCGTAAGCGTATCAGACAATTGTTTAATTAAAATGCTGCATACCAGTTTTACTTAACGTACTCGCATGCATCAGCACAATGTAATCAAATAATTGAACTCCAACTGAAAATATTGGATAAACGTTTGATAAATTTTAGATAAAGTTGCAGTGGGTTTGAAAAAGAGAAGAACACCGAATATTCATCACCGAATAATCATTTTTATGTTCGATATTCGATATTTCGTTAATTTGAATTGAAATAATTGTTTTCTTCCCTCCAAATATACGACAAATTGTGAAAATCAATTGCCAGTGGTTGTAAATTCTTTTTGTCAGAGATGCGAAATACGCGAGATACATCGTCGTGCACGTATATAACGAACCAATTTCGTGTTTCGCCTGCGTCCCAGGTCTCTACCTCAAACGTAGTATTTACGCATGTTTCATCCCTGAACGTGAATCTGAGAATACGAGTACCCGCATTAAAGTCTGCCACGCAATAATCCCCCGGAAAGGGTTTCGCGTCTGCTCGTGTCTACGCAAAAAGTGCCCGGCGGGAGAGAGCGATTTCGCAAGCAACGTTATACCGCATTGCCGCGGCATCGACACAAAGTACACGAGGAACGAGGAGCGCGTTTTCGCGTTAACGTAAAGAGGAACCGCTCCGGGGAACAACTGCTGCGAAGCGTATCGCGCGTCGACGGTGGATGAATTTCTGTCCCTTTGAGAAGGGCCGCCACCCCCCGAGAGAACGAGCGCACATGGGTCGTGCAATCTCTCGCTCCTCCTTTCCCTCCCTTGCCGTCCCATCCAAGCACAACGTGCTCACGATCACGCTCGTGATACGCACGCGATACCGGGTGGTCAACCGCGGGACCGTCATCGCGGGACAGCTTTCTATGGACGTGGAAAGGGCGTGGAATCGCGTGCTTAATTTCGGGGTAGAATCGCGTCCGAGATTGCACCAGCTCCGCCGGCTGGCCAAACACGTTCCATTAAGTCGAGACGCAATTAGAAATAAAGGCGGCTGCTGGGATACCTGCTGGGATACTCCTCGTTCTGACCGTTGTCTCTCGGTGACGCTTCTCCGCCTCTGTCTCCTCTCTTTCTCATGGTCGTCGTCGTCGCAACTGCGGAACCCGCAAAACGCCGTAACCACCCTACCTGAAACGTCCGCTGCTCCGACTGGACGAATGACGCTGCGGGAAATAGCGCGGGGAAATATTCAGCCCGGTGCAAATCGTCCGCTCTTACCTGTAACACGCACAAGAGGGAATTTCATTAAGTCTCGCGCGACGTCCGTGCTTTACAAGCGGAAATTGAGAAGGACGGGAATCCAGATACAATGGGAATTCTTCCGCGCTTCTTGATCGTCGGAAATATGAAGCGGTAATAACGGGACGAGATAACGGGAATGTATAGATCGCAGTAGAGGCTGCTTCAATACCTCCGACAATGAATACCGGATACTTTACTCCGCGTAGAGAAATAATGAGATTTATTTAATATCGGAATACCGACTGCTGATGTTTTATGATAATAGGCGCAATGAACTGCTTGGTTTCAGGGCATTCTTCAAATACACTGTATACCTCTATATTATAAAATATATAGATCTAGACATGCATGTCTATCATGTTCAATATTTGCTGAAAATTATCGCCTATCATTTCTCTCTCTCTTTCCCTCTTTCGCTCCCAAATCTTTAATACTTAAAATTAATGTAATATTTGAGCATAAAAACGCAGTTGTGATAGAAAATATAGCTCAACCTCAAAGTTCGATTTTACTCGATTTAAACGCGCCTTCATCATTTAGTATGTCAGCGCCTCGCGCTTCCGTGCTTTCATAAACTGTCGCTCACGCATAGACCGATCATAATCAATCACCGCGACAATTAACACGGATGGACTATCCGCTCGCTTTCCAAAGAGGAAGATGACATTAGCGACGCTCCGTTGCGAAGCATGCTAATTAATATCGACCAAGTGAAAAGAGACGATGATCAAGGCAATGTACCGGTGCCGAGCTGTTGCTCGTTCGTCAATTAATTGGCGATCGTGCGAAGCATGGACCGTCGGTCCGGCGAGTCGGGAGCAACAATACGTAAAGTAATTATTATTTTGGTCAACGAACCGTGACGAGATGTGTTAGTAGAAAGCTAAAGAACAAGAGAGAGAGAGAGAGAGTGCAAGAGGGAACGAAGAGAGAAAGGAGGCTACTATATTTGTCAGTGTTCCACAGTGTTTGATACGGGTGTCGCATGTGTTTTCCGGTCTCACGTAGAGGTTTCGTCCATCCAAAAGCATGCTCACGTTAACTCTCCTTCCTTGTCATATTATATGTGCACTTATACTCTTTCGTGTTGTTTATACAGTTCCACGACGCAGATTTTCTGTACTGATACAAACGCGAGTTTTATGAGAGAAAGAGAGAATGGTTTTAATTTCAGAAACGCTGAAATATTTTTCGTCTCGTGCATTAATGTGAGGAACACGGTTAACTGACTTTTACATCAAACAATTGCACGAGACATTTTCGCCGTTTTTCCTCCGGAAAATGTTTCTGACAACAGATATATTTTTCACGTTTTCAGATTACATGCGAGACGTGAATGGAATATTTAATTATGGACTTCCATACTCCTCTCGCCCCTTACGGTATCGCCAGGATTAAGCGTAACTTCATTTCTAACTATATTATGGAACGTAGGGAGAAACGGGGTCAAAGCGCGCAGCTCGTGGTAAATAAAGGCCGGCAAACTTTTCCGATAAAGCGAGGGTTAAAAGCCTGCGCTGAACTTTTATCCCCGTGTATTTTCTGGATGACGCGCCGTGTCGCTCTCGGGAGACAAATATTTTTGCATCGAGCACATCCGTAATCAATGTGCAAAGCCCGGCGCTATGCGTTCGTTTTAATTGGTATCGATTCTTCGCTCTGTGCGTCTCCCGACGTTATCGATGCGGCATGCAATCGATTGCATCCTGACGATATTTTGCACACTGCAGCGCTCTAAATACGGAATAACTTTATATTTTCCATCTATGCAACAATTCTCCTTCATATAACAATTTCTCGAGGCAAGTACGTAATATTCTTCGAATACTATCGTCACGTAAAATTACGACATCGTAAAAGATATCGGTGTACTTATATTATGCGTGTTACACGTATAAACGTAAAGATGTATACATGCTCAGATATGTTTCATATGCAATAAATCCATGTGAAATATATCAATTCATTTTTTATTATGAAACTCGACAAAAAAGCCACGAGCGTATTCATCAAGATTACGTTCGCGAAACGTGCGGGATTATTTGGCCATTGTTGCGCGTAAATCATTGCTTTGCGAACGGGAACTATCAAGGCTACCCAAAGATTTCTGTCTGTCAGGATAGGATTCGTTTCGCAAGATTGGCCTATTCCTAGATCGCTAGAAGGTTTATGTACCCATATTAAGCTGGACCCCCCACCAACCCCAAAACAATTCGGACCTATCAGACAATTTAGTGCTAATTATGTGCTAATTAGTTGCTCTATTCCCGATTTTGTTGCTCGAACCGTTTTGCAGGAAATTGCAATCAAAATGGGTGGGTCCAGCTTAATGTTAAGCTGGACCCCCCATACTGAAAAATTTATATATAGAGTGCCGGAATCGAAAAAACAACTACACTGGAATTTGTTGCTATTTTGTTGCTCTAAAATAGTATAAATTAATCATAAAAATATAATGTTGTTAACCATGTACTGACATCCATGACCAAGTACAACGCAGCGCGCAATATCATTCTCGACCAAACACGTTGCAAAAAGGTATTGCTCACACTTACTCACTCACTAATAGTTTTAAATACCCAAATATACAACCGTAACCCCATAGTTATTTATTATTAAACGAAAATCGGGTAGTCACAGACTAAGGAGTTTTCCATGACATACATTACTTAAATAATTTGTTGCTCGAATGATTTTGGTCTTAAACTGTTGTCTGTATCACGGGCTATCGCAAAATATCAAAAACTGAATTTGTTGCTAACCGCAAAGTGAAAAAATACTCGCCTACGTGGTCGCGGACGGGCACGCGCTATTCTTACCTTCAAGATGCTGTACATTGTTTAAAGAATTAGTTGCTCGAATGATTTTGGTCTTACATTGTTCCTTTCATCAAGGGCTATCGAAAAATACCAAAAACTGAATTTGTTGTTAACTCCAAAGTGAAAAAATACTCGCTTATGTGGTCGCGGACTTTACCGGCAGCGCCTGGCGAATGGCGAGCCGCCACAGTTAAAGTTAAGAAGACTTGTTTAAATAATTTGTTGCTCGCATGATTTTGGTTTGAAACTGTTGTCTATCACGGGCTATCAAAAAATACCCAAAATCTTTATAATGGAGTGCGTACCGGCGACAGCGGCGAGCTAGTGGAATCCTAGCGGGGACAATCAAAGGCTCGCGGAAATCTCTATGGTGATCGTTGCGCGGTAGCAACAAATTCAGTTTTTGGTATTTTTCGATAGCCCTTGATGCGAGGAACAATTTGAGACCAAAATCTTGCGAGCAACTAATTCTTTAAACAAGTCTTCTTAACTTTAACTGTGGCGGATCGCCATTGGCCAGGCGCTGCCGGCAAAGTCCGCGACCACATAAGCGAGTATTTTTTCACTTTGCGGTTAGCAACAAATTCAGTTTTTGATATTTTGCGATAGCCCGTGATACAGACAACAGTTTAAGACCAAAATCATTCGAGCAACAAATTATTTAAGTAATGTATGTCATGGAAAACTCCTTAGTCTGTGACTACCCGATTTTCGTTTAATAATAAATAACTATGGGGTTACGGTTGTATATTTGGGTATTTAAAACTATTAGTGAGTGAGTAAGTGTGAGCAATACCTTTTTGCAACGTGTTTGGTCGAGAATGATATTGCGCGCTGCGTTGTACTTGGTCATGGATGTCAGTACATGGTTAACAACATTATATTTTTATGATTAATTTATACTATTTTAGAGCAACAAAATAGCAACAAATTCCAGTGTAGTTGTTTTTTCGATTCCGGCACTCTATATATAAATTTTTCAGTATGGGGGGTCCAGCTTAACATTAAGCTGGACCCACCCATTTTGATTGCAATTTCCTGCAAAACGGTTCGAGCAACAAAATCGGGAATAGAGCAACTAATTAGCACATAATTAGCACTAAATTGTCTGATAGGTCCGAATTGTTTTGGGGTTGGTGGGGGGCCCAGCTTAATATGGGTGGTTTATCTCTCTACTGAGTAGACATAGTCAGACGGTATACTGATAGAGAACACATCTGCGTCTCCCGGGACATTCATATGCATATCCTTGTGTGCACGCGTGCAAGCATCACGAGAGATCCATAATCGACCTTGGAGCATTCTCCAGTTCATTCATGCGTCTCTTGAGTTGCGCGAGGCGAGACTGCTCCGACAGGCTAGATGCATCTAATATCGATTATGAAAGAATCATCAAGAAGGCATCCCATCAATATTTCCATAGCCAAGAATTGAGTGAAATTACAGAATAAAATTAATTAGACTGAATTTTAAACATAATTAAAAAAAGCATATATTAGTATAACAACAAACTCTTATCGATTTGTTACGATACAAATTTCAAAAAAATTAGTTTTGTAAAAATATCGATATAACTTCAATTACATCTTTTTTAAAAAGATAAGATAACTACATTTGGATTCTTGCTTCTATGGATTTACTATTTCCGTGTACTGGCGTCACGATCCGCCGAATCTCGTCGCGATCCACGAGTCGCGATCCACGATTCGCTTGCGAGCGGATTACGGCTACTGAAAAGCGTCGCTGCACTCATCGAATTCGTTACTGCGATTAGGTTGCACCGGGTAGCGATGCGAATAGGCCCCCCGCAGGACTGACGCCCTGCGCGCGATTCTGAATGAAGGGCGGACAGAATATGGCGTTACCGCACGCCGGGTTGCGCAGTGGGCATACGCAGCACGAGATAGCAGAATTGGCAGGAAATTGCGAATTGCCGGCGAGAGCAGGCTGCTCTCGGTGGCCGTCGCGCGTTTGGGAGGCACGAAATAATCCGACCTGCAAATTGAAACCGGTCGCCGGCAGTTTGAGCGGTACCGACCACTGATAACCGGTCGCGCGCCAGCTGACGACCGGCGAAAATCCGCCTGGAAAAATAGCTCGATGGTGCGAATAGCGGTGGCGGCGAGAGGGTAAACGCGGAAAACCCGCTTTCCCGACATGGTAGCCGGGGATGCAAACCAGCCTCTTTTTCCCTTTTTCGACGCGACACGATAACATGCTTGCGTCGTTGCAAAAAAAGCGTGCACTTGCGCGCGGTGCTCTCGCGCCGCGAGATCGCGCGAATCAAACCTCGATTTGAAATCTCATTCGGCGACGATAGTCCCTGATGACTTCCCGTGGCTACGGGATAACGAGTGCAACGGCAAAAAGCTGCAGGCGGATACTGTCTATTCCAAGGAGGGGGGAAAAAGCGCGGCGCATAAAAAGCGATTTGTATTTCCGGCCAGGTACCGTGTCAGAAAAGCGGATTTTCTGCCGTCACACCACCAGTAAATGATCAAACGGCCATGCTTAGAGCCAAGTATTGTACAAATGCATTATTATACGTAAAATGTGAATTTTGAAAATTGCAAGGGTAATCAACGCAGAGTAATGTTTCAGAACGCAACTATACGATATAATCGAAATAACTGCAAAATTTTTTATGAAAAAATAGTGTGTCATGTGTTACGCCGATCAGGTTGCGAGTGTCTCCAGAAACTTCTCACGATAACCGCAATTCTCTCATACGGTTATGGGACGCCTGGAGGTAATACTGTATCCAGACGAACCCTGTGTCCCCATAGTCTCGTACACGTGCGATGGTCGCGCATGTGAGATTATTTATCTTTAATTAGGAGCTTCGACCTATTACTCGACGCAGCGGAGGCCCAGAGGCACCAACGAGTTGGTTCGTGGATGCACACGCACACGTGAGTCTGCTGCACCCATTTGCAATCGTGATAAACGTGTTTAAATAGTAATTTCAGTAATTTTAGTAATTTCGGGAACGATTTCGACCACCGCGTTCTGCTCGATGTATTAAATATACACGTAAATAACAAATAGTCGCGAAATTATGTCCGATCATCGTGAAAAAGCTTGGAATACTGCGATGCATATTTTTATGGTGTTTCCAGTTACTCTTTCTTTCGGACCGAGCACGCGTTCGTTAAAGCGAAGATGTCATACGTGTAAATCCGTAGTCGCTACTGCGAGAGAGATTAAATTACCGCATCGCACAAACCGTATCCAGAAGCGTGCCAGACTCGTGCGACGTTAAAGGAAACTTCGCAGTCCGGCGATTCCATTCGCCGCGAGATCGATATCGAGAAAAGTCGTTGGAGAGCCGTTTCACGGCTCGCTCGCTCGCCCGATAGCTGGCGTCGAACGAATATCGAAAGATCCGCGAGCAAGTAAGAACCTTTCGATGCCCGCAACAGCATCGGTACATACGTGCACATACATACATAAAAGCATCGAGAGTGCAAAGCTGCGATGCAGTGCACAATGCGCGGAAACCTGTCGCCTTAAACTGCCGGGAAAACGTTTGAATTCGATCGATCGACGCGAGCACACAGAGACGCACGCATTTAGCTCTACTGAAACTCTGTTGTATATTCGACGATATAACTAAATCTAAATAAGTGAATAATTAAATAATGAATAATAAAAGATGAGAAGAGTACGTTTCAATTTCGTAGTTTACTAATCCATTGGAAATATTTGATGCAACAAGCGCAAGTGTATAACGCATATGTGTAATATACTATGTAATAGTATACCAATTTTATAACATTTTTTATATCAAATAATCGTGTAATGTAAAGCAATATGAAGTATCAAACCGATCTGTTATTTTATTATATTGTACAAACATTTTCGAAATTTAAGTACGTACACAGAAAAAAAGTGAGTGTCACATCAAAACTTATATACTTGTATATACGCAACAATTTATAATCTTCGTAAAAAAATTTAATAATCTTGAATTTCAACTAAAATGAAATAATGAAATTATATCACGTTAAACAAAGAAAACAATTTTTAAATAAAGCAATTTTGTGTAGTTCAATCAAGAAAAATATATTTTTAAGATTATTAAATTCTTTTACGAAGATTATAAATTGTTGCGTATATACAAGTATATAAGTTTTGATGTGACACTTACTTTTTTTATGTGTATGTAGGTTCAATTAGCCGATTTAAAACCAAAAACGAGTTTTAATTTTCTCTATGTAGAAAGAACAAACATTTTTGTCGCAAGTTGAATCATCTGACAACACTGTGGAATAACAAATTTCTGTGCCCGCTCATCGCAGTATGTAGAAATTAATTTTCCGCTTAACGATGCGAGCAACGCGCAAAACCGATAAATCGAGCGGACGCACCGGTACAGTTCCCGATGTGCTCTCACGGATATTAAACTAAAAAACAATTAGCAAAAAGACATAAATCAGCATCGTTTGTTGTTGTAAGCCGAAGCACCGCGTCGAGAAACCGCGAGTGCCGTCAGTAGGCGAGTGTCGACATAAATCTTGCCCGTGCTCCCTTCTGAGAAATAAACCTTCCGCTCTTTTCTTCTCGCGTCGCGACAGCATGGCCGGTGAGGCGACCCTGTTTCCGTGGCGGGTGGTAGATGAAAGTTTTCCTTTGTGCCGGTGGCATGTCACGTTGGTCATTTCGGGGCGACACGAAGGTGGTTTGGGGACGGTGGCAGCGACGGCAGGCGGTTCACAGGGGGTGGATGAGAGCGATGACGGGGGTGGCAGAAGGGGGTGGCCCTTCCACACATATTCTGAATCCCGAAGGGGCCTCGTAGCGAACACGCTCGCCGGAAGCTAAGGAAAATGAGAGACTACTGTGCCGGAGCTTACTACTCTCTTTTTCTTTCTGTCTTTCTCTCCCTCTCTCTCTCTCTCTTTCTCTTTCGAGGAGCTTTCTCACGCGCGAAGAGAAGAAAGTTCTGACCGAGGTACGTGCACGTCGCGGACAAACGCGGAAAAAAATTTATGAGCCTGATTCACTGCGTGGGCGATAACTCCGGCTGTCGCACGTAGGTAGGTTTCAATGGAGCGGGATTTCCGCCCGTACATGTCGCCGCCGCGATTGCGAATTCCACGGGGGGTGTGATTCTTGCATTGTACCTCCCTCCTCTACCTTCCCTGACGTGCCCCTCGCGGAGAACTTACTGGTTCTCTGAGGCGAGATTCTCTATTAAATAAATGCTAACAGACAGTGGGTTATGGATGGAACATGGCTGCTACGTGAAAGCAACGTGGAAAATCTTCGAGGAGTTAGACGTGACGTATTCTTCAACCATCCTGCCTTCCAAAGAAATATTCTACTTTATCCCATTTTATAACGCCTGCACGAAGACTGCAGAATATTTCAATTCATACAGGAACACGGGTGTGTCTCTGCCGTTCTCGCTTATGCCACATCGTGTGTGTCGTTAATTTTTAATATCGCTTTATCGAAAAGGGGATCTGGAAACTCTATGAAAACCATAGACGAAAGGACGATGAAGCCGACCTATGCTGTGTTTAGCCGACTGGAACGGACCCTTCTATAGGTCTGTGTATTCTATCCGAGAGTTTGCGTCTCTCGCTCAGCGAGGGTAAAAGAGGTAGCTAAGAAAAAAACCTGGAAAGAGATGGTGAAGGGTGAAAGCTGGAGAGATAAGCCAACAGACGGTAAACTGTGCGCAGCAAAGAATCTCCTCTTCTCTGATTAAACAAAACAACTGTTGGACGCAGATGGCTCTTATGGCTACCGATGCAACGCAATGCAGCGTTCAGCGAAATTATACGCTAAAATCTTTCAAAGGTAGAGTGCGCAATATATTCATTATGTTACCAGGATTTTAATTTATCAGCATATAATTCAAGTATCAATTAACACAAAAAGTTACACAAACGAGGTCGCTAATCGCGCATTGTCAAAAGTGGCGACAGATGTTTATCACAAAGTCGCGAGACACTTTAACAGAAAAAACGCAGTAATTTAGAGAAATCTTCTTGTCTTGTTTATATCACGTGCAACTCTAAAGTATGTAATTATTTACTTGAATGCGCGAGAAACCAATTAAAATGCGAAGGTAACTCAGAAAATGAGTGAGTGAACATTGAATATGCAAACCGCAACTCACGCATAAAGTTGCAAGTACGTATCGCGTAGACGCTGATAACGGGTAATTCCCGAGTCCTTGCAGATATAAAAACTCATTACACACGTGGATTGCACGTATCGATTACACTTACGGAAATAATTATGCGCTCACGACGCCCAGGAGCATGATAGCAGCGCAACGAGAAAGGTGATGGTCCATGCGCGACTTTAAATGTTGCGTGACGTCGCGTACTTTTAATTAAGGTAATGTCGCAGTGCTGCGCTAAAGACGCTTATTAACCATGCCATTGCAGAGACGCGTCCACATTTGCTCCGACAATATGGTTGCATTAGCTCGTCGTTCTCGTTGGATCCTGTACAATTCTGAGATAACCATTCGCGAGTAGAATCGTATCACTGCCGGCTAAAGAAAATTGCATTTTGTTAAGATCTTTAAAATGTACAATGGTTATCATCAGAGAAAATGCATAGCGGCATACGCGAAGACACGTAAAAGATTTTTTTTTATAAGATTGTCAACCAGAATATCAACAATTATACAATATACATACTTTTTTCGATATCGTCGAAACCATTTGTGTATCTATGTTGAATCATTAATTGCTAAAAAGAGTAGTTTAACTCTTTCGTTCTCCTAACGCTTAAAAACAAGCTTATAAAAATATTGTTTTTATGTAAATTTTATTTTATTATTTTATGCAGAGAAAATTTTACATCTCTAATATAATGAGTTAAAACGAGAAAGTAAATACCATTGCTCAGATACATAACGTTAATGGCCTGCATTTCCGTATTTTACAATCATTTTTCGACCAACGCTACTGCAGCAAAAGGGTTAAATTCAACAATTTTCAATTTTCAACAATTTCTTCTTAAAAAATTTCTGACATTTAGGTATGAATTTTTCGCGTACAATGCCAAATCTGACACAACGTTATGCGGACACACGACAGCTACGGAATCCAGAATCTACGTGGACGCACGCAGATCGCGGTATCGCAGAAATGTTCTTGCGGAACCGCGACGCATCGACGTGCACGCGTCCTGCTGTTTTAACAGAGTGAACACGGTGCAGTTGGCCGAGGCACACTGCGGGGGGTTGCTTGCCCGTCAACTCCGTCGTGGGGTTTGCGCGTCGTCCTCCACATGTCCCATGGACATTTCCAGCGGGACACGTCCAGGAAAGCCGGGCGGATCGAAGGAAAGACCGGCAGGGAGATTCTCGTAACGCGAGTGTTATGTACGAACCTGAGCGCGTGTACGCAATATATGGGAGACCACCAAGGGCGCGAGCTTCCATTTGGTCGGTTCTTTGACCGACCGTTATGGTTGCGTTGGATAATGTATCTGGATTTTCATGCCTCCCATGGATTTC
This sequence comes from Ooceraea biroi, assembly GCF_003672135.1. Classification (NCBI taxonomy): domain Eukaryota; kingdom Metazoa; phylum Arthropoda; class Insecta; order Hymenoptera; family Formicidae; genus Ooceraea; species Ooceraea biroi. Next base: position 8,369,138 of record NC_039506.1, read on the forward strand.
TTCCCTACCGACGTGCCGTATTATACGAAGGATCACGCCGCTTCGTAAAGGGCAGTTGCGGGTATTACGCGCACGTCTATTGAACGCACACGACGACGTATAGCGTATCCCGGGGAGTAAAATTCTTTCTTGCAATTTGGAGGGAAATTTTAATGAAAATAATTCTTGTTTTTGTACAAAGACTTGACTTTTAATTTAAGCGATTTGCGATTTCAATTTTCAGATCGGCGATACCGGCCTACGACGAATTAGGTAATTACGTGTCGGAGTCAAGGCGACGAATAATAATACAATTTATTTCGTTGGAAGCTTCTTGAGTTTTCAATCAAGTCTCTGGGCGCCCCGGATCGTTATTCGTTAGGTTTTCCGATACGCCGACCTTTCCTGTAAATTTCCGAACCACTTGGCGATATTTCATATCGAGCGCGCCCCGTGATCGACATCCGATATAAAATGGTTAAACCAATTAGCTCTCGTGTCGTTCGAGCTTTCAATCAGTATTACTTCAATTTTTATTAGAACTCAATTTACGTCGTAGTTTATCAATTTCCCGGGCACTCTTCAAGATATCCGAAAGGCACACATTTGCGTCACGATGAAAATCATGACAATCATGACAATCGGAAAATACTCGAGAAATACAATGCATAAAGTCACACGAAAAGGAAACGGAACGGGTGCAACGGGATGCGGGCGGGAGGAGGAGATTAACGCCGCTGCACTTTCTCGTGCGATCGAGCGGGCTCGTCAACGGGGGAATACGGCCGCAGCCGGTTGCGATCGACGCCACCATTAAAATGCAACAGCGTGTTCGAATCCGGTTGTGGACGGTGTGCGCCGCGTTGTCGGCGATAAAACGCTCGAAATTCCTGACTCATTAAACGAGCGCGGCATGACAAACAAACGGCACTCGACGCGCCCCGGATTCGAATTCGCACCGGAATGCCGAATGCCCGTCGAGCCCGACTGGGATTGTTTGGCGATCGCAAACACCGGCGCTAAAATATGAACGATACCGGGGACGGTGAATTGTCGATGGCAACGAGAGAGCGGCAGCGAGCAGTTCCCTCATCGATTCTGGAAGCGAGCCGCGACAGGAGCGCGATAGCCTCCGCGCGAGCGAAGGAGCGGAGAAAACGGTTCGCTCGACAAATTGAACCAGCGCGACCGGGCGAAGGCAAAGCTGAAGCCTGGATGAAAATCCGCGAAAAACGCGAGCCCGCCGAACGACGAGATTGGATTCGCGAACGTACGTACGACTCTCCGTACGTGCGCGCTACGGACACGCCAGGCGAAATGAAAAGTCGAGAGTTATATCCGGGTGCGCTCTTCCCTGATGACTGTTTCATCTTCTTTGGTAGCGAGCGAAAGTCACCTCCGCCCCGCTCGTTTTCTTGCTGCCAAACTCGTATTCTCTACGCAAGATTGGGAGGCATCTCCAGACGCTTTACGGTCGACAAGTTGCCCAACAAATTTTGGTCTCCGCGCGAGCGAGGAGGAATCCATAGGAATTTATTGTAAGGAGCGACATTTGACCGCGTGTAAAATGAAAGAAAAGTGGCGATAATGTCGTTGGAGACACAGAATATTTTAGCATCTCTCCACGTTTCGATTCCGAAAGTGCAGTATCCTGCACGACGAAATTTGAAAATGTTTGTTTGAAATTTGCTCCGTAATTTGAAAAGTCAATGAATTTCGAGCAAACCTCACTTTACATCCAAATTAATTTGTTCCATAATGCACAATAAAAGTTGTTTCGATTGTGTTTGCACTTCACGCAATAATTTACCAAAGCGGATTCCCTTAACACGCGATTCAAAGCGGTTAAAAGATGCGTCTGTACCGCCATGTATAACGTCGCTTGAAATGAAAGCTGCGCGGGATTTATACCGCCGTACTCTTCTCTGATGACTATTTCATTCTCTTTCGCGGCGCGTCGCGGCCAAGTTTGCGAACCCGGCGTTCCTTTGACCCGAAACTTTGGGTGAAGCAGGAATCCGCGAGATCGTGTTCCTTCCCTGAAAATAGGGGAGGATCCTTAGCATACCGAGAGCTGGCGTTATTATTTAAGAGGTTGCTCTTCTTCTATGCAGCTCAGATTTGAATATTTCGTTAAGTCCTTCTTTCGACTCTTCGCAGTTTGCGTGTAACAAAATTCCATGCTGTTGAAACAGGCGTACAGAATTGCGAGAAAAGCGTATAATATTTATATATTCCGACACTCGTCTTTCTTCTCTTTCCCGACTCCGCTATGCCGTTTTATTTGACTTTCTTTTAATTTCCTTTCATATTCACTAGTAAATATCTTTTAATAATATTAAGTCCTTTCCCATGTTATTTATGTCATACTTGGAATTCAGCACTGAATAAAGAAAGGAAGAAAGAGAGAGAGAGAGAGGAAAAAAGCACTTATAAAATTTAGAGTCTGCTTTAATATAGTTAGACAGGATTACTTTTCGTCGCGGACATATAATTTCGTGTGTCGTGTTAAAAAAATCTTTCGGAATTAATTTAATCTGCAAAAAATTAATGAGTTCTCCGGTATGTACGTAGGTATATATCGAAATATAATGCTCTTGCGAGATTCGCAAATTATATTATTATTATAATTAGCATTATCATTAATAATTTGAACATTGGCAAAATTAATTAATGCCAATATCACGGAAGTGCGTTCGAGCAGATATTGCCGCAAGCGCGACTGACGTTTAACGGATTACGCCAATTGCAGGTGCACGCGGCAATTAACTGTACGTCGCGTAAACGTGATAATCGCGCGACTACTCCGCGAAGCAGAAAGATCGTTTTCGCGATGGCTGCTCGGAGCTGATGATCGCTAAAGCGTTCAATTTAGCGGGCGATATCGGTCGCCGGCCGGTTCTTCGCCACACGTATGTATGTACTTGCCATTAGGCAAGGCAATAACGCTGTGCGGCCAGTCAGCACGGAAGCGAGCTATTGAGGCCGTCGTCGTCGGCTTACTAGCCGGACGACCGGTCGGCCGGTCGGTCGGACAGACGACCAGCCGCCTGCACCGCGCTTGCAGCCACGATTACGACTAAGTGTGCACATTCGCTCCCTCGCTCTCTCGCTCCCTCGGATCGTCGTCCGACCAGAATCTTCCTCGCGGCCACCGTGTCGCTAAACGTTGCGACATGCGGTTGTCGACATCGTTGCATCCACGCCGCCACACTGGTCGCGACAATTGTGCGTGTACGCGCGAATGCAGTTACGGCGTTTAGGCACGCTACGAGAGAAACGCGGTCGAATATGACAGGAAGAGACACAATGAGAGAGGGAGAAAGGAGCGAGCGGAAGATAGAGAACAGGGAGACGGGGATGACGAAAATTCCGACGAAGAGAGATCGGATGTAGAGGGTGGTCGATGAGTGTTTCCAGCACGTACTTCGCTATGATGGAAAAGGGAAGAGAGAGAGAGAGAGAGAGAAGCATACGAGGCCCCCTGTACGCCCCGCAGACCTACCTCAACTCTTGTCGCCCCCTCAACCATCGTCCCCTTTCAGTTACTGTCTCTCTCTTTCTCTCTCCTCCGTTCTCACCCCCGGCCAGCCGCGTAGTATAAATAGATGGGTTTGAACGAGACTGTGAAAGCTTGCGGTCTCGTTTCGAATAATTGGATTTGCCTCAAACGGGACCGAGAGACGCCAGTAGTCGCACGCGCGCACGCATGCATGCACGAGAGAGGCTGTGTATGCGAGAGGCTGCTACGTACATGTCGTTTTGCGTGCTTGCTTCGGCCGACACATGCATCCCTCTTTCTCTTTCTCTCCCCTTGATTTCTCTCTGGCTTCCGTACACTGCGTCACGCTCTTTTCCCTCGATGGAACGTGGCCGTGTCACGGACGAGCGCGTTACTCGCGTTACTCGCGCGCTCGAATAATAATCGACCGCGAGGAAAGAGAAGAGTAAGCACGGCAGAGAGCGGTTGATACGAGAATTAAAAAGCACGGCGAGGGACGCCGATGTATTTAGTTGCGGAAGAACCGTCTCGGATTTATATCTCGTCGCACGGAGCGGTGGTTAAATCTTCAAATGTTAAACGAAGCTGTCTTCGTTCCCAGCCCGTTCCCCATCCGTCTGCCACTTTTCCAATGAGAAAGGGAAGAGTCATAATAATAACTTGTACAGCTTGTTCGTCCAGGAAATTTCGGTGAAATAAAAGATGAATATTTATCGAGAGCAATTTATCAGTTTGCTTTTACGTTGTTCCTCGTGCGCTCAATGCATCTCGATCAATTGTTAATGCAGATTATCGCGCGCTCGGCTCGGCCATCGCGCTCTCGCATTACGTGCGTCGCTCGCTCGCGATCATTGCGCTCTCCAATAATATTTCCATGGAAACGATGAAATGGCAGGAACGGTATCCGTGCGGTTATAAACTGTAACTACTGCGGATGATCGAAATCGTCACAGCGGACAAATTGCTCATGTGCGTTTAGGTATCGGTTGTTTTAGCATTAAACGTACGATTGTAGCTGACAGCGCGCTCGCGATAGAATACCAACTCGAGTTTACGCTCGATGCGAATTAATTCGCGAATCTCGTCAATTTGCAATTCGTACGGTTGACGTGCACGCGTGCTCCAAGAGCAAATCAACGACTCTAACGAGTACTCGCGGCATACCGTGGTAATTACTCAGTGCCAGGATTACCAGGTATTCTCGCGGCACGAAAATCCGCCTGGAAATTGGAGGGTAAATTTCTCGATGGTCGCCCTTGCACGCCAAATACTTCCGTGACCGAGGCGATATCGCACGCGATGGATTTATTTCTTATCCAGTGAGACTCTAGCGAGATTTCTTTGCACCGTCATATTTTCTCGCATACAGTGTTCGCTTTCGTGAATACAGCAACCCTTCTCTCTCCCTTTTTTTCTCTGCTCTACTTGTAATTTCTATCCTTGTCGTTCTTACTCCCAGTGCGCACCCTCAATACGATTCGGTGGACTCGATGAGTCACAACGTTCGTTTGCATGCTCGCGTGTTGCGTATCCACCCCCGAGGACACGCGTCGCGCAAAAACGTGGAAGGGAAAAAGGCGTGCGCGTGCGTGCGATTGCAGCTGACTAAGTCCACGAAGGCGAGAATGGTTGAGCGTTATCATTGCGGGGAATCTGGGAGATTGCACCATGCCGTGGCGCAAAAGTCCTGTCTCTAGACGACGCATTTTTCGTATTTTCCCCGAACGCGAAGGCAGATAAATCAACAGACGGAATATAATTTCGAAACTCGATCACAATCCTAATAAATCGCGAAAATTGGACTGCGATTTGCTTGAAAGGTCAATCGGAAATTCAGTAATGGAGAAACAAGATTGTTTGAAATTATTATTAAACTCTTCGGTCGCGAACGTGATTGCGTAAAGCTCTTTTATCTCTTTTGAGTAATCCAAAAAAATCAATTATTTATCATCTTAAACTTCTAATTTCTAATCTTATATTCAATATTAACGTCAAGTCAAGATTTCTTTATTTTTTAAAAATATTTTTTTAGAATTATTGCTACATGCTATGTCAATTTATTCGATGCATCTCTTATTGTTATTTTATGTTATCTGCTATATTATGCATACATAACATTCGTCGTACTTTCAAAAGATTCTGTATATACATGATACTGGATTCGATTAGAACGAAAACCGATGAGGATGATTGTGGATGAAACTTGTTCGATCACCCGTTTGCATAATATTTATCGACGATTGCGACTGATAAGATTCGGTCGCGTACTCTGTGACGTGAAGAACGGAGGAAAAAGGGGCGCGACAGGATAGAGACGCAGCGGGAACGTGAATTGAGATGAGCGATAAGCGATGAGAGGAAAAGTTTCGTGCAGGCCGAACACTCGCAGAAAATTTTCCCTTTCGAGGATTCATTCGCGCATAGAAATCTCGTGCTGATTATGCAAATGAGGAAAATCGCGCCGAATGATGGAACGTCTCTTCGAAAACGAAGGCTTTTCAGTCGCGACATAGTCGAAGATTGCGCTGATTGCGAAACGAATTACATTGTTCTTTCATCTTTTTTAATCTCCGATAAATTCTTGTGTGCGCACAGAAAAGTTGACTGAAATTATCTTCACCAGTGAACTAAAAACTGTTCGTGTTACAAACCGAATTACATGTATAATATAGATATGCTAAATTTAAGTTAACAATTTAAGCTTTACTGCAAACAGGAATAAATTCTACAAGAACGAGTGGTACTTTGAGAATGCAAGTCAAACGATCAAGAAAACACGTTCGATATTCGTGCATAGGAAGAATAAAGGGCGATAAAACGACGGCGACTGTACTCGTCCACTTGCCGTGTATCATTCCCGCAAATCACAAACGAGTGCTTTTATCATCCGATGCGATATACGCGAGGACAGGGGACACGTGCTCGCGACGCAACAAAGCAGTTCATCACACAGTAAGGGGGATGCGAGGGTGTAATAATGTCAGCGCACGCGACTAATTAAAAATCGCGGCTATCAACTTGCGCGGGATCTCGCGGGGAATCACAGCGTGAAGAAGCAAGGGGGAAACAGAGCGCAATAGAGCAGCCGATTTGATTATCCGATAATAATTAATCGCTCGTGCGCGACACGCCGCGCGACACGGACGCAATTAATCACCGTCGATGCGTTTTCATTTTTCTTGTACGTCCGTGCGTAGGTTTGTCTCTCTTCCTCATTGTTCGTTTTCCTCATTCGTCGTGCAGCCCTTTCCTCCTATTCTGCCTCCCCTGCTTTTTTGATTCGCTTCCACTTCTGCCGTCTCTCCGTCGCGGGCTTGTTTTTCCTTTTCCTTTTTGATCGTGTTGGTTAGCTAGCTGGCCCGTGCTCGCACTCTATCATGCGAGGTTCATTAGGTTGGACGTGTCACGACCGCGTGGGTGACCATGTGCCATCAAATTGCGAACACGGTCCGCGCACTCTGCCGTGCAAAATACGTTTCAAGAGCAGGAGAGGGCCGAGGAAGAGACCAAGAAAAAGAGAGGAAAAGAGCACATTAAGAGAGCAGGGAGTAGAGAATCGACAGGAGACGACTGAATGAGATAAATAAGTAATCGATCCGAGGCATAGTACATTAGAGCGCCGGATGAGCATCGATCGCAGTTGCGGATGATCGGTCTCGTAACGGACGCAACTGAAAATGCAAATTGAACGGTCGTCTGAACATCAATAATGCGGATTCGATTGCTGTGAATAAGTTTTGGATCCGAAAATTTACACAATTTAGTCAAATCGCAGTTAGAATTCAGCAGAATTTGTAACGAGCCGCAATGTTACAATTGCATAACGTTGCACTTTTTAAATCCTTCGACTGTTAAAATTTTATGCGCAAGAACATACGTATACCCCAGACATTTCAAAGCCGATATTATAGCGACGCTTACGATTATATTCCTCGTGTCATTTCCCTTTACCGTACTGCTGCGAAAGTTTCGAATGGTGCCATCCAAATGTCCAAGTTTCCTTTAACTCTTGCAGATGGTTGACCATGTAAAGATCAGCCACGAAAGTCGCGACGAGACGCCAAACTCTCGAGAGGAACCGCGCGCTCGTTCGAATCGAAATCTTCGCCAATTGTCGTTCACACGCACCTGCGTGCGTGAGGATGGATCAACACAATCACACGACCGAATACGGAATAAGGGTGCGGATACGCACGAGGATCGAAATGCGAGGGATGAGCCGGCGGCCAATCATCGGCATATGCCACGGTATGGAGTTCATAAGTGACGTGCCAGCGTTGTCGATCCGGGGTGGCATACTCGATATATCGGGTCCACGGGGTGGCGCCGAGGATCGCTTAATATGCAGAGTAGAATTGGGGGACGTATACGGTCCCGATATAGTCCTCCCTCTCCCGCTCCAGATTGCAAGACGCGCGCGAGGCATCTCAGACGATATCGAATATAACTCAAAAGGGGAGAGAAGAGTTCTTCCATCTCGAAAGTAATTAACTCTTTTACTGATCTCTTTATTTATTTCGTATAATTAAATTTCGCTATATTTAGTATAACATAAATGCCGCAACTCTGTCCATTAAAAGCAAGTCGCGAGATAAAGAGCGGCAAATTCGCGCGAGCAGAAGCATCCGTATGAGTATAAATATTTTTCGATTTGTCTCTTTTTGAGGGACAGTTATACAACTTAGCTTTGTGTCTGTGTTTACCGTCGGGAGGCAACGCCAGACCGCGCGAGAGCCGGAGGTAAAATGTTTTATATTTGGTCGGCGCCCTGGAGGCTGGGGTGCAAGGCGAAGCTGCGCAATCGCATCACACATATACACGCGCACACATACACACGTGTTCGTGCACGCACGTACTATATGTACGCGAGAGAACGAGGCAAGAGACAAAGATATAGAGGGAGAACGGACTAGGTGGAGACCTAGCAGGCAGAAAACACCAGGAGGTACGGGCCGACCATGGTGTTCTCGGAATACTAATGTTCGCGCCCGATCCCGCGGGTGCTGTTCCCGTGGCATATTGCCGATCGTGAGGAATCTACGAAGTGTGGAACTCTCTCCAACACCAGCCGGGGAACACCGTCATTCTGGATTCGCGAATGATAACGAGCCCGGCATTACGATTCACATAACGTAGGACGTGCTCGCGAGGAAGATATTACGTTCCTCCGCACACCCATCGTGCCATCGCGATGGGTTGGTATGCGAAACGGGCAGCGAAAAAAAATCACGTGGGTGCCGGAGGATCTGGGAGATGCCATGAGAACGACGCCCGATATCGACGAGGTTGAAGTAGAATTCATCAAGGGGAGAGAGGAGAATAAACGCCGCTTCACAACGTCGTCCATCGATCCGCTCGAACTAATTGTTTGCGGTAAATTAGGGGGAGCAGAACGGAGGTGTCGCGACTATCGCAAGGATATCGAACTGCTCGAGTGGGGGTGCAATAATTACTTAATAATTACTAACTACTACTTGTTGCGCGTGACGATTCTCCGAAATTCGGGCGACGATAATCGGCCGCGTCTGGAGTCGTCATGGACCAGAGGATCGCATGTTAATTTATTTGTGAGGCGGCAATTATCATTGGCATTCTGAATGGATTAAATTCAGATACGGCAAACATATGCGCGTCATGACAGGAAATTTGATGATGATGATGCGAAATCGATGTCGCGCCGCTCGTTATTCGGCCCGCGCAAAACGCGAATTTACGCAACGAGATATCGCACCAATTATACCCGACAAGTAATTATGTACAAGCACATTTATACGCTTCGACCTCGCAAGATGCGCGTTGACACTATATTACGACTGCGATGTAAGCTAATACCGCCGGTTCGCGTGGTATTTCAGCATCACTTAGCCCACGTTGACAACGGTCGCTCGTATAAATTATTTACGTCTCGCTGGAATCGCAAATGCAATTGTAACGCATTTATCAGACTGCATAAGATTCGTGTGGGTAGAAACCATTTCACCACATACACGGAAGTGTCAACATAAAAAATAAAAATCATTCTGTGCAATTAACTATACATCTTCCACATTTTCTTCATGTAAAATCGGTTTTCCTAATTTCGCAACAGTTTGTTTCACTCTCAGATTTCCGACAATTTGATTCGCTGAAACGAAAAAAGTCGTTCTCTATTTCGTGATTTTCTGCGACTTTGCAGAAAACTTGTGCTCGAGAAACACAAGTGTATTTACCGCAAGATGCCGAGTTCTCAAGGCTTTTAAAATAGTACTTTCAAGTAAGCCTGAAGGATCGAATCGTTGCATAAAGTACGTACGTATAATCGCGTGTCGCTAACAAGCGCCCTTTGCCTGACGTCGTTAGTAGGCTGCGATACACGTCATTTCGAATAGATGCAAGTGGACGTTATTGCAGTAGTGCCAGCAAACCGCGATTACGGCGTAACAGCGAGAGCTGTGGAGTTTCCACGTTTCCGCAATTATAGCACGGAATCTTATCTAATTCGGGTTTTCGATCGAAGTTGGTTAAGAAATTACTCTGAAGAATATATCGCACGTGAAGATATGGCCAATGAGGAAGAAAGTGAAAGAGAGAGAAAGAGAGAGGAAGAGAGAGAGAGAGAGAGAGAGAGGCCCAGTTGACTGTACGATTTTAATTATCGCTAAAACCACAGTTATCGTCTGGTGGAAAATCTCCACAGTGACTTAACACATTCGTTCCGTAATACCCACTTCCGGCGATGTCGATTATTCCAATTCAATTTGCTGTATTCCCTCAAGTTTCTCTATTTTTTAATGCGAAGTTAATGCGAAGTTAATACATATTAATAGTTTTTCAATTGTAATTTTTAAAAAGAGAAGAATTTGATATTATATAGAGTGAAAGTTCAAAATGTAAATAAGGGAAAAATAAAAATAATATCAAAATTACGGTGTAATTTTCTAAATAATAAAATATAATTTACGAATTAAAAATCAACTTCGAGTTTTCTCTTGATTCTGCTTTTTAGATTGATTAAACAAACATCTTTCATAAATTATAATCCATATTTTTAAAAATATAGGGAAAGCGTTTTAATCTTCCACGGCGTAAAAATTTAACGCCGCAAGTGTAATGGCGTCCATGAAGCCATAGGATAGAAAATACATTTTAACGAGAAAGCTGAGCAGATTTGCGTTAGAACGTTCCGCTGTAAAAGATCTCGGGCATTTATTTGCATTGCTAAATCCCGCAGCTCAGCCGCGTCACAAACGTGCGTTAAACGTATGCCACGCACATGTTCCATACGTTCGTACGGTGCCGCCTTCAGGAACTACACCCGGAAGTGAACGCGACCTCAAGACGTGTGTCTTGAATTGCACATGGTAAACAGCGGCGGCTTTATACGTTTCGTGGAAGCGACAAAACGCAACCTGTATTCTAAAATGATTATATACCTTACACATGTCATTCCGATTGCACGTTGATAATGCTACGTAAAGCTCTAAGGGCATACGTACATTTGTAAGTAATATCGATTACAGTAACTACGCAGAAACAAAATCATATGTATTACGTTGCGCAGACTTGATCTATTCGAAAGAAATCGTTCCTTCAAGTTCAATGCTGATGAGACTGATATAATTCATTTATAATTACTTAATAGATTTATTAAATTAAGGACGTGTCAATGTGAGCAACTTGAACATTTCTTGTAACTGTAGATATCGTAGAAGCAACGCTCTGCTTCGACATTGAGGAGATAGATTACGGAGTCTCGCGAACAGCGGTGATCCTCCATCGGTGATACCTCCAACAGCGGTGTCCCAGTGCCGTCTGCGGATGAAATATCGGATGGCAAGAGCGCACGGAAACGAGCAAGGCGATATCCTGATAAAATCAGCGAAGGATAGAGGAAGGGAGAGGCAGAGGGTGCGAGAAGAAGAATAAGGGCACTTCGCTCTAGTGCGAGGAATGAGAGACCAGGGCGGGCGGGAAAGAATCAGAGTCGCGGGACCGAAAGAGCTGGAGGGTTGTCCGCGAGAAAGAGAGAAACAAAGAGAATGAACGGGCGGGGGATGAGGTTACGGGAAACCCTGGCAGTTAGCCAAGTCGCTCGGGTCTGCGCCGGGTGAAAATTATTCGAGATATGAATTTACGGTCGACGCAGGGTTGCGCAGGGCGAAAGAAGAACGGCGGAACGGCGGTAACGGGATAGGGGTGGAGAGCGCAGGGCGGCGCAACGGATAGCGGTCGAGTCCTCGGGCCAGATAAGGCAAGAGAGCCGCGGTCGGACTTAATAAACTTAGAAACCCGAACGGCGAACCCACCTAGCCCCCGCTCGAAATTCCGCCCCCGTTTCCTCTTCGTCCGCACGACCACGTCGCCGCAGCCGGTTCTGCACTCTCCTCCACCCTCCTGCCTTTATAGCTCTCACAGCCTGACAACCCTCTCTCACGGCTCTCGAATTACCCCTTCTCCCTGCCTCCTCTACACCTCTACCCCGGTATCGAGTTTCGCAAGCCACAGTTTTTCGAGTCGTGCCGGCCATATCGATACTTTCCTCGAAGTCGATCTTCCTCGGGAATCGACAAATGCGGCAAACGGAAATCACAGGTCGCTCGTAAAGATCGCGCGATCCGACGCCGACATTCGAGGATGATCCTTTTACGTGGTTGAAAGAAAATCTCCCGCTTTCTCTTTCTCTCTCTTGAAGCGGGAAGAAACGCTGCTACGAAGTGCTACGAGTTGCTACTAGATCTGTGTCTTCTTGAAATCAAATCGCACATAGAAACATTTTATGTATCTGCGTGATTGGAACGAACGGGCGAGAAAAGAAGAGCTAGAAATTCGAAATAAACGAGATTCGCGAGAGGTTCGAAACAAGATAAATTCATTCAAAGTGAATTTTAGTTGGAACATTAAATTCGTGTCTTTTTATTGCAGGAAAATGAAAATGTGCTTGTTTGTATTTGGATCAATTTTCCAATAAAGATTGAACGATTCACAAGGTAACATATTACTATTCGCAATAATAATATTATCGAGCGTGATAAACCATTCCGCAGGATTCATTATAAAAGATTGAGCTTTGTCTTCCGACTGCGAAACTATCCGCGAATATTTCTCCGTACGAGAACGCACTCCATCTGCTAAAACCTTAATGAGGGCTTGTCTGCTGTCGAGTAGAACGTCAGCCGGAAGAGCCCGTATTCCCGGAAATTAAGGAAGTCCCCCAAACGTCGCGTATCACGAGCTAAGTAACTTCTTGAGAGTACCAGGACCTGTACAGCAAGTGCACTGGCACTCATATAAACGCATGCCATAAACGAGAACGGACAGCGTTCAAAACGAAGGTCTGGGTACTCGTGTTCCTGAAAATTTAAGCGCGCCTGTAAATCGTATCTTCTCATAATGCAGGATCATAAAAAATCGATTGCGATTAAATTCTTAATACGCAACGCATTTTCATAGCACGATGTTTTTTAAAAATTTTTTGCGAAATTAATAGTCAGTGAGGAATTTCGAGAATTTGTGGAAATATGAAATATTTTTGGTAATACTATATCATGAGACGATTGATATCGGTGAGCGCAGCAATTTTACATGGCAATAACAAGTGTTTCGCAGAGATCATGTTTGTTCCTATAAAGAATAGCATATTTAATCTAAACTGTTGACTGGTACCGATACCTGCAACATGAGCGCAATTGCACGCACGCAAAGAACATGTCGTCAAGAAGTAACGTATTACATTGAGGAGTTGCGGTAGTTACGTCGAAGAAGAGGGATGGAATCGAAGTACCTCAGTGTTTGATTCAGCGAGTTCGTACTTTGTTCGAGTGAAGCAGAACTTAGGAGGGACGGGTAATGAAGTATGCATGCCTCGTGCGATTGGAGCGGCGCGTTTGCATTCGAGCGACGCGCCGGGACGTCGCGTGCACGGTGCGCGCAATCGGGAACTGATCAAAGTTTTCTCGATATGCCCGGATCCGGAATTAGTTATTTATACGGCGCAACGAAGAAAAGAGGTATGACGAAAACCGGCTAGACCGCCTCTGACTTGATGTAAAACATGTTTCTTCCCGAATCCCGAATCCGCTGAGTTCCGCTGAGACATAAATAGAAACGAAGTACCGAGTGGAGAAATCCCAAGTATAAAACAGAAGAATGAAAAATCGCATATATGACACAGCAGATGTACATAATAAATTAATTAAGCTTCAGTCAATCTAAAAAATAAATATGTGTGGACTCTAATAATCTTGTTATCTGGAAAACAATTTTTTAATCATGCGATAACATTTTCAGAACTACTCACTGGCATTACTCAGCCTGATTAGCTTCTTAAAATAAATTTATAAATTTCATAAATGGCCTGCATACTTGCATCGCCGTGCATTCCATTGATTATATCAACAGCAGTATCAATTGTCGCGGGTTGGAGAATTTCATGAATAACTTTCATTATCTTGATGCTCGCTTGAAATTTCAGTAGCTTCGGCTGGAACGGAAGTCGCAGATATGCGATACGCATTACAAGAAACAGGCCCATGAGTGTTAGGGCTTCGCGATAGAGTTCGTCGTTTGTCGCACATGCTTTCGCTCGCTCCCGCGGCCGGAACGAGAGGGAAAACGGGAAATATCGCGAGGATAAAGGGAACGAGATGCGGAACGTATGGGGAGCCGCGTAACATTGTTACGTGCTACTTTATTATGCGATTTCTGTTTGCCAGCATCAGCGGAGGGAGAGTGCCGCCACGCAACGCCGTCAGTCTACAGTCGGTGCACAATGACACCGCTCGGCTGACGCTCGCGCATGCAATTGGAAAACACGCTCCGTCCGAACAATAGCCGACAAAAAGCACCTTCGCGCGCGAGCAAGCAAGCGAGCAAGCGATGCCGAGCCGCGAGTGCACCTGCGAGCCGGAAAAGGCGAGGACGAGGCGGAATGGAGGTCGCGTGAGGGAGAAACACGATTTTTCCCTCGTCGTTGTCCGCGTACCTTTCCGCGCGCTGTGACGTTCGGTCCCGCTCGAGCGTCGAGGACAAAATGCGTGGGTACTTTCATTTTTTTTAAGGAGAGAACACGCGCGCGATTATAAAGCGTCAGCTGAAAAATCGTCGCTTGTTAAATAGCCCGGAAATATCGTTAGAGGCGTTTACGCGTTGCGTCGCTGCATGAAGCTGCCGCCTCACGTGCGCGCGTTCCGGCCGTCCGCCGCGCGAGGAGGCATTTATTTTTGTTGGGAATGAAATGAAATATCAAACGCGAGTATAACCCAGTTAAATGAAAGCGCTTCGCCAAATGTTACGTTCGAACTTGTTACCAGTTGCCTAGCGATATGAAAGGATATGAATTTTGCGAACGGTACTTGTTGCTACAGTTTGCAAAAGTTAATTTTACGATATCCCAGTTACGTTTGAAATGTGATCTTTTCATTTGACAACTATCTTTTGACATTTCACTATCAGCAAATTGTTAAAACAGGAAACGAAATATTTTTTTACTTTTATAACACAGTTGCGTTAGTAAAAACATGCAATCGTATAACTACGAATCAAATATCAAGTCGAGAAGACCCATTTTGCAATCGCAAATTGACAATTTTATTCTGTGTTCCGTGCTTCTCTTCCTCTCTTGCTTTTTTTCTCTACATATTGATAGTACAGTTTATGACAGTATGGAAGAAGTATCACATCTTTTAAAAATATTAGAATGTCAACGTATCAAAAGTGCTATTTAAGAAACTACATCGCAGTATACCGTAGACCACAACATCGAGTTCGTTAAATTATTCACGAAAAGAAAAACCATAAGAGAAGAAGCGGTTGATCTCGCTTCAAAGTTATGTGAAATTTTTAGAGAGATGATATGAATTACCTCTCTTTTCCGAGAGCACTCACCTGAATGCTCGAAAATAGTCTCAACTTGAAAAGTTTAAATATCTCTAAAAGAAAACAGAAGAAACCGTATTTGGGAAAGTGGAAGAGAGAGAAAGAACTCGTAAATGGGATGGAAGAGGAAGGAAATCGATCGCGGACGAAGAGCGCGAAACTCGATTAAGAACAAAAGACGCAGAGAAGGATGAGGAAAAGAGGTGATGGAAAGCTCGTCGCTTTGAGCAAGTGGTCGGTATTTCGAATTTCCCTTTAATTTGAAGTAAGGATCCTTCTGCTGTCCCTCGCCTCGCGTCTCGCGGAGTTCGCAGCCCTCTCAAAGCAGCTTCACTCGCCCAAAGGGCGCAGGAGACTCTCACAGACCCTCAATTCATCCGACTGAACCTCCGGCCTGTTCCCTCCCTTCGCCCCGCTGCTTATCGTCGACTTTGGTCGAATTCGCGCGAATTGGTCTCTCGGTGAAACAGCCCGCGTCGTAAACCTCGGAGCTCGCTCGCGCCACCCCCGAGATTGTACCCCTCGCAGTTGTCTACGCTCGCTAAGAATGCATTTTCGGGAAAGGGCGCGAGACACGGCACGTCGAATATTGAAACCAGATATCTGAACCTAGGTAAAAGGGGAGAGAGGCAATGCCACGCTATGTACTTTCTTAAAGACGCCGTTGAACGGAATATCTGATCCGCCCGCAATTTAGCGCGTTTATCAACAACGATAAAACAAAGCGAGGCCAAGAATGAAAAGTATTATTGGAATAGTGATCACAACAACAAATAAGATTCGTGTCGTTGAAACTTGGAAAAATACGTTGCTCTCGATCCGAATCGGAAACTCTAAAAATCATTTTAGAAAGTGCAAGGGTCAAAAGATGTGATATCATTTTACCGATAAAATACAATTTTACACTTCGGCACCGTTTCGGTCTATTTTCAATTTTAAATCAATGTACCATTATTCTTTATTGGCGAACAATGAAAATCAAGTTATCCTCTTTTATCAAGAAGTAATCCAATTCTGAGAGACTATAAAAATTTGTCTGAAAAAAACTTTATCAAAGAGATCAACAAAAATTTCATGTTTTTGTCTCTACTTTTACATGGAAACTATACATATCGTACAAATAATCGAAACTGGATTTTATCGTTTATAAAAGATAATTCACCATAATTGAAATCATGATAATAGCGAATCAGTACGAACTAATGACGAATTGTACTTGCCATTACTCCCAATACGACACTCGTTTTGAGAGCGGTATTCAATACTGAAGAAACCATGCTTGGAATCCGGCGGCGACAGCATCAGCAATTAAATGTAGCTATGTCCTACACACAAAGTTCAACACGAGCGACACGCCGAGCCGCGGAGAGTGTCCTCGTGCTTGCGAGTCGCGACGCCCGAAACTTCCAGCAGAACTTCGGGACGCTCGCGTCTCGGAAAGTTGGACCGCTGCATCTGACGAGAACTTATTGTCGGCTTCGTAACCGCATCCGGCATCGCGACAGCAACGACGACACTGAGCCGCGAGGTCGCCGCGACGACGTGTCACTCGAACTTTAATCGTATGCAAATTCACGACAAAAGAAAAAAAAGCGAGGAGGAAGAAAAGAGAACTCTGGCCGATAAGTATGGGGGAAGAAAAGAAGCCAAGATACGGATTTAAAAAACGAAAGAGAACTTTGTACACTTTACGAGAGTTACATTAAGGACGGAGAATTCTTGTGAATCTATATATGATGCTTATAATAAAATCGTCATTACTGTGATGATAGTAATGCAGTATTACATAAAGCATTATTTATATAGCATTTCTCTCTCGAAATAAAATAGTCTAGACAATGAATAAATTTATTTAAATATTGAAAAGAGAGAGAGAGAGAGAAAGGAGAGACACAGATGTCTAGTGAGATAAATCGAAATATCGATACGTTTTATTTCAGCAGGATGGGTAAAATTATTTAACAAGTATCTTGATATAAAATAATCAATTTTAGGAATCCGTAAATATTCGTAAATTTTATATTAAAATAGAGATGATTTATTCTGACCGTGATTTCGAGAGAAGAGAGAGAGAGAGAGAGAGAGAGAGAGAGAGAGAGAGAGACGTACACGTATAGATTATTTCTGCAAATAATTCAATTACTAGTAATTTACTTTTTATTTGCATTGAGATTTCTCGTCCACATAGTTTCTCTCATGCAAACCCGTGAGCTTAAATCTCCAGAGTTAAAATCCACTAACGAAATGCGCGGGACCGCACGGGACCGGAATACATAGTGCACGATTTCCGAAAATGTACCAACCACGTGGACATTCCGCTTTTAATAAAGAGTCGAGTGTCCGAGAATTTGTGTGCACATATTATATGCAATTTTACCATGGTACATATTCGAAGTATCCTCTTTTCCTCTCTCCTTCTTTACCTTTTTCATAATATCAAACGCTTCGTTAGAGGAATAATTGGTGCAAAGCGTAATGAGAAGTTAAGAAGGACACGTGAATGAAACGACAATATCTAGAGAAAATTTTACCTCTTGCAAGGGCGCACGTGTAATATTGCATAATCGTGTAATCACGCGAGAACGCACGTTGTTAAAGATCCAGCGGGATATTATTAAATTGTGGATGCCTGTCGACATTTCTCGCCAAATCTGCCTTGATTAATTATCGTCGTTATAACTTTCTCCTTCCCCGTTCACTCGATTTAGCTCGTTCACTGCTAAGTTATCGTCAAGGTAACGTTAACAGTACGCTTGAGAGTTTTCGCTGCTCGAGAGAAAGCGAAGGACATGTGTAAAGCGGATCGGAAGAAGATTGGAAGAGACTCTGATAGCGGAAACGCGCTGAAATTGTCGTGCCATATTCCGCGGATCACGTAGTCGCCGTTCGCGTTTAATTAACTTCCAGTAACTACGATTTCGTTCTCGCCTTTTCCTCCGGCCTTCAGCTTCTCCGCTCGGTTCAGAGAAAATAATTGCCGGCCGTAATTACGGACTTTTCCTTCTCACTTCCCACCGTTTTTGTCTCCGCGCTATCTATCCCTTCGCCATTCTTTCTCCGACATTCTCTCTCCCTCTAATTCAGTCTGTTTAACGGGACTTCTCATCGCGATGTAACCGATTGTAATGGATTTCCGCCAAATGCATTTTTAAGTTCCTCCATTTTCCGGTGCTTTTAAAGCGCTCCTGATAAGCGAGATGTATTCGCTGGATTTTGCATTTATACGTTCTTTAAATCACCCTCCAGCTATCTGTGTAAATTAATCTCTCACTCAAACATTCAGCAGCAATCTTTTCGCGTAAAGCGATCTAATCGCATGTTTCCAGAAATAATAAAGTGAGCCAACGTATATATCACAGTAACGTAAAATCATACTTGATTTGAATAGATCTGTTGAACCGTATATTTTTTTAAATTATAGATTTTTTGCAAAATATTCTTATCATTTTAGATAAAATTAATATAATACATATCATGCAATATACTTTTATACCAAAAGTCATACAATCTTTGACCGTTCATATAAATTTGACATCTCCTCACTTCCTGTAATAAAATATCTCACTTTTCTACATTTTTCTGTTATTTCAAGAGAAATCATTCATTAAAAACGTCACGTCTACGAATGATCCGTCCGGATCAATGGACGGTGCTCGCGACGGGGAAGATTTTCCATTATTCCGCGATTTGCGGTCTCAGTGCCGCGTTACAAGTTGGATAATTTCTTTCGAAACGAAGAAAGTTAAATGAGTCTTTCGCGGAACTTCTGCGCGAATCGAAAGTCGAGCGGACGACGACGGAAGAGACAGATTTTTCTGGGGCACCGCGACGTCCCGATCCATGGTCGATCCCATCCTCCCCTCGATTCGACGCGAGGATAATGAAATTTCTTTCCACCAGACCATCACCCCCGTGCGTTTCCGCTCGTCCCTTCTCACCGGTCATCAAGCGCGCGGTTCCCGGTCCATTTATCACCCCCTCGCTCTCTCTTGACCAGTTTGTTTACACGAGCGCGTACTACATACGTGCGGAATAACGAGAGTGAAAGGACAGAACGCCGGAAGCGAGGGATAAGAGGGCGGAACACGCACGATGAGCTTGGCGAAGCGTATCGTGATACGGAGGTGTATTTTACCGGGAATTTAAGCTCGTCTCGTCAAATGACTCGTGAATCGGCATGATCGGAGTGTATCGCGACGAGCAATCAGCGTGGGGTTGTGTCGCGACGAATAATTTGGAGGAATAAATACGAGAAGAAGCATTTTAGGGATGGAGTATATCGATCGAGTGAAGGTAATTAAGTGAGCTTCGTAATATCGTGGGTGTAATATCCTGGCTATGAAAATTCAAAAGTTCAAAGTAATTTAAACTTCTCTAACGATTCATTCAAAGACGTCTGACTCTCTGTGAAGTATTATTATATCCTGCTAATTTAAAGAATTTCTGCTAAGATGCTACGCTTGGAATAAGTCTCTTGAGGTACTTGTTACGGTACCCTGTAGCTTCTGACTCGTGTCAGATGAGCGTTCTCGCATCCTCCAATTGCTATCTCCGAATTTTTATTACACGTGCACCACATAATTTTTTTATGCTCTATGAATGTAATTGAACTTCAAACAAAAAGGTTGATCCGGTTTACCACGGGGTACATACACTGTAATATAATGGTCAGTGATACAAACGGTACCAGGCGAAAAGCGAAAGCGACAGGAGAAGCGATTTCATCTGCCGCTTTTTTTAACGAGGCAGTCACGTGTTTCAGCAATTAAAGCGAGAACGGGGCTCTTCGACAATGGTCTACAAACACGAGCCACGCCATGTACGTAGCATGCTTGACACTCGCCGGAGTGCGCTCGCCGCCATTGCGTGTTTGCGCGTGTGTTCACGTATCGCGCTCGCGGGCGATTGCGAACGTGGTTGAGGGAATAATTAAACGTGAGATAATTCAACATTTACCTCGGCGAGCTTACGCGAAACGAGAAATGGAGGATTTTAAAATGAGAAAATCGCTCCATCATTCGATCGCCACTTTTCGATAAAGGTCAACGTATTTACGGCATTCTGAATGACGCTTTACCAAAAACAAAAAACCTATTAAAATATATAAATTATTTAATATCTATTAACGCACTGATAGAACAACAATCATACTTAGAAAGTTACACGTATAGAAGAGGTAAAGAAAATAACGAGAACGTCTACAAAACTTTTTATATCTGTTGTTTGTAAATATCGGGCTTTCAATAATTAGATTATAAAGTACATATATTTACAGAAAAACTTTTTCCATCTAATTGGTGCTGCCAGAAAACAACTATGTAGTCCATGCGACAAGACAGAATCGACAATTGCAATCGCTTGATCAAGGTTCATGATTTTAGTGGAATAGCCTTTAATTAATCCGGCTTTGCGCGTGTAAGCCAGTTATCTTAATCTTGAAGGAGCCACAATTTGATCTAAGTCACACATAAAACTCCCCCGTTTTAACCACCCCTTCTTTGGTGTCGAATGCTGGTTTTTATGATCGCTTGCCCATCTGACGTACTTTACTTCTATCCATGTGACGCATACATACGTAAATCACACGCCACATATAACTTATCAAATACACCTTTATAAAACACTCCCTCGGAGAGGCACTTTACGACAGCAAGGTATGCATTTAAGTGCACGATGTCAAGAGGATTCTCGCACTTTGGTGATATTTCTCGCGTTGCGAAATTCCCTCATATCTCACGGGATAAATATCGCGTTTCATCCGCGGGAGGAGGACGAATACGCGAGATTCGATTGTACGTCCCAATTTTCTTGAAAGCGCGCCAGTATCATCTGTCTTAGCGGGAAGACGTCTTCATCCAATTAGCGACGCGAAGCAAGCGGGTTACATCGGTCGCGAGCATAACGGCATTACGCCGGAACGCTTGCTATCCCGGGAAGATGATAACCAGGACCCAGCGCGAGCAAGAAAAAAAGAGAGCGACACGACAAGAACCACCTCGAGATACCTGCGGAATATTCAACGTTTCCTGCCACGAAGACGGTATCTTGAGATCGTCGCGGACGCCGTCGTACATGCGCGAGAGCTTCCGTTCTGCGCTCGTGGGTACGCCCAAGTACGCGCAGGAAAAGAATACGCGGTCATGTCGTCGGGAATAAGAAGAGTACGAGAACAAGGAAGGTGGAACGATGTCGTGTTGGAAACGGAGAAAGAAAAGCGCGCGCGAGCAAAACAAGGAGCGAGAGAGAGAAAGAGAAAGACACTGACAGGACCAAAGGGAAAGGGAGAGAGCGAGATCGGGTGAACGAAGAGTCGAGGGTATTATTACTCCTGCGGGATGGGTGGCGGAAGAGCGGGAGCGAGAGTAGACGAATGGTGCCCAGGAGAGTGGTAAGGCTCAGCTACCAAATGGTACGAACATCGTCCAGATGCATCGCGCGCGCATGGTGCCTCCCGCGAGGGGGTCCGTGTGTCCTACCCCGTAACCGCTGCCCGCTGTTGCTGCACATCGTTCTCGTTTCGTCGAATTACCTCGTTCCGGCGACGATATAGCCTTGGACCGGAAGTTGACCGGCGCGAGCTGAGAATATCGATCGTGTGAATGCTCGCCCCGGAACGGAACGAGGCGGGTAATGAGATCCGAGCGAGGACGAGCGTGCGAGCGGGAATTGAGTACGGCCAAGGGGAAGGTATACAACCTCGTTGCGACATGATCGGACTCGGTCCATAGTACGGCGTAGTCGAGGAAAGTGAAATAGGTGTACGCTCTATCCGGTCCCGGAAGCGCAGCGAACAGTGGAGGAATCCACCGCGTCGCGGATATGTCCGACGCCGTGATCGTCGTCATCATCGTTGTCGCTCGGGAACGAGGTACGAGGTACGACGGTACGAGAAATCAGCAGGGCGCAAGAAACGCTGACTCCGAGGATCGTCCAGCGGAATGCCGGATCGCATGGAAACGGAGAGGAGGTCGAGCGAAGGGATAAGGGAGAGAGCACGAGGACGGACAACACGAGCGCGGAGTGTCTACATCATCATCGGCGGAGAGTCGGTTCGCGGAGAGGAGATTTCTCGACGCTCCGGACGAGAGCGAGCGATTATTCGGAGCGATCGAGTAAAACGGAGCATCGATCCGCGACGATCATTATGATTTCAGGGTTACTCGGAAGGTGCAAGTCTCTGCACGAACCAAATCGAATCGCTGCGTCAAAAATAGAGATCGCTATTCTCTCGAGGGAAAGGTTTCAGAAAGAAGGGCCTCCTCACTCGGAGCTTAACGGTTAAGAGGTAAAGGGTTGAACGTACGTAAACGAGCCTCGCCTAGAACCGGAAAAGGAAGAGACTTTCCGGTCAGGGGAAAGCAATTCAATGACCGTTCAAGGATAACCAATTAAGCAAGTACTAATCTCCATTGCACGGGATGAGATCCTTCGCCATAATCGTGGACCAAGGATGCAAACCGGCCGCAGGATTCCGTGCGACACAGCCAAACTAAACATAAATAAGACCTGCGTCATGCTCGAGCTCCTCCCGATCCTCGGTTCTTCCAGAAACAGGAAGTGCGATGAATCAACCGCGTCGGCCTAGCGCCGTTCTCACGACGAACCGAGAGGGTACGTCTTCCAAGTCCACGGTTCTATTGCTATCGCTTTAAATACAAATCATCGTGTTGCAACTTGCATTCCGATTAGGTAGCGGTGCATAGGACAGTTACGTCTCAGCTTGCAGTCATCCAACCGTCACAATACTTTCTGGGGCCGATTAAAAATAATTGATACTTACATAAAATAGCATTAAGAACAGTTTAGCGAAAAAGTTTAAAATGTATTATGTGTGTCTTTCCATTCAAATTTTAAATGATCAAGCGGATTTACTGATGCAGAGGTATTATTATTCGGTTCTACAACCGTGCACTAGAAAATTGTATTAGAGAAATGTAATTAGCGTAATACATGTAATTTTGATGTAATAGGAGAGAAAGAGAGAACACTGTGAGCACTCGTTAGATCCTTAAATCACAGCGAAGCAGCTTGTATTTATCAGCAATATCAATCTCATTATTAGCGCGAACGTCAATACGATAAGGCGATAAAATAATAAGGACAATAAAATCGATAACGTAATATTCTGCAATCCCTGTCTGGCCCGTATTCCATCAAAGGGATACGGTGGCCTTCAACCGCCGTCGAAGGCACGAGGATTGCCGCGGTGCGGATTTCAGGGTCGGTTCGCGAGAAGAATCCTTTGCGGATCCCGCGGGGCCGCGTAAAGAAGGGCCACGATGACGAAAGCGGAAGATGCGGGCTTTAAGCGGAGGCATCGCCGTGGAAAATGAAGCTTCCTAGTGAGATTTCCTTGTGATCTTCGTCCCGTCGTATTGAAGGAAGGAGACACAAATGGCAAGAGAGCGTCAAGGGACGGGAAAGCTGCGATCAGAAGAGGGGAAGAGGACGGGTTTGTTCGGTACGTTAGAGTGGGAATCAGGTCGACGATATTAGCCCGATTATACGCCCTCCGATCCACAATTTTCCGAATCACCAGCATCACGCGCGCCATTAGCTCTCCCAGCTTTTTTGCAGCGATTATCGAGCGAGTCAGACGGACATTTTCCATGCCAGGACGAGGAGATCCTCACCTCCGTTCTCCGATTTCCTATTTTTGTCCACTTGCATCCCTCGCAAGCAAGTGATGTTATGCTAATATGTTTTAAAAACATCGCGCGCGCGCGCGTGCGTGCGTGCGTGCGTATGTGTGTGTGTGTGTGTAATATACGTAAATTTGCATATACAAGATGGAAAAATTTATCTCAATAAAATATACATAACAAAATACATATTCAGCACATTGACAACTTATTAAACCTTGCGTGCGTAGTATTATTATATATATTAATATTTCATTACGATATGCATAAGTGATATTCGTTCATAAATTCTCGCCAGTCCCACTGCGCGTATTCATCCCCGTATCGTACGTAATACATGTTCGCTGTGATCAGCTCTTGCATGCGCATCGTCGCGTTTTCGCATTAGGATGTTCCGCGGTGCGTATCGCAGGGTAGTGCACCCCGGGACCCGGAGCAAGATCCCTTTTTAATTTAATCACTCGGTAGAGTTATTACGCTGCGATTACGAGCAGGCTGCGTTTGAAGCTCGCAAACGAAACAATCTTCCGATTTCATTGCGTAGCCCGCGTAGTTCCCCTACGCGTGGATTTTAATTCTACGGAGTGCATCCGAGAGATTAAATTTCGCGCATATTGACCGGCGGGGTGCGTCGCGGCTGGAGTTCCAGACAGAAATTTCTAAACAGGACGGACGGCAAAGCAAACGCCGCACTGCGCAGCCTCTGAATTCATTTCGAGGGTGATAGTATGTGCATATACATATATATATGTGTGTGGCGTGGGCCATGGAAGAAGACATTACCGTGAAGATTACCCCGGGGAGGGCGGGTATCGTTGAAATTTTATGCCACGTCAGTGCGGGATGCCTGACCCTTCGTGTGCGAACACCCGTTAGTGCGTTCCTGCGATCATGTGCAACCACGAAACGGTCCCGGTCGTTTCACTTGTGCATAATTCTCTGGAGTATGCCACGTTCATCTATCATCCATCTATCATGCAATCAAAATAATCAACGCGGAAGAGATCGCGGTACATGCATGAACCGCGCATCTTGCAAAATCAATAAACAAGTAGATATAAATTTTCGGCATATCGGACCTCGTGCATTATAATTATCTTGATGTAAATGTATAGTTCAAAGTTTTCTGTTTATGAGATTATGAGAGAAAAGTTGTTCGAACTGAAATATATTGGATATATACAGGAATACAGAAAATATATCCAAAAGACGCGATCTCTCTGATAAGCAATAACCATTTCAGCCTTCTTCCGCTTCTTGCGTAAAGTCTAAATATATCGGAAATGCGATTTTCGTCGAACGTCGACACAACCGATGTCCTGTCATAGCACGTAGAGAGGGAGATAAATGGTTCGCGTGTACTCGGTCTCTTTAGAGGCTTCAGAAACCCGTCGCTCTTTATCGATATCCGCAAATGGCTCCGGTGCAGCTAATGGCCTCCGCGTTAAGAAATAGCGCGGAATCGTTTTAGTCGTGGTACATATTCACCAACGGCCACCCCACGCCCGGCACTCGGTATTTCTCATGATGACCTTCGTCTTATTAAGGCGAAAGGTAGAAGATAGCGGCGACGCGCGTTTCCTTTCTCCAATTTGGCGTATGTCGAGTTCACGCCGAATTAGTTAGCAGAAATCGAGCGCTCGACGATAATCGACGATCGGCGACTCGTCTCCCCACGTACGGAACAGAGAACAAAGAGTTCGCCCCCTCGCGAATTATTTATACGACTTCCGCTCGGATTCCGACGATTGTCCGACGCGCTGAGCGGGAATTGCCAATCGACGGGAAGGAACGACGGCGTGCGTCCCCGATGTCGCGATTCGATTACCGACCAATAACTCGTACGCGTCGTCTAGGGTTGCACGAGACCCAAGACAAGACAATATTCGTGAAAATATTGTATTGGTCTTGAAAATTTTAATCTTGTCTTGATCTTGAGTGAATTTTTGGACCAAAATCTTGTCTTGTCTTGTCTTGTCTCGATTTTAACAATTAATCGAAATTAACAATTTTTATCTAACAATTGTTAATAAATGTTAACAATTATATACTCAACAATTATTTACAAAGACACGGATAACCTTTCGGATATGTATGATCTTGTTTTGACTAAGTTGTAGGCTTGTTTTCAATTTGGTCTCACTTGTTTGCTGATCTCAGCCGATTGCGGATGTATTTCTCTGCACGTCACGTATTGTCTTCATGTATTCTATCAGTCTTTCTTTGGCAGTAAGTAGGCATTTTAACCGTTATTGTATTGTAAATTATTTACAATAATATTTAATATAATCCTATTCTAAAAAAGGCGTGTTAACTTTATAATATAATTGAAAATAATTATATATATTTATGTCATTTGTCTACTCTTCTCAAAACAATACATATATATGTATTTATATGTAACGTTACCCGCTTGGTAGGAGACAGAAAAATAATATATCTATCCTCTTCTGCTATTCCAAGCTAGCCCAAGAGCCGAGCTCACATGTACGCGATTTTCGCTTGTTATATTATACGTGTGAAGTTACAAAAGACTTCCGTTTACATTTTTCAATGACGAATTGACGCAACAGTTTTTTCGAAGAATAAATTCTAATATAAATATGCCTAAAAGAATGCTATGAAAGAGAAAGTAAATTTTCTTTTACAATTGATGGCTGGACTGCGCCAAATTTTGAGTCATATTACGGAGTTACTATACATTTTATAGATAACAATTGAAAGTTTCAGTCATTAACATTAGATTTTCATTACATTACACCATCAAATGGAAAGCATACTGGGAAAGATATTGCTAACTTTTAATTTAATTTTACCTTTTTTTAAAACCAAGATCTTGACAAGATCAATAATCTCGACACTTTCGTCTTGGTATTGTCTTGATAATTAATTACAAAGTCTCGTCTTAATCTTGTCTCGGAATGTGTGACAAGACCAAGACAATACCAAGACTAGTCTTGGTATCTTGTGCAACCCTAGCGTCGTCGGATTTCCCGGGTTTCCGGGGTGCAACGCGCCCAATTTCATACCAGAATTCAGCAACGGTGTGCACTCGCGAAACCGCTCCGCGGCTGCTCCTCGCACTCCTATTTACAGCAACCGGTATTAACGTTACAATTTCAAAACTAATTACGATCGGCGAAACGGACACGATGGCAACTGACGGACGACCGAGCGAGCGAACGACGAACGCGGACGGATGGTTCTCCAGAAAATTAAACTACGGCGCGTCGCCTCGCCTAATTAAGAAATCCGTTCACATCTTCGCCTTTCAAGATCGAGCGACGCAGCCGAGGTATGATAAGGTAGCAGGCTCATGACAGAAAGAGAAAAAGACCGTGGAGAACGGTCGAAACGGTAAGAACCGTAATTAAATCGGAGCGAAATCCCGCGGAATAATTAATTGGAGAGCTCCTAAAGTATACCGGGCGCGTCGGTGGACGCGTAACGTCGTTAGCCAAGGGCCTTTCGAGGGTCGTAAACCCCGCAGGCGGCCCTTTGGCGACCCGGCCACCTTCCCCTCTTCATTTTGAAGAGGGGACACGCTAAGAGCAAAATGGAAGAAGAAAGGGTGCCAGTTTTGCTTTCAGCTCTCCGGAAAACAAAATTATTCCGAGCTCGTATCCGAGAACCTTCCTGATTGTTTATTCGCTCTATCGTATCTTGCGTTTTACCCCACGGAATTGTACCGTAAATTTCCTGTCTGCCGCCACTCCTTCTATCGTTGGATTGAATATGACGATTGCATGCTAAATCACATGAAAAATAGAAACCATAAAGGTGCATTGCATTTATTCACGGATTTGATCGCGCAAATTTCAGGTAGATTCCTGTTAGATCCCTTTTCGAGATAATACATTACGGGACGCGTTCGACATTGACAGCGAGCAAGATACCTCATTAATGCTTTGATGATGAAAATTACAAATTTGTTAGATGTAATTTAACGTTTTATTTAAGCGCTTTAATTATGCGTAGGCACGTAATGATTAAATTCGATACATGTATTTTCGTGTATGTGAAATAATTATAAGCTGCAGATATTTGATATTCAATTTAATTTAGCAATTTCGTAATGCGTGATATTTATTATGAAAGAAATTCCATTCGCCTCATTTATTATACTCGGCTCTCGTTTCGCAACATGTAGAAACATTATTACATTTTGCGTATCTATGTATATTTTATAGAATAAATAGCTAATACATGAATATTAATACATGGTATATGGACCACACATTTATTTATAAAAATCAAAATGTACGTTCTATCTATTAAAGCTTTTATAGTAGAGTACATTAAGATTACTTTTAAAATTCATCGAGATATACATAACCAAACCCGCGAATATTAATTTTTCTCTTTAAACAATATTTTCGTATCATTAAATTATAATCAAATATAAGAATATAGCACATCGGTCTGCGTAGGACAACACTTTCATCCACATGCTCCTTCAATTAACGTCTATAATTAGTCGCGCGTCCGCTCGGCCGCGAATCACGGTGAGACTGCAATCGAGTGCCGCGGACGTATTAACCAAGCCGTGAAGTGGACACGACGGACCCCGGGCTGCACCCCGAAACCGCGGGGTTGCATCCCCCGGAGCGTCCCTTGCGAGAGGGTGACCGCGTCGTTGTCCGCACCGACTATTCTCGGGCGAAACGTCACGCGCGTCGGCGAGATTTGTGCGGCTGGCCGGAATGCGAGGCGCTTGCGGTCCGGATGTCGTTTCGCGGCCTTACCGCCCTCGCGGTACCGAGCCGGGGGTTCTTGGCGCGGATCCAGCTGCCGCTAATTAAGGGAGCGAAAAGGGACGACTCCGCTCGCGAGAAGCTTCCCCGCGAGAGCGGCTAATGGTCGGAGAATCAGCCGCTCGCATCCTTCCGACGTCGCTCGTCGCCTCGTCGAGTGGCTCGACGCTCATTAAAGATGGCTCGGCGATTATTCTCACCTTCCGCGTGAACGGTTTTCCCATTTTCCATATCCACTGTCTCCGTCTTCACCGTTGTACGTTAATAAATCTCGCAGTGGTAACTAAGTGTAATTAATTTATCCTGCTCGGTGTTGAGATGCAATTAAATATAAATACGCTTCATACAAAATAGATGGAAAATTTATGCCGCCGCATTTCGCACGTTCTCTGTCGCTCGCAGAAGAGCGTATACGTGTCAAGGGTTTCATGTCGCTGTCAGTGCATCCGATACATGTTCTGAACGCAGGTCGAGATTTACGGAATGATACGCGAAGAGAGTAGATCTCTGTGTATGACGGAGGGAAGTTGCATCCTCTCGTCAGTTCTCGCCCTTCGCGTGTGTATCTCACGCACAGCGAACAATGAACGAATGTCGAAGGAAAAATCGCGATCGTTAAAGTAGGAAGGAAATTAAGTGGCGAAAGAGAGGATGCGCAGAAGCGAGGAAAACGGACGGACGAACGTGTTGCTATTCACGTCGCATTGCGGATCGTGCTCAAAATCGACCCAGTTTTTTGTGAGATCGTCGAAAATCCACCCCGGACCGCGCGCGTGCATCTTTCCTTCTCCATCATAGATCCGTAGTTGTTTGCGCGCGCGCTTGCCGGCGCTTCTAAGCTGTGCCACTTTCAGTAAGAGATGTAATATGTACGTGTAGTAGGATGGGTCTGGAGGATGGTATACGATACGCGACATTTGCATTACTTACTGATTTATGCGCACGTTACCGATCCCGGACGTCTTTCAGCGCGCATATGAGTTACGGCGATTTCTTGTGACGGGGGTACCATCCGGCGACGGAAATTGATACATCAACGATCAGCATTGCAGATATTCTCGTGCGACGCAATGCAGTGCAGTGCCACGCGTCCAAAATCGATCCTCCGCTTTCATTTATCTCGTCATTGCGCGTAGGATTTTAGCGCGAGACCGACCAGATCCTGCGAATCTTCGATCGATTGTCCAGCGACTAATCTTGGCGTAATTTACATATGCCCGATTACAATAATCGATGTCTTCCATCTCTGTCTGATCGACGTTGCCTTCCCGGCTGATTGGCGCGTCTCCAAACGAAAGTTTCCCGAATCGCGAGAAAGAAACGTACATAAACGACGTGGCGTTTGTAGATTGAAGCCCGACAACTGGGACAAATAACGCCACGTGGACTTTTTTAATTCCGCCAAGAGAAGTGCACGCAATAATAATTTACCTCGGAAGCACGAGTTGTCACGGTTGTAAAAAAAGCGTGCGAAGGAAAACGCGCAACTAGATGTGAGAGAACTACTTTTTTTGCGAGACACGTTTCTGCGGATAACACTGACTTCCACTGTTGTAATTGTCACGAGGAACTTCGAGCTTGTCTGCGGGATGACGACAATCGGGAAGAAGACAAGAAGCAGCAAAAACAGCTTCAGTCATTCAGTCATATATGATGAACGATACCTTGACCTAATTATTACCGAACTAAATCATTGATAGCGATCGAATGAGAAACTTCGGATGTTCGGCCTTTCATGAATAATGCCTTCATACGCGTTCAATTGAATGTAAGCTTATCGACCTTCTCTCTCTCGTAGCTTCTTCTCGGCCTCAATGATCGTCACATCACTTTACTCGATCAAAATGCAGCAAGAGCAACATTCAAGAAGCAAGAATTGGAAAAAGCGTGAACGGTAATATCATTAAAATTAAATGGAGAAAGATGTCTGATAATCCTATTACATTTCATGGAAATAGCATTACTAGATGTTTTTCAGCAGGAATTTTATATCGCCGAGAGTAAAAATTATTCAGAACTTTTAATAACCGTGTACAATATACAGATTACAAAAGAGACAAGAGAGTATAAATATTATTATATATTTAAAGCTTATATGAGGAATTACATCTGATATAATCCTTCGTAAGCCTGTTATCAATATCGTAACGTATTTTAAAACAGTAGATGCTCGAAAATGATATATAAATATTACTTTAAAACTTTATATATTCCAAAGTACTATGGTGCATTTTTTAGCAAACTTCTTTTTCAACCTAAAGTAATAATTTTCCAATAAATTCGTTCAATTCACATGTTGCATTGAATATCGCGAGAAAAATCTTTAACAGCGACACATCACTCTCGCGTACATTCTCGTGATAGATAAGTGCATCCTGAAAAATTCCTTCTATTTCTCAATGGTTTTCTAAAGCAATCGTGTTCTGACGACAAAACGTCCAAGTCCCCCTGGACAATGCCGAGCATATTCAAAACCAGTCCTACGGAGTTTCTCGGCGCGAACTTCGAACGAGATTCTCGGCCCGAACAAGATTATGAGTTTACACGGTATCTCGCACGTCTGAGTGTATTATACGTACTCGCGCGCGCACGTTTACTCGCCTCAAGGCGTATCTTCTGTGAGATTAACGCATTTTGGATTACGCGCAAATGCACAAGCTGTCGAGCTGATTCCCGTTTCTCGCAACAATCCATCGTCAAACTGCTCGTTGTTCCTTTGATTACAAAATATTTTATTGATGACGAATCAGATGAATCCCGGCCGGACGGCTTCCAATG
Source organism: Ooceraea biroi (assembly GCF_003672135.1). Lineage (NCBI taxonomy): Eukaryota > Metazoa > Arthropoda > Insecta > Hymenoptera > Formicidae > Ooceraea > Ooceraea biroi. Next base: position 8,400,646 of record NC_039506.1, read on the forward strand.
TGCATTTGTGACCTTTTCAACTGTTTAACTTTAATCGCGATCATACATATCAGGATGTGTACGAATAATTTGTGGACTACATGCTCTTCATACAGACCCTAAATTAAACAGCGTATTCTCGTCGCTTAATTTAATTTCCTACTTAAAATTTCTCTCATTTGGAACGAATGACCCAATTCTCTGTCCATTTTCATGATATTGGCGATATCTCGTTCCCTCTTTTTCTCTCTCACGTGAACCGTCAGCAACGGCGAGTACGCGTGCACGGCGAAACGCGTTTATTCGTCCGCGATTCCATTTTCCGCCGGGATAAAATTGAGCGCACTAAGTGCGGGACACCGCCGCAAACGAGCACAGGGAATTACTATGCGACTTGCGCGAGCTTCGACCACGAACTTTCATGCATCTCGTGTTGTGCCGTTATGGGCCTTACGCGAGCTTCTATTTCGAGTAAATGTGTCATCGCCGTTAGTCGTCATCGCCATCGACGTTGCCCTTCACCGACGATGACTCGCACACACGCGCCTTTCCTCATATGCATGGTAGAGTAGGCACTCTACTCATTCATGCTGGCAACGGGCGCTTCATTGGCCCAGATTAGAACGTGAATAGAGCAGCGAACAGCGGCGAAGTCGCCACCGTGTCCATTTCCGTGAGAACATCGCCCCCTGACCCTTCCTCGATCGAATCACGCACTCGAACGCGAGGGGTTAAATGCGCCGGACACTTTTGTGCTGGCTGTCGGTTTGAATTCACAAAGAGCTGCTGCGCTATTAACTCTTCCACTATCAAAGCTCTTTCTCTCTCGATGCCACTATGTTCCATTATGTTATGTAATATCGTTATAATAGGGGTACTAGCCATGTTAGAATTAGCATAATATTCGAATAAATTCGTGTTCAATTGTCAAAGCATTCAAATGCTGCGAATATTTATTAAATCTTCATAAATAATTATATATAGGATATCATCACATTCGCCGGTAATGTATCAATCAAATGATTAAGATAAATTAAAACAATTATTTGAATTATAAAATCTTACGCATACGTTGTATCAAATTTTCTTGAATTCCTCGTAGAATTCTTTTGGAGAACACTCACCTGCAACAGAAAAGAACAAAAACGTTAAATGGAGAAAGAACTTTAAAGCAGCCAAAAAGGTACAACAAATAACTCAGTACAGAAACATCTCTGAGTTACACAATGTAACGAGTAAATGTAAAAGTGCAAGGAAGAGAAAATTCACATAATAAAGAAAGAAGAAGTAACACGTGTGTCTTAAATACAAGAACGATAAAACGAGAGAGCGTGCCATTTATCGAACGAACAGGAAAAACAAATTTCAGCTCCCGAATAATCGCAAAGTGCACGGATGGTAGGTGGGCGACGTGAGGAGTGTGCTCTTCAAGTTTTCCTCGTTTTCTTATCCTGAATCAGCGACGGAGGGCGAGAGTGAGAATCTACGAGCAGGACCACAGGAATGGTCGGTCCGGATCCAAAGATTCGCGCTTTGTCTCCTTTCCGCTTCGCCCCTCGTGAAACTGCAAGTCCTTTTGAGGTGCTCTCCAACCCTCTTCTTGTGCCTACGTTCGAAACTTCGGCAACGGAAACTTTCTTACCAGTCTGGGCCCTCTCCGAATACTACCCGCAGGGTTCGCCCACAAGGACCGTAGATTTACAACCCCAACGTCTTCGAGCAGGATCACAAGCGCGCGCGTAACGACCTGGCACGAACCGATACACTCGTGGATCCCTTTAAGCGGAAATTTGGTCTTTTCGAGTATCTGAATCACCGTTTTCCGTTGTTATCACGAAAAGTTGCAACGTGACATTCCGTTTACTGCATGCCTGTTCAATCATGTAATGATAATGTGAGAGTGCGACGTTGTGAATCGACGTAGAGCACCCGCCATAAAAATGTTTAAAAAGCAAACATTTTTAAGCGGAAATAAAGATATATATAATGAATGTAAGGCAGAATAGTAATACAAGATATTGTATGATTAAACTATTAAACGAAATAAAACAGAGTGTACGAATATAAAAAATAAAATATTAATACTTGGAAATTACACTATGAAAATAACTCCCGAAATGTGCAAATACGTCGCACAAATCACGAGAAATTAAATCCGAGAAAATATTCGTTCCTTTGCCCTGAAACAGAGCGTATGCGCACATGTTCCATAGGCAAATCGTACATAGCAACGAAAAAGAAATTAAATTTAGCCCTGTATCGCTGTCAACCACCAAAAAAAGCTACATCGCTCAATTCCCAGAGCATCATACCGTGAAGCCAATCCGTCATGTTGTTCGCAATGTACCCGAAAGCGTGTTCAGAACGCAAATGACTGATGAGGGAAATACATAAGTGGCAAACCTTATTTCTCGGCATAATTTATACGCGCACGTGCGTGTTGAGCATAGTATTTTATTATTTAATACATAATTCCAATTCACGGCGAGCATTTTCGCGCCAGATCACCGGCTCGGTGCATTCGCGCGCACCGAAACTCAAGACTTCTGTTCTACGCGATGGTGATCCGATTGCAGCAGTAAATTGCGAATTACGTATTTACGATACAATCACAAGAGAATCAAGAGAGAATTGCCGGCGTATGTGATATCGGGCAATGACGACGATAATAATGACGATGCTGGTGATAATAATAATAATAATAATAAATTTCGATTGTCATATTTGATAACAATTACGTGCAAGTGGATTCGCAGCCGGTACTATTAAGGGTAATTTGGAGTGCGCGAACGCTTCGATTAACACATCGCCATCCGCTCGTGTAAACACAGTATAACCGCCTGTTACAGGCTACTATATTATATTGCAATACCCTCAACCGTAAACAGGTACGTAGTTTCTACGTGAGCAGTCGCCGTCATGCGAAAACGTAAATACGTCGTTACACGTAAACCAATAATACCTCGTAATAATTCGCGCACGCCGCGTATAATATTTTCGCGCGTATGCGTGCTGGGCACGTATTTATAGAGATATATCTGCGATTCGGAACACAAAAAAAATTACCTTTACGGCACGGTTAATGGGAGCGAAATTGAAATAAAAGAGTGACCGGCAGTGCGTACGCGCGCGATCGGAATGACGTTTCCATGGTGCATAGATTACAATCGTTGAAGCCCTGCGCTCTGCCCGGCGCGCGTGGAAAACAATTCTCCATCGAAGGGACGAAACTGGCGCGGAATAATTCATACGCCGGCATAAAACCGCGTGTGTTTGCGTATACGATAACAGGATTTAACTACCGGTTGCACGCGGCTGTCTGAGAGAAGCCCGCGGAGGAGCGCCTGAGCAAATAAAGATGTTGCCACAGCCTTCCCGAGAGATTCTTATCTCGCGGAATGATAACCATAAACCAAACCCTGGATGTTCACATGCGCCGAACAAAAGGGACAGCAAGATGGCTACAGGAGAGAAATAACATATACAGAAGATAACGGATGACCTTGCGGAGAAGTGGCCCTTTCGGCCGCAGATGCGGAGATCACAATCACGCCGCTGGACTTGGAACAATGAAGAGGGGAAATCCGAAGAGAGAAATAGAGAAAAAGAAAGAGAGTGAAAGAACGAGAGAGAGAAAGAGAGAGAGAGAGCGCAAGATAGGTCGGATGACGGCAGATTCGAAGGATTCAAGGATATTTTTTCGCAAGAGGATTTTGTCCGCGGAAAGCAGTCGGGAAAACAAAGGGGACGCGACGGCACGCCGAAAAGTGGAGTCAAGGAAGAGAGGAGAGACAGTCCGGACCCGAAGAGAATGCTGGAGGATGCAGGAGACGGCATGCTAGACGCGTATATCGATTACCAACCCCGATGTCTCGAGCCGCGAACAGGATAGGGAGGCAAGGAGGAGGACGTCGACGTTACCAGGAGTACCGACCGAATCTCATTCCTCTCGGGCGGCGAGCAAATCCTTCTGCCATCCAACCGAGCTTCCCCGAGCCTTCGTGGCGTCGGCGAATCCCTGATTTTCCGCCCGTTTCCGAAAAAGGGCGACGACGCCTTGCCTGTGATTCAGGGATTTGCCGGGGGTCGAATTTGCGCGACCGTCGTGCCGCGCCACTGCGACAGAACTGTCGAAAGGACGACGACGATGACGACGGATTCCTGCGCGGGACGACCGAATTTATTCAAGGATTTGAATTTGATGAAACCAGGGCCATCCATTATTCGGACGGTGCACGGCGAATGCCGATTCAACGGCTAAACTTGAATATCAGAAAAGGCTTCTATAATTTTGCGCATTTAGAGCTTGAACGGTGTAAATTAGTGTGTAAATTATCGTTTATGGAAGGATTACATATTTTATATTTAAAAATTAGATATTGTCGTGCTATATATAATGTATGATTCTATGCCTTTACATCGTTTTTCATTTTTTGAACTACTGAAACGTCTTCTTTAATATAAATTCATCATATATTTTTAATATTATAACTATCTACGGTTATAAGATTATGTAATATGATTATGTAATATGAGTTAGCCAATGCTCGCTCGAATATCTTAATGGAAAGGATCTCCTGTGAAACATTTGCAAGTGTGGTTCTCCTCGCAAAGTTGCTCTCGCATAAACGCTTCTCTCAGTAAGCGTCTCCCTTTTACCCTCTCGAGTCGGCGACTTGGAAGACGGCGGAAATCCTCGGATTCTTGAAATCCAATAATATGCTTTCCCACTTCTCGCCCTTCTTTCCTTCTTCCATATTTATCGATATATTTATTTTACAGTAACCATGACATAGGAAACAGTGGATATAAAATATACTTTTCAAAATATACCGGCGTATAAAAAATAGAATTATTATCGATAAGAAAACAAGAGTATATAAGCTAAACCTTTGGTTTTTAATAATGACATACTATTTTAAGAACTCAGGATATCAGGTATAATACTTGTCAACTAAGAAGTTACAAACTTCGCTTTATTTGAAACCTCAATAATAAATTATTATCACGTACTTAATCTTATCACGTGAGATAAATAACGTTTCCCCTATCGACATTATTTTTTATGTAGGTCCAGCACGATTTATCTATTCGAAGTACGCGATTCGTTGAGAACAGATGCGAAATATCGCGGGCTCTATGGCGTTCGTATCGTCGTTAATAAACGCGGGGTGGCGAGAATGGCCTTCGATGGCCTTTTTTTCTCGCTCCAATTCCTATGGTGCCCTCAAAATAGCGCGGTCCACTTTTCAGGGAGGAACGCTCGTTTCGTACGTCGACTTTCGGGCCGCATCTCCTCCATTTCGGTAGGTCGTTCTTTCTGAGCAGGTAATGTGCGTCCCCTTTTACCTTCCCAACCACCCCCGACCTATTCCCCGTTGCTACGGTGATCTTATTCGCTCCCTTTCGCTCGATAACCTAATACCACGATCGCTTAACATCGGTATCCTGCAACACCCCTAATGTCAGTTCACCGAGGCGTACTGAACCGATTACCATGAACTGCTGATGAGCAAAATGTTATTTTCGAATAGCAAGCAAATTTACATCGAACTACGCAATCTGTTTGCGATTTATTTGTTGACCGTTCGATTTATCGTTCGGTAGGTAATTCGGTAGGTAGTAGGCGAACTTCTGTCAGGCAGACATTCTTAGCAACTTGGCTGCGGCTATTGCAAATTTCACAGCCCTTAGGTAACGTACTGCAAATTTGTAACAATCTCTTAGTATCGCTTCTCTCTCTTTTTCTTGAAATTTTGATGATTCGCGTGATGTCATTTCAAGTAATTCATTTTAAGTGTCAAATACTAAATCAAGATTTCGTAGATAAATGTTGGTATTTTATAAACATAAATTATCGATATATTCTCAACTTTTATTCATTTCCTGAAACTCTACTTATTTATCCTGCTATTTAACTACAATCATTATTATGGCTAAAATTAGGCACTCGATTAAGAAAACCGATTTTATCTCGGGCGGAAAGCAGTTCCGAGAAAAGAAGAAATGGCCGTGGTCAATGGGATTAAATGCCAGTGCCGTGTTAAAAACCGCCGCTAATTTGTAGGCTCTTATACCTTCGGCCTTTTTGCGCGACGCCCGAGAGCTAAAGCGATTATGGTCATGGTAATTCCTCGAATTAATTCCTTCCTGACCCAGAGCAACTTTTTCAATATACGTTATACAATATTCATCTGTGCTGTCTGTAAACTCGTTGCAGATTTTCTAGTGATTTAATTTCCCTACAGATACCCGTCAGGACATGTACATTGAATGCACTAATGGAAAATAAATGATTTCGTTTCGTGAACCAAGTATCGTTGGCTTTATTTGATCTGAAAAACAACAATAACATAATAACAAGCGAAATATTTATTTGTATCGCTCTTGCGCGATGTTACATTATTCCGCACCAGCAGTGAATAATTCGTAATGTGGACCGCCACTCAAAAATGCCACTGGAATTAGAAAGTTGCCCCCAACTTTGCCGCTGTTAATGACGTGTTAATTAATGATTAAAGTCACTCTAGTTGAAGCAAGTTTTAATTACTTCTATAAAGCTGACTGTCACGCAAACTTTAAATGTTCTTAACTCAGCTGCGTCTACTTCGCCGAAAGTTTTCCTGTCCTACGAAAATAACCGATTCTACGTACAATGGCAAGGTTGCATTGCCGTTGACTTACAACTCTGCGAAAGCTAAATGAGATCACGCGAGGAACGCGAGGTTGGAGTAAAACGCGCGAGCGATCGAATCTGACGAACGAGTGTAACACGGCCACTTTTTTTAAACAATTCAATCCGCGGTGTACCGAGAATCCGAAATGCAGCTGCAGAATCATACAATGCAAAACGAGGGATTACGCAACGGCACAATATTTTCCCTTTAGCCGCCATGGTCTCACGCGTTGCTGACAGTCCGGCCGGTCGCGCCAACCTCCTGGAATTATTGCATCGGCGCGATCCGCAATCCTCCCCCGACATGTATGCACGTACATACGTATGTTTATGCCGGTTTTAATGACGTGCCCACCCCTCGTGTGCTCACGGGCACTTAAGTACCCGGGTTAATGGAGTGGAATTAAGGCAAAGGAATAACTCATTCGTACGCATAACGTCGACAAGGGTGCGCCCCGCTACATTCCCGCCGAACGTCGACCTTTAATAACTTTATTTCGACGCCGAGGGCTTTCCCGTCCCTTCGGTCGCGCTCGATTCGGCCACGCGAAATCCCATGAACGCACCCCGAATTCCCGACGAGCGGTTAAGTGGATCGATCTTAATTCATCCCCGTCGGCGTACTCCCGCGCCCGCGGGAAGAAAACTATGACTCCCTCCTTCAGTTCCCCCGTTCTTTGAAATATTTTGAACCCCTTTTTGCTGCGGGAATAACAATCGCACGACGAGAAAGCCAGCCGCTGTGCTCCAATAGCGCTGTTTTTTTTATTAAAAACGAGATAATATGGTACTTCAGAGACAAATATATCTAAAGGTATATCTGGCAATTTCAGCGGAATTTATATTAATGCAATTTTCTGATTCGCGAATAAGATAACAAGCTCTTCCGTGTAATGTTCGTATTTATTTGAAAAAATCGTTTTTATCTCTCTTGTTTGAGGGAGTAATTTTTCAGAAAATTCTTTTTTTCGTTTCCAATAATATTCAATATTTTTCGACGACGTGAAATCATGTATAAGTTTTACAAAAATAAAGCACGCAGAACGTGAATCATTTGCATTGCTTCATACTGACACCGAGCAACATTTGCGCAAACGATTAAAAAAATATCACACTGCGTCAATGTTTATCGACGTGATACAATATATAAGAGAATATATCAATAACAAATAGAATTTAATTTCATCGAAAACTCCGCGGGTATAGTCACGATTCATTTAGGCTCAAATCACGAACCGAGAACGAAATATGAGTTTCGGGTGCGGTGTAATAGTTGTAATGCTCGTCGAGAGAAAGTGGTTCAGTTTTGGTGATCTAACTTGCGTCCGCTGAAAACGGGAACACGTAGTCTCTAGTTATTGATCGTATCGATGAAACTCGAAATTGTGCCGTCGAAGCAATCGTGACCGACAGATTTTTATCATTCCGTGGTTCCTGCCGGTTTTACTCTCGCATCGACCGTCATGCCTATCGAGTTGTCCACTTACAACCACAATTCACCTACACGCGCATGCCGGATAGGAACTCGCGGAACGGGTAAGGTTCGCCTGGATTTCCAATTAAACTTTGGCAATTGTCGTGCTAATTATCCGCTCTCTGGACATTTTCCGGATTAAATAAACTTCGGATGTGAGGGGAGGCAGGCGTCGCATTACCATCCCAAATTTGTTCACGCGATTGATATTAATTACCGGATCAAGTCGCTTCCGTAATCATATTTTTCTTGTATAATTGAATATCTCAAATATTTCTAACATATTGTACGACGATATTAATATTGTGCAATGCAATAAAAAATTAGTAATGCATAAAAATCTCTCGGTCAAACCAAAGTTTCTCATTATAAAATATTGCAGTAAAGTAGTTTCTACATTTAAATTACTATGCGATTTTCTGCGTCATTAATAAAAATGCGTATTATTTTCTCTTCAAATCGATGAGAAAGATTTAAATGTTTCGTGTTACGAAGAAATTTCTATATATCGGAATAGAGTCGATAAAATTGGTATGGCGGTGCTGAAAGAGAGGGAGAGAGCGAGAGAAGTGGATTCAGCATGGGCTGAACAGGACCCTTCAAGAAAATCTCCTGTAGGACAAGTGCCAGGATCGCAGAGGCTACATCAACCAGGCTTGTCTTTCGTGCTCCAACAGGTAGGTTAACCGCAGTTGACAATACCCGACAATACAGCGGGGAAATTCGCACTCTTCGCGCCGGTATCTCGCCCTTTTCCCGACCTGCAACTGTTCTGGCACGTTTTTAGCTCCCGGGCTAAGCGCGCGTCGTTCCCTCTCGCGCCCTTCGTCCCATTCCATCAGGAATCTCTTTGTCTTCTTTGTATTCCCTCGCCTTCGAACAATTCTTTCAGTTTCACCAGCACGATTGTGCTTTATCGCTTATCCGCCACATGATGCAATTAGCTCCGGTTTATCTGTACCAGCGCGATTGTTATTCCGGTTTTTCATTGTTTTCTACCTCTACTATCACAAATGGCTAGCTTAAGCATTAGTGGTTGTCCTGTTTTCTCCAGAGTATCTTTCTCGTTATTTTTATCGCAAAGTATTATCCAGTTTTGTTTCTTATATTATCTCTCGCTAGATTTCCTAGGTTTATGCATTACATTTCTTATTCCAAATATCTTTCACCAATGTGTGGAATTTTAAATGTATTTGTATGTTGCAAGTAAACAAATTTTCTTGCTCGTCGTTCTTCTCTCAATGTAACGATTGATATACGTCATTCGTAGTTGCAAAAATGTATCGAACAACAAAGGCGAAAACTTTTGAGATAAATATGAAAGTAGCGTGACTGCCATTCTTGTGTTAAAATACAATTCTATTCAGTCAACTCTCGGACTCTTTTACTCTCGTCCTACTGTTCGTAAGAGTTGAAAAGATAGCGAATCCAGATTTTACGGTTTCTGCATCTTCTTGAAATGGGCGATATTCACACACGGTTAAAGGAAATATTGTCGAAGCAGATTCCGAGACTTTTTCCGACATAATTCGATTACGCGGAAAGACAAGTTCTTAGAGATAGCAGAAATTACCTTGTACCGACATCGGGAAGTTGCACGCGCACTTTCCATCCACAACCGAGGCCGCGACGACGAAAAGAGTACGCCGGGAAATGTTTAAGACGTTTCTCGGGATAATGAGACGGCATGGAAAAAGTTTGCAGTAGACGTCAAGAATCCCTATGCATCAAAGCAAAAAGTTGTTTGCGTTGCAACAAGAACCGGTACGCTACATAACGGAATTAGTATTACTGCCCGAGCATCGAATTTTTATTATTTCAGCCGCAATATTGTATGGTCTGTGTATAAAAAGAAAAGTTTCGCCCGCCGCTACCGACTTAATATCAAAATTGCTCACGGCTGTCGAATTCCCAGTTCACATTTGTATCGTTTTACTTCTGCCTGGCGTTACGTACAATAATATTCAATTTCTCTGCTAATATTCATTTTCTGATACCTAAAATTAAGTGACATTTATGAATATGTTATAAATGATAATTTCGATTAAATTATTTTATCGATCTAGTGCGACAAACATGAAGCACCTGAACAATACTCGTGGGTATTAATAAAAGCAGTAAGAGTATTGGAATACTGTCCAAGCATATGTGTGTAGGGCAAGATGATAAAGATGTATATAGGCCGTTTTATTTATAGCCATCAGACAATATCACGAATAGCTTTACCTCCAAGGCACCTGGTACATAGAGACACAGGTCTGTTGCCCGACTATGTGAGGAAAGACAGTACTCTCCCGACGACTATCGCGTAGTCAAACAACTCCTCGCCAGACTTTCTGCATGCCGAATATAAAGTAGCGTTTCGCGCGACTTATAGGGTGTCTCAAAATTTATGCTCGTCGAATATATCCTGCCAGGTGGAAATAGTCAGAAATAATCTCAATATGTGCTAGATGCAGGACCAACAAATACTTTTTTTAAGATTATTGCAATATTCTTACGAACGTAATGCAAAATTATGCAAAGAATTTATCTCGATTATTTTCAGAGAAATGCTCTAAATAAATATATTTCGTTATAACGCAAATTTTGTTCTTCATCATGTTATTAGCTAAAGGAATATAAGTAAAGTTGTTTCTCGAGTAAATCTCGATCGTATTATTTCATCAGAAATGTCAAAACTCGGAAGACTGAACACTCACCCAGTACATGTCATGTGTGCTGTCTTTTACAGTTGCTTATAGGCATGCATCATGTGCCACCGTATGCATGAAATTCACGTGGAGATGCATCCACCTCGTGAACCAAAATTGGCGAAAATGTGAAAAAAGAGGGCGGCTCTGTTTGCTCGACTGCTTTCTCCGTCCCCACCGCATTTGGTATTTTAGCACCTCTTCTACTTATTCTCGCTGCTACAAACAAGCGCAGCGCCGTGGCCCAGATGGCGACGGCGTTCTCGTTTCCTTTCGGAAAGATGAAAACTACTCGTGGAAAGCTATGGACAAAGACAAATAGAAAATCTTCTACATGACGGCTATTCTTTGTGCTTCCCCACACTTTTCCTGCGCCTTACTTCTTTGATGTAAAAATTACATTCCTCTTGTCGCCTGCAAAAATGGGGTTCGAAAACCGACGTCTCCTTGCCGACGTACGACGTCGGCAAATATCATCCAACACGCAAAGAGAATACAGAGAAAGAGAGAAAGGGAAAAGGAACAAATTCCGTCAACTTGTAAGCGCGACAAGCATGGATAACAGATAAAATTACAGATTCGCAAAACTATTAAAGCGGTAACTCAACAAACTACTGCGAATACCGCCTTTAATGCACGATTATCGCGATTTCTCTCGCGGCAATTAATATCTGTTGCAACGAGAAATCGACGCGATAAGAGCAGCAAATGGCCGGACAAAATAAATGTAACAACCGCCGGTACGAGGGACACGATATATATCTCTCGACTCTCCCCGCCGCTGTGCTATTTATATCTCGTTAACTGCTCCTCCGAATCGGTCCCTCCCGATATAGGGATCATCGTCGAGGCGGATGCACGCGGTTCTTCCTCGCAAAAAAAGGGGGGACCCCCACGTACAACGACGCGACGAGGGAACGAGCGAGAGAGGGCGGGAACGCGAATACACGAGAGCAGAAAAGGGTTTTAATTCAGCCGAGCTACCCGGTCCTTTTCGACCGAAATTTCGCAATTACCTCTCTCCTCCCTTGCCCTTGCTACATCCGCGCTCCGTGTACCCTGCGAGAACATCGGTATTCGTCGCTTGAGCGGGTATGCCGAAGGAATCAAAGACGAGGCAGGTACTGCATTACGGCGGCATCCCGGGAAGCGTCTTACGTAGCCGAAGAACGGGAGGAAGGAATATCGCGACCGTATCTGCGGCTAGAACGAGGACGGGACAGGCATATTCGATGTCTACACGGGAGAGCGATGAGCAGACGTGAAGAAAGAGAGAGCAAGAGAGAGAGAAAGAGAGAGAGAGAGAAGGATCCCGGAGAACGCGACGTTCGAACGCCGCCAGGATCCAGCTCCGCGGAGGTAAAGAGTCTCTCTCACATGACCGGCGGCGGCCGGAGGGGACCGGGGAGGGAGACGAGAACCGGTTTCATTCAACCGCCATTTAAAAATTCTGGAACCGCTGCTCTTGGAAAAATAATCAACGGACGACCGACGCGAACGCCGGGTTGCGTAACTCTTAGAAAGCGGCTCTCCGCTCGCAGAGACGGAGACGGGGAGGAATGATCGGCGCTCGCGCGAGCGAGCGGGCAAGCTAGCAAGAGGAAACGGGAGGGTGGATGTGGGGGAAGGGACAGAGGGGTGACAGACGAAGGAAGGGACCGGGAGGAAACGGTGGGACGAGGAAACGAAGGGGGAGATCGGCGCGAGTACACCGCGCGATACCGTAGATGGAACGTCGTAAGCCTGCCTCCGTCTGCAGGGAACAGGCATGAATTTCCTCCGCCTTTGAATGCGTGCGCGCGTATCTGCCTCGCGACGGGCGTGCCGGTTCCGGTTTCGCCTTTGATAAGCGATATCGATTCCCGATGGGAACGCATCTCCTCTACTCGGCTATATGGCTACGACTTCGGACGTAAAGAGACGCGCTCGGTCTTTCTGTGTTCTTCCTCTCTTTTCCTCTCTCTCTCTTTTCCTGTCTTCCTCTCTTTTCCCTTCCTTCCTTTCTTCTTCGGAACCTTTTTGTCATCCCGCGGGCATGTACATTTCGATGTAACGAGACGGTATTCGACTGGATTGCGTCGCGATGCGCGAGCTCGTGATAATAGAAAATGCATACGTCATCGATGAGCGGCTGGTTAAGGGATCTTATTAGATCACTCGATCTCCCTGCGAGAGGAACCAAGATGTTCCCGTCATGTACCCTGCTGCCTTCCAGGTAGCAAAATTCCGATTTCGAATACGTCGAGTTTACGCGAAAGATGTATCGCTCAAAATTGCTGGTAAAAGGAGAACATTAAATTAACGCGGCCGCTAATAAGCAACCGCTAAATCACCGCTTTCATTTATAATTATACGATATTATTGCGCCTCTATTAAATCGCCGTTATTCGGAATTTACCCGCGCGGACTAACTCTCTCCCCTTTCCCTCTCCCCCATTAAAGCGAGCGTCGTAGCATATAATCTCTGCGATGCGAGAGATAAACATAATTGCCGCATAATGTAATGTAATAGAACTGCGCTGGCGAAACGATGAAAAAGGGGGAAAAAAGGGGGATTTCTAACGAGTCGCAATCTCGTTGCATTCTCACGGTAAAAGTAAATGGCGACGAGCGCGCGTTGCTTCGGTATGCTCCCTCGTCACAGCACACTTCGAAAGGTCGCCGGGTATTTTTTACGCTGCGGTTCAATAATTCCCGATCCGTCGACGCATAAATAATGAATTCCGGTATGCTGGCGGGGGTGTAAATCAAATCGACGACAGGCGTTTCATTTCGAGGTCGATTTGTCTCGCGGCCGAGAGCGACGCTCGGCGAAACGGACGAAACGGCGCGCGTTTCGGGCACCGCGCCGCCGGAAGCACGTGTTCGTGAAATATCGCGGCGTGTTACTTCAAACGTCACGACATTTCGAAACGCGCAGCAGTTCGACGAGAAGCGAGAGAAACGAAGCGAAGCGAGAGAGAAAGAGAGAGAGCAACCACCGCGAAATGTAAAGCCCGCACCATCTATAGCGCTGCTTTTACTACCAATAAAATGAATAAATCGTTTATCCTAGTCGCGGCGCGTAAAATCTATTCGTGATTTAAGTTAATCGTTAATCGTTCATCGTCCGCCGAGCTATGTACCTGAATTAACGAGGGACGATTAATTTAACTTACGAACGAGTACGTTTAGATAAAAATTTATCTCAGTAGAGAATGAAGCGCCTCTCCTCATTTATCTCGTTTGCGCTGATGCGGTAACAACGTGCAGAATCAAGACAATTTGCGAATTACGTGAAAATCTATACCAAATATACACTTATCAATTAACTGCAGACTCTATTATCGTCATGACATAAAAGTTTCATTCGGTTCACCTTACAGATAATTAATTATGTCCAGCGAATATCGACGAGTTCCAGAGAAATAAACTTCAAATATGTTAATAATGTTTAATCCATTTCAGCTATGTATCTGTCAGATTTGTTTCACGTGACTTAATATTGCGTTATTGCTGCAAAATGTTCCGACTGCATACCTCGAAGTTTTAAATGCACATGTTTTTGTATCGCGATAAACCTACATTTGCAAACTATTGAAAAATTGGTAGTGCTAAATATTTCTAGTAATGTGCTCTAATTATTCGTCCACATTTTTGTACTAATATATTTGTTGTTTATGCGTTCTCTATTGAATTATGAACATTCTATCTATCACATTACATAAAATTATGCGCGTCAAAAACCTAACGATTAAGAAGTCAAAGAATAAACATATTTCAACAACATTTCTCTCTTTGAATTCACTATCGAGAATAATGGATGGCCAACTCGATAAAGCCTTCCTAAGGTCGAGCTTATATGATGGCATCAACCGGAAAGATCATTCTTAATGAACCAGTCGGACGATTATGTATGCTGGTTAATGAAGCTAACGACTATCTTAAATAGCCCACGGAAACGAAACACGTATTCACGAAATAGATATTCACCACATCTACACGCAAAGCTTCTCGTACTTCTGTGCCAGTGTACGACGAGGTATGAATGAAGAGAGAAGAAAAGCCAAAACACGAGATACAATCAATGATAGTAATGATAAATTGAATATATCGTATAACAACGTGTTGTAATTTAGATAAAGTGTGATTTAATGAAAGCAAGAGCGAGCAGCAAGAGATCGCAGTACCGAAGAAGAAGAAATGTAGGAGAGGACAGAGAGAAAGAGCGAGAGAGACAATCGACATCCCACGGGTTCGCATTACCATCGACCCGACTACGGTTAAACTCGACGTAGCTATTTATAGGCCATGATTAGATACGTACAGTCTGATCGTCACGAGAATCCACGAGGGACGTATGCGTCTCCTTTCTCGAAACTTTTGCGAAAGCCTCCGAATAAGGATCTCGTGCTACGAGTTATTTCTTTTGCCTGATCGCATCTCTGATACGTGTGTACGATATTATCGTTTCGTTCCAGAACTCCTCATCAATTCAAAGTTAACTTCTCTGTTAGCGTAGATTTGACTCAACGCGTACATTTTCACGTATCTCCTGTATTTAATTTGCAATTAAAAATTATTGTATAATTGATATTCGAAATTAAGATAAAATTAATTAAATTTATTAATATAAAGTAAAATAAATTTTATTGTTTTTCCGCTGATTTAATATGCGTAGGTACACAGAAAAAAAGTGAGTGTCACATCAAAACTTATATACTTGTATATACGCAACAATTTATAATCTTCGTAAAAGAATTTAATAATCTTGAATTTCAACTAAAATGAAATAATGAAATTATATCACGTTAAACGAAGAAAACAATTTTTAAATAAAGCAATTTTGTATAGTTCAATCAAGAAAAATATATTTGTAAGATTATTAAATTCTTTTACGAAGATTATAAATTGTTGCGTATATACAAGTATATAAGTTTTGATGTGACACTTACTTTTTTCTGTGTATGTGAAACAAAAACATAAATATGAAAAATATCGAAAATTCTAATTCACATTATATTAAAACGATAAAAAAATTCATCATCGCAATTGTACATGTTTGAAATATGACGGACGTTATCTATATCATTATCTTCTACATATTCTGTGTCGTAGTAATTATCTGAAAATGGAATCTGTAATATGCAGTAGCATGGTGCGCTCGTCAGATCACGTAAGACATTTAATTCACGTGAAACACGTCGATAGGCAGGGAAGGGAAATTCTTATAACATTACCGTGATGGAGATGATACAGAACGCAAGCTACACCATGCACCGATAACGCGATAAACGCTTATTTATTACATACCACCACATATGTTACCGCGTAATTGCAGCCCGTCTGCAAGTTCCCAGAGATAAGACCGTCAGCCTGTTATTTTCTTCTCGCACGCTCCGTGCCGATTAACCTGACCCTCTTGATGTACTATTCAATTTCTACCGTTTATGAGAATTATGCGTGGCATCATCCCTTAAATAATAACGAAACATTCCTACTCGATCTCAATGCTCTCGCGCTCGTTTAGAGACGGAGCGTTTAAGTGAACACGGACAGAGATATTTGTACAAGCGTACGACTACACCTTGTTACAATTAAAAGCGAAACCCCATGCAAATCTCATAAGAGATTTATTTCGACGATAATTCAGGAACTTCATAACGCGTCCGAGAAACTCATGTTGGCCGAATAACGGCGAGCACATCCCTTTGTACAGTGCGAAAGATTTAAACGGCAGTAACGATCAGGCAAGCGAGGACCGATTGTCGCGCGAGACACCGTCATTTCCCATTCATTATTCCGAGACGAAGGAAGTGCTTGCGCTATTTGCGGCGAACACGGGCACGAGCGTGTCGTCTCTGAATAGATATAAGAGAAACGCGGATGGAATCGCGCCAATAGGAAGAATCACGTGCGAAAAGAGAAACGCCATGCGGAAAGCAGCACCGTTGCGAGGGAGGCGAAGGCGGACGAAGGGGCGGCAAAGAGGGCAAGATGGACGGGGACGTTATAACGGGAGTTTTTATGACAGAATGGCTTAATTGTCCGTGGACTCTCTCGCGGTTCTCGGCAGCTGAGTCGCCGAGTGTTGCTGGAGTTACTCCTGTGCCAAGCGCAATTTGTGCTCTTTCCCTCCGTCCCCTTCCGTCTTGCGCAACGCGACGAAACCGTTTCATTATCAGACACAGCACGGATTCTGGCTTTTGCGGCCGTCGAGAATAATCGAGTGTGACCAAGAATGCGTACAAGAAGAAATCGATCGATTTCGCAAAATGCGACCGAATACGCAGGAGAATTTGAAACATTTTCGCAATCGGCGAAGAATCCTCTTAAATGATCTCTTCTGTAATTATATTTGATATTCGTGCATATGAGAAGAGATCGAATAACGAGTCGAATAACTTTTTTGAAACAATAGATATCGGATTTTTATATCAATTAATTACGTGAAAACGTTTCTCTGATAGTACGTCATCGCGAGCTGACCAAAAAAAAAGTAAGCGTCACTGTAACTTCGTGAAATGACATTTTGGTGACACGAGAGTTTGAATTCGCGCAGTTGAACGCAGAGAGATGCAAAAAAGTGATCCGCGCGTACATTTTAGCGCGCAGCAAACGCGCGTGATTCAATTTTGTGAAAAAGGCGGTGGTCACTTTTTTTCCTGACGCGAGAAAGCGCGTTAATTTATGCGCGCGAAGCCGCAGTTAGAGCGGAATTACGACGCTCGGAATCAAATAGCTTACGCGTGATAAGTAAAGCACGCTGAATCCTCTAATTGATCGCTCGCGGCGCGCGAGCTTTCAGTCCGCGCAGCGGATCAGAGGGTTGGGACCAAGGGATATTTACGAGTACGTTTCAGAGGTTTATGGGGATAAGTTTTATCCCTCGCGAGAGCGCACGCGGAGGCCTAATGGAGCCATATCGTCGCCCATGCTTAGGTCCGTCTGCATACTGCATGCTGCGCGTTTTTAGCGCGGGTAATAACTGTCCGAGTTCACGTGCTTTAGGACGAGCCTCCAGGGCACTAAGAATGCTAAAAGGCCCGGCCTGTATGAATATGTATGCAGGCGCGGGCACACGGGCACGCTTCTTCCGCGGAGCGTTTTAGGGATGCGTAAGAGCGCACGCTACCGACAGTAAATGTTTTATTGTTTTATTATCCAGGCATGTCACGCCGTAAGCAAACGAGGAAGGGTGCCAATAGGCGGAAACGTGGGAGGACACAATATCGGAGAATGATGAAAGATGACTTCTAAATCTTCCGGAAGGTAACGAGAGCACTCCGTGCCACGTGTTCGCGTGTATGTACTCTGAAAATAATATATTCCAATAATTCGCGGGTCCGGATATCGCTCGCAATTTTTTGCGATGATAAAATATCGCCCGGTAACATGTACCCTGTGCACATACGGGACGTTGGGCAAGTTAATATAAAACTCGCTTACCGGAATTCGGAATTTCGTTACTTCATCGTCTCTCGGTAGAGTGAAATTCGCCTTTGCTATGCCAATGCAACGATGGTACTGGTGGTGGTAGTTGGTAGTGGTGTGGTGGTGGTGGTGGTGGTGGTAGTGCATCATTGCGGATAGAATGGCGTCAAAGGCGCATGGACGAACGGATTCTTCTCGGGGACTGTCGGCAGCGCGACAGAGAAACGATGGACCAGCGAATGGCGAAGGGAGAAAGGCGGAGGAAGGTGGATAGAATCACGTATCCGATTTCGAAGCGGTGGCCCGCGCGGTGCACTCTTAAAACCAGCCGGTGCAGTCCGCGACGCGGTATGCAGCAGCCGGAATTCGCGGGGTCGTAACCGCGACCTATCGGCGAATATTGGATGCCGTTGCATGCCGCTGCTCACCTCGGCATACCAGCCGGGCATACGGAGGAATGCGTGCCCTACTGCGCAATGGAAAGCTTCCCCGTCCAAGGTTAGATGTCGAGGAGTTACGTACACGTCCGTACATCCATACGGTCACGGTGAATGGGCAGGGAACGGATTACGCGTTCCCCGCATTCTGTTTCCGTCGCTCGAAAATCGATACGCGGCCGATCGAAACGCGATACGTAAATGAATCCGCGGGATTACAGAGAGGGTGTGCAGCGAAGGATGGACCATCCAGTGCGTTTTATTCGCGGGAAAACGCGGCGCAACGCTCGCTGGACGCGACAATGAAAGCGTTGTAAATATGCAATCGCCAGCAGCGTGTTTGAGAACAATCGTGATTTTCATGAAAATTACCGTCGCCGATTTGCCGATCGTCGTGCGAGAATTGTACTATGAGTGCAAAATAATAATGCAAACTGAAGATCTCTCTCTCTCTCGATACTTTCTCGCTATACTTTCAGATTGTTCGACTGTCAAAATTGACTTTCCACTTCATAAAATGTCGATTCCGCCGTGCTCCGACGCGGCCGTGCCGCGAAATTTTGTTCCCCGGAACGCTCTCGAGGATGGTGCGAGAGAATGCCGATTCGTTGCATAAATTGTAATTATACTGTATACGTAAATCAATATGCAGACGTACAGCCGCTTTCACGAGAATCGACAGCTCGGACAAACAGTCTCCTCTCGCACTTTCTACCTTTCATCTGCATTTGGGCACGTCGTAGCTCAAGTTACGGAAATGTCGATTACCCTCTTCTACGAGAAACTTGGAGACAAATTTGCAAAGTTTGTAAAGCTACAACTTCGTTGTTGAAACAGGCAGTCTAATAATCTTGTTTCTTAATACGCTCATATCTCTTTCTTTTTTTTTTCTTTCTTTCCTTCCCTTTCCCTCCCTCTTGCGCGCTACAAACCTGTCCCGGTGCTAATTTGTTATCGACACGATAAATAATTCGCGCATCGGCGCATCTTTCTGCTCCAGATACTCGTTTCCGGGATTTCCTTGGACCGCAGTGCGCGAACTTTCGCTCGGCACGGGAAGTGCCCATTGAAATGCGCGGGTATCCGTCGAAGTGGAAGTCACTTTCGGGACTGCCGAAATAACAGCTCGGTGGACAACGTGCTGAGAATCCTCCGTGCTCGGCGGAATGGCGCCCGGACGGGCGAGATGCGAATTCGTAATTGACGTAGAAGCGATTTCACTCGATATTCGAGGTGCGCGGGGCGCCGAGTGCGCCGCTCGTAAAATAAACGCTCGGTATGACTTCCCGTTGCCGGCGGTAATTTCGTCCGTATCTGCGTGTGTTTACGATCGCCGTAACTTAACCCCGCGAGCAGAAGGTACGAGTAGGAAGTAAGAGAAGAAAGAGAGAGAGAGAGAAAGAAGGGAGGAAGAGAGATCTTGCGCACAGCATCATGCAACGCGACGGCGGATGTTCTTTTTTTCGTCTCGCGCGCGCAGATACGCCGCGCGATCGTCGTCGCGTGCAGGGATGATAATCGTGACGCATTAAATAAAGCGCGTTGAACCGAAAAAGCCAGAGTTCGAGATACCACGGGACCTTCCGCGAGCCAAGCTTCCCTCGTCTCGCGCAAGAGCTGTTTACTCGGCCGGGAATGTATGTAAATCGCGGGGCGGCTATCTGCCGCATGCGAGAAGAGAGAAAAACACGGCACTTACCTCGCGCGCCACAAAGTTGCATTTAACGAGCGTGCAAAATCTTCCTCCTTTTTTTTCGCTCTCTCTCGCTTTTTCAGGGGAAAAACACTTCGCGTGATCTTGGGCAATATCACATGAGGCGAAGGGTAATTAATGCTGCCACCAGTTGCGACGTCATGTAGTGACATTTGCACGCGTGCACGAGCGTGCGAACGCGGATTCGTGGCGAACATCGACACACACGCTCCTATGAAAAGGGATACGTCGCCGCGCGATGAATATGCATGAGCGTCAAAAATGATAAAATCGTACGTATTTCCACGCGCGTGCTTGTCCCGTCTCACCCCTTTTTTTCGACGCCCGCACAGGTCGCGAGGGAGAATACGCGACGGTGAAGCATACGCTCGGCGTCGAAACGAATGAGCCATTAGCATCGATATGCGGTGTTTAAAAACCGCAACCAAGCAGACGCCGACGAAGGTACTCGCGTTCCATTTTTTTTTCTTCCCTCCCTTTTTTCCCCTTTTAACGACGCGGCGCCGCGAACAAAGGCGCCCGGCGCAAAAAGCGGTAATTACATTCCCGCGCGAGATAATGCTATCAGATTTCTCTCGTCACCCGATATACCGCGCGTATCATTCTGTGATACGATGTAAGGTTCTAACGAACGGGCAAAATGTTGTGCATCGATACGCGCGATTGGAATTTACGTGGCGTATAAAACCGTCCGCGGGAACGAGGCTTTTATGCCTGGTAGCAATTCGAGTCGTTTACTCGCGCGAAATTACGCGCATCGAGACTACGCCGGCGCGTTATCTGTAGCCGCAATTACCGTGAGAGTAATTACGCCGCTGCGCGCCGCGGCATGCGCGAGATATCGCGTTACTTTTATATTTTCCCCGACGGTTCCGGGGGATTAATATCGCTGTTTGCACCGCGAAGGTGATTGACCACTTGAAACCATCTTGCGTTCGAAGTTCACGTCTAAGATCCTGCCGATAAAATGAAAGCGGAGCTTCTGAGATGAGGGGTGATCAAGCTGCTTTTCGTCCCTTTAACGAGCGACTTAACTGAGAAACAGAGATGAATTCTCTTACCCAACTTAGGAAGTAATTATTATTCACAGAAACAATTATTATTCAGCGGATTATTATTCGGAATCGAACTCTTAATTAACTCTTAGTTAAGAAAACAGATAATGAAAAATCCCGTGGAACAAGTTTCATCATCTTGTGCAATCATTATGATAGCACTAAATTCCAAACGTAAGAACCAGATTTAGAAATTAGAAAATGGAATCAGGATTTGAATTTTTCGTAGCATTAAGAGATAAGCAATTATTTATTGTTAGATTGTATATATTGCTTATTTATAGGAACATCTCTTTTTAAATCTAAGATTCAATTCTTCGCAGAAGCAATTCACAATCAATTCATTCTCGATTCTAGCTTGCTCTCTCGCTCATTCTTCGATCCTTCTTCGGATCCTCGTTCACAGCAGTCGGCTCATTAAAAAAATCAAAAGAGGGAAAATAATTACGAGAGTACACAAATCCACCCTCGTAACGCTCGCTAGTCAAAGCTCACGTGACCCAGGGACTTCACGACCCACCCTACCCTATTGGTCCACTTTCACGGTGGGTCTCGACACGATTTTGTGCCTGCGGTGCGTAACGAAAGCCCAGGAGGGTAGCGGAGGGAGAAAGAGCAAGAAGGGGAAAAAAGGAAAACACGGAATTGCGAGGACGAGGTGCGTTGCCGCGCGATCGATACGCATAGCGTGGAGCTCCCTCGGTTGCGCAATGCTTGCGCGAGGCTTTCTCGCAAAAGTTAATTGATCTTGCAACCATGCAAACTGATCGAAGAACGCAAATATTTCGACGTTGAAAATCAATAATTACATCCAAGTCTTTGCTGCATTTAAAAATTTCTCTTTCCAAGATTAGTGTTTGTTTTTTACAACGAATGAATACTGACTTTCCGAAAATAAAAATTGCATAAATAATAATGCGACATTATAAAGCGATCTCACGTAGATTATTATAGATTACGCGTGACATGCAGCTATCAGCAGAGCAGTTCCCTTGGCGTGCGTGCAGAGCATCCACTGATATCAGAACATTCCACAAGCAGAAATCGTTCAGCATTCGTTTGCGGATTACATCAACAATGGCGAATGGATAAAAAAATCGAGTCAAATATCCAACAAAGCTGTCGACGAACGATAGAACCGCACAATGCAGACGCGAGACTTCCCGGACGCATCTGAATATATCGATGACAGCGAACATGAGCGTTTAACGTTCCACCCGTTACATGCTCGTATCTGTCAACGTAGATATGACGGGCTTCGCCGGCTCGAACACGACGAGCAGCGAGAACGGAGGCTGCAAGCGTCACAGCTGCTGCCACCGTTGTCTCATTGACGCCGCAAACGCTCCGCTGTTCTATGAATAGAACTCGCGAAGCACCGCCGTCGTAACTCCACGTCGGGGGGCTTTATTAAGGGCCCGGCGCGCGCTCCGGAGACGAAGATCCCCATCGAAGAAGGAAACGGCTTTCGACCTCGACTGGATACGCGACTCCTCGCGTGATGCATACTCGGCACAATACCGCGTTGTACATCGATGAATGCACGCATACACGGCGTGTATATTGGGTCAAAGTTACGTCACTCGTTTTTGCTCATCATCTCGGACGTATCATCGAAAATGAAGGTAAAGTGGATTACGTATAGGCGAACATTGTCATTAAGATGATCGCCGCATCGGAAAAGGGAAGTAGAACAGGATTATTGCGTTTTGGTGGATACGTAGAACGTGGAATGCATTTACGCAATACGTCAATTGCGTAAAATAAAATTTGAGAGCAGATAATATCCGATCAATCACGGATGATTTTCATAGACGGAACGTTACACATATTCCGCCTCTGCGCTCATCTTCGATAATACGTATAATTCACAGCAAATACAATCGGTACTTGTTCTCTCCAGAGTTCATCTAATATATCAGCGAGGGGTGGTCTAGTTCGAGACGATCTCCAAGCACGAGTGGTATAAAGTTGCCTTAAAATGTTCTCGATTTAAGATAACAACAGTGGTATTTTGAAATTTACAGTTAGATCGCTGCTGGCGTTTTTGCGGAAAAGTATTCAGAAAAAGAGTTTCAAATTACAGTATTTCTCTCTCTCTCTCTCTTTCTCTTTCTCTCTTTTCCTTGTTGTATCTGGAGGCTATTTACGGAGAGATCGCTTGTTTATTTACGAAGTAATGTTCGTGAATCTCGCGCAAATGCGCGCGCTTTCCCCAAATACAGCGTCATCGCTTTATTTGACTTGCATTAAAGCGGAAATGCTCGGCGTATCGTTTTTATCTTTATCTAAACACGTCGTTATGCGAAAATCGTGACGGATGCGGCTCGCGTACAAGACCCGCTCGTACTTCACTGACGAATTATTGTCGAGAAACTCTGTCGTAACTGAAGTGGAAGCTCGCTCAAATTTATGGTCGCGCGGCTGTCCTTCAACATGACAGAAAGTCAAAAATGATCCCTTACTACTTGAATAACGCATAAATATATATATATATATTTCTTTCTCTCTCCTCCACTCTCTAAAGTAACAATCTAGAGACAGATAGATACAGACTTCTTTTTATATTTAAATATTTCGTTGTGTATATAACTTCGTGTGCGATATGAATGATTTTCTATGTGAACACATTGTGTATGGAAGACGAACATGTCCGTCTTTCCATGTATCAAACGTTGTCGACGTTTTTGTAGCGCACGGCTATTGTGTGATGTAGTCGAGGCTTTGCTCTGTAACGACAATTTTTTCAAGGCTTTTCAAGCGGAGAAATAAATTTTTAAACAAGTGCATGCATGAAACAGCAATTTTTATTAAAAATACCGATAAATAGTCAACACTTGAAAAATTTAATTTTGGTACAGAATGTGTTAAGAAATATCCTATACATGGCAAATCTTAAATCCTCTCCTTTTTTTCTTACAATATCTCGTTCATTACGGCAAAGAGCAAAATGCATACGCGTTACATAAAAATTCATGATTTTATGCGGAATAAGTGTCACGAGTGCGATAGCGTATCGTATGCCTTCACCGCGTGCGGACGCGTTAAAACATGCGCAAAACGAATTTCTCATTAACGTCGCAATTTTCGCTCAAATATCCGATGCACGATACCGTGCTGCACGGTAACTCGGCGTATCTGGGGATCTTCCGGGCCTTCGAAAACGCTTCGGTCCGGAGCCTCTCTACCAGCTCTCCGGGCAGAGAGCACAACATAGTACCATTTGCGAGGGCGAATTTTATTTTTAGCAGGACAACACAGGGAAACACGCGAGTGTCTCCCCCGGGCTTTCGAAATAAAAAATTCAATTTTAAGCGCAGCACGGTACATACACGCGCGAGATTGTTTACACCTTAACACGCAGCTGCCGGCGAATCTCGTTACGGTTAAGTCAACGTTGCAGCACATTGCGAAATCACGATTTCCTAGGCTTTCCGCGAGCATCCGCCTTCAGCTCGACGGCTCCATTGTTGCATTATCTTCGGACGCTGACCACGTCAAGATTAAAGTTTTAAAGTTCCATAGGGAAGCCCAGGAAGAAACCTAGAAAACTGACGGAAAAACGCGACGCGCGTATACCCGCTTGGGTCCATGCGATTCAAAGGCGCCGACGTTAAGGGACGTAAATATGAATACGACGATACCGTCTCTCATGATTTTCCCTGCTGACTGCACTTCAGTGCACTTTATTTCACTTGAATCGAATTTACGACGGTATTATTCAGATCCGTTTTCCTTCATCCGAGCGAAGCTCTTTTTATGTTTATCGTTTAGCCTTTTTGTAACTTTAATGATTGATTTGTGCCACTTTTGTACATTTCTTCTGTCTCGAATTAAAAGTGCAATATAGAAGACATGGTTATACAGATAATTAATCGAGCGATATTATTTAATTTGATTTTTATATCTGGCTTTAGCTACGTTTGGCGAATGACAGTGCGATATAAGTAATAAACATTTGATTGTTGAACAAATTGATCTGTTTGATAAATGTATGTATAGTGACTTCAATCACAAAGCATTTGCATCAATATCCTGATCGCGATGCGCAATATCCTGCAGCTTGTATTCGCTCGATTTAATCTGTCGTTTTCAGAAACTTTTAGAATCAGGTTTTCCCTTGTATCAATCTTACAAATTCGAAATAGCATCTTGTAGGACTCAAATTTCTTCTATGCGATTCTCAGTAATTTCTCAAAAATTCTTAATTAAAGATTCCTCTATCTTTAATAAAGAGGAAGGAGATCACCATCTTGAGGAGATGAGACCATGGTTCTCAGAAATCTACCGAATGATGGTTAATGAGTTAATAATTTGTTCGTTCGAGCCGCGGCGCGGCAACCAAACCATGCGGAATGGGAAAGTGATTCTCTACGCCACTGGCTTAAGTTCTCGTTACATACCGCTCTCGCGGAGTTCATGAAAGTTCCATCGGAATGAAAGTTGGGACCGGGCTTCCAACCGCTCGGCTTTTCGCCGGAGCGGCATGCCACGCCGCATTTCCGCTCCGCTCTTCTCTGGAGCTCTTGTCATCGTCGGGCTCGTCGTGCATCTCCCGAATTCGCGAGCGCGCACCTCAACTATGGAAACATCGTGCAGCTCGCCAAAGATTCCCGTGGACTATGGGTTGTGAGTGAAAATAGCCCTCGTTTTGCGCGCGCTTTGAGAATTACATGGCCGCAGAATATTATGAAATAAAAAAAAAAGAAAAAAAGAACGCTTAGACGCGTGTTAAAAGCGCTTATTGTTAGATGTTTTTATAGCTCACGAGTAGCGTTACTAACTCGGGTACAAAGGTCTCCGAAAAGTATGGGAAATTTAGTCCGATTAAGTTACGCTTGCTCAGCAATGTTCGTGTCTGTTGCTTATTAAACGAAAAATGTGCACGAGAGCTGAAATCGAATATCATGCCAAAATATTTGATAACCGACTACCTCGGTCCTGACTTTGTGACGCGTCAGCTCTGACATCAGCTACGGGACTACGAATGTTGTATACGGTGAAATATAGTAAGCGCAACATTTTTTATTGGTGCACGGTTATGCAACGGCATATCAGCGACAATTCCGTAGGTTTTCAATATCATATTTTTTATAACAATATTTATTGTATAAAATTGTATCAAATATCACGAATACCAATTTTCAAAGAAAAATTGGAAAATTGCCCTATAGTCGTCATGAAATTGTTAAATCGTAATAAAAGACAAAAGTAACATTGTAACTTGATATTGGTGACTTGATTATTTTATATCCCCTATACACATTTTCCTATACTCTACGTAACTTCAGAACATTTGAAGAATGAGAAAGAATTTAGACGATAAAATTGCGAAGCGCTTAGACGTTTATTGCTTGTCCGGTCTGCTTCCCAATAGCGCGATGAAGAGCATCGGCGAGTACTTACACGCGTACAACAAGTACGAGTACGACGACTAATTACGTCTACTGCGGAAGGACGGTTCGCTAACGAGGATCCGCTCAGAATTCGCGGGTGATTCGCGTCCGTCCTGGATTTAATCAGACTGCTCCACCGGTGTGGAGTCGATTGTGACCCCGTGTAAATGTCCTCGTAAATTACTTAACCGCTTCATCAAGGTGGATTGCAGAGTATCTTCAGACCACGAAGCTACCACATGTTATCGATTCGCGGTTACACGAATTTATTCGTGTCGGGCGGTTCGCTAATTATATAGTTAAGACGATATTGTGTAAGCCGATAGAGAAATTTGTAATTGTACTTTCAGCTACTTTGAGGATGCATTAATTAAACTGCTGCTTCAATCTGCCGTTCAATAAAGTTACTCCAAGACAAAAAGTTCCCGATATAGAGACTAATAGATTCTAGAATAGATTTTTAGACTATTATATTATATGTCTATTCTTCGTTCAACGAAGATCATAAAGAGTGCACGATATATAACATATTTTGAATGTGTTCACGACTATATCTTTATCAAATATTGTCTTTCCATTTTGCTTTGAGTTTCCTTGAAATAATCTTTCTGTTCAGAAGACAAATAAATAAGAAACATAATACAATAGAACGTATCATTTCGCGCACAGACTTCTATAACTTTCTTATCCCAACTGAGTCGATCAGAACTTTTAGATTCTATCTCCCGTCATAGCATAAATTCCAGCTACTTATTATCGATTCCGTGAACCTCATGTACTCGCGCGAGCGTATAAGCGTACCTTCCACGATCTGTCACGATTCATTTACGGCAGCGCGAGTATTGAAAGCGTAAACTTCGCCGTGTGTGGTCGGGTTAACCGGAAAGCCACAAATTCGGGAACGTCAGGGATCGAGGAAAATCACGAAATTGTGTTGTCT
Organism: Ooceraea biroi; assembly: GCF_003672135.1. Classification (NCBI taxonomy): domain Eukaryota; kingdom Metazoa; phylum Arthropoda; class Insecta; order Hymenoptera; family Formicidae; genus Ooceraea; species Ooceraea biroi. The sequence goes on from NC_039506.1 coordinate 8,428,423, forward strand.
GCGAGAATTCTCTCGGAAATTTCATGGCGAGCGTCTCGAGAAAGGTAGAGATTCAGGAACGCCGAATGACCTTCGTGCTGAATCACGGGAATGCGAGGCTCGCTGTGTGTAATGAAATCCAATTTTGATTAAATCCAATTGCACATTACATACCATGCGTGTGCGTGCGTGCGTGTAAATGCGGACAAGTCGGTTGTGGTGAGTATACGGAGATTCAAATATTACTTTCGCGTATAAACGTTGCGCGTTTTCCATTTCCATTACCGAACGTTTTGCGTCCGTAAGTCTGAAATAAAAAATAATGGAATGCAAACGGTATTTCGCTGCTTTTCACTTTTGAGACTTTCACACCCATTTAATTTTTGAATGTTTAAAATTATCATATAAACTATGAAAATGGAAAAATCACCTTTATGTCGTAGACCCTGGCGATTTTAGAGCGCTTCGCGCAGCGTTCCGTCGCACGAGTCACAAATTACAATGTATAACGACAGGAAGAAAACGACGCGCGTAATAGGCGAGAGAGACGAGCGCATACATAGCGGTGCGCGCACATCCTCCGCCCAACTTCCGCAGCTCCGCTCGTTTCAGCTCGTGAGAAAATCAGCGAAGTGGCCCCGAACAATCAGCGCAATACCTCGTCCTTATTCGCCAATTACCGGCTACAACTGGTAGATCAGCCACTCTTTTGTCCCGCTCTGGCGGCGATCGCGCCGCTCGCATTGTTGCAACAACAGCGATACGTTGCCGACAAATAAAGTTATCCACAGGCGAAGAAATCAGTCGTTAAACAAGATGCCGTACGTAGCAAACGATCCTGGCAAGCACTGGCAAGGATACGCATGTGGCAAAAGCAGTCCCATCCAAGGAAATGCATTGGTCGGATGTGTAAATGTGTATGTACGCGTGGTCCTGCACCATATCGATCTCTCTCGCCGATGATCGATACCGATACAGTAATTCTTCATCCATCGTAGCAGCGCGCACGTTCGCTGTTCAATTTTTCATAGCAATACTTGTCGATGCTAATGGATGGATAATCCATCCGCCCTTTTTTACCGCCCGTACGCGCCGCTTTATCATACACGTTTAATCGTCACTCTCGCGTAGGTACGGCGCCGAATAAGAATAATATCGCATCGTAACCACGAAATTCGCTGAGCGCGAGAGCACGAAGCCTGACGCCGAAAATAGCGCGCTGTGTGCACGAGTGAAAAGACAATAACGTGGAGAGGATATCATTTATTGATCGTAATGGCACGCGTAATAGAGCGTACGTCTAAATGAGATAACGAGTCGCTCCGAATGAGCGTGTACGTAGTGCAGGCAACTGCGCGCGAGTTCGAATTCTATAATTCTTTGTGCTTTATCTTTTTTTTCCCTCCTCCGAGCGATCAGTAATAGCTTTAGAAATTATCGCTTTTCCTGAAGTGCTCTTCAAAGCACCATTTTCCGATATTCGAATTCTCTACGTCGTTTATTTAATCATGAATTTTAGTTGATAAGTCACTGTGCATCGAATTTGCTTCCAATGTGTTATTAAGATCACGGCAGTAAATTTCAATGAATTGAAATAATATACAACGTTTTTCGACAAAAGCTGCAGAAAAGTTTCGTACGAATGATAATCATACCTGTAAATCCGTGGCATCTTTGTGTCCTCAAAAAATACGGAGCTGCTGTCCCAGATTTGCGCGTTGATGAACGCAAAATGTATGCACGTGGAAAATTGAAAATTTACCGTATGCATAAAAGTCTCGTACGGCATCCAGATCGTTGTTTCACAACGTTCCACCCCATCCATTCTTCCCTGCGAACGGGCGCGAACGAGAGTGCACGCGTTTCATAGCATTTAACGCGACTCATATCTAATACGTAACACGAAAAGACGATAATTTCACAGCAAGTTAAGCGCTCGCGCACATTAGGCGCGCGTAGTTGCGGCACCTGTGATTATTGTCGTTATTATTATTATCACTGTTCCGCATCCCCCTCGCATTCTCGCGGTCGGATATACCATCTAGGAGAAACGGTCCCCGCCGCGAAATTGCTTTCTGCCGTTTGATCATAATCCAATCGTTCCACCACGGTCCAAACCGCCTAATGGGTCGCGGAAACCCGGCATCTCGACTGTAAAATTTATGAACGCCTGCATCTCGGGTGCGCGCGCGCGTTAGAGGCCACCGTTAGGAATACCCATCGAGGTCCGCGACTGTTAAATTAACGCAGCCTGCGCCCGTTAAATGATACGAAGTATATATACAATATGCCGTGACGGTAAGCGGCAAGGGAAGAAAACGGCATAGGAGCCCGGCTATATGTCTACATATAACGGCGAATTTACGGATGGCCGGCTCGATATGTCCGTCTGGCCAACGAAAGGGGCACCAAGTGTCCCCCTCGCGCGAATGACGGGTCTCTCTGTGGTCGTCCGTGTCTCATCACTCAAGATCAGGATTGTAAAAAAACCGAAAAAGATCGTGAGAATCAGAAACGGATCGAAAACGTCAAAGTCTGCCGATATCAAAAGTATTATGAATATTAAAATACTGCATATTATCTGTGGAATATGTGGGAGAAATTAAAAGTAAATTGAAAATTTATTGAACTGATAACATTCCTCGACATTTTCAGGTACGAGGAAATACGTGCTTTCGCTTCTGAAAGAGGTATTTATCAGTCTTCGTAACATTCGCCTATCTCACGTGCAAAGTAACTCGTTATCTCTACGCGCAGGAGGCTCACGCGGCCTTTTGATCCTAAAATAGCCCCAAGAAGTTGGTATCAAGGTCCGCGTGTAAAAATACGGGTTACGTAATGGCCGTAAAATTCTGCGCGGATTAGAGACGCTTGAATTAACGATACGCTCTCGCTTCACTCACATCGTTGTGGCCGATTCGAACAGCTATATACCTGCATCGAGCGCAGCACCAAGTCGCAAAATCCTCAATTGATGAATAAAATAAATTCGACCAATAAAATAAATTCGAAAAGAATATATAAAAGAATGTAAAAATAGGAAAACCAAGAGGCGCGAATAAGACTGTCTGCATAAAAATATGAAAAGTTGGAATATGTAAAGACATATAATTTGTTTTTTTTTTTTATATTACTACGGAATAAACTTAAAATTCCTATATTCTTTTAATATAAACTTTCACAAATCATACTTTTTTTATTTAAAGAACACAATATGTCGTATTTTGAACGTCTCTTTAATCAATAAAAAGAAATTCAAGTTGAGTTATACAATATATAGCAAAAATAGTTTGACAGGTATACCAAAGGCTCAAAGCGCGGCACTAATTGAGCATTACGTCTCTGTCAACAGAACCTATCCTGAAACAACTTATGTCTTATGGTCGATGCGTGTGCTACGTTTACTATACAGTCACATGTGTGCAAAGTAAGCAAGTAGTAAAATCGATCGCGCGAATCCTTCGAGAGCCAGACTGAATATCGAATGTACGACGAGATTCCGTTGGAGTCTTAATTTATGGTACGTCGCGTTTACGGCTGTTGAGAATTCTGTTTTACGTGGACGCGAACTCGACGGCCTCGAGACATGGTAACGGCCCACGAGAAAGATCAGCAAGGGAAAACGGAAGAGGAGATGGAGTCTCTTACTTCCCACGGAAGAAACGCAAGAATAATGTTATCGATTGACCAATTAATCAATTACATACTTCATGAAATGTTAGCATTTGATCAGATGATGTACGAAGAAATCTGAATTAGTTGCAAATATTGCTTACGATTAACTTTGATTAACCAACTGAAATATTTAAAAATCTGTTTTCTTGTTTGTATTATGGTTTTAGATTTAACAGATCAAAAATTTAAAGAAATATAATAAAATTAGGAAAGTGCATATGTAAATAATAATAACAGCTATACGTTTTCCTGCATATTTATCATATTTCCAAATAAGGTTGCTCAGAAGTTTAATGCGTTACTTTACGCTCGAGGTAAATAACGGCTCCGACTCATCAGACTTGCATTTGCACGTCTAGTTTCAAGTTCTACCTGGACAGTACGTTACGCATTCAAGATAAACAAAGACTTAGAGTCAGGGAGCCACGTTTAGTGCTAAATGTACGGTGAGAATTTGCCTTTGTCTGTCTAGGCGCGAGATGCGATAATGTGCACAACGCCGAGGAGAACCCCCTCTCCTCTATTCGGGAACTTTCCCCGTTGTCTGATGCATAATGCACAGAAATACGCGTGTCGCAACTTCTTCTTGCAAAGTGTTTTTCACTTAGTCGTTGAGAGTCCATTTTCATCGCGTGGCACATGGAAAGTTATAATTAACGTGGAATAGGTATTTTTTGAGTTTTGTAGGTAATCGCGCATGTACTGTGTGTAACAGCGCGTACGACTGACATCTTAATCTCTCCGTTTTTGCGCGAAAAAGTTTTCTTCGCGTTTCCTCTTTATCGGAAAATCCGTTTTTGCATTAACGAGCGCACGTAAAATCTAAACCGCAATCGCACTAATACAAAATACGATTTTATGGTTCGTTCAACGTGAGAATGATTCGACGTTGAAACTATTATAGTTTGGGATTGAAAGATGTCACCGAGCGCGATGCGTGGTCCACGCGGAGTTCCAGCATCCGTTTGTCGAGCTCGCGCCGTGGATAAAGCTATTTTCTAGCATACGTGCGTGGGTGACACGGTTGTATTCGCCTCTACGCGTGCATGCGTGCGTGAGTGAATACCTGCGTGTGCGTCGGACACCGCAGATGGAAATCGCGTCAGTAGTCACATCGGCCATTTCTCGCTTCTCCACGGCCGAACCGCCGGGAACCGGCAAAGAATATGCGTGCGAAGTCGCGCGGTGATGTAACACAACGAGTTCCATGCATAAGCACATAAATCTATTTTCTCCCCTCGCACCGTAGCCTCTCCTCCTCTCTTTTCGACCCCGACACACCGACGGGTAAATACGTCGGTTAGAGACCGTCCTGCCACCCAGTCCGCTCGGAGGTGACGCCAAAGAATTTGCATTTTTATTGGGACCTTACATCCTGCGGGAAAGACGCGGGGATATTGCTCGTTGCTGGTGACATGCTCTATCAAAATCCACTCCCGCGTCGCGTGTACGTCGTTGCACCTGGCCGTAAAAATGGCGACGATTTGCGCGAGACTGCTGTCACTGGTATTAACTCGATGCCTGCAGCTTTCGCTGCTATCAGAAAGACGGAAATAACTCTGTCCCGTTAGCAATACATCTTGTAGAATTTCGCGTGTGAAACGTGTCAAGAAAAGAGTAATTATCAACGTGCGATCAACTCTAGAACTCGTTCTTTATTCAGCTCATTTTTTGCTGGGTGTATTGAGCATTAATAGATAATAATGACCGAGGTATTCGATGTTTTGTAAAAAAAAAGAAAGATCAACGAGTTGCTCTTGGAACTTGATATAAATTTCTGAGAAAGAAGCGAACGAGCGTGTCGCTTACAAATTAGACCGCGGAATCTTCCCCTCGCCATCCGCCTCGTCCATAAAACTTCGCAATTAATGTCCCCGCATGGCGCATCGATTTACCGTTTACAGTGCTGTTCGACGGCCGGCGTTTGATTTACAGCGTTACGAATTTCCGTTCGGGCCGGCGCACGTGAAGGCGCTGATATATGTACACGCTATAGATTCACTTGTTAGACGCTGGACTTCACCGTGTGCCCCATGGATTTGCGGCCGCTCTTGAGATTCTCGTGATAATGACTCATGCACGCATGTCAGTCTAATTAACGATATTGTCTCGACGTGACTGGAATCCGATCGATGTTTCACGAGACTGCGCTTGAACTTGGCTTTATTACACGGAAAAAAGACACAGTGCAACTCGTTACGTGACGAATCCAAATTACTACTTCCCTTACTGCGAATTTTCTCTGACGCGTTGTTTATAAATTACAGCTTACGATTGTGTGATAAATTGAGAGAGATACGAATTTAAATGCACATTTAGATCAGGAAATTACAACTACAAACGACAAGAACGAAGATGCATCCTGCAGGATTGCGTTATTGAGCCTTCCCATCTATCTCAGTCATTGTCCATCGTATCGATCATTACGATTCTTATCTTAATTGCCTGATCACGTAACGGCGCGCGGCTGCGAGAGAAACCCGCGAATCCGAATTTCACCGAATCCGAAACCCGATCTCGAACTTTCCATCCGCGTATAAATAACGCGCGTCATTATGTAACAATTGTGCAATCCGGGGACAGATTTAACTCGTATTACTCGACGGAATATTGTTCATTGCAATCGGCAATGCTACATTATCGTACAGATCAAACCGTAATTCGCGTGATCACGCAGCAGAACCGAAGAGGCGCGATTTGGCGGGCGGAGTATTATCCGTGTAAATTGTATTAAACGCTGTTTTCTCGATAAGTTCGCATCGCGCGAGCGGGGAGACGCGCATTACGCGCTCGCTACGCACAATGCGCGTCGCGTGCATTAATATGCAGCCGGAGCCGCGAAAATTTTCCATCAGCCGGTGATGAACGCTTGCCCGCCGAAATGTCCGCATTTGTGCCACGCGCTGGTCCACGGTCAACCGGCAACAGTTGACCAACTTTCGCTGGCCATTTCGCGACGCGACAAGAGCTCACCGCGTCAGCAGCAGAAGCCGCGCGCGCCGACTTTTCGAGCGTGGAAAACGCTCGCGGGGCTAATCTGCCGCGCGGCGCGCAGTGCGCTCAGCAGTCCTGAAAATTATTCATGCTCCGGACCCGGCAAACACGATGTAAAACGGCTCTGGATGATAAATTATTAACGCTGTCGCGATTCCGGCGGGCGCGCGCGCGCGCGACATAACGACCAACGGATATGAGACGTTTATTGTGAGAGCGCCGCAAGTTAAGTTTCGAAAATCTCGTTAAAATGGATACGAACGCGGCGCATGCACTTTGCATGTATCCGCGTCTAGCTGAAGCTTGTGGATCTTGAAAAAAAAGAAAGAAGAATGCATCTCGTGCGCCATTTGCGAAACGGACGAGCTCGGAGCGTGGTATGCTACATGTACTCGGTTAATACCTGGCAGGACTCGAAAACAGGAGAGTGTCCGACTTATAATTAATAGCGATCGGAATTAATAACGCGCTCGTGGCGGAATCACGGAGGAATACGGGCAACATCGCAGTCCGTTAAAGCGCGATCGAAGTGTCATTAAGCGTTCAATTAAAAGAGAGATAATTGCCGGCGATGCACCGGCAAAGAATTCCCAAGTCGAGTGGAGGATTCCCCGAAATGGACTTTCTCTCCTCGCGCTCCGCCGGATACCTATGTTGATCTCCTTTCAATGCGGCGTGCTTAATTGAATTTCGCTTGTCCAATCAGACATTCAAATTTGAAACTGTTCTCTCTGTCTCTCTCTCGCTCATTCACTCACTCCCCCTCTCCCCCGTGGACGAAACGCCGATCGGCGCGCGCTACGGTCAGTAACTCTTTCCATCCCGTGACGGTTTGATTTTAATTGAATGCCGGCAGTCGCACGAAATATCGCTCGACGGGACGACGACACCGCGGCGGCTATCGATTTTCCCCCGATTAATTCCTAAAAGTGGCACCTTCCTCCGCATGCGGTGGTGGTAGCGGCGCTCATCGTCCTCCCTCCCTCCCTTCCCGCTCACGCGACTAGGAGGAAATAGTTTAGGCCCCGCTATTGCTCATTCATTTCCAAATCAAAGGGACCAAGTTAAATGAGAATCGAATGTGTTTCCCGACAAAGTTCTGGACGAGTTAGCCACGCTCTGCTAGAAGGGCGCTTAATTGAAAGCCCGCGAAAACTGCGGTGACGTCAGAAAGAAGTAATCCGGGTGTGCAACTTTGAGGACTTGGTGAAAAATTCTCAATTACGTTGGGAACGATCGGCTCGACCGTGCGCGGGTTACCGTGTCATTATGGAGATGGAATGACACGAGATATTCAAAAAGAGAGAGAGAAAGACGGAAAGAAAGTGTGTCCCGAAGCGTTCGTGCGCAAATTATAAAGTAATAACGTCGCGAAAATCCGCGTAAGACACGACCCCGCCATAATGGAAGTGAGCTTTCAGGACGCGGAATTCGAGGGAAGTGAAACTTCGTAAAGCTTTCCCCCATAATCCACCGATCTCGCCTGACGCGAACCATGGGAATCTTCCGATGAGGCTAATTTCCCCGAGGAAATTCCCGGGGATTGGGAAAATCAGTGGCTCAATCGATTCGGCGCACTTCACTGGAGAGAAATTATTCATCCTCGATAAAGAGAGTAGTCACCTAGAGCGCGAACCGGGGTAGACGGCACCTGTGGAATGAAAATCGTAGATTCGCCTCCCGCGCCGTTTTCGCTTCACAATGCGAAAGATCGCGCTGTCCTTTTAGGCACGGCCGCAAATTATCTCGCTCATTGCGTAACACACGGGAGTACATTCGGTATTTTCACGAATCATTACGAAATAGTGCTCGATATGAACGACGGGTATTACTGCTGCATCTTATTAACCCAGATCTACTGGATTCCTATGTGTATGTGTATTAAAAAGCGTTATTAAAATGCGTAATAAAATGCGTTTTGAAAAGGCTTACATTAAAATAAAAAATATGATAGCACAGTCCGTTTATTAATCGTAACTAGTTGTATTAACGAGATAAAAACAGATACTAGTAAGCGATATTTTTGATTGTTTAGATAGTGGAGTCTAATGAGTTAATACGCAGGTCGATAATCTCATTTGAGCAAAGTAGGAATCGCGGTCAGCCAGCAACGGGATAAGCACACTCGTAAACCGCGACTTGTTTGCTCGACTACTTAGCAAAGAAAATTAAAAGGCGCTCTCGCCAGCAGTCGAGCCGGAAGTAAGAGCACTTTGGCCTTTGTCGAGCACTCGGTCCATATTTTGAGGAGAACCTTAAATTCGCTTTGTTTCCCTCTCGCTCTCTTTTTCTCTTTCTCCCTTCTTTTTTTTCTCCCATTCTGTCATCTTCCCCTCGTGGCAAAAAGGAAATACCGTCTCGCGCCCGGCCGTATCGAAAAAGCAATTTCTTTCTCTCCGCTTTTGTCGAGGCGCTCGTTAAACGAGAGGCTTACGTTTCCTCGACGGAAGCCGACGGTATGCCACCCGTCGGCAAATTGTGATTTGCCTGTTCGAGGCGGGTGAGATCGATCGCGCATACGATCCGCAACGACGACAAAGCGACACCGTCGGTGGTCAGGTATCGCGCCCGCCGGCGCTTCGCGACCTTTTATCCGTAATTACGTTCATTAGCGCGTTCCTCGACCGATAACGAGCCGGAGCAAATGCGACGAGCTGTGGAAACGCGGTCGGCATTAATTACCTACGGTTTAGCGTCGGTCTCGACCAATAAGTCGTGTCCCCCATGCGATCAATCGATCTCGCTTGTTGCATCGCTCGGGGATGACCGGGTGTTACGACCTTTTCTCAATTTGTCTAATTATCACTTCGTTACGCGACGCGAAAGAGGAACGTCTTGTCGTCGAACGCAATAAGCAACGCGATATAGGTGTGCACAAATTGCGTGCGCGCTTCACATTATCGAATAAATTTTCAACAAATTCTTTGATTTAAAACTTTGATATCTGTTCCCTGCAGTAAATCGTTAATATTTAATGTCATAATTTTCATCCTGAGCGATTAAATATCACTAAATCTTATATAAAATTCAAATATTACTAAATCCGATTAAGAAATAAATAGTTTTATCAATTTAATATACTAATTGCTATCGATTACTCTTAATATAGGTTTAATAGCCATGTAGTTGTTTGGATTTTTTTATTGCGCGTCTCATAAAAAGGACAGTTGGCAAACGATAAGTAAAATGCACAATTCAACATCCAGATTCGATGATCCAGTTAAAGTAATAAAAAAACGACGGAATCTCTGATGATAACATCGCCGATTCCGATTTACATTTTTATCGTCCCTTTGCAATCAACTATCAGTTGCTCCCTGGCTCTCTCGATCGATACTTTCATCGTGATTTCTTCCTTTTCTCTCTCTTGAAGTTCGCGCAAGTATGATGTAGGCCAGTTAAGATTTATACTTATACTTAGACAGTCTGGTTATAAGAGCAAATTTGCATAATAAAATATCTTCCACTGCGAATCTTCGGTAAGCGGATCGACAGGCGAAATGCGGCTGTCGTTAAAATCTCGAGGACTCTATTTACTATTTTTGCCACAGCGCGAGTCAATATTTCTGCAATATGCAATTCCTATGTCTAATAGCTGCGTTGGAATCACCGCGCCGAGAAATGACCGCGTTCCACTTTTGGAAACCGTTGTAAAAAAAGATGTTACATGGTCACTCTGTGAATAAAAATATTCAGTTGCAATTCTACATACATACATAACGCCGTTCCGAATTAGCCACGCCGCGAAGTATTCATATATAGAATAGACTAACAATCATCAAAGATTCTCAAATCTACAAAAATCGCATCAATCATCAGAAACCTCGCGACACACGTGAGTGTGCCTCCTTCCTCTGTGATTTTCCTATTCTGTTCCACAAGCAATTCACGAAAAGAGTAACAAAAGAAAGAGAAAAAGGAAAGAAAGAGAGAGAGAAAAAGCATGTACATGCACTGGCCCTCCAAATAAAATCTTGCATAATCCGCGTCCCTTTCATTCACTACAAAATAAAATTCCGCCCATGCACAGATCCTCTCATGAACGAACGGCCATTGCCATCGCACGTGGCACGGAATGGCTCGTCTTTTCAGGGCGTGATCGGATCCGGATTTAAATTGTAAATCCGACAAAACGCGTAACAGGACCTGCGGGACACGTCGCGGATGAGCGTACGCGCGCCATGAGGATGCAACAGGCTCCGAAAGGCGGACAGACGCGCATCTACGCCGTCCGTCTTCTTCCTTGCGAATCGCATTTATGCTACTTTTGGATGCGCGCAGGCAGATGCACACGACGGTGCCGAAAAAGAGACTCGCGATATTATCTGATAACGGCGGACAATGTCGCGTGTTCACTCGAGCAGGTAATCGACAGACAACCTGGACATCTCGTATTGTCATATCTCCTACATGCACATGTCGATGTTCCCGTATAGAACATCGCTATCGTCGCTTTTCAATCTCGCTTTGTCTCCTGCTTCGTCAGCGTCGAACGGAAAGGCTCCGTTTTGCTCCTGGGAACGTTATTTCGGCATCCGCTCATTATGATTATCATTAACGTTCTGTCTCGTAATTCTAATTTGGCGTAAAGATAAGTGATACGTACTCCGTATGCCGTTACGAAGACAAAAGGGGTGATTAACTAGTTTCTGTGATTCGCAATTTCTAACGCACTTGCCTAATGTCGGCACTCGACGATGAGTACGCTGTCACCGTGCCCCTATGTACCTATGTTGAATCATGCTGTTGCGAAAAACTATCTGCTTTGAGAACGACACGCTTTATGAGGACTCGCGTTTCCTGCTTCACTGTGAAACGTTATTATCCTCTAAACTCGCGTCTTTATATTACGTCTCGTTGCGCGGCTGGCGTCTCTGTTCTCGATTGAGCAAGAAACGTCATTAACTTTTTCCGTGTCGAGCGGGTATCCGTGCGCGAGCACTTTGTCAGATCCTCTTTCATACAAAGCCACGAACTTTAATCATTTTTATTTTACGATATCATTACATGCATGTGGTGAAAGTTTTCAGAGACAACTCGCTCGTCTTTCTTTTGATGCTCACTCTTCAACTTTACGGAACCTATTCGTGGATGCAATAGAAAAACGTACAAATTTTCGTAATGAATAAGACGTTTACAGTTCCAGGGAAATCGCGTGTGCAATCCAATTTGCATCAATATTTCGCGTTTCAATTCCGCGGCAAAGTAACATAAAAATTATGACATGATCAGAGATGCTAAGCTCCTCGCTTATGTGGCGTAAATAAACGCGCTCGAACGAGAGGCATGAATCAATGTTATCCCGCCTCATCTCCGACTGGTTCTGCTGAAGATCACTGTCAAACACTCGTCCGATCTTTAAGAGCCCGAACGCTCTCGAGCATCTTAAAGTTGGATGATGTTAAAAATGTTAGCTAGCTACCAACACATAGCTTCGGAATCTATGTATCAAGGAAGGATTTCAGTCCTCAATGACGTGTGGTAAAACATAATTGCCGGTGTTCGACACGCGGCAATACATGAGCTCTCGGCAGGAATATGCGTAATAGTTATACTTGTTTCATGGTGTGCCATAAATGTGCAATAAACACGATAATACTGTATCGGATTTCGATTAGTGCATTTTATTATCCAGCGTTCATTAGCAAGTTAATTGCCGATCACGCACTATAAATCATGCGCGCGCGCGCGCGCGAGAGAGAGAGAGAGAGAGAGAGAGAGAGGAGAGAGTGACAGAAATGTTTTACACATCACTATGTCTTATTTTCCGGAATTGTACAACGTGATATAAGTATTGCTTAACAGTAGTAATGCGATCAATAAAACATAAAACAATCGTATCCTTGATTCGATGAACCGCTACGGGCGTAATCCCTGATTATGCACGATAAAACAACGCGAAAAGCCATATTGCTCCGATTATAACAGCAATTAACGGTTATTAACATAATGCCTCGTTTAATGTATTCGGCGGCGTGTTTGAAAACGACGTGTTTAATGAGAAGTCAATATTCGGATCGCATAGGGTAGCAATATCAAGCAGACCGAAATTTAATTTCGTTAATAATAGAATCTCTCTCTTTCTCGCTATTACAGGATACACGCTAAACTGCGTGTCAAAAGTTAATAATGTTTAAAGGCGCAATTTACAAAATTAGCAGCAATGTATAAAACAGGTATCTCTCAAAGAGATGTCTATGCCCATTTCGGACGAAAAAGTCTTCCAAGTGGCTTCCGTGATTCTCTGATTCGAGTACGCGAAGACATCGGAAAGTCATCCGCTACAAAATCAGCCGATATTTTCCGACCGGAGAACTCTCGCGCGGGTTATCGCCGCCGAGAAAAGGACCGGGGAGGAGTAAGACCTCACAACGTCGCTTTGTTCGTGTCTCTCAAGTATGAACGAAACAATACCGGTAGTGTGTTTGATGCGAAAGTTCCACGATTCCCGCTTCAGCACGGCGTCCCGACCCTTCACTGAACCCTCTTTCACTCAAGCGACTTCGCTAACGAAGAACAGAAACTCATGGAACTCTCGTGCCGCTCACGCGACAGGCCGCGAGTGTGCGAGTGCGAACAAACACGCATGCATGTGTCGTTCGGGGGAAAATGAATGAAGTCATTTTAACAACGAGCATGCCGGACGAAGATGGTATTGGAAGTAAACGGGAGAGTTCCGATAACTTGCTGCACATAAGAGAGAGAAGAAGAAGATCAGAGGGAGAGAGTATCGCGATGGTATTATAGATATTAAAAGAGCACGTTGTGGCACGGAAGTGGCGATTAAAACTGCAAGTTACATCGTACTCGCACGAGGCGAGATTATATCTCGCTCTCTGTACGTACATTACAAAAGCACACGTGCGCCAGATTCTAATTCGCGAAATAATAATAATGTAGTCGCCGTCGTGATTCCACGATAAACCCGTCGAAACGAACAAACGCTCGATGATGCGGGGGGGAATATCCAATGGGAGTACTTAACGTTACGAATGACACGTTAAATTTGCAGCGGCCACCATCGTCTGCAAAAGCGCGTGCATATTGTATAAACGTGCCGATCGTTTGATGCCTTTTATAAACCCGGTGCGAAATCGCGCGCGCGCAAGCGGTGGATTGTTAATTGCGCAGCGTTGGAGCACTTTCACGCACGCGTATTCCGACGAATCGCGAGAACAATCGTGGCTTGTTAATGCAACCGACATGGCGGTAATGAAGTATTATAATGACACTCCACGTGTTGTACCACCAATAAAAAGCCTCTCCCCCCCTGCCGACAGTGTCCTCTCGCATTCGCAATGTGCCGATGTTTTCCATACGTATCTGCGCTTTGAAACGTGTGTGGCAACGTAATCACGTTTACGCACTGTAATTAACACTTTCTGGATAATGGTCCATCCTACGATAGAGATAGTGGAAGATAATTTACTTAGTCAAAGTTAGTGTTAAGCGACCTTAAAGCATCTAGCCCTTAAACGAGGGAATATGGCTAGGAAGCAAGTTGTAAATATACACCATCATTCGCGTACATTACGACACAATGTAACTAAATTTCGTACTAAAATATCCAGTACATATCCAGTTTCATATCGAAACATATAATCGATCATGTTTCAAATTTCTTAACTCTTCAGTCTAATATTTTTTTATACAGTTCTATAACAACAATCGCAATTAATAGTTTTGTTCTTAATAGTTTTTTTGAATAATTATTCTCCTCATAAGCATGTTTTTCCATAAATCAATGTCCTTCTTTCTCTTCTTGCATATATAAGTAAATATGTCATTTAATTTCCTGATGCGTTTTTGTGTGCTATTTGGTAGCTAAAGAACACCATTATTGAGCATTCTGATATAATAATTAACGATCATTTCATAATACGAAGCACTGATAAAGATGAGTATTGCGATGATGACAACACGAACAGAATGATCATGATAGCAATGACGTGGAAACACGATAATTGTCAAGCATTATAATTACTTAGCGCGCAAGAGAGGAAAGGGGAACCTTGCCTTTGCAAGAGAAAAAGGAAGAGCGACCGCGATTACACGGTAAATGATAAAAGAAATCGAGCGAATCGTATTGCGGATCGCTTAAAAGCTCGTTTATGCAAAATTAATGGTAATGTCCGGGGAAAGCCGGCGAACGTATCTGGTACTGGCGTTTTTCGCTTAATCGCGCCGGTCCGACCGGGTCGCGAGATTGCGTCTCTTCACGATACGAGAACCGCTTTAGGATATGACAATTCTTCAGCTTTAAGCACTCGACGAGAACATTTCACGATTCGCTCACTTACATAAAAAAGGATTTACGTGCCATTCTCTTGGCACGCAATCGTATCGTTCATTAAAATTTCATACTCCGTTAACAATTAATTTTTAAATCCACGAGAGCTAAATGGCAGAAAAATCTAGCACCAGCCTTGCATAAATAAAGATAGTTAATAAAAAAACGATCACCATAGTATCAAATGCAGAAATACAACGTTAGAAACGTTACGCAGCAATACGAGATTGAGCTTCCGCATGCATGATATTAATATAAACAGTAAAAAATTATGATCTCCTCGCACGGCTCGCAGTCGGCACGTAACACACACATAGCCGAGAGAAAGTTACGGACGCGTGGAAAGAAACCCATACGACGGGGATCGACGGTCCCGTTGTGCACGCCGCATAATGACTCGATTGTAAATCCATGCCCGTGCGTTGCATCATTCATGCGGCCCGAGGGCGAGAGAACGCCATATTTGGCCCCGTCTCATCCGAACCTCTCTCCGCAGGGAGGGCTATTTGTTCATTAATCTTATAACGCAACTTCCCCTCCGCCCCACTGAGTTGCGAGCGCATGAATTACCAATGCGCAGGCTACAGCGAGCACTGCGCGCTGCCCTTATCTTGCGCGAGTATGCACGATGAGAAGGATAGAGCAATATCCGCTTTGTAGGGACGTTTTGCCGCTCTATACGCAATATGATGAAAAATCACGAGAAAAATCAATGCGAAAGCAATTACAGTGCGTCCCGAGAAACACTACGGCATTATTTTTCGACAATAGATTCTTTGACGAGTGTTGCCTCTTTTGCAAACGTTTAAATTTTCAATATCTCGGTAATTAAGCTCCGAATTACATTTCCCCGTTAAAATACGAATCCACCAACAGTTAAAAGAGAAATCAGTTCGTATTATGTATTTACAATACATGGTCAGAATTCAGCGTCGAACATTTTCACGATCACGTAGGTCTCGAAATTGTTAGAAAAAAATACGATTCTAACTTTCTGTAAAAGAACGCGTTGTTAAAAAACGGTGCTTGCAGCTTTAGGCTGCTGCACGTGGACCACTAACAATGAGACAACGTGAATACAGGTAGTTAACAATACTAATAGGCGACAAAGAGACATTGTTTGATATCTTCTATTTACTGAGACAGCGCTGGCCAATTAGAGAGCACATGTTGTTCAATGACGTAAACGTACACTGTGCACAGCAGCATGCAATATTTCATTATTATGTTATCTAAATTAATAAAATAAATATGCAATATATACAGCATAAATATAGAGAAATATAGAGAAATATAGCAGAGAAACAACTAATTTTATTATAAGGCTTTTATAATAAATGATTTTTTTACTAATATTTAATATATTATATTATGTAATTATAAGAATATAATGGAAAATATTATATAATACATTGATTATATATTGATATAAATAAAACTTTTGAGTTTATGTGGCCATAATATGAAAGTAATACATAAATTGTGATCTTTCGAAAGAATTATTAAAATAATTTTTACCATAGCTTGCTTCTCGAAATTTTCTTGTCAATCAAAATATATCAAAATAATAGCAAGATAATAGAATTAATACAAAATTGTGAATTGTAGAGTTACAATGTTTTAACATCTAGGTTTATATCTCGTATCACTTTGACACATTTCAACATAATTAGTATCTTCAAACATAAATGTAGAACACGCAACTCGGATACATGCAACCGTAAGACTGTCCTACCGAAAGTAGGACGTGTGGAATGACCCTAGAGCCTAGACATTACGCAACCGCGCATTTGGAAGGCAAAACGTTCTGAAAGATTGCTCAACAAAAACAATATGACGTGCGAGTATTCGCCGTGAATTTAGGAATTATGATCGAATAACAATCTTTCCCTATTTTCCTAGCAGGAAATCAACTTGGAGATAAAGAAATCCATCGGATTTGAAAAAGGTGAGATATAAATGATTTCCTTGAGGAACAATTTCAAAAGCACAGAATACAGATACCTGCGAATTTTGCGAAGTACAGATTACTTTTCCATCACATATATTACGATAAGCTTCGAGAAACATTATGTAAAGTGATTCGGAGGGACTTATCCTAATGCAAACAACGTCTTGCAACGCAACGCGTTTTTTTGGCTCATTATGTTATCTATACGCAACAGATTACGAAAGTTCTTCTTTATGTCGAGCGACAGTAAATTAAAACACCTGCGTTTTGTCTTTTACGATGTAGACGAGCTGATAAAACCGTTGTAAAGCAACACGAAGTTTACTGAATGCTTACTTTTGCAAGCGCATAAACGACGACCTATTTTTCCAATAAGAGAAAGCCAACTGCCATAACGCTTATCGAAAATTCTCGCAGAATGGTCAAAGTGGGTCTCTAAAGTTCATTTTGAGTTTAAAAATGTTATCAATTTTATGCCATAAAATACGTACATTATTCAGTGATGCATACATAGTTTATACGAATCAGAATTTTATAATGTTAAGAACGTTAGTTTCTTCAAAGTAAATACAGTTAATATGGAAGAATGGTATGAATCAATAAACATAAATCTCGCACGTGATGCTATGCGACGGAGAATGTCACGTAAAAATGTACATTAGCATTCACCTGTCCAAAATATCTATCTAAAACGTCGTGTTGATTCTAAGCACGTTAACCACTCGTGTATCGTTATAGACATAATAAATTGCATTGCGATGCGCTGATAGAAGGTGATGCAAATATTTAATTAGTTATGTCTGTACACAGTAATCTACATGTATAATTACAAAGTATCATTATGCTCCTCTATTAGAAGCCAATTGATATCGCGCAGTACAATTCGATAAAAAGCTATTTCAAGCTAAACACGTGGCGGACAAGTGGCGACAAGAAACTAGTGACAACTGGCGCATATGTTCTAAGTGACGTTTCTAATCTAGAAATATGCGCGATAAATGGAAACGAGATAAGAACAACATCATGTGATTATGATATATCTATGTGTTTTTACATTTCCACAATTAAAGCAAATTACAAAATACGAAACAATTTCAATAACAGAAATGAAATACGTTCTCGCGTATACGAAAACATTTCGAGAAGCAGACTGTTATGAAAATCATTCTTTTCAAGAATCACAATTTTATTATTCTTCTTCTCATTGCTCATCTGTCGATGTCTCATTTACATAACAATTTTATTGCGATCACATTAGCAAAACAATGAGAAACAATGCAACATGCCACAAAGTACGCACACGGACAAAATTTCAATTTTAACGTGCTATTTCCATAGCATGCAGTTTTCCGTTCCGCGGAACCGCCACGATCTTCTCTTTTCACCTCCCGTTAGTGCTCCACGTATCGCGGCCGGTACGTGTGACAGTCGAAATTTATCTCGCAGGAACAGGGAGCGGCGTGCTAAAAGAGCCCAGGTATACGTTTGTGCGCGTACGCACGTGTGCCAGGAGCCCGGGTTCGTGCAGGTTGTGCGCGGCACATTTCGCCGACGAGACTTCGCCGAAGAACGCCACAATGAGAAGTGTGCCGGGTGTAACAAGGGCCCCTCACAATGGCGAAACGCGAAACGGCGTACGCGTCAGGCCGCTAAGTGCATTATGCCCTTCGGTAGGGTGAGAGGGCAAGAGGGGTACTGGCTACAACGAGCAAGTGGAGCGAGCGTGCACAACACAACGACAGCTACAGCGCAAAACGAGGGGGTGGCATTCTATAGAGTATAGACCTCCATGCGCTCGTCTTTCTCCCTTTTCTTTCCCTCCTCTCGCTTCTTTCAGCAGCGCTCCGCACTAGTACACACACGCACGCACGCAAGCGGAGCCAACGACAGCTGCACGCACGCACACGCCCGAGTCCATTCATGAAATTTATCAGAGTAATCGTTCGGTTACGCTGCAACGAGAGCGACCTGCGACAATGGCTGCTTCGTAGCGCGTTGTACATGATACGTCTACCAGGGTGTTACGCGCGACCCCCGAGCACGATGATTCTCCTCCGACTTCTCGAGGGAGACACTCTATTCAGCGCTTAACTGCCTTTTCAGAGACACCTTCCTTTAGCAAGCACCGACTTAACTACGCTCCGAGCTTTCCATCTCACGTTCACTGGTCGATAGTTTGATAACGGCGACTACCGAGTTTCATAGTTTCACCAGTCGCAGAACGACGTTCACTGTACGAGAAGTTGATGATAATTGAAGCATTTCTTATTGTCGAGGATAAGCGACAAAGATCGCGATTTGTACGATTGCAGCATTGGAATCTAATTCCGTTGCATCGAATTCAAAAGCGTGGATAGCAAACACAATATCCGGTAAAATTAAAAACCGATATAAAAACGATTTTGTGACAGACTAAACAGATTTGTTGAAGATATAATTGATTTGGTTTCTCTTGGAAATTGATGCACATGGTACTTCTCGGATACGCGTTTTCGAATTCAGTCAAGTTTTCAAAAATCAGACATTGGGATTTCGCTCGAACTATACATATATAGGGTGTCCCGGGTTTTAACCGACAAACTGCGGGAGCATATTCTACTAGTGGAAATAAGAAAAAATTCTTATATCGAGTTTGCTTAGAAATGCTTTATTACAAAGTTATAAACCAATATTGAAAAGAAATATCAGATAAGTAACAACGGATTTTTTCACAAAAATAAAAATTATCTACGCAATGATTTAGTGACGCATTTCAAAATGTCCTTGCACATCGATACAAGCTAGACATCGACGTAGTACAGAATTTGTTACAGTACGACATTCCTGAAAATTTTGTTGCATCTCAGTAACTGAATTAGTAATTCGTTGCTTTAAATCTATCTGGTACTCTCCTGTTAGGAAATCTACGTTGATACTCTCGTACGGCAGCTCGTGCATTTCCGTCACAGAATCCGTACACGAAATGAATATCAGTGTATTTCTCATTTGAAAACACTTTTGGCATTCTGATAGTAATTGCTAGTTCACACGACGATTGAAATCTAACAGCTACTGTTGTGAAAGCAACAATCATACTGAATCGTTTCAACATAGTGAACATGAATACATGTGAATACACATAACATAAACATCTTCGACCTTCCAAATTCTGCACTATGTTCCGTTGTTACTTATCTCATATTTCTTTTCAATATTGGTTTATAACTTTGTAATAAAGCATTTCTAAGCAAACTCGATATAAGAATTTTTTCTTATTTCCACTAGTAGAATATGCTCCCGCAGTTTGTCGGTTAAAACCCGGGACACCCTGTATACTCACGTTTCAAGATAATAGCAATAATATGCAAACGAACATTGGCGAGCGTGGCGCTTCAAATTGACGAAAACTGTATTGAATCTGACACGATATATCTCGCCGCGCGTGGTTTCGCGCGAACGGCTCGATCAATCGTGCGCATGGCCGAGCCAACTTCCGAAATCCAAAATGGTTCGTTCGCAATATAAAAAGGGGAACAGCTACCGACGAATCGCACGGCCAGAAACAAAACGGCCGCTGTCAATCCGTCATGCCGCAACAATGATCCCGCGCGTGACAATCCCCGCATCCGGTAGCGGTCAAATTCGACGAAGAACCGGGAGAACGCACAAGAGAAAGGGGAAAAGAGAGAAAGAGAAAGAGAGATAGAGAAAGAGGAAAACCGGATTATCTCACGGACGATCTACTGGATTTCGCAAACACCGAGGGCCTTATCCGTTATCCGTGGCCGCTCGTCGATCACGCTCGGCGAACCGGGAAACCGCGCGAAAGGCCGAGCGGCGCCGTTCCTCGATGCCGAAGCCATTTCGAGTGCGAATCGCGACAAAAGAACGGGACCAGCGTTAAAAAAATGCGCCAACATTCGAGAAACCGGTCAACACTCAAACGATTGAACGGAATTCTCTCTAATAGGGTTCTTTCTCGAAACGCGTGCAACATCATGCTTATACACATACATAGCATGAGAATCTATCTTGCTATCATTGACAACGGAGAACTTCCGTCATCCGCGACTCCTGCGAGAATGACGTGCATCGACGTTCCAATCCTTCGACTCACACCGGATTCGGTGGTATCCGCGATCGATCGTGCAGCCATACGCTCGATCACGAGGCTCGAGGAGACGGAACTGCGCGAAGAACCTTATCGACCGGAAGCTCCAACCGAATAAACCAGTCGCCGATTGCGTTCTCATGCGGAAAGCGCATTTACGCAATGCGCTCGCACGCGCGAGCGGCATGCGTCGCATTCGCGGAGGCCGCGTCGCAGCAACGAGCGAGGGTTGCGCGCGGACAACGCGCGCGATAGTCGGGGCATTGTAGAGAGAGTTCAATGCGCTTCGGCGACTACGACGGAAGTGGAAGAGGCTCGGGAGGGTACGGGGAAAGGGACAGGAGGGAGAGAAACAGAGGGGATGCGAAGGGGAGCGAGCGGGACGATGGCGGGCAACGGTGAATGCAACGATGCACCGCGTATGAATATGCACGATAAACGGGACAGAGTGTCGCGCGGAAGAGACTGAAACAATTCCGCGCGCCGGAACTGCGTTCCTTTGTGCCGCGCGGGGATCGTCAAAGGGATAGCGGGGATTAATAAAACAAAAAAAAGAAGAAAAAAGGAGAAAAAGGAATGAAAAATGGAAGAGCGAAGAGGAACGCGGGTCCGGGCGCGCGGCGCATAGTGATCGAGGGATTGGTTGGTCGGTCGGTCCATCAGTCCGTTGGTCAGCATAATCGATACGGGTTTATGCAGATGCAGACCGTTTCCGGCTGTCCGACAGATGTGCGCGCTTCAGCACACAGCGCGACCCAAATACCGCGGCACCGATATTCTAATCTTCGCCTCCCCCGTTCCCCCGCGCGCACGCCCGCACGGTTTATAATTACGCCTTCTGCCAATGACAGGGTAAAAACTACCGACCGTCTTATCGGCCAGGTTATCGCCATTTATATCCGCGTCGCGCCTGCTCGGCCGCGATCTTTTATAGCTCGCATTGCAAGCCAGTCTCGGGTGCCGCGTGACTCAACGGCTATAAAGTTATACGATCGTTCGCATTATGATATTGTTATCGCATCGAACTCTTAAATACCAATCCGATCCGGCATCAGCCGGGCACAAAGATTCAACTTTCTCTACTCGCTCGAATACATGTAACATCGCGCCGTCTGAACAAAGAGACTGCTCGCTTCGTTCGGTGCTTCCAACTTGGTAATCGCGTGCATTACTATATGCATTTACCATAGAGAGAGAGAGAGAGAGAGAGAGAGAGAGAGAGAGAGAGAGAGAGAGAGAGAGAGAGAGATCGATAACGCGATAATATTGAGACACGTCGCATTTGCGCCTCCGCATCTTCAATTATCGTAAAACGTCTGGTTCCGTTATTACGTTAACTCGGGGTATATTCCACTTCCTATATCCCGTATTCTACTTTTACATTTGATGTTATCTCGATGCAACTGCCTACTTTATAACTCTCCCCCTTTTTCTCGTGCTTACCGCAGAGAGTATACGCGTCAGGTGCACGGAGACGCGAGCAAGTAAGTGTCTTCTTCATCGGAGCACGAGGGTGGATCGGCCATTTCCCGAATACGCGTCCTTCGTCACCCGATACCGCGGCTGCGTTTTCAGTCTCTTATTTCCGTCTTGTACGCGCCGACTTCACGCCTGCCACCTCTACCTACCCATCTATCCAGCTACCATCCACTGCTCCAGCGGAGCTCTCTGATATTACTTGGACGCGTTGCATCTGCAGGGAGCGTGCACGCGGAGGCGTCGGAGTCGCGTTATATACGATTACGCGAGAGAGCACGACAAGCCATGGCACGGAGGACAGAAAGTCGATACTCCGGGAGAAGGATACGCGTCTCGGCGGCCCGTCCTCTCGTGGATCGACCGATATATCGGCGCTCCCGCGCCGGAGAACGTCGACCTAAGTTTGCCGATCGCGTTGCTACCTCGGGGGAGTTAATGGGCCAACCGCGATCGGTGGTACGAGAGCGAGATTAATTATCGGCTACGAGAGGAAGAGAGCGAGGGGAGAAGAGGAAGCACATTTTGGAGCCTCGGTGGTTTATAGAATTTTAGCCGCTATATATACATGGAGAGTCCCACGTAACGTTAAATGAAAAACGCGGAGCACATAGTTCGCCAGGAAGAAACAAATAATACGCGTTTGTGAACGAGGGTCTTCGCATTTTATTTATCGTCACGTCGTCATAATTTGGAGCTTTTTGCGCATTCTTTTCGAAGGTTTTGATGGACAGATTCAAAATTTTGCAAGGATGATTATTAATTTTCATTGAGCTCGAATAATATCGCTGATTTATTAAAGATTACCTTTGTGTGCGTGGAACAATAATGTTACGCGAATAATTTTAATACCCGTAATTATAGAAAATTACGATGAATATGTATTCGAGGTGCTGTAATCAATTGCTTATAATGAGAAGTGCAAATAAGATATTCAGATTTGCTCTCGATTGATATATAAAGTAACGGCGATAAACACCTACGTTACGAAACGGTGTATTTTTGCCAAAGGAATTTTTTTTAATTCTGCAGCGGAAATGCAAAGCAACAGCTGATCTCATTTAGCGATTATGCTGTTTACAGTGGTATGCTGATTAATAAGTAGCTAGCGTTCTAAAGGATGCATATATGCGTTAGCGTTCAGTGTTCATACATGCGCAAGTAGATTTATGCTAATCAAAATATGCAGGCCATTTATAAATCTACTTTCGCCATTCCTATGATAATTACAGTAATAATAGCAATGACGCCTATTGATGACTTATACTTAAAAACATGTCTAGAAAGAACGTGTACGAGATGTTACTAGATATCTGAAAATGCGTAATGCGTTCAGGGATATCGCATCAACAGTCAATGAATAACCATTAGCAAATAAATCATTGAGAAAAGCGATTTTCCCTTCAGCATATTCATTCATTTAAATATCGCATATCGCTCTTTCATCATTAAAAGTGCACCCGGTATTTTTCTCCTGATACTCTCAGCATACCATTCGATATCGGAGCGTGATAAATATCGTTTTTCTCCTTTCATACCTCATCCTGTTCACGCAAATTGCAGGCGTACACATGCAACACAATTCAGCGGCCAAGAAAAAAAAACAAATGGGAAATAAAAGAGCATACAAATGTGAATCAGGGGGATATCTGATACCTATCATCAGCAATGATCGTGCCATCAGCAATACGACATTCATCGCGGCAATGTGGCGTGTTTCGCGTGCGACGTAACGTCCAAACAAACGGCGTATGAAAGATAGCTCGCAATCGTCGTGGTTACGATACATTTTCAACGCGACACCTGTGTCATCGATCAGCCGTGTCGACTCGATTGAAACCAAATCGTTATCGGGATCGGCAGTCCTATGTTGGCGATCTCGCGTCGTCTTGCGGCGCGCGTTAAATAACCGCTATTAACATTCCATTTGCATGCGTAGCGAA
Organism: Ooceraea biroi; assembly: GCF_003672135.1. Classification (NCBI taxonomy): domain Eukaryota; kingdom Metazoa; phylum Arthropoda; class Insecta; order Hymenoptera; family Formicidae; genus Ooceraea; species Ooceraea biroi. Next base: position 8,452,821 of record NC_039506.1, read on the forward strand.
GCACGACTAAATGACAGATGGCCGTCTCATTAGTGTCATTGAACAGTCATCCGGCGGATATCGCAGCCTCGAGGAATCATCGGAAGGCGAGAAAAAATCACCGACTCCATGGTCGTTCCATTTTTCTTGCGTGTGCACGGCCGTCTGTAATCAATTCAGCCTTTAGCGGAATTAGCGACGAAAATAGCGACATCCTCGAGCCCAGACTGCAGAGTCGATCAATGAACGCTTTCTCCTTGCCTCGGCTCCTTATTGCCGAGGGCTATTTTTGCGAGAAGAGCATAACGGCCGCGTGCATGCACGTCATTGAGTACAATTGGCCGCATTGTCGTGGCGAGCACGCGGGACCACACGTCAGGCTGGTATATAACCGTGTCATCGACTAAGCCGTCTTTTAAAGGATCCCTGGAATTCCATAAGTGTATCTACATACGAGAAAATAAAAGAAAAAAGTACAGAGCGGCTTGTATGCGCACGAATAATCGGCCATTAGCTTATAAGAATACGTGAGAGTTCCTCGAAATTATTAAATAAAAAAGCTAAGATTCGGCGATACTTTGTATTATACATTTGCGTGCAAATCATCTTGCAAAGTATCTGTGCGGGAGTTGTTGCACGAACAGCAGGCGGCACGGAAAAAATTCAGCGTAAATTTTCTGGCACTATTTATTAAACTAATTAACTGAAACCATTAAAGGAGGAATGTTACGACGCAACTGCTGCACGTGCAAGATTACGTAGCTGCGTTCAACAGTTGACTTTATAACGGGAAGCATGCTGAAGGCGCGATGCTGCAGTAGGATGGTAAACCTCATGAACTCGTTGGGACAAGAAGATGTAAGATACAGGAAAAAAGTTACCAAAATTTACAGGAATTTCGCTTTCAGACGATATTACAAACATTAACATATTCATGGTTGACAAAACAAATCTTTAAAGCAGTAATAACTATACAAAAAAATCCCCTTCACACACAGAGGATTCAGATTATTGGCAATCCGATTTACATGCGACATTGTCGTCGCGTTTCACCAAGTCAAAATCTCAAATCCGATATGAATTCATCATATCGAGACGCAAATCTGACGATCCAAAGCATGAATTTCATTCGCTTCTTCCTATTCGATCGCGACAATGCAGCGATTTTCCAAGATTATGATACGCTGCACTATTGACCGTACTATTGACCGATAACGTGGGTGTTGTGCGATTATGCAATTTCACGATAAGTGACTGTCCCGCGGCACGAGAACGTGCCTCACGTCGTTCTACGTTCCTCGGGGATAGCGTGCATCGAATTAAATTCGTGGCGTGTAAGAAGCAGCACGATCGGGCGTCGCGAAGAAGCCGCGACTCCGCCGTAGGACTTTACGATTTCCCTGTATTACGAACTCGACTCGCTCCTTCGTACCAGTCTCACGCAAAGTCCTGAGCTCACCAGTGAATGCAATATAATCGAGTATCGCAGGAACCGCGTCACACACGACTCGTTTGCATCTGAAACGCGAGTCGCGAACGAAGCCGTGTTTCGCGCCGCGGCTTCATGCGCGACATCGATCGCGCAATCGCGTAAAATCGAGTCCAACTTATTCTCCTCGTGCGGAACGAGGATCGCGGGGGGGGGGGGCACCTCGTGGAATTGAATTATTCAATGGAATAATTCGACATTGGTGCACGGCACCCCGCCTCCGATAAACGGGATTTATCGCGGCCCAGGTGTGACCCGCCACGGCTTTACTATCTCGGTGGGAATGGATAATTTAGCTGGCTGATAGCACCGGGTAACGAGATTACGGTGCTGAGATCACGCCGGATCGGGGATCACGCCTGCTGGAAACCGGCAACTGGACTGCGGTGTGCTGCTGATGTTAGTTGGAGCGTAACATTAGCGTGCGTGACGATCTCTCTCTCTCTCTCTCCCTCGTCCGTAGAGATAAAAGATGCTAACAGCAGCAGCCTGACTTTTCAGTAACGGCGAATAACTGTGTTTAGCTACCTGGAGATCGCTGGAATAGCGTTGTTATGTGTCCGTATTGCGTGACAGCCGCAAATTGCAACAGTATACCCGGGTATCGGATGAGTGTAAACGAACGGGCAGAAAAGCCGGAAATTTCGCGTACGAACGCTCCCCTGAAAATGTTCGATACGCGTAAAATGCGCTTCGGGGAATAACGATTCACCCGAGCCGAATTTCGCGTATTACGGCCACGAGGACCGACCGGTCGCGTTTCCCGTGCTAATTAAAGTAGCACGTAATTGAAAAATTTCAGATAACGCACATGCCGGGTCAAACGGTCGCCCGTAAATCCATCGGTTTCACGTCAAGCGCCGTAATACGAGAGAGCAAATCGAATTATTCGCGGCGCATTGTTTTATTCGGATGAAATGAAATGATAAATCGATTGTAAGACACACGTACACGCACTCCTCCGGTGCCGGAATATTTATTAGACATAAATTAAATTATCGCCCCGCGTGCGAAATACGAAAATATTCGTCGAAAACAGATTTTAGCGCACGCGCGCGCGCGCAATACGCGGATCATAATTTATCTCCAGGCGCGACTACTGATCTCCAGGTGAGACTAATTTGAATCGATCCCACCGAAAGAGAGATAACACCCTCGGACAATTTAAACGATTTCAGGGCCAAGTTGAAACCGCACGGAACGAGATAACAAAAATAGACATGTGCCATCTGCCATGTTGCTTCTCTATCTGCTCCGAATGCGGAAACATCGCGTCCACCATCTGCTTTTGCATATGTTTCATCCACTTTGTCCCCTAAGGCTAAGGGTAAGGGTAGAACAGACATCTCTACCTGCCTGGAAAGTCCGATCGCGGGACACCAAAATGACCACCATCAGCGCGAAATAATAAATGACTTTATCCAAATAAATCGCACTCGCGAGTCCGATTGCGTGGGCCAGCGCGATGCAAATCCTCGTACTGAAATCCAGCCAAGATCCTTCCAACCCTTCCCCGTCATCCTGTTTTATTTATCCGTCCTTACTTTGCCGTTCTTTTATTTACAACCTTGGCCAAATCGGCTTCTGCCGCCGCGGTGCCGACTCTCTGACCTCCCGTTTAAGAGGACTCCCGCCTCGCGTGAAATATTCACGATCGCGTCTTTTGCACCTAGACACAGGTGTCCTAAAAAATACATACACTGCAGGTGGACGAGGGGAAGCGACAAAGGAGAATCGGGTCACCGAGCGAAAACGGCGAATTAACCTTTTGCCTATCGTTCAACTCGACCTCGGTAGAGAACACACGATGCCGCGGCTCTAAATTTGAAATCTGGACCGCGCGATTAATCCTCGGCGGCTAACAATAACAGCAGTAACGTCTCCGATCGGAGAGATAGCGTCGCTACTAATGTGATCGGTGAGGCGACATGACATTTCAAGCAACGTCGTCAGCTGATGGAATTATTTCCATACATGACCAGTCGGCCTCCTCTTTTTAACCCGGTCATGTTTCTTAACCTCGGGGATAAATGTGTACTTCGATGCACGTGGCTTATCTATGTCGATGTCGATGTACCCCGCGTGATCGATATTAAATGTATCTGCGTCACGTAATACAAGCACTTCCAGCTTGTACCCTGACATTCATGTCTGATATAGCCAGCTAAATATAATTGGATATATCGGAATTTGAAAATATTTTGAAAAATCGTATAAAAGATACATGTCGTTCTTAAAATATGCTCTGATGTGTTAAAAATGTTAAGCAAGACACACACACACACACACATATAAATTTAAGAAATATATTCAAATAGCGACTGAATCATGGACATTCGTAGGTAGCCGGTTATTCCGGAGGATTGACTACAAAAAGAGGGATGGAAAGAAGATTATTTGTAAAACATTCTGAAACTGCAGTAACTGGAATAAAATTATTTAGCAGATGGTATCGCAATATCGCACGGGTCTAAGAAGAACATAATTTTCCATTGAAGCTCTCATAGCGCGAACGCTAGTGTGTTAATTATAACGATGCATTTCGCTGTGTGAGCGAGCATTACTGCACCGGAATATTTCAACGGCGGGTTACTGACTGCGTTGTTGAAAATGCTGTAAACGTTGAAGCTTGCGCTCGGGGCTACCGCGCGGTAAACAAAGCTGCGCCGTTGTAATTGGAATTGCAACGATCGCGGGTCGGGCGTCGTTTTAATATGATTCGACATTCGACCGTCCGTAATTATTCCGCATACTACGTAACTTGTATTTGCCGGTACTTTCGATAAAACGAGATACGATGCTCAAACCCAATTTTTAATAGAACAATGCACGCGCTGCCGGTGACGGTAAAACCGATATATCCTTTTATATGTAATAATCCGTATCTCTATCTGTCGACTTACTTCCCACAACGGAATTATTCGATCAACTTAGAAAAACTCGAGATATTGCGGGAATAATAGTTTTCTATTAAAAAAGTACCTCTCTTATCTGATTATACAAAACTCCTACTTATTTTCCTAGCACATCTAATTATTTCCTTATAAAATGGTAAAACGAAGTATACACCCGCCTTGGAAAAAATCCAAGGAAAAATGTACACTCACATATATTTTTCCAGTAAGTCAGGCGACTTACGACAACCGCCGCGGTTCTCTTGCGCTTTACCGTTCGTCGAAATAAATATCTTGCCACTCGCGTTTTTCACTGCGGGACAGAACATTTTCAGTCTGACTTGGTTGCTCTCTCACGAGACGACGGACAATTTACTGCCGTTATGCGACCTCGCGCTATATCGTAGCGTAAAAACCCGGCGTTTTTCCGCAACGCGCGATGCGTGGAAAAAGTCCTCGGCGACGAAGCTTAGCAAGGACGAAAACCTTTGGTCTCCCGGTTGCTTCTCGCCTTCTCGAACCGTCAACAGCCGTCAAAACGATTTCGCGCCGAATCAAAAGCGTCGGTTGCAGCGACGGTATCCCGAGATTCGGCAAAGGGTAGAGGGTGCGCGAAAGGGGGAAGTGATGGGCGAAGTTTGTGCGCGCGTAGCACTCGTCGAGCACTATCCGCTAACCGTACTTGCCGATAGCAACGCGAGGCAAAATTTCAAGGCGCGTTAAGGAGGGCGTTAAGATATTAAATCCGAGAGCTACGTCGGGCTTCGGGTTCCCAACTAATTATGGAGTTGAGTGCAACCTTAAACCCACCCTCGTCCGCCCCATGTCGCCCCGAACCACTCCACCGCTCCAACGCGGACCTACCGCCAGCCAGACACCCTCCGAGGCCCCCTCCTGACCCGCAATTGATTTAAGACTTCACCGGCAGCTGTGCGGATGCGAAATTGGACGGGAAATTTGCCTACCTTAGCTGCGCCCGTGCAGTCCGTTTCTGTCGAGTGGTGGTGGTGGTGCAGAGTGGAAGCGAGAATATGGGAATATCCGGCTTAACATGTCCGAAGAGAATCTCTTGGCTCACGATAGAGTCGCGTGTATATCTTTCAGTCATGCAACGAACGTGATGGTTCAATTGATTTACCTGCAACAGAAAGAAATCAAAATTGTATTAATATTATTAATAGATATTAATAAGCAGATATTACATTAATAAACAGCAAACAGTAAAGAGCAAAATATTACACATTATACGTAATCAGCCGATTTTAAATAATTCTACTTCGAATGAGGGTAAAACAGTACATTGTAGCAAACGGTACCTAAGTATCGCAGGCAAGGAAATAATACGACGATGCGTCCTCTCGTATGAATAATATTATATTTTGCGAATATACATATGCGTTAAAACACAACGTGAGTTTATTTCTGGCCGCAATGGCGACGTGATAATTTATTGTAATAACGTGGACAGTAATGAAAGCGCGACAGGACAGGCGAGACTCCACAGCTCAGCGACGATTTATAAGGTATTACGTGCTCTAATGACCGGTTTAGGTAAATGACCCGAATTCCTTAGTAGCTCTCCAACGCGAGACGGACCTACGGTATGAGCGCCCACCGGATTAACTTCCGCCCGGTCGTTCCAATTATCCGGTGCGTTCTAATGATCTGAACGATCGCGCGACCACGACTGGACGTGCCGGCCCACATTAGCGTAGGTCAGCGATGGTAGACTACGTCCATCGTCCTCTCACAAACCCTCCAGCTTGTCCACGCTGGAAAAAAGAAACGAGGGACCGTAATTTCATGAAAGCTTTCCTGGATAATGGAATTCTCTTAGGATTCTCTAAGTTTTCCTGTCTTTCTCTCTATTTCCCTTCTCGATGTCAAGTTTATCTGACTGATGTGTATACTTGTACATATTCTCCACTGACTTAGTCTTTCCAAAACACGATTCTTGTGAGAAGTAGTTGCACACATCACTGTTAAGGCGTCTTTCAAGGCTCCTTTGGTGTGAACATTGATCGACCGGATAAGCGAAGAAACGGTCCAATGAAACGAGTAATTGAATCAAAGAATACTGTGTTGCGTAACGTCAATGTGTTTCCTCGATATCTTATCGTAGAGTATAGTAATCTAGATATATTAACGCCATGGTGATAAATCGAAACGATTTATTCGCAATCATGGTGTGATCTTTCCTCTTTATCGGTATCTTCATAATTCGAGATAATCATTAATTAGCTAAGTAGTACCGGCTATTAAAATTTTTTGCTGATGACGAGATTTTCTAAAACAATGTGCGGAATGAATAACAAATAGCAAATTTAATTGTTTAAATAAGAATAAATATGTCTTTGTGATACGATTTTTAAAAGCTTCGATTCTTCAATTATATGATAGACTACAAAATTCTCATACAATGTGAGAAGCTTTGAATAAACCAAAAAGTGAGCGTATGTAAACTATAAATCCTACAATTGGCCTATAAAGTGATTTATGTAGCTCATAAAAGTATCTCGACGTTATTTATACTATAATACGCGGACTTACAATAGATTTACGCATACGTAGACCACTCTTTCATTGAAGATTTCCTTTCCCGGAAAATCATTTGTTCGGGAAAGGCAGAATTACACGTGCGCAAAAACGGGAAACCGGAAAGGATCGGGTAAACTGCGCGTGTGTATATTGTAAAAAGAGAAAACGGATTCGCGTGCGTTTCCACCACCCGTAACGACAATAGTGGAGCCATTCGGGAAATATTTGACAAAGGGACGTTTCAGAGGGAAAAAGATCCAGTGCGATACGAAGTTGCTGACGCGCAATGTGCACCGCGCTTGGAAAAATTATCGGAATGTTCTCATAGATTCTGAATTCTTATCGCGTGGAATGCAAAATAAATAAATGGAAGATAAAGTTAAGAGCGCAGCGGAGGAGAGAAACGGCGAGAGAGAGAGAGAGAGAGGCATGAGTATATCAGTTTGTTGGCTATGGCTGTTACACGCTGCGCCAGCACACGCTTTTAAGCCAAGCACGCCGAAGTGTGGTGGAATGCGCTAAAGTCCGCCAAATTACGATACGGTACGCCAAAGTAACTGTGGCACCCTGATGGCAACCGAAGTAAACGAGATTAAGGTTGCCGAAGTACGCTAGAGCGCTTTATTAGAGTAGGTCAAACTACCCTGAATTGGCTCTCCCCGACCCTGCCCACTCCGACTCGTTGTAGCTTATTCTGCGTGTATTTGTGCATGGATCATATTATTTGCGAATTTCCGCCATCCAATGCGGAAATCATGTTGCTGGTAATGCTCGATCGTGGCGACGTTTTTTTCTCGTAAGTGATCTTAACTAAGCTTGGCGTATTAAAAGGTCTCGTTAAAACTTGCGGCCCAGCAATAAAAATACCTCGACATCGATCATCATCAACGGGCCGAAACTTCGTACAAGTCCACTTCATTATTCAGCCGAGTCGGAATCGTGACGCAAGGTATGCCGATCGAGGCGAGTCGAGGGAACTCGCGCACAAATGTTTAGCCGGCGATCGACACAACGGGCTTCGCCTATAAAAGGTGGCGGCGCCGGTAACGTACTGCCGCGCGGCTTCGGAGCCATTTGTAAAATGTCCCTCGCCGATTCCGCAATTTTAAGAGACGTATCGGTCTCGTTTACCGTGCGCGCTGTATTTTACGACTGCTCCCACTTCCCGCGCAAAGTGCTCCTCGCCGCAGCCGATATATTTCATGCAGATGTTGCCCGAAAGTAATCGAGGTAACTCGATACGGAGACCCCACCCTTAAACGAAGGAACTTTTCGAGACCTTCGCCGGGCGTAGTAACGATCTTTCTTAGAAATCGTCCCTCGTATCCTCCGTCGCCGTCCTGCAACACGAAGGGTGAAGCATCGATCGTTTGCAACGATCCACTCGTCCGGCGAGGAATACCGACGATCCGAGAAAATTACAAGGCAGAACGGAACAAGGGACTACGGGTTAGTCGTATATCCGAGTTTTATGTATTTCCGGACGACATATCGTGCAACAACGAGGACGAAAGATTGCCCGTCTCATAGGAGTTGTAACGTAGCGCGAAAAATAAAACTGTCACTGATCCACGGTAATGGTCGTCACCCGATTCCAGTTTCAGAAACGCTAAAACGCGCGAGTCATACGGTATCCGTAAACTATCAGTCATTTGTACGAGAAATCGATTATTTGACTCAAAAACTATTAAATTATATTATAATTATTATAACATAACTATTATATTATAAAATATAAGAAAGAATGAGCAAAACGTGATTGATTAACTAAAATCTAAAACATCAATCGTAAGCATTAAATATTCCTCTCATAAAATTTCGCTCAACAATAGTTCACTACCGTTTTTCACGATCTATTATCTCACAAGCTCGTTTCCTTTCCGCCTGTTTCGATCCTAATCCAGAGCTGGTTTCGCGTGCGCGTAAATACCGACCTCCCCGTGCGCGCACGGCAAATCATGTGCACGCGTGCACGCGTTCGTGCTTACTGCAATGAAATCGATACGAGTTCTTTCGACGAGTTCCTTCGAGGCAGTCTAGGGAAGCACGAGGGCCACCCTCCACCGAAGGGTAGTTACCAAAGGGTAGTCACGCTGCCATATAAATGACGCTCGTTTGCAAGATGGTCTATGCACTTGTGTGAGTAAACGATCATGTGTATTTCTGACTCCATGTTTTGTGTTAAGGTACGCCTCACATTTCAACTACAGAAAATTTGCCAATTGACCCTAAGCTTGGTGATCTAATCTGTAAACATATGTACGTAAAATGTCAGCTTTTACTTACTTGCTTTATCTGAAGAAGACCTTGTTATTGACAAAGCGATTCTCTTTTAACTGTTAAAGTTTCGAACAATTACGAAACTTACGATACTAAGAAAATCGATTGCTCCAGCTGATGTGCATCGATTTTATAATACGTACCGTCGACATGTACAATTTCCGTGCAAGGAATGCGTTGCAGAAACTTTGCCGTAACAGCCGAGCAAATATTGACGTAACGCAATCGCGCAATCTTCTTTTCTTCCTGCTTACTAGATAAATCTTTTTCCTTTTATCGTGGAAAAGTAAAATTATCGCGAATTTTATAATGCGCACGGTGATAATGGATTGTGTAACTTTCCGCGTTATATCACGTACCATTCAGACGTCGTAGAAAGATTTGCATGACCGTTAATCGTGCAGAGGTGCGTTCTCCGGCAGTGGTAACGTGACGATGATTTATCGGCGTCGTTCTTACATCGATGCCGTTAAAGTTACACGATAGGAATTCGTCGAGCGGCGACGAATGCTGTGCTCCACGACGTGGCGTAAATCAGTGACACGATGCGGGAAATATTAATGACTTGGGATACAAAGTCCCCTCAAGCGCGCGCGGCTTGCCAGCCGCAGATACTGGATAATCTAACCTCTTGTTTTCCTTTACGCGCGTAGTCTTGCCGCGTTTCATCAATGAATCATCGCGTCTACGCGGAATTAACGTGCGCCGGAATCTCGGGATCGTCTGAATGAATCTCGAAAGTTCGTAAACCTCCGATCGTTATCCCGCTCATAAACATACGCGCTTTCGAGAAACGTTCGGAGCATGAATAACGCGCGCGGAATTTACATCGCGAGCCGAACCTTTGAGCGCGCGCACACGGTTAAAACTAAAACTATTTTCGAGCGGAGTGAATGTGTGCGTTATTTGCTTAGATAATCAATGTTTATTAAGCTCACGCGGCCATTATGAACGTGAGCTTGAAAAAAGCATGTGTGTGCGCGTTAAAGATATTTATGTAATAATTCTAAGTGACAAGCATGCGAACTTACAGCTGTGTTTACACCAAACGTAAAAATGGCGACTGGATACCGCGGGCGTGTGCCCTCCGCGCGGTACTCTCCGGTGTTTTCCTTCTTTCGGGAACGGCGCGGGCAAGGAAATACTCGTTTTACAAAACTTGTTTATTCACACGCGACACTTTGGCGAACGAACCAGCTAACAATAGACTTTATCCACGCTTATAAAAATGACTTGTGCTCGTTACCAGAATCGAGTTGGTCGCACGCATCTGCTCGCGGCTCGCGACGCTCGTGCGAGAAGAAGCACGGAAGGAAACGAACGCGGCCGAAACGGTACGGGAGTGGCCGAACGATCACGGGAGCGTCCGAACGGAGGATACATTATAACGAACGCGAATGGGCGCGAAACTTTTGGCGCGGACGGTGCATTTAAAATAACCAGAAAATAAAGAACGGACATATATATATATATAGCCTTAACAACAGCGAATGGTATTCCAGTCTTTAAATTGTATAATTGAAATGCAACAATAAGCATGTAATAAGAAAGACGATTGTAATAATACATAGAATTTAGAATTTGATTACTATTATTTATTACTATTATTGTAATTACGACGTAAGAATATAAAAATGAAATATAAAATTATACTCGATGCGTTCCCTTGATATTTTCGATTTTTCATACTTTTCCTCTCGGATAGGCCTCTCGCGACAGTTGGAAGAAAAACAGCTTCTATCAAAATTACTTCCTGCAATACATCTTGTTGCGCGCATGACTGTACTGTTAACAACTGCTTTTCTCTCATGAGCACAATGAGCAGCCGGGAAGGAGCAAAGAGAAAAAAGCTCGTCACGATGGTCGTTGCGACACACAAAGCGGAGGTCGATTAAATTATCGCCTCGGAACGACTCGTGTCGGCAACGAGGCGATTACACGCGCGCGTATAATTAGCTCTATCGACGAAGGAAGCGCATTCTTGTGGGATGACACGTTCCCCCTGTGCGGGAGAAGCATAAACGCCGCGGTTTTGTTTCGCGCGCAAACGTTCGCACGATAACAGAGTACACCGAGCGAGCGTCTGGTAAGCATGGAGGATTGCTAACAAACTTCGATGTTAGAAAACATCGCCGTTATTGCTCCGATGCTCTGCCGAGGCATGAACGTTTACTTAACGATATTAAAAGTGGTATCGAGATATATTTCAATAAATCAATTGATAAATAATATTTTAACAAAAACGTATCAAAGTTCAAAAAACTTTACATAGTTCTCACAAAAATTCATAAATACCCGAGTCGAAATTTTAGTTCTACATTGAATCTCGAATTCTTCATTTGAGGCGTTATTCAGCGTCTATTTAGCTACTACTTTAACACTAAAATATGTCTGAAATTTCCTTTTTTGCCGCTAGAGCGTCAAAGCAGGTTACGATCAAGATTATAGCCGAATGTTGCAGGGTCAAAATAGCATCTTAACATCTGTTTGTAGGAGTTTGAGTTTCAATGTAAGAGTTCTGGGTTCTATTTTCCTAAAAGTAGGTTCGTACGACTGCTAAAAGCATTAAAGTAGGCGCAAAATTTCGACTCGGGTAAATATCAATAAAAATTATAGACTATAAATTAATTATAAATTAATTATAAATTAATTATATTGTACATTACACTGATAAATTATGGAGGGTTCAAGAGAGCCACTTTTTAATAATCTGTTATGTATTATTAGAGAAAGTTAATAGGAGCTTGTTGATATCGATATATCTCGTTTGCTATGATGCATGTCAACATGATCTTACATCGTGGAAATATTTATTAAAACGAAATTTTATATATACTTGTAAAACGATCGTGTCTGATAAAAGCCTCAATTTTATTTCGCATGGCATGTCGCGCGCGCGAACATCTGTCGGCGCCGCGCACAATGAGAGAACTATCGAAAAGCGCGAGCGCAGACGCTATCGTGGAAGACCGCTTTTATGCGAGCTTTACGTAATCCATCGCGTGCGAGCAATAGCTCCAATAGGATGCGCCAGTTAGGTGTTTACATCGGTCGATGCGTAACGACGAAACATATGATGTACGCGCGCCCACGCGCTCATCTCAAGCCGAAGCGTACAAATAGGGATGGGGAAAGATCGGCGACGATACGCCGATTAAATGACACGCTTTTCCCATGTCGTAATTCTATTAATCTCGTCGTGGAATTTTCCCGATGCTGCTTCCTGAGAACCGCGCGCTTGCTTGCGTTACACTCGATGTGACCCGCATAAGTTCGCGCGATTACACCGTTAATTATTCATGACGATCCCCTTGAGTTTAACGAACGTGCAGCCAACTTTTTAGAGAGTCATCGTTATCGCGTGGAATCTTAAAACGTTGACTCATAAAAGCTTCAAGATATGAATTCCGGAAGAGCTTTGCCTTCGGCATGTCGATTTCTCACGCGGAGTTCCAAATTGCACAAAATTTCAAGTTGATTTTCCTACAAAAAAATCTCCAGCAGTTTTCCGATTCGGCTGATCTCTTCATGATTATTCTGTGTCGCTTTGATCCGATCAATCGATCGACGTGACGACAAAACGGAATGTCGAGCGTACTCGGGAAGGCCCCGAGGGCTCACGCGGTCCTTACATGCCGTCTCGCGAGACGCACGCGGCAAACCACCTTTCTCATTGCGCTTACGTAAGTGCGCGTATACGCGCACAAATGCCGCCAATGCCAAGCCAGGTATTTACACGGTACGCCGCGTAGAGACTTAACGCATTCCGCCGGCGTTCGCACACCCACGCACGTATGTGCAACGCAACGCACCGTATCCTCCTCGCCCTCTCCCCGCAGCCGTCCCTTGCACTTTCCGCACACACATGCGCTCGCTCGCTTGCACGCTCGTAGCTGGGCCCGTGGGACACGAAAGAGAGCAAGCGTTTCGCCTCGCTTGCTGTACGGGATGTTACAATGAGCGTGACGTCACTTCCGGAATATCCGGCACGGATCGTGAGGAGGAAGTTAGGTCGGTAGGTTGGTAGGTGGCCAGATGGATCGGTTGCGCCGGTCGCCGAGCTTGAGGCTCATATACGGGGTGTCCCAGAATCACTAAACACGGTTTTTCACTATCGACTTGAGTTTGGAGTCAATTTTCCTTTAATAGAGTAAATTACGTTTCTTGTAATTTTTTGTCTTTGATTATAAACATTTTGAGAGAGAGAGAGAGAGAGAGAGAGAGAGACTTCGATCTTTATTCGAATTAAAACCAATTAAAATTAACAGGAAAACAAAAGGTTTGTTAATTATCTACATTCTACATCGTCAAATCTCAATTAATCAAAATTATCGATGATCACCATTAAAATAAACGCGGCATTTCTGCGCGTTATCCGATATTTGTAATCGAAAAGATATCCGTAACAGTATGGCCGTATGAGCGCTTGATAAAGGAAAGGACTATCGTGATAATCGTTCCGACGTCCCAATGTCGCTGTCGTTAACGGTACAGTACGGTACATTTTATTACGTAACGACCGTGTTGTATGCGAGGTGTTTACGACTCCGCAAGGTTCTGCCCGGTGTTGGGTAAGACCCACGTAACTCGTGAGCGGCCGCGAGCGAAAGTACGATGTCAAAAGGTGTGCACCGTGTGCAAGGTTACAGGAAGTATATCGCGGGAAAAATCTTCTCCATTAACAATGCTGCAGCATAATTCTACGACGATAATTTCCGTGAGATAAGGCGACTTTTACGTGCCAGTTGTCAGCGTGGAAGTATTTCCAACCTTCAGACGAAAAGATGCGATAAAATAATAACTCCATTTATAAAGAAATACACTAACTCACCGTTCAGAGCAACAGTCGCTTTGTCCATATCATCATCATTGAATGAGACCATTGAATGAGTCCCAAACCAAAAAGAAAAGTTTTAGAAAACTGTTAGGACATACGTTGCCCAAGAGAAAGAAATATCTGCATCTTTCACGCGGAAAACGCACGATCCGAGCAACATGTCCGAAACGGTCGTCCATCCAAGTCACAAACGATCCTTTGCTGCCCCTCGCCGGAAATTACGAAACGACGTTACTTTCCGCGCTTCCGTCGACGTAATGCAAATACGAATCTTGTCGACACCATGCCCATTTCCGTGGATTAGGAGGAGACCGACGTACGTGGCGAGGGGCTCGGGAATCGAAAGAGGGATATCCGTCCGCTTAACCGAACGGCACTTGGTGCGGCGGTGGAACGGCGGATCGAAACTCTTGGCGCTGGGATTAAAGTAAGCATCGATCGGAACGGCGGGAATTACCCGCCTCCAACAGGAATTACGGAATCAAATGGAAGCGGCAGGGACAGGCCGGAGAGATATCCATATAATTCTATCGTAGTCGGATGAAGGAACGTTGAAGTATCCGAGAACTCCGTATTAAATTGTTCTCTCATTTATCCGCCCATTGAACTTTTATTCGCGTCTTTTGTCGGAATCACATGGCGTATTTTCGCGAGAATATCATCGAGTTCCATCTGATGGGTAAGTAGCCGGGAAATTTTCATGCTCGACAGTCGAGGTTTGCAGAAGTTCCGCCACGTTTCGATCTTCTCTTGATTAGACAAATTGATACTTCGATGAATAATTCGATTAATAGTGCGTGTGTCACCCTCAGTGGCGTTCATCAGACACGTCAAATGCGATAAAAAGTGCGGTGTATTTACAACCGTAAAGTTATATCGATAATCCCCGCGGCGCAGGTAATCCGCGGACTCCGGCAAGAAAGTTTTAACGATTTCACCGGCGGGCAAAAATTTCTGGCGGGATATGAGAAATCGCCGCAACTTCTCCAGCCCGCTCTAAATTGCCCGGCGCGTTATGAATGATCGACAGCATTCTCGAGATCCTGCGAGGGACTTTGAGGAACAAAGTCCGCAAGCGTATTCATCTTGGACGCGTATCTCCGTCCAAACACACGTGAAGCAATTTCTTTTCCGTAGCTACGGCGGTGTACGAGAGACTTGGGAAACTCGACGAGCGATCCTCGGACACCGAAAAATATTCGAGTCGCCTAAAATTTGCAGGATAACAATCTGCAGGCACAAGTGCCATCCCTGCCGGGACGGAAAACTCACTTTAGTATTCGGTGACGAATCCACGAATCCGAAACCAATGCAAAATGTACGATTCTGTCCGGCGCGTCTTGTGCATGTAGTTGTTAGCGGACCTCCGAAATGCACGAGAGATTTCGTTCAAGCTTTCATAAAAGTGGCGACAACCTCACGGTGACTGAATTTGTTGCTGAGGTAGACTGCCAAAGCTTGTAGCGACTTGCAATCGCCTCAGTCCACAGAATAATACTTTGATAAGCATCAAATGTTCTTTCCATTCTTTTTTTACGTCTTGCTCTCGTTCTCGACGTTTTGTGTGTGTGAAGCTGGCGTATCATTTCGCGGAAAATCATTACTTATTGAGAGTTCTGGCTCCCTTTTTAATAGTTCTAGAGTTCCTGAGAGGTTAAACACATAGTTCTGGCCATTAAAGCGAAAAAATCGCATAGTGCAAAGTGAGACGCCAACTTCACGCAGCGTCTCACTTTGTCCTGCGACAGTTTCCGCCATAATTCCGGCTAGATTTTAAAAGATCTACAGTTCTACATGAGTTCTAGAAAGAGTTCTAGCGAAAAACATTTTTTTTTCATCTTTTTATAATTATTAAAGCTAAAAAATGTTTAAGGGAATGACGACTGGTTAATTTCAGAGAGTACTGTGTTTTATGAAATATTTCTCGTGTAGTTCTGAACATATTTAACCATTTTCTAAAGAGTTCTGAATGCAAACATTAACAATTATTTAATAAAAAATTTTTATCGTCCGAGAAAGACGTATCTACGGAAATATATGTGAGACGCTGGTCGATTTTCGAGAGTTCTGTGAAGACTAAAATATTTCTCGTATAGTTCTGAACGTATTTAAGCGTAGTCCAAAGAGTTCTGACCTCAAACATTAACAATTATTTAATAAAATATTTTAATCGTCCGAGAAAGACGTATCTACGGAGATATATGTGAGACGCTGGTCGATTTTCGAGAGTTCTGTGAAGACTAAAATATTTCTCGTATAGTTCTGAACGTATTTAAGCGTAGTCCAAAGAGTTCCGACCGCAAACATTAACAATTATTTAATAAAAAATTTTTATCGTCCGAGAAAGACGGATATACAGAGATATGGGTGAGACGCTGGTCGGTTTTCGAGAGTTCTGTGAAGATTAAAATATTTCTCGTATAGTTTTGAACGTATTTAAGCGTAGTCCAAAGAGTTCTGACCTCAAACATTAACAATTATTTAATAAAAAATTTTAATCGTCCGAGAAAGACGTATCTACGGAGATATATGTGAGACGCTGGTCGATTTTCGAGAGTTCTGCTTATTCTAAAACAGTTCTCGTATAGTTCCGGACATGTACAATGCCTTTCCAAAGAGTTCTGATAGGAACAACGATTAGAAAATTTTTTTAAAACTTATTTCGCCCAAAGAGTGGACGTTTTCGACTTTACCAGTGAGACGCTGGTTGATTTTCGAGAGTTCTGCTTATTCTAAAACAGTTTTCGTATAGTTCGTGACATGTACAATGCTTTTCCAAAAAGTTCTGACAGGAACAACGATTAGAAAATTTTTTTAAAACTTATTTCGCCCAAAGAGTGGACGTTTTCGACTTTACCAGTGAGACGCTGGTTGATTTTCGAGAGTTCTGCTTATTCTAAAACAGTTCTCGTATAGTTTCAATCAGCAAGGTGTAATCTCATAAAAAGATATTTCTTAAAGATATTTTATCTCTTAGTGGAAAATTCAAAATCAAAAACCACGTTTGTCACAGGCTGTTCAACATTCAGTTAAGAGGCATCACGGCGCTCTTCAGACTTTTCCTTGGAAAGAAGAATCCTCTGCGCCAAAGAGTGGACTCCTGTCAGTATCAGACGGATCAACTGTTCCTTGGAACACTGTCATTTACTATTTTCTTGTTCCTAATGCCGACGACGTGGGTGTATTACACAGTATTTACACTGGTAAAACGATGTCCGCTTTACATTCCACTCTGTTTTATTTTCTACTTAATTAATTAATTAATTAATCGTAATAATATTTATAATTCGCAGCTCAGGCTAGCATCCATTGGATTCGGTGGCTTTCTGACCAGATTGAAGTTTTACCTACAAGTCGTGCCAATTTATACATTGTGGAAGTGGCTTTTACGATCTTACAGCACCTGCAGTAAGTAATGAAATACTTAGGTTAGGTTACATTTGATTGATTTTATTGGCCTAGTGCGCCTTGTGCGCAATTGCACTGTGGGCAAGTGTGTTGCAATATTTTTTAGCCCCCCCCCCCCCAAAAACGTAGGTCTGGCTACGCCACTGCCTTCCACGTTTTCTACAAATTCTTTCATTTTCTTATGAAGCATACTATTGCACATCTCTGCCTGTCTTCTGGCAGTAATAGCTTTCTCATATGCTGCCTGTTTTACAACAATACATTTTAATAAATTAGATTAAGTACGAGACTTTCGTATCAATTGCCCACAGTGTCGGCTCTTCATCTTCGCGGTCCTTATATCCTCAGCCGGGGGAAATTTTAATTACGAGTAACGATCCGCGAATTCGCCCTCTATCGTTGTTTTGTGATAGAATAAGGTGTTATCTCGCGTATCGGGGATGTTTGTGATTACGCCTCGCTCCGCATAGTGGTCGACTGACTGCCGGTTGTTAGGCGCCGAGTCGCCACACACTCCAATAGAGTGACTTCATTCACTTTAAGATAAAAAGTGAAGAGTTTCACTCTTAGGGCGGATTCACACCTTGGCAGAATAGCAGAAAGCAGAAAAACAGAAGCCAATCAGAACTTGACAAAACGTGACATGTGCAATGCCTTTCCAAAGAGTTCTGATAGGAACAACGAGTAGAACATTTTTTAAAAAATTATTTCACCCAAAGAGTGGACGTTTTCGACTTTACCAGTGAGACGCTGGTTGATTTTCGAGAGTTCTGCTTATTCTAAAACAGTTCTCGTATAGTTCGGGACATGTGCAATGCCTTTCCAAAGAGTTCTAATAGGAACAACGATTAGAAAATTTTTTAAAAAATTATTTCGCCCAAAGAGTGGACGTTTTCGACTTTACCAGTGAGACGCTGGTTGATTTTCGAGAGTTCTGCTTATTCTAAAACAGTTCTTGTATAGTTCGGGACATGCACAATGCCTTTCCAAAGAGTTCTGACAGGAACAACGATTAGAAAATTTTGTAAAAAATTATTTCACCCGAAGAGTAGACGTTTTCAACTTTACCAGTGAGACGCTGGCCGAAATGTCGGAGTTCTGGCTTTCCTAAAATACTTTTATAGTTCCGCACGTACTTATGATTTTCCTACAGAGTGCTATGTATGAGAGGTGCATAGAACTCTTTAGGAAATTCATAAGTACCTTCGAAACTATACGAAAAATATTTTAGGAAGCCAGAACTCCGACATTTCGGCCAGCGTCTCACATTTTCTGTCTGAAAGTTCACTTTTCGAGTAGTTTTAATTTTTTTTTAAATTGTGTAATGTCGCTGGTGCATAGCACTCTTTAGGAAATTCATAATTACGTGTGGAACTATACGAAAAGTATTTTAGGAAAGCCAGAACTCCGACATTTCGGCCAGCGTCTCACTGGTAAAGTCAAAAACGTCCACTCTTCGGGTGAAATAATTTTTTACAAAATTTTCTAATCGTTGTTCCTGTCAGAACTCTTTGGAAAAGCATTGCACATGTCCGGAACTATACGAGAACTGTTTTAGAATAAGCAGAACTCTCAAAAATCAACCAACGTCTCACTGGTAAAGTCGAAAACGTCCACTCTTTGGGCAAAATAATTTTTTAAAACATTTTCTACTCGTTCTATCAGAACTCTTTAGAAAGGCATTGTACATGTCCGGAACTATACGAGAACTGTTTTAGAATAAGCAGAACTCTCGAAAATCGACCAGCGTCTCACATATATCTCCGTAGATACGTCTTTCTCGGACGATAAAAATTTTTTATTAAATAATTGTTAATGTTTGAGGTAAGAACTCTTTGGACTACGCTTAAATACGTTCAGAACTATACGAGAAATATTTTAATCTTCACAGAACTCTCGAAAATCGACCAGCGTCTCACCCATATCTCTGTATATCCGTCTTTCTCGGACGATAAAAATTTTTTATTAAATACTTGTTAATGTTTGCGGTCGGAACTCTTTGGAATATTGTTAAATACGTTCAGAACTACACGAGAAATATTTTAGTCTGCACAGAACTCTCGAAAATCGACCAGCGTCTCACATATATTTCCGTAGATACGTCTTTCTCGGACGATAAAAATTTTTTATTAAATAATTGTTAATGTTTGCATTCAGAACTCTTTGGAAAATGGTTAAATATGTTCAGAACTACACGAGAAATATTTCATAAAACACAGTACTCTCTGAAATTAACCAGTCGTCATTCCCTTAAACATTTTTTAGCTTTAATAATTATAAAAAGATGAAAAAAA
Source organism: Ooceraea biroi (assembly GCF_003672135.1). NCBI lineage: Eukaryota > Metazoa > Arthropoda > Insecta > Hymenoptera > Formicidae > Ooceraea > Ooceraea biroi. Next base: position 8,472,540 of record NC_039506.1, read on the forward strand.
AATGTTTTTCGCTAGAACTCTTTCTAGAACTCATGTAGAACTGTAGATCTTTTAAAATCTAGCCGGAATTATGGCGGAAACTGTCGCAGGACAAAGTGAGACGCTGCGTGAAGTTGGCGTCTCACTTTGCACTATGCGATTTTTTCGCTTTAATGGCCAGAACTATGTGTTTAACCTCTCAGGAACTCTAGAACTATTAAAAAGGGAGCCAGAACTCTCAATAAGTAATGATTTTCCGCGAAATGATACGCCAGCTTCACACACACCGTTTTTCTTCTCTTTTTCTTCTCGAGAAGAGCCGATACCGGACAAAAATAAAAAACACACTACGATCGCACGCGCGATGTAACGTTCTTCCGACGTGTCGGCAATAAATTCAAATAACGCGCGTTTCTCATTTAATGTCGTCCATCAAGTACCACGAAGATACGATCGCAATTGCCGGTCTTTCTACCGATAGCCATCGGTTCGCGGAAAACGGTGTACTGAACTCCAACCCTTCGCGCGCACACCACTCTTTTTCTCTGCACGCAAACCCTTTGGTCCTCTCTGGCCTTTATTACGAAGCATAAAGCCAAACATTAAAAATCATGACAATGCACAGTTTCTCCTCAACAACAAAGAAATAATGATTTACTGGTGACTATTAAGATCTCGCGGTGCATTACCGCGTCAAGTCAAACTATAGCACGATTAAATCTCTTGACCTCTTGCACCGGCGACGAGCCGGGTTAAACGGATCCCGAGTTAACAGCCTGTTGCCGCTTGGCAACCTATAATCATACCCTAATGTAAATAAAGAAAACATCAGTTTAATCTATCCAGATCGGAGCGTGTTATCTTGCGATCAGTGCTATCGGCCACCCAACTTTCAATCAGACCAACTCGTAGCAAGCGGTTGCCAGGAAACACTCGCATTTACTCACGTGACAAGTGTGCAAAACAATGATATCGCAAAGGGGAATACTCGAACCTATCTCGTCTCCCTATGACCTGAAGCCTGCACGAGGGATATCACGCGCGTGTTCACACACGCGGTGAGGAGAACGCCCGGCCGCGTAAAAGGAGGGCTTCCCTCCTCCCGATTGTGAATAGGAGTGCTGCCGCCCACGGGTCCCAGAACTAATCGTCTTAACGGCAACAGCGGTTAGTAAATAGCCCGGGATATTGACCGCCCGGAACGTCCACGAAGCTGCCCGATAAGTACGTCGTAAAGCAGTTAACGAGGATCGCCGTAGGCCGACCGTCTATCCATCGCTAATTACCGATGCATCCTGCGTCACGATTACGACGCACCGAGATGTCGACCGATCCGGCGAGTTCTTGCTGACGTCGGGACTTCCGGTTGGCGCACGTGCGTTTCTAGAGCCCAGGGTAATCACCGGTGCCGCGCTGGTATGCGATAAAAGCGATAAATTGAAGGAATGCGACGGAAACTTGCGACGAGTCTCGTTTAACGCGGATCATCGAACAAGCGTCTCTCGCAGAATTTTCCGTAGTTTGATATGCAGACAACAAGAATACTTCTAGAGCTTTATTATTTTAATAATCAATTAATTGCAGTTTTAATTTACGCACTATGTATTATTCAGAATGCAGGTTTCGGACAATACTTGTTTAAGATTAATCCGGTCTTCAGGGAAATTACGAAAGACACCAGAATTGTGCAAATAAGAATTATTCATTTCATGTCGCATGAAATTTTTATGCGAACGTGATATGTCGCCATTTATCGTATCAAATATCTGCAACATTAACGAATTCGAGTCCAACAAATGATGTTTTCATGCCGTGTTTATTATATCATATTTAATCCTGCCTTACGCAAGTGCGTCAATAAAAGAAAGGGATAACGTCAGACGCGCACTGCGTGTCACGCGCGTTGAAAAGATTGGTCACATCTGATGTTTTTCAGTTCTCAAGCGCCTGCATAATCGATTCGTTCGCGATAATCCGGACGGGACGTATGCGGAAGTGATATTATTAATTATTCGCTCTCTCTATCTAAGCGGCAACGCGCGCGCTGTTAGAAGAATCTCTCGGTCATTTGTCACCCCGCTATCGATTTCAATTTATCTTAATTGCTCGCGCGATTAGCTCTCACGCCCGAAACACGCAGCCGGCTTACAAAACGGGCTCTCCCCGAAATACAATCGACATTGCGCAGCGCGTGTCATTACGCACCCCGCTCGGCGACCACCCCCGTAAACACTTACCCGATCGTCCGATCGTCCGATTAATGAGCTAATTGCGAATGCATGGAATTAGGGAACGTGTAGATCGACCTGGACGCCGTCACCGTCGCCTCCTACCTCTGCACGACCGATACGTATCGATACCACCATCCCTGAGAGACGAAAGACTGCTTTTCGTTCCTGCTTCACCCCCGCGCCTCTTTTCCACCCCGGTATCGTCCGTCGAGTCGGCTTCCCCTTTTATGGCGCATAACCGTGGCCATTTTGAGCCGGACCGGCGAGTAATTCAATTTATAATTGAGCGAAAACCACCGGCGCTGGTGCCATCGCGTCTAGCCGGCAGTCTGTCGCTGCGACTCCGTACGGGTCATTAGTACGTCGGCATATCGACCGTCGTTTCCGCGCTACCCCATCCCCCTTCGCGGCCACTGCCACCACCACGCTTCCACTCTCGCCGAACAGTCATTAGGAAATACTTGCAGACTCCGTCCACTCATCCTCCCGCTCTATCCCCGTAACCGATCAAGCTATATGACCCACTCTCACTTTTGCCGCGAATACCCGAAGCAAATTCGTCGCTTGATCAGCATAAGACTGGCCAGATCGGTCGCCGATCTCGAGCAATTCCGGAAATGCCATAAAGAGGGAATCGCGCATATATAAGAGGGAATCAAACGACGAAAGGATATCGGTAGAAGGCTGCTGTCACGGATGAAGCGCATTCCGTTGATCGGCTTCGAGGGTTTCCCCGTAAATCTCACGGGCGCAATATCGATTCGTTCGCCGCGCGCTCATCACTTTTCTCGTCGTCATTCGTGTCGCGCGGAGTGCTGTAAAATATGCGTACGCACGCGTGCACGGGTAATCCGTACTTTCAGGTTCCCGCGGGAACGTCGCCGACGCAGTTTTAGCGCGGCCCTTCGCCCCGCGCCTCTTCGTCTCTGTAAACGTAATCTACGAAGGCAAATGAAGGGTGGAAGAAGCGCGCCGGAGTTGGGAAACGCAGCAAGAAATTCGCACGAGGCCGGGAGCCTGTGCCACTCCTGATAATAACGATACTTCTCTAACGGCGAGGAAAAATTTAATAACTCGCGGGAATAGTACGCGGGCCGGTGATTCATCGGTATGCGATAATTAGTTTTACGATGGAACACCCATTATCCCAATGAACTCTCTCGATGAAAGCGCACTGTATTTAATAAATCGATCGCGATGGCACGCAGCACGCGCGCGCTACAGTTTTATAGTTTAACTAGTTTAAATCGGAATCGCGCACATCGTGAACAGATGTGTGTGTATGTGGGAATGAGTGAAAATTGATGCGCCGATCGCGTTCGCGCACCCGGTGATGACGAGAGAATAACGACATCGGAATCGGCGAGAGAAAAGGCTTAATGTCCCTGGGTCGCGAATTGCAGCGCGCGTGAAAGGGCGCGAACCTCTCTCTCTCTCTCTCCCTGGCTTCCTTCACGTTGCCCGACCGTACCTTTCACTTCGTCTCTCACCCCGCGGACAGGCAATGAATCAAAGCCGAACGGGCATTACCGTGACCGTATTGTCCGCGCGATAGAATTTAAACTGGGAACTCCCCCCCCCCTCTCTCTCTCTCTTTCCTTTCTTCGGTGAGGACGAACTTGGTACGCTCACTGGGATCCCCATCTCGCTCTGTCATATTCACGTAATCGTGCCCTTCGCCCTTCCAGCCGCGGGAGTCCCTGTCCTGCTCCATCTTCCGCCTTTCTCTCGCCGTGGCGTTTCTATGGAAACGGCGCGAGGACCGAAAGCTCTGGTATATCAGGAGAAACGAAGTTGCTCGTAGATGAGGAGGAGGAGAACAAACGAGAGAGAGAAACTGATGGAAGGGCGAAGGGTTGAAGAAGGAGGAACCGTGGCGGTCCAAGGGCAAATGGTGGATAGGTAGATCAGAAAGAGAAGCGACGATGCGGCCGCGGATGAAAGCGGGGTGAGCGAGCGAGACACCACGAGGAAGGACGACGGCGAGGATGATGGTACCGTTGGAGGCCTCGGCGGGGGAAACTTTGTAGACGCGACATTTCCTGCCGGCGAACGGTGCAGCATCACGGGCCATCGAACCGAGAACCGAGCGAGCGAGCGAGCGTCCGCTGGACAGAAACGTTCTCCAAAGTTACCGGAAACGGCAGTGACCACGCACTGCAACGTACGTGCTCGACGGTGGCTGCTAAGTAATGTAAACACCGTGTAAATCCACTGCGGATGGTCCGGGATGTTTCAATCCGAGCGAGTCGGCGCATGCATTTCAGATGCGCCAACCGCGTATGTGGAATATCGAATTTCTGGACCCGCAAACATAAAAAACCTTTTTTTCCTATTACGATTAAAAATTGTATTTCTTGTATTTTTTCATAAATTGTGTAATTATTTTGTCGGTACAAATTGGATATAAATTGGGTTTATTTTCGGCGGAACAACTTTTCTTTTCTTCAGTTTTACTTTTGCTACTCCTGTTTAAAATGTCCAATTGTTATTAAGCTGAATTATGTAGAATGAAACAAACAAATGTAAATTTACTCATTCTGTCAAAGAAATTCCGTTTTAACAAATCGGATTACATCTATTATGTACAACAAGTGAAGAATAAATCACTCATGTCAACATTTGTTGTATGTACCTTCATCGCGAATGATCTATTACCGCCGATCCATTGGTACATATCATTGGTAAAATAATCGAGCAAGGTCGAGGAAAATTTGACATGTTTTTTTTTAAAGCAGGCATCAACGTTCCTAAAATATCGATATCTCCTTGTCGTCTCTAATCCGGATACACCTCTTCATGTTGACGGCCAGACTGGATATGTACGAGCATACGTGTATGCATCGCGGATTCGACGGTATTTGCTCGCGTAGATCCGGATGGATTTACGGTAATAAACTCTCTCGGGTACGGAGAACACGATTTAAAGTACATATTCGAGTTGTCGGGGTGACACGGGCCATTGTTGATATTACGATGCTCTCGCACGATCCGACTGGTCAACACTCGTGTATCAGGATATCGAGGTTTAATGGATCTCTCGGTTGTAATCGACTCGTGACACCGAACAACGACGACGGCGATGACCGTGGTCAGGATATTACGTTACCCTAATGAAACTGCATATTTATAAATCCATCATACTGCGCGATCCACGATAAGCATATTACGTGATGGACACTCAACGGATTGACGCCAGGCAGATGATGTTTTTGTTGGCGAAATACCTATCTGACTGTATTCATTTTTTAAAACGCAGGCTTGACACCTGCAGGATATGTCGATTAAGTCATCATTCAGCAATTGATTCAGATTGACCAAAAATTCACTGGAAATCGCATCGATCTGTCATCGCGCAACGTATACGCAATAAATGCGCGTTTGTAGGCGTATTGTATAAACGTTTATATTTTCCTTCATGAAGAATTATACGGACTCGTACTTTCCAGTGGATCTCGAAGAACGTCGAATACCTCGCGTTACGCACAAGTCAAATTACGAATTTATGTAAATTCATCCTCGCTACGCTTTTGAATTTATTACGTCCAGAGCCACAAGCTACAAGCTTCCGGATTCATTATACGCATATTTACATATCCGTCGCGCGGAAGCGGAGCGTTTATGAAAATATTCTACGAATCGCGGACCGCAACCTGCAAATATCATTGGGTCGTCGAGCGGCGCAACGTATAATGTAATATTTTAAACAAATCAGTTACGTCATCCCATTTATTTGACCCGACGCGACGCAATCTTCCGATTCTCGAACTATGCGGACGGAGAAAACGCGATGCAGTTCGGTTAGATGCGCGGAATACGGTAACTCGCATGACAAAGTTATTCTCGATACTCATTTCGTACGGACAACTTTATACGAGCGAAACTGGCAGTATCGCTAGCCGATCTATTGGCACCCGATAAATTGTTTCGATCACGTGAACCGGCGATCGTTCCCGCCGTCCGTGTCTCGTCGGCGACAAATTCGCATGCGTTTTCCCGGTGATTGTAAATCATCGAAATCGACAAACATCGGAGATCGTCTCGCTTATAAATCAAATCGAGATCTCGCCATGCTCGCGAAAAACCGTTCTGCCCACGGCGAGCCATTCGTAAGAACGCGATTTCGAGATTATTGCCGTCGTCGACAAACACCGTTCACGCGATAGAGATTAGCGTCTGTTTTTCAGCGGATCAACGCGATCGGCTTTATCGGTCTTGGGCTACGTTTAAGGAACGGAAGGCTTCGCGTTTTATCGTCATTGGGTTTTATCGCTTTATCGAAACGGCGCAACACACGGGCGTAATCTAATAAATACTGATCTACGTGGCTACGCGAACGTTGCCGGACTCCGGCGTATTGAGTAACTCATTTATGATGCATGGGAGTCGCATGCATCCGGACCCCACGGCAAAAATTAACCTGCGAAACGCATTTAAACGGGAAAACTGCAGAGTCGCGAGGAAAATTCACGGCGTTAAGCATCGTAATCGCGCGCGCGCGTGCGCAACTCGTTATCATTGTGTAGTTCGTCGATGTAGAGTCCTCGGTGCGATACCGTTGAAAAACTACCACCGCGCGCGAAAACGACGCAATAAAAATCCCCGTGTCCTTTCATTTCCGTCTCGACCAGGCATCCCGTTCGCTATACCGGGAACAGGCGACGCGTTGCCTGTTGCGTCGCCATTTAATTTTCGACGTTGACGTATCACCACCGCATTATATCCCGATAATTATACGCGGCTAATGAGAAAATACAGACCTGCGGGATGCCGTGATGTGCCAGGCGAGGCTCATAAAAATGAATCTTTCATCGTGATTCGTCATTTCATAGTGCATCAGCCGAGAATTCCGAATGACGTCCCAGCCGGACGTAAATTGCGCGCCGTCATCGGATGACTCTCTCTCCTTTGTCTCTGTCCCTCTTCCTCCCCATATTCTCTTCGTTCATCCAGGGAACTTGATCGAATTATTTCGAGGATCCATATTCCAATTTCATGACCGACGATGGTTACATCGCTTCGTGAATTCAAGCGCTTCCGTGAGCTTTCGTGACTGGTCGACACGATTTTCGTTGGAAGCTCGTTAAAACGTCGTTCTTGCGATTATTTAAAAAAAATGTTGATGCAGTAAATTTATCACTTGTTTCGATGGATAAATATATTTCCTTGTGACTCCTTTAAATATTTACGCCTCTAATGTTCATGTTTTAATGTTTCAATTATGCAAGAAGCAAATCCAGCTTTACGTATTTATTGACTATAGGATTTATATATAACAAAATTTGATGTATGATATTCAGTGCGTTTATTATTTACCACTGTTGTCACCTGGCAAATGAACATCGATTTTCACGTTGCCGTAATTGGCGAAATACGTCAGAATTTTTACTAAACTCTCTGATACGTCTTAATAATAAAATTCTTGCAATCAGAGACTTGCATATTTAAATTTTTAATCTTATGCATAACTGTTTGCAGACACCACTGTCAATAATGTCTAAGCAAGCAATTAAAGGAGATTGTAAATAGACAAGCACTCCAACTAAAATATTAAAACTATTTTTTGCTCTGCTTTTTCAAGGACCCATGCAGGTGTAATGCATCACTCTTGCACTCGGCGCCCATGTGCGCTTCGCGACAGCGTTCGAGCGGATCGCCTATCCTTTTTACTTCCGTCGGACGACCCTGTGACGCCATCAGACCCTAATGCGATCCCGTCTATCCCCTATCAGTGCTCTTGCCCGCCCGCGTTTCGCCACTCTGCCACCCTGCAACCCCGGCTGTCCACCAGCGCGAAATCTGAACGATCGGCCAATTTGTTGAAAATAAATTTCCGACTGTCCACCGAGACTCCCCGATCACGAACCTTCGATTACGGGAACATCTCTCACGAGATCTGAGAATTGCTCGAATGGAGAGAAGCACAATCATTTTTCAGGGATCGCTCAGATTCCCGAAACAATGCAAATTTCTTATACAATTGCGAACAGTAATGAGATTCGCAAAAATATCGGGGAAAAGATTCGAAATTATTCCGCGCAAATTTCTCGTGCGTAACTTGCATTCGAAGGATAATATGAAATTGGGAATCCTGTTTGGGATTTGCTTCTCAAAAGCAAACACGAGAATGTGGAGATCGAACACGATACGCCGCACTTCATCAAGGATAACGTTCCTTGAATTTAATTCGATCGCTTCGAAATTCGATAGTTAACGCCACCGCTGGCCCGCTTACGAGAGTTTAGGCGCCGTAGCGTGGCTATGTGATGCGCGAGCGCCGGGACTAAGGATCGTGAAATTAATACGCAAACACCTGTAACGACTCAGACCTCGGCCGCGTATAGATGTATGCACTACATTCCCGGCTTTATAGAGCCCGAACATAATTACACGTGCCGGCGTAAGTTACATTTAAGTGCGTAATATAATCTGCCGGCATTAACGATACAATGTTATTACACGTGTTAAATTTGATCGTCTGTTATAAGTTTCGTACGGGCCAGGGCGCGATGCCGAATGGACTCTACTTACTGCTTACAGGACGAACGACGAATAAATTCGCTAACAATTTCCGATTTCCCCGATAGGAGTCTGCAGAGTATTCCCTTATCACCGAAATATCTGTTTACCGTTTCCGTCTGCAAAAATGCGCGCGTCTCGCGCGGTAATTATGCTGGAACGGACAGTGGATGCACATGCAGCGAATCGGAGGGTTTACAATGAGCTCTCAATGCGTCGCCCGGATGCTGCGCTCGTGAATAATAGAGAAATATATCGATCGTACGTGTGTCCTTTCGTCGGGAAAGGTTAATATCCGCCATTAACCTCGGGATGGTTGCGTCCAAAGTATCGCACGATTGATCACACGGCGTGCTGCATAATTCAATTAGGTAATAAAAATTGGATACGCATAACGCCATAAAAGACGATGCGTTAATCCTGCCGGCGTTGAGAGCGTTTTCTTAGAGATTCAGATTTATTATTTAAGGATTACCGAAGAGTAAAGTTTTTAGCAAAATTCCAATTGTTTATCCTATATATACGAAGGCATTATGATATCTTAGATAATTCACTATCATAGAAATTTAGATGTAAATACATAAAGCCTATTACAAGCGCTTGTCGTAATTTTATATTAAATAAATTAATGTTGATATGTACTTAAAAAAGTAGACAAAATGTACATGTAAGGTAATGTACACAGTGTGTATATTATTAGAAAATACATGTGACGCTAACGTCGCTAATCTAACGTCATACATGAAAGCGCAGAAACAGTGCGCTTTATCTACAGCCGCGCGATTATCCGAGAGACAAATCAATTTTATCCGTATCGATAAAACACGCACCGCGTCACTAGAGATACTGTGTATCGTGCAGTAAATTCAGACACGATCGCAAAGAAAAATCGGGAAAACACCCGAAACACTTCCCTGCACAAAACAAACGAAACCTACGTCCCTTCGTACGTGGGGGAAACGCCACTATCACATCCCTTTTTTCCCTGTGATGTGTGAAAAGCGCGAAAATCGGCCGGCCACGAATCACACGCAGGAAGTGGCCGCGTAGGAATTACCGGCGGACACCAACCGGAACGTCGAACGGCCGAAAAGCGGAAATTGGAGCAGAAAGTCGGTGGCCGTCTCTCGCACTTTTCGCAAACGAGGATCGAGCGAGATCGAGGGGAAAACGGCGGGCCGCGGACGCGGGAGTGAACCCTCCATGATTTATGTCCGCGGGGGTGCTGATACAATGGGAGAATAATGAAGTTGGGCTACCATCGCTGCTGCTCCGTCCGACTGGTCCCGACGGCTTAGGTTGGCAAATTAGACAGAGAATATGGGGCGAGAGACTGTCCAACTGCGAGGGGGCTGGGAAGGGTAGGCAGGTTTGTTGGAGGGTCGGGTACGTTCTCGCCGAAGGCATGGAAACAAGGGGCTTCCGCGTCGCGATTACACCAAAGGGATACATATTGTGAATGTCCGAGTGACTGACTGGATTGCCCACCCTCCTCGGGAAACTTTTGCTTTTCTCGCCCCGTTTTCTCTCCAACGGCAGGTTTCCGCCTTCCTCCCTCCCTCCCACCCGCATGCCCATCAGCGCGTCGACGGGCATTCCTCGCCCGTGAAATCTGTGGAAGCAGTTCGTGAATGTAGACATTAAAACGAAATGGATAATGCGCCGGACAAGGGATGTTACGCTGAGCACGTGTTGAATATGGAGCACGAACGCTGCGATTTCTCGATATGTGGGCTTCGCATATGCATTGATACGCTTCCGAGAGGAAATCTTACAGAATCGACGAATTACTGCTGGTTAAACCAATTGGCCCAAAAGCGAGTGTATTAAAGAATTCACATGTCGGAGCAGAAATTCCAGACGTTCTGCTTGGCACATCGATAGTTGATGAGCCACATCAATATGTTACGAGGTCTAACTTTGCCGGAAAGTTCTGCCGAGATCTGCGCAGCAACTTGTAATTCAGTAATATTACATTGGTCCGCGCTACCGTGTCCGTGGAACCGTGATCTTCGACGAGAACATTTCATTATTATTTAGAAACCTATTTCCAACACGAAACATTTCCGAGAGACGTATATAGCTTACTTTGAAGATGAATAAGGTAATAAGATAACAAATGAGAAAGTTTTCGACGACTGATCAATTTAATATCAGTAACATTATTCCCAAGTCCTAAAACGGGATGCACTCATTTTTATCTATAATTAAACATGTAATAAAATAATAATAATAAAATAATAATAAAAGAAAATCTGAAAAGAAATTCCACAAGTGCACAAGCGCACCGCAGCGGTACCAGGCAAAAAGTCGCAGTAATGCTGGCGTTTACGCCAATGCATTCGCGCGTCCGTCTCCCCAGGGCGTTCGATTTTTCGCTCTTGCTCCGGTCTGGATTGACTCCTGCCACTTCCTTTCTTTATGCTTCGCTAACAATGACGCACCTGTCAAACGCAGCCGAGGCGCACCTGCCAGAATGGCGCCGTACCCACCCGGGAGCGCGTGCCCGTCGTCGTTTAATCCTGACGCGGGGATGCTGGGTATCGACACAGATGTATGAGTATGCGTGTTCTTTGTGCGCGTGTATGTGTACGTTCATATCAGTGGTGTTGCGCGACTCGCAAAGACGGCCACGTATTAATCGCGCCGTTTAACGCGGCAATTAAATCTCGCACGTCATCAACGACGATCTGATACGCGGCGTTTATTACGTCTTTCGCGGTAATTAGGAGCCACGGGAGTAACGGAAGCGCACTATTACGCCGGCAATGCGATGAGAATATAAACACTTATGAATTAGTGATGAGATAATCGTAAACGTAGACGCGCGTCTCGCGCGGGCGGGCGTTAAAGTTTCACGATCACGAGGCGCGTCAGCGACCGAGAAAACTACTCGCGGAGAGGGAAGAAAAATAATGAACTTCCTGCCCGGTTTTCGCTCGCGTCTCTGCGGAAGCAATGGCAGGCGACGGCGGCGTCGGCGCGTTTGCAAAGATCCACAAAGAACCACCCGACGAGCGGATAAGGTTGTCAATGCAACGCGAATAGCAGCGCGCAACTTCGAGAGAAGAGGAGGAAACTTACTACAACGGGAGAACGCGATGAAAAAACCTGCAGCGAGACAGCCGGTTAAAAAAAGGAAGAGAAACGAGACGTCCGCCTTAACGAGCACGGTGTAAACGGCGGATAAGGACTTCCACACTCGCTTATTTCGCCGAGAGGGTAAGCTACCTCGAAACGACGGCGGGAGGCGGCGCGAGTAAAAGCCCTTGCAAAGCCGTTCCGTTATCGAGACCGGCGATCGATCGCCGTGGATCAGACGTCCGTTGCGCCTGGCGCTCGGAACAAGATTCGCGACGAGCGCGATGAAATTTTGACGAACGTAACGATATCGATCCGCGGCATCTGCCACATGTCTCGCGGTAAAGTGGAACGCTTAATACAGGGAAAAATATCGGTGCTTGTGTGTACCGGAGAGGCTCCGAGCTATCTGCTTCCTCTTGTTCCGCGGGTTCCTTTTATCGATTCAGAATCGATCTTCCTTTAACAAAAGTCCCGCGGAAAGTGGAGAACGCGATAGAATCTGATCTATTCTATTCGCGCGTCAGCTACGTTGGAGAACGCGCACGAACTTTACTTCACTCGTGTGAAATTTCCGTACGCGAGTATTTTTAACGTACGCCAGTAGACCATCTCGGGATCCATAGCCAGAAAAGTCGAGGAAAGGAGGACTGTGTCGTTGCAACAACGCACGGTGCGACGAGCGACACAATGCCGGCGCTCCGACTCCGGGGGCGCATCGATCACGGCGATTGAAATAGAAAACTTTCCCCGGCCGCGATTCCGCGGAACCGTGTATACCTCATCAAGTATACATCCGGAAGTCTCTCTCTCTCTCTCTTGCCCGGCCCGTGTTCCGCGCTAACTTTGGGTATCTCCTCGCTCGTACCTTGCGCGGAACTTGCGCGAACAACGAGAAGGCGCGTAACGTTCGCTCATAGCGACCGTTTCTGGATCCCGCTCCGCAGGAATTACGATTTTACGAGCATTTCCATTTCTCGTTCCGCCTTCGTGGAACTCGAGCCTCATTCGATTAAGCGACTTTACGATCCCGCGGCGTCTCGGAGAGAGAGAACTGATTTGGATTCCTCTATCTCACCTCTGTCTAACGACTCTATAACTGTTCTCGCTCGCTAAATCCGACGTAGCTTCTCCAACAGGAACAGCTGAGTTCGACTAGGAATGAAGGAAGAGAGAGAGAGAGAGAGAGAGAGAGAGAGAGAGAGAGAGAGAGGGAGGAACTGATGAGAAAAGAAGAAAGAGAGAGAGATTGATACATAAAACGACCATGACCTTGAAAGTGCCGCAAACCAATGCACGGCCGGAAACTGTCTCGCGCGACTATCTCGCCTGCAAGACGGGAGTATCGATCTCCGCAGTTCCCTCAGCGACGGGATTCACTTTATTCCTCCGCTCCGTTCGATTACCAGCCTTTATGGATCCGAGAGTCGATGGTATCGCAAGGCTTTACGGGTAACCATGTAGCAGCACGCAGTGGCCGCCACGTCGAACGGTACACCGTTCGACCACCCGGTGGTTTCGTGTTTTTTCGAATAAAACGAAAACTATTTTTCCGCGCAATAAGCCAGACGTTGCAGCGCCTTGCGTCTTCCGCGGTGCACGGATGAGCGTGCGTATTAAAGATAAATATTCTTGGCTGCCGGCAGAGTACCAGGCGTTGCGTTCGCGCTCAGTGGGAAGCAATTTAATGGAATACACGATCGAGGAAGTTGGACGCGTTGAACGCGGTGAGCAGCTTTCGATAAGCCGGTTAGAAACGCGAAGAATCTGTTAGCGCGGGCGAGTATGGTTTAGCGAACTGTAGACATATCGATTTGCCATGGAGATGCGTCTCTCAACGGAACATTTGACACTTAAACACAGTTTAAGGTGAGTTGCCTTTAGTGATTAGTTAATTATCCTGGCGAAATTTAACATTATTCATTAACTGTGACGAGACTCTTACAACAGCGATATAAGATATAAAAAATGTAAAAAGAGATTGAAAAGACCGCGAGAACTCGGACAACGGCACGTGGAATCTTATCTGATTGCACCTGATGGCAGAAGCATATCCAAATTTATAAGAGTGGGATCAGTGTTGGATCTGGCGACTATTTAAGTGTTAATCCACGTGCAAAAATCGCCCTGGCCACGATCGTACCGCGAACGATCCTGCGAATCCCCTAACCACGCCGCGAACCCATTACGGGATCCATTAGGGATCCTCGAAGCTCTCTCTACCGTTGAATCGTAGAAAAGTTTCGCGGTAACTCAGGTAATTAACGAGGTCGTAGAACTCGTTCATCCCCATGGCCGATATCAGGTCGGGACGATGGCCGCACAGATCCGCATCTAAATCGATTTCGCCCCGTAACGGGCTCCGATGATCATCGAGTTAATTACCTCGACGTCGTCGTGTCGCCTTTAAGACGATTACGCGTGCCAGGGTCGCGCCCGATGACGATCACGGCCCTCGCTAAGTAGATATTTCCAGCATGATATTTATAAATTCTCTTTGACAAGTGTATAAGTAGGCTTACGATTTCCGTTAATTGCTATCGTCGCCGTCTTATGTCAAATTGCATTAACGATATTCTTGGATTCCTCAAAAACTCCTACCTTTCATTTCGTGAGGAAGTTTTCAGCACTTTTATTTAATTGTAAATTATCTGCGTACTAATTGCATAATCTAAAATTTTGATAGGATAAAATCTATTAAGATCTAATAAAATAAATAATCAGGTTTTGATATTTCAACACCTTTTAATATGCAAAATACAGTTAATACAGTTAACACATTACGAATGTTTCTATTAAGAAAAAAACTGTAAATTGATTGATGAATCAGAGATTAAAAAAAAGTGCAGAAAATATGAAATATCCTACGTTACATTAATGCAGCTTGAGGGCAATGATTGTAGATAAAAAGATAAAAAGATGAGGAAATAAAGCGCTCCGATGTAAAACGAGTTCGATTAACTAGTAAACATTCGCATAATAAGTAAGAACTTTATTACCTTATTAATATTACATGAAACTGTCATATGCTCTCGGTGCACGCGACCGAGTGCTGCCGATTTATTGCAACTGCAACGTACAACGCCAGCATAATCAATAATTCACTCCTCAAATAAACGTCTGGGCGAATTAACCGCTATCGTCCATCTCTCTCGTACCGCAAGCCAGCCGGTAAATCATTGCGGATTGCACGGTGATAAAAAAGCTCCGACGTGTATCCATTTAATTCGGTCTACCTTTATTCATCGCACTCGCGAGCAGCTTCCCCTCAACGGGCGAATTCGATTAATTCGCGTCTCAAATAAAATCCCGTGCCACTCCGAGTCCGCGTCTTTCCACGATTCGTCGCAGTTACACATCGATCCTTTAATCGATTGGTTTCGCGCTCGTTTCGCATCGCTTCGGAGACGGTCAGAATGTGCACTTACCGAGACATTTCATGCGGAGATGGGTGTCGCGTCGCTAGAAAGATGGAACGACCATTTGGGAGAGAAGCAAAATCCGCTCGAACTCGGCTACGATGAGATTGCCCCACGGCAGTTCACAACAAACATCACAAACCGCTGCCGCGCACACGTCGTTACATCACGAAGCGTAGCCGTATCAAAGACCGATTTTTCACAAGGTCCTCGGCACCGTGCGGACCCGCGAGAGCTCATTTTTCTTCGGCGAGTTATCGATACTGTTACACCGACGGGCCCCTTCACCTTCTTCTGACCGACGGTCCTGTACGTCCTGTGAGAGCCGACTCCATGATACGAGATACGTTAGCTCATAATCTCCCGATAAATCGCCCGGAGGCACCATGAATCGCGACCAAGCGCTGTCTGATATCCGCACACGTAGGAATGGTCGCCCTACGTATACGCACGTACGCTCTTGCCAGGAAGCTATAACCAGTTCCGGAATATTTTCTGATGCAAAAATAATTTCATTCATATTCATCACGACGAAATGACGCTGGAAGTATTCTTCGCGAATGCGTTCTGTCATATAATGACAGATTTTACATAAAATGTTTCTCTCATGCTTAATAAGTAATGATAACAAAAGATAAAAAAAGATAAAATGACTATAGGCGTTTTGTTGACCACAGTTTAAAAAACGAGATAAGCTGCAAAAGGAATTAATGTAACGCACGTGTGTGCTTGCTACTGAATGTATTTTAATATTTTTATAATCACCGTATCTTCAAGTTCTTTATTATAAAGCACATTATGCTAATGTCATGTTAATGACGTAATGATATAAAGTTGGCCAGTCCGAGTCGCGTAACTATATCGCGCCGATTCAGAAACCAACCTTCTGCCTCTTCACGGCGCTGTCGTTTCTGGGACACGACATATATGATAGCCATGAGAAGCGTCTGCAAGCAGAACATCGTCCGGCGAGTACGATCGCGGGATATTTGATCCTTCGTCACGGAGGAGAACAGCGCTTTCGTCGCGGCTTGCCACTTAAGTTCTTGCAAGACGGCGTTTACCGAGTTTTACTACAGTACGAACGAGTGGCAGAGAAAGCCAACTAAAAGTTCCAAGAGTATCGTGGAATCGCGACACAGTAATCCCGCGGATAATGCGCGATAAGTCGCCGAAAGGGGAGGAAGCGCAAGGCGGTTGATCACATCCTAAAAGTCTCACCTCGGATCAGTTAGCGCACAGTACGAGATAGAACAATTCCCTTCGTTACATTTTCCATGCGAACGAGAGAAAGCTGTTTCGTATCATTGCGCGGTAATTGCATTATCTCATTTACGTAATACCGTTGCTTCAATTTTACGTCATTGCGAGTTTTATTTAGCGTTCTTCGTGATCAAGCATGAATTATTTACGTGACCGTTACTAACTGAAGTTGCCTTACCTGACGGCGATTTTAGCGTTTGATGTATTAAAACATGCAAGTATTGCAAGTGCTCTAATATCATGATCGATATCAGAGCGGATATTGGAGCGAGCATGCAAAATAAAAAGTTGTTTGCTTTTAAAGAAATATAATAATAATGAAATAAAACACGACTCTTAGGAGAATAAGAAATTGAATTTGATCTATCTGGAAGCAATAACGGCGCAACATATTTTAACGAATCAATATTACAAGCATACTTGCAGTTATCAAAAATTAATGTTATATTACGCATAATTTATGTTAAAATTAGGTCAGTGAAATAATACAGTCGACCGGATGGTAATCGCACAATTACGCGGCGACCGGAGATTTACGATATCGAATGGTCAACAACGCATTAGGGAGTGAAAATGAGTTAGTACATCGAGACGAAATTATTTTTTTATCGGACGAGGTCGTTGAACTGTTCGTCAGAGAAAGAGCAAAAAGAGCTGTGAGAGGAAGGGAAGAAGAAAGAGGCAGAAACGACAATAATCGGATTATTAGAAATTTAACGATACAGAGAATGCTTCGTGCTAACACCAACAGTAGCAATCAATTCAAAACGATCTCGAGTTGGAGGATATGATCAACCAGGCTGCTATGCGCGTATAACGTTCTATTAAATCCGTCTGAAACTTGTGGATTCCGATATAATAAACTAATATTTCAGAACGCGATACTCAATATCGATAAAATGCGATAATCCTTATTAAATCGAGATGGGAAAAATAAAAAAAACGTCGCGTCGTTCTGGTTTGTATATCGCAATGGTTTACAAATATGCAAATTTCAACGACTTTCTATTTCTGATCCTTATAAAAAAATTAATAGCTATAAGAGAATAAAGTTATAATATTGTTTTATAATATGCCTTGTAAGTATTTGTGTTCAGAATTAGACACGGTTTTCGTTGCACTGTTTTGTTGCGCGGAAATGAGATTTAAATTTTCATTAGCCGAAGAATTGTGTACAAATTGGACTGACTTATTACATGTATTATTTACATCATTAAATTAGATTTTAAATTATGTTCGTATTAAAATTGATTTTCGCTGTTTGTTCCTCCGTATTATTATTAATTATGCTTTTCACGCAGCTCTGAATAGATATTCTGATCATGCGAAAAGTTAACTGACCGATTTCACATATTTCAAAGGTAGGAAAAATCCGCTTATGATAGCAAATCATCCAATATCCAAATTTACGAACTCATGTAACACGCCATCTACAATTTATGATAAAAATTAAATAAATAAATATTAAGATAACGAGACCGTCAATTGTATGAATAATAAAGTATAAGCGTCTCAATTCATAAATGAGTCACTAACAGTATATTACGCGCTGATTTAATAAGTAATATAATAATTATATTACTTTAAACGTCACCAACGTAAAAGGAAAAGACTCTCAGCGATCGCTCGCTGTATACATTAAATACACACGGCATCGCGAGGAAGTTAACGGCGGAGGTGTTCCGCGCCTTTATGAAATTTTCCCCTGGAAAATTCTCGAGACGACTCTCGACACATTTCCCGACGCGGGCGGACGCTGGGCGTCGGGTCGGCTATTAACGTCAGTCCGGATACCACCCCTGCAGCTCGCGCCGGCGGCAAACCCCGAAAGGAAAACCTGCTTACGCTCAATAATAAATCAGGCAGGAGCTTTGTTCCGCCTCGTGCACTTTCGGAATATCCGACGGCGTAATACAAGCTCGATGTGAAGGCATGGGCGATGCGTCGAACGAGGATACTCGATCAATAATAAATCAGGAAGGTCCGCGGGGCTGCCTCATGGCTTTCCGACGCAGAAAGTGAGCAACAAACTGCTATCCTTCCTACGTAAGCGCAGCCTATTCGAAAACGATGACGAATTTCCGGTTTTCTCGCCGAGACGCTTTGGCAAACGTGATTGTAATTATTAGAGATAAACTGAAAAGCGCTAAGCAGATAATAAAGGGAAACAGACATGACTTCGAGGATTCTAATTAATATCCGTTTTCTTCGCTTGTTGTATCATCTTTTTAAAAAGTTTGCGAAACCGTGTGATTTCTCACCATTAAACTCGCGTGCTGAATTATCGGTCGTCTGATGCATCGATCATTGGCTTCGCTGCTCGTTTTTCGTTACTTCATCTTTTCTTCTCACTCGTCATTTTTAACCCGTCAGCTTGATCGACACATGCTTGCGGAACACGTTACGTATAACTGATAAACAACCAGAAGAAAACGGGTTTTCGTTGATACATGTACATGTGGCCAAAGGATCGTCGCGAAAATGTTGAATAACATGCATATACCCATGTTGCAATGAAATAGAAAATTCATTTTCGAGAATTCTCATTACAAAAAGATTTTCTGTTTATGATTATAATAAAGTACGTGCAGTTTCGGTTAAACGTTTTACGCGTGTTCCGGCTTTGGGATTATCATTATTACCGGAATAATACTATCGTTTGTGTATAATCGCATATTGCTCTTAACCGATAATGGTTCGAGAATTTGTATCCTCGTCGATTTTGTGTATTTCGCATAATACCTCTCGTAACAGGAGCGAGATGTTAACGAACGCTCGAAAGCTAAACACGTTTTCCGGAAAAAATCAGATTAGCGGATACATGAAACCACGTACGGTTAATAATGCCCGATTGTTTGCGGCACTTAACAGCGCGAATTCGTGCTGTATTTATTGAGATCTTTTCCGCGATTCCGGCAGTAGCGCTCAAATATTCATGCGCCGCGAGGTCGTAAAACGGTCTCTCTCGATTCCGTGTTCCGGTCAACATAATGGTAATGCCGGGCAAACGAATATCGATTCAATTCCGATACCTGGCACGGGTCAGCCAACAAATCATGCGCGCCTTCGTTAAGGCCGGAAAGATCAATATTTATTGTCAATATTCTCATATTGACAGTATTATTAGTCGTCCGATGAATTTCGTAGGATTGCAAAAGCTATGAAGAGGCGCGATCACACCGACATATCTTCGCATCGACAATTTGTCACGTCGACGTCACGTATTTTGACAATCAAGACGGTCTCTTATTGGAGACAAACGTGGAACGTCCTCGACTGTCGTAAGTATTTGATCCTGACGGGATCACGACCACCCCAGTTTACTATATCGATCGCCTAATTCGCGTGTCAATTTCGCTGACAGATGCCGTGCTGCTTCTGCCGAGAAGAACGATCAACCGGTCCGATAAGGAAGAGGAATCAACGTCACGCGAAGATCGCGGAATAATTCTCGCGATTTTCGCCGTCCTTTCGTTACCTGTCCCGATAACAATCGGGTTCCATAGTTCCTCGTCGTTTCTCCTTCAGTGAGCGGCGGGAAACCGGACGCTTCGATCGATCAATCCACGTCGAGCGCGCTGTCAATTAGCCGAGCTTACCTGCAACGTAAAAAGATGAAGGAAATTAGATTGTAATTACTGGTGTCGTGCATCGCGCGTCTAATGGCGAAAATACCGTCGCCACAGCAGCGTGGTGCTATTTTTTAAGCGTTATCGTTTTCTCTCTCTCCCTCGCTCCTTCTCTCTCTCGATTTATTGCTTCGCCGCCGCGATCGGTCGACGCGACGTCGCTTATTCACTACGCTGACACAATCACCCTCGTAAGCGCACCCGAAATACGCGGCTATCGTCGTCGCGCTGAAATTGAATAACTCGCAATTAAACAGTCGCCGGCCGAGCGGATGCGCGCGGTTTAGTCGCAATTAATACTATTAATTAAAACCGTCGCGCGATCCGCGCTCGGCAATCGCGAGAGCATCGCGAGGAAAACACCCGTGAGCGCCTGCGTCCCCGAAACGCATAATACCATAATTCCTGGACCCTGGCGCGGCAGGCGGACAACGCACAAACGCGCAAACTTGCGAGCGGTGATCATCAAGTTGCGATTTTTCTAATGAGCGCACCTTCCGCACGGGTTCCTTGCACCGGCACTGCATTTAATGCGGTTACCAGCCACTTTACGGCCGTCGAGCGCGGCTCTTTGCGAGCGCGAGTCTCGCTGCTTTCCCGCTATGGAACAACTCTGAATTTATCGGAGGTCACCGTTACCCGGTACTATGCAGACACGTTCGTGCGAAAAGAGCAACGTGGAAAAGCAACGGAGGTGTTGCACATGGTTTGCACGCATCAGGTTGGCGACCGTTTTCCCGCAAGCGTGCTCTCGTTCACCAAGACGCGCGAGTAGACCTGCCTGCGTTCACCTTCAAGATCCATTTCATTATTCCGCTTGTCCATCGGACGATTTCTCCGGAAACTGAGTCCACGTAATACTGAATTACCTCCATGATTTCAATCGTATCATTTTTTTCCTTCGATTCGCCGCGGCGTACATAGCTGGCTCGCCAGCGTCGATAACTCGAGCCTCGCAAACTGATATCGGCGTACCGTTACCTGATTGCAGCAAGAGGTGTTTGTAGATAAGCGAGCCGATAAAATCGCGAGTGAGTTACGTCGCGAGGATCGTGAAGAGGCTCGATGACGGCGAGAAGTATACCGCAAACTTTTCTCAGCCGACCAAATTTTCGTGTGCTTCTTGAGGATGGTGATAAGAGTATTTCTTTAAGAAGAGTATTTATATATAATAACATTTAAGATGTAATTGTCCTGATAGGGACCAAGTTCATAGACAGGGATTCATAATAATCCATTCTCTTGAAATATGGACTGAGACCAAATGACTTCTCATTTAGTAAGATCATCATCATGAATATGAATCATATTGTGATATTATAATACTGATATATATGTGTATAATTCGTAAACTAAATGCAAATGCTGGTAGCTCTTTCTGTTGCCATTATTCTATATGTATAACAATAATATTATTAAGGTATGGAATTCTACAAACATGGAAATATGAAATTACATTAACAAATAATCATAGTTATATATCCAGCTACAGAGACTTGTGCAAATGGGAATGTACGTGCTCGCCATGTAGTACTCACAGATTCATACTTGAAGTTTCGCGACACCTTGTACAATCGCGTACGTCGTACCTATACACGCTTATCTACCGTCGCGCCTCAATTCGAGATACAAGAGGGCAAAGTTTGTCCGCTGTACACACGGTTATCTTTCCCCGTGCCGGTCGGTTTCGTAATCGACGTAACGAACCTCTCCTTCCTCGTGACAGGAGAGACGAGCAAACGCGCGCGTACCGTACAAACCGCGTCGCAAGAAGAACGCAACTCTGGCCCGGTTTCATCGGCGTTCCCTATCTCGCGAAAGTTTCGCGATGAGGCGCCGATTGCGCGAGATTTATTTACGTCCGCGTCACGTCGCGCTCTCACCCGCCGCGCGGAAGCCCGAGCTTATCGGATGAAGCGCGCGCCCAAATTGCAATTAAAACTTTCCGTTTCTATTCGCGCGCGCGTCCTCGCGGATGGTGGGATGCGAGATGGGTCCGCGGACAAAAAGAAAAAGACAATAGAAAAGAGCGAATTATTTCGGAATACGTGCGAATTGGGGAGATAAAGTAGGCGACGAAGAAATAAAGGGGAAGGAACGTCGAATTTAACGTGTACGACTTAATGCTGCGAATAATGTTTGTTGCTCTAATTTGAGAGAGCAATGATAAAGAATGCAAAATAAACATAAAAAGAAATGAAAAATAATGAAAATTGTAATTTAATAAAAATTGAACAAGTATGTATTTTTTGATAAATAAAAGTCCGATATTTGATAAAAGTCGGATTGATTGAAATGATTTAAACAACCATGTTTCCTACAATTAATGCAAAAAGGAAGTCATGTTTCTTAGGACTGGACAGTACGAATATTTACAATTTATGACTTCCGACTCTTCTTGGAAAAGCTACGTTGCTGAAACACCCGATAGCGCGTTAACCATCTTTACCTCGAAAGTGATCGATGTACCGAGTACGTTTCGCAATGAAGATAATGAATACGTGCCACATACTCCAATCGATCTTGGTGGTCGATACCTGTGACACACTCGTGTCTTCAAAGGCCGTCGGTCGATGCGTGGCTGCAAAGAGGGAACCTACGAGCGGTACACGAATCGATGTATCGCAGAAAGGAATCCAAAAATAAAACGGAATTGTTTCCGCGAAGTTCCTAATCTCGCATTCTCATCTAACGTCTGTCCTTCGCTATGTGCTATTTGGCAAATGACATTTGTTGTCGTGACATTATAAATAGGCGTTTTCTTTCCGCGCATTTAGTGCAAGATCGTCTTTTTCAGGGAGATCTTTGCAGAATGGATTCGGATGTACTTCCTCAGTAAAGACCTCGAGAGATCGGAGATCAAACCAAACAGCGAGGCAACATGAAAATAAACGATACAGGGTGAGGTCTTAACTTCTCATTTTCCGCTCTTAGACCATTTCCAATCTTAACTGCGTCGAAGACTCGTTCCTAACTGCCTCCTCTACCCCCCGCGTGAACGTATCCCCTTTCTACCCATGTTTCGTCCCCGAGAAACGTCGGAGTATAACCTTCCTATTTCACGATCGCGGACGACGTTCAGTGCTCCGTAACCGATAAATACGACGTCCAATTCTCCGCCATTTTTCGCGTACCCGTGGAGCCCTTTTGAGGGTGGCGACGATCGTCGTTGGTCGAAAAGCAGCGCTCCCGTTGAGTAACCCTACGTCGCAATACTCGTCGGTTTCGCACAACCTCTGGAGATTAATTTATTAAATAACACAGGTTGAACGGTGACAATGAAAAACGGCTGAAAAGGAAATTATGAAAAAGATCGAGTATAACAAATCACCGAGACAAAGTGGAGAAGCAAAAACGAAAACAGAGAAATATAGCGGAGTAAAAATTGATCTGCAATTATTGACGTTACTAATAGATATAGCACTAGGTATCCAGCTGCAAAGATAGAAGTACAAGAAACGATATTCCTTGAGACGCCCGCGCACATCATTTTCTCAAAATCGTCGCGCGTTCATCGCGCATTAATAGCACTTCGCCGCTTGGCGAACAGTCAGAATTTCGCGAGTGTCGAACATTTCTGTTACATCGCAAGGATAACTGCGAAGAGAAAGAGAAAGAAAACGAGAGACAGAGAGTGAGAGAGATGTGCGCGCACTCAAGAGACATTTTCCAGTCGTGCCAGAATTCCGAATCTAAACGTTCTGAATTACCGTAAAATGACGCGGACAATGCAAAGAGAAAGAGAAAGAGAGAGAGCACAAGACCTGGCTTCCTCTCGCGCTTCTTTTTTCGCTTCGTTTCCCGCGAGGCACGTGAAAAGGAGCAAGAATGAAGAAGAATAACAACAAACGGCACGCCACCGAGAGAGGGACATAGCAGAAGGACTAAAGGGAGGAGGGATAAAATGAGACAGGAGTAAAAACCGGTTCCTCCGTAAGTGGAACGCGGGATGCGTAGATCGACCCAAAAGCGAACGAGGAATGTCTTGGAGGCTGCAGAAGCGACGCGCTACGCAATATCACGAACGGGGGAGGCGCAAGAGACATGGATAATTATTTATTCACTCTGGAACAACTTTCCACCGCGCAGCCCGTCCCTTCGGGCGAGCGTCAGGCAAAGGGCCGAAAGAGAGATGACGCGAAAATTAAATCGAGACACACGGACAAACGTGAAAAGATACGCGGCAAGGACGCCGGTCGGCACGCCGCGTTAGATAGAGATTCTGTGTTAAACGTCGCGTTCAACGCAGCCGGTCGAGGCGCTCTAGCTCTATAAAATGGCGAGAGCGGGAGCTGTAATAAAGGAGATAAACCCGATATCTTATGCCTACAGTAACGAGAGTGAACGAAGTCATTATGCGACCCGGAGGTGAAAGAACCAAGTCTGTCGCAGCATCCTACCCTTTTCCTGCTCTTTCAAGAATGATACTGGCTGTTCGCGCACTAATATATCGAATTCATTACCAGAACGCTCGAGTGAGGCTGCGATCGCGGGAGTATCGCTCGATACGCTGGAAATGATTTTCTGAGCGGATGTTAAGAAACGAGTTGCGAGGGGAGAGGTGCACGAGAAGGGGAGAGTGGGCTGTTCTCACGTAATGTTGTTAATGGCATCGCGACATCAAAAGGACCACCTCTTTCCGCCGATGCGTGCAGCGATGCGGTGACGGCGATGCAACCGCATGGCTCTCTCGCGATATTACGACACAGCCGCGCGATTAATTATGGGTCGATCGGCGGACCCCTGCAAGCGACGTCGTTCTGATCGAACGCATCGCAACCTTGCACAATGCAATTGCGTGAGCGAAACGAGTAATCGAGTAAAACCGAAAGCAAGAATGGCAAAACACTCTACAAGCACATCGAAGCGTAACATTCTATCAATTCAGCTATATTTAGAAATAGTGTCATATTAAATTGAAAAATGGTTCCATCAATATTAATTGTCGACCGAGTTTTGAAATTATAAGATAGAGGTCGAGATTTCCTACGTAGTAATTAAACTTGGAAGATATATATTATATATCATTATCAAAATTTTTTTGTTTTAAATGTTAATAAACTAATGTTAATATGAAGTATTAAACACTTTTTGAAATATCTCAATTATAATGTTATATATTATACCAAGCCAAAGTTGCCACAAGTTTGTAACGTCTAATAACCCTGGAGATTTCCTCTAAATACATCATAGTTATTAATACATTACTAATGTCAGCTCGTCATCCAGCGCATTCTGCATTCTTACAGAAATCAGCAATTCAATTAAACATCGATTCAGCTCATTTAAATAAACCAGGAAAAATGGTTATCGGCGTATCTCGCAGTGCAACGCGAAACCAATAAAAGTCTCACACACACGCGCGCGCGCGCATATACATATACATTCGCACGAGGACGAAGGGATCCCTTCGCGAAGTTTCACTCGAGCGACGACTCGCGATCAGATAGTCGATATCAAAGGGTCCCGTGCCTTTCCCGCATTATTGCACAAAGTGCAAGCGCGCAACGAGGACGGTGAAGTGGCGTATAGTCAGAGACGCAACATCGAGCACACCAGCAACCGGTGTGTCCTTATTTCCGAGACTCTCACGTTGCACCGCTGTACTGTATTGGCTCTACGCCTTCCGCGTGACGAAGGTCGTCGACACGTGGAAGCGGCTATGAGCGAATGTCGGTCATACGCTCGCGCTTGAACGTGCTTGAAGATCGAGCTTCAATCGAGCTTCAATCGAGCTTGATACCAATAAAGAGAGAGATAACACATTGCTGCAGGTGTACGATACTCGACATCAGGGAAGATGCAAGTATGACGAGGATGATGAGCGAGTTACTGCCCGAACTCGGATGCAATGATAGAAACGTCGATTACAGAGATTCGCGTGGATGAGAAACTTTCGTTATGAGAGAAGTGTCGATAGCATCATCCGCCGCTCAGACGCTTCCTCCGACAATCGTAATTAAACAGTTCGCTTCTCGTGATTTGTACGCGGCTCGATCACAGTGTTCCTCGATCATAAAGAATCGCAGTTAACGATTGACACGACGCTGCTCGAGTGTCGACGAGAAAAAATTTCTCTCTAGGGCTAACGACACATAGCTATGGAGCACGTTATAAATAAACGCAATCGTGAGGTAATCGAGCCCGTAAGGGCTTCTTCTTCCCTCGCGGAAGCATCGTGGTTTATTTTTGTAATTCCTCCTTCGTGCAATTGCGGAGAACATCGCTATTATCTTTGATAAATCCAAGACGGTGGCACATGCAACTCTCCTCCCTACAATTTCGCCGATCGCGATCCCGATAATGAAGAAATTGCGAGTTTTGTGCTTACGGATCACGTGGCTGGTGTGGTCGATATCAAAGGGCCCCGGACGACTTTCTTGCATTACCGCGCAAAGTGCAGGCGCACGGTAGTGCTTTCAGGACGTATTACAACACCACCTCGTTGCGCGATTAATTACGCGCTCGACGGAGGGAACTACAACGAGGAAGTGGGGTAACGAGAGAGGAAGGCGTTGCGGTGAGAAGGGTGAAAGGGCTCGAAAAGCGGGTGAGTGAGAACCTCTGTCGGTGCTATGAGAATGTATATGGGCGTGAATATGTAGGTAGGGGGTATATGCAGAGGTGTCTGCTTTCGCCGTATATATAGGGAGAGACTGAGAAAACGAGTAAGATACTTGCATTATACGATCCGCTCCTTTCGCTCTTGATGACGCTCGATTCTGTTTGACATTTTAGGTGTCGAGATACCGTAACGAGTTTTTATCGTTATAATCATCGACACGTAATGAGGAAACAGCTTTATAGCCCAATATTAATGAAGTATTAATAAATTAAATTATAAATGCTAGCTTTCACATTATTCAGATATTGAATAAAAGAGTCAACTTAATTTTCATGATTCTGGATTTTAATATTGATTCCTATATATATTGCAATTTATTCTAGTGGGAAATAACAAATATAACAAGATTTTTGCGTAAAATCATTATTTCAGTCAAAATGCAATGTATAAAAAGCTTGTCACATACTCATCAAATATCTCTTTTATGAGTCATTTAAATTTATGAGAAACGATGCAGAGTGTTTATTCATTAACGAAATTACTACATCCGACTGTTGAGTTTTAGATAAAAATGCACGCTGGCGTGATCACAATGTGCCGATGGAACGACAGATTGGAATTAGCGAAACAATCACGACATCACAATTGCGAGAGTAGGTATGCGGATGCGGAGTGAAGTAATCGCGACATTCCAACGATCGCTCATAAACACGCGTAACGATGAACTTTATACTATACAACTGTTCACCATCGGGTTTATCCTGACTTGTATGTGCCATTTATACGCTTTCTATAAAGAACCTAGAAATTCAATTAATTCCGCAAACTCGCTTGGTGTATGTCAAGTTAATTTATTTCACAGAAAAATATGACCTCTGATACAGAATCGGCTTAAATATCAACTGCATCATCTTTTGCGGAACTGCAAAACTGGGATATCTCTATATATTACGTGATTTTAAATATAAATTGAATATACAAATAACATATTTGTGATAAAATGATTCAAATTCATATCAAACCTTATTTAAAGCGGGAGCTGTACGAAACATGCTTCTCAGTTATTTTTTCAATCCAACTAGCGAGATAATTGCTCGACACTTCACGTTGTAAGAATCAGTACGGTGAAAATCACTTAGCTAAATTACACAACGCTCCAAATCTTTCTTGCGCGCACTCTCGTAAAGTATTTTCTTTGCAAGTTAACGCCGTTTAGTTCTCTTGGCGCTTCAAGTGCATCATGTACCGGGCGAGAATAAATCCGGACGCAATCCTCGTGATTCTGCGGCCGCGGCTTTAATGTCGCGCTCTAACGTTTATTGCCGTATCCTACCGTGCAATTCCGCGATAGGAAATTCAAGTACGCGCCGCACGGTTACCTTCTTCGAAGATGATGCGGAAGTAGCTGGAGCACGGCGCGACCATGTCTTCGGCACGCATGTGCATAAAAATAAGAGCCGTCTCTAATAAAGCGCCGTACGTGCGGGTCGCCACGTCCTGCGATAACGCTAATTAAATACGAGTCGCAGTGACACCGGGACGAGGCGGGGCCCGCCTAACGAGGCCAGTAATTACGCGACGGCTTCATCTCATCTCGAAACCTCCGCAAAAACCGCACCGGTACCACCGTCCTGGCCCATTACTCTCGGAATAACCGCCGGGTCAAGAGATTCGTGGACGCGCGTGGCGTTTCAGCCACCGTAACGCCAAACGTCCACATGTCAATCCCGACGAAACGGAGAATAGTGACGATTGACATAAATTGACGGGCAAATACCGCTGGACAAAAATCTCTAATCTCGCGCGACATATTCAGGATGTTAGATAATAAGTTCCGCTATATAAATTACGGTCGATAAATTGGAAGAGACCGAAATATAGGTATCTCAATTAACATGATTATATCGAGAAAAAATATATCAAAATTATATCCAATGCTTATTTGTTAGAGTAATCACAGATTAAATACATATTGGTAATTGGATGCCATCATCGTGGACAGGCGTTTACGTTATGTTTACGTTATATATTTTATGCGATATACATTATTGATGTGCATTAACATGTAATGTAATACTAAATAATACGAGTTAATATAATATTTACGAATCTCGTTCTCTCTCTCTCTCTCTCTCTTGCACTACTCTGTTCTCCTCTCTATCGTATTTTATGCGTTATCCCGTTAATTTTCGTGAAAAATGACTCGATGAAATCAAGAGAATTAACGTTATATTTATACTTTTAAAAATTAGATCTACAAATATATTTAGTTATATTAAAACTAAAAACTATATATAAAAACGTATTTTCAATTTTATATATTAAAACAATCGAAAGAAATATGGCTGAAACTTTTCTTAATTTTCACAGAACTGAAAATTGTTTTACTCGGAATTTAATAATAACTTTGAGGATAAGAGTATCAAATAGCAAATTGAAAAATGTTTTGCGAACAAGAAGGCGTATATGATCGAATGGTTCAAGAAGCAGCCACGTGGTCTCTAATCCATTAGAGATCATCATGCCGATGCGCCAATGCACGATAACGAACAAATTGGTTCTTTTGCCCTCGATCCCTTTCTTACAATCCCGATAATCCCAGCGTATCGAAATGCAGTTATTCGAACTGCTCTCCCCCCAGCCAGCGGAGCCGAAAATCCAATGCGCATATGGCGAATGCAAGGAAGCGGCTGGCCGACGCCATTAACAGGCCGTACATTTTCATATGCAGCCCGAATTACGGTCGGGATCAGATGGCGGAAATTCGATCAGAATTAATCTGAAGTGGCTACTCTTCTACCACGTATCCCGCCAAGGGTAGTAGCCTGAGCGACGTAACGCGATCTCCGGGAAACAACTTTCGCGGAGTCCCGGGTTGCGCGTCCCGGAGAGTTTCCCGACACACATAACACGAACGTTTACGTATCCTGTAATTCAATACCGAGCGACGCCACAATTCAACATCTCCGCCCGCGAACCCGCAGGCGGAATTATTTATTTAGCGGTACCACTCGACTTGCCGTCTTGAATAACCTAGCGTTAACAGCGCGAACGGTGCGAGTAAGACTAAACGATTCAGAATAACGAAAGAACAAACAGAACGATGCGTGCAATGTGATGCATTAGTCATCGTTGTGTATTTTCGATAAATTCTTATCCCGACATTTCTTGTGCTATGAACGCAGATAGCCGCGCTCCATTGAACGCGTATACCGGCTAAAAGCGTGAACGCATTTGGGGTATTAGCAAGGTATCTAGTTTCATTTAAGGCAGAAATCTGGGGGTCAGATGGCGATAATTCGGCTGGTAATAGTCGCGCGGCCCATGTAAGCAGTCGGTAGTCCACGTTCCGTTAACGGATCAGTTGTGGGCGAGGGGTGAGAAACGAAGGGATGATTTAGACGCGGGGGCGAGAGAGCAAGGGGAAACTAGGGAGAGGGAGAAAGAGAGAGAGGAAGAGATGAGTTGGCGGGCAGGATCGTGCGAGCGTCCCGACGCGACGTTGCTGGGGGCGATTCGCCGTGGGGGAAATGAAAATAAATGATAGCGTCGCCCGTAATTAATTTAACGCGCGAGAACGGACTGCGAGGTTGCTTGAGCGAGCTGCTTTATACGCTCGTCGTGCACGAACACATACTTGCATGCATGCGCGCATATATAGACAAGCATTCGTAGCTATCATGCACATTCAGATTACGCGTTTCTTTTGTATATATGCAATGTAACAGTAACCTCGGCAAATCTTACAGAATAAATATAATCACGTAAGAAAACAAGATCTTGTAATTTTACGGTGTTTTTTCCTGCGTTAGAAACCGTTTTTCTCTGGGTGTAAAAATATCACGAGATTATACAAAAATCCATTCATGTTTAATTATGCAGACGTACCTTCAGAAACGTATGCGGATTCAAAAGACTCGGACCGCGGACTTAAATGAGAGTGAAATGTAAAATACTTCAGATTGCGAATGCGACGCGTGTTCGTATGTGTTTCTAGCACGATGCTCATTAAGGTAAAGTATAAAAACGACTCTTCGCAAGACACAGAGTTCTTGCTCAAAGCCATCTGTGCATCAAGGATATCTAAATCCCCTACGTGTGCTCAAGTCAGTAGAATTGTCGCCATTCTTCCAGATTAACGATGAACATGCTTCGAAACTGAAAAACCACGATAATCTCACCTGTCTCGTCTCGATCGATCGGCGATACCGTAAATTATCTGTAAATTTTCCCGTGTGAGAAGAAACGGAGTCGAGCCTATCTTGGAAGGGAAAAGAAGCGAGAGAAGCTGCAGAGCGTGCGTGCGATCGATCGCGTGCAACCGTTACAATAGCCGTACACGCGCGAATGAGACGAGCGTACACGTGAAAACGATATAATGACGGGCATGTAGAGAAGTGACGCGTCGCAAAGTGCGAATACGCGTATACTTGGCGGCAGAGACATTTTTTATGCAACTTTGGTGAATACCCGGTTTAATTGATACCGTAGAAACAGTTATAATAGTGACAGATATGAATGGGATCGGGAGATAAATTGAATTAAAGTTGGAAACTCTTGCGCTGTCGCTGGAGAAAGGTAGAACGATTGGCATATGAATAACCGTTTTCTGGTGAGAGCCGACGGAATAAGTTGAAGCGCGCATGGCGAAGTGAATCGATGAGTAACTTTTTAATCTGAAATCCCGGATTCGCTTTCTAGTAATTCACCAATCGTAACGGCATTACGTGCGCGAACGGGATTCTGAGTAAATCGAATGTTATAAAACACGAGCGAAATGAATCTCTGGCGATACGAGCGTCGCGAATTTAAGGGAATCCGATACATTTTCGCGGCTATTGTGTACGAGAAAAGAAGGAAAGAAAAAACGAGAAGAAGGTGAATTTGTGCCTGGATCCATCTATCTCTGACGGTTACAACGTGCTGCCGTGTACTTAACGCTTGTATCTTGGTGCGCCTTGCGCCTGTGCTACGAGAGGACGAGGTGTTACGCATGTCGGTACACACTTGTGTAAGACAGGTATTACTGCCATCGCGCACTTTATCGTGAGCGATGTTATTGGACCCCGTAATGGCGTCCGACGTGTTTCCTCGGCAAACAAGCTTAGACGAGACGCAAGTCGCGTATGTACGGCACGTATTGCGCGTGTGTATTTGCATAGAAACGGAACGACGAAGGGCCTTTATATCCTGTTAGATGTTAGCTCAGGGCGCGAAAGACGCGACGAGGATGGTTGCGAGCTAATCAAACAGAATTCGCGGACCGTTTCCCTCGGGTCTACCACGCGTAGCTAGCCGTTTGTTGCCTTAACGTAACGTGTGCGCTGATATCCAGCCCCGTTATCGTTAACGAAACGCTGAAACAAGCTGTTTCACTGTTATAAAGAAAATAGGAAGACGCGAATAAAACAACAATCCAAGTTGTATCGCAGACATCTAAATGTAATCAGAAATCTCGACAATTATTAAATTTCTATTTACATTCGATTTACATGCAGCCAAAATTAGTCGCAAAATAACTATTATTTCAGTTATTTATACTTAGTATATTATATGTGGTATACTATACTTAGTTTATTCTGTATTCAACGGAGTAGATATTCAATAATTACAAAAACGCAATGTACTTCAAGAATTATATTGCTCTTTTCTCAGTTTGACGCAAGTTCATCAACCACATAATTGCCTCTCTGCACGTTTCTTCAGATTATCAGATTAATTCACCCGTGGACATCGATGTTGGAGAGAGAGATAGAGGATAAACTTAGTTTACCTGACTGGCGATCCGACAAGCGGGATATTTACCCGGGAAACGAGATGACGAAAAGCGAGCAACAAACATTCCGTATTACGCTCATGTATTTGCATGGAAATGGGCGAAGGGCCTTTATGCCGGTGCGTGTTCCCTTGATCGTGAAAAACTCGCAAGAGAAAGTCGACGGTAAGAAGGCACACGCTGCCGGAATCGAGCGAGTCTCGCAGCCCGTTGCTGACTCGATCTTTCCGACTCGATATTCGCGTTTTTTCTCCTCTATCCCATGGCAGCCATTGTGTCGAGATTCCCGAATAGCAAGAAAAGTTTCGTATATCCGTGTCGTTATCGAACCGGCTTTCTTTCTGCAGCACACAGCATTGGAGGGTATTAAGGTATCAGGATCGATGAAAATTTCGTGCACCATTTTTTGCGAGGATAACAGAACAAACCTGCTAAATGAAATTTTTTCGTTGAAATATTTCGCATATTTCCGATGAACGGACAAACGTCACACAACTTCATAAAACTTTTAATATTCAGTGTTATATCTTAACAGTAAAAAAGGTCGTAAAAAGTTCAATTATAAATATTTTACAATCGCATAATGATAAATAAATCTTGTTAAATAATTGTTATTGCGCAGGGGTAATAAGCAATTTGTGTGCCATAAAAGTAAATATTACAATATTTACAGTCATAATTAAAATTTTACACATTACTCTACCATACGTAAAATGTATCTCTACAAAACTGTAAAATACTAACATTTACAAATTTACCTTATTTTCCCAAAAACATTATACATTTAAGTTTAAATTCTCATAATTATCATATAACATAGTTCAAACTCAAATTCCGTGAAACACGTCTGAAGATTGTTTAACGCAAACTATCACATGAATAAATTCGTAGATATGTACGTGAATATGGACGTTTCTGTAATGAAAAGATATCATTATCAAGAGAAAGAAGCCGCGGTGCCTGTTTCTGTGACCATTCGCGGCTAATGAACGACGGAAGGCCAGACCGCGGCAAACGGCTTCGCCTAATTCGATTTTAAGAGTCCCTGCCGGACTAACTCCGGCGTGCGAGCCCGGCGCATTTCGTCGTTTCGCCATTCACCAGCCCCATCCGCCGAGCTCCTCTTTCAAATCCCAATTTCTTGCGGAGTTTCGCGTGTCGATTCGTCGGAGGGCACCCTCTCGCAAATGCTCGGGCCGCCTCGAATTCCCACGAAACTGTCCGCCGAGGCCAGAAGCAGACCCTTTGAAGCCCCTGTAATTACCGTCCGACTTCCTGGCGAATCCCGGCACAGAGAGGGGACACGATGTATAGATAAAGAACGGAGGGAATGGGTCGCCGGCGACCATGAGGGAGAGACAGAGGAAGAAGCAAGAGAAAGAGAGAGAACTTAATGATTGCTACGTTTTGCGCGTGCATCGGCGCCGTGCGTGAGCACCGAGAATGAATCGTGCAATTGCCACGGCCACAAAATTGCCGCCCCTTTCTTCCCCTGTGCCAACAAAGGGGGAACGCAACCCCCGTTCGGCATCGCCCGCAGGTATGAGGTATCCCTTGAGTAACTTTTAAGAATACACAGAATATTGCCGAGTACAGAGCGCGTTGGTAATTTCCCTTCCGTGAGTCTTCCTCGCCTTGCTGCCTCGCTTTCGTAAGCTTTGTATACAAGCATGCGAAATCGTCGACGCCGAGATATTATACGTGAGCGATATTTTTATGCAGACCCGTTGGCGGATCAAGTTCCAAAATTGAGAACATTCATGAGACTAATAAATGATGTTTCTGAATCATAGCACAGTTAAAAAAAATTCCTTTTTAGTTTTCTACGACTCTCTTTCTCGTAATCAGATTCGTAATCAGAACGGAATTCATCCTACGATATGCATCCCACGAGCATTCTACTGCCTCTCGAGTGACTGGCATCACCGAATCTGCCAGCTGAAGGTAAGACTGTGAGAATGCGAGTTCAAGAGAGCTCATAAGAGAGCGGAGAACAGCTTCGTTGTATCGTGGTGTATACATCGAGATTTACTATCGCGACATCGGCAGATTGCGACCACCAAAGTCTCTCTTCCTGTTTCTCTCTCTTTCTCTTTTTGTCTGCCCGTCAGATTCAGCCGTCCGTGTATGCGTCGTGCCTTATTCGTCGTGCAAATGTATCACCGGAGTTAACCGCGTGACACTGAGCGAAGGCGCGGGCGAATCGCGATTGCCGATCGGAAGCGCGCGCCGGCCATTGGAACGCAACGCAGACAAGAAGCGGCGAAGTACTATGATTAATAGCGTCGCGTCGAGTCGCAGTTTTCGTGATCGAAAGGTGTTCGGGCGTAAATAATGAGGGCTATTTCTCGGGGAAACAAAGGTATGCAGTGAAAGCAACGGTGACAGAACGGTTCTTGCGCGGAACTATCCAGCGTCAACGTGAAATGCAAACAAAATCCTTAATTAGCTCGTAGGCTAATTAGATTCGTAACAGCTGAATACTGAGCGGAAATTCCGATATATACGCAGCCCGTGTGACATCGCGAAAATGCGGAGAAATGCCAGTGATAACTCGCGCGCGATAATTCGGTGGCGCGACTCCACGATCGATTCCGGAACAAAGATCTTTCGCACGCGACGCTGCCCGCGGCGGATACGCGTCGAATTCGAGAGATTTATTTCGTTTCACGAGCGTTCAATACAACGCGCCGGAATGAGAGATTTTCGCGTCCGCGTCGCGTCGCACCGTTCCGCCGCGTGGCGCGAGCGCGAAAGCGCGATCCAGCGTCACGCAAATCCCTACACAGTCTCGATGCTGAATTTCCAGGGGGTTTATAGCCGGATCAACGCCAGTCGGATGGAATCTTCGATAAGGCAATTTTTTGGTTCGTCCACTCGG
Source organism: Ooceraea biroi (assembly GCF_003672135.1). Classification (NCBI taxonomy): domain Eukaryota; kingdom Metazoa; phylum Arthropoda; class Insecta; order Hymenoptera; family Formicidae; genus Ooceraea; species Ooceraea biroi. The sequence continues at coordinate 8,507,883 of NC_039506.1, forward strand.
CGGGGGTGACTACCGGTGTCTGGAGTTCCGCTTATGGATTCGCGCGGACTATTGTCCGTCGGAAAATTAATAATCTTCTGTTGCGGTTGCGAGCACCCCTCTTATGCCGCGCGGACGCGCTTTTCCTCGCTCTCTCATTACGCCGTTATAGCGGGCATCGGGTCAATTGCAACACGGTATAATTGGATAGCTTGCGATAATCTAAACCATTATTTGCTACATACGAAGAGAAAAGGTAAAATGAGATCTTTCGCAATAATGTGCAATGAAATTCTTCTTACGAAATATCAGTCTTACCGATATGCGTGTTTTTGTGTTAGTAAGTGCACGTGCACGTCCGCTCTCGTCTTCCCATAACTCATCTTCACGATTACAAAATCATCGGCCATTACAGGCTCCACAAGTTATTTGCGTCTTACGCACTTATGACTCGACTAGACATCATTCGATCTTGACTCACGGCTGGTACCCGAGTTGTTTACCCGCATAGGATGACTCAGTGTGCAATTCATTACATACTTCATAGACTCGGTCGTTAATTTTACCGTATTATGCTGCGCACTTCCATATATCGTTCATTCGATGTCGAGATTCTACGTTGTTCGAGATGCACGTGATATTTACCGAAAGATTCGCTATCCAGATAGCGAAATGCTAGTTCACTTCCCCAGAAGTATCTTCAGTGATAATTCCATCGTGACTCGCAGAGTAAAACACAGTGGAACATGCGACACAGTGAAAACAAATGTGACACGTTTACGTGTTTTTTGGAGACCAGAAATCTCAAGACGTACAAAGAGCATTCGACAAACTGTCGTTGTCAGATGACGAAAACACGATTGTAACTCAACTATTTCAAACATTATATTATACATGAAAGCATTGCAAATATAACAATATATTCTGCCAGAAGAAAAAGGTGCAAAAATTACATTCTCAAGACATTAATCTCATTTCGAATAGCATCCCTCATGCAAACTTGCACTTTCTCCCGGGGGATGAAGGAGAAAATTAAAAGTTTGAGCTATATCCCATGTCTCACGTGACCGATCGTGACGGCGCTCGCGCGCGGATTCCTGTCGCTGGAGTACGCGTATGTGCGTATACGCATGCACACGGGCACACGAGAGGGTTCCTAAGAGAATAGAGTCAGCGGGAATGCAGTTGGCGGTCCTGCTACGGCCAAGCCGGCAACGAGGAACGAGCAGAGAGAGCCGCGCGCGATCAATAACACGTGTGTACGCAACGACACACACCCCCGCACGCACTTTTACATTCACGCTGGCGGCGTCCCCCCACGCCCCCTCCCGCCGCGTCCCTCGCTGCCCTCTGCTCCCTACCCCTAAACCCGAACGATCTGTACGACCACCACCGCTAACGGCACTACCACCGACGCACTAGCGGCTTCAACCCCTCTTCTCGCGTGCCACCACCAGACGCGAAGGCCACCCCGTGCATTACACTTTACGCACACGCGTACTTCGCATGCGAGAGAGAGAGAGAGAGAGAGAGAGAGAGAGAGAGAGAGAGAGGGCTTGCGAGCGAGCGAACGCGCGCGCACCACATACATACACACACGTACGCGCGCACACAGGTGCAGGCGGACGGTCCGGCGGGCGTACAAACGCGGAAACGCGTCCGCAGGGAATGGGAACGTGTAATTGTGTAAATGGCACAATGGCCGACGTTCCCTCGTTAGAGAGCCCTGCCGTGGAAACAAGATTCTGATTAACGCCCGAATTTTATCATTCAGCAGCCGCACTGTTTACCCGCCGTGCCGCCGTCGCCCCCTCGCCAGCACGGGAAATCGCCGCCACTGCGACCGCGGGGGTGGCTACTTCGCTCTGATTATTTGCCTTTCCTTTCCCTCCTTCACGAGTAGCTTCTTCGCATCGTGTGATTTGTTGATCGCTCTTATTCGACGTGCCAGATGATATCCAACAATGTCTTGTATTGCTGAATCGTTCCGCAAAAACCGAATTTTGTTTTTCAAATGCGAATTCCATTATTGATTTTTAATTGAGTCTCTTTTTAAATGTTAATAATCATTGCAGGCTTCTTTAATGAAGCCAAAACTTCATTGTTTTCTGTTTAGATAAAACTGTTATAAATAACTAAATAGAACTAGATTCATGTTATTTCTGCAACTTTTGAACTTAATTCACGCAAAAATTCTTTGCAGAAATTTTTAATATTATATTATAGCGAAGGAATAATGACAGGAAGGCTACTACTCTTATTAGTTTGATCTCTAATATTCGTAGTTGAAAGAATCGCATTTCGGACATATTCGCGTGGTGGATTTTTGTCTTCCTCGTTTTATCTCCAACAACCTTCGACAATGGGTTTCGGTTATTTTCACGTCGATCCTCCCTGCAGTGCATACGAGGCGGTCGTGTCATAATCTCGCAGTTTCGCCCTTGCGGTTTCCACACCTTGCTCGACGTAATTCCGACATCGTAATCACGGTAGTCGCGAAATTTTTCGACCAATGTACATTGTCAGAGGCGATACCTTTTTTGGATTTTTTCGTATTCCTGGGAAATATAGTAGACTAAATCTGCCGTTTATAATTAACGCCACAAGACAAAAACTTCTGCGAGAAATTTAGAGCACGAAGACATTTAAATGTGTCAACTCTTATATATGTATAACATGTACGTGCGCAAATCATCGGAATACGGTTTAAAATGGGAATATTTTTACGAACGACAAATGCAAGGATATCGATAACATCTCGAACGTAATAAAAAATATCGAAGCCAGTTATATTCGATAAAATCAAAGCAAAAAGTCAAGTGAATTAATTAAATGAAATATATTCCATAAATTTCTGACGATAAAATTAGTAGTTATAGCTTTTTTATCAATTTTCATAATTTTTTAAAATATGAGATGGATGTAGCGATATTTTTGATAATTTAGCAATAACTGTTATTTTTTCCGTAAAATTCTCTTTAAATTTCGCCGTAACGCATTTGTGCTTTGCAAAAAAGTAAACTCAAAGAAACTCAATCGCTTTTGGCGTATTGGCGGCGAAATTAAAAATTGCTTGCGTAAACGAACAACGCGCTCCGAATAAAAATCGCGGTCGCATGCTCTCTGCGTCTGCACGAAACGAAACGGAGGAAAGCGGAAACGTGGTTACACCGGCGGGGAATTCTTTTATGGAAACGGCACAAGAATACTTCTCGGAGAAAATCCATTGGTTAGATGAGTCTCTCGCGAGCAAACAAGCCGCGCGCGAGCGGAACTTTCGATGCAATTTTCGCACGGGTATTCGCGCGATGCACAGAGAGCAGAAGGAGAAAAAGAAGCGGAAAAGGGAAGTGGAACGAGCCGGAGAACGTGCAAGAGGCGAAGGAGGGAGCGCGAGAAGGGAAGAAAAAATTGTTCAACGTGGGATCGGAAGCGCTTCGCCAACGTACAATCGACAAGGGGTAGATTCGCGTTTACTCGATTTGAGGCAATCCAATTTCGCTAATGAAACGTACCCGGTGACGCAGTTAGCCTCCACACGTGCGCACGCGTGCACGCACGCACGTATGCACGCAAACTAGTTGTAATATCGTACTCCGTTGAGCGGAGGTAATCAAGCTGTAATTGATAAACATGTAATTCCGCGACGACATAGGCCACCGAATAGCGAAATTACGTCCATCGGCTGCGAGCTGCCCGCGATTTAAAACCAACGACACGCGCCCGCGACTGTTCCGCGCGTCGACCTAGCAAATAACAATAGCACGCCCGCCGATAAGCACCCAAGTGCTGAAACGTTTTATCAGGAATTATCAAGCGTGCTCTACAGCGAGTTGTATCGCGTGGTACCATTATGTGTCATCTTTCCAGTTAACTTCGCGTACATACGCATACTCATAATTTCTCATCAATAAAAATATCGCTCATAACACTAGATAAGAACAAGAAGCAACAGATATCATGGAATTCATTCAATTCATTGAATGGAGACGGAATCCTCTATTCTGCGATTCATTACATTGCGTAAAAGTAGCCCCCCCGGTCTCAGAGTTCCTCTAAAGTCGCGACGCGACGTTATGATCGCAATTTTCTGATAGTCGTAATAACAAATGCGTCGCACTATCCCAGATATACGACAACGGTTGAGAGACGCCAACGGACGACAGGATGTATGAGAGGGTGCGCTTGACGTGATAATAAATATTGCGAAATATCATGGATGAGCGCCAGTATGCGCGTAGCCGCCGCCAAATGCTCGCGAGGCCCGGATATAGGGCGAAACGGAAGTGCAGTCGTAAACTACGTGTACAGCCTACAGAGAGCAGGTCGTATCATTGATGTGGCGGGCCCGAAGAGAGTGCATCGAGCTTGACATCGACGCGCCAAGTCAATGATCCATGACAGTCGATACTTCACTCTCGTAATACTTTAATAATTCTCGAAAATATAAATAAATATTTATAAATACACGTGAGCGCATTATCGCGATGATACTCGCTCCTAGTTTATTAATTTATCTTCGACAGAATTGATTGCATATTTACCATGGAATCCGAGAGATCAAAGAAAATCTATTTCTTCTGAGAAGATACCTTGTATATCATGGTACGTTAATCAAATTATCAATCTTTTTACTTGAAATCCCGCCACCCGTTCGCTCTTGTCATGATAAATGCATAACTTCTCCGGGTCACTGGTTACGCGGTAACGCGTTTCCTTGCTTGACGTCTGGAAAATAATCTTCCGCCACGCATATCCGAACGGCCGTCGTTCGAAGCGTTATTTCGTGCGGTACCCTCGCTGGGGTGCGCCCGCTCATACTTGCTGGTACCAGCCTCATATCGTAAGGGGAAAAGTGGGACTCGGCGGGGGTTGGCCGGGTAGAGTACGCCGATAAGTTAACATTGCTCAATTATTGAGCTGGCGGCGCGGCGTGCAGAAAGTGCCCGCGGAGAGACGGGCACCGCCTGCGTCCGAAGTATAAAATATTTAGATGCCGGCAAAAAGTGCGCGCCAGTAATTTACGAGCGCGCGGAGCTGAGCAAGGCTGCGCGCGCGCGGCGAGCCGTAGGAACATAGTCGGAAAATGGAGAGAAAGAGGAAAAAAGCTAGGAAAAAGAGAGTGAGAGCAAGAGTGAAATAGGAGGCGGCGTCCGCGTTCCAGCTGCTCACTTCCTTAACGTTTCATTTTCCGGCAGCGAGTAATCGCCTTATGCGAAATTACGACGGCTACAAGCCGCGAGGCCGCGGCTAAACGAAGGTGTTAAAATTGGTACCATATGTACGTGCCACTACAGAGGAGATTCGTATGACGTGCACCACGAGAGTTACCCACGGATTTCACCTGGCGCGACACACAGTCGCGCTTCATCCACTTATCCTCAAAGGCGAGGACGGGAAAATATCCATGAAAGCTCGCGTATCATTCTAGAAAGTGTAGATTTTTCAAAAGATTTGAAGACAGTACTCCCTTCACAGAGAAATCCGCTTGAAAATGTAAGGTTTGTTTTTGTGATGTTTACATCTTAGCGTATCAGTATTAAATGTTCAAATATTTAACTTTAAAATCTGAGTTCCTTATTTGCTGTTTGGTAGAAATAAATTTTCGATAAGTATTTTCTCAAATGTACAAATATAATCCACTACGTCTACTTATACGAAAGATTATCGAAAAACCATTCTGTTAGCAAGTATTGTATACTTCAGGTGAGCATATTCACCAAAGATAATCTCAGAATTGTTCCAGTGCGTCTAATTTCGCGGAGAATCACAGCACGATCTATTTATCATCTCCACGTTTAACGCTTAAAGCGGGGTAAATATTCGGGGCGGCAAAGGGAACCGCATAAACACAGTGCGGCAGCGTGCGCATAAATCAAGCGTTGCGTAGAAGACGATATTTCTTAGGGCACGGACGGGTGCAATTTTCGCTGTTTGCAATCCACTTACTATAAATTCGCGGACCGGGGCGTAGAATCGCGCCCGAGCGATCCTCCACGAAATCGCCGGTGAGCACGCAGGTGATCATCATCGTCTGTATACCTTGCGGCGAACTACGCAACGTAGCCACCGTAACACGTAATAAGAACACGCGGCATACATGTAACTAACACCGTATTGTAGTAGCAACAATCGTGTTATTACTTCAATTTAATTAAAATCTTTTTCCCGTTTTTGTTTTGTTATATTTTAGTAGATCAGAATATTACTGATTATTATATTATTATTTTTCGGTACATAAAAAATATTCTTTTTCTCTCTTTTATTCTAAGAAATAATAAAATGTTCGACTGCTTATCATTTTCAGCGATTATATAAAAATTGCACGTTAATTGCGATTCGCGATAAGCGAAAATATTGAATACATTTTATATTGTTTTCTTTTTCTTCTTACGACATTTACACACAAAAAGTGTAACTAGCCGCGATTCTTATTCGATTAAATTAAGCAAATTATGTATTGTACACGAACAAGAATTTGGTCGACGCGCGATAGTAAATAGCGATTCCGAAGGCGGGACCAAAACTCTCTCTATCCCGGACTCCGTATTCGGCGGCGATGTATTCAGAAGCATCGAGAGGAGGAGGAGAGGGGAGGGGAGGGTGCAGATATTATGCTAATATAATACTCGGTGTCGCGCGGGAGCAGCCCTCTTCTCACCCCGGTATACCGGTTTTCTGAGGAGACCGGTCGGGCGAGAAGATGCGGGGAGGACCGGGGTGGAGTAATGCGCACGTGGACATGCATGCACGTTTTCACATGTGTGCGGTGGAATTCGCGCACCTGCTCCCCACCAAGTTTTCGGTGTCGCCCTTCGGGACGTAATTTGTGAGGTTTACGGGCACGGAGGGGTCGAAGGACACGCCGTAAAAGGGATTTTGGTGGGCGTCGCGGCACGACGAAGGCGTCGCGCACCAACCGAATCCTGCAGCACGTCTTCACCGGAGGATTTCCGTCTCGATCTCGATCCCCGATCCTTTGAGGCAAATGGATTGGCCGACGACCCGTTCGAAATCGATAGCCCTTCACTGCCTGAGGATCCTTCTCGCTCGGTCGCTGAACCCCTATAGCTCCGTATAGGCCAATATCCCAACCGGAGAAGTCGGAAAGTCAAAGATCTTCTCTTGAGGACGCGCTGGACGAAAGGACAAGGGACCAAGTACCTGCGGCACGTGCCAGGAGAGGTTTCTAATTAGCCGCAAATCATTCGTCTCGTTCGCAGAATCGCTCGGCATTATTCAACCGCCGCCGGTCTCCGATAGTCTTCTAACTTCTGCTTGTTCCCTTTGTGTTCGCAGGGCTTTCAAGAGATTGTTGATATTCAATAGGATGTTCGTAATCGTAATTCCGTCAATTTGTGAATTTGCCGACACAGACAATTTGTAACATTTAAAGATCTCCTATTACTGCTAATAATATTAATTTAACTGCCAAGTTTCATTTCAATTATCATCGATCACCGAATTGCAAGCGGTCGCAGATCTGCGATTCCATCATTCTTTGACTCTATTATCACTACCGTGTCGATTTGCGATTTCCATCCTACAGATAGCTATTTTTGTGTGTTGACCCAACGTTTCCGTTGATTATCGCTTGTCTCTTAGATATCTCTTCCAAGGAGTGCAGTTACTTGGAAGTGTCAATCATTCCTCTAGGGCGACATCGGTTTCTGTAAAAAACGATAGCCCACTGTGACGTTTTACCTTACTGATAATAAAATGTTGTCATGACTCTGTCATTTGACCAAACGTTATCAACGCTTCCTTTTTGACCTTTTGATATCTTCTTGATAGTTAATTCCTCAAACGTTTGTCAAACAATATATCATTAATTTTTATATAGAAAAAAATAAAAGCATTTGAAAGAGCATTTGAATTCCGTCTAAACATATTATTTTCAAAAAATAATAAATTTGGTAAAATCTGTTGTTTATATTGACAATTTAATTTTGTATTTGTGTCTATATTGCATATGAATTTTTATTGAACATTTTATGCACCTCTAATTTAAATGGTTATTCATGATACTATTTATAATGCATCATAGATGAGAATCTAGAACGCGATAGCATATCAGCAATAATTAAACAGGAAGCTATGGTCGATAAGGCCAAAAAGACGGTCGTCAGATGGTCAGAGGAACGAACTGACGAGTTGCTATTTGGGAGGGAGAATGGATCTAGTTACTCGACACTTGTTATCCGTTTGAGGCAGTTACCATCCCACACACATTGCTCCCAGTTCGGTTAGAGACATATATCTTCGATATAGACGAGTGACACCAAAGATAAAGCCTTCGCAAAATTATATTATCAGCTGGTCTCCATATCTCCACGCTCGTACTGTGTTTCTCAATCGTTCATAAACGTGAGGAGGATTTTCCGCCGTTGTTTCACATCAGGAGCCTATGATTCATGTCAAGAGCATTTCAGAAATCTATTGCATAAATCGCGTTAATGGCAAGATACGAAGGCACGACCACGATAGCTCCGATAAGAACAATGGTCTGATGTTTCTGCCGCCATTCATGAGACTCTCTATCGGATTCGGTGCATGGGCCGCAAGACGGTTACGTGTCCGGAATCTTGGAAGAACATGAGGGAAGAGCTTGTAAGCGTCTGTTCTCTCTCCTCCCTTTCCTTGCCTGTCTTCTCCTATATTTCACCTAACGTGCGCCGAAAATTTACTACATGCACACCGAGATTATTCCGCGTTTCGGAAATACGAGTTTAACCGTAGTATAGTGCGACAGAGAGAGAAAGGAGCTAAGTTAGAGGAAGCCAAGCAGTACTAAAAGCAAAAGCTTTGCTATGGTATGGGTAACATAACACGTATCGTGTTATCTCGAAAGTTAAGGAGTTTTCTGGAAGAAAACGAAATAAGGTAAATCAGATGTAAAAAAGTTTGTGATTTTGCAGAGACTTGTCACCTGAATTAAATACTAAGGATTAAAAAGCAAGAATACTAGAAAAAGCAGGAATTCGTCATTCGGTTCATATTCTTTTTTAATTAAAAATATTTTATAACTAAAAGATCGTATTAAACAATATTATATAAATCATACTTATATCAATGAATAATTTGTACACTATTTTGAACGCATATAAGATTTCTAAATATTGAATGAAGAATGAAATTGATTAATATAACATGTTTCTTCATTTAACTACCGCGATAAAAAAACGTAAGGTTTGAAATGGACAGTGTACAAAAGTAAAAGCAATATGCAACGCGATAAAGCACATCGCACACACCGCTTAGCAGAAATAAAACCAGGATACTTACGGGCGCGCAAGCAAGTAAAGCGTATTTTTCCACGATCTCTGACGCTATCGCGCTGGCTCATCAACCGTAATAAGAAACATCTATGCTATCATTTCGCAAGTGAGTCGCATAAAAATTCTGTCCCGCGCGAAAGTCGGCGAAGTGACAGAACTTCTGCGTCCGCAAGTGAAGCAACCGTGTCGAGCATGAAAGCTTTTGCCTCGTCTTTTAAAGCACTGCTTCGGAATTCTTCTTCTTTCCTCTTTTTTTCTTTTTTTTAACGAGTTTCCTAGCGTTGTAAAACTGCGTGTTCGTTATACACACGTGTTCGATATAGGTATGCAAAAAAAAGAATTGGGAAAAGGTCTGTGAAATGAAAGATCTGTGAAATCGTTGAATTTTCAGTCTGACTCGAAGACGACTCGCCCTGTCGAGTAAGCTTTCTTTACCAGCGTTCATTTTCTTGAGCTTACACGAGTGTGAGAGTGCTAAAGAATGTTTCGCCTCTCCTAAAAAAGTTGTCTATAGCGTTACGTTATCGATGTAATTTTCCTGTTATGTAACAATAGAGAGAGAGAGAGAGAGAGAGAGAGAGAGAGAGAGGAAATATCAGAATTGAGACGTGAATTGAAATATCGAACTGATTCACGAAAGAATAATAAGTGATGTACTGTTTCCTAGTCTGTACTGTCTGTAGAAATAGAATCTCTTTTTTAAGAACTTGCCAGTTATACTCTTATGATGTACTGCAAATTGTTTATAAAAATAAAAATTTCTTTACGAATAACATATTTATTAAAATAAAATATTTATTAATAATTTTGCGTATCAAATATATTGTTTATCTTTCTTGTGTAAATCGAGTTTAAATTGATGTCTACTTAAGTTCTACTTAAGTATACAGATTCATGCGTGCGAGAATTTGTTGCATGTATTAAAATTTGTTGGGTGTATGTGTGTGTGGAATTTTACGATACACGTTGCGTGCAAATATCCGTGAGGAAGGGACTATATCGGTAGACTGGGTCTATACGCGTGCTGAAATCTAATGCTGAAATGTACACCAAGTGCCCTCGCTGACAACACGATAATGATATTCCTCGTGTTTATCCTTGATCGAACATCGAGAAGAATTAAATGAAACAAAATATTGTTTATAAAATATGCGGAGAATAATAAAAACTGATTAAAAAAATAAAATTCTTATTAATAAAATATCAATACTTTGTTTTATCTATAATATTAAACTTTCGAAATACAATACTTAGCCTCTGCAACGTTTTATTTTACAAAACAGTTTGACTTCGGTATCCGTAGCTATGCGATATTCATTCCAAATGAATAATTCCAAATGTAAAAACAGCAAAATGTAAGCAATATTTACACAGAAACAATTATCCACGAATCATAAAAGGAATGCAGCTGTTATTTTTTTCTGCTCATTGTGATTAATCATTCGGTGATGAATCACCTACGGTGTATTTGCAAATCATATATTATTTTAAGTAATTCATATTATATTATTATACAAATTGATATTTCAAAATAATGGCTATTTATACAAAAAATTGCATGCATTAGTCATTTTAGATTTTTCAAGAAGTTGTAAATGTTGGTCGAATTTCATTAGATTATATTATAGTTTATATTATAGTTTCCCGAGGGGTTGGTCACTAGCAGTTATAGTGTACAAAAATTACCCTTGATACGGATTACCTTTAAATTACCTCAGATTCCTTAAGATTACCTAATACTACAACAGTTCGATCAAATAACTTGGCAAAAGTTTCAATTTACTGTCAAAATTCATCAATGCCGTATTTTCCATATTGATTTCAGCCGGTAGTTCCCTCGATCATTGTTCAGAATTTTCCATTTTGATCAATTTCGATAATAAAACCAGAAACAAATAATAAACTAGCACAGAGCAAAAGAATCAAGCACAGAGTAGGCAGCTCGGTGGACATATAGATCCGAAAACATATGAAAGGTTGCGTTTCCGATATTTGGTTGTCTCTCGGCGGTTAGATATACTGAATATATATCGCGCATGGCATCACGATTACCTTAGATTACCTCAGATTATCTGAAACTACCCAAGAATTACCTAGCCCTTGTACAAAGATTACCTCAGTGACCAACCCCTCGTAGTTTCCTTCTGATGACACATGTGTCATCTTACAAAAACCTATTTATACAGCATGCAACTTACATCACGTATGTTATGTTTTATTCGAAACAATCATCAATGAATCATGTAGATTCGCATCAAGTAACAGCGTGTGGCGCAATTTTCGATGACACTGTTTCTCAGAGATGACGCCGAAAGAATTTATTCAGTCGGGAATAATGCAACTTGGATGTGCAACGCGAACAGTATGAGATTTCGCCGAGCAGACATGTATCGTGATTCTCGCGCGAAGTCGCTGCCGATATTTCGCTAAGTTATTGCGGCTAAGTACGTAAGACGACTGATTGTGCGATGCGCGCGTCATACGAGAACCGTAACTTCCTCGAAAAATGATATGATATGAGAAGCCGGACGATGCATGCAAATGCATAACGAGTCTTCTTTTTAATTTCACATAAAACAGAATAACCGACCGCGCGCTTCAACGGCGTAGACAGCGAAAAGCAACGGACGGCTCTTCTACCTTTTTACATAAAGAGCATTCCGAATAATCGTTCCTCCGCGCGGCATAGACTTGTTTTATCACGGTGGTTTTATAAGCGCGGATAATAATCGCGCGACGCATTCTGCGGGCTCAATTGAAAAGTGGTTTTGCCGGTGCTTCCACGGTCGCTTTAAAATTCAACGACTGCTGCACGATACCCATCCTCTCAACGCGACGTCGCGTCGGCATCACCGGCTTGATAACACGTGCGCATTGCGACGTTTCTCCTCTCCGTTTCTCTCTTTTCTTTTTTTATCACGCGATGCTAAATTTGCGATAAGCCAGCATTAAGTCAGCACTGTCGTTGCACGCACAGTAATCCGCGGATGATCCGGCAATCACATACCCGTTTAATAAATGCGTCCAATCGGCGCATACTCGCGCCCGCTCGCGCGCGATCGATGGTCATTAACGTCTCTATATTGATAACAAAATCGCTGTAAACGCCGACGCGCCGTCGGCGCAAAGGGAATGCTGAAACGTCGACGGTCGTGAGCGATCGTAAATGAAGTTATCGGACTACCGTCGACACGAGCACGATAAACGGCCGTCAGGGAAAAAAATAAATAAATGAACGCCGGCGGCCGCGGAAGGGGGATCGCTGGGATGCGCATGGTCGGCGTCGATTTTAATTCCCGCGAAATGCAACGCGCACAGAGCCGCGGTCGGCATTCGTGACATTCACGAGGAATTGCAGTCGCGGTCATCGTGCATGCATAAGACAGGATTTAAGGCCGGGTCGTGCCACCCCCCTACCCCCGTCCGTGTGTTAAGCACATTAATATCCATTTAAATCGCGCGCGAATGTGAGAGGGCCGGCTGTTGCACGTGCGCGAGGGTTCGTTCGCGACACGTTCGCGTGCGTGCACATTCGCATGCACATTCACTGACAAACATTTGTCACACGGAGCGACCGGTAAAAGTGACCGCATTTATTCAGACGAAATCGAGATTTACGCTGTCGTCGCGTTTCACGTTCCGCCGAAACTGCGCGATGTTTTATAATAGCCGCGATAAATGCGATTTTCTGTATCACGCCACGCGTCTGTATTTATGGGTGGATGTTTATGACCGTTGAAATTCCGATTTAACCTCCGGTTAGCTATGGGATCCCGATACGCCGGGATCATGTGGAGTCAATTGCGTTGTTGCTCGGGACTGCGTTCAACTTTGACGAAGTTCTATAAATATTTTTCGATGAGAAATATAGCGATCGAGAAAGCGGTTTTGTAAAAAGTGGGACTTTAAACTTTTACACTGAAACTATAAACTTTCCCGACGCGTTCGGTATATGATGCCGGGTGGCAATGCTGCAAGCATTGTTATGTGAACGTTTTCATTGCGAAGGAATTATTTGCAAGAAAAATAGAATCTATTATATACTAACAAGTACTTTTTAAAAAATGGATGATGTGATCAAGACTTTATAAGAATTTATATTCGCATCACGATTAAAGTGCAATGTTCCTTAACGAACTAATCATTCTTCTTTGTCGCTCAGGTGCGAGCGCGTGCGTATAGATGTGCAGGAATTATTTACGCGGTTTTTATGGCGAGTGGGTAACGAGAAGGAATTTTTCACGACGGTCGACTGTCCGGTCGCGAAAATGATTGGCTTAACGAGCGCTGGGAGGAACGCGTCTAATCGTAAGAGGACGAGAAAAAGCGACGAATGAATAACGACCGAGACGCCTGTGAAAACAGAACCGCGCAACGTTTTCTTCCTACCGCACCGTCGCTAATGGACGGTTTCGGATTTAGTCATATCCGTATTACCACGAGGAACATTAATCTGTATCCCTGTGCGCGCGCGCACGAACGTCTGAACTTTTGTGCTCAACTTAAATCTGCCGAGAAGAAAAGCGCGCACCGAGAGACGAACGAGAATGCCATACTCCGAAATTACTTTCCGCGCAGTGTTCCGTAAGCTAAGTAGAATGTTGTGTCCCTATGAATCACGGCACTGTTACGTTATAAATAGAAAGCGATTTGCGTTCGTCATGAGCATCTCAAGCGAGAAATTAGCGCGAGATTGACATGATACAATTGCCGTGCAATTAAATTCGGGTGAAAAGTTTAAGTAGTAACGCGAAATTGGTAACGCTAAGTTGATTTTAATTCTAACAAGAGACCAAGAAAAGGTACAAGCTGTGCGATTATACGCATATCTAGCGCATTATGACTTTTGTTTACAGTCTTTATAAATTTCTCTGTAAGGTGGGCTCTGCTTGTTTGTCTTCACACAAACTTGCGTCAAAAGACGTGGTTTTGATGCTCGGATAAATAACTAACTCGTGCTCGGTCTACCATCTCGCAGGCGGAGATTCGGTCTCGCCGGAGAGAAAGAGCGATCGCTGCTGAGAGAACGGAAGGACCGCTTCAGTCTACCGATATTGCGATCTCGAGCATTGCGCGAGTATTTCCAATGGCGGAGGCAATTGCACAAAGAAGTCACGGATTCCTTCGCTAGGCGCGAGAGGAACAGAAAAGAGCACGAGACAGATAGAGACGAGGGGGACAGAGGGAGGTGTCTAGAGAGACAGTCAGAACCGACGGAACGTAAGAAGATTCCGGAGTTGAAAGAGCAGACTCCTGTAGCTCACCCTCGAAAGGTGAGGTTGCACAAGCCCTCACCCTCAACCTCCCCCACGTCCTACCTTTCCCTCTCCTTCGCTTTCCACAATCTATAGCCGGCTTAACTCCGGCATGCCCGTATTTTACGGGGATACAGACGCACGCGAGCGCGCACATACACACATATATATATATGTGTATATACGCGTGGTCGCACACTGCAGGAGCTCCTGCCCCCGCTCCTCTCTTCATCCGTGGAAGTGTGCCCTGGCGCTGCAGGGTTCCTTTCCTCCCTCACAGGTTACCGTCGTACCTTCGGCCCGCGTCCTCCCTGAAACCTTGATCCCCCCCCCCCTTTGCCCAATCCGTATAAGCTAAAAACGACTTGGTCGCTTAAGGTTTCGCTTAATCTTCCCTTATCCCTCAGCGTGGCAGGTACCCGTAGGATCGTGGGAGATCTCTTGGTTCTTCTCTTTTTTTCGCCGTCGAGGGAAGGTGGAGGAGGCGACGATTGTGTCGCCTCGGTGACACATCTAGAACGATCCCTCTTCTAGCGTCGGACTGCGCGGGATTAATATTGATGATGGGGAAACTTAAAAAAAAAGAGGCGAGATGTATCGTGCCGGACTGCTATTCGAGATACGTAGATGCATAACGACTGGTGATCGCAATCTTGTAAGACCTGACGAACATCACAGGAAGGGCAGGCGAAACAAGCGTGAAGAATCCATATTCCGTATCGTTTAGAAAGATACGCCACGTGTACACTGATGCAGTAGCATCAGCTCTGCGCTCTCCTATTTTTTACGGCAATTTCATTATCGCCTGCCTGGGATCCAAAGTCAGTCGATCACTCGTACAGACCCGCGCGACGGCTTACGGATCTACTCTGATGCTCGTACGAATAAATCTAAAACCTGAAGCGAGGGTGACACGACGCACCGTCGTCTTCCGTTCTTCTAAGTTTGGAAAAAGATAGAAGTCGGCCCCCCTCCGATCAGTCATTGCGACAGCACTCCCGCAATGACACGGGACAAATCGAAAAGAAGAGGGAACGATTTGTTCCTTGCTGTCGTGCCAAGTTTACATGAAGATAGCAGGGAGGTAAATCATGTTATCAAGTTATTTGACTACTTTTTTCACGATAGAGATAAAGAATTTTTAGACGAATTATACTAGTTATCATTATTAAAATTAATATTTATTTAAGAGTTATTAAACAGTCATCAATTTTAACTGTGGAATAATGTTACATCGCAGCAAATAGGTGAAACAAAGGGAAAATTTGAATCAAGCTTGAAATGAATTTTAAATCGGTATAATAAAATGACGCGTATCGCTTAAGCAACTTCCGTTTAATTCAGTTAAGGTCGCTCCACATAAATTATGACGTGACCGTTAAAGGTATTAGCTAGCTTCCCGGACAACCATTCGTTCCAGTAGTAACCATCTCCATAGTTATTCGACACTGATTATCCGACATAGATTAACATGGTCTAATTGGCGTGTCTACGGCAACCAGAATTCCCAAGCGAATTACCGACTTCAATTTCCGAAAGACAGTGAGAAAATCAATATGGATTGTAATTGCGAGATATGATTGCTAAGATGACGATAAAATCTGATAACTTTTTCTGTAATTATATATTTTCTACGTTACAACTAATTGTGATCAAATCAAGGAAATTATTAGGAATATATCTTGTCTTGATTTTAAATTTTTCGAAAAATATCTTTAGAAGCAAGATTATTGTTAATTAAGTTTCTATATACTAATCTCTCGAAATGATAAAACACGGAAAATGTAACCTGAAAAATAATGCGAAAACACACACACATACAGACGAGACAATAGAAAATAGCATAAATGTTCCGTTCGAGACTATTGACTATTTCTCACTATCTCTCTATCGTTCGCCCTCTCTCTTTTTGCTGGCATCCTTCCTGCCACAGGATCAACTCTTTCTTTCTTCCGTCTTTTCTCTCTTTACTCCTCGACTGCTTTCAGCAGTTTCCTGCGGATTCCGTTATGAACGCGTGTGCACAGAAGCGGCGCCCGATATCCGCGTCGCGGGACCGTCGCGGGACTTTTTGGTGCGGGCTTTCGCCCCTTTCAGGGTAACCGGAGCTGCGGGACGGAGGAGCGCAGGAAGAACGGGGTAGTCAGGGGTGGACACTGTGGTTCTTCGTGCGACAGTCAAGGGGGGAAAGGGCCCTTTGTATCGAGGGCACCGACCGTGAATCCGGTACGAGTATCTGTACACGTCGCTCTTCCTGCTCACGACGCGAAAACACGGTCCACGACTTTGGAATTTCACGTGGATGCCGTGTAGCACTTCGTGCCAAATCTGTCTTCAATAAAAGTGAACGGCGAAAATAAAACCTTGCCTTATGGAATTTGATCCGGAGGAGATTAAGCATGAATTTCGTGTATTACAGCGTGATATCTTTTACGCATATACATTCACGTATAATTTATGTGCATTCAGAAAATTAACAAAATTCCTCATCTAAAAAACTAAGAAAATGTCGACATTACGCGTATACTTGCTTAAAAGCTTTGCTAATATTTAGAAGGTATTTCCTGAGCGTCACTTTAATCGAGTTACTGTTATTATTATGACAAACGCGATAACCGCAATGGCCGTTGGCAAAGAATGGAGATGCGCAAAATCAATTCGATTGTTCCGCTAGTCGGGTTCTTGCGCGTGGCAGGCGCCCCGGCAAAGTTTCGGGCCGAATCCTCCCTTTTTCCAGAAGCCACAAAGGCTTTTCTTGCATTATTTTCGCCGGAGCACGCCGGAGGATTGCATCCTCCGACGGCGGATCAACCAGAGCGAGAATAAAAGGCGGGAAGCGCGGGCGGCGGGATGCGAAAAACGACGGAGGTAGTTGCGGAGCAGAAGAACGGAACCGCGCCAGCGTGGTCAGCCGAAGGCAAAACAAGAGCCACGAGCTTTATTGACTGGAACCGATGAAAAACGAGCAGAGAGATCGACTACCATTCTGCCGCACCGCGCCGCGCTGTGCTGTGCCATGCCATGCCGCGCCGCACCGCGTCGCGCCACGCCGAGTCGAGTCGAGTCGAGTCGAAACGAGCCGAGTCGAGTTGAGTCGAATCGAGTCGAGTCGAGTCGAGTTGTGGCCACGCCGGTCCGCACCGAAACTCGAGCTCCGGCAGGGCCGACAGGGGGATAAAAGTTCTCCTGCGTCTCGCATCGATGCGATAGGTAAATACGCGAGATAGATACGTGACGTCACCTATGCGAATACATATGTGCCACAACGTATACGCTTTCCCGCGGGCGCGTCGAAAGGGTGCATCGCTCCCGTGCAACCGCGAAACTTTTACCACCCACCTCGTCTACGTTTCCCTGCGCATACAACTCATCCGCTCGCAATTTTCACCTTAGCGATCGGTTCTTTGCAATCTTCACCGAATTATCGGTGAAGATCTAAATTTGACGAAGCTCGGGAGAGCACTTTGAAATTCATAACAATCGTCAGTGTTTGCTTTTATATAGGAATAGTGATTAGTCATATCATAATCAGAAATAAAATATTAAAATAAATATATTTGTTGCGTGCCTTGTGTCGGATTCTGTTTTATACGCAAACGAATCGGTAGCTACCGCGTTTCTTATTCCTTGACTTTAATATAGTGCTCGTTACAATGCAGTTTTTACGAGAACTGAAATGCACCACGGGAAAAAAACAACCTGGCAATCCGCACGGCGTCTTTTCTCATTTCGCGTCGGGTGCACGCGAGAGAGCATTTCCGGGTCCCCGAATATTTCTTCCGGCGCGCGGCCGCGCACGACCTGTACGGGCCGATATACTCGCGTATTGCATTTTCAGCAGACAGCTACGTGGCCGTGCTACATACCCGATACGAACGTACGTACGTATATGGAAGTTACGTGTCGAATCAACTACGATCGGAGAACAGCTGACGCGATGTCCCACGGACCAATCAGTTTTATCCGTCGTGGAGCCAGTCTCCGTCGTTCGTCGTGCAATTTCGAAGATTGCGCCGCGGCGCACGATGATGACCGGCAGTGACATCGCTGCGCGCGATCGACTTCCGGTTCCGCCTGAAAACCGCAGACCGTCAGAGATTAACGACGTATCGCGACTCGTGGCACGACCGGCGAGAAGCGAATCGCACAGGGACCACGACGTGGTCCCCCGGGGAACATGATGGTTGAAACTAAAAAAAGACAGGTGGAAAAACCATAGGAGAGGGAGAAGCAATCGTCCACGATGCTCCTCGGAAAACCCCAAAATATCCACTCCTTCTCGCATACACATACGTGCGTACACACATGGTCATACATCAGTGAATAATCGCGGAGAAGTAACGGGGTGGCCATGGCGTGAGTCGGAAGTTTCGACAAAAGTTTCCGTTTCGTTTGAGGGTAAACTTGAACCGATTCAATTTGACATTGTTGCCTCATGTCGGATCAGGCATACATATTCACGTGTGTGCGAGGTGCATACATGCACACACGGAGTCCGGTTGTGTATCGCGCGCGAGAACGGTATCCGAATCGGATAAAAGTTTAAAGCTGTGACTCAGTAATAAACCTCGGCAACTTCGGCGACGCGCATGGAAAAGAAGGGAGGAGGGCTTTTCGCGCGTCCTCTTTTTTCCGCCCCGAAGGAACGGAGGGATGAAGAGATGGGGATGGGAAAGGACGGGGGCGAGACGGGCACAGCGAGAGTCGTTTAAAGTCGTAATTGCGCCAATTTCGAGTCGCTCCTCTTTTTCTCTCTCCCGCTCGCTTTTCATCTCTTCAACGCCACTTCTGGTAATGAGAATGAAACAAACGCCCTTCTCTCTCTTCTCCTCGAATCGGCCCGGCAATATCGCCCGCCGAAGTAAAACAGAAAAAAAAGCTTGCACGACGACAACGGAATCTTTGATTACTAATTGACGATTGATAATTGAATTCGTAGGCATAAGCGTTTCATTAATTTTAAATAAGAAAGCGAGCGAGAAGTAGTCGTCGCAAAGATTTTACGTGCTTGCATAAGTGTAAGGTAAACGCTGACGATATTGCCGCGATTTACGATGAAAGAAATCAATTATATGTTTTAATATTACATTTCCAGCGTAAAAATGTATTTTTTATATTGGAAAAAATAAAGAAAATAATTTACTTCCATTTATAAATTAGTAAACAAATATGCACGTTATCGAAATAAAATAAAGATATACATAGACGTTGCTAGAATTTCTCAAAATCGAGTATCTCATCTTGAGTACACGTGACTACGCCCTTAAACGATTTGCTTATCAATCGGCCTTTACTTCCGGCCTCACGAGCAGGAACACGCGCTTCAAAAATGGAACGGTGACGCGAAGTAGGAGCGAAACTCGAGGGGAATTGTACGTGCATTCGGAGCGGCGGAGACGCTTTGAGAGCGAAATGTTTTCGTTTTGAGATCCTCCAACGTCCTCCAGAGCTTTCCCGCGAGGAAATCCCCGCTCTTCTTTTCACCCGGTGAGTGCAGCGACGCGGCGGTGCCCGGGTTTTTAACCCATTCTTTCATGCATTTGCAGCTTTTCCACGACGCCTTTGATGTGACTAGCTAGGGGCGCCGACTTCCCCGTATAGGAGTACGCGTATAAAATACACATACGCACACGTAACGAGAACGAGAGAAAGAGAAGGGACAGAGTTTATAGGTGGAAAAACCGGACCACGTCCTCCACCTTTTCCGCCTTTCCGGGATCTCCTTCTCTCTTCTTTGTTTATACAGCACCTCTTGGATGGTTGGATAACGTTCAGGAGCAACCTCTTCAACCTGAACCATCCCCTCTGTTTCCCTCCATTTCGTTCCATCCGCTGCCACCATCGTGCCGCTAATCACTCTGCCGCGAATGTATTGTCGGTTTTGCTTTCTCCTTTTGCCGCTGCCGCGGGGGAGAGTGCCGCGAAAAAGCGGAAAAACGAAGGAGCGGTTGAGGGTGAAATGAATTGATCGATGGCGAGAATAGAAAACGAAACACTCGAGGGATTCGTTCGTTTGGCATTCTTCGTATGTAAACTAAAGTACAACTAGAGAGTGCAACATGACATGAAAGTGCCGACAGGCATGTATGTAAAGTTAATCGAAAGCGACGAATGAAACACGACGACGAATAAAAACTATTTATATTTTCATGACAAAATTATTAAAAAATAATAGAAAATTTCGTCCATCAAAATATCTTAAATATTTACTTGACTTTACTAGATGACTTCTAAATTCCGAGATACAAATTAACTGCACTAAAAAAGGAAACGTAATTTTTAAGAGCAACACAGTTTAGCAGGAAAGTTACAAATTTTAACAAACAAGTAGATGTATTTCGCATACTTAGGGAGCGATACACCATGCGACAGGTATACAACTTCCTAACGATATATTGTTACGTACACTCGCCCATGTACATAACATACGACACGGAGATACAGCTAAGCCGAAGCGCGGAGGAAAAAAGACAGAAAAAGTAAATGGATGACGAAAAGAAAATGACACTTGGCGTAGAGGAGGAGAAGCAATTCCACTCTCGGTTTCCTTTTTCCCGTTTCTCTCATCCCTCCGCACCGTCCTATCCTCTGACCTCGTTCTCTTTCTCTCTCTCTCTTCCCTTTTTATTTTTTCGTCCGACACTCGTCGCCCGTGCACCACGCTTACGATCCGACACGAGCGGGAACGAGAACGAGAAACGCATCCTGGCCGCGGTCCCCACGGAGTTGTGACGATTGTAATTTACATAAGCTTTCTTTTCATTTCGATGACGACGTCGCTGAGGCTCAGTCGACGAAGAAGCGAGGAGTAGTCAACGACCGGGAGGATCGAATTCTTTGCGCCTCGTAGCCGAGATCGTCGCGCGATATAGCATCGAGAATCTCCTGCAAGAAGGACGTAGCCATTCCGCGTTTTATTTACGTCATCATCCTGATTATCTTTGACGATATACGTCAAGAGCCAGAGTGAAATAAAGAGAGATAAATGTAATAGGATTACCGGCATACAAACAGAGCACTGGTGGGATTGGATATGTCCAGCTGAGCCAGTAAGTTTTAATCGGAAAAGCCACGTAAAGAGATTGTGCGATTCAAATAAATAACTTATACGCGAATTCGCTCATTTTTCCAAACAGAAATCCTTTGTGAAAAGAAGAAATTGGTTATCCAAAACGGAAAGGCAAACGCAGTAAAGTCTGAATCGTATATAATTTTTGAATCATTCGAACAAAGTTGATCAATAATGATTTAACGTGCACGGCCCCTGAATCGCAAAATTTCTCCCATAGCAGAGAAAATGTTGAATTTCTTTAAGCTGCTGCAAAAGTGTTCGGATAATGACACTACTGTGTCATTAAAGCTGCAACATATCGCGACGATAATGCAATTATCACCGGGCAACAAGTTATCTTTCGCGCGATTTCACGAGAATCGAAGTTCTCAGTCGCGTAACTGGTACGTGACTACTCGTTCTCCGTAGCTTCGTGTATCTATATTTGTACTATGTGCGGCTCTTTAATGAAACGATATTATCTTTACGATTCGTTCTCTCGATAACGGGGTTAGAGGGGCTCCAGGACTATGCGAGCAATGCGCCGTGTAATTGCGGATCACGCGTGTCTCTTCCGCAAGTGAAAATTTTTGCGCTCTGGCAAAGTTACGCGAAATGCCTCTCACGATCTTTCCGGTTTTGTACGAGAGGGAAAGAGAAAGATGTAGATGGACGCATTCCTCGAGCCGATTTGGCCGATCTGGCTGACGCAAAACTTCGTAATGGCTGACCGTATGCGAGTATTTCCTAGGAGAAATTTTGTAACTTGACGACTCGATTTTGTACATTGCAAGTGCAACGGATTCAAGATCGCGAAAAACTCGTGGCGTCATATCGCTTATCGACGCAAGGCTCTCCAAGCTTTCCGAGAAATACCGGAAGTTGCTACCAGCAACGTACGTGACTCGTTTGAACCGAAGACCGCTACTTATACAAATTCCTCGTGTATTACGTAAATTACGTAAATACGTGCAGTTGTATATTTTATCGCCAGCGATGGCTGAACCAGTCACACGGACAAAATTGCTGACGCACACTATCACAGCTGCGATCAAGGTACAGCGTGAGTATTTTCTTGCGCAAGCCATGTACCTGTGCCTCTTATCACCGATAAAGATTCGAGTATCGCCACAATCAAAAAGCTCCGATATTTACAACGTCATAAATACAGCAATGCACATATACCCGTAAACATCGTCCAAGTCATTTTTTTAAACGTTTCCTCGCGCCTCTTACCAATCGGATTTCGCAAAGCAGAAATATTTCACGAGTGCAAAAGGTTTCTGCAAATACAACTTTGCAAACTAGAAGCGGGACAATTACATGCAAAAATTTCCTCTTGTCTTACTTTACTTGTCGTGTCTGCTGTTCTTGTATAATGCATATTTCTGGTGCAAAAGGAAAGATTCTTAGCAAAATCAATTTATCAATTTCTGCATCGTAATCAGCTGGTTCAATTATAATCCGAGCAGCATACTAAATGAACAAGCTTAAATCTGTTTTGATGTTCGTGCAGGCACGTGCGTAATCAGTGTGCAAATTATTTTCGTGAATTTATCGTTGCTAAAACTGTCATGCATTATCAGTGTCTCTGTAGTTCGAACTTAAAGCGGATGTGCCTGCGTTTGGAACAAATGCGATAAGCGTATCTACTGCGGTATTGTATTCGGAAGTGAACATTTTTGGTTTGCTCTGTCACAGTCGTATAGTAACATAATTTATATTCAAATCATTTTTTTGTAATATGTTGTAATATAAATGTTTATACGAGATTTATTTGTGGACGTTAACATTCTCTTTTCCTGGCAAAATATTTAACGGCGATCGCCTAACAAAACTTTATATATAAAATCTGATAAAAATTAATCATAAACGTAATTTATAAAGTTCTTCCGCACGATACGTGCAGTATTTGCGCTCTGTTCTTTTTTTCAATGCAGTCGATCGAAAGCTCAGTCAATATCGGCGCTATCGCTTCAGCGTAAACAGCATATCTCCAAGAAGAGACACTCCGTGGTGAAACTAGCTGCACCTGTATCATCGTTTTTCCGCTGGTTCGTTTCGCGAGCAGCGGGAAAGAATTTTCTTTCTCTAGATAGCGAAGTCCCGGACGCTGAAGGTTTACATGGATCGCGCAGTATCTTCTTGCGTAAATACGGATTGCGTCAAGACTGTCGAGCGCTTCTTCCACCGGTGTATCAGGCACGATGTGTACACCATTCGTATTTACCATGCACACGCAAGGAGGTGATAGAACGGAGGAAAGGAGGACGACCACCACCACGTGTAAAGCACAGCTCGGTATGACTGATAAGTAACACTTGTGCGTGCTGAGTTGTACGTCATAGGGCACACACAACGAAGTTCCGTGACTCATTCGTTCGTCGCACGAAACCCCTCAGACAAGTTGGTCCCGGCAAATGACCAGTCGCCACCCCGGTTTTACCTGGAACTAATTCGGCAACAACAGCCCGTGCCCGGAATATCCAACGTCGAGTTACAAGCGGATTAGTTTAAATCGCGAGGGTCCGAATACGCGGCTCGTATTCGAGACTAACACGTCACCACCGAGGGTTTTAATTATAAGCGATACTCGGACTGTGCAGTATTTACTCCGGACACTGGAGAACAGACTTCATAATAATTTTGGACACGTAGCGCAGTTGTGATGTATACATACAATATAACAGAAACGGGATACAAGAAAATGATTACCTAGACCGATGTCATCCGCCAGCGAGAATGCAAAATTGATTGCGTATGCATAAAGCAATTATATCTCATGTACTATATTTTACAGATGTAGAATATACATACACACACATCATAAGCAATCATGTATTAAATTGCCTTCGCAAAAATAGATCTCCGAGTAACAAACAAGATGCATCATCTTTACGACATTACGAAAGAAAAGAAAAAGGAATTTATTTGTGACGACTAAGATACTTGTAATTTATGATTCTCCAAAGTATTTTCGCAAAGAGATACAGAAATATCATTCTTCGCAGAATTTTTATGGTACATTTTTAATCTCTAAATATTTTCACAAATTTTCAGAATACTCGGGCTCTGAAATGTTGAGTACCCCTCGGATGCGTCATTTATACCCGTCTACTCTGGATCCTAAGAGCTATCGGCTAACGCAAGCCGAGGCGGGATAAAGACAAGAAAGTAATCTCGTATAAACCCTGAGGCAATCGAAAATGTCGATTCTAGGAACGGGAGTGCACTCAGCCTTACGATAAGAGCAAAGAAACTCGAATAATCTAATCGGCCGATATCTATCATGATTACTGTTCTCTCTTCGAAGCACCGTCTTTTCTTAGAGTCTACCTTTCGTCCTCGTTCGTTCGTGCGAGCAAAATTAAACGTCTGACTATCTACTGTCCGTGAATTTAAGCTTCCAGCAAATATTCCTCCTCTTTCTTATCTTCTATCTCTCGATAATCAATTTTATTTACTTATACGATAAATGATAAACGCCGATAAAACACGTAGCGATTCATGAGACGCGACGATGCATGATGGTTGTGAGAGTATTAGGAATCGTTCTAGAGTCTTAAGAAGTGCACGCTATATCGTACACAACAGAAACAGTTATATACATTATTCAAAGTAAATAAATTTAACCCTATCAAATAGCTGATGAATGTATCTCATTTCTTTCCGTAAAACGTGCAAAAGCAGTATTTCGATTAACATCGCGATTCTCGATTCGATACCGGAATGATCAGCCAATTGTTCCGTGAGTGGAGCATCGACGAAATCGATCCGAGGATAGCGTTGAATCTTTGGAGAACAGCGACGCGGACTCAATTCCCTCCACCATAGTAGCGCATACAGCGAGCCTTGAATTTCCGTCGTAATGCACCCACGGGCCGTACTTCCATGCTAAGCCGGTATAGCTCGGTGGAACAGCCACTTTCGTCGTGCTTTTCCGCGGCTCGCTGACGGCAGCGTGGGCACGTATAAACGTTGAGGGGGACCCGGACGAGGAGGAGGATGAAGAGGAGAGAAAAGGAGGGTGGACCACCATAATTCAGAACGAGTGCTAAAGGGAGCCTCGTACGTACCACTGCGAAACTCTCGCGTATACCCCAGCCGCGCGCTATTACGAGCGGCACAGGCGAGCGAGCAAGCTCGCGCCGAGCAAAGAGGTTCGGAAGAGCAGGCACTCTACTCATAAAAATACCAACGCGCGGCAAAGAGACCGGCGGCCGAGGCCGGTGAAAATAACACTTCAAGAGATCTTACTTACGGGCGATATAGAGCGAGGAAAATTCGCGGAGAAAACGACCGCAGCACCAACGACGAACGGAGGAAAAAAAAGAGGTCGACTCTGGGGTGACGAAGTCTTTCGTCGCAATGGAGAAGGGGACCCAAAGAAGTTAATCTCAGCTGAGGCTACCTCAGTTTCGTTCCGCAAAGTTCAGTCGTCTTCATGAATCCCGTGTCGGGCCTTTGATGAGTCACTGATTATTAGGGTAATTATCATTAGAAACGTTAATTAATTTTGAAGGTTTCAATGTTGAAATATTTAATTGAGATGAGCTATCAAGTAAATAATTATTCGAGAATCACCAGTAATTAAAACCTAACAATCAAGTTATATAAATATATAAATATTCCATTACAAATATTCAATAAAATGTATAGATCCGTGCAAATCAGACGAATAAAAAGTCTCGAATTGCTCTCTCCTGAGGATAATTAATCTATTGTTTTTATCAAAGAGAACTATGCACCAATTCAAGAAGACTGTCGCAGACAGCGCTTACTTCCTGCTCATACCTTAATTTTCAAAACCAGCAAAAGGGAGATATTACAAGAAGAACGTATGATGAAGGGACGAAGTAGCAAAGATGCCTTGCTATTCTTGGCGCAATGAGTGCTTTTTACGCAGTCTGCTATGCCCCTTTCTCATTTCCCCCGATACCATTCTTAATTCGCCCTACGTATTGCCAAAGTTGACACCATTCGAGTATTCAGCCATCTTACTCGCAAATGATTCGTTTTGTTTTTTGCGAAAGTGTCAATATCGTCGCCACAGCGTCATTCTCGTAATCTCTTTGGCATTCTTTCCGTGCCGCTTCGACACGATTATTGCACTCGCTCGTTCGCTCGCTTGCGCTCCCCGGAGACGCGCCGAACGAGGGAAAGGGCTGTTTGTCAGCCTTTCTCCATCGATTCAACCGTCGAGTCGCGTGCAGTGAACCAGAGAGACGAAGAGAGGATGAGATATCTCGGAGGAAGAAGAGTACGGTGGGGGCTTCACTATTATCGACGCCGCGTCGCGGGCGTCCCGCTAACGCAAAATAAAATTAGCGCTCGTAACATTTTATGCACCCCACCGTCTATGTGAATGACGCGAGCGAGAAAAGGACGCAGATAGGAAGAAAGGGGTGGATCGCCGTCGTTTCACCCCCGGATCCTTTGCGCCTTGCTCACCGCCGCGTTTCTACCCGGCTACGGTCCCCCTCCTTGTCTCTAGCCCCTTCGCGAGCCTGTCTCACTCTTACACGCAAACTCCATTAGGGGACCCTGGAACTCGCGGGGAATACCATATTATGACACCGGAGGGCTCAAGGAAGAAACGAAGAACGTGGACGCGGAAGGGCACGCGAGAACCGAAGGAAACGAAGGTGCACGAGAGATGGAGCAAAAGAGACGGGGCAGAAAAAAAGGAAGGAAGAAGAGGAAGCGAGAGAGAATGATATATCTTCCTTAGAAATTAAAATTTCCTGCTCTATAACGACTTCGATCGCTTAAGTGAGGAATTATAAATATAGGATTCCTTTTATAATTTATACCGGATATGCAAGATACAAGTACATTATGCGCGCAGCAAGATCGCATCCGATATTAAGAACGTTTTCCGTTCCGCGAAAAATTCTCAGTGTCTCATTTCGCTAATGTTTTTCTTTGATCGTTCTTGCTACTTTACGTTTTCGCCACACGCGTGTTAGTTTGTTATTTATACATTACACGTCCTGTTTAATTCCTTGCGGATTATCTCAGATGAATGTAAGCTGTATGAATTTGCAAACGTTGCGGCTGTAAGCTTCTCTGTCTTCTAATCTTCGATAAGCTGGAATCATCTCATCGAGATAAAGGATATCTTGTCGAGATATTATCGATATCTGTTAAATCTTCATAAAAGTCATTATTGTAACATAACTCGCCGTCGCAATATATCGATAATAAGTATTATCAAACATCAAGCGATAACACGTTTATTAGCGCAAAATGACGCTCGAGGTACGGTCGTCTGAATTGGCTTTTATTATTTCTTTTATTATTTTATCAACATGAAGAAACAAATAAAAAGAAATGTTTTGAGAGCTTACATCCTATCTTAGAGGGAAAATAGTACGCGTCACATTAACTAGATGGCGAAAATACTCGCACTCAAGATGTGCTACGTTGGTAATATAAGTGAAGAGACGAGATGGCTCAGGCAACTCTGGTTTCTCTTCAATTCACGTATAAATCTTTCGCCTTTTACTAAAGATTTCCGTGGAGAGGAACAAGTGATGAGTATATACTAATTTTTTGTGTACCCAACGCAAGTTGGGTCGTAATGAAGATGCAAAAGTAATATTCTACTAATTCTCTTTCTCCTTATATTGTAGAGAATTTGATATTTTATTGACAATACCTTTTCATTGCATTCAGCAGAGCCGTAAAGGATGAAATGCGCGCGAGAGTATTTTAAGCTTGCATTATACCCCGAAGGTCCCGCAAGGACCGCGTCGAGATATATCGCCCGCCGCCGTTTCGCGAGACCCTCCTCTCATCCCTCTGACAGTGTCGTAACTTTTCGATATCTTTTTTTTTCTTTTTATCTTGGACTGCCTGAATGTACCGTCGAAATACGCGCGAGCTCGGTGCCACCGGCGTCTGGAAACGCTTAGATAAAAGCCAACTCTTTCATCCGGCTGCAGACTTTTATAGTGCGACTTATCAGCGCGCCCGCCATCGAAGCCACATCATACGCTATCGAGCCGAATTCTTTTCTTCTTCTTGTCCCCCTATAGCACCAATAAAAGAATCACGTAATTAAATTTACTGCAGAAATTTGCTTCCTGACAGTACCTTGTGAAACTTTTTGTTTAATTGTTCCAACGCGCAGACTCGACAAAAGTTCACGTTGCTCGGCGCTAAGAGATAATTATACACAATATTTTAATTTGCTAATTTACCTCTGATTACCGAAGAAAAGTTTTTGTATTTTTGTACAAGGATTATAAAGTCGCTACAGGCGGAGATGGATTAAAAATAGCCATTCTAATCTCGAGCTCGGCACCTTCCGGCCGGAGGACGGCGGAAGCGGTCGAGATGGCTGATGCTTGGCACCGCAATTTCGTTTCGTATCTTCCGCTCGGTGCGCCGTCGCTCGCAGTTCGTGACTAGAACCGACAAGGAAAGGAAAATTTCATGAATCGAGGCAGGACGAATGCGCCGCCTCCACCGAGAGAGCGAGCCGCGCGCGCCGCGCGGACGGAGAAGAGGAAAATCGATAGCGCGTCTCGGTCTCTCCTCGGGAATTTCTTGCGATCGCTCGTCGAACTCTCACCTCCGACCGCCGGCTCCCGCCTATCCACCACCATCGACGGCACTCAACTTATCCCCCGCGCCGCCTTCCGACTCGATCCATAACCGTTTTTGCCCGAAGCTCCCGTCGAGGCAAAATAGTTCGAAAGCCTCGGGTCATCCATCAAAGTAACGCGATTCTCGTCGACCTAGCTCGTAAGATTCGTCCGACCTCCGCTTAGCCCTCGCGAACTCGATGAAGGTTCCAGCCTAACTCCGGACCACGCGATACTGCGAAAGTGCCTGATGGCAATGATGATGACGACGACGATCGTATGACGGTGAAAATCGATGACACGGTATCTCAAGGATTGAACGAGCAGTCGCCGATAATCATCTCTTCTCTTGGTCTTGTTAATTTAGTACGATCCCACACGATCCGCAACATCGAGGGCGCTCACTCGCTCGCTCTCTCTCCTAATGGAGCGAAAAGGCGCGTATATCTGCTCGACGGGATATCCGAGCGCATCGGAGATCGAGAGATCCGATGGTGCACCGAAAATAGAACGAAAATGGGAAATATCTACCCTCGGCCGCGCGCATTACAGACGGACTATCCTGCCGAACGTTATCCAACCTCTCGCTGGCGTAACTAACGCTTCCGTTACCCGCCCGATAACTGGTTCGCCGTCGATTTACGAGGTTTTAGCTGTTCTTAGAAGAGCAATGGGAAGACAAGTTCAAAAAGAGCAAGGTGGAATCGAAGGAAAGAGAAAAAGAGTAAAGAAACGAGGAAAGAGAGAGAGGGAGAGAGGAAAGGAGAGAAAAGGGAACGTTTTATCTCTTACACTCCATCGTTTTCCGCTCGTTGCTCTTCGGCCAGCGAAAAATCTCGAGCAACACGACTCTCGCGGATCCAGGAACGGAGAGATGGAGCCGCGAGTTGCATTCCTCTCGAGCGCGATCGGCCATTCCCCGACGGAAATGAGATCGTCGTCTCGTCCGGTCGTCTCCGACCGCGCTATTTCACGTATCGCCGTACCGAAGTGCACGGGTCACGCGCGCAGATCGGCGCACGGCATCGCGTAATTAAATGATACGGATCAAAGGGAAGAGCTCGAACTTTCGGCGAATAAGAGAGCCGGCGTGATCCGCAGCAGCAACGTGACAATACGACAGAATAACAATGAGAACAGGGAGAACGGGAAGAAGTTGGCGCGCATCGAACACTCATTAGAACGAAACGCTGTTATCGGAGTTACTTGACAGCGGCAACGAAGAAACGATATTGTACCGCGCGTGACAGACGCGTCTATTTGTAAACGTCTCACGCGCAACGATCGGTAACGATCGACGACCACGTCGATACGTTTACGATGCACCTCAAAGCCACGATGCACTTTCCTTGGCGTCTTGACGCGTTACGCGTTGAATCTAATATCGTCGATAGCTGCAGAGAAATCGTTTCGAAGAATCACTCGTGCTCATGATTCAAGGTAAATTTGCTGGTATTACAAACGATACTTCTTTTTCTCTCATAATCGGCCATCAATCAAGCAAGATGTAGAAAGTGAAGCTTAGTGAAGCGAAAAGTCGATATATGTATTCATTATTATCAGGATAATATTGATCAATTAAATAGAAAATACCGCGTAGCTCAAACGCCGTGAGATCTACGTAGCTTCCACTGCAGAGAGATCTAACCGACGCGCACTTCAATATCTCTTCTTACGCGCAGAAAGGGAAACAAGACGAAACGTAGTGGATCGAGCAGGTGCGCTCAGCCAGCATGACGTGACGAAAAACCAAACCGACATTCCCGTCGCGCACTTAGATGCCTCGGCCCGATTACACCGGCAACCCCCTCGTGCATTTGCGATCGTACGGAACAGGAAGTGTCGGCCGAATTTCCAAGTCCGCGACCAAGCTAGGTTCGCAGCAGCGAAGGGTAACGAGTTCGCATTCCCACGCTCGCGCGTCCTCCCAATATTTGACTTTCCAATTAACGCACTCGCTCGAGTCGCTCAATCCGACATCGAAGCGAAGGAAGACTCTGCGAAGCGTGCGAATACAAGCGCGCCAGCAAGGAACCACGAGATAAGTGAGCGAGCGAGAGAACGCGCGCGACAAGTAATCACTCCGCAATTTATTACTCAATTTGTCGGGAGAACGTGGTTCTCTCCTGCGCCGATACGGCCTGGGAAATGATCGCCGTAATTATTTTTCAAGGACTCGACAAGCGGGAGAAAGCGGGTCCGCGGCGATAATGAAACCAGCGTGCGGGGCGCCTCGTAGTTGGTACTGTTAAATATCAGAAAATGAGAGAATACTCGCGCGGAAGATAGAGAAGAGGCTAATACACCATGACTACCTTCTCTTTATTCGTCGAGGATTGATCGCGCGGCATAACGTCGGCGGGAAGCTGCGCGACACTGCTCTCGGCATCCACACACGTTGATTAAATATCTCTTATATAGGAAGATAACTAAATTAATGAATTTATTATTATTTATCTTTTACTAAGATAATTACCGCTCATTTAACATCTATCTCTCGAGGATTGTCGTTTCTTTATTATCCGTTATTTGTTACGAGCATATGTGCACGCGTGCATGCGTATGTATGTGTGTGTATCACACATGTTTCATTGTATGTTCCATTGCAATATTTTCAATTTGCATCACTGCTTCATATATTCGATTAAATCAAAAACGCGCGGCAAATAACTCGTTTACATTTGCATTTAAATATCGTACACGCTGGAGAATGCAGCGATGTAAGCACCGCAGGGAAGTCAAATACCTCTGCCCTCCCGCCAAATAATCTAATTAAGGCATTATTGGATTAAGTCAACACCTGAGGATAACCATTTCGCGGTACGGACGAGAATGAATCGTCCATCTTCATTTATCGCGTCTGTAATTCAACACTGAAAATACCAACAGATCAAGTCTGTTTCGCAGAAAGAAAATATAGGCGAAATTCACGGAAGATTGCTTTGTAATCTCTCCTCGAGTAAATTGTTAATACAAAAACATCTAAGTAAAACAACTATAATTATCGTATTTTCATCATGCTCGTATATAATCTTGCAAAACTAACGTGATTTGTAATTTTTACTAGCATTTTCAGATATTCGATTCTCTGTTAGTCACATGAGTATTCATTATTTGAAAATACCATTTTCGCGCATTTTGCGATCGTATCCTCGTAAGGAAGCCGCAGAAAAGTGAGAGAAGGTTTTACCCGATATTTGCAGACCCCGCGATACATCGACGACGGGATGCATAGCATCGCGTTAACCTGCATCCAAGATAGACCTTAACGAGCTGCATTTGCCTACGTAATGGAGATTACGTCTCACTGATAATTTCCGATAAGTGCTCGACCGCGTTAACTGGAGCAACCATCAGGGGCCCCTGTCCCCTTGTTACGCCTATCATCAGCAGCGTCGTATCAACGGTATCTACGTTACAAGAATATCACGTAACGTCGTATCAACTAACAATAAATAACAATTATGAGTTAAACTCTAAGATTGGCGTTAATAATACACCTTGCCTATCACGTTGCATATTCGTCTTATGTAACTCATAGAAAAATCAGATTCATCAGCACGCAGGGTTAACTTTAATTTTAATTCAATGCACGTTTCTTTTCTTTTATATCACAGAAAAGTGCAAAATAGAAGGAATAAAAGCACGAAACACACAATCAATTTCAATTACCAGTCAACATCAGACATGCATCCTTGATAAATAAATCTTAAATTGAGATCACAGTAAAATTTAATTGAAATTAACTGAAATAGATTATATTTTGTATTACCTTACACCTCCAAAGTCTCTTTTAGCGAAACTCGTGATGTATTGGAATCCGGATTAACATTGAATGAGCGTGTTTGCATCTCTTACCTGTAAAATAAAAAGAAAATTGATTAATCGATTAATGCTAAATCATTACACGTCGCACTTAAGACTTTTAAGAATAACACACGCTTCATCCGTCAGACAACGCGGAATTCTCGTATTTCGTAAAATATTGCAACTTCCTTCTAAAAAGAAACGAAAGAGAGAAATAGTCAGGCATATGTTAATTATACAAGAGCGATAGAATGGCGGTCGAATGATGAAACCGCGAAATGTACCGTGCGCAGTTTCGACGGAACCATGTAAAAAGTCGATGCCCGGCGGGGGTTAATCGATTTCACGGCCGATCGGAAAAGCAACGACGGAAGCGGTGGGCGTGCGCGCGGGTTTATAAATAATCGCAATATCGGCGAGCGTGCATGCTCGCGTTTGTCGGTGGATAACAGACGGCGGCGCGTGTTCGCAGCGTTAATAACGGTAAGTAACGCGGACTGCGGCAAGAAAGACGGGGACGAATGCGCCGCGGAACTCGTGACTGATGGCGGTTCTCGCGATCCACTTTGTCAGTCGCGCGAGCGCGCGCCCCATCGCTCGCTCTGCTCCGCTCCGAAGCAGCAAAGTGCGGAGCAACAAAGTGCGAAGCAACAAAGCGCACACACGCGACACATTGCTCACCGTGGCGCCATATATCGCCCGGAAGAATCCCGGGATCTCGACCGCCGTGCGATTTGTCAAACTCGCCGGCGATCTCCGCGACAGCCGTCCGAAATCACGTCGGAACCGGAATGCAGATCCGGGCAATTACTGGCGGCGACACAGCGATAAGTCGCTCCGGCTTTTAAGTGGAGAGACTCCGTGAACTTGTCCTCAGGGGTTCATCTCGCCACGTTTTATTATCACGAATTCCTCTCCTGATTGCTGCAATTCGCTTTGTTAATCTTCGCTTCGATCCTCGCTCGCCGAGATGTTCAATAATTTTGACAAATGCGACTCGCTACATTTTTCTCCAATTTTTCGATGATAATGTATTGTTTACCTTACTGCAAAACGCATTTGCTGTTGTTTATACACAGGCATGCGTTATTTATCACTGTATCTTTTTATCGCGTTGAAAAATATTGAAATTCCATGTATAACGATGCAACGCAATTCGATATGCTAATCTCGTTCCGTCCAAAATGTCGGGAGAGCTGGAATGCAGATCTCGGCAATTAATAGTGGCGGCAATAGTCATTCCAGCTTTTAAATGGAAACTATACAACTCTATCCTCGAAGCTCGTGAACCTGCGGCCACGCTTTCCGTTTCCTCGCTCGCGAGCATAATGGAGTTATTACGTTCTCCGTCTAATTAATCGTCGTAAAGCTGCGCAATTACGTTTTTATATGCTTTTTCGCGCCGACGCACCGTTTCAAGAACGTTACAAAGCATAAGCTGTCAGAAAAAATCCGGTCGAAAGCTTTAAAATCTTTTCGGAACAGCAGAGAAAATAATTTTTCAACGTTTCAATTAAAACGAAAGAAGTCGCTGAGAGTGACGGCATTTAATTGAAATAAAATCGACGAGCGACCGGCGTCGAAATTAAATTTTTGCCTCAAACAAAGATTGACAGCGCCGTAAATAAACGGCATTTGCGAGCGAAGTGCGTGTAAGCGGAGCTGTTTAATTGCCGAAATATCATTGTGCATCCCTCGCGAGGGGAGAGCCACGAGAGACGACGATGTAGCAGGGGTGCCAAGTTAGGAGAGAACTGTTGCAAAGTCGGGGAAAACTTCACCGGGGCGAGTCGCTTCTCTCTCTCTCTGTCGCTCTCCTCCGACAGTAATTGTCCCTATCCATTTCCGGCGGCAGCGCGCGTACGAGTCTGGGACCGCTCGCTCGTTATACTGCAGCAACATCGATTATTCCCAATTATAATAACAAATGCAAATCAGAGGAATAACGACTCGGGGAACCCGGCAATAAAGTTTCCCCGGGCGCTCATTCCCGGCCGTTCGCGTACGAGCGCGGTCAGGACTCTCGCACCCTTACAGCCTCCGCACCAGAAACTGCCGATGTCGAGGGATCGACTATCACCCTGTGCGATGAACAAATCGAACCAGGATTTAGTGCGAGTTCTTCGATTTCTGCGACGTGGCCCTTCGCTCGTCCGACGAGACGTGTCTCGTTTGCGGCGAGTACGAAAACCGTTCGCGTAATGTAACAACGTGATCATAGTAATCGGTGATACACAGCACGTCAATCACGGGAGGATCAATTAAGCAGCTCCGACTATACTCACGCCATCGACAATCTGTCCACACACGAATAATTAATCAGGTTTCGATCGTATCGGGCGCGCAATCACTGCGCGCCACCGGTCATAACCAGTGCGTCGCGATCGCGGGCAACGTGAGTTTTATAATTAACGAAAACAAGATCTTATTATGCAAAACGAAAGCGTTCCAATTTTCGGGGTTTTATTCAGGGTCGGTGACGATTGACCAGGCAACTGGTAATTACACTTAATTACAAGAACCCGTTTCATCAGTTGCCTCGAAAATAATCTTCCCCGAAGCGTAATTGACTTGCCCGTGAAAGTTTTATGATAACATTTTGTTATGCAAAAAACAAATGCAACAGAGATCATGTATTTGTTAGTCCCATGGCAGAAAATGTCTGCTAAATATGTGATTCACGCAAATTGTTATTGAATACTAATCGACGAGCTCCGAGTAATACGCTGAGGCTACAAATAGATATGAATTCTCCGTAAAGCGTATGATGATTCAATCGGACTCATTGGAAATCGAATATGTCGATGATCGACGTACTTATCAATGGAATCGGAGACCGGATCGACAACGTTCGCCGAAGAAAAACACTCTGCACGATGAGAAAAGAGAAACAAACGACGCGGTTGAAAGTCGGATACGACGAAGTGAAACGACGGATACAATTGCGGAAGATTAAAAGACGGGAGGTCAGTTGTCGCGTTTCGCTCGCTGTCACGAGATTGCCCCGATTGACCCTGCCCGCTTTATCATGTTCCGAGTAATATCCGAAGATAGAGCGACACGCGAGAGAGGGAATTGCGAGGTACGCGGGGAAGGGCGAGCGGTACGACGATTACCGCGAGTAATCGCGATAATCGTCACGGGACCTGCAGCCGGAGTCACGACATCGGCTGAGAGCCCACCGCCGCGCCGCCAATGGCCGAACCAGGCAGAATTGAATATTCATTAGCGATGATAATGCCACACGATCCCTCTCTCCCTCTACTTCGTTTCCCGCTGCAGCAGCAGCCCTGCCGGGCCAGAGAGAGCTGCGACCTCTCTCGCCCTCTCGGTCCTTCATCTCGCACCTTCTCTCTGCTCTCCTCTCCTCTCGGCCATCAGTGTTTCGTTGCAACGCGAGTACACGCGCGCGTCCATGCGCGTGGTACCGCGTGTGCGTACCCTATGCGTTCCCTTCCGACAAAACGGTGCACCGGTACCGCTTTGAATACGGGACTGATTATTCAGAAAGTATAGCGCGTTCCGACCGAAGACCAACGGAGGGGAAGGGAACCGGGCGAATCTAACTGGATTACGTCTCGCATAACTCGGGGAACGATGCACCCCGGTCGCCCTCCGGGACCGACTGCAAGCGGGGATTATCGGTTCTCTTCGAGATGTCGTTCACCCTCTTCGCCGCATTCCGCTGTCGCGAGAAATCGCGATGCGTCTTTCCGCGCGACGGAAAATGCTGGAAAGCGATAAACCATACATGTGGCGCGATTCGACGCGCGACACGATTGTTATGCAGGAATCCGCACGATTCTGTTAACCGTACACGATGATTCGACGCAGGTGTGTCAAGATAAAAAAGATAAATTGTTTATACCAGGAATCGAAATATCACGATGTGACGTCAGCGAGTTTAGGTTTCCATGACGCAGCCGTAGATGGGAAATAAGACACATGATATACATTTACGATAATGGAAATGTGAGAGGATTCGCGTAAGTCCGTGGAATCGAAAATTGAACTTGAAGAAATCGCTGCGATTTCAATCCTTGATTTGTGTACAATGCGATGAGCTGTCCTCGCTTCAGATTAAAATACGCGCATGAACAAAGCGAATATTTTTGCATTGTGGCATGTTGACTATCGTTTCTCAACCGAACTCAACAGAATAATGATGCTCGAAGGCCAGGACCAAAGCAAGTATTATTTATTCAGGTGGCAGCGTCGTGTGCTGGTTAAAGAAGAACAAGTCTAAGAGCAGGATGAGTTAAAATCAACGCGGCTGGTTCAACAAGAATTACTACTCCAGCACTTCTGACTGTCGCGAGATTGCCGGAAATGACTGTAGCGGTGCTTAGCAGTCGACGATGAATCACGGCTGCACTGAATCACGAATGATAATTACGATGAGGGTACGAGGAAATGTGCAAGTTCTGATAAAAAGACACGTTCGATGAAACAAATAAATGATTATTCATCAGGACGTGCGTAAAATTGTTAAACCTAACAACCGCAACACGTAATCATCTCACATATGATCAAGAAGTGGTAATTGCCATCTTCTAATATACATATCGCCCAATTTAAAAATATTAGATTTACTCTATAAATTATTCAAATTATGTAAATTACTTCAAACAATATACTATTCATATATTATTTTAAAGAAAATAAAATTAACAATAAAGTCAATAAACCTAAACTTATATCATGATTCTAGGATTAAGAATAATACAAGAATATCCACATTGTCGTAATTCCTTCAACCTAGAAAGAAATGGTCAATAGAAAGAAAAAATGGTTACATGACAACGTAATTAACTACGTCCGATGCACATGTCACGATAGCGCAGATACATACGCACGTATGTATGTACACCGAACGCAGCCGAGCGTTTGCTGCTCCATATGCCGAGTTGAAGAAAACGAGATCTTTCGAGAGGTGCTCGTTCCTTTTCAGTGTTCCGCGAAGGCGACGCGAACGAGGCAGAAGTGGAGCGGAGCATGAATTTCTCGCGCACGGAAATTTATATCGCTAGCACACGCGCGCGTGCGACAACGAGGGGGCTGGTGCACGCGTGCGAGGGGCGAGTTGCACGCGTGAACACGTGCACCCAGTCGATATCGTTACGAAATGCGACGCAACGACGACGCGGTCCAGGGGCGTGCTCGACCTAAATACGGATAGCAACTTTAGTTAGCAACCGGCTCCTTCTAGAAATGTCCTCCGTCGTACGGAGGGGAACACAAGCTCCGCGGAGAAGGGTGGCGAAGAGAGAGAACAGTTCCGCAAAGACGATGAAAACGCGCTCATAAATCGCTCGTGTCTCCGCCGTGAAATTATCCGGATTTTTGGAGCTTCACGATGACAAGGAAATTCCAAGATTTCCTTGCGACTTCGCTCGGTGTGTCTCGAGTATCTTTGCTCTTACCGTTCCTCCTTTGTTTCCTCATACAGTCGGCAGATGTGGAAAGACGGGAATATCTTTGTCGCTCCCCCGCCCTCGTGTATACGTGTTCTTTATACGTGAAAGTAATTCGTACAAAACTCGAGTGAATTCTCGACGATGACGCGGACGCCGTGAAAAGAAACGGCGTGTGTGAATTTAAACCGACCATGTTTCACCGTGTATAACCGACCCCGCGGTTGCTGTAAATTGACTCTTCCGCCGGCTGACGAAGTGAGAATAAGTAAAATGCACGAAGTACAGCGCGAAGGACTTCAGCGAGACGCGATAAAAATTCGTTTAAGAATTTTTAATGAAATACCGTAGCAAGCCATTCGACGGGCGGGCCGCGTGAGTTCTCGTGAATTTAATAATCGCATTACTGTTCGTTTCTTAGCGCGGTGGGAACAATATAACAAGTATCCAAAGAACTCTCCGAGCAACTTAAATTTCACGATGTAATCAGTTGTATATACAGGCGCAGCTACGATATTTGTGCGTAGCTGCTTGCGCGATTATACAAATGATTGACTATATCTCGATTTTAAATATCATGCACATTGTTGCTACAAATTGAACGATATTCATAGTGCTGCAATTTATATTCGTACACACATGTTTGCATTTCCATCGTAATAATGCCTTATAACTGCGACTCGACAGTTACAACGTCAAACAAGTTAGTCGCGAGTTCATGAATAGTCTCTAACGCTATTGCTGCTCAACTTCAACCGCTGATTACCAGACTATGATTGATCGATTATTCAGGTTGTCGTAAAAAGAAGACTTGAGTGCCACGAATAACAAGAATCGTGAAAACGAGCGATTACATCAACGGCGCGCGATAGTTATCCTCGCGCTGTCACAATAAATCGAGCAAGATAGCATCGGCAGGAATTGAGACGACGATGCGTAATACAGTATTTAGCGATCCATCGTTATCTACGCTATATCGTGAGATACGTCTCAACGTGCGACGTAAAACGAAAAGCGCGTGATCGAAATAATTAACAGGACGATGTAATAAAAGATGAGGTGGCTGTCGAGGTAGCGCGCGACATTTTTCACTCCTCTTAAACCGAGTTCAAAGAAGTCCACGATCTAAATAAGACCGGTGGAAAGAATAAAATGGTACGTCGGCAATATTTGCAATATCGCTCCTCGAGCCAGGCACGCGTATCCCCCCCTACCTATTTGCATAAAATTGCAGTTACATCTCAGCAGACACGTTTTCCTTGCGCACCGCTCAATACGAATGTCTCGTGAAATTTCTGATAGTAAAGTAGTTCGATCTCCCTTTCACGCTGCGTCAGCAGAGGGAAGAATGAAAACGAATAACGAGACACCTTCCGATTCTATTGTGCGAGCAGATCCCGTGCAGCGAAATATTATACATGTGAACGGTCAAAAATATCGCGCCTGTAAAAAAGATCCTTTAAAAGCGACATGTCATTTTGTAACAATCCCCGTATTTCATTTTCTCATTCATCGATGAGTGAATAATATTAACAAAGAGAGTGTTTTATATAGAATATAGAAACACATTTGTAATATATTCACAATATAATTATTACGAGAATTATTATTTCGCACGGTCCAGCTCTCCATATTCTAAATAAATATTTAAAAAATAAATTTAAAATTAAACTTCGATTTTTGAAAAAAATGTATAAAGAAAAAATGGAAAATTGAAGTTTACACACATAATGAAAGAATGTAGCCGGAATGATCCTACCGTTTCGATAACCAACACGAAATCTTTCTCACTCACGTCACCAATGATCTCACCGGCGAGTTAACATAAGCGAGATGATAATATGTTAAGTCACAAGATGACATTTAAGCATTACATACAAACGACGATTAAGTAACTGGCTATTTTATGCGAGAGAAAGAGAAAGAGAGAGAGAGAGAGAGAGAGAGAGAGAGAGAGCCGCGTTCAAGGAAAACCTGTTCCCGCACATTCCCCGCCATTGTCCGACAGTATCGCGGCAAATGAGGCACAGGATCCTAACTTTATTTTCAGTCGGAACAAAAGCGGACTCTGCACCCTCTTTTTCTCCGCTGCTGTGTCTCGTGAAATTAAAATGCCTCAATTACGCTACTTTCGCCGTTTACGCTGCAAGTACAATGTGATGCGGGGTACTTCGCACGAAATAACGATTGCATAAAAGTACCCTCTAATTTCTTCCTCTTTTCCGTGCAAATACGACGGACCAACTTCGGGATTCTATCTGCTAGCCAGCGAGAAACGCAGACAAGCACGCGAGACATCGTACATGTTTTGAAACACTGAATCAAATTAATTACAGTATTACGTCGTGCATGCAAAATCGTTCATTTAAAATACACAATTTTGCACGGAATATGGATAAAGATGTTTTCTTTCATGTTTCAATTCGCATGTACTAGTACTCGATGGTACATTCTCATACTGTTATTCCGATACCAGCATTCAAAAACTTCAATCTCAATTGTTACTCGTCAAGTACTTGAGGAAATTTTATTATCATACACCAGGCTAAATTATTCAGCAAGATCCTTGAACTGATTTGATAGAACGCATACGTTCTACGCGGGTTCGTTTCCGTTTGACGAATGACGGCGCAATATCGCATGGCGGATCGTTCTGCTCGAAGTAGAATGTAGCATTCCGAGCTACACGATCAACGTCACCGATGTTACCGAAAGCCCGACGTAGATTAGGCGGGGAAGAGTAAGAAGACGGGGATGGCAGCAGCACGCGGACGTAAATCGTCGCCACGATCGAAGCATGCAGCACGGATAGCAGGTAGCAGCGAGCTTCATGCAAATCTTATCGCCGGTACGAGACCTACGTGGAGGGTAGGGCGAAGATGGCAAGAAGATTGGCCCGGGGCCCCCGGGAGAGCGCGGTGTCGTTTCTTATCTCGCAGCCACGAGCGCATAAATGCATCCTAACGGACGCGTTCGAAAGCCGGGCGCGTCCACGTCCGGGGCCTGTCACATGCTGCATCGGCACGCGAATTCCGGCTGCTATTACCTATCTGCGCGACGCGCAAGTACGGGTCCACCTCAACAATGTCCAACGAATACAGTGCACGGCCATAATACACGGGCGACGAGCGAGCGAGCGAACGACGAGGAAAACAGGGGACGACGCCCGTTACATTGTTTCATGAACATAATTTGCACTATCGCGCCGTGCAGCCCGTAAATTCTGGCGCGAGTCGCGGTGCTCTTCCTCTCCCGCCCTTTCTCTCTCTCCATCCCTCACTTTCTCCATATATATATATATCTCTCTCTCTCTTCTTCTTCTTCTTCTTCTCTCTCTCTCTCTCTGTTCTCCCTCTTCCGCTCCCCTGGCGGTGGCAGCATTTGAATATTTTTAATATGCAACGCACGAGGTCGGCTAACTAACCCCATATACTATCCCACTGCATCCCTCTCGGCTTCCCTTTATCCACCTATGCGACCTCTTTCCGTCTTTCTCTCTCTTTCTCGCTCTCAGTCCCTGTCTTTCTCTCTCATGCACGTTCCCTCGTCGCTTGCGCGGACACGCGCGCTCGCGTTCCCCGCTTACCGCACCGCGGCAAGTTCGCCCTTCTTTCGCGAGCCCGAATTCGGGCTACCTCTTCCTTACGACACGTCGGCCGACCGGAAGCGTGGTAGAATCCGAAATGTGACGCCGTGAATCGCGCGCGATGCACCGACCGCGACCAACGAATTCTTCGCGTCGTCCCCACCTTCCAGAACTGGGGCTTCCTCGTTCCGGGCTGGTCACCGGAATTTTCCCGCACCGGCGGAAGAATTACCGTGGCGTTACTCTGACGCCGCAACGCCCTGCGTCGGAACCGAGAAGCGCATGGAAGAGAGGACAGGATGCAAGGACGCGTGACTGCCGCGGCGGACGACGCGCAGGATCATGCACGTTGACCTGTGAGGTCTTCTTTTTTGACAAATCAGTTGCAAGCGTACCTTGATATTAATGATTTATATTATAGCTAGAAATATACATTAGCTTTTGAAATAGTAATATTTAGTTAATATCGTAGAATAGAAACACTATTGCGGTAACGTATGTGCTACGCAACTCGGACAGTTTTTGATGATTCGGTTATTTCACGTTATTATTGCTCGCGTGAGAATGACAGTATCGTCGCAATACCTCGACACGCTGACGAGCACGCGCGTATGCATTATTTTTGCGCAATTATGAGAGACCAACGTTGGGTCGAGAGAAGTGAAAATTTTCATAAATGCATAGGAAAAAAATAGGACATTACTTTCAGTTATGTAATAAACGTGATACGCTTCATGACTACTATATTTCACGAGATAAGCCGGAGTCGGTTTCCATTTCGAGATATAAAAGTTGAAACGACAAGCGTACGCATGTTTTATTTGGTGCTATAATTAAGAAATAAATCACGCGTGTGGTGCTTTGCTGCTTCATTATATCTCTTTCCCGTATCATGTACATTATAAATACGCGCGGAATAATATTTCCCATGCACTTCTGTAAGTTATCACGAAGACATAAGTAATGCATTCTCCAAGCTAATGTAACCTGGACGCTCACGTTACATTTCCTACCGTCTTGCTAAAGTTCCCACAACAGAGGTTACATATTCTGTGCAACACAGAACAAACCTGTATGATGGGTAGAATTTCCCGTGCACGTCGGATAAAGTTGTTTCGCAAAAAACGCGCAGATTACAGAAGTAGAACACTGGCGATATCCACCATTTAGCTTCCATTAATCCTTACACAAGAAACACGTCAAAATCTTTGTGCATTCTGTCA
The DNA here is from genome assembly GCF_003672135.1 of Ooceraea biroi. Lineage (NCBI taxonomy): Eukaryota > Metazoa > Arthropoda > Insecta > Hymenoptera > Formicidae > Ooceraea > Ooceraea biroi. The sequence goes on from NC_039506.1 coordinate 8,551,068, forward strand.
TGCCGCAGCTATATTTCATAAAAGCACTTTCTTCCTTCCGCCGTCAAATCTACTTATTTCTCACAATTTCAAGATATCAGATAGGTTCATACGTATGCATCAAAAGCGAGATAAGCGCAGAGAATCGATCAGGTGGTGGAAAAAACGAGACAAAGTAGGTGCATTATCGCAAAATTAAACTGTTGTCGATAAGAACGACTGTGGTCAGAGGATGTACAGTTGTCGCGGCAACAGCGAGGGAGAAGAAACAGGGCGATGGCACGGGGAAAGGGGGAGGCGGGGGAAAGGAGTTAGGGGGCAAGAGAGAATTCATTAAGGTATGAATAATGCGTCTGCGATGCCAAGGCTGCTGCCGAGCGCACCACCATGCATACCATGGCCTGCCCAAGGCATGGGCGGAGAGGAGCGTGGCTAAAATTAAAGCGAATTCGCTCCCTCCGCAACGTGGCCTGTGGGCGAAAACGCTCCGCGGTGCTCACGGTCGCCACGTGCTTTTCTTCGAAAAGAGAAAGGAGAAAGAAAGGAGAAAAAGAAAGCCACAAGAAACAAGGGAGAAACACGGAGAGCTGTCCTGACGAAAGCGTTCAACGATACAGAAAAATACGAAGTCAACCGCGATTTACTCGGGAGTATCGCGTGTCTTCGCGTAGGGAATCGGTTTTGAGATTCGCGTGTTTCGAGGCTTCGCCGTGAATCATACCTCGACCTTCGCCAGAGACCGTTTTGGACAAATCACGGTGGAACGGTGGAACGGTGGGTGTGCATGGTAATAAACTTTTACGGAAGGAGCTGCTTCGCTTTAAGATCCGGTTATATCATCCTTGCGGGAAAATCACGATGGGTGATTCAGGGTGAAAAAAGCAAACGATCGAATTAGCGGTTATGGCCTTTTCGTTAATACGTCCTCAAACCCGATCCTATCGTGCCCCATCATTATACGGCAATCCAATTTGCGCGTGCGTTCATCATCCAACCGGGACGCGTTCGATCGCGTCGGCGGCCACGGTCGTTTCACAAACACGGAATCTTATACGAGCATACGCAATAAAGCCGCGAACGTCGCGACGAAATTTCATTGCGTCGTAGCCGATCAAGATCCGCCGAGGACAAATTCCAGAGTCGTGGATGATGTCTGACGATGCGATCGCGCTTAGCGAGATACACGTTTTCGTACGAATTTATTCGTCGTCGTAAAAATCGCAGCGAAACCGATCAGAAACTATTGGCGGACGAGAAACGTGCGAGACCACTCGATATAGAGAGTCACGAGAGAGAAAGAGAGCGAGCATACACACACGTGCGATTTAATTCGCGCCAAACAACGCGAATAATGTGTGTGCCAGACGAGCTTTATGACCGTCGAGTCGCGAACGTACGAGGATACGTTCCTTGGATTTTTTTATCGATAAGGCGCGTCTTTTCGACGAACAGCAATTTCCGGCGGCTGGCTTTTGAGGATGACGACAGTAAATATAGAGAAGACATGTTATCAAATAGACGATAACGTTTTACGAGAGATACCCTTGTGGAATTTTTATGCACGAGATCAACATGTCTGTGAAAATTAGCACAATAGTTTCTAAAGTTAGTTTAGAACTTTTAATAACGAATATATATTACATATATATACATATATATATATATATATTACCTAATAATTTGTTAAAAAATGTCATTATCAACTGTGCAATAACTATTTCAATATCAAAACAAATATTTCAGTAATTATCAAATATCAAAATATCACATCGAGATGTGTCTTTCATCACCGCGAGGCATCTAGCGAAATGCTTACCCGAGTCGAAATTTTAGTTCTACATTGAACCTCGAATTCTTCATTTGAGGCGTTATTCAGCGTCTATTTAGCTACTACTTTAATACTAAAATATGTGCGAAATTTCCTTTTTTACCGCTAGAGCGTCAAAGCAGGTTACGATCAAGATTATAGCCGAATGTTGCAGGGTCAAAATAGCATCTTAACATCTGTTTGTAGGAGTTTGAGTTTCAATGTAAGAGTTCTAGGTTCTATTTTCCTAAAAGTAGGTTCGTACGACTGCTAAAAGCATTAAAGTAGGCGCAAAATTTCGACTCGGGTATTTATAACAATCTTACAACTTGTCAAATATCGGAACGCCCGCTCGATTCACCGACAGACCAAATGACAATCGTAATGACTACCAACGTACGATCGAAATCGCTTTCGGTCTGCCAAAACCGTTGCTTTCACCCGCGCTAGAATTTTATTCTGGCCTTAGTTACGTAAGTTCGCCGACGACTTCTTTTCCAGAAGGATGCCCCAATAGACTCGTCGATAAATCCACACAAAAAAAGAAGGTTCTGCGTCACGCGTGCGGGCGTGCGCGCACTCGCGCGAGAATCGCACGCGGCTTGCAAGCAAGCGCGGGTATCTCGAAATACCTAGACCCAGATATCCGTGTCGTGCCGACAGCGACCGTCCGTAATGCCGGCTTGTGTATAGGTGGTGTGTACTAGGCATGCACGAGGGTTTTCGAGTATCCGCCGTGGATGCGTGCCAGATGTCTGGCAAAGCCGCAACTCGGGGTATGTTGTACGTCGCGGTAGCCGGAGAGGCCCAACAACTCTCCCGAAGAAGCCGATGACGGAGCGACAGTTGGTATTAACCACGCGCGACGAGCCAGATACACGGCTATCGAGGAAGTTGAGCATGTGACTGTGTCTGTGTCTGTGATGCGTGTACGTGTGAGGGGTTGCACGTGTATGCGCACCCGCCCGGGAAAAAGTTTCGTAAATCTTCGACTACGGTTTTCTGGAAAACGCCGCGGTTGTGGAAAGATATGCGTCACCATGCGCATTAAAGGAAGGATAAAAGAGGGATCGTGATGTCACCAGCCTGCCACGTGACACGAAGAGCTGGAAATTCTTGAGACAACGCGACGCGACCCGACGTCGCCAAAGAAACTTACGAAATTTCGGAGCGCTCGTATCCGTAGACATACGGAGATAAAATGAGAATGGATAGGCGTCCGTGCCGAATTTCAGGATTGCTTTCGCCTCTTCCGCTCATGGAGAAATCTGATTAATCTTCGCTGATTGAAGGAGGAAGTTATTAAGATGCGAATCGGGCAAATTTTCCGGATAAATGTTTGTGCGTAATGCAGTTAACAGTTAAGTATTGCATAAATCGAGACTGATACGTATCTTCACAGTCAGGGGAGTTAAAAGACGTAATAGGAAAATGAATAGCATTCATAGCACATAAAGCGCATAATAACCGAGACTCAAATTTGATTTCGTGAATTCTCTTCTACTGTAGCTTTGACAAACTTTCCGAATATCCGTGAATCTCAGAAGCGGCGGAGCAGTTTCCGAGCACGAATATATGTCGCGGGAAACTTTCAGCGCTCGATTCTTTACGACGAGCAGAATGACGTGGTGATTTAACGATTATTTTCACACTCGCTGTAAACACGCCATCGCATTATCGTTTCCCATCGCTCTACAGCGGGCAGTTTCAAGAAAAAAAATATCGGTGCTAAAATTAAATATCAGTCGATGATACGATCGATCAGCGCTATTTTACGGTGCGATGCGATGCGACGTAACTATAGAAACATAGTTTACTGTTATAATCTTAAATCCTCGATATGAAAAGGCTGTTAACCCAGTTACGTGAACCGTGCGTATCCTCGTTACGATGCCTTACGCTTCCTACCGGCATTAATTAGCTAATTGACCGAGTCGCGCAGTTAATTAAACATCGAGCGGCTGTGTCTACGAGAATAATGGAGGGTGCAGTGCGTAGGAGGCGTTGGCAATAAAAAAAAGAAACGTGCGCGAAGAACATTGGGAGAAAACATCGAGGAGGCGGCAGATAAGTCAGAATATCAGACGAGCGAAACGAAGGGAAAAGACGAGACGCGAATCGCGAACGTCTTTCAGAAGAAGAAACGGCCGCGCCGTTTTCTCCCGGAGGGGGGGAAACGGCGAACGGGACAGGGAGGTTGAATAAAGACAAAGTCCGAGACGACAATACTAGTGCGAGGAGGAAACGGAGGAGAGATCCTGCTTCTCTGAAACGCAGCCAACTCTTATCCGGGATATTAATTTCTCGTTAAAACTCGCTCGCCGAGAGCCGTCGAGAGGAAGAGGAGGCCAGGACAGCCCCGCTTCGAAACGCCGCACGGAAGAGGACTCAGTACGACCATTGGGGTGCGAGGTGGACGACAGGGATGGCGGTGAAGCTCGCAGGAAGAACCGACAACGGTGGATGAAGAAAGAGGAGTGAAAAAGGAGGCGACGGTGACGACGGTGGTGGTGGTGACGGCGGCGACGACAACGACGACGACGGCGTTAGCGGAAGAAAAGTGCCGAGGAGAAACTCGTTGCGCGTCTCCATGGCGAGGCACCGTCGGCGAGGGGATTCCTCGCCATGGTGACGCGAGCGACGATCTCCTTTCTCGCGACGGGGAAGTAATTACGGCGGACGAAGCGACAGTCACCTGAGAGCACTTTATCACCGGCCATCGTAATCTGGTGCGCTAGCCGGACAGTTCGGACTCTCCCCCCCTTGTCCTCTTTCTAGCCTTCCCTCTCCTAACCGAGTTACAGGCGATGGACAATTTGCAACGGGAATTAACGTGCAGTATGCTAGTTTAATGACCGTTCATACTTTTGTCAGTGTCTTGTGCCAGCGCGAGTGTATTCTCTCAATCATCATGATGTCGACCAGAAGAAACTCATCTTGAAACGTGCCTCATAACTGAACGTTATGAGTGAAGCACCAAATCAGACGAGTGATTTTCAGCTTTCAAATACGAATCGTCATTCTGAACGTACGTTACAGGAACATAATGGAACACGTCAATATTACATTATTATCTCATTAGTATCAGTTAAAAATTGCTGCACAAACAAGTTCTTCAATATACTGCATCCTATGCTTTTTCATTTATTACACGCTCGAGGTAGGCGGTTCCAGTAGCTAATTTAAATAGCAGTTGCGCAATCGTTGTCGGCGTATTAATATTCGTGTAAACGGTGCTGCTGCCGCAGAGGAACGCGAGGAAGAACGGCGGTAAGCGCTGCCATAACCATCGCAGGATGTCGGCGTATATTCAATTCATCGCCTTCGCGTTCGCGGTGTCATTAAGGTCGGAGTCGTATTCGTTCGCCGCGGGTTTGCCGCGCTAAAGCGGGATTCGTCGCACCGCGACTTCGTTACCATGACAAACGCGGCGCAATAACAATAACCGCTATCGTGGTACTTTCCGCGGCTGAAACGGCTGATTTTACTATCGCATCGTCGTCGTCGTCGTCATGGCGAGCATTTTTACCGCGCGCGGAACCCGCTCAGGCACACTGATGCAGCACGGTCATAATTTATCGCCGACCAGCGTTGGTAGCCCACGGACCACCGCTAACACCGACCATCAGCAGGTGGAATATCGTTACGAAGAAAAATTCAAACGAGCATGCAATTTCGATTCCTCGCTGTTCATCAGCTTTTTATGATTTCCGACAGCCCCGGAAAAACCACCTCCTCACCAGCTTTAATGATCGGTTTCTTATTTGAAACGCAAACGACATTTTCAGATGTACCTGTAGAATAACAAACTGTAAAGTCACTAAAATTATGCCGATTTTGAAAATTGTATGATGAACGTTCAACGCTGATCAACGCCAATTCATCCTGGCCGGTAATAATTAATCTTTGGGCTACTGAATTCCTCTGTTCACCTTCACATGGTGATTTTAAAAGAATTTTTTGCTAGCCCTTTCGCAGCGCGATGTCAACCTGTTCTCGAGCGGATACGGAGATATTCAGGGGTACCGATCACACCCGCGTGAATTACGACAATGCCATCTACGTGGACCGTATTATTTTCCTTCGGTGACAAATTTTCCGTGGTAGGAAGAAAGAGCAGGACCAGCACGGGATTATGAAAGGCACGTAGGAAGAGAAGAACACAGGGGCGCAAGAAGGGAGCGGGCCCCGGAACGGGCGAAGCGCCGGAGCGTATACGCTGGCCGAGCGGAAGTACGGAAAACGACGACCGGCCTCTTTTTCCTCCATCCGGTTTGAATTACTATCATCCCGCCGAGCATTGTCTATTGTGGTGGAGAATTATTTTATTATCGCTCGGTCGGCCGGCTTTGGCTGCTCTCCCGGTGGGGGCCCGTGAGACTGAGGGGGTGAGGACCGAGGGAGGCGCGAGCGGGAAGAGAGGTACGCGCGGAAGAACGAACGTGCACAGCACCCGCGGTTCCGCGATTTATTGATCCTGCCAAGGAAAACCACGAGGCTGCCTCGAGAAACCAGCAATCTGAGTCACGATAATTAGCCAAAAAATCGGTACCCTCAGGAGATTCGCCAATGCACTCGCGAGAGTAATAATTCTCAATGAATTGCGGTAAACTATCGAAGTAAAAGAGAGCGGAGAATAAAAACAGCATCAAGTAACGTGGCATTTATTTTATTAATGATTTCGCCTTTTCGTCTTTCATCCACGGCGCGCAAATTAAAACAAGGAGGGAAGAATATTTTCATTATTACCTAGCAGAAAATGTATGTATCTCGGCTGAGGAGGAAACTTCTGGAGAGAGTAGCAATTTTGCATCCCGTTGAAATCTTACGCCGAGCGATTACATTCCACGAAATTTTATATCTCGTTGGAATCTTATACCGCGCGAACGTTATGTTTTAAAACCACCGAAAGCTACGATAATTTACCGAAAAAAGGTGGACAGTTACCCTCGGAGATAAATGGCTGGTATTTTTCGAACCCCACGAAAAACGCGACGGCGGAGAGAAGAGCCGAGCGCGGAGAAAAATATCGCGCTCCGTGCCGCGTGTTTAATTACGCCTGGCGATTTTATGATTTCTGGGACGGTTTGTAAGGACGTTTCCGCGTAGCTTCGCGAGAAGCGGTACATTATTAGCAAGACGCAGCAGCAACACGCTAGTGCACCGACCATGTTCTTGCATTTTTATGGTATCCGCGAGGTAAGCGTGTGCGCGGAAAGGTATCTGACATGCTGTCTTCTACCGAATGTTTTTTGTGATTTACAGTTGTGTGGAGTTACTGCCATGCGTCAACTTCGCCCGACGATATGCCAGCAGCAGTAAAGCTGATACTGCCGTCGGAGTTGTCAAGATACTCTTGCTAGTATATTTTTAATTCCCCGCCATCTGAATTTCTAAGTGTAATTTATTTAAGCATCTCTCTCGTCAAGCTAGCAACGGCAGTTATTAATGTGTACATTGATGAGATAGCTTCGACGAAAAAATTTAATGATTAAATATCGAACTGCTCAGATTACTATTTACGAGAGGAGCGGTCACAACCATATTCCGCTTATTAATTATATGATGCTTCAGTCAAAGCAGGTAAAATGTTTGCAATTTAGATTGCTGTATAAACAAATGTCGTCTACTAACCACGTACCTACCATATACGATATGATAAATAACGTCGCAGATCTTAATTGCACAGTTCAATATATTCCAGCAAGCATATATCATAAGCACGCGAATGTCACGTCGATATGTCATGCAGGAATTTCAAAGATCACCGGAAACCTGATGCATCATTGGACGCGACTGCAAACCATCCGATAATAGCATTAAAAGCATTAAGAGTGCGGGCTTTGGCATTAATTAATACTGTCGTGTACGTGCGTGCGTATGAAAATATCCAGCACTTATCGTTACTTGTTAAATCAATGGAACCGAAAGTATCTGCATACCAGTCAATGCGCACTTCCCGTTCGTGCGTTCGACGAGGCCTCACGCGTGCACGTGCGTGCAAATACGTATCGCGACGCACGAAACACGCGACAGAAGTGCGGAAACGTAGTAACGAGCTCGACGCACCGTAACGAAAACATTGTGCCGCGTCTACTACCGTATCGATATCATGCGTGTATCGTGTTTCCCGAGAGACCAGGATTCACGTCGCGCACGCATGCCTGTGCACGGATGCACCCGCGCGTCATGGTGTGTACTCGCGTGCGTAGCGGCTGCACCAAATTAAACCCCCGCTTCCTAGCTTCCTATCGCGTTACAACTGTTGTGTCTTTGGCCACCGCGTTTCGGCCGAGCAGTGCAGCAAGTTGGCGCGTTCGACGTGAACGGGATACGATTGATGTCGACGCAGAATGCAGAATTAAGTGAGAAAGTGCATTTTTCGGAATTATTTTATCTGTCGTTAAGTCGTAGAAAGGTAATTCATGCAATTCTAGTCGAAAATAACATTGATCGTCCTCATCTCAAAGTAATGATGCGGTGAAAGAAAGTGGAATTCTCAGTTGTAATTTTCTCTTTCTCTCCGTCTATCCGGTTATGCACGTGTTGTATAGTGTACGTACAGTCGTAAACGACATGCCGGCTCCTCATACGCAAAACTACTTCCAGGTTACGAGCTTGATAGTAACGTGGAAATATTAATTCGATTGTACGCACGGGAGATGCAGAATCTACGCCTGCGGGTCTTACGGTCTGAATGCCACGCGATACACGCTGAGTACCGTGATAAAGGACGCTTTATCATCCTAATCAGATCCCGACTGTCAATTTTTGCGCTAAGAACCGAAAGCGAATGAAGTGTGTTATTTCCAAGCAATTAATTCGCGCGTGAAGTTCGAGCTTATTAAAAAAGCTTGCGCGTTCAAGATTCTATATGATATTGTACTTGTCGTATTCAGATTCAACGTTAACATCAGACGTCGATTCGACGTTATGCTCGAGTGGCAACATCGTTGATGGAATATACCGGCACACGCGATCATTACGATATCCGCAAGCGCTCACGTGCGTACGCGTAGTATTCGCGGGAGAGAGGGCCGCGTATGCCGGAAAGCGATCAATATCTGTTTTCCAACTTCTCGTCTCGATTCCAGCCACTCCATCCGTCCGCGTCGCCGGCGCCGCCGTCCGTGTACGCGGCGACGACCACGTATGTAGCTTCCCCTCTGATGGACGAAGCTTCCGATAACGAGAAAAGTCCCACGCCGGATACGCGGGACTTCCACTCTGATGCAATTCGTGCGGCAATTAGCGAACGGCAGATAGCGACGTGGAAGGAATAAAAATGCTAAGCAACGCTCGCACGATTCATGGAAACACGCGCGAGTCCCGTTGATCAGCCTATTTACCGTAATGTTGAAGAAGAAAAGCCTGCAATAATTAGTAGTCTGCAAGTATCTATGTTGTTCGAAATTATTCTTGGATGATCGTAATAGGAGTAGTAGAGCTCGTATTAGACATTGAGATTGCGATTCGGAGATTTGAAATTTCGAAGGTTTGAGATGACCAAATCGAAATGTTGCAGACAACGTTTTGAATGGACAAATCTCAATATCCAAATCGAAATATCAATCTATAACGCGTGGTCTGATACGAGCTTAAGTCAGATTTTTGTAGAGAGTGAGTTGTATATAGAGAATCTTGGCGATAAATTGTATCTAACAAAATGAGTCAATGCACATCGAAAGCTTTGTAGGACAGGAAACCGTGTGTAGAGGAAAGTGGCAATACGCGGAGGAAAAGCACTTTACATTACAACTAGATATGATGACATATGAGTTGAGAAAGTAGAAATCCGATGTGTCTATATAGTTCTTAGTTCATCGTGGCAAAGTATCTAATCGCTTGATAGTTTTAGAACAGGACACGCTGGAGTGCACTCGATGCTTATGTGTCCACAAAGTAGTACGTAAATATTATTACTGGACGAACAACATGAAGCAACACGTGAAAGACGGTAATTTGCGTACATAACATCGGATCACACTTGGGAATACTTAAGTACACTTAAACGCAGGAGCACCTAGTCATCGTTGCAACTCGATTAACGACAAACGGAGAATCGACCACTTATCGAAGTTTCGCCCAAACCAATCGACACTAATGAGATATTAATAAAATCCACGGTGCGCACATGCCCAAGTTATTATGGACGAGGCGGGTGACCGAGGCTTAAACGGTGAAAGGGTACGAAGGGGAAGAAAACCATCTGACGGATATATTTACGGTACGATTAACAGACGCAACCACGTAATACAAGTGCCATAATCCGATGTTTCTTAACGATCCACGCACAAGACCCGTATAAATCCCGTAAATCGTTAATATCATCACGAAAAACTCATTTCCTCGTATTCCGTTGAGATTCAGATACCAGGCGCCACGCGATCGCTAATGGCTGATTTTCCCGCGACGATAACGAACACCATCATAACGAAGAGGCAGGATAAGTAAATGGCACGCGACCTTGAAAAATCGTCACCTCGTTATGATTATCATCATCATCATCATCATCATCATCATTCGTCGTTATCGTCATCCTCCTCGTCGTCGTCGTCGTCGTCATCATCGTCATCGTCATCGTCGACATCCCTTTTGAGATCTTGTCTGGCTGCTATCCTGACGCATTGTTTATCAGTGAAATTTATCGGTTGCACTACGCCTCGTAATAACACGGTGTGCTGAGTTATTTAGATTCCATTCATGAAATTAAGCACGCCGACCGCGTACGTGCATTGGCGTACGATCGGCGGATTGCGTATGTACGGCAATTGCCGCCTTAAACGTTCCCCGATACCGGAGATACTGGAGAGACATCGATTGTACGCTCGTAGCTCGATAACTTTCAAACGCGGAGACAGCTTTCCAATCTAGCTCATTAACATCAATGATGCTCCGTTGCGACACGAGTGCTGCGCTCGAGAAATTTCAGTGGCTCTCATTCGTTGAGAGCAAAACAGAATTGTTTGAACGGTAATTGAATGATAATTTTAATATCAATATTGAGCATAAATCAAAATAAATCTGGCACGCAATTTTACGCATTGAGACACCTCTAAGCTAGCCTCTAAGCTTCTCATACTTGTTTAAACAAATATGAGAAATTATTATTCTTTAAAGAATAAGAGTTTTCTATATAAACTGTCGAGAGAATTGTGAATACTGATGGTATTCAATAACCAACAAGTAAAAATACTGATACACTATCAATTTAGGTTTTCCTATGCCAGAAATCGCCGAGCAATATCCATTTGATTCACGTCGAATTCTTCAGGACGATAAAGACGATAAAATTAATCGATGACATGGAAAAGCTATCTTACCTTTCTGGACCGGCAGTGCGTATCACAAGGCTGGCTATAAACTACAGTATCGCGATTTATGTTCGAGTGTTACGTGATACGTGAGAGGCATATAATAAAGTTCTATTTTCTGCAATCTTCAAACGGCGATTAGAATGGCGATGAAAGTATTCCTTTCTTATTCATTGTTCTCACGAGCGAAGTGAAACGAGAGAAGAATGTACATCACGACATTAAAAAAAAAGAGTAAAAAAATGTGCACATCTTGGTGCACTTTTGTGTTAGACAGCTTTTTGTCCGTAATCATCGAAAAAAGCGGATCGAGACGGTTGCATCGTTTCCAGATGCTCTAACGAAATTCCATATTACTAATGCAACGCCTTTCAGCGGCTGCCAGCCTGGCGGCAACATGGGCTCGTTAAGCATACCATCAGACTAACGAAATTAAGGAAACCTTTTGATCTTCGTTAAAAGATGCTTCGTTTCAATTCACGAAATCTCAAAAATAAAATCGTCGACATTACATTAAAATAGAATATCTGAAATCTAAATACACGCATCTATAGGTCATAAAAGGTTTAGAAAAAATATAATGTAGTCGTTACCTATGGACACTCGTGCATTACGTTTTAAAATCGCAGCATTTAATTAATGCGATTTAACGCGTACAACATCGATTGACGACCGTCGCAATCGAAAATTTGCATGAGAGTAACTTCGTTAACGACGTAAATAAAATACGCAAGTCGTCTGGCGTATTTTATCGCGATTCAATTAACCGCTCAAGTGTGTCGAGGGTGATTCTTTTCCCGGCGGATGACGCAAGCTCTAAACGCGTAGCTCCCGCGTGCCGAAATTAATCGTCCCACACGTAATCGCGCGCATGGCTCGCCGATGATTAATACACGCGCCTAAGTCGCGCGGAATGCGCTCGCGCGGGCGCGCGTTGTAACGGCGATTAACGGCGCGACGAGCAGCCTTAATGTATTTACAGAGCTGAAACCCATTAACGCGTGTCTGCCAGTTGTTAACGGCATGGTGGCTGATGCTGCCTCAACGAGGAACGACTTATCGCTTCGCTTCCGGCCGTGAGAACGACGCGCCGATGTCGCAACTTGAAGGCGTTGCACGTCTCCTATCGAAGCTGCGATCTGTCTCGGGCTGGGATCGAAGGGGGAAAATCCTCTTCGATCCGCTTACGCCGATCGTCGGCGACGAATTTTATATGCCGGAGAGATCGTGGAACCAGAATGATAAAGTTAATGTCTGTTACATTAGTTATATTCATACTTTTCGCTGCGGAGTTTCAAAGTTTGGACACATTATTTATGCTTTAATCAGGTACACAAAGCAAATTCTCCTCGGATAAGTTTATTTTTTGTGGATATTAACTTTCTTTTCCGATAGTCGACGGTTCGGGCGGGATTATTTTATTCAACGGAATAACCAACATGAGCTTGCTCTTTCTGAGAGAGAATTCCTGCGGACTTACAAACATTTGCACCCTATATTCCATCATTAAAAGTTTCAGTCGTTTCGTCGATACTCGCACGCAGTTTGCTGTGCACTAATGACTCAGCGGTTATAAATCAAATGGATTATTAATTAATCGTACAACGCCTATCAATGACTCAATGAAATCATCTGTGTACGGTTCACGTATTTTGGACAAATACGCATCTTGATCGCAGATCTCGTCACAAAGCAACGATACATGGTATGCCAAATTATCGATCGTTAATGATCGACAAATAGAGGTTTCCAATACGGTGATCGTTAAATCAGTGGATATAGAGATCACAGCAGAGATGCCGATACATTGTTGATCACACGCCGACCGGGAGAGAAATTAACTGTTTTACGAGTTTGAGACAAATGTCGCCGCGGTAAATGGAAGTGCAACTTGTGGATGAGTAATGGAGTATAACTTCAATCCGCATCTTTCGCAGTGCGCAGATTGAGCTTTCCCTTTGAGAACAGAGCCATCAAGATTACGACTTTATTCAAGATGAATCGCCATGCACGAAACTAATATTAACGCCGAATTCCGACCTGCGGGGCCACATTGAGAGCCGGTTTTCAGCGTCGCAAGACCGGCTCGATGGGGAACACAGGTGCGTGTCGTGCGCGGGATCAAAATTAAAAACACGGCCAGGCTGCTCTGACATTTGTCGGGAATGTCAGATGTCCAATTAACGGCACACAACGATACTCCAGACGATCGTGCGAATTCGGCGCTCCGTCCTTGAATCCACGAAACAGTCACGGCAAATATCCGATTACGAATTACGTTATCGCATTATAGCACTTGTGCACACATAATTCGCGGTTTCCCGTTCAATTTGTAGCTCGCGCGTGCGGATTTCAGTGGACCGGTCGGATAAAGTAAATCGGAGCATGCGGCCGTGATTGCGTTTCACCTGAATCTCGCTCTCATGCGCCCGGATCTCGCGGCGTTGATATTTGGAAACGTGACTTAAAGGCGCCGCGCTAAACTTAGACGGCGTTTCTGCACTCCAAGCGCTAAGAATAACTTCAGCACGTCGTCGTGTAAACAAACAGCGCGGGCGTGTGATAAACTTTGGAGATTCCGTGACACCCTCGCTGTTAAATCTCGCTGTAGTTGATTCTGCATCTGTACTGGTGTTGCACGTGTCTCTCGCGAGTCGTGCGAAATCGATGCCGCCAAGTATCCTGCGAAAAATCGTCGAGATATTCATATCGCGGATCGCTTTATCGTGATTCTTCAGGAAAGTTGCGAGCGACGCGACATATGCACTGTAAATTCCTTCTCCATAGGCAGCAACGCAGAGCGCATAGCCAAACCCTTATGTAAGTAACAAATATTTAAGGACAAAGTAAACATGCCTGCAGTTGCAGCATTACGTTTCATTCCCAGAGGTCTACGAGTAAGTCGGGGTTTCGTGGCGGCAGCCCTCTGGAAAACGGCGTAAGCCACTTTTCCTTAAGTTAACAAGGGGGATGGATTGGCAAATAAGAAATTACAAAGCTACGCTCAAATTGCGTAGCTCGAGCAGCTTTCACGTACGGCGCGCACGTATAATAGAACGTAATAGAAATTGTGCAAACACTCGTCTAAAACGTCTGACAAAGTTAATTGTTACGGTAGTACACGCTACTACGGACAGTAACGTTCTCGTTCTCGCAAGAGTAAGACACGCACGTATATAAAACCTTGTAAATTTCTGCATAAAACTCATTCAGAGTGAAAATGCATCTCTGAAGTAGCTTTGTAAATTCTCATATGCAGTACCTGTTCGAGACGCCGAAATATAGTTAAAAATAATTGACAGAAAAGTCTTGGAATAAACACGATTAACCGAATATATCGAACGAAGTATAACAGATTTTGGAACTTGCAAATCGCGCGGCTCGCAAACCCAAAGATTTATTTTAAATAACACGACACCACAGTGCATAATGGATGCACGTGAAATCGGAGCGTCGTATTGACGTGCACGCACGAGTGTTAATGAATAAACTTTGCTGTATTTCAACACGTAATTCGCGACGAACGGCTAACCAACTGACAACGCCGTTCTAACACCGGCTGGCTCGCGCTGGAAATACCTAAATCCCCTTTTTGTTTACCACGAATATCCTTAATATTCTTTTATACGACGGACAAAGCGCAGGATGCAAAATTCACGGTACGGAGAATGCAAAAATGCAAAGCGCGGTATATCCACGCGTCGGCCGCCGAAAAGGGCATGCAAATGTATTCGGAGAGAATATGGAGATTTCGTTTGGACGAAAAAATCATGGGTCGATTTTATACATGTGTGCGAGATTAAATTCAGTAATTAATGAAATTCACGTGTATGCATCTCGGATTCAAATTTCGATTGTAACACATATACTTACACATACGTCCGCTACATTCGCACGATGAAACATGTGAAATAACGATAAATGTACGCGATGCACTGATTAAGCTGTTTGGCAGCATTCGCGAGATATATTTAGTTACCGATCTGTTAGCGATTCATGATTCATTGATGAAGACGCAGCAGTGAGAAAGGTCACGAGGTAACAATAATCTAACCCAATTCGCGGTCTCGCAGTAGTTTTCTCACTCGTTGCTATTCAATGCAAAGTACGCGAACGCGGAACAATACGACGATCGAACTCAGTGAAGCGATGATCGCTATGTCGCGGTTTTCAAGCCGGAAGCGAGAGAGAGTAATGTCTTTTTGTGTTTCTCTCCGCGGGATTACGTATAGCTTAAATACAATATATATGTATATATACGTTATGCCGTCTGACACATAAAGAATTTTCTCCTGTTTATTATGTAAATATACAATTTTCTAAAAAGAACAGAAAATATTTAGTGCAAATATTTATTTACAATGTTATCTCAATATGCAAAAATTCAATAAAAAGAATTTCAAAAAATATAGCATCATGATAAGAGAGAAGTCGGGCATTTTCGTGTTCGTAGGATCAAGTACATTCATAGAATTCACGTTCACATACCGCACAGGATCGACGTAATTCACACACGATCGTTTATCAGCGGTCATAACGAGGCATATCGTCACGTTCGCGTGCATACTCGACAAACAGCCGATATTATGCGCGACGTGCGCATGCTCGGAAGCAAATTTTAACAAGATTATGCGCATCCTTATACCGCATTCGTACGCGTATCTGGATGCATGCGTATATATGCGTGTGTGTTTGCAGAAGGACCGCAAAATTTGTCGAACCGATCGAGCCCGACGGCGATCCGAACGATGGACAAAGGGATGCGGAGAGGAGGACCAATTTGTTTTTATCGGTCCTTTGTTTCTCTTTTCGGTTTTGCATTGCTCCTGCCCCCTGTCCCCTTGCTCATCCTTCCGCTCTCGGCGTTTCGTTCACTGCATCGTGCAAAGCTCGTTAATTCGAGCGTGACTATCCGCCGGGCGAATCCTCCGCCGCCGATTGTGCTATCGAAATGGTCAACTATTAACGGAGGAGTGAGCGTCTGTTTGCGCTCGAGTTCCTCGTCGTCGAGTACCGTCGTTTAAATTTTGCCAAAACCAACGGCTAGGTCGATGTACATTTGGATACCTCGAGAGTGCAATCGAAAACGCGGTAGCTGTTTCAATAATATTTCGGTCAAGTACTGTATTATTGATGCAATTCTTTCAATTATCCTGATGCAGCGCAAGTTCGATATGTAAAGAATAAATTCAGCTTCTGATCTGAACGATAGTTTTGATCAGTAGAAAATTAAAAATTAAAAACTCATACACAATATTACCGTATTTAGATTGCTTCACTCTTTTTCAAGTATCCCATAGCGAGACGATTCGCCCAGTGTGTGAGTTCCAAAGCCGCTCCGACACCGCTCCGAATCCGCATGATGCAAAAATATTGAGAGACGCCGCGGACGCGCGATGGCGATAGCGTGCGTGCGAGATAGTTATCTTAATTGGAAATGGAAGGTATGGATTCTTGAGGCAGCGTCTCTTTTCAGAGCACGTAATCTCTGCCGCGGCTTTGGCGTACCGAGCGACCGGTTTGATCACCTGCATCGTCTTTTTCTACTAGCTTTCCCGACGTTTCTCTCATCTCTTTCCCCCTCTGTCACTCTATCTCTCTCTCCCGTATTTGCCCTCTTGTTCATTCTCCCCGTGTAGAACGCGTAGTTGTCTTGTACGCGGTCGCCTTCTTGCATTTCCGGTTCTAGTGCTTTACCGCCGATCTCCGCGACCCGGATCGCAACATTATAAACGAACGTACGTACGCGTCCCTTCCCTTCCTCCTCTGGGAGAAAAGAACCATCTCTTGTTCCCGTAATCTACCCCACTTTTCTCCGCTGATAGCTGGAACTATCGTTCAACAGATCTACTTTATACTTTTATTGTTCGTGTGCAATAATGAATTCCTCAGATGAAGGTTCAATTATCCACAGCGCGTGATGCCACAGTGAACTCTACGATATACTGGTTACCCGATAATCATGAACGTTCCAGGCAACCTGACCGAGGAAGCTGGTAGGTTCGGCCATGGCGCGTGTGCGAATTCGAAATTATCTCCTCGTCACCCTCCCGCCCGCAACGATGGTAGGGTTAATAGATCCATCTCGCGAGTGACCCAGCTATGATGAACGAGGGAACGTATCGCGCGTACGGCTCCACGGGCGTATTGCGCGAATGAGCGCAAGCCGCTGCGACGATTTCGTTCTGGCACACACGCGCGAAACATAAAACGCGCGAATGCTTCGGCAGTGAGCGCACTAGCAGAAACTCAGAAATAACCCGCCGCCACGTTCCAAACAGATCCCGTTGCCGACGTTCGCGCGCACCGCGTCATTGCGAAAGGGAAAAAGGAACACTGGATCAGCAAACGAATCAGCAACGTGATGTGCGTGATCAGCTCGACATGACAGCGTTCCGTGTACACGTGCTCCAATAAGTTACGCTTCCTTTTGTGATGTTGTTTCTAACGATTTCAATTCTCGCACGTCGCGCTAATCTCTTGGAGACAAATCAAGATAAATCAAGAGTTTGAGAGATTGTAGAGAAGTTCTGTTGAAGTCCTCGAGGATTTCCGCACCCACGCGAAGCACTGCTTGTGGGTCAACGTGGCGACACGTTCGATCGATACGTTATTGAGTGCCTTTTAGACGTGAAATTTTATAAAAACGGAACGTCACTGCATGTCGAAACGTTTGAAACGAAAGCTACGTGTTTCGTAGTTGAACGACGACGCGAGCTACGTTCGGATTCGCCTGGCGGCGAAAATCGATGAATCAATGACAAACGAACGTCAATGAGCGTCAAGGGCCACGAATTCCGCAAGTGCCGTCGGCGTAATACCGGAGAAGACGCAATTCGAAAAGGAGGTTGTATCGCGTCGAAGGTTAACAATGCCACGTTCCGCAGCCACGGCGGGTTACAATGTGGAATTCTTTCGCATCACTCACATCGCGATCCATTGTACAGGCGAACCATTGTTTCTCGCGTCATCGCGTGCATTCGCGGGTGCGAATACGGGAGGGACATAAGGGAAAGGGTAAGGGAGAACGAGAGAACACGACGCCGAATGTGAGCGGGACCCATTCGCGTACCAGTTCAGACAAAAGAGTTACGTCAGGCCCATTTACCAAAAATGTCTTTGAACATTCGCATATTTTCGGAAGAAAAAGGAGGACAGCGGAGCAGAGTGGGGTTTATTGCAGCAGAAGTACGATATAAATCTCACCGTGACACTAAACAGCGGAGATAAATGTGATGTATCACGCGATAAAGTAGGTGGAATGCATTATAAAGGAAAGTGAAGAGTGAGATGCGTGAACTAAATAAATACGAGGTTATACACTGTCGGATAATGAACAGCACGCGTTATAGAAATATGTAGGAAGAGAAATGTCTGCAGATTAAACGAGAAAATAGAAATTATCCTATAAAGTTGCGAGAATAAAAGATGACAATTACGCACGAAAGAACAGACATTAGAGGCACTCTAATTAAAGAGGATTTACGAAATGTAGCGCTTCCACATGTACCAAACTATACGCAGATCTTGCTTAAGTATTCAGTTTTCAAACCCGTGAAATCCTCGCAATGATAAGAAGAGCTCTAAAGTCATTAAAACTGAGCAAAGTTATACAGCTGCGAAATAAATTCTTCCTCCGCTGGTTTTGAGCCGTTTCAATTTAATGTAAGAAAGTATGATCACCATCCTTCCTTACATTAAAGATAAATCTTCCGTAGAGAGAGGAAGAAAGGAAAGACAAGAGCGCGAAAAGAACTTCGGAACTTGCTCGCTCGCTGGCTCGCTCGTCCGTCGGACACCGTTTAAAAGTAGCCACGGTCTTTTACATTCTTCTCGAACGATCGAAGAACCGACACTACCTGATGCACCGCACCAACTTCCTGAAGTGCAACTTCTCGAGAATGCGCGACGCCGTATACAAGCGAGCCGTATAATCACTCTGAACTATCATCATCAAAATCAGACACATCATCATTAATTCTGATCCTGCCAGGAATATCAAAGAATCTCGATATTCCAGCTTGAACGAATCAAAGTATTTTTGCGACATTGTATTTTTGTATGGAAAACATTACTCGATAATCTAACAACGAGTGAAAACAAATCCGGCACGTTATTTTAATTTTTCCGAGCCTCAAATAAAACTACGCGCTCCGCTGGAAAGCGTTGTACCAAAAATATCGGAAAAAATATTCTGGCGCTTTTTATACTTCCTCGAATTAAATAAAACTGCGCCGGATTCGTTAATTCGTAGCGTTTTTGAGCGAATTTTATGTTTGTAAAATCAGTAAGCACCAATGTCACGTATTTGTATTTTTAATTCGCGAAAATCGGATAAAGGTGACTCCGCTCCCGATGAACAGTGTCCGTACTACGAAAAGATAAATCGATCCGCCTCTGTTTATCCCCATTTTTGCACGGCGACACAACAGCGCGACAAAATTGCATACAATTCGATAATGCGTACGATGTAACAGCCGAATATCGCGAGAGCGTTCGAAGCGATAAGTAATTGAGCATACGCAAAATCGCATCGAGATCGATAACCGACCGTCGCGTACAGGAGAAGATATTGCCGCCGATATGCACGGGTAGAATTGTGAAACGTATGTGTACCGATGCGGACCGTAAAATATCGCATGGACGAAGTGTGTCGTAATGCGACACGTGAAGTGGAAATGTTAACTCGACGAGTACGAGAGAGCGAGAATGGCGGAGAGAGATGAGAGGACATGGACAAATGGAAAAAGAGGGAAAGATGCAGAGAGAGAGAGAGAGAAAGAGAGATCGTCAATACTGCGAAGCGGAGGCGTAAGCGTCGATGTTTGTACCAGTTCTTGTCTAGGATCATTGAAGCTTTTATGTGTATTTTACACATAATGATAAAACGCGGAGATTCGAAGGAGATTGTATGACTAAATCATTATGAAGACGATATTATATATCGCGCATCCCGGTAAACAGGCTCGCGGTAAATGTATTTATTTGGAACGAAGAGCAAAGGAGCGAGGAGAGCAGACGACATGCAATAGACACGCATTTGGCTCGGTAAATCGCAAATCGTGAAAAACAATCGGCGCGACTTGCCGGGTGGCGCCGGGATCCAATCTGGGATATTGTGCAAATAGTGCTTCGAAAAGGAGAAAATTTTAATTCACGGAATATCTGTCTATGACAGAGCCGTATCGAATACAGGACCGGACACGAACGCGCACTATTACGATATAAATATTGAATTTCGATGTACATCGACAACCTGCTTCGACATGATCCTTGCGATACTGTCATCCGTATGAATGCTTTATTAGAAAGTTCTGATGTCGCATATTTCGCAACGAAATGCTATACACTTACATTTTTCAATTTAGATAACACACTACGCAGTCTCCTCATTTCGATAAATCTCACAATCTCCATTTTCCAGCCTCCTCTTCTAGAGTTTATTTTAAAATTGCGTGATGAAATGCGTGGATCTCATTCCCTCGAAAAATTTAAAAATTATTTTGCGAAAAAATATGAAACGTGAGAGATATGAATGGTAACTTGAATAATTTAGATTTTTTGAAAAAAATGAGTCTTCTTTTGATTTTGCATCCTTCCTTAAAAGAAACGGAAAATTAATAAATCCTGTAGAAAACGCAGATTACGACAATTACTACAAATAAATGTCCACGTCGCAGGAATCCGCAGTATCAGCAGCGACAGGGGAAACGCGCGTTGGCGTATCTTCCGCAGCCACAGAACTGTCTCTCAAGCTGAGTAATAACTTCCGCGATGTTAAATTCGATATGAACTGCATTGCTGCATACAACTAGCATTTAAAACAATCGCATGTAATTACGGCTCTTTCTACAGTGGCGAATCGATATCGAGACAACGAAAAAAGATTCGCCACTAGAGACAGTCTCGTATAATGAACGAGGGTAGAATCGATAAAACTCAACTGAGAATTTATATGTTAAAATAAAGCCATAAAAGTTTTACTGACCAAGCAAATGTATATATAATGCGTTAAAAATTAAACTAATTAAATAGATATCTGAAGGCAATTGGAACCATTAATTTTACTTTTCCCGCTACATAAAAATTGTTACGTTTTTATTTCAAATCAATTGAGAATCGATCTAGTATTTTTCGATTGATCTCTTGATGCGCCATCCAAAGCCCTCAAGAAAAAGCCGAATATTTAAAAAAAAATGTAATCCACGATAGGTAGCGGAATATTCTGCGCGGATAGAATACAATACACGCATCGGGCGGCTTTGTCGCGCGCGGACATGAAACTGATGTTGAAACAATTTGACGGACGAGATCGTGTAAAATTCGAAATACAAAAACACGGGACGAAGCACCTGTCAAATCGCATTATTGGGTACAGCCGACACGTGCGTTGGCGCCATGTGTTTTGCATGATCGCGTGGTTACGCGAAACATCGACTTACCGATCCGCCGACACAGTGTCTGTCATTGTTAGTTTCTCTCTTTATTTCGCGCATCTCCACGCGAATTCGCGAGCGACGATGATAAGCGGCCCATGGTCAAGCGATCGTATGTGTAATTAACGGCAAACAAGGGGAGACGCCTCGCGCGCCAGTGGTTTTCCGCTGGAAAAGCTTCGAGACATTCAATTAGGCAACTCGCCAATCGCAACCGGGGTGAGAGCAGGTCGAATGTACGAGTGCCAGACGATCGATCAAAATTTTCTTGCGATAAACGTCCCCTTGGTCATCCGTAATCGGGCGAACTGTGACTCATCGCAACATGCAAATTACGCGAGGGATACGTGCGAGCAGAATATTTATCAATATTTTAGTTTTTCTTATTGCTTCCAATATGGCGCAAACAAATTAATCGCTCGCATTTCCACACAAAAATAACTGATTTTTTGGTCGGCATTAAAATTCTGTCAATTCACAGCCTTTGTAATATATATTCCACATACATTGTCATAATTTGTAAAAACAAGTGAAATTATAATTTAACGAAATTGATGAAAATACATGCATTTTAAATGCGTACTTTTAAAATTTTATCAATTGTTATATATTTATGAAAATTTCATTGTCGATGAATTCCGTGACCAACAAAAATTAATATTGAATTCTTCATTTTATACTATTTTACAATTTCATTAATCTACTTTTTAATTAATATCGAGAGTATCAAATAGTTCGATCCAATTAAACAATTAGCGGGCGAAGGACTCTCGATGCTACCGGCAGGTTATCCCGCGCGACACAAATCGATGCCAATCCTCGGAGGCAACGTTAGCAAATAAAGAGTTAAACGGATCACGATGTCGGTCGTAGTTTTCGCGGCGGGGCAGAACTTGAAAAAGCGTGCGCGATATACTATTACCACACCGGCGCGGCGCGGCGCGGCGTGGCGCACTGGTAGAAAAAAAAAGAAGTGCACTCTACTGCCTGAGATATTGAATGGGGAACGAGTGCCGTCCCTCTTATACGCTGGTCGGTCGCACCGTAGTAAGGTCATTGCACACTCGTAAACAAACAGGACGCGGCGTGGCGTCTATAGCGAGTGACCAAGCGCCGTCACTAAACGTACACACCGATCTAATGCCGTGGCAGCTCAAGGTCGTTCCACTGTGGCTCCGTGAACGAGCGATTTTGACACGTGGCTGCCTTTTAAATACGCCACGCTTCACATTCGATCGCTCCGCACATTCGCAAATTCTCGCCGATGTACGAGACGCAACGCTGCATTCGCGACTTGCAAAAATTGTCCAATTACTTATCTTTCCTCATCGAGAGACATATCAGTTAAACATCGATGCTCACGTAACAGGCGAATGCGACGAATCTTTAGCTTCAATAGCTGAAAGGGATAACAATTTTTCAGCTAGCTGTACGCTGATTTTATCACGGCTTTATTCGAATTTTAACGCGGAGATTAACCATGAAGATACATATAACGATCGCGTTAAAAAATTACGATGAATTATGAGATGACATTTAATATTTCCGATTAGATCGATCCCAAGTCTGTAAAATGACTTTATACGTCTGTCGTTATATGCTAATTTGACGCGATCTGTGCGTCGTGGCATGTGACGGTTATTTATGACATGCCCATCGCGAAATGTCAAATTCGTTAAATGCCAAAGTGTAAGTAAATACACAGATCAAATGGAAAAAATAAACAGAAAAATATCGACAAACCCGGAGCAGCATGAAAAAAAACGAATTTTTCCAATAACGGGTTCTTTTTCCAAAAACGATGACATGCACGGTGATGAGGTAGCTCGAAGTTATTATCTACGTCGCTTCACGAATACATAAATAGACGGACAATCGGCTGTCATTCAGGATCCGATTTCGAATCTGATACTAGTAAATCCATAGTAAACCAGCCACTGCGTCCGCTGTACTTGTCATAGTGAATATGTCATAAGTCTGTAGCAAACATAAACACACACACAGCGCACAAACAGAATGGATGTTTAAACCCGATTGACATACATTTAAAGCACTTCTCAGTCCACAACATATTCCCTTTAACGGGAGTACGTCGAATTTAAAGATTAAATGGCGCGACTTTAAAACCTGTCACGCCACGAGCACTCGCAAAATACAATGCCTTAAAAAAGAACGTAAGCACTGACTTAGCTGTCAATGCAGTTTTGCTGCTTCAAAAAAAAAAACAACACAATCGCGATCCGTTATGTAAACCTGACAATTCCCGCAAAAACTCTTCAAGAATAATAGTCACATATATATATATATATATATATATATATATATATATATATATATACGAACAATATAACATTTATGGATCGTCTAAAACACGTTTTATTTTAGTGTAAAGAAGAGAAGAAACCAGCGCATCGGACGTAAATAATGCGGAATTTATACCGCGACATTAAGATCTTCGCGGAAAAGCTCGGCGATCATTCCGCGCCCACGCATCGCCATAATAATCTCGAAACTCGCTTAGTTTTGACAAGTATCACACGCGGAGGAGAGCGCAAAGGTCGCGGGGTCACCGTGCCCGTCGTCCAGTGTGTCTCGCATTGTGCGACGCGAAACTCCCGAGCTGGCTGGTGTTCGCGCGATGCAACAATTTCCATTTCACGTGCGTGGACGTTCTTTCATGCGCCAGCGTTCGACACCGGCCGGAACGAGAAGGTCAAAGGTCACTAACCACGCTCGTACGCCCAAACGCAGCTAAGCGGCATCGCATTGACCGGTTTACCTAAATGCGATGAATGAATGACGAACAAACGATGTGTAGCCGCGAACCCGCGTCTTACCATTCCACTCGAGAGATAATAAAGTGGACAATCGACAACAGTCGAACGATGCAAGTAGGATTAGAATGCCATTAGCGGCGTTCCATGCCATATTAAGATACTGACATTTGTCAACATCGCAGTCCTCACGTGACACAGTGCTGCCCACAATTCGACGTGTTTAGACGACAGATCTTTTAATAACACGCGCGCAGCGTGCGCGAAAGAGTTGGCTATAACTTATTTCAGACACTTGGTCTTTTTTCAAAGTGACATCGGGAAATTTAAATGGAACAGGAAAATTCTTTCATCTTGTTTCGATACTTGTGTAGCTTGCATTAGGCGGATGAAACGACTGCTCGAAGACGCGACTGTCATTAATCTCAAATAGCAAATCTCATTTAAGAGGTAATTGTGAGAATGAAAATAACAGTGTAACAACGACAGGCGGCGACAGGTGTGACTATCGATTACTCAAAACGTAAATGATCGCACAAAGTATTCGACTCACTGCCATCAATGTCCCACGTAAGATATTTCGTGTCATTGGTTTTACGATCGAGTATCGACACGGCGAGAGTCGATACGCACAATGCCGGCGGCACTGAAAATTCGATCGTCGCGATGCGAAGTTGATCCAACTGAAGTTGGCCGAACACGCGCGGGGGCGTCTTACCTGTTGCCAATGATCCTCGAGCGATGGCTGGGCCGAGAAGTATCCGGTGTCGTGTATGTCCTGCAGCTCCCGAAATATATTGCCGCTCGGTAGAAGTGTATCCATGGCTACGCGCGATTACGACGTCCCTCGCGGCGGCCTTCCGCTTCGGCGGTCCTCTCTCTCACACACAGATAGATGCGCCGCACAGGATGACGCGATGACAAACGCGAGCGCGACGAGAGCAACGCGGATCAAGCGCACCGAACTTGACGCGAACGAGACGCGACGACGCTTCGCGTCACTCACTCGTAGCTACGTTCAGACGGTACACGCTCGCGCGAACTCGCACTCGTGAACGCGCGCGCCGAACGCGACGCGGCCGTGGCTACTCGCGACGAATCGCGTAGCAGCAGCACACGCACACGCACGCACGTAAACGCAGCAGGTAGCGGCGAGCGCACGTGCGTATCATCGGGGAGAGAGGACTTCCCCTCCCCCGTAGTAGACGCGAAAGTACGACGGCGGGACGATAACGCGTCGCCGCGAGTCACGGATTAAAGGGACGGTCACGGAAAGCAGCCGATTTCTGCCGCCGGTATCCGCGGATGCGCACGCACTACTGCGCGAGGGGATCGCAGGTCGCGAACAGATCGCGCGTTGTCGCTGTCGTCGCTATGTCGCCGCTGCCGGTCGCCGTGCCGTGGAACACGCGCGCGGAGACTGAACTCGCGAGGGTTGAACTCACTGCGACGGCGACGTCACCCGTCGTGCGGCTCGACGTTCTGTCTGCTGCTGGCGTCGCGTGCGCGGTTCGCTCGCGACAGTATCCATCACACGCGGGGGAGAGGAGGAGCGCGGCTGGGCGCACGCAGCAAACGTCAAGATGCCGGCTCGCGAGTCGTCGTCCTTGTCGCGCCGCGCTCCCGAGACCTATCTCTCCCCTTTACAGATTCTCGATCTCTTCGATATCCTTCTCTTCCGATATCCGAATGTGCATCCGAACGATGTCTCGTTGCGCGCAACTCTCGACGAAACTCTCGTGCTCTCGTACTCACTGCTGACACACACACGCGACCGTCTCTCCCTCTCTCTTCCCCTCTCTCACCCTCTTTGCCCTATCTGTCGCTCCGTCGCGTACCGGCTTTTCTCCTGCACGCGCGCCGAGACCGACGCCGGTTTCAACTCCGACGGTTCGATCGCTTTGACGAGATCGCGATGTATCACGGCACGAATGCCCGGGTCCCCGCACGTCACCGGGTAGAGACCGCGAGTTAACACCTACAAGATACTCAACACTCCGTAAGGGACCGGCGATATCCCCAACCGCTAAATGCACAGACTCCTCCGCGCGAATGCCGAAGAGTGACTGACGTTCCCTCGCCGTAACTGCGCGCGAGGAGGCCCGAACACGGCCGAGCGGAACCGAGAACGCGCGAGCCACCGGCGACGCGATACCGCTATCGGCGGCCGCGCGACGCCGTGGCAGCACTGCTCAGTGGCGTCGCGACGCCGGTTGCACGTTATGTGGAAATGAGGCGCAAGTGCTACGCGGATGGAGTCGAGAAAATGGCTTTATTTAAACGAGATTTCTCGATGTAACGACAATTTCTTGTACAAGCTTTCCATATCGTGGCAGATTGTTCCTTTTAATTTTTTCATCTTGACAATGTAAATGAGAAATAATGCTGATTTAGCATAATGCGCATTCAACAATATTATTTATTAACATTTCATGCATTTATTTCCAATATTGCACTGTTATTAATTTTAAAAGACATGTTCCCGCGAAATGTTTATAGTAACAATCGGTTTCCAATATTAAAAAACTGAAATGAATGACATTATTGCTGAAAATTCCTCTTTTAATTTAAAATATCGTAATTAGCCTTGTTTGGGACATATGTCGTATTTATACTAAAATATCAGTTTCCAATATATTTAAGATAATGCGTAAAATATAATTTAATGTTTTACATATTTTTTAAATAATAATATTTCAAAAATTATATTAATTATTGCTTTATACGTAACAAAACAGTAATTTTACCATTTTGCGGTAACGTCGTAATTCTGAAAATAATAATTTCATGGTGGAATTGTTTTGATTTACGCGCAATAGAAATTCTTGTGCATTTCTCGTATCTCTACAATTAAATATAGCGAAAAAATAATTTGTTACGTGTCTCTTTCTTCACACAATACAGTGAGAAAAATTTCTATCATTTGCGCTTTAATTGCAGAATTCCGTGACAATCATACATACAAGTCCAGCGTTGTTTTCATTACGACATTAAAATCGTTATCTGCGCGAATCGATATTACGCTCTGTTCGAATTACGCATAGACAAATGTGCCTCGAATTCCCAATCAAGTGACTATGGAGTAAAGGTCGTCTAACTTATGCATCTGTCTTACTTTCACAGCGTGGCCACGATCGACCATTCAGGATTCTGGTTTCAGCACGCGCGCGGAAGGATTGCAACTGGTGCATTATGTACCAGAGGCAAACTCGACTAAAAATTTTGCGAGAGACCCAAAAGAGCCAGAAGTCACGCAGGGAATCTTACGAAAAGCAATAAAAGACGTAAGTTTATTTTCCTAAGCTAATTTTCACATTCGTCATCCTTTTCGTGTTCAATCCACGTGATGCTAGAGATATTTAAAGCTGTTGCGTAATTTTACGTACGTAACGTCATGCGGAAATAAATTATTGAATGAATAGCGAAAGTTCAGTAATTTCCAATCGTGTTCTGCAGAAATCAAGTTTAACAAATCAAGCACACAGACACGAGCCTGCTTAATACTTATTCTATGCATTTATATTCCGTTATTATATTAGCAATTCTCTCATTTTGTTTACTGTTACCTTTGTTTTAATATAGCGTGCATATTTAAAAAAACTTAACGTTATCGTGATTTTGCGGACATCACTATGAACCCATCCCCTAAGCCGATTCTGGCCCTGGGTCGTAGGTTTACGTTTGCATAACGTCGAGATTTAACCGAGAGAAACGGTGTTCATTCAGCGAATCGACTACGAGGAATGCACAAGTATGGAGCACACGGACGCGGAGAATTATTTGCAAATGAATAATCGTTCTCGTGAGTCAACTCAGAGAGTCTAGATGAGGGAGGGAGGGAGAGAGAGAGAGAAAGTGAGCGAGAGAGAAGGACGCCTTATGTCTCCGTGCATGATTCATGGATTCTATGCGTTCGTTAAGGCCTTTCTGTAGACGCGCGTACAGCACGCGGGAACACCAGATTAGATACGTAAGCGTTTACGGCGAATAGAATGAAGACTGACCGCTTATCAGACTCGTAGCTCGTTTCCGTCCGAGCTATCGCCACGCCGGGAGGCTGGCCTGCAATTCGAAAAATATTTTTTCAATCGGTTATTGTACTCGAATCGTTCTGTTTGCGCGAGCTCGTCGTTCCTCTCGCGCTGCGCGAAGCGCGCGTCATACGAACAATGAATGTTTGTTGTTGTTGTTGCATGGGAGACCGTATAATGGGCTTCAGGATCGACAGCGTCGACTCGATCGACGATACTACCTAATGATATTCTTGAAACATTTTCTCCGCGGGGACAAAGATGTTCCAGGTCCGCCGCAACCCTTAATCTAATCGGAAGACTCATGAACGAAGTGGATTGTGCATGTGGCACTTTTACCATCCCCTTCTTTCCATTAGGTTCGCATTTAGCATGCGCATCGGTGCGTCCTAAATGAATCCAAGTAGAGGAGGCTCCGCCAACGCACATTTATCTTGATATTATGCCACGACCGAGCGCGGATATTATCTGCTTTACCAAATTGCGAGCAGAATGTACAGCGGTGCGTGCACACTGGTGCCTGACCTCGCGTAACCCCTCAACTTCGTTTTCCGGATATATTCGCCGTTCACTGGGTTAAGACGACCGGCACCATAAACATGGCGCGGCCGCAGTTGGACCCAAGCCCAACCCTCCAAGAGCAGCGGGATTTCTTGTAGCGGGATACAGCGTTACGTCGATTTTCGCCGCGGCGAGTCGAGCGGGATGTTTGTTAGACACAAAATGGCTCTCCCGCGCAGCGCATGTCCCAATAAAACCGACCGACCGACCGACCGACCGGGCGTCCAGGGCCATTAACATATTAATTCAATTATTCAGTTTAGAACGCTATATTACGCTGATCGATGTTTGCAAACCGTATTGCATTTCTAGCATGAAATGCTGCGAGCATACGTAAATAATTTAGCGGGATGGCACGACGAATTTCAACCCTCCACTGATTCGCGTTTCAGAAATAAAGCATCATGTATGTAATCCGAATAACGCGGAAGCCGGCATAGAAAAATCCTTTCCTTTGGTATACTTCAGTTGCGGCATTATTACGTAATTTTGCAGTTTTTCATGCAGCGCTAATGCATTAATAAAAATTAAAATTAGCACAGTGGATTTTATTCCAGCTTGACGTTATTACATTCCAATTATTACCCCGAATAATTAAACGATACAATATACGGCCGATGATAAATAAATATTTCATAACGTTTACAATTATGCAGCACGAAAACATTTAAACGCGTAACCGAATCGCCGAAAGCTCTCTCTCTCTCTCTCTCTCTCTCTCTCTCTCTCTCTTCTCTTTCTCTTTCTTTCGTGGTGGCTTCAAAGAAAATCCGCAGAGCTAGAAAACGTTTCGTTGAAACCGCTTAACGAGTCTCGTGTGTCGCCTGCGTGTGTTTTCCTGTAACGCAAGTTTCCTCGTAGTCGCTACTATTATCTGCATACCGCAAACCAAGGTTAATAACAGCAACGGCCACGTCGCCGATATTTGGTGCACGTTTCCTTTAGCTGTCGCGCCAGCAGTTTCGACGAGCCTAGAGCGCAAGAACGCGCTAAGAATGACGTAACCCCGGTTGCATAATGCCGTAGCGAACGCTCGCAGCATGCGCGCATAGTACCAACTATTCGTGTCAACTATTATTCTTCGAACGACCCTCGACGCAGCATCGTCCGCCACGCTGCGCACTCGCGCATCCTTGGGACTGGAATTTATGGGACGAGGTCGTATATAGGTGCTCGTCTAGGATTTCTTTCGACGTTGTCGCGCCAACAGCGTTCGCGAAACGGTAAGCGGCATTAGGAGCGTTCTTTCTGAAGGCGTTCGCCACGTCTCGTCGCCGGTAGTGACGGCGATTATTATTATTAACGGTTCTCAACGAGGAAATCCTTAATCTCGTAATCCTATTGTGCGCGCCAGATGACTCCGGCAAGCCGTGCTGAAAATTTGCGCTACGGATTCCGACAAACGCCGAGCGACGACGACGACGTTAACGTCGACGACGCATCTAAACCCTCCGGCAGCGGCTCCTGAAATTTCTCGCGATCGAGAGACTCATTTGCTGTTAATGATCCTCGATTACGGAATGGGGAAATGCCGAAGGCATATATATTGCAAAATTGGAAATGGTGTATACGTGATCGTTCTTACCACACTGTTTCTATGGAAATGTTACGTTGCGTAGTCGGTGAGAAGGTGAACGAGATTGCATCTGCGCTTGATAACTCGCGTTTACGCTTCGACGCTCGAAACGCCTCGAATACTTCCGGTTAATGTTTGCCTCGATTTTATTACATTTTAATGGTGCCTGCAGAACCGGTACGCACATGTTATTACCGCGTGATCAAGGAGATGAAAGAATGTGCACGGGAATGTATATCTCGAGTCCTTTCTACGCGTAAAGCACGCTAGAGAATGCCAAGAGACACGCGCAAGGGTGCCGATATCCTAGGGGCGACCCTTGTGTCCACGAATTTCGACGCTATAACTTTGACAAAGCCGCCGATTTAAGGAACCCTCTTTCCCGATGGCAGAATGGGACGATCGACTGAGAGCTTTTTTGAACGTGCGTGTAAATATTCCCACAAACGGGGATCTCGACGAAATTAAGGCCGACTACGATACACATTCCTCAGGATGATGCATGGGTCGGATTATAGCTGATAAATCCCAACATGACAATTTCTGCACGTGCCTATCGGAAAAGATCTCGCTGCGCAACCAATTTATTATATATTGTGACCATCATCGCTTTTATATTATGAATACCGATCGCATTTCTTTTGTTAATTGTTGTTTGATAATTGCTATCCCTACGTTTATGAAATGTCTTTATTGAGTAAAGTTTAAAGATTTTTATAGATAGTTAATATTAATTAACTTTTCTCAATAATATTATATTAATATTATTGATATAAAATAATATTATTAATATAATATAATATAATTATTGTTATTAATATAATAAAACTAATATTATTAATATAATATTATTTTCTCCATAATATTATATTAATATTATTATGAAAAGATAAACCAAAAAACATCACATATCGTAAATTTCATGATTACATTGATAACATTGATTGGGATTCGAACAATAAGAATTCCGTGAGTTGGGCGCATTCGCGCGTCTCGCGTACATACAGCTGCGGTCGGTCGCGTTTCGGAGAAACCCCGCCGGCCAGTCCCAAGAATTCTCGCCCTCCCTCGCGAAATTCCAGTAACTCCGATAAGTACACCTGCGGTGCCATCCGCGAGTTAGACTTTTTCCGTCACTCCACAAAATTTTAAGAATACTAATTTAATTTTCCACCGGTTTTTTATTTTTATATACAGGGTGTCAACAACGTTATAAAAATAGGTGGATAACGCGATACGTAGGTCGCGCGAAGCACTAGTGAAGTTGTACACAGTGAAGTTGCCGCGGTCAAAAATAATTATAGATAAATAAGTATTTATCTATAATTATAATTAAATATGATTTGATCTTTTAACGCAAAACTTAGAGATAGATAAATAATTATAGATTAAAAAATTATAGATAAGTTAATACGTAATCTCTCGATCTCTCGATTTCTCGATCTTTCTCTCGTTCTCCACTCACCGTTCGCCGTCGCGTCACATGACCGCGGCAACGTCACTGCGCACAACTTCACTACGCTCCGCGCGACTTACGTATCGCGTTATCCACTCTGCAGTCCATTTTTATAACGTTTTCACGACACGCTAAGGTTTGTATTTTAGCTATTACCGCCAAAATTGCACGCGCGTGAATCTTGCGAACCCGTTGCGACATTCAGCGCGCCGATTTTATTAGATATTATAAAGACATGAGTTCACGAAGTTCGCGAATATTCGCGGTCGAGTTTCTAACTCTGAAAATGGCGGTCGCTTCGACAAAGTCTCGCGGACTAGCTATCAATCTCCGTCGTACCGCGTGTTATGCGAACGCATGAATGTAAGAATTATGGATTGTAAGATTGTACTAATCAGACAATTGCATTAAAATGTAATAACAATGTCGCTGCTTCTCAGATTCAGCGGCGATTCCAACAAATTTGCGGCGCCGAGACAAGAATTCGGTGCAGTCCAAACGGAAAGGTAAATCAAGAATCGCCTCCACAAATCTTTTTGATTCCTCGACCAGAAAAATCAGATTTATTCATTAAGTTGACACAAATCATTTAATGCATTAACAATAAGGCAGACACGAGCTATTAATGCGATCTTGTATGCACTCTAAGTGCGTAGAGTCTAATTTTTTTCACATAGTGTTAGAAGGGTTAGGATATTAGGTTAGCGGATCGATAGTCGCGGATGCGCGCCTAGTGGATTCTTTTGTCAACGGTGCTTCGATTTTCGTATTTGTTCTTACCGCGTTAACGGGGTAAGCTAGTTTCGTGGAGATTTGAACATAAAAAGTGGCGATACGGCAAATCATGAATATCTTGATAGCTTTCGTATTTAATTACGTTTATGCAATTACGTTTGCATAATTCCATACAATAAAGTGTGAATAATATTCGCCTGACTATAAATATAATTAAATGAAATTAACTTCAGAATAAAATTTGATAAGAAGCTAATCGCATCGCAAGTAGCAAATATCGAAACTAAATTCATAATTATATATACAAATAAGTTGTGAAAAATATATACGAAATATAACATAAAGTAAAATTTCAAGCAATAATAAAACTAACATCGTCTTTCCTTTCGTTTTCAGTAATATTGAGGTGATTACGAGCGCCAATTCGCGCGTTGAAAATACCGCGACTGACAGAACCCGCACGCTTTACGCAAGTTAGGGAATTTTAGCCGCGTTTTAGCACTTCGCGAAAGCCGTCGCATCCTTACGATGGGCATCACCACACCAATCGTAAGGTGAGTAATTGATAGATTTATTTGACACAAAATCAAATTTCCATGTTTTATTATTCATTAATGAGATAAATACAATTCTCCTATGAAATGTGACTTGCATCAATTAATCACAAGTGTTAATTGCAACAATACAAGTTGGAATAATTATTTCTGTTCCAGATTAAACGTATCTTACGATTTCTGCGACAGATTCGCAGCACCAGAGGATCCGGTTCGGGCCAAGCAGGATCGGCTCGAAGATAAGTTCGCAAACTCTAATTTATGTTTGTATACTTTTTTACGGTTTCGTGATCCAAAATGCATTGGTAAATTAATTCAAATCGCAACGTAACGCCGCAAGGATTTAATACTTTTTAAATATATTTTATATAGATATTTTTTATATATTTATTTTGTATTTATTTATTTTATGTTTTTATTAAATGTTTATTAAATTATTTTATTAAGTTTATTATATTATTTACTTTATGTATTTATTGAATGCGTGTCTGAAATTTAATCAGCTTTTCATCATTTTTGTTTCAGAAGTAAGTAGCAGAATCTACGCGGCCGATCCTGAATTGCGGCTGATCGGTGAATGATGAGCAACAGTATTTTCTATGGTGGTGGATATATTTTTATATAACAGTGCGATTTACTGTAATAGAAGTAGATGCTTTTCTATGTAGAGTTGTGCATGCTTATACGAATTATTGATTGAAGATTGGTATAAATCTTAACGTGTTCTATAATATTTCTATAAGCTTTCATGGGCAAATTTCTTTTTAGATCCAACATATTTTTCTGTCAGTTTATTGAATATATTTTATCTTCCTATATTATAATATCTATATATATTTTCATGATTGATTTATATCACTTCAATCATTAATTTACTTTTTCGCCGTGGACATAATTATCCAAATACCGTCGAACGAGGCGGTACTGAATTTCAGCGCAGCAGTTGCGCCGAATACGGCGCTACACAGATTTCATAAAATTTCTCGAATTGTAGTAATTGTTAGGGTATTTAGTTATTCATTCATTTTATCGAATATGCAGTTTTTCACGACGTTATTAGAGGCACGACTATTAGAGACGCGGCGCGATTTAAAACACGCGATCGGAGAACAGTTAGAGAAGAATAGTAATGCAAAACTAATCGCGATTATACTTTATTATTCAAGTTTCGTTATCCCGTAATATTGATTCGTTTATATGCTCCTCGCGTATATATTAGAAGATTTCGCGATCGCGTCAAAACTTTTATATCGAATAGAAAAACGTAAAACGTTGTTAATAAAACTAAAGTCCTTCTAAAAACAAACAAGTACTAAATATATCGCAAACAATCTTCGCAAATACATTGCGAACCAATGTCCGCTATGGCGGAAATAAGCTTCGCTGTTGTTATGCGGAGCACTTCATCGTGGATCACGCCGCCAGTGAAGTGTAGTGAAGTGACTTTTGTGCAGACAATATTCGTTCGATCACGTTGATGACAGTATCGCGTCGCGAGTGTTACTGCCGAGTAAAGTAAAAGGTATAAAGTGAACGTTCGTTAGTCGGCGAACCCATATTTCCGGAAGATGTTAGTATTTTCGCGAGTGCAATCGGAGACTGAGAGATAATTTTGATGACCGTATCGCGTCGCGAGTGTTAACAAAACAAACTAAAGACTAAAAGCTAAAGACTATAGAGTGCAGACTAAAGACTAAAGATGAGAGGTGCGCCACAAGAGAAGGAAGTCCAGGAGCTGAGGGGATTCCAGACAGTCACATTCATCGATGGATGGACTAGGATGGTTGCGTGGGATTTCATCGCGCATTGATGAGTGCTGAATTCTTTCGCTTGTAGAGTAGCAGTAATGCATGCCGTAGTTTATAAATCGCACTGATTTTCAATAAAACAGTTATTATAATTAAATATGTTTTATAGATATTTAATTGCATTTCATAAAGAAAACAATGTAACATCTAATAAAACTATTGGTTGCAATGACAATTATTATGCTCACACATTTTTTGAACATCAATTTTGTGTGGATGAATATTTTTAGTATATTAAATATATTTATTATCTCGAAGAAGTGTAGTGTAATGTCAATGACAACGGAATATCTATAATAAATGTGGACTTAGGCATTACTTAATTCGTCTTAATAAGCTCTAGACGTAGAACATTCTTCATACATTAATGAACAAGATAGTCCCTTGGTCCTCACGGCTTAGCCTTTTCCGACACGAAACTCCCCGTCGTGCGTCTGACAGAAATTATTTTCACAAAAAGTTCATCCCTTCATGAAAGTTACACCTGATAATCAAACTCAGATTAAAATTAAATTGGCATAAAATTGACATTGATATAAAATCACATAAAAAATGCATTCTCTCAAGTTTCTAAACAAATACTACCATTAATATTCAGAAGAAATACCAAAGAAAAAGACAATACACATTTACAATAATGTTTTCTTTTTAACAAAAAATAATGTTATAAAAATATATTAATTCTTAGAAATAACAAATGATTCGCTATATTACACAAAAGCAGACAAACGAAAGGAACGATATAAGACGTTATACTTAAAGAAACATAAACGTATCTCTTTGGCTTACGTTAATACTAAAATATGAAGCTAAAGTAATATCTTAGCGATATTTCTGAACTCGAATCTTATATCCCCCTTATTCGAGTCGTAGCACGCGTTATATATATACCACTGAAACCTTCGTCACACGAAACGTGCCCGGTTTCTCGACCAACAACGCGCTCACGCCTACTCCACGATCCTTCATCTTTATAAGCGAGGGTTAAGTTTAAGGGTAAAGCAAACAACCCTTGAAAGAAGTTGCCTACGGTTTGATCGATGCGCGATCCTTATACTTGTCCATTCGCCCTCCGCAAAATACACGCTCCGCAAATCTACGTTTGTGACAATGCAAACAAAAATAAAACAGAAATCAATAACAGATATCATAAAATATGATCAACATGTATGAATCAAGAAACAAGAATATCAACAATATGACGCGCATTATTTACTTTAAAATTCATTTAAAATTAATTAATTTAAAAAGCTTACGAGAACTTAATGAGACGTTCTACTCTAGCTTTCATAATATTTTATCAAGTAATTTATAAAACTTGATACCAATGCGACGCGTATAATTTAAAAAAGTAAAATTAATATCGAAAGATAGGATAATTCCATGTTGGAGCTTTGTCGTGATCAAAGTTCTTACGTTGGTTGCTCCCCTTCACGCTTCCGTTTTTCTTCCTGATCGTTTCAGCGGATTAGCAAGGGTAAAAAATGATAATTCATAGCAGGAGTAAAACAAAAAAGGCGTCTGGTGTTCCGATCGATCGCATCGATTTTGTCATTCTCGCTTCTTCCGTTTACATATCTAATTTGAAAAAATCGGAACTTCTTCCGAATCTTTTTTCCGACGTAACAATTGTGCGCTGAACAGATGAAATATTCGGATGTTTTATCTCTCTTTCTGGCATTTAGATATCCTGGCTCGCTGACCCAGTCTGACGGTTTTGCTTGCCGAAACTATTCTTACGTTCTCCCTCGCTATTTTCCATCGTTATAGCGTTTTCGCCGCACCACAGCCACTCCGGGGATAAGCAAATCCCGTCGTGCACGCGCACGTTCTCCCTTATACGACCATATACAGCGATACGCGCCACTGCCACGAAAGTGAATTAACTTTATATTAGGCCGTGGCGGAAGATCGTCGTTACTTTAACCCCCCGACACGACCGGTTAGAACCCGTGCCAAACTTCTTTTCGCCTGCGATGAGCGGGGTACGGGAATTTCTCTGTAGCATAAGATATCTCGTGGGATGTAGTGCGGAAGAAGACCGGGGAGGGCGGGAGGTCAGATCCTTTATCTCGACTCGCCGCAGAGACGACCGGTGAGTGGAGACTGAAAGGCTAGGACGCGGCAAGGAAGAAAGAAGCGCGCGCCCGGCACGAAATTTCACTTAGGCTCTTGTCGAGGGTTGAATCGCGAGGATGAGCCGCTGTGAGTATTCCGGGATCGACATCGCGCCACCGTACGTACCGTCTCCCCGTATTTTCCCCATGTTCATCTTGACGCCACGAGCGGTGCATCCGGAGCCGCGACGGGACGAGCGAAAAAACAAGCCGGCAAGAAAGCCGCACGTTTTAATGGACGAAACGAATTTCCAACCACCTGGAGCGCTATCACTTCCGCTTTATTTTCCGTTTCGTCGACATTCTTTCGCTACGGTTTGGAACAGCACTGATCGATTTGTCCGAGCTACAATGCCAAACGTCGGATTTCTGACTTTCACGTGCGTTTACGTGATCGCCTGACGATGCAACCCCCGAAGCGCAGAGAATCGAGTGGCGAAGGAAAAATGCAAAGAACGGGAGATTAAATTCATTAATAGCTGCGAGATGAACGTTCCGCGAATGTTTGATCGAGCCACATCGAGAGTGCAATGGGGAACCACCGCGAATAATGGTATTCCGCGGGAGTCGTGAGGGGAATCGCGGTACGCGGGGCTCCCCGATGGAAAACACATCGGGCTGGAGATCCATATGCAGCCGCGTGAATATTGATACGCCGATATCGGCTGTAATATATTATTCAGCGAGGAGCGTGCGCGATAATATTTTACACGCGGCGACTTCATATTTTATGCAAAAGGCTGTAAAACACAAGCGACCGCGAATAGTTTTTGACGATTCTCCTACGCGGGCTGTATTTTATGGGGAGCCACTCGCGTTAGGATTTCCCGCGCGCTTCAGACATTCTTCAGAACGGAACCGGCGCTTCTTACGGAACATTAAATGAGAATTCGTCCGCAACGCAAGCTGCGGTCTCGTCGACGCAATAAAAGGTGCTTCCTACGTCGCGCGGTGGATTTTTGCATAAGGAACTTTTGCAGAAATTTTCAGTTTGTTTCCGCGCGCTGTTCGCGGTAAACTGCTGCGGGGCCATACTTGCCGCTTTTGCCTTTGCGCAGACGGTTTCCCTAGGTCTGACTGCCTTTGTTAATATCCCCCAAGTCTTATTAAAACGTCAAGCGAGATTGTCGGACATAATATTCGCCGCTACTTTATTTGTCATTAATAAGTACCGACCGCATTAAATCTGGCGTCTCAAACGCTTGATGTATATTTATGTTTCAAAACGTACTGATTGACACGTAGTTAGTAACACGGACAACGAGCACACTTGAATGATATTCATGTAGCATGACTGTCAGTTATCAACGCATCGCGAAGAAGAAATCAGCTTAATGATCGAGTGACTCGACCGTACGATGAATCACCTACCGTACCCGAAGAAGAGATCCGAGCACGTTCCACACAAGTAAAGTTAAAATTGGAAGATCGTGATCTCTCTAGTGACATTAAACCTTAAGTATATTTATGACGTTGCAGCAATGATTGAACGTTGCGTTATATCTCGTATAGATTCACGCGGAGCGTTTTGTAATTGTTTATCGGTCTTTTAGATGAATCTCTATTCGAAAATACGAGAGAAAATAATTTATTTAATACGTGATTGTAATATTAAACTCTAATTTATGTCATAATTAATTGAAATCATGAATTTTATCGATTGTATTACGAATATAATCCGTCGATAATTGTCGACACGATTATCAAAAAAGTTAATCCTGCAAATTAGAGAAAGATTAAATATTATTTTAAAAAATTGACATTAAGAATATCTTACTGTTTTTTTTTCAAGAGAGACTTGTGGATGATCGAATTAAATATTAAGAATCCATCGCACATCACAATGTTCCACATAATTACGGATGCACATTACATTTTTTTTCATTGTAACTAGGTTCACAATTTCTCGCAACTCGTCAATTATATGTTTGCAAGTGCAGTACAGAGCATAGCAACATGCGGGGCAAAATGAACAAACGAAGGGAAGGAGATAAAAAAAGAAATGATGAACTAGATAAAGGGAATTTTTCTTCGTACGTCGGAAGGAGTACACCGCTAACAGAGTTCGAAAGAGTTAAACTTTATCGCTACCGGAGAGGAAGCGGAGGGAATGAAAGAGACAGGCGGGAGAGGGTGCCCCGAGGACGAGGATTCCTCCTGACTCTCGGAGCCAACTCTCTTTGTTCCAATTATCGCGGCTCCACCCTCGACCAAGCGAGCTTGCCCACCGACGCGATTTGACCTTTTCCGCTTCCGGTTAACCGCGCGCTATAGCTGGTTATTCTTCTCTCCAGCGACAATTTCCACCGGCGCTCAGGTGCCTCTCCGCTCCCATCCGCGGTCTCGTAAAACGTTAACGTACATTTGCAGCGAACGCCAGAATCTCTCCCGACAAATTGCTCTTTACATCACGTAGCTTTGTTCGTTAACGCGTAGCCTGATCATAATAAAAAGCTCTTAATTTATTCGCTGTTACACGCACCAAGTCGTACACGCTAGTATAAAAGATAAAACCGGGCTTTTTGAATACGAAAATTTCAATTAACGCTGCGTTTCCATTTTGCGCCTCACATTAATCCCTCGCACCGTAAAGTTCGCGAAGAAAACATTTCGACTGCGAAAATTTTAACAACTAGGAAAACTGATTCGCGTAGCATGCGCACAGTTTTTGATGACTTCGAGATGACGAAGTTTTAATACGCGACGAATGGCGTCTCATCTGCGATCTAACGTCCTCAATGAATCACGGTACGCTCCCCTCGGCAGGTTAACGTGCTCCGTAGCCCGAGCAATTATCCCGATACGGTGGATTTCTCGAAATGGGGCTGGACACAGGGGATACAAAAGGGTGAGTGAGAAAACAATCCCACGTTCGGATCGGTTCGCTCGTATCGGACTCTCAGAGATCACCCTTGTGAGTTGGTTCCGGACGAACGTTCTGCGAGGTCTCGCAGGTCGGAAAAGGGATCGGCGGTTCGATCCGTGAAATAGACAGCCGGTAGAGATCCGTCGACGAAGGGCGGCAAGGAAGGGCGGAAGGGAGGTCGGCGAACGGAAGGAAGACTGACGCTCAACGCGGAGTCGCGTTGAGCCAGATGGATCGACGATCGTTTGTCCTTCTTAACGCCGTGGGAGGGCTTAACGGCGGCGTTGATATTCACCGACCTGATGCCGGAAAAATTACCCGATTAGTTGGCACCCGCCGCACCGCGCCTTTATTCCGCCGCCCTCTTCTCGCCACGAAAGGTGCAGCGACCCACCACTGCGCTCCGGCCGCTTTTCCTGCTCCTGTTTCTCCTTCCTGTTCATCCCCGCTTCTCGACCCTTCGTGCGAGCGCCTCGAGAACAAACCCCGGCCGCATAATTCGCCCTCATTAATTAGGATTTTCGCAGCGAGAGAAATTAGCCGAAGGCGGCTAAAACCACGGTGGCGGGGCAGTGATTCGTTTCGCAGCCCTCGCCATCGTCGTTCACGACGGGAAAGTTGGGATGGAGGGATTCGAGTCAAACTTTACGCGAGTTAAATCTTTTTACTATACGAAGAGGTGTAGCGTTCAACGCGAAAAAAAGAAAAAAGAAAAGAGAAAAACTGTTATCTTCTCGCATCTTGGTCGATTTCTGATCTGGTTCTTCCTCGTCGCTGTGCTACGGTACAAAAGCATCGAAGGGTACCAAGAAGGAAGGAGCGAAGGAGAAACTCCTGCGGTTTGCATCTCAAACGTTCCAAGAACGACGTGTAATTGCGCCGCGAAGTCACCCGCGCCACGGGAGCCGGCACGTTCGGTGCCGCGGTCGGATCTCCGCGCGGTGCATTGTTATCGAGACAATGACGGAGAATGATGGCCGACAACGTACGAGCAGCGTACGTGCGCCCGCGAGCGCATCTCGCAGCGGCTCCTCGTTCCCTTGATAATGTAACAGACAGCTCTGGCACGTTGGAAGGCGGCTGGATATGGAAGGCCGGTAAGTGTGGCTTAGCGGCTCTTAATAATTCGGGCGCACCAGAGTGCCTCGCAGTAGGCTCTTCTAACGTGCGCCCGCGTGCACCTGCATGCACGGAGCACACACAACACGCACGCCCGCTCATTTACGACGGACGCGCCGCAAGGGGGTGGCGACTTGCGCGACTCGCAAGCTTGGGGTAGTGGTCGCTCGAAAAAGCACGTAAATTCGCGCGATGGCTGCCGTGCCGCTACAAGACTTTTATCGCGCAGAAACATTTACCGCGCGGCGCTCGACATTTGCATGCAAACGCGATCGTGTCCCATCTTTCCGCCGCCTGCGTTTCCCCCGCGACACGGAGGTCACCGTCGTCCTCTCTTGCGCCACATCTCTCCCCCCGGATGTCGTTCT
The DNA here is from genome assembly GCF_003672135.1 of Ooceraea biroi. NCBI lineage: Eukaryota > Metazoa > Arthropoda > Insecta > Hymenoptera > Formicidae > Ooceraea > Ooceraea biroi. Next base: position 8,592,569 of record NC_039506.1, read on the forward strand.
TAGGGGCTGCCTACTCGGCTACCTTGTCTTCTCGCCTTTATCTGGCGGTTCTTCTCCTTCTCTCCTTCAACGCTGATACCAGCGCGTTAAGAGAGAAAAGGAGCAACGAAACATCGCAAGCACATCGATGAAGATCTTCTATTAAACCTTGTCCCCCTGTATCCAAAATTATGGAAATGTATTTTTTCGTTTATATTATGCGAACACATAATCTGTTTAGCTCGCTTAGTGGTATTCATCAAGTTTGCTCGCATATTCTGAGTTACGACTTGCGTCATCAGCAGTATTATTAATAAATGAAGTAACCAACACGTAAAAAGACTATTTCATTTATTAGATAAACGAATATGGTATATCATTTCAGATATGAAATATGTGAGAGAAAGATATATTTTTTAAATTATTTTACTCACCATCAGGAACAATCCAGATCTCATGTTTGGTCCGGACAAACGATTTGAAAATTTTCAGATTATTTTCTGTATCCATACAGAATCGTGAAAATTCAGATTTTTCCCTGAATACATGAAAGCTCGATTTTTTGGGGGAATTAGTGCAATGGCAGGAATGCATGCACGCATCAGTTCTCGCCCCGAACTCTTTTTAATGAAATATTGATCCGGGATGATTGCGCGTTCTGTTCTCGCGTGTAAGTGCCCGCGGAATGCCCATGCGTCACTCCCGCCGGCGAGATGAGGGAGAGCGCTAAGAATAATGGAGGCACGCGCCATTACGCGTCGCGGAAACGAGGATTCCTCGATCCGTTGCATCTCTGAGGATGAACGATTTTCAACGCTCTTATTTGTTCGTAACTTCGAACTCTCTGCCATCATATCGGCTGAATAAGTGACACTGTAATCGCAGGGGAAGCGAACAAATGCAGTAGGCAACGAATGTATAATTGACACGGGAAGCAAGAAAGGGTTGCGATCCTCTCTCGACGAAACGTCCGAGTACGGCACTACGTAAATTTTTAATCTTCTTCGTAAAACCACGATGCAAATCTTGATACTACAATTATAATATAAATAATATAAAAATTTGTATCGCACGGTAGCTTTAGTAATACCTTTTTTTTTATCATACGCAAGTATATTGTATATTTGTATTGCGCTACATTTTATACGATATGTGACTTTAAATTTTGGAATCGAAGAGGGTACGTTCTCCAATAGCAAGGTGCCAGATATATGCTTGCTCTCCACGGGGAGGAGAATGCATTACTTCTATTAGATCGAGATAGAAAATGCGGAGGTCGTAAAGAATAAAAAGAAGATAAAGTTTCACATGCTGGGGTGGTTTTTCTTAAGCCACCTATCTCTCCCTTTCTTTCGTCGGTTGCTTGTTTGCTCATATGCTTTTTTCCAGATCCCTCTTCTTGCGTGTGTCAAGTATGTGTATCAAACCATGTGTACGTACGTTACTTCCGCTTATAGTCAGTACTCTTCACAGACAGATATTGTAACAGATATTGTAACCGTTCTCTCGTTACACCTTTCAAGTGTATCATACGTATGGACATTTATACCCGCATTTATCGTCCAATTTCGTGCATCCTATGTTTATTGTCAGTTATCCTCGTTTCGTGTACGGCTGCTTAGCACCGTGAAGAAATCTAATCCTTGAGTATCTAGTAAATCTAGTAAATGTCTCTCTTCCCTCTCTTCCCTCCACACGTCGACGTGTCCTCGTGCGGTCTGTTTGGGTATGCATTGCGCCACGGTCATTTGTAACGCTGAGCCCTTCTGGCGCAGCATCTAAGCGGGTTTCTCGCGGCGCTGAATCTACTCCGCGTCTCTCTTTCTCTTTCTCACTCACTCTCTCTCTCTCTCTCTCTTTTCCTCTCTCTTCGCCTCCGGTTCGTGTGCCATAACCGTCTCTGCCAGCCCCTTTTCTTTCGCGATGGGGCTGACGTCACGCGAGAAAGCGACGTATCACCCGCCGGCAGTCATCCGCCGACTCGCAAAACCCTTCTGACACGACGTGACTCGGGACGTTAACCGGAGACATCGGATGGCAACGAGGAAGAAACGGAGAAAGGAAGCAAGGAGGAGAAAGAAACCCGAACGAACCACGAGGATGGGACGGGAGACGAGCTAGGGCGGGGGGAGGGGAGGTTGGGGGAACGACTCGGGTTTGGACCCGTCCGGGCCCTTCGTTCCCTTGGTCCGCGCGAGCGAGGAAGAAGCCGAGACTACCGCTCGCTCATCCACCGCGTCCTGCTTCTCCGTCCTGCACATCCGGCAATCTCGTTGCATCAGGGGAGAGAACGTGTCCCGCGAAGATAATGAAGCCGGCGAGGGCGGAACTATACGTGACTTACCCGACGGATAACTAGATAAATAGTTACCTCGCGTTTGGCGCCGTGGAATTTATGGTCTTGATACCCGATTTTGCCTGGCGGCAGATTCGCCGATAAGCGGTCTCAACCTTCGTCGTTTCATGCCGTTTATTTATGCTGTGAGCAGTGTATAATAGATGACAAGTAAAAAATATATTTATTTGATGAGAGTCGCTTTGACGCGACGATGATTAGACGGCCACGTTGTTTAGTTTATGCCATATTTATCATTTTTCCCATATACGAAAATCGGATACATTTTGCAAGGAAAGTTTTATTAATAATACTTTTTTGCCTCAAGAGTTTCTGAAATTTTGAAGAAACAAACTGTTTGTACACAGAATAACGATATAGCGATCGTTTAGAAAAATATTATATGGTATCGTACGTGAGCAACTCGATAAATCGAGGATAAAATAGGTCTTTACATCCAGTGTAAGGTTTAGAGAGAGAGAGAAAGTTACAGGTTTCCCATCAAATGAACCACTATGATCAAATGACAGAGTTTCTTCGTTTCGATAAATCCGTCCGTAAAGTCCTGCGGGTGTATTTCGAGAGCAAACCATTGCAGGTGTGGAAAGCTGCCCGGGTCGAAGGTCGCAGCGAACCATTACGATAATCCTGTTGGACCCCTGGTGCCAGGGATTTGACTCCAGGCAAGGCAGCAATGGGAAGAGCTAAACAGGTTTATGGAAACTAAAGCAGGTACGGAAGAATAAAGCGTAGAACGTAGTTTGCCCGTATTTTATACTTGTGTGTATTTGACCAAGTTTAAAAGCGAAACGTCATATCACGCAGCTGATGCATATGAAATAATGCATATTACATTATTATAAACGAAGTTTCAGGGATTTTATCGCGCAACTATATTGTGCATTATGCATGTATCCTTGCATCATGTGCAATGTAATCAGATATAACGATGATAATTGCTCCACGGGGAGACATACGTCGCGAAAGATAGAAATGCACAATCGAGCGCTCGGTTTACGAGGGGGCTCGGAATGTGTTTGTTTTTCCACCTCTTGCTGATCCGTAATATGGAGAGAAGTGTGCCTTACGGGGGAAAAAAACACAGAAAGCCGAATCGATGCGGAGTAGGATTCCTCTGTAATAGCCGGTCTTCGTGATAGCCCCTTTCCCGGCAATGCGTCACATCGGCTGGGATGACTACACGTGTTTCAAGGAAGGACACGATTGGTCCTATCGGGTAACCTAAAAATAGAAAAGGCATCGAACCTCGCTCGAGTTCGTGCAAGGATTTCCGGGCCAAAATGTGCGCGCGATTCGCACATCGAATCGATCGAATCGCACCCTTCATCCGGGCGGAGCGGAGCCGCGCAAGATTATAATTTTTTTGCGAGCGATTCTTGTTTCGCCCGCGCAAATCGCAAGGCGCGATTCCCAACCGTGTCGACAGGGAGAAACGGCTTCACTTCGGTGAAAAAGTATTCATCCATATTCCGCGCCGTCGTAAAAGCCCCATATACGTTCCTTCCGGAAATATTTTTCTTGGTGGCGCGCCAAGAGATGTCTCTTTCACTCCTCGTAAAGTTTGAGAAATGTAAGTGTGCGGTGCTACATTTGCGGCGCGTGGTGCTGCCCGACGAGCAGACAATATATATATATATATATATATATATATATATATATATGTATGTATATATATAAATCTGTGCGCGCGTTAAATTGCTCGCTTGTGCCGCTGATTCTTTTATTCGGCGCTGATCGCGTCGACGATGAAACATCGTCGTTGTCGCGAAACGCGAGACAGGCGGATAAAACAGCCGGTTTGCGCGATGCGATTCGCACAGCCGGACGATACCCCGCGAACACGGATTATGGACGGCCGCTCGAAGCCGTTGAAGGGGATGGCGCGTTTTCGGGACGATATCGATTTCCCGTTACGCCCCCCGGAGGAGCGCGTTCTCCGGAGCATTCAATTGATCCTGGTAGCACACATTTGTCGTTAGGAGAGCGCGCCGAGGGTCTCCACTTTCGAGAGGCTGTCACTTCCCGCGGTCGATATCCCGCGCCCTCTCTCCCGTACTACCCTCTCCCTCGTCCTTCCTTGTGTGCGCTCGCCCTACGCCGCTACCTTCGAGATTCCCGGCTCGCTCTTATGAGCTCCTGAAAAATGTTCCGCCGTTTCGTGTAAATCCATTTCATCCGTCCATTCATCTAACCCGCCCGTACCCCGTCGCTCGCTCGCGCGCACGTATAAGCTCATAGAGCCGACGAGAATCGATGAACCGTGCGCGTGTTCATTCCTCCGCCTCTCCCCGAGTACTCAATTAATCCCGTCCCGGGTGCACGTACACCGTCCGTGTCACAAACACGCGACTCTCTACTTTCGAGAAGCCGTTGTCACCTCCGACTCATACCCCGTTGACGTCGCGACGTCTTTAAGAACGCTGACTCACGTATTATTACGAAAACTGCTCGTTAACTTCTTACCAATAAAGTCGACGTGATTCAAATTAAGAACGCGTTATGCGCGCTTTACGGCGAGAGAAGCGCGAGTCCGCTCGGGTGTACTTAGACACATGATCGATACTTGCTAAACTTATGGAGTCACTCTCGCGCAGTTTCAACGCTGATAAGACTACGGCCGAAGAAAGGCATGGATAATGGAAAGGTATCCTCCATGAATTTTCATGATCGCATGTTGCGAAAATCACGCGGCCAGATGATTGATAATTGAGAATTATTACATCACCCCCGTTGTTGCGGGATCTCCCAAGTTGCGAATTTTCTCGTCAAACATTAGAATTCATCCGGCGTGGACGTTAAACCGTGCCGCCCGACTGCGCAAGCAAAGAAGTAAGAATATAAGCTCGGTCGTTCCATTCTCGGAAAATCGAGCATAAAATTCGAGTAATTGCGCGTGTACGAAACGCGCACCCGACGAGATTACGGCCGATTTCTATGCATATCGAGCCCCCGATATAAAATCCGCTACTCTTCCGATCTCTGGTTACTTTCGTGCGCAGCATGCACCGATAATCAAGTGCATTTTGCTCGCGGAAAGAGAATGCTCGTAACTTCGACCAAGTTTGCCGAGACAACGTTGAAAGTGTGCCAAGTGCTGTAAGCGAATCATCCAGCCGTCGTAACCCCGCGAGCTTTTAAAAGTGTACTTCGCTCCACTTTGAGTCCCGTACCCCGTTCCGCATTCCGCGTTTGCTGTGCAAGCTCATAAAGCTTGCTTGAAGATCGATGAAGGGCGAATCCCACGTCCGAAGGGCCCCGACATGAGTGAAGCCTGCCGCTCGCGGCAGTCTAACTCGCGTTGAAATCTGCTCGGGGATTTACATCCGCGCGGCGTGAAACGTTTTTCAACCCGACATCAGCGTCAACGTCGGGGAAACGCGGACTGACGGATGGCGAAGGCTCTTTATCTCTCGGCGAAGGATGCGGTCTTTATCGGGTCGGGAAAGTACGTTAGCCGCTGGTATCCTGGCGAGATTAGAATGTCGGAATCGGTAAGTTGGACTAGACGGCCGTTTGGCCGGCGCAGATAAAGTGGAACGCGACCGCACAAAGGCGTGCGCCGAGTCGAACCGGCTGAGAGAGAGAGAAAGAGGGAGAGAGAGAGAGAGAGTCCGGATTGCCAAGTTTGCGAAATTCGTTTGACTTTAAACCGATAATAGCGGAACGGCCGAGCGCAGACTCTCGTATCGCCTCGCCGGATTGTTGTTCGAGTGTCGTTGTTGAACCGAATTGACGCTTTCTATCCAGCCTGGTACATGCGGAGTAATGCAACTTGTGCATTCGGCATTGTGTGGTATTCTTAGGATTCAATGTAACGAACAAAACTATGTATTATCGATATAAGTTTTCGTTTCATATGAAGACTGAATGGAACGCGTAGGCTCTCCTCTTTATGTATATCTATTGGGACGTGTGTGAAATATTTAAAGCTGTAACGAAGAGATATATAATACAATTCGTTTGCTATCATCAGTCAATGTACTGATAGCACTAACCAAGAGAAGTCTCATATCAGTCAAAAATAAATGATGAATGATCACTTTGAGTGTACGTTTCTTCATAAAAGCATTTCTTCGGCCGCGCATCGTTCTTTGCAAAGCGGGATTTATGCGACTTCTGGTTTTACGCTGTCTCTCGCAAGCTCTCAGATTCTGCGACCGTGGAATCTCGTGAATTAAACACAAAGTTGATAAACCCGAAAGAATGTTTGGATTTTCTGGGTAGACGCTGCTATGGGGGCGGAGAAGGAGCAGGGAGGGTCACGAAGAGGGCGGCAAAGCATTCCGATCCTTGAGTGCGCCTCCCTCGAGGATGCCGCGTCGCGCTTACGTGTGGTTGCCGGATCCCGCAGTGTATACACACGCGAATGCATACACGCACACATCGTTTCGTACGTGCAAATTCTTCCTTCTTAGGACCCGAGTGCTCAAATGCACGTTTACTCGCGGTATATATCAGCTAGGATATGCACGAAAGACTCTTACTTTGTATCACAAAATATTACTCGAGACAATTAACAGATTGTGCACATTTATCTAATGGTAAATCGTGCCGAAACAGTTTTTTATCGATACAATTTATGAAATATTTTAAAACTTTTATAAATGAAGAATTTTATAAATAGAGTAAATTATATTAATTTTCCCAGAAAGAGAAAATCATAGATAGATTTTACTTTATCATTCATGGATATGGATGGACTATGCCACTTATACGTTATCGCTAATTAGCGATAAGAAAATTCTTATGCTTCTATTCGCCAGATACGTACATGTACACGTACACGTTTACATATCACTTACCACATCTTAGTGCTGCTTGACATCTCTATCTTGGCATATAAAAATGTCATGTAGAAAATTATGTCGGTACTCTTGCGAGATTAATTCGCTGATAATAAAGCTGACACAAAAAGAGATCTTTCGACAGTATAATTGCGTCGTTCGCAAAGCTGAGAATCCCCTGCTCCCGACAAAAACGAATGGAACGGGAATGAAGATGAGAAGGACGGAGAATCAAGGGAGAACAGGTACGATAGGGCTTGTAAGAAGCTGTAACTGCGTGGCGGCAAAGTGACGGTGGATAGATGAAATGCCAGTCTGCCGTGCGGTAGTGACGTGAACCACGCTGCCGCAAAATGGATGTCGTACAGGTGACAGCTGAAAAAAGTATGATATATTAGCGACCATTAGGTAAGGAGGACCGCGGTTGCGCAACCCGGCCCTTAGAACGTAGCTAATGGCGCTCGACGTTAGTGCCGCTTCTTTCGGGAGGCCCAAAGTGCCTACTAAGAATGATTCGAGAGTAGTTCACGAAGATTCGCGAGACTCACAAAGGGCTGGAATGATCGAGATTTAGAAAGAAATGCCGAGACACATATTAACTGCGCGAGTGTAACTTCACACGCAAGTCCTGCAAAAATGTACATTGAAAAATAGTTTTTAGCCGTTTGCTATGTGCATAGATTATTTTATATTGTAAAAAGTATAATAATGATGAATCTAAAATTGAAATATAACGAAAAAATGTTATATCAGGTAAATTGAGAAAATTGTCTTAATCTTCATAAATTATCTACAATTTAAGACTATTCTTGTCAAAGACAATCTCAGGATGGAAATCTTGAGTTCGTGTGCTTTATCGACAGAGATCTCGAACGAAGAAAAGCCTACGATGTATTCGAGCGAGCGATTTTATCGCTTCGCTTCAATTTTCCAGGAAAATAGAATTAACGTCAGTCAAAGGACGAATATGCTCTCGTAATTTTGATTCACGCGAAGCCCCGTTATCTTTTACATTGCAGCTTTCGGTGCTGGCACAGCTGACACTTTGATCGTGTAATTTCACGGGCCAGCCTTGAAAAAAGTGAAATATTAATATTAAAACACTCGGATAATAACGAAAAAACCCTACACAATAATGAAAGGCGAAATTCCAACACGAACCTCGCAGCATAGATAAATCTTTTCTCTTAAAAAATTCATATAGACATATTATACTATATTCTTTACATAAATCTCGAGCGTAATTAATCCACGTATACATATATGTGTTTGTCAAAACAATGAAATAAAAGTATAAAAAGAACGTTGATTTCCGGGCGCTCTGAGATTTAAAACAAAATCAAACACTGGCTAATTACTCGCTAGCTTTTATTCCATATCCGGGATGAAAGCTCGCATCACATCAAGTCCCGTCGGCTTTATTTAGAGACGTCCGAGCGATTCCTGGATGACTATGATGCGAATTATGTGCCAAACCATACGCCAAGTATGCGCACAAGCGGCCATTACCATTCGATCGTCGTAGTTGGTGTGCCGCGATGTAACGAGTCATCGGACTCTGGGGCCTGCCAATGACGGAATGAATTATGCAGTCCGTCCGATGGATTATGGTGAACGGAGGATGTGTGGTGACGCGCGCGACTGGCACCGACTTACTTATTGGTCGTAGAGCGTATCGAGCCGGTATGCATGTAAAATTAAGCATGGATTATTGCTGCCTACAACGATGCAGAAACATTCGTTCATTATCCGCAGCTTTTCTCTGAAATTGCTATCTTCCAATGGACTATTGACAAAATCTCAAATAATCTCTTACTCGTTTTTTAAATAAATAAATATAAAAATTGCCAAAATAACACATTTAATTCCCGCCAAAATAACGTTTTTGTTCCTTGCAACTTTTACAATTCTGATTACTTAATTATTACATTTTTGATAATCGTTGATCAAGGCGTTGATCTTTGTCCTATTCTTCCTCATCTTGAAATAAGGTTCTTGTTATAACTCTATAAGTTATCCCTTCACACTCGCGGGCGAGATCAAATATTTGAGATTGCCCCATCGATACACCATTATCAAGAAACTGCAGAATTCGAGCACTCGCAAACTGAACGCGATATGAATCGCACAGATGCCGTCGCTGAATTTCGAGATCGTCCTTGGAACAGTCCAGTTCCTGCTGTCGTCGTTCTTCTTTTCCGAGGCCTGAGATGATGGCGGCACACGGCTGTCAGAGTATTATTGTCGGGACAGCAGTATCGTCTCCATTGTCTATGAAGACGAAGGGGCCGCGCTTACCATCCCTCAGACCGCCGTTAATGCGCGTAAGGGTGGCAACCTGGCGCCATTTTACCCCGTAAACACCCGTGCGTAAATTCGGGCTGAGTGCACGCCTCTCTTTCCGTATGTCGGTGCACAACTCCGTTGTGTCGAGTAGTAGTTTCCATCAGGCGACAGTGACTCTCAGCGTGAACATCGTCGCCCTCGGCGCCCCGGAGATTACGCCCCCTTTTTACCTGAGCGACCGCCGTGGGGCCTGCGTCGCGCGTCTTGGTCGTGATTACGCCGTACTAATTCTAACGGAAGATCCTATCTTCGCCACACAATGATGATTACGGGGACCGGGGAAGCGTGGCATCCGCGAGAGAAAGAGACAGAAGGAGAGAAAGAGAGCCGGGGTTCCAATTTTACAAAGCAGGGGTTACAGCCTCGAGATTACCAGTATCCTCGGCGCGGCAGGCACGATTCTGGCGCAGGGGAGCAGTTTTTCTTGGACGCCGCGATATCGTCATTTGGTGGGTCATGAAACTTGCCGTTAAATTCAGCTATCACGGATAGGAGGATGCAAACCGCCACCGGGTTGCCGTCGGGCTGATCGCGGACGTGATTAACGGTCGTTGACTACGCGCGTGACGTATTCCGAAGAAAACTCGAGATTTCGCGCGTGGAACGCGGATATTTGCGCGAGTGGAAGAACTGGCCGAGCGTTAATAGCAGCGTGAGAAAACTTTCGCCTGGCGTGTCGCCGTGCGACACTTTCATCGTTAATACTGTCTTGAGAGCTCCCGACATGCAGTGGTGGATATAAAATAAAATTTATGTGGTTTTTAATCAATTTGCGAAAATGTTATAAATAATAACGAAGAAATATTTTGCGAAGTTTGACTCTTCATTTGAAAATCACTTGGGGAAACGTTCTCCGCTTTCGTTTTATGCGCACATGCACCTACGTCTGCGAAGACGCCTGGTACTTATACTCAGAGCACGTTACCACGAGTTCCCCTTCACGAGGGGGTTGCCGTCATCGCACCTTCCGCTTCTTTATGTTACGATCAATTTTGTATTCTCCTGACGTTATCCCGACGTTTCTTTTGCTCTTCCTCCATTCGCAGCCGCCACCTCGTCTGCCCTCGCGCTCCGGTCAAGCCGCTTACTTTTCCCTTCCTCGCGAACCGGAAGGAGGGATGCGGAGGCGAAATGTCACGACGGCACGGCGTTCGAAGTATTTTACGGTTTCGTGCTCTTGTGCTCGAGGGTTCTTTCCTGCTCCTTCTTTCTCGCGCACACCCTCGCATTCCGCGGAGCAGATAACAAAAAATGTACACGCGAAACTCATTTGGCACTTACCCTCACCCTCACCATCTCGTTTACGCTGAACCTCCGCCCCGCTTTTTGTACCCATGAGATCGTCCTGGCGTCACGTGAACGTCGAGATAACTTGCGTTGATTTCACCGAGCGGAATTAGGATAAGGGTGAAGATTGCGATCGATACAATCTGCTATCCTTTTTGCCGATAAGAAGATTTGTTGGGTTACCGCGCTGCTTATAACTCGTGGCAGGAGAATTCAAGAGCAGATGTAACGATTTCGTACAACCGCATCACTGACGATCTCCTCTCGTATTATTCGGATTGCACGTTTTCAGGTTTCTAAGAGTGGGCGCCGTTATCCTGGCAAGCCTGGGATACGTGCGAGAGGAAAGTAACGAATTTCTACGTCGCTCTTCTGCCCCCGCACTCTCTCACCACTTTCTCGAGTTGAATTTATTTTATTTGACCGATATCGCGCGCTACCCGGTGTGCTATCTTTCCTCCGGAGAAGAATTTCTGCAAAATCTTCTTTTACACTTTCTCTTCGCGGGTAAGATAACAGTGATGGACTACCGGCGCGGAGACGCGTGATCGTGATAAATTAGTATACGCGTTTTTACGGCGGCCGAATTGAAATTTATCGCACGAAAACCGCAGATTTATAAGTATCCTGGAGTTACGCCACAATATCTTAAATTGCCAAAAGAGAGAATGAATACAGCTATATTTGATATCTAGAGACACGCTCTACGTTCTATATATGGCGAAAGATTATCGCGATAAACATGTGCACTAATCGTTAAATTACGTTAAATGCGTAAATGCGAGACGTACGGGCACGGTTACGTATCAGGCGCCATAGCTGAAATTAAACCAAGTCGAACAATTGCGTACGGGATGCACTGCATAAAGATTTTATTTTCTTTCTCCGGTACAAAATTAAAATTTTATGTAGATTACTCGATCAGAATTTCAGAAAAGACACTTGTGAATTAATTTCTATGTACATTGGTGCTTAAAAGAGCTAATTCCTGTTATTAATCGAACAATTACGGGGAATGATTATTCAAATATAATCGTTACCGCGACGAATTGATTGTCTGAGGCACACACGATGGTGGCTGAAGCGGCGCTGTAAAGGGGTCAGTCGTGAATTACGAATAACTCTTTCGCGCGGCATTCAAGCTGCAGCGTCACAATCGCGCGCCGGCAGTGCGCGTTATTGTCTTTTCGGAAATATCTCTCGGATGGTTGAACAAGGGCCGAGGACGGAGCCGTTCGCTCGATTCCGCTCTGTCGCGCGCTGCTAATTCCTCGCCATGCATGTAGAGACCATGTACACGCGGAGACGTCCGGATACGTGCTAACGAGGTCAGTCCAGTGCGACTTGCGCGTTATTGCAACGCATTCGTGCGCTCGTGCCATGCATGTACGAGACCTTGAGGGAACGAGTGAGAACCGTGCGAATCTCTCCAGTCTGAAATAAAAAAAAGAGAATAAAAAACAACGGATCACGGGACGGATCGCGTGTTCCCAGCGAGATCGACGCGACTGTTGACCCACATTTTCGAGTGCGTCACGCCAAAGTGCCGATTTACCGCTGGCTTTTATGTAAACGGACGACCGGCCGATGACGTGTCAATAATATCGACGATAACGAACCACGACTGGCGCGGTTCTCTCGGTAAACGCGCATTTCCGAAATCCAACTCCCGGCGTGGCACGTGGCGCGAGGCCAACGCATTTCTCTTCCTGACCTGGTAACGTGAATGATATTAGGAGCGTAAGATAATGTCCGCTCTCGTGATTAATTTGTGTGTGCATAGAGATCAGTTCGCAGTAGTCACTGCACGATTTTGCATTTAACACATGTTCATCACTAGCTAAACTTTATAGAAATGCAGACGAGAAAGTACATGCACGAATAAATTATAATGAATATAATTATTTGCGTTTTTCTTGGTTGCGTGGAACAAGATTTATAGTAGGAAATCCATAAATTTTGTCGTCTATAAGTATATAATTTTATCTTAATGATATCTCGTTACGTGTCATCACATGCACACTCCATCGTACGGAATCAAGATTAGACGTTCTAACATCACAAATTTCCATCCTATCTCGTATTCTTATCTCCACGCTACGTTTATATAACTCTTACTTTAGCAACAATTAATAGTGAATTAAAGACAGTACGATAATGGTCAACGGTTTATAGTAGTCCATCCTCCATGATGTGATCTTCTTTCAAGGACTAATGCGATTAAGCCGAGGACTGCAAGGTCATTGAACCCTGAAATAACAGTCGCAGTAAACATGGAAGTTTCATTGGCGATCAAACTTATCGCGGCCAGCCGTTAAACTCTATGGACAGTGCCACCGTTCAATCTGTTTGTCTTGAATCACTTCGGACAACAAGTGTCCGAGGATTAGAGGCCGCGGCTCCTCGCTCGGTCGTGGAAGACACTCTCTCGCACGTAAAAATACACGTTCACCATCCCGGCTGGGTCCTACTCGTCATGCCTTTTTCGTCGTGGCCGGGCGTAACGTTATCACGGCCGGACATGCTGCGGGGCTTAATTAGCGGTTAAAAAGTCAATTAGCGTTGACCGTATTTGTTAACCTTCCACGGGCGCCGCGTGACACGCATACCGACCGCGTGTGCAAGCTTCACGAACCGAACGAGTGGAACACACGTAACACGGTGCGAGAGTACAATGGGGCAAGTGTCGCACGTGATGTGCCTGTCCCTTTCTCAGCCCTTCTCTCGGCCAGGCCTTTAATGCCACTTTCCTTGTCTTTCCTTTTCTGTTTCTTCTTCTCTCTTTCCTCTGCTCTCGTTCCTTTCCCTTGTCTCTCCGCGCCGGCACCCAGATCAGATGCACCCACACTCGAAGCGGTCAGAGTGGAAGGTCTGGTAAAAAAGCACATGTCCAATTAAACGCTGAATCACCCATCCCTCTCTCGTTCTTTTGCCGCTCACTCGCTCCTACTCCTCGTCGCCCTACGACGCATGACTCTCTCGCTCTTCGCTCTCTTAGCCGCCGTTCCCGACAATGAGTGCAATTGCTTCGGTTTCAGAAAGGTTAACGCACCGGGTTAAATGCCGGGGAATTCGGTGTTACTTTCGACCGCCGCGCCACGAAATTGTGGGACCCTTCGTCATCGTGCTACGGCAAGCATTAAAGGTTCGTTAAGGGCGAGTACAAGAGACCGTCGCAATCGTACCCGCAGTCGCCCCTATGAGAGACTGATTCTCGACAATTTCCTTCGTTCTCTTCGCGTTCTATTCTCGTCCCCTTGGACAGACACAGTCAACCTATCTCAATCCGTTCGGGACGACTTTTATTCCGAGCTTCGCAATGCAAGTCCGCATTTACGTTTGCATAATTTCGCCTATTATCTCTTTGTAATGAACCGCGGTATTGTTACGATTCGCCTCGAGATATTATTTCGAATACTTCTTCAAAGATAGCATTACAATTTATATTTTTTACTAACAAATTATCTTATATTTTATTTCTAATACCATCATTAAAAATATTTAGTAGTAACCAGAGATGTGTCTTCTCCGCGAAAAAAATAATTATAAAACTATCGAGAAAAGCATGACTTATTAATTTCCATTTAATCGTAGCCACTTCAGCGAGCATTACGAATATTGTCCCCGTCCTGCACGAACAATGTAGAGACGTAAATTGCGCGAGAATACGTAAGCGCCCTTTCAAGAAGAATCACATTTCTAACTCCGAAATGACGCATTACGATTGGTGATTGATCCTCGAGGCGGAAATGATGTCGTCGGACGGAAATCCCTTTATCCGGCCCAATAAATCCGTACGTAAGAAAAACGCTGCTGGATATTATTCTCCTCTCTCCCCTGACCATTAATCCGGCTCCGGTATTCTCTCGAATGAATGCACTTTCGGAACGTAACATCGTCGGTCCGCGTTGTGGGAGCACGCCACGTGCATGTGCACGCGTACCATCACGCTCTCACCAGATTCGCAATAACAAAAACTTCCTAAGTCGTTGGAATGTAATCATCGAGCGGCGCAGTAACGTGCTCAATGAGCTACGGTCGCAGTTACGATAGTGTAGCATGCTCGAGATGACTCACGCCGGGATCACAATCTCTGTTTTGCCCGCGACGCGGAAATTGCTCGCGATCGCGTGGAATTCGCATCTATCAAACTGCGATTTCTACAGGCAATGGTACCGCGCACGTATGTACGTATAACTGCAATTACCAGAAATAGATTGGCTGTGTGCGTTCTTCAGCCTGGACGAATCGAATGCTTCGAAAGTAATTAGATTTGCGCTCCGCGAAGCGAGTTTATATCGCGCATCTGCTGTTCTTTGCAACGGCATTGTCGATTACTCTGCGAAACTTTCGGAAACGCTCGAAAAAAGAAGACGTAATTCAATCTTGCTTCACGTTGAATAATTCCAGTGTTTCTATTATTTACGATGATGCCGCTCTCGCAAGTATCTGCGCGATCAATTTTATCGAAAATATTATCACGCCATCTGACAAAAAATTCCTGTGGATCTATTAATATACATTTATTAAATAAATGTTCGTGGCCAGCTAGACATACGTTACGCATTACTCGCGCGCGAGAAACACTGAAAATTAAAAATATCATCCAAGTTATTCCATTTATTACCGTGATGTTCGATTTTGTCGGCGCACACCTATGCAAGTTATCATCATTGCGGATCGAAGTAATTAGCGTGTAACTAATGTCAGCTGTGTATCATATAATGAAATAAGGCGCGAGGAGCGCTTAATACCCGATTCCTGTCCCGCGTTTATCGCGTTTCTGCATTACTCAGGATACATAAATCTACGCAATATCAAAAAATCGAATCGGTCGTGCTCACGGGGGATAACCGTGGCAAATCTGACATATCCTCTTTAAGCACGGTCCCGATCTTTAAAGCGATTAAGTCCGATCCGCGCCGAGCTCACTCTCGAGCGGTCGTTGCAACGGCTACAGATTGCACAAGAGACCTCCACGGTGCATCTCTCCGACGGCGGCACACACCGCGTATCGGGCCGGGAGAGTCGAATGAATTGCAGTTTGCGCAGCGAAATACGGCAAGGTCATTGCTCCGGCATTAGTGGCGAGACCGAACGAACGGACGATCTCCGGGCGAACGAGCTGGATGAAAGCACGGTCCCTTGATCGAAGGAAATGGCATCGTGCGTACTCGTATATTCCTAACGCGAGTGCACGCGCGCCGGCCGTCCCTGCGAGCGATAAACCTCGTCATTCGCCGAATGACACTCAATGAAGCCTCAATGAAGTCCGCGGCTATTGTCGCGGTCCGAGCGATTGTCAATACGCGAAATCGAGGCGCACGCCAAGCCAAATGGCCATTAACGCGACTAACACACGTGCGAAAATTGAAAATGATACTCAACGCGCACCGTTAAGATATATAATACGTGTCGTTTCTGTTCCACGCTTCCGTTTCCGTTATTCACACAGCTCGTAGGATTTCCTAGTTGGTTTTTGCGGCAAAGTGCGTGTATCATAAATGCACCGTTGGACATTTTTTCGTTTCAGGCGAAGAAATTATACGTTTCCGGCGCGATGCGAGCGTTCACAGCACGTTGACTCGCGGAATTATTTAATTGAAAATCGAAATGCGTTAGAGCGTTCCTCTAAACTTGCAAATGTAAGTTACTGTTAGTGATAACGAAATAGCTCCAACGTTTTGTGCATTTTCACGTATTTGGAGAAAATTCTATGGTTACGAACAATGGCTTTCACGCGCACGGTACTATCGGATTGCAAAAATTCAATTTAAATACGATTGTATATCATATTCATACAATTTATGTTTAACTCGTGCTGTTACAGCGTGTTATTTGCAAACTCGTGTAGGACCTCGTCATGTCCGTTACATGCTTATATATATTGCTTAAATTTTATTGAAATTGATTCTGTGGTTTGTCCAGAATTTAAAATCCGTGTCCGTGCACATGGATATTATTCTGTATGTATATTGCACACAATTGTAGCCACAATATACATCCGTTCAACTTTTAATGAATCTTGTTATACGCGTGTAAACGCAGCTATTAAATATTCTCGCAAACAACAACAGTTAACTTTTCAACTGGAGAATGGTTTTTCGATAAATAAACAATTACTGAACTCGGAGCTGACGGGATGACAGCATTTAAGTAGCGCTTAATGCTGATGCAAGGATGAAATACAAAGAGGTAAACATTTATTTTTTGGCAAAGGGATTAAAACCGTGATGCACGATATCGATCGACAGCTAAATCGAGGGTAACACGGAAAAAGCATTCACGAACACATAGGGAGGGAGCACCTTACCCCCTTCTCACGTAATTTCGCTGAAAGCATTAATTTGGATTAAAAGATCGTCTTTTCGGGAAGACGTGATCCTTCAGGAAACGCCGAGCCCTATGCGATTGAAGCTAATGGCTCGTACATGGCACGTGCCAGCGCGAGAACGGAGAAATTAAACGCCTCATTTCTCGGCGGCTCGTCTACTCGTCCGTGTTTTTATGTTTCCTCACATCGTTATAAGGGACGACGGAATTAGCGAGGGTAATACATTGTCCAGCGATTTTCAGGCGCATTAACGTACGATCGTGACGGATAATAATATCTTGCGTGTCTATGTCTCATGTCATGTGGAAACACGCTGGAGAATACGATTAACGGTTACCCGAAGATTGCAGAGATGTTTTTTTAAACAATGTATCGATTCACGTAGCTTTTTGCGGTTACGCTGTAATATATCAGGGAAAGTTCGAAAAAGCTAAAGAGGACTGAAAAACAAGATTCACTATTGATCAGTCTTCATTACGACGAAGCGAGGAGGAAGTTCTCACGCTGGCGTGAGAAGTCTCATTAGATTCTACGGCTGAAGTTTCGTAGAAGTTTACTTTCGAAATATCGGCAAACGATGAACGCGGAATCACAACGAATAAGCGAAGGAAAAACAGAGAAGACGGAAGGATAGGGAGTTCTTGTTGCAATCGAACGTACGCAGGAGAAATCGTGAGTAACCGAAATTACCGCGTCATGGTGCATTCGTGGCGCTTTGCTGTTTCTCTCCCTTTCCTGGCGACTATAAATCTTCCGTCTAATCCACGCTAATCGTGATTTGAGAAATTATCACAACGTTGACGATCTACTTTTTAAGGCGCCTTCCCAAGTTTGTCCGCTACATCGCATTTCCGTAAAAACGAGCGTTAAAAGATGATTTCTGAAAAATTGTGAATAAATTCAATGGAAGAAAAGGAATTTTTTAATCGAGCAGTCGAGACTGATTATCAGAAGACTTTTGCCCACCGGAAATCAATCGGCGATTAAAAAATATTAATAATGCAAGAGTGCAACAATACTAAATTGCCAAAAAAGGAACGTAATTTTAAAGCAACCATTTTGCAAATGTACACGTTGCACTTTGCATGGCTATGACAATCGGGACACCGCGGTTTTCAATCTTTCACGCGAGTTCTCCTGCACGGTCGTGCAAGCCGCAATCCCTGCGGCGACGCAATAACTCTCGGGGACGAGAGAGTGTCGAGTCGAATCGAACGATTTGCTAAAAGTGTTCAACGCGCGCCACGAAAATAGCGAGGAGGCAAAGGTGCCACTCGACGGTCCGGGAAAAGCTTATGCAAGAGCGTAAACGCGAATCATAAGAGCGAGAACGAGACGAGGGCGACCGGAGAAGATGGAGAGGCAATAAGTGTAGGACCCCGTAGATGCGGTTTCCGATAGTCATCGGTACATCGTATAAATCTACTTAACAATAGGACGGAGTGCACTCCGTGCGCGCGCGAGCGAAAGAGCAATAAAAATCAACATGCCGCCCATTCATGCTCAACCTATTCGCTACACTTCGTACGGGTATACGTTGTACGTATAGATACGCTCGGCGGCGTTCGGTCGCGACAGAACAGCCGCGACACGAGTCTTGTCGCGATTCGATCACGTTCAAGTGGTCCTCGCAAAGACAGACGGGCGCGAGCCGACTCTACCGGAAGCGCATCCTCGTCTTGGATCTTCGGAGAACCGCTGCTTTGCGTGTCATCGCTGCATCAGCCGCGATATTGGACGACGCCGACATGTAAGACGCTTCGGACGCGCTTTGGACCATGCGATCTGATGCGTCGGATTCGCGCACATTTCGAGTCTTTGAGCCACGCGATCGCGTGACGGTTCGTCGACGGGATACGAAATGAAAACGGATACGAATGAGGGATCCATCGGCGAATCATCGATCGACGTCTGTCGTCGAGCGCATCGCCTGTAATATCATGGATAAAGGCGACGATAAAAGGCTCGCGACGGCGTTTCCACCACGACGACGCTCGAATTCCTAAGTCGCCGCGTCGCAGCGGGAGCACCGGAAGGAATCGACAGCTTCTCGCGCGCGTCAAAGAACACCTCGCTAGGATGTTAAATGATAAAAGACGCTCTCCAGTCGAGCATGAAGCGGAGCGATTGCCGGCTCGGGCTTCTTCGTCCTGCTGCAGCTCGGGGGAGAGAACAGGGAGAGGAGATCTTCTCCAGGTGATTGCGTGCACGCGCGCGCGGGCGTATTATACGAACACCAGCACGATGTGGCTGTTGGAAATGCGCCACTATTAAAGCGCATCCCTCGCGCGCTTCGCGCCTTGCGGTGCGCCGTTCGTTGATATGCAGACGATGACACGCTTTCCGGTTCCGGCAGATTTCGCACTCCCGTCTCGTATACTGCTGCGCGCGCGAAGAGAGCCCAGCCGTAGTAGTACCACCTCCGCAAATCCTCCGGGGACCGCTTCCCGAGACGCACCAGCCTGCACTCCCGTCCATTTTTCATCACGGCCGGAATATACGGGCGATCGTTATCGCCTCCGTAAGGAGGAGAGGAGAGTACTTCCAACGGTTTTATTAATGGACGCGTTTCGGCTCTCTCCCGCTGCCATGACTGACCCTCCGAGAAAATACTGCGCATCGAGAATCTTATCGATGGTATTTGACGGCGCAGCAAAAAAAGGAATTAAAATACACGGATAATTACAGCAGACGCAGACAGTGCGGAGAAGAAGACGCGACGCGCACTCCGTGAAATCACGCAAATCCAATCGCAACTGTTTACACGCGTATAAATCGTTTAAACTTTGCATGAGAATTGCTGGCTTTCTGGGTGCGACAGCGATATAGATTTAAAAATCACCTCGGGTGTATGTGCAATGTCCATGTTAACGGTGTTAATTAAGCATTGGTGCGGATAGGTGCTCCACGCGCGGTACGTTGAGTGCACTCCGAATTGTCGGGCTCTTGCGATTTTTCATAAAGCCAATTCCACGAGAGCTGGATTTAATTCGTAAGAGGGAGAAGTGGAACTTTCAAATTTAAACAGATATTTAAAAAGAGATTATGAAAAATTGGATATTCAAAAATTAAGATTTAATCGTGTGTATTTAAAGACGAACAATTATAGAATGTAATTATAGAACGTAAAATATCTCTCTCACGCGCGTTCGAGTGTATAGAATATTTTAAACCTTTCCGATAGAATATAAAATTCTCTGGAAAATTGAATAAAATTTTGTAAAAGCTACGCATGTGAGAGCCTGTATTACGTACCATGCCTATAGATACCTACGAATATAGTGTCGCTCTCTGAAATATACACGATAGAAACGTTATTTCTAATTCTAATTCACGATATAAACAACTACCGTGTCTCTTGATAGAAAAAATATATAACAGGAAATGAAGAATTGCGAGAAACTCATTATTACATAACATTTACATGTATTTATTCTATGCGCAAGAAACAACACAAGGTGTATAAAAAATATCACATTTTTATATATTTTAATAAACATTTTAATAAATACGTAGAAGTGTTGATTTCTGCACATGCTGTTTTTCCATCCTTTCTCCTGCTTTTCCTGGAAATCTCTTCGACGGGGGCTGCATCAGGGAAACTTCCCTAATTCGCGATCCCTCGGGATAGCTGCAGCAGGGGAAAAGACCCGAGGAATCTCGGAGCGTTTCCACATCTCGATGAAAAACACGGGATTCCGTTACGTACATACTTGCACGCTAACGTCTCGCCGGGCGTTTTCGGTGGAGGACGGAGCCGTAACATCGGGCTTCGGGGCTGTGAAAAGTTTCTTCCTCGCGCCGGGAACACGATCGGGCGATACATCGCCGGTACGTGCCGTGTATATCGGAACGGTCGTCGGTTAACGTTGTGACTCTTGTGCATACGCGAATACACGTGCATGCGTGCCTGCACGTACGTACGGCACACACCACGGAAACGTAGCTTACGCACGTGCGCGCAAGCTTTGTACTGCACCCGCGTTCCGCATCTGCGTAAGGCAACCATGTAGTAAGGATATTTCGATACCGCCCAAGTATTCATACCGAAGATAAAGCGCCAATAAATTACCTCTGCTATCGATATGATATTTATCTTTTCCAATATCAGCAGATATCGACATCTGAAAAGAATTAAAAAGTCGCTCGGAACATTGATCAAGACATCAACAAGTCTCTCAGAGTCTCCGGCAGAATTTCTTAATATTATTACTTGAAAATATCTGATATTTAAATTACTTCCAATGATATTAATCATCATTAATTGTGCATATTTCATAGATATCACAGTACCAATTAGTTACAAGCGAGCGTTTGTATAAGATACTGAGCGGCATTCTTGATATTACGAAATCAGATTCAAAAAGCAAGATTGATAAGAAACACTGGTATCATCAAATACAATTGAATAGTTATTAAATGGTATTCTCTCACTACTTTTTATTATCGCGTGAATCGTTAACGGCCGGAGAATGACGAGCCTTAATGCCTGCGGATGCACGTCGCGAGCGCGCCGATTCTCCGTCTTTTCTGCGTCGTTTCCGCATCGCTGCGTCTCCTCCGGAGACAATGCGGCGTCTCTGGCGGGATATGGTCGGGTGGAAAATTCGGACGCGCGTTGCGTTAAGAGGCCACCTACGCGCGCGGCTCCCTTTTTCGTCGCGGCGACGTTTCTCCTAGGTCGGAGGAGACGGGACACGACACAATGGCGCGAATTCCCGCCGTCTCGCGTCTCCGTCCTGCCACCTGATTCCCTCGGTCCGTCTCCCCGGGTCTGGCCCCCTTTCACTTCTCCACGTATTTACCGGGTTCCGCAAATCACATTAGCGTCAAGCGGCCAGGCGCGTAACGTGCTTTCCTGTTTTGCAACCGCTCGCAACGGCATCGGCACGACGACGCTTGCAACCGAATACACCTCTTGAGACTCGCGGCGCTTACCGTCCGCTCGCGATTTTCGGCTGCTGGCCCGAATGCAGCTTGTTCTTGTGCCGCGGGTCACTCGACCTCGTTCGCCTCCTCCATACGGTCCCCCGACGTGCTTTGTGAATTCAGAACGTCACGTGCTAGATTGTATCTGCTTGTGCAATCGGGGAGTCGCGCCGCTTGACTCTGTGATTATTTCATGCGTGAAAGTCCCGCCGGCTCACATGTTAGTCACACAATAATATGCTGAATATGAAACGGGCACGATATGCCGACGACGGGAACATTTTATTTGGGCTGCGTTATGCACGATCCGTGAAAGCGACTTTGACTTGACTTGACATCGTAGAGAGATAAAACATGCTCATAGTTAGCCAGTCGAAAACCTCGATCTCGAATTAAGCAATCCTAGGTCAGGTCTCGCAATCGGTATAATTCTAAGATGAGATGACATTTCTGTGACGCGCACACACGTGATCGATGACAATCTCTGCACCGCATGGACAATACAATGATGTTGCTATTTTTTTACACGCACAGTGCACATTTATTTTATTTAATGCGACGTCAGAAGTAAAGGAAATGCTTTTCGAGAGTTGAGTCATGAAACATGCTTCTGCCAAGAGGAATATTTATATTTACGAGAAACGGCGTTTCTCCTAAAATTTATATTCGTACGTGTTAGTTTTCTTTAATCTTCGCTGTCAATAAGAAAATATATGCACGATCGTGTACAATATCCGCGCAATTAAATATACCTCATAGTTGCATCATTATATTCCGCGTAAATAACCGGTGATGATCGATGAGGAGGATAGTAATCCGTAGTTAGTCAATTTGACTGACTCGAAAGATAGATGCTGGTAATAAGCAAGATATTCACGTTAATCGATGACCGTCGCGTCGCGATTTCCTGATACTTTCAACGAGTATTCGCCTACGCTTCCACCATAACGGAATAATCGCGGAAGCGCCTAACGCATTTCGAAATTCACGTTCGTGACCTTTACCCAGGGGGTCTACCGCACTCGGCAATAGGTGTACAAATTTTGAGCAATACATAATAATAACAAGGAAATAACTACACAATATTGGGAAATAAGCGGCAATATTGGGCAAAAAAGCAATAGTAGGCAATAGACGGAAATAAAAATAATAGTGTATAATAAAGCAGCAATAGAGGAAATAAACAGGAAATAAATAAGCAATACAACAGAAATAGCTAAACAAGCACGAGCCGGCGCGCAAATATCCTCACTATTATTTCTGTGCTTACTACAGTTCACAACTGTGCTTAATAATTTCTTGATAAATTGAGTTCAAATAAATGAGTTGAGTTCAGTCTAGTAAGAGTTTGGTGTTCTCTCTTGTCAAAATGGGTAAATAATCAGATATTATTTTAATATTTAATATTTAACCATATTTTACTTATATAGTATATATAGTATAACTGTCACAGTAAAAAAAGTGATCTCCATGAATGTATACATAAAACTTGATTCCTACAAAAGATTCAGGATTCTACGACACATTCTGTCGCGACTGGTACATTTCTGCAGTTATTACCTTTGTTTCCTATATTGCTCAAATATTGCTTTTATTACCGTTATTAATTAAGTATTACCGTTATTGCCAAATATTGTGCATATATTTCCTTATTTCTAAAGCTATTGCTTTTTATTTTCAAGAAAAAGGAAGTTAGAAGAGTATGAAAATTTGCATTGTAAATATGAAAGAATCAAAATTAAAAAATTTATTAATCCTTAGAATGGAGTAAACACAAAATAACATAAAATAAAATATTATAATAACATATATAATAACATAACATATTTTATGTTAAAGAAATAATATTTCTTTTATAATAACAAACCAAAATTTTTTACATTAAATCAAGCGACGCGGTAGCGTCGCGACGCCAAGTACATAAAGAACAAGGTTCTGAGCAATGAGAGCCACTGCATAGACGTCGCGCGCTACCAAGTAGCTTATCCGGAATTCTACGTTAAATTCATGTCAAATAAACTTTTGATTACAATATCTCAGGAACTAAAGACGTACTGAAAAACCTAACGATACTTTTATAACATAATGTGGATGCAAGCTTTCGATTGCGACCACTTCGAAAAAAATTGGTGCACTCCATCCTCAGATACCGTAATCGTATGCAACACTTGTGACGTTTCATTCTTCTCCAGATTCAGGTTCAGACTCACGTACGTACGCTCGCACGCACACAAGCAAAGCGAGTTTGTCCCTAAAGGCGCGTTCACATACGTACGATAGGTTCACGTCGCCGGACGGCGACGGCGACGGCGACGGCGTAAAGCCGGATACTCACTATAAAGAGACGCGCCGCGCCAGCGTCGCCGGCGTAGCAGAGGCGTCGGCGTTTCAGAGGCGCCGGCGTTTCAGAGGCGCCGGCGTTTCAGAGGCGCCAGCGTTTCAGAGGCGCCGGCGTTTCAGAGGTGTCAGCGTAGCTGCGCCAGCGTTTCAGAGGCGCCAGCGTAGCTGCGCCAGCGTTTTAGAGGCGCCAGCGTTTCAGAGGCGCCAGCTTTTCAGAGGCGCCGGCGCAGAGACGCTGGGCGCCAGCGCAGCACGAAGGCGGCGGCGAAGAGACGCTGGGCGCCAGCGTAGCACGAAGGCGGCGGCGCAGAGACGCGCTGCGTCAGCGTCGCCGGATGGCGACGGCAAAGACGTTGCACCACGTCGCCGGACGGCGACGGCGAAGACGTTGCACCACGTCGCCAGACGGCGACGGGGACGACGTTGCACCACGTCGTCGACGACGACGTTGCACGACAATATCCAATCCAATAAGTTCATTCAAGCGACGCGGTAGCGAACAAAACAAAAGTATCGGTATACAACACTTGTATCCGCAATATCCATAGAAAATAAAAAACTCTCAGAGATAACTAACAGACTGATATCTCTCTTCCTTTATCATTCTCCACTTATGCCCGGTTTCTTCATACCTCTCAATAGCTATCTTCCAGATAACTAAAAATTTATTTCTTCATTGAAACCTCTGATTACGTATTTAACGGATAGCTATTTTTCATACTACTCACTTTTGACACAAAGTGTCTAGAATGTTATTATAAATTACCATATTCTGTCAGATTACAAAGGTGAAGAAAACTGATTCTACGAGATATCTTTTGGATAAAGTTATCGAGAGGTGAAGAAATTGGGCCTTAGTACATTATGTATCGGATACAGTATTGCAGCATTAATGCAAACCGGTAAGATAGTATAAGATAAAAATACATCAATAATACTACTACATTTTTGTTAAAAGATAATCCCTAAAAAACCTTTTTAAAAAAAGAAAAAATATATACACCAAGTACATAAAAATTCCCAACTTGTCAAAACTCAAAACTAAATATGAAATCAATAATTAACTAGCCAAGTATCTAGAAGCATTTTGAGTATTTTACCCAAACGTTTTCCATGCATACTCTCTTATCGCATGACGACATTGAAGTACTTGGCGTGCCCGGATCGCAGTGGTCATGTATTCTTGTAAATTTTGTAAATCTTGTAAATTTGTACAATATCTTGATTTGTATTGTATCTTGTATCTTGTATCTTGTATCTTCATGATTTTCAATAATGACTCGCAAATGATTTTGTGTCTCTTAGGCCCGCTACACACTAGCGGTCCGCTTACGGTCCGCTCACGGTCCGATCACATTTTTCTATTGTTATAATGGAGCGGAGCGAGACTTGAGCGTTACCCGTAATGTGAATACGTCCATTATAACCAATGGAAGAATATTTGATCGGACCGTGAGCGGACCGCTAGTGTGTATCGGGCCTTATAGGTAGGACAGGACGTTTTAATGTGATTCGGACACGCCAAGTACTTCAATGTCGTCATGCGATAAGAGAGTATGCATGGAAAACGTTTGGGTAAAATACTCAAACTGCTTCTAGATACTTGGCTAGTTAATTATTGATTTCATATTTAGTTTTGAGTTTTGACAAGTTGGGAGTTTTTATGTACTTGGCGTATATATTTTTTCTTTTTTTAAAAAGGTTTTTTAGGGATATTAATATTCGAAAATATTAATATTTAATGTAAAACACATAACATAAAATAAAATATTATAATAACATATATAATAACATAAGATATTTTATGTTAAAGAAATAATATTTCTTTTATAATAACAAACCAAAATTTTTTACATTAAATATTAATATTTCCGAATATTAATATTTAATGTAAAAAATTTTGGTTTGTTATTATAAAAGAAATATTATTTCTTTAGCATAAAATATGTTATGTTATTATATATGTTATTATAATATTTTATTTTATGTTATTTTGTGTTTGCTCCATTCTAAGGACTAATAAATTTTTTAATTTTGATTCTTTCATATTTAAAATGCAAATTTTCATACTTTTCTAACTCTCTTTTTCTTGAAAATAGAAAACAATAGCTTCAGAAATAAGGAAATATATGTACAATATTTGGCAATAACGGCAATGTAACGGTAATAATTAATAATGGTAATAAAAGCAATATTTGGGCAATATAGGAAACAAAGGTAATAACTGCAGAAATGCGGAACTTATTACCGTTTTCGGCAATAGGTGTACACTTTTTTGAAGTGCGGTAGACCCCCTGCCTTTACCGAAGCTCGGCTTGCGTTTGCGTGTAAATCTCATGTTCGGATTCACTTTTATCCGCGCCTCCGCAGCATCTCTCTCTCCACGCCGCAAAAGAGAAATATTCATCTTACGCTCTGTATAGTAAAACGTGGAATCTTGCACGAGGTCATCCACGCATGGGCGCTCATGGAAATATTTTCAATGAGACACGTGTAATCTGGCGTTATCCTGGCTGCTACGACCTGCACGCGTAAAGCCGAGAGATTGCGAAAATCGCCAAGATTACTTTCGGCTAATTTAATTTCCGCAAATGTAACGCATCAGTTTGCCGAAGCTGCGTAGTTGCACCGTCTTCGTTGCGTTGGCTTGGAATTTTCTCTATTACGAAGATTACACGACTTACAGTTTATCGCTGACAGAAACACGATAATCCGCTGGTGCTATTTATCCAGATTTGCGCATCCACATTAGTTAACGTTATATCTTTCTAAACAATCTCGTACATTCAAAGCGGACCTTTGCGCTGTATTTTTAATTTCCCGCGTAGTTGCATCTAAAAATTAATTTTCATGGTTCGGCGGATTAACGCGGATGTACCTTCTTTCTTAATCAAGTCAAATCAATACTTCGGAACAGTCAACATTAGCCTTTGAACAACGTTCGAACTTTCAATATCCGTTCCGCGTGTTGTAGACAGAAGAGCAAATGTCTAATATTTGAGCATGTTAAATGCCTAATATTTGGCTATTTTCTTCTTTTTGCTCTCTGCAAGAATATTAGTTCAAAGTTAATTGTCCTAAAGGTAGGATTAGATTTGCATGTTACACTGTATTTAATTTTATTACTATAACAGCATTACATTAAAAAAATTTTGGAATACAATAGAAATCTCAGAAGCGAGTAAAATTTAAAGTCGCGCGTGCAATAAGAGAGAATTCCATGTGGCGTCATTTTCACTGGCAAAGTGCCCATCAAAGTGCCCATAAATTGCGTATGAAAAGTGCCACAATTACGCGCGTTGCGCCTCTCGCGAGCGAGCGCGTTCAGGCCGCTGCGTTATCTTCCTTAATTTCTCAAGATGCCTGACAAACGATTGCATATTAATACCCTCGCGGGAGACCTTGCTGGGTCTCCATTCACCGGGTACCTGGATTCGATTCGCACGGCTGTGTGCCACCACCGGAAACCTCTTTTTCTCATGCAAACGACCAATTAGCCGTACGTGCCTTTGCGATTGAGTCACGATCGTTCGCGAGGAACGGTGACGACTCGGGGACCAATCGGCGACAACGACGGCGATGATGATGATGATGATGATGATGGCAGTGCCAGCGACTACGACGCCTCCGACAACGACGGCTCCGACGACGACGGCGACGACGACAATGATTATTCGAGCGAGCGTACACTTCGCTGCACGTATAACGCGCATATGCGCTGAACGATGCAATTGCGCAATCGGTGGTGTTGAGCGGTGCACGTAGCATCCGGTGAGTAATCTTAGACCGGTACGTACGCATAGTCACGCGGTGCAGCCGCAACGAGGTCGAGCAGGGAGGCAAGAGGGGAAGGGATAACGGGCAGGGAAAAGGATCACGATGTTTTTTCCTGCCGACTAGACGACGACGCGGGCGGGACCTAGCACGTAATTCGAATCGCATTTCCTCGTTGCACGTCCGACCCGTTTCACGAACGAGCGGAAGCGCGATTTTCCGCTGTCCTCACGTTACTCCTCGATCCTTTGTCTCGCCATGATCTTTCCTGACCTTTTGCACTTATCGCCGCGCGATCAGAGATCATTGCAACGTTCTCGGCGCGTTATTCGATGCAGAAGGATGGGATGTCGGGGACAATATACATCACCATCGTCGGTTTCTCTCTCGTAATTCACGTCACCAGCAATTTGCTGGGTTAAATTATTATTTCGGCGTGAATGCCAATGCCGCATTCGCGGCGTTGAGAGTCGAGAAGCGCACCGCGGCGCATCATCCTCGCGTGAGATCCCTGACGAAAAAATTCGTGGTGCATGCACGCTGCACTCCGATAATAATTTGTGGCTGGCCTGTAGTGAGACGGGCCCTGGACCGCGGCTTTCCTCTCCTCCGGCTCTTTTTCAAAGATGATACTGGCGCACGAGTGCGTTTCTCGCGCGCGCAGCTCGTTATTCGCGCGCCGTTCGTTCGTTCGTTCGTTCGTTCGTTCATTCGTTCGTTCGTGAGTAGAAAAAGAAAAATAGATACGCCGGTGAAACTGAAAATAAGGACGCCACTCGCTGTTAGGCAATATCCCGCGTGCGATTATTAACGAGACAATCCTCGCGCCAATATTCCCTCAGCCGCTTCGCTCGCACGATAAACGATGCCGCGACGATAGTAAGGATCTCTCACAGGATATGGATTTAATTCAAAGCGATTTTCAACTGGATTCCAATTCTTTCCGAATCCTCTGTATCTCTCTCTTAGCGCGCTAGCGCGCGTTCTCTCTCGCGATCGGCGATGGCTCTCCGTGACGTAGAAAGAAATTGCTTTGTGCATCGCGCGGATATGGTACGTAATGGGGTTCCAAGTGACCGGTTACACCGGCGGTCACGTACTTCGATTATAGAAAATCACGACGAGTATAATATTCACGCGCGCAACGGGGTAGACTACGGCCGCGTTTATGGACGCGAGTTAACTGCAACGCGGATTTTTGCAGCGAGGAATTATATCATCCCGTTATGAACGCGATTTAATGTATCTCATCGCGCATCGCTTACTCGCCTATTAATATTTCTCGCCGTAGGCCAGTCTACGTGGAGCATTACATCGCGATGCATTACAGCTCTCGTAGTTACCATACAGATACTAATACACATACAAACTTATACTCAGTGAGATATTATATATTTGAGAGAGTACTTACAGACGAATGAAATCGTTGATAAGGAAAATTCCGTTCATGGAGAGGCGGCAAAAAATCTTACGCGGATGCCTTGCAGAGAACATCTGCCACGTGACATCTCGCGCGTTTGTCATTAGAATGTAAATCTTTTTTTTTGTTTCACAATCAGCAATGTTAATTGCGCGCTCTCAAGTGAATCACGCTGTGATAAAGCTGACAACCACATAGCCGCATCGCTCGCAGTGTCCACTTTTGAAAGACGATTGCGGCAGCATCGAACATTGAAATTCCTAATACGCATAGCTGACTCGCGTATGCGGCATACCTAGTGCCGATAAATAGCAACAAAAGTGTACAGTGAAACGAGACCGCGACACCGATGCAGATATGTCACTCGGTCATGTTCGCAGCGCGCGTATTCAAGACTATGGGGACTACAAATCTCGATAGTGTAAGAATTTTGAAAGATATTGGGTTGCAACATGTAATTGCTATTAAAAACACTAAACAAATGGGACAAATATATTTTACAAATCGATAAGGCGGCAGCTAAAGAATTGAATAGACATAACGTAAGAGGACGGAATAGGAGCACAGAGATTACGGAAACTAACGAGATTCAATCGAAAAAAGGATCTTCGGTGAGAACGATCAATATATAAACATGAAGTACGATAACTGACAAGAGACAGTTGATGGGAAAGTTGATTAAGTTACAAGCGAAAAGAAACAAAAGAAAACTTGTCATAGACCAAAGATAGTGGCGGATTACATACGAGGATACAGCGTTGTTGCAGCGAGTCGAAATTTGTAAGCTAATCATATTTTATCAAGCTACAAACTGTTTCCATTAACAAGAAAACCGCCTCGAGCCTGTTATACCTCTAAAGATGCCGCTTCTCACCCGCTCGCCCGATTATGCATGGAAATCATCCAAACGCGTCTATCTATTCGACAGATAATGAGATTCCCCTAATCGTTATTTCATTTAATCAACATAGTTAATGTACACTGCAAATCCATCTGTTGCCCGCAGAACGTCATCGACGCGCATGTAATGACCACTCGAGCGAGCCATGCAATAAGCGAGATAACGCGGCACATATGACCGAGGCCACATAGATGTTTCTCCCCATAAGAAACTTTTAGTGGCTGGCTTAATCACGGCTCGTACGTGTCAACCGCTGTGCGATAAGACACGCAAAAGCTTACGGCAGTTGGACTGTACGATTGTCCGGATCGGTACGTGCGCCGAGATGCAGCTGCGTGCGGTATGTATACACGCGACGCTGCACACGAGATATACGCAAATGACACACATGTTTCTAGCCAACGGCATCGCCCACCGTCGAGTCTCGCCGAGTCGAAAAATACAGATACATTCATCGCGCGAAAGAAAAAGTTGTCGTTTTATATACAGCTATATTTTGCAGAGATAAATGTGTCACGAAAATATACGCGTAACGTGTCCATTAATCACGATCTATATGCTTTATTCTACATTTACGTGTACATTTACATTTATTCTACATTTACGTTACTACAGTTTTATGGTATTTTGCATTAAGAAACTTGTATTAAGAAATCTCTCGATTTGACTATTCCATTTTTTAATTTTCCAGTCTCGAAGGAAAGAATGTGGCACTTTGATACGTTAGCTGGTGGGAAATATACTTTCTGATTCGCTAACGTTTTTATGCAGCAGCAGTGCAATGAGCGTCTTAGAAGGAGGGACATGCGGGAGATAAGAATGAAAAAGAGGACGTTGAAGTTGTTACAAAGCGATTGTGTATAAGCGCACGAATCACCGTAACGATAACGGCTCTCATGAGTACGCAAGCAAGCGATTATTATTAAGACCACCAGTACACGGACGGAGAATGTTCCCTTGCAATATTGTTCGTAACTGCGTCCGTGTGCGTTTTCGTCGTGTCGAAAATGATTCGCGCTTACGTAATCTCACGGACGAAAAGAAGTCGGGATCGTGCATCGCGCGAATTATCACGTGTGGGATTCAGGGACAGACGTTGATTATGCTGTCGCGGAGGAACGTGCATGAGCGTGGGATAAACGCGTTCTATGCATATAAAATTTCGGACATCCTTAAAATTGTATAGACGGCAATTACAGGTGGA
Organism: Ooceraea biroi; assembly: GCF_003672135.1. NCBI lineage: Eukaryota > Metazoa > Arthropoda > Insecta > Hymenoptera > Formicidae > Ooceraea > Ooceraea biroi. The sequence goes on from NC_039506.1 coordinate 8,624,223, forward strand.
GATTGTTGCCTCGATTGTCGCGATGTTGTGCATTAACTTACACACTAACAAAGGAATCCATCCGCAGGATTGAGGACCATCTGAGAGCGCAGAGATCACGTACAACAATCGGAAGATCGTCTTAGCGCGTGCATATGCGTAAAGCAATAATTTCGTAACCGTTCTAGAAGATAAATGGACATATGTGGATACGCATGTTACATCTCGAATATGATAATATCGCTTTGAGCGGTGAGAAGACCGTTATGTAACGAACACGTGTGCGGCCGTAGTAGTAAAGCTGATTCATACTTTATAAGCACGCATTTTCTGAATGACCTACAGAAACCTGTATCGCAGCGTGTGCTAAGAATAACCCGGCGTATATCTCGCATCATACGACGTACGCTGCGTGATGACGGGTACTACTTGTTTTTTTTTCTTTTAAGTTACACTAGTGATGTCATCGGTTTCGCGATTTACTTATCAAATTCTCATCTCTTCTGAAAATGCCAATATTGCACAATTTCGATGTGATCAATGCGATCATGTGCTTACATAATGATCAAGTCTGTTTGCATATATGTTTTTATAATCTCGGTAATTTTCTGGACACTTGTCTCATACTAGTTGCTTTGGCAACGTGTTATTTGATATTCACATGATTATTCTCAGAAATAAAACTGATGGACAAATATTAGTGCTTAGGCAAGAGTGAAATGAATATCTTTCTCGCCCGGAGCATATTATTCATAAAGGTACGCTCGTAATGGCCATTGTAGCGATGATTCATAACTCACAGAATATCGTACAATCGACATTGACATTTCCGGTATGAGTAAGAGTCAACCCACCCATTGTGCTCCTCAAAAGCCATCCAGCATTAATTAACTTTATTAATAATTAAAAATTATTCATATTATGACGTGATTATTACTTGATTCGCATGATCCTGTTTATGCATGTAATTGCATTCAAAGCAATTCGCATTTTATAGCTATAAATGTTATAATTAGAATTAGCATGTTTTATCTCAATACACGGCATGCAATTGTTTACATGAACGCACGTTATTAACCAGTGTGTAATTAGCAGGGGTTGGAAATTATTGTCATTTATGTCTGAGGCATAATTACCTAAATCATGTACGTATCATCGTACAGAGCCATTATACACATGTGCACACAAATGGACTGTTTGATAAACTATAACTTTTTATTACCATTACAGTAAGTTTTTTCATATTTAAAGGTGCGAAATATATTTCCATATAGCATTTAATTTTATGCTGCTCTCAGGAGAAAAATGGAGGAGATCTACTTTAGTTCAATCACAAATTAACGTTTCATAACGATCGCGATCGTGTGAATCGAAATAAATTATTCCATGAAGCACCATTCCAGTTATAATATCAAGATAAAACATATCCGGTGATTATAAAAAATCCAGCTTTACATTTTCGCACGTTCTCCTTTGATCAAGGGTACCTACTTAGCGAAGGCAGAAACGCGCGATGGACACCGAGCGTTCTTACGCGACGGACCGTAAAGAATCTCGGCGTCCATCAAGCGAAAACAGCATGAGAATACAAGTGTACACGTTGCACAACGATCTATGATTATAATAATTCGAACGGGAAGGTGATCGAATGGATTTTACAAAAGTACACTCGAAACGAGACGGTAGCTTCGTCAGCAACCAGCCGGCTGAAGCACATACGCAAGGGTTGGCTTCACCCCGTCTTCAGCCTCCGCAGCGGTGCGTCATGTACGTCGATCTGGAGAATGCCAATTTTGTAAATTGTCTCGTGTCGTACCTGACATACATAAACGAGCTGTGTCATACTAGCTTTCCACCCAGTCTCATTGGATTTGCTGCGCGTCGATGCGTCTCCCGCTGTGTTCTACTGCTTATTATACCGTTCTTCCAGGTGGTGCTCCTTTACGATCCAGCTCAGGACACGGCATCGGTAGTCGGCCGGTGGAACAAATGCAATCAACACGAGGCAACCATTCGGAGACGTGACTTCGGCGGCGTTCCGACGGCGGCGTCGGCGCTCATCAGCTACGTGTCGAAGTGACGGCGACGCCGACGCTGCCATCGCCGTCGCCATCGCGGGGAAATAAATTCGCGGGACCGACACCGTCGTCTTCCTCATCAATTCCGACCCGGAGCGCGATGCCCGCAGTTCCAATCAGGCAAACGCACGTCGTTCATCCGTCGGGCGCGCGTATCTGCGTTTATATCGCCGGGACAACTCGGCCGACGCCGAGGAAAACCAATTTGCAAATAGGTCCGTCAGGACGTGCGTAGGGTTAACCGGCGTCGGATCGGATTCGCGCGTTCGTCGTGACGCGCGAAATCCCGCGTAACATGGTATCCGGACGAGAACCCACCCCTGTCGTTCACGTCGAAATACTAATTAGCCACCCATACTTCGCACCCTTCCCGTATTCGCGACTGCGATGACGTATGAGTCATCGATTCTTTGGCGAAACGTCAGACAGAGATGAACAAGCGAGACCGCTGTAAAAGCGTTCGGGATTGATGCAATTTTGCTCAGAGCTTTCTCCGTGCGAGATTATTAATCGAGATTGTTACGTAAAATTAGATGAAATTTTATAGGAGGGTGTAATTATAGAATAATGCTGATTTCTTTTATATATCGGTATTATATTCAGTTATAGTTTGAAGAAACATTACATATTTATTGGGCAATATACACGTAAAGGTTTCATATTTAGAGGAATTTCGCGTTAGGAGCAAAGCTTGAATTCCTTCGACACGCAAATGCGTGTGTGCACGTGTCAAGTCAAGAACTGGATTGGAGCTAGGCACTGACGCACATATAAGTGCGCCATTACCATTTATGGTAATCGAGGAAAGACGAGGTAACGGCGGCGCCGCGCGCATCCTTCGCCGGTTCGCCAACAATAATATTCCGGGCTATTAGGCGATCGCGCGCGGGAGATTATCCGTAATTGCTAATTGCTTGAATACCCTCGCCTGCGATATTATAGGCAAGTAGACACTCCCCTCAATGTTTACGTGGTCGTCGACAGAGATGCGACGGAGTTTCGCGATCCACGCCTGCAGCTTTGTTGCATCATTTAAATTATTCATCAATTAATAGCTTGTCATCGATGATCCTTTATGTTCTTTTGATGGAGATCTTTATTTCGAAGTCGCGTTTTAATGAACCTCGCAACGCTTCCACGATGGAGCGTAAACCAACCGCGATCCGAGCAAGTTACGCTTACGGTGTTTTCAGACGCTAATCGCTCTCGAGAAATCGCTGCTGCAGGATTACGCAAGTACACTAACGTGCACGTTATTTCTTGTCGTGGCCGTGATCGGAACGTGACGTTGACGTGGGACGTAAAGTCTCCCTGATTTTCTGCTAGGAATACATCGAGACTATCAAGGAATGATCAACGTGCTCTTCAATGTACGATAAATTATATGCGGAAGACAGGGAGTTTCTCACGTTCTTCGTGACTATTATAAGTTTTTGAGAAAATGTTCCAGATGGCTACGTTGTCGAAGAATCTGCACGTCACACATATTTTTTAGAGGATTTGCATACCGAAAAACGCCTTGGGTGACGATAAGGATAAGTATGAACGATGGCGCGCGGTATCCGCAATGCGCGTACGATAAATCAAACGCGCCGGGCTGTATTAATGAATCCGCGAAGGACCTGCATCTGTCAGAGAGAGAGAGAGAGAGAGAGAGAGAGAGAGAGAGAGAGAGAGAGAGAGAGAGAGGCAGGGAGATCGATACGTTTTATCCGACGATTCTCACGACCTCGCGCGTTATATCCGCCGGTTTATCCGCGGACGGTTTCTTTCGCCGTCGTTTTTGTCTTTCCTTCCTGCTTGTCTACCGTTAATCGGCACCTTATAATCGCGCGATTCGGCACACTTCTTACAAATGAATTGCACAACATGCACCGCAGACATCGTCTGAATTTACGTAACTGTAGTTTCATTCATGGCTCTTCATCCGCTCAGGCGCAAACACAGGAAAACTTCGTACTTCCTAAATCAGCGTAACCGCGCAGCTACGCGAAGAATTCTCCTAAGGCGGAATCACACTAACCGAACGAATAAACGGACGAAAGGAATTTGGTTAGCGAGGGTATGTGCCTACGTGTACGTGTATGTATACGCGCGCGCGCATGTGTATGTGTGTGTATGTGTTGCACCGAGGAACGAACGAGCGAATGGGTTCAATTTGGTGCACACATTAGTCGAATTTCTCTCTTCCCCATTCGGTCGTTCGTTCGTAGGGATGGTATGGGTCTGCCTTCACGTTTCTCGGACGTCTCGGGTGGTTTTTATTTCTCCCGAGCAATATTGCCTCTCGCTTTCGATCCCTTTACGTGCCGCGTGAGCAAAATCACTCGTCCCTTTCCTGTCGCATGGATTTCCATATAAACGTGGAAACGCGGTTTCCTCCTCTGGTCAAAGCAATGTCGCAGATACGTTGACATTTGCATCCATCCTTGCATATGCCACGTTTAAACGCGTTTTGTGTGACGTAAACATTCAGCAGAATTAAATTCGAATCGCGAACGGGATCTTGCTTTCTCTTTCCCCTTTTCTATTTCGTGCAATATTTATAATAAATGCATAATATGTACAGTTTCGTTGAGAAAAGTATCATTTGCTGTGCTGCATAATTAATGTAGTTTCCACAAAAGTATTTTTACGTATTTAGATTTTACATTTGCTTTTTTACTTATTACATTTTTATTTTTATTTTTGCATTAAGGAATATTTGCTGTTGCAATTGTATTGTGCATTTTCCTGTTTGCCTCATTTGATTTTCTTCTCTTGCATTTTGCCTTTGCCATTAATATTTAGGAGACTCTCTTAGTGCATGAAACAGAGATGCATTCTGTTCACTAAAAAACGCATTGGTACAGCGTTGCGGGCGTACCAAATCGTGGACAACAAACAGAATAATGTTTTCGTACATTATTCGCGTAACGATACGCGTAGAAAAAGACCGCAGAGCTCGATTTGCGCAAGCTGTAATGGTACGCGAGGAACATTCATCCGAACTGCTCCGGTTTCCTCTGTCTCTCTCCCTCTCGAGGATGACATAACCGTTGCGAATCAATTACGCTGGGAGAGCTCGGCGAAATCGCTCTTGGCGTAATACGGTTCAAATCGACTGTGGACATTCGCCGTTCTGACATGGAGGCGCCAAAAGCCGATCGCACGATCGCGTACACAGGCAAACCGATCCAAACACACGTGCATGCACTGTACATAGACGCGCCATGCATGCGCATGATATCCTTGAGCCAAGCTCGGGCATAGTCGCCAAATATTTACCAGCATATTTCGGAGATCGTTAATATTGGCTCTTGCATATTCCCGTATTGATCTCGCGTGAATTATGTAACCTAAAGGCCGTATTACTTGATAGGAGGAGAGGAGGAGGAGGGGATTATCGGCAGTCCGAATGCATTATCCGCAGCGAGGTAGCGAATTGAAAAAAAAATTGTAATTGCCGGTATTAATTACGATAGCGAATATTACGCGGACATGGGGTCCATCAACGAATTGTGTTATTTACAATTCTGCGTTCGAACGTTCGTTGCAACGAAATATTTACACCGTCATGCGCTATTTTTGATGTTTGCTACTTTTAACACGCTCAATTTACGATGAAACTCATGATAACGTTTCCTTAATTTCCGAGATAATGGTGACGTAATGAGGCGTGTAATGATATGCGCGATACTAAGGGCGGCGTGAGTATCACGAGGAAGCTGCAACGGAACGCCGGCGAATAACTCACTGCCCGCAATAACGATCAAGCGGAGGACGACGCATTTTTAACGGGGATGCGGATCTGAATATTTAAGTGGAGTTAATTAAACACGTTGAAATTGCTTCATTAAACGGGAGTAATCTACGATATAATAATCCGCTGCTGCCGGAGAGCAGGAGAGCGCAAAACTTTCTGTCACTACCAAGTCGCTCGTCGGGATTCATCTTGAGAATATCTCCGACGTCGGTCCTCTCAGAATTTAATAACGCTCCCTCGGAAAGTTCTTTAATCGCGCACGCGCGACATTGAAACGGCGCGATTAGCAATTACGGAGAGATTTTTCTCTCTCTTTCTCTCTCTGTCACTGCTGTCAGCGCCCGTATACGGGACTGAAGTAAAGTTTCATTCATCGCACGAGTCATTTGCACGAGAACCTTTATTTTGTTATTCCCGATATTCCCGATGATGCTATAACGAGAGCTCGTCTCTTCCATTCGCACTTTAAAACTAAATTGCTACTACAATTTAGCGTATGGAAAAGAAATACGGATATACGCGCTGACGTTTGCGGGCATAAGATTTTCCGGAAAAATAAAGAGTCGCAAATCCGTGTTCACACCTGCAAAGAGCGCGATCTTTTCCCAGTGCTAGAGATGCACAATCCGGCCACCCAGTTAAGCCGCTGAGCGTTTTTAATTAGGAGCACTATGCTAATTGCCCGGAGGACATTAACGGGACTACGCAGCCGGTTAACGTGCCGCTACATATCAATCCCGGTACAATCTTGCGGCTGTCACGAAATGAGAAAGAGCCGGGCATGCAAGATGGATAAAAGAACAAGAAAAAAATGCAAAACCGTGCGCGAAGGACGCAGGAAAACGAGTTCGAGCTTGACGTTGCTTCATTATCGTTAAAATCATCCGGATTTTTATTATACGCATCGGAAAATGATTATAAATGATGGGGATTACACGAAGGAGTTGCAAAACTGAATGACGGAAAACACATTCCACACTGATACGAACTCTGTTCCGGACTCCAACGCGAGGCGTTTGCTGTGATTTTCTTTCCGCGTCCCGCGATATTCAGGTCCCCTGAGTCAATTAGAAAATGATTAAGTAACGCCATGATTGTATTCTCACGAACGAGATCTCTTCTTAAGCTTTCCGGCAGGGTTCATTATGCCATGAGCTCGTCGACGCAATAGCAGACAAAATTTGTTACTCTTTTGTTATGTCTGTCAACGATAATTTATTAGCTAAACGAGTTTTATACCGTTCCAGTGGCGTACTTGATATATGCGGCTAATTGCAAATGTATGTAAACGCAATTAAGCAAATGTCGCAATCACGAAATATAAAGGTCGACGTAAAGCGTGGTATAAATTACGCGGTGGAGGCGCAAAAGTAAAGAAAAAGATGAATTAATGCGCGGTATGTTAAGTTTGCGCCACGCCGAACAACGAGTACATGTAAGTGCGCGAATGTGTATATATCTACGTGTACGTTTGTACGTGTGTGTGGTGTACGAGGGTGTGCGCGGTACACTTCACGGGGCAGTAACTAACTCGTGACATTTATTTCAGTGGGGTGTACAGTAACTTTATCCGTCTTTTTACTGCTCTCGTTGCTCGGCTCTTTTCCGTATTCCCTCAGGAGCGGACTTTCATTTTTCGTCGTGCCCGGTGCGGCATAAATATTGACAAAAATATGTTCTGTCTCCCCCGAGCATATTTAATTGCGTGACAAACGCTCGCCGGTGGTCACTTCCCTTGCGAAACGTTTGCGCCGTCGCGACGACTCGTCCGTGCGAACGTCTGAAAATACCAAGCTATTCATGTAATTTCTGTAAACACTGCGCAGTTTCTTCGTAGCAACGTCTTCCCGCTTACACTTCCCCTCGCTACTCAATTTTAAAGAGTAAATACTCGCGACGCGACGTGTACTCTAGCGACGACATAAGGAAAGCGAAATACGCAGGGTAAGCATGCAAAAATATTGAAATTAATATACAACATGATTTACGATCTGCGAAGCGTGCGCTTGGAGCCATCGCGAGGCATCGTTGGGTTAAAAATCAGTAATACGGGCTGATATCCGAAGCAAGATTACGCCATGGTGTCCCGTGTATCGTGACAGCGTATGAGAGCACAACGGACGTGACACGACGTGGCGCACGATTTACCGGTGCAAAGATAGCGTCAGCCGTCGCAGCGGAACTCACCTATTATGGAAGTCCCTTTATGGGCGAGCGATCGAAGAACCGGCCGGTTACATGCATCACGCGCGTCGTCGTGCACGTATCTCCAAAAGTGTACACGTATATTAAACCGCTTCGGATCTCCCCAATCTGTTATTACTCATTTGCTTTCTTTTTATCGTGTATGTCATTACCCGCGGGTGCAATTTCGCCCGGTAAATTGGCACGTTCCCGATACGTACATATGTTAAAACGCCAAAGTCATGCAATTTCCTCAGTGTCAACGAAAAAGCGAGCAACCACCGCGGACTCGCGCGGCGAATCCGCCGGCCGAATCACGCGCGACACGCACACCGCCGGAAGGAAAGCAGGGATTCCGTTTCGCTATTATGCATTTCATTTCCAGCATTTCGTCCGAGCGACGCGAGGAATGCTATTTTCGGTACGTTACTGTTACCGCCATTACGGGCAACGTCAAAAATGTCGTTCCGCCCGCTCATTATTCTCGCCGTGCGTTCGTTAGTAATCGTCCGCATCCTCCGGCGGGCTCCGCTCCGCGGCCGCATGCCCCGCATACCGGCATTTTTTCATAATTGCAGATTCACAGGTTTCATAACCCGATTAATGGCATTCGTTAAGGATCGCGTCGCGCGGAAAGCGGCGGAAACTGTGTAATGCGAGTAATCGAGTCCCCCGGCCGGTCGTCCGACGGCCACCGGAGGACCAATCGCGCACTCATCGGCATACGCTAATGGCACTCAATCAGCGGGCATTAAGTATGCGCCGTCACGGAGCGCGCCTTGATTATTTCCCGCCGATTTACACGCATCTCTACCTGCGGAACCGCGGGCGATAGCTAGGTAGATGGGTAGGTACGCTGTAGAGTACCCTGCCCACCCCTCCGCGTACTTTGTGTGTCGCAGAGACAGTGCACGCGCGTGTAATTAATTACAAACGAATGCACGCGCGCGAGGACGCGCGTTCGCCGAGTTGTCGCGTGCAGCAGCCGCGCATTGTGCCTCGGAGGATCTGGTTCCCCTGTAATGAGATGAATCATGGGAACTGCGCGTATTTCTCCACACGTAGGTATCCACCTACGCGTAGCGGTATGTGTACCTGTTACGTATGCAACTTCGTAATACCCGAAACTGGACAGAATCGCGCGAGTTGGCGGCGGTGGCGGCGGCGGCGGCGGCGAATTGTTTCCACGGAACGATTCGACGCGGAAACTCTCCTTTCGCTCCGTAACTTCGTTTCGTTAATTAACGTAATCCGAAACGCTCAAAGCGAGCAACCGCGCTTCAGGCGTCCCGCGATACGTGAAGATCGGTATCGCGCATTACGAGCGAGCAAAGAACGCGGTACACTACGGAACTCGTGGGCTTTAATTGCGACGCGACGCAATGCGTTGCGACGTCTCGCCAAATCAGACAAAAACATACGATACAAATGCATCAGCACGCGTAAAAGTACCGCTGCCGTGTCGTCCCTTCAGGCTTCGCTCAGCACTGTGATTAACATGTGAACAGCGATTGAGCACACGGTTACTGATTAAAAACGATCTTCCCCCTCGATCTATTTCCATCCCCGTGTGAACGACACGTGAACGAGCCAAAACGGAGATAAGCTATTAAGGGAATGGCCGGTTTAGTGCGATGTAACGATCTAATGAGCGGCGCTTTGCCTCGCGCCACGTCCTTACGTGATCGATTATGCATAACGGAGCAACCGCATTCTAATCGCGCTACCGCGCCGATTATCGCAGCCTGCCGTCTGCGTGGTAGCCGCGCTCGATTTCTGCACGCTGGATAGACCTAGGTGTGGTACATGATACATTTTACTCGTGTAATTGGAAAATAACACGTTTATTTGTGTTATTTTAACTGAAATAGAATCGATTACACTTTCTGCCGCGGCGGCTCCGGAATGGCGGGACCGATACCAAGCAAAAATAAAGGTCGTTCTCCGCGACATGGGTATGCGAAGAAACCGTTGGCGGTTTCTGCGTACAACCGAGTTTCCATCATCCGTCGGGAGACCGGCTGCACGCGCAACGGTTTATAAATCTCGATTATTTTCATGGATAGAAACACGATTTAACATCGCCGACGGAGGGAGGTGCAAGCAGCTAATGCTACTCTATTGCCAGCATTAAAGTTATAAATCCGATGTCCCGCGCAGACGGCAGAGAGCGATGCCACAGGGATAATCCCGTAATCAGGCGACGCGAATGAACTTAAGAATGCTTCTAAGCAGGCTGCTAACAACACTGCCGATGATTCCTCGCAACAGCATCGCGCAAATCTCACCATTAACCGGCGCGTCCCGTGTAAAATTTTCTTGCTTTTATTATATAAGTGTGAAGATTATCTTGCGATCTCGCATGCTTAAATTGAAATTCGATTTTGTTCAGAACATTTAACATTCCCCTATCATGGGTTTGTTCGTATTTGCATAATTTAATTTTATTTCGCAGATAAGGAAACTGGAAATTATACGATTTTAAGCGATAATTTCTATCAATGTAACATCCGTGTATTTTGCGAAATGAGATCAACTCGCTTGAAGAGTTAAAAGCGAAAAAGAGCATTTTGAGGGAAGATACTCAGTACGACGGTGCTGAATTCTCGAGGGACGTTCGAGGTCTTCGCATTCAATCGAAGTTAATTAAGGAAAGAGTAAGACGAGTAACGCGGTTAATGCGAGGAGTCTGCTCGCTTTGCATTCATCTCCGGCAGCCGTGAGCAGGTAACGCGGCTCCGTCTGCTTGCTCTTCCGAGCATCTCGCTCCACGACGTTGTTTCCTTTATCGCGGCGGCGCTTTTGCGAGCGAGCGCACTTGTATCGGCGTAGAATGATAACGGAATAATAACGTTAGAGAGAGAGAGAGAGAGAGAGAGAGAGAGAGGATTCTGAAGCGGTTACGAATGGCCGCCAAGAAAACGTCGAAGACTGCTCTGATTCACGCAACCGTGCAATCGATCTTGCGATCCGGTAGTACTTTACGCGTAGTGCTTTACGTTGTGTCGTCGTTGACAATAGCATAGCGGTGTTCCGCAGCTGACGCATCGCGTGATCGTAGACGGTATTAACCGCATTCTCTTGCGCTTATAATGTCCCTCGGTGCGGGACATTTTTGCATCGCGAATATAAAGCCGACGCTGGACGTCTCCTATTGCCAACGTCCACTTGTCCAGCGTACTTAATGAGTCTGGCCGCCGCAGACGGCACGAGGAGAATGCGGGAACTAGAGAGACTTCCTCAACTTCCCCTTTGCAGTCTGGATTCTTGTTTCCCTCTGTGTACTTCGTGCCGCGGAAGCGGGCGAGCGGAAGTGTGCGGATGACACTTGCGATGTTGTTATGGTAATCCAATTTTTTTGCAGCTGATTACAGTCTGCAAATAAATTTCTACTGATTCGTTTGGATTATTAAATGTATCGGATAATTATGTGGCATCTCTTTATTTGAGGATTTTACGAATCTATAAATTTGTATACTTGAATCTATTCAACGATCGTTTACATATTGTATCCGTTTTTCCTATTTATTGTTTTATTTCTTCATATATATTCTCAATGTACTATTGTAAACTAATACGAGTGAACAATATGAGTAATATCGAGATATTGATTCAACAATAAATGCATTGTGTGCGCTGCAAAAGCATGCAGGAATATTTGCAGAAACGAATACCTTATGCAATAATAAAACACTTTAATCATATTCTTTTCCTTTTATATGACTTTTAATCTCTTTCCTTTATTATTATATACTTTGATCAGATCGACGCATCACTTAATTCACCCTGTTCCCAGTATCTCGGCCAACAGTTCTATCTTTCTCGTGCGCGTTGATTTTCACGGCTTTCCATGAATGCAGCAAGACGGCAGGGATGCTGCGGACTGCCGTAGCACTTGTGATGCTTATTTCCCAGCCACTCTCGCGAGCATCTCCCGAAGATTCAATTGAAATGCGCAGCTTCGAGATTTCTCCCGATGCCGCTAGTCGTAGGAAGAGTGGTCGCATTATACGCGTGTACGTGTGCGTATGTGTCTGTGGCGCGTGATCTGTGGTGTGTGTACGCGCGGGCCCGTTCTGGCATGTGCGACCACAGCAGCCGGCTTGAGAGTGGCACACCGTACTCTGCATTTTTATTGACGCATTACATTATCCACGCTCTGGCCGCGGAGAGTGCGGTAAGCACCAAACTGTCCCTCCGCAAGATACGTAGCTACGTGATGCGAGCGTCGCCGTGCTCAGCACCTTAGGAATCCACCGAAAGCGAACGGAGTGGCCCCGAGTCTCTTATTGGAAATTCCGCCCCGATAACCGATGCTCCATTAAGGTACCACCACGGGAAACGTGATCGCCCTCGCGCTCCCTTGGCCACCTGCACTCGATGCATAAATTAATAGCAAGAGCATGCTTCCTCACGTCCCATGAATCTCTCGGGTCGCCCCGGTGCAGCTCGCGAGTCGCAGGAACCGTTCGAGTACCGCCGGCGCGGCAGGGGTGAAATGGGGTGGGTTTATTCGCGGACGCATCGTTGGCGTGTGCACGCTCCGCTCGGTTTCTCGAACTGCTGACACGTTTCTTCGGAGTGCCACCGGTTACGGTCGAGAGATTAAAGTTTCTTTTGACCGAGAGGAGCGCGGGTCCGTCGCGACGATAATCTCGCTCCCGGAATATAGGAGCGTTCCTCATTTATCGCGGGAGAAATGACTGCCGCTCAAGTGGGTTAATAAGGGACCCGCGCGGTATTTGCCGTCGCCCGGACCCCCTCGATGAGCTTTAATTTACCCCTGCGTAGCTTACTGGGATATAATAAATGCCGCGGTCCCCCGCACCCCCGTGCCCCCGCGAAGCGGTTAACTATGACGGAGCCGCGAGCGAGTCGCGTGCAGCCGGATCGCTGCGCGTATCTGTAAACGACAGCCGTTGTACTTTCATTTCGCCGACTTAATGAGACGGATTCATTAGCCGCGCGCGCACGCGCGTGACTGTAAAGCGATTTGTTTTACAATCAGACTATTGTTGTCGCGACTCGACCCCGGTTCCTTTTCCCGATTCGGGCTTTGATCAGAAGCAACGATGACACTTGCCTGCCTTGCGCGATGTTGTTTCTTCGCTTCCTGCTTTATCGTGCTTACGGAGCTTTATTACAACGAACAGCCGTAATTTATGCATACGCAGGCACGAACGCATTTTCAGGCATGGCACACGCATAAAACGCGCGACACTGAAGACTTAGACGCATGACAACGGAGACCGCTCAAACACAACTCGATATTTATCGATCGGTCGTCACATCTGTGAAATAACTCAAATAACGTATGCCGTAACGTGTACGCACGACCCGAGCTTTCGTTCGTTGCGAGAATACGCCTCCGGCTTAGCTTGGAATTTTTATCATATTTTATCGTGACATGTGGATGATAAATAGGCGCGGGGAAAAAACCGCGGATGCAGGCGTGGAGATATGAATTCGTATGAATTCACCCGGCGCATAGTGAATTCGCGCGGATACGCCAAGATTTATTTACCGATCGTTCCGCGAGAAAAACTCTAATCGTTTGCGTCCCGTATTTCTTCTCGGAATAGACGAATAAAAAGTTCTCGGCTATGAATACCGAATGAGAAATCTTAAGCGGTGCGATACGCGTAGGTATGTCTTATTGCGGCATGGCGATCATTTCACGACGATGATGTAACCTAGAGCGTTGTAACACCCGGCTAAATCCCAATCCCTTGCGAATCGGGAGGAATTCGAAAAACCAGGAAAAAAGCGGACGAAAGAGGGACACGCAAGATGGGGAAGAGCGAGGCGCGTGAATCGCGCCTGTCGCGAGCGGAGGCGCTCGCACGTCTCACCCCCGTGACTTTCATTGGTCTATATTTCAAGACATGAGCCATCTCATTGAGAACCACATCGGATTTCATGAATATCGTATAGTCGCGTCCGCCTGTGTCGTGTGTGTCGTTTTAAAGATCGACATTTGATTCGAACACGCGATATGGCGAGACGTTGTGTCAACGCGGCTCATTCTGGACCGAGTTACATTTCCTCGGAGAGCACGACGTTGAGGGTGGAAACCGGGGCGAAAATGTGGTTTTGTGCCCGGGAAAATCATGCCGTATCCACCTTATCTTAACCGCGGTTTCCAGTCGATTTTCTTTACAGAGAACGGCAGGGACAGTTACGGGCGCGACTATCGTCTACGTTGCACGCCTAAAACCGTTATAAAAGCCGTAGACCGATTTCATTTTATCGCGACGTTGTCATCGAGGCGAATTACCGCGTAAACCGACCGCGCGATGTTCGAGTGGATATTACGTTGGATCTGCAATAACTGTAAGCGTTTCAGGATTTATATCGCTTCGGTCTCGTGTGACCACCATATTGGACGCAGCGTGTGCGCGCGATTTGCTAAGCTCCTTACCGCGGCTGGACAATATTCGACCAACTTGGTTATTTTTGAAAACGTTGCCATTTTCAGGTTTTACTCGCGCATTTGAGGGTTTTATTACGAAACACAGATAGTTGCGTTCTATTTGTTCGTTATAATATCTTTGCCAATTTTCTCTCGTTTATTCAATTAGCTATAAATTTGCATTACACACAAAATTATAAATAATATTTTCTTATAAGGAAAACCAGATATTTACCAGCGTTTATACATAATTCTGATTTACCGTTAAAAGTAACGTAGAGACGTAGAGAAACGAAAAGTTTTACAGGCCTACCTTTTACAAATACTGTATATCTCGCACAATTGCATGCCATTATTTGGTTTTAATTTCCGTGAACATGTGGTTTTCAACCAACTGTTGTAAACCATGAAAGATTGAAGGGAACCGTTGCCCCGAGTATTCTTTAATCACTCCATATTACGCGCGCTTGTATCGGAAATCGTTCGATGATTAGCTAGCTCGAGAGTCAGAGGCATTTACAGTTGCGGTCTCACCGAGAAACGTACGCACGCTACGGAATCGGTGACCGGGTTCAGATTCGGGAGATCGGTCATTGAATCTCAGCCAGGAATCGGAGGGTGGAGAAACAAGATTCGGGACGACTAGTTTTGGAACGTTCGCCAGAGCTTTTCGCTTCTTCCTGTACTGCTCTTCTGGCCCATCGTTGTTCCCCGTCGTTCTCTCTTTATTTTTCTCTTTTCATTCCTCCACCTCCACCACGTTCTCTTCCGTTGCCCTTCCGACACACATTGCCGACGCACGCAACCCCGGTGTCATCCCTTTCGTCGCTCCTACCCGCCTTCTCGCGGAACGATAAATTTCCCGGACTTAAATCTCGGTCGATGCGCGACCACGACCACGACCGTCGACCGCTTCCGCTTTCCGCAATGCGTGTGTGTACGGAGTGCGCGGAAATGCGGCTTGTACCGGCTTCATGCGTCCTTGTTTACCGGCTTGATGACATATTTACGAGGGCTAGAACCCCTCGATTCAATCTCGATATTTGGTTCGATTCTCTTCGTCATTTTCCACGTGTATGCCGCGCGAATCTATCTTGCGCCACCCCTCGAAACTTATTAGACGCTTTCTCCGCGTTTTCTTCTCTCGTATCGCGTTTTTATTGCCTTTTCCAATGCCTTTTCTCTCTTGTTTCCGGTATCGTTTCATCCCATACGTTGACGTGGAAATAAACGGATTATTAAAGAGCGCACGACACGTTAGTGAAAGCTATTCATCGTTTTCCACGTTAGCAGATTTATCGTCCTGGCGGCTTCTCGTTAAAACCCCATCCGCGCCGGCGACGGACCAGTTTAGGGCGGATCTCTTGGCGTGCACGTCCGTGTACCCGTATCCCGAACGGTAAGCACGATACACGTTCCCGAATTAACTCGGTTAAGCGATAATCGATCGGCTACGCTCTCCGGCTTGGCCTTCAAGGCAAGAAGGCCGAAATAACGATGGTAAAGCTACGCTGCTCCTTCCATCCCAATCGCAAGATATATTGCCATCTGTATTCAATTACTCTTGTAATGTCTTTATAAAAGGAGGGATATCTGTACCAAAAGCTGCTGAATTTTAGCAATCTTTTGTATAGTGATTTTTTATTGCAGCAAGATAAATTGCGTGCTGATGATCAGAATTCACAATTTGTCTCATAATATAATAATAAAGTTCCTCAGAATTGCATAGCGGCATTTGTTGATTGAAATCGAATATTAAAAAACTCTATCGCGGAGGAAATTTACGAAATTCTATATTTGTATGAATTGATTTAAAGAAAGTTATTTTTCGCAGAATTTAATCTGTTATTTGCATATTCATGGCAGGAATTACTACATGGCAATTTTACCGCGATTGTGTTCGGTTTCGTGCTAGTGCGAGCAAGGAAAATTACAGCAGTCAATAGCATGGAGACGAGGGAGACCGAAAGGGAAAGAGAGAGAGAGAAAGGGAAGGCAAAAAGACCACACAAGACCTCGTCATCACCAAGAAAAAAGTTGAGCGATATCGGAACTTTATTATGACGTCATAAAAGGGATAGGCTGTATGATTGCCGTCCTTCGTTCGCCGTTCGGTTCACGACGCTGGTCACGAACGCTTTCAACCCCCTTCGGATAGCACGGCAACGAGGGAGTCAACGTGTCACGTGTTGAATTTACGTATGATTCATATTAAATCTTCTGGCTGTTTTCGAAATTGTTATGCGGGACAAGATTTTAGGTAGCGTGCGCTGTTAAAATTACATTTATTCTGCGCTCGTATTTTTCCGGCGCGCTCCACATTTTGTTACAAAGCACCATGTAATTTGGTCACCGGCATGGCAATCAACATTTTAATCAATCCTCTGTGTCTGTTGTGTATTAATCGTTAATCGAATGTACAATAATTAAAATTTAGTTGTTAGTAATCAACGTGTGTGGAATACAACGATGCGGCCGGCCAGACTGGCAAGATTGATTTATGATATCGAGTGTTCGATATGCTGGGCAAAAATATTTATCAGAGAATAATGCATTTTTTTTATCGTTTATTTATCAGCGACGGGAACCATCGCAACCATGACTGATCAGTGGTCCAATTAAGTCACCATAAATTTCATTAATATTCCCTGATTTTCTGATTAATCTTCGCAGATTTGGATAAACTGGAATCTCTGATTCCTTTAGTGGCATTTACGCTATTCCGATAGATCTCACACAATTAAGCACGACAATAATCCCGAGCAGAATTCTGATGGCAGCACCGAAATCAAGCGATTTGGCAATGTTACTGACGAGTTTGCTCAATGTATCCGGTTTTCGGTCTTATTCTTGTCCACAGCTGTAGTATTCCGCCATTGTTAGAACAAGGGAAGAAGGAATCACCGGAATTACCGGTAAAGTCGGTAACGCGCTCGTTTCGGCGCCGCCAAACCGACTCGCCGTTTCGAAATCTACTATCGCTCGTATACGAACCCAGGATATGGCCAGTCCGCTGTAACGGACCGTGTTTATGATGTTGATAATAGCGGCAACCACTTCCTTTCGTAGTGGTTGTCCTAGTTGGGTTCACGTTCGTCTCCAATTAGGCGACTTGTATCTCAGCGCAATTTCTACGACCAGCGTGGAACGATGTATTTAATCCTAAAAAGAATACAGATTTTGTAAAAGTTTGTTAATTCTTTTTTATACACACTAGTACAACACAGGCGCGCGCTATTTTATTTTTCAATGTTAATAATGTTTTCGAATAATAATATTCATCTATTATTTATTAAAAAATTTTTTCTTTTTCCGAGGAGTTCTGAGATGTTTATATTATTAATTGGCATATTGCCTAGAGTTCTCTGCTATTGAAAATACCGTAAACTCAGAAATGAAAAAGTTCTAGCCCGTAGAAATTTTTTCTTTTCCGAGAAGTTCTGAGTTGTTGAAATCATTATTTTTTATATTGCCTAGAGTTCTCTGCTGTTGAAAATACTGTAAACTCGGAAATGAAAAAGTTCTAGCCTTAGAAATTGTTTCTTTTTCCGAGCAGTTCTGAGTTGTTGATATCATTATTTTTTATATTGCCTAGAGTTCTCTGCTGTTGAAAATACCGTAAACTCGGAAATGAAAAAGTTCTAACCCGTAGAAATTTTTTCTTTATCCGGTTAGTTATGAGCTGTTGATATCATTATTTTTTATTCTACTAGCACCACAGGCGCGCTCTATGCGCGCGCTATTTTATTTTTCAATATTAATAATGTTTTCGAATAATAATATTCATCTATTATTTATTATATAATAAATAACACAATCCTATTCTAAAAAAGGCGTTAAAGGTGTTATTTATTTCATCATGTTTCATCAATTGACAGAATTGACAGCTGCCGTTTTCACGTTCCTAAGAAATAATAAATTAATGTAACCGCACTGACAACCACTATGACATTCTGACATTCACAACACGAAGTTCAAGTCACACGAAGTTCGAGCCAAGCGAGAGAACCAATCAGCGTCGCGGAAAAGAGGCCTCAATATTCGATAAAAAACTTCACGAAGTTAACACGCCTTTTTTAGAATAGAGAAATAACAAAAGGAAGAACGAATTTAATTTTGCTCGCAATTTAATTTTCTGTCAATAAAACATTTCTAAGAAAAATCGCGTTTTATTACGCCTCGTACATGGAAACTCCAGTCTATTATTTTATATCCTTAATTAATATCAATTTTCGTACTCACCTTGCGTTTAATAGTGATTGAAATATCATAAACGCCGCATGTAGAGCAATTTTAAGCAAAATTACTTTATATGCAGAAATCAAAGCATTAATCGGCGAATGATTCAATGCTTTGTTGATCCAATTCGATTCGAAGTGTTGGCTCCCTTCGCAAACATCGATAATCGCGATGAATCGAAGGTTCCAAGTGCGATATAAAGCGAGCGAATTAATTACGTAAATAAATGGCATGGAAAAACCCGCTTTCTGATATATACGCTTAATGAAGGAGGAAAGAAAAATACCTGCCGCGTGGAGAACCGGATCGGTCATACTGACTAAGCACGTTCCTTCCTTCATAAGTTTCATCCGGGTAAATGTTTTTCATCCTCGCACCGCGCTCCATTAATTACTCGTTGCGTATTATTACAAGGGCGAGGCGAAATCTTTCTTCCCGGAGATCTCCCCCTGATCAAGACGGAGAAAACTGCGGAAGCTTACTTGGGCATTGCCCAGTGATCGCTTCAATGACTCTCAGCTACGAAGGACGTAGGGCGCCATCGCCATCCTGAACGCCATCCTGAGGATCATTAACGAGCCGACCGCAGCCGCCATCGCTTACGGACTCGACAAAAAGGGTCGCGGTGAAAGGAATGTTCTGATCTTCGATCTTGGTGGCGGTACTTATCAATGTATCAATGCTGTCTATCGGCGATGGTACATTTGAAGTAAGCCCCTGTGCCTGCTTCCCTAGTTTCGTACACGTCGATCTTTTCGAGACAAGAGTTTTCCGAAAGCATTTTACAGCCGCTAGAGAGAAGGCGCAACGCTAAGATTGATAAGGCTAAGATCCACGATAATGATGATTCAACGGGGATACCACGCATTCAAAAGCTTTTGCAGCTTATAATTAATCTTACATCGTAAATCACCTTTACTGAGCGGTGGGTGCACTTCAAAAGACCCACCGCGGTAAAAATAGCTCGCCGCTTAATCAGGCAAATTACCATCTGTTGACTCAATTCCCCGTGATAAAAGCCAGGGTGGTGTTTACGTATGGTGTGATGAAACACATTAAAATACGATTCAATTTCCGTGCGCCGCCATTCCCCTTTTCACTTCCGAAAGAAAAGTCGCAGAATAGCTCGCATAGAGAAAACACGGGGGTTGTCCTCAGGTGTTCGTTACAGCGTCAATAAGCTGGACGACAGAAACAATAGATTTGCAGAACTGCCGATTCGTGAAATATATTAGTATTTAAGAAATATAATGTAAACGAAAAACTAACAATGCGTAAATATATATTCAATCGCATTCTATATAAATTTATGCATGTATTTACAGTCACATCCGCATTGACATCACTTTTTGTCGTCTCTATAAAGTCTCTTTGCAAGCCTCGTTGCAGCGCCTTCTTTACCACAGTTGACCGTTTTAACGATCACCAATCAGTAATTAAAAGGGAGAGCCTCCGGGGCTCAAATCGCTAATAAACGTTTCCGACGATCGACGTCGGAGATAAGAAAACAATTCTACGGGGCAATAGGCCCCCGGAATGGACTGTACCAAGACCTGCAATAAAAAAAAAGCGGAAGGAAGGAGGAAGAAGGATCCTCGAAGACGTATACGTCGGCTCAAAGGATAAGAGCGGAGGCAGAGGGCGAGTCCCGTGTCTCGAGATTCCTTTTCTGCCCGTTGCCATCGGCGCACGAATCGGATGGGGCTCTATTGGAATTGTCAGACCGTTCGGATAAGCATCCGGATGCTGGTCGGTGAACGGAACGGAAGGTACACGGAGGAGAATACGAAAGAAATCGAAAGCAGACGTCCGAAGAGACGGCCGGAGGAGAGCGGAAGAGGGTGAGAATGGGGTGCCGCGATTTTTTCTCCATGAAATTTTTCTCGCCCCCGAGTTACGTTCGATATCGACGCCGACGGCATCCCGCGAGTACGTCTCCGCGGTGGAAGAGAATCGATGGACCAGCAGAACAAAATAACAATTACCAATGACAAGGGATGGCCCCAGCGAGGAGAATGTCAAGCGAATGGTGAACGAAGCGGAAAGATATCGCGCCGAGAACGAGAAAAAGGGAGAGGATTGCGGCTAAGAACAACCTCGAGTCATATTGCTCTAACGTGAGGAGCGCGCTCGAGGAGGAGAAGGTCAAGGGGAAGATACCAGAGGCTGAGATCGAAAGCGCATCAGCGAGGAGTGCAATGAGATTATCAAGCGGAAGGAACATTAATACTAGTGGCGAGGAAGAGATACGAGGCAAAGCTCAAAGAACCCAGGAAGATATATTCGTGTATTCTTTATGCGATCTTGAGCATTTACGGTAACGTTATGTACTTTCGAATGAGAATAAGGAGAAACATGTAAACTTTGACATCGTGTTTAATAGTTAATGTTTAATCCTCAGCTTTCGTTAGAATAAAATATCTAAATAAGGAAGACTTTATCATCTCAAGATAATTTAAGTATTTATTATATATGAAATAACTAAATTATTTTTATGAGTGGTACGTAATAATATGCGTATATGCGTTGGCTAATGCAAAATAATGTAGAAAATGTTGGCTGTATCTAATACTTGTCAAGTGAATAAAAAAATATTGTAAAATGTATTATGTTATTGTAAAATATTAATATCCAGTTTTTTCTTTTCAATTTTATGGATCTAGTTTTACCTCTCTATCGTATTCTTTTAGAGATGTTTCCGCGAATATTTAGTGTGATATAATATTTTCCGTTTGATGATATTTATCCTATTACCTACTACCACCAAAGATCATTTCTGTATTTGCTATTATTGATAGTAGAAAGATATCATCAAAAAAGTAATTGATGCTTTATACTGCAAATGTGTTTTAGATATGCAATCTCGTTGGATTAAAAACTTTTTGGAAACATCTTTAGTGTATCATACAAAACACATCAAAATGTGATGAATAAGCTTCTGCTGGTAAAAGCGTTGGTCCAACGATACTGAGAAAATTAATTATGCACGATAAATAACTGTATATACCCATAGAATATTATGAATACAATGATAAACTATGGTTAATATATCATTAGATGATAATACAATGTAATACAAAATGAATGAATGTTACAAATTTATTCATTAGCATATAATTTTGATGACAACGTGTTATTTTCTTTTGAAATTACAAGATTATAAAATTTAATGTTTAATAAAAATTTTTATTATTATAATTACAGCTAAAATTACTGTTTGACAGACACAGGAATATAATATAAATTACATTCTAACTAAAGAGTTATCGCGTGGAAAATTTATAAAATGTAATGAGTCTTAATACAACATGTTACTCTATTTGGCGTTTTTTAAATTTTACAATTATGCTACATACGTAACGATATTTTGCAAATATATTTTATAAATAAAACTATGTACATGCGCATTTAACATTCAGTATTTTGCTGTTATTTTGTAATTATACTTTCTCTTCTTGCATTATTATTTATTTCGTCTTTGTTTCATATTCTAACAATAAAGTATATAAGTATAGTAACTAAAAATTTATTATTTTTCTTCGAATTTCTTTGAATTGCGTGAAATCGACTTAGTAATTTTCAGTATGTCCTCAGTGATATAATTACATTAGATGGTTGCAATAAAGGAACACACATTTCGTTTTGAATTCCAACATGTTATTTATTGCAAGCGAGCTTGAGAAATGTAGTTATCGTAATGGTCTCGTAGTACATTTGTAAAGGATAATATTGTCAGACTAACAACGACTCCTCTCCCTAGCGTCGTCGCTTACAGATGACGCGCGAATGTGTATGCGTATGCGTGTAATTAATTATCATGTTGCCATATCGCATCGCGTAAAATTGTGTGTGGTAATATGTACACAGCGAGAACGCGTTAAATATTAATGTCTTTAGCTATAGTGCCAGCTTAACGAATTAATTAATGGAACGTTTCTTCTCGTAAAAAATAGACATCCAGAGAGAGCACCATGTTTCGATTAATTTGCTATGTACAACAGCTGCGCCTTATCCACGGCGGGGGATGAAGATGACACGGTCGCATTCGTTACCGCCGACGCGTGGCGTAATGCTGCTCACAAACGCGTTACAACGGCGGCGGCGGCTGCTGCTGCTGCTCCCGATTAACGGCAAGATTACACAGTGTACATACTCGCAGCCGCGGCCGCAGCCGATTTGCGAACACTCGAAGAAACAAACGAGGAACAGAAACTGACTATTATGCCGCAAAATTTTATGCCCTGTACTCAGTCTTTCTCATGCGCGATCAGCGTCGCGCCGTCTGATCGATCCCGGCTTATGACACGTTATCTCTACATCCGTGCTATCTCCGATCCGAGTTATGATCTGAATATACTGAGATTATTCTCTGAGATATAGATGATAATCTGAGATCAAGCACGTTTGTGCCTGGTGAACGGATTCATCGTGCAGAAAAATTTGTATTCATGACACGTCAAATGAAACTGCAAGTTTTTCTTTTTCCTTTTTTGTTCAAGTTCTGCTCGCAGTCCTAGTCGAGATGGATTCCATCTCGAGATCCTTGATCCTCGGTAAATGTCTCATTATCGAGCTCAAAGATCCGGAGGTCCAGCTCTCCGTGCAATTTCACTCCTGCAAGTCTCTTCTCCGCCCTCGATAGTGTAACGACGGGCGGGGAGGGGGGTGGCCGGTAACGGAGAACACGCATGTGTTACAAACGGGACGGGACGGAGTGAGAAAAAGACGAAACGGGGGTTCGTCCAAGTGACCGTGGCATAAAATTTCTCGCTGGACTCACCATGGAGGCTCGAATACGTCACCCGCGACTGTCGCGGTACCTTCGAGAGTCCTTGGTGGTTTCGTACAGAGTAAATAAGATCACAAGCGTCATAGGGGTCCACGAGGACCCCCGGGGGTTAGAACAATACGTAAAAATAGTACTTCGTTGTATACGTGTGTGTGTGTATACGCACGTACATACAAAACATATGTATGCACGTGCGTCTGTATGTGTGTACGTGTATTCGTGTGTCATTGTAGGCACTTAAATACTACTTATTATAATTATATACACATACAACACGTTGCTTCGGTTGCTGCATCGCTCGGCTCTTTAAGCGCCGTGCACACAGAGAAAAAAAGAAAAAGAATGAGCTCTCCTCACTCTTATATCACATGTCGTAGATAAGAAGGCACCACAAGTAATCCTGGATCGCGAGGATCTGACGATTCGCGTCGCGAGCAGCGAATTCGTATGCTGGTAACCAGGTAACGCGCATTCTCGAGCCCTCAGTCGCACTCGTCTTGCGTCTTTTTCCATTCCTCCTGAAAGTCACGATGAATCGCGGGTATTTTCGAGCCTTCGTACTCGCATACGAACATTATAAACATTTCACCGGAGCTCTAAGTTGCCTGACGTTCCCAGATACGCGTTTCCAGATACGATTCGCGCAATAAAAAAATATACACCCGCCCGTATCCGGGAAAATACATCTAAAAAATGTGTTAAAATTTTGATTCCGACCATGCGTTCCAGAATTCGTTTCACGCGCAGGGTAATTACTGGCATCGATCAAATACACGAGAACAGTACATAAATATGCTGTGCGTGTGCAAGAGCTGTGTCGCCGTCTCGTGCAGTTCCTTATAAAGCCTAGATTACGATCGATCGTTTTCGTCTTCCGATTAAAAGCACGTTCCCGCTTTTTCCGAGTCTGCGTTATCACGTTTCTGGCGTTCGTATTTACAAATTCGCATTCTTACAACATCGTTTCAACGCGCAACTCCACTTCTCCCCAAAAAGAAGAGTGATCGATACATTCCTTCTGGTCTTCGCTCATCTTACCGACGCGTCTCGCGATGATTTTCTTCCGTTTCCTCTATGGATCACTGGGGGGGAACACGACAAGATCGACGCAAGCTTAACAAAGACTAGGCACTTAAAGGTTTCGGGATCACACTTGGATCGTGAGGACGTCAGGTTTAACTTGTGACCTGGTTTTATTTTATACGCAAGGTAGACTTCACATATTCGTCTTAACATCACTTCGGCCATGCATTAAGTTGCTCGGCATTTTCATAATGCCACTTTAGAGATGCCCTTATCTGTCGCTACGGGATACGGTGATTTCGATCGGCGGATTTCCATGCAGGAACGTGTAAACGTGCCTCCCGCATGAACGCTCGGAAATGCTCAATCAGTCGGACGAAATAATTTTCGTGTGGGACGATTTTTCGATAACAATGTTCGAAAATAGATGCATTCAGATTACACGATACATGTAGAAACACGTTTATATATGCGTTCATAATACTTTATTGTAACAAGTGATTTCACACTCACAGCTGCGCGTTTAAAAATCCAAGATATCCGTTCATTCAATGCTGGATATGAGCGGTACTTCTCTTTCATGTGCTCCCGTAACTTTTCACCCCTATTAACCTACGCTTTTGAGTCAGCTTGACTCATTATGCGGGACTCCTCCATTGTTTACGTTTGGAAATACACGGTTATTTACGAATTGATTTCATAATAACTTAGCATGTAAGTCCATCGTTACGACTAGTCAATTGCCTCTTTCAGCGCGGCTAATTGCTCCTCGCCGAGCTTCACCTTGTCCTGTATCTCGCGACCGTCCACTATCAGCTTCGCCTTCATGTTAATGAAATGTTGGTAGTCAGCATATTCCTCATCGTTCAGGTACTTTGCTAGGATCGCCGACACATTCACGCTGCGCTTGTCGATATTATTCTTGAGAATTTTCGCTTCTTCCAACTGATCCATTAGCTTGTCCCGTTTGCTTTCCAAAATTTTCTGCGCAGAATATAAAAGGAGGAAATTAGTATTTAGAAATTTATAACATAAAAATTAAACATAGCATTTTGCAACTTTGAAAAATACGGTAAATGTATGAGCAGAGATAAAAAGTTTATTATAATTTTACATAATTTATGATTATTAAACACTCTAGAAATTTTTCAAATAAATCCTATAGATTACTACTTACTCGTATTAAATCATACAATTATTTATTTTCATAAAATTTCCATGCATTATAAAACACTTACAAGCACTCACAATAAGTTTATTATTGAGAACGAGTGCTCACTTTTATCCGCTAACGGAAGAACATTTGCGCCGAGAGTGCAAGGGAAAAACTGGAAGTTTCATAATTGTACTTACTCTCTCCGCGTGGTCGGCCGGCATTCCATAAAGGGCGTTCTCAACGCGAGCCAACCTGCCGCTGAGGCCGAGAAGAAGGCTCGTAATCTTGCCGACTTCCTCCACATGAAGCCGATACTTGGAAGCTTCCGGCGGACGTGCCACGGCGGAAACGCGCGCGGCGACTCGCGCACCCAGAGCATCGTTCACCTCACCTTCCTCCCTTACGGCCTCCTGCTCGGCCTTGAGAACCACCAGTTTCCTGTCGAGCCGCATCATAAGCTCTTCCTGAAAGATCATTTCTAGCTGCAGAATATGGACAGGTGCTAAAGGAAATCCTGTTTTTTTTTTGCGTCGCGATTCGACAGCAATGATTCAACTCGAGTCGAGGAAGCATATTCGATCAGCACGTAATAATTCGCTGTGCGCGAGCGAGCAGTTAGGTAACGATCCGGCTCTTCGGAGATGCATAAGAGATAAGATGAAATTCCGTAGCGCGGTAATTACATTTTACATAAGATCGGATTGTACTCGAGGGGGCTAAAACGGATACTTATCGTCTTATTCGCGAGTAATCATTATCGTCCGACCGCCTGGGAGTCCGAGCGCGATCGCGCGCCGATCGGATTTAGTCGCGGGGCACAACAGGAGTTATAATTATAGCGCATCCCTCGCACAAGTGTTTAATTATATCCCGGTTTGTAGACTAGTCGTACCTTCTTCTGCCTGAGGTCAAGGCTGTTCGTTGGTACCGCCGCCGTTGGCGCATCCTCCTGACGTGTCAATTCCTCCGCCGCGACGTCCCGCGAGTATCTCGTCAGGAACCTGGCCTTCCCTTCGGACGTCGTGAAATAAGCCGAAGTGGGGGACAGGGGGCTGATAGGATCGGCCGACAGTGGCGTGACGGGAGCCGATGGTATCGTTTCGTGTCTGAAAGAATTTATTGCGATGATTACATCTCTGGTCGATTAATGTGGACTGTAAGACTGCGGATAGTCTCTCTCGCTCCTTCTCTCTTTTTCGCTCTGCAGCACCTATGCGAAAACACTCCCGTAATTGTCGAGGAGGTAAGGAATCGCGTCAACGAGTGTATGAGTCACGATTGAATTAATCTCGACGTTTTCAAGGCGAGGGCCAAGAGAGACGGGATGATTTGCGAGCGAACGCGGAGAAATATCGTGAAGCGTAGAATTTTACTCTTGTAATCGAAGCGCATGATGAATAATAAAGCCGCGACACGTGATGTTGGATGGATTCTCAAGTTCACGAATGGCAGGCGCATGATTCAAGTGGATATCTGTCCCGTGTAGTGCAGCCATAACTGTTATCGGTTAAATAGCAGGGTGTGCGATCTTGCGCATTCGAGCGAGTCCACAAAAGAGGAGAAAGCGATAAAGAGAGGAAAACGGGATGCAGTGATCAGTAGTATATAAAAAAGATTGTTCAATCGCACGCGTTGCCGAGAGTTACGTTCGCGGTTAAAACCCGCGGAGTTAAGAAGCGAAAATACGAACTTTAACTTCGGCATAATTACTGTTGCAATTATCATCCACACGTCCGCGCGAAATTATCGCGACTTCAGCGCTAAAATCGCTTTCGAAAGTGGCGATTTTTTTATTGCTTATTCCTCCCGTAAAATGTGGTAGAAAGTTCGCGCGTGCATGGCTAAAACTAATCCGATGTAACGCGTCAGTCTCCCGTTATCGATTTTCGGTCGATCTTTAAGCCATCAGCTGGGATCTTACTGCGTCATTGGGCACACTTCGCTCGCACGTGAAATTTTAATTTACAATCGCAGGGGCTCTTATGTAACACACGGAATTTCCGATGTCGTTGAACGACGCCGCTCGCTTCGGTCGGACGGAATAAAAACGAGAGGTCGTATCTACTTTTCTGGAGGCCCCATTTCCATTTCCCGTTCGGCTTCTTGCGAGCACGCCGCGCACTCCGCCACTATGATGCGTCACCTTCAGCTATACGTTGGAGACTGGCAAATAATATGATGCGTAGGGAACAAGCACTGACTAGTTGGGCCTGACAATATCATTTATGGCGGATTACGTAACGACTTCGGTGCTTTGGCACTTTCTCCTTGAGCTGGAGGAAGTATTGTCCTTAAACGCACAATACAGACCGGATCGATAGAGGTAAGAGACTTGCCGAACCGAGCAGCCAACTATAAACAGTAGCCGCAAAATAAATTTCAGCCCGATAGGAACGCTGAAAGATGCAGCAATATCTGCAAGTAATAAATATGCGAGATACGAGCGACGTGACGTCCAGCGCGCGATGCAACTTTCGCGCGCGTAAAACAAATCCGAGTCTCGAAAAAGAAAATCGCGAGTAATATAAAAATAAGCGAGACGTTCTCGACCGCGATTGCTATCGATCTGTCAAATTCCAACGCTTAGCGCCGCCGAAAAACGACAATTAAATTCCGATGGTAATGGTGGTTCATTAATAACGTCCGCCAGGAATTTCGCCGGCTACACCCACGTTGCTCGCCAGGTACCGGAGAACCGCGTCCGCGATCATTCAGGATTGATATCTCTGAAGAGAGATCATTGGCGTGTGCCGCCTTCTTTTCCCGCGGAATTCCGAATAGAGTCGTTTTCATTTTCGTGAGAACGGGGAACACGTGCACTTAGCACCTTTCGAAAAGAATTCCCTTTATCTCGGCCGCAGTAGCGACCACACAGAGCGCGAGCGTGCGTGATATCGCGCGCAATGTCAAGATCTGAATGACAGCCACGGAATCAAGCAAAAAGCCCGCTCTCGGCGCTTGTTTGTTGCGATTATAAGGTGCCTGGTGGATGTGAAGCGCACCAATTAAATCGAGTAAAGAGAATCGCCAGATTTGCACTCGTAATGAACGCCTTCGGATCTCAGGGCGTGCAACTTGATTAATAGCACGTAATCCAATGCTCGCGAGACCACGTGAAAACTATCAATTATCGCATTTGGTCTATATTTACGCCGTCTTATCTGCCTCGCTCGTAACAACAATCTTGCACTGACCCTCGATGCAGTCGGATGAAGACAACGCGCGTGATATCGGGGCGCAGCGCGAGCTGCCGCACGTAAACGCGCCTTAATTAAGCGAACTTTAACAAAAGAGAGCCTACTTTTTCTCGTCCGCGTCCGCGTCCTCGCTGCAGGCGGCCGTTGACTCTTCCAGGGAGAGCCGTCGCCTTGGTCGTGGCTGCAAGGTCGCCTCCACCCTGAACAGACCGGAAACGTAGTCGGTGGGTTTCTTGTGCTCCGGCGCTGGAACTGATAAGAAACAGAAAAATAGACGTCATCAGAGAAGTGCTCTCGGTTCCCCTCCTTCGGCGCGTTTCGTTTCACGCTCGAGGAATCTCCGCGTGGAAACCATAACGCTTCCAGGGGATTGCATCGACGATCGCGCGACGCCGACGGCGTCGTAATTGAATAACGCAGTCGTGTCGTTGATTAAGTTAGAGCTTATTAAAATGGGGGGTCATTGCCCCCGAACACTCCGGCTCCGCTGTGTCCTGGATGATAATTGCGCGCGCGCGCGGGAACACGCGGGTGTACGCGACACGTATTATCTGTACACACGAGCGTGGTTAACGCGTGTTCACGCGCGCGTGAAGCGAGCGTGCGAGTGTGACGGCGGCCAGATAGATAGGTCGTGCGTATGTCAGCTCGAGCGAACTGGTGAACGCCACTTAAAAACTGAATAACGTATCTAATTGAATCAACTGCACTGGCGTTTATTAATGGCGGCGCATAGGGCAGATAGCGAAATCACCGGGATGGGAGACGCTCGTTGGATCATCATTCATGCGACTGAGGCGGAACGATAAGGATCGTGGTCGCTCACCGAGTATAGGCACCAGCTTGTCGTTGGGACTGAGTTGACTGGCCAGGTCCTTGCTGAGCTCCTCGCACTCGATCTCCTCCGGCAGTTTTTTCCTGGATTCCGGGAGCGGTCGTTCGGTCACTCTGCTATCCTGCTCCGTGTCGTCCAAGATGTCAGTTTGCGAGGCGGCGTCACTGGTGGCCGCGTTCACCCGGAGCACGATCTCCGTACGTTGCACCAGCGTTAGTCCTTCTATGCCGGGCTGGGGTGACACACAGAGCGACGACGTCGGCGAGAGTTTGTCCTCCTCGACCGGCGAGTTCCTCGGCGACGAGGAGGAGGACGCTTTGGAGACGCTCGAGATAGAGGACGCGGATGATCTGCCGCCAGGCCTGAACTTTGCAGACGGCGACGGTCTCTCGATCCGCGATTCCGTCTCGCTCGTCTGACTCAGCCGACATGGTGAGCTGGACCTGTTCCAAGAACCCGTGTTGTCTGTCTGCGTTGGGCTGGAGACTTTCCTATTGCCGCCCGTACACTCTAGCCGGGCTTCGTTTCGCGCGAGGGAGTCCAGAGAGCTCTTGGGAGGCGATCTGGACAGCAGAGCACGAGGCGAAACACGAACATCGATCGATCTTCCTGAAGAGGAGGAGCTCGAGCAGCTTCCCGATCGTCTCGGAACGGCTCCTCGCGCGTTTGCAGCCTCGACGTTATCCGGCGATCTCGGTGGTGAGCTCGTCGGTGGTGGTGGTCGGTCGGAGAAGATGGTGGCTTCTACCGAGCTCTGCGTCTCGTGCCTTCTGGACCAGCCATTGCCGTAGGTCGTCGTCATCGTCGTGGCAATTGACGACGTCGTGGTGCTCATAGAATACGTGGGTATCGTGTTGCTTGACGCCGACACACTGCTCGTCCTCTTCTCGTTACGGCGGTTCAGTAGTTCGATGTTCTGCGAGGTCATCTCGATCGTGGCGCTCCTCTCGCGGAAAAAGTCGTCGCTGATTGGGAGCGAGCCGCTGATTTCTCGTAGCTGCTTCTGAAAGTTGAAACCGTTCGAATCTCGTAGATTAGTATGTGAAATAATAATACAGCACGAGTATAATGATTATTAAAGTAATTAAATGTACTAAAAAAGATTGGAAGAGAAATCCTAATATACCGTTTGAGACACGCAAATCGAGGAAATCGACGAGTGATTAGATCGTGAAAACAAAGATAATGTAAATAATCAAGTGAAGTGCCAGGTAAGTCACACGAGCTCAGTGTGGAGCCGAATGTGATAGAAGCGTGAATTGAATCCGCACAGCCTTGACACTGCTATATTTACAGGTGCAAAAATAGGTGTAGATCGCTCTGAGAGACTCGAAGAAATACTGCTATTACGAAGGTAAATATCCGGCGATAATCTCACCTCTCTATTTTGAGGTAGGGGCTCGCAGCTCGCTGCCAATTTCCGACGTTCTCGCTCCAGCTGCCTGTTCCTGTCGTTGAGGACTTCCACGCTTTGCGGCGACAGTCTCTCCCTGCGTTGCTCGTAGTCGTGTCTCTTCTCCGGATGCCTCTTCTCTTGGTAATGATGGTGATGATGCTGATGCCTGTCCTCGAGGTTGTCGTTGTTGTTGTTCTCGCTGGCACGCGATCGCACGTCGCTGGCCTGGAGCTTCTTGCTGAGCTCGTGCGAAAGCTTGCTGACTACCTCTGCCGAATGTTGCTGCTGCTGAGTGCACCTCTCGTCCAGTCGATGATGAAGAGCATCCACGCTGTGCGACTTGGAGAGATCAGAATGCTGCTGCTGATGATGATTGTTGTGGTGCTGATGGTGATGCTGTTGCTGTAACGGATGATGCGGCGTGACACGCAATAGCACGGGATCATCGTGATCCCTAGGAGGCGGCCAATCGTCCATTCGGGAGGTTGGCGACATCGTTCTCTTGTAGCTACCCTCGCTGTCGGGCGCTCCGCGCTCTCGTCTGTAAGCCAAGTAGGAAGCCTTCGATTGGCTCCTGGAACAAAATGTATTATTTCCACATAATGAGAGCATGTATACATGATCTAAATCACACCGCGATAACACTGCCAATATATAATTAATAAAGATAAAGATATCTTGTCTCGATTAAAAAGATAAAAACGTTAAATAATGCGTCATAGAAAAGGAGTCGTGCATTATGCGTTTATCGAATCTTTATTCCGTTTTGGAGCGGACGCGTAAGTCAGTCGAATTCTGATAAGATCGTTCGGGAAAATTTATTAACGTGTTGGCTCGCGAGGTTTTGGTCGCGATTCGAAATGCACAGAAGCATTTCGTAGAGAGACGGCTTGTAATTTTTACGACCGATTCTCATGCCTAAATGCATCAAGCGGGACTTATCCAAGCTAACAGACACGCGTGTATATACATCACGTGGAAAATAGATGGTATCACGTACATCTAAATCTCTAAAATGTTAGACGTGACGGATCGCATCAAATACTAGTAAAGCTATTGGTGTGTTATCGTATGTGCATTATACTAGAATAATGATGTTTAGATCGAACGGATAATTCCAGACGAAATGTTATACGTCAATCGTTACTGAAATATTAAAGAAGCATCATATTAATTTGACATTATGTCGGTAATTTGAAATTATTCATTCAAGCTGAGCATTATTATTTTGAAAATATATATATATAAATAGCTTTATTAATATTTGATGAAGTCAGTTTAAGTCTCAGCATAAGGTGTACGTCAATTTAAGTACAAATATCCGTGATTCAATCTTCACGATGATGTACGCGTCTAATTCGCTTGGGTTTGCTTTATTGTCCGCATATTTGCGCGATTGTACTAACACATCCTCGTGTTGATAATGATTAATTGTGCAGCGGACGTTGATTAATCATCGATTGAACTCACAGTTACGTAGATACAGCTACATGCATAGCTCAAGATACTCGGCGATGGTGAAAATACAGTTTAATCAAGACCGGATGTGGCCACTACCGCGTTACATGAATTTTAATTCCTCGGCATGCCTTTACGGTTCCATTAGTTTCTCACGGTCTTCTTTATCTTTCACACAAGCCAACGCAGGAATTCTTATTGGAATAGTTCGAAACTGTTGCAGCGTTGCATGCGAGTGCCATCATTCCAGCAACGCATCCTCGCGTTAATCGTGCAATTTAAGCGATACTCCTGATATGAACATATTTATATCTCACATGATTTATATCTGTACAATTCTAACGAACCAGTTCGCGATCAAACCGGTCATGCTGTAACGCGATTGCAACTTTTACTGCGCAACAATGTACAACGAAATATGTTGCATACAAAGAGTCTCTCCTCCTTCGACCTGTCGCGGATCTGTTTTCTTGTTTTGTCTTGTGTGAGCAGAAGTTATGAGCCAAACGCGCGATCTGTCTGGACGAGCGTTTCGTTTCTGCTACGGAAGATAGAGATCACCGAGACTAACATCCACAACACTGACACTGCAGCATCATTTCGACGTTTATCATTCCCGAACACGATCGAACATGTGATTCCCCCGGCTTAATCCGAAGCGTGCGCGCTCGTACTCACACTGATTTTTCTCTCTTAATCGGATCATGAACCGACATCGAAATGCCGTCACTGTCGCAATATCGTTCTACCTATCCGGCATTGTGTCAGATTTAAGCTCGCCCGTACTTACGAGGACGCACGTAACGCGACCAGTGTCAGATCCCATCAATGGATTCACAAAGTCGCATCGCTGAAATCGAAATTATCTTTCTCGATAGTTGCAGATGTATTTGCTACAAGGCTATCTCGATTGGAAAGAAAGAAAACTAAGTGCTCGAGTAATCTCCCATAATAATCATGCGCGCGTAAATCTTTCCTCTGGTCGAACGGTGACGTTTTAAGATTTGCGGCATACATGGAACTCGTTTCGAGTCGACGGCCCATCCTCAAAAGTGGCCTGCTTTCATGTTGAAGATTGACGTCGCTTTTGCGCAAATTGCCCCGACTTACATCGCGAGTCACACAGCTTTTTCTGGCCTACGAACGGAAAAGAAAGTTCCTATCGCAACAAAACCGTTAGAAGGCTGAAAGTAAAATTCGCGTCCGAATTCTAATCACGCGGGAAGCCCACCGCGAAATCGTACTTCAGTAGATACTTCCGGCATGACAAGGAGACTGCTTTACGTGTACGATAAGACTTGATGCAAGAGTCTATAGAAACTATAAAGTACAATATTTAAGGAAGAGAAATTCGATTAAGACGAATTTCCATGATTCGTTCGTAGGGATGCTTTCGTAATGTCGAAATGCGATTCAAGTGGAACTTTATTATACCGTTAATTGCACTGCGCACCGCCAATTTGCAAGATAAACGATGTGATAGACGTGCTATTCATAGGAATGAATATATTATATAACTCGTTATATACTACTTGTATATTACAAGTATAAGTATCGCGCGACTGCGCGAGATAAACGCAGGGATAAAAATGATTATAAGTTTCCCATTCCGCTCGTTCGATGCCGTAATTTACGATAGCATATCCAAATGACTGCGAATATTAAAACGCAACGGCGTTTTATTCGCGTAATATTTTTACGAGGTAAGCATACACCGGCAAAATGCGATCCGATCGAAAAACATATTTCGCGAGTGATTGCTTTGCCGTGCTCGTACATACGCCGCGGTTTTAAACCGCCGGTGGTAATGAGGCTCATTCATAAAATAAGTAACGATCCTGTTCGACGAAGAGCAACGAGTAGCGCGCGCCCGCGAAACACGAGGCCTTAAAAGTTACGTCGAATAACGACCGTACATAACTGCGTACACGCACCGAGCCCCTTTCACGACATGCGTTTCTCTCTTTTTCGCGACCGATCGGACGCGGTGGGAGAGATAGTTATCGGTAAAGATAACAGCGCAAACAACGGAGTAAGAAGAAAAGGAACGTGCATCGCGGATGTGTTTCCTCGATAAGAAAAATAAAGAAAAACGGAGAAAGATGATTCATTCTGCGGTTTTCTCGAGAGTAAAAATTGCCGCGTCCTTCGCACTTTTATTATCTCGAACGTTTCCGTCGACGGTATTAAATGCGCGACTAGATAAATGTACGTAACGACGAGCAATCGCAACAGCGACGAATCGTACGTGCGGATGACAGTGTTCGTCCAGAGTATTATCATGCGAATGATAAAAGCCATAACGATGGCGCGACTGCAAGACTAGGCGTGAGTAATTTATCGCCGGGATGAATATCGGCTGCCCGGTAGCCAGTTCACGTTACCGGTATATCACGGTAATTGATGACTGGTGTTGCGTTCCCCTTAGTACTCTATCGTCTTGTATCACGCACCAACGACTTTGTGCAGCGGGTAGTTTGTAAAGTGTTTATCAATTACAATCGTCGGCGCTCCGAAAGGAGTCGATAAGGAACTTGCAACACGCCCCGACGCCTTTGCGAGATAATCGCATCTCCAAGGTGTTATTGTTGAAAAGTATCCGCCAAGATAGACGGAGAGAAAGGCGATAAGATATTCTCTCCGTCGATCGAGTTTTTGCCGTATAATCTTGCGGATAATAATGTGACTATTTATCGCGTCCGTTTTATGGACACGTCGCGGTTCGACGAGATTCCGTAACATCGTTCCTCACTCAGCGATCGGTAATAAGTTTTCCATCGGCTCTATACTTACGCCTCTCTCTTGATTTGCGCGGGGATCAATTACGTCGCGCTGATATACACTTGCAGAAATATGCGTCAATATTTTATACGGTTCAATAGAAATGTTTTCCATTCGCGATACTGATATGATTCACGCAATCACCCGATCTGGCGCGCAGCAATATTTATAGATACGTGCAACCGGCATACATATCGCCGCCGCGCGTAAATAAAACGTCATACACGGCGTTTGTTCGGCGTCTTAATTATACGAGCGTCGTCGTGTCGTCGTTTTAATTAAAATCCAACCAGCCCCCGACGCGAGCCTCTCCTCTCGGTTTCGCAAAGTTCTCCGCCTCGGTAATATTTACGGATACCCGGATACCGGATGCGTATGTACACGCGTTCGCGTGTATCGCGGTTACGGTGCACCATGCTCCCTCCTTTGTTCGACAACTTAATTATGCGGCCGTGAATCGTCGTCGTCGTGGTCGTTTGCGTTGAAATTGAAAAACAAGACGCCGATCTCTCGTCGATCTCGTCCCGCCGATACGCGGACAAGTATCGCCCGTAAATACGCGTCCTTTCTCGATAGAGTACACGGCGTACATCGATATGCCGATACGGTTGCATGCTTGGTGTCTCGTACTCATTAGAGCAGATCTACGATCAGCAGACACCGATCGGTCGGGAAAGGCGATCGGTCATTACGACACCCCGGTAATTAACTCGAGGCCGAGTTCGTTTGAGGCACACTACGCGCTCGTACGCACGTTATACGTGTACGCGCGAATTAACCGCCGCGCAAGGGGGAGAGGGGAAAAGGAGAAAACGCAACGATCTCGTACGTAGCCGCGCTCGTACGATTTACATATTCGACCGTATTTATACGGCCGCGCGACGCTGATGGTTTTATTTGTCCGAGCGGATCGTCACACGCCAACACGCTCGTACCCGACAGAATAAGGACCAGCCCACCGGCCGCAAGCGACGTCTGCCAGTTGAGGCCAATTTTCCGGAATGCGTATTTATGTGTCACGACTTGTCGGAGATGATGCCCGTCCGCAACAATATATTATAAATCCAGACATCCGCCGTTCAGCTTGAATCGTCGGAACTACCAATTGCGTCTTTGATGATCACTTGGACGACACGTTGGACGTTCTTGTAGGATCGAGCTCGTAATCGCGCGCGATCGGAGTTTGGTCGTTTTTTTCCGTGGTAACTTGAAAGTCGAAGCCGGTCACAGAGCAGATAAATCGCGACCTGTAAAACCGAGGCGATGGAGGAACTCCGGCGTATGACATTTCCCTTCGCACCGAACAGTTCACTTTCTACGCGCGTAAATCGCATATGGAACAGTACCATTAGACGGCGCGCGGTCTCTCTCTCACGTGGTCCATTGTTTTCACACGGGATGGTATTGCGTACGACGCGGCAGATGTTATGCAAACACGTATCGATATCTGTTGAACTGAATCTCTCGAGGCGCAGCGCACCTACGCGCATGCATGCATCCACGCGAGCGCAGCATTCAGCTTACGCAGCCTCATGCCTGCGCTCCTGAGAGGCGTGGGACCGATCCGGGTGTGTATTAAGACGCGAGAAACTAATTAGCCGACGTGGACGATATTGTTCCTCGACGGCAATGCACACGGAAACGCCGGAGTCGCAGGCGCGAAAAGTGAAAACCGCCCCGGCTGTCATTTGCGCTTCCGCGAGGCCGCTACTCTAAATACGCTAACTGCGATTTTTTTTTGGATTCCCATGGCGAACACCGGTGAAACGGATGAAACGACATGATCGCCGTGACCGGGTCAGGTCTCGACGTCTTGATTACCATAGTAGAAACGGAACACTTTGGCGCTAATTATAAGTCCATTAAGCAACGTTTGTCAGTGGTAAGTCGACGCGGCCGACGCGCCGCAGTCTACGACGTCTGTCTAGTGCAACAAACACAATTTGCGTAAAAGCGATGAGTGAAATCTCGTGTTATTCAGTATGTCGACCTTGGCTCACTTGCGATTTCGAAAACCGCTGCCGTGATTTCATGAACGGCGCGTAAAAGCCATCTAAACGAAACGAATACGGTACACATCGTTAGCTTCTTTTAAACGCGAGCTGCATAATGGAGATTCGAAGGTTTCCCGACAAAACTGTTAACTGCGTGTCTCGTGAATGTCAATCAAACAAAACTTTGAGATATAGATAGAATTTCAACAACACGTGATTTTTATTTATCAAATAATCTTTTTACAATTGAAATTCGCATATGCAATAGCATATCGTCATAGAGTATAATATTTCTTTAGAGATCCTGATCGATCTTTGAGATAATCTGATTCTGATTTTATTAGATTTCTTCAAACTTTCAAGATGTGGCCTTAATTTCGCACAATGAGCCACCGCTTTTGACCTCGTTCTCGTGCAAACCATTTCTGCGAAATCAGCGTATTGTACTTGTACTTCCCTCCGCCTACTCAACATCAAAGAATCAAGAGTACTGTTATGAGAGGACAGTAGCTGCCCAATTGATCGCCACAAGCAGACGCGGTCAAATATCTCAGTATTCTCTCATGGTACTTAATATGCAGCTACCGTGAATGAATCACGGTGCAGTCCACGAATGCCGATCCGCAGTCAATCCCTCCATGAAAACAAAGTTACGTGACTGCCGCGTTGCCTTTTGCAAGCAGATTCTCGCGGACAGTTCAACGATTATCGCTGATACGATATCGATACAGATTGGTCATTTCAGATATCAATATGTAGAACAAGAATGTTTACGTAGCGGTTATCGCTGATTTGTTTTATCAGATATTTGAGCACTCACAATATTTAGTATCTGCAGCAAGAACAGTGTTATTTTTTGGAGGACGTGGTTCTACACCGTGTGTTGTAATTCTCTCTCTCTCTCTCTCTTAAAGACACATGTGCTTCCTGTTGGAAGTAAGAGATGCTTGTAACCTACTGTACGCGCAATTCAAATGACAGTTGCCCTCGTCACTTACGAAATCAGAATGCGTAGTGTGAGTAACGTGCGAGAGCGTAAACAGGAGCCTCGCGGACAGGTGCCTTGTCCCCGCGACCGACGAAATTCGGGTCGAGTACTCGATTCCCCTGATCCATCCGCGTTTCTGCCAAGGGAAAACTAGCACTTGCCGGGCAGACGAAACTTTCCTCGCGGTCTAGCGAGCAAAAACTGTACGGCCGCGAGGTGAGCGCGGATGAGCGCCGAAGCAACGATAATCTCCATGCAAATGAAAGTATCGTGGACCAAGATAAAACGGGTCCTGCGGTCTGATCCTCTATAGTTTTTTCTATGGTGTGATTTTAATTACAAATGAAGAGGCTGTATAAAGTCACTCAAATATTGATTGATTTATGTGTACTTATACTGAAATTCTTAGACACTTATACGTGTATGTACATATGTGAATACAAATATTGCTGGATGAGCATGTTACGAGTAGAATATCTCCATTTCCGCCATAATAAATGGTCAGGATTGGTTCACTTGGACAATTTGCAAGCGAGCGAAACGACAAACTATATCAAACAGAAAACCGTGAGGAATGACAGCTGAGTATTCAGGTATCATTCCTCTTTAATATTTGTGGACTGTCATGCTCGCAAAGGAATGCCGCATTTTCAAGGCTTCGCACGTGGAAGCCGTACTTTGGAAACCTGTTGTCGTCCGAAGCTTTTATTCCGGAACGAAAGAACACATGTACGATATATCGGTAGCATATCAAGAACAAACGTGATCTTCTGATAACATGAATTCTTGATTTAATCAAATGCAATTTCTATCTAGAGAGAGATAGAAAAACTTCATGACGATTGCAATTATTAATTAAAATTAATGTAAAAATTATTAAATAAAATTCTTGGAAATAAAGTCTCAAACTGCCCTGCTCTCTTTTTCTCTTATCAGATTTCATGTCACGTTAACGAAGTACAGCATTTTCGGAAGTTCATCTCTGTCAGAGACAGCACGCGAGTATAAAGTGTAATATTTTAGGTGTGAAGATTTCACAAGCAGATCTTTTTGGTTATCTGGGCCATACGGATGATAATCGCGACGCGACACGAGGCGAGTAATCGGGTCGAGATAGCCGAGATATCTGCGACCGAAATGAGAGTCGAAAGCGAAACGTGACATTTCGTTAAGTCCGCTGCGATTTCATAGAGTTAATCGCTCGAACTTTGTACCATTTCATATCAAGTGATATTGACACTTTTTTTTCGTCGATAAGAGTGCACTTGAATCGCCGGGCAGTAAATTGATCGTTTTCTAAATTAAAAGAAAGAGATAGAAAGATCAGATATAATTGTTTATCAAACAGTGATCGATCAAATTGAAACGAAAATATTTTGTATGTGAGAGGCAATAAAATGCAAACATTTTGGCAATTTGAGAATTGCAGTCGCGTAACACGATATAATAACTCGTTGATTTCGCTAATAAATTATGACGCTGCAAAAACGCGGTCGCGCTGCCACGTACTTCCTTATTCCGTCTCACACGCTCTTCTGATACAGTGAAAGTAATTCGTAACGGTAGAATCTGGTGCTACACGAGTGACAGAAGCGCGAGATCTCTTTGATTTTTATCACGATCGTGATAGCACGATGACTGTCATGTGAA
Organism: Ooceraea biroi; assembly: GCF_003672135.1. NCBI lineage: Eukaryota > Metazoa > Arthropoda > Insecta > Hymenoptera > Formicidae > Ooceraea > Ooceraea biroi. The sequence goes on from NC_039506.1 coordinate 8,664,127, forward strand.
ATATCACCGTCGATGGACAGGACGTTGACATTTTCGACACCGTCGAATATGCGAATATCCGCACACGATTGTATATCGACGAAAGGCGACAATAACATTTTTGCTCGGCTTGGTCCGTCTTCGTTCCCGTGGAAAATCGCACGATGATATAAAACGTCGCTGGCGTGGGAAGAGAGGGTCGCTTATCGGTTTATCGTACCCGCATGGCACCGGCTAACGCAACGTTATCGCGCGTACATACGTTTACGCGGGTAATGTGTATTCCTGATGTACTTAACTATTCGCCGCCATCGAGTTCTCCGTTCACCTTGCTTGTTCGCACCTATAATTTTTTGTGAAAAGTCTTAATGAAGGCTGCGATTTCGATTAATTTATTAATTTCGTACGGAATTACGTTGGAGAGGAAATTAGATCAATTTCCTCATGTGTTCTCTAGATTGTCTTGATATCTATTCACGCAGAGTATACTATATAATAGATATAGATTTTGTTATTCTTGCATATCACAAAAAATTAATAAAGCAATTATATAAATATTGCAATTATTATATATTATATAAATATTGCAAAATAAAACGGAATTATATGAAACTACTGGATTGCGCGTTAAGGAGAAAATATATATAAATTACTTAGGAACAGAATATTATTTTGTTATGTTATCGATAAGTTTATAGCAATAATGATTTGGATACGTTTATTTCCACGAACGTTCAATATGCTAATTATTCAATATGCTAATTCATATTTGCAGTGGAAAGGTAATTAACTGAACCATGAATAAAAATAGAAAAATTTAATTAACGATGCAGTACCTCGTATGCATAAACAAAGCGTGCAATTGCCTGGAATTAGTGTTATTATAGCGTCAAATGCCGTGTGACGGGTGCCATAGACACAAATAAATTTGTATAAGCAACTTCACATAATTTTACGTCCTTGGACAATAAGCCGTGACGTGCTTACGCGATGTAAAAAAAGATTTTACGAGGAAGGAAGCTGTACAACACAGAGGCGTACGGCCAACCTACTTTCACACTTGGCAACGAACTGCACTCGGATTGGCAATTTAAAGGCGCTCGACTGCGGGAGCAGTTGAAGCTGAATTATGTTGCTCGTGCAACAACTTGTGCCGATCATGGTGGTTCAGCCTTAGAATCGATCGACGAAACGACTACGTCGCGATCAGAGCAACGCGCAGTAGAAAATCGCAAATGTGCAGAGCAAAAAGAATTGCGTGGCTATAAAAGATTTATATTATAAAAGAAAAAACAAACAAAACGCGGAGAAACATCGCGCAGAAACGATCGCGCGGAGCAAATAGCGATGACGGAAGCGTTGCGACACGAGGATAACTATGTAGTACATGCAAATTGGATTCACCTATGTAGATATTAGATCGGTAAATGTCTTCTGCTTTGACATACGTACATACATACTGAAGGTATCGCGTGACGAAAACCTGATGAAAAAAATCGTGTTCTTTCTCTTTTTCTGTAGGATGCCTCTCTTCGATGACGTAATTTTACGCATATCAGCCAATGACATGTAGCTTCTAGCGAGCGATCGGAGGCAGAGCTATTATCGAAGACGATATTATGCGCGAAGATGTAACCCGCGATGGCATTCTCTCGAAATTAATGGCATAACTGTACACTCGAACTATGATTTATACCTATGTACAAGTTGCTCACTCCTTAAGCTGGTAAGCGCAAAAATGACGTTCGCATCCTTGCGCAAGAAGACGCGAATGACCGTGAAGAAGCAGCCCTTCTTTCTCCCGTCTGCCAACTTGCATTACGTGCATTGTGTTTAAATAATGTGATTTTATGATTCACGCTCCTCGGTTCTCAGCGATCGGTTCATCAAACGACAGTAACGGCACAAACGTCAATTAATATGTAATCAATTCCTTAAATGGCCAGTGACGCACGGTCTTGGAAGCAGTACGTGATCGAAGAGAAAAATGTTTTCTCACGGTGAGCTTCTCGCGTTTCGGGCAATGTCGATTTAATTATGTCTCAAGAGTGTAAATAGCGACATAAAAGATCCTGGTTTTATTTATAATCGTTGCGGTATCTTTTGCGAATGTGTATGCCTTAAACCTTTGCAAAACAATGAGTCACTTCAAGGCTGCGGGACAGCAAGGCCAGCCGTTTTATTTTCAGAATTAATGCAAGAGATAAGCCTAAACTGCTTGCATCTAAAGAGTGCAGTTGAGGGTATCCCACAGTATGTCATGTTCGCTTATTCGAGCTTGTTTACTTTAGTTGACCGCACACGATAGATGAAACGATATATGCACAAGGAAAAAGAAAAAAACTGCATGTAAAAAATTAATCTCACACAGTTAAACTATGTATTTCAGTGAGAAATCTTTTCGCAGGCGTGCCAACCACTTTTTTGATTACACTTCCGCATTCTATAGCGAAGAGAAGAAAACTAGATCGGTTGTTTCGTAAAGTTCATACAAGTTTAGAGCGATTTTTAAGCAGGCGGAATACATATAATAAACGCTTTTCAAGTGTCAGCAACTCGAGTTGAGAAGTAACAAATCCGTTCGCGGCGCGTATCCATCTCACCGCCCTCGCTGACGAAATCACCCACGCGTATCCCGCCTCCGGAGGTGAAACAGCAGGAAACCGTTGCAGCGGAATAGCCATCAAAATGAGACGTTGCTCGACATGCACATCACGCCGAGGTGTCCAACACCCACGACGGGCATTTCGATCGTTTGCGTGCGGTCTCAACAACGCGGGAGTCTTCAGAACGAGCGTTTTCGGTACTTTCTATTTTTCGCGTGCGAGCAATCAGGTCAGGTCAGCCTTCGCCAGTCGATCCTCCACGGCGATGACTCAAGCGTATGATCCTGCGACGGGCTTGGAGGCCCGACACCTCGCGCTTCATGGCAGAACGCGAGGAAGCGTCGCGGTCGTCGGGAGGAAATCCGACTGGTTGCCTCGAAGAACGGAGCGGAGAGAATGCGTAGAAAGTATCTGTCACGGGGCAGGGCACGTAGATGCGAATCGCCAGGAGGGCTCCGGCAAGAAGTACTCTCATTTTCCACGCTCCGGTGAACGGCGACAAGGTCTCGGCGATGGGATCCGGTCGCGAGAGATAGATGGAAATGGACGCACGGAGCAGAGGAAAACGGCGGTTGAGGCGCCAGGACAAAGGGTAAGGACGCGTGAACCGACCAGGGTCGAGGAATGTGATAATAGCCAGCAAGGCAAAGTAACTAATTGCCGCACAGCGACGCGTGTAGCCGCGAGAAGCTCTTGCGAGGAACAACACGGCGAAACGATGTGCGCCGGAAGAACGCAGTCGTCCTCGCTTCGTCTCGACTTGCATCGGTTTGAATCTGTCTGGCACATTTCCGACAAGTCTGATGCATATCGCGCCTTTGATTGCATTTTCTGATCACAATGTTTGATCGTGTGCATGTAAGCAGTCAGTAATAATTGTAAGCAAGACAATGAAGTTTGCTTGTAATACATCGAGTTAAAAAAGAATAAGATTTTTGACAAATCTCTCTTTTGTTAATCTTGAAAGTATTTTAATAAAATTATTTTACATTTTTCATATAGTATTTTTTAATGCGCTGCGTGACTAACAGAAAGAACTTATATCAAGATAATGTGTTCAACTAGCACCTTGATTTGGCAAGTTTTTTCTTCGAAAGCGTGTTTTGTGTAATGCAATCTCTGCACACTTTATACAATACACTTTTGAAATTATTTTGCACAGGACACTGTTAACACATTATTAGCAAGCTATCTCCTTTTCAAAATATTTGATGTTATCACATCACAAATACGGCGTTAAAAGGAGAACGCGGGTCAAGGATTGCAGCCTCCTCCGTCGCAGGGAAATCGGCATCTAAACGAAGATAGTCGGCAATTTAGCGACCTCGCATACCAGACATTCTCGCGCTTAGCGCTTAGCGCGTTCCAGTTTTAGTTTCTTCGCTTTACTTCTGCATCTCTCGCGACTTCTGCATCTAATATTCTATCCACGTGATGCAACGCGCTGGTTTCACGCACGCATCTCGCATGCGAGTATTCACGAAATTTTACTGGAGGCACAGTAGAAAACGCATGCAGGAAGTGAAATATTAATCGAAGAGGAGAGCACGCAGCTGTGCGCGGCAGCAGCAGATGTCTAATCGTCGCCTGACAACAAAATCGATTGCCGGCTACACTTCGCGGCGCAACGAGAAGCATTCAGCAATGCCATTCCCGTGCGCACAATTGCGCTATCACGTCTTTCATAACAAGCCTGCAATAAAGTTGACGATAAAAAATCGACGCGTCACGTAATTTACATATCATCGGTAACAAATATCTGCGGTTAACCGCTACTAAAGATATCCCGATGGGTGCATTACCGCACATAATTGTGAGCTTACGCGACTGGAATAATGGCCGGTCTCTATCATTTTATAGATATACAGCCTTTTAATTAACTGCGCGAACCGCTCTCTCTCTCTCTCTCTGTTCCCTATTTTCTTCATTGGCTTTTCTGACATCATGTTAATATCGAAAACCGTTTTTGTTATCTCACCCACGGTAGAATTTCGCGTTTGTTTGAAGCGTGTCGTGTGCACGCAAAGCGTAACAACTGTAAGACTATACGCGCGGCGCGCAGCACGCGATATCACGCCGCGTGTAGGTAGATAATGATCTGTTAACGACGTCTGGAGGATTGCTGAAGGAAAAAAGGGACTATTACGTTCCCCCGGTGTCGCGTCGCGAAATTGCAACGTCACTTCGCCGGGATGGCGAGCGTAGAAACTGCAGCGCAAGGCCTCTCCCGCACGAAATACTGTACCGCGCGCTCGTTTTCGAAATTAATGTTGAACTGGATGATGGAGACTAATTGTAAATGGTTCTGCCAATCGTGGGAATCCGCGCTGATTACATCGCAGGCATCCAGCTGCTTGGTACGACGTAAATAACTGATGAACTTGTGGCCGACTCGTTATATTAATCATTTCCTTGGAACAAAATTCTTTCGGTGAATCAACGAACGACGATCATCCGCGCGGAGATCATCTTGCTCATGATGTGCTCATAGAGCTCCACCACAGATGCCTTTTTATCATGCTTTGAACAGATCTTACAATAAAATCAAAGCAGTCATTGAATGACGACGTAATCATCAATAAATGCCGTCGAGCATCAAAGATCGAACGGAAGAATTTGTGAAACGCCGGAAAGTAACGAAAATGAAGGATACATCGAGCGACGTGTCCAGTTGAGAGAAGATAACGATTAATGGACGGAACAGAAACGAAGAGCGAGCGAAAGGTGGCCGGAGGAAGGGGAGGACGAACGGGGGAAAACCACGAGGCAGTTGCCACGGATAGAAAAGTAATGAAGCAAAATGTAAAAACGCTAAATGGTGGGAACTAAACAGTCATTTCGGAGCGTCGGAAGACAAAGGATAACGGAAAAGACGATTTGTAAGGTAGCTAATGGAGGCGGTGGAGCGAGTATAAAGGAGTCGAAGCGAGCAGCGCCGGACTAGAAAGACAATCGGTCGTAGTTAACGGTTGTAATCCGAAAGGGTATGCCACTGACCGCCTCAAGAGGCCGTTTTGCTTATTGCCTTAAGAGATACCGCCGCAACACTACATCGCTGGTGTTACGTCGCATCGTACCAAAGGCCTCATACTCGGAAAGGATCGTTCGTCGAGGGGCATTAAATGTCGATCGTACGTGTCTGTACCGGTTGTTCGCTGATCGCGCGACAGATCCCAACCAGTGGAATAAAAGACGCACGATGGCTTCATTGAACCAGCACGACAGTGCGCAGAGTCAACTGCACTATGATGCAACTCACGTGCCGCGTAAACCGGATGCATGCGTCACGCTAATATGAGAGACGAGCGAGATCGATCGACCAAGCGGATGGGCAAATTCCTTCTCGTCGAATCCATTGGGAGATCATCGGATCTATTGGTTGGTCAGAGGACATCAATGAGGATGCCAATAGCGAACGACGCTTATTCCGTCTATCGCGCGGTTCCTCGAATCGTATCGATGCAAGGCGGAAGTAATAAGTGATTACGATGGATAGGTTCTTTATGGCCGATAAAGAGGGTCGGCGATCGCGTACTAACAGCGAGGGGTGAGGCAGAGGAGAGAAAAGCGAGAGGAAGGAAGAGACAGAGGGAATCGCGGATGCATAAGCGTCACCGTTGTGGAACCGTCGTCGCACCGACTCGACTAATTTCGTCTCGTCTAAGAACTCAATTTCGCCAGGCCAATTACCGCGTGGCAAATAATTCCTATCCCCTTGCCTCCCCCCGTCTTTCGTTCAACATTCCACGGTAATGACGACGGTACGGGGAGGTGTGGATAGACTAGCATCGCTTTGGCACACACAAGAGAGACCGAATTCCCAGAAGACGATGGAGAAGCGTTTCCCAACAAAGAGGGCCTTGTTCTAAGGGCCTACGCACCAGCCACCGCGTGCGAGAGGAAAATTTCATAGCGAGCACCTTTGACTCGCGATAAGATTCACGGCAACGTGGCGCCTTTAAGGTGATGATCAATCAGCGAGTTCTGTTAATCGTCCGGTACTTAAAATAGATTAAGTAGATTTGTTAAAGATGTCCTGTTCGTTGGCAACTGTTCAGGCATTGAATAATCGCGTTTACATATTATTGCTTTGTACCGCGATTACTTTGAATAAATTTAAAAAAATATTAGCTGCTCTAAAAATTTGTCATACTTTTTAATATTGCAGAAATCACTGTATTTCAGCGTTTTGCAGTCTAGCGTAACACTTATCATACCTGATTGAATATATTATACGAGACACGAAAGTTGTTAATTATGTTTACACGCTAATTGCACGTTATCGCTTATTATTTCTTAAAGAGAAATTAGAGTTCGGTGGTGAGCAAATATTTTGCGGTAATTGGGAGACATGCGATGTTTACGGAAAAGATCGCCTCGCGTGCAATCGGCCATTAAAAGTAAAAATGCGCCCACGTTAATAGGTGGCCCCCAAACCCAAATCCGGGAGCGGTTTTTTAAAGTCGGCCGCTCACGCGTAGGCAACGAGATTAATAAGTCGCTATTAATTAATATCAAACAAAAATACCCGGTCCAAAATCTTAAAATAACGGGAACTTGCGCGCCGTCAGGACGTGGCCGCTCGTGTGCCGTTATGAAGCCGCACGAAGGCCGGCGTCCGCGTCAAACGACTAATGAATTTCATAATTAATATCATTATAATTAATCACGGGCCCTCACGACGCCTGCCGTTCGTCGACGAGCGCCGCCTCCGCGCTGCGAGCAGATTTCACGCGGCCCGGAGGTTTTTCCGGCACGATCGATCTCCGGCGCCGAATCGATTATCTCCTCCCGCTGGATCGTCCATCGCGAGCGCCCGCTCGGCCATAAATCAAAGCGGCAACTCGTAGGACCCCGTTGGAACGGGGCTCCAGGTCGTAAATCGCGAGACGTCTCCATCGCTCGTCTTGCGCGCGATGCGTCCGCGCGCGCGAAACGGCCGCAGCTGACCGATCGCAATATCGCGCGGATCCACTCGTCACGATTTTACACGGTGCTCATAAGGGAAGTTTACGTGGGCCCGGCGATTTCTTGCGCTTCACCTTCGCGGCGAGGCGCACCCACGCACGTCTTCCCGAGGCGGAATGGCGAACGGACGACGTCTGAAACGAGATCGAGGCTATTCGCGGATCGTCCGTTTCGCTCCGCGCACCTGGACATCCCACGGAGTGCACGCGGTTGCAACTTTGGGCCCCCGGAGAACGCGATCGGTTAGCTTCGCGATCGTTTTACTGCGTGTCGTCGTCGGCGAACGCTCCTGTCACTGCTTTTCATCCGCGCGATTGATCGCTCCAATGCGACTCGGATTGGGTGTCGGAGCCGGCCGCACCATAAACCAAATTTCATGCGCCGGATACATTGTGAATGAGCGTATTGAGTCGCGGGATCAAAGTTGACAAGCTGTTCAACCGGCACTGACTGGAAATGCCGTACAGCGTAACAGCGATCGGAATTAGTGAACGTAAACGCGTGTGAGTATTTATTGACTGCGTCTCTCTGTGTGCAGCTTACCTGGAACGCAAGGAGTGGACGTTTGCTTGGAAATAATCGAATGTAATCAGTCTACATATTCTTCTTATGCATTAAGAACATGTGCACCAGTTACATCAAGGTTGCACGCGGATAATACGTTCCAACATTCCGTGACGAGGTGAAGTGATATTTCAACTGAGACACTTCAGCAGATCCCTATACAAGTGGCGTACGCAATATCAGAGCGGTAGTGAGATTATATCTCTCAAGTATTGAAAATGTAACAACGTAATAAATCAGCGGGACAATTTATAAATATAATTAGAACAACACTTGCGTAATGTCCTGTAAGTGTAAAGTAGTAACATCTATTTAGATCATGCTTGTACGCAAAGTACTTCTTTAAAAAAGAACCGCAGACTCGATATGCAGTTGAAATGCAATAAATATACAAGCGGAACTAATATAATAGCGTATACGAGACACAATGGAACTCTTCAAGTCGGGGCATTTTCTCATCACGAGCAAACCGAACGTTCCAGTAGCGAAAATTCTCGGGTCAGAGGTGCGCGCACCGAAGCACGGAGCCTGGCGTTATGGAGAAAACAGCGTTCGAAGGTCTCGGGCATCGTTAACGGTTGAACAACAGTATCGAATGAACAAGCGCATCCGTTGCAAACGCCAAGTTAAAACCGCGTAATGAGCCGTCACTCATTTTCCACCTAGATTACCGTATCGGCTCGTTACCTCTCACCCCGGGACCGATCTGAAAGCGTTTAAGCGGCTCGAATGTATATCGCGGTTGAGAACTTGACGGGGTGACTAAGATCAGCCGGGATGCAGGGACTCCCAGATCGATCGGCGATCGTATCCGACGACGCAATTAGGGACACGGAGTGTTGTAACGCGCGGTGACCGGCAAGCATCGCGTGGAGAACACCCGCGCGGCAATTTCCAAAGGGGAGACCGCTGCGATCTCCCGCTGCACAGTCTAATTGTTATTAATTAGCGCGAGATCGTGGCCACGGCTCACAATCAGATCGAGCGTCGGTCGATAAGCGGCAACCTATTAACCCGTTGCAAGGTGAGCGCAATTAAAGATCGTGACTCCAATCGAGCATCCGGGGTAAGTAGCGATTCGTGTAGCGAGATACGCGATAGTCGGCATTAATATCGCACCGCAACGCGCGCGTAAACGCGGAATACGGAATGAACGCGGCCGGGAATGAAACGCGCTGGAATGCCGCGTTTCTTCGCGAAAGGAGAAACACAGCACGACCGCGCCGGTGGAATCTGGATCGCGTGTGTTGCAATTTGAGTGGTGCCAAGTTGGCCTCTGGTACAACAACCTTCACACATCGTCACTGCGCCGCGTGATAAGACGAAATTGAGAGAGAGGGAACGTGAAAATTTCTATCGATCGATTCGTGGCACCGGAAAGGCGTGGAGAATGGCGAATTAAATCCGATTTACGGATTCGCTTAATTCGCGAGATACGCAAGTAGACCGTCGGAGCAGAAACGCGGAAACGTCTGCAGACTATATTTATAATATCGCGGTTGAGAGCAAGACCGCGCGAGTTTTAAATTAACCGGTTAAACGTGCGCTCGTTCCGAAAGTTAAGTAACGACCTGGCGCGACGCTGAAGACGTCTTGAGCCGAAGATGGTTTACGTCGACGAGTACAACGTGTCGGCGCGTCCGCTGGAATCGCATCCGACTTGACTTGACAATGAATTCGAGCGCGGCTCGATAAGTAGCGAGGCGCCCTTGCGACCGCAGGGGAATCCATGTTCAGGCTCGCGAGAAAGGAAGAAGGACGAGCGGAGAGAATAACTCGGAGTCTGGCGGAGACACTAGACGGAGGGAAAGACGGCGATCGTTTCGCTTAGCTGTTCTTTCTGCTTCTTGTGGCCGTATCGAGCGAATAGTTCCCAGGCTTCGCTCGGTTACTTCTTAGACCCGCCAGGCCGACTTCTGTCGCAGTAACCGACCTACACGTATAAATCCCGTAAGTCACCACGCGACGAGTGATCGTTAATTAAAATGGGGAAAAAGGCGAAAATCTAGTCTGAACTCAAGTTGGTGCGTGTTACGCGCGCGAATCTCGTTGGACCGCTTTCGGATCGATTTCGACGATTGGATTGAAATGTCGAGTCCGCAAATATTATACTAGTTTCTATATCAATATTAAGTGCTAAATTAGCGGCGCAATCAGATAATAACTATCTCCGAATATCATGTATCGTGTGTTATGTATTATATATATATTTGTTATTGATCCTTCTATTATTGTAAACTTGTACTTTTTCTGATCGGAAAGTAACGGAACAGCAATTCGCAGAACTTCGCGCCAAATAACGCAACGATATTTATTTATTCGTTGTTTTCTTGACAAGATACTGGCGCGGTCTGAAACGGTCGTGGAAACAGATCTGCCGATCCAATTCCTTGCGCAACCAATATCCCTCCGATCGATCGAATGGATATCACTCGGCGTACGATAATATCGTTGAATAACGGTCTGGACGAATTGCTTTCACCGTATCTCATATATGAAAGTTGACGGCGATAAGAATTTCGGCGATATCATCTCGCAGCCGCATTGAAGCAACGACAGCACCGATTGCTGAACGGATTCTCAGGTTTGTACGACGTCAGTTTTCAGCTAGATCACTCCTGTGATCGTTCCTCAATGAACCGGAACTCGCTTCCTGCGGACGCGGCTCCGTTCCTTCGTCCACTTCAGAATCTTTCTTAGAGGAATCTAATCTCGTTATGCGGTGACGTCGCGTCTCGCGGCGATGTTTCATAAATTCAGCCGATTTTCTTGAAACGCCGTCTAGAACAAAGACCAACGCGACAGATCGTGATCGCGCGTGTAAGGACGAATCGCGAGACATCGCAAATGGAGTGTGAAATTTTAGGTTGCCATGGCGGAACGATCGGTTGTCGAGGGGGAGGTCGGTATTATCGATTAGCCGTGACGTCGGAGCCACTGGAGTGCATGAAACTCTCAAGGATATGCTGGTTGGCACATCAAAGCGGTGTAGAAGAGGGATACTGGAGATGGCTGTTGCCATCGCACAATGAAAATCTTGTATAAATTATCTTCAGTATTTGCAAGAAAAGCAAATGCATCTTCTTTTCGTTGTGAGAATGTACAGTAAATTGCAAATAAATGATTTCCAAATGAATTATTTGAAAACAAGTTATCCCCAATCTGGTTCTGATTTCTGATTTCACACTTACCAGAGTTTCCATGTTAAGTATAACCGTACAAATACAAATAAAAGGGACAGGAAAAATGTCGAGCAACAGCCGAAAACATACGTTCGAAAATCTATTTAGGCGTCTCACAATAGCATCATAAACATATGGTCATAATATTTGCGAACGTTAAATCAGAGACACGTAAGGCGAACCGTTTAAACTTCACGGCAGCATAACGCAATCGCTGTGTTTTTTGACACTTTGTTAATCCGAATCGCCGCGCTTCGGAAGCGGCGGGCGCGTGCACTGCTTTCGTTTTAAATGCAAAAATCGATCCCGTACCTCCGTATCCGAAACTTATTGCTCCCGAAAACCATCGTGTTGATGCTGCCCACTAGATTGTAAACACTCAGATTCAACATCTGTCCGACGAGCGAGTCGCGGTCCGCCGCCGTAGGGAGCTCAGGTCATTGTACGCCGGTCTCGGCGCACCTCCCTCGCACTGTCTGACACTGGGCGATCGATGCCGAAACCAGTCACACATCTGTTGTCATTCCTCATTCGTATCTGTTTCGTCGACGAGCATCTGGGTGTGCGGGGCCGAGGAAAACCCGTGCGGAAACGAGAACACGAAGGGCGGATGCACTTTTTCCCTGACACGCTGGATTTCCCGATCGCACGCGTACACTGACAGCTGTCAACGAACACCGAACGCGAGGTAACGCGGATGACAGGGTACCGTGCTTCGTGAACGCTGTCAACGGAATGAGTCGGAGCACAGTTCGTGGAGCGTTGGTGGAGTCGTGCGAATGTGGGGGGAAATCGTGGGAGTGGGAGAAATAACGAGGAACAGAGAGAGAGAGCGCTCCAGAGAGTGTGTGAGAGAGAGGGTGTGTGTGTGTGTGTGTGTGTGAGAGAGAGAGAAGCGTTTACTGCTGTTCTAAGCAAACTTGCCGAGGATGGATGCACAACGGGCATCAGGGAGATCAGAGCTTGTCCATTGTGACAGAGTGGAAAAGCTGAAAGCTGGAAACCATACGTCTGACAGACGTGGATCGACGAACAAAACGAAGAAGCATGATCCTTTGTGTATGATTCGCACCAAGAGCAGATGACTCGTTTTATTGCAATGATCGTGGCGGCACAGACACATCAACGTGTCCGTTAGCGCATTGTGCTCCACGATATTGTGATCCAAAGTGGCGCGGAATCGTACACGCGCAAACGCTCTCTCGTGCGCTCGCACCTCGGATTTACATTAATGCCTCTGATGAAGTTTCGCCGGATATCGATGCGACGGCGAGACGTGTCTCCAGCGGAAACCGGTTTAATCGGATGTCCAGAACGTCGCCAAGAGACCTCGGAAATAGGCATTCAGATCGCGATCGGAGCGGACGTCGATGGATTCGAATCAGTCTCCGTCGGACGTATATAAAGGTGGCGACGACTTGTCGCCGACGAGAATCAACCGCGAATGTCGAATGTGTCGATTCATCGATAACGCGCGACTAAAGATAAATTGCATACGTCACGGAATCATCGTCCACCCACTGCAATCAGTGCGCGCTCGTCTGGTTGCCGTCGCGGTGCTTAGGTCACGGGGAAAAAGGTTTGATTCGCACAGTGGATAACCGTTTTTTCTTCCACGTTACCACGCACGTTTCCTGAGACGCTGGACCGAGCTGCGAGCTATGATTCCGCGCGCTGCAACTCGCAACCTCCTGCAAGTCGTAACTCGCTTTCCTAGGAGGACAGCGTTCGTAAGTTACGACCGCGGCGGGCCCGAGTCGTAGCCGCGAACGCTGTAATTTATATGTTACAACTGCCGAAGTTACGGAGTGAGACTTTATGACCGCGGAGACGTTGGAGATGCCGCCTTCGGCTTCGCGGAGAAGTTCGCGGAGACGCGGCGAGCGTCACTCGCGCCGGGTCCGCGCTTCAGCTCTGTGATCATCAACCGGGCAGTCGGAAAAAAATGCGCGACAGCCCGAGAGAAGAGAAACCGCGCCGGATCTCGTCAATATGAGCCGTAAATTAACGCGCGCCGAGCGCAACAACCTCGCGCGCGGACAGAATATCCCGCGGGAAAACGCGTTTCCTTGGAAAGAGGACACCGACCCGCTTCCAGGCGAGTGTCGCTTACAGGATCGCGTCGTTACGCCAATTCCCATCGACGTCGCGAGTAATCGATGTCTCCGAGCGGATCGCAAGCGTGTAACCCGTGACACGTGCAGAGAGACCATACATGTCCCGTATTTCCTCCTATCGTCTCCTCTCGTCCTCACTCCGCGCCAAGTACAGATACGTTTATTGGAGGCGAAGGGCGGTCTCGGATCCCGCGGCGCGTCGGGGATGCGGCCGAACATATTTTTAACAGTTTCCCCGATCCGAGCTCCGGTCCTCCTTTTTCGCATTCCCGTGTAATAACACATCTCCGCTCTCGCCGATCTCGGGGATCGACCGGCTCTCGCTCGCTCGTCCCGAGACAGAAAACCGGCACAGCCCCCGGCGATTGTCGTAGGTAAGTGAGTTTGGTGTACATCAACGCTGTACCGTGTACACCGTACACCGTGCGTGCGTCCCATGGCTTCGAATACCTCTCTTACTCTCGCACTCTGCCCTCGTACTCTCACTTTGAAATCTCTGTGCGAGTCTGCTCCCTCGTCCCTCTCGACCACTACTACCTCGTCAATTTTCGACCATCCGGCAACCGGCTGTCGATTGGAGAGATCTTCGAATGCTCTTAAGAACGCAAGATTGAGACGTCCAGAGAAGGAGAGAGAGAGAGAGAGAGCGTTACCATTGTCAAGGCCGCCGTGAGGCTTTGATTGATCGGATGAATGTGACTATCTCGGAAAACGTTCTGATCCGCGCGATCGTGCGCGGATATATTCTTGTTCGTTCGCGCCGCGAGCAACTGAATGATAAATAGTATTCGCGATTTACCGTGACGCTTACTCATCGATAACGTTGACCGAAAGGTATAAAATACATGAAACTGGGATACCTCCGAGCTTTACGATCGTTCCCGCCAAGGTAAATATGATTGCGCACCTGGGCGATGAGTAAGTATCGTCGACGGGCAAACGCAGTTATTTTTATGCGCCTGCTTCGTGAACAAGAGAAACGCGCAAGAGAATCAGGATATATTTCAGTGAGGAAGCATTCAAACGAACGATGAGTCGAGTCTGGTCACCGTCGAGAGGCATCGGCGTCTCGATGCCGCGTCTATTCTTACTTGCCAGACTGGTCTTTCGAGGAAGAAAACACGGAAGAGAGAAGTTACGTCCCGAATTTAGACGGGCAGCTTTCCAAAATTTCAGCCGCGGCAGCTACCGTGGACTCGTCATGAAAATGCAAAATTCTCATACGTGCCGAATTGAAAAACTATTCCGCACCGTGTCCAGAAATACTCGCGTTTGTGTGAAGGATACGAATGACAATTGCCATTCGATATCGTTGAAAATAGCATTAGCCGGTTTCGGAACGCAATGCTACTACGAGAGTCGAGGCGTCGCGAGACAGATTTATGACGGCACCGTCAGGGAACAGGGGCGTTGGCTGTATAAGCTCTTTTCTTTTGGCCGTCGATACTGTTATCGATGTAACGAGATATGCCGATAGGTGTGGCGTAAAAAATGACGTCGCTCGTCTCTGAATACCTTGCTGGAAAGCCGACGTCGTCCGGCTAACGTACGATGTCCGCTCGCTTTTAATTATCACCAGTAAAAACCGGGACATTAGCGTGACTTTTAAAAGCGCTCGTGGATTTATGGACGCGGGGACGACCGAGTCACGTTGCATTTTATCAACGGGCGCAACGCGCTTATCACTGCACTTCCGCGCGAAAAATGAGAGCGCTCGTCGTAGAAAGCGCGTTTTGCGCTTCGCTCTCGTTTCTGCGCGCGGACTGACAGGTTGCGAAAACCAGGGCAATAATAGGTTCTTCGTAGATATTTTTCTTATCGCGATAAATAGTCAAAGGCGCCGCGGGGAAAAGTCCCGTGCTTCGAATCGATCGCTAATAATACCCGCGCACCATTCCGCAGGAAAGGGATGATTTTTCATTGCCTGTCTACGAGATTGGACGACTGGCGGGTATATATGATCGACCAATATATATTTAGATTAAGCGAGTCGGTGTACTTACGGTGGAATGAACGTTTGTCATTCGTGCCTTACATTGCTCTGACTCTCATTTCAATCCGGTTCTAATGCGATCAGCGTACCAGCACTGTAGTAAATGCTACGTTCGGCATTCGACATTAAAATTTGTGTCACGGCAGATCGCGATGTAAAAATGTCTGAATTGATATGCGATGTGTGATACTCTCTTCCCAGTGTACTTATCGCGCTCTCGCGGCGCCGCGGCAAATATGTATCTTTTAAATTCGCTTTAATAAGATTTATGTTGCTTCCGATTTTTAAGCATTACCACGGTTTGCTTTATCGTCGTACCGGCTGACGTTCGCGCAAAATAATCTGGAGTTGGGCGCGCTGTAGAAATAAACTCGGCCGTGCAATCTTGCGAAACGTCGCTTTAAAGAAGATCAATGCGTTCTGCACGTTCGCCCGAGAACAGACCTTCATACTCTTCGACGGGTAAAAAAATGATGACTTGACACGGAAAAAGAAACTCGGTGCCAGAAATAGATATCTCAGAAAACGTCGATCGTAAAATAACGTGCGTGCTTCGAAAATAGCTGCAGTAAAGAGAAATATCTTGTACATCCACGCCGCATCATAAACGTTTTTACAAATAGCGTCCGTACCTCCTTTAACTGTATTACTGATAGTTTGAAACGTGCGGTTTCTTCTAGCGAAAAGATAACTTTCAGCATGAAGATATTGCGGAAGATATTGCCGAATTAATCAGTTCCGACGAGAAGAGTCTTGTAGATACTGAAAGTTGTATCTTATGCTAATCAACCTTGTTGCTGATATAGAGATGAATCCAGCGTGTCTATATTCGGGTCTCTCGAAGTGGCAGTTAGTCTTTTTTTAGGTCAAATCTTCGCGTTGCGATCGCCGGTCCAACATGCTGATCGGACCGTGGGTCACAACGAATCACGCATGTACCTATACGTTCGCACGAGCGCCCATCGACTCTCGGCATCGCTGATGTCATTCGCTATTCCGGTGATCAGCGATGCTTCGGATTTACGTACACGATCTACGCGGCGTCCGCTATTCCGGTCGACGCTTGACCCTGGATCGTTTCGCGAGGGTGATTACATTTCGCACGTAGAGACGTATGTACCCCGAAAATCTGCCTCGCGTCGTCGCGTGGCACGCGCAGATAAACAATCATAAAATAACGACGCGCCTAACGATCCCGTTCGTTGCTTTAATAGCGCTTTCCTCTCGCCGCCACCGATAACGCTCGATAAATTCGACGTTTCGCCGATCTGCAGCGCGCAGCTCGTAATTCCGCCAGTATTAGCCTCCGCGTACGATCGTTACGATTAGATCGAGATGTACGATTCGCTTTACAGCTTCGAGCGGAAGATTTATTGGAAACGGTACGTACATCCCAGTCTCTTTCAGATTCACCCACACGCGGCCACCTCGACATCGATCGCCGATTGTTGCGAGTTTTATAGTTCATAGTTCTCTTTCCTGTTTGATTATAAAATAAATTCCCGATACGTCGTTCCTTTATCAGCCGCACTAAGCGGAATCGATCACGACCAGATAAAAGCCTCCCGGTCGCTGGGTGATTATCCTCCCTTGTGAACTGTCGTGACTCGTGCGCGTGCGGTGGCTTCCTCCTGAATACCTGCCATATCTTCCGCTTTGTATAAATACCGCGCCCCGGAATGTCCAGAGCAAACTGGGCGCGCACATGTCACCTATTTATAACTTCGTCTCTGTCGTTGTATCTAGAATACACGCAACGCTGTCTTATTATTCGCGCGTCCAACGAGAGGAGGATCCGCTGCGCCAGGCCGCTATCTGCGGTTTGCCGCGTCTGCACCGGGTCTTCCTGCAGGTGCGGGAGCAGCCGCGGTTACCCTCTTGGCAAATGTCAGCGACCTCGCAGCGATCCCTGCGTCAACGGACCATCGGCGTTTTCCTGTTGGGTCGCGTGTGGCCGGCTCCGGCTTGAGGAAGTGCTGGAAGCGCACTCTCAGCCGTCCCGGTCGTTCACGTCGGCTCGTTCATCGGCGAGATCGTTTTTACGGGTCATTCGGCTGTTGGACTCACGGCAGGAACCGTGGGCACGGAAACTTTACGAGCACACGGAGCCTTTATTGCGAATTCCGGAATTGCGCGCGGCCGTGTCGGCCGCGCGTGCTGGCCCGCTGAAAGCTCCGAAAGCACGTGTGGAACATAACGTGATGCATCTTTCGTTGCGCTGTTGCTGCGTCTGGTGCTACTGCTTTCCCGGACCACCCGCCGTAATAATAAAGTCGCTTCTGATTTGCCTCACATGTGGCTGACAGCCGCCGTTTGCAGGCGCGTCCGCCCTGCGCTGGAAATTCCACTTTGCGCTTGATCTTGATCGAAGCGTAATAATCAAACGCGATGCGTAATAATCAATCTTGCGACACTGAAATCTTTTATAATCAAGACGAAGATAGAACGTAAAATAAATTCTGTGCTATAATAAAAAGTAATTTTAAATTTCTGGAGTGAAAGTCAGAGTTCAATTGATAATGTTTGCTTCTGAACATTTGTATTTGTGACTGTATTTCATTTTTAGAATAAATAATATATATTTCTTAAGCTTCTGACTTATATTATTAGATAAATAACACGTGCAGGAAAGACGAGAATTCCTAAAACTTGCTATTTCTGGGTTTTACAAAAACATGCCGTTCCGTAATATAACTTCGACGCCAGTTCGTGACTATGAATAGAGAGTCTCTAATCCGATTAGAGCGAGAAATCCTGGAATGTGCACATTGCCTGAAGACGGCATCTGGGCCATCTGTCAGTGTCCACGATAGCAAAGGGATATCTCATGTTATTGCACGCGATTAATTGATCGAAGAGAGTCAATTCGGAAAAGGAAATGGCGGACGAAAGACACTCGATGTGGAAAAGTCGCGCGATGAGTCGAGAATTATGCGTGTTTATCCAGGTGCAGATGAGCACGCGAGGCTGCGTCGTTTTCTAGATCGTTGACGTTACTCGATGCTACCTGAGAGTGTCAGAGAAAACATCTGGAAGAAACGTGATAAATTTGACAGAGCGACGTGTTCTGTCCTGCCGGACTGCGCTTTGACACATGTCCTAACGGTACACCACTTAACTAATAATACCGGACAATTTAACACAAATTGGACTCTTTCTCGGAAACTTTGACATTGCGAGATTTTGCTTTAAGACCAACTCGTGGAAAATTTTCGTCGTTTTTTATTTGACTTAGAAATTTTATAATAATTCTATTTCAGAAGTTACGTCAATGTTTATCCATACAATAATAGTCTCATTTAAAGTTACTCATCTAAAATGCAACGCACCGCAAAATTTGAACAGCAAAATCAGATTTGTAGTATGTAGCGAACAAAGAAAATATAAAAATAACAATTTACGTATACGATTTTATCTTTTCTTTTTTCAAATAACTCAATATGAAAATTTGATGAATAAAAATAATTTTATACATATATAAAATAATTTTTTATATTATAAAATTATCTTTTTTTTTTCATTTCGACGATGCATACGAAATGAAATATGATTCTTACTGCAAAATAGTTTTCGAACGATTTGTGTTAATCAGTTGGTCGCAAAGCAGATCATCGTCAAGGAGATACCGTTCCTTGAGATGGTACCGTGACTTCGTGTCCGGTGTCGTCCGGTCTCGAGTCGCTGGCTATTGTCTTTGTGGCTGTTTCGTTTGCTGTTCGCTGTCACATCGTCGTTGCACTTGTGCTTCCTTGGTAAGGCCATTACCTCGATGGAGAGTCGTAAGTCACAAGCAGGACGATGTGCTCCGCGAAGTCGAGCGTAATATTCTTCGTCCGAATGAACGAAATAATGGCGACGTTCGAGAGTAATTAGACATTTACTGTTACAATTTATACGTTACTTTAAAGCGCGTATATACACAGTATGTATGTATACACAACTTCTATTTAGTTTCGTTCATCGTAGCCATTCATAGAGGAAACCTTGTTTTGATTCTAAGCTGATTCTAAGAATTCATACTAAGTTTCGCTGAGATCCTATTTCGAGAAATGAAAGAGTAAATACCGCCCAAATTAGGAAAGTCCATAATTTCGATTGAGATATTTAATATCCTAATCACGTGAGTTTTCTGATCACAATAATAAGATGAATGACAATTGTTCAAGAGATTGAGATTTCCTTTGTATGCAATTATTTCGTCCTTAGTACATTTCCGATGTCAAACTGTACTGGATTTCCCATACACGATTCACAAATTCAGTATTTAATTTTGGAGATTACATTTGAACGTTAATTGTTCCTTGTTCACGCATGTAAGACTGGTATTGCTACTATCACTGCTACACGCGCTTAGAATTAGCCTTGATTGCATATAATTGACCTAGTTTCCGAACTAGTTCCAAGTCCCATCAAGTATGAAGGAAGACGTTACAAAACAACGTTACATGGAAGGTCCTAATGCCTGTGCCTTTTTATACGCCCGACGTGGAATAAAAACGTCGGCGTAACCATGTCATTTATTTCCATTTAATAGTAGTTAAGTCGTGTGTTGTATAATAAAGATACATAATATAGACCGACGCAGGTACATCGATAACACGATATAACGCGGATCTAAAATCCACCCTAATTTCATAACATTACTGTTTGATAATATACTTGCGGCAGACAGCAAAGTGACGCAACGGGTTCTCCACAAAAATTGGAGTTTCACCGCTTTTACGCTCCGGACTGCTCAATCGAAACGATTTATCGCATCCCCGATGCAATTATTCCGACAAACGTGGGGCGAGATTTTACCGTTTCGCTCACTCACTCACTGCTTTCTTATATTCGAGAAATGACGGTCTTGCGCAACGCCGAGCGCGCATTTTTGCAACCGCACCTAGGAAAATATCTGCCGGCCAGTCGGAGATAAAAGTGATCGAGAAAAACGTATTGCACGCAATGTCTCATCCATGCTTATTCCTGATGCTCGTGATTTCTTTTTTTCCACGTGGAGACATTTCCAGTCCCAGTGAAACCGTTTGCGAATCAGGTGAAAGACGCGTTTCATTGGGGGCGAAATACAAGTCACACGGTGACTCCGCTCGAGCTGACGTACGACACACGATACGCTCTTTTCTAGACGAGTGCCGAGGTTTACTCGGTATCATCCGAGGATACAAGAGAGTAGAAGATGTCAGTGGCCGACAAGAACGACCAGTGTAAGCGATACTCTGCCGGGTGTCGACTACCCCGTCGTTGAGGTCGCGGTATCGCCGCATACGGCCGTGCAGGTGCTGGCACGGTAAAGCGAGATTTATTCCGCCGCCGCAGAAAGTGACGAATTTTAAGCTCCACCTAAGCGGAACGATACTTGAAGCTGGTCTGGAGATAATAGAATTTTCAACGCAACGTCATCTATGTTATTTTTATTCCATTTAACGAGCGAAACGAACGTATTTTACTCATAAAATGCGTGCGCAAAAAAGATCACGTTTATCCGCACGTATAATTTCACGCCACACTCGCAAACTGCTCGACGCAATTTCGCAACACTCGGCGCGCGGTGGAGCGCGCAAAATTTTGCGCAATTAAATGATAATGTCACAGAAGATACATTGCTCTTGCACGTCAGAGTGAATACGAGATCACTGTCAGAGTTCATTATTAATTTATCGGGTACCCATGGTACCGCACCTCGTCCATCGCCCGGCGCCGTGGAGAACATGATTGAGCACCATGGAACAAGCGCAACACGCCCGTGGTGGCACCCGCTAACCTTTTTTCTGACATTTCTGCCTTCGTAGGTTGGTTCATTCGAAAGGTTAAACCGTCGCGCTCTCGAATATCTAGCGCGGTCGCGTGACGTGAGAGAGAAAGAGCAGGGTAGCAGAAGCAGAGCTTCAGAGCAAAAAGAAGGAGAGAGAAAGACGGGGAGGAACGTCCGCAACGGTTCTAGCGCTCTTTTACCGGGGTAATCTCTTCTTCCTGTCGAAGGTCGGCGCGAGTCAAATGTTCGTTCGGCGAACCGTGTCGTGGAGTTCGGAACATCTTCGCCGGAGTGCGTATCGGATAGTTGGACGACCGCTCGTGCATTGCGGGAGGCAGGTAGCCACCCAATCAGAGCGAGGAGGAAACAAAAGAAAGGTGAAAAGAGTTATCGCCCCGTGAGATCGTGCCTACATCCTGTATCCCAACTGGAGAACCCAAGTTGGCGGTCGTTCAGTCCGGCGTGCAATTATTATCAGTCGATTGTTGGATCGTGGCTTTCTCTATCTCTCTTTCACGTCGGCTCGCGCCCGGCCAGCGTCTTCCCGTGTTCTCGCGTGGATCCTCTCGGGATTCCTGTTTCCTTTTCAATGGTCCTCGTGTGCTCCGTGGCCCGAAAAATCATGGATCGATGAATAAAGAGGCGCCGGGTCAGAAAGCCGCGCTTCGTCATTACCATCGACCTCTCCTTGCGACTCCTGGACTTCCTGCGAGCGCGTGTGTTCCCGTTCCTCCGCTTCTCATACAATTACTCGCGCCGCGCGAGACCGTCCTTGCCCCGGCTTCTCGCCTTTCAAGAATGCGCTCGACGTCGCGCGCTCGCGTTGTAATTTAATAACGTATTCCCGATATCGCGCTCAACGAGCATGACTCCCCCTGCGCTCTCGCGAAAGCGTTCGCGGTTCGCGACCTCACTTCGCCATGCGAGAATTGTACACGGGTTCTCTCTTTCACGGAGAGACGCCGCTTAACGTTCCAATTCCGCGCGAACTGTTGGACGTCGGCGACGAATCCTCCGCGTTCTGCGTGTCCCGACGTCGCGCGGGAGGTCCGGAGAGAATTGCTCGTAACGCGTCCCCAGCGTCATCTAAAAGCCGCGTTGCACATAATTTCCAGAAAAGTCACACGATCGTAAATCAATCCGGTAAACGGGCACCGTTAGATTTGCAGTGATAATCTCACGGTAATGTATGCGACTCGGTCGAGC
The DNA here is from genome assembly GCF_003672135.1 of Ooceraea biroi. Taxonomy (NCBI): domain Eukaryota; kingdom Metazoa; phylum Arthropoda; class Insecta; order Hymenoptera; family Formicidae; genus Ooceraea; species Ooceraea biroi. Next base: position 8,686,497 of record NC_039506.1, read on the forward strand.
GAGCGGTACGAGAAAATAATTAACTACTCCGACTGATCCGAGTTCGCTGAACTATCACCAGCAATCCTCCGGGATTTACGAGAATCTTGGAGTCTGCAACAGCGCGCTGACAAGAGCGGACAACCGAGCGCATTTCTCTTTCGTCCACCATCTCGTTAGACCTCCTGTTTTGATTTCCATATCGGTGACAGAGCATTTCGCAAGCTTTATGGGAATGTGGATGTGGTTATTAAGTTCTCTAATGACATAATTCACGTTGCGGCGGTGTTTATGAATGTTCCTACGGTTATAAACGTTGTACGGGATTTATATGGTTCGGGTAACACGGGGTGCGAATGGTTTGGCGAACGGTGTCTGTAAAGCAGTCGACATTCAAGTATAATTTAAACGATGCAAAATACTTTTCGTGTCAAACGTGTACACGGACGATTATCATGTTTGCAAGGATATCTTTGATAGTATATTGCGAACGTAGCGTTTCGCCAATTATGCCTTTTTTTGTTTGCATTTGAAAGAAACAGCAATTACGGAAAATTATATGGGGCCTATCTATGTCAAGAGAGCGGGAGACGAGCCGGCAAGTCACAAATTACGTTGGCGGGTACGAGCGATCTCGGATTGTGCGTGGTTGTCGTTGATTGATACGCGTAAGAGACGCTCCGAGCGTTTTCGCGATCGCGAGCGCGGCGCTTCGGATTTCCGGGCGATCTATCGATCTTCGCAGGCCGCGCGGAGTAAGGTGTACTTACAGTTATCTCTAATTCAATTGATCGAACGCGGGATAAGCGCGATGCGCGATGGGACAGTGCAGACACATGCGTTGCAACCTGTAATGACGATGTGCTGTATTTGCTGGCGACGGAGGCGGCTATTTACCATTCAGTTACTTTGCAATTATGGGGGTCGCCCCGTGTATCCCGCGTCTTAAATTACGCAACGCGTTCGTTTCAGCAACAAACGCTTCAGCCGGCTCAAGATTCTTAATAATCGACAATCGCGAAGTTAGCAGCACGGAAGACGTCGTGAACCTGTGTCTCCGAGACGATTAACAAGTTCTGAATGGTAAAAGTGAACGCTGATCGTAGCACTTATGACGCAACCGTTATCCTCGGAAAATCAGATAACGAAAGCATGGAGAATTATTAGATTAGATTTTATTGGGTAATAAAAGTATAGTTTGCCGTTATGCATGTTCGCTCGCGACGCTAGCACCATAACGGTTGTCGGTAATTACTAGTTTGTTAAAGATACGATGCAATAATAACAAACGTAGATTACTATCAAGACTCACCCTTGATGAGAATGCGGTGGTGCAGGTCTCGGTGGAGGCGGCAAGGATTTCCTACCGGGTGTGTTCTGCCGTGGTGCTAAAGGTGGGGGCGGAGAACTGGGCGAGCCCGTGCTATACCTCTCTGTAGGACATTGAGCCTGAGGTTTCTGCTTCGGCAGATCAACGTACTTCGGTGGTAGTGCATAGTAATTCCTCTGCGCCACGTCGTTGGTACGTTGATGATGGTTAGGAACGTATTTCGGCGGTTCATGATACTTCTGTGGGTTCGATTCCGAAGGGAAGAGCTTCGAGCTGGCCTCGTATCCCGTTTTCACCGGACTGCCGATGGAGAAGCTGTGATTTCCGCTCTTCAGGTACTTGGACGGGTTCTTCGCGGCCTCCGTCACCGGCAGATAATTCGGTCTCAACGACGGATTCGCGGCAGTATTCTTGTCCGCGTTTTTAGGCACTTGTGGTTGCGGCCTTTGACCCGACGAGGATTCCAGTCTCTGACCGGAATCGTTTCGCAGCAAACCGGATGCGTCGACGCGCGTCCCGTCGACTCGCATCGACTCCTGCCGGATGATCCTCGACTCTACTGGTACCTGCGGGGCGGGTCTCTGATTGCCAGAGTCGCTGTACCTTTGCGATATGAGATCAGGCAGTTGGGCGGGAGGTCTAGCTGGAAAAGGTCTCTCCTCAGATATTCTCCTGGTGGGCGCTAGCCTACCGTTCACCATGAGCTTCTGAGTGGCTGGATATCGCAAACTCGAGCGTCCCGTGGCTACCATCCTGTGCGTGGCAAACCCGGCCGATACCCCATTCTCCAGCACCATCTCGGAGTCTGCGTGCTTCAACGCTGCGGAAGATCTCACGAATTGATGCGATTCCTGCTCCTGCGTTCCCGTCTTTGTCGAATTTGGCGAGGATTTGCCAGTAGATTTATCGTGATCTCTCTTGCCATTGTGCTTGGATCGTTTCATGGAATGCCGTTCCGACTTGTGTCGTTCGCATGACCTTTCACGACTGATCTTTGCCGTTTCCTCTGTCTGGTGATGGTGAACATTATTGGACTTACGCATCTCCGTGAAAGAATCGTCACTGAGCTCGGGTGGTGGGGGCGGTAATGGATCGTCGCAATCGTGGACCTCGTTCTCGGTGACTGTCGGCGGCGACGGAGGTGGCAAGTCCGGGCTAGGCACACGTTCGTTGTAAGCGTTCCTGAGGTGCGGCTTTTTAGGCGGTCTCTCGGGCACCCAGTCGTCGATCGATATGGCTGGTCCGACTATCACGGGACCCAATAAATCCGTGGAGAGGCTGCCGCAACTGTTGCTGTGCTGATGCTTAGGACTCGGTAGATCACCGCTTCCCTGATTCTGGCCTCTATTGACGTTCTCCCGCCATGTACCGCTGGCGTAATCCGATGCTGAACTGGCCCTTCGAGATGAGGATGCTCTCGGTCGAGGAGGAGGCTGTGGCGGTGGACTTTGAGGACTCTGTGGACTCTGAGGAGCTGGCGCGGGGCCTTGAGCCAGTTGGGGCTCTGATCGCCAAGACGCCTGATGGTGTCTCTCGTAGAACGACAACAGTGCTTTCTTCTGAATCGCTTTCAAGGTGGGATCGGACACTCGGTGGCGTTTTTCCGGGTCCAGATAGGTGTAACGCATTTGCTGTTGCTGTTGCTGCTTCTCCAGTTCATTGATACGCTCAGCTACCGAAAGCTGCGGCTGCGACGATGAGTTCAACGTCATTCTGAAACAGAAGCGTTTCTGTGATGTGATGCAATTCGCAATTGAATTTGTCACAAAAAAATGTAAAGTGTAATTAAAGAAATATCAAGTTACCTTGACGATTCTTGCGGCTGCGTTGTACTGACGGGGTACAGCTTCCGTTGATTGCGTTCGCGATCTAAATACAACACACTTTCCGAATGGTGCCGCTGAGGAGTCTGTACCCTCGCGCTGTGAGCAATCAGTTGTTTGCTGCATTGAATCCCGTTGCTCTGACTCACGTCGGACATGGATCCATGCATGGAGTTCCAGTTGTCGGAACTCTGTGGACTCGCCGAGCCAACTTGTTGGCGCGTAGGGCTCTGCGGCATAGATTGGACGTACTTGTCGCTCTCGAGTCTACTCGAGTTCTCCCACTGATGACCCGCTTGCGGCCTGTCATTTAGCGAATCGTCGTCGATATTAGACTCCTGCCATTTACTTTCTCGAATCACCGACGTTTGGCAAATCTCGTTGATCGATGTGGACATTACGCAGTGTCCGATCACCGCTGGCAGGCTCGGTCTCCCCTGTCCCTGCTTGTTTCGGTCGTTCATCGAGGTCTGCCACTTGTCGAGGCTGTGCCTGCCCTTCGTTGATGGGATTATTCCAGATGTGCTGACGTCGCTCATAGAACCTTGCCACTTTTCATGACAAACGTTGTTGGGTTTCTGAGTCAGGATCCCTCCGTTGACACTGCTAACATCCGACATCGATCCGTGATGCCATCGATCTGATGGCCCTTGGCGAGGAGGCATGCCGCTCGAAACGCTGACGTCCGACATCGAGCCGTGCCATTTCAGAGTCTCGCTGCTGGAGGCGCTGCCACTGGAAGTGGTGACCACGCTATCTCTTCCTTCGCGAGAGGTGTCTTCCCAGGATGCCGCGGGCCTTTGTGCCACCGCCTCGCTGTCTCTTCTCAATCTGATAAGACGAGCGATCTCTTATTAGCATTATGAGGATACACGTGTTGCTTGATATTAATGAGGCAATTGTACAAATGCGATCTCACCTGTCGAGAAATGGCGTGTTGGTCGTAGAATCCACACTGGACACGTAGCTATGGTAGCCTTCGGACTGCGCATAGCTGGCCTGTTGAGAATGCTGCACCCTCGTATATTCCTCGAGACCCGCTTGCGTTAACGTTGTTTCACGATAGAGATCCACCTAACAAACAAGGAAACACGATTATAAATTTGCGGAAGACATCAGAAAAAGAAACCAACAGTGAAAGGTAATTAAACGTTCGCGAGACGTCGTGTGTTTTGCTCGTGGTATTCTCGGAACGTTTAGCCGGTTGTATGCTTACCTGAGACACCTGAGGGTCCTGATAGCTTCTTACGTAAGCCTCCAAGTCAGCGTGACTCAAAGTCTGAGATTGCTGTTCCCGTTCCGGCGGCGATGGAACCACGTACTCCGCATCGCCCAAAGCTTTACCCTCGCGATCCACGCGCGGCCACAATCTCGATTCCTCCTCGATGTTACTCCTGTTCCGTGACTCGTAAGTCTCGGCCGGGATCTTCTCGCAACGCTCCATCACCGTCTTCAACTGCAACATTCAAGTTTTGCAGCGTAACAGAAAATCGCAATTTTATCTGGAAAGTAGCACTTGCCTCGCTTGCCGTGACTTTTATATTTTAAACGTTCATTTTCACGTTGTTGAACGGAATTGAAAGTAGGACAATAGCGCCGATAAGGAGTAAAATATCTTACGCGAATTCTCGCGTTGATCAAGAAGTATTCGTGCGTTCAGACGGCAACGCACCTACCTATTTTACGCCTATTATGCGCCTGTTATGCGCGATTAGTTTTCAGCGCCGTGGTATTCTATGACTCACGATTCTAATGTAATTTGCTCTCTGCGTTCCGCCGGCGAGAAGTCGAAAAAAAATCACGATCTTAAAATACATCGCCGTGAGGAGAGCTAATTGCGCGCATTCTAAAATAGAAACCGCGCCGCGGCCTAATGAAACTTCACGATCGGATCGGCGAGAGGAAGGAAACGCGGAGGCTAACTTTAGTTATCCTCTTCCCCCCCCCTTCTCTCTCTCTCTCTCTCTCTCTCTCTCTGGACACCTGGAGTTTCGGTACACACCGGAATTTACGACGCGATGCGGGCCGGACCACGAAATGCCGTGGCCCACTTCTGAAAAAGCCGGTAGCGCGGCCGATTATGTCACCGAGAGAAAGGAGGGTGCGGGTGTGGAGATTAATTGCATACGTGGTTTCGGGTCGCAACGCGATACGTGATACAATAGCCAAGGTCCTGCCCCGCGGTGATTCCGATTCTTAACACGACCTTCTTTTATTAGCTCGCCCAGATAGACTGCCTTTAATTGTTAGACAGCGTCGACGTGCGAGAGACTCTCTGCGATCCGAAGGCGCGCGAGGAAAGTGCTCCGATAAACTCCGTTGCCTCGTGACTCGTTAATACTGGCGGGGTACTATTACCTCGCGGCGTCATGTAAACGAGATTCGATTTTGCAACCGGCAGGACAATCGGGAACGGCTGATACGGCGAATTCTGTGTACAGAAAACCGTAGAGGGATATCGGGCTGATGCAAATCGCGCGCGAATGGCAGCAAGGAGCTCGAAATATTCTGTAGGTGTAATGTGATCGGCGTGGCACCATAATGAGCGTTTCTTATTAAGCGTTCCTATTGTACGTTAGCTGTTCCTATTAATCGTCGCGATTATTTTTGTGAAACTCGCTGCTCACGGTACCGCGTCGCAGCATTAGCGTTCAAGAAACAGCGAGACGCGCAGAAGTGACGCAGAAATTGAAACCGCGCGTGTCCGCGCGCGTTGCGATATCTTTTATGTATCCAATCAATAGTAAATCACGACGTAATGTCGCTGAATGTGGATACGCGCGGTCCCGCTCGTACACAGGCGCGCGGCGTAACGGCCGCGAGAGGAAGAAGGCTTTTATAAGTTACCTGCTGCGTGAACGCCGGATTGGGCCTCTTCGTGTGTGGTCTGGTGTACTGGGCCGGCTTCTCCTTCGGATAGTTGGTATGGTCGGTCCAGGACTTGGAGCGATGAGAACCGCTGTGTCCCGTGCTGTGGATATCCTCGTCGGGGTGTCTCTCGGGCGCGCTTGGCCACGACGGATACTTCTCGTGTCCCGGGCCGTAACACACGCCCTTGAGACTGGAGGCATCCCTAACTGGCGGCGTCGGTGGTGGCGAGGCTTCGTCTCTCTCATTAAGGGGGAGCGTGAAGCTGTCGAATCCGAGGCTCTCGCTGTACCTAATGGGACAGACGGGAATGGAGAACGGTCGCATTATAAGCGCACACCATGTACATACGTACATACGTACGGACATACGTACGTACGTGGTACGCGCACGACAATCAAAGCAGAAAATAGCACGCGACGTGACGCAACGTTTTCCTCCGCTATGTGGAAACAATTACACGCGGATGCAAAATTGCCTCTTTATTAACGTCCTGTCCGATGAATCGTAATATGAGCCGCATGCGCGCCCGCGCGATGCTCTCGCGTCTGATGTCATTGAACTACTTTATTACCAGGATGTATACGGACTGCATAATTTATGGCACAGTCAACGAGTTCAGCGTAACTCGCGCGGTAATCGGGATACTCCCGGGTGTTCCGCGCTTCTATTTTCCCGACGGTGTACCGTTCGCGCACGGGAAAAACTCACGAGTACTCGGCGGGTCCGCATACTCCCGCTTAAGTACGCATTGACGCGTCCGCGCGACGCACAAAGTGCGTCTCGCGTGATGAACACCTTGTTCCATCATCCTACAGGTAATCTTATTATTACGGCTCTCAATTTGAATCGCTCCGTCGACGATTCCTCTCACGATCTTCGGGTAATTCGTGCCAGACAAGATAGAGCGAGGCAGAGGGAGAGGAAGTGGAGGAGAAGATTAGAGAAAGAGTTCGCATCGCGTCGCGTGAGCGAGAACGAGCACGGGAAACACGTACCCGCTGTCGTTCTTATAGCCCGGAGTATTCTTCTTGTGACCGTCGTTGTAACTGGCAACCGCGGCAGCCTTCTTGCTACCGTTGCCACCCTCGAGATCGTTCTCCGTGCTGGACCGCCGCCCGTCGTTTCTGCGACGATAGTATTCGTTAGGAGCCACCGACCGAGGCGGACTCTGCTTGAGGCCATAGCCTTCCTGAGAATACGACGTGGCACTCTTGAAATTGGCAGCCTCGCTCCCGTGGCCATGACTCGTGTACTTGTAGGACCCCGGGGGACAGGAAGGTGGGCCTGGGGCCTCATCCTGGACGCGATATCCTGGCGGCGACGGTTGCAGCTCCGTCATCGTGTAACCAACGTCCCCGCCATCCGGGATACACCTAAACAAAGAATTAAAGCTGGTGAGCTTCGATGTTTCCCGAGATGAAATCGCCGGAGATTAGACGGTAAAATGAATTAAGCGATTATGATAAGTATGATATAACGGAATCAACCATGCGCGGAACGTTTTTTTAGATATTTATGAGGCGCTCGACAGACACATGCAAATCAAACGTGACGCATGCATTTTATCAAACGATTTAATTTCTCTTGTAGAACTACGGCAAGATTATGGTGCATTGTGTGTCGGTTCCGCTTCCTTTGAGGCAGAAACGTAGTTTAGATCATGAAATGCGAAAATTACAGCCACATTCACCTGTAAAAGTGCGAGCAATTACATGATTTTACACGTTCGAAACGTTTCTCCGATTAAATTCATGAGAATCATGCTTACTTGCCGCAGCCACGTGGATTAAATGCGAATTTTCTAACGTATCGAGTACATGTTTGTTAACGATGTAAATGATCCCAGTTAACATAGATGTACGATCTGCACTATAATAATCTCACTTTGTTCATGGAGAGAATTACGTTATCTGGTAGTAGGTGCGAGCATGTAGGATTGGATGCTAGGCGTGTCGATTACGAGATAAAATCCGTGGAAAACGTCTTAGGAAGACTGGTTATTTAACCTTTGGGCGAGTTTAGACACGTATACGTACAGTTAGCTCTCGGGCGACAGAGGAGTAATGAGTCGCGTTAATAGAGGCGCACTCAGCGGCATGATTGATGAAACTGATAGATAACGCTATTCCCAAGTCAGGGGTCTCCGGAGCGCGTGAATAATGACAGCTTTTAACGAGGAACACGGATGCTAAAAAGCAAAATAGAAACGATTCCCGCGTATCCCGCGGAAGGTATCGCCGAGTGCGTGCCGAGTTGCGTTTTTACTTTTTTCACCATGTAGCTCTTTATCCGTTTCGCAATTAATTTAAATCGTCGCGGATTAATCATAAATTACGCGGCGAGCAGTGCGCGGCTCATTTGAATTTTAAAACAGCTGCGAATATCTCCCCAGAAACGACCGGGCGATTGAGTGGAGTCTTGTAAAAACGACGAATTTAATAGCGCGTACTTAGAATACGGGTGGTCGGTATTTATTATCGGGTTACTGGATTTTTCTTTTGGCCGTGCGATTGACCGAAGCCAATCAGTGCCATTCGTTAGCGCGAGGTTCTAAATCACAGCAGAGTCTTTCGGAATCGGCTGCTAATGCTCATGCGTCACGTGGGAGCACGATATTTCCTCAACAACGTACTTATTTTCACTTCCGAGACAGAGACAGGCGACATTACATGTGCCAGGCGAAGATTCGATTTTCGTCACGTCGCAGAGGGAGGAAAGAGACACGAGTGGGAACCAAGCAAAAAGATGATCTCGCGGAGAGCCGAGAGAGCGTCGGGTTTCGCGAACGATAAAATTTCGCAAGCTTACGTGCGGGATGCGAAACGTCTTGGAATCGACTGTGCCCGAGGCACCCCGGCAACGTCGATTTTTACCCACGACCCACGTTTCCGACTTCGCCCGATGATGACTCCTAATTGCAAGAAACCCCGCACGCAACGCGTACCCGGAGCACGCACCGGAGAATACTCGCCACGTCCGCCCGCACACCGCTCCTCATGTGGGCGATTGTAAAATACTCGGGTGATTTTGCAACAAGGGAAAGTACACCACGTACCCGAATGCAGTCGATACTTCTTCAAGTATCTGGCGCGTAGCTGCTAATAAGCGGTCGTTTCAGGAAATATCAAAATTACGGTCGCTCTAAAGACAATAGCGTGTAAGTAGCGGATTTATTTGGTCGTAGCGGTCCGTCCGTACCCATAATCAGGTACGATAAACCCGGTTATAATTCATGCACGCGTAATTCCGTAACGTCGTGCCAGGGCGACGTCATGTCGTTGTTCTCCGAGATAATCCGCAAAACGCAACGGCCGCTCTGTAACCGATCAGAGAAATCGGCTTTCAATCGCTAATCAATTGAGCATGAAGCTACCAATCGCCGAGTCTCGAGAATTCACGGGCGGCTAGCGTGCGTTAAATTGGATTTGTTGCGGTGGGCGTGTCGGCACACCGCACTTTTGCATAACGAGAAACGAGAAGCCGGGACAGACGCCGCATACGCCAGATTGTGGTCTCTAAAGAACCCGAGCGCGGCCGATATAATGACGCGCGATGAATTCCAGCATTCTGGCAATCTCTCAAGCCATCAAGCGGCGAGCCATCGTGTGAGAGTGCTTTGCTCTCGGGACCGATTGTAGGCTAGTATGCCATGCACGCTGCGCTAGCCCGGCTTTCATTGCGAATAAATCGCGATCGAGACTTCCGCGACAGGAGACCGACTCGATTGAGCGTCCCGCCTCTCCGAGCATGAGGTATACTCGCTCCTAATAATCACGCACGCCCCCGTCGGGAATTATCCCCCTTTTCACCCTCTGATGCGAGTTACGTTTCTCGCAGGAGTTATCGGTTGCCGTCGATGTAACAGCGCGCGACTACTCGCGCGTTATTCTTTTCGTGCACGCAACACTGGCGCGCCGTGTAATTTCCGACATCGACCGCCAGCAGGAATACGCCGCGCGCGCACGCGGCCGATCATTACCGCAAATTGCAACAATGTGGCGAAGGAGCGAGCGGCCGATCTCGGCGAATCGCTGCGGGAATTGCGCTCGCGGCCCGGAAAAACTCACCCCCCTAGACAAAAACGATAGAAACGAATCGCGAGCGTCGGCACGAGCCGGAAAGGCCCATCTCCGAGCGCTTCGCGTCGAGGCTCGCGATGCCCCGCGTCGTTCGATCCGTGCGCGCCCGTATCGTGGATAACGTGGCGATGGACGCCCGTTCACATTCGCCTTCATTCACTGACGCGCTTACGCGTCATACGCGCCTGTTTTCCGCATTCGTGCGGCGCATTCGCACGCGCGCCGCGGCCGTTCACAGAGGCGGAACGAACACGGAGGAACGCAAGAGGAGCGGAGGAACGAGCGGGATGGCGCAAGGCGCATGCCAGTGCACCGCGCTCTCACGTTATGCCCGTGGAAGTCGTCGTGGAACATAGAGGCTGCTGAGTGCGAAGGACTCCTCGCGCGTACCAAAGCGCCGCAGACCACAATGTCCCTAAATCACGTCTCTTAATTGTTGAGCGTCGGTGGCTCGTCACAGCGGCGGCGTCGAGTTTCGTCGTGATAAATTCGCTGGGGTTCATTTCCCGCGACCGAGTCGTTAAGACAGCCGCCGTTCGCGGAGCGGACAGGGTGGTCGCTCGAGATGCCATCCCCTCTAATTTTTCGCCGACGACAAAAGTCCCACGAGCGATGGTTATCAGCGACGTAAGAGCGTAAAGTGTACTCCGTGAAAATTGGCGGTGGTTATACGGTGGTGTTGCACGGCGGATTTTAATGCGCCTAATCGCGACGCGGCTTGGAAAACTGTTGTCATCAGCACTCGTGCAGCGAGAGTTCCCGCGCAAGCGAAACTAGCACGTAACACCTCGCGATCTAATTTAATCCGTGAAGTAATCTTGCCTGAAAGGACGGATGCATAAATTTGGGGCTGCCACGAGCGCGAAACGTTTTACACCCTACCCTGAACGTGCTTTAATTTTCGCAGAGCGGACAAGATCGTGCTCTATCAACCGGTTATCATGTGATGAGCAGATATGTGTGTGTGTGTGTACGAGGCATCTAGTTACCCAACTCGTAATACCTATGTACTTTTACGTTCAGTAAAATCCGATGGCTAATTCGCTAAATCATAAACAGTATTATTTGCTACTTCCGGAGCGATGATTGCGCGCGCATTCGAAAGTATGTTACACTGCGCTCGCTGACGTTCACCAGTCAGCTCGATGTTCAGTTCGAAGAGAAAAATAACGAACAAATCGCGACCAAAATCAAAGGAGAAGGTCTATGTGCTTCTTCTGCCTTCGGTTAAGAACAAAAAGAGATCTGCGAGCATTTCTGAAGGAAGATGTGGCGGTGGGGCGAAAGTGTTTTGCATTACGTAATTAATGTACAACAACTGGTTACCCGTAATGGTACTGGTTACACGTAATTCCGGTGAACGATCGTGCACCGTGCTCGATGATTCTTGGAGATTGAATCAGACCCTGTTTGACAGGATTCGGTGACGCGAGTCTCCAACGTGGTTACGGTGCATCCGTAATGACACGCTATTGCACAATTTCATCACAAATGATTAATTGATGAAAACTGGAACTGCGTGAACACGGCTCTTTACTTCGTACATATTTCACCATGCATATTTAGGTAATCATCCTCGATTTATGAACATTAGATGTCTGCATATCTTTGTGTCCCTACGAGGATCGATATCTTTAATCCTGATGCTCGTGATTAACTGCAACGAGTGGTAAGGTTTTATTCCCTACTCGCTGCTGGGATCTAAGAAGTGATTCACGCAACCCTGAACCGTGGCATCGCTCGATCCGTAGTACGGAGAATTTTCAGCAAGAAGCCGACGCAATGCGACTCGCGGTAAGGATACCAGTAACGGAAACTATGGCCGGCAGCCGCTCGGGAGACAATGAAGGTCAGCCCGCGTAGGTCGCGTTCCTGACGTCTAGAGCGCGCGTCGGAAAGAAAAAGGAATTGACGGGAAATGCAGAAAGGCCTTAACTGGCCGTACCGTAGAATGCAGAGGAGACGTACGATGCTGCTACGCGTGGCTTATCGCTGACCAGTCCGTTTCTCGGCGCGGCTTGAAGCGGTAAATTCAATGGGAGCCTTGCGAGCGAGCGAGCGGGTGTGCGAGGCGACCGGATGGAAGGTGGAAGACCGGGAGAACGTATAAAAGAAGGTGGCCGGAGGGAAAGGAGAGGGTAGCGTTACATGGAAGGTGTAAACCAGGGCGGGAACGACAGATGCGACTCGCTGGCATCTCGTGGGCTGCCTCATGGAAATCCGGAGCCGACTCGATTCTTTGCCGCCGGGACCAGAGTTATGATCCGGCTCTTATGGGGCGCGCGAGCGTTGGCGGCGGGCCCCGTGTCTCGCGTGGGCCCTTCGCGCACGTCGGGTCCTCTTTTTTCTCTCTTTCTCTTGGCCGCCTCGTCTCCAACGGTAGCCGTTACCGCGTCGAGCGTCGCGTTGAAAATACAGGCCGCGTACGAGCGTCTCTCTCGCTGGTATCCTCTCGTGCCTTTAGAAGTGGTGCACGCCCATTGGCGTAGGACGTGCGAGGACGAGAGGCATTTGCGTTCCATCCCCGGTCGCACTCCTGTGCGCTTCCTCCTTCTGACTCCGGCGAGGAATCGAGTTCTCCCGCGAGCCCTCTCCGGTCTCGTGATAGATGCTCCGATACTTTATGTGCCGCTTAATTACCAGCCTATGTCTATACGGCCATAATTCATTTTTGCCGCGTAGCTTGGAAGTATGTCGAATACACACATACTCCTTGAGCAGCGTCTAATTTGCAACGATGAGTAAGTGGAGGGAGCACGAAATTGATCGTTACGTCGCAGCCTCGTTTAAGCGCCGCGATGTAAATCGTTATTCGTACAACGTTCGCGCGTGTCGTATATCTTCTATTCGAGGCCGCGCCGCACTATCCGAGTACGGCACTGCATCGCGTGTCATGTATCAGCCCGCTTGCGCCAATGAATACGAATACGCGAACGACGTTCCCGGCTCGTGTTCTCGGGTTCTAGACGAGTAGGTAGTCGACCGGCCGTATAGATGAGGTTACGGCGAAAGAATCCCTCGCTACTAATTCACAATCTATATGGCAGCGGAGGACAGATCCAGCTGCGTGAGATATGGCATGTCCGCGCGCCGGGGAGTGCCGCGCGACGCTCTCTTCGGCTAACGGCGGATTTACGAGAAAATTATCCTGCGGATGCTGATGCACCGCGATTTCCACGCACCAGTGGTACAACTCCTTTCGATGCTCTCGCCGATACAGATATCAGAGCGCAGATTCGCGTGCGATAACGCGCGACATGATCGCGCGGTAGCCGATTGTGCTTTCCGCTTCTGTCCGCTCGTTGTGTCTCCTCGCGCAATTAATTCGATGTTAATGTTAATGCTGCAGCAGCAAATGGTTATAACATCGTTACCAGGGTTTCTACAATTATCTGAGAAAAAAGTCGAGAAGAAAAGCAGTCATCCTGGCAGTATATCTGCACCAATCAATTTTTCCACCCGCCACATCGTGGCATCATTTTATGATAATGAGGCGAATCCAATTCCCTCTTTCGCCGCAATCTTCTCGGCGGTCGACTCAGATTAGCATAACCAAATGTGTTGGTTTACCCCGTTGGGAGTTAGTCAACGATAACCGATCTACATGCAACGTTTGACGGGCCGAAAGTCGATGAGGGAAACCGCTTTCGCCGATTTCACGCGGCGCGATCCAGACGGGAGATAGAATTAATCCAGACGAGGCTGTGTGTCAGCTGTGCGCTTGGAAAAATCCATGGAAAAGCCGGAAAATCGCGGCACGTCTCCTCGCGACGATAATGTCGACGTCGAGTGAGAGTGCATGCCCGTGAGATCGTCTCCTCGCAACTTTCTCAGTCGTTCCTCGTCTGTGTACTTCCAAACGAATTCGCACGCGAAACTCGTGGAACTCGTGCAGTAACTCTCGGGATTGCCGGTACACGTGCCAGATATACTGCGCTCATGGAAAACGGGTCCTAATACATTACCGAGGAGTCGACACCGATCCGTAATAGAAATTTTATCGTTACGCGATCGCTAATTAACAATTGCGGAAAGCGATTAACATTCCTCCGCTGATATCCGCGCGAATAACGTAACGGCTAAAAATATCTCATTCCCAGCCGCGTGCGGGGAGAGGCATTCATTCGAAAAGGGAGAGGGCGTAAAGCATGCAGTAGAAAGGCGAGGCAGGAGAAAAAGATAAATTGGTGAAATACGGCGGATCACGCTCACGTATCCGAGCGAAGGGGCTCGTAATTTTTGTCGTTCTGGCCCACAACGCGGTTGTGAGCCCGTGTACCTTCTCGAGAGCAGTGACCATAACTTGGGAGTACGATACCGACGTTTCGCGTGAAATATTACGCCTGATTAATGCGCACTTTCGCGCAATATTCCGCGTGGTCTCGATCGACATAATTAAAACTTAACATTGACGATCGATCGATCGTCCTCAGTGCGCTACGAGCAAGATATTTCACATTTTCTATGGGGATGCAAACGCAGAAGCTATCCCCATAAAAACTGTGAAATACCTTGGATCGCGCCCGTAAATATCAGCGTTGACTAAGATCGTGACACCAGGACGATCCACAGAGTTTCGACGGCGTCTTCGATCTTATTCATCGATTTCGCGAACCCGTGTAAACGCCGCGGCCGGATCTCACCGTGTGAGATGCGATCGGCGTCGATCGTGATTCAATCCCCACGTGATTTTTGCCCGCCCGGATTCCACCGCACCGTCGGCGGTGCGGTTACCCCTGCAGCGGGGGATCTAAAGGCGTGCGCGATCGGCAAAAAAGCGAGAAGAGCGGAGAAGAATATAACGCGAGACGCGCCGTAACGCGCAATCTATTCTTGCCGATTACGGTAGTAATTATCGCGAATAATCGACGAGCGTCCGGAATGTACAATATATCGCAGATATACAAGTGGTCCGGCGCAGGTGCGCTATCATGGCTCGCACTTCCATTTGTTGAACCAGAGATTACCCATCTACATATTTCTCCGCTGCCTCCTCCTCGGGACCGGCCGTATGTAGGTATCGGCAGCGCCCGAAACAAGAAAAACGAACACGCTCGCTCATATACCGATCGATCGATACCGAGAGATAATCCATTGTATTTCTCTAATTCGTTTCTCGGATCGCACGCCGCCAGTGTAATCGCGATCTCCGTCGGCTCGAAGGATCCAGCTGGCCAGATCGTTGACCCTGCTCCTAGACACGGAATCAATAATTCCGAAAGACTCTCTCGCGATTTCGTCGGCGATCGCGGATCGATCGATTTGTCAGTGACGCATCGCGCAGACTTTCGTAAGACACTTGTATGGCGAAACTTGTGAAACGCTAATGACACGAAATCACAGCGCGGACGCTATTATACCGGACGCATAGCGAAGCGATGAGCGCTCGATTCGACATGTCGATTTCTCTGGGTATCCGTGGATTCACTACGTTAAGACATAGGAGCGATGCGACGCGGTGTTTCTTGTGGTCCGTTACAGTTACACGGAGAGGCAGTTCACGGAGGAGGAGACATTGATCTACGCCTTCCGGCCAGTGTATGTTAAAAGCCGGGATAAATACTCGCCTCTGCTCGTGCCCGTGCAGAAGAGCGTGGCGCATTATCGTAAACCAGAAAAGAGAACGCTATCTAAATACTGGTGCATCTCGCGGTCCTGCGCGCTCCTTGACTCTTATCGTCTACGTTCTGCTCCGCGTGACTCACCTCCGCATCCGTCGCATTTTTATAGGGCCTCGTAGCGTGAAGCCCTTTCGGATGCGCGAGCGCATTCGGTTACACTGGCCGCATGTGAATTTTACGTGGTCGCATAATTGTGAGCGAACGATAATTTAATGCCGGGACGCAACGTTCGCGAAAGGTCACGTAATAACAGATGATTCAACATCCCTGAGGATGATCTCTCTTATTAATTCGATGCAAGCGAACTGTCGTGGAAGTTACCATTTGTACGATACTGCCGCTTGTACAGATCGGCATTATTGAAACAATCGAGCCGAGGTCTAACGTTATTAACGAGCCAACATTAGGGCGACACAGTTTGCACAGCGCAGCTGTGCTCTCGCGTGAATCTGCGTTTCGCATCTGCGGCTTAAGCAAGGGATTAAGCAATCCGGCTTGCGCGAATGGTTCGCGACGCATCCGGAAGACGCCGGGACGCAAACGGCACAAACGCTCGAAAACGGTCGGCTTGTCGCGCGGCATAGGTCGCTCGCAGAAACGTGGAAAGGCTCTCAAGCGAGAAGAATCTCGGGCCATTCGTTCCTCCCACGGTCGCGCATCGCGCACGTACCTTATCTGCTCGCGAGCGCGTCCGGAAAGAATCGGCGCAACACGCTACGCAGCAATGTAACGTTCGCGCGTTGCAAATGCGTAGTACCGCATGCGATTTCCTGGAGTAACGGCCCCCGCAACCGCGGCTTCTCGTGTATACCAGAAAAAGATAGATAGATAGATAGAGAGAGAGAGAGAGAGAGAGAGAGAGAGAGAGAGAGAGAGAGAATGGCGCGAGTCACTCCTGCTCTTGGACGTGATAAACACGAAAAAGAATCAAACGATTATCGGAGCGGTGAATCGGTACCTGGCGATTCGATACGCGGATTCCAGAAGCGAGCGAGGATTGCAGAAATGGAGAAACTGCACGCACAAAGAAGCATGCACGTATACATGGACTTTCGAGCAGCAATCCGTTGGCTTTGCGAGATTGTATAAAAAAATATTGATCTGATGATACTATTATTACTTTGTTCGCCGCGTCGATCTCATATCGATTTCATCACATCGTTTAACAACAGCCACCCGATTCGCGTTCCATCTGTTTCCAGTGGTCGTTTCATGATTTTGCAATGTGTAACAGGACTTGTAATCTTACGCGGTGTACAAGAAGAAAGTTGTTTCTGCAACCAGTTATTGAGGCTACCGAAGCCGATGGTCTATCTGTCCGTACGCACACTTCCTTATTCCGAATAATATGCGTGTAGCGTCACGGTGGCGTATTCTTGATAAACCACGTGAAGAGACAGAGCGCTTATTAACAAGCGGACAAATCGATTTGCCTCCTCGCGCGAGGAGCGCGCATAATGCCCCGCGCTTTCGCGCGTCAGTTAACCGCATCGGCCAGTATATAAATCCTGGCAGGAATAATATTGTTATGCCCCGAGCATGCGTCGATCATACAGCGCGTTACGCCATTGGCAACGCTCCCAGCATATAACCGAGGAACGAGGGAAATTGATTAATTAACGCGGAAAGAAGTCTTCCTAGGAGCACAACGAGCCGACCTTGCCGGCATCCGCTTTCCGACTAGGGCGGTTAATGGCCATAATTTAAGTATCGCACGGGGGTGCGCCGCGTTGCGGTGTACATGCGTCGCGGCAGAAACGGGGCAGCGGTCTCATCGCTCGAGCTCGAGCGCGCGCTAACGCATTTCGGGCTTATTAATCGACACGCAACGACACAGCGTGCGCTCGTGAAATCGATCGGCTCGGTCAGCGTGGGACTTCCGGATGACTGGAGAAAATGCGCGGTCACGCAACCAGACGCGTGTCTAGAGCGAGACCGCTATTACGTTGCCGTCACCCGCTGCGCGTCGCGGCTTAAATTACGTCGCGTCCGGGACGAAAAGGAGCCACGCGGACGCGGATGGGGCAAGGAGGCGCGGTAAGGGACGGGTGTGCGGACGCAAGGTGAATTTATTAATTGGAGGAACGGCCCCACCTCTTCGCCCTCGGGGATCTCCACTTCCTTATCAAGACAGAGAGGGAGCGAGAGAGAAGAAAGGAGGGAGAAAAGGAGGGAGAAAAGGAGAGAGAAAAGGAGTTATCGAGAATGAAGTATCGACCGATCGGTATCGCCCCGCTGCGTAACTATGGCTGGGAGTTATCGGAGCACTTGCGTGCTCCATCGCGTCAAGTCGTGCGGCTTGAAAAAAAAAAGACACGAATGGTACCTCCTACGGAGAACGGGCGCGCTTCTATATGGCGGACGGGGCCAATCAAAGAGAGCCGATTCTCCCTGGTGCAAGAAGAGTCGCCGGCGGGATCCTCGCTCTGTGGAGTGAGTTACGCGATACATCGGCGATCGCGACGAATCATTTATAAGCTAACTTGCGCGGGAGAGGACCTTATCGGCGCCGCGCATCGATCGCTGATACGCTCTTCCGCCGCGACACGCCGTCGTCACGACGACGGAATTCCTCTTATACACTTGGTATTTAACGGTGCATCGCGACTCCCATCGGATGCAATTAGCTAATTGCGTAAACAAGCGGTACGTAATTAGACGCAGGACACCGGCGTGACCTCGACTTCGCCGGCTACCACAGCGCGTGCATATGTCGGCACGAGCGAATAAAAGTCAAAGGCACGACAGCTCTGCGCGTTTGCGAGAATCCCGATTATTTCTTAGGATTCAAACATTTTCTGCGTATCCAGCGAATTCACATAAAATAATTATTTCCGGATTTTTACTTGAAAGCCGTCGGGAACGTTTCTTCGTCCGCGGCTGCGGACACACACACACACACACACACACACACGTTTGTCATATTAAATTTTTCTCAAGGAATATGTTTCTTTCCCGCCGCTAATCTACAATTCAAAGTCTCGAGATCCCACATCGCAGAGTCTCAAGGACGCAAGGGAATTTTTCGCAGGACCAATTTAGCAGGCACCTCGCGGTAATGAGCAGCTCGCCTATTCGCAACTCAGGCCTCTCAGGATCCCGAAGTTAGTTTGCTCGCTGGAGAGGATCAAGCGAACGAGTCGGTGCAGCGTGGGGCCCAGGGAGCCACGTGAGACTCCGCGGATCGGGGTCCGACGGGTAGTAGAAGGGACCTCGCACGACCGGAGAGAGAACCGGTCCTCCCTCGGCCCTCGTTCGACTTGACCGCCATTGGCGTAGACGCTCCGAGTGTGGGTGCCACACCGGAGGTACTCGAGGTCGCATTGTCCCCTTTGGCGAGGAGAGCCCTTCGTGCCGCGGGATTACGCACGAAGTTAATGTATCGCAATGCAATAACGTGGAATCGTCCGGCTAAAACGCGCCTTACGTTTCCGCCGCTGCCGATTCCAATGGCGTGGATAACGCGATGACGAGGAGACCTGCACGCGCACTGACCCGCATTCTACATTCAGCGGCGAAAGAAACTTTAATGCCGTCTGGGATCTTTAATACTTAAGTGTGTCAACTTGGCGTCCCATTGCCGAGTGTCGAGTGACTCTCAGTTTTGTTCTTGGCAATGCGCGAGGGAACGGGATAACGTAAAACGCGTACTCGTTGTACGCGGTACGTCCGCGGTATACGTATCGCGATCGTAACGGGGGTAGGGCGAAGCAATCCATCTTTACTTGATTGCAATCTGGTGCCGAGCGTACACGGAATACGCCTAATGCATGCATAATCGTGTGCAACAAGTGCAACCTCGTACGCGGAATCCAGCCACTTTTTCGCCGGTGGCCTTCCTTCCTGTGTGTGTCTCCTCCTCTTCGTCCGAGGTCGTTAACCCCCGGCCGTTTCGCGGGATACTCCTTATACGCGCGACCAAAAAAAGAAGAGAGAAAAAAGAAAGAAAAAAGGGAAAAAGAAGAGAGACTCGAGGTCTCCGTCCCACCCTGTAAGTGTCATTACATCGGTGCGTAGCGAGCGTGCAATCAATTACGACGCGCCGGTGTATTTCTTTCGCCTCGGGCTATCAGTCCCTATAAAGCACGGGCCCGTCGAGCGTTCGGCCGGCTCTCGCAATCGTAAAAATGCGACGCATGGAAGAAGGATCGCGTACCAGTACTCGCACAAATGACGATCCGGCCGATCGCATGCATCCCGGAGTGTCCCGGCACAATGTCGCGAATAAATAAGGCGGTCGCATTTGCATCCGCGCGAAAACGGCGGAACGCCGCGCCGGTCTCGCGTGTTAACTCGAGCTATCGCGAGTCCGCGATCGAAGCCGAGAGGGATCAGGGTTCAAACGGGTGACAACGGTAATTGAACCCGCCTACACACGCCACGGTGGAGATCGCGTCCGAGGTGTTCCTTGAGTAAGATGAACGTTCGCGGGCCGAGTGCCGTTAGCCCACCACCCTGCCATCGTCATCGCCGTCGTCGTTGTCGTCGTTGTGTCAACGGTTGTCAAGCGATCGCGACGAACCGCTCTCGTGTGCAGACACGTGTGCGTGTGTATAAGCACACGCACGTATGTACGTACATACATTATACGCACGTGGAAACGCGCGATCGGCAAGCGAATGCTCGCTCGTGTACACCCACCTGCGCGTCGCGGAGAGGTGAATCGCCCGCCCTGCTTGCGTATAATTCACACGGGGTGGGGGCTGGATACTGTTAACCGCTGTCAGCCGTTTCTCGGGGAAGACACCGTGCACGAGGAGCCCGCTCTCCTTCCGTCCTTTTTCTTTTCCGCCGTTGGCCGTTTAGATTTCAGATCACGACGCTCGCGAGACGATCTTCGGTCAACGAGAACTGATGCTCTGCAACGAGGACTGTGGAATCAGATACTATGATGCCTGGATGTCTCTTGATATTTGTGGATCATTGTAAGCGTTTTACGATATTGGATCATTGATACTCTTTGCGAGTAAAGGCAAGTTTCCGTGAAACATAACTCGCGTGATCAAATATTTTTACAATTATGATACTTAATGCGTGTAGTTTTAGTCATATTGTTCTACTATATTTATTGCTTCCGCTACGGAAAAAATGAACGCAGTTTTCGCGTTTATAGTAGACGTGGGAAAATCGAGATCTCTATCCTCCGCAAAGATATCTCTTGCGGAATTTGAGTGTGGTATACTCTCATACTGATACTTGGAGAAACCGAGGCAAGGGCGCAAGGGCGCAAGGGCGAGGCCTTTGTCCATCCGCAGGCAAGAAAGGGAGCAAGAACCTTACCCAGGATACGGCGTGAAGCGTTAACGGGCTACTTAGCTGCGAGCAATTAATAACTCGGGACCACAATAAATATCGCTTGTGTTCGTGACAAATTAATGTGCGTTCACCAGTACGCTCGAATCCTTGGTGTGTACGACGGGCTTAAACGGCCAATTACTAATTACAGATATCCAATGATCCGCGTAACGGTAACGCGGGACTCGGATAACGATTGCCCGGTGTACGTTGTAATTTAATTAACGGCGATTACATCGCTCACATCATTGATTTATACCGAGCCGACGAGATCGCGCGCGGCGAAATCAGTCGCCGCGCGGATCGCGTTTACGCCTTCCACGCCACTTTCTCCGCGGGTGTAACGCACCGGGTGCGACGTGCTTACATCTTCTTAACCGCCGCGCCAATTAGCGTTATCCGCGCAAGCATGGAGAACGAAAAACGCGAATCGACTCGAAGTAAGGGAAATGATCTTGCCATAGATGGCTTCCTCGCCCGTCTTTCGACAACGTCGACCATGACGACGACAACGACGACGACGTGAGATAAACGACGGTCGTCGAAGCTACTTTTCTGTACAGCGCACGACGCGATACGCACCCTGTGCTGCCAATCAAAGTGTCAACGCTATCTGTGACGAACACTTCGAAGAGAGCATCGGCCTCCGCATATCCGTCCTTCCTTCTCTCTCTTTCCTCCTTCCTTCTTTCTCTCTCGACGAACCAAGCAGCCGTCGTAAACAGCAGCATACCGTGATTCGCAAACGACCACCACGCGCCCCGAGGTTCGCACGTTAATTGAATAATTTGCATCTCACCTGTTCGCTTCCGGGAGGAGCGCAGGTGTGACGGCAAGAGGTCAAGGAGAGTCCTGCTCGGTACGCTCCTAAGGAAGAATCTAATCTCTTTTGTCCTAAAGCGAGGAACGTGAACAACGCTCGAGCCGCGCGCATCCCGGAGACCAGGCGGATGTTAGGATGACCGTGCGACTCCATGGAGAGCAAATTACACGTTTCACCAGGCGAAATACTGAAATTCCGTAAACGAAATAAACGATCCTGATTGCTAGAGCAAGCTAGCAGTTATGTGCGTGCGAGCGTCTTATCGGTCGCAAATGATCGCGGATTCCGATTGCCAGCGTAATTGTCGTGCTCGTGGAGGAGCCTCGGCCGTTCCTAGGAATGAAATAATCGTAAATACGGTTTCTACCGAGTGTCAAAAATGAGGCTTGCACGAGCTCGACGCGGGACGTGCGCTCGTTGTTCAGGAATTTCACCTAGGCAGAAGTACCACCCCGCAAGTATCGAGAGAGACCGGTTATTGCTCGACATTCCTAACCGTCGGCCAGATGTCATCGGCTAAGGCTGCCTTATGGAAAAAGGCAATCGGAGTACATCGACTTTAATAGGACGGTATTGATTTCAGCCGCCAAATACCTCGTTGGCGAACCACCTGGCTATCGGATCTCGCGAACGTTTACGAGATCCGCTTTCGAACAAAAATTGCTCGAGTGCCGATATAAAGTGAGACGTTGAAACAATTTGTGTGGAAAGACGTCGAAGACGGAAATAGCAGAAATAGCGAGAGGAGTAGAAATATGGGATGAAAATGAAATCATCAAATAAAATCAGGAAAGAGTTCGTAAAGGCTTAGAAAAAACGAATAAACAATTATTCAGTAATTATTAAAAGCGTTGTGTTTTATTACTTTATTAATTAAATGGAATTTGAAGCGATTGGGGATACGTCGTGTTAAACATTTAAAAATTTTTACACGTGGAATTGACGATACATCAATTGTTATAGACATCAACCAGGTTACGAGTAGGTTACGGGGTTATGCGCCATGCTTTCAAAAAGCTGCTGTCTCCGTGCAGGTTCAGGAATTTGTATCACTTCTGTATGTCTCTTTCTCGCTTCGGTACGAAGCCTTTCGGGCCTTGTACGGCCAGAGCCGTCAAAAGAAGCAATCCATCAAGAGGCGATGACATTCAGGCCGTATGAGGCGACGACACTTCTCTCGTCGGCTCGACAAGGTGCGACACGTGGTGCTCCAGAAATCCAGTCCGATCATTACTGTTGCATCGGCTTGCATCGTGCAAGTAACACTTTCGCCCGTTTAAGAGCTGCTGAAGAGTAATAATGTATAATGCAATAATAGCCTGTTGCTGTTATACGATATACATTCATCTAGTAACAATACCGGCGGATTATCAAAGTGTTGCGTCGAGTTGCTTGGCATCAACGTGTCACATCGCTACAAGGATACAAGAGATACTTGATGAGCATTTCGAGTCGAGACTTTTTAAATGTCGTAAATGTTCACATGGTTAAACAGTGATTTGTTGAGGGATATCAACAGGTACGTAAGCGTGCGACGCAGCTGCATGCTCCGTTTCCAATCGTCAAGTATGGGGAATCGGTCCGACTGGTCTTTCACGGAGGAATGCGAGCGAGATACTTCCACTCTCGTTCGATATCTAGTTCATCGATCGTGGCTGGATGCATAGGCGATCGGCGAGCTTCGTTAACCGCTATCCGCTTCGTCCGTCCGCGAAAACGAAAAAGACTCGCGCAGGAGAAATCGCGCCGATCTCTCATTCCCCACGGGACAAAACGCGCTCGACGTGAGGAAGAAAGGTCCGTCCCTTGAGTGACTCGGTTCCTGTCGCGGGTAATACACACAAGACGAACAGGCAGACCAGCGGAATACCTGCGACCAACGCACCTGCACGACACAGGCTTGGCATAATCGATGCACGGGAAGGCAGGCCGGTTATAGCAGCCACCGGTACAACGCCGGTACAGGATTAATCGAGCGTTTCCATCGTCCTTCCTGCGACAATGAACTTGTACTTTTACCGCGGGAGTGCGATCGTCCTGTGTGTTTGCGCGCGGATCGGCACTGCAAATTTGCGGAGCGTTGCAAACAGGCAGGCGCGAGGGCGTGCAAAAAGCACTGCCGCCCGTAGCTTATTTGTTGCAGGCGCAAAAACTCGATCTCGCCAGATCAAGATGATCAGAACTTAAGCGGCGTTCCGTCATAATTTATTTCCGAAGGATCGTCCCGATCGGTCAGCTGATAAGCTCGGAATAATTTGTAATGTATATATACCATAGATGGAGACGAGGACGGAGACGGAGCGCATATCCGGCGCATGGAAATTTGCAATTAGGAGATTACTGCCGCGGCAGGAAGAGGAAGGGGTGGATAGGGCGGGAGAAGGTTTAGCGGGTCCACGGCGATGCTGAAATAATGATTAGCGCTGAAAAGAACGCTATCGGGGAGCCGCGCGTCCGGGAGCTTTCCATTAAAATCGCCGCAAAGAGTCGCTCGCCGTAATTTCACGTCGTTTCTTGCGGCTATCGTCGGATCTACCCGCGGAGAGCGGTGTGTGTACGCCACTACTTCAAGGTCCGCGGCGTAAAGGCGGGTTTTGCGCTCCTTTACGACGATATACGCCATACACTAATAACTCACGGTCGAACTATCAGATACGTATACACACTCGGGCGAGTGCGCGCGAGCGCGCGGCACTTTTCTCTCTTTGTTCCACTCATCCGTTCCCCCTTGGAACTCCTATCTTCCCGGGGAAGTTGCCGGTCTCATTGTTGCTCGCTCTCCCGACGATTCGCTCGCGCGAGAATGAACGGCGATTTATCGCGGCGATGGGAGCGAGCCCTGCAGCCCGCAGGACCTTCTTTTTCGCGGCAGGACGCCGACCTAAAAGAAGGAACGACGAGAAACGGAGTACGAGGGGGCGGAGGAGAAGGGGGACAACGAAGGGAGATGGGGTGCCGCACGGAGCACGAAGATAAATACTTATTCCCGCGACTTTATCACCGACAGGTACGTGCGATGCGTGTGTGCGCATTCGTGGCCGCGCGCGCGAGCATAACTCGCGTTACCATCGACGAGAAGAGGAGGGAAACAGGTCGGTTGAAAGGGAGGCCCGAGGGGGACAACGGGGGGGGGGGGGGGGGGGCATCAGACTGCTGACCCAGCAGAAATATTTGGCAGAACGTTTGACCCGAGGCAAGATCCGCCCGACGAGCCCCTCGTCCCGAGATGAATCGGGGTTTGATTGCGTGTAAAGTCGCCTTAAACGAAACGATATGAAATTTCAGCGCGGCCGGACACGCACGACCGTTTGCGTATTATTATTGACGAAGCGGGTCATTGGCACGCTGCACGTGCCGGTTTAATGCTCCGGATGTTATTGCATTTTGCATACGGCTCTCGGTGCGTGAAGAGAGCCTGCTGACGGTCTCTCTACTCATGGTTCCGTGTACGGTGCATTGTTCTACCGTATTCAGAGAAAGTTGTAACCTTTCGTTCTTAAAAGGATGTCCTGTCTCATCCGCTGCTGTCCGCATAAGTTTATCAGTTTAGATTGATCTAAACTGATAAAAGAAAGGATTTATTAACAAATCGTGTACATTAATATTATTAATATCCATTAATATGTATCTCCAATTAATCCAATTAATTCCAATTAAGTCCAATTAATATAGATTACTGTCAGACTTAATTTTAAACAATTTTGATATTTATTTTCGTGATGTATAAAATATGGATGTAATAGCAGAATCACCTTGTACTTATAACGTCATGGAAGCTTGTAATAATTTATTCGTCGCAAAAGTGTCATCGTTTCTTGCTAGTCGCGTGATTATACGCTACGCATGGTTGCATGCTGCGTTTCTCATAGTAGTCGTGAATTACCAGCAACCGTTCGACAACCGGTGAAACTTGGGTAAATGATATAAGTATGTTGGCATAGCACATCCTCGTTAATCGATCGATTGATCAAAGATACGCCCACGCATAAGTTGTATTAGCTCGCGCAGAAAAACACGCGCGTTTCGTACTTTCTCTCCAATAGCACTCTCTGATGTAGCGTTTCGCAAAGTCGTTATAAGATTCCCAAGAAGTTACAGGCAACGGTGGAGATATACGACGCCGCATACTAATTATATCAACGCGCGTGATTAATATAACGGATGAATATCGGTATGAGCGTCTGGAATCGATTATTACCGTTATCGATACGACGCGAGTTTCTTTTATAAAATATGCGAAAGGATCACAGATCGTTCGCGGGATCTTTGACCTGCTTCGATTATTGGAGATCTACAAGACTGAATACATGATTTACATTAGCCAATTATGAGTTTCGCGAGCGTCACGAAATAAATAACATTAATCATCGTGTACGGTAAAATAAGATAGAATTTATTAATATCCTAAAATATGAATAATGTGTTAAAATATTCCCTCATTTACGCATAAAGTGTTGAATTAAATACTTGAATAAAAGTGCATTGGGAGAAAAAGACTTAAATAAGGGAACCTAATGAGACCTAGTTTAGCAAAAAGATTGAGAATGGGAAGAATGGAGGAGAACCGTGTGCACGCATACGCGATATTCCATAAAATAAGTAGCCGACATTCTCCGTGGAACGACATCTGTTCTTGGCTATGTTCCGCGTTCCCTTCGCGAGGGAACCGCGGCGCGTTTTATCCGCGCTTACTCGCCGGTAATTGCGATCGATACCACCTTGTCCGCGGCCTCGTCTTCGTTGTCGTCGTCTTCGAAATTAAACGGCCGAGCGTTTCTTTCGTCGAGGACGAGGCAGACCAGTGCGGAGTGTAACCGTAAGGGCGTCTGAAAAACTCGATCCCGGTATGCACGCGGCATGCAACGGGGACGAATTAAATAGCTAAAAGATTAACCGCACGTGCATCGAACGTGAAACAAAAACTTGATATATATCTT
This sequence comes from Ooceraea biroi, assembly GCF_003672135.1. Taxonomy (NCBI): domain Eukaryota; kingdom Metazoa; phylum Arthropoda; class Insecta; order Hymenoptera; family Formicidae; genus Ooceraea; species Ooceraea biroi. The sequence goes on from NC_039506.1 coordinate 8,713,255, forward strand.
TTTAAGAAGTACTGCAGACACTGGTATCAAAAGTGCTTTCCTTCAAATGTCGAAAAACTTTTTGTATGTAACGATTAAATCGATCATTTTTAGCGATTTCATCTGTGAAACGATATAATAAAGAAATCATTAAACACTTTGGCTGTTTTATTTGATTTTTTAATGTCTATGTGAAGAATCGGTCAAAATTTTCGATTTGTTATAGATTTATTCATAACTTTTGAAGATATCTGATTCTAACATATAGTTTTTAAAAATATTTACCATCAATACTTTACTGAAGTAAAATTTCTCTTTCTCAAGCATATATATCAATTCTTCATTTAAGTTCTCTCAAACAAAAAGTTGATTTTCTGAGCAACGGAAATGCCCGCTTTTGTGATTCGATATAGCACACCGAGGTTTTTACAACATCTCCCTGGACCGCTTTGGAGGCAGCCGTGCGACGAGGCTTGCAATCACGACATGAGAACAAACTCGGATATAAACGTGCAGGTGTGGCCAGACACTCGCAACGAGCAATCATGCGTTATTAAATGGATTGGAGAGGGGAATACGAGTTTGCAGCATTACAAAGAAGCTCCTCTACGGACTCGTATTTAATCCTGTTCATTGAATGTTTTGCGCGTAAAAGGCAGTAATCATTTCGCGAGAGTAAAATGATTTACGTGCACCTAGCGATGACGTGGGCTACGATATTAAATTTAGCGACGTAGCGAGATCGGATCATCGTCGAAAATAAAAGATACCTGGATCCACGTGAGCGATCATCTCGGAAACACAATCTCGCGACGAGATATCGGCAGTTAAGGGAATTAGATAGGCGTGAAAGCACGTTACACGGGGACGGCCGGTGCGGAATATTAATAATTTCATTCGTCCCGTTAGTCGGGCGCTAATTAGTACGCCGTAAATAAACGCGCAGGGAATGCGCCGAGTGCTTGCTAGCGGGTCGTCAGCAAAAATCACATTCTTCCCACACCGAAGTTAGGGGCTTGCCGCCACGGCGACGAGATCGGCATTGACCTTTACCATCGCGCTTCGCGCTCCTGCCTCCCTCCGCGCGCGCCGGAACGATGAATGAAATGATACCGACCATTAATCGTCGCGTCGTCGTTTCCACGAAGGAACGCGCGGCTCGGCGCGCCGAGCTATGCTGATTTCAATTAATTCCGAGACATTCCGCGTTTTTCCCTCCTCGTCGCAGGAACGGAACCGACGCGAGGACGCAGGACTCGCGGCGAGCTTTCCGTGTCTAGAGAGAAGTAAAGAAAAAGAGCTAGCGAAGGAAAAGCTAGTTAGAAATAGAATTGAAGTTTACAATGCGGTACGCGGATAGCTCCGAGTCATCGAATCGAGGCTATCTTCATGCGGCACCACGATATCCTCGGGATAATCCACGAGAATATACGGGGGTGTGTGCAGTACCATATGAAACGCTTTATAATTGAAGACTTTCACGCGCATAATAATAATTGACGTAATGGAGCGAAGAATTACGATATTGAGATGTGTGCCACGTACGTCTTCGGGCTGCAAGTAATATATTAATGCGGCGCGCCGCGTTCTGCTTAATGAACGGTAATTACGCAAACAAGAGAATAGGCGATCACGTTGATAAGAAACTCGGGATTGAGTTAGCGCGAGCGTCACGGCTTATTAACATTTATCAAGCATGTTCTCGCGGGATGCTATCGCGATTGCAATTGAAGCGGGGATTGTACTACACGTTCGCGATTTTTTCCCAATCCGACCCGCAATGATCGCGAGATGTGAAGCCTGTTAAGTGAAAAAACCCGTTAGCACGAAATAAACCCGGAGAGTAGCGGCGGTCTCCATTACAGCGCTCGGAATTGCCGATATAACGTACTCGTGAAATTTCATCACGTCGTATTTCATGAGAAATTATTTTCAAAATTAGGCGCAGCTCGCTTGAATCTGGTCCCCAGTGTGCTCAGAGATATCGATGTACCACAGCTTGATTCTACCTAACATAAGTGCAGTTCCATATTTAGATTCCGGCAACGATACGGGTGTGCTACATTGACCGGCACAGCCTCATGAATCTTTGCTCGATCGAACGGCAACAATCTCGCATGACCAGAACGAATATGATCACCGACGACGCTTTCGACTGGTCCACGATCGCGTGACGGCCCATAAAAATGGTCGAATTAAACAATCCAATGTGGGACATGGACAGCCGCAAATTCGCAGCCGGGTCGCGATTGTGCCGTTGATATCGAGGGGAACACTCACGTTTCGAGCGTGTACAAGAGCACGTATGGCTTCCGAGGTCCTAAAGAATCAAGCGCCATTGTCCGCGGAGTTCCGATCGGCCGAGTAAACCACCTTCGGCTTCGATCATTCGATCGAATCGTGGGCGAACTACGTCCGATATGTTATAGGCGCATATTTATGTGCCACCATAGCCGTGCGCAATGCATCGGTTTTATTATTTGGCCTACGTCGAGATTCGCCATTCAAGGTTCCACGAGAGCAGCACGCGCGAATCGTAAACTCTCGAGCACTCCACTCGCGCGCTTGCACGCGCGAGAGAAGTATAACCCGGGGAAGATATTTATATGCGAGCTCTTTGTCACGGCGCAGCAACAAAATCACACACGCCACAGCGACAAGGACGACTCCCGTGCTTTCTCTGTAAAGCCTCGTGGTATCGTGAAGAGAAAGAATCCCCCTTGGAAGAGGGGAGGGCTCTGATCTCTCGCTTCTTTCCCCTTGTGCGCGCGCGTGATCGAGAAAGAGAAAAACGATGGCCATAAACTTCCCGGTGGTTGATACAACCGCGCGATACTTCTGTCGTTACACGTACGCGGGCGACCTCTACTTTTCAATGTGTGCGCGTGTGTGAATCACGTCGTAATTAAGACAGCAAGAAAATATACTGGCCGCTAAAGTGCAAAGGATGCAGGAAGGTATACACGCCACGTGGGTGGAAGCGTCGTATCACACGAAGAGGACCGTATGAATAACAGCGTCGCGATACTGTTGACCAGCGTGGAAGACTTAACTGAGAGAGCCCAACCAAGGCGGTTTGGGATGTGCTTTGTCCACGTATCGTCGTGCCACTTAGCTCGCCAAGAAAATATCGCCGAAGAAACTCGTCGAGTGAGAGCGACTGAGATGACGATGTATAATTCGTACAAAAGTGTAATAACAATCATGGCAAAAATATCTCTCTTGAACCGATAATTTATATACAATTACATCTTCGTCGATCGAAAAGCGATCATGATTATTATACATACATATATCTTTTTATCTCCTCGCGAAGTTGAGCATCGCGTGGCACGTTAGCGGCGAAAATAGCGCATTGCATGCGTTGAAGTCTCCGGATCGCCGCCACAAGTTTCAAGCGCAGCAACAACATGAATAAAGTCAAACGTATAAAACTATTATGGACATGCTGAATATATCAGTCACATGTTTATAATATAATATATAATTTTTATATTACCTTAATCATGTTCTTATTTAATGAGAAATAATATTTTTCCATTCGGAAAATATTTTTGGAGATATTTTATACTTTGTTAAAAGTGATTTAAATGTCCGATTTAATTAATACTATCACGATATAAACAGTCACACTAGCCGAATATATGTGTTATAGGAATATAGGAGTTGCGACATCATAAAATCCAGGTCACTAACGATCTAATGTGATGATGTAACAATAAAGACTAATAGGGTCACGCTGTCACGATCACAATTGCGATCGCATTTAATATCACGTGAAAATGGGCCATTAAAATGCAAGCGCGCTTCGAGCGTCCGCGTTTATACCGGTAACTGTATTTATGGGACTTCTCTCGGAGGATAATTGAAAGAGACGCAATTCACAGCGGACTGACGTAAGGGGCCTCGATTCTACATCAGGAGAGATTACGGCTCGTATTCTTCGCTACCTTATATGTAAGTAGGTATCCGCGTGGTAGTCGACAGTATGGAATAATCGTAAAACCGAAAGTAGAAAGAGAGACAGAGAGAGAAAGACTTATCAATCCCTGAGGGGAGAAACGGATTCGCGATCTTTCGAACCTCTGCACTGGATTATCTTGTTAATGTAAGACAATAGTATACGTTATACCGGATTCTTCGATTTGTCGAGTATTATCAGCGATATGTTCATCTTATATAAATAAAAATTTGAAATAATAATATATATACAGCGCCATGAATATTCAGCAACATAAAGATACATTAATCTTGAACGCACTCGGATGGTGTGCGTCACGTTAATGTGTCTATGCAAATGCGGATGCTTTTTATGTTGTCAATACTGATATCTCAATAAGCAATTTGTAAAAACATGATTTGAATAAATATGAAAACTTTATTATCGAGATTATCTTTGCGCTTTCAGACTTTTTTTATCCTTACTCAACTAGAACTGGAAATGTTAGCGTACCGCAGAACCGGAGACGGGGCTTCCGGTGTTATCAGCTGAAAGAGAGTGAAAATGAAATTCGCCACGCGCACGTTCCCTTTCTTTTATCTCGCTTTCCTCTAAATGGCCCGTGCTTTGCGTACGGCCGCGGAGAACAAGGTGTTTGCGTTTTACCTTCGTCGTCAAAAGAGAAATGTGGATTATAGGGTCGCGGGCAGTAAATGAGCTTCAAGGCCGGTTTCGTGAACGCATTTAAATGTTAAGTGTACGCCGCTCTTTCTCCTCGCGTGGCACAAAAGAAGCTGTGCGATGGTGAAATATTTAAACAAGCCGGATTCCACCGTCCGCTCCCCGCTCCGATCTTGTCAATGATTCATTGTACCGGTTTATCTCGCTTTATGGCAACCTTTAGGGAAGAGCAATGAGAATTAGCTTCTGTCACCTAGTGACACCAATCTTCAGCCATGTTTTTGAGGCCAGGTGTTGCTTGCGACACTTGCCGCGATATTCTCAGAATTTCAACCGAAGAACTGGACTATGCACCTTGCAGCGAGCGGATAACAGATGACGATACCGTATACCGTGCTAAATCCCACGGCAAGGAAAACGAAGAGAGACTGCAGCTGGGAGGGAAAGCTAATCTTGCGCACTGATCTTGATTTTATAATCTAGAATTAACGGAATTCGCTTTGCCAATAAAAGAGATCCATAGTTAGGAGACACGAATGATAGTAAGACGTTCGACATACTTGGATAGTAGTGCACGATATAAAATATGCAAACGTATCTAATCTGAAACTATGTAAGACTAATCTAGCGCATAAATTTTCGAATAATATTACACGGTTGTACAATTGAACGAGCTTGTATGCGAAAAAAACAAGCAAACCAGATGAACAACATCGCAATTTGCATTCCATATCTTAATTATCTCGCATAATTCGCGGTAACATTTTATTCACGTTACGAGTTCACGTTTGATTAAGACAAAGATCAATTTTGTCATCTCATAAACCACCGGAATGCCTCGATTTTCGTGTGTGTGAAGCTGGCGTATCATTTCGCGGAAAATCATTAATTATTGAGAGTTCTGGCTACCTTTTTAATAGTTCTAGAGTTCCTGATAGGTTATAACCTATGACCTATGTTTATAAACACATAGTTCTGGCCATTAAAGCGAAAAAATCGCATAGTGCAAAGTGAGACGCCAACTTCACGCAGCGTCTCACTTTGTCCTGCGACAGTTTCCGCCATAATTCCGGCTAGATTTTAAAAGATCTACAGTTCTACATGAGTTCTAGAAAGAGTTCTAGCGAAAAACATTTTTTTTCATCTTTTTATAATTATTAAAGCTAAAAAATGTTTAAGGGAATGACGACTGGTTAATTTCAGAGAGTTCTGTGCTTTATGAAATATTTCTCGTGTAGTTCTGAACATATTTAACCATTTTCCAAATAGTTCTGAATGCAAACATTAACAATTATTTAATAAAAAATTTTTATCGTCCGAGAAAGACGTATCTACGGAGATATATGTGAGACGCTGGTCGATTTTCGAGAGTTCTGGCTTTCCTAAAATACTTTTCGTATAGTTCCGCACGTACTTATGATTTTCCTACAGAGTGCTATACGCTAGCGACATTGCACAAGCCAGAACTCTGACATTTCGGCCAAGCGTCTCACTGGTAAAGTCGAAAACGTCCACTCTTCGGGTAAAATAATTTTTTTAAAAATTTTCTAATCGTTCCTGTCAGAACTCTTTGGAAAGGCATTGTACATGTCCCGAACTATACGAGAACTGTTTTAGAATAAGCAGAACTCTCGAAAATCAACCAGCGTCTCACTGGTAAAGTCGAAAACGTCCACTCTTTGGGCAAAGTAATTTTTTAAAAAATTTTCTAATCGTTGTTCCTGTCAGAATTCTTTGGAAAGGCATTGTATATGTCCGGAACTATACGAGAACTGTTTTAGAATAAGCAGAACTCTCGATAATCGACCAGCGTCTCACTGGTAAAGTCGAAAACGTCCACTCTTTGGACGAAATAATTTAAAAAAAAATTTTCTAATTGTTGTTCCTATCAGAACTGTTTGGAAAGGCATTTTACATGTCCGGAACTATACGAACTGTTTTAGAATAAGCAGAACTCTCAAAAATCGACCAGCGTCTCGCATATATCTCCTTAGATACGTCTTTCTCGTACAATAAAAATTTTTTATTAAATAATTGCTAATATTTGCGGTCGGAACTCTTTGGAATATTGTTAAATACGTTCAGAACTACACGAGAAATATTTTAGTCTTCACAGAACTCTCGAAAATCGACCAGCGTCTCACATATATCTCCGTAGATACGTCTTTCTTGGACGATAAAAATTTTTTATTAAATAATTGTTAATATTTGCATTCAGAACTCTTTGGAAAATGGTTAAATATGTTCAGAACTACACGAGAAATATTTCATAAAGCACAGAATTCTCTGAAAGTAACCAGTCGTCATTCCCTTAAACATTTTTTAGCTTTAATAATTATAAAAAGATGAAAAAAAATGTTTTTCGCTAGAACTCTTTCTAGAACTCATGTAGAACTGTAGATCTTTTAAAATCTAGCCGGAATTATGGCGGAAACTGTCGCAGGACAAAGTGAGACGCTGCGTGAAGTTGGCGTCTCACTTTGCACTATGCGATTTTTTCGCTTTAATGGCCAGAACTATGTGTTTAACCTATCAGGAACTCTAGAACTATTAAAAAGGGAGCCAGAACTCTCAATAATTAATGATTTTCCGCGAAATGATACGCCAGCTTCACACAAACTCAATTGTCCTTCCAAGTTTTCTTCCACTTTTCTCTCGTTGTAACGTCGTGCAGACGCGCGAAGAGACCGCAACGAGCGTGTGCAGTTAGCGAATTCCTCGGAGTCCGCGATGTGACGATACCACTGGTCTCACACACGGAAGCGGGGAATGTGAACGTCGCAGTAAATTGACGCGGAACGTCGCGGACGCGCGAGGGCTCGTCTTTCCGGGAGGTCAGCGAAACCGTGAAGAAGCCGGAAATGCGGGTTTCTTGCGCTGGATGCGGACGTGTACTTGAGCACCCGATGCACGGCAAAGGTGCACGATCAGAGGACGGCAGGGTCGCGTCTGAAGCCTGATATCTTCGGGATTGGCAAGCTGGCCAATCGATCGAGCGCGATCGCGACGTCCGATCGATTAAGGCATACCTCGCGTGCTTGAACGCTCGCTGCACGCGACGTTCATTGCTCTTCGGGTTCATTCGGTGCGACGTCTGAAGGCTGAGCGTCTCCTCCGCTCCGAGAAAGTACATCAAGACATCTGGTACATTCCGACCTTTGTGTGACCATCCGATCGCAGTTCGGAACGATACATCGATATTCCTCCGTTGGCGATGGTGTAATTTTTGCATGCGAGGAACATTTGAATAGATTCGTTTCAAACGATCAAACATCGCAAGCTGACTTAAAACGAAAGATGAAGGAAAGATGATATTTTCTTCAAATTTGGAAAATTATATAAAGAGTGTTCGATGTTTAAAAAAGTTTTTGCAAAGTTTGACATTTTTCCCAGAACGATGTGCTTCTTTTTTCCTGGCACTTTCTGTCGCGTAATGATGTCCTTGAATAGTGTCCGCATCAGCTTCCACATCAGCTTCCACATCCTGTTACGCACACTTTTCATGCCTACGGCAAGATTAAAGATATTGCTTCATTATCAAGAGTATCTTCTTGCGATCGCCGAGTTACTCTCAATTGTAGAAGGTAGTCGATGTGGGTAATCCGCTCTCTCCGTGCTCGCGTTCCACGTAAGTCATGGGTGTATGTTCCTCGTATATCCGCTATCAGCTCCATATTCTAATGAAGATCGCCGTACGCGAGTCGCGAAGAATCTACGAGTACATCGATGTTAGCGGGGATAGGAATCCGCAGCTACATGAGTCGCTTCGTAATTGCTATAAACAACCGTGTCCAGCCGGACGTTTTCCACGTTTCTGGAATGGTAGCGCGGGAGATAAGTGAATAGTAGAGGCGAGTAAATTAGCTCTCTCATAATGGAGTCGGTGTGTATATGTGCCGAGCTAATAACGCATCTGCGCGGTCGTCCCACTATCCTACGACGCTCCGCTTTTCGTAGTGACGCTGCACCGCCGCCAGCCAGGAAGAAAACCTCTCCCGTTAATTAGCCCGCCATTAATTTCACGGAGATTCCGCCCAGCCGATAGAGCGGGCAATCGCGCTCTAACGAGTGAACGCTGCTCCCGCGGATTTCGTAGAGCGAGCACTCCATCGCGCGTTTCGTTGAAGCGCCCGACTTTACAAGCTGCAAGAAACTGTGGCGGCGTCTTTCTCGCAACTTTATATGCCCCTCTGAGATTCACGCTCTTGTCCGGCTTTTATACCGAGCGGAACCATAGAATGGGACCATAAAAGATGAATTGACAATCGTCTTTTGTATAAAAAAACAAAACGAAAAAAACATATATTTATTACATAAGAATGTATTTAAAAACGATACTTTTTATACCTTTTAAAATTATATTTCTCCTTTGTAATTTATTCCGTTTTATACCATCATGTTTTTTCGCTTTTGACACAGCACTTGGAATTTCGAAAGTAAAGTGAACAAGCAGACGAGCAGACGAATGATTTATTCTTCCATTTAAGGAACAAATAACAATTTTTATTTTCGACGTTATTTCGCGACATGTGCGCAACGATGTGCAAGCGCATAACTTGTGCACAATGATATTGCCACACGTATGTGATAACATTTGTGCACCATCAGTTTCGAAATAATTTTCAATTACTTGTGCATTAATTAAGCAAACAAAGAAACGTGTATGAATAAATCCGGCCTAACTACGAGGAACATACAGAGACTGTGAAATCTCGGAAATCGTTGCCACACTCCGGTGTGTCACGGTGAGATCCGCCACACAAAGAAACACTGGATGCATCCAAGAACGAGCACGGCTTGCGTCGCTTCGCTTAAGCGTTCCCACGTGTTACTGGGTCACTATACTTTTTAAAAGCGAGTACCGTATATTCACCTCAACAACCTCTACGGGTAATCTGAAATCTTCAGGGCCGCCGCACGATAGAGTCGCTAACTTGTTAGCGCCTGACTTAGCCCTCTTCCGAAGCGAACTGGGAATTAGTAGTGTAACCGGTTGCACGCGGTGAAACCTGGAGAACTCGTGGAAAGAAAGAAAGAAAAAAGGGGGAAAAAGGAAAATAAAGAAGAAAAATGCCGCGCGCAGAGTTCGAACGGCGCTAATCGGTACGGTAAGAGTAATATCCATTAGTAGTCCCCTACAATTCAAAGGCTACCGACAGCCTCTCGACGCTTTTATTCCCGCGAAAAAATTCACGCCTTTGCGCACCGTGCAATTATCTACTTACGGACAGTACACTTGCGCGACCGGCAACACTTGCATCTACTTGCCAGCTATAATTACATGGCTGAAAGGCAATTCGCTGCCAAGAGGCAACCAGCGCACCAGCGTTTTACGGGTAATTAACATTCGTCTCTATCGGGGCGGACTGTCGGTCGGTTGGTCGGTCGGTCGGTCGGTCGGTCAACGTGCGAGACAGGCAACCTTCATTCCTCCAATGCAACGTCTCCGTGGACGGTGGACGCAAACCTCGCGAAAGTTCGCACTCGCGTGATTTCCAGGAAACCCATCTCTCCCGCCGCGCTGTTATCGAGGCGAATTGGTGCTCGTAAATCCCGGCACTTACCATTACCGTTACCACGCTCGAGGAAGGCGCAGAAGCGCGGCCTCGCAAGTCTTTGCCCTTGAAGCGCAGAAATAATCGGCGGTGCATCCGTGCGAACCTGGCGCCCAGGATGGCCTAGAAAAGTCCGAGTTTGACGAGTATCATCGCGAGGATCAGAGGAAGGGGGAAACAGAAAGAGAAGTGAACCGAGCATTATAGTTTAGTTATGCCACGAGAGTTCACCGGGACTCTCGGCCACGAAGACATCCGGTCATAAGACGTCAGCGCTCCTGCTTCGTACCTGCCTGACCCTATCGCCGCTCTGACCGGCGTCGCCATCACGGCGCCCGTCAAGGAACCTTGAGGTACCTAGCGAACAAAGGCTGGCATCACCACCGAATTAATCCCTTTCCTAATCGACAGGCCTGCATTCCTGCAGACCTAGAGCCCTTGCTTTTTGCGATCCTATTTCAGCACGAGTTCGATCCTGCCAAAAATCTTTTCTTTTTCTTCAAGTCTTTAGGTATTCAGGACGGTGGTAGTACGGTAGTGGACGCCAGAGTATAGAAAGTTCTTTAAATATAAATAACTCCTCCGTGTAACTTGAGACTAATAATGGATAATAAGATTTATTTTACAATTCATTTAGAATAGATAAAATCAGCGATGCGACGTTAAACGTCAAAGCAATATTACGCAGTCAGTATGATCCATACTTTCACTAACGTTACATATGCAATATAATATAAGTGCTATGAAAATAATAAAAAGGCAAGCTGAGAGTTACCGATTAACTGTCTTAGCATCGTGCTAGATTACGAAACGCGAAAAAGAACAAGAAGAAGAACAAAAATTATGAGTTTACTCGCGATGTACATTGTAACATAAAGCTTCAAAGTAGGGTACGTTGCTAATGATATCGTGTAATTTTATACTTTCACTAATGTTTCCTGATAAAATCAACTGCTGGTTTATTGTTCTGAAACTGAACAAGATTGTTTAGTCCGTACTTGATAGTTTTACTTGGTGTTTATTGCAGCGGTCACGTTAATAACATCGATAACGGCAGGTATTACTATCATAATGTCTAGTAGCATTGCTTCGGCTGTAATCGGCAATTTTTTCCATGTTCTTTATTGACCAATTCACGTTATAATAATATCAGCAGAAATGGGCATAACATCATCGAGCAAATTTCCCCTGCGCCAGAAGAAAACTATTACCCCCATAGTTGACCTGAACAAACGATGTATAGCTGAAAAACAGATATTCGATCGATCGACGATTTACGGGCCACCCGTTGCAACATACAAGAGAATCGATCCGTAGACATAATCGAGCAATCATTTTCAAGATGATTTACGAGGTCGTGCCACCACCAGGTTGCGGTTGGTTTGTTCATCGAGCATACACTATCGTAGCTAGCCTAACCGAAGTTGAAGCGAAACTTTTGCATGTATCTTTTACGTTTTACGTCACAGCAAATATAAATCACGATGTATAACCATTCATTAGCGTCGAATCTTTTTGTAAATAAAATTTTGTTTGCCGAGATGTGATCTTATTAATTATTTTTATTTTTCGTACAAGTAAATCATTGAAACCGCTTGCAACAAGGAATTTCTTTATCGAATATCGATCCACGAAATTTATGGCGGATTCACGGAGAATCAAGAGGAGATGATCATAATGAAGCGATGAAAGAAATGTAGCCCAGCGAAACTATTGCATAATGAACGATCCAATACCGTTTTACGCAACTTGTAAAAGGTGCTCCGAGCAACTACATTGTTGCTTCGGATGATGGAACACTGGCTACATACATAATAGCTATATAAATAATACTGGCGATACACGTACATATTAGCGTTATACAACAGCACGTATTAAGATTGTATCTCTATGATACGATTAAGGCTACGACTATTACGTATCACCTTTTTGGATCCAGACTACATTCTACAGTCAATTCCGGCTGGTAAAAGTATTACTGTCATTATGCAGTCCACAGGTACGTATCATAACGTACAACGGCAGAGAATAGACTGATGTTGCATGTACTTTTAGCTCGCTCCAAATGGTTAGCTCGTTGCAAATGGTGAGATTACGACTCTGCCAAACACAAGGTATTTCGAGGCGTATCGCGGATGCATAAAGAAAAAACAGAAAGGCTGGACCGTCGCGCGTAATTTCGGCATGCGTCGCAAAACGGATGAATAATTCCCACGTGCCGCTGGCGCGAGAACCGCTTAAATTTACATCGTAATTCGCGCTTATGCCCGCCGTACGATCTGTAAATTTTTATCGTAAAGATAAACCGGACGTTAATCAATTCCGCGTGGCGGACGCGCGTCGTCATCGCGTACGCGCGCACAATGGTGGTGCTCCGCGAGAGTTTTACAGTCATCACGACACAACAATGTCGCGCTATAAAATCACGATGTCACAGTGACTTTTCCAACGAAGATGACAACGACGATGACGACGGGACGCGGGCTTTACGAGCGAGCGATTTGCCACCGCGGCGAGATGATGACCACGACGACGCTCGCCAGACGTCAAGGTGCTCGGCGACAGCGGCACGAAGACATGCTCTGTCCACTTGAACCCCGTGCGAAAGGTTCAAGGCGACGGAGGGAACATCGGAACCTGCTGAACGCACTGCCGGCGCTCACGAACGATCCGGACGAGCCGAGCGGAGTCCAGCGCGTTCCGATCGCGCGGAAGACGCGTGTGCGTGGCTGTATAACGCGCGTCCCGGTGCTGGAGGTTAGTTAACGGTGCAGCCAGCCAGGTAGCAGACACGAAGACGACCTAACCCGCGGGGCCCGAGAGAGCGGGAGGACGACCGAGAGCGGAGACGCGAAGAGAGGAGAACCCGCGCGCGGTCCCAGAAAGAGAGGGACGCGCCGATGGCACACGGCGTCATTCCAGACGTGCATACACACACGGGATAGCCTGAGATCGAAGGTGGTAACGGCGGTGGTACACCAGGGATACGGTGGGGAAAGCGGCATTCCGCCGGCCTCCCACATCATCTCCGCCTAGCCCAGATTTCGAATCCCCCTTTTTCCGGGACGGTTGCGCGGTGGCCTGGCGTCGGTCGTGACCTGCCTCGCTTGAACCCGGAGCTCCCCGAGTTCTCGTATCTGCGAGTGATCGTCGGCCCTCCGTGCGAGGGGTATCGCACGGTGGTGAAGGGTCGGGAAGGGGGAGCATACCAAGATAACGCTTTCCTCTCGCGCGAAACCCGCCGGTACCCTCTGCGGCTGATACTCGGCGGAGAAATGCGGGACATCGATCTTCCTGCGGATCACGACGAGGGATCGGGACATCGAGGGGAGAGGAGAAGGAAGGGAGAAAGCGAAAGCACGGGAAGGCCGACGCCTGGCCCGACGTCGCGTCGGGTACCGGAAGTGGTTTTCTCCCGGGGAAGAATTCCGGAGTGGCAGATGAAATCGTGACGGTGACCCGAGCTAACCCAGGCGACGCGACGTGATGAAAGAATCAAGGCGTGTGTACGCCCGCGCGCCCCATCGTGGTTGAGTGTCGCGTCTCGATTGGCGTCCAATTAAAGCGACGAGGAAACGTCGAAGACATAGCGGGAGGTTTCCGTGGCGTCTGGACATCATCGTCGATCTCGCATGCGGCACTCTCTCTCTAATACCTTCCTAACGACGCCGTGTCGTTATGACCATCGGCCCGGTCAAGTCAAGAGAAAGAGAGAGAGAGAGAGAAAAAGAGAGATACCTCGGCACAAATTCGATTCATGCGGGGACTCGATCTGTGCCCGTCTCTCGGGTCCGCTGGGCACGACTTCGATGAAATTCAACGCCAAGTAGTCGCTTGTCCGACGCCGGCTGGCGCGTAAACTTCTTTCTTTAACCAAGTATCACATCAAACTCGTACATCGAAATATCCAGGCGTGCGATGTAAGTTAAGAAATCGGAGGAAAGAAGGCTGTTCGGGTCCTTCGAATATGCGTCCTTGTCGTGATCATCTTCGACCATCTGGCACCAGAAGCCAGAACTTACACGCATTCTTCGAGATTTCTTGCGTCCTCGAGTAGAAAGATTCCACGTGGCCACTCTGCGAGAAGAAGACAGGACTGTCGGATGATCGCGTGGCTTAATCGGTACGTAATCGTCGTTACACGCTTCGCGCGCGGTAACGCAACGAGTGACGTTTTCTATAAATTCTACACTCGACATTGATATTAATTGATTCCTTAGCACTTATTACCGGCGCTTGAAAGTGACACGTGCGTGCAATTACGGCACCGATCTAGCGTATCGAGACGACAATTCTCACTTTGTATCTCACGCGAAGTGTTACGCGCGCGGGATAATTATAAAAGCAATCCCGGATAACGTTCTCGTCACTTGCGCGATATGATTTATTTCGCTTGAGCGTTCTAGTAAGTCGCGGTAACCGGCACTTATTCACCGCGTAATGGCGAGGGGCGCCGGGCGACGAATGAAATCATCGCTCGAAATTGGACTAAGTCCTTTGTTGCCCAACCGAAAAGGGCCGCGTTCTCGAGTTGCCGGCTTGTCGGAGCGCCATTGCCACACCGTGCGCGCACGGCGCTCGGCAATAAATTATGAAGATTGATGTTTCGCAAATCAAAGCCAGCCTCTCGCGAAAGCAGTACTCCAGAAGAGACGGTCGCTGCGCCGTCACGTGCAGGAAAAAGGGAACGAGGAGTCGAACAGCCACGAAGCGGCAGGATGATCACACAAAGAAATCGTCTCGCCACCTACGACGACCTCACGGTTCTCTATGGATTAGGATTTACGGGCCGCGGGATTGTACGCGGGGTGGCAGCGGGATACCACGCGGATCGGATCGGCACGGCTTGGCGAGCCACGAGCGAGTTTTACGAGTCGTGTCGATTTGCAGATCTCTCGATGAGGTTGACCCGTTTCTCTGTTAGTCGGACGGCGCGCGGCTAAGCGACTTTTAAGGTCGTCGGAAAGCCGCCTCGCCTTTACGTTGGTATCAGAGTTTACGGTTCGCACGACCCCGGACGCCGGCCGATCTTAGAGGCCATCACGACGATTTGCATGGTTCTGATGCCGTTTTACCAGGCGTGTCGTTTTGAGATCGGTAGGAATGCGTTTCCCGACTCGTCGGCAAATCGACGAGCGACTCGTCTCGATGGCGACGTTGAGTCGACGTCAACGACGTGAAAAGCGGTACGCCCCGAGTAGGTCGCTGCGATGATTGAAAATCAAGCGGCGATCGTGAATATCTTCCAACATGGCTCGTCAAGCCAGTCGAACCGTCCAGATGGATGACATTAAGTACATCTGTAGTATATGTACCTTCATCGTTCACGATATCACGTCGAGAGGCGAACCCTGACATTACCGACATCACGGGAATTTTGTCGAATGCAATGGGCGAGGCAGGATTGTTTACTTACGATTAACAGATCAAGCAATCGCTAATTGCTGTGGTATATAAAGAAAAGGTTACCCACATCCGAAGATGTGCGCGATAAATGTGACGATAAAAACGTGATCATCAATAAGGTTTAATGTCATGGTTCCGTAAAAATGTTAATTAAAGTTGAATAAGATTAGTTGACTCTCTGTAATTCGCTGTCTTTAGAAATGAAAGTAAAAAAGTACTGAAAATCAGTTGAACTTTAACTTGATTAATATTTAGTTAATATGTACATGAAATGGAATAGACATTGCATTGGCAAAATTACAAGATCTTACTTTGATAATTAGTCCCCAAGTAAATGTCTCATGTTTCCAGTTTGGAGTTGCTACATAAGACGTGAGAACAACGCATGTAACATATGCATTAATGACATCACGTACGAGTACGTATTGTAAATGAGATCTTACAACCGCATCCGCGGGACAGACGAATTTACGGAAATAACGGACGCAAATATTGAGAATACCTGAAGGGAGAGAAAGGCAGAGATGAAATGGCATAAAGCAAGCCAATCACGAGGTCGATTATCGCGGTAACGGCACTTCTTACGATAATTGACGGATCGTGCGGCGTTTCGGGCCGGGAACGAAATTGCCAGGTACAACCGGCCGCGAGACTACAATATGCGTGCGCCGTATGCACAGATACGTCCATCATCTTAATTGCAGAAGATACACATCTTAATTCGGATCAAGGACAGTCGCGTGACGGGCTCGCGCCGCGAGCGACTGATACGATAATTTATTGTTTATGGCCGGCTGTGCGCCGCGATTAGACTTGTCTCCCGGCCGTGAACAATGAGCGCGCTGGAAATCATCTTCTACAATTTAACTCCGTACTCCATTGACCCGCGAGCGCACATAAACGCTAACTCCATTCCGCGACGAGCCATTCGGCCAAGTCGTTCGCGGCTCTGACGTCTATCGCTAATATCTATCAGAAATAAATTATTTATACGCCGTAACTCACGCGGGCTGACGGAACCATAAGCGATCGCTCTCTCGCTCGCGGGGTAGCAGCACCTTGCACCTGAATTATCCTTTTGTACACCCATGCGCTGCATCCGGCGCGCGCGACCGACTACTGTGACATAAGAGGACGACACGAGTCCACTTGACGATACGCTGCTGTGAGATAACACATGCGTATCTCTTTCTCTCTTTCTCTCTTTCTTCCTCTCATGCGCGCATCTTCCCACAAAAATCATCGGTTAACTGTAAAACGACGGGTAGGTAGGTAGACGAACGCACGGACACGAACGCGAGAGCACGGCTCGAGGGCAACGCCGGCAACACACCCACTCATCCTCTCGTCCGCTAATGGAATTACCTGTTCGAGTTTACAGAAACCCATAACCGGGGTTTGTCCTAAGAACACAGGGCGTGCGAACGTATGCGGCGCGCGCGCGTGCGAGCGAGCCCGCTCGTGTGCGTAGATACGCCGCTCACGTTGCATCGTAGCGCGAGCGATGCGTTATGTATGTATACACGGATCCGTTCACACGGGTGTGGGTGCACGCGATGTTGCGGACGCAAGTGGAAATTATCAGCGCCTTTACCTTCCATCGCTCGAGGAGAGAGAGAGCGACGACCTCCGATCCTCCGATCCTCCGCTGCATCCGCGCGCGCGAGCTTCTTCGCGAATTCAGCCACGTCGCGTCGAGGTTGTAGCGGCTGTAATTTCCGTTTAGGCGGGTTACACGCGAGCAATTCCGTGTTACGCGTCTTACGTCATCCGGCAAAATACGCGTGCGATCGGTGCGCGTTCGCGTGCCTGCGGGACACGACGATCAGAATATTGCATCTCGTTGCTCGCCGCTCCAAGAAGCGCGTTTAACCACTCGGAGCGTTGCGTAACTTTTCATAATAGCTAATTATCGTCGCACGCGTGGAGAAGACACGTCCAGACGTTCCTTCCGAGGTGTTACGCCGTGCGTTATTAATGATGCTGCGCGATGCATTTGAACGGCACCCCTACGCGCGCCGCGAGCATCCGAAACGCTCATTACGTCGCGGTCACGTAATTAAACGCAGGAAAGAAGTAAAAAAAAGAACGCAAGGAACCGAGATGCTGACTCGCGTAATTGCGCGAACAATTACGGCAGTCCGAGCCGCGCCTTTTCGCTAAGCGTCCCTCTATGTACGAATCCACCGAGTTTTATTTATCCGGTCTAGCGGTACATCCCGGGAGGAAATAGCCTCCACGCGTTGCATGACTGCACAACTTGTTGTATCGCGATTTCTCGCGAGTTCCTCCGCCCAGAGGAGCAGTAACTCTCGCGTGGCATCTTCCCGATCTGGTCGATCCACTCGGAACCACGCGGAATTTGATCGCGATGCGCGAATCGTGCCCATGATCGATGGATACTCTTCCTATGGTCGTTTCTTCGCGATGACCTAATCTTCAGTCGATCCTTCAAACAACGACGGATGAATAAGTGGCAAAGATATGTCCGCGTTCCTGCTACTTTCGCCCACGCGGTGGATACAATCGTGCTTGTCGACGCGACTGACCGGAAATCGCCATGTGTCGTCCACGCCGGGAGAGAAACTCGTTTCCATGGACCGGTATTCTTCCACACCTACGCGATTCTCTCAGATGTTCTCGCTGCATCCGACGCGGAAGAATCCGAGACGATCGAACGTCAAACAATGGCTCGGTCGGCGCGGCGTGTGGAATCACCGTGTTTGCTTTTGTCGTTGAACGGCGGCTCCGACAGCGGGAAAGATGAGATCCCAGGGAGAGGAGCAATACCGTGGGACCCGACGGCCCCGTTTCACGGTTTTTGCCTCGTGAAAGTGATCCGATATTATAACGAAAGCGCGCTATTAGCCCGCCGTCGCTGCCCGTCCGTGCCCAAGATCCGCTCGAGATCGTGAGCTGATAGATCGCGGTCATTTGTTCGGCACGACCGCGTTGTCCCGCGTTTGTCGCTCGCTCGTTCAGGCCGTTACGCAATCACGATCCGCGTCAAAGGTCAATACTTGAGATATATTTCATCTCGAAGCTCTCTGACAAAGGCGCGATCAAAATGTCGCGGAGAAACTTGACGCGCGGAAAAAACGCTCGATTCCGATGTGCCTCGTGTCGCCTTGATAACGTACGAATAAAGCAATGTATTTCAGAAGCGTGATTTAATTGATTATTGCATTAGAAAAATTTTATCTGACTTGACACTCGACTCTTGACATTATTTTGCTGAGCTCAGTTTGGAATGTAAAAGCTGAAAAGTATGATCTGCGTCAAATGTCATCTTTTTGTTGTTACGAAATATATAAAGATCATCTGTCTGCGTTCTCAGTGTCAATACAATTATATAGCTTCCCGATATCCTCTTCCAAGAATATATGTATACATAATGAAACGCGGATCAAAAGTTGTCGGAATAAAATCATCACTAAACGTCTTGATTTTAAGACAATCATTGCGAATCAGTCCAACACATCCAATTAACGATAACAATTAAGCGCCTTCTTGCAATCATCGCACTTGATGCGTTTCACTCGCGGCGGTGTCGGATCGCTGAAGAAGATAATCGATGATGCTCGGACTCATTGTCATCCGAGCCGCCTTGCCTGCCGCGTGCTTTTACCGTTAAATTGTTAGAGCGGTTTCCACAATTTCTCAACAATAACCCGATCCATGCGAGTGCTTCGACCGGGGTGGCTGAGGCGCGACCACGTCGAAGCTACGAGGAGCGCGGCCCTCGAGGCGTTCGCGCCAATGGGGCAATGAATCATCCAGTAACGCAGCCTGTCTCGTCATTACTTTCCTTACTGATCGGTGCACGGTTCGAAGACCAGTTGGTTGGCTCGCCCGTAAGGTCAAAAGTGTTTTCGCGTCCGGGACTCGTTACCGGGAGAGTTCCCAGGAGCGGCGCACCTCGGCCGACCAGCACGATCAAGGGACATCGGCCTGGTAACGAGTACCAGTGATCATCGTCCTCGGTGGTCACCGAGAGGGGAACCATGCGTGTTGGCCACGACGCGAAGTTCTCGTCGCGGTTCGTTTCGCCGTGGACGTGATATCGTTGTCGGCCGACGTTACAACAGATGACGATGACGACGAGGAGGACAGCAATGACTTCGCGCGAGAACGTCTCTCGAGAGCGTCGAGTCCAGTCCAGTCGCGACCACATACGTACTCTCCCTTTCCACCGTGAAATCAAAGCCAGAACGTGCTCATTCCGGTGGGATTCCAGCGAGGCTCTCTTGCGCGATCACGTAACCCCGCGATCGCTATCGATGGATTCCTCAGGAATCTCGCGCCTGTACCGCGAGCGGAACGAAGCGTAGCCGACGCGTGATGACACGTGTGCATGAGGAATGCGCTCTTCGGCGAGTGCGTGCCTCAGGTCCACGAAGGAAACGAGCGAGATATCGGCGACTCTCGTCTCGATATTCGTCTCGATGAATAACGAAACCGAAGTGGTTTGTCGCGCAACGTGAGTAAAGGCCGCTTTGAATAACGGGGCCCTCCTCCGACACATAATCACACCGACGGGCGCAGGATTATAAATTACAATGGTAATCTGCGCTTAATTGCCGAAGGATCATTAATCTGTGCGCCGCGTGACAGGCCGTAACGTTCGGTTGCACGAAGAAAAGGAAACGTGAATGCGCATAAATGTGGCGCGATTACTGAAATAAATTGTCACAAGGACGCGTCGCGGCATGGTGCCGCTTATTTCTGTACACGATGCACAAAAGGAAGCTTGATAATCTGCCGATAGTTTAACGAGCAGTGGCAGACTTGCAAATATCTGAATCAATTTCGCTCGTTGCTGAATGAGCACGCGTACGCGTGATATATCATCGATACGCGAAATCAGTTATCGCGCGCAATTCCGCCGTACTTTCCTTTCGTCGCGTGCGAAATTTCACGCCTCGTTTGTCACGTCGGCCGGCATGCAAAACGCGCCACCGATTAATCTTGGCGAGATTTCTTTTTTCTTCCGATCGTGCGACACTCGTTCGGCGAATCGGTCTGAAAGCGCAACTAACATGGTGATTCTCTCGTTTCGTCTCTCATTTATATGTAGATCGTTCTTCGTTTGTGCGTTTTCTCGGGACTGGAACAATCGCCGCGTTTCTGTAAACGACTTGTCACTCCGGAACGTCCCAAATATTCCGGATAGAAATTCCCGAGCGGCAAAAAGGAGAGAAAGGGAGAAAAAGGCCTGAGGGCAAGGCACGCAGCCAAGGGCAGAGCCAATCGGGTCCGCTAGACACGCCTCTGCGCGTTTCTCGATTCTTTTCTTCTCTCCGACGATATCCCACGTGCTGATAAGTGAAGCAGAAATTTCGCAGCGAACGTGAAGCGGGCGTGCACTCGCTGTTTTACTCGCTGTAATCGATCGCGGCGCGGGAAACATCACCGTAGACCGGATCCCGGTGACGAGATAGCCAGGCTTGGTCGCGTAGGGCACGCGACTAGCACGGGCTTAGTACACGTACTACGGGTTCCTTCCAAGGTCGGCCGTCGGCCAGGATTATCCCGTGGAATCCTCGATCACGCGCCTGTTGCTGGTTAAAGCGTGTCGGAGCAAAACATCGCCGGCTCGGCTCCCGTCGTGGCTGCATCGAGGTCGACCGGCTGAGAGAGAGCAGACTTCGGAGAGAGAATTTACGCCGATCGGCTGGAAATGAGTTTCGTCCACCATTTACAAATAGACACAATGCATCGTTGATAATTTACTTCATCAGCCGTCAAGGGACCATTGACGATGGCCTATGTCCATGTTCGCCGGTCTGGACCGCTCGAGATGCGCCGCATCGCGAGTAGTAGAGCATATCCATTAGCCGTAATGTATGATTACGCCGCGAGTGCATTTACGTCGAGACTCGCAATTTCATGATCCATCTAACGGCGGAATCGTCAAGGGTCAGCCCCTCCCTGTTCCCACTCTCGTTCCTCTGATTAATTCGGATCAACGTTATTAAACGTATCTGACATGTATCTCCCTAATTACACGTTACAACACGACGCTCACACTTGATTTCGATTAACGATTCACGTGGACCGTGGAGCAGAGCTTGAAAGTAAACTCGTTCAATTGCCAAGTGGCTCAGCAGAAGTGGAAGACGCCGAGTGCGATCTCGCACAGGGTGCAGACAGCACACAATGACGCGGTATTGTTATGCAGATCGTTACTGCTGCCAAGCGGCTGCGACGAGACCAAAGTGACGACCATAAATTCGAGGACATGGTAATCTTCAACCTCGAACGATTTCCTGGCGGATTCCGGTGAATGACGCGGCCGCGAGCGAAGAGGTGCATTCGCAGCATATAACGAGCTCGCTCGCTTCTGACAAGACGCATTCAACGAGAGTGCTCGGGTCCGATGAGTACTTTGTTATTATTAATCCCGCGGCTCGCGGCAGTACGAGACGACACAGTTTTGCTTTCGAAACTCGAACTTATCCCGTAATTAACGAGCAGGGTCGTGGTATTTCTTTCGACTGGCCGTCAACCCGCGTGTCACGCCGAGCCGCGATGCTATCCGTGCGGTTTCTCAGAGGAGATGCCGAGCCGAGGGTTAACGAGATCTCCGAGAGGCTCTCTGGCTGCTCTCAGCTCTCACTGCGGTGACTCAGAATTCGCGATTGCCCGGTCGGAAGTCGCGAGTATGCACGGGGCATAATAAACAGCCATTGTACGCCTCGGCGATGCGCCGAGCGTAATACGGGAGTGGAGCGCATTTCTCTCAGACGAACGAGAAGGGAACGAGGAGGAAACGCTGTCGTTGTCGTCGGTCATATAGCTGTGTACCCGTGACTGTTAGCAGTAACCTCACGTACCTCTCGTGGAGGCTGCATCGTGCGGGATCACGCGCGCGTTTCACTCGATACCCATTTTTCTGCGGCACACCCCTTCCCCTTTTGTGAACGCCATGACGTCAATCGCGGTTTCGTCACGATCCTACGAAAAGGCAAAACGATCCGTTGGGATAATTCGCGTTATCGTGTCGCGAATGTTTCATCAGGGATAATAGCATCTGTAGATCCGTTTTGAGACGACGGTTTTCTTGCGCAATCGTAGTTAGCGCGCGGCGAGGAGCAAATCCGTATCGTAGCCTATCATTTTTCCGATTTGAACAGAGACAGATCTGATAAATGACGAGGGAATGACAGGGAGAGAGGAAGAGAGAGATCTATCATTACGTCGTTTGTCTAATGGTCCAGTCTCGTCCTGAAACGGCGCAGTTTAATGCCAGCATTTACAAGCACGTAACTGATCACTGGTTTGGGCAACCTACTTAACGCTGTGTCGAAACGCCAATAAAAATGTTAATGAGACGGGCTAATAACGGCTGGTCGGGCCGCGAAAAAAAGGATCAGATAAACCTGCCTTCGCGAGACATCGCGTGAGGCTTCGCGATGCTTAGAGCGATGTCGACGGAGAACGCCGAGCCGCCGAATAATGATAGACGATAAATCGATCGGGATAAAAGCAACGGAATTCTACGGAGTTCGACGAACGATGACGATATCGTTACAATCGGAAACACCCACTCGCGCGATCCGTCATGAACGACGAATCGTCACCCTCGCAGCAATTGTATAATACACGCAAAGCACTGATCTTGCCGAGGAACGCAATGTGTCACCGAGGAAGCGATTAATCCGCTTTTATCCCGAAGAGACAATGGAGCCGTTCTAAATTCCTACATCGACCGATACCAGCCGATCGGACCTCACGTGTTGCACCGGACACGCGCGAGCGGGAATCTCGTTGCCCACACGGGTTGAAAACTGTTGCCGGGCGGCCAGACACGTCACCAGACACGACGTCGCTTGTGCAACGAAATGCAACCTACATATTCTAGAAGCACGTTGCAAGTGCTCGCTGCGCGGGCAGTCGCGTATGCGGTATCGCGCCGACATCGAGCCGGCACAATGCGCCGATATAATATCCGTGGCGAGAAGCGATTTGCCAATCTCCGAGACACAGGCTGCACATTTCGCGAGCAAGCATGCGTGTTTCACGCACGCAGGTGTCAGGCTCTTCTCGAGACGGATGTTGCAGCGTGTAGATTCGCGCTAAACGTCGAACGTTGCTTTGCGTTTCAGCAAAAGATACAACGTCATTAATAAGCATTGAAAGACGGACACGATTCTCAAATTTCGACTATTAAATTTTACTTTTTAAAGAAAAATCACTTATTTAGGCTCTTCAATCTACTTTATCAGCATTTATTTTATACATCGCGAAACAATTTTCGTGTGTGTGAAGCTGGCGTATCATTTCGCGGAAAATCATTAATTATTGAGAGTTCTGGCTCCCTTTTTAATAGTTCTAGAGTTCCTGATAGGTTAAACACATAGTTCTGGCCATTAAAGCGAAAAAATCGCATAGTGCAAAGTGAGACGCCAACTTCACGCAGCGTCTCACTTTGTCCTGAGACAATTTCCGCCATAATTCCGGCTAGATTTTAAAAGATCTACAGTTCTACATGAGTTCTAGAAAGAGTTCTAGCGAAAACATTTTTTTTCATCTTTTTATAATTATTAAAGCTAAAAAATATTTAAGGGAATGACGACTGGTTAATTTCAGAGAGTTCTGTGCTTTCTGAAATATTTCTCGTGTAGTTCTGAACATATTTAACCATTTTCCAAAGAGTTCTGAATGCAAACATTAACAATTATTTAATAAAAAATTTTAATCGTCCGAGAAAGACGTATCTACGGAGATATATGTGAGACGCTGGTCGATTTTCGAGAGTTCTGCTTATTCTAAAACAGTTTTCGTATAGTTCGGGACATGTGCCATGCCTTTCCAAAGAGTTCTGATAGGAACAACGATTAGAAAATTTTTTAAAAAATTACTTTGCCCAAAGAGTGGACGTTTTCGACTTTACCAGTGAGACGCTGGTTGATTTTCGAGAGTTCTGCTTATTCTAAAACAGTTCTCGTATAGTTCCGGACATGTGCAATGCCTTTCCAAAGAGCTCTGATAGGAACAACGATTAGAAAATTTTTGAAAAAATTATTTCGCCCAAGGAGTGGACGTTTTCGACTTTACCAGTGAGACGCTGGTCGATTTTCAAGAGTTCTGCTTATTCTAAAACAGTTCTCGTATAGTTCCGGACATGTACAATGCCTTTCCAAAGAGTTCTGACAGGAACAACGATTCGAAAATTTTTAAAAAAATTATTTAGCGCAAAGAGTGAACGTTTTCGACTTTACCAGTGAGACGCTGGCCGAAATGTCGAAGTTCTGACTTTCCTAAAATATTTTTCGTATAGTTCCACACGTAATTATGAATTTCCTACAGAGTGCTATGCGCCAGCGACATTGTACAATTTTTAAAAAAATTAAAACTTCTCGAAAAGTGCATTTTAAGACAGAAAAGGGTGACACGCTGATTGAACTGTCGGAGTTCTGGCTTCCTAAAATATTTTTCGTATAGTTCCGAAGGTACTTATGAATTTCCTAAAGAGTTCTATGCACCTCTCATACATAGCACTCTGTAGGAAAATCATAAGTACGTGCGGAACTATAAAAGTATTTTAGGAAAGCCAGAACTTCGACATTTCGGCCAGCATCTCACTGGTAAAGTCGAAAACGTCCACTCCTTGGGCGAAATAATTTTTTCAAAAATTTTCGAATTGTTGTTCCTATCAGAACTCTTTGGAAAGGCATTGTACATGTCCGGAACTATACGAGAACTGTTTTAGAATAAGCAGAACTCTCGAAAATCGACCAGCGTCTCACATATATCTCCGTAGATACGTCTTTCTCGGACGATTAAAATTTTTTATTAAATAATTGTTAATGTTTGCATTCAGAACTATTTGGAAAATGGTTAAATATGTTCAGAACTACACGAGAAATATTTCATAAAGCACAGAACTCTCTGAAATTAACCAGTCGTCATTCCCTTAAACATTTTTTAGCTTTAATAATTATAAAAAGATGAAAAAAAATGTTTTTCGCTAGAACTCTTTCTAGAACTCATGTAGAACTGTAGATCTTTTAAAATCTAGCCGGAATTATGGCGGAAACTGTCGCAGGACAAAGTGAGACGCTGCGTGAAGTTGGCGTCTCACTTTGCACTATGCGATTTTTTCGCTTTAATGGCCAGAACTATGTGTTTAACCTATCAGGAACTCTAGAACTATTAAAAAGGGAGCCAGAACTCTCAATAGTTAATGATTTTCCACGAAATGATACGCCAGCTTCACACACACAATTTTCATGTTGCAGATCATCGAGACTATCTCGAGACCATTCAGCAGGAAAGATGGAATAGCACGCGGTGGAAAGAGAAGTTTCCTCGTGTAAACTGGTTCTCGTTCTCAAAGCCACGATAGGCGACCTTTCTACGTTCCCCGTGATCGAGGAGGAGGGAAACGAGGGAGAGAGGGGGAGGGGGAAGGAAAGGGAAGATATTTACGCGTACGTACGAATCCTTGCTCCGCGGCGGCACGCAACAATAATTAAAGTCCGGCGCGTATCTGTCGCGCGCCTTAATCACGCGGCGCCGCGCGGCATGATGGACGCGCCGCGCCGCGTATTTCCGATACATAAATGCATACTTTCACCGGCTTGTATACGCGCGAGTGCGCGGCACGTGTTCCCTTAATGCAATCACAGTGCGCCACGGCGCGTTTCTGCCGTTCGTGCAATTACAGCCACACGAAAGCAATACTCCAATCGAATCGATACACGCGCGCGCTGCGAAATCAGGGCCATGGGTGCACCGTGCGCCGCTGGATAATACCACGTCTACGGCCGTTACCCCGTTCGTTTATCTTCCCGCTGCGTTGCTCTCGCTATTCTCGTTCGGGCGACGCAGGTATTGCTCGCTCGGATCTGGCGAGAGCCGGCGAAACTGTTACGAAATCCTCCATCATGCCGCACGCGCGTCGCTCGATCCTCGCACGTAATGCACGGATGACATCATCGATTAGGTACTTAAGTGCTAGAGACCGGTGACTTGTACCGGTCCGAACGGGCATTTCGCAAGTGCGCAACACTAGTGCGTGTCTCCGCATTCTGCATTCTAACGAGTTCCGATCAGGATCGATCGGCGGACGACGGTCCCGGTCGCGATAAAGCAAGGCGAAACACGAACGTGCGTTATCTCACGTCGACTCGCTGGCGAATCGAAAATATCATCCTTACCTTTCCTTCGCAAAAAGGTGGCCGAGAGGGCCTGAAATGCTCTCTTAGCCGCTGGTGGATTCCGAGTCTTGGTCAGACAAACGGCTCTGCAAACGGCGCGCTCGCACGCGATCACTTCGTGTCGTTTCGCAGTGCGCGCTGTAGGAACGTGAGGAACGAGCATAATCGACGATGTCTCGCGGACGAATAATCGTTTTCGTTAAGCGATCCAGATATTCAGATACGCACGTGTACGCACGTCGTACTTAACGACAGCATTTTCTCTCAGGCTCGCGCGTAACGCCGGATGGTTTAGAAAGCGAGGAGAATTTCTTCAGCTTGGTACCTCGCGAGGAAGGCTGGTATCTTTGTAGATTAAGGAACGCGAAGCGCACGGTCGGTGCCGGTCTGGAGATTCCGCCGCGTGTGTACGTCTCTCGTTTAAATGCACTGTTGCACCGCACTTCCGCTTGCTAGTTTTCCGCAGGGAAACCGATCGGGCGATAGGGCACCGCGGCATACAGCAATTACGAGTGCTATTAAGTGCGGCTAAAAACTCTGAGCTAATTGATTCAACCCATGAACGTAAACTTTGCGTATGGAGGCGCGCAATCGCCGGAATCTATCGTATGCGCCGCGCGATACTTTGAGGTGGAAATTTATAATTGTGGCTGCGAGCAAAAAGAAAGTACACTCGCAATGAATTCACCAACCATCTGCTCGAGTGTAATGTATTCACCTGCGGAGTATTTGAGTTTTTAATGTGTCGTTACTGAACTTCGTTAGACGCTATAAATTCCGCTGTTGCACATTCCGTAAGGAAGAGAAAAGTTCAAGCAGGAAAATTACGGCGTGCAGCAGCATGTTCTGCCGTTTTATCTCCCCCACAAATTTCAATCCTGAACAAGTTTCGAATTAAACTCTTTAATCTTTTAAGCACTATCATTTGTCTCATTCCAGTTTCCAGTATCTATTATTGATATATGTATCATTATATCTTATCTTTTAATATCTTAATATCTAATTCCAACATCTAATAAATTATAGCAAACGCATTGTAAAGGGAAGGGAGAGGAATTAATTGATATCTCGAGAAATGCCAAAGCTGTGACGAAGATTCGCGACATACGGTGTTGCGTCAGCTTCGTCGTCACGCGATGAAATATTTATCCGGAGCGTCGGATATTGATAACGCCAATTAATCGCGGCATTCATAAACGTTCACGCAATATCGCCTTAATGACAAATGAGAAGAAAGACGGACGATTCGCATACGAGACAAAGTTACGATTCACAGTCATCGCGCTCACGCAACAGAGAAAATGATGCGCACGCACATACGCACTCGTGTATAAATATTGCACATGATCGCGTAACATCGACAGAAGAGGGAGGAAAAAGCAATGTAACTCACACAGCTCGAGAAGGAGGAAATGGAGAACGAGCTTGAGCAGAGCGAGAAGGGGACACGCCTACGGACGTACACGGGCTGCCGCTCGCGTGTCTACGAGCTTCACACGCGAGGAGGTGACAGTGAAAGTCCTGAATCACATTCCGATGAGGATACTATTAATAGTCCCCCAGGAAGTGCGACGGATCGGAGAAAACTCAATAAGACCGATAGGTCACACGAATCCGGCAGATGCACGGATTTCCAAAAACGATCCGCGCTCCAATTTTTTCTTCGTCGTGGGGATGTATCACGTGAACGCAATAATCGGCAACCTGACGAAGTTATCTGGCATACATCATGTATGTAAATGATATTGCAAATATTTGTTCAATAGTACTTTTACTTATATTGCCATTTGATATCTTTCATCGTTTTTGCATGCCGCGTGAACACAATCACCATCAAATTTTGTTAGTTCTCAATTATCAGCAGTCACAAGCGTATTAGGTACGTGCATTTTACAAGCGGACCTCCTCGCCAGAGAGGATGTGACTTACAATGCTCCTCTACGAACTTGTCTCGGCGCTATTACAAGTGCGTACCTGCAAAAGAGAAAATTCCAGTTACGAAAAAATTGTAGTAATAAACTGTTATAGTTAGCAACGTTATGGTATTTCTTATAGGTATTCTGAATTCTGCGTTGCGCAAATCTCGGAGAAACTGGGTTCTGGGTTAAACATGATCACATACAAATGAGTACGATTCGTCATGTCCGTTAGCAACATGTTCTACAATTTCAATGGATGAATGCAACTGGTATTGGCAAGAGACTAAATGCCGCGAAAAACGATAGTCCGTTAACAATCTCGCATGATTACCG
Organism: Ooceraea biroi; assembly: GCF_003672135.1. Taxonomy (NCBI): domain Eukaryota; kingdom Metazoa; phylum Arthropoda; class Insecta; order Hymenoptera; family Formicidae; genus Ooceraea; species Ooceraea biroi. The sequence goes on from NC_039506.1 coordinate 8,742,233, forward strand.
ACAATCTTCCACATTACTGCGACTTTTTCTCTGCTTCCGCGAAAGAAGCGTACAAGCACAACGGTAAACGACGAACGTGAACGACTTGCATCCTCGGAAACGCGAAATCTCGCAGCACTATTCACAGATTAAGTAGCAACATCTCCTTGCTTCTTCTCGATGTTCAGCCGGCTCTCCTGGTGCAACGAACTCCAGAGCCCACCAGGACTAGGCTGGATTTTGGCCGGCCTAGGTCAAGGAACGACCTTCGTTGTCACCTCGACAAGATGTACGCGAGCGAATGTCCGTGAGGCAAACTCGTCTTTCCCGTGACAACGACGATCCCGGCCGTGAGAGCCCGATGGTTATCGAGATGGTGAACTTAAACGCGTATGTAAGTGCCGTAATACCGTGCCTAATGACGCAGATAGACGCGTTACATGCTCCTATACGCGGTGTGCCCACGTATTCCATAGAAACAGGTATTCTTCGCGTTTGCCTCCTTTTACACGTGTAACTTTGCTTGGGAAGCCTGCTAAGCTTAGTTCCGGTGATGCATCCGCGTGTCTCCATAACGATTACATGCAGATTAATTATCATTAAAATCAGCGAAATCTTTTGCGGCTTTTTCTGTAATTTTGACATACAGTACATCACTAGATGTACCGTAGATACAATGTCAGGCTGATCGTACGGTAACTGGAGGAAATTCCATCGCGATCATGGAAGAAACGGAACACATTCAAGTGCCTCTCTTTGGCGCGCGTGACACGTTGTCGAGGAAAAAAGTGGATCCTCACCTTTGCTCCAAGGAATTAAACGCTGACAAAGGCGGGCGCTGCTTTCCTCGATCGTGCATGATAAACGCGCGAGGCGGCTTGCGTGCGGACGAATTACACAGTGTGCCACTTGCGACATTAAACGAAGGCACGAGCGAAGACGATAAGAAGACTCGGTGCGCCATCGACAAAGATGCATCGCGAACAATGAGGCGACGACGCGCAGCAGATGCGGCGAGCGTGCGTCGCGCGAGCGACAATGGGACCAGCTGCAAGGTCGCGCGGAGTCGACGCGCCGACTGCAGACTGGATGACTAAACCCTCTCGAAGGCCCTCCTCATCGTGGCCAATGATTCAGTGGAGAAGCATTCGAGCCCGGCGGAAGTCGCGCCCGCTGCTTGAGCACTGGGTTCCTATTTTGACCCCGATCTGCCGTAGATCAAGCTACGTGACTCAGAACGCGCGGATCGGGTAACTTCACGATCGGATCATGATCGAACGCCGAGGTGAACCTTTGACTCATCGCTCGGGGACTAAATCTAGTCGTGCGTGTAATAATCGTGTGTTGCTCGGGACAAGGTACTCATTATGCATTAGGTCCGCGGAATCGGAGGGGTTAAGGTCTCGGTAAAAGCGAAACTCCTTGTGCATCGTCTGCCATGACGGCGAGCAAGAATAGCCGTCACGGGTAGTTACTGATCTTGCCTTTTCCGTTTTCTATAGACATTCTGATTCCATTATGTTTCTGATTACTGCTGTTACTGCTTCGTGAAATCTGCTATGTATTTTATTACTGCATATACTAGATTGATATAAACTACGATAGCAAACTATGATAAACCGAAGTAATACCAATTATTATCACATTACTAATAGGCATTCTTGCCTAATACATAATCGGCATACGAATATTTTTGCTCGACGGTACATCCATTGATCACATCGATTTCGCTTCGCTATTTTCGAATCGTTATCGCTCGCGACGTGACGAGCCGGATCAAGCGGATCAAACACTCGGACACATGCGAACATTGTCTAGTAATGAGGTCGTCGCACCGCGCGTTCGCCCGAAACAACCATCGAAAACGCAACACTTGCACAACTCCTCCGGCATGTAACTTCGAGTCCAGACTCGGGTTTGACTCGAAAGCGAGTCGATCGCGTGGGTCGTCGAGTGAGTTCAGTGTCAGATCCGAGACGAGTACTCTCATCTGGCATGCATAAAATACTTTGGTGGCGCCAACGTGTCGGACAGCTCTCGGTTGGTACCTATAAGCCAGTACACGCGCTCACCGTCCATCCTTTCGTCTCCTTTTCTCCTTCGCTCTCGATCGTACCTCTTCGTGGACCCCTCGCACTAACTCTCTCTCTCTTTGCGCGACTTTCTCTCTTTCTCTGTGTCTCCCTGTCCTTCTTTCTCTCTTCTGCTGGCCGCTGCCGATCCGGAGGCAGGCGAACGAGCTGGCAGGTATGTGCATTTTTATGCGCTCATTTATGCCCACGCGTACACTAAAAATAATCCTGTATCGAAGCTGAAGGATAATAAACGCTCGGCGGTGTTGCAGGCACCCTTCCTCCTCGACCGATCTCTCTCAACATCCTGATCCCTCCGCCTCTCTCTCCTTCTTTCTCTCTTCCGGGGATCTCATTATTTATTATAGCGCACAAAGTTCGGCTACTCCGGAGGGTGCACTTTTCTGCGCGGGCACGTTAACCGGGAGGATAATAAATAATTAATGATCAGGATGAGTTTACGATGCAATTTTCCCGTCGGGCTTTCGTAACGCCGCGGCGAAAAATGCGCGAAAGATCCCGACGCTCCTATAAAGGGCTGCCTGCGTTAAGCCGCCAGCGTGTACACTCGTAATTGAAGATTAGATATTAATTGCATCGCCCGCGGCGATTCCGCGATTCCTCGTCCCCCCGGACGCGACGTGAGAACAATGCACTCCGCGCCGGATAATGACCGAGAACACGGTGTTTACGCTCGGGTGTATCGTGACTGGGCTAGAGACCACGTAGAGCTCACCTCGAGAATTAACGAGGCCATCGGGGTATCGTTCGGTTCTTATCCGCTCTAACGTCATTTTGATGATCTTACCGGTACGGTAAGCGCAAGCTCTTCATCGCGCTTCTCCCTCCGAGACCGCAAAAATTCTGACACGGCGCGTCTTCGCGCGCGCAAGCACGAGCTGATAATCCGAGAGAGCGAGCTGAGCGCAAATTGTTCGTGGCTCCCAGAGATTGTATCCAGTCCAGATTATAATTCTCGACTCTCGTGAGGCACCCCGTTGCAAAGGTGCTCGTCACGCGCTAATTCTCCCCTGCCGCGACGGGTATCCATCCGTCCGTCTGTCCATCCGTTGCGTTGCGCGTCCATGTCCATCGCGCGTTACCGATGCTGACATTGACGAGGGAGAGGGATTTTAATTGGCGCCAATTATTCGTCGATTTAATTGACAGCGGCAAATAATTTCCACGCGGCGGTAAAACTGCGGCATGCCACCCCCCCCCCTCTCCGTAACTCCTCGTGGCTTGAATTAAAAATCCCCGCGTCCCCCGTGTGGGCCGCGAAGTGCACGTACATCTCTCGCACGCTCGCAGCCGCGCGCGCGCGCTAATGATCGTTGCGCGATAGCGCGCGCGAGCATACGTACATAGACAGCCGTAAATAAATGGCGCATCGTGCCCTCCGACTCCTCGTCTCCATATATGCAGAGGGTCTTGTCGATGCACCCGCCCACGCAACGATCGTGCGCACATCGCTGCGAATTCTTCACGGTGATCGCGCCGGCCACCCCAGCGGCCTTCGACGTGAGGACGATGGATTTTATTGGATGTGGAAAGAGAGGTTCAAGGGGTCGTGGTATGCGCGACCACGTAAAAGGAACGTTACGAATCGGCGTTACGTAACGCCGGTGCGATGCGAACCCGTGGGGGAGGCGGGGGAGAGGAGACACCGTCGAACTTGAGGCAAACTTGCCTGGAAATTCGCCCGGAGATCGTCGGATCGTTACGCGCGATTCATCATCGCAGACCGTTTGGGATCCTTTTGTGAGTTGATCCACGGCGTTGCCGAGGAGCGCGCTCATTCAGCACGGAGATCGAGCTACGGGTACCTTAATGGTGCGCTTACGGTGCTCCTACGCAAAGACGCGTGAGCGCGCGTGACCGCGTCTCTTCGAGTCAATCAGCATGCATGCGGGACAACGCGTGTGCTATGTGCTCGACGATCCGGCGGATCGCTTTGCGCGACACGCGCGCATTATCCGTCTCGGAGCATTGTCTTCGGCGGACGATGCAATTTATCGTAATCGAGCGCGACGTGACTCTTCGGTGGAACGCACGTCGATGAATGAACGCGTCGCCACTCCGCGCGCCTCGTCGTAAAATTGCCGGTGATATATTCGTCGTAACATTAGTCCGTACCCGCTTACGCGTTGAATCGAAATTAATATCGTGTTGGAGGAAGAGAGACGGAGAGCGCGTCGTGTTAGGAAACGAATTATCTCGTTGAACCGGGGGAAGAAAGACAGAGAGAGAGAGAGAAAAGCGGAGATGAGAACACGTGTCAACGGCCAGAAGGAAGCGAGAGAAAGGGAAGAGAAAAAGGAACAGAAGGATGGAAACGAAGCCGAGAACAGGATACTCAGGCGAATAAGTAAGAGACTTCTATCGGCGCAAAGTTGCGGGCGAGGGACGACATTCCAATCCCTGGATACTTGAGAGCAGCGCCTTCACCTCCTATTTTCCACATTCTCCTCTTTCTCTTTCTTCCCTTGTCCTCCTCTCCTTGAACTTAGCACACTACCTCGGACTGCATCGGCAGTTTCGAGATGTCGTGCGCGGTGTGTGCACGCGAGCCACGAAAATTAGCGCGGTTGGGTACACGAGCAGGTCCAAGGACGGGAATTCCATTCCGTCCGCGAATAATTATAGAAAAGGGGAAATTGGAATTTCTACGGGATAAGATCCGCGGTGAATCGAGGGGAAACTTACTCCGGGACGGGGTACCTTGCGTCGGGCCTCCCTCGATAAAACGAGATGCCGATGATGCTTGATTTTATGTGCGGCCATACTTACGCGCGATATTTAATACGTTACAATAAAACGGTAAACTAGTTCGTTAAACCATTCGCGAGGATGGCAGCGCGGCGTAAAGGACGAAACGATGCTTTCCACGTAATTCGAAAGCAATGACGGCGTGGAATGCCGTCAAGGTCCGCGAATATGTAATCAACTTTCGCGTGTGTATAACACACGCAGGACAGAGAAAAGGAGACGATGCAAAGCAAACGGGAAAAATATCGAGAAAAGAGATGCACTTCCGAAGGAAGAAAGGAAAGGCCGTCTCTCTTTCCAGCGCGCGATATCCTGTGGGAACTCCCCCTTTTCGAAGCGAAGCCCTTGACTCGTTCGCGTTCCCTTTCGACTACCCGGATTACACCGCTAGGGAGATAACGAATATGACAAGAGCTCACGATCGCAGGCCTCCTGCAACAGTAACAACGCTCGCCGCTCGTATTAAGATACGATAAGTCCGTTTAATTCCAGGCAAGTAAGAAAAATATGCGCGGCCTGCATGCGAGCGGCGGAGACCACGAGAGAGAACGGCTCTCCCCGGGCACGGCCCGTGACGTTCTTCTCCCTTTTAGAGAGATTCTTGTAACCGAAGACCGGCGACGTACGAGATTGCGCGCGCGTTTCGCGAAATTCTTAACAAGGAACCGAAAGGGGAAAGCCGAGATCGCCGCGAGAGCCGGCGGCCGGGCGACCAAAAGTGCCGCGTCGTCGTCAGCGCGATGAGATAACCGGCCGGTAGATTAGAGGTCCTCTTTCCACGGTGAATTTATCACCGAGATGCGCGTGCAAAAATGCGCTTTGTCGGCGGTGCACTCGCGACGAATCGCTACGATGCACCGCGCCGAGCGGACGCGCGCGAGCGTACGGGCAGGTGCTCGCTAGACGCACGAAAATAAAAACGAGTTTTATCGAGTTTCGGTCGATGAGTAATCGGATCGGTGCGGCAGGTGGTGGGCTAATGGAACTCCGAGGTCCCGCGCGACTGCCGCGAGCAAATAGCCAAGATTTGATTTTAAAATTCTTTCGAGCTGGCCGCTCATCGCGTTTATCGAGAGCGTATCAGAGAGTACTCGATAACGCGTTGACGATATTGGAGAATACCGGTGTTTTATTTGCGAAGGAAGCCGCGCGTTAATTGACATAGGTAATTCTAGATTTCGCATGTCGTATTCGTTCAGAATCACTGTTGGTGTCTATTCATGGAGAAAAAAATACGTGAGAACGCTACATCGACTTCAATCTCTACTTGTGATTCATCGTGTTTCGCTCTGCGAGCAAGCGAGATCAATTCTTATTCAACGTGATTCGAGATAAAATATGCTGATTGAAATGAAACGAAAGGGAACTCGAAATGAAAACGCCGAGATATAAAGTGGGATCAAAGCATCGCGGAATAAAAGACAGATTTACGCCTCTAGGCACACGGGATTTCATCTTCAAAGATTAAACGATCGTGTTTCTCGGCCTTGAGAGCCGTTCCGCTTGTATTCGCGGCACTTACGTAATCGTCGAACAACGATCGAGAGGAACCACTATAGACGTCTTCGCGTCGTCAGTCGTCGTTCTCACCAGATTTCTCAACGTAAAAAGGGACGGAAGAACGTGAAATTCCATGAGATATTGTAGAATGTCACTAACCCGGACACGGCTGATCGGCCATCGCTGTCACAGAAGCGGAGTCGAAAAACGCTTTACATGTAAAGCGTGAAATCTAATTGTTAACGTTCAGCGACAAGAAACGGTGCAGATTCCGTTATCTGGCTGTTGTCTGCGCTTGATCAAATCCATTGAGATCGCAAGGTATCTGTCGCCTCGCATTGGCAATGAACAGCGATTAAGTAAAAAAATATTTCCGAGAGACACGTTAATATTGATACAGCAAGTATATCACAATGCTGATTGTTTGAAGTACGTTTATCTCCGATACATTCCAGCACTTCACGGGCTCAGTTGCCAGCGCAGCGTCCTCCTTCACAAGTCAGTGAGTTGGAATGCCTGGCAACTAGATATTTGAACGCCGATACCACGACATTGAACGCCAGAAACCATGCTGGGAGCTGGTAGGTGCCAGTTGTTCACTAACTATCGGATGTCGATTTTGTCAGGCGAGCATTGCCCTGTCGTCCTGTACGACATCGTGTCGAGACACGAAGTCCACGTGTCTCTATGAGCGCCTTTGATCGTCAAAAGTTGTCGAGCGACACGTTAACCATGAAAATAAATGCATAGCTGAGTGCTATGAAACACACTATTTTATGATAATGAAATATAAATGTGAATTCATTCAGCTCCATTGCGGCGGTGGAGATTGCAACAATGTGTCATTACAAGTATTAAATACAGCAATCTAAATACAGCATGCGACAGCGATTGAGAAGCGTGAAAGGATCAATCACGTGAAGCGATTCAGAGTTTCCTTATAAATATTAAATAACGTGTTTGAAATGTATGTTCTGTTTATTTATTCTCCGTAATCATTATTCATGGAGAGAGCTGTAGCAGTTGACTTTAGCACTCTCCTCCGGTTTGATACGTGCGCATATATGTACATTTCTGTCGTAGCTCAAATGTGTTAATTCAGTTTGTCTTTACAATTTCCTTCCTTGAATAAAAAATGAGTTTAATTGAAGAATAGCGTATGTACATAAACGAATATTTTCTCCCTCAATTACATTAACAAAAGAAATAAAATATGTTTAATAAAAATTAAAAAATGCTTTTATTCTTATAATCACTTCGATAATAAGATATTTCTTTTACATCTCTGATAGGCAACTATGTAAGACATTTTGTACGATCATGACACAATCCTCGCACAAGTCGTCGTTGCATTTTATTCTCGTTTGCGTAACTGCGGATCTGCGTTGCATCCAAGCCGTTTTCTCAATAGGACGACCTACCGTGAAAGGCAAATAGAGAGTCGCACGAGAATTTCGCCCGTCGATCGGGCCAAGAGTCACCGCGGCGTGACATTGTTACTCCTCAAAGGTTATCGACGCGAATTATCCGCGCGAGTCGGGAGAGCGCGCGAAATCCTCGTCGAGGGGTCCTCGTCATGCCGGAACCGTGCTCGGGAGGCATGTTCCCGGGCATGCACTCCGTATTTATGGCACTCTGTCGCACTAGTCGTTAACTTCCACGGCAGCCCCGCGGGCCCAGGAAACCGGCGACTGCCTCCACGAGCAGAGATCTCCACCTCGTGACCCGTGTCATGGAGCGATATTTACGATGCCACTAAGTGCCGGCGAGCTGAGAATCGTCCCTCGTCACGCTCGTGGATGTGTAGGGAGCAAAATGGAGCAAGCATCGACACGACAGCAGCGTGTCTTACAAGTCTTACGGGAGATGAATATGACCGATATGCACGTACTCCAGACGTATAGGCACGGAACATGCGCTGCAAATGTAGCTCTCAGGCCCCGTGCGCGGTTCGCCACCTAATTACGGTTATGCTCGCGTTACGTAAGATCAGCGTGAAGCACCGAAAGACGAATTGAGATTGCAGGGATAGCTTCATGCAGCGATCGAGACCGCGCGAGATAAATCTCGCGAATGATGCTCTTAGATGCGACTGATGACCAGTCGCGTAACGACTTTTCTCGACGGCTCAAAGATGACCGGGTGATTTTCAGCCATTTATCGTATTTCAATGATACTGGTCACTGGCCATGGTTAAACTTGTATTTTATAGTACTCCAAGATTGTCTGGGAAGAAAAGTCGTACGTATGGAGCTTATAAATCAAAAGTAAACGTCAACAAGTTTTAGCAGTAACGCGACATGTCAGCTGGCGTATATCCTCGATCTTGAAGATGCGAACGGATTCACAACGGTCATGTAACAATCTGCGTCGCAGAGTCACTACAATGAGCATTAATTGAGGCTAAACGTTTGAATGAGTAATGCTCTCTTCCACAGAAGACATTGTGCACAGCGATCTCAAATAATTTCCCGGGATACAAAGAAACGTAACATATAAAATCTAATCTCTTTTAGTGCAAGTGTCAAGTGAGATAACGTAGTCATATGCCGTAGGCAGTCCAAGTTATCGTTGAAAAATTTTTCAAACGGCAGTCGTGACGGCCGAAGGTTACGGCCGGCTGACCGAGGAAAAGAATTTTGATACGCGATCGATTTGCATACGTTTATGTTTATTCTCGCCGCTCCTCGTAACCGGGCGAAAATAACAACCATGCTCGGAGTGACGGAATCGCATTGGCAGCCGTACTTTAAGGACACTTGGAGCGAAGTTGAGAGCGACATTCGACGTGCGATCGGCACTTCTCGGACCAAGTTTACGAACGTGCTCGGGGGGCCGTTGACACCACCGGCTCGATCCAACCCCGAAGGTAAGCGGCACTCGCGCGCCGCGAGAATTCGCATAATTGCTGACGGATGCTAATGCGCCGCGCCGCGCCGCGCCGCGCAGGAAGAAAAACCAGATTCGCAAGTTTCGAAGCGTGGCAGCGCCGCGCGCCCCGGGATCACCGGAGCGGACCTTGGGTGACCACGAGGAGTAATTTAGGCGGCGCACGGCCGGATGGACTTCTGGAAACCATTCGACTTTTTCTGCTGCCGCCAACCGCCACATGGATCGGTGGTGTACAGGTATACCTCTGATTATTTATGGTTCCACCGGTGTGAACCTGGCATTTTACTCACCGGAGAAAATAAAAATTTTGCACCCGGTTTGTAACGGTTGATACCGCCCTTTGTCTTGTCTTGTTCATATCTTGAAAAGTATTATGAGATGGAGCTTAAAAATGGTCCGCACTCAACGATAAGATATCCCAAAATCCGGTAATATATTTTTTGAGTGAATTATGTGTTTTTTTTTGTTCAGTTTATAACTCTGATGAATACTTGGATATTTATATCGATTCTACCTGTCACGCGCGTTTACAAGTACAATGTTCAAGTCGCATCGGGTGTCTATGGTGATGCTGGACGAGAGTTTGCGATCGGTGAGTACGAACACGTATACTAACGTACGTTGTTGACACGACTAGCATGTATATCTCTCCACAAATGACATCAGCTCGCTACCACTCGATTGAGACGCGATAAACGATTTACAGTGAAACGTAGTCTGAGTCACATGAGTAGAGCGAAAGAATCATTTATTGTCATGCAGAACGCTCGTGGTGGATAATTTTATCGTGCACTATGCAGTCATATCTCGTGATGTAAAGAAAAGTTTTTTTTTACAGATAAAATTAATTATTATAAATCCCTTACAATTAAATATTGTAAAATTACGTTGATGCCGATCTGAATACGTTCTTGCATATTATTTTCAGTACATAACAGCAAATTTTTGTGAATAAGCGACAGAATTTTATTTCTAGATAAGATAAGAAGATAAGAAGATCTGCTTTATTTATGGATAAGTACGTACGTGCGTACATGCAGCGTACACGCACAAGGAGATGATAAGTGACATCTCCATATAGTCACACAGCGACATCATTGTCAGAGACAGCGAGGCATGAGCTCCAAAAAGGAACGGAGATACGTCGAGAAATGTATACGTTCCTTTTCTCCGAAATTTCATTATATAATCACACGACTGTCTATTATATAATCAACTGTAATCTGATTCAGCTCCTTATACGAAGACGCCTGCTCTTATTAATTTCTCCGTCATATAATCGCTCGTAAAAATTTCGCATTTCACATATACATATACTGCAGCATAAATTTCTGCATTAATTCCTACAATTCGTACACTTATAGCTGTGTAAATTTCATATCATAACGATCCACAAATATTATGCAATTTTCGTCTTTCTGTCCCCGTGACCCTGACCCCGCGATAACTCCAGACAGATATCACTTTCGATTTCGTCGACACGCCGTCGACAAACGATCTTGGTGCACGCATTAAGTCATCGTTAATCGTGGTGACACTCAAAGACATTCTCGTCTCATTGCGACAACGTCTCAGATTTCCTGAAGACACAAGTGATTAATTTATCCGCCTTACATATGTATTAATCTTCTCGCTTACATACACACAGGCGTGTTACGGTACGCGAAGTGTGTATGTACGTACATCCAGCGCACACGCACAAGGATTTCGCGGGCACGAAATCGCCGTCAGAAGCACACGTTTGCATATCCCGTGCGAATAAAGTGTTCGAACACATTTTACGAAGCCAGGAGTATCGTATGTACCGGTGACAGGAGCAGCGCGGGCACGCTCGTGCGTTTGCGCTGCTGCTCCATGCACCGACGAGCGTCCGGACTCCGGCAAGTTGGCCGACAGGGTGCAAGGGATGAGTACATCTATTCGTATCCGTGCAGACATGGAATTACACGCAAGCCGTTTACAGAGCTCGCCGTAAATGTGCCGGCGACCTCTTCCCTCCTCGCTGTGTATCGAGATAAATTGCGGCGGAGCGCCTTAGAGAGCAGCGAGAGATGTTACCCTTTCGTCGAACATCCGTAGAAACGAGAACATTGGTGAGCCGGAAAATATGGCGTTGCGGTGTAACGTGAGAAAATCTTACAGAGATATCACGTGCGAATCGCCTCTTCGCGGCTACCGATCATTCGATGGCGTTTATCTATTGGCTGCAGGTATATCCATCGAGATGCAGCGTGTGCAGTGGAATAAAGGTACGTGGCATCATAATAACGTGACGAAATGTATTAAAATATCAGAGAAAGAGAGTGTGTGTGTGTGTGTGTGTGAGAGAGAGAGAGCAGCGTGTAAAAATAAACCAGTACTCTAATACTCCTTATATGTGTTGAGACTGTACTTTCGTGGGAATTTATCGTGACGCGTTTTACGTTTGAAAAAAGACACGCATCTTGTATAACATTCGCAAGGATTTACACGTACATTTCCTGTATCATAATAAAATTTTCGATTGCATTGTAGATACCATTCAATGTCCCCGTTACCAGCCGACAGGCATGAATTCTCTCCAAATAATGACTATAATTTTTATGTTAATCTCAAGACGGCGGAAACAAAATCTCGCCGGTAAAAGACAGCAACCTCGAGATACCTTTATATGCACAATACAATGTGTATGCATGCAATTTCGATGGGCTATATTATGCCTGGGTTGGGCACGATAAACGTACATCAACATTATTATCGCTGTTGTTGCTGTATTTCGTAGCGTGTTGCCATTAACGGGTTCTTCGAAAGCCCACCAAGGGGCAGGTAAGGCGAGTCGGCACGACGAGAGCCATCAAGACCGAAGTGAGAAAATCAAGAGAGAGCCTACCGGTTAGGTATATTATTATAGCGTTTCCTCGGATCGTCATGGTCACCGAGTTGGTTGGTGGGTCGGCCAATCAACCGCCGCGATCGCGGTACAAAAGGAGTTTTCCGTCTCTGTGCTCAAGGTTGGAAGCCATTCAGTCGCCGTGGCGGTCGAAAAGAGGCAGAATCAGCTGTAAAAATCGTATCCGGAGATACGGACTTTGTTAGCGCGCCTCCTTGTGCAAGAAAACGAATCTTCGGGTACCGAATGATCCGTAATAACTGTCTGCGGCCAGCTGTGTTCCTTCGACTTTACGATATCTTCGTTCGAGGATGTTTATTCGCACCCTCCCTTCTCCTCGCATTAGCGTATCCCACGCGTAGAAAAAATATTCAAATTAACATCTTTCCGCCGGGACCAGGTACAGGAATACACCGCGACGAGACGTCGTTGCGAATCAAAATCGACAACGTTATGAAACCGGGTGATCGGGGATGCGACTAACATTGGCGCAAACAGCAGAATGTCAAATCGTCGAAAAACAAGTTACTACGATCAGGTTTGCGTTGCGTATTGAAGCGACTGCCATCCTCTTCGCGAGGTACATTGTGTCTTACTTTCACTTCCGCCGCAGTTTCTAACAAGATTATTCGTCGTGCGGCGTTACTGTGTTCTGAAAATCGCTCGGAGCTCGCGTGTAGCGAACGCTGTTACAAGAGCGGCGTATCAAAAAATGGGCTTGAAATTACGTCTAGCTACATAATACTACCGGCGCGTTCTCCTGAGCCCTAACCCCAGGGTATCAGCCATGCCTACGTCTTCCGGTTACAAATTAATTTCGTAGCTCGCTCGCCGTCAAGGCCCCGAACTGTTATGACACCTGAAGGCGGCCAACGTAGATCCCATTAGGACCATGCAGCCGCGTGGCTGTTGCACAATATTAATGCCCTTTCACGGGACCTCTGCTCGTACGCACACGCATACATAAAGCCACGCTCGTCCCGCGTAAAGCAGCGGCATAAGTCACGTTTTCAACCTGCTCCGAAACGTCAATTACAATGTGATTCACATTGGCGCTCGTTACTCGTTCGTTCTTCCTTTCTCCCTCCCCCCGTGTCGGCTAATTAAATGAATAAATGGACACTCGCGCGGAACACCAATTACGTCCCCTCCGCACGAATTTATTACACGCTGGGGGTGAAACCGAGTCCGGCAAGTCGCGCCGCTCGTGCGCTGCGTTCGCGTACACTCGCGCGACTACGGACAATCTTTAGTACACAAATTCCCTGTAATTCACGGGTCTCCGACCGTACTTTCCTCACGGTGTACGCTTGAGGAGACCTTGTAATGAGCAGAATAAACCCCCACGTCGCGGTGCATAATGCCCGGATCGCAGAAAGCAGCGACGCGGTTCAAGGCAGCATTATTTGTAAATAACAACGTGGAGAACGAGGATTTGTATCGCGACGCCGTAACTCTTTCCACGATTCACCTTCTTTTCCCTTTTGTATATCGGGGTACGTTTGCTATCTGGAGGTACGACGCGGATACGTAATCCTCGTGGTCTCGCGCACCGCTATCGATACCATCGATCCGGCTAATCGACATTAGCATTCCAAATGTCAGTACCGATATCGTACCGTACACGAATCACGCGCGTCGATGGTGGTGCCACGGGGGTAAGTCCTACGTATCGGGAGAAAGTGTTTATACGAGTGTCGCGAAGGCGTAGATATAACATATGTGTGTGTTCGCAGCTGCGACAGTGCTAAATGGCGTTAAGAGCGCTAACGACATGTGGTCGGCTCGATTCTGCCGCTCACCGATCGAACCCTTCGCCGAGTGACAGTCCTCGCAGTAACATTAACTATCTACTTACTATCGTATTACATCAATTACGGTGCACGCTGAAAACTACAAAGAGACTGTGAAATTTATCGCGTAGCCAGCTAACGGCGCGCCATTGCGACAGTAAGTGGTGTTATAATTCGGCCAATGATCCAGAATACACAATTATACGTTGATTGCTTTAAATAAAACCTCCAAAATTGGTGGGCTCGAACCGGAAGCAGTGGTTTAAGAAAGTGCTGAAAACATGAAAATGCAGAAAGGGCATGTGCTGATAGGCATCGGAATGATTCATACTTGCTTAGCGGATAATGACAAACTCGCTAAGGGATGCTAATTAAATTACAATGCGGCTGGACAAGCCCGTACATTGCATCGTCACGATAACACGAAGTGTGTGATGCATTAAAACAAGTTTGCGCTTAGGATAGCAGAACTCCACCATGGCGATTCCTCACACAATGTAAAACCAGTCCGTGAGTCTCGTGCCTTCTGCCGGTCAAAGACACTTTGCATGATGTATATGCGGCATTATAGAAGACTAAACACGTTTTAATGCTCTTTCTATGTTACACAGTTTTAACAATTTTAACGGATAAATTTTTCAAGATGGTTAGAAATTGTCTATGGTAGAATTGAGACAAACGCGCGATAATTAATATTATTACAATCGATTTATTGTCACGGATACGTGCGTTCTTTCGAATTTTCATACAGAATCATTTGGAGCGCTTTCGATCGGTCATTACTGCATCTCGTGAAATTAAATAAAAGTCGCGAGACACTTTCGTCGATCTCCTCAGAAACCGAGATCGGCGGGGCGTTCCAGCCAGTCGTGCCAGCGGGAATACCGGTTACCAGTGAGCGCAAAAAGTTACCGAGGAACGCAAAGTGCACGCGAAGGTGCGATATGAAAAAAAATGAAGTGTCTACATCGTCGTATACCCCGAGACGATCTCCGACGTCTCCCTGCCCGTCGTATTCCCGCGCGCCGATATGATTTTCCCGTTTACGACGGCGTAAAATAAAACCTTGTGTCCACGTCTCCGTCCGTACGCATGTACGTACGTCCGTCCGTGCGTCCGTCCGTGTCTCTCAAGTCGTCGCATATATGCAACGGAATGCAGTTATATCTCGACACAGAGTCGACTTCGAAAGCGCGACTTCGCTCGCGCGGCGCAAAATCGGATGAAGTGTTTCACGTGTGGAGAAGCGTACAGCCGCGCGCAGCACGTAACGACCGAGCAGAGCGCGTACCACGGTTTCGCATTTGTAGATGCGAAAAAACAGGAGCAGATATACCACGTACGTCGGTCCGTCCGCGGCGGAATCGTGTTAGGTGCAACACCGTGAAATCAGCTCTCGATTATACGTGGAAGCGCTCGTAGTCTCTACGCTCGGAGCGGTTTTTTACGGGACACCTCGACCCGGTTACGTCAAGTGAGGACGAGCACGCTTGACGGATGCTACCGCGCGTACATTATCCTACGAGATGGTACCGTTGTACCGTACGCCGCTGATATTAGCGGAATAATACGCTGCGGACACGCGGGCCATTAACAGAGTGTTAATGCGCTCGTATTTTTCGACTGGCAAACACCGTGGTCGAGCGGCGTGTTCATTAGGATGGAAGTGTATAACTCATCCACATACTATAGTAAGATTTCTACAAAAAAATTTGGAGAATGACATTTTCACGAACGATATATCAAGCGTCGTAGTAGACGTCGTAGTCGAAAGTTTTTCCATTTAAACGTGCCCTGCGGGAAAATTTCCAGATTCTTCAAAATGCCCAATTAACCGGCCACCGATTATTAATGCAGCATCAACGCAAAGTGAAAGGAAAGCCGTGCAGAACGAAGCTTCGCGCATTTGTATAAACTGCTTGACTTTACAATATCGATTCGCGCGACATAAAGCCGCTCCTCCTTTACGAGCGACGTTCGATTTCAACCGGTTGTACGTTCGCCTTTTTACGATCTTACGCACGTGTCGCGCTCAAAACGCGGAGGGAAGTTAATGCGAACCCGTGGTGATTTTCGAACGTCATAAACGTCGCAAATTATCGTAATCGTAAATCGCATTATTGGAGAGCACACGAGCTGTACGTTTGCGCGATAACAGTCGGCCATGTTTGACATTGAGATCGAAATCGCCGGAACGACCGGGCACGCCGTTCCCAGTCGCTTTCCGTGGCCTGATCGGTACTTATTTACACTGTTCTCGATCCTAAGTCAACAATCGTCGAAAATACTTGCGGCGGTGCAACAATGCCTGCTCCATGCGTCGGCATCCAGCTGCAGCACGTACAGGCATTTCTCATGGGTGTTTCGTCACTCGTCATTCACTTCTGTTCCCGGCAGTAAATTGGGGAAAATGCGCGATCATCTGAGTGCTCTCCTCCATTAGAATCACAATGCGGCGAGATCCAGCGCAAACAAACAGTACCCCAAAAATCAGATTCGTTTATATAACGAATTCTAATTGATTATTGTGGTGGCCGCGTTGTAACGACACGGCTTAATGCCTTTACGGTACATTGTGGCATAATGAGACCCGGCAATAAAGCGGCTGAATATGGCGCGCCGCATTCTCCAAGCAGTTTTCTCAGCCTATTGTGGTGGTATATCAAGCACGTCGCGCGACGTTTAACCTGACATTCAAGAAATCGCCTGTAGCGAATCGGCGGAGTTTTGCGCAATTCCATGGAAAACGCTCGGAAAATTTTGTTCGTATATACGCGCCGTTTTATTGGTGTTATCATGCACGGTGATAAGACTGGTAAAGGCGACTAACGCAGATAAACCGTATCTTGTATTGTATCAACAATTGCAAGTTTATGAACGAGAACGTGCTTTGTGTTCTACGAAGTGAGCACGCGATTTTTATCGGTTCTCATTAGCATTCGGCTGGCATCGGAAAGCTTGTTAACAACATAGAAATAAGATAATAATAGGATAATTGCACCAACAATAGAAAGGCAAAACGCGTAACGCGATCGTAAGATGTCCGTACGAATTGAAGCAAAAATAGCCGTTCGGCTGTTACTGTTCTTTGCAACTTCAGGGAGAGCCGGCTCTCGAAGAATCTACCTGCAGCGTGCTCGAGCGCATCCTACGAGTCGCATGCTCCGTTAATTACTAATTAAGGTAATAATAGAGCAATACTTGTTCTGGATACAGGAATCGCTGTAGTGATCTCCACGCATCATTGACCAATGATCAAATAATTGGGATCTTGTAATGAGAGAGAAAAAGGGCAAAAGGACTGAAAGCTCGGATAATTGTGTGTGTGAAGCTGGCGTATCATTTCGTGGAAAATCATTAATTATTGAGAGTTCTGGCTCCCTTTTTAATAGTTCTAGAGTTCCTGATAGGTTAAACACATAGTTCTGGCCATTAAAGCGAAAAAATCGCATAGTGCAAAGTGAGACGCCAACTTCACGCAGCGTCTCACTTTGCCCTGCGACAGTTTCCGCCATAATTCCGGCTAGATTTTAAAAGATCTACAGTTCTACATGAGTTCTAGAAAGAGTTCTAGCGAAAAACATTTTTTTTCATCTTTTTATAATTATTAAAGCTAAAAAATGTTTAAGGGAATGACGACTGGTTAATTTCAGAGAGTTCTGTGCTTTATGAAATATTTCTCGTGTAGTTCTGAACATATTTAACCATTTTCCAAAGAGTTCTGAATGCAAACATTAACAATTATTTAATAAAAAATTTTTATCGTCGGAAAAAGACGTATCTACGGAGATATATGTGTAATAATCAGATATATCAGGTAATAACGATTAGATAATTTTTAAAAAAATTTTCTAATCGTTGTCCTGTCAGAACTCTTTGGAAGGGCATTGTACATGTCCCGAACTATATGAGAACTGTTTTAGAATAAGCAGAACTCTTGAAAATCGACCAGCGTCTCACATATACCTCCGTAGATACGTCTTTCTCGGACGATTAAAATTTTTTATTAAATAATTGTTAATGTTTGCGGTCAGAACTCTTTGGAATACCCTTAAATACGTTCAGAACTACACGAAAAATATTTTAGTCTTCACAGAACTCTCGAAAATCGACCAGCGTCTCACATATATCTCCTTAGATATGTCTTTCTCGTACGATAAAAATTTTTTATTAAATAATTGTTAATGTTTGTGGTCAGAACTCTTTGGAATACGCTTAAATACGTTCAGAACTATACGAGAAATATTTTAATCTTCACAGAACTCTTGAAAATCGACCAGCGTCTCACATATATTTCCGTAGATACGTCTTTCTCGGACGATAAAAATTTTTTATTAAATAATTGTTAATGTTTGCATTCAGAACTCTTTGGAAAATGGTTAAATATGTTCAGAACTACACGAGAAATATTTCATAAAGCACAGTACTCTCTGAAATTAACCAGTCGTCATTCCCTTAAACATTTTTTAGCTTTAATAATTATAAAAAGATGAAAAAATATTTTTAATCTAGCCGGAATTATGGCGGAAACTGTCGCAGGACAAAGTGAGACGCTGCGTGAAGTTGGCGTCTCACTTTGCACTATGCGATTTTTTCGCTTTAATGGCCAGAACTATGTGTTTAACCTATCAGGAACTCTAGAACTATTAAAAAGGGAGCCAGAACTCTCAATAATTAATGATTTTCCGCGAAATGATACGCCAGCTTCACACACACCGGATAATTCAAGGAGACGAGAGATAGTTTCGAAACATGTCGGAGAGAAATTCAAGAAAAAAAGGACATATTATCGCCTCGAGTGTTGCTCCATGCTCAAAAATACTGATGATTATGATTATAGTGATCGATTAAATTTAAAAAATTGATGCGCTCGCTAAGAGTTACGTCGGATTGAATCCTGCTGGTCTAGATCATCAAGGCGACGTGCCGCAGCTATGAATAAACAGCGCTTTCGATTATTATCCTGGAAAACCGTTATCTTCGGAAGAAAATACGAAGCCTCTTTATGTAATGGCAATAAGACAGAATTGATGAAGGCCGAGTGTTTATAACCGCTTTTTCAGCAAATACGTCGTCAATCCGGTCTTCTAAAAGAGCTCCAGAAAAATGCAGATAATCGCGGAAGGTGGAGATTATCGCGGATGTTGGAAAAAATATCGCAGTAACAGACGATTGCAGATAAATGAGTTCGCAGATCTCGCGTGTGATACACGCAATTGCTGAACCTTTTTCGTGCTGTAATACATTCTGTGACGTAGCGCCGAGCTTATGCATCATTTATGCAGATTTGTTTAATTCAGGTTCAGATCGACGAAAGGGACATAATGCACGCGCGCGCGCAGGTCGGCTATTGCAATGATCGGCAGGACTCTCTAACCGGTAATACACGGCCTTATTTCAGTCAAGGACTATTGGCTTTTTTCGAGATCGCCACGACTGATAGCGGGATTTTCTACAGTGACGCTGGTCGGGTTTGCTGGACCGAGGAACGAAAGAAAGGAACCGGACCCTACGCTGAATGGCGAACGTTGTCAAACATTATCATTAAACCTATCGTATGGAAATGATGTCAATAAAGTGGTTCGCAGAAATAGAAACCCACTGACAAAACAAAAAATTAGGTATCTGTGGTCAAGTCGCACTAAACGCAGTACGAATTGCATTATAATAATTTTTCAAGTTAACTATCTATTCTTGTGATTTACGAGTGACGTGATATTTAACAGTTCCGTAGCAACTTTAGACACTTTAAACGCATATTTTTATTTGTTTAGATAAGAATATGGGATTTGAATTTACTACAAGGCTTGCGGTTCGTTCTGCAGCAGAGTTTTACGCTTCTACCTTTACCGACGCGATCAAGTGAGAAACGGGGTTAAAATGTAGGAAAGTAGAATGACAAACTCGGTCTTGTAATTAAATCAACGTTCCTTTAGCGGGCATTATCGACGAGTAAGTTTCAATGGTGAAGCGAATAACATACTATGATCGAAGGCATTTTCGTAATATCCGAGCAAAGATACTCCTTTAAAAAGAATCCAAAAAAGCAATTCAAAAGACTAAGATGAAGAAGATAAAGATGGTTCGTCAAACTTTACGTTATCTTCTGGCCATTCGCTGATTACGTCATTTTTCCGCTTAACGGTTTAAATGAAGGGTGTGTCAAATGCCATCCTTTACCGCGAGGATACTGAACGAAACTCTTGTTTGAAAAGTGGAACTTATGTTGCAATCGAAAACGCAGTACTACAAGAGCGTGGTCGCTCGCGCCCGGAACAATAATTCTCCA
The DNA here is from genome assembly GCF_003672135.1 of Ooceraea biroi. NCBI lineage: Eukaryota > Metazoa > Arthropoda > Insecta > Hymenoptera > Formicidae > Ooceraea > Ooceraea biroi. Next base: position 8,762,396 of record NC_039506.1, read on the forward strand.
GCAATCGTTCACGGTTCGCGGATGTACCGGCCGTAATGACCACTCTGCTCTCCATAGCGTGTCATCGACATTTGCAGAATCGCTCATTGTCACAAATGGCTCGAGTGCCCTGGCACGCATCATCGGTCGCAAGAGTACAAGAGGCCACGCGCGCGAGTTCATGAAATCCCGCTGCTAGATCAAGCGTTGTTTAGGTTTATTATCAGTGCGTTGCGAGTGCACAGCTTGGAACTGGTCGCGCGCTGAACCATCGACATGACAATCACTCACTTTCACGCGACAAGCATGGTCTTGTATTTCGCATGTTACGTAACGCCCATCTCGACGCTCGTAATGGAAGCAAAGTGGATTCACGTATCACGAAACCAGAAACGGATTAACATGCTGTATCTTGTGAAAATTAATTTTGCAGACCTTGAGCGTGCTGTATCCTTTAGCGGGACGAATTTCATGCGAGAATTTCAACCGTAAGATCCGAGAACGAGAAGAAAGCTGCAACCGAAACATTGGGATTAGCCTGAAGAGATGTCAACGTCAACGTCAACCAGTGAAAAATGCTCGTCTCCAGTGGTCTTTTACAGAAAATTACACGGACAGGCTTTGGGAACGAAAGTCGTTTCGCGCAACTCTCTCCTGTCTCTTGCTCGTCGCATTCGTTCTCTATCCGATAAAATATGGGAATCAGAGTGGTAAATACGACGTGCACACAATGTCACGAAATAGATAAATGATCAGTTTAACGAGACGTCGAACGGGCAGAATTACTCGGCGCATTACTCGGCGGCATTTATCCATCTAGAAGCTACGAAGAAGCGCCTCGGAATTCTATCGCGCGCACCGTTAACATCCCTCCGTTATATCGCGCATGAGAAACAGGAGAAAAACTGAGAAGGCGTACTTCCGTGCATAAGTGATAAATACAGCGCGCATCTCTGGCCGGGTCTGATCGAGTCGTGCCGCGGAGTATCTTCGTTCCTGAATAGCAATCGCGATCCAGTAATCGCGTCTTTCCAAGGCATCTGCTCCGATCGCTTATTACCGCCGCGAGGTATATCGCACGTTTCTCCGTGGATTTACATGCGTCCGCTTTTCACGATTTACAGCGTTTAGAGGCGCGCGGCCGATATCTCCCGGCAGTACAGCTTCCCCGTCGTCCTTCCCGCGCATAAACGGCACTCCCACTCCTTGAACTCGACGCTCGTTCCCCCGTTTACCTCCCCTTTCGTACCGATTCCCAAGATTACGGGCCAATCGTCGATTATACCCGCTCTGGAAGCTCGCAATTTCAATGGCTATTGCCTGCCAACAGGAATATTAATGCGAAATGGATTACCCAGCTCTCTCTCCCTTTCCTCCGCCTCAACGCCACCTATTATTCCCGCTCTCTTTCTCTGTTCTTTCTCATTCTTGGTACGAAGGACATCCGGTTGCGATGTCCACCAGTATATTGGCACGCCACGCACGAAATGGAAGAACGACCGGACAGAAACGTGACGGGGAAAAATCTTCAAGATGAACCAGGAGCAGCGTAATCGCTTGTCATTCCTGACTGAATAATGCCGATCGAATCGATTTAATGATACATGCTGCTTTTCGCTCTTCCCGGTTTGAACGAGTGATGTTGAGTATCTAATTGATACCGTCCAGAGTGATCAGAAAATATAGAGTGTATCAAAACTGAAACAGATTTGCATATATGCTTTAAGCGAAGTATCGCAAAATGATAGAGATTTTCTTCCATTGTTACTGAACATCACGTGTACAAGACCAAGGCTGATTTATACACGATAACCAATCATAGCCTTTGAAAATGATGATTTCCCCACGTAGGACAACCTAAGTTTACGATCATATGGGACAGATACATCGCGTAATTCCGCATAGATGACCTGGAAAACGACTACTGATCTTCGCGAGAGAATTGGAACGTGTTCCAGTCCAACTGGATCCTCTATCTAGTAATCGAAGAGATGCAACTAGGAGAGCTAGAAGCCTACATTCGCTGGATGCGAGTTAGTATGGCAGTTTCGCATAATCTTAAAGGGGGGACCTCCCGCGGTACGCTCTTAGAGCAACACGCGGTTTCAAGGCAAATGGCGTTTCACCTACGCTCATTTCGTGCGGCCCCCTTTTTCACACTGCGGCAGCATCTTTAAATTCGTAAAATTACAGCTGTAAAAAATCCTCACAAAACGGCTATGGCTATTATGACAGTGTCGTAAAAATAGAAATGGATTGTTTTGAGAGGAAAACTGATATCGTAAATTCTGACCGAAACTGACGTTTCGCAAGAAGTATTTGGATGAAAAATGTGCCTCTCTTGTGAAATAAATATACGTCAAGCTAAACAACTATACCAGATGTACCAGAAACCAAGACAAATAAATTTTTGATTTCAGCTTTCTTTATTTCAAAACGTGAGAAATTCTATAATAAGCTTCAGTAATTATAAGACGTATCCGATTTAGCAAATAAATCAATGTGTATGTCTAAGAACCTATTCGAGGTTGACTAAGCATAGAAACTTAAATCTTCAAAGGCGGATATCGAAACACTAATCCTCTCGTGAAAAGAACGTTAATCTTTTGGCTCTAGTGTAGTAGTAACAGGTCGTAACTTGTTCATAACGTGGTACTAACGTACGAACAAGTAGTTCCAGGTGATATCTTGAAAACGGCCGCCGTAGAAAATAAAGTAACTTAATGCGACAAACGATTCTACACGTTAACTTTCGTTTTTGTTTCATTGTCGCAAGTAAAAGTTACAGGTATGAAATTTATATCAATCGGCATTATTATTAGTCGTACGCCTACGCGGTATAATCTTCTAGCATCATCCATATAATTTCCAGGTCGTAAGGTTAACAGTATCGATGCGTCATTACGTAACAGTGATATGGAGATAGTCAAAGGGCACGATGGAAAAAAGGACTCGTACGCAATAACTTTCACCATAGGCCCTTTCACGAGGGGTCACGATCCGAACAGGACTGCGATCGAAGCGTTTAGTGATGGTATTTTAATAAGCGTTAGGTTGGGGCTTCCTCACAAGAGTGTCTTCGGTATGTGCGGCTGTCCAGCCATAATTACTACAGGTAGCTACCTGCATCGATGGCCGATAGTCGTGAGAGACTCTTCATACGGCAGAATTCTCAGTTCTTAAAGGTAGTTATGTTTCATTCATGAGGGAGACCTTCGATTGCGTATTATACAAGTGCCTGAGGAAAACGAGTGCAACCGTGCTGAACTTTTGTTGTTCCCGGCACCGGCTTTGCAATGATTTTTCACGCGTCGCACCGACAAATGCGCTTGTCAAGGCCGGCCGTATCACACCGCTTAACATCTGCTGTCAAACATGCGAACACTCGCGCTATAAATTGCGCAATTCTCTAATTATCAGCGGTCGTATGAACGCAAGTCACTCGTTAATCTATTGAAAGTGATATATCCATGTGTACATGTACAGTCTGCGTTTTCAGATTTTTACAAATAGTTTAGATTTTCTCAACGTCCATAGATAAAAGTCCAAAATATGTAAAAAAATAGCTGTGTAAATAGATATTAATAAACCAATGCAAGCGTGTACAAGAAAATTTATTAGTTTCATGATTGAAACAGTACTACACTAACTGTGTGTAATATAATATAATATAATATAATATAAATTTTATGTGTGCTAAAACGTTTTATTCTAAATATAATATTTAATAGTCCAACTATATCTTTCCCTTTTATTGCTCGTACGTTTATCAAGTCGACCACGCGTACGTTCGCGTAATTACATTCACACATTGCTGATGTAGTTAACATTCGTAATCTGATCCCGTTACCAATATACTGACACGTAGATTAATTGAATCAATTTTCTTCCGCTCCAATTCACGACAAGATCGTGAAGAAGACCGGATAGTGAAATTATTGTGCATTAAGTTTCAACACGGTCTTGGACCAAATGATATAAAACAGTCAACGTCTCTCTTATTGGTCGTATATTTAAATCGGTCGATTACTTTCTTGCATCAGTGATACGTTCAATATCGGTAGTCCAGTACCGTTATTAGCGTCCTCAAGATTTTAATTGATTTTCAATCTCGGCATAAATACAAGAACTAAAGTAGCGTAACGAGCACGTTCTGAATTTCAATTTAAGACAAACGCATGTTTTAGCTTGAGGCTTGACACGAAATCCCTCATATTCGTTCGTACATTTTCCAAGTTCATTTCTTGAAATGTACCTGGCGCATAATTATACACGCATATTCTGCTTGTACCATTCGCGATTTAATCCCGCCGCACCATGTACACCTGCTCGGTAATTTTAATAAATTCCCTCGCGCTCCGATTCACGCGAGTGCGCGGCGTGGCGCGGCGCGCCATCACGCCGACATCACGCGCTTGTCCACGCCGCTCGCTGCCCGTGCTCTTCGAAGAAGCAACCTACGGACGCGCCGCGGAAAAGGTCAAGGCACCAACCTTGGTATCGACCTGGTGTCAAGGCCATCGCCGCGCCGCAGCGCGCGCAGCCGACGCGAGCGTGAATTATTTAAAAAAAAGAACTCGAGGGACTCGCGCGAGTCAACAACCTGTTCAGCCGAGTAACGACCGTCGCCGATTATAACTCGCGAGTGCGAGCGCCCGGTTCGAACGCGCGATCGCCTCTTTCGGAAGCAAGTCGCGCCGAGGACGAAACAATGGAACCGAACCGGAAAATCGGTTCAACGCACCAGCCGGTCGTACGAGAAGGACTCCTCGGGAATGCCGAGGCTCGCCGTTAATGGCACGATGCGTCCGACTGCATCGCGTGCGAATCGCGCACTCGAGCATGTATCGATGATTTTTTGGGGTCGCGTCGGGCAGCTTTTCGCAAAGGAGAGCGCGAGTGCGCGCGTTCCGGAGATCCGGTAAGGATCGTTATCTGAGATTTGCCCGTGCGCGAGAAGAGCGTCTCGTTAAAATTCACGCTGCCGTTTCCTCCTCGCGGAAGGTGGTATGGTGAACTCGAGGTGAAGTCCGAATCCGTTACGGCCGGAAGTTTCCAGCTATCCCGGAGCGCGCGTCGGCCGCGCCGAATTTTTCAGCACGGCATTTAACTGGCGCGCGTGCGTGCGCGATGGCACGGAACCGCGCTCGCGGATAATTGCGAACGATTCGTTCACACGGGAATTAAATCGAGCGCACTCGCAATCATCGACCGGTGTTGTCGGGGAGTCATGCGAGATCACGAACCGCGCGAGATTTTCGCCCGCGAGCGGAGAATTAACTCGGAGAGCTGGAGCGTGAAACGTGGGACAGACGCGGGTTCAAGTCGCGTTATGTAATGACCGTGTCTCCGGCAAGCAGCACGTGGTATCGGAGTGTTGCACTTTCAAGAAAAACGGGGTGAGAGCCCGTAGCAATGATAGGGCAGGTGTGAACGCGTTCGCGAGCGGGCTTCGCCGAGGTAATCCGTCTAGAAACCTTCGCCGGGTGAGGAAGAAAACCGAAAGGGACGGTTGAGCCTGGCGTTGCCACCTGGCGCGAGGCGCAGGTGTCGGCAGGAAAAATGAAGGAACTTAGAGGCTGATATACCTGTAGCTACGCAAGTCCCCACCTGTTGATACGCCGACGAGGATGGCCGCGCGACTCGGTTGTCGTTGCTATGCCGCTACTGTGCTCCGTGGAAAGGCCGGTGGTCCAAGTAGATGGCCAAGTCCGTGGAGATGTCCGTGCTGGAGAACGACGAGCACGATGAGGACGTCCGGATTAATGAAAACCCGACGGGAATGACAGAATCAGCACACCCACTGTACATTAACACCACGTCACACGACGGAGCGCTCTCTCCGATCGAAGAATCACGTGCGAGGGAGGCTGGTTGTCTAACCTCTTTTTTTTCTTCTCACAGTTAAATCTCGGAGCGCAAGTTCACCGCGGCGTCGACGTCGGCCGGCGCGAGCCCCGCACGATCGACGTATGAACGTCTTTGGCGTCTCGTGGCGACCACGATGCCGACAGGAGCACAGTCATCCTATCGGCAGATTCGTAATGAAAGACGCGTTCCGCGGTCCACTCCGTGCGAGTGCCGATACACGACTGTTGCCGAAGTTGGCCGACCGGGTGCCCGAGCAGGGTGACCGAGCGCTGCCGACGTCGCACGAGGATCAGCGAGCGGTGCCGAGCGCGGCCGATTCGACTGGATGGAATGCGCGCGGCGGAAACCAGCCGGGATCGGAATCGGGATCGGAGCGCACAGTGCTCCGCCGGTTCGAAGGCAATCCAAGGCAAACGACCGCTCTACCCGCTCTTCGTTCCACCACGCCGTAGAGGCTCTCTCCTACGACTGTTATAATCTATGTCTATTATCCCTCTTCTCCGTTCCTTCGGCCCGCGAGCGTGTGCCCGTCTCGCTCGCTCCTCGGCCGCGTTATTCTTCGGCGATACATCGGCGCGCTGAATCCGCGCCGATTCGAGCCGAGGCTTAATCGGTTTTAGGCTCGTCCTTCCGTTTGCGAATCAGCGATCGTCAGAAATTTAATTAGCGGTTGGATGCGCGACGCGTTTATTTTCCCCGTGGTGCTTTTGGTAATTTATGCGCAGTCTCCTAGCGTTAAAATTTAATTAAGAGGAACTTACTGGCGATGACATTAAGAATGAGAAATAAACGAGAATTAATTTGTACAAATCATCATGCTCGTTGCAACGTTGCAACGTTATGAGTGTGTGAGGAATGATTTAACGTCAAGAATAAATTTTGCGCTCCCTACAAACCGTGCGAACCATGGTCTACCGCATAAAAGTAAGATATTTCTTCACGGAATTGTACAATTTGCATTAATCACAGCGAAATTTACGAGGAAACAAAGAGAAACAAAGCGACGCCGTGATTTACAATACAATAAATGCTAAATGACAAAATACGTATTCTGACGTGACATTCTAGCGTTTAAATAATGAGCAATTAAATCGCGGATGGAATATACCTCGCATTAGTAAGCTTAAACGACAACGCGTCATTCTTACAGAATGAAACCGCGCACATTAATATTAATCGACTTTTTTTCACAGTAAATATATCAGTAGCTGTCTTAAAAATGGGATACAAGAGTCAATGCAATCTTGGCTGAAGCTGCGAGATCCTCCTCTGAATTATAGAAAGCAGCGGGTCGATCATGAAATATTTATGAGTGACTTTAATCGATTGATCGCAGGCACCTAACGGCAATCGCCGATCACACAACGCTTACTTAATTGCGCGGGTAGTACCGGACGTGCCAAAGGTCCCAAAGTTGTTCAAATTTATTGCGTGCCACGCTAGCCGAAGAAAAGTTATAATATTATGCTTAACGATAACGGATTATCGTTTCGATAGAAATTTATGGATGCTTATCTACCGCCGTGCAGCCGAACACGCGCGCCTCTGAGCGTTCCTCTCCGCAAAAATCCGGGTTCTCGCTTCGCGAACGCGAGCACGCGCCCACGCGCGAGTATCGCCTCGTAAAGTCCTACTAAAATACCGTATTGGTTTACACTTATTACACGGTGTACGTACGAGCATTTACATAATTTCACATTTATGCGTAACGCTGAAAACGACTGTGGCGGGATAAGCGTGCGGTGCACTTGCGCAACCCGGGCCACAGAAGCGTGCTCGCACTGACGTTATTTATGCAGACGCGCGTCAGCAATAATTCCCGCGGAGCGCATAAGGTGTCACTTAATGCTTTCGCACAGGCGTATCGAAAATATCGGAAACGCGAGAGAAAAAATGTGCGGGAGGCAGGCGCGGCGCGTCCGGCGCGCCAAGTCACGAGAAGTCGCGACAATATCCCGGAGGAAATTCTCGGTCGTCGAGGCACTCGAGGCGCCCGGCAGTGTCTTCTTGCTCTTGTTCGCGACCAGTTCGAAAGAACCGAGATGTTGCCTCGTAAGTTAGATCGTACGGGCACGAACGCACATACCAGCATTGGTGTGCGCACCGCGAGAGTCGGGCTGCACCGGCCGACGTCTTGCCGACCATCTGCCGGCTATGGCCAAGGACGTCGAGTCCTTCGATGCTGTTGACCCGGGGTCGATTCAATTATCGGCACAATTAAAACATTCCCGAATGTTTGATAACGTGGCGTGCCGCCTGCAGCACCGTGGGGCGCACAAAGTGCGATCGGAAATCGCACTCCGCCATTGTCTCGCCGTAAAAGGGACTTCAACAGCTGCCCTTTGCACGTGGCGAGTTGTGCGCAACGTGAAACCTGTGCGTACGTTGGGTCGCGTATATTGCGCGATCGATCATCGTGAGTGTACCGTGTACCGAATTACGTTACGAATTCTCGCGCGCGATGGTCGCAGCGATCCCCCGAATGTCGACGTGTTCCAATTAGAGGCTTGGCGACGAGGAGGCTGACGAGGACGACGACATGGTTTCCTCGTTAATCACGATGATTACGCCATTTTCGTGCGCGCAATCAGCCCCGAAAGAAACCGTTGCGTCGCGGTAACTGGTTTAAGGGAGGGCAGATCGGCCGACCTTCTTCGTGAGCGGTTCCAACGGAATTTTTCGAGGAATTAGTTCCGCCCGACGAACGAGACAGCGCGACCGCTTCGTCATGATTAAAGGCAATGGCAATTTCGGCGGATCCGCGCGCGATGCGATCGGACAAGAGCGCAAGCAGAGTCGACAAAAATGGATAAGCGTCTCGCGAGAGCGATTAAAATGACAGACGTTTCTCCCGGCACTTTCGAGAGAAATGGATCGCAAAGTAAGCTCTCACGATCCGCTCCTCTTCTCAAAAGCGCAGACAGGCGAAGAAGAAGGAGAGAGACGATAAACGCGCGCGATACAGAGCACGTGTAGACCGAGAGCCACTGATTGCGAGAGACACGCAACAATCGCTGCAATTGACCGCGTAATAGAAACGCGTTATGCAGGCCGCGGCAGCGGCCGGTAGGATACCGGTCGACCTTGAGAATGAACATGATTCCTTAACGTGCGTTTTCCCTTTTACGGAAGGGTTCCGCGTTCGCGTAATTGCCGCGTTACGCTCGACCTTTCGCGAAATTCGTGCACGATGGAGAAGACGGACGCACCGGCCAGTGTGTCGATCCTCGCGAACAGCACAAAGCAAATCGCGATCCGTGATGCCATTTAAATCGCGATTTACTACCGTTTACAATAGCTCCGCATTGTATAATTCAATCAAGACGTTAAATTAATTGAGAGGCTTACGACTGAGCTGTTACACTCGCGCGTCGCGATTTTACGCTCTTCTTCGATCACAATCGTAGCTGGATTGAAGTGATGTCATGCCGATCGCATGAAACATCGATCAACTCACTAACGAGTTTCGAATTGTAAGAATGCGACGCATTACCGCGAAATTGGAGCTAATGCGGGGAACCTACCAGCCCGATCTAATTCGGATTGAATAAAACACCGTGAGACCGATCGACAGATCGACCACGGGAAGGATCGGAACAGGGTGAGGCCGCGTGAGAGACCAATCGCGAAGTGGTACCACCACATCGCGGGATTAGATACCTCAAAATTTTTTTATGGTAAACAGATGAAAGTCACAGCGTAGTTAGGCGACGTGCAACAACCAGGGTGTATGCAAAGCAAATGCAAATGCAATCGATCTGCATAATTTGCCGGGAGATTTCTCTTTGTTTTGCATGGTTTTGCCGTGGACCAGCCACTCGGCTTACGCGATACCGATCGAGGTATCGTTGTTTATTACCGGAGGTGTTGAACTCTGACACGCGGCGTTTTGATAAAGCGAACGAAACCGCGAAGGAACGAGAAAAGTCGGCGGCAATGCTCGCGGGCAATGCCGCCGCGAATGCGAGTTAAATCTAAAAGAAACGAAAACCCCGACAGGAATTTGTATGTCTAGCATCGAGAGTCTGCGTCTTCACACAGCGAAGTTACAAGAATTTCATGGAACGCACGCGATGGTGCCGGAGATGCCGAAGGTAGAATTCTTGCGGACAAAGAGTAGAGTTTTCCGGCGGTATCGAGACCAGCGCAGGTAGAAACCCGTGCATGTAAGACTTTTACCTAACGGTCGAACCATAAAGAAAGCCAGAGAGAGAGAGAGAGATGCAAGAGAACGAAGAACACAAGATTTCCGAGGAAATCTTTGTTCCTTTAGTCAACCCGAGGATGATAGGTATCATGACTACAACAAGTCAAGTATGCGAAATGTTGCAAAATTAGCCCGAACGGTTCGTCAGACAATGCAGTGGTGGACGACAAGTCCGGCAAACGCGATCGAGTGGCTATCGAACGATCGCATATTCGATCGCGAACCGCGCCACGTTATCGGCGCACATAAATAATCATCAAATCGGAATCCATTTGAGAAACCGGCCGTGATTTATCGCGCCAAGTATCTCGCGGTCTCGCGCGTACATAATTTTCCGGTGAATTGTAGGGTAGCTTAATTGACACGTCACCTCTCTTCTCGTGGCCTCTACGCGGAGCCATTCGTCTTACCTTCGATCCACGCGTCGGCCTTAAATCAATTCCGGGTACGGACAAATTACCAAAAGGGATTAATGGCTTCAACGCCGGCCCTAATTGGCCCCAAATCATGCGAGGGAGCCTCGCCCTTCCGATCAGGGCGCGCGAACAGCGGGGGATACACCCTCGCTCGATTTTATCTTGTCGCTGAAGTCAATTCTACGCCTACGTGAAATTAATGAGCATCCTTTTTCGACGATTACTCGTGATCCTGGCATCGCGCACGCCCGCATGCTCGCGTACGTGTACGGATAACCTTTAGAGTATTTTAAATTACGCCGCGCCTCAGTGGGTGGATGAATGAATGGAACTACCCACACGCTGACAATGAAACGCGTTTGCTAATCTAACGCCATTCCACTAACTCATCCGCGCCTGTAATAAGAATTACGAAACCTCGGCTCGGCTCGGTTCGTTGCGGTTAAGAAACCTGCTTGGGTGACTTGGAATCACGACGCGAGATGCCAAGAGGATTCAAGGGAAACGGATAGATCGCCTCGACATAATAATCATTAGGAATCGCCGCGGACACATGTCGAGTCCGTAAAAAGCAAGACGCGACGCTCGCTGGCGACGTTTGAAAAGAACGGCATCCAAAAGCCTCGGACTATTAATCTATTCAGCGTTCACAATGGAAGTCGTGATTCGTTTGTTGGAATTAAAAGTTCCATGTTCCGCGCTTTGCGCGTCTCGAGAGCGCAATTTAGTGCAGAAGCTGAAAGGGGCGGCGCGGAAACGGCCGGAAATGTGAAATGATAGAGAAACAGGGGAGAATGTGAAGAGTAGGGGGAAGTCGTTCGTTTGAATTCAAGACAATGAAACCTTCTGTCAATGGTCAAATTTACGACGGGTCCCAGCGTCGCTATTCATCCCTGCAGGTACATAAACAAAGAGCGGACCATGCAGGGCGTTATTCCCATCCCATGGCACAGGGCGACATTTACGCGTGGAACAAGTGAGAGGTATAAGTGCATCGTAAACAAAGAAATGATGAATGCAATGTAGGTGCGAGACATTGACATGCGAAATTAGGAAAACGATGAAAGTCATGCAAATTTTTGTCACGCTAGAAAGTATAGATTCACGTTAAAGCTCATTGTTGCGAACACACCTTTAAAGAATTACATTTGCTGCAACAGACAAATGTAACGGACGCGATGCATCTCACAGCTTCCTGGAACGCAACGGTGAAAATCATCCTGATAAGCAATTTGAATTAATTTATTAAAGAACGTATTAGCGCAACGTTACAAGGAAATGTAATCCTTCCTTAACATTCGAAATGGCGGAGAAATCACGGAGATACGAGCGAGACTTTCGCGTGTAATTAGCGATGAGATAAAGGAGCAAAGCGTTTGTAGGGAGAATTAATGTTCTCACGCGTGGTCAATTTATTCCGCCTTGTCCGGATTCATTCCGTATGCATGGAAAGTTAAGAGTACGCCGGGGTTTACATGCGCGCGTTCGTTCTAATGCAGTAATCGAGTTAAGAGCGAGCCAACGTCACGCGCGTGTGACGCGAAGCGCACCCGACGAAAATCAATATGCAGAGTCCTTTTTTTTCCATGCGGATCCATAATTGATAGATTTCCAACCGAACGTGCCTTGTATCAGCAGCAGTGCGAAGAAAATGCACGTATGGGCGAACCCGTCCATTAATACGGCGCGCGATCGCACGATCAACCGATCGCTATAAAAACACTCGTGGGCGGATTGACACGATCGGGCGAATTAATTCGATCCCGAAAGGCTCGATCGTACGAATGCGCCGCGTCCTCCGGCGTAAATCATTCGATTGAGCCCGACGGTTACACGCGCGTGCGTTGCACGCAGAGAATTTTATTTAGTTGTATTCGGTTACCGGCTGTTAATTTCTGCGAGCGAGAAACGTATCCTTTTAATTAGTATACCGCTGAGTACACCGTACCGCTATAATTACGGGAGTTTATGAATTATGCGAAATCGCGATTGCGGAATGATGAGTGCGTCTTGGATCGCGATAACGTAATTGTAATACGGTGTGAACAATGATTTGCGCGCAGCTACGCAGGAAATATGCGATTGTTCGGCCTCGTATGGCTTGGTACCGACGCGCCACATTCGCAGGTATGATATTAAGCTGTCACACAGAAGGCGATAATGCGAACGACTTATCGCACTCACGTGCAAAGCCGAGTGCTTCGGTGCACCGTACGTACGTACGTACGTGGGCGTGTTTGTGATTTACACCAGCGCGGTTTGTTTCTCGTATAATACCCGCGCGCGAAATCAATCACCCGACGATTAATTCGCGAGATTCGCTAATTATCGAAGCAGCTGCGCTGCTCTTGGCCGGCCGTAAATCTCGTTTCGCAAGCAGTACGAGCGGAAACGCAGCTCAAACGGCGAGGATAGAAGAAAAAAAAGAGGGAAAAATGCAACGTTTATTGTACGACAGGCTCCGTGTTATTTTCGCGAAAGCTTACAGTCAACAGGATAAATCCTCGTGAAAGAGACGTTACAGAATTTCCAGCATTTATCAGGCATGGCCCGGTTAGTCCTGCGTCATCGTCGTCATTGCTGATGCCTCGGCGCTCGTCGTCTTCCTCCTGTTCGCAGGGCCGTCCTGCTGAATCTCCTGCTTGATTATCTCAATGTCGTTCCTCAAGACGTCCAGCAACTTCATCGTCTTCTCCATCTCGCGCAGCACCGGTCTGGGTCGATGAACCGAGAATGACATTGACCGAAATCGCTACGCACGAAACTAACAGATCTTACTGAGCCATCAGCAGCCCGGCGTCGTGCCGCTTCGCGTCGTGAGCCCGCCGTAAATCTCTCAGAATTAAATGGAGCTTGTTGACGTCCTCACGAACTCTGATTGCCTGCTCGCAATGCTCGTTCAATTCGTGTTCTTCAAACTCGATATCCTCCGCGAGGCACGTCTCCTTCTCCTTGTAGTGAGCGATTCCGTTAACCACTTGAGCAATTCTAATTTCGATTTGCCAACAAGCGGTTAATAAAGCCCTTGTTCGGTTAGATGGTTAGACAGATACATCGGTAGTAATTCATTCGTTGCCTTAAGTCAAGGATCTCTCATGCTAAAGCTGCGACAGAGCGTAGATATCTCCCCAGATACAACTCTACGCGAACCAGTAATGCGATCCATAAAGTATCGCCAGCGCGAAAGTTAAAGCACCAAACGCCGATCCTTATCGGCAGTTTCGAAACGACCGACAGTGAACACTCGAGAAATGCACAATTGCCAGATGACTAATTACTATTTAATATACACGGTTAACGCCTCCCACCCACATACCACCGCGCGTTTTTTCAACCTACTTGGAGCGCAATTTTTCCAGCTCTCTGTCACGCTCGTCCAACTTGTCCCTGCAATTGATCTGAGCTACGTGCAGAGCCTCGTAGTCCATAGTGGTCATCCCCTCGCCGAGCGCTTCCAGGTCCCTCAGCTGCGAATTCAGGTCCTCAAGACGGTACTGCAGGATCAAGCATTTGTAACGATTGCGGATGACAATCTCGTGTCGCAACACCTGGCAACGAACAAGTCCCCACGTGAAAAGTTCTCTCTCTTTCTCTCTTGACTAAAGTGACGTGCACCAGGTTTAATTGGTACGTCGCATAATCGGCGTAATAGACAAGCGATGATACGCGTTGTTAAGTTACACCTGCCGGCGGGTTATCTCGTTGATGGCCCTCTCGGTGATCTTTCCTCCAGTCTTGGTGTAAATGAGACCTGTCGCCACTTCCCGCTCGCGGTCCAGAAGTTCGTTAAACACTCGCGCGTTCTCGTCGCGCGTCTTCCGCACTTTGTCTTCGTAACTCTGCACATCGGCCGTCGTACGCGCCCTCCGCTCCATTATGTCGTCGCGACGTAGCTTGTACGTCTGCAACGTTTGTCTATAAATCTGCTCCATTTGCTCGGGCTCTGTCACGTCAGTAGTAGTCACTTTCTCTTGTATCTGCATGCATAGAAATGCATTCGTCGCGAGAACGGCTTTTATTGACAGCAGCGGGTATCACCGTGCTGTAAAATCGCCATGTGAATCGAAAAAAGGAAGGAGAGCTGATTGCATACAGCAAACCAGAAATCGTAGGACATAAATTTGTCATCCACGTAGGTTCGCATAGCGAGTTGCACAGGTTTGGTAATGACAGTTAGTGAAGACTATTCTAAGTATCTGAAATATATTTAAACACCTTTTTCATGTGTTTGATGATCCACGCCTCGAGGAACTTGTTCTTCTTTCGTAGTTCCGCCTGCTCGGCTAGAAATTCTTTCAACATTCTGATCATTGTCTCGCGACCGGCGAAGATCTGCGCTCACATTGAATCTCAGTGCAATCGTTGGCGTTTAGCTTGTCACGTTTCTTTCAGTATCGTAATACACGTAACGATTGTTGCCGGGGCAATTTTATACAAAAACACGTCACGAGATGCTTGTAAGGCCCTTTATTATTTATACTATTTCAATCGATCAGAATAACAACGGAATGCGTGTACAATGCGGAAGCACGTTCGCGCGGAGGCGCGTAATGAGAGGGGAGGCTCAAGTCCTTAGAATATTACGAAGGTCGTGAGGCACAGTAATTCCACGGGTAGAATGACGCAGAATGACAAGTTTATGCGAACCTCGACTGGTATCTCAGCGAGCGCGTGATCGGGCCCCGCCGTATCTCGCGCTTCCTCCTCCGACTTTTCCGCCACGGAGATTGTCGCGGTAGATGGTGCATCTCTTTCCTCGTTCCCGACACTTCGTTCTCCGTACGGCTTCTGCTCGTATTCGCGTGCTTCCAGTTCGTCGTCCCAGATAAAGAACTCGTCCATTCGGTAAACGTCCTCTTCCGCTTCCGCTTCTTCTCCTTTCTCTCCCAGGTAAAATTCGTCGTTCTCCAACGCAAAGTCCTCATGCTCATCTGACATTTCGGCATTCGCGACCTGGATTTCTAACCTTCCGTCGTTGTCCTAGGAAAAATTCACGACGCGCGTTAGCGAGTTCGTCGACTCGACGTCCGTAAGTTACCGCGGGCGGTACCTCGTCGGCGACCCCGTCTAGATCGTTCCCCGCCATTTGCTCCATCGTATCGAGACTTGGCTTAAATCGATAAATGTAAGCAGTCGCGCCCCAGGACGCGGAGCAGCGAATGCTACAGAGGAACGGGGCTGGATAACAGCTGCCAGACGATGAAAACAGTCGAACGAATTCACCGCGGCCGGATCGACGTCTTCGCGAGGAGGCCTCGAGCCGCATGCGGTCGACCTTGAAGATCGAAGATGATCTTTTCTCCCGTACGTACGTACGTATGTATGTACGTACGCGAGGCTACGCTGCCGTGCATCGGTTTAACTGCGCTCACGCAGCCGCTGGGTGGAAAAGTTCCTCGCAGGACGTCGATTAAACTGCTGCGAGCTACCGGACACCGTCGGTGCGGATGCACGGTGCATCCTGCCGCGCGCAGGGTATGATTTCATCTCCGTGTGTGCTTTATTCTCGCGCTGGCCACACTCTCACCCCGCGCCTGATGTATGAAAAGTTTATTTATGGGGGACGTGTCTCGTTCGATCACGCGAGGGCCGCATGACGGCAGTAACATAGTGAGTTGAAACCCGAGTATCTCTCGTTCGCGCCGGACGTTAAAAGCGAGGGGAATTAACAACGACGCCGTACGCGTGCAATTCGTCAGGAATAGAAAGGAAACGAATGCGATGCGGCACGCGGCTGCATCTCTCAGCCGTCGCGTCGCGTTTCTTTCCTTCGTCGACGAGGAAAGCGCATTTTCATTTCCTTTCCCGATCGGCGTGCGGGATGGATGTGGCATGCCGGCCGAGCGCGAACGTTTAATTAGAATGGCTCGTATATGCAGCTAGAGTTTTTTTTTCTACATTTATGTCGGGAGATTCCATAGCTGAGTTGCCGCGAAATGCTCAATACTCGAATGTGTATATTTGCAGGATAGGTAAAACGCATCTAGATGAAAGGTAAACGATTTCTTTATGTTTTATTTTGGAATCTCATTTCTTGTAACGCTCAACGTTTTGGATATCTTGTGATGCATTCATGTATATTATATTTTAATATAATAACTAAATATTAATTTTTCTCTTTTATTCTTTTATGTGTGTGTATGTGTGCGTCCATCATCGACTTTACGACGCGGGGAGGTCAACATTTCCTGTTCGGTAACAGTTGCATTTATTTTTAGGCGTCACGTAGGAACGCGAAGAGGCACAATATGTGCCAACGAAGGTGACGCTACAGAATGACGAAGACGTGTGTGCTGTCGGCCGATAATGCCTCACACTTTAGCCGTGGTCCTACTGGGATTAGACGTCACGAAACAAAGATGGAAGTAGGGACAATGTAAGGGACGGGGAAGAAAAGACGAGGAGAAGTACTCGAGGCGGCGTGGGCAGCCGCTAGCGCTGCATTCCTGTAGGATCAAGGATCCCTGCTCGTTTTGTGTGTACATTTACATACGCGGACACGCATATGTGAGGTGCCTCGAGTTGCGACACGGATGTACATGCTCGCACACGAACGCACTATTGCTTGTGGACGTAAATGTGTCACTCATACGTGTGCGCAGAGATGTTCGCCCCTTGCACCCTGGTTGTCAGTATCGCATTTACATTTTTCGCTGAATGCGAAGTCCGCATGGAACAAAGGACCTTCTTTGCATCATCGAAGTAATGACTTCGCCAAAGTTGCTCGATTAATTTTTTTTTCGATAAGCCTTTCGATGATGTTCGCGATTGTACGAGTAACACGACGGGCGACATATATTTTGAATTAAATTGATATTTTTTCAGAAGGGATGGAAGGACGCGGATGATTTATCTTGCAAGGGACAATGTAAAGCGCTGTAAAGCGTATCGGCATGCAACCAACGTTCCCGTATTGCGCAAGGAAAGACATTCGTTCATCACGATCGCGCCAAGTATGGAATCGAGATAGCAGTAAGAAAGTAGTTTATGCGGCGTGACGAGTGACAAGCCGAAGACATACGTGCCACGCGGAAGAACCGGGCAGACGCTGTCATTCGCGCGAACGTTCAAGGAATTCATCGCAGAAGACGCGGGTACGTTTTTCCATTTGATTTTGCGTACATATATATATATATATATATATATATATATATATGCATGCAAAATCAAATATATATATATTTATTTATTTTTGCACACACACATACACACACCCGCGCGTGCATATACGCAGACACCAGCATTATGTGTACGCCGGGCGTGTCCGGGCCGTTCGTTGGCCTTTCCTCGGATTTGATTTCCTTTCGAATCGCCGCGTATTCCCAACTCGTCCGTGCAAGCTGCAGCGATGGAAACTGGACTGACTGGCTTTAACGGCGCGTCTCGGGCGCCCGTGTCCATGATGGTTGTACGTGCGACTCGCGTGAACGTGTACGAGACTTCTACGGACGACCACCGCCGCGCGCAGTGCGTGGTGCATTGCGTGTGCAGCGGTAGGACACACGCGTGTACGCGCGTATGCGAGAGCGTTCGCGCTGGTCCACACGAGAGGGAGAGAATCCCTCGAGAATGCAAGCGCGTCGAATCGTCGTGCGTCAAATAGAACGCGACGAGGAGGAGCGCGGCAGCCCGCAAATACCATTGTGACCGGTTGCATAAACCCGCCATCTTGGTATCCTCAAGGACGCGCATCGAATCCTAAGGTCAATGCACTCGACTCGGCCGCCCTCCGCCTCCTCCGCTTCGTCGTTGACTTCTTTTTCTGGACCTTTCCCTTCCTCTCCTTGCTACATACCTCTCTCCCTCTCCCTCTCTCTCTCTCTCTCTCTTTCTCTCTCTCTATCTCGCTCGGTCTTTCTCGTTCTCCTCGCTTTTGCCGGCGTTGCCTGCGTTTCTCCTGCTCTCGCTCGCGGGTGAGATGGAGAATCTCATCTGGCCACGAGCGGGATGTCACTGCCATTAATCCCGCCGATACGGCCCTGGCCAGAGTCTCGGTCGAGCCTCGGGCCGTCTTCCTCATTTTCTTCTTCTCCTTCTTTCTTCCTCTCTCCCGCTCACCTTCTTCTCTTCTTCTTCTTCTTCTTCTTCTGCTTCTGCTCCTTCTTCTTGTGCTTCTTCCTTTGCTCCTTCGATCTTACGACCTCCGCTTCTCGTACAGAATGATAAACGCAGGATATTCCGCGGGCACCATCGACCGCATCCCCGTATAAAGTACTGAGTCGTTAGAGCCGACATTTAATCTCGCGCAAAAAGCACAACTGTGAACTGGACTGATTAGAGACGCTCCGGTGAGCAGTCTTTCAGTCGGCCATACCATTGTAACTTTCTAACCGAGAGTGTCAACATCCGGCAAGGATCAATACCAATCCGGCATCTTTAGCTTGCGATATCGCGGCACACGTAAACGCGAACGTACGAGCGAACGTACCGCGCTCGAGAATGCGCCACGGCTGTTCCGCGTTTAATTACCGGCGTAGAAGCGCGGAAGGAGCCCGGGAGAACAACCGGGATCTTCCGCGGGAGCGCATCTACCGCCGCTAAAACATTAAAATACGCGAATGCCGGCTGAAACGTGTTCCAGCAGTTAAATAGTTTCGCGAGGGCACAAACGCGAGAGGGTCGAGTCGGTGAACTCTTATCGAGGGAGTCGACCTCTTCTCGCGTAAGGTCGGCCGCGAGAATCAACCGGACAGGGAGAGACCGAGCGAGGTGTTAAAGCCTCTGGAGTAATCGTACGGCGGAGCAAGGGACAGGTAAATCGCGGTGACCAGAGAGAGCAGCCAAGGCAGAGCGGCACGAAAAAGAAGAAGGATCAGCAGCCGAGGAAGAAGCGGAGAAGGAGAAGGAACAGGAAGAAAAAGAAGCAGCCGATGCGAGATCTGACCCCGGCCATCTTGGCCCGCAGGGTTATTCTATTTATATCATGGACTAAGCTATATTTAGCTCACCGGACCCTACAGGAAAGCGAGCGACGAAGGAGAGTTTAAGGGCGAAGGCGAGGAGAGCCGTAAAGGGCCCGCGGCTCGGAGGTGACGCGAGGGGAACAGGGCGAGACAAGTGGGTCCGCACGGCCGTTCCAATGGTCCCAACGACGGGGACGGAAGACGGGTACCATCGCAGAGGTAAGTCGAGCAACCGGGTGTATCGGTAAGCCCTGCCTGACGAATACATTAGCACTCTGAATCCGGCTATCTCGCGCGCTTTCCGCCGCGCCGTTGGGCCCACTCAATATCGCATACATGTACTTTTATCCCCGCACTCTCGTCCTTTTTCTCTCTCTCTCTCTCTCTCTCTTTACTTCTGCGTGCGTGTAACGTATCGGCCCCAGCACCTGCGTCCAGGCAGCCGCGGACGGGTTTTGGTCGCACCTCTATTGGATAAACGCGCGAGACGCTGCAACTGTTAAGAGATGTACGACGGAGGTTGAAGTGGTCACGATGAGTGCTCATCTGTATAATATTTTCTTAGCGAGCTTGGATTTACTTAAAAACTAGCGGATCATGGAGTTAAACAAAGGACGAGTCGCCAGATAGTAGTATAAAAGTTAAAAATCTTCATTTTTCTGATATTCTTCACAGTGTTTTTTATCTCTTCCTTTTTCCAATTGTATGACTATATCACGAAGAAATCTGGATTGAAAAGTGGGATAAGAATAATGATAAAGTGAAATAATGACGCGAGAGAGACGTTTGATGGAATTTCACAGGAATTATCCATCGAGTTACGATACATCTTCGCACGCCGCGGAACGGTAGAAATTGCCTTTCTTATAAGCTTAATGGTAGCCTTCTGAAATTGCTGCTTTGCGCTTTGTTCAGGTCTTCATTACGTTCCCTGGAACAATTGCGATATCCGGACGATATCACGACGCGTGAAATTCATGGCGCGAAAAGGGGGAGTCACGATAGACGCTTCAGCAACCTTCGGGGCGGCTGTACGCTCATGTCGGCCTATCGGGGTTATCGCGGTCCCCGCCGTAAATTCAGGCCCCAACAACCCCGATTACTCTCGCTCTCCCTTTTCCCTTTCGCACCCTTCTCCGCTCTTTCTCTCCTGCCCTTACTCTCACTCTTCTTCTTCGGCGTCCGATCAACTTCGGTTGGTATTTCATGAAGTTCGCGATCCGCAGCTTCGATCGAGCACGCAGGGAGCGTGTATGAGGAACAAACACGAAGACAGCCATATATCGCGGTCGTACACACTGGTCGCATACCAGACGTGGACACTTACAACCGGCGTGAGGCACCAACGTCGCCAGCACGACCGAGCCATTCACGGTGGCCATTGCAAACCGCCGTGTTAAATCATCCTAGTCGAAGGGTGTCGCACACCGAGGAAGTGATGCGTGCACCACGTGCACATAACTGTGCGAGAGAAGACGATTCTTCCGCTAGGAATTCTCGAGGAGATCGAACGTCGGGGAATGGAAGAACAGAAGCGGGAAAGAGCAAGAATTGTGCCCGTGAGATGCGTGCTCGATCAACTTGATGCTTCCGCAAATTGATTATTATCGATACCAAACAAGAGCGCTTTTATTGAATCACTGACGAAGCATTTCCACGTGACAAGTACGCTCGTGCCAATAAAAATACGTGTCCAGACATTGATAAAATAGGGAGACACGGGAAGTTATAATTTCTTCACCTCGCACACGAGTTTACTTCATTATTCGCGAAAGATGGGAAATAAATTGCCGCGCAGAGTGCTCAAGTGCCAAGGGCATTACTTCTTTTTAATTTAGTGCATCCTTCGCGTATGTCGAGGCTCTCTCACCCGGTGCGAGCCGAGTGTTCGCGGGTCACGCGTTGCAGTGATAAATCATCCTAGATAATGGGATACCACCATTCCATTTCTAACGTGCTGTCAGCGGATAAGAACCGATACGTATGCCAAGTATTTTCCGCCGGGAATTCGTAGCTCTTACGGCGTCTCGTGTCGATGTACTGAATCATTTCACAGACAGGTTTACAATTTATTATTCGGAGAACGGGCGACAGGGATAAACGGTGCGGACGAGAGGAAGATGTCGTCGCGCGTGTGCGCTCTTGGCGAAAAATGCGATCTCCTGCTGAAGAAAACGCATAACGCGGGTAAGGCAATGCACAACCCTCTCCTCGCTTCCTCCAGCTGATCGCCAGTTCTGCGTTCATGGATTTCCCGTGTGCCATTTCCCGTCGCAATAAGAACACATTTATGAATTATACGGTTGCACGGGGCGATATCGTCGTGGATGTAGCCGGACACACCTCTAGATCATGCATTGCGACGCTAAATCACGCCAGAGCGCGAATAAGTTATCGAAGAAAAACGCGCGGAAGGGCGTGAAGGGAAAAATCGTGGCGGGTTTCTTGTCCGAAGAGAAATGCAGACAGAGAACGAGAAAGAAAGACAGAATCCCATCCGCAAATGGAAAATCGTACAACACACCGAGATCGCGCATCCCACGCTGTTTGCTGCACCGCAACGATGGACGCTCCGCGCGATCTCGACGCGCAAAAAGGCGAAACCGAAAAGCACAAGCGCGCGTACGCGTATCGCGCATTTTATAATTTTGCCGGATGAATCGGCATTAAACGCCATCGCGTTACCACTCGCGCGGAGAGTGACTTCACGATAAATCAAGCGAGCGCGCGAATCGAGGGACGAGTTAACAGCATCGCGAAACAAAGGCGCGGTCTTCCATGATTCGGCATTTTCCTTTATTTCGAGGGGAGACGTACATACTACGCGGCGTACGTACAACACGTTTCGCAGCAAATAACCGACACTAATGGAGATAGCGCGCGCGATCTGATTTTCTATTATTACGGAAGTCGTCCATCCGAGATACGTGACTCGCTCGCTCCTTCTCTATCGCGGGCAGCGCGGTAATGGGCAGCCTCCTACGTGCTTTCGACATAGCTTTATGCAACAAATTCGCGGGAGATAATTTAGCGCATATAGTTAAGCGGGGTTGTCGACATAAATGGGATAGAACAGAAGTTATGACATGCATCTGTACCGCTTCCTCATATGCCTCACATTCAAATGCGATTAACCTTTCGAGTTACATTAGTGATTCTTCATAGGTGCGCCTACACACACACTCTCTCTCTCTCTTTCCAATGCGTAGAGATCCACGCATCATATCATATTACGAGCACTGTGTTACATCATGTACGTATTACATTATAGAGATATAAATAAAATTAATTTTAATACACGTAAATTTTTCTTACTCAGCATGTACGTAGCTCAAAATTGGCAAAAGGCAATGCTTCCAATTCAAGCGATCAGCGGTTCGCTTTTTCTCACGAACAAAGGAGACTCAACGGTAAACGAGAAATTGGAGAACATTGCGTTAGCAAGTATATTCACTGGATCTTTGTTCTACTGATCAAATAAAAAAAAAAGTTCTTAAAACGCGCCAACTCGTATTCTATCGCGGTTTTATACATGAGACTCTTGAGAGGAGGCAGACGTAATAAAACAGCTTACTCAAGCATTTGATTACGTTTACCATGGCACAGTCCGCTGAATGGCGGCTCTAAGCATTTAAATCTGCTGGGTAAGCACGCGATCGTGTTCCAGGGAACGGTCCTTACCTTCTTCGACGATGGCGACCTTGATCGAGTGTCTCGTGAAGCGAGTGCCGACGACGATCGCGATTTCGTTTCTTCAGGCTCCTGCCCTCGCTGCCATAGATCGGCCCGCCGCGCGTCAAGGTCCCAAGGTCACCCGACATGGACTTCTCGTGGTGGTTCATGCTGTTCGATCGCGGCCGATCGTAACCTTGGGACTTCGCGGAATTACCGTGGCCGATTTTTCGGGCGCCGTTGTGCATGTAGCGGCCGTGCTCCCTCGGCAGGCTGCAGTAGAGATTCTGCGACGTGTAAATCGCCTTGCCCAAGGATTTATTGTTTCCGCCGTTACCGCCGGTGTTCGCGTTTCCCTTCGAGGAAAGTGACATCGTCACGCTGACGTCGTGACTTCCCTTGGAACCGCCACCGCCCAGGTGTTCCCGCAACCACTTTCCTATGCCACCACCACCGCCGCTTCCAGCGTGGCTGTCTTGGGCACTGTAGCAGTCGCCACTCTTGTTTCTGCAACAGAGAAAACGAAAATGTCAGTTACGATTAAATTTCGCCTGTTTTCTTCAAGAAGCATGTTTCTTCTCCTCTTTTTATACGTATATATACATATATACAACGGAATGGGTAGGAATGTGGCGCGTTTTACAAACTTTTCTTTTAGAGGGTGGAAAACCGGCACTCATTGTGCACATGGGAACGATGAAATAAATCGCCGCGCGTGGAAAAGAAAACGGGGAATGTTTTCAATTGAGAGGGAAGAGACATTAAAGTGGACACGATTGCGTTCATGGTCTTCGAGAAGAGCACGCTACAATGGATGCGCCATGACGGCCTCGGTTCAGCGGTTTCGGTTTCAATATCCAGACAGATCGATAAAGAAAGGCCGTGCATGTAACGAGGCAAAAACTAAAAATAAAAAGGCGACGCGCGGCGCGAGGAGAGAGAGAGAGGAGGGCCAGAAGACGAACGAGTGGCGGATGAATGGCACACGCCCTCGGGGGAATCAGGGCGAATGCTTTATAGTAATAAGGGCCATGTGGAGGAATGAAACATAGGGACGACCGGGATATGGGGGAGGGAGAAGGGCCGGTAGTAGTTAGGACGTGGTGACCTTGGCAAGGTCATCGATGCTTCTGGCCACCGCCACTAGAAGCCGCCACCGCGTGGCACCTCCTCGATCGCCTCGCGTGTGTGGCTGGATCCGAGGGGGGCCCTTCTTTATCGATAATCCAGCGCTGCTCGGTATAACCGGCGCTTTCTCAATGTCAATTAATTCCTACTTGGTAAGGCCCGCGGTATACGTGCGTTCGTTACGAGCCGCAATAGCCCGCCTATATCGAGCCGTCGAACCAACGAACTTTATCGCGATGCAGTCCCGGTGTGTATCACGGTCGGCGCACTGAGCGGCGTATGTACGTGTCGAATTAATGATCGGCATTACAATTTAAATCAATGCCAGACGTCGGCGTAAAATTTATATTTAATTAGCCGATCGAGGGTGGACGACGACGCCTGAAGACTCAATATGAGCGTGCATGAGCTTTGCGACTCGCCTCGAGACGCACCTAATTAATTGCGGAAATTAATTAACCGCGTAACGCAAGTTACTTAAGTAACCGGCAGAGAACGGGTCTTAGGCTTTCTGATAAGAGGACGGTCCACTTCGTCGAAAGTCTAATCGGACAACGAGATCTGGAATCCAATATTAAGGAGAAAGGGGGAAGAGAAAGAGGGTGCCGGTGAGGGAAGTCGAGTAGCAGACTCGATGCAGTTTCGTGATTCCCAGCATATTATCCGGCGTGTTACGCCACTGTATGAAATTCCGGTTTTGCCGCCCCCTCCGGCCGTTCGGGTACCCGCTCACCCCCCACGCTTATCTCTTCGGCTTTTTTCCCGGTGCTCGTTTTTGCCTACCGCCTCGTGAGCCGCGCCCGAACCCGAAAGCAAACGCATTATCACGGAGCAATCGTGGAACTTCTTCCCGACCAATCAACGACCTCTTTAGGGATCGCACTTTTGGTGGTAACCGGTTGCACTCGCGAATCCAATAAGAGCACATCGCATTTTCTCGCTTTAGCGGAAAACAGCGTCACGCTAAATTAAACTCGCTAAATATTATCATTATGCAACATATAAATATAGTCGCAGTGCAAGTAAGTAATATATTAATAGATAGAAAAGCAGACAGTCATGTTTCAACTTGGGACGTAAATCCAACATCGTTATGAGATCGATTCACGTTGAATTAATCTACGTCAGCTCTAAGTAAAATCCAGTCACACTTTACATGAGCGTGACACTTTCATTCTGATTCCTATTAAACAGCATTTATCGCGCGCTTTTCCTCTACTGTTTCTTCAGCGTGTTTAATTACCGCTTAAGCTTCATGATTCGCGACACTGACGCTCGTACTCGCTGAAGCCTGAACTCGGCGTAGCAAGCAATGTATTCGTATGCATCCTGCCCGCTCCAACGAATCCACTTCTCCTTTTGTCGCATTTCATTCCATCAGCCTTGTTCCATTTTATTTGGCGACGCTGTCGGCCCTGACGCAAACACGACTCGTTATGCAGCGCTACGTGAGGGTCATTGTTTTAAGACAATTGTGTAGCCATAACGAAACAAATTATTTTTCGAAATCTTATATTACTTTCACCTTTATGTAAAGGTTCACGTTATATAAAGCATTCAGTTTTATAAACGTAAATTGATTAAATACCAAGAACAAGTGGGAAAACAATGTAGCGTCATATTTCATTGTTTATTAACAAATACAGTAGTATAATTCATTAAATATTCAAAAGCAGTTCGTATGTTATATTTGTGATTATGTATATGTTTTCTCTAAAGAGTAATAAAATTTTTTCTGCGCGATACTAGACGAGTCAAATGGAAATACGACATTTGTATGTGACCGGAGTTAAACACACGTGCATAAATAAGAAATGAACCTCGCAGACAAATTAGAAATAACGATATGTGTCAAGTAAAAACGGTCGATTTCATGGAACATCCCACATGCACTCGTCCCACACCTTTTCGCGCTTGGATGACCTGAACTTGGGCCGATTCCCCTCTCTCTCTCGCTCTTCATCTCGCTCTTCGGGTTTTGTGCAGCTCGTTTCGCGAGTCCCTCGTTTTCTTTTTGCTCTCCTCGCCTGCCGTGCACTCGCTCTTTCCCTTCGTCTCGCCGCTGTTTCGTTTCTTCCTCTCCTACGCCTTTCTTCTCCTCACGTTGCTTCCCCCATTCCGTTCTTTCTTCGTTACGTGGACGCTTGCCTTTCTTCGGCTGTATTTCTATTCTAACTATCCCTATCCCTTCTTGCGAGGGGATTCGCGTCTATTCTCCGAAATATGGTACTCGGTTTCTTCTCTAAGATAGCGAATGAATAATTTATCGTCATTAGTAATCTCAACATTATACATCGCACATTGTCAGTATTTCCTTACGAATACGCAAAGAATATACCAGCGTACAATTTATATCGTGACAAAACACTGCCAGACCGGTGCCGTCACAATCGTACGTTTTCGATTTGACAACCCTGCTCGTCGAAATTGATTTCCACATCTCGTTCCCATATTCTTGTAACGTGGGATACCAATCTGGTCTCGCGAGTTACGCGTTTACGCGAACTTGACGATTTGCCGGTGCACAAATTGAATTTCTGGTTACGCGCGCAAGAAGGCACGTAGCTGAGAAATGGGGATATCTTCGAAGATTGCTCATTAAATTCCCCACGAGCTGTTGTTTCGCTCTTAGAAGGTACGCGCATTGATTACCGCGGGATGATGCTACAGTACTCGCAAATAGGGATGAACGTTGCAGCACGGGGGGGATTAACATTTAGATGAGCGGAATGCTCGTGTCGACTTACGCCGCCGCTCTCCGAAGTACAAAGGATTAACATCCCTATAAGCGTCCGTGCGTGTTTTTGCGTCGCGTATCCAACTGAATCATCCTTATACCCATAAACGTCACCCGTTCCTCCCGGCGCGGGCCCCTCGGCGGGAAGTCGGCTCCCCTTTTACCGAGTTCCGAAACGCGTCGGCCGGCCGGTTTCGGCGAAGCGATAGCGAAAATCCCCGTTCCTCGTCAATATTGATCGTCGTTCTTGTCTCGGAGTCAAAAGGTCCTTCGAGGCAACGTGCCCCGGGGCAAACCGCCGCACGGCGACCTCGGCTTCTTGCCGATTTCTTTCACGAGCGAGCGAGCGCGCGCGTCATGAAAAAGCAAACGCGCGCCACGTCGCGCGAGGGTGCTCAAATACGAGCAGGCCGCTCTCGTATGTACTTACGAGAGAAAGAGAAAGGATAATGCAGGCATTATATCCCCGCTATACGTATACCTGTTCGGTAAATTCACCCATGGTCCAGGAATTGGCGTCGGCGTCGTCTTTGGGCCCGCCGCTGAAAGAAGATATCGCGGAAGGGCGCGCGCAGGACAACGATCCCGGTCGTGTCCTTTTTCCACGCGCGCACCACTCCCGATCGTTTCGGGCTCTTATCGATCGTGATCGACGCGTATACGATGACTTGGCGATGCCGTGGCAGAGATTCGTGTCATATACTCGTTTACTGTGGTCCATACAGCGTTTAGAGGCATAAAGATGGGAGATGAGGGCACGGAGAGAGAATAGAAGAGATCCCTTATCTCGAAGTGGAATTGTGGAGGCCGTATCGGCGTTACTAATGTCGTGCCCTGTTGTGACAGCCACCGTACGGTGAAACGACGGTTTTAAGCACGCCGGAATGCTGGCCGGATAATAAAGTACTCTTCGGATTCGTAATTACAGCCGGACGGGTCACGAACTGTCGCTGGCCGGGAACGATTCCGATGTTTCTCCGCTGATTATCTCCGTCCGGGTCCGACCGGGCCACGTCTCGCGCGATAGTCATAGTTTATTGTCGCGTACGGGAGCGTTTATTCAATGTCGCCGAACGGTACACCATAAATGCCTGGGTCGCGCCGTATTGGACCGCGCGTGTGGCCGATTCACCGCCAAGGATCGACGTTATTAACCCATTGCTGCCCACCGGTCACCGGTGATCGCAGTATGTAATTCACCAAGCCGGAAAATCGTAATGGAATTACGCGCGTTAATAGGTTTAAATCTTCCGGTACCTTGCGCGCGACAAACTGTTATTGCCTCGCCCTCCTCCCCTTCCGGTTCCTCTCCACCCACCAAGCGATTAATCAAACTCGATTCTATGAAAACGTGTTTCGCCTTTGCTCGCCCTGCGAGAGTGGTGAGAACTTTTTACACTTCGGTGTATGTACTCGACTAATATACGGCATATGAGATACATCCTACGAGGCGTTGCGGCCCTTACGAGCATTTCCACGCAACAGCGCACATATTAATACTTGAAAAAAGATCTTCAAGACTTTCTATGAAATTAGAGATGTACGTGGATGGAGTTGCAACATCTTGGATTCTACCTCGCACGTTGAACCTTGACTGTAAGGTAACTCAATTATTTTATGTCAATTATCAATGTAAAGTTTAGATAATAAATTTATATCGAAAAGTGAATAAATGTATGAAAAACCGCGCCGAAGGGCCTGGTAATAAATAAGATGATATATATTTATTTAAAACAAATAATAACACAACTTAAAGATGAACTTGGTATCGACAGAAATATTTACTTAAACTTGAATAATCATGTGGATCGTAGATGGCAAGAGGCAAGTTCTATGAATTGGCGTGAGAATATTTGAAAACTTCTCTAGAAAGAGAACATCCTTGAACATCAAAGCATCCGTCGTTCCAGGCAGAAGACTACGTCTCAACTATAATAGTAACGTCCGTCTCTTCATCAAAGACCGCTGCGAAGAACGACGCAGGATTGCGCGATGATTGCGCTCAGTTCGCCGCCGTGCCTACGTTTCTTGCGCTCGCCGGGTTAAAGGTCACCAGGCTGGCTCCATAGTCGCCCGTTGTTCTCCACACATAACCCGCGCTACCCTCTCGTCTAGGAACAAGAACGTACCGCGCGCGCTCGTACGCGGCCGCAAAAAACACGCACGATCCGGATGGAAGAAGACGGCTGTGCGACCCGACAAGATCGTCCTCGTCATCGGCCGGATCCCCCGCGATTCTTCCGCGCAAGGGTCACGAGGCACGGTTTTGTTTAACGGTATCGTCTGTCCGTCCACGATGCTAATACCTCTCGCTACACGATCATTACTCCGGCGGTCGAGACACTGATTGGCTCGTTACGTCACACGATCTCACGCTAATGATCTCAACAAGGCACCGGATATCTCCGATCGGTCGGATCGTTTCGGTGGAATGTGAATATGAGCTATACGCGGAGGAAGATCCGTCGCGGATCTTCCGCGAGAAAACCGATCCGATTCCGGCGAGCGGATTCGCTCGGATCGCGCGTGAAAAGCGGAGTCGCGAGGCTGTGTCGCGTGAAGACGCCGTGGCGGCGGCGGCGTCTTACGGTCGCCGATTATTTACGGTCGGCGGCGGTATGATCGGTGGAGATATAATTTCGCCCCGAGTGGATCTAATATAAATCTCGAAATTGATTATAAGGCAGCAGGGTTTGCGTAGTGAGTAACCAGTCGCGTCGGTATACATCGGCCGTCCGGCCATTCGCTTTGTGCGCTCGCGCGGGATTTGCGAGCATCCTAAGAACGTTAAATAAGTTGCTCCCATTTGTCGATCGTAATACACTTACGTAGGGCCGCTTATTTCACGGCGGAAAAATCGGCTGGCATGGGTCTACATTACGAGGGCAGCGCTTTGAGCGAAATGCCACATGCGTTGCGCGCGCGCTCGCTCGCGAACGCGGCGAGGAATCTCGCGGACCGGTTTAGCAAAACGACGAGCCCCCTCGAGAAAGATAAACTCTTGCTGCTTGTATAATTACAACAAAGTCCGATACGTTCCGCAATCAGGCGGAGTGACGATTTAAAGAGGCTAACAATCATTACCCGGCGCGACATCCCATTAGTCGTAATTAATCATCCAGTTCTTCTCATTTTTTTCTTTTATTTCCTTTTTTTGGATCCAGCCAGTCGTAAAGTCGTGCGCTAAGGATTCCCTTGAATTCCGTGATGGATGGGCGCGGATCGTTAGAAGACACTTTCACGCCGGCGATAAAGTATACGCGCACGCTCGCGCGCAGTACGTCTTTAAAACGCCATAACACTCGAAATAATCTTCCCGCCTGTCGTTGCGGTTTCGTAGCCGCGGCATAAACGCCGCGACCCGCGAATCTCATTTAAGGATCGGCCGAGGAGGCCCGTCACGCGAGAATTTGCCCCGCGTGTCACTGTGCTACTATATTTTATAACAATGAGTAATAAACCTCGGTGATATACGGCCATAGAGCGACCCTTTTTATGCGCGAGCGTCGGTCTGCGAGGAGACCGATGTTCAAGGCGGCGGCGGCGGCGACGGCGGCAGCAGCGAAACGAGAACGCAGGAGGCGGCGGTGCAAGAAAGAGGAGGGCTAATGCAGAAAGGGACGTGGAACTCGTGCGCCTACGAAGGTGGAAAAAAATGATGGTTGTCCTGCAGCCATGGTAGTCTGCAAAAATGTTTCGCCGTGCAGGCAGTGCGGCAGCAGCGACGACGATCGCATTTGAATACCGCCTGTCCTTGGCAAGTATTGTCCGCCTTCCTTCTTCTTCCACTTCTTCCATCGTACCCTCCCTTCACCCTCTCGCCCTTGGCTCCCCCTTCACTCTCCTTTCTCTTACCTCATTATACATATTCACCGCGTAATACGTGGTACCCCTATGCAGCTCGGTTTGCGCCGGGTGCTCGCACCACGTGCTCGCGCTCGCTAAATTGCGGGTTAAGACCTTCGTTTTGCACATTAGCGAGAAACGGTCGTCTAGCCACGACCGTTGGCGCCGAGCGATCCAGGGCCCTACCACCGCCACGGCGAAGGATGAAAGGGAGAAGGATCCGGAATGCGCTCCGGCGCGATCGCGTATATCAGCCGCGCAACGAAAGATCGTACGACGGAATCTAGCAGGAAGAGTCGAGTTCCTCGAGGCTCACCGGACTGACTGGTTTAGATTTCTTCGGCAGTCCGGAGGGTCGTATTAGGATACGTGGACTGTGAATGTGTGTAAGATGCTGCGCGAAGATAACGAAATCTCTTGGGGCTGGACATATATACTTTCCTCACAGCCTCGAGAATCGATGTCATCTACCGTAATGCAAATCGGAGGAATAGCGGACCAGGAGAGGACAAACTTTTCTGAGCCGACGACAGGGGATGAAGAGGAAGCTTTGAGACATCTCGAGAGTCGTGCGTTCTTCTGGATTTACTTTGAAATCGCAGTACAAAGAATGCTATTGGAAAACTGTCTAAGAAATTGAGAGAGAAATATATCATAAACATTATACTTTAAAATTTAAGAAGAGAAAAGATGCACCGGAAGACATGAATTGATCACATTTTTAATTTCGCATTTACCACGAAATTTGTTACAATTTGAAACAACGTGCCTTATCTTTTGGCATTATCCTACACAAAATTAAATGCAATTATCCACCATCCATACCTTGAATTTCTCGCATTCTCGATCCTCGATCCTCCGCCGTGACAAAGGTCAGTCATACATCGGCGAGGTCCGCCAAGAGACCGCACGATAATTTATGGACGCGTCCGCGAGGACAAAAGTCGCGGCGAGAGAGCGTCACCGTGCGCGAAACGGCAACGTGCAATTAGTGCAAATGTAAATAAGAGAACCACAATTTAGCACGACCCGCGCGGATCATCGCGAGTACGCTTGGTCTCTACGGCGCGGCGTGCTCCTCCTTCTTAACAACTTGGCGCTCTCGCGAACTTTATGCGCGGGCCCGCGCGGCATTACGGCGCGGATTTTTACGCTGCTCGATAGTAGGAGGAGCGCGCGAGATGGGGCAAGATGGGCGTGCATACATTTACTGTCAAACTATGAATCCACGCGGGCCCCTCTTATCGCCGCGTCCTGTAATTACACAGTCGAGGTCGCACTAGTATAAAGCACGAACTTAACGCTTCCGATCTTTCGCGCGCGCGCGCGCGCGAGTGCCGAGTACCTTTGAACGACACGACGGGCGTACAAAGCCAATGAGATTATAGGTACGTGACGTTTCGAAAACCGGCTTGCAAGCTTTCCCAAGATTATGGGTCCCTCGTGCGCTAGAGGTTGCGACAATCTTTCGCACGCAGAAAGAGAGTTCGTCGTTGGGGAAGCGGACAAAGTCGCGCTCGCGGCGTCGTGAGATTACACCGACGGACACTAAATCGCATGCTAAATGAACCACCGTAACGACATTTGTTACGTTCTTGCGTTTAACATTCGAAGGGAGCGCAACTGAATTCCATAAGATCTAGTCATTTTACCGTGAAATGTCACCGTGACACGTGAAATATATTATTTAATGAATGTGAAATAATTTTGCAAATCTTATTGGAAAGAGGTCCATCGAAATTCGCTGATTTCAGAGTGACTTCCCTTTCCGTACGATCATCCGTGCCTCGCGCAACGCCTCGAGATTGCTCAACGAATGCACGCATCGAAGTCACCATCAAAGCCAGCGATAATAATAACGACGTGCGACCTACAAAGATTAATCGTAATACAATGCGCTCAGCTCAGTCACCACGGAACGAAAGAACAAAAGGGACCAGTCCGCGAGGCAACAGCGCGGAAACGCATCTACGGTATCAGGGGGGATGGTTCTCTTTTTATTTCGAAACGACGAAATAACGCCGGTTGCGTTCTCGTTCCAAGGCGAATGGAATATATTCCTTAGGTGGAATCCGCTCGCGCACGCACATCCAGGCGAGACAAGTGGGCAGTTGCAACGATGGTCTACGCAACTACATAGTACGCGTATACACGTACTCCTTTAAGGGAGGCCCGGCAACGTAACATCGGTCTACGATATAAACATATGTGTCTTATGGCGCTGTAGTTTACCGCCGGTATACGAGTACAAGTAGTATACGCACGTGCGTGTGTGCAGTTGCATGCGCGAGCGCGTAATGCAGGCGTGTGCGTGCACGACCATTCATACGTGTGTAACACGGCATGGATGTATTATACATACACATGTACCTACGATCGTGCGGATTCCCGCGCGCGCTCGCAAGCACCCGCAACTTGCCTATTGCTGATTGCTGGCCACGTTGCTCCGGGGTAACCGTAGGCAACTCTACGTGGGCTCGTTATGGTTTCTCCGGCTCGATAATGTTCGATTGAAATGATCCCCGCCGTAAACCGTGAAATACGTACCAATCATACTCGTCGGGCACATACGGCGGGTATATATTGTGCATCGCGCGAGCGAGCGCGCGCGGAGGCTCCGGGAACGCGCGCACCGCGTACACAAGCATCGTCGAGGGACCAGGGTCTTACGACGAGGGGGATTGAGACTTCAGGCGGTCTACGACGAGGTGGAGATATCTCCACGATGATCGCTCCACCGGGCGTGCAATTTGACGTTTAAACCTCGCTTACTGGATATAACGCGGCCCTTCCGATTGAGCCTCGCGGAAAGATAAGCCCTTCGTACAGCTGCTACGGGGGAGTAGACTCTCCTTCTCTCGGAGCGAGGCGTCTTCGTGACTCTCTCGGGTATACGATGCTTATCTTACCCCCGCACGATATGCGCGAAGGTAATGTTTAATAACGTGCGTTTGCGTTTGTGAAACTGCGCCTTCTCTGTGGGCGTGAACGAAACTTGTCGCTATTTCGGTTTATCAGCGAACGAGCGCGGCGCACGATAATTGCCAGCTGCAATAGCTATTGGCTGCGGGATGTCAGACGTAATAAGATGAATAGAAATGGAAGGAGTTCATCGCGCGCGTGTTATTTGCGTGTGCCCTCTTGCTTCGTCGTATCCTTCAGATTTTTCTCTCCGCGGAAGAAATATTTGATATTAATTATATGATGGGAATCATTGGAGAACATATTTAAAAGCGACAGTTCTTGCCTCCAACGTGTAATCATAAAAGAGGGACATAAATTGCACATGTACTGCCTCGAGTAGGATGGTAATCGTATTTTAATATCCAATTTTTTCTAGCAAGGTGCAATGCGAAATATTCTACCTAACATATGTTCGGAAGGTCCGACAGCAGCGGCTTATAGATTTAAAGGTGAATTATTCAGGCGAGAAGAGAGAGACGGCTATTATTTTCTAATCTACCTCGGCGGAGCAAATTGAAATCGCAAATAAAGGGACTTCGTGCCAAGTCTCGCTGCTCCCGCGTGCGAGGAGGGCTAGTTCTCCTCGTTTCTTATAAAATATTCATTACGTGTCTTCGCTTTCAGGTCACTAGCGCTTTAGAGAAGCGCGAGAGACGTGAGTTACGTTGCGCTTCGCGGCGCTCTCGCGGATTTCGACCTGGCAGTGGCAGGTTGATTGAGTGTATGACAAGCGGGGACGTGGCGGAACACAAGGGGGACTCACGCCCGGCCGCTATCTTGCCGGAATAACACGAGGGCCCGGTCGTGATTCCGCATAGATGCCGCAAACACGATTCAGGAAGCGCCAGATTCGGTGTCGGCAAAAACGTTGGAAGGCGCGACACGACCGTAAGAGGTGAAACCGCAGTATGCCTGTACAAGACTCCGCTCCAGAGGAGTTAATCCCGTGCGGCTCCTCGTCGATTCTTCGCGAACTCTGCAACTGTCTCATGACGCGCGTCTCGCGACGCTAACAACACTGAAAGAAGAAAAAGAAAAAAAAAGAGAAAGACACGTGTGAAAGTAAAGCGCATGGAATGCGACCGTTGCGACGTTTTCAGCGCTTCGGGGTGCATCGTGAACGCGCATCTGCTTAAAGGTGACGGAAGCGACCGATTTAGTAGCGAGGGATATTAAGGGAGACAAAACCGTGACCAGGAAGTGAAACTCCGTGAAATAAACACGCTGCATGGAACGATGATCCATATGCGCTCCGTCGAGGCAGTAAACCGACGTTCGCATGCGATGCGAAGTACGTACGCACGTACCTACATGTTGGAAACACGTCAGAAGATGAACGGAGGAAAGCGACGGGGAAAAGGACGAAATGACGGAGTTACGATGAGAGCGATCTCAGATTATGAGCCGGTCATTTGTTCGGGTGAAATTACATCGCGACCTCAGCCGAAGGTCGAGCCGGAAATGAAATGGCGTGTGCCACCCTCCGTCGAACGTCGAGTTGCTGTACGCCATACGCGAACGAGAGGATACGCGTCTCTTTTTCATTTATGGGTATTCGTTGCCTATCATAACTTGTATTATTTATTCGCGATGGTAAGAACCCAATAACAGAATAATGGCTTAATTAAGCCGTCGTAATCCATTCCGGGAACGTGTGCCGCGCGGATCGAACACTTGGAGCGAACATCAGCAGTGCTGGAAGGTGCACGCGCCTCGAAACTTCATTCCATCCCACGATTCACGAGTCATAATTGTCCGTGATATGAGCGCTACGGCTGTACTTCAAATATATATCTCCACGCGTTGAAATACATTTGTATCAGATGCACAATATTCATCGGGGGAGTTTGATTAGCTTGTGCCTGCGTGCATCTTCAGCATTGCACGAACCGCATGGAAGGCACCTCATAATGCAGGCTGCATCAGTTGAGGCGGGTTTGCTTGGGTGCAGCCCTCGATGGAGTATAATCGAGCTGCTCCATTTCTCGCGAGATCGCGCCGGTGCAAGTGCCGAAGAGAGGGGAAGAAGGGAGGGTGGCGGCAGGGGACGGAACAGAAGGAGAGGCAAGAAGAAGAGGAGCATCTCTACGTGAAGGCAGGATCCTTTTACGGGAGTTGTTGGTATGGGTGGCGGGCGAAGTTCACGGGGTCAGATCGAACGGACAAGCCTAATGCGAACGATTATCGGTGCCGAGTTATCAAGCTCGGCTGAGAAAGGGGAGTTAGGGGGTGGAGCAGGAGCGATTCGTCAAGACCTGTCGCGTTGCGAAGCTGCGCGGGCGTCGACGCCGCGATAAGCCGCTCCCGCCAATGATCAGGAGCAAATCACGCCGTCTCGGATCGCAAATCTCGTCGAAGCGGTTGCAAGCACTTTGTATTAGCTAATCCTACATACAATGTTACTACTTTCGTGTTCCGAGCATTACCACACGGAGAATTGGCGCGGTACCGTACGTACACCGTATTTTTGCAACGTCTAGTATCAGTATAGAGGTGAAAGAATGAAGGAAAATGCAGAATAAAAGGACTTTTGTGCTGATGCGTTGAATATATACTGTCATGGTCCACGCGAACAGAACAGGCGGCCTAGAGACACGGATAATACCTCAAAGACGATGTTTTGAGTAGGCGGGCGTTAGAAAGTCTCCGAACGTGCCTGCAATTTGTTGTTCGCGTAACACGAGTTCGAGCGCATCCTGCATTATTCACCGACGTAAGTAATCCAGCTTATGTAAGTACGACTGGTAACACCTGCAAGTTTACTTGAAAAAATACACTTGCGCTCAATTATGCCATTGCCACACTGCAATAGTCAATGGTTTCCTTCAACGGTTTTCTTCTTGCTTCACTCTCAAGTGTATCTTCGAGTTGACGTTCGGTTCAAGCAAACGTTAAAGTTGTATACTTGTCTTAATGTTATCACGCATACAGCTACAATTTAATTTAATGTAAAATACTGCTGAGAGGAATTTGTTAATAACTATGTAGTAAATATAATAGAAAGAGAAAGTCAGTAAATGATCTTTTTACTATCTTGATATTCTGATATTAATTCTTGAGAGAGCTTGCGGAAAGTTGGACAGTGTTCATGACTAGAGGCTTGAGCGAGTGAAAAATCAAGCTTGACAGGGATTGAAAGGGAGAGGAGAAATACACGGAAGAATTAAAAAAAACTTTCCATGAGAGAGAAGATTATTCAGACAAGGGAATATATAAAACGTACTTAAGAGATCCGACTCATTTGCCTCCCACGCGGGTAGATGCGCCAGGTTAAATCTGACTTATTTCATCTCCAGCCAATTTGAGCGTTTCGAGAAGCGAGGAGAATAAGAGCCCCTTTATATAATCCGCGCAAGGCTGCCCAATCAATCCCACGCAATAAAATCGAGGACGTTGGGAACTGTCCTGTCTCTCGTGGGGCCCGCCAGGACTGTAACCGCGCGATATACCGCGGGATTCGCCACATCAGTCCGGGGATTGGTGTTACGTCAGCGACTTGCACACTCGCTCGTGCAATTTATAACTCCCACTTGTGCTTTCCGAGAGTACGAGATCAAGACGAATCGCGCTTCATCCTCTTCTCCGCTTAACCTCCAGCCGAGGCGCCGCGGTTGACCGTGCTTAATAGTTTCCACTTCGAGAGATAGGGAGGAAGACAGTGAGAGGGAGGCGGGACGGTGGAAGAGGAAGAGAAGAAACGGAAAGAGAGGAAGGTCGAGAGAGGAAGAGAGTCTGTCCTGAGGCTAGGCTATAAATCGCATCGCGGAGTTTATCAGAGTGGGATATTCGTCCGGAGTACCGAGGCTCTTCCTCTCCTCTCCTGGGAATAAAAGAAACACGGCGGAAGCAAAAAAAAGGAACAGGCTGAAGAAGACGAAGAAAACGATCGAGAATTCAGACCCGGGTTTGCCGACCGGAGCGCTCACTGACCCCTGACGGTACCAGCACCGAAGCGGACGTCACGAGAAACCTTTACCTTCGTTACCTTGGTAGTATTTAAGGATCTCCCCCTCGGCGCGCCGTATATACAGCTATGCAGGTGTACTTAGATCTTTATCCGACATTGCCCGTCATGAAGGGATACTCCACTGAACCTGAAACCTTCCCGAGAGCCATTATCGGTTCGCGAGATACCTCCTCCGTGGCGAATTGCCTGTGAAATTGTACCTTGCGCCCTAAGTATGGCGTAATAAGAGACGAGCGCCGCCTCGTATTAGAATATTCGATCCGCCGGTGTGGCTTGCGCGGCCGCGTCATTGAAAATTCGATTGTTACGCAGTCGACGGATATATACGTCGGCGGCTGCGCGCCGCGATCGGATCGCTGAATTTCATGCTCGCTTATTCCCAATCCGAGCGTGATCGTTAAACGCCGCTTTTGCGTAATGAATGCGTGAGTAGATAATACCCCGAAGCAAGACCGGCTGTGCTTGAGATCGACGTCTCGTAACGCTCGAGTGACACTCAAAGGTACCGAATGCGGCCACATCGACGGGGTCCCGGGTTTAATCGAGATTTCAGTACCGGCGAGCTCGTTTACCCGCTATTCGGTCTCTCGTCACTTTCCTTTAAAGACCACCGAAAGTCTGCGGTCGTGGCGGATGCGCAACGAGAGAAAAAGGGAGGAGGATCCTTTCGCGATGCTATTTATCATGATGTTCTCTTCCCCGACGTCTCTCTGGAGATCCGATCGGTACTGATAACGGTACACCACGACAGAACACACTGCGTAAAAGTATCCGCGCCCATTATTTAAGCGCGCGTCATCGGCGCACCCGCGGCACTCGCAGGTAACGTTGCGTTTATCGGCGGGGTGCTCCCAGCACACGTGAACCAATTAATTTCTAGAACTGGCAGGAAGTTAATTACGTTATCGGTCATTACGAGACATTGTTGCAAAACACGCTCGAAGCGAGAGGAAGCGAGCTAGCGCAAGAACCGTTCGCGATGGCCGACCAATGCCGGCCGAGGATGATAATACTAATTGTACAATATACCATGCAAGTCACGAATATTGTTGCACGATGTCTTATTCGTGTTGCACGAGCTTACGAAGCGTTTCCTCAATATTCACGCTGACTGGAAAGACATAGCGACGAAATGTTGCCGGTGCTGGTTCTCACCGTATTTCTTGCTATCATCAGCCGCTCCATTGTAATAATCCCATACGCTGATATAGGATATCTTATTGGCAGAGAGAATTTTTCGTGGAAGAAACACCTTCTCGCATAAAGTTTCGTGTGAATGAACAAAGGAGACGTTACGTCATGTTATACAGGCCTTCATCGAGTATCCCAGTACAATCATACGCGAATCGTTCACTCTTTTTGAGAATTTTTTTGAATCACAGACTCAGGCAACAATAGTACGATATGTTCAAAAATTGCCATTGCAAATGCTAATAATTAAGTGTGAGTAACGAAAAGTACAATACCTTCAACTGTAACCATAAACATATCAGAATAATAAAATTTCATTTATATATAAAAGAATTCTTTGTTCTTTGAATAATGGTACTAAATAATGAGTCACCACAAATGTACAATACAATTTGCATAATACAACGTGTTGTCGAATACCTAGGATACCAATGGATACTCTTCGCGCCGCATTCTTGCTTTTCTTCTAGCCTGACCGAATAGGTCAGGAAAATGACTAGTTGTGTAGACCCCGTGAGGATTTATAACTTGATTACATAAGCTCATGATAGACAATATCGCGCCGTTTATGAATTTTTCGTACCTTTCGAGATTTCGAGGATGGATAACGAGGTGCCAAGTTTCATAAGCACATCCTTGCTTATCGACTGCCTGCATCATTGACACAATTGTGTGTTGGTGTGTACGTACGGGTACGTATACCAGGCGGTACGAATAGCTCGCGAGAAACCGTCTAAACCGTCTTATCAACTTCATCGGATAATATCGGTGCCTGAACCTGAACGTAATGTTTATGAGTAATGGTTCGAGATCGTGGCAGTGTGGGGTCGACTCCGCTGAACCGTACATGGAATTTCAGATTTAGATACAAGCATCGAACTTGCCCGGGACAATCTGCATTGTCGTTACGCATTACGGCCGTCGTCCAATCTGGATTTGTTATTTCACTTTGTATCAGCTATTCAATTTGTAACGATGCATCCCTCTGCATCGTGTAACACGGCAGCCAATTCGCGTGAAGCCATCGGGAAATTCAAACTTGAACGCGTGCAACTTTATTCCGACTTCGAACTTCGTTGGAACAGTCAGCCTTTCATTAACGTTTACTTGCGGTGCACACACGTATTGAGATCACATTGAGAGGATAGAAATGGATCCTATTGAGAACCGCAGTCCACAGTCGCCAAATGTTCCACATGGCCAGAATTGGGCACCAAAAGTTAACAGAAACGTTAAAGGCACGCCTGTAAATCTGAAGAGAACCTGTTGCTCCCTGTTTAGAGAAGAAAAAAATGACGCAAAAAATGGTACTTCCAAGAGGCCGAATGATCCAGTAGATGATCCTAAGAACGACAAGATAGCTAACGAGGAACGCTCGGCGGAGGCAAAGCACACTTTACTCTGGTGTTCACCTGGTTAGCTTGGTTCGGATTCGGAAAGTCGGATTTCGGATTCGGATTCGGATCATAGGGTACGGTCAAAGTCATGCTGCGAAGCGCTTCTAGACACTTTCTATCCTTTTCCTTCTGTCAAATGAGAAGAAGGATAGAAAGTGTCTAGAAGCGCTTCGCAGCGTGACTTTGACCGTACCCGTAGTGATCGGAGCGGATCGGAGAAGTGATCCTGGTGCTCGGGTTTCAGCCCCTTTTATACCGCGCGGTTGTTTGTCTCGGTACGCGCAAGTGGGGGCCCGAGGGCGACGGCGTCGGGGCGGCGGTCGAAAATAAATCGGGAAAAATACCCTCCTCCCTCCTGACGACGCTACGTCACCTTCCGGGCCTTACCCCGGCGGTTCCGTGATAATTATTGATAATTTATTTGGCGCACCGCGCCCGGTCTTCGCCCGCCTGATGTTCGGGCGGGCGGCATCAGCGGATGGTCGGCCGGTTACACGATGCAGAGGGGTGCATCGTTACAAATTGTCGCATTATGCAAATTTTGTTTTAAGACCAAGCGGTATCTCCAACTAGACTAGACGAGGCTGCGCATGTATTTCAAGTAGATACATACTCGTTATAGAATATTGTGCTTTAACGTCGCGCAAATTTATTGTAATAGAGCCCGACGAGTGGGAAATCTAATGAAATAAATTCTCTAAGCATTTCTCAGAAAAAGAATGTAATTGTTATTATCACATAATGCATGCTTACCGCTAGCACCAATTAGTGTTATCTTCAAATGATGTAATATAGATGTTACATTTAATACAACGATGTCGATCGCAACTATATATGAAGGACGTTATCGCGATGTACGTAGAATATAAGACGCAAAACTGACCTACTATTAATGAATATGTAGTTTCCTAATTAAACATCGTATCATCTAGCATCGCACGCTAGTATGTTAAATCACCAGGATTATTGTTCCGACCGTAAATATTGTAACGGTTCAGGTATCTTCTCATCCTTAATTAATGACACCACGAGCACCAATTAACCGCGTGTGTATTGTGCGATTGTAAAATTGATCGTGCGAACAGCGGCATTGATAAAGGTACGGTTTGACATGACCGCCTTTTGCGGCGCAAATGTATTCGTCGTACACCGACGCAGGATATTGCAAGCGCAGTGCGTGGCATCCTACGCAATAAATAAGATGCTCCGAGAATGCGAGAGAGAGAGAGAGAGAAAAGAAGGAGCCTATGCACATTGGCAGTGAAATTTACTGATACGTTCCCGTCCCTCGCGAAGCGCGAATACATGCTCGCCCGTTTAAATCGGGCGGACACGTCGCTAGAAGAATCTGCTTGCTCGCTCGCACACGCGGCGAGCCTGTAAAATTTTCTCGCTATCGCGACGCGCGTATCTGCATGCAGGATCTGGCATCGTACCAGAGCCCTACGCGAATAACGTCAGCAGGCTTCATCGAAAGAACAAACAAGCTTAATAATCGCGCGGAGACCAGCGATCGGGCTGGCATTGTCGAAAGCTGGCCAAGAGGTGTCGATAAGGTCAGACCTTATCGCGGATTCCAATACGTCTGATAAAGATTCGAGTATGAGGAGCCTGATTGCAAAGGGGAAACCTGTATCGAGAGACTCGTACGTAGGTATACCTACGTAGAGAGGCGAAGGGAGACGGGAGTGTCGGGGAGGGTGGAAGGGCTCGGCCAGCGAAGGTGATTCATTAGTTGTACAACACGGAAGTGTTTGGACCACGCTGATTCCCGACATGTTCCCGGTGCGTATGTGTGCGCACGGTGCGGGCGTGTGCGTATGTGTGCGCACCGTGCAGGGACCTCCGGGGCCAAAGCGGGCTCTCCGCGGGCCTTATTATGCGCGACGGGGGCCTCTCGAACGAGCCGGGCGTTTCGGCTGATCCCTCCGCGCTCTCGGCTTTAAAAGGCAGAATATATTGCGATAATTCTTTCGGTTCGTTCGATCGCGCGGACCGGATCGCTCGCTCGGGCCTTAAACACTTGCTCCTCTTTCCTCGATTGGAGTCATCCACCTTGCTGCGAGAGGTACCCCGCAGGTGAAGCGGATGTGGGGGTCGAGCAT
The DNA here is from genome assembly GCF_003672135.1 of Ooceraea biroi. Lineage (NCBI taxonomy): Eukaryota > Metazoa > Arthropoda > Insecta > Hymenoptera > Formicidae > Ooceraea > Ooceraea biroi. The sequence continues at coordinate 8,804,779 of NC_039506.1, forward strand.
GAGGCTGGCGAGGGCTTCTTAATACCGCACCGCGCGACCCGTTACCCCCTGTAGCTAATCTAGAATTTATGTCGCCTGTAACTTAGCGAGGCGCACTTTATTACGTCCGGAATATGAGAATTTCATCTGCCGCGTGACCCCGCCAGACGATGTCGAACGAGTAACTTGATACACCTCGTGACGCGAATTCATGGTCACGTTAAGATACCATCCAGTTCCATTAGCCGTTCGCGATATCGAGTTTTACTTCGTACTTGGTCCTGAAGAGCTCGTTAAAAGCTTGCCGGCAACGTAAATTCCAGCAAACATTAATGATGTTAAAAAACGTTTAACAAAATATTTTGCATATGCATGTAGAGTTGACACCATCATTATACGCGACCCGCTAGTATTATTAAAAATGGTCAAATCACTGAAACTACAATACATTCATAGTAGAAACATTACGTTACGCGCAGCTATCGCTTAGCGTTAGTATCGCGAAACCATCTTACAGATAATAATTGTTAATGCCGGTATATAGACAAAGCCATCGACGTCCCCTATTTTTTGCAAAGAGGAACATCACAAACCTAATCATCCCTCAGCTCGTATCAGACTACGCATTTGAGAGATTGAGATTGGAGATTGAGATCTGACCGATCGAAACATTGCTTACTGCATTTTGATTCAAATCCCAATCCCCAACGTAGTCTAATACAGGCTACCGAGTGTCTCAGATTCCGTCCGATCATCTATTAGCAATCAATCGCGCGCGCAAGCGCGCGGTCTTCTCACGCACCGCGTGGACCGCGAATTCTGCAAATTGCATCTGCTTCCTGGTTCGCGTTCGTTTATTCTCCGCCTGCCGATCAAACGGTATCCCGTCGGTATAATCCGGAGAATCCGCCGATCTTCCGCCTGCAGATTATGGCGATGACGCCGGGTGAAATAGGTCCCCGGGATACTCATCGCGCGCCAGCGAAGCATCTCTGGACCGAACAGACGTCTGCCTGCAGTTTTCCGGCGCGATCATTCAGCAACGGTGGCGGCTGCTCGGCGGATAATAATCGGCCGATCACGCCGCTTACCGCACGCGGAAACTTCTGACTCCGGCTCGTAAACGATCTTAATTGCTCACGTCGTTAGTTAAGCTCGAATAAGTCGTCGGGTAGAAAACGCGCATTGCTCTCGTGTACGTCTGCAAATTGATGCGAGTGCTCTCACCGGCGCGCGTTACCATTTCCAGCCTCTTATCATCGAGACGCTTCTCGCAGCCTTACACACATCTTTTACGGTGATGCCTCGCTGATACCATCGATCGCCAGTTCTTCGCCATTCGCGTACGTTGAGGAAACGCTTCTGGTTAAAGGTTTCCCAAGGGTCGATTAATTATCACGATGCCCGAGTGGACAAGTGAAATATCGGCGGTATTAACGCGTCCGCGCGCGATGCACGGTACGGACCCGCGGAGATTATATACGCGGACCTTCGCGCGCCAGCGAGCTTGCTGGCAACGTGACGAGTCGCAAGTCATTCAGCATTCCTGTTACGGCGGGCTTGGAGTCGTGTGCTTGCTCGGTTCTCCGCGGTCCTTTTAGCCGGCAGCCAGTCCCTCAGTCCCAAAAGGACCGAAACGCGGATCCGGTCCCGGCCGTCCGCTCGAGCGTGCGCTCACGTACACGCGAGGGCTCGGCCACGAAGAACGAACGCGTTACAAAATACGGGGAACACGCTCGTTCGTGCCACGAGAAACCGGCAATATCGCGACAGTTATTACCGCACGGAACAATGCGTGTAGAGAAACGGCGATGTGAAATGCTTTCTGCTAAGCACGCACACGGGAGCGAATAGAATGGCAAAAACAGGCTTGATGGACTCCTCTAACTGTTTAACGACTTGGGCATCCGAGTGCCGTTACGTGATTCGATGGGAATTACATTAATCTTGCCATAATGCGTTAAATATACGTCCTTGTCGAATATCATTATTGCCATGTTCTTTAAACGTGCCTAATTTATTGTATTGTGATCAATTAGCTTCCTCATGTCGAGATTTACACGCAGAATGCTGCGTGTAAATGCGTTTCTGCAAATCCTAGCGCATTGCATCTGCAGAATTTAAATAATTCTCTTTCTTGTACTAATTGGTTGTACTCAAAAATTGCCATTTTTTTAGTGCTCGTTGATGCTGCAACGATTGTATTTTCCATCTTTTGTTGTTTAACAGAATAATAATTCTACAAGATAAGCAAAATCGAAGAAAACAATTTCTAGAGTAATAATTTGAATATTTCAACCCCTTACCGATGGCACTGTCGCTTAAGTTCTCGCCGGATGCTGCTGCGCGTACGGATGAAGCGAAACGCGCCGCTGCCGAGGGAACTTGCGCGTTTCTCCCCCTTCTCGAAGGTTGACAGCCACTGGTCCGGCTGTAGGCCGTGGTGCACGTTGTCATCCATATCTGTCGTACACCCTGGATCACCACACCGGAAGCCGGGATTGTTCTGCCGCGATCCTCGGTCCCTCGGGATTCAACCGCGCCGCATCCGGCGATTGCTGTTGCTGATTCCGTCGAGGGGGCATTCGCTCGCGCGGATCGTAGCTTGCTGATCGCCGATCGGCGTTTCACGACGGTGTGCAACAGCCTTTAACCTCTAACGGATCGGTCAAGCTCGCCGCGACGGCGTCGATCGTTTCCCCCGGTCGGGCACAGCTCAAGAAGAGTAAAACGCCGATCGTTGATCCTCTCGATGCGCTCGATAACGATGCTCCTCTCCCCGTGCCGCGCTAATCAATTCATCTTCCCCCCCCGTTCGAAAAAGCGCCGTGTCGAAGCGGCCCTCTCATCGGCAATTATACGGATTTAATGGGGCTCCCCATCGAGGAGGGCACATCGCGTCTTTCGATCGACGTCTTTCGAGAACGCCACAGCGAGCTGCGATGGCCGTTGCACCGTCGGCAGTACCGCGTCCGACAGGAAAACACCGGCTCAGGGCATTATCGTAAATACGGAAAATGAGCGTCCGTTAAACGACCGGTGCTTATATTGTTTATGAGCGCGATCAACCGCCGTCGATTACATAACGACCGTCGTCGTACGCGTGCATACACGCTCGAAGCGCCTTGCAAGCCTGTAGTCGAACTGGTCCTCCGGTCCCACCGGTTGGCTCCGGTCATACGATGATCGGCCGATGCTGCCCTGCACCTTGCCTGCGGCGCGTCCTCGCCTTCGATTTCCGCGGACCATGGATCGAGATCGCGTTTTCGATGCTTTCGAAACCGGTTGGGTCTCGCTCGCTACCCGCCCCAACTATTTTCACGTTTCACGGAGGAGTCCCTATGATCCTTTACCTGCGAGATTGGTGAATTCAACGTGGTGAAAATTGTGATTGGAAATACTCTCGCAATGCTCTCACAAATTACATCCTCGTAAATGTTTCTCACTAGATTACGCGTTCGTGATGCACTCGGCGGTCACGTTGTAGACATGCAGTTTGTTTCACTATTTTTGACTTCCGCGCGGTGGAGTCGGTTCGATGGAGTCATCTACGGAGAGGAGCATTGCCGATTCTCTTCAGCGTTGACGATTTCGTGTCACAGACATCGCGATGCCTCCAAATGGAATAAAAATGTCAAGATCATCCTGGAGCTCTGCCGAATCGGCGTCTCTAGTTAGCCGGTCCATCACTCGCCGGTCCAGAGGAGCGTCCACGCTGATTCTTCGTGATCTTTGTCGTAATCCCTGCGGTGTGAAATTTATACGCGATGCACCGCTCGATCACCACCGTGTAATCAAACTGAGAACTCCCGTTCTTCCGGAGGATGCAACGAAGCAACGCAACCGGCTGACCGAAGTCGAGTACCGGCCGGTCGTAGCGCCGGTTTACCGTTCGCGTACGCGGTACCAGGAGCAAATGTGGCGTGCAGTGGTAGCGCTCTGAAGCGACACCTGTGAAGAGACGCTACCCTCTTCCTCTTCTTCCCGAGCCTTCGCCCGCAGAGTCGCCCCCTCCGAGAGTCGCTCTCCTCCTCTCCTCCCTTTCTCCTTTACGTCCTCCCTTTTCTCGCTCCCGCTCTCTTCGTGATAACAATGAGATTACGAGCACCCCGCCGATAATGGCGGCGATAGAGGAACAACGCGCGCACACCACGGTGATTAACAATCGCCGTGGAGGATCGATCGGGAGAGAGCCGCGCGGTTTTCGAGCCGCGAAAGACGTTCGCACAAGATCGGAAAATTAATAGCGCGACTTGTCTTCCCGCAGGTCTTAATTCGCGTCGCGTCCATTCGCCGTGGGCGCGCTCACACGTCGCACACGTAAAGCGCGTTAATAATAACGACGTAACAAACGCACTGACAATCAGCACTGCCTGCGTCTCGGCCGCACCGAAATGCGCATTTCGTCAGTAATTGCATCCTACGTATTTGGAGAGACGTCGTTAAGCCGAGAAGTATTATGAAAAAAAGGCGCGACGGGAAAAGAAACGTAATGGCTATGAGTTCGCTCGAGACATCGAGTCACGGCCATGTAATAAAAGCACGTAGGGTCCGCGCGGCGCGCCGAGAGAAACTGCCCGGTATTCTCTCTCCTCTCCGGCTCTCCTGACCGATCTCGGGGCCCCGAGTCGCTTCGGGTTGGCTTTCTTACTCTACGGTCCTCCCGTCGCTGAAGCCCAGGCCGGATACCACCGCGTGTTCCTGTACTCTCCACGTACCCGATTATCACGTCGCCTCGACAATAACAACAACGCAGGTAACGAGCCCGGCTGGTACCCGGATCGCAATCACGCCCCGACACATCCTAGACTTCATCGACTTGGAGCTACGGCCCGTCCGAGCCCGTGCTCGTGAAAAGGTCCGAGATATCGCAGAAATAGGCGTCCGAGGCGGTTCTCTCTTTCGTACGTACTCTAAATGGCTTCTGGATTTTTAGATGAGATCTCCGAGATGAATTTTCAGACGCTTCTGGACGCCGACGTATCCGGAGAACTTGATTATAATTATCGCGCAATTCGCGCTTCTCAGACCATACGGAACCGTAGAGAGAGAGAGAGAGAGAAAGAGCAGTTCCTTATTAATCGCCGCGATTATTCATTGATTTCGAAAAGGATCTCGGGCTTATATATTATTGTTATTTATTGTAGTCAATTGTGTGTCCGGGAGGAACGGGAGAGTGTGCAGCATCAATCATCAGTATGTTTTATCTGATTTTTGCGCTTTTGTATTGTGACGTGGAAGAGTTACGACTGGTTTATATACAATTTGCATCACGATAATATCAACCGAGGGGCCGGAAACGATAATTTGTTGGGCGGATGAGCTACGTCGGCTCGTATCTCTTCGCTCTCGCGCTCGCTCGCGTTTTCCTTTTCGACGTGATCCAGCGAGATGCACCTGCGTAATTGCCAGCCCCGTGGTAATAACGTAATGGTAACAATGCGCCGGTAAACAGTACCGAATCACAACTGAAACGGTTCCGCCGTGTTACGGCACCTTTGTGCAACGTAAAATGCAAATGAAAATATCTTGTTACGTACTTTGCTCGTGATTAATAAAAACGAAAGTCAACGCATCTGTTGCGATTATTACGAATCGCATGTAGGGCAAATCGTAATTACTCTGCATAACGACGAAATAATTACCCATTTCTAGCAATTAATTCTGAATCCTGACATCTTTCACATCGTGTACTACAACATTCGGTTTTCATTTTCAGTTGTCATTATCTCGCAGCATGTGTACTATTGCGCATTGAAAATGATTGAGACCGCCTGAACACGGGAGCAATCTTGGAAACGGTAATCATCTAGTCTCGCTAATCATTCATAAAGTCGAAAATACACTTCCGCATACAGCATAATAAATTAGAACAGAATGAGTGATTCATTGTGCCCGATTACAATTAACACATTAAATTTCATTGTATTAGCTCGGTAACCATAAGTTCTTGCTGATTTTGCAATTTTTCTTTATTGAAATGAAACAATCGATACAACGTAAATCAATCCAAATATTTTCCAACATTTTCTACGACTTTTTCCCATCTTTCCGTTAACATACGAATATCACGTCGAAAGAAGGAATCATTTTTTGAGTCGATCCATTTATTGACCCATCAGCAAGAACTTATGCTCTGTCTACACTGGAGAATGATCCTATTTGTGGCTCATCCGATGCCTTGTCTATACTGGAGGATGATCAACCAACTTCAATATATGATTTTCGACTGTCTTCGGATGAGCCACAAATAGGATCACCCTCCAGTGTAGACAGAGCATTATGCACCGACCTAATATAAAAATCACACAGAAAATTGGATCCACTAAGATTGCTTACCCAAGAATTATTTTAATCCACCAACAAATGCTTCAGGTGCGTGCATACAGCAGCATCAATATTTCTTGACTTCCGTCCTTGTAAGATTTCGCTGATCGGATCCGAAGTTAAAACCTCTCGCTTGCCTTCGTTGTGCGCGCTGCTTAATAATTCCGAAGCAGCGCGCGCGAGCAGCAAGAAGCGGCGACCAAAGGAAGAGTCGAGCGGGCGCGTTCGACGGTGAAAACGGATGAGTAACGGCCGACAACCCCCGAGACTGCAAGCACGTTGCGAGTCGATTTCAGGGCCAGCGAGTGTGGCGAACCGCGGGCTGCGCACGGATGGATCTCGCGTACGGGAAAGGGTCATGGTCACGAGCAAGGTCGTGCTCGCGATTGTGTGCACGGTGCTTAATGCACGGCGGCCTCGCGAACGCCGGGATAATAGGCCCTACGAATTTCTTCGGTGCACCGTCTCGCTTGGGTCTCCCTCGTCGCCGCGCGTATGCATTCCGGGGATGGGGACCAATCACTGGTACGGTCGACTGTACCGCGATCCGCCGCCGCGATCGACGTGAACAAATTGAAAGAAAACATCGTTATCCGGTGTTATTTTCATGGGGCAACGCGCACGACTACCCGGCTACCCGGACGAGGCACGGCGATCCTGGGTATCGCCGCGAAAAATCATCATCGTGATTGCATACGTATTGTATATGGAAGCGCCGACCGGTAAGCCGCTGCCCGGCTTTGGCTGTATAAGGCCCGCCACGCGAAATTACCTATTTGATGATAATATCAACTAAATAGGGATCGGGGGCACGATGTGGGACGGCCACGCTCAGTGGTCCCCTTCTCGCGCAAAGTGGCATCATCGTCCGCAGAAAGAAATGCTCATTTGTTAAACGACACTGCACTGTGCCATTAAATGAGAGCGCACTGTTATTACCGCGTACGCGGTATCTCAAAACTCCTCTCTCTCTCGACTGCTCATTTCGGAATAACTACGTATATACTAATAATATAACTGGGCGAAAGTATAATAACGCTTTGTGAGGGTAACAGTGTGTTAACATACCTAGTCATGTTGGTCCGTCATCTCGCTGCGCAATCACCGCTGAATGTATCCGATTACAAATTTTTACGGGAAAGTGTTTTACAGTTTTTGTTAGTACGGGATGTATTATATAAAAGTGCGATCGAATTCTCACAATTACTTGAAAAGAAATAACGTTATAAGCTCGGATGAAGATTCATGTCTAAATTTTTCCAGTAATCTGATCAATCTATATCAGAAAATATATAAACAAAGACGTTCGTGGATAAATATAAGTTCAGTATTAAACGCGAAGAGTGAGGATGATCGTCTTGTCACTTAATGACGTCAGTATCACTGATGTGAGATTATAGTGTTCTTTGCAGCGTGTGCATAATATTTTGCTATCGGCGCACTTTATAACAATTATGTCGTCACCACGCACGTCATTATTTCCGTGAGTATCATAATGGCGGGTATCGTTTACTTTTTGTTACAAAACGATGCGAGGCCAAGTGCATTGCATCTCCTCGAGCTCGAGAGAGAAAGAGAGAAGGAAGAGCCGGGTTAAAAAGGGTCGCGCGGCGCTTTTGTCCGAGAGTGAGTCGTCCGTATACGAACGGAGGAGCCAGCTCTAGCCCTGCTCTATTGAATCGCGGGATGTAATTATGCGGAGCCGTGGAGAGCGCGTATCGATCACTTCGCCAGGGAATACCTGACAATGGACGGCCGAGGCGGCGGTTCATTAACCGTTCGATTAAAGCAGCATGCATGCTGTCCAGATATCCCATCGGATGAGAGCGGCTGTCATCGAGAATCACTCCTGGTGTACACACCAGGCGGGGCGCTTGGACGCTCGACGGTCATTACCACGCCGCGCGTATTCTTGCACTCGCGCGATACCCGCCGCGCGGGTGAAACGTCCGCGAAAATGTGGATCGATCAATAGCAGCGAGCGGGAATGACGATGCGAGAACTCATCGTCTGATGCTCGATTCCAGAACAGCTGCGGTTGATTACCTCCCCTCGGAAGATGCCTCTCACTCCAAGGATCGATATTCGAGCGTATTCGAAAGTCCCGTCGCGGCCTTCGCGTCCTTTCTAAAATAAACCAGACGCGAGCTATTAGAAGATTACCCGCAACTGGCGCGCGTAATGTCAGCTGTACCGGAATGTAATGATTGCAGTTATTATTGTTACGCGGGTGCACTATCCTCGCGTGAGGAATGCAGCTGGGAATCTGTCGTAAGCTGATTGCAATCTAGACGCAAGGATGCACATGACGTCGCAAAAGATGGATCAAGTTTGACCGATTAATTAGTTGTACAAAAATAAAAATGTGATCAATTTGCCGCTGAGGATTGAATCCAGGTGGAACGTACTAATCGGTGATCGCGTGCGCGCTTTGCTTTCCAAGTCAACCTGGACGCGGAGGAGCGACGTGAAAGTGTCGACGAGGAAAAGAGACAGACCTAAAGAAGCTGCCGCATTTACGCCACCAATGATCGAGCATTTGCGATGCACGTGGTTGTTTCTCGAAACGCAGCAAGACGCGATGAGCGACTTGCCTCTCATCGTCGTCTCATCTCACGGCTTCCGCCGACGCGTACGGATACGTATACGTGCGAGTCGCAGCGTGAACGTATGTGGGTCAGGAGGTCTAATCCGAGCGGCCGCAGGAGCGGATAATTTGTATCCCGCGTCGACATTGTCGTGTTGTGGGTGTGACATAATTTTCACCGATCGGCTAATCTGCTGCGCGAGTACCGGTGCTGTAGCGTTCTCGAAAGAACGGCGATTAATCGATCGCTTCCGCAGGGCCCACGGTGTAAATAAATCGCGGTGATATATAACGCCCGTGTAAAACGCACGAGCCGCATGAGGGGAAAGGGAACGAGGGGAAGGCAGTAAATTAGAGATGCGTTCGCCGCACGTTCAAGGCGCCGGCTGATCGCTCCCGCGCGCTCTCGTCCGCAACCTGTTCGTTTTCGCTGTGCTTATCGATAAGACGCCGTCGCGTATGAGATGTAACGTGTCGCGAAAAGAATCGCGGAAGCTTCCGTATCGATCGTTCGACATTGGCGCGTCTCGTTTCTATACGCAGTTTCTGCACGCCATTAACCGTGCGATAAATTTCCCCATGAAGCAGGTCGGGCCAGCGCCTGATAGCGCGTATGTTCCAGTAGGTTCATCGACTAGGAGTTCCACGCGCGGCGAATTCGGTCTTCATTATGTCCGCGAGCGAGTTACATACACGACATGAAACCGGCCCGCTCGCTACCACCGGTCGCGCATGAGACGGCACTTTTATGGAAACGGGAGTCGCTGATAAAATAGCGGCGGGACAGACAACAGCTGACACGCTCAGCCGTATTTCCAACGCTCAGCCAGGCGTGAAATGGAATTATTCAATAAGACGATCCATTTGTTTTTGATTTACACGCCTTGATCCTTGCGCTGATCTCCCTATCCTCACTATCGCGGCGGCTTTATCGCGCGGCTGCCACTCGCGTATCGCGCCGCGCGTTCCCCGCGCGTAATTAACGGCCAATAGCGCGCGACAAATTGCACCGCCGTATTAATCGCGGCGAGGAGATCATTATGCGGCCCGCGCGCGGTATTAGTTCCGCTACGCGCGGAATTTCGGCACGCTTTCGCTCTGCGCGATAGACACGTGGGCGGCTTGGTTCCCCCGCGTGAGATCTTATGCGAGCTTTTTTACGGCGATCGACCGGCGATCGATTCGATGCCGCGGTATGTATCGCGCGCTCGCACGATCGATGAGATGTGGGACGAGAACGTCTCGTCCACACCTTCAGGAAGGAACGTTTCTCCGCTCGCAAAGCCATACGTGAAAGAGAGGTAGTTTAGTTATCTAGAATCGCACGTTCCAGCTCTAGCTCTCCTTACCTTTTACGTTTCAGCGATCCGATGCTTTTTGCATCTCTTCCATTATGTTCTCATCTTCCTTAATTACAATGTAAATAAAATTACAAATTTTGTTATTAGAAAAAATCTCTAATCTCTGTCTTCTTTGAAAACATATTAATTGGTGAAACAAATTTCTCATTCGAGATCAGATGTAATGTATCACAATCATGCGCTTATTTAATGTTTATGCAAATTAATGTACTATGAATAGACTTTTATGTAAATTTTTTAATATTATTAACAGATGGAATTGTTGCAGAAGATAGCAAGCCAAGTGACAGACCGTGTCTCGGGCGCAGGCATTATCAGTAGTCCACGCTTGAGAGCGCCCAGCGAGCGTAGGATCATTAAGTCGCGCAACAAAGGCTATTTTCACGCGGAGGCATGTGGCTTCAAAGGGGCGAGATATTTCGAGGCAGTTGCATTGTCGTGCAGCTCGCTATTGCTTTCAACCTGGCAGCTCTATAAAAGTGATGAACACGTGAGCGCACGAAATCATTCGAGCAATCTTTCAGCACGTTGATAGATAAAACATCTGAGTAGTTTTTAATACGTCTACAAAGTCAAAGATACGTCAGACGACATGTAAGGGGCAGCCGCGTGCTCACGAGCAACTTTAAAGCAACTTTGAAGAGTCATTAGACCGCACGAGAGGCAAAAGACTCTTCGCGTGTCATTTCACGAGAATGTGATTTCGAAATGAGCGCTCGTCAGCGTGGTCATCGCCATTGATGCTGCAATAATCCCTGGATGAGGATGACGACGTCGTTGTCGCACGTGCCTGCGATCAACTCTTTCACTATTTAGATGATGTTTTCATTTTCCTCCGCCGCACTGTCTTCGTATTCTCATGATGGATGACGCGACAGCGTGCGCGATCGCTGGGCGTTATGCTAATTAGACATTTAATCATCATCCTCGATTTATTCGTATTTTTCAAAGCCCAATTTAATCTCCCACTCGCTGCGGCATCCGGCATCACGTAAGCGTGATTGTTTTGTATTCCGATAGCGACAGTTGAGAAAGAACAAACGGATTGCGCCAAACGAGAGTTGCGTGGTATTGTTTTACAAATAATCAGTCTTTTTTTAATTTTGCATGCTACGTAGGCCGGGACAGTGGTATCAGAACTGATCGTGATGTCGCGAGCACAGAAAGATGCACAGAGAAGTGTGTCGGATGCGCGAAAATTGATGAAATTAATATGATTGATCACCCAGGGGGAATTCAAATAATACAATTACGATGATGGCAAGTCCCGGCAAATTGCGAACACTGCTTTCGGCATTACGCCCCGCGACGATGCTGGAGCGCGGTCTCCGACTCTGACTCCAACAGGTTATAGACGTTACGCACAAGGTGCAGCCCCGGCGGATTATTTATGCGCGAATGTGGGCTTATTTCTCCGTTTCTTTTATTTTCCGAGGTGCCCGCGCAGGAGCAAACGACCAGTTGATAACATCAGTCATTTATATCGACGATTACAATTTATAAGCAGGGGTGCGTGATATAATATGCGGACGCGCATTAAAAAGATGGATGCAGGCGTGTGGTGCAACAGGTCTTTGCTTTGTCCGCGTATGCAAAAGCTGTCGTTTACGACGCGCGGTATATAGGTAATCGCAAAAGGTTCCATGCAGTTTCTCTCCCTCACCTCGTGAATGTACGCGTCGAATGTTTGCGTGTGTGCATATTCGTGTGCATGAACGCGCGGGTATGCACGTATGTCACGTGTGTGTGTGTGTGTGTGTGTGTGTGTGTGTGTGTGTGTGTGTGTGTACACGTGTGTGTGTGCGATGTACCTAAGGTTGGGTTAATAAACGTAATGCAACGCCAGCAGAGTGCAACGTTGCCGGTGCAACCACCCCCGACGTTGCTTCGAGCTGAAACAGCGGGGGCGGCAGGGCGGGAGAGCAATGTACGCGGTGTCTCGCGAGAGACTCGATTGTGATTACCACATTGTGACGCAATAAATACGTACGTTTGTGTACGTATTGTTAAGCAATTCTTTTCTCTTGCTGATGTAAGTCTTTCTTTCTAATATATCCCCCTTAAAATTCTAAAGCGCACAGATTAACGTCACCCTTGTGCTGCTCACGTTACCGATGATCGTGTATCATTGCTATCTTGTAAATAGCTTTGTGCGCGCGTACCATTCATAAGAAAACTGTTTTTTACACAGGACGGAACAAACCCCATAAAACCCTGGCAACGGTTATCTAATTGTAAGTTTCGCGGCAATGGCGACGCAGCGGCATCTCGAATCTCTAAATGCGCCTAAAGTTATTTATCAGATTACATTGAGCTTAATGCGAGAAATATAGGCGTATCCGAGAAAAAACTCAAAAGGATCCGTATAAGCCTGTTCCTTTTACGACTTTACTAGGTATCACGGGAGCGGGATACGTTCCGCACGTGGACACCCCGTAGATGCATACGACCTCTTATTCCGGAGTGCTTACACGATCCCAATGAACGTGGCAATTTCATGTAAGAGTATTGGCAATACTTGGCCGTTTGTGTCAAAATGCGAGATGCAAAGTGGAAAATGTCATTGCGTTACATGTTATAAATTTTTTAATTACTACCGTTTTGGTTTTATGCTCGATTTTTCAAGCTAGTGTTAGGAATACTATTGTGAAGGAACAATTCTAGAGAGAATATAATTCTGCTATATTTTTTATAATTATAACAAACTGTAAACTTTGTGATATTACAAAATAATAAAATTATAATAAAATAATAATAAAAGTATGATAATTAAATGTGTGAAAATTTTTGTTATAGCCGTCGTTTAAAACGAAAAATAAATTATTTAAGTATTAAAGCTGCAAAGTATACATAGTATTGTAAAATATTTCATATCAAATGAATAAAAGTGAATTATATTTGCATTTTTTGCAAATTGTTCCTATACTGTGGATTTTATTCCAAAACTTTCGCAATATCTCTTTACCAATTTTAATTTTCTTGCATTCTCTTATAAAATTCGCTCCTGGCCGATCGGGCTGTCGAGAAAAATATACAACCATTCATAAACCTGCCATAACGTACACCTATATCAAATTTCTTTGCACCCAGCTACATTCGCACGATGCGTGTCGATTGGTCGATTATGCGTCGCCGCGAGATCACGCTGGAAATCAGCGCACTACACACATCCGCACGTGCACACGCGTAGATGAGAAGCCTTTAATCGACGCATCACGCTAGGACAATTAATTCATTTCCGTTCCGAATGGAGGGTGAGAGATACGCGGGTGAATCGCAAGAGGAAACTCGCAAACCGCTCCGTCGCGGTGGCTGCGTCCAAATGATACCATCCGAATGATACCATCCACGGTACCTCGCGGTGCGTACCCGCGGGTGATACCGGGTACGAAAGGACTAGAACTCGCGATCATTTTGCTCGCTCGTTTTCTTTGCCTTCCTCGCTCGCGACCGCGTGTATGTGTTGCCTTTGCGCGCGCTCCGGAGAAGAAAAGCTCGGCGCGCCTCGCTTGCATAATGCAAGGCGGGTCCGTGGCTCCGTCAGTCAGTTTATCGGCCTGTCAGGTACAGATACAGCCGGTTGACAGATGCTGCAGCGAGATCCCTCCGTGGCGACGATGCCCGCGACGTACGCTCCTGATTCCGTTCCTCCTCTCGTGCTCGTCGTGTTTGCCATCGTCACCGCGACGGCGAATCCTTACATTTATGCATGCGAATCGCCGCGTGGCTTAAACACGCGCGGATACACGGACGGACAACGGAGGGGTTCCTCGCGTGTGCACGAACCTACGTCATTATTGCAATTTTGTTAGCGGAAACAAGACGAGCGGGGACTCGTTAAGCGTTTAACTACAGCTACGATGTAGTTGGCTCTGCGCGCCTTCGTCTTACACACGCACGACGATTCGCTCTCTCCTCGCAAAGTCGGAGCATTCCTATTGTGGCCCCGTTGAATGAACAAAATAGTACTTTGCTTCTTTCTAATGTGTGCAACGGGACAGGTTCTTGCAAGCCGATCGAGCAACACACAAGAGTGTCCGCTCCTCCGGCGCCTTTCCTTCGACCATCGCGCGCAAATGCTCGCTGTGAAAGCCGCAGGACGGTGCATTTTCGAGGCGGAAGCGATGTAGGGAGACGTGCCTCTATCACGGTGATTTAAAAGTAGCGTGACATAACGTGCACACGGCACATTCCTTGCAACAATGTTGCGCCTCCTCCTGAGATTCGCCGAGCACGTGCCGTGACAACGGCCGCGTATACGTGCTCCATCCTGTTCCTCGAAGGAAGAGATCGAGATTTGCGATGGACTGTGTTCTCATGATGCGTGCGCGATGCGGGCCTGCATAAGGAAACGATGTAACAAAGAAAGAAAGTGAACGTGTCACTAATAAAGGAACGGGAGACGCGACGATCTCTGGTAACCCTCGAACGTGCGCGCGAGGGTCGCGGGGGAAGCGCATAACGCCCCGAATACGAGTGAACAATCGCTTTGTTGGCGGTGATTTATGGGTCCTTATGGGGGCCACGGCGACGCCGACTGTCTAGCGTCACGGGATCTCGTATCGTAGTCACTTTGCTTCCGGGGTGTCGTGAATCAAGCGCGACCGACGCGATTATGCGAGTTGGCACGTCGGGCATGTAAGACATCGCAGGATGCTTTTCGTCAGTTTTCTGACAAACATGTTCTCGCAAAGAATTTTCACGTATTGAGGTGATATCGCGATACTATGCTCTCGATACTTTGAAATGTTACTTTTTACTATCAAACATAAAGATATTTGATACATGATTTATAGTAAATTGAAAAATGATAAAAAAACGATATCACGAGACATTTACAAAATTTATGTAATTTTGTTTGACTTGTTTTCATTACTTATTATTTTTCGTAATTTAAAGTCAACAATGTGTGACACAGAAATATCGATACATGGAACAGTCTTCAGGTATTCTCTTTTTTTAAACGTTATTTAACCGGAGACAATCGACCAGTTAATAAATAGTGAGAAATTCGATTAAATAACTGGTTACAAGCCAGCCACGGTAAAAACCGGTTTGAGAAACCTCTACATAAACACCAAATTCGAAAGAACGTTTCGTTCATAGGCGGCGGTCTCGTGCGAATGTTCGTGCGCTTTGTCTCGTCACGTTTTGTAGGAGGGCTTCTCGAATATATGAGACGTCTCAGGTTGAGCACCGGGACAGTTTATGGTCCCTCATAATGCGGTTTAACTGCCTAAACGCGGTTGTTGTTCTCCTGTGCCGATACGGATTTATTCCGGCTACCTGGCCGCCAGACGACGACCGATTACTTCCACCGTCGTTTCGTCACACGGAAATAGTCCTTGGAATCCTCGCCTGAATCCTTTCACGTTCACTTCGGAAACTATAAAACTTCAATGGCACCGCCGTTGATCAGTCCTCTGTATCCTTTCCCTCGCATTATTTTCGCATGATACACGGCGACGTTCCGTACAGAGACAAATCAAACCGATCATTTTTACATGTCACTGATCGGCGCGCACGTGGGAGGTCGTGCGCGATCGTTTCAAAAGTCGATAGCCGGAAATACCACGATCTTGTTAGCCGCTGATCCAAGCAATCCAAGTGTGGGCGCCAGTCGTAGTCAGTCGTCGATCTTCAAAGCGAGCATCAGGAGAGAGGAATGATCGCGTGGGACAATTAGCGATCTCGATACACATTTCGCCTTGGCGGTTTCCTGTGATGTATGTGCTGCGCTTCTCCAATCTCCGAGCATGCTCCAGAAAATCGCGAGGAAATCCAGCGAGGAAAAATGCGAGAGATTGGAGCAGCGTTTGACGAGAGCCGGCGTACGACGTACGTCGATCGTGGGCGTCGATCGTGCCATCGAGCGATCGCAAGGCGATCCTCCGGATCACGCTCGAGACCGGCCTGGAACGAATCGGCCAACCGCTCTCGCAAGGGGCGCGCGGGACGGGGTGTGTAGAAGCGTGCGCTCGCAGTTTCTACTATTCCCACGCCCACCATCAGCGGCCAGGAGACCGCAGAAGGGGCCCCTAACCGTAGCCGTCGCTAACCACTGACATTACGCCTGAAAAAGCCGGCCATGAGCCGATTCCGTCGTCTCTGCCTTCTCGGCCTCGAGAGTCGCCTCGGGATCGCCGCGGCAGCACTAAAGTCCTTCGTTATACGGTGACCCCCGCCAATACGGTGATCTCTGCGCCATCGCCGTCGAATTCGGAGAGCCAAGTTTCTCGGTGACGGTCGTTTTGCGCGATCGCGCGATTCTCCGCGAAAGCGAAGGAATATTGTAATTGAAACGGCGCGCGCGGTAATCTCGCAGGAAACGTCAGATTATCGGACACTCGTGTCGCAGGGGAGTGATTCATTCGACGGCGACGGCGGCCGCCGCCTCACGGGCTTACGTAAACTCGCACGGGGTGGTATCCGTGCGTGAGAATCTCGGCGGCCCCGCCTGACTTTTCCCCGCCGAGATTAAGTCACGTGTACCGTGCCGTAAAATCCTCACCGGTGCCAGCTCGCGGAGTATATAAATGCCTACGTCATAATGATAAGATTATCTTTATTGCCTAGTAGCACGCCTTGTCGTTTCGTTCACTTTGACGGGCCGTTGATGAGGAACCATCATCGGCCACTCGCCGTCCGTGCAAGACGACGACGATTGCGAGAGGGTGAATTGTAAAGCTCACGTTACTTGGCTTTCTACATTACACCCACTCGCTCGCGCGACAGCCTCGCCGACATCCGTGAAATCTTCGCGGCGTTAAGCTCACCGGTGAAGCTGCACGGCGGGTCCGCCGGTTCAGAATCGTTAAGTTGCGAGACCGACGATGACTGCAGCTGTCGTCCCACGCACGGGAGACGTGGCGACACGGACACTGGCATGCCGAGACCACCGCCATCGAAATTGGCGACTCTTTCGACAACTGCCTCATCGTCTGCCGTTCTTTACGCCGCGAACAGCCGGTACGCGGCGAGCCTAACGATTCATCCCTTAAACGTCGCGCCCTTGCTCGCCACTCGAGCGCAGCGCATTTCCTTGCCAAACGGACTTGATGGTTGTCGATAACGTTACGCGCTTTGCTTTGCAAAACTTGAGGTGGTGGATTATGATTTATGCATCTTCATTTATACTGCGATCTATCAGTGTACGGTCGCTGCGTTTCGAGCAGCGGTAGCAACCCCCGGCGATAATCGTCGTTCGGAGTACTCCGAGTGGCGATCGAAACGTGTCATTTCACGTTCTGTGCGTACGTTCATCTCCGTCACGGCGCGTACGGTACTTGGATTTCTTGCCGCCATTCATAAGCATTATTGCTCCTAGCTAAACGCCATTGCGCGATCTTTCGGTTGCAGGATTTCATTACGAGCGTTCAGTCGTTATGACATGGTATGACCGCGTCCGTTACGTTTGCACGCGATAGCGATCTGTATCGATGCATCTCTCTCTCTGCGCGGCGCCGCACCTGTATACACCGACGTTGTTATTACCCACGTCATTATCTTTATCAAAACAGTCAATCTTCATTAAAATCCGGTACAATGTTCGCTCGCAGCGCGGCGGCGCAGGGGCTAACCGGATCTCGAATCCAGTTCGTCGGCTATCCCTCAATGCGATGCCGCGCCTGTGCTTTTCGCGGATAAAGGCGATTCGACGTGTATCCGCGCGATCGTGCGCGTTACCAGCTGGAGGAATCACTCGGGATGATGGAAAATGATGATAGAATATAGAGGCGGAAATCACCTACGTGGGAAGAAACGACGAAAGAATGGGATAAACGACAAGCGACAGGGACGCGCCGCGATGAAGGCGGATCCATAAAGGTGAAGACTGCTCGCTATTGCTGAGTGCAAACGCATGCTGTTGCCGATAAGCCGCCGTCCCGCGCTCATCACACAAGCAATCCGCGAGTCTGCCTGATAATCCGTGAAACACGTAAATGATTTATTATTACACCGCGCGACATCGGGAGACGCGCGGAGACGCGAGTTCCGCTGCATTCAGCGTCGCGAGTCTCCGAAAGTAAATTGATGCGATAATGACCGCCGTTGCTTGTTCCGCCGTGGAAATATAAATGAATCGCGTGTGTGTGTACATGTGGAAGCAAACGCTTTACCACCGTAAAGAGACGCGAGATCTTTCGATACTTCACGAGTCGACGTCGAGCTACAGGAAATTATTGTCTGACATTGTCCGAGAAAGCGATAACGCTCCTTACGCGAAAGAGAGACGAGCCGGCCGCGCATTAAATGTACTTGCCAGCAAGTCTTTGCGAAAAGAAGCGTTTCGGTATTATACGCCTGTTCGAACGATTACTTGCAGGTATTTGGCAGAGCAATAAGGGTTCAAACGGAATCTTTGCGATCGAGAACCGCTTCGTTGCTCAGTTTGATCTTGATATCGCGTTATCGTGCGATCGAAGCGAACTGTCTCTGCGAAACGATAGATCTTCAGTAACGTTGGTTGCACCTGATAAATATTTACCGTCTCATACATATTCGACAGTTTGGCGCGGATAACGGCGATCGAGCCGCTCCTATTTGTATGAGAGCGCAGGACGGGCCACATAAGCATCGCGCACTTGAACAGCCAGACGATTAGAGAGAGAGACTGTCACTTGATGAATATCGTTCGAGGATACGAAGGAACTGGTCGTGGTCTTTTTATCTTTTTATCGATGCAGCCGATATCATTCTGCCCGGCCCCGAATCTTGATTCAACTTTGCAGGTACGATTGTAATTCGATGTAACATCATGTTGCACGTCGTGTGAACGGTGGGAAAAAATTTCACGTGATAAACAAGTGCTATAATTTTTTTTAATGGAATTTTTAACAAGCGACTGTATGCTATTAATGTATTACATTTATAAAACATTCTGTATGCTTTCTCTCTCTTTCTGTCTCTCTCTGTTTCTTTCTTCCTATATATTTTCTGATTTACATATAATTTTTCAAATATACTTTTGTAGTTTTTTTAATACAAATTGTTATAGGATTGTGTGCGTGTTTCATATCAAGTATTACTCCATGCTCAATCTATCGCAAACTCAATTAAGCTGGAGGATTTAATATGGTAAAAGAAAGTTATCTATTGTAGATAACACCAATCGATGGTACATAATTTTAAATCGTATTTAATCTAAATAAAACTTTTCTCTTGTTTTTCTATTGATATTATTAAAAAATTAACATGTGTTGACTTAGAGTGGCTCACGATAAAATCTTATGAGTTTCCTCATTCTAACCTTGTTTTTTTAAATATTATATCATATTTGTTACAAAATTTATTTCCTAAACATACCCAGAACTATTGGGTTGTTCGGAAAGTTATTTCGTTTTTTTAAGGAAAAATGAAAGGCGGTTTTTTCATATCTAGAAAAAATTTTATTCAGTGATGTATTGGCCATTTTGTTCCACTACCTTTCGCCATCTTTCTGGCAACTTTAAGATTCCACGCTCATAGAAGTCCTTCTCCTAATTGACAAAAAATTGAAGCAAGTGATTTTTGACGCCTTCATTTGAATCGAAGTTTACATTGTTCAAAGAATTTTGTAGAGACCGGAACAAATGGTAATCGGATGGTGCCAGATCAGGAGAGTATGGTGGGTGTGGTAGCACATCCCATCCAAGCTGTAAAAGCTTCTGGCGAGTGACCAAACTTGTGTGTGGTCTGGCATTGTCGTGATGGAATACGACACCTTTCCTATTCGCCAATTCTGGTCGCTTCTGCTTGATGGCAGCATCCAATTAATCCAGCTGACGACAATACATTTTCGAATCAATCGTCTGGTTGCTTAGTAGTAGCTCGAAAAATACGATTCCCTTCCAATCCCACCATACAGAAAGCATGGTCTTCTTTTGATGAATATCTGCCTTGGATGTCGATTGAGCAGGTTCATCTTGCCTGGACCATGATCGTTTTCGTTTAACATTGTTGTAAACAATCAATTTTTCATCTCCAGTTATGATTCGCTTCAAAAATGGTTCATTTTCTTCACGTTTCAACAATGAATCGCAGATGGTAATGCGTCGAATCAAGTCAATTTCCTTTAAATTGTGTGGAACCCAAATATCGAGCTTCGAAACGAATCCAAGGCGTTTCAAATGATCGTAAACGGTCGAATTCGATAAATTTAACTTTTCAGCAATTTCGCGTGTTGTTATGCGACGGTTTGCATCCACCAGAGCCTTTATTTTCTCGTCATCAGCTTTAATTGGCCGACCTAAACGTGGTGCATCTTTCAAATCGAAATTTTCAGTACGAAATTTCGAAAACCAATTCTGACACTGACGTTCACTCAATACATCTTCTCCGTACACGGCACACAATTTTGTTCTCGCTTGCACTGCATTTTTACCCTTTCGGTAGTAAAAAAGCAAAATATTACGAAAATTCTCACTTTGATTTTCCATGTTTGATGTGATGCCAAAAAACAATTACTTGACAGATCGCAACACAATAAGATACTAAATGACGTCTGAAATGTCAGTTGTCAAAATATAAAACGAATTTGCCGCTTAGAGTAAGGTTAAGTATCGAGGAACGCGACTAACGACATCGCTTTGTGAAAAACGAAATTACTTTCCGAACAACCCAATAAAATATCCCTTATTCTTGTTTAAACTTTGCTATCTATGCAAGATACTTAAATCTAATAATTAAAAATCGTTCTATAGTAATTTGAAAACTGTGCAACTTTTCAATAAGGAGAGTTACAAGAATTTAAATTCCAATATTAAATGACACATGCTAACATTTCTTATTTTTCCAAAGTATTTATTCCAACATAGATTATAGACAATAAGAGATAATATATGATATCGTTAATACAACTAAATACGTGTGACTGAGCACCGAGAAACTTAGAAAAGTCGATTACGTGGCTCCGATTGTTCGATAATGATAATAATTAGTCGTTTACGGGTAATAACTAAGGAATTTATATACAAATACTGTAAATTAAATATATACAAAATTGGATTTTTTCTCTCTTACATTACGTTGCTTGACGTAGGGAATCAAGAACGAACAGTCATTGCACGAAAATAACGCATTGCTAATCGTTCGATTAATCGCCAGTTAAGGCACATATTTAAAATCGCGCTATAAATAAATGTTCATATCGGGGACGAAATATTTTTTATTCTTTTCTGTTCATCACAGTACGCGCAAATATAATATATAATTGGGCTATTATGTATAATACATTATTATGTAATATATTATTATATAATGTTAACTACAGAATTAGACTGTTTTAATATTGCCTCATGTACCATGATAGTCTCCGTAGTAGTAGTAGTACAATTGCACATATACGCTACATAATCATTTGATCTATACGCACTTATATGACCAAGAGCAACTGTCTTAAACATAATTTATGAAGCAAAAGATAAGAGATTTTGTTTTTAATTATGGTCATAAAACTATCTAAAATCTAGATTAAAATTATGTCTGTGTGGATATACTGATGTATTTAATGTCAGTTTTATATATAGGAAAGAATGATATATTTTCCGCTAATTTACGTCAGATTGTGCAAGCAAGATCCTAATATCTTTGATACATTATCAGTTCCAGAAAATCTTATTCCTATTCTAGCTCGCAGCTAGGAAAATTGCATATTGTGGGCGTTAAATTCTTAGTGTATCCATCATTAATCAAGAAATGTCTAACTATGTACTGACATGTGTAATGAAATAATGATGTTTAATATATGTAATAGTTTGCGATAGCACACTTTTCGTCGCTTACGGATCGAACTTACGCGCACATCGTCATTGAGCAGATTAATTAACTCAGCATTTACTTAATCGTAAGCTATATACACGTACACGCGCTCGTCAGTCGACAAGCCGTGATACTCATCTTCTTGATTCAATTGCACTAATATACTCGCAATAACAATAAGCAACAATTGACTTTTATCGTTACAAACAACTTGAGCTATAACATCGATTATCGAGATGCAACAAGAACAAGAAGCGCTTCATTCCGAACCGTTTTTTCCGTTTTCAAATATGGTACTAGTGCAAAGCTATTTTATAAATCCTTAAAAGATTTCTGCATGCATATCACTCATGTTTTACTTAAACGCTATTATTCAGTTTTATCAATCTATGTCATCAGATAAAATTTAAACGAATGAAACGTGAAAGAAAATATTGGCGATAACATTGCATAATGATCTACTTAATCCTTGACGAATATTCTGACAATATCCTAACAAACGTTATGTCACGCGATACATGTACAAAAATGGCAAATGAAATATGTGAATTTATACTGCCATTTCGGGTACGTTTGATCTCGCAGGCGACTAATACATCGCATTGCTAAAATGTATGGCAATAAAAATATAACGTAATTTGTTATAGAGAAACTCTCAGCTCAGAGACGACGAGAGGGAAGAGGACGGCAAGTCGAGAGTCAGCTATGTACAAAAGTATGTGAATGATTACAAGTAAGTGATTTGATTTCTCTCGGCATATTGATAATCCACGATGTAGCGTCGTGGCACTTTACGAAACGACATATTAGATATCTATAAGTGGTATCACAAAGAATCATATGTGTGACGCACGAACGAACGAATTCATAACGAAATTGCGATGCACGAGTGAGTGTGTTACGAATAACAAACTAGTGTAACAGCGAGCAATATTAACCGACGCTTGCTTATAGTATTACATTATATAATGACGATACAAAATTATTTCCGATATCTCCTGTTAAATTTTTAAGGCACATTGACTCCCTATACTGTTCACTTTTTGTCACACATTATTGTTATAACTCTCCTTCGTCGCGAGTGTAAAGAATCGATATTCAATTGAATAATAAGCTATTTGATCTTTTCTACATGACCACGTTCCACGGGAATCAGTCATTTCACTTTTATGTCGAATTAATCTAACAATTATAATATACATTTTAAATGTATATTCTCCTACAAGATTGATCGTTACGAGTCGTACACAGAGTCTTTAATGTATAAATTACTATTTACAATATAATGGCCTACAATTTATTTATTCCTCTTCGTTGATCGATAAACGACCGATTAACGACAAAGTATCGTAAATGCGGGTGATGCTGCTGCGCTTCGCGGCACATCGTTTAGAACGACCTGCGTTATATCTTACCATCAAGCACAGAACATCTCGAAAGATACCTAGAAATCTTCTCCTAGGAAAAGAATTCCTAAGAAAGAAAAAATCTATTTCTATGATAAAGAAACTTTCCACCGCCCATGATAAATAAATGATATTATACTGAAATTGCAAATAATGGATTATCTATCCTAACACGGCCAATCGAGGGATCAAGGAGATGACCAAGCGAGATTGTTCTCCAGATAGATCCACCATATGGCAACGCTACGCAGGGAACCGCGATAAGGGAAAAGAATCTCAGAAAATGCCAACGGGCTCGCGTTTGCCTGTATTTGCCATCGTCAAACGTAAACCTCGCCCCGTTTGCTTCCGGCGACGGTCGTCGTGGTCGGTACGCTCGTGGACGATGTCGGGATTGACGCCGAAGCCAGGTTGCTTGGTAGCGACGTGTTCGTGCACGACACACTGCTCATCTTCCTCGACGTGTCTTGATTCGCCCTTTGATTGGACCTAGAAAGATCATGGCCGAAGCTGTTGGTCCTCGGTCTAATGCCCTGACTGCCGGAAGTGGCCAGTCTGTCGATGATAAGACCGTCCTGCCTGCTTGATACGGAAACCGTACGAGTCTCGCGCGGCTGCAATCCCGGCGATTGCGGCAGGGACACACTTCTGTCGTCGCGACCAACCTGCGCGATTGGCGGACCAGGCAGTGATGCTGATCGTCTACCTCGCGCCTCCATCCCCGCACTGTTGATCTGTGCGGGCAAGGCAGCAGTCACCACGTAGCTCAGTTTCTCCGGTCTCATCAGGATCGGCGAGCGATCGTTGTAGCTGTCGAAAGTGGGTGAGCTGCCGTTACTGCCCATCGGACTACCATTGTTGTCGATCAACGACGTCGCACGGTCCTCCTGACCGGTGATACTTCCGCTCTGGCTGCTGCCACTTCCGCTGCCTTCCTCCTCGCTGCTGTTGACTTCCGTTAATGTCGCCTGGATGCTGTTGCCCTGATTGTTGGAATGAGTCGTTGTCGTCGTCGCCGTCGTCATCAGGCCCAATTGCGTCAGGTGACTCATGGTAACGGGGGTCAGAGTTACCGGAGTCATTAGACCGGCGCTGGTTAACGTTGGCGAGAGTACGGCTTGCGCCAGGGCCGCGGCACCAGATTTCCCTGATGATGGTGTGCTTTCAGTTTCCTGTATAGGCGACAACACCACCACCGACAGGTCGGTCGGATAGTGACCGTTCGCTGGTATCACGCCCACCACGCCGGCACCAATGTTTGCCGTATTGGCGGCCGACAGTGCCAGCCTCTGTTCACGGTCGACCACCTCTTTCGTCACGTCCGGAGTCGGTATACGCGGCCTGTTCTTCAGGGATACCGGCACTGAGTTCAGCTTCGTCATAGTGCCTGCAATTAGAAACAAATCGCAACGTTAGAACGACGTTTGCTCGATGATTCCGAGGACGCACGTAGCAAATAAGTAATGACGTTGCCGATTAAACTAACAACTATAGTAAAGCGCTTCCCGTCTAAAAAGGACGCAAAGAAGAACGAAAATAACTTTTAAACCGTTGCTTTGGCGCCAGACTGGAGACACATTGCGGAATACATTGAGAATATAATTACGCGGATACGATACTTTTCTTCATCGTCGCTGTCTTCCTTCTCTCGAGACGACGATGAGGGAGACAAAGAAGTACAAGGATTTTAGAGTCTCATTGAACAATTGGCGCGAAATAATCGCGGAAATTATGGAGATCGTACAAACATTACGTAATCTTGCAAGTACGTGGAAGTAATAAAGGAAAAGCTTACGACACGAGACTTTCTTTCAAGACGGGTTGTGACTCAGAGGAAAAAATCTTGAGCTGGAAACACCCGCGTCATCAGAGTTTCTTTGAAAATATGTTAATGCAACGAATGACATTCGACAGTATCACGAGAATAAAAATGTAGCAGGTAAAGAAATATTTAGACATTCATTTATTTTGGGATAATCGTTAAAATGTTACTGCAAAGTATTCTATTCAGTATAATTCAATTTAAATAAGAATGCAATATATTAAAACACATTTTATCTTAATATTTTCCACTTTCGTACACGACTATCCCAAAAAAACATAATGAATAAATATTTTTCTTATTTACTGTAGATATATCTTCATACTTTTTTAAATTTGGTATAAACTTTGGTAAATCTACATAACATTCAAAAATGTATATTAATATATTGAACACTTACATACGTATAATTTAAAATGTTATCCACTTCCTTGATTATTCAAAATTATTCATCTAGGGATTGATAGTAAGATATGACCATAAAAATTCGAAAAAATATAATTCTGTTATTATATATTATTATATTAGAGTATTCTTCGAAATGCTGCTGAGAAGAATGACTGTCAATATAAGTACGATAAAAATAGTAGTTGACGTGGCATAATTAACATAAAAATCTAACAAACATTAATGTACTTTTTATTAAGTCTCTTCTTATCGTTAAGTTGCTGCAGATACTTGTTTGCTCGACTTTACTATACACACCTTGGCGACCAATGCGCTGATTACGAATGCTCTTGCGTCCCACGAGACGATCGTAGAGTGATATTTTGAGATTCGGATTGTTCGTTTGCGGGAGACCACCGGTCTCATGACTACTGTACACGCTGTTGTGCCTATTACGCGAGAAGAAACCACCCCCGCTACTATACGTGGTCGAGGAACTGCGTACCGAGCCTACTCTGGTGATCTGTCGTTGGAACCAGCCGTTCTTCTTCCGTTCCACCAACGGAGTATCCACGCTTTCCTGATAGACATACGAGAGTCATTATAAAAATATAATAATAGTGAATTTGAAATTTATATAAGCATAACAACGCTCTATGGAATATTATAAAATAATTCTGGTATCATTAAATTTTACAACAAATAATGTAGATATTATAAAAATATATTATATTATTAGATATATTATAAAAATAAATAACAAACCGCTATAGATTATTAGAAAAGATTGGAACCTGAAATTACTTCTTGGACAGTTTATCGATAAATCTGACGGAATAAAAGTAAAATTAATTGTTTGCAAAACTATACTGATAAAACTATATTGATGTGAAGAGTTTACTTACGTAATCGGCATACATATCATCCTGATGAGCCTTACGATGCTGAACGTGGCTGTGAATCTGTGTGCCCAGCATAACGTTTGCGTAAAGAGCGTCGCTGTCTTTTACTTTATAATGTTCCGCGGAGCCTTTCGGCTCCTCTTTGCGATATTGCTCGCTAGCTACCGTGTACGGCAAGTCTTTTGGCACGACCTCGTCCCAGTATTGATCTTTCAGGAGTTCCGGATGTTCTTCGTGCATCTCGTCGACGATCATGTAACCCGCCTATTACATGACAAACGCGATGACACGATAAAAAAAATGCATTAACATATGCTCGCAGAAAAAACTAAGATACACAGCAAAAAATATATTTTCATGTGCAAATATTATGTTTTAGCGTCTTTTCTTTTTACCGCATTGCTTAGTGGAGAAGAAAATATTTATACGTAATTCGACGTAACAATTTGTGAATTACTCGGCTATAGAACCTGCATGTATGATTTATCGCGATCATCTCCTATATATACCTTGATATGTCTATCGATCAACCAGTTCAGCTCGATGTCGTCGTCGTCTTCGCCGAAAGGATTAATCAAGACCTCGGCGACTTTCAGCCATCCGACGTAGAAACAAAACTACAAGACACATTGAGTTAATAAAAGAAGTTTTACAAATTTGTGCAGGAAGAACGCCGAGATATACGGAAGATAATATTAGTCTAATCGATTATTCTAATCACCTGCAACGTCGTGAAGAACGGAAAATACATGTCTGGCTCCTCATACTTCCCGATGCTGTTGGAGTGCTCGACGAATTGTCTGCCGAGTAAGGCCGAGAAGAAATACGCGTACAGTGACAATGTTACCACCTGCACACAAACATATTTCAATTGTAAAAAAATTCTCGCTACATCACCGCAATAAAAGTATACGGTAATTATCAGCAAAACCATTTCATCTGCGACGGAACACTTATCGTTTAGAAAGAAACATCCAATGGTATCAAACGTAAGTGAGAGACGTTAAATACGTGCATTATGTTTCAATACGTGCATTATTTCCCTCGGGATAAACTCGTTGCTTGGAACGCTTCGGAAGCCGAAA
Organism: Ooceraea biroi; assembly: GCF_003672135.1. NCBI lineage: Eukaryota > Metazoa > Arthropoda > Insecta > Hymenoptera > Formicidae > Ooceraea > Ooceraea biroi. The sequence goes on from NC_039506.1 coordinate 8,832,374, forward strand.
TCATAACGAATCATAACGGAAGACAATTATTTTCACCGGAAGTGTTTCGAACTTTGGAGAGAATTACTGCCGCTTCTCTCCGATCGCGGTTCTCTCTCTTTCATGCAAGTACCAGGCAAACAGGTTTAATGAATGAATATCAAGGTTGTCACAAGCACCGCCTTTCTCATCGAAGGTCACCAGGAAACAGTAGTTTATGCAAAAGTATAGCGCATACACGCATAATGGAAAATCTACCATATAGAATTGCGAGTGTTTCGAGTCTGCTGGATCCGAAAGATTCATCTAGAACGTGGTGTTTCCGAAGGCGTGACGTATCGCAGTAAAATTATTGTTCAACTCTCTCGCCGGCCTTGACCATGCAACACGTCAATCGACTTCGTGTATCATGCACGATTTAATATTCGCGCTGCATCCGCCGACTGCAACTTCAGAAACGTCTCCAGAGGCATAATCTTTACTTACAAAAACGTACGTTATAAATATGTTCTTGAGTATAATTATTCAATATGCAGTTGAATTAATTGTCATTATATGTATGCATAATACGCTGAAATTACAAGATTTCCGAGGTAAATTATTAATGCATTATTTCGATGTAAATCTTTAATAATCTTTAATAATTTTTCTCTAAATGTCCATATCAAAAGAAACATTTAATATTCTGAAAATATTTGTATATTCTTTATTCTATATACGGAAAATACACTACGCACAGGTTCAAATAAACTATTTATCATGATACATCGTGCCGTGTGTGGTGAAACTTCTGGAGAACATACGCGGCATAAGTGAGCAGAAATGTTTGCAGTGTAAACGCAGACGTGTGCAATAATAGCGAGCATCCGAAACGGGTATTAATCTTCGATGGATGTATCATTACGCAGTGAATACTTTACGGTTGTTACGCGTAATCTTCTTGCGATTTTACGTCGAATCGCGCTGTCGTGTCTTGAGAGGGAGATTTATATCATGATTTATATGGTGATACGTAAGAAAAACTACGTTCAATATTTAACGTTGTTTTGCTAGTTTTGCCAAATTAACAAAATCTTATTTTATTAATACGCTGTAATAATTATCGTATAATATTAACATAACATTAATATAATATTAATTATTAATAATCAGATTTGATGAAATATTTTCCATGAAATTTTATATATTTAATATACCTCTTTTATCTCATATAATTAGACTTTAAATATAAAACAAGAAGCCGAAAACATGAAATGTTTCTCATAACATGGATCGAGTGCTAGCATCACGTTCGTCTAGATTTACGAAATGGCGTACTATTTAATTCCTCGAAAATAGCGTTTACACTAGACTATTAGCAAAATCAGCTGATGAGTAATTACAATTTCACAACTCATGCATGTCAACTAATTACAAGTAACGAAACCTCGTGTCTTTAAGAGTGAGTTTATTTTCACAATTTCAATGTGTTTACGGTCCTGAAAACTTCGATAAATAGAAAAATTTAAAAGAGGATATCAGCTTATAGAATGAAAGAAAGATAAATAATATTATTGTGCAATCGCTTAACGCGCTGATTGTTTAACGCTACATAAGCGAGTCGGGAAAATCGCGTGCTAAATAGACACGTTTCTGCGTAATTTTAATCGGTTGATAACGAGCACATTAACGTAATAACAGTTGTAACATAATAATTTGCTGCGACTTTCAAGTTTCGTACTATGAGTAAGTATGCAGATTAAATTTCTGTGTTATCAGCAAAGCATTTTATGTAATAACTAATTTTGTGATCGAATAAAACGGCACTAAAACTTTACATTTCAAAAATTAAAGAATCACTGCAGATAACATTAACGTTGCTAAACTATGCTTTTGTGCAAACGACAATGAGCTTTTTTATTTATCTGTGGCTCAGTTAGGTGTCACAGAATTTCACACATTGCAAGTAAATAATGCATTAGATACGCCTGTCAAGGAATTACATAATAATGCGTCACGCTCCTGGCGCTTAAAGCATGATAATGGCATGACTACTGAAGAATGATGAAGACATTCACGTAACATATTCGACATATCTGCCAATGACAAGCGACACCATCGATACGTAATTGCTCTTTATGCGATTCCACGGCACTACGGTGTAAAGAGGAATGAACGGAAAATACTATTCAAGAAATGTTTCCTTCTTTTTCTTATTCTCCAAGAACCAAAATAAACAAATAAATGATACATCGATTATAATTCGTCACTCAATTTCACGCAAAAGTACTCACCTGAGTGTAGACTAGAGGGACGCAAACTGTATCGTAACCAATCAATGCGCCAAGCCTCTTCCGGATGTCGCTGAGCTCGACAAGGAGGGTTTGCACTACGTGATCGCTGGTAATCAGGGCCTCTTTCCTCGCCCTATTGATGATGTTGGTCGCCCAGACGAGCGGCATCCAATACTTGGACATGCCCGCCTTCTTGTTCATCATCTCGAAGATTTTCATCTCCGATTCCATCATCAGACCTGAAATGAAACATCAACGGTTAATGCGATTAATGCGTGAGGGCTGTTTCGTTGGTTGCCCGACTTAAACGAAAAACATACATCCGGATGTCCTGGCAAACTGTGTAATTACAACTTTCCCTGCTTGAGACGCCTGAAACGTTTTCTCGACGCGGAATACGAACGCCTGCATATCGTAAATCGCGATCGGTATCGTGGGGCAGTAAGTCAGTGCCTCGCGATGCTCGGCGATTCTGCGTTAATTATGAAATTCATCAACACGGTTCGTTAATCCGACAGGGATTATCAAATAATCAGCGTCTTTCGACTTTCTTGCGGCATACATAGGTTTCAGCTGGATTGCTGGAGTCGATATGAAAATTGAATGAATTCCTAACGCGAAACGTACGATATCGTCAGCATAATAGTTTTCTCGAAAGTTTCTTCCACGCCAAATCTTAACGAGGGATCTTTCACGAATCGCAAGTTGACACCTTTCTAGTAAAAGTGAGAAATTTATATATATATCTGTTTGTGATTATCGGATATTTGTCACTCGGTGGTATGCAAAACTTGTGAGAACAAGTCTGAGACATTTAGATGCAACAGTGAGATAACAGCTGCTTTAATGTTTGATGTCTGCTATTCTTATGTGGCTACACTCCGGAATTTACTTTCTAAAACTATTTATGGTACAAGGTTGAATTTATTACATAAATTTGTATAAAATATTGTATAAGATTAGATACGTCATTCTATACATATTAATTCTGGAAATATATTTTATTATTTTAAACGAAATATAAAAATAAAACTTTATTTTAAATTTAGCCTCCTAAAATTAGCGTGAAAGCACAACTTTTATACGTAATTGTAATAACTATAATTTTGAAAATTATGCAAAATACTAACAGAATCCTCTTTAGAAAGTATAAATTTCAATTACCATAAAAAGCTGTTTGACTCTAAAAACACCTAACTCACTTAAAAATTCATACGGTCCAGAAGGAAGAAAGGCATCGTACGTTTTTTAACATGATAGTCGAAGTCATTGTACGTCCTGTAAATGCAGTAGAATGTTTTACACTCAAAGATTTGGCTTCGCCAGGAGACTTTAACGACCGCAATCAGCACAAAAACTATTTTAAAAGTCACGACGATCGCGGAGAGCGTCGTAACTACCAGTTCTATCGGTATCCGATCAACTAACGGGAACATCGTAATTTCTCTCGGAGGCATCTTTTTATTATTAGAGCAGAGAGGGTCGCGCTGGCGGAAACGCTCACGTCCGTCTCTAGGCTGGGGCGATACCCGAAAAAAATTGAGGCAACCTTGCTGCGGGCGAATTAACGAAATAACTCGCGGCGTCGCTCTGGTCGGTCGTCGATCGAAGAAACCGTCTGCGAGATGAAAGAAACTCCAGTCGAAACGTGTAGATTACTAATGACGCTACGCGTGCTCTTTTATTCAACAGGCGTGCGATAGCTGGATCAGGTACACACCTTAATGACAAAAACTGACGTGGACTGCCGCGCCAGTTCGATTTAGCGTTTTGCGTGATTTATATGTTTTAAACACACGGCATGAAAATTTCTTAATGTGAAAGATTGTCTTCACTCCTTTCTTACTGTGACGTGCCTACGTTCATATGCATGCCCATTGTTATCGTTTCGCTGATAAAGCATGTGCACGGTGCTCTCTTATTCTTTGGGTATGCATTTTATGCAGATGAAACTAGAGAAGTAACATTATTTTTTAACAATTTATTATAAAATATATCACATTAGCAATTAAGAGTAAAGATTATCAAGCCAAACAAAACACTTTTAAGTTTTATCAAATAAAAATTATATACACGTAATGAAACAGTTGTATTTTGCAGTTGCAAACGCAAAGTATATTTCGCTGTGTGCGATTTGAGAAACGTCAGCGAACAGCGCAGAATGCACGAACTGATATTGTTCTGGAGTAATCGATTGAGTCGATATACGATTCGCCCGATTCCTCATGCGACCTTGATACTGTCGCGTGGTCACATGACATCGTGCACAATGAGCCCGAGAATTTGCAGGCAGCTACTAAAAGTAACGGCCGATAACTCATTGCATGACTCATTCGAGTGCCGTGATACGTTATTGGCAGTGAAGACCAAATACATCAAAACGAGTGTATTGGAAGATTCTTTCTCGACATGCGCTGCCTAAGAAGCTAAAGAGAACATAGGAATAACGGCACAATTAAAAACATGTTTAAAAGTTACATTCAATTGCCAGAAAAATTGTTTCCTGATCCTTTGAGAACCATATTCGGATTTCGACTGTAAATTATTTAATTTCTATCATGTTGTACGTTGGCGTATACGATTATCGCGCGGAAAGTGTGCGGCGCCGGGCGCCTGAAAAATTTCGAAAGCGCCCACCGCCATAAAGGTAATTTATATCCACTTTCACGGGTTTTTACGGGTCGGGCGCGATTTTGTGGGATGACGTCTGCTTAATTCGCGAGTCGGTGTAACGTTTCCCGGTCGAGGGGGGAGGGGAACACTGCGCAAGGCTTGGCGACACAGAGCTGCTGCTGTTTCTAGGAGGTAAGAGTTACTTAATGCCGTTAGTATCCGCTAATAGAAGCAAATCGACGCTAATTAAGAAAGCGCCTGACCACGCGCGTACGTGGTTCCCCGACCCCGTCGGTTGTTTACACTAAATTATAGCTCGTGAATCATAATCACCGTATCTCTGAAGATTGCGGAGCACTCGGTGATGTTCGATGTAAAACTCGATGCGCGTGCAATGAGTTTGAATTCGCGGTCATTAAATTGGAATTAGCAGCCAGCTTTCTTCGCGGCACTTACGCTGCCATACCGATATAAATAGATAGCTGATGCAGTTGTAGAACGTAAAATTAAAATGCACTTCGACGTGTACGATCGCGCAAGAAAAGTATCAGGATACTTGAGGTCTAAATATAGATGAGAGTCTATACGCGAGAAAGAATAAGAGAGAGATTTATGAAGCGTAGAAGAAAACAAAAAGAAAAATGACAAGAAAGAAGTTACAACAAGACTTGTCGCTTTTATATTTTATTCTCGGATATTTGAAAACCAGAAATATAATTAAAATTTAACGTAAGAGATTATCTCTCCCAAACAATTGCCTCGAAATATCCGGTTTATTTTACTCAAAAACTCATTTCCATCGTGTTCTGTAGCATAGCAGTCCTCAAGTCTACGGATACAATCTCTGACGCAATAATTACAATGCATAATTGTGCCATTGTGCGACGCGGATGATTTGCTTTTCAGATGCAGTTACAAGTACGTGACGGTATAGGCAAGATTTCAGAAAATTGCAGCCAGCCACAGTCGCGTTTCGCGATTCCCATCAGTCGTAAAACGACTTCGACGAAAAAGAAGTGGTTCCGTCCGTTCTTGGGAGGATGTTTACCTCTCGGGAGCACGGGCTACAGACGGAGGATGAGCAAGGTAAGGTACAAATACCTCGACGCACAACGAAGCCAGAGAGAGAGAAGGATACTCGGCAGGGGTCAATAAACGCGGGGATCCTTGCTCGGTTGGCAAGGTCGCTGTGGAGGTAAAAAATAAACCAAGTTCCTTCGACCCCCCCCCCCCTCGCCCTTCCTTCTTCGCACCCTTGCGAACATGCAGTGACGACGCTGGAAAGCATCCTTCGGAGAAAACCAGTCTCCCATCCGGTCTATAACTCCTTAAGCATACCTCTACAACGCAGAGGTCCATGAATGCGGATGTCCTATGTAAAAGTGTCGCGGGGGATCTCGATGTGGGGACATTCGAGTCGATAAAACGATATCCGGGTATTGTATCTTCTCCTTTCAACCTTCCTCTCGCGGCACGATGATCATTAAATAACACCGGAGAAGTTTTCTCTTCGGAATAAAATTACCCCTGCTATTGGTTTCTTCAGCATGGAGAATTGTCATTTGTGCACGCTTTCTCTTCAAGATTCTATCCAAATCGAACATATCAAATAAAACACAAAACTATATGATCCACACACTTCTCGTTTCCTCGATAACTTTCCGATAAATATTCGATAATATATCTAAACACATATGAAGCAACGAGAAAGTATTTCATGTGAAACGTTAATTCGAGTAAATTCAATTAAATCTTTACAACTGCAAATAATCACGATGAGGAGGAACGAGATAGAATGAAGAACACTCCAGAATACATAATCGTAAGACTTTGCCAATACAGCAATTCGCTGAAAACTTTTTGTACATAATAATAAACCTTTCGCATATGAATAATGGTACTTTCAGCTGCCGCACCGACGCGACGTTGCAATAGATGTGTGTATGGGAGGTGAACACAGTCGCAGACTTGGCGCCAGTGAAAATGCACTGATTAGGAAATATTCCCACGTATATAATTAGAGGCGAGGAACTTTGAGCGACTGGTCGCGCACTCGTTGCAGCGGATGCGCGCTGGATGTCAATAGACCGTGTCTGCCAAGGAGAAAATCGACGTGTCCATGCTTGAATCAAGATGCGCGCATGCATTATTCGCTCACGTGCTGCGTCGTCGATCCCGATGATCGCACAACACATGACGCGCCATTAACGATTTCACTATCATCCGAGCGACACAAAGCGTTCTTCAAGCCAAGCACGAGACTCCTACGCCCGCAAGAGAAACCTACGAGATTTTCCATGGCCGAGCAAATCATAAGCTCGATCTGGCGTTACCCGCAGCTTCTGTAGGTTTAGCCAAGTCTAATGATTTATTAGACTTGGCTAAATAGTGGCGTAAGTCAACGATAACGAGACAAATGTGAGATTTTTAAAAATAGGAACTGATCTCGAATTGCATCTGAAATTTTAATTATAAATGCACGGCCAATGGTTAATAATTTAAACAAGTCGTTTATAAGAATCGCGGATAGTGTGGTATTGTTGCGCAATGGTAATTAAATATAATAATGTATTATATCTTGGTATGAGAGAAATTTTAATAAATCTCAACGATTACAGGCACATGCTTATGAAACGTTATTTAAACTGTAATAAATATAATTATTTTTGACGGGTATGCAAATCTTTCAATCCGCTTTTAGAATGTAAAGGCTTCAATCCGTTTACATTCTCTTGACTAATCAGTGAAGTGACTCGCATACCTAATCGTCTGTACCGTCGAAACGAAGTTTCTGTGCAGACCACGTTAATCAAATGTAATTTGATGATGTCCAGTCCAACTGATCCGCATTCTTAATCGTATAGTGGTAACGTGGCAATGCAAATAGTACCGTGTCTGAGAATAATTAATTAACTGTACATTTTATACAAAATTAATATTGGAAAGTTTGAATTTAAATCTAAAAAATAGATTTGTCTATATGAATCTGCTGTTTCTATTTTGATAAAAACGAATGATTCATAATAATAGAAACTTTGCTTCGATCGACGACTGAAATAGAAAAGCTGAACGGAACATTTTATGTGATCATCATGTTGCAATTTTACACTCGCGTAATTTTCTGCATCGCGAATGAATTAACCGGAATGCATCGTATCTACGCTCATGTGTCACGCGGCAGGTTCAATGGCCGTCAAACGATGAAGAAATCTTATATTCCGGGAGACCGGCGCGTTTCTCTTCGTCCTCTCGTTTCCCTCATTTAGGCGAGCACGGTCAAGGTCCGACCTTCTCCAAGGCCGATCTCTACCGAGCGTTACGTTCAAGCAAAGATCACGGATTTTCCGCTGTTTCAAGAATACCGACACACGTGTGACCCGGTCGCATGCTATAACTGTTCCTCGAGCAACTCGGGAGAACCCGACGAATAAACGGCCGAGGGATCCGTTACTCTCGAAACGTTAATCGATGGAGGAGACTCGGATCATGCTCTTTCTAAAGCGAATCGCCGTGCGTGCGTGGCGCCCGCCACGTGCGAGAAAATGAGAAACGTCAATTTCGCCGCGCGTACGATCGCGCGTGAAGTCGGTCTTATCGCGAAGCTAATTAATGTCGTGGATTTCCCCCATTTCTACCGCGAATACCGTGAAATCCCCCTGAGATCCGCGCCGGAGCTTTATCCGCGGGGCGGCCTTATCTCGGTTCAATCTACGATTGGCCGCAGAGCTCTCCATGCCACTATATCCGGGCGTAATTATTTTTTTGCGGACCGGGCCGGCGCGCTGCCGATCGTTCGGCATAATCGCGGAGAAATTCTACTTGAGACAATAATTTCTGCTAATTGTGAGTGTTTTCCGCTATTGGTTAAACTTATTTTGCAAGCAACAAATTCTAACTTGGATATTTCGAGAGCAACAAATTCGGAAAATGTTCCAGGACGAAATTTAAGCAACCTTTAATTCTTATAGATTCCTCCTGTATCCTTGCACGCTGACAATAAATATAGATAGCGCGTGCTACGCGCACGTTGCTGTACGCGATGGTGTCGGCGGCGCGTATTACGGTCGCCTTCGAGGAAAGGAAATGGATGAAGAAAAAGAGGAGAAGAAACGGATTCCCGGGTTTTTTGCTCTGCTCTTGCCGACGTGGTCCTAGCTTGAGGATGCTACCGCTGACGACGGCGATGATGATGATGATAATGATGATGATGATGATGATGATGATGATGATGATGATGATGACGACGACGACGACCATCTTGGCTATAATAATGATGATGATGATGACGACGATCTTGACGATAATGATGATGATGATGGCGATGGGTAGCGCGATTCCTAAAGCTCCCGCAACTTGGCGGAGGTGCCGAAGGAAACGAGATGGCGGTTGTGCACGTATCGTCAGCATGCTACTGAGCCGGGTAGCCGATTACCACTTACAGTCGCGGCTAGATTATGGCTCTCATTACGTCGGCTATATTTAACGTCTAGTCTTGCGACCTAACTGCACAGCGATCCATACCGATCCCAAGATAACTTCCACAATCGCTCGCGCTGACAGAGCTTCATCACGTTCGTCCGACAGGGTAACACGGCGATCGCTGGTCGGAACGCGAAACTAATTCGCCTCGAATGGATTGATGGGCGGAGAGAAGGAGACGTACCGTAAAGAAAAAAAAGAAGAGATTATAATTCCATCTGGGCGCCGTCAAATTGATAGCGGACGCATCTCGTCCGCGGCTGGTGTGTCATTAATACGCGGACCGAATCGCGAGCTTGAAACGGAAAAGAGATCTGCCCGCTCGTGAAACGTGGCTGAGTGATATCTAGCGTACGGCGTGGCCTGAGGGAAGAACGCCGCGCGCTTACAGGGCATTAACGGTGAAAATCAGCAGACGAGCAGATCCGCGGCACAAAGAGAGAGAAAGAGAGAGACACGAGGACCGAAAGGGGACCAGAAAGAATACCTCTCGGGTGGAAATCCAAGACGTGACCGATGATTATCTTATCGGGCAGCGGGCGGCGCATCGGCGCTCCGGATCGCCCGTAATAATCGCGCCGGGTTATTTCTGCATGCACCGCGTCGATGAAGGAGCGGCGTGCACAAGAAGAACGAGAACAGGACAGCGGCGGTGAGGAGCACGAGGAGGAGCGCGATCAGAAGAAGCCTCTTAGCACGCTCGGCTCCGGGAATAGAAGCGGCGGGATGCGCCGTCGTGGGCCCGAGCATGCTGCAAAACGAGAAGATTACTCGGCGGAGGAAAAGGAAAAGGACGAGGAGGAACTGGCGCCGGCGCTCCGGCGTTTCTAAGCGAGTCTTTTTCTCTCTTTCGCGGGTGCGCTCGCTTGAAAATTACCCGGACGCACGTGAAAATTGCCTGACGATGCCGCGAGCGATCGCGAGCAGTCGCGGCCGACTGCGCGCGTACGAGAGCGCGGCGCCGGACGATTTCCAGATCGTAATTCGCCGGGAATTGGTACACGCGGATAATTTCGACTTTCCAGACGTTCCTCGAGATTCCATCCTCTCGTCGCGCCGTAACCCCGCGCGAGATCGTAACGCGACCGCAGGCACGCGACGGCCCGACTTTCTGTTCTCGTGGTGATGCCGTCTGTCTCTCGTTATTGAACGCACTCGCGAATAGCTCGTGCTCGAATGTGTGATATGAATACTTTCAGTTCGCAGGTAAGACTACCCACAATGAATCTGTTGATAAGATGAATATTGCGTTTAAATTTATTGCGTTAAAACTAACTTGATTTTATTTGCTGATGATTATCATTGGGCAAACACTAGCTGAGGATGTATCAATTTTGATTGAGATCGAATTTCGAAGACTTACGCGATTCATTATAGAAATATGCGTGTCTGTATTCGCACAAGGCACAATAGGAATTTATCCCGAGTCTTTCGTAATACTTCATCGATGTCAACGACCGTCGACGATTCTGCTGTGCAAGCACATGCATAAAATCGTTTTGAATGACGTCCGTGGCAATTGTACGCCGGAATGCCTTCTTGAGGAAGATATCTCTTTTTCTGCTTCTCTATCTCTCTCTGTCGAGCATGGTCAATTCCGTGAAATTTATTATTTGTGCCTGGTTATTTGTGCATTACGCAGTTTCGTGTGTGACACATCTTGAACATATAGCGAGGTAAAAATATGACTGATTGGAATCTATTCTTCGTATTGTATCCATACAATTACATACGTCATTCTTCTTTAATCCTGCATGCGATATTTTATTCTCTACTTTCCGGACACAGCTTTGCCATTCAAATGCGTCGATATATTTCTTTTAGCGTCGCAGAGTTAGTTCTTTCCATGGGAGAAGCGAGTTTTTGTCATTAATTCCGTCACTTTCTCCTCAATCGGAGGATGAGATCCTCATGTTCATGCATTTACCGCATTCTCGTAGGAAGAACGTGGGCTATTTTTGGTACGGAGTAACATCCGCTTCGGCATAATAAAAATGTTGTACAAGCTACTTCGAAGACTAGGTTGCAGGAAGCAAGAAAGCTAACGAAACAATTCAGAAAATAAATCATGCTTTTAACTAATAAAAATTGATAATTTGAAAAAGGATCGCTTGAACAAAATCTAAATTATATAATATTATTTAATTTGTAGACATTTATCAATATTATTATTTAGTAATTGAGACAAGTGATCCATTCCATGATATTTCTTAATTTTTATCTATTTTTATAAATCTAATATTCACTTATTTGCTATTAGCAAAGCTACGAATTACCCACGTGAGCAAAACATGATCATTAGGGATTAATGGACGGTGTAAGACCGCAAATGTATCGAGTTACTATTCGTCAATGTTACTCCGCCATTTGATACGACCTCTACTAGTTGTATTCCATGCTGAAATTATTAAATTTAATAATTTGCAAAATGTCACAACAGAAAAATGACTGCAAAATGATCATTAATTAACTTTCAAAATTGATTTTCCTCTCTCGTTTTTCCGTGCAAAATTTCCTCCAGCCGAATGCATGTTGGACGCAGCATTAAGTATTAGACGCGCGATTGGAAATCGAGATTGCAATTTGGAAATTGGGATTTGATCAATTAAAACGTACATGTACATGCCAACCTTTAGATTAATCAAATCACACTTTCCAACTCGCAATTTCAATCTCTAATGCGCAATCTGATACGGGCTTTAGTGGATGTGCGCGTTTTGTCTAACGTCTGCTGCAACGTTTAAGTACCGTTTAACGCGCTAACTGCTGAAACGCGACTTTGCTGGAACATCCATTATTTCGCGCGACAGCTCAACGCACGACAGAAGCGAAGCGTTATTATAGCTTGCCGAGCGTTCAATGTTCGCGATATCGCTTGCAATTGCCAGCGGTTGCATTGCAGCGGAAGAATGGCGAAGAGGACAAAACTACCAAGCTGTCCTTGCACCGCCATGGTGCGCGCGGCGAGAAGAACATTATATTATATGTTTATAGATGACGTGGTGAACGGCTTTGTCCACCGATACACATGCCGACTAATGGAATGGCGACGTGTAATGTGATAAGAAAGCCGTGAGCTCGGACACAAAGAGGAAAGCGATTGCTGCTCGATGCAGTAAGAAGACATTGTCCTCGTCCGCTGCATTCGTCCATTGCGAGAATGAGACAACGAGCGAATTTAAATAAAAGTTTAGGATGGCTATCGTCGGTGATTGATCGCATCACTGATCGCATGACTTAACAACATAAAACATGCCAATCTTAGCGTAGGTTAAATAAATCTTACAAAAAATAATTGCGTTTTGAATATATTACAAAATTCTTTAAATATTTTAGAAAGATCTTTTCTTGGAATTGCTGAACAGTCCATGTTTATTAATGCAGAAATTAAACGTGGATTTTGTAATCAAAGGGAAGACTTATGTCGAGAGAGCTAGTCGATTCCAAGAGACTACTTAAATCTGCAAAAAAATATTGCGGAAAGATTTGATATACGTTGATCATAAAAGCGAACGATGATGGAAATAATCCGTGGAAGTCAAAGCCAGGGATAATGGATTTCTCAAGAGACTGATCAAGAGACTGATGATTCATGATAATAATACATTATCAATCTCTCCAATTATAATTAATTGATATTAATTTAGTCTTAAGGAGATATTACAATACTAAAATTCGTTATTATCACTCGATCTAAACAGGATCTATTTTGATGTTTCATCGAATTTTTCATGTTTTCCAATTATACTGTGATTAACATTAGAAAGCAGGCAGTTTAAAGTGTATCGCTCATTTTTCATGCTGGCACGTAAATATATATCTGGGAAATGCAACTTACTGACCTCCATCCACCATATGCTGAAGAGTTGGGAAACGCCTCTTAACGCGCAGGGAAATCCTCTGCAGCGTAATGACATACGCGAGCACAGCATACCTCACGATGTTGCGTCTCATCAGCCGCCCTCGTTCATCCTGAAACAGACGAACAGTTACTTAATAATATATCTTCTCGATGAGCTTAAAGATTAATCATATATTTCTTCTTATTAAATTTTAATCGATTAAACATCTTCTAACATCATATGTAAAATAAAAATTTCTGTCTGAAAAATAAAGCTTTTGAAACAATCTTTAGAGGAAGTATGTTCTCTCGCATTCTTGCGAAATTGAAAATTATGTCAAATTATGGACAATTATTCAGAGCACTATGTTCATAATCAGTACTTCGATGAAAATGTCGCGAGTCTGGAATAAATCAGTATTGGCGAGAATGGCATTGACTTCAAAATTCGTTTCCGAAGCAAAACGGATGCCAGACACGTTTTCACGTCTTCTACATACTCCTACTTTCCCCTTGTTCTCTTGGCCCGACATTACGAACGCCCCGCGCCCTCACGATCGCATGCGCAGCATGAATCGTCGTGAGCTTAAAATCGTTCTAGTATTCTAGTATTAATCGGAGAAAAACCCGATGGCGCCTGCTGGCCATTTTTCCTTTCATTCTTGGACACTAGCGTGCACTTTTGTAACCGATCGCGCGTTTTGTAATCCGCCAACGGCCGCAATCGCTTGGCAGAATATCAATTTGATCGGAAATGAGCGATATCGACATTAACATCTTCTATATGTCCAAATTACTGCAATTTTCAAGAAACATTTGTAAGAGGTATTATATATTTATACAATGTTAAAATAAATTAATTTCTTATTTCTAATTGAAAAAGTCAAACAATCATAATATTATAACTTTCGACTCATATAAAATATTTGTATATTGCTGCTTGGTATTTTTGCATTTTCTTAGATCTTGTAATTTAGTAATAACATTAAAGATATTAAAATATATTATATATAAACATATTAAACTATATTCGATAATCACACATTCATATATTTGTCAAGATATTATATATTGACAATTCTTTGACAGATGTTTTCTAACAGTTTCAATGTGAGGAATAAGCTTTCTCGTTTTCAATCAATCTAACTATTGTAGCTGTCAAATGCATCACGCGGCATTGAAGTTAGATAACTCGATCGCAGTGCCTTTCATCGCAGCTGGTATAGTTCGAAACAGATCGTTACGTATGTGGAGCACGGCGAGTTAAGATAAAACATTTTGTAGATCGAAGCACGTACCCCACACCTCAAATAATGTATGCTACAGTGGAAGAAAGTTGTCCATCGACTCAAATCTCTTCGGGGGTACCTTATAGCACATGTACAACCCGATGTTACACGAACCAATTTAAAACTATTTGCAAGCAATTTAGTAATATCACAAGATCAATCGCGATACGATAGAAAGTACAGAAAGTCCAATTGATCAAGATATCATTATTCCATGATGCTGTTCTGTATCACCCCCACTCTGACCTGATAGCGTTCGAAATATTATAAATATACCGCTACACTTATCTTACATATTGTATTGAAGCACTATCACGTTGTGGCTTAATTAACATCGAGATATATGAATTAATTAATTACAAAAAAGTTACTGGGGGTTAATTTGATAGGAGATTTTCTCTTTCCTTAACAACAGGATTTGCCACGCGTGCCAAGTCGATGCCTTATACATTACACGCTAATTGACTTCACCTCCACGAAGAGGTTCTTTACATTCTTCGCTTACGGCAATGATGAGCTATAAAACTCTTCAAGCACGTATAGAGCTCTCATAAGATATTGCGCCAGGAGTTACTCATTACAGCAAAACCACCTGGTAAAAAGAGTATTTCGAAACGATAACGACGCTCAACTGCCAAAACGATCCCTTTCTCCTTCTGCGTGTCCAGCCCTTCTGGATCGGATCGCCATTGAAGTCTACCGTCAACACCTCGTAAATGGCCCTTTCGGTGATCCTTTATTCGCATGTACGGAGGACGCACGGCGTCTTCTTCCTTGGAATTCTGCGATTCGCATCGCACGTGTAAAAATGCCCTGGCAACCTGAAAACGACCCTCCTGGCGGGGAAAGGCGGGAGCCGAAACACCGATCGCGTCTTCTCTCTTGAGACCTGCATTCCAATTAGTTTTCAGGTGCAGCCCGAGAACTTACACCACGATGACCGCTGCGGTGCCGCATTCATTCACAAATCGAGCGCTCTGTATTACGCGATTGCACGATCCTCGAGTGCACGTATAACCGTGGGCTCGTATCGTGACTGAGGACCTTGTCCTCTACCTACGTGCAAAAATTCCATCGGCACTTGCGCCGTTCCTAGAGATTCGCCCCGTAGCATACATACGCACGCAATTGCGTGCACTTGCGCTGCGCGTTGAATCGACAGTTTACGAAGAAACGCATCGGTCGATTATCCGGTAACTCCAAGTGCTCCATTAGCTACATAATTTTGGTCACAAAAACTTTTGTGGATGAATCACGAAACGGGAGATTGTTTTTCTATATTAAACCAACGCTGGTGACATAAGATATAAAAAATGCCTTTATCTGCATCTGTAGATAATCGTGATACGCGTATTCCATAAAAAATAACGTGATAAATAAGTAGGCAACAGATGTTTTGCGCATCAGGTACACTAATCAATTTGCAAATTGCACAAATTTATCGATGAAGTCAAGATCGTTATTACGTCGCGGATTGAGAGACGGCAGATAATCCGTGAATCATCGATAGAAGAAGCCCGTTACTGTGCGTAAAGGCGATAAGGCCTCTCGTATGAAGATGATGGCACGACAGTCGGAAGGCAGACAAGCGGAATGCAGCGAAATTTATACGGTGGCACAGGTACTTACGTTTCTTCCACGACGCGTGTAATGCAAAAATACAAAAAAAGCGCCAAGTATACGCGCCTGAAGTTCTTTCAAAAAAGGACTCTACAAAACTAATGAAAATGATCCGGTGCTTCCTCGTCTTCCGCGGCACCTCGCGACGCACATCCCGGCTAGTTTTACGTTTGAATGTCCATAACGATATTTCCCTCCGCAAAAATAGCCGTACACGTGGCGGGACACACATCGTGTGTAATCAAGCCACTTTTTCCTGGGACTTTCTCGAAAATCGGTGCACTCTGGACACGCACTCCGCGCGGCTCAATACGTGAAATTAGTGCTGATTTGTGGCAGAGCACGGTTGCATAAGGAAGCGATTAAACCGTTTAACGGTGATTGGTCAACTCTCGCTCTATTAACAGTGTAACACCGGTAGTAATCTACAGGCTACAAATCGACATGCAACATAAGTTTAGCACTCGATGCTCAGCACGACGAATGTTACATATTATATATTTTCCTAGGGGCTGATTATCGGTGAAGTAATGGAGCAGTAAGGAAGAAGAATGCACTTGCTTATGTTTGTTCATGTGTACATGTGCGAGGTGTGCACGATGTGCGCGTAGGTTCGTCCTTCTTTTTTTGCCATACGTTGCACTTTCACTTCGACACTGAGTCATTGACCAGAGCTGAAAGCTTGCGTCGAAATCGCCCCGCTATCCAAATTGAAGCTCGCTCACTCTCGATGGAACCGTCGTGATCGTGAAAGACGTTTAGGAAGAATTTAAGAAGATGTAAAAAGAGTTGAAGAACGCTTTCAGCAAAGTTGAATATCTTAAATACGGTGACTGAATAGTAAACGAAAGTTATTTTTAGTACACTCAGAATATTTCTTTTTTACCTTGAAAATAAGTAAATTTATTTGATTAAGTAAGTCATTACAAATTAGATTGGCTGTACAAACGGAACTAAATCTGAACCAAGATTCTATTGAATAATGCAATGTATTGAAGGGGCAGGATAAAACTTGGTCTCTCGAATTCGTTGATTTCGGGGAGAACGGACAAATAAATCTACCATTGAATGCTTTCAATTATAGGATCATCTCGCAGCACATTTTTTCCCTTTTGGGCGTGGCACGATTGTGTTGGCACCTCCTTGGGTTAATGACACCGAAACGTGTCACGGCACATCATTAGCGTAATGAGACACAAGCGCAACACGAGCGACTACCCAAGACAAGGCAGCATCTATTAACATCATCACGTCTTTCTTTCTAAGAAAACAAATATTTCGTTCAGAAGAGTGTTTTTGTTAAATAAATCCGTCTGGACAGTTTGACTGATGCCTTCAGTTTAGCGAAGGAATATTTTCGCGTACCGAATGGCGTATAGAAACCTAGTGACGTTTGTCCTTCCGAGAAAAATGTTCTCTCTCTGCTGCCACTGTATTTTTAATCACGGTGTCAACCAACAAAGGGAACCCCTTTTCGATGGGCAGGTTCTACTTACATTTCCAGGAATGGCGGCACTGATGAAGAGGGCCAGATTGTCCGGCCAGGGTAGAAGCTTGTATTGCTCCCACCACCTCTTCACGACAAGACTCACGTAGAATCCCAGAACGAATGACATGGGTATGGATTCACTGGAGTTGCCGAAATAATAACGAATCTTTTCGAATATTCTGCAGAAAAGAGAAAATAATTTTATTTTTTTAAATTAAATTTTTTTAATTAAAGTGTACACATGAATTAATCATCAGTATAATTATACCAATTACATAAATCTTTGTCTCACAATTTGTTTAGCCAAAATTTCTAGTCTACATACATTTTGATCATATCATATCAATTCTCAAGTTAGTGATGTCATAATTGATAAACTTAACATTAGATGAGAAGAGAATGAAACAGAAGAGAAAGGAAGATGTAAAGGAACAAGTTAAATAATATTAATGAAATAATATTTTGCCGAAAAATAGTAAAAGGCTGTGTCGGTATTGACGTGCATTCGAACGTTGAAGTTATACGTAGAGGTATCAATTTCCTATACGAACTCGCCCATATGTGGAGCAAGGTTGAGGTGATACCGTCGCTTGTCGACACCGGTCTACCGGTCTTACATGCTGATTAATATTAGCGAATATGAATTTTTTTCCACTTTGTCTTCGTGGTTACAAGCGAAAGCGCAAATCTATTCTACCGAAAGCGCACTCAGCCTGATTCCTTATCCAGCCATCATTGTCGCGGTATCGTTTCGCGATGTCAGATTGCTTTAAAGAGAAACGTAATCGCCACATGCAAGTAGCTGCATTTGTTTTTACGACTTGGTGCGTCAATTTCAAAGGATTAACGCGTGATTACAGGATCTTTCGGTAAGTAGGTTTACGTCGGAATTTCCGCGGGTAACTGGTACCGTGTTCGCGCTCTTGAATGGCTTGAGGTAATATTGACTTACCGTTACTTGAATGTACAATATCATGGTCACGAGGAACTGATATTGCCACCAACATGTACTTATTCGGGTAACTTTCCCCAAGCTGCGAGACACTTCCAAAGACAAGCTGTTGAAAAATGTCTTTTGCGATAATACATTTACGGACGCGATGCGCATTTGACGGTTGTCCAGAAAAGAAGAAATAACTTGATACATCTGAACGCGAAAAGAATTTTAACGAAGAACGATCAATCTTGCAGACCACCACCAGCGCACGCGCGCGCGTGCAGGGCTGTTTCGTTTTATTCAATAATGCTGGATCACTCATCATTTCATCCTTTAAGCACGCTGGGTCCTAAACCTTAAGCCGTCCCTACAGTTCTAAATTTAGCACGAGCGAATCAAGCGATTTAGAAGAGAAATCTTTTTTATATCCTTGCGCTTCTTCTGGTTAGTTCTTTATCCCTCTTTTTCAGCCCCGCATAAATAACAGGTTACGTTTTTATGTCTTTTTTAATACCGGGCACGAACGCCTCTCCATGCATTCCATGATGTATCGTGATGCAGTCTCTTGTACAGGGCGCACCAAAAGAATCTTTTCGAAGCGGAATGAATTTAGTTGTGTTGATATACAAAGAGTTTCAAGAATTTTTTCTAAAAACAAAATTCTTACGTCTATAGTAATTTAAACACATGCATGTAGCAGATTATGGTAGTTTAAATATGAATGTATCGCATCGTGATAATTTGTCACTTCCACGCGGCTATCATAATTCTGTGAGTACATGTACACTTGGACATATGCTGCGGTTATATTTGCAGTTAAACAGTCATTTGCATTCACCGCAGGGATCCAGTGATCGTCGACCTTGGGTTCAGTCATCCGCGGTGATTGTTTAATGAGTTCGTCGCGGAGACATAAAAGTGCGTTTTATGTTATCGATTAATTTCACAAACAACGTAATGAAACCGTTAATAAAATTAGTACAAATTTGTAGTAATGCGTGCTTATAATTCAAGAAGCAATAACACACGCTTTTATCAGATTTAAATAAAGTTCAACAATATTTTTCCTATAGGATTGCGGAGTATGAATATGATGGATATCCTGTCGCTAAAGCCGTTCTCCGATCGATTGCAAATCGAACGAGTGTCATGAAGGCAAACGGGAGAAAGGTTACCGAGCGTCCCGCATGACAAAAATACAACAATGAATACTAATAAAAAGACGGGGTATATTGTAAATCCTTCAGCGTTAGCCGATGAAACGCGACCATGATCGAAGTGCCGGAACCTTCAGTTTCGCCGGTGGGCCAAGGTTGATAACGCACTGGATTTCCTGCATCCGTAAAATGCAGCTATGGCAGATACGCACGCGCCATAGCCAGCCGATCGTCAAATCCGGCGTTATCCGTGATAAGAACGCAACAAAAGAATTGCGAGTAATCAACGAATAAACGCGGGACCGAAGCGCTTGTTCTCCTTGTACGATCAGAAGGTAAACGCACACGTACGCACGCGTAATTCCTTTTTTCCTGAACATATTTCCTGCCCCGCGGGTCGCCTTGAGTTTAACGACCCATATTATACTCGTTGCACCTCTCTCGCTCGAGTCTTCGTGGCGATCGTGTATCTGCAGAATTAAAATCGTGGCCGAGAATGTGATTGTCACCTACTACGAGGAAATTTACTTCAACGATCGTGCACCATTCGATACCGAGATAAGGATTGTATTACAAAACACATCTCTTTCTGCTCGCGGTTTCAGCCTTCTGCTTGCTCGTAACGAATGGGATTTACGAGAATTGTTAATTCTGCGGATATTCATGTACTCACACCCGCTGGTTTTCATCGAGCACATATCGATACAAAAAATTGATGAAGTAGTAGAGGAACAGGTACACCAGTAGCTCTCGCCAGATTAGCTTGTAAACAGAGCCACGCCATCTGGAAAGGAAATATCAATTATTAAATTAATTGCTTAATTATGAGTTATTAAATATGAATTATTTAAATTAATATTTAATTGCACAATGGGATATTGTAATTTTTGTATTACTGCTGCTTGCTAAATCGAATCTAAAGGTCTTTATCCTGTTTTAAGAATTAGTCATGTTTATATGCATAGTAAAATTGTAATATAATTACGCATTTGAAAATATATACTTGTATTGTATTTTATAAATACACAATTACTTACACAATTACGCATACTTTTAGTGCACTTCTTGCATTACAATAAATTATTTCTGGACATTTAGAAAAGAAAGAAAAGAGAATAGCCGTTACGTTAACTGAAAATTACGTATTCACCTGCGCGCTCCGCATTCTAAGCTAGACATGAATTATTAGCAGTAAATTCGTGATACATCTTCGTCTATAAATCACTGTGGCGGAGGTGACGCAAAGATATGCCATTCTCGAACCATAAACGCGGGCGAAACCCGTCGTGCGTTCTCCAGCGTTATCCGGACTTCCTTGTTGTGTGAATGAACTTCGAAGTATCAGTCAGCAGGCCCACTCTTTTCTATTTTTGACCATCCTCACTTTTACTTATCCGTTTCAGAAATATCGCGCATGCCGGTGTCTGTTTAATTTTAAGATCATTATGATTCTATCCTGGTACTTTAAACGTCCTTTTCGCTCCATTCGATGCATACAGTCGTTCGTTTGCTCACTCGTGAAGTACTCTCAAGATTTACCGGCTAATTTCGAAGTATCACAGATATTAATAAAACGATGATGTGTCACGACGCGCGCGTGACAGACGCAAGCGAAACAGGTTTCATCCGAAAGGGGAAAGAGAGAAGGCGAATTATCTTGTAATTTCGCTTTCGACGAGCAGCGATGCGATCGAGTATCAGGGGTACAATTGGTAACAGCTAGATCATTCTATAAAATCGTAAATGGCGAGCGCGCTTTGGAATCGGCCGCGGGGAATTAGCGAAAAGTGTGTCACGGCTAAATCGATTTTACGAGTTTCGAAGATACGCAGTTTGCAATGTTCCTGAACGTGAATTTATCGGGGATATTTTACGGTGAAATCAAATATCGGTCGGTCGTGCAAGGAACGTTAGTGATGTAACGGGAAATATCCGAAATAATAAAAATTCAGTGATCTCGTCTGCTTTGCATTTATCGAAATCTCTTTAATGGGCACAAATCATATATACGTAGGTATATTTTAATTAGAAGAGAAACCAAGAGAAAGAATAACTCTTTCGGTACAAAACAAACTCCTACGCTCTACGATGCCAATGAGGCCAAAGTGAAAAGCCACTTATGGAGGTTGCAAAGTGGAATACTTCAACCATTGTTTGGTAATGGAATTATGAAGTATTGTTTTATTGCGCGAAGATGAATGGCATTCATATATTGGAATTTATCAATAATTCATCCTGATGCTCGATTAGATTTCGTGTCACGAGTATGTAACATTATTATGAAATAATGCTTCGTAGAAATACTCGTCCACGTAATATATCGATGCATTACATATTCCGTAAAAAAATAATTTATTTATTCAAAGTGAGATCTTCTATTTTTCATTCAATCTTTTATCATATGGCATATTTCATTATATTAAACTGTCATTTGGAAAATATGGATACCGACTTGTAATGTAAAATATAAAAAAGCACCAATCGATATCGCGCCTCTCTAAAGGGAGAAAGATATGAAAAGCCGCGCCGGATATCCGCTACATTCAAAGCGATTAACTCCGCGTGCTCACAAGACCGTAACGATACTGAGTGATTATTGTGCACAATAAATTTACTTGCGTCTGATAGAAGAAAAATCGAAAGCGATGATATCGAGAGAGTAATGTCGCGGCGGTGCGTAAAACGAAATAATAAATCGCGCTAAAATGACTCGGATCAAAGGGATTCTTCCGATGTGATCTCGCTTGTATTCCAATGCTGCAAATGGCGTAAACAAGATTATTTCCTTTCAATAGTGACTCTTCTGCTCATCAAGCAATCGATAATTACGGAAAATCGCCAGTTGGTGGCTATATTTTTCTGTCGCGCAATACATCGTCGATGATCAGTATCGCGCGATTGCGCGATCGCGAATCGCGATTTTGTAAAAACAACTATAAAATTGACGCACATATATGCAGACTGCAACGTTGCGCGCTTTTAACCACTGATTAAGTTGTTCGTTTGACATACGGTAACCACTCGTTATTATTGATGTTTTCTTGACAACTGAACAATACGAGCGGACCATTACTCGGGTAACGAATGTTTTTCTCATTAAAGACCAAACAATAAACGTTTGCAATCGCTTATGGAATGAAAACATGTATAGAATGTATTTGAGTTATCCTCTATACATGTATAAATCGCAATTCATGAATAAACGCTGTTTTTCTTCCATCTTTCACGGACATGCGTTGCCTCAAATACGTTGTTAAAG
The DNA here is from genome assembly GCF_003672135.1 of Ooceraea biroi. Classification (NCBI taxonomy): domain Eukaryota; kingdom Metazoa; phylum Arthropoda; class Insecta; order Hymenoptera; family Formicidae; genus Ooceraea; species Ooceraea biroi. The sequence continues at coordinate 8,855,310 of NC_039506.1, forward strand.
CACTATATTAGTAGACGCAATCAGTTTGAAGACTCCCTTTTCACATCCTTTCACAGTCGTGAAAAGATCAATACGAAGTACAGAATGCAAAAATGTCTTTTTTTCGAGAGATACGCGCGTAAAAGCGGCAAGAGGAGTCGCTTGCGCGAACTGCGTTATCACTTTTAGCTTCATGGCTGAAATGCTAAAATGCTTCGCGTGACGAGACACCCATTACGAATCCGATAACGTCGTAAGGGCATTTGGTTATTTCATTATTTGTATGTCAGTAGGTCATGGTAGGAGGCAATGTCCCGCGCTTTTCGTACGACGCGTGTATGCGAAGTGCACGCATCGACACACCTGGAAATCCCTCCACGTGACTCGTGCACGCGCGACACGCGTACGTATTGTACCTGGATAACATAAGCCATTACATGGCGGCGTGGCTGCGATCGACAGTAACCATTGTCGTATCGTTAATCAATCCACGAAGCTCGCTCTCCGGCCTTCGCCGATTTACGATTTCTCTCCAAGGGTGAGGAATACTCGCGCGTGTAATGCGACCTTAAAGATTCGCCGCGACGAAAATTGCGGTCGCACACAGAATCATCGAGATATTTATTGCAATACAGTGAACTTGAATTTTGCTGAGTTGTACGATTTCTTATTATATGTAATAACATATTGACGCAACATTGAGATAAATTAAATCGTGGAAATTGCAGATTAAATATTTTTCTGCATACACGTGCAGAGGATTTAAAGCGACAATCAATGTCAATGTTTCTTCGGCGCTTATATGTTATAATCATTTCTAATATAAGCAAAATATGCTCCGAAATCTTAACGAAAAATAAGTCTCATGACTCACTTAAGAACAATTTTATTTTGAATATTAAATAATCAATTGTGCAAATCTCTCAGCCTCGGCAATCGAAAAAAAGTTGATAATGTAAACTCATCACTTTTCTCATAACTCAGACGTTTCTTTAATTCAAGTCTCATTCCCATTCTATACGTAGGCGACTCTTTGTTTTTTTCGCACGCCATAAAAGAGTATTGTAGAAGAGGCAAGTATCTGTCCACGCGGCAGACAATGTGGTTCGCCGCTCGTAAAGTATCGTGTTTATAAGTAAATTAGTGCATCCCGATGAGGCGCGGCACTTTTTATTTATCGAGTACAGACGGTGTCTGTTCCCGACGTGAGGTCGAGGAAGACGTTGACGCAGGTCGTAAAGGTTGGCGGGCGAGTGAACGTCAATGACATGTGCGGACTCTCTTACGGTCTCCCCGAGTGAATGGACGAGCGTTTTGCGATGGCAATGGCAGCTTAGCCAGATGTCGGCCGTTTATGCAAGATCGTTATAGCATATAATGCCGTAGCAGCGTGGATTTAACCCCGCGTGGAAGCATTCCCTTTTTAGTCCTTTCTCCGTGCAATTCGCGATCGCGAAATTAGATGCGCGGATTCGTCTTGGTAGGTCTGACCTCTATCACGGGAGCGGTTCCTGTGCAGAATTGCTTCGAGCGTTCTCTTAGTGACGTTGAAAAGCATCGATCAGCGCTGAAAGATGCATCTTATAATCATTATGCACATTGCATAACAGGCGATAAGATCGCGGACAATATAAATGCACAAAAGCATCATAAAAACGTCCATTCTAATCTCTCGAACGGCCGTTGAGTCTTTCAGGTGCCTCTAAAACTATACGTTATTATAGATGTAAGAATATTGTCCTCAATGTACCAAAATATAAATAGTGATATTATAAGTAAATTACTGAAAAATATATAATAATTAAAAATTGTACAAAATAAACTTTATTCTTCAGTCTCGTGTAAACATGTTTTATCGTTATTCTGTTATCAAAGCGTCAAATTAGTAATATCAAGTGCTTAAATACGTCAATAAGTTTAAGGAAGATAATGCAGAATCCTGATAATACACGTCGCGGAGAACTGTCACGTAGGAGAATATATTCTCAAAGATTTCCCGTTCCAACGTGCACAATTCTAAAAATTTCAGTTGCGAGATGAAAATGAAAACGCTGACAAAACGTAAGAGCTTATAATGCATAGATAAGTTTTATCTAATTTGTCTCGCGCACGTGATGTAGATTTGCTTGGTGCGACTCGGACCGTCCAAAGCGCTATGTAGGAAGTGACTGGTTCGCCACAACCGCTTTGGTATCACAACGGAATGTTAAATATTACTGAAACGTGAGTCACACTGCCGCGCTGCCTCGCAAACTAGGCAACAATAATCTACGTTCGTATACAGCCTATATTACATAGGTATCGAAGCTCGAACGCATCTCCACGCTGCGATTCGCCTCGCGAAGGCATCCCGTGCGATAAGTAACTTTTCAGTGAGTATTATAGTAATTGTAAATGAATGAATATGAATGAAGAATTATTGAACGTACGTTCCCCGATACTTTCCGCAATGTCCGCAATGTCGGTATTTCCTATTATGATACAATGTTTACATGAGCAGAATTTTATATCGCCGAGATGCACGTACGAGACTAAGACGAGAGAAGAAACATGAAGAGTGTTTTTATCACAAACGGCAAAACTTAATACTTGATACTTGTAATCTATCTTTTTAAAAATTAGTGAATATATTATGTCGTAAATATAACACTTATATGATATTAATAAATATTACATTAATGAGAAACTTCACACCGTTGTAATTACTGGAATTCTTTTCATATTTCTTCTCTCCGTATAATATCAAATTCTCTTACATTAATAATATCCAGTCATACGTGTCAGTAAAAGAGCGCGATTTGTATGAATGAAAACTGTTACACAATATAGCTCACAATCATAATTCATATCAGCGTATCGCGGTTTTGCGGAATTCTCGTTGTCTCCGTGATCTTTGAGGAAACTTTACGAAGACTCTTTTTTTCCTTTTTCGATCATTGGTAATCGTCCACGAGTAAACCACGACGTTCTCACGAATAGTCTTCGCATTATCGAGAAAAAAATGAAAAATAGGTGACTTCATCGAGGGACCGGAATGAATGAAGAGGCCTTACGTCGTACTGTACTGGCAAGAGGAAAATAAGGAGCCTAGGCTGCTGTGGATGGCGTAAAGTAACGGTATGTAACAGTCTACCGGTCAAGGCTCGCCAAGGCCTTTTATCGCTCTTGCCGACCAGACGACCACGCTATGCCACGCCACGTTGCACAATTTTGTTTCTTCAATTCCTGCTATGCCTATCCTTCTCCATTTCTCCGCGCGGTTTGAACTTATGGTTGCACTCGATGCAGTCGCACAGAATCCTTCGATGCCGAACGAACGTTAAATGCACGAATTGTTACTTGAAGCCGAAAAAGCAGAAGCGAGAATCTTGTCACGTGAATGCACGCATCTAAAAATGTATTGTCACATACTGCGAAAGATGAGATGAAGTCGGGTAGAGGATTTTGGGTGGGCTGACACACGAGAACAATGAGATAGATCAGGTGAAAGCGACTGCAAAAAACCACTTTCGAAAATCTCTCGCGTGCGACATAATGCATGCACGAAGTCACGTATTGCGAGACGAAGAAGTCGAAAGATAATATCGCACCCATAATCGAAAATTGTAAAGTACTGATTAAAATCTTTATTTCGATTCCAATGCTTCTTGATGCATATTTGTCTTGATATAATTATATATATTTTGCTACTAATTATTACATAAATAATAATCAAAAACTCTTGTTCTTATATCTCGTTTTTTATTAAATTATGTGTAATAGTATGTGAAAAGTACGCTAATTTAGATTAGATACCTGTAAATGAAGATATCAGTTTCATAGTTAACGTATGTAACATTCTTGGCATTGAGATCTTATAACAACGAGCAATGATAATTAAAACATCTACACAACGAGCGTCCTTGTTATAATGCGCGATGCTATAAATACGCTTGATTATCACTGAACGTTTTGTATTTATATCACTATATACTGAATTATGCGCTAAATTTAATATATTTTTTCGAAGCATCTATATAATAATAATAAATTTTATTTTATTACTGATTCAAAGATATCAATTATTGTCTCTGTCTTTTTCTTTATAATAAAGAGAAAAAAGCAAGTATTCATTGACTGAAAACTAGAACTATTTTTCTCAATAGACAAAAAGCGACTGATAAATTTGTCATGGTAAATGCAACAAGAAAGACCAAGTTTGCATCAACTGAAAAACAGAACTTGCCTTCTTTGAGATTCGCAAACCGACTTCTAGAAAAACTTGGGAACTAGCGTTCTCCACGCTGAATATTATCTTCGATTCAAAGCACTCGCCATGTCCTTCTATTCTTCTGATCTTACTGACGTCTCACGAGTCCTACAGGCTCGTGTTCGCAAGCAATTAACTGGACGAGAAAGGCGTTAATGGATCGCCATCCGTAAACAGAATAACTAATGCGATGTGCCTGCCTTACGCCTTACGGCTTCAGCCCAAGCCTCGTGCCATTTTCAGCACGTGTAGTGCGTACAGTTCCCGTACCCCGTACTTTTGTTCATCGAACTCGGCTTATTTATTATCGGCCAATTTAGCCGCATATCCGACCGTATTCGGAAATTGACGTAACAATTCGCGATTGGCCAAGTCATTGCCAAGGTGTGCGCGCTTCCTCAGTGGCTACCTATGGTCATGGTCATTGAGCCCTGATGCATTCGGATGCAGCTTCCGCGACATGAATATGCGACGCTGCAGACGAAATAAAAGAGTGGCTAATGATATTTGTTGCAGCGTTTGTTACGATAAAAGTTTAAAAAGTTTGAAAAGACATAGAATTTTACTATCATTTTATTTCTCGAGGAGCAGTGTAGCTTTTTATTGAATGGCGTGACGTGTTGGCGACGATACGACAATTTTGACGCTACAACGGTGCTGGAATTTCTTACTTCACGCGATTACACGGCGATCGTAAAACTGTTATACGTAGATATATAGCATGATTGTTAAGACTTGTCGAGTCCACCTTTGCCGTCATAGTTCCCGCGATGAACACTAAAAACGTGCACGCTTCGACGATCATTCTTTGTATCGAGCTGTAAAATGTATCAAGTTAGTTTACCAGAACATCTGCGGTAAGCCCGACGGCTAGAAACGAAACGCTGCGATTCCCACGAAGATGTTTTGCGCCGTATTTCTGATATTTCTTACGTATTCTCTTACGTATTCTCTTCAATGCCGATTTGACATTGAAACATTGTTCCCGGATGAATTGAATTCGTTAAAACGATAATAACACAATCTGAGTTCTTCCTCTTTCTCTTTTTCTTTCAACTTTTCTCTTCTTTTCCCTTTCCACCTTGTACCAAAAGCAAAAGGTAACTGCTTAAAGATGCGTTCCTGCAAACGCGTCCTTCGCAAGAAGCATAAACCTTCGACGAAAAAGAAACGAAAGAAAATAAGACGATCCTCCTGGGATGAATAGAACTGGCCGTGTATGGTTTGCCGAGGAGGAATGCGATAACTTGTGCTGCTTGCGGCTCGACGATACGTTCTTTTTCGCCCGTCCTCCGTGTATCGCGACCAAGACAATACGCAACATAGGTTCCGAGAGAGGAGCGGCACGATAGAAATTTCTTGGAGCAGAGTTATGTATAATGGTACCGTAGGCACCGAGCACCGATCCTTGTACTACGCGAGATCGATGCCTTATTTATGGGATGCTCGTCTTCTCGCGTGGTAATCGAGCTGAATTCCGCGGCGGCCGACCGCGAAGATTCACGTGCGAGCGCGAGAAGAGCAACGATCCTTTTCCGTATTTTGTCCTCTCGCACGTAACATTCCCAATACATTATGCGTACCACAAAAATTCGCTAATTGACGTTACACGATTCGTCAATATTGATCCGCTGCTCGAGCAAATAAGCGAGTGAATAGCCTCTTGAGCTGTTTGTGCTCGAACGGTTTGATTTGAAGCTCTCATCTGGGATTGATATCAATAAAAAATGTTGCTGTAAGATATCTCGTATCCCTTCTAATACTGTTCCTACAAATTTCACGATATTCAAATGATGCTGACACAGAACGGAACAACTTGGATCTTTCGATACTGTGATAAGAGAACCAGGAAGAAAGCCATTCGCCCACGCGTGTTGAAGCACATGTTTGAGAGAGAGATATATATATAACGAGAACTCACAAATCGCAATAAGCATTGCTACGAGGGCGATGTCGAAACAGGTGTTGGAGAAGTAAGGTGAAAATACACCTACGTGAATTGGATCCGATTCTTTTCTCGGACGTTGCTGCCAAGCATCCATGTTCGAGTTCTTCAAGATCAGCATAATCTTGCTCAAATGAAACATTACTAAATCCTTTCTAAATCCTTCAATAATTTCTGAGCAAAAGACCAGCATATTGCGAAGAGGTCTCGACGATTGAAAATCCTTTAGATTTAGAAATGAAAAAGTTCTAGTCCTTAGAAATTTTTTCTTTTTCCGAGGAGTTCTGAGTTGATGATATCATTATTTTTTATATTGCCTAGAGTTCTCGACTATTGAAAATCCTTTAAATACAGAAATGAAACAATTCTAGCCCTGGAAATTTTTTTCTTTTTCCGAGGAGTTCTGGGGTATCTATATTGTTATTTGGCATATTGCCTAGAGTTCTCGATGATTTAAAATTCGTTAAAACAATAAATGAAAAAGTTCTAGCCCTAATTGTTAATTTTTCCATAAACAAGATTTAATCTTGAAATATTAGCATAGACGAACAAAACATGTTGTTTACATTTTGCTAAATTTTATATAAGCTCGTGGAATAAATATGCAAATAAGCAAATAATGAGTCATATTTGAATTATCACGGAATTACGTTTCTAATTTTTCTCGATGCAGAGTTAGACGCAAAGGATAGGATCATATAATCGCAAACTACACAATCGGTTACGAAGAATTTCCTAAAATCATTATAACACTCACATATCGATTAGCCAAGTATGGGAAACATGGAAAAGATAGATCTTTATGATATAATACATGCATTATTCTTACGATTTTACTAAGAACGCCGACTCTGACGTAGTAATTGGCGCGATAGACGGATGTTAGAAGAATAGCCGTTGATTTCGATGATTTAACTGCTTCCGCATTTTCAAGAACGCGCGATGACTCGCGCCATGCTGTTACGAAGGGATAGTATCAATTGACTCATTCAATAATTGTCATGCTAATAGGTACGAATGATACACACAGCTGATAGCGTTGACTCGTGAGTTCTCCAAATTGCTTGGCAATATCGCTCAAAGCAACTAATGCTTATATTTCACCCTTCCTTCATAAAACACATATTGTGCGTAATCTTAACACTTATTACATTAGATGTCATGTTACATGTTAGCATATTAATATTATACATATTATATAATACATATTTCTTTTATAAATATTAAAATTCTCACGGAGATGCCACGCTTTCTTGTTATGTACTTTACTTCTTGTGTAACTAAGTTTATGTTCTGTACAGCTTTCAAATGAATAACAAGGACATATTTAGACAAAACGTTACAGTTCGTTATTTAAGTGCTCACTTAGATTTTTTACTCTGCGGGTAATCCCCCGTGCACAAGTTGGAGCGTGCAATACGCGCGATTACGAGGATTACGACAGCCATTAGCGTGGAATTCCAACAGAGGAAAAAATAGACATGATTTTCGTGGCGCAGTTGGAAGCTGCCGACGATTAGTCGCATGAAAGTCTCGGCGTACAGACTCGTGCGGATCACGGAAGTACACGCGCGAAACGCCTGAATGTGCTACGAACGCGCGCGGATAAGTTTAGCTTCCTCCGCGTTTACATAATACTGACGGAGGATTAACATCAATCTCGACCGCTAACGAATTAATCACGCTACGTGATAGGCAGGCACCCGTCTCGGTGCTGAAAATTATATTCGAGCGTGCAGCAAGGCCGGGCCTCGCCCGCAGCTGGCATGGGAAGCGGCTGTTTGGATTACTAATGAGTCAATGCCACGTAATGATTCTATAGTAGTTAACGGTAAAAAATTGACGAGACTGGTGAGATTATAATATTTAAATTTGCATTTATTCGTGTAATTGCATATGTGAGATACACTTAGCCGTTGTTAACAGTTAATATAAATATGCATACGTTCGCACATGTCTGTTAACTGATGCTATAAAGATCGTTATTATCGAAACTTGCTGCTTCATTGAAAAAAAAAAGATTATTTGAATCTGTTTTCTGATTACTGAAGATAACTATTATGGAAGGTTTTACTCGACGTTAGCATACAAATATATAAATATGCATTTATTATCTGAGGCTCTTATTATTTTGCATGTCATTTCAAGATGATATTTAAGCCTGGACTTTGACATGGTCAAAGACCATCCGATCCTACGCAAGTAGACAAAATGCTCTCAGAGCCATAAGTGTAAGTGAAGTAATGATCTTTATCGGTTAAAAAAGACCGTGAAGAAAAGATTCTCAGTCACCAAGTATATACATATCAGAAGCATCTTGAATAAATTTTTGCAGTATCATTAATAAAGAAAACAGCTCATCTATCAGTAGCTAAATGATGAATCAATTAATCAAATATAAAATAACAAGGTAATAAAAGTTTTCCTTGATCTTGTGTCACGGATAATTAAGTATCCTTAGTAAAGCCACAACTGCGTTTCGTGAGCGTTATACATACCGATGAACCTGATTGACAGTGACACAGTTACTAGCAGTCTTAAGTCGCGGCGTGAGAAGTGCAACAATTATGCGTGACTGGCGAGCACGCTGTTATGCGTGCCTCCACGCATTGCGTTATCAGCTCGAGCTGCGCCAAACACCTGTCCCGCTTTTCGCAGCCGTCAAACACATATGAGAGGTACACGATGATTTGATTTAATGATAGAACATTGATCTCTAGCGATGGAAGGAATATGAATTTATAAATGTCCAAAATAAATGTAGATGCGTAAAAAAATGTTTTTCTCTCTTTTCTCTCTTTGACGCAGGACTTAAACGAAACTTTGGACAAAAGTGATGCAGTTGACCTCGGGATATTTTTGTAATTATAAATCGACAAGGAAGCTTCTTGTCATCTTGATCCATCATGAATAATTTCCTGTTTGTTATGACAACGCGTTATCGTTAGCAGCAAGGCTGAAGCAATCGATCGATTTGATGGTGTGAATGTACGACCGGCAAATGTAATTTCAGCGTCCTTGGTCCACACGGCTTTGAAATTGTGATTAGAAGCTGTTAACATAAGGAATGGCTTTATGGTGATCGAAACTCGTCGGGGTAGTTACTCGATGATTTTCCTAGTCGTCCGAGCGTATCCAGAAATCCCGGATCTGCGAATCACGGCGAAAATAACGAGCGAACTCTCTCATTACGAACATTTATGAAGCGCTAAAAGTAATTGTTGGTTGATTTACGATCCAATTCCGCGTGTTGTATAACGCTTGAATTGGAGGCTTAAATCCGTATGACGAGGTAGCCATTGAAAATCTCTTGCGAGTGACAGGCGCATCTACTGCAGATGACGATTAGGTTGCATCGGCGAGTAGACTGATCGATTGGATGAAAATTTCGTGGCTGTTTCCGAAAGCCACAATCGCATACCTGTCGGCCAAGATTGCCAAGGGCCTGCGTCTCTCTCTCTCTTCTCTTCACGTTTCGGAAAGATACCATCATCAAGGCAACGAATTGTAATTGATTCCTCGCTCTCAGCAAGATAATACCAATGCGGGCAACAAGGACATAAGGCAACGAAACGCTTGCATAACTAACGCTGGTCACGCTTCGCGGCGTGATGCTCCTCGTTTGCCCTCCCTTTGCCAGATCTCTGGGATTCTTCTTTGAGAGCCCCACTTCCGCTGCAGTTGATGCGCCAGATTGAAGTATCAATACCATTCCAAATAAAAATTCGAAATACTTGCTCCAAATTTTGATCACGCGATAGTTACTATCCATAATAATATTTTGTTTTAATTTTATCTGGTCAGTCTTGAATTTACCTTAATATTAATTATCACTGAAAAGTGTGAGAAAGTCAAAATCTGAGAACAGATAAATAAAATCGTGTATATTCTCGGAGCATTAATTGATATTCACTAAGAATGTCATTAATGAAATGCACACGTCGATCAAGATTTAACGTACCAATGAGAGGATACCGCCGCTCCTCAATGCCGGCGGGAAAAAAGTCAGAAAGTCACGTGTGCGAGTGGCTTTACATTTTAATTAGAAATTGAGTAAATCCGAAGTGCGCATCAATCAGTCGTTGAACGAAACGCCCGCTTCTCGTCGTCTCTCGCGCGGCGAGGAACGATAAGCGTCCCTGTGGCATGCCATTTAACTCATACATTCGCTCGGATCGATCAAGGACCAATGGAAATTTTCGACGAGATTACACGGAAGAGAGAACGAGTTTCTCCGCCCCGGTTGCAGTGTCGACGAAGGTATTTTGCGAGACGCGGAAACCATTCCCGCCAATGCCAAATCTCAAAATGCGTATCAAGAGGATCTCTATCCACGCAGAGTCTTGCATTGCGAGTCGTGAAAAATCGACACGGCGACACGACTACGTGCGTTTTTTTTCATTTCGCAACTTACTGTTTGTAATTCTGCAAACATCTGCAGAAATTTTGCCCGCACAAGCTGGCCTTGCGCATCGTCCGCGTGGCCGCGTTTGAAGGCAACATCGTTGTCTCGCCTTCGATCGACCGTCGATCTTGATCCGTACCGTTCGTTTTCGATGAACCCGGTGGGTTTCGCGGTGGCGACGCGGGCATTCGCGTTGAGCAAGCTCGCGTCCAGCTTTGCGCCGCGTGAAACCGTTCTTGCTTTCACGCGTGCGATTTGCTGCCATGATTCTTCCGTTCATGCGCTGCGAGTATTTCGCTCGTGCGCGTGATCGGGGCCAGCTGTGTAACACCCGTGTGTGTACACGCAGTCGCTTGTTGCAACAAATGTCATGCCTCGCGATAACCGCGAGGCACGAAAATGCATTAGGCCGCTGTTCCACTTTTCTGCTGCATCGTTTTTCGCTAACGCATACGATTCGCGCGTTCTAGGTGATCAGTTCATGTCAAATCCGAAACACAACTGACAGAAGCAATAAAAGCTCTGGAGTAATACAAAAATTTCGAATAAATCTCAAACAAAACATTGAACATACCGGGTCAAAAATAATCACGATATCAATAGGAGATATCTTAAAATTTGATAATAAAATAAGGTGAAAATGTACTACTTAAATGCAAATGCAAATATCAAACAATAAACAAGAAAAGAGGTCATTGTTTCCAGGGCCAGCATTGTCGGCTGGCCCTGGACAATATCCAAATATTGAAAGAAGTTTCAGAAAATTGACCTTCGATTTCGTTTCATTATTGCACGAGCATCCCTCTGCAGAAATTCTTCCTGTGATAGCGTCATTAACCACGTGAAACAAATCTATTTCCTACGTATGCAAGATTATATATTCAGCCACTCGATCGTTATCAATGTGCTGGAAAAGCAGGTAAGAGAATTTTCTATTCCTGGATACTGGCTACGTATTTATAGTACATTCCGGCTCTCTCGGCTATTTATAGATCGGCGATTCGTGCTGCTTCCTTTTGCCAGCAGCACCGGTAGGCGGATAAGAAAGCTGGTATAGGTCACCACGGAAGACTCGGTCGGAAAAAGGGAGCACTTTGCGTGCTCGCTGCATCTAAAGGAGCAAAACGACAGCAATGAAACGTCGCAGACAAGTTTGTGCTGGTTGCTCCGGTGTATAATTAGTATAGTTACGAATTATCTTTTATCACGGCTGGCGTCTGTCGAATCGAGGCTTCCAGGCTTCCAAATCGAATTAATCTGACGCGACAATCGGGGAAACCAATCAAAATCAGCGCTTTTGTGACATCACCTGAGATTCCGAAAATCATGGGGAGACATGTGAGCGACGGACATTCCTTTCTCCGCAAATTACAGCTAATCACGATTCCCGGCCGAGAGGCAAGACTCGAGAGTATCGGAGAGTATCCGTTCTCGTTTGCACGCTATCACGAAAGATTTTCTATTTCTGGACGTCCTGATGTATTTATAGACCGGCCGCGTGCTGTCGTCTTTCCTTTAACTGCTGCATGTTGCGGCGTAACGCGCATAGGAAAGCGAGATCTTACGTGAAAGCCGTTAATGCCGTTTCCACCGACGCGCATGGGGAGAAACCGAGACCAAGAAGCGTCCACCGATGCAAAGGTCGTGGAAATGCCATCAACTGAGCTTCGACAAGGACGCTGCAATAGGTGCCATTAAATGCATTTTTGCATACTGCGAATTCACAGTGCCGCACCGACATCGAAGCGTGTAATAAACTGTATCACTTAAACCAAGACTGAGGAAAGTACATTAATAGATGGAAAATTCTAATTCGCGATCTCGATACACGTTTCTCTGTCATTCATATCGTGGCGGTAGTTAATGTCATGTGAATGACTCCAGAGCGCAATTAACACATCCGTTTTATAGTTTCTTCGGTTATTATCCAGATAAACAGCAGGAAGTTGCGCATAAGCAGAAAGGTGTAATGTCTCGTTATTTTAAAAACAACACAATTTTTATTCCTCTTTCCTTCTTTAATTTGTTATTTCGGCAAACACGATGCGGTAAGTTTGGATTTCACGTTTCACGATTATGTATAGGAAATGACTATTCACGTGGCGAACACTTGCAGTTTCTGCAATAATGTCGGACGATTTCTATTTCATCAAGAAATGCTGCTATTCCTTCTCCGTTCGTTCATCTATTGGAATTTTTGGGCAATCAGCCTACACAAATACTTTCATCGGATTTCGACAATTTCGAGAGAAATCGCATGTTATTTTTACATTCTTCCACAAAAATTCCACGTTGTATAACATTTAATTTGATATGACTCTGAGTGGTGCTACTCTCAACAAGCATTGATGTCACCGAGATTTATGAGAACAATTATGTAACGACTTAGTGACGAGCAACTTTGAAATATTTTGGACTGATGGACTTAATAGCACTACACTATAATTAAGATAAAAAATTGGTTTGTACCGAAACTTGTTTCTACATTGCGTACATTTCTGGAATTTTACTGCGGCTGATTACTGTGACGCATCCTGTCATTTCGCACGAGATATTAGCAGCTTTTTCAAAACATCCAATCCAATATTATCGGTAGCGAGACATCCAGAAACGTATGTACAAGGAAAATAATTGAATTCCATGTTAGTGATTAATAGCTAATTATGATTGATAATTAGCGATGACGTCTGGCATCTATTGTCTTCTTGGCTTTATGATGTATGATTATCCTGAGCGAACACGTATTTTAGCGAAACGTGACAAAGATCTATCGCCATTAATCAATATTCCTCATCGTGCTCTCGGAATTAAATATAACCAGCTGTGAGAGATGTCACAATTTATGTAGCGTCTTACACTCGTGTTGGATCATTCAGAGGGAACAACCTGAATGATGTCGCGACATGGCTCCACTCCGACCACACGATACGTTTACGTATGCATATGAGATCCGATTAAACACGTGTCCGGCTAATACTGTCATGTCAAATCCCTCCGGTGTAAACGTTACCGTTGTTATTCATTATGTGGTAGATAAGCGGCACACATGCGAATGCGCGCGTACACAATTGTGGTAGTGCAATCATTTTCAGTGGCCGATATTCCAGGCACAGCGAACGTGCGCGGCGTTACGTTGAAAATCGGCGTATCGACGACCTTATTTCCTTAAAACGCGCGAGTAAGCGTTGACCGAGCACCATTTCTGCGCTAGCGGATTTTGCTTCAGCTATACTACTGCGATTCGAGCGGCGACGCTCTCTGAACAGTACCGATAATTTGGGACGCTTCCGGTTCTCTCGATTTTGCTAATCGCCGCGACTAAACATTTCAATGAGTTTCGTAAGACGCAATTGGTCAATCTGTCAATTGAGACTGCTGGATGATTTTCGATCGATACCGATCGATTGAAAGACGTCAAATGTTTAATGGATATCCGGTCTCATTCCCGATATCGATCATTTGCCGAATTGTTACCGAAAAGTCTGTTTCTCTCTCTTTCTGTGTAACTAAGCTGTAAATTGAGAGCGCGCATCGAGTCAAAAGTTAAATATTGCACAACGAGCCGGCCGCAATAGCGCAATGTCTTCATTATACCGACAACATAGCTTATGGACTAAGCGCGGTCTGATACCGTGGACCACTCTGTGCCGAAAATGCATTACGAAATGCCTGGTCCTCCGATACATTCTGATGTCCTTTGACAAATTCGTATCACGAAACCTTCATGTTTTGCAATGATCGCGTAATCGCGCTGGTCGCAGCCAGTCGCAGGGTTCGGGTCCCAGTTTAAAAATACTATCACTATAATTTATGCAACTTGGCGAAAGTAAAAGTAGGTCTCCATATAATCCTGGCCGATTATAAACGACAAAAAATTTTCGAAGGCAGATAGACGGATGGGGACGAAAACCTGAGGTCTGACGTGTCTCGCCTCGACGAAAGACGAAACGTCGCGAGAGACAATTTCTGGCAAGACTGCACGCGCCCATTTGCCGGTCCTGTCTGTCAGCTGCCAGCGAGTTGACAGCTTTGGTGTTTAACGTCAAGCGGCAGACCGCAAGAGAACGTTAGTCGTAGTTGCGAGCAGCCTGGCGAGCGATAGATCGCAAGCAGCAGATCGAGAGAGACTCACTTGATCAGAATCCTCCAGAAGCAGCCAAAACTGGAGCCGTTCGGCACTTCGCTCGCGTACGATATAGTCATTTCCTGCTTGGCCGCGCGCGCGCACTCTCCTTCCTCGAGTTCCTGCTCTCTTCGTCCTCTTCCGTTTCGTCGCCTCTTCCTCTTCTGCGGGCGACCTGGTCCCTCGTACCTTCTCGTCGATGTTCCCGCTGGAGATTTCGCACACTCGCGCACATACGGCGCGCGGGCCGCCGATTTTGTAGTCCGATCGCTATCGATCTGTTCGTGGGGGGGCTCGGAGCGGGCACCGGGGAGATCGGGGTATTGGGATCTACCTGGTCGCTCGCAACGGGTTTACCATCAGGAAGCTCAAGTAACGCGCGAGTGAACGAAACCAGCTGACCGGACTGACTGTCTGCTGACTGAGCTCCACTGATGGCGAGACCAAGCCGGGAGAACGGAGCCCGGTCGTGCCACCTCCACCTGGGAGCCAGGGATGTGAACATCATATGCAGAACCCATCTTGTCGCACCTGTCCGCAACAAGTGGTTTTAAGTAGAGCTAAGCTCGAACTAAGCAGCGCAATATGGACAACGATGTTTCTTTAAAACGTATCTTCGCGCTCTTGAGAAATACTGTCTTGAGCAGCTAATAAGATAATCGTTAGGAGAGGAATCTTGCGCAAACCTTGCATTTGTGTTAATCACCTGCAGAAACGTCGAGCGCAGGTAACTGGTTCATGATCATGCTCCTTGATCTCTTTGATCAAACGTATTACTCTCGTAAATATCTACCTTTCTAATTTTTCTAATAAGATAGATACATGCATGATTGTAAACTGACTGTAGTAATGCTCGGGAAGAGGGATAAAAAGAGTTTCTCTTATTAAAAGGAACAAACGAAACATTAAATACACAAAATCAATGCATCATTAATTGCAAGAATCTATTGATCGAGAAATGAAGACGAAGGCCAATTTCACGTCGAATTAAATACCACTTTGATGCGTGCCTCAGGTGACTTTAATAGCTGAAACGTCAGACGGCAATTTCATCTGCATGCTTCTCGTATTCCAGGAATTCATTATTCGCCGAGAGACTTGACCATCGGATCAGATGTTAGCTTCAAAGTCACCTGAGATCAACCCCAGGTCACGTAGCTGTCTGGAGTCTATTGGGAATTTATGTAAGCTCTGTCGTAAGCACTTGTGACATATGGTTTACGCAGAATTCCTCTTTCAAAATCAATGACACGCCTGGCCTTTCAAGTGGATCCACGCCGAGTAAAAGGGGAACGTTCAAAGTGTCGCTCGCCGATATCGATATCGCTCAGGGTTTTCATTACTTCTTCATGCCGAATCCTCGTCATCAACCTCTTGTGTCGTCACCGATCGGTATCATTAGCGTTAGCATTACGAAGCTCGTCCAGCAATAAATCAGGATGCGCGCGACCATGTCGTAATGCCATACTCCAATCCCCGCAGTGAATGGCTCGAACTCTGCTACGGCCCTGTTCTGATGCAGGTGGATACAGGTATCGCATAGGTATCGAGTACTTCGGCGCCATCTTGCGCACGGTTTTCACATCCTTCTCTCACCTTGCCATGGCCTAGCCTGCGGCGTGGCCACGGCCTTCTGGTACCATCCATTGGTCACCTTTCGCTCGATTGTACATCATTGGAATACATCGCACTCTTACCATCTCACTTAGAGGTGTCAAAGTGAAGTCTGTACGTTTTCAGGAAATCCCGGGATTTCCGAAAAACGCGCTAACACGATTCATTTGACGAAAGTCTCTACTCGGAAGAGACTCGGAGTACAAATTGCACAAGCGACACGTTGCCTGCCCTAGATATCGTAAAACAGGTCGTTGACGTCATTAGTTCTTCGGCTCCGATTTCAGCTACTGTAGACCGCTGACCAGATGATATATCATTCCCATAGATTCCCATAGATTATTCCATGATTCCTATCACCGAATTCGAGGAGTCTTAATTCACAGAATCCATCATTTTTGATTTGCATAAATTAGCAACTGGAGCACTCGCGGTTGTCATGGCTCCTGCCGCGTGTATCGGAAGGATCTCAGTTCAGGAGTCTCGATCGCACGGTTCTGCGGTTTCGTGATCATGATAAAACGAAACGTTTCGAGACAAACCACATATATGATTTATTGTACTCGATACCACTTTTTACAAAAGATTAATTAAACTCGTTCGCGCTCTTTTCACCGCGTGGCCGCTCAAGGTTTGACATCCTTCTGCACGTTATACACGGCGCCCGCCGAAGCCTGGAACAACTTCTTCTCGTACTCAGTCATGTGCATTCGTATGATCTGCGTGATACCGTTTTCGCCAATTGCGCATGGCAGAGATAAGAACATCTCGTTGCACACGTCATGGTGACCCTAAAAAGATGATTTTGTTAATGCAGAATATTATAATCTTAAAATCTTTTTTAATTATTTATTAATGATCTTTTTCACAAGTATTTGAATCACTTAAATTTTATTCGGACTTATTTTAATTTATCTTTACAAGATATACGGAAGTAAAATAAACTGATTAACTTGCAATGTTAATCAGTTTATTTACTAGAAACAAAGTAGTCACGAAGCTTTCTTTATTACAAATAATATATTTCTGGAATGATAGCAATACGTGGTAGCACGTTAATATACATGTACCTGCACTAGAGTCGAAACTGGTATAATCGCTTGCGTATTACGTAATATCGCCATTATGATATCGGCTGCGGAAAGTCCAATGGCCGTATTCGAGTATCCTTTTAAACATCGTACCACTGGACCTCTAGACATAAAAGATGTTTGAGTGCCTCTCATGCAATATTATAGGAATGTTTCTTTAATTATGTCATCGTTCAGTTATATGTATAATCGTTCCTCCATAAGATGACATTACACACATTTCACTAGAAAACTAGGAAACTAAACATTAGTTATTAAATGTTAAATAAAGATCCTTAATGTGATATTTTTTCCAAATATTTTCGAGAACTAAATCTTTAGCAAAAGGATACGATATAAAATTTTTTCAAGATATTTGAAATCTGTAGATTAATAATTGATATCGTCGTCGTTTACTAAGAACATTGCGATTTCTCTGCAATAGAAGTGAAATTAGTGGAGACTCACAGCTTCACGACTTCCTTCGCAATCTCGTACCATCTTTCGTCGTCCGTCTCCAAGCCGATATTCGGGATGATATCGCGGAACTGCACTCCTGCAACATTCACTCCGGACCAAAGCGGAACTAGGAAACGTCAAATGTTGCAGCAGGTTTAGTGCGTAACGCCACCTTTCTCTCTATGTCAAATGTCACAGATCGATCGATATAACTCACCCATACTGTCCCCGTGTTCACCGATGATGTATCCTTGGACCGAGCTCGGCGCTATTCCTAGTCGATCAGCAATCAGGAAGCGGAATCTCGCGCTATCCAGATGCGTGCCACTACCGATTACCTGATGGACCGGAAGTCCGCTTATTTTCCAGGTGATCCAAGACAAGATATCCACTACGCATAAGAACATCATTTACGTTGCATCCAATTTTCACCTTTTAATATTACCTAATAAGTTTAAAACGATACCGCTTGCTGTGAAGATTGAAGCAATTTTTCCTACACTTAATAAACACTATAATTTTACCTGGATTGCTGATGATGACGAAGACGGCGTTCGGGCTGTAATTTACAAGTGGTGGTATTATGCTTCTGAGTATCTCCGCATTTCTTTGCACCAAATCAAGCCGAGTTTCACCCTTCACAGGTCGTACACCCGCGGTAATGACTACGACTTTCGAATTGTGTGATATGCAAAAATCTACACGGAAAATGTTTTTAGATACATTTAGGTATAATCGAAGAAAGATAATGGTTGCAAATAAGATTACGAAAGCAGACAGAGCGTGCTTAGACATTTTTTTCTAAATACACAAAAATCGAGATTACAACCAATGTACGCAAGGCTAATCGCATAATTTACGATCTGTATAATTAACATACATATTTAATAAATTTATTACCTGTATCGTACTCGATCTTTGGATCTCCTATAAATGTGGAACTATGACTATAGTCCATCCCTTCACCTTCTAATTTCTTAGGAAAGGCATCTACCATTGCGATATGCGAAGTGATTCGCTGACATTAAATAAAATAATAGTGCAAGTCAATAAAATGTATCGCAAACAAATTAAATTTTAATATCTTAATTATGTATTTAATCTATTCTGTGTCTGACTGTATTATGTGACTGTATTATAATAACATCGTGTAATAAGATGATGACACATTCCTTCCACAGCTGCATTCGCATAATACACGGACTTTCACTTCAATCCGAAACAAATAGCACGATCCAACGGCCTAGAGGCAAAATTCCAAGCGGAAAGAATATAAAGGATACAACATCGTGATACCTGAAAGAGAAGCGAATTGGCGATAGCGACGCCGACCATACCAGTACCGACAATAGTGACTTTGTGGCAACAATCTCTGACTGGCTCCGATAACTTGCACAAGAGCTCTTCACGCAAGCACGGCGAACTAAAATTCAAATAATTTATTTCAATATTCCGACGAGATGTTTCATCATAATTAATAAATACTTCTAAATCACTGTCTAAAGTTACCAGGAATTTAAACAGTTACATCAATTCCTCCGAGAAATTGTTTCTAAATTATTCCAGACTCAAAATTCGTTGATATTTTGCTTTTAAAATTAGTCACATAAATACATAATTATAAAAAGGAGACGCTTACACGAAATTAACCGATCGCTGGAAATCCGAACCAGCAGTCGCAGCATCTTTTCCGAAGGCTTTGCCTTTATTAACTCCGAAGATTTTTGATAAAATCGTTGGCGGCAGGGCACGGGTATGTCGACTCCTAACAGAGTTCCTCATTGATGTCACGCGCACAAGATTCCTCAAACATCCTGATAGTGACGAGTTCGACAGCAGAGGTGATAGAACCATTGCTCCTGCCACTCGTCGATTTTGTAAACGTCGCACGATCGTTTTCACCCGCGCCTGTCACATCGCATGGGATCGTTTTTTTTCTCGAGAGGAGAGAGTACCCTGATAATCGGCCGACATAACATGCTTGGCATGTCGCCATTATGCCGGTTCGCCAATTGTTAAACGCCTCCATGGTTACTTGATTAAACTTGCAAAATAATTCATTCATATAACTAGCGCTGTCAAAAAAAGTATTTGCAAAAATGTACAATTCAGTGACATGTATATAATATTTTATTTGTACATAATATTTAAAATATTTTATTGCTTATATTGAATACATTAAAATTGATTCGGTACAATATTTTGGCTTGATGACACATGTGATATAAAATTGACACATTTATACAGACATATAAACACTCGTAACATTCATAATAGGAACATTTATAGTTATACCATAAAATAAGTAACATTATTTAAATAAAGCATGCAGAAATGATGGATGCTTTCAGCGATATGATTCTTCCTGAAATGTTTAGAGATAATTTAATCCTTGATATCATAATAAGAAATTAAATAAAATCATATAAATAATTATAATATTGTAAGATAATATCGAAACAATCGCAGTGAGATATTTTCGATAGATAAAAATAAAAATTATAGCTGCGAGAAATAAATATAACATCAAGAAGTACTTCGGATTTTTTTTCTTTTCCACTGTAGAAATATATATTGTAAAACTATATATAAATTATATAGTTAGAAATATTTATAAAAATTATAAGTAGACTTTTATGTAATACTGCACTCTGAAAGATATAAGTACATATAACTCACACACGAAACAACACTGGCAACAAATGAATAAAATAAATAAGTAACGCGTCCCTAAAATTTGAGATCTTTTTGCACTTCGTGCATTATCGCTGATGATTTATACAACAGTGCGAGCTCATCGTCGGTTAACTTCTGTTGAATAATGTGCGTGACGCCATCTTCACCCAACGAGCAAGGCAAAGATAAGAACACTTCTTCCTTGATCCCATGATGTCCCTAAAAATTAATTAAATTTTATTTTTCAACTCAGATCTTAATTAGATTTAAAAATAATATAATATTATTCTTTAATGCAAAAATTAATAAATAATTACTACAGTAATACAAATACTTAAATATATAATGTTATAATCAAATCGTGTAGATATGTATAAGCAAACTTTTAAAAATTATTGCTGGAACCTTTAATTTTTATAAAGTAATTAAATATTATGCTGCTATTAAAAATACACAGAAATTAAATAAGTTATAAAAAAACAAGAATAATATATTTAATCATTCTTTAAACACATAATTATTCTTTACGAGTACAAGAAAATGTAGTTTTTATAATGTATATTGATTATTGTAAAATATAAGTTATTATAAATTAATATAATAGAAATCTACGTTGTCGACTTACAGTAACCAGCGTTGAAACAGCGTGCACCTGATTGGTATTTCTCAGTATCGCTGACGCAAGGTGCGACACGCTGAGGCCGATAGCCCACGAAGTGTAGCCCTTGAGTTTGATCACCTCGTATGCACTTTGTACTACCTGCTCGTGCAATTCGTTCCAACGCTCCTTATCTTTATTGGTACCCACGTCTTCGTACAGTTCGCGGAAACGCACTCCGGCAATATTAACTCCAGACCACACAGGCACTGTTGAACATAAGAGAT
Source organism: Ooceraea biroi (assembly GCF_003672135.1). Classification (NCBI taxonomy): domain Eukaryota; kingdom Metazoa; phylum Arthropoda; class Insecta; order Hymenoptera; family Formicidae; genus Ooceraea; species Ooceraea biroi. The sequence goes on from NC_039506.1 coordinate 8,876,715, forward strand.
AACATTCAAGCCTTGCTGAGACAGGGGAAATGTTTTTTCTTTTTTTTTTATACCACACTGCTCTCAATAGCTAATTTAATTAATTATATTTTCTGTATCTCATTTATAAATATAATTTCTTTATAAAGAATTTAAAAAGATATATTTTATATATTTCATGTATCGTACCACACTGTCATATCTCCCATTCGCCCCAATTATGAAAAATTTGCTTCTCTTCAAAAAAGAATGCTTTTACGTACCACTGGAATCTCCGTGTTCCCCGATAATCCAGCCATGGCAGGATGTAGGTGCGATGTTGAGTCTCTGCGATAATAGGAAGCGGAAGCGGGCAGAATCCAAATTGGTACCGCTGCCGATGACTCTATTTCTCGGCAAACCGGAGAGTTTCCACGCCACGTACGTCAGAATGTCCACCGGGTTGGAGACAATCAGGAGAATCGTGTTCGGGCTATATTTAACTAACTGCGGAATGATGCCTTTGAAGATGTCAGTGTTACGCTGAACCAGATCTAGTCTGGTTTCATCTTCGCGTTGACGAGCGCCTGCCGTCACGATGCAGAGGCTCGAATTCGCGCTTGTGGCATAATCCGTGCTGGCGCTGATCCGTGGATTTTTCAGAAATGCGCTGCCATGTTGCAGATCCAGCATCTCTCCCTTTAGTTTGTCCGTCATCACGTCAATTAGTACCAGGTCGCTTGAAATGTGCTGCAACAAAAATAATTTACTAATTAAAGTGCGTAATGCAGATCGCAATATATGTGATGCTTCAACGAATATATTCCCACGCTGTATACTGTTGTTAAAAATAAGAATAATGCATTGCTGTATAATTGTTTAGTTTATGACATATATTTTAATTAATTTATACATACGCTCGACAGAATGCTAAAGGCACAGGCCATTCCAACTTGACCGACACCGACCACTGTGATTTTGTTCCTGCCGACCGGCTCCGATTCCGTCAGAGTGGATAAAAGTTGATCCTTTAATGTTGCCATTTTCTGCAAAATTAAAACAGCAATTCAGTGATAGTATATAAAATGGTAATATAAAACGTTAACGTATTTGTTCCTTTAATTTGTATATCACATTATGCCATCATTTTTATATTTTTATTTGATAATTAAAATTACAATTTATTAATTAAAATTTTTTTATTAATCCATGTTACAAAAAGTTAAATTTAAATTGGCAAGAACCGGTACTAATAGATCCGCACGTAGCTACGCGCGGAAAGGTCAAAAAGGTCATCCGATGCTGAAGACGTGCATGTCCGCGAAACTTTCTCGTCATCGCCAATTGAAAGAATTCCCTTCTAATAACAATTGGCTTTCCTCGTTCGTTTAATTAAATTCGTTCTGCGGGCGTTAACACACGAGTTCAAGAACCTCGTTAATAATATCGACTCTGCACGCGCACTTGCATCTTTTTATAGAAGGAATCGTGCCGCGCTGGCAAACGCCGTTCAAGTGATGCGGTTGCAACCGCCTCGTGCCTCTCGCTTGCTGCATTTGCGCGGATGCAACAAGTGCACGCGATTGTCAGATGGTAGTAGCGCTAGAATCATCTCGAGTACGTGTACCTCTCCTCGAGACATCGGGGTGTTTGCGCTTGGAGCAGGTGCGAACGTGCGAACTGCACTGTAAGACGGAAAATCGCGAGAGTGCATTGGGTACGTTGAAATTTAATTATGGATCAGTTCCCGGAGATCGCGTATTACTCATTAATCAGAGATCGCCGATGGCGCTTGACCGGCGAGATATAAGATCGACTCGCACGAGTAGAACGTCCAGTATTATTAAACTCGTTACACTTTGTATGGGAGGGCAGAGAACGATAAATTGCGTTACCGGTAACGGTACGCACTGCGGTAACACACACGATAATATAACGTGGATATATGTGCTCTACCGACGCGCGTTTTATCGCAGATAATGAGCGCCGGCTGTGATAGCGAGCTGCTATAATCAAACGAGGCAAGCATCACGAGGAACTCTAATTATTACGTGGCAAATAGTTTTAAAGACTAGCGAATTAGCAGTTCTGCATGACCGACTCTGGCAGGAACAATTTGCCAAAGTCAGTTCTTCAGGAAGCGATCACAGATTCATTCGAGTGTCACAAATGATGAAACTGATTATGGGATTAGTATCGAGTATCGTTACGCTTATTGCAGCAATTAATTCGGCCGTTCTGATCGCGTAATGATCGAAGATGATTTTAAATAGATTGTACGAGGAGGAGTTTGAACTCTGACCTTGTTAAGTACTTCCACGACAGAACTATTCTTCGACACTGCCGATCACAGACTGAGCGAGTTGTAGTCGGCTCACCGCTATTCTACTGACTGGACTGACAGTTCAGAGGACTGGATTTACTAAGGTGACCTTGCCCCCACTTTTCAGACCTTTTAAAAGGAACGGGGTCATAAAGTAAGCGAGATCTCGATGGTTAGCGAGCTCTGCCAATCTAGAGATCAGAATTATGGCCCTTACGAATATATTTCTTTCTTTTAAGTTTTTATAAAATGTGAATTTCGATGCGGGCATCGCAGTGAGCGCAAATATCACGTAATGTGTTTTCACAGAAGGAAACGTCACGTTGCGCACGCGTAAAATGACGCAATGCTACGGCCAACGGAACGGTCTTTGCCATCGATCCAGCGCGAAGAGACTTTCTTCTCTTGTATCTTTTGGAGATCCACCAATTGTGAGATATTGAAAGAATGTCGAAGAGTGGGACAGATATTTCTGGAGCGACATTCAAGAGCAGTAATTCTCGTGTTTTATAATGCTGAAACTTTTTGACGACCATCGGAAACATATCTCTTTCAACATCATCGACAGTCGAGAACATCTAAATTAGTATATTTTCGATATGTGTACAAAAGCACTATTTATAACATAACATCAACATTTGTATATTAACTTTTCTGCATGAGAAAATAATATTTAAAAGTAAATTTAATGACAAAAAAAGATTAATTAATTTATAAAATTTAAAGATTTGGAAGAATTCCAATTTTTTCAGGACTAAAGAAATATTAAAATACATCATGAGTATTATCATCGAAATATAATATAACAAGCATTTTGTGAGAATCTATAAATAACATGTAACTGATACCCAACATGATTGATAACGCGATTGATAAGATACGTGACAATATTCGACGTGAATAATGTGAGTCTACAGGTCTACAGGAGATAAATTAGATTATCGATATATGATATATCGATTTTGTCAAAATAGTAGTCAAAATGATAATTGCCATCGGCACAGCTAGTGAAGATGAGTCAGATTGCGCGCAACTAGTCGCGCTCTGATGCAACTTCTTCACGTGCTTGCAACGCGTGTAACATTAACGGTGCTACGTGACAAAGATCACCGATTCTCTCTTTCAAGTTTGTGTGATGCACATTTCGAGCCTTTTTTTCTTACAACTTATTGTGTGTCCCCCTTTCTCTCCGTTCACCGATACCTGTTCCTCACCTGAAAACAGCTGCAGCTGACGTGAGCAGATGCACGTATCTGTTCTTCATCCAGTTTTACTTTTACTTTTACCAATCTTGCTTTTATGCAAAGTGCAATATCGAATCATGTGATGTGTATTTGTGTTTTAAGCTTAAAATGTATTTTAATAAATAGACTGTGTTTTGACCTTATATAGAAAGTTATTTTTATACAGAAGCTTATTTTTATTACGATCAATATGTATAAGTATGTTTAATACTGCAATATTGCATGTAAAGTACTCCTGTTTTTATTTATACATCTTTTTTATTTCTATTTAAGTTGGTAATTATTATTATTTGGAACCGAAATACATTTATTTAAAAAGACAGAGAACTGGTAATGTTAAAGTTAATTTTAAGGAGACTTTTTAATACAGTTTTAATTAGGGACACAGAATGCCATTATATGACGATAACGTAATCATCAACTTTGAGAAAGAATGTCTTGCTATAATTTTAATTGCAAGCTGTAAATGCTACTTTCTCAGAAGCCGTATTCCGAGAAGGTCCTTCCTGCAACAATCGTCCACCAATCTGCGTCCAATTACCGAACGCAGCAACGCAGACATTCCGCTACGAGTTGGACACGCAAAAACCTGATGAATTGCATGTCTTGTTTCTTCGGCAGTGGCCAGGAGGTCAAAACGGCCGGCTCGTAGCCGGCAGTGTCGTTCAGCAATATGGCATGCACCTATATGAAGATGGCACACATAATTATAAAGCCGAAGAGTGGACGCGAAATTAGCATAAACGTATATAAACGTACACATACCGGAGGCAATCGGGTGTGCATACGGTAAAGCAACGTGGTCCTCTTTGCCTCGTCCGCGCGTGCACGTTACGTTTATCGCTTCTACGAAGCGAGTAACCCGTTCGTTGTCACTGCCATCCTGGAGTTCTGCCTTCGACGAGGAAAACGACTGCAGGACTTAGAGACACTGACATTAAGCGTGTCAAATGACTTAGGTCTCTTGCATCATTTTAACGGACGCGTGGACATCTGCCGTTTGTGCGTTTCTACGACGAATTTAGAAGCGATGGATATCTCACAACTGGTCATCTTTCCGTTTCAGGCGCGAACTGTCGCGTGACGATCACTTTAACTCGAGTTTAGAATTATTCCGTCATTTCAGTTGTTGTAGCGACGATATGACTGATAGGTAATTTGTCTCTCGTTGCTTTGGATGTTGCTTGAATGATTGTTTGATTTATTTATATATAAAAATGATGATTTAATGAGTTTATTAAATTGTTTGCGAGATTTAGTTTGAATAATGTTGAAGAGAAATTGATACGTTATTATTAATAAAATAGCTAGATCAAGAATTACGCGCGAGTCCAATTCTAATCTTGGAATATTACAGTTTAGCGAGGTCATACATTTACAGTTAACTCTCGACATTCTCGTTCTGCTACTAGTCTTGCACTCGCGATATTCTCGCGTATATATGTTTTGAACATTTCAAACCGCAGATTAATAAAATCAGACAGACCATCAACGTTACTAAGTAAAAAGTATAAAATCCTGTTATATTGCATGATTACTCCAGAATACGTTCCAGAGCAGCTTTTTGCCACTGAAATTTTGCGGGGATCAGTGACCCATGGACTGTCTCAGCTGTTAGCATTTCCTGTTAGCGCAACATTTGCATGAATCCGCATACACACACACGCGCATCTCTCAATCTTGACCGCCTAATGATCCACGTTAATCTGCAATGCCAGAGCACAAATGATGTTCCCCAAAATGTAACCGTCCTGCGAGTTACATACAAAATAATTATCTTTTAAGATATACGGAAAGAAATGCATTGCGATGTCCCGCGATTTCCATAAACAATGTGCTTGCGCGCCTTGACTGACGAAATCGCGCCGAGAAAAGCAGGTTTTTGGAGGCTCCCGAGTGGTGACGAACGAAAGAAGGGGGGGATGGGGAGAGGGACAGACCGGCTCCTCGTAATAGAGCAATTTAATAAATTGTGGGGAGCGGCAATTAGGACGGTGTTAGGGATCAGCAACGAGACCTTGATATGGTAATTACGGCGGAATAATGCATGTGCATTCGTTAGCGGCCGCCGTGTAGCGTGTGCGCGCACGCATTCGGCGCGGATCCGCTACGTTTGCACGCGGAATGCCCCGGCCTTTTTTTCGCAACGTGATTGTAAATTATAGCTCGTAAGGAAGAAACGGCTTGCGGGAAACCGCTCGCGGACACGAGCGCACGTATTAGCCATTGCTCAAGTTGTCTGTTACGTTGAAGGGAATTCGTTAAGTTGTCCGAAACTTCGCGCCGGCGATCATTTTGCCGGCCCAGCACGATTCGAAGCGGATCAAAAAACGCGCGATGCGGTTGCGACCGAGCGCGTAATTTTGCGTAAGATTGCGTGAGGACTCCCGATATTTCCGCAAGTAACGTTGTCAGCGTTTTTGTTAAACTCTCGCGCTCAACTTGCGTTATGAGATTGAGACTCTGAATACAGGATACATATGCAGTGTATGTTTTAGATTAAGTTAATAACATATCATTAGAGATTCAAAGGAAGTGAAGGATCCGTCATACTAATGACGTAAACAGCTAGACATGAAGAAATAGACGCGCTAGTTTCTTTAGTTTTCTTTAGTTGCAAAGACGAAGAAAATTCTGAATATCTTTAAATTTTATAATGATTAAAATGGATGTATAAGTAAAATAGATATAAAACTGCGATCCTTTTAATAAGAAATGTCAAGAGACATCTTGTTTAATTTCTGCTCCTTCAGAAAAATCTAGTCTTTCATTGATCATTCAGTAATGATGTAAAATTCATATTACAAAATTTTATCACGTTCAGTTACGAAAACATATTTAATATTATAGTTACAAGGATCGTCGACGTCGAAACCTGAAATGTTACGACAGACTATCAGGAACTTTGAAAGCACCGATAATTTCGGCCGCGAGGAACTTACGACATAATTACGGGCATGCAGATCCGCTTTTGCGTGATAATGCAAATTCTCCGAAGCGGCGTTTCTGCCGATGCACGAAATTGCATCTGATGGTCGTCTGCAGCCGCATTCCCATATCCGATACCGCGGGTGGTCGTCGGGCGTTAAAAGCACGTTCACGCGTGCGAGCAATGAAGAAGATCAAAGAAAAAGAATCCGGTAGAGAAAAAGAGAAAAGGAGACGAAGAGGAAGGAGAGAGAGTGAGCGAGTCGCAAAATAAGTGATTCCTCGTAACTATAAATAAATGGCGAACCTGCCGGACTGCTCGGTTTGTCAGTAAATCTCAAATCGGAGCATAATCGTCGGAGCAATCTCGAATCTGCCGCGGATCAAAGCGAGCTTCCCCGCTGTATTCGCGCTCTTCGCCGGTTCTTTCTCAACGAAACTCACCGTGGCTTTACCGTCAACGGTAAGGTAGAATCTATCCGCTCTCCTCGGTAATCCAGGATCCTGTTATAAATCAGACCTCAGCGTCGAGATGCAAACTGGTTTCGTAGAAATTATCTAGCCGCCTTGCTATATGTGTTAGAAATATTATCCCTACTCTTCCTTCTTAATACCGTGACCCGGAACCAGAGCGATGCTTATCGCGAAAAATCTCTTTTCCGAGACATGACCGTTCTGGAAACGTTGTTACAATAAAACTGAAAATGCCTGATTGGTACTGGTGCTTGGTTTTGAGAAGAATGTTGAATAACGGTATTTACGTGTTACGATATTTATTTCCGCTTCGTTAGTCACAATATCGTATTGTAGTGTGCACGCAGTTCTGTTAGATCATACTAAAAAGCCTATGTGCAGTCTACCGTTGATCAGTGGATAAACTTTGAAATGAAACGGAGTTTCCATTGCGTGATCACGTATCGTATTAAGAGATTGCAATCATGTTCAAATCGCGTACGCATTTTTACGTTTCCATTGCAGCCAGGCTAAATTACATCTACGAGCTCGTATGTTGCTTTCGATTAAGATGCGCGTCTTTCGCCATAAAGAAGAATGCACTTGCGGAAACATGAAATTTATTGATTGGCATCGTTTATAAACTTGAGAAACGTCGTAGAATAATTCCATAATTAGTAATTTCACAGCGCTTAATTGTTTGCGTTAACTTCTGCAGCCAACGTTTACGTTATGTCAATTTTTAATCATTAATCTTGTCATCTGAATTACTGTTTCCTCGTTGAAAAGTTTACTGATAGAGAGATCCGTGAAAAGCGTGCACGAGTATAAAAATCAGTTTCAAACATTTAACCGGTAGTGATTTCGCACAATCAATCTTTCCGCGATGATTAATCGACTGTAAGAGTAACGCAATCGACGGCTATTAATTACAATCAATGATACATTGCACATTGATTAATAGATCAATAGAGCTTAATCCCGTGCATTTGGAGAGAATATCCATTCCTCAAAATCATGTTGGAATACTATTATATCTAGACATGTACATGCATCAATTTTGTGTCGACATATCGATATATCTCTAATGCAAAAAAAATTATTAATATATGTAAAATTTTAGCAATCTTCTCTTCTTTGGATCCGATTACGCGCATTTGACAGATTTATAAACAATTATCAAAAATTTTTAATTATCTAATATACCTTCGATTGTATGTTCGTTCCTTTTCCGGCAGATGCCAGGAATATTCAGTATTTTTTGAAGCAAGTGAAACGAGACGCTACGAGATGTAACTTTGAGAGGATACTAAATAGTAGTATACTGAATAAGTAAGATATAAATAAGACGCGCAACGCGATACTAATCTTCACCTAATTATATTTAAATAATTTATTTATATTTGTTCTCTTTCAAAGAGATGTGTTTTATTATTGAATTATCACAAAAAACATCATAATTTATCAAGAAAAAAAGCATATTGAAGGGGGATGAATAAAGAATAACATAGAAAATACGATCAGTATACTTTAATGAAAGAAGAAAAAGAAAGAGAGAAAGAGAGAATGCACGGCGAAAGTTCTCCAGCGACGAACTCGCGAAAGAAGAAAGGAAGATCGAAGAAGGGCCGTGCCCGTTGATTAGCGGATATCTTAATTACTGATTGGCCGTGCGGACTAATTAAATCGTAACTCAATCAGGACCCCGACCTGCCCTCCCCCCGCGCCTCGGTGATTTTACGAGCATGTACCCGCGCGATTCCTCGCATACATGTGTGCGTTACGTTGCTGACGGGGTACAGATGGCTTTAAGGTTTGAGTAATGCGCTTCTCCAACCACCCCTGGCTCTACCCCTTTGCTCTTCCTCCGATCTTTCTGGCGCGGCAATGTCTCTCTTTTTTACTTCACCATCTCTCTTTGCACGCCTTTCTTTTTTCCTTGACGATGACTTTCTCGGTGCTTCGACTTCTCGGGGGCATTTTATTCGCTCGGAATAAAAAGTATGAATAATTAGTAGTACCTACCGCCGCGTCCCCCGTTCTGTTGAACGATGTCCCCCGGATCCTCCCACTTTTCGTTCGTATAAACCACCCGGGGTATGAATTTTCAATGGCAAATCGCGCAGATGCGTTCTCGAACTGGTGCTCGAGCACATCATTCACCCCCTTGCGTGATGCGGGACTCGCGAATTCCGTAGGGCAAGCATCAGGACCCGTATTCTCGTCCCGTGGGCTTAACGTGTTTAAACGTGACAAAGTGGATTCTTATTTTATATTTACATGCGAATGCGATCTTCCATATAAAAGTATATCTTCAGTATAATTATCGCCAACCATGCGGGTAAAGGATGTGAATTCTAAATGTAAGAAGCTAATAAATTAGATTAAATTTTATCTCTTTTTTATGCACTTAACTTGTGAGTCAATTATACCTATAATTATGGAATAAAGATTGCTCCATTGGTCATCGAGTCCATTACAACTTAAGAAATGATTAGGTACGTAGAATAATAAAAAGATTATATAATATATTTCTGAGAATAATCTCTTTTTTTGCGTATACATAGTATAAAACATGTTAGAAAAAATCCCTTATGTGAAAACAATAAGCAATGAATTAGAATGAAATTTGTGTGGAGAATGTGTATTATAATTACTCCTGAAACACAAACAAGTTCTGGTCAAAAAACGAATACTGGACAATTTAAAATTAATTAATAAAAGTATTTTAAAATCAATTACCTGTATTAGCAGAATTATAGTACTGGTCGGCATATTCCATGTCTATTTGGTCGTTGATTTTCCGGACATTTCTCCTGTCTGTCCGGTACACGTACAATATAAGCCGGCACAATGGGAACAGAAAAATTATAGTTGCCCCAAGAAGATTTGTTGTGATGATGTTGTGATAAAGATGATGTTGGAAGCTCTTCAATTTGTTGACAAGTTATTAATGGCAATATAACCATTGCCAACGCGGTTACAGACAATATTCTTATGAAGAAATTTTTCATTTTTAATATAAATATTATATTTGTAATAAATTTCAGCAGGTTAACAGCAAATTGGTACTGTATCTTTACAGTGATCAGAAATTGATGAAAGTACTGACGTGAACTCTTGGTATCTAAAGCTTCTTACATTCTGTCAGGTTTCTCTCCGTATCCGCTATTTATATTAATCTCCAGATGATTGCGCAACGTAATTTTACTGCTACTTCAAACAACTCACAAATGTGTGTATTTTGTGATATGTAGAAAGAACGAAATCGAAGAAAGACGTTGTCCTTGAAGAATCTCATATCGTTAATATTTAATACGAATTACGTTAATTGCTTAAAGTGAAAGATACGTATGGTTAAAATTTTATTAAAAAATCATGCAATAACAATCTTACTAAGAAGTAAGAATTTTAACAAGAAAGAACAATTTTAACTAATTTTTTATATCTGCAAATAGAAAACAAAATTTAAAGTATATTTCAATTTTGATTTTCGATATTCTCTCTTTATAACATAAAGGAATATAAAAGAATAAAATAAAATAGAATACGTACATATTATGATCGATTTGTTAACCAATGAGATTGGCGTATCTACAAATCGTCTCTCATTTATCAATTATATACAATCATTCCTACATGATTACGTAAACCGCTCACCACAATTCATCACTTATACTCTTCAAGCACTTATAAAGCCAATCGTAAAAGATGCGTAATCGAGGCTAATTTCCATAAAGAGATACGAGAGATTTTAATGTTCGCAGAAAAGACAGCGTTTAGACTATTAGAAAAGACATTTAAAAGAAGAGACGTAAAAAAACTCTTTTAGATGAAATATTTTTTCGTCAACTAATATACTTGATCTCTCATGTATATTGAAATTATTTTGATTGATATTTGAATAGTAACATCGAAGGACAAACGAACATTTTAATTAATGTCGATGATGGCAGAGATGAAAAGAGTATCATCAGTATACGTAAATTTTATAACAAATTAGTGTATCACTTACTGCTAGAGACACGCGATATCATCTCTCTTGATATTTATAATAGCAGCCGTTTTATCATCACGATCGCCTTTAGCAAGATGTTAACTGCTTCACATATGTAGACCAATTAATTATAAGTAGTCTGCATTAATCTTTGCAGATTGGGGCCGAAATCCTCAGAGTACGCCCTGCAATTTATAATACTCCCTATTCATCAGATCACGCAATAAAAGCACGCTTATTATATGTCTTATAAAACAAACGCGAGTTTCTCTTTTTAACTCTCGGACAGGAGGAGATAAGGTCTTTTGTCACGGGCGCATTGTGTTGTCTGATGTTCTGGCGAAATTCCTCGACCGCAAACAAGTACATTAAGCGATACGTCCATAATTTCGTCTGATTCAAATTATGCATAATTAACAAATTCAGTAAATACGTGTAAATTGTCAGTTTTTACTTTCTTTAGACATAAAACATAAGTAATACAATTAACGTATTTAATTGTCAAAAATATTTTTTAATATTTGAAATTAGAATTAAATACAGTTGTTATATATAAAATCAGATTCTTGAATATGCGTCGTTTTCATTCAATCTTGTCAAGGATCGTTTTTTGTGTTTCGTAGATTCTTTGGGAAGACACTGTCATCAACTCCTGCTCCTTGGGTGTATACGACAAACGAATGTATGACTCCACACCGTTTCTTCCTACTATACACGGTAGTGACATAAATATATCTTTCTCCTGACCATGTTGGCAACCCTAGAATATATTCTATTATTTTTAACAAAGAAAGAAAAACACTTCTTATTAAAATAATTTTAGGTCAGATTTGCAAAAGTTATTTTACTTAACAAATTAATTCAGGTAATATGTTTACGTGTTATCTATCTAGATTTCATCTTGTATTATTCAATATTTAAGTATTTACATTATAACTAGAATAGAAGCAAGATTTCCACGATTATTTTATTACGAAACAGTGTATAATCGACTTAAGCAAAAGTTTAATAATTTTAATAAGAGTTTTTCGCAAACCTTTACGTATGTGGAAACTGTGAAACAGGCGCAAGTGTTGCGTACGACAGCATCGACAATTTCGCCAGCGCAGATGCCAACTGCCCAGCTGTGATAACCTTTTTTGGTGATTAATTCATTGTCGGTATTGATAACTTTTGTATGTAAATTTTCCCAGGATTCTGGATCCGTTTCCGTGCCGATGTCTTTATTTATTTCCTTTAAAGGCATGCCCATTACCGCAACAGCGGACCAAACTGGCACTAGCGTGAAAATCAAACAAACAGGAGCATAACATGTGTAAAATGCATAAAACGAGAATTTATGATTTATTGTATTCTGACGTTAATTACCCGAAGCCGGTCCGCTCTCGCCGATAATTAACGCTTGAACTGCGCTTGTCGAAATGCCAAGTTTCTGAGCGATGAAATACTGAAATCTACAACTGTCCAGAAATGTTCCCAATCCTATAACACGATTGGATGAGAATCCCGACAGTTTCATAGCGACGTAGGACATGACGTCGACTAGATAAGAAAATTGGAAAATCATTCAAGTATCATATTTATATGATGTTTATAGTATGTGTACAACGTTCAATGGAAAACCATGCCGCCTTGTCAATTACAACGTCAAAAGTTGCAAGGCATCTCGTAGATGTAAAACGGCAAAAAAGTAACATATAAAGTAACATATAAAAAAAATGATCAACACGTGTAATTACCGCTGGTCAAGCGTATTCAATACCAATTTACCAGAAAAACCGACGACGCTACATGCGCGCAACTTCCGGTAGTTAAATATGATAACAAGATGTACCTGGCTTTGAAAGAATGAGAAGAACGCTGCACGGCGCGTACTTGCAGACGTTCGGAATGATATCCTTGAAAATTTTCAGATTATGCTCCAGATAATCAGCCGGTTCCTGATCCTCATCAGACTGGCTTCCAACTGTGATCACGCATATCGCGGCATTTCTGGCACAAACGTAATCTATCGAGATGTAATATACCTCAAGTGATACATTGCTCAATAATCGTAAAATAATCAAATTTTAAACATGTAAATCTTTCTTCTCTTCATAATTGTGTCCAATACAAATTCTATGTAAATCCTAGTACGATAACATATACAATAACTGACGTAATAACGTTCACGAATTTGAGAAACCTCCAACGGAAAAATATATATATAGACAGACAATACATTTCTTTATAAAAAAATGAAAAATTTACTCTCGAAAGTCGCTTTTACTCATAAAAGATTAAATTGTTTCTTGGCTTTCACATCACTGTCGTCATCGTCATTTATTACCAATCGCTAATTGGATCGTGAACATGCACATGACACGTCACGCGGTGCCGAGCGAAAGCATGCAATTTATCTTAATTTCATTAGCGTCTCGAGATGTCTTAATGTAGGCAATAACGCTCACGTACGTCACCTCCAGCGATCTTATCATCGATCGCAATTTACTTATCCGAACATTAAAGCACGGTTGTTTCGAAATAATTGCTCGTTACTCAGCAGACAGTACAAATGACAGTCTCGCCAATTTTTCTTCCCCTTCTCTTCTCCCCGATCGAGCCTCACCTTTGGTACCAATAATCTTCGGATTGCCAAGATACGCCGCCGCGTGGCTGATGTCTTCTGCTTCCGCCTTGGCGAGGTCCTCGTTCACGTCTATGAGGACGAGTTCAGAAGCGAGGCGCTGCGAAATACCACAGGGGGATGAACGGATAGAGAAGAGGGTGGCAGACAGAGATGGTAAAGAGTAATTAGTGGTAACCGGTCGTTGCCCGGCGGGCAACGTTACTGCGCGGTTGGAATCATTGCGCAACGGGTATCCAAACCCCCCCTCGTCCAGGAATCGCATTAAGACACACAAACGAGCATGCATTCAATCGCGCCGTTCGCAAAATCCCCCTAATGCGAGGGGTCGTTAAGATCCCGAACGTATTTATCGGAGGAACGGCGTCGAAACGGCGTGCCGGGAGAAGATCCGCTTTGTCATCAGCTTCGCCGCCTCTTGCTTTGTCGTTGCTGTACCGTGCATCCGGTGACACAAGCGACACGTCTTACGCGGGACGATAACTCACTCATGAATAATTATGGGACCGATGCGGCTTCTTCTCGCACGGTTTCCCCCGGGTTGCCACCTTCCGTCCCTCCGGCAACTGCAGTCGCTGCCGTCGTCGCAGGATTTGTGACCGTGGTCCCCTGCGACCACATTCGTTATGGAATGTCAAACCACCATGAAGAATACTTCCACGACCCCGTGTCCACACGTGCTTCATTTTTCTCTCGCAATCATGGTTTCCTCGTGAACTCATTCTATTTGTCCTTCCTGTGAACTTTTTTATCTCCATCGATACGTGTTACGTTACGTATACGTACGACCGAAAGGTGGTGGAGCAGAAGGGGAGGAATATCGTACAGGTAACATTATATAACTCACGCCGAATATGTAGCAACTGGCGCGGCAAACGAGGGCGGTAAGAAACCGCCGGTAATCTATATTCGGTTTTGAGCGACGGACCATTAGGCTTCGACTGGTCCCGAAGACTAGTTCTAATTTGTGCGGGCTAATTTGAAGTATAATGAGATATTCGGACGATCATGTAAATCACCTCGTAAAAGTTAATGGGCATTATTCTTGCCGCTCGTGCTCGCCCTCATCCTAGGGCAGCGTCGTATACACAAGCGCGTTTTCGTGGTAATGGCGACGAACGGCACGTATTAAACACACTTTACTGACGCTTCTACCCGAACAGACGAACGCATTTTTCTCTGACAGACGGTGCTTTCACGCGTTAAGACAAACGCCCGGTTAACTGCGAGACTACTTCTTAATAAATTACGTCGCGCCCCTTGTGCTACCAATCTGTTATTGTGCGCCACTTAATTATCGTACTTCATCAAATGGTTCCCAAAAGGTACAGAATATCGTTGATCAGGGAATATCTTTCCCCGCTGGACAGACCTGCTGCTTTTATTGTTTCACGAATATGCAGAATATATAATTCATCAATATAAAAACAATTAAGGTTCTACTGCAACATCAATTTCGACTTCAAGCAACACATTTGCTGTCTTTCAGACTTTCAACTAAGACCTAAATTATTATACATAAAGCAAATTTTTTAAAAGGTAAAATTGTTCATGCTTAATTTTTTCGATTTTATTTGATTACATTATTTTAACATTTGATGAATTATATTTTTTCCATCTTTCCCATTCTTATATTGCAAAACTTGCTGTCATTTTCTATCAATTCATTACAAATACAACTTTTTGCATTTTTCCAGCAATTTCTCTGTAAGAGACAAACGCAATTGCTCGCGTATTGATGCAGATTTGGTCCCGGATAGACGCAGACAACGTATCTTTCGCCGAGGGTTTTGTCCGGCATAATTCGCACAGCTTGATACGCGGCGTTCAGCCAGCCGGATGGCGCGTCGCAGCAGGACGGGAAGCGAAGGAACCAAGACGAAGAGAGATGCCTTGTGCCTCGTGTAGCTACGAAGAACTCGGGAGTATAGCAGATCTCTCTGGACGGTAGGCCGTGATAGTCGTACGTTCGTATTTTGCGATGATCTCGTTGATGCGATCTACCAAGCTGCGACGCGAGGTGCAACAGCACAGCACGGCCGTATCTTTCGCGTCTTGCTTTCCTTCATGCTCCTCTTCCCTTCTCACCCCTTCGTGGGTATCCGTTCTGCTGGCCGTTCCGACAATCAGGACATCTTCGTGATCATGTCGGACAAGTGCCACCGAAATTTCGAGCCCCAAATGATCAACGTCGGATAGGAATGCGTACTTCCAACTTAGACGAGAGCTGATCGTCGCGTAAGAGGAAGTCATTTGTCATTGTCGAAAGCGCCCTTGACAACAAACGACTCCGAGGGAATCAGTGGCTTTAATTTGATGTAAGTCGCGAGTAATTTGCCTTAAAAGCTACTATATCGTTCGCGGTAACGAGCTCTTTAATATCCTGCCACCGGTTATCCAAGCATCGCGACCTCCGCGCGATCTAAACCCGGCTGCCTGCTATTTAGTCCCTCCACACTGTCTGCGATGTAACAACGTCGCAAGGTTGTCGCCCAACGAGAAGTCTGTCGTCCATCCAATACGCCCTCCGCGTCCACTCGCATGACGTACACCATTGTTTGCCCTCGTAAATTTGCGGAAACCGAAACCTGGAATTAACCGCTCACGCTTATTATCTTCCACTGGAATGCGTACCAGAACACATGTGCGGATCGGCCGACATTGTTCACCCTCCTGAGCGCGTAGCTAATTTGTAACTTTATTCCTCGATGAAAAGCAGGTAGCAAATTATCTAAACAATGTAATTGCAACGTTCGGCTTCTTTTGTAATGGTGCACTCACTATTTCTGTGTCCCTTTTCATTGTTAAATAATTCAGCTTGTTGCCATCGCGAGAAAATTAGTTTCCCGTCTATATACAAAACGACCCTACAAGATTTTTCGGAATTTTTTATCCACGAGTCGCAAAGCATCTCGGATTGAGATGATCGGTGACTATTACACGGTAAACGTAACGGCACATTTACATGCATATTTTGCGGGAATGAATCTTGACGGATCGCACTATAAATTACCGCCTCCCTGCACGGGGTTACTAAACATAAATCAGTCGGTTCGCTGTTCTGCGGGGGAGCGTGGCCGACGTGTAAATGCTCGCGTTACGATCCGATAACGAGCGAGAGGATGCACAACCGCCCGCTTCTACATCTTCTGGTCTCTTCGTCCTCCTGTCTTCCTCCCGCTTCCACGTTCCACCCTGCTCCTTCCTACATGGCCGAATTCCCTCTTCTGGTCTTCCGTGGATCATTTGCATAATAGCCTTTTTGAACCGGCACACTAACGAGCCTACATTCAGCACTCGTCCCCACCCCCTTCTGCTGAACCTGCACGTATACACACGCATAAACCCACACACGCCGACACCGGGGGCATTCCACAGGCCCGTCGCCCTTTGTTGGGTGCAAGTCTCTCGCGGCTATCTCCCGATGGTCCCCGCCAACGCCTGGCATTATTATACCTTCGATTCCCCTCCGAACAAATACGAATTACGCGGCCGAGCCACGTGGTTGCGGCGCTACGTCTCATTCATTCGCGGGATCATTGTGAACGTATCTAGATTGACGTATCGAGTACGTTACCGTGTCGTGTGCTATGGAACGCGGCACAATGTGTAGATCGATTACGCGCCCGCACATTAATCAACACGCTGGTGGTACGCGTTTCTCCTGGTGTATAAATGTAGATCAGCGAGGTCAAGCTGTATTAACGTTGACTTATACGTATCAGGATTTTCACACGAGGGACGTATCATACTGCTGATATAATAATATACCGCAAAAATGGGTATATAGTAAGTTTGAGATTTAATGAGAAAGTTTGCAAAAATGTATATAATGCAAAAAATGTGTATGACAATAATGGGCGTATGTAATATCTAAAAACGAAATAAACGCATTTAGATTTGAAGTTGTGCTAAAATTATATGCAAGACTTGCGTTTAAAAAGAAGGGATATGTAAAGAGGATATGTAAAGAATATTTTAGTGATTTTATTATATTGAATAATATTCTTTTACTCGCTATCCATACGTACATTGTTGATTTTATGTGATAAAGACATAATAAAATAATTCAAAAACAATACGAAAGGTTAGACGTTAAAAACTGATCGATGATGTCTATACCAACCTTGAATAAAATCGCTATAGCGACCGCAACGCCTTTGGGCGCACTACCAATGACAGCAACCTTGACACGATGGTCATCTGCAAGATGTTCCGCCTGTTTGGTCAGCAAGAAGGTCGCCGTCTGACCGGTGACGGGAGATGACTTCTTTATGGATTCTGCCATATTCGACGCACCGATATTCCTCCGTTTTTACGTGAGATCGAATTGATCGAATTCAGACAAACCGGGAACCGCCTGGCATCGTGGACGTTCCTAATTCGTATTTTTCGCAATTTTGCGCTCCGTATTACAATTTAAGACAGGAAGCGTCCGGAAAAGCAGACAGTCGAGAAAGCGCTTTTGACAGGAGGTTGACAATGAAGTTGACGGCAGATGTGCAGCAAGTAGATTCGCTGTCAATTTGGAATGGCCGTGGTAAAATGGGACGAATGCGAACGGAATAGTCGAGTTGCTTTTGTACGACAGAACACGCGAGGAAATTCTCTTCGCCTCTCTCGCCTGACGTATCTCTCGTGTGCTCAGAACGCACCGTGTGCGCGAGACGTGAACTTTCGAGTTATCCTCCAGCGGGAGATATACAATCCGATTAACACATTCGATCACGGACGAAAAGATGCTATCGATAAATCCAATCGCGTTCGTACAAAATCAATTATGGCCGGCAAAAATGCTCGTCGTATAAAAATGCGGGGAGGTAAACGCTTGGAGCAGATGTAGCAGCGCATCGTCAATTGGGCGATGAGCGTCGTTCCTGTCGCAGTTTTCGTTTTTCGGTGAATAGGAAGATCGCGAAATTGATCGACAGCTGCTTTCCTCGCACAGATGGGATGCGCTGCAGTGTTCCCGGACAGAGACGTCCAATTTCCGTTTTGCAGGATACTCGAGAAGGCTCTTGGACTCTTGTTCCATCGAATCGATTCGGTCATTATTAAAAAGATTATCATAAAGATTTCGTCTCAAAGCTCATCAAATTGTCACGATCATTGTCTCGTCGGGAGAGTTAGTGTCGTTCGAATGAACCTCGCGCAAACCTGGCGTTGAAAAGACGCGTTCATGAGACGCGTATGCGCGGCGGAATGATTTTGCTACGACGAGAATAGCGTAAAGCATAATGCAGAAAAAGATTGTAGCTGAAATTATCCAATCTCCCTGCGAGCCGCGGCACCAACCGTACTCTCGCCTCGCGTGCAATGGGGAATGCATTTTCATCCGCCCTTTCACCTTCCCGCCGTACATCGTTCGGCTTGCGTAAATCAAAATTCGATCGAGCAAAAAGGAAACGGTAATAAGCTGCGCGTGGAACATCGCGCGAGACCGAGCCGCGCGTGTACCGCACTCACAGGCAATCTCAGGAGTGCACGGCCGGTTTAATTTTCCAGGAAGTCGAGTTTCACTCATATATCGTTTATTACGACGGATCGAACGAACGCACGCGGGAACCGGTCGCCAGGTGCACGCAGCATCGGCCTTTATCGACGAAGATGCGTCCTGAAACGTCGCCCTCTCCACCGTTCTTCCGCCTCGCGATTTCCGTCACATTTGCGAATCCTGCGCCGCCCGCCCACTTTTTCTCCTCGACTGGTCGTTACTGAGGAGTAACGAGACCGAAGAGACGTTGAAGAACGTCTATCGGTTCGTAAAGAATGCCGCACTCACGTAGAACGTCGCGGATGTTGTTGGCGCACCGTTGCAACGCTTCCTTTTCGTAATTGTTCAGATCCTGTCGCACATTGGAGTGCACACCTCCCTGACCGACAACGCAGGGCAACGACATGTATACGTCCTTGTCGGTCCCGTGAATGCAGGTCTGCAAATAAAAATTCCTTGAGCTTGTTTCTCCTGTCGCGCCATTTGATGTATGATTAAGTGCATTTTTTGAATGCATTTGCTTAACGTGCAAATTTGATCATGCGATAGAATATCGAAAAGGTCTAAGGTAGCTCAAGAGTCAATAAAGCACGAGAGCGAATTAAGGAATTAATAATTTTCGTACGTTTTTCATACGTCGCGCGTCGTTACGTTATGATTATTATTAGCAATAAATTTAAAGTTTCAGATTTCTACGTAAGATTATGCAAAGAGAATTCAACTTACAAACAATTTACTCTTTCCCATAAATATATTAGGTTCTTAATTAATAATTTTGCGATTATCGGTCTTAAAATATTACGCTGAAAGAAAGCAATTAAAAACATTTTCTCTCTCAGTATTCGATGCTTTTTGAATTATTAGACTGCTGATTAATCAATTTCTTCGCAAATTGTGATGGAAATAAACATTGGTGATAGGCTATTAAAATCTATGTAACGTGTCCAATAATTCTAGAGAATCTTAATTTAATTAGCGATCCTTACGTGTACATATGTCGAGACTGGTAACACTACTTTAGTATTCCTCACGATTGCGTCGACGATCTCGGCGGTACAGAAGCCGAGAGCCCAGCAGCTCGGCCCTCTCTTGCCCTTCTTCCGATTAAGTTCGGCCTCGCTATAAACACAAGGTACGTTTTATGACTTCCTTAAATTCTCTAGGAAACGTCTCACGATCCTCGCTACTGACGTTTTATTTACAGCTGCGGAGATGTCACACCACTTCTCGGGATCATCCGCTTGGCCCATCCTTGGGTTTATGTCGCATATCCTCGTACCGGCCACGTGAATGCTCGACCATATGGAAACTGTGTAAAACGGCAGATGTTCAAGGCAAAGAGTTGCCGTTAACTATTAAGCCCTTTATAATATGCACGATGCTCAAGCACATGATCGGTATTTATGGCGTAAAAGTAGCATCGTGTACTTACAATATTCGGCAGTACTTTGAGCAACACAACAAGAGGTTTAGGTATCGCAGTCTTATCGCTCGGGGCGATAGTTGTACTGATAATGAGAGACTCTCGTTGATCGTAAATTTATAAGAAATTAATCAAGACACTGATCAAGTACCAGAGTCGCCCTGCGCGCCAATGTTCACGCAGCTAATCGACGTGCGCGCCAGTCCCAGCTTCTGACTCAGTAAATCCTGGAACCTGGAGCTGTCCAGCAGAGTCCCCGTGCCAAGCACCCTGCTCGACGGAAACTTGGACAACTTCCAGGTGATGTACGACATGACGTCGATCGGCTGGGTTACCACGAGCAACACCGCCTTATAGGCCACTTTCGCGATGATCGGGATAATCTTCTTGAACACTTCGACGTTGTGCTTCACGTTCAGCTCCTCTCCGGGCTTCGTCTCGCAAACCGCGATCACCACCACAGCCGAGTCCTTCAGCTTGTAGAAATCTAGAGAGGAAACGCAATCGACCGTCAAATCTTCGTGAGATTTCTAGGTATGGGGGCGCATTTCAATTCCTTCAAGCACCTTCCCCGAGAGAGCCAAGGCATAAATCGTGCCAAAGTCTTTGTAAACGACACTCGGATATTCATGCGAAACAAGTCGTAACGGGAAATGGCTCCGTTAAGAATCAGAGACACGCCTTTTTCGAAGAATCCCTTTCCCGTAACGTCTCATTCGACCGCGCAATCATCAGTCGCTCGGAAACGCGTGGAATTTAAAACGACGAGGAGGAATAAGAAATTTTCTCCTTTTCCGAGAGAGATTCACCATCGGTGGAGATGCGCCGAGATAAAGGGTGGAGGAAGACAATTCGGCGTGCTCGGAAAAATAAAGAGTACAGATCCGAGGCAACACCTTCGCACAAAGTGCTTGTAGTAACACGCGGCGGTACCGCAGCACATACGGAAGATACAGTCACGGCGGAGAGATGTTGTTACAGATAACTTGGCAAGCCCGTAAAAAAGTCGTCCCACTTGTTCCAGTAATTGCTACCTCGCACGAGACAAGATCGGAAGGAATCATTCCTTCCCTATCCCGCAGGTATAAATATCGGCGAAGCCGAAGCGGCGCGTTGTACGCAAAGCCATAAAAATCCGAACGCATCGCGAGATCGCACGCTTATCGAACTCGATGAAATTATTCCCGAGGTTACAACCTCATCGTTTCAGCTTTCGTTACTATACTTCTGAGTTCTCACGTCAAGAATATTACGCCTGTGCAACGGCCGCGTTCGTCAGACGGGCTAAACCTGTGCTGAACACGCTTTGGAGACGCCAATAGAAAACCGCGTCGAGTCGATCATGGCCGAGATAAATAAGAGTAGACGAAATTTACGAGCATGTCCGTGAAAAACTCAAGGGAAACGCGCTCGCCAGCGTGTAAGCACGCGGCGATGTAGATAAGGATGGGAGATTAAAAGACAGGTCCGAGGGGATCCCAAACTCGCCGCTAACCCGAAATCCCGATTTCTCGTCTGCGCGAGAGAGCTGGGACCGTTGTTTCTGATCCGTTACACGTTGACAGGGGTCCCTCCTGACGGGTAAACTGACGGGTCGTCATTTAAAATGGGTGTCGATCGGGGCGGATGATCGTGCCGCACGGATGACGCTTGGCAGGCTCATCAGTCCGAACGTATCAATCTAAGATTTCTGGAATTTGTGCTGTCGTGAATAAGGTTGCCCTAATGTGCTCCTAACGCGCGGCAGGCCTGCTAGACGTTTACGATTCGTCGATTCCGTGATCGTGAATAGGGTGTGACGACGGGTCCGTCAGGAGTGTGAATCACTGTGAAAACTTTAACACTGGCTTCACTCTGACACGGATAGCGCGATGACGGATCATTCTTTCTATGATCAAAAAGCAGCGACGTGAAATACAATAGATGCGCCAATTTTATTCTCATTTCATAATTTGTATTGTACTTTATGATTTATTTGTGTGTAATGAACATATATTGCGCAAAGTTTATAATTGATTAAGACAAAACAAGATACCTGACGTGCTAGTCACCAGCGGGCATCCCAGAAAGATACCAGCATGCTGAATGTCTTCAGCCTCGGCGGAAGCTCTATCCAAGTTTTGGTCAATCAGACAGACCTCGCTCGCTATGCGCTAAAATTTACGCGAAACGAAATGATCAATCAATCTAATTGAGAATTACGCATGTAGTTACTCCACAACATGTACTAACTCTCATCAAGATCGCGATGGCACAAGCCATTCCAACTTTCCTTGTGCCCACGATCGAGACTTTGCCACAATGTGGAGGGGCCTCGCATAGTTCTAGGTGCTTCGTTATTAAAGCGTTCTTCGTGGTGGTCGTGACTGGACCTTTTTCTATCTATTAAAGACAAATTATCGTGTATATCATGCCCAATAGCAAAAAATTTGTGTTTTACATCGGAATATCTACGATTTCACGAGTAAACCTCATTTCTCCAGACTTGGATTTCGTATAATCAGCGAAACGTGAAAGAGTTCATTTCCGACTTACGTTACCGTTCTTGCCCTGTTCGTCTCCCCCGTCCGTCTCCTTATCAATGTCCTCTTGACCATCGTGTTCTCGGGGCACGTCAAATCCTTCATCCGCCATGCTCCAATTATCGTTGTTAGCTCACCAAACAGCTGCGTGACAGCCGTACATTCAAATGAGAACATAATTCCACTCGGTTGCGTGGCTTGTATTTGCGTGTGTACTTGCACCTTGCCGGTTCACGACGAATTAACGCGTTAGATATATCGGCCGCGGTACTTCATCACCCTCGATTACCTGAATCGCGCGGCTTCTTCTTCCTACGTTATTAACTCTGCGGATGCCCGTCGTGGTGGTCACCGCTTCTCAGGGAGGGTCTTAAATGAACGGCAGTCTTACGAGTCGCTGCTTACGCTCATGCAAATCCGGATCGACCTACGCAGAAACGAGACATTGGTTTTTGAAGTGAATCAGGTACGTCCGTTATGAGAAAGAGAGAACGTTCGAGGAAGGCTGCAACAGAAGAGAGAAGGAGCAACCCCGCGAGAAATTCTAGCTGGAAGAATAACGGCGGAACTTATCCGCGCGCCGCGCTGTAAATTAGCCGCAGGTAGTCGTCGTAGAACGCAGGTATCCCTAAGTCCCCCTCATGCTCCCCGTTGCTCCACGATTCGCCGGATATGCTCCCGCGGCATACTCCCGCGGATATACCCACGCAACGCGGTTGTGCATGTGTGAGCATACGCATAAAATACGCTATGTACCGAGACCTACTAGATGATTATCCTGGACAAATGTCATTCTGATGATTGTTTTAATTAAAATACTCATTCATTCAGTGTCAGAGTTTTTTTAATCGTATCTGCACAAAGGATCCTCATCAAAATCTTAAATGGATCTTAAAAAAGAAAATTTGTCGCAAGAGGAAATGAACCTTTAATAATAATAAACGAGAGCCATTAATGCAGTAGAATTTTTATTCGCACGTGATACGTATTGCTCATGCAACTTCGTCTGTGAAAACAGACGAATATATTATTTATCTTTTCATCTTTAATCTGCAACGTTCGATAGCTCAGTAATTATGCGCTGATGGAAATTTACGTAAGGAAAAAGTCCTCAAATGCATCGCGGGGCGGGCAGCAAGCCTTAAATAAAAAGAAAATCATCAAATGTATCATTTATTTTCAACTGAGTGGATGCGAGATTATTAACGTCAACTCGCTATATTATCTTGGAGACAGGCCGCTGAGTATCCAGGCGAGCTATAGCAAACACGCGATGCCATATATTCTTCCCAATGTACGCGTTGAAAGTAATTCCTCGCGTCTGCGATATAATGGTCGGAGCGACAATCTTGGCCATCTGAAAAGGGACCAGTTAAAAGAGTAAAACTTTTCCATTTACTTTGGTGCCCGCCGATAAATCATGCCCATTGCATTTAGGAGTAGCGAACGAGGCGTTCCCGGTAGTTTGGACGCATCGCAGGGTTTTAACACACATCCAAAGAGAGAGAGAGAAAAAAAGAGAGAAAGATGGACCTGCCTGCAGAACGGTCTCGTTTTTCGCGGTCCATGTGCTGGCCGATCCGCGCGCACACAACACCGACACATTCAATTTTAGCGTTAATAATCGTCGGGAAAAATGACGACCTTAAACGTGGCCATACATCAGGGCCGATCGATATTGCGAATGCAGCTTAACGACGACGGAGAGATACCATCGACCGTCCCACTGCAGAGTTATTGAATCGCGTCAAATAATATACGAGCCAATAATGTATGAATAGTCCCGCAATTATGGTCTGGCTGATCGTATCTAAGGGCGCGTTGTAATTTAGTAATCGTTCATTCTCACCGCAACCGAACGGAGAATCGGCGAGTATCGACGGATACCGATCGGCCGCGGTACCGCGCGATTTTTCACGCGACGAACAAAGTTTTTAGGGTGCACAATTGCTATAATCCGCACGATCGCATGCCGACGAGGCGGTCTCCACGATTGCTCGCCATTGCTCGTTCGACGCACCTCTCGTAGCGCGCTTATCTCGCTAGGTTGGATTGTAATAGGATAATACGTTTTGTATCTTTTTAATGACCCCGTGACGCTCGTGGCCATTCATAACGCCAGTTAAAATCGGTATCTACCAATTAAACGATTTCCTAATAACATCCGCGCCGGATCGAGCGGGATGGCGAGACCGGAGGTGAGGAAGTAATTTCGAATCTGACACTCGTAGTTAAGCGGCCGTGAGCGAGAACGGAGCGCCCCGCTTCCAGATAATTAATTCCCCGCCTTGATTAATCACCTCGCGAATTTTATCGAGCGCCAAGACTGGAAAATTTCGCGCCACGTGGGAATTTCCCACATGTATTCACCGGAAGTCCATCGACCAACCGACGTCGGTGTCGTTGCCGATCTTCGTAATCCAGCTCACGCGTGTTCGAATCGACGCCGCAACCGCAACGTCGAACATAAGCACGCGAAAGCAACCCTCGCGTACGGGGGACACGAATCGGGCCGCGATAAAGGCGTGATTCGACGATAACGATGTCTCGTGAGGCAAGATTTAGCCGAGTGGACGGTGCAAACGAGCCTCCGCTTTAACCGCGAAGATAGTCCGCGAAGGTTGGCGGCCGTAAGCAACCGATCTTCTCCGGGTAGGTACCCAGGCCCGGTCAACCGATCCAGACACTAGCTCGTGCATGCCTTCGGTGCACAATGCGCTTGGTAGTACTGCAGCTGATACAAGTATGTTCGCCGTGCAACCGGAATTTTAATTGGCTATTTGTTTGTCCGCTACACTTCGCGGAGCTGCTATTGTCCGCCCTGCCGCAGGAGAACGACCATCACCTCGCCCCTCCCGTTCTTTGCCTCCCTCGTCACGGCTTCTGCAGACTCCTTCCTTGCTCCTGTGGTCGCTTTTCATCGACATGGCGTATTAATCTAATTTTCTCGAAAAAAAGAGCGTAAAGTCACTTTTTCATTAGCGTTAGGATTGTTAGATTCAATCTCTGAAATTGAAAATGCTTTCTCGAAGTATGAGAGAAGAGGAAGAAGAGGAAGATCGATTAAATTATATATTGCCAAATCTTCAAGTAGTTTAATTTTATAACACATTCATGAGTCTCCATGTCGCGATATTAATTGGTTCCTGACGTTATTTCTCTTGTGCGTATGTGTTATATAGAGTATGTATATATATATAAAATCTATATATATATATATATATATACATATATATATATAGATTTAATTCAGTGCAATGCCCCATTTTTCTCAGTAACGCGCTCTAATAAATTAGGAAGTTATAGGTTTGCCATCCAGTTTAATCAACGGTGCGAGAACCGACACGCATCGGTTGTCCGAAGTCGTACGGACTGCCCGAAGCGGAGCAAGGAACGTTGCTCACGATCAGGACCGGAACCCGACACATTTCATGTGCTCCATAAAGTAATACCTGTTCGAATCAAAGTCCTATCTTTATTTTAGGTCAAACTTAAAGTCAAGCGGCTTAACACATATAACGCGAGTAAGTACTTAAAACAAACACATACATCGCAAAAGAGAAAGGTACCGTAAAAGAAAGGTCATAAACCCGAAATCGGCAGCCCAACAAATAACGTTATCGGTGCATTTGATTAATCGCTCGTTATTTACAATGGCGAGGCCCCGAGATTCATTTCCGCCGCGGTAATTATGGAGCATCCGAATGGGTCGCGGTGAGAGCGAGGTGTTTTTCTTTTCGGAGGTGTGTGAGCGTACGCGCTGCGGCGTCTCTCGTCGGTAATCTCGCCAATGATCACGCACGATATTTTAAAAAATTTGCCAGCTCTCGGCTTTCAATCGAACGCCGGAGATCTCGGGGAACGCGGTCGTAGGAGGTCGGGAACGTACATACATACGTACGTACTTACGTTAGCGCGGCCACGTAAGCACGACCCCCGTGGCTCGCTGAAATATCGCGTGGACGCCAGTTCATTTCGATATTCCTGGCCCTGGGGCTCCGATGAGGCGGACTCCTCTTCGGGATCGGGGCGGCGGAGGAGGCCCGGCAAGAGACCACTCGTTTTATTACATCGCATCGGGAAGGGGCGAGGCCGATGCACAATTGTTTATGCCCGTGTCCCGCCCTATCGGACGCATCGGACACATTCGAACGTACCTACCACCTATACGTCGAGTGTGCTACGTGCTGGTGGTGAACGGACGTCGTGCGAGCGCGCGCGCACGCTGCGTACCGTACCCTCTCGTCCGTCCGTGCCGCACTCCGCTCCTCCTCTTTGTTTCTTCGTTCGGGCTAAGATTATTAATGGCCAGACCGAGGCCCGATACCCCGAAGTGTCAGCCTCGTGACAATGACGAAGCTCGCACCTCGAGTCCACCACCCCCTGCCTTCCCCTGTTGCCCCATCACCGCCGCCTCCTCCTCGCCGATGAGGACGAGTACGAGTGCGTTATCGCGTGTGACTTCGATTGACGCCGTAGGTTATTGCGTTGGAAACGGCATAACGACGCGATTTGCAACACGAGATCGCGCAATCGGCTTTTCATGGGTTGCATGCAGTTCGTGCTATGGTAACCGCGCAAGTTTCTGATTCGTTCCGCATGACTTGGATAATAATGATCATTTTAAGTAACACAGCGGATACTGGCAAAACAAATTTAATGCTCTTTGTAATTGATTGTAATAAAAGATAATTACTTCTTATAAGAATAGCTCTGTAAGATTATGAGATGTTGCAGGAATGAAACGCGAAAGTATTTTCGTTTCATTCGTAATTACAAACACATAATCTTACATACAAATATGAATCTAAAATAGTTTCAATTTCACATTTTTTATACAGAATAGAGATCTTGAGAACTGACTCTATCTTTGATATCCAGATAGAGATAGAAAATATCCTCCGAGGAAAGAACAAGATATGCCCGCCTTAAAATTATAGGGCTGGCAAACATCTGAAGAGAGAATGCATAAGAGGAACTGGCGCAAGAATCCGCTGGCAGATGTTTCCAAATGATATCTATGTATGAGCGAGTGTAATGTTTAGAACGACAATGGTAGCAGGTGCTACTTATCAGATTGTGAGGCGGACTGATTTAAAGACAGATATATAGACCAGAAGAACATGAAAATAAAATGCTTTACTTCCCTTTCAGACGGCGAACTTAATCTCGCATCGGGCCACATCTTCAGGACCTCCCAAGATATATGTCGAGTGAAAGCAAGTATCATCGAGAGAAAGAGAGACGGCGAAATTACTCTGATGTACCATGACCTCGCTTAATTAAACGCGAAGTAACATCTGGTGTACCGCAAAATTGTTGCAAGACGTAAAAGAATTGACTCAATTAAATCTCTTAAATGAAAAACAAGTACGAGTTAGGTGATATCAACAAATACGCTTGTACAAAAACATAAGTTTAACAATCACCTAAAAACAGGGTATCAGTAAACGTTAAGGATTTGGATCTCGAAATTATAAGAACACAATCTTGATATATATTGAGCTTGACATAAGATATTCACGATAAGAGAATTGTGATTATTGATATAAGATACATTTCTTCACATGTTTAGCATACCAAATTAAAACGATGGATTCACCATGTAGCACATTAATGCAAATCAAGCTTCAAGATGCCAAGCGTCTCCAACACACAAGTGCACTGTCGACACATATCGCTCGCTGTGATATCGCACGAAAAATACCAGCTTATAATATAAAACGATATTTCATTCTTTTATTCCTTGGAAGGCGCAAATACGTAAGAAATGCGTAAAAACGAGGAGAATATCCAGGGAACTCGCCTGCGTCGTCCGCAAAGAGAAAAATGCCATTCGACAGTGATTCATATCAAAATCCAAGAGTGCAACGTGTCGCAAGGTCCAAAAAAAAGGAAAGGAGGTGAAAAGATAGTTGGAAGTGTAGTTTCGAGATGAACAAGCGAAGACGAGACCAGAGGGTTACACGGGAAGCAAGCGATAAAATTGCACGAGCGGATACGCGCAGCACGCGGTGCGCTATCTCGACACCACTCGCCGACTCCGCGCAACCTGTCTCCTTTTCTTCGAGTAAGGATATCGTCCGCTTTCTCTGCCGGTCTCGAAGTGGACTCGGAGTGAAGTTTCTTCGGGTCGTTTTCCATCCCTGTCCCGGTCAGCGAGCGCGAATGCGCATGCATCGGAGAGAGAAAATTAATACTCACGCGCGAAGCGCGGGATCGTAAAGCTTCCCCGCGACGCGGTAATTATGTGGAGCCGCGCGCATTATGCACCCTCCGCCACGTTTCGCCCCGGCGAGGCCGCCGTCTGTTTTACGAGCTCCTGCTTGTAATAACAAAATACCGCTGGTACGATGACATGTTGAAAATCATGTCCGCGCTCTCGTAACTCAAGGCCACCGCGTCATCAGCGAGCACATCACTCCTCGTTGCACGTGGTAGTATGGGCTTCGTTGACCCACTTTGATCTCAGTCTGGTCCAGTGTCTCAGTGTCAATATGTCGAATCGGCGCAAAGAAAAGATTACGTTGCACCAACCGCGTTTTATTGTAATACATAATGCCAATGCGTTATGATATTTATAATGGTTTGATCAGATTTTGTTAGATTTTTAATGTTTAGTGATAATGCCACTATTCGGATGTAATATTAATGGAAATCGTTTTTTCATGATTATAATACTTGTAATTTTACGAAAGAATGTTACTACGCGGATACAGATCTGTATACGTATGACCTTTATCGCTAGACATTTAACAAATACTCACGAAGGATTGTCTGCAGTGATGATGTATTAGATAGGAAATTGGAAATTGGGCTTGGCCGTCGTAGCGCCGGGTGTTAATACTCCACGCGATGATCTATCGCCCGATGTTGGCGTGCCCGAAGAGTTTAAATCGTGATTAGGATATGGATGTGGTGAGGGTTGTAACGGTGTGTGACTTCCTGGCCACTGTTAGCAGCCACGTTAAATCACCGTGGAAATGTTTCTTTGTGGACATAGACGAATCGCTCCGGCTATCCGGTAACGAGGCAACGGCGCGCCAACCGTTTTGTAATGTTCGTATGTTAATGACTAAATATGAATCTCGTTACGAAGCGTGCCTAGGCTGATATAAACCATAATGCATCAGGACCGATACTTCACGGGACGCACTTCGCCCAAGGATGCCTCATGAAGACGTTAACGTGATTGGAATTTGGCGTACGTGCCTTTGCAAACAAGCATGCTTCACTTATGCGTGAAAAATGATTTTGCAAATGCTTTGATACTTTTTAACTAGAAGATTCACGAAAATGCCATTATCCATTTAAGCATACGCGCATAAAAGGTTTTAGAAAATGAAATTAATTAAAAAGTATTGAAATTAAGTAGCATATGTACTTGTCTTGTTGATATTCAAATTTTAAAATTAACATACTGACATTGGCTTGTATCATTCCTGTTCACGAAAGCTAAATGCTGCTGACGTCCCATTAGAATTGTTCTCCATTAGCACATAAAATGTTCGTCATCGCTCCGTTTGCTCTCGTATGCAGTTAGCCCACCTTGTACGAACGACCCCATGGACTTTTATTCCCGTCCACAAGAAGCACAACGTTTCGTTCTGCAATTTGCTCACCATCGTGCTCAACTATTCCCTAAGCCACTTTGCATTTATATGAGCGCACCTCGTCCTCCCTCGACGCGAGCATTCTGTACAACGGGACCCACCCGGAGGACTGCGCACACATTTACCTGGCCAGACACACGAAGAGAGGAAGAGAATGGGCTAAAGGGACGAACGGAAGAGGACACGGCACAAGAAGAAGAGAACTTGTTGCATATGCCGGGTGCAATGCAACAACGACGCAAACTGAGTGCAACGTAGAAAGTCCTAAGTCCGCACTGCATAGAAAGAGAGAAAAAGAGAGAGAGAGTGAAGGACGACGGAAGGGCCGAGAAAACTGAGGAAGAATGGCGGCACAGACAAGAATATGAGCACGGACAAGAAGGAGAGACCGCGAGAGAACTCGGAGTAGATGAATTATGTTAAACGCCTGTTTAAATACATGTATGCCTAGGGATACACACAGCGCGCGAGTCAAGGAAGCACCGCGCGCCATTCGTCTTCTCGATTTATATTAAATCGCTTCTCAAATGACCCGACAACGGCTTCAGCCGAACCGCGCCAGTTTGGTGCTCACTCATTGTCTTCGATTTCACGACGAGCACGACAGCATATTTAAGTGTGTCATCTTAAGTGGAATATCTGTTCCACGTAACATGTAGCACCCGTTGCGACAGTTTTCTTTTTTGACAGTTTCCATTTTAAATAATTTGAAATTAATTCGACTATGTATGGGTCATTGCCTCATTCATTGAAAATCTATTATTTTTATTTATTGAATTTAATTCATGAGCTAGGAGAATTTAATCGTGGGAACCCGACGAGCTGTGTAACAACTGCCGATATTGAAGTCAACAATAATGCTCATCAACGATAAAATACAGAAATATCTTGTTCACTTTATACGCGGTGTATAATATCCGAAAATATACAGTAATCCTACTGGGATGCTCCCGCGTGGGTGTCCATAAGCGTTTAAAGGTTACATTCCTAGTGGATGGCATAGCCTTCAAGAAAATTGCAGAATGGTTGCGCATGGCCTTGGGCAATGGTTGTGAACTATGAACCACTCTTGCAACTCCGCGGAACACTGTACAACCTACGTTTCGTACTTTAGGGTCGTGAGGACGCTGTGCACCGTGCACGTAACGCCTGACCGATCGAATTAGCGATAAATACGTGGTATTATCGCCACATTATTACAACATACTTAATATCACACGAAACGCCAAATTTCCATCAAATAAAATGCAGCTGATGCTGTTTGCTCTCCGCTTGAACGTCCGCTCGTTCATCATTTGTCGACAGATCGTAACTCTCGGCTGATACGGTATCCTTCTGGCATTCCAGCGTATCGAGAGCCACGTATTTCTTGATGTAACCCTGAACCCTCTCTTGAACGTGCCTTATGTCGAATCATTCGGCCAGAACTGGCTCGGCAACCGGCTGTATCACAGCCCGGCCGATCATAGCTGATTTACTTTATGACTCGTGCTGAATAGCAACGGTATATAAGATCCGTTCTCATAAGCGATCACCGACACGCCGAGCGCACGGCGATACACGGTCAGGTGTAAACGCGCTTTCGCGCGTTCTCTCCGGGCGACCCTCGCGGAAGAGGAAACCTGAAATGCGATCCTTGAGGAACGAGCTCGCTTGTATCCGTTGGTTTCGCGTGCAGGTGCATGGCCGTGTGATAATACGCATTAAACCGGCGCTTCCGTGTGCAAATTGTTGCCTCGCGCGGAAATCCTTAATCTAGTTCTATTATAGAGACACCGTAAAACAGCACGACGCACGCAGTATGGTCCAGGGTGGCACTCACGCTGAGTGCCATAGGCACGGCCATATGCACGCCGTGCATATACGCACGAAATGCGAGAAGGTCACCGAATCGACTTCACTTCCTGAAACATGCGCGATAAATCAAGATTAACATCGTGAGTCCGTTTGGTGCTTCGCGGTCGAACTAGGAACGAAACGCTGAACGCGATATCGGGCCACCATTACCTGTTCTATTAGGCGGATACTTCTCTCCAGGTCTTATCTAGATATATATGTATATACAGACGTGGCTTCTAGTAGATACTAATCAACGGCACTCAGCAATGCCGATTCACGCAATCCGTCTCCGACAAATCACGCGCGGGTTACAGCGGGTAACAGGAGAGCGAGAGCCACGCGGGAAGAGGGATAATAAATAGACCTCGATGTTCGCGCTGAGGTTCGCCGGTGTACGTATGTAACGAGGTGGCCCATTATCTCCCAGATATCGTTGGTCAGGCAAATAGACGATAAATATTAATTGGAATCGGCGAGATAAAACAGATGGATTCCCTCTTGCCACCGGTGTGTGTGCGCGCTGGTCACGCGCCTCGGAGGGGCGACGAAGGGCACGAGGGCCACGAACGCCGAGAGGATCGTGGGTTGAATCGCGCGGATGACGAAGAGGGAAGACGAGGCGATGGGATCCGCGCGCGGATTCGAAGCAGAGAAGAAAGAGAAGGAAAGGGATGAAGGACCGCGCAAGAGAGAACGGAAGAGAAGAGAACTGCCGGTCTGGCAGAACGGTGCAGCGACGCGCGGCCCCGGCTGGTGATTTATATAGAATCATATCTCCATCTGAATGTCTTCATTTTTAACGCACGGCCGCGCGCAATGGTCTCTCCGCACTCCGGCGGCTTCGTTTCGGCTCCTCATCTTTGCGCCCCCTCACCGATCTCTCGGCGTGCTTCCGTCTCGCTCCGTTGTACTCGCTCGTGAAGGAATAATGGAGAGAAGGGCGAGTGTGCTCGCGAACGCACTCCGCGGTGTCGGACGCATCTCTCCGATGCTTCCCCGGTGGTCCATACAGCTTAATTTCTCCATGCGCGCCCTTCTTCTCACTCTTTGACCGAGAAGACGTGCACCGGATTCCCGGGTCACGTCACGTGTAGGTGCGACCGTGTTCGGGATGCCCGACATGGTCGAGGAAACGCCTGCGAGGGTCTGAACGCGGGCATGATGATCTGGTAATTTTGTTACGGAGTGCCGCATCGATCGACCGACAACCGGCCGATACGCTCGCACCGGTCGATTTCGTTCCGTTCGCGCGTGCATAATCGAAGAAGCCCGGTTTTCGGCGCACCGCCGAGTTCAGCCTGTTGTAAAAGGAAGTCGAGCACTTCCTGATTGTCGCGGTTGGGCGAATCTGAGGGTGAAAAAAGGGCGGATGATAGAGAAATAAATGTCTGTCTGTCAGCAACTCAAAATAGTCGATATCTTCTTCTTTTATAATTATATTCTCCCAGAAAAATGAGGAAAAGAGAAGAATGATATTATCGATGAAGAAAATGTAATGCTGTTGTTAAGAATCCACTTTCTGGTCTGACGTCTTTCAGGCCTTAACGGAACGTGAATTAAATACGCGCGATAACACAGTATGATCCATAAAATAAAGTAACTACGAAGTAAAACTAAGAATTATTACACGTTGCGCGATGTAAGCACGTGTGTTCTTTAATATGCCGGACACTTCAAAGAAACTTTGCTTTAATCTCTCTCTCTTTCTCCATGTATATATGAGCGTTTGGGTATCGCGCGCATAAGTAACGCGCGAGAGAGAGACTACATTTTTCCGTGATTCGTCAGCTTTTCGTCGAACTGTGGGACTCGGACGTACACGTATATCTCCACACGAGAGAAACCAGCGAAGGGATCTATCGCGCGCGGCTCGTAATTATTCATCGATATCTACGGTGCGAGCGTACACAGCGTGAAGCACGATTATAGAAGTGCGAGTATGGAAGCGCGATTACGGGGAGACGTGTACACGACGTTTCCAGGGGAAATCGCGAGACGCGATATTAGACAGCGAGCCGCGATAACGTAATAGCGCTCGCTTAGGACGCGATTTGTACGCGCCTTGTAAGCGATGATCATTACGAATGGTAATCGTTACGGGAATTCATGGCTGGCTCGACGGCCGAGCCGGCATGAATAATCCAGCGCCGCCTTATTCGCGTGCGTTATTCGCTACCAAACGTCACCGTGGTACCCGACGCGGCGCATGCTCGAGAACAAAACGAGAAGCGCGGCCGAAGCGAGACAATCCATTAAACAGTCGCGAGGTGGTCCGCCTCCGAGTCCTCCGGACGACGATGACGAGGATGACGAAGTACCCGCGCCTCAAGGTGACACGGGCTACCATGGGGAAGGGTTCACGACATCCGCGCGCCTCTTCATGGCCCGTATACCCGAGGAGTTGCTTGTAACGGGGCCCTGAAACGTCGGCGCGCCACGCCGGGCCCGTGACGACTTTCTTTCGTACGATGACCGGCGATTCACCGAGGACCCCGTCTGCGTGATGCTGATGATCTGCCGTCTCCGACACTCCCCCGCAATCGCGGGGATGCGCTTCTAATGCCTGCGATCTGATCGACGGGGAGAAACACGCACCCCCCCCCCCCCCAAGACTGCCGATGATTGAACGGATGAGAATAATGCATCGACGCGTCGTAGAAATGTCGACAGAAAAATGCTGGAGGGTTCGTGTTATGTGACACGGCTGATTCGTACGTTGGAGCCTGATAAAACCCTCTTGATATCAATGACACCGATGAACAGTCGACTGAAGAATGAATGGAGGTAGTCATCTTGTAGCCGGAGAAACAGGATAAATGCGCTGTCGAATATTCTGCAATGGAAATATCTGCTTGAAAATAGTAAATCAATAATCGTCGGTAATTGCATGGAGTTATTGATTTAATCATCAGAAGCAGTTATATTTATGGCTCAATAGTTTGCTAATAACAGCGAATTACCCGTTGAACTTTTCACGAATTTTTCTGGAGCGGAATGGCCGATAAATTTTCCTAAACAGAAACAGCGAGAATATATCATCTCAAACTGACTTTAACTGACAATGAGGGGAGAACAAAAAGTCCGTCACTCAATATGGACGCATACGCACAACATGACAGGGTTCGATAATCGATTCGCGTTCTTCATAACGGCAAGAACAGGTGCAATTAAACTTTGCACTCGAGGAAGGCGAAGGGAATTCGCTCGAGCCGCATACGAATGAGAGGCTCTCCTCGTCCTCCTCGTCATTCTCGCGCCATCCTCCTCCAACCCTTAACTCGTCGTCGTGATATCACGTGGCCGGCAATAACGCATCTCGAAACGGCGACGGTAAGGTGCAGAACTCGGGGCCGTTGACTGCACGGGGCTGCAGTTTTGCTTTACGACGCGGTTGAGTGACATTTAATGCTGCACGGCGCCCTTTAGCTCCTTTACCGCCCGTGAGTGCTTTGCCCTGGGTCGCACCGAGGACCATCGAGTAATTCCCCATGGATTTCGCCATAAGTCTTTAGTTCACGTCGTTTCCTCGTCGCGATTGTCTCAATGGTAATACCGAGAGCCGACAAAATCGCACCGGGGAACCGTGAAATGTTACTTTGAGCTGATCGCTCCACTTCCTGTTGTTTTGTTCTGATGCCCAGACTTAGATTTTTGTACGTTTCTCAAGAACGTCGCATATTCATGTAATTCTTATCAATTTTTCCCCTCACTGAGACGTTAACGTTGACAATATTGAGTGATCGCATAAACGATTCAAGCAATTTAAGTTAAGGTCGCATAAAATTATCGTTTACGTGATGAAACTCTTTCAAGCAGATCATCGGCATGCAACAGGTGCAAATCGAGATTTGCGGCGCATCCCACAGAAGGGCGCTAAATTGCATTGCATCTGGCATACCGCGGCGGGGAAAGCTGCATTCTCGCAATAGAATGATTTCGCGCGTGACATGAAATACAACCACGCCTCTGCGGGTTATTGCGCGCGCGATTTCTCGCGCCTTCAGGTCGCTATTACCGGTCGGTGGATTTTTCCTCGAAGACGACGGGTATCGGCGCGCGAGCGATGCCTAAGCAAGCGCGCAATAAAGCAGCCCCCGAGCGCGATTAACGTGCTAGAGACGGAAGGGAGAAACGAATCGAACGTGGAGAAACAATAAACGATTTAACGCGCGAACGCGGAACGCCGTTCCGTTCTCCTCCTGGTACGCTCGTTCCGAAAGGGACACCACGCCCGTACGGAGCGGACATTTACGGCATTGTGAACGACACGGTGAACATCGGACGGGAACGTCGCGAACACGACCGATACTGCGATCGCCATACTCTCACGAAATACCGAGGAGTTCCGGTCGCGTTTTATGTCTCGCCGAGATGCAGGTATCGGAAAGAGCTAACCGCCGCGTCGCGAAGCATATTTTCCGCACCTGACGTCCACCCGTAAAGTATCCCCGGACGCGGTCGGTACCGAGCGTTTATTAAGGACGATCCGAGATTATTTATTCGACGATTAGGAGCGCGAGCGCGCACGCATGCACGTGGAATGCGTCGCGACGTAGACTTTATATTGGAGTTTGCAAGATGTGTTAGAATTCTAAAAGTCGTTTCGCGCTGTCGAATTTGGGGATGTAAAATGATACAGCGCGTATATCTATCTTAATTTCGACTTTTTGAGTTTCTTTGATTCAGGACTGGAAGAAAGCCTGACTCACCTCGGGACGGGGCTGTCATAGAAGATTTCCGGAGAAACGCTCGCAGCGGCAGATCGTGAAATCGTTAAACGCGGTTTACGTAGGATCGGCGGAGATGTCTTGGCCGTTACGAGCTAAACGTCCAGCTCGCACGGGAGGTTGTCAAGAAGAGAGGCCGCGCCGGAGAACTCCGCAACGCTCGCCATCGAAACATCCACTTCCGGACAATTTATACCTAGTCAACTCGATTTCACGGTACGCGCCGCGCGCAACCGGCGCGGCTTTTTTCCATTCCACGCGCGGCCTAAGTACTCGTGCAAGGTGTACGGGCACGAAATGCGTCATAGGGTCTCCCCAGCCAATGAATATATTGACCTACGCGAAAGTCGATCCTCTCTCGCAGCGACGGTCCTCCGGCTTTGAGTCCCCTTTCGTCGCTTAAACGGCTGCCCTCCGACTCGCGTAATTCGCACTTTCGCACTCGCCCGAAGCGAATGCCATTCCTCTTCCTCGTCCTGCACCATAATTGGCGAACGTGGTATCTTTGCGCGCTAATGCATTTCCACGGCTTGTCGGGAAGACATCGCGAACAATACGTGGGTCGTGGGTTGTCTCCGCGATGGTCAAGATCGTTGCCGGGCACCGAGCGGAAACTTCGCGCGTTAGTTACATCTTCTCGTGACGCATCTTGCACACGTGTTGCTCGTTTTATCGATACCGCATCGCGAGGCAATCGAAATCGATTTTAATTATGACGACGTCTACGGCGCTTTAAACTCGCGTGTTCTCGCGATACCGCGCGTTGAATTATCGGACGTTTATGAGCGTAACCGTTATTCGATTTCATGCTAGCGACGAGCAGTAATCGCGAATGCGACGCTGAAAATTTGTTGCCTCGCCGTACCTATCGGCTGTCCCTAACGTCTACGTCATGGATAACGTCTAAGTGTATCCTTCGATGCAAAGACAAATATGGCTAGACATCCACGTCATGCGGCGTGGCCACGGCTATCTGCATGGTGAGAAAGGTGAGTCGCCGCACAAACCAAATCCGAACTGTGCGTAAACAAATTTTCCACGGTGTAGCTTACATTGCTTAAGCACATGACATTTTATTTAAAAAAAATTTCATGCGTTACATTATTTTAATGTGACCTCATACACTTGTTATTCGGTCCTAGAGTCTTTGGTACATCTTTCAGTGGCTGAACGTATATTTCGGCTGACAACACAAGATCATTTCCACGTACGTACTCAATGTAACGTCAGGCGTAAACCGCGCGTCCACGGCGAGCAGTATTGCTCACAGCGATTGCTGGAAAGTTACGTAGACAGCCAGAATGAGCTACTCGAATCGCAACTCTGCATCCTGTCTATCTCCCTCTTTCTCTCGCACTTTCCCGTTCTCTCTTCTACTATTCTCCGCTTCCATCCTGCAGCACGTCCGCGTCGGCGTTTTTCGCGGTGCATATAAGCCTCGCCCCGCGGATAACTCATAAAGCAGACTTGTTTATTTTATTGAGGCCCTTTTGTCGAGCCGCCTGCCTGCTTGGGTCGCCGCCTCCTAGGGCCCCGCGCTCGTGTCTGACTGAGTAACGACATTTTCGAAATATGTACGTCCTCGTCGTTTTTTTTTCAGGGCGAGACGGAGCACCACCACCAAGGCACGCCGACGGAAATCCTCGAGAACGGATCGCGACGGGCCCTGGAGTATAGGAGTAGACCTGTTGCACCTGCAGCCTAACAAGGGAATCCGTGGAATTCCACGATCCCCGAGGCCGACGCGCGTACGTCGGCACGATGGATGTAAAGCGAGACTTTTATACGGCACAACCGACACCGCCGTGGACCGCCATTCGCTCGATTCGTTTACAGCACGACTGGTGTCTCGAAACGAGCATTTAGGCGCGCGTTCAGATTGTGAGCTCCGTAAGTGAGGAGATATCTGGGCATATAAATAAGAAATAAAAATTAAGTGATGTAGTCAGTTAGCGTGTCAATAGCTTTCGCATTATCCGCGTCGCGACTGCGACGGCAATGAGTTCCGTGCGATATCTTTATAAGTAATTCCTTATAAATCTCGCCGTTTACTCGTACCTTGGTGGCTGTAAACTTTCGATGATGAACATTATCGTACAATCTATCCTTTGGTGGCGAAACAAGTCTATTGGAAAAATGTGAAGGAACGCCACATTTATTTTAATGAGTGATAAAGTTGATGCACAACTTTTCGAAATAATTTTATCATCAAGGAGATACTCGTCGTGTCGTTGCGGTATATCTTGTAGATTTAGGCACTTGCAAGTATACTGCACATGATAATAAAACACAATTACACTGTATCATTAAAGAGTATAATAAAAGATGGAATAAAAATTCATTGGAGATTCTCCGATGCGTTTGAAGCACCCAATAAAGCGTGAAGAAAGTTTTCTTCGAAATGAGAGTTTAGAGTATTCGAGAGAATTAAGGAAATAGTATCTTCATGGTAAAGTAGATAAATTAAGAGCGGCACTAGTTGGCTAGCTCGTTTATTTTCCGCGCTGTAACAAACGGTTCGAAGGCCTAAATAAACGGTGTCGGCGTGGTCTCCATCTAATACGGATGATCGGATGTCGCTGTTCGAAGAGCCGACCACCGTGCAGAACAAGCAGCCGTTCTGTACAGCTGTGGAAATAGTGTCCACCGGGTGGACAAGGTGAAATCCCCGAGATAAGGTAAAATACGGACCCGGATAATCTAACACGAGCCTTCTCGGATTCCGATGGTTTAATTTCAATCGCTCGTCGTTCAATGGCTGGTCACCATAGCTCACGCAGTGCTCGAAGTGCGCCAGCGAGTAATAGTATCCTATAACTGTACGGTGAAGGATTTTAACTGTTAATTGAACAATCTCATTGTCAGCGATATAGGTTTGCGTAAAGAATGGATACAACTCCGCAATAAGATCTGATATTGCGCATAAATTCCGTATTATAATTCGAGCTCACACGTAAGCATATATCTCTCGCATTACCGAGACCTACTGGACGCGAATGACCGATAGTAAGCCATTTCTTTCCATGTGACGTTGATATACTTTCTACGGACGCAGTTGCGTGTGAGAAGAAAAATAGTTTAACGTGACCAGCCGGCGTAACACCAGCGATGTAGGTACATTGATGAATGTGACTGCTGGATCTGATAACGCTTTCTTTAACTACCACACGAGCGTTGGGTAATCCAACGGTAGTATAAGATTATACAATAATAGCAATGAGACACCTGTAAATTCCTGTCGCATTAAAGTTTGTATTATAAATAATACACGCATACACAATCGTACGCAAAGTCGTGTAAAGATCACTTCCAAGTGATATCGAGATCAAGGTAGAAATTCGCGTTGTTGCGTCGAGATATTTCCGATTATCCATGAGTGCCTCCAGCTTGATAGCAGTTAACCGCCCGTTGCAGGGGAAGATGCAGGCTACCGCGGAGTCGGATTCAGTTACAGAGAGTTACTTTGTAACGTGTAGGTGGTGTCACGAATACCACCGATACCTGTAATCACAGTGGCGTGGCTCGCTGTGCCCCGTGCCGGCCTATAATAGCCCTAATATAAGGAGTGAATAGGCCTCATCGCTTGCATAACCGCTCCCCGGGCCTTTTCTCCTCCGCACAGATATGCTCCCATAACTCGTTGCTTCTTCTCTATCATCTCGAGTTTTGGTCTTCCTCTCGCCTCGTGTACACTCGATCCGTACGAATCGGCCGCAACCACCCGGCGCTTCATCTCGATCTCCTCTCTTTCTCCCCTTGTCCTCCACGTCCTTCCTTTCTTCGGGCGTTTCTTTTTCTCCCTTTTTCTCCCTTTCTCCTCCTTCGTCCCCTCGTCCCCTTCACCTCGGCCTCGTACATTTTCCCGTCGCACTCGCGGCAACGTATCCCGCGTCATTCGCCGCCGGGTAAGAGTGCGAGAGAGATCGTATATAGTTAGGTCGATTGTTCGATGCGGCCCGCGGATCGCGCGCCATTGTCGGGCCGCGCATTTTTGTTTCTCGTAATGAACTATTGATCGCGAACTGGCGATCCTTTCACGCCGCGGCATTGCGGTTGCCACGAGTATTGCGGCGGTGGTGTGCGGCGGGGTACCCGACCGATGGTTAAGGCCATCGACAACCACCGTGGGGCCCTTCAATGGCAAGAAGGCAATGGCAGGGAGGGCAGAAAGAAAGCGCGTATGAGAGTGGGCGCGTACATTCACGGATCATTACGCGACAGTGACGAATTATAACGACGCGGCCGGTAATGCGTCTCCGTGTACCAACGGCCTGCGTTTTTGCTGCCGGAGAGTAGCGGAGATCGATAGGAGATCGAGCGGAGAAAGAACGACACGGGAGGAAGGATGGCGGGAGCGGGAGGGAAGAGAGAAAGAGGGTGCGCGAAGGGGAGAGAGTAGGAAGGAAAGAAGAAAGGCGGCCGCCACGGTAGTGCATCCTGCCTCGTAAACCTGTTTCTCTTTTCGCCGCCCGGGAAGCGCTCTTATTTACGAGGGCTTCGCGTGCCGCCGGATTTCGGATTCACCTGCGGCGTCGCGAGGCGAAAAATCAGATGGCCACGTTATTTACGGCGGCGAGATTCCGCGTACGCGATCTAAATAATGTGCACCCTCGGCGCTCTCGTTTAAAGCACCCCTGGAAAGTCTCCGTATTACGAAGTCGACCTTGGTAATTTGCTACCAAAGAACATGACGAGGTGATAAATATCGACGGCAAGGTGTACGCAACGCCCATGCTTATCGCTCGGAAGGGCGCATTTTGCGTGTGATAATGTAGTGCTCAGAGTCGATCGAATCGATAAGCACCACCGTGGAAGGTAAAAGAGCTGATAACGGAGGGCGATATCGTAATACCCGAAATTTGCGACATTCTGGATGTACAGCATTATCACGTTGTAAGAACTAAATCATCATTCGAGAGATCAGCCGTTCCAAAAAGTTATTCGCAGCATTCAAAATCGTCGACGTCCCACTTTCCACTAATTCCACCGAGCGCGTTGCTTCTTCTATTATAGTTTCATCCGACCCCACTTCCCTACTCGCTCTTTCAAGTTGATCCACCCGCCGCAAAGTAACCGCGAGGTTACGTGATCGATCGCAGCCGGGGTCGCAGACGGTCATAAATTATCATTGCTTACCCGTTGTTCGACAAGGTTCCCACGTCGTAATGAGACCTACTACCCCTCGCGCACAACCGGACTCTCTCTTTCTACCTCTCCCATCCGCCCTGGTGCTCTCCATTCTGGCCTCGTGTGCTTTTTCTAGCTTTTTCAACTCGTGTTACGACGATTTCCTTCTAGTGCTAGACTCCGGCAGCGGTTGCTGAAACGAGCGGTAATATATTACCCGGTGATCCGATCGTTCCTGTCATTTGCACCGGACGGCTCTGGGATTAATTAGCTTGACCGATACTTCGAGATCTCGTTCGGACGACTTCCATCGCTCGGTACTTTCTTCTTCTTGCAGGACCCGCCCCGCTGTCACTCTCGTCTCTCACCACCCCTTCTTCTTCTTCTTTTTCTTCTTCCTCTTCTTATCCTCTGCTCATGTGCTCCTGCGTTTCCTTCGTCTCCTCCTCCTCTGTATGCTTTTTCTCGCTTCGCCGGTACTCTCGCCGTGGTTTCTTCCACGCACGACGAGCTGCTCCGACCTCGTCCAGACATATCGAAACGTCGGCGCGGTGGAACGCGCGTGCCTGATCGTCGTTTAGATCCGCCGTCGATTCCCCTCGTCGGCAACGACGAAGCCGCTGTACCGTTTCTGCACCGATGACAAAGAGAGGAGCGAGACGATGGAAACCGAGACGCTCGTAACTCAGTTTACTTGCGATCGTGGCGGCGTGATTTGCGACCGGCCGGCACACAGACTGCGAACGAGCGTATATCGGAGGATCTACGTAGCGAATGATGCGCTCCGCCGATTGTCTGACGTAGCACGAGGTCTTCACAAAGTATCGAACGACCGATACCTTCCTGGAGATTCATTTCTTGAAACGTCTCTGGCATCTCGATTCAATTTCAGATCAATTTTGTTTGAGGGTAAAGTGAGAGTGCAGAGATTTTCAACATCTTCCGGAGATCTTCGCAATTTATAAAATCATATTTATCTGATGTATAAAATATATTGTGTGATTATAGCAACATGTTATTTCAATAATACAT
Organism: Ooceraea biroi; assembly: GCF_003672135.1. Taxonomy (NCBI): domain Eukaryota; kingdom Metazoa; phylum Arthropoda; class Insecta; order Hymenoptera; family Formicidae; genus Ooceraea; species Ooceraea biroi. Next base: position 8,920,021 of record NC_039506.1, read on the forward strand.
GTCCACTACCTTCATACATAAACTTTCTTTTCTGAAGATATATTTGAAAACCAAATGTAAATGTAAATTGTATGTTTTGGAGGTCGAAGACCATTGACGATTCCTAACTGTCTAGCAGTAAGATGGAGAATTTATTTGCACAGCTTTGTACCATTCACCTTCATGGTGTTTCCTCGTTTCTTCGCTGTACTTTCCGACCGCAACGTCGACTCTCACGCCGTCGCTGAATAATCGCGATTCCGCTTGTCGCACGTACCTCCGGCGTGCAGAGAGCCGCAATTGGTAGAGATCTCGTATAACAACGGACCGCCGCTATCCCTTTCGGCTGCCAGGATTCAAGGGGGTCTCGGCGACAAACGCACCGGCTCAAGTTACCGGCTCCCGAGCCGTTAATTCGTCTCGATCGAGTGCCTAGATAAATCGACACGTCCTCTCGGGGACGCGCTCGAGCGTGGCGCTGGCCGAGAAGAAGATTGGCCTCTTCCTTGCGCCCCTTGGACATCCTCCTCCTCTTCGCACCTCCCCACACTCCTTGTTCAACCCGAACAGTGAACGCGAGCTGTACAGATGGCGGATAAGCCATCTTCTTGATATCCGGCTAATGTCGAAGATAAATAACAATTATTTTATAATTAAACGAGCGAACGCGTAGGCAGTAAATACACGTCCGCCGTCGCCGGAATAGGAACACTCCTCAACGCGGGGGAACGGCTCCCTGCAATCTGACACCGTCCGTTGCCGCTCATTCATAAGACGCGAAACCGGCATCGATCAACCTCGCCTTGACTGAGTCAGAAGTTGGATACGCGGGATCGAACCGAGTGAAACGTCGCCGGTATTTCTACACTCGACCGATCTAATCGTGGAGATGACCAGGAAAAATAAAACGACGTTCCTGGCACGTAATTCTAACATATTTTTGTTACTGGACGGTCAGAGAGTCGCCGCGCCCGTCGATTTGACAGAGTATTATTGTAACGATAAGTAATGAATTTTTCCTGGGCTTTATAATTACCAAGAGAAAGAGGGAACATACGCAGATGCATGTTTACCCGATATCTCCACGATCTCTCGTGTTGCACCTTGCACGCCCTTAGAATCTTAATAAGCAACTATCAAGCACACACATTAGTGGCCGCGCATTAGAGGACTATAATCGAAAAGGATCCCGGTACTTCGATATACTTGGAGAACGTAACGAGAGTCGAGAACACTACCTCGTGTAGTTTATAAACGCGTTTCCGGTATACACGGTCGACCGGATGGTAGGATTCGTTAACAGGTTCGACCAAGAATCGATTCGGTGTCACAGTGAACACTCTTTTCTTTCTCTCCTCCTTCTTCTCCTTCGAGGATGCCCGCGACGAGCATTCACGTAAAATAAGACTCGACGAGGTCATAAAGCGGCTCTCCCGCCGTAAGTTATGTCCAGTACGCACGCATAAAGCCATTATATACCTTATACCGTCCTGTAATACGCCATAAAATCCCGCGTTATATATCTAGGTGCGATATCATCTGGGTTAGAAGCACCCGTAGAGCGTGCACAGTTAAGTCTTCCCCCTGTGCCTTCACCACGACGGTCAGCATCGCAATGGTAGTAGTGGAATGACCTTCCTCGCGCTGAACACGTCGTAGAAGTACGTTCTTACCACCGCTGTCTCTTTTAACTCGATCAGACCGGCCATTATTTTCACCCTCCGCGGTGATACGCTCCCGCGGAGGGCGCATTCCTCTCGAACCGTTCGTCTAACATTGCAACGTGATGCCTTGCAACGATCCACTACGTCGTTCGACATGGATGCACCAAAAAGCTTCGGTTAAAATCTCTCTCGCTCTCTGTTATCAGATTAATACAAGTCTAAGAGTCCTAGACACAAAGACCGGCTAGAAGGCCAGAAAATAATTAAGCAAAATCTTGAGATTTTGAGTTCAACGGTTTGGACGATTCCAATTATTATTAATAATTTGATGCATGCAGATAAGAAACTGGGAATTTTGTTGGAGTATAAGTTTCTGTATACTTTGATTTATACACTCACTACACTCACTACTGCGCGCACTCTTTTCTCTTCCTCCCTTTAACTTCGTTTATCGCTACCATTTATGTAAATACAGCAGACGATATGGAGTGACTCATGCGGATTCGCTCACCTGGCATAAATTACGCATGAAGAATGGTCGTTGAAAAGGATACCAACCGGATCAGCAGGCGCAACCCCCCATCATATTTTTCATTTATCAACGGAACTTCTCTCGTGTGGATTCAGTTACTTTCTGGACGTTCGCGTGCACGCTCACGAGACAGCTGCTTCCGAATGATATGGCATACGTATCAGCGCCTCTCCGCCATGGTGAGGCACGACAGGGCGCGAAGATAGCGCAGGAGGTGTAACATTACAGAACTCTCATGTGTCGCCGAGTTTACGGGATACGGAAGCCACGTAGCCGCCAGCTACTGAAACCTCCCCGCGTATTTTCGCCGTCACGATGCACCGCAATAATACCCGTCTCCCATCAGGCATTGAAAACCGGTAACGCGGATTAAAATTTTTATCAAGGCTACATATTTCTCAAGTATTCTCCTGTCAATAAATCGAAGAGGATTGGCGCCGGAACTCCCTTGAGCAAATGTCGTTCTTGGAATCTGCCATGAATAAACCTACTCCATGAAAAATATTACTGAATCGATATATTTATGTCTAACTCTACATAATTCTAGGTGTATATTACAATCAACTTCAATCTTCGTTAAGCGAAACGCAATTTACATCAACAAATACTTAAAATTACATCATAGGCTTCTAATCTATGATTATCTTTCGGATGGTCGACTTTTGGGCAATGTCGGTGCACTGCTACGGGTACGTGTGTGTTCTTACGTGAAGTGAAGTGTACGATTATACCGTATAACATGACTCGATGAGCCTCCCACTGCGTCCGGGTATCACCACGACCACGAGTGCAACGTGGAGCGTCGCATCTCGGTTGTGTTTACACGTGCATTGCCACGCGCGGATCCCGGGCTTTGAATAGGGTGGATGGTTGATCGCCAACGAGCCGGAGAATACGTATTCCTCTCTCATGTACGTGTGTGTTCCTGGGAGACGTACAGTAATCACTCGTCGGCTGCGTAGACCACCGTGAGTCGCGATGTACACTGTACGTCCTAGACGAGCCTGCAGGCGATACGAACCTTATCAGGGACCAGTGTGTGTGTTGCATATAACTGTCCGGTTATAAGTAAATAGTGTATTAATTTACAGGATTATTGCGGTTCAATCTGTGATTCCCAAGATATGTTACTCCATTAGCAAAACGGATGGTTACCGCTCGTGCACCATGTCATATGTGGATGTACACCTGTACACCGTCTGCGTGCATATATCTCTCGTTGATGTGCTTCATATTGGGTTGCAAAAAAATGCATATGACGTGCCTCAAGTTTCCACAAATGAGAAAAATAGAACAACTTCCAGAGAAAAGACCGAATAAATTTCGCTCTGCTTAATTCTATCAACGATATTAATTACTACGTATCAAGAGTGTGCGATATTTTTGTATAAACAAGTTTGCATCACGGACAGCGTGAAAAGTCGACTTCCTTGTTGCACCATTGATTATTTGATTTTCATGCTCTCGGGCAAGCAATTGCGGTGAGAGCACCGTTGCGTTGTTTAATTTGTAATAACATCGCTATGTATACGTTGCGTTGGTCCGTCGATCGTGCACGCAACCGGAGATGTAAATCCACGTATACATGCATGAAGATCCGAGTAATTATGGATGACAGTTGTTCATTAACTACTCATTAACAGGCGAAGCGTGCGCGCGCGCACTACGAAAATATGTAATTACTGCCTTTTCCACGGTTATTACGATCCCACATGGACTTCTAAGATGCTCAATGCTGTATGCAGTGATGTATGTTTTCAAGGATATTACTGTGGGCGCTAATGTACGACGGTGACCCGTTAGTGCGACTTATAATAACTCGTTAGGGCAAGCTTTACCGCATGCGCTCGTGCGCATTCAAAAGTGATGCGGCCGCAAACAGCGCCGATAATTTTCTTATGATTCAGCGCACACACATACACATACACACACGCATTACTTCTCATGAAATATAAATATTAACGGCGGGATTACAGCTCGCAATTTATACTTGTACGCCTAATACCCGTGACTAACAATGAGAGGAGCGACGAAAGAATTTTTCGTTATGAAATGGCAATCGCGCATTACCTTCACCTTTGCTATGTTGCGTCAGCAGAATCAACAAAATTACTGAACATACCGTATACGCCAAAGTTACGTATAAAGTATCATGAAAGGCAAAATTCCTCACGTGCGTTCTACAATCTATCCACCATAATATCATTGTGTAATACTGATCATTTGTGATTGCAAACTCGATAGTAGCGCAACTATTCAGTCGTACACATCCGCTAACGTTGCCCAACGTTGCTCAATGCTACCTAACAAGCCGCACGTCGTGACACTCGGATGTACGGCGACCGTTTCCGTTTGTGCTACCTTGCTTAGGCCGGGTAGTGACAATAAATGCATGCGGCGTCCGCGCTGCCGGCCGCTGGATTTACCTTCGCACCCTGGCAAACGCGGGGGTCAGAGATAGAGGCACGTGGTTGATTGCGAACAAGCGGAAACGTATAGTTGCATCGTGAATAGTACATGTCGCCGCGGCGTGTAGCGATCGCTCACGGTGGGCCGCGAGGAGACCAACCGCGCGTATGACGAGCGGACGAGCGGACGATCCTCCGGAATTTCTCCGCGTCGATGCGTCGCGCGACGTTTCGCGCGCGCGGACAAATTGCCCGATCTATCATACGCCCGGGCTGCGAGGCTAATCCAATTTGTATGCGGCGCGATAGCCCAGCGGGACACCACGTCCATTGACGTGACACTTGTATCGCTGGAACGCGACGTCTCGCCGTTGACGAATGGAGAAGCGTGACACCGACTGGAAGCTCGCGTTGCGGAGAGCAGGACGCGACTATGTGTTTTAGATCTGTTTGGGGCATGCTGAGCGAGCTGCAGGAATATAATGTGATCGTATTACATGAGCGGCTATCAGTTTAACTATGGTTCGGAAGATGCAGAGAGATGAGGGAGAAATCGGATATATAAAAATAAGGGTGACTTTTTCTAAATTTTTTGAAGCTTCTGCAGGACAGAGAAGATTGTAAAATGGAGTGTGATGATACTGTGTGCGTGATGATGATCTACTGGAAAAATTTCGCGCGTGTCATCATAGAAGCTGTCATCGTGAAATCCACGTGAGATATTCCTTCTGCATTGGACATGTTTGGATAACGTTACGGCAAGGCTCATGGAGTGTCCGAAGACTAGTGGTAACTATCCGTAGAATCGATTCACTCATGTTTACCTACGGTGCGCCGATACGTTCATTAGAGACTTCCAACGAGCCTGAGTCATTAATATTCATTTGAGGACCCTTTCTAGGCTACAGCCCACGATTCGGCCGACGAAGATTGTTCGATCTCTCCGCGCCGACCGTTATGACTCGAGATACTACCGAATCTCCAGTTAGTTCATTAATATCAAATCGCACCGGTCTTTGTCAACAGTTCAATAAATTTCTGGGCACTGTCAGTCGAAACACTGGCGAGATTTCTCAGGCGCACCGGCAGACTACCTTGATTTCAAGATCGCGAACTGGATGTAGGTGTTGCTCGTGTACGCGTCGCGAGGAATCCAGGATACATATATAACTCGGCGAGACGCAGTACAATAAAGCCACCGTGCGCTGGAACCATCGCGGGACAGAGGAGCCATGTATGGTAAACGATGGTGTGGCAGCCAAGTACTTTGCTTCAGCAAACCCCCCATAGAGAAAGAAGGAAAGCCGGAGAATCCAGGCAGCAAAGGGAAAGACGGAGCGAGACCGAGAAAGAGAGAGAAGAGAAAAAAAGAAGCATGCGATGCTGCAACGAACAAAGCGCAATCGAACCTACCCGACGTAGAACACCCGAGTCATCCTCGACTTAATAGCTAATTATTAATTAATTAAGAGAGCCGACGCTCCGATTCCGGCGCAACACTCGGCCGCGTCGCCAACGGTTTGTGGATTCCTTTTACAGAAAATTTGCATCTCATGAACATTATCGAGTCGTTATAAGGCGGGACGCATGCAACAATGTATTACGTCGGGCGAGCGGCCGCCCGTGTGCCGTAATGAGTTTTTCGATGCATCCTACGCAATAAAGCAAGATGGATGGTACGTTCCCCGATCACGGGACCTTGACACGGGGACTTAATCGCCACGCAAATGGAATCGTTAAATTAATTCTTCGGATACACGTTAATGCGGCGAATATACGTGAAACGCCGGCGCAGAACGAGGCGAAGCGGATATTACGCGAGTCTTTACACAATCGTGCGCGATTGCTCCAGATTACGACATGGTGTTCACGTGTCACGACATGGCCCGTATCCGAGCCACGCATTCATCATAGATCTCGGTGTCTTATTTATCTATGATGTATGGAACTAAACACGCCAGATTAACGTCCATATTTCTCTCCACACACAAGTTGCTCTAAAGGATCACGAACAAACTGTATAATAAAAGTTAAGATTGTTATTAAGATCAGTAGAATTATTGCAAGGCGCATGCGAGTGCAAATTTTATATCTCGATTTTCTATTATAAAATTTTCTTCTTTCACTTAAGAACTTTCTTCGTTAAAGATTATTGATAATACTTTACATAAAGAATTCAGATTTCCAAATTCACTGCTGAATATCGAAGTTAAAGCTACGCATGATGAACCGATGCATTTGAAACACATTCCAGGTACTAGATCCACTCGGAGAGTGTTAGTAATAATAAGATATGAACTTGTCGAGCGTTTCCGAATGCCCCCTTCTTGTATTGGATTACAGATCGTGCATCACGTCGCCTCGGCCGGGCGGCAGCGAGCAGCGCCGCGGAAATAAATGAATCCGCTTCGGCGGATTAAGCTGGAGCAGCACACGCTAACAATGTTGCTGGAAAGCACCGCGGTGGTCATTAACGATGCCGATATTTTCGCTCGCGGCGCGAGCAGAAATCCGCTCTGCCCCGGGCGGAGGTACATACACGAGCAACGCCGATGAGGCAACAGGGTTTGCACAAAGCCGCGGAACGGAGAAGGCACGCCTTTAATGCAGGGATATCTCCCCTAAGGTCCGAGGCGCGATGTACCGCGCGCTGGCCATAATATCGAATATATTGGATAATGATAAAGCCGCGCGGGCACCTATACCCGCCGTACGAGTGATTGGTTATTAGTTTTGGCCGTACGATACGATCTTAATGGGAATACTTAGGTGGGAGGCTCCGAGACATTGAGGATGATCTATACTACGGGCCCGCGTACGCGCATCAGGCCCAGCTGATAGATCGGCCGAGCCTATTCGTGGGACCTACCGTGTGTAGGTCCTCTTTTCTCCCCCTGGTCCTCATCCTCCTCCTCAACCCTCTGCACCTCTACCAATATGCTCGTGTGCGAACGCGCATCATCGTGAGGCCCCATGTATACGTGTTCGATGCTGCGGCGGCGAACAACAAGCCGGCGACAACACAATGCGGCCAACACGAGAGCGCGATAAGATCGGGACTCAAACCGCTGTGTCGAGAATGCCTGCTGGGACCCACGCCTTTTTTGCACACAGCCATCCAGCCTGCCGTGTGTATATGGATCTGCTTCCTCTCCCCATTCCCTCCCTCGCTCGCCGCTCATTGTTATTATTAGGATGGACGAGGGCCCGTCCACCCCTCCGCTACCCTTTAGCTCCGGAAGAGCGATTCGTGATACGAGTCCTGGCTGGAGTCACTTCCTACCGGACAGCTGCTCTGCCCTCGGTACTTCCTCGTGCTTCCCCCATGGGATTCGGTAACCCCTTTTTCATACGCCTCGGAGCACACGGTACAGTCATGGCTATGAAAATTTGCTGAATGCGACATTGAGCGAAGCCAGGGGGTCGGTACTGCTAGAGGGCAATCTTGATCGTATTCAATGATATTATTAATGGCGTCTTTTAAGTTGCGCTGAACAATAAGCGCACACTAGTGTCATAATGTCATTGTATTAGGCTTTATGGCAATAATGGCACGCAGTTTGGCTTTTATAAGCATCTAAAGTTATAATTATATAAATTGTTAAGAGAGAATTTCTTATTTGAAAGAATTAAATATTTAATTTTGCATTCTGCGTCAGCAAAGATTAGACATTACTCGCGCGTTCAAGCAACGCATCGCGCTGCACACCGAAATTAAATTACAAGCAGCAAACGCAGTAAATCGCATTCCAGACGCGCGCACGGATTCTCCGCGCCGTGGCTTCGGGGTATCCGCTCCTCCACGAGCAGTGGCCGTTCCGTAACAAAACCAGTTACCACTCTTACTTCACAATGGTACGCATTAACTGACGCGCAAGTGACATGGCGATATTTCCGTCGGCAGCCGAGAGATCGAATGCGGCAGCGAATGAAACGCGATGAGGTGTCGATGCACGCCCTTTTCCAGTTTGATACGCACCTTCCTGTCCTCGTTCTGGTGAATTTCGAATCCGCTTCCCACGGGAAGCGTGGCACAACGCGTCGTGCAACGTTTGCGCACCCTTACGCACGTTCGGTTTACGACGGTGCGCCTGCATGCGCGCGGGATTGATGTCGTCGTGACGCCAGGCATCGTAACGGCGCGGCATGCAGATTGACGATTATCATATTTTTCACGGCTGACGTTTATAGTTCGTGAGCGCCTCAATGTATCATTTGGTTCGTGCGGATTATCTGTCGGGCGGCTCGCGTGAATTTCTCCGTTGCCGCCGCCGCCGGCCCGAGAATAAAGCACGTACACGATCCACGCGTAGAGGACGGCTCACCCACGAAGAGGCTTCGCCGAAGGCGCAGCGCTCTGCGTACATTAAACGCGCGTTACGTCTCTCTCTTTACGATCCAGAAGCCTCTCGCGAATCGTCAAATCATCCGGCCGAATGGCTTCATAATTGTACACCCGAAGCGAGAGATATTTACCGAGGCCGTTCGACTTTCTTCGAAGTCGGGGCCGAATCCATTTTTCTGCTGTACGGAGCGTCGGCCACGTTCGATTTTCTAGAAATCTTTTCATTATCTTACGACATCGGGATGTTCCTTTCGAAAGGGCCGCGCTCTGGTTACCGTTTACCTCCGGATTCATAAAGTCGGCCGGGTAGAATTTCAGAATGTAATTCTCGAGGTACAAGACACACCGAGGAGGTGGGAAAAGCAGGTAGGATTCAAAGCCGCGGGTAAATTCGCAGAACGAAACAAGTGGACAAGAGGGAGAGGTAGAGGAGAGGGTCGACGAAACGAACGGGAGAGAAGGAGGTGATGAATCCTCGCGATTAACACGTCACCGTGGAAGAGCGTGTTTAATCAGCGTGCGGAGAAGACGCTGCGGGGCGTCCGCATTCGGACTGTCGGCCCTGTCGTTGCACCCCTTTCAAAAGCGGCCGGAACACCCCGTCATAAATAACGGGGCGTTCTGCGTTCGTGGGGGGATGACCGCGGTGGTAATTGTGAGTTACGCCGAGCCCCGAGCCCGCGGGACATGTTCCGAAATTAACGATGATAACGATGATCAGAAGTAGCCAGCTTCCTGCCGCCATCCTCGGATTCTGAACCCGCGGAGTGAACTTTCCACCTCTTTTACATCGTAATAATAGCACATAGTTGATTGCAGTTACGAGTACATAAAATACAAGGTGTTATGCATCCCTTGTTTTTCGACAGAATGTCATTACATTCTTCACATTTATTAGCGTCTCTTCTTTTATTCATACCTGCATTTTTCCCTGTTTCTCATGTAACACTAATTCTTGCATAGTTGCTTTGTATGGTCGTGTTACAAATAAACAATTATGTCAATGTACATTTAATACAACAGTACAGATCTGATAAAGCTCAACGATGTATCATGTTGCTTAAATTCAAGTTATTACAATATCTATCACCTCATGAAGAATCACTGAGCATTATGGCCTTTCTTTAGTGCTCGGATCAAGTCAAAAATGAGGAAACAACTACCTGGAACGAAAGGAGAGAAGCGCGAAGGGCGGAACGACGAGCGGCAGATCAATCCGTGTAATGCGGTTCTCTTGAAAAAAAACCTACCTAAAGGTAGACAGAGAGTGGTACGGATGAGACTCGCGCCTGTGAAAAAAGTTTCGATGGCGGACCGGCTGCTGAATCACGGAATAATACCATGAATGAGTTTCCAATCACCGTGACGTTACACGAGACAGTAACACCGTAACTTTCATCATCTTATTGAATTGTTTTTGCGTCGTATTTTCTGCCCGTTGTTCTGCTTGAACTTGTTCAAGTGCAGCCTGTAATCGGCCTTTTCCCAGAAAATACGTTATTTTACGGTTCAACATTTTTGCAACATAATTGTTTGCAGAACGCAATAGCATATATGGCAAACTTGAATAAATTTGTTGCCAATTAAACAAAACCTCAATAAGAAATTAAATTAAATTAATTAATTAACTCGTATAAAACATAAAAATGCATTAATATAGTTTAAAGAAATAAATTAAATGTGCAGTATTGAATGTGCAATATGAGAAGCTACAAATTAATTCAAAACTAAATTTATTAACGGGCGAAGAGAAAGAGACACATGTGTATACTGAACGACACATCTACGCACATAAAGTGTAATACTTACAATCGCGACAGCGTAACCAACCATTAGCTATTTAATTAATTCATCGATCGCTATCTGGAAGAATGAGATCTCGAAATCCATCTCACCTTCAACCGCACTACCAACTTGCTATTACCTTACGTCGTGATATTTACACGATGTGCAATCGGGCGGACTTCTCATTAAGGATATCGCCATTCGCAATGCCACATGTCTCATTAATTAATCGCACGGGATTCCTGATCGCGTAAAAAGCGGTGTCTACGAACGATGAGAGGACGAACTAACGGAATGATATCTCGGCTCCCAATCTCTCCCCCGCTACCATAGCAAGGCCGAGCCTTCTTCTTGTCGAATGAAAATGGCACCGACGTTATTAATTAATCGCGCGTCGCCCGCTCTCTCGTCGCGTCTCTCTCTCACTCTCTTCTTCTCTTTCCCTCTTGCTTCCTCATCGTGCCGGACCGACCACCGCCGATCAATCGACCGGACAATATCTCTTCGATTAAACGCGGTGGCCCTTCGGGACCACCGATCATCTCGAGGTCCGATCTGCCCCACCCCGGTTTCCCGAGTCCTCACGGCAAAAACCGGACGACGCGCAACGCCGGGACCATAAACAGCTTTTTAACCGATGCGCACGCTTGAATATTCAACGAGCGCGGGCCGAGCGCAATCGGCGCGGCGACGATGCTTCTCTCCTCCAATTCGCTATGTGAGCGCGGCAATTAATATTGATTTTATTAAACTCGATTTCTTGCGCAGCGTCCCGGGCTCCCGACAACTACCGCGTCGTCGTCCAGCGTTCTCGACGTCGCTTCTACGTTTCTAACCGCGAGCACGTTGCAATCCAGCATGCTCTGGCATCCGGCGCATCAACGTGCCGGTATCGTTTTTGGCAGTTGCGCCAAACATGGCTCGCCTTTGGTGTGGCGAGACTTAAGCCTTCGCCTTCGAAAATAATCACGAGAAATGACTTAATATTAGCTTCAAAAGTATGAAGGATTCATCCATCCCGATAAAGAGGTTCTTTTTAAGTCTTAATTTTTTCTCTATGATATTCTTAAAAACGTTTTTCTTCTGCAAATGTCAGTTATCGATCAACATCATGTACGAAAGAGCAACGACCGCTCTTCTATTAAAATATGCGTTATTAACCGACAAATTACAGTTTTATTATTACGATTCTTATAATGCCTAGAGTTCCATGATAAAATATACAACGTGGTGTTTAGAGTGCTATAAATCAACTTCGTTAATTCGAGGAAGCGAGCCGCGTATTATTTTACAGACTTGGCCTAATTATGTTACGAAAAGAGAGAAACCGAAGCGAGACGAATGATCAGAGGTTTACACGTAGGATAATAAATCTTTCCTGCCACACGTTTATGACCACGTTTCGCAGTACAAACCTCACATTATATTTCTTCTTCATTCTTTTTACATCACATGTAACTGTACAAAGTTATAAATAAATAACTGTCATCATTCACATCGCATATATTTACTGAGAAGCGTGTCTGTTTAATTTTCATCTTCTATTTTCTTTATTAAACACAATCTTCTTGATTTGAGCAAGTAAATTCGAAAATGCGGTAGCTAACAACTTGCGTTAAATGAGCGGAAATTACCATGCAGTTTCAAAATCCAATTATCATTTCGGCAATGAAAAAAGGATAACGGATATCTATACAGATCTACTCCTGGTGCAAAGTGCACATAAAGAACGGCCTCCTTATCATCGCCGATCACGCGACGGAATTTATTCCGTTTACTTCGATCTCGGTGATGCAGGGTGAAAGAGGAACCGGAGGCTGGATTAGCGAGAGGGGCGAAGGGGTGGAAGGTGGATCGGTGCCAGATGCCGTGCTCCCAGTGGGACGCCAGGCGCCCCGGGAGTGAAGACGTTCGAGTAATTGGCCCTCTGCTTCGATTCCGACTGCTGCGGCCGCGGGGCACCCGATTCGGCGACCTAACCGAACCAGTCCTCTCGTTACGGTGGAAGCGGTTGCTTGGTGTCGGCGGGGAGCTACTGATTACAGGCTCGCCTGCAGGAGAGAACCCTCCCCGCACCGCCCCGCGCGCGCCGAGCGTCCTCTCCTCCGTCAGGCTCCTCGTCGTGCTCCAGTGAGACTCACCATCACCTTGTACACGGTACACGTGTTGCCTGCCGTACATAATAAGGCCATCCTGCTCTCCGACGCCCCCAGGTCCGCCGTCGTCGTCGCCCCGTCGACGGCGATTCATTGAGTTCTCGGAAGCTACCGGTCGATTCTACCGCCGTTCTAGCACCTGACAAGTCGTTATTGTAACTCCATTCGCCTGGATGACGGGTGAAGTCACAATGCTCGTGACAAGGGAGAAAGAGAGAGAGAAAGAGGTGGTCCCTCGAAACGCGGGAAAACTGGATCACTGCGGGTGCACAATGTTGCGCTCCGTGCTGTCAACATTTCTGAACATTTCTCGTGGACTTCATTAGCTTCTTCCTGCATCTACATTGTCACGTCGCTAACAATGAGAACAAAGGCGTGAGGGGCGGCGTTTTCTCCTTCTTCCTGCGTTCGTCCTTGGTACTTCTCGATCGAGTGCCACGCATGAGACTCGGTGATCTTCATGTCGAGACGCGCGGCGAGTAACGACGAAGTCGAAAGAGCAGGAGATCTTATCAGCGGCGGCTTTCGGTGAAAGGGAGATCGAAAGGACCCACTGAAATATGAAGGTCCACATCGCCGCGGTTTTACTACCGTCGTTCCGCTTAGCACAAGACGCGAGCGGAATTCCTCGCTCCTTTCGTAGCACTATTTCCTATATTTTTCTATCCGGGCTCTTAAACGATCTTAAAGACTCGTCTTGATGACGAGATCGTGAATGTTATCTTGAAATAGAACTTGCAATGAAAACTGAATCGACCGCAGGTATTTTCGAAGAGCAAATGACATCGTTAAATGCGCAATCCTCGAGTGAATTGTATCGCGCGCACGATCATCATCAGCGTCATGCACTCACCCGCGCACTCGCGGGCACTCGCCTTTCGCGCGCTCCATGTCGCTCGGAATCGAACGAAGTTGAAAGCCGAAGGATGCATCGCGTAGGCGGATGGCACTAGGCGCCTTTGTGCCGCTCGTTAGCGTACAATGCAAGGAGATTAGGTGCGCGTAGGTGGAATGACACACTTAAATGTTTTTAGAATAAGCATTTAGTTAATTATCCGCTTACGTTTGTCCCCGTTTCGCCTTGCCTCGCGAGAGAGATGTATAGAGTCGATGATTATTCAATAACACACGCCGACTTGAACTTTGATCGCCGATAGTGAGACAGCACGTAGAGACGGACTTTCGTTCGCCTTTCGTGTATGCACGACGTTCGATGTATATTCCCCAAATGATGACGCGTCAAACAATATTCGACTCAATCCCGTCGCACGGCGAGAGGAACGCAGGATCTCATACAATAAGACGTCCCATGTATCACCGTGGAATACTGTTGCGTCGTTTATTTATTGTACTCATTCAACTCTCTTTGTCTAATGAACGTCTCTCTAAGCGCTTACTTGACATTTGTACTTTTCCTTTCCATCATGAATCGCTCAAGGAGCGGATATCCTTCACATAGTTTTGCAAGCAGAAGCACTATTCTAAAATATCGTAACTGTCCTTCAAAGGCGTTTACGTTAAAGCTATCAATCGCGCGGCAAAAGTTTTAACACTGATTGTGGAGATTTGTCTCGTTCGCGTGCACGTTCCCGATCGTTTTCCCAGGGGCCAGCAAACAGCTCGGTTTGGGCATGCTTCATTTGGGCGCAGCGCAAAAAAGGCCTGCCCTTACTCAGATGCTAATTGCCCGGCGTGATTAGCCGGGCACCATCGCATCATGGCCGATCCCTCGGTCGGCTGGGCTCACGATCGCGCAGGAGGCGGCAGAAGAAGATCGCGTAAATCAATCAACGAGCCTACGACCGTTTCGACGACGCGGTCGGGGATAATTGGAGCAGCGACAAGTTGATCAGCGGAGCGGCGCGGCTTCTTTCACGGCGCGGCGCGGAACGGAACCGATCTCGGCTTCCACTCGTCTACTCGACTATTCGCCTTGGAACCCTTAGTCATCGAGGGCCGCATCGCAGGCATGCCGTACGGAGACGCAACAAGAAGACGGCATGATGAAGTCCTGCAACCGTAAGAACGTCATTGCTTATTCAAGCGCAATGACCTGATTGTCAGCAGCGTTAATAATCGTGCGTCACTCGATTCCCGAGAATCTCCGGCGCGCGTCATGCGCGCTCTCCATCTCATCCTGAAAGTCCGCTATAGAAAGCGCTGGAAAAATGTCATACGTGCATGACTGAATCCCAGACAGCGCGCATTGCCAACAGATCCGGCCGATCCGACTGACTGTGCGCAATAAGTTGGAATAAATTGTGCGTGTGCAATATCGTTATTATATTTTCTCTGATTCAGATTAATTTTGAATTCTTTTTTTATTGATTTTTTGGGGTTGCTATAGCTTTATTCGAGACCGAGAGGACTTTATTAAAAATTAGGGTGAATTTGTGGATAACGATATATGAAATTATTAAATTTTCAGAATTAGTATAAATTGGTAATAATTCACGAGAGAGAGAAAGAGAAAGAAGAAAACTCTATTAGAATGTAGTATGTAGACTTTTATGTTAGGCCGCTGACGTTGATCTCTGAAAGAAAGAAAATCACTGTGCATGCCGGCAAGAATTATGCAAAATTAATCACGCGTCGTGTGTCACATTACCAAGTTGGGAACTCGAAAAGGGTATAAGAAGAGACTAGGCGCGGACAAGGTGGAAAGCGAGAGAGGATTCCTCTCGATACGTCGACACTGCGAAGGTAACGTTGATTGCGAGGAATCTCGTATCCCAAGGCTTCTTTTCTCTCTTCGGATTCTTCAATCCTGAGTTTCTTATTGTCGCGCGACATCCCTATGACTTGAGTTCTCTCGGCAAGGATGCACTCGCTTCCCAAGCATACTACGAATTCAATCGAATCTACATCCCTCACCGATCTTGATTTTACTTCCGTGAATGTAAGATGACAGAATATAATAACATTATATAATCTTTAATAGCTCTAAAAAATGTATAAAATAATGTGGCTCTAATTTATTTGCATATAATTTTATACTTTCTTAGAACATAAGTAAGATTTGAAGTTTTTACTCTGTATACACTCTATCTTTCTGAAAAAGATTGAAATATCTGATTTCCTCAATAGGATACACGAACACAACTTTAATTTAAGAAACAAAAAATTTGTTCCCTTACCTGGTGAACGTAAATTCAAGATTGCACCTAGAGATTAAACAGGCGGATAAGATCTTATCCAATTATTGTGATGCTTTTAATTTAATCTGTGCGCAGAATACTTGCTTGTATATTTTACTTCTTTCGCTGCTGAAAATTATAATCTGTAGTATAGGCAACATTAACATGCAGAAGATAAAAAGAGCAAATTGCCATGTAGGTATAATAACTGGTTTGCACCGCTAAATAACGCGTAAGGGGCAAACAAGACTGCCAATGATCGCCCTCTGCGTAACCGATAATCGACCACGCATTGCACCAATACCAATACTAAAAATCACATTCATCTCACTGCTTACTAATAAATCGCACTTTTCTGTGAAAAAAAACAAAAAAGAAATAGAAAACCCCAAAAATTGATTCATTCGTGTATCTTGTTGAGAAAATCAATGGAAAACAAATATTTCAATCTTGAGAAGGATTCTCAATTTCTCTCTTTTATCTCTCATCTGTTAGAGGTGAAAAAAAATGCTCGAATTTTTAAAACAGTTCGAGCTACCGCGGGCGACTGTTTCCGAAATCGTCTCGACGACATCTTCCTGTCCATTCAACGCCTTTGGTGATGCCAACAGCGCGTGTTCCTGCCGTTCGCCGTATGGTAGCTCGAAAGCCGCGCGCTATCTTGATGCAGATAACTCTTTCCCTCGTTCCTTTTGTCTCGCTCTTCCTCGTCCGTTACGTCTCGCGCGCTGTTGCTTCTCTTGTCTCCTGTTCCTTTGCGTATTTCTTTCTTTGCTCCTTCCTGCGACCGCTTCGCGCACGGCTCCGCCGTCTGCACGATTTCGGCGCGCGCGCGCACTCTCCTACGTGCAAGTGTGTGCACGTATTTTATTACCGTGAACCACCGACATTCTTTCTTTCCGCGTCTTTCTTTTCTTTCCTTTCCACAGCTGACCACACTCAGCCGACACGTGCGTGATTCTCTTCTTCCTCCACAGTCGCGGACCGCTTCCTTCCTTCCGTTACCACATTATTTTATATAGTTCTATTTTCAACCGTACGACGCCGTTGTATAATTTGAAATCTTAAAAATAACTAGCGCTCAGTCTTACATATTTATCTCTTGGTTTTCTAATGTTCAGAAAGTGGCCGGACAGTGATGAAAATAGCTGTTAGATGTTAAATCCACAATAAAAACGTATCTTCGTGCTCTTTGAAAAGATCGAAAAGCGTCTCTGCATCTCGCGGCGCGTCATAAATTTTGGATTTTTCGATCGCGCCATGCCGGATCCAAGCAATCGTCGTGATACCGATGCAGAGCCGAAAGTTATTGCCACCGTCGTGAAAAAGTCGTAATCGCTTCCTCTTTAGCAGCCAATGGTATCCAGCGCTTTCAGATCTCTCGCGTAGATACCTGAAATCTTCTACACGGTGCATCCTAGAGAACGGTACCAGCGTTCGCCAGCGCGAATCGCCGGGAAGCATCGGCGTGTGCTTAATGTAAGTCCACCGTCGATCGTGACGATAACGCGGGGATCGGCCGGAGGTGCGATATCGGGGTTTAACGAAGAAATAGGAAGAGGGTCTCGCAGTCAGTCTCGGAGAGATGCGATGTCACGCCGGGGCAGGCGCCTCGTTGAAATCGCGCTGTTTCAGGAAGAGGCCACGAAGATAGCACGACGGGGAGAACGGATAGACGGGGTGGTGGTAGATGCGTTTGACGGTTCTCGTTACCCGGACTGATTGCCGACTCGCGAGCACGGAGCCGAGAGATATCCAGTCGTGGATTCGTATCTCGAATTACAGATCTCGCTGAAGAGCCTGGCCGTTACAGCCCTTTCGTGGGCTCCGTATATCCGGCGAGGGAGCGGAACGTGGAGCGGGCGTCTCTAGGGACTGAGAGAGAAGCAGCTTGCGGCTTCGCGAGCGAAACCAGCGCGGGATGACAAGAAGAGGAGCGTGGTTCTCTTCCGGTGCACGCTCGCACGAGCGTGAACGATACGCGAATACTCGCGTACGAGTAAGTATACTTAGATGCGCGTATCTATATGCCCGAGACCGTAGCACGAGGCCGAGAGATTCGATGGCCCAACGTCTTTGGAGTTCCCCCTTGGTTCTTCAGCGCCTGTGTGGAGGGTGGGCTCTTTGAGCAACGGCCGAGGAGCCAGTCGAGGTCTCTCGAACTCCCTTTCCCTCGCTCTTTCTATTCTTTCTCTCTACTCCTCTTATGCAAACCGGCTCCTCACCTTCGTGAAAACAAAACGATGAGATGAGAGAACGGAGATGAACAGAAGGAGAGTGAGACGGTAAGAGAGAGGGGGAGGAGACGGGCCTCCGAGCCGCCAAGAAACAATCCTCTCCTTTCCTCTTTCTTCTCCATTGCCGGTTGTCCTCAGCTTCTTCTTCTTCATCTCCTCCTTCTTCTTGTTGTTTCTCTTTTTCTTCATATTTTCTTCTCTGCGCGACACCCCGCGACTTTGTGCAACTTCTACAAGATAGTCGGTATCGATGTCAGTGGCGACGAATCAGAGTTTTAAATCTATATATCCGTGCTCATACTTTCCGATCGAATAATTTGGAGATTCAAGATTTTGAGAAAATGATAATATTCTAATTTGATGATATCATAGTGACAAAATCATTAAACAGAATAATTTCTGCATATTGTAGATGCATTAATCTTACGCTGTTCTTTTAATTAGTTAACATTGATCTTCATTAATTTATTTCACGCGTCTCGCGAATCATCGATCATAATCGCGACGGAACGAAAACTTCACTTGGCAACATGGTGAATCAATGTGTAATTGCACTAGAAATTTTTTCTACGTCCATAATACGGGGATAACGAAGCGGTTTTCCGCATCGGCGATAGAATAAGTGGCCCATTGTGCGTTGCACCGAGTCATTAGCCACGCGTACCACCAACGTGATTATCCACTTTCCGTCGTTTACATTTTTGAGCGTCCCGTTAGCCGAACAAGGGGAAAAAATCAACGGCTAATCTTCGAGCCGCGCGTAATGATTCTCCGCGCGGCTGACAATTTAATTTCTCGGTCTCGTGCTCGATATCCGGTACCGTGGGCCAAGGTAGTTTATTTAATTAGCCTCGTCGATTAACTTAACAAATATACGCACGCACGCACACACACATACCCACAGAAAACACATATCAACGCGCGGCTCCTACCGTGTTGCCCGTAATATCGTCGCAAGCCCTCGCTTAATCTCGACTGACAGTAATGATTAACGACGCGCGAGAGATTCCGCCCGGCTCACCTGCCTTCCACATTCGTAAGGTTAAGTGGAAAAGCCGCGGCAAGTATGTGGCATTCCTCGGGGATCCTCGGGGGGAGGGAGGGCAGACGCCGAAGATAAATAGACGTAAAACAATGGAGTCTCCCCGACGAGTGTTCTTGTGGCGTAGGCCTGGGCGGAACAGCGAGTTCACGTGGCTTGAAATTTGCATTCGTCCCACCACCCTCTCCCTCCCTCTCACGCCACCCCGATCCGTTTATAAATCACTCGACTGGGATTCTCACAGGGCCCCACCGCTGTCCACAAACCACGACGCCGTGCGGGCCAGATATTGTCACGGGTGCAAGATATATGTGTACTACCGTAGGTGCGCTATTATTCCGCGAGCCTCCTCCGGGGTGTCTCTGGCGGAGGAAGCTACGTCGAATGTTCCAATCACAGGATACGACCCAGAGACTAATGCTCTAGTCTCGCGAAATTTACATAACTCGCTCGCGAAATCTCGCACTTCAGGTGAACCGTTTGGAGGGATGCCGAAGCAGAGGATGTCGCAAGTGACGGGCGATCGTTATTTCGCCCAACGTGATTCACAAGAATTGTTGCAAGAACGTCGCTGTTATTTGACGTCTAAATTCCGTAATCAGCGCTTGGTCTCTCTTACGCGGTACGATTTTCGGTCTGCTCGTAAGGAATAAATTCATTTAAATTCGCTTGAACGCATGGACGTGTATCATTTAAGAATGCCCTGTGTGCACGCGTTTCCCTGTGCGTGCTGACTTTCACTCGGTGCCAGGCGCTTAGAACGTCACTTTTTCAGCGCGACATTCCACAGACGACACACAGTTGTATCAAGGAGAACCGCGTAAGCTCTCGCGTTATGCGTTTTAAACGCGTTCTGATCTCTGGTTCTGGCGTACGCGGATGATCGCGTGCAAATATAAGGCAGCATCGAGACTGCTACGGCTATAATTTTGATGCGGCGGTTATCGTTACATCATATTGCCCATATCGCGAACGCATACGTATTACTCAGGAAATAGGCGAAATTAAACCGTTTATGATACGGATCGACCGCGCGCGCATTAATGAAAACAGCGCCGGCTGGCGTTCTCCTATCTCGCGAGAATATCCCAAGATGGTACACCAGGAGAGCTCCATCGAAGACGGGGCACGCCTCAGCGCGTTCGCCGCGTTAATGTAAAACATTTAACGCGGAACGCGTGCTCGCGGTATGGGATCGCAGCCGATTACGTTGAAAGTACCGGGCGATCCCTGTGCAGAAAAGTGCAGGAGATTGCACCGAGATGCACGTAGAGAAGTGGCTCACGCGCTTGCCCCACGCTGTTCTATAATTTTATAGTGCCTACTTTTATCCGATCCCTAATTAATAGTTCATAAATTACGGGCGACGAGTCGTTAACGGCGAGAAAGGAAAATGAGACGAGAGAGAGAGAGAGAGAGAGCAGCGCGCGCGTGTGACGTATCTGACAAGTCAGCGCCGCGTCATGTTCCGATCTCTTCAGCATCCCTTCACGCAATCGTATGCAATCGTATCTCAGTTCTGCAGTTCTGTGCTCCCGCTTATCGCACATTCGTGTATTTCAGCCGGGTAACATGCACGTCGCGATACGAGTGCGCGGATACAGGTGTTTAACGCTCATAAACAATAGTCTACTGGATTTGGTCGTCGGCTACCATTAAGAAGCTTTGAGGACGCTTCCCGATTTTTCAACGATGCTACGAGACGGTCGCCGCAGATGGTACCGATATCCGGCTATACAATAGGTGATTACTTTCAGGCAACGACGTTGCATAGAAAAGCGTTCTTTTCGCGGCACTCACTCGCCGTAGTGGCACCTCTTGCCGATCGCAATACACACGTTACTACGTTAAATACTAAATGCTAGATGTCTTGAAAAAATGCACCTACTTAACTTAATATATTAATGCGTTTCTGATGATTCACAAAAATAGCAGAGTTACTTCGATATCCGAGAGCTTCTTACGTTTATACATCAATATAGTGCACGAAGCAATGGTCACGCAAGCTTTTACAGCCGATTTGAAAATCAGCGTCGATAGCCGGCGGTTATCGCGAGGTGCACATGCTTTAAAAAAATTCCCTCGACAAAATCGGCGCGCGGAGCGTGCATGCAATTCGGCGATGCATATGCGGACGGGAAGCGGACTCGAACTCGCGCGAGTCGTGTACGCGCACCGGTACGCGCGTACGTAAGAGAGTACTCTCTTACAAAGAGCGAGGCTCATTGCCGAAGCATGCAGCCTTGTCTTGTACAATTTGCTCGAACATGTCCGTCGCGGTCGGAGCGCTCGTTTGAACCGGTCGCAGGGTCCTCTCTTCGTCGAGGAGATGAAGAGGGTACACGATGCCGTTCCCTGGTCCCGTGGGATCGAGGAGCGACGAAATTCACGGTGTAAATTCCCCGAGTCACTCTCCTTCTCCTCCTTTTTCTTCCCCCCCCCTCTCTCTCTCTCTCACTCTTACTCTCTTACACTCTCGCACCCTTTAATAGCGCCCTCGCTCGCCACATCGCGAGGGTACCACCTCTGCCCACCTTTGAGGAACCACGTCGGTGAGAGCACTTGCATACGTATACGTATGTATGTGTATATGTATGTGTGCGCGCGCGAAGAGCCTACCGCGATAAATCTAAGGGCCCTTCCGCCACGGCTCCGAGAACTCGATCGGGACAAGCTCCACCGGGCGTAATCCGGTGTCAACGACGGGGATCAGTGCCAAGTCCCGTCGTCGAGCTTTTCGATACCGCAGATTAGACCCTGCTTCTTCTTCCTTTAACCTCCCCTCCCCCAAGGCACTATATGCTCACGCCCGTCGCGCGCGCGTGTTCGCTCCTCTACGTTTATTTCCTCTCTTTGTACGCCAGGATAGCGCACGTATATGTGCATAATAAATTGACGTAAAAATATTTTCCATGATTACGTCATCAGTATTAATCTTTTTCACGGAGGTGCACAGATACACTGATACTCTTCTCTCACTTCTGTTCCGGCAAAAAATGCGGAAAGGATTGATGCGATCATAAACGGGTTAAACGCGACCGGGCTGCGTCAAAAAACAGATGCCTCTTCTTTGGTTCTGGCTGTATTTTTTTTTCTCTTTCCTAGCGTCTTTCTAACGCGTTTTCGTGTTACTATTCACTGTGCATGACGTGTGCGTGAAGACGGATGCCCGCGGCAAGGTTCACGGGATTGATTACCGCAGTCAATAACACGGGTGTGTATATTGATGAGAGCGCGGAATGAGAGAACGTTAACAGGTCAATGAAATTATACTGTTACAAAGATTGATGCCGTTGTGATTGATGATTGATGATACGCTCGGCGCCGAAGTGGCAGAAAGCGCTTTTCACCTGATCACTGACCACTCTGTCGAATTTGTTCGACCATAGTGTTACGATTTGTACTTTAATGTTACGCAAGTGCCGCCATGCTGCGCTCTGCGATCTCTCTTACGAGATCGGTCTCGTTTCAAGCGAATATAAATTTCGAAAGAACATTACCTATGTGGTCTTTGATCTGTTAGCAATTGTTTAGATCCGTTTGATCCATATGCTTTGCTCCAGATTAGTTACAATCGAATAAAAACCTCAAACAGAGAAAAGAAATGTTACATTTTATGTTTTATATATTACAAATATTTGACAAGTACGCATAAATTATGAAATGTATAATAATCTTATTCTGTTGTACTGCGATAAGAATAATTTACATACTCAAAATTCGAATGAAGTACGAAGAAATCTATAACTTCTGTCAAAACGTGAGACTTTAACATTTTCACAGCAAGTAGTTTTCAATTAAAATAAATTTTAAGTTAAGATTTCACTTCTGTTTGTATACTAAATACAGCGAAACATAAATCAAACGCTTAGAAAAATGGTTGACGCAGCCAGTAGGCTGCGAACAGCTCGATAAATTGTTACCTTCCAGGTTTGCTAAGATTACATCGGCCATTACAGGCTCTCACCGTTTTCCTAAAGATGTTCCACGGCCAACCTCGCTAAAGGTTTAATTAGGATATGCAAATTAACTCCGTGAATCGCCGTGATCGGGTAAATTGAAGTGGTTTATGGTCAGCAAAAATTCCATCGTACGAAACCGATTCACTTACCGAACGTAATTGAAAACATGGAACTCAATAAAGGTGGACTCGGTGCTGCAACGAGATCGCGGTGGACTCTTTGCGGTCGTGACGCTCGCTCCGACTGGCCTACGTCATCAACAGGCAATTCCCGGGAAAATTATGTAACACCAGATTAGTTTTGTAATCTGCCGAGCAGAGGAAAGAGTTTTAAAACCACAGCCAATTCATCTGCCATCGAAAATTTTGAGAAAGATTAAAATTGTATCCACGGAAAGTTTTCCAAAATTTGTCCTCCTTCCACATAGAGTGTTTCTGTGAAAGTTTTCTCTCTGACAACAGATAGCATATCTAAAGATTTTCTCTATGGAATTGAAAACAAACAATCAACATCATGGGCTTCCATTGCATCGGCACGTTTATGTGCTTCGTTTCTCCGCTCGTGCGCGGAGAGGAGATGGAGAAAGAGGAGACGGACGGACGGTTCGCGCGATAGTAATAAAAATAATTACGGTATCCGTCGTTGCTGGTCGGCGCCCAAATCGAAATCTGATAAGGACCCTAATAAATGCCGCGGACCGATCGTCTTAACGGTGGAGACAAGCTGCTTCGAGGGCCACCGGTTGATCCAAGGGATGAGCGTGCTCTCTCGGTGAACGCTGCTACGGAATGCGTCGTCCTGGGGCCCTAATGATTCCCGAAGCCGGGCCCACCGGGGACCCTGATGATATCTAGGCCGGACGAACGTCGTCTGGACCTGCAGCCGTGAACGCTGTCTCGTCCTCGCTACTGTCGCTGGTAAAGTCGTACCCCCTTCGCGACGTATGCAGCGCGCGCGAGAGAGAAAGAGAAGACGTAGGCATTGCATTCTTCGTCTCGGTAAAGTATCAGTAATTTACTAATTGTCCGGTGATAGAATTGATATGATCGAGCTGCACGGTATTACGCAATGCAGCTCTATCGTTGGCAGCAAAGGAGTTACTAATTTGACGACAAGAACGTCGGACCCGGAAAGACAACGTGGTTCGAAACGAAAGCGATAGTATTTCTGGGACGCGAGGAATTCCGAGATACATATCTCGGCAGCTCACCGGCTTCGCAGCAATTGCTTCATAAGTCAACATCATAAAATTGACTAATAGGTATATACGAACTGTGTCCTGGAATCCGTTTGTCCAACCGCTCGAGCAAAGATTTGATGAATGGTGTCGCAACCGGAGATATTTAAGAATACTTATACTTATGTTGTTAATCATTTTTGATGATTTAAACGTTCATCTTCAGGTTCATCTTCTCATTGCTCTTCATTACGTACGCTAAAAAGAAAGAAAGAAAACAAAAAAGAAAGATAGAATATTTATATAATATTTCCCACTTTTTAAAATTAATTTGAAATTACTGGCAAAGTATATACGTCTTCTCTCTATCACTCTGCACATTTTTCTTCTTTTATCAAGGATTTAGTATTCTGTAACATATCCCGAGACCATCGAAATCAAGTCTAGAATTCCAATTTCTATTTCTCTCTCTCTCTCTCTTCTTTGTCTCTTTCTTTATTTGTGTTATATGGCCAGGCGCAAGTTCATCGATCGCTTTGGATCTGGAAGAATGTCGTGGCGAGCGAGCGCAATTGCACAATGGCAGCAAGAAATGGCATCCCTCGCCGTTTTAACGCCTCGTCGAAGAGGAGGTGTTGGCGTCTCGTCGCGCTTGCGACCTTGCTCTTGTTCCTCCGCAACGTTGTGCACGCCACTTCCTTTTCACGAGCGCGTGTGAATGCGCTCTAAAAGCGAATGCGACTCGATCTCACCGGCATTGTTGCGAACGGACCCTGCCTGACGATGTCGCCCTTCCTGATCGCTCTCTCCTAAAGGGAAGCCATGAATAGCAGAGTGATGTTTGTTTTGAGTGCAGGTTCTCGCTCTTTGTCTCAGCGGGGTCCGCAGTCGTTTTCCGTCGATGTTTCATCCTTCTCCCTGGCTCGGTTTTCCTCTCGTTCTTCCTTTTATTGTTTCTTCTTTCCTCTTTGTTGCTCTTGTTTCGGTTGCGATGATCTTTAGACAATCGATCAAAGATTCACATTCACACACATGTCTAATATTAAAGAATAACAGAATTTCGATAAAACATGGATCACATTAATTATTATACTAATCATTATACTAATTATTATAGAAAAAGATATCAAAGCATCAGATAAACTATACTCGTAATTTTAATTAAAAATAATAAAAAAGGAAAAGCGTAAGAGACGAAAATAAAACCTAGAAACCGTCCACAGTTTGAACTTTTATCTTCTTCCTTCGAATCTTGTCAAACTTGATTTTAACGCATGAACTCAACAGATTCTGGACTCGATAAAGATATTAGACGCGCTTCTTGTATTTATAGGGCAGTTTTTATGCTTTCCTTAGTTAAAAAAAAATGATGAACATAGCGAAAAAATGATAAAAGAAATGATTTTGTTATAGCAATTATGACAATTCCGGTATGAATTTGGAGGAAGTTGCTTAAAGAAAGGAAACCTACGAGATAATGATGAAGAGAAAGTTTAAATGATAGCTTATTTAATATATATTGCAGTACAATACAAGAATTGCTTGTTTTTTAAATGTTTATTCCTCATAATACATGCATGCACGTACCGATCCGTACTTAAATTTATATGATAAGCAAACTTATGCATTCCCGCCCATGGATTGTATTATAAATTTCCGAAAGTTTTGTATACTCAGTCATTCACACGTTTATCGCATGTTTCGTTCATTCACACCATGTCTCTAATTCGTTCCCGTCAGCAACACACCGCCTTTCATCTGCTTCCTGTACATGCACCCCGACTTTCGAAGGTGTGGCGATTGTTTATCTTTCATTATACCATTTACTTTTCTGAAAATAATCCCGCTACTTTCTTGCATTCGCGGCTATAAAAGGGGATACTGCATAAACAAATCCCAATCTTCGTAATGTACTCGATCAATAATTAAAACATGTTTTTATTAAAGAAGATAAAAACATGAGGTACAGGAATAATTTGAAACAAATGAGATTTTTATCTATTTAAGCGAGATATAAGAGGAAATTAACATGGAATATAGATAAAATCTCTATTTGTTCAAAAACTTTTACGATGGTGTATATAATTTGCGGAATTACCCATAACACCAGAATGATCTGAGAATACCATAAAAATATATACCACGCATATATACTCCACTAAAATGCACATTTGAGATAATGTCATAACGTTCTAACATTACCGTGAATCCTCATTTTTAAACTTTGACTACATCTTTTATTTGTAATTTTGCGAATTTTATGAATGTAGCATTTATTATTTATTTATATAGTTATAGTTTTATTATAATTTAATATTATGACTCATATGAAAGATATAAGACAGAGACAACTCTCTTGTCAGAGAATTTCCATTTTGAAAAGATTTAATCGTCACAATGTTACAATCATGTTTTGATAAGACCATTTAATAAGATCCAGCAGGCTTAATTCCTAGCGTCACGCGTGGATGCTGTCTTTTTTCCCGTCGCTCTACAAATTCCTTCGTGAATCACGATTTATCGTTCTCCACGCGGATATAGCGCTGCACGGCTGTGTGATCCGACCGAAAGCCTTTCAAAGGATCAGAAGATTCAGGCTAATACCTGAAATGGTGTTGATACATTTCTATGCAAAGCGCTTTAAGGAGGCCAGGTTTGTCCAAGCGATTAAGATTCCCGCCTGTCTTTAAGGATTATGTCTGCCGCGAGAGAGAAAGAGAGAGGAAGAGTATCCGTCGCTTAACTGTTTTATGGCGAGCCGTAAAGGAGCCTGACCGTGCAGGTGCAAGGAGACTGCGCACTTTTTGCTTATCTCGTTGAAATTCTTACGAATGCCCTGGCGATAGCACGGGGACTAAGTTAGCTGCTACCGTGAATAAGAGCTACCACTCAAACTGTACAGAGTACCTCAAAAGTAACACGCGCTTCACGCGAACTGTGCAGATACTTTATTATCTAAAAAGATGACAACATTTATAAATTTATAGATGTTAATCATTCTCTTTCTAAAGAAACATATAAAAGTTACAGCTGCATAGAGCAAGTAAATCTTGCGAAATGCAAACATAAATTCACTTTTAAATCAGTTACCAAGTGAATCTTATTAAAAAGGATTTATAATCTTTTTCTTGAAGGCACTCTTAATATTGAAAATTAATAAGCCATATGAAAAAATAAAATGTTCGAATTTTTTCTCTCTCTTCCACCAAAACAATATCAGTCAAATTTGCTCGACAAACAATTTATGATCGAGGAAAAAGGTACATTTTCTGCAACAACCTATACATTCTGAGCACGCCCATGACCGAATGATCTGGTCATTTATATGCTGCCGAAAGATAATCTTGAAGCAGTTTGGGCAGACGTATTGGTGTACTCCGAAATTCATACCTATCACAGCGAGTGAGATTAAAAAATTACTTCGGTCGTCGATAATTGGGAAACAGATACGCACGATAAGGCACGAGTGAGAAAGAACATTTTTGAGGAATCTCATTTCGCTGTAACACCACGGCATGTAATTAAGATGCACGCGAAAACAAGAGGAAAGAAGCGTCGTCCGCTCGTTCTGCAGGCACGAAGATTTGCATTCGGAGAAGGAAGCAATTTCACACGAGACGCAGCAATTTTGTTTCGCCTTGGTGGAATAAGATCGCTTGTTTCGTATACGCGAATATCAGAGTATATTTATTTTTCAGAGCGGTACTAGGTCAGTAGCGTTGGAATAAAAACTTACTCCGTCGAGTACTAATAATATACTCATTATGAAGGCAATTTTCTCCACACTTTCACTACCACCGTCGCCATAACATATACGAACGTAACAGTTTTCAATTTCACATTCGACACAAAATTTTTTGTCACCATCATATGTCTATATATATATATATATATATATATATATATATATATATATATACAGGGTGATTCAGAACAACCACGCGTCCTTGCAAAGACGTATTCTAGAAGTAATTCTGAGACGATTTTTCCTCTACTAAAATTTTGTCCGAAGTTTACTTTTTGAATTATGAAAGGAAATAGTTAACGAGTAACGGGCCGAGTATAAGAGGCAGACAGGGGCGGCGCGCGACGCGGGGCGCTCAGCTGATCACTGCACACACGATACCTAAATACATACATGTGACACACACACACACACACACACTCACCTGTGCAGAAACAGCAAACATTTCGACCGCGTCAAAAACTCAATCAAGAAACTTCAACGGCATTACAAAAATTCGCAGAAAATAAATCGAGAGGAGCAGAGAAAGCGAAGGGAAGACAAAATAAACTGCCAAGGGATGTTACTACCTACGAAGAGCAGAAGTCAAAGTCGAAGAAACGTTTGAAACAGGAGTACGTGGAAAAGCAAACAACGGAGTAGTAACGGCATCGTTGGCTGCTCGGGAGGCATAGAAATTAACGCGATGGTCGGAAAACTGGAGCGGAGGTCCAGAGAAAATAAACGAGGGAGATGTGCGGTGAGTCGAGGGTGAAGAAGAGACAGGGGGCTGCCGACATCTTCGGCGGTGTGACGTGACGGCAAACCGCGCGCGGTAAATTACTGGCGTACGCTGAAGAATCCGGGCGCGCCGAGGGTAATTCCTCGGGCGGGCGAGGCGGTATCGGTGGGTCACATCTCCATGACAAATACTGGCAGGACCTCGCGCGGACGCAGCAGATCGTATCTAGGTTTTATCCCCGCAGATAAATGGACCCGCGTATAATGCCGCCTCACGGTGGTTACACCGGTAGCGTACACGTGTACGTGTGGATGTAAAGCAACCGCCTTGCCGATATCGGTATCTCGCGCGCTCGCGCGCGGCGGAAACCGCTTTCCACATGGCCGTCGATGCGGAAGGCGGACCGTCCCCGATATTCTTCACGTTCGCCGTGTTTCTAAGGAACACCGAGCGACAAAAAACCCAAGGAGCAAGCGAGAGCTAAGCTGAAGGCAAGTTTGCACGCCTCACTTCCGACAATCCGTTTCGAGTGGTGGTACTTAAAGCAGCTAGTAAATGTGTAGAGTGTGGTCTCTGCTTCTAACGTTGATCGTAGATAATTATTTTTATGGAATTGCCATTAGCGCATTCTTTATCATGCGATAATAAATATCAGATATAGTTATTTCTGTATGTCGGAAACTTTAATGTATATTTGTCGGAAATTTAATATAATATCGATTATCAAATGTAAAAACAACTACAGTAATGCAATATAATAGAGAGAAAGAAACGTCATAATAAATATATTAATAAATAATAATAAATCAAGTTATGCATTAGAACTTACAAATAAATGATAATCGACTATTTCCGATAAATATTGTCACGTATATCCCACACTTAAAACGCGTACGTACCAGGCAACGTTATCGCGACATTATCGCACCCTACAAATGTCAACATCGTCAGTCTCCATAATCATGCCTCGAATACCGCCACGTAATTAAGACATTTGTATCGTGGGCTTTGCGACGACTTCTTTCCCTCGGCAATTAGACTCACTTCCCGTGAACCAGGTCGCGACAGTTAAAACGAGATACGATCGAAACGGCAGCGGTCTCCCTCCAATTGGACGGTCGGGCCAATCCGCTGCCGTGGGGCCTAATTAATTCCGCCTCTTGCCGGAGTCACGGTGGGTCCCTTATCGGGGCCCGATTAATACGAGACGCGGCCTTATCGTAAGGAATTAGCCTGTTTGGCGAGATCGAATAGCCGGGCCGTCGTGCGGCCGCGCATATGCGTGCGGTAAAGGATGCAAACGCGTCCCTTATCTCAAGTACGCATGCTGAGTGCATCTTCTTCGTCGGCGCAAACCCACCATGAAAAAATCAGAAGAACCCAGGTCGCGTTACGCCAGGAATTTCGTCGTTATCGTCGAAGATGAGCTACGCCGCGCCGATTACTGCGGCGCTTAACGTCTTCCCGCACGCATTCTCCTCGGCGCCGCTTTCTTTTCCTCACGCCTCTCGCGCGAAATTACGAGACGTCGGCTTCGTGGAGTCCTCCGCGCGGTGGTATCGCGAAGGAAGGGCAGGCGGCAAAGGGGCGAGGGAGCTTAAGGAACGTCGTAGGAAATCGAAGGGAAAATTACGTCGGCACGCCGAGGCGTTGTTAGAGTTTTACTGATTGCGAGACATAAAATGTAATTGCGCGAGATGGCCCACAGAAGAACCGAGGCAGTAAAGCGGAGAGGCCTCGTCCGAGGTTTAGTCGGGCTCCTCACGAATGCTAAACGCTCGCACAACTCGAAATCCGGTTTATAATGTACTCGCGGTCGCATTAGGACGCTCCATCGCGCTACTTCGCGCCCACATAAACTTGCTGGAATAACACAATTAGCCGGTTGAATCCGACTCCTGATTATCGTTATTCGCGCCATCGTCTTTTCGCGACCGCGGTCCCCTTTGCGCGATCCTCCTTTTTTTTCACATCGCCGTCGTTAATGCTGTGACCTTCTTCCATTAGGAACGATTATATCGTTACGCCAATATCTCCATGCTCCTGGCATGATATTACAAAATCGCGATATGGACCGTTTTCGTCCGGCGTGCCGCCTCGATCGTCGATCGCGAAGGATTATATCCGTGAAACTCGCAACACTGTACTTAATGTTACGAGGTGCAGCGCTGGATCGCAGCAATTAAGCAAATTTGCAGTATACTCGAATTATTATAAATTTCTGTGCAGAGGACTTTGAATTCTCTATTCCCTCTAGGCCTCACGATCAATTCATCGTCGTGAGCAATTTTTTGAATCTTCCTCGAGCACACGTGAATTCCACCATGCGTAATATGCGTAGTATATATAATCGATGATCTTCGTGATCACGCTTGTAAATTAGGCATTCCTAACGGACAACCTTGATTCCTGGCGCGTCGGGAAGACAAATCATGACCGCTGTAATTTCCGACGATCAAGGCCGCGCGCGTGGCCATAATATACGAGCGGAGGATCGATCTTACCGGGAATCGATTTGAATTAAGCGACCAGGCTACGTATCCTAGAGGCAGCTGGTCCACGAAGAGCGAGGCCCAATTAGGTCTCGCATGCGGCGCGGTGCAGCGGCGGATTTTTCAGCCTCGCGCGTTACAGCAGGAACACCTGAAACCTGAAGAAAGCCGAACGGAGACGAGAGTGGCCCTTAGCAAGTGCACCGACAGTCTGCGACTTCACACCTCACTTATCTACATCTCTCTCTCGCGGCATCCGCGTTGCATCTACCAACGTATATGGCGTCCCCGTGCTGTTTGTGCAAATGCGTTCCAGCATTTTCTTCCTATTTGCGAGATTCAGAGCGCGGAAAGATCGCCGGCGATTTTTGTCACGCGTGAAAACAACATCGGGCGTGAAGGGGACGAATTAGGGAGGTAAATTGATCGAGGAATGGCCGCGGTTAGGTATATGGATGATCGAGTGCCACAACGATCGCGCGAGACGTTGAATTATGGAGAACGGCGAGATCTGACGACGGCATCTCTGTGATTTTTGCAAGACGATAAAGTCCGGCGCATGCATGCAGTAGTAATCGCGGCATTGCGACACCCGGGGAACTCGAGGAAACATCGATCGCGTCGTATTAATTATAGCTAACTCGCGAGCCGATTGAGAAATGTGTATTGCCGTTGCGAAACGGCCGGTGGACTTCGATATCCCACGTTTCTGCGCGGCCACAATGGAAGTCGCGCGCTGTGTGTGTGTATCGGCAATCAGCAATTCCAACGTGCTTGGTTGGGAAAGCGGGCATTCCGAGATGTGGCAGCCTACTCTACATTGAATGAGCATTCGGCAAATTTCGAACGACGCGAGCTCCGACTCGCGAGCGCGCGCGTGTCTCTCCGCTCGCTCGCCGATGCTGGAATCCGAGCCATTCTCGCGGTAACAAACGTACCGCACATCCTAGGCGCAGCTGTTGAACGAATTGGCGTGCTTTTCGATCGCCGACGAGGAAAACAGAGAAAGAGAGGCAGCAAGGGGACAGAGCAAACACGCGCATCGCGCCGGATATTTAGCATTATATAAAATTGCATGCGATCAATGCAGTCATACCGCGTTTCCGCTTTTCTTCTTCTATCTCTCGTGTGCGTGCGTACATCACACGCATCCTGACTTGAGACTTGGCAGGATAGAGAGCTTTGGAGAACTGTCGGCTTTTCAACAAATGTAAACTCGTATTTTAAGAGGACTAAACGTGTGGGTGTATTTCAAACGAGGAAGTGCAAGTAAATGGTCACTATCGTAGGTATCACGGCAAATGGTGCGTTCGCACACACCTTGCGTCAATTTGAAATGACTGTGAGAAATATAAAGGAGAAAATGAGGGAATATGAGAATAGAAACTTCAACCACCGAAATATCACATTCTGACAGAAAAAAGAATAAAAATCTTATATGCGTGAAGGTGCTTGTAGACGTAATTTTTATCTACGTCACTGGAATGCGCATAAAAATCAAATTATAGATACAATGGAACCAACCTATAAAATCAGACGACTAATTTTATGGTTCAAAAAACACGGCGACTGTCTCATAATTCCACCTTCTTTAGTGTATTTGATGGCAGAGATACCATCATTATCCACAAACAATTTTACCGTGCTCGCGATGAAGAATTCGATCTTTTACAACGTGGATGTGCGAGAAAGACAGAGATCAGGCCTTTATCTATAGAGCTTATAGGAGACATAGTTGAAAACAGGATATAGATAATTTTCTTAGTTTATTCAAAGAAGCTATTTCAGCATAATCTCTGTTGGTGATCGCGCTATCATGATCGAGTCTACAAATTTTTCACGATTAATCCGTCGCCGGTTTGTGCGGAGATGTCCACGGATGGCCTTGCGACTACGGTCGCGCGTCATGTTTCTCAACGAGATTTGCGGCGCGAAACTTCTTTCCAAGTGCCGTGGGAACGGAGGAGAAGGGGACGTTCCGGTGGCGATGAAATTTATGAAACGCACCTAAAACCACGAGAGATGTTTATCAAACTTCCCGCTTCTTCGCAATGAGACGAGGACAGGGAGCGTGTAAGTTCCCGACAGCCATATGTATCTTGAGCGTACTCGACTCGGCACAACTACGCCGGTGGACGTCAGGGGACGAGATTTAGAGGCCGCGACGGCGGACAATGCACGACACCTGCGGCACCTCGAGAGGAACGAAGAGCCGACCGTGAGGCAGAAAGGAGAACGCGGGAGAAAGAGGGACAAAAGCAAGACAAGCCGAGAGACGAAATAAGGAGGAAACGAGGCGGAGGTGGATTCATCTCGCCGTGTACGCCGCCGCCACGTGAGGAATAGCGCAGTTCGCCTATCTGCGTTACGTTATGGAGAACGCGAAGTAGTACTGCTAGCGCAGCAGGATGAACTCAAGAGATGCGTCAAAAAGCTGCTTCGAGATAGCTCAATGATAGATGCCTAGGTCTAATTTATAATAATGTAATCAATAAATAATTTAACGATTATTAATATAATAATAAAATAATAATTTAATCAATAAAACATTCCGACGTTCATGGCGCTTTCGAAAATAGAATCATAGAGGCATAAACCTGCCAGAGGCATAAATCAACGAGCGATTCGACATTTCGACGTTCGGCATCGCGTGAAACACGAGCTCGCTGGGATATCCAATATCTTCTCTCTATACCGGTGGCTGATCTCGCAATCTTTTTGTTCTCTCCCTCTCTCGGGAAGGCGCGCGGCTGAAAGGATTTTCGGTAGTTCAGGACCCCTGCTGACGAGGCGCGCGCGACTGGCGAGGAAGGGACGGCGAGAAGGGCGAGGGTTTTTTATCGGGATATTAATTGGACAACCAATTATATCTTACGCGGCGAGGCATAAATTCATAACCTTTAAGCTCGCAGTTAAAACGAACCAATTACCCGAGCGGGGGCCGCTGGCGTGCCGTTCCAGGCCGCGGCTCCGAAAAGCCGGCTCCAGGAAGGAATACTCGTTTCGAATATCCTTCGAAGGGTCGAAACTGTCCGCAAGAACCCAATGAAGCGCTGAACGGTACGATTCCACCGTCGTTAACCATCGGCGTCGCCCACTCGCCGCTGTGAAAACCTGCCTGGCAAATTCATTTCGTTTCTTCGACACGAACGGCATACTCGCGCTTACTATCGGGATTTAACAAGCGAGAAGAAAAGATCGTTTTCTCCGAAGAAAACGAGATTAGCATGATCAGAGATGTGGCACCAATTGAAATCAGGAATTCAGTTATTGCGCTGCGTTTCATCATTTCTCTCTTTTCTCGCGCGAAAGATAATTGCTTCATCAGCTCGCAGGAAAAGAAGATTCTTCTGCCGATTTTCATTAGCGATACGATATATTATAAATACCTCGACATCACGCATTGTCAGGGGCAACGTGTGTTTTCGAATAATAACGTCACATGGATCGCTATGTAGCTATATTTCCCGTGATACTAATGCAAGATTACATGTGAATGTCATCCAGATAGAAATATAATTCCATTTATCGTAAATTATTGTCCCGCCTCGCAATATGCAGCATCGCGTGTCCCGCAGCTGTTAGCGCGATATTAGACATCGGCGCGATAACGTTAATTCTAGGATGACATATTTCATCGCAGTATCGCGTAACAGAAATACATTACGTACGTATGTAAGCTCGCGTGTTGCATGAGCATTAATACCGCGGATAATGTTTTACGCATTGGCGTTAAACTACAATTACGAAACACTCTTAACAACGTGTTTATCCGCGCCGTTAGACGTAACCTGATTTCACGCGCGAATTAAGCTATTACTGACGATTACTCCGAGATGCTCTCCGAGCTGCAGCTTCTATTGTCGTCGAACTTGGGCTCGGTGATCCTGTGGGCAATCGTGCCGCGTTCGGAGGACGCGAGCACGTAAGTAGTGTGCGGGGTCCTTTTGATTCTACCTAGAGCAATCCCGGCCTTAAGAGTCTCGACGACCAGGTACCGAGCGCGCGCGTCCGTGAGTCTCGTATGCCTCAGCACGTACTTGACGATGTCCTCCAGACTGGCACCTTCCACGAGACGATCCATTCGTCTTGTCTTCGCGGCGACGGCACGCAGCAAGAACCTACACGATCGTACGATTTTCACATAACGAAACGTTCGAGCTCTCTTATGAATTTATTTACTACGTCCCCGTAGCGACGCGCTCGTGGATCGCATCGGTATCCCGCTTCGGTACGTGATTGCACCATAAACGTAAAACCGGGGGCGGGAAAAATGCGCGGCTCTCGCGATTACGTGGAAATACGTCGTTATCACGAATTACGTGTCGAGCAAGAAGCGGCCCGGCGCGGTCGTTTCGACCAGAATGAACGATCTACCGGTAGGAACGAATTGTGGCGGCACGAACCGAGCGCAGACCTAATTGGATTATACACACCCGTCGACGGAATGGATCCAACGGAAAAGAGAATACGAGCGACGCGGGGAGGTGACGAGGGAGTGAACAGCGGAAAAGGAGACACAGCGGTATCGCTTTTATGGCTCGTATATTAATCTCATAATTGAGATATGGTTTCCGTCGTGCAGCCGCACACGCAACGCTACCCGCAAGAAAACGGTCATTATCTAAAATGGATCTCTCTTTCTCTTTCTCGTAGCTACGAAACGAACAAATCGCTACCGAAGATCGCATATCCTGGAGAAAGGATCGAGGATAAGATCGTGAGATCTTCGGAATTTATCGAAACAAAATTTAAAAATTTGTCAAAAGGAGCATTGTGTGATTTGCACTTCAAGTACAAAAATTTTTGTCAAAATAGTCAATTCAAAGCTGTTTCCTTCGATTAGCATCGCGTCCGCTATTATTATTCTAATAGCTAGCAGAGATAATTAGATCAAAACAGAGCTCAAGATTTTTAAAACAGCTCAAAATTTTCAATTCACGTGAAGCACGATTTCAATTGTTTTCGCAGATATGTATGTCTCAAAATATTTATATATATTTATACATAAGTAGTACTTGCTACTTACAACCATCGAATGAGAAAAAGTTTTTGTGATTCTGATGGAAGTACTAAAAGTGTGCTTCAGTAACGTATAATTACCGGGTAGGATGAGCTTGAGAATGTGGCGGCTCGAGTGAGAATAGAGACATTATTCCGCCAGTATACCTTGTCTTTCCTTTTTCCTTTCTGACTCTTCCGAGCAGTTGGAAGGTGGAGACACGGAATGGTCTACTTCCCCTACTTCAGCGGCACCACCTCCTTGAGACTCGAGTCTTCATCTGACGACGAGTCTTCTGAAGACGGACCGTAACGAGCACGTCTCACGGTGCATCAGCGCGCTGATGTCCGCTTAGAAACCGGTGGCTGTCCACCGCCAACTGTTCGTTGACGTGAACGAGAAATGCGACAATCCGCAGATAGAAGCAGATCATGCGACCACAGCAGAACGATGTAACAGCCGATTGACAGTATCGAATTATCAATGAAATAATTATTAATTAAAGTACACGTCTCGAGTCTTCATCGCACTAAATAAATCAGTAATAAGATCGCGAGATATCAATGAATTTATTATAAGTAATCGAGATAAGACTTGAACGTTGCCCGCTTCAATGTAGTCGCGCAAAGCTGCTTAGCCTCGTGTAATCGGTTCACAGACCTGGACTTTCTTTGTAGTCGTGCTTGTCACATCATCGCCATTCAAGGCGCGCTTGAAAGAGATTCTTTCCGATCTATTCCCGGCGTACTGCACGTCCGCGATCATCCTCGAGACACTCAAGGACGTCCTTCGCGATCCTTCGCGGGCGCGGGCGACGATTGCTACAGTTCATCCGGTTTTCGCGTCCTTTTTCATCCGTACCTCGTTAATATCAGTCAATCTAGCGTTTGACGGTAGTCCACAGTGGGTTACGGCAAAAAACATTTGTCCGTTTTACGAGTACAACCTGGCGGAACTTACAAGATAAAAGATCTTCCACGAAGTACTTCGCAAAAGTCTCGCTTCTCTTTTTACTCGAGTCGCGCCAATAATCAATCACTAGATGTAGCCTGCTATCAGCGTTCTTCCGTTTTTATCGTCCATCGTTCGAGAAACACATTTCAGATATATCTTAAAGTAGAAAAAGCTAAACAAAATAATCACGCGCTGTCGCATAGAGATTGCAGACATTTTACGGCATTTAAAATTAATTTGCGTCGCAATTTGCACGCAAAATGATATTTGATATCGAGGATGTTTACTGCTTTACTTTAGATCAGTGCTTGGTGATAGCGATTACGCTGCAATAACCGCCGTCCGTAAACGTCGATCGAAGAATATAGCGAAACTCGAGGAATTCGATGGGCAACAAAATCAGAACGCAGCCCGGCATCGCTGTTGCACGTAACTCGCCGTTAATGTCGGTCAACGTTACGGCACGATTAAAAGCGACCGTCGATTTGCGGAGGCGCGAGCGCATCGAGATGCAGTCGCAGATAAGATCGTCGATCGTGGGCGGCTGTGGTCGCCCGATGAAAGACGGAGAAAAGATGCGTCTCTCTTCTGTACGCACCTTTTTCTCCTCGCTGCGGCTCTGCATCAAGCGAGAAGCGCCGAGCGTGTCTCTCCTCTTTCGAGAGAAGAGAAGAACTCGTCGTATCGATCGTGCATTTTATTGGCGGGCGGACCTTGTACTTTGGAAGCGGCATAATTTTCTTCGTCCTACATCCCGGCGTCGTCGCGCGCGCGCGCGCGCACACACACACACACACACACACTTTTATACGCGCGCCGGGCGAAAGGACGCGCGTATCAGTTAGGCATGCAATCTGATTTCGTTTTGCACAGGCATCCGACGGTTTGCCCGTGACGAATCGCGCAATTACGCGATATCCCTTGCGTAACGCGTTCCGCGTCTTTAATAATCCCGAACGCCTTTGTGCGGCACTGCAAAAGTATCTCGGTGTCATCCAGTGCGCGACGGGCTTAAGGAGACCTGAAATACTTGCGCTAATGCCTTGTGCCTTTGCTCTTTTTGCTCGTGGAACGCCTAGGAATCTCTCCATCTCCGAGACTCGTCACGCGACGAAAACGAGTCCAATTAACCCGTCACCGGCGCTAATTGCCGCAGGACGAAGGAAGTCTGAGTAACTAGATTATCACGGTTACGGCGCTAGCAAGCTGCAGTCCTCGATCTGGAACACTCACGTCCAGAATCCCACAGTTAAATATTTTGTATCGCTTTATTAAATTAATTAACAGCAAACGAGCAAGTGTTCTTCGTATCATTAAACGTGTAAACACTAATGAAGGCTTAACGGGGTTTCAGCAAAGAAAACGTGGTGCAGTTTAATAGGACGTCGGTTCTCTATGTATGATAAACGACACCGCAAAGGTAAGTAAGTACGAACGGATGTTAAGAAATAGTTCCTCTTGGTTAGTCAGAAGGCGCATGGCAATTTAGTCAACTGGAAGCCGCAACTGGGAATGAGAAAGCCGTATATCGTCATAACGTGCGAAATAATCCATGATGAAGAGAAGGGTCGGGTCTCTTGATCCTTCTCGAGCACATGATAGTCGCGGTCAACCATATAGTCACGGGCTATTACCGTAACACCACCGGTTCTTTGTGGCGAGGTCGTCAGGAGGAACGTTCAGCTCGAGATAGAGTCATTACACTGAATAGATAAGTTTCCACCTGTGGCGTTCAACCTGTCTCGGTAAACACCATGTGCGAGTCACTTCGAATATACCATTTCGTTGGACATCGCGTGTTACAAGTAGATTGAAGGATAAAAATGAAATGAGGAGACTGTCAATGTTTCTCGGGATGTACAGAGAAACGAAGACATAATTACTCGCTTATCTCTAGATAAAACTGGAAAATGAGAGACTACACCCTGGGCGTTTAACATTCGTATTTAATTACTTCGCGAAAATAATAACAGGAAGTAACGATCCTATTGCGTTGGTTAAAAAAAACTATCAAATTTGTCGGCTGTTGGCCTTTATATAATCGTCGGCTTTATAGTTTTATAAATTAGATTTTCCTTGGCAAAACTTTTGATTTTTCTTTTTACAATTTATCAGAAATATGATCAATCAAATGACGCGTGCTGTTTAAGTATCTTCATCGAGAGAAATTTCTCATCTTCAATAGAGCAGAGAAAAAACGAGCTTATGCCTTTGCCAGTTACGGGGTTCAGAGACCCTTATCACGTTGCATGGCATAATTTTGCTGTCAGAATATGTCCGTGTTAAGTTTTAAGACTCGTAATTACACCTATAAAGTACGCGCATCCCGGGATTTGAGCCTAGCAATAGGTCCAGACAGTTTTGTGCGAAACGGCAGATAACCGTTACATTGTATCCAGCTAATAAATGTCGTCTCACACGCAGGTGCACGGCTCCACGAAGCTGGAATAACATCATCCTCAAATTCTTAAACCCGTGAGACATTGAGCTTTACGATTGAAGAGACGGCGGTGACTTCGTTTTTACCCCTTCGGCCTTTAATTCCGCACTTCTGTGCTGCGTTACGGTCGAATAAACTTGCGTCGATAGCACGAGGACAAATTTACCGATTCTGCCAGATACGCAGATCTTTATGCATCGGGGGATTTTGCCATAAATTTTACTATAAATAGGCATTTCTGGTGTTTTCCAGTTCACGTTATTCTCACTAATAAACTTGCTATGTAGAATGCAATCGACAATGATGCGGTAAATTAATAATTATATCTTCTCACATCAACAAATCATGAAATTTTACAATTTTGCTGCATTTCCTCTTGAAAATCAATCATGATTGTGAAAAATCATCAGCTTATAAACATCTCGCTCGTCTGTGTAATCGATACAACCATTTTACGCGCGTACACGCCTTCATGACGATCAACGAGAAAGTAATCCACGCGTAAAGCTTCTATCCACGCTGGTGGTGGTGTCGATCGTGGTAGGTTTGTTCATGGTGGCCCGAGATCACCGGATGTCGACGATCACGCGTACTCACGCAAAAATTCTCGCATTCTCCGGACGTACAAACGCGCGATTAATTGCATCGATTCTGCTTAATACCCTGCAGTCGACGAGTGAATCCAACCGTGTTCACAATTATTGCTCGCTCGAAGACGACTTTCATCGTCTTGTGCTTTTATCGAGGTATATAATATTATATCAAAAGACTTCTTCAACATGGAATTTAGAATCTTAAGGCAAATTCGATATGATATTTATGTACTAATATGTAAACGGTCTGGACGAAAAAAAAGTATTAGATTCTTTAAATGAAATTATAAATAAAAGATAAATTACTCTAATGCATTTAATAATTTTGACTGTTTATTCAATAAACAATAATTTCAATAGTTTTACCTATCGTATTACTAGGTAGCTTGCATGCCGATACAATATCTTTACAATGAAAGTTAATCAGCGCAGGTGGCTTGATTCATTATTTATATATCTCACACTTTTTATTATCTTTTCGCATTTCCATGAAAGGCGATGTGTAAATATTCAACCACTAAAACGAGCAGCCGAAGTAGCTAACTTCCCGTTGAAGAGTACGCATTTCTCGGCGTCGTCGAGAGACGTGTTTTATTAGAGCGTGTAATGCCGTTAACTGAATTGGGCCGTTGCAGCGCAGTGCGCCGCATACAACTGGTCTCATTACGCGGCGTGGCCGCTCGCTTTTCTCTTCCATCAACGCGATCACCGCCAAGCCGCCTGGTAATAATTAGATGCTAGAACCTGAGACTCTGCGCGTAGAACCGGTCTGTGCTTCAGCACGTATTAGGCGACTATGCAGCGTGTAAAACGTAGAGGAGGATGCGATAACGCGTATCAACGAATAATGCCGACGTTCCATGCGATGTTCAGTTACGAGAAAATAGGGAGGCCCGATCACTGGGACAGACGATCACTCTCGTCGGTACAAGGACACGCACATTCGATATACCCGCAATTATTTCGCAAGGCCGTATGCAATCATCACAATTACGATACTTGCATCCGCTAATTAGCTGCTTTTACTCGCGAAAGCACGACGTGAGTTATTATTAATGACGCGACTAAATCGTAAGCAGTTTGCTACCGTGTAAGATGCGCGATAAGATTCTCCTTTTATCATCGGTGAAAATCAATGGCTTCTTTAAGTCGCGTGTGATCGCGTTCGCGTTCGCTAAACGCGAATGGCGACAAGTGTGCAACTTAATATTATGCACACGATCATGTAGGAAGGGCTGATGCAAGTGTATATATTAGTCGTGAATATGAACTTCGACTTAATAAGATGGAGAGTTTCCCGACGAGTTTCTCGATTAAGCGATATGTTAGGAACATTGCAGCCGCGTAAAATGGAACATTTTTAGCACGCTCGCACCAATAAGCCCAGATGTTACACCATCCGTTTGGGATTAACTTTTAAATGCGTGGGCAGAAAGTAACGAAGCAGGAAGCATTAATCGCATACTATACTGCGCCATTATCCTAATGAAAATCACATTCGCAGCTGAACTGGCC
This sequence comes from Ooceraea biroi, assembly GCF_003672135.1. Classification (NCBI taxonomy): domain Eukaryota; kingdom Metazoa; phylum Arthropoda; class Insecta; order Hymenoptera; family Formicidae; genus Ooceraea; species Ooceraea biroi. The sequence goes on from NC_039506.1 coordinate 8,961,907, forward strand.
GTCTTCCACGTTGCACCATCGCGCGTTGCTTCTCGCACGATCTCGTTTCTGATAAAGCGATCGTTTGAAGCTACCGAGAGAAGCCACCGAGAGCAGCTTTCGCGCTATCACTGATATCGCAAAACTGCGAAAAAGCGAAAAATAGAGAACGAACGTGTTCGTGACGAACATAGAAAGGAAGTGAACGAATGCACGGACAGACGGACGGACTGACGGAGGCTAGGACGGGAGGTGTAAAACGACAACGCCAGCCAGTAACGTAGCCCCGTAACCGAACAGTACAAGAAAGGAAGGGAGGCCACCCTGCTCGGGTATTACCATAAACACTCCACGGTTCTCCCCTCCTCGTCCCCCTGCAGCTTCGTGCATACACGTTAGTGCACCACTAGCAAATACACGTGTAAATCCCGTGTTTCAGGTCTTACGTCGTGCCCTCCGCGCGCGGCACCCCCGACACCCTTCGTTCCCTTCTCGTGGCCTACTCTTCCACCTGACCCTTCGCTCCGTGCTGTTCCTCCTCCCCGCACCTGCGGTACGATCGAGTGAACCTCCTCTCCTCTCGTGCGGCGTATTCCCGTGCCCCGTCGCCGTTCGGAATCGGCAAAAAGGGGCCCCAGCGCCGCGGTCGCGTGACTTTCATGCTCGCCGAACGTTCCTCTCCCTTTCCCTCTCTTTATCGCCCTACAGCCCTTCGATGTATTCGGCCCAGTGCCGTACATCGGCGCGAGGCATGCTCACGGTGAAAGTGTTGTGCGATTATCCACTCCCCGCTCCTCGTCGCTCGTCTGGCAGCTTTTGTCTGGCTCGAAGTAACAACGCATTTTAATGAAAGATGTGAGAGATTAAAAGGAAAGATTCTGAAAACTTTTATATCCGTATTTCGTAATATATAGGATATATATAAATATACAGAGCAACATTTGAATAGTTATATTAAATATAAAAAATAAACAGAAGCGAGAGCGAAGCTAGGTGTAGTTCGCTCTCGCTTCTGTTTATTTTTTGTATTTATAATTTTGCTGAGCTTAATTTTTGTATTTATATTAAATATCTTTGCAATAAGATCATTAATTTATTAGGTACCGAACTTAATTTTCGACTCTCATAAATATTGACTAGTATTAGTTTTTGATGCTTCAGTATGGTAGATATGATACTGTTCTCTGCCGGTGGGTTTCCCAGATCTGGAGTTAATCATCAGGAGGAATAACGCGTTTCGTCGCTTCGACGTTCTTGCGCGGCGTCGGAGCTTCTGCGAAATGTCTGTGCAAGGCTATCAACGGTGATGAAACTGAAATAAAGTACGACTTTGGAACGCGATTAATACAGTCCGATTACTGTAACAAATCGCGCCCCAGGTTCGATCACGGGCAATTTATCGTATTCGTCCGCTAATCGCTATCATTAACACCTCCGTATATATCTTAAGGTAACATCACGCTGCTGATAATATGGCGAGTCGTTTGTTTGGTCTGTAAATCAAGCCGCTTAATCTCCATTACCAGCTGCGTCGTACGTACCACGAAATCTACGACGTTATCAAATTATAATCAGAGAAAAGAGACGAGAGTGTGTTATTGCCTGCATGCGACTCGAATCGCGTCGTGCTTCTCCGAGCAGCGTATATAGCAAACGTATCATCTTACGATTGGAATGTATCGCAGTGTCATCGTTATATTACCGCCATGTAATTCCGTCACGATCGCTTGCAACTATGAAATGATAATTAGAAACTAGTTAGGACGCGATAAACTACAGGACTAGTGAGAGCGGCACTCATGTTTCTGTATAAAACACGTATTCCTGTTTGCTTATAAGTAAGTCCGTGTATTACCTCTCATATCTCGAAAAAATCATGAAAAACATCGAAGCCTAAGTTTGTCTCGCGCATTAAGGTACTATACATGCACCAAAGACATAATTCTGACATATTAAAGCAAAATCAACCTTGAAATGTAGTCATAAAGATTATCTTCTGACTCTTTCAAGCAAAATACTTTAATGAAAACAAGCTGTCGCTTAAAGATGACATCGCAAACGACGCGACTGAGTTATTTCCTGCGGCAGGTGCTCCCAATTTTAATCGGGCGCAACAAGAAGCGAGGTCCAGGAAGGCGTGCTAAAAACTAACCCAGTAACCTAATACACATCTAAGAAAGCTAGCCTAAGTCGATACGCTTCTTCTTCGCTTCTGCTCCGTTTACTCCCCTTCCTCTACCGTTTCCATTCGCTCGTGCCTATCCTCGAGCGAGTACAAAAACTCCGACTGGTTCATATAGAGGATTGTGATTTAGAGACAGCGAGATACTTCGCCGAGAGATCTCTCGTTGATTATTCTCACGTTCATAACCGCGGTATATCTCGCAATTAAACACTTTGCGGCCACATAAACGTCTCGCCGATAAATACGCCCGGCGCTAACGTAACCGGAGAGCCGCATCCACTGCTCGTTCTTGCGTGCACGCGAATAAAATCCGCATCGGAGGATGCGCTCAGAAGGGACGATTCTCCGTGCACAGGGATCCCTTTTTCCCTCTTCCCCTCCGCTCGCCGCTCCGTTTACGCTCGCGCAATCACGGCGGACTAATTAAAGCCAAGCGTACTCTCGGTATCGAACGGTCCCGAAGTCGAGACCTTCGACCACGTGTCTCTCGACGAGGGAATAGCGTCGACGATAAAGTATTGCGACCATTACCAAGCAGCAATGACTTATTGCGGGATAAGGAGTAACGTATGGTTACTTAAGGTAGTAATCATTCGCACATATGTTATAATTATCGTCACGGGAGCGATTAATCATCGAGGGACGATCGACGACCCGCTTGGTGGTACTTTGTTGCGACGTCGGCCGAGCGTGCGCTTCTTCATGAATTTACATGACTCGCCAGCGAGTGCATGCGAGTCCCGAAGGATTGATTTGTACGATCCCACCGTCGACGATCGATTACGATTGCCCGACGCTTTTCCCGCTGTTAATCTAGCGCGACGTCTCAATTGCTGGGTAGCACGCTAATCGACAGCCTAATGCATTCGCGGATACGACTAGCATCGAGAAAAACTCGACGGACGGTCGATAATGAACGCTACGTTTGGCATAAATAAACGGTCGCGATACGTGTCGCGATATCAGCCGGACCGTACACGTTAATATCCAGTTTCATTCGTCGCACCGCGCGTTGGTACACCCATAATAATTACGTTCGTACCTCGCTCGCCCGGCCGATCGACACCTCCGACATTCCGATCCACCTAATAGCGTGCGTATCGCAAAGTCGAACGATCGTTAACGATAACAGCGCGTTCCTAAGACCCGCCTAATTGTCGCGACAAGTGCCTCAATCCGTTTCGCTTTCCTGCGACGAGGAAGGAACGCATCGTCCAGTCGCTGGTTGCATTAGGATCGTCATTGGCATTATCTACGTCGCCGTGCATAAACGTGCTTATGTGCCGACGCTTGGCTGGTGTTCTTGACCCTGGCCGTGGTACCAGATACCAGATAGAATGGCATAGAATCTCCAGAGCTACTACCATAGAAGCAGCGGAGAACGGACGGGAATGGTTGCAAGGTAGAGCACGAGGCGCGAATGGATATCGTCGTGGACGAGTTGCCGCTGCTAACACCACGTCGATGCATGTGCGCGGACCGGCAGAAGTGTCGATAAAGATTATCGAACGTGTCGACCTGCCGTACTTCTGGATTCCACGATCTAAGCCCACGTGCACTGGTCCCGGGTCTGGTCGGTGGCTGTGCATCACGTTGGCTTTCACGAGGACATTGAGCTACGTACGGAGTGCATCTTTACTAAATCCGGACTACTTTCAACATCGTTTCTCTTGGCAGCAACAGCAGCAGCAGCGCGTGCTTGTTATCGCGCCAGGGGAAAACGCTTCCGTTCATGTTAACTCATTGCTGATGGATAGATGGGAGAATAAAGGAGTGTTACATCAAAGCAAGAAGACTAAAAGACTCTGAATAATTTATAGACCACAAATTCACCCGACAATAGTAGATTGTATGAAATGTGCACACGTGTAGAACCATATTTTCAAACCTCGTCGTGTTCTATTTCGTCTTAGAGTACATGCACATGCAGCGGAGATGAATCCTTGCGCATTGGAAATCTAAAAAGATTAGATGTCCGGGAACAAACCTCACACCGTGGCGAGCGTGACGGATATTCGTCTGTAGGCGTTTAATGAGGGTACCGCGCTAGGTGTCGGTTGACGCATGACGTTTGGTTTTCGTGGCGCGATACTAACGATCCGTTATGACAACAAAGATATAATGTTTTTCACGGTTATTAAGCACGTCCGGCGGCTTCGCGCCGTAGGCACACCCATTGCGTGGCAGTACCGTGATGAGAGGGTAGCGATCTTGGAATATATTTCATAGAACTAGTATTAGAGAGCGATACTCCAATCCTGTGGTCGTTCCCTTCCCTTCCCTTCCGCATCCTGTCTTTTTACAATAATCGCTAAAATTGCGTGGGAAAAGTTCTGGTAAAGATTTTGGACGCTTTCATCAAGAGCCAATTCAACTCGATAATCGGCGTCGCATTTCTCTCTTGTGTTTCTTTTCCTTTTGTTCTGGAACGGTCTCTCGATTTACACAAAATGTTGCAACGCGTCTTTCGTAATGCGCGAATCACGTTTGGTCGCGATACTCCGTGACAAAGAGAATCCTTTCCTCAGTTACGGAGAAAAAGAATTATATAGAAATGAGATCATTGCGAAACGGGGAGATGTCGAACAATGGGCGAGTTTTGCAATAGCGGTCGCATAATCGACTGCAGTCTGTCGCGTTGGCATTAAATAGCTATCGTCGTATTATCGCCGCTTGGACTGCGTCTGGATATTCATCCGACTAATTGAATGCGAATCCATAAAACGCCATGTGTATGCAGGATCCGCGGGTTAATTAACGACGATCCTAACCGATAATTCTGACCGTTAGTTTATGCGCTCGCTGAGTTTAAGTGCGCGCGATGCACATGAATCACATGACCGCGCTCTCTGTGCTATTATACGTTATTATGCACTGAGGAATTCGTAGCGTTGAAAAATAATCCTCTAGACGATTATTAAAATAATCTTAGAGATTACCAAGATTTCCTAAGTGACCTATCTTAACACCAGGAATTAAAAAACTAAAATTCTAAAATGATGATGTAAAGAGTACGAGAAAGCAATTTTATTGCAAAGAAGCAACAAATTGAAATAAACTGGTTAATATTTTAACATTGTAAAACTAAAAGAAATTGTATTTTACAATCTACAATTGAGCTACATTAAACTGCCAAAACTATAAAATTATCATAGAGAGAAGATGCAAGTATGGTCCGCATTGAAAAATTTACCAATCGACCATTCAATGTTTATTACAATTACAGGGAGACACTAAAGTTCGCGGGAGAGCACTGGTCTCATGTTGCACCTGCGTGCCCCGCACGCAATGATACTCGTGAAGAAGATACCGCAGCGGTCGTCAGCTTTTTCTCATGTCATCATCGCGAATCCCCGTATTCTCGTGAAATGACACGGGCGAAATGACAAGCAGACACCCGTACGAGCGTGAGCACACCCCTCGTCCACCTCGTTTATTTCTCGTCGCATCCGGCATGTTCTGCGTAACGCACGCGGTGCGCTGAGTGCGTCGTGCGCGAAACGCGGCAATAAACGTAACGCGACGTAGATGAAACGCCACCCTCACGCGCGCAACCTGCGGAACTCGAACATTACCGAGCAATGCGTTCGCGGTAAGTCGAGTGCGAGTGCGAGTGCGCCGCATTGTGTGCGCCCGCATGTGCGTATGCCCTCGCGCATACGTGTACGTAGCGCGTATACCGTTTCACGCACATGCCGGACATGCAAGTGCATGCGATGCGCACATTGCATGTGCGCACACCGCTGCCTCCCGACAGGACACCACCGCGTGCACCTCCGCAACATTCCCTCGCGGTGCACGTGTTGCGGAGTCGCGTCGCTCTCGCGCTCCTCTCTCTTTTCGTCTCTCTTCCTCGTCGTGTTTCTCGGTTACACTCCGCGCCGGTCTTCGTCGCACTCTCGACGGGGCCTCGTACGTGCGTACATAAGCAAACCTGTTGTTACCGCTCCTCCCCGGCGTTATCTCTCTCGCGCATCGGGCGCCGATTTTTATAGGAGAGGTGATTCACGAGGCAAGTTCATCAAGCCTCCTCCTCCTACTTCTCCTGCCCCCTTATCCAGCCGTGGGCACATCATGCGCTTTCACGGGGATTAGAGAGGACGAGTTCCCTCTTATTCCTATCTGTGCTTCCTACACTGAACTATCAGCGGTGCAAAGCGCGCGCGTGCGATTTCGAGCCTGCCTCTCTCCGAGACGCCGAGCATAAATTGCGCCCTGCGAGACGAAGCGGGAGAGCTCTGCCTCGGCTCCGGTACAAGAAGGACATACTTTAGGTGCATTATACTCCATTCATGCGCGCATCGAACGTTATAACTGTACGTTTAAGTTCAACTCGAGGGACCCGACGGCTTTACGTTACCCTCGTACCCTTGTACTTTCTTCTTCGATAGCGAGACAGTCGGCCCGAGAGAGCGAGACCTCGCGTATGATATATAGGAGATTAAACGAACAGGATTACGTCCACACGGAGAGAAGTACAGAAAAGCGGTTTGATCCATGGTCGAACCTTCGCGTTGTTACCATAAAATTATTGCCGAAATATAAATAAAAGCTTGACGGCTGGGTTTGTTCTTCCGGCGAAGAGCAAACGTCGAAAAATGCAATATTAATACGAAATGGAAATTTTCAGGCACTATCAGAGGTAAATCCTTATCGGAAAAGCGTTGGAAGCAACGCAGGTGCGTAACGCGTGATTAACGATCGCTACTCCCGCTCTCACGCGGTAAAACTGAAATTTATGGAGTATGTGTCTTCTCTCGCGAGGTAGAAAAAAAAGGAAACGTATCTTATAATCTTCGCGGTCGAGCCTGTTCTCTGATTACGCCGTTGCCTGACGTATATCCTCGTGTTTAGTTCTCTATCAGTGAGTTCTCTCGCCGTATCAACTTCCCCGTGAGCGCATGTATGTGTTCGATGATTTGAACACTTTGCAGTGCGAACGCAATGGAATGGCGAGGCGGGAGAGAGGGGGTGAAGACGCGTCGTTATCTTTGCGCTTAAATCGAATACGGATGAAATTCCGAGACTCATACAAATGGACGACACCGCAGGGACGTCCGCGGCTTCCTGCGCCGTCGTTGTTGCCGTTCCGATCGGAGAGGACGATCAGCTGTTACGCGAACCCACCCACACATCCGTACGCGTGGTAACACGTACGTTTAGACTCAGTTTCTAACGCGATCCGACCGCAACCACGCAAATGGGCGTGTAAGAGGTAATCAGGACATTTCTTCTTTGGAAGGTTACTGCCGACGAGCGTCACGCTTCTTGCGATCTTGATACGCCAGTCCAGCTGCAGCGATGATGTCAATGATATCACTCCTTGTTATCGTCGGAACACAAAATGTAATTTTTACGTAAGCAACTTGTGGAGGAAAATCAATACGAAAAAGTTCTGTTTTGAGTATAAGTGGAAAGTTAAGGCAAAATTATATAATCCTAATTTTTGTTTCATGCCTTTTTCTCTCTCATTTCATATTCTCTGAAAGTTTTATTAATATTTTTCATTTTGCGGAATCTTGAACATTAAATCTTAATGACAACTTCTCTTTGGCCAATCCAAATAATCCATGTAATAAAATATCGATGAAATACTGTACTAATCAAGTGTAAACTTTGAGGATGCGTTTTTGCTATGAAAAATAAATCTTTTAATGTACAAAAGTGCATGTGTTGCTAATCTCTCTTAACAAACTATCCTATGTATGAAGAACATAATAAAACGCGCGCCAGAAAATTTTCCTCTTTTGTAACTTCGCACGAGAGATAAGTGCAAGCGAGATAACGATGGAATTAACGTTTAATCCTTGCTGGTCCCTAGGTCAGCCGCGTCCCGATCGAGATCACTAGTCGAATTTATGATATCCCACCCACCCTAATAGGTATTCCTCCAGCAGCGGAACAACAGAAGCAACGGCAGCAACGCGGAGCCCGGGCGATCGCCGCGTAATTCACGCGGGGAAAAACACGCGGCGATTCGATCGCATTCGGCCGGCATTAAAGCAAAAGGCGGGCGAAAATAAAAAGTCTCGTCGAGGAGTCGAGAGCGCGCGAGTGGAAAGAATAAGGGCGCCGTGAGCCCTCCGGTAGCGAATAAACGCGAGCGAGCGGGGGTCCGTGGCTGGGCGTTCTTTGAGATGGGCGATCGCTCCGCGGCGCGGAATCAATATTGTTGGATTGCTTCGATAACGCCTCGTAAATATAATAAAGCCCTCCAACCCTCGGTCTCCTCTCCTCCCCGGTGCCTTTACCCCGGGTAGCCCCTCGTGCGAGGCAGAGCTGCCCAAGAGAGATAATGGTCGGAGCCCTGGGCAGCCGATGGGCTGTTTGGAAGGGGCACGATGGTAGGGCCCCGACTCTCCTTCGCCTCCGTCTTGCTTTACCACGTCGTTTTCGCTTCCTCTCTCTTTCTATCTCCCTTTTTCCTCTCTCTTCCTGTTTTCCTCCCTCTCCGTCTGCCTCAGGATCCCTCACCACGTCGCGGCGCGAGCAGACCTGCCGGGCACCAGGAGAACCAACTCACATCAGTGAGTTTCAGCCCGAGCCGGCGAGCGCTTGGCTCCCTTTCTCTCACACGGCGACGGTCGCCCGTATCGTCGGCGCCCCGTGAACATCCGTAGATTCGAACTCCCCGAAGACCTCTCGGCGGCTGTGTGTGGTCCCGGCCTTTTTTTCTCGAACCGGTGGGTTCCGTGCGACTCGATAACACGGACGACGCGAGTCATCTACGACGGGGTCGAGCGGGAGACGACGACGTCTTTCGGTTCTTCTCGCAGAAGGTCCACCCGACGAGCCGATTCCGTTCGCGTCTTCGTTTTCGGGGGTAACCGTGGGTAGTTGAGGTGGACAAGTGCCAGCCGAGGACGACCGACGCGTTCTCGTGATTCCGTGACCGGGGGAACTGTCGTCTACTGGGACTGTTGCACCGAAAGCGCGTGGAGACTTCGACGGCCGATACGGAGGATGTCACGCTCCGTGGACCACCCTGGCTGCCGCGGTCGTCGCCGTGTCGCGTCGGTGGCGGCGACCCTGCCGGCGATCTTGCGGTGAGCATCGCGTGTGCGTGTTCCCTCCCTGTGTGCTCTGTACGACGTGGTGGTGACTCTCGGCCTGTGTCATCGGCGAGTCAATGAGGCTCTCAGAGACGCGGAACGACGAGTCGCAGCAGTCTCCGACGCGGTGTCCAGCGAGATTGTGACCGGTTTCTCCGAGTGATGATCGCGGAAGAGAGAGATCGGCCGTCATCGTTGAATCGATCGGCGGACGTGTGATTTACCTGAGGGGGAGTATCGTGACGTGCGAGGGACGAGAACGCACGTCCTACGTGGTCCTACGAGTGACAGTACGTGGTGTGCTCGGTGCGTTCGTTCTCTCGTTTCCGCGTTTCCACGCGACGCCTATGGAAAGTTGTACCAATCAGGGATTAATGCACGCCGGAAATTGCAGTATGGAGGACATGAGCGTGAGTATTATGCGTTGCGTATTTGTAAAGGCGGAAGTGGAATCTACGAACCCTGCACGTAATGATAATTAATTGCATAGTTGTCGCGGATGCGATTCGCGGTGACACACCGACTCTCCGTGATATGTACGTGGCGAATGTCTTGCAGGAAGCCTATCAATTTTCGCTGTTCTTTGCGGAAAATAATCCTATAATCGCGCGCTGCATGTTTTTTGTTCTCAAATATGACTGTGTGATGTATTTATTTCTTTACTTCATCTAAGTGATGCATACGTACTACATACTTCTTGTTTCATTATTAATTTCGGAGCAGAAAGTATTATCATTATCATCTTTTAAATTTTTCTCTTTAGATGCATATGACGTTTTCGTAAATATTAATTAAACCCCATTTAACTTTAATTATGATATAATCCATACATAAAAACGATAAAGGTAGAAAAAACTTAAGTGAAACAAATAATACATACAGTACGTTCTTCAAATATTTGTAATCCAATATTCGCTTATCTTTTCTCACTCGTGTGCTAAATTTTTCGCATCCGAAAATTGCGCGGGAAGAGTGGACGGATTAAACGAGTTTACCTGCTTCTTTAAAAGTATCCCGGGATGGATAACCGTCGACGCGCATGACAGCCGGCATATTAAGACAGCAACAGACAAATTTCTGCCGGGACGAGCCGGGACAAAAAACCGCCTGCTCGCGGAGATGACGAGAGTCGAGGATGGTCTCGGTCGTTCGTTACACCCCGCTCGATTAGATCTCAGGAAATGCGGTGGCCGGATGCCAAAGTCGCGTCGTCGAGAAGCCGCGCGTGAGCGAGCAAGCGAGCTTATTAGCTCGCATTGGCTGACTCTCGCGCGTCTACCACGCTGGACAATGCCCGAGGATTGCATATTGTTGTTTATATTTACGCGTCGCGGCATAAATCTTCGTTTAAGTCGCATTCACTCGGCATACACTGAGAGCGTGGTCTCGCAAGCGAGCGCGCGCGCCATTCGCACACCGTCTGCGAGCAGCGAGCGAACGAACGAACGAGCGCGCATGGTTCGTCACGGATAACGCGCGGTCTTCATTAAACCTAACTTCTTTGCGTGCCGACCGGCCATTAAGGACGGAGGACCGGCCTACGACTAATTTGTACTGTAAATGAGATCTCGAGGATCGTTACCCGCGTGAAACAACGTCATTCTAACGGCCGGTGCTACACGTGATTATCGCTTCTGGCAGATGAATGAGGAAACTGATGTATAACACCATTTGGCATTTATTTCTTTCTCCGTTTATTGCTAATTTGTGAATGAACATTGACGAAAATTTGCGATACTCGATGACTCTCGCTAGCTCATAGTGAGAGAATTTGCGTAATTATCCGTAATTATCATTTAATTGTGTTCATTACAGATATAGTAGAGCATGCACTTGGGTTGCTATTAATGAAAGCACATTTCCGATCGAGACAATGACCCCTTTTATCTCCGTGCAGCAAATAACGCTCTCCGCTAAGATTAAGACATTATTTACAAGATATACTTACACGGAATCATTCCGCGGTATGGTAATGCAACATACCGCTTTCGGGATTGTCTATGCGTGTAGCGCGAAAGCAAGACGGCCCGTGATGACTACCCTCGGATCGCACCGAAGCAATTTTCACCGGCTAACTGACCCACCTGCTTATACCTGCCGCACGATCGAGACTGCCCATTCGCGAGCATTTATATCGCTATGCCGGCCAAGAAGCACGGGCGTACGTAATATTTTGCCTAGGCACGAGCACGCCGCTCGGAACGTACGGCTATCGGTAAATTACGGCCATTAAATTATGAATATAGCAGCGAACGCGTTTTACGAGAATTATTTTGCCACGTAAAGGAGAATTTATTCCTCGCGCGGGCATTAATTCTTCTGTGCCGGTAATAGCGTGGCGAAACGATGCCCCGGGTTCCCGCGAGTCGATCGCGGATCGAAATCCGGAGAGATGTATAACGTCAAAAGACATGTGACATAGACCGACGTTCTCGGCGCGATTGACAGCTGCGCGTTTTTAATTCACGTCAGCGAATCGTACCGATTTCAACGCACAGCTGTTATTTCCAATTAGGAAATGTCCCGCTGTTCCGGGAGACGGACGCGATCGTAATCGCCTCGTTAAAAGTTTATGGTTACGTATTTATGGCGCATTTCGTTGTGAATATGACGTAAACGGTCAAGGCGCGTCATAAATATTGCGGTGCGCGCATAATCACATACATACAAGATTCCTTAATAAAATAACAATAAAAATTCCGTGCTGCATATTTGTTCTGAAAGCTAAAGTGATTTACAAGCGCGTTGGGTAAGTTTGAATATACGGAAGGGGGAAAGGGATAGTAATATAATTCTAGATGACAGATGCGTTCTCTCAGGCTAGCAAATTTTACCAGATCTATCAGCGCTGTAGCTCGAACAGTTAGACGATTCTGCTTCAACCGGTTACTCGACTCATACATCACGTAATCTGCCCGCGCTCTTCCTGAAGAAAATTGTTGCGTATCGCATGACTTCGATTACCTGCCCGTTTCTGTGCAAACACCTGAAGTATATGACTCTGTAGAATGATGCTTGAAGAGTCTGTGGAGAGTCTAATGAGTCTGCATAAATCTTTAGAGCTGCTACACCGATTAAATTCGGTAATCCCTTAGTTTTTTCTATTTCTCCAGATTATTACCTTTTCCGATATCGTGAATTGAAGCATTTTATGTACATTACGTAATATAACATGCAATAATAATATTGAAACATTGACAAAACCTAAGAGCAAAACTTTGTACATCAGAATGCGATTTCGAAGTTCCGATCCGGATCGCATCCTTAACACTCTTCACTCTTTTTCTTCCCTCTTTCAGTTGTGTTTTATCCTTTTCTGCCCCCTGCTTTTTCCTCCCTTGTTTTCTCCTCATCTTCGTGCTCCGCCATATTCGGAATTCAGACAGGGCGAGAGAAGGAGAGAGAAAGAGAGGGCCCCACGCGATTATCAAAGGGGAGGAGCTGGTGGCGCGAAGGAACAGCGTCAGCGGTCTTCGCGCCAGATAAATCTACGTCGCGATCTGCGTTCAGGAACGTCGTTATCTGCGTATGTATACGCGCGCGCGCACCTGCAGGCCTCGCATGTGCTTGTCGACGTGTACGGGAGCGGGCTATCGTCCATCGCAACGCAGGTTTCCGAGGGTGCGTCGGACATAACGATGAGAAGAGGCGCATGGACCAGCTGTTCCTGATATTACCCCCAACTCGAGCTTTGTTTTTAACATCGGCACGGGGGTTGATGAATTATGACGACGTTTATAATTCGGGCCGATTCCGCTGATCGTTAATAGCCGGGGAAAGGCAGTATTTCACGGAGATGATCGCGAGTCTTGTGCTCGACATTAACCGGCTAACGCTCGAGTATTAAGCACGATTGTGCGTTGGAAGTACGAGTTTTATCTCGCATTTTATATATACATATATGTATATATCAGAGAGACATATATAATCTATATATGTATATCAAAGAAGACTTCTCGTAAATTAAACATGTGAAGTCATGACTGATCAGTCATCAAAAGTCATGAGACTAGAAGGAAATTGTGAGACAACATGAGACAAGAAGAATCATGCAACAAGATCATAATGATTGCATCGAAATGAATTATGTAGGTCAATGAGAGTAGAACTATGCGAGTGATGCAGGAGCACGTAACCACATAACTCGTTTTCATCGGGAGTAACTTTCATAAATTATTTATTCCCGTGCACACGTAATCGATGTGCACCTGTGCGCGCGCGTGAAACTCGTTGCACGTTCGGTTCACCTACTCCCGTCATTCGATTCGATTACCATAAGAACCGGATTTCTGTATGATCGTCAAGAAATATGTCTGTATGTGTCCGTACGTTGGCAGGGTGTAGTTGCATTGACACACGAGAATCAGTGAGAGCCAGTCGGAAATCCAAACGTGTGTTTCTACTGCTCCTCTCGATCGATCGTACGGCCCAGTACACGAATCATCTGCTTATCTAATTGTGGCGAGCCTCGCGCAAACCTCCACGCGATCGTATCTCGTTAGAATCAGAGAATTGTATCCCTGACGAGATGATGACTCGTCGAGACCTCAGCCTCGCAATCTGCATATTACAAAATCGCTCTTTGCATTCGATTCAAGTAGCTTTGTCGCGAACTTGGTTTCGCTTGAAAATAAGAGCAACACTATTTGTAAAGACCATGCAATTCCGAGAAAGCGGCTTCCCGAGAGTTTTTGTAGTTTCAACCGGAAGAATAAAACCACACGGACCGCTCCAAGTTTCCACTCATCAGTCCTCACAGATGATCATCAAACCGTCCCCAATTCGAAACTTTTCATGCATCTGTCGTTTTCTTGCGGAGGACGAGGCACGCGAACTCGCGCGTGCTGTCGAACGGAAACCCCGAGACCACAACCATATTTCATCCCCGCGTGACAAGACGTTTTCACGTTAATGTCAGCTGCTGTGTTTCCCTGATCGCAGGTCTCGAGGGCCTCATAGGCAAGTCTAGTTTCGGAAATTATTGGTCGCGCGAGAGAGACGGGGAGCGATAAAAAGTGAATCATCGGCAAAATGTGCGCTCGGCACGACCAGCGCGTCCTCAAGTTTCCTCCCCGTGGGCTCACCCGCTAATTGGCAGTTACTTTCTATCCGACGTCTACTGGCGTTGGCGTGTACGCAGTAGGCGCGCATGCATATGCATGCACCGCGCGAGCGTAGCTTCCCTGGAAATTCTTGGTGCGCGGATTTACGCGATAGGATGCCCCCGCGACCCTGGGGTAGCAGCAGCGACGAGAAAGGCGAAGCTCGCGCGAGAGACCTTGTTCTGGGCTCTTAACAGCGGGGCTCCGGGGCTTCGCCGTCAAGTAAAAACGCCCAAGTATTTACAGTTTACACCCCATTCGTTGCGTAAATGATCGCGCGCGCGCTTAGGTCTTACCGAGAATGAAAATTATCCTGCGTTTAAGGCCGTAAGAGCAGCGTGCTGCGCGAAACGCACGTAGACGACGTAACGAAGGCGCGCTGCCTCTGAACTGGCATCCCGTGGACCACGGAATAGTAACTGAAAAATATGTCACGATTGCTATATTGGAATTTTCAATAAAGCAGACATCTGAGAGACTCTATTCACGCTCCTTCGCGCCGACGATTGACAAAAGTGTAAATCGTTCCATTATCCAAATTATTACATTATCGCCATTTCAATATATTAGATAATTCAATCGTGAATAATTAGTTATTCATGAAAACAACATAGAAATCGTGAATATTCGCGCGAGAGGTGACTTTAAGACGCGCGCTGCATATTCATATCCATCACGCGCTCGGTACCGTTCGAAATTCTTTCCGCGCGGTTGATGACCACGCTGATCATCGCGCAAGAAGAATATCCCCATAAGACGAATCTGGAAGCAAGAACAAGTCCCATTACCTTCTTCTCGAAATTTATCTTCCTCGTACGAGACAGCGCGCACTGGTCAGCCGGTTGGCTGACGCGGCGCTGGATCGTCCGGCGTATTACGCGAATACTTATTCGCGTCATTATCGGTACTTAATCATCGGCGAAAAACACAAGTGGCCTCCCGGCCACCACCGGCGACGACGATCGCGCGGGCCTTTTACCGTACATTTCGCCGGCTGGAAACGCGCCGTTTATCGCAGCCCCCTCACGGGAATTCGACGGCGAATATTTCTCTCGCTCCTTAATTAGCGAATCCACGGCGACTCGCGCGACGGAAGGAAAAGGAGAGTTGGCGCGGAAGGACGATGTGGGCCCGGTAGGACCCACTCTCTCCTCGCAGGAGGCAAGAGATGCGTCGACTCATGCATTATGTATCGTACGATACGCGCAACCCTGGGTCCCGAACGCCTCTAGGAACATTTTCCCGACGCGAGCAACGCGCCGGTACTCGTATTTATAGAGGTACGCAAATTGGCTGCAACCACCGATGCAACAGCGCGAGTATGCCTCTCGTCGGTGCGGAATATGCAAAAGTCGCCATCGTGAGATCGTCGGTCGGCTCGCCGCATCTTGCACACGTCCCAGTCGAATAATTATAATTGTTAATGGCCGATCGTCGCGCGCGAAGAAGGATATCGCAAGAGCAATTAAACTCTTCATGCTACACTTCTGTCTTTCGCCAGACGGCATCGTATGACTATTAATTATCTTTTCTAAAAGAGTTGGAGAAACTAGTGTGTATTATATATCTTTAGAAGTTATAACTTCGCGTGGATTCAATTTATTTATAATTTCTGGACGAAACCTGCGATAATAAAGAGAATCATGCATATAATATATTTTGCGCGATGCTTAATGGTCGTTGAGTGAGAATTAGGCATTAGGTGATTATTATCTACGCAAATTACCCAATATTTTCATTATGTATCAACATGGTTCAGCAGATGTGAATAAATATCGATTTCACAGTTAATGCGATACGAATCAATACGCGTTAATCGAATGGATTCCCGTTGATTGGAGAGGCTATTATATTAATCACCGTGTGCAGTATGACATCTGAAAAGTACATGTCATCCATTGCGTGTGTTTTAAACCAGTGTTTATATCAATCCGTATACGTAGCGTCACGCAAAGTAAAATTATAATATACCGTGGCGCCGAGAGGAGATATTAACCGAGCACCAAATTGGGCGAATGAAACACGCTTGAACAGCCTTGCAAGCCGTATCGCGTGTTACGATGTAACAGTGTACGTTACATCCGACTGCGGTCCAAAAAAAGAAGAAACATGTTTCTCGTTTCTCTCATCCGAAAAATATGGCCATTTCGTACCTGTGAGAAGTCCTCGTAATCAACAACTCATTTGTACAACCTCGGTCTTCAGTAACGACCCACTTACGAAAACTCATTTATATCCGCCAGTTACACGTGTGTGTTAACAGGAATGAGAATTTTTGTACGCGACGTGACATTCTATTTGATATGCAATTTTGCCGTTTAACCGTTCTTCCTATTTCTTACAAGCGACATATATTCTTCATAAGTGAATCTGTCGAGACATAACATGTACTGTCATCCTACGAAAGCTTTGGCTTTTTATCGATAGTCAACGCGCTATAGTAGGCGCGAATTATTATCGCGAATACAAACGGTGATAAATTCACGGAACGATTCAGCAAAAATCACGAAATAGGACTCCATTGTCATTGTTCGATCGCGGACGAAAGCTATCTCAACCTATTCAGCTTGCAGATCATAATTTCTCACGCATTGAGTAACATCCGTGAGTATCCACCTGAGCTTTCTCACATGGCGAGATGTTTCATTGTGTCTCTGGCAAGCGAGCGCACATATGGAAACGCATTTATATAGACACTCGGATGCATCGCTTGCCGTTGCATGCGCGGAGAGCGAGCTGGAACGAAACGCGAAAGTGAAGCGAGACAGGGATCTTGCGCTATTTAATCGTGTGTAATAGCAACATGATTTATAATCGCATAAACGATAACATTGCGGAAGATTCTTTGTAACAGACACTTTCGCGCTACGCGAATACGTCACGTGAATTTTTAAGCGTGCGTGACAAGCGCATCTTGAGTAACATTCTCGAGTCATTCACGTTAAAACATTTATTTATTATAATTTATTACATTGTGCAAAAATGTGACGTCGCTTTATGAAGCTGTAGGTTTTTCTTACGGGATCGTATAATCAATTATTGGTACTCTTAATCTGATAAGCTTCAACTTACTTTTTGTACTTTGTCGTATACCGTCGTTCTTGATCATGTTAATGAAGTTATGATTAAAATGACGTTAATTAACAATCTATTGCGGAGCATGCCATAAGCTTGTCACGTATCCAATTTTCTATCGACGATCCCACATCGCTCGATCAAGTCCACGGTCTGTAGCGTGCACGCACTAGATTGAGTACACATGCAAGGCGATACTCGTCAAGGTTAAACGTTAATTGACCGTCACGAGCACGATATGCGATCGGCATTGAAACGACGCGGAATTATTAGCTTTATGGAGTATGAAATTAAGACGTAGACTGACCTCACTCCCCCTCCCTCTTCTTTTACCGTAATACTCTCGCATACGCGTAACCCCCGTATCGAAGCCGTTACGCATGCGAATTCTCTTTCTCTCTTGCTCCCGCAATCGGCGCGAATGATAAATTATTGCGAAATAATTGTTGCGAAAGACCGAGCAAGCAGATTCTGTTAGAAGGATATCGATAAAATAGAAACGCATCTGCCGCGCATCCAAAGTCGACGGTACACTCAACATCGTCGTTCCACCGTGGATTTTACGACCGCGTTGATGCAGGAATAATCTTGACCGCGGTGCATCCAGAACGCTTGCGAATCGCTGCCGACGTAGCCGCGTTTCCCTCCTGCGTAAGTACGTCGTAGACGAGAAAGAGAGGCACGCGTAGCTCGCGGCATCAATCAGGGGAGAAAAGAGGAAAACGACGATGCATTCCATGGTCGTATCGCCAAGACCGGCGGCCGCAGGGTGGTCGGGACGCACTCTCCATCTCTCTCCCTTTCTCTCGCCCTCTCTCCCTCCGGATAGCCCTTGGCCCGTCTCAACCGAGGCCTAACGCGACTTAAGTACGAACCGGCCTCGCGTAAGTGCAGGCAGACGGTTGTTGCGCCTCGCCCCGACATAAGGAAGTCTCGGCGGCGGTTGGCCGCTGCGCTAATCGCTGGCATGAAGGAATCAAGCGGTCGGCTTGCAACCGTGCAGACGCAATTGCGGCGGGCCGGTCCCTCCATCGTTCTCCGGGACGATGCGCGCCGCGCTGCCGCTAATTTTCCCCTCATTACAGTTCAATGCGTTCTCTCGCGGCTCTCGCCGTCGTTGCGAGACTCGTTAGCGCAATTGCGAGTCGCGGGGCGAGAATCACCACTAGGCCAGGGGCGCCCACGTGTGTACGCGACGACCGGCGGAGTCAAGGCTGTGTCAAGTGCGGCTTTAAAAAGAAGAGACCGAACCGGCGAGTTCGACTTATTGTCCGGGATCGATATATCTCGAGGATATAAACGGGGTTCGAGCACGAGATCGGACCGCGAGGCGCCGCGCGAGGCAGACGCGACTTTACGATGGCATTAAATTATGGCGGCGTACAGCGGGGTGTAGAGAGGTCGCGCGCGAGACGCTATTTTAATGAATTCGTAGCGGGTTATCGGCGAGCGAGAGCCGCGAGAGAAGGCAATTTCAATTACACCTGAATTATAATTCAATTAACGTCTCGGTAAATTAGACCGAGTCTCCGAGCACACAGTATAGAGTGAAGATTCCACTAATTAAAAGATACGATCGTTAAAATGATTCGCCTCGTGGGCATCTTCGTAGAAATCGCGAGACCCTTCATCAAAATGATAATTCGAGGCTCACGACGGAAATGTTATATGCTGGGAAACCACTTTTCGTGCTCGTCGCACGACTGATTCGATGGCGCGAGCGCGGTAGTGCGGATCGATGCACGATCAAGCCGTGCCAACGATTATTTAGTAATTACCGCGGATGATTACAGAGTTTTTGGTGGTGGCGACGTGAGTTGCGCGAGACAGAGGGACGAGTGTATCATCTTGAGCTGGCATCTTGATAAGTAGGGCATTATCTTCGCGCGGCGGACTCGCAAAGATTGATGATCAGTCACTTTTTTACGCGTGCATCCCGGTAAACGTAATGAGCCTCGGACCGACTGCGTTTTAGCGTAGATGACACGCGCGCTCTAATTACATCCATTCTCTATTGCGCGCGATGCACGCGCATAACGCGCACGTCCCGATGTGATTTATGCCGCGAGACTCCTCTTCTTCCCCCGGCCTCTCTTTCTCCCTTCGCGCCGGAGGATAACTTAAGATGTAATCTAACTTAAGTCTGGTAAACCGCGGCCGCACGAGCATTCTCGTACGTAGGTGATGGACGACGTTAATATCATTATTTGTTGCAAATTACGAGAGCACGTTATGCCGAGGGTTCGTGCGACCGGCTCTGCGGGATTAACAGGCGCGGGATATTTATCAAATTGTACGGAAGAAACGGCGAAACAGGACGAACGCGAGGCCTCTCGCGATGGCGCGCGCCCGCCGCGACACGCGGACTATGATTACCGATTTTCATGCACGTTTACCTGCGAATATCCCTGAGGAAAGGTGAAATCATGTGCGGCCGACCGCCGGTATGCTCTACGGCCTGAAACAAATATCGTGCTCGCCGGGGAATAAGCGCGTGCACGTTGCAAAAGTCCATCCGCACATAGTTGCTGATAGAAGCGCGAATCAGCGCGGTGGGGAGGAACCGCACTCGGCGAAGACAACATCACGTGAATCACATCGAGCGTGGAAATTGATGGTAATGGTGATAAATAGCATTGCGTAGAAATTTACTGAAGACCTGGTCGATTTAAATCGGGCTTCATCGGGATCTCCGAAAGGTTACCGCTAACTCAGCGTGGCGCATTATTAACGGATCATTTGTTAACCCCGGAGATATCAAGCTTCCCTCGCGTTACGCATTATCGAGCGTGCTAATATTCTGCCTGCAGATACCACGAAGGATATGTAGGTATGAAAACATGTATGAAAACATCTTGCTGAATTTACTGTTACTCAATTTTATATATTTTATTTATTTATAAAGATAGATAACTAAGAGCGATTGTAACATAACATATAAAGGCAAGCTGCAATTATAAAATTACTGTGAGATAAAATATCGCGGAAATTAAGCATGTATAGTGAATGCAACAAGAAAAAGTCAGCTGTCAATAATGACGCGATGGGATCGCTAACTTACATGAGGGAGGTGCTCCATAACGACTCATCACGCACAGACCGACAGTTCAGGGTGAACGGTGGAGGGATGCGAGCAAAATAAAATAGCAGTCCACGATGTGCAAGTCGTGAGAATCGGAATGATTAAGGGGAAGGAAAGCCCGGCGAACGGCAGAGGCGCGTTATTAAGACGTCGCGGTATCCATTGGCTCCCGATGAAGATGTTCGACGACTAACGAGAACGATGAATACCAGGTTCACCTCGGGCGAGAAGATTGCGGTCGGTGGGGACGGTGGGGTGGAAGGAAGGGCGAGGGATCGATGGAGGGAAGGAGCAGAAAGGGCCAGGAGGACCACGAAACCGAAGGGAGGGAAGGCCAACAAAGTGCCCGTGCAATTCGCGAGTACCGCGAGGCTCAAAAATAAATTGCTTCGTGCTTCGTGTCTCGCATGCTCGATCTTCGGGGCAGGGATACCCGTGATACCCGGAGCGAAATCGTGCGGGTCGGTAGGCAAATTAGGAGAGACCGCAGCGGGGCCCCGAAGGCGCGACGAAGATGCTTCTAATGGAGACGTTAGGGGGGGAGAGAGGACCCGAAGAGGACCGGGACAGGGGAAACCAGATGGGCAGGAGGAAGAGAGAGGACATGTGAAAGGGTAGGAGGGCAAAGAGGGCTACGAGGTAGTCCCTCCGGGCGAGAAGACTGTGATCGTTTTCCCAAGCGAGGTGGAAGAAGAGGATGAAAGAGGCCGCTCGCAGAAGACCGATAGGGAGAGGGGAGGTGGAGCCGATTCGTAGGTAATTCGTTTCTCCTTTTCGAACCTGTATTTAAGGCCTCCGCCTCCGTTCCTCACGCTCTTCCGCGCGCGGACTGACCATTCGCATGTGTGTGCGTACACGCGAGCAAACATCTTTTCTCTCTCTCCCTCTTTCACTCCCTTCGCTCGAGAGAGGACTCTCGAGTTCGGCCCGATAATCGATCCAGAAAAGGTGCGGAGGGACCTTTTCACGATTTATTGAATGTCGTTAAGGTTCCGACAGGGTAACGGCTTACTCGGCGCGACGGAGGAACCGAAATGAACGAACGCGAAAAAAGAAGCATTTCTTCTCGTTAATACTATTGTAAGAGTCAAGAATGTCTGTTGGAAAAAGACACACCTGTTAGATTAAAATATTTTATTATTAGGAAGGAAACGCAACATGTCTCGAGCGACTGTGTTACGACTAGCTATGACTGACTCTTGAAAGCGATCTTGCTCGAGAACATAACATCGCAAAATATAAGACAATCGTTGCAATGGGAAAATACATAATAATAAACATGCCACTAAATCAACAATGGCTACTCCTTAAATCGATTACAAAAAGAAGCGCCGCCGCGCCGGCGTCATATATACCCATACATAACTCATACTTACACTCATATTCAGATAAGCATATCACACTACAATATTTTGTCTTTGCACGTTAAAGTTCCCAGACTGTCTATCAATCGTCCTATCATCAACGATCGGGATATTCTTTGCGAATCTCCCTTGGAAGTTCTTCGTGGGATATGTTCTTGCGTCACGAATCGTTTCGTTCGACCAACTCGCACTTTCGCGACTGTTACCACTTTCCACTTACGTTGCATTCCCATACATAATGTACTCACTTTTATCTATCGAGATGCTAACTCGTTACTTCCGCCTTTCCCTCTGGGTAACAATACAGATGCTCTTTCACATAATGTTGTTGGTTCCGCGAACGCGGTCAATACCCAATGCAGAAGGTATTGAAATATTCTCAATCCAATTCACTGTATGATGTGAGTAATATCGTTCGCAAAGAAGTTCAATTTCCTCATGCGCTATCTCGGAGGTTGCCAACTCACCGATTACGATCACTCACTCGATCGAATCTCATACCTGGTTGATTTCACGTTTTATGACCTCAAGACAATAAATCTGCAATGTACCATTCAGCAAGTCCATATAAGATGTAATTGATTGATTGTTACATATTATTATAAAAATTGACATACTATCCTGTGAAATGTCTTTTTCGAGATACGTTTATATAAAAATAGCTGCCATATTATACATAATAATAATTCATTGAAAAGTTATGTTTTTTATTCAAATCTCTTTTCTCAATATAATCACAAGTTTAAATATGTCTTATTATTTTCAAGAATACTGCAACAGTTAAATGAATTACTTTGCGAAACATGAAAATATTTAGAATATTAATATACATGATGATGTACTATACATGGAATGCCTTCGTATTTTTATCGCGGTGAACATCATCGTTTCAGCATTTACGCGAACACCAGCGCGAATCCTTTTTTAGCCGATGTACGTCATCCGCGAAACATGTGCGACCAAAGTCAGCTAAAATATCGAAGACAGCTGCCGTAACATAAGCAAACGTTCGTCATATACGGCGACCGCTCATAAAGTGACTTAACTGATTGTGAGCATCGTACCGATTTTATTTTTCACAGATGTCTTGAAGCTATCCTCTCAAACAAGGATACGCAGATCCTGTCGACTGTCGAGATACGTGCAATAGAAACGATCCTCATCATCTCGCTCTGACGAGGAACGCGTGTCTGTGCCGCTGTAAAAGCACTTTTTAATCCAGCAACGCCCTCATAAACTTCGGCCATAATTAGGCCGAAAGGAACCGCATGATATCTTTGTGCCTAGTTAGCGCTATCAGCGACAGGGGGAAGAAGGGGATGAGGGCTTCCTTCCACTTGTAAAAAAACAGACAACGGGAGCAACGTGTAGCTCCCTCGAGTATCTCTTAAGCGTTCTCCCAAGTGGACATGGAACATGCAGCCAACCCTCTGCGCCGCCCTGCCTCCTTGGTCCCTGACAAGAGTTTCCCCTTGCTCGTTTTCGTTTCTAGTTTTGGGAATCGCGCAGGATAACGGCCGCTATAAAACGGCAGTAAAACGCCAGTCCACCGCCTTCTTATAAACATTGAGGGCGCCATAAACATCGGGAATTATCGTTGCCCCCGGTATCGAAGAAGTGCGGCGATGCGCGCGCGAACTTCCCTCCCGGCGCCAGCCGGAAGCGGCCAGTTGCGGGACTATGCGGTCATTTAGTTGCGCGGATAACGGTGAGCTCGTGCCAGAGAATGCAACGGCGGGCGCGCCGACGCGCTCCGACACACGCGGCGCGGATGCATCCTTCTCCCTGCCGCTGATCATGCTCTCCGAGACGCGTGCACAGGGGTAGAAAGTAAAAATTAACGACGATCAAGAGAGAAGAAAGTCCGAGGGAACGCCGCGGCTGGAATCTGTTCGCACGATCTATGCGAAGCCTCGCCTGGAGCAGCTCATCCATGATGGATATCCCGTTGCAAAACGCTGCGTTATGGGTAATGTTACGTTAATTGTCACGTGGAAGCTACATGGTTGCTAATGTGAATGATATTCCTACGCTATTTAAATGTTGTCATAACTGTTCGTTGCTAGTGAGTAGATGATTTTTTCCTTGAAAAACAGACATTTAGGAATTAATTTGTTTGTGTCTTTGAAAAAGAGAAAATTCTATATTATTCGGTATTCGATATAATATTTGGTATTAGTTTGACTTGCTGTCTTTGTATACTCTTTAGGGGAACTCATCATGCAATCACGAGAGGGACCGTGGATTATGCCAAAGTAACCCGATACTTAACGTACGCCAACTCGATCATACTTCGTCGCGATTATCCCGCAACATCCTTGCAGGCGGAAATCGACGTAGCCGAGATTCGGCGACCCACCGTCGTCGCGGGTTAATAAAGATATTCTTATGATTGCGTGGGTCCTCGCGTGTAACGAAACGGAGATTTCGTGGTCGGATAAAGAGAGCCTAATTTAAGGAGCGATCTCGAGGGTGCTCGTAAGTTCGTTGGACCTCGATCGCACTCCCGCCGTCGCTGCGGCGCGAGAGTACTCGAGAGAAGAGAGAAGGAACTCGCGCGGAGAGAAGTAATGGGACAGCAGGGGTGCATCAGGTTTACGGAGAATTCCGTTATCGGCGACATTCGACGACGTCGAAGCGACGTGCACGAGGCCCCGCCGTGGTCCACGGGGGATTCCTAATTCCCATGCAAATAAGCCAATTTATTTGTTGGGCCAACTTCGAAACGATTAGACTAATACCGCCTCGCCCCGCCATCGGCCGTTCCGGCGAGCGTCTGGCGCTCGTAAAATCGTGTTCCCGACTGCGACTTTAATTCGCGACTCCCCTTCCGACACCGAACGGGCGCTGGTGGTCCCGTTCTGATTAGCAGTCCCTCCGACCGTAAATCCCAGAGAATCCTCGCGATCGCCGACTTGATCACAGGTCCGCGAATGTTTCTCGCCTGCGGGATACCTCGCGCTATTATTCAAGGAATAAGGAGCGATCTCAAGATTGCATCCTTTTCGCATCTCTTGGTGCTCGCACTCCAAGTCAAGTCAGTACCACGAGCGTAAATTATCGTCGCGTTCGATCGCGTGGAGATTCGATATTACCGAAAGTTGTTTTATTGAAATAATTAAATTATATCGAGTTCAGTGCCGCATGTATGTCGGAAGGATACACCTGCATCCGTAACTTTATGTCTGTGATATTTATGTTCTTAATTATACCGCGCGTCTAATGACTCGAACTTCCTGTTAATTAAACACCGGATAAAAGAAATAAACTTACGCACGTTTTGAGTTTCTCATTATTCTTTCGGATTAATTCGAATTGCGCTTACGTTAAACAACTTATCAGCAAATCCGATTACGCGCAAATCAGAAAAATCTCGAGAAACCTTAGGAAGAACATTGGATAACGCGTGGAACAAAGATCAATTATTGACATATCGATGTGAATGGAATTAAAATACGTATGTTACACGATTTAAATAAATAACGTATCCAATTTGCAACGCAAATCGTCATTCATAAATATCGATGAATGAATCTGTATCATTACTACTAAAGAACTGAACTAAATTATAACTTTTTCGCAGCTGCTCTTAATTTAAGTCGTGCTTTAATGTTTCGCCGCACCACTCGCATTGACATTACAGCGGAAAGAAGGCAAGATATTTAAATCACATCACTAACATCACTGTTGTGTGGAAGAATATATTATTATTGTTATTATTCCATGCATATGCGACGAATATTTCTCTCTCGGAGCGATGAATATTTATAATGACGTTCTAATCTAGTTTCACGAACGCTCGTTGTGCCGTGCCACCGGCCGACAAAGTCCAAATCATTATGTCCGGCCCACGCATTCTTTCCGCGGCGGTCCAGGGCCCCGTCTCAGCATCTCTTTTTGATCGTCGAGTCTGAAGCGGGGAATCCTGCAAGAGGAAGGGAGGATACCCGGCGAAAGCAAGACGCGGCGAACGAGTGAGAAAGAAGCAGAGAAAACGGTTATACCCCGACTGCACCGGTGGTCGAGGTGGTCCAAGCTCTGCTGGTGGCCTGCTCTCGCACTTACACACTCGATCGCACATTCGATCTTGGATCGCAAGGCACTGCACACAGAGACGACCAAGAATCTCTCGCCACTGGTTACACGAAAAGGACTACAGGTCCATTCGACATGAAAATTCGAATAAAATGGTCTAAAAATCTGGATGGAAGTCTAGAAATGAAATTCAAAAGTTTCTACATTTATAATATATTCGAGAATATCATAGAGAACTTTTGTAGTATAGTTTTGTGTATCACATAATGCTGTACACATTTGGAATCTTGGATATCCAACATCTATGTTTTTACATTTGTGACATTGTGAAGGATAATAAGCCGCTCTCTCTTTTTCTATAACAAATTCTCTGTAATTCTCTTAAAGTTAACACGAGAATTCGGAAAAAACACGGTAATTAATTCCCTTTGCAGCTACGAGCAGCATAGTAAATTATTCGAAAAGAGTCTAACTCGTACAGAAATAGATACCTGAGCCTGAGCAAAGAAAGCAATCACGAGGCAGCTCAGGATCGCCCAGGATAGCCGGATGATTCGTTTATCTGCCGGTGATATCAAGACGAGGGAAAGCGATTAAAACGGTGATATATCGCCACGATCTGGCAGGTACGGCGTCTCGTTATGTAAGAATCGAACGCTCTCAACAAGTTCGTAATTACTAAGCCTAATGAGCCCGAGGCTCGATCGATGATCTGCTGCGACTCGGCGGGAGAGTCCGACCTCTGGCGCGATGAATGCGGTGAGAAAGATCCGTAACTCCCGTGAAATCGGGAAAAACGGAAAAGCGCAATGCGTGTAATTCATTCCGGCGATTTCATCTATCGTGGCTGCGGCGCAGCTTGATAGAAAAGCGTTTCCACGCGTGAAAACGAGATCGAGATAAC
The DNA here is from genome assembly GCF_003672135.1 of Ooceraea biroi. Classification (NCBI taxonomy): domain Eukaryota; kingdom Metazoa; phylum Arthropoda; class Insecta; order Hymenoptera; family Formicidae; genus Ooceraea; species Ooceraea biroi. Next base: position 8,988,685 of record NC_039506.1, read on the forward strand.
GATGATTGCTATATATGATCTTAAGAGAAGATGGACCGCGAGAGATGGACTGAAAAAAAAAGGAAGAACAGCAGTAGGACTCCATCGTGATAATACCTGCGGTTAACGCTGCGAGCTACCGAGCTTTCAGCTCCGTGTTTCGGCCGGCGTGACCCGTACGTAGCGAGGAATTGAGATGCCTCTCGTTGATACTCCGCTCGGTTAATTAAATAGTAGAATCGCGACGGTAGTGCTCGCGGAGGAGCGCGTCGTCGACGCCGTCACCAGTTCCGTTCCGCTGAATGCGCAATGTGAGACTTCACGAACGCGCACCGCGCCGATAAAGCGGAGGGACCGTCCGCAAGATTACGCGCGCAATGATTTACATACGCTGGAATCGCCCATGCGCGAGAGAGCATACCGGATGCGTCACTACGGACCACTGGCTTCGGTCGCTTTCGGTCCGCCCGTCTGTAATTAAATCTCGGCTGCCGTATTCCGGAGGACTAATTAGTCCTCCTCTTCCTTCGGCCGACGTACCAACGAGAACCGCGAAGTGTAAAAACCTTCCTCACACACGACCGATACACTAGTCGTTGACAAGCAGTGCAGCGTTAATTAAACGGCGGTTATGCGAAACAAGAAATTTTACGTGCAGACTGAGGAGGAGCTATGAGGAGATACATGCTATCCAGTAATCGTTTGTTTCAAAAATTTGCATCGCAATTTTTCGGTGATTCAATAAGACGACTTCACTTCAATAAAACTTCAATAATACTTGAACAACGAAGAATCGGAATTGATATTCTTAAGAAGAAAAGATTAGTTAATCTGATTGATAGCTGACATCAAAAATGAAGATGATATTATCAGTTGAAATATTCCTTTAATTAATGTCTAGTGAATCTCTTAAATATAAAAATTAAGAAAACGGTACGATATCAAACATCTTATGCAGTTTAATCGTGGAACTCCGTAGAAGAGCGAACTAGGGCATCGACATCTTCGACGCTGAAAATCGTCCCTGCAAAACCACGGGATATGGAAGCTCTCTCTCGTGGTCCATGGTCGTCGGTGGGTCCGCCTTGGGTATTAGCGACAGATGCGCGCCCCGAAGAGCCAATTTAACGGTTGCCACAAAAGCGGATCGGAACGAGAGAGCAGGCACGATGCGCGCGCGGCGAGATGCACGAAGAGAGCAAAAGAAGAGAAGAGCGATAGCGAGAGAACACGCGTTATGGGGGAAAGGGGGAAAGGAGAGCGGCATTAAATCTCACCCTCTTCCGACACCGCCTCCCCTTCCGACGGGCCGCGTTGTGTGACGTATATCGGGCTCACAAAGGGGCCCGACCTGATCTGCGACCTACGGAACGGCAAGAGGAGAAAAAAAGAGTCGCTTGCACGCGGTTCATGCATGTGCATGCATGTATGTGTGTGTTTGCGCGCGGGGTGAAAGACGAGAATCCGCTCTCGCGGTTGACCTACCCGGCCCAATCTTTTGTAACATCGACGAGCCGTCGCAGCCCGCGCTTGTCACCGATGTCTTGAGCAACATAATGGCACGCAACGGGACGACAATACGTTGCACGTTTCGGAGACGCTAACACGTGTATTTTCATGTTTCTACACGTTTCTGCACGATAAGCGAAGAAGCGTGCTATTACCATCTTCTAATGTTTTGCATACTGCTCATTTGCAAGCATAATCACAGCCTTTCATCGGATTGTGTGATTAGTTTAATAAGACGATACACTCCCTCTTGATTAAAGTTTCTTCTCGTGGAGAGCTGGAGTCGCATCCTACTTTCTCCCGATGACGTCCACGCTTACGAGGCGAATTATTTTCTTGCGATTATAATAAGTCGCGTACGGTTTTGTGTAATCAACGGTGTGATCGTTTTGCGAAAACGACTACCGTTGTCAGTCGTTTTTGAGAAGGACGTCTTGTAGGCACGCAAGAGTACGTTCTCGCCGAGGGCGGTGCGTGCACGCCTCTTCTTCTGGGATCTGCGGCGATCGCGTCGGGCATCACAGCACGTACTCGATGACAAACAAGAAGAAAAGGATCCGGTATTATAGCGATGACAAACAGGAGGAAGAGGGTCGCTGCTAGTGTGGCGAATGCAGGGGTCTCGGGAAAAGTCGGCAACGGTAGAACGACGAAAAACTCGGCACACAGCGAAATCGTGACGACGCATAATGCGACCGCTTGATTTGGGTGCATATCCCGTGTCGAATGTAAAAATACGCCAAAAATATGCCTTTATGCCAGAGAAGGAGAGATAGAGATAGAGAGAGAGGGGGGATAATCGTACAAGTTTTTTATACAAATGCAAAAATTTTATCATTTCATAATAAATATTTATGACGATCGTCATGACATAACATATCTTTAAATGTACCGAATTAAGATCGAATTTTAAAGTTCATAAAAATATCCGTTTATAATAAATCTACTTTATGCAGTTTTATCTACGTGAAAGACGATCTTACTATTCTTGTATTAAAAGTAGAAATTATCTTGCATGGTCTTTATTTTAGTTTTTATTTTATTTAGTGCTTGTGTGAAATGTTTAACATATCCAGTATCAGTTTCCTGTTAATAAACGTGCGTGTCGCGGAATGCTGGAAAATTACCCGCAGTATCATAAAAGACCACGTCGCCGAGAGCGTCGCTATAACAGCGTCGATCTACGTCCAATCGACCTGGATGAAAATTTATGCGGAATAAGAAAGATAAGGTGAATGTGCCGATGAACGACCAGTCAGTATTATTAAGTAATTCAACCTTTCTGTCGCTTGCAAAAGGATATTCCTTTTTTTCACACATTCATTTTTTATCATAATCATCTTGATATAATCATACATAATATTTTCGTGCATTAATTTTAAATAAGAAATACATCTTTCGGAGTTTTTTAACAAAAAAGAGTATTAAAAGTGATCATTATTTAATAGCAGCGAAAAAATAAAAATCGCGTTCGTCAAGAATATTTTTCGGAGGCGAGACGTTTGTGAAGTGAGATTTATATGAGAAGCGAGGAGCGCGGAATTCGATTTCTCGAATTTCTCGACGATGGGGCATCGAATGACCGGAGGACCCGCCACCGCCGCCGCCGATCAAAGCCAGGCGTCCTTCGAGCGTGCGGCGAGTCCGCGTTACGTACGAATTTAAAGGATCTCGTGAAACCCCCGTCTGCCGCGCGCGCTCGCGCGGATGGACGGACGGTCGAGCTGAACAGCGCACCGCAAACTTCTCTCTTCGAGCACAGCTTGAGGCAGGATGAAGACGTTCAGAGCTTCGTGGCAGCTCAAGGTCTGCCACTTCTCCCTTCTCCTGAGAACCTTTACGGTGTTCCCTCGGTCCCTCCCCTCTCGCGCGGTGTCTTCCTCGCACTCGTTGCACTTCGCGGTTCACCTCCTCTTTCTCCTCCTGCGATCTCCTCCGCTTTCTTCGTCTTGCCCTCTCGTGCCGCTGGCGGTCCGATTTTGGCGAGAGGGAGACCGACAGCGTGTCCAGTCGCGAGGATAAACAAGGACGGCGGAGGGTTCACAGTCGGAAGAGAGAGGGATCGCCGGCGTGCAAGCGAGAGGGATTCTACAGAAACCCAACGGGCTGAAATAATAGGTTGCGCTTGCGCGCTCATTAACCTTTATACCCCGCCAGGCCGCGAGTACCACCAATCTTCTTCCTTTCTTCCTGCGATGCGTCGGTACACCCTGGTAGACGATACGTGTGTTTGCTTTACCATGATCGGGCACACACGAGCCGACCCGCTGATAGAATCGACGGAGGGTGTGTGTGGAGTCGTTTCTTTTTTCATGAGGATTTTATCTGAAATCGGACTTAACAGTAGGGAAGTGGTAGAAGGCGCACGGCTTTGTTTGCTCTACGCAAAGGCGATCCGGCGCGTTCCCAAGCGGTAATTTCGGACAATTATTCCTGCATGATCTCCCCCTCTGTGTGCGCAAATTGCGCGCATTGTGCAACGTTGTTAAACGCATCGCGCGCGCGAGAGAGACTCTCTTAATGCCTGTAAATTGGTCGCATTATCTCGCCACGAAATCGGGCATGAAGACGTGAGAGGTAGACAGGTGTCAGTTCAGCCGACTACATGCCAGGGGAGTATTAATTAAACACCCGAACGCCGTCTTGCACAAACGAGCAGATACCGTTGAGCGTTGCGCAACGCTTTTCTCGACACTTTCGCGCGATCCGATTGCTCTTTTTCGTCCAGAGATCGTCCAGCTCGAGTTCTGGTTTGAGCACCTGCCTAGATTTCCTTAATCCGCCTCGATCTCGTCGACCCGAGTATGGTTACTGGATCCAGACGGGGATCGCGATACGATCGCGCACGACACAAAAATGCGGCGAGAAACGCGCGTTATAAAGTAATCGAGCGATTTGCGCACGCCGCCGGCCGCTGCATTCGAGTGATCGTTCTTTCGCGCGTTGCGCTCGACGGTAATTGTTGCCGGGCTTAATTTACGACTAATTAAAGCGGATTTATCGGCGAACACGCGCGCGCGTGAATCGGCCGCGCCGCGGGCACTGATACGCTGCCACGAAACGCGCCTCTTAATCCTTCCATTAATTTCGGGAACCCGACGCGCTTCTCTCCGATGAATTCGGGTTAAATCCCTGTCTCGGAATTTTCGATGGCGGCCGCGACGAATGAGATCGTCCCGTCGTACGCGCTCCGGAATATCTATGGCGCGTCCATGGGGTTGCTGGTGGCAAATGGACCAGCGTGTGCGTGAAGCCGCAGCCGGGAGATTACCATCGGTTAAAATGCCGACGAGCCACGGTCATCGTCGTCGTTGTCGTCGGCCAAACGACGTGTTTACGGATTAAAACATCGCGTCTCTCTTCGCGCAGCGCCGGCCTTCTCTTTGGAGGATTATGAGAATTTCGATGTTATAGTCGAGGCTTCTCATATTGTCCGTTCCCTCCCTGACAAACGTCCAATCCCTTTAGATCAGCCGTCGAAGACGCCGCCCGGGCTTCACCGTACAGGGCACCGCCCGAGAGAAAAGAAGAAAAAAGTGAGAGCATCCCCTAAACCTGTCAACGGGGAAGTGATTGTGCTCGAACTCAAATGATCGCGTTGCATTTTCGAAACACCAAGTGACAAATAGTCGAAAACGGAGAAAGGTGCCGACGGTGTGTAAAGCGGAACCAGTGTAAAAAGAATGAAATGCAACGTGATGTGACCTAAAGCATTCGAAATGCGCGTGAGCGAACGGCGGAAATAGATTCTTGAACGAAACTGGAGTCGTTTGCGTTTTAGGCAAGTTTCGACATCGTATATGATTTTAATTGCAGAAATATTATAAACCAATTGGCAAGAAAAATTGGATAACTCAATCAGTCGCAGAGATTGACAACGTACGACTACACGATTACGTAATACTCGTGCACTTTCGATCAAACGATCCTAGAACCAGATTTTATCTCGTCACTTCTTCGCAATAGCCGTCGGCCGGCTTAATCATATAGCGTTGCGTTTGAAAATCTAAAATTACGCGAACGTAACGCTCGCGTCCGCGTAACGCGTATCTATACGAATCCATACAGCGTCCAGCACGCCACCGGCTATCGATCGATCAAATTCGTCGATCATTATCAAGATAGCTGGAGGACATGGAGGAAGATCGTCTCGCGCTCGCGCGAAGACAAACGTCCGCGGCGCGTTCCACGGTGGCGAAATTCGTAAGAGTTTGATCGATTCCCTTTATCTCCGGCTGCGACGAGACAAAAGGGGGCGCGCGCACGCACGGCTGGAGGCGGCCTGTACCCCATAGTCGAACTCCCGCACCTCCACCTGACAAAGGTCCACAGATTTATCACCGTGGACTTCTACCCGCACCAGATATCATCTCGCCGCCGTTGATCTCATGTTCCGTCATACGTAATCCCGGCGCTCCGACAGCTCATCTATTTATGAGCTGGCATTTCTTCCTCCTCCCCGCGCACCACCCTCTTGTTCTTCTTCCGCGCCCTCGCTCCACGCTCGGGCTCAACGCCCCCCTGCCAGGAACAACCAGATTCACGTCCGAGGGACGCCGGACGCGTTCGTCCGAATTCTCTCTTTGCGATGCTTAGAGGAGATCGCGCTGACGCGAACATGCACAGGACGATTGAGCTACCCCTTGTTTGTTTAAGCTCCGATGTCGGTACAAGATCAAGCCCGCGACATTTAAGGCGACTCTCGAACGAATGATGTAATCCTGTCAAAAATTATTTTATTGCCCTCTTTTATGACTGAAAATCGAGAGTTACATGTGAGACTTATTGCGAGAGTTACATATATTCGCTACGCAATGTGCTATTTCTCACGAACGACTGTAAAACCGGACTCGATTCAATTCCGTCGACGGCAGTGGTTGGAGAGAAGTGAAATTTCGGCTCAGGAAAACAGGACCGTGTCCCTGTTAATGTGATCATTTTTCAGACAAGTTTATAGAGAGACGGCCTTATTAAGCGGAGGAAAGAATATGCCATGCAGCGTGGGGGCTTGATGACCACTCTAATCTTGATCAAACGCGAGAGAGTGCCTACACGAAGGTGGAAATAATACATGTGAGACATTTGAAACCGGATAAGTTTGGCTTGTCTATTCAGCCGTATCTATTCATCTATTCAGATATGAAATACCACGGTAGTCGCCAATACGTTTATGAAAATAATGGCCATTGTAATGTCCCGGAAATAGGTAGCGGTGACAACAATGCTCGCGGCATCATAACGCGTAAAATGATATCCCGTCGCATAAAGTGAAAAAACGCGGCGGAAAAAGGATTGAATCGCCGCGGGGTATCTGTATAATTAAAAAAAATTACGGTCGATTGAGATTCTGCTCATACGATGCGCGCGGAATCCCCGTAATAACAATGCAGGTAAGTAGCGTGTCGTTACGTGAATGGACTCGACACCTCCATGTATCCCTCGGTTAGGTATTCCGCGTACATATCGATCATGAATAACGAGCCATGATTACTGATCGTAAGATTTGAAGTAAAGTGAATGGCGGACTACTGCCAGAGAGCCGTATCCTCGACGATGCGAGGCAGGAAGCGGGAGAGGCATGATTTTGCCGTAGCTCCGCTCAGAAAGAGACGAGGCGTGAAAAATATGCATCTTGTCCGGCGTATTCGCGCACGTGTTATAAGTGTACTTTCTTCTCGTGTTTTTTTGGATTTCATCAATTTCCGTTTATTCTCATTTTGATATCATCTTGTTTAACGGACGCCGTAAGTTCTCCACAATCAAGTCTTATTGATGATGGATTGCTGAGTGAAGTCCTTTATGTGCGGAAAGTAAGCGCTGCTTTTGATCGTCTTCTATTCTTTCCTGGTCTTGAAAGCCGCGCTACTCTTTAAAAGTATTTATATAACAAATGTTAATATAATGCTATATAAATGTTACGTGTTGAATGTGCCCTTTCTTCTTGAAATAAAATTTTCGAGAAAACTACTTCTTGTGTTGACGTACAGAAACGTGTAGTCATTTTTATCCATCTCTTAACTAATCATGAAGAGACGCGACTTTCTTGATTCCATCTTCGTGATTTTCACTTCGCGTTAATCGACCAACGGATCTGCCGATGGTCATCCAAGTCGCGAACTCTTCTGGCTGTCTTCCGCGTTCGATTCTTTGGATACTGCCTGTCTATCAGGTTTCAGGATGTGAATTGCCAAGAGAGATGCACTCGCATGATGCGCGATCATCGGATGCCAACCGGCTGGCGATAATAATCGCGCGGATTAAACGTAGCGGATAAGGCGCCAGGTGTTCGCGTTTGGATCTTCCTCCATCGTTGAGGATAACAACGCATAACAATTATCACACTTCTGACGTGATCAAATATTACGTAATTACATTAATAGGACGTGATGATGATCTTGAGAAGTAGTTGGGTATATCTGATCATATAAATTCCATCATGAGACCAGTTATTGCGCTTGGAAAATATTATGTTTGTGCTAAACAACAACGACAGGATAGCGAGAGATTCGCTAATACAAAATATTGTAAGCTATAAGTATATACATAAGTAAAACATTTTTCTCGATACATGTTTTCAAAATATGTAAGGATCGAGGAAGTATTTTTTTTCTGTACAATTTGCACGAAGTACAGGAGCATCTCGGCCGTATAATTACCCGTCCCGGAAGGATTAAATCATTTCCACTTCGTCAGAAGTTGTAGAAAATTTGAGACTACCCACAATTTGCTAAAATTTCTTCCATTACAACGAACGTTTAACTCAGCGCGTGTTCCTCGTTTCGACGGTTGTTTAAACACGGAAGTTCCACGTTTCGCCATCAGCAGCACGCGGCCGATGAGCGCAAAAGCGCAAATCAAGGGGCAATGATAATTGCGCGAATACAAGAGAGATATGTTTGATGTTGACTGCATACACACTCGTTCGTTCGCGCGTTCCGGTTTCCCACTTAAACGGCGGGGCCTGAGGCCGCAAGCGGAAGACCCAGGCCGACTCTCTTCGGCCGAGGAGGATCCGCGGGCCCGAAAAGAGCCCGCGACGAACGGTGTGTGACAGCGTGTAATCTCGCCTCGGCTTCATGCCCGCCGAAATAACAGGTTCCTCTTTCCCTCGTTCGCGGCTCGGTATCCTCGCTCCTTGCCGACCGCGCGCACCGAGGGAGGTGGGAAAGCCTTCCTCTCCACCCCTCGTCCTTATCCAGTACCCGTCACACAAAGTTACGGTTTCGCGTCGGGGACATTATTAAGCTGGTACCGACGTCGTCGCACGAAACGGACCAAGGGTGAAGGTGCCTCGCCGAGTACCGAGGAACCGGATCCTGAAGGCTCTTGCATGTACGCGGCACTCGAGGGGTCCGTCTCTAACGACGATCGCGCGGAGATACGACCGGCGCGAGTGAGTTTATAAAAGTTCACCTGGAAGTTCATATAACGCTCGCGTACGGTCCTCGTGATGGAATGGATGCCTCGCACGCGGTTTATTCAGAGATTCCTCTCCCCGCATACACAGAAGAAACAGATGATATCGAGACCGTTCTCCAATTAATAATGTAAGGCAACAGCGCGTTACAACTTTCCCTCTTCGTTTTTTAGCTCTGTGCTTTATAACGTATATTTCATCCACGAGATGAAACGCAACTTCTTTACGCATCTGACTGATTTGTATTATGACATTTGTAATCGTCGTTATTATGAATTAAAGATTGATAATTTGACAAAAAAGTTTCCGCCGATATCTGTAGGGATTTAAAAGATTGCACTGCATATTACTTAGAAAAGTTACTTGAGGGTCAAGGATATCCGCCCTATGTCTTCTTCAGCGGCTCTGAAAGAGTACACGTTAAGAATCAATTAAGGATAGCGAAAGTAATGGCAGTCACGACCGACGTTATTATTTATCGCTCGCGGATACCTGCGTGGCCGGGAGTTGCGTAACTCTTGATTAAGACCGCACAAACGCGCTGCTAAATGTTCCGCGCACATTGATCCCATATTTCACGAATCAATTTCTCCGCTTAGCAGGCGCGGTGCGAGCGGAATCGACCGGCCGGCTACGACGTCGGCAAGGCTTCGAGAGAAACCCGGCCGCTTGAAAAATGACGTTTCGCTCGGCTAACTTCACCGTCACGAGGGGCAGACTCAAAACTATCTGGCCGGTAGTACATCGGTAGCTTTGAACCGGTCGTGGTCGTCGATTGCGACCCGCCGGAAACTGGAATGGGCGAACGCCGCGACGCCGTATATGTGGAGGACGTACGTCCTCGAGTCATTGCTCTCTTTCTCCTTCTCCCTTTTTCTTTTTTTCTTTCTCTCTTTCTCTCCTTCTCTCACTCTTTCTCTTTTTCTCCGCTCGTGTCTCTCTTACCAGAACGACGGCAGTTTCACGATGACGACGATGATATCGCGCGCCACGCCGCCGCCACGTCGATCCGCATGAATACCGAAGAATCAATCACCGTGCCGATCGGTGGTGCCGATAGGCGGGAGAGCGCTGCACGATCTCGATTTGCATCGGCAGTGCGCGGCATTGAAATCATAATAATAGCCCGGACCATTCTTATCGCGCACCGAATGGGATAAAGATGTCTTTAAGCGTTCTCTTGCGTTCGGCCCGCGCTGCTCGGAAACGCGAACCGTTGCACCGTTCCACGCGCGTGCACGTGGCTATGGGGCAATACACAGGGGTAAATGGACGGAAACAATCAGCATCTTAAGATATTGCAGACAATTTCGGTATAAAGCTTCGCGTTTAAAAATTATTACGAGAAAGGGAAAATAATAATGGACGAGATTTCGCATGACAGAACCGAGGCAGGAAAAAAATCTGTTAAACTTTTCATTAAACTTCAATAGAACACCCGGCGCGCCTCGCTTCGTTGCTGCTGCAAGCCGAAAACCTGGTGCTTCAACTGATTCCGGACCGCATTCTTTGATGCAAGACTTGCAGCGTCATCCGGAGCGGTTCACTGTCAACGTCGAAACACCACAATTTCCAACGATGATAGAGAGCCAAGCACCTGCAGGAGACGGTGTTTGTCCGCGGCGCTTCAATGTCCTACGTTCAATTAAGTGGCCATTGTGCCGTTCGAATGCATTCTCATGCGACGAGAATATTAAATTACTTGAAAAGTAATAAGCTCCAAAGAGATTGCACGATCCTCAAAAACTGGACGCAATGTGCCGGACGGTGCGTAGGGTAACAGAATGCCGATAATAGTAATGATTACAAGGCATAAGAGAGATAAGTATAGTAATATCGATACGTCGAACCCCTCGCTCGGAGCGAATCGCTGCTCATCGTGCTCGACGATTCGAGCCTTCGGAATCGGCATGTGAAAGAAACGAATATTGTTAACTATCTCCGCAATACCTTCACTGCGAGTACATACGTGTACATCCTACGTCCGAGCATTATCGGAGTATATTAGACGCCGGAACGGCGGACTTCTGAGCTGCAATTAGTCGTCGGTCGGTAGCAATCTCGAGCGCATCTCGCGTACAAGTGCGATTCCGTATGGTAATCGTTACTTGGATGCCTCCGCGCGAGTCTGGCTGGATCGCTGCCGCTCCTAGTTGCTAAGGATGTACCGTCGACCTTAACCCTCCGCATGATATACACCGCGTCTCATTCTCCCTCGGTACGCATGCATACGTATATATATATTGCATCCTATCTTCCAATCGGTAGATACCGTAAAGGAAATTAAAATTACGCGACTACGATGGATACGATACGTCTTGCATTCCAGTAAATGCGTCTGTACGTAAATCAATTTGTCACGAAGCCCCGTGGAATTCTATCGTTTTCCGCGAGATCGTAGAATATACCACGGGGAAACGCAGAATATCTTCGAGTCCATTTATTCATGATGCATAATTCCGCTTCGAAGTCAAGCTGCCAACCAGTTCCACGGCTCGATGGCACCTCGAGCCACGCAACGGTTGTAATTGCGAAATATTCTACTGCTAAACGTCTCAGTTTCACGTCTTAATTCGAACAGCCGGTCATTTTTAGCGTTCAACCACGGCAGATAACATAGCCCCCGGCGGACGATCCGCCACTGATCTTACGCATCTACTTTACACGGCCTAGTCGTTCGGGGACGTCCGCGCCCTCATCGTCCTAGCCCATCGTCATGGCGGACTTCAGGATTATACCACAAGGTATAATCAAAGAAGGTATCCCGACATCGCAAACAGCACGGCGTCACGCGAACACACGAGTTAGCGCCATCGAAGTCGACTTCTTTCTCAAGTCTCGGCTCGGTCACAAAGAAGAAGAAGAAGAAGAAGACAAAGAAGAAGAGCAAGAAGGCAAAGATAAAGGCGAGTCGGAAAGAAGTTAAAGAATGCAACGGCAGGGGAAACTGTGTAAAGCAAGCGGTCACGAGAAAAACCACAGATCTCTTGTCTTCGGGATCGCCGGTTCTCGGGACGAACGGACGGTATAATCTTCGCAAGATAAAGGGAGAGAGGTAAGCGGAGGAAAAAAATCGGGGAAGAGAGAGAAAGACCTCTCCTCGTGGTCGGCGAGAAGGTGGGGGCAAGGTGGATCGTGGATTGAGTCATTATGCTTGCTCGGAGGAGACCACAGGCCTTGATGCGGGAACGGCTGCCATCGACTCGTGAAAGGAAACCGACCGGATGATTCAACGCGCACAGACGGACAAAGTAGTCGCGTGGTGTCTACTATGCGCACCGCTCGCGCATCCTTCTCCCAGTCCCCTCCTCGGTCGTTCTTTGGCGTCTCGTTGTTTCTTCTCCTCGCTATTTCTTCCCTTTCTTGCGATCGGTCTCGTCAGATGGACGAAGATAAGTCATAGAACGTTCATCAGGTTCGATCGCGGGTGCACGCGAGAGAGCTCAAGGCGGAGACGAAGATAAACGAGATCCCTTCCGATCCCACGTTAACTCATTATCGGCAAGTCCCGCGCTCGCTCTCTCAGAAAATTAATGGGACAAGGCTCTTCCGGATTCGCGTCCGCGCCATCATTTCTTCCGCTGTTGCTCCCTTCTACACAATGTGGAATCGATCTCTGTTCTATCTATCGGGATGCACGCGATCGGTCTTGTTAGTTGGTCGGAATGCGTGTTGCTTCGCGAGTAAATACTTCCCTTCCGACTTGGATCATCGGGTATCGTCCCGTCCCATCTCGAGTGACGAAAATCGACACTGATTCGAAGCTGCTGATTCGTTACCGGACACGTTGGTCTTCGGCTACACCAACATTGTTCACTGGATGAAAGAAGAGTCCTCGAGTCATATGATGCTGTTAACATCAGCACGTACCATAATATTATGACATCGGGCCGGTCCACTGACTGGTTCTGCATCGACGCCATTACCGGGGCTAATCCGCCACCGGATTTTTATCTCGTCCCCATACCAATAAAAGCTCAATGGGACAACAAGATTTCAACGCGAGCCGCTGGACGACGGCCAAGGGAAAGGTGAGAAACACAAACGAGAAGAAACAGGTTCGAAAAAGCGCAGGTACGTCCCTGCGAGAAATCAAGGGAACCCATAGATCCTGTTTGCTGTTTTAAATTGATCATTCGGTTCTTAGGGTGGACCTACGTACATTTTGACAAGTCATTTTTATCCGTTCACTTCAACCTGCCTTCGCCCTCATCCTTCTCGAAGCAAATAGATTTCGATGTAAACCTTGAGATGAAATCAGAAATTAATTCTATGAAATAAAAATTCAGAATCTAGATATATTCAAACAATAATGTGATTTCGATTTCTAAATAAATGATGTCATAGCAAATCGCATTCTATTTGCGTGTGATTATTTCAATACAGCGTTCAATTATCGAAGAAATTCATTAATTCCTGAGAGGCTTTCGTGAAAGCTGAAGCAACGGCGCTTAATAGCAAGAAATGTAAGTAAAATAACATTCGTTTAATTAATATTCACGTACAACGACGTGTTTGTATAGGCACGTAATTGAAATTAGAGACAATTAATAGAGCTTGCGTCCGTATGAAAATGAGATACGTGCCGAATGCAGCTATGACACCCCTAAGTAATTATACAGTGTGCGTCTTCCATTAGCATATCGTGAATAAATGAGCGAAAGTAAGTATGGCATGTGACACACACGCATGTACGTACACATGATAAAGGCACTTGATTAAAGAGCCTTTGCAAATCGCGTCTCACTGGCAGCGGGTGGAGAATAAACATTAAAAGCCCGTCGTATCTCGGCGTAATCAGCGAGCGTTAATATTTCTTGCTTGCTTGCGCGCGCGTGCATACGTGTCGACCTGATAAAAAGTGGCTCGGGTGTGAAAATCATCATCGCCGTCGTCCTCCGTAACGACGTGGAACGACATCGAAGAAAAATGTACGAGGCCCCGGCTGAAATATACTCTGAGAAGTTCATTAACTCGCTCGCGCTTAATGCGCGAGGGAGTTGCGTGCTATTGCGCGCATTACGGCACGCGTGAGGTCGCCGCGCACGGCGAAACAGCGGGGGATGATAATTTGCGACGTAATTCAAAGGGGGCCCTTGTGCTTTCACGGGCATTATATGAGCGAGCACGCTCCACTTGCGATTCACATAACTGTACATTTTCATATCGGGACTTGTTGCGTGCGTCCGCGGGCGCGATACTTTTGTGTGTGTGCACGCGACGCGGAACTTTATGAGTCCCCGTTACATTTTTCATACGTCCGCTTAAATTATCCTTTCAATTATCGAGCAGGCTTTTATAGGCAGGCAGGTTCGTTAACTCGCAGATGACATAACGAACGGCGCGCGTGAAAAAGAACGCATTGCTGTACTTCGCGTGCGACATCGGTTTCGCAAGGCTCCATTACTTGTGTCTTTATCAGTTTTCCATGTACGTTTTAGAAAGCGTTCGATTAAACCGGCTAGCTGTTATTCTTCCAGTTGTCATTGTTATCAGACCCGCCAACGATTTAGAAGAAAACGCGATACGTGAACACCATATGATATTAAAGATAGATACCGCGCTTACATAATTGAATCCTGCACGCTTTGTATTGAATAAATTAATACGCTTCGCATGCAATTGCTAGCCGCATATGCAAGAAAAGGCATAATATACTTTCCGAACATCAAAATCGAAGAATGCGAGAAGAATTCTATGCCACCCGTGTGCGAGAGTGCATTTGCCTCTCCTCTTTGCCGCGCATCGCATCTCGTTCGCTCTTTCTCTCTCTCTCTCTCTCTCTCTCCTTCTCTCGCAATTCCGTTGAGCCCCGGTCGGTCGAATTTCGTTGGCCTCACGTCGTGCCGCCTCTCGTCTCCTTTCGGCCGTACGTCCATCCGCGCGGATTCAATGTCCATGCAAAGCAAACGACGGCCCCGGCGCGGCTGTCAATTATCCGTTATATACGGCCCTGGCCCTCGAACCCATCCTTAACGACCCCTCAAACTCGGCGGGAGGAGCAACAGCGAAGAGATAAAGACGGGAGACGTCCCGCCTCGCTCACCCCTCTGTCGCCAAGGAGCACCGAAAAGTTGCGGAGCCACGGAGATCGCGACACGACGTCAGCGACGACAAGGAGGACGCAATCGAAGACGAAGGGACGATGCGAGATGGACCAGGAGATTCTTTCCGGGAATCGTTTGGTATTCCACCGTTCCCGCCACTGTTTGTGAAGGGCTTCTCCACCCTTTACGCTTCTCTCCGCTCCGCTCCATCTCGGAGGGCAGATTCGCCTGCGAGTAGCGTGCACCGCGTTATACCCCCTCGCCGGCAGATGTGTCAGAATTGCAAATGCGTGCGCCGACGAAACACGTCAAACGGCGGCGGCAGCGGCCCGATAGAAACGGGGCGCGAATTCCGCGGTGCGAGCTCTAAGATATATTCGACAGGACCCGGTAGAGAGACGTGGAATCTTCGGCACCGTGGGACGCGAAAGGGAACCGCAGGGACAACGGTGTGAATCGCAACCGAAACGTCCGGAGAATCTTAGACCCACTTTAATATGGAGATGTGAGGATGACCCTATAATTTTAGTCGCATTCCGGACATCAGCTCTTTGAGTAAGGGCGGTAAAACCGACGTTTCTCGTGCTCGTACTATGAAAGTTATGCTTCAATCGTGAGCAATATTTATTAATGTTTATAAGTATGATCAGCTTTGTTCAATAATTATAATTATACCCGACAATTTTGAACAATATCTTAATTTAGTTCACCGAAATTCCTGAAATTTATTCTCTCCTTCTATACTTATAATGATATCTTGATTATATTTTATATCAAGTGAGGAATCTTATCACGAACAGATATTTAACTAATCTGGTCATAGAACGCGAAATTTACCATTAAAACTCAATGCTCGTGCAAGGGTGCCCTTCGAGTTCTTTTAACTTGATTTAACGAAAAGGTTTAACGAATCTTTTAACGATTGAGCACATACATCAGCTTGTCCAGGACCGATAGAGCCGTTAAAGAGGATGTTAAGGTTAACAGGTACGGGGCTTCATTCCTTCCGCTCGTAAACGCCAACGCCTCGTAATTATAACGAGACGTTCTCTTCGAATATAACGAGTACAGCTGATGAGATCGGAAGATAATGGCTCGCGGTGCTAGCACTCTTCGGATCGGTTCTTGTTAGGTCGATACTGACGAGCCGCAAATCAATCGAACGGTTCTCGCTCTTAAACGTTTAATTGGCGAATACGGGCGCGAATGTTTGTTGAAAATTTATACGTCCATTTCATATAAGACGTATTGTTGCATCACAATAGCAAACCGGTCAATCATAAACGAAAATACTGTTACATTTTGCGGAGAGAAATGTAAGTTGTTATTGCTGTCACTGACCTGGTTCTAAACGGCCGCAGACTCTGAAAGATACAGGTTTTTGGATGAGAGATCCTTTTCTTCGTGATGTATCTCGAAGGAGTAGTACGTAACGCGCTGGTTTCGATGCTGACTCCAAACACTGCTGCTGCACATGAATAATGCACGGTTACACAACGAATTTATATAGCTGCGATAATATTAGAAATATAAAAGAATTAACTGCAACTGTGACAGTTGCGGGCGATTCTCGATTGTCTGAAAATGTCGTTTGAATATACTAGGTAATTAAAAATAAATTAATAATGCCACAATTAATTACTGAAAGTATTTTTCAGAGAAAGATCATAATATAAAAAGAGATATCAAAAGCGAATAAATACAGAGAAAATCATGGATCACGTTTCTTCTATTGTAGTGTATAGCAAACATGAAATTAAAAAGTTGGCTCCATCTGGATGGCCCTGCGTACACCGGTAATGAGATCGCCTTCGTAATTTCTCCATGGTTGGACGTGGCCGAGCCACGCTTCTCGAAAGCTCCGCAATTGAAGGCGCGCCTCGCCGATCCGTCGACGATGCGTCGCCGGTCGGATAATGGCTTATTAACAAAGCGTTGCCGTGGCGCGCGGGGGAAGTGACAGAGGGGTAATCCCGGCGAAAAACGTACGAAAGAATCGGGGATGGGGCGGTGGTGACGGGGGGAATGCGAGAATCCTGACGCCGGGAGTCGAGTCACGGGTTTCTTCGATGCCTTCGTAGAGAGCGGGACCCGACACAACGGGGCTTTAATTACGCCGATATCACGGTAATTAAGCCGATCAATGCGTGCCATTGTGCGTCGAGCAGAGGGCCCCGGCACCTCTCTCGGGTCCTATCCATAATCCCGGACCCCGCGCGGCACAAAAGCACTCCACCACCTCCTCGTGAAGATACAAGGACGCACCGTACCTCCAGTCGAATCTCCATCGCGACCACCTCGCCCGCCGTGGAAAAACCACGACAAAGAACAGGGAGGAGAATATAAACACAGTGACTCTCCCGATCCCGTCGATGATACGCGAGACGTCTTCTACCGGAGACGCAGGAGCGTCAGATCGAGCGAAGAACCACCACGCGGCTGCTCGGAGAGGATCTCCTCGCACGGAGAGGCTATTTCGTTCGATCGCTCGACCTGATCCGAGGCTGATGGAATTCAATGGAGAGGAACGCTTCGCGCGGCATTGTTTCTGCGCCCCTCAATCTCCTTAACTCTTTAAGGAGTGATGACCGAACACGAATATCGAGTCGGCGCTTCCGATGCAGCGCGTCTAATAACGGCGTTGTACCCTTACGAGTAGATTTCAGGCTTGTTTTCTCTTTTATATTTAATTCCCGTCTAACGGCGGATGCAATTTTTACGCTAAACAGAGTTTCAATTTAAGACAGCGTACAGTAATAGCTTTACTTTTCGATCCACAGCTTCAATATTCTAATACTTTGTTGTAGAAAATGTTAACGTCGTTCGTTACGAAGTTTGCTCTTGCATAACGGTTGATATTTACAATAAGTAACAGTAGATTAAAAAGCATCTTGACGTGGTATCTTGATCCCATGATAAACTACATTTATCGCAAATACTAAAGTCGCCGATATATCATTTCATGAACATGAATATCTGATTGCGCATTCTGAATTGATACGCGACTCACGCGAGAACGCGTCGAGATGCCCCGTAGCAACGGATGGATAAAGTCATTAGTTGCACGTTGCATGCAGTCTGCATTCGAAGAAATCCCTCCATCCTCAAACAATCATGCCCGCCGCGATGCGATTATCGCAATCGAGCATGAAGAAGAAGAAAACGACGGGAGAAATATTATACATCCTACCAGGAGTACTTGTTCACTCCGATAATCGGTTATTGTACACCAGGAAACTCGGCACGCGAGGGTCCATTTATGTCGCACGTAAATACTTTCGTGATCACCGGCGATACAAATAATCACCCGCCATATGCACCGATTCGCGATTCCGCGCTAGACCCCGCCTCGCGGCATCACGGAACTTTGCCTTGGAGAATCATCATTCCGTCGGGATAATCACTGCTTGACGAGCTACGCGAACTTAGAGGCCGTACGCGCCTCTTCAACTACTTCTATCCGCCGGCAGATAGGCAAGCTTGTTGTTCAGCAGCTCGATTTTCTTCCTTCCATCTGTTCGACTCACGCTAACCGCGTGCGATCACATTATGATCTCCGGCACTGATTGCTCTGCTTCCTCGTAAGATTCCTCGTCGGATATTTGAATCAACAAACCTGTCAAATAGCGCGAGGTGTGTATTACTTCATCAAACTTCATCAAATCCTTGGCTATTAATTAATTCGTTTATTAATTTATTGCGGAGATGCAATAGTACGTTTATGTCAGGATGAAGAAATGTCTCCGTGTTTGTGCAAAATCATCGTTGCCTCCTACGCGCCGTTCCAATTAAGGCGAACGGTTTTCGTGAAGGAGAATCGGATGATTCACTCGTCCATGAATGTACGGACATGTCTTTGTCCATCATTGTCTATCGAGTCGTTCGTTGAGCTCATGTGCAAGACGAAGAAGCGGGCGATCGAGCAAAGCGAAGAAGAGGAAGAGCGCGTTTGTTTGCTACCGCCCATACAGTTTTCAGTGTTTGCCGTAGGAGTTAGGACATTGGATGTCTCTTTGCAGAGACCCGTTTCATCTGGTGTTCCCCAGTGTTTCAAGGAAGAAAAATGCTCAGGGATGCGCCGACTGTGTTCCTCGCTCTTTCGATTTTAACGTCTGTTTGCCCCGTCATTTCCTGAAACATGTACCGGAGAAGACAGGCTGGATGCGTTCGATTATTTCTTCCGCAGGAACCTCGTGCAGGGGTACGACGAGGATTCCATTAGCCGTGTTTACTCGGGGTTATCGAAGCACTGAGTAACTCGTAAATTAGACAAAATGCGTACCACATTCCGTGATGGACCAATAGCACGCGGATTGTGTGCACCGATTCGTCTTTGTAAAATTGTAAAATTAACTAAGTGCTCGAGAAATTTATTTCTCGCCATTTATTATAACAGATGTATTTGTTTGATAGCATACGTATAAAATTACATTACACACTTTTCTTTACCGTGATTTTTTTAATAGAATTATAAAAATTAGAATTGTAACGTGTGGACTTGTTTTAATCACTTGTTTTAATCTCGTTCCAGGTCACGGTCGCTGGCACGACCACGACGAGTACGAACACTGTTTATCCCAGCGTGAATGACATGGACTGGTTCGCCGGTGTCGCCGAGGAGGAATTACTGTATTACACGGGGATGAGCAACGACATCGATTCTTTATGGGCTGTCGTGGGCAGTTTTGTACCGCCGCCACCTAGACCACCTTATCTACCCGAGGAGAGCATCGCCACCGATGGTCTCACTACCTGCGACTTGTGTTCCTGGGCATGGAGAAACGACAGGCATTCTTTCTCCCTGGATGGCACCCTAGGTAAATCTTATCTAATGGCTTTATCGCTAGTACTCAGATAAGATTAGCAGAAATTTCGATGTACGCGGAAAATATCGTCGAAACTCAACAGCATTCTGTGCCCCACATCATCTTTCGAATAAAATGTTTTAATTGTTCCGTACAAAGCAACTTGAATTCGAAGAATTTTGAGCAGACACGAGTAGAAGTGCTATCGAAATGCTTCTGCTTCATCAGCGAAGCAGCACAGCGTTCATTTACCATGCTCCGTCAGTTTTTCTTGTCATCACTTCAGCAAGAAGTCGTTCCCTCTTTCTCTTTCTCTCGAAGGATGACGAGTGGTCGTTTCGAGCGCGCGCGCGCGCGCGCGTTGTGCATCTGTCCACACCAGAACCGGGTTATTCCTCGTATACACACTCGACTGTGTTTGCGACGTGTTTATTCGTCAAACAGCTTTTCCAGTCTAGTACGTGCTTCAGGATTCGGGCAGATCCCCCTCGAGTAAACGTCAGCCAAATTCATTGTAACGACGCTGTGAAACGTCTGCTCATCTACAAGAAGAAGCGCCTGACGCGAACTCGGCCAGATTCTCACTCAATTATCGCTGTTAAGCCGAGTCGTATGGCATACTATTATTCTCATATGTTATCTCAATATAATTTTATAAAAAAAGAGAATAGAGAAGCAAAAATTAAATACGTGAGTCTTTTGCTGGGGCAGCAGCTGATTATCTGGTAGTAACTTGCATGTGCGTATACGTGTGTAAAATATGTAAGGATGCACACATGCTAAGCTCATAACGAGATCATTCCGGGCCTTGATTTCTCACTCTGCTTGCCGTATTATGGGGGAAGTATTATATGAGGATTTTCATTACTTCGAATTGCTCGAAATCAAGGGTTGGACACAGGATGGACGTCGGCGCGATCACGAAAAGATTGTTATTAAGAACGCACGATGCGATCGTCTTAAGCACGTTCATTAAATATAATGATAAATAATGCGAGCACACACGGCGCGCTTTTCGTCACATTCGTCGTTCGTGACAGGTTTAATTGCGCACGCAAATTACGTTCAACGCGCAGATATTTATATAGTCGTAACATCATCTCTCTTTATTCATAATTAAACATGATCCCTCGTTAAATTCGATTCGGCGCGGCGGATGGAAAACAAATCGCTCGGACATTAATGCGGGTAATGTTAATGCATCAGCGACGAAAATCGTCGACTATACGAGAAGCTCGCCGACTCGCGTTCCCTCTGTGTAAACTGTAAAGGATAATTCGAGTGCTTTCCCCCGACGTAGGCCGACCTCCACATCCGGTCGACGTGCACCGACCAATCAGAAGCACGCCAGTCTCGCGTTTACGGTTCTCCCCTTCGGGATCAGTGTTCGCACGTACGCACGAAACGTACGCGAAGGCGTACGTAAAGTTTCTGCGTCGTGACACGCGGGCCCTCCCCACTCCCGTGATGGGCCCCTTCGCAGGGCCCAGAGTCCCTCCACCTCTTCCGTCCCGCGGGCCCCGTCATCCGGGCACGCATTATCGCCATTACCATGAATTCCCGCAGTTATTACGCCTCTGTTACGCCGCCACCAAAATGGCGGCCGGGTGCATCCTACCATGCAAGGAGGACGCGCTCCACGTCTGCTCCTCTTTTTATCGTGGCGCCCGCGCTGCCGGCATATCGTGCCACGTTATACCGCTCGACAATTAACGTCGAGAATGGCGGTCGGCCGATGGTAGGGATAATTGACCCTGTCAGGACTATGACAGCACTTTTACGCTGCCGCATGATTCGCTGGGTCGATATCCTCGTGTTTTATATCTCGTGTCGGATAGAGGCACGGTCGTCGAGTGTATTTCCGGCCGATGAAAGCCGCGGTTACATTAGAGATTCGGATCTAATCTCGCCCATCCCGTTTGATCGTTCGAGCCATTGTTCCCAGTGGCGATAAGGCCGCTCGATGCGTTGCAAGTTCACAGCTCGCAGTACCACAAATATCTCCTCGTGAATAGCGGATGTACGCGCGGTCATTATGAACCTCGAACAAAACTTGTCCGTTGATCATCTTCGCAATTAAGGCTTAATTGCCATTACGTCGCAACTCTCTTTTCTCCGCGAAAATTCCTCGGTGCTATTATTCTCGAAAATATGCACGTCGAGCAACGCCACGAGAAACGCGAGTCGCGTTGTCAAAAGCACATCGTGCATGACGAGACGCCGTTGTCGCCAGATCGCACGAGTGGAGTCCGCCATAAATAAATAAAGAAAATGGAACCGAGACGAGAGAATGGTGCGTTGGGGGCATCAAGGGAGGCTGGCAACGTCGGTAATCATCGCGTCACTTCCCATCCTTCACGACGTAATAATTACGAGATCGCGCTTCTTACTCACGACTTGATGCGGACCCGTGCTTGTCGACGGGGAAAGACAACGAGGGAGGCGGGAATGCCAGGACCAAAGAAAACAGAAGAGAGGAACGGAGCGGACTTAATGCGAGCTTGCGAGTATCTCTTGGCCTTCTGTCTTGCGTCGACATAGATCGCACGATTCGGCATGACTTAGAGCGGTGAGCGACGACTCGTGCATTTCGCACACGGAGATTTGCGCGAAGGTTCGTTAACGCCCGACGAGAGTGGCACTTATCACGAATGACGTTTAAAGAGCCTTCGCACAATTAGCGAGAGTTTCCAGAACAAAGAATGATTAATTATGGTGGCCTGAAGACACCTTTTAATTAAGAGAATATATCAAATTAATGAGGATGTGGTTCGAATATTTATTATATATAATATAATAGTGGTAGACATTATATCGTAAGTCTGTCAAAAAGAATTGTAAGACACTTCAAGATTTTCATATATGCTTTGTATAATATCTTTTCAGGTAAAAAGATATGTATTTGTATGGATATGAATAGGATTTGACGGATGTTTAATGATATTTTTAATAGTGATGCAAAATTTTATGTAAATTTTTATTACGAATTCCATTATAAATTAATGATTATTTCTGCCTGACTTTAACATTTGCCTTCCATTGTGCTAGGAATGCCGTGCTCTGAAGCGGTTAATCTCAATGCTTTGCGTGCGAATATGAATCGATTTAATAAGCTGCGACGCATAACGGCGTGCATATAAATCGCCAGGCATTAATTGCACTATGACATTGTACTAAGCGACTACGCTGCATAAAGCCACCAGCTTTTATTCTCACAGGAATAAAAAATAACGTGCACAAAGTTGCGACACGCAAAGCCGATCTCATTCGAATGCTTATCGGTCTGCAACACGCCAAAGTGTTTTTTACCTCACATACCGCTTTAAGCAAGTTCTGGAGTTGATCTATAGATGCAAAAGCCTTTAAATTAGATGATTCCAATATCCGAGAAAATGTCTCGTGATTAATTGTAATAAGCGGCAATCGCGTACCATATGAGCCAGATTGATATCTCGATTGTTACACATACATAGGTAAATTTCCTCCATAAATGATCGACAATCATGCTTCAATGCACGCTACGTGCTTGTATGTACATTCTGCTATTTCCACTGTACGGTAACCAGCAGGTAGCCATACTCTCTCGCAAATATCCCTACTGAACCGATGCTATCTCGTTGCGTATACGCCTGGACCACGTAAAAAAGCCTCCCTTAGTCCGACGGTAAGCGTCTCCTCCTGTTTCTCTTCTTCTTCTTCTTCTTCTTCTGCTTCGTCGTCCACGTCGTCGTTCCCTTCGTTCCTCTCAACGCCTTCCTTTTTCGAGCGCCACCATGTCCGGCTATTCGCTGCGAAGAAGTAAGCACCTTTGCGCCTGCATATCGCGCGGCACCGACGAATGCAAACAAGAACGAGTAGCGTGGGGTCCCGTGAAAATTTCATGGGGCAACCCCTCCAGTCCCACCTTCCCGCCTCTTGTGTGTGCCCCCGAGCCGCGCACTTTTAATCTAAGAGCCGATCTCGCCGAGTCCACGCAGATTTATTAGCAAGTCCCGCGAAGCGATGTGTTCGAGAGGGTGCGTGGGCTACCACTCGCGCGCGCGGCTTTCTTCGATTGTACGCACGTGATTGTATGCGTACGAATTTGATGTTTATTCATCGCTTTAATCCACGCAGAATAAAATCTTCCAAAATTTGTTTGACGATGCGAATGCGGAGCCTGAAGCGATACTGGCTGTTTAATCTGTATAATTTTTCGGTAAATACGAATAAATTAAATGTTCTCAAAGGTGTTTGCGTATTTTTTGAAAAAACATACTATGCCGTATTAAGAGAGAGAAAAAGAAAATGAGAGACCTCCGCTCAAAATTCAACAAGATATGATTTAACACCCCGTTCTCCTAATAGGATGAGGTAACGATGTTTTCATAACTAATGTAAGCAGATTTAAGTCCGTAATGCTGTCCGATTGTGTCGCCAGCATGAATACGCAAGTGGATTCCATTCGGGCAATGGCGCAGATGAAAAATGATTCGCGCGATCTCGCGAGGCGAGGCGCGTATGAATTATCGCGGACCACGCTAATGCCATCGGAATTGCTGTCATGAAAGCAGGAGAAATTACACGGGAAGAGGGGGCTAAGACTAGTGAGCGTATTAATCGTGCATTTTAGCGGATAATTAATTCAGCCTCAAAGAACCACGAGTTAATTATATGTAAATAAAGATCGCCGGCGCAGATAGGCAAATCATCAATCTCGCCGCGAAGCGGTACGGCGGTATTGCTACGCTCGCTGGCGCACGTGAATTATAGAAAACGGTAAATTGGATAATGGTACGTTTATTACCGGGGATAGTGCATTGCAACCTGGTGCCCACGCGCGAGCACACGCTCCAAGCGCGCGCGCGTATAGCGCACGATTTCGCTGCAGCGCGAGCGGACGGCGATCGAACGCGCCGTTAACGATGATTGGTACCGAGTTAATTATTGTGTCCCCCGTGTGTGTTATCTGTTTGGCAGCCTCCCCCCCCCCCGTACAAATTACCCAAAGATTACGCGCCGAAGTTCACTTCATAATGACGCGTATTAATCACGACTAGGAAGCTGTCGTAATCTACGCGCTGCGGCTTAATCCCAGCGATCGCCAGGACACAGTAATTAGCGAGCTCCGCTGCGCTCGGTATGCCAACGTTTTCATTAAAGCCGCGAGTTTATGACATTTCATTTAGTCTGAGATATTTCACGGGCCGCCTGATTACATCCCGTGATTACAAGACTCGCGATTATTGAGCTCGTTGTCGCAGCCTCTTCTTGACGCCGTTTGCGGATAATATGGCAATAAGCTCTATATGTTCCGCGAGAAATGGCGGCAAGAAATAAAATGCATGTCGTTGCGAATTAAAATATCGGTCTGCGCGTCTCCTGTTTTATTCGTCGATAAATCTATCAATTTTATGGAATATGTGTGACGTAACGTTATAGGTATTCAGTCACACTTCTGTTACATGAAAAAAGTGCTATTTAATAGTAAAATAAGAATATACTCGCTGTGTGAAATCGCGATTCTGGTATGAATAGCAAAAGGCACCAGAATCCAAATTCCTCAAAGTAAAGGATGGGATAGCTTAAGAAAAGATAGAAGAGACGCAGGAAAGTGCTTTCATTTCTGTTGAGGAGCTATTAAGAGCCGCCTTTTCGCTTTAACGTCTCGACGTAAGCGCGTCTCGATGTATCTCTCGTCCAAACTTCTCCTAAAGACTCTTCTCAACAAGATTGGGCCACAAGTTCGACTATCGACGCTTTCGTGCCACGCAGTTTCCAGCGGCGTCTCGGGTAATTAAGATTACAAACTCGAGCCGGTTACGTGAAGACGGCGTGACGCGCCGTGGTCGTTCCGACGACTTCTTTATCTGTGGCACTTACCAAACTATGCCCGAACATAGTCGTCTTATCTCGGCGACACGAGACGTGGCGCGGTACCGGAAACATCCGCATTCCACCTGCTGATGACATCGTGCTCGTTTAGGAATGTGTGTAAAGGCGCGATCAGGTCCCGCCAGAAGCGACCGTTACTTATCGTTCTTTTTCCTTGTGTTTTTCGCCCCTCTCCCCCCGTTTGTCCGTCTTGTTTTACGTGGGAGTGCGGTCGGCAGAGCGAAAGAAGATGTTAGCAGCCCCGTCGTGTATCTCCACACCAAACGCCGCAGGAATACCACCGCGTTCGTGGTGATCAACGTGAGTCAGGAGATTCGACGAAACCACCGGCGACCTGCAGGGCCCAACTTTTCCCACCCCGATGTCACGGCAAAAGCCGTCGACCTCCTGCACGCCACGGTTGTTTTTCAGGGAATTTTATACGAGCCACCCAGAAGTAGATACTGGGGTCCCGTGCACCACCTTTCTCGGCTCCTCCGTCCGATAATTAAGCTCTTATATTCCGATTTTGTTCAAACTGGATTCGCCGAGCGCCGCTATAACTTCCTTTCAAGCGTATCATTAAAGGTGCTTCGTTAACGAGAGACTCGTGAAAAGCGCGCAATATTTTGCGGACGCTATAAACATTTCTGCGTGTTTTACAATGCTCCCCGCTCTTTGTTAACAAAATCTTTTTACGCGGCGATCCCGCGAGCGGAGGAGCCTGCTTCAGACAAGCCGGCTCACGAGTAGGCTCCTCAGGGATATTGACGTTCAGAAATAGAGTCATCAAATTACGACTCATCGATTGTATCCCGGACTGGCTACAACGTTCCATAAACGCGACAATGGCACCTTTGTTTTCCCGCCGGGCATCTTCCCGCACGCTATTAACGATAACGCGCGTGCCACTTGAAGCTTTTTAAAGACGTACGAGCCGTACAACTCATGAAGAGAGAAGTGCTCGTCTGCCTCTCTCTCTGTCTTAACGTTCCTCTCCTCCTCCGGTCCAACGTGCGCGGACCCAGCCACGGGAGAGCCTATCCACTCGATTCTATTCTTGCACTTTTACCCGACGTAGGTACGAACCTGACGTTGACGTGTACCAAGTGCCTTCAAGCGGGTTTCTCGAGTTCAGGGTTGATGTGGAGTGTACGAGCGCGAACGATTCCGTTAACTAAGCCCCGTCTATGTAAGCATAGAGTATTTCTCACGAACAGCCACTGGGAATGGCCGACTGGTTCTCTCGAAAGGAGATTTCTTCCTTATTAATTCACGCGGATGCCATTAATATGCCAAAAAATCCGCGCGCCGAGTTAGACATTGCACGATACAGCATGACAACGAGTTATCACTTGCATAATCTGCGCATTTACATATTAATATATTTTACATAAGTATTGAATTAATTTCAAGTATTTTCGACGTTGTGCCAGCTCCCCTCCTGATTCCCGCAATTGTAGCTCGCGAATTGTGTTACAATGTAACAGTTACATAATAATGTTATTATTACTACAGTCGCCAATTGTGACACATTAAATTTTAAACAAGATATCTTTTAGAAAATCAATAATAATGTTCGCATGTAACTGTACGTTTCAAATAATAAAATGTACTTGACATTTGGCATTTAGAAACGTATATGAGAGATCCTTATCTTCGTTTTATTAAGTTGTCTTACATAATCATGTAATCATCGACGGTACTTGCGCTATCGTGATTACTATCGTTGTTTCTGATATTATATAATCATCATGACCATTGTCGGCGCGTACGGATTGCATCGTGCCGCGTATTGGTACCGTTTTACACCTTCGGGGAAGCGCTCGGCTCGTCCATTGCGCCGGCATCGACATCTTCGAGGAGCTGCCAATCAAGACGCGATCACGCTCTTCTCTCGAAGAGCAGATTTCAGATCTGAGATCGTGCGATGCAATCTGAATGCGGCGTTCGATAACCCCGCGGGTAAGTGTGACGTCCGCCATGCACGAAGGACAATGTCAAGCCGGCGGGATTGTTCAGACAAACGCGTCATTACCAAGCTTTGCAAAGCCCAGCGTGGCTGAATACATCACTTCCGCATATCTATCTGCCTCTATTTATGTTATTTCCAGCATTTATATTGTGATTATTAGATAGCTGCGCGCTTTTTATCAGTTTCTCTGAATCATAGATACGTTCGCGCGCCAAGATTGGAATTACGTAATATTAGATTATATATATAGATTGGTGTTAATTTAATCATGAAATTAAGTTTGTGTGTGAGATATTAAATGACCATTTCTAGCGAAATCATTCAGAATAATGTGCCAGGGAGTGATGACTTGAGAATCAAAGAACCTGATGAGCAATCAACTCACCGGAGAGTTGGCTTGGCCGTCGCGCTTAAGTAAAACCGATTTATTCCGCGCAACCCGTTGAGGATGAACTTAAGAACTCTTGCTACGCAATGAGCGGCTTCGTAAAGTGTTGATAATTGATATTTGATCGCGTGCCGGACTGGCAATTAAATGCTTTCAGGAAGCTGCTGCGGCGGTTTTTTTATCGAGTACATCAAGAAAGAGAGAGATAGAGAGAGAGAGAAGGCAGAAACAGAAGATAAGAAGAGAAAGAGAGAGACGAAAGGACCGACTCTGAGATGAAGCGCGCGCGTACACACGTGGGGAAAGACAACCGACTGTCTGACTGTCAATCCGTCTGTCTCGCCGGCCACACCTTCGCGGACAGACGAGCACAGGGAGACGGACGTGGAAGAGTATCGTGGCTGGTGAACCCAGATGGGATGACGGATAACTCGGTCCAGCCGATCGTTCACCCGGTGAGGAGAGATGGATCTGTTCTCGACTATTCTTTATTCCCGGCGTTCCACGTCCCGCGCCCGTTCCTCCCTTGCCTGTTCCTCCTGTCCCGAGATTCTCGGGCTCGGGACACCACGCGCTACGTACACCTTACACGCATTTTCAATCACGATCTACGACCGAGCCTGTACGGCTTTATCCCGATTATAGGTCGCAGATAACGAGCTGCGAGCAGGCGGCACGTAAGAAACTCGGCATATCGAATTCTATCGAGCTCTACCGTTCGTCACATTCGTTGACCGGATAATGACGACGTAATAGCAGCGACGTGTCCCTGTCGTTTTCTCTCTTCATCCCTTTCTTTTTTAACTCGTTCTTCCTTTCTTATTTTCATCAACGCAGGATTAGACATTGACCGCGGATTAGAGTGATGTAACGTGGTGGACCCGGGATCTGTTTGTATTTCGCACATCGTTGGGCCCCCCCGACCGGATGAATAATTCAGCAGTCTCTTAATCCGAAATGTCATCGCACGACCACGCGCTAAGAATCTTCTCGGACCGGCACTCGCATGTAACGCAGATCTGGACAACTTTTTGAAACGTACTTCGACATACTTTGCCGGCACATTTCGTATGTATATACTCGGGCGGATGTCGATTAGTTAACGCGGCGTAGACATGAACACGGCGTGATTTTTCTCCCGCGAGCTCACATCTATCACGGTGCACGCTTTTTCTCTCGAGTTCACTCCGGATTAACTCGTTACTGGTCTTGACTAAATTAGATGATTAGAGGGAAGTCGGGAGTAATCTGTAAGTATCATATCGTAAACAATGCTCGAGCGATGCGTATATGTACGCGAGCCGTGCATCCCGAGGATCTGATCGACGAAATGATTTACGTGCCATTACCGGAGCTCGGCACTTCTTTTCAGGCTGTACATTTGTACAAGAGTTCGAAAGTCGATGAACAATTAGCGGTGAAAGTTTTGGGATATCAAGAAAAAGAAAGAAAAGAAAGAAAAAATAAGTGCTTAAATGTTTGTTCAAAATTCTAGTCGATTTTTCGTCGCTGCTGTAAAAGATTATCATCTGCGATGGTGATAAAATTGCCGGTATAAAACAAATTTTTCACGGATCAAAAGGAAACAGGAAACTCGCGCAAGGTCAATATTGTATAAGAACCGCACGGTTACAGAACAAATTGCGTAATGAAAAACTAACATTACATTATACTTAGCAGTTTCAGCGTCATTCTATCAGAATAAACGATGTATAGAGATTAAACTAACGAGCGAAACGGCTAACTTAAGAAATCTGTACATTACGTTCTTTCAAAAGCAAGATGTAAGAGCAACCAAAGAAAATATTTGATGTGAAAAAAGGTATTCAATGATTTCTGTATCGTAATTCGGAGGAAGCAGTGCGGGAAGGACCGGCGGAAGTTTGGTGCTGGAAATCTGACGATGGAGACAGGAGACTAAATATTGACGGGACATTTGTTAGTTCGGAATACGATCTGTTTAAAGGACCGCTTGAGAACTAAGCATCGGGATTAAATATCTCCTGACAACCGAAAGGCCTACGCGTGGAAGCGCCTCCCTTGACCCTTCCAACGCCCTCGTACGTGGTACCCGTGGTCTCTCACAAGCTCGTAAAGATCAAATAAAAGTGATTTGCGGTTCGGTTAAGTTCACCGCGTCTGAAACCCCTGGTCATTACCGGTTTTTTCACTTATACGGCCATACTACTGGCGAATTTCACGGCGTCTCGCGTCGCGCATCGCTGATGAAACGAAACTGCGGAATCCCTTCACGCTGTATCCGGGGTTCATTCTGCTTGATTTGCATTCACGTAACGCGCGCCTCGCGAATTAGCAGCGAAGTAGTAATCAAGATAATGATGACTACTAAGCAGCCGATATAACGGCGCGGACAGTCCGGCGTATTTATGCGCATTTACGGGCAGAGGTGGCTTATCAGGCTCGCCTTATATGTCTATTTCAGCCGGTAGCGGGCAAATGTGTGGAAAGAGAGACTTGTGAATGTATAATGAATCCTACGAAGCCGCAGGTATATTGAGCCATCAGGTAGACGAGACAACCTTCCAAACGACGCCTCTAAAATCTTTAGTCACGCGGGTTTTATTTACGAGCATCCGACCGACTAATTTCTCGAATAACCACGCGAGATTTAGTGTCACCGTATATAGCGAGTGTTTCCTCACGCGCTGTAACGATGAAAAAGTATCTTTGCTAGTGCACACCGGAGATCGCGACAGATACCATTATGCGCGTGCTTCGCGCGCTCTATCTGCCCGAGCATCTCCCAGCATTTCAGATTTATTAAGATCCTTCGACTGATTAATAACATCCGGCGTTATCGATTCTTAATCCGTGAGTCAACGCTAATTTCAAGGTACCGCGGACGATCGTAATTTAATTAACGCCATCAAGACGACGAGAGTGATATTTCTGCCAATCTGCAGACATTTACATTTTATTTATTCTTGGTTCAATTTAAGCGAAAGCAGAGTTATGTATCGAATGTGTGTGCAAATTATTTTGCGCGATAACTCGATCCTTCTATCGTACGAATTGTTTTTAATTTGCCATCACTGCACGATCATTTGTTTCTTAGATACAAATCTTAAATTTGCTAAATTTAAAGTACATTTAGGTAAATATTTTGGTTGTAAATTTTAGTATTGCTTCTTTACCAGCATTGTTTTCGTGGATACTTCTCGCGTGCCTTTTCCTGCGGTCACTTTATGGCGGCTCTTCTTCCATTCGCAGAGAGAGAGAGAGAGAGAGAGAGAGAGAGAGAGAAAGACAGATACAAAGAACACGATTAAGAGCAAAAACGTGCACTCGGCTCGGTGAAGGACGAAGCGGTAACAAATAGCGCGCGTAAGGGATGGCAGGAAAAGAAATCGGCAGAAAGTACCGCGGGGTAGCGGAGTCGGTCGGCAGATAAGGCCCGCATGTGCGAAACCGGGCCAGAACCGGCCAAGTGTTTCGCCCACGGAGTCCAAAGCGAGACCGATTAAAATTGCGGTGGCGGCGGCGCAGGACGACGGCTCAATTATCACCAGAGCGCAGTCGTTTGACACATACAGAGTGTCTCGAGTTTCATGCGCTTCCTCGTATCCGCGAATTAAACGACCAATTTGCTGTTTCCTTCTTGCGGAATACCGAGGCATAAATTTCTGAGTTATAATAAGAGAGAGTAAAGTATAAATAATTAAAGGAAAGACTCTCGAGAGAGGAAGAATTTGCGTGAATTAAGCCTCAAGAACGTGAATATGCGACAACGTTATTTTTCAATTTCAACTGACTTCTACTTAAATGGAATTATTGTGGAAGTTTTGCAGGTTTTATGCAAGAATTTATGAATGCATGAGATGCAGAGATGTTTTTAAAACTGAAGATTAAAAATGTGTGCTGGAAGGGAAACAGAATTCAATTCGAATTTTTACTAAATCAACATTAATCAGTCGAGAAATTCGTGAATGTAAAAATGTAGGGTCTACGGGACACCCAGTATATGCACGCGCAGCGCGATTCTGGCAAGGAAGACTCGTCTGGAAGACCCCTGGAGCGCTCGACGGCCCTTGACGTGCCGGATAAATTATTATTGTTAATGACATATTTATCGGTGGTACCGCTGTGGATACCGGGAAGTACGATGTTGAGACGATCCGTCTGATTCGTGGTAAACCACCGATTCGCGTTAACATCTTATTCGAACCGTCTGGTCTGGACCACGTTCACTTTTGTCTTTACTTCTTCGAAAAGTGATAAACGTATAATGATTATATCGTCAACTACTTTTCAATTATTTTTCTTGTCATATCATATTTTTAATTAAAAATTAGATTTAAAAGAGATTAAAAGAAATTAAATAAATAAATTCGATAGAAAAGTACTACTACAATACTATTAATGATAAAACTATGTTTGTTATCAATAGCAAGCAGATAATAAATATTATAACAATATTAAAAAATTATATGACAAATTGGAAAGTTAATTTATACAAGAATATTTTATATAACCTCATCCACGTCGATTATTCAGTCTAAAAGAAATAATCATCTCGAAAAATTCTGACTATGCAATTAAGGATCTTCTAAATTAAGACATACATCTCTTTCAAGAAACCTCTTTAACCTATTAGAAATATACATAAATAATATATTAGAATCGCTTGTGCGATGCCAGCGAATGGATTAGCAATTATGCCTCATCGTCTATGGTAATTCCTATACAGAAAGAAAGAGAGAAGACGAAAGAAAGAGAGAAAGAGTTATTTAAAACAACCTCATTGAATACATTAATAAGATGAAAAATGTTATCGAAATTCATCGAGTATGTCTCTATCTATCCACACCATGTCATTTCATGTGATGGGAAAAATAAGCCGAATCTCTATCGACTCATTTCTTCCTCCGAACCTTCGAATTTTTTAACGATGAGAATTAGCGGTGAAAGTTAATGATGGCCGTTAGCAATTTAAATGTTTGATGCATTCTCAATTAGCAGTGGCAAGAGGAGATTAAAGTTCGGTTCCGTAACGAACGACAATTATTCGCGGACAAAAAGCTGACGGGAAAGTTCAATGAATTGCCATTGCGGGCGTATAGGATCGCAAGCAGCTTTTATAACGGTGAGCTTCCTCTTTATGTAACAAGAAACAAGAGAGAAATAAGAGAGAATGCCCCCCCCCCCACACACACACACGCACACACATATACATATAGATATATACAACGTCTTCGCACACTCGTTCGTCTTCAGAGACGCGAAACTTGGCGCGAGCCTTTGCCGCGCCGAATCGTTCTTTAATGATGATTAATGAACAGCGCGTACCCGTATTTCGTTCTGCGTTCACATTACGTAAAGTCCACCTTCGGTAATTAGCTAAACCGGCCGAAATTCGTCAGATCGTGGGCGCAGAACATCCGACATCGCGCTGATACACGAGTGCTTAATTATTTCGCCAATCTCGCGATGACAATCGCTGAATCTGCCGCTCTCGCGATGTAAAGAACGCGTGTAACTCGTGACACACGTGTCGCAAGCGACATGAATGGTGCGGTATGCGTCCAGAAACGGTCGTGATACATGCGTGTGTCTGCGTGGGATTCTTAAACGCGAAATATGACTTCGATAGCGACGTTGAAAATCTAACATATTGCGGCTATATTGAAACATTGAGACATATTTTTATTTTCCTCGTTTCTCTCATTTTTTAATAATTTTATTAATATTAGAGCATAATACGTGCGGGAGTGCATACCATGAAATAATGCATGACTCGCACGTAAATATGAAGCTCATGCTTATTTTTGAAGTTCTCATGTCCTGCAACCTGAAGACGTGGCCATCATGAAATTGCAAAAGAACAGCTCACAGTCGCTAGTAAAAATGATAGAACCGCTCCAAAAAGCGATGTAATAGCGTGTGAAACAGATATTGGTCCTATTACACACTGTCGGCGCAGTTTTTCAAGACGGTCGAGATGGAAACAGTGCAATTAAGATAAATTTCTAATTATCTCGGCGCGGTCGAAGGGCATTCAAACCGCAAGCGGAGCGAGGAAGTCCTTGGGTGAAGATAATGACAACTGGCTGTAATTACGCATATTGAGCCACGACATAATTTCACGACGGAAGGAAGGAGGCAAAAGGGCGCTCTTGCTTGGCATTCAAATTGACCGTGTCAAACGTTCGTTGTCTGTCCACCATCTCTTACCTCCAGTTCGCACGGCTGTAAACGCAGATTGCGGCGGTGCCGTCTCAAAGAGAGAATTCGTGATGAAACTGTCAGTTATCTCTCGAATAAAAATATGGCAATCAAAACTTGAATTGCATCGCTGTGTATGCATCCGACAAATAAATGCCTTGAATTATATTCTCATTCGGAATACAATATCTATGTGATATCAAATATAATCGGAGAAAATGTAATCATACTCTCGTGCATGTCACTGAGTACACGTATACGCCCGACTCATTGATCGGAAACTGCTTAAACGAGCCACGCCGCCAGAACCGGCAATCTTCGTGCGTATACCTACGAGCAAGTAATTGCTAATTTGCATAATGACCGCACGAAGTGCCATCTCTGCTTGATGGAACACTCGGAGATCCCTTACCGAGGGACCTAAACTGGAAGTCGCTCTGAAAGTTACGCACCTGTCCCGAATCCCTCCCCAGCGAGCCTGATGTTCGGGAATCATGCGGGACACCACATAACACAGTCGTTAAATAAACCGACTTACTTCGTACCGCAATATCCGCGAGGCGAGCAAACCGGGTAACGTAATGAGCCGCGACTCGGGCGAACATGAACATGTCCACGCGTGTAATCGTATGGCTGTGCGATCGGCTTTTAATAACGGCGACGTCGCCGCGATCCGAATTTACCTCACTCCAATCTCGTCGAGTCGATATACACCCCGCGTGGAACAGGATCGTCGATCGTAATTCATGGGACGCCATAGGCGAGCCGCGGCGGTATTACCGTCGCGTGATCGCGGCCGACACAGCCGCTGCACGCCGCGCCGGTGGCAGAGCAGAGCGGACACGCGTAAAAAAAAACGCACATTGCACGCGTACAGACGCGTGCATGCGACCGGCGTGTCCTACGTGTCGACCCCCCACAGATTCGTACGAATCAAAAATTAGATCCCGGACTTGGGTCGCGAGGCGAGGTGCTGAGAGAAAGAAAGAGAGAGAGAGAGAGAGAGGAGCGAGCCTGGTTACTCGCCGGGTCCGTAATTGGAGCCTGGAATCCTGAAATACGAGGCGGATCCCCGGGACCACCTGTCGAAATGGATCGCGAAACGACCTCGACGGCCGCGCGCGAGGCCAGCAAAAAGAGGATCTCGCGCGAGATATATACGACGCGGCCGAGGGCGCCGGGGCCCCGATTTCAAGAATGTAGGCGTACGACTATCGACGAAATCTAGAAACACCGAGTGCCGCGAGAGGAGGCGGTTATCGACGAAATCTCGACGAGAAACCTTAACGGTATGCGGTGGACCGGTCGCGGTGTCCCGTAATGGTGGAGAAACGTTGAATTTACTGATCGGCGTGGTGTGTCGATCCCGCGTGTAAGCCGTTGGCGTACATTGTTGCCCGAAAGGTATCGCGACACGGATCCATTGGCCGCTTTTGTTATTAACTCGTTTGAATAAATATACGCGTTTCCGCGGCGAGCGAAACGATTCCGTGTAAGAAAGCGCTCGCATTGTTGCGGATATCGTGTTATTTTTATGCGCGGACAAGTCAGGGCTCTCTCTTTCTGTCTGCACGCGGCACGGAGTCCTCGAAAATGGAACGAGCCGCTCTCAATACAGGCGTTGGCGTGAAGTTACGAGTTTGTTTGCACCACTAGCGACGACATAATCCTAAATTTACCAGTACTCAAAGTTTTTCTTGTCCGCAGCACTAAGCAACAATTACCGGTCGCAAAAGCGAAGCCGGTGCGTAGCCGGTTCAGCCACGCTTTGCTCTACCACCGTTCACTGAAGTGCAACACTTTAAAGTTTATTAATAAATAAAGTATGTGATGATGAGAGAGAGAGAAAGAGGGATATCTTGGTACATTAATTTCTCTTCTCATTTAATAGCAACTAATCTATTGTAGACGCAGGCGGAACATTGATATAAATAAGAAACATTATCTCAATATTACTGCACATTTTATGAGAGTAATTAGCAAAAGTTGCGAAAGCATCAGGATAATAAATATGTATTTAATAATTCTAGTCATTGCAATTTATTTATTATTGCGTTTATTACTTTGCTTGCTATATCTTGCATATACGATCTGTGAGTAATGCAGGAAAGCCTGAGCGTTTCTTCAGGCTTTAGTATAGAATCTAATGAGATTAAATGATCGTGGAATATCGAACCATCACGCGGGAAGTTACGGCTCGGGGCGAGGTGTGCCTGTCGTCTCGTTCTTATTTTCGTTTAACGTATAATAGCCGATCGGCATTGAAACGGTAAAGCGATGAAACAAGCGATGAAACGAGCGCACTAAGCTGCTGCCATACGTTAGACCGCGATCGCGGATAGTATGCGGCGTGAGATGAGGCAGACGTTGCGGTCAACTAAAACGGTTCGCCGATCGCGAAAACAGCGGCAGCTGATCGCGCGCTTCCTTCTAAGGAGAAGAGATGCGAATCACGTTTTATATCATCATGATTCTGAAAAAGCGCGATTGCCTTAAAGTAGCACGTCTAACCAGATGGATAGAGAGAGAATCGTTTGTTTCTCTCTGAAAGTACATAGGCAAATTTAATAAATTATCAATGATCGATAGTTTGACTGATTGTTTTTTCCAAGATTCGAATGGTCTCTAAAAATTCTTTGACACTTTAAAACTGTTTGACTTCTAAAGCGCAATCTAGTATTTTAAATGATATCTTTTCGAACGAATCTGTTGACGAAGTAATGACTTTATAGCAACAAAGATAAAAACACAAGTGATACTGTTAGACGCTGCTTCTTCATTGCAATCTCCCCGTTGGTAACGAGACGGAGAGAGCTTGCGAAAAGTTATTAACTCCGACATACAGGTTGAAGAGACTACTAACTAGCTCGGTCTGTTCAAAGATCAAAACAATTTACCGAGATAACTGTAACAGGGTCGCTCGCGCATGCTGACCGGCATTAACACGGATTGGCTAGGTGGTCAATCTCGGTGCAAGATGATTGATAACTCTCTTGTAAGCGTTATCAGCCGCGGCATGCGCGCTGTTATGTTCACGTCAAGAACGTGACGCTGATAGACGGGCCTTGCCTTTTTCCCCTCTCTCTTTCTCTCTCTTGCTCCTCGATGCAGCTTTCCGGCCCGTATCCACGCGACTTGTTGCCTTTAATCCAAAGCTACATGTCGACGTGTTAAATGCGCCCCTCTTTTACACTTTATCACGCTAATCTTCGATCCCTCCTTTTATCGAAGACTCTCTCTGTCGGTTTCTTCTCCATCTTTGTTTTTCTAGAGCGCGTCTATGTAGAAATTAATGACTAGGAAAACTCAACGAGGTAACTATACTGAAATAACGGAACGAACATAGAAATATCTATTGATTTTTTTGAGTTACTTTATGTTTCTTGAATATAATCTTATTAAAGATCCTCTTCAGAGAAAATAATTGGCTTCAAAACCTCAATCATCAAAACACTTCGCCAAATAATTTCGAAAACATTGATCGATTTTGTAATGTTGCGCGTTACATAAAATATAAGATGACTTTATTTTTCAGAAATACTTGTCTATCACCTAGCTAAAAGTTGACAAAGTAACTCCCTGTGTTCAGAAATATTTATCCGCTCTTTTAAAATTGCGAATACTTGCTTGTGTTCCTGTTACATGTCA
Organism: Ooceraea biroi; assembly: GCF_003672135.1. NCBI lineage: Eukaryota > Metazoa > Arthropoda > Insecta > Hymenoptera > Formicidae > Ooceraea > Ooceraea biroi. The sequence goes on from NC_039506.1 coordinate 9,026,489, forward strand.
CCAAAAATTTATTAACTTTAGACTTTGGAAAGGTCGCTAATCTTATATTCTTTTACCAGGACTGTTTCACAATCATAAAGAAGCAACATTAATAGCGCATTCATATGCAAAATCGAGTACAAGCTCTCGATCACGGAGCTCTTTCTCCCTTAAACAACTTTCTCCCTCTTGGAAGTGCCTCCTCCAAGCTCACCAGGCTCTCTGAGTGATTGCGGTGTCGACAACTTGAGGAACATATAAACCCACGTACGCGTAGGTAGACCGATGGCACGGAGAGCCGCGTGACAAGAGCGTAATGAATCTACCTCTCTTCGAATGAGCGTACTTCGCTCCGGCAAGATAGTCTCAAGATAGAGGCAGTGCACGACGGAATTCGAAAACCGCAGGCGATTAATGTCGCTGCAGCGCGCTGCAGGAGCGAGCAAAGTCGTCGGCTGGAACGGTTGAAGCGCGCATCTAAACGTGTCTCAATTCGCGGATAATCCCGGCGATCAGCGGGACCTAATTATCCCGTTCTCCCGTCCGTAATTCCGCGAGCGCTCGCTCGCTAATCTCCATTTCAGCGTTTAAGTTCGCGTCGGTCCGCGGGGATCGTCGCGATTAAGACCTCGAGTAAGGAACGATCGGGAAACATTATGTACAAGCTTAAGATGTTCCGTACGATAACACGACGAATTCTAAGGTCCGACTTAATGAGCGCGAAGCGAGGGGCAAGAGAACCGCTCGGTGACGCGCGGTTTTATCTCGCTCTTCAGCCCAGCTCGCTCCTCAACTCAGCTTCTCAGCCCGGCAGAAATGGCTTACGCAAACAGCCGAGAACTGGTTGGGAATCGCGTTCGGCGATTCGAAGTGTGCAAGCTCGTTCGCTCCTCGGGCGGTGGCTACGGGAAATCGACCGCGAATCGTCCGACCACCGGTCGCGCCCGCAAGAACGATCTTCTGACTGATGATCGGCTGATCTGCCTCCGTCGCCTCCATCATACGCCTCGCTCGCGGCCGCCGTTCCCTCGTAATAAACCTGCGGCGCGATTCTCTTAATTACGTTCGCGCGGACGATAATCTCGTGCCTCGTTAAGAGCGGTTGCGCCGAGATCGCTGCCGGTGTGCACGCCCGAGATGAAACGATTTCAGTGGGATAAGTGGGATAGGTAAGGGACGCGAGCGGAGAGCCGCTTTCGGTAGGTGTGCGCCGGGAATAATAGCGAAGGACGCCTCCTAATAAACCTGCGGATGTCCCGCTGCGCGGAAACGGGACGCGCCGGATGGGGCTGTGAGCCAATTACGGGGCGCCCGCGCGTAGCGCGCGAGAAGATCTCGACGGCCGATTTATGCGATCTGCCTGTGTTATATGTACCCGGCGAAGGGATGTGTTCTTGCGCCTGGAGGAACTGCGAGATTGAACTAACGCGAAAAATGGTCGCATCTCCATTCTTAATTTCGGCGACAAGATTTTCATTTCACAGTCGTCACTATATTAAATTTTTAATAGTTTCAAACCACTTCAAAAATTAAATCACTATTAAACAAACTGTTTAAAATCTATAAAATATAAATTTGTGTCGACAAGAGGATCAAATTGAACAACGTTTTTCATTTGGTATAATTGTTACACTTTCTTGTGATTTAAATATCTGTCATACTAAACATATATGATTTCTGACCTTTTTACAGAAGCTCCTGGAGAACTTGGATGGGTGCTGACTCTAGTGATAGTGTCTTTAATATCAGCCGGTATTGGAGCGGTGGTGATGATGACTCTCCTGCATTGTAGAAGGTTGGTATCATCTGTTTTTTTAAAAAAGTACATTTTTGTATTAAATGATATAATATAAGCAAAAAGAAGACAATTGTAGAATGGCAAGAAGATTGTTTTAGTTTTGGAAACGCGACGTTGTAATTTTAGTTTTGTTTTAATAGCGCGGTGATCGCGTTCAGTTTGATATGCGGTTGACGATTTATGTTACTTTGTTTCCGCGGGCGACCACGCAGCGGCGTGAGCAGCGCGAAGGGGGTCGAGATCTGGCAACGAGCGAGTCAAGACGTGTTACGCGCAAGCCAGTTGTTACATTACGTTCTTCTATTTTATTGTACCGTATCTCAGTAAACACTTGTGTGGATCATCAAGGATTCTTGTCATCTTTATCCCACTTTCGATAACATCCCACATATAAGTTGGGGGCTCGTCCGGGATTCGGACAAAATAGAGGAAAAAAGAAGGCGCGGTGGCAAGATGGCGTCGAACGAGGAGAAAGGCGAAAAGAACGATGGACAAGACGTTGCGGAAGCGGAGGCCATGACGGTAGCCCAGTTAAAAGACGAATTGAGACGACGTAAATTAAAGACGACCGGAAACAAAGCAGATCTGGTGGAACGTTTTCGTGCGGCCATGTTACTCGATGATCAAAAAGACGAAGATGCTGATGTTAGTGACGACGATGTGCACGGCCAGACCGATAAAGACGACAGCGAATCGGACACCAGTGACGAAGCGGAAGACGATGGACGACGAGGGGCACCCTCGGGCGCATCATGCAGACGAATAAGGTACACGTTAACCTTTAAGGACGTTGAGGATTCCATTGATACGTTTAGCGGCGACGACGGTAAAAATATCAAACAATGGATCAAGGATTTTGACGAAACAGCAACACTGTGCCAGTGGAATGACGTGCAGAAGACGATTTATGCGAAAAAACTTTTACGCGGGTCAGCGAAGATATTCGTGAAGTACGAGACACGAGGGAAGACATGGAAAGACGTGAAGATCGCATTGAAGCAAGAATTCGCCCAGAAAGCCGATAGTCATGATGTACACCTGCAGTTACAACGGAGAAGAAAGAAGATAGACGAGACATACCAGGAGTATTGTTATAAGATGGTGGAGATCGCTTCCAGAGCAAAGATGGAAATTAGTGCGGTAATACAGTATATAATAGACGGCATTCACGACGATGAGGTAAATAAGGTTATTTTGTATGGTGCGAAAAGTATTTCGGAATTGAAACGTAAATTAGAGATATACGAAACAATGAAAGGTAAATTAAAGCATGTAAAATTAGATGATAAGAAAAAGAAGTTTGCGCATGTTGAGACGGGTAAGCAAAACGTGAAACGTTGTTTTAATTGTGGTAATCAAAATCATTTAAGTGCGGCTTGCCCGAACAAAGAAAAGGGCAACAAATGTTTTCGGTGCGACGAATACGGGCATATTGCGGCGAAATGTCCCACGGTAGAGAATAAAAAAACGACGGATAAAGATAAAAGTTGTAACGCGACGCAAAGTAAGACGGGTAAATGTTACAAAAATATTACGGTGAACGGAATTGAATTACCGGCTTTAATAGACACGGGCAGCGATATTAGTTTGATGCGAGCGGATTCGTATGTAAAAATCGGGGCGCCGACGTTAACAAAGCGACAAACGAAATTCCGTGGGGTAGGTTCAGAGGAAATCACCACGTTAGGTGAAACCCGGATTAAAATTGCCGTCAAAATATTTCGGTCCATATCGAATCAGGCGAGTACTCCGGAACGACCGATATATTGTGCAGAAGGTCGGTGAAGGAGAAGGACCTCGTGAAACGTCTACAGCAGCAGAGTTTATGAAACCATGGAGCACCCCATCGAATGATAACCCAGAGAAACGAGCATAACATCTGAGGACAGATGTCGTCGGATGGCCGAGAGTGTAGAATGGCAAGAAGATTGTTTTAGTTTTGGAAACGCGACGTTGTAATTTTAGTTTTGTTTTAATAGCGCGGTGATCGCGTTCAGTTTGATATGCGGTTGACGATTTATGTTACTTTGTTTCCGCGGGCGACCACGCAGCGGCGTGAGCAGCGCGAAGGGGGTCGAGATCTGGCAACGAGCGAGTCAAGACGTGTTACGCGCAAGCCAGTTGTTACATTACGTTCTTCTATTTTATTGTACCGTATCTCAGTAAATTCTTGTGTGGATCATCAAGGATTCTTGTCATCTTTATCCCACTTTCGATAACATCCCACACAATTGAGCGCGGCTTTTACGCAATATAAAATCAAACTTTGAGAGTCCTTGTAGGATTTACTCTTTGTTGAGTAAAATCAATTGGATTTAACAATCATCAAAATTGAAATCCTCGCGCACAAACGCTTCCCAGTTCAATCTCTACGAGGATGTTTCTTTCGTGCAACTCGCGAAGGAAGTAGTGAAGCGCTTCGATACGGATTGCCGCACCGATAGATCCGCAAGCCGATCGTAATTTCGCCTTGCAGCTGTTCGATGCACTTAAATTACCATCTACTGGCGATATGTAATCAAACGAGTCGATCGACACTAAGGAGGATAAAGCGATCGTTAGCTGGATCGTTTCGGTAGGTGACAGTCTAACGGAAACCACAGAAAAAGTAGCAAAAAGGGAGGAATGAATAATACACGAGCACCATTACGAAAGAATCACGATCACGATCTCTCGGATCTCGATTAGAATCCCTGGATAGCCAGGAAATGAGAGTTTTCGTAATCGCAGTCTTCCCATTCTCCGCCTTTCTCAAAGAATTCCCCTCGCGAAAGACGATTTACCGAACTTGATTACCAGCTTGCATGCTTCACATCAAAATTTAATGAAAACGCGATACTTTGCTTGTAATTCTCACCAAAAAAATGGTGATCATGTAAAATAATGTAGAGTGCATATTTTTGATAAACTTCTTCTGTTTCTGTAAAATGATGACCATTTGACGTTTGAATTATCACTAAACACGTTCATCTAGTTAATATTTCTAATTGAAACCTTCTGTTTTGTCTGTTACAGGATAAAAAGCGGCGGTGGCAGAGGTGAGCAAAAAATATTTTTCACAAAATGCCATTACTGAGTATTGGATTGAGTTAAATCGCGTCTCTACTTTTAATGAGCGTAATCGGTGATAGATCTCAAGCATCGTATGAGCTTGGATCCACCCCAATAACATCACGCGTACCGAAACCGGTGTAGGGTTACGATTAGGCTGCTCGAAATGAGAAGAGAGATCTGAATTATTTCGAGATGCGGACTAGCCCTCCAATTATGTCGAATTAACATACCACGTTAAGCGCGCGTTCGCGGCCGCGCTGACAGGTCAGGTTCGAAACGATTCCCAATTATCCGAGTCCCCTACTGAGTTACCAGCTCGCGGTGCCCTTCCATTCGCTCGTTTCTTCATCATACGTTAATATATGACATCCACATTCACAATAATACCCTCTTGGATATCCTTTATGAGGGACCTCACAAAAGGTACCTTCAAGAACGCTCCTCGCTTTGTCCTGTCATAAATCTCGATCGTAGAAAAATACGGCGCAACACGTGGACGAAGATCGTCGTTAAGAAAATTACGTCGAGATATAATACGACGCGACGATATGCATGTGGAAAATTGCAACAGCAATTTTCGGAAGTTTTGTGGTGAAACATTCTTCGTGTGACACCATGTTCCATATCGTTTCTATGAGATTCTCATTGTGATATTACGGATATTACGCAACACGAAGATAGAAGAATAAACCGCTTGGTTCGTGTTGACCTCTCTGATCTGACATCGTCTGAAACGGGCGTCAACTGGAGCACTACCTTCTACGGTACCCGAGAAAAAGGAAAAGAAATAGAGTGACAATCAGTCGGATCGACAAACGTGACGCTTCGAGAACGTGAAACACGTTCCCGTGTCTCTTATCAGGGGATAAAGGGGGAAACCCCTTTCTCTCCAGAGGTTGGCTCACGACGTCGGCGTCGCAGGCCACGAACGTCGACCGTTTCGGTTCCAGACGATGGTGAAGGGGCTCGAAAAGCAGGACCCCATGGGGACCATACCCGTACACGAACATGCGCGCACGTTCATGGTGGTAGGCCAACGACGATGCGGAGGGAAAGGAAAGAGAGCAACGCCGTAGCATCGAGTGTCAGCACCGATTGGAGTTTAATTAGTTCGCATAATGCAAGCCACTCACGGCGGTATAAGCCGCACGTCCGTGTGCGTGTATACGTGCATATGTTACTGATTCTCGTGTGGCTTCGCGCGCGCTTAAAGGATAACCGGGCGACGCGCGACGGACGGACGAACGGGCAGACGGCAGCCGGGCGACATAAAGGACAGCGAGACGTGTCTAATTAACTTTCTGATTTTAAATCACCCGCGGCACGATACGATCGACGAGCGAACAGAGCAGCAGATCGGCCGACGTAAAAAGGACGAGCGCGCGGGGAAAGGGCCATAGTGCTACCGTCTGGGATGCAGGGGTCATCCGAATTAATTATCCGACATATCGTTTCGCTGAACCTTTTGAATCACCTCCGGGTGGCACCATAGATCTTCGCGTGGTGCTTGAAGCATCCGTGACCCGAATCTCGAGACCGATGGATCCACCAATGAGAAAGAGACGCTCGCACTTTGATGCTACATATCGCCCTTTAGCACTAAAGCGTTTTCCGAAAGCGCGAAAAGCGTAGGCGATGAGATATTTTGCAAATTCCGTTAGTCAACGGCGATGTGTTATTAGTTCTCGCTCGTTTTGCATCAAGGTAATCATCCAAGGTGGTCTGTGGCGCAACTCGAATGCGCAATTTCGTCGTTCTCGCCCCGAGCGGCCGAGCTCTAATCCGGTTTTAGAGCGGATAAACGCTAGGAAAGGCACGAAACAACCACGGTACACAATTACACGTTAAAACGCGATGATTTATTGCCACCGCTTGAAACAATGGTAGTCGTTAATCGCGTAATAACACGTGGAAGGAGAAATACCTCGATGACAAAACGAAAATCCTGCCTTAGAACAAGCGTTTTATCACAAATTTAATGTAAATCGTTCGTTTCTTGTGGTTACACGACGTAGCTCATTTATAAACAGATTTTTCAGGATTTATCTTACGACATTTCCATGACGATTAATTTATATATAGGTTTGCATGGTATTTTATGACAAAATCCAATCGATATTTGAATTATCAGGAAATATCGCGTATTTCTTGAACTTACATAAAATATATTAAAATTTTAATCGGAACACGTCGGTGCACATTCGTTTTGCAAAATTTCCCGTCCATTCGGGATACTTTCAATTTCGCCAATATCTCTTTTACACGTAATCTTAGCGCTATAAAGTCCATTAAATCCATAATCTGCATCAATAGCGGCTCTAATTGAAAGTCGGCCCGGAGGTCCGTGAAACGTAACTTTATTACGCCGATATTTTGTGAGATTAAGCGTAATTGAATATCCCGCCGGGCAAAAAATAGATTAGTGAAAGTTCGTTAATAGTACATCCTTCCGTGCGTAAGAATTGGTTTAAGTGCCACCGGGCAAGAGCAGCGCGTTAATGGAAGGCTGAAAGAGGCCTCGCGCAAAAAAGAACGAGGGGGTCCCTACTACACTATACATACGTTAGATCCCCGTGCGATCTCCCGGATACAATGATGGCCGCGAAGTCGAGTAGAAAAGGTGAATCGAATCCGTTAATCGGCTTATCGCGCATCGACTGGAACGATATTTTGGATCAAGCGATGTATAATGCATCAGGAAACCACGACCTGCTTGCAGACATGGCGTGCATACCCTTTTATATCTGACATCAATGCACGATCAAATGCAAAAACTTTGCAGGTAAATTTTATGTGAAATTGGAATGGGCAAGTTAAAGATAACAGTAACAAGAAATAGTTTAGGTTACAAAATTTTTGAAATTTTGCATCAAATTTTTTAAAGTAATCCGGCGAATCTGACACTATACATGTGTGCCAATAGAAGTAAAAAAATATACGCATCTTTTAGACTGCGACGCTCATGTTTCCATAATGAGAGAACTGCGAGTGTCTACGGCGGTTTAAGTCCGAGACGAGTGTTTGGTCGTAATAAATTGCATGAAATCCTTATCGTACGCGATCTCACGCGTGGCACAACACACCAGCAGGCAGGAAGTGAGTTCTACGTACGCCTTTCAGCTATCTGATCGTGACGAAAGAGCGTAACATTTGCCCCCCGCCGTCACGACACGTTCCTCGACACTACGATCTTCACGTGTCGCCTAATTAATATTCCGTTTATCTATATTCTGATAATTCAACCGGGATCGTAGACCACAGGTGATATGGCTCGACAGCCTAGAAGAAGGAACGGGTCCAATTACTCGTTCGGAAGGTGGGAACTGTGTCGTAATAGCGCGACGATGTACGTCGACGGACCGAAGCGTAAATGATGCAAAACGCGGGCTAAGAGTTTGAACAAAATTAATAGAGAACGGAGGAAAAAGTGGTCGAAGACCTGCTTGCAGCAGATAGGAAACCTGTCGTGGCGCATTCACGCTGGAATTTTGTCACACCGTGGCTAAATCGCGACTGAGAACTGGTTCAATACGGTTGCAAGATGACGGGAGGGATAAATCGTCGTGTGCTTTATCCGCTCTCGCAATAAGCAGATTAGCAGCAGAATGCTAAATCGTAGGCGCGCAGAACGCAATTGCGCACGATATCGCTAACGAACGCGCACCGCGATAAATAAATGCGATTACACTTTTCTCCCGCATGTAATCGATGGCATCGGCCGATCCCGACATTAAGCGGAGCAGTCGCGCGTAATTGCAGATGTAGCGGGCTTCTCTCTTTGTTATTACGACTTTAATCGCGTCAGATCGAAGTAGCAATAAAAGCGAACGAAGTATGCCCACCACCGACTCGAGCTAATGACTTTTTAACGAAGGTTAATCAGGAAGAATAAAAAGATATTTAGTGTTCTCTCCGACTTTACAATTAGCCGAGTATTTCGATCATTTGACTGTAACTTAATTGAGAATTTAATGATAAAGTTAACATTTCATGTTATTTCTTATGTACTGTACCTCAGATATGAGCGTTTTCGTGTTTTACAGATTATTTAATCGAAAGCGCGTTTAGCCAAGTTGATAAGCAGGGAGAAATCTGATTAATTGGTGAAAACAAGGTTGAAACTAAATTCCCAGACATTACAAGCGAAAGTATCTAATCATTTATAGAGACCATATGACTACAAGGCGAGTAATCCGAAAGAAATATGAGCATATCAGGATTAGCAATTACCACATCAGGTATTCCGTAAAAACGTAAGGCAATGAACTCGGATCGAGTAATCAACGATTCCCCCTTCCCGAACGCATCCATCAACATCGTTTCATTAAACGCCCGTTGTCGCATCGCGGCGTCTTCTTCGGAGAAGTATAAATAAAATGGCATCCCGCCTCGCGGCGAATGGCATTAAAACGTGTAGAAACGTACCGCTGGCGCTGGCGAGTAACGCCAGCGATAAACGAGAACCAGTCTTTCTCCGTCCATTTCCCGGCATGTGACAGCGGCGTGCTTTTCAGGACTGGCGAGCCAGTCCTCCGTGTCTAGTAGGACGAAAGAGACGAAGGAGGCGCACGTTGTACGTTCGTAGGATATGAGGCCGCCTTCGCGGCAGGAGTGACTGAGAGGAGCCAGAACAGAACAAGGAAAAGGGAGGAGGAAGGATTACGAGATTCCCATAATTTCGTTTTTTCCCCCTCTTCTCCGCGGTGTTCTCATGAGCCTACTTACTGTTGTGGCGGCGCTTGTGATCTACGAATTCCGAGATCCCTCTCCCTCTCCTCTCATCCTCCACTTTCTCTCTCTCTCTCTTATGCTCTTCGTCCTTTCTCCTCTTGCTCGCGTACCCCGGTTCCATCGCCCGCTGATGCACTCCAACCCTCGGCGCGATTCTACCGCGAGGGACCATGACGGCGCGATGACAAGCTCACAATGAGGCCATACAGAAAACAGCCGGTTTTTTCTCTCTCCACACGCGGGCGCACGTCATAATGCGGTGATTCGGGTCCGCCGTCCATGTATATACACGGGGGCAGTATTTATATCCGCACGCGGGGGTATACATATGCCCCGCGCGGTCGTAACGTATCGGAATTTCGGGCCGAGCTCACCTGGCACTTCACGTGCTTCACGGCGTGCGAGAGAAAACACATCCCAGCAGCCCCGAGTGCGGGGTGCCCCGGTCCTTCGATCCCGGTACCCCGAGAGAAACACGAGCCACCGAGAAATCCGAGCGCGACTTTTGACGAGCGCATTTTTCTGGAGCAACGAACCGTGCGTGAGAGCCTCTCTTCGCTTTTTGTTCCAGCGAGCTGCTGCGGCGTCGGCGTGGAGGACACCAACGTACCCGATGCCAGCGGGCCCGCGGGGGCGGGTGGCACCGGCAGCGGGGTGGCCGTCATACCCGACCGGCCGCCTCTCGAATTAGACAAATTACCACCCTATCACGACGTAGCGCCCAGCCCCGGTGAGTGTTATTACGAGACGCCTGTGCTCTGTCTGACGCTTCTCATGCATATGCGTGCACGATGCACCGTCCAAAGGGATTGCTGAGAAATGGCCGCGCTCGTTACTCGCGTGTTCCCGACACGTTACGTGTGTTGTGATCGCAAACGCGGTAGCCAACGTCTCTCCCTCGTGCTGGCCGTACGTCTCATTTCGCTCGCCGCGAGAGAACCCGAGCTTACAGAACCGGATCTCGCGGACTTGCTCTCGCAACGGCGCTTTCAGCGAGCCGATGGCTCGGTGTAGGCTCTTTCATGATACTGTGAAACCAGTCTGTGCTCCGTCGTGTGATAAGATAACGCTTATAAACAGAATATCGCGCGTACGGAGAACTTTGGGAAAGCCATTGACAAGGAAGGAATGGAAGTGAAACTTTCTATCAAACTTCCTATCAGACGACTCCATTTATCTCCATGGAATGAATCTCCATCTGACTGAAGGAAAACTGAGTTTAAAGATACAGGATATGAATCAGCAAACACAAACCAGCTTATTAATAATTCAAGATACTTTCAAGATACTTTCTCTTTGTAAAATTGTTATTGTGTGTGTGTGAAGCTGGCGTATCATTTCGCGGAAAATCATTAATTATTGAGAGTTCTGGCTCCCTTTTTAATAGTTCTAGAGTTCCTGATAGGTTAAACACATAGTTCTGGCCATTAAAGCGAAAAAATCGCATAGTGCAAAGTGAGACACCAACTTCACGCAGCGTCTCACTTTGTCCCGCGACAGTTTCCGCCATAATTCCGGCTAGATTTTAAAAGATCTACAGTTCTACATGAATTCTAGAAAGAGTTCTAGCGAAAAACATTTTTTTTTCATCTTTTTATAATTATTAAAGCTAAAAACTGTTTAAGGGAATGACGACTGGTTAATTTCAGAGAGTTCTGTACTTTATGAAATATTTCTCGTGTAGTTCTGAACATATTTAACCATTTCCCAAAGAGTTCTGAATGCAAACATTAACAATTATTTAATAAAAAATTTTAATCGTCCGAGAAAGACGGATATACAGAGATATGGGTGAGACGCTGGTCGATTTTCGAGAGTTCTGTGAAGAGTAAAATATTTCTCGTGTAGTTCTGAACGTATTTAAGCGTATTCCAAAGAGTTCTGACCGCAAACATTAACAATTATTTAATAAAAAATTTGTATCGTCCGAGAAAGACGTATCTACGGAGATATATGTGAGACGCTGGTCGATTTTCGAGAGTTCTGCTTATTCTAAAACAATTCTCGTATAGTTCCGGACATGTACAATGCCTTTCCAAAGAGTTCTGATAGAAACAACGATTAGAAAATTTTTTTAAAAATTATTTCGCCCAAAGAGTGGACGTTTTCGACTTTACCAGTGAGACGCTGGTTGCTTTTCGAGAGTTCTGCTTATTGTAAAACAGTTCTCGTATAGTTCGGGACATGTACAATGCCTTTCCAAAGAGTTTTAACAGGAACGATTAGAAAATTTTTTTAAAAATTATTTCACCCGAAGAGTGGACGTTTTCGACTTTACCAGTGAGACGCTGGCCGAAATGTCGGAGTTCTGGCTTTCCTAAAATACTTTTCGTATAGTTCCACACGTAATTATGAATTTCCTAAAGAGTGCTATGCACCAGCGACATTGCACAATTATTTAAAAAATTAAAACTGCTCGAAAAGTGAACTTTCAGACAGAAAAGGTGAAGCGCTGGCCGAAATGTCGGAGTTCTGGTTTTCATAAAATACTTTTATAGTTCCGCACGTACTTATGATTTTCCTACAGAGTGCTATGTATGAGAGGTGCATAGAATTCTCTGAAATTAACCAGTCGTCATTCCCTTAAACAGTTTTTAGCTTTAATAATTATAAAAAGATGAAAAAAAAATGTTTTTCGCTAGAACTCTTTCTAGAACTCATGTAGAACTGTAGATCTTTTAAAATCTAGCCGGAATTATGGCGGAAACTGTCGCAGGACAAAGTGAGATGCTGCGTGAAGTTGGCGTCTCACTTTGCACCCAGAACTATGTGTTTAACCTATCAGGAACTCTAGAACTATTAAAAAGGGAGCCAGAACTCTCAATAATTAATGATTTTCCGCGAAATGATACGCCAGCTTCACACACACTATTGTTGTTTGTTATCAGTTAGTTGTTGATAAAAGACTCGTTTTCACACACAAGAATTAGTTTCGCGAAGGCATTTTCAAAACTAACTCTCAACTCGGTCTCTTCTTACTTGTCCTTTTCTCAAGTTTACGACGATAATCATAAATTTAAAATGTTATTTTAGTATTTTCATGTATAGGCATAAAAGCATCCTTATTATGCTAAGTACGTCCGGTCTAATTACGTTAAGAAAACGATCAAGATAAATCTGAGATTGCTGATGAAATCGAACTTTAGGGCACAACGTGTGGTCGTGGTTGGGTTCTCGACGAGGCGGCGGCACCCCGGGAGTCGTCACGACGCCGCTCTCCCTTCCCCAGCACCGACGGGCGATGAATCTCCCGGTGGAGAATCACTACACCCACATGCAAACCGATGAGGCTCTGTACGCGGAACTGGACTCGCAGGCCGCGAGCTACGCAAGCGATCTACAGTTACAAATGAGAGGAAGCTCAACGTACGGTACGACTTCCGGCGGCCAGGACGACGAATATCACGAGCTGGACGCGGCCAGATTACATCGTCATTACGGCGGCAGCGACAGATCGTTACAGACGGATACGCTTCACACTCGACACAGCAAGAGGTGAGTCATCGGCGACCCCATTTTTACGGACGCTATTAAAAATCTAAAACAAACCCTGCCTTGAAATAAGACACTGTCTTAGAGACACCGTAATAGCTTTCTAACAACCTGCAATTGTGATCATTATATCATTCGCAAAATCAAATTATTCTTGGAGAAATGCTTGACTAATAAATTCTTGAATTGACCAACCGAATTTGTGAACTTAAGGGTCATGAGATTGATGTTTAACGGAAACGGATAATGATGTACATGCAGGCGTAACGATCTATCGGTTCCTGACTTCCTCGACCAGTAACGAGGCTGGTTTCGCTCTTTGCCTTCTAAAGACGCGACTGAGATCGCGCCTTTAGAACAACGCGCCTATTCGACACGCGTCACCGCGTAATCAGCGGTTATCGATACGGTCGGCGCGCCGTGTGCATATGTTAGTCCGGTGCATTCCGGTCGAATAGCCGTCCAGCAGTTATCGAGAGCCTCGTTATCGGCTGCTTCCAGGATACAAGAGCCGGATTACGAGATGTACGAGAATGGGCCGTCGACGCCAGTACCGCCGGGTCAGCATCAGCATCATCATCACCATCACCATCACCACAACCATCACCATCACCATCAGGAGCTGAGGATCGGTAGCAGGAACAGCGAGCACCCGTCGTACCAGAACACGGCGTACACCGGAAGCGACGCCGAGCCGGATGGACCAACGCTCAGCAGCGCGCCTAGCAGTGCCTACTACAGCGATCTCAGCTCGAATTCGGCGAATCATCAGATGCCGACTACGGTAGTGTCATCCACGACAACGGCAGTGGTGACAGCGACGACGACGATGACAACAACGACGGCGGCAGTGGCGACGACGACGAGCCTGCACTTGAACCCACAGAACCTGGACGTGCCGCAGTACAGATTGGCCGCGATCAATGAGAACACAGTGCCTTCGGATTACATTTAACGGTTGCTCCTCTTGGTACAGGTGACGAGCGAATTTCGAGATAGACGATTATTACACTGGTCTGCATTTCTTTCGTGTGAATGAAAATTTTTTGCATGATATTTATATCTTGACGCTGTCTCTACACAAAGAAGAACGACAGGAAGTCGTGTCGTCTCGTATTAAAAAATGAATCGAGCGGATTTTGAAGGATATTCTAAACCTTGTCACTTCCCGTGCAGAAAATTGTTAGGGCCTAATATGAAAGTAAAGGCCCCTATAAGGAATAAATAGGGATGTCCTAAAAAGGGATGCCCTATCATTGCCACATCGTGGCCCGATTAGATATTATATTTTTTATTATTTCCTTATAAGGTCCCGAAAAAATATTTGTTACATACCATTCTAGGGCCATATTAATATTGAGGAAAATTAATCGGGTCCTACTTAGGACCCTATAAATTTTTTTACACGGGTTGTGACTCGAAAGTTTCTTCGGAACGGTGTTTTTCACGATTCCGAGTTTTGCAATGTAAGAGGAATCGAAAAGTTCGCGTCTGGTGTGAGAGGGTTGTTTAACGGGCGGAGACCGGTTCCGAATAAAATCGATTTCTTGCTCGGCGACGTTCCGGTCGCTCCTCTTTGTCGTCGCATCTTCCTGTCCTGCTGAAACAATCGGCTTTCGTAACACGCGAGTCGACGAATCGAGTGTCGCGAATTGATCGGCGGCGTGGCCGGTTCGCCACTTGATTTTGCGCGCTAATGAAATATAAGATATAATGTTTCCGATGCATCCGATACTTTTTTAATTGACAGACAAGCGGAGGATAAATCGATTGACAGATAAATGACCAGAGCAAATCTTGCCGATGGAATTAATGCACAATTAAAGCGCTATTCTCGTGACAAAGAAAATCCGCGCTTGTGATATTGTAAAAAATTTCACCGTTAGTCGTCTCAGTCGCGAATCGAGCGGACGAGATTGCTCTCGTTAGAATGACGATAGATTTCCGTTCGCATTCCGCCCAAGAGGCATCGTGGATTTCGAGCGACTACGATGCTGGGTCAGGCGTGACGTTCGGTTTCCACACGATATACCTAACGCAAAAACGTAATGATACCGCGCACGAAGAATCACGCACGTTGCGGTTTCCAATCAGCAGTAACACGTCAGATATAAATCGATGCGGCCCCGGAGTCCTTGCGAAAGTCAACCAATGTCTGGCACGAAAAAGAGGTAGACCTCCATTATCTCTGCCATCATATCGCCGAAAAGGGAGTAACAAAGTCTCAGATTAATATTACACAAGTGCTCAACGGTAACGCACGAAACACTCTTCAGATTGCCATAACTATAATGACAAGAGAAAATTACATCATGCAGTGAGAACAATTTTTGCAATAGATAGGACAAATCTTCTTAGAATAATGGAAAAAATGAAAATGTTAATTTTTCTGGACATTTTCGAAACAATTGACTCCAAATCGACCAAAGAATTTCTCATTAACGCATCAGGCGCTAGAAATCGAGTAGTTGTACATATCTCACTTCAACCTTAATTGCTACACAAAGACACTATCGGGTTTGTTCTTGTGTAAAATTCGAATGCATTAGAGAATTAGAGGATTGAATCGCGCTGGTATTCGGATCTAATCTACTCTAATCTAATCTAATTGGACACGATCATAGACGTTAGAGAGAAGCCGCGTATGGATTCGAAATGCCCACACGATACGAATGAAATGAAGTCGTTTTGAGGAGCAGGTGCCCCGTAATTTGACGTTCAGAGCTGCCAGTCTGCGCCTTCGGCTACACCCGTCCACGTTCTCTAAGCGGCCGTGCGTTATTCTCAAGCAGCATCCTTCCTTTGTTCACCGCGCGCAAATGAGGTCTCGTTTTCATCTGTGTCTCGGTTACAGAAAAATGCAAAATTTCGTGTCGGCGTAGCACGATGAAATACGAGTACGATATTGGCATGAAATGTCTACGTAAATATTTCGTTATATCATTTCTCACTTCTATTCCATTGTACATATGAAATGGAGCAAATGGAGCAATATAGTAACTACATAATAATACAATAACTCATCACAAAAATACTGTTTCAATTGATTCAATCAAAAAATTTGATATGTGATAACCAATTTCTACTTCTTGAAAAAAATTAATGTCAAACTCACGGAAAAAAAAACATGAAAGTAGCTAAAAGATCGCGTGACAAAATTCTACATTCTGCAACGTTTGTTTCGGCAGTCGATCCTGCGCATCCTGATTCACCCAATTTCGTATTAAAGTACTCAAGATAACAAGTGGCTTATTTTTTCAATGAAACGGAAGGAGCGCTTTGCGACACTGCGAGGTTTAATGCTCATGATGAAATTATCCTCGTGACCTCGACGTGTAATGTGGCAAATTGTGGGAAATCTTTCTGGCGGCATTGGATACAAGCGCGTGTGGATTTCGTTCGGGGAATACGTCGAATCGGGTTTGCACGTCACGCGAGGGATTATCATTCAAGCACTAAATAGGCTTTGGTCTCGACGGCGTATCACTTTCAATTCGTTTATCTCCGATTCCCGATCGACGGCGGAATTAATTCGTCCCGTTTGGATTCGGCGGGGAATCGTTTAATCGTCGCTGTCGTGTTCTCTTAATTACCTTCTCAAGGCGAGGCCGATTGTTCGCCTCGCCGAGACACGAATCCGAGTCCGGAGATGCGTTCTCTCGCTCTCGCCCCCGGGATCCTCTCGTGCGCGTTTCACGTCGCGTTTCACCTTTAACTCACCTGCGCTCACGCTCACGCATACCTACATCCGATCGGCACTCACTCGGAACTCACAGTTCGTGAGTGCCTGCGCTCCTACCTAACGCGCGCGTCTCGCTACATACGTACGAAAATAGCCGTAGAACCACTTGATTCCCCGAGTTTCCAGTCTACCGCACACTTAACTGAGACCCATGCGAATAGAGGAATGTCTATTATGCTGCTGAAAATTGTTGCAATTTTCGTAAAGACGAATAAGGCCCATTCTCAGGAAGTATCCAATTGCCGTAATGTGGAATACTAGCTGAGAAAAAGACTGTTTCTCCAAGTTGCTTCGCTGCGTGATTCAAAAGAAATGTACTTTTCCAAATATGCCTCAATATACTAAAACAATCTTAGACATTCTATTTACAGACATTGTATTCCACAATTCGCGTCGACGGATGCCGAAATTATAAACGATCTTCTTATGATCGGCAAAATTTCGAAACATACGCACGAGACGAACGCACAGCCGCGAGTCGTACGCGTACGCAATGCGCGTGCGCTCGACAACACGGATGCAACAATGCGTTCCCTGTGCGGATACGCGGGATAATTAATTGCGCCCTCGCGGCTACAATGCCAGCAAAGAAAGAGAAAGAGAAAGCTGCTCGGTTCTTCCTCTCGCCGGTGTGCATTACTCCGTTGAAAAAATCCCACGACTGCGCCACCTTGCCGGACGAGTAGCCCTTATCACGGCCGTGTTACGTGAACGGGAACGTATTATGGTATTCGTTTAATTAAAGTCCGGCATTGCGTTCCCCTTCGCGCGCTCTTCCGCATTTACGTCGCGCGCCAGGAGTCCCGGACAGCCTCGCGTGTTCGCGAGTATTTGGTACTATAAATCCGAAAGGCCGCATCTCTACTTACGCATCTCGCGTAAATCCGGGTTGATCAACTCGCGTCGTTGCTTTTATCGCGGAAGATCTCGTAAGGATACTGCCTTTCGTCGCGGTGAAATAAATGCCGTGATGTGCGATTTGCCAATTATGCACGCATCAACCCAATTTCCGAGATAATGGCGAGGCAAAACCAACATACAGATTGAAAAAAAGGAATAAAAAGAACGGCTGCATGTCGTAATAAACGCACTATCAAACGCTTATTCGTCGAAGCTGTGGGGCAAGAGAAATATCCATATGAATCTAGTTAAAAATGTTAAAATGTTAATGCAAGAAAAGGGCAACGTTAATAGCTAAGGGTTAACAGCTGGACTAAACGCTACGATCAATATTCATATCGAGTATTGAACATATCTTTATCTTGACTCTTGGCATACGCGATAAATGTCGAATTCATTTACATGCAATACAAGAAGTGCAGGAGCAAAATAATGATCGCTCTACATCTGCTGCCTGATTCCGTTTGTCGGCGCGTTTTCGCGAAATTCGCGAGAGGAACGAATGTCATCCGAAGTGTCCGCACCCGAAATTTCCGAGGAGATTCCTGGCCATCGATCGAAGTCGCGCGTTGCAATCGTGGGAATCGCGCGATCGCGAGGCCCGCGAATTTCTCTCTCGAGCCTGAACCTCCTTTTAAAACGTTCTCTCCCTTTCGGTGCCGCAACGGCACGCGCAGGATTCGACGAACGTCCCAAAACGATCGTAAGGACGGCCCTAGGGTCCGCCCTGGCCGCACTGCGTGTTCGTTCGTACCACGGGATATATAAATTATACATGTAAATATACGGGCGGCCGGCTCGGAGAGATCGAACCGCGAGATATCGATATATGTGTCGGTGATTCCCGCACCTTTCCCTCTCTTCGTGGATCTCTTTTCGCCCCTGAAATCCGGGCTCGCATACGCACGAACACACGTGCGTATTACGAATTCACCCACTACGTTGGTGAGTGTCTCTATTGGTCCCGGGAACCATGACTTTGACGACTGTTCCTGTCCTATACTCACTCGTTCCACTCGCGAAAATGATTTTCAATGTGACATCACTGCGAAAATGTCGAGAACTTCCAACTGTATGCCTCTCGCCTTTTTTTCATGAAATTATTGCGTGAATTATTGGAATCAGCGATGTAATATTTCTCCCTGTGTTGATTAACTTTACGAACAAATCGACTGATTTTATAGCTATCAAAGTTTCAGATGGAGCAAAGACTTAACTAATTCGTTCATCAATCGACTATTTTTACTCAACTTCTAATATTTTTTATTTCATAATGCAAGTTGCATTAATTGTGAATTTAATTTTTGTAAAACGTAAATAAAAAAATATTTAAATTATGTTACGTAAGAACATGCAATTCTTAATTAATGCAAATAGTAAACAAATTTCACGTCTCGCATGATGAATAAATATCCACATTACAGCGCAATATGCAAAACTGTTGCGCGTGTTTTTCATGTTAGGCGCTGGCCTATGACCTAATCGACCTGATTTTATAATTATCCACTGATCAGGTAACTCAAAGAGCAGTTTTGCGACACATTGGCGATCTTGGCCGCGATTCATTGAACCATACTAATAATTAGTTACCGCTAGTAACTCATTCCACGTATGCGTGTCTATTGCGAGTGCCTTATGCCACAGCGAGACTCGATCTAGTTATGCATGATCTAGTTGTACCTTATACAGTTAACGTGGGGACGTATGCGAGCGAGTCACTGTGCGTTTGATGTCATAATTGTGCATAATCTTATGCGCGCGAGCAATGTGAAGAAACTTTCTTACTCATTGTCAGCGACTCGTTTAAGTTGCAACGATATTCGACATTGAACGTAACGCAAATGCTTATGGTAAATATTTCTACTATAATAGGCCTTGTAAATATCACTGAATTTACATACTATATATGTACATAGATATATAATATTTTAAATTAATCGCGACCCGCGCCATGCGGGATTGTACCGATCGATCGTATTATATATTAATGTATAGAATGGCGCAACAAGTATCGGCCGCATTGAGACCCCTATGTTGTGTAAAACTGATTAACCGCCGATGAAAATCGAACGTATCCTTGCGAAAGCGGTAATTTATCTACCCGAAATGCCATTTCGATCTCGATCCCTTGGCTGCGAACAATTTGTAGTAACGCAAGGGCGATACTGCACTGCAGATCTTAGTGTGTTACGTACTGCATTTTGCCTGTAATTTAAAACTGTAATTTAAAAATTATTTGTTTTATAAATAAAAACGTTTTTTTATTTAAAAAAACGTTTATTTGTGCTGTTTTAAGCACATATAAATCAAGTAATAATACAAGAATACACTTTAAGTACGTGCAGGAGTAACACTCTTAGGTTTGCAATACGGCTCCTCACGCGCATTAAAAAAATGAATATGCCACAAATAGATTTTACACCGATCGGCCGATTCTTCTCCCGTATGCGCCCTGCAAACGTTCCTCTGCGACTCTATTGTACAAATATTTGCCGACCCTGTATGTATTGTGATGTAATGTTTTAACACGTCGGGCATCCGAGAAACGCGAGAGGAAGAGAGAGAAAATTTGAGAAGAAAACTACTATTTTATATTTTATTTTGCAATCTCGCGATGCGGAAAGACGTTTTAGAGCGAAATAAAAGTGTTCTGTAATTAGCGTGAATTAAATTAGCGTGAGTGTTGATGCAACTATCACGATCAGCTGTTGCAAAATAAGCAGCTATTATCTTATAATAAAATCTGTTAATTCTTCCGAATTAATTAAAAGAAAATGTTTGCATTTTAATTTCTCAACTTTTTCAATAATAATACAAAAGCCTAATGAATCGGTTTCATACGTGTTCCATTACTATAACGAAACGTTAATTTAACTTCCTCAGCGAAAGTCACAGCGAAGCTTATGAAAGACATAAAAGGATGTAAAAGTTTACATTGTGATAAAACTTGCCGATAGATAGAAATCGTGATCGAGTTAGCTCACGTGCAGACTGAGATTCCGAAAAGCAGTCAGTACTAGAAATGGCACTCTTACAGCACGCGGTAGGATGAGGTAGGGATGGAATAAGAATAATTTCGTGACGATCGCGCGACACGAACTGTTGGAGCGTCGCGCGATCATCTCGAAACCATCCCCACCTCATACTACCGCGTGCTGTAAGAGTGCCATTTCTGGCAACATTGGTCAGTACATGTGTCAACGAGATATTTGATCGAGAAGCGATATTGCCGATAGGAATCTAGTAGCGATGAAAGGAAGACACATAGCGAAGATTAAATTGATTTTCTCCGTCCGATGACGGCATTATATCACTTGGAGTCCTTATTTCGCGCGAGGAAAGGAGTTATTCATAATCCTCGAATGAATATAAATGTTGTTCCGATTGCTTATTCATGCGCCGACGAGGCCGCATGCCGACAATCGCCCGCGGGCAGAAATTTCGAATCCGCGTGTCTCATACTCGTGGCTCTCTTCTTTTGCCTCCGCTAAAATGCCATCTGCCATACGATGCGAGCGCGATGCCAGATTCTTTTTTTTTTGTTAGAAGAAACCATGCCAGAGTACGAGCGATCAATCATTTCGTTGCGATTTCATTGCGATCGTGATTTAATTAAGCACGATAACGCTCTCGATGTTTCTTCGGCGTAGATCGGTCACAGTGTAAATTATACGTATTTAGCGCAAAGTGTACATAGAATCACGAATTGTAAAGAAACGCACACTATTTTATTATTGTATATATTACAATCTGAGATTGTAATCGGAAACCTCGTACTATGAAATTTGAGATTGTACAGCAAATAAAGAGATATTTCACAACACCTGTATTTCTTTACTTTCGCAAAGAATTTCCTATTAATAAAATATGCAATAATAGTGACAATGTAACAAGAAATAAAACAAATCAAAATTCTTTTAAATTTTATAACCAACATCATCGATGCGCACTTTTCAATTTTGTTTGCTCTTTCGTTACAAATATCGATAAACTATCGTTAAAAGTTCTCAGTGATGGATACAATTTCGCAAGGATTGAAGCATAGATATAAATGCGTAATATAAAATTTATAAAATATAAAAATATAATACTACAATCACATACCTTTTCTGCAAATATGGCTGACCCAAACTAACTCGCCGAACTACCGAACCGCGGTTGACGCGTTAACTTGCACTAGTACCCCGATTTTCTGTGGCAGGTTCGTGGTGGGTTTTCTCACTGGATTCCACAGGGATAGAATCGATACCACTAAATACCACAAACTTGCTCTTATTACTTTTTACTTCGATACAGAGAAAGCGCGCGTACAGAAGCCGAACGGAACAGAAGAACGATAACTTAACTAAAACTGCGCGCGCAACAAGATGGCGGCCGGTGTGTTCTAAAATCTAACTGTACGCGTGTTCGGAAAAAGTCGGTTCAAGACCGCCACATTTCGAACGACAGTGGAGACTCGTAGCGGATGTTTTGGAACTAATTAGGAAACCTGCTTCAGAGAGTGGAAATTAGAAATTTAAAAATCTTTCTGAGGTTATGCACGCGAATCACGTGTTATTAAATCAAGTTAACTCGCGTACAAATATAATTTTTAAGTAATTCGCATTTATTGTCTAGTATCAATGTATTAAATACTATATTGCGTTAATATGTAAATAGATTACAGTGAAATAATTAAGAAATCTCACATGTTTATTGACATGCATCAGCTGTCATTCAGTGACAAAAATAGAAAATAAATAGTAATAAATTGTATAAAATATAAAAATGAAATTCTTCACTGATTCTGTAGCACGTTGTGCTGCACGAATTGGTACTCTCAGTGGATTCGAAAGAATGCCTAACGTTTCCTTCGAAACACCTCTACTCCTCATCTATACAAAGGTATACAATGTACAATTTATATTAGTTATATCCTTTTTATGCCCAGCATGTGCTGCACAGTGCTTTTACATTGAATGTTTAGGGTGGCAGTGTACCACATTTAACAAAGGATGTTTTCAAAATGGTAACGTCAGAGAAGCAACTACTGTCTGTTTCACTTCCCTCTACACTGTCAATGATGGATGTTATTCAGGAACTTGACACTTCTTTTGCCGACTTCGTTAGCATGAAGGTACAATTCTAGTCAAAGGCTATCGATGTGCAACAAAATTATATCGGAAACTTTTGTTTTAGGAATATATACATTTTTTATCTATACACGATCCCGCGTATGCCACTACTTCTGGCTTCCAGCAGTTGGACTCTATTTCAGTCTGGTCTAGAACGGGAAGAACTCTCTTCACGGCTAAGAAATACATGGAGCTCGTGCAAGCTTACAAGCCAGATCTCTATGTTGCCCTCTGTGATGGAGATACGAACAGCAGTAGTAGCGCAAAGCGAGTGAGGAAAGCGATTAATCGAAGTAAAACTTTGCTGGAACAGTGCTTGGATATACATTTGAGCTCGGATGCGTTAAAATCTAAAGGAGTATTAGGCGCGGTGGAAGGCGGCTATAACGTACAAGCCAGGGAAGAATCCATAGATTACTTGAAGGATAAACCTTTGGCAGGATTTGTGATAGACGGATTGCATAATAATGGGCCGGACGTGCAGGACATTCCGTCGGGACAAGTGAAACAAATAATCAAACATACTATTGTGGGTGCGATCAAATTAAAAAAGTTTTATTTATTTAATATATTAAATAATTATTATTTAACACCGTGGTTATAGAATTTGCTGCCTGCTGACAAAGTAAAAGTATCGATGGGCTGTTGGAACCCGGCCACCGTACTCGATCTTGTTGAGTTGGGAGTAGATATATTCGACTCGTCCTATCCATATGTGATTACCGAGCAGTCGCAGGCTTTGATATTTTTGTGTGATCACGACGCTTGCGCGAATGACCAATACGCGATGTCGATAACAGAAAAGAGGTAAAATGTGAGATTCACCCAAACAAGGAATATTTCTCATGTTATTTTCATGTTCCCATATATATATGTTTCCTTTTGTCCAGGTATAAAGACGACTTCTCCCCTATTTGTAAAAAGTGCACATGCCTCACGTGTCAGAGTCACACGAGAGCGTATCTTCATCATTTACAACACACCAAGGAAATGCTTGGCTCAGTGCTTTTAATGATGTACGTATTTAGAAATTCTAGCGCGGTTGATCCTATAAATCCAATCGACCATAATTAAATATATAATTTATATTTATTAATATAATAAAATATATAATTTCTGCTTCAGCCACAATGTCCATCAGTATCTTCAGTTCTTCGCTGCTATTCGTGACAGTATAAAAAGTGGAACGTTCGATCAGCTCCAAACGAGAATTCGTCTGAAGTACGCGGCTGTCGACTCGGAATCCGCCGTTGTGTAAATCTTTTTATTTTTAATAAATTATTTCGAATAAATATTTTCTTCTTTAATGCGACAACTTCCTTTGTAAACTCGCTTTGAGGAGCCCTATTCAGGCAGGAAATTTGGATCGAGATAGTTGTAGGAAGAAGCGCTGAAGCTTTGTGGAAAGTAATCGACGTCGTAGCTTCTGGTGCACTGCGGTGGTTTCATGGGAATCAGTCTGTGGGATGGATCGTGCACGGGTTTCTCCGATTCGAATTGCGTCACTGCACAGTCGCCGCACAGATCGATTCCGCTGTAACACTCCGCGCAATGCCACCTAGTTCCCTTCAGAGGGTCCTCGCCGCACCCTGCGCACTGCGGATATAATATTAATGATGGGGAGATTTTATACACTTTGTGTGCGTGTGTGATGAATCACACGTACCTTGTATCCAACATGCTTGTACATGGAAGAGGAATCCTGCTCCTTTTCAGCCTTCACCTGACGCAGCAGACTGATTTGCCTCAACTCAGGATTATCATCGCTTCCTCTGCTTGTCGTGTTGTCCACCTGAAAGCGTTCTCGATACAGTTCTCCGATCCTGTTCCGCAACAAAAATGATAACATTTAGCACTCACGAGCTCGTCTGCTACAGACTGCTCCTTGATCTCCTCCGACATGTTGCAGGAAATATCTTGATGTGGGAAGAACGTTGAGCGTTTAAACAGCAAATGATTGTTACGGTGTCGGTGAGTTAAACCCTTTTTGGCATCGAGTTTCAATTTAGGCCCTTTCCCAGGAATGGGCAAACCTGCCCTTAGCAGCTTAATAAAGTACTTTTGTACTCTACTGGATACTTGCTTGGGCGTACGGTTCCCTGTAAGGAGAAACGCTCTTGAGACGACACTGATGTATTTGTTTCTAATAAATAAATCAATTTTAACACACCTAACGCGTTTGCTATCTTAGTCCAACGTCTCATCTCTACTTCCTCTGGAGGATATTCTTTCAAGAGTTCCTCGAGTCGCCTCTGCTCCTCCATCGTCCATAACTGATTGAAAGTCTCAGGCTTGCTGTCGTCGAAAGCACGTCCTCTGACCAGCACCTACCAATGAGATTTCTCATCAGTGATCACAAAGAGAAAGCTGTTTTCCCATGTACGTCAACGTACCTTCCCGGACTCCTGTTCAGCCTTTGATTGAACCTGAGGCAGCAAGTGTCCGTGTCGAGTTTGCGGTCTGCGTATGTCCGGCACCGCTATGTTGTACTGCGACCAGTCGATGTAAGGGAGCTCGGCGATCTTCTGCAGACCAGGCAGCTCCGGGAAGTCACCGTTTTGCAACTGCGCCACGAACGATATCGGATCCTTCATAGCTCTGGCGCGTGCGGACATGAGCTTGTCCAGATCTTCTATCGCCCGTGTCCGTTGGGCCTCGAGAATGACTATCGTCTTCAAGAAGGCACTGTAATCTTTGTTGCCCTTCAATGCCAGATGATCAGACTCGAAGTAAAACTCGTTCTCCTCCTCGTCCGGGCACTTTGCCTCCTCGTAATCCATTTTCGCGACTTGATTATAATTCACGACGAGCAAGGAGATGTCCCGAGTTTATTTATTAAGAACACTTATGCCTGTTTGATATATTCAACAAGTTGCGGTTGATACATTCAACAGCATGCGAATCATGTGCGAACGATGATATCCTTAACCTCACTTTACTGTGCGAGCACCATAGCACACGTGAATGTCGTATTTGCTTATTTGCTACAGTCTTATTTCGGAGCATTGCATATTTTGTATCTCACAAGAGAGGACTGTAGAGAAAAATTTTATATATAATTATTATTTATTCTGCAATAAAATTATGATTAAATTATTTTAATATTATATAATCTTTAATTTAGTGATTAAAAATATTATCAACTATATTTTGCTTATTGTTTTATATGTTTTACAGTGTTTCTACGTTTTTTGCAATATACTCCATGTAAATAATATATGTAAATAATATAGAGAATATATTTAATTAAGAACTTTAAGTAAATTTTATTGTATATTATAATATGCGATTGTAGAAAATAATAAAAATGTATAAATATAATAAAATAATTTTTTTTACATAGAGAGGATGTATGTATTAAGTTTTGATATCATAACACAAAGTGATTATTTTATCCAGAATGTAGCATGTGATTAACAAGTCATTTATATAGTAAAAGAATTTCCGCTTTTTATTTCTTGTGCGTTTCTCTGTTCTAAATGTTTCTTCTACCATGCACGCAGTTTCAAGTAAAATAAATGAGTAATTGCTGATCTGTGCAACCTAATGACACAATTGTCTTGAATCCGCCAAAATAGCCGTATTGTGAAATGATTATTCGAAAAACAATCTTGCTCATCAAGAAATCAGTTTAGCGGAGAAACATGACCGAAATATTTCCTTTATATTTTTCAAAGTAACTTCTCTTAAAATGCCTGCAATGGCACAGAATACATATATAATTGATGATGATAAAACGACTCAATTGATTAGATGTTTTAATACATGGCGAGACGCCGCCTGAGCACGTGATATATATTAAGCACGTGAAAAATGGTGTGATCAAGCCTGGTCAGCCGGTTTATGCACAGGAGCGATTATCGCTAAATATCGGAGCGATATCGGCAATAAATACTCGCAATACCGATTCTGCGGTACGTGCCGTAATACAGATTTGCGCAAACTTGCGTTCTCCCCTTCCGCTGCTACCGCGATTGGCAGAGATATCAGGTCGCTCGCGACTCGAGGATGAATATCTTCTTATCAGAGCAGCATGCGCATATGACGACAGAAAAATAAGCGGCAAGCTGACCCGTTAACATTCCCTCAGTTTCACGCTGGAATTCTCGGTGATAATTAGTCCACGTCATTCAGTATAGCTTCAGTCGCGTGGTCGCGAGGTCGCGAACGAAGTTCTGTCATTGACGGCGATCCAGAAGAGGCGAGATAAAGGCTGCCACTACCATTGCCACCGCCGCCTCCGGTTGACGTCTCTATTCTTCGCCGCGCGCCGACCAAGAAGGCAGTCCAGAGAGCAGTTCAAGCGATGTGTCATTGAATTTTGAATCATTCCTCATAGCGATCGGCGGATCGGTCTGACACGCTGCTCCGCTTACGTCGTCTCGGCCTCGGCACGGGAAAGGAACAAGGATGGCACAGGGAAAGGAAGCACAAGCAGCCGGGAAAATCGAGCTGAAGAGAGAACTGGGACTCTTCAGCGCGGTCAGCATCATCCTAGCGGTGATGATAGGTGAGGCAGAATTTGTTGACTGAGAATTTCTGTTTTCACGAATGCACGAGTCACAGGATCACTTATCGCGATCGATGACGCGAACGCGATTCTCTTTACATATGTTTTGCACTTATAATCCAGCGTGCGTTTGGTTGATTTAGCAGATAATTAAATATTGCAAGTGTGCGCGCGCGTGCCTTTTGTTCCGTCACTTGATCGCTATATCGCGCTCTGTGCGGTGATACCGCGAGTTTCATTAAAATATCATGCTACTGCTGCAACGCTTGAATTTGATGAGGACAAAACTCTATTAGAGTCTAATTGTTATTTCTCTTTGTTTGTAGCTTGTTATTCTCTCCGTGCTCACATTCATGCCGGATGCCATGATTTTTGACGCTTTCGCTCGCAATCGCGTTCCTCCAGATAAATAATGACGCGGTGCAGTGAGGATTTTTCGTTCAAATTTGCGATGTTCAGTAGCGCTACGCCGCGCTATAAAAAGATTTCGCGCGTTGCGCACTCTTGGTGCGAGTCATGGAAATTATTTTCGTATATGTATTGTGTGGCGATGTATTGTTAGCAAACAATCGAGTGTTGAAACAGATTTATAAAACTGTGAAACAGTTTTAATCAACTAATGCAACTATAATGTTTGTACACCACCACGTGACTCGATCTTCAATCGAATATGAAAAGAAGTAGCTTTTAGATTTAGATTTTAATTTGGAGTATTGTTATATCTCTTTCCACTCATTTAATTAATTTAATGAAAATTATCTGCCTTAAATTTAAAAAAAAGAATTAAAAAGATTTCAACAGTTTAAAAAATTTCCAATTGAAACTCACATTTAAAATCATTTCTTCATCTGGAAGATTTAAAAAAATCGCCAATTTTGCAGAATAAGTCAATTTCCTCTGATTCTTCTTCTTTCTTCCGCCATCGTGATTTTCAGATTTAAAGTGATGCAATATTTTCGGCAACAGGGAGTCATTGTCCAAGTTTTTGTCAGCCTCACAACGATGGATAAAAACGCGTGTTTGTCTCTGAAACTTTTACGTATTGAGCATCAATTTGAGTAGTCAATTGTAGTCGTCATAACAGAACGAGATATGTATACATGTATATATATATATATATATATATATATATATATATATGTAAAAAGCACGAGAGCTATAACATATTGCTTTGCAGATAACGTGTAATCGTAAGCCGGTTGTCGTTCAATGTTTCGTTATACGAAGTGATATGGAGCAATAATTAATAAGAAGCCATAAATTATGATGACGTTCTCGAGACTGTAAATGGTAGCCTTCAGTACGCGTAACAGTCATATTTAGGAGCAGTTAACAATATAATTACATAATTGTGTAGGTTCAAACAAGATACCGCTTTATACACGTTGACAAGTATTTTAATACTTGATTGACGGTATCCGGAATTCTTTCTCACGCGTTCTCCTAGATACCGGGTGTTAAAAAAATTCTGCACCAACACTCTTTTAACACTGATAAGGAAAAATTATAATCAACGTAGAAATCTAAAGCGGAGATAGAAGAGCGTCTATCGATCTTATCCTTTTATCTGCTTGAACTTCAAAGAATTCATAGTTCAAGAGGGCTAATTACTGATATTGTATCTGCGATAAGACCTGCCGGATGCGACAACACCATAAATGACATAAATAACTTATACTACTCGCTAGATCACGTAACATCATGATAATCTCAATAATCCTGAGATCCTTATCACTTCTCAATATATTATATGATAATTTTAGTCACGTAATCTGCAAATGAAACTGCCCCGTTAACGAAGATATACGCTTAACGAACATTTTGCTAATCAACGTAATAATTACATATATGTATATCAAAAAGGGTTGTAAGGGTTAATCAGGGTTAATCGGTCATTCACGTCACGACGTACCGGCTAATTGCCTTGTCGTAGCTGCGTCAACTATTTGATTAAACCCTCGTTACTTTCATGGTTCCAGGCTCCGGCATCTTTGTGTCACCGACCAGCGCTCTTGAGCGATCAGGATCCGTCGGATTTTGCCTGATCGTTTGGGCCAGCTGCGGCCTGCTGTCCCTTTTGGGCGCGCTCGCCTTCGCCGAGCTGAGCACGGTGGTGCCACGTTCCGGCGCGGAATATGCGTACTTCATCGAGGCTTTCGGGCCGCTGCACTCTTACGCTGGTCAAATACCGGCGTTCACCTGCTCCTGGATCTACGTGATGCTGCTGCGACCGGCGGAAGTGGCGGTGATCATACTGACCTTCGCGGAATACAGCGTGCAGCCGTTTTCCGGCTATCTGCAGGACCTACCCGCCGACTCTATGGCGATCCTGAAGAAACTCATAGCCATCCTGGCGTTGGGCCTGATAACGTACATCAATCTCATCAGCGTGAAGCTCTACGTGAAGGTGCAGAACGTGTTCACCGTGTGCAAAGTGCTCGCTTGCGTCGTCGTGATCATCGGCGGGATATGTTGGCTGAGCGCGGGTCACGTGGAGCTGCTCAAGGATCCGTTTCGCGGCACCACCACGTCGATCGGTAGCGTGGCCTTGGCCTTCTACAGCGGTCTCTGGGCGTACGACGGCTGGAGCTCGGCCGCGATCGTCACTGAAGAAATCCAGAAGCCGGAGGTCAACATCCTCAGGAGCATTCTCATCGCTGTGCCGACCATCACATTCCTCTACGTGTGCATGAACCTGATGTACATGGCGGCACTGACGATGCCAGAGATGGTGAGCGCGCCGGCGGTGGCAGTCCTCTGGGCAGACCGAGTCCTGCCAGCCTGGATGGGCTTCGCGATCCCGCTCGGTGTCGCATTATCGACCTTCGGGTGTGCCTTGAGCGTGCAGTTCGGCGTGTCCCGATTGTGCTTCGTCGCGGGCCGAGAGGGCCACGTGCCGCGCGTCTTCAGCTACGTGCACGTCGAGAAGATGACACCGGCGGCGGCGGTGGCCTTCCAGGGCGCGCTCTCGTTAATATGCCTGCTGCTCGGCAACATAATCGCCCTGATCGAGTTCGCCAGTTTCCTCACGTGGGTGTTCTACGGATTAGCCATGATCTCGCTCATAATCATGCGGCGAACAAAACCAAACGCTCCTAGACCGTACGCCGTGCCCATCGTGGTACCCTGGCTGGTGCTGTGCGTCTCCATCTTCCTCGCGGTGTTGCCCATTATTCATGAACCGTCGGTGAAGTACCTCCTCGCAGTTGCATTCATCCTGTGCGGTGTTGTCGTGTACCACGTTTTTGTGTACAGGAAGATAAGGAGCTCTTTGTCGGGTGAGTACAGCCGGGAAAAAGTGTACGGAAGCTATACTTGCCTAAAAATGTCAAATACAAGTAAAACACGATTTACTTTATCTATTGTAAATAACAGTAAGATTTGCGTACTAATATCTCTTTCGTTTTCAGCCAAGCTGACATACTTCGTACAAGCGCTGTGCCTAGTTGTTGCACCAGACAAACAGGAAGACTGACAGATCATCTTTGGTCCACTATCAGTGTACATAAATGTGTGGTGTACTAATTTGCTCATGTGCCTGAAAACGCATTTTTTACGAACATTTTTGTCAGAAATATTGACGTTACATTGTGTAGCTCTTTTTTATCGTCCAAAATGAGTTACAAGTTCAGCCTTTTATGTGATAATTAAATATATAAATAAGAATAATAAGCTCTATACTATGTAAAATAATTAAAGAATGTTTACGAATAGGTTTTTATATTTTAAGACTTTATATATTAAAACATTTTGTATATTATGTATCATAAGAAAATATCAATTTATATGAGTAATACAATGTTCTCATGAAAGATGTAAATATTTCAGACAGATAACATTTTGCATATTTGTGCGATTCCGTAATATTTGTCAGATATTATAATTACAAAATGTAAATAATATGTTGACAAGTATTAGAAATATATAAATACAGTCTCGATATAATAAATGTCGGCGTATAATAAATGATAAAAATTATGTTAATTGTAATATATTATACTACATTATCATGTACAACGTCACGCATTTATTATATCTAATAATATGCAATATTATTAGATAATATCTGATAATATTTGAGAAAAATTTGAGAATCCTAGTTAAACAATTCTTGCGATAATTGTTTCGATAGTAATAAACATAAGTGTAGCTACTCGTATGTTTATATAATTAATGATATTTTCCTGTATAAATAAGCTAACCAAAATAAAATTCACATAATTTCTTTTACATTATCAAAAATTATGCAAAGATTATTTTATACATAGAAGTTGCCTTCTAATCTCTTCCTAATCAGTTCCTTTCAATCTCGTCAGCCAGCTGGACAAAAGTTTTAAGGGAAAGAGCATTGTAATAAGTAAAATACGGTTTGTAGATATTCAATTCGGCATATCCAAAAAGCCGTTGTTACTTGAAGTCCAGCCTGCTGAACTTTAATCATGTACATTTCGCAAAACAGGCCAAACGTTTTCTCAAGAACGGCGTAGAATACACTTAATCACTTCCTGTTACGTTTTAAGAGCACTTTTGAGATTCAAATTGTAAATATAAAATTATATGAGAAAATATATATTTATAAGGCATCTAATGTATCATTCGTAGTTCACTTCTGTGAATGAATAATCATATCAAAAAACTTGTATCAAATGTTCAGTCAAATTTAAAAATGTTGTAAGAATAAAATATTAGCGTAGCTTACAATAATACTGATAAACGTTTATGCCAAGATGATTAATATAATATCTGGTCTATAAAATATCACTGATAAATATTCTATCTTGAAACAAGTTCTAAAAAATATCCTCTCTATACCATTTCTTTATAATCAACATTGATCTAAAATTTGTACAATTTAATTCTACCAGATCTAATATTATGAGTCAATCTATTTGTATCTAAATATATTTACTCGTTACTCTCTTGCGTCTAAGAAAGAAACAGAGTTTTATATAATATCATTAAAGCTGCTATTGGGTTGCACCACATTTCGAACAGGTTTGTCTCTCACTGAAACAATTCAAAGTGTGATGTGCTTTATAAAAAGAAGATAGATTGAGACACATAAATCGAGAGAAATTGGAAGACACTACTCACCTCAAAATCTGATGAAGCTTCTTGCGAAATTCATTACATTGAGCTTTCTCAGACGCGAGTGCCACATCACGCTCTCTTAGTTGCTGCCTTAAATTATAGATCGTATCCTCCAATGCCTCAAATATTGCCTGAAAAAAATTAGAAGTTTCGTTGAACGACGTGAAAAACATGATGTAAACTTTCCGCACGTATCATTTGTTATCTTAGATTAGCGAACTAACTCTAGATTCTTCTGCTGTATCGGATAACGCCGGGGGTTCGTCCAAACAAAAGAATTCTCTCACGCATGAGACGGTTATGAGAACTGGACTACTCAAAATTCCATTAATAAACGTCTGCAGCCCATCTATCCTCTGTTCCAGAAAGCTCGGAGCAAAGTTATCGCCGAGCCACTTTTTTCTCGGCAGTGATAAGTGAACAATAGGAACTTTCTGTCTTTTTAGTTGAACTAGCAGGCGAACGAAGTCCGTGTATCTTCTAAACACGAACCAACAATCGCCATTCTTCAATTCAACTCGAAGTTTGTAAACCTGGATAATCGAGAAGAGAAATATATTTTTAAAATGCTATGTAACATAATGAGGGCATGCGTCAGAGCTTTACATTTTAAATAATATTATTCCTATATATTTTTATTTATTATATATCTGATTTTATAGCTAAATAGAGTTTTATTGTTATTATTGTATAATAATATCAAGATAATGTAACATAGTTTCAATGAGCCTATAGAGTTGTTATGTACATACATAGAATTAACTAACCGTAAATCTAGCTCTTTCTTCCACAATCTCATAACCAAGAATAGGTATTCTCAAGTCACCGCTAGTAAGAGGCGACTGAAGAATATTTGAGCTGGTGCTGTTACCAACGGGGTAGTTAAATTGTTGCACAGTAAACGAATTTGAGTGGCCAGATTCGTCAGAGTCCGGACTATCGAGAACTCTTCCAGTACCTGCTTGAGAACTTCTTGCTTTACTAATCGCAAGCGTTACCTCACTAATGCATCCCACACCAGCCTCAGAATTGGACATTTTAACTCCCACAAACTAAACGAAACCATGCAAACATAAAATATAAAAACGAGTTAAGAAATTCAGATAAGTTTTATTATTGAATAAATCAAAACGAGCAATTAAATGCTTTTTATGTAAAAACATCTGTCTCTAATATATGATACATAACATAAGGATAAACATTACATTGAAACATACTGCACACAGCTCAAAAGAGATACTGTAAACAATAAATTTACGTCAAATGTATTCAAAAAAATCTAGAACAACGCAGCTATACATGATCGTATAAACATAAATACATTTTAGCTCTAGCGATAAAACTTTACCCACATTAGAAAGCAGAGGAACGAATTATTTGTGACGAAAAAAGTGAAACGTCATGCTACACAGTCAACTTAACAAATCAGGGAACAACTTGTTCTGACTAACCTGTATTAGTAACGGATGAATAATATGGAGCATCCAATTGTTTATTGTATTTTTATCGTTTTGACATGCTCCATAACGTGTATCAACAGTTGTTTACGTGGACGTACTTGACAGTTATATGTCGAGAGATCATCTGATGAAGAAAAGTTCCCTATATCCCTATCATAGGGTACGCTAATCAACATTAGAGCTAAAACTATGAAGTTTGTAGAGTTATCGTCGCTTAAAGTAAACGAAAATGTGACGATTACGCGTTGCAATTGGTTACTACTATCTGGAATTGTAAACATAGGCAAATTTTCGAGACCCTATTATTATAGAATCTCTAGTAAATTTATTAGACTCTTTACCATTTTATTGGTGAAAAGGAAGAAATTTGCTCGCTTTTTTCTCATTTTTTGCACAATGCACATTGAATATCTAATTAAGCCGCGATAAACTTAAGTACTGTTATCTATGAAGAAGATTAGACAATTAGAATTGTTTTTGTCTCTATCGTTCAAACAGTGAGCGCGTGAATGATTCCGGATGAATGTTCTTTTTTTCCCTGCATAAAGCGCATTGCGCATGTGTTGTATGTGAGCGCGTGTGCGTACGTACGTGTACGCGCGATCTCGCTATAAGCGACGAGCCGGAATCGTCGGATATGCGTGCATACGTAATAGAAACGTAAATTTATTGTATATCGTACCTCCTGCCTGACTCGACTTACGAGGGGATTAACGCGCACAAGGAATTGCGATTTGGATTCTCGGCGGGCGAGAGCCAGAAACAGTGTTTACGATATCGATAGTCCGAGTGAGATTCGCGATGCCACACTGGGTGAACCAGTCTAACGGGCGATTTTGCGAATGGCACGATTAATGGAAAAGAGAAATACTCGCGGGAATTAAAGTCTCTAGTCATCAGGCATTCTCCATTGAGGACCGGTATTTTTTTTCCCGTCGCGAGTGTGTAAATGCGCGATTAACGATTGTAGAAGGTACGAAAGAAATCGCGGGTGGTTAGAGATTCCTCAAGATTTCAGGATGCATCGCAAATTAAGGTTCGAGGTGGAATATCTGACGGAGGAGCATCTTACGGGGTTCGAAAGTTATAAGGTGAGAATGTAATAGATAGAAAAATCAACGCGCTTAGGAAATTAACATACTTATGTGTCACCAGTTACACATGTATGTATGTATATGTATGATGTATGTATATATATATGTGTGTGTGTGTATATACACATGAATTTGACATAATAATATATAATAATAAAATAATAATAAAGTTCAAAAATTCATTCACTCATTTGTTTATTAGTCAGCATTCTATCATTTATCATGGATATACTAATTTCAGTATAGCTCCCTGGATACAAGCCCTCTAAGTGTTTATGTTATGCATCCCTTTTGGAACAAAGTAGTACAGGTAAAATTGTCTTTGTTTAGTAGCATACAAGATGATTATGAATACATATTAATAAATATTCATCTTAATTTGCAAACTAACGTGTATTTTATAATATTGTAGTAAAACAATATTTTAATGTTTTATATATTATAAACAATAATTGTCTTGTTTTAGTATTGTCCAAAATGGGTTGCACCAAACGTACTAACTTTCACTGGATTTCTTTTTACCGTGTTGAACTTTATGTTATTTGCTGGTTACGATTACTATTTTTATGCGTCCAGTGATGACAACCCAGAATACCCACCAATACCGCAATGGGTTTTTGCTGTGGCTGCTTTTAACATTTTCATGGCGTATACGCTTGGTAGGTGTACCTTTTGTATATTAGTACTGATAATCTATTTAAATGTTAAAGTTGTAATATGCTATAATCTTATTATAGTCAGTTTGAATGTGTGAGAACATAATTGAAGTAATTTTAACGAGTTATCAAATCTGATCTCTGGTTTGAAAATAAAAGTAACAAATCTGACTAGATTTAAATAATATGCAAATTTTTAAATAAAGTAAAATTAGGATAATAATAATAAAAAATATAACTCACTAACAAACCTTATGTCAAAGTAGAGCTCCGAACAATAATTTTAGATACCTATTTATAACTCTTGTATTATAGATGGAATAGACGGTAAGCAGGCAAGACGTACGCAAACTTCTGGGCCTTTAGGAGAGCTGTTCGATCATGGGTTAGACAGTTGGACAGCCATGTTGATTACCGTGTGCATGTACTCGGTCTTCGGCAGAACGGATCACAGCGTTTCGCCGTTACGAATGTACTTCATACTGTGGAACGTATTCATTAATTTTTACCTGAGCCACTGGGAAAAATATAACACGGGTGTCCTATTTCTTCCTTGGGGATACGATGCTTCCATGCTAGTAAGTTTTCTCTATTCGTGTATTATAACGTACATTTTTAATTAATTATAATTAAAAATATATATATATAATTAAATAAAAATTAAATAAAATTAAATATAAACATATAATAATAAAAAGATATTAGTTATGTGATTAAACTCATATTATTTTATCAATCGTAAGGATTTTACAATAGCTTTTTGTTATTTTTATAGGCAACTGTCATAGTATTTACTCTTACCAGTATAGGTGGACATGAAGCCTGGAAATTTGAATTGCCAGGCGGTATATCAGCGGGAATGATGTTTGAAATGTTGTTTTACGTCAGTGCGCTCGTGTCCAATTTGCCGGTTGTTCTATGGAACATATACAAGTGAGTCATCACTGTAGCAATTTATTGTGTAATTTATAGAATTATTTAATTTCTACGAAAATGTTTATATTCAATTATAAAATAATCACTTTGATACTTTATTACCCCAGGGGGGAAAAAGAATCTCTTGATTCTCTATAAATGCATAATAATTTGTACCTAAAATAGGAATTTCTTTATACTGAACTGCTAATCATATATTTCGCTCTTTGTAGCTCCTACAAAGATAAAACTGGCAAAATGAGGACATTTCCAGAAGCTATAAGACCCTTAGTACCTTTGCTTCTGCTCCTCGCGATTTCCACCATCTGGATAGTACACTCTCCAAACGATATTTTAGAAAAAGATCCCAGAATAATATATTTCGCCATTGGCACTATCTTCTCTAATATATGCGTAAGATAATTCTGGCATAATGATCGTATTGCCGTCGTTTATTTATTATATTATTAATTCTTCCTTGTTATTGCAGTGTCGATTAATTGTATCGCAAATGAGCAATACCAGATGCGAGATATTACCATGGATACTGCTGCCGGTTGCAGTAGGTGCCATTTTCTCATTTATCTTGCCTAGTGTAGATCTGGAATGTATGTATTTAGTGTCTACAGTGGCCTTGGTGGCACACATCCATTATGGCGCTTGTGTGGTAAGCAATAAAAAACTTGATACGATTTGCAAGACATCTTCGTACACTTTCAAGTCATCGATACTTCACATCGTCACTTCTATGTTGATTTGCAGGTGCGCCAGATGTGCCGTCACTTCCGTATTCAAACGTTCTCCATAAAGGATCACTCCGATTGACTACTTGCCGACGATACATGTTAAAGACGAAAGAAGAGGAAAAACCGTGAGCAAAAAGTGCGACAAAACCTGGTAACTAGAGGCAAGCAGCGGGGGAAAGAGATCTGACATACACGCGCGTACGAACCTCTTATTAGCATTAATTACCGAGAATTAATTATGAGGAAAATTATTTATCGAGTAAGCAATTCCTAGAATCACGTCCTCTACTTTACGAAGACAACACACAAGTTGAAAACACAAGGCAACGCAAGGAGTGCTGCTCGCAGAGATTTCATGGCGGTTTTTATTTTTGTTCATACACACACACGTTCACACATCTAACAATCGTACCTGCTGAATCGTGTAAATCCGTTCGATCATCTTACTGTGATATATTTAGTTATCCGCATTACACTGCTTTGCCTCCGACAGCACCGACTGGTCCATGAGCGTGTTCTATCACGTACTTCGCGCAAAACACTTGGACCACGCGTGCATACTTTTTCTTTGGATGCTCATCGAGCGGTATATCAACCATAAAGATGCACCTCTTCGTTTTTGACATGTATCGTCCCTCGGACATTATTGATCGCTATTCTAAAATTACATATCTGTATTTACTTTTCTCTCTTTCTTCTCTCTCTCATTCTATTCTCTTTTCTTTTTCGTGTTTGAAACCTGTATAAAAAAAAAATCGTTATCGGCAATTTGTATACATTTCAATTGTAAGCTAATGTATATGTTGCATAGTAGTACTTCGTGTTGCATTTAGTACAAGTTAATGTATATGACAAGCAAAAAAAAGGAATCGAGTGTATATTAAGGTTTGTACGAACAAGGAGATTAATAATTTTTTTCATCCATTATTTAAACCCCAGAATGGAAATGTTTAATTGCGATTGTAGATACGATAATATTTTCGAAACATGCAAAATAAAATGTGTGAAGATATACCAGAAAGGTATTTAGATAGTAAAACTTACTTGGCAAACATTGTATTTCTTTTTAATGGGTTTGATATACTTCTAACTTATATTTTGTTAAACTAATATATATATATATATATATATATATATATATATATATATATACACAATACAAATTACGATGTAACATTAAGAGATATTTAAAGCTAGAAATCTAAGAAATAAAAGATATTTTTACAAAGTGAAATATTTGTATTTATTTATTGCTTAGGTAGTCAGCTTTTATCTTTGCACGTTCCTCCAAAGGTGGCAGGTACGGTTTAATACCTTTTAATCTACGCTCGGACTGTACGTTTGACTAAAAAGAGAAGCATCGTTTTAATCATATTGATAATAAAGGTCTGGGTATTTTTTGCAGAGGAAGAAAATTTACCCAAAATTTTTTACAGTTTTTATAATTGATGAAATATACTTCGCACAGTTTATGTTGACCCTGGTTGGAGTTAAGACATTTTAGAGACAAGAGATGTTCCTGAAAATTCAGAAAATGTACTTATGGACAGTAGAATTGTACAAGCTCTGTACTCTCTATTGTTTTCTCAGCTACATTTTCTATGTTTCTTATGTTTCTCAATTCACTGCTTCTTATTTGATAATTGATATACATTTGTTTCGTTCTAAGAAACTGCTAAGGCGAAACTAATTAAAAATGTATACTAATGTTGATAAATAGTACTCGATAATTGTGAATTATTTAAGTACCTTATAACAAGGGTTCATCTCTTCTTGCTTAATTCGCAACGACGAATTTTTTACAACTTTTTCCGCAACATTATCCGCAGTTCTCTGTGTACTCATTTCACCGACAAGAAGACTAAAGTAGATATATTCAAGATTAGCATAAAGAAAAGAAACGAAGAAGAGGAGAGGTATCACCACTCCTAACCAAGATCAAGGCTTTCGAGATCTGTTTATTTAACAATTATCACCACATTTAACAAAGGTTAAGGCTCTTGTGTGTGAGAGGTTAACGTCAAGAAAGCATGTGCTTACTTAAATATTAATAAATTTTATTTAGCAATTTTTTACTTTGAAGTAAAAAAAATGAGGAGCAAAAATGCTTCAGATTAGGAAAAATGTAAATATATTACTGCAAAAAATAAATATAGAAGTGTACGTACAGAAAATAATTTCTGAAATCGCATAATTCTATTCCGCCATATCTTCGGCTGAATTTGTTCTAATATAGTCCATTGCCAATACAGCTATCTGATTGGCTAACAAATATCGTAGGATCATATTTAAGATGATCTCAAGCAAGAACAGACTATTAATATATATATATCGTCTTTTAAAAAGTGGTTATGCGCACGTGTTCAACGAGGTTGAACTTTCAAAGCGATCGCACTTAAGAGCTACGCAGAAAATTATCAAAAAAGTTTTTTCGTGTCTCTTTAACCATTCGAACGAAGTAAACTCCCGGTTCTTGAAATGGAGGTTAACGTGGGCGACGTAGTGATGCCAGGTGACAGTATAAGGAATATCAAAAAGGAAGGAAAGGAGGAGAAGGAGACTATAATCCTAGGTCCTGGATTGCGCCGTGAAGACGACGTCGTGTACATCTGTAAAGCGGGTGTCCTGAGGAAACGAGAGCCGGTCGTGTACTACGTGGACGGTTATCAAAAACGGTAGGAAGCGTCATGATCGTTTTATACAAAGTTCAGCAATGTTTACTGGTATTGCTTCTCGTCGGGAAAATCTGAAGTGCTTTCGAAAATTTTAACTCTTTGTTAACTAATGTTAATTTTCCTGCTAATGTATCACTTATTTTAAGCACAAAAATCTTAAGCACAAATATATCTCGCAGTTATAAAGAACAAATTAATGATATAGACTCGCTGCTAATATGTACAATTTTTAGTCGCAGCTACTCTGCCTTAAAATCCTTCTTTACTTGATAGATACATCCCAAGTCGAGGCGAGAACGTGATTGGCATAGTGACGCAGAAGAGCGGCGACATTTATAAAGTGGACATAGGCGCCAGCGAACAGGCGACGCTCTCCTACTTGGCGTTTGAAGGTGCTACGAAGAAGAATCGACCCGACTTACAGGTCGGCGATGTAGTGTACGCCAAGCTGTTGGTCGCTAGCAGAGACATGGAACCGGAGTTAGTGTGTGTGGATTCACAGGGCAAGGAGAATGAACTCGGTCAATTGAGCTCGGATGGCATGATGTTTACGTGCTCGCTGAGTCTCGTGAGAAAATTGCTCAATCCTGACTGTCCGTTGTTCCGGATGCTCGGTAGGAGTCAGGCATACGAGATTGCCGCTGGAATGAACGGCAGGATATGGATTAAAGCGCGAACGGTCCAAGAGACGATAGCCGTGGCAAACGCTATTCTTGCGGCAGAATACACGTTACCCAGTGAAATGCAGAAACTCTGTTCAAAAATTGAGAAAACGTTGCTTCTAGTGATGTAACCAAGTGTATCAGCAGGACTGGACCTTCAAGTGTGGCAGTATTACATATATATATATATATAAAATATATGATGTAATATCGCCTCTCAAAGTGAGCAAATTCATTTCGAAGCAAATTCGATTTACAAGACTATATTAAATATAAAACTGTCTAACTTACTATGCATAAATTTAGAAGGCTAATATTTGTTATTATCAATGACAATGAAAGTTGTTTTAATATCTGTACGGTTTTTATAAATAAATCTGATTGTAAATATATACTAATATTATTGATATGTATGTATAAAAGATTTAATCCCTGTATTTTATAAAATTGTTATATGGATAATTACATCCTGCTGTAACAATTTATTCTGCTAACAGATGAAAATTATTACTAAAATATTCTATTATTACATCAACACATACATTAATGGAAATAGCAAATTTATGGCGTGTAAAACACTAGCATGCAAAACAATGCGATCATGGATAAGTAGAAATAAAATAACTCATCGCTTCATAGGAAATTCAATGTTTAATTTTGCTTAACAAAGGAAACTTGGTGTCATTTAGATGTTACAACACATACCGTATATTACGCTAGTAATCGCAAACAGTACCGATTATAGATACAAAGTGCAGAGCGCTGCTGATTAAGAGTTTTTTTTTTTTTCAATTGCAGCTCACTGATATGTGCCTAGTGTAATACTTCTCATGGCTCCCATGAATCGACTACGTACGTATAGTCTAGATAATAGTGTGATCCCAGCAAACACAAAGTAACAGGTAATATACATGTTAGTTATAATTTCCCACTCATTAATATAAATACAATATAACATACGTGTTATGTAACAATTACATTGTTGAGTGGGAAATTGTAACTAACATGTATATTACCTGTTACTTTGTGTTTGCTGGGATGGTATTCGCACTCAAGCACAACCTTCGCTTTTCCATTATAAAATTATATTTAAAAAGGGAAACCAAATTCGGGAAATATGCACCGCTATGTCTAAAGAAATTTCTACTTAATCGAGATTATACAAAAAATATATTTGTACTTGGTGGAATGTATTCGGTATTAACGTCATTTAATGAGGTACACACCGAAAATCATCGGCAAACAACTAAACGATACAGAAAGTTGTTCATACTAAAAATAAGGTAGAATAACGAAATTAATATTACGCTTTTATCTTAGAAGTAATAGACGTTATTTCCTAAAACCTGTTTACGACAAGCATTTCCACAGAAATATTCAATGATTTTGTAGCTCTTACAATCGTACAGTGAATCTTTTTTGCATCGATGAAAAGCGATGGTAATATCTAATCATTAAATGCATCATTAATGGATTATTGAGAGCTAACATAACACAGATTGGCTTACAAAAAACAAGAACAATGGTAATATGATATATAGTGAGTGTATACAAACGCAATAAATCATATATGCATACAACAACAAACTTAAAAATCCAATAAACAAAACAACGTTATATATTATGTTTAATAACGGAAATGCACTTATTAAAAGTAAACTATCTTTTTTGGTCATTTATGGCCCTTAGTCTCACACTAATCCTAAAGTAAAATGCTACATCTAAATAAAACAATGTACCATGACAGGGTCAGATTTTTTCTTATGTAACAGGAGTTTCCGTAAAAAAAAGAAAATGACGAAAAGTAAAATATCAAAAGGCAAACAATTTGTCTTGAGAAATAGGAAGAATTAGAAAATCAATTGATTACGATTTGAAATACTTGATTCTTAAATTATGGAATCATAGTTAATTAACAATTAAAAATTAAATTGTGGTTTATATATTATATTCAGAATGAGATATATATTACAATTAATTAGATTATAGATGATTATAGAGTATATTATAATTGTAATGTATTACAAGTTCTTTTGTTCCTTATATTTTGGAGTAAGTTTCCGGGATTAAAAGCTAACCCTGTGTGGGTACAGATTCTTGCACATCAACAACGGTTCTTGCAAATCAGCGATAATCACATCGAACTACATTTATAATGTTATCTGCCGTAATACATCTCGTTTTCTTTTTCCAACATTCTGGATGTTTAAACAAAAGCGAATTATAGTTTCCGCGAGAAGAAACGAAGAAATTTGCGAGTTACACAAGAAAAAACGTTCAATATTGAACATTAGTGGCTACTACAAACTTATCGATACGTTCTGCATATCATGGAAGAAGCCGCAGCGTTTGCTTTTTTTTCGTAAAAACCACACACGCATATTCATCGTACATCGGGATGTAATTAGGCAGGCAAATATGTATGTTGGGGACGATACATGGTGGCACTAGCAACCATAAACACTATTCTATGGTATTGTGTGCTCCGTTTAATATATATGTATATGTATATTACGCTTTAT
Organism: Ooceraea biroi; assembly: GCF_003672135.1. NCBI lineage: Eukaryota > Metazoa > Arthropoda > Insecta > Hymenoptera > Formicidae > Ooceraea > Ooceraea biroi. The sequence goes on from NC_039506.1 coordinate 9,069,630, forward strand.
CCAAGAGTGCACTAATCATCGAGGTATATCAGGGATAATTACGTGAAATACATCTAATGATACAAGTGAGAGATGATTAAAGCGTGCACGCGTATCTATCGCTCGGTGATGTTAATGCATAAGCAGTGTAAAGATAATATGAATACGAATAGTCGGGAATGAGCGAGAAAGCGAAAGAGATTATTTGTGGAAGGAGAAAATACGTATGATAAAATTCGGCGACTTTAGTTAAGAGCAGAAATAGATTTAAGAAAGGCATCGTTAATGTTTCCGAACGAAAGCGAAAATATATTGATAAAAAGTTTCAAAATATAATTTTTACACTTGAAGAAAATAGCTTTAAAAGTTTTTTTCAGAAAAGAATATTGTTTATAAAATTTGTTTCAATTGTAATGATACAATATTCAATTTTTAAAAAATCTTAGAACGTTCAGAGAAAAATCAATGTTTTTATATTAATAAATATTCTGAATTCTTAAAAGAAGAATTTGTATTAGAAAATATATTTAAATAGCAATGAAATTAAAATATTAACATAATGTTAAAATAATGTGGGAAACTAATTCCAGAATTTCTCTCAATGCCTTGCCTTGAAAATTACAAGTGCGTTGACATGTTATGCGGCTATGCGTTACTACAACAGCTTATGGATCGTTATCTTTATCATGATATGATTGTAAAATATCTGCCATTATTACTGTAGGTACACATTCAATCTGATCATCATAAAAAATCTCACGACATATAAATTTTATCATTCAAATATTTTCTTCTATGTCTTGTGATCCCTACTACACATTTCCTCACGTCCACTTAAATTTAATTATTAGCAATTTTCTTCATACTTACTATAACTATAGAAAGTAATAGAAAATATATTTACTATATAAATATATGTGAATATATAAAGCGCAATTGGTATATCAATTTTTCATTCGTCAGAATGCTATTATTATTCCTCGCTTATTGTAGTGATGAAACATTAGCGGACACATTTTATACGCTGCCGAAAATAATGTCGTTACTATTATACGAACATTCTCTATGCGCGTAGATATGCTATTCTCTCTCCACACAGTACAATGGCAGAAATTCCATGATGCACGATGTTCTCTAAAGATTTTTTATCCTCGCATTTTAGTATGATATAAGAATAATTTGTTGGATTATATTATCGCGCAGGACTGTTCTGTCTTTGGGAACGGAACAGTATTTTCTTTGCAGCATTCATTGGTATAGGCATTATATGTGTACAGTATTTTACCGCTATCGTTTAATAAAAAATAAGATATCAAGCTTCAAATTTCTGATATCTAAATGTCTGAAGAGTCATGTCAATTGCATCAAATAATCACCTCCATGTTGAAAATCGTAAATGAAGCGTGAAATGAATTTAATATTAATGACATATTATTATAACTATTATTATATTAATACCATTATTATAAAAAAATAATTCTTTAATTTTATATCTCTATAAAAGTAACATAATATAAAATATTAATGCATAAACAATAATTCAAAACAATAGTTGTATTTATGGAAACATAATTACTATTATATTACGTGTTATATTTTTGTAAAACTTAAAAATGTCTATGTCGTAAATCTAAAAATTATTGCTACATTAAAAAGTTCCAATTACTAATTACTAATTTTTGGTCCAATGCTATATATTATGCTTATATTAAGCAATTCATATTTCTGAGATTGTACACAAAACTAATACGACTCTTCTGACAAATAAAAAAAACAAACTGTCTAAATATGTGGTTCTTATAAGAGCGAGATTTGTCGATTAGCGAAGCGAAACATGATATCGCAGGATGATTTGTCTATCTCGATATATAGATAAATATAATCATCAAGTTTCAGCATAATCATAATGTATATAAAAAATTGTCTTTGCTTATGTCTAAAATAGCATGATGCCTTGATTATATATAAATATATTATATATATGTGTGTGTATATATATATATACGTATTTTCCATATTATTATATATAATTATTGTATTATTTCCTTATATATATATATATATATCTATATACCATTCACAACACAGAGTGCATAGTACGAAGCTGAATGTCGATCCGCTTGTCCCTCCTTCTCGCAATATTTTACATTATACATATATATATATATAATATAAAAATGCGTCAGAAGAAGAAAAAGCAGATCCGAAGCCTCAATGTAACAACGCACAACCAATTTTTATACAACCTGCGTGCATCAAAGTACTTCATCATTTCACAGTTGATTCAAAAGTTTTCTATGTGTGTGTATGTAAATTGTTTTTGAGCAGATTTATTACTCAAAATATATGTTATTAACAAGAGAAAGTTTTAAATTGCTTAATAATTCGATACATATTTCAGAAAATAAAATATTTCTTTCTTTTCTTTCAGCAAATAGTTTGCTTAATCAAAGTAAAACAGAAAAAAATAATAAAATATAATATAAAAACAATATATTATTTTTTTATACTATTGAAGCGGATCATCGATTACTGTTCAAATACCTTTTTTAATTAACAGAATAATTAAATTCATGATAAATTAAAATATGGACAAAGTGTTATTAGTGACTCGATCGTGTCATATAACGTTCAATTGCTCCATTGTGGTAAAGATTCATTCACATCTAATACTGTAGCATTATTCAAAATATGTAATGTGTTCTATTTTCATTCTATTTAAACGTTAAAGAGCTAAGTGCTAGCAATTATTAAAAATTTTATTATTGCACGCGATGCGAAGAGAAGCAATTGCTCCCCGTACATCGTAGGCTGCTTTACCGGATGTCCCACCTCTACCGCATAATTTTTTTGACGGTATTAATGAAAATGTAGCAGATTCTCCTGACACATATACAGTTTCAATATTCTGTTATTCTTTAATTTTTGGAAAGTGACTTTAAAAATTCGTCCTTAAAAAGTGACGCTTTCGAAGTAAGACATCGTGTATTTTTTACGCGGCTTATTGTACCCGTTAAAACTTTTAGTTTGCACAATTATCTGTTTTCACAGTTATCCATTCTCTTTTTTAGTTTTTAAAATTGCTGTTTAAGATTAATTTGATTTTTCTGGATCAACGTGTGCGTTAGTGATTCGTAGACACAGTTGTGGTTGTTATTAATGTAGTGCAAAAGTGTGCAAAAGCAATATTATGCATCCTTGAAATAGTTGCATGCAGCTTATCGTGAAGTATCGTCAATAAAATCTAACGTAATAATATTATGAACAACGTCTCAATGTATAAGTATTACTATTGTAATTAAAACGACATTATTCTCTAATCTTCCGAATCCTTCAAACTTTGCGGGATTTTTCCACAAAGAGCACAAATAACGAGCACGCGCGACGAGCATATTTACAATGACAGAAAAAAAATGAGAGCTCTATATATGTATATATATATAAAATAAAATGCGAAAGATCTTTTACGGAGATTCCTAAAAAAAGGAACTTTCAACGACTTGTGCATACCTTAAAACGGCAGTAAAAGTTTGTCATACCGCATACAGGATTCAATCACTTAAACTAACAAATGAGCATTTTGTTAAAAAAAGAAAATCCTAATACTCGCACGGAATTATATATCGTTCAGCTTTCACATCGCGCTACTTTTCGAGAGAATAAACGAGTGAAAAATACATCGTCTCTTGACATCATTCTCTTGACAATATCATTCGGTGATTCTCCAAATTTCTTTCGGATTATACTCTTAGAGTTACAGTCTTACTACGATTTCTTTTGGCTCACAGGAATTTCCGCTTCCTCTAAGCTCGATCACTGAGCAGTTATGGAGCGAGAGTGTAAGTGTCATTGAGAAACTTATCGGGGAAAGAGAACATCCTGCGGTAAACATTTTCAAAAAACTATTACCTCCTTTCGTGAAGAAAAATCTGATCTGGAGTCTTACATTTTTTTTTGAACACTTCATTGTTGCGTCGTAACGTCAGAGATTGAACGAGCATCGAACCATTTTTATCAATTCCTTCTGTTTCAACAGTCTCGTCTATCTCCATAATTCCGAAATTTATAATTCGTTTCGCACGGAAGAAGTATCTCCCAGTTTTTGAAAAAGAAACTCTGATCTACCTAGTCCACATCTTTTCTATTGTTACGTGTATAAAAGCTTTACTTATGTAAGTTCTCTCTTCTTGGAGCTTTTATCTATTATAAATTTTCCAAAAATAAGAACGCGATTTTCTGTAAAAAATGTCCAAGTCTTAAAACCACGTTAAAGAGACGAAGGTTTCAACGGGAGAACCCTTTTAGAATAAAAACCGGTTCCGTCGTTCGATCTCCGCGTATAACAAAAAGACTCGACAAACTGAGCGGGGCGCTCAAAACGATTGATGAATCTCAATATGTTCCGAGAATCATCCAAAAGATGCCCCTTTTCGCTGTTATCGCTAATAGTCTTGTATCTGAGCCCATCGACTTCGTCGATTATCGTTCATTCTTTTAAACGAACTCGAGGCCTTTCCGATAAACTCGGTTACTTACGTTCGAGACGACGTGGAGAACCGTGTCCACCTTGCTTGCTTTGCAGCGGAGCGAGTCTAAGCTAAGCAAAAAACGCTAGAGCCGCCTAGGTTGCACAACGCTATTGTTATTGAGACGCGTAGTCGTCTGATTATTGAAGTTCTCGTCTTGTGGCACGTGTTCGGTGCGCTCGTCGAAAAATCCCGGATTCAGAATGATGTTAGGCACCAGCTCAATCACTTCCTGCTCCTCCAGCTGCGCTGCAATTTCGGAACGGAGATTAATTTTCATTGGCCTGGGCCACGGACCTTATTAGCTTCTACCCTTTCCCTTCACCGGTTTCTCCTTTTGTCAGGTATTAAATGGAACATTCGTATCTCGGAATTTTGTCGCCAGCTCGTCCCGAATATCTCTTTTCGAACGTTGACGATCAACGATCTCGTTAATAACGAATTTCGAATACCAATCAACGTACCGTTCGCCTGACAAATAAACCTGCTACTCTTCACCTACCTACCATCCTCGAATATTGCCAAAAGTTGGTCTTATCGGTTATTATTTATCTAGGCCATAATGCTTTCTATGACTATCGTGATACTTACTATTTGTTGCACTAAATTATTATTGGCAGGCTCGTTAATATCATATATAGACATCTAATCGGAGTGACAAAAGAAAGTATTCATATTCAAGGAGAGTCAATAATCAGACAAGTAAATTGACGGCGAGAAAACTCGTCGAGAAATCCGAGATCTCATTCCAATAAAAGTGAGTGCCATATAATTGTAAGAACAGTAAAAATGTTAGTCATTTGAGTGCTTGTTCGTGTTCAGTGCGGCGATTTGAAAAATGTGTCGTATTAGTACAAACTGATGAGCTAAACAGATTCGTTAAGATACTCAATTGAGCTCGTTCGCAAATGCTGAATGAACCTAATGAGATTTGCAAGGTGCTCAGAGTAACAGAGGAACGAGATATTAATAATTTGGAAGAACATTGCTGTCATGTAATAGAAAAAAAAGAAAGCTAGAATCAGGGCCATAGATAAGTCAACTAGCCTAAGATGCTAAGATGTTTCTGGTTGTCGAGTGAGCGGTGTAAGTTTATTAGCTAACTTGCGCGAATGCTTCTACGGAGAGGGAGAGAACAATCCTCTGAGAAATTCGTGCTTCTTAGATATGCCAGAAATGTTAATGTCATCACCAGCAGAAAGAAGTAGTAGTAGTAAGTAATAGTAGTAAGTAGCAGCAGTAAAGAGATAGAGTAGAAGCGGAAGCTCTTACAACGTTACCAAAGGGAATGCTTACAGGGTGCCTTGCACTCGCGATACAGTAGGTAACATGTACCTAAACCAAGAATCATAAGTGTGCCCATCACAATACCTACGGCTGCCACCCAGACGCGCGTATCGAAATTCTCTACACCGGCTAGAAGGTGTCGGGCGAGCTCTGAAAATTAGTTTCGACGGCATAATAAAATTGCGTTAGTCTTCATTTACTGGACTTAGCGTCCATCTGAGAGCAGAAGAATAAAAAGAAGTATGAGACTAACATGTAACTCACTATCGGTGTTCTCCAATGATGCAAATATTTAATGTCACTCTCTCAAATGAACGCTAGCCGTTAAAGGTTCGCACGAAGGTTTTCACAGAGAAATATATCGCGATTCCTAAGAAATATTACACTCGTGTATCACAGAATGTCACGGAACTATTACCGTTCCCTAAGTTTCTATAAGTAGTTTTGAATATTAGTCTTTATTTTATCCCAGAATGAAAGGTTTTCAGAAGGTTTGAAGTTCATATTTACAATGGAATCGCGATTGTAATTATAACTATTTAGTAACAATTAACAACAAAATACCCAATTCTTCAACGCTGTGATGCGTATGACCTTCGACCTCTACAATGTCTCCTTTTCCCAACTGATTGGTTGCCCACACTCGAAACGAGTAGGTAGTATTTGGCACCAAATGATACACGTCTATCTGCCTCTTTAAAGCAATAAAACGAACATTAATCTTTGCCCGATCAGTTTCCACAAGGGATGGAACAACGCCATAACGTTATCACTAACACGTTCATCGCCACGCATGATTTAGCTGACCTTCCACTCACGTCGCTGTAATATATGTTCATACAATCGCTTTCATAATTTTATGAAGTATTTATGAATAATGAAATAAAAATATCAAGTCGTCTAAATATCAAGTAGCACTTTGTTATTTTTCTATTATTATTAACTAGTGCGGCGAATGCGTCGGACGTTACTGTGGTGTAATTACACCGTGCAACGTTATCAAATTATTCGTCGCATCCCGTTTTCCATCCCCGTTTTCTATTTTGCCCTACTCTGACACTAGAATATTTACGGAATTTGGAGGAATGTGCGTTGGAATAATGGGCTTCCAATCTTCCGGCTTCTCGCCCGTGCCCGGCTTCAAACGATATTCGGCAGTGAAGTCTATGATAGGATACCCGCCGGTCCCAGCCACTTCCCAGAGAATGTTGGCCAGTATCGTGGATGGCTTGACCCAGACGTTGCGCAGGGCTGGGGGAGGCGCTGAGGACAGAAAACGGTTGTCGTTAATTTTCAATGTAGAAAATAATTTTGGTACAAGGATATAATGAAATTTCCAAATTCTCTGCTAAATCTGAAATCTAAAATTCAAATTACTTGCGACGTTCTTCACGCAAGTTCTCCCTCGGATTAAAAACTCTCTGTAGTTAAATCACACAATCATGAATCATACTACATAATACATAGATATATGTATATAAGTGTGTATGTGTGTTACAACGCACTTCTGACTTCCACATTGATTCTAGCTTTCACGGCGTCATGATCGTCGAAGGAGCACGAGTAATTGCCGGCATCGTCTGCGCTGACATTTAACAGCTCCAGCACACCGTTTGGCTCGACCTTAAGCCGATCGATCTGTCTATCCTCTCGTCCTTCCCTTATCCACATCACTCTCACGGTTGATTCTTCGGAATGTGAGAGGATACTCTCCTCGGTACAAGCCAGTTTCAAACCCTTACCCACGTCCACAGAGACATATTGCATCGGTATCACGGCCACTGCTCCCTGCCATACTGCAAGTTCAGAAATACCTACTTACAATACTTGCATTACCGAAGTTAGTAGTAATTGTAGATATATTAATACATATTGAAAAACATTGACTTGCAAAATTAGAAAAATTTATTTATATAAGTTATATATAATAAAAAGTTAGAATATAAAATATAAAATAATAATTCAGGACTCAAAATGTTTGTTCTTTATCCTATTCTACGTTTCGTTTTCCTTCTTTTTCACAAAATGTACATTATAGATTTGTCTACATTAATTTTATTTTAAATAACAACTATATGCATTTTAATCATATAAATTATATAAAAGTATAACTTTATATAAATTCAAATTACATAAAATTATCTTAGGATCTCTTTGTTTTTGTCATACTTTATATGATTTTATTTTCCTCATCTCTTCTAAGTATGAATGTGCAAATCTATAATTCTCAGTTCTCGCAAAAGCTGCGCAAAAACGTGATTAAGATCCTCGGACGTTGCGTCGCGCGTTTTTACTCGTTATGCAGATCATAAACATTTGCAAAACAACGAGGACGACGAGTCGCAACGAGTCGAATGTTGTGACTCCTATATCCTGTTTATCACATATGATGCATTCGTGCGACACATGTGACGCAAATGACACTATCAACGAAAGCAATGACGGAGAGCAGCGAGATAGCCTCTTTACATAACTCGACCCTGAATCGTAACGATCGTCGACGTATATACGTACGTGCTACAGCCGACTGTCGATCGTGTAATCGTTGGATATGGATCACGACATTGTTCCTCGGCGGACACCGTGTGTGGTGTGTGTGTGTGTGTGTGTGTGTGTGTGTGTGTGTGTGTATATATATATATGTATGTATATATATGCATGCCCGTCCCTATCTCTCTTTCGATGTTATCGAGATGCTTACCCGTCAGGAAGAGGATCAGCAACAGCAGCAATTTACGTCCATCCATTCTGCCATAATAAGGCGAGCGCGCAATTTCCCGGCGAATGATGTATTATTACGAGACTCTCGTCGACTGCATCTCTCGTCGGTCGATCGCCCTCTCCGGCACTCTGCTGTCTCCTTTTTTTCTCTCTCGCGTGTTTTTCTGCTCATACACGCGATGCCATCGGTGTTCGCAGGTGCGTCACTCGTTAGCCACCGCCGCCGCCGCTACCACCACCACCTTCACCGTCGCAATCGCCGCTGTTGTCATATTCGTCACAGGTCCGTCGAACACCGTCCACTACACCTGTCAATTAAAAATGTCACTATATCTGCCGTCGCGAACACCGCCCGTCGGCCCGTGTTCGGCGAGTCGCGATCTATCGAATCGCGCAGGCAGCGTCATCGGACGGCGAGGCTAGAAATCGATCCGAGATCTCGCTCCGAGAATTCTGTAGCCAATCAACTTGTAGGTTTTTTGAAAGGCCGCACATTTCTCGAATCGAAATCTCGGATGACGATTTCTCGCATCGTGGACGAGACTTTAGACGGAGAGCAGTTCAGAGCAGTTGTGAAGCGCATATTTGTGGCAGTTCGTCGAGGTTAGAGCTGCCGTAGCGTGAGGAAATTTGTGCTGAAAAAGTATACGTTGTTAAGCCGTATAACGTCGTTGAGCTTATAAAACAGGTAAATAATTATTTACAATTATCCACAATTGCAGATGATCGTGTAAACTCGAAATTGCATGCACAATATTTTGTGCGAGAAACATGCTCGAGCATAGTATACGTGACCACATGGTTTTCTTGATTGATGTTTCGTACATAATTTGTGTGTATTTTGGAAACACTAAAACTTTCAAAATATTAGTGAAATAAATGTTTTATAATATATTAATAATGTTAATCTTAATAATAATAATAAATAAAATTTAAGAAAAAATATAAAATAATGTATGATATAAAATAATATTTATAATTAAGATTAATTCTTTTTTTTTGTGTTTTACAGATAAATCATGGATGACAAAGAAGTATTTGATGATATAACAACAAATGCATTGCAAGTAGCCATGCCAGCCGAGCTACCTGAGATCAGGTTGTTTGGACGTTGGAATTGCGATGATGTACAAGTGAATGACATGTCCCTGCAGGATTATATCGCTGTTAAAGAGAAAAATGCGAAATACCTGCCACATTCGGCAGGCCGTTACGCGGCGAAACGTTTTCGTAAAGCCCAGTGCCCCATTGTGGAACGTCTCACAAATTCTCTTATGATGCACGGCAGAAATAATGGAAAGAAATTAATGGCTGTGCGTATCGTTAAACACGCTTTCGAGATCATTTATCTCCTCACTGGTGAAAATCCTTTGCAGGTGAGTGCAATGCTTATTAAAAATTTCCATTCACTCCTTTATATGTATATACGTGCAACAAATAAAATATTTTCTATGTCAAAATTAAGATTTTGTGCACAGAAAAATTACATGAAAACTTTATTACTTTTTTCTTTGCTCTCTTTACACCTTTTGGTAATTTAACTCTTTATTAAGTATGAAGTAATTTATCTCTTCGTAAAATGCACACGTTTCTAACCATTTTATATAATTAAGTAATATAATTAATCTAAATATTTCTGCTCTAGGTTCTTGTCACAGCCATTATCAATTCTGGCCCAAGGGAAGATTCCACCCGCATTGGACGTGCTGGTACCGTAAGGAGACAAGCCGTGGACGTGTCTCCGTTACGTCGCGTCAATCAGGCTATTTGGTTATTGTGTACTGGTGCAAGAGAAGCCGCATTCCGCAATATCAAAACAATTGCCGAGTGCCTAGCCGATGAGCTTATTAATGCTGCTAAAGGTTCATCAAACTCGTACGCGATTAAAAAGAAAGATGAACTAGAGCGCGTTGCCAAGTCTAACCGATAAATTTTATATATATATATATATATATATGTATACAGAAAATCAAATAAACAATTTAATGTTCAAATTATTACTTATTCTATTGTATAAATAATAAAACATGTGACATAACACGCTATTGTAACGTTAATTAATTTAAGTACCGGCGTCGGTTAGAATCTTAATTCCAGAAGGGAATTCGCGATGGAGCCACTAATCGCTACTTCAAATTTTGCGACGAAAGTTTGTAGCTCGTCCTAACCTTACGAGGATACGCATACGCGATGTTGTCAGATGTTGTTTTGATAATTATTTTGCGCGATAAATAATTTTTACGAATTTTTTCGACGGCTAACTATTATTAACTCGTATTGCGGAATTCATGGTCACAATGAGCGATGACGGTCCATCCATGAGAACGAGGAGCAAGAAACGTCGATTACGCTCAAGTTTGGCACCAAGCTACGAAAGTCCATTATCTTGTTTGAAGGACAGGTAAAGATCAGCTAGTGATAGAATTTCCATCGTGTGATATGCGAAAGAAGGTAAGAGAGATTAAAGATCAATGTTTCTTCCGAATTAGCCTAGAGAACCTAGAGGAGCTCACGAACATCGTGGGTGATCTACTAAGACAGAACGAAAAGAGATTGACGCGCAGCACGTCGCGCAATGCCTCTTCCTCGCGCGATAGTGTAATCATTATAAACAGCGACAATGAAGATGCGGTTAAGGAAGGTGCATCGCACGGTGTTATCGAGAGCACAAGCACAGATAGAGCCTCGACTCAGCAACGCAAACCGCAAAACAAAATATTGCTTTCTCTTAAGAAAAGGAAGAGACCATCGGTTATACTCCTGGATAATGATTCATCTTTAGCTCAGCCCTCGAGTGCACAAAAGTTCCTCAATGGAGAAAACATAGGTAATAAATACATTTCTCCTTCTATTTTTTTAGTACCTTTGCTATTGATACTATCCTGATTGGATTGGCATTGGTCCATTTCATACTTTTTTGATTTTAAAAAAATAGAATTTAAAAAAAGAAAAGATATAAATTCTTTATTTAAAGAAATAAAAAATAGGTTGTCATCATACAAGCATGACGCTGGCATCTCATTGATCTTTGTCACGCATATGCGATGTGATAGCAAATGTACTAAGAAAATTCTGATGGAAAGGTTTACCTAATCAGGCACCTTTAAAGAGATCAATTTCGTGACACTTAGCACCATCGCAAGCGGAGGACGATGTGGTTGAATTATGGTCGTGTATAGGAAAAGTTATGGACAAAACTAACACAAGCAAAAGTAACAGGAGCAAGTCTAAAAGGCACAATCGTAATGTGGTAAACAAAAGACTAAACTTTGTGATAGACACGAAGCCTAACATGAAGAATCTCGAATGTCTGAAAACGGATGCAGCACTTCTGGCAAAAAAACGAAAAATATCTAAATACAATTCAGATACATCTGTATTACCACTTAGTGAATCCATGACACAGGTGATGGAACATTCGAAGAAAGGTCGAAGCAAACGAGCTGAAAGACGAAATGATAATAATGCAAATTCAAACTCTGCTTGTCCAAATGTACAATATACCAAAGGGCAACCAAAGACTATTGAGTCTTATACAATTAGCGAAAACTTCAAGAGCAAATGTTCAAGTTCACAATATAAATTAAGGGAGATAATTGTTGATGGCTGTAACGTGGCGCAGATGTATGATTCTATTTTTTTCTATTGCTCACGATTATTACTAATAATAATCGGATTCTCTTAACACAAAGTAATAAATAATTTCATTTTTGCTTATCACTTATGCGATTGTACCTTAGGTATACAAATAATCAACAATTCTCGGAAGATGGCATTAGATTGGTAGTAGATTACTTTAAATCGCGAGGTCACGTTGTAAAGGTCTTTCTACCAAATCACTTCCGAAGAAGGCAATTCTTATTTCTCGAGAAATTATACAAAGAGGGCACGGTCGTTTTCACGCCAAGCCGTTTTATCAATGGCAAACGAATCACTCCCTACGATGACCGGTAATAACTTTTGCTACATTTTTATTACATAAACTAAGAATATAAGACTTTTTATTATATTCTATACATAGGAGGTATAAATTATATATATATGCGTGAAGTTCCTATATCGCAATTATTTTTTTTATACAAAAGTACAAATTATCAATCTCAACACTCGCGCGTATACGCTTCACATAAAATATTTCCGTCTGTAAATATATCTTCTATGAATATATTTAAAAGTTTACCTTTAATATAAAAATATGTATAACAAAAGATGCTATTTGTGTTTTTCGTTGCAGGTATATTTTGGAATATGCAACAAAGTGTGAGGGGATTGTGATTTCTTCAGATCAGTACAGAGATTTGTATGAGGAGAAACCAGAATGGCGCGATACAATTCTGAATCGCTTATTAATGCCAACGTTCGTTGGGGATTATATTATGTTTCCAGAAGACCCATTAGGTAAATGCGGGCCTAAGCTTGAAACATTTTTGCGACATTCAAAGTGAGATTTAAAACTTGTGTTATATATAATACATATTTTTATAAATGGGACGTAACAAGAACTAATTAATGTTCCATTATTGAGAAGCAAATTTTGTACTAAAGTTTTATCATTTACTCCACCTTTTGTTTCTCTTTTCTGTACAGTTGCATAATAAATGTCTTATTAATAATAATTCTTAAATCTTAATTAAAGATATAGTTATTAATAATTTATGTATCATCTCTATGCTTTGTTGTAAGAATGTATGTTTCGGCGAAACATACTACAAGTTAAAGGTAATACATATATAATTTATACATGTATAGGGATAAGCTACACGTAATTTATAATTATTGTAACTTAACCAGTTATATATATAAAGAGTAAATTATTTAAAGTACTCATTAGTGCTGAGATTGATATTAAGTTATGCTTCAAAGTGCGATTGTAGAAGGGATGGAACACTACATATTATTAAATTATGAGAAATGCCGTTTAAAATGCTCTTGTAATTTGCACTTGTTTGCTACACAATTTACTTACTTATTCATTTGTATAACTGGCAACATAAGCAAAATGTTAAAAAGATGTGTATGAATCTGATTTGATTTGGGATATAATTATGGCCTCTTTCGCATTCCTTATTATTCTTTAATAGATGTGAAGAACATACACGATTCTATATTCAAATAAAATTTATAAAAACAAAAAATATAAATGTTACCATTACGAATTGATGGATTATCTTTTTTTTTATGCTGGTCTCCAGCAAAATTTCCCTGACTGACGAACGAACTCCATACTCTCCTGCGCTGATTCGCGCGCAAAGCGTTGCATCGTGTTTTCACCGTCATCGTTGTAACGCGCGTTTGATAATACTGCTTCGTGTTGAAAGGCCGAACTAACAGCTGAAATACACAGACACAGTTTTACAGATTCAGAATTACAGTTGGACAATTTAATTAAATATCGCAAGTGCTAATTAAATATATTTGTTTAAGAAAAATATATGATTGATAATATTGCACAATTTAAATTTTAGCTCTATTATTATCATCTCATGTGTATGCTCTGTTGAAGATGTGTATATCATAATCACAAAAATACATGCACGTGTATTATAAGTTATAATATGTGGATTTTGCTAACTAAATTAATATAAAGAATTTTTAAAAAGCATTGTATCGCTTACTTGATTTGGCAAACAGCTTTTTCAATACATAATCGTCGTCTGTCGTCGAAATCAGTTGTCCATTTCCATCGGAACGTCCCAGGCGACGACCGAGCAAGCAAGAGACACGTTCTCCTTCGAAAATCGCGGAAACGCTTTTCTTTTTCCTTCCCTTTTTGTGTCTCTTGCGTCTATGATCAGACGATGACTTGGTTTTATCATTACTTAGAACAGATTCGCTCTCTTTTTCTAGAAAACTGCTAGTTTCGGATCTCGTCGGCGCTACATTTTGCTCAGATTCGTCTGTTTTGCTTTTTGCACCATTCTGTTTATTAATATCGTCGTCAGAGTTTGCGTTTAAATCATCGATACATGCAGGTAGAGACTTCTGCGTGTTGATTTGCTCGAATGGTGACGCTCGGTCCTCAGTTATATCATTGTTTGCAGCGGGGGTCTCGGCACATCTCGAATTATTGTTTTGCTCGTCGTGTTTGCCTCCGCAGGAACCGTCGTCTAGATTTCTATCTTCGTTGACAGTCGATCTCGCAGTCGCGCTGATCTTCTTGCTGATGGTCGAAGCTAATCTCCTCATCTTCTCGATTTTGCTGAGAGAAAAGTTGCTGGATACTGGGGTCAGCTTGGATTCCCTAAACAAGCGATCAGACTCGGACGATTCGCCGTCTATTGGCTCGTTAAAATTGAACAACTCCACCAAATCCGACGTCTTAAACAACCTGCGCTGATGTGGCTCGTCCAGGACTTTGTTCGAAAGCAGTAGCTTGAAAATTTGTCTGTGGTACATCTAAGAAGTAGAAACGAATTGCATGGAGGTTACAAAGAGTTCTTTGTTGTAATATGCAAATTAATAAAACAGTGAAGGCACAATATAAAATAAAGAAATTAATATTTTTAATAAAATAATATAAAATTTTTAATTAATTATTTTAATTTTAATTTAATAAAATAATATAAAATTTTTAATTATTTTAATTTTAATTTAATATAATAATATACAAAATTAATATTTTTAATAAAATAATTAATAAAAATTACGACTTATTCTTAATACGTTTGGTAGGCTAAATTTTGTATGTACAAACGTGTTTTATATCATGCAACATCAATAAAATTCATTAAGTAAAATGCAATAATAATTTTCTATACGCACCTTCTCCTCAATCGTGCCGGCAGTGATTAATCTGTAGATGGTGACTTGTTTATTCTGACCTATCCTCCACGCGCGTTCTCTCGCTTGAGCGTCCGTGGCTGGATTCCAATCAGGGTCATAAATAATTACTCGATTCGCACCGGTTAAATTTACTCCTAGCCCTCCTACGCGCGTTGTTAGCAGGAATACGAAATACGACGAGTCCTACGGAAAAGAGAAAATATTGTCACACAGGAATGTTTACTGTTTACTGTTTCAACCAAATTAATGCGTTACATTGTTAAACGTTTGAATTGTTTGCTGCCGTTGAGACATTGCGGTCGTTCCGTCCATTCTCAAATAAGTGTATCCGTCCTGTTGCAAAAGAGATTCCAAGATATGCATCATCTGCATGAGAAAAAGATAAGTGTAATTTCCACTTTACACATATTATACAATTAATATTTTCTACTATAGATAAAAATATCATTTACCTGTCTTCCTTGAGTAAAGAGTAGCACTCTGTGTCCTTGCTTCTGCCAAATCTTCAAGAGAGATCGGACCACGGTCATTTTCCCCGCACGTTTCCAATAACCGAACTTCTCTAACATTTCGTCGGACAAATTGATATCTTCATCGGAACCCTTAAATAAAAACAGGATTTACTGTTATAAATTAATATATTACTTTTATACCTTAATTATTAGCGTGGCAATCGGCAGTCTTACGAGCTCTCTGGTGTACCAAAACAAATCGGGATGATTGCATATCTTTCTCAACGCTGACAACGCGATGAGGAATCTCGCTCTATATCTTCTGCTGCTATTCTTCTCGTGCAAAACATAGGATACATCTTCAGAGCAGAGGTATTTTTTATATAGCTTCTTCTGCTCATCCGTTAAACTGCAAAATAATATCTAAAATCGAAGAAGAAATCGCTATTTATATAATAACAAGGAAAGAAAAATTAATATATAAAGAAACATTAATATAAAAAGAAAACCTGTTCGTTCTTCCCCGGCAACGTAAGATGATGCT
Source organism: Ooceraea biroi (assembly GCF_003672135.1). Lineage (NCBI taxonomy): Eukaryota > Metazoa > Arthropoda > Insecta > Hymenoptera > Formicidae > Ooceraea > Ooceraea biroi. The sequence continues at coordinate 9,085,922 of NC_039506.1, forward strand.
TCACGTCGGCCTTCGTTCTACGGAGCATATACGGGGCAATTGTATCCTTCAGCATAGTAGCCACGTGGAGAGCCGTCGCCTCCTGTAACGGCGACGCGTTCGCGTAACCGCCGCGCGTTATAGGGGCCGCGCAATGTTCCAGAAATGCGGGCAAAGTACCTAATTTGCCAGGTAGAATGAAATCGAACAGAGACCACAATTCTTTTAGAGAGTTCTGCATCGGACTACCAGTTAGAAGCAATCGATGCGGTGTTGAAAATCGTTTCACCACTAGGCTCACCTGCGAACCGATTATTCGAGCTAATCAAATTTAATTTAATTCAAACTAATTATTAATTTAATTATTCTGTTGATTACTACCAATGAGTAATGTATAATGGAGAGAATAAATATAATGATATACACGTATAAAAGGAATTTAATAATTCTTTCTCCCAATGTTAAAGCCCGCAATTACCTTCGCTTGCGGATTACGAATCTTGTGGCCTTCATCGAGGATAACGTAATGCCATTGATTAGACACGAGTAGATCTTTGTGTCTTAAGACACCGTTGTAAGAAGTAACGAGTATTCCGCCGGTTTGTAAAGATTCTATCAAATCCTCTGGATCTCCTAAAAGAAACAGCGCGAATATCACAGTCATATTTTAGAGAAAGAAACAAAAGTAACGTCTTGCGTTTTACGTATAATTTTTTAAACTGTTCAGAATTAAATTTCTCGCGTATTTTGATATTGATAATGTATTGGTAATGCCGCGCAGACAATTATGCATCGCTTTTAATATTAAATTTAATATTGAATTTTGGTACATTTGTGCCTACCATTGTAACCACCAGAATGATGAAGTACAACGACTCTAAAGAAAGGCCACCATTCGTGAAAGTGCTTCACCCATTGCTCCATTAAAGTAGCAGGGCATACAACTATTGTTGGGCCCAAACCCCTGAATCTGCAAATCGTACATATTTATCTTTCAAGCACTAAAATATCGATACTACTTTCAGATTATAGATAAATATAAAATAACGGAAATTAAAAAATGAGATATAAATAGCATAATATAAATTCTTCCTTTTGAGAAATATTCTACAGATCTCGTATGTTAATTCTATATTAAAGAACATATTCTGTACCTTCCGTTGTGAGAGAGCAACTCACTACAATCCAAGCCCGCAAGAAACCCGATAACTTCTACGGTTTTTCCTAATCCCATTTCGTCGCCCAACAGGCCGCCCAATTTGCGACTATGTAATTCCCAGAGCCATTGAATCGCGACTCCTTGATACCTGCACGAACAAAGTTTATGATTAAACAGAGAAAATTATTGAAAAATCCTTAATCTTTCCCCTAATTGTAACAAATTGTAAGCCGGATATTATATTGATTTAAATACAAAAATGTTATTAATTGAAGCAATAAATAAAAATAATTTTTATAAAAACATTTATGATATATATGTGCATATTAAAGAACTACCAAAATTATTTAATATTAACTTGTTTACCTGTACAATCTTTTCCAAATACTTTGTGGCACCTTAAAGATATTATCAATTTTGTGCATTGCTTCATCCTTGGGATAACTGTTTGTTTCCATCCTTTGCTGGAATATCCGATTGTCCCCATCGTCCCGAGCTGTAGAAATATTCAGATAAAATAATATGTCGTAAAGAGAGTAAAAATAAAAAATAAATAATAAACTAATGATCAAGTAAACAATTAAATAATATGTCAGAAATAGTATAACATCAATTCACTATTACATATTACGTACTTCTTTTTAGACGCATACACCCTGATTTTACCAAAATTTTTCGTTTTTTGGATGCCTTATCTTCTACATCTAAAAGAAAATTTCAATTCTGGTTAATAATTAGGTAATTTTTGAGCATAGTTGCACATATCGTATATTAATATCACCAGAATCGATTTCCTTATCACTGGGAACATATTCACTTCCTGAACTGACGTCTGTCTGTACAGCTTCATTTATTATGCTTGAAGGACCTGCTTTGTCTGCGACGTGTAGAATGTTATCCTCAGTATTTTCATTCACTTTGGATTTTTGAGATCTTTTACTAGCTCTTGTTTCCGTACTGGATAATGTTTTGACTTTTTTGGCCGACACTGAATCATCTGTTTTGATAGGAGGTCTCTTAGGCGTCTTTTTCAATTTTCTCCTTTGCTCTGCAAGAGCAGCTTGCTGCTTAAAGTACTTTTCAAGATCAGACAACTCAGATTTTTTATTGACACTCCTGTTAATATAGAATATAATAAATTATTTTGCTCTACTCGAATAAATTTGCTTTAACTTGAATCAATTAATTGATTTTAAATACAAATCAAATTTTATTCATAATGTTATACCCCTTTCCTGATTCCGAGACTGACTGCTTAAGTACAGCTTCGAAGGGAGTAATCTCTCCAGTTTCCACCTGCTTTTGCAATATTGTCTTTTGATTCTCTTTGCCATTATTTTCTTCATTTTTTTCGATATTCTGACCATCATTCTTCTGTGCTTCCTTTAGTGGCTGATTATTCGTATTCGTACCACATTTAATATGCTCCAATATCTTTCGCAAAATGCTCTCCTCTGTTTGAACATGTACTATCTGCAAATATATTATCATATTTTTAATATTAATAATTAGTGATATTCTTTTCGGCGAAATAATTACTTTTAATTAATTAATTTTGAATTGATATTTTGAAATGCCTTGAAAAAGACGTTTACGTTCATAAACGCGGCGTATGACACGTGTTGTGCAATATTGAATCATATATAATTGTTTAATAATATTTGATTACCTTCTCTAAATCATTGTGAAGCTCATAGTCCAGCATGCGTTCTACCGCATAGCTGTCATTACAGATCGATGCATCACCATCGTTTTTACCTGTCTCTGCCATGGAACCACATAACCACAACAGCTGCAGGATTTTGCGTTTTCTCTATAGACTTATCGAGTTACCTGTTTTTCTACTACCGCGAACTTAGCTCCGAAAATCAAATCCGCACCTCACTTCAATCCGTTATCCTCTTAGTGAATTATGCTATCCTGATACTTCACGTGATCCGGCAAACGTAAATTCGCCCATAGATACGACGCGCAGTAGAAACTGTCGCAAGGGTCCGTCGATTCTGAAGATCAGCGCGCCTTCATGTGTATAATATTGTAGCTTAGCTAGAACTAGGCATTCAATCGAGAAAGTGAGGAAATCAACAGAGATAAAACTGTATGTATCTACAATAAAATATATATTTTACATTTAATATAAAATCGTGTTTTTCTTCATTTTTACATTTATAAATAAATATATAATATTATAGGCTGTTTCTTACCATATAAGCACAGTCTTGGGCTTGATGTTCTCGTTTGACACGTAAAAGATTAATTAACGATAAAGTTGGATAAGATTAGAAAATCAATAACATACATTATCGCAGAGATAATTGTTCATTTATTTATTTTGTGATAAAAATAGGTTCTTATACTATAAGACATTAAATGCGAGTCCCCTCAATGCATCGTTCCAATCAAAGCAGGTAAACGACTTTACATTTCCTTTTCCGCATTCGTATTACTTTGAAACTGCGTTTCGTAGAAACCGTTCACAACATCCACCAGCGATTTAACCTGCACAGTCGTGATCTTCGTTACGTATTGCAGGTAGTCCGTGATGTGCTTGTGATAGTGTTTCAGCGGCAGGCCGGACAGCGATTGCGCGTTTTGCAGGAAAGTGTCGGTCTGTTTTTCGTAGCGCCACGAGAGGCTCATTAGTGCCAGAGTGAGCAACGAGCTGATCACGAAGAACCATAAGACTAGACAAGTGAGAGATCGGCATAGCCCAGTGCCTGAAATAATTCAGCAGTCATCGAACAATTGATGATGTTAAATCAGAGATCGGATTGAAAGGGTGAAAATTATATTACCTGTAGCTTTGTCTGATTTACGCGCGCACACGTTGGACGACAATTCTGCCAATCTTGCATTGTTATCATCGTTGTTCCGAGAATTGCCCGTATTTTGTGTTTGGGACTCAATCTTACCTCCACTCGTCTTGCTCTCCTTCTCTGCGTTCCTCTTCTTTTTCTTCTTGCTCTCCTTCTTTGTTGTTACCTCTCCCGTCTCACCTGAAACGTACAATGTAAGAGTGTACGTAATTCAAGCTAGGCAGTGAACAATTTACCTGAAAATGTGAAACTTACTTAGTCGACGCAATTTCTCCTCCTCTATGATGACCTTGACGTTGGAGAGATAGGTGACGATGTTACGAGCACATGCTTGGCACTCGCGCATGTTACTGCACGGTCCTGCAACACTGGCTACAGCCTCGGTCAGTGGATTCTCCTTCAAGTCCAGCCATCTCAAGTTCTTTAATTCGCTCAGGCTCAGAGGCAATCTGCTAATCTGCAAGTCAATTGTTACGTAAATATATATATCTCTCGTTTGCAATTTTAAGATACTCTAATATAAAGTAATAAAAAAAATAAAATATAAAATAAATATAATATAAAAATAAAAAAAGCTGTTATAACAATAAAATGAATTTACCTTATTAGCATACAAGTCGAGATGTTTCAACTGAGTCATTGCGCCAAAATTTTCAGGAAGTTCGACCAACATATTTCTGCTAAGATCCAATTTTACAATTTGTTTCAAGGTTACAAAATTGGCCTGTAAAAGACTTTGCCTTAACAACAAATTACAGTTATGATATACATGAGTAAAACTGATAATACGTACCGGTAATGAAACCAAGAGATTAGTCGATAGATTTACATTGGTAGCTTTTCTAAGGGATGCCTGAAATTATGATATCAAATTATTAATAGAGAATATTTAAGAATATATATAATAAAATTTATAAAATAATATGCAATTACTTCTCAAATAACTAAAAAACTCATTGTTAAATCGTTTTAAGCTTATATTTAAAAAAAGGATTATTGAAAAATTTTTCATGAATACTCAATAGTTGTACATTTTACAATTGCTTCTACTTTAGTAAAAAAAATGTTTAAAAAATTTGGGAGTAACATCTTTTGTAGGATCTTATATACAATAATATCAAAATTAATACATTTATTTAAATGATATATTATATATTTAGCCCCGTTTTATGTTAAAAGAAAAAAAATCACTCACGATCTCTCGCACAGGCACTTCTTCCAGGTCGCATAAACTGAGATCCAAACAGTCATCTTTTAATTTATCTTTCACATCTTTCAGTTTTAACTTGACGGTCATTGTTGCGAATTTAAAATGTACAGTGCAGAACAGGGAAACAGATGTAACCGCCTGGCGTGTTCCGTATGCTCGCAGCGTCAGGTTGCGATTACCGCAATGAGACGCGATAACCTGCGCGTATACTCCGTGCAAGGTGGTTTATCCTCGAGCTCATAGCCCACAATCACACAAGTTGCCCACGTAAGCAAGGTACATTCAGGAACGTTTGACACATGGGATACCAAACATTCACGTGGGTGAAAAGCATGGACTATGCAGTAGACAACTGTGCGAACTTTTATTCCTTTCTCAACTCTGTAAATATAAATGTATGTAGAATTGCGTGTTCTATGTATTTATTTTGTAGTTTACAGCAGTTTAATTTATTTATAACATTTTCCCTTTTCATTTAACATTCAGAGAGCGTGAAATAAAATATAAAAATTTCTCTCCCTAGACGACTACACCAATCACAAGCGCGCAATCTTTTTTTCGGGTTCTCCGTCGGTACTTCCGGTAACTACAGGTTCATTCTACTGTTGTGTGTTTTATGATTGAACGACAAAGTGTGAGATAGAACAGACCAAATTACTTGCTTGTTAATAAACTGTGGAATATTGAAGCACGAAGGGTATTTAGATAACAGTTTTGGAAAAATATTTTCGTTCATACAATTAGATCGTGAAAGTGAACTCACGAAGCTTAACGAACGAACGAACGATCACAAGAAAGACACATCACCAGTCCGTTTTCTATTTATTTTGGAGAATTGATTGCGCATTTTAATATATAATTTTTATATTTCCTACAAGATAATTGTCCGCACAAAATGTCCACGCGATACATGAAGAGGATCTACGGCGGCAATGCCATTCGCGAGGAAAATAACGAAGCTGCCAGCGACACGGAGGTGTCAGTGACGAATGACACCAAGTCCAAGTCCTTCAACGTTTTCGACGTGGTATGTCATAATAAATTACACATTATTATTGTCACAGAATTATCTACGATTTTTCGTTCGAATAGCAATGTTACTGACACGACGGTTCAAAATTTTTAACAGTTAAGTCAGAGCTCGGACAACGATGAGCAAGATACTAGTGATAAGCAAGATAACGAGGACCTGGTTGCGAGTGATGGCAACGAAAATTGCAACGACATGAAACGCAAGAAGAAGAAGAAGAAGCGGAGGAAGCCAGAGAATATTAAGAATCAGCAGTTGCAGCAGCACGATGTGGAAAGTAATGACAGTGTGGATGAAGTTGAACGAAGCATATGGGAAGTGAATAAATTGTTGGGAGAGCCAAGTGTGGCAGGTTGCAGTAATCAAATTTTAGAACCACAATGGATTAATAATAAATCTAAGGAAGACGTACTGATTGTGCAGCACAAACATCTGAATCCGTATAATGAATTAAAGAGAATCTTTGGCAGTAAAACTGTGGAAGCCGAACAGAGGTGAAACTGCTTCTTACATATCTCGCTGTATTTTCTGTAACGTTTTCTTAAGGCTCTGCTACATATAAATTTTTGTTAGCGCTGTTTACTACAGATAAAAATATTTAATACAGATAAAATTATTTAATAATGATCGTTTTTAAATATAGACAAAAAACAGAATAATTAAATTTATATACATATTGTGACTAGGTCGATAACGTATGCATGGGTAACCAAGAGAAAACTTTCTTTTTGCAGCAAGACAAGAAACAGAGGTCGTTCCGGACACTTAAGGAAGACGTGGTTGGTCAGTCCACGCGACAATTGGCCACCACTAGGTAAATTCGGCTTGACAATGTCTTTCGATCATGGCATGGACGATACAGGGAATGCACAATATTTTGTATACCAGCACAGCTCTTCGTACAAACAGATCCAATTGAAATTTCTGCGGGCTGTTGAAAGTTTAAATCCAGAAAATATAATCGTGAGTGTCTGTGACAGATAACATTGATTATATTCTTCTATTATATAATTGTATTAAACTATTCTCCGTTCCAGAGCATAATAAATGCACACCCTTACCACGTGGACGCTCTCCTGCAGACGTCCGAATTGTGTAACGTAAGCGAGGATCTGGCGATGGCAGCGGAATTCGCCGAACGAGCCTTGTACAGTCTGGAGTGCGCGTTCCATCCGTCCTTCAATCTAACGACCACGCAGTGTAGATTGGATTACAGGAAGCAACAAAATCGCGCACTTTTTATAGTACTCTTCAAACACCTTGGATTTGTCGGCGGACGGGCTTGTTACAGGTGAGCGTCGTGGTGATACGCGGCTGGCAGCATGCCGGAAGAGAATATTATCGGACGAATGAAAAAGAATGAGGGAGTCACATTGAAATTTCAGAACGAGCTTGGAATTTTGCAAGCTACTTCTGTCGTTGGATCATGCCGATCCACTGGCGGTGATCCTATTCATTGATTTCTACGCCTTACGAGCCAGGGAGTACAAGTGGTTCGTCGAGTTCTGCAATCTGTGGGAGAGCTCCCGCAATTTATCCCAGTTACCGAACATAGCATACAGCCTGGCCCTGGCTCACTTTCACCTGGGAAACAAAGCCGACGCCGACAACCTTTTGCAAAACGCTCTCATCATGTTTCCGGGCGTGCTCGCGCTCTTGCTGGAAAAGTGCAGCATACAAACGGACGCTAAGGTATCGCGGGCTCCGAGATAGATGATAAAGTATGACGATGAGAGCCCGCAGACATTGACTACTTCACTGAAATATCTTATTTACTAGGTAATGTATCACGCATTTTTCAACTCTCGAGCGCAAGCCAGCACGCCACCGGCCTTGGAGAAGCTGCAAAATTTATACGTGCTGCGTAGCTTCCACCTTTGGAAGGAGGCAGACATCTTGCCGTGGCTGAAAGAGTGCGTTCACGCGGTGCTGAATCGAGTTGAGTCCAAGGACGATTACGTCAAGTTCTGTGACGTGAAGCGCGGAAAACGCTATCAAGGGAGACTACCAAAAAATATTTTAAGGCATATCATACTAGCGGACTTGAAAGAAGTTACGGTTATCGTCCAAGAGGTAACGTGCCATACTTTGCATATCGTTAAGCTAACGAAATGTATTAATATAAGATATTTTTATTAAAAGTCGTATATATATCGCTCGCTCCAGGTTCATAATGAAAATCCGGTGTTATCGCACGATCCATTACCGCCAACGGACAGCATCGACATTTACAGGAGGCCTACAATGAATACCAGAGCACCTCCAAGCAGTTCAAATTTCGTTTCTCTCTTTTTCTCCTCGCTGTTCACAAATCTCGACGATGAGACGGCAGCTGCTGCTTTAAACGGCTTAAATTTATTGTAAGTATGAAAATAAGGAAAAAAATAATTTTTTCAAAAGACAAAGTTATGCTCTCTTCTTATCTCAGCCTACACAGGCAATTTATAAAATGTTAAACATAATTTATTAATTATTTTAAATAAATTAATGAGGTTTAATGCAACTAAAACTGCTAGATATTAATTATAATGATTTTCTTTCCAGCGAGGAGAATGATGATCATGCATAGTAGCAACTCTTTCCTAATTACGTGGAACTTGATAATGATAATAACACCTATAGAAATTGTGCAGTTTTAATAATATACGAAATATAAGAACATACAAATAACTGATAGCAGATAGCAGTGATCCAGTAGGGATCATTTCAGGATCATTTAATTTTACGTATAAAGAAGTGGCTGCGATATCAAATCCGGAGTTTTCATCGGTGGAGAGTCAAGTAATTTCTGAATATGTATGGCAATACCGCCATCATCGTGCACGCAATTAAATCGATCAGCGATCATTGTAACATCAAAAGTTATCGTGTATATATGTGTACGCGTTGGAAATATGGTGGAAGTATCTATATTGCAGTAGATGGAATACGCTGTAAATCCTATATATGCATCTCATGTACACTGTATACATGTATATCGTTCATATATCGCGAACGATCATTGCACCGAATATAAAAGATACGAATAAAACGCTGTTACATTAATTCGCGCAACGTCGTGGACTCGCACTCCAAACTCAAATACACCAGTAGAATTTTATAAAAAGAAGTACAGGAGATTAAGTCTTTCTTACAAGCGATTCGGAATCCTCGAATTATTATTATTAATTGCTTTCCGCGGCCGTCAAGTGAAGGCGGAAGAAAATCGCCCGGCAGAGACTTACACTAGTGAATGACAACACTCGCTGGGAATTATTTCAATCGGCGTGCTGATCTTGTTTATTACTTTTAAACCATACTATGAAACACGGGATTGTAACGACAGATACCAGGACCGCATTCTTGGTAAGCCTTCTTCGTGTGACAGACCGTGTAGAATTCTGGGTCGCTGGCCAACAACGCACCGCCGTACCACACCGCGCAGCGCTGCTTGTGATGCGATATCACGCGTACGTCTATCGGTTTTGGCTGGAACAAGCAAAATTCATTCAATAAAGTAAGCGTTACAGGTCTTTCTTGAATGAATTTTATTCACTGATATATTCACCGTAATATGACTGCCGCTTAGCGTCTCGCTGAGCTTCAGTCGCGTATCGACGATCTTTTTGATGTCGCGTTGCAGCCGTCTACCGAAGTCCTTGAACATGGTAGAGCCTCCCGATAGTACGATATTACTGTATAACGGTCTCCTTACATCGATTGGGCAGTTTTGGATCACATCATCGACTATTTCGTTAAGCGGTGTTGTAAAATCCGGATTGGAAAACTAAAATATTCATAAATACAAATGCAAGTCGTGAACAGTCGACTGAAGACTGTGAGTGAACTGAACAATTAATCATATCTACACGTAACTTACTTCCGGATGAAAGAATATTTCCGGTCCAAGGAACCTCTCGTATCCAACATCCACAACAAACGGTTGCTTCGTGATACTGTTAACGCCCTCGTACTTCTTGATCTTCGTGGGGTCGCTGTCGTATTTGGCGAACTCTTTCGATATATCCGGGCATATGTAACAGTATTTCTCTTTGATCGACTTCGCCGTCTCCAGTGATTGCTCGGGTGGTATGCCGATCTCCCGTTCTCTCAACAAGCTTTGTATAAAATAGGTAATGTCACGACCGGCGATGGGAATGTGCTTTATACAACTGCCTATGACGAAACCCTCCGCCTGTAAGAGTACGCATCATTACGTTCCGCAATATGTTAGAATTTTAAAATCAGATCTGGCACATGCTTCTGTACGTACTACTGGAATCACGTGAGTAACACCGTCTCCACTGTCAACGACGACGCCCGTCAAGGTGCGGTCCTCCACGTTCTTAGCTGTCCATGAAGCTGCCAAGGCGAGAACAGCCTGCACAGCTATGTAAAGTCCCGGTACGTTAAAAGACTCGAACATGATCTCCGCCGTGTACTCGCGATTTTCCGGCGTGTTCAGTGGCGGTTCCGTCAGCAAGAAGTAGTGATCTTCGGGTTCTGACCTGAGGTATTTAAAAATGCATTGCTGCAAGAACTTCTCCATCAAGTCCCAGTCCTCCACCAATCCATGTCTCACAGGATACTGCAGATTAACGAGCATACATTTATTAGTACAAATCGCCGAAGGTAATCTCCTTTCCATCCGAGATAACATTTTCTGGATAAGTACTTTAACTGAATATCCGGTGGCCTCGAAGGCTTCGTCCCCAATATAAGCGTCCAAATCTTCCACGCCCTTTGTGATTCGCCTGGCATTATTGTCACCAACCTTGGCCGTTTCTTTGATCGCAATCGCTGATGGTATAGTCAATTGAGGCTCCTTATTGCCAGCGAACCCCAACTTCGTATACCTACCAGACAGTTCAGTGATCATTAGCAAAGCTGATGGATCTTGCGAGTGTTCTTATCTATAATCGGATGCGTTAGACTATCCAGTATATCTGTATGCGTGCAAGAATGCTACATGACATCGATCATGTCTTTCTTTCTGCTCTCTGCGAGCATGAAGCGGTCAAATTATCTAGGCACGAGGCAGCCGAATTACATAGTTCAAACGGAAAGATAAACTTTCAAGATATTACAAAGATACTTGATTATTGAACATTACGGTATAGAAAAGCATTAAATGCGTGCGATCGTGCGTTCATCAATATAATTTATCATAGAGCAAATTTTCCAGGATGAAAGTTAATCTAGGTTGCACGTGAATCATCAGGGAGGTCCGACCGCACTTTGCCGAGCGGTTTATCTTTAGCGTGTGTCATCGCATTGACAGATCAGTCGGCAACCTAACCTAATCGGCTCCACCCCTGAATCGGCGATCCACCGCGCTCCTCTCGTCGGTCACGGGGGGGTTGCACTTACCCTGTGCCTACGTCGATGACGCACGCAGGCAGACGTCCGAGCATGATTCCGGCCTCCGCGACGACCGCTTATCCCGGCGAAACACAGACACCGTGCCGACGACGGTCGTGGCTAACCATCAAGCCACCGCGCTTGACCGATACCACGCCTCTCGGAGCGCGTACCGCCGCGCCACTATGGCGTTTACTCCAAGTTTCACAGTAAAAAAATCGTTGGGAATCATCATCGCAAGGAAAGTAGTGAGAAAAATGCTGAAACGACGATGCGGATCTCTGTACCAAGTATGTAAGTTTCGTGTACTTGTCTGTAAGGCGACTATTACATGAAAAAAAAAAGTGTTTTCGTTTGATCGTTTGCTATCGGAAAACGTGCATCGATGCTGTAACTAGTATATATTTATTATAAATATTATATATTATAATTACTCGAATTTTCGCTAGGCTCACTGTAAGTGGTAACGTGTAATAAATCGGTCAATAAAAGGCTTACATGCTTAAACATCCTTTCCGCAATACCTATTGTCCGTAAGTTCAAAAGTGTTCACGTCGCGCCATTCCAACCGTTTCAGGCAACGCGGGAGAACAAATACGAAAATACGGTGGTGATTGATCGTTAGTATATTTTATTGCCACGAATATAAAAATAATTACGTGTTTAAATAAAGTTTTTATTTAATCTTATTTTTACAATTGTTGAACACCGCTTTACTTAATCATTAAGAATTTTCGTACAAGCGACAAAAGCTCTAGCAGGGTATGTAGGGTGAATCGGCCCCAGGCGTAAATTTTGATGACACTTGGCTCAAAGTTAGCTCCCTATATGAGATTTAAGTACACCAAGTTTCAAACATGGGAATCACTTTTTTTAGAAGTTATGTTAATAAATGTGATTTCATGATTTTTGCGAATATCTCAGTGGTGTTTAGAGATATTTATTTATAAAAATACTGGTAGATGCAGGGCCTCAAGACCAATAAAGGACTATGTATCAACTGGATTTTGGCGCGAAATTCAAATTTTTTAAAAATATTAGTTTTAAAAATTTTTTTCGACATGTTCCCTTAGAGCGACAATCATAAGTTTTTTTCTATACAATGCTCTACTACAAACCTACCTATCAAAAAATCAACAGCCATGTATCCGTGGTGCAACAGTATGAAAAAAACCATAAACCAACTTTTTCGTTTTTTTGACGTTATTATTCATGAAAATCACATAAAATACATCCGCAGGGTCTATATAGCTTTTATTAGTGTCATATAGTTATATGGTTAATTAAAGATCGCGAAGGATTTCAATTTTATTATAAAATAATTGTAATGAACACACAATTTATTCTTTAATCCTCATCACTATCTTCATTTATTATTAGATCCACCAAGACTGTATCAAAAAGTTTTGAGTTTTTCAGCTGGTCTCACAATTTTCGATAAATATCTTGCATGCGCAAGGTAATAAATGACCGCTGCTACATGAGAGCAGCATCCAACCGTTCGATTACCATTTGGACATTCGCAGCAATAACGTGATATACCAGAATATCCATTTCTGTTAGGAACATACTCAACAAAACAACGATATGTTTTCCTACTTATATGTCGAGATTTTACAAGAACCTTTAATATATTGATGTGATCCTTCTGATATTGTAAATAAACCGTACCATCTTCATCAATCATTTCTGCTAAATACGATACAGCTTGAGATAACTGATAAGAACCTGTAAATAAAATCTTCAAGTCTCCTTCAGTCATTTCAGGGAAGTCCAGTAAGTCTTTTGATGTTAAACTACAGAAAGGAAGCTTTCGTCGTATCCATTTTTTGGCTTCGACCTTGGCAAATAGAGTATTTTTTTCGTATCTGCGTAGTTTCATCATATCCACAATTTCGTCTGTGAGGTCATGATCCGAATTTAAACGTTTCCCAAACTTATTGTGCAGAAATGATGCAATCTGAAAGTATAATTTGGCGTTTGGAAGCATTTTGTTGTCTAATTTTTGGTCTAATAACTTGTATTTTTTTTCATTATTTCATGAACAGCTTCAACTACCCAGCGAAGCTTTGTGACAAAACGTGATTCGTTAGATTCGTCAGTAGGTAATTGCGATCTTTTTCCTTTTAATGCAGGCATGAGTACTTCGAAACCTTTTTTTTCTAAAAGTGGCTTGACATCTCTAAAATCGCGATCAAGAATGAAAATATCTCCTTTCTGTAATAGCTTCGGGAGACTGTTTGGAATATTTAAAATAGATTTTAGTATTTCCGCATCGTTCAGATTGGCGTTGTAAGGACCAAGCATACTTTCTCAGGGGATATACGGCATGCGTATGATATCACTTTAAAATATCTATAAAAAATAAAAAATAAATTTGCAAATGATATTTATGACACATTGCTCATCATTAAGATACAATCGGTTTGTAGTAACACAGTTTTACTTACTGCAAGCACAGCGACGGAAACTTTAACAGATCCATCGTCATTAAAGGCATAATTATGCTTAAGCCATAAAAGGAAAGGTCGGCAGGTGTGGATTTGGCTTTAAATGGACTTTGATGGCATTGATTTTGCTTGTCATAATTAAAATTAAATAAATCTTTACTTAATACATTAGTTAATAATTGCATGAGCAATAAGATATCGTGGTAACTGTCCTCTTCTGCAGTAGAATCTACGGTAAGCCGATTACTATTGCACCGTGCATACGTTTGTATCGTTTCCAAACACACTTCGTACACGCGCTCACTATTAGCCTATAAATGAAATTACGAGAATTAAACATTAATTCTATCACAATCTTTAGAATTATATAAATTGATTAGCATAATTAAGAGCAGATAGTATAAAATTTACCTCCGACAAGTGAAATAAGATAGCCTTTGTGTATTTGCAAAATAACTCTAATATTAGTTGCACTATCTCTTGATAATTGTGATACAAGGATAACAATTTTGGTAGTGCGGCTAATATTGGATAGGTATGTTGGAACACTAGCTCCATCACCGGACCTTTCACGCCTTCTGTTATGCCTATTTAAACAGGATAAATTTTTTATCTCAAATCGAACAAATTGTGCAAACTTGATATCCAATTTGAAGGGAATATTTGAAAAAAAATTACCTATAAATGATTCTAATATGTCTATGATTTGAATTTTAATCTCTTCCTGATAATAAGACGACATAAAGTTATCACTGGAAATTAGCTGTGTGCATCTGTGCTGCAAGGACTCTAAAGTTTGCGACCACAATGTCTGTTTTACGTTAGATATACTTGTATCGCTTGTATCACTTTTGTTAATTGTACTCATGTCTTGCAGCATGACACCAATTTGGACCACTGCATGCATTAAACCTCTTTTAACAACTTGCGGACAATTATACTGTCCTTTCGTAGCTAACTCGATGATATATTTGAATTGTTCCGATTTCAATAAGTAAGAGGCTCTGAAATATTCAGTTTTAGATTATCTTCATTGGAGATTATTATAACGATTACTTTAACGCTACGTGTATCTTTTGCAACGTTATCCCTAAATAAATTGTTAATACAAATATCATGTCAATGCATCTCGTATGTTATACTTACTTAGTTTTCGATTCAACAAGTGATATTAGTAATTTTATGGTTTCCTGAACTATTGTGGGTTCGCTTTTAAAAGCGTTGATATTGTAAATTACTTTGTCCAGAAGGAAGTCCATTGTCCACGACACACCAGGGGTATCGTCATCGAATATTTGTAAAATTGTGGTGCTTATCTTGGCATATCTTTCACGTGGCAAAAGATAGCTTTGCGAGATTCTACGTAAGAACCAAATTATCGTGCTGCTCAACTCAGGACTGAGTATATTTTCCAACTTCAATGATATAAGAGTTTTTTAAATGGCACATAAGCGGAAAACATCCGCGATCAATCGAATAACTGGATCGATCGAACATATAGGTCGGTTTAAATCCAGTTGAACGTTTTGTGAAGACACTAGAAACTCCAATGTACGGTTCACGTCAACTTGCCCGTCTCGCGACTGGAATACGTATACAAGATAAATATGATACTCTTTCTTCTTAATCTAGAATGCAAAAGTACAATAATTGTTCCTTACAAACCTGGTTCATACTGCAACGCCTAATTTCTAAAGGTATTAATATGGGTTCGTCCTCCGATTCCACACAAAGCACGTGTCCCATTATCAAAATGAGCCAATGTAATTCTTCATACAAATCATCCATAGAATCTGGTCGAGATAAGGAATTCTTTTGCCCTACCAATACGTTTAAGTTGTCACATAATTTTTGTATTCGCTTTTCGAGTAATTCCGTTAATAAAGACAAAGAGTAAGTCGCGGTTTGTCTACCAAAGGCACCTGGAATAAAAAAAGGCGTTGTACACGCTTAATAAAGTAATTTTACACGCACACGTTTGTGCACTACAAACATTCTAAGATAGTATTATTTACCAATCGTTTGTAGTTGATTATCAAATTTAATTCTATCATCTTCTTCCACTTCTGCTATTTCTTTTTTATCTTCCCTTTTGTCGTAAGATTCTGCATTCTCACGCATGCGTGATAAGCGATACTGGATGTACGATTGAAATATTTGTGAAGAGCTCACTTCGTACAGTTCTGCTGTCGGATAGAAATTAGTTAACAATGTTCCCAACATACGTTCCAAAGCCTCCATGTATAAAGGATCATCAGAGTATATCTGCAAGTATTACAAAACGCTAATTATCAATCGTACATATAATATTCGCAATATGTTAATATTAATATAATGGACTACATCAAGTACTATGCAACTAATTGGACAAATTCATTTGAAGAGACTAGAGAAAGCGATATATATGTATGATGATAGAATTACCGATTCTTCTTGTACAGTAGTTTATAAATAGGCACGTCAGCCTCGTCACTTCTTGCACGTATAATATATATAAAGCTTTCGGAAGGAAATTGAACGAACTTTGAAAATAACAATTGATCTTTCTTATGATATTGGTGATCCCACTCGCCTCTTGATTATTAATATCAATGCTTCTTACTAACGTCAAAAATCTCTCCATGTAATTCGTCAAGTATTTCAGTTTGTCGTGCTCGGAAAACATGACTGTGCCATGCAGGCTTGCTAATTGTACTAGACAATTCATGGCGTGATGCGCAATTTGTAGATTATTGCGTATTTTCAAATATACCATAAAAAATACATTTAGCACTATTGGATCTAATATTACGTCCCGCCATACTGAAACATTCTCAGCGGATTATCTGCAGATTCAGACAGAGTCATACACATGGTCAGGAATCTTATAGGCAGTGCAATGAAGTTAAGGTATGCATCCAAATAACTCCAGAATATATATTCATACTAATTTTCTCAATCCTATATTTAGTGTTAAATTAGTATTTTACTATTAACATACTCGCGTTTTTTTCAATATACAAAGTACACTGAATGCTAAATATAAGTCACAAATTAAACGAAGCCACAATGACCAACATTCCTTTTTAAATGTGCAACAATTTTGCATTAACAAGTATTATTATAAGTACTGATAATAAAAGGATATAATTTTCGGGAAAATATCCCCAAACGAGCATACTTTCTGCAATAGCAAGTAAATGCTTCACAAAGGATGTTTCTTCTTCCATAAGCTTCTCTGTTAATTCAACAAACATCTCAACACAAAATTTAAAGATCCGCTGCATATCTGTTCTTTCAAATTCCATCTTCTCTTTAGAATGCCATTCCCACGTTCGACCTATATCAGAGGCTTTTTAATTCATTGCATACTCTTGTAATATTGCAGATAAAATATTGCATCCCAAAATTTGCTGCAATTATAAAAAAAATATGAAACGAAATTTTCCTTCTCGTGTTTGCTGTATGCTGTATTAACTTTTTATTAATATCTATTTACCTTTGGTAAATCTCCTTTTCTAATTAAAGTTTCTACCATATCTAGCATCTTTTTTCTCTGTTCGCCAAAGTCGTGTGAGCTTAGTATTTTGATTAAAATTGCAATAACTTGTATTTTTGCTCTGACGTAAGGTGCCACAGTAGGTCTGCTTATAACATAATGTTGTAAATATTCTATCAACGAATAGATGTCTGACGGTATATAGGACCATTCTCGTATCATAGCTGTCTTTATCAAGCCAGCTGTTTCGAACAGTACATAATCTACAGTACTTGATTCCAAAATTTGTCGACATAATTGATAAGGCGAACTTGTTTTACGAAAATTCAAAAAAACAGTTTCTGCTGAATGACGCTGTTCTGCAGAAATTAGATTTGGAGGTGCCTAAAAAGCAATTATTGATCAGAAAATCATGTATTAATAACTAGAGCTTTGCTTTGCTTCATATAGTATGATATTGCCACATATATGTATCATTATTTAAAAAGTTTTCAAATCACATTTTGTTTTGCCTCTTTGAGAAATGCATGTGTATACACATATGCGTATACAGGAATATATAAGAAATTTGTATTAAAAATTAAGATTTAAAAAGACACAAATGGGTTATAATACTTGCAAATATCCTAACTCCCTAAAATAACATTTTTTAAACAATGAATTATTTTTGGCACGATAAAGCGTGACGCTTTTGCTAATAAATTTGAGTTATATATATAATAATATTGCGAAGTGTTCGAAATAGTAATTCTGGCGCCCTCTTACAGTTTTGTCTATTCTCTAATTATGTGGAAACACGCCTTAATTAATTCGGTATAAATGCTTGCGTAGCGCGGCGAAGGTTCTCTTTCCCTTTGGGTAGGCCGGTCACGGGTGAGCTCACTCAGCTCACCGATACAGAAAGCGTGCAGCGTGTAAAAGATAAGTAAACCTTTTTCTTAGATATAAGTTCGTGTATGCGTAACAAGGCGAGAGCATTTTAGTTTGTATTCATTATTAGATATATAGTAGACTTGTTCATTTAAAAAACGAAAGCGCGAGAACATTTAATTTGTCGCCAGCACGTGGCACACAGAGCGTATGCGCTGTTGTTAATTTCTTCTATATTTTGCGTTTCAATATATTTCTTTTTGTTGCTATTGCGTGTAATCTTTGCGTAAAATTATATTAAATTTCAACACGAAGGTTTATAATAGTATATTGTCACGAGCTTCTGAACAAAATCAGGGGAAACGAGGCATATCCTTTTTCAGGTTAACGCGCGTACTCATCCGCTGAGAAATTTCAGCTTAAATTATAATGATCTATTTAGAAAACAAAGAAAATCAGTAGCTTGACTCACCAGAACAACTTGTGCTGCTGCTTCTAATTCTCTCAACACTTCCTCTGACATTTCAAATAAAATTTCTTTACTTGGTTAATTCAATTGTTCCTCAAGATCATGGAGGATAGAGAGAAGAACTTTGTTCTTTTCAACTGCACTGGTACTACACTAGTTCTGAACTAGAACTGGCGAGGATAGCGAAAGTTTTCATAGATGCAGAATAGTGCAGGAATACAGATAGGAAGGGAAAGAACGCCATAGTGCAGAAATCAACATAGCGCAGTACATAAATATCAAAACAAATCTCAAATCAAATCAAATCTCTAATTTTTCTCTGTTAATTCATTTATTAATTATTTCGGATTACTTTCTATTATTGTTGGTTTTATGCGTATTTTTTTACTTGCACAATCTCGAGATTTTCTCAACTGATATCTAACTTATTTTTGTATACTTGTACCAGAGGATTCTCACTCCGGTTCAATAAATAAATAAATAAAAGATCTTTTATTTATTAAAAATACGCATAAAACCAACAATAATAGAAAGTAATCCGAAATAATTAATAAATGAATTAACAGAGAAAAATTAGAGATTTGATTTGATTTGAGATTTGTTTTAATATTTATGTACTGCGCCATGTTGATTTCTGCACTGTGGCGTTCTTTCCCTTCCTATCTGTATTCCTGCACTATTCTGCACCTATGAAAACTTTCGCAGCGAAAGTTTCGCTATCCTCGCCAGTTCTAGTTCAAAACTAGTGCAGTACCAGTGCAGCTGAAAAGAACAAACCTCATATTAGGAGGTCATATCAAGCATATATTTTTACGGTCATTCTGAAAGTGTTACGATCGGCCTCCTCTCTATCTTCCATGGAGGTATCTAAGCTTTTCCAACAGTTTCAAGAAATGTTCCTCCTTTTTCTCTCAATTTTCTAGAACAAAAATAAATGAGAAATTGTACTTTACATTTTCGAAGGCGCGTCGGTAAAACAGTACGCGCCGATCGCTGCGAGTCTCGTAAAAGGAATCACGGCTGGCGCCACTATACTGTTTCAGCGGCGTGTATCGTTTTGTGCATTTTAGCGATGCCTGATATACTGCGATATACTGAAATATACGGCATTGGCCAAGTGTGAGTAGTAATTGAGTACTAGAGTGCTCGATATTTTGTAATATTATGCTTTACGATAGCAGAATAGAGATTCTTTTCTGTAGCTGAAGCTGAACTTCCTGCATGATATTTCAATTCTAAATCTCGTTTTCTTCCTTTCAGTGCTCGATCATGTATTTATGTCGGTTTGCGTAGGAAGTATGACATGTAGCCTAGTTCCAAGAAAGGAGATCTCGAGTTTCTTTGTTTTCGTTGTCCCTTCCGTGCTACATCCTTTCCGCCTGTCCCTTTTACCTGTAAACTTGCACATATATCCGTTTTTTCTCTAAACGCAGAAAGTACGTACACAAGAGAATACTCGGACGAACGAATTATCTTGCATTACCGGTTTTGCAAAAAAACGTCTAACGTCCACATACGTATGTGCACTATTTCCTTTCGAATGTAGTTTTGCTGAACGTGTTCGTACGAGAAAAAGGTCTAGCGCCTAGCGCAGATACGAATCGACAAACGCGAGGATAATGCACGACAAGGTTAGCGACATTCTACAATTATTACGCATTATTATGTATTTATTTAGTGCGACTGGGAACGATATATATTTATAAAAATTAGCGAGTTACACGTCTATTCGTGAATTCATGCAAGTTTTTAATTTAACAGGTTATGACAGTATAGCACGTATTTGATCATCAGCGTGAAGTTGATCATTAGGAAATATAAGTTGGTAGCGAGATTGTTAAATCTGTGAAGAGCAGCTGAAGTTGGACCGAATCCTTAATGATCAATATTTTCATCTTCCATCGCTGGAGGAGGTCTAGTTCGCAGAATATACTGGAGTAAAGTACGCAGCGTTGACGGAGCCCCTTGCAAACAGGCTATCATCGTCATGCGAAAGATGCCGTCTGAGATCTTCCTGGGGAATGGTGGTACTCTTCACCGTTCTCTGATGTTCATACTAAAGCTCGGCTGGCAGTCACGATTCCGCCTGCCAGTGCTCCTGGTCATCGTCTTTGTCGCCATGGATTACAGACTACAATTAGAAATTGAATTTGGGAACGACGTAGACCAACATAATCATTTATGATCAAAACGGGACGAGGTGATGTAAACTCATGATGTAAGATTTATATATTTAGCAGACGCAGGGAAATGTCTGGCGGAAACGGGAAAAGATATAAGGTCTTGGAAGATTTCTATATTCAGCAGATGCGGTGAGATATTTAATAGAAAGATTGAATATGAGCTCTTGTAAGACTTATATATTTAACAGAAACGTAGAAGATTGAATGTACTCTCTTCTTATTTAACGTAATAAATTAACAAATATAAAGATATACAAAGATATCTAGCAGAGAAAACATGAGCATGGACTGTATATATCTAATTATATTTAGACTACATATACGTGTTAATTGTTGACGGACATTAGTATAATTGTGTCATACATTTTACAAAATCCTATATATATATATATGATACTGAATATAATATATCGATAATATACGAATTATTTATAAATATAACAGAATTTTTGTCGAGTCAATTATTAATATCTATATTTATTAGACTGTCATAATTAGAGGAACATGTGGCAGTTCCATCTGAATATTATTTAAGAATTTTATCTTATAATATTTATATCATAAACATGTTGTGCACATTGTTCTATAAATTCATAATTTTATTAAAATAGAAATGTTTATAAGAAGAAAGCTGTCAAGAAATATGAGATAGCAAAGGACTATGAAATATACCTTTAAAATAAATTAGAAATATTCGCAATTCTCTAGGAAAATGAATATAATAAATAGTATGACTGAAATATAAATTATGAAAATAGGAGTTAAGAAAGAAATTTTTGACTGTTTATGTATAGTTATGTTTATGTATAGATAATATTTGTTTGTAAACTTTACGAATATTAATTGACTAGTAAAATGCGAAATTAATTTCACAGAAATTTTAATGCATTCACGTATTGTGTGAAAACTGCATGCAAGATAAATCTTGATTAAGATGTAATTTTTCGCGTACGGATATGAGAATTCTTTGTAATAAATTAAATATTTAACAAATGTACTATAAAGAGATTACTTCTGATTTATCTTAGCACATTGTAAATGGCATATATAATATATATGAGATTATATATGAAAAAAACTCTGTGATATATGTATTTCTATGTCTAACAAAAATAATCTCATACATATATATTACAAAAGAAAAAAAAATGTATTTCTTTATTATTTTTAATAAAGCATGCATGAATTATCTATTTGCTACTTTTTAATTTCGAAAACTTACTTTATTTTAGAATTGTTCTTATTTACATTTTGCAACATCTTTTTCTTAAATATATAATTAAAACAATTTTAATTCATTTTTACTACGAAATAAAAAAGCTTGAATATTTTGTTTAATTTACTGATAAAACTATCATTTTTTATGCATGTTTCTCTTATTTTCTAAACAAAAATTTATTATAATTCTGGAAGAATATTTTAAGTGTGTTTGAAAATAAACTTCTTAATTGTAAGTATATAAGAGTATGTAAACCACATATATGTAAAATAGATCAATCTCCTTCTTTTTCTTCCTTTTCTTAAATCTGCTGGTGCAGAAGCGTAGCTGAGAAATTGAATAGAAATTGAGTTTCTCGTAGGTGGTCGGAAAGCCGTAGTAATCCAGTGTGGTCTCTCGGAGGACGCTTCTCCTATCAGGATACGTCCGCTTCATGAAGAAAAAGTAGTACTACGCGCTTTTGCATCCAATTCACCGGTCCGCTTTGGGAACATCTCCTCTTTTTCTTTAACGAAAAAGCGATCGGCGATAAATTTCATTGACGCTTGGTTTACTCATTGTCAGTGTACACGCCTGTGGTGGGGATTCGATTTATATAAGCTTTGCGAATACAAGCTATCGGGTTTTCCTTGCGCAGCGGTCCTGATGGAGGCAAGAATCCTAGGATTTCGCAATGTTCTCGCGATTCTTTTGCTGTTCGCCTGTTTCTGGTTGCAAACCAAAGGCTCGTTTGAACCTGAAAGATTGCGTGAGTGAATTAATAATAATAGTGAACTAAACATATACTAAAAGTGATGCAAAAGTGCTAAAAGAAAATCTAAATTAATTAATTCAAAGAATTTTTGTTAAATCAAAGAGATATGCGAAGAAGATCATAGCACTTAAACTATGTTTATTTGTGTTGTATTTTTCATTTTGATTAAATTGGAGTTTTCTTATTATATGTACTTGAATATTAGCACGGATTTGTTAAATCGTATGGAATAATTAGAGAATGTGATAAAATATATATTGATTATTTTTACAGAACGAAAACTAGCTGCTTTGTATAATATCTTTGACTATGTAAACAAAAGACCCCAACAGATGAACGTAGATCTTACTTACGGTATTACTTTAACCGAGGGTAAGAAACTTTTATATCGAATAAATTAATTTTTATAAATCAAGTTTATTTTTTGTAAAATTTTTATAAATCTTGCCAATTTGAAGTGTCAATTAAATATATTGAATCAAAAGTATTGATAAAAACATTTGGTACAAAAAGATTAGGAGATACTTTCGAAGTACTAAGTTTTAATTTAGATCTTTCAAAGGGTTTTAATTTTAAATCAATTTTATTTTGGTTACAATTTGATTTTATAGAATCTATTTCTTAAAATATACATTTTGATACAAATGTAATTAAAGTTTGATAATTCATATCTCTCTTTGTTGAAACAGCTAATTTGATAGCAACATTTAAACACAAAAATGTGCAATATTTAGAAAAGGAATTCTACAACGCTCTTAAAGAATTAGTTGAATTATCTGATTTAACTCGAAGAAATTTGATGATTAACGTTGTTCCGTGGGACAAAACCGAATTTCTTCGTAAGTAGATATTTGATGCGGGCGTGTAAGATGAACAATAATAAGTTTGCTTGTCTTTATCACATACTTTCGTATATTTGTTTGGATTTATAATGAATTAAGTGGCTGTTTAAATTTTTAAGAAAAAAATAGCAAAATATAAAGAATTGTAATAAAATGTGAAAGATCATATCTGAAGAATGTTTAAAATTCTCGAAAATATCTGTCACATTTCAGCATGAAAAATTTATGATTTTTATGATTTTTATATTATATGAGTATTATGAATTTTCTATTTTTCAATTTCGGAATATGAAATTAACAACTTGATAAATTCCAAGAATTATTAAGGAATTAAAAAAGTCTGAAATAATCATTTTTCTGTTACTTCCCACGTAGCACAACAGCACCTGAAAAGTGCTTTGAAAGCGCTACTGCGGGTGCATGAATTCAGCGCTTTTTTTAGCGCTTTAAAAGCATATTAGCGCTAAGCGCTATCAAAATCCACTAGAAAAAGCATTTTATAAGCGCGTAAGACCGGCGCAGGAAAAATGCAGTTTTATAGCGCTCAAAGCGCGCTCAAAATCCGTTTAAAAAACCCATTATAAGCACTTTATAAGCGCGTAGATTAATACTCAGACAGCACACAGATATCCGAAAGACATCCATAAGATATTCTTCAAAGATATTGAAGAATGAAAATACTACCAGTAAAATCGTTTTGTAAATGTCGCGTGAACTGATATCAGTGATGGGGCGCTGGGATCGGGAAGGGAAACCGCTGTGCACGGCGTCGACTTATTTCAGCATCGGCATTCAAAAGAAGAGAAGAAGAAAAGAATGCTAGATCGGTTTTGCGGATGGTTATTTGTAAGGTGATAACGCAAATGTTGCTTGCGAGAACGTCACGCCTGGCCTGGCCATCTATCGGTCGCTTGGTGAATCAGAGGTGGGAAACGGGAAGGCGATTTCACTCTAAGTTAGAATGAAGAATAGCATATGGATATACAAACATATCCATTTTGGGATAGTCTTACAATGTTCACAAATGTATATCCTATGGATATCTGTATAAGGTTCATGGATATCCCGACAAAAAATGGACATAAAACGGATGTCCATAGAATATCCTGTGCTGTCTGGATATAGTGAGAGAAAAGTTATTGAAATAAATAGTCATGAAATAATACACAATATTATGTATTTTAATATATACTTATTTTAATGCATTGCATTTCCACAGCAATTTTAGAAGATGCATTCTCAACAGCGCTTTCAAAGCGCTTTGCACGCGCTGCTGTGCTACGTGCGCTTTCAAAGTGCTTTTTATGCACGTGATTAACGCAAGTGTTTTTAAGTGTTTTTCAGAGTGAATTACATGTTTTCAAGTAACGTTTTAGTCTTAGAAATAATTTTTAGCACACTGTGAATCGAAATCCATCAAAATATCCACCTGCCAAAAAAGTGCGTAACTGACAGCGGTTTTGGGAGGTGCATTCTCAATAGCGCTTTCAAAGCGCTTTGCACACGCTGCTGTGCTACGTGGGTTGAACACATATTGCTTGAAATATCTCATTTACTTCATGTTAATGTGACTTATCATATATTAATAAATATATATCGATCAAGTTTTGCGAGATACAAAGTTTTACAGTGCAATCAACTTTAAATTATCCCAATTTGTGGATAAGACCTATATCATGGACAAGAATTTCTTCAGAAATGCGACCTATTCCAAACCAGAGATTGAACTATTCAGAAATTGTTGCATCGTTATGGCATGGAACGCCTAACGGCAGAGAAAGTGACGCATGCTTACTTGAAATTATGCATAGTAGTTTGAATGGAACATGTCAAGTTCCTCAGATTTGCATCGAAATGTTGACTAGAGATGATGATACTACAGGATATCCTCTCACTCATAGATTGCTTATCATTCAAATGGTTAAAGCGGTGAGTTAAAGTGATAAGAAATCCGTATCGATTTTGTAGAAGATTTTATTTGGCAAACGAGAAAAAAGTTGTTTTGTACGTATTTATATATACTTACACTTTTCAATTTCAATTAATAAAAGAAATTAATTCATACACGATTAATTTTTTAGTTTAGATTACGAGAAACTAATGCGGCATTGTTTTCTTACTTGATACCTACATACTGTGCCAGGATTCTTCAAGATCTCGTCAATCTTGAAGCATGGAACTTTCCAAATCCATCCCAAGATCTTATGACTCAGCAAAGTACACGAATGTGCAATTAAAATATTATATATAGAAAATAAAATGATGCACGACAAGTTCTTCTTTTTTATCTTTACAGTCCTTTTATGCGGTATAGAAGGTTATTCCGAATTCGTCAATAAACGCTATGAAGATTTAATATTAAGTTGGCCTCACTCAAGCGGCTGCTTTAGCTCATTCACAAAGTAATTGTTTGTACATCATAAATATATTTTTATTGACACATATATCTACTTAAATTATATAATTATTTAATATAATTATTATTATTATATCATATATAGCTATATTAAAATTATTACATAACTATATGTTATAATAAATTATACATATGTACTTAACTTTTCGTTTAGAATGCATAATAGTATAATTAATTTAACGTACTAAT
This sequence comes from Ooceraea biroi, assembly GCF_003672135.1. Taxonomy (NCBI): domain Eukaryota; kingdom Metazoa; phylum Arthropoda; class Insecta; order Hymenoptera; family Formicidae; genus Ooceraea; species Ooceraea biroi. Next base: position 9,112,326 of record NC_039506.1, read on the forward strand.
TTCATAAAAATATATTTACGAAATGTAACAAAAATCGTGAAATGAAGATTAAATGTTTCAGGTCTCTTGAAAAGCACAAAGTTGCTCGACGATCAACAAGACTAACCGATTTTGGGTGCGACAGTCATATGACAGGCCTTGCTGCTGCGAGTCTTTCCATATTTGTTCGAGAAAATATTGAAAATGCATTCAGCCAGTCTTAAACTTTTTCTGCTTTTATAGTATTTAAAAAATTTAATTTTCTTTGTTAATGCTAATTTTGATTTATTGGGCGATTTATTGGATTTACTATTAAAACAATCTCAAATTTATGATAAAAGTATGACATTAATCGAAAAGCAATTCATATCTGATAATAATAATAGTAAAGACAGAAGATTATTATAAGACTGGAAAAAATATAAGAGTTACAAATTGTAGTACTAAAGAAAAATCATAATAAAACATCAAGCATAAAGGCAAACTTTTATAATGTTTCTTATAATTACCGAAATATGTTTCACAGATTGCATAATTTGTTACATGTACCCATTCTCTTTAAAAAAATAAAGAAAGTGAATTATTTGAATATAAAGTAATCTATTAAGTCTAAATTATTAATTTCTTATCACTAATATACATAAATGATTTAAGAATGGCAGTATCTTTCTCGAAATCATATTTATCTTATAAAATATAACTTATAAACTATTGCTAATCGATACTTGTTTAGTCCATCAATTATTTATATTTTTTTAGTCATGTATAAATACAACAGAGATGTAATAGTCACTATCATTTGGTATATAAATAATAATGTGCGAAAAGCATGTTCTGATTAATTAATTAATATATTATATTGCATATATTAATGCATGCGAAATACTTTTTCAGATTCTCGTTATTTAAAAGTGAACATCTTTGAAATTACAAACATATTTATTCGTTCGATCAATTAAAGATTTAATATGATAGTAATAAATCATATTTATACAACAAGAAGAGATAGAATATTAATAATAATAAATACTTCTTAAAATCTAGGTTTACTTGTACTTTATATACTCACTTTATGTGGATTATGAGATGTTGCGAAACATCCAGTCATGTATAAATCGAAAAATATTCTGCTTTGGTGCAAATACAAATTATGGTGGAATATCTTCGTATAACGTATTACGGAGACATATAAATATTATGTACATATTATGTAAAGACTTAAGGTGTGCGAAAATATATTCTTATTTCATTACTTCATCTTGCATGATTTATCACACAATAAATTATAATCGTAGAAAATCAGTTTTAGTCAGTGAGTCAATAGGACATATTTTTTTATTTTTTCACTCAATATTCGATCGTGTCTACTTAATCGCATTTAATCTTACTCTCATGGTCGCCGATAATTGTACGGTTTTCCATAGGGTCCCATTCTTCCGCTCATCTTCTCGATCTTCAGCTGATGGAAATAACTATATACCACCAGCCACATGTACGTGTAAAACACTGTAAAAAGTAAAATAATTTAAAGCAATTTTAATTTTTCTACCTCTGAATTTTTGATTTGAATAAATCGAAAATTAATTTGTACTATTACCTTATAATTGAAGATACGAAATTTTTATAATTAAAATTGATCTAAATGGTTTTACTATTAATACATCGAATTTTCTAAAATCTATGTTTGTATTGTAATCAATTTGCGCAAGAAAAAATGCTTTTAAAAAACATTTTTCCTGAATAATTTCTGAATATTTCTAGTTCTATTTCTAGTTGAGCAACGACAATTTCGCTAAAAGTCTACGGTTGCGTTACTTAAACACGATTGACGTTAAATGCTCACCAACAGCCATTAGACCGAGGATGAGCCAAAGAACACCGTTTATGACTTCGTGGTGTATGAAGAACATAATTGCCGTATAAAGAACGCTCACAAGAAGGGCAACGGCTAGCATAATACCCAGAACAACCCATGGAAGCATCATAAAGGTATTTTTCTGCAAATAAAAATCGATTAAGATTATAATCGATTAAACAAAAAAATTTTAAATTAAAATAAAATTAAAATTCTTTTCTTATAAGAAATTTTAAGTTTTCTAATAATTTTATATATTTTATATGTTTTATTATATCTTATAGCATATGATATATTTAATCTTTTTTAATTTGAATATTCTGCGACATTTTGTCTTCGCATGTCCTACCCTTATAACGCCGACTAAGAGCAGGGTGGAGATTAGAATGGTCATACAGAGGTTGATTGCGAAGATTATCTTCACGGCTGTTTTGTCTAGGACATCGACAATTATTGTTTTCCATTCTACATTTGCCGTAAAGATCAGGATTAGAGCAATCATGGCGAGTATCTGTAGCAAGCAACAACAACTTTTTGTAGTATCAAGTGACGTAGGTAACTCATAAAATGCAAAATTGATCGATTACTTACGATTCCGCATACTCCACTGAAAATTGTCCCCGTTTTCAGGGAACAACATCTGCAACACGTTGTCAGCTGCATTCTTGAAAAGAAAAAGGAATAATAACGTAATTATCGAGAACAAAAAAAAACAGAATACAATTCATGAATATTTATTGCAATAAGTATATTGCAATTATTTGTTTATTGCAATAACTGTAATCTCATTTTATGTAATTGCTTATTAATTTTTGCACTAACATTTGTCTTGATTCAAGGAAAGTAGAAAAGCCACATTATCTACTAATAAAAAAATTAAAATAATTAACAAATTGAAAAATGATTACGATTGTGCAATTTGTCCATAGAAACATTAAAATGGAGAAGGATGGAAACAAGAATTTTGTTTAGAATAGCAGTACATTAGCTTATGCTTTGCAAGATTGACTAATCGAGGTAAATTCGAATGCGATTTACATAATTCCAACGTAGATCCACCACACCAGACATCTCATCTATTAATTCCGAATGATGATGTAGCGAGTTACGAAATATTGGGCGATGATACGATTGAGATTCTATTTTAACGCAATACACACATCGCGTGCAAAGTTAATTTCTGTTACATTGAGAATAGGGGAAATTTGGGTCATTGGCATGTGCCGCAGAGCACTTGTATCTATTTTAGACGTTTGAGCGAGTTGAGCTCGCCGTTGCTGACCTTTCTTTCGACGTTTATTATTTCTCCAGCACTTATAGGGAACGACATCCGGCGGAAAATAGATATATTTATATACAACAAATGTATATGTTACATGTTATATACCGGAAATTTGACCGAAGTTTGAAAGAAACGAGTGAAAGTTGTAAAGTGGCGACAGAATAATGTCTGAATAAAACAAAAAATTTGAATAAGTGTTCACAAGGAATCAAGAGAAAGAAATTACATGGACATAATATAATATCTTTCCAACATCATGTATTGCAAACATAATGTAATTTAGAAACAACTCTGTAAAAACTAATTAAATTTAAGCTTTTTGTCAAGATATTAAATCAATTTTGTTCATTGTACTTATTATATATTACACAAATTGTGATCTGTTTTTACTCTTTTTCTCCATTTCTTATCACGCTGAAAACTATAAAAATTTTTGAACGTTGAATCACTCTACTGAAAAACTGGACATGTCGGCGTAGGCGTAGGCCTACGCACGTATTTGGTCAGTATTGGTTCCTGCGTGCGATCGTGCACGATTAAAGGTCCGGCTATCTCTTGCATTCGTCTCATGAGATCGGCTAAAGAGCAAGATCACTGCGGAATCGTGTACTATGGCCGCGAGAACGCCGACGAAGTTTGCTCGAGGTCTTCTGAGCCCCATAAGGAAACGTGTCTCACGGTCCTACACCGTTCTCGTGGTCTCTCTCGTTTGCTTCGCGCAAAAAGCTACCACGTCAACATCATACATGATGACCAGCCGATTAAGATTACCTTGTAGTTCACGATATATACCGGTGTCCGTACTTGACCGACACTTGAACTCGAAAAAAGTTGAATATGTATTACAAGGGCCTTCAATGTTTATCTTGGTTTCATTTTGATTTTATAAATCAGACAGAAGAATAATTCGACGACGCAAGTGGTCCTTAAATGTTCTAAGTGATGAAGCAGATTCATCAAATGGTGTGAAAAATTGTATCAATTAAAAAGACGAGTAGAGAATTGGTAGGAACAATTAATTGATATAAAATAATACCTAGCTCTAATCGAAAAATATTGTTTAATGCTAGACATAATTTTATATAATGTTATAACAGTAGCAGAATTTAATATGCATTTTATAAGTGAGCAAACTTTATCAAACCAAACCGGTTTTGTTGACAAAAAGTCGTGTCGCGTTAAAACGTTAAGCATAGATCTTCTCATTCCTGATTCCATAATTAGCGATGATTAATTTAGATATTGACGACCTCTGACATTTTGTTGCAAAACACATGATTATCGAGGAATTTTCATCGAAGTCTTTAGAAGAAAATAAAAATCTTGTATCGCGTATGTTCTGTGTATATATAAATTCTGAAATTATAATACAATTATTAATTATTTAATATCTGTGTCACGTAAAATTATTACTTATATCTATGTTATAATTTGATGTATAATTAATATACAATATATATTTTACAATATATATAATTCAAATATTGGTTTTTCAAAAGAATCTATAATTTAGAATATATAATTCATAAATTTCATTATAATCATGATTTACAAATTGCAATCATTTAATTGTTTCTCTTTATAAAGAAAGAATAATATTACTGTGTATATTGCTTATAGATGCATCCCGGAAAGGCGCACTATGAAATGCATGATCCGACACGCGCAAAAAAAGATTGCATCACCGCACAAGAGATCACTGTGAAGCTATGAAGTAATCCTTTTCGACAAGAAAGCGAACGCTGTAAACGCATTATTATAGTCTGCTTCTTCTGTACTTGCAGTTAATAAAAATAGCATAATCATCTGTGTGTATATATGTATGTGAACAAAATTTATTATTAGTTTTTTTCGGAATTTTAATATATTACTTTCTTACATTTTACGAACATTTAATATTTTGAGATTTATTTTATTTTATTACGATAATAAATGATAAATATTTTATTTTATTTACGATAATAAATGAGAATATAAAAATTGATATTTTATGTTACCAATTCTGTCTCACATTTTTGAATGTACAACGTACGTAGTGAAGACGTTAAACGTTTACTATTTTCTTTGTCTGTACTGTTTCCAGATAAAGTAAATATTCTATACGTCTGGCAAAGATAAAAAATTCTTGCAAGAAACAACACTGCGAAATCGACGTGATCAAGTGCGTTTGGCGTGTCGCACACGGAATTGATGTTAAATTTAGGCGGTGAGTAAGACACACACATAAAAACACTGGTTAAAAATACATTCGATAGGTTCGTCAAATGAGGTAATATCGGTTTTCTTTACCTGGATGTAAGCGATTAATCAGACACGCAAGAAAAAGGGATGGCGCCCCGTAAAGATATTCGCATGCGCACCAATCGATACTCAATTAATACAAGAAAAGGGTGCGGTCTTAGGAGAAGCAAAAGAACGGAGACGATCGATATAGTACGGGAACCCAAGTTAGGTCATCAAATTATTAGAGCTTCGCGGAATTGTCTTGTTAATCAATAGCCTCGAACGTCTTGTAAAAGTAGTTTAATTTTCAGTCTCCGGATCAGAATTTTCTTCTCAATTAACATTGCGCTTTTCTTGTCAGTTTTGCACTTTGTTTTAAATTTGTTCATCTAACTTATAATATGATCACGTAACTTTATCAATAATCTGTAACATTAATTAAATCAGTCAAAGAATTGGTTGTTGTATATATGTAAGATATATTTTTATATTTAGATATATATTTTATGTTTGTCTTTTGTAAGTTTTATTCAGTCAAGAAGGTGTTGTCATATACGCTAATAGTTGCAAATGCGGATGAATTAGTTTTGCAAATTTCACGAGTGTTCAGAAGTCAGGGCTGCCGCCAATTGGGCCAATAAGTCATCGCGATTGCACAAAACGCACAAAAGCAGTCTCGCGTCAGTGTTTACGAATGCCAATGCCAAGTAATTTTCAAGTAGTATGAAAACGCACCGTCTTGATCCACGTGACACGTTAGACGTATATTTACGAGGCGCGTGTACCTTATTTTTACACTTCAGTCACGATCAACGCGCGGCCTCCTTTTACTACTCAAACGCGGTTTCTTGCCAATTGTACGAATGTCACGAAGTATACTTCGATCATTCTGTCGTGCCCGAAGAACGTTTCTTCTTCGCGATACATTCACGATCTTTTTTTATTTAATCAGGATATATCCCTCATTCTCTCAAGTTAGTAAGAGTTGCAATTACAATAAATTACATCAAATAATTACGTTATCAAATTAAAGTTGCAATTACAATGAATTACATCAAATCAAAATAACGTTCAAACGATTTGGAAAAATACGCGCGAGTAAAATCGATTTCTTCACGTAAAGGTGACCAGTGCATAATGCCGTCACGACGATCGCTAACTATTACAGCACTGCAAAATGCTACGAAGTAACAATCGGTTACATCACCAACCGAGCCAGCTTGTTTACGTGTCACGTTTGCATTTTGCCTCCGTCATCGACGGTTTAACATTCAAGAAATCATCCGAATTCGCGATCTCTCTGATCCAGCTCGACGATGGACGCAGCCACGCGTGCGCGCGTGCACGAATGCGCGCGCGAGAGAGAGGATGTCGCCGATGTCAAAGGTAGCAAAGGTAGTGGAAGACATTCGCATTGTCGTGCGCGATCAAGAGCGGGTACTCACTTTTTCTCGGTGCGCGTGACTCTTCGCCCTTTTCCCGAGATCAATCACGCGGATGCGATCACCGATCCGATCCGATCCGGACGGGAGATCCGGAATTCCGCGCGCGGAAGAGGCGCGACGCGATGCGCGGACGAGACGGGACGCGAGGAAATCGCACGCACGGGTCCAGCTCGCGCGAGTTCCGCTCGCAATAGGAGATGACCAGAAACTGTGCCAAGAACAGTACGCGGCCGCCGCGCCAAACCGCGATGGTGTACACCTACGAGGCGTACACCTACACCGGTACCAACACCGGCAGAGCCTGCACGTGTGCCGCGTGTGTACACGTGTATATGTACGTGTGCGCGGCTTGTGTGCGCTACCGCGACTTATGCGAACGGCATATATCGCGCGCGCGGAGAGCAAGAGGAGAGCGGGACTCTCGGAGGTCGCGATCGCGCTTTTTGTATGAATCGTTTGTGAGATCTCGCGCGAGCGCCGCTGCCAAGGGAGCGGAGTATTAAATGCTCCGTTCGCCAGCTTCATCGGCGAATCCTCTGATCTCCGGCGTCGCTGCTCCTCGGACGTCGCGTCGCGGCGCAGCTCGCACGGGAAAGTCCGCGTTCCGCGTCGCGGACGCGCAACTTTTCCTCACGTCGCGTTTACATCCGCGCGTTTGCTTCCCGGACACGGTCGTTAACTCGGAAGCGTCTGGTGTTCGTTTATGGTATCTCTTGGAAATAAAGAAAAAAAAAATAAATAAATGAAAAAGGAATTCTTATATATTCAGTTCTCCAGTGATACGTTCATTTACGAATACGGCCGCCGAGCGCATTTTTCGATGGTATTATTAGATACTATCAGTAAACGCGTACATGTATAGCGCACGTGCGAAAGCGGAACTTGTAACTTGTAACGTTCGTATTGGAACTAATAATAATAATTGCAATAATTGGATCCAGTTTAGCGTAGCCTATCTGCGATAGAAATACTTGCTGTATTTGATCGAGAACCATAATTTGCCGCAATTTTGCAGAGTAGTTGTGAAAAACGTAAGGAAAAGATAATGTTTCGAGAATTATAGACTTCGGAAATTGGAATTTTGTATTTTTCTAAAGATACTATAAAATATATATAATATATAAGAAATGGAAAAGTAGGATTTAAGAAAAATGCGTTTCCAAAAAATAAAACTTAAAAAATAGCAAGTAACAAGAGTAAACATACATATATATTTTCTGTTCCATTAATATTTTATATTCTTCTTATTTTTCTCTTGTTATTGCTTTTGTGAGAATTTTCTTGAATTAAACTTGAATTAAATAATTTAGATCCATAAGTTATTTTTTAGAGATCTTGAGGAACCTTTTGATGCAGGAACGTTAGAATAGTTGCAGGGTTTTAGGCGCAAGTTATACAATATACGGAACATGAAACTCTTCTCCTTTTGCAAATAATTCAAAGTTCCTTGTTTATTTTCAAGTATATCAAAACCACGATAAACATATATTTAGATCGTTAAGTGAAAATTTTTATATTTATTCGCAATATTGAGAAATGATTATACAATACGTTATTTTGTAGTGAGATGCACATGGTTTATTATAAATCAGAATTGTATAATGAATGGCTGCTCTGCGTGCTAATTACATTAAAATAAAGAAAACAAAGCATCGAAACGTTAACGTTTATCGATAGCGGGCGAACTCGCGCAGTTGTTCTGTCTGCTTAACCTGTCGGGTTAAGTAGACTATTTTTATAATATATAAAAATTTTTGCTAAATTAGACTCAAAATTAATGTGTTCAACTTGAGGATGATTGAAAGATAAGCTGAATGATAAATTAATTTCGTATTTCTGGTTACACGATGTCTACTGGATATCCATTCCTTGAGATACAAATATTGACAATAAATGTCTTGGGCTTGGTAAGTACGTCAATAATATATTTTTTACTTGTCGAGGTTATCAGCACCTTGTGTAAAGTTTAAATTAAAGTTCGTCAAAAATGTGCGCTTTAATAATTTTGAATTTATAAATCGTGAAGGTTATTTCAACTTTAATTTAAACTAAACCGTTATGTATATTAATTATAAATTTTATATATTGTTTATATATATATATATAAATTCTAAATAGAGCTTTTTGCGTGAAATCCTATGAATTGTAATTACGAATTTAACGTATTGTCCACGTATTGAAATCTCAACACTTGACCCATTTAAATTAAGTGTGTTGCATCACTTTATCAAGACCTGCAGTTTTTTGAAGTGGAGTTTGTTCAAGTGGGACCAGCAGCTAGAGAAAATCTGGAACTTGTCAGTTTCGCAATCCAATGAATCAGTCGTGAAGAATATCGACTGGCTCAAGAGAAGTTAGTGCTCCATATGTACATGTTCGATATAATTCTCTTTATTTTATTTATTAATTTTATAAGAGCATTTCTAAAATATTAAAAATAAAAATTAGTTGGTTATGGACTGGATTAAAACAAATTAATATTTTATTAATATTCTAATATTCTATCATATAATAATTAATATTCTATTATATATGTTTTTAGTGTAAATATATTTCTGCGTCGTTAAAAATGAAAATTAGATTGATAAAGGTATCTTTCTAGCTTTATCGTGGATTGTCACGGCACGGCTTATCATCGATCGTGTCTTATTGCTTGCGTATCTGGCCAATATTTTAACGCTATTAATACGAAGGTGGCAGGACTTGCTCATACTTTGGATGGCCCTCAGTTTCTTCAAAGATATTGTTTTAGAAATCGTTGTTATTATCACTACTTTCTTACTGTGGCACGAGGATAATGTTTCAACGCCGCTTCTAATCGAGTTTATTGCAGAGAAAACAATACGGCTTGGTAAGTAAGTGGAAATAAAATTAATCAAGATGAGATGAAAGCGTTGTTATAATATGACCAAAGAAAACTTTTTTTCTCTATTTTATGTGCCTTATTATTACAAATTATTATTTTATGAATTAATGTTTATGCAAGGTAATATAATATAAATTATGTTTATATATTCTAATATTAAATAAAACTATCCCTATATTCTACTGTTTTCATTTAATAGTACGTAACGGAATCATCTTGCTTCTTTTCGGACTTTTTTGCGTTACTTTGGCAAAATATTACTTTAATTTATCTTTCATTATTACGATCTGATTTTCTATTGTAATTTTAATTTTATTATATATTTATATTACAATTTCACGATAGGCTTGCGCGAGAAATTCTAGCGTTGCTTATTATTGCTGGAAATTCTAGTGTTGAGCAACGTTGAGTTCTGCGAAAGAAACGTTAATTATTCTAGGTGTCTTGATCTACCAATGGTGTACGGCTGTAAAGTGGTACATGCAGCTACGAAGAGCGGCAAAATTCCGTAAATTCACAATAATTGCACGGAGGAGTATTGCAAGCATCATTCGTGTTCCCGGCAGAATCAGTCATTCTTTGGAAGACGTGTGTCTAGATGCTTCAATAGTCAGGCGGAGCATATATATCGATGTACGAACTTCAAAATCTCTGACGACTCTGATCATCAATGACAGCCGTGACACGAGCGACACGAATGATTACGATTCGATCGAAAATGATTTGAGCGTGGCTGAGAAATCTATGAGGATACTTAGCATAACCGCAGAAGATGTGATGGATGCACGTGCCAGAATACAAGAACGATCCTATTGGAGTGAACAAGATGCAACAGCAAAAACATCCGAAGCGATGGAGGAAGTATTGGCTGAGCATTCTTTGGAAAAGGACGAAAAAGAGATGGATGCTTCCGCGATAAATGAATCAACTGCGACAAATTATGTAAAAGATATTATGGATTACACCTTGAGAAAGGAGGATATTCTACAATTTCCTTTAATAGCGAAAGAGTTAAAGAAAGAAGATAGCAAGACCGTTTCGGACGCTAGAAAGAAAGAAGCTTTAACTAAAAAACAGAAAGAGGAAATTTCATCGATAAAAATTAAAAAAATTGTGGTAGATGAGGGAGGAAGCTACGCGGAGTCAGCGTATCCCTCTGATTCTCACACAGCAACGAAAATCAAGGACGAAGAGTCGAAAAAATTGGCGAAGATGCAATGTTCTTCGAGCAAAGATGCGAGAGAAATAACAACTAAATCAAGTGCTTCTCTGGTAAAGTTAAAAGCAAGGCCAGAATTAGAAGAGAAGCATTGCTGTATCTCCAAAAGCACCGAAGAGGAACGAATCGATCAAGTCGATCAGAGAAGGTACATTTGTCAAAACAAAACAAAATTAATGTCAGTTGATTCAAGCGAAAGTAATAAAGAATGCTTTAAGAGTCCGGAATCGTCATCATGTCATCATGAAAAAAATGTACGATCAATCGATATCGATAATAAAATTATTGAGCATGATGTTGGTAAAAGACAATTTGTATCTTTTATGCCTGACATCATGCCTAACGTCGACACACAGAAAGACAAGTTTCATGAATACAGTTTTGCTTTCAGGTATTCTAAGTACCGTTTGATGAAACAAATTCAAAAATTCGAAGCATCTTCGGAGAGGAGCAAGGAACTGGTTACTTGGGGAAGTATGTCCTTAGCGCAAACTGCGCATCCTTCGGGATACGAAAGAAACGCCATCGCGATTGGTAAGTCGCCCGCTGGCCAGAAGCACGTTCAAACTGAAACTTTTGATGATTCATGTGACTCTCTGAGGATGCTACATAGATTACGACATATTACACAAACGCAGGGTGGGCGATCATCCAATTTGCGTTCTGTTTATAACGTAACATCATTCAAAACAAACGCAGAACACGAGAAAATGATACACTTGCGAACTCTGAAAGCTTTCAACAATCGAGCTTTGCTTGAAAGGGGAGGAGATGCGAAAGCATGCAAAAAGCACGATTTTTCGCAGAATCACATATCGATTGAAGATCGCAAAGCGGCAGAACTGAGAGCTTTAAAAGCTTATAATAAGCTTACTTTAATGAAGGATAAGAAAAAACTAGAGATGAGAAGGAAGCGCGACTCATCGTTGATCAACCAGCGATCAACGAAGGAACCTGAAGCCTTACTGATGAAATCTTTAAGACCCTATAATGATCTTGCTCTATTGGAAGATCGAAAAGAGATGGAAACAAAAAGAGGAGACAATTTGTTGTTGAATTGCAAAGGATCGAGCGAAGAAGCGAGTGCTTTGGGAACTCACAACGAGCTTACATTATCGGAAGACAGAAGAGAGCCGAAGATTAGAAGAAAATACAACTTATCAAAACACGAAACATCAGCAAAGTACGAGGAAAGTATTGAAACTCCAACAAGTACCTCTGATCACTTTTCGGAAGCTAATTACGAAGAAACTACTTCTTCAGTGGAAAGATCACGGCAGATCACAAGCAGCAACTTCGATATGAACAACCGTGGCGCGAGGCACGCGCATATGTCGCTGAACCTCAGGGAGATCACGAGGAACATCGAGTGGACCCTTCATCCGACATCTCAAGGAATCATTCTGACTAACAAGAACCTGCACAGTGACTTCTTGGAGAACGGCAGATTCCGCGATATCCAACAACGCGATATCGTCGACGATGATACCGCCAACGCGTTGCATGGCGCTTTCTTCTATAAATCTGAGATTACGAGGATCTTCCGCGCAGTGCAACTGAGGATCAGCGAGCCCTCCTTTCCGAGCTTGTCGATGTCCCGGCGGGAGGATTTCGATACCGAGTTCGTTTGCCGAGTGCACAATGAGATGGCCATGCTGTATCAGGACTCGTTGGCTAACTTCAATCTTGAACGGCTGATAGCGAGTCGCAACGATTTCGGAAGCACGTTGCTGCCTGACAGTACTAATGACAATCGCGTTTCCAACCGGGAGAATAATCGTGACCTGTGCATGTTATTCATCGATCGGCAACAGGTCGGAAGCGAGTCGGATACCGTAATCACCGAGAATTCAGCAACGGAGTCCTGGGAAGACGCGCGTTCGAGCACCGCAGATGTTCACACGACGAGGGCAACGAACGATGATCTGCCGCTTCAACTTATTGTTAATGTATTACGGAACTTTGGCGCTGAAGTGTCGGAGGGAAGCATACACGTTGCATCATCAATCGAACATCTGGAAGAACACGGAAATGTAAGTAATAGAAGTTCAGATGAGAGTTTTGAAGCTAACAAGTATGGTATGTTCGATGATAAACGAGCTCTGAACATGAGCAATAATTGTTCGGACGATGAAGATGTGTCATCTATTAATTCCTCAGATATTCCTAAGTCACAGGATGAAAAATATTTAAGTACAATTGATATTAACGTTGAAAAAAAGATATACGAGAGAGATACTTCTCTTGAAAATAGTAATATAACTTTGCAATTGCCGAATTATAATAATAATGATTACTTTGAATTCGGCACATTGACTAATATAACTGAGAAGAGCAGCTGCTCTCTTCAGAATTCTTCACAATTATCTTTACCTGGTCCATCATTATCTGAATCAGCTAATTATTGTGCATCAAGATCGAATGATGAGGAGCTGCAAAAATTGATAGAGCTTCCTGGTAACGAAGTTACGTTAGAAAATGAAGAAGAAACAAAGTTGATATTAAACAGAGCAAATGGCAATACAATTTCACAATTTCAGAGTGCTGAAACTTTACAATTAAAAATTATAGAGCAAGGTAATGAGGAAAGTCACGATGAAACTAATGATGTGTATGAAATAGCAACTGATTTTACGACAGATCAGCTTTCCAAGATAAATTCAAATGAAAATCTAGTGCAGCAAAACGATAGTTTCGATTCCACGTACGAGAGAAATAACGGCTCAGAAACTCCTGTTTCATTAGAAGATGGCAGTTTACTGGAAGAGTTTTCAAATGATACTGTGTCGCCGAGAACGGTCTCAAATGCTTCTGTTAGAATTTCTGCATAATTTTTTGAAGAGAATAATAAAATTAATTCACTTATTTATACACATTCAAATTCTGCATGATATTTATCACATACATTGATATTGTGACATAAAAAATAGTCTATTTAATATAATAAATAATTATAAACATCTGTTATATATAATGCAAGTGAAGAACAAAGATATTACATTATAAAATTATAAATTTCGTTAATTTGCAACTTTTTGTTATTATACAAAAGTTTTGAAGATTGTTCTGCTTATATTTAAAGTACGATATTTTGCATTTTTTAACGTAAAAACGTCTTTATTAAATTGTCTAAATCATTATTTATCACATTTTATAATTGATAATAACGAAGAATATAATAAATACATAAAATTCTGAAAAGGCAGTTTTCTTGGAGAGTTCAATGTGCGATAGTTTTAATGATGGAGATTTCAATGCTGAAACTTTAAAATAAAATAAAAGAACTGTGTTATACGAGATATTTTTAATTTCAATTATTTCCTTGAAGAAACTCTTTATTTTCTACGTGTAAGTAACATATGTTTTTATACAATTTAAACTTGTTATTTATAATCTACTTTTTAATTACATAAGTTTATAACTTGTTTAATTAATAATCGCTTTTGTCAAAATAAGCACTGGACTTTATCTCTATTTTATTAAATATTTTAGATAGTGTGTGAATACTTTGAGCTTATTGTATTCTTCTCTAACTCGTCTTAGAGTATTGTTCTATCATTTGGTCTTTTTATCATGGCAATCAATGCACTTTGGTTGAGCAAATACATCATATAGACTAAATTGCTGAGAGATTTTAGAAAGAAGGGAATTCTTAAAGTGAGAGAGAAAGAGAGAGAAAGAGATATCTCTTTTTTCTGGTTAAGCATCTTAATCATTTTATGTGCTTGCCAAGATTTTGTTTGGAGCTGGTTAAATGAAACATTCTTTTTGGAATTTTACTATGGTGTTCTGTTTTTGTCTATAGAGTTATAATGAATATTTCAGTGCTATTCTAACTGCATTGATAAATTATTAATTATTGATTTACTTAATTTTCCATATAAAACGCTTTTTACGTTTAAACATTTAGTTTTTGTAAATATCTTATTTATTAATTTATGTGATTTTGTGATTTTTCTATGTTATTATTTTTCTCTTTTATATTATTTTTAAGTATACTCACATTGTAATAAAAGATGATCTTTTCTGTTAGATTGAAGACTAAGAAATTAAGACATATTTTGATATTGATTGAAATTATCTAGTTAATAATCGAATCTTAATTTAAAACGTAAATTGAGTCCTCAGCAAGTGTCGTCGAGGCCAGGATCCGAATCAGGAACTACGTAATTAGGATCGCAGACGGTATTCTTGACCGCCTCCTTTACATCCGCCTTAAATACCCTGTAATTAATGCTTCCGCTGTTTACGGTACCATACAAGTACATTGGTAAACGATTCGAGATCAGCCACACACTTTGATCTGCTTCGTGGTCCACTCGAATGTCATTCGGAAACACTAAAGACACATTGCTGGTTCCAATCACTCCGAAATTCTGTGGTATGTATTCCTTTCTGGTGTCCCAGCACCAGACAGAGTCCCTGGTGACCATATTGAAGAACATAACACCGTTCCTATCGATGGCGGAGCCCGAAGAATGGCCGTAATCCTTGGCCCTGGGTCTTCCCACGGGCGTGAATTTCTCCGTGCTTTGCTCTGCGGTCCTCTTGTTCTTGAAAACCGACGCGGACACGGCGAACTCGCGGAAGCTGGACATCGGATGGAAGAACAACGTTCGGTCACCATAAGCGTCCTTGGGGCTGAGCGCTATCCCGAATATCCCGTCGGTCCATTGAAACTTTATACCGTGCAGCTCGTATCTGGATGCCAAGGGATCAGGATAGAAGAAGTGATGCTCTATCCTGTACGTGGAGTCCTTGAAGAAATCGTACACCACGATACCGTATCGCCAGACGTCGATCAGGTATGCTACCGCGGAGCCGCAGTCATGGTTTCTGATATCCACCGCGATGTTAATGTAGAGGGAATCCTGTTTGATTTGCTCGTCCGGCAAAGTATATTTCCTGATGAGAGTATCTGTGCGTAAATCGAAGATAAATATGGCGGGTGGACAGATCTGGTTGGCTTTTCTGGCAACAAGTTCTATTTTGCCGGAATCAAGGACCCATAGCCGATTGCACTCATCCACCTGGACTCGGAAGACTGAAGTTAATCCATCGCAATTTTCTGAATTTAGGAGAAACAGATAGAGAGAGAATTATTAGTGTATAGATGTGTCGATACATAATAAATTCAAAATAACTTGGTAATTAATACTTTCTATTAAATCTCATGAAAGATTTTCGCGTTTTAATTTAAATGATAATAATCTTATATTATTTTAAAATTATATAAATAAAAAGATTATATACATACATAAGTTTCAAACAAATGATTGAAACAAAAAATTTTTACGCGAAATCTAATAATTAACGTAATAATTTACATAATCTAATAATTAATAATAATTAAAAAAAATAACCTGATTGATGCCAGTGCCAGTTAGGGTACGGTTTTAGTTTGGGACTCTTGGTTTTCGAATGTCTCGGTACTGTAGCCAGAGTTGCTGGTATGCCAGCCTTCCATTTCGGTAGAGTAATGAAGACTTTATCGCGCCAAACTTCCAAACCCAAAGGCAAGTTATTTTCTGCGATGTAAGTGCCCTCGAATATAGCATTGTCTCGTGCCTCAATACTATCGAATTCAAAATCTAACGTGGACCAGGCGTACATCTGTTAAAAATAATGTATCATAAATATTACATTTGTCAAAACTTCATTATGTCTCTATATCTATGTTGAATTGTAATTATAAGTAAATAATTTTTCATTGGAGAGATACCATTTTTTAAATTATTCTCATAAAATTATTTTATAATATTCTTAAGATCTTTTTATTCAATATAATTTATAACACAAATTCGCATAATAATAGATTTTTCAGATATCGTGCATAAAAAGACTTTTTAATATGTAAAAATTTAATGAAAAGTTATATCAACAATTATTACTACATGATATTAAATTGATAGGAAAGGCGATGCATTATAAATGACTTAGATGCAAAAAGTTGTAAAAGTTAATTGCAAAAATTATTCGAATACTTTTCTTATGTCGCAATTCAAGATCACTGATATTATGAAATGTCAGCCGCTTTTGCTTAGATCTGCGATAAGAAAGTAGCACATACTAGTTCCATAGCAGGACCAATGTAGTCATCTATAATGTGTCCTGGTTCGAAACCGTCGTCGAAATCATGAAAGTCCAATTGATTGACCGAATGAGGATCCGTGTGATATATATTGATCGCTCTCCCGACAGATCTAGAAAGAGCATTCCTCTCCTGGTTGAATGTAGAAACGCGATGCTGCAATTGCGGCGCCGTTCCATAAAGATTGCCTATGTCCGATACCACTGATTTTTTCACCGGCGGATTTCCGTGAGAATTGCAATTACGTGAGTCTGCGTATTCATCATGAGCCGGTGTGGTGCTTTTGTAATTGATGCTCTATTGATATGTGATGAAATATCATAAAGTTTATTATTAGTCTATAAGCCGAGTAAATCTGATGATCTTTCTCCTTAACTTTTAAAACTCGGGATATCTATACTTTTAATCCATTCTATCTTTTAAAACTGTGCATATTAATATGTGTAATATGAAAAAATTGATTATATATAGTATGAATATTAAGTTAAAAAATATTTTCACATGCACTCTTTGAAAATAATTTTTACATAGTGTAATACAATCTTTTCGAGAGCAATTATTAAAAAAAAAACATTAAACATGTGAATATATTTTCATGCATATAAATTATTCACTTTTTGTACTGTATATAATCCATCTTTTAGAAATAGATATTCCAAACTCAAAAATATGATAAGAGGATTGAGTGGAGTAAATAATTTTGCAATACTATATTTTCATTTTTTCTTACACGCATCGAAGAAAATTGTGAAGTTGGAATGGATGGAATTAATGGCAACGCGGGTGCTTGAAGTTCTCTCGATAAAATACTGGGGCTTGTGTGAGCCGCAAATTTTGGGACACCTAATAGCGACATTGACAGCAACCATGGCATCATGCTCACCATACCTGCCAAATAAATGACTAGAATATATGTTTTCTGTGATAAAAATTATATTTTAATGACACCGACACTAAATGCACTAAATTGTCGATTCATCATCTTGTTAAGAATTAATGGAATGTTAAAATTATAAATAAACGAAAGCAAGAGGAAACAGATCTTCTTGATACGATTAGAAATTCAGTGAAATTTTCACGAAGTCATGCAACTGACAGAAGCGTCTATCTCTTTTATTGAGGTAAGTGGGTCTCTACATTCGCAAGGTAATCATCGATTTTCGATGCTCAATTCAATGTTAATCATCTAGCGACACATGACACATGCCGGTAACGTACCATTTGAAAGCATATTATTCTCAGTGACGTAAATATGAGCGAAAGTGATTTACGAGGATGAATCGGCATCATTCCTTATGCTTAGTGTCTATTTGAGATTAATTTTTGGAACTAAAGAGGATAAGAACTAAGAAAATAGCTTCTTATGATATTTCCTAGCGAATAATTCCATTTGGGAGATTTTCGAAAGCGACAGTATTTCTTTCAAACAGACACGAGTCATTACTTACTTTAAGCACCGTGATTACAGTCGTTCCTCGGCGTGTATTAATTTCGAGATCTTGAGATTCGAATGCGCGGCGTTAAGTCTCGAATTATTGTTTTCGATTGCTCTAACGAGTAATTGTCAGAGATGCCTAACGTCAGGAGGACGAGTGCTCGAGATGGCACCATGGATGGATGTTACGCGACTACCATATTCACCATCCGGGTCGTAAGTGTGCCTAGATCCTACGAATGGAGAGAATGGCGAATCCCTTCTCTCAAAGATGATTTTCCCTCTCATCCGTATTTCAACTCCGAGCTTCTCTAGTCGCGACATAGGTCATTGGCGGATGAGTTCATGGGAACTCGCGCATCTCGTGCTAGCAATGCATCGCAAATGAAAATCGAGAACTCAGACAAATGCATGCAGTCCTGTTCATTCACGGTTTAAAATAAAAAAAGAATGTGGCAAATCTGCGTTACTTAAAATCGGTTTGTTAAAATCATTAGTATTGATCACTCTTGAATTTCTATTTGCAATCATTAGCTAATTCCCTACAAATTTTAAATCTTGTTCTCTCATTCTATTTAATGTTTTACAAAACATTTATATGTTAAAACGTAAATAATTTTAATTTCTTTAAAAATTTTCATGTATATTTATTGCTAGAATACTTTTTTAATAAAAGATATTGACAGATTTATCAGAGAATTCTTTCTCTTTCTTTTTATTTCTTCTTGGATTAATATACAGCAGATTTTGAAATATTAAAGTAGTTATTAAAATTTCTAATGTTTTATTATTTTATCTATCTTGATTATCTTGATAGACAATTGTATATTAAGTATTAAAATAATTTGCTGCTGTGCATCTATCTTGGAATAATCTAATTGTAAGCAATTTTTCTGTAATATATCTCTCGATTCGAAGCTACGATTGGTCACGTCTAGTGTCATATAATTGTCGTGTATGTTGCACAACGTCAAATTCCGACACTTCTAATGCTTCAAAAGAATGGAAACCATCTTAACGATTGCGCGAGCATTTTCAGTGGAAGGCGATCCATTTTACGGCACCAGCGAGCAGCATAATTGCGTTTTTATGAGGCGACACCGGACGTTTCTTTTTGTTAATATGTTCCAAGTGAAACTCATTTGAATTTTACAATGCTATAACAATACGAATATACGGACAATACGGATTCTATGAATTCCTCCATTCGCTGTAATTCAATTGTCTCTATATTTATATGAAATATAAAATATTGCGAGATTTTAAGATCTTTATTTGTGATATCATATATGTAGTCTATTATTTTTATGCAAATATTAACAATCATATTTTTTTCTTACATATAATTTTTATAATCTAAAGCTGTTTTCTTAACATATTAAATGGCCACATTTGCGATTGAAGAAAATACGGTTTGTGAAAATGAAGCAACTAATATATTACAGTAAATAATGTAATATTAATCTTACAAAATTAATTGTTAGTTGAATGTTCTATGTGATTATTTAAAAACTTACGATCTCTGCGCGGAGTTTCGTACCGTTGAAATGTTCTGCGCTCCCGGAAGTCATGATGGTAGTTTGTATTAGAATCATCTTTGATATTGCCGAAATTATAATCAGGAGAAGCGTAGATGTTGCTGTTAGATCTACCTGTTCTCCGCGAAGGTATCCATAACTGTCGGAATGATAACCACCCTTCTGTCTCTACATTGATGTTTCTCTTCTTTCTCGTCATGGCATACCTAGAATAGTGCATGGAATTCTTTGGCAATTGAACGGTTCGAACTTCGAACCGAATATTGAATTTTTCGGATCTTTCGAGGTATTTAAACCAGAAAATATATTAAAACAGTTCGATCCTGAATTTAAATAAAATAGATAAGCGATTGTTTTTGTTTCGAATAGTTTCGAAGTTTAAATGTTCTCTCTTCGAATCATTTGAACAATGAACAATTTGAATACTCATTTGAATCTTTTATTATTATACTCTTATTAATCTTAATGTAGCACAAGATAATCGTAAAGCGATTGTGCGAGAAAATGATATATACTGTATACTGTTATTAAAAAAATCTAATTAAGTAAAAATTTCCTAATTTTGTATTACTGGTGTAAGATTATCTCACAAGCGATAACGAAATAAATGTATTCTATATCTTATTAATATTTTTCATTGCAATTTACAATTTATATATACTTATTGCACGTAATACTTATATTCTTCAGCATTCTATGTACATAAGAATTGAGTAAAGTAACTTTTAATTATTTTTTAATTGTTCTGGATTTTTATGACTTTCTCTTTCTCTCTATTGCACGTAAGAACGAATAATGATTTTGTGAATAGAATGTTTTTGTGTTCCGTACCATTTCGCGTGCGTTGCTCTAAAATTATTGGGATATTAAGATAATTACGAAATATTGACGCAAGTATCAAAGGTTTCCTCGAATGAAAAAGCGTATGTCGACAGTTGATCGAGCTGAAAATTATAGCTTACGCCATATCTGTTTTTTTTTATATTTCCTTTAAAAGAAACAATATGTTCCGAAAACAACAATACAAATTTGAGAAATTTTTCATTATGGAGATCGCGTAAGTGCAGATTCATGATGAGACTGCAACAGTCTTTTTTTACTTTATATGCTTTACACGTGTGTGCAGCCAATTTGTTTGATGACACTTCGCGACTCAAGCTCACGGTCGTTGAAATCTCTTTCTTCCATCAGAAGGCAAAACAAAGTCCGAATTCGCTCTGCCCGAGATAGCGGCTCAGACGGCGCTTCGTTCTGATGACTTGCTCGCCAAACGAAGCGAGACGCTCTTTCGATTTTAGCATAAATGCCGCTTTCCACCGGAGATTAGGTATACTTTCCGCTTTCGCGCTCACTTCCTCCTGCGGCTGATGCCGAGCATTTCGTAAGCGGCAGCATCAACGTTCGGATACCGAAACCGGCAGTAATTTGCATCCGATAATTAACACCTTGTTCGCATTTATGATATGCAGCTCCGTGCAGGTCTAATTTGCACACGCTTATTGTCACAATAAATTCACAAAACTGGCTAAGTAAGCGACCTGTTATATTATTTTCTTCTTTGATCTCACTGCGATAATTATGCACGAAATTAATAAGATTATTTGTAACACATGATCACACCTGAGACTTGCTGGAGCACCGTGCTGTTGCTTCGACACTCTTGCAACGCGCACTGTGCTCCCTCGCTAAGTTTTCACGATATTTGTGTCTTTTACCGCTCGCCACCTTCCCCATTTAAATCCCCATCGGCTGCACTATTCGTTATTTTCTTCCGATTTAATATACCGGCCAGTCACCGACGAGATATCGAGTAACAAAGACGGATGCATGATTATCTGCACGATCTACGCATGCCGTGATACCCGATCATTATCATATCGCGAACTTGTGAAGATGCTATCGCCGATTGTATAATGTAATTTTACAAAGCTTCGAGAATTCCCTTTACAAACTGCGCACTTCACTTATTAAGTGCAGTACCGTTTCCCCGTGTTTCCTCGTTAAACTTCGAAACGTTGCGTAATGCAACGCTCTTATTACGTGTAAACGCACGTTCAGCGAATAGTTTTATCGCCACAGGCTAAAAATCTATGCCACAACGTGTTCTTTTTGTAACTTGAAAGCAATGCCTTCAATAAAAAATAGGAAACTAGTTTAAGCTATCTCAGTTGGTGCAAACACTCATTTTTTTTATCCATAATATATAATTATACTGACGTTATTCATGGATTTAGATATCTTTAAAGTCCGGTTTTACTTGATATTACTTGATTTTTAACGATATCTTATCATCAAATGTTTCTTTATTTGTCATTTCATTAGCTTTATGATTTATTTAAGCATTTACAGAACATATATTTACAAAGTAAATTTAGTTTGCAAAACTGATTAGGAGAGAATTGGATAAGTCTATTCTACAAGCAATTTAGCTGACAAACTAATAACTTTTGTTACAGAACAAGATATAACTCAAATGAAAAAAAGTTATATTATATTTTGTATAAAACACGATTTCAAATTAAAACTGAGATAAAAGAACGCTATTAAGTAAAGAAAATGAAATTTAAAAGATTTTATCGTGTATTAATCCAATAAACAAAACTGTTATACCAAAAGCATGTGGGATGTATTAAATGCGATGCACATTACGTCGATAGCGATTTCCTAACTTTCAGTTTTAGCCAGACTAACTTTCGAGAAATAAGGAATCCAATATTTCACAACAGCTGCATGATATGGTCTATTGCATATTCAGATTTTCAAAGTATATTTCGTTTCCCAGGAACTGCACTTCCTCAGTAATAAAAAATGTGCGACTATCTTACGTAACGCAGTCAATATTGAGAACATTGCAACAAACCTTTATACCGAGTGTGAGAATAATTTTCGACAACCGGATTAACCGGAATTTGCGTCATCAAGTTTATCTAAACTCTAACTTCTTGTATAAGACATATAGTATGTGTCCTAAAGTTTTCTTGGTTCCACTCGGTATATGCGCAGTCGTTACAGTTTGTTACTCAGTTTCTGCGCACGTGTTGCCTTTACCCTATAACTTTCATTTAAAAGGCACTTGTGCGTTAAGCACAACAACATTCTGCACAAATAAACGCGTGTGAATAAACCGTTTCGACGTGCACTTGTGTGCAATGACGAGGCACCATTGAATCAATGACGTTCGCAATATGAAAATAATATTCGCGACACAAGTAGCAAATGATGTGACTATTAAATTAACTTTTCGTGATAAAAGTTAATGCAAAAGTTAATCTGTAAATATTATGCACGCATTATATATTATATTTTACGAGTATTGAAATTGTAGTATTGAATACTTACTGATGCGCGATGTAATCGCTCTCAGAACTCCATGGTCCAGCGATGAATCGTTCGTCGATCGCTTCTTAAAATTCGCTGCATCAGGAAACTGTTGCGTTTGCGATCTCACAGAGCCTCGGTTACATCACTTTCTTCGTCATGCATTTCACAAACAACACACGTAACACGTCACGAAATGTAAAATTAGATTTATTTCAAGACCACGACGCGTCCTGATAGTTCGAAAGCCTCGAGTCAACTTTTTTTTATAGTCATTACTCATTACATTGTTTGTCTCATTGGTTGAGAATCGTAGCCGAGAAGTGTTAATATTTTAATATCGATTTATCGATACATCGATTTTATCGATTATCGCATATTGGAGGTCGACACGAATAGAATAGAAAAATAGAGAGGATAAGATCACATAACTGAAATAAGTGTTATTTATATATAAACTTACATACTTTTTCTATCAATAAACCGCAAATATATCACACCGATTGTAAAACATGTTTCGTATATCTCATTACTACTTACATATAATAAGGGTAAAACATGCGGGATGCTTGACGCGATTATTTTACCGCAAGTACTTCTCGAATCAAGTATACGCACGCTCGAAGGTATTTTAATCGTTACTAAAATTTTAGAAATAGAATTATATATTTGTTGATAATATTGTCTATCGAAAAGATATTATTATTTTCTACAACAAAAACTATGTTTTGACACTGTTGGTAAGTGGTAGAGGTAATCTCTTGCATAATGTACGGTGATTAGCGTCCGCGGTGCACTTCAGATCTATTTTAGCCTTGAGCGGCAACGCATGATGTATAATACGTAAAAATGCGATCAACGGGTGATGCGCAGTGATGAGATTAAAACGCGATGAGATAATTAGTTGCTCAATTCTTAAACACGTACGTAAATGTTCGTAATCGGCGTTTGTGTTCGAGCGCGCGGATATAACATCGCGATTGATGTGCCTTCTAATCGATCGTTGCGCGAGTGAAAATGCGGCACCGGAGGATCCGGTTCGAGTGAAGGAAGTTCGGCTGCGAGGTAAGTTTACGAACTTGTATTGCAATCTTTTGCCATTAACAGGTACGCTGGCACGCATTGCGCAACGTTAATTAAGATATCTTAGATTAAGAGCGCGGAGGTTATGTTTTTACTACGAACACTTTCTAATGATTGAAATTACCGCCGAAGGAAAAGCACTTGAGCGCGTACTACGTAACCTCGAACAATGGAAACGCGACGCGAGCCTTCGAAACGGATTATACCTTGTCCTTGGCCGCGAATGTGCATGTGTAACATTTGAATCAACATCTTCGAGTTTCTTTCGAGTTCCAAAGTCAAAAAGCGATCATCTACAATTATATATAGGCACAGAGGTTGTGACACTTTTTTTTAATGAGTGATCACGCAGCATGTCAAATCCTTTTTCTTTAATTTTCTTATATTTCTTTTTTAAAAGTGTCACAACCTCTGTGCCTATGAATGTACGTGCACGCGTACTTAGTGATTCTCAACGTTGCTGTAATTTGATTGCTGAAAATTTGTACGTCCAATTTCGTGATTTGAACCTTCGTTGTTTTAGTTATGTTTTAGTAAATAAAGATAAAGAGTATTTATATTAAACTTATTAAAGATATATTAGCATTAATCAGGGGAAAATTATTTCTTTTTCAGATCAAGCAGTGTCTGTGATAATCTGACAATTATTCGCGTTTGCATTGTTAGATTTTTATCCGCGGATGTTTATCCGTATTTTGCATCGCGAGTGACGTACAGTATTAAAGCACGACGTGTAACTATTTGCTAAAATTCGTAAGCATAATATTCGTAAATAAATTCGTAAATATATCCGTAAATAAATTTGTAAATTCGTGAATATTGCTGTAACTGTTCGTTAAATAGTTAAAAAGTGAATATTACATCGCGAGTGAAGTGTGGACGGCAAATGCAGTTGCGACGCCGGAGGATCCGGTTCAGGCCAAGCAGGATCGACTCGAAGGTAATTCAGAGGTTTATTACATTTCTATTTCTATTTTATTGTGATCAAAAGCAGAATGTTTTCAACAAATGGAAATATCCTGCATCAGAAGTGCAAAACTATAATAAATCATTTGTAAATACATCTATTTTTGTCCTAATTTAATTCGTTGAATTACCTTTTTATTTTACAGATGCAGGAGATGTGATCGATCCTGAATTGCCGGTTTTGGTGAGTGAAAAATGTAACAACATTTAAGGTGATAGTTTCTTCTATCTTGTCTGTTAGCTAATCGATGTCTAATTGACGTCTTTTCAATCATCATTTCTCACTGGGATATATAAAATAAATTATAGAATATTATAAATATGGAATTAAAATAATTATACAAGAAATGAGATTTAACTCTAAAGTGATAGAGTGAATTTTTATTTGCACAATACTTTGCATTCTTGTTATAAAAATTATACTAACATTATTAATTACGATATAATAATAATGATTACGATTTTAATTGTCTTTTTTTGTCCATAAATTGGAATAAAAATAAAAATGTTTTTTGAAATATGGTTATGAAAAGTAAAACATTGACGATAAGTGCTTTATTTAAGGAAAAAAAATATTTGTTAGAACAATTTAAATATTTAAAGAAGCAGATATGATTTAAATAACAGACATAAATTTCCGTTTGTTACAATAGAAGAATGATTTATTGAATTTATTGAAATATGAAACAGCTAGTTTCAACATAATTAATTTTATTATTATTATTATTATCTGTACTTTCAAATGAGATATAAGTCGTAAATATTTCTTCGGTGATAGAAGGTAGTATGTTGCACAAGAATTTACATAAAATACATAAAACACGAGGTCGAAGACCCACGCGCAGTCCGATGCTTATTGCCCACTATTTTCAATAAAAATAAGAAAACATTTATTGTAGGAACAGTAAATCATTTTTTATCCGGTGGTGGTGGTACCTAGTGATGGTGATGACTGTCTATAGAGAATTGTCACAGCACCAGGATAAACAATCGTGAGCGATAACTCACGAAAGAAACTCAACCGGCACCACGAGCAGTACGCTTAGTGACTTTGCCACGAAATTCTGGAAAAACGAAATTATGTAAAAAAATTACGAAGCGAATTTAAAGGATTCTTCGCGAATTTGTGATTTATTATGAGTCAAGGTGTAGCGATTTTTAATCGTGATCGATAAAGACGGTATAATCGGCCGATTCGAGACCATGAGTTGATCTTGCGCTCCAGGGAGCGAAGAATGGTTTGGTCAAGAATTTTGGGAATAAAGTCGGCGTCGTCGGTGGGTAATGGTACTCGGTGAAAAAATCCGGATACTTGTGCCACCTTGCAGATGTGACCGTCTGAAAACGCGAATCATACTCCTCGCGGTGCCATGATTTTCATTTAGCGAACAGGGGCGCCCCGTAACCGTGATTGTTATTGAGATTGAGATTATTGAGATTATTGAGATTGCTATTGAGATGAGCCCCGTTGCACTTGGTTCCGCGTATCAACTCGTCCACGTAGCCGGCTTGTATCCGGAAGTTTGTCTCGTTTGAACTCATAGTGTCGGCCATGTACTTTTGGAACGATGATGTGAGGACCCACATCTCCTGACGGCCATTCTTCGCGGTGATGATCTATAATGAGGTTGATTGAAATGTTAATTACATTATCAGGAAGTCTTGGAGGTGTGCGGTAACAAAACACATTTTTTAACAGTATAAAAAGTTTTAAATGAGCGATCGCATTATACCTTCAATCCAGACGGAAATTGTAAAGTGTTCGGTTCGACAATGACGAATTCCGTGTTTGTACCACCATATTCGGGATGAGTTATACTATTCCAACATCCAATAGCTAGGTCTGACAAAAGACCGAAGAAGAGAACTCCATTGTTATCCATGGCTTCAGCTGCCGATTGCGATGACCTTTCCATAACGAAGGTATGGAAGGACCTTGGTACAGCATCAGAGTGCTCGTGAAAGAGGCTATAATTCCTAGATAATAGTGAAAGGAAATAGTTTAATTATCGCGAGGTATCATCGAAGTGCTTTGATAAGTATAGACATATATAAGAATAATGCATTACTTAAATAACCAATTTATATACTACAAAATACTACTTATCGTTTTCTTTTAATTTTTCATTTTTCGACTATAAATGGATTAATCTAACACAAGATATAATATCTTAAATAATTTCTAGAAAAGATTTGATAGATTTAAATATTTATTATTAATTTTTATTAGAAAATTTCTTTTTATTTTTTCAATCTTTCTCTATTCATTTCTCATTTATTTTATTTAATATATGCAAATTTTTATAAACTCTTTTAGTCAATACTAACAAAATAAATTGTATATAGATGCATGTAATATATTTTGTGCATAAAATCACATCCTACTATTATATATACAGGAAGTGTATCTCAAGTATTGTTAAATATTTCAAAGAGAAACGATGCAGGACATATTCAAGAAGCTGACTTTTAAATAACATTTTTTATTTTAAATAACATTTATTTGTTTTCATAGTTTCTTACCTGATAACAGAAGTAGGTACCCAACTTTCGACTCTACTGGCTAATGAATGGAAATACAGGATCCTGTCGCCGTCTTCTTTTATGGGACTCAAAGCGAGTCCCAAAATGCCATCCATGAGGTCAAATGTGTCTCCCTTGATGTGAAAGGTTCCATGGGGCGGATAAGGATAGAACAGATTGTTGGTGATTCTCCAAGAGCGAGAATTGTGATGATCATAAACGAGCAATCCGTATTCGGTCACGTCGGCGATATAAACGAACGCATCACGGCAATTGTCGCCGGTTCCGCGAATATCAACCGATAGCGTGACAAACAGGGACTCTTCCTTAAATTGGTCTCTGGGGAATTTGTACTGACTCAGAAGCTTGTTTGTTAGCAGCGAGAACGACAGCAGTTGAGGACGGCAGACTTGTTTATCGCCAAGTTTGCCAGTGTCGAGGACCCATAATCTATCGCATGAGTCCACCTGTAACATATTATTCTCTGTCATTAATATCTTTTTCTTTTTATTCCTCTATAGAAATGCAAGCGGTGCATTGAATGGTGGTTAATTTATGGAAGATTGATTCAGTTAGCAACAAATTTTATGCGTTTTAGGATATCTTAAGAATAATTTTCTAATACATAATGGATGAAGTAATAAATCATTTTGACTTATATACGAATCAAAATTTAAGCGCTTAAATGACAATAACTTAACCATAAATGTACGTCAAAGTAAAGCTCGTACTTTTCTTTAGTTAGTACAAGATATTAATAGATATTAATAGATGTAATATTAGTATTAAATATTAATTCTTGATACTAGACATCATCAATAAATTAAGTTCTTAAGCAACAATTGCTAAAGAATATCGTGTCGCCTGTGCTGTTACCAATGCTAGTATAATTATGATAATGTATATTCTGTCATTTATATGAGAAATTCTTCGTACACTGCGTACGTTTGCATCGTTATCCACATTTCTGGAATAGCATTGAAGGCGTTATTTTCATGTCGTGTTATGTCATAACGCGATAATTGCATATCTTTATTTTTGTATAAGCGAGACACGAGTTCCGATAATGAAACCGACAGAAAGGCTTCTCAAGAGACCTGTAAAGCCAGTTGCGTCAATAACCGTAAACGACAGCGATTTTATGCGAAGTGAACGCAGTTGTAGCTTGCAAATTCTTTCTAGATTAGAATTGTATTTGTAACACAGACAGTAAAATTGAATTGT
Organism: Ooceraea biroi; assembly: GCF_003672135.1. Classification (NCBI taxonomy): domain Eukaryota; kingdom Metazoa; phylum Arthropoda; class Insecta; order Hymenoptera; family Formicidae; genus Ooceraea; species Ooceraea biroi. The sequence continues at coordinate 9,141,373 of NC_039506.1, forward strand.
GAATTATATTAAAACAATCAATACTTCTCAACTTTAAAAATTTTTATGGTGAAAATCGGTGCAAAAATAGAATGAAAGCGTAACATGTTGCAATAAAAATACTGTAATTTCTTTGTATAATTTTTTTAAAGACGCAATTAGAACTGATAATTTATAACTTTAAGATTCTCTGTTGTTACCTGCATTCTGTATACACTGGTGATCGCATCGCAGTGTCCCAATTGGTTCCATTCCCAATTTGGGTAAGGTGCGATTATCGGATTTCCGTCAGCAGAAACGCTATCCGTGACGTAACCAAGGGTGACCGGGATTCCGTTTTGAAATCTTGGTATCGAGATGAAGACCACGGATCCGTGTCTAGCTACGTATTTATTAAATCTGTTATTAAGTGTTCAGCGAAGCAACTTAAACAATCTAATTTATCAGACTCGTAAGGCTATTCGATCAAGAGACTACGAATTAAAATGTTTTTCAGTAATTTTCGTAATGCATCTTTGAATTGTAATTGCATAACATAATTGACGCTAAGTAAAATCCTTTTTTTTCTTCACGGTTCGATCTTTTTATTTAAAATAAGCTCATCCACATCATGTATCAAACTAGCAGTTGCATCAAATTATAACGTATAGTGACGTAGGAATTACTAGTCTCAACATAATAATTAGAGAGAAAATATGCAGAAACTGTCAATATGTATCACAAAAAGCCTTCATTACTCAAGAAGTTTCATTGCACGCATACATAATCAAGAAAGAGTAACGAAAAGAGAAACATGCCAGCGCACACACCGTTAGATCATGATTGATCAATCATGCCATCGCATAAACTTTTCTATCGTAAGTTTCAATCATGCAGAATTATGTTATATAATTAAAAATCTCCGAGTCAATAATCAATTCCGCTGTGTTTTTAGGAAATAAGAGGAATGACAAGTAATAATAAAGCAGTAATAATTTTAAAAACAGTTGCAGATTTTCAAATCATAAGAAGTGATTCACAAAATAATATAAAAATCAATAGAAGAAATAAAAAAATGGATAAGGATAAAATAAATCTATTGAAAGATCGCCATTAATAATTCAGTAGTAGTAGTAATACGGTATACGATTTGTTTAATGGTAAGGAAACGGTTTACTTTGAACGCACTCATGACTGGAGAGTAAAAGAACCGTTTAAAACCTCTGTGATAAAAATCCACGTCGATCGGTATTGGTGCTCCAGGAATGAACCGGCCGTCTCGTATAGCAAGTTCCCTTGCATGATAATTTGGAAAGGCAAACTCAAGAGCCTTCCAGGAATATATGCCCTTTAATCTTTCGATGCTGGCGCATGTCTTAAGGGAGATGAGGGATATAATAATCCGTAATAATAGGGTTGATTCAAGCTTCATTGTGAATCTGTAAACAAGTTGTGCAATTTGCTTTTTAAGACGGAGAAATAAATAAGATTTTATTTAATGATGTACTTCTTATAAAATCGTTTTAATTCTTTACTAATTAAAAATTATCAAGTATAAATTTAATTAACTCTTACTTAAAGTAGTTTTTAGAAACACGTTAAATATTGCATTCTTGTGTTGAAATGTTTGTAAAACGTGATTAGAAACTTGTTTTCAATTGCGATTAATTAAAGTGCTTATATATTTTAAGACGAGTATATCATAGCATTTTTAAAACTAGATGTAATCAAGGATTAAATGTCAGGTATGAAATCTATCTATCTTTACATATGAGTTCTACCTATAAGCAACTGGTATTATAAATTACAATATTTCACTTTCTAATCTTACGGACTTTCGCTGTAGAAACTGCATAAGATTTGATAAAGGAAATGAAGATGATAAATATTGCATGGATGTATATGGAAGTATTCAAAATTTATCTTTTCCTAGATCGTACTTTTCGTAAAAAATGTTCTCCCGTATTGAAATTTATTTTAAAATTTTCTTAAACTTCATTATCAATTTTTCCATCTTTTCAGAAAATATGAAAAAGGTTAAAAATTAATTTTGGTAATGTATCTAATATTTAACAAGAAAGAGGCACATAATATGTATTAATAATAAATAACAACTCAGTATCCGTAATGTTATTATTGTAACTGGTAGCTGGAGAAGAGTTTATTTGTGAAAATATTTTGGAAGAACGGAACGTTTCTTCATTATATGCCAAGTCCTCGCATTGTACAAGTGTCAAATATATCTACACGTATATGTAACTATGATAATTCATAATAACATTATTAATAGAAGAATATTTTTATATTAATTTTCTTAATTAAAAAGATTAGTATATAAGAGAAATTGTTTGTGGAAAAATTGATTATGCAGACTTAAATATTTATAGATGAAATATAAATTTCATCTGTGAAGTATTTTGTATGACAAACATATCTCCTAACAATTTCTTTTCTTATTTAACACAATTTTCTTCTAAAATTTTTACTAATATTTCCACAAGCAACTAAAATGCAGGAATAATGTTGTCGCTGATGCGGTTTTTAAAATTTTTCAGTAATAAATGTTTTACATTTAATATTATTTTTATTTTATTCTTCTTGTATATTTTCTAATAATATTGTAAGACTGCAATTGTTTATTGAAGACAGTTAAAGTTCTTTTAAGACAGATATTTCTTACCTCTTTGATGTTATGCTTATTGTTATTTGACAAGAATGTCTTGGCACTTCTTCGTCACCGCGACATTCGGTAATGACACAGATGACAACGCAATTTTACGCGCGTTAACTGTTTTCTTGACAAATTGGCCAAAAGAACACTAATTTGCGATGTTTTTCTTATTCGCTCTTTCGAAAATACAAGTATCGTTAAAGAGCTAGCCGGCTTTTTCCCTCCTTCGCCGGCACTTTCACTGTCACGGAAAGAAAAGTTCGGAGAGGCGGTTGTTTGCTCACTAGCGTTAACGATTAATACACAAAATAGGCACTCTTCTTGTGTTCCTTATCTTTTCTCTTCTTCCGAACAACAAAATTCCAATTTTATCAAATTAGAATATCAATATCTTCTTTTGTATTTTTTCCTCGTTGATTCACGTATGCTCATTTTTTATTTTATCATGAACTTTGCTTTCAATAATATTCTCTATTTTTTATTTATCTATACAAAAGATATTTTTCATAAATTTTGACTCGATTAGTACTGACCACGGTTTTTGTACGTTTTGGTATTACTCCGCGTCTCTTTCGTTTTCTCGATACAGATGCTAATTTAATTTGTATGATAATTCGGGAATGTAAGAGAGTTCTCTCCTCGTTTCTCCCGTTCCGAACTACGAGGCGACTGAGAAACGACTGCGAGATTTCTCAAGTTAGCGCGTAACTGTTCAACGTGTCCGAACATCTCCGCTCCACCGGAACAGAAACGGCGAAGAGAGGTGGCTACCTTGCTGTCTATCTTGTCTACGATAAGATTGCTGTTCCGGGTCATGGTACGCAAGTGATATTTTTTAAGTCTTTTTCCACTGCATACATTACGTACTATAAGTGGAAAATCGATAAACCAATGACGAAATCCTTTGAACCGCGGTTCTATAGCAAAGACGCAATACGCTGCATGCACAATCATTTATCGTTGTGTTATGATACATGTAGACACAGTAAAGCTGTCAAGTGCGACGAAAAATTCTTGTGATATAACTATCATTAGCAATCTACGCAGGTTTTTTTATGCGGTCAGTGTTAACCAGTGTAAATGTATTCATTTTAATTCCCATTTATGTCAGCATTAAATTTATTTAGAAAGGGAGATGCAATCTAGCATTAAATTTATTTAGAAAGGGAGATGCAATCTACTCACAAATGGTTCACACAGAAACTTGCAGCTTAAATGCCTTAAATAAAATGTGCATGTCTTTATTAATTTTGAAATATTATAATTTTGTAGTTATTAACTACACGTTAATTAATTATAAGTCATCTTTATTATCTTCTTTTTATATGTCTAATGCTTAATCCGATATAATATTATTATTAAATATTACTTTTAATTTGTTACATGACAAATATGAAAATCTTTTTTGATAAAAGCATGTCATATTTTATATAAATTTTTTATTGAAAATTCTTTTTTGCATTGCTAATAATAGTAATAGAAATAATGCAAAATAATAAAAGAATAATAAAAAAATAATAAAAGAATAGAAATTTGAAAAAAGAAAAAAGAAGAAAATTGATTAGAAGACATACAATTAACATCTGAGACATTCAATACAGTATGTGTTCCTTATTTTGGAAAAAGTGCATTTTCTCAGTAATTAATAAAAAGAAAAATAAGAAAGTAAAAAGATAAGATAAAAGGTAGAAAGCATATATTGTCTTTATTAGCGTTTCGTTTTATTATCATCTATACCTCTTGACATTTTAACAAGTTTAAGCCGAAAAAACGATGAAGCAAACGATGATATCATCCGCAAATAATGGATATTACTATTTTACATAAATCTGTTTTTCAGGGATATGACTTGTCAATATATTTTGAGTCAATGCAACAGTATGTATAAAAGATAAGTGTGTATAAAACACAAGTTCAGATTTAGTATTTGCACATTGGACTGTGTTTGTGTCTTATGCATTCGTCATTATGAAAGATTCTAATACGTAATGCTGACGACAATTACTCTGTTCCTCAATAAAGCTGAGTTATGATTTTGATTACTATCAGGGATAGTATGACGCATGTGGAAAATCATGAGATTTTTACATTCATCAGATTTTTACATTTTTTGCAAACTTAAGCGTTCACTTATTTATATATAATATTTTTTATTACATATATGCATTCTATTTTATTATATGTTTGCAATATACATAAAAAGTTAATTATAATTTTAAATATTCACAAACAAATGTAATTGTTTTAATTAAAACTTTTGGCAGAGAGAGATTAAATATTTTCTTGACAATATGTACAAATGTTGATGTAAAAAGCATTAATGTTTATTTAAAAAAGATTAATTAATAATTTATATTAATGCTAAAGATAATATATCCTTTTTTCTTGTTTTTATTTCTTTATTTCTTTACATAATATTTTGTTTTTTAATGAGATTGTTACAACAGATAATTCCTCATTAATCAGCGGAAGGTGAGAATATCTCAAGCAGATATAATAAAATTCGACTGCAGTAATCAAAATAATTTCATTTTTTGTATCGCTTTTGTACCGTTTTAGTTAATGACGTTTTAGATAATGACCTACTTAATGACACAGGAACTATACGAATAAACAAGTACCATGTGCGATTAGATATAAAATTATACACGCAATATACTAATGAGTGCGTGACTATAATATTTTATTAATTTAGCAAATTATTACGAAAATTATGATTACAAATTAGCTATTGTGCAATTACAATTGCACATGCAAGAAATTTTTTAAACATATAATTTGCATGATGTTTCTAATAAAATATACAAGGTGATTACATTAAATATACTACATTCCAGTCAAAATGGATTTATTATACAATATTAGATTTATAATACTAATACTAATACTAGATATATTAGACTTGTGATACTGATTTTATGACTATTCTATGTGTTTACAGCTATATTTTTGATGAAACAGGTTTATTGCTTATATAGCACATAGTTCATAAATAAAATTACAATATTTATAGACTTATGTAAGTCTCTCTGACAATATTACTTTCACATTATTCACATTTTTATTTCATCATTTACAATATTATTTTATGCACTTTTGAGTTGTTTTATTCGCACATAGATGTTTAATTTTTTATGCATTTTATATTTATATAAATACAATTTACATTTATACAAATTTGCACGAATATTTATGTGAAGATTGATTTTTTATTAAAGTATCTTTTGATGAAAAAAGAGTTTATCGAAAAAGAGCATTGTTTCTAAGCTAATAAAAATGTCGAAAACTAGTATTAAGATATCACAAAACATTGCAATCTTCTGCGTTTGTAAATTATTAAGCATATTAAACATTTCGCTACGTAAACTGCGAAGGAATGTGAATTTCGTTATTACAGAAAAATTTGCAAACTCGACAAAATTGAGTTAAACTTAGTTTTGCCGTAAATTGAAGCAACTTTTATGTAAAGAATAGCGTATTTGGATTGACAAAAAGTAATTTTGCTAACATAAATATTATACAGCTTTGTCCAAAAAATATCTTTTATATAATGGAAATATTTCTTTATTTTTTGTTTTTTTATCATAAAATTTGCTCTCAAGATCTAATTTCATTAATTTATTTTAAGAACATAAATTTGTTTAGTGGTACAATTCTTTATAATTCTTTCAATATAAATATTTTTAATTAAAATTTTTTATTTTAATACACTAAGGTATTATTGTAGAACTGTGAAGAATAGTATGGATCAATTTCTCCATTAAAAGATGTTGGAGCCAATGCTTGATTTCTTGCTTTGATTCTCATAATGCGGATATTAATCTGACTTTTGTCAATTTGTCGCATGAAGAACTTGTGGAACCTTGATGACATTACCCAGAAATTACCGTTGTCTCGTTCCACCCATCTAATCTCGGCAGTAAATTGTAGTTCTTCTGGGCTATAAGCGAGTATACTAAAAAAGCAAAACATAAAAAACATATTAATTGTAATTATATTATTAGAATTATAATTCTTATGGCAATTAAATTACAAAATTATAATAAATATAATATGGAAAAAAGATATGGAAAAATCTATTAAAAACTATTAAATAGTATTGTAATTACTATTTAACAACTTTAACAATTATTAAATTGAAAAATGATCGAGCTTGGATATGTTAAAAAATGCTGGTTTATTGTTACGTCCGGGCGGCGGATTCCGCTCGACATGCACGCTCGCACTCGCGTTTGCTCGCACTCACCCGCGGAGACACTCGCACACCGAATAAAACAACACCACTTTTATAAAAGAACGATAGAGATTTATTATAATGAGAGCGGAATGCGATTCACGTCCGTCGATGTCAATCTCACGTCCGAATCTGTCTCTTTCTTGTTTGTTTATTTTTCCTGGCGACGGGTCGCCAGGAGACTCGCGTCTTCTTCCAGCAGCCGATCCGACGACGCTGATCGGCAGCTGACCGGCTCTTCGTTATGCCGGGTGGCCAACCCGGACATAACATTATTAAGATAAGGATATTATTTACTATAATTTAACTCTGAATAATATGCAAAGGGTGCAAGTTTTTCTTTCATGCAAATAAAATAACGGAAAGAAAATTTCTGCGAGTAAAAGTAGCTGACGTCAAAACGATGTCGAATCGATGTCGATTCGGCATCGTTTTGACGTCGATCGATGAGTCATTTCTCACTAAGTGACGTCATGACTTTGTTTTCCTTATGGGAATTTCCCAACTGACAAGCTGATAACCCCATTCTGTACATGGAATTTGTATAAAATTGACTTCTATGATGCATTTACTTAGTTATGATTATTTGATGCCAAAACGAAACCAGGTCACACATTGCAATATAATGATAATGTACGATATAGTATAAGTAATCATGATTATACAATATACATATTATAAATATATAAACTTTTATGATAAAAATTAGTTACTAAATTATTAATTAATTATATATAGGTATTTAAAATCTAAATTATGAGCAACAATAAAAATAAATCAAAATCTGAGATAAATATGTCTTGAGAAGCATTAACATTAACATTAAAAGTTCAATTACATTAGACTGATCTAATTTTATTTAAATTATTATTTATTTTAATTTTCTCTGCGATTCTTCCTTTATACATTGATTTCTTAAAGTTTTTGAATTTTTTATATTAAGAAATTAGTTGAGCGATCAATTTATTTTAGCTTTTATTTATTTTAGTAAAACTTGAAATAAATTTTAAAATAACTTAGTAAGTTTTGTTGATGCTTACTAGTGTAAGCGCTGTACTGTGTTATGTAATGAAGCAATTCGCATATGTAAAGAAGAATGATGTCTTGCGCGTCTGCATTTACATTTACTTCTTGACACGCGACTAACTAATTTCTTTTATTGTTGCGGACACATAAGGACCACGCAATTATACAACAGAAAAATGCATTTTTAAATACTACGCAGAAAATTGACTATTGTATGTAAATGTACCAGACATCATTAGTGCATTATGTGATTGTAGGTGCGCTACTTGACATAGCTTTATTACATGCACGTATTTATTGCTTCATTATCATTTTGACAGTCCTTATGTATGCGAAAAATCGACGTCTAAGCTTTTCTTTGTTGTTCACGTGTATCGAACTACGTTCTTAAAATGGATTTAAACATAGCAAATTATTATTGAATTATATCTGAGTCGATAAAATATAGTCTCTGTGAAACAAAATTACCTTCAAAACGATACGTAACAGTTTATTTTTCTAGAAATATTGTTGACTCTTTTAGTCATAATGAATAACACTAAAATCGTTAAGAAATTTATCATATAAAAATTAAAATCAAATTTTGGAACACTATTATCAGTATTTTCGACTATATCTATCGATTATGTTCTAAATAACACTTTTTAATCTCTTTTTTTTTCATTTATATTACTTCGTCAATACATTATGACGAATGTTTTGATAGAGCAATTTACTGTTTGATTAAAAATATCTTATTTGGAATTTCATACCTCTGCTGATTCGTTCGCGGTTGCCACGATGCAATCGCGGTTTCGGTAAAGGGACTGAACAGAATAGTATCATCCCGAGGATCCACGGCCAGTGCCAGACCTTGACTCGACTTTCTGCCGACCAGGGTCACAGGTAACTGTTCACCGAATGGCACTGGTCCGGCTTGCAATGCTGAACTGGGCACGCTGAAGATACGATCAGTCGCCAACGGTTGATAGTAAACGGTACCGAGTCTTGGTGAAAATGCTATTCCTACCACGCCATCCAGAAATTCGAAAGTGTCACTTCCGATCTAGAACATGATATTTGTTCAAGAATGTGTTACTATTTAAGGATATTGATATCTGTAATATAATAATTTTTTAATACTATGTATTTATACGTATTTGTATCCATACTCCTAATGCCGTATACCTATACTAATTATTATGTATGACAGTAATTAATAATTAATGGTGCATATGTATAATTAGAGAAATTTAATTACTTTTTTACACATTGTGCGTTATTACATATCATGCACATGCGAACATTTTCCGCGATGTTATTCAATAATGCTGATAAAGTTCCTGTTACGCGTATCATCTTATTTTATAATTGTTCTTTAATGAGGAAAAAGCGAAATTTTTATGATGCTTTTTGCAAAATGTGTGTATTACTAAATATATCATTTAAAATTAACTAGTACAACACAGGCGCGCGCCATGCGCGCGCTATTTTATTTTTCAATGTTAACACTGTTTTTGAATAATAATATATGAATATTATTATTCGAAAACATTATTTATTTATTAAAAAATTTTTTTCTTTTTCCGAGGAGTTCTGAGATGTTTATATTATTAATTGGCATATTGCCTAGAGTTCACTGCTATTGAAATTACCGTAAACTCAGAAATGAAAAAGTTCTAACCCTTAGAAATTTTTTCTTTTTCCGAGCAGTTCTGAGTTGTTGATATCATTATTTTTTATATTGCCTAGAGTTCTCTGCTATTGAAAATACCGTAAACTCGGAAATGAAAAAGTTCTAGCCCATAGCCCTATTCTAAAAAAGGCGTTTAAGGTGTTATTTATTTCATCATGTTTCATTAATACAAATTTAACAGAATTGACAGCTGCCGTTTTCACGTTCCTAAGAAATAATAAATTAATATAACCGCACTGACAGCCACTATGACATTCTGACATCCGCAACACGAAGTTCAAGTCACACGAAGTTCGAGCCAAGCGAGAGAACCAATCAGCGTCGCGGAAAAGAGGCCTTAATATTCGATAAAAAAGAACTTCATGAAGTTAACACGCCTTTTTTAGAATAGGATTTTAGATTGCTTATGATCCATAAACGGTTAGTGCTATATTTTTAAAACACAAGACTTTTTAATTGATAAAATTATATATCAATATGTAATAAAATTTTACTTAAAATCTTTTTTAAGATCTGAGCTTTAAATAAAAAATACTAGAGTAGTAAAATTAATGTAACAATATAAATAATAATTAATAATTTAAAAAAAGACGAGGCTAATCCGGTTTTGTCAAACTTTTATAATAGGATTGTAGCCTTTATGTTGCTTAAGAAAATAATCTGAATATTAACGTATTTTCTTTCACTATTATAAGACGCAATAAAAAAACAACTGATCGCAACATATAACAAACCATAAATTACAATAGATAGAAATAATTAAAGTTAAATAATCTGTCTATTTTAAAAAATTTATAAGTATACATGTTTTATATACAATAGTGCTCATAAGTATACGTGTATAAGTACATGTTTTGTATATTTGTTTTCATTTTAATTATTTTAATATATGAATTATTGATATAAAGCATACATTTTGGCAAAGAAAAGGAAATGCTAATTTCGTTAATCTTTTTTTAGTGTAGTCATGAAATTGTATAATAATCTAATATCAAATTAATTAATATTATGATTATGACAGATTATGGAATATATATATATGAATACATTTACCTTATACATTGCTTGATCTGGATGAGGTAACATAGATGCATGAAGAACCCGCCAGCTTCTGTCTGTAGCACCATCGAAGATAAGTATCCCTGAAACATTATGATTTTCTTGAATATTTTATAATTTTTAAAGAAATATATTTTATAAAATCTAAAATATTGGGTCGTCCGGAAAGTTCGTACCGATTTTGAAGGAAAATTCAAAGGCAACATTTTTTTATGTCGATAAATATTTATTGACTTATGTATGCACCGTTTTGTTTCACAACCTTTGTCCATCTTTCACGCAACTGGAAGATTCCATTCTCCCAGAACTTCTTAGGTTTCTCGGCGAAAAACTCCTCAAGGTGGTTTTTTATGTCGATCAAAGAGTTGAAGTTCTTGCCGCTAAGAGAATTTTGCAAAGACCTAAATAAGTGAAAGTCTGAAGGTGCAATGTCTGGTGAATACGGTGGGTGAGGTAGCACATCCCAGCCAAACTCCAACAATTTTTGTCGGGTAGTCAAAGAAACATGAGGTCTGGCATTGTCCTGATGGAACACGACGCCCTTCCTATTGGCTAATTCTGGACGTTTTTCCTGAATCGCTGTCTTTAATTCGTCCAGTCGCGAGCAGTACTTATCTGCATTTATCGTTTGGTTGTGTGGTAGGAGCTCATAATATAGGATTTCTTTCCAATCCCACCAGACACAGAGCATGACTTTTTTTGGATGAAGGCCGGCTTTCGGAGTGGTTAATGCTGGTTCATTTCGCTTACCCCAGGATCTTTTTCATTCTACATTGTTGTAAATGATCCATTTTTCGTCACCTGTCACTAATTGCTTCAAAAATGGTACGTTTGCGTTGCGCTTGTACAGCGAGTCGCAGATGGAAATGCGATCCATTAAATTTTTTCGGCCAAATTATGCGGAACCCATACATCACAGCGACTTACGTAACCAAGCTTCACTACATGATCGTGGACAGTGGTTTTCGATATTTTCAGTATCTCTGCTAATTCACGTGTCGTGTAGCGCGGGTTATTCTCGATCAGTGTCTTGATTTGGTCATCATCAGTAGTAGAGGTCTGCCCGAGCGTTCTTGGTCTTTAAGGTTAAAATCACCAGCTCTAAACTTAGCGAACCACTTACGTACGGTTCTTTCAGCTAAAGCGCCTTCTCCGTAAACAGAACATATCGAATTTGTTGCTTGTGAGGCATTTTTGCCTTTCCGGTAATAGAAAAGCATCAAGTGTCTAAAATGTTCTTTGTTTTCTTCCATCTTCAAAAGAGTACAAAACTGACACGAATCAATTTATCTGAAACAACTTTTTTCCTAAAGATGCGTTGAAATGTCACCTTTAAGCATATGTATATAAATCGTATGTTTTCAATAACATTGATATATTCAAACATGTTCCAACGCCATCTATTAAAAATCGGCACGAACTTTCCGGACGACCCAATAGTTTAAGTATAATATCTATTTCCAAAAGTGGTAAAACTTAACTTACAAAAGAAGTAATTAATTAATTATAGAAAATGATTATAATTAAAAAATGCGATGTGATGCAAGTTAATTTTAGGTATTCAATAGGGTTAAATTAAAAATTGTGTAACCTGGGCCAAGAGTATCAGTCATGTAAAGAAATACGTCATCACACGTTTTGGCTGAGGCCTCGTCGATAACCACGTTGGTCAGTAAAGTATTTGGTCTCAACACCTAAAAAGCACACAACAGTAATTGCTTTTATGTAACCTTGTACGAAAAATACCTTGCAATATGTCTTTCAAGTTAAAATATGTGTACACGTAAGTGATCGTTGATTTTTTATTGCGTTTGTAGTAGTAGCATAAAGTAAGAAAACCGGTTTCTGATTATTCTACAAGTTGCAAATTGAAGCGATCGTACCGGTCATTCATAAACAATTTCGCCACTTCTAACACTCGCCTTTCTCATTATTAATTTTAAATAATATACTTCTTAGCATGTGAATAAGACATTAGAAAATTTAAAAATTAAAACAATATATAACAGCTATTTTAATTTTTATTATTCTTTAAAAATCAAGAGTTTTGACCATATGCTAGAATAATTTTTTTTAAATCTTATAACTTATAAATACGCTGATATTTAGAATAAAATTATGATATTGTACATTTATCTAGATTTTTTAAGTTTTTAATTAACACGATCACTCACTGAATTAATCGATCTTTTTTGTGCGTACGTGTCTTTTAACTGAAGAAAACGTCACTTTTACTCACTTGACGCGGAAAAGTTACATGACGGACTACTTCATTGGTTTTCAAGTCAAAAACCACGATTTTGGGCGGGCAGACAGGCATAAAATCGTCAATTGATGTCATAACACCGGCATCAACGACCCACAATCTGTCGCAGCGGTCCAATCTAGTCCGATAGACTGAGATAAGCTTCGTGCAGTTGATCTCTCCTTTGCCAGCACCATGCCAATCCCATGAAGGATACGCTTGCAGCTTAGGACTGCTTCCTAAAGGTATTCTCCGGGGGAAGAAGCTCAGAGTGGCTGGCACGCCGGCACGTAATCTGGGTGTGCTGATGAAGATTCTGTCCCAAGCTATTTCGATACCGGTCATCACTATGTTTTCCGGTTGATACTGATTGACAAAACCACGATCGAACGGTAACTCAAAGTCGAGCAATGACCATTGCGCCACTGTTTCCAATGTTCCCGCTTTGACGCATAATAGCGGCAAAACAGTCGCAAAAAGTACGATGTACCTGAGAAAATTGAGCAATCGAGAAGCATTCGACCGGCAAGAACTGCATAAATTAAAATGGCAGAAAAAGATTTCAAGAAATTTAATTTAAATATCGAAAAGTTTGAACATCGTTTAGAAGAAATAAAAAAATATAAGCACTTAGAAGAAGAAGAAAAGAAAGAAAAAATTTAATCAAAATTATATAATTTTAAGAACTGAAGAGAACTAAAGAAATTTTATTTAATTTTATTATATGAATAAGTAAGAACTAGAATATGAGTTTATCAAAACTAAATTATTATATAGTTTATAGAAATCTTTTATTATCTTCTTTATATTCTTTTGTAGGTATATTTACTCACCTCATGTTTGTAATTTAAAAGCTAGAAGGTTCACTGTTGCACCAGTAATACACTCACAAGGAGCGAACAGTGTAACGAACCGGATAGAGCCGCGCTACGAATGTTAACTAACGTGCGGAGAAGTGTACCGTATGTGCCACGAGTCCTGTCGACTGAACACCGACTGATCCAATTTTCCAACATGGGTAACTTTGTGGGAACTTGCCTCCCTAAGAGACAGGGGAAACGTAATCCGAACGCATTGTGTAATGGCATATGTGTGTAACGTATGTACTTTTACTCATACGCACGTTCGTTCTTCTCCATGGGCAAGTAACACCTACATCAGTCGCCCAATGAACTATTCGAATACTTTGAAATTGGAGCTATACGATCTCTTTTGCGTAGATCTCTCTTTGCCAGGCAGAAGAAGAAAGTGGCTGCTCGCGACTGGTTACTTGGCATCCACGCCCTCGTGCGTTTTTTACATCCCGTAAGCTAATATTTCCGTCACGATGAAATGTGGAATAGGAAGTCGTTGAGAAAGCCTTGAAAATCTTTTTCTCGACGAGTATTGCAAGAAATGTTCTTTGTAATTAGAAATATGCGATGCTAAAATGTGGCGTGTCCAATCTAAATTAGTTTTGATACATTGCTAACTAGCTTCTTTATACTGTCAAAGAAATTTTCTGCCTCAAGTTAGAAAGTAAATGGCACATATAATGATTGAGAATCGTCTGTGTTGAAGTATTTCCATTTTTGATACACAACATTCTTTGTTCCTGCACATAATTATTCTATAAATACAAGTAATGGATATTTATGTGAAACATTTATAACATTTCTAGACGTAATTAGAACGTGTCGAGTTACAGTCATTCAGTATCAATACATCAATAATTGATTAGTAATCTACATAACTTGTATCAGATATTTACGTATATAATTAGATAATGCGTGAAAGCTCGATCGATACCATATGTTGCACTATATGCAACACTTATCAAATATGCGTGACGTATAACATAACAAGCTTTGCGCATTTATAATATTCCATTTGTTGCGTATTGCTGCCATTTGCTGCTATAACTTGTTAAGATATTTTACTTTGCAACATTTAAGCAAAAATATATTATTTGTGGCACTTTAAAAAGATTTATCTTAATGGCTACATATTGATTTAAATTTGTTTTTATCCCTCTTTTTTCTCGCTTTATTGATGTTTTATTTGCTACATAATCAATTTTTTATATATTAATTAATTTTTTATATATTATTTATATATTAATCATGTGAAATGTAAAAGTTATATTATATCAAAGAAAATATTAGATCAAATGATAACAAAGAGAGACAGCTGCCAGAATAGTTTCGAAAATCTTTGAAGATCTTCAACAACTTGTACGTATACTTTCTATCTGCAACATGGTATGGGGTATATTTATGTAAAGGAACTTTAAATGAAGCGCTTGAGGCAACAAAATCTGTATAAATAAAGTGTCGATGATTGTCGCCTTCGCTACTATAGTATCTATTACAATACCATAGCATAATGCCATAAAAATTATACTAAATGGCACTCGCGTTTGATCTGTAGAATTATAACCGTTATGTGGACGTCCTTGGCTGATCGAGATCGCGAAAGTGCCCGGAACTTCAAAGACCGCACCCATTATTGTAGATAATGCAACACATATTTTGGACGCAAAGGTGCGACTAGGGAACACGATGGACTATTTCGATCAAAATTTCGTAATTTCTTTTCTTGACATATTTATTTCAGTGCCTTTTTGCCTAATTGGTGTACACTTGTACTACAAAAGCGAACGCACATAGACACAACTGAGAATTTCATACTTTCGCACGAGATTCCTAGAACTATCAAATAAAGTGCACAAAATTGATACAACCCCATACATTATGATATATTGCATATCATACATATTGAATAATTACATTTTTTACAGAATATATGCTTAATGATAATCCTAGAAAATACGAACGTTTAAAAGACTTCTTTTGATATTATCATAAGACATATTCTATTCTTTTTAGATGTTTACAGACGTCTTTGCGAGAGTTTTTGAACATTTTTATTATCTAAGAGCAATAGAGCACATAATATGCATAATAAACATAATTTATCACTACTGTATTATCATTGTTATTGTAAAGAGTTGTGATAAGTACTAATCGTGAGTTTGTGTTACATAAAAGTTCACATACGATAAACATTTTGCTCAATTAATGATATTATCACTATACAACGTTAAGCTATACAGCTACTGTTTTCTTTTCTAGAAACATGATTTTAGTTAAAACTCTATTTTATGAGTGAATTGTCTTGGATAAATTTATTTTGATACGGTTTTTAATCTTATAAGAATTTAAAGAAATTTTTCAAGTGCATAATATGAATTAATATCCATTAAGTATAATGTGTGTGCCACAACTTTTTTCGTCATTGATAAATGGGTCTCCCGTATTACTGAAAAATATTGAGATATTTGAAAGGTTTCTCGTACAAGTCACGGCATTCTTAATTTTTGCAATATATGTATTGTAGATGTACATATACCTATATTACATTCGAATTCCAAATACCAAGCTTTATGTCTGACTAATAGATCACTTTCTCTCTGTGAAACAAAACTCTTGCGCGCATGCATATCTAGCCTATTCTTTACACTTTTGAGGCCACTGTATTTCGCATGTTGAATACTTAGACTCAAGCTGTTTTGTATATTTTACGAGAATATATTTATGATGCTATAAAACTTAGCTTAACCATAGTACAAATCCTTCCGCAATATTAGAAAGGCCTTCTAACAATCAGAAGATAATTTGCATTATTCGTGATATATTTGATTGAATTCGTGAATATTTTATGTAATATTTTAAAATATTTGAAGATAAATGTTCTGGAGAAACATAATCGAATAAAATGAAAAAGATTTAAATAAACTTTAATATATAAAATGCTGTGTCATTGCGTTAAATAAAAATTACGCACAGTTAGACTTCTTTATAATTATAATATTTATTAATGCATATATAAATGCAGATTTATTTCAAATATATCGAAAGAATGATCTGTAGATTTATTATATTTTTTATACATGCAGTTTATTCTTCTTTTAAATAATAATATTTGAAATAAATATAAGTTTTGTTTTACAATATCTACATATAACATTTCTAGATTATTTCTCTTTTATTTCAACTTCTACAATTCCTGCAATTTGAAAATTTATTTACTTTTTAATTTTTTTCAAGTATATTGCATTTTTCACGAAGACTGAACGAGTAACAAGAAACAAGTGACAGGATATGGTAGTATCCAATTACTGCAAATCTATCGCAGGTCTAAGAGTAACAACGTATCGTAGAAATCGAGAATTTCGTTACTCAATACTGTGCTTAGACACTATGGGAAATACCATACTGTCTACCAACGATCACGATTGCCCTCCATTCTCACAACGAAGCGGAAGTGACATGCTATCGACTTGCATCGACAACATGTAAACTCTCAATCTATCATGCGGATAAAAAGCAAATGAATGAAAAACATTTACATATAAAACCAGTTATTTGATAATATTGTACTGCATGCTCCATAAAATATGGATGCGCTTAATATGTAGGAAAGCGAAAGCGGTACACGGAAAATCAATCTTTGTTAATGTTATCTTAATTTTATGATATGTTATCATAAGTAGTATCAACATACCAATAAATCATGTCAAACGATTATTATACTGAGGATAAACATTATACGAAGGATAGCGGCAAATGAAAATAATCATCTTATATTTGAATTTAAATTTCTCTATTGTTTTGTGATAAAATTGGCATTTCGTTTTTTTTAATAGAGATCTGAAAAGTTTGTAAAATAAAATTAACATAACTTGAGTCTCAAATTCTTTAGAAAATATTTTAATATTAAAATTATTTTGGAGCAGTAATATCATAACAATTTAAAAAAATTTTGTTTCTTTAATGTGTTTAATTTAAACTGCTCAAATGTGCATGTAAATAAATGTTAAACTTACATGTACATAAATGTTAATTGCTTGTAGTACCAATTGTACATACATAATTATATCTTCGATTGTACTAATATCAATTGCAGTTTACGACATATGAGTAGCAAGTATTTACGACCAAGATTTTACTTTTCTAGTAACTGTTCGGATCACAATAAAACTAACTACAAGCATTTTGTACGCGTGTACGACTGCACGTGTACAGAACAAATCGGTAAATGGCACGAGAGGTAAGATTCGATCGGCTCTCCTCCTTTCATTGAATTGTATCATAGTGTTTACACGGTCAAACTTTTTCTCTGTCTCTAGGCCTTTTATGACATCGACTGATTTGCCATTTATAATAGTAAGTCTAATTTTGACTGTTTAGTGTTTGACATATTTTCCGTGAAATACCTTCTGAATTAAATTAACAATTATAATCCGCTTGTTAGTGTTAACAATCGTTTATTGAATTTGAAATAATGTGGTCAATCAGGCAAAAGAAAAATACTGATAAAGAAAAATACTGATTACAAAAAGGAATTAATCAGTAGTGATGTAAATGACTAATAGTTTATAAAACAAACATAATTACCATTATAATTATAATTTAAATGCTTTAAAGTTTTGCGTTAATTAAAGTTTTGTTTTGTGAAAACTGTTATTATATTAAATAACACAACGTTATATTATTTTCTATTTAAGAGAGTTAGTAATATATAAAAATAAAAAATAAAATCCGATTTACTTACATGATCTTACTTGAATATGATCATTTTTTATTTTATGAAATAGTATATTCTAATACGCTTCAGCTAAAATGTAGATATATTGCGACAATGAAAACTTGGAAGGAGTTTCTAAACTGTAATTAAACACATTTAAAGTGTCAAGTAAGTGTTATGTAAGAGAAACGATAAGTTGATCCGATCTTGACTTCAAGTTTCATTGAAAGTTCAACGTATCATATATAATAACTTTTACTTCAAGATTCAAGTGTCGGAGAGCATGATAGGAGATGAAATGCAATTAAATATTCGCTTTTAAAAGCTATGGGTAAATTAGATATAGGAATTTGAAAGGAAAACCGTTGCTGCTTTAAAAATCGGACACTTTGTCCTCAGTGAGCCGTTAATTATGCAAAGTATAAGTGTGTTTTAGAAATAGTGATTTTATAAAAAAGGACATTATTACGATTTACATGGGCTTAGGTATAGAACATGCGATGTGATTAACCTTTTCATTCACAATGCGCAATTCGTCGACGTTGGTTTTTCTTTTAAAGCGAAATCAACGTAGGCATATAATTTTGTGTGCATGTAGTCATTACAATTAAATAAATAAAAGTAAAGATAAAATAACTTTTAATCGATAAATGAAGATACAATAAAATTCTGAATAAATATTACATCACTTGAAAGATGGTTTAATGAATTTAAAAGAAAATAACAGGATTCGTTATTAAAGAAAAATCGTTAATTATATCACAAATTAATTATATGATTTACTAGAGAAAATTAATGTAGGTAAAGTTGTTCAATTTTTCAAGATTTCAAAACATTTAATTAAGCTGCAATTATAAATTAGAAGAGTATGTCATCGCAAGAAAAAAATTAAACCCATTAAATTTTTATAATACGTTTATTTCTCCATCCTTCGAATGTCAGCAATTGACATTTTGCTTACCGTTGGAATTTTTGCATCGTCGATACAGTGAACGTATTATAGCTGATATAATTTTCGGTGAGTTTGGATTTCGATGCTACGGACACGCAAAAAAATGATTGTAGTATGCTACATGTATTTATGACGATAGAGATACAACAATTAGCGTGAGGTACATTGTTTCGCATGTGTAACGTGAAAGATCCAACTCTCCGAATTAAAGAAAAGAGGTATTTGCGTTCCTTTCGAAGTAACTTTACACAAAATCGAAAAACATTACTGCAGGATTTTTCAGTTAAAATACGCTTTAATACTTATACTTATATCGAATGAAGCACTTTGCAGTAATATTTTTCTTTTCGCAAACACAATTACTCCAAACAAGTTGTGATGTGCGATTAATCTGTTTTGCAATTTCTGCAAAACCTGAAAACCCATTTCTCATTTAATCAAACCATCGTTATCAACACGTATTAACAGCACTCCTCCTCAACCATACGCGATTGCTGAAGCGAGAAGATCCCACTTTACATGAGATTCAGGGCATGATTGACCCCGCAGCCAACGGTGCCCTGCATGTAATCCGGGAAGTTGCTCTCCAGCACACGCATACGTCCCCTCTTGTAATCGGCCACGACGTGAGTTGCCAGGGCGCACTCCTCGCTCTTGTACACCGGCTGGAAGTTGTTGGGCTCGAAGCATGTGTTACTGTCCCACCTGTAGATCTCGGAGTCACCCTCGTACCGGAAGAAAAGCGCGCTGCCGTTGTCCGTGCCAAGAAGAACGAGCCGTTTCGGTTTCGGTCCGATATCGTGTATCCTGCCATGAGCGGAACCTCTTCGGAGATGGTCCGTGCGGATGGAGAACATACGGCTGCTGCCCAGGTACGTGAAGATCAAGCACGTGCTACCATCCTGGCGACGAATGAGCGCGAGGTAAAGCACATCCCTGCGATCGCAGTTCATTAGCACAGCCTGCGGAAGAACGACGCGATATCCTCGACCCGAGGTCACGTCGTACACCAGGATTGCTCTAGCCGCTGCGTCGGATACGTAGATGAAAACCCGACCATCCGAACTGTAATCTGCCACGACGTACTGCAGTCGGGACGTGGAACTCGTCAGACCAGACAGATCGACAGTTTTCACCAGCTGGAAAAGGTACATGGTATTATTGTTTTTTAAATTGTCTCTAAAGAATACTTAAAAATTGTTTTGCGAAACTGGAAAAATTATGCAATATATGTCTAAGCTAGAAGTCGAGTTTAATAAACTCGGATATGCTGTAATTTTGTCTTTGATGTAGTATAATTGCAGAATTATATCTTTTCTACTTCGTTCATCTCAGATTTAATTCAAAAGAGAATTTTTGATACGTTTCTATGTTTTTAAAAGTAGTTTTAATCTTTTGAGCTAAAGTATTACTGCAACTTTTTCTTATAAAGAATATCTAGATATCTTGTTTAATTTGCAACGTGAAGTCTAGACATTACACAGTATAATGATAAAAATAGCTTTATAATAAAATATTTCGCGGTTGTTACAGTAGAAAAGACTCTTAAAATTTATAACGTTGCATAACGTTCTTACGAAAGGAAAGGAAAATGCGATATGGATGAGTAACATGAATGCATGCACAAACGGTGTGCCTACAAGAAACCACATGAGCAAAATGAAGCAAATTCTTCTCTTCATTATATACTCCGAAAACTTCTCCAGGAGAAAAAAATAAGGTGCCACTTATTATCTTAAACTGCTTTCGCAGAGACGAATTATCTTACCTTGCCGGTTTTTACGTTCAGGGCAATAACCTTCGGAGGACATTTGCGTACGGATTGCTCAAGGGAATTTACGACGCCCGTGTCCAACACCCACAGAATATCCTGAGGATCCAAATAAAGGTCTACGGCGTTTTGCAACGCGGAGCACGTTCCCTCTTCTTGCAGCGACCAGCAAGGGTAGGCGAAAAGGTTGGCCTGGCAGTTTTTATCCTTTAACGAGACTCTAGCTAAGGTTGCTGGCACACCAGGCTTAAACCTAAACAGACATTTTAGATAAATGTCAGTAAGGTGTTTGCAGGATATTATAACTTATACTTAAGATTATACTTCTTGGGATATATTAATTATATTAATTGCGAAGCAATCCCGTGGCAGCATCCTGCGAAAAATAAATACCGATAAGTATAGCTTCGTAGATAATTACTATTATTTCGTAGTCGATATCTCAATTGTTACATAAACAACGCGGCTTACTGATATTGACCGTTGATTCTGCGAGATCGTCGACAGTAAGACTAATAGCATTTTAGTCTGGTAGACGCGGTGAAAGGAGTTATGAAGAGATATCACTATTAAACGTGCCTATTGTTGAGTGAAACACCTTTTAACTATTCATCGTGCATCGTGCGTTATGGATGTAAATGCCATGAGTCCTTCACGAGTCGAGGCAAGTACGGTCATCGCCTTTGTAATGTTACGTGAACGTGGGCATTCACATCACGCGGCCTTTAACAAGGTCTGCAGCTGTGTATCCCTTAATTGCCGTGTTCTTACAGCAGCACGTTATTTTTCAGAAATACCCGAACAGAATGATCATTACATTTTTCCGCATTGGAAACTATACTATTACGCGACGAGTGTTATACGATCGGTTTATGTTGAATTGCCTCGTTAACGATTTTTACGACAATCAACTCTACGTATATCAATCACTATTGACGTAACGCTATTCGCAACAAGCGCATTTTTCTAACCGAACTAGGTAAACTTAGCGAAGAATGTAGTTCTTTTATCCTCATTTGGACGCGATCGCAGAGAAACAACGTCATTTACGGTAAATCGAAAGTACGGATACAATCAGCTGTCTCTTTATATTCAGAATGAACAGGAATTCTTTAATATCACGATAACGAAGTGATTTGCAATAATAGAAGTGGTAATATCTCTTCCATGTTTTCGAATTTGAGTAGCGGAATAAATGTCTTTTTTACATTGAAATATAATTACAAAATCGATCAAATATTTTTGAAATTAACAAATAAATTTTATAAAAGTTTTAAATAAAAAAGAAGGAAGGAAAAAACAGGAAAAACATATAAAAATAAATTTTTATGGTTGACATATTATTAGAAAAATACATGTAACATATTTTTAAAATATCATAGTATGTAATTTTTGAAAATTTTCAAAATATTTGATCAATTTTATAAGTTGTACACTTAGTTGATTTATTCTAAAATGTTTAAAAATATTTTATTTTATTTCGATCAATTTTATTCTGTTAATTTTGTTATCTTGCCTGAAAATATTCACAGCAAAAATATTAAATCATTTAATTGATGTAATTATTGTAAAGTTACAGATTATGTGTTTCATACCGAGGTAAAGCAAGGATAGCATCATCTTTGTAGATCACGGCTCTGGTGGCGAGGATATTCTTCGAGATGTAACGGCCGCTGTTCCTGAAGATGCTCCTTGTGGCTGGACAAGGCCATTCGAAGGACCCACCGGTCCATACTATGTTCCTGTCACATTTTTGTATTTCGTAAGCACCGACGAGAGCGACGGCGACGACGAACGCCACCGTCCGTTCAAGAAACATCCTCACTGTCCTTTCTGTGAATTTTCCTCGACCTTCGAGTACCACGCCACGACCACGTCTCTTTTGGTGATCGAATCAGATTGTAAACTGTAAGATTCACTAAATTGCGCCAGTTTTATAATCCTGTCACGTCGAAACTGTGTTGCGAAACATCTTGGTTTAAAAAATATTTAGTTTTGATGCACAATGACTCTCGGTGTCATAAATGCAATCTCTTCCTATCTCTTTTTGTTAATAATGTAAATTTTAAAAATTAGAAATTTTTAAATATGTAAACGTAATGACTAAAAATGTAATATCATGCAAAGCATCAATTATTTAGACAAACAATATTATACAATTGAGAAAAATATAATAAAAAGATAGAAAAATGGATATTTAATGGATATTTGTATATAAAAGAATATAAAACACACAAGATATAAAAATGTGAATATATCTTTAGTATTTGTTATATTTTCAATCTATAATATAATTATTTTATTTATATAAGTAAGATATTTTCAAGAAATTTAATTAACGTACAGGAGTAATATATTTTAATAGTTCTATTTGTCTACAACTATGCAAATGTTCTCTCTCTTCTTTTCTTTTTTGCAAAATACAATAAAAACTACATTTTAAGACAGAAATTTAAAAAATTAATATAATATTAAGGAAAAATTGAAATACATTAGAACCGGGAATAAGTTAGTAAAGCAAACAAAATTATTTCCTGATTCATAACATTTCCTGGTAAATTATATTGTTTTTTGATTAAAATATTTCACTTTTCGCATCTTCCTGAATTTGCTGTTATTTATAAACAAAATTTGAAAACATATGCCGCGTATTTCCTCTTCACAAATTCCATCAACTTTGATTAAAAACATTGCAAAATACTGGCCGAGAAGGTAGTACGATAAATATACGATAAATATGTAAGCAATATCAATCCATAATCGACACGTATATATAAGTATAAAATCGTATAAAAGATTCGCACACTCACAATTTTCGTGCAACTGATTACATGCAAAGTCTCGTAAGTTTTTAAGGTTTTTGCTGTATATTCAACAGCCACGAACATTATTATATGGAGCATATTGATCTAATTTTGTATACTCATTTTTCTAATTTTTCTAATTTTCTGCTTACAGTGCTTTTGAAATTTTCATTAATTTTATAACATAATCATTAAAGAATAAATTTATATGATTATCTAATTTTATCAACTAATTTCATCAACTTTAGTAACTATATTTAATCACGACATATTTTAAAGATTTATATTTGTAGAACGAACAGGTTCAAGTGATCTGATAATTGAGAATTATGTATTCACAGAACACCGGAAGATTACTGCAACGCGTTATAAAAGACAAACGCAGGATGGGGATTCCGAGGAGTTCTCTGTGCCTGGTGATCCTGAGCGTTCTATCATTGGCAGTTTGCGAGAAACAGTTGCTACCAGAGCTATCATTCGTCTTGTCAGGCTACAGCTTGGACTGGCCGTGTCAAAGCACGAGGAATATCTACGAGACGAGCGGACGTTACATTCCCAAGAATGTCATTGCCACCCGGACGCAAATTTACAAGGACGACGCCATCATAGCGATGCCACGCTACAAACCCGGTGTGCCGTTCACCTTAGGTGTCATGTCGTTGAAGACGAAGGACTGCACACCGAAAGTGACACCATTTCCCTGTTGGGCAATTCAGGAGGAAGGCAACTGCCAAGCTCTCCAGAGTGTAGTGGACATAACTTTGGACATTCAGGATATTCTTTGGGTGTTAGACGTTGGTGTCGTAAATACTTTGGAGCAGCCGGTGCGCAGATGTCCTCCAAAAGTCGTCGGTATTAACGTAAAGACCGGAAAGGTAACAGGAAAAATTAATGGTTAAAAATAATAATTAAAAATGTTACGAATATTTAAGGTAGAAGTCACACATTTATATTTTTTCTAATTATAATCTAATTTTGTAATAAGTTATATTATACTAAGTAATTATATCCTTTGATCATATAATATTTTAATTATTGTGCATTTATTTAAAAGTACTCAGCTTTGAAAAATAAAAGAATGCTTTCAAATGTAAATAGTATAAATTTTTGGTGTTGTATAAATGCATTGAAATCTTTTTTTTACAATATCTAGAAAATTTGTGATTTATCACTTATCTTGATAGTTACACAATTATAGATTAAAAACATTTTATTAAAAATAAATTAATTGCATTAATTTATATTTCTTTGAAATTAAAAGAATATATCTTAAAATAAAGTTTTATATTAATGCCTTTAACTTACATTTAGAAACGTTGATGTTTTACAGGTTGTGAAGGTGATTGACTTGAGTTTCTTGGTGAATCCATTGTCTCGTTTGCAATATCTCGTGGTCGATTACGCAGACGACGGTCAAGTATACGTGTATATAAGCGATGCGGCTGCCAGATCCATCATCGTTTACAATGTCACTGCAAATAGAGGATACCGAGTGATCCTTCCGAACGCTGTTACTGCCGGCGTTCAGCGAAGAGACGTTCTCTACATGACGTTAGTGAAGAAGAGTTGCGGCACGCCAATATTGTATTTCACCTATCTGGGATCCAACAGGTTGTTCGCTATCAAGGCTATACATCTCAGGAGAGGTCAAACCCATGGAACGGTTATGGATGTCGGACCAAAGCAACATAAAATCGTCATTCTCGGTAACGATAATGGCTGTGCCATTTTCTTCAGGAACAAGGGTAAGTCTGTGTTTTATAATATTTAGTTTAGCGTGACTTCTATAAAGTAGAAGTTACCAAAATAAGAAAAAAAAGATTTCACTTCTTGCTTATATCGTTTGAGAAACTTTATATATTTCAGATTCCTTTTGTAGTCTAAAAAAAACTTCATAAAAATTTGCTATAAAATAATCAAACATTTTGTATTAGACGTCTACAGAATCTTTTTCTTAAAATCTTAGAAGAAATCTTAATTTTAAGATTTCCTTGAAATTTTTCTTTCTAACGAATGAGAGAGAAAATAATTTACGCCAAGACATTATACGGTTTTTTAAAAAATTTTATATTATTTTTAATTTCGATTGTAATGGCTAAGTAACAAATTAAACTTATTTCTTTTTAGGTGAATCCGACGTCTACATGTGGAATGTGGAGACACCCTTCAGATCTGAAAATTTCCTCCTGGTACAGCAGGGTAATGATTGCCGACTGCCGACTCAAGTGATTCCGGGTCCTAAAAGACTCATGTGGGCAATCGAGAGCAACTTCCAAGATTACATACAGAACACCGTGAGTTGCTCGGGTGCTTCCGTGGCCATACATCCTCTGGTCAAAGGCTGCGAGGAATAAAAATTAATCCTCGATAAAGATTTCTTCTTGTTCTTTTTCTTTAGTACGATTTCGTGTGTGACTATATTCATTATGTAATTCAACAATTCCTGTAAATAGAAACTGAGATAGGTAATTTTAAGAAGCTCAGATTTTGATGCGACGGGTACAATGAAAGTAATATCTACGTTCCTTTGCGACGATAGAGATACGATAATTAGCGTGAGGTATATTTTTCTATATTTACAGCATCAAAAACTGAACTATGATATTATATTATATTATATTATTTACTCTATTTCTGCAACTATTATATTATAGTTTTATTGAAATGGATAAGAAAGATGACAATCTCTTATCGTGATATACGACGTTCCTTTTAATATTATGATATAATGATGCTACAATCCCAAAATATTCAAACATCATTTAAATTTAAAAACGTAGAAAGTAAATTAAGTTCTTAATCTAGTCATTGATAGCATTTTGTTTTTCGTTCTATTTTAAATAGCAAGTGGAATTTGCGGGTGTTATCTTAATTGTAACATGAATAAACACTTCTTTCAGCTGCTTTATAGCTAATTAACGAACAGTTAATGTGTGTGTACTGCATTCATAATTAGTCTAGTTATATTGGCAAAGTATTTATACGAAGCTCATGTTATCGCTTCCGACAGATTGACCAGTGTCAAAATTATATCGTCGATATTCAAACCGACAACGGCAAATAACTGCCAATTTTTAACTTTTGAAATTTATATTATTTGTAAAAATTATATTCACTTGCTTAATGGATGATACCCTCAAACAATTTCTCTCAAAAAAGCGATTTAGCAGTAGTAGTAATATATGCACAGTTGATTGTAATATCTCATAATGGTTATTATGTAAGTTGATTTAAACGATTAATAAATGCCAGCTTATGTAAATGCATTTATGTACAACGACACGTGTTAGCTTATCTAACCCATGTAAACGGAGAAACATAGAGCTGGTACCATTTTAAATGAATACGTGTATATAACATGTATCAAAGTTATAGGATGTTTTTTATTAGGTACATTTTTTTCATCAATTTATAATCACCTTTTCCTGAATCAAATAAGATACTGCATTTATGATCTTTTTTTAATTAAATAATATTGAAGAGATAAGGAATTTCTGATAAATTATAAAAGAAAGTAGACTTTTTTATTTTTCAATTAATTTAACGGATTTTATTGAATGTATATTATAATTAATTTGAAAAATGCAGTTACTGCGCTAAGTATTATGTGAAAGAGTACTTTAGAATTCTAACGATTCTAGATTTAAGTATCGATGTTGAAACATTTTTCTTCGTTGCGCCAGGACATTTTAAATTTACTAAGCCCCATATGTTTCTTCGCGTATCCATTACGTAATCTGTTATACACGGGACATCATTGCTCTGCATCAAAACCGAGTGACTTTGTGCCTGAAAGATAAATCAAACGATTATTTAGAGCCAATGTTAAGATTAATGATTATTATCTATGATAAATTTCTGCAATTATAGTTGAAATAATTTTTGAGCTTTTAATAATTAGTTTATTAATTAATTAAGAATTTGTGGAAATAAGAGTTTTTTAAAATAAAATTTCACTAAAAATAGTAATAATTTACATTCAAAGGAAGCTTAGTATCCCAGCGCACGCTGGCTCTTTCCGAAGTCATAAAGTAATGTAGGCCGTCTTTTAAATCACAAATTAGACCCATGGAAGGACCCAATTTTTTTCCAAGCCAAGTCACTGTTATATTTTGCACTCCCTAAAATGGTATCACGTAAAATAATATAGAAAAATTGCATTTTATATATTATGTATATTTAAAATATAGATGATGCAATTATTGCACGTTTGCATTGTCTGTGTTTGTGATATTTTGAAATTTCCATAGAGAAAATGTAAATCATATTTTATATTCATTATACAGCTATATGAATGTTTTAATTTGGAGATTTACGTTGTATATTTATTCTAGTGTAAATGTACGCATATAATATTACAAATTTAGAGCATACATGTGAAGCTGTCCGGAATACTTCGTCTTCTCTAACTTTGTTCAAATTTATACTGAACAGATCATGCGTGTTATGTCCCGTCATGTATAAAATCGAATTCCTGCGAGAAATAGCGAGATCAGTCGAGTGTACACGAGGTATTTCAGGCTCATGTAGCATTCTCAATTTCCACCATTTCGCTTGTCCTGGAATTTGCATGTAACCGATTTGCGTAAAAGAGAATGGTAGTATTGTGTCTGGTTTCACATAGATTTTTCTGCAGAATTACCCAAGCTGTAAACGATGATTGTTTCGTCGCCGGCATCCGCGATATATCCGCGAGATCCCCATTGATCTCCAACTGGATCAATTACGAGAGCTCTTAAGTATTTTGGAGATACATCAAACAATTCGGTGGCTGATATCTTTGAGCATTTTTTAAATAAAATTATTATATGCAATATATTGTTCAGTTAAGAGTAAAGTTTAGAATTGTAGAAAATTAAATAGTATGATATACATATATTAGAATAATAAAATTCATAATAAATTATAACTCAAACAGATAAATGAAATTTCGATTTAAGATATATTGCCTCCGCAATTCTATAAGAATTTTTTCAGAAAAATATCTTAATAACTACCAATCGATCATTTCGTTTTAAATCATAAATAACTATTTGAGGCCAGCGATCATATTGATCGGGAGCATCCAGAATCCATAATCGTCCACGAGCATCCACATCTAATCCGGTTACAGATACGAGAGTTCTCTCTCTATAATTATATTTTGATAGTCCATTTTTGGAGAAAGGTATAATTGCCGTATTTATAAACCTTACTGGCCAATTGGAATTAATTTCTGGCCATGAAACTTCCACTAAAGTTGGTTTATATTCCATCTTCTCATTTGCTGATCTAGTATCCAAGAAATAGTTTTGATTTAAAATTGTTTATGTTCGAGATTTAAATGTATCCCCATAAATTTAGATATTTTATATTATTATACATAACATGCATAATTGACAAAATATTTGAAATAGTAAAATATTGAGCAAACATATTTTTTGAATAAGTATAACAAAATTTTATTTAAATTTATTTATATTTTCTATAATGTGAATTATAAATTATTATTTGTAACTTATTATTTTACGACCTACCTGGGAATTGCAAGAAAAGCGCGATTTTTCCATACGGCGAATCTCCAGATTAGAACATCATCCGATAAATTTAATGACGTCATATTCCACGAGTATGAAACATCAAGTAAAAGAAAGTAAATTCGCAAAAGAAGGAGAGCCTTGTTTGAGCTAATCATTATGAAAACGATGTTAGGAATGAACGCAACTTTGATTGACTTGACGATATTGATTTCGCTGAATCGCATCGTCAGCAAGGAAAGCTCCACTGCTGACGATGGTTTTCCGATCGAATCTAGGTAAAAGTGACTTGCAGTTTTATTCAGAATTTTGTCAGATATCAAATATCTAATATTATGTGCATAATTCAGTTCTAGGCTATAATTATAATAATACATATAAAACAATTTTATTAAATTATTACATATAATAATCGCAAATATTATACAAATGTTTACTAAATATTTTTTAAACATTCCTAGCAATTATTATAATGTTAATTATTAATTTAATAATAATCAATATAATTATCGTACTCTGCATTTTTATACAATATATACAACAGGATCCAAGCAAATCGATTTAGTATAATAGTTTGGTCTTATTGTAACTTTGTCCAAACCTAAAATTTTAAACATTTACTTTTCAATTTAAGCGCATCTTAATTCTAAAATACGAACACCATCTTATTCATAATTTGAATAAACCGCTATATTTTATCAACATTATCAACCACAGTGAGAGAAGAGATTTATGTTACCGACACAGTAATATACAGTTCATAATTTCACGAGGCGCCACGCTGCCGCTTTCGACGTGCCGCCGCAGTCGCGTCACTTCGCGCAAGCGGATCAGTCCTATTTGTGATCCGTGTTCGGGGCATCGTGTGAAATCGTGGAAGCCCGTGATACGCGGCAAATGGCCGTCGATGGCCGCCGTGGTATCGTTTCCGTGCGAGTTGTTGCGCGTACGACGACGGACGGCTGGTCGTGGATCCGCGTGAACGCGTCACACGACGTGCGTGCGTCGTGTCGTGTCGCTCGGCCTCGTCGTCGCAACGCCAGGAACGTCGCGGTGGTCCGCGTCGGGGTCGGGAGCAGCGCCGGAACGTGATGTGAGCGTCGCCGCGGCGGTTTAACCGCGGCCGCCTACACGCGCCGTAGCGATCTCGCGGGCAGGCGCGCGCGCGCGAACGGCAAACGAGCGGGCGAGCGAAGGAGAGCGCGCGCGCGGGCGATGAACAACGACGCCGCGGACGGATCGGATCGTGGCACGGCGGTGATGAAATCTGTGTCCGAGGGCGAGCTGGGCGTGGAGGAAGAGGTTAAACACGCGGAGCCGCGCGGCGCCGCCACGCGACTCAAGCGCACCTTTACACTGCCGAGGAACCCGTTTCAAAGCGCCAGCAGCAGGATGTCGCGGCGACGTCCGAAGCAACAGCAGCATCAGCAACAGCAGGCTCACGGCGACTCCAACAAGGACGCCAGCGCGCCCAGTGCCAAGGAGAACAACGCCAGGAACAACGCGCGGCACGCGGAAGGTATGCAGCAGCTGCAGCGACAGAACGTGACGGGGAGGCTACATGGCGGCCAAGGCGGCCCGCCGCAGAGCGGCCGCGAGATCCAGCCGGAGTGCCAGCAGCAGCAGCAGGAGCGGCCGTCCGGGAAGAAGGTGTTCCGCCGGCCCTCGTGGCGGAAGTTCATCAACAAGATGGTGCGTCACATGTCGAGCGTGGGCGCGCAGGGCCACAAGGCCGCGTCACATCACCGGCGCGCCGCCGGTGTCGACGACCACCATCACCTCGGCTCGAGCGCGGGCGACATCAGGGTGCCGCAGCCGCCGCCGCCGTCCTCGCGTCCCGCCCACATACCGCCCGACCGGGTACCGGGTGTGATCGGTCTACGCAATCATGGCAACACGTGCTTCATGAACGCCGTGCTGCAGTGCCTCTCGCACACCGACATCCTCGCCGAGTACTTCGTGCTGGACCAGTACAAGGTGGACCTGTCGCGCCGCAACAAGCTCAACTCGAAGAAGTACGGCACCCGGGGCGAGATCACCGAGCAGCTCGCCCTGCTCCTCAAGGCGATCTGGAGCTGCCAGTACGACCCGGAGATGAGCACCGCCTTCAAGAGCGTCGTCGACAAGTACGGCAGCCAGTACCGCGGCAATCTGCAGCACGACGCGCAGGAGTTTCTCCTCTGGCTGCTCGACAAGGTGCACGAGGACCTTAATCAGGCGACCAAGAAGAAGTACAAGATCATAAAGGTAAGAACCACAGCGCGGGGATCATAATTCGCGGGACGAAAGACTCCAGTTCGCGGAGGTTAGAATCTCCTGCATGACAGGTAGCTTCTGTCTCACTGCGGGGGATAATCGCGCCATTTCTCGTCATTCGGTATTCGGTATTTGTATGTAGAGGATGTTATTAATAGAGATTGTATGCATGTAAATTTGTGCAGATGTGATTTATGTGATTTACGTAATTTATGTCTCCGAAACGATGTACTGAGAGATTTTTCGCATGACAGTTCCTGGGGCAACTTTTAAGTTAGCTTAAATGTCAGTTCAGTTTTCACGGTAGAAGTAATAATTTAAATGAAGAATTTTTACGAATCCATAATGCATCTTTTTACTGTTATTTCTAGTTTCTGCGAAAATACGGTAGTTTTCCACTTGACTCTCTACCTCGAGTTGCATTTTGAGTTTTATTAATAATGTCTTGGACTTCAGTCCAAGAACTATCTGTGAATCGCCATTGTTGTTCTTTTTTTTTACTTGGTACGGGAAGATATTGCTCTTCTCTATTTTTAGACACCACCAGTCGCGTCGTCGGGCATATTTTTAGTAATACTGACGCGAAAGGTCGTGCGAAAACGAAAACGACGATGTAACACGTGCGCAGTGGCTATTCACGTAAAAATGCTCGACGCGTCTTGACCTCAAACAGAAATGATGCCATGGCATTTTCACGGCGAGAATATAACGAGTAGAGAACTGTCCATTTAAAAAAAAAGTATCGATACTTGATTTATTCAAATATTCATAGCACAATATTGGTGCACGATGAACACCGCGAAAGAAGCATTATACAGCTTTTTTGATTGTCATGGAAATTAATCCGAAGTGATAATCAAAAGCTAATTGATAATCAAAAGCTAATTATACTGTAATTATGTTGATCGATAAATGAATGTCGTTGACCGAAGAAATGTAACTGCAAAGTGTATCGATGCTTCTTTCTAGCATTAGAATAACGGTAACCAGCAACGAAAGATTCAACGAACAAACGAATCATCATAAAACGCACGTAATAGCCGTTTAAAATACTGCCGTAAAAATACGGCGGACATAGCAGTGAGCAATTAAACACATTCCTCGGTCGTTGTTCATGTGCTGTGTATAGTCGTTTAATCGTTGAGTCGGGTCTCACGACGAAAGAAACTTTCTCTTTGGATCGTCGTGGCCAGGCGACGTGGAGAGACGCTCATCGAAAGCTCGCTGCAGTCTTTCTTTCTCCCGAATCGCATGCAATACTTAAGCATATTTGTGCACGTATGCGGAAGATGAGAAAGAAGCATTCCTGCAGCCCGTTTCTCTTGAAATTTCGCGCAATGCAAGCAGAGACTCCATCTTCATATGAATTAAGTTCATCGGCAAAAGCAAGACGACTGCAACGTTCGATTTATGTAAAACTTATCCAAGAGAACCGGGAAGTGCGAGAGAAACCTTCTTTTTACCTACCAGGATAGGTTTTTGTATTAACTGCATTCTTGGACGTTGACGATTTCTCGCGTGCGTGACAACTCGTGGAAAGCCGCGAGCACGCGAGACGGACGCGCACACGGTGTTCTTTTTCGACTCGCCTTGCTCAGCACCTTCACCGTGAATGGACGGGCCAGGAATAACCGTGGCCTATCTGAAGCTAAACAGATGCGCGTGTCTCGCGGCCCGGAAATGTGATAATGTCGATAGACATAGTTAATGGTATCTTAAACATAGAGATTACCGCTAAGCGAAGCTGTCAATTTTATCTAAATTAAGAGCAAATATTACGATAATCGGTGGCCGACTTCTAGTGTTCATTCCGGCTTCTTTCCATTGGCATCTGCCTTACTACCGGTATCTGTCCCAAATTGTTTCACAGATTACGTCTTGTACGGCTCGACAAGATGCTATCTTTCTCCTTGGCTCTTCTGCTAATAGATTCAGAATATGGTATTAGGAGAAAAATAATAGAAAAACCAGAATGTTATCTCGAAAGGTCAAATTTGTAAAAGAAAAAGGAAGTCGTAAGCAAAATACGAATTTCAACAAATAATCTGGAGTAAGAAAATATTATGTAATAGATATAAGTTATCTCAATGATTAAAATTCATATGAGAAGTTAGATATACATATATTTTAATCTGTTAGGTATTACAAGGTGTGTGTGAAGCTGGCGTATCATTTCGCGGAAAATCATTAATTATTGAGAGTTCTGGCTCCCTTTTTAATAGTTCTAGAGTTCCTGATAGGTTAAACACATAGTTCTGACCATTAAGGCCCAAACACACAAAATTCCGTAAGACGTAACGTAAGGATTCGACAAATCGCGTTGCTCGATTGGTCGAATCCTTACGTTACGTCTTACGGAATTTTGTGTGTTTGGGCCTTTAAAGCGAAAAAATCGCATAGTGCAAAGTGAGACGTCAACTTCACACAGCGTCTCACTTTGTCCTGCGACAGTTTCCGCCGTAATTCCGGCTAGATTTTAAAAGATCTACAGTTCTACATGAGTTCTAGCGAAAACAATTTTGTTTTCCTTTTTATAATTATTAAAGCTAAAAAATGTTTAAGAGAATGACGACTGGTTAATCTCAGAGAGTTCTGTGCTTTATGAAATATTTCTCGTGTAGTTCTGAACGTATTTAAGCGTATTCCAAAGAGTTCTGAATGCAAACATTAACAATTATTTAATAAAACATTTTTATCGTCCGAGAAAGACGTATCTACGGAGATATATGTGAGACGCTGGTCGATTTTCGAGAGTTCTGCTTATTCTAAAACAGTTCTCGTATAGTTCCGGACATGTACAATGCCTTTCCAAAGAGTTCTGATAGGAACAAAGATTAGAAAATTTTTGAAAAAATTATTTCGCCCAAAGAGTGGACGTTTTCGACTTTACCAGTGAGACGCTGGTTGATTTTCGAGAGTTCTGCTTATTCTAAAACAGTTCTCGTATAGTTCCGGACATGTGCAATGCCTTTCCAAAGAGTTCTGACAGGAACAATGATTAGAAAATGTTTTAAAAAATTATTTCGCCCAAAGAGTGGACGTTTTCGACTTTACCAGTGAG
The DNA here is from genome assembly GCF_003672135.1 of Ooceraea biroi. NCBI lineage: Eukaryota > Metazoa > Arthropoda > Insecta > Hymenoptera > Formicidae > Ooceraea > Ooceraea biroi. The sequence goes on from NC_039506.1 coordinate 9,176,169, forward strand.
ACGCTGGTTGATTTTCGAGAGTTCTGCTTATTCTAAAACAGTTCTCGTATAGTTCCGGACATGTGCAATGCCTTTCCAAAGAGTTCTGATAGGAACAATGATTAGAAAATGTTTTAAAAAATTATTTCACCCGAAGAGTGGACGTTTTCGACTTTACCAGTGAGACGCTGGCCGAAATGTCGGAGTTCTGGCTTTCCTAAAATACTTTTCGTATAGTTCCGCACGTACTTATGATTTTCCTACAGAGTGCTATGCGCCAGCGACATTGTACAATTTAAAAAAAAATTAAAACTGCTCGAAAAGTGCATTTTAAAACAGAAAAGGGTGCTATGCACCAGCGACATTGCACAATTTAAAAAAAAATTAAAACTGCTCGAAAAGTGAACTTTCAGACAGAAAATGTAAGAGCTGGTCGAACTGTCGGAGTTCTGGCTTTCCTAAAATATTTTTCGTATAGTTCCGAAGGTACTTATGAATTTCCTAAAGAGTTCTATGCACCTCTCATACATAGCACTCTGTAGAAAAATCATAAGTACGTGCGGAACTATACGAAAAGTATTTTAGGAAAGCCAGAACTCCGACATTTCGGCCAGCGTCTCACTGGTAAAGTCGAAAACGTCCACTCTTCGGGTGAAATAATTTTTTAAAACATTTTCTAATCATTGTTCCTGTCAGAACTCTTTGGAAAGGCATTGCACATGTCCGGAACTATACGAGAACTGTTTTAGAATAAGCAGAACTCTCGAAAATCAACCAGCGTCTCACTGGTAAAGTCGAAAACGTCCACTCTTTGGCGAAATAATTTTTTAAAACATTTTCTAATCATTGTTCCTGTCAGAACTCTTTGGAAAGGCATTGCACATGTCCGGAACTATACGAGAACTGTTTTAGAATAAGCAGAACTCTCTAAAATCAACCAGCGTCTCACTGGTAAAGTCGAAAACGTCCACTCTTTGGGCGAAATAATTTTTTAAAACATTTTCTAATCATTGTTCCTGTCAGAACTCTTTGGAAAGGCATTGCACATGTCCGGAACTATACGAGAACTGTTTTAGAATAAGCAGAACTCTCGAAAATCAACCAGCGTCTCACTGGTAAAGTCGAAAACGTCCACTCTTTGGGCGAAATAATTTTTTCAAAAATTTTCTAATCTTTGTTCCTATCAGAACTCTTTGGAAAGGCATTGTACATGTCCGGAACTATACGAGAACTGTTTTAGAATAAGCAGAACTCTCGAAAATCGACCAGCGTCTCACATATATCTCCGTAGATACGTCTTTCTCGGACGATAAAAATGTTTTATTAAATAATTGTTAATGTTTGCATTCAGAACTCTTTGGAATACGCTTAAATACGTTCAGAACTACACGAGAAATATTTCATAAAGCACAGAACTCTCTGAGATTAACCAGTCGTCATTCTCTTAAACATTTTTTAGCTTTAATAATTATAAAAAGGAAAACAAAATTGTTTTCGCTAGAACTCATGTAGAACTGTAGATCTTTTAAAATCTAGCCGGAATTACGGCGGAAACTGTCGCAGGACAAAGTGAGACGCTGTGTGAAGTTGACGTCTCACTTTGCACTATGCGATTTTTTCGCTTTAAAGGCCCAAACACACAAAATTCCGTAAGACGTAACGTAAGGATTCGACCAATCGAGCAACGCGATTTGTCGAATCCTTACGTTACGTCTTACGGAATTTTGTGTGTTTGGGCCTTAATGGTCCGAACTATGTGTTTAACCTATCAGGAACTCTAGAACTATTAAAAAGGGAGCCAGAACTCTCAATAATTAATGATTTTCCGCGAAATGATACGCCAGCTTCACACACACTATTACAAGTTATCTTCCCGAAACTTTGATGCATAAGATACAATCTGCCGATCGAACATGCGAATTAATCTATCTAAGGCCGGTATTCATAGTCGGGTCTTATATTTAAGACCATCTTAAGTTCATCTGCAGATACATGTATAGATCATTTCACTGGCTATGGAATATCTGAAGACAGTCGTACATTTAAGACAGTCTTAAATATAAGATCCGACTATGAATACCGGTCTAAGACTTTGCTCGATTTTTTATTTACTGCTTTGCGAAACGAACTAATCGGCAGACGGTCACTGCTCGCGACATCGAGGCCTTAACCCAAATTTGTTTCGCGTTCAGAATTACGTGCCACGCTTTTCAACGTCGAGAGCCGAAGGTGCGCCGCGCGAGAGTGAAATATTAAGGGAAAAAAGCAGAACAGAGTGTGGCCTAAAAATGTATGTCACACGAAAGATTCTTTTTTTTTAGCTACTAATTAATTCCTGATGGATTATTACAGTCTGTCAAATGATAAATTTGATTTTAATGAAATTGAAATTTTAATGAAATTTGATTTTTGATGAAAAATATTGAAAAATAAATGTAATACGTTTGAATAAGGAATTTAACAACCGCTAAGAAAGTTTGAAATGCTGATAATGCCTTTAAAACGTGTTATGAAACCATTTAGATTACACGTGACGATTATCAATCATTGATTTAATACGTCACGAAGTCGTGTGGATGCCATGATTATTGCGCAATTGTTATTACTTATATCATTGAAAAATATTGGCGATCGTATCGCGGTGTTACATGATTTCTTGCATTATCACGTTCGACGTAACCGTGCAAGTGATTAAACGACAAACAGATAGGTTTTATGCAAAATTTTAGTCAATGTGCACGAAACGAGAAGAAAACTGAAATATCATGTATTTAATTGTCTGATTAAAGCTATTGTCGTTTGCTTATCGTTCTTATATTCAAAATCTAAAAATAATGATGTAAATGTTCGCTAAGTAATGCATAAACACACAAATACATTTTTAATGTGCTCGGTGCTTCATTTTTGTACGATTATTCATCTTTCTTATCTTATCGTTTGCTTTCCGATTGCGTCCGAGTTGTTTAAGCTAGCAAGATAAGGCAGCGTTTCTCGGCCGAAGAACCCGATAATTCGATTTGAGTATCAATAAAGCTCGACTTCTTGTCGCGCTGGTTAGAGATGCTATTTTTAAAATCAGTTACGAAAAAAAACGTCTCATTCTCTTTTTGCGACACCGATTTTGCATATTCTGACGCAAAATCGACGCGGCCAAGAAATACTCGATTTTTTGTTACTAATTAATCTTACTTTGTTATTAACATTGTAAATTAAGTTTTTTGGAAGACGATAAAAATGCCGATAGCAGAGATTGATAGTGAACCGAATGACGAAACGAATTATCGGTGTCTGCAATAACAGACCACCATAATGTATATTTAAAACTTAAACTACTTTAATTAAATTGAGAATCTCGAGCGAGTACAATTTCTTTGTTACATGCATATGATATCACATTCTTGGAAAAGTGGATTACACATTTTACACATTGCAAGCTACTAACCGTTATCTTACTACTTGTAGAAATGAACGTAACGATGTATATGGATCATCCATCGTTGTGTCTAAAACTTTGGAAAAACTGCGATATATGGACTAATATTAGGCCGGCGCATCATTTTTATCATGCTGTTTTTGCGAAACACGAGGAGAGAGAGAGATATAAACGCATACACGAGCTTTTATCTCCACGGTTTCGAGCCAGAAGAGTACACCTTGCATATTTCATATTGAGCGGCTCTCGGGCAAACCGCGTACATGCGACATACATTCGACGTGTACGAATCGTCATCATCGAGAGACGCGAGAGCCGTCGCCAGCGTAAAGTCGAGCACGAGGAAACCGGGAATCGAACGGTTAGACCGGGAGCACCAGACCACCAGTACCGTAACGAGGACCGGCCTTGAACGGGGCCATGGAGATCCAGTTATCAGTTTGCATTACCGAGTGCTTTTGCAAATTATGTCGCACATATGTGGGCTAACTACTGTCATCCGGCCGGCGCCAACGTTGCACGCGCGCGTCTCGCACAGTATGAATTGTGCATTTCGCACTTCACTCGACAACCTGGCCGTTTCTGATAAGTGTGCTCCTACAATCGCAGCGTATCTGGAGCGTACTCGGAGCGGTCGCAAGAATTATTTGCGTGCGCCCACTCCGTCTCTTTCAAAATAATTTTGCGCGATGGAGGTGATATACATACACACACGCGTGAACTCGCGTGATCAGAAATCGAGAGAAATTATTAGCAATTTCGTAATAGCGGTTATGAACATATTGCAACATTTGTTTACGTTCGAAGTTTCTTCGAAGTAAAGCATTCCACTTTTCTTTCTGTAAATAAGAGTCTTGTCGATAGTATCGAATACAAAGAAGCACCTGCTATCTCTGAAAGCGAATGCTTTGTCGAAGGTATACAGCCGACTCAATCGGTGACTCGACCTTCTTCGAATACAAGATACGCGTTGATGTGTAATTGTTTTATAATACATAAAATTGTGATTACATAATGCACATTGCATCGTCGTGTGATACTTGCATACATTGCCTAGTCAAATTATTTTTATCGGCACAAACGTCTTGAAACAAATGTTTCATCAATCGATAATAGACAATAATACATGCAGAAAATAGAAGGTGCATTGGCTTTATGCTCTCTACTTGAAAAAAATACTCTTTCGTACGGAAAGCATTCACTTTTATTTTTATTCGCATGAGTCATGTGTGAACCGACAAAAACTGACAGGCGAAGCTCATGACACGCGACTCGGCGATTCTTTTCATCCTCTGCGAGCATGAAGCGGCTAAAACATGCAATTAACTTCGTGAGCGAGAGAGTATGCTTCTCAGCTATTATGGTGAAATTCGACCGTGAAGTTAAAACATAACGTTCAGATATCGAGGTCTTTGTGTAAGAAGCGTCGGATTTTGAAAGTTTCAGCTTCGTGGATCGCTTATACAAAGTAAACATTTTTATATCTGATAATCGAGTTTCGCGTATAACGCAAAGTGTAAAGTATACAAATTCATCATAATATGGTGGTTATTTCGTAACGATTAAACAAATTTTTATAAAAAACTGCATTACAATAATTATCAATGTAAATCATATGTCACGTTTCGCGTGCAACATAATATCTATATTTATTTAATTTTATAATTAGGGATATAATTAGAAATTATATTGTTATATGTAATGATTTATAATATTTGAAAGAAGAAACTCATATTACCAATTTTGCAAATATAAAGTGTACATAATTTCTCAGTAAAATATAAAATTAATGAAATTATCATATATACAATAGAATGAAATAAAATTATATAAATGAGGTAAAATACAATTTTAATATTTAATTAAATTTATTGAAAAGCACCTCATTGTGAAAACCTAATTGTGATTAAAAGGTGTTTTTAAATCACTTTGATCCACAGTTGATCCATTACCGATATCCTTTTAAAGAGATCAACGGCAGGTCGAATATTTAAGTAAGATTATCAGCACAAATACATACGTAAGAATATATACATGTAATCTCAGTTACGTCAAGTGCACGCGCACCGAAGTGACATTGATCAATTGTCAGCTCTACGCGAGTCGTACGCATCGGAAATTACTTCCGGCAAGCGGATCGCTGATACATCCTGCATGATGACTCTAGCGATTATCTCCTTCTGTGGTTTTTCATCGCGTGTTACAAATTACACCCGTTGGAAAACGAGCGGATCCAAATGGATATCGTGTGGCAAGTTACACGTAAAGCCACATATCAGTCCCCGGTGTTCTGTTAGCGATAGTCACCGGCACTTTTCATTATTGAAAATGACTCTAAAGATTTACACGAACTAAATATTTAAACTGCAATTTCAATAATTCTGTACTGATGTACATGCAATACGATAATTACATCGTTAAGTATCGTATAACTGTAATTATTTTATATTACATAATTAATTATGTGAATGTAAGATATAAAATTTCTATGTCATGTAAAAGAAAATGGCAAAAAATAATATTGCATAGTAATTCTGTTATAAATGTAACAATTCTGTTATAAATATAATAATTAACTTGTTATATATTTTATCGTGCAATGTTGTAATATCTCAATTTTATCTTGTTTTATTTTCTGCTAAAGGTATTTAATTTCATAGTTAGTTTATTATTGAAATTATGCTGTAAATGCAAAATTGATAATATGGATTTTCTTTCATGAATTATTGTATCTTATTTATGAAAATGAATGTATATAATATGTAAATGGCCGGCTCATAGCGGCTGCTATAACTTCCGTAACATATCATTTTCAACGAGTTACAGTAATTGCCTGCGATAAAGTTTTGCTATGTGTAAATGTGCGACATATCGCTACTTCATGCATTCGCGTTTTTTGTAGTTTTCTGTGAAACCGCATCTGCGACCGTCGCGACTTACTCGAAGGCTATGAAAATGCAACCTCGATACTTATGATCCTATTAAGAGGAGGCTTATACGCGCCGTCATTCTTTACCGTACCGAAACTAGGCGAAGTAGTACGTGAAAAAGTTGTGCGGCACTTCACGAGAATGATAAACTAGTTCTAAACTATTTCTTCTTCTTTCCTTTTAAAGTTCTTGTAGCTACAGACTTTTTTTTTCTCCTATGATAATACTTTTGATGAAAAAGTATATTGTCAATTTAGAGATTCAGTCATGTATTATACTCTTAGAATATCTGAAATAAGTATCTATGTGTAAGAGCGAATACTAATTAATAATAAATTATCAAAGGCGATAACGTAAATTTCGATTACAAATTACAGCTTAGATGATAATTTTTATATATTTTGTAGCGCATTGTAAATTGTAAAATTGCATTTGCCGGATCTTAGAAGGAAAATCTAAACTGAGTTTTAGTAAGATTAGCTTCCTCGTTAGAAACTTTATTCTCGACAATATATGAATCCATTTTAAAATGCATTCTTAGATTTTAGATCATGTATCGCTCGACGAATCGTGCACTGGATCCTAACGTTAGGTCGTTAAACAAAACGGCCCATGTTAATGAGAGCATAGATTTTAGCGTAACGGCGACAATTATGACGGAGCTACGTAGAGTTCGTTAGCGCGTTCAACTGTCTTCTCTAACGTACACGGCACTTTCCTTTTGCAGCGAGGAAAATGAAGAAGAACAGCCGTAGGCGGTGCGTACCGACGCGGAAAAAGAAGTTGTCAGGCGGTGATGGCGTGGGTCTATTAATAGATTACAGACGCGTTATGGATGATCGTCGCGTTTGAGTTATAACTGAGTTTCTTGCATTAACGCCAAACCACACACAGCCAGGAAGAGATGCAATCGCCGCAAATCTGCGGGATTAACGTCCGCGAGAAGCATCGTCGCGCATGTATGGCTTCGTGTCGGCGATGAATAGCTTCACCTCGAACTTGCACACATTCCGTTAAATTACGTAAACCGCATTCTTTAGCATTCTGTTAAAAAGCCTCAAGTCGACGCGAAAGTTCTGTCACGTTTGTCATGTACAAAGTTCGAAGTAGAATTTCTTTGTCTTGTCTCAAAGTGATTTATGATGTTCGTTACGGACGCCTCTTTTAATTCAACTTCATTTTGCTTGCAGAACTCGTTTGGCAGACCCGATGACATTGTCGCCGCCGAGACTTTGGCAAACCACGTGCGTTGCAACAACTCCTTCGTGCATGCCGTGTTCCAAGCGCAATTCCGATCTAGTTTGACCTGTCCGAGATGTCACCGGCAGTCGAACACCTTCGATCCTTTCCTGTGTGTGTCGGTGCCAGTGCCGCAGAATCATCGTCAGATGAATCTCTATGTGAACGTTCTCTACACATCGCAGCAACCGCGACAGGTCAAGATCGGCGTGAGCGTGAATCAAGCGGCCAATGTGAGGGAACTCCGGGAGATCCTGGCTAGTGATACCGGCGTGGATGAAAATCACATGTTGTTAACCGAGATCCACGACGAAGGCTTTCACAGGTCGGTTAATTGTCATGAAAAATCTACTAAAGATGATACAAGTGCAAAGAATCCCATTTTTTTAAATAAATCAAAGCAAAATGAAATTAAATCCATTAAGAAATCTTTATTAAAATTTGCAAGTAAGTATTATAATTATGTACATAAGAATTAACAGAGAAAATAGTTGAGAGAATAGTTTAGAAAAGTTTACTTGTATGTTATAAAAAGATAATGATATATAAAATATTCTTGTTTATATATTTAATTTTGCATAGTATTTTCTCCATCTCATTTTTCATCTAATGCTTTGTCATTGTAGCTTGACATGTAGAGATTATATAATAGAATAAAGTTTAATGATAGAACGAAGAGAATAAAAATCTCTCTATTTCTTCGCAGAACCTTCTCCGACTGTCAACCTCTGTCCGTGATCACGGAGAACGATCCACTTTATTGCATCGAACTGCCACAGCTGAAAGAGCCTACGGAGCAGGCGTACATTCTGTTAGTATGGATTAACGTTCTCGTGAAGGGGGATCTGAGACAACGCTTCGGGAGCCCGTACACGATGCAGGTGTCACGTGAAACATCGTACGAGGATCTGCAAAAGCTTCTGCTCAAGGAGATGCACAGCACGCTAGTGGACGATGTTCTGACGACCAGCCAGAGTCCGGGGCTTTTCAATATCCGCGTGGCGGATCCGGCGGCGACGCCGATCCAAGACGAGCACCCCTGCATCGATCCTTGCGTGGAGCATCCGCTTTACACGGAGCAGATCGAGCAAGCGTTAGCTCTGTGTGCGGACGATTCCGGGCCGCAGCACGTGAAGTTGATCCTCGAGTGGGATGAGGCGACCAAGCGCGACATTATACAGGACGATAGCGATCAGATCGAGGAGCACGCGAGCGTGAAGCAGCTGAAGACCAATTCCGAGCTGGGCGGTGCAGTCACCCTGGAGGAATGCTTTGATCTTTATACGCGGGCGGAGATCCTCGGCGCAGAGGACGCGTGGCACTGCCCCTACTGCAACAAGAAGCAAGAAGTTGTGAAGAAGTTGGGCCTGTGGTCGTTGCCTGATATATTAGTCATACACTTGAAGAGATTTCGTCAGCAGTCCAAGCAGCGTTCAACGTCCAAGCTGACAATGCTAGTGGACTTTCCCCTGTACGGCTTTGACATGACACCGCATCTCGTCCATAACGGCGTGCAAGCGACGCATAACAACGTCACCAGCCTGGGCGGACTAGGCTGGTCGCCGTGGAAGAAACCGCGACCGCGGCAACACAATATTCCCAAGTACGACGAGAACGTGTACGATCTGTACGCTATATGCAATCATCACGGTCAGGACCTTCAGGGCGGGCATTACACGGCGTTCTGCCGGAATCCGTACGACACGCAATGGTACTGCTTCGACGACACGCGCGTGGAGGCGGTGAACAACACGAATCTGATCACGAACTCGGCGTACATGCTGTTCTACCAGCGCAGAGGCCTGTCCAACAACTCTACGGGGAACTCGTCCGCGGCGTCGACGAGCTCGGCCGGCTCCGGCTTGGATCACTGGGTATCGAAGATGCCGCCGTTTTACTTCAACAACAAGAGTGCCAGCGACGTAACGAACAACAAGCAGAGCAAGTCGCAGGAGATACTCTGTCAGGAGAAGATCGTCGAGGAGAAAAACTTGACCAACTTTAACCGAGGTTGCGGTAATTACGCGACTCTGCAGCCGAAGAAGAGGAACGCGGCGACGGAGACCGATATCGGGCAGATCGATCACTATTCCGACGACGAAGCACCCTGCAGAAGAGAATGGGTACGCGATACGTCTCTTTCTAATTTTAAAAGAGCTAAATACATAAGCTAAATATAATTTTAAATATATTTTTTTATAATAAATATAAGGCAAATAAATTTTTTGTTGTAATTAAAATTAAAAAGAAAGCAATTCGATTGAGTACTCTTCATTACATTGTTTATTTCGCCTATCTGATTGCAGGCCTCTCCAAAACCAGTACGAAAAACTTCGTCTATTACGTTGACGCCACATATAGCGCCAGCAATAATCCAGAACGCTAGCAGTGATCCAAATACAACAGTGATACACGAATCGACGTTGTAACACACGATATAAGCCAGACTGCGACGTCTGGCTCGAGCGATGCTCAATGTACAGTGCCTGGTGTGCCGTGATGTTTGACCAACATCGAATAGCGGAATAAAGAGGACAATTCTGCTAAAATCCGTAAATCCGTTATTTTTCGATCACCCGACGAGAACGAGATACCCAAGGACACGACAAGAGATGCTCGTTCCTCCTCTACCTACGAATTTATAGATGTTTTTTCATATGGAAGTGATGGTGGACTTCAACAATGTGCTCTTCTTCGCGCATGCTATTCCGAAAAAAAAAAAATGTAACAAATCTATAAGTGCAGGCGACTTTGTGAAGACGATAGAGAGATACGAGGCATTAGTGATTTTTCTAATTGTAATAATGTATTTGTATACAGCGCTCGCGTGAATTGTATTATATGATAGCTGCTAAGATAGCTTTTTAAAGACAAATCTTATACTCAGTATGAAAGGCAAAGGAAAGAATCGCAAGTAATCTTAAGGGAGAAAAAAGGAAGACCTCTAGTGTTTATATAAAATTAGATCTTAGATGCGATAGGCAACTAAAAAGTTCTACATATGTCCAGAGAGAGGGAGGAGTAGAGTAATTCCCAAAATGCGATTTCGTGCGCGATTCTAACGCGATTCTCTATAATATCGTTATGCTAACGAGCGTCACTCGCCGCCGCGTTGTGTCACGATGAAAGTATACGACAATAACGAAAAAAAAAAAAGAATTTGTACCTTACAGATCCCCTCTGCTGCGTTCACCACACGCCCGCGTTTCTCCGCTCGATCGATCGATCGTTTCTGGACATACCGTGTAGCTATGACTATTGACTGTCGCTTCGAATCTATGCTTAATTGTAATATTTATATTCTACTTGTATCATATATCCACTAGTGGCCTTATCGAAGTAATACCGACACACACGCGTCATTATATCAAGCACACTAATCATAACTGTCGCTTGGTACATTTTACTTTAGGCATCGAGATTGTTTTACACAAGAGCCACCGAGCCTATACGAGATATATCAGTTTTGCTATTCTTCTTTTTTGATTCGCTTGCTTAGAAGACACACACAACCGCAAATAAGTTGCAAATTGTAAGTCGCAATTCTCATTCGAGTTCTTCCAACGACTGCGTGGGCACGGTACTCACCGCTAATTTGACACGGTAGAATCACGGCAATCGTTTTCAGAAGACAGAGTGGCTTCTTACAACCCGCGGTTGGTTTTTCATAGAGATTAAAGATACCTGATGATTTCCCAGTTCGAAAGATCATTCCAATCGGACGTTGAGTAGAGTGCGAACGAGAGCGAGAGAGAAAGAGAGAGTGTGTGTAAAAGCGAGAATTTATGAATATATATGTGTATACACACGTACGACTATATAGTGAGCGGAAGATATTTAAATTATTTTGTTGATTAACATTTATTACTAGTCACACGTCATGCCGCGGATTCAGGGGTGGGAAGCGCACGTAACGATGATTCAGAGCGACAAACAAAAAAAACGAATGCGTTAAAACCCCTGGTTAAAAATGAGTTTCGAAGCTGCGCTAATCGACTGAGGAATATACGCATTATTAATATTATTACTCCTTATCCTTTCGTTGAAATAAATAGAGGATATACATGTATGAGTGAAATCGGATCATTCCATTTTGTGCACGTTGCGTAATGTAACTTTGTCGTTCTTGATCCACGACTGTCGTGCCGCCCGTCGTAAGCGTCGCATTTTGTTACACGTTTATAAAGGAGAAAAAAACGAAAAAAAAAAAAAATAGAAAGATACATCTTGCGGTTTATTGCACAGATGATATATGCGTATCTCATCTTTTTGAATCTTTATCTTTTTAGAATCAGCATTAACTTATGCAAAGTTCTCTACTTGTTGATCAAATAAAACGGGACTTAAGTATGAGACGCTGCGACTCTGAGATATATATTACCGGCATGATCATGCGGAATCGTGAGTAACTTGACGAGAAATTGAGAATAAACACGATGAGACAAATGTGCGAAATGCTTTCCTTTCTATTACTTTTAGCAAAATAGAAAGTTTTACATCTATATAATTTCTATTACTTTTAGTAAAATAGAAAATTTTACATCCATATAACATTGTGAAAATATTTCCGAATCGTGGAAAGATAAAGCATCTGTCTAATTGCTAAAAACGTTTATCATTAATATAATATATTTATATAAATAAAATTGACGATACAAATTTTAATTTATCTTTCTGAGGTATTTTATTATAAATTTATTTTTACTCTACACTGAATATATATTATAGGTTTTTACGAAATGTTAATTAATAAAATTCCATTATGCATTCATAGCAGGTATTAAGAAACTGCAATGGATTTTAGATAAATATTCATATAAAAATAATATTTATATTTATTGTTGAAATAGATATTTCACAGCTGCAATGATCTTGTGGCTGACTAACTCACATTATCTTCTGTGTACGGATTATAACGAAAAAAGTTTATAAAAAAAGAATGTACGTCTCGATAGCTTTCACGAACTATTGATAGCATCTTTGTTATCGATGGTGTATCATGTCACAAGAAAAATGTGTATAGATAGATATTTCGCGAAAATAGTCATTATTAGTTCATTGAATAGTCCGCTCAAGCAAAGACGCTCCTTTAATTCTGAACGAAATCTGTTTCAATCAATTTTTAATCTTGTTTTATTGATATGGCATTGACAATTGTATGGCAAATGATTCTATTCGAAGTTTTAGTTAAAGAGAAATCGGTGTCATAGAATCTATAGAAAACTGCAGACTGTTTATGTGCACACGCAAATGAAATTCCAGAAGACGGAAGCTAACAGAGAAGGTGCTAAAAAAGAACGAAAAGTTAAAAGGAAGCAAGCAGGTCTATAAATATAAATCGAAGCTCGTGATGTGCGTATAGTAAGTGCCACTTTATTTATCATCACTTCCTCGTAATTATTACTCAGCATCAGTTTTTTCTACGTCTTCTTTGTATGCGTGCACCAAGTCCGTCCGGAGTTGCACCTTCTGCACTTCGTTTCTTTTCTTTCTCTCTTTATCTTTTCAGAGAACGAACGTACACCTCTATCTTGTTCAAATGCACCCGCTTGCGAGAGAGTGCAGGCAAAACGAACGCAATCGCAGCCTGGAGTACGCTCCGTCTCTCTCCGCGCTTCGTGGAAATCGCGCGCAAGCGGGGACGCCATTGGCCGCGACGCCGCCCCACTTCATTCCACTCGTCAGTCGGGCTCAAGCCCTCGTTGAGTGCGTGTTGTGCATTGTTGGTTGTGCTTTACGTCGGTACGCGAGCGTACGGATTTGTCACTGAAAAAGATCGAGGTAAGAGAAGAGCTGCTGTGATTTCGTCGCGCCGCTCGCGCGAGACCCGCTCGCTGAAAGTCGGCGATCGCGATCTCGTGACGAGGCTCTCTCGTCTCGCGAGGGGCGCGGAGCGGGCGGGAGGATCGGGAGGAGTAAGCTTCTGTCACGCGAGGCACCGCCGGTGGAGCATGTCTCGGACTCGCCCTAAAGATATATATATATGTGTATGCATTCACGTACGTACAGATAGATACCGTCGAGCGGTGTGTTCGCGAGGTAACGCGCTGCGGTTTCTTTCGGACGCGAGGAAGTCAGCGTCGCAACGTTTTTTCGAGATAAGCAAGAAAAAAATCGAGAGGGAGAGGGGGAGAGAGAGAAAGAGACGGAAGGGAGAGAGAGAAAAAATGAAACATAAATATATATATATATATGTTGACTGAGTAATATATATATATATATTTAGAAAGAGAAAGAGAGAGGAAAGTAGAAGGAAGTAGAGGAGAGTCTGATGGCGCTCACGGTCTTCGTGTGTACTCGCGGGATCGATACACGGTACATACTCGGGGGCGACGTAGTGTGGGTGCGGGAATACATTACGCCAGCTTCTCGTGGTAGCCGCGTCGGCTGTGTGCGTGTATATGAGAATGAGAGAAAGAGAGAGAGAGAGAGGGACAGGGGAGAAGGGAGGGGTGACTGCGAGAGACTGCCGGACGGAGCGTAGGGCTGGATTTCGTCGCAGGCCCCGGAACCAAAGAAATCCCACCAGATGTTGCGCAGCCACGTAGCTCGAGGTGCCCGTAAGAGCAGCCCGATATTCGCGGGATTCGTTTTCAGGAGACCGGAAAAAGGGACCGAGCCTCTCTGCCGCGTCGAGCCTTTCTGCGTACGAGAAAAGTCGTACCGAGCGCGCGCGTGGGTACACATTTCTCACGCCTCGTATCGTCGTACGCGAGTATCGAACGAAGCCGTCTTCCTCGCGCGCGTTCCATGCGCGCGAGGTGACGAGGAACGTCGTCGCTGAGGACGATGACGTGATCGAAGGTGGCGATCGCGATGGGTCGACGACTTTTTACGCGCGATAGCACGCTCCGATCTGGCCCGCAGCCGGAAGCTACGAATCCGTGCAGCTGCGATGCATATCTATGATGCGGCTCGTTCGTTACGAAAGATTCGTCACGATCTTGCTGTTTTTTTTTTCGAGCCTCGCATCACGTGTTTTCTTTTTTTCTTCTAAACGCGGAAAGCGTAGGCGGGCTACGGTAGAGTTGTGAGGGAGCATTTTACTTTCGTCCCTTCGAAGCGTGATTGCGTACCTAAGTTTGCTCCCTTTGTGTCTTTGTCCCTTTCTTCCTCCGGAACTTGCAAATGAACACATGTGTTACATGTGAAAAGCACAATAGAACGCGTTAAGGCGAGCAGATATCTTGTTTAAGTAGAGCAAGCGTGACAAAGTTAAGCTACGAATAAGAGAAACTTGTAGCTAGTATTGTCAATATTATTTATTATGACCAGGAGACAATAATCCTTACCGTGTAAATTCGAGATCTCGTTATCCTGCATCGCTCCTGCCTTACATTCACATGGACGCAACATTTGCGCCTTCTGATCCTCGGACTATGCTCGAGAACATATAGAATAATAGCTCCGGAATGAACCTTGACTAGTCATCGTCAGCTAACATTCCGCGTGTTGACTGAGCAATATTAAGTGAGACAGTGTAGCGTCTCAATGCCAGGTGCATATATAGACTTATCAAATGTTTGCATATTCAAGAATCTCGCATTAACAAACATTTCTATTCCTTCGACGAGGAGCGAATGCGGTAACTTCGAGCGATAAGTCCAGGTGAGATTCGCTTCAGCGCCAAGTCCTCGTGATCGCATCTTGATCGGTAGCGGCGAAGAGCGAAAGAGGAAATGCATGATCGAGATCGAGACGCCCGTGTCGCATAACGAGGCGATCTTTCCGGCGAGGCGCGTTCGAGCGTACAAAATGAAACGATGTTCTCTCTAATGCCAAAGCTCCCTTCGAAGTCACTCTGCCGACTCCACGAGCGACGTTATAGTCGCATTATAGTCGATCGATCGTGGCGGTTGCATGTTACGATACCAGCCGGCTGTAAGATCGGTCGATGACTTTTTGCGTACGATGGGGCGATCCGCGATTCGCGATACGCTCGAGTCGGCAGCCGGCAGTTGGTTACCGTTTTAATGCCAAAACGACCAATCTTGTTGTTCCCTCATTGAAACATTGTACTTGAGGACTATATTACCTTCTTACGTTATATAAAAAAGGTATCTTATAAGTAGATATGGAATTCTGTCTGAATTCAGTACGTAAAAATACACGAAAGCTCAGTCTGATAGATTCATAAGCTTAATACATAAATTCCAACAAGATGAGACTTGTTAAAAACGTCTATAGTTTTTAATAGCTTCTCGTAGGATGTAGGAAGGAAGTTTCATAATTTTCTTTTATCCTCAAATTTCTTTTATCTTTAAAACATTATCTTTAAAAGATCAAAAATTTACTTTACTGGAATGTTTCTTGAATACATTTAAATACATTTAAAGAAATGTACGGTCGAGGAACATGCAGAGTGCATTCTTTTTGTGTAATGTTGATTCGATATTCGCCAAAGAGAGGTATAAGCTCCGTTCGCGCACACATTACACGCATATTCTACACTTTATGCATTTAAAACAAAAGAGGCGTAGTGCGCGTTTCCTACCTTGCGAGAGGAAGGAAAAAGAATAAAAATGTAGAAATGTGCAAAAAGTACGTTCAACTATAACAGCGGATTTACTTCCCTGCTCTACTGTAAAGATAATCTTATGCGCGTAAACTTGACGACAAGTTTTGTTAGATATATTCTTGATTTTCATCGCTTACACATGTAATGTCTTCTTTACGAGGTACTTTTAAATCCTTAAGAATTCTGCGAATTGTGAATTACTGCTGATCTATTAAAATATATAATATTATAATGATATATTGTACTTCTTTTAAGTATACGTATTACAAGATAACTGTTACGAAATAAATTTTATTAAATATTAAAAATAATTCTAATCAGTTATAAATACTCACTTATATTTTTAGTCAATAGAAATTATAATACATTTTCGATATTTGCCTTTCATACGTTTAATTTAATTTCATTAAAGACAAATTTATATCGCGCTTTAAAGATAATTGGAGATTTTTAATTAAAATCGTGATGCATCACAAAATAAGGAAGCTCTTGCTATATCTTGTTTTAAGACCGTTGTTGAGATCAGAAAGCACGTTTCATAACTATGGATTTTCTGGCTTGAATGTTTAAGTATATCGAAGCATGTTGTGCAACGTGACGATATACTCTTCAAGGATAGAATGGAATCAGGAAAGTAGGTTAATAAACCGTATGTGTACATTGCACTTTATCGATCCACCGGTGTATTTATTGCAGAGATAGGTATTTGTTACCCGGCGTCTGTAGGATTTTTTTTAAATAGAATGCGATACATGTATATATGTATATGAAATAATCTATTAAGACCATATCTAACAGCAATCAAATATAGCAAATTCATATCTTCTATTTCATTATATGTATTGTAGAAATTCGAGATTGAGATTTTTTTTCATATTTTATTTAGTATAAAATATAAAATATAATATGAAATATAGAAATATTTTATTGATTTGGTCGATGAAAATTTCTATTTTTATACGTTTCTTATGTTAATTACACATTTATCTATACATTGTTTACTTGCAATATTTTATATATAAAATTTACGCGCGCGCACGTGTGTGTGTGTGTGTGTGTGTGTAGAAATATCTTTGCTAATTATTATCATTAATATTTTATTTATATATTTTATATTATTAGCATTAATGTATAACTTTTATATTTCTTAACTCATTTTATATGCCTTATTACGTTTTTATTATAACATTAATTAAAATTTATTATCTTGGTCCATAATATAAGTACAGGGCAATATTTTAGAGTTTCTCTCTCTTTCTCATTTAGAATAATAAAAGTTTTATGATAAGATAATTACGCCACTGCACCCATCGAATCTATTTTAGTCAATTTGAAGGCTAAAAAGCATCTCTCGGAAATCCTTTCGGTGCGTTTTAGTGATGTCAATGAAGCGGGAGAGATGGAGTGCTGGCTGGCACAGACTTCATTAATTAAGCGCGCGTTGATTCCACTACGGAAGAGTTGAATCACTACGGTAAAACGTTTTGCGACACTGAATGACATCGGCGTATTTAGCCAAGATTGAATCGTGACTCACAACGGAAGGGCACGATGCGAAAGCACAACATGCTAATGCAACGATAATTGAATTAAAACTCCCGATGAGCCCTTTTTAGAAAATCCCATATTTAACTTGTGAATCTATTTAAGAAGATTCTGACATGTTGAGAGAGATGGAAGAAATTAAACGAACAATGATCCTATTTTCTATATTATAATCCAACATTTTTCAATTTATTTGCACATCCCTGGAATCCAATATTTGTTAATTATTAATATTATTGAAAATAAAGTAACGTTAACATTTCTCCACGTATTTTAATTTCAACGCAAAAAGATTGAAATCCATTACCAAAGATTGAAATCCATAACCGCAAGCGTTAAAAGTAAATATACAATTATGTGAAATAAAATTTAATTTTCTTCTAATCGTTTTATACCTTCAAAGAAAAAGTTTATTTACATTGATTACAACGATTGAATCTAATATTTTGTTTTTCTTTTCATACAATGCTTACGGGAGAAAATAAAATATAGAATTTGTGCTGTAACTCACAGCCGATTGCGGTGGACAATTAAATTTAATTAATTTCACGTTAAATGAATGAATGGTTTTAATAAAAGTTTTTAATACTTCGCATTTTACAGCATTTCCATGTTGAATAAAAATGTATGTGTATGTATAAAGCTTTAATACTTAAGTAATTGATATAATGTAACCAATATAATATAAAACTTACACAATATAATTAATTAAATATTAAAGTACATATATTTTCAACATTGTATCAATACTGATAATTCATTTAATTAGCCGCAGGAAAATTCGAATCCTAACGTTTGACCATAATCGATTGACTATCGATAAGACGTCGATGATCACTTGATATTCTCGCGCGATGAATAAATTTCCAAAGTTATTAATTCGTTAATTATTTTTTATTACAGCGCTCGCGTAGCATGTCTTGACGAGTAGGAGAGGTGTTACGACAGGGTTTCCGGCAGATAAGGGTTCTCCAAAATGGCGGGCGGTCATCAGCAGCTTCCGGAGCAGTACACGGTGCCGCAATACGCGAGGATCTTCCACAGTCTGCCGCATCTAAATGTCTCTTTGCATTCGGTCAATAATACCTTCAATCCGCACTCCGAGATCTACTTGGAGGTGGGTATCTCTCGGACGGATATTCGTCGCGGACTTTCCTGCCGCGATTATCGGAAACCCATCTTCCCCATAGAGAGCTCTCCGTTTTCTTCTCTCGACGCAAAATCGATCTCGTTGATTTAAAAACAAAGTGTGCCCGATTAATCGGCCGCGCCGCCTCTTAAGCTTCGCGCTCCGGATCGATACGCTGATTCCTTGGCGAGGGCATCCGGATTTCGCGCGGCAGATCCGTCGAAGATCTCGCCGGGTCCGAGAGCGATATTTCATTCGTACCGAGTCCTGGCACGCTTGCAAGAGGATACTCAATTTATTTTCAATTCCGTGCTTGAGTCTCAACCCCGACACGTTTCGCGCAAGCATAGTTATTTGGGGCGCGAAATCCCGTATCCGGAATCGAAATCCTCAATCTTCAATTTTCAGAGCGAGATTCCTATCTCGTATTTGATCCGAGTTCAATTTAGATATCACGTAAATGGGAATTAGTGTATTAATCGAGTACTCGCTTCGAGTAATACCCGGTAATTCCTACTAACACCTTGATCTTGCACATCGGGATTCACCCGGCGGTTATCCCGCGGGACATTCTCTCGACGACCAAGGGTGCTTTAGATTATCGCTCCAATCGGGTCGGTAAGTGCCAGTGTTCACGTCGATACGCGATCCACACGAAACGAAAGTCCCGGAAGGGAACATGTGCGGAAACGATAATGGCCAGAGATGAAGACCGTGTACCACCGACTCATTGTTCTTTTTACGGGCTGCAAGACCGAAATGAGAATAAAAAGGAAGGGAAGGGACGATTCCACGTGTCCGCGGAAAGCAGTGGCAGACGCGCAGGATGTGCCGTAACACGACGAGGACAGAAAAGAAGCAAAGAGAAAAAGGGGTAGAGAACGAGGAGCCGGCAATGAAGAAAAAGAAGGCCGGAACACGAGGACGGGCAGGTGGATACCGCGAGCGCGCGTGAATCCGGCCCGCGTGTAACTGGAAAGCACAATACCTGGGAAAGCTCAAACAATGCACAAAGGCTTTCGCATAATGCGCCCGGGGCAATTCGCGAGCAGGCTTGAACGCGCTCAACGGGAGGGAAACATCGGGCCGTGGCACGGGGTACCTCGGCTTCCCCGGCCTTCTCTCGTGTGCCTTAGTTTGCCCTTCTTTTTTTTCGTTCATCTTTCTCGTACGTGTCGAAATGAGGTATCCACCGAGAATCGCGCGAAACTTTGTCTTACTTTGCGCTTTCGTCATGCACGCAACGCCGGGGTGAAGCGAGTCGAGGCCGTGTCGGGAAACGAGATAAAAGCCTCGGGGAGGAAGGAACGCCGGCAAAAGTTACGAGGCGGCCGTAAGTGCGGGCTCGTACAAAGTAAATACGTAATATGTGCCTAGGACGATGTTACAGTACGATCTTTGATGACGTACGACGACGACGACGACGACGACGATGCATCGCCATCGGCACGCGACTGTCTTGGAGTAAAACGGAGGCGGAAGCGAAGGATGATATTTTGGCGCGGTTCCAATTTTTCGACGTTATCTGTGTGTTTGGATATAGCGCGTGCTTGCAGCTCCTCGGCAGCTAAAGGCAGCTTTCTCTTTAATTAGATTTTCAAATCCATCTATATCTGTTTTTAGACAGTTTGTTAAAAGTAGAAGTTAATAGATAATTATTGATTGTATAAAATTTTAGGAGGAAACTTATTGGTAGAAATCAGCGATGTTTTATTACAAAAGTGTACAAAAGTAAAGTAACGAAGAAAAGAAGATCACAGTCAGAATTAACACACACAAAGACGGGTGAATTTTAATTTTCTTTTACAGAGCCTTGGGATATTGGGAAGTATTCCTGCAGCCTGGTTGATTTTAACGTTGCTGGTGTTGCTGGTTTATTTGGTAACGAGATGCTGCGACCGGAGGCCGCGCCCCAAGAAGTCGATAACCGCGCTGAAGTTTTCGCTGGCCATCCTGGCGTTGCTCTGTAGCGGAGCGGTCGCCGTTGGTCTTTATGGCAACGACGACGTGCACAATGGCTTAGTACAACTCGTGGCAGCGGCAAAGAATGTTGACGGTATCCTCATGGGAGTCAGAAATCAGGTATTTATCGCGTATTTTTAGTAGTATGCAAAATCTTATTTATTACTACGTATAATAATGAAATTTCATATATTGTTCGAGATAATATAATAAAAAATTCTAATTCCATAAAAAATATAGATGTTACAGAGTAAATCAATAAAATCGCAAATCAGATAATAATGCACATATTTTAAATATCTATTGCTTTCGCTCTTCTTTCGAAAACATATTACATTATAAAACATATTATGATAGGGAAAATATCTCGTACTGTGTTCACAAATCTACATATGAAAATAGAAAATCCATATTCTTCATGTTACGAAGATTTATAGATTTTCGACTTTCCAACGATATGACCTCGTTAAAGATTGTTATTTAATATTTAATAGAATTTATCTTGGAGTAGGTACAATAGATCGCATTTTGATTTGGTTTGGACTAATTTAAACAACTAAAATACAATTGACATAATTAGAAATCACACATTTATATATTACTTTGCAGACCGACACTATAGAAGTGACTCTGAAGAAAAAAGTGGAGCCGCAGTTGACTGCTCTCCGAGACGCATTTGACGCTCCGGCCAGCAATAAAACTATGTTAGGCTGGTTGCTGGTGGCGCTAAATAACATGAAAGATAACACGAGCATCGCCGCAAATCGGAGTTTTGAAATCCGGAAGCCATTAAACGGCATCAGTCTCGCCGGCGCCATCGGAATGGGCGAGAAGATCGAACAGTTGCGATGGCCTATCACCATGGCAGTTCTGAGCGCTCTGCTTGTTCTCTGCGTGGTTCTGGTGGTCGGCGTTGCGCGACACTCCAGATGCGTTCTCATAACGTACGTCTCTAAAAATAGAAATAGATCGTTCAGTAATATTATTTTTACCGCATTCTCCTCGTTTACTTTATTCCGCGCGCTCGAAAATAGAAAGTCCTTTGGAAGTCGTGTCAAAGTCCTTGCGGAATTGGAGCGACGTACCGTCACCGTAATCACCGAACGCAGCCGCAATGAAGTCGTCCTGATAGAATTTTCTTTCAGATTTTCCGTGTTCGGCTTGTTCGCGGTGATCGTCTCTTGGCTCATGGCATCCTTATACCTGGCAACTTCCGTAGCCCTAGGTGATCTCTGCGTGTCGCCCGACGGCTACTTAAGCAGAGCCGTACCGTCGACCTTAGCTTCCGAGGTGCTCTCGTACTACACGCATTGTGAGAACACGCGCAGCAATCCGTTCACGCAGAGATTGCGGGACGGGCAGCGCGCGGTGGGCAACATGAGACACAATCTGAACGCTGTCACTCGACTGGCAGTGGAACTGTACAAGGAGCAGCATCTCCAGCCGAAGCTCAGCAGTTTATCCACGGACGTTAACACCGTGGACAGACTCATGTCCGGCCTGGCTACGTTACTCGACTGCAAACCCCTGCATAAGCAATACGTTCACGCCGCTAAGAGTTTATGCCACTTGGGACTGTAAGTTTAATATGTCTCTTTTACGATTATTAATTATAAGAATTTTTTGTTAAAATTAATTAAAATGTTTTATATAGAATGCGATATATATATATTGTAATGTGTTTCTCGTGATGGTTTTAGGTATGGATTGACTTTTATGCTACTAGCCAGTTTAGCCGCGGGTCTCTTGTTCACCGTACTGGTTTGGGTGGATTCTCATACGTGGATATACATACGAAAACGGTAAGCGCATATTACACGAATCATCCGAGGAATCGAGAATTAACAGACTTTTCGTTTATATTTTTTTATATACTATTTAATATTATTATTTATACCTTGTGTTTATATTTTAAAAATAATGGAAAACTAAGTTTCGAGATTTTAGGAAGTCTAAAATAATGCTTGCGTTTGTTCCAGAAGAGATTACCATCAAGTCGACGAGCAGGATCCGTATTTACCGCCGTCGGCGGCCTCGCAGGCGATAGCAGCGCGGACCCTTCGAGGCCAAGGGTCGTACCCGCCTACAGCCCCTACGCTTAATTCGAATGCTCTTGGCACTCATAATACGATTAAGCAGCCTCTCTTGCTAACGCCGCCCCCACCGTCCTACGCTACTGCGACTGCTCGAGCACGTCAACTGCACGAGAGCATGCTAAAGTTTGTGCATGAGATTTTCAGTTTATTCTCCTTCATTTCCTTAGCTTCAGTATCGAGTTAATATCGATCATCCATGGTCATTGCGCTAAATTACATACGGCATTAGGTCCAGTGCGTTCCCTTTGAGTGTTGCTTTAATCATTTATAGTTTTACTGTCATCAAGAATTAAAGATTGTTCATATTTATAGCATACGCTTTTGACGGAATACACGTGACAAAATGTAATTGCATCATACAAATAATTGTGTCGATCTTGATTTTATTATATTTGCAGTTTCGATTATTTGAACATCTCTCGGTGTTTTATGCGATATAAGTATTATGGAAACAGATATGGATATTGTTTTTAGCAGTCTTGATTGTTTTTTTACGATATTGTTACGAAGATAGATATTAGAGCGCGCTTTGTAATTCTGTTTTTTTAAATCAACATTAACATATGATGTATAGACGGTTTTGCAGACATGAGTGAATTAAATTTATGTTTAGATTACGCTACGTAACATAATATTTTAAACAGCGATTATTGCGTGAAACGAAGATAATGTTGCAACTTGGTTTGTTCTTCCTCGCCATTTACAGAGGTGGGGGTGTTAACGGGAGCGGAGCAGGCGGGGATCACAAATCGTCTCAGCATAATCAGCAATCGACGGGTGGACGAACTGAGCACCGTTCTGGACTCGGAGATCAACCTGGCCAGTACGCGACTCTGAGCAAACAGTGCAAGACCCTGGAATCGAGTGACTTCTACTGAGGGCACGCCCCCGCAGGGCCCGGTAAATATAAAAAAAACTTTTAATCTCTTTTTAATATATAGCATAATAATATATGGAGAATATATATTTCTATAAAGAATATTCTCTAAAGAAATTTTCTTCGTTTCTTTCTCTTCCTTTTCTTTTTCGTGACATTAATTTCTCTCTGATAAATTTTAAATTGTTCTATTAGCAGTTGATTTAATCAATATTTTCTATACGATCGCATCGTATTTCACATTGCAGGTAGAGAACCACCGTGGACGCCCAGCGTGGCGTCTTTTACCGGTACCCTGTCTCACAATTCGCATGGACCTGCGCATCTTGCCACTTTCCAAGACTCTCGGAAGACGCAAACGCTGGATCCGAAGAATCTGGCTAGCCTGAAAAGGGGGGGCCCCACCCCGGCTTGGAATCAAAATCGACCGCTCCCGCCGAATCCCACGAATCAGCAGCCTACGTGGGAGTTCGAGTCACGCTCGCAGACCAACATGAATCAGTTTCGGTCGTTGGTGCGGAACAAGGCGCCTAACATTCGCATTCAGGACCAGATGCAGGATCAAGTCAGAACTTTGGACCGTAATTTCTCGCGCGGTCAGTTCAACGGTACCGCCGCGCAGAACAGCACCGTGCCGAACATGTACGGTACGTATAATCGCGCGCAGGGCAGGCAGGAGAAGCCGACGGTGGCTACATTGAGTCAGGTGCAGGGTAGCGATCCTAATCTGTATGCTGTAACGGAACTCTAATCGTGCGACCGGGAAAAAGCCGGGAAACGACGTCATCGACGGATCACGTCGTGAGTAGGAACTTGGCGGAATGGTAACCTCTCCGTCGCGAGTTTTATCCTTCGACGAGTCTCAAATCGCGTGCGATTCCGAGTTCCTACAGAGAGAAATGGCAAACTGATTTTTCGGATGATTTGCGATACAAGTGAGAAAAATAGGAGGGGGCGATGAAGTTTCGGAGAACACGGGAAACTTGTGCGAGGTATACTTTATATCCGAGATTTTGTACTTGTATATCATGTACAGTGGATATTGTGGTACGTCCTTCTGCGTTTATCCTGTCGATTTGTTACCGCGATTTCTTGATCGGATCGCGAGCTATCCTTAAGCTTGAAGCGGCGACGTACGTATTTATTGTTTGTTGGTTGGCTGGCCGGAGGGAGAGAGCTGCACGAACGACTTAAAGCACAAGTATCTTCACACAAAGCTTTACATCGACATACATAATTTACAGAGATACTACTCGCTTCTCTTTATTCTAAATTAGCCGTTAATTTTTCGCGCGTAATGCTTGACTGAGCGAAACTGACTAAATAACGCAAGGCTTTCGAAGGGAATACCAAAAGAGATACGGTTTTTATATACTTTTTACATTTTAATCGAACGAATCTATGTTGACTTTTTCCGTGAGAGGTATTTAATACACTTTATATGTGTGTGAACGTATACGTGTACATCTAGTTACCGCACGAATGTCTGGTGATTTTTTACGAGACACTCTGGCAGAATTCGATCGAATTATGGAATACGCTCGATGACTGCCAATGCTCAGACAAACGTATTCTTTAAGTACAAACACGGTGGTAGTATACACAGGTGTTGAAATTTTTCAGTTTTTATACGGAAAGAAGAATAAAACGAGCGTCGAACATATATATTAAATGAACGATGAGATCATTGGAAACTTACTTCCACAAGCGATTCTAGCTAATGTACGATGTACCCTTTAAAGGCAGTGGGGAAAATGAATCTATCGCAAAAGTTGAATCTTACTTGTACTCTGTAAGGGTCACAAATGAATTTTTTGCGGAGTGCAGTCTTCCTGAGATATTCTGTAACACTAGAGATATATCGGATATCCAGCAATTATTCAGCATTCGCGAAATCGGATTGTACTTCGGTATCAATGTTCAACTTTGAATGCTTCACACAAAATGACAAAATGACAAAAAATGTAGGTGCGTACATGGAAAAAGGACAGATTTTCTAAAGTTTTTAATGTAATTTTTACCAATTTCGTTCATGTCAGTAATAATAATCGTACGCAGTACGCATCGTACTATGTTCAAATATCGAAGAACAATTTTGTATTTGAATAATTGTCGGTTGAATAAATGCTATTTACATTTAGCATCCGGCATCCGCCTAGCGATTAAATATTGCCACGGATGCCTGATTCTACATTATCCGGTACATCTCTAATCGGTATTATTCAAAACTTTGTAAAAGTTGACAGAGATTTTTAGCAATTACATATGATACTTTATACTCGCATCCGCATATAATTCACAGAATAAGTTTTGTATATAAACAGTAACATTTAAGATTATCGAGTAAACGTGAAAAAGAGTGTGATAAAACGAATCTAGATGTTATGCAAATTTGTGAAAGCATTTTGTGACTTTGGTTTGACGGTTCAACTATCTGAAAAGGAAAGGAAAATCGTGCCATTCCAGAAATGTTTGCATTTATCGCAACCACTTTCCAGAGTTTTTCTTACGGCTTGCGTTTATAGTCCGATAACGTAATCGCAATACTGAGCATTGAAAGCGAAGGCGAATAGCGAAGAAACTTTTAATCCAATGTAAATAATTGTAATATTTATTGTGGAGCGATAGCTCTCGTAGACTAATAGCTATAGTTTAGTTAAATGCTAATTTAAGTTTCGACGGTAAATATTAAACGTGTACATGCGGCGTGCACCGCCGCGTGCACATAATGTGAGACGAACGAATATGTCACTTTGTTCAGTTTAAAGTTGAAGAAGTACCCTAGTCAGTACATGAAGTTGTGTACATTCGATACAAGCGAAAGAAAGATCTCTTGCCAAATTCTTAACACGGCTCAATTTTCAAGAAAAGAACATAGAGAGGACTGCTCTTTTTTCTCAGATATTTGTATCGTTACTATTAATACATATGGAAGCTATATTAGTGCATCATTGCTCCGATACATGTTCTAGATTTTAAGAAAAAAAGTTCTCATCGAGAAAATAATACAAGCGACATCCAACCTCAGTGTTTTAAAGAAAAAAGGCAGGAATATGAATTTTTAACGTATTTTCTTCTTTTTTCTCAGAATAATTATTTGTTTTGCAGTTTGTTTTTACGATATCAATCAATCGATATGCAATAAGTAAAATCTTAATTATTTTTTCATTTAGTAAAATTCAAAAAGAGAGAGAGCATGAAAGAGAGAGAGAGAGAGAGAGAGAGAGAGAGAGAGAGAGAGAGCGTGAAAGAAGGAGAGAGAGAGAAAAATAAATTGATTCAAGTTTTCTTTTTTTTTATGCAACATGGTATGGTTTTTTCTCTTTATAATATTTCTTTTCTAATGCTTAACGAAACACTGGAGATGGATACCTTCAGATAGCTGGAGAAAGACACGATAATTGCAACTTTGATTGAGATTTTAAAACGCGCAAACGGGATCAATATAGTACTGTTCATACTGAGAGCCACGGATAAATATTAAGCAATTACTTGTCAGTCAGCAAAAATTTATGTATTGCGAAGATTTTTCCGTAAGAAAACATTCAATTGATGCTCATAATGGACCGTTCTGAGCGAAAAGTTGATAATGGAGAAGACCTAGTTTACACAGGCCCCGTTTAGCATGTACTCAAAATTAATCTAGAACAGGATATGTTGTTAAATTTTTAACATGCAAATTTGTAATCTAGACTATTGTTATAATGGGACTTTTATTCCAATCATTTATTAATCTTTTTAGACATGAGATTTCATGAGATTGTGAGACACACGTTATGAATCAATTCTTCTGATGAATAAAATACATCATCTAAGTTTCTTATCAGTTTCACATATGTAAACGGTAAAAACATAAATCTTGCGTGGCGCAAGAAGGCGAGAGCATCTGCGCGAGCAAGCACGAACAAAAGAGAAAAGCAAACTTGAATGCTGAGAAAGAGAGGAAGGAAGAATATGTATGTGAGTGTACGTGCGTATGTATGTATATGTTCATTATACATACATGTATATGCGTAAAGAGAGAAAGACAGAAGAAGGAACGGGAATTTATTTCGGGGAATGCAACGATGCGGCATTAAAAAGTTCGTTCGGATCGGCGCAGGTTCTTGGCCTATGATGGCAATCCTTTCGGGATCGTGGATTGAAAAAAAAATAGTCGACAAACGATGAGAATCAAAAAGGGGATTTTGGAAAGAGTCCGTTTGAATGTTACGTGCGTCTACAGGTATGGATGCGTGATGAACACACGGGAGACCTAAGCTTTTGTGCACCTTTGAAGACTGATACTGGATACACCGAAGAATCCAGGGCCCTAACGTTTTTCCGTATACCATGTAAATGTGTAATCCTCGACACGTAGTGGAGAATGCGACGGGATACGCATATTTCTGTTACACGTTTCGATATCCATCTATGTATTTTCTGTTCGACACTTTCCCGATTTGCGTTGCATTTGTGGCATACCTCTCGTTAGATCTGTTGACGAGAGTATGAGTAATATATATATATATATATATATATATATATATATATATATATATATATATATTTCTTCTTTGCGTATTTCTCTCTCACTGCGCGAGATTTTTGTTTACAAAGTACGTAGAGGCTACTCGACTACTCCACGATTTGTGTAACGTTCTATTGCGTCTTTGATGTGCGATTGCGCGAATCTTGTATGTAATATAAAGAGACTTATCTCACAAGTATGTATAAGTTGATGACGGTGAGAAGGAACGAAGCTCGTTAAGCGATACCACTTTTGTATATTACGATTGTGTCTAATTGCCATATTCCGGATTTAATTCCTTCTATTGTAACGGAACATGAATATAATGACAAGAAAAATAAAAATCTAAGATCCACAGTTGTCGCACTACGATATTATAATGGATTTATAATCACATTTTATGATAGCAAGGACATTAATCTCTCCTTATGTTATACTTAATATTATTTATTTATTGACAATATTTTATTACAACAATTTAGTACATAAATATATATACATTGTTGCTCGATTCTTTTTCTCATCTCCGATAATTGTTCAACCATTATGGATATCTTCTAATGTAATATAATTTATATATTGATCTTTGCAATATATCTTAATCTGATTTTTATCATCGTATTACGTAACAAGAGCAATAATACAAGAAATTTCTTTTCCCTTTTTAGATATTAGAGTAGTTTCTTTGGCGTATCGTTGCTTACATGCCTTTCGAATATCAGGGAATATTCAGGGAACACGTTTTTCGTTACATTCACTCAAATAGTGTTCATGCACTATTCCTCAAAATAGCTTGTAAAAGATAAAGTGTACATGTCTTCAATACATAAAAAAAAGTAATCATATAATATTCTCTCTTACTATATTCCGTTTGTAATATTGTGCTTATGAAAGAAGATAAAATATTTAACGAGCGAGAGATTAATTCTTAAAAAGCAGCAAGAAAGCTCACTTTAAAGAGAGTAAAAATTAGAAAATAAATAGGGGTAACTTCTTTAAATAATTCTAGTGATAGGAATAAGTTACTCCGAATGCACAAGCATATTTCAGGACAGTATAGTAGTTGAAGCTCTATAATATTATATACAAAATTTTAACATTAAATTATTTTATTGTAACGTATTCTTTCGTAAGGTATTATATATCTCAAATTAATGTTAACAAAGCACAAGGAAAAGTGGTTCCAAGATAAAAAATAATTATGTTCTGCTGTGCTGCAAGAGGTATTCTTCAGTGTATAATTATTATTTATGAACTTATTCATAAAAGCGACATTTTTTTCCTATGTGTATCAGTCTAATAAGTACATTGGTCTCTCCATTAAGAAAATCGCTTCGAAGAAATTTTCCGAAGCCTTCGTATGAAGATAAACCGGGGAGACATTACTAGACACACAAAGATATAAAGTAATATGTTTCTCGTGATAAACAGCCGGTAAAAGTATCAGCAATAGGGCAAAATTAAATAATTTTGCACGTCTCGTCTCGTCAGCTGCTTGTAACTATGCAAGTCGGCAAGCTTCTCGTTATACAAGTTTAATACTTCGCAAATATAAAGATTATATTCCTTGCAAGAAACAGTTTAGCGACAGTTTCATGTTGAAAGCTTCTATGCCAAGCGTAACGACTTGGGAAACGATGTCTTCTCGATGTATCGTGATGGTAGGGCATTCACTACGACTTAGTTTGTTCAGGCTTTTCCTTCACTTGGGGTTGCGAACCGGTACTGCTTATCAGAGGCACATTTTTACCGCTTTGTAGGCTAGAATGACTGGACGACCGACTGTGACTCTGGCTGTTAGCGCCGACCGGAGTTTGCACCAGCGGTTGAGGCGGAGTTCTAGCACCGGAACCGTTGCTATTCGTGAAGTTAGGTTGCAACTGCATGTGATATTTGTAAATGTTCTCCGTACTCTCCACAACACCTGTTTCAACAGACAAGTACTTATTGTATTTAGGAATTATATTTTATTATATTTAAAAATTATATATTTACTTATACTTGCTATATAGAAATTATATTTATTACCAGCTTGCAGATTTAGACTGCGACCGCGCACGCCCGTCTCCTTCGAAATGGGATTCCACCAATTGACGAAGGTTCCTACTACGGGAACGTGCCTGAGGATACCTTCCTGCCACAGTTTCTCCGCGTTTTCTCTCTCCAGATCCGTTTGCGCCGTCTCAATACCTCGTTTGACCACTTCGGAGATCGTGTCCATCATCTTGGAGCTGGCTTCAACTTCCTGACCGACTTGGAGTACCAAGGATAATAGGTCGGCTACGTCTGGAAAAATATTATTCGATCGATTTAACAGGAATTACATTTTGAGCGTATTTGGAGAAGAAATTCTGCGTTTACGCGGAATTGCACCGCAATACCTGTGTCTTGCGTCACCATGCCGAATCGTACGCAAGCTAGACCGTCCGCGCCTTCCCCGAGAGAGAATGCGGCGTCCGTGCTGCGCAGGGTCTCGACCAGCTGCGTGTTCAGTTTGTTCAATTCTTCCCTTGCCTGATCGGTCATAACGTGAATCCACGTAGGTGGAGCGTAACGTACACCACCCAAGCCCGCCCAACCCGGCATCTCCACTAGGTGTAAGGAATCATTCTCCGAGACTAGACGCACGAAGGTGTCTTTGTGCTCCACCGTCGCTAGTAGTATCTCCTGTTCAACGAAAAAAATCGAAAGAATCAGCACATTAATCGTTTCAGGTCTAGCAGGAATACACCTGGCGTGATGCGAGATGCTCTTACTATTTGCTGCTCGAGACAGGTCACCAGATTGTCTATGTCGTCACTCGTGGGCGGCTGATCGAGATTCTCCAGCGGGCAAATGCGGATCGCAATACCGCACTGCTCTATGTCGCAGAGCTCTATTTGTATATTGTCGATGTCCCGCTGAAGGATCTGGCCCAGCCAGGAATTCAGCTTGTCGTAGTAGGGCAGCACGCGCTCTGTGGTTTGCAGATCTTTATTCGTAGGCACGAATTGGAAAACTATAACGCTCGCTACCATTTCAAATAACTGTAGATTGTTCACGGGATTTGCCAGATACTCGCTCAAAGTGTAAGACTCTGTTTCACCACCTGGCGGTTGACTCTGAGGATGAGATGAAACGATGGGTTTTAATGATCGGGCTATACGTTCTGCAGACATCCTCTTTTATAAGAACTTACCAATATTCTAATACAAGAGAATTCTTTAATTTTATTGTACAATTCTTCCACAGCCAAGAAGCATCTTTTAAATCGATTATGCACGCCGTCCCGACCTAAAACCTGCAAAACCGCCCACAGCGGTAAGGTTGGCAGTCGTCTCGACAGTGAATCTGCCATCAGTCCTGAGACCAGAGACAAGGTAGTGTCTCTAGGGGTCGGTCTTCCACCTTTGATATCTGCTAATCTGTACAATGTCTATAAGCAGGCATTAAGAAAAATACGAAGAATAATTGACTCGTATAATACGTATAAAGATCCTCAAATAAATAGTAAAACGTAATTTTTTCATATTTTAAAAATATTCTTTTAATTAATTATTTAAAAAAAATATTCTTACTCAACTTAAAAAATACATATCGCAATTATTATTACTTATATTACAGTTTTCAATTAAAAATATCGATATAAAGGATACAACCACTGGTAGCGAAGGTATACCTAGCCATGTTCCGAGTGGTAATGTAATGCTATCCGCTATTTTTGACGGCTACAACAATAAAGGTGTTTGAAAAGTTTTTCAAGAGACTTGTTAAGTCGCTCAAAGAAGTTTGAAAATAAGTCTTTCAAGGGTAAAAATATATATAAATAATTACCAAATCCTTCGCCGAATTATTCAACGCGAGCGCAGCCAACGAATGTCCTCTGAGATGCAGCCAGACGTTGTACTTATCACATATCGCTCGTAATCGTGTAATATTGTCGCAGTGACCAGTTAACACGGAGCCAGCCTCGGCCAGCACCAGCAGCGGCGTTACATTGTTCGACTGGGTGTCTTCCGCTAAACGTCGTTCCAGCGCCGAGATGTCCATGGTGTGCCTCGAGCCGAACATGGTGTTATGTGGGATCGGTCGGATGCAGTGCAGCGGTAAAGAGAGCTACGGAATGATATATTTATTAGACATTTTTTAATTTTATTTTTAATTTTATTTTAGTTTTTAATTTATTTTTAATCTACTTTGTACTTTATTTTATTACATCTACTACATCAAGGGATTACTTACCTGTCTGCATAGGTGCTGAACAACGCCGAGAGGTGCAGCGACGGAGCTGTAGATCAGAGGTGGCTGTGACGTGAGCGCGGTGAAGCCCTCCTCCATGTATCGCGGGTATTTTCGATGTAAGGCGAGTCGCGTTACTCTGACCAGCCCTTCCAGATGGTCTTCGTGGAAGGACGACGCACAGTCGACGAAGCGGAAGATGTGACTGAGCCATCTCGTCGTGTCGGCTGCGAGACGACCGGCAAGCTTTTGCGCGTGTAACTTTGGTAACGCTACTGCATATGCAGAAATGGTGTGCGTGACCAAGGCTAATCTCGCAGCCTCGGTGAGGGCTGGCAGAGCTGTGACCTGGTTGATTGGTGGATCTGTGGATCCTGCCTCGGCTGCGTGTGGCGCATCCTCGTAAACTACCAATCCCTACGTGAGAGAAGTCTTCAATAAAATCTGGTTGTATCCTTTCAGTGATCAGTGATGTAATAATTATTAGTATTTTATTAATCGCTGTATTTATTTTAATTTGTTTCATCATTGCAACGATGAAACAAATTGAAAGGAAAAAATATAACGAATAATATTAAGATACATAACGATTGGAAGAAATGTAACAAGATAAATGTATTTCAATAATATGTGTGATTACATGTAGATGTATTCGTAAAGAAAATTTATGCACACGCATATATTAAGAGAATATAATTTAGTTCGTTTAAAAAATATTAGATCTGTTAAAAAATATTTTACGAAGAATATGTATTCCTAAATGCATGTACAACTTGAACTGTGCGGTAGTATGGCTTGTTCCATTTATGTTTATTTTTAAACGTGATTAAAAGGAATAATTTATTTTGAGTCAATGTTGAAGTTAAGACCGCTTGAATTAGAATCTTCTTTCGCCCATTACCTTCCTGATATTTAAAGTAGTTTTACTACGTAAATAAAATTAATTGAAACAAATGAGATAAATTCAAGTTTTCTTTTTGAAAATACTAAGTCCAGAAAAATTGCATTCTGAGTAGCACTTTCGAAACAATAATAACAGACAAACAGAAACATGAAAACGATCATAACAATAATAACGTAACAATTGTGATAAAGCTAATCTTAATTGCAATAATGAACCAACTCGAGCGTGATGCGAAAATTACGCTGCCCAAGAGAATTATAAAAGTGACGAAGAAGTACATAAAGTTCGCGAGTTCATATTCACGCCTATCCCATTACATTCCTTTGCGATTGCAAGCGTGCTGCATACAAATGCAATCAGCACGTACACGGCCACGTGATAAGCGAGTGTTATCAGAGTGCTATCACGTTACCGGTACGAGTGGGCGCGCTCGTACTTGGCTGCATCGGAATAGCCGCGCGCGGCCAATCGCGAGCGTCCGATGGTCGCTTCCGCCAGCGCCGCGGTCTCACCTGTATCGACGCCAAGATCTCATCCGGTTTCTTCGGCTGCAGCAGGAATCCCGAGGGATTGTTCCACGTGGTGCCGCCGCCACCGCCGCCGCCGCCGCCGTCGCAGTCGCCGTCGTCGCCGCCTTCCGCCGCCCGTTCCACCGCTCGTTCCAACCGCGCGATCACCTGCGACGCCTGAAACTGCAGCGCACCCGCCTCGCCCGCCGCGGACGAGCCGCCACCTCCTCCGGCACTGACCTGTCAAAATCGAAAGTAGAAACGCACTCGGTATGCACTCGCGGACGAGCGGCGCGGCGCGCGCGATCGCGCTCGCCCGCGCCGTCGATCGTCGCGGTCGCGTCGCACGAGCTCACCGGGTCGAGCCGCGGAATCGCCGTCGTGTTACGCACCTCCAGGATGTCTCGGGCTATACTCTCCATCGCGGCGTTATCGTTTGTTGTGTCAGCCCCCTCGGCCATCGTGGCAGTAGTCGTGGCCAGCAGTAGCGCCGTCACGCGTCGCCGACGTCGACGCGTACGCGATCACCGATCCCACTCCCGTTGCACGAGCGGTACCCCGTTTAAGTATGCTTTATAGGTTAGGGATGTGTTTAGAATCGAACGGATATCAGTTTAGTCGACGTTCCCGTGCGTTTCTAAGCGAAACCGCGGACGCGAGGAGGAACGGGGCTCCGATAGGCGCGTGCGACGGCAGTTACTTTATCGATATGGCCACTGCAGCGCCATTCGTTCAATTCGTAGATACCCTCGAGTACCTCGTTGATTGCATTACTTTATCGCAAACGAATGCGTAAAAAGTAAAGAAAAAGGGTTTTAAGCACGTCGATATATATATATATATTTCTCAATATTTTAATTCTAAATTGATTTTAAGTCATATACATTTTTTTTCACGCGGTTTTATTAAATAAATTTAAATGTCGTGCAGTGTTTCTTATCTCTTGGTAGCGTCATATTGTGTAAATTTTTCTCGATACTTTTAGTCATTTTAATCCCTTATTGACGTAATATCTAGTTGCCAGGTAACATAGGATACCGTGCTAGGATACATTTACAATGTAATGTAAATATAGTGTTCATAATAATAAAATAAACGACACTGATGAGAAGAAAACATTAGTACTTTTTTACAAGATGTAATGAGTTAAATCATTTAAATAAAAAATTTTGTATTTTGACTATAAACGATAAATAATATTCACTTGAGAAAAATTTATTCTAATGAATACAGGATTTCGATTATTGTAAATATTGCATAGTAATCAAAATTTAAATTATATTTTATAGAAGTTATGAACATATAAATATTTCTCTATCCTTAGTTTAGTCTTTGGTTTTATTAAGACGATTGTACATTTGTTGAAATCATTTATTCGATAATAAAATTATTTATTATACACATACTCTTAATAAAATTCGTTAATAGAATATTATATGTTATAATATTCTATCTAATTGTAAGATTATGATTTGATATTGATTCGCAAACGTTATGGAAATAGAAATGCTCTGTACAATGTATTAATGTAACTTGTCGAGTGTCAAAATTTTTGCAATTATGGTAATCAAGTATACGATGAAAATGGAACTAAAAAATGGAATAGTGCGCAATTTCAAAGGAGCATAGAAAGAGTTACTATAAGGATGTAAGGTTTTACTATTATATAATATTACAGATACATAACAATTACATGTATTCTCGCGAATTATAGAATTTCGGCGGTGGCACCGACCTTTGTAAGAGTCTCTTTCAATTTCTCCGCTTCGTCTTTCGCTATGTCCGCTTTAACCACGACGGGGATACTCTCGACAAACTTTTTCGCCTAATTTCGTAAGAAACAAAAAGCAGTTAGTTTCCAGCTGCGCAATACTATATGTAATATCTAAAAAAAATGGAAAACTTGTTACCTGAACGAGATTTGTGTCGGGTAACAGAGTTTTAATTTGTTTGATCAGGGCTACTTTCTGCTTCTCGTCAAATGCCGTCAGCTTAACGGTAAATGCTGTTTGCACCCTCTTTGATTGTACCTCTTCCTCTTCCTCCTGAGCAAGATATATGATCAAAATCAATTTTATGAAATTGATATTCAAGTATTTGGTGCATGTTATGGTCAAGAACACAATTTTACTTTCCACTATCTATAGCTTTCAATTCAAGTAATAATAATTTAATAATAATTAAGTTAAATTATTTAATAATAAAATAATTAAAAATATAGTGGAAATTCCATATACTGTTGCAGAAAATTAGTTACCACAGGCTGAGGCGCAACAGCGAATCCTCCAACAGGCATGACAGGTGCATCCGGCAAGTTCAATCGTTTCTTCAACAGTTCGCTGAGCTCTGCTACTTCTATCAAGTTCAGAGCGGTGATCTCGGTAGCTATCCTGTCAATTTTCGGATTCACCGGTTTGGCGTCTAACGAGGGTGATGGTGATGGTGGTGGCGGCGGTGTCGATGGTGCGGCTGCTGTCGCGGCTGCCGCGTTCGATTCTGTTCTTCGAATGACACTAAAAAAACGCACAATATAGTATAAAATATCATGTTTAAACTGGTTATTTGAAATAATCACGACGTAGAGGTGCGGTGAGGTTATGTAACCCCATGTTTCTTTACAGCATGCTAAGGTTATATTTTCAGATATTTTCGAGCCTTACCATTTATGAAACTGGCGAAGTTGGCGGTGAAGATTCTGTCGCGATACCAGACGAAACGTGTTAATCATTTTTGATCCACTGTGGTTGCAAAAACGTGAAACAAAACGAGTTTTATTCGGGGCAAACGACGTTTCGTGGTTTCGTCGATTGTAAGAGCGGCATGGAACTGCGATTAATCGATATCTCGATTCTCTTCTCTCGTTGATACAACATCGATTATCTTCTAGTGTTTAAATTTGAATAATTTTCGCATTGCGCTGTTTCGTTTTCATTCAATGCTGTTTTAAAAATACATAGATAATAATTCTTAGAACAAATATTGTGTATAATATTCTTCGATATTTTATTTTCATTCTACAAGAATTAATTTGCATGATAAGTAGATAATAATTTTTATAAATTTTTATTTTTATAAGTGAATTTTGTTGCTTTATATTTTCCTCTTCGCGAACAAGATCGAATTATAAGCAGGGAAACGAAGTGATGTGCGAGGAACTTTAATATCTCTTCTGTTATAACCTGTCCATCTTACGTCATGTCGTTTTGACCCACAAATTCATAAATCTGTTTGGAAACGCTCATGATAACGAATTGCTAATACCGATTTTATCCTTATTGGCGGTATTAATGAGTCGAGTGTTATGTCGAGATTGTTAACGTACCCGATTACTTGGATTGTGATGGTTCTTTCCTCGGATTTTGCCCTAACGGAAAATAAAAACTATTCAGGCATTTATCATCATTATCATCATGTAGACGTTACAAATCTTCATATTCATATCTTTTATCTGTGTTTTCATTATTTTTGAGGAAAATTGTGATAAATAATATATGGCGCTAGGATATAAATCAGAGATATAGAAATAAATCAGAAATAATAAATATTAAAATAAACTATGAAATGCCTTCTGACAAAAGTTAAAATTAATAATAAATATCTTATAATTATTAATAAAGAATTATTTCAAAATTGAGTAATTGTAATCACAATTTCATGTAATAAAGCAAATCTTTCGGATAAACGTAATATAAAATAATAATAAGTTCCTGAGATATAAATAATATAATCATCAATATTTAATGTATTTCCTGATTTTTCTTTAGGAGAAAATACTTCTCTTTTGAATTTCCAAGAAGAAAGACTGGCATACGATCTTAACAATTATTGGCAAAATAGACCATTCCATGAAAGTAATTTAACCGAGATTGTTGGCTCAAGATCTTCGAATAACAGTTCGTGTCTTAAAAGCAGCCAGGTAGCTAAAACTACAAGTGATAAAGAATATAAAAATGTTACAAAGAGTGAGAACAGAAAGACTTTAGTTGATTATAACAATCCTGCAATAATGGAAGATCCTAATGGCAAGAGTGATCAGGACTTTGCGAACCACGTTCGCATTAAGAGAAACGAGCCGACAAACGATTCGACTGTTTATCGAAGAAATCGCTCTACAGATTCACTTGAGTCTTCGCCACGAAATTTCTACAGTAGCAACAATACGATAAATGTATTCGATAATTCGATATCCAAGTTCGGGGAACCATATGTGGACCTAGATCGTAGAGGTTTGCTTAATGTTCCTTATAAAACGATCGCGGATACTCCGCATCCACGACATAAGAGAGGAGTCTTATCTAAAACCGGGGAACGTAGGAAACGCGTGAAGGGAAATATCGGAAACTCGAGGTATCATGTTGGCACTCAAGTTAAAGACAAAAAGCACGACACTTTGAAGTCTTCACGTCTTCATCATCGCCATCGTCGTCTTCTGCTGCCCTTTCCACCGCCCAAATCTGGAAGTAATAATTTGGATACTGATATTGCCAGACTCAACGCTAACGATGAGAAAGTAGAAATTGATCAGAAAGGCAGCGCGTTATTAACTAGTAATAGAAGTTTCGATGAACAACGAGGAGGCAATACTGTTGCGTTACCCTTCGTGCATACCGGAAAAGTAGAGTTCCGAGTGCGTATTAAAAAGATGCCCACAAATGAGTCTTTGTGTCTTAATCCCAACAATTGGACAGATTCTGCTAGGAGGACATCTTATTTACTCACGTCAAAAGATGGAATAATCGACAAAATTTTCGACGTTACAAATTCGAAACTCATTTCGAATTTCGATTCTTCTGAGAGAAAGGAGGCCAATAATTTAATTATAAAAAGTACACTAAAGAAAGTAGATTATGGAAACGTTTCGAGCCAGGTAACAAATGATTCTGGAAACACCATGCTTTCTATGAATCTTATTCGCAGAAACTCATTCGATTGATTCCGTCTTGCAGGCGATCAAAGATGATCAAAGCTTAGAAAACGGAAGAACGGAAGATCGCACAAATAAAATATCTGCGGAATCGATGGACGAGGACACGAAGTTGCGGTCGAAGAGGAATCAAGAAATTACATTTAAAAGTCATCGATCAAATGATATAAACGCGACAGGAAAATCTTTCAAGAATGTTGCACAAAAGTCAATTAGGGGCACAAAATATGAAAAGACAGGAAACAGAAGGACTCGTAGTGATCGCGCTGTGCGATCAATCGAAGAGATAAAGGAGCTTGCTGAAAAATTAATTATCAAGGTAAAAACTGCATTAAACGGTTAAATAAGAATATTTATATGATCTATATGAAAATTGCCTAAAACATTTTTTCCTCTTTTATTTTCATTTGTAAATTGAAACCAGGATTTACGAGACTATTTTATATTTTTGCATTTATTTATTTATTTATTTATTTATTTATTTCCAGGTAAATGAGTTACAAGTGTACGTGAGCAATCACAATGAAACTTTATACACGGATTCGTGTATTGGAAAAAATGCAGGCAGCATAGCTGTCGAAGAATCACCAAGGATCTCTTTGGAGAAAGGAGTTTCGAATTTCAAATCTAAAATTGCCGGTAGCACTGATGATCGCCTGTATCCGCACAATGAACAAGCAACTCTGATTGGGCAAAGAGCGTCACGAATGTCTTCCGGCGCCTCGAGATTTGCGCGAGGACACCGAACGAGGAGAAGATCGCGTCGCAAATGGGGTAGATGGATGGATTGGAGCAGTTGCAGTGTTACCTGCGGTAAGGGGCGGCAAATCAGGTGGAGGCACTGTCTGCGCGATTGCCATGACGCAGAAACCGAGATGGAAGAGAAAACGTGCCAATTACCGGCTTGTCCTCCGGGAAAATTCCTTGGAATATTTTAAAATATCTATTTCGCTGAATGGAATATAATTAAAAAATATAATTTATATAAATTATATAAAAAAGGAGAATATATAGAAAATAATCGAATATCAAAATTAAATTTATATATCTATTATAATATAGTTACAGACTAGAATATATAATTAGACTATTGTAATTAATGCACACATTATTAATCACTTGAGTGTACATTTATTTTACTTTATTCGTTTCACGATACAAGATAGATTGTACATACGTTTTGGTGGTTGAAAAAGGTTCAAAAAGTAAATATGATAGACTTTGTTTGATATGAATTCGATGCACAAAATTTCTCGAGAATCAGAATTAATCTTCAAGGTTTGTGTTTTGTATTTATTCTCTTTCATCTGTACTTTTTTGTCATACAAGGCGTGTGAAATATAAAGATGTGTTACGCGGGGTATTTGTATCTATAATTAAAGTGTATTTTCTTTTCGTATAATTAGAATGAAGTGCATTCGCACGCGCATGAGTACGTGCATTAGAAAAATTGACATGTGTACGTTTGACTGAATCTTTCGTTTTTGCCTTTTCGTTCCTTTTTCTGTCCTTTATTCGTTGCAAGTTTTATTTGTCTGCATCGCCAATTTTGTTCCACATCAATAATGATACAATATAAACCTGCAATCACTTTACACAAATACAATGCACTATCTGTCTTCTCTTGCTTATTTTAAATTATTTACGCAAATTATTATAAACGAATAAATTTAACTTGCTTAATATATTTAACAAAACGGACATGTTGTTCCAATAATTTCGTATTTAGATGCGATCAAAGTGTAGCCCATAGCATGTATCGAGCAAGTTAAAAAAATTGCACTTTAAAAAATTCATATTAATTTCGATTTTTTGATTAATTTGCATTCATTCATTTATTATGTGTTACATGTGCTTCAATGTTAGATTCACGAAGAATTTATCAATATCGCGCCAAATCGAAAGGTATACCCAATCGTACATACTGTATACGAACAAAATAAAAATAGTAATAATAAGAATAGTTTTATACTGAGAACGATATATCGAGAATGCTTTTTAAATACACACGCAAGATTTTCAATCGCGGTGAATTTATAAATGACTTGCATACTTTTGTATTCCCTTGTTCCTTTCTCTTAATGTTGAAGAGATCACAGAATGGATCATCGAAAAGAAGCGTTTCAGTTCGAATGATACGTCGAGCGAGAAAAGAGCTTTAGTGGTGAAAAGATAGAAAGAGGCTGTAGCCAATGATGAGTAAGAAAAATATCGTATATAGATCCTCTTGGCTCGATCAGTGTCGTCGAAGTGACGCCGAAGCATTGCGGCTGCTCTTCGGGGAGGAAAAGCACATTTTATTTGGATTATATAGGAATGCATTAGCATAATTTTAATGTAACTTGATTAAAAG
Organism: Ooceraea biroi; assembly: GCF_003672135.1. NCBI lineage: Eukaryota > Metazoa > Arthropoda > Insecta > Hymenoptera > Formicidae > Ooceraea > Ooceraea biroi. The sequence continues at coordinate 9,217,295 of NC_039506.1, forward strand.
ATATGCGCCTAAAAGTAATCTTCATAATTTATTGTGCGGCAAATATTTTTAGAGAGAAAGATATGACTCGATGCTTTTAATTTTACATCATTGGCAATATATATCTCATTTCCGTTCTTAACAATTGAAATGGCAATAATTGATTGAAACAATCAATATAATCGATTAAGTTAGCCATTAATGCTATTATTCGTTGTGCGTTGCGTCGTCCGAAGAGTTAGATAAATTTATGGAATTTAATTCATAATTTTATATCATTCTTTTTGTTTATAAAAGACGGTTGTGTTAATTTAAGAGAGCAGAAGAGATTTTTGCTTTCCTCCCAGCTTTGTCATGAATCAATTTTACATAAGTCGAAAGCGGAGCTTTCCATGAACAGTATCGATGACTTTCTTTCTCACTGCTTGTGAGAATAATTGAAGCTGTTTGTGAAAATAATTATTTGTTTGGAAGAAAGTCATCATACGTGTCATACATGGCGCACATTTATGTTAATATCAAGGAAACTCCACTTTCATTTACAATTGATACTCGACAGACGAAAGTGAAGTCGCGCTACTGCAAAGGGAAGTCTTTTTGAATCTTGATAATATGTGAATACTCGTGCATTCCTTCGGAAAATCTCTATCTAAGCGTTTGCAAATATATGCACGAGTAATTAAATATATTCGGTCTTCCCGTATATAAAATACAAAATAAAGGACTTTGCGATCGTTTCGGCGTCTCTTCGAGCCCGAGACAGGACGGGCTATTAAACATTTATCCTTAGCTACGTCACACCGACGCTTTACGTTTATACTGTTTTCTGTGTGTTGCGCATCGCTCACTTTACTCTTTTCTTTCGACACAAAAATAGTTCTGATATAATTTCTCTCGATCTATTTCCACCGTGCCTTTCCTTCCTTTCTTTCTTATATATATCCATTTTTATTTTTTTTCAAACCAACACCAATTATATTCAACACGATTTACACTGAAGTAGACCCGAGATGGATCCTTGGATGAAGGCTGGTAGAAAGACAGGCAGAAAAGTAGAGTGCGTGGGAGAGTGTGAGAGTCGACGATATTCCGCAGGGATGGATTTTCTCTTTCTTTTCCTCTTCTCCTTGATTTTTCTCATTAACTCTTAAGATTACAAGTCTTGGTAGCAGTTATGATGCACTGCCACTGTTTTCCTCTTTTACCCTCGACTTTCATGTTGCACTTACGTAGCGAATCGTTGTTTCTGCTTCTTCACAAAGTCGAGAGCCATTTTGTCGCCGACTCGGCTTTCTAGTATTTGGAGAATCGGATGATCTATAAATGAAAAATACAGGTAACAAGTAAGGTAAAGTATCATTTCCAAAAGTACAATGTAAAGATTTTTACTAAAAGTTTCTATTTAATACAATGCTTAAGTAACACTTAAATAACATAAAATACATTTTCTGATTATTAAATTATCCAGATTCTGCTTATTATATGTATAAAATTTAAAAATATATCAAATAAAAAAATCAATGTTTATTAACTTAGAGATTTATGAATATAGGAATTTCATTTTATTGTTTGATCAATTTATTACTCACTCCGGTTTTTCTGGTGCATAAGCGGTAACTCCTGGTGCTTGAGGCCATGGAAATTGTCGATGTTGGTGTTTGTGTCGGCAACGCCAGGAATGGTACTGAGTCCTAGAAAAGCCTCACCAGCAAAATCATTCGCCGTGAGGACATCGTGGTCCATTACCGTGAAGAGCATCATTGCATTCGGATCACGACACTGCTCCACACTTACGGAACTTAAAAACACAAAGATATACATATATGTGTATATTAAATATTTCTATTCTTATCGGTTTCTATAACGTTAAATAAAATGAAATAGTTATTAAACAATATTAGATATAATTTTGAATTAAATTTAAAATTTATCCAAATTTTTTATCGCGATATACACGCTAATAATAGACAATTTAATTAAGAGTTTAGTTATAAATTACATATCTTATTACATTAAAATATCTGAGAGATATTCTATTCCCGAGAGAATTTTTGTCTGAGAATTGAAGTAAATTTCTAGTTCAATCTATCAAATATTAAAATATACATTTTATTATTACTACAAGTAATATTTATTAATTAAAAACAAATTAATATTAAATAATTAAGAAATCTTTTAAATAAATTATTGCTATAAAATTATATAAGCTTATAATTATATAAGATATACTCACAATTCGAAACACTCATCGAACATGGGATTTAGAGTCTTCTTCTTCACATTAGTTTGTTGCTCGGCGCAATGCTCAAACATACGTCGTGGTAGCAACTCAATTATCACAAAAGGATCGCTGAATCCATTCGGATCTAGTGGTATGACATCCCTCGCATTTATCACTTCGACGCAAAGTGAATCGTGATTCAAATAAGCTCGTATTGTCAGAACTCCATACTCAAAGGTAGATGTGTTCAGTTGATCCTAAAATGTTAATACATATTTTTACTTATTAGTATTTGTATTTTTTTAAATTAAGCGTGTGTCGTATTAAATCGTTATATATAATTTATACGCACTATATTAATGTAATGTAATATAAATTGTTATAAGTTTTAAATACATTTTTATAAGTGAGATAAAACAATTGCTGCTTGTCTAATATACATAGAATTATGTGTATTTAAATAAAATAAAAATAAATTAAAGGAATAATTATATTTTACTTCGCTAATTATTTTATACAAATATCATACCAGAAGACGTTGCTGATAATATCGATCGATCAAGAAGGTCGTATCCATTTTATGATACTGAAGGCGTTCTTCGGCGTTCATGAAGCTCTGACGGCGTAACATTTCTAAAGGTAAGCCTTTGTCGTCAGCATTGAAAAATCTCACTAATAAATCGAGCGCCTCGTGTAGTCTCTCGTAGAACATTATTGGTTTGTCCTGTAAATAGTAACATAATTATTATTTATGATTTACTAAATAATTTACAGCGAGATGTGAAAAGCGTAAATCTTTTTATTACCAAAAAGAGAAGAAATTGTATTTACCTCGGCGTTACCGTCCATTTGACTGCCTAATTCACTGAGGACTACTTCCCATACTTCTTGTAGGACGCGGTTGAAATTGGCGACTAGCAGAGCCGAATTAAGTGCCACCAGGTGAACATCCAGATATTCTACAAGAGGTGCTATCGCCTCTGTAGTTGGTAAGCTATCGGGAGACCAAGCTAAATGGAACATCGCCTTCTTTAGAGGTGGCCTCATCTATGAATTGAATAACAAAGTTAATTTATACGATATCATTGTAGACAAGAATATTTCTGACGAAAATATCAATTTTTTATTTTTTATTACATCTATATTTATTATTATTATATTTCTTATATATACAGGGTGTCTGACATAAGGCAAAAAACCTCTCGCCCACAGGTAGATCTCGTCAAACTGAATTAAAAAGTCCTGTACCATTTTGCAAACAACCACGTAAAATTTCGAGTAATTAAGTAAAGAAAGTTCACTAATTCAACGGACGCGATTGGCAGCGAGAGAAGTAGGTATGAATGACGTAAAAAACGGCTAGCCGCGGGCGCGACTTTTTAATTCAGTTTGACGAGATCTACCTGTGGGCGAGAGGTTTTTCGCCTTATGTCAGATACCCCGTATATATATTTTTATTATACAATAGGAAAAATTGTGTTATATATAAAATTTATATGTACAGTATTACGCAAATTATAATGCAAGATATAACAATTGCATTACTTCAAATATGTAACTTAAAATTTAAGCTATCAAGCAATCGCAATTTTTCTTTATTATTCTTATTTATTGATTCAATTTTAGCGTACCTTTGATCCGATTCTCGAGACTATCTGATTAATGAAGAGTAACATTTGCCCGGGAGTTTGCTCCAGCGGCGTCAGCAAAGCGTTCCGCCATGGTGATCGAATAGAGTCTCCCGCCTGACTTTCTAAAGCGATCAGGATCTGTTCCACGTGGAGTTCCTCGCCCACATTTAACAACCATCTTCTAACGTACTCCAAACCGTTAATAGCTATGCACATCTGAGAATATGATGAATTATCAGTTTACAGTCAAATAATAAATTAATTATCTTTATATCGCGCCTTATACTTCACGCACGTGCAACGTTTCTAAAAGCGCGTGTGCGTCTATCTGTGGCCATAAGCTTTGTATCGTTTTCAAAAATGAAATAAATCCCAGAATTTATGTATTCATTAATTACTATATCGAACAATTTATGATTGTAATTTTAGAATTCGGTCATAATAATGAACAAAATATTTTATAATAAAATTAAATGACCTGTTACCTTTTCTCAATTAAATGATTCTTTATAATAATTGATATTGTTTTATAATATAATTAGAAAATACGTAATAATTATAAATAATATTTTCAATAAATTATTAAAAGTAATAGCTTTATATTTAATTTTGAATATTTAATTGAGGCAGTACGCAATCTGTTTATATATATATATATATATATATGTTTTTATATATGTAAAAATTTATCATGCTTTTAATATTGTTTACGCGTAATGTTTAAGTTTAGACGCACATTTTAAGCCAATGCATCAATAAAAAGAATATGCTTGCGCTGCATCTTACATCATGCTTCGCTTGCCGTGCAGAGTTGCGATTACAACGATACTCTGATAACTCCGACGCGATACATTCGGCGCAAAATTATTTTGCGAAGCAGGAAGTGTACTACTATTACTACTATACTAAAGCGAAGCAATCTCTACCTGAGCGATTACCTCATCTGTGGTCTTATATGGCGTATGTTCCTCATAATACCCGCTATCCGCCAGTCTCTGATGCGTTATTTCTGCGTAGTAAGCCGCTGAACTGCATATCGCCTGCGGCAAAATTATAATTACGAATTTCGATATTATAATGATATTTTATATTATTATACGAATATTGATGCAATTATGGATATATTTAAAATAATTACTGCATAAATATACAATATGACGCATGACGCGCAGTTATAAATATTATAAATTATCATAATATATACTTATCTGTATTAAGGGAACTTGAAATAAAACGGAAAGACAAAATAATCCTAGTACTTCAGAATAGCGCATCGCGAAATTTGTGAAAATTTTTTACACTATGGTTACACCGAAATAGTTGTAAATAGTATAATCTAAATATAAACTTATATTTACAATAAAATAATTGTAGGCACTTACGTCAATAACTTTTAGCACAAAGTTGTACGATCCAGGTAGATCCGGCCATAATAGTTTTTTCCAGAATTCCTGAATCTATGTAGGATTAAAAGAAGATATATAATTATTACATACATACATCTCAGTTTATACATAACAGAAAAGTTGCAATTCTTATTACATTTGAGATTTGCCGGATACTTTCTTATTAAACAGACTGTAAATCAGGAATAGCTTAAAAATATAAAAAAACTTGATATACAAGTACCTGATAAAAGCATGCAATAGCATCGATCGCCGATGTGCAGTGTTTAACAAAATATTCCCCGCCACAGATCTGATCGAGTTCTGTCGCTCTTCTTACCCTCTGGATTGCTTTGAGCTTCGCGAGATCCAGCCATTTGTCGACAGCTGGTCTGAACCACTCGTAATATTTGCAGATTGCTAAAGTTTTATGGTCCGACTGCGGTAATTTCTCCTTCATGCTGAAAATGACGGATTTCATGTTACTCTTTTCATTCTTTTTAAATATAAAATATAAAAAAATGATATCGTATATTAAACAATTTATTCGAAAACGACATTATTGACAAAGAAAATATTTACGTTACAAAGTCTTGGAGTGCCAGGTACAGTTCAAATATCGGCGTTCCTATTTCAGCACCGGGTGGTAAAACATATTCTTCGTCTCTGTTTTGACCATGCAGTTGCAGACAGGCAGTGGTGACTCTTGCACCGAGTTCGTTATGCATCTGCGAAAGCCCCGATGGTTTCAATTATATATGATTTCTTCCATCGTGCACTCTCAAACGCACAAGCGGAGAAAATATTACTTTCTGCATCTAAACAGCGTTATCATTATCTCTTACGCGCGGCGATATTCTTGAAATATTTCATTAAAGTTTGCCGAAATTTCTTGAGGCTTAACTAGCTCAACTAATTCAAAGTATTTACTAAGAAAGCTGAGAAAATGTAAAAAGTCTCGCCAAAAAATACGATACATGCCTTTTTCGAAATATATACATATTTACATAATACAGTCGCGTCCAAATAAAATAATATAATATACTATTAATATAATATACTATCCAACAGTTTCTTTACACGGAATTTACACGTAAGAATTTATGCAATAGCATTTCTACCATATTTGAATTAAATATTTTATTTTAATTTTGTTTTAATAAATTAACTGTAACATTGTTGTACATCACGATTGAATATCTCCACATAAATATGAAATAAAAGCAACAGATTATAATATTTCCTCATACAAAGCTTCCTCGGCATTTTCATAAATTTCATCTTGACATTAATTAGTACTCCCCGTCCATAATATGCTCATGATATATAATATCCCCACGTATAATAATTATATTATAAATATATCTGAATAGTAATTCCAGATAATAGTGAGAAACTGTAATATTCTTTGATACACACTGCCTACTTCTTCTTACTTTACATAAAGTGTTTATCTCAGCGCGTGTAAAACACACTTTTGAGATTAAATTCAAAATTATATAACTGAATTTGTATATAAAATCACATTTTGCGGGACTGATTTCATATACCCCCGTAAGCGCAACAGCGTTTGTCAAAGAGCTAGTTAGATCATACACGCATCGCTTAAATGTCGCTTCGTAAACTCTCAACGGATTTGCGCTCTCAAAATTTATACGTAGAGCAATTAAAGTTCAATTCCGTGTGTTCGTGTTAGGTCGTCGCACACAGATCGCTGATGCGCGACTTTAATTGAGAGAGAGAAAGAGAGAGAGAGAGAGAGAGAGAGAGAGAGAGAGAGAGAGAGAGAGAGAGAGGTCTCGAGAGAGGAGCCGGATGTCAGCTCGAGCGATGCGGTTAAGGGGGATGAACGAGGGTGCGTCGCGTATGTTGCGCACACAGCAGGTAGTTTCGGTATTGCAGAACTTCTCGAGTATCACCGCGGCGAATTGCTGCAGGGGAAAGCACTTGTCGAGTAAGATACGAGCCGAATGTTCGATATAAGTTTCAAGTATCCTCACACAGTGTATCCGCTATATCGTGCATGACTTGCTCGATGGGGTTGCCACGATCAGTTTCCGGTTTGATAAGCAGCGTGTCGTTCGAAAGGGATGCACGATTACATCAAAGATTCGCTGGAACCGTGTAAATCTTAATAAACCTTAATAAAACCCGAGTTTTTATTCGACGCGATTAAATTTGGTTTTCCATGGAAATTTAATGCGATTAGTTCGCGTCTCCATTTCTGCTGTAAATCTTTTATGGTAAAATAAGTTTAGCTTTAATTTCTGCCTTTATGGTATTTCCGAAAACGAGAGAATTTTATATGCGGCACCTACGAAAGAAATTTAATCAGGACTCGCAAGAGAAATGGCGAAATTGGGGGTGCACAATGGCATTCCTGAAAGTGCAAAAAATATAAATTGGATATCTCTATGTCAGTTTTGTTTAGTTTGCAAAAAATAGATAATTCGATAAACAAGGTAACATTGTAAAATTTATAAAGTTGTGAATTTCTGATATTCAAAATTATTTTACAGTATAATTTTTTACAGTATAATTGCTGAAATTCTTTTTATTGCTTTATATTCTTTTATATTTGCTTTAATTTTTAGAAAATTTATTACAGAAAATAATATTGTACCAATATGTATAGTAATATATTTCTTCTAGATTTGACGTTTAGAAAAAATCAGGTTTAAAATAAAATTCTCATAATAAATTTTAATTTATCCATTTTTTGCGGTATAGTGTGCGGGTACAAACGCATTCCTCGTAAATTGTACGTTCAATTGTTGAAACACTTTCGGTAACACACGATGGTAACACTTGCTCTTAATAGTTGTAATAAATTTTAAGTAATAGCAAAGCTATCTTAACAACAAATTTTAAAAAGTAAAATGTTGTGATATTAAGAAATCTACTTCTTTACTATGCGTTTAAATACTTTAAGCTTTCCACGAGTACTCCCAAGTCTACACATAAACGTGAGAGATTTTGAAAGTACATTTTCAGAAGACTGCGATCACGCGCAATGGAGCAATCGCATAACGAGGAATGCATCGTGTACCGTGATTAAAAATAAGTTGCACAAAGATAAATGAGTAGTAGTGCATCATCCGCTGAACTGGCGAGCGCATGCAATCGGTAACGCGTCAAGTGCAGCTGTGTCCCGCTAATAATCCGGATGGGTGCATGCAACGTATGTAATGCTTCTTACTCACGAGAAATTCTGTGTCGCGGAGGAAATGTGCACCTACGGCAGGAAATAAGAGGACCGACGGGCGACAAGTGGCACGAAAAATTTCCAGGGGCAGTAGTGTGCATCGGTGTTTTATCCGGTTATGCATGCGGAGGGAACTCGACGTCGATTTGCGCACGACAGAAGCACAAAGAAGGCGCATTATATCGAATTACTGACGATTAGGTAGCACTGAAACCCGTATGTTTGTCGTAATTAGCACGGAATTGGCGACTGACTTAAATATGAGACACAATTAAGGCTTGAAAAATATATTTACATTTCTAGCGGCGTACAGTCAACTAGAATTGCTTATTTTGATAATTTCTGATCTCTGAGTGGCACACTATTGCCCGTTTTGTGCAGTTTAGGGTATTCTTCTTGTATATCTGTGTATGTAGTTCAGAGTGTACTCTCTTTGCATTAAAAAATATTTTTTTATATATACATATTTATATGTGAAGGCTCAGATATTATACAGTTGCGAGCTTGAATCATCGATTAAAATAGAATAATTGTATCGAAACTATAATGAGTAAATAAAATATATACAATAAAACCCATTTGTCAAATTACTAAGTTGATAACATCTGTTCGTTTAACTGCATACTCATATATACATAATATTTTTTTCAGAAAATTCTACTATTTATTTCATATATATTGAAATTTTACTTCTCTCTCTACTAAACAATATGTTACAGCTATACTACGTGTAAAAAATTAATTGTTTCGAATAATAAATGCAATAATTAATTCACGATTCTCCTTAATGGGTATGCAGATAAAAATGCGAAATTTACATTATGCAGGAAATTCGAACTAAGAGACAAAGAGAAAGGAGAGAAAGATAAAGAGAAAAGCAAAAGATCGAGAGAAAGACAAAAAGGAAGAGAGAAAGAGAAAGAGAGTTTAATATTTTGTGGTGGCGATGAAAAAAAGTACCTCGAAAGTGTTCTCCATGTGTTTCGCCACGTGTTCCGCCAGCTATGGACAAACATCTCGTGTACAATAAAATCGCGCTGACCTGATGGACATTCATAGTTCGTCGTCACGCTTCCTCTCAACCTGGCTCCTTCAGGTCACTGCGACTCGTTTATTTACAGAGTGTCCAATTATATCACATCTTTTTTAAATTCGTGTAAGCTTGCCTTTGCTCTTACTTTGTAATGTAGCTCAACGTTCTCATAATCAACATCTCTAAATTTTTAACGTACTGTTTTGATTGAAATCATATGTGTCATTTGAAGATACAAAAATATAGGACACTCTATATATAAACAGTAATATGTATTGTTATTTCAATGCAAAAGGACGTCGACCGGATATATATTTTTGTTAAATCTGATATAATTTATTAATTAATTAAAAAGTGCCTTAAAATTAGAGATATAATAAAATTTCTTTCAAAATACATTTTTGCGAATTTATTCTTGAAATATTATATTTTGGGCAACTTCGAGGCAAAATTGTTAAATTGATTTTTTTGCTTCTCTTTTTTGTTTTCTCATAGATCTCTTCACTTTTGCAAGTACGATCGACGTCTTGTATAAAGCGTTTAAGCCAAACATAGCACATCCAGCTTGACGACACAGTGAATAAAAAATAATGATGTGTTATGTGACAGTGTATCTTTGACGCGATATTTCGTTACGAGATTACAAGTGATATAAAATTCTATTTATATAAATATGTCTTATTATCCGTTCATAGTGAGGAACGTGTCTCTCACTTGTATCCTTACCAGTTTTTCCAATTGCTTGTAAACTGCTGAGAAATATGGCACACCGTTCGTGCTGAAACACATTTTAATGTACCGCCATTACATCCCAATAAGCAAATTGTTAACAATATGTCAGCAGATCGGAAACAAATTTAATCAGAATGATACAGCAGATACGGTGCCATCTGTGTCCGCATTAAGCTTTTGTTTTGTTGCCAAATCCTGCTGACATAATAAAACAACAGATTGGCGGCAGAAATAGTGCAAATGTGCGCTGCAGATTGGTTATGCCTACAGATTTTGTTATGTTTCTGTTGCTATGTTGCTAACAGTATAGAAAAGACAAAACCTGCGTCAAATCTGTAGCAGACTCTGATGATATTTGTTTTCGACAGAGTTGGCTATTGGGGATTCTATTGTTATATTGTTATACTGTTCAAGATTGTAACACTTTTATCAAAATGCTCGCAAAATGTAAAAATTCCGACAATTTTTTAAACTACTGATTTATATAAAACATTTTTATATAATAAAACATTATTATACAAATTATTATTATTATTTTAAAACATTATTATAAACATTATTATTTAATAACATTATAAGTTAATAAAAGAGTAAAAAAGAATGCCAAGTATTGTAGTACTTTTTGCATTTAATATAGGTAATAAGAAAATTTCTTCAGATGTAATTATTTTTTAAGTATGTTTTCCACTAATCTAATTCTTTATGTTTTCTTTTCCGAAGAGAACTTACCTTTCAAACAGACTGTTGTAATATAAGAGTCCTTGTTCCAGATCGACCAGTAATGCTGTTACCAAGTTCGTGAAGTCTTGCAGAACTCGGTCGGCGTCCTGGTCGGGTTCCTGATCATGGCACATTGTCTGTTGCCTTGTATTCTCGTACCTGCAAAAGAAAAATCAAATTTAAGAAAATATTTATATTATATTTTTCGTGATATTTTCTTACTTATATAAGCGCGCTTTTCTGTAAAAACAATTACAAAAGAAGATAAAATAGGAAAGAGATAAACCCTGAAAGAAAGAAAATTGTAAATATTTTATTATTTTGTTACAAGAAATGGATTTACCAGTCAAGAGTTCCTTTTCTAAGAGCGGTAATAATCTCTCCACGGATTTCCTTGTTAAATGGACAGCAAGTTCGGAAAGCCTTCATGTTTGAAAGAAGTCCCAGACATCTGTGTATAGCAACATAATTATTTGTAGTTATAATATTCTTTACATTCTTTCAAACTTCACATAATACAAATTCATAAAGGTTTCTTATGTCTATTGTTACTTCCATAAAAGACATAAATTTACCTAAGCAAGTAATCCAGCTTTGATATAGTCGGTCTGTACAGAGGTGGGTATAGTACTCTATGTTGCCTGACTCTTTTCAAGGAGACCTCCAAGAAATTATTGAAAGAATCTGCCAGGCACTGTTCTGCGTCGCGCGACAGGGTTTCAGTATGCCATCTATTATCCAGTTCCTAAATTTGAAAAATAATTTAGATCTACATTCTTACATACGTGATGGTATCATATATTTTAATACATTATTGCGTGTAAAATAATAAGATACCGATACTATAGTTACCATAATTACCTGTAAAAGACGATGAAGCATCCGTGGATCTACGGCATGGTGTCGAGAACTCGCTACCCACCTTATCAAAGCCTGCTGCAATTCGGTAACATCACCTTGTATCGCGTGTTGATGCAAGATTGTCAGTGCGGTTTGCGGCAATTCTCCAATAAAGTCTTCCTGGAGAACATGTAGATACGTGTATAAAAACGTGTCTGGTCAATGAATCTTAGATCATCATGGATAATCAATGATGCGCTTCAAGGCACAATCTGCGCAATTTTCACGTGCATCGGCACTTAATAAAAAAATATAACACCATTTATTAACCGTTAATAATAAAATTATAAAATAATAAAAATAGTATATAGAGGAAACATTAAAAATTGTTGTTATTACTTATCATATTGTATTATATTAAATAAAACGATATTATGGAAGGAAATATTTTTAATGTTATTTGTTTATTTGCCTTTTCTGTTTCTCTTCGATGTTTGTTTGAAATTTTACGATATGTTGTTTCATTTGTAACGTTTAATGATTTTGCGTTATATGTTGTAAACGGATGCAAGGTGTATCGTATCGTATTACAGGAAAATTTGCAGCGTATTATATGTGCAATATATGATATGAACGGGAATATTTATGTCAGATATGCGTACCCCTTGTTTGTTCATTTCATGATTAAGGAAAACTGTATATAGTCTTTCCTGTTGCCTCAATTCGTCCCAATTATCCTCTTCGGATGTTCCACGGTCTTCCCTCGTCGACAGCCATAATTTTAGTCTGATTCTACCTTGAATATTACTCCTTTGTGTCCGTGCTTCTAGTTTGTACCATTGATCCACTCCAGTGCTTGGAATATCCTACATAAAGTTTATATTTTAATTTCAGCGTTATATTTTACTTTATGTAATTAAACGGTCACATCATATTATATAAAATATATTATTTAGCCAAATTAGAGGAAAATTAAAAGTAATTATTGGCATTACTAAAATTGTTTTTAATTCTTGACTCGAAAATTTGATGAAGATATTTAACGATTAAATTTCACAAACGATGAAATTAATAAAAATGTAGAACTCACTCAATCTACTGTTGGAATAATTTAATAATGTAATATACAGTATTTTAGATACTATGTACAGAGAATTTCTGTTGAGTTAAGTAATTACCACTAAAAGGATGTTCACGCAACCTAGGAAGTCATCCTGACTCCCAGATCTAGCGCTCTGCGCAATCTGCTTGAAGAATCGCCCGAGCCCTTTTACGCCCCGCACTTCATTAAGTTTGATCACCGCGTCAAACACCGAGGATTCGTCATCATGGTCCCTGAATTCATCAGCGCAAATATTACAAGGTGCCACCTCATCAGAAGTTTCATATATTCATGTAGACATTCAGATTTTCACGAACAATTGTTTCTTCAAATAATGATTCGTAGATTTTCGCATATTAGCACATGAATTTAGCACAATGTTTCAGTTTTCTCAACGTGTAATTTAATTGTACATTTATTTGAAAAATAAATAGATAAAAAATATTTATAGAAATAAATTTTATAGTAAAAATTCAATAAAGATTACATTATAATCATTTCTATAGAGTTTGATTAAAACTGATAAAAGACTATTATTAATGTGTTTTTTCGGAAACTCACCATATATCCAAATGGAGAATATCCGTATTGATGTCGTCGATATCACTGAAAAAGGAATCGGTTCGGCGATTATGCGTCAGTACACGGATTTGCGCTGCTTAAGAGACTAATAAACGATCGGCGATTGCGAGCGCCAATTACGAGGGGACCAGGCCCCAAAGTTTTCGCTTACAAACGGAACTTCTCGTTCCATCGCGGGCTCAGCGTGTGCGGCTTCACCGAAGTAGCTCGTATAAACTTCGCGGGTAGAGCACCGCTCAAGGACTCGCGGTGTTCCCGCCTGCTGATGTGCTCCTTGCGCTTAAACGAGAGCCTGAAACTGATGTTGAATCGACAATTTACTAACCACCACTTCGACAATTCATCCTAATCTCCAACGGTTTTTCTTTCATTGCATCGATCTCTGAACTTTAAGTGGTTTTATTTGATCATTGGGACACAATTCGGTAACTTACCTCCTCCATCATTAGAAACGGAAGTGCCTAACAATTAATTATCGACGTTAAAGAGAAAACTTAAATAATAAATGGCAAAAAAATGCAAAAGCTTATATTCTGTTCACGATTTTAAGGTTTATGCTGGATTTTATGAGAAAGAAAAATAAATTTTCTTTTTTATAAGTAGCACCGCATTCTTTATTATTTTTCTTTATACGCGATAATTTCTCTGCAGGAATTCTTTACAATGGTATTTGCATTACGTCGCGATTGCTTTTTGTTACAGTTGTTTTGCATTAAATGGCCATTTGAATGTACACAAATCCGTACATCACGACTCTCTCTTAGACGGGGATTTTGCTGTTAATTGGCAAATTATGCCGTTAGTACAGAGTCTCGAGCTTTCCTCACAAAGCTTCCAGGTCCTCTAATGCTAATATGCGGCATGACACCCGTTCTCGCAGAATCTGGATGAGATCCGTTCTCGCGCGTTTAACGAAGCACGCGACTCGACACCTCGCAGACGACGTCGCGCGTCTCGTTGCAGCTCGCAACGCACTGTTCGTCCTCATCGTCACCGTCACATTCGCATTAATTATTTTACTTATACCACCAGGTGGTGAATGAAACAATATGGGAACATACACAGTACAAAATGGACTACGGTTCTCTCTCAATGTTCTCGCCCCGTTTTCTCCGTCCGGAGAACGACGCTCGCCGTTTGTAGAAGTTGCTACATCCGGCGCAGGACCATTGTGCATCACGTTGCATTGTCGCAAACGTCGTCGGAGTTAGCTCTCAGTAAATGCACACATCATCGCGTGATATGCGGATTCGTAACGCGGTAGATTAATTTTCCCTTGTCCGGAAAATAATAGTAATGATAATTGCACAGTACGATAGCATATTTTTTTTATTAAAAAATGGATGAAGGACCTCTAGCACCATGTATATCGTTCGGCTGCGTGTAAGATTCATATGTATGCATGGATCTATAATTTCATCGATGTTTAGTTCTATATGTGTATGTATACTACACATAAATATTTACTCACATATTTATATAGATTCATACATTTGCAAGTATTCTAAAAATTGTATAAGAAATTTGTATGTACAAATGATTGTACAAAGGATTAAATAAAGATATTTCAAACAAAATTATTTATAGATTTATAGATGCAAAATTTTACGATTTTAAATTCCCATTTACACGTAAAATCGCGCCATTTGTTAAGAGAAATTATTAATTAATAATATCTCAATTTTCTCTGTGTAAAAATGCGCTTTGCTCTCTCAGTTAAGGATTATTTTCTACGAGATTAATCGCTTTACGCAGGTGTGCACTTATCTTAAGTAGCGCCGTCAATGCTTCATCGTGCTGTTAATGACGGCAGACACGCCGCAATATTTTATGATAAATGATATTCCCGAAATTGGTGTACTGGCAGATCGCATCGTTAATATCAGTTGCGCCATCAATAACAGTAATAGACGGTCTTTCTTATAAAGAGGGTAAGATAATTCGAGTTACAGGGGAGAGCTCAGTTCTACGGATCTCGCATACTTCCTACGAGAAATAAAGAATGGAACTTGTTAGCCGAAGCAGAAGCAGTTTTATTGACGAATAATTAACACAGCATCTATCGTCAGAGACTAGACTAGACTAAAAATCTGCTGGATGTTCCAGGTTGAAAATCATAAGGTTTGTGCTCATCTCGTATCGTTCACAATTAGAATATATTAAAATAATCGACTGTCAAATGAAAATGATGATAACTATAACAACAATGTTACAAAGTGTCTGCGCAGTTTGCTGTAGCAATTCAATTTATCATTCCTGTCGCGCTTTCGTACATCGACTTACCTGTGGTGCTTTCGAAGCTTCTCGTGGTGTGAGTTATCGTTCTCACCGCCATCGGACAGAGCACGAGTCGCCTGCCTCGGGGATGCTGGGGGTGTATGCGGCGAATGCGCCGTTAAATTCGTTTGCGGGCTCAATGGCACACCTGCGTTACCGGGCTGGATCCCTAGCATGCAGTAAGGATCGCTAAATCCTGAAAAAGGATAGCAGTCCTTCTTCAGTGGAAAGAACTTTCGTAAAATCGCGTTGAATTTTGTGTTGACTTTTATGGTTTCGCTTCTGTTCAGATCTATATAAAATGTGACTTCTTCAGAACTTTTTGATAATATTTTGATCGGAAATCGTTAATCCTCACTATTAAAGTAATAAATTAAAAAAAATTTATGGATAAGATCAATATCTTTCTTAATATGATGACTTTAAAATAAAACGTCGCTTTAATTTCGCTTTAATTAAAAAAAAGTTAGTTCCAAGCTAAAATTATATATTAAGATGCTTTTTAAATTAACTAAAAAATATAATTTCGTTATTTTTTGTACAAGAAATCTTAATTTTGATAAAAAATCTTTTTATCTCCTTTATCTCTTTATCGTAAAAATTCTCGTAAGTTGAAGCATGATTGCTTGAAATGCAACGTAATGCACTTACCATTAACGTCCTTCGCCTCGAGTCCATCGGCTTCGATCACCACTACGCTTAGCACAACGATAGGCGGCTGTAACGATAGATAAGTTCCGTTTCATTTAGTTTTATTACGACGTCGATAATGATACCTTTTATGACCCATTTTTTGCAAGGAAAGGAGCGATATCGCAGCACTTTCGAGATAAAAGTCAATAAACTGGCATACCTTTTCTTCCGAGGCAATATTGAGATATCGTCGATGCTGATCCTGTGGCATCCCAAAGGCTTCCTGGGCATACCGATACAGATCTTCTTTGTAATGCGCGTATTGTCCTGTACTGGCACCTACCGTGTTTGCAATCGTGTAAAGAACTTCTATGTACAATTGCTCCATCTGGAAAAAATGTATCCAAATTTCATTGTGATAGTTTACAAATGAATCGTCTGATACATCTACCTAGCATATGTAAAGAATATTTAAAAATATTTTTATGTTGTATTAGGTGCTTGCAAAAGTTCATATGATATTAAAGCCATCTTCCATTCTTTTGGATTTTTCCCATTACTTTGAAATGGCGAAATACTGTTGATTCATTAAATCCAAGCTTCGAATTTGTGATCCTGCTTCTATTTGTGATCTTACGAACTTTTACAAGTAGCTAATAATATATCTTTGAAAAAACAATTCTTTTCTGTATTATAATACATTATATATAATCCTGTTGCTCTTAACTGGAGTATCTAGAATAGGATAAAAAAGATAAGCCCTCAAAGAAATGGCACCATCTATTTCTGTCACAGTATTCATGCTGGCTTGCTTTTCTAGTGGTTTCAGCAATCATAACAACTCGGACTGGTAGGTGATTGGCCTGCCGAGTTCTAGTCTGGGGTTGGGGCTGCTAGCTATAGCGTCCAGACACACCTCAAGATATAATGAGAGGAAAGCTAACACAGCACTTTATCTGTACGTGAACCAATAGCTCAATGTCTCATCCGAAAGACGGAGCCCAGTTTTCTATACTCGAGTTTCCTGCATAACGGAGTATGAAGTACGAAGGGCGCAGTTTAGAATAAAATTCCTGTGATCAAGTGGACTTGAATCTAGTTCCTCATAGTTACGAGTCTCTCTAATCATTAGATCACACTGTCGCCTTATCACGTAGTATAATAATACATTATGCATTGATAAAAGCATTCGCGATTATTTTCGCAAATTTCTTCCATATAATTTTTAACAATAAAGTATATTACCATCGGGAAAAGTCTGTTGCAGCAGAAAATGATTTATTGTACAATTATAATTTCTGCAAGCAACTTCGATGAGGATAATATACGGGAAATTACATTAGAAAACGTTTAAGTTGCGACTAAAAGATTTCCTTTGTCTTGCCGCGAAAAGTTGCGTTTCTCCTGCTTCTTTTATCAGGGATTTGAAGTAACACGGTGTTTATTATAAGAGAAAGATTACAGACTCATTTCACAGGAGATAGAAAACCGATTCTTGGCGCTTTCGAAGCTCGGTCAAGTTTAACTCGCGAATGCAAGACAACCTTTAATTACTATTTCGTTGAACTGGCACAAGTTAACAAACTGACGAGTTAACAAATTTTAGAAAATTGATAAATTGATTCGTCTGACAGTTGAATTGATTGATTTGACAGTTGAATCGACAGAAACTTTTGTTGCACGGATTGTTCATTAAAGACGGCATCGTTATTCTGTGCATATATTCCATGCACTTATTCCATGATTATCTTATTATTATTTTATATTTGATACTAGTACAACACAGGCGCGCGCTAT
The DNA here is from genome assembly GCF_003672135.1 of Ooceraea biroi. NCBI lineage: Eukaryota > Metazoa > Arthropoda > Insecta > Hymenoptera > Formicidae > Ooceraea > Ooceraea biroi. The sequence goes on from NC_039506.1 coordinate 9,235,432, forward strand.
TTTATTTTTCAATATTAATAATGTTTTCGAATAATAATATCTTATATCTATTATTTATTATATGCACAATTATCACACTCTACCAAATTGTTAACCTCCACGCGAAGACAGCCGTGCGATGATAATCTAAACTGAACATAACGCACAACGCGAATCGAGATAACTAATCAGCGTCGCGAAAAAGAGGCAAAAATGATTTCGATTTGATTTAACACGGCTTTTTTAAGAGTGGATTTGGCATATTGTGAAGAGGTCTCGACGATTGAAAATGCTTTAGATTTAGAAATGAAAAAGTTCTAGCTATTAAAATTTTTTTCTTTTCCGAGGAGTTCTGTGCTATTTATATTGTTATTTGGCATATTGCCTAGAGTTCTCGATGATTTAAAATTCGTAACAACACAGGCGCGCGCTACGCGCGCTATTTTATTTTATTTTATTTTTCACGATGAAATAACACAAATTTATCAATATAATCGCACTGACAGCCACTATGACATTCTGACATTCGCAACACGAAGTTCAAACCACACGAAGTTCGAGCCAAGCGAGATAACCAATCAGCGTCGCGGAAAAGAGGCCTCAACTATTCGATAAAAAAGAACTTTAAGAAGTTACACGTACGCCTTTTTTAGAATAGGATGTTATTGACTAAAACAAAGAATAGATCTATCGCGAATTTGATTGTTGCAAAAATATTCTAAGCTCAAAGCGATGAATTCAAGCTAGCGGATTCCGCGTTTCATGTCATTTTCCGATACTATGGAAAATTTTCTTTTTTCCATTCATTAACAAAAAGACGACGCTGGCTTTTTGTCCATTATTGGAATACGACACATCGCAACCTTTACGCCACATCGAAGTCTGAAGATAAGAATGAGGATTGAAAAAGCTGGGAATTGTATCGTATCCGAGGGAAATAGAAGAGAGGAGAACGCTAAAATGCGCAGGCAGCTTGACGCGAGAACTTGGTTGAGCATTGGTGAGCTCTCTCGTCGAAACGCTATTTACTTGAGAGTGTTCTTCCGCTTGCACATTTATTTCACGCGAGTCGAGGGCTTGTAAGGCGACAGCGCAAAAAATTGTGCAGATATCCAGAGCTTCAGAGATGCATGGCGAGGCAAATCGACATATTTCACCGACGATGAGTGTAGAATTCTACAATGACTAGTAATCATGAATCGTGGATCGATCATAGATCCAGGATCTATAAATATGTGCAGATTCCACTAATTCGGGTACTCAAAGATATAAAATCTAAAATCTATAAGAATTGACGTCTCATTTCGAGCAAAAGCGCACGATAGAGATTTGCCCGAGATTTGCACGAAGCAACTTTCAAATTATTCTTGTGACGCAAAAATTTACATATTTGATATGCAAATCATTTAATGTTACGTTCGCGTCTGCATAAATTTGAATTTGATTATTTGCGTTTCCATGAACGTGCATGCAGAGATTTAACTTCAACATTCTCTAAAGTTCCACTGGACCTGCAAATAGTTACACGGGCCAGCCAAATGAATAGACACCAGCTGAAGAGTCCTGCGAACGATCAGATTTGGTATTGAAGTTTCAAGACGTCAAATCGGAGAGTCGAGTCGAAGAAATAGAAGCTTTATTCATTTGCACTATAATCTGCAAACGATGGCAGAATGTACTCTCATTACGGACTCTCCTCTTATTTCGATCGACGCGTCGAGTGCGCCTGTCCGACCTGCACTGACTTTATCTACTCAGGATTATACTTTAGATGGAACAAACGCGCAAACTACTCGTCCGCATGCGAACTCTCGTTGCAATTGGAATGACGCTAAATGTAACTACGTCGCATGCGATTCGTCCGTGTCGCAAGTATTTGCGGAAAATCTATCTTTGTTTCAGTTACCCTTAGAAAATATTGTCAAACTTGTGAAATACGGAACAAACAGACGCAGACTATAAATCCTAGTTTGTAGACACGAACGCCAGAAATGTCAAACAAACTAAAATCGTGTGAAAGTCTTATTAAACATTTTTAATAAAACTAGGAAAATGTATTTTTTACATTTTTTGAGAGAAAATTTTGTACATGATGTATAAAAGAGAATACAGAAAGAGTTGCGTGACAGAGAGAACTGTACTGACCTCCTTTTTGCTAAGCCGATATTGTTGTGAGGTCAAAGTTGAGTCTCTGGACGGCGGTGGTGGTTCCTCGGCTCTCGCTTCCACTTCCTGAAGAACAGCACGTCTTCGATTCTTTTGCTTCCACGATAATGCGGTGAAGCTCTCGAAGAAGGATCCATCTGTTTCGTGAACACTGCAATCAAATTTGAAGAACGTTATTACAATTCATAAATTGATGTAATAATAACTCAAGTGATCCTGGTTAATATACATTTTGTAATGATGTCATTATATAATTAAAAAGCAACGACATGGTGGTATCAATCGGCCTTCGCGTCAGTCCAATTTTTAATTAAGTAGATTATTTCGAGACCCTTTCGAATGATCCGTTTCACTTTAATTGCAGAAATGTGCACAGTTTTATTTCTATTTCCGTAATTATTACGATGAGACTCGAGAAAGGATTAGTTATTACGTAATTCACGCGCGAGTCGGCCGCATTAATTTGATCTGGTACCCCACGGAAAATATTTCACTTGGAAATCGTACGTAGATGTAATTTAATTTGAAAGATAAACGCGTGCATCGAATCGAATTTCTCATGATTTCAGTGAATTTTCGAAAATGTTTGCAGTATTCTTTTTATTTCCCGAACTTTATACTATTATGTCATTTATAATTTGAATTGGAAGTTATTCTTCATGTAAATCATACTTTTAATCAATATCTTTTTATTATGCTTATTAATTAATAATTGTTCTCACTGCAGAACAGAATTACATACGGAGAATGTTTTAATTTTATTGGGTTGGCCAAAAAGTAATTGCGTTTTTTTTTATATAAATAAAAGGCGAATTTTTCATGGGAAACAAAAACTTTATTAAACAATATATTGCCCATTTTGTTTGATTATCTTTTGCCATTTTTCAGGCAACTTCATGATTCCGCGCTCAAAAAAGTTCTTATCTTTTTCAGCAAAAAACAATTCCAAGAACGATTTGATATCCTCATCAGCAGTAAAGGTTTTACCATTCAAGGTGTTTTGCAAAGAACGAAACAAATGGTAATCTGATGGTGCCAGGTCTGGCGAATATGGTGGATGTGGTAACACATCCCATTCGAGCTGCAACAATTTTTGACGAGTGACCAAACTTGTACGTGGTCTAGCGTTATCATGGTGAAACACAACACCTTTGCGATTCACCAATTCTGGACGTTTCTGTTTGATGGCATCATTTAATTTATCCAGTTGACGACAGTATACGTCTGAATTAATGGTTTGATTCCTTGCAAGCAGCTCAAAATACACAATACCTTTAAAGTCCCACCAGGCTGACAGCATAATCTTTCTTTGGTGAATATCTGCTTTTGAAGTGCTTTGAGCAGGTTCATCACGCTTGCTCCACGATCTTTTTCGTTTGACGTTGTTGTAGACGATCCATTTTTCGTCGCCTGTTATCATACGTTTCAAAAATGGATCATTTTCCTCACGTTTCAAAAGAGAATCGCAGATGTCAATACGCTTAGTGAGATGAATTTCTTTAAGCTCATGTGGTACCCAAATATCGAGCTTACTAATGTATCCAAGTCGTTTTAAATGGTTTTCAACACTCGATTTCGATATGTTAAGATTCTCAACAATCTCTCGTGTCGTTAAACGCCGATTGGAATCGATCAGTGCCTTTATTTTGTCATCATCAATTTCGATTGGCCTTCCTGAGCGTGGTGCATCTTTCACATTAAAATCTCCAGATCGAAATTTAGTAAACCAATTTTGACACTGCCGCAGTTTTAAAGCATCTTCGCCATATACATCAGATAACTTTTTATGAGCTTGCACAGCGTTTTTCCCTTTTCGGAAGTAATAAAACAAAATATGACGAAAATGTTCTTTTTGATTTTCCATTTTGAAATCGACGGCAAACAAACAATTGTTAACGAAATCGTGTACTTTCTTTTTCTAAAACAAGCTTGAACTGTGAGTTGTTAACCTACATAATGAATTTGCGGTTTAGAATGAAGTTAGTTACATTTCAAGACATATATGTCCATCTATTGGAAAAAAATGCAATTACTTTTTGGCCAACCCAATATATCTTTTGTCGCAACTAGATAAATTTATTGGACAATTTGAAATTGATTTCTTTACAAAGATTGCATAAATGATCATTTTTTCAAATCACCTTTAGAGATATAATTTATTACAGAATCTATTAGTAGATCATTATCTATTGTATTTCCTATCATTTTGGAACATGCATAATTCTAATTGACATTTCGATATTGTAACCATTGTCATCCCTTTCAAATGATATATAGGTCCAACATAATTGATATGTATTAATCGATCATTCTCTCGATATGAATTAATCTCGACTGGTATCTCGCATTTCAGCATTTTTATTCGTTCTACGTTAAACTTACGAATCATTTGCGATCTTTGTGAGATTCTTTCACTGGCAGAGATACAAGATTGAGGTAAAGTGGCAGACGCAGGACTAAATCAAGGGCACAAAGGCATGTCGCTGGAAAGACACGGCGAGAACAATAATGTCGTCACCGTGGCTTTTTACGAGGGACTGTTAAGCGCGCGTGAAAAGAGCCCTCCGCGATGAGAGAGGGAAAAACGTCGTGGAGCAGCGCAGCATGCCGTGGGCATCCACCTAATGAAAACCGAAAGCGCACCGACGGCATTCCTCTCATCGTCATTCTAACGTCGAGTGCACGTTCGTCTCGCTGAGGATTGTAATTCGATCAGCGTAGACTTTCTGCCAGACCCCTGGTACTTAATTTTCAAAGGTCCACTTTGTGACTCATGGCCCTTTAATTAAGAAAGAGGACCTGTGCAATTTTCTTTTCGTTATGTTATACTATATCTTTTATATATTTTTTTATTATGCATATGTTTAGTATTCTATGAAAATATATAATTATACACATATGTATGTATATAAAATATACAATATATGGCGCGTGTAAAAAATACAATATAACCATCCTTATAAAATGTTTTGGATTATAAAGGCTACTCTTTTCACATTCTTTTATAGAAATAAAATATAACAATGCAATATTTATTATTTCGTTACTTGTTCTTATTTAACTAATAAAATATAATTTTATTAAACTAATCGTACTTATTAATTATTTTATAAGAATAACTGATATCATACATGTATGTTCATGTATTTTTGATGACCGATAAGAAATTCGTGTTCGTCACATGTCTCTTTTTCTACTTTGCCGTTCACTCTAAGTTCGCGTAAATGGATTTGTGCGCGATAATTAGGCTTTACGTCTTGCACGATATTTTCAAGGCTGACGTGATGCATCTGATTATGAACTTTTAACTTATTTAATTGTTACTTAATGATTTCTCCATTATTTGTTACAAAATTATGCTAGTTCTCTGCTGTTCTTTTTTTTGAGATAAACTGCGTGGCGATAGGTAAAGTCTGGCGATAATACTTATTATGAACGGAACGAGTTTAAAATAAAAATCGCATAAACATTTCTATATATTGTCGATATTATATTTTATCGATTATATATAAATATTGTAATCAGCGTAAACTTAATCTTCTTTAATTGTATATCCTATTACATTAATTTAAATTAACACTAATTTTGTGAAATAAAAGCTTTTAAAAAATGAATCAAATATTTTCTGCGACTCATTAAATAAGACAATTCGACGTAGTTATCAGATTTGTTATACACAGAATTTAGATTGATTGCATAATTCCAACAAATATTTAATTGATAAATATAGATTGTGCAGAGCATAAATATTAAATTCAAATTATAAATTCAGAAAGAAATTATTTTACAAACAAATTTGTGATAAAATGTTTTAAAATATGATCGCGCATGTATGAAGTAAATTTTATAACCTATTAATGTAATTCACTTTCCGCACATATAAATTTTTATATAATTTGTCCACCATGCTAAAATTCAGAAAATAAAAAATACATTTAATTAAAACCACTCTTAGACATCAAGAGAAAACATTAAATTTTAATGTCACATTTTCTATATTTAATTTCTCTTTTATCTCACATTTTACCGCTTATATTACTTAATAAAGATTTACTTAATGAATTCACGTGAAAGCGATGCTTCTTTTTCCTCACGCTGTAAGGAATAGTCCGCTTAGAAAAGATCTTCTATCCCTCGAGACTCACCTCGTAAGAGAGTGTGAATATTTTACATCCTCTACACTCTCTACAGAGATTGTCTCGGAGCCTTGGAACCGCACATTCGAGTGAAATGCGTTGCTCCTGGATACTTTTATCGTTGGTTCTGCTTTATTCAGGTATCAGGATTTCCTTGAGTGAGTTTCACGTATATCATCTCCTTTTTCGGGAAACCGAAATTATCGCGTCGTTCAACGAAAATTAGCCGCTCGGCTAAAATGCGACATAGTAGACATAGTAGAGAGTCTTTGTTTTGTAGCTTCGGTCTCATTTTCGTCTCTTCGGATTTCCCTCATTTTCCGAGCACCCGTGCAAAAACAATGGCGAACTCGTATAATTGAGACCCGCCGCAAAGAGGAATAGACGAAACCATCCGCTAAGCGAAGGGTGACTAGTAACTACTCTTGTACCCGTTTTCTCTCATCAGAAATTCGCATAGTAAAATTTACTGTGCTGGAACATAGTCTCACAATTCCCAAATCTCTTTCATTATGCACTGGCAGATTCAAGGATGCACCGATTTAAAACTTCTGCGGATTCGTAAGACTTTTCTTATGAATATATTCATTTATCCAGAGTGTGTGCAAATATACTTTAAGAGAGGATCTTTATAAAATTTATAAAATTTATATTATATAATTTAATGTTTTTAATTAATTATTTTTTAACAAAATGTTTTATTCATAAAACGTTTACGTTCTTCCAGTTATCGTGTTTCTTCATTTTCTCATTATATTTTTATTTCTATATATAAAATTATATTAAAAATTATCTGAAAGTAATAAAATATTAATCTATTTTAATTCTGCAGTTCTTTTAACAATTTAGTAAAAAATTTTAATAAGAAGAAATAATTTGAATTTAACTTCATCTAGAATTTATAATTTATATATATTCCACAAAAAAGGAAGAGACAGAGAAACAAGAGAAACAGGCAATTATTTCTCCCTAAATTCCCGGATATGCAATGCTCTATGATAAGCGAAGGTGTGTATAATGAATGGATCGGATGGATGGGGTGTCTAACGCAACGCAACAATCTCTCACGGGTCTGAGATAATCTTGACCTTGTCCATGCCAGTCGGATCCAGCGACCAGAGAAATAAGTGGGCACACGTCCTCGTTACGGTGGACGGTCAGCCCGATATCGTATTTCAGGAGCGCGCCTTCTCGTCCAGCTTGTTAAGCGCGCCCCACTGCGCTAATTTATACAAAGCGGCAGGGCCGTATATTCCGACGGATACGGTATTAATAAACGGCCCTTGCGTATCTCGCGAGGCCATCGGGGGAGGTTTTAAGCCCCTGACGTGCATGTGCGCCTTTCGCCGCGGATGACGTTCCACGCTCGTCGTGGGCGGATCAAGCCGGATTTAATCCTGGCTCTGTCCCTTTCGTCCTTCAAATTAGCTCTCGGCGATGCTGCCGCAAGAGTGTCAGTGATGCTGCAGAGGGACCGAACGGTTGGGTACACGTGTTAAGGATCAAGCTGCGCTTTTGCAAATTATGCTTCAATTGCTTGTGCATGCAGTGTCATTTCTATATTCGTGTAACTGCGTACGTATCTTTTACGCTTTATCCAATTTTAGATTTTTTTATAGAACTATTTTTTATGCGACGTCTATCTAATTTTACCTGGATGGAAATTTCAGTATGTATTATCTAGGGATAGTTATTTTATACTAACTTTTTAATGGAGTTCTAGAGTGCATTAAATTACAAAAATACAGAATACATGATACACGAGTAAATACGAGTAAAAACGAGTAAACACGAGGCGTTAATGAATAGGTAAATGAATCAGCGAAACGTAATGCTCGGGGAGCATCTTCTATCAAGCAATTAGTAGTCTGTGGAAAAGGAACCCTTTGCAGTACGCGCAAACAATACTCGCGTAAACAAAACGCCAGTTTCATATTATTCTTGAATCATTATGCACCAATTATTTATCTGTAATGACGAAATCATTACAGACGCTTGTATTCTTCCGCAAATTATAAAAAGAAAATTATCGGTTCGTAGAGATATATCGCGCATTATTCAACAAGGTAGCATTTCGAGGTAATAAAACAGGCATTGCATTATTCCCTCGCGTGAACGATAAAAAAGTATACGGAAAACTGTGCATGAGGCGAGTAAAAATCTAACTGGTACACGTACCAGTCTCGCGAGACTTCTTGATTGTATACTTGTGTTTTGTGAGAGTAATATGGAACAGACGTATTTTTATTCTTACATATCTATTTTATATAATACTAGCTTTAATACCCTGCCTTGCCCGGTAGAGTTTACATTAAACAGTGTTTAATTAACTGTTATATGTTTATATTTTACAAAATTTCTTTGTAAACCACATTTCTGGCTTGATGTTTAGGGCAATGTACGTATAGATTAGAGGAATCCTGTTCTTGATAGCGCTACATATAGTTGCATGAGAAAATATATCATTTTCCAAATCTACATCGACAACTTTAAGGGTTTGTCCCTGGGATTTATTAATAGTCATAGCAAAAGCTGCTTTTATCGGAAATTGAAGTCATTTAAATTGAACTGGAAAATCAGAAGGAATTAGAGGAATTCTTTGAATAAATACTGTTTCACCTTCACTAACGCCTGTAATAATCTTAGCCTCGATGGTGAATTTTTCAGGGCATTTCAAAATATGCTTTCAAATTTATAGTATAGATATAGAGTATTATATATTAATAGTATAGATATAGAGTATAGATATAGATATAGATTATTTCCTCTAAAAAGAATTATTAAAAAAAATAGACATTAAGACCTTCTTCTCGTCAAGACGAACAAAATGATATAACACACTTGTGGGTACAGTTCATGTTTATTGAGAAAATGCATTTCAAAATATGCACTTTCAAATTTATATAATTGTATAGATATAGATTTATACAGGTAAGTGTATTTCATATTTTCCATAATACATCTTAGTTTACACTTGCAACATCTATCTTGCAACGTTATTACGATTTTCATAATGAAAGACCAAGAAATTAATGCTGAAGAGTTTTCGCGTAAACAACATTCCGTGTGGATTTTGATTCATCTCTCTGTTGGAATCTTTTCATCGAGACTCTGGAATGAAATTACATCGTGATAGTGGTAAATATTAGATAGATGATACATCCGGTTTCTTTGAACGATATTCCTCTTTTAATTCGAAGCTTTCCTAAGATCGTTAGTAAGATATTCACAAGGGAATCTTTCTCTCTCGGGAGAGACGGAGGTATGTATAGTATGATTAAGATTAAAAAGTGCAACCGCATCATATCTGCACTGTAATTCTCCCGAGGACTCAACTGTTGCGGTCGTTATATTAAGTTTGATACTAAATTGCAAAGATAACTATACGTTGAATTTTTCATACCAAAGTTTACACATTTTTTAAAAGTCTTTTATTATTTTTATAATATCCTTTACATATTCTTTTTATCTCATATTATTATTACTAATTTTATATAATAGAACAAATGAATAAAAATGACATAATTGGATGAATTAATTTTTACTTATTCTTGTCGTGAAATTTGCAACAACTTGCAAATCACAGAAAATATAATCGTCTCCAGATAATTTCTTTACAATTTTATCTCGATTTAGTACATTTATAATAAAGAAGAAGTTTTGAACATGCATGTTTCCTATCATAATTATGATGTACAATGCGCTTTAATAAATTCGTGCTCAAAACAATACATCAGATAAAAGAAGGCTAATTTATCTGAAAGGTAAGTTGAACAATTTTTCCTTGGCAAGATACCAAAGGGTTAAAACGGGCAACTTCGTATCGCGGCTGGATCTAGTGCGCCTTCTTCCACAACGGAAGTATTATCGCTCGTTCCCATCACGCTGCACCACGATGGCTTTCCGGAATTGTATTAACAAATCAAGTTTGCGTGACACCTTTCTTTACCTGTTCAAAGACAAAGCTCCGATGTCGCTTTATGCTTTTCGTCCTGTCATGTGTTCTATTTGCTCTCCTCTCAATCTGGTCTACTCTCCATTGTCTTTTACCTATTTTCCTCACTTTCCTCATTGATCGATCTAATATCCGTTCTCATCCTCTCGCGCTTTCTCCCTATGCCAATCCCAATTTTCCACCCTTCTCTTGGCCCTTGAAAAAAAAACGGTATCGGGAAGTTTCGCGCGTTTGTGCGATGACGAGCCTACCCTCGTCGTTGAGATATTAAAAGTATCTTGGGGAACCCTCGAACGTTCCACCTGGACGACTTCTGAAAGTGGAGGCAAACTAGTGCGAGAGAAGTTCATGTGCGGTCTTTGTCGAGCGATTTAACTGCTTATCTTGCTGCAGAGCAGAAGTCTCGTCTTGAAATCGTAGGATGAACTTTCTCCCAGTGGCGCAATAAAAACGAAATTTGTTTCCCCGTGGGAATAAAGCGATGAAATTTCATCTGCGATACTACGGTGACAATTGAGATAGAATGGATGCTTCCGCTTATTCTGCAAAAATTGTTTAAGAATATTGTTGCAAGTCTTAAAAGATTAATTCGTGATAAGGTCAATCTATCAAATCCTATTTTTCTTTCTTTTATGAATTTATTTTTTAGTTTTTAATAACCGATTTCTCATTAACTATAACATTATTGATAGATTTTTACGTTTATTATTTTAATGTATCAATATATGATATAATAATAATAATAATTACTTCATAATATATGATGCATGTATAATGAGATTAATACATATGATATATTTCTTTATATCTTATGCCATTTAGAACTCTTGTAGTGACGTGTAATACAAAACTATTATAATAAAAAAATCAAAATTGGTGCATACAATAAATAATATAAACTCTGAAATATAATTCAAAGCTCTAAAAATGCAAGTATCAAAATCAAACTTCTATGCTACATGTATTATAATTTAATAAAGTGATCTAGTTGTTTAATAAACTTCAATATAAAATACTTTATTATTGCTTGACAATTTCAATATTAGCTTAAACTGAAGGATTAAAGTTGTGATACGTATCAAACTGAAAGCATCATAGTATCTTGTGCGCACACAAGTAAAGTAAATGCTAAATCGACGACTTTCAATGAAATCGGTAATCGCATGTTTCCAAAATATCTATTTTCACATTTCATTACAAGAGGATCACTTCCTTTGTCACGATCCGAACGTCTGTTCACAAACTTCCAAAGGGAATTTCCTGAATCAAGTAATCCACCATGATATCGCCGATAAAGGACTTTTTCTCCGATGTTACTCCGAAAATGGAAATTTACAATGAAGGTATACGAGAGTTTGGGAGGTCGAAGGGTCACGTGTTGTTCGAACGTTACCTTTTATACAGGTCCTTTTATCTCGGCAATCAGACGTGCCGCCATATTTCTCAGTACCGTCCTACGTACCATTACTTCCATTAAGGTAGCTACAGTCTCGTTTTCGTTTCCCGCTGGGCTGGACCGTCGGTGGTCGACATCGATCAGGTCACTTGTGTGTATCACGCCAATGAACAATGACGACGACGTGCGGCATCGTCATCGCGTCATATCGGCGCCGGCCATCGGCGCCGGCTATCCGCGTCCCGCAGTGAAAGCCGTACGATCCAACATTCTGTTAAAATTGCCGACGATAATGGTGTTACTCCATTTTACACCCGCATTTCATGTGAATTTTCCGTTTAATTATTACCGTAAAGCCCGGCGCGTACGTATAACGTTAAAATCACGCATGATAAAACAAGAGCATTTTATGAAACTATTACAATATTAGATATATATTCGCGCGAGATTTACAAACTATAAACATTACGTAATTTTATAGGATAAATTTGATGAGATATTGGAAGAAAATTAAAGGTAAATATTTTATATATTATATTATGTTATAGTAAATTATATATTATATTATATTATAGTATAGTATATAATATATTATATATGTTGTAGTATATTAACATTAATTCTTTTCTCTTGAAATGAAATCATTAGAATCATCTTTTCAACTATTGCGTAGTATTGTACAATTTCTGGTTGCTTTATCATCGACTTGAATAAATTTTCGGATGCATCTCTGGAGGAGAAAATTACATCATAAATCGCGCTCTCACTTGGCTGTCTCTCGGAAAATTCACATTTTATACAGGATCACATTTTATACATATCTCTCAACTTCATCGTGAATGTATAAGTATGTAAGAATCTCGCGAAGACGAGTTGTATAATATTTGCTGAGAAACCGCTGCGCTCTCTCTCTCTCTCTCTGTCTCTTTCTTTCTCTCTTTCCTTGTAGAAACTCAATGAAGTTGGACTTCATCCCGTTTTCTAGAAGCGTAACGCCCCATTTTACAGACACGACGGATTTCCGTATCGGAGCGTTTTTCGCCGGAGTTATCGTACTTTCACGAGCTTTCCTTGTCCGCACAAGCTACCGCGGGAGATCGCCATATAGGCGATAAATGAACCGTGAAAATAGCAAGAGCCGACTTAAAAATCCTTTCAGCAAGTTTCTTACGACGCCGTTACTGACCGTGCCATGAAGTTAATCCCCCATGCTGGTGTCGTGACGACCACTTTCAACGTGCACCACGTCGGCGTGCGTCAGTTACGGGAGCACTTCCGGTTGTTCCTCGGTTTCACGCCGCGCTATTTGTCGTTTTATTTCTCGCTTGTAATTTTCTCCGCGTCTCCGTCTCCTATTTACTCTATTTGTTTTGTTACATGACGTGCAACTTAAACAATGTTTATATTATATATTATAATTGAATATTGATCGGGGATATTGATGCAGAAAATAAGACGGCGAGTCCATTAGGAGCGTCTATGTACGTTCACATGCGGAATTGGTTTCCCCCGACAATAGTTCAAGGCTATTGTCGATAGTTAATGAGTCAGAACTGTAATTTAAAAAATTCTCGTAATCGTAAAAAGGATATTGATAATTGTATATACGTTTATGTCTGAGTAATCAGATAAATATAAATCAGAGATGTAGAAATCCAATGTCTGTATTCATAACTTTTTGATTCTAATAATAATAAAATCAGATTTAAAATTAATTAATGGGAACTTTAAATATCCATAAAAATTAATACAACAATTTTAGAGAACATTGAAATATTATATTAAAAGCTATGAAAAAAATGAGGATATAAAACAGACATCTAAAGATCTAAAGTAGTTACAATTGAAAAAAGAACCCTTGTTGGAAATATTCGGTAAACATATCAAAATGAACCTACTTTTTCTACGATGTCCAAACCCTACACAGAAAGAAAAAACCTTTAGCCCTCTGAAAACCTCCGATATATCGATGTGGTTATGGGACGAGAGAAGATGCTGAACTTCTAATACGTGTAGAAACATGTTCCATCTATATCTGTCTTCATCTTCTTTGGGATTTCAGCGATTTACGAGCAGCCCTGTAATTACAGCTGCAATACAGCACACCATTTTTGTTTGTTCGGCTTGCCGTAAATCCTCATTAGCCCCAAAGTTTATAACAGTAAATACGATGCAACTTTCTCACGAAGTAACAACACGTATAAGTTCACATGTATGTGTCTTGAGTAAAAAGAATTTGTAAAATTTTGTATTGCAGAGCTGCCACATAGCTGCGTTAGAATTAACTGGCACTTTTTAATAGAAATTCATTTTCTGTTTATTGTCTAACCAGAAAAAATATGTACAGTTTGAACTAAAGTATTTGTGTGGTTTATTTTTGTTCTTTAGTATTCACGTACATGTACTAGCTACAAGCTCTTGGGTAAAATTCTGTTTTAATTTATTTTAACTAACTAAAAATTTACTTGTTATCTCTATTTTAAACATCGAACGTTATTCAAGAAAAAAATCATTAAAAATAGATAAAATATATTTGCATAAAATATATTCGAAATAAGGTGGAGTCAGATGTTTCTCTAGTTAATTATGGATAATAATGTTTTGGCTAAATATGACGCGATAATATACAGTAGCCAATTTTAAGGGTTTTGCTTTCCCCGGGATTGAAAGACTGAACAGATAACTGATCGCGGATCAGGTGACGATATATCGCGTCTGTAGTCGCGACACGTCGCTGCCCTAATTGCAAATTAGGAGAGACACCGATATTACCTTGGCGACTTGCCGAGCTTTGAGCCATTAAAACGCCATTCAAAAGCAAAGCTCGAGGTGACAAAAGCCGCCAGGCTGCAACGAACAACGAGATAAATAGAATAAAGATTCCATCTCTCCAAGCTATCCAAATATTTTTTTAGTGGTAGAATAATAGTGTAACATGAATCGATCACGTTGCCAATTCGGACAACATACCCCAATGAACAATATGGTACTCGCGTTTCGAGGTAGAGATAGGAGAGAGCCGGGAATAGCAAAGGCGGACGTTGAAATAAAGTTTAGGGAGAAATGCGGTCGTACGAGACGCGATGTTTATACGTGGTAAGATACGACATTTCGTTCCGAAGCGTACACGAGAGAAGAATATACGTAAGCCCGTTCCTTCGACAGACGGTCGGATCCTTTGTGGCCGTTTACATTTACTCCTTTTGGAGCACGTCATGTTCCGAATATATTTGTCGTACTCGAAATAAGTGTATCGCCGATACGTGGGTTTCGTGTACAGAAAGGAAGAGAGAGAGAGAGAGAGAGAGAGAGAGAGAGAGAGAGAGAGAGAGAGAGAGAGAGAGAATGAGCTTTTTGTTAAGATTCTCGTGTCATGTGAACTTAACAAAGCGAACTTAAAAACTCAGAAGAAAAAAATGTGAAAAAATGCGTTCGTGAAAAAATTTGAGGGTGTAATGGAACGTGAATGAATTTATAAATGTGCAAGAAACGATATTTTTTGATACACCCATTTGCATACTGCTCTATTTATTCCGAACATTCACTTCGGGATTTTGTTCCGCGACCCAAATAAATAGTCTATCGATTTGCTAAAGATATTACAAGAATTGATTTTACTTTTTTTTATGGATTTATAACCGAAAGAATGTAAAGAATTAATTTTTTATTGCAAACTATACACATTACATAGATTGGAATAGTGATTTTTATAGATGATTGTGGTAATAATACTTTCGATAATATTATTAATAACAAGAGATTATATGCCAGGTGAATTCAATTCAGTAATGTTTATCATTATCTCCTACTGATGAGTCTGCAGACGATCCTTAGACGAAACGCTCCTTCTAACCTCCGTTCGGAGTAAAAAATATATATATATATATATATATATATATATATATATATACTGCGATTAAGTCTGGCAACGTATCAGTGCGTAGTTTGGTGGGAAAAAGGGGGGGAAAAAAGGGAATAAAATTAACTGCAGGATGTCCAACGATCAGTTGGTATGCAGTTTTTCAAAAGGATTTTCTGTCCGACCAGCAGACGTAGCTGGAAATAATGATAAACATTACTGAATATTATTAATATTGATACTAGAAGATATGATGCGCAATTTGCGACACGATGTAATCTACAACATACCGCAATTCGCTCGTAACATTTAACAGCATTTAATTAATTAAATGTTATTTACATATTGTCGAAATGGTTTCAACGTATGGTAATTTGCCTTTAACGCTGTTCCTGTTGGTTGTCGACAAAAGGAACTTTACAACCCCGTTACTATTGTCATAACGAAACATCAATAAATATCCCAATATATTACAATATATTCTTTATACATTTCCAAGATTATTGAGAATGTATTCTCTGCCAGTTTGTAATATTTATACAAAATTTATTCGCGTTAATTTTACAAATATATTTAAGAAAAAAGAAATTTCCCACTTCTCTGAAATAAATATATAAAATATTGAGAAGGAATTTATTTTAATCACTAAATAGATTGGTTGGTAGACAAATACCTAGCGTACTTAATGTAATGTCAATTGAGATGCTCAGATGCTAAACCAATCGAACTAGTTGATGCAAGAAATTGTCGATTGAATAAGAGGTATATAGTCGGCCTACATGCACCTGTGTTCTCGGACGGATCGATAAATGTACGCTCGGGCACAATTAGATAAAGCCCGATCTCTCGTAGAAATGTGTACAAGCCAATTTACAATCGAGTAGCAAATAGAAAAGCGATAAACTTACTGCCTTACATTTTTCTCTGCAAAAAGTCTCATATTGATGCTTTTGTAAGTCCACCAATTTTTGTTCATTTTGTTCAATTTGTGCAAAAACTTATTTTTCATTATAAAAATTAATTCTTATTTCTAAAAATTCTCCTTTATTAAAGGATTTTCGTAAAACAATAATACCATCGTCAGAAATGGATCAGACAATTTCTATTTGGAGAACAAATATATTTTTATTTACAAACTGTTATGCTTCTAATTATTATTTTATATTGTATTATATATTCTAAAAAGATAAAGTAAAATTAGTTAAAGTTCAGTAAAGTTTTAAAAATATGCCAACATCTCTTTTTTCTAAAGAATAGAACACTTCATTTGAGTTGCATTGATTTGGACTCTACAACAAAAATTTAATAAGCAAGTTGCTTTATTTGTCATGACCTGTTTTGAAAAATGGCCAATCCTCTTGAGGAAAAGCAAGACAAACGTTATTAGCAGAAAGACTTTTTTGACAATAACAAGCGGATTAATGTATCCTTGAGCACACATATTTCATTAATAAAACATTCGCAAGGTTGTAATCTTTGAAAGAGAATAACTTAATTTGTGCAAGTCTCATCTATTTCGTTTAAATTCATCTGTCACTTCTTTTTATTATTACTTTACATTTTCTCAAGTACATGTGTACTTTGCTTTTACAGGCAAGTCCGTTGCAGATTTTACGAGCTAAAAGCTGCTGATAGTGCAACTCAAAAGCAGCATCCACAAACCTTCAGGAATCCAAGAGAAAATTTAAATATTCAGCAAAAGAGAAAATGCGGATCTAGTCATGTTGAGATATAAAGTTAAAATTCTCAATTCGTAAAGACACTCAGAATCATCGAATTCAAGAGTTTGGAAACCAAACGCACGCACAGCAAGAATCTTATGCAACTTTGACTCATAGAATAAAAATATAACTTTGAATCATAAATAAAAATATATACAAAAGATATAAATTCTCCGTTGCGCTATTTAGTTATTATATTTTAGCCAATTTACATAAATTAAACATTGTAATTATTATTATAACTTCCATCCTCTTATATTACGATGCAATGTAAAATTAGATCTAAAGTATACTACAAAAGTTTGTTTTATTTCTCTTTTTCATTGGCATTTTTATATCTCGTACTTCTCTTACTAGGATTACTTTAGTATATAGTAGCATTTAAAAAAGCAATGTTTTAGTTTACCCAAGCAATTTTTCAGTTTATATTATCCTGACGTTATTGTTTAATGCGCAATAAATGTCAGATATAAAGTTGACGTAACAGCATAAACGTCTGCGGTCTACGAAAGTAAAATTAATAGAAGGAGGAATATGAGAGCGTAACGCAGAACACTTGCCATATCTGCGATCAAAAATAATATTTATTAAATCGCGAATGAAACCCTTACTGGAGAGAAAAATCGAATGCACATGCCGCGACAAGCAGGACGTTACTACTAGCATGACTGAGAGATGTCTCGCGTTAGATATCCAGAAATAATGTGAACAACCAGAACAACCTCCGTGTTTCATATTCCGAAGAAGAATAGAAAATTTCCTGAGTCAGCGTACGAACGCAATAATATTATGTCATTGAAATAAGTCTGACGTTGTCTTCCATTACGAAGTAACGCACTTTCCATTGTTTATTTCCTTCCTCATGCAGGTTTGTCGTCGCGTCGTCAGTGTTGATTAAGTTACACCTGCTGTGTCTAACTTCATTTACTCGAGTCTCGAGTGAGTTACCTCGCTGAAGCAGACACGTTGACATTTTATTTAAAAAGACGAGTGATACACCATTAATCATAAAACTGGAGTAAGCAGCGGGCAATTGATTCAGTATATCGTTGCTGATCGTTGTTAATGTAAAGTTGACAATTGTGGCAATTATATTTCGATTTAAAAAAGATTTATTATTTCAATTAAATTTGATACAACTTTTCAATTAAATTGTTATTATTTTTATGTTTAAATATTAAATATCATAAATTAATAAAGAAGGTAATAATCATTTGATAACTATTTGTTGCATGGATCTGATAGATTTTGTGCAGTCATTATTCATTTTTCAACAATATGTCAACAATATGCGGCAATATAAAAACGTGTGTTTCTATTATCTAACTTGATAAATCTAATTTCACGACAAAACTGCACTTGATGTATTTTTGTTAAACAGATTGACAGTTTGTCTCATTAATTTATATATAACGTGATTAGAAAGATTGACTCGTTATTCTCTCATTACTTTATCATTCCTTGATTACCGTGTAATGACAATGCTAAAAACAAACGTAGCAAACGGATCGTTCTTCATTTTCCTCCGGAAGTACGTTACCTCGAGGTCATCGTTGGCCTCGTCTTGGCTAAAGCGTGCCTCAGTTAAGATTCACCACTTGTATCTATGAGGTATCCCACAGGGAAGACATCTCTCCTCTCACGGAAGGGTACGTCATTTATCTTTTCGTGACAGCTACTGGCTTCATCAAGGTGTGAGAGTATTGGATTACGTTCGGTATCACGAATAAACTTGCCGATTTTTAATGAAGCAAAAAGCTATGATTTGCGTTACCAAGAAACGACATTAATTAATTACTAAATAATTTTATAAGAAACATCATCAACTACTAATTAAATCTAATTTTTAATAAAACGCAACATACTTTCTATAATGATATATTAGTATTATATAAAATAGATTATCATTAATATATTACAATACAGTATAGGATAGTATTAATTTCTCTTTGAATGTATAGTCGGTTTTCGTTTGCACATCAGATGATTTCCGGAAATCACTGCGACATATCAGTACGAAAATGTGTCCCCATGCAGGATGAACGCTTTGGAATTCGGTGAACAGCAAGTAGCAGCTTTTGTTGATCTAAAGTCAGTTTCGTGGGATACCAGGCCTCGAGGACGCTTGTACAAAGGATGTCACGTTGGAAGGGTAGCAGGCCTTTGATTACGGTGGATTCTACTGGCCCTCACGACCGAATTGGGGTCACCGAATGGCCAGACCTTGATACGTCCCTTCCCTTTGACGGAAGAGATGACTCTGGGATTCGGAACAAACGACTGGCTCTCGTCGCCGGTCGCTCTAAAAATCGTCGAAATTTTTTAGGGCGTACACGATGAAAATGTTATTTCCACGTTGACGCGTCTGGTGGAAAATATTTATTCAAGTGGACAAATCGAAGCGACAAATCCTTTTACTGTCTTTTTAAATTCATTCCTTTTGCGATAATCCTGCACGTTCCCGACATTTCAATTATGGAGAGAAACGGATGGGATAAGTAATACATATAGCTCTGCAAAAGAGATTATTCACATGAATTAAATCTGAGGAGCGACAATCGCACGATAGCGCACAAAAAACTTTTGTCGAAAGTCGATTATTCGAATGAAATCGAAAAGTTATCCTGGAAGCTTCTTTATCAGAAGTATTTTAAGATGCACAGGAGAGCACATGTGACTTTTAATTACCTGGATTACTAGATTATTGAAACCGACTGTGTGATGCCGATTTCTCGCTTTTTCTAAGACACATAATTTCTCATTCTTCTAAGACATAAACGTGACTTTTCTTTACAACTTTCAGTATCATGAATGTTTACTGAATTACTTTTCATTGAATGCTACATAATCATAAGTTTTCATACATGCACGAATAAATCAACTGCGGTGTTCCTGCAACACTTGGACATGTTTGCGAAAATGCAGATGTACATAGCGGAGGCTTGTACGATCGTAACTCTATGCTCTGTTACGCAGCAAGAAGATGAGAATTTGTCGTGTATAAAGTTCAAAGGATGCCGGGTTAAGATGCTTGCTACGAGGATATTCTTGCACTTGTTCCTGGCTGAGAGCGACCATGATAATATAGACTCTTCAGATAAAGCCTGCCAGGACAAGAAAGCATTTTATTCACGTAATTGTTGATCATTTATCCGCAGATAATCCTCATGAATATTGCGTTTCACGTAAATGCAATCGCGTTTATCACGCAGCATCATAAAGCAAAATAGTTCTACTTCTCATAAAATTTAAATGGAGAACTCGTTTCCGAAAAAACCTGTAACAAATTTTTAACTACAAAAAATGTTATGCATCATTTCATTTTGCGCGTATAAAACCTGCAATGCATGTAATATTTTTAGAGATGGATATTTCACAGAGTTTAGTTGATTTCATCATAAATGCGCAAATGGCCTTACCAAAAATATCTCACCAATAAATTTGTCCGTTAGAAGTGCGTTGTAGATATTTATATTATTTTTGTTAAGTGCCACAAATTGTTGAACATTTATATTCTTTTGTACTTATTAAAATTCGAATATAAAATATTTATTACATTGTATGCTCTTCACTGACAGTAAAACCTCCAACAGTTATCGATTGCCGCAAATGAATAAATAATATCGAGCTTATCAAGTGGCTATTGGTTTACATCGAGTAGTGGTAGTGAGGATCCTGCTATTGTGTCGACGATGGCCGCAATTTTAGTCGTTGCAATTTTTCAGATTTTCCGCATATGGAAATGTCGCGTGCACGCGTTAGACAAAGAGAATCCAAGTTAACGCATGTACTCGCGGAAAGAGGGTGTAGACAGGTTTTAAAAAGAGATTAACAATTCACGCTAAATGTGTTAGCTGTGTCTATGCATATGCAAAAACTGGCCGAGAGAAAGGTCATGATGCACACCGTGGTGGCTTTATTAAAAGTGCATTTCGTCGCATTGCGCACGTGAGTTTCCGACGAAGGGAATGCCACAGCACATTCATGCTTCTTTTGCAGGTTGCTCTTATGAACATGACGTTACTTGGCGGGTTCATAGCAGAAAAGAGAGCACATTTGAAAAGTCTCACACCTCTTTCACAGGCAGGAGCGACAGATGAAGGCGTATTTAACTGGACTGGAAAGCTTAGCACCGACGTAACCGGATTAAAGCATTGAATGGCTGGCTCGCGCAACGGAGGCAATGTCTTACCGGAAATCCGATTGATCGCATCGGAAACTGCGTTAGAGGTTCCCCCGGGGTATTCGATATATACGACTAAAGATTTGACGAGCGATCAAATGAAATTGTCATTCGTGCGTGCGCGAGGAACGCTTTCATGCTAGGAAAAAGTAAGCATCCCTCGAATGATCGCGTTTCGTTCCACATATTTTACTTTATAATATCTGGAAATATGGCAATGTGAATTTTAGATGTCATTAATTATATTTATTATATAATTATATCATGTAATTATTAAAGAACATTAGTCGGCGTTTTAGAGATGTATAGAACAATTTGTTCTAACTTAGAAATATTTTATATAAATCTCTTTAAGTTTTTAAAGTAATATATATATATATATATATATATATATATATGTTTATAATACATTTACACAGGTGAAAAATTTGTGTTAAATTTAACAGATATCACATGTCCCAAACGGTCCACATAAATTTTTTTGTTAATTTAACATAATATGGATATGTTAAATGGTGACACTAATATTATGTTAATATTTTAACCCAAAATGAATGCAAACTGCGAAGTAATTTGAAATAAATTTTGTGTAAAATCAACATATTTTTAATGATAAAATTAACTCGAAAAAAAAGTTATTTTTACATACATCTTTACTATCAACATAGTTTTCTGTAAATTTTAACAGATAAAACTTGTCACTAATAATACGGAACATATCTATTGTGTAAAATTAAAAATAGGTGCACAATGTGTAATTTTTACACTTTTTTTAGTTGTTTTAAAAATTTAACACTTGAGTTAAATTAACACAACAGCAACATGTTAAATTAACACATGAATGTGTTAAATATTTAACACAAAAATGTTAACCGGCATATTTTTTAACAAGAAAACACAAATTTTCCAACTGTGTATATATATTTAATTTCCAAATTAGAATAAAATATTTTTAACGTTACATACTGTATTTCTGAAAATATGAGTTATTAATATTTTTTAAATAAAAAAGAAGATTAGATATTATATATTTATAATAGTAGATTGCAATTAATTAGTTTTGAAGATATGACAGTGCGTATTTTTCACAATCGTGAATTTTGTATGAGCAACGGAACATAACGACTTTTTGGTACTAGTTATCACGGAGTACTTACCCGGAAGTAGCGTTTATGTCGACTTCCGGCCAAGATGGTCTGCGACGGCAGAACATGAGAGGTGGTCGATCACTGGATCCGCCGCTCCGGCGAAAAGAGCCAACTCGCCTTGGTGATGTAGCACCACTTCCGGTCGCAGGATGCACCGTCAGTCCCGGAGAGGAAGTGCACTCCAAAGTGCGTCTACGTGCCGAGAGAGAACGCGTGTGCGACGATGTGACAGTCCCTGGCGGTGGTACAACCTAAAAATATAAACGAATAACTGAAGAATGACCAAAAATGGTTGATTAATAAAAAATCGGATACCTTACAATTAGAAGATTTTCTGAAATTATGTAAAATAATTGAATTTATATAAAAATAAATTAGGTTAGCAGTAATATAATTTAGTCGAGCACTTGATTGTAACATTTAGGAACAAATAAAATAAAATTTAATATGTAATAATTCGTAATTCGTTAATAATTATATAATTATATATAATAATGTTAAATAATAATGTTAAATTTTATATAATATACAATAACTTAAATAAAATAGAAAAATTTTGCTATAGAATAAGGAAGGAATTATCACGTGATCATTTTTACGTAATTTAATAGATATTTTAATTGATGAACAATAATAAAATTTTAATAAACATGTTATAAACATTTTATTAAATTTACTGTTCGTCATCGATAAGACATTTTTATATTGACATGAGAGTTAATAAAATCTCATTTACTTAAATGAATGATATTTGTTCCATTCGAGAAATTATAACGATGTGTCATTACATGTTTAATAGAGTGACGCATCACCAATAACATTTGCCTGCATTAATTTATTTGCATAATAACATATGTCATATTTATAGAAATGTTTGTCGCTGATACATTAATATATTTCAATTAAAATTGAAAATCCATATGATATATGTATTGATAATATCGAAAAATGTTGTGAGGCAGATTTTTATATCTGAACAAATTAGCACAGAGGTAAAACAAGCGGTTAATTACTTTGCTTCTATATCGATAATCAATAAATCGAGTTTTTTGTTATACAGACCACAACGATCGCATCTCCGTTCTCCGGATAGTAACACATCCTCTTTAATATCGCGTCTTTCTTAGTTTCTTTAATCAAGAGAAAATACGGTCGTCCTTCGATTTTACACTCCTTGCAAGGAGTTAATCTTACTTTTACGCAATTAGGTTTTCTGTGTAGGGCAATGTCGAAATTTATCGCATTATTTACTCGAGGAAAATTTGCATGGCTCTTGATTAGTCGACTGCATGCTGAGAGAAGTATTACAAACGTCAGCACGAATTACAAAATTGCTCGCTTGATCAGCATATTAATAATATATGTCATTTCACGAGAGAGGAAAATCAGAATTATTACTTTATAATAGTCGTTTCTCTTTATTCGCGTAGTATTGAAATTGAATGAAATAAATATTAGATAATGTCAGTTCAAATATGTGATAATTCAGTGTAACGGAAATGATCTGATTATCGTTTTCCTTCCTTACAAAGTGTGATATTTATTTGCCATACGCACCTTATATGTCAGATAATTATTATAATTTGTGCTCTGTCGCATCATTAATCTATTCAAATACGTTATTACATATTAAATATCGCGTATTTATTTAATTTACGCGATGTCCAGGCAGACTTAATCGTCACTGTAAAACAAGTTTACCGAGAATTAAATTAACGAGAGAGCAAGTGCTCAAGCTTTTGCGTGCTGTTTACTAAGTAGATAGAGAATTATTTAATTATTTTGTATTATAATCCAACATCAAATCTATACTCTTGTCTTTTACTATAGAATTATTATATAAAAAATTGATATAATAATATTTTATTTAAAAAATTTTATATATTATATTTCCTGAAACTTAATTTAAGTACTTAATTTCAAAACTTTACTCTCTTTCTCAAAAGTATATCTAAACTTATTTAACTTACTTGCATTTATTTCATTTACATTTTTTGGTAGTAAAAGTACATAATAGCCTGGATTAGAAAATAAATCTAATAGTTCTTATTAATTTAGTAATGTGCTACGAATATTTTTATTAATTACCTTGGGGAAGCCATGCGGTGTAGTTTGCTGGGCAGCGGTGCTGCTGGTGTTGGTCGTCGAGGTAACGCTTCCAGTGGAGCTGCTTCTTCCGGTTCCACTGGTATCTTTTGAGTCCTCGCGACTGAACGAGAACCTCTTTGGGCTCAAGCTGAAGCTGGCCACGCTGTTCGTCACGTACTCCTGCAGGGAGTTGAAGAAACTCATTTTCGTCGCGTATACAGTGCAGCGTTATCTTTCTTTTATTTCAATCTCCTGTGTCACAGTTGCTCAGACGATTGCGGACGTCATCGTCGTCTCCTCCTTGAGTCTTCGAATGGCTCGTTCCTGAGGACCAAAATGCCGCGACGTGCCGCGAGATCTATTGGCATCGATCTTGCAGAAAATGAACCAGATGTCGTTCACCAGCTGGATCGTAAAAAAGGGTCCTTTGATTTTGGGCACTTTCACGGTACTTCGTGACGTAGTATTGATCCGCAACAACGGCCATTTGCGAGTTCTCTTCGGAATTTTCCTGAGGTTTTTCTGAGGGATTCCCGCCCATTGAGGACATCGTACGTGGCCGAGCACTTAGGATGTCACACATCCTCGGTGCATCGGTTCACGTCGACAATCCGACGTGTCGATCATCTGTAAAACGTCGAAGAAGTAAAGTTAATTTTGCGGGATATATTTTACTGCACGTGGGGCAAGACAGATGAGTGAACTTCCGATGTGAGATAACACATCCGATCGAAATGCTAATTTCCGGTTAATTTTACGGGATAAGCAGTTTGGAAATCGTCGGACGTTTTATATGACGTAAATAGGAAGTTAGGAGAGGAGTTCATTACCCAGATCTGCACTTGGGCCAAAGCAGCTATCACGTTGGTAACTTACTTTCTAAAACGTTACGCGAACGCGTCGTTAAGAGTGTCTGAACTTTCTGAGCGCGAAACTTTCTAACTTTTCGAGGACTGCTCGACAAGTACATTTAAGCTTAAACATGTATCCTGTGCAGAGGCCAGCTGTTTTCGGTTGCTAGTCAGCATTTCACGTTATCCTACAACTTTCGAGAATTATACACGATGACAACTATGCGATAATAAAAATGATACATTAGAATCATTCAGACTAATTGAGCAAAAGGTAAATAACTAAGATAATTATGAGACTGCATTCTTTTACTAGCAATTATTTTGACAGCATGTTTAAATATAATCTTTTTTCTTCGCATTAATGGAAGAACAAGGTGTCACTCCATTCATAAATCTTCTCATAACACTGAAATAAGTTAAAAACTATGATAAAATATTTAATTTGAATAATACAAATATTCATTGTGCAATTATCAAGCAATAGAGACTATTGATACCACTGGCGAAAAACATCGCGTTGATAAAACATCTTACATTTACTTTTACTCTGGTTTTACAATTATTGATTGGCTTTACCAGAGTCATTACAGATCTACGAGCGCGCTGTGGAGTACCATATATGTAATTTGAGCACTGTAGATCGAGTGTCTTGATATTAGATCCTGTCGATCGAGAATATCCGCCATGATCCGGAGGGCTAAACGACGCAAAGTGGACCTGGCAGAGTGTAATTACGGGACTAAGTCAGGACGACTTTCGGGACTAGCTTGCGAGCGCTTTCAGGTCATGTCGAGCGACTTTCCATTACACCATGAGCCGCACAGTTAACCGAATCTAGTCTGGAACGGCTCCCGACGATCGAGAGCCCAGTCAGTGGAGGAAGCCGGCGAAGGGTCGAGGGATTGGGCAAATTAATTCACGACCAGCCGCATTTCCGTCATGATGCTGCGCGGCGATGCAAAATACATTCGTGCGAACGACAAATCGGTCGACGGCGCAATTACGACCGCGATTGCGTCTGATGGACAATCACGCGAATCGTCCTACCGTCCGGATATTCTAGCGTCCATTCGCAGGGCGTCCGGCAATTTTTGCCGGGAAAAAGCAATAGAAATATGGTCAAACTTTACGTGTTCCAGAATTCGGGAATCCAGATTTACAAGATTTTCAGCTGGTTTTGCAGGCGATTTTTCTTGAAGACAAATTCTAAATTATGATATTTTCTTTTAAGTATATAACAAGAACAAATTATAAAGTATAATATATGTAGTATGTTAAAGCTTGCAATTTCACATTGCTTGGTTGCTTGTTCTGTTTCTTATAGGATGTTTACAACGTTTATCTCTGGGCCGCGTTGATAGCGATGCCATAAAAACAAATCACTGCTAATTGCAATCGGTTACTCGAATGCAGCTAGTAGAATGCGACGTTCACTAATATAGGTTGCATTTAAAGCTCCAAATTGTCCCCGTAATCCACGCCGCGGTATTTACAAAACCACCGACGACATCGCGAGAGCGTCGAGCTTAGAAGTAATGAGCCCCCGCAGGAAAATAGGATGACGTAGCCAGAAGGTAAACGTGCAAAGTAAACGCGAAGTAATCCGCGAAGTTACACTGAGATCACGAAAACGCGCCGGCGGCTTATGGTCGTGTTGTAAAATCATGTCTCGCAGATTCAGTGTCAGCTGAACCAGGAAAATGAAATGATCCTCGAGGCGATATCCACGAGCCTATTATTGTACATAAATCTAGCAAATCTTTCAGCTTCAACGCCCTTATCCCCTTAGAAATGTATGTCTCGTTAATAAAACATAATTATTGGAACGATGAAAAGTAAGTCACATAAAAAGTGAAATTGTTAAAAGAGTCCTTTACGATTCCAGATACTGTTTTATGTAATAAAGATATAAAGAACGTTACGAGTCATCAATTAAAATATCTATTAAATTACGTAAAAATGATCACGTGATAATTCCTTCCTTATCTATAGCAAAATTTTTCTATTTTATTTAAGTTATTGTATATTATATAAAATTTAACATTATTATTTTAACATTATTATATATAATTATATAATTATTAACGAATTACGAATTATTACATATTAAATTTTATTTTATTTGTTCCCTAAATGTTACAATTCAAGTGCTCGACTAAATTATATTACTGCTAACCTAATTTATTTTTATATAAATCAATTATTTACATATTTCAGAAAATCTTCTAATTGTAAGGTATCCGATTTTTTATTAATCAACCATTTTTGGTCATTCTTCAGTTATTCGTTTATATTTTTAGGTTGTACCACCGCCAGGGACTGTCACATCGTCGCACACGCGTTCTCTCTCGGCACGTAGACGCACTTTGGAGTGCACTTCCTCTCCGGGACTGACGGTGCATCCTGCGACCGGAAGTGGTGCTACATCACCAAGGCGAGTTGGCTCTTTTCGCCGGAGCGGCGGATCCAGTGATCGACCACCTCTCATGTTCTGCCGTCGCAGACCATCTTGGCCGGAAGTCGACATAAACGCTACTTCCGGGTAAGTACTCCGTGATAACTAGTACCAAAAGTCGTTATGTTCCGTTGCTCATACAAATTCACGATTGTGAAAAATACGCACTGTCATATCTTCAAACTAATTAATTGCAATCTACTATTATAAATATATAATATCTAATCTTCTTTTTATTTAAAAAATATTAATAATCATATTTTCAGAAATACAGTATGTAACGTTAAAATATTTTATTCTAATTTGGAAATTAAATATATATACACAGTTGGAAAATTTGTGTTTTCTTGTTAAAAAATATGCCGGTTAACATTTTTGTGTTAAATATTTAACACATTCATGTGTTAATTTAACATGTTGCTGTTGTGTTAATTTAACTCAAGTGTTAAATTTTTAAAACAACTAAAAAAAGTGTAAAAATTACACATTGTGCACCTATTTTTAATTTTACACAATAGATATGTTCCGTATTATTAGTGACAAGTTTTATCTGTTAAATTTACAGAAAACTATGTTGATAGTAAAGATGTATGTAAAATAACTTTTTTTTCGAGTTAATTTTATCATTAAAAATATTGTTGATTTTACACAAAATTTATTTCAAATTACTTCGCAGTTTTGCATTCATTTTGGGTTAAAATATTAACATAATATTAGTGTCACCATTTAACATATCCATATTATGTTAAATTAACAAAAAAATTTATGTGGACCGTTTGGGACATGTGATATCTGTTAAATTTAACACAAATTTTTCACCTGTGTAAATGTATTATAAACATATATATATATAATATATATATATATATATATTACTTTAAAAACTTAAAGAGATTTATATAAAATATTTCTAAGTTAGAACAAATTGTTCTATACATCTCTAAAACGCCGACTAATGTTCTTTAATAATTACATGATATAATTATATAATAAATATAATTAATGACATCTAAATTCACATTGCCATATTTCCAGATATTATAAAGTAAAATATGTGGAACGAACGCGATCATTCGAGGGATGCTTACTTTTTCCTAGCATGAAAGCGTTCCTCGCGCACGCACGAATGACAATTTCATTGATCGCTCGTCAAATCTTTAGTCGTATATATCGAATACCCCGGGGGAACTCTAACGCAGTTTCCGATGCGATCAATCGGATTTCGGTAAGACATTGCCTCCGTTGCGCGAGCCAGCCATTCCAATGCTTTAATCCGGTTACGTCGGTGCTAAGCTTTCCAGTCCAGTTAAATACGCCTTCATCTGTCGCTCCTGCCTGTGAAAGAGGTGTGAGACTTTTCAAATGTGCTCTCTTTTCTGCTATGAACCGCCAAGTAACGTCATGTTCATAAGAGCAACCTGCAAAAGAAGCATGAATGTGCTGTGGCATTCCTTCGTCGGAAACTCACGTGCGCAATGCGACGAAATGCACTTTAATAAGCCACCACGGTGTGCATCATGACCTTTCTCTCGGCCAGTTTTTGCATATGCATAGACACAGCTAACACATTTAGCGTGAATTGTTAATCTCTTTTTAAAACCTGTCTACACCCTCTTTCCGCGAGTACATGCGTTAACTTGGATTCTCTTGTCTAACGCGTGCACGCGACATTTCCATATGCGGAAAATCTGAAAAATTGCAACGACTAAAATTGCGGCCATCGTCGACACAATAGCAGGATCCTCACTACCACTACTCGATGTAAACCAATAGCCACTTGATAAGCTCGATATTATTTATTCATTTGCGGCAATCGATAACTGTTGGAGGTTTTACTGTCAGTGAAGAGCATACAATGTAATAAATATTTTATATTCGAATTTTAATAAGTACAAAAGAATATAAATGTTCAACAATTTGTGGCACTTAACAAAAATAATATAAATATCTACAACGCACTTCTAACGGACAAATTATTGGTGAGATATTTTTGGTAAGGCCATTTGCGCATTTATGATGAAATCAACTAAACTCTGTGAAATATCCATCTCTAAAAATATTACATGCATTGCAGGTTTTATACGCGCAAAATGAAATGATGCATAACATTTTTTGTAGTTAAAATTTGTTACAGGTTTTTTCGGGAAACGAGTTCTCCATTTAAATTTTATGAGAAGTAGAACTATTTTGCTTTATGATGCTGCGTGATAAACGCGATTGCATTTACGTGAAACGCAATATTCATGAGGATTATCTGCGGATAATGATCAACAATTACGTGAATAAAATGCTTTCTTGTCCTGGCAGGCTTTATCTGAAGAGTCTATATTATCATGGTCGCTCTCAGCCAGGAACAAGTGCAAGAATATCCTCGTAGCAAGCATCTTAACCCGGCATCCTTTGAACTTTATACACGACAAATTCTCATCTTCTTGCTGCGTAACAGAGCATAGAGTTACGATCGTACAAGCCTCCGCTATGTACATCTGCATTTTCGCAAACATGTCCAAGTGTTGCAGGAACACCGCAGTTGATTTATTCGTGCATGTATGAAAACTTATGATTATGTAGCATTCAATGAAAAGTAATTCAGTAAACATTCATGATACTGAAAGTTGTAAAGAAAAGTCACGTTTATGTCTTAGAAGAATGAGAAATTATGTGTCTTAGAAAAGCGAGAAATCGGCATCACACAGTCGGTTTCAATAATCTAGTAATCCAGGTAATTAAAAGTCACATGTGCTCTCCTGTGCATCTTAAAATACTTCTGATAAAGAAGCTTCCAGGATAACTTTTCGATTTCATTCGAATAATCGACTTTCGACAAAAGTTTTTTGTGCGCTATCGTGCGATTGTCGCTCCTCAGATTTAATTCATGTGAATAATCTCTTTTGCAGAGCTATATGTATTACTTATCCCATCCGTTTCTCTCCATAATTGAAATGTCGGGAACGTGCAGGATTATCGCAAAAGGAATGAATTTAAAAAGACAGTAAAAGGATTTGTCGCTTCGATTTGTCCACTTGAATAAATATTTTCCACCAGACGCGTCAACGTGGAAATAACATTTTCATCGTGTACGCCCTAAAAAATTTCGACGATTTTTAGAGCGACCGGCGACGAGAGCCAGTCGTTGTTCCGAATCCAGAGTCATCTCTTCCGTCAAAGGGAAGGGACGTATCAAGGTCTGGCCATTCGGTGACCCCAATTCGGTCGTGAGGGCCAGTAGAATCCACCGTAATCAAAGGCCTGCTACCCTTCCAACGTGACATCCTTTGTACAAGCGTCCTCGAGGCCTGGTATCCCACGAAACTGACTTTAGATCAACAAAAGCTGCTACTTGCTGTTCACCGAATTCCAAAGCGTTCATCCTGCATGGGGACACATTTTCGTACTGATATGTCGCAGTGATTTCCGGAAATCATCTGATGTGCAAACGAAAACCGACTATACATTCAAAGAGAAATTAATACTATCCTATACTGTATTGTAATATATTAATGATAATCTATTTTATATAATACTAATATATCATTATAGAAAGTATGTTGCGTTTTATTAAAAATTAGATTTAATTAGTAGTTGATGATGTTTCTTATAAAATTATTTAGTAATTAATTAATGTCGTTTCTTGGTAACGCAAATCATAGCTTTTTGCTTCATTAAAAATCGGCAAGTTTATTCGTGATACCGAACGTAATCCAATACTCTCACACCTTGATGAAGCCAGTAGCTGTCACGAAAAGATAAATGACGTACCCTTCCGTGAGAGGAGAGATGTCTTCCCTGTGGGATACCTCATAGATACAAGTGGTGAATCTTAACTGAGGCACGCTTTAGCCAAGACGAGGCCAACGATGACCTCGAGGTAACGTACTTCCGGAGGAAAATGAAGAACGATCCGTTTGCTACGTTTGTTTTTTAGCATTGTCATTACACGGTAATCAAGGAATGATAAAGTAATGAGAGAATAACGAGTCAATCTTTCTAATCACGTTATATATAAATTAATGAGACAAACTGTCAATCTGTTTAACAAAATACATCAAGGTGCAGTTTTGTCGTGAAATTAGATTTATCAAGTTAGATAATAGAAACACACGTTTTTATATTGCCGCATATTGTTGACATATTGTGAAAATGAATAATGACTGCCAAAATCTATCAGATCCATGCAACAAATAGTTATCAAATGATTATTACCTTCTTTATTTAATTTATGATATTTAATATTTAAACATAAAAATAATAACAATTTAATTGAAAAGTTGTATCAAATTAATTGAAATAATAAATCTTTTTAAATCGAAATATAATTGCCACAATTGTCAACTTTACATTAACAACGAATCAGCAACGATATACTGAATCAATTGCCCGCTGCTTACTCCAGTTTTATGATTAATGGTGTATCACTCGTCTTTTTAAATAAAATGTCAACGTGTCTGCTTCAGCGAGGTAACTCACTCGAGACTCGAGTAAATGAAGTTAGACACAGCAGGTGTAACTTAATCAACACTGACGACGCGACGGACAAACCTGCATGAGGAAGGAAATAAAACAATGGAAAGTGCGTTACTTCGTAATGGAAGACAACGTCAGACTTATTTCAATGACATAATATTATTGCGTTCGTACGCTGACTCAGGAAATTTTCTATTCTCTTCGGAATATTGAAACACGGAGGTTGTTCTGGTTGTTCACATTATTTCTGGATATCTAACGCGAGACATCTCTCAGTCATGCTAGTAGTAACGTTCCTGCTTGTCGCGGCATGTGCATTCGATTTTTCTCTCCAGTAAGGGTTTCATTCGCGATTTAATAAATATTATTTTGATCGCAGATATGGCAAGTGTTCTGCGTTACGCTCTCATATTCCTCCTTCTATTAATTTTACTTTCGTAGACCGCAGACGTTTATGCTGTTACGTCAACTTTATATCTGACATTTTATTGCGCATTAAACAATAACGTCAGGATAATATAAACTGAAAAATTGCTTGGGGTAAACTAAAACATTGCTTTTTTAAATGCTACTATATACTAAAGTAATCCTAGTAAGAGAAGTACGAGATATAAAAATGCAATGAAAAAGAGAAATAAATGTGATTTCTTCAGCTTAGTTGCACTCTTTATTTTAAGAATATTTTAAGCGGTTTTATTTTTAAATAACGACCGAAATATATCACGCGGACTTTTTATTTTGGTAATCCAAATTTGGAAACTGTTGATGCTAAATCTGAATTCTTTAAAATTTGAGCTATACATAGATAGGAAATTATAATTATAGGAAAGTATAAAAAACAAAGAAAAATATGAAAGAAATGTGATAATTAATATTAATTACAATGGAATGTAAAAATTTTGTACTGATGATTACATATACATATATGATATTGCATCGTAAATATTTCTAAAACAGCAAGTTATGTTATACTAGGTATAATTTTATACAAGTTTTACAAGAAAGTTATATAAGAATATTAAAAGCTTCCTTCAGACTGAAATAAACTACGCAATACGTAGTAACTATCGCGTGCGGTTTCTTGAATTATAGAGTTCACAGTACGTCTAGAAATGCTATAATCGATTAGTATATTCTGTAAATTTTATAAAATAAAACTTTTTAATTCAAGAACTGAGTCATTAAAATATTCTAAAGTATCTAATATAGTCAAATATAATTTAATATATTATAATCTAATAGAAACAGGAAAATTTGAAAATTAAAACAAGAGGATATAATGACATGAGTTTTTTCGCGAAAGGAAAGTTGATGCATCACACTATATTTAGCGATAATATTGGCTCGCCATTTTACAAGCTTTTCATGCCTCTTCATTGTGCAATCTCCCTTGATGGAAATCAGCGACAATGTCATGTTCACGGCAGTAGACATCCCATCGTAACGTAGCGTTCAAGGGCATCGTGAGAAGCGACTTCCATCAGCAGTCGATTCGCCCTGACCTCATTAAGCGACGTTTAGCGATTCAGAGAAGCTCTGGGAATTTACCTTCACCTCTGAACGCAGAAATCTTCGTGCGTGCGGTGCGAGGGTAAGGTAATATTACCGGGGGGTAAGGATCGATGATGAATTCCTCTACGTTGTCTTGTCTCAAAGACGAACGTGAGGAAAATGGTGGAAGCTTTACTATTTTCTAAATAGCTATAGTTATGGGAGAGCAACGTGATGGATAACACGGTTAAAGGTACGATAAACTACTGCAAGAAGCCAGATTTTACTTAAATTGCCAATACGTTGGATACAATGGATAAATACCTGATTTTGGAAGGTTGTGAGAATCTTTGTCTCAATGTTAGCGGATATAACAATGTTTTCTGGTCGATTATTTTATTCTGATCTGATCGATTATTGTCAGATAACGATGTAATAGAGCGATGTAAAAGCGCGACTCCTATTCTCAAAAGAATTATCATTTTTCGGAGCAACTGCAAAAAGAAAAATGATAGAAAATATCGCGCGCGCAAGACGAATAAATAAGAAACATAGATATATTTTTATATTTATGTGTGTGTGTAAGTATATATTTTGTCTATATTTGTAAGTATAAGATAAATATACGTAATAATCTTTCTTTTCTTATTATTTTTTCTTCAATAAACGGAACATTATTCAATATAGTCCTTACTGAGTTTTTATCTTTAAGAGGGGAAGAATGGCTTTTAAAATCTCTTTGTAGCTCTTATTACTTTTATTCCAACAATTTATGCAATCCCATTTGAGCCATGAATCTGACACATGGATAGCTTTGGACTTCGAACAAGATAAATCCATTAATCCCTCAATTAGTTTCCGTCTCCGAAAAAGCGAATCTAATAAACGTTTCTTCGTTGTATTTGATGAATAAAAAGGATAAAAAACAATTATGCACCTCTGCGTGATGGAACTTGTGTATTCAATTATCTTGATAACTGCAATTTTCACGCAATGTCTGATAAATTATAGAAGTAGCTTAGCGATGACCATGGTTTTGTTACGCAATCACTAATCGCTTTTAATCACGTAATTACGCATATACACATACACATGTGCGCAATGTGTGATATCTCGTATTCATTGAAATTCTGCGATTGACTTTATTAATAAAGAGTTTGATAGTACTAATGGATATTTTCAATTGTCAGAAAGATATAGACAGAATACTTTAATATAACTTGAAATAATACATTGCAGTGACAGTTTATCACAGACTAGATTGCATATAAAGCTTGAATTATATTGCTGCCTTTTTCTATTACAGAAACTGCGCAGGCCATGCATGTATATTCAGGAGCACGTGAGTCGCGTTTTTAATATAAATTCTCTTGCGTTGTTGCGCACTGGCAGAAATGTAATATAATAAAATCATATTGTGAGCTATTTTGCTTTTTTATATCTATTTTACATTATTTCGCAAGAGAACACATTTTTTAATGAAAAACGATGAAAGATGGCATGACAAAGAGCAGTGCTTTTTTTTACAAAAACGATTAATATGCGATTCTGTTGGTAGGTTTTTCATTATTTGTAAGAAGCTTTAAGAGATATCTTTAAAGATAGTAAAATTTCTCTCTCTCTCACACACACACATAATAAAAATTATTCTAGCTTTCTGTTATTATAACGTGTTAAATGTACAAAATTATTATGGATATGAATGTTTTGTTAAAATTGTTTATGTCAGAAGATTACAATAATTATTATATAATGTATAAATACTATGAGATGTTATGTAAAACAGTTAAATTTATATTTATTTATATTTATTTATACAATAAATATAAATATTTACGCTATTTATATTTATTTGTACAATAAATATAAATAGCGTAAATATTTCATTACTTTAATACAAGAGAGCAATCTTATTTTAAATTACTATATGATAATCAACTTAGAACAAATAGTATTGGCTGTGCTTTAAAAATCGCGTAAATACGAAAATAACGATCAATAGATGGAAACTTTCAATTTTACATGAACTTTGAATTCCGGTCATTGCGATAAGGGTGTGCGATAAAGAATAAATCGAGTAACTCCGGAGTGGGTATAGATGAATGAACGTCGTCAGAAAGGCGTGTAACAATCTATACGAATGTAAATTTTGTTACAGGCAAAGAGCTTTATCGGCACATGAAGCTGCCTACGAACCATAAATAATGTATGCTCCTTGGTCACGCTCATAACATGGAAATCAAACATGGACATTGTCAAGCTTTATCTTTTAGCGTGAATCGAGGCGCTATCTTTATCATGTCCTTCTTCGAAAACAGTTATGTGAAATTTTGTACAGATACTAATAACGGCAACGTAAAGCAAAACTTGTTCAATATCAGTAACGGTATATGAAAACAGAAGAGAAATATTAAAATAATATTGCACGTTAAATTATATATACGCATTTGAACGCAATCTTAATAAACAGGAAATGAACGTCGGCTATAGAGAAAAGTGTTTTCATATATTGACAGACATACGTATGAATATGCCGATTGCACGTGGAATAATGTATCTCGCTACATTTAATCGAATGCAATATATCTTTCTGACGAATTTCTGTGTATCGCATGCCGCTTTGAAAAATTTCCCTCAATCATTATGCGTATACATATTTCCATTACTTCTATAAAACTGTCATGCAGTTTTAATGAATTCTGTCGAATATCGTGTAGAATTATTATAGCTTGTATCGATATTTTTGCATTAATTAGGTATTAATTAAATTCCCATTTAAAGAAAACTGAGAGAATATAATTTTGTTATGTGCGTATATAGCATGTAGAGAGTAAATGTTACTTTATTATTATAAAATTATAGATTTGTTTTCAACTTTTACGAGAAAGAAATAATTACAGTTCTAGAGAAAAGAAGGAAAAAGCGGAATGGAAGTAGAAAAAGATTATTAATTGCATTTGATAGCTTTGCGCACTATTATTGGTATATCGCAAATCCATGATCTCGACTCGTGCTATTCGTTTTATTTATTCTATCTATTCAATTCAGTTTATTTTTCGCGATCCGGTTCGTCCCTCTTCACGGATTAAGTAATTGACAAAAAGGCAATTTTTCAGAGCACAAAGTTTCTTCGTCTCTCAATAAAAGCAATCAATTCCTTGAGTATTTTTAAATTAATGTTGAAAAGAACCAATGTCAAAGAATAATATTTCTACCCGACAATCGGGTAGAATGCGACAATTTCTGCTAGTGCTACCTTTTCTGCTACTTTTTCAGATTACTTGGGATTTCCCAAAGAGTATTATAGTTGAAATTCGAAATATAATGCCGTCTGCAATATACATTTATTGCGTTCATTCTTGTTTAAAATACCTACATCTCAAATGACAGAAATAATTTTTTTATTTTTTCATGGATTTCAAACATAGTTTTAGTAAAACATTTTTTTGAGTGGATGTATAACATTCAGTGTAACATTTCGTTCTGTTTACATATGTATGGTGTACATGTAGATCTGTACATACATGTATGTAAATCGTGAAATATTTTCAATTGTTTGATTAATGCACAACGAGAATAAAAAGTAATTTGTAGCTGACAAAATTCACAATAAATGGTCAGAGAAAGCTACGAAATGTGTGTTGAATTGTTGCTAACAATAGGAAAGGTAATTTCTCAGTCGCATGAACTTTCTTTAATATCTCTGCTATTCTCTCGATTAATATACTCCATCTGACAATTACCTGACATTATAGAAAAATTAACGTACTCCATATAACAATTACCTGACATTACAGAAGAATCTCTGTTGCACTGGAAACTGCGACCGCACAATGCATCTCTAATAAAAAGCAGCGAGGTTATTATTTCGTTAAATATTATCACTACTTTTCCCATCTTTATTGATGTGTACATGCTCCATTAAATCGGGTCACTTTCACTTATTCAACAATGTTAACTGTAACAAAACTTTCCCAGGAAAAATAATTTTTATGACCGCACAAATGTGGTTTTTATGTAACAAGAAGTCTGGGATATTCATTATTCGTAATATACGCGCGATTATTATTCAATCCAAGAGAACGATGGTGAAAAATTTGCTTTGCGATTTACGTTGCGAAAATAAAAATATACGGGAATGAAAAAACGAGTTTACATGTTTTAACATGAACGTTTTAACATGAAATAATAATTGCGCCAATTTAACGGACAAAGTGCTGCCTGTAATTCAGAGAGGGTATCCATTCCAATTCGAAACACAAGAACAATTTTAATATGTTTCTGTCTATACTGTGGCATGAGTTACTGTACAGAGTTTTTGCAATATTGCATAATGTAGGAAACTTCCATTATCTAATTAACCAATACTTTACACATCCATCTGCAAGTCGCTTTTCATTCTATAATACATTTGCGTAATAAATCGCGATATACTAGTACCGTTGCGTTCGCATATTGCAATACGTATATGCATTGTTTGGTCAGTTAGTATTCTATAATAATTAGCATTGCAATGCAAATATTGAAACTATTAAAATCGCGTAAATCTGAATTCCATAAATTCTCTAGAAATATCGATATATTTGTAAATCTACAAATTATATTTTGCATATAGATAATTTACAAATACATGTATCAGGCATGAATAATAATTCGAATATTTGAATAACTACGTAAAATCATAAAGAATACATGAGAGAGATAGTGATAATATATATTTTTATTAGAAATATGTTGAATAATGATGCAGCTGTTTGATGCAGTTCTTTAAACATTTTTTAAAGATATTAATTACATGGAGGAATATTTTAAAAGATTTTCAAAAACTATATTATTCTCTACAATCTAAAAAAGCAAGTGGTGCATATGTGAATACATGTATGTATTCTTTTTTTCCATATATGCATTATATATCTGCATTATCAGAATGCCAGATGTGACGCAAACGTGACGTCCTTTCAGTTTATGAATGATATTTCTCGAAATTCCTCGCACATCGAAGTATTTCATGTCGACCGTCAAGGTATGCTTTCTCTCCTTAGCATTCTGATCGCACGGAGAAGCCGGATAAATTGGATTACGACTGTGTCCAGAAGTTCTGCGCATGCAGCATAGCTCGCAGCATTCGCCTCCGACTTCTCCTTCCGATCGACGTGTTCCATAACGCGCGTTGTCAAACGTATTCACTAGGATAAGAAAACTTTGATCGAGAATATTCTGTTTATCGCCAAAGGAAACAATTATTTCAAATAAATAAAAAAATAAAATTTGTTATAAAATGTGCGAAGTATAGAATACATTTTCATATTTTTTCTTTTGATATCGTATTAAATAGTATACAGTATATATAATATAGTATAATATAGTCATTAACATCTTATATGCGGGTTATTTTTGACGATTTCGTGAAGTAAACTAGACACTACAAAAGGTATTCATTAAAAAAAAGAATCAATGAAATAAAATCTCAATTTCAATAACGAAGTAAATAACTGTTTAAAGAATGCGTCGTACATAATTAAGTTAACTTTATGCACATGAAGTTGCTCTAACTCCCAGAAAACGCACAGACGAAGTAAAAACGTAATTTTATGTTGTCTTCATACAACTTGTTAAGCATCGCAGAGAAAACTAGTTCAGGACTTTTCGATTCAACTTTCCATAAGGAATAACACTATGTACTTAGTGGGTGCTAGATAAGAAACACCCTGCATATATTTTATATCATATATATTGTATTTATTGTATACTATATAAAACACTATAAATACATATATTAAGAATGCATTATATTAAATAAATATTAAATAAATATTCAAAATCTAATAAGTACTTCATTAGTAACCTAATACAATACGTTAATTTTGAAATATTTCATCAACAACGTACGGAACGGTGCAAATGTCAGAAATACAGGCGCGAGACACTTTGTACTCCATAGCACAATATCGGCGTAAACATCCGTAAGTCATTTCGTATTTGCGCCAGAAATTGGTCGTCTTGTTACCTCTAGGAT
The DNA here is from genome assembly GCF_003672135.1 of Ooceraea biroi. NCBI lineage: Eukaryota > Metazoa > Arthropoda > Insecta > Hymenoptera > Formicidae > Ooceraea > Ooceraea biroi. The sequence goes on from NC_039506.1 coordinate 9,275,343, forward strand.
AATTTCCGCGTGAACGCGCTCGAAAGATCGTCGGAATGAAGGGAACAGAACGTGAGGCTCGTTAAAACTTGGCGTTTACTGGTCTGAAAGTTTCAACATCCGTGGGCACCGGACAGATCGCGACACGACCCGACCGGAAATAGAAATCTTCAACTGCCACGTGTACATCAACAAGTTAGAGGAAAGTTCGCGATACGCATATATTAATTAAATTGCTATTTCTTTCATCTATTTATTAAATTTCTCCATTTCTCTCTTCAAGTCTTAAAAAACTCTTCAAAAGCTGTCTGTTGAATCGTGGCTTCCTTAAAGTCATTCCAATAAAAAAAGATTTCTCACGATATTACTGATCGCTAAATATAAATTTAAATCCTTGATAATGCAAAGAACTGCAAGGAGCAAACTTCATGAAAAAGCGCAAAACAATTGCTTACAAAAATTAGATGATCTCTTATCAATTCTATTAAATATTAAAACTTTTACATTAGCATATTTCTATTCTATTAATATTAAAACTTTTACAGCAGCATATTGTTTTAATAATTACAAAGGTAATTATTAAATGTAGAAACATTATCCTCAGCGTTAAAAGCGTTACATTAACCCAAGTTTGTTAGAAAAATGTGGCGTGGATCGATATTGTTCCAAAATATTTATATATTCGAGAATCAGAGAATCGTAAAAGCGAATAAAAGCGAATGAATAAAAGCGATGACGCGTTTTTTGATGGAAGATATTGTTGCACCTATTATCCATCGTGTCGTGTATACTTCGTTATTTTGACATTTTGCCGCTCTTGTGTGTCGATCGTATGTCAAAGAGATCTTCGGAACGAACGCGCGAGGGATGTCGACGAAAGAGTTGAGTTATATAGGTCGCACAGGAATTTTATGCAGCTTTGTCCTGCGGCGAGAGAGGAATTTCATAACAGCAATATCAAATTGTAATACTCGTCACCGCAATGTGCAAGCCACGAGTGGGTATTTAGAGGTGAATTCGCATTGCTGTATCCGGGAAAACGTTACCGAAATAACTGCGTTCGTTTACCGAGCTGCGCTCTTGTGCCTTCAAATATCGTTCAGAATCACGAAGCGGCCAGCTCACGAGAATCGCAAATTAATTCCGTCCGTTTCGACTGCAACCATGTGTTTAACTCGCATTTTGGTCACTTTACGTAACTTTACCTCCAGCTCGTTCCCGTGGGAACAATGGAATCCCTATCCCGCAAATAGAATGCGTACACGCAGTCCGATATGCTCCAATAAATATTCGATATCCCGGCGACTTATTGAAAAGAAAGCATTAATTTGCGAAACATAATGCGCAATTAATCGCGCGTAATCGCGCGTGCGTCAAGCAATCGATTATTTATTCCCGTCACGCTGCAAATCGCGCGATCGTTAATTACAAGTTTTCCGCAAGACAAACCGCCCCGAAAGAAACGGAAAAGCATTAGTGGCCACGCAATTAATCCGCGAGATGCACCCCGCTTTGTCGGACACGCGTGACCAAATGCTCGAATTTTGGTTTCGATTTGCTTATTGCGGAATCGTGTTATATGTTCTACGTGTATTAGTATACACGACACATCATTACACAACGAAAAAGAAACACTTGGAAAGGCATGCGGTGGGTGATAAATTGCGTCAGTAGTTCGAGTCAATGTATAATCAGACAGTTATTTACGCACGAGAGTAGCGGTATGGTAAACATGATGTGCGTTCATTCGATTTAACGCCCGATAATGTGACAAATGGAATAATGTATTACGCAACTATTTTTAATTTGTGCCTGCAATGTTTAACATTCTATGGTGTTGTTATTTGGTGATAGCGTGACTGTTTAAATTAAATAAATGATAAATTTCGCCTTTCTCATTTAGTAGTTATTTAATTTGTTTGTATGTCAAATTTACCTTAATTAAATCACAAATTTTATGTCTGCTTGGATTTAATTAAACGCATTGTTTTCGCGTATACGAATGATTATAAAGAATTAATAAATATTAAATGCTAGCTGTTGTGCGGATTAATTTGAAGATTGCAGATTGCAGATCTAGCTACGCTTTCTAGCAACGTTTAAACTCGCTATTTGCCATAGATAGACACATCGTGAAAAAATTCGAAGAAGACAAGTAATTGGTGAAGCGAAATTACCTTTGATTAGATTTGTACGTAACGAAGACATTTAACGAAGATAACGAAGCGATGCAAGTAGTGGAATTAAACTGCGGGCGCAAGAAGCAGCACGTGCGCGCTGCGAATATTTCGATCGGTAAAATACGAGGTGGGAAAAGAGGGTGCAAAGGGTAGTCGCGGGAGCGGTAGAATACGTGCTGGCGATAGCGAAGCAATAAAAAACTTCTGACTGAGGTGGAAAGTCGGTTGCGCACGATTCCTCGATTTTTTGTGTATTGAAGGCAGCGTTTCATATTAAAGACTTGGACTTTCCAATAGTTTCCGTCACCACAACCGCCTTGAAACAGATGCAAATTAATCGATCGTTGAGGAGCAAACAAAAATAGAAAAGAAGAGGAAGAAAATGAAATAGCAGAAAGAACACGAAGGCTGCGATACTCACCGACGACCTTAAATGAAACGTATCAATTTTGCTTCAATTAAGTCTCCGAGATTAATTCTGCGCAATACGTGTGAATTGAATTTATGCATTATTCATTTGATCAGCGTGACTCTCGTATTCACATCGGATATTTTTATTCGTCTCAATTTTATGTAACAACTCGCCGCTTTAAATGCTCGAATAGATATTCTAACATGAATTATTTAGTATTTATTTATTTCCCAAAAAAATTTCTTTATTACTCCTAAATTATTAAGAAATTTAAAAAAAATTCTTGAAGTTTTTATAATTTGTCTTTACGTCACGTATAATTTTCTCGAATATTACGTATAATTTGCATCAAAATTGTTAAATGTTTTTATATATAATATTGAAATTTAATTTGTTCTTGTTCATAAAATGACCATATGAACAATATTGGAAAAAGTAATAAGAGAAAACTTACGTCAACAACTTTCTTATTTATCATCATAATTGATAACATGTCTAGAAACTGAAGTAACAATCGCTCAACTATTATTAAATAATCTAAACGCTATATGCTTGCATGTTGCAAGTCAAAAGATCTGTTACAATGAAACAAAGAAAAAGTACATCAATCATAGTAAAATGTGACAAGACAAATTTGACGATAAGTGTCTAATCCTTACTTAATCATTCATTTAATGATGACGTTCATTTATCACGCAAATCGTTAATTTGCAATAATTCTTTCATGTATCTTCCATTGCGCGAGTCATGGGTATTATCAAAATCATAAATCTTACGATATCTGTAAATCCGAATTTGTGAAGCTCCCTGCTGAGAGTCACGAAAATTGACCGTACTTCTGTATCTCTTAATTATCCGGAAGGTCATCGAGGCGTGACGAACTGATTATCCCATTAATTCGAATACATTTCACAAATAATGGAATATAACTGAAGAAGAATATATTATATATACATATATATATATATATATATATATATATATATATATACATATATTTTAAAAGTAGCACATATGTACATATGTATATATGAAGAATTTATATATGTATATATATTAAAAAAGTTTTTAAGTGTTACATACGCATAATATTATAATAAATATATAAGTGCAAATTATTTTAATATTTTACAAAAGTTTGAGATATTTGCATTAAAACATTACTGACAAAGGAATTTGAAAATTTTAATTTTATTCTTTATCCATTTACTTCTCGTCGAGTAATCAAGTATATGGGAATTCGTCAGGACTTACGGGCACAATCGAATCGGATTGTCAACTGATTTCTGTCGATACCCGCGAGCTGCGTGGAATTCACCGTCAATCACGAACGTCAACGACGCGTACAAGTCAATCGTGCAGTAATAGCGAACGTGGTTGCCCGACCCTGCACACATGATTGTGATTACGATTATTATAATTATTGGCGTATCATTAATAACAGGAACGCCGTGTGTCCGTTATGCGGCATCGCGCGTGGAATTTGCCGCAACCCAGCGTCGCCCAAGCAGCCCGTTAATTACATCAATTAATTTAACCGGATATTCGCCACACTAGTATGCTTTAAATGTACGTTTATCCGATGGCGGTTATAAGCCAACGGATTACCGCAAAATTGTAGTTTATAATTAAACACTAGAGCGCAAAGACCAAAGATATGCTATAAGTGAATAATATTTTATTACTGGAAGGACATGCAAATTTTCTCGATATTTTCATTATTAATTTATTTGATCCATTACTGGATTTTATTTACTTAATATATTTGAGCCGATATTCATAGTTCGTTCTTATTTCAAGACCGTCTTAAGTTATGTCTTACAATGCTGATACGGTTCTGTAATTAGTTTATAACATCTTAAGATTGTACTTAAAACGAAATGTAAGAACGAACTGTAAATATTAGCTTTCTTGAATTAATTAAAGTAGCTTTTGCAATAAATTTCTATGACGTTTAGAAACAAATATTAGTTTAATAAACATGTTAAATTTTCAACGATTTAAATAAGCTTTGATATTTTAAAGCTTATGTCTGTGCAACTATATCATCTCAGTGAAACTGTTCAACAGATTTTGAACAGATTTTCAAATACATATTCATAAGCAAATTATGCGTTTAGACTATAAAATTAAAATTTCTATAAAATTAAAATTTCTACAAAATTAACATTTTGTATAAGAGGAGAAAACGATCCTTTATCCTTTGATAAAATAATGATTTTTTATCTTTTGATTAAATAACAAATTAACACCTTATTATTTTAATACGAGAGTTTTAATTCGAATATAAAATTAAAGCATTACAGTTTTTCAAATTTTACATTATAATTTAGTCTAACTGAGATAGCACTTTTAAAACTAAAAAGTTAAATTATACAAATCGTTGGCGACTGTCAAATCTATTATATTAATTTTATAGAACAATCGAATAATCTATAAATGAAAAACAATATCTCATTACAAAAATCCTCCATCGACATGCTCAACATCGAACAAACCACGCGCAATTCCTCGGGGATCTTTTTCACAAGAGTCTCAAAATATCGCATTGTTACAACAACGCCACGAGCGTTATTATGGCGCAGCATTGTCTATGAGCGAGCAATCTATAACGACTAGAAAATATTGGTGAAAATTAATGCTGCGCGGCTAGAGAGTTTTCCCTGCTTTTTTATACATGACAGGCTTTTCTCTCTCCCTCTTTCTTGCCACTCGCTATTATCCGACCATCATGTTCGGAACATGGAAAATTTCCCTTTTCTCTCACTCCCTCTTGTTTCCTCTTCTATTTTACCATGGGTGAACTATAATAGAAGCGGAGAACAAGCCACTGTATCAAACGCATCGTGTATAGGAATTGTTTCGGTAAAAAGCTCCGACCGAGAGAGACTGAATCTCCTCCGATTCTGTCATGGTACATAGCGATCATTGTTCACTATGACCGCTTATGTTCTGTAAGAGGACACGATATGCACCATGTCGTAGATTTATAATGCACTTTATGTAAATTACCTTCGCTTTTACGGACCTCAAAGTGTCACTCCAGCGGGCTGGCTGCCGATAGCACAGTTTTCAACGAAATTCGGAGTAGACTACAACTCTGCGAAAATGCAACATAGAGTGACTGTTTGTGATGACTAGTAATTTCCAATGCTGTGCAACCATCGATAATTACACGGGAAATTGGTACTAAGCTAACGAGCAGTATTTCTCTGTATGTTTAATACAGGTTTACCTAATTAAAAAATAATTCGTCAAGATACTTTTAATTTTAAAGATATATTTTTAGGACATTTATAATAAAAAAGTGCCTACAAAAGTGTCGAATATATGTATAAAAGCAAAATAAATTCAGAATTAAAATCGAAATAATTCTAATAAGACTAACATTATATATTATAGATATAAAACAATTGTTTTTACAGAGACAAAAATGATTTTACAGAGGCAGAAATGATTTTACATAAAAATTATAAATTATTCATATAAAAATGTAACTAAAAATGTAACTTTATGCAAATTATATAGATTACAACTTTGAATTTAAATATACAGAAGATGAAAATAATAAAGTGGAAGCTGTCATCTCTGCGAAAGTTATAAGTAGGCGAGAGTTAGTTTGAATTAGTCAAATGATAAATCATGGGATAATTACCAGAACCGCGAGGCCACAATTAGCATTTTTATTTTCTTCCAGACACGATAAACGTGCTTTGAGAAATATCAGAGTGGAAATGATATAATACATATATAATGATATGAACATATCGGACGGATTTGTCATAAGCTGCAGAGGGAGCTTAGTATCGCAACTAGACGTGAATTATAATGCGTGCAATTGTGTGATAATTGCATGTCAAAGCAAGCTTACTGATAAACATTGAACTCAAGATCCGATGCACATACCGAATTAATGTCAGATATTTCGCAATAATATGAAATATTGAATATGCGAGTTACTCTAAAATATAGATATATTAATTTTAGCTTAATTTAATGTAAAAAAAGCATAAATAAATATGAAATAAATGTATAAAAGATGTATTATATAAAAGTAAAAACATAATAATAAAATATAATAATAATAATAATAAAGATATAAGTTATTTAATGGAAATTTCTAATTCCCTCAATTGAAAGAATATATAATGGAACAAAATAACAATCATAATTTAAAAGAAATTATGGTTAAAATGTTTCTTAATTCATGTCTAATTGCAAGACAAATGCCATGTGTATCATACATCATGATATGTTCACAAATAATATATCATCTCTTCACTTCCTACATCGCTTACGATTCCACTTGATTTACCCGGTCAAATATGCGTCACGGCTAAGAAAACACCTCGATCACCGAGCTGTCGAAAATACCTTGAAGAAGAAAAAAAGAGTAAAGAAGAGTTGTGTTCCGTTCTCTTCACAAAACTTCCGAGGTTTACTGACACTTCCCAATGGCCGGCCGTCCCTATGGGTGCTAAATCAAACACCGTTCTCCGAAGAACAAGTGCCGACAAAGATTGACAACCTGCACTCCAGAGGCGAGTTACGGTCGAACCGGAAGCCGAGGGTGAAAATTTCTAGCGTGGCGTTGAATTGTAGAATTTATATATCCCCCGATTCAGCATTTCTTCCTCGGAGATACGAACGAACGGGTTTCCGTGAAAGTTTGGATCAACCAGTGTGCCTTTTCTCATTCGATCGAGTGCCAGAAAATCCCTTTTTGCGAACGCGCCCGTTAGTTCTCCGTCGTACTTCACAATTGACGACGAATTTCTGAGGGAATTCTTTCAATATCGCAGGTGCGGAAATTTCGTCTATTCTCTCTTCGTGATCATCGGAATCATTTCTCTTCTCTTCCTCTTCACGTCGTATATTTGTAATTTATTATGCGATCGTACATTTATGACTTATAATATTTGAACAATATCGTGATACATTATTACATTAACAAATATTGCTGTATAGAGAGGATGATTAAGTTAAATAACTACCTATATTTCATTGCTCGATTCTAAAAGAGGAATCATGAGTTTTAACATTTCGCGCAGATTTTAGATATTTGTATTTGTATATTGCGAATATAATATTTATTTAAATATTAATATAAAACGTGTATTACTCTTTCTAGTTTAATTTTTAATATTCAGTTAGTAATAATAATATTCAGATTTACAAACAGCGTGTACACGTGCAAAAACATTTTCATGTCGTGTTTTAAATATAATGATCCTAACTTTTACGATAATTGCCCCTATGTACACTTTAGAACTCAGATATATTTTCGTTCTATCGTATCGCGTCCTAAATCCAGATAACTAAACCCGAATTATACCTCCCCATTTAATACCTTCTCGCCGCGGAGCTTTTTTCGTTCGCTCATAGAGTCCCTGCTTTTCCGAGCTTAGTGATCCGATGCAAAAAAGATCGGCAGAAATCTTCATGTTACGTCATTGTCATAGAAACGGATCTTTGTAATTCAACAGACGTCTTTGATCCCGCCAAAGTGCTTCCGTCACCGACAAGCAGAGTCGATCGATCGCAAAAGAGAGAGAGAGAGAGAGAGAGAGAGAGAGAGAGAGAGAGAGAGAGAGAAAGCGAGAGAGAGAGAGAAAGATACTGCGAGAGACTTCACAATTTCGCATCACACGGACGCGTACATGGTGTCCCTGTCGAGCTGGGAATGATTACTCGTTTCGGCTGTCATTTAATTAACGGACGCTGCACGGCCTCGCGCTTTTAACGAAGACTGCGTTGCGCTCTTGATTAATTCCAATCCCGCGCTCGCGTGGCAACCCTTTGAAAACGAGTTAATAACTTTAACAAGCTCGCAGGTCCAGCCATAACAAACTTGATGTATCCGTCGATTTATTATATCACGGTCGCCAGTAATTTCTGACTATCGGGGTCAAAACAATTAGTGCTCTAAAGCTAATTAGGATTTTTACTGATGGATCATCGACTATTTCATTAGCGATCCTTAACTGAATACCCTTAGCGCTTGACAAATACTCCAGCAATCCGCATCTCTATGTGAGAATCAGCTCAGAACATATAATAAATGCATCGCTAATGTAGGCTCGACGCACGTCGCAGAAATATGAGAATCTGAAGAGTTATTATTTGATTTAACGCAAAGATTGCAACTTATTTTAATTTTGTACGCCGGTATATTACTGTGACTTTGTGCAATACAGTGCAACACTCATTTAATATAATATTACATTGCAAATATGTTGAATATGAAATCAAATCAAATATCTCGAATAAAGATCAAAGCTAGCAACGCTTTTTAATTGACGAGAAGTGCTTTGTAGAGCATTTTTGCAAACTTTGATGAGGGCATTTTTAATGTGAGTAAGCATATCCTTTTTTTTTATTGACTTTTCGTTGAGCAAATTTTTCTGAACATGGTTGAACAAACGCTACGTAATTATACCACAAAAAAACCGCCTTTACTCATATTATACTGGCACTCCCACCCATCAAGGGACTATTATCCGTTCATCGACCTACGAACGACAATTCAGGTAGGGCGATAATCCTCTACATGTCCGGCAGTACGCTGACCCTCACTACTTCCGATGCCATTCAATTGCGTACGTGTCTCATCGAGATAGCATTCGCATTAAGGCGGCTGCTCTACTAACTGTCACATTTAACTAGTCTTCATCATTACTATAGATCGTTTTCAAATTGCATCGATTTCTACTAATCAAAGAAGCTGCAGAATAATTAACAAACGATTGTCAAACGATATTCTATTCCGCTGCGGTTTTTACGGTCAATGCGATTTTTATGAAAGAATTGTCGTGCCACTGCTTTGTGGAACGCATCAAAGATTCATTTAATCGTAACTTTTTGTGTTTGTTACAGTATAGTTACGTATGTGTATTGTTGTATTGTCGAACGAATGTTACTGGATAAAGTTTAATTACTAGCAAAGCGTTTGTATTTCCAATTTCTAAAAATTTTTCTTTGTTATATATTAATTCTCCACGTGCATAAAAACATAAAGACAAGTGTAAAGAGTAAATAAAATTGAAAGAATAGATTACACCCGAAAAGTTGTTCGCTAAATTGTACTGTTAAATTTGAATCTACTAGCAATATAATAATCTTAACTTACTTCGGACATCGTTTGCAATAAAAGTTGCGTCGATATAATAAAATCGCAGCGCGGTTAATTAGAACAAACCGCCCGAGTTTCCAAGAGCGCGTAATTAACGCAAATCGGAACGCGCGCGTGTCTCAAATTCCACACAGCATTCTTGCCACCGGATCCGGCGCGTACCGGAAGCAAGCGCGCGATTACACTAGTGCCTCTGATGACCCAGTTCGCGTAGTAGAGGAGTAAATGCGAGCACTCCGATTACTCACCTCCGTCGCTCCGGCGTTCGCGTGACAATGGCGAGCAGGTGCAGGAGGACTCGGTTAATGCAAGGAGTGTCTTCCGCTAAAGAGTTTCGTTATCACGATGGTATCGAGTCCTTCGAACGTTAACCGCACGTACTTCCGCGATCTATCGGTGCTTCCGACAGGGTGATGATCCTCGCGACGGATCGCGCGCATTCGCTCGCGAGAGTCGAAGTGGGATAGCCACTTGTAGCGTCGGCGGATGACCGGGCGCGTAAACCAGACTGGCGGGTTGGCAAACAGGTGAGATGCCGTCGCGTGTACTTCTCTCTCTCTCCTTCTCTGTCCCTCTCCTACCCACTTTCACCAGTTGCACCCTCTCGGTCTCACCCCGGCGCATCTCACTCCTTCCCAGGTGGCACCCCCTCTTCTCACCGTGCGCCGTCTCACTTCCGCACGAAGTACAGGCTGTCTCGATCTCGCTCCGATTTTTGTCGCGCGTCTTACATCTCGCCTTCTCCAGAGGGAAGTTTCTTTCTTCATTTATCCCGCGTACATGCTTTTTCCCCTTTTGCATCGGCGCCGCTGTCCTTCTCGTGGCGCACCCCTGCTCTCGCGTCTGTCTCGTTTCCTCGAGGCAGCCTTGTCAGTAGTCGTCTCTCTTCCTTTCCCACGATTCTCCCTCTTCCGCTCGAGGAACGGCGTCACGCGTATTCCCCTCTTACCGATACACCCTTGCTGCTTCTCGTCACCCTCTCACTTACTCCCTAGTGCGCTCGCTCTCCCGTTTTTCCAGCGCAGCGCCTCCTTCCACGTTTCCAGATCCTCCTCCCGCCATCGGTGCTCCCTCTGGCCGTTCCACCCTCTTCAGCGACTCCCACCAACTTTATCTCGATGCCGCCCTACCCGTACGGGGGTGAGCTGCTCCCTACCCCCACAGAAGTACGAGCGGAGGTACTTGCGTGCGCAGCACGTCCATCGATCTATTTCAGCTCACCTACGTTCCTGCCAGGCCGGGCCTATACCTGCTGTGATGCCGCTTCTATATCCTGGGTGCGTTCACACTACACATTGCTACAGTGACGAAATGCTGAGGAAAGAAAGAGAAAGAAAGTAAGAAAGAAGGAAGGAAAAGAAGAAACGAGTGAGGTCGAACGAAACTTCAACAAAAGACCCAGAGACCTGAATTCGATTCTGGGTTACTAAGATCAGAGGAATTTCAGAAGATAGCGTGCTTGTTCTAATATTTAACAAGAAAGTGGATTTATTTGGAAACCAAGTGGTTGGATAAATCATGAGTGATCCCCTTATTTGTTATCCGCATTATTCACTTGTTCGTTTGATCAGTTGACTATTAATATTAATCGGTTTTTTGATTGTCCTATTTGTTCATCTCGGAATCATGATTTCTTGAAGTATATGATTATAGCGAATTGCAACGTATTGCTTACCTATGTGAACTTACGATGCGTGAAACTACTGAGAGGTGATACCGATGATCTGTATGTTAATTATATAATTTTATTTATGTAATTAATGAACTTTGTACGCATTGCAATACGAGATCTTGGTTATTCATTTCAGCTAAAAGGCTTTTCCATGACCCTGAAAAACTTGATCTTAACTTTAGGCGAGTTTTCTATGGCAAATCTAGAATCAAATCAAAATCAAAATATTCGTTTAGCGAGAAGGATTAGAGTCAAAGAGTAATAAAATGTCACAATTTAGATACTATATTTTTAACTAACATGAATGTTTTTTATATACACAAATAGTATTAAAAACAACTTGAAAGAAAGAGAATTGCTCGGTAAAGTTATTGTTTTCACACGAATTTCTCTGTTGTTTAAAATAAAAGCTGTGCTTGATTTTTTCTCTTTCATAACAAAATGAAGTTTGCATCAATACTGTGTGTCCAGTACATTCTGATGTGCATGTATGTATGCGTATGCGTGATGTATAAACAATGATTTTCAATTGAATAATATTCAATATTCATTATCAAATTATTATAATAATTGAGGAATGTTTGAACATCGTTTCTCAGGATAACGGTATTGGTATTATCGTAATATATTCGCATGGCTAGTATATGTAGAATACAGACGATAATTACGTTAGCATCGCACATGGAACGTGATTTCGGGTTAATATTGAGGCCGTTCTCTCACAAGGACTGTCTTCAAGCGCTGAAACAGCAACTCTACGTTATTTGCGTGATCGTAGTTTCCAAGGGGGAATTGCTTGGTAACACAAATGTCGCCGGTGTACTTCACAATTATTTGCGGTAGTCACGCACCAAGATATTAAACTTTATCACACGAAAATTTTTCCACAATTGCCTCCTACTTGAGATACGTCTCTTATTTATTCTTTAAAATCTCAAACAACATGTACATGCATAGGAATTTACAAATTTAGAAATTTTATATATAGTATATGTATATATATCTAAGGGAATCATTTAAAAATCTGAATAAGTTGTATACTATGTAAGTATGATATAAACATATATAAAATAAAAGAAACATTTTTGTCCATCTATTAAATATATATAAAACTTAAATTCCTTAAAAATTATATGCTTCATAACTTAGATAAATTTATTATACTTTTTCATAGATCTAATTATAATACATTAATAAAATTAATAGAAAGATATAAATAAGCTATAAGTGAATAAATACTATAGACTAGTCAAACAAATGTAAAATTTTTTTACGAATATTCGTATTTCCAAAGCTATATACAATGCATAAAGCATGCATTTTTATTTGTTGAGATTTTCTCTGACCCGCAAAATATTCTGTTAGATTCGCTGTGGGATTTGCGGTAGATATTAAATGCTTGAATGATTTGGTCGAACGTGTACACCTAGGCCAGTATGTTGAAATTGGTTTTACTTTTAGGAATTGAAAACACGATCTAAACTGGTAAGCATCGAGCGAGATTGGACTTGAAAATTATTTCTGATTTACACGCAATCAAAGTTATATACATTCTGATCGGCAGTTCAGACGAATGATCATATTTTCGAAGTAATGTTTTTCTGCTCTGCATAAAAAAAAGTATTCCTCATTTATTAACAGAATGTTTATTAACAGATTGTAGATAGTCCATCATGCGATAAAACACAATATCTTTACTTCTTTAGACTATCGTGTATTTTGTTTATTGATTATTATTTATGTTTACAATGCAATAAAGATTAAAATAATTAATTTGACACTTACTTTTATTCAAGAAATGTGATATTTTTCTTTAAAAATAGATCAAATAATTTATGTATCATGAAAAGACATAGATGTTCTAAAAGTAAAATATTTTGTGATTCTGCATTTCCAGTTCTTAATTAATATAATCAGTGTGCTGTTGTAAAAGTACGGGGTATGAAAATGCGTCTCGAAATCAAACTCTCGACAGCATAATTTTATGCTTTTGTGCACGCTACCGTATGCTTGTGAAATCGACGCACGCTAGTTAATAGAACCGTAGCTGGTCTCTAGGATGTGATAATGAAATCGGATTATCGATTTTGTTCCCGCAGCAAACAGTCGTATACACCGATGGCATTGATAAACGATGACTATGCGGGCTATGCATGCAAGATAATAACTATGCAACGTCTAATGAAAAATTTTCATTAACTATCTCGTCCGCGAAAGCCTAAAATCATCACAAAAGTATACATGTTATTATCATGTAATGTGTGATAATACTACTATATTATAATATAATTTAAGAGCTTCGTGTATGACATATCATCTCGTCAATTGTGTCGATAAAATCTTGATTTGCACAAAATACATGAGTTAATAAATTAACATATCTTTCCGTTGATTAATGACAGTTACAGATAAAAATTATGTTACTTATGTCATTACTTAGTTAATTAAAAATAAACGAATAACTCGTGACGAAAAATATAAAAAATATTCTGTGAATTAATTTATTCATTGTATTTTTAGAGCAAACAAATTTAGTACTTCTGTATCAGCAAAATATATAATGTTAAAGGCAAAAATTTTTAATGTAAAAATTTTTGTCTCGGTTTTGATTGAAAAAGAAAAAGCTGTGAATTTTTAAACGTGGCAATTTTCCTGTTTTTATATCAGCAAAAGAATACAAATTGTTCGACGTGCAACATAAGAGAATGTCACATCGCAAGCATCTTGAAATGCGGCTTTCCAACAATGACTTTCAAAGTAGCTGACACTGCAAAGTTCAATGTGCTACCTTCGAGTTGCTTTTAAACTTTTCCGTCATCTGTTTCAATATACGCGATATTAAAAATGTTCTATTCCATTTCTGTCATGTCACTGATATGTCACCACCAAATCACCACAAAACAATTTGTAACTTGCGTGAAAATTGAAACAATTGAAACAATTGTTAGCTGTAACTAAAATTGCTAAATAAATTATGGCTTTCCATTTAACTGAAAAAAGGAGACCAACACTTGTTTTCGGTACGGGCGACACATATTTTCTTACTATTTTTAATTGACCTCCAAATATCGATTGTTTCTATTTGAATTAGAATATTTCTCTCTTAGAGTGCACGAAATATTTCTTCCTCTTACCTTCGTCTTTTTCCTTCCTTCTCTCTCCTCCTTTCGCTCCTTTCGTGTTGAAAACGGTACTTCTGCAAGTCGCGACTGCATTTAAAAGGAATCTCGATCGTTAATATCGCGCGATCAAAGCCGCATGGCTTCCGGAAAATTTTCCTTCCACGTAATACCTTCCAGTCTTGCCAGAGCTCGAATTTCCAGGTCGAGAGATGCTCAACCATTAAGCTGAACGATTGTCGCACGACGGGGACGAATAAGAGCGCGGACGACACTCGTCGACAATTCGAAGGAATCCTCTCGCAATCTTTCTTGTCGACAATCCGTTTCGTTGCATCTCGCTTACGATGCTTTCCGCGCGCCGATATGATGTAGCATAAATTGCGAACTTATCATTGCCACAACTAAATTCGTGAAATTATCATGACAATTATCGATTAATCTAGACAGAGATTTGACAGAGTTTTGCTTGGACTGTTGAATAATACTTCCCAACTTGTGCGATAAGTAAGCTTTTCACAAGAATGAACACGTTTTAGAAGAATTCTGCGCATGGAATGGAAATATATTCGTTGCTTTTCAGATCTAGAAATATAACATTATGAATTATTACACGAACATACATGCGCTCATATATCTTTTTATACGTAAATTTTAAAGTTAAATCACGTATACTTACTTAAAAAGTAGGTATATATAATTCTCTATATGTATATATATATTTAGAAAATTATATGGATCTGAAAGTTTATAGATTTGCACAGATCTCGTAAATTACGAATAAAAAAATTCGCAAACTGACGTATCTACTCAATCACAATAATTGCAGTTTACTTTTAGTAATATAATATGTAACGAATGCACATAATCTCTGATGTTACAACAGAAGAAATGATTAAAATACGCAATGAACATTCAGTTATATTTTAAGCGCTGCACACTGCATAACGCGTGCAAATCTGGATAATCTGTTGAAAAACTAAAGTTTCTATATTGTAACGGTTACATGCCCTGTCCATTTACTCCACTTCATTCTGATTGTGTAGGTCGTATGTACTGCGTATCGGAACGGCAAATTACTTTTATCGGTATGTATGAAAATTTCGTAGAGCGCGCAATTTTCCAATTCCAGCCGGAATGCAGCTCTGACATTTTCCACAGTGCAACGTATGCGTCGCATTCTGTATAATACAGCCGCAGAAATTGCTAGTCTCCAATTTAACCACGCCAAGTTATCTCTGAATTAATGAATCTTTCGAAATAACGGGAGGATAAATTTTTCATTCCGATTTTCCGATTAAAATCAGAAACGTTCCAATTAATTATCGTTCGTCAATTTAAATAGTGCTCCGTAATGAAAGAACGTGTACTTGCGATACTCAACTGTATAACTGCATGATCGTTACTTTTGCACTAATTATACTCGTAGCACATTCATGTTTAATCACATTTTTTATAGCGTGATATTATTAGTTGTGTGCGTATATGTGTGAAGTTAACTTGTTACATATACATTATAATAATGTATATCTGTGTGTGTGTGTGTGTGTGTATGTATATGTATATATATATATATATATATATATATATATATAATTTATTAAACACCTTTATTCTTTTGTATATATAATAAATATATATAATATATGTAATAAATTCTCTTCTGGCGCGCGTTTCAGAATTTGCGTTTCATTCTGAAAACTCAGACTGTCATGGGAAGCCGTTTATTATCAGTTCAAATTTAATCTTCTAACAATACTGGTTTTAAATGAATGGAGTTATTTTAATTATATTGTTAAAATAATTAAAAAATATATATTATTCAACACGATTAAAAACATTTTTAACTCACTTTTTATATAGATCCTTACATTACCTTACATTAATTTTCACTATACAAAGATTATCGAATATTCGAAAAAATATGCTTTTCTAAATGATTATTTTAGTTATCTAGCTATTTAAATGTTGTTTTGTCTGTGAAATTATTGACAAGAGTTTAGTTTAAGTGGATATATTATATCATCGTGTATTTCAACAAAAGTAAAATTTTTGTACTGACATGTTATATTCCCCTTCTACGATCAATTGACCTCCATTATTTCATTTCACAGTTTCTCCGTCGTCCGTATTTCTCATAGCCCTCCTAAATACGTTTCCATGATCTTCTACACTTTTTCTTCGTTTTCGATGCCTCTCAGGCGAGCCGCGGAAATGTATTTTGTTGACAATTCGGCTCTATATTCGCAAGCGAATCACGAGTCAAAATAAAAATAAGAAAAAGATACTAAAAAGGAGACCAGAGACTATGAGGTAGTTTTGTGCTGTATATCGAAGCCGGAAATGAAACAAAGTCCAACTTCCTTTCCATTTGAGACTGTTTCGATGTTATTCTGAGATTTTCTGAAAGGAAAGTTTGTTTAAGTGCAAATTTAAAATATATCTAATTATTATATTTAATCATAAAAATAATAATATAAAATAATAGGTCTGAATTATTTATATTCTCGTAAATAGAGAAATGTGCTATCACAGAAACCTGTTTCCTTAAACTCGATAGAGTCGATTGATTAAAATCCGAGTACTTTATCGATTTCGGAATATCGAAATCGCAAAAAGTGTATAAATTACGTTGCTTTGCGTTGATATACTACTTGCACACTACTGTCGATTTACTCGCTTCTCACCCGAGGCTGATGCGAGATTAGATTCGATGCAACAATGGTGCATTGTCGATGCAACGGCATAGAGGAAACTTGGGCGGAGAGTTAAATTGGACTAAATCTCTAATGAAGCTAGTATCGACAAGCTCGAGCGGATTACTTTCACCGTTAATAATAAACCACTATAAAGTCTGAAGTGTATGTTTATAGGTGTATACAAGAAGTGCATTACGTGCTGCATGAACGGCGCATCAATCATCATCCGTGCTTTTTATGATTACGATACTTCTGCAACTGGATGGAATGTAAACTATATTGTGTTTCTTCTGCAAAAGCATTTCCGTTTGAAATAAATTGTTATTGCAACGTCGCCATAGTTTGCATGAAAGATGATGGATATGTGGTTTCTGTGGGTGTGTTTCCACGCACGTGACACTAAAAATACGTAAACCGCTGATGAAACAAATTGTCATGAAAAAACAAGGTTTGGAGAGAATCCTGGTTTTAGTTTAGTTTAATTTGCTCGTAGTGTTTCTCCGGTTTTCTGCAAACAATAACTATTCTTTGATTAGTTAGAATTTACGCGTTAATTAACCAGAATGACTTTTGTTGATGTAGTTCACTCAGCAACATACATGATTGTCTATGATCATCGACTAACTGACGTGATAAACAAGGTTCTATCAGTATTAATAGCTGGTGTCGTAGTTGGCCGTAAAGTTCGTTAGCGTCCACTTGATATATCGCGCAATGGTATAATATTATTGAACTCATTCGATACAATCCGAAAGTGTACATCCTACTTTGGCAAACGGTATTTGTTAATGATTTGAATTACCTGCAAATTTTAATGAATAACAAATGGCAAATTTGAAATTGTATTGCGTGTCATATAAATAGTTTATAATTATGCAGTTTTACTCGCATACATGTTAGAAAAATTGTGAAAACATTTTATAGAAGATATATTTTAAAATCAATACATGAAAAATTTTCAGTTTGGAAATTGTTAACTACTTTTATTAGATTTCAAATTTTAATGATATTAATGTACAATATGTTCGTGAAATGTATGTCAAAATGATAAAATTCCAAATTTCCATGTTATAAAGAAATGCTGAAGTATAAAGGTCTTTTGAACCAAAAATAAACATACAAAGAAGTCCCTATACATATCTATAAACCGTTAACAGATACTCGTTGTATGTCCATTTCTTTTTACCTTCATTCACGCGGAAAAAATTCCTACGAGGGATCCGACACGACGGGTCAGCTAAAATGGAAAATATCACGGAGGTGAAGGATATCAAGGGAAAATGAAAGTGAAAAATTCTTGGGGGAGGAGGAGTGCGATTTAGGGACAAGCGGCGGGAAGAAATGGACGGTACGATGTTAGCATAAATTTTAGGACACACGTGAACACGTGAGTGAGTTAAGCCGCGGTGGATCGTGGCTCAGCTCGAGGGAATGAATACGAAAAAGGGTTGTTCTTGTCATGCGCGCGCCTTTAGAAGGAAGAACATCAGGTAATCCCTTCAACCGACGTTCCTACGATATCCTATCGAGATATCGAGCGGACGCACGACGGTGACGAGAGATTCTTAAGGGATCTTTTAAGGGAAAATCCGGCCGTCTTGTAATCACGCGCGAAAGCTTGCGACCCTCGCATCACTTTCGCACGACGGGCTCTATTTTCTCTGTTCTCCTAAGAATTGGAAGGGTGGCGCGTTAATCCGATTGCTATCGATTCTGACGCAGTGAATCAGTCGGAGCTGAGATATTTTATGATTTTTCTCTCAAGCTACCGGCAACATACTCCTCCGCAGACGCGTGCTTCGTTTGTGATATCTCATGTGCGCATTGTGAGTTCTAAAATCATTTTATCTTCATTATGTATTCTCACGCTGCTTCGCACCATCGTTCTCTATTAATATATAATGCATGGAAATACTTTGTGCCGAACGGAATTGTGCATTTTATGTGTGAAATACGTAGTGTGTGACGTAGTGAGTATGGATACGAATTGTGTCTTTGGTGCTTGTAGTCTCCGAAGATTCATGTAGAATTTTCTGTAGAATTTAGAACGGATAGAATCCTTCACATACAATTTTTCATTCTCATTTACACATATTTATCATATATTTTTTAATAATAAAATGTAGTTAAAGAATTGGAAATGAATTAAAAGTATATAGTTCACATGTAATTTAATATACAACTTTAGAAAGTCGTATAAAAAGATGCAATTCGTTTCTCCCTTAGAACTTTTAATCTTTGTTTGAGAGAGATAGAGGGAGAGAAAGGAACTTCTTTTCTTATTCTTTTCCCAATTAATAATGTAAAGAAAATATTTGTTAAGATATTCATCTCAAAGTTTGATGCAAAACAACATGAACAGATTCTCCAATTCCTTAGCTGAACTATTCAGCTGCTCTGATCACGTGTGAATAATTCTTCACGATAAATGAATTCCAAATGGAATAATGCAATATAGCGGATACGCGCGATCTCTCAGTCGGTCGACTATATGTCGACGGGAGCATGTTGCTGCTAATGCAATATTTACGTGGTTGCCTATTCCAATTAGGGAGATGAACTGTTATAATTACTTCATCCTTCATGTCAGCAGGAAATATAGGGCAGAAATACCTACGGAAGCCGAAATATGATAGTTTCATGAGGCATAGCATTTGTCAGAGAATGCGAGCATTTTAGTCGAAATATTCTAAAATTTGGATATTTATCGGTGTACCAATTAATTTTGGTCTAATCATACGTATCTCACAAATTTAACTAATTCCATTGATTTCATGAACTTTATGTTTAAATGTTTCGGAAAAATCTTATTTTCAAAGTTTAAAAATATATATAATTCTGGTTTGTTATTCATTAAATAATTATCATATAAAATAATTACCAATAAATAATATATCCAATAAATCTCATTGTGTGCTTCGAAGCCGAATAGTACTCGCGCATTATGAACTCTGCAATCAAGTGTCCGCATTAGTGGAATTTCTCAGACTGCAATACTGGAATACAGGCGATTAAAGAATTTAAACTATTCAAATAACGAAGTTATGAAACTGACGCAATAATAACGATCGCATTTATAACAACCCTTCTGCGACTCTGTATTTCATGCTGGCCATTACGTTTGTCGAGAACACATTATCGTCATCTACGAGCTGTCGAACACACCAGTTAAATGAATGATGCACCTCTAAGTAAAACTCATATTTTTTTGAAGTAATAACTTTGTAAATGTAAGAGACGCGCAAAGAAAAATGCAAATACAAAAAGATTAAAGGGTGGTTTGTTCCAAGAAATTTATCTAGAATTTCAAATGTAACTAATTTCAACTTTAATCAATTACAACTGAAAATGCTTAATGGCCGTTCGAAAATGATCAAAAATTGGAAGGAAAATAAATTAAATATTTTTAACGCATCTAAGTTAGCCGAACACTTTTTTCGTCCATTTATCGAGAACCTTTTCGACTTTGCGCTTGCTTCTTCTCACTGAAAGGTATATAAAAAGAATTTTTCAGAGCTTCAAAACGCGTAGAATGCACGATAAGTTTGATGGTGAACGGGATTGCGGCAGAAATGAAATAAAAATATTCGAAGGAATGTACATTTTAGAAGAATTTCGTTCTCCGATGCGAATGCAACTCTCTGTTCCGCTTCGATTTCTACTTCGATGGACGAAAATTCCTTCATCCACATCTCATGATTTCGAATATATGCAACTGTAACTCTCCAGCTAAATCCTGTAAAGCAGTTCCTTGTTTCTGGTGATTTAATAATACGATATTAATCTGCGGGTTGAATTTGAGATTGCATATCCCACGAGTATCGTCTATGTAAGAAACGATTACGTAAGGAATTTACCAATTTGCACTCAAGCGTTGCAAACCATTAGCAACATGTCAAGCTACTTATTTAACTATGCTCCGTTTCCCCTACGAAACATCAGCGTACGAAATAATGTAAAACGTTTCACGATAGAAACGCGGAAAGCCGTTATAAATATCATGAGGAGTAACTGCGACTTTAAGAAGCGCGATAACTAAGAGTTGTTGCTTATCGTGCCTAACAGCTCGGTTATTTTTCCTCTGGAATCCTTTAATAACATTTCCAGATAAATCACTCATTATGCAGCCTCATTAAGCTACAGGTATATGCTCGATAAAATTGTCTTCACATTGCTTTCACTTAAAAGATGTAACGTTTATTTACGATATATCCAGATAAGATGTAACTGTTGCATATAAGATCATACTCGATCTTAATCGATCGTAATCGATTTTTATTCGATTATTATCGAAATTTATGTTTCGATTTTACATTTCTCTCACGTGATCTATAAAAGTTTCTTTCAAAAGCTGCATCGAATCCTCGTGGGTTAAGTAAACTTGCAAAACCTAGTGAAGTATTATTTTTGATTACGATATTTTGACTACGATATTTTGCCAGATCCTGGGACCGTTTCTTTTTTATTTATCTCTACCCTCGAGCGAAATCTTATTTTCATCGAATGAAATTCCGCGGAAACGCTTCCACCCTCCCTCCTGTCGTCGTGTGCTCAGCCTGGACGTCAGCCGGTGTCTTCTCTTCCTTCAATTTTTCGCGTTCGTCTTTTTTTCCACCCGCCACGCCATTTTTGCGGCACGAAAGCACCGCGTCCATTAAAAAAGCTCGTTGCGATGAACGCGCGGTCGTGCTTTTAAGGCTAATTATTGCACAAATAATGTGAAAGTAAGGGCAACAAATTTCATTAACATTCCGCGACGAGATCGTTCGATGTTTTCGACGCCGCGAAAGCTCAGTCTACCATGCCTACGCCAGCTCGCTTTTCCGATCGACTGATACGTCAAGAGAAAGTATTTTGATGAACAAATACGGCATTCCGGAACTCTTCAAATGTGCATCCGACCAAAAATTAAAATATATTATTTTCCAAGAAAGTTTCTACATTTTTTTATCAAACATAATTTAAATATATTTTTACGTTTATAAGTAGAATTGTCAAAGTGTTATAAATTCAAATAAATAACTTGATTGAAATCATTGCAAAAGATGATTATTAATTATAGTTACATAATATCATAAAAGTTAATTAAAGTGCAATCGAATGTTGTTTGATAATTCTTTTGTAAGAGAAATTGTTACAAAAATGCCAGGACATAGCGTAATAAATAAATCAAATCATTACATCATAATAAATCAAATGGCATAATGCATTACAATATGCATTTAATCACAATAAATATAATGTGCAGAAGAAACTGACTTCACAATGTGCATTCCTTTCCTCCCCTGTCCATCAAGACCATAATATACGTGCATGAACGCATATCCGGTATATTTGCTGATGATATGTCGAAATTCTTGATGGTTGCGCACGGTCAATATCAACCAACATAGCTCGCAGAATGTATGTACACTTGCAATGAAGCAGGGGAAAACAGTGGAAATTCGCATCCCTCATCATGTTGGCCGCGTGGCTAACATGACCAGAAAGGAAGACAAGGCCGAGGGATCGTGGCGCGACGGGTTCTATGGAGAGGAAGAGTAGCGCGTGGATATACGTTGCATATCGGAAATCGATGCGTGTGTCGGCCTGTTGCCACATTGCATACGCATTTGTCCGATTTCATGAATGTATGTATTGCGAGGTGCGTCGCACCTCTTTTTGTCGCGCATGACCTGCAACTCGGCGCGTGACAACGGCCGCGCGGCGATTTATCGCCACTGTTCTCGCCGTGATTGAGGTCCTTTTATTAACCATTTCATGCCACGTCTCAACGTGCTTGATGCCAGGTTTCATTGAACGTTCACCGAGAAATTTGTCTCTTGAAAAATTTCTGTCGCAGCTACATATATATATGTATATCGATGCACTTGCATCGGATCTCGATATTTCAAGTCGCCTCCGTGCATGCTTCTTTTGCAGTAACAGGAGCTCGCAAAGCAGAGTATGAGAAATATATGTAATATTACACAGATATTTGTGTAATATTAGTATCATAAAAATAGAGAAAATTAAAGAGTCGATAGAAAAATTTCATCTGGTTAATATTATTAATGTTAATGTTACTAAATACAGATATTTAATTTATCATTAATATATGTTAATGGTACATTAGTTTTATCTGTATTTTCGATCCTTTACTATAATTACTGCATATGTAAAGTTCTATTCAAATTAAGTAATATCATTTGAACGATCTCAATGCAATAGTAACTGTATCCATCAACGTACGCTCGATAGATTATTAATAGGCGTCGAATATTGAATTTCTGATTAAACGCATCTAGCTAAGCAAGGTATTATATCTCCTTAATATCTTTGAGAAGATTATCGTAAGTCATGGAGAAAGCAAACAATCTATATTGCGACAAGTATTACATCTTCTCTATCACACATAAAAAATGTAATTTGTTATTACGTACTTATATGTCAAATGCCGAATTATTTCATCAGATTTGCATTGCACTTAATAATCAATTTTTCATTTTTAATAATTCATAAATAATTTGATTTATGAGACACAAATGGGATCTTCATTAATTAAACGCAAATTGCCTATTGATTAATATGAGTAATACCATATATTAATGCCGAAATATCCGAAATGAGATTTTCCATTAACGTATGCCATTTTGTAACATTTAACTTACATGTCTATCAAGTATGATACATGATACAGGCGGAACACGCGATCAAAATCATTGCTTCATGGTCAAATTAATGATGTGATCATAAACTAATTTGTATTCAAGCTACTCCCTTGGTTCCTGTTATACGGAAAGTTTGACCTCTCCCGAGGCCGCAAAACCGATCATCTCTCATAAATATAATAAAAGAGAGGAAGATGTGTCTTTGCATCATAGCAAAAAAATGTTAAAAACAGCAATTATATAGAAGAGAATTGAATCGTTTTGCCAAGTAGCCTCTACAATCGCATTGACAAAAAATTCTATAGATATTATTTTTCATTTTGCTTCAACATTTTAAGACATTTAATTCAAGATATTTCTTAAGATATTTAATTTAAAAATGGTGTAAAAAAAGAAATGGATCTCTTTGATCCATCGCATCCACGTTGTATCTCGTTAGGAAGTAGCTGTTTAAACCGCTGAAAGACAGCATTCCAGCTCCAGGAGTAACGAGATCTCGCTGTAACTGATATGCCTTTATCGCTACTCGGACAATGTAGAATTGTCTCACCTGTTAACTGGGTTACGTTTAATTACCAGATGCATTTGTGACGCACCCCTAAGCGCGGTGACCTAGTTGAGAAGCAGTTTCAAAGCGGCTGTCCTTCCTTAATTAATGCCATTATAAGCACGCATTTTTCAGTCTTAAAATATTATTTCATTCTGAAGTAATGCTGAAAGACATATCTCGATAAGCAGAGACGGGTCGCAATGCAAAAGGGATGCGCATCAAAATGTTAAGAGAGCTCTTCACAAAGGGATGTTCCATCATGGACAACTGTATGTTGCGTTTTCACAAGTTTGTTCCTGGAATTCGATAAAAGTGTACTTAGGAAATGATAGATCATCTACTGAAATAAAAAATTATATCTAGAAAAAAATCCTCGAATAATATTTTAATATATTCATTAATGTTTATTATATTAATTATAATATTAATTTCTTTTTTGTACAATTCGTTTTTCTTTCGACTTTTTGCGCAATGAATATTTACTTCATTAATATTGCAAGGAATTCGAAGCTATACAAATATGGAAAATATAAAATATTCCGCGTAATAAAACACTCTTTCTAAAATTTTATGTTAACATCGTTAGTGGCTACCTTTTTTTGTATTATATTGACAATATTGCAAGAAATTGGAAGTTATATAAAAATAGGAAAATTATAGAATATTCGCGTAATAAAGCGCTCTCTTTAAAATTATACTTTAACAAATTATTAGTGGCTATTATTGTTTTGTATTATGTCGACAAGAGCTTAAAATTGCTTTGTACTTTATAAATAACTTTTTGTTGAATACTTCAGTTTCGATAATAAAGAAAAGAACGGAAGAAGCCTTAAATAATACAACAAATTTTGAAATAAATTTCGTAAGGCAAAAAGGGACTGGGCTTTTTCAATTTTATTGTGTATTACGGATGGATTTTTAAAATGATTAAATTTGCAGATGGCAGAAAGAAACGAAAATGATTGCATTTTTCTTTATATACAGGGTGGGGCAGTTAAGGTGTTACAGACTTATATCTCGAAAACGAAGCATTTTAGAGAAAAATGTTTCAGACAAAAGTTGCAGGGTTGGAAGGGGGCCACTCAGTGGAGGTAACAGATTGGTCATTCGTGGTCATTTTCAAGGTCATTTAAAGGTCAAGTCCAATTTTTTAAACAGAAACCCATACTTTTTATTGCATATTCTGATTCTCCGTCGAAAAGTAAGTAACTTTTGTTGGAAACATTTTTTTTTAAATGCCCTCCTCATCCCGAAAACACAGGTTCAACCTTTGGTGGACCAATGATAATAACTCGCTTTATAACAGACACTGAAGTTTTTTTTTTAGTATTTTACTGTTTACCGTCAGCATTAGCGTTACCCAGTGTGCACCACGTGGAGGTTGCTGATCGGATTTGCACACCTTGTGGCCCTGAAAAAGGCCGGTTGCTTCGCTTTACACTAATCCATGAGATGTTCAAAATGTCCTCCAGCATTTTCTAAACATAATATACTTCTTCTTCTGAAATTACGTACTGCTTCTTAGTGTAAAGCAGAGCAATCGGCCCTTTTCAGGGCCACAAGGTGTGCAAATCCGATCAGCAACCTCCACGTGGTGCACACTGGGTAACGCTAATGCTGACGGTAAACAGTAAAATACTAAAAAAAAAACTTCAGTGTCTGTTATAAAGCGAGTTATTATCATTAGTCCACCAAAGGTTGAACCTGTGTTTTCGGGATGAGGAGGGCATTTAAAAAAAAATGTTTCCAACAAAAGTTACTTACTTTTCGACGGAGAATCAGAATATGCAATAAAAAGTATGGGTTTCTGTTTAAAAAATTGGACTTGACCTTTAAATGACCTTGAAAATGATCACGAATGACCAATCTGTTACCTCCACTGAGTGGCCCCCTTCCAACCCTGCAACTTTTGTCTGAAACATTTTTCTCTAAAATGCTTCGTTTTCGAGATATAAGTCTGTAACACCTTAACTGCCCCACCCTGTATACATACAGTAGACTCCCCATTAACCGGTCTTTATGGAATCAGACCTTAGGCCGAATAAACGAATGGCTGATTAATCCGAAAAAGCATACAAAATAGTATTTATAGGTTCAAATCAAATTAAAAAAATATGTATATATATGTTGTATATAAATATTTATTAAACATTTATTTATTTAGTTTAAAAAAATCAGTAACTTTTATTTTTTAATTTCAATTTTGAAGCAAAATCACGCCACTTTTTCACGAAGATAATATCAATGATAGATAAATTGTTTCCGCTATATCTCATCGCAGTTTCAAGAGTTTTCTTTCTTTCCGAGTGACTTATTTTTTTATAATCGTCATCTCCGCTCATAGTTTCTGAGTTCTCTTGTTCTTCTTCCGCCATTTCTTGAATAACTACTTCAATTATTTCATGAATGTACACGAAGCGACTACGATCCAAAAGGCACAGATAACAACTACTAACTGAAGTGCAAACTTGAGGGCTTTCAAAACTATGATTAGTAGTGCTTTTATTTAACTTTACTTTACTATTTTACTTACTTTACGAAGTAATGCGTTGTCTCTAAATACAGTGCACTGTACTTTTTCTTAGAATTGGCAACGAAAGCGAGACCAGATAAGAGGGAGTCTATTTGTTATACTTATTATAAATTATAAATATATATTATAATTAATATATATTTAAATCTATAGTATCTATAGTACCTAAATTAAATCTATAGTACATACCTAAATCTGTATAATATTTAAATCTAAAACGCGCTGCGAAACAAACGGTTGATTTACAAAAATCTCTAGATTACCGGCATGCCCGCTCTCCCTCCGTCTTCCCGCTGCCGGAACGCACGCTCGCACCATCCAGCGGCATTCTACCTGTATTACGTAGGGAACTTGATACTTTGGCGTATCTCCACTGCACTTTCCGTATCGCCACATGCGTTTCCGCTTCGACTCCGCTTGTCGCGTCGTGGCGATTGTTGACAGTCGCCGTTGTGATACAAATTGGGTTCTGCTACTTGCGTCTTGGTCGTGCCTTTGTGTCTTGGCAGTCTCGGACATCTCGTACCTCGTATCCATTCCAGTGCCGTTTCACCTGAGCGACTTCCTCAGCGACAACTCGAACTGCATCCTCGCAGGCGGATCACAGCCGAGAAAATGAGGTACTTTGTTATTGAAAGCTGATCAGATCCGCATCACTTGTCTCCTCGTGCTGCTTTCTCGTGCGCGCTCTTCCCAGTGGCTTTGTCATCGTTACCATCGTTGTCATCGTCGCTGAAAATTTTATCGCGACACTTGGTCGTCGTTAAGAGTACGTGACAGTCGGCGCGACAGGCTGCTCGTCCGGAGGCGGGAACGAGAACGTACGCTCGCATTGCTCGCATCTTTCTGCCGCCATTTTCGCCCGCGCTCGTTCTGCTCGCTCGCGACCACCCATCTGCACTTCGCGCGCCTCATCATTGCGTTTCTAAATTCGGAATTCGGAAATCGGAGCGGAAATCACGGGGAATTTCGCCATCGTGAGCTCCAACGGCTCAGTGTCATCTGTTCCCCGTTGATGACGAGGCGCGTTTCAGCGTGCGTGTGCGTTTGTACCAATGTTGCTCCTCTGATGCTCACCCTGGGCGGAAATTGTGTCATGGTCAATCGTCCGTCGGCGTGCGAACGTGTCGACGTTGACGCGCGAGCGTTACGAAGAATCGAAAATGGCTGAAAATTTGTATCAATGTACGTGGCTCCTGCGCGGCTGCACGGTTCCTCGGTTGCATCTGACGTTTGATGACTATTTCTTGTATTCAGGTCAGGTTAGAGTGAGTCGGATTAGGTTAGGCTGTATTTATACGAATGTAAGGGCTCAGACACAATGAGAGGAATAAGAAATAAAATAAAATAATTAAATTGCTCGAAATTTAACTGATGAACGCAGCACGGCTTTTCATTGGTCAAAATTTAATTCCCTATTTTTTTATTCCTTACGTTCTATTCTGTACTCCTTATTCTCGTTGTGTCTCATTGTGTCTGGGCCCTAATGCAAATACTGCAATAAAATAAATTCTGCAAGATGTTGCGTGGATAAGAGATATTGAGTTTCTCGAATAATTACTCATCGTAATTTCCCTGTTTGCAGCGGTAGATCGCAGACGACAACAATGAACGGGAAGAGGCCCTCCTCGATACCTTCCAGACATCAGCCAGAAACTGTGGCGCAGCACTTTGATTTGATCAAGTATATCTACGATTGTAAGTACGCGTAATCATCAGTTCATAAAATTTGTTCAAACCACATTTCGCCAAAGAGAATTCGTTTTACATTCGTTTTGCATTGTTTCAGCATGGAATTCTGTATCTAGAGAGCTAGATATGTGTCACAATCAGCCACACAGTAATTCGTCCAGTCACAGAAACGGAGCATCAGTTGCTTACTACCAAGAACCTGAGCCAAATCCACTAAAGGGTGAATATCTTTGCAGCACCTTGTTAATTAACGTCAGAAGATGCTTATAATAATTATTGATTGAATTTCTTTGTGTTTCTTTTTGTGTAGATTTCGAGCCTTTCGATCTGGAAGCATGGTGGGGACGACGTATTGTACAGAGTATTACTAGGAATACGAATTCCTAGTGCCAGGCCCAACAGGTTGATTACAATCGATCGTTCTCAAACAGACACAAGAAACAGAAGAGATAAATTGGGAATTGACGAAACCGTTCTTTAATCCTACTTTATAGTAAGATTCGTTGTACACTTAAGAATAACGAAAAATAATAGCTTAGGTGAATGTACGTACGTATGTTTGGAGGACGACTTTTCAACTTTTTGATAAGAAAAAGGAAAGCTGATGAACAGTAACACGAAAAAAAGATAGCGCGACGAATTCGGAGAAAGGCATGTCATTACATTCCTGTTTTTATCTTTGATTGCATTTTACTGAGATTCACGTTCTCTTGATCTTTTTAAAAAAACGTGCTTTTAAACAGGGATCAGGAATGAAAGAATTTTCTCCTGCATCTATTGCTAATAATAATAATAATATTGTTTTTAAAGTCGAAAGATCGAAGAGAGAGAGAGAGAGAGAGAGAGAAACGGAGAAAGAGAGAGATAAATAATTAAGAGATTAATAATTAAGAGAATTATAGTGCATGTCAAGTTATTTATTTTAGCCGTTATCCGAGATGATACAAGTAATGTGGTAACATAATTTATTATGATATCGAATTTCCACTGTTATTTAAAGAGTAACTCAATAATGTAATTGTAAGTTTTTTTATCTCCCTGACAGAGAATTGAGCTGAAACGAGGTTTGCGAGCTCAACGGTGCACAAAGCATTTTAAGATGCTCAAGCTTGTTTGATAAAACGTCGCATAAGATACTAGAGAAATTATACCTTTCTAGAGAGTTTACACATAACTGTACTTTTTTAAGTGTTGCATTTCACATTTTCAACAAGAATTGTCTCGCTCACGCGTCCATAAAGTGACCGCACCTTAGTTAACTTAGCAAAACGTAAAGCGTTAAAAGTGTTCTCCACTTGTCCACTCGTGGGAGATTTTACAGACCATGCGAAAACCGCACTGCACTCGGAGTTGGTCGTAAAATAGCAAAATAGCGATTCTAGACACACACATGTATACTTATCATGTATACTTACTATACATATATGTATTTATGTATATGTATATCTATACGTGTATAGTTATCATGTAAGTTAATCAGATAATGTTTCTAATGACACAACAATAACACATTGTCTTTCTACATACGTGTGATTTCAGTTTCTTTCAATTTCCCCATTTCCACCCTCCCAGCTGCTTTTCAAACCGAGCAACTACGAGCGAGATGCTACCATTTCGTGCGTTGAACGCTTAAAACTATTGACATTAAAGTGATAGTCGAGTGCCGGGCAAATCATTAGTCATTAATAACCTCCAGATGATAAAATGAATAATTATATAATTAATTATATTAATAAAATCAATAATTACGCGAGTAGAGTAACCAAGTTCACTTACCGCACGCCATTAATTATTGCAACTGCGATCGACGGTTCTATCGACACTCATCGATGAATTACATTCCTCAAAGAATCCATCCGAGTCGCTTGGAAGAAGAGATCCATCGCGAAAACGCATCGTCAGTATCTCGCACGACGGACTCCGATGGTCGACTATCGGACTATCGAACGTATGCGCGATCGATTTTTACCGGCAAATAACGCGAAAAAAACTCCGGCCTCCTCCCCAGACACCGATGTTCTAAATCTAAATAATATTCGCAATTTATGCATATTCGATGATGCACATTTCCGAGAAGCACTCGGTATTCGCTAGTGTCTCCTCGGTATGGCAATCATCATCGGCTCCGGTTATGCCGCGCCGTCATTCCGTCACATTCCGTCACGCGAATAGCTGTCGTATCAGCGACGCGCCCGAAGAACGTAACTCTCCCGGGAATTTCATATGCGCTGTCGTTGCACGAGCCTGACCCAGTGCGTCGAATATCGCACGTCACCTCGAACATCGAATCCATCGGAAAGTTATTTCGGCCGAGCGGACGCGTCTCTTTTAATGCGCGCATCGCGCGCACAAATGGCCATTAAAAGCGACGAACGAAGCATCAGTGATCATAATGAACGAATCAATCGACTCGCGTAACTCGTAATTTGATGATGATAGTCCATCTGGCTACGCTGTAATACGCGCGCGTACGTGGTAGCGGTAATTGGTCGATGCCGCGCGCATGCGCGCTAATTACGATAGTAGCGGCGCGACAGTTGCAATCCGCGGCGCGCCACTCGTTCGTAAGCGCGTCCGTTCCGTAAGTGCTCAGCATTTTTCGCATTATTTGCCGGTAGAAAATCGATCGCGCATACTTGGACTATCGGAACCGTCGTGCGAGACACTGACGATGCGTTTTCGCGACGGATCTCTCCTTCCAAGCGACTCGGATGGATTCTTTGAGGAATGCAATTCCTGCATCGATGAGTGCCGATAGAACCGCATCGTCGCAGTTGCAATAATGGCGCGCGGTAAGTGAACTCGGTTATTCAACTCGTGCAATTATTTTATTATTTAATCATTATTTACCGGTAGGAAATCGATCTCGCATACTTGGACTATCGGAACCGTCGTGCGAGACACTGACGATGCGTTTTCGCGATGGACTTCTTCTTCCAAGCGACTCGGATGGATTCTTTGAGGAATGCAATTCCGGCATCGACGAGTGCCGATAGAACCGAACCGTCGCAGTTGCAAAATGGCGCGCGGTAAGTGAACGCGGTTACTCACGTAATTATTTTATCATTTAGAGATTATTTCGAGATTATTCGTGATTAATTATGTGCCTGGCACTCGACTATCACTTTTCTATCAATAGTTTTAAGCTTTCAACACACGAAATGGTAGCGTCTCGTTTGTATAGTTGCTCGGTTGAAAAGCAACTCAAATATGCAAAGTAGGCAATTTCGATAATTTGTTAACGGTTAATGTTAATTTATTTATGCAACTACAAACGAAAGTACTAGAGAGCATTACTGACAATATTATTGTACAAACGATTCCGAATAAATATATATAACATATCATTGAAATTTAGCTTATAGTCGGGTGCAATCATTTTGTTTAAAATACTATAACTATTTTCGCGTTAAGTTACAAAAGACATTAATTTTACTACAAACGAAATGCTGACATTTTGTGCGTTCAAAATTTAATTTATTAAAACTGGGATGTCAAATTCACATAAGTTGGCTAATTACTTCATCATTTACGATAATTTGGCGTGCATATTTGGCGAGATATTGCTTGAATTCATGATACGTTGCAATCTATTTATAATATTCCATGTATAACAATAGGGTTTCATCACTTTCATATCGCCATCTTCGATAGATACTTCGAAATCAAATAGAGAACATGTGATTATCCTTCATTTTTATCATTAAAAATCATTACTGTCCGTAAAAAGGTTCCTTACGTGCATTATGCGAAACATTACTCATACGTATATATGAATGCGTATATGCGAAAGTATATGTAAAAGTAAACGTATACGTGTGTATAAAACTTACGAAGAGGTCTCCTTACTATCATTTTATGTCAAATGTTAAAGCTGCTTTCATCTAAAAGCGCTACTCTTTTTATGATTATGTATCCGAAGCTCTTGGGATATCTCTTACGTATCGCAAAGTGAAATCTAAGAGAAAGGTAAAAATTAGATATATATATTATATAATTAGTATTTAATTGTGGCAAAAACTTTTCAAAGGACCCCGCACTAAACCCCGTGAAATTTGACCTCGGCGAAAATGGCTGAATTTGAAATATGTTGTACCTTTTGGGTCACTGAACAAATGTTTCCTCAGGCAAAATCTCAAAAAATGGACAGTTTCGTCGTTTCAACCCTTCAAAGCCTGAGGTCAGACCAGC
Source organism: Ooceraea biroi (assembly GCF_003672135.1). NCBI lineage: Eukaryota > Metazoa > Arthropoda > Insecta > Hymenoptera > Formicidae > Ooceraea > Ooceraea biroi. Next base: position 9,308,152 of record NC_039506.1, read on the forward strand.
AAAGATATCACTTTCGGATCAATGCGGTTACCATTATAAGGGAACAATATGAATTTTTAGTTAACAAAATAGTTAAAGAATAATTTGTTTATGTTACAGTATTGTTTAAACAATTTGAAAATGTCATTGTTTACAAGAACTGATTGCTGATGTAAATTCTGTGGGAAAAATCATAACAGCGTTTTCCTATATAACGCATTATTTGTTTTAAAATAAGCAATAAACAAATGGCTAATAGTGCAACCTATTCCAGTAGCCTGACCCTTAGTTATGAAAAAACAAGTACTGTGAAACAGAAACAATGATATTGAGTGTTTTTATTACACCTGCGATTAGCCTATATTATAGTTACCGGAGTCTACCACGTGAAGGTTGCAGTGTGATTTTAGACTCCTTTGGGGTGCTTTTTGTACGTGAGTCCCCTTGCCTCTCACCGCTCATCTATTCACCTAGTTCTATAGCATCATTTGGATTGATAGGCTGCGCTCTATTAGATGCATCCAAAATGTTATATAGTAGAGACGTAGCAGGATATAAAACATTTGGTTCATGACGTGCGTATCCAAGAAACCATAATACACTGGCAACGTGAGCACACGAGCCAATACTCCTAGCACCTGTTTTACAGGTACAGTAGTATCCATGAATAATGTTGTCATGAATATCATTATCGTGTTCATTCTCTTCAATGCTGTCGTATGCTATCCATAACTGATATTTTGCAGCATTGCGAAATCTAGAGTATAGTCTGACTTATAAAACCAGGTTCGTCAATGAGTTCATCTAATTGAAACTCTTCTTGTCCGTCTCGTTGAATCTTATCCTGTATGTAAGAAGGTGCCAAGTGAACTTGATATACACCTACCGTCAGGTCTCGCAGATGTTCTAAGGTAAGGCGAGGAAAGTTAGGCACCTGATGTTGGTTAAGTTTTTTCCATCGTCCATTTCTGCTACGAAGATTGTCCGCTTCCACTCGCGCTTGCACAATATTAACAGTTTGGGATTGCTCTAACATTGCTCTCGCTAGTTGCACATTGGCCCTTTCCATATGGATGGGAGGGTGATATCTGTTTATTATCGCTCCAGCAATTCGATAAAAGTCACCAAGATTATGTATATGCGGTACATTAATTACTTGAGAGAAGAATTTAAACATAGACTTTATGTGACCGTTTCTTGCTTCAACTAACCATCTTGTTTTTGTGATTAAACGGGATTCATTTGCTTCTTCTATTGATAGTTGACTCTGCCCCCGTTGAAGAAGAGCTGGCATTTTAACATGAATGCCTATGCGTTCAAGCCATGGCGTAGCATCGCGATATCCTCGGTCTACTATAAAAATATCACTATCTTGAAACCATTCTTTGATAGACTCAACATCCCTTTCATACTCATTGCGCAGCATTGCAGCATCGTTATTTCGGGAATCCGAAAAGTAGGAACCTTGAATCGCAAGGATATATCCGTCTGGAGCAACAACCAAAGCAGGTTTCACTAAGTGTCGGCCTTTGTGAACACAATAAGATTGCCGCAAAACTCGAAAGTTACTACTCTTAGGAATATACGAGTAAGTACCATCAATGTAAGCGATAGCTCTAGGTACATTCGGCTCTGGATTATACAGTGCGTTAGAAAATTCCGTAACGTGCCTAGCTATGTAGTTTTCTCTCGTAATAGCCTGAAATCCAATATTGCTAGGTACAAATCGTTGCATTAAAGATTTTCTGACTGTACCTATGGCCAGACTTACAGCCTGTCTACTCGAATAATTGAATATTACCTTCAGAAATTCATCTGATAGCCCTTGTCGTAACTTACACAAAAAGGTCAGCAAATCTTTCTTAGTTACATATCTGTAGCCTCCAGTTTGAGGTACTCGATCACAAAATGTAAACAGCTCGCGAAATTGTTCCTTTATTATAGGAGTAATGGATTTAAATTCGTTGTCTGAAAAACAATTCTCATCCTCATACCTCTCTTGGTTATTAGCCATAGTTCTCAGTTGCTGCAAAAATATTTGCAACTCTTGTCCTCGTATAACATAAGGTCTATTAATAGACTGTAAGCCGGGGAGTAAAACTTGCAACAAAAATCCATTTTCATCCAAGTGGTGCGCGCAACATCTTACGTGAGGAGGCACATAAATGTCTGTAAGAACAAAGACTTTAACTCTACATTGGATAGATAGTATATGTGTATTATGGTCTACGTGACATAACACAAGAATTATTTCTTATTTGTTTCAAAAGGTTCAACCTTAAGCAAGCAGGATCGCGTAGAATAGCTGCTATTTCATCAAGAACTGAACGATTACAATTTATACAGATTCTAGTGATATTTGTAACAGCAAGTGGTGGATGATTATTTTCGTCACGTCTACGGATAGCAATGTCTCGTTTGTTTGCATTACCGTCATCATCTATTCGCGCCATTTGCGCTGGACCAAATGCTACGTTACATATGTAACATGGCATTCGATTTCTGAAAGCCATAATGATAAAATATAATAGCAGTATACGATAAATTATTTTTTTACAAATTCGTTCGATCACAATTCCAGGTCTTGGCACATATATGTATACAGGGTGTCCCGGGTTTTAACCGACAAACTGCGGGAGCATATTCTACTAGTGGAAATAAGAAAAAATTCTTATATCGAGTTTGCTTAGAAATGCTTTATTACAAAGTTATAAACCAATATTGAAAAGAAATATCAGATAAGTAACAACGGAACATAGTGTAGAATTTGGAAGGTCGAAGATGTTTATGTTATGTGTATTCACATGTATTCATGTTCACTATGTTGAAACGATTCAATATGATTGTTACTTTCACAACAGTAGCTGTTAGATTTCAATCGTCGTGTGAACTAGCAATTACTATCAGAATGCCAAAAGTGTTTTCAAATGAGGAATACACTGATATTCATTTCGTGTATGGGCTCATAATAATCCACATACTACCAGACAAAGAAACTTTCAACACGAATTTCGATGTAATATTTGGATGGGTATGCTTCATGACCGGCTTATTGGTCCGTTCTTTTTACCTGACCGATTGAACGGAGAATCTTTTCGAAGATTCCTATCAAACGATTTACCAATTTTGATGGAAAATGTGCCACTGCAGTTTCGCCAAAACAGCTGGATACAGTTAGACGGTTGTCCATCGCACTATGCTAGACAAGTTAGAAACTGGTTAGATGAACATTATGCTCATAGGTGGATTGGTCGAGGAGGACCAGTTTTCTGGCCTCCAAGATCACCCGATTTAACGCCTCTTGATTTTTATTTATGGGGAACTTTAAAAAATAAAGTTTACAGTACAGAAGTAATCTCGCTTGAAGATTTAAAGCAACGAATTACTAATTCAGTTACTGAGATGCAACAGAATTTTCAGGAATGTCGTACTGTAACAAATTCTGTACTACGTCGATGTCTAGCTTGTATCGATGTGCAAGGACATTTTGAAATGCGTCACTAAATCATTGCGTACATAATTTTTATTTTTGTGAAAAAATCCGTTGTTACTTATCTCATGTTTCTTTTCAATATTGGTTTATAACTTTGTAATAAAGCATTTCTAAGCAAACTCGATATAAGAATTTTTTCTTATTTCCACTAGTAGAATATGCTCCCGCAGTTTGTCGGTTAAAACCCGGGACACCCTGTATATATACACGCGCAATTAAAATATATAGCATATACAGAGACCGGATTGCGGTGCCATTTACCTCATTCTATGCGCGCGCTAGCGGGAAGCGGCGTGAGAAGCAGTATCGTTTACGTCGCGACGGTCCAGCGGTATAACGAAGCCAAATTTGAGCCGCGGCCCCGCGGGTCGCTCAGCGCTCGGCTGCCTTCGGGTAGTAGACGAGAGCCGACATATAAACTTGCTGTCTCCGTCGTGTGATTATCGTGACAAATTATTCTTTGACTATTTTGTTAACTAAAAATTCTTATTGTTCCCTTATAATGGTAACCGCATTGATCCGAAAGTGATATCTTTGCTGGTCTGACCTCAGGCTTTGAAGGGTTGAAACGACGAAACTGTCCATTTTTTGAGATTTTGCCTGAGGATACATTTGTTCAGTGACCCAAAAGGTACAACATATTTCAAATTCAGCCATTTTCGCCGAGGTCAAATTTCACGGGGTTTAGTGCGGGGTCTTTATAATTACTGGAATAGATAAATGCAATATAAAATGTCTTACAGTTTATAGAAGCAACGTATTCTGATAAATATTCTTTAAAATTGTCTGTCTGCAATTTAAACACAGCCAAATCAATTATGAAAATTTTGAAAGAAAAAATGATATTTAATATTATTATTGTACATTATTACATTGTAGATTATTACGTGATTTAGAAATGTAATTAAGACAATTTGAAAGTCGTTTTAAATAAATTCTTGACATTTTCTAAAGTAGATACAATTTATATTTTATAATCTTATAGGAAATATTTAAAAAAGACGTTATTATTATAATAAAAAGTATGCACTATTAGGTATATCTGTAACTTTATCGTCAAATTGCCATTTTTAAGTGTGTATTAGACATACACTAATATTTGCATTGAGATGCATGATTATACATATATATTCATCGATCCTTGACTTCGCGGAGGAACTTAGTCACAACGATGTCGCATGACTAAACTTTCTTATTGAAATCGCTAGGGTATTGTGCAATTGCATCTTGCCAATCGCGACATTTCCGCTACGGGTTTGTTCGACGCAAGCTCAGCGTGAAAGCTCCGAAATGGAAACTTGGGGACGCAGACACGGCATGTGTGCGAGCTGTGTATGCGAGTCCGTTCTTTTCTACCGAATTGCAACCGGAGATTATATCGATTTGATCGAATTTCACACGATCCGAAGAAAGTAACCGTACCATGGTGTACCCAATATTTCGTATACTTTTTATTTTCCTCTTTGTAACGGCGAGAGAGTGTGAAATGTCCTTTTACAACAGAAAATGAGAAATAATATTTTAAAACTCGTTTCTGAAGCAAGAAATACTTTGCACAAATCGACCTTGTATCATTAGAGTATCGAGATATTGTTTGCATAAAACTTTTTGATAATTTCTCATTCCGGAATAACGGAATTTTATATGAATAGCGACATATGAATACTAGAGAAGAAATAAGAATTTGTTTATTCAAGTCCTTCATAAAACCTTTTTAATATTTTTTACTTGTCCTTTTAAGCTATTAGAATTGTAATTTATTTTGTTCTGATTCAGAATAATATAACTAAAAATTTGCAGATATAAAATGATAATTAAAATTATGTCCAGTCATTACTGCTCCGATTTTCTCTTTTATCATTGTAAACTATTTCTTTTTAAGGAAACACGCTATTTTTTTATCTTACATGGTATTTTCATTTATTTATTAATTTAGTTATTTAATTTACTATATTTTATTTTATTAATTTTGTTATCAAAAATAAAGAATTTTTTGACATGTCAAATTCTTTCTCTTGAGCATTTTGTATTTTATTTTGCTTGATTAAAAGAATTAAAAATCTTTAAAAGAAGTAAAATTTTCTCATTCATATGATTACTTTTGTAATCGTAAGACTAATAATGTTCATCAAGAGAGGGATTAATGCGTTTATGCAACAGTTGTTTCCAAAAAATAAGCAGCAGCAACGAAGAGAAAAGTATATAATAATTTAATGTTCTTCGACACATTTTAAGTACTGCAGCTTATTCTTTTTTATACTTTATTTTTGTTCGAGCACTCGATGCAATAAAGGCCGCGACAAAACGAAGGAAGCTTAAGTCGTGATAATCTCGAGCTCGTAAAACTTTCGCATTAACTTAAGGATATTCGCTTGAGCGTATTTTCTTTGCTGTTCGCGATAAAACCATTAGAGGCGCATCTACGATAAAAAAATCTATGGATGTTGTCACGAAGTTGAGGGATGAACAATAAGTTTCCGTGGTTTTCTCTTCTTATCGAGATATATGTCTATTCCACTGACATGGAAATTTATTCAAAGATAATTTCGTACTTTTTACGGAAGTCTGTGACGTAAAAGATTAATAGCGGTCGAGAAAAAGTGTCAATACATGAACAGCTTTTGTAATTGATAAAAGGAAAAAAATTTAAAGTTTCCAATTTTGTGATACAATTAAATAACAATAAGAGAAACCGTTTTGGTTTTTGGCAAGAAACATTATTATACTCATATATCTCAAATATTCTTGTTATCGAAAAATACTCTACATATCTATATTTCTACACATATATATATATATATATATATATATATATATATATATACTGTATATTTCTATATATGTATATGATCTTTCATTAGTCATGATCGTGGAATTGCTTGCAATATCGCCGTAACGTTCGCATCATCTTCGACGAAATCATGGATTTTATCGAACGCCTGTCAAAGGCAAACGGGATATTAAACATGACGGCGTCTCGTTGACGCAGTGTTACACTTTATTCTTCCATCCATCCGTTTTATGCATCATATGCCGAGATTTTATCTGAAAAGTTATGACCACACAACTTGGTCCTACGACCCTTTATTTCAAGTTTAGCCCTAACATTTTGTCAATCAAACTCATACTCTCCTTTATCCTCTATCTTATCGTTCTCGAACGTAAAGAAAGCTTTAAAAAAACGAGCTCGCGATTTCGATATTTGATAGCCCCTCGTGCGATACTCTATTCGAATGATGGAGAAATATGACGGGCAGAATGTTATTGATCAATGTCGTCAATGATACTTGAGAATTTTCGTCATGGTCAACCGATATAAATAATGGAGGATAATGGAAATGATCCTCGGGGATGACATAACAGGGGTTTGATTCTGTCCGAAATAGTGATTCGATGCCGGCATAGTTACAATTCGCGCTCATTTGTTTGAAAATGAAATGTTTTCTCAAAGGTTGCTGCATTGCGCGGGATGAAATGTCGACGAAAACGTACGTCAGTCGATCGAATACATATTAATCAGAGGATTTCCTTTGATCTAGTATTGCATGCAACGTATTGCGCTCCAAGTTTATTCGCCCGAAGTTGGGCTATCGCGCGATGTCGGTCAGTAGAAAGGATCAATGGAAATTCTCCTAATTTTATTGTTTCCCGATCGGTGAGATCAGGCAGACGCAACGTGAGTGTAGCTTGCTAGATGTGAATATTAGTGTCGATGCACGATTGGCGATGTATATGCATACGTGCAGAATTGTTTGGTTTATGATAGAGACTCGTGTTTGGTGTTTGCGTGTTCGGTAACGCGTGTTTCTGACATTGGTAATATTCCGCGCAACTTTACAAGTCGACACTCCTTGCGGCGTGTTTCAACACATTTGCAATTGCGTCAAGCTTCAATACATCGTTATCGAGCCGATTTACATTGGCGGTAATTCCCGCGTTTCGCGTTATTTTACTCGTTCACGTATGCGATCTGTATATACGGTTGTAGCATTTTGCACTGCTGGCGAGAACTGCTCGACGATAACGTTTGCGAATGTGCGACTAACATTGTTGGACGGTGCGATGGAAATGTTGTGACGCCGCGTATGGGAACTTGCGGATCGATAGCGCAAAATGGGCCGCAACGTAGCTGCCTTTTGTTTGAGGAACTTTTGCACTCGAAAGTAGACGATGTTCTCAGTTGGACATCGCTGCAGAGAGGCAGCGCTGACGCTCTGCTCACTCACAATTAAACATGATATTCTATTTATGCAAAAAAGTAATTACCTTTTTAATTTAATTTTGTTTTTAATTAATATTTTTAATTGTAATTTTATTATTTTTGATAAGAATAATTTTTATTATTATATGTGATATGATATGATGGAAAACGAGGCTATTGCAAGGGTCAATTTTCCGGTTATGTATCCTATAACTTTTGCAGAGTAATTTTAATTATTAATAATTCTTTTTCACTTGCAAAAATTATTACATACTAAATACTAACATATTTTTTGATGGCAAAAAGCTAGAAAATTAAACAAAAAAACGTTAAAAAAGTATACGAAATATAAAACTTTATATCGAGCATTGCGCTACATGAAGCGTCAATTCAAGTTAAGCCAATTACAATAAATCAGCGCGTGAGGTGAATTTACCTTTGTGAGCCGATCGTAAAACGCGTCGTACCGCCTTTTTATCACGTTGGGAAGTTAATTGGGTTGTTTGAACCTGCGCGCAGATAACCACGATCGCTCAACTGACATCCACCGTTAATTTGCGTACTTTTTTGTAGCTACCCCTATCATGTGTTTGCACTTGCACATACAGATTTACAATTGCGTTTAAACGTGGATATCTGAAAGCACAGCGGTAAATGACACTGTTAATAGATCAAATTGCCCGTCACGTATCGAGTTAAATGATTAATATTGTGATTTCGTCATTGTATGTTGAACAAACTTTATCGCGAATTCGCGCATTGCTCAATGAGTTCGATGGAAGTTACTGCACGAAATTATTTCAGAAATTATAATTGCAAAATATTTGGTGTCGTAAATCCAAAATGTATTTACGCACATCGATTTACTCTCCAGCGTTACGGAATATCCTGCAATAAATTTTCACCCACGATAAACGCCAAGACGAAGTTGGATTTATAACGCTTGATATGCCTTCTCGATATATTACTCGTTTTTCTGAGTTACGTTACATAAAATCCCCTGCAAAGAATTAATATGACTTTTGATATATATTTTTTAAATTTCTTATATATAACTTGCTTATATTATTTAACAAAGTTAATATTCAATACACATACACATAAAGTCAAAACAGCGTATATATTAAGTTTTAAAGTTTCCTTTGAGTTAAAAAAAATTTGTTATATAACTACAATATTTTACTAAAATGGAATCTTAAAAAGGAGCAAGGAAAATAAGATCTATTATTTTTTAACAAAACTCTGTTAATAATTTTTATTACATTAAAGAATATTAGTATCATTTCAGTAAAAATGAATAATAATGAATGATTAATTCAAGCATTTAGTTTAAAAAAGTAGTAAAGAGTACTGTTAGAATATTTAGTGAAAGTTTTAACATTTTATATAAATAATATGTTTCCGTTATAGGAATAATCGTACATTATAGATTAAAATTACATTTTTATGTTTATTGTGATTTAATATGAGTTTTATGATTGTAACTTATATAAAATAAAATATACGTGCGAGAAGAGGATTAATAACGTATACGTAACATACATGTTTATAACATGTTTCCAATAGAATAAATAAATTAATATAATAAATAAATTAAATAGATGTTGATTTAATTCAATTGCATCATTGACGAACCATTAATTATCAATAGAAACAATTACTTTGAAATCTCACCTTTGGAGGTGTATAAAGCGAAACTAAATTAAACGTCAGTAAAATAAGTTGGTTGATTTAATAATTTACTATTAAAATATCTGTTAATTAGTTGCCTAAAGCATTACAACTTGATTATTTATACATATTATTGACTTACAAATGTATATACAACGTATTTTTATTAGAATTATAAAAAGCTGTAATTATCTTTATAATTTATTGTATAATAATTTTAATATAACAAAAGTAGAGGTTTTCATATATTTATTCAAAAGGATTTGTCAAAATACGAAAAAGTTTCGTAAATTATAAGATAGAGTTAATACATGTTAATGCATACAGCTTAAAATATACGTATCAATCTTGTTTGGGTAAATTCTTCCTAATAGTGATTAATTATTGACCTATTATTAATTTATTCCCTCATTAACCCAAGTTGACTATTATTGATAATATAATTTAACTCATTATGTAATAAATCATTATAGTTGCGATTATTACTGACAATTAATGTATGTTTTTAGCATAATAATAATTTACAATTAGTGCTTGTGTGACGCTTGTTGTGATGCTACTTCATGTGTGCGTAACATTAGTGTATTAATATATTGGGTTGACTGGATTATTAATATATTCGATAATCAATATATTGAGTTAAAATTAAGAATTTTATTAATATTAAGAATTTATAAATATTAAGAATTAATACAAAGTTTTGAATTTTTCTTAAAAAATCCGCTCGGACTTTCCGGTAACTCAAAATGTTATATTAAGAATTAATACAAAAAAAGGATTTTGTGTTTAAATTTTATTAAAAAAGTCCGTACTAATCTTAATATTAATGTCAAGATCCGTACATGTGTATTCAATCTATGATTTATCTAGAACTTTGAAAATAAAATATACTCTTCAGGTAACGTATAGTGCTCAGAATATTTCGTCTATCTCTATTTTGAGTAACTATTATTATGCATGATGCGTTATATTGTTAACTCACATGAATAATAAATTAATTCTACAGCACGAACGTGACAGTCCACGATTCGAATTGTGTAATCCTTAGTTGTAATGATCATTACGCATCGGAAGTGGTATCGCGAGTACATGCAAATAATTCGAATGTACCTGTACGTATCCTAGCAGCTCCTTCGTTGCACTAGTGGTAGAGATTACGCTTGCATGACGCATCCACGGCTTATCTCAGTTGCAGTAAATTAATTCGTTGACATTGCACCGTGATGCATACACATCAGAGCTGACTGTAAACTAAATTAAGCTTGGCTTGAAATACGTCAGGTGAATTGCAAAAAGGAACGCGCAGAATAAATGGGAAAAAATGGATTTTATACAAAATATAGTGAATAGTCCGAGCGGATGATCATCCAGTTCGGCGAATGACGGATAAGTCGGAGTTCAGTATTTTTGATACGACATTAAAATGGACATAAACCTATATAGTCAGTTTCCCCAAGCCTGGTGAGGTAGGTACGTCGCGACCACATGGAGCCAACGGTTTAGAAATAATCCGCGAAAATCTGCTGTTAAATTGCAAAATTAAATTTTAAGCTGTGGGATGGGGTTGGAAGCGAGGTAAATATAAATCCAATAAACATGAACACACAAAAAGCTATTAAGGTATAGCAACCATCTGAAATACCACCAATGCGGCCCTTTACTATTTGCGGATTATGATACGCGGTCCCGCAGGTCCGCTAATTTGTATGGAAATTTCCAGCCGTCACCGCGAGTAAAATACGCGTGGCATAGTTATCCAGCGTTACAATATCAAATTACCCGCTTCGTGTGACGTTGAATTTGCTGTCGCCAGCACAATGATTGTGTCTGCGTTGTACGCGACAGTGCGCACAAATATGCGATTTAAACGTAGTTTATCAATCATTGACCGTTTCTACATAGTACCAATCGAAATATCGATTATGTTTACTCGACGTTTGCTCGATCTGCATCTCATACATTCATCTGGCAAAAATTGTCATACTATCACATTTGTTATTTTTAAATTTTTTCAATTTCACAAGAAGCTTTATGAGAGAGCACATCAATACCTATTATATAAAATCATTCGTACGCGAATTGGAAATGTTCTACTTTTTGGTATGTAAAAGTCTATATTGCATTTGATTTTATATATTAAATTTTACTAAAATTATTTTTGTTTTTGGAGAGAATTTGACGGTAGAATAAAATACTTTATTGTTGATCATTAATCATGAATCATTATCATTATTCATATTATTATTTTTCGATATTATATTCAGTATTATTTCAAACGTGATACTAAAAGTAAATTCAAATAAATTATTTAAAAGCCTGCCGTGATAAAATGAAATAACAAATATCAGACACTTGAGTAAACTTGATTTTTTTATCGGATACTATTTTTCATGCTATGTGGAGAAAATTGGCCGTATTTGTGAAACTTTCTTGAAGCTTTCGAAAAGTGTGGCATAGTGAATAATGGCGAGAAAAGTATCCAGAGACGTGCTTAAAACTTTTGGATAAAGCGGCGACTCTCGACAAATTCTAACATTAGCTGTCAATCTTTGTCCTCAATGTTATATTACGTTGTTAAAATCCTTGTAATGAAATAGTAGTATTTGAGTATTTATTTACAACGTCTGAGATTTTTATAACGCGTACGTGATTTTCTTATAATTTATTCCCAAGAGGAACAGGAAAAGAACTTATTTTGAATCCGGCTTTGTTATGTGATGTGAACAAGAATTAATATGTTTATGCTTGAGTATGAATTAATTATGTTTGTAGGTAAACAGTAAATGGCATACTGTGACACTGTATTTAATTAGTTTAGCGTTAAATTAGCGGAGTGCACAGGTTACAGACAGAACCGTAATTTCTTGATTAAAGGTCTGAAAGAAAATCTCGGTCTTGCTCAACTTTACCCTGACATAACTAATCACATTTATCTTTTACTTTATAGAAACTGTATTGAGTGAGAGATCAAAGAGAGTGCTTGGAATATTTGCTAATTAAAACTGTAATACTCTTTTACAAAGAACTATAAAGATATAAAGAAAACAGAGAAATATTCTTGATTGATAATATCAGCTAATGCAAAGAAATCGCAAAACCATTTTAAACATCTTAAATAGCTTATAATATAAAATAATTGTTATAAGATTTATTGTTTACAGCCAAATTATCATCCAACGGAATCATATCATCTGCTTTTTCGTTCTATCTATCTATCGAACTCTATTCCTCTCTTAAAAATTCTCGTTTGCATATTAAGTACATATTAGTTAAGTGCATATTATATGTTCTTATTAAAGATATACAAATACTTACGAATTCGCGTGGAAATAAACGTTCGCAGTTGCAGTGAGCCGACTATACCGTTCGCAAAGCTGCTTTATCAGACGAGCATTGTGCTCACCGAACAAACGGGACCTTTAAAGAAGCCATTGCGAGTAGTGCAAAGTAATTCGCGTGAAACAGATTGTCGCAACTTTGCTGTCGCATCGACTGCCGCGAATTCCTGTTGGTCGCTGTTGCAAACGGGAAACAATTACAGTCTTGCAGGAAGAAGTTCAGTTATCCTCAGAAGTCGAGCGAATTGCAGCATTCTCGAGATAACATCGTCCCTTGTTACATCAAAGGTTCTCTACGAGAGTACAACGCCATAGGCGACATATGTTTGCATAGTACATTTGAAAAATATATGCCAAAAGGAAACTCTGGGATACATTGCACGCATGTTTTCTACGTTTTGAAAATGTACAAAATTACAGAATTATAAAGTTACAAAATTATTATTAAAATATTTGTTATTAATAATAATATTATTATTATTAATATTATAGTATAATAATAATTAATATTATTATTATTAATATTGTATGTGGTAATAATATTAATAATATTAAATATAGAACATATTTAAGTATATTATTTTATGTTACATATTGTACTGATGCATGTATTAATGATATACCATTTTGCTTATCAAGAGACACGGTAGTGTCTCGCACCAAGTATATGCGCAGCGAGACCGACCGTGTACTGTTACGCGACGCGACGTTTTTAGAGACGCTTAGATTATCGGTTAATATTATATCACATGTAATCTATAGTATCTATACTTTACAACTACGAAACTGTTTTCACACTTGGAAACTAAACTTCATATTAATTAATATATTTCTACTAAAAAATTTAATTAAATTATTATAATAACTAATTTTCGCACATTCTAAACAAAAGAGTATGTATATGATTTAGGGGGGTCCTCTTATTTTGAAAGAAATAAAACATTTAATGTAACGAACCGGTTACAAATTATAATAATGAAATCGCGCGATTTTTTTCTACATAATAATTTATACATTTATAAATCCACTAACTGCGCTAATTATGTATTAATCTAATTGATCTACGGTGCCAAAATCATATCACATTGCGTTCCGTATTCAACTACAATTACGCCACAAAGTTTGCCGGAACTTGCTGGCGGCGCGCCGGAGATCAAGCCTCACAATCAGATTCGTGTCGGAGCTTGCAGCAAATAACGAGCACCAGATTGAGCTCATGGGAAGATCGACTGGTGTTAATTGACACGAATTTAGCAGATAACACGTGAATAGCATGGCGGGATCAAGTAAAATCGAACTAGCAAGTCTCGAAGCGTTTTCCCACGCTGAAAAAGGTGAAAATAGACGCAACAAATAAAACGGGAAGTTATTAATGGGAATCGACGTAAAAGTATCTTTCTAAGGGTGAGACAGAGCTTCTCGCAAGGGAACGTGAGTCGAAATTGAAAGCGCGAAGTGGGTCGCGAGGCAGAGCAGCTCTTTTCGAACTCTACAAGTTCTCCAACCTCTGATATATTGGATTACAAAATTTCCCGTTCACTTTTTCCAAAATTGATTAGGGTAATAAAAGTAATTGATTGCTGCAGTTCACCAAGATATAAATATGGTAGTTTCTTAATGTATATTGCGAAATTATAAGCAGTATTAGCGTACGTGCCTATCGTTCAATTAAGATATATTTTAGAGTTTTAAAAGTTGTATGATGTTGCTACTGTAAAATACGAAAAAGTATTATATTATGTTATTTCCGAAATATTTGGGAATATTTAATAATTCTAATCTACATTTTTCCATGACGAGTAATACAAATGAGTCGAAAACGAAGTGAACGTAGTATAAACGCAATATCTCGTACAATAACTCTGCATCAATGTGAAATGCGATCATCGAATGATAAACGATTTCGTTTTTGTCTTCACGAATCACGTTCTCGATCGGCGGTCATAATTTAGTATAAAAAACCGACGGGAACGTATGAAGCCGAATTCGCGTCTCCGAGCGTTTTTGTATACACTATACAGTGATGTAGCAAAAACCGAACGCAATCGCGAAAGACGAAGGTAACGAGGATTTACTTGGCGCTCGATATTTCGATCCGTTCGATGTATTTCCGGCCGATCCCACTGACCACGATTGGATTTTGCCGGAATCCCCACGACGAGTCGAATATCCGTTTGTTCGAGGTATCCTCCACAGTTTCCAATTTCAACTTCTCCCTCTCTCACCTTTTCCTCCTTTCTCGGGCGCGACGGGAAATGCATGCTCGATCTACCGACTAATCGAGATTAATGAGCATTATAGACGCCTGGCACACGTTCGCTTATCGGTGTACATGGTCTCATCTTTCGACATGCTGAAAATCCACGCAACCATCATCGGAGCTGACGTTAATTAATCTCTTTTCTCCGCAGAAGAACGCAGGTTCGCGTTTGGGAAAATAGCATGCCAACGTCACATTGTTTTTCTCCAAGGCGTTGTTGAAAGCACAAGGGATGCAAAGAAGACGACAATGCTTCTCTTTATAGATTTTGCATCATGTTGCACAGTACGAAGCAATGATGCTTTGAGCTACATAGACATGATGAAATCAATGTGCCATTTTTAGATCGTTCAGCATTATTTAGGATTCAAGCTTAAAATGTAGTCGCGTAAAGGAAAAACAGTGTAATGATAAAATTATACTTTAAGATATTAATGCAGCTTAATCTGTCTTAAATGTGTAAACAGTTTCGTTATACAATATATTAATTGCATACAATAGTCCATAAATAGATGATTAATACATGAAATAATTAATAGATTAATAGTATATAAAGTAAAATAAAGTAAAATTGGAAACATTAATTTATATATATATATATATATATATATATATATATACAGTGTGAGGCACCTAAAACAGGCCACCTGAATATCTCGGCTGTTATTGGTGATAGAAAAAAATGTGTCATACTAGGGTGGCTCTTATTTTCAAAGTTTGAATTTTCTTTGCGCTACCCCCCAGTTTGGTTCCATTTTATGAAAATATAATCTGTGTAAAATTTCAGTTCAATCGGATAAAGGGAAAATCAAAAATTGTCTTAGTATTTAAATAATCTAAAGATTAAATAATTTCCTTAAACTCTAAATTACATAACAACTCGCTGAAATACATATATGTACAAATGTAGTTAAACTTATTCTATGCTTAATTCTAATGTCACACGCATACACACACATGCACGCATTCACAAGAGAGAAAGAAAGAGAATGAGGCAATTAACATAATGATTCGGTTTAGCAGCGCCAAGTATTTTGAAAAAAACACTTATTTGTATTAATAAATATATTTCTATGTATTAAAATATTTATTCGTATAAAAATATCTGCTTAATATTATTATGTCCTTTATTTTTTAATATCAAAGGCTAGTATTCATAGTCCGTTCTTATTTCCAGACGATCTGAAGTAATGTCTTAAGATGCTAATACGACTGTGTGATTGGTTTCAAATATCTTATGATTGTACTTAAGATGGTCTTAAATCAGAATCAACAATGATCTATAATACATAAATTGAATTTATTATACTATACTAACTGGAGTAGCTTGATTCGTGACATTACTTTTTCTCGGAAATCGTTAGTCGTACGAGAAAAAGTGGTAGATGATAACATGTGCAATTTTTAATAGATCTACAACTTTTGTATAATACTTTTTTGCATATAATTAATATTTCGCAAGATAAACAAATAAAATTGATTTTTTCTGTGATTTTATGATTTTTTCGATTTTCAAGGTCCCAGGGGCACCCTTTCCCTTTATCCGATTGAGCTGAAATTTTACACAGATTATTTTTTTATAAAATGGAACCAAACTGGGGGATAACGCGAAAAAAAATCCCCAAAAAATTTTCACCAAGAGTAAATAAGAGCCACCCTAGTATCAGACCAAACTTGTATGGTTTCGAGGGACACATAATTTGTTCTAAATAGTTTTTTATTAGGTGGATGCGTAGAGGTCATATGAAGGTCAACTTCGTTTTTTTAAATGGTATGATATGTTGTTTTACGTACCATCTAGTAGAGCGTTTGAAGACGCGCACATTGATCTACGAGTCAAAATCATTTAAGGTCACTGAAGGCCAACTGCAAGGGAAAATAATTTACTTTATATTGCCTAGAGTTCTCTGCTATTAAAAATATTGTAAATTCAGAAATGAAAAAGTTCTAGCTGTTAGAAATTTTTTCTTTTTCCGCGAAGTTCTGAGTTGTTGTTATCATTATTTTTATATTGCCTAGAGTTCTCTGCTATTGAAAATACCGTAAATTCAGAAATGAAAAAGTTCTAGCCGTTAGAAAGTTTTTCTTTTCCGAGAAGTTCTGAGTTGATGATATCATTATTTTTTATATTGCCTAGAGTTCTCTGTTATTAAAAATACCGTAAACGCAGAAATGAAAAAGTTCTAGCACTTAGAAATTTTAGCCTTCAGTGACCTTAAATGATTTTGACCCGTAGATCAATGTGCGCGTCTTCAAACGCTCTACTAGATGGTACGTAAAAAACCATATCATACCATTTAAAAAACGAAATTGACCTTCATATGACCTCTACGCGTCCACCTAATAAAAAATTATTTAGAATAAATTATGTGTTTCTCGAAACCATGCAAGTTTGGTCTGACACATTTTTTTCTATCACCAATAACAGCCGAGATATTCAGGTGGCCTGTTTTAGATGCCTCACCCTGTATATTAGTTCTTTAAATTTGATATTAATATTTTAACTTTTTAATATTTTATATAATTTTATAACATTTTCAAAATATTCATGATTAGCTTTAATTTGTCTCATTTGCAAATAATTTGTAAACTAAACCAAATAGGAAAGGAAAGAAAAATAAGAGAATAAAAAAGAGATTTATTAAATTAATATTTATTAAATTCTGTTTTGCCAGGATTTAATAATATTTAACTAGTTGAAAACGTTCTCTTTAAGTTAAATCAATTCATTTAATTCCAGTAAAGCTCGGTTTCTCTCGGAAACAAAACCGCAAATAGTAAATGCTGGAGCATATATTTGATGTCCTTTGATAATCATTTTCTGTCTAGGATTGCATTTCTTCAGTAATCTCTCTTGTTAATCATTTGTATGGAAACAGCCTTGAATTTATCTTTGTTTAGAATCAAAAGCTTCACTTAATCTTTGAAACTCTAAAACGACACCCACGTTACTTAATCATACGCAAAATCAAAGATTTGAAAAAAATGTAATGTTTTCTACAAGAAAATGTTTTGAAATTTGCATATAGTATATTTATTTCGAATAAAAAACAAATTTAAAATCAAGTAGAATATTCAAGACTATTAGCTAAATAGAAGCTTATTACTTTGAACTTATTGAAATTTGCACGTCTTGATGGCATATTTACATATTTCATGAATTGTAACATTTAGCATGATATTACTAATGTGCTTTTAATGTATAATTGACAAAGGCAAAGGAAATGTTATTAATAAGGAGCATACATTATACTATAGATACCCTGTATACAAGATGCATCGTTCGAGACACCGTTCATAGTGAATCAGGACACGAAATAGATGTTAGCTCTTGCTTCGGCTCGACTTCCCGACCCAACATGATTAAGCTCTACTTTCGTGGCACCTCCGTTTGAACTCCGTCTTTGGAAAGGCTTCCTTTAGATGGACTCCAACTTTGGCCCTCAGTTCGCGGAGAAGGTTGCCGCGCAATTTCGCCCTAAGGTGGTGACGACGATGCCAGGTCCATCTTGCTGGTAATTACTTTAATTAAGTTTCTGTCACCGTGGGGAACGTAGGCACCGCTTGAAAAATCAGGACACTTTGTTTCACGAAAGAACTTTGATCAACCACGCCGTCGATTCGTCTATCTACATCGCCGAACTTCGTTACCCCGTGTCCTTATCACGAGGCGCTATGCTAAACTTCATCAAACTGCAACTTGTGCATCTCTTACTTTAGGGATCGCGAGAGGCGGAAATACGTCGTGTAGTCCTTCTCGCATGCACTTTCACAATGATGCAATTTATAATTCCTGATGCTCGCTCGATCTCGAATGTTTCACTTCGGGAATTACGCTCGCTAGGATCGATAGAGGTATTTCCGGCGAACGTTCGTTCGTTGCATTTGTTCACAAGAACTAATGGACGTGTTTGGTCGCATGGGAGCTTGAGACTGACTTCCTGCTGACTATCGTGTTCTATCACGTGTTTGCAATACACAATCTTCAATCAAAATCCCTGATTTTATTCCTTATACATCTTTTATGATTATGATAATATTTTATATTAGGTTAATTACATATCTATTTTTGGCAAATTTTTTAAGAATAGTTTTATCATTTACTACCAGTAGCAGTATACATGAAGCTTACAAATATTGTAAATATCACGAATATTACAAATCTCAAATATATTATAAATATTGCTTCAATTGCTTCAAGATTAGACATAATAATGTTAATAACAGTCAAAAAGCTGATGTAAAGAAGTGAGGCAACGAGAAGAGGAAAACGACTAAATTAGGAGCTCATAAAGCAAGCAACTATATTGCTCTGCGATATCAATGCGTTGGCGAGATCGTTACGCTATGATACAGTGTCTCGAGTGCACGCGACTATTCATCTATCTACCGTATAAATAAATCGTATTTACTGTTAAATACAGTATGTTGCCCGTATCATAACGCGCGAGCACAACGGAGCGCAACATCTTCGCGCGCATTACCGTCATTGTGACGTTAAAAGATGGGAATGGCAGAGTCATTAGAGCGCGCCTTAGAAGAGATCATTTCCGGCTGTGTTCCTACCCCTTTTCCGTAGATGCTGCGATGAGAAGTCGCGCGCTCGTATATTGCCAGCAACGCGTATCCTACTTTTTCAAATGTTCCAGTGAAATAATCCGCGCTTCGTAATCATCGTCACGTAAAATATTGCGGATATCCGGCCACTTTGCACCGCATGCACGATAATTCTTTACTTTGCGAGATAATCTTCAATATATACGGAATTTTATAACATTTTTTTGTTTCTTCCGATTGCAAGCAATATTATACAGTTACGTGTATTGCATCCGATTATTGAACGAATAAAAATATTCACGCGTTGTATGTTTGTACATATCTCTCGGCTGTCTCTAAATTATGAAACGTATCATTTGCTTGAATTTTAATGGGAAAGGATTGTAAAATCCGTGCGGATATATAGAGACTATGCAGTCATTATTAATTAAACACTTTGGAATATGGATTTGGAACGGAAATGACATCGAATGCTGCAACCGAAAAACATTGCTAAAAGTGAAATAAAACATGACTACCACTATGAAAAACGAAGTAATTATTAACGCGCAAGACTTTAACAGAGTTCGTAAGCAACAACGCACACTGTGAATAGTTTCTCCTTTGTGTTGCACCTCTGGGGGATGCACAAAAGCATTATTGAAATACGTTTGTCAGGGCATTCTCATCTGGACGATAGCGACTAAATTCCGAGTAACATTTGTCGTGCCATTTAAAACTTGAAGGACTCGCGAAAACCGAAAAAGTATGTCGGAATTTCAACTATTTCGTCGATTACGTTGATTAGTTTTCTTGATTATTAATTAAATTGATTAGAATCAAGATAGAAGAAATATTTAATTAATGAAGGTACATATATATGATTTTATTAACCCTTCTCGTTATTCATACGGCATATTGGGACAATTTCACAGATTTTATGGATATTCTGGACTTAAATTAAATTTAAAAGATTTAAATAATAGCTTGGTAAATCTGAAAACTTACCTTCAAGCCACTTTCTTGTGAGCCCAAACTGGATCCGCCGGTGCTGCAACTGTATCCACCACTTACACTTCACTTCACTTCCGACGCGAGATCCACTTCTTTCATTTAACGGAAACTTATATCGAAACGGCACTTACAATTTAGTCAATAATTACATATTTCACGGCAAGTTTCGACGTTGCATTTTCTTCACGACGCGAAACACAAATAAGCAATCACAGACTAAAACTGTATTAAAATAAAATTATTGTAGTGATAAGAGTTACGAAACCTTATGGAGTTTGCAAGTAGCAACGTACCCGATCACGTCAGTCAATTAAAGGTACCGTTGATCGCAACACGTGATCCGGTCGCGTTCAAAAATAAAATTGTGTGTGACGCATGACATAATTTCTAATACTCACTACATAATCACCACACAAGAAATGTACATGAAACTGCTTTATATCTTTATTAGAGATGAAAATGACCTAAGCTGACGGTAATTACTCGATAAATTACGGTATATTATCCGATAATTTTAGAAAGTCGATAAAATGATAATTTTGAAAGAAATGAAATATTGATATAAAATTCAAAAGCAGCATTTAGCCTTTAAGATAATTTAAAAAAAACACTTTATTTAACTCATATTTGCATTGTTATAATATTTCAAACATTTTCTTCTTCCTTCTCGAGAACAAAATGTCTCCACAAACATCAACTCTCTGCTCTCTTGCCATCTAAAAATGAAATATATCACGGATTATGTTTGTCAGCTGTTTGGCTTTGTTTCACTGCAGCTCAAATAAGGTATTCAAAACGAGAAATCGTATTAAATATGAACATACTATGTATAGAAATTTAAGAGAGAATATGAAATTTCAACATTGTTTACGTACTTTTGAGTTGTTTATATAGGACAGCAGATCGGCAAAGCTTAAGATTTAAGAAATCGAAACTTTAATATAATGGATTGTAAATAGTTTCCTTTTTTTCATCTCAATACTTCAGAGATTATCATATACATTTTATGAGAATATAAAAAGAATATTTTTTAACTTATGCATTATGCAGTGCGGAAAACTTGAAGAGAGCCTATTTGACAAATAATATTTGTGCATAAAACTATAAAAAAACGAATTTGCAAAGTTATCAATAAATTACTATTTTACCGTACTTTTACCGTCAGTAATTGTCATTTTAAATCTGACTGTAATTTTACATTTCTAATCTTTATAAAATGTTATTTTTTAAATTGAAATTATTTTTTTAAAAGTTATTGATAGAAATATAAACTATCGATACGGTGTTACTCTCATATGGAATGTGAATAAAAAACCGCAAACAGTATAAAGCAATTACAGCCAAATAGAATTAATTATTAAAATTAATAGAATACTTTACAACACTGGTAAGAGTTCATACGATATAATTCACAGCAATATAAATGCTTTATCGTGTCAATTAAAGATATCACATTACATCATTTAGTCACGTTCAAGAGTAAAATGAATTGACGCATGACAAAGCTTTCACTCCTACTACATAGTCACTGTATAAAATAACCTATGCGAAAATGTTTTTCAAATAGTTTATAAAAATACTATTCTCAATAACAAAACGTTTCTATTGAAAATAAAATTGTTGATAGAAATGTTAAAATTCAGCGCGACGCTATTTTCGCGATACGGAATAGCAGTATTTAATCGTAAATTATAAACGGAAACAATGAAAATGTGCGCGCGTTTGAATTAAGTTATTATTAGAAAATACAGTTATTATTAAATAAAGTTATTATTAGAAAAGGTTTGTAAGATCTTTTCAGAATTCGTAGCGATTTGCACTATTGCATTGCATCGTATTAATACTACATAAAATTTATCATGCAAAAATATCGATAATATTACTACATAAAATTTATCACGCAAAAATATCGATAATATTATATACATATATGTATTTGTTGACGCTGAAGGGTGAAGTGTTCCTATGACGCGCTCTATAAACCTCACCACATATCTACCACAAAGTCACGTATGCGCGAGACTGCCTCTACTTTCAACAACTTTGAAAACGAAAGCTTTGTTATGGAAAATACTGTTTTTGTACAATCAAAAGTAGAGTCTCATACGTGACTTGGAAGGATGACTATGGTAGGGTTGAAAACCGCGTCGTACATCATTTCAGTCTTGAACGCGAGCATATGCTAGGATTTATAACTGTTCATCTAAATCATTATTTAAATAAAGTATCCTACTTTTGTGTGTTTGCAGAGTTCGTGAATAATGTTGCATCTTGGAGTGCACTTGCGAAAACTACGAAACAAAGATATTAACTTATTTATCGATTACGATTGACGCATCGGGAATATCGTTTAAAGCACTACGTGTTATCGTATATTTGCTAATTAGCGCGATCAGTGCGTGCAATCGTACCGTTAAGTTTGTTTTCTGTAATGTGCGAGTATTATGCCAGAAGTAAACTTTGCCATGCGAGTTAATCGCATCTTCGTGAGTGAGTATCGTTGAGTTAGTCTTCGATTACATCGTGAAGTACTGAAAGGAAGTGGAGACCTGGGAGACGTTGAGCAATAACGGGATAATTGCGGAGTGAGTGATAAAAATATATTAGATAATTATATAAATGGCAGAAAGAACTTAATTATATTAACCAAATGATCTTTTTAATATTGAAAAGTTGAGAATTTCAATTATTTAACAATTATTATGCTTGCACTCAATTTGTTATATTTCGAGATTGCTATAATTTTCAATTTACTATTTTTTCTCGCGTTCCATGTTACAAATGTGTAGCACGTCGAATGTTACCGCTTCGTACAAACTATTTAAATAAACAAAAGTTTCGTTTAAAGCACTACGTATGTATTTTTGATATAACTAAATTTCCGTTAAATATCGTTAAAAAGTGAATATATCGCGAGTGTCGCGAGTGTGAGTGTACAAGTGAAGTGCAATCGACGAAGGATGACAAAGGTTCAAAGCGAGAGATTCCACATGTGACAGCCGAGATCGTGCACTAGGATGGAATACGATGACCCAGCGTATATCAGAATGGACCACAACATCGACGGACTCGGAAGGATTTCATCGCGCATTGGTGAGTAAAATTTCAATGCTCCGCTTTGAGCGAACTTACTGTAGAGTAGCCATAATGCATGCTTAAGGGCTTCGTAAATCGCATTGATCTTTAGGAATACAAGGAGATAACAAACAAGCTCTCAAACCGAAGCGATTAAAAGCATTAATCCTACTAAGTACTTACTGAGTAGGAAACGCGATACTCGAAATACACCGTATAATCGGTCTGTGTTGAATGACTGACGAAATCCGCAATAATGCTGCTTTACACGGGCCAAAATAAAGAACAAAAATTTATAGAATAAATACATGAAGAATGATAAAGTTTATACATTTATCTAAGATGCAACCTCACAATAATGATTTTATTCTTATCGTTATAAAAATTAATCATGCATGAAGAAAACTTGAATTAAATCATGAATGCATTAAATATTGCATTAGATTTTTAAATCCTTTATTTCCAAGCGCAATATTGCTCCCAGATTCTCGGTCTTTTATCTTCATTAAGGTAAATTATCTAATGACATATTATATAATTCCACAGAAATTAAGTAATTAGAAATTTTAAGCATTGTCGAAAAAAGGACAATTTTACAGAAAGAAAATTCAATTTCACTTTTATCATAGCTGCTAAATAATATATTAAAAATATCGATATGTACGCTGAGAAATTAAGAGTTAATTTCTATCTGTACATTAATAGTTTGTTGAGGAGAGATTCTATATTAAATTTAAATTAATATTATTTTTATATCAGATTTATAGCGTTATAAGGTTCTCTGTCATTTTAATTTTATAAAAAAAACATGCTGTGTACATTTGTCTCTTTTTCTCTCTCGCTTTCTTCCTGTCTCTGACATTCTATATGTGTATAATATTCTTATATAACGTGTTCTTACCGGGAAAAGAATAATGTAGGCCACTTGGGGGCTTGAGAAATAGGTTACTCAGATAAGGGTTAACACGACTTTTAAAGTTACACCGTCCAAAGACATTTATCTTGTGTAACGTACAACAGACGTCATTTTCATCCCCTTCGTTCATCTGCAAATTTGGCCAGCAAGAATTCCAAATAGCTATTTATTATTCTCACTGAATACGCTTCTTATCATCGCGCACAGTTTAAATATTTGTTTTTACTTACCTTGCTCAATTCTAGTTAATTAATGGACGTGAGTTCCATTTTCTTTCGTTTAGACATGAGCCGAATTATTTAAAGTTTTATGAGTAAATCCACAAACGACAGCATAGTTGTGGATATACGTATATAAAGGCGCCTTGAGAAATCGCCGTTTGATAACGGTTTGGCTGATTCTTTTGATCAGGAATCCATCGAATTTCGGTTTATCTTTCTGAGAAGTTATTCCTTCGAAAGATCTCGAGGGTCGTTTGCACGCAGCGAAATGAAAAAGCAAAAAGTTTTCCGTTGTAGCGCGTATTTGGAACAGAACACTTTATCAATTGATCAGTCAGGTGGAAAAATTTGCGCAGAACGAATTACTTTTATTACTATTTATTATATAACTTTTATCGGAAGTTAGATAATTTATATGAAGTGTTAATATTGTTTATTCATTTATTATTTCCGACCTCATTTCATTAGACTCTTGCACACTTAAAAATTCGTAATAGTGCCGGAAGTATGATTAATTACAATTTTCGTCGGCCGACATGGTTACAATAAAAATTTCGATAATGGAATATTTCGAGTTCGTTGTACCTTCAGCTTGTATGTCGAATATCGTCGCTGATCGAATAAATTTAATGCACAGTTTCTAATCTTTATAAAAATCACATATACGTGCTAATCAATAAGTTATTATTAACTGAATTATTATTAAATAATTAAATGTAACAAATCATAAATAATTGAAGACCAGTTTTTATTATTCTGAGCATGAATTGAGATATTATATAATTGCTACTCCATGGAGCATCCGTGTTCGTAAACGAATTTATCGAAATAACTTGCTGACACGTACGATGCCATTACAGTATTTAATTTTATTTTTTTATATATTTCGATGCTGCCCAATATGTTAGAAAAGAGAGGAGACTTTGTATATCTATATTCACTGATGAGACACACCACGTTTCCGTCGTTAGAATTTGCTCCGAATGTAGATGGCTGAGACATTCTGGAAAGGTGCAGCAGAGCCTCCATTATCTGAGCATTTGAATATTTTATCGTTCGAGTGATTTACCATTCTGGCATGATGTTTCCTTGAAAGTACGAGGAACTGCGATTATTACAAGAATATTATACAATCCATAAGAGCGATTGTTACACATATCTGTTAAAAACGGTTTATTGTTTAGATTAATATGGATAATTGTTGTACGAATAATTACCATGTATACAGTAATGCTAATAAAATTATCTGATTTGTTTATTTAAGAAACACAAGTGACTGTATTGGAAGCAAAGAGAATGGTAGAATTTGCCGTAATATTCGCAGTTTGTTTTTAATTTCATCCCGCTAATTATAAAAGTTTTCGCGCGATTGCTCCGTTACCAGAGTTAATTTAATTAAGTTAATTAAGTTAATTTAATAATCGAGAATTGTTGAGTTTAATGCAAACGTAATCCAAACGATAATTATTATCTGTCATTGGATCTGATCGTTGTTCAGCGTTTTTACTATGCCAGTGCGCGATAGATTCACGTTATTTCTCTCGCAGCTGTTCGAGTGCTCGTTTGTTTCTCAGCCAGAAAAAAGCTCAATTTATCGGTGTTAATTGGAAGAAGAAAACTATAAGTAAGCGTAAACCAATTAAGAAGATATGTGTTGTTTTTCTTTCATTTTCAGTAAAATTTATTATATGGATTTATTAAAAAGTTGGAATTTTTAAGGATATATTTATAGAAACAAAATCATGAACTTGATCATGAAACAATTTCAATTTAACAAAAACGCGGATTCAAGAACCTCAATATTTTAAGATTCTGAAAGTTGAGTCAATAATTCAAAATTATAAAATATTTCACATAATGCAGCATAAGCTCAGTAATTTAAAATTTACGAAGAATTGCATGAAATGTTTCGAACAAGTGATGAAAGATTTTCTGTGGCAGCGTTGTGAAATTGATGTTTTCAAGTGGCGATCGTTTTAAGAAGGCACGTTGGAAAGAATCGCGAAAATGTTCCTAGGGGGACCTTTTACCCTCAGGTAATATTTCTGTGACGGCGATCATGTGGGTTGCCATATAAACACGCCTACATCGCCATAGAGAAGCAGCGTGATAAGTGGCTTGATCCGGGGTGATCGCGAGGACAGCCGGAAACCGTGGTGCGGGGTGCGGCGTCATGATCTTCTGTAAATCGTACGTGACTGGGGATCCGATGAACTTCATTAAAGTTTGACATTTGCGAGATTGGAAAACGCGCGGCGAGTTCGTGGTCGCTCATCCGCTTGCTCGCAGCTCGCTCGTAACTTGCGCGATCGTAAGCAGAGTCGATGTTCTTTTGCTTTCAAGATTCCATTCAATCGGAGTTGTAAGGGTGGTCTTGCGGCTACCGTGCGGTATATGTGCGGTATATGATACCGATAGCCCTTATTGGACCTAATTAGATCGAAAAAAAGAGAATTAGACTATGACTATAATTCTTCATAATATAAGAACTGCAATGTTGTGTGCGTGTATGTATATGGTATCTAAAATAATAAGAACAAGATATATTTCTCCTTACTTTTGCAAGTAATTATATGCAAGAATAATATATAGCATTTAATATATATTATAGCTTATTATTTTTTCATAAAACATTGTACATTTATGTTTGGAAAAGTTATCTATATAAAGATTAATAAAATCCGTAAACAGTTTTATTAAATTTCCATACAGCACAGAAGCTTGCAGCAACATTGCAGTAATATGCAACATTGCTGCATTGCAATGTTGCTGCAAACTTCTGTGCTGTACGGATTTGTATTGATCTGTTATTCTCGAGTTACATTTAAATTTGTTCGAGGTAATGTAACGAGATCATATGTTTTTGGATTAAATTGAAAAATAATATTTCTCACGAAGTATTGTTTAAAAAATATTATATAAAGTGAAAATTTTAACTCTTAACTTTTGGACTAAAGATAAAAAAAATTGAATTTTGTTTTAAGAATATTATTATTGCGTCTGCATATATCTAGCGGAAATGCATTTGTGAAACGAATGCTTATTCTCTCTTTGTATTGTTCTGTCTCGTGTAAGTGACATGTGGTAATTGTCATCGCGTATCACGCGACTCTCAAGCTATGCGATATCCTGCAACTTCAAGATCCTCTTTTGTCATCCACATGTCTTTCCTTTCGTACTTCAGTAGATGCACTTTTCCATTCCCATATGTGCGGATAGGTGCTATTGTTCGAGGTAGTAAAGTACGTCATTCCGCGGAAAACATTTTTCCTGCCAGTAAATCCGACGTGTTGTTTTCTTGAGACAGTTTCGTTTTGCGATCACTATAGAGTAACTTACATCCCGCGAATAAAGACAACACTATTTTCCCTTGCTTCTCAGCAATTGTTTTTAACTGTGCATATAATTTTCTGAACATTTTTAAGTATTGTTTATCTTTTGCTTTGCCGTAGTCTTAAAACACACAAAAATGAAATAGATACAAATTTATGTTAACAAAAATTGATATTAAATTATTTAGAAATAAAAAGTCATATTTATGAGAAATATTGTTATAAAATCCTTAAGATATTCATAAACGTAACATAAATTTTAATTTCGTTCTTTAAGTATATATTTTGCTATTTAAAAGATAAATTATTTATTTAATCATAAAACAAACTTAAATTTTTAAGGTTTTTCCATATTTGGTATAATAATATATAATTTGGTTTTTATTAAATCTACAATATATTTTTATCGGAATTAGCAATTTCTATGTTAAATATTTTAATATAAAAATATGGGTTAATTGGAAGTTTCTAATTAACACTACTATGTCGCTACTACGTAGAAGTATGACAATTTTAAAAGTAATTATAGATGAGTTTTTCCGGAATTTTAAGTATGCGTATTAATTATCGCTGCGATAATCGGGTTTTTAACATTACCGTAAGTTCTTTCTTTACATTCCATCCATACTACGTACGATACATCGATTTTACATCTTTTTCGTTACTATAAAATTCTTTAGAAAATATTTGTCTAATAATGAATATATATCGTAAAATTAATATTGCCAATTTTATATTCATGGAGATCCATAAAATATATTTATTAACATAGTTTTGTAGTATGCAGAATGGTTTCTCATAAATGAAGTACACAAAGCAAAAAGTATATAAGTTGACAAATGTTCTTTATTGCACATTTTACTTCGACTGCAATAACAAAGAAAACTTGATGAAATAGTTACTAATTATTTTCGAATGGAAAAGTATCTTTTTAAATGTTTGCATCAATTTTGTTGTGTAAGTTTCGAAACGCCTAAATTGTATTATATAAAAATTATATTCGCAATATATAAATCCGTGTAATATATAAATTAATTTTATTCGTTTTATTCGTTCAATCCAGCACAAAAATTATTATTAATTATTTAATAATTAGAATTAATAATTTTAATTCTAATTGATTATAGAGTTCAAAAGCAGTTAATTAAAAATTTTGTTATAATCTATTTTTGATCTATTAAATAAATTAGTGCAACGTAGTGCATATATTTTTGCCGTTGGCGTATCTTTACTTTCATTTCAGAGGCAAGAGAAACGCATGAGGAAAAAATAATATCTTTAAAATATGAAGCTTTCTTCAGAGAAAGTTTTTTTCAAGAAAAGAGGATTGTTCTAGACATTGTTGAATATAATGAGATTAAAAATATAATAACTTCAGCATCCGGAAATAGTTAATTTCCGGAGCAAGCGGTTGAATCGATAACGTTGCGAAGGCCATTGCGTAAAGGTTCTCGTGTTCGGATTGGCAACTAAATCCAATAGTCATTGGCAATTTATAACCGCCGGCCACCTTGTGACCGCATTGGTTGTTAGATGTTTCGGCGTTGTGAACCGTATGGTCCATAAATAAATAAATGCGATAGCGCATCTAGCATGTCAAACATGTCCATTTGTTATGTAGTGATTTGCAATAGATTCTGCATCGATTGCCAACAGCTATTCATAGTCCGTGTCCGAAAGCGATACGGTTTGTGCTCTGAAATAAATAGAAGGATGAAAAGGCGGACCACGCCCTTTCTCTCTCGCGTCGCGATTCCGCTCACGAAGGCGAGCTTGCGAAGAACACACTGCTCTCAAAGTAGCTGTAAAATTACTTCCAACTGCCCTCATGAACGTTTGTCATTCATTTCTTGCGTCTTCCCGCAGCGGATGCCGCAAACGTTGCGGTTCAACTGAGATATTTAATCACCGGGATCGCGCTGCACCGCCATATGAATTTTTATTCCTCCATTTGCATTTTCGCGGAGTACTTAGGAGCGATTCCGCGGTAATCACAGGGGATTAGTAATTATAAAAAAGGTCGTTTCCTTGCCATTGGCACGGATTTGCCGTTGGGAGCGTGGTCGTTGGAATATTAACGAAATTACACAGTAATTATCAAGTTTTCTAATAAATTTGGAAATGTAAATTCTTCTCAATTTTGGCAGGGAACCAAATGTCTACTTTTAATATTATCATTTATTTTATGATAATTGAGACATATTTTAATCGTATTTTAAATAAAAGACATAAAGCAAAAATATGTAATTGTAATAAATGATATGTCGCTGTTTTAATGTACTTAATATAGAGATTAATCTTATACATTTAGGTTGTACATTATGAAGATAGTTTTACAAAATTTATATTGTTATTAGAGAAAGAGAGAGAGAGAGAGAGAGTGTAAACGGAAATATAAAAATATTACATACTGCTAATGGGACTATTTTAGAATGCGAAAATTGATAAAATTTGTTCTTTGCGCATTTTTATATTGGACATACAAATAATCTGATCTGATTTTTATGCATCTGCATCCTGAATGCATCCTGTTCCGGTAAAATGTTGACGATAATCGAACGATTTCTAGGAAGACGGTGGCAGTACAGCCGCCGTTACGCAAAGAGCTCTAACGAAGGAGATTGAGTTAGGTGGATAAAAGATCAAAGATACGGAACATCGCGGGAAATTGGCAAGATTCGCACAGGCGCGTGTTTTACAAATTTCCGCCGCAACGCAATATCCTGTCTGTAAAATGCGGACGCAAAATGAGAAAATTCCTGGCACGTCATTCACAAACAGTGAAACGCAAGTGTACTGAGCGAGAATTAAAAGAATCGGCTTAATTCACCGGAAATATGACTTGAGGCGGATCACAGTTACTGTGCATCCGGTTGCTCGTTTTCTTCTATTTTGCGTTGAATGTTAAGACGAGTTCGAGTCTCGAATTCCAACGCAGGGTGGCTGTGAATACCACAAGCGCGGTTTAACAAAAACTCCGGTGTATCCTGAATATGAAAAATGGAAAACTGAACTACTGGAGAACTTATCGTGGAAAATTGAGCGGACGTAACTTTTCGCGAAGATACATTGTAATGTATTCGTAATATCGTAAAGTGGATCTCACGGAAATGTTGATTGCACTTAACGCGCA
This sequence comes from Ooceraea biroi, assembly GCF_003672135.1. Classification (NCBI taxonomy): domain Eukaryota; kingdom Metazoa; phylum Arthropoda; class Insecta; order Hymenoptera; family Formicidae; genus Ooceraea; species Ooceraea biroi. Next base: position 9,339,321 of record NC_039506.1, read on the forward strand.
CGTACCTCGATTAGGAAACTTACCAAATGCGATTATCTGACGCGTTTCCCAAGTTTTGTGTCGGCCGAATTGCGCCATAAATTTCTTTCGCATTTCTGATAAGTAACGTTGTACATCATACGCACGATTCTATTATTCACACTTAATAAAGATTCACGGCGTCTAGTTTTGGCGTAAACGTGGCTGGAAAACTAACAATTGTTTGTGTAACTTTTTATGAGTTCCCCTCTCTGTCCCGTAATAGTTAATTTTAACGCATACGTCACCTGTAATGTCATCCTGTTAGCAAAAGTTTCATAATTATGAAAAATTATAATGCGTACATGATAATTACATGCGTACATAATTATGCTTACAAAAAGATATATGATACAAAAAAGTAGTAAGAACTGATGTCTGTTCTTGTTGAGGTAGACTTAAAAAATTCATCGGAGATCTATCTATTGCAAAAAGACATACAACATTTTGGGTCATTTTTTATAATATTATCTAATAATTCATTTGAATGTAGTTATTTCTCTATCGATTTTTTAAGTTCAAATTTACATTTTAACATATATTTTATTTATAATATTATACGTTAACGTATAATGTGTTATTCGTAAATATTATAAATATAATATTACATTATACGTTAAATAAATATAATATTATGCATTATACGTCGATTTCACGAATTGCGCCGCGATTAGTTGCCGTTTGAAATGAACATGTGAAAGCATAGTGTAGTTGAGTCTAATAGTTTTGAATTAACAAATATCTCATGTGGAACTGCGACTAGCGACAATCACAGTGCACAAAAGCTCTTATTTATATAGCAGTACTATTTTAAAAGCTTAATATCGAGAATTGCAGTTTTTGTTTCTGTCGAAATTATATGTAAATGAATTCGTGCAAAAAGCGCAAAAGACCGGGATTCTGTCACCGCCGGACTGTATTTGCATTCAATCCCGTCAATAATAGCGACCGCATGAAACTTTCAACGAGTCTCGCTCGCAAATAAAATCCCGCGAACGAATTCGTAAGGAGGCGCCGCCTAATCCATCAATCGACGAGCAAATTTCCTGGAGAATCTTTTGTCGCCGCCGGAAGGCCGGAGATTCGCGGTTCCTCGAAAACACATACCTGTTGCAGTTCCGAAAGTCGCCAAAGATCCATTCATAAAAAGCACCGCTTTTCCGTTGAAACGAGCGCCAGTGCCGTTGAGGACTCGTTTGGGACGCGCCCTTTCCGTTCCAGCCAGGACGTCAACGCGGGTCATGTTTTTGCCAAGTAGACTGCCGTAGGTCGAGGGTCAATGACTACTGACGATCGTTCGGCTTTGACCTTTTCCCAGATCCCCGACATCATCCTCAGGGTCGTCTGATCCCTGCGGGCTAATAGAATGTCCCTCGGATCTTACTTTCTCCATTAATAATTGATTTAAGGGCGGGATACTAGTGACTTTCGACGAAGTATGTTAATGATTTTGTCAGTAATACGGTTTCCGAGATCAATAGATTAATCTCATCTCGTCGATTTTCTATCTATTTGAGTAATTTATTTTGCATTATATTTAATCCAAATTAAATTGAGAAAGCTAAAGCTATAATATTTACGCTTCATACCAGCAAATCGAAAATTGAGGTTATATACGCGAATGCTGTTATCGCGAATATTATTTAAAAAAGAAAATAATTAAATTTAGGCGGAACGGGCGTGATTTCGACGCGATTCTGCCATCTTGATGGAACTTTCTTAATTAATTTGCAAGTTTAGCATTCCTGAGTGTCACAGGCAGTCGCGATTCCAGCGTTTACAGTTGCCTTCATATCGAGGACGCTTTTTCGACTTGTACGAGTGAGCGAGCAGATAGCAATCATAGCAGCGACGGTAGTGGTCTCCGTTGAGATAGCAAAATAGATTCGGCGAGTCGATTGCTTTCCAGCGGATATTTGAGTAAACTGTTGAGACAGCTTATCTAAACATTGATCTAATCGATACGATACAGTGATAATGTGTAGATCCGTAGAACGCAACTAGAATTCCACACTAACGGAAGACAAACGACGGATAATAGATATTTTGCTCCTTAGTTATCCCAGGCTTAGCTTTGGCGTTGATTGATATATATGTCGAGTTATATATGTTTTCTTGGCAACCGTAAGAGTATCTTAAAACCATTTATCAAGCGTGCATATATATATATATGATATGTATGGATCATATGGCCCGAAGCGTATGTAGACAGTTTGGAGTTGCACAGCTGCAACATACATGTACGTTAATTTATCTTCTTAGCTTCATGAGAGAAATTTACCAAATATTTAGACATGTGGAATGACTTTGAGACAAAACACATATTTTTCAAACAACCTGTATCGTAGTTGTATGTATATCCACAAAGATGAGTATTAACAACAGCACAAACATATAGAGGGTTGTGATTTCTGCTGGTGCAATATTTAAATAACGTTTTCAGATAATGTGAAATATAAAATTTATATTGAAACGATCCATATCCATTATATGCTTTATGCAATTTAATGATGGATATAATGGAGGCAGAAAATAAGTTTTTTGAATAATTCAGCAATGAGGAAATTGTTCACGATCATTTTTAATAGAAGAATATATTTTTTTCATATCGCCATATGTGAATCCAATTACTGGACGAGCCTCGAGCGGCAATTCCCACTACAAAACAATGCCATTACGTGTCTGATTACAAATTAAGTTTTTGCTGTAACATATTTCGCTTAATTAATAACCACCCGAGAGAGCAGCCTGAGGCCAGATATTGCCGAAGCACGATTTCAGAGCGTAACTATCATATCGTGCACGCGATTATTCACGAACGGAAGTTGGTCTCATTGATATTTCGGTATTTCCGCGTCACTGGCTACTATGGAAATTTGGATTCCTGCTGGAAGTCGACTCTCGTCTCGTACTCCAGGTCGATGTTATGATTACGCGATGTCGCGCGGGAGCCTTGCCTTGCGCCCGTTATAACGTAGAACTTAGTTAAAATCGCGTACTCAAAGATTAGTTCCGGTATTTCACCAGGGAAGGGTTACAGCATCAGCTTCCACCGGCGACGGTTAGCTTATATTATCGCAACGCCAAAGCCAGGAAACCTCTGCCACCGGATAACACGCGTTTAACTAGCATTATAATTCGATACAGCTTCCTGGCGATTAGAAAGTTTCCCGCGAGTCGCTGACTACTAGGGCGGTTCACGAGGGTAATTTGGATGCGAGACTCGCATAATTTACGAACCCTTGTCAGTGCTTAGATTAATGTGATTTGTTAACGAAATAAAAACGAGGAATTTGTCATCGATTGATTACAGGAGATGAATTACACAATAGACAAGTTGGTACTATAAGTTGGAAAATAATGAAATATTTTAGTTTCTTTTTCACAAAATTGTTCAGTTTCTTTATATGGGAGAAAATGGATTATATATTTTTTTAATAGATAAAATAAAATAAAATATATATAACTAAAAATATAGTTTTTTAATAGATAAAATGAAATTAAAAGTTTTTCCTCTTTGAAAGAGAGATATTGAAATATGACCTCTACGCGTCCACCTAATAAAAAACTATTTAGAAAACAAATTATGTGTCCCTCGAAACCATGCAAGTTTGGTCTGACACATTTTGTTCTATCACCAATAACAGCCGAGATATTCAGGTGGCCTGTTTTAGGTGCCTCACCCTGTATTGTAAATAATAAGCACCAGATAAATTATAGTATCTTTACCAATGGTAAATTTTTAATTACATAAAATATATTAATGAATAAATATGATGATTAATTTAAATAATTTCATTTTATGAATATATATATGATTATTATGAAACCTTTCTTTTCCACAATTTCTCATACTTGCGAATCAATCCTAAGTTCGTTCTCTATTTCGGTATCCAACATTTACACAAATATGCTCTCAGACCTGTTTCACAATCACACACCGTTTCGGTATTCTGAATGCAGCGACCCGTGAAGTGCATTGTCGAAAGCCTTTCGCAAGAATCTTATTTTCCCAACCGTTGCGAGAGAGCTGTGAGCGCGTCAAGATGTTGAAAACAAAAGCCTCTGAAGGGAGCAGTGGGCGTTGGTATATCTTCCTCGACGTCTTTTTCTCTGAGTTTCTTTGCGATCCCGCATGAAGCCTTTTGGATCTATCGAACCTACGATCTCTGGTTCGTGGTTCTTCACTTGTAAGCATACTTAAAACTGACGCACTTATTCAGCCCGTCTGGATCGATGTCGGTTGATACTTTTCGTCCTGGTTGTCCCTTTCAGACGATCTCGCAGATCGCATTGTAATTCTCTGCTCTCCTTCACGAGAAGAGAATTCTGCCGCATATAAATGGTATTATTATAGAAGCTATATTGTTAGAGTCCTCGACGATGCTACGAATGACGCCTTAACCACATTTGGTAGGATTTTCGTGCGTCGCTGTTATAACTTGTTATTCGGATGTAAGATTTGAGATTTATACTTGCCAAAATGATCACAATCACTTATACTCGTTCACGTACTGCGAGATATAAAAGATATCTTTTTTTTCTTGCATTTGGGGTACAGAAATAGGTTCTATCGGTTTTCGGTCGCATTTAAAATTTTTGAAATTCGAAAACTAATACAACGATGTTAACAAATAAAACAGATTCGGGATGTTGAACAGATTCGAGAGATGGTTTTAAATATTCCCAATATGTGTCATGAGGATTTTCCTGTGTTATCGAAGCGGATTTTCTGCTAAACCGGCTAGAAATTACTTGTATAATAACTCAAGTGCAACATGATTGCACGCAATGATAGAAGGATTAAGCATATGAATAGAAAAGTTTATATATATATGTATGTATGTATGTATGTATGTATGTATGTATGTATATATAATATGTATATGTATATCGCCTTTGTGCTTCTTGCTGGTGAAGGGCTCACGCAGCGAGCTGTACCCCTGCTGTTGACATAGTCATTGTCTTTCATCTCACACATTGTACAATCCGGTGGTGCTCGCTGCTTGAATTCGCGACTGCTTCTTCGCAGCATGGCGGAACCTTACGCAGATAGTGTATTCTCCTAGTGTAATCCTCAAGGATATATATTCTAACTATGAGTTAACGGGTTAACGCGTTATACGGCCTCCCGTGAGGAACATAAGTACGAACTCACGTAGAGAAGTTATTGTGACATGAATAGTTGTGTGGCACAATATTGAAGTTTATAGAAATTTATACTGCTATCAGTATTATTATAGAAATTAATTATCTGACCGCAAAATTATATTAAACGTCCTATTATATGGTTTACCTCAATTGTTCATACAAATAGCTAATTAATAAAGAATTACCGTACTTTGAACTGGATACTTGACAATACCTGGTTTTGTATATTTTAGCAGACTTTGCATGCGGAGTATCACAGAATGTCCAGTTAATAAAGAATACGCGATATACATTGGAACAAATATAATACGAAAAGTAAAAAATTGCATACTACTGTATAATTGCACACATAATAAAAGCATTTTAAAAAAGGTATGAAAAAATTATCTTTTATTTTGAGGTATTTTATAATATAGATTAAATTCATGAACATTTATATGTTCTTTTATAACAGATAATTTTTTGATTCTTTCAAAATAAAATATTTAAATCATGAAATGCAATATAGGTACGTACAAATTATCCAGCAAAGTATTATTACTATAAAATATAAACTATATGAATAAAAGAGAGTAAAAAGAAAATTTTTGCCAGTAGTTTCATATATCTTTGATATAATTCAAAATTTCAAAATTTTAGATCTTTCGTTTTTCGCTTTTAATATTTTATAATGTTAAAAAGAAACACATTTCCTCAGAAGAGAGATAGAATAGCTTGGTTCCATGGGGGTACGAAGTACCCCCATGAATCCTTTCGTTTTCCAGAAAATAAATACATGACTTATGCTTGAGGCGAGATCGCTTCTTTTTTTATACACGGCACGTATACATGCGCACCCTCAATATTATCTACCCCTTGTATTCGTCCAAACAAAAAAGGAGTCCAAAGGGACAGCAGAATGTAGGAAAACTGTGGGTGGTTGCCGCATTTATTTCGCTCTAATATTAGTTCCTGAGATCCTCATGTTTTGCGCAGCAACCCTTAATGATCTTCTCGTATGACGTACAGGATCAATCCATGCGATCCATGCAAGGCACTCGGTCAGTCCACACGAGACGGTACAAAGAGGAGGTGCCTCGAAGAGACGTGGAACTGTACGCCGCGTAGTTTCGGGGTGAAACGCGTGCGCGGGTGGTTTTAATCGGGGGCGGGGGCGCGGTCGCGGGGACAGTATCGTCGCTCTTCAGTTGGGTTTGGTACGCGTCTCGCGACTGGGCGCCCAGCCGCGCTGCGCGCCTCTCGGTGGAGAGAGAGCACCCTCTCGTCCTCCTTCCTTCCTGCCGCGAGAACTCGTCATCGTCGCGTTTGCTCCGCTACCGTAAAGGGGAGTTTCGCCGCGATTCCTCAAGGACTTTGCCGAAATTTTTCTTCGGTCGACCTATCGATCATACGTCCAACGTCTTCGCCGGAGCGACAAACGCGGATGCCACTTACGTGTTCGAGAGTGTTTACTCTGGAAGTTCTCTTTTGACGAGACGAGCTGACCGTCGCATGACGAGGGGTGAGTGGGCGCGCTTGTGCGACAATTTTCTACTTGCGTCGGATTTACTCGCGGACGGACCGACTACTCGTTTTACTCACGCGGAACAGATGACTAACCGTGCGGAAGGCCGAGTTAGCACCGAGCGGTTGATGTAATTAAGTTAGATGCGTAGGAAGGAAAGAGTTGACCTTGCGGTCCTGCGAAATGTGTAAAATAAATGGACGATGCGACCTGTGTGGTTTCTTGCGTTGAACAACTAGCGAGACCAATTTTTCGTTAATGAATGAAGGAAAGGTAATGAAATTAAACTATCAATCAAGGTATAAGGAAAAAAATCGAAAGATGATCGGGGAATGATCGTGATAATTTGGAAGCAACTGTCACAGCTAAGTGAAATACCAAGTAATTGCTCTTTTTGCCTTGTGCGTAATATAATCTCCAAAAAGTGTATTGTTAGCGAATAAACCGGTTAACTAATGACTAACAGCTAATCTTTTTTATATTTATATCAGATTTTAAGTCAGAAAAATGTGATTGAGGTAGAACAGAGTCATACAATTGAACTTCGCTATGCGTGTAAAATATGTTAAATTTCAAGGGTGAAATGTACACGTAAAACAAGCGTTTTTCAATGAAACTCTGTAAACTTAGGTGCAGTTAAATACCGCACTTCGCGTGATGGATGGAAGAGAGAGTTTCAAAGTAACATTGATTCTTGAGAAATAATTTGTAATTAAGCGAAGTGTGACAGTGAAAGTCAAAACAAATAAGGCCAGAGATGAAAAGAAAACTCTTGTAATCGTGTTCGTAGGATTTACAATCCAATCGTGTTGAAAGGTTCACATTCATCTGCTTAGCACTCTCAGAAATGACTATTACTATTGAATTGAATTACTATTGGGAAGTTTGCCTGATGGTGTCATGTTATTAAATAATGACGAACATCGAGATGTGAATACAATGACCAAATTTTGAGCCTGAGTTTGAGAGGTAGTAACAATGATTGAAAATATTGCAAAATTGGTTATCTAATTTGAAAATAGATTTGAAGATTTTAGATACATACTTTTCAAATTTTTATATAGAAAAATCTCTTAAATACTTTTTATACTTTATAAGACTTTTCTTAAAAACCCTCTTCTGTAACGCTTTATAATTTCGGATTACACTTTTGGCATTCGTTTATTTTCCTATGTGTGCAATATTGTTAAAAGTGTTTTGATAAACGTGCATCGGCAAAATCGTGCAATGCGTGTTTTAAAGATGCAGCATCTGCTAAGGTGTAGTGTTGCTGGCGCGATGATAATAGTGCATAGAAGAGTGGCTAGACGTTGATTACGACCGTTTCGATAATCTGGCTCAAGCTACTTTGTGGTAGGACGCAATCGAGTATCGATTCGCGTTTGGCTTAATGCGGAACTCTTGTATGTACCGATGTCGCACACCTCGAAACAAAGGAATTTGGCAAGTGGCTTAATTAAGTGGTGGGAATGCACATTGTGACGTGTCGCAAAGACGATGCCCCCTGCGATGAATCACTTCTCTCAAGCAAAGATAAACAGATTCATATCATATTTCGAAATTTTACTAATATTGCACAGATATTTTAGAGAATTTTAAAAATCTTTTTTCATACATGATAAAGATTATAATAGGATAACAGTCTGTTAAAAAATTTATATTTGGAACTACGTTAAATCGGATTTTCAAATGCATCGTTGCACGTGTAATCTTCGACTTTATAAATTATTACTTGACAGTATAAATTTTATTTTTTGTTTCTATTATTACAATAACTGATGAGTTTTCATTAGTGATTATTTTATCGTACGTAATATTAGCTTTACTTTATTTGCATTATTTTCATGATGAACGCGTATCGCATGTATGTACATATAAATTTAAAATAATTAGATTTAATTTAATTTGATATCAGTTTCGTGCAGAGCCACTTATTGTAATTTGTGTTTGTCATTGTAATTGTCATTTATAACGTTACTACATCGCATTAATTATTAAGAATAAAAATATTTGTTTATGATATATGCCGTATTATATATGTAACAACTCGAAATCAATCGTTATTTTATTCTATCGATAATTCGCGTTATTTAAATAATTATTTGAATAAAGATACATCAATTGGAAAGGTAAGATAATCAATTGTTATATTGTATCATCAAGGGTGACTTAATCGCCCACTTAGCCCTACTAAAGTGACTTTAATTGTTCATTTTGCGACCGTAATTCGTGATTTACTCGAGTCGATTCGACGTATCGTCTCAGCGAACTATATTTACATGCGATCCGCTAAACTTTAGCAGATTAAACGGGAGTACAGTAAGCGAGTGAATGGGATTTCGTGTTTGTTCTTGTTATCGTCTATTATCGGTATTATGATCCTATCCAATGTAATTAACTCGCCATATTATTTCATATTCCACATTATTCCATTTATTCGGTTAAATCTCTGGACATGACTTGTTAATTATTTAAATACCTGCGATTCATGAATTGTCAGTACTTGAATCGTGCTGTATGAATTTCTTTCATTATTCAGCTGCGAGGATTGTGTGTTGGTGACGTATTTTGTATTATTTTATGTAATCTTTATACATTATTTACGCTAGATTAAAAGTGCAACAGTAATTTCGTAAAAATTGCAGTTGGTAATTGCGTGATGCTTACGTAGGGGACTTTACTTACCATACTGACAGCGGAATATTTATTATTAACGACGTGTAAATTGTTGTTTCTCAGGATCTGAAGTCTAGGCGATGGAAGCTGTTAATTAACTATTAAGCCACATACGCCCACGTGACTGATACGCATAGGGAGAGTAATGACAAGACACAAAGTGCTCAAATAAATGGATCTCGAGTAGCTGTCGCCAGAGTTAATTGGTTTAATGGTGCGACGCTCTCATTTCAAATGTAAGCGAGATTGGTATTAATATACTATGAAATAAAAAAATATACCAGCACAAACTTGATCCTCTTCTGAATTCAATTCAAATAATTTACTGAATTTAATTCAAAATTGGCATTCTCAACAACACAAAGCTTTAATTATCGGCTAATTAAACTCTTAAAATATTCAGGTAACATGAATTGAGTAGGAGTTGTTTAATAAATTATCGCAGAATGTGCAGAGGTGCGATGTTTGCTTATCATCTTTGAAATTGGTAAATTCGACATTCTTGTCGAATATCATCATTTTACGTGCAGGCAATAATTAGTAATTAAAGGCTATACATCTCGTTAGGCTAATGGCGAACTGGAAGGGTCACATAAGAGAATATCAGGCTAAATTAAACGAACCATGCTGGTGAAGCGCGCTTGCAAAATTGTTTGCTGCTAAACGAACATGGGCGTATTTGATTAATGAAATTGATTCCAATGGATTTTACGCGTTGTAAAATCCATTGTGTTCCACCTTCCTTTCGTTCATTCATTATTCAGCCAACTATAAATAAAAAGTATGTCTTAAACGTACGATCGTGCATTGGCTTTGTAATATATATAGGTACATGCAAATTTTTGATTTATTAAATGAATAATTCATGAGAATGCAATAAACGCTTTTTTAATAGTATTATATATTGGAACATACATGCATTGTTACAAATCGAGTGTACAGTTGCATCAAATTTTCTTGGAATACGATGGTATACAGACGTAATATTTATTAAATAAAATTTTATCAGTTCGTAAAAAATAGAATTAAAACAATTCTATTTTTATCACATATATGTGATATGTATTTAGAATAATTGGAATATAAGATTTTGTTATCTTATCGGCTCACTCTGTTAATCCTTTCTGATTACCATTATTTCACCAAATAGTATTGCTTGTAATAATTGAAATCCTCAATGAAATTCATTGAGGTACAAGTCACGTACATAGTTAAGAGCTAGTACTATTCGCGATAAAAGAAGAAGTGATTAAAGATGGAATGTACATTGACGATCTTTATTACCTTCTGCAGGATATTGTTGTAAAAATTTATATCACAACCATGCTTTAATTTTCCATTTATTTAATATTTAATATCTTTCCAAAAGAAAAAGAGGAAGAGAGAGAGAGAGAGAATCTTTTATTTATAATTTACAAACTTACACACATTTGAGCGCTGATAGAATTGCTATATTTATTATATTATATGTATATTTATTTATATATATGTTATTAACAATGAAAGAAAAAGAAAAATGTATATATTATTATTATTTTATTTAAAAATTAAATTAATTTCTTAAAAAACTTTTGAAAGATAACTAAAATAAGGAGACTGCACAATTAATGGCAATTCTATTCGCGCTAATTCTGTCGTAATAAATCACCTATCTTCGGCAACCAGTGCGGTTAACGATGTTAATTAATGATCGTGTCGAGCGAGACGCATGACAGGCTGATACAAAGGATAGAGATAAATTATTCCTGACAGTGTGCGATTCGCGAAAATAAATAAAAAAGAAAGAAACGGTTGCAGCGGTTGAGACGATCGATATTTTATTATGCATGATTGTTGTTGATGCTTCTATTGTTGATTGATATATCATTTAGCGTCATGCATAATTTAAACGCGTGAAATTGAACGGCACGTAAAATACTGAATGGAAGAGAAGCGTGCATGCAGGGAAATATCTCGAAATAGCACGAGGGAAGAGAGTTCAAGCGTCTTTATTATTTGTTCACACGTTATGCGTCTTTGACAGAGACGATAATTTATGATGTTAATTAACGGCTAACCATCCGGCCAATGAAATGTCAGCCACAACTGTCGACAACAAAAGAGAGGAGGTGAGATAAATAATGCTTGAGTAGCTAGCGACTAGAATAATTTTCTCGCAGTCACAAAGCTGTGCTTGCACCTCCGCAGCAGGCGTTTTAAAAACATATGCAAAAAATGCTGCGTACTGTGTTATTCTCATAAAATCAACAAACGTAACGATTACGCTGACTAAGTTAAAAAGAAAATGAGGAATCGAATTTGCTGCATGCAAAAGTATTGCACCGTTATATATACTGTTTTAAATAAAAACCGTTATATGGCCTCTTGCCGACTTGTAGCTTTATTCGTTTAGCATCTTAATGTTCATTAAACCGTAGCGATTTCATTTAGAAACGTAATGCCCAGTTTCTCAATTTTCATTGCAAACGTTCGCAGTTTATTGGATTCATTTGATAAAATGGAAACTCAGGAAATAGAGAGGGCAGGAGAACGAAAGAAGAATTTACTATAAAAAATATAGTCAGGTTAAATTCTATATATCTCTATAGCATCCTATAACGTTTCAAATAGTATCACCTGACGTATACGTCACAGGAAATACGAGTCTGATGTCCTATCCACCGTGTCATCCGAGAGATGACATCCGGTCTCCAAGGGTTGGATCTAACATGTTATGGCGTAGCGTCGTTCCTACCGTTATGGTAAAAAAGAAATGCTTGATTGCACTCGAATGTTTTTACGTGGTCGGGATTAACGATTCCTTGTCGGTATAAATTGGAACGTTGAGACGGCGTTGATTGGACTAATTACAGCGCGACGTGAGGGTCGAGTCTCTATATTGCTTCGCTATGGGGTGCAATACCGATGGACTGTAAATGTTAATGCGTTTAACGTCAAGCTAATAAGTGACAGAAATGTAGATTATCCCTTGATGGCTAATTTTTTATTTGATATGAATAAGGTAAAGTGAGCGTTTAGCATTGTCAGGATAAAGGGAGTCTTCGAATTTGGGGAAAGTGATAAATAAAAATGATAAATTGAGTTTTAATACACCCAAATATGTTATAAACATTCTTATCTGTCATTTGTTTTGCGCAAAATTTTGAAGTTTCTGGTAATATAAAGCTATAAAAAACAAAACAAATGAAACAACAAACAAAACAAACGTAACAAGTCTATGAAAAAAATGTATTGAATAAAATCGCATTTTAATTTTTAGATAATAAACTTTTCTTTTTAATTTTATCTATTGTTTATTTAAAATATATTTTTGATAATCAATAGCGTACAATGTACGCCGTACATGACAAAACTCACATAAATGGGACTAAATTATTTCTTTCTCTGATTATTAAAATCATCATTAAAAATAGTAATATTGCAGTATTTTTGATATTAATAAAACAAGGTAAAAATGATTTAAATATATTTATTGTTTGACATAAAATGTCACAAAAAAGTGCGACATTTATCTATAATATCAAAAAATAATAGGAATAAAAGAGAGAAACACAATTATATATGTACGTAATGTTTAATTAAACACTCTCATGTGATCAATCGCGGTTAGCAGTGTATAGCGTTAAAATAGTAGGATATTGATCGACGCGGACGTTGCGACATGATTGTTGATATCGGGGTCGATCCCAATACGTCGTCGAGAGCAGATAGCAGTAAGTAGCCCCTAATACTACAAGAGGATCGTATGGACGTGAGGGAGTTACGTATTACCTCCTCTACGATATTTGCACAGTTAATGGAGGATGATACATTGTGGATTCTATTCCGATAACTAAGGGATCGATAAGAAGGATGACAAGAGACAATCAGAGCTCGTGCGCGTTGACATGCTTTCAAATATTAATATTGCGAAAAATCTGTCGGACGAATCTTTCATTCGCGTTGTTGGAACGACTATTTCATCATGAGTATTAAAATTCGTGAATATTCGTAGTTCGCAAAGGGCGAGTGTCTCGGCAATACTTGGCAAAGAATAATATTTATCTTTTATTTCCGTTATTCTTCGCGCTCGATTTATTGCCCGTTTGAAAAAAATGCAAAGTTTAATCAGTGCAGCAATAATGCAGCGATTTTATGAAGGAATGGAACATTTGTAGCAAATGTTGGCTCGAAATATCCTACATATTGTTATGATGATGAAGAATAATCGATAAAACATATGCGCTGTAAAAGATTAATAATTACAAGACGGATTGCGTAAAATGAGATGTGTATTGCAACGATACTCACGTTTTCGATACTGCTTTATTTCATCTTTGACATTTAATTCACTTTCATCATATGTTTGTCCACATTATCTCTAAATCGTATTTCATATTTCAAACGCGATATTCGGCTGAGTTTTCTTACATTGTTCGAATACTTCTTTTAAATAATCCCATTTAATCTTTTAATGCGAATTAACCGCGTATTGAAACTGCGTATTGAATAAATATATCGAATACTACAAATATTATATTGTTTGTTAAGCATTAAATATTTTATCTGTAACAATCAAGCGCTTGCTCGCAATAAAGCTATAAGTAATCAAATACCAATATAAATTTCACAATATAATTTTGAAAACATTTACAGATACCTACGGCTTACCTTTACGTTCTGTGTTTTATTAAAACAACATTTCCATTAATGGATGTGTTAGCTACAAATGTATTTACTTTCTACAATTGTTGTATGCTGTACGAAGAATACGTTTCTATTGTTAAACATAAAAGGTCTCTTAATGATAAATCCAATTATCAGAAATAACATTTGGATTCATTTGAAATAACCGCAAGGTTAAATACGTACAATATTTTAACAAATATTATAAATCTGTTTTATTAAGCATAATTATTCAGCAAAATTTATCTGTCAATACCATTTTAAGCATTGGAAATATTAAATATTGCTAATATATGGAATATATTTCTTCTTTTCAGAATAGTTATTGTGAAATTAATTATTGCAGTGACTGGTATAATATTTAATCGTGATAATGCTATCGAAGCATTTGCGAAGTAATGACGCAGTGTGAAAAATACATCTGCGGTATCATTCTCTAACAAGCAAAGCAAACATGTACTTATTGCCCTTCCTCATATCCTCGTTGCAACGCTGACGATGCATCTCAGTCTGGTGACCAGGCGTTTTTTTTCTTCGCAAATGTCAGATTTTTGTAGCTGGACACGGCGCAACATTCTTTTTCTGTAACAGCAGAAGTACATATCAGCAAAGGATTACCACGGTATTACCGTGGGTTTACTGCGGGTTTTGTTGAATAGACATTAAAGTATGAACTGACAATGAAAATAACGGAGAGCATGATGTTTAATTTAAATGTTCTCTGTTTAACTGTTTTGATAGTCGACGTGGAAATTGAAATATCAGTTACAAGGTTAATTTCAAAATAAATAGGTTTAGGTTTTCGTTTATTTTCCCCTTATATCAAATATCATATTTTACTCGATTAATAATCGTATTTTTACTTGTAATTAACAAAATAAAAACTTCATATTAAATTAACTAAAATTCCGAGGATAATAGTCAGTGGTGTAAAGTCATTAATAACGAAAGTTAACGGTTCCTGAGATAAAAGCTCGCATTATTCAAGTTAATCTATGCTGTATATTATTTCTGAAAAATCGTACGAGGAAAGTTTTCTTTTGCTGAATTATGAATTTTTATGTTTAAGTAGATAAATGAGCTGGCGAGGCATTCCATTAGACTTCGCGTTAAAGGGGATGCAAATCGGAAAACATCTCGCGGAAATGCAAGTCATAAGCAATTCCGTAACGTCGATCAGGTCTGTAGATGGCAGATAATATCTACGATTTCTATTTCTCGCAGTAATTTATGCCGGGAATATTTATTATAAAACATGATTACGTTTTAATTCTGTATTATAGATAAAGTTGCAATATTTTACAAAGAGAATTCATGAATCTCAAGTCATCTGCCGCCTGAAGAAGCTTTCTTTAAAGTAAAGAACAAGTTAATGAGAAAAGCGCAGGATAAAGATGAAAATAGCAGAAAATCTTCATTTTACTACCATTTTATTGCTGTTTTCTTTTAGCTGTTTTATAGAAAATAGAAAAATATTCTTAGGAAGAATATATTACGCACGACATGATACGTAAAAGATGAACGAAAAATTAAAAACTAAGATTATCGAAATAATCTATTAATAATGTAATCAAATCGAGTACCATGATTGGAATTTATTGTTGAGTAAGCCAAAATGTAATTTATCAAGAAAAAAGTAAAATGTAGTTAACTATTTTCTATCGTGTTTGGTGGTATATACGTTTAAACGTGATCGATGGAACTGTAAAATAAACCGCGTTGTCCTTGTAACAAGCTGGCGATATAGAAATTCGTATAAGCAAGGGTTGCGTTTCTTCCCACAGTTGCTGAAAAAGTGGCGCATCGATCCTATAACGCTTCGATAAATTACGTCATCGCGCTTGTATCGGAGCCTTCGCGAAATTTATGATATGATTTATAGACAAATATTTTTATCTGCAACGTAGCAAATAGGCATTTACTTATGATCAGTGTGATCATATAAAAAGTAATAACAAAAAAATGCTTAAATTATGATTAGGTATTTAAAAGATTAAATATAAAATAATGAAAAACCTGCTCCGCAAAAATTGCTAAACTAAACTTCCATGTACACGATATTTATAAAAGATTATAAATTAATTAATTGCCGTTAAAGTGAGCAAAAAGTAGAGACTGCGTCAAACGAGAGTCGCGCGTTATCCCATATTAGTGCAAGGAGATTCGTGCTCCCAATGGAGTGCTTTTTACCACAGGCTATGTCTAAAGCATGTTTGCTCATAAGCGCGAAAATCGACACGACCTTCACCGTTATCCGAAGGATGTAAAAATCAAACTACAAACGAGCACAGCGTCGAAAAGGAAGTGCAGTTAATGGGGTAAACATGGAGAATATGGGCATGGTAAAGCAGGGACGGATATTTGCATTTTCTGCCGCTTTTTTCGCGTCGATGCACCAGCTGCACCCGCGCATTACTTTGACACGACTCACCTCGCACGTCGGATAAATGCGGCATGGTTGATTTATTTTAAAACGCCCGCAAAAATACCGGGCCGCTTTTCGCGAATTCTATTATATTTGAAGATTCTTATTTGAGGAAGCTACACGTTCATTTCATCCGCGAGATTTTTTTCGACAGACGCAGAACGCGACCTGAATAGTTCGCCGCGTAGCGTTGGGGTGTAAAGCTCTTTTTATCGTGTCAAATATCAAGTGGGCAATTTTCCGCCCTTGCTTGATTCAATTTGCGATTCAATTGTCTTGTGATTCTCATTCTTGTTTCCCTTTCTTTGAGAATCCTTGAGCAGCGGATTAGACCGATTGCTTTTTGCAACGATAATCCTGAGATCATACTCCAGAGTCATTTATGAATTTCTTAACGTTCGCCAATTCAAGTTCAACGGCAATTTACATTTCGTTATGTTCCAAGATTAAATTCTGATTGCAGAGAAAATGAACTTGCATAGGATAAAATAGATGAAATACATTTATACGTTGCGAGAGTTTCTTCATGCTTTTTCGCGTGCGTCAATTCGGGTTGGTATATCTGATAGCGCGAAACATGAAGAATCATTTATACCTACGATGACCATAGTGTCACTTGATGTATCGGTCAGCAGTGTGCAAAATTGCGCGCGATAGATGTTGTCAACTAAATGCCAGTAACAGTCAGTGAGTAAAAGTAGGTCAACGGATGTGTGCACGTACGTATGTCAGTCGACGTACATGTGACGAGTTTTTCTTATTTTTGTCCTTTTTATTATTTGTATTGTTAAATGGCTCACACCTAAATTTTTCTTCTTTTGTAAGTATTTATCGTACGCCACTCGATTTAACTTGGCGCGCGGATGGACCGAGAGATAAAATATTCTTGTCGGGTCGAGAAATATTTGTTCTTTCATATATACCGTCCGAAACGCACAAGAAAAATATTATATATATATGTGTGTGTGTGTGTGTGTGTGTGTGTGTGTGTGTGTGTGTGTGTGTGTGTGTGTGGGTGTGGGTGTGTGTGGGTGTGTGTGTGTGGGTGTGTATATATTACATATTTGTATAAGATATATATAAGAAATGTATAAGACATTTGTGTCGAGCATAAGTAGCAACGTGTATCTGAGGAATATAAATCATGTTTCCACCGTGAGCGTGATTTAAACAGCACTCTCGCGTATAAAAATTGCCGTACCATGAAACTATTTTTTTCTTTAAATAAAAATCTCGCGATTTGTTAGATCGTTCGATGCCCGAAGCTTATCAGAAGTTCTTACGTTTGAAGTGGCAGTACAATATCTCGAGCGAGTGGAAGATATTACCGTCGAGGAAAATATTATTTGTCAAAACGACGTATACATAGTATCTCGCAATTCCATTTTGTCGAAATGTCTAGATATTTCTGCATCCGTATGCATCTCTCTTGTTTCGTGATTTCTATGCAAACTGATATTATTATCCTGATGGCGGTGTGCAACGCGCTATTGAAGTATTGCACGCTGGTGTTTATATGTTCTTGTCGTTATTCGGCGTTTCCGAAGGGCTTGCAGTGTGTCTATCACGGGCAGAATGAAAAAAGCACGGCGTGTACGTTTGATTACACGATAAAGGGATTGATCGTATCGAAATCTCGCACTGCAACAATCGGCCGGTTGGCGCTGACTGGGATTAATCAAATAACCAGGATATGCAGGAATAATCGGGGTGTGATGCCAACCAGGAATGATAATGTTTCTGGAGCGCACTGCTGAGTTGAAGTTACGACTCATCCGCTATAATACTAATAAGTTGCAAGATAAATACGACAAAACGTTGGGAAACGTTACGCGTTTCCGTTGCCCATCCGTCTCGTGAAACGAAATGAAAGAGCGACGCGCACCGGCGTTTAAAATTAAAACCCTGAACGATGGATGCGCCGGCTGGAATTTAATAAACATCTTTGCAATTTGATTTCAATCGTGAATAAAACGAGTTTACCGGGCGTTTCGTCTTAACACACCGGAAAATCCGATTTGCTGATTTGCGTTTAAAACAGGTTCGTTTAATACGAAAGCGCTCTTCTTTATCTCTTCGTCTGTACTATTTAAATCGTGAATTATGTTGCTAAATACGTCGCGCTTTTTATTTTATTGCCCAGCTGATAATCACTTTTGCGTAATTGGATCATTACAGCTTCGTACTTTAGTTCATGAACAGTATGCGCGCAACCGGATAAGTTTATTAATTTCTAATAAAAAATAATTGCATCATATAAAATTATACAAAATTGATATAATCATAATAATTGTGTATTATTTCATTATAGATATAAGATATAAATGAACAATTTCCGAAATTATTAAAAATAAAGATTCGTATGACAATTGATAATTCGTGAAAAAAGCTGATATTTGATTTACATATCTGTTAAATTATTCGTTTTTAATTATGTTTATTTTAATCAAATATATAGGATAATTTAGATGCGAATCTCGAGAACAGGCGATATCATTGCCGGTGCACATTTGCATTAAGATTATTCAACCAATTAAAAGAAGGATGCAGATGATAACGAATGTTATTTCTCAGGTTTATATTTCGCGGGAAATCAGATCCTCCTCTCTCACTATCGTGAATTTACCTGGGTGAGACGTTCCCGATGAAATCAGCTTGGGCCACCTCATTAATCTTCATCAGCCGATATCGATCAATTAATAGCGATCAGTAGTGTACCGTGGTAATCCCTAGTTATCTCAGCTTCGTCATGACCCTTCGTTCTCCATTTCTTCCCTATTCACCTCTTCCGGCTTTTTCATTCCGGCCCGACGGACTACTTGCGTCACAGCGTTCGCTGCTAGCGGAGGGATAACTCCGCAGGGAGCAGCCTCTCCTTGTCTCTTCCTGCTTTCTTCCATTTTTTTTTCCTTTTTTTCATCTCTATCTTCCTCTCTCTTATTTTTTTGGAAAAATACGCGGAAAAATACGTCACTGCGCGTTGTTTCTTTTAGACATTAGTGCATGCTGTTTGCACTTTTATCTCTTTTTGCAGAAGCTTTTTCCGTGGGTTATTACTCCGGTTTCAGCATTTTCGAAAATTTTGGGTTGCGTGGTTGAGTCGTAGGTACTGTAACAAATACGAATGTAATACAGTGTGAGTCCATTGCGTTTGAACATACATATAGAATTACTAACAGGCTAAAAATTAATTTACTCTACAGAAATATAGGATTAAATATGAAATAAATTTGAAGATGGCTAATTTAATAGAGAAATTGCATATTTGCAAGCTATAGAAATATGCAAGATTTATTACGAAATTATATATCCTTCGCATAAATGAGGGCTTTAAAAACTGTCGAGAAATTCAGACAGCCATAATTCGCGCGTTAATTGATAGGATTATAATCGAACGATCATGTTCACTTATAATTAGACGAGATGCTAATAAACCATCGTGTTGCCTCGCTACATTTTATATTCGTATTGGTTAACAATAATTACACTGATGGAGGAGAATGTTCGAATTAGATTAGTTTTGTTTTAACGGTTATCGAACATTATTCATACGTGACGAATCCTTTCATAAGATAAATCCATTTTCATTGTATATCACATTATTAAATTAAGTTTGAGAAATGAGAAAGTTATAATTTATCTAAAGTTACTATCTATAAATTTATATTTAAGTATATAATGAATAATTTATACATTAAATATATGAATTCATGAAATATATACGTAAGAATATCGGTTTACTTTGGATAATGATCGAAATGAGAGACTGAATAATGATTCATGTTATACAGACAATACGTAATGTACATTAATAATTACGATTTATTATTGACGATTTGTTATTAAATTCTGGTGCAATTTAGCATTTTATATCGCTGAAAATTTTCACTATTTACGGATATTATTTGTACCAAACAATAAGCTTGCTTTCAATAAGTTCTCATTAATTATACCCCGGATGGTCTTTCGAGCATCGCCGTACGTTTTAAGCTTATTTTGCATCTCGAGTTCGTACTTTGCGAAGTTTCAGGAGAAGTAGAATGAAATTTTATCTGCAAATGACGGCAGAATAATTTCCACCTGTGAAATAGTCGCCAACGTTGAAAGGGAGAAAGAGCTTTTTTTGTTTTGCAAATGGCGTTAAAAATTTTTGTTAAACTCGATATCCTACGAACAAATCGGGCTTTATGGTTTCACCAGCCAGGCCTACTATAGCTGTATTACGCTTCAAGTAAGTTTGAAAGTCTGGCGAAATTCGATATGCACAATATCGGCATTTCCCATAAAAATTTTCATAATGGAGTAATCAAGGTATAAACTCCGCGATGTGGTTAATGGGTATTAAATTTCGATCCCTTAATTTTATTCCCAACGATTATCAGTGTAAACATTGCGTTTCGTTGTGAAATTGCTTGTTGTTAAATAAAGACATTCTCCATTACTTGTTTTATACAACCAAAAGCAAACAATAACCAGTTTTATCTGTTTGATTGTGGAAAGTTAGAGGATATTGTCTCGTGCAATTTATGCGTTACCACAAATACCTACGTCTGTTTGTATTTGTAGAAACCACAAATCCATAAATGTGCCGCTATTCTAATTCCCTGGTATCATGATAGTTGCCATAAGCTGTTGTAGGTTTTGGACTAATCCACGACTTGGCCGATATATATGTCTGCTTCTATTCCTAATAAGCCTCTGATCCAAGGATCTAAAGATCTGACCAGACTTGTAAGAGGGTAATAAGACTCTCTCATAATACTATTAGAATATTCTATTTATTGAGATGCACGAATCATTTACAATTCATGAAAACATAAGATTCAAAATTTAACATTAGAATTTTTCACAGAATTCTCTTCATAATGCATATAATATCGCTTAAGGATATTTATTCCATACTGTTTTTTTAAACGTAAGTTCATAAATTTAAGCTACTTGCAGCAGTTATAGTTACAGCAGAGAAATTGTCGACTTATTAATTTATGTGATATCACGTATTTCGTAAATCAAAGATAAGTTTACTTATGGAATAATTGAAAGATACGTCCTTCTATCAATATTGAATTGAATTTTTAAGTATCTTTGCAAAGCATCACGTTATCCGATCCGTTTGTTCTGCGATATAACAACCTTGACATTTTCTATTCTTTTCTTCTACGTTAACCTTTTATATCTTCTTGAAATCTCGTTCGCTTTATACAAAGCGTAGCATGATTATTTCGTTCACATTAGTATCTTAGTTCTTAATTCTGCTGAAGCGCTTGCATACTTTTTACAGACAGTTTCAGTAAAAACATTTACTGCTGTTTTGTCAGTAATTTTTACAAATGGCGATTTTTTGGCCGCAAGTTTTATTTCTCGCTTTAGGAATTGTGAGATTAAACTTACATCAAGGTTTCACGCACGTCGAAAGGGATTTTACGTAATCTAGGTGGGCGTTGCGCGCATGAATATATTTTTCCCTCGACGCGCGGTAGATTTATTGATGTGCATCATGGTATCAAGAACATTTTAATCATGAGACGACTGCACTTTTAGTTAGCTTGTTTTGTTGCATTGTGATACGATTACTTGCGGTTCTTTATCAAGAAAAATGATACCCAATCTCAAGTTTGAGATATAATAACAAATTATTATTTTCCAAAATTTCACCTCATTACAAAAAATAAGAATAACTAATGATTATGATATTATAATAATATTATATAATGTTATATAATATTATACTTAACATTTCTGTGGTGTGAGAGAATTGATCGTGTATTTCACAAAGTTCGTGTGTAGATCTACTTGGGCTTCCGTGCCGTTTCTCTCGCGTGCCGAAGGATAGATAGATATGTCGATTATTTCTCACGTAGTGCTTCAAGCAAACGGAATTAGTGCGAAAGCTTTTCTAGCGAATACCGTTCTCGCGATCGTCCACCGCCGGTGGTAAACGCTTTAATCGGCTTTCGTCCTATTACCGCCGGATGATTTAGCCACCGTGCTCAGCGAATATCCGAACACTTTAATACACTCGTCGAAGGCAGATGAAACCGGTGAAATTACCAATAATCAATAACGCCTCGTGTGCCGACACGCACTTGGCGACACGCCGACTAGAATCGGTTCCGTTCTATCTGCTCGGTTGTATGCGAAGCGTCGCGTTTCTGACGAGTTCGAATAATGGAAAGGAAGAACGAGCCTTTTTTTATCGTATCCTTCGCGGTACCTTTAAAGCACGTGCAGCCTGAGAAAAAAGGACAGAAGCAGGGCAAGAGGGGACAGAATTGCATATGTCAATATATCAAACACAAAGAGCCACGAGACTCTTTATGGTTGCCAGATTTCAGTTTTCGAATAATCCACCTTGCCCTTTCGTTTCCTGACGTATACTCGTATTCGGTTGTATACATATTCATATCCGGTTTTCCCTGCCATTTTCCAGCTTTGGTCAGTTGTTAGTTATCCATCTATTGTGTATTGAATAAATATGCTGTAATCTGAATACAAATTCTTCATTAACTGATTTCTTTGAATTATATTAGGGGTGTGATTTAGTTTTGAGGGTTTTTTTTGCTCAAAAACGCATGTATTTAAATATGATAATGAATGAATACCTTAATCAAAATATTTTCCTTTGTTTTCTATAACTTTTTCCCATCTTTCTGGCAAGAGATGGATTCCACGATGATAAAATGACTCTTTCTTTTCTTCTTTTGAGTTGATCCATTCGTCGACGAATTTTCGCACTTCTTCGAAATTATGAAAGTGTGTATCCTCTAAAGCGTGTTGCATCGACCGGAACAAATAATAATCGCATGGAGTAATGTCCGGAGAATACGCGGGGTGCGGTAAGACTTCCCATTCAAGCTCTAATAGTGTTTGTTTCACTGATAACGCAACGTGAGGTCGAGCTTTGTCATGAAGAAGAATCACTTTCCGTCGTTTACTCGCAATTGGTGGTCGTTTTTGGTCCAATGCTTGCTTCAACTTGTACAATTGGTGTCGATAACGATCAGCCGTGACAGTCTCATGCGGATTTAACAGCTCATAGTACACTATCCCACCAAATACAGAGCATTACTTTTGAACCGTGAATATTGCGTCTCGGAGTGGATGTTGATGGTTCGCCTGGATCCACCCATGATTTTCTGCGTTTCGGATTATCAAAATAGATCCACTTTTCATCCCCAGTAACAATCCGAGACAAAAGACTCTTCTTTTTTTGCCTGGCGATCAACGAAATGCAAATGTTCAACCGGTTCGCAATGGCACTTTCCGATAATTCATGTCGAACCCATTTCCCTTCTTTCTGAATTTTTCCCATTTCATGTAAATGTTTCGTAACTGTTGTACGATCAACATTTAATGCTCTGGCAAGTTCTGAAGTGGATTGTGTTGGATTTTCGTCCAATAATGCTTGCAAATCTGCATTTTCAAGCTTTCTTGGTTGTCCCGAGCGTTCTTCGTCCTTCACATCAGTATCACCACTTGTAAAGCGTCTAAACCAGTATTCACACGTCTTAATTGATGGGGCAGAATCACCATAAGTTTCCACAAGAATTCTATAACCGTCAGCCGCAGTTTTCTTTTGATTAAAAAACAAAAGCAACGCATGTCGAAAATGCTCTTTCGGAAGTTGCATTTTTACGCTGATATAAACACGACTGTTATTGCATCTATTGCTATAATGCTACTAAATGTCATGGATAATGTCAACACTGTAAGAAACGACAGTTATCGGAAACAGCTATTGGAACAAACTGACACTACAGCCATCTGTTGCAAAACCCTCAAAACTAAATCACACTCCTAATAATATATAATAAATCTAAATTTAAGAAAAATACTTTTTTAACTTTTCCTGATACTTGATTGATAAAGTCAATTTCAACCTAGGTTTTTAATATTAATTTCTTATAGATTGACGATAATATATGATTATAGAAGAAATATCTTGTATATGTTGTTTTTTATTTTTAAGTTAAAAATTGCATTGATTATGTCAATTCTTACATATATTAATGTGCGCGCAATTTTATTTAAAAATAATGTTTAAAATTAATACAGAGATTTTAAAATTTAGAAGCTCGGAGAGGTCTATGTACTATATAGAAGGATGCAGAAATGCGATCTGGAATTTGAAACTAAATCAACGTCAAGCAAGGTTGAGATATCCTATTTGCTATTTTCTCTTTTCTTAAACAAGTTCAAACAATAGTAAAGTTCGTTATTTTTCACACTTGATAGCGATTGAAATTGTTTCTTTTTACAAACTTTTTAATATATTGGATTATAGGTTAATTGAAACTGAGTTATTAATGTGCGCTATACTGAGAGATAATATTATATGTTCCGCATAATCCAACATATTCTTATCATAATTTTAATTAAAATATTTTTCGCTTCTGTTAACATATATACGAATTAGCATTTAACATTATAAAACATCTGTTAATATAAAAAATAATTTTAGTGAAAAATTATTTTTTAATTAATATTTTAAATTATTTCTACCTACTACTTAATGTTTCACATTTTATTTACTCGATTAATATTACGACCAAATAGTATTTAACATTTTTCTTCGTAAATACTCATGTGCATAGAAAATAAAAAAATCTTTAACATTAATTTTACGCCTTTTTCAACAAAAGGATAATTCGCAAAAACTGAGGCACTCTCCGCATTTTTTATGATAAATTTTCATCTTTTAATCTACTTCGGAATGTATGTAATATTGCATTTTATCCAACAAAATTCTTGTAATTACCAACATTAACTTCTTTAATATATTCAAAAGCATGTGTGAATGTTTCGTGGAACTAACATTCTTGAGGAATATTTTGTACATTATTATTCCTACAGCATAAATGATGCATTTTATAGGCGAGTCACGCGATTCCCGACCCGACGCGAACGCTTGGTGTGCTCAAAGGGGGCGAAAATTTTCCGACGCTCCCTGTGGTTACACACATACCATGCGAGGTATGTGTGTAAGATTTCGTAACCGGAGCCGACAAAGTTGCCGGGTATTAAGAGCATGCTGTTCAAGAGAAAGAGAGAGAATGCGCCGGTATATTCGTTGCGGTGTTATATGCGGATACCAGGTTTCTTACAAGCACACGGCATTTGCGACGCGGAATCCACGGGAGTGTCGTCGTAAATCTGCGAAACTGCAGCCGAAGTACAGGACTCGAATAAACGACGGGAACAATGCACGTAGCATTGCGTTGCGTCATTTCCCTTATCCGTTTACGTATATTCGGCAATGTGGCCGCACAAGAGGGGGCGAGAGGAAGCATTCTACACGAACAATCCACGAACAAACGGAAATTAAATTTATCTAACGACTCCCGGAATTCGCGGGCAGTTCAACTATAACTCCGAGTTTAACTTTTCGATGTGTTTCTTTACGCCGCACGCGCCTGTTCCGTTCGAACAGGAATTGAAAAGTCATTATTGACGTAATCAATCCTTGGTAATTTTATTTCTTCATCGCTCACGAACACAAATATTTCTCGCGGCTCTTGCAATTTGCATGCAATAGCGTAAAATACAAATAGAACGTGAAACGAAATGGCTAGCTCTCGGATTTGCGTTGTTGCTCGTAATGTTAGCGCGCACAATGTCGGACTTTTCTGCATTTTCATCATATTTCGTAGTAGTTTATTATATTTTATATAATAAATACACATTAGAGCATTTTACATCTGAAAAGAAGAAAATGCGATAATAAAGTCAATGTTTCGTTGCGATGACATCATCAGCTTTAGGCTTTGGTCTAATTCAATCCATCTCCGGTTAATTAATAGGTTGTCGAGATCGGTACGAGACTTCGTGTGTAAACTAATTTGCGGATGCAAACATATCCGTGGCGGAAATAGAAGTAAGCGACGGAGGCACGCTGTTAATTACGAAATCTTTGTGGAACTCGATTTTTCCTTATTGAAAATTTAATTAAACGTCATTTTCCCTTAATTTATTCTGTTCTTCCGATGAATATCGCAAATAACTTATATTTTTGCATTTAGAAAAAGAAATGTTATTCTATTTGTGTAATTATTTAAATTATAAATAAATTCAGATGTAAAAACATTGTCAATACTATGAGTAAACTTAATCACAATATTACTATCATGCACTAATCGCAAATATACCAGCAATGCGCAACGCAATGAGCAAAGATAGCGTCTTTATGACGACCGCATTTGCAACTTTCAATAAATTGATTGGCAGCACCGGATATCAAAGGTTGGAAGCGAGATTTCCGCTCGATTGGGTCGGCGGAAATTGGACATGCGTGAATACACGTGGCTGCCAGCTGAAAGCTCGCCTTAAGCTCAACGCGAAAGTATCGATGCGGGATATATCGAGTGGCCAAGCAAAGTCTAAACGGATATATGTCTCGTCCCACAAGGTGTGTGATGCAGCATAAAGAGACAGGATAAGAAGCATGTAAGAACGTTTATCGCGGTGAATCTCATATACCACTACGTAAGCTCGTTCCTTTACCGCTACGGATGAAAAACGCTTGTGCATTCTTCCGAAGTTGTCTGTTGTCGTTTCAGACGCCATACCATTTTTAGATATTCGCCATATCATTATAGATATCAAGAAAAGTCGTCTCTTTATTCATACGTATACTTTATTCATGTGTTTCATGAAGATGTGGAGTTTTATCTGACAAAAAAGACATCATTATTGGTACTAGTCGATGCTTATTGTTAGTCATCATCAGCAAGCGCAGAGGTTTACGAATGCATAAATAAAGAATGCAGATCACGCAGAACGCCCGCCGACAAATTGTATTAAATTTCTCCGAGAAGGATCATTAAATTTCGCGTAATTTGATTCTCGGTATGTCACAGTTGTATGACCGGCTTCACGCTCGCGAATTAACGTACTCGGATTGCGTTTTAGTGGTGAGATCGATCTCTCATTTTCATAACGCACGCGCGCGCATATAGCGTATAAGAGATGCCGTCTCACGTTTCTCTGCCTTTTTCGATAACCCAGTCCTGGATATTAATGCGGGATTAATATTAATACAATAACAAGAGAGCCTGTTGAAGAAACATTCGGGAAATGCATATTGCGAATGTATAATATTATATATATCCACTGTATGATATGCAAAATGGAAATTGGCCATTTCCATATGATATTAAAACTTCACTGTTCCTATACCCTTAAAATGTATAGAGAATATCTGTGTTTCATATTATATATTTTATGCGTTGTATAAATTGCTATACATTATACATTATGTAATATAATACATTATTTACAAAGCATATTTTAATTTTATATTTTATGCGAGCACAAGTTTAAAAAACGTGTAAACATATTATTTTGTAACAAATTTGCAATAATTTTTAGATTTGAGTGCTGCATTTAAAACAAAAAAATCGACATACAACGATATAATGCCAGAAAAAGAAAATATATGAAGGTCAAACTCTTGAATAGATTACCTGTGTGAAAAATTGCTACTTTTTATTAAAGTGTCTTTTTATTAGGCGCTGTGTAATGAAACGAAACACATGATACACATATATATAATGAACTTTATATATAAAAGAAATGGAAGAGTTTGCTGAAAACATACTAGTGAATTAATCCACAGTATCGCATCGAATGTTTTTGGGTTGCTGAGATAAAAGCTGAGGTAAACGCTGAGTTGACAAAATTTTTTCCGATTTCCTGCTTGCTGAGTATAACATCGTCGAAGGTTCGGATGAGAAGAGATTACTGCAAAAATGTTATAGCGCGCGACAATAGTTGTAGCTTTTTCATCGATCGTTGGTGATTTAGTCGATGTCGCAGTAGTGATTGCAATTCTGAAATAGCATTGACAATTTTAGATGACAATTTCTGTCGCTCATCGTGATAACGCTAAGAAGTATTTTCCGAGTGCTCATTGTATTTTATTGATATGGTTCTCATTTATCTTGCTACACTTGATCGCAAAGCATTATATTAAAAATTTCATTATTAAAGATGGTTGCAGTTGTTTCCTCAGGCAACTGCGAAGATTACGGATATTTTCCGCACGTAGTAGAAAGATTTATTTGGAACTGCCGGGATGAAATATCGAAGTAATTAGTGAAACTTCCTGCGCACGCGAATGCAGGCAATTAAAATTGGATAAGCAAAAGAAAACCTCTGATGTCACTCGAAAAAGGATGCTACACGAATTAATTCACAATCTAATAGTTTTCTAAGGAATACTTATTAATAATGAAAATAAGAATATAATAATTATATATATAGTATAATTAAAACTAGATTATGAAGATGATATCTAAATATTAATCTAACTTTGTGCGTGTGATATAAATTTGAAAATATTATGTTTTATTAAACTAAATTTTATCAATATGTATATTGAGAATTACATTTTTATTAAAAATTGCTGTATAAGTCTCCAGGAATATCATATAATTAAATAATTTTTCTGAAATATATTCGTGAATTCGTGAATACTTCGAAAACTTTAAAATAACGAAGGAAACTGCCTACAGAAAGAAAGAGATTCCTTATTAGGTTAATCTCGAATAAATCTTAATTTAAAATCTGAAGGGTAGCATAGCCCTTCATATTTTCACAGCTAAGCCAACCACGATTGTGTTATAACAAGCTTCTTATTTTTTCAAAGAATGTAACCTTCGCGTTACAAGATCGAAATACATTTGTTTAAAAGTTAACCGTGCGTAAATATTATTATAACTAAATACGGTTTTTTTTAAAGTTACTTTAAAGCAATAAAATAAAATAATGATTTGCGAGTATTGCAAAACATATTAGAAAAAAATATTAAAACTTGGATGCTTTTAAATTTTAAAGTAGAGAGTTTTAGTAAGATTATCTTTGATCCAAATTATTAGATAATCCAAATTAAAAAAAGATCAGATTTTAATTTTACTTGTTATATAATGAAAGAAGATAATATCACTTATAAAACAAGATTATTCAATAATGCGCTATGCAGAGTACGTTTTCCAGTATATTGCCTTTCGGTCAGTGATAATTTGGGAACAAATAAGACTGGCAATAAAGAAAAATTAACTTTATAAGATGCTTGTACGCGGATCGTATCCAACAGTAATCTCAGAAAGTTATTTATCAAGCAACAAGTTGATTCTAAATTAAGCATCAAGCGATGTACTTGCAATATCCCGAAATAAACGTCTTCTGATTTACGGAGTGATTCGGGTCATCGTTTTCGGCTTTCTCTGAGCTAAGGTTGCAATATATCTTACTTTCGGTAGATACATCACTAAGAAACTTGCATGTTCTCCGGTGAAGTTCCGACTTGCGGACACGACACTACGACACTACGTGTGCATACAATGCCACTGCACGATATCACTTCATGACATGTCATGGTGGAACTCACAAGCATCGACCTCATTAATTCTTCCATCGTGATGTAACTAATTACGAAACTAATACGATGTGGGAAAACCGTGGACGGCGCACTTGAATGCCTAATTAGAAAAGTTTCGGTCCGATCATCGCTAAAACTAATCTTCATCCAAAGAAGCTTTAGGGGGATAGCTGGCAGGAGACTTAAGTCCTTGCTCCCTTATCGCCGATAATTAAGCTCGTACGTTACGCTGTAACACTTAAGTTAACATTATCGATTACTTTGAACTTTGGAACAAAGGACTGGCAATGTGCGGATAGAATAAAAGGAGTAAAACTGGATGTAAATGGAGGAGACTAGGTACAATAATAATGATTTGAAGGCATTATGCATGATTATTACGCTACGAGATAGATAAATATAAATTACTTCTTATTTAATCTTACTTATTGCACATTATATACATTACACGTTTTTATATTGCATATATTAATTATTATGAATTAATTATTCTTTATTTAGTTATACATTTAAATTATACATCGTACACGTGGAAAAACAAGATACAGAAGCATAGTAAGTTGTTTATCTATCTCACTTTTATCTTGCAGGGACAATTGTACGTGACCGAGCATACTACGGGCATTTCATCTTCATATTTGTTACGCGTTGTAGTTCTGCACGGTGATAATCAAAAGCAGTTATACAAGTCGCAAGAGAACGGAGTACTTAAAGTGAACGACGCTCGCGAATTAGTGTTACTCATTTTAGCCACGTAATTGGCGACGCACCGCGATGTATTGTGCCACTTAGTAATTAATGTCTCTCGTCATGGTGTTCCGCGAAGCGCGAGAACGCGTTCGCAGATCTCACTTCACCAGGATTCCACGAGTGCACACTTCTTAATGGTCAGTCATGTACAGTAAAAACTTTCCGCTTGTCCTGACGGGTCAAGCTATTCGTAATCGTTATGTAAAGTGTGATTATACGCGGATAATAATTCACAATTAACTCGCGTTGGAATAATCAGGGTCCTTGCTCCGAGCATCGCTTTAATGCATCGCGTGATTTCCATGCATTGCATTGCATTGCATTGCGATGCAATACGCAACCCGATTTGTCGGTTCCATAATATTTCTCTCGATAATATGCGGCGCTCAAGAATATGAATGGGAGATATTTTGATTAAAATTACGTCAAAATCCTATTTTAAAAAAATTTTTACATATTACTTGTATTTATAATATAAATTCTCGATTCATACGCATTTCCAAATAATTTTGTAATTTAAATGTATTTATTGTCACGTATTGTTACACAGATTCGCAGTGAAAACATTGTAAAATGTTATTTAACGTGTCGATGAAACACCGATAGAATAACGCATCGTGCGCATGACAGCAGATAAATCCACGCTTAATTGAACACGGCGCGTTCCATGTTACGTCTATCATCGGCAATTAATCGACCATGACGAAATAAAATCCAGCGGGATATCATCATAAGCGCTGCTTATTTATACAGGACGCAAAATAGTGAGCGGCGGACTCACGTTGCACTGTTCGTAATTAAAGTTTTCTAATATCCGGCAACAACGTGAAAAGTTTCGGCGGGTCATTTATTATATTGCTCGAACAGTTTTCACTTTACGCAAGAAACACGTACCGTTGTTGAATGTTTAAACGATAAACTCGTAGTCGATTCAATGTCTCTCGTCGCGTGACTTAACTTTCTTAGACACGCAACTCATGCTCCCGCAGACAAATCTCGCGAGAATCTCATGAGGGATTTCGTGGTTTTGCAATATTGGAGAACGTTTTGTCGCTGCGGCATGTCGTGTCCATCTTTTTCCATAGAGATTTGGTTGTTGATGCATGTGGCGTCTCACCAGCTCTGTGAGATATTCAAATAGATTCACGTGTTAGCTCGCTTGTTGATGAAAGTTTCCGCAGATATTTATGTGACCCGCAATGTGACAACCCGTCGTTCTTGCGAATCACTCTTTCATAAAGAAAGCTGACTGTTTTGTAATTCTGTAAGCATCCTATTGGCCTGAATAATAATTTTAACTTAACATTTGAAGCTTTTTCTGCAATGTAGATAATTACAATCCGATTTGGCATTCAAGTTCCCGGGAAATTGCATTTGTCGTTTTGTTTCCGAGGTTTCGTAAACATTTTAATTCGCTTCATCAAGAACAGAATCTCATACACTTGATATTATCTTCAACTCGAAAACCAAAATAAATTATACAATTTTAAAAATAATCTAAATAGCAATATCAAAATGATTGATAAGATCCTTTAATTGATACCTGATTCTTGCAGACAAAATTATATTTATTTAGCATGTTCGAAAGTTAGAAAATTCATATGAAAAATTGAATAAAATTGAAGCATACAATTGGCAAAAGCAAGAGTTTCTAAAACCGTACATACTTTTTGCGGGATTTTTCGCGAAGTGTTATCGGTTAAGGATACTCAAAGGGGAAGAATTCTTCAATAACTTCTTCCAAGTTTCCAATATGAAAGGATGACACCTGTTCCGATAACACTGTATGCATTTTCAATTCGTCGCTTTACCTTCGCGATTTCTGAGGAAATCGATGGGGATTGCAAATGAGTCCTTCGGGACAAAATGTAGTTTTACCATGATCTTCTTGAACAATGTCAGTTTAAATTCGTGTTATTCACAAAATTTCACTCGTTTGTTACTACAATTGGCAAAACTTTCACAGAGTTATAATTAATGTGCTATGGGCGGAAAGAAGATTAACGGAATAATACTACTTCCAACATATTTGAGAAATGTCTAGGACAGATTAAAATATTGTCACGACTTTTTAATTGAGAATCATTCGCCATAAAAGTTTTGACTGTAGCAAAAGAAAAAGAATTCATAAGAAGAACGGAATTACGATCGTTCCGAACTCTTATAAATTAAACGATAAAAAGATTATTTGTGTAGTGGAAGGAACTGGAACAGCTGCATTCGTATTTTGCGACTGTCGAGGCATATCGTAAAACTCTACTTGCAATCTATCTAACGCTACTATGCGCATTTATAAAATTGCTTGGGTTTAGTGCAATTGAAATTCAATTTGTATATACGTATAATCGAATCCATGCAATTATACATTTCCGTCAATAAAAAAAAATAACGTTAAAGTTTATACTTTTTATAAATCGCCACAAGAGTTATATCTAAAACATATTTCAGTATTATCAAATATCTTGAAAATAGCCCGTGATGTAGCGGTAAAAAAAATGCGAGTCTCAGTACTTGTATCTCAGCAATCTCGAACTCGATGAAAAAACTACTCATGCGCGAAACTGCAGGTCTCTGTATAGCCCGAAACTATAATCGAAAAAATCCTCGCGCGCCGTCGCGCCGCGGATCGTTACGTGCGATCCCGAGTGCTAATTTTAGGAAATTGCGAGGTGGATGAGAGAAAGGCGATAAAAGTCGTTGCGCTTTCCGTCTATTTGAATACCGTTACCGACCAATTTCCTCTTTCGTCCGCCCTCTTTGTTCGAGCTGGCTATTAACACTGTGGAATGAAAATCAAATTCGCGCGCAAACATTGAACGAAATTCGATTTTCCTGGCCGCTCATTCCTCTTGATCCATCCATCTCTCTCTCTCTCTCTCTCTCTCTCTCTCGCTTCCTTTCTCTATGCCCGAGTATTTTATACACGTTCATATATACATAGATACAGGCTTTTGGATAAATAAGTCGCGAAATTGAAATCTAGACGTTGAATATATACATATACGAATACACGAAAAGCCCTCAACGCTTGCGCATCGAATCAATGCATCTCAAGCGACCGAAACGAAGAGCGACCCTTGATTATCGAAAGGCATCAGGATGCGCGAATATCGACTCGATCGATTGACGTGCCTGGCACGAGTATTCCACCTTAAAACAGAATTCCTATCGCGTGAATTTCGTGACGCAATTTTGCTTATACCGGGATCCATCAAACAACACGGTCGCATGATTTCATTGTATGTAGACGCAATCGTAGCGTAAAGTGGATTTTACGGATTTTATGGTGAAGTGAACGCACTGTCGCATCGTGTGAATATAAACGTTGCGAAGCACACGATAATTTTTTGGTAGAAAGAAACAATGAAAAATAAGTAATGTTGACGTGAAAGAATAACAATCTCTTTCAATTGAGAAAAGTCATTATTCTGTGAGCCGAAACGTTTCAAATGTTTAAACACATTTAAAAACTGTTTATTGCTAAAACTAATAAATTCTCCAATTGTTTTTTAGGAACCATTTTCTTACTTTTTTAATCGATTAATGCTTCTACCTATCAAATATGAGATGGAAATGGTTACGTTATTCTTATTTTTACGTAGCAGGAAGAAACACTTTTGAGCTTTCCCCATACAATATTTACTTCACTATTATTAATGTTTTTCAGACTGAAGATTTTCTGTTATAGAACTTCTAGAGAGCCTTAATGGCAATCCTCCAATAATAAGAGAAGCATGGTCCCTTTCAAGATGAGCCACGCATGGTCCCTTCTTTTCCTTTTTATTCTTCAGACATACTTGCCTCCTTGCTTTCATCGCGTCAGACTCGGCGTCTTTTCCGCCTTAGTCTTCCGCCTCGGAAATCCAGCGTGAAAGCTCCCGGTGCCGATAGAACTCACCTCGTTTCCTTCTTCTGGTAGCCTCGTCCTTGCGAGGACCATCCAGCTGCGCTTTCGCGTCGATCTGCACTCTTGACGCCCAGAGCTATATCCGTCTAGATCGTTTCCGTTTTCGCCGGCTCGTGTCGCATTATTTGATGTCGTCCTTACAGCTCATTGTGGATCTCCATTCCTGACGAAGGTGGAACCGTCATTCCACTGTCGCACCGAGCAAAACGATTGAACTTAAACGCGGTTCACGTGCTAGTATAGAAATACCGTAGTAAATCTCGCACAAGCTGGATCCAAAGCTGGATATCGGTCGAATGCGAGGAGAGGAGCCTTGCTTCCAGTTGAAATACTCCGAAGGGTTATAAAGGCGGAAACGCACGGTCCACCAAGAGATTTTCTGCTTCCTTTCCTTACTTTTCCCAATACAAGAAGATATTAGTCGACTACATGTTCCCGTAATTGAAAGATAGAGTTCGATAGAACTCTCCCTTTAGTTTTCTTCAATTTTTACTTTCCTTGCGACATTAATTTTTTTATCATTCATCGTAAATTGTTATTATTTTAAGTAAACGACAAAACTCCTGCTTATATAGTTTTATGCAAGGATTTTTGAAAAATGAGTATTATAAATGTCTACATACATATATAATAATATACATACATATATTTAAATGTTCTGCACTAAACGATACATAAAATTTTAACAAGCAGAATTTTATTGCAAACTTTATCGCGTCTTATATAAATTGCCCAAATTGAGCTTCATATTACTTTTCCGACAACATAAAAAAATCGCGATCTTTTCGGTAATGGATTGAAGGACTTAAAGGATTAAAGAATCTTCGAATGTCGGAATCTCGCAATTTTAGAAAACGAGTAATACAATATTTCTTTTTTACTACGTAAAAAATCCAATTTTTCGTCCGGTATCAATCCGCCTTGGGTTATTGAATAGTACAAATCGGCTGCGGAAGTTCGCTTTTATAGCTCGCGGAAAGCACTTGTGCATTTGACCTACGAATCGCCATAACGGGATCTCGTTTTTCGGCTCGAGAAATTTTAATTAAACGACTCGCCACGATTTTGAGACTGGATATACTCCGGCGAGTATATCCAGTCTCAAAAAATTTTTCGATTCGGAAACTTGTTTGAGGACTTAATCCTGGCTTGATAGCCGGCGCAACCGAGCGCAAACAGAAACGCCGCGATCAGCTCACGTCGTCACACGAGGTTTCCGTAACGTTTAATTGCCTATCGTAGATATGACCATAGATCGAGCAACGTTCATGTTGTCGGCTTTCGAATGCGAATAGACTACCTACATGCCGTGCAAACACAATTTCCTGTATTTAACTTGAATAATTTCATTCCCGCATTTGTTGATTGGATTATTATTATTTCCCTTCTCATTTATACGTCAATGATTATACAATCCGCATTGAAATCTTTTTCCGTTTTACATTTCCTCGCGATTTTTATTTGCTTGCAGCATGATGAAAAAATATACTTTTCTTGCATAGCGTACTTAATGAACGTTATACATTATGTATAAAGCTGACAAACGTTTGATGAAAGTAGGATTTAATGCAAACACCAATTAAATTGAAACTTTGTTTCAATAGTATAGCCAATTGCCAAAATAAGCTTTATATTCCTGCGAAAAGAGATCGATTGCAGAGCAATCATAACTTTATAAGTTATGCATTAACAAATAAACGCGGATATATTGATTATTTCTCAAGGTACAATTTCAATATTTTTTTTTCATCTAACAATGCGGGCAGTATCAAACAATGCTGGAATTGTTTTATATGGCTGGCACAGTGATAGTATTATAAAGTAGTAGTGTACGTATATAGATTGTAACGTGAAATACTGCTGTATTGTCTAGAACAAAAAGTGTAGAGAACAAGGAAATAATGAGGGTAGAAGCAGGCCGATAAAAATTACAGGAGAAATTAAGCCCCGGAGATTCAATTCGACAAGAGTTCATGAAAGTTTGCAGGAATAAAGTGCTCAAGACTGAAATAAATATTTACCCCCCTGGGTTTAATTCCGCGGCGCTTTTGGAGGCGGGCTTGCATTTTACATAAAATTTCATACCCGAAATACTTCTCGCATAACCGCCCGCTGGGAGAACTTAGCAAAAACGCACACGTTCCTACGACGTGCCTTTGCGGCGTTTTGCGTTTAAAATTTACAGGATTTTCTCGGCGCAGAGAACCAATTCCATGACGATATCGAAGATGGGAAAAGTCGATAAATTTGAACAACTGCACTCAACTTTGTGAACGCATTACGATCGCTTTGCGTGAGATACCTCTGCGGCACGAACATTCTTCTTTGTAACTTTGATGCATTCGTGAGGGAGCAAGAAATTTATGGTTATTTTCATTAATTTTCCGATGCAATTCCGTGAAAATAGCTACATCTCGTAAAATTTTCAAACAGCAAATGCGATTTTGATTTAAATTAAAAGGTATCATTAATCTATTCCTTTTTATATTTAATGCAATATGAAACGTATAATTTATAATGAAGCCATAATATTATTACATATTTATTATTACATAATAATATTATATATTTCTTTTATGAGAGAGATACGATAGGATGAAGAATGCCAGGCATTTCTGTTATGAAATAGTTGTGAATTAGAGTTATTCAGTTTAATTTGCATTAAATTGCTTAATCGATCGAATTTGTAACCATCCGTTGCGGCGGTTGAATTTATTGAAGCAATTATTTTGCGAACTCTCACGAAAGTATGAGGATCGAAGCACTTCTTGATGTATGTACATTCTCCAATTTAACTCCAATGACAGTCTATATCGAAAACGAACAGGAATGCTGAATTCAGGGTGACGAAAAGTTGGGCAAACGAACTTCCTCTCGGTGTCCGTCGTGGCATTGCTCTATGCAGTATTTGTTTCGCAGGGGACACGGGTGCTACACCGGAAACCGATCGGAATTTGTCGCTTTTCACCGCACATGCCACCATCATTGCGTCCGATTCGCCGCGAACGATACGAGACGTTCCAGATTGCATTGCACCGAATTATGCATTCTGTATGCTGATATTGTACGGACATTTTTGCTTTTTTTTCTTAGTTTGTTTTTCTAGATTCAATGAAACTCGTGTCGCAAAAATTGTTGATTTTAATTACAGTTGATTCAGCGGATATTCTCGAAGATAAAAGACTCCTTTCACAAAAAAGGAGCAATCAAATTCATTGTTATTATATTATTATAATGAATACTATGTTTTATTTATTTTTATGTAAGGCTATTCTCTTTAAGATTATTCCCTCTAATAATAATTTGTACTGTGAAATAACAACACACGAAATAGATGTGTAGCTTACAGTCGAGGAATTATTTTGTTTTTTGATGGTGAAGCCATTTAGCGCACTTGTTCTTCTAATGATGTAATAATTAAAGTCTCTGTCTGACTGTAACATTTCACGTGTAGTAAAGGGAATATATGAACGGAGTAACATTTGCTGACATATACTTTGATTAAAAACTCTAATTGCGTTCTCGTATAGAAATCCCATCTTTTGAAAATGCGGCTACCTCATCATGTGACCGCATATGCTTAAAAGCATTCTGTTATAGTTCAAATTGCATTTGACCATGAAAAGGTAGAGTTCCGTTCGGTATAAAATTAAAGAACAAGCTCTCATCACGCGTAATATTATTATAATCTTGACTCGAGGACATTTAAATCTAATTTACTTCATTTTGGAACATAGCAATATATTAATTCTTAAAAATTCAAATTGTTAAATACCTGATGATTTTAATATTTATAATTAGCTTACAATCACAAAATATACATACGTGAAGAACATTTACAATATATTTCTACATAAATTACTATCAAAAATTTGATATTTGCAAAAGAAGAAAAGAATAATTTAGATTTAAGTGTATTAAAATTAAAAGTGCAGCACGAGTTTTATAGAAACTAAGACCTTGTGAAATATGGTATCTTTTTTAATTCAGTGCAACAATTGGATAATCTTTATGCATTGTCTCATCTCACATACGCTTGCGTCGTTTTCTTCCGCTCGACGTCCTTTCATTCCAGCTCGAAATCGTGATTATCCACACTACGTCGCACAGCTCAGTGTCCCAGGAAGATGTTTCGTATAATTGTGACTGTGTACTGGAATACTAGCGGTCCAATTTACACGATTTTTCTCATTCCTTTCGTCTATATCTGGTACTATTGTCTGACACCTGCCTTGTATCTCTTATCCAATTTTGTCTCAAATATTACAAATATTATGTTTATAGAAGACTGGAAATATGGTAGAATTAAAGTCAAATGCTCAGCAACAGTAACTAGATGTTCATTCGGTGCACGGGATATATAAAGAAAAAAGAAATTTGATTTATTTATGACGATGATAGAAACGTTATGAAGATCGTGTTACTTTTTTCAAAGAAATATATTAATTTTTGTCACTTTTTTAGTGAAAATCATCTCGATGTGATTATTGATTTTTAAACACATGGATATTGTACGTAAAATATAAATATTTAAAAATTTGTGGAATATTAAAAATTTGTACGCATGCGTTGTATTTATGCATACTCTTTTAAATATTTGACAAACATTTATAAAACAAACTTCATAATTAAATTCGCATATACTCGTATATATAGTCATAAATCAGAAAAATATACTGAGAACAATATACAAAAAATAAGCTACTGAAGATCTATAGATTTTATAAAGTAAAATTTAAAGTTAAAGATCTTCAAGTTTTATTTAAAACTTTAAAAACTTGCTGAACTCCGAAGATTGAAAGAATTTAAGTACTTAAGAAAATATGCAAGGTAAAGTTTATCAGTCAATTAAAAACAGAATTATCAGGCTGACCCCCATTGCACATTAATAATTATCACTGAAGTAGATAACGATACATGTAGAAACAATTAGATTATTCCACATGATTATCAACTGTTATTAAAATGTTGATTAATTAAGTAATATGGCGACATAATTAATACTGAAATGAAGGAGTAACTTTCGTAATGAAATTTCATAGGACTGTTACACGTGTAACAGTCGGGTGTGCGATAACTTGATAGTCTTGCGTTAATCCAATCGGGCGTTACTGTTCAGAGTTTAGTAATTTGTCAACGACGTGCTCTTACAGAATGAACTTTGTGAAAAGTTTTGCAAAGAACAGAGTCGCATCAAGCGAGGTATTGTTATCTACGTGAGAGTCTCGGATTACGGGGCTGTTTCTACGCGCGGAGGGAGTTGCGGAGAATAAAATTTCGCAGCTCTATAAGGAAGCAAGCGAGAGCGATATTGCCATATCAAGGTATCGAAATCGCGAGGATTCACTCGCAGAAGAAGAAAGCAGTATTAGCTTTCAGATCACAGCGGGGTTGAAGACACGTTTTCAATTTCGGTTTTTACGATCGAACTCGCGCGCAGAGATCTTGATTGCCCGATTTATTTCGACGACCGCTCGATCTTGACGCATGATTTTTCTTGGTGATGGTGTGCTGATCGATTGATGTACCTACTTCACCATATGCGTTAAGATTTATACAATACTTTGATACGCGGTTCTTGTGGAAGACATATCGCTTCATAAAAAGGTGCAGTTTAGGAACAAACAAAATTTTATTAAATTTTGACAAAATTTCATTCCATTTATTTTTTCGTTCACCACAAGTGTGCTAAAACAGATCTGATAGATCGTAGCACTTTTTAAATATTTTATTAAAATATTTGGATTTTCACTGCATGATTAAAATATTTTTCTCTTTGAGACTCGGTTAAGCACGTCTTCTTTTCTTTGCTCGAAGAAATATTTGAAATACCTTCAAGAATATCTTGGAAATTGCTGGAGCTGTGTGTTTAAGAATCAACAGGAGACTCGTATACAGATTTTGAGGATCAACTTAATTCGATGAAGATATCTTGAAATAAAAGAGTTAACTTTTAAAATGTATTCTTCTGGCAAACAACAATTTCCATAGATACCCAGCCCTACGCACAACCATCCAGTGTTGCAAGTGTATCGATTATCCAGCGCAGCTTTCTTGACAGGATTAAGCAAAGGGTGTAATATTGCGACGGCAACCGCCGTCAAGCATTGAATTTTGTATAGACTGTCTCGACGTGCAGACGGTGAAATCGCAGCGTCATCGGAATCGCTGTCTTGGACCATGGCGCAGCATTGTTTCCGTGCCGGCTGACAACGTTGAGCAACGACGAATTTATTGCCTCGCTCAAACGGCGAATGAACGAAAATTTATCGTCGCAAGACACCGGTGCTCGTATTTCGCCACGACAATGGAAACATCCCGGAGATGGAGAGGATCGTAAACGTTTCTCCCTGACGCCGTCAGAGAGCGCGAACACCGGCTCATGTAGCCATTTGATTTCAACTTGAATCGCCAACTCGAGCGTTTTCGAACGCGGAAGCGGAAACGAACGATTGTCGGCTCGCGCCCGAGATGAGGATCCCGTTGTACTTGCACGATGCGGGTGGTGACATACTGCACGATGACGAATCGTACATCCGATGTCATCAAGGGATGTCGTCAATATCTCGCTATCAAAGCACATGCAATATCGTATGCGCGTCGCAGATTGGGATTTCTCTAGCGGATCGTTGGAGTGGAAGACACTGTGATTCTGCATCTGGCGCTTCCTGATGATCTTCGATTTTCCTTCTTCTTTTTTCCGAATTTCCCCAACTATTTCTCGCGCGAGCGTTCAGCCGTGAACGGAGATGCCGATCGAATTAGAATCCAGAATGGCGAGGACGACGACAGCGACGTGAAAGGCAAGATCCGATTGCGATGAGCCGACGAAAAAAAGTATCGGAATTGGATGCCGGTTGCCTGGTATTATAATTACGTATAACATCGACTTTCCCCGAGGGATCGTCGGTATTGCTTGTGAACAAAAAGGCCGCATTCCAAGGATTACTGCCAGGAAGGCGACAGTGTAGAGGAGAATATTGCAAGGAACGAATGCTAGCGATTCACGGAAGAGGAGGGAAGGAATACCGCGGGGAAATAGCCAAGAGAGCTCTCGTTCCTAATACGACATACTCTAATCGGACGATCATGACACGGGGTGGGATTTCGCTATTTCCAGGAAGACGTCCCCTTAAATTTATTGAATACTCTTGACGAGCATCTATCACATTTTACTTTTAATACGTGGAAAAACAAATCTCTGTAAATTTCTGTAAAAATAATAAGACAGTTTATAAACTCTTATAAAGAATATTTTATCACGCGTGCATGTGCATCAGGCTTTGAATGTTATAAAGGAAAATGTCCTCGAATAGAATGGTGTGCATTTCCTGCAGATTTACTTGTATTAGAATTGATGCTTCAGTTCTCGTCTCCGTTTTCGGTTCTGTGACCTTAATTGCATTCAAAATGAGGGAAATATAGATAGAGAAAAGGATAGAGGGAGGTATATAATTGCCGATAAGTCGGTCGGCTGAATGTGAAAATTGGAAGGGTGGTCCAGCAACTGCGACCACGCGTTCAAATTACGCAATCTCTGCAGTACCAGTAATGCGGAGTAATGTATCAAGAGGGAATCCCGTGGATTCCTGGTTTTAAAGGACCGAGAGAAAGCAAGCTCAACAAAGGGAGAAAGAGAATAAAGTGCACGGCGAAATGCATGACGTAAAGAGACGCGCGGAAGGCAACGGAAACAAACGACTTTCGTCGTTGAAAACTATTAAGTACCAAGAAATATCGCGCAGTGCACGTGTTGGCGGCCGGTGAAGAGTAACGTCAAGAGAGCAATTCCATTAGCCGGGATGCGTTCGTGTACGATCGACTTTCTGGAGCGGACGCGCTCCGACATGCACGATATCCTGACAGAGACATCCTTGGTCGAGCGTGATCCATAAATGCCGGTTTAGCCGGCGTTAATTTATCGTTAATGGTTACAAAATTGTTGAATTTATTAAATATAGTTATAGAAAACATAAATTTTTTACACGTATCACTTTTCTCTTATTGTCAGAAATCAATCTTTCTGAATCCTTTTATCTTACTCTTTCTTCTAAGAAATGTAAAACTCGAAGATTTAGTTTTTACATTTTTACACTAAAATTATATTTTTATACAAATTGAGCAATATTTTTATTAGTATTATTATTTTACTACTACTATCATTATTATTATATTATTATATTAATTATCTGCGTTATCTTCAAACTTCACCTAAATATCACGTATAGCGCCACGTACGTGCGGCAATTTGCTGTGGGAAGTACGTCGAAAATTGGTTGCTATTTTCTCGTTGCGCACGACATGAACTTCCCTCTTGACGTCATAGCATCCGCAGTTCATAGCAAGCGCAGTGAACAGATGCAGCTTACGATCGTTGGCTCTTGAGTCTCGGTAACTTAATGGTTAACTTTGAATTCGTAGCTAAGTTAAACGAGCTTATGTGTGTATATGCAAAAATAGGTGAATGAGGCGCAATCAAATCGTACGTCTGCGTTAAATGTACGTCACTTGAGTTTCGTATAAGTGTCACTCTGAATGATGGATGATATCGAGGTAATTTCTCATTTTAAATTATTCCGCCATTCGACGTACACTTACTATTCAACTATTTTCGCGTTGATTTTCAGATGATGTATTTTCCATGTTTGTAATTATATCAAAATTAACATATTAAAGCCATTACTGTGCCATTAAGATAAATTTCTTTAACGATAAAAAGAATCTTATCAGTCCAAGTCTATTACTTAGTTTTGCATTACTAGTTCCTACATGTTCTTTATCAAATTTCTCAACCCTTTTCAATAATCGTAGTATCGCAGCAATAGTAATAACAATAGCAGATAATAGTTGGAAATGATTTGAGAAAACAACCGATCCCTCGGTCAAGCTATAAAAGGTCGTTTATCGACCTTAACAGCGAACGGGTCTGGTTTTAATGTCCGATGATCCAATTTTCCGCGCCATTACGTAGAACAGGCGAAAGTTGGTTCGAGTTGCGAAGGCTTCCGAAGCTCTTGAAACTTTGATAGTCAGTAGCGGTTACGCGTTATGAGCTTTTGCGGGCGCAGCCACCGGTGTGTCGTCCTGCCTTTTCGTCGTGGCTTGTATGAGCACGTGCGAGAATTTCAGTCACTTGATAGGAGTATATCGGAGTGTGTAAAATACACCCGCGCCGCGCGCATCCCATATTTGTATAAAATACTGCGTGCGAACAGTAGCACGTTTGACGCATTAGTATGCAAAGCGTGGAGCATATATTCATAGCATCCCCATTTGCATCGAACACGTGCGCTAGTCTGCGTGGATGCACGTCCACGTTCATGCGCATTCCAGATGAAGATATAAATGCATTATCTTTTCCTCGCATCTCGCCGCATTTAATTGCACAAATCAGATAGACGGCGTGCAAGTAATCCTCGATATTGATTAACAAACTTCTAGAGATGTATAAATGTATCTATATCATATTGTCAAATATATCAAATAATTTTATATTTCTAAGAACTTGTATCTATATGGGAAATTAATTTAAGTATTTATTTGATTATGAATCTCACAATGTTCAAAGAACGAAACTATCTCAGTGTTACGTAAGTTAGTTGTAACAATTTGTATATGAAATTCTTTTCTATGGATACGGGTGGTGATAGCTGTATCGAAATATTCAAATTGGACGAAAAATTTAAATATTAATCCAGTCGGAAATGTTGTAAATACGTATATTGCGCACGTTTCTCGTGTATCACAATATGTTCGCGTCACCTGTGTGTCACATGTGTATCACTTAACGACTTTGAACAAGCGAAATTACGGTATTAAGGCACTCCACTTGTGGGTGTACAAATTCCTTCGTAAAGTTTATGCGTACGTCAGTAGAACGCCAGAAAGTCGATGCATAACCGAAATCCACTTCCTTGACGAGCACCAACGAGTCTCTGTCGGATTAGCATTAAACACGAAGAATAATGTCCCACGTAATAAAACTGAAATATTAGACTTGTTCCGTCTGTAACGTCGGTTATGCAGCTGCGCGCATGGTGGTGGCGAAAAAATTGAACAACTCTTACGACGGTACTCCAAAGCTGCACTCCAAAGGAATTATTCAAGATATTTAATCTTACGTCGTGCTGCGAGAACTGCTGGTGCACCACAAAATGTCCTTTCTTCCCCTAAGTGTAACTGTACAGGAAGGAAGAAAATTGCACAAATCTGTCCAGTGCGTTTGCGAGCAATGCACAGCTGCGTCGGCTGCGGCTGTGCTG
The DNA here is from genome assembly GCF_003672135.1 of Ooceraea biroi. Lineage (NCBI taxonomy): Eukaryota > Metazoa > Arthropoda > Insecta > Hymenoptera > Formicidae > Ooceraea > Ooceraea biroi. Next base: position 9,384,057 of record NC_039506.1, read on the forward strand.
GTCATACCCCCCGAGAGACCTTGAAGCAGCCCTTAAATCCGGCAAATCCTGTGGGATTGTTTCCGCTGTTTTAGCTATGAGACATAACAACACCTTCAGGACTAGAATTTCCTGCGATATTCAGCGGCTTTTCAGCTCGAGTGTTCTTTGGTTGAGAAATAGTAACGTTAATAACAATTTATCCCGAGAATGTATTGTAATGGCTTCTGAGACCTTCGAAATATGAGCGTCATTTATATTCTTATCTCAATCATACTAAAAAATGATACTGAAGAGGAAAGATTTGTAAACTGTCACTCTTGCAATTTATTAGTTTTGTTTATGAATGCAAAGAAAAAATTTATTTTCGTGTATTCGATATGCCATTTTACTTTAAGAAAGCAAGATAAAAATATTGAAAACAAATTAATAACTTTTCATTAATATATCTACGTATATTATTCATAAGTGTATAGATATATATATAAATTCATACATATTTTTATTAAATCGTTTCTATAATAATACAAAAATCAATTAATAATTCTGTTTTAAAAATTACTCATTCTTTTCTTTGTAATGTTGTAATAGTTTTCGTAATAGTCAAATATTTATCTTTCAAGATTGATTTTATACATTTAGATATAAACATTTATTTATTTAAATGTTTATATCTGAGATTGTAATGTATTTTTAGTGTACCTAGCAATAATGTTTGACTTGTCACCTTGAAAGATTAGCACTTCATAATTCAGGCTTAAGGGGATTAAAGTCACGCGTAAAGTTACATCGATCACCAAGCTTTCTGTTGGGCAATGCGGCTACTCGTGTGAGAAAAGTTTCGCTTTACCTCATCGGCAAGAGCGATCCTCTTCCCTTTACTATAAAAGTAAAAGCGATGTCGTGTTCACGCAGCTAAGTGTCGAGTATCTGAAAGAGAAATAGAATGGGAACGGGAGGGCTAGGAAATGATGTCGAACATGAAATTGACATAACTAATGGTTATAAAGTAATGCACTCACCGGGATGATTCTTGATTGAGACTGACAGAAAATTTCGATTTATCAAATCGATATCTACGACAAAGGCGAAGCTGAAAGATATTGACGCTTTTTGTAAGATTATTTATTTTACGTGATGTGTTCGTAAGATTAAAGTTCTGCGACGACATAAAGTAAAAAATCATGAGGGCTCAGACTTAAAGAAAAAAATATATTATTTGAAGAAACAATGCAGAACTTAATTTTTTTATATTAAGTGCATTGTTTGGCATTTTAAAACAGAAAACTTTTATATGTAAATTGCATAAAGAAATTTGATATTTATCATTTTGTGTCTCTATCTCATTTTCAACATTAATCGGTTCTATAATTAATAAAATACAGGAAATTATATTGGAATAGTGATGCAAATCAGAATCGTTAGTTCAGTCGAGATTTTAAAAATTGAGATACACAAGATGTGATAAATTTTTACAATACTTTGAGAAGATTAAATATCTTGTATAAATATATCTTGACAAAGCATTTAACAATAGAAGAAAATGGCGAGTGTGTTTGCTTTGTAAACTTGATATTTCTGTTTCGTGCTGTTCACTGTACATAACACGACAAGTCTCGAAAAATGCGGGCGACACCGTGTCGAGTGCACATGCAGCTATCCTGGTATCTAAAGGGATGGAGAGAAAGGCATCGACCTCGAAATTCACCAGCGGATCGGAAAACAAGGATACGTCTCGCCACCCTCTGAAGTCTACCAGTCACTCTCGGCGCCATGACAAAAAAGAATAAAAAGTGTGGAAAGTACTGGGAGTTTGGCGGTTAAAAGAGAGCGTGAAAAAGTATTGGGCACAGCAGCGTGAAATATTGGATGTTCCCGCGGTGTACGTAAACGGCGGTCCACCAGGAAAAATTGTCACGGGATTTTTCTCGATCGTTTAAATTCTGTTCGCTGCCGTAATTGGCCATTTCGATTCCTCTGCAAGTAAATTATGAGGATATAAATATTTTTGCAAGTGGTTACGCAATAATGCAATACATTACGATAAATAATTTTGTAATATATAAATTTATACACATTACATGAACATATATTTTACAAATATTACAAATATTTATTTACAGCAATTCATTCAACAAAGAGGAAATTCTTCCACACTTTTTTCCGTTATAAAGATATTTTGTTAATATTAAAATAATTGTTAGTATAATAAGCATAAAGTATTAAAAGTTTTATTCTCATAAACACCGCTGTAAAGCGATATTAATATCGAAAATTAATATTATATGAAATTTTAATCACTGAAAATCTCTGATATTGACATATTTCATGCATCAACTAAATCGACTTGTTCGCTTACGAATAATACTGCATAATGTAACAAGCGGAAACAAAGAGAGTGCATCTCGGTTGCATGTAAAAATAAACAAGGCAAACCATTCATGTAACTGACGACGATACGTCGGTCGTGTAAAACGCTTTTTATAATATTCTGACATTGTATTTACAATTTTCTCGTTATTATTCACATGCGGATGATTTTGACGTACATTGCATTGCGGGGATTTGATATGGTAACGCACCACGAGTACCATAAAAAATTGCATGAAACTATTGTACTGCAACATTCGCATTTTATAAATATCTATTCTTTATAGATAATATGTAATTGTTTTTATTTATTTGCTATAAGATAAAATAATATTTAATTCCAAAGTATTAATCTTTTATAAAACAAACTTGTATTTGAAAAAATGTTTGTACTTTTCAGTGATTAAAAATTTTGGATGGTAGTAATTTAAATTTAAACTTTTTTAATTAAAAATTATAATTAAATCTTATTATGGAGAAAATTATTATAGAGAAAATGTTGATTACCTATGTATCTCCGAGCTTTTCCTCGTTTCTTTGTTTTTCTTGTCTTGATGGAAAAAGTTATAGGAGATGTTGAAAAATATGTATATTTGTATATTTGGAGAACTGCATTGAATTCTTCCGTTATATTATTGGAAGAAGAAACATCGAATAATAGAAAGCGTATAGTACTATAGGATATATCCTTTTGTTTCGGCTTACATTCTCGAGACATTCTCGAATAACTTCTTTCCGAGAGTTCTCTATGAAACCGAAACAGCTGTGTATTACACGTTATTCTTGATGTTATACACTATATATATATCTCTTTATATTATGTTTTTATTTTTAGACGTTTCTTTTCATCAAATTCTTTTCATTTTTAAATGTTAATTACTTTCCTCGTATCACATAATAACTTTTGCATCCATAATCATTTTCCACTTTACTTTGAATTTCATATTTTATTTAATATTTTATTGTTCTCATTTTTCTCGCATTGTTTTCGACTCGTGACACATAAATTTTCCGTAATCCGTCTATCCGCATGAAATTTCGCGAAATATATTTCTTCTCGTGAGGACGTGCAAAGTGCAAGGATAAAAGCTTCGGATCAGCCCGACAAAAGGATAGATAGGGAGCAATAAGACAAACCAGAACAGTAAAGGATAAAGCGACGGCGAGGGAAGGAGAGCGTGTCGCGCACAAACTGCACGAGATCGGCGGGAATGGAGAATAGAACGTTGAAAGTCCGCGGGCGCGGCGATCTCATGTAAACCAAATCTGTGTTTAAGGTTGTGTTCATTGACCGTAACAACCTTTTACTGTCACGTTTTCCGTCATTGTAACTTGGATGTTCCATTCCGGTTGCTTTACGAGCTGTTTGCGATGATGAATGTTTCATTTACCTGTCTCGCGCGTCCCTCCGCTTTTCCCCGCCAACCCTCTTCTCTCTTCAGCGTCGCTCGCACGTTTCTTGTCCAGCGAAAAATTGTGGTAGAAAATTCCATCCCCGAGATGTAACCGGACGATCTGCCAGGGTGTTGTGCGCGGGGGAGAGTAGGCGGACGGTAAAGTCTCCTTAGTAACTCTGGCACACGGGGTTATGGCAAGAAATGACGCGCCACATCAGCCGACACAGCTGTCAAGCCGATGCTTCCGAGGGTGCCGTAAAGTTTCGTGAGAAATTGCGGAAAAAAGGCGCTACGCCATTTTTTGCGCGGTTTTTTCTTTCCTTCCGCCTGGACGGGCTCGGTTTAGTTCACCCGAGTTCACTCTGCTTGAACCATGTTCATTATCTCCGGAACTTTTGTCTTATTCGTTAGATGAATTACATTTCACGCTTCAGCGAACTTGTACGTTTCGAAACTGATTGCATTAACTTCCTGCCGTTCCGCATGATCGCGGCAATTGCTTATCAGCCGAGGGTCCATCCTTTGATAAGACGCTAATTTCATGCTATCGGTTGATTAGCGCGTTGTCAAGCTCTCGTGAAACGGGAAACTTTTTCGTGAGAGAGTTGCGTCGAGTTGCATGTAATACGACACGATGGTTCTCGTCTTGGAAAATCAGCTGTCGCTACACTCGGACAACTTATCTCTGAAAATCCCTTCTGCCGCATTTCCGACTCTAACGACGTCCAGGAAGTTCATTGTCTCCTTCGTTTAAGTTTTTAGCACCAGGACTTATCCCAGACGAGATTTCTCTTCGAATTCTATGGAATGCTTGAGGATTTCCCGGATCTGATAAATTACGAAAAATATGCGATTCTTTTCATTCACGTTTCACCCTCTCTCCTCTCGTCAATATTTTGTGATACCTAGCAATGGAAAATGGATGGCAAAATTGATAGAAAGTAATGTAAATGTAGAGACACAATCGTGATATGTCGACGTATATGTCACGTAATCTCTCGCCAGTAATTGCTGTTACATAGGTAAATAAAATAAAAAGCTGAAAACATGTTCCGGCTTTTAGAGGAAGACGGATTAAAACTTTTTCGATTCCAGAAGTCGATGAAGCTTTAGGTCCGCCAAGAAAAATCTCGTTTTCTTCCGAGACGATCAGTTTAAAAGAGTTTCGAACCTTTGCTACTACTCGTCTTAAAATTAATTCAACCATAATAAATTAACAACATTAGCATTACAGTGATAATATTAAAAGTTTTTAACACAAGCATATAATAACGTTTTCTCTACGTAAAGTGGTGAAATGAAATTTACATGAAATTAAATGTCGCATAGACAGTAAAAGTATTATAAAGTCTAAATAAATTTGTTCCTGCGTTTCTCTAGACACATTAAATAAGTTCTCAATTAGGTACAACTTTAATATTCAAATTTACTCGGTCTAAAAATGTGGAACATGAATTTACTATTAAGTTATTCGTTTAATGAAGGATCATTCCAAAGTTAAGAGTTACGGTATGGAAATAAAAATTTTCAGAATGACATAGATTAATTTAGTATAGGGATACATAACGTCGGTTAAGTGGAAGTGGCTTTTGAAATCCCATCGCAAAACGCACTCGTGCGCCTGAGGGGAGAGAATACCTCCTGGGTAAAGAGAGGGTATGTTATAAGCGAACCACTCTCGCGTTGTCCATAAACAAAGTGCAGAGAAACTCTTTATCCGCAGTATTTCGAGTGTCCCTGAGGTCCTCGCGACAGGCGTATTTCACAATGGAGCCAGTTTACAACAGCATCGTTCACAATGGTTATTAAAGAAGCGAAGTAGATCAGCATCAATTAAAAAACAAAATGGCACAAGTGCTCGTATGTTCTAATTGACCAAGTAAAAGAATTGTTCTGGCAAAAGTAAAACGTTTCCTTTTACCAGCATGGAGAAAAATTCGATGTTACTATACATGAACGTGAAATCTGCTTTTAATTTAACTTTCCTTTGAATGCCGAGACTCATTCGGGTATTTTAAAAGCAGAAGTAATCTTTTGTGAAATGACATCATTTTTTAATTTTTACATTGAAACTTTGTTTCATATTCAAACAAATGTTTAAATAAACGCACAGTATTAAGAAACTGCTTGCATTAAGCTAAAAATACATGAATAAAATATCTGCAGAAATTCAGGAAACAAAATTAGATAACAATGTAGCAACACATTAATATTCGCGAATTATACAGACGATATATGTAGTTTTTGCACTGCGCTTGAAAATTTGTTAGAAACAGTAGCGCTTTCAGTCTTTTCTATTTGTAAAATATTATTACAGTACAGATCATTTTACAATTCTCAGTAGTTTATAAATACCTTTTTATTTATAAATCGTAGTCATTTATAAATTCATTTATAAATTCATTTATTTGTAATACAAATTTCATTGTATGTAGTTTTAGCGAGGCTTCCTGGCAATCTGCCGCCAGTGGAAAAGCGCCGCACGGATCAGACCCATCAAAGACTTGCCACTCTGCATTTGTGCGCCAGTGGCGCGACCGAGGGCGCATGTACGTACGGTACATCGCTAGATGCGACACATAGGGTGGGTGAGGTGAACACCTACCATCCGCATGCTGTGCCAAGGGGCCAAGGTCGCTTTTATCTCAAATGCAAGTGCCAATGTCGCCACCGTGCCAACGGTGTGGCTGTACTTTTCAGCCTATCGTTCTCCGGCGGTGTCTTCTTTCGAAAAAAAGTTCGATTCGTTAGCTGCGACGGGAAAAAGTCGGAGCCACGATAGTGCAATTTGGCTTGTCTGACCCGCACGTCCTTTCTTACAAATCGATGAAGAGAACGTCGCCTTCCTAATGGAATTGGCTTGTACCGTGGGAATGTCAACGCTACGAAATATTTCAGAAGAAGCTTGTCCGAGTCCGAGGCTAAATGTGAAACCGTTGTTTTAAAAATTACCGGAAGCGTGCGAATTTCTTGTAGTTTACACTGGCATGATTTACATATTTAATTTTTTAATTATTAAAAGTGCGATGCTCTCTGAGATCTGAGACAAGGTGCACTTTAAAAGATATAATGCTTTCTTTAAGAATTTATCAAGTTCTGAAACATTTCTCAAAGTACTTTTCTTTCGAATTCCGAGTTTGTCTTTTAGTGCGATATATATATGCGGGCGGAGACATATTCTACAAAGAACCGAATTTCCGATTTATTCCAATGAATAGATAAATAATCTCGAACAGATATCGAAAAAGCTGACCCTTTAGTTCGGTGTTGAACTGCGGTATAAATTTGAACGGGATGGGTTCGTTCCCATCGACTCTTTGCAGCGATGAACGTGCACGAGAAACCGAATCCGCATTCAGTTGACAGGAAATATTGCTCGGTTATTTTTCGACGCTCTGTCACTTGGTGAAGCGTCCCCAGGATGCATTGCAGCTTCCATTTCCGCTTTCATGGTTGCCGGGTCTTCTGACGCTGTCGGCGATCACGAAGCCATTACGTTACGCCGTTGCGATAGACGGATTGGCAGATGAAATCCCTTTACTATCAACTGCCATATACGTATCTGCTTTCACGAAGCAACGATAGAATGGGTATGTCTTGCTAGATATAAAACACATTGCGTTTATAAAGTACATTTTACGTTTATGTGTCAATTTCGAATGGAAACCGATTAACACGGACATATTATCTCTACATTTACTAATAAATCGTAATTTAATTTTAAATTACTTAAAGGGATGCTTTAAATATGTTAGATGATTTGTAGTTTGAAATATTTTACACGTTAATCACATTTGTTTGCACTAAAACAACATTGAAAAGATAATCAAAAAAATTGAGGTCATGACTACCTTTTCAAACAGCAGTGACTCGAATGCAGTATTCTTTAATCTCCTTTCACAAATTGGTGAATTCAATCCGATTAGATCAATTAATCTCTGAAAGGATTATGTGAAAAATAACAAAAAGTATAGATTGTGCACCACTTCGTAAAATGTACTTTGTAAAATTGATAATAATAGGGGATGCGTAAATTGTTCGATTACTTTTCTCGAACGTGAAGGCTTTAAGAGGCTTTCCATCAATCTTTAACCCAAGGGTTCAGTCTCATGACATGCGAAAGAGCCCAAACGATCGCATATTAAAATCGCTCCGTTCTGTGCAAAGTAATTAAGTTTAATTGGATCCCCGGGGCAGAATTAGAATCCTAGAGCTGCGCACGTGACTGCGTAGAGCTACGATGCGAGAAATATCCATTTTAGTGGATTAACGCGTTTTACGCTGCGGATTCTTGATTAATTCCTTCTGTGAAACGCACCTTATAACATTGCTCGCTGAAGAGCCGTTTCCATTTCGAGCGAGATTATTCCAAAATGTAAGTCAGAATCAACACAGTGGCTTTGTGCACCAATGTTGGACGAAATTTGGCAAATGTTTTAATCTACTTCAACATGTTCTCTTAGCTGGGTTATTTGCCAAAAGTATGGTAAGGTAAGTGACCCAGTAATCGTCATGATACCAGTAATCGTCATGTTTACGTATTAACAACGTATTTTAAAGTTTTCTGTCAATCGTGTGGCTCACTGATATTTTAGTATTTTTGAGCTTCAAGTTATAAAGACAGATCTCAGTTTTACGTACAACATCGCAAATTATTGCGGTATGGCGATGACTCGTACATTTGCGCTTTCTAACCTTTACGAAGAATTTTCTCGAGAAAGGTAAGAGGTATGAGAATTTTACAGAGACGTTCTTATTCGTAACAAAAAACTGATTTAGAATAACTTAACATAACAGTCATTCACTTCTCAATTTGAGCGATATAAATTTGTAAAGTCAAGCGTTTTGCTTAACGTGACGATTACTAGGTCACTTACCTTATATAATTTCCCGTGACATTGAACGTCCAGGAATGAAATAAGCATATGTTAAGTTAACATGACAACGTTAGCACATAAGGAATTTTTATAAATTCGCATGACCAAACTCTGTTGCATTTAAATACAACTAAGCGTCTTTCAACTAAAATTGTTATAAAATAATACTACAACTGTAAAACACATTTTTTCGGCTTACTGTGCATTTAGGAAATAGTATCATAAACTATGGTGGACAAATCCAAGGGATATCCATTTTCTTCAACCCATTTCACGTTCCCAACTTTGCGAGGATTCCAGTAGAAAATATTATACCCGTGCTTTATTAACTGTAAATTTAACGTCGTGCGCATTATAAATCATTAAATATTTTTCTGACGAATAGTTTGAAACATTCCGTAAAACCCTAATTAAATGAAACATTCGAGGATCTATATTCGATAATCTACACTGGTTCACGTTATAAATAATAAAAATTTATTCCATTTCTCCTCTCTTTTAATTCAGCTAGGCCGAGTGATAGCATTTTTCCATCCTCGGATTCTGTAAGCGTGAATTTAATAAAATATTTTTTTCTCATTCTAGAAATAAAAATAAAAATTAAATAGAAATGCATTTATTAGGAGTGTGATTTAGTTTTGAGGGTTTTGCAACAGATGGCTGTAGTGTCAGTTTGTTCCAATAGCTGTTTCCGATAACTGTCGTTTCTTACAGTGTTGACATTATCCATGACATTTAGTAGCATTATAGCAATAGATGCAATAACAGTCGTGTTTATATCAGCGTAAAAATGCAACTTCCGAAAGAGCATTTTCGACATGCGTTGCTTTTGTTTTTTAATCAAAAGAAAACTGCGGCTGACGGTTATAGAATTCTTGTGGAAACTTATGGTGATTCTGCCCCATCAATTAAGACGTGTGAATACTGGTTTAGACGCTTTACAAGTGGTGATACTGATGTGAAGGACGAAGAACGCTCGGGACAACCAAGAAAGCTTGAAAATGCAGATTTGCAAGCATTATTGGACGAAAATCCAACACAATCCACTTCAGAACTTGCCAGAGCATTAAATGTTGATCGTACAACAGTTACGAAACATTTACATGAAATGGGAAAAATTCAGAAAGAAGGGAAATGGGTTCGACATGAATTATCGGAAAGTGCCATTGCGAACCGGTTGAACATTTGCATTTCGTTGATCGCCAGGCAAAAAAAGAAGAGTCTTTTGTCTCGGATTGTTACTGGGGATGAAAAGTGGATCTATTTTGATAATCCGAAACGCAGAAAATCATGGGTGGATCCAGGCGAACCATCAACATCCACTCCGAGACGCAATATTCACGGTTCAAAAGTAATGCTCTGTATTTGGTGGGATAGTGTACTATGAGCTGTTAAATCCGCATGAGACTGTCACGGCTGATCGTTATCGACACCAATTGTACAAGTTGAAGCAAGCATTGGACCAAAAACGACCACCAATTGCGAGTAAACGACGGAAAGTGATTCTTCTTCATGACAAAGCTCGACCTCACGTTGCGTTATCAGTGAAACAAACACTATTAGAGCTTGAATGGGAAGTCTTACCGCACCCCGCGTATTCTCCGGACATTACTCCATGCGATTATTATTTGTTCCGGTCGATGCAACACGCTTTAGAGGATACACACTTTCATAATTTCGAAGAAGTGCGAAAATTCGTCGACGAATGGATCAACTCAAAAGAAGAAAAGAAAGAGTCATTTTATCATCGTGGAATCCATCTCTTGCCAGAAAGATGGGAAAACGTTATAGAAAACGAAGGAAAATATTTTGATTAAGGTATTCATTCATTATCATATTTAAATACATGCGTTTTTGAGCAAAAAAAACCCTCAAAACTAAATCACACCCCTAATAATTCGGAAATCTGCTTTTCGCAAGATAATAATAATCTCTCTAATAATAATCCTCCTTTAGCAAGATAATAATAATTAATTGATATTTTAATTGATATTTCGCGATATTTATTTATTAAACGCATTTTATAAAATATGTATCACAATTTTGCGAATCAAGGTTCTTATAACAGACCTTAAAATTGTCGATACTCTTGTAAAGAAAATGAAACGTACAGAATTGTAAATGTTCTTATACCTAATAACTCCTTATTCTCGACTTTCTCACACGCAGTTATCACTTTGCGTGATTTGTACGAAGCGCTAGAATCATTAGCTCCCAAGGTCTGAAATATTCTCGTTCGCGTCGGAGCGCAATCCGATTGTTCCATCGGAGATCCTCGCCGAAAGGATGCTTCGTCTCCTTAATTAAGTGGTAGGAATTCATTAAGCGAATCACGTTCAAGAAGCGTCGCGAGCAAGTTTCGATGGGAAAGGAGATCCGATGACTTTTAAATCTTCGTGTTTTACGGTAAAGAATGGACGTTTGGGCTTGCGCGTAAACAGAAGCTCGTTAATTAAGGATGCAATTAAGACACAAACTTCGCGGCATTCGTTCTCGTCTTTTCGAACCCCGTTTCATGTTTCGATCGAAAAAGATTAAGGCGCCATTGTGTGATGCGTCGTCTAATTTAAACGGTACCCCAGTCTTGCGAGTAACATCAGTAATATTTTAATTGTGTACTATTTATAAAGATCATTCAGTGCCCACCTTGCCGATAAATAATATCATTACATAATATCATTAAATCATTACGGCTTATCGATTCCCCTTTCCTGCGATTGTTATATTGATTCAGTTAAAATATTGGAATAATCTCTACTATAAAATTTATCGTTCAATAAAGTTAAAGGAAAGTTAATTATTCAGATTTGAAATTCGCGTTGTTATCTTGGAAACTTTTATTACAAAATGTATAAAACTAGTTGTTAGCATACAACGTACACCTAGAGCATGTTGCTACACAAATATGTCAACATTCCGCGTGATATTCCGCAACAGGAAAAAAATATGAGAATGCATCAATTGTGGAAATGATATTTTTCCGTTGGATAACAATGCGGCGCCAGTCATATCAAATTCGTCCAAAAAATAACTGTTCTTTTAAATACGAACAAAACTCCGTAAGCGGACATCACATACATCGCGTAGATATAGATATATAACTATGAAATTATTTTTATGGAAAATGTATACCGCATATCGCAGATATGTGCTAAATTAATATCACCGAATTAAATATTATTTACGTCATACAGACTGGGTCACAGTAGCTACCCGGCATGCGGCAGTTTAATAAAGATCAAGCAAGGATAAGAAAAGCTGACTGTCCTATTGTGCCTCCTCGGACTTGGCTGACAACTCCAAGCATTTCAGCCGACCTTCCAGTAAGCTGCTTTTCACGCGAACCTCATAAAGACGCGTGTCTTCCGCTTAGGAGCAGAAATACGATCGCTGCATTACTGTCGCCTGGGTTGCCGTTGTAAGCTTTCCTCAAAGTCGTGGTATTTCTTTCGAATTCCTGGCTTTATTCACGATAAGCAGGCAATACGCGATTCTTATCCTAGTACCGAATGAGATTCTAGCAGCGATCAGCAGAAAAATACCTATTCAGAAGATCAGTTCAATACAATTTCGCATGAGTTTTCTTCGCTTTCTTTGACATGTAAAGGTTCCTTTCTCTTTTGCAACTTGGTTTGCACAACGTTTTGCAACTCGAAAGCCATGATAAAAAAATTAGAAATTTATCTTGACTGCGAAAAGCTGAAATATATCTGTATATTAATTATTCATGATTCTATTTATGAGATTCAATCTCTCTCTCTCTCTCTCGACTTTTTTGAATAAAAGTGTCAAAGATGAATATTAAATGACCTTTCGACACTACTGCTTTAAATATTTTTTTAATATGAAAGTTTAAAAGAAAGTCTTCCAAACATTTATTGCATATTATTTAATTTTTAATTTGTTTTGGAATGTTTCTCTTAAAAAAATACTAAAATAAATTTGAGGCACGTATATATACGAGAAGCGATAGAAAATATACAGATTTACGTCACGTTAGTTTACAGCACCAATCGATTTGGACTGTGTCAAAGGCCGAGCCAGCGATATATTATGCATTCCCGTAACACGTTTACATATTGTTGCATCACCTCGTGCGCCATATGCGAACGATTGCATAACTTAACCAGCGTGTATGCGACCGTAAGCTCATCCGAAAAACGTTTTGCGACAAGTTGCATATTATTGATTTTTTTAACTTCGTTTCTAGTAGCAAACACGGAGAGGGTTTTGCATGTACAGAAATGCGTATTTTTTCCACCACCAGTAGTCAGTCACGAGAATCGATTATGTATAAGGATCGTTGCGTGTTTCACGGCTGCCGCTGTCGTTCTTTCATGTAAAAATCTCTCTGTGTAACTGCAGCGATCATCGCCCTAGAGAGCGTTACACGTGTGATTTTTATATCATCCCATTGAGCGGTGATTGACGGTTATCGGTGGACATTGTTCGTGTTTGTTCTAAAATAAAGGTTGCGAAAACATAAATAAACATGTAAATGTTACAAGTACAATATTTATATTGTATAAATATTGTACTTACAATATATTTATATTGTACATTTATAATGTACCTACATTGTAAGTACAATATTTATATTCTACATCAATTGTGAAGTTGAAAAATTTGCATGTAGCACTTCACTATTAAAGGGGCATTTATTTTGGGAAACAATATTGAATAATTTGATGAAAAACGCTCAAATACTTGAGTATTTAATAAAACGATAAAATGGTGCTGAAAATATCCAAATTTTTCTTGTAATTATTGGAGCACTGTTAAGTGAATAACGGACAATATCGCGTAACTAATTTATACTCGGGTATATATAAACCCACGTAATTTATTTTTGAACAGTAAAACTAGACAAAATAAATATAGATGATCATAAAATGTTTTTGCACATGTGATATTATGTAGATGTGGTCGTTGTGAGTGATCGATTCTCGGCGCGGAAAAATCTGATGCAGTTTAGTCGTCAGAATAATATACATATCTCCTGGGGTAACTTGTTCATGAAATCGTTACTATCCGATAATAATAATAATAATAAAGATATGCGAGATTTCTATAAAGTGCAATCATTGCGAAATTCGCGCAAGTCGCTTCGGGAATACTCTGTATGCAGCAAGTTTGATAAAATTCGACTTGTCGATGGAATAATGGCATAGTCGCGACCACGGCTTTATCGGCGGCGATGACTGTTTAATATGGTTTCGCGTGCGTCGTTTCAAAAGTGAAAACGCTTTACCAGTATGCTTCCTACTCTGGAACACCATTATATGGCTCTCCGTTTGAGCACACATAATCGTTACGTTGCAGCACGTCGATTCCACCACAATGGAGTCTTGGTTCGTATCTAACGAAATGTAGCCTTTACCCAGAAACAATAGGATAATTCTCCTACCAGATGCGAAATGCAGAAAAGCTTCAATATAATATAGAAAGAAGCTTTTGTTGCATGAATAGAATGGTTATAAATAGAATATTTTAAAGATTACTTATTTAAAATAACGTTAAACGTTTTTCTACCCTAAAGTAAAGAAGAAGAAAAAATGTACTTTGTTAATATAAAGATAATTAAGTGAAAAATAAATTCTTTCGTGCTTTATTCATAACAATCATAAACATTAAAATTGTATTAAAATTTACATATTGTTAAAAGTAAGATATTTGCAATATTTGAAAATAGGTATGAAAACACCACTGTTTTTGTGAACATAATAGAACAATATAAATCACGTTAATTCTGACAAATCAGATGATGACGAAATTCTCTTGTGTTCAAAGCTCCAAACAGACTTAATAAATTAATAAAATAATGACTAATCGCGACCTTTAATGAACGCTATTTATCAGTGCTCGCAGAACTTGTCGAATTGATGATGGTGATCAATAGTTATTAGTTCGACATACCAATCTAATGCCAGCTGATACGGGATGGTAGCTGACAATCAACCGCTCGTCTGATCAGCATAGAATTACTGAGGAAGTTCCGGAAGTGAGCAGTAACAGGCTGTACAATATGGTTACAGTGCTTCGATCTGTGACAATAGAGGTAACGTTGTTTCACAGATCGGGAGCAATGCTATGCAACTGGAAGACGAATAGTGTTTCGTAACTTAATGCAACTGTCTTCACGTAGAGAGATATGCTATACGTAGAGAGAGACTTCATGGCTGGCCAGGGCTTAGGGGAAAGTGTGTCCTACATTATATACACATGTATAACTGCAAAGTTCTTGTATACTGAAGGATGCATTTCGTACCCTCGAGCGTGAACGCCTGTGTTAGTATGTTGTACCTGTGATTCTCGTATGGGTGCAAATCGTGGCTCAATATTGGCTGTTCGCAACGACAGCTCTAGAGTTAGCCGGACAGTGAACAAAAGTGTTTGACGTAGAACTCTGACATATGCTTATTGTACGCAATAAGAACTTTTGCGAAGTTTCGTGCAGCGGTCGCAAACGTCATTGTGCATAAGGGCTTTTAATTACAAATTGAAATTGCGTACTTTGTCGAGATAAATTTTTGAAATTCTATGGAAAAAGAAATATTCTAAATATAAACTATTATACAAAACTAAAGGCATTGATATGTAAAGAATTAATGTTACATAATACTTGTTTTATTTACTTATTGCTTTAATTATTTAGTTACCATAAAAGGTTTTATTTTTGTTTTTATATTCAACTGTATTTCAAGTTGTATTTCAAAACAGATGTGAGAATAGATGGAATACTATTTTTGTTGAATTGCCTGCCTGTATCTGATTTTATTGTCGATTCAATAATGCATTAAAGTTTCGTTTATGCAGTATTATATTACTGCGGCATTTTAAGCATTGTTGCTTAACGACTGTTTTGTAGGATGTCTCGTGACAGTATCAGGTAGTAAATTACACGGACTTTCTCGAAAGTAAATACAGGAAACATTTGTAATCCCTATATGTTGGTACAGCAATAAAACTACGAAACTATCTGCGGGTCGGATTCGCAGACGGTGCTCGCAATTCGTCTCTGAAGAAATCTCCCGAATTGTTTGCAACAAGGATAAACGGAAACAAAGACGGTGTTTCCACGGAATCGCAGGATCACTAGAATCCTAGAGTGCTTGTCAGAAATAACACGAAACATTAAGTTTCTCGTGGGTATGTGTGTGTGTGTCTGTGTATGTGTATCTAAGTGTCTGTGCATCTGTGTAGATTGACGCGAACATGTCAGTTTATATTTCAAAAGACAAACAAAAATGTGTGCATGTCCGATTTGGCATGGCGCGATTGGTTTGCTCGGAATTTTCCACGGTTCACTTGCTGCAATAGCGCGAATCATTCGCGAGGACGAAACGCGCGCGATCCCCTGATAGAATATCGTGATTTTATTTCGATACCTCGCTTTGCACAATTTAATTGTGGTCTCTCGTAGTTCTTGGACGCGCGATATTCATCGTGATATATTGCCGATAGATTGAAGGCGTTTTATTATAATCTTTGTCGGATTTGTTGAGAACATGTAACGTGTGAAACAGCATCTGTAACTACGCCTTAAAGCAACTTGCGTTAACAAGGATAACGAAGGCGATGCAAAGCGATATCGTAAAGCCGATCTGTTAGTAACATTATCAAAGTTTGATATGTTCCTTGTGGTTTAACTAAGCCCACGGCAGCACGATATCTTTTCCAAGTTTTGCGTGTAATGCATTGAAGCACTTTGATGCAGCTTGCACCTTGTGACATGTTGTGCATTAGTAAGTGAGTAAACTAGTATAAGCGAAAACGTGCTAGCTGCTCGTGAATATAATGCGCGACATGGTCTTGTTAGCGTAACACACGAAGTATACTGTATCGTAATATGTAACAGGTTGTAATAGATAACGTACAAATTTCTGTTTGTCGTGGAGGCCAATTATGTTGTACATATATGGATAATCAAGTTGCATCAAGTTGGATTTTTATGATGCAGTTATCATTAATTATAAAAAATTTAGGAGATATCACTAGCAAAGAACGAAGTATTGTTAATAAGAAAAGCTAGGAAGGAAAGGAAGAAAAGGGAGGGAAGGCTTAGTAAGAGGGAAATGAACAACTACATAGGGTAAACTGGACGAGGAAACGTGGTGCTAAAGAAGAGACAGCCAGCGGTAAAAGGGTGAATAAACGCGCAAAACAAACCGTCTTTAGAGACGCGGCTTGTTCGATCGGGGTCGAGCTTTTGTGATTTACCAGCCGGAAGAAGATCAGAAAGTAAAATGGTATCTAAGAGAGGATGACCGGGGGAGGGAGACGGTGTATTCTTTCGTGGAAGTTAAGTAGCGAAGCTTCGGAACCATATCGATGCAGCCCCCTCGGAGGTTACTGTCCTTTTTCTTGTGTCGATGGTATCGACGGGGCGGATGCGTTCCGACTTCTAAGTACCGAAAAGAAAGAAGTTGCTCTCAATTGTTTTCTAGATAAGAGTCGTAGTTCTCCGCATTTATCTTACGGACCAATGTAATGCACGTATCGGTTATTCTTTTTTTTTGTTTCGCCCGCCATTATCATACCTCGTTAAATGTACAACGTGAGATAAACGTTATTGAGACACGTGCTGTGTTAATATTTAGCCTTGTGTATTTAACAATAATAACAAAATATATAAATAGTTAGCGAGATATGCCTTAATAACAAGAGATAGTAATATAAAATCAAGAGACAGTAATTGGAATGATATCTTTCTTATATTGCTTCCAGTCTTGTTTAGACGAGATAGTCACAATGCAGAAGCCGAATGAATACTATTCACCTTGAAATTCCAGCGAGACAATAATACGAGATGAAATAAAGCGAGAGAATTCAATTTCGCGTTATTTCTACAAAATAATATATATTTACGTGATATAATTTTCTTTTAAATTTCAATAGCGCTTTGTAAGAGTTCCGCTATCGTACGTGTAAAGCGAAGACGTGGGTAAAGTGACGTCTTTTCGATTAGGAATCCTTTGTCACCGTTAGGGAGAAAGAGTTCTCCCGGAATTCGTTCCCGTGTTACATAAAGAACGCGCGGCGTTCCGATATCAAATTATACGCAGAGAGGCGTGAGTCGATTGTAAGATGAATCCGCGGAAATCAGGATGCGCGCTACACCGCCGGAATACCGGAGATTTTTTGGCGTGTAAGTTCGCAAAAAGGAATGCATATGCGTTGAAATGGAAATACTTTCTCGGGGATCTTGTGTACGCATCAGAGAATATCAGGGCGGCTTGCGAATTCGATCCCGGATGTTTCATAGCGACGACTTCGGGGATCATGCCCTGTCGGCTTTTTCAACCCTCTTTCTCTTTCCCCCGTTACGGGATTTCACGTAATAGTCCATGCGAATCGCACAAATCTCTACGCGATCGGTCGGAGTCACGCGTGGAATTCGATTATCTCGGGTGAAGCCGTGAGGGTGGTCGGGGGTGACGGAAGCCATGCTCGAACCGTGGACGACATCGGACTTCGTATAAATTGGCAGCCAAATAGGAAGTCGACGCTTGTTATTCTGAAAGAGTAGGTCCTTTCTGAGTCTCGTAACAAGAATGTGAATTGGGGTAAATATTATAAAAAAATGATAATGCAATTGCCAAATTTTCTTTCTTGGCGTTGGGGTTGCAGATACCCCAATCACGATAAAGTGGCATCCGATAAAGTATCACATATTTATAATCTGTTAGAAAATCGATACTTACTATTATTGAAGATCAGAGAGATTTGACATGATATACGCATACACATGTAAATCGAGATAAATATGACGATAACAAATCTATATACAGATCATAAGGAGAGAAAGGAAGAAGCGAAGCATAAAGATTACGTTGTAATAACAACATGGTTGAGAGAGAGAAGATGGATCAGTATTCCCAAAGGCAATAGCAAATCACAAAATATTCTGTATCTAAAGCACTCAATGCAATGCAAAGATGTAAATCGAACAACTCAGCTTCAGTTCTCACTCGTGAAGCTAGATGTGCGCGACTGGCGAGGATGAGATAATGGAATGGAATTACGATCGTGCCAATGAAAACAATACCACGGCCGTGCACATACCGCACAACGTCGACGCTCCATCGCAGGTCAAAATGCACCACAGTTTGCATTCACCATAAACCGGAATGTCACGCGTTTGCATTTCTACGTATATAGCCGCTAATAAATAACCGCTTATGAATCAATCTAAATAGATTTGTATTTTACATTACAGTAAGCAAGCTTATTAGGAGATTGTCAAGAGTTACGCTATTCTTGTTATCAATTGCTGTGAAATATGAACAATTTGTTTTAATATTAAAACCTCTCAATCTATATATCAATCAATATGTGCAACAAATGATTTATACATAATGCAGTATTGTAACATACGATGGTTAAAATGTTGAATGCTGAGCGAATTTTGTACAACATATCTTGCCATCAGAATGAAATTTTCATCATAAGAAGTGCAATAGTTCTTCTTAACATTCGAAAGTAAGTAATTAAGATCAATATAGACGTTAATAAATTTTCGTCACATAAAATACTTGGTGTATTAAGCACATACTTGATGATCATAAAATTAAAAGCTTGCCGGGGGTGTGCCAATATAGGAGGATACAATTTATTTAAGGGTGTCCTGCATGTCTGTTAGCTTAAAGGTGGAAGAATTTTCACGAACGATAAATCAGGGAATCCTTGAGCGGGTGAATGCACGGCATTTCTTCTCGCGCAAGGTATGTGAAAACGCGTTTTCGAGATATGTGAAGACGCTCACAAGAACCCGTACACGGATTTCGCGTTTCGGAAAGTGGAGCCTGGATTTATCTACCGTGTGACCTAACAATAACGGACCCACATAAAAGCCGAGATATCTTATTTTCTACTTTGTTCCGGTTTCCCGTATAATCCAATATACCCTCTTTAGGTTGCCGTAAAGCACTGTCACTCGCAACGACATTCGCGTTTTTTCAGAAGCTATCGTCCTTCCTTAAAGTAGATAATAAGATTTAAGCAACTTTTGACTTTATTTAACATTTCCTCTTATAGTAAGTTACGAAAACATAGTTATGTGCAAATATATTAAATTCATGTCATCGAATTCATGTATCGAGTAAATTGAAATTGAAAATAATTGAACACAAATTAGAGATGAGAACTATCAGTTGTATAATATATATAAAAATATAAAAAAACATATTTCTATTTTAATTTTTATTATTCGTACGGATAGAGCTTACATTTATTTGACATATTTCATCTACAAATTATTATTCAATCTACAAGTCTGATATTTTAATGATGATTTCTACACCGACTTTTTACCGATTGATCTCTATCTATCTGTAGCAAAGAGAAGTATGGACTTCCGAGGATGTCATATCGAGGCAGAGTCAGAGATGTTTCTGACTAGCCCCCTCGTTTGTAAAACAGCGCATCGCGACAACGGATTTATTTTCTAGGTGATGTCGGGTGTAATGGGCGCGGGAAACACGGTTCGCCACTTTTACCGCGCGTACGCGCTTAGGGATTACTCGATTTATCTTCTTTATTCGGCATCCCTGGAGCGAACCGGGGGAGCATAAGGGCGTTGTCGTCCACGCAAGCCTTTCGGCATCGGACGGTCAGGATAGAAGGGACCCTTCGGAGTATACCGATGTCCCCGATGCTCGCTTTTGTCTTATTGAATTTATCGTCTCGTCGGGTTTAACTTCGTACGGAGTTGCAGCCAATGGCGGGTCACCCTTTCGCTCCAACGAATTACTCGCGTCCATCGGGACGACGGAGGGCGATGGAAGGGGCGTAAAAGTCGGAAGTAGCACGGTAATGTCAAGTCAAAGTACAACTTAAAAATGCCCAGTTTATTACGAGCAACATTGAGAAAAGTATTATTTCCCGAATACGAAAATGTTGCGGATGCGATATTTCGTGCTGCTTGCTTGTTGACGAACCAAACGAGAGCAATAGGATTTACTGGCCGTATTTTGTGGACATGAAAGTTATTGCGGATATTTTGTCGCGCTTTATGCATTTCGCGGGGATTGGAGACGATTAACGCCGCCAACGCTATAACTGTAAATATCGATCGAGTAGCTAGCATATCGTTTGTTGTCCACGGCGCATGTTTGGTGAAAAATGAGAAATTTAATACTGTGTGACTAGCTAACATCGCCATCGGTTGCACGCTTATATCGTGCGTTTATATCGCGTTTGCTGTATCCTACGAGTTTTGTAGTAATTATTTTTGTTTCACAACTTTTGTAGAGTTTCTACGATTTTTATTGTGGGAACATCATATATTTGCTCGTTACAATAAAACTTACTTTTGTACAAACTACAACTCGCTGTCAATTAAAATATTTTCTGAAATTTTGTATTAACACTTATTTTTGTGATATTTTTGTGAAACCTTGCGCGCGCCCTTCCCTTCTTGTCATCTTGTGAGGTGACAAGGCTGTGACAGGGGTTCACTTTGTGAGACCTTCCACGAAACACTTCAACTGTTCCCAAACAGCTTTTTTCTCGTCAATATTGAGCACCTTTGATTCATGCTCTTCCATTACGCCTTTGAGGAATAAGGTATAGAGCAAGGATCCTTGAAACATAATTGCGATATTACCTGGAGACAATAATCTCGAAACATCGGGATTATAATCGGATTCCGCGTTTAATGAGTTCAATATACGATTGCAATCCCACCCTCCCGTCATCTCGACTTCCATCTCGATGAGCCGTCTCGATGTCGTCTCATTACCATTTGAGAAGACAAGCGAATCGAAGGCTCTTCCGGTATGAGCACGATTCGCCGTAAACCTCGCACTTTTCTTTCGACATAGACAGCTCAGAGCGATCTTTGTTGGTCGTAATGGGACAATAAAACGATCCAGATGAGCGCCGCCTTCGTAATGAGAATTTCTCAACTTTTGGAGACTGCGAGAACGCGGCGCAAAGTTCGCGCGACGGAAATTTGCGCGGAGCCAAGACGAAAGCCACGGGACTGCAAGTTTTCTGCACCGCACAGTTGGCACACGGTGCTTTATCATAAATGAATACGCTTAAACGACAATTCTAAATACGAAAACCTTGACGTTATTTATCGCGCTGGCAGCGAGAAAAAGAAAGATAGAGAGGATGCTGTTGCTGCATGAAATATGTAGTAAAAGACGCCATGTATTGTAGGAAGAGCATCGGAAAATCTTAGAAAATAAGGATTATAATGTTACCGTAGTGTAACTGAAAGTTGGGGAAAGCTTATAATAATACGATCTGTTTTGTAATCCGCACCTACGAATAATACTTCTGCTAGATGCAATAATTTATGACGACTTATTCGTCCGTACTTTGGATCATAAATAATGGTTCCCGGTTGTAATGTTGGTCGTTCGCGAATGTCGCGCTGAAAGAGATGGATATTCCGGCGCTTTAATCGCTTTTCTAGTTGAATGACCGGCATTATCCGCGCTGGTTCTGGGAAGAACGACAGTGGGTGGATCAGTCAGAAAAGGGAATAAGAAGAGGAGAAGAAAAACCTGAACGAGGCTGTGACAGGGGTGGGTCGAAATAGGATCTAAAAGAGCACTTTTCTCCAGGTCTTCCCTTGCGACGGTTTTTAGTATCACCGTATCTTTCGTAAATTTACTGCCTTTTAAAGACTTTAACGCGCGCTGATACGTTCTGGAAGACCGCATTCGCAGTTCGCACCTGGAAGCTTCTTAACTCATTACGATGCCAGATTAACTCAGCATTATTTAACCCTCGTTTAATGTCGGATATAAGTTGGGGCAATTGATAGCATGACAACGACTGCGAATATTAATATGCCCAGTCACATTCATTCGTTTTATTCATTCGTAAACAACGCGCGATTTTCTCCAGCAATGCGTATCCGCATCGTACAACGTTTTCATTCGAGCGAAGAGAGGCAGGTGGGATTATTTATTTAAATCGAAATGTATTACGTGCTGTTCCGCAACACTGTGCCGCTAGATCACATAACTCAGGTGTACTCTGCGCGGCTAAACACGTTAATTACAGCAATGGATTAATGCACCGCTGCGTTAATTGCGTAATTTGAAGATCAAACAATGTGCGATTGAAGAAATAGCTTTATAAAACTGTTTCCTCATAATTCCATCGATAATCAGAGAATGGAAAATTAGAAGAAGAGATGCAAGCAAGCGATTTGCATAAAATGTAACTTTATCAATCGGAGAATAATATTTTACACAGAAAAATGCAGATTATATACAGATTATATTGTATATGAAAAAATATACATATATACGACTGAAAGAGAAAGAGAAAAAAAACTGCCTGCATTATTTCTGCCGCATCATGCCGAGCGAAAATTCCTATGCCAGGCAAAAAAACTAAGTTTGAAAAAAAATTGAAAAAAGTGCTCGGGGAAGCTGCTTACAAATTTTATAACGGCTTATACAATGAAACATCCATATTTTCATGTAAAATATGACATGGAATTATATTTTTCATATCATACATGCATCCAAATCTAATGTGACGTGACATTGACACGGTGCTTCTCAGCGGCTGTCGATATCTTTCGCTTTCGGAGAGTGGCTGCAAAAGCCCCTGGGAAGAATAAAGCACGCGATCGAAACACGAGCATTATTACCGTGTATACCACGCACTCACATACGTGCGACCATCCCTAGTACTATACATAATGCATTATGTAAATGGATCGCCGGAGAATGCAAATGGTATGCATAGTCTGCGCCTAGGTCTGCGCGGTGTGTTCCAGCACTACTGGAAACTGTATTCGGTTAACCTCTTAACATCGTATCAGCCTGTCCTGAGCCAGTTGTGTCATTATCATGTGTAAACGTTCACTATGTCCCATAGGCAGGCACCATCGTTCCGGTTCTAATTGCAAGCACACACCTTCGAGGGAAGCCAGTTTCCGTTCGGGAATGGATGAGGCCGGAGAGCGTGACGAACGCCATTTGTTGCACGAGAACGTGCGGGAGGCTGGAATGCAATATTGCGGTGGATTAATGCTGTATTTGGCATTATTCTTACGGCGCAATGGCTTACGCAAACAACATCTACAGCTTATCTCTGACTTTTCGATCGAACTAAGCAGCGCGAAATAAATTCTCCGCGCGCCACGAGCGACTGCAATTTCGAGGGGGGTTACGGGCGCCGTAGTTCTCTTTAATACATCGGAACTCTCTCCGGGAAGCGTCGCGGCGTCGGAAGTTCACTCGCCGTATTGCTGAAGCGCGCGGAAAATTCGCGGCGGCGGCGGGTAAAAGAAAAGAGACGATAACGCGCGCGATGCGCGCACTTGCGCTCGTAGCTCCGTTTCATCCCCTGCGCGTCGCGTATTTTCTCTGTAATCTTCGGCGTATCTCTTTGTTCCCCCTGTATTATCATCCAGATGAGGTTGTCTACCTTTTGACCCTCGTCGTTCGTTTTTCGGTATTCTCGTCGCAGCGTCTCGTGGCGGCGTCTCTTAAATTGTGTCCGTGTCTGGTGCATACCAATGAAAATCCTCTTATGAATCTTATCTGTCCGATCTCAAAAAGCGTGCACCGTGCAATTTACGTTACCCTGTGCATAAATTGTTAGTTTAATAACATTAATAATATTGTTCCCTGACTCCGTCGGGAGTATTTTTTTTCCATCGCTCTTCCTTTCCGCAGCTATCTTGGACGTTACTAGCATTACCAGCGGTACCGGTTTATTACGTCGTCTTGCTTCTTTCATTCCACTCTGCGTCTTCGGATGCTTATTTTTCCCTTCGCGTACCTTAATGAAATTCAATTTCCAGGAAATCGAGAAACTCGAAATTGATGCCATACGTTACGATCAACTCCACCATTCGTCGTTCGCTACCTTCGACGATCCGACGAAACCCTCGTGGAACTCGATCGCAGTAATTTGTCGCATCTTCCCTAAGATGTTCCTTTTCGGTATAGTACTTGATTTTTTTGGTTACCCGAACAGTCACGTAATCAAGGAGACATCACACAAATTTTCATCACCCCGGTTAAATTACGACAAGTTGCAGAGAAACTCGCAAACAGAAGTATTTGATTCATTTCGATATGAGAATTGATAGTTCATCGAAGCTTTCCGTCGGTGATCTCAGCGTTCCGCGGTTATTCTGATCCGTACATACGTCAAATGAATTCTTGATTGAATATCGAATTGCGGTTCGATGGAAAAGAAATTGAAATCACTGGTGATTGGCGAACTGTCGAATGATACAACAAATACGAGTCCATGGATCATGTTCCAGTGAATGTTTAATCACTCCTCGGGGATAGAGTTTCCATTCTTTGCTTTGTTTCTAATTAAGCTTCCGCCCGTTATTGCAGATTGGAGAAATTTACTCGAGATATTGCAAAATATTATACGCAGATTACCTTTTAGCTTACGTCAGAATTGTAGATAATTTGAAGACGATACATAAAAAATGTTATTTTAAAAAAATTAACTGAACAATTGTTTAAGATTTTTGTTGTATTAAAAATGTAGTTATTAGATTTTATATTGTCAGAAAAATTAATTTGAAAAATAATTAATTAATTATAGTATTAAATAATAATTATTGTAGTATATAATAGTACATAACATGCGATGAAAAGAAGAAAAAAAAGGTTAGAACTGAAGAAAAATGAATGTGAAAAATATTTTGAATTAATATAGTAATTAATGAAACACATTGTAAGATCGAGAAAAGATATTTTATTTTATAGTAACGTTATTTGCATTTTTTTTAATATTAGAGAATCAATAGAGAATTTTGCCAGAATATTGATTATGCTAACGCGCTACTTAATCGGAGTGCCGATTATCGAATTGTCATTTGAGATATTGATTATTCGATATATGGTAAATACATCTGGTATATTCTGACAATGTATTGATACGAGATTATTGGCACTGATTGAACAGTAATGACTTATGTTTCCGCGATTCGAGAAAATGATGACAAAATTTTGCCATCTGTCACATATCGGAGAGCGATTACAACCAATTTGATAATGATATGAGTAAATAAATTAATCCAAATTTATTCACAATCAGAAAATGTTGATATACATATAATGCTAAAAAAATTAATATTTGTTTTGTGATGTCATAAGCTATAAATTTCAGAGATTATTAATATATAATTATAATGATTATAGTGCGATTACAATGATTATGGTGTTAAATTTACGATGTTTATTTAGAAACATCACTGTTGTCATTCATCGCCCTTAATTAACATTAATTAACCAATGTATTTTATGAGTTACTTAATCAAGTCGGATCCATGATCAGACCTGCGTTACCTCTTTATAGTGCGCACTAGAGACACCGTAACAATGACGCATCTCAAATGTCTTGTGCACTAATTTGTTTAAACAACATTTATATAACATACATGGATGAAAAGAATACAGTATGATATGTGAACGATAATTTTTGAGAGATAGTGAAGAAGATAATAGCATCATGAAAGAAAGCTAGAATGCACAATAGCGTTGCACAATAGCGTGCGGCATGAAAAATATTCGTGGCATTAATCAAATCGGACTGTAATGGCGACAAAAAGATCTAAAAGGTGTCCGGTATAAAAAAAGAATTCTTGGTCATTTTAACTATTATGACTGGATATATTTCAGTGCATTCACACAGTCCGCGCTAAACTCGGTCATTTCTGCAGTTTACTGAATCGCAGCTTGCGCCCGATGTTCTCGCACAGCATGGTGCGTTCTGTAGTTGATGCGAAAATCGTGTTCGTAAGAGAAATTTATATTTTCCAATTATCTGAAACGATATTCTTCTAAAAATAATGGTAAAGATGGTTTCATATGTATGTCTAACGTTATTCAAATGACAATTTAATTTTCTTATAAATGTATGTAATCAAAGAAATCGTTTACATCTTGGAATGAAAATGATCCAAACAGATGATTAAATACTCATGAAATCTTCATAAATCTTTTATCTGCGAATGTCGAATTGTTTCTATATGTTTTAGTAATTTCCTTTTAAATTCTATGCTTTCTTAAAAATAGTAATCAGTTTCAACAAATGCATTAAATGTTTATGTTACAATGGATTGTTATTGAAATACTTTGACACAAACATTGGGATACTTTGCGATTAAGATTACCCTTTGAGATTATCCGAATACACGCGGTTTATCGATTGGCATATTCGAGCCGCTCATTAATTGGATGTGTAATTATCACAAATAGATCGATGGGTAGCGGCAGATAGAAACTCACCTTACATAGCGGTTAGTTTGCTGCCTTAATAGAGGGTACAAGGGTTCAGAGATAGAGTCTACCCACAGGAATGCGCGAGCCAGGGTTCGGTTTACCAAAGGCCATCCATATGGGACGTGGTTCAATATCGCGAAATCTGATACGTAGGGAACGATATAAACGTGGGTCAAAGCCAATACCTGGCGGCAAAAAGTCGACCGCGTCTCTATGTTTGCGCCAATATTCCTTGCGAACCACTCTAATCGTCTGTCGTCGATTCGTTTGATTGCCTCTGGAGACGCTGAATTTATCTATCCGTAAATATTCATGCTATCGAACAATCATATTATTCATCACTGCAAAAGCAAAGATATACTCTTGAATTATTAATATAATATCCATATAAAGTAACACGATGTTTAATAAATTGATAATAATTATTGTCAATATCAATAGTCAGTAGAATAATAGCCAAGTAACCTAATAGTGATTGTAAATGGAATTTTTTATTATTAGTGTGAATTTTTCTAATATATATTATTGAATTGCTTTTATATTATAAAAAGCAAATGAAAAAGTATATTAATATTACTGCTATAAATGCTTTGTTTAAATGCTTTGAATAACGTATAAATTATTTAAATAATTATTGTATTCTGTTTTTGAAGAATTTCTCTCTTAAAAATAATTTATTATTCAAATCATATGCCAGTTTCTTTAAGTGTAGAAAGAAAACATAAAAGAGTGCATCGGTGATGAAATAGTTTAGTTGTGCACTCTAGTCCCGTTGATGTAATTCTAGAATAATAATTATTACTATGTAGATGTAGAAATGTGTTTCAATGAGACGCTTTCGTGATTGAATTTGAATCAGCTTGTTTCGCATTTGAATGCATAATGCCGATCTGGGATTAAACTATTTGTATATAAAGTCGTATTAGTCGTAAATTATTATCAAATCAAATTTGCGTATGATGTTAATATATATGTAATGCTTTTATTATTATAATTTTCATGTAAATCACTTTATATTATCATGATAACGCAAGTTCCCAGGATAGATAATCAAACATTTAAAAATACCCGCATCAAACGTCGCGACGTACATTGAGAAATATAAATTACAACCGGTATCAATACAGCGTCCACGTAGCAACCACATTGTAATAATCTACGTAGCAAACACATTATAATAATAAAATAGCTGCCAACGTATAAAGTTTATACAAATGTCATTCTCAATGCGGGTCCGACAATGGAAAAATAAAGCAGGAAGTACTGGTAATATATCATTTTTTGTTATCGACAGCACATAATTTATTTTATACGGAATAAGTTCGTGTCGGATAATGACAGAGTTCACTTACCAAAGATAATTTTAAACTTTTTAGTATTATCAATTTTAATAGAATATAGACATCTAAACTTTGATTTGACTAAACTTGAAAACTTTAGTTTAAATTAATTAGACATTAATTAATACTTATATTTAAAGTTGTGAGAAAAAAAATATAAAAAATTTTTATATGGAAGAAAATCTAATTTACAGAGAAAAACTTTTAAAAGTTTATACCTTGTTATTTGTATCTTTGACTAATGATTGCATTGGATACAGGAAATTAATATTTACTAGGGTTCTCCACAATTTAAAAATTAAGGAATGAATATTATAATAATTGCAAAAACACTTAATTAATAATTAAGTAATTAAAATTAAGGAATTAATAATTAAAAAAAATCTTCTTTATTTCTTCTTGTATAAAAGATAATATTTTAAATTTACAGTTGAATAAAACTTAATTCAATTAAAAATAATAAAACATTTTTTATGTTTTTTATTTAAGATCTAACTTGTTTAATTAATACATGATAATTTGATACGTAATAGAAGATTAATATAATTTTGATTTAAAATTCAGTAATCATTTTGTAGTGAAACTAATCCAATATTTTCGTTAACTATATATTCGGTTTCTAAAAGTTTCTCAGGTAAGCTGTTTTTCTTTTGGCGAAAATTGTCGACAGGTCGTCGTTGAACTTACATGAGACCAAAAGTTTCGTTCGTCGAGGTTTGAAAGCTCGTTCTTTAGAAAACCAAAGTGTTCATGTGAAATCCGAAAAAAGTGGAAAATCTTTAAAACTAAAATCAAAGTAAAGTCCGTGAAAGTGGAATACTCAGCTTAAAATTTAAGGCTTCTAATATGAAGACTGACTTAATGAGAATTAGAGTTTGCAATTGCTTGTTATTTTATTTTTGGCATCTGATTCATGTTATGAAATTTTCGAAAAATAATAATTATTTATTCTATAAATAATAAGAATTTTATTTAGTATTGAGAGAGAAAACTTCTAATTTTGCAATTATATAGTTAACACTGTTTTTATATTGCTAACGTGATTTTCTGTTTATGACTGAAGTAATAGTGTTTTGTTCAATTAAACAGCAACTATTGTAATTATTTATATAATTTTTTCCATTTGTTTATTATTCATCTTTTCAGTACAAAATTTAGTTACTAATCACGGAACGTTGGAAATTGTGCATTTCTCTATTTTATTATTTCAAAATACGATGTAATGTAACAAAGTGTTAAATTCAACATCCAGAAACAAAGAAAATAAATAAAACAATTGTTTCACTTTGATTAGAGAGATCCGACTTAATAGAATAGTTTTTAATCCACAAAACCAAAATATCTCAAAGCAAGTCGGCAAATTGGAAGTTATCCGATCAGATTTTACAGATTTATGCCATCAATGCGCAGACTCAATCCGCGATAGACTCAATCTATCAGACAGAACATTTCACATTCGTGCACGATGACAAGCTGCGATGACCGATTGTTCTGTCTGACTAATCCCACGGGAAATCACTTACTACGTTCGAGCCGGTTCGATTCTCCGACCGTCATTCTTCACAAACTAGATTATTACGCATAAAGTTCATGAATAGACATATAATTAGACTTTCCGAAATTAGATTCTTGGTAATAACACGAAAATGATTAAATAATCCTGGCAAACATCTTCGTGAAATAAGTTTTCTCGTATTTACCCCAATAACAACTTAGGATAACAACTTATAATTAAGAATTCTTTTAATTAAAGTGTCTGCAGAAATTTAGTAAAACTCGCGGATTAACCTACAGTTTTCTTATTATTTCACTGAATTCTATATTTAAGTACATCTTCATGGTGCTAAATAATTTTATACGATTGAAAACTTAGAATAAAAAAATCTATTATTATGAAAGAAAAAATAGTTTTAGAAACTTTGTTCTGAAATCCTATGGAATATAATCGACAATAATTAAAGAAATTTTGCTTCAAAGAAATATCACTACAATTCTTCATTCATGCAAGTTACTGAAAATAATTTTTTAGGAGATCTTCTTTAGACAATTCTTTGAAAATACTGCTTACTGCTTTCTCATCTCTGAGCTTTAATTTCGCATTTAATGTGGCTTCGTCGTAATGTTGCTTTTTCGGTATTCAATCCGCTCGGTACTAACAAACCGCCATGAATCTTTGTTTCAGGAGTAACAGTTTGCGATGAGACGACGTTACGACGATGGAAATGCGCGTATAGGCGATTGCGTCGCGCCGTCGCGACGCTGAAGGATCCGCGAGTGTTCTGAATGGCAATACAGTGTCGGGATAACGTGGGAAATCAAGGCAAGATCGAATCGACCGCCAGAGGGTCACGGTAGAGACGGTCGTTACGATCTCCAAGTAAGAAATTTCGCACCATGAGGACCGCGTTGGTGATCCTTTTGTTGGTGATGTCACCGCTACCGCTGGTACTGGCCGGTCTGTCAGGTGGTACCTTCAGAGAGGGTGGCATCAAGATCGGAACCGGCAGAAACACGCAACCCAAGGGCTTGAACGTGGGCAGGGGCAATTCGGCGGTTCGTATTGGCGAGGGTAGACTTTCGAATACCACGAGGCAACGCTCGTTCCCGACTACCACAACCTCGCCAGCACATGCCTTCACTTATGCGCCGCAGTCTTCCGTGGAGAAAACCAACATCACGACACTCAAGGTAAGAACTTCCTTATCGCGGCGATCTTATGGAGAAAGATGCTGCTTTGCGTGATCAGTTTATCGGACTCCCGCACTTTCGTATCGCGAATCTTTCGTGTTAACGACCTGAATGCTTAATTAAGTAGCTTCTCAGCCGAATTATTTAGCGGTTCGCTTACTCCATTCATCTTCTTAAATCGTATCTTTCATGGGAATTGTACTTGATGAGCTTTCCTTAAATACGACTAATGAAAAGTTCTTGGCATCTCGGAGATTGCCGTGAAAACAATCATCTTTAATGGATGTTAATGAATTCGCCGAGTTAATAACTCGCGCCAGTCGAAAATGATTATCTCGTTGCTTCTTCTGTTCTGGGCTGAACGAGACGGAATGCACGGAGGGTATTTTTTTCCCGACGAATTCATGAATTTTTTGGCAATTTTTAAGATTCGTTTCAACGTACAATGAGGCAATTTATAAATGTTCGTCTTTATTCATTGGTTGCGGTAAGTACCCGTCTGCGTAGCAAGATAGAGTGTATAATTACGGTAGATATACGACTAATGGTTGCCAGTGCGATTCATTACCGATAATCGATGGATTACGCCACTTCTCTGAATTAAGCTCGTTATTTAAACGACCTACCAGATATGAGCGCACTTACTAAACTATATCGCTTTTCAACGTTGCAATATAGCCGATAAATG
Source organism: Ooceraea biroi (assembly GCF_003672135.1). Classification (NCBI taxonomy): domain Eukaryota; kingdom Metazoa; phylum Arthropoda; class Insecta; order Hymenoptera; family Formicidae; genus Ooceraea; species Ooceraea biroi. The sequence continues at coordinate 9,415,626 of NC_039506.1, forward strand.
AAAATATCTATAAAATATATCTTGTTAATCTCATTAAAAAATTTATTTGCAAGAGAAGAAGAATTGTAGATTCTTGGAATTAACAAACTTTCACATATTCTTTAAAATTAGATATATACATAACGACATCGTTTCTAGTTCTACATCGACAGATAATATTAATTCATTAATATTATTATCGAATTATTATCAGTTATTATCGCGGCATTATATATAATGACTAAATAATATTGATATCTTGCATTGTTAAAATGAAATCTTTTACAATAATAAAATATCGACTAGGTTTTTATTTTCTCTGGATAATTACTTTATCGATACCAACACCTCTGATAAAAAGTATTATATCGATATCGGTAGGTCGAAACGTAAGCCGCTGTCCGTTCTCAGCCTACATGCCGTATTCATTCACACCGATCGATTTATGCAACAGGTGCTCACCGATCCATTCTTGTGGTAATAAAGTGAGCGAGGTGCCCTTGCTGTTTTCTGAACGCTTTGAGTACTTATTGCACATTGTCGATCGTGATACGCTAAATAGGCATTGGCTGAAAATTGTAATTGGTTTTATTGCTTGACAGAAAACGTTATTACGCCGCACAATAGCGTGTCGAAATTGCGATATTCAAAATATCAGGTAAAGGAATTGTGATCGCTCCATTCAGCAGTTCGATTATATAAAAATAATGGAACAATAGAATGGATTGAAATCACGCGCGTAGTTTTTATTTCTAGCTAAGTATTTTTTATAAATTTTTAGTTTTCATTATTAAAAGTTTTATATCTCATAACTGAATACTATTATAAAGTAAGAAATATAGGACTTTTCGATCAAGTAAACATTTACGACATTAACGCGAAGAAGCATGTTTAGAGATCCGTTCAAATACTAATCTCTTTTATCAATATAACCAACTCAACTCAACATTCTATTTTAACTGCATCGCCGCAATCAAGCTCGTCAGTTTATTTTCCAATAAGTTAAAAAAAGTACAAAAAACGATACATCATATAACGACAAAGAAAGAATCCAATGTGAGGTAATGACGAGAACGATAAAATAATGTGACACACAATGAATACGCGTTCTCCAAAGCCGATTGTGTATGTCACGAGCGACAGAATTTGCTTCTAAACTGTGCAGGCCCGTCAACCGCGACATCCCGGTCTCGAAACTTTGCGAAATAACGTTTTGTGTAACCTGTTGACGATCTCTCCTCAGTCTGCGACGGAGAGCGGGAGCGATTTATCACCTGACGGACGGTGCACTGACCGAAACTAGACGGGAACGCGGCGACGCACGTCTGTCAGGGTGTAATACGCGCCTTACCGAAATTTCATATCTTCCTCGTGTTCATTCATGTAACAGGTGGGCATGATGGTGCCGTATAAATCCTTTGGTGTGCGGGAGTATAATAAAGCGATCAACACCGCTACTCACACGCTGCAGAAGAGCACGAGAGGCCCGAAACTGGGACTTTTCCAGCGATACGATCTCTACGTCAAGATTGCGATGAAGGAGCTCACGCCCAGCCCTACCGGTGAGTATTAATTCTACGTGATTGACGACACTGCCTGTCATCGCACAATTTATCACATTTATCGTACTATACATTTCTTCTCAACGTAGCTCAGAAAATTGTTTTAAGTGATCCAATTAATCAGAGGAAGATAATGGAGGAAAGGTGTTTCTGCAGCAGCGTTCTATTTTAATTTTTAACGTAAAAGTTTCCCTGTTTTGTGCACTGTTTTATTTTATTTTTAGTACAGCTTTAACAGTTTTTCGACGAGGTCGCACGTTACGTACACGAGGAAGGAAATTTGAACTTTTCTATTAAGCGAGTAACATCTGCAGAAATTCTGCAACCTCTAATTCGACTTTTGATATGGATTTAACGTCGTACAAAACTGTTTAATGCTGGATTTTACATCGACTGTATACTACGACTCGCATAAATCTTTCACACCAGTTCACAGGTTAAAAGATTAATCGTTTTATCGATGTGAAACAGCAATTTGCTGAGCAATAGTGACTTTTTACTACCATGATCGTGAGTGGGGTCGACACGCAAAGTCGTAAATCCTTGGATTTTTTGGAATCGTGCAAATGCCAGGTTAAAAGGGAGCAGCAGAAAATCTCATAGTTCGGTTCGAGCCCATTTCGCGAGACATTGGAGGCTTTTATGGGGGTTTAGCCTTTATCGCACGAAATCTGAACTGTTGGATTATACGCGCTTCCTTCGTGAGTATCGTTCTTCGTGCCTGTAGGGAACAAATCAGGATTTCAGTCATGCGATTAAGGGATACCGCACTGTCAGGCGAAGCATGGTGAAGCAAGCGAAGTAATGCAGAATCGTCTGGATAGACGATTCCGCTTGTATAATGCGTATGGATACAATGCGGGGATCCAGCATAGTCTCTCAACGTTAAAACTGCATTTGCAATGTTTTCTAAATATTGTTATACAACAGTTTTTTACATTAAAATTTTATATGGAATTGCATACAAGTTTTGCGGCAACTGCGATTCGCAATATTACAGGAACCAGACTGTGGTGTATACCGCGTTACTGGTACCCAATTTTTTCACTCTGAGAATTCAAAATATCGTTATTCGAACTAAATATTTGAATGCTCGCTCAACGACGGAAACTTTTCGTCAATTCCACGTAACCTGACCACCTGGGAGCGAAATACAAGCTTTCCAATCATTTCGCGTTCCACTGGATAGGAGTGAGTAAAATGCATCTATTATGCACCTTGCATACTACGTCTATTGACCAACTCGGCTTCGTGTTTGATTAATTTCACTTGAGGTGGAATTGTATCGACGTGAGCGCCGATTAAAGTGAAAAGTTTCGCGAGTTCCTAGTCGCGCAGGGTGAATGGCATTTGGACAACTTGACAATCGGCCCTTCATGAAGTTCTCATTGGCAAGCGCTCCTGGAAGTTCATCGACTTTCTAAAAAATCGTAATCGAGATGAAACCGGATGCTTCTGTCCCGTCGAAAGAAAGAGCAGCGCGTCGCGCACAGTTCCGGCAATGTAAATCACATTCCGAGAGGATGCTGGACGACAGCCAGGCGCCGGCGGAGACATCACCGCATCCAGCATCCATATGCATCTTCCGATGAGCACATTGATCGAGAAACGGTCGTCGCCGCATTACTCACTAACTTGAATGAGCGACGTGGCGATCACTTGGTAACGCAGCTGCGTCGCTTGCCGGTCCATTACGCTCTCGCATTCGCGATAAAACTCCGAACGAGGAACGGAATTAATGCAACTAGCGCGCGCGATGCGAGTACTAAAAAGTAAAGCGAGCAGAAACTCGGCAAATGCACGTGCGTCGCCTTTCGCCATTCACATTTCGCGACAATTTCTCGGAGCGACGTCGTATCTCTGCGGATTCTGTGCGGCGTTTGAAGCGCGACGAAGAAGTCGCATACATCGCGTGATGTCATTATTTTATTTGCGAGCGACACTTTTTGCGCTTATTTCCCAAATTATAATTTTAATTTGCATCTTAATTTTAATTTTAGTTTGCGTGCTCGTTTCCTGCGCCGCAATGCGCGCGAACTCGCCTACAGTGTGGTGCGGCTTTGTCGGCTGATTTTATCGGACACTTCTGCACGATTGCGATAACAACATTGAGAAGTAGCAAATCGCTTGCCGAAAACCGGAAGCAGCCTAGCCGCGGAGCAAATTGAATGTCGCGGTTAAACGCAGACGCCGCAGCAGCTGACATGTCGTGCAGTAAATCGCAGGCCACTACTGTCGGGATCAATATCCTGGTTCTTTCGATATCGCGCGGACAATTTTGATATCCGAGATGTACGATAACTTTCGTACATGGCGGCTTTCCTCGAAAGTAGCTCAAGTGGAAATTGCATAGTGGCCGGACTTCATTTTTAATTAATATACCTCGAAGAAGTTCGCTTTCCAATATGTCTCTCATTTTCGCTGAGTGCTTTGCACAGATAGAATAAATTGCACACACAGACACCGACACAGCATAGACGCACACACAAAATATGCAGAAATCTGTGATGAATATATAATATATATAAATTACAGATTCCTGCTTATTTAATAATTTATTTATAATAAAATTGAAAAATTCTGTTATAATTTTTTATAAAAGATACAGACAGATAATTGAAATTTTTCTCATTGTAATGATATTATAGAATTAATTATGAATTAAAGTCAAATTCCAGTGAATAGAATTACTATATATATGTGTTGCATTATTTGAAATTGCTTCCATGTTAACGAGTTGTGTATATTTCAGAATTATACTGTAATCGAGAGAATACGAATTCAAAGGAATAGACTGTGATGATGAAAAAAGTTTTTATGAACTTCGATCGTTGGTGCAGTTTTTCGGATCGCTCGCTTCGTATCGACGGTTATAAAGCTAGGTCTGTGCATGCAGCGCTGTGCGAAAATCCATCGGTAATTTCAGCTGGCGTCACTAAGGGAGGTCGCGCCACACCTTAAGAGAGAGCGCTCTGTTCCCTATCAGGCAAAGTGATCCACTCAATTTTATCGGTGACTCGATAATTCCGGCAACGCTTGATCGAGTTGAAGCCCCATCGATTATTTAAAACCTTGTTAATCGCCGCGCCCGACTCGGGGGGTAGTGAAAGAGCTCTTGCAACCCTTGCAATCCCTCGAAGCGTGCAAGCTACCGCCATCTAGCGGGAATACCGACATGCTTTTACACGAGGATTTTAAAAGGCGCAATCTCTCATCCTGGCGTTCAAAAAGCTCCGCGCCAGCTTGATACACCGTTTAATGTTTGATTAAAAATCTTTTACGACAATTTAACGCCGCAAGCTTACAGCGTAAAAATTACAACTAGAATGTAAGAACTTTTTATAGATTTTTCATAATCGTAAAACTACCATGGCTAAAACTCTGCAAACAAGGATCCGACAAGAATGAAAAATCATTTACTCTTGTTTGATAAACGAGATATGAAAGTTTGATGATACGTATAGATGCAGCAATGAAACAGTGCATAAAATATAAAGAAAAATACAGTCGTATATTTAACTTTATCGACTTGTTTCGTGTCGAAAAGTTTAAGCTTCGAGGAGAAGTAATGCATCTGCATAGAACTTGTTACTTCACCGTTCTTACCGTAGCTTGCTGCTGCTTGTGCGGAAAGGACTTTGTCCCTTAAAATTTTACTTCGCCATGGCGGAAGAAATATGTGGGAATGCGGAGAAACGAGCACGAATGCCGTATAAAGAGCACGAAGTTAATACCACTTTCCCGTTGGAACACGCATCTGCTTCTAATGTCTGTAATGGATAATGACGCTACGAGCTTACATAGTTGATAAAGGAGGTCAAAGGTGGCACACGAAATATTTCGCACAACCCCGTCGTGGGCAGCGAAACTTTCGCCACAATATCGGCCAAAATAGAAAATCATGATACAGTCGACAAGTTTAGAAGCCAAGTTCCGTGGACCCGTAAAGTATAAGTTAGCCAGACAAATGATTTCCTCCCGCGTTATTTCGTTTTTTGTTCTTTTTTTCCCGACTCCATTGTTACGCCGACAAAACTATGGGCGTACTGATTTATGCGTCTTTTGCGGTTCTCTCCCTACTTACCGGAAGTAGTTTCGATTTTCTAGTCACGTCTTCCCACAGCCACACACAAATTCTGCTAAGGACCTTGCAGTCGTTAATGGAGAACTAGCAGCAATGAGAGAAAAAATAAATATGATGAAATAATAATATACAGGGTGAGTCACCTAACTTGACGACCTTACATTAATCGTAACATACGTGCTATATGAAAATATTGTTCTAACAAAAGTTGCATAGTACGAAGGGGGACACATAGTGCAATGATCATTTGTTTGCTACCTTTCTTTTTTATCGAAATATGAAGGTCACCTTCAGTTTTTTAAATGGGATGCTCAACATTTTTTCCCGGATTTCGATAGAATGTCCAACGCTGAGTAAAAAAGTATTATACTGGTTAGGGTGTAAAGTTAATAGTTACTGAGATAATTGTAAAATACCTTTTATTATTTCAAATATTGTTCGAACTGACGTCCGTCATTCTCAATGCAACTGCGTAACCTCTTAATGAACGAACGATTAGCATTCTGAAGCATGTCCGGAGTTATAGCAGCACATGCATTAATAATGCGTTCTCGCATATCCTCTACTGTTGTTGGTGGCTCGCGATATACGTCGTTTTTTACTGTCCCCCATAGAAAGTAATCAAGCGGTGTTAAGTCCAGTGAACGAGCTGGCCATACAACATCACCGCCCCGTCCAATCCACTGATTAGGAAACTGTCTTTGTAATACTCGCTGTGCCTGCTGTAAGTAATGTGCGGGACAACCGTCATGTTGGTACCACATTGTTAAACGAATTTAATACGGCACATTTTCTAATAAATTTGGCAGTATTTCAGACAAAAGCATCGAATACTTCTGACCTGTTAATGATCCATCAATAAAATACGGTCCAATAATATGATTGCCGAGTATACCGCACCAGACGTTCAAACTCCACCGTCGTTGATGACCAATTTCACGAAGCCAATAGGGGTTTTCTACTGACCAATAATGCATGTTCCTTAAATTCACTTGTCCACTGTTTGTGAAGGTAGCTTCATCAGTAAATAACACGTTCTGTAAAAATGCATTATTCGCTTCTATCTCGTGCAGAAACCATTGACAAAACTGTACACGATTTTCAAAGTCTCTTCCATGCAGCTCCTGATGCATTGATAAGTGATATGGATGAAATTTCTGAGAATGAAAGATCCGCACAATACTTGTCTGACTAATTGGAAGGCCTTGTGATATTTGCCGTGTACTGATGTGTGGATTGCGGGCAACAGCTGCTAAAACACAAGTAGTATATTCTTCGTTTGTTGCATGTTTATTGCGTTTGCGTTTCTGTACATTAAAGCTGCCAGTTTCTCTCAGCATTTGATTGAGTCTTAGAAAGGTAGAATGCGACGGTTGATTTCGATCAGGATATTTCTCTGTGTACAAATGTTTAGCCCTCACAGTATTATCTTCGCACATACCATAAACAATTATCATATCGTACTTTTCTTTATTACTGAATTTCATATTGCTCCAATAGCACCGTTCTCATGTACAATTCTGACTGTACTACGTTTAACGCGTCAATCAGATGTCTAATCTAGATCTACTATCTAAGAAGAACTGTGTTTATAAACACGATTTGCGATTACATAGTTGTCCCCTCGCCATCTAACAGTTCCGTTGATTGAACGTGATCGCAAATTAGGATAAGTCGTTTACAATTATCTCAGTAACTATTAACTTTACACCCTAACCAGTATAATACTTTTTTACTCAGCGTTGGACATTCTATCGAAATCCGGGAAAAAATGTTGAGCATCCCATTTAAAAAACTGAAGGTGACCTTCATATTTCGATAAAAAAGAAAGGTAGCAAACAAATGATCATTGCACTATGTGTCCCCCTTCGTACTATGCAACTTTTGTTAGAACAATATTTTCATATAGCACGTATGTTACGATTAATGTAAGGTCGTCAAGATAGGTGACTCACCCTGTATATATGTGTGGGATGAAATATCTTTTATTTAAACATATAAATTAACGATACCTTTAATTAATCACATGTATTCATATTTTTAAATACAATTTCTTGCTTGCAATATTCTTCTATTCGATATTATATTAGCTGCTTCTCGAATGCTGCTTTTGGAGAACGCTCTACGTTTTTCAATGTCTCTGTTATAAATCTTAATCCTGTTTACGTCAGGTGCATATCCTCTGTATATAACTCGTATGAAGGAACTTAGTGATCAAGATTTCCGAGCGATTAATCCGCAACCAATTTACCGTTCGTGACATCTCCGTTATTTGGTCGCATTTACTTCAATCAACGGCAGAGCTTCTCATACATCGAACTAGTTCACTTGGAATGCTTTATAAAATCTGCTTATAGATATTGATATTTGCTTTGGCTTTATTATGGTTTGTGTCAAGATTATGATAATAATTATCAAAGAATAATCATATCTATAATTAATATATAATCAAGAATACAAATGTAACAAAAAAAATGATTTATTAATATAATTTTGTTTGAAATTTTACTAGAAATTATCGTTAATAAACATGGTTAATGTGTATGCGATTTCTTATTATGTGTGTGATTTATCATTATTTTCGTTATTATTACCTTACAAGAATTTGAAATATATTATTTATCTCTATAGCTTAGCTATAATTTTAATTAAATTTCTGAGCAATCAATGAACGTTCGATTTATTTACGAGAATCAGCATGTTGTAGAAGTGACGTGCTTTAAGTGCTCGACATGCTGTCTGAAGCGCTGATCGAAGAGCCTTTGAATTATTTGCCTTAGCCTTCCTTTGTTCGCATCCTTATTAAGGATCCTTTACCCGGTAACACTGTTGAGAAATAGGTTGAAAAAGACTAGGGTGGATATAACAGTACACCAACAAAGGATACAATAGTAAATGTTTTTGAGAATTGTAAGAAGTCTTCCTCGTACGCGTAACGACTTCCGCTCATATCCATAAAATAACACGAGAAACCTCGTAAAAAGTTATTATTCATCAGTTGCAAGATAAACCCAAGTAATTCCAAAAAAGTAAAAATGTTACAAGTTTTGCATTACGTATTTATGACGAATAAGAAGATATTTACATGCATGCTTTGTTCGAAATATTGAGTTGTTATAAAAGTTCGTAACATTATTTTAGTGAAATTCCAAGACGAAATTATATATATATATATATATATATATATTTGCATAAATATTTATTCACCTATATTGTCTTGTTCTACTAACATTTACCATCTTTATGGTAGCTTAATGATTCCATCGTTCCAGAACTTGTCATCTCTTTTTCATAAGAAAAATTAAACAACGCTACCGACGTTTGTTACAACGTAATAATATATTTTCATTCATAAATACGTAAAGCAGAAACGCAAAATATGTTTAGAGAACAATGCACTGACTTGTTAGAAAGTTTTACATTCACTACTGTTTCAGAACGATTTATTCACATCATATTATAGCAACATAACTTCAATTCTTTGTTCTGTGTAGTAAATAATATAATCGATTGAAGTTAATTTGTAACGTGTAATCGTAATCGTATGAGCATTTGCAATTAATAAATCATAGGACCATCTATAGGACCACATAAATAAATTTTCGTAGGATGTCTGCGGGATTTTGTGGATTTGAGGAAAGGGCGGTTGCGAGAACAGCTGCTTTCCGATCAATTTCGCGCAAACTTTGTCACCTCGCACGAATTTTATTCTTTCCCTCGGGATATCTTTCCGATCGATTGATCGATTTCATCTCGCAGACTTAGCGACGACACTCGCGTGAAGACTCATGCTGACCCTTTTTCTGGCGAGTTTGAGCCATTCGAGCAAACGACGTCCCCTTATCGCACGCCATTTCGTAGATTGATGCGACTTACACCGGTGCGCTTCACGGAGTTCAGATTGGTGTGCGTTATCGATTAGTAATTTGGAACGCGGATTTTCCTCCGGTTCGTCGAGCTTAATTTTCTTTCTTGTTCTTCTTTTTTACGGACATGCCTTGACGATGGATCGATGCACAGCAGCACATCATATCGTCCTTGCGTAGTAAAAACGATTTTTCTTTATGCTTTTCGTACAGCGTGAAGCCAAGAGTGGTACGTTGAGATTTTTGTGCAGAACTTCTCTATCATTTATAGTTAATTATAATTAATTTATAATTAATTATAATTTATTATGATTTATGATATAGGAATACATTATATCACGTTTCTCTGACGCGACAGTTATATTTTTTTCATTTATTTTTATAAATTTACGTTCTAGAATCGCAGGGAGACCAGCGAAATTAATTGCCCGTTAACGAAAATGTTCCTTGCTATCAGCTCGTTACCATTATGCAATTGCAAACATTAGACTTGGAGGAAGAAACGAGAATATCGATCGATTTTGTGTATTTGCTTTATTAATAAAACAGGACCATGTTCCATCCATTAGTATCGAGCATCTGACCTGGAACAGTGAATCCGATTCTTCAATACAGAAACTTCCCCGTAATGTTTCTCGTAAAAGTAACCGGTGAATAGCTTGTGTGAAATTGAAGAAACAGCCGTGTAACTTGACACAACCCTCGATCGAGGAAGTAAAAAGGAACTCACTACTCGAGTTTAGTTACAACCAATGGAAACTTCTTATTCCGGCTGCGTCGGCTAGTTCTCTCCTTTCCTCGGAAAAGAGATCTTACTTGCGAGTTATCTCACCGTTTCCTCGAGGTAGTTAAGGGAACTATCGGCGACAATTTTCCAAGATACAAATGTTCTGAATGTTCGTCGACGAATCGCATGTCTCTTCCGTTTAAATTTTTCTCGTAATGCATCACTATCTCCTGCACGCATCGATATATCAATATATCAACATGTCATCAATATGACAACTATAACGGATTGTTTTATCATCTATCGTATGAAGTTATTACACGCGCGTATTTTTATGAACAATAAAATGGAATGGCGTTTCCCTTGGGGCAATTTTGAGTGCCACGAGTAAAGCAATACGATCTGCTCTCTTCTCCGGCGAAGTGAATCACGATAGTGTTCGCTATTCTCGGTTGTTCATCAAGTAGAAATTTTAGAAGTGTTACCTACGATCAGATGATATTATCGCTTCGCGTGTATCTGGATTTCGATGCTCTAGATTTCGTCCCCGATGCCATCTCGCAGTTGGCAACATTTCATCAATCCCGTTTCCCGAGCGATCAAATGCGTCATTCGGACAGGCCATGCAGGTCTCCCAGGGCGAAGCCACTTGGCCGCTCGTCATTCAATAAAAGAGAGGGAAATCACGTCGGGCCGCTAATGGAGCTTTTCAATGGTTTCGTGGTGCTATTCTCCAGCCAATCCCTAATAATCGATTTTCGCGTGGCAAAAGGTGTGATCATTTCACAAGGAAGGAAGAATCTCTTTCCTTTGAGTTATACTTGATAGAAAATGAAGATGTTTTTGAAACGAAATTATAAGGATACAGAAAATTCAAGATATTACTCTCAATTTTAAGCAGAAGTTTACTTACATAAATTAAAGATGTTATTAAGATGTTTATTGAACGATTCGATTTCAGAGAAAATTTTTGACTGTGAAAACGTGAGAGAAATTTGCGAGAACAGAATTTACATTAAAAGAAGTTTACACAAGTAGAAGCAGGAGGTCAAAGGAAATAGCGCCAGTTTGTCCCGTATGCGTCTCGAGGGTGCAACAGGGTGGGTCTCGGTACTTGAAGGCGGTTTGAATTTGTACCTTCTTCGCCTTGATCAAACTTGTACGAGCGCAAGGCGAGTCGAATCGAAATATTGTCAAACACTCGACGTGCTGCAGCGAGCTCGAAATTGGCGAAACGAAGTGATGGTATAGAAAAGTGTTGCTGACACATTTACGAACGAAAAATTGATAACGGCAGTAATAAATTGTTTTGCGAAGGGAATTTTTTTAAATTCACTGGCGCTACAGATAATTTCGCGCTCAAAAGATTAATTACGTGGCCTGTAATGATTCTGACAGTTTCACGAAAGCCGTGCTTTCGTAGCTGCAAATTGTAACTGTACAGAGAACCGTAAACAGAACACGGAAAACTGAAAACGCACGTACGTCAGCCAAGACTTTGTTTTAAAAAATCTTCTATCTTCTTTGGAAGGACAAACAGGCAGAAGAACAGAATGGAATGGACGTAGAACTAGGTCATGCTCGGAACACGCATGTTATTTGCTCCGGAGATGAAAGGACATGGAGGCAATACTCCAACGTATATACCCGTTAATACCAACGTATATTATCCGCCTCTTTTTGCATGCGATCGCAGACGAAAGGACAGAAGAATGCGCTTTGTGCCACCCGGAATGACGTCCGAATAAAAAGTAAGGCAAATCGTCACCGCGAGATCGGCATAATAGAGTAGACTATCCTATCGTCGCTGTGGCAAATTGAGAGTCTGCAAAATTGAAGACCTGAAGCGAGAAAATGCACGTAGACCGCGCGACAAAGGCCGTATGGCAAAGCGACTCGGCGTGAATCTCGTAAGCCGAGCGTACGCATTGTGGTTTTCAGCGATTCGATATGATCCGTGCTGGGAACGGCCTTATGAATATGTGATGCCGATACTATTACGTCAGACTGTCCGCGCGTCATGTTACAACACACGACGGACACGTCCAGCCATATTTTCGTAGGAAACTATGTGCATAAATAAAAAAAGGCATCTGCAGTTTCGATTTTATTACTGTCATCGCGGACGCAATACCTTTTGTCACGATAATCATCTGATACATACATCTGACACATGCAGCGAAGCTTATAATATCATCAAGTAATCAAGAAGATCAAGTAACCAAAGATGAAGTAAATCAAGTAATGACGTTAACTATCTACTTCAAAGTTACAGTTGCTCACGAGTAAAAAAATTTCGAAAACAATGCATTAATAAGAACGCATTAATAAAAGAAGAGTTTGCGGTTTTGAATGTTTAAGCATCAGATCTTACTAGACACCACGTTCCACGATATAGATAATTTTTTGTGTAACATTTTGCTCGCCTGAGCTCGCTTAAATGGGAGATTTCTAGAGATATCTAATTGTAAGAGACAGCTATACACAGACACGTTCGCAAGGCACGCTATCTCCGCCGCAATGGACAAACACACAAATGACGTTTATAGCAGCAGCAGCAGCTAATTTTCCATTCGTAATTATATACCAAGTAAACAGTAGTGCGAATACTCGGCATTTGAAGCTGAGCTGCTCGCACATCCAGGCGCTGTTTGTCGCGGCGTAATATTACGATCTCTCGCACGTAGAGATGGATGCCTCTGCCACTCTCTAGAATTTCAGAGCGCGCGGAAATGTAGTCAAAGTAATGCAATAAAGCACTGCCCTTACCCATCTATCTGCAGGTCGGTCTGTCCGCAACAGAAAGCCGTCAGTCTCGCTCATAGCTGATATTTATTTGTGTGAGCTGGCATGAACTTGCTCCTATGAGCCTTCTCATATGTGCCAGCTCAACTGTTTTCGCGCACGATATCCTTGGGGCATCTGAATTCCGTTTACTATGCTGTCTCTCAAACATCCGGTTACTTGTAGTGCAACGTGAGATTTCCGTTGTTCGATCATCACACGCATGGAACCGCAATCCTTATTCCTCGCTTTGTCAACGAATTTCGTCAACTGAAAGCTCTTTCCAGAAATAGAAACCTCTCTTCAATCCGCTGTCCAGTTTCATGGAATAATCAAGTCATGCCGGTACAAATAATTGAAGCACTAATTGAAACAGCAGATGATTAAATAAGTTACTGTTGTCCAATTATAATTAATATAATTTCGATTTTTTATTGTAAAGCTATAGAAAATATAATCTGCTATTTTATCGTTGTAATTGGATATCGCTTGTGGCAATGTGATTTTCGATAGCGCTTCAGTGCATGTGATACAGTAATGCTGCAACTGTATTCGAATTTATTCAACTATTCTCACGCGTGTAGATTGTAACTATACAATTTCCGTTGAATTTTCTGCCTGTATTTTCTAGTGATTCACACGTCGTTTCGTGGTCGAGTTCAAAATGAATGAACAACTGTGGTTCCGAAGTGCACGTTCGAGTTTTACGTGATACTCTAACAAACACATGTACGACACATGCGGATGACTAGAACCGAACAAAACCCATTCAGGCAATTACTTTACTTTTGTGCGTAGGACGGCAAAGCACACTGCAAGAAGACTCGCTTTTACAGCGAAGTCTTAATTACAACACAAATAACGAAGCACGATCCAAGCTCTCTTATTCCCTATTCAGCATGGATCCAAACAAAATTACGTGTTCCGCGGCCTTTTCTCTTTTACAATGCAAAGTAACGCTATCACGTACAATGCTTTAATTTAATTAGAAGCTCGTGTAACACTGGATGAAAGAAAACCTGTTTGTTAACGTGATACGTTCAAACTCTTATAGAACTTTTAAATTAATATGTATATTGATTTAAATATATAAATATAAATATTATATATATATATAAAATATTTATATTTATGTATTTATATATATGTATGTATATATTGAATGAATTTGGAATCATCTCCTATATTATCAGATTCAAACTATGACTATTCTCTATGAATGGTAAGATTTTTTCCTGATCACTATAAATGGCATTGCGTTTTAGCAATTTCAAGTGACTCCTTTTATCGCGTCAGCGAAAGGTTTTCAGTCTCACTGAATAACTACACTGTCGACCATGTCGGACAAAATATCTTTCGACGTCTTTTGATGCCTTTGCCGGGGCTTATTACATTAACATAAGAATGAGCGCGCACTTACAATGGGGAAGCGCCAACGGAATCGAGTTGGAATTACTGGGCGCCTACTCGGTCGAGTTTTACATTTGCATATCCCGCGAGACAGGGTAGTCCTTAAAAGGGACAGGAGATGGACCAGAGAAAAGCGGACGCCGAGCGTGTCAGTACCAAGTCTAATCTTGTTTTCGTAATTCGTGCGGCAACGGAGGATTCGTATCGATTGGCAGCATCCCCTCTGTTTACGAGATACGGCAGCTTGCTTGTTAGATCTGTTCTAGCGGAATGTACGATATGTGTAGATATAATATGCATATAATTATCTGTGTATCAATCGATTACCGATAGCGCATCCCATCGCCGGTTGTAGTGGTTGATTTCACTAAAAAGCAGCAGTATATTTAATAACAATGTAACATATTTATTAATAATGTAATGTGATATATTTATTAATAATATATTTATACAATTAATGTAATATGTTTATGATTTTAGATGCTAATATAAAGAAAATGTCGAATATAATGCATTATTTGTGTAATTTACGTGAAGGATTTGGTGCGTAATGGCAACGCGTATATATTGTATAAATTATGCTACCACGGTCTCTATGTTAAATTGGCGCGAGAGATGTTCTTCTAATTAAGTAAAGTTACATCTGGAGAGGATGCGGAAAGATTGTAACGACATCGTTAATTTCACGCACGCGTTACAATTCCATCCACAATGTGGTAATTGTTTTCCCTCGTATACGGGAAATATTGCCATTTCCACGCTTATTGCATCAACACCGAGCGAGTTCTGGTGAGCAGTTAGGGTGAAGTATACGGGAGGAACATGGAATTACGTTCAGTTAAGCGGGAATTTAATCATGACCCACGCGTAATTTTTCATAAGTCAGTTTTCCCTCTGCTGCGAGTCATAATGGTGTTTACCGACAAATGTAATATTATTGTCATATATGTTTCATTCTAATTCTAACTATTAACTATTAACTATTGACTATTAACTATTAATTATTGTTTTAGATATGAAATTAAATGATGTTGAGCTTAATTTAAATCACTTCGTGCGTATTTTAAAATAATTAAATTAAATGAGTATTATATATTACTTTAATATTATCAACGTTTTAACAAAATGATACAGTAGCTCTAATACTTTAAAGTAAAATTATTTTTGCATGATTTTATTGTTATAGAACATGCGAATATTTTTATATTAAATATAATTGCTTGCATCTCTTTTTTTCTCCTTTTTCTTTATTTTATTTGGTAAAGAGTTAAAGATGCTTAATAATCGATACTTAAAGAAAGGAAAAGAACAGAGAAAAAGAAAGAGAAAAATATGGACACAATTTATTATAATAGTATTGAAATCGCACATTATACGCACAGTTATTATTTATCATCAATTACATTTAATACATCTTGGACACAAGACTGAATTCTGGAATTAAGTTAAGCAAATACGAACGATTTCACTGTTATTTGGCCTCGCCCGGATTAAGCCGCAAGCTGAATATCGCTCCCGCAGCAACGTGTCGTTTCACTATACGTAAATAGCTTCCTCCCACCCCCTGTCTGGCACCCTCCACGCATTGCATCAACATTCGAGATCCCGCCCGCGCTTTCATTATGGGGGAGCAGGGTGCCGAACAAGATGCAATGAAGACGGCGCAAGGGGAAGCAGGGAGATAAGGCAACCGTCTTTCATCCCTCACATGCTTAAACCCCGACATCCCTCGTCGCAACGTGTGAAAGTCCTGACCCTTACAGTACCGTGGGCCGCCGTCGCAGCCGCCACCGCCGTCGTCGTCGTCGTCGTTGGCGGCGTATTCGCCGCGGTATCCATAGTGACGGAGCACATGCGCGATGGGGTGACTCGGGCCATCCACCGTGGAGCACACCACGGGGGTGGTTTTTCGTGTTGGCACACCCGGGCTGTTGGCTGGGCGGTGTCTGCGGCCTTCACTTTCCTCCCGAAAATCGAAGGCTACGGGAGTTGATAGCCGTCCCTTTTTCCTCTGTCTTTCCTCTCCGTCACCTTCGTTTTTTCACCCACCGTCACCGTCCTTATCCTCTCTCCTTTCTTCTTTCCCCTTTCTTCGGTTCTTCGCTTCCTCCACCATCACCACCACCTGTGTCTTGATCTCTTCTTGTTTTCATCTCCTTCATTTTCTCCCCTCTTGTCACCGCTTAATTTCTCGCCACGTCAGTCGGGTTGTCATCACTTCTGTATTTTTTTCTCCTCGTACACGTGTTAAGAGGGACGCGCGAGGCCGTATGGTTGCATCCGCCGCAACGCGGTGTGCACGTGTCGAAACGAAGCAAAGAAAAATACAAGTGAAAGTGTCGCACCCCAAGCGGTTTCAACAGCTCCCGTTCTGTGCACGGCAATCGCTTGCTCAGCGCTTGCAGCAGTCCGGAACTTTCTTACGTCGTTCTACACTGATAGAAGACTCTTGAGACTTGGAAGACTCTCGAGCGATCTCGACAAGCGACCGTCAGGCCCCGCTTCCGGCCGAAGTGTCGGAGAGGCGGCATCGAATCGGATCGAAGGATCGGGCGGCGCGTGCATGTAATGCAAGTCAATCGCTTCCGCTGCGCTAGTGAAACTTCCTGATCACGTGAGCCAGCAGCGAGGGTGGCGAGGCGGTAAAGGAGGTGCCGTGGTGCCGAGTGCGTCGTAGTCAGCGATACGACCACCAGCAAGACATACGTTCTCCCGCGTGGGAAGCCACTGATGGATTCTCCGATTTTCACCGACTAACGAAGGCGACCCGGCGTGCGCGTCGATCGATCATCCGAGGACCGCTCTACCCCGAAGATCGGCCGCCAGTCTCGGTCGTTCCGCGGCGAGGTTCCGACGCGTCGCGTCGATCCTCCGGCGTGTCTGACAAATCTCGGTCATCCTGCGGATGATTCACGCATGGGAGACATCGCTCGTCTCGATCTTTGTCATCATGAGCATGAGGAAATACACCATGCCGTGCGTAACGGTGGAACAACTGACGCGTGACAGCAACTCGGCGCGCGGCCGTTTGCGACGCGATCGGACAGTCGACGGCGCGGTGATTTAAATAGACACGCTGCGTGTGCTTTTTTTATTTCGCCGACAACACGCGACTCCAACCAAGCCGAAGCCAAGCGAAGCGGACCGCACCGAATCGGATCGACCGTGCGTAATTACGGCCAAGCGTGTAATCGCCACCTCCGACGAATCGCGCGATGTGTGCATCCAGTTTCGATCAAGAATGACCTGATTGCATCCTCGGAGCTAGGATCGATTCTGGAGAGCGTCCGTCGTCTTTCCGTCGTCTCTCCCTTGTTCTTCCCTCTATCTTTGCCGCCTCTGTATACCCATCGTCATCCGGTGGAACATTGCGGCCCGCAGAAGCGGATCCTCGCGGTCGGCGCGGATGACACCACTGCCAGATCGATCACTGTCAAGTAGATCGTGCGCGCTTTCGCGCAGCTTCGTAAAGGTATCCTGCCGTTCCGATGATCCGCAGGAGGATCATCGAGGCTGCTGATCGCATGCGAATGAATGAGTGCAATTAATTGCAGGTCAAAGTCTCGAAGTCTCGCTTGTTTTATTCACGAAAGCAGCTTATTCGACATTGTTAATTCGAGTATTTGTATGCTTATCATTATTCGTTATCTGATGCTGATTATTTTTGTAAAACACTGTTCTGAAAACGCGCTGCTAAAAAATGGAAATATTGAAATGTATTAAAAGGTATTAAATGTCACGATATACCTTATGCTCTTGGTCCCTTTGCATTTCCATTTTTTGAACATTTTTGATATCGCATATATGTAATGTGCAAGTGTGATTCTACTCTAGGCAGCACATTCTCTTTAATATATACGTCATAGAAAATTTTAATTAAACATTGGGATATTTATTTCAAGCATATAACATGTACAGATCTCGTGTAAAACGTTTTATATTACCACAATTTTTCGGCACAAAGCTGATAATAATCGCTCAAAAGTCGATTATGCTCTCTATTTGTTTATCTCTCTTTCTCTCTTTCTCTCCATGAAAATCTATATTCGTTATGTTATTACCACTTTTGCCGCTCGGTTTCTCCACGATCTCATCCACCCGCGAAAATATTCCATTCGAACGATGCGCTTATCGCTCGCGCCCGAGTTTCATTATAAGCGCGCGATGATATCCATACATATATACTCATACGCACACACCCACTTACGCGCGCACATATAGATACACATTCACATATAAATATACACAGAGTTATATGCACAATTTTCATGATATGCACGAGGAAACATGCCATTTCTCTTGCGTTTATGATGTAACCGGGTGCGGATCGCGCGCGCATCGTGCGATCCGCTCGAGTTAATTCCATCGGTCGGCTTCCATCCGTCGGAGCCAATGCAACCCCAGTTGGACGATCGCAAATGAAACGCGCACAGATCTCTCGACGTCACCCCTCTCGGTCGATGAATATTCTGTGGTCGGCCCGTTAACCATGAGTCGCTCGTGGCCACGAGCACGCCCGTAGGGCGCTCGCCTGCATAATGTCTGGTCCGAAGTGCACTCCTACATCTGTGTGTCCGGGCTCTTCCGTGAGCCTTGAGTGCAGCCTTCCGGCGTGTACCCCTTAACGAGGCGTTAATTAGGGGTTACTTCGATTACGCCCCGTCCTGGGCAAATATCCAGCCCTAATGGAACGTTCTTTATTTCTCATTCTCGTCGTCGTTCATTTTAACATCTCTCTTGTGCCTGCGGGTTCAACGTTGCGACCCGTTCCTTGAGTTGTGTTTAAGAGCGACGTTTAACGTCACACGTCACTTCCTTCGCTACTTGCGCAACGATCGTTCCTTGCGATCGATAATGTGTAAACGGTGCGATTTATCGCGCTCCGGGGTAGCAACGTTTCCTCATGTTGCAAAACGGCTAACAGCACGTTTCCTGCAACGTTTCTTTGGTTATCGCATCCATTATTGTCGCGTGAGATATCGATTCGCTACCCTCCGTTTATACGAATCACCGATGTATCCAAATAAAATGCAAGGGTGCTTACTCTACTTTTCATCATTAATCTCTGCCAAGCAAACATACGACGTTGTAAACATTGCAAAAGTACTGATTGCGCTGCGTTTAATGGGACTGATGTAGATAGTACAAAATTATTAGCAAAAATTTTGAAAGCTGAAAGGATACCTAATAATTCGTCATGTTTTATTTGTAAAATACATCTGCTTAAAATCACAAAATTTCCCTCACGAAATATAAATGACATATTTAAAATATCAACAAAATTGTTGCCAGATTCACGATAATATTTTGATTACTATGCTGCTATATTTCAGAAAATTCAAATAAATACAGAATTTGTATATGTCGTAAGATGCGATCTATAGACATAATACGTTTTTTCGAGAAAAACAGTTTTAATAGCGCCATAATGGAAATGGTTAATCAATGCCGATGCTATTAAAGCTGAGTAATTTCTACATATAAAGTTTATTTTTATTGAATGCCATTCCTTAAGCACCGATTATATGAGCAATTTTTACTGTGTTAATAACCTTACTGCCCCGCAATCGCGCAGAATCTAGATTAAACCATCCGTAACGCGCTAAAGAGTGGCGCGGGCAACCTTAATAACCGTCTTTATTTTTCGCTTTTTCTCCCCTTGCTTTTCTTGCCTTCAGAAATTGATAACTCTACACCTTGTTCCACGCTACATGCAATTTTTCTGTCTTTGAAGCTCGAGATAACATTATTGTGTTCCACTTTACGCAGCTGTCCGCCTTATTCATTATACAGCTAAAATAAGAAAAAAATTACTTTTATATCTTTCCTAAAACTGCATTTTCAAACCTCGTAGGAACAATTCCGTGATGTCTTGCATTGAAATGCTCAACGCATTTCGAGAATGTATTTTTCATCAGATGCAACATATCATGACTTTTGCAACAATCATTTCGTGTGTTTGCTTAAAGGATTAGAATAAAAAGAGATATAAACGAGCTGTATTTTATTTGATTGGATCGGAGATGTAAACGAAGGGAAATATATTGAAACTCTTGTAATATAATAGGATTTTATTATTACCTAAATTAAGATTTATTGGATAATATTTAATTAATTAATTTCGTGGAATAAAGTTAACTTTTATCTTAACATCTGCGTAGAAAGTTTTAAATCTTCAGCTGTTATACTTTTACAATACTTTCTGACTGCACTTTCGATATATTTCTTATTTTCCGGATAATCTTCAACCCAATCTTAAACTATCTTTTTATATTATTTGTCTTTAATTTCTATAGAAGAAAAGTTGCTCTTTTATTTTCGTTTTAATTACTTTATGATCATAAGAGAATGTACTTACTTTTAGTTTCTTTTTACAAACTAAAAGTAAAGAAATATATTAGTAATGTATCATTACATTAAATATAATCAAAAATTTAAGATAGTGAAGATCTTCAAATGAAAATGAAATATATTTACAATTAGGCTTTTTAATTAACGTAATGTATTAAATGAAATTAACATTAATTAATATTAATATCAGTCATATAATTAACAAAACCATTAATAAAGAATAGATATTTACGATTGTTGCAAGATTTCATGAAATTGACTTCTATTCAGGGAAATATATACATCTGACAAAGCTAGAGAAAATCCTTTATTGAAATATGATAATTATAATTTCCGAAACTCTTTTCTCTTCGTATTTCGAGCTTTCTTTTTGAGGTTTCTTTCATTTCTTAGTTTTATTCATATGTATTTATATTCATATTATTATTCATATTCATATTATCTTTCTATACATGACTCTGAAATATTATACATATGTATAAATGTGGTGTATATACGCGGCTGGCATTTATATAACATATATTTTTCTTAACAGCATAGTCACCCCTTGTTTATCAAGAGAAAGCGCTCGCGTGGCCAACGTCAAAAAAGCAATTCCAAGTTGTGTCACCCCCAGTGTGATATACGGTCCGGTCCGAACTAAATCTTTTTTCCCTTCCTTTTCAACATCTGCCCTTGCCCTTTGAACGTTCATCTTTTTAAACTCTATTTACGACGTAATTATTGACCATCGCTGAGATTCATGAACCAACATATGCGAACCACCTGTAGATATCAAGCACTTTCAGTATTATTCGTGAATATTCGTATTATTAATTCATGTTGCAATTTATAGTGACAAATAATATTCAATGGAGCGAAACTATTTTCGTATTGAGTAATGTGTACATTTATAAAAACTGTATTGTTCGAAAAATTATTCTGCAGTTTCCATTTTCCCGATTTTAGAACGCGTTATTTTAGAACGTATTATCAGATATATAATTTAAAGAATTAAATTGAAAAAACAAATCAAATTTTTTATATTTATTGTTTTAAATAATATTAATCAATAAGTGTTATATTAACATTATTTTGTCGTATTTTGTTTGTACTTTTGTTTGTGCGTGAAGTTAGAAAGAAATGAATACATGAAAATAATCAAACGAATAGGTAAAAATAATTTTATGAAAATATTATTTCCATATATTTTTTCAATGAAAAATTTTTAAATCTTTTGTCTCTTTTATCTCTTTCCATTCACTGCAACACTCTACTGAGTAGTGAGATGCCAAAATAAAAATTAATTATGAAGCAACAGATTGGATGCTGTTGCACGTTGCCAATGCCAAGAAATAAGATATAATAAAATCATGATTACATAACCATAGTTATAAAACTGTACTAGTTGTTATATACAATTTTATTCTAACGATTTTCGTAAAAGCTTTATAATAAAATTAATTTTATCGCTCACATTTAGTAAAAGTGTTGTACCTCTTCATTTGAGAAACTTTTCAGTGTATTTTTTACGGTTCTGGCAAAAAATTCTGCAGCAGAATATTTGCGCGTTAGGACAAAATTAGTAATTAATGTGTCATGCACAGAGTTTCATGAACTACGCAACACACACACACACACACACACACACACACACACACACACACACACACACACACACACAAAATTGTCTTATACATTATTTACGCTCTATTAAATAATCATGTGTTTAAGTGCGGCTGCACGGTTTGTGGACGTTACGCGTTGAATTTCGCGCATGTAGCATATGAGTAATCAACTAGTTAAACTACAATAATTTTGGCGATAATTCCATCTCGAGTTTCTTTCAAGTTTCTGAGTTTCAAAGCAAACTGCAATTATTAATAATTATAGCTACAACATTATTGTTGTGCTATCAACGGAAGCTTTATTACAGGGAAACTGTTGTTTTCAATATTTCATTAAAAAGGATAAAAATCTATCTCACGTCTGTAAATAGTAATTCGTCAATCGGGACACATACTGAAACGTAAAAGCGTGGAAAGCGAATGAGGATTTTAATTTTCATCCACATTAATCTTTTTGAACAGGACTGAATGCAATCAAAGCATTTATACTACAATTGTTGAATTTGCTGGTATCAGTTGATTAAATATAAATGTATAATATGTCATTTTCATATTTATCTTTTTCTGAGAAAGTGTTTAGGGTATGAAACGTGTAGATCCCATTATCTTTGCTGCGAAACAAACATGTTCCATCAGATAGTTAAGATTGAGAGAATTTCTTTCGAGACATATATGTCTCCTATAGGATTAATAATAATTATACATTGTTAATAAATAAGCGTCAATTTGCTCATCTATCTCATGTTGTCTTATGCATTGCAAAAGAATGTAATGCAAACTGCGACATTTGTTATTAGTTGATAATAAAACTGCTTTTTTTACATAGAAATGAATCGGAATATGTAATGTGATTTGTAATGGGATCATACGGGCCAAGTTTGCGAAACTATTAATCTCATTAACAGTGAAGTTCGCGCGTACCGACGTATTCTCTCATGTGTAACAGCAAACGCGCATCGGTCGTTAATGACGAAAGTGGCAATTCAATTTCTGGCTCTCGTATCACTCCGTATTCTTGATCCGTATCGGATTTAATTTCATGTATTGGATTGCGATGAGAAAACGGCTCGTGTTGGAGGAAAGTAGGCAAAAAAAGGGGGAAAACAATTAATTGATGCAGAGAATCTCGAATCAACTTGCCAAAGAGCTGATGAAACCAAGTCTGCATCGAATTTCGCTTGTACATTAAGGGAATCGATTTTCCGTCTTGTTTTCCTGCCCGAGTTGCACAAATACACTGCGCAAAATAAAAAGAGACCGTTCGTTCGATATTGGACTTTATTTTTGTGTTCAATATAATATATAAGTTACGTATTTCCATTATTTCTGATATCAATAAAATAATTAATTGCGTTTCTAATGACACTGAGTGCAAATATACGAAATGTCCGTAAAATGATAAACATGAGAGATAAATTATTAAAGAATCAATAAAAATATAACGGAAAAAGATAAAAAATATTTATATCAAGTTCGGTTTTAGAAAAAAGATGATTTTTGTTTAACATTTATTATTGCTATTTTATATCATTTAACTATTTATGAAATTTTGTCATCATCATTATTATACTACACATTTAGTGACATGTATAATAATAGAACTTTCTCTGTGTAACTTCGAAACCAGCGTTTCCACTTAATTAATCGTGCTCATTATGATGGGGCACGTTTGAGGGAACTAATTTTATTTTGCTCGTGAAAACGCAAACGCGCTATCTTTGCTTCTATCAAAACACACGTGGAAACGCCGGAGGCGTTAAAACTTCATAAGCCTTTATAGACATGAAGGAATAAGCTATACAAAAGAACAGCTTCGTATTCTGAACGGAAAATAAAAATTTAATTAGTTTGCTCTATCCGGTCTTATATACCTTTTACGGTATGAAATTCAATTCTAACTTTTTAAGCTGAACAAAAGAACAGTGCAATAGGGTGAATGGGCAAAATTGAGGTGAACAGTTGCATTTGAAAGAGTGTTGACATAAAAATTTTTAATGGAATATTTTAAAAATCGTTAACAGCGTGCAAATGCAAGGCTTTAAATATATATAGATATTAATGTAAAAATAGAATTATATAAAAATAGAATAGAAAAACAAAATTAATATTTAAAAAATATCAGTTATATACTTTTAACATGATATATAGTTTTCTTTGAATTAGAAATTCGTGTTACCTTCAACTATAATAATAATAAACATTTGTTTGAGTTTGGAATTTAATTTTGTGAATAGTACTTTGAGCATAAAATAACTTTGAAGTAATAGGTAAAGAGGAATAGCACCTCTATCAACTTTGTTTTAAGAAGTACAGAAGTTCGTGCCCGAGAGATAAAATTGAAATTTACGCGAATATTTGAGGAACGTAACGAGCATAATTTAACAACTTTAACGACATCGAAAATTTAAAGTGAGAATTGAACATTCTTTAAACTTATGTGACCAACATTCTAATAATATAATGAAAATATAATGAATCAAGTTGTCGCACGATTCTGAGTCGCCTTTTGCTGAGAAAGACATTTTAAACTAATTATTGCAATTAATAATTGTTATCAAAAATTGATATTAGCCAGAGATAAAGAGATAACAAAGTACAAAATTCTTCTCTTATAAAAAAGATAACAAATATAATATTACAATGAAACATTGTTGAATAATTTTGCTTATAATTTTGCTTATAATAGAATATTAAAATTTGACTAGATCATAATTATAATACTTGATATCTTAATGATCTTCCTTTACTTTCGTTTAATGTTGGTTTTTCTTAGCTATTTACATTTTGTTTGCTGTAAACTTTTTATTAATCCGAAAGAGATTTTTGTCAGAGGCTATGAAAATTGTGAGAATTGTAATAATTAAATGAAGGAATAAAAATCGAAGAAAAAATAAAAAACTTTAATCAAGATTGATGAAATGAAATTAAAACAAAGACGATAAAATAATAGCAAAGATCGCTCATGCTTAAGAAATGATTTAATGGAGGAAAAACGATTCACCGTATCGTGGATTAATGCTACTTATGTTGAAGATAAATATATCCGATCGCTGAAGAATAATCTATTGTACTGTACCTATATATATATATATATATATATATATATATATATATATATATATGTACATATGTGTATGTATATATGAAACAGTATTTCATTTATGCACTTTATCAATTTTTGCACTAATCCTATGTTTTACGATTTGTATTTCCGATTTCTTGTCTTCGACTGCTACAGATATCAGCATTAAATCACTTACACATTGGAGCTAATGAAAATTTATTAAACAAATATAAAAATACGTTTAATCGTTGATAATCGATTGTATTCAATAACAATCAAACAATAAAGATATTTAGAAATGAATTTGCTTTAAAAGCATCGAATATTAAATAATATCGATCAATCTTTGAAATATTGATATCGCTCTTTTTACCTCTTTTTTTTTGTTTTCAATAATTAATCGTTCTACGTTCTCGTTTTCAGTTTTGCGACAGTATATCATTGTCTTTGCTATTATTAGAAATACTTTAGATTAATCATAAATCAATCATTTTTACCACTAAAATATATTTTGATATACTTTTTACATTCTCAACAAAGATCTATATCAAAATATTTGAAATGTCAAGCATCAGCGAAATTTCGCTTTTCTTGATGCAGAATATATATTTTTTCGAAATTTGTGCTTTCTTCAATGTTACGGAATGTTACCGCGACTTTTCTCAAGTGTTCCATCTAACTTTAAGATTAATGTCCCCCGACCAATACCTGCCGTTTCAACTCCCTGTAATCTCGCGGTTCGATTTCCCTTTTTCTCCATTTCGTTTTGTCGCACGATTCGGTGCGAATTGAAAGAAGAGGGTAGCACAGCTTACCCTTGTTCTATCTTCTAATCTTACGAAGTTGGTTATTGTTTTGGAAGGATAACAATCATGGGTCAGTGCAAAGGATTCAATTATTTATAATATCGATTTAATCAGGATGAATCCTCCGAGGGCAATGATGACACTTATGGATAGTAAGTAAAAGACTAATGTATTTAAAACAGTTGAGAATTAACACGATTAACAAATAGAAAAATAAAGAAATGGAATTGAACAAATAGAAAACTCGCTTTCAGTCTCTACATCGATTCGTCCGCGATTCCAACTTGAATCTCGCAAATCTGACGCTATTTCCGACTCGACAATTCTCGACAAATCTCGACAAATAACCCTTCGCTCGTTTGTGCTCTTGGTCTATTTATATCACACTGAGAAAAAAATGTAATTGATCTTACGAAATGTTTTGTCACGGGCTGCCAACAAAATATATACTTATTTCAACAAGTTATATATTGAATCAAATATATAATTGTTGGATTATAATTCTCATACGTGTGATTACACATCCATATCCATAATCCAAGAACTACATATTTGTTTCAATATATAACTTGTTGAAATAAGTATATATTTTGTTGGCAGCCCGTGACAAAACATTTCGTAAGATCAATTACATTTTTTTCTCAGTGCATAAGCCTATCAACGGTGAGGCCTGAATATCGCTAACTGGGGATATTTTTCATTTAATCGCTCCTTAGACCCTTACATATTGAAACGGGATAATTTGTTTTTTTCCAATTCTGAAAATAGGAAGCGAGAACGAGGAACCTGTTTACATAGTGTTAGCCATTTTTCACGTTTCATCATTTTTTGAACATCTTCGAAGAGAATTCTACCGGTTGCACGACTACTATTCGTGTAAGTAAACGATATGTTCGAAATTGCACGAGGATACAATTGTTTTAAAGAATCATTGCATTGCGTAATATCGCTTTTCCCGACAAACTAGATATGATATAGGAAATCAGTTGCTTGCATTTTATTCAATCAAATATTTTGTATAAAATATTGTACTCTATTGTAGTTTCATAATAAAATATTCTGTTCCAAATTGAAGTACAAAGTAGAAATATTATTATGCGATTGTAATGCATGAATGCTCGCAGTTTTCTTTTTTATTTATTTCGAAGTCGAAGACAGTGATTCTTGATCTTATATTCATCTCACGATCGAGAAAGAACATCTTCCAAGAATCATTACGTAATTGAGAATCCTGTCACGAAACGCTCGAACTTGCAGGAATGCTGTCGTGCGTATCCGCGTGCACTATTAATACGATGAGTCGATCTCCAATCTGTATCCCTTTATTTCCGTCCGTTTCGAGTCCTATTTCTATCAATAATCCTGACAGTACGTCGGAACGCGAAGTGGCGGCTGGTGCAGCCTGACGTCGCCGAGATCTTGCCGGCATCCGGATATTTCCGCGCAATCCTGTTATCGCCGATTTCCTTTGGCATAAATAGCTCTAATTCGATACGTCTCGCAGCAACCTTGGCGGTATCGAAATATCTCATATCTGTCAGAATTTACATGCATCCACTTATGAAGTACTTCATCTACAAGACGGAATCTATTAATATGCCTTCTCGAGAAAGCTTTATTTTACTTAAATAATTACACGAGTTTTTGTAAAAGGAGATATAATTATCGCGAATTTATTGTATGGTGGGAATTTCCAGGTAAAATTTTGGAACCGTTTTGACAAATTGTATTTTATCTGAATCCTTTACAAGTTTTCGTTATAACATGTCGTTGTAACAAGACTGAAAGTCGGACAAGCTTTTATCAAAGAATTTGTTGAAGTCACGTAGCCAAATTTGATTCATGTCAGTATTCAATTTGAAATTTGTCACTGCCGTCTGCACAGTCATTAAGAGTGACGTATTTGTAGGTAGAGATTCAAAATTCTTTACTGTCATCTCTACTATCCTATTCATCAGCATTTAGGAAAGGTTTCAGCGGGTCTTGTTCGCCAATCATCCACAAATCCTGTATTGACGACTGTTCATTTGTCTCTCCGTACCTATAGAGTGAGATCGTTCTCATTGACATTTCCGATAGAAACTCGAAACGCCAATCTTTGTCGATGAGATCAAAATTTGAGACATACGATAGCGAATCGCGTTATTGGCATTTTCCTTTGGTGCTGATAGATCCAATCTACTTGATCCTAGAGAAACTATCTCTCTTACAAGCTTAAAAAATTGCGTTTACTCCAACTTACATCGAACGTGAGATCGCAATCTTCAATCTAAATCAGGATTGAAATGGGATATCAGAAATTTTTAAAGTAGGACTCGTAACTCGTTAAATTGGAAAATATATAGTTTTATTTATATATTTTTTTACTTAATATAAACTTTACAGCGAATTCGGATAATTAATTTCGACGTTAAAACATTGATTTGAACAATAACGGGAGTTGTGTTGCACTGGAGTAATTAAAATTGTTTTTCAGTTTCGCTTTTGGTGCTGAAGCTTTGATTAAACGCGTCGTTCTCGCGATGGAGTGCAACCACAATTTCTTAAACGCTTCCAAATGTAACAAAGTAACGTAATTTAGCGCGTTTCATGGCCGAATTTCTGTGTATTATTATTATTATTAGTCACAACATGAGATTGTTGCAAAAGGTGATCATCAGTTGTGGGATCTGGCGTCACGTGACTGTGATCCTTGCAAAGTATTATTTCCAAAATCCAAGGCTTAACCGAAGCTGATACGATTATCTTCCTAAACTTGGGCATCGGTTTCCACCGGTGATTTCACGAGCGATGGCGTAACTTTGCGTTTGCCAAGAAATCTCGGAAACCTCCTGCTGGGTCTTCACGCGTCTTAACGACAATTTCTTGTAACAAGACAAGCGTGGGTTTGTTTGTTACGTGTACGATCCCGACTGTTGTATTTATATCATTAACTTTGTCTGGCATCTCGCTTGTCGTCGAGTTTAAATGTGAGAGTTTGCGATGGATTAAGTGTATCAGCGTTCATGGTGTTTCCACCATCCTACATTGTGATTAATCTTATCGCTTTCGTTTCTCGGTGCAACAGAAGGTAATATCTATGTATGTTTAAATAACTTTGTGCGTTTAATGTACAACATAACTTCTTTTTACTAGATTTAATCCTGTTTTTTAATCTGTATTTAGATATTATTTGGCTTGCATAATCTGAGAAATTCTATAAAATATTATAAAACTCTACAAAAAGACATATACGGATATGAAAATATGAAAATATGCATAAATCGGTGAAAATGAAAAAAATTATAATGGTCGAGAAAGATTTTATCGAATGTACAGACATTAATAAACAAAGTTGTAACAAGAGATATATCCTCGTTCTGCATGCAAAAACATGCTTTTGTGTTACGAGATAATAATAAATTTGTTAAATTCAATATTTCACATTGCCGTATAAAATACGCCGCGTGTTATATAGTATTTATCGTAATGCAAATTTCATGTTTATCGGTTTTAACGCGCTCAATTTACGTAAATCCGATCAATTGCGGCCCAATTTTCTGCGCTTTCTCACACGGAGAGTCGTGTTTTCCTGATTTTTGTAATAATCATCAAGTGCGTGAATAATGTTGTTTACACAAGCGAAAGAATGCACGAGTAACCAGCTTCGTTAACCGAACAACGTTCTTGTTGACTTGTATACTGCACTCAACAGACAATAGAGTCATCACAGGAGAGGGAAACGTACATAGGGTTCTCATTCCTCACTGCCCGTTTTTGTTTGGATTTACAAAGTTCTTCCGTTCTGTTGTATGTCATATTATCGGAGAAGCTGCTTAACGAGCAGTTCGTTCAAGACGAATCCTGTTAGTAATTTCGTGCCAAGAAAGAGTATTTATCCGTGCTCTTCTTGATTATATCTTTTCACACGTTTCTAAACTTGAAACACACGAACGTATTGCACGTTTACATTTTCGAGAAAGCAAGTAGAAATTTAGTAGACGTAACAGACATTTAGAAATGCAATTAATAAACCTGTATGTATCAGCTATTATACAATCATGACATGTTACTGTATTTTATTGCTGAGTACATAGTAGAAAGATATGTTTGGTGCACGATAATTAAATGCAAGCGCGTAATACGTCGCCATAATTACCAATTAATACGGTATTACACAGCGCGGAAGATGCCTCTTCATCGGACGGCAATGAAAATCTCAATAATTGGCGGTCTTGATGCTCTAGATCCTCGCGAAATTATCGAGCCGATTAATCGAGAGTGTCGTAATTGCTTCCGGGCAATCTTGTCGCGATGCTTAGCAAAGAAATACTAATTATACAGCAACAGTGAATAACAGTTCGCCGAGAATATCATCGAATAATGAGCGGATAACAGATGCTCCGTTTAATCTCACACTTTGTTTCTTTATGCCACCTATTCAAATAGCGTTTAGCGTTCAGAGCATCGCATTGAGATATCTCATTATCAATACCGATCCTATATCAATTTAATGTTCAAGTATCCGTCTGTTGCGTTCGCTTGCGCGTATTGTAAGATGAAACAAACCTAATCTTCCTCAGGTCGAGAATGAAGGCGCGAGGAAAGAGAAAGAATTAAATAACGTAATTAAATACCGAGAACTTTAGTACCTATATGTCTAAAGATTAAAGGAGGATTTGTGGATCCAATTATTGGAGTATCTCAGTATTTAAGCAGATAAAACCTTACGTAGCTTGGATACACACAAGCTACTTAAACACTGAGAAAGAGAGAGAGAGAGAGAGAGAGAGTAGAAAATCCGCGAACGTAAGTAAGTTAACTGTGTAATATATTCGAGACTTGACTTGCAATTTGCGGATTATCCATTCAGCATGGAAGTGAAATCTTTTTTGTCTTTCAGTACCTCCCTAAGTGTCGGCGAACCGATAAACTTTCTCGATGTTTGACAAGTTTTCCAATCTTTGTGTCTATAAAGTATCGTGTCATCTCTGGTATACTGATGGAATCAAACTTCGTCTTCCTTCTCTGAAGTGTAATGTGATCGTGTTTCATTCGCATATTATATTAATGAAAGATATATGCATATTTATGATTCTCGATGTTAAATAATTATACGAACGTTATTGGAAATGATATTGTTCAAGTGTCTTATCTCGTTGTGATAGAATATCATGTATTTTCCATATGCCACGTGTGCATCGATTAAGTCTTAAATTATTGAAACAATGACTGTTGGGATGACTGTTATCGACGCGATTAAATAAAAGAAGAATACAAGAAGAAATCTAGCGAGGAAGAACGTGCGCAAGATGTCTTGCAATTTCTGAGCGTAATGCTTATCTTTGACCTGTAACAATGACGAAAGTACGAAAAAAATACGTCGTAGTAACAATATGAATTATGCGGGAATATGCATCGGTCACTCGTGGCCAATCCAGACTGTGAATCGTCGTCCGTGTTTTCAAAGATGTACCTGACTGTACCCGCAGTGGGACACTAAGTATTTTTTGTGGATATTGAAGCTAGGATTAAATTTCATCGAGTTTATAATTCAAGAGAAGAAATGATGCGTATGTTGCACGTCCTTCTGACGGCGAGTGCATTCGTCGTCTTGATCAGTGACGGTTCAAGAACACTGACTGGAACTCATCAAGAATGGAGCAACAAGAGCAGCAGCGGCAGCAGCAGCATCAACAACTCGCTGCCGAAGCTGACCGTCGGTCTGATAGTGCCGCACACGAGTTTCAGCGTGCGCGAGTACACGAAGGCTGTTAACAAAGCCATCGACAATCTGCACAAAGGTCACGCCAAGAGGAAGGATCAGTCCAGGTTCACCTTTCTGGACAAATACCAGTTCGTCCAGCGTCAGGTCATAAAGACCATGATGAAGCTCACACCGAGTCCGACAGGTAAATATTTTTGCGATCGATTGGGTCTCGAAAGACCGGTGCTCATTCCATCAGACGTTAATGGTTAACGTTCAATATCTTTATGTATTTTTGACAAATAAACTTTCACCGAGACGGGCAGTAATTTAAAAGAAAAATTTAGTAGCTTAATTAATGGTAAATAATTAATTAAAATAAATAAATTAATTAACAAAATATGCAAAATATATTATAACGTATATATAATATATAACACAATATAAGTGATAACAAATTAATAGATATATCGTTGAGATATGTTAATAAATGCGACAGTAACTAAATCTCAAGTAGGGTAATAATCGCAAAAAGGGAAAAAGATTACCTCCAATACCTGGTGTAGTAACATTTTTCACTGTTATCCAATATTATTCGAAGCCCGTGAACATCGTCGTGAGCAAACACGAGTGCGAGTGCGGACTGCTCTCGTAATTTCCCGTCGGACGACTCCAAGCCGGAGCGACGGGACGATTTCGCTGCGGGAAATATTTCTCTGCATGCTGTTCCGCCGTGGGTGATGTACGATTCTGTCGGAATTAACATTGGCGCGGTGCGTTTCTCCCACGTCCAAAAGACGACGTCCCGGAGAGCCAATATTTCAGGCTTAACCCACACGTTCGTGATGGGGATGTTCGTGTGTTTACGCGTTCGCTTCTCCACCCGTGGACATCGCTATATGATTCTCATGCCGGAAATTTCCTGGCCACGTCTAATATTTGGCAGCTGCCTGTTTCCAATCCCAATATTTGCGAAATGCCCGCGAGGGTGTGCCGCTTTAAGATAACGATACTGTGAACTTTAAACTACCCGTTACCATCCAGCTGATGTCGAGGAACGCGAACAGGCACACGGCAAGAAACGATCGCGTTAATAACGCTCGAGTGGTCATGGAGTGCAATTTCTTCGGCGTTCTTCGAAATTACAGGAGTTGCGCGGAGTATATTGTGATACGCAAATTTTATTTCATCGTAATTTACTTTTGCTCAGGGGAACTATCAGATAACGTAAAGGAAATATTTATTAATGCAGCAAATTTGCTGTAGTACTCGAATATACATTATACTTAGAATAATTTAACATGTATAAAAATTATTTAAAGAGATTAATTAAAATATAAATTTAAATTACGTTTTATGGAAAAGGACAAGCGATGGGATATGAACAATAAAAGAATAACTGCGATTGTAATCAATCTCAGGATTATTTAAATATATTTTGTATAATATATAATTGCAATAGATTTCTGATATTGCAGTGTGAATATTTTCATTTATAAATATGCATTAATGATTCAAATAAATTGTCGATTAAGTTTATATCATTTAACTGTATTAGGCATCGACTTTCATTACTTTCGTTTACGGGAATGCTAATATTTCTGCGCAAGCTTCTGGACTAAGGTATTTTCCTGGGATACGTTTGAAGTGCATTCAATTAAACTTGCGTCGTCAATTTGTTCTCTACAGTCTACGACAAGGAAGTTTGGAAACCATTGCGCCGTACTTTTATGGAAACCTGAATCCTAATATTTTCTCGTTATGCCAAATCTTCCTCGGATTCCAATTAAATAAAACTTCGGAATTTATGATTTACGGGTAGCCAGTCGCTATGTATCCGTACTCATAGGAAATGATCTGCGAAAACACGATGAAATAATTAAGCAGTAATAGATATATGTAAATGTAGCTTTTAACAATTACGCTGTGACAATTATATTATACAATGTTTCCATTATCCTAATTACATAGTTAACTCGTTTAACTTCTAATATGACTTCAAAGTGATATTTATGTCACATTTTGTAGAAGCTTTACATTATTTATTATTTTATATCACATAATATTACATTATATAACTTCAATCGAAAATTTCTCTACAAATTGAGCGATATAAATTTTATTAACCAAGGGAAATTGAGTAAAATAAATAATTTTGTAAATAATATATATATATATATATACATGCATATAATTATTCGTATCGCATAAACAAAATTATATATATATTTTACAATAGTTATAAGAAGCAAATTAGAAAAAATTTGATTGGAGAACATTTTTTATTAATATACCAAACAGAGATATTCTTACGTTGTTATAATTAAGAACATTGTGCAGAATAATTTCCTGCTTAAGTAGATTTGTATTGCTTCTGGTCAGACATGGTCAGTGGAGAACGCACTATAAGACCATCCAATCGGACACAATGCGTATCCAACACAATAATTTTTAAATGTTTGTCTGCACACATTTATTATAGCCAGGCAGAAGAAAACGACAGTTTCTTGTTATATTTGTATATGCATTTGCATTTATTCTAAAGAGCAGAACTTTTTGTGGTTACTGATTAGAGGATCATAGAAGCCTGTTTCACATGTTCAGTATTGGTTGATTAATTAGTATGCGGTTAAGCTGATTATCGATGTACAAACATCGAGCCACAACGACCAAGGTAGCGTTCCCAAGCCAGTATCCTCAATTACGACAGCATATATCATTAGCGATATAATTACCGGCGAAATATCTTCGTGACCAATTTCGCGGAATCCTCGATTTGTCAGGATTGTCGTTATTGGTATTGATAATCATTGGTCGGAATAAACGCGAGCGATTTCTGGCTCTCCGATGCAGATGCGTGCCGTTATTATTGATGCCTCGCGATTGACGGAATACGATGAGTTGCTGCAAATAGTATGCTCAAATGTTGCAAATACAATTGTGCAAAAAGTAATCTTGATAGATCACGTATTCCATTAGTCGAGTTCATGATTAATGCGGCGGTATAAATAGAATAATCTTGATGTTTCATGGATTGACAGATTTTATTAGATTACGTGGCATTCGTCGATTATGAAATATTTGCTAGCGTGTTGTAAAAAGAAAATTCCCGTGTAGAACATTGTTAGGGCCTAATATGAAAGTAAAGGCCCTTATAAAGAATAAATAGGGATGTCCTAAAAAGGGATGCCCTATCATTGCCACATCGTGGCCCGATTAGATATTATATTTTTTATTATTTCCTTATAAGGTCCCGAAAAACTATTTGTTACATACCATTCTAGGGCCATATTAATATTGAGGAAAATTAATCGGGTCCTACTTAGGACCCTATAAATTTTTTTACACGGGTTATGGCTGATATAAAAAATTATACAGATATTGTAAAATTAAATAAAACCAAACGATAATTTATCAGTCGAATGGGATAAGCAACGTCCACATTTTTTGCTTATTTCACGCGTCCACTTTAACATCTGCTGCTATACGCAGAAATGTCAGGCATTCCATTAAGAATTATTAATTTTTGTGAAACACGCAAAGTCATAAATAACCCATTTATCGGTTTAAACCAAATATCAACGAACAATAAATAATAATTTGCTTGTTAATAGCACTTGACGAGAGTTTAAAACAAACAGATCTGACTCGTCGAGTTTCTCAGCCACTCTGGCCATTTATCGCTTTCAGGCATGGTATATAATTGATAGATTTCGAAACGAACGCGATATTGCGAGATACCGTTTGTTATAACGTACACATGGAATCGAAATTTATCGATAGGTCAATTTCTTTCAATTTAAATTTTGTTCGATTGATTTTGTTGAATGTTAATGTAATGTACGCGCGAGAAATTTGAATAAACGTTTAAGACATATATCAGGTAAAAATATCAGGATGAGAAGGAAAATAACAGAAAGACATATATAAGCTCATATACATAGTAAGATTCATGGTATAACTCGATTTCACTACCATATATCTGCTAACACTATTAATAAATAACGAGTAAATAATCTTGTAACTTTAATTCGCTTGAATACATGATAAGATGCTTCTTTAAGTGCAAAGCTTGCGAAGCTTTTACGTGTGTTTGACAATTTTTATTGTACCAAGGTTTATCTTAGCAGACCGTAAGATACACATCGGCAAATTACGAACACATGGTCGACGAAACACTCAAGTCTAGTACACGCCAGGAACGGGGTAGTGTCTGATCAAAGGAATTCACTTTAATCGATTCGTCGTTCCTTGATACGAATTTAGCGTAGCTACATTCGTGGTACGACACATTAATTTAGGGCACATTATAATGCATAATACATGTGGAGAATTTAAACCACCGATAAAATATATCTGGAAAAGTATTTTGCATGATAATTCAGAGAGATATTGTTTCCTCCTGCAGATAAATATATAAGCTGTATTATACCATTACAAATAAAATTTCCGAGAAAGATATTTTTATTTATAAAAAAAAGATACGTTATATGTATTTGTACATATAATGTCCTATATAAAATGTCTTTTATTCTATATAAAACCACATTAACTTCATATTACGTACAATCATTCAAATAATTTCTATTCTATATTCATTTTCTTTAAAAGCAGAAAGCAAGATAGATTAAATGTATATTATTATTACAACAACTGTGACTGCGGTTTTGTTGACAATAATGCGTATGAATTCACGGTTGTCATTATCTTGAAATAACGTTGCTCACTAATACTAATATGACTACACAAATTCAATTAATTAATTAATCACACATGTTAATGGCATTTATATCAAAGGCATGAGTAGATTATTATTACATGCATTTCACCCATTTCCAATGATTATTGATTTCCATTTCATATGTTCGTCAAATTTGTCAAAAAATCGTTGCAGTTAAAAAGACGAATCAATCATAAACATTTATTTCTTGTTATTAAGAAAATCAAATTATTATTTTTTAAATCAGATATGATAGGTTTCTTGCGGAAGGAGAACTTCTGATATGCAAAGAAAGCTTAGAGAAACGCTATTGTTCGTTCAAATCTGGCTGCTATGCTTTCTCAGCATTTCCATTTTGCTTTTATACTACCTGAGTTCTCTACATAAATTGAATCAAATAAATCAAACAGAAGAAATCCTGCGTGACGAGGTAAAAATCCGTTAAACTCCAAGTTAGCCCGCATGCCGAAACAATAGAACGAAGGCGGAAACGGGGTTAGTCGGTCAGACGTGTCGCTGCGTGAGGCAGGTCGGAGTAACGCGTACCACCATCGTTTTATCTCTCGTTTTTCGAAAAATGGCCGTGCGCGTGATAAAGACGCGGAGATAAATTTAACGGGGAAGAATAACGTGGATCGTAAAAAGCTGAAACTGCAGGCACCAAATTTCCGCGCTCCCTGCTAAACGATAATTCATTCGAAACGTGAAAGTGCACTCAACGGTCTTAATGAAATAAAGGATCCATCTTTCGATCGACTGAATTATAGCAGAACACTTTCACCATTTTTATTAGCGGGATTATTGCTTATCGCGATGGAACGCTTTGTGTTTCAGCGATCCTGGACTCGCTTTGCAAGGAGTTCCTCTCGGCGAACGTGTCGGCTATCTTATACCTTATGAACTACGAACAATACGGGCGCAGTACGGCCAGTGCTCAATACTTTCTCCAATTGGCCGGTTACCTAGGAATCCCCGTGATCGCATGGAACGCCGATAACTCTGGCCTCGAGAGGGTAAGTTACAATTGGAGCAGAGACGACGAGGAATTTATGGACTCGCAGTTCCACCGGGCATGCAAACAAATGCGAACAATATCTCCTCGCGGACGAACGTTCTTTTCTTCTTCTCTTTTTACTGCGTTAAAAAATATTCCGATATTGGAATATGCGAGATGCGAGATACGAGATGCGAGATGCGAGATGCGAAATGCGAGATGCGCACAGTTCCAATAATAAGCAGCTCCGCACTACTTTTTCTCCATGCTGCTTATTCCCGGGGCATTTCCGGTAATGTGAAACCGGAACTAAGAACCGGACGCGGAAGTATACCGGTCGCGTATTTCCACGGACATTCGCGTGAGATATAACGTGAATTCCGTTGGTTGCAGCGGGCGTCGCAGAGCAGTCTGCAGCTGCAGCTGGCACCGTCGTTGGAGCATCAGACCGCGGCGATGCTGAGTATCCTGGAGAGGTACAAGTGGCATCAGTTCAGCGTAGTCACCTCGCAAATAGCTGGTCACGACGACTTCATACAGGCGGTCAGGGAGAGAATCTCCGACATGCAGGACACATTCAAGTTCACCATACTGAGCGCCATTCTGGTCACCGAACCGCACGATCTGCTGGAACTAGTCAACAGCGAGTCCCGCGTGATGCTGCTCTACTCAACTAGAGAGGAGGCTATTCATATCCTGACCGCTGCCAGAGACTACAAAATTACTGGCGAGAATTACGTGTGGGTTGTCACGCAGAGTGTTATTGAAAATCTACAGACCCCAAGTCAGTTTCCAGTCGGGATGTTAGGTGAGTAGCATTGCGACATTATATATAACATAAGCGGATATTTGCGGTCGCCGAATCCACAAATTTATACAAGTCCGAAATTCATATCGCGTTAACTCGATATGAATTTCGGATTTCTGGCTACGACAAATTACGGTTACGCCAAACTGCGACCCACTGATCTCATCATATGCGTAAAGAGCAATTAATTTTCACTAAATTTACAAATTACTATCTAATGTTGTTTAGCAGCAGTGGTCATTTCCACATTTGGGATGTAATTGAGTTAAGCTTTCTCGCAATGTTCCAATTATTATGTTATGTCATGTGACTATTTAAAAGGACAACTGAAACATATCCAGAAAATTGATATATTACGTACTGATCTTCTGTTAAAAATGTATTTGCAATTATCATCTTTCATAATTAAACAAAACAAAACAATTAATTTTATTATAGTAATTTTATTATATTTGCAAAATTTCGTAATTTAAACTTGAAATGAACCGTGTGAAATATGTACCTATGTATTGGAACGCAAAAACAATTTTTATTAGTTATTGATAGGAAGCTTAGAATTTATGCATGTATTATGTACTTCATATATCCTCTTAGATGCATGACCGAAGCGCGTCAAGAAGCCAAGAGTATGCGTTTGCAAACGCGTTAACATTCAAAGAATACGTCTTTTATCGGCAAGAATGAACGATCCCTCGCGCGGATAGATGGAAGAGTTATTCACACCGTGACCAGAATCACGGAAATATAAAATTGATTCCTTCCCCGAGATTCTCCCGAGAATATCCTTGAGGGAAAAATAAATTCGTCGAATTCCACCTAGTGATCCACACGGAATAACATACCTTGACTTGAATTTCTCATGTCTGAATATCCGCGGGCTAAAACTGGCGTGATAAACTAAACTTGCGCGATATAGAAAGCAAACATGTTCCGTTTTTAAAAAGTGATTACTACGAGAATCGTACAGAGCAAACGTTGTTCATATTCAATACTTTTCTCGACGCAGAAAGCTATTTATACTATTTAATTATTTTTACGGCTACATTTAGGAGTACAAAGGAGAAAAACGAGAGTTTCGAAATATTTTATGATTTAAACAGTTCATGAAAAATTTCCGGAATACTGCTATCGGTGATCGCGCGGAAGTTTAAGACACCATTTTACGTTTTGTGTAACTTTTACTAAATGTTAGAAATGTTTGACAAATGCTAGAAACAAACGTCACGTTCAAAAACATATTTACGTGATGCGCTAAAATTTTGTTGGCTTGACTTTCGCGATACGAGTTCGCTAGACAAAACGAAAAAGACGAGGATTCCTATATGAATTCTGCATCACCGGCATTTCTCGGCCTTGCAATACATCGATTTATCCTCACTCCTCTCGTCCCGCCGACACTTTTGATATTTATGGAAATGCAATCGGTACCCTGTGTACCGTGTGGCGTAAAAATCTGGCTGAGCGGAACATCTTGGCAAGTGTAAATTTTCGTTGAAAATCTCCATAAAAGGAAATATTCGCCATATCTATTGAGAAAGGACAGTTGAAAATCTCGAAGAAAAATAAAATTGACAGCAAGAATTACGGATCCCATGAGGAAATTCAACGTAAAATTGCGAAATTATTGAAATTTTTCTTTTGCTTCTATTTTCTCGTTTTATTATCACGTTGTGTGCTTCAAATTTATTTTTCATTCATTGTCTCTTCATATCATTTAAATGCTTAATGCGCTTGAGAATGTTTAAAATTAAAATACTATAAAAGATAAGAGTTTCCTCGGGAAAATTTAAAACAGTTGTGAAGAAGTGACAAGGCTACATTTTGCATCTTATTGGCGCACGGCATATATTTTTCTCTCAGATGGCTTTCATGCAACATAAACAGAACCGCGGATTTATACAGAAATGAATGAGCAAGACCAGAGTAAGCTGAAGCCCACTTACTGCAAGAATCCAATTTCTGTAAATGTCCGCAAGCTCGGGCGCGGCGACTATCAAAGCAGCTGAGCAATAAGCTTTATATTGAGAAATAGAATCTGCCTTCTGAATTATTTACAGGCTCGCTCAGTTGAGTCGTTCCTTTCTATCCAATTACTATCGGCAGAGATAGGTGAAAAATACGGAAAATCTCCGTCCTGCTCGACACAATTGAATTGGTCAGCGGTCGTGAAAAGCCAATATGAATCTCCCTGATAGTAAAAGCACTTTACTTTTTTGGTGTAATAAAATCACCTAATCCTTTTTTCCTCCTGCAGGTGTGCACTTCGACACCAGCAGCGAAAGCTTGCTAAGCGAGATCACAACAGCGGTCAAAGTCTACTCTTACGGTGTCGAGGACTTCATCAATGATCCGAGCAATGTGAATCTTAGTCTGAACAGTCAGCTGAGCTGCGAGGGCGCCGGTGAATCACGCTGGAGCACTGGGGATCTGTTTTTCAAGTAATTTTTACATAATTCTCCGTAAAACATGGGTCGATTTGTTCGTCGGAGTTTTCATAATCGTAACAGTTTCCCTACCGAGTAATCCTATTAGAGATCTTTCTTTCAGTCAGCAAATTTACCTTCAAATTCCTAAACTGTAAGAGTTTTAATCATCTGGTAATTAAAAGAGCTTTAAGTTTAGATAGGTATGCAAATTAATTTGGTAACTTTTTCACAAAAATGAAGATTAATTCTTTACAAAATTAAGTTAATTGTTCTACCGTGTCATCTAGTGTTTTATGTACATTTATAGCGGCATTTTAAAACTGCACTATTTAAATTTCAATATTTAAATTTAGAATGGTTAATAAGAATAAATAAAACTAAAAATTCTCAATAAACTTAGTTAAATATATATAAAATATATTAAAAATATCATACTTAATTACATTAGCTTCGAAATTGTTCTATCTCTAATAATATATAATAATAATTTTTCAATGAAATAATCGCAGCTTTTACGTCGCGTACTGTAACAGATTGCATTTTCTCTCCTCTAGATATTTGAAGAACGTTTCCGTTGAGGGCGATCACGGAAAGCCAAACGTGGAATTCACTCAAGATGGTGTATTAAAAGCGGCAGAGTTGAAAATTATGAATCTAAGGCCAGGAGTCAGCAGGCAGCTTGTCTGGGAGGAGGTAAGCTCAAATTATTCCGCGTACTCTTTAACGGTCCTGCAAAACTTTAGCTTTCGAATATTGCTGGTCGCACCAAGAGATGCAGCTCTCTCTAAGCGTTTGCAAATAAATACGTACGTAAAGAGGGACGCAAGAATAATTAAACTAAACTACCGAATTCTAAGACTGGAATCTCGACTCTGCTGAACGTTAGATTTCTTCTGCTAAATGCTATTTGCATGAATTTGCATAAACTTTGCATAACGAACGAAAAGAATTTCTATTGCAAAAACTTTTCATTCAAGTTGTGCAATTAGATGTAAGAAGCCACGAGCAGTTACACACTGGGAATTTGTTTTCACAATATATTCTTACTACACGAAAGATAAAAGTTATGACATCAAAGATGAATAATTCTTTCATTCAAAATGTATTTGTTTGCAGAAAAAGTAGATATTTGTAAAATGATTTTGCCAATTCTTAGTATATTGTATTTACACCAATTATTATAATTATTTGCAGCTAATCACTTGTAAATTGAAACAAAAAGTAAATTTACGCTATTGTATACAGCAACGCATTAAATCGGAATTGTTGAGAAAAGAAATTGATATCGTGTCGATGAAATATCTTCGGAGAGATGTTATCGCGTAGAGGAGCAGAATTTATTGCCCGCGCTACCGGAAAGGTTCAAAGGGCTCAGGCGCGCTACATGTACAATTCGGTGATTATTTCTTTCGTTAGATTTATGGCGCCGAACCACGTAATTGCAGGAAGCTTTAGGTTCCTTTTGCGTTTCGACGCCAGCGATATTTCTCTCGTCGTAATTTGCATGTAAGCGAATGTCGGAGCGAACCGCAAACGAAGCGGTGCAGTCCATTAATCGACTGAACAACCTCGTTACAAAATCTTTCGTCGTTTTCTCATAGAGCAAGGCGCGTTGAAATCCGCGATAATAAATTAATGCGGATATCTGCTAAGTCTCGGATTCGCGTTGGTCGGATTCCCATAACGAGAATGCTACACGTTCATTGTCACGTTGGTGCTTTCTGGAAATCATCAGGCTTGGATGACTCGTAATCGCATTATGAATCGTCGCGGCTGGATATTTCAAAATAATCGTGTCTTCCTTCACCGGCAACGGTGGCGGTAACACAATTGTCACGTAAGCAACAATACGGGGGACCGCACCCTAGTGCTTCGCGCCGTGGATAAAACCATTATGACATCCCTTAGCGCTCGCTATGGAAATTTCCGACCAAGAGGATATCGCATGTACGAGAGAAATCTTTTAGAGGAGTCCTCGTCAAGGAAACCCTCGTTGTGAAATTTTATTATTCGGCATTCAGAGGTTTACTCTAATAAAGTGAAGTTACTTTAGTACAGTCTCTAGTACTTGAGTAATAAATAAATAAAAGCGACGAGAATACTGTATTTTCTCTTGTAGCTTTGGAGACAACTAATTACGCAAACACAAAATAATTTTCGTTGCATGCGACACTTATTGCGTTGCTCTCCTCCATTTTAAGAAAAGGTAGCGGGAAGGTAAAAGTACTTGTAAACACGGAAATGTAGACGAGAAAACATATGCGACTATTTATTTTACTAAAAACAAAATTTATTACTATAATTTATTATTAAAGAATTATTTTATTTATCGTGGAAATTTATGCATAAATCGCGAAAAACAGTTTTAAACTATTTTTAATCGTCACTATTACACTTTTATTATTACTCGAGTCATTGTAATTGATCGATCTATCTAATGATTTATAATTTACATAATTTTATAATTTATAATTTATATAATGATTTACATTTCTCTTTAATAAATCATAGAAAATAAGTATAAGCTCGCGTCTGATCTTTTACCCTTTGTCAGTGCTATCGTAACGTGTCATTGAGCATTCGTTCAAGGATTTTCCTGTCATTTTGTAAGTTTTAACGGCGGTATTAAGTTTCGCAAGTTTGATGAGAATTCCGTTGGAAATGCCGGCAAAGTTTAACTTTACCCTTCGCCGTTTCGCTCACGTGAATCCATCTTTGTTCGGCGTGTCGTTTTATTCGCAAAATTCTTTCGTCTCCTCATTAAAGTTTTAAACGTCTGCATTTTGCGGAAACCGCGACGTGTCTTAATGACGAGGCAAGCATGAATTTATCGTCTGTTCGCTTCGGTAAATCCGCCATTCATACTAGATAATCTCGCAGCCAAGGCAGACTTCTTTGCTGAACGGAGTTTTGATAAAGCTCTCTTGTATTTCGTGAGACTGTTC
Source organism: Ooceraea biroi (assembly GCF_003672135.1). Lineage (NCBI taxonomy): Eukaryota > Metazoa > Arthropoda > Insecta > Hymenoptera > Formicidae > Ooceraea > Ooceraea biroi. The sequence continues at coordinate 9,459,445 of NC_039506.1, forward strand.
ATAATATATTATGATCCACGGCGGCGCTTTCTCAGTCTGTATTCTGATAAAATATTGTTCCAATATTTCCCTGTTTGATGTTAGCTTCGAGAAGGCACGGCCCTTTTTCCGTGTGACATTATTTTGCACTTTGAAGATTTATAATTATGCCGAGTAAAATGAATAACGACTATCCTTATCACACTTGAGTGTTTTTACATAAATATTATTCAAAACTTTTTTTTAAAATTAATTTAAGTATATCTCTTGCTCAAAATATTCACGATTTATGTTTACTTAAATTTGTAACAAACTTACTATTCCTTAAAATAATGCTTTCTTTTCTTAAAACTGCGTGTTACGGTTTTTAAACTACTAAATTTTTTGACAAAGCAGTAGAGAGAATCATTGTACATTAATATTATACATTATCAAAAGATCCTGCACTTCCTGTTTTATTCATTAATCAACCCAACAATGATCCGACAGTTTTATAATAGAGTTTGGTGACTCGACAGGTTTTAATGTACCCGGCAATGCCTACGTTCATCATATTTCAGATAAAAGAGAAATTTACATAGAAGTTCTTTTCGAGTTTTTTTCATTAGCAAAAATTACTTTCGTGAATGATTAATTTTTTAGAGAGTATCTAAGCTTTATAACCGTTTTATTAAAGCCATATAAAATACATAATAGTTTCTTTCAAAAATGTATGTTTTAGTTAAATACATTTTAGCTAAATAAATTTAGTAATAATAATTTTTTTGTAGATGGGGAACAAAAGATGAAATACATTAAAATCGCAACATTGTAATTTTAGTTAATTGTCCAATCCTGATTTTTCTCAAGAAAGTATTTAAAAAAATGAAACATCTATATGAAACTTAATTAATGTTTTAATACTAACGTAATGTAATGGTTCTTCGAGATGATAAATAAACACAGAGTATAAATGCACTAAGAACAACATGATCAATATTTCTTTTTAAATTGTACATTAATCACATGCAACGCGTTTACATTCGCGCGGGGGGTGGAGAACGGGCAGTGAGCGATAGTATAATTAAAAGGCTATTAATCCAGCACCCAGCTCGTCACGTAATGAAAGCTGCGCTAAAATTTCATTTGCTTTTCTACGAGCGAGGTGACGAGACGCGAAACTTTGTTATCCCAGCGTTCGCGACCGCCTCGATCCCAACGATTCGTACGCGCGCGAGCGTAGAGTCACGATTTTAATTATTTCCTTTAATTCGGCGAGCTATAGATATAGCCCGGACGCTTCTCCGTTCACATCTCTTGCATCACGCTCTCGCCGAAACGTCTGGTATTTAATTATATCTTTCATTCATACCACGTCAGCGGAAATCATCGCCGGTAGACTTTGAGACGCCGAGGTTGCTCCCCGTTCATTCCGCCCTGTGACAGTGACACCTCCTTCCGTTTCACCGCCAGAAATAATTAATTGAGATATCGAAGGTGAGTTTCAGGTTTCCTGCGTGAAAGACCGAGCTGACAAGTCTTAGACAAGAGTTATAATGCAAGGAAAGGATGGTAAATTATAATGCAAGGAAAGAAGCGCGTTGAAATTAAAAATGCGAAGCAAATTAGTATCTCTTAATCTGATTTTATTAACTAACGGCGGTTGTTAGAAGCAGGTGGATGATGTACTTGGTCTCTCGCAAAAAATATCGAGTCTAGAATATTAATGGTTTGTGCCGTATAATGCATATCGGTATGGCGTAAATAATGCTATTGTATGCAAGCTACCTCGTGCTGCGAGTTCTATTAGAATCTCAAAGGCAAAGGAAATGTTTAGCATCCTAATGGATGCATAATCAAGCTTAACCACCATTTTAAAATCTCAAAGAGAATATTTTGATATACAGAAAATATCTACATGTAATAATTCCTCTATACAGTTACATATAGACGTTCTGCCATGCATAAAGGTATTTTTTTTAATATAATTACGAAGATTAATATTTTCTAATCACGCGCAGGAGAGCTTTCTCTGCGAAAAATTATATCTCATATCCTCTCAGGGCATTTTTTTCAATTACACGTTTTTGCAACGGACACTTCCAATCGATAAATGAATTTATCTGATTAAAGTCGCACTTACTTGCGCTAAGACTTCAAGGGAAAGTAAACCTTCCTTTTTGATACCGTTCCTTCTCGGTACTCTCAACGGATGTCAGGCTCTCGTCAAAATTTCAGCGCTGTCGGCGGTGCAACATTTTCCGCGCATTTCACTATTAAATTGCCGGCCCTTCGCAAAATAAGCGGATTATCGGATCAAAGTCCGCCCGTATCCCGAGCGGCATCGCGCGTGAAACGTGCCGATCGACTTAATCACGTTAGGTACACCCGCTAAATCCCAATTCTCGGCGCAAGAATCGCGTTCAACTCGTCACGAAATGTAGTTTACTCGCACTCCCTTTTGCGCTTGTACTCGCGTAAAATTGGGTCGTCACTTTGGAAACTGGAACTAGAATTAATTAATATGCATGCTCGTTTGTCGATATAATAACGTGTGGTGCGACAATCTGTGGTCTGACAATCAATTCTACACATGAGCTAATATGTGGCAAATGCTTGCTATTTGGTCGATGCTGCAAACATGACCTCGGTGTGAAATAAGCTGTGTTAAGTACTGGAGAAAGCAATCTTCACTGTAGCTAGATTTTACTTCATCATTGCCTCCAATTTGATTATTCTTCATTATTTATTTATTCGCGTTTCTGTGCCGTTTTATTATTATTCATTAATTTTGAAGTTAGTTCACTCTGGTCTTTTGTATTTTGTTTAAGTTTTCTCTTTTATATCTTTTTATTTATTTAACTATATATATTTACTTGAAAAAGAGATGAAATATATTCCTCAATGTCCAATTCAATATTCAACGATTTATTAATTTCTCGAACACCCGCGTATATTAAATATTTGATAAAAAAGTACGCAATAAAAAATTACATTATTTAAATAAAAGCAAGTTATAAAAATGAAATATTTTAAATTTCGGAAGGCTGATAAGATTTACTATCATTCTTTAAGATTTTGCAAGCGAATGACATTAAGATAACGATATCGTACGTGACATGATTCGTAGCAGATTGAAGATGCTAATTGATAGTTGAAGATGCGAGTGACTTAGCAATGATTGCACAAGGGCTCAGGATGCAATGCGGATATGAGCAATTTACCTTGAACTCCATTTCGCGTTCGATGAAACTCGATAAGTTTAACCAGTTGCTACTTCCTTCTTTCAAATAGCGCGTGTATTGTTTCTGCTATTGCACTAAATATATATATATATACAGGGTGTCCCGGGTTTTAACCGACAAACTGCAGGAGCATATTCTACTAGTGGAAATAAGAAAAAATTCTTATATCGAGTTTGCTTAGAAATGCTTTATTACAAAGTTATAAACCAATATTGAAAAGAAATATGAGATAAGTAACAACGGAACATAGTGTAGAATTTGGAAGGTCGAAGATGTTTATGTTATGTGTATTCACATGTATTCATGTTCACTATGTTGAAACGATTCAGTATGATTGTTACTTTCACAACAGTAGCTGTTAGATTTCAATCGTCGTGTGAACTAGAAATTACTATCAGAATACCAAAAGTGTTTTCAAATGAGGAATACACTGATATTCATTTCGTGTACGGATTCTGTGACGGAAATGCACGAGCTGCCGTACGAGAGTATCAACGTAGATTTCCTAACAGGAGAGTACCAGATAGATTTAAAGCAACGAATTACTAATTCAGTTACTGAGATGCAACAAAATTTTCAGGAATGTCGTACTGTAACAAAGTCTGTACTACGTCGATGTCTAGCTTGTATCGATGTGCAAGGACAACATTTTGAAATGCGTCACTAAATCATTGCGTACATAATTTTTATTTTTGTGAAAAAATCCGTTGTTACTTATTTCATATTTCTTTTCAATATTGGTTTATAACTTTGTAATAAAGCATTTCTAAGCAAACTCGATATAAGAATTTTTTCTTATTTCCACTAGTAGAATATGCTCCCGCAGTTTGTCGGTTAAAACCCGGGACACCCTGTATATATATTCTCGCAATTAATATTTCTTCGTACTAATAATTTGTTATGTAGATTCAATCAATTTGTTATGTAGATATAATCAATACTGATAGCACACATACATATAACTTTGGCAATATTTTTTAAATTTCGAAATATTCTCGATATTCTCAATTGTAAGACTAATAAAAATCAAAATATTAAGCAATTATTATATACAATTTATAAAAAATATGAATATAAATATTTTTAAAATAAATATTTTTATTTTGCGATATTACACTATTCATATAAACTCGTTTAATTACAAGACATATATGAATTGTTTTCTCTGTAAGACATAATCATGAAATTTCACATTGTGTCATGAAATCGTTTTCGTTACGAAACGCAATTTCGCGAAACATACATTACAACTAATTAGCATAGGCAAATTAATTGTATCGAGTTATATAAATAAATCGTATTGTGTAATATATATAATATTTGCACAGTTGTATGATGTTAATTGACTAATTTATATATTGCAATTTGTATGTGCGAGATAAGTTATGATTTTTGGTAATCAAATAATACAGGGTGAAACTCATACAGAATCGAAAAGTCCTTATCAATGGCCTGCCAAAGCCAGCTGCAGCGTTAGCAAAACGTTAACGATCAATTTTCACCGTTCTCAATGACTGTCACCAAACTCCCGGTAGTATGTACCATTCGCGACAACGTTTGCGTCAGTTCACGAACATTTAGATTTTTTACAGTGCGTAAACTATAACGGGATATTCCGCGATATAACCAGCCGATTTCACGCGATTCTTTATTTTTGCGCCGCAGAGCCGTATCGATTTTTTCGCTGCGTCCTACATTCTTCTGGACAAAAATGGATTCCGAGAATCCTGAACGATCCGACGGATTACATGGCAAGCTCTCCATGCGAAATCGGGCGCGATAACAAAAGCGCTAAGAAGGAAAAATCAATTAAGGTAGAATGACGTGTATCCTCGAAGAATCGCGGCAAACAGGGAGAAAATTGGAATACACAGAAATAATTGAATAGATTCCGCAATATAACGTGAAACGAGTTACAACGAGATACAAGAAACGATGAAAATTGAATACTTCAGCGGAATTATGAAGAATAATAGTAATATACCTATATAAAACGGATTTAGAGAGCGAGTAGAAACGCAGAAATGCCAATTAACTGGTGCAGCAACGTGATGGTTCTGCAACGTGCGGTACCGAATGAGTCATTATGTAACATTCAATATCTAAAGAAACGTTACATGTTTACGTCACAGTGAATTTCGAGGTTTCGGAAAACTAGGACATTTTGTCAGTAGCAATAGGTATCGCAGGCGCGCCAAGCTCGTGAGAAACACGAAGGCGATGCCAAATGCGATGTACGGCTACTTTAACTAATTTTTCGTGAAGTTGAGAAACGCGAGAGCGCTATTGGCACTTTAATAAAAATGTGCCGTAAAACGTGTGTCAGTGAAATTTCTGACTGTGCGGTTGAAACCTGTGACAATCCTTTTGGCACGTTACCAGGATGCTGCATTAAGTGTTAAAAGGACAGGACGTGACTCCTTCCGCAAATAGCAAGCGCAACGCTTGATAGGCATTGATCGCGTGTAAATTGTTAGCTGTAAGCGCGCCTCGAGTAATTAATCAATTATCGGGGAGGAAAGCGGTGGAAGCTTGAAATTAACTCTCACCCGATATATCATGGTGGTCACTTGAAGCTTTTCGACCGAGCGCGTGATGTACATACGTGATGAAGCATGCATGCATCCCAGTACCTAAGATACGTGGACACAGCGTTGTGAGCTAATTAGCGAAATTGCTCGAATAACGCCACCGACGTCCCCGTTGACTTATCAATGGTGTTAATTAACCATGATACAGGATGAGATACAGAATGGGAAAATCGATGTATCGCGCCTGCGATTGCAGGGGACCGTTCGTTTTCTTCACATATTATTTATATAAAAAATTATCTTATTAGTTATTTGGCAATCATATATATATACATATTGCATTTGCGTATTCTAAACTAATAATTTTTAACATTTAGTCTATACATATTGAGTAAGGATTATGAAAGATAAAGATATATCCGCTTCTCCTACTCACTTACTAGAGTCTATATGTAATACAAGGTATACGTTTTTATTTTTACATGTCAGTAGAACTGATTCGTTTCATCGAATTATTAATTACGTATAATATCTTGTATTTGAGAGAACTTCTTTCAGAACATCAAATTGCTTCTTCTTTCTCTCTTCTTCTCTTTTTCATATATTAAAGTTTTTACATTTTTATAAGTACAAATAGGTATTCTTTCTGCAAATGTGTTATTAAATATTTTATGATTGTAATACGTTAAATTTCAATTTTTCAGTTAATGGACTGAGAAATATAAATTATTTTCTCTGAATATTCCTGTCAATATTTCCAAGTCAATAGACGTATGGAAATTGTGCATTCGCTACATAAAATCATTTATTTACTACGGAATCATTTCGCTCTAATATATTTATTAATTGCGGAGAACATTCGAAGTACGTTATACAATTTTCTGTTATTGGACATCACCGCAATTTGTAAATGTAAATAATTTTATGCGTGCACAGCGTCATTATAGTATTAATTTTTCTCTTTCTTTCTCTCTATGATATGAAGATCATCTCATTTACATGAATATTTCTCATTTTAATTCATTAGCGATTCATGGCAAATGATAGTGAAAAAGGTTCGAGATAAAAGTGAATAGAAAACCACAGCACGTGCAACTTATAGTGCTTCACCGTTTTATACCAAATCGAAAATGCAAATTCGTCGGCGATTTAGAGTGCAATAACTCGTAGAATCCTCAATGAATGGGCAGCGCCAGGTGTGCACGTGCCGCGTATGCGTTTTCCTCTGCTGAGTTCTTCAAGTTGCAGACCTTTCCTATTCACGATGCCCTCGAAAGACAGCACTATGACCTCCGAGTAATCTCGAAAATCATCTTCGACGAAGAGTGCTTAGGCGGAAATTTATGTCGAAAATTTTGCACATTAAGAGATCAGGCGGTCCAGTAAGATCATTGGAATCGTGCCAAATCCATCGGATTTGCCATTGGATGTATCGCCAGAAACGGATTCGGTAAAACGTGGACAATATAAAACGCGCACGGTGTAATCCCCATTTCTCCATCCCCATTTTGCCCGACCGAGCTTATCGGAGGGATGGTCATTGCGGTAGTTTTACGTCGCGGTCAAAACCCTAGCGGCCTAATTAACCATTCACCCCCTTCACCCTTCCTCCATTCTTTTCTTACGACCTTTAGCATTTCTTCGTTCGGTGAATTTCTTGTATCACACATCGTTGAATTTTTAAACGTTCCCGGATGTGCGATCAAGGGAGAAATAAAGAATAACGATCGAGAGTCACGCTGGAAGTGGTCCAACAGTTGGATTGAAAAGTTAAGGGCCACCGCCGTTAAATGGGGATTGATGTTCCTTTGGGACGTGTTGAATCCGCATATTCCCGTTTCTTGGAATTTCACACATGAAACACGTTAAATCAAAGGAATGAAACAAAGGAATGAAACTCGAAATCCTTCTGGTTGCATAAGTTCTTGCCTCGAGAATTGCTTCCATAAATTGTTTGTGTATTACAGAATTTCTTTTCCCATAAATTTCCAATTCCGCAATCTTGACGAAGCTATTTTTACCGTAATTCTTTTGCAGATTTGCCAATATCGATAAATCAATTTGCGTTTTCCGCAAAAGTGAAACAATGAATATATCAGAACTAATACACATGAATAGATTACAAGGCGACATGTACACTGTGCGACACAATACACTGAGAATAATTTTCACAGTTTAATATGCACGAATAGATCACAAGGCGACATGTACGACATAACACACTGAGAATAATTTTCACAGTTTAAATAGCCGTCATGCACACTTGATATGTCAGTTTATAATATTTCGTAACTGCGCCTACTATAGTTATTATAGTGGAAAGTTCCGTCGAAGTTTACTGCGCCAAGCGGTAAACTGGTTAACAAGACGCAACTACTAACATTTCCGCGAACTAAACAGACGACATAACTTATAATTAACGAGTGATGATGCACTAACGAGACCGCGATAATTAGGCAATTCCATGAGATTTTATAGTACATTCATGTTAATTTCATGTCAAAAGCACGTCTGCCTCCGCCCTGATGAACACGGCGGCGAACATCGAATGCCAAAGAACGTATTACGGCGTATCGCGTGGCACAGTTAACCACGTAATATTCAGTTCACATGATGAACCCGTGAGATGTTCATTAATTCATCGCATGTTAATGTAGTCATTAATTCATCACTGGTGCTTTGTAGGGAGTACCGTGGCGCGCAACGCTCCGCGAGATATTTCCCGGCGAAAGAGTTTAATTTCCGAGTCTGCAGTTTACTATAGCGCTATCGCGTTGTATCGCTCTACTCCCAATTTAAATTAAGTTAGATAATGAACAAAGCAGAGCGAGAGATACCCGTCATTCTTCTCGTTATTAATTATTGCAGACGTTAATAAAATGCAAATGCAATATCGGCGAATGCAGATTCGGAAACAAAATTGTGAAAATTGGCGCAAAGTCGTCGTTTTCATTTCCTTATTTACAACACGAATAATTAAACTACTGGCGACACGCATAATGCGCGATTGTTTAAAATTCTGTATGCTCTCGGGTCTCACAATTCCTGTCGCGGTTCCTCCATCCCTCCCGACGCTGCTCAAAATTTACGATCATCCCAGTTGGCGTTCTCCCTCCAAACGCGCCTCTATTTATCGTGCATCCCGTTTGACGTTGTTTTCGTTAATCTCACCCGGATCCGACGTAACCGCGCGTCGGTGCACACGGCCACAGACGCGCCCGTTGCAATCCCGCCATAAACGGGAGATTTTCCGTAATGGAGCACACACGATATGGCATCTACTGTGGATGTGCATCCTACTATTAATTCAGGGAGCGCGGATTGATGGGCACGAGATCGAGCAGTCCCAAATGTATGCAACGCGCCTCGAGCTTCCAGTCTTTAATTACGAATGCATAAATCTCTCGGATGATCCCGCGACCTTTTTTCTAGCGAGGAACTTGATAGGGGGCCTTCCGATTTTTTCACCTTCTCACAGTCGGGATGAAAGGGAGACGATCATATAAGGTCGCGCACACGAGCACCGCGTATATGAATTTTCATGGAGATATGCTCGGTGTAGCCTACTACTCTCTCGTGCAGTATCGGTTTCTAATATATAGATTTCTCGGGCGTATCCGAGTGCATCGTCGGCGAAGGGGCTTTACATATTCAGAAGTTAAGTGACGCTCACACCAGAGCGATGCAATTTCATTTTATTGGCCCCCAATGCGCTCTGAAAGTTGTCTATGTGCTCTGACTGCCTTCTTTGAGCAGTGGCGCATGATTGTCAAATAAATTCTGACGGCTGACGGAAAAAAGCCTTGCAAATGCAACGAAGCGTGTTCGGAGCAGCGAAATGAGCCAAGTGAGTTGAGCGAATGTTACATTATCAGTGTAAACTGTAAACTGGCCTAGTTTGGCCGCGTGTTCTCATCGCCGTAAAATTACTTGTTTGAATGGGCCGTTTTGGAATGCGTGGAATCAATTTACGTTTGAATACACTCGATTAAATGTGCTGAGAGGAAGTTAATGAATAATCGATGAACCGTGATGGAAACAGATACACACTGTGTTTGGAATTTCAAAATAGATATATATCTATTTAGAAAGCGGACGAGAGTGTAAGTATCGCGAAAAATTTATGATGTAAATTTAAAATGTAATCGAGCATATTTTTCGTAACGTAATCGAGCATATTTTTTATAATAATACATGGAAATATTTGCAATGATATATGGAACAGAAGAGAAAAAATTACGTAAGATGACATTAACAAAGCTTTATGATTTTGTATAACAATGCTATGCGGAATTTATTGTACAACTTTATTTTATAATTTCATTTTTATCGGCTTTTTGCGACAATATTCGCGAGGAATAATTCCGGTCTCATCTGTTCTAGGTATTTTGAATAAATCGATTTTCGATACTATGTAACGAGAGGAAAAATTGATACGTGTACTGCTTTGCAAAGGTTAACGCATTAGCAGATAATCTTTGTGAATGTTTTCTAGTTCTTTTTTTCTGACATGATACGGAAAGTATTCTTCATAAATTCGATAATTTAAATTCGATCTTTAATTACCGGAAATCAACACCATCCACATATGAGATCTTTATTTTATGAAAAAGCATCACTGAAAAATATTACTTCTTATTTCTTTTAGTTATATCTGAGCCTTTTTTCATTATCAATCTTTTTTATAATAAAATATAATATTTAATTATTTTATGAAAATAATTTATATTTTAGTAACTGCTTGTATATATATATATATATATATATATATATATATATATATGGCAAAAAAATATAATTTAATGAAGAAATAAAACAAAATAAATATTAATTTTCCATGGCAAAATCGAGAGAATCAGTATTCGAGAGAATCAATATCAGTAATGAAAAGTATAAAAATTTTTTACCTTTTTTGTTAAAAAAGTTTTTGTTTAATACCATTATATGGTCATCATTATTATAATGGCAGCACGTGACTTTGCGTATTCACAATTATTAGAAATCAATAGATTTTATTTTCTCACAGAGCTTCCAGAAATGTGACGCGAGATGTAGAAGAGCGTTTTCAATGCTATCCACGTGTCTTTTCAATATGACGGTCACGTATTTTCACTCGCGTGACTCGAGTCGACCGTATGTTTCACGATGTGTGGAAATGTCTGGTGTATATGCAAACGGTTTTAATTGCCGGCATAAATTATGTGCGCGTTATTCCGTTACTCATCTACGTACTAGTAAAAACTACTGAAAAGTGTTGCTGCGTAAAGATATGTATTTAATATTACATAATATCATTGAAATAAGTACGGAATTGATATTTTATGTACTGATCACTCGTTACTAATTATTTTTCGTGCTTCCTCTCAAACATTATTGATATATTTAAATAATTTCTCATCTTTACTATTCGCATATACATAATTGACAAGTGATATATACTCTTCTATATTTTTGTTTAAAATTTTAAGGGACTTTTTTCAAAATGTGATTAAGTTCCTCCTCTGTCTTACTTCTTTTTTAAGAAACAAGGAAAGTGACTAAAGCTCCCGTCGATCGGACTGATCATTATCGCAATGCTAAATTTTCTAAGGTGGTAGCATCGGCAGTGATGGATGTATCATAAAATTTTCATCGACATTGACTAATGGCGCTCCATTACCTAGCACAGTTTCGTCTGAATAGGAAGTAAATTGCAGCAGCGGCAGATACGGGAAGTAGTTGAGGTATACGACGAGTTTTAGTTTAGATCGGTGTACAAGCAATCCTTTTTTCGCGCTAGCTCGTCATGGAGCGTTTCAGAAAAGCGTCAGAAGAAGTTCGTAATTCCGCTTTTGTTTCATTGTCGCTTTCTTCTCTGTTGAAAACAACTTTATGTGAACTTAACTATAAAGAACAAGTGGCACAGAACTTCAGATAGTAAACCTAAGGCTGTATTGTACAATATCTTTTATAAACATCGAAAGATAGTTTTAAATATCAAGAAAGTCTCTCAATCGAGCTTTTAGTAACATTATATAAAATAACATTATATAAATCCATTATATAAAATACACTATATAAAACATTATATAAAATAACATTATATAAATCCATTATATAAAATACACTATATAAAACATTATATAAAATATTACTGAAAGCGCGATTGAGAAACTTTCTTGAGAATTTCTGAAATTATATATCTTAAGCAATATTTTATAGAGTTGTATTTTTTAAGAGAAATCAGAAAATATCTCATCAATATCGCTAATAAATTTATCAACAGCAAAGTATAAATTATCTGCAGAAGGAAAAAGAGAAAAAAAGAGAAAAGAGGAAGAAAAAGAGATTACACAGAACTGCAAGTATGATAAAGATAGATAACACATATTTTAAATTTCAATTTCGTGCCGAATAATTGATGTCAAATGTTCTCTGTGCTCTATATCTATCTTTATCTTTGCATTAGTTATTTAATTACATTATTAAAAATTGCGACACATTAAAAGAAGGTTCACTGAACTGAAAAGGCTACGTTTGACCGCATTTTTCTGTCTGCTTGTCTCTCGACAGATCGGCGTCTGGAAGTCCTGGGAGAAGGAGGGTTTAGACATCAAGGACATCGTTTGGCCGGGCAATACCCATACGCCTCCACAGGGAGTGCCGGAGAAGTTTTACCTCAAAATAACCTTTCTGGAAGAGCCGCCCTACATCAATCTTGCACCGCCCGATCCTGTGACCGGAAAATGCCTGGTGGATCGCGGTGTTCACTGTCGAGTGGCCAAGGACTCCGATATGGTCGAGTAAGTATGAGAAATTGGATTCTTTTGTCGAGAGGGGAATACATTCATCCGCCAATGATCTTACGTCTCCGACATATCTATACGTTCGACCATTTACGGATTTGCGACTCTACATGAACAGTCGATAGCATATTCACGTTTGAATTAATTTTTTCCTCTTCTTCGACTATTTATCTCGGATTACTTTCATATCTTTTTTATTAATAGTTTCTCGAAGATTATATATATATATATATATATTTGTTATGTATATTTTATATTTATATTAAAATAATTAAATAATTTGTATTGCATCTTGAAAAAATTTTGCTTTTCACACGCACTATTTTTAAATTATTTCAAAACTCTCAAACTAATTCGAAATAGTTACAATCGGTTCGTAGTCACATGTCACCTTGTTAGAAGCACTTTCGGTTAATTGTTAAAAATACTATTTGCAATATTTTTTGTATTCGTGTAGTACGATTGATTAATATTTTTACAAGATAAATAATATTAATCACACAAATTATTGAAATATATTACGTTCGAACTTTTGAGATGTGTACTACTATATTTTTGTATTAATTATTATATAGAGACAGCTACAGAGTTTGGATGTTTTTATGTTAAGAAAAAGCTCATGGTGTGTTTTATGTAGCTATTACTCATACGGACTTTATGCATACGACTCATGAGATTAAGTGGCACGACGATAAGCGTGTCTGCTCCTGAGGGAATAGACTACTTGGAAACAGCGTCTGGCTGCAGATATATCAGTACTACTTAACATCAAAATATCAACGCTTCATATAATGATACATGGAATTTACATTTTCTTTACTTTCTCATTTTTACTTTCGAAGCAAAATAACATTAGAAACATGCAAAAAGAAAAACTAGAATTACAATATTACATAAAATTAAAAAATACTTTACATGTTATTTATATTATCATTTATATTGTACTTTTATTTTTGCAATCAGTGGCATGAATTTACGAAATAAGAGGCAATTAAATAACTAATGCAAAGATAAAGATTATAAATTACCAGGTTTTTTATTTCCAAATTTCTTTTCAATTTTTTATTTTCTTTTTACTATTAGTTTTCATCAAAGTGGACACACACATGCTAGTAATTTACGAATGTATTCTTATCATGCGATACTGCGTGATACCAGCATTACGAACGCCGATGTATTCTGGCCACATTCGTACTATTTAACATACAAAATTAACTGATTAAATTCCAACGAACTTGGCGTTGCTTTTAAGCAAAGGCTACATATTAGACTCGAGCTTCGCGACACGCGACACACTTATTTCGTTTACAAGAGTGCTCTAGCAGAGTAATCGTGTCGCTTCTACGTCAACTTGGAAAGAGCCTTGTTCACATCAAATGCAAAATTAAAGGGCCAATCTTTGAAAGCATCGGACGACCGAAGCCGGGCTAATGCTCGCGCTTCATAAAAGCCAGGAGTCGACGTTCATTGCACGTGATGACATTTATCATGCGGTAAATGAGTCCATTCGCCAGTGTCTCGTGACGCAATTTTATCGACATAAGTTCCACGAGTTTGCGTTTAGCCTCTTGCACCTCCAACACCTTCGATAAATAGTTTTACATGACAGGCTGGCATAGAAAGAGCGCAATTGTTGCAGCGATTCCGCCGTTGCTATTTTTATCGGACACTCGTTTATGTGTGCATCGAGTCTCACGTTGAACGCGAGTTGCACTATTGAAATTTATCGAGCGTGCCCTCGATAAATTTCTCGTTATCCAATGGAGTATCATCGATACCGTTTGGGGTTACAGCCTCTAACAAACGTATGCGTTTAACGATATTTGTTTACGCAGAATGGGGTCACAAATAATATAAAATTGCTAAAAATTTTTTCCTCGCTTGTGTTCTTCGTGTAGCGTGGTGTACGCGCGACAGCTGTTGCAGGCCCCTCGGTTTCAGCGTAAACTCACAAGTCCGCGCAAAAAACCTATTTCTGTATAAAAACAGGAAAACTCTCTGTTGAAAACAGTACAATGCAAAAGTGGTTCTCTACATGTCGCTATATTTTTCTTCTGTAGCAGAAAAATGTTGAACCAACAACTCATCACGTTTATGTGTTATTAGTCGCGGGAACGGTGAAAATTAAGCTGGACACTTCTGGATGATGCTGCGAATTACGGTATTTTTGAAGATAAAAAATTTTTGAATTTTTATTTAAAACTTTTTTTCAATAATCTATTCTGATTGGATTTCTCTTGCTCTTTCTCTCTCTTTCTCTGTCTCTCTTTGTGCAATTTTTAAATTATTTCTGGTTGCCTTTTATGTTTTACCTATACAGTTATGTGATATATAAACTATAACTATATATAGTTACAATTTATATATGCTTGACTTATATTGCCAGATTGTAATGTTTTTCCCGAGTATTATTTAACTATTTTTGCTTGTAAAAATGATTAAATTATTGTATTGTACACAATTATATTATAATTATATAATATTATTTAGCTGTTATCAATATATACAAAATTTTAAAAATTACTCAAAGTAAAATCGTAAATTACTAAGAGATGCATAAGCGCAAGGAAAGAAGGATAACGATTCAGCGCTTATTTGTACACTGGTTCAAGATTCCAATTCGAATCGCACCTCGAGGATATTCCACCGACAAGTTTCCCAAAGGCATCCGTGATAACAGCCAGAGCGTGGAAGTAATTGAAACTCTTCTCCCTTACTCTCCGTTTCATTCGAGAAGGATGGAGAGAGAGGCGCAACAACTCGCGCGGAGCAATGTTAGGAAATTATGGCGGAAGAGAATACAAAGTAGACAAGTCGATTTTCTGCTTCAATTGTCGACGTCACAACAGTCAGCTCACTCAAGGAGAGAGGAATCTTGAGAGGAAATGGTTAGACACCGGACATTCTCACGAGTTGACAGTTACAACGCGAAACTACAACAGCTGTCGCGTTTGGACCAACGTGATGCAATAACTTCAATTTAACGTATGATTCAGTAAATCCTTGTAAAACTACTCTCAAGAAATTGTCTTGTACATTTGTTTTATGATATTCATCTCTGCGTATCATTTTACAAATTTATTATTTTATAAATTCTTGATTATTACAAATGTTTTTTTCATGGCGACGGCTTGACGACATCGGATTCTCATTTAAAAGACATCGAGTTAGGAATTTTTGAAAAACAGTTTAAGAGCTGCTCGAAGTAACTAATCTTAAAGTTAATTAGATAAGCAATTACGTTACGCGCAGAAGTAGGTCGCGCGACTAGATTCGCTTCGACAAACAACGAAAGAGAATTAACGCTTGACGCGTTTTCTCGGCGAACGAGAATACTTCGAGAATGGCGTAATCGAAAATTCCGCGACAAGTTGTTACACGGTTGCTTGGGAACCATCGCCGTGAGAATGAGATTATTCTCCATTTCAGGTAAATTCTGGAGCTGTCGAAAGTGTATGGAGCCATAAAACGTGATATACTGCGCTCGCACAAGTCGAAGTTTTCTTTACTTCTAAAATACTAAACGCGTTGGACAAAATAATTATTTATCCTTTCCCATTTTAATACAATGTCGAATCGAGTTAATGAGCCGAAATTATTTGATTTTTGATGTATTTGATCGCAGACGCCTCGATGATACGCTTGAGTAAAGACAGGAAGGAAAAAAATTAAATCAACAGAATGGAAACAGCTTCTTTGCGCTTTTACGTGGAGCGCAGTAACTAATTGCTACCGATGAAAAATAAAGATCGTGCTCCGTCAGTCGCCCAGCAGAACACGGTAAATTTCCTAATTGCTAATTGTGTGCAGCCCGTAAGAACAGCGCGTTACTCACCCCTAACGAATTGATATTAGCGCTGTAAGAAACTGGCGGAGGTACTGCACGGTGCAGAATAAATGGCAATAAATTACGCCTGGCGTAACACTCTGGCGATGATATAACGCCGGCACGAACATCAATTTGTCTATGTTACGTTTTTAATTTTTCTTCGCTCGGGAGATCACATTCTCATCCAATTAAGCGGGTACAATGAACGGCAAGATGAATATCGTCTCGCCATCATTTTCGACAGAGAGATGTGTTCACTTGTTAATGATGTTAATTAGTTTATTGAATTCCATTACAACAAGGAAAATTTTCCTTATATTACATCTGTAGGTATTTATTTATTTAAAAAGATACTTAACATTATTTCTCCCTCTGGTTTCAGAATGCAAGTAGAATTTATCTCTGGAAAACAACAAGTTTTCTTAAGTCGAGTCTTAATTTAACTAATCGTTCGTTGAATTCGTTTTCCTTTCCTCTACTTTAATCCGGTTAATGTGCGGTTTTCGAGTAATTCGAAAAGGTAAATTGATACGGATAATCCTACTTGTAATAGGGAAAGGAAATTTGCGCGGATACCTTAACGAATTCTTATGCTAATTCAGGAAGTGTAGTGACCACTTGCGAAAATAAATACTCGGATAATGAATCGAATGATGTGTGAACGGAGGTGTTGATACGAATCGAGAAGTAGCTCTTCAACGAAGCTCTCATGTAATTCTGTTCGGAGATAACGACTCCTTTTGTAGGACAAAAGCCGCCCTTTGTTACCTTTGTTACCTTTTACTTCCGTGGACAACGAAAGAATCTACTTTTCGCAAAGTGGTAGAACATTTGACAGACCACCAAGTAATTCCATGAAATTTTAATGCTTAGCTGTCAAAAGAAAATGTCAGAGAGAAAGATAGAAAGAGAAAGAGAGAATAAAGTTAATACATTCCGAATAATTATTTTTAATAAAACAAAATATTTTTAATTACAATTTTTATTTACAATTTACATTAAATTATTTCAGGAAAAGTAAGTGAAGCATTTACATCGTACTCACAAATATTAATGTAATTAAAAAGAATGTCTCTCTGTGTCATGCAATAATACGAGACATATACAATGGTACAAAACATACTGTTACTAAAACGATTGAACAAAATATAAAATTTTATTGGTATTTTTAATTAAAATTTAATTAATTTAATTGACGAATGTATCAAAAATAACAATATATAAACCATCAAAATATAAATTTTATTTGATAAAGAATGCAGAAGTCACAAATAAACCAAATGACACCACAAATGGCATCTTATGAAACGTCAAAGCACAAATGCGTCACGATCAAAGAGTTAATCACGGGAACATGTGTCTCCCATGTCGCATGGCAATACTGGCCACTTAATCTTCCGCAAACGGATTTATTTGTCAAGCATCAAGCGACCACAATACGTTTCGCCAAGAGCTACTGTTCATTTTTTATATTTTTGATACGCGGCGGCATGGATCCGTCTGTCCATCGTAACGCATCACTGTCATTAGCTCGAGATTCACGATACAGATCCGCAGTGCATTTTTTGCGGCTACGACGATTGACACGCAGTCAACAATACGTGAATATCCGGCATGGTGGTAGTATGGGGAGTCAATCTCTTGCATCGCGAGCATGAAGGGGAATTTTATATATCAATTGCAGATAGAGGCTGGCTGCGCTATGAACCCCCCGGCAATAGCAACGTCAAACGTAGACGTCGGGCTGCTGGCTAAAATTACGCGCATAAAGTTCGCGATTAACGTGAAACGTTTCACGTAACGTGAGCACACACGTGCCGGTTTCATCCTACGCGATCGCGCGCGCCCGTACTCGCGTGTTACTGTCAGGCAAACGTGTTCGTGACTTCAAGTGCACTCCATTATTGCCGACTGGCAGCAGAGAGAAGCCTCGTACGTCATCCGCCGTGTAAGTCGAGTGCATGCATTTATCTTTACTTTTTTTATTTATTTTTTGGTTTGTTGAGTAGTTTGGTTTCTTCGCCGGCTGACACGTAAAATCGACCATTTTATTATTTACAATCGTGCTAACATACACGGATGATATATCGCGCCGTAAATGCGATGCAAAAAGTACAGTTGTACATTAAAGTACATAGTTGCATATTAAAGGACAGCTCATATATAAAACGGACTATAAAACTTGTCATTGTTTGTAGTGGAGTAAGTAGAAATGGAGAAAATATTTTTCCTACGCGTGACTTTTATTTGGTATCGGTGATTGAATTTTATTACATTATATGGTACATTGTTTTTTTACAAGATCAATGTGCGTCCAAACGGAAAACATTTTTAATCAAAATTGGATTTTAATCGTATATATTGTAACATGGTATGAATTTGATAATACATAAGAGAAGTTTTCTCCAATTTCTTTATTGATAAAAACGTGTAAAGTGAATTGATCAAGTTTTTTTGTGACATTTCCAAACACGACTGAAATGCAATATAACCACAATGATTTTGTTATCAGACCGATGGTTGTAGTTTATATATAGTTGTCTGGAATTTCCCAGTTAGCGATATATGACATCATTTAAAACAGGATGTATTTATTATGGGGAAGTTATTTCCGTCCTCCGCATAACTTTGTCATTGTAAATTTGCCAAAACTCTGATGAAAATTCAGTAGAATGTGCATCCACATAGTTTGCGAATTATGTAACGCGGTTATAAATTATTAACACTCACATGTTTATGTTAAAGTCCATACGATTGACATTATTAATTGACTTGGAAATACATATGCAATAGGAAAATTTCCATGAATGTCAATCCTGGTTTCAGATTATCGGAAATAATTAATAAACTTTCTGTCTATTACATTACGTTTCTATTACATTATGTTATATTATGATTGTTGTACTACACGTGTTATGTATTGCATGTCATATATAATATAATTATATTTTTCTTCAAAATATATAGTTATACGATCTTTTTTATTTCTAAACTTTTGCAATAAAATAATTATGATATTACATATATATATATATATATATAAAAGCCAAATACCACTCACTCACTCACTGACTCATCAACGTGCAGCCCGAACTACTGCACCTATCGATTTAAAATTTTAAGGGTATATTCCTACTATGACGTAGGTGCTCACTAAGGGAGAGTTTTTCGAAATTCCACCCCTAACGGGTAAGAAGGGATAAAATGTGTTTTTATTTAATTCTACACATAAATATCGCGGGCGAAGCCATGACGAGGGATGCTAGTTTTATATATACACAATATAGTAAGTACTGGTAATAACTAAAAAAGCAAAATAAGAGATTTGAATAATAACAATAATTAACAATGATTAAAATAATAGTAATAATATAAATTATATAACGCAAAATAAGATACAAAATGGACGTAACAAATATATCTCCATTAAAAACATCCTATGTATATATGCATTTAAAAAGATTCGTTTCAACTGCCTATGTATGTAACATATACGATTTTAATATACTTTTATCTCTCTCCCTCTCCCTCCCTCCCTCCCTCCCCCCTCTCTCTCTCGTATCTCTTCGTATCTCTCATTTTTTATTTCAATTTATTATCTTCACTCAACCTTTGACTTTCTCTCAATCCGTTATACAAGAAAGGAAATAATATTATTCAAGATTTAATATCTTTTGCAAGCGGTATATAGAGCTTTTATGATGTCGACAGATCCTACGTCAATTACAATCTGCGAAGCGAGAATTTCAATCCGTACGATCTACACAAATTTTTATGATTGTCGATTTATAGTAAATAAAGATTTACTGCGCAGTTTTCTTAAACTTTATTAATCGTTCTGTTTCATCTGCGATTTTCAGATCTGCGAAATTTAGTGCTTCGAAAAGTGCTAATAAAATAGAAATGTACAATATTTATTGCGAGAATTATATTTTAAAATGTAATTAAAATCGCTGCATATTTCATCAAATTGTTATCCAATACGTATACAAATTTCTATATTATTTTAATGTTAATTTTATTCCTTCTCTCTCTCTCTCTCTCTCTCTCTCTTGATATTAATATTTTCAAATCGATTATTATTTTTTAACAACATTTTCTCTTTCCATATTTTTAAATAAAATTGCATCTGGAATAGCATTTGCTGTTTTGGAGAAACATCAAAGGATCATTACGTGGACTCGCCTTGAATATTTAGTTCTTTCCATCTGGGCATACGACTGCGGTATTCCGCAGAAGCCACCGAAATCCATTTATCTTCACGTTTGTCTTTATTTTTATATCTTTTGTCCTTTGTTTAGCATAATGTTGCATTCTTTTTGTAATTAACATGAATCATGACTTTTGCGAGCTTCGCAAAAGAACTTAATATTACTCTCAGAATGAATCTTGTTAGCTGCGTATGTCAGATGCATAAAAGGACTTCATTCCAACGGGCGATTTTCTCCAAAGGACGACCAACAATGGTTGTCAGTTCTTGTCGCGACATTATCTGGCCCGAATGACATGGGATTATCAGACGGTGGATTTAATTGCACTTTGCTTATACCAGGATAAAGAGTCAAGCACAGCATCACGTAGAAGAACAACTAAATGTGAAAATGTTCAAGCCGGAAAATCGGCCGTTCAAATGGAAGATTTTCCAGGAAGTCTCATTAGTGCGTTACTTTGGCATTTTACACTAACTTCGATAATGTTTCTCTTCTTTAAATATGTGCTCATTGTAGCTGTCTTTTATCAAATACGCTATATCTGGTACACAATGAGAGCGACTTATTATTTAAGACAAACTTATTTTATTATGCAATTAATATTGTAGAAGATTTTTGATAGGGAAGAGCAATTAAAAATATTAAAGTTTTATACACTATTTTTAAGATATTAGTTATTTTTATTATACTTAGTACAAGACATAATAATAATAAGTTACTTCTAGATATTCTAACAAATATATATTCCATTATTCATCAATATATATTATTAATTTTTCTCTACACAGTATAATTCTTAAAAATTATTATTTTGATTTTATAGATATCTATTTTAATATTGATCTTGATAAACTTTTACATTTTCTATGAAATTATTAAAATCAATTATGTATTTTTTAACCTATTGCAAAATTGTGTAGAAACTCATACGTTATAATATTCCTGAAACTTTTATGATTTTATAGAAACTTCTTATATCTTTAATGCGTATACACATTTGATAATACAGTATATTTATGTGGAGATATGTGTATACATGTACATACATATAGTCTATGAAAACTTTTCGTTGTCTTCCGAAATAACCTTGCATAATAATAATTGCGAAATATATGTACGCGATTATAAGATGCTAATTCACAAGCGGTTGTTTTATTACAGAATGGATATCCAGTCGGCGCAGAAAAATGAGAGCTTCTATCAATGCTGTAGCGGATTTTGCATTGATCTGCTGCAAAAGTTCTCTGAGGAAATCGGCTTCACTTACGAGCTTGTAAGAGTGGAGGACGGCAAGTGGGGTACTTTGGAGGTGAGTTCGGATAAAATTCATGAAAGGCGATGCTTACTTACGCTACGCGGAAGATAAATGTGTCTTGTAACGCAACGAGAGAAAGTTCCCGCGAAGCATTTACCGCATCTGCACCGGTGCACTCATTTCTTTTGTTTAGACTTAAATTTCTATATCCTTTTATGTTCATGACAACCAACTACAATGTAAATAAAAGAAAAACAAAAATGAATGTGAGTCAAACGTAACTGATCACTCTAAGTATAATATTATACTTATTTGTTTGTGAACGTTATTTAAATTCAAAAATAAATCCAATTTATTAAGCACGTAAAACGGAAATAAATGCATAACGAAATCAATCCGGAAATTATTTCGCACGCGCGAAATAAAAAGATATATTTCTGCAATCATTGTTACATTGACAATCATAATTAATACATGCGCGCGCGTCAAAACTTTATATAATAAATAAATTTGTCGAATATATATAAAAAATAGTAGAAGAACCGCTCTACAGGCTCATACTTTAAAGATGTTAAACTCTGGCCTCATGGCCTCACAATAAGCTAATATGCGTATGATCAAATGCATTAATGTCGTCTGATAAACGAAAAAAAATAAAAGAAGAAAAGCAAACAATAATACGACTCACACGTGACTGTCGATATAAGTATACTTTATACTTTACTCTTGATAAAAACATTGTCAGATATAAAAAATAGCATTATATCCGTACTCGCGATATGCAATATGTTTTTATTTTTGCAAGCTTGCGATACTTGAATTATACGTTATACGGAAAAATAAATACGCTTCTTGAATGTTACGGATTATTTCATTGGATGTAAACTAAAGAGCCAGCTTGCATCCAAGCGGAGTAGTGTTGAACAACAATTGCACGCTGACCTAGCTATTGACGACTGTAATTGTGAAATGCACGCGTAAACTTACTCTTAACAGGTTTAATTTCCGCTGCACGAAAGTTGTTTCTGGTGATGCAGCGTATGTGTACCATATATATA
This sequence comes from Ooceraea biroi, assembly GCF_003672135.1. Lineage (NCBI taxonomy): Eukaryota > Metazoa > Arthropoda > Insecta > Hymenoptera > Formicidae > Ooceraea > Ooceraea biroi. The sequence continues at coordinate 9,482,317 of NC_039506.1, forward strand.
TATGTATGTATGTATGTATATGTATATGTGTGTGTACATCGCCTCGGGCGGTAACTCGAATAGCTGAAAAACAGATAATTTTCCGCTTATCGCGCGTTCTAATCATATCATCGTATCATCGCTTTGTGTTTCTCTCTCGCAACATTAGCTCTTTTTCTTTTTGACGCGCGCGCGTGTATTAATTATGATTGTCAATGTAACAATGATTGCAGAAATATATCTTTTTATTTCGCGCGTGCGAAATAATTTCCGGATTGATTTCGTTACGCATTTATTTCCGTTTTACGTGCTTAATAAATTGGATTTATTTTCGAATTTGAATAACGTTCACAAACAAATAATTTATAAGTAATTATCGTACGCAGAATGGAAAATGGAATGGACTTATAGCCGATTTGGTAAACCGGAAAACCGACATGGTGATGACTTCCTTAATGATCAACTCTGAGAGGGAAGCAGTAGTCGACTTCACTGTTCCTTACATGGAGACTGGTATCGCCATCGTTGTGGCAAAAAGAACAGGCATAATATCTCCCACCGCGTTTCTAGGTACGTGAAGTGCATTTAGAAAGATCGAGATTATATTATAGATTTGTAAAAGATATTTAGAGATTAAAATAAAAAATATTTACATGATTATTTATGGGACAAATGAATAATTTGCAAACACATCTCCAAAATTACATGTGCTATTATTTCTATTTGCACAGGAGTCGTTGCGTATAAATCGAATATAATATTATACTTGCGCAAAAATAAATTATTGGTATGAAACGTTATCACAAAAATGAAAAAAATGAGGGAAAGTGAAACTGTCTACATAATATTCATTTTTTTGCGCGAGAATGCATGGATATCAATGTCGAAACATAAATCGCCATTCTGTTTGCAACGGTACAATTTTCAGAACCGTTCGACACGGCTTCATGGATGCTGGTGGGTATTTTTGCAATACACGCTGCTACGATAATGATACTGCTCTTCGAATGGGCATCGCCCTCTGGTTTCGACATGAAGGTAAACCCTTCAGGCGCTGCGCAAAAACTGGTATTTTTTATTTCGCTTTTTATTAACTATATACATGTTTTTTCCTATCAATCGCACATATTTACCCTTCACTGCACAGATATTGCATTACATTACCTAATCCAAGCAATTACTATTCGATTCCAATGCATGCTTTAGTGTTTAACAATTAGAGATAAAGTAATGACGTTTCCAAAATAGTTTTATATACTAGCTTCTGATTTACAGTTATTACTTGTATAATTTTATGGGAACGTTCCGATGATTCTCTCGAAAAATGTTAATATCATATCACTTACATGCGGATGATTATGTTCTTCATTATGATTTTTTCTTTAGCATCAAGGTGCTATTTCATGCTGACGCTCGACGCTCATTTTTAGCGTCAAAACAGGTCACGTGATCAAAATTAACGCTGGATAATGGTCAATTTTGATCACGTGATCTGTTTTGATGCTAAAAATTAGCGTCGAGCGTCAGCATGAAAAAGCACCTTTATAGATGAATATCTGTTGCATGAATCTACAGTTTTTATTTTATAAGAATTTTATACCAATGCATATTTATGTGATTATTTTTGTGTATGTGATGTGAAAAAATTGTTATTAAATTGAACTTTTAATCAAGGAAAAAGAGATATTGATATGTTAATTACTGAAAACTGTATGTGTATAAAACCGTCTTGAAATTCTGCTCGTTCTGTTGTAATACGTAGATTATTTCTCGTTTTAATGCGACATCGATTTTGCACATCTGCAGAAGAATCCATCGACGAATCATCGGTTCTCCTTTTGCCGCACGTACTGGTTGGTCTGGGCCGTATTATTTCAGGCTGCCGTCCATATCGACTCTCCCAGAGGATTTACAGCCAGGTCAGTGAAGAGGATCTCCTTTTCCAGAGGCATCCTGACGAATTTTAATTACCAAACTGAAATAGAAATTGACAAATTAAATCCCCGTATCTCCATGTACTCGTTAGTTGCTGTGTATTGGTTGCATAAACGTAGGGAACATTTTCTCGAGTATGCTCTCTGACAGCCGTATTGTATTTAAAAATGTAAATTATTCAACCTAATCATGAATCGTTAATTGCAATTCCGGATTATTTTATTCTGTTAATTATATATTTTATCGAAATTTAATCTTAATCTCCAATTTTGGCTTAAATGAAATGCTAAATTAGTTAATTATATTTAAATTAAATATTAGAAATACTCGATGCAATCGTAATAAAGTCATAATTATAGAGAAATTTAAATGAGAAGCTTATTGAAATTGTTGCAATTAACTATGTATGCTTCAAAAGAAAGTTGCAAGCGCTGATTTTATCATATACTCGCTAATAGCAAATATTAATAATAATAACATATAGATAACACTGGTCAACAAAATTTTATCGTTTTTAGATTGTTTTTAAGAGAATGGGTATTCTTTACTAATTTGGGTGCGCTAAACATGAATCTGGCCTTTAAAATACTAAATTGGCTCTGGTTTTTTAAATAAACGGGATCAAAAGTGCAAAAAACCGTGTTTTTGGTCATTTTTGAACACCTGTAGAAAAACTACGGGAGCTTCTAGAACTTTGTAATTAGGATGAAATGAAAGCCTTGCCCTTTTAGGCTATAGATTGAAAAATGAGGTGTCTTTAACTTGGAGTAACAATTGTTTTACGAACGCGCACCGATTCCGTCACATGCGATCCGCCACATGTATGAGCAGATGAATGAGCAGATGCATCTCGTGAGTTTGTTACGAGTCATAAAGTGTGTTTGCAAATGCGAGGTACCATTCTTATTTATTTACATCGTATAAACATTGGAATTACGATTTAAGGTTTGTATAAATATGAGTTCATTACGAAAACTTTGTCTTAATCATCCAGATGTATTCTGCTACATTTGTGGTGAACATACTGTAGAAAAACACAGACGAAGCCGAAGACAGGGGATGCTAGTGATAAAATAATTGGAGAGCGGAGAGAACAGTGCACGCGGCCAGAAAAGCATATGGCGGAATCGGTGCACGCTCGTAAAACAATTGTTACTCCAAGTTAAAGGCACCTCATTTTTCAATCTATAGCCTAAAAGGACAAAGTTTAGGCTTTCATTTAATCTCAATTAGAAAGTTCTAGGAGCTCTCGTTGTTTTCTACAGGTTTTCAAAAATGACCAAAAACCCACGGTTTTTGCACATTTGACCCCGTTTTGTTTAAACACTAGAGCCAATTCACTATTTTCATTTCCACATTTGGATTCTACGGGAAAAAACCTATCAGAATGAGTTGCCATTGACCCGACAAAAAATTCGTGTTCCCCAGTGTAATTGATAATTGAATAATTTCTGTGTAATAATACTAAAAGTAACAATTTATGTTACTATATATATATTTCAAGAATTAATTATATTCTTAAATATTATTAAAAAATTATATTTTTTCTAAATTAATGTTAATAATTCATGCAAGATACAAAGTATCGTTTGCAGCATTCTTCTGTGGAATTTTTCGATTGATCCCAATTGAATTAATTGGCTCACGTGTAATTCCGAGAATGTAACTCACCTAGAGCCGTTAAAGCTAACAAAGGGCTGATGCGATCTACGTAGATTTATGACGAACGTCTGGGCGTTATTCGCTGTGGTGTTCCTCGCCATTTACACTGCCAATCTGGCTGCCTTTATGATCACGCGGGAAGAGTTCCATGAGTTTAGTGGCGTGGACGATCACAGGCTCGCTAAGCCCTTTTCTCACAAGCCCATGTTCAAATTCGGCACCATACCATGGAGCCATACGGACAGCACACTGGCACGGTACTTCAAAGAGATGCATTCCTACATGAAGGCTTTCAACAAGAGCAGCGTGGCGGATGGTATCGAAGCTGTCGTCACTGGGTGAGTAAGCTGCTGTCAACATTTTTTAATTTAGAATTTCAACGCTTCCGTATCTGAGAAGTAAATTTTAAAATTCGGTTCAATCATACTTGCAAGTTACTTATCGGGAAAAAATTATGTTATAAATCATCAAAGGCCGATTGTGGCCAATTGATTGAAATACGATGTTTTATATAATATAATATACTATTATAATATGTAATATATAAACTAGATGATGAAATTCCACGAGACATAGTTTCGACATAGAGCCAATTTGAAATATCCTTAGCAAAATATAATGAGATAGAAATATCTTATTATAACTTCTGCAGAGAGATGGACGCATTTATTTATGATGGAACGGTCCTGGATTATCTGGTCGCTCAAGACGAAGATTGTCGATTGCTGACGGTCGGATCATGGTACGCCATGACGGGATATGGCCTCGCATTCTCCAGGAATTCAAAGTACCTACAAATGTTCAACAAACGGCTGTTGGATTATAGAGATAACGGTACTTCTGTGCTCCAAGTCTTTCTAAACGTCTCGAAGAATACCCTTCCCCCTCGCATCACTAACGGTTCATGCGTAAAATAAGTGGAGCCATAAATTTTCGCTCGATGGATCTATTATCGCGTTCCTACGTTAAATCATCCATTCTAGGAGATTTGGAGCGATTGAGGAGATACTGGATGACTGGGACGTGCAAGCCCGGCAAGGAGGTGCAAAAAAGTAGCGATCCTCTGGCGCTGGAGCAATTCTTGAGCGCGTTTCTCTTGCTGATGATGGGCATCCTCCTGGCGGCGGTCTTCTTGCTCTTGGAACACCTGTATTTCAAATATATTAGGCAGCATCTGGCAAAAAGCGACGACGGTGGCAGATGCGCCATTTTCAGCCTGGTAAGCGACGCGGATTTTAATATCATGAGAATCTTTCCGTAATTTCCTGCGTTATCTTGGAAACTAGGTCGTTCTTAGTTTCATTATTAAAGTACAGAGCGGCAGATGTTTAAATATTAACGACACTTTCAAAGAACACACAACCGATAACTTGAACTGAACATTTTGTAATAACGAAACCATTTACCTTTGAGCGAAAAGATTTCATGCATAACAATTTCTCACGGAACATGGAGATATGAGTACGCAAAAATAAATTCGTTATTTAAATAATATTGAGGTCTATATGCCTCGAAAAATAAAAAAAAACATTAAAGAAATTTTGAGAGGTACATGATGAATATGCAAACTATGTCTTTGTTTAAAGAGTGTAGGGAAATCCTTGACATTCCGTGGTGCGGTGTATGAAGCGCAGGATATCCTGAGGCATCACAGATGCAAGGACCCAATCTGTGACACCCACTTGTGGAAGGTCAAGCACGAGCTCGACATGGCCAAGATCAGGATACGGCAGCTCGAGAAGGATCTCGAGGCTCACGGAATAAAGCCGACCCAGACCAAGTACGCTTCGTCCTACTCCTAATATCTCTAATTCCGTATTAAGCTACGAAAGTACTCGACTGCACCGGATATTTGTAATGCGATCGAGCAAGGAGCGGAATTGGGCGGATTGAATCGCATGCTTTGCAAAGGCAGAAGGCTGACACACGATCAACTGTGCTGCTCGATTAACTTAAGCTCGATCGTTTCGATATCCGATGCAGCGTCGTTCCCTCGTGAGTAATTCCGCTCTAACCAAATAACTTTGTTCTTCTTTACCGAAGTGGGAAGGGTACACAAATTTATTGAAAAAGTTACATCAAATTTTTATCGAAAGTCTATGTGACAGATCGAAATGTTTTCCGATACGATTAATCTTTTAATGCTGGAATTAAATTGCTAGATTGGAATAAAACGGATACATAGATTACTTCAAGAAAATAAGGATTTAACATTATGAATTATTTATTGAAGAATTTATTTAACACTGGTCTGACAAATAGAAATATAATGCGTTTTTTCGTGCATAAGTTTCTGTTTAGCTTAAACGCGTAATACGTAATAAAAATTAGGTTAGTTCACATTTTAAAATTTTCGATCGTAATAAATCGTAATAAAATCGAAAAATTTAATTTTATTACACTGCAAAACATGTCCACTTTAAATATAACGGAAAAAAGGAAATTTTTCCGCTTTTACTTTAAGTGTGAAATTAAAGCGGAATCATATATATATATATATATTTGTCTGATCATCCGATGGCAATTCAAATTCATCACAATCACATGCGATACATTTGTCTCGAGGGTTACCACGTCGATCGATTCCCATATTGCTTGGATTACGACGATTAGACAAAAATATATGTCTAACACTTTATAACCATGTAACTCTACAACTATAAAGATGATCAGAAGCAATTCACGCTGCTGCCATATTGCGAGTTGCCATAGTTACGTTATTTTCGTCCGCTTTAAATATGTATGACCGAAATCGTAACCGATGATCACATCCTTTATAATATCCGTTATAATGCCAGATTATTACCAGTCCTATTTATATAAAGGATTTTATATTATATATATATATATATATATATATATATAATTTATATAGGACTGGTAATAATCTAGCATTATAACGGATATTATAAAGGATGTGATCATCGGTTACGATTTCGGTCATACATATTTAAAGCGGACGAAAATAACGTAACTATGACAACTCGCAATATATAATATATATATATATATATGATTCCGCTTTAATTTCACACTTAAAGTTAAAGCGGAAAAAAATTCCTTTTTTCCCGTTATATTTAAAGTGGACATGTTTTGCAGTGTACTACTCTGGAAAAATACTATATGCACGAATATGCTTTTATTATATACTTCATGAAAATAACTTGAAATAATTAGAGTTATTTATGAAAGTATTTTCTCCATGACACGATTATATATGTAGATATCAATGATAATTATATCAACGTACCCATCGCGAATAATCAATACGTTACGAGTTTGATGTAGCCGACATTGAAAGATTAATTGCAGTCCGACTGAGCCAAAATTTTTCACGGGAGAAAGGACATTCTACTACTTCCGAGCAACATTATGTATTCCACCACTTCTCTGGATTACGATTACGCTTTCACGAACGATACTTCCCGCAGAGTGCTGTCGCTTGTATTCCATCCCCGAAACTGGGAGTCTTTGTTTTAGAAAGCTTTCTTTTGAGCCTCTATCCCTTCACACTCTTCACATTCTTACTCCGGAAGTTACTTCGCAAAGCGGAAGTGGACCCGTAATAAAAATCTACGCATGCAGCTGCACAGTTATTCTACCTATCCTTCGTAATATTTTGAGGAAACTTACGCTCGGTTCTCTGTTCCTGCATTAAAGTTTAATCGCTGCAGAAATCATTGTTGCACAGGTAACCATGAAAGACAAAGGACCGAGCTTAAGTAGTGACCCACTTTCTGAACTCACTTGGAATTTTGTTCGCATAGCATGTTCCTGTCTAATAATGTATAGGGCAAAACGTGCGTTTTCGAGATGGGGCGTGTAATGTGTATCGACGCAGTATCAAATATCCTGTCGAGATTCTATCACATCTTGACATTTGATAGAATCTCTTTATGAAATATTACAATATGAGAGACAGGTACATATAAGGAATAATAAGGATGATATTAAGGATGATAGTAATAAATAAATAAATAAATTAGTATTAAATATATATTAGTATATTGAAATATAAAATTGTCAAAATTATTAACAGAGAATTATTCGAGATACGTTTCTTTACGTTTTTTTATTAATATACTAATTTTACCTTATTATTAATAGATATTAATATCTGATATTTGTTGTAAGTAATTTACCTCTTTAAATACAGCAACAATTGTATCCATTAGCGAATTTTTCAAGCACTTTGTATTTATATTTTAATAAATTAAATTTGCGTCCGTTGCAAAAAGGAAAGATATATAACATGAAAAAGCCATTTATTTGTACGCCCCATCGAAAACGCTCTCTCTCTGCCATTTCTATCTACTTGCAGTAAAATGTATATATATCGTGTACATACTCATATATTTACGCTTAGTACATACAGTTAATATCGTATCGATTATTACACGTACGCACATCTGGTCTCTATTATCTTTCTATATTGCGGCATCACATGCCTCGCTCACTGCATAGATAATTGGAGAAACCTATTCTTATTTCGCGACAATAGTTAAAATCCCTGTCTGTGCGTCGCGTATGAGAATAAGAAAAAAATACTCCCGCGAGAGCGAAGCGAAAGCGAGGAAAGGGATTTATTTCGGCCATGTTAAGCGATAATTGGTGGTACGACGGTGAGAAGGAAGTTTGGCACATATCCACGTCGGCTTTTTTAAAGGAGGAAAACCGGAAGTCTCGGCTGGTGGCGAGGGTGCTTCCAAAGCTCGGACCGCCATTCACAACCGCCGGACCCATTGGCGGTGGAAGCTCCGCATCCGCTACCGCCATACTTCGATTCGTAAGTCCGCAACGCCAAACCACACGTAAGAACGCTCAGTGACGTAGGAACTGCCACCAAGAAAATTGTCATGTTTCAAATTTCGCATCTCTTGACCGTGATATCTCAACATTTCAGTCAATCGATAAATAAATCAATTGCGAATCGATCAATCGAGGAAGAATGTCCTGCGACTATATCAAGTCGAGTCATCTTGCCTCTTCGAACAATTCAATTTGCTGATGACATTCAACAACACAAACATACACACATTCAACGCAGATTCAGCTCAGTGTATATTTTTATCATTGTCGCTTTACGCAATGCCTTACAAGCTGCTTTGTCTTTTTTTGTTAATCGATCAGAAATCATCAAGCAAGTATTCTGTCGCGCAGGACATACACCCTAACGCTTTGCCCCATAGGGGTGCTATGGCAAGACCCCAAATCATTATCTTGAAAGCATCAAAGAGTTCTGTTCGTATGATGACATTGTACACCACATGATTGGCGCTTACACATTGAATCCATTAACGTTCCTGCGTCACTGCGACCGGTCTGACATAGCGTAGGGAGAAAGATCGTTTCGGCGATCAATCGACCATGACTCGCGCGATCCCTCGAGGCTCTGTTGTCTCGTAAGCTCGCGCGACCTGCGTTTTTCCCTTTATTTCTCGTTTCCTATCGAATAGATGTAAAAAGAATAAAGAGAAAAGTGAAAAGAAACGTGCGGGAAGAGGAGACAGAAAGCGAGAGAAAGAAAGAACAAGAGACAAGAAAAAAGAGAAAGAAAAAGAGAAAAAAAGACGCTGAGCGTCACGTGGATCGAAGGTGACGGAACTCACGCCTAGATAGACCAATAGGTAGAAGAACAGGGAAAGTAGAGTATAGCCGCTTCTTTTTGCTTCTGTAGATCAGTAGATCGTCTGCATATCGTTTGCGCATCTCAAGTATCTCTCGCTCCACGCACTTCCGTGTCGTGTTTCATCATCACGGATTTTCTCGTTTCGATGTGCTCGAGAGCATGGCATGCGAGTTCACGAGATGAAATTCGCTGGGTGGTTACTTAAAGCACGTTCGATGCCTACGGCGCGCATTACAGGTAATAATCTGGCGATGGCTCGTGGCTTGTCGTGATTAATCGATTAATTACCTATAATGCCCGATACACGACGACGACGACGATGACGACGATGGCGATGATAGGGCGAGAAAATTAGTATTTGGGTTGCGGGGGTTGCTCGGGAAAAATCTCTGGCATGCGAAGACGAGCTGGATAAAGACGGAGAGAGCATGATCGGATTTACTTTACGTGTAGGAGGCAGATTCTCACGACGGCGATAACGTAATCCGCTCGTTTATATTCAGGTACATCGACGCCGTCGAGGTTGCCCGTCCGAGGGACATGAGTAGAAACCACGTGGTCAGCACAGAATACTCCGAGAGATTCTTGCCCACGGAGATTTACAGGTGAGGTGATGAAAGACCAAGAGTGGCGCCGGGTCAAAAAATAATCGCCATCTAAGCGAGTTATTACTCACTGTGGAGCACGTTGTAAGAAATTCTTTACTGCTTGATAAAATGAGAGCGTAAAATGTAATGTAACACTTTGCACGCGATACTCCGCGATATTATGTTAACACAGTAAATTTTACTCGTAGATATTTCAAGATATATCTACGAGAGTTTCGAAACTAATCTAAATTATTATATTAGGTGTATAGTGTATTTCGTAGATTATTGAGTCAACACGAGAACTTCGAGATTTATTCTACTTTAATTATTTTTCATTTTTTTTATAGATTTATTTGAATTTATTTCGCATCAACCGTTATATAATTTCATTTATAATTTCATTTGGTTTCGTTTCCTTTTCCATCTATTCGTGTTGTGTTACGTGATCATTCGCTGTGCCATTCAAAAATACCTCGAGTTCGTCGTTCGAAGTAACGTTTTACGTGGTTGCGAGAATAAGCGGCCGGCTTTCGCAGGATTCCGGATGACGACGCGACCAGGACGGAAATCGCCGAAATGGAGACAGTTCTGTGATCGTAAGAGGATCGGCTTCGGTCGCCCGATCGCGCAGCGCCGGTAGCGGAAGCGCGTGGGACGGACCGGCGAGACCCCGAAGACTCCGGAAACGGCGCGATCTAGAAATCGTGTCCAGCTTGCTCCTGCCTCCAACAACGAGACCCACCCACAAACCATCAAACTCTCGTTCGATCGAAGACGCTGATCCGCCGATATTGATCCTCAGGGATTATTGTCGCGCATACGACAAGATAACGGGAGGAGGAACGTCGTCAGTGCCTATCGACGATCGAGAGTCGACCAGCGACCAAGAAGCCATCACTCGAGGACGTTTCGCGATTCGAGGAAGTGCATTTGTTGTTAACATTCGCGTCACACTCCCGAGAAATGCATCCTGCCTCTTTGAAAAGCCCCTACCGAGAGGGATGCATCCGCATGATTACGTTTGTAGTTGTATTCGATGGTGATCGCCGCGCGTGGAACGTTTTAATAAATTGATAGATGCTCTTTGCGACGTTCGTAGAAACGTGAACTCACTAACCGAGTCGGATTTCGGTGTTTCATGAGATTCGATGGAGAGCTTGTTGTTAATGTACGGTCGACGAGCGAAACTCGCGCTTGATGTCGACATCGAATCACGTATTTCGTAGTTGTGCGAAGATTCCTCTTGAAATTTTGATCTGTGCCTAGGATTGTCTGGATGTGGCTCGCAATCTGGACCCGTGCGTTGAATAATTGACTTCATTTTGAAGTCAAGTCAAAGTGTGGAAATTCGGATCTCTTTGGAATAGTCTGAGACGGGCGATTATCTCATCGAGAGAGACAGTTTTCATTAAATCTTCTGCTTTTCATTAAAAATCCAAATACTTTCAGAATTATAAACCCAATCATCTGCGGGCAAAATTTTTAAGAGAATTGAAAAAAAATAGATATTACATTCTATACGGGTATTTATCAATGAGACTTTTGCAAACGTAGAAACAATTAGGGCATCTCCATAAAATATTTTTATTTATCTCAGTCTAAGTTCACTTTGGATTATATGTATTTCTGATACACACATATCGTGATCATTTTATTTTATTTCTAACATCTTTGAGAAAATAATATTAATTGATTTATTTCTAGAAATAGTTTTAATCTGATTCAATTATTTTTATATATAAGTTTACTCATTATAATTAATTATTTATATTATTTGTATTATTTAATATAATGATATTGTATCAGTAACTTATTATTTATTGTTTTTAAATATCTTTTTGTGACATGTATCTATTTTTTAAATATATATTCGAAATAAATATCTATGCATTATCCCATGGTTTTTGTAACTAAATATTTTAGTATCTATTTTATAATTATTTATATAGAGGAAGCGCTAGAAACCAAAAAGGACATTTGGAAAAATCTCAGTGAGGAGTTTCGTAATAGCTGGAACCAAGATCACCTCCGAAAAGAAAACGGTACACCTTTATTCAGGCACCAACAATGCAATATATATAGATAGTTATGAAATTCCTAAATCTTTTAAGAACGCATTCAAGTTTGTACGAACTCGCGTGCCAGTTTCCAAATAAGTGTTGTACGTCGACGCGTACAACACGGAAGAATCCAAAAACTGAGAAACCTAATCGATATCTTGATGGAAAATGTCAATGTGTACCATACGAACACCTACATGATACCTAAGCGCATGTATGTCGAATAATGTTAATGTAAATGAGTCGGTATATAACTATAAAAATATAGTATAACATATATACATATATACATATATATATTTAATATGGTCAACAATGAGATATATATTCTAAAGAAGAACCTTACTTTGAGAACGTAATATGCTCAAACAAGAAGTAATATATAAATAAGCGATAGAGAGAGATCACGCGTTTCGCGGAGTGTCAGGACTCGTTACTTGAGAAATCGGCGAAACAGAATAAGAGAAATGCGGATGGCACAAGGTGGATGCAGCGAATCAAAGAGATCCCAGATAGATAATTGGTGAAGGTAAAATGTTTTGTATCCGTACTGTAACGTAAAATGTTTCGTATTTATATTACGACGTTGCCTGAAATTGCGCGACTGCTGTCAGGTATAAATATATCTCTTATCGATCAATAATTATTATTGTTCGTATATATTCTTTAGACATTTTTAAGATCTCTATTCTCGTAAATTTTTGTAGACCGCATAAATTTTTAATATCCTTGAAAGCAGAATCATGTCGCGATCTTGGACACGACGTCCTGGCAATCCGCATTGGATAACTTGACATAACGAACAAAAACCTCTTCAAGCATGGTCGGGTTTCACAAGCGCATCGGATTCAAGAAGTAGATTAAGATTTCAAAACTTACATCGCTGTGTATAATTGCATTGATGAGCTACAAAGTACATTGCAAGCCACAGTGCGATCTTTTTGTTAAATGAATAATTTCATAATTTATAGAATACACCGTCGTAAGTTTTGTACGCAAGTTTTGTACGCAAGATAAATTAATAATACAGAACGTTTCTAGAAAATGTATTATTACAATAATTTCTAAGATCACAATTTGTTTTTCTAATAAGTTTAAGATTTAATGATTCTATTTTATTATGTATTAAATATATTTAATATCTGCATATTAAAAGTAAGGCACTTTTATTAGGCGATATTAGGCTATATAATAGAATATTAAGAATACTGAATTAGTTTTACTTACCTTTGCAAATTAATTTCGAGAGAAATTCTTTTATCATTTAAATAAAATTTTATATATAATAATGAAAGAAACTTGATTATAAAAAACAAAAATTTTTTACAAATATGTACTATAAAAGATAAATTTAAGAAACTTAGCTTTTGATAACGACAAATACATTTTGTGAATGTTCAATACATCATATTAGAATTTTACTTATAATTTTCCAAAACAATTATTTACGTATATGTAATTATTTAATTATAACTATATAATTATATGATTGGTGACATAATTACATAAATGGCTTGCAATGTGCGTCAAGTCTTGTGCGGAAAAGAAATAAAAATCGGAGCACGTTTCGATGACGTCGAAAGCCTCACGATCAATTCTGCTTCATCCTACATCCGCTCTTATGAAATCATTAATTAACCATATTAATTATTGTACGACGTGCGTGTGTGGATGTGTTGGGAGGCGAATCCTCGTCATCCGGAATGTTTTAAAAGAAAATACATTGCTATCAAAGGCAAACATGTTGTTACTGTTGTTGTTAAAGATAAAAGGAAGTGTTATGTTGTTAAGTCGAGTGCGAGATAATTATCCCCAGAGAGTATTGGCAGACTGTATGATAATAATGGAGCCGGCAGGGTCGCTCGGGTTGCTATGTGCTCGAACATTCACATAAATGTTGATAGACCTTTAAATATATTTGCAGTAAATGTGCATTCTCTGAATTGTCTCGGAAAATTAAATATGCGTATCGAGGTTCTCCTTAACTACTTCTGTCAGATCTTCATATTTTTATAATATAGCATATTTTCATATTTTAATAATTTATAATAATTTTGCGTCATGTGTTTTTCTAGATTCTATAATAATTTTAATATTACGGGCTTACTTTTTCAGAAGTCATTTTTCAGATTGATATAATATTTTTCTAGACATCTTATTAATTATACTATATTTTTTACAAAAACTTTCTCACTATATGGCAAAAGAATTTATTTACAAAGCGATTAAATAAGCAGACGATGTTCGAGCAACTCAACAATACGTGAACGTGAATATCTGAATATTGAAATACTCTAATAGTTGATTACGCTATTACTGCCAGCTCCAAGCTATTAACGCCAAACCATGTAATTCTAATTAAGCCTCCAAAGTAACACCTTGTACACACATCAAGCTTTCCTGACACGTGGGCTTCCAATCTCACGTCGAGTGCTCGCACATGCGAGCCGTGCGTGGGAAAGACATAATCCCCTCACGTATTCACAGCGGAATACGAAGATGTACGACAAGGATCTTAGATCCTCGTAGATCATGCGATTGCATAGCCGAGGATTTTCCGCACGCGCGGCTCTCCTTTACAGTGAAATCTCCGCCGTTATAAATCCTTGCTACGTGCGTGTGCACCATGTAAAGCTTGCTTTCTTCCCTTCCCTTTCTGCTCCTCTCCTCATCTCCTCCCGAATATATTAATTCACTCGAGCAACCATTTTCCCAAGTGTGCAGGGTGTACCGCACATTTCCACCCCCTTGTCCCCGTCATAGGGTGTGCGCACTCGCGATTCATCGTGCAATATTGCTCTCGCAGGCTTGCGAATTGTCTGCAATTCGACATCGCGAAGCGGAAAGCTTTTCCGGATATGTTCACGTCGATAATAGCGATTCTCCTTAATCAAATGCGATTACGCGTTACATGCGGTCGGCGCAACGATCAGTGACCCATTACTACTTAACTAGCTGATAAGAGACTAACGAGAGAACGCGGTCAATGACGCTTTGACTCAATCGAGCAGTCGCTGTTAAATGTAATGGGAGAACATAGACGTGAGAACACGACGAAAATTCATCTTGTGGGAAAAAATTATAACGTACGTTCTTTGTCGCTTGTTTCAATGTATCGCTCAGTGGAATCTGGATCGAGACGTATAACTAATCGGAGTTTCCATTGAAACGTTAAACATGCTGTGGGTGCTACGATTTAATTGATTAATTTTATATGTGAACATATATGTGTAAATATATGGGCCTTTATATCGAATGTGATGTTAAAGCAGTCAAAGTTGATCATGGAGCGATATTCCTCAGACACTGCCTAATTGTGAGCTGGTTTTTATCGGTGGCAGCGACATGGCGTGGCGACACATCTTGCGAATTGCGGATGAAATTGAAATTGACCATAAAAGGATACAGAATCAATCCGCGCTTATCGAATGTCCCTCTTTAGCCTGATGAGTTATAATCGAAAATTGTGAATGCATCGAGTAACATCTTTAGCATTCTTTTATGTGCTTCTCGTTCTGATTACGATTGAATGAAGGAGGGAATTCTGCAAAGTGGAGTTTGAATTGCAAGCAAGAAGATGAAGTGCGCCGTTTATTAGTTACAATTTTGCTATTTATACGAAGTTCGTTGCTTGTCAGTTAATTTCTTTTATGCTAAGTAGCTTGAAAATCATCCTGCGATGCAATGGCTGCGTTCAGCAGAAAAAGCAGATCAGTGAGCGCTCAGTGATTCTTTAATATAATTGGTTCTTGCCTTTAGATCTTCGCTGGATCTAAGTGCAGAAACCAATCATAATGAAGAATTACTGAGCGCTCACTGATCTGCTTTTTCTGCTGAATGCAGCCATTGTTATCTCTACTGCAATTCAAGCTCACTTTACACGAAATTGCAAAATACATATAATCGAATTGTATAAGATATGATAAAAGCGCAAATATTTAATTTCTAAAGCTCTCGTTGCTTAACATGTTTCCTGCCGCGTGTACCATTTTCGATACACACTGAAATTCATTTTCAGATATCAAGTGATATTTTTATCATTGGTAGATAAAGTGCAAGAAAATAATTGTTGGTATCACATGCTCTATGATAATGTTTGTTAAGTTGCATCAAATTTCACTATTTACTATACTAAAAATCTAAATTAAAAAATAAATTTTCAGCTCACAAAAAGCGAACAAATAAATAATTTGTACATATTTATTAAATTCTATAATGTGTACCGTTTTAGGCTTGGCAGGAAACGTGTTAATAATACGATTTCGAGTTAATTCTATGTATGTAACTAATGTTATGTAACTACAATTGATCCAGGATTATCCTAATTAATTATATAATCGATATTGTTTACACATCTAATTACGAGAAACACAAACGCAATGCTAACAATACGAAACCTGTCATCGACAACGACTCGTCAATCAGCGAGATTGCGAAGCCCCGAAAAATCACTGTGCGCACACACGAATAGCGGCCTTAATAATTTCCATTATGGTAGTTGCTGCAATCTCCTAATACTTGTAACTATTAGGCGTATGCTGAATTTTTTCGAACCGAGCGTAGATGATGATCGACTTCCTTTCACGATCTTCGTTGAACTCGAATTCCTCGCCTTTCAAACTTTCTACTAGCTAGCCGAAACTCTTTCGATTGCGATCTGGGAAATAGATGATTCAAACAACAACAATTTGTTGTATCACAATTATCGAAAATTTTATATACAAGTGAAAAATCAATGACTCTTAGAAGCTTGTATTTAACAAATGGAATCATATCATTTATCCTCATTAATTCGTTATTTAAACAAAATTCGTTATTTATACAACAATTATAATATAAGAACGTTTATGAGGCACGTTGATATACATCTTGAAAAAGAATTAATTCTGTTTTTAATTAATTCTTTATCAAAGTAATTATATAAAAATTATTAGGATTTCTATTTAAAATATATATATATATATAAATATCATATATATAGATGTGTCAAAAAATATATCAATGGAACTATCTATCATTTTCTATAAAAAATATAAACTTATGTTGCATTGCGCGAGGATCGATACAACGAATACAAAAACTCCACTTTTTTAACGACTTATGGTCGAAAAATTATTTCATGTCAGAGGCAATCAAGTTACACAAATAAATAAGCATTTTCAAAAGATGCAACTTTATTATCGTAATCGTAATCAATCAATTAAAAATATTTATTTAAAAATGATAATTTTACGTTAAACTTATGCTGATCGGAAATACACTTTTATTTCTGTACAGTAACTATTTCCAAAGAGTGTACTCGCGCAAGACAATGAAAGATTCAACGACTCAAGTCACCCACGATCGCAGCATCGAAATGGTTGCGGCTACGCCACCCTCTCGGAGCACGTTATCGTAAAAGAAGGAATTCTAACCCTAGAGATTAGATACTACATATACGGAATTACACCGAAGGCGTCGCACCCGTGCGTGAAGGGGCGGCGCCGTTTTGTGCCAACCGAAAAGATTGCTGTGACATCACAATTAGAGGTATCGTATGAGTATGTGTATATCAAAGGTACATGAACTCGTGTGTGTATACTCGTCGGTGTACTTGTACATAAAGGGAGGCCTCCGCTCGACGAATCCTCTCGTCCTCGCTTTCCGTCTTCGTCATTGAGGACTAGGATTAGCTAAAAGAGAGCCCTTTAGGATTTTAGCCCTTTTTAGGCAGGCCCTTTAGCGCGAGCGCGGCTTGGAAGTGAAACCTCGCGACCTCCGGAAGCCCTACGGCGAAATGGGGGAAGTTCCTTCCCTTTTTCTGTCCTCATTTCCGTCTGTGTCTCTCTTGGGGCCCGGAAAGTTACGCTTGCGTTTTCTGACCCAAGAGGGAGCGAAAGGACCTATGCGCGATATCGAGAAGCGAAAATTCCAATCTGGACGGAATGACGACGTTCGTGAGTTCTGCGGCGAGGGTGACAGGGCGAGGGTGAAACGCGAATGGAACGAACATATGCGGTTGCTCCGCGAGCATTTGTATCAGCGTGCACGCCTTGGCAGAACGCGCGAACGATAAGGGCTTATAAGGAACATACGTGGCACGTGATTGTATGTTGTTTCCAATAAAACATTGTTGTTTTGTACATCGTGAAACTCATTCGTTCCTGTCCTACGACTGCACTTCTTTCCTCATCTTGCATGTCTTTTATGTCCCATGATATCTTTTCGCGTTTGCGTGCTCCCATATAGAAATGCTCTTCGTTGACATATGGTACTTCCTCGTGATTTATTTTTTGAGTCAGTATAGTCTCATTGCATTGTTGTACCCCTTCATTGCATTTGCATCCCTTCAAGCTGACACTACATTATCAGTAGCAGAAATTGTGGACACGTGCACTCTTGAACCAACCAATGGTTGATAAGGAAGAGAAAATTAAATGAGCGTTAACGTTTGTTGATAATTAAGAATTTAGTGAATAATAAAGATTGCTAATAAAGATAAAATTAATTAATATACTTTAAAAATATCATGTATTCTCTTATGTATATAAATTGACTTTGCTGTTTCGAAGGCTCTTATTAAGAGTTCTTAATAAACACTTAGCTTCACGAAATAGTTCCTTGATAAAATAAATTTCTATTTAAGCAGTAAATGATACGTCAAAGAAGAAATAAATTAAGTCATCAAATCTACTGAAGACAATTACATTATATAATTTTTTACTATTCAAACCGATTAATATGAATACGAAATTAATACCGCATTTATGTCACAAAAACATTGCAATTCACTTTATAATTCACTTAATGCATGCAATAAATTTTATTGTATCCAATACGATATGGGTATTGAAAATTGATAAATAAAATTTATCCATATAACAGACGGCGCATTCCATTTTTTAATGAAAATCACGAGCGGCACAAGTCGCGCTTTCAATTTTGGTCTCCGATTTCAATTTTAGAGCCGCACACGTAAATGTCGGAAGCACATTAATCGCATAAATCAAGATAACTTCGTAATTCACCTCGGATTCAGCGGTGGAAGTGACGTTAGCGCAATTCTTTCCTCGTTTGCGCGGTATCAGCGGAAGGATCCGTTTCGCAGCCGCGGCGGTATCGACAGAAGTGAAACTTTTACGTGGGAATCGCGCAACGCGGTCCCCCGATAAAAATCTCCAAGTTCGTCGGATACGTCAGTACGGCGAGGCGCACTTTTAAGGATTTCACGTGTATCGTATTACGAGGGTCATAAAGAACCGAAGCCGGTCCCGCTGTTACATTGTACGTGTGCATTGTTGCACGGCGTATATTGTTTACGGCCTCCCCCGCGGCGTCCCGCCGTTTCCCCAGCGAGAATCTGCATTTATTGCCGCCTAAATAAAGTCTCGTGGCATAAATTGCTCGTTATAGCGAACGGTCGGTCCCTGGGCGGGCGCGAATAAAACGAATTTAAATATACCCGAAGTGGCGTCTCTACCTCGCTTCTTCGCGTTCGTTTTGCACGTCTGTACCTGTGCCTGCAAAATGACCCATGCGAGCGAGACTGAGATGATTAGCCGGCGGATTTAGCTGGCCGATGAATGAGGCCAGCGGAAAATACGAAAAATGTTTCGCTCTGCGTTATTACGCGCGCGTATTCTCGCATTTCGCGGCAAACGGGTGAGTTCGAGAAGAATAAACTGAAACGCACCGGTACCATTGCATACCGGTAGTTACACGAAGAATTACGTTGATACCGCACAAACGAGCTTAATGTCGAATTGTTAAGCGAATCATCAATTAATCGAATCACCAAACGAACGGAATGAATTTGAAATCATCTATTATCTGATCGCATCTGTTCGCACGTAATGAACCTCATATGCATAATTTTACCGCAGAATGATATAAAAATAATAATATTGTTATAGAACGAATTATTGCACAAATTTAGAAGTGAAATTTATTTTACTTGTAGCAAGCTTTCACGGAACGTATTATACTTGCGTATCGATGACGCAATTCTCACACATTATCAACCCTTCTGGCTCTCCAGATCCCACACATTAACCTTTCTCAGCCCTTGTATTTTCCTTTCTCTATCGATTCTTTCTCTCTTTCTCTCGAGGGTATTGTTGTTCCCTGAGGAGATGGCGAAAAATCGACAAAACTACTAATTGGTTCTGTCAATCTAGACGGGAGGAGCGAAAGTGGGACGCCCAGGTGGGAACGGGCTCTGACGGAAACGCCGAAGCGCGGTTCATGTCAACCGGAAAGATTCGTTACGAGGCCATGGTAACACTGCTCCGCAGTTTCCATTAAAGCGCCATCGCTGTTCCCTTTTTCTCTCTCGACGAAATGCGCAGTATAGGGGAAAATAATGTGTCGGAAGAAATTTCACAATAAACATCACGCCCATAAATTATTAAAATTATTTCTATTTCAGCGCGCCGAGTTATTTGTAATGCATAAAAATAACAAACTTGTCAGCCCAATTTCACGTGTGTCCGATATAAATAATTTACGCATGCCGATATATTTTGCCGGAGTAATTTCGAAAGTGGAATGACAATGTTACGCAGCGCGAGATTTGTGAGAAAATATGATAAGTAAATTAATTAATTAAGAGACGCGTAATGCACAAAGGCACAATCGGTTCCCGACAATTATATATGAAAATACATGTGTAAATGTTGTTTGTTCTTCATTAGCGAGCCGGTAGAAGGAACGGCGAACAGAAAAGATGACTATTCGATCATTACAGTCCAAATAACGCATTTTAATTGAGAGAAACAGCAAACACAAAAACTTGTTTCAACGCAAACGACGGAGGGATCGGATTGGAGGCGCAATTTTGATTTTATTATTCGGAGCTAAATATAATGCCATGTGTCTCTTTAACGCTGCTTCCTGAATTTTCTCACGCGCGGCGAGTATATATACGCAGAGTACAACGACGAACTCTCGTTTCATTTGCCGGCGATGGCCAACTATTGCCCGCGCGGGATCTATTACGGTGCTTATTTATACCGCGACCTAATTAACGCGGATCGCGACCACCATGACGGTGTCGAACGAGCCGCATTTTCATTCGCCCATTACGTGTCGTAGCTCGTTTTCGCTTACAGCAGTAAAACTAGAGGTCCGTGCGCCATTTACTAGAGAGAAAATTCAATGTAAATTGTCAAATTTTGCAAGACTTTTTAATTGTAAAATTCTTCAGCTCAAACTCAAATCTTATTATCGGTTTCAACTAAAATCGTGGATTTCAAGTATCCTACATTTCGCAGATTCAGGATTCAGTCCGATTAAACATTTTTTTGATGGATGATCAGGATCACTGAGATGGTAAGGGTTATTATGTCTATTACTGTCTATTAAAGTGTGTGCTTTACAGAAGGATCTCTAATAATGTAAATGTAATATACAGCAAGTATTTGCAACGACTACACTTCTCGGTACCAACGTGCGTTATAACATCGCGAGAGAGTCTTTTGGTTTGTTCGTACTACTAGCAACGTTACTCGTGGCAGATCGCTATCTAATATATTATACCTACGGCGTAAATATATACAGTTTGCATATATATGCATATACATACATGTTACTTACTGTGTGTTGGTATAATTACCGTGTTAAGGTACATGAAATTAAAATATGCTGCAGTTTTGCAGATGCTCGCGAAATTAGTATGTGTCGAGGACGGCAATTCTGCTTGATTAACTACTTTGTGCGTAAAAATTATTACATTACTCGCTTCGTTAACTGCTAAATAACCGTTCCTAATTTGATTTAACATTAAGGATATATTTTGCGAGAACATCGACCGAGAGAATCATTTCCCGCGCATATATCTACCGTAGTCTATTTAATGGTTACGACGCCTTAACTTCTACAATGTGGGTGTTAACTTACATTTCGCTGGAAAATTAATTAATTAATCAATATGTGGCATCACCATGCGTCAAACATTCTCAAAGATTCGCTGCGATCGAAGGATCAATGGAATGGTAATCGTTTCGCGTGTATAATAAATCGTGCTCAATTCAAACAAAATTTAGTATATATACATCCTCAAAGTGACATTATGAATGGTTAATGCAAATAAGAAAATAATTTATCATAGGAATACCAATACATCCTAACGCTGCGATTACGTAATTTTTATGTGTTTAAAATTAACAAAAGAATAATATTTGCATCATGATGAGATGATTAACCGACCGATCCCTCGACTGCTAAAATATTTTGCACATCGGTCTACGCAGTAACTTGGAAAATCGTTAAAAGCAAAGACGGTACTAGAGATTTTCGTAAAGAAATACAAACAATATATATCGATATAGTATATCGATGTTTTCACGTATCGAGATCTTAATCCAGAAATTGTGTTCACAAATCTTCATAAAATCTATCTTCTTCTTGTATAAGTGTATCAACAAATATTATATTAATAATATTTTATCTATCTTTAGTTCTTTCTCTTCTATTTATTAGAGTATAAAATTGCAAGATATTTTTTTCACACGCAACATCTAAACTTTGCGTCCTGTCGTATAAGTGCAAGTATTGATTATGTGTCTGCATTTAAATTTAAAACAAGACCTTTTAAGGATCTAAGTACACCGCATAATCTGACGTCAAGCACTCTCTCCGGAGCCGCCTCTGCATAAAAGATCAGCGAATCGCTTTTATCCTACGACACTGCGGATTTATCCGACGCTCAGTCTGTCGCCTGGTGATTCTTCTACGGAAAGAACTGACTGAAGCTCCCGGGTGTCGTTTTGCACACGTACACGCATACACACGTATACACATATACATACATACATACGCACGGATACACACGTGCACACGCATACTCGTGAATTCCGTGTGCGCGAAACGTGACAACGATAGCAACTGGCTAATCGCGCGTTCCGTTTTCAGTCCAAGCGCACGTGTCACGTCAAATTTTTCTCCCTCGCTAAGTCCACCGAAATGACCGGATGACCGATGAGAACGTCACACGCAGCTTCCTCGAGGATTATCGTCGCGACTCGATAATTTGCGCGAATACTCTCTCGCGCGTTTGTAGTCTCTCCTTCCGGCCAGTTCCGCAGTTTGATCATTGCACCTCACAGACGAAGAAAGTCTCGAAGCTGCAAGGGCTGTCGTTCCACTTGAGCCCCTTTCCGTCCCTGTTCCAGAGCTCCAGGCAATGCTCCTCCTCGCCGTTTTCGTATCTGGAACAGGATCGTTAAATAGAATAGAATTCCACTGATGACACTTTTTTCAAACGGCGAACGTTTCTTCAACGAGGACACATTGTTTGATAACGTACGAGAAAGAGTAAAATGAGAATTTCGTATTTAAAATCTGAATAACGTGCATTTAGAAAGTTTAAATTAGAATGGACATTTTTTATCATTAAAATTCAGTTCTAAATTCGTGCTTATTGTTAGATAGTCAGCTTAAATTAATTAAAGAGTTGCAATTTCAATATCGAAAAAACCGTGTTTAAAAATAAAGTACTTTCTTCCTCCAACAGAGCATAACTTTGCCGATCAAGAAATAAACGAACAGCACCGAAAACGAGTCTGATTCCTCGGTATTTCACTTATGTCAATTATATATATCGCGACAGCAGTACAGGCGCAATTGCCAGGATCAATATCCGAAGGAATGTAAATTGTTCGTGGAATCGCGCGGTCAGCTCCCTTACCGGAAATTATTTGGTTCGCCGACGTTCCAGTTCTCGAACGTGATCGGCCTGCCGTTCGCCATCCAGAAGAAAGTTCCCTCCTCGGCTTGATCGGTGCCGGAGGTCCAAAAGTGCTCATGACCAAGACCGAAGTCCTTGATATGCTTCTCGAGCCTGTCGTTCTCCTCCTGCGAGGCTATACTCGCCAGATGCATCCCGTGATAACGACAGTACTGCGAAGCCCTGTACCAGTTCGCCTAAGAAGTAAAGCAAGTATTTCTAGTAATTTCTAAGGGAAACAACGTATTTGGATTTGGAAACTCTTTCCAATCGGAATCTAGTTAGAGTACTTGCGTTAACATTTTTAAGCTCACTAATATAAGTAGGATAAAGATATGTAATAAAACATAACTTCGGCATTTATTTTTTTCTGAGGGAAGATTTAGGGTATGAGACATAGGATAAAGATATGTAATAAAATGTAACTTCTGCATTTACTTTTTTCTGGGGGAAGATTTAGGATATGAGACATAGGATAAAGATGTGTAATAAAATGTAACTTCTGCATTTAGTTTTTACTGGGGGAAGATTTAGGGTATGACATATAAATTCTATTAGATTTTTGATGTTCCATTGTAATGAGTCCCATTGGGCATGTAGATTGTAAAAACATATATATGAAACGCGATGTTTTTGTACTAAATTAAATATGATTATATTTTATTTTAGAACTAAGAATTTCTTTTGAAACATATGTGTCTCGATAGATCCGAAAGGGTTAACTGGTTTCTCTCGGCTGCATCAATCAATCATCAGTTATGCAGGATGTCTTATCGAAAATGTTTATGACATATGTATACGTGATATATGTAGTATCGATTATTAATAATAATTGACTTCATAATATCAGCTAGTAAGGCGAATCGCAGTGATTATGTAAAAGAGATTATTATGAAAGAGAAGTGCTATAATCTACGCTGCGTTAAATACCGTAGCAATAATTAGATGGTAAAGAGAAACGTTTGAACTGTAAATTACACGAGTAAATTATAAAATATTGGGTCGTCCGGAAAGTTCGTGCCGATTTTGAAGGAAAATTCAAAGGCAACATTTTTTTATGTCGATAAATATTTATTGACTTATGTATGCACCGTTTTGTTTCACAACCTTTGTCCATCTTTCACGCAACTGGAAGATTCCATTCTCCCAGAACTTCTTAGGTTTCTCGGCGAAAAACTCCTCAAGGTGGTTTTTTATGTCGATCAAAGAGTTGAAGTTCTTGCCGCTAAGAGAATTTTGCAAAGACCTAAATAAGTGAAAGTCTGAAGGTGCAATGTCTGGTGAATACGGTGGGTGAGGTAGCACATCCCAGCCAAACTCCAACAATTTTTGTCGGGTAGTCAAAGAAACATGAGGTCTGGCATTGTCCTGATGGAACACGACGCCCTTCCTATTAGCTAATTCTGGACGTTTTTCCTGAATCGCTGTCTTTAATTCGTCCAGTTGCGAGCAGTACTTATCTGCATTTATCGTTTGGTTGTGTGGTAGGAGCTCATAATATAGGATTCCTTTCCAATCCCACCAGACACAGAGCATGACTTTTTTTGGATGAAGGCCGGCTTTCGGAGTGGTTAATGCTGGTTCATTTCGCTTACCCCAGGATCTTTTTCGTTCTACATTGTTGTAAATGATCCATTTTTCGTCACCCGTCACTAATTGCTTCAAAAATGGTACGTTTGCGTTGCGCTTGTACAGCGAGTCGCAGATGGAAATGCGATCCATTAAATTTTTTCGGTCAAATTATGCGGAACCCATACATCATAGCGACTTACGTAACCAAGCTTCACTACATGATCGTGGACAATGGTTTTCGATATTTTCAGTATCTCTGCTAATTCACGTGTCGTGTAGCGCGGGTTATTCTCGATCAGTGTCTTGATTTGGTCATCATCAGTAGTAGAAGGTCTGCCCGAGCGTTCTTGGTCTTTAAGGTTAAAATCACCAGCTCTAAACTTAGCGAACCACTTACGTACGGTTCTTTCAGCTAAAGCGCCTTCTCCGTAAACAGAACATATCGAATTTGTTGCTTGTGAGGCATTTTTGCCTTTCCGGTAATAGAAAAGCATCAAGTGTCTAAAATGTTCTTTGTTTTCTTCCATCTTCAAAAGAGTACAAAACTGACACGAATCAATTTATCTCAAACAACTTTGTTCCTAAAGATGCGTTGAAATGTCACCTTTAAGCATATGTATATAAATCGTATGTTTTCAATAACATTGATATATTCAGATATGTTCTAACGCCATGTATTAAAAATCGGCATGAACTTTCCGGACGACCCAATAGATAAACTGTTCTTGTATTCTCATGTAACATATTTACCACTTATTACAACAGATTGGTCGGCATTAATTACATTGCTAATAGCATGCACAGTGTGGATGCACATTAATATTCACATTAAGATTACATAATCACCATTTTGATGTTAATTTCAGAAGATCAAATTCACGCACATATTTAGAATAGTAGATACTATCATGCAAGAACACCTGTCAATCAACGATCGATTGAATAATTGAAATTGCTATGGCGCAACTTGAATTACGTTAAGTGATAATTAATGCACATGAATCACGTACAAATGAATTTTACTTAACAAATTTATAATAAAATGTCCCGAACATTTTAAACCCTCAGGAAATAGATTTGAAAAAGATTCAAATAATTTTTATATGCCTTCTTATAATTAATTAATATATTGTTTTTTATAATTAATATATTGTTTTTGGCATCATAATTAACAATTTTGCTTTAAATTTATAGTCGATCGCAAAAATAAATGCGATAATATTTTCTTTCGATATCTTTTTATGTTATTATAATCATTAATCGTTCTGATTACTTTTGATATAAAATTGCTACATAAAACATAGAAAAGTATTCTTTCAGCAAAGATTTATCCAATTTCATCATAAATAACATTATCTTTCGCTGTATTAATGTCAGCGGCGAATGTCGCCATCGCTCTCGCGACGCTCTTCCGGTGACTCGACCAAAAGTATTATATGTCAACGTGGCGGACGAAGGAACGTGAAGGACGCGAAAAATCGCGTGTAACCCAGCGGGAATGCAAATAAAGCTCAATAAATGGAGCGCCGTCGCGATTGCACCCGAGCGGTGCGATGGCATTGCATCGCTACCCCTGCCACCGTTGAATTCCCACCCCACGTTGTGTGGCACACGTTCTCCTGTACACGAAACCGTCGTTACTCGTGCACGACGGACTCGCTTAAGTTTGGCCCCGTGTTCCCTAAACGAAACAGCAATCGTACGTGACGATCAACGGCGAGTTATTCGCCTTTCGAGCCAACAACAGCTTCGAGAACGAAGAATGCGAAAGAAAATGTAAGGAAACTAATCATTTGAAAACAAAGAATATCTTTTTAATTAGTGATGATAAGCAATATCGTATGAGTCGGTAAAATAAATAAATTTAAATAATAAAGATGGATAAAACGCGTCTCGAGTACGCAAAAACATACTTACTTTTTGGAGGGAAATAACAAGCGCAAAATTCAGGAGAATGTTACCCACGTGCTAATTATGCAACATAGCGGTATTAATATCGCGTATATTGCTCCTGAAGCAACGTGCATTTCACTACAAGAATCGCGTACATTAAGTAGATGGATTAATTGAAGCAGCGAGAGAATGAGTGGAATGCGCGCGATCCGGAAACCCGACTTTCACCCTAAAACCAGCCCTCCTTTTCCTAAGTTAAATAAGTTCTCCGTCAAGGAACAAGGGCAGCCATCCCTTGCCCAGTAAGGCGCACCCCCGAAATTCGCCGTTTCTCGTCAATTTAGCCGAAAGTCGGTCACCGCCCAGCAACGAGTGGAGTTGTTCTGCAAGATCTCGATTAACGGGACGCCGGCTATTATTTGCTTGCGGAACAAGGAGGGTTCGTCTTTTCAACGTGATCCGATTAAAGGAGAGGATCGAGAAGAAACGAGAGGGAAAAGCTCCTTCCCTTCCCTTGCCTGTCTACGTTGTCGCGCTGCGAAAAATCTGCTTGAACGATCGCTTTTACGTCACTTCCACCCACTAGCGTCGAGACCGCAGTCGGATCCGCAGCAATCGCGATCCGGCGCAATTGCGAAATCCCTGTTAATAGCGCGTGAGTCAATAAAAGAGCCTGGGTTATCTGGCAAGCCGTAATAAGGGCGAGTCTAATCGATACGATTGTGTTCGCGCGCAGACGGACGCGCGTTACACACATCAGTACCAGGAATGTCGCTCTTGGAACGCTCGCATGAGATCAGCACTATCTGCGAGATCATCGAGCTTTATGCGCCTTCAAATGTCGCAAATTCCATATTTTGATATGGATGATTATTCATATTGTGGCAATTAAATTTTAGTGTAATGTAAAACGTACTTTTCCTCTCGTGTACGAATATCAAACTCCGAATAATACGGTTTAGGAAAGCACACCGTGTGTTGAACATATTGATATGTGAATAGAATGTATAAAACGAAATAAGTAAAGATAACTATAGAAGAATAAATTTGTATGTAGTAAAATACAATAATATTTGCAACTGGGATTCTGGAACGCCAAAACCTGTGCAATTTTTTTTACGTGCCAAAATCTTCTTTCGCGACAGGTTTCATCTTTTTTTTTTCTTATCACGCGGGTTTTTTTGGCGTGCTATTAACACAGGATCACTGTTATCCGGAAAGTCCAGTACTACGCCGGTACCTAGTATTCGATGCACCGTAAAACCGTCCGTGGCGGCAAAGCCGGAAAGTTACGAGCTCGGAAATAATTTGATAAAGTCCGAGACCCGGGTCAGGTCGACGCTTCGGTCAGATAAATCAGTGTAACTGGCAGCAGCGATACCTTGAAGAAGATCCCCAGGTAGTATCTCTTCTCGCCCAGCTTTAGCAGAGGCATCGTCCATCTTGAGGCCGCCAAGCTGCTGCTATGCTCGTCCACGCAATTCGGGCAGTCGTCTGCAAACGGAAACGGGAAGCTATTAATATCGATACATATGTTTAAGCAGAATAAATGACGAAGGGAGAAGTAGATTACGTGAGTGTATACGTCATACATTCTCCACTGGCGATATAATCAATTCGTAAATTGGCACAGAAAAGACACGTCTCTTAAAATGAAGATGTAGAATGCAAGCAAGGATATATCATCCTGTCGGATAAATGCTGGCTCCATTTAGTGGCGCTGTTGTTAAGCGAAGAGAAAGACAAATAAGAATTTGCAAATAAGAAAACTCAAATTTACACATCAGAGGATATAATTTACGTAATACAATTCTGACAATAATTTATATTTATAGTTAAGATATATATACTGATTCACTTTTTACTATTCAAAATCTATGTTCTATATTTTTTTATTTTATAATTATTTATAAATTTGAGCGATTTTTGCATAAATGTACAACTTTCTGAATCAAAGTTCTTTTACAATTTATTTTAAAGAGATTATATTTGCATCATGTTTCTCAACAATGACAATTGTAAATCAAATGACATTTTGTAATAATTTCGTAAACTCTGCATTGACTCATTATAATATGATGACGCGATGCGATTTCGATGTGCATTTCGCAACGCATCGGCTTTCTAGAATCCCTTTTCTCTGGTATCCATAAAAATTGATTCGTCATTACCAAATCTGACTCATTACCATCCACCTTGAAAACGCGCCCACCTCAAAAATCTCTCCAAACACTTCACCTCTCTCACAAGTCTCCTCCCATTGCCTACAAAATACACCGACGAGATATTCTTTTTACCACGCGGAGAGATTTATTGGCTTACATTGCGTAAACTGTCACGTCCAATGCATGTGATGAAATTTAATGCGTAAATGTACTTATATATACGAGAGAGAAATGGGATACACTACATAAATAAATATTAAATACAATATTAAAAAATACGATATTTCTAACACTAACTATTGAAGATCTATGAGAATTTTATCAGAAGAAAATAATTATTCGTGATAAAAATGATTATTTTTGCAACAATCGAAATAATTTGCTGCGTCATAAATGAACCCGAATTAATCTATACACCAATCGGGTTTGTGGCTCCAATTACGAAAAGAAACAGAAGGCGAGGAGTGAAATTCCAGGACAGTTTTTCCTCCGATCGATTATTGTCAGTATCTTTTTAATCGGTGGTGTAATCGGTTTCTCCAACCGTGCACACTAGGAAACAGCAATTCGGGCGACGGAGGACCTCGGCAATCGCAATTATGCAACGCGGAAGTGGTTAAGCGCGTGTAAGTGCACATGTACACGTGCGGTTGCCTCGTTTATGCACTCGTGCAAAACAACGTCGTCGATGTTAAAGAGAAAATGCCGAACATTCGTACAGTGCGGAAACTAGAGGGACAAAACATAATTTATTTACGTTCAATGTTCAATGCGATGTGTACGCTGCAATGCGGAAATAATCGCACTTTCTTCTGAGAAAATATGGACACTTATGCATGTGACCTAATATCTAATATTGCGGTAATATTGCGCTGTCGTTGCAATATCGTCGCGTTAAAACAAGTGTTCGCAGTTCATATCAATAAACATTTAATTCCAAAAAAATTACAACTACAAATAACTACAAATTAATGCATTGCAATTAATATTTAATACATGTAAATGATAAAATACTTCGAAGCAAACATTCGCGGGAATGTAGCGCACATTTGCAGATTTTCACATTTTCTCCTGACGCTGCATACAGATTCGCCGCTGTTTGATATACGCGCATAAATTAATCTTATCGAAGTCGCAACGCATTGCGTTCGCGTGAATAAAACAAGCGTATAAATCATAAAATAAACTTCGTAATAATAAATAAAATACAAAAACAACTAATGCACACCCACATGTTGCCTACATCGATAAATTAATTATCCGAGGGATGGATGAACCACCCTATCCGTCGCAGCGGATTACGTAAAAGGGATTTTCGTGCATTCCAGCAACCTTGATCGCCGAGACGGATTACACGGCGGATTGCTTTGTGTCTGCCACGTGACGACGTACGGCCGCTTTCACCGGCTCGCTTCTTTCCACGACATGATACGATCCCGTTCGAAAGTTGCCTCGCGACCCAACCACCCGGAGATGATGGGTCGAGATCAAATCTGGAACGCTATTTTCGTTGATGGGAACGGGCGTCGGCCGCGAATAATTAAGAAGAATTAGGACAGCCTCGTCAGAAGAGGCTGAGTGTGTACTTACGAAAAAATCGCTTGTCGAGACGCGGGAATGCGAATCACGGAAGTCTGCACCTGAGGTACTGCATCGGTTATGTACATACGCACGCATACCGTACTGGGGAATACCCAGGAATATATGCATGGGACAGTGCTTTCCAATCTTTTCTTAGATGCCATCGCTGGCATCGCTGATTCATGCATCATAATTCGTAGTACTCCACTCAATTTTCTATAACTAGAACTGCTTCCCGAGAATAATAATTTATCCCGCCTACCTCGCGAGTAATAACAGGTGATAGTAAAACATAATAATAATATCTTACAGCATTTCCCTAAATACTGTGACACACCGGGGTGCCACAGCGTTGAAAAGCACTGTTATGTAGAATACGTGCGTGCACGCACGATAGATGTAATCTTCCGTGCGTTTGCGTTGCAGCGGTTCTTTGAGGCGTGAGCCTGTGGAGAGGCTAAACGGTTGCACGAGCGGTTACGTAAACCGTGCGCGAATCTCGCGATAAAATTTCGGCTGACGGTTCCAACTGCTCCCGTTGCCGGCGGCACGACAAACGTGATTTCTCTGTGGTGAGACCCAGGCGTTCGTGCGTTACATCGCGCACGCACAAGTGTCGTTGCTACCGCTAATTGTCACGGTAAATGAGATACCTTCGCGCGAACGCATAGGAGCGGCCTCCTTTGCGCTTTCGCGCGACGAAATGCAGTGAGCCGTTCTTTCTCCGCGTACTCATTCCTTCACCGTCTCGTTAATCTCGCCGTTGTTAGCGCAAAACCCGTCGTTATTCTTTCTTCCGCGTTGTACGTTTTACGCGTCCTACGTAAAACGCAAAGTTGTAATGTTCACGTCGCATTACGCGATGAGATGCATTACCGCCTGCGTTTTTTATCGTTATCTTTATTTTTATCCCCTGCGCCATAAAGAGATGTGATTGGAAGTGAATGAATAATTTATTTATGCAGTGAATATAAACTTGGTTTATTAACTACATAATTGAATCGGCTCTTTGCCATGGATAAAATCTCTACTTACTCTGTTCTCTCTCTTCTTACTCGTTTTGTAATGTGCTTCTAATTTTGCAATTCTCAGATGTTACTCTTTCAGATCTTCGTATGTCATCAAATGTTTATGTTTCTTAGGATATTTATATTTTATTTTATTCAAATCGTTATTCGGCGGTATTTTATTGCACCTAAACCTGTGTGATGTGCCTTTAAATATTTATTTACATCTTTATCTTAATTCTCTTATATTAAAATGCTCGTTAAAAGTAAAGCCATGAAAAACAGCGACGAAATGATGTTCGTGCCAACTCGATTCGTAGCGTAAATTGAGCGTGGTGCTAAAGTTCGCAATATCTTTGTAAAAGCGGAGAGTGAAGCCAACAGAGCGAATGTCTTCTTGGTTTCGTCGACGAGTTAATTAGACCGGCGTGCTGCATATTTTAATAATCATCCCGTTAATCTCCACACCGCGGCATCAGAAAACGTTTCGTCGTTTCGTTAATATTCAACGGACTTCTTAATAGACACCTCCGACTTTTGCTTCCTGTTCCAGTTTTTCGGTCAACAACATCGTTGTTCCTCGCCGCGCAGAGATTGTCGAATGAAAAAAGGTAGATTGCTTCCATTACAGCAGCCATTAATGGACTTCAAGCCAGCCTGATTTTTTATTTTTGTAATATTCTATGTGTCAAAATTAATGAGAAAAAGAAAACGATGTGCTCCTTTTAATCGTGACAATCATCTTTAAACGACAATCAGTACTTTTCGTATGTAAATTAGTATGAATTTTACGTGGAAATTATGTATTAATATTCATTAGCAAAATTAATTCTCGCAAATTTGAATAACATTCAAGGAAAGTGGTGGTGTTCTTGTATCTGTTGCAGAATACGGTAATGGATAATCCGGCGGAACAACGATAAAAGTCGCTATATTTTCTGGATGGCATGAGAAAAAGTATACCGTGTAATTAAGAGATGCCCTCCTGTGTTGTAAAAAGCCCGGCAAAGTTCGCAAGGGATTTAGGTGACACTGTCCACGCCACTGTTTGTTCTGCGATGTATGCATCCGTGATGCACCGCTTTAAATCCGCTGCTCGAATTTACAAATCCGTCAGCGGCCATTACTGAGCTTAATATCCGTCGCGCTGTCAAGTGTACTATTGTGTTACTTGCGCTATTGTTCTACGTATCTGGGGAAATAAAAGGCATTGAATCCTCAAAAATTCTCCAGCAAATCTAACTTCCGCAAATCTCTTCATTGAAATAAATATTATTGAAATAAATATATTATAAAATGTAAATATAACAAAATTGATTTAATATCATATTCTGAATTTATAGAACACTTATTAGGTAATAATCGACGATAAAAAACGCGAATTTTTAATATTCATAATAAGCATAGTCACTAATTTTACTCATCGGAATTAAGAGCTTTACTAATCACTTTTTCAAACTTATTGAAAACGTGACGCACGACTACGATCATTTTAAGCTTACAATTGAGATGTCAGATCCCTTGGTTCGTAATGACATATTTTATCGGCGAACGATTTAAAGTCCGCACTCTCGTTTAAGAGGAGAAACGGCATCGTAAAGCCGAATTTTACGAGAGCGATCTTATACGCACCAGCGCAAAATCCCGTCGATTAGAGTGACACGAGCTACTCATGCAGTAATTTAATTAACACCCGCAACGAGCACTTTACAAAGCATGTAATTCTCAGAAATTAAATCTTCAATAAGAAAAGTGAATAAATTTGTTACAAAAACGGGACATTCAGAGAACCATAATAATGCGAAAATAATCATTTTTGCTATAATCATTTACACATTTTTAAGATGCACATTCTAACTTTAATGCTCCTGGAAAATAGCCGATAAGACGTCGCACTGGATTACATAGAGAGACGGTTGGCCAATGCCGACAATTCCGAGGAGCAGGTCCACCATTAGAGATCGTAACGGTGTTTCTAATTGGCCTGTCGCTTCTGATCGGGCGGATTGGACGGCTTGGTGACCAGCCGGTCGGATGACCGACTAAACTTCACGAGAGCGACTGACCTTCCTCCGGAGGGTATCCTTGACACGCTTTCGAAAAGACAGCCGTCGACGGGGCGCGGGTCACGTTCGGCGTTTTGTATTCGGCCGGGGGAGATTTTGCCGCGGATGATGAACACGCCGCGTGTGTGTGTGGGCAAAATCACGAGGCCCACGTTACGTAAACATCCGTTATGGTGCAATGCATACTGATGGAACGATCAAAGCGGACGGTCCCTGCCCATCGCACGCAGCTGCACCCTGCGCTGGTGTCGAAGAGGTGCACACCGAAGCACAGCAACACGCAAGCCAAATGGCGATGTAAAGCGATATAAAATAACGACCGCGATGTGGCATCCTTTCTGCATGTTTTGCCATATGCAAAATACTGGACCGGTGTCGATAATATCGATTGTTTTCACATTGGAGATTTCTTCTCTTCTTGGTGGTAAGCAAGGAGAAGCAGAAAAACGGTGTCCGACTCCGAACAGTTATTTCAATAATATTCTCTGGCAAAACTGGGGAGGGGGAGTCGACTTTTACAAAAAAGAATTAATAAATGCTTCGAAACAAAGGAAACGGTATGGCGCGACGCGGCGCGTCGGCTTGGATAGCAGAAATATCAATGAGACTATCGACAACCCCCGGTGTGCTCGCGTGGCATCCAACCCCATTATGGATTACATACGTGCTCGCATGCCGAAATGGCCGCATACGTAGACCCGATATAGTGGTATGTGGTCCCCGGCTCTGAATTCGAGGTCGTGCCAGACGCGGTGAAAAAGAAAGATAGAGAGAGAGAGAGAGAGAGAGAGAAAGTACGATTTAGGTATCGTTTCCGGCGAATGGAAGAGGCAGGTTTCCACATTCGGTGGGTGCCGCAACGGCTGAAATTGACTCGCGGGATTGCGACGCGGAAAAGCGGATGCGGCCTCGGGCCCCGCACCACGAACCCGTCGAGCGTGTAATCGGTATGGACGGAAACGTTCCGGATTCGAGGAGCAAATCCGCGTCCCGTTGTGTCTTACAGGTGTAATACCCTTCGGGAAAACGCGCTGGAGAAGACCGGCGCGTCGCGCCATACATTCGACGCTGAATACATTCCGGATTCATTCGTGATCCGCTTCGAAATTCGCGATTTTCTCGTCGCGCCTTAAAAGCCCGCGGTATCCCTTTATATCCCATCGCGGATTGGCGATTGTGCGAACGACGTTTTTCTATGGGTCTTGCTATTCAATAAAACAATTCGCGTCACCAACAACGTGTGAGTTACGTCGATTGTTACGTAACATTAATGCAAACTACTGGGAACGCGGTTCGCAAGCGACGTTGCAATTTGTTCTATGAATCGACTCCGCGTTGCGTAACCGGAAAAAAGATGGTAGCATGCCGGTTGAATAATTAATCAAAGAGACGTGACGTTAAATGTCGTTAGGAAAAGATAAGATAATTAATCCACGCATATGCGTGGAACATTTCGTAATTATAATATTTAATATTTAATATAATAATAATATATTTTGTAAATATAATCTATATATATATATATATATAAGCCAAATACCACTCACTCATTCATCAGCGTGCAGCCCGAACCACTGCACCTATCAACTTGAAATTTTAAGGGTATATTCCTACTATCACGTAGGTGCTCACTAAGGGAGGGTTTTCCGAAATTCCACCCATAACGGGTGAGAAGGGGTAAAATGTGGTTTTATTTAATTCTACACATAAATATCGCGGGCGAAGCCGGGACGGGGGATGCTAGTATTATATATTTTATAGTTACGAAAAACTATATATCGTTCTCGTAAAGCATCCCGTAATTAAAACAATGCTCTCTGGTTAATTAAACCAACGTTGAAGACTTTCTTGCACCATGACCCCGTAAATCGGATCCCGAAGCTCCTGTTCCTGTCAAACGTCGGTCATAAACCCATAAGAAATGGAAGAAGAAGAAGAAGAAGAAGAGGAAGAAGAAGAAGAAGAAAAAGCCTCGCCGCTGTGTAACGACAACTTAAAACGCCACCGCCGCAGGTATTCCCCGGCGCCTCCACCGGAGTACTTTGCCCCAAGTACCACCGGGCTTCGTTATTACTGTTCCCGCCCATCGCCATATTTCCTTACGAGGTTCCTCTCTCGAGAGGACGGGCGTCCCGGAGCTCGCGCGCCCGGAAAATGGAGTTTACGTAATTTCATCAACGGCGGGGGCGAGAGAGAAGCCGGGTGCACTGAGAGAAGGAAAATGGGGCGGGGTGAAGTGCACATTGTTCCGGCAGGAGGTCGCCGCCAGGATGCAACCGTCTGGGAAAGAAAGAGACAAAAGAAGCGAGAGAGAGAGAGAGAGGCAACTTCGATTCCTTTATTACTTTGTCCAACGGGGCACCGTCGTACCAACGGAGAAATGAAGCCAATCGGCTACGCCGAAACTTTCTCTTGGCCGTGTTTGCGTGGAAAAGTGGCACTTACGTGCTCGCTCGTCCATCGCGACGAAGCTGATCTTCCGCAGACATGAGCTAATTAAACTCTTTTCGTCTGAGCCGAGGCTTCTTCCTCCTCTTCCTCATCGTTGTCGTCGTCGTCATCGTCGAGCTTTGTCGACGGCCGTCCTTTTTGCGCGGGGGATGCTGTAATAAATGACGCGGCAAGAGGCGCCGTACGGCGCGGTGGTGCGACGTAATCTCGATGACGGGGGCGGCGCAATGAGAAATTGCATCGCCAGCTTGGCATCGTTCGGTTACACCTCCGGTTAACGATCCCAGAGGGTCGGCGTCGAGCCCGGACGATACGAATCCTCGGTGTTCGCATAAAAGAACGGGGCCATCTCATGTCGCGAAAGATGGATACCACGTGACGAAGTATTGAACGTCACATTTTTGACCGTGCTTCGCCATTCTGCCTAATTAGCGTTGTTTAAAATTTCGTAAATATAACATTCTATCCCGACGACTTTTACGCTGAGGAAATCAAACGCCGAAACAAACAGGTTGTCCTAGGTTGAAGAGCAGATCCGCCTTAATACCGCACCTTGCATTGTGAGGATAATTTATAACGTGGTGGGCGTACATACCGTACTATTAGCTCCCGTATCATGCGTCATATTGGAACGCTATCCTGTATTTCTCCATACATCTCAAGTAGGAGTACAGTTTGTGTCGAATAAATCCAATCCATTAGAAATATATTCCGACAGGAGTTACTTTGGACAAGTTCCTGATAACGATGCGGCGACGCTAGCCACTTCGCCCTTCATCTCTTTCCCCAGCTACGTGGCAAATTCGATATCATTTTACGGTCGTCGCCGATGTCTCTCGAGACTTTAGGGTTTCATACTGCTCAGGGCTGTCTTTATGCAACGTTGCTCAGGCGCTTTTTGCAAGACAAAAGCTTTACAGAATCAGAAAAGGTACATTTAAGTAAGTAGTTGTAAAAATTTGAAACCTCTATCAAAGTCTTAGGTATCAATATTCAAGTATCAAGATGTTAGATATTAATAAACCAACAAGTGATGTGCTTATATTTGGCAGATGGATATTTCCATTTGACTTTATTATTTGACAGCTTTGATCGGTGTAGTCGGTGCATAAACTTTTTTATTCGATAATATTTTAATACTCGCAATATTATTCTTATAATCAATATTTCATATTATTACCCATTTGTGCGCCGTAAATAAATGATCATCTTGATTTCCTAATTTCCAAAATTTAATAATGCACAAGAATGCACTGTAAGCTGCACATCGAAACAAATATCTTCTGGACCAGTGTGTTCTTTATATGTAATTTATATTTCCTTTTCCAAGTGTATATGCCGCGATATGACAGCCCTGTTCTCGCCACAATGCATTTTGCCATACACTTTCCTCGGAAATGTACGTCCACGTGCGTTTACGTTGGAATTACCCGCGAGGATCGCGAGATGCGTTCGAGGTGGTAGACAAACGTGACGAAGGAACACGTGGATGGCCACGTGAAATCGAGAAATGCCGAGTAAATCGAAAAGAGGCGCGGCGAAACGTGAACAGACAGCCTTTATCGTTTTCTCTCTTTTTACCTGAATTTCTTTCTCCCGGCTCTTATACAGGTAACCTTTTCTTTTTTACTGTTCATCAAGCAGAAAGGTCACAATAGCGATTAAATATGTACCTCTCGATACGACGTCGAATGATAAAACACGTATATGCTAGTAAAAGTAGAATAACTTTTTCTTATTGCTGGGTCTATGATTACAATAATCGCCAGATAATTAAAACATTGTACGCTGTATGTTGATTAAATCGCTTCGCATCTGTTTAATGCATCTGCCATTTGATTAATGGAATTCATAATTCATAATTGAACAATTAACATACATACGATGTTGCATGCATATACGATTTACTGAACAATAATTAATCACAATCTACTGTATTTAATATTATTCAATCGTGATGTTACTTTCCTCTTTCTTTAAAGTTGGTGATACAAACTCAATATCAAATAATGATTATGATATGTATCAAAGTTAATACTTTTGTGTGATATATTATACATTTAAAATAATTATCCAAGTTTTCCATCGCCTATATTTTCATGTGACAATGGTCGTCCAAACAGCGTACAGAGCACCACATTTTGGTGCATCCATAAAATAGCACGTGACTAGGATGACGTTTGCAGCAGCGCCATTAGGAGCACATTTCGGCTGTTGTAAGCGGTCGGAAGCAGATTATGTTATTCTATTGTCAGACGAATAATCATATTTCATAGCGGTAAAGCGCACCGACTGTTGACGGCGTAATTAAACTGTAATAAATTCACCATACGCCATTAGATAATGAGTGCGCCAGCTGGACGTAACGTGGGACCCATTTAGGCGCGTTCGTTTCGTAATTAATCCCGTAAACGCGATAATCCGCTGAATTTTCCCACGGTGGATTCACCGCCGCGAGATCATCTCTGCCCGAGAGCAGATAATGTTATTACAAAACGATTACTGGTAATTGATAGACGCGAAGTAGCCGCTTTGATATACGCGCTGCACGCCACTCGATTACGAAAAGCGAGAGGATGGTTGGACGGCAATGATTTCGGAATGTAGGGTATTGATTCTTAGTTAATATGCAAATGCTATACACCAAATGTTCTCAAAGCTCGTAATTCTCTAGTTCTGCACCATTTTTGGCATTTTTGGCCTCCACAGTTTTAGCAAATTCTTGAACGAAGTCTCTTCAAATTAATTTTTCTAAAAACAGTTTTCTCCACTTGTTTTATTATTTATTGCCGCGTTCAATATTTAGATCTCTCGGAAATGCAAAGTAAAAGATGGATCAAATAATGGAATCATATAGATCAAATAATCGACGATTTTAACTTATTTTGTACTCGTCATGGAAATAGTATTATTTTGGAAAATGCAAGAAAGATTACCAGCATTTGAGAAAATTATGTAGAAGTTTCATTTCATCTGTACTTGCTATGCACGGTGATTTGCATCCTTGCAAACATCAAGGTGCGATCTCGCAGCGGTCGGGCAGCGTTATCTAATTTTGGTTTTGTTTTACTGTGGCCGGCCGCAAACCGAGCATGCCGTCGGCGGTGTTGCAGGAAAGATCGAGCTTTCCTCTTGAAACCGCAATCAGGAGCACGTACACTCTTGTGCAAGTGCCGCGTAATACTCTCACCATCTGGAATTCCAGCGCGATAAAGCAAAAAGCATCGGTCGAATGTTCAACGGTGCCGGCTTTGCGACGGCATCGACACGAATTAATGCGATTGCTGGCAGATAAAACTCCAACTTCTAGCGAAGAGCTTATTTTTTAGAACGATCCGGCGAGCTTTATTATTTTTCTCTCCAACGACGAAAAGAGCACTATCTCTGATGATTTATATCAATAAGATGCTTGATTTACGATCCAGTGTCAAGCTTAATAATATGTTCCTTATTTCTAAATTTGAGAAACAATCTGAGTAAATAGATATTGACGACCGGCTGGAATTGGGTAATCTTACGGTAATTTTTGAGCGGAAATAGAATGTTGCTTTCAATCGTGACAACTTTGCCCATTAAAAAATTAAACCCCTTGAAGCGTAACGGCCAAAGACCGCGAGCCTTTCGTGAGATAATGTGCCAGGATATAAGTCGTTAGCCCGAAGTTCGAGAGAGGAAATATTGCTACCAAGGGACAACGCCGAGAAATAAGAATGAATGAATCTTCTTTTACGAGCCATAACGATAATTAGAAACGTTCTTTCCGTATCACGATGTAAAACAATGTAAAATTTTATGTAAATTCATTGCGACAAAAGAGCTCGATCAAATCGAGCAGATTTATTTAAACAAGTTGCTGAATGCTGAATTCTTTTAAACTCAAAACTAACGTAAATACGGAATATTAAATTACAATACGTGAATATGTGAATGACACGTAAATACGGAATATTAAATTACAATACGTGAATATGTGAGTGACACGTAAATACGGAATATTAAATTAAAATCTGTAACAGTAAATTATTGAGAATTTTATTGAGAATGAATTTTTCGTGCAACGAATTTTTATAAAAGCTTGAATGTTTCATTAGATTAAAAAATATTTATTTTAGTTCACGCAAAAGCTTGATTTTTTCGATATAAAATAATTTTTTTTACATCGCGAATAATATAATATTTTCGAGAAAAATGTATGTGTGAAAAAGATCGCTTAATATCATGTTTCCTCTCTGAAAATATATTTGGTTGGTCCTTACTTTGGTCCTTTATTTTATGCCTTAGTCGGAAACAGTTTACTGTTTCCCGCGCGCAAAAGAATGCGCGCATGAGTTTACGCGCGCACCTTTTCAGGCATGAGAACAACACGAAGAAATGCAATTCCCATCCACCGTCGTGCCACCGGCCGTGGTCAGACTCATTGGGAAATTAGTCTTTTCAAGCGTGACGGGCGTGTGGCAACTCGCGAGCCTTTCGTGCGAGATAAGGCTCCAGGATACGCGTCGTTAGCCCGGAGCCGGGTGGAGGAGGAAATACACGCGGGAAGAATGTTACGGGCCGTGCGAGAGACCAGAGACCAGGCCAGAAAGGGAGAACGGCATGCGCCGTGCAAGTGCAACGTCTCGCATAGAACGAACGGAGAGAGTATCTCTCGTGTCGTGCTGCACTTCCGTTCCGCGAGGTAAATCGCGTGTGCATTGCGGTGCAACGGGCCACCGGCTGGCTGAGCGAGGCGAGCCGCCTAGTGTACAGCACGCGGGATTATGAAATTCGATAGAATAACGT
Organism: Ooceraea biroi; assembly: GCF_003672135.1. Lineage (NCBI taxonomy): Eukaryota > Metazoa > Arthropoda > Insecta > Hymenoptera > Formicidae > Ooceraea > Ooceraea biroi. The sequence goes on from NC_039506.1 coordinate 9,523,393, forward strand.
CATTGTGTGTGTCGGCCTCTTAATTGCCGTCCCGTAAATTCCGACGCGGGAACACTCGTACGAAACGAGCGCGTTTCGCGTGAGCACCTCCTACGGAGCGTGGACGGTCTCAATGAAACACGCCGTCACGGCCGGCATTTTATGGAGCAGTTGGTATAAACGGGTCTTCTGATGATTCTCGGGTACTCTTTTTGCAGCGAATAAGAAATGTAACGATCACGGGCAAAACGTACGATTCATGGGCGCGTTTCTCTTGGAATGCGAGGAATATTTGAAAGCGAGTTTCAGGATAAAAATGAATTAAGAGTTCAATCTCGAAAGCGCTTCGGAAGAGAGCGACGAAAGGAACGAGTTCTGGAGCCGGTGAAAGTGCCGAAGAAAAAGTTGAAAGGAAGTTAATTGAAGGAGCGGATGTAAGCACACTTTAGTCTGACGAAATGTGAACACAATGATGGTGTTACGGCTTCATCGATTGGACTAAAAGTCCGCTAGTAATTACGGCGTCGTCGCGGTAATGGCAATATGGTCATAAATAATTTATGCAATTTAACAAGACCTATCTCATGTATCAGCAAGCGGTTGCTTCGACAAGTTGCAAGGATGTTTAAACTTGAAAAGGTCGGATCGTTAAGCAGCATTAGAAAATGAAGAAGAACATAAAACGCTAGTTTTATGTAGTAGTTTTTTGTTCAAGGCAATCAAAGATATTACCTTCAGACAAACACCGTATACGGACAGCGAAAATTATAAATTTGCAAAATTGTGAAAAATTATGAAGAATTTTGCGATATTTGATGACACAATTTTGTAACACATTCTTCAATTTTATATCATTTTATATTGATATATCGTTATAATAACATAAATTCTGATAAAAAATAAACTTGTAACACCAAACGCGGACGTGAACGCGTTTGAGTTTAGTAAGCGATATCCAGCAGCGCAAGGTAAACTATGAATTTTCATCGGTGGATCACGAAGAGATTGATTCGTTCCCGAGGTAACAATAACGGGCGCGCCTGCGGAAATCATCGACAAGCCGTCGAAACCAGATCACATCGCATCACGTACATCGCGCGCACACATGCACACACACACATATATCGCATCACACTCTATACTCCACGGAGCTGTAACAACGGCGGACAACGTCAATCGAGAAAAACGAGTCCACATACCGCTGAGTCTACCGGGTACAGCGTACGACGATCCCACGACGAAGAGGAGGACCAACAGCAAGAGCAAACGTATCCTCGTGGCCATCGTCGTGGATGTTGGCGCGATATCGTTCCAACAGTCGATCGACAGCCGAGTCCGATCCGAGTCCGAATCTTCCCGTGCTTCTGAGGGAAGGCAGGACCATATGTAATCCCCGCCGATTGATCGACGTCCTTGACGCGCGGCCGCGCGCGAGCGAGCGCGCGCACGCCGGAGATCGAGATCGAGAGATCGGCGACGCTGGACCTCCAGCTGCCAGCTGGAGAATGTCGCCCGACCACGTGTACCGCGCGCCAATTTCTCGAGGATTTCGCGGGGAAAGAGTTACGGCACACCGGTTATACGGTAGAATAATGTCACGCCGATCGACACCCGACAAATCGGCTGCTCTTTTTCGGTATGTACGTACTCGTGCACGAATGTCGGTCGCGGAGTTGATCGTGCTGTGGTTCGCGCGCTTGACGAAATCTCTCTAGGGTCGTGCCGTCGTGAATTCTGCCCGGGATCAAGATACCGCGGGACGTCCATTGTGTCGGTGAAAGGTACGGACAGATTTTGGACGTAAGGTTCTTGACGGTAACTCCTTCCGCGAGAGAGCGATCGATTCGTGATTCTGTCAATTGCGTTTGTAACACCGTCATTCGCTAAAAATCAATTCAACTCACGAGCAATTATTCGCATACATTATCATGTGTTATTATTAACGTGTAATAAATTGTGCGATTAGTAATGCGCTTGTATTAAATTTAAATATTCATTATTTTCATGGCGATTATTAATATTTATTATTAAAATGCCTCAAGTGTTTTAACGCGCGTTTTTGTTGATTAATCAGGAGGCATCATCTGCATTGCTAATGTACTTTCAAAAAATAAAATACTGATAAAAAATTGAAAGTCGGTACAACGCATTTATATAGTCACTAAAATACTTCTTAACGAATCAAAATAAAATATTGTTGAAAATTAAAAAGGTGAAAGAAACATTTAAAAATGTCTAAAAATATATATTCTGTCATTTCCATCTTATCGACTTTATTTGCACACACACTCATGTGACAAAAATTTAATCAAACCGAAATGTCAGAATAAAATGTTTCAAATGCATTATATTACATTTCATCACGGTTTTTCCCGGCTGTCTGTCTCTCGTGCGTTTAATTGAATTTTCGCGATCTAATGGCTATCTAACTCTGCGCCGAGTCGGGAAACGGAAAAGGAAATTCGTTTTCCGTTTTCGGTCAACAAGCAAGCTCCCTCGCGAATTATTAACTTGCTTTGTCGGATGCACTGTATGACGCGGCTTCGTTGCAAGGTACCCAAGTGCATCGTTAATTATGCAGTATGCAAAATGTATCCGAGCTTAACCCTCCCTCACTTTCCACGTATCAACGCCGGTGCGCCGTCCTTCTTCCCATACGCGTGCACATGTATCCGTACGCACGTTCGCGTACGTGTGACTACGTTAATAGGATACATCGACCAAGGAGTTGCAGGCAGATACATCTATACAGTTAATGCGTTTTTGAATGACAACTATGCTTAGACTATCTTTCAAGAAATACGATATACACGTGAAACCGTTTTTCTCATTCATAAAACTTTCTCTATTTTTTTTATTTCAATGTTTCAATTTCAATTTTTGCTTTATCTTTTAAAATCAAGTTATTAGAACATCTACGTGAAAATACAACGTGTACAGCTAACAGCAAAAACGTACTTTAATAAATATTAATTAATTAAATTAATTATATAAGTGTTGTATTCAATTAGTACTAAATGTGCGATAGAAGTCTTTCGTTTCTTTCATCATTTTACATTAGTCTATCGTAGTACGTCACATGCATATTTACGCACACGCGTGTAGAACACCTACACATACACATTGCCAGCAACCCCCTTGCGACGTGCCTCAATCTTGCCACGGTCTACGACGGAGCTACGAGATCGGGCGACTAATTATAATACCGGCAAGTGTGTAAGTCGTGACTGCCGATTATGTTTCACTTTGCGGCTACCTTGATCAAACGTAGGAGGACACCGGGATCTCCCTGGTCAACCTCTCGAGGCAAACAACGTCGAACTGAGCACCGGCAGGCCCCAACATTCGCTTTTCAATTGGGCTCCATACCGGCCGACCTTCACTGGCCACTTATGCTCGTCTCGAACGCGAGATGAACAACCTCGATCCATACCTTTGACCCGCATGCTTGAGAAAGGTACCATGGTGTCGCCATGGTCAGCGGAATTCGTCAGTTGGGAGTCTCGATACAAAGATTCGCGAGAGAGCCATTTTATTGTGGTTTATACCTCGATCTTGTTTCGACACAATTCCCAATGATTCAGGATGATCCTGCAATTATACCATATTTGTCATCACAAATTTTTAATTGCATGTTTTTTGAGGTATTTCTAAGATATATAATACGCTGTTTTCTCTCTCTCTCTCAATGTCGAATGCATATTCTTCCAATTATAGCTATCATAATTTAAAATAAAAAATGACAATTGGTTTAATGATGTAAATGGTGAGTTATTTAATATTTATCATTAAAGAATTGTGACAAATTAAATCTCAGCAGTAAAGCATAGTAAACATTTTTTAAAACTTTTTCTTTCATTTTATTTAACTTTAATTACAGAATTACATCTCTGGAATTTAATTGCGGATCTAATTGTCGAATATTTGATATTACAAAGAAACTAAAACTTCGAGGAATATCTCTTAATAACTGTGTTAATGACTTCTTGTTATTGAAAGAACTTTCTGATAATTCCAGAGTATTTTATATAGATACAATTAATAAAACTTCGCTTACGATCGTTTTTCATCTACGAAATTCATTTTAGCCTTTTACATCAGCTTCCGTTGTATTACACGGGTGAATAATTGCGCACAGATAATTGAAAAATGCAGTCGTGCGTCAGGTGCCGGAAAGCATAAGTTGCGAGCTCGGGTTGATTTTTTTTCGAGGAGAGGTCCTGGTCCATCGATTTAATTTCATTTTCTTCTTACGGGCGAGTTGCCCCTTTCACCGGATCGTAAATCGAATTTATCGACCCGCCCGGCCGGCACGCCCGAAAAAATATGCGTGACGTAAACAGACGTCGTTTTCGATAGGATTCCTCTTCAGATCTCTAGGGAGAAACCGAGCTTCTTCTTCGTTCTCGAGATCTCCGTGAAGTACTTCGCGATGAAACTCCCAAGATATCGCGCTCGGGGATTCCACGGAATCTCGGTCTAAAGTGGATTCTCACAGCCATTTGAGTGAGGGTTTTACATGTTACATGAAACTGCAGAGCCATCCTTAATATTCTACCTTAACACATAAATTAATTGCTTCTGAAATAGACGTTCTCGAAATATTTTCTCCGTAGAATTGATGACTCCCTGCGGCCGTTCGGACGCGATGTGGTATTAGATCGTATGTTAAATTAAATATATCGTATATATTCCCGATATCTACCTTATCTTTGGTTCTAAATAAAATCGCACCGTAAAGCTAGGAGCTTGAATTCAAGCCTTTTAATCAATGTTTATCCTGCATTCAATGTAACAATTATTTGATAAAATAATTATAGGAGGCTATATATTTTATATCATTTTATTTTTAATGTTTATGATTCGGAGGCGGATCTTCTTTCTCTGTCACGTGTAGTTTAGTTCTAATTAAACGTAAAGTACAAAATGCCAAAGCGCAGTACTATATTTTTCCGTGCAGACCGCCATAAAACACGATGTGCTTTATGAGCCATTCGGCGCGCGAGTACGTCAACGGCATTTTTAACTCGATTATTGCAACGGCGACATTGTTACTATCCCAGTCGGCCGCGCCAGGCGGCATTGCGGATTTCTTCCGCCTGGAATGACGGAAGGCGGAGGAATCCCCGCCGGACTGAATTCTTGTCACAGCAGAACCATAATTTCTCCGTTATAAAGGAGATGGCAGGCAGTTCCTCGCGAGGAAACTGCCAGGAATACGGAAATATTTCTTCGACGCGGACGGATCCGTCTCGCGAAATGGAGCTTTTTATTCTTCGTGAATTAAAGAATAGGATTACGGTTTGTTAATACCGCCGCAGGTTTCGCTCTGAATAAGAAAGATACCAGTTTAATACCCGAACATTTCAGAATCAGAGGATGATCCTGCCGCTATCAACAGAAGAATTAAAAAATATTTAAAATTTTAATCAAAAATGTATAACGACAAGATGTATATTTAAGATTCTTCTGAATAATAGCGAAGCTACACTACACCTGCAAAACAGAGAGAGTTTCATCTTAAGTAACTATTTTACTGTCCAAGAATTTAATCATCTGTATGCTCTCCTGTCGCCCCCGGCTAGTTTCAATATTCACCAAGCATAAAATTACGTTAAATCGTAGTCATGATAGCAACGATCTACATTAGCGATTACCAAGTCGTCATAAATCTATCGTGTAAGATCAAGTGCTCCAATCTCTAATCCGTGGAGTGCAATTCGCTATCGTTCGGGGTGGTATGTCGTCGACACGAGGGGATATCGAGATCGAGGAACGAGTACTACGTTTACACACGCGATCGGCGCTGATCATGTTTCGTATCGCTGCGTGGACGGATATAACATCATCGTGATCCACGGGGATCGACAGGAAATTCATCGCGCGCGGCTTGACGTCTTCGCGAATTATTCATGAGAGGAGATTTGCGTCGAGATTATTCGACGACATCTGTGCGACACCGTGCCATTGAGAATCCCATTCCTGTACCTTCGATCGACGGAGGCACTGCTCGACGAATAAATCACGCCGCCGGAAATAAACGGTAAATTGTTCGAGCGAGGTGTACGGGGTAACCGGCGACGGCAAAAGGAAAAAATCGTTGATTGGATGTGGCGAGAAACTGTTTAACAATTACGGTCGCCGCGAAGACGAGCAACGTGAATGCGAATGGAACCTACCGAGTCGTTGGTGCTCACGCTTTAGGAAGATCATGTTAATGGAATGCGAAACTAAATGACGAACCCGCTAATAACCAGCCCGCAACTGCGGATATTATCCGACGTAGATGTTGTAAATTCACAACGCGAAACTAGCTTTCAGTATTAAGTTTGTGATGGCGACTATCACATAATACATATTGCATCGTTCATGCAATGTACTTGCGAGAACAGTACCACTTAGGTGCCGATTAATCATGTACAGTGATTTCCCATTTTATAAATGCATATTTAAATGCTTCACCTGTTTCACAATCGTTCAAGATTATTTCTTTTATGATAGTTGGATAATGAGACATTGATTAATTTATGTAGTCAACAATTTGAGTCGTAATTTTGCGTTGCAATTTTGCCATGTTACCTGTCAAAGGTTTATGCGACGTGACTTTCGAATTTCTAAAATTGGTGACTTGAAAGTAATCCTATATTTATTCCTCTCTCTCTCTCTCTCTCTGTCTTCTCAACAATTTGCGAAACGCAATATTACTTTCTAAATGTTGTTTTCATTACCTATATTATTTTCCTTGAATGCGAGTCAAACCTAATAATGCAAAAAAAGGATACTAATGAGGCATCATTATCCTGAAAAGAAGTCGAAAAAAAATTCTGTTATGGCCTCGAATGAAGTTTGCGAAACGATAGGATAGTTTTACGATCTCTCGAATTTTCGTGATTCGGTACTTTTACTACCACGTGATCGATCGCTTGTCGGGCGGTGAATGCAGGGCGAAAGAGCCAGCGGGATTCTTTCGCAACGTGTTTTGCCGAGTGAGCACATGTCGTAGGAATGTAGGCCTCGGTCACGTTATCAGGATGGGGTCAACGAGGTCTGGAATATCTCTGGTAGAATTCGAGGGAGGCAAAATGATGAAAAAAGGGACGTCGTCTTTCTGCCGTGTAAACCGGCTGCTCGGCGCGAAAATCTTCCCCATCCACATCTCGTAATAAATATTATATTTACCAATATCCAGATTCTTCTCTAAATAATAATAATATAATACATAACGTAACAGCTAATAAATGATAATCAAATAATAAAAAGAATAATGAATTATTCTCGAGACGATCGAGAATATTTAAAGAACCATGGTACAATAACAGGACCACCTTCGCTCATAAATAATTTACATTCGCGAAAGACGACGATATGAATTATCGAGCGACATAACGATGCCAATCGATAAATATACATAGAGGAAGAAAAATCTGGAGAAATTTACATCGGTGAAAAAGCACTGTTTGCTCTTGTTAGGATACCTGCACATTCGGAATTCGAGTGCGCTGGACGCGGCACTCCAATGCATTGTTGGCCTTAAACGTAAGCTCGTCGCGTAAACAGGCTCCCGGTTACGCGGCGATTGCAACTGCGAGCTCCGTGCACTTGCATCGGAACTCACACGTGGGCAACCGCGTGCACACACGGCACTCGTCACGTGCAGAAGCATGCGCTCGGACACGTCCGTACGCGAGCGGCAAAAGGAGGTACGACCGTAGAAAATGAAAGTTGAGATTCCGCGGCGTGTCGTTTCGTAACCAGGGTCACACTTAGAAAGGCGACGCTAGAGGTATTTAAGCCCTCCTAACGCCGATTGCGGCTTCGAAATGGCGTTCGCGAATCGATCCCGTTGGGCGCGATCGGTCCTTTTGTCGCGATTATTCTCTTTGCGGAATCTTCCAACTTGAGACCAACGTTTACAAAAAATTCCCGTTGCGTCTGACTGTTAGGTAATAAGATTAAGTTGTAATCTTTGTTGAAAGCAATTTGGTAACGGTTGCTCAGGCGAACCATTAAGAATGTTTCTGATGACCTTTAAATGCTGTGATGAGATTAGCGTGACCTCAATTAATGCGTTACCGTACTTCAATTATTCTCTTGTACTTTGAAATATTAAATCGCAAGTTTGTAAGATAAATGATAAATTGAGCGTAAAGCGAATGTAAAGAGATCAGCCGAAAAATGTTCACGATAAAGATGTTTGGTAGAATGAAGCGCCACGAGCGCGTTGCAAAACAAAAAACAAATTTTAGGAATTCTAAAAGTGGACTTTTAAAATAAATTTTTAAATCAGCCATTAGAATTAACGATCTTGACATGGTCATCGTTCGCCGAAAACTAAAAAAAATCCACAGACCGTGCACGCTCACCCATTCAAGGTTAACCGAGTCGATCGACAGCTCCAGTGAATACCGTAGAAATTTTAGTCGTATCATTTAAACCGAGAATGAAAGTCGTTCGAGAGCTGCTTGGTTTCAAGTGACACATGCGAGCATGTGCGTACATTAGATGAAGAACGATTGTGATTGAAAGAGAAAGCGAGAGAGAGAGAGAGAGAGAGAGAGAGAGAAAAGAAGGAAAGAAAACGTCACGCCATAACTCGCATGAGAACTATTTTGCTAGAACAAATACTTTGTTTCATAAAACAGAGCTTGCAACAAGAAGTTAATTTGTAACAAAAATTCTTCATTATACATATATCTGCATTGAAAATATTAGCGGAAGCTAATTTATAAGAGGTGATTTCTCAGAACTTAGAGAAGGAAATACAGAAGAAATTAAATTATGATTGAGGAAAAGAATTTTAAATTTGAAAAAGCACATCTTACGACAATATTATTCCAATTTTCCAACTCAGAGGTTAATTAACAGCAGTCTCATGAATTATTTAAAATATCCCTATGCAATTACAGTGTCTCATAATTAACTCTATTGTTAAAATTTCTTAGTTTTATTTTAATGATCTGCACAAACAGATTTTAATCATGCTTCTCTCTCGTTATTTCTTTATCAGAGACTTGCCTGGACTAATTAGTGCATAATAATATTCGGGATTAGGTTGAGAGCGCAGTGTCAGCCCACAATACCAACCTGTCATTCGCAAGCTGTCCTCTTGCACTCAAAGCACGGGCTTTCTAACGGTCGGTCGCTTCGAATAATATAAAATCAAGAATCAATCCCTGCGGCATTTTGGATATTGGAGAGAACGATGGTATTCTGAGTATTATTGGCATTTTCGAGAGAGAAATTACGCTGACGGACCTGCTAATTACCTGTCGTCTGTGAAAAGTCTTTAAAAGATTTGATGCAATTTATATTACTTGTTAAATTGTAAACTGATACATGTCACGTCACTAAATTTATGTAGATCGATATATTATATTTCCATTATTTCAAGCAGTTTGCTAGTCGTAATTTATTTCACGATAAAAGAACTTTTAGTTTTAGACTTTAGTTTAAAATGACTTTTTTCAGTTTCCTTGTATTGCATCGATAATATCAGTGAGTATCCTAAATCTGTACTTTAGTATCGCATTATTAATTTAGTAAAAAGGAATTGATAAAAATTATTTAAAACTAGAAAGAACGAGGCTTTGTTAATTTTTAAATTATTGAAATTGATTTCTGAGTAAGGTATAAAATAAAAAATCTTTGGAAATAGTAACTGTGTTATAAATATTACTCAAAAGAACATTCGATGATGAAGCTTTTTAATACAAGTGATCAATTTTATATGAATGACGGATGTTTTCATGAACGCTTCTGACTATTCTCTACAAAGTTCCAAATTATTCATTCATGTGCCAGTATCTGAGAGACGCCAGTAGCAGTTTCTCGTTTAATAAAACGATATTATGCTACTTTCACCAACTTGCGAACCGGCCTTGGTAAAGTGGATTCGTTTTACGATACATTTCTCTCAATTTATTGTGAGCGATGGTGAATCAATTGCAGTTAAGGCACGCCTTAAAACGTTATTCATGCGTGCATTCTCTTTGTAATGTATTGGACGTTTAAGCGCACCAACAATGCCCGTTAGAATTTATTATTTTGTAATATCTCGACACGCTATTTAAGCGTACAAAAACGAAAATTAATTTTGAGTAATTATCTGGTCGTGCATATTAATTGCTTATATACACACTATTTGCATAATGCAATCTGTCATCCGGAATATTTTTGAACTTAGGACTCAGCTCTTTTCAAAATTAAAATAGTCATAACGTATCCTCGTAAAATATCACGAAATCGGAACGAAGATTCATATATAAATCTGCACACAACATTTATTTCATTAATTGTAATATTCACAAATTTAATATAGATGAGTTAATCTGTTTGATTAACCAAAATTTACCTTGTGATAAAACGTGTAATCAGCTTACGGATTTACGCAACGAATAAATCGGTTGAACTGCTGATAGAATTTTCTTCGAATTAAATCAATTATATGGTTCACCGCGTCGCGCTACTCCGTATCTGCAATTGAATTCCGACCCTTATCGCTCCGTTGATTGTTTATTTAATGCAAATTGTGTTCCAAGCCGAGTGAAAAATATCGTTCTCTGTCTCATAAAACTGCACGTAAAGAAAGAAAAAATATTTTATTTCAAAACAAATTTACTTTATACCACAACTTTATGCCGACTATTCTCGCGTTTTGAAGCAGAAACTTTGATGCTAGAACCAACGATATGCGATAACACCATAATATAACATTGTTTTGCAGTTAATTCACGATGTAAACCATATTATGTCATTTTCGGCATTATCGAAAATTTCCAAACATGCGCATTATCCCAGGGCGATAAACTGGTAGAACGAGCCACTGAGTGCGTAACATTTTCGAACAATATGTGACGCTCTAGATTGTTTCATAAATGTTCGGTGAAACATTTAATTTCACTAAATACCGTTGTGGTCCTCGCTGCAATTTACAATTCAGCTGCGATCGATTCGCGCTCGAGTACTGTGTACCTTTCGACGTAATCCAAATTTTAATTTACCGTGGCAGGGCGGGAGGGGGTGGAGACCGCGTCGGAGCGCGAAATCGGTCCCGATAAATCAGTGTAACGCCGATTTACAGCGAAATACCTCGCGAATCGTTGGATCGATCGAATTTTGGTGGTTCGCATTAAATCGATTACACGCTCCGCCACAGCGCCACGGCTCTGGAGGGGATGAAAGCGGATGAGAGAGGGTTGCGGGCGGACGAGGGTGTCAAGTATCCTCCGACAGGCATCTTGCTCGCGCACAAAGCGAGGATAATTTCGACTCCTTCCCTCCCCCTCGACGAGCTGAATAGAGAAAGCGAGCCGGCTTGGATCCTCGGTCGGTGGGTCGCGGGAGGATGTGATCGCACTTAGGTGGGCCTTCGAGTCGCGCAGCCGGAAACGATCGCGTAATAATGCCCCCGTTTTGTCTCCGAGTGCTTATCGGCCTCGGCCAGATCTCCAAGTTGGGGGGAACTTGCCTGAAAGCGCTCACGGTGCATTGCCTCGACGAGTATGTAATAACGGCTCGACTGCCGTCAACTGCGACGTACGAGCGGTTTCTCCGGCGCTTTACGCCGCTAGGCGTAAAACAAGGAGGAAGCGGCATTTTTCGTCGCGTGCGAGAACGAAGAACAAAAATGGGTCGACGAGATATAGCGGAAACCTGCGGACACGTAAGGTGCAAGAGGCAATTTCGTTAAGATGCCGTGATGAAACCCGCCTGAAATCGCGATCGATCTCCGTACGCCGTTATTATTTCCTTCGCGTGTTTCTTCGGCCGTTCATTCGCTGTTTACCTGATGACGCGCCGATTAAGTAAAGGAAACTTTAGTCGCACGGTGAAATCGCGTCGCCATTAATTATTACCATGACGTGAGCGCCTCGAGACAATTTACAGGAAGGACTCCTGGCAAGGACCGTCGGCCTGAGATCAGAATGCTAATGCGAGACCCGCGAGCCCTACGTCTGTCGAAATTCACGGTAGATTATCGTCTATGAGCACTCCCGACGACGCCTCCGTCGAGTACGCTGTATAACAGTCGCATTATGTTGTGTAGGAGGGTAGGGAGTGCGCGTATGTGTGCACGCCAGATACTTGGCGTATTCGCGCAAGAAGCGTAATTAAGACCAGGCCCGAGTTCCCCGTCTCGATCTCTCGCCTTCTGTCGACAGCGAAATCGGACTCGTGGCTGAAGGCACGCTAGTTAATGCGACATCTTGTAAGTTACATCGACTAATACGTCGTTGGATCTCCTCGTAAATCTCGTCTGTGCCTGCTTAATTAAGTTAGATGCTCCATTATCGATGCCTCGCGGCAGACCTCATGTCAGACATCATTCGTTACGCATCTTGCGTGTATCCGCAGCTGACATTTGCTTCGAGGTACATCTCGTGGCAATCGCGGTAATAAGGCAAAGATAATGACTTATGTTACTTTTTTTGTATTTATGTAACATCCCTTTTTTGCTGTTGCTTCGGGTGTTCTTTCAGTAGGTAGAACATCGCGTTTAAATGGTGCGCTGTAAATATACGAGACCCGCTGGAGAATGCGGCGTCTCGTAACATGAAATCTCTTGAAAATTTAAAGAAGTAACTCGAAATGTTCTTTGAAAAAAATTTCGTCTTGCAAGTCTCATTTGGCGAAACGAGAAACGAGAGCGCAGAAACTCGGAGATTCCCGTGAACGTTTGCGACGTCTGCACTTTACTCGATTACGCGAATGCATATTCTGTTACAAACTGCGCATCGCGCAAAACCATGCAGTCACCTAACTTGATTAATTAGTGTTTATACGAACGAACTGCTATTTCGGGAAATTGTATAAACTGATTAAAAGTTCGAAATAGCTACGGTTACGGAACAAACGGCTGATCGAGGAACGAGCGTCGAGTAATCGAATCATTATCACTATTTTTCACTCAATTTCCGGTTCTTTTTTTAATACGATACTCATTCTTTTTTCACTGTCGAAAACATTAGGATGCAATTGTATTTCCTCGCTTCAGCTTCAGCTTCAGCTTCACAATTACAGATGCAAAATATATATACCTCTGTGCAGCCTTATCTTGTTTGTTTTTCAAAAAGCGTCTTTCCAAATCGCATGATACGATTTAAATTAATAAATACGTGCACATTTCTCAATTAAATTTTCGTGGTAACATTAATTGAAAAATGATTCTAGAATTTCTCTAGAATTTCCCAATATCGAAGCCTTTCATATTAAAACGATTGTCGAATCATACCTCACAGAAATGCCAAGATGATTCAATCTTCGCGGAAGAGAGAAATAAGGTGGAAGTGAAAGTCAATTTAAGTGGATACCGTCTGATTGCAGCTTCGCTTGCTCGTCGAAGTATGAACGCAATAGTGAAAGATGTTTGCAGAATCGAAATTCTGTTTGCAAAGCGAAACAGTATGATTACAAATCTATTCTGTTGCGTGTGTAACGCAAAAAGATAAACACTGCTGTATTTATCATTCACCGTAAACTTCCGCAAGAAAGTGCACGAGAGATTCTTCCTTGACTTTTCTTCGTGAATTGATGTGCGTATCAATCGTAATTTATTTGCATGAGTCTAACGCGTAATGCACTATTATTATTAATAGAAATATAAATATATGAAATGTAAATGTAAAAGAAATATACGTTATTTAATTAACTTAAATTAAAGTTAGATATTCCATCATATCTCCTTAGATTTCGCATGTTTGGTAAATTGCTCGACATCCCCATACTTCAGTATATCTTTCTTCATTTTATATCACCTACAGCGCGGACCTATAATTAACCAAGAATAAACCGCATTAGCGAAACAGTTCGGAACCGATGCACCATGCTGGCATTTAAATATTTACCCCCGGCGCGCGAATTCGTGCGAAACGCGCGAGTTTGCCGTCGCAAAATCGGATGCAAATTACGCCGCCGTAAAACGGGATACAGTAATGGTGCGAGGTGCTCGTCTGCTCGTGCAAACTTCCCGCACACACCGCCGAGCGATTTCTAATATGCTAATAACCGCGTAAACGAGCGGCGTATTTCGCAGGGAACAAACGAACACGGGCGAGCGACTTCGTGGATCATCAAGTCAAACAGAAGTTTCAAATGTGAAAAGTAGACGGCCGTCAGACCAAAGTGCGCAGGGTTTACCGAATTAAAGTCCGCTTAAACATTGGCACGAGCCGCGGATAAGCTCGCAAAACTATGTCACGCTTCTGTAAACTGTCATAGAATTCTGCAATGAGTGGTGGGCTTTAACCCTTTCTCCCTCTCCCTCTCTCCCTTTTTCTCTCTTTCTCAGGTCTCTGGTGTATGCTTCAACTTTAATCCACATTTTAGATATCCTCCTCAGCTTAAAATATTTTCCTATACTTTAAAAGCGTAATTTACATATAAAATATAAAATCAAGTCATGTAAAATAATCGTATCCTAAATATTCTAAATAATCGTATGAAATACGTATGAAATATTAAATATATAGTTTACATAATTCGTTTATTTTATTGCATTGTCGCGTTGTCGCATTGTTAGAAATATTGCAATAAAGAGGAAAATAAATCATTATATATTTTTCGTAACTTTTATAAATATTAATCAAGTTATTTAAATATCACTTGATTTTAACGCGTAAATATAATTTCAGCTTTATATTAAATTTTAATAATTGAGAAAATGAAAATATGCATGTCATCCGTTAATATCTTTTTTTTTATTTTTATCAATGTTACGAAGATATTTGGTCACAACCAAATTTCGTGGATACGTGACGAAAATCAAGATTAAAGCTCGCGATCTTTGTACATAATGAAGTTTAATAGTACGACGTGATGACAAAGTACAGAGGAAATTGCATGCTGAATTTAGAAATCTCCACTCCGCTATTTTTCCGCGACAGTATTTACAGGGCCAGCTTCGCGTTAATGTTAACACGTTGCGCGTTATTTTTTACGCATGGCGCGACTAACGTGCCTCTTGTACAGAGAAAAGAGTTCATAAGGAGTGACTTATAAAAGATTGGAGCGATGCATAATTACGCTGTGAAAGCGTTACACGTCGTTGTCAAAGTGAAAGATCGTTCATCTTTTTTCCGTCCCTTCCAGTTTTCTTTTTGAATAATGAACAAATAAAATGCAACGAGCACTTTATGAAAGTGCAGAGCTAATTGAACAAAAATGTACGCACAAAACGTTCTCGTAAACATTTCGAGATTATTCGAAACGTTCGGAAAATATTGGATACATATTTCATTATTTTTATCAGTATTTAAAATAAATATCTGAATCTAGTTTGCAGGATGCATATTGAAATAACGTACTTTTATTAAAGCAATTATTTGTAGTGCAGTTCCAAAAAGTGCCGTTGGGCTTCAATATAGTTGAATTATTTTGCTCTCGCATCAGTTTTTCGCTCCGTGTAAATTTATTCACAATTTTAATATCGTAACATTTATAAACAACAATATACGATATGTGCGTGTGTGTGTGTATGTGTGTGTGTAATTATTATTATTATTAAATCCTGATTCTCATTATAGAGCTGATTCTAAGTATGTGTCTCATTATAAAATTCTAATAATATTTCTTAAATATTATATAAAATTGTATATAAAATTACTTTCTAACTTTATATAAAACTTATATGTACATTTTATAATATATACCTACACATATGTAATGTTAGTTACGAAATGCTATAGCAGAATTCAGAAGAAATGAGGGATTAATTATTCAACTAGTGCTGCACACATCTGCTTCAGACATATCCTCTGAGCTAAGGATCGGATGCGCCACTTTACAATATGACACATAGCTTTAATTTAACGCACCATAACGATCCGTTCTCGCGCGACAAAAGCGCGCGATGGCGATATCGATCGCTATACATTACGCGAAAGACTCGGTAATCTCTGCCGATCGTCGACGTCGTCGGCCAGTGAACAATAACGCGAGCGTAGGCAATCGTGGGACAGATATCGGGACGCGCGCGGACGCACGCAATTTCAGCGCGAGTCCTCGCGATCGCTCGCATTTGTTCGCACCCCCGCACGCAAATGTTGCGCCAGCGCTTACGCGTCCACGTTTTATGCGGACGACGGATTGACCTGTCCGGACTTCCGGAAAAATCCAGACAACGCGAAACGCTGCCGCTGACGAGATTGTTCGCGCGCACCACAATAGAATGATAAATTGCTCGCTTTGCAGTTGGAAGATGTTCCGCGTCCGGTTTTTTAAGAGGGTTTATGTCGTTTATTTTAGGCGTTTCTCAAACAGATAGATGCATAATTCTACATAATTTTTCTCAGCACACTTGCATGCAATGCGGAAAGATTATGTAGGTTTAATTTCTAAGCCGCCACAACTATTGCAACTACCTTTATATACATCATTATTTCTTCTCTAAACTATTATTACAAAAATATTTAATGTAGAAAGAAAGGAGTTAAGTTATTTCGCTAATTAAATAGAATTGACAGATAGCAAATATAATTATTATATTTTTCCCAAGAATATTCTTTATGCTTTATAAGTCTCTTTTTTACCGCGTCTTCAGTTAAAAACGTCATTGAAATAATTAAAACTCCAGTAATGGAAGAAGGAAGAATGAATAAATTCGACGAGAAAGTGACAGATTTGGGTCATCCTGCTGGAAGATCGATGATTTGAAATGTTTACGACGCCTTTAATCGAAGAATGGGAATCCCGCGTGCAACATTTTCCCATTGAAAATGCGATACTTCTATGTTAAACGTGTTTCATTCCTCCATTCTTCATTTATCCATGAAATGCAGTGACCAAATCTCGTCGATCTTGATTATTGTAGAAGGCGACCGGATATCCGTAATGACAAACATGCATATTTATGTATGCACATCAGTAAACCCGGTGACGGTGACAAATGGCGTTTTCGAAAACGCTTCAGGTGGTGTTTGCAACTGTTTGTAGCCGCTTAAGCGGCATCAGATTAGCGCGGAGGACGCTTCAGTACTTCAAGGGCAAGCCTAGCTCGAACTTGGCGTGCCGCACTTCATGAAAATTTCATAAAAATTTGCGTGAACCGGATGCACCTGCGTACACCGCGCATTATTTGTCTTTGTCAAGCTACGGCTTCCCTATGGCAAGTGCGAGGGTGTTTGCACGACACGTACACGGTGAATGCGTTTCCCTTTGAGGAGCGATCGGTTTGGCGGAGTGATATCTTAAGCATCGCCGACAATCTCTCCTTACATACTCCTCCTTCCCGTCAGATCTGTTCCGTCAGATCTGTTCTCGTTCTCGTTTCTCGCTCGAAAGCATCGCGCGGAAATAGTCGTGCGAGGAAGAACGAAACGGAAATCGCGCGAACCTGGTCGCCCGTGTTCCTGACATTCCGCGTTATCGAGAAACAAACGTGCAATATCCGCGCGCGTGGAGTTACGCGTATGTAAAAGCACACGCTCGAAACGCTGTTTGTGCTATCGACAGGATTGTCTTAATCCTATTTACCGCGCTGATGGTGGATGTTTAACGTTGCCCCAGTTTGAAATTGCAGTTATCTCTGCCAGCGAACGTTCAGTGATTAAATCTGCATAAATAGCCGCATTATTCTGATTAGCACGAAAATGATTTTTATTCTTCGAAATCACGCACGCGGAAATTGTGCATAGAGAAACATATAGGTGAAAAAAAGTAGTATTAGTGGTGGTGGTGGTGGTGGTTGTAGCTGTTTCATATTGTGCTGTGTATCAAAGTTACCGCGTTAACTTTCATCTCGGCAGAATGGAGGAGCAACGAATAAAAACTTATCAAGAGTCTGTCGACGCATCGGAGTGCAGCCGACAGCGTACGAGGATTTGATTGGATAGGTCGCTCTATTGCATATTGCATTCGACGAATACCAAAACCCCTTACGCTCAATTAAATCCACGACAGCGCGGCCGATGGAATATCGAATCCGCGGGGTTAAATCGCCGAGCGCGGTAAAAAAGAAATTGCGCCTGTGAAATCACTTCGCTACAAAACGAAGAAAAAAGGAACGAATGGAGAACAAACGGGCGAGGAGGTAGACTATTTTTTATATAATGTGACGCGCGTCGATAATTTTGGTCTCTCTCTTTGCACGCACTCCGTCGCCGTTATGTCGCTGCGCTTCACGAATAACAATTCCTCGTCAGCGTTATAACAAATATTAGATCATGCGTGATATTCCATTAATGTTTTCAGTAAATAATAAATAAATAAATAATGTCTGTATAACAGATTGAACTGGACGCGCAATTAAAATGCAATATTATAATAGATATCGATCTCATAGGTGGACGATTATTGTTATCAATAATTTACAAATGCATAATTCTATATATATTGTTCAGAGGATTCTTCGGAAAAGTTGACTTTGATCTGCAATCTTTTCATGATTCTTTTCATAACATATCCATGTGTCGTCGATTAGGTGTTCTAGTTGGCATAATTCAACACACATATATTTTTAAACTGAAATATATTAATAGTTTTAAATTTTAGTGGGTATGAAAAGATCGCAAAAGGAGAATTCAGATTTTTTTGTTTAAAACAAGAAGTAATTAAATTAACGCCCATGCGAAACGAATCGCTGAAGCAGATATTACTCGGGTCGAAAAATCCATCCGTATATCGCGGTTGTGAAAGCCGCGTCAAAGCTTTGAAACAGAAAACCGATGGGAACAACGTAAAACTATCCTATGTCGATTCTATTCGATTTTACGCGCCTGCCTAACTTTCATCACCATTCTGTCTCTCTCTCCCTTTCTCTCTCTTGCTCTCTTTCTCGCTCTGTCTCTTTGTATTGCTTATTTCTCGCCGAATCCCGGCCGGATTTTCCAGTCCCGTATTCTCTTACCTAACGATTCTCGACAGATATCAGAATAAATGTTGTTTCAAGCTTTCAAATGTTCCATTCGTGCCATTATGTTTCATAATAGCACTAGCTTTCTTTGTTACGGAAAAATATATTCCCATATATAAAAAGTTTATATGAAAAATGTATTTCATTGTAGAATATATTATGCAGCATCGAAAGACGATAAAAAAATTCAGCCTTAATGTTATAATACGCAATAATTTTGATTATTATATATCGCAGGTTTTATATAATTATTTCTGCTATATTTTTAAGAAATTGATTTGATTCTTAATTTTCCTGGTGTTTCATCGTAGTACATTGCAGCTTAAAAGATTATATGAAATGAAAGTTGTGTTAATTTGACAAAAACTCGAAATCAATGCGAGATCGAATTTGCGTTGGTGATCATACAACCGTGTCGCGACGCCACATGCGATCTAGAGCATACCGTCAATCCAGTCCTATGCTTGATCCTGAACGATTCACTACGGTTCAGCGCGACTCGAGCACGGAACAGAAGCGGGGCATCGTGACGTCAATGCACGCTTCCCTAAACCTTTGTCACCGCATTACAGTCGATCAACGGTAATTTTGCTGCTCTGGCGAGATTAAAACCGTGCATACGAAACGCAGAAATTTACGCGAGCGTGATATGCAATGTGTTTATTTGTGTAATAATTACCACGGGCCGTATAAAACACCACAAAATGATTACACAGTATTTTCCGCAAATATCCTATCTTTATTAAATTACGTATTATATAAATATTAAATTACGCATTTAAATAACACGTAAAATGTAATATCTTTAAATTATCACGAGCAGAATGAATATAAGACGTATTTTTGTTGCAATTATGGAGTTTTTCGTATACGCGGGTGTAACAAAATTTATTGCAATGGCTGTCATGCGTCAATAATCGAGCCATTATTAGCAACGCGAAGCGAAAGATATTTGCGGATGACGTGATAATCAACTTATTTTAAAACTGCATCCACCTGTAATGTCAGAGATTAATTTTACATGAAAGAGAGATGATATTAACGTACGTCGACGTATAGTGTAATAATTTAAGTACATTGCTTGGTTTTTATGACAACCTCAAAAGTCGGCAACAATCGCGGACAGAAGCACTGCGCATATAGATTTTAGTGTGTGTGATTATTAAAATTATAAATTTGGAGAATAATTAATTACGTGCATCAAGACTCTTTTAATTAAACTGTTGGATGAAATTCAGCGGACTGAATCAAATTTGTTGCAATATTCTCACTTATCACGAGTGGTGTAATTAACTTTTTAATCTCTTTCTAGTTTCTTCTATTACAAAAATGATTGTCGTATGAATTATATCGTGGAATCAACTTTGTGGACACAAGTGGTATATATTTTTCAATTCTTCTGTGCAGTGGAGATCCACCAGAAGCATCTACCGCCGATATCAGGATCTACGACCATATCGGTACAAGGCCACCCCAAGTCCTCTCCACCCGCATTCCATCGCACAGAAACGGAATTTCCTTGGGGGTCGCGGGAGAAAATGAACAATGAGCGAAGCAAGAGGAACGTCAACCGGCAATTAAAGTATCTCAAAGAACGATAAGCCTTCTCCCGCTCCCCTCTCCCTTCTACAGGTCGCTGTTACTGTTCAAGGTGAGTCGCGATTTACCCGCCAGGAGATCGAATCTGGTTCTGCTCCTCTCGCTGTCCTCGTAGCCCTCGAGGTCGTCCTCGTAATCGTCGTAATCCTCGGGGACGGGGCGCCGGTCCCCGTCCTTGTCGCTGGAGTTTCGCGAGAGATTGTTGCCGAGCGGACCCCTCTGGGCGGCCTGTCGCACGCGGGCCTGATGATCATTACTAAAGAAGACCGACGGCGGCGGCGGCGTCGACAGCTGAGAGCCCTGAAGGCGACGCTGAAGATACCGGGCCAAGAGCGCCTGTACCGCGTCTCTCTCCGCCGTGCCTGGAAGACAGAAAGAGAGACTCGCTCTCGTGATCAGTCGACTACATCCTCCCGATCTTATCGTATCCCGCTCGGTCCTCGTATCCGCATTCTTATAATCTCATCCTCGCCCTCGTCTCGTCTCGCTCTCTCGCCGTCTATTTCTCTTCTCTTGCGATTTTATTTACTTATTTTTTTATCATGAATTTCTTTTTTCTTTTTCTTTCTCTTTGTCTCTCTCTCTCCTTCTCTGCGGAAAGAGCTCGAGGATCATCGGCGATCGAGGAATTCTTCTTCTTGCGTCATGTGCAAAATGCATCGCGTACGTATCCTCGTACAAGCGTAAGGATATGAGCGATCTACGCCCCGATGAGAAGCGGGTTGGGCAGTGGGTGTGATCCCTCGTATCCGTGTCAGAGTGGCAGAGAGATCGATAGCAGATTGACGTGGGTCTTTTCGTTAGTTCCGGGAGGAACGATCGCATCCGGGATGATCTCGGATATCCACAATTGGCGTAGAATAAAAATCGCTCTGGATCTCGCGGGAGAAGTTTATTCTAAGAGTCGCAAAAATTGTCAAAAGTCAACGCCGCTGAATCTCAAATCCTAAATTTCATTGTAGAAAATAAGAGCAATGACGTCAGGAATTCTTAGTCACTGAATGAAACAAGATTCGTCGATAATTTGCGTAAAAATGTACGTGCGAACGTAACCACGTTCACGTAACAATGATTTGAAATGTAAGATACACAAGAGGAGATATTCAAAATGACATGTAGAGAGATGAAAGCTGCGTTTGCCTTCAATTTCAACGTATATCGGTGAATGCAAACTCGGGCGGGCACGCTGATAATATGGAAACAACATACGGCGGAATACTCGAGTCCAGCAGGACACTTGATTAGAGTGGACCTGCCTGCATTTGATGTTGAAGAGCGCTTGCGAATCATCGTTCAGCATCAATGTGTGTGTGATTCCTGGCTGCATCGACGAGATGGAAGGATTCACAACTACTTGATGTCGCATTGCGTAAGACATACTCAACATGCAAGCGTCATCGATCGTGCATAGAAACGAAACGAGTTTAACTTCGTTAGCTTTTTAATTAAGTAAATCGTTCCTGCAAGTTTGCGACGTGTCTTTTGAGAATTTTAAATCAATACGATGAACATTTTATGTCAAGACTCGTTCAGCTCATCATTTTCCTTTGAGAAAAAGTTTTTAGAGTTTGGAATATACATGTGCTTCTAGTATAAATATTATACGGAGATGTTTTATATTTGTATTAAATATTATACGAGGAATAAATGATATTTGATAATTTAAGATTTGTTTCAGAATATAAAAACCGGTTATGCAAGTTAAAATTATAAGATGATTTTAAGTATTAAAGAAGATTTAATTATTATATATATTCTAGCAGCTTTTAAATTAAAGTTAGAAATTACTGCATATTACGCACATATTATGAAGACCAGCAAGTTACTAAATAAATTCCCATATGCCAAGTAAATTCTGCCAAAAGAGTTAAAGATAAACGTAGGAACGAATGATTAACGGCGCGGTAGACTGGACAAAGTCGCGGGAGTAGTTGAGGATTTGTGGCAGCGAGAAATCCAATTTTCGGCAAAGTCCAGAACCGAGAACGAGCACAATTATATCGATCTCTTCCTGCAAACTCGTTCGCTAGCGTGGCCGTCACGTAATTGCAGTGGATTAATCCTATCGCGCGGATTTCATCGATTCCTCCCATGCTTTTTTACCACAATCCTTCTTGCTGGGCGGAGACAGCCATCAGATTGTTATTCTGGACAGCGGCTTCGTGTAATTAAATTGCACAGGCGAGCGCTGATCCTATTATGAAAAAGCACCTAAGCAAAACGGCGTGAAACGAGCAACGCGCGCGCTCTGTTTTCTCGTTATATTTCGCGCGCGAGCTGGGAAATGCACGCTCGGCTTGATCGCAAAGGATCAACCTTCCGACACAGAGTTGATGCCCTGGTAAGGATTTTCAGAAGAGAGAGACAGAAGCGAGAGAGAAAGAGTGAGAGAGAGAACTACTGCCGGGATCTTTTTGCTTCGCGGATCTTGTTAGCCTTGCTTTAGCGCGCAAGCTAATTCGACGAGCATGCTTTAAAAACATTGATCATTTATTTTCGTATATGCATGCTACTGATATTTATATTTATCGAGCAATTAATAATATTATTTTTTAATCTGAGAGTATGTAATATTCAATCCGAAATGACGGAAATTTGACGGAATATTGCAATGAATGATCTGCATTGATGCGAAACGCATCGTATATTTTTATTTGAAAGTCGTATGATTTTATGTGAAATGAATTGCGATGTTAATTTAAATGGTATTGATAGATTATATAGAAAGAGCTGTTAAAAATACTGATCGAGTGCTTGGAAAAAGCGTTTGAAAAACATCGAACACAACCAAACACATACGATAATAACGTATCGTCCCGAATTTTCCGTATTCAGTTTGATGTAAAAACCAAACATGCGATCAAAGCTAATATTTGGCGCGTGTAACGACAATTAGGAAAATTCTCGTACGTGTTTCCGCAAGACAACACATAACGCGTTGTTCGATATCGGAAAAATAATAGAATGTCACGTTTCAAAATGTTCCTGCCGCTATCGTTTCCATTTATTTTCAACGGAAAAAGGTCTGCAAGTAATCGTGCCTACGGTCTAAAAAATATTTTGCCAAATAAATTTTGTTCTTTATTGCAGAGAAGTTATTTCGCGAAGCTATTGGATCTTTATGATGCAGCCAACTACGCGTCCGAAAAATCAATCATCGAAATTGCGAAAATGATTGAAATCTCGTAAATCGTAGTTTCTCAACAACGAATCCGATCGAGAGGTTGGAGCAAGTGAATCGTGAAATAGAACTGAAAGGCGTAAAGAGCGTCATCGGGCGATTGGTTGCGCGGGATAGATGCTCTCACGGGAGAAAAATTCTTCGCGCATTTGTAAGAAAAAGCACGAGAAAGATCGCGGAAAAGCGCGGGTCATGCCACGCAATAAATCGGGAGGATTTCCTCGCGGATGCAACGCGAGATTCGCTCTAAGAAGAACTTAGCGGTCTCCTCGAGCGAAGATGCAAATCCGCGAAAAACCACCATTGGCGTACGGATTTCTTCGTGAACCGGAATCCAAAATGTCCTCTCAGACACAGAACAGATTTCATGCGGAACCGCAGAGGATAGGTATCAAAGAATTCGCAAAGGAGACGATCGAACGAGAAATTTTGGCCGGTTTGTAAGAAACAAGCAAAACATTTCCAAGAGAAGGTGCATCTTCTCATCTTATTTAAAGGAATTTATTTCGGACAAGAATAAAGCGACACGAAGTGCGCGTTGCCAGGAAATGCGAAATATTTTCTTCGGAAGAAAATTATCTCAGCTGAGTACCCGCAGCGTCGCCAAAGACCCGCTCAGAAAGAAAAATTCAGGATATTCCCCCGAACCGAAGTACAAAGAAAGCAAAAGAATTTGGGAATTGTCTAGCCAAGTTTGACAGATTAGATAAGGTTGGACGGTAACGTTGCATGATTCGGTTATTGGATTCCTTTCAAAAAAGTAAATGTACGTAAGTGAGTGATTATATTTGGAA
The DNA here is from genome assembly GCF_003672135.1 of Ooceraea biroi. Taxonomy (NCBI): domain Eukaryota; kingdom Metazoa; phylum Arthropoda; class Insecta; order Hymenoptera; family Formicidae; genus Ooceraea; species Ooceraea biroi. The sequence continues at coordinate 9,547,793 of NC_039506.1, forward strand.
TTTATTTCTCTTAAGAGTTTCTTTAATACATTTTTATATAAATTTTTGTCATATAAGAATATTACATGTTTAAAGCATATTAATATATAACGATTCTTTAGCAAGCATGAAGAAAATATGTTTCTATTACATTAATCAGATTTTATATTAATCAACAAATAATTCGTCTCGATAATTATAGTTCTGCTTCTTGTTGTGCATACATTTAATTAACAAATTATATTAAAAATTTGTATCATTGACAGTTATAATAATTCCCTTTTCTCATCAAAATGGATATTAATCTTTGTCAGAGACTCAATGAAATCTCTAGAAATCAACTCCAAAGGAATCAACATGTCAAAATTCAAGATCAAATGCACGGAAACGCAATCGAGAAAAGATTACAAAGTCCGAGTGGAAGTCTTTCTAAAATTGCTGGACAGTGAATCTAGCAGGAACTCGCGCGCGTCTAGGAACTCCTACGATCAGAATCCCAATTCGGCCGGAAAATTCGACGGAAAACGTTCCGCTTTCCAAGGTCAGTATTCCGCTCGAGCGAATTGTCGACTCGTCGTCATCATCTTTCTCTCTCTTCCTTTCTCTCTCTCTCTCTTTCTTGATATCTCGATGTCCGAAGAAATCGTTACGGCCGACAGCCGGAGAAACGCGAGTGTCACTAGAAGTGATTTAAGCTTTACACTACCGAGAGCTCGAGAGAGAGAGAAGCCACGCGTTAAAATGGAATGCAGGCTATAATATCCGGCGCGCCCGAACTGATTTGCAAGTTTCACGTCCGTCGTCCAGGTCCAGGCCGTCGTGGCGCGCACAGAAACCTCAGGCTCCTTCTGCAATTCATCTTGTCCCAGCTTCATAATTCAATGACTTTCGGAAGTACGTTTCCTCCGAATTATTTCCTCGATGGGCCACCTGAATGTTTTATGTGATTTTAAGACAGCCGCGCTACCGTAACTGGCGATAGCACGCGATGCGCTTTTACCGTAATTGGATCTAAATTCTGGAACAGATGAGCGGAGTCTAATAAAAGCTCCGCCGCTCGAGCACGAGCTATTATTGTGTCGGAATCAATGTTATCCTATTATAGCGAGTTATAAGGATGGTATTGAAGAACGCCAGCGATACGAAATAATTTACCGCGCGCGACGATAACACCACTGCAACGATATGAAAAGGAAGACGAACAAAATAGAAAGATATTCGTAGATAGAAAATTATAAATACGAGTTGAAAATATTTAATATTTCGCAGTAAATAGTAAAATTACCCAATAATATTGTCCACAAACAACATACACACACATATGTGGAATGGAGACATGTATTATAAGCGTAAATAAAATATAGAGATACATATGTAAAATTTGAAATAATTTATTTTAAATTAAATGTAGCATTTGCATATCCGTTGTCACTAATTTCTTTTTCTATATGACATAGTTCAATAAAGATGGAACGTGTGCGCTTTGCTTTAAATTTGCTTGGATGGCAACTGGAAAAAGCAGCACGGGCGGTTCGTACTGCTTGACTTGCAAAGAGGAAAATCAAGCCGTTCGATTACCTGTTCCAACGAGGCGCATTCATATGAATTTCGTTTCAATCGTCAATGTGGACTTCAACTCTATCGAGTACGAAATCTCTCGCCTTAAAATATCGTAAATTTTACGGGAGAGATATGGACCAAGCGATAGAGATGTTCGTAACGTGCACATATTTAATATCCTATTACATACACGTTACGATAATTAATATGCACGTAAGTATCTGCATAATCTACAGAACAAAGTCTATATCTGGTGATACACTTATTGTGAAAATATTGAAATGAAAATAAAACATCATGCTCAATTTCACAATTTACTCTTCAACCGGAGTTTAACTCGTTAATGAAGAATTCATACTTCGTCCGATGTCCGATGTATGACGTTCAATAAGAGAGTTCGTTTTCTAGAGATTCTACACGTGACGTATTGTGAATTCTCCATTAACGAGGTAAACTCCGGTTAAAGTAAGTTGTGGAACTGGGCCTAAAAAAAAATGCACACAGATATTTCTTTATTACAATCGATGATACCGATACTCTACACCTTTGTGCAAAATGGTGCAGGTGCTCGTCAAAGAAGACGCGGCGTTTTCGCGGATTTCCTCCAATGATATGGATGCGATGCGATGGATTCAAATGCAATCGCTGAGACCGGCTGAAACGGGCCATTTGCTTTGAAAATGAGCGGAGGAGTCGACAAACGCTGATGGCAATGTTTGGATGTGTACTTTTGGGAGGTTTTCCCCGCGAGAAAAGCACAGTGTTTCGAGATTTATACGGCGTAAATAGCGAAAGATCCTGTGTAAACGCTGGCGTTTCGTATATACGTGAGTTCCTGTACGTGACAAGTGCCTTAAGTAATGGTAAACAGTGGCGGCGCATCGTACACGGGAGTTCGGCTTCGAGGCACGTTCTCACCGTCAATACAGCGACGCTGCTCATAAATGTCTTTCTAAATCTTCCGCGCGAAAGAACCGGGAAGCTAATCCTCCCGTGTTGGCCGGGATGTAGTGCAATGTAACGAGATACAACGGGAGAGTTACGTGGCAATTAAGTCTCGCGCATTGACTCGAAAGCTATCTAAATACATGTAACACATTTGAGCCCTTTATCATGCATAATCCTCTGTTTATAATATTTCATCCTGAAAAACATTCAATTAATTATTTATTACATAAATGTAGAAGAGCTAAAAGTGTAAAATGAGAAGCGTAAGAAGGATTTAAGGATTTGTCCTTTTGTTTCAAAGATTTATTTAAGCAAAGGAGGCAGAGAAAGATGTCCTCGCTTTTCTTCAAAAATTCTTTTAGCGAATGTTACTTTTAGTTATGCTCGTTGTAATGTTTGGCGAAGAAGATTGCGCATCACGGGTCCTCTACCGTAAAGACCGGTGTAAGCATAACTGCTAAAACGGAAAGTCCGCCAATATATCAGCGCGATGGTGCTTCCGAGAGAAAGTGTCTGTCTGCCGCTAGTGCGACCATTCTTCTGATATACCGCCCCCATTTCGCAGTTTGACGGGAAAGAAGCGGTAGAGTGGCTCGAATGCGACTGACAATAATTTGTCAACTCGGCCACTCACGACTTCTTACGTCGTTCCTTTGGACAAAGAGAATTCCGTCGGAAGAGCGGAGATTTCCCGTCTGAATTTCTTGCCGGTCGCGTTTCCACGCGACGACACGAGATTTCATAATTGCGCGAGTGCATTACAGGAGTGTCCCAGGCTTCCTGAAATTGCACGATACTCCGAGAACTCGGCGAAAAATCCAGGCGAGATGCATCGAGAGCCTTCATGAGCTATTTCGGCGCAAAGTGCATTTGGCAAAGAGCAATAATCGGGATGGCCGTTCGCTTGTATTATCGTAAATTTATTGAACGTGCGTTTTTATTGTCATTATTTTTTATTTGTGCATTAAATCTTCTAACTTTATTGCAGCGCTTTCTTTATGCTTCTACAGAAAAGAAAATTTAAAATTGTATGTCTTGCGTTAATAAAATTGAACGAAAACTTTTTGAAGAAAGCATTTAGAGATCGATTTTATAATTTTTGAATTTCTTCTTACTGCTTTGCACTATTATACATTAATCCAAATCGCATAATTTCGATTTCTTTTATAACACTTTATCAAGAGTGAGAGGGGGAAAGAGAGAGGGGAGGGGGAGAGAGAGAGAGAGAGAGAGAGAGAGTAACTGACATTTGTATAAAGATAAAAATTATATTATAGATGGTTCTATTAAATTGATTGCCTTGCGCTGGATACCTTCTCGAGACTCGATATTGTTACGTAATGCGGCTTTCGATAGACGCAACCATTCGAACACGAACGAATAGCGTTTCCTAATTGGCAGCTTTTTTTCCGCAGTAATTGGGAGCTGTCGGGGAGCTTCTCCGCGAAGAGACCTCGAATGGGAAAGATGTGAATTGGAAGATAGAGAGAGAACCATCGGCAATAAAATGGAAAATATTTTTGCGAGAAATGGAATCAGCAGACTGAACCATATGAAACATACATATGTTATAAATTATTCTTGTGACGCGTAATAATTTAAATCATGTCTGACAGATCAACTCACGTATCATTGAAAAAGTTTTTTTAAAAATCCAATCATCGACATTTCATTTTTGCGGATTAAGGTATACTTTGACGTATGCTGATTTCATTACTGTGTACGAAATATTGGTTACTACCTTTAAACAAGTGGCATTTATAATAATTATGATAAATCAATGTATAATAAATAAACGTAATTGTGTCGCGTTTATTTTTGTAAATAATTCTCATTTGTTGTAACGCAGGAAATATTTTTTCTATTCGTATAAATAAATCTCTCGGTTGCACGTTTGAATGTACACGATCGAATAAAACATGCATCACCCGACGACGTTTCATGATTTCAGAAATATCCGTGTCCATAAAACCCCCATGAAACATTAATGGTGATCGTGGCGTCCGCCGAGCGATTTATTCATGCGAGACGTCGATGTGCACCGAGCACATCAAATGTTTAGTCTCCAATAAAAATTCAATTTTCAATCTTCTAACGCGTTGCCTTAGCTATGCGGCAGAGAAGCGGCAGTCCAACGGTCGCCAAAGTTTGCAACCCCGCGGCAAATTACACCACCGTTCGCAGTGTAAATGTTTGAACTACTGCGGCTGCTGCTGCGCCACGCATATGCGCTCCATGCGATGTAAGACATTGTTCTAATGGTCTCGAAATTTGAACAGAAAGTTACGACAGTCTCGCAGAGATCCCTTGAAAGCTACGCGAGATAAAGCTCGTGTCGCCGGAAGCGCCGTGCGATTATCGACAGTCCCTTGAATGCTTATAATTATTACACGGTTCAGCATCGCATTATAGCATCGCTCAAGTGAAGTGGCATAATTAAGAAAAGAGTGATATGACATTTATGCAAGCTTTTTACATTTATATTTAAAGCTATTGAACGAGTAAACCGTCGGCAGTTTGTTTACGTTCATTTTCTATTCTCTTTAAGGTTCAACTCGAGACATGCGTGAGCGTCATTGAATTAATTTTTTATTATAAGAGATGTCTATGTACAGCACAGTAAACTAGCGATAAAGCATTAAAGAATTGCTGGCAATTACTTATTTACAGAAAATTTACGGCTGTATTTGCCGTGCATCAATCTGCTCTCTAATTAATTAACGTAACATGACGTGGAGCTCATCAATATGGCACAATAGAGAAACGACGAAAGTAGTGTCGAACATTTGGACAAAGTTACGAAAGTTCGCTTAGAACTTTGCGAAGAGATGAGCATCACGGGCAACTTTGTGGCTCCAAATTACCTAAAATACGAAGTACTTCCCGAGACTGTGTAGCTTCCTGTATAATCTACGTCATTCATGTAATGTAGCGTCACATTATGCGCGAAATACGTTATACTATGTAGGATGCAACTGTTACCGTCACGGAGTACTTCAAAGGACCGCTTGCCAGTACCATCTGATTGCAATTTAAACGTTATTACGCTACGGTGCAAGATACGTACACATATTCAAAGCTTTTAATAGTTTTTAAAATTCTATATCTGATTCTTATCTGAATAAACTCTAAAATTTTCGCACGATCGTGTCATATATCATTTTCGAAATAAATCATTGTATGTTTGATTTAAATATTATCTATCGGTATTTCAAGTATCGTTTAAATATCTTCACATTCTAATTTTATACCTTGAATTATGGTCCATTAGTAGTATAAAATAATTGTCCACGATTTTGCCAAATGATATTTTAGAAATAAATCAGTGTATATTGGACGTAAGTATTATTTATCATTATTTCAAGTACTTTCACGTTTCAATTTTGTATCCTGATTTGCGTTTTTATTTATCGTGCAAAGATCCTTCGCGTCACAATCCTAAAATGCTCTAATGGAGCGGAAACTTCCGTGTGGCTTCTATACAGTGTATGTGCTACGCTTCGTGCATACTACTGCAACATTTATGTTGCGAACGAAAGCACAACGTAGCACGGACCACAAGAATCGTATTGGAGGTCACGAGGGGGAGGCGCACGTTCGTCCGATCGTTTCGGGAAAATCAGCGAACTTTCCCCCAATCCTGCCGACGCAATTATCCGAAGTTCCGGTTTCCGATCGGCCCGTTCTCGTCCCGGATATTTCGTAGGTTAAACTTTTCCGCGTAGAACGAGCCCGGTGACCTCCTTCCGTTCTTATTGCCCACATCGCGAATTGACGGTGCACGGCGCAAGTTTGTAAAAGTTTCATTTAAATCGGCAAGTGCGCTCAAATAAACCCCCTCCGATCGTCCCCGATGCGGGATTGCCTCGCGAGATTCGATCCGCTGCCGGAAATTGTCTGTTTTCTGCGTGCCATGCAATTTCGATATCACGTTATGAATAATGAGCTCCATTTGCCTCTTCCTCGTTCAACTCTATATTATTATTAGAATATTATCAGAATATTATCAGAACGGAAATAAAGAGAAATAGCACTGGGCTATATTGTTAATTTCATCAACAAAAATTTGTTATTAATTATGAGCGTCTTTTAATACTCTCGGTTGTAGCCTACTTGTGTAACGCATCTTTTATATCGTTTATTTCTCATATTGTTGATACAGTAACGCAAAGTAGAAGATTACAAATTTGCAAATCGCGGTTTTATGTTGAAGATATAGGAGTACTCCGAAAGTGTGAGTAGCTTCATCCGGCCGGCAGGCAACACAGAGCAAATACGGGTGTTCAGCAACGAAAGCGTTTAGCTCGTAGAAGCATAAAATCATCGAGGTATCGCGACTACGCAATATTCGCATACAATGCAGCGAGCGCTCGGATCGGGCAGACAATAGTCGTTTTTTCGTTCGAATGGGAACAAGGCTGAAGGGACGAGCGCACGTGTACGTACGCAGTGCGTGCTGTAATATAAATCATACCTCGAAATAGATTCGAACAGCCTATCGTCGTGGATTGCGATGTCGGTACGCCGTAAATGCCTGAGCACACAAATCCGATTTGCGTGGAAATCTTATCAAAACGCATTGCGTTAAGCTCTTTCATTAGTTCTCTTATAATTTCATGCTATTTCATTTCTGTATTAGATCTACTTATAACAATAATAATAACCATGAAGATTATTAACGTAAGAAATAATCTCTATAGTCGCCATCCGTGAAATGGATACACTAAATAGACTAAATATAAGTTATAATATTAAGTTAAATATTAATCTTGTTGCTGATAAATGTCGCGGATATTTTTTATAAGTGTTCGATACATGAACTCATCCACTCAATTATTTCCAATCGCACTACGCTGCATAGAATCTTTTATTATTTTCCCGTACAGTAAAATGAAATCATTGACTTTATTTCATTGTTATTGCGCGTACCAAGTGACTACCATTTGTTGGTGGTGATTTCCCGGATGACCAAACGAAAAGTTCAATCGATGAGCACAACAATGTGATAAAATGGCGATCAGTACGCGCAATGCGCCAGCAATCATTGCGTTTGCGATTTGCTCGCTAAACGAATTTGGAAAGAGAACATGCACGAGTGTTGTCCAACGTTGCTCACGTTAAATACATCGGTTTAATTATCAATTAAGCGCTGTAAACGAAGCTCGGTATGTACGAATGTTGCTGTTCTGCGATCGAACTCGTTTATTCGGGTATACACATAAATTACCGGCGGCATCGCGGATCATTGTTACGATTGTAAAATTCTATCACTTTTATTACGTCATTATCAGGTTTATTACCGGGCACTATAATACACGATTACCGTCATATCGTCGTAGCGTGCTGGCAGAATGAAAATTCCGATTTTCATTAAGTGTCACCGGTTTCAATTAAAATAGGATTTTCAATTTCCAGCGGAATATCAATTAGGAACCAATTTTCCAACGACGAGGTCCTACTCCCGCCTAGCTGGAGGAAAGCCCTGATTTCGATTCCGCTTTAATTACATCTGCCCAACACTGATTGCCTATTATATGCTTCTAGACGAGTCTAACAAGCTCTTCCTGTCTCTCACTCTCTTTTTCTCTCTCTCTCCCTCTCTCGCTACGTGAAGAAAGCTTTTTTAGCTGCAACATCCTCGATCTCCAATCACTGCACGTATTCAACGGCGCTACATTTTTCACAATATCTTGCACGATTTGATAAATCACAGGGCATATCCACAAGCGTTACTAATTCCAATGTAATTCGATTGAGCTCAGCTTAGCAATCAAAGTTAAAAGACTAGACGCTAATAAGACCATTTTTCGCTGAGATAATACAATTACAGTTTATCAAAGTTTAATTTAAAAGAGCTTGAAAGATCAATTTCTTCTCAGGTTAAAATTATTTATTCACTTTCTTTTTTAGAGGAAAGAACATCTTCGATGAGAGAAAGTCTGGAAGTATAAGATACATCTTATACTATTATAAGACGTTCTTTCTGTAAAATTAGTAAGAGTAGTTTTTATTTTAAATCGTTAATTTAGGAGCAAGCTTCACCAGCTTACTCAGCAGATTCCCATAATTCAGATGAATAAAATAAAATCGCCCGCATACGATTTTCTTTCGGATGTAACAGGTACGAGAGAGAAACCGGGGATTTCCCGGGGATTTTTCGCGGCGGAAATATTCATTCCGGAATCTCTCGCGCACGAGAGATCCTCACTTAATTCGATCCTTTAACCACTCTCTCCATCTTATTCGACGGGATCGGTGACGTCGAATCTCTCTTGTATCGCGGCTGGATTCTTGACTCCAATCTGCTCCCAATCTGCTCCCAATCTCGCGGAACATCGTTCGCCAGGGTTCGTTCGAATTCCAAAGCCCCCCTGATTCCGTTGCGTTTGAGTTTATCGAGCGGACGAAGTCTCTGTGTACTCTCCGTGTTCGCTTTGCGATCGCTCGAGCCGCAAAAATTTTATGTGGAAACTACGGGAACTACCTGCGAGACACGGAACTCCGGCCTCTGTAATGGCCCATTTTGAAGATGAACTTCGCAGCTCGTGAGCGAGAAGCGGACACGAGCGAGAATCGATCGCGTCTCATTCCGATATCTCGCGAATAGTGTTCGAGTTTTACGTGTTTTTAATTATTATATTTAATGCATTTTTATTTGCTAATACGAGATTCAGATTGTCGAACTAAAATTTGTAAAAATTAATTCGAGATATTAAATAATGGAATAATAAATTTATATAATATGGATAATAAATTTATCAAGATACAATGCTAAAAGAAATTGAGCTTAAGCTTTCTTTGCGATTTATAACTCTCATTTCATTTTGCATGATTATGTCACGATTATGATTATGTCAAAGCTAATCATATGTAATTTTTTTCTTCTTTATCTTTCTTTTGTGTAAATCGCTGAATATGTTTTGATATATTTAAATACGTATTGCAAAATGTCATTATATATAATTTTGTTATCATTTTACAAGTGAATGAATTTAATAAATTCTTATACAATATTACAGCTATCATGGGCTACAAAGATTTGTAAAAAATTACACCGCAATCAGACCTTCCTTTCGCCGTGTTCTCTCGTTCGCAGATATAAACTGCAAAGGGGACATAGGAGAGAAGGGCATGTTGTAATCCTTATCGGTGAAGGGCGACACGTGGATCTAATTAAGTTCGTGTCTGTTCTAAGGATTTAATCCCGTGGAAAACCGTTCCCGTGTGCACCGACAAGAGAAAACGTTAAGACTCTGCATCTTTCGCAATTCCGTGAAACCGCTCCCGGACAAATTGGAGATCCTCGAAGAAAAGGCGAAGTAGAGATATAGATTTAATTTTCTGCCGTTGCTGTCGCAGTAAACGGCAAATTTTCTCGTCGCAAAGTGCACGAAGATGCGATTACATGTCGTAAAACATGGCTGAGGTTTTCAGTAAAACAGCATTCGTGTGAGTTTCAAATTATCTTTTGCAAGATGTGAGGAAACGTGAATAGTGACAAGAAGCAAGTAATTAGACAAATCGGAAAGATAATTTCATATTTTGCGGAATTTTAATGAAAAAAGAATAAGGGCATAATTAATTACGAAGGAGCAAATTCTTATCGGGAACGGGCGACCGCTAATTACCAGCAGCTTATTTCACTTAATTATCGTAGAGCTAACAAAAATCGTTTCGACGGTTAATGCAATGGCGCCATATAAAGTGTTTTATAACTGCAACACTCATAAAAAGGGAGAAAACGGACAATGAAAAAGTACAAAAATGTATTAATTAATTATTAAGTATTAACGACTCAATGCGTTATATTTTTGCGAATTTCACGAATCCAGTCAAAATCTATCACAATAATTGAATATAATAGGACATAACAATAATAGAAAACTATTTTACTAAATTTTCAAGCGGTTGTCATATCATTTTTGGCATTTTGATATCTTCTTTAGCTTTCATTATACGTACATATGACACGTTACAATAAAAACAATTTTTATGGGAAGACAAATTAATTTTGCGGAATTGAAAAAACAGTCGGGTAGTAGATTAATTTATAACGTTACTAAAGCGAAATTGTTTCCCGAGTAATTAGTCTCCCAACAGGCGCGTCATTTTAATTCTGACGTCGCGGACCGCGACTGAAACACGAAAATGCCACTTACTGCTCGTTGATGAGTCGCTGAATGGGGAACCAAAAAGTAATTACGATGCATGCATGAATTTTGCAAATTTAATATCCGCTCAACGCTGGTTCAAGCGCGACATGTTATTTTTCGATGACGCGCATTCGCCGTATAATTGCTTCTCCGCGATTAACCGCTTAATTTATCGCGACGACGGGTTAAATGTTCGAACCGAAACAGTCATCCCGATGATAGTTAAACGGATGGGTATGCTTGAGCTCAAGCAGAGATAAATTTATCGAGCACTTAGTGTCTATGTCATTTCTTGGAACATGTGGGATCATCCATCATCGCAATCAGACAATCGTAAATTAGGATTTGTTTTCACAATTAAAACGATTTGTTAAGATCAAAGTAAGATGGCTTGCTGATCTATAGCATGTGATACATGCATTTGTTCAGATAACTACGCGATGTAGCTATCTTAATCAAATCTCCTCGAATAATTTCTTTGAGAGCATTTCTTATTTAAGAAAACAAATTCTGTTAAGTATTTTTAATATTATTTCAATAATCTCGTACATATATTAATAAAGGCGTTTCTTGCGATTAAAGATCTCATGATATATGTGTAATACATACAGGGTGTTTCCTAAGTAAGTAGACAAACTTAAGGAGGATATTCCTTGGCTTATTTTAAGAAGAAAAGGTCATATAAACATATGTCCTAAACTGCTTTGTTTTCCAAAAAAAAGTACATCACTGTTTTCGTTCACTTTTCGTTTATTATAGAACAGTTTGTGTTATTGCAAATGAAACAAATGAAAAACAATAGTAACCAAAAAGAAAAATTATAACGAAAAAGAAAATAGTAACTAAAAAGAAAAATAATAACATCACAGTAACTGCTGAAAATGTCCACCTGCAGCCATGATACACGCCTCAACTCTCCTTTCCATTGATTAACGTACACGCTCAAAAATACCTGGAGTGTTACGTATTCTTTCACATCCATCTATTATGCGATTTCTGAGATCTGTTGAAATTTGTTGACTCGTACTGCAAAAGCACGCTATCCGAAAAGTGAACGAAAACAGTGATGTACTTTTTTTGGAAAACAAAGCAGTTTAGGACATATGTTTATATGACCTTTTCTTCTTAAAATAAGCCAAGGAATATCCTTCTTAAGTTTGTCTACTTACTTAGGAAACACCCTGTATATCTTAGAGAATGCTTAGTATTAAAATTCTTGAAACTGACGTTTAAAAAACGTTACTCGTGATACTGAAATAACTAGACAGTAACAATTTTACTGAGGACACTCACTTATATTCTTATCCCTGTATTGCGGCCGTGCATCACCAATGAAGCAGACAAGCAGCACCCACACTGCAAACCAACACGTCCCCATTTCGACCTGAAATAAGAAGAGATATCCAGAATGAACTTAATTAAGAATTCAGTGGTGCAGCGCAACATACTATGCAGTTTTCTTTATGACTGCAATGTTACCGTAATCTTGCACAATATTTCACTTTTGAGCAAGGCCATTATGACGATGCAGCGATGACGTAACTTGAGAAATTGCTTAAATATTTTAACGATGCAAATTTATTTATACATAAAACCAACGAGCAATTTCGGTTAATAGCATATATAATTAAAGTAAAATTGTCGAAAGTTCATGGAAAAACCAGTCTTTCCAAGGACCAACGAAACATCCTTGAAATTTCTGCTTTAAATTTCAGTTATAGCAGGATGAAACATTTGCACCAGGATCGATATAACGTAGATTTAGCCACAATAAATTCTGGCCGCTTTTGCTCGCGCGGAAGGAGCGTCGTCGTTTCCTTACGAAAACTTATCGTTTCCCCGTTGCATCCCTCGCGATCCATTATCGTACTTGTTGGACGAAAGTCACCGCCCACAAAAGAACAAGTGTTTTAATTTATAAAAGTTCTGGATTTATGTCTGTCGCGTAAATCTTTTATGGCCTAAAACTTTCGGAAGACGAAATGTCTTCGATATTATTATAGATTGCCATGTAATTGTTTCATTGCTCTGAATTCTTCTAAGTGTATAGCTTTTACAAGTCCATTTGAGAACTCATCCAGCTGAGTGTAATATCTATTTTGCACAGAGGTAAATATATTCGCTCGCGATGCGGTTCGACAGGAGAGGAGATCAATAACCACGTTCGCACATTTCTATCACTGTGTCGGATCATCGACTCACCTCGTAATCGCTGAGCGGATAATGCCGCTCGTCGAACCGTCGAGACTGGAGACGATCCTTTGTGGCAATCGCGCGGATAATCGAAAACCGAGACAGACGTAGAGCGTACGACCCGCGGGGGTGGCAATGGGGCGTGATCGTGAATATTTCCAGGTTTCCGGCGCGCGCCGGAGATGTTATAAAATATTTCTTTGAAGATTTCGATTCCACGTCGATATCTCCATTCGGCAAGCGTTTCCGTTCGCGGCACGTATCCTCCATGGATCTTTATGTCAGTTTCCACGCGATATTATTCGCGAGCGAGACAAGCACGAGGAATTGCAAGGGGATGAGGAAAGATAACTCCGGGACGACGGCCGTTTTATCCGCGAAATTAACGGGATTTCGTTGTCATAACGCTGCCATCGACTTCCGCGCGCACTTTTATCGTCACTTTCTAAGGAATATATTCGAAAACGTTTTCATCTCGTTTCGCGACGTCAAACCCGAGGGAACGTCGATCGTTTCTAGGTTGTTGAAATCTCTAGGCAGATCGCTGGAGCGAAGAACCATAAAAAAATACCTGCTGACGTTAACGACCGTGTTGAATTTATCGCAAATTTGTTTATGCATTTCGACTCGTGATTTTTATTACACATGGAGAACGCGCATTTGCTGCATTACATTTCATAAAATCCCTGGAAATGATGATGAATAACTGGATGCCGCGTCACGCTTCCCGATAAGCTGTTCCTGTTAGATTTTAATGCTACTTATGAATAAGCAGAGTGAGAAGATTTGATCCACTGAAGTTAGAGTTAAACAATATTGATGCAGTGCATCAAGTGTTACGAGTTAACTAAGTACCTCAAAGCGCTTTTAGAGAGCATACTGAGAGGATAATATCCTGAGAGGATATTCTAATAATTATTTGGTGTCTTTTTGTGCAAACTAAACGCATTTTTGAATAATTAAAAGTATTAATACTGCGATAATGTAAGTGACAAATAATTTATAGAAACATATAGCGCTGATTAATATGTAACTATGATCAATATATGATAATTAAATATATATGCGTCGTGATAGCATTTTGAGAGAACATTTTAATTCGGCATAGCAATAAATAAAATGCAATCACTAGTTCTCTCACTTCATTCAATAGCAGAAAATTCACATATTCATCAAGATCAACAAAGATTGTCGAGGAATAGGATATTGTTAAACATTTTTCGAAACCATTTTCGCATTTTTACCGCGGTCCACTCACATGCATTTCGTGAACGAGGGCGAGCCTGAGCGCGTCCAAAGGATAGACGTCTCCTTTCCTGCAGTGGCTAGTACATATCCCTTCTGAAGGGATATATCCGTCGGAGGAGTTGGCCCTTCCGGGGAAATCCCTAGACGAGCAGCGTACGAGTTCCTATTCTCCTCACCCCCGAAAGGAAAACATCGTCTAGGAGGGTGCAGATCTCCTCCTCTCGACCCCCCTAGGATCATCTCACACGGCCGAGAGTGCACAGACACACGCGAGCTCGCGTGCTCACGTACACGCGTTTACACGCGCTCACATGCGAGCACTTCTTCGAGGATTCTTCGAGCCTTCATCGATCACTATATACCTGCCGGGGTCAACTTCGGCGCGTATCTCGTTTCATGGTTAGCCGGCTCGAAAATATTCCCTATCCCTTTTCATCACGCGAGCGTAAAAGGGCGACTTTAGTGCGGCTGCCCGGGGAACGCGAAATTTAGAACCCGTTCTTCGGAGGTAAATAAAACGTATCCGGGTCGTCGGATCCTCGAATTCATGAGTCCCCGGATTTGCCAATCCCAGGATTACCCTTCTCAGCCCTCCTTTCATCCTTCTTTCGGTCCTTTGATAAGATACGATACGTGTGAATCATTTTTGTCATATGCAGCTTCCATGGAAGCGGATACGTTAATGCTTTAATCGCTCAAGGCTATTTACGTTCTATGCAAATTTAATCTAAATGCAACAGATCAATTCTACATTTAATACTAATGTAATATGAAGATCTTGTAATCAACGATATCATAAACTGGAATTAGATAACTATTTGAATAACGTATTTAATTTTAAAAAGCTGGTTAAAGTTTGAAACGTTCCTGGAGCGATTTTTTGAAAATGCATAAAATTAACAAAACACATTAAATATATGTAAAATTATATAGTATAATACAGTATAGGGCATAATAATCTGATACACCCTGCGGAAGACACCCTTTTACCCGAAAAACCACCCCCGAAATCTCTTAATAAATTCCCCTTTCAAAAGAGTATTTTAACATGTTAATGCTCTTTGTTTGAGTGCTTAAGCACATCTTTAGTATTTGCCCGAATTGAAAGTGACGTAATTCTAGAACTTGGATATCAAATAGAGTGTAAATATTTAAAAGTACTCAGTATATTTATGTATAATGGAATGTAATATAAAGAATAAAAATATAATATACGAGATGAGCATTTTCTATATGCATAAAATATAAAATTGATAATATATGATGAAAATAAAAACTTGCGTACATATAACAGAGTTAAAAACATTACAATCACTATATTGAAATTAAAATTCTAGTATTGAATATTTCAGTCTCGTTTCAAACATTGTAAAACTGATTAGAAGTTTTTTGAAAATATAAGAAAACTTACTAATATAATTACAGATATGATCCATACATATACATCAAAAATTGACAGAAGAACTTTTCAAAATCAATTTTTAAAGTCAGATGCGAAAAGAAGAAGACAGAAAGTTCCGAAGATTTCAATTGAAGTTTCACGATCGTAATACCTTAGAGTTCCAAGTAACGTTACTCACCACCGCGAGAGATCCCAAGACAGTGTATCAATTTCAAAGTTCTAATTTCAATATGCAGTATATTTGCATTGCTAATGTTGCATGCTGTTAACCTCGTTTGTGGCTTTTATTTATTATATTATTTTATTCATTGAGTATAAAAGTCTTTATAATGTTAAAGATATATCGATTCTTCCAACTTGAAAATAAAGAAAGCTTACAGAAAATGTCAAAAAATAATTCTCCTTATTAAATAGTATTATTTAGAAATATATACATTCTTGATAGACAACATAAAACAATTATTTGATTGAAGAAGTATGATTTTAATCCCTAATGTTACATACACATAATAAAAAATATTCAAACTCAACTATAGGGCAATTAAAGATTCACTAGAAAAAGATAAAAGATCAAACACACCGAGGCACGTCAAATGTTAAATGAAAGCAGAAAATGAAAGGAGATTGAGAAGGGAATCAATGAAAATGGAAAGATTTGTGAGACGAATTTCCGCGAGCGACCCTACCATGTCCGGCCGAGTGATAATTAGGGCTCTTCGTCACCGAGGTGGTAGGTGGTAGGCTAACTGATGCTTCCACAAGAAAACTCCTCGATCGAACAAACTTCCTTTGCTAAGTAGCTCTCTAGAGATTAGACTGGGTCTCCATTCAGCGCGGAGAAATGCATTATCCTAAATCAGACATAGACACATACAGACACACACATATACACGATATCTATAATCAATCTTCCGCTGTTGAAAATTGTAGTAATTAAATGCATCTGAATGTATGTATGATATTTGTTAAATGTGATACTTATGTAAAAAGAAACGTAATTATAATGTAAAAAATGTGAATAAAATTCTGATTTAAAAGCGCAACTTAGATTCTCACATTATAGCAATTTTACTTCATTAAAATCTCTGTAACAGCGTTGATCATAATATACGTATCGATAAAACTAGTTCCGTTTGGATTTAATTCGGAGAACTATCGACTTTCCATAGATTTATTAGAAAGCATTTTGATACTAATTTATGCATATAGCGTCTTGAGAGAAGTGGTTAATTATTCCTAGATTGAGGTCGCAGTGAAGAGGTAAATCTCGCGAAGTTTGGTAGCGAATTTCGCTAACTTGGGTAACGCCATCATAATCTTAGTAGCTACTGGCATGTATAAAATGGTAGACATGAAATAAATAGAGAGAGAGAGAAGAGACAAGGATTAAAACATGAAAAACACATGAGATTGCAAATCTGACAAAGCATTTACAAAAAGAACCGAAAAATTAATAAATAAAAAAAATAAAGATACTATAACTATGAAATTTTTTAAATTATTTTAAATATCAACAATCCGGTCTGCTTTATTAAAATACTAAATGTATAGTACGAACAGGCTTTAATCAAGTTTTGTTATTTTAATAGAATTATTCACTCGCTCGTTTACTTCTTTACGATCTAAAGTTTCATTCTTAAACTCGGAAGAGATAGCGGAATACGGCAAAATACCATGGTTTCGTAAAATAAGTCCTAAAGTAAACAATTTCCTCGTCAATCGTGGGATCATGGGGGTTATTAACCGCGGTACGACGGCAATAATTGCAATAAATAGCGCGGCGCTAGGTAACCCAGCGATATTGTGGCGGGACAAATATCCGGAAATGACTTTCCTGGGCTGCGAACGATATTAAAAGTTATTAATGACGGTCTCGACAAGCTCCGCTTCGCCTTGGAGAGGCGAGAATTACGAGAGGTGCGAGTCGACGGCAGGATAAAGGTGGAGAAAGATGAAAGTTCGGGTTTTCTTCTCTTAACGAAGATTCTCGGCTTCGTCTCGCGCGGTACGTGCAAAAGAGGAAACACCCCCGAACTTCCGTGCACTTGGCTCGCCGCATTTTACTCTGGTTCTCGTTATTATCTCAAGACTATCGTAACGTCATTCCTGAGCTTTTCGCTATCGTCCGTCCACTCTGTCGTTATTGGGCGCGGTGGAGTTAAAGCAGCGTTTAGCGCAAAGCATAAATATAAACGACTGCCGGATCCGGTGCAAGAAGGAAAACAGCGAAATGGCGCGCCATGCTTTTGCACCAGTAATCGTTGCAAGTTCGAGAGCTCACAGAAAACGGCAATGAACGGCGGAACTGTTTATGCGCGATAGCATCGCTTTACCCTTTACTTTCGAACGGAAAATCGTAAAGAGGCAGGGACAAGAGGGCAACTGGAAGAGATTCGCAGGGGATCGATACACGATGAGACGTTAAGATTACCTTGCTTCGTATGGAAATGTAGAAGTTGTAGATATTCTAATAACTCCACCTAGATATAGTTCTGTTTTTCATATTCTTGTTTCTCGCTCTTGAAAGATATCTCAACTAGCGCATTTAATATGATTCGATATTTCATACAGAAAATGCTGAGACATTTTTAATTCTGAGAATACAATTTTCAGCGTTTTTAGTTTTCTTTTTTGCTGTAAAAACGCATTCGGGAAAGAAGTTCCGAGTTTTACTTTCAGTTCTGTTCCACAAATGCTACTTCGATATACAGCTTTATTGCTGCTGATCGAGGATCATTCACGAAAAATCGGTAGGGCGCTCGGACCTCGGAATTCCGGTTAAGGGTCAAATGGTAACGAATCCTCGATAGGCTCCGACCTCGCCGAGAAGCTAAGTCTAAGAAATGGGAGGTGAACGGAAGCGAGTAATCCGTCGTGGCACAACAAATGACGATGGAATCGATCCACGAGCGACACAAAGCCGGCCTTACGCCCGGCCGATATCGGGACGCAAACTGTAGCTGTTCTTTTCGCGATGTTCCTGGGAAAAAGCCTTGGCAACGATACGCGCAGATATTTGCGGCCTCGCCGTCTCTCTATTTACTCGCGCGGAGGGAAAGATTTTCCCTTGGTGGAGAGAGCGAGGGGAGAAGAAAGCGAAGGAAATAGAAAATGCGGGGAGGCGCCGAGCGGAGTAGTGCCGCAATCACCCTCGAGCAGCCCTCCGCATCGACTCTAAGCCTGGCTCATGTGTGTGTTCGTCCCTCAGAGCACGTCTTTCCAAACAATATTCCTTATTTGTAGCAGATGCCTTCGAATGCCCACTCCCGTTGCCCACGCTCATGCACCTCGCCGTGTACTTAAGCTGGCTGGCGAGGGAGGTAATCAAAGGGAGACGAAGGAATGAGAGTAAACGGAGGAGAGATGGTGGCTGGAATAATGCGAGGAGCCAAGAATGAAGGAGATCGTCGGGATGCTTTAGGCTCGTGTATTTCTATAATAAAATATTATGCGTAAGTGTTTGCGTAATAGCCATCGGCGAAGTACGCCAAATATCCAGAATTTACGAGCAAGCTGAATAAACAACAATTTCAAAATGAAAATCGTAACTTATGAGATGAGCAAAGATTACGTTCTTTTTGAAATTAATAACGGCACTTTAGCGATTGTGCTTACGTAAATAGTAGTAATTAATTTTATATAACAGCAAAAACAGCTGTGACTGTATGACACTAGAAAAGTGGCAATTTAAAATTAATGTTATTAACAATTAAATCACTTTGAGAGAAAGAAATCACATTCTTATATATCGATATATCTCGTATATCGATGGAATGTCATGAAGTATACTGTCTAACTAACGTAATTTGATTATTTATCTATAGGTATTGTACCCGAGTGCAACAAAGCCTGACAAATTACGAGCGATTTTAGCATCCATTCCGAAAGCGGATAGTCTCGAGTATCGAAACAAGCAATATAGAAACACTACAAGCATCGTTCTGTATTTTCTCTTTTGTCGTGGACGCGATGGACTATCTCGAGAAGTGCCCTACGTAGCGCCAGTTTATTTCCGGTGGAACTGGAGAACGTATTATAGCGAGGCGCAGTGCGGAGAAGTGCACAAGTGATAAAATGAAGCACCTAGTCAGACACATCGCAGGATTCCGTTACCTTTCTTTTTTGTACATTATTTTGTTCCGTACTCCATCTCACGATCCACCCCCCTTTCCATTACCTCGCTCTGCCACTGCACATCGGTTTTAGATACGCGTTATTGCGGGAATTGATTTTCGAAAACATGTAAAATAAACAAGAAGTATCGTCCAAACTACAATGTATACAATAACGTAACGTTTTGTAATCTCAACAATAACATATTTTGCAGAACTTTATTATCGTAACAATTATCCCGATTTAAACAAATTAATTACATATTGAAATTATCAGGATTAAAATAATTCCTCGTATTCCACATATACGTATATGCTTTCTTTTCTCTCTATTTAATATTTTAGTTACATCGCTTCATAATGTTCATAATTCACAATGGAATAATTATTAAAATAAAATAATTACAAATCTTATTAATTAAACATTATTATATTAAATTTAATATTTTCATAAAGAAGATGTACAATTTAATTTGGTATTAATATAATAAATCTGAAACAGAAACAGGTTGCGACAAGACGCCACTTTTCGCCTATTTTTGCGGCGTGCCGACGCGTGTCGATGCGCGCGTGTCGATGCGCGCGTGTCGATGCGCGCGTATCTCTCGCACGAGTTCACCGAGACGCGTGTAATAATCCGGAATAACCGGGAAAGCGGAAAATGCATTTACAGGCGCTGCTCTTTGGCCCCATGGGTGCCGTTTCCAAGAGTTCGCGTTTTCCTTTGATCTACCTCAAAGTGCGCGCCTTTGCCCGCCCCCTCGCCTTCACTCTTTCGCGCCACGGGATACCGTAGCGGTTTAAGGGTATCCTTCCTAAAAGTAGATACAGCGTACAATGCCCCGAGGGTATCATTTACGCCAAAATGGCGAGCGAAAATCTAACTTTAATCCAATTAAAATGCACCACCCCTCGAGCAATCTGATAGTGCACTGAATACGTTTCAACTGTTTTAGTTCTGTCTTTCCAGGATGCAATAGAAACTATTTTCCAACGTGTTAGTAGAATTACATGGCAATTTGCATGTGTATTACAAAATTTACGATTATTTCCTCCATGAATTGAAACATGTTGGAATAGTGTCATTAACAAATTTCATGATATTGTTTAATGTCTATTGCACGTATCATATATAAATTATGATAATACCATTATGCATTAATATAATTAATATAATTATGCAGATAATTATGCATTGTGTTATTATTTATTTACAAGGCGTGTGTTTTCTGCAGATAGATAGCGTTATTAGTCTCTATCTAAAACTTTGTTACGCTTTCAAATAAGGATTAACGTTGCCTGTGATAATAATGTAGTTAAGGAAGCTTAATCTCTATGCAATTTACAAAGGAAAAATTGAGAGGGAATAACTTGCGAGATAAAGGCGCGTAGATCAAAAGGAGATAAGAAATATGAAGCTTTTAAAATTAACTGAAACTAGTAAAATTAATTGAATAGGAATGTGCAGTTCCAGAGGTAACATAATTCCGTAAGAACAACTCGATTGCCAGCTGTTCGAAACACGGGCATGGGAAACGTTACGGGAGAGAAATGCTGTAATCGTAAATAAATAACGACTACTTCGGAAAATAAATTAATGAGCCCACCGCGGCGATAGGAAGAAAGTGGAGGAGGAGGATGACGAGAAAAGAGGCGCTCCCATGCGACACATGCACATGGAGACAATTAACTTTGCACCCGCATACAGAAGCAATTCTCATACGAACCATACCGGGAAACAATTAACCAACCTTCCGCTGCTACGAATGAACTTCTATTTTATGCAGACAGCGAAGTTTCCGCTACTTGATACGAAATTAATTCAAGCCGCGCATTCGTGACCTCGTAATGAGAAAATATTTATGATGAGATAGGCCAGGACCACGCCCGTGAACGTAAATTGGATTGTGTAATTATTTTGGAAGAAAACGACATACATATATAAGACCATTTTCTTCCTCGGAAATATCTAACTTTATATAATTTTATATAATTATATAATTTTTGATAACTTTCTGGATTTCATTCTCGTGTTATAGCAAATCTATTAAAGTCAGTTTTTAAGGAACTGATGTAAAGACCATGTAAAAAATTCATGTAATACTTTTTGATGTTAAAGCGATGTAACATGTAATTAATGAAATTTCAGCTGTTAGCAATCGTCATGATCACATTATCATCAGTCACAGTTTGCGCTTATCTCACGCTCCGATAACAGGAAAGCCACATTGTTTCTAACAATCGGACAGTAGTTAGTTATCGACGAGTTCGATAAGTGGAATCCCCGTGGCAACCCCATGACACCCCGTAGGGTCCAATAACTTCGCAGCATCACGCGCAAACTTCACACTCCAATTATCGTTCGCAGTCCCAGAGGCGATCGAATATTCTTGCGAGGGTGTAAAATTAGTCGAACGCCAGCTGGGCCGGCCTATAATCGATCGCAGTTGGGTCAAGTAGAAGATTTCGGGTTTAATTTTCGGCAGGTCGCAACCGGAAAGATCCGATTCGTAACGGGGGCCCCGCCAGCTTCCTCTCGCTCCTTGCAAATGCACAAACGCGAAAAGCCACCTGTTGATTGGCGGAAATACCGATTCCCTCGTTCGCTCAGCGAGCTCGAGGATTTCGGCTCGCTCGAAGAGCTACAAGCATCAGGATATCTTTAGGAGTAACAGGACCACAGGACCCGGGATTGGAGGACTCAAATGCAGAGAAGAAGAGAAAGAGAGAGAAAGAGAGAGAGAGATACGGCATTTAATTACCCACCTGATCGATACACCTGTCCCGGGAGCTCACCTGGAGCCTGGATTTCTCCGGGGGCAGCTTTATGGTGCCCGTGAGCGACTAGTTGAAGCGATTGCTCGGGATTGCTAACGTCAATCTTCGGCCCTCTTTAATTAATCCATTATCCGTTGCGGACTTTTTACAATCAAGTTTTCTTGGACATATACAATTTTTCTTTGTTTTTACCGGTCGTTATTGCAGAGAAAGAAAACGATCCGACACATTATTAATTATAGCAAACAAGTTAAGAAATTTTGATCATGATATTGAGTTCTTCTTCGAAGGAAACCTTTGTTTTTGTAAAATAAAGAAGTTAAAATGTTTTTGATGTTAAACTGATGCATTAATAATAGATAGATTCTTTTTGAAAAATTTACTAATATACAATTCCGAGCGTAATGAGATTTATAATTATTAGCACGAATTCATGATTATAATCAAGACTTTACTGTAATTATATGTCTGATATATTGCATATGTTTATATATATATATAAATTTGGGCAATAAACAATTCTCATAAAATATCATTTTATTACTTATGTTGATAATTAAAAGCGACTTGCAAAAAATATCCTATTACTAAAAGTATATTTAAAAAATAACATAAATTGAAAAATAAAAAGAATGTCAATTTTATATTGAAAACTAATACTTTTTATTACCAAGTTTTATTACCAAGTTTTATGTTTTTTTTAATGTAATTTTATTTTTTATTTTATGTAAAATAAAGAATATTACATTTTAAAAAACTTTCAAATGTCGCAAAAGTAATACTAGATATTTTAAAAACATTTCTCATTTACATTCCATATATGTGGATACATGATGTTACATCGAGATTTATAGACGATCAATAAATCATTCATAAAATAATTATCGTTTGAGTTTTACAAAGCAACTCGCAAAAGTGTCAATGGCTATGAGCTCCGGTATTATACATATAGTTTATCCCACAACTTCTAAACTTATAAACATCATAACTGCAATTTTCCTTTTTAATTATGCAGTTTTCTTTTTGTCTTGACATTTCTCGAGTTCGTAAACTTCTATCGCTGAGAATTCTTCGAGCTACCAGTATTCGTTTAGCGAATAAAGTTACAAAGTTACTCAACACGATCTTATTCTGCTGCATCGCCGAGTTTCACGGTATTGCTGGATAGAACATTGCTTTGGTTCCATTGAGACGCGCAAAAAACTTCCGCTCGTCAAAACTTTGAAACGTGACGCGGGCACAAGTAGCTATGTTTTCGAAAATCATTTTTCTACCTCACCTTTGTGCTTTTCCTTGCTGCAATATTAATAAGAAGATTGATCTAGACTCAATATAATTTTTCTTTTAAATTAAATATCTACTGCACGTTACGAGTAAGGATCAGCAACGTATAACAATGAAAAATGTAATCTATCAAGATATTTTAACTGTGCAGTAAAAGCATAACTGTACTTAATTAATATTGTAATTAAATCTTGGAAATTTCATACAATAAACGTTATTTATTATTTATTCAATGTTATTTGTCATAAAAATTATATCTCGAAAATAAAACAATAATCCATAGCATGTTAATTGTGCAGTAAAATGTTTTATTTTTTATTGTGTCACAAGTTAATTTTATTTATTGCGACATATAATATAATAAAATTACTCGAATTTATTTCTCGATATTATCACTCGATTATTCTCGATATAATCATGAAATCATACGAATATCCTGCATTATAAAATAAGAAAATTATACAGTGGATATTAATTTGACACATGGATATTAATGTGGGCTCCGTTTTAAAAATATACGTAGTAGTTTATGCATGTATACATGACTATCGGAAATAATGTAATCGGAATTACTGATTGATTCAATGGTTAATTGTGATTTTATGCTAAATATTAACAAATTTCATTTTTTCATACCGATCCTTGTTAACTATGTTCTACACTTCCCTTGTCTGCTCGAAAAATTAAATAATATTTATTTAATTTTTTCAATTTTCACTGCAATTTATGTGTACTTACAATGAAAATTGGAAATTAAAATACGCATTCAACATTGTAATGTACGGAAAATGTATAATGGAAAACATTTAATCTGTCAATGCATCCAACATTAAACAGTACCGCCTGTAACGACTATTCGAAGTGTACTCCATATACTTCTATATATAGATAAGAAAATATTAAAGAAACATCCAAGAATACATCTAAGGAATATTTTTTAATGCAAATGTATTTTCTTTGTCGCAAATACAACGTTTAATTGTATTAAAAAGAGCACTCAGTTCAATCACATTTTGTTAGAAGCAGACGACGAGCGCGGACGAGCGTTCATCTCTCGTAACTTTCTTCTAGCTTTGAGTATCGAGCGATCGCATTCAGCCATTGCAATAATTATTAATTAACTCCTAGCGCGGGAATCAATTGCTTTCTCACGGAATATCTTCACGACGATGAGAAGCAGGACACGCGGAGAAACGCATAGTGCATACTTGCGTCCATCTCCTGGACGCCTGGTACATCGATACCAATAACCAGCGACTCTGCGCACGTCGATTGTGGTTAACGTGCATCTTGCACTTACATGCGCATGTATGATACGGAAACGAGGCTCTCTTCCACGCAGAGAGATTGTCACGCAGGCGTCAATAGAGGTTTCCGCAAACAAGCTGAAAATAGCGTCAATTCACAGAAACATAAAAGCGCGAGATTTTCGAAAGAGTCTCCCTGTTTACCTTCATTTAAAAATAAAAAAAATATATTTAATTATAATAATAAGATTCTTCCTAAGTAGGTAATATTTTTATCATGTCGAGAAACATGCTACAAAAATTATTGTGTAAAAAAGGCGCAAACAATTGTAAGCGAATATCATACGATGTAATTAAACAGTTGCAGCGTTACGCGATAGTTTAATTAGAAGCGATATACAGTAACTTTATCTCATCGTCTGCAATTTTACTAAATCTGCAGACATGCAGTTATACCGCGGGGCAGAGCCGTTACATAATTACTTCAGCACCGCAGTGCGATAAGCACGCTTTACGTCTTCCCTTATCAGGGAGGACTAGCTGCCATGTATTTAAGGAAATCAAGACTCGCTGCCAAGCGGCGGCGTATCTTTGCGCAAACGTGCGCAGGGTAAGGGAGAACACAAAGGGCTCGGTATTGAACCGCGCGCAACCGGCGTACTTCGAGCCGCAGCAGCGATTTGCGCGCAGCTCGATCCTTCCTCTCGTTCTCGCGACGCGGCAGCGAAAGTTATTACGCGATGCAACGCTTAATTACTCAAGACAGCGACTAATGAGCGACACCGGAAACGCCCGTCTCGCGTTCCGGTGCGACGATTCAGGCGTCGACTCGGCATCACTACCGCATCGTCACGACACTCAACCTGCGCCTGCTGCCTTCGAGTCGATTCCTCGATCGCCTGCTTGCCTGGGACTCAGAGGTGCAGCATTTTACCTGGCTCAACGCCCACACCTCCCACCTTCGAAGGTACCACTGGTCAATCCTCTCTTCCATCGCGTACCTCCCATCATTGTTATTCAAAGATCAAATCGATTGTTCACTATCCCTTTTCACCTTTCCTCCCTGTCGCTTGTTCTGTTTCCCTTCTGTTTGCCTCTCTCTCCCCCTTGTCATTCCTACTGGTCTCTATTTCCCCCTCGAGCTCTTGAAATGGAAGTAGTTTTAATTAAGATTCGCAAATACAAGACGCGCGCACACAATCGCGTATCTCGCGTTTGATTAAGCTTCGTAATAAGCGTCAATTGATTTTGTAGCGCACCAAGTTGGTGGTCGCCTTGAGAAATATTTGTCGAAGGAATCGTCGTTTATCTTTGGGCGGAATATCGCGAGAAATAATGTTTAAACACAGACAGAATGTCAACGCGGGATTCCGATAATTTCGTACTACGGAATTAGAGCCTCATTGACTTTCATTGACGAGGAATACGTGTGTACACGATGTTTGTTAGAGTTTTACTATTCGTAAAGATCCTAATTACTTAATAACTTTACTTCAATTTTGATACATTAATTTATACAGGGTGTCCCGGGTTTTAACCGACAAACTGTGGGAGCATATTCTACTAGTGGAAATAAGAAAAAATTCTTATATCGAGTTTGCTTAGAAATGCTTTATTACAAAGTTATAAACCAATATTGAAAAGAAATATGAGATAAGTAACAACGGAACATAGTGTAGAATTTGGAAGGTCGAAGATGTTTATGTTATGTGTATTCACATGTATTCATGTTCACTATGTTGAAACGATTCAGTATGATTGTTACTTTCACAACAGTAGCTGTTAGATTTCAATCGTCGTGTGAACTAGCAATTACTATCAGAATGCCAAAAGTGTTTTCAGATGAGGAATACACTGATATTCATTTCGTGTACGGATTCTGTGACGGAAATGCACGAGCTGCCGTACGAGAGTATCAACGTAGATTTCCTAACAGGAGAGTACCAGATAGATTTAAAGCAACGAATTACTAATTCAGTTACTGAGATGCAACAAAATTTTCAGGAATGTCGTACTGTAACAAATTCTGTACTACGTCGATGTCTAGCTTGTATCGATGTGCAAGGACAACATTTTGAAATGCGTCACTAAATCATTGCGTACATAATTTTTATTTTTGTGAAAAAATCCGTTGTTACTTATCTGATATTTCTTTTCAATATTGGTTTATAACTTTGTAATAAAGCATTTCTAAGCAAACTCGATATAAGAATTTTTTCTTATTTCCACTAGTAGAATATGCTCCCGCAATTTGTCGGTTAAAACCCGGGACACCCTGTATAAATGAAATTGACATGTCTTTTTGTTTTTCTTTAAAACGTTTTGTAGAAGGAAAGCAAATGAATTATTAATATTGCATAAAAATTTAATTTTAATTTTAATTTTAAATTTTAGCATAAAATTAATAATTAATCATCATTTAATAAAAAATGTTTTTTTCTTTTCATAAAATATGTAACAACTGAAGCTTTTCTATGTATAAAAATTACAATATTATTAATAAAACTTTAGTCTCTGCCAATTTTATCAATTAATACGTATCTACTCATCGATATTTAATTAACAAAATTATGTATAATTGCTTAATGTATTCGCTTAATTAATTTATTCATTATCTTAATTATTTTTAGTTACACTATATCATAATATTATATATAAATACCTTTATCTAATATATAAATTATTCTAGCAATTTTCATCACTAAATGACAACAGTAATAACAATTTGAAGCCACGAAAATTCGTTAAAATTACGCACAAGATCTTATTTATAATTAATTTCAATTAATTTACCTGTATGATTAATGTTCTTTGTAACATTATGATATCTTTCAACAGCGTACATTATTAATATTATTACGTACATTATTAATATTACAAAATAATATTTATAATAACGATTTAATTTTCCATGAACCGTTCTAAATCTCTTGCTTGCGCGCGGATGTAATAGAAAATTATCCATATACTTGCACGTACTACACCACGTCGCGTAGAATGGTCTGAATGATTTCAACGCCTGGCAGGTATCAGGAGAACAGGAGAGCGAGTGAAGTCGCGCCGGGTCGAAGTCGAACCGCGTGATTGCACCGACGACGACGCCGACGCCGATAACGACGCGTCTCTCGCGCGCATCGCAAACAGGTAAAACGCGCCGCGACTCGTCACCGCGAGAGAGATTTCCTTTTCAGGTGAATTCCGAGAGCGTGGGCGAGCAGGGTAGCAGACGCGGCAGGATGTTGCACCTGCAGCCGAAGGTGTAAGGTCACAGTTTACGCTCTATCCCTACCTCTCCTCCACCTGCGTCCGCCTTCCCCTCCACACCATCTAACTCTTTGTTTCTCTTTGTTCAAGCAAGCCTCGCCGCCTTGCAGTTGAAACTCAGTGCGTTTGCATGTAGAGGCACTGAGGCAGGCCGCCGGCGAAGGTAACAGGTTAACAACAAAATCATCGCGCTGAATTAAATTGTGTCTCTCTTTTAACAAAGCGGATAATAGAATGTAATTCAGATTGCTTTTCATTCACACAAAATATGGAAGATTGATTATTACTGTATCAAATATTGTCACGAGAATATCGTTACGATATTAATTACGAGCACAAAACATTTCAAATATCGAAATTGGCACTTTATTTGATGAATCTATTCTGTAACTGATTTTCTGTTAATTGAAATCTCGTGATACTAATAGTCCTTTCTAATTGTAAACGATTTAACTAAAAGAATTTACATGTACACGGTGTATAAAATTAAAAAATATTTAATATATTATCGTTTACTTAAATATTTAATTATTAATTTACATATTTATCATATTCTATATTATAAGATTTTTTAAGTAAACTGTTATTTCAAATTCCGTAATAAATTACAAATCATGTAACGAGTATTTTATATCAAAATTGAAGAGCTTAAAATATCTGGCATAAATTACTTCACAAATCTTTCAGTTGGTTAGTACCAGATATCTCTTTGATAATATTACGTAAAGGTTGAAAATAGACATCCACTATTGCTAATAGATTTTTACTCCGTTTGAATATATTAATTTACGTAGTCGATCTCGTATCAAAAGAATTCCATTTGCCTAATCAGCCGCGGGCGTCATGTCACTTGAGGCTTAAATGTCACAGTTGTCATTTTACGAACACGTTTGTCCAGTAACAACTTCAAGAATCCGCAATTGAATGGACTACAAATGTTCAGCATTAAAGAACTGCTAATTTATATTTAGCACGATGTAAAAATATTTTCCTCCTAATGCAATATCCTTCCAGTGCACGATTCACGTGTGCGGATGTATGAAGTGTCAGAATGCTAGATGAGTCAATCGACTCGAAGTGCATGCGTGTTCGTGTGTACATTGCGTCACTCATCAAAGTGTTAGATGTCTTCCTAAACTAGAACTTCGAAATCTGAGATCGTGTGAAATTTATAATCTCGATAAATCGTTGTTTCGAATTAATGCAGTCTCCAACCTGACTTGATAGCTGAAACATACACTCAATAAAACCAATCTTCTAGATAGATTGTACTACTTACTTACATGACATCGAACGATGAATCGTCCGCGCATATGTTGCCCTACTACATGCTACACTACCACGCTATTGGCGTTATCAATGCTACGAAGACGCGATACAGCAACATATTCCTCAGTGCATTCACCTTAGAGCCGCGTTGACCTATCGCACTTACGCTCGTGCTGTTCTCCTGACCTAGGGAAATGTTTGATTTGCTTCAACTCTCGTTGATTGTTCGTTTTTGAGGGTTTGAGGGATTGTATTGTATGTCTACCATACTCAGCTAATTGACAGTTTCACCAATAGAAATAATTAAATGTTATTAAATACGCGCCGAGAAGAGAGACAGGGAACAAAATGAACGTATCTATATTTCCATTAAATGATGGATTATTTAAAAGAGGATGCTATATTAATAATAAATTAATATATTGATTTATTTTATATCATGCAGACATAAGAGATCTCATAGAGAAAGTAATAAATAAGATCAATAGTATCTTGATAAAATGCTTTCAACACAATCACGAAATAAGAAATAAATGTTATTACACTCAAAGTTATTTTATTCATTTTTTATATACTTTTCACATTTTCCTTGAAAGCATTTTAGAACAAAAGAAGAAATAATTATATATCTATAAATAAAGTAGCTTTCAAACAAGTAACGTTACATAATATCTTGTATCTAGCGTCATGTTTCGATTACATTACCTTTCAGCAAACTGTTGCATAAAGAAAAATGAAATTGCTTTTTACTCATCAATCTAATGGTTATATATGAGATAATGGTTATATATTTTGTGCGAAATATGCAGTTGATAAAATTTATTTTAAAAGATGATAAACTTGACATTAATTAAATTATAATTAATTTCTCTCTCTCTCTCTCTCTCTCTTTATCATAAACCGCGTGAAATCTGATCTGTGAAACATTAGTTGACTCTAGTCAGGTATCTTAAAAAATGTAATCTAAATATGTATTCTAATGATTCATGAATAAAAGAGTATCCAGAAAGGCAACTCCTTAAAATCGCATTTTGTACGCGTGATGTTTTGCATAACATTAATTTAACCGCCTTTCCAAAGGTCAGTCGTGAAATCTTTAGAATTCCTATAAAACTCGTTCGTGAGCAATTTCTCAATTCTCGAGAGAAGGTCATCTGACAAGTTCTACAGTAAGATTCAAAATTTAAAAGAATGCACACTCTCGTCTTGTACGTTTGACTTATAAATACCAAAATTCTGCAACATAATATTATATAAAAAGTACTATTAAAAGGTTAAAGCGATGATGTTAAAGATATATATATTGAGGCATAATGTAACTAATGTTACTTCGATTAAGTGAAAGTTGTTGATGCATGTTATAACAAAACCATGCATCTCAGTTTTAAGCAAAGTAAAATGTATGTTAATATATTTATAATATAATATTAATATTCGTAAAATTTATGCGTAATATTTGTCTAAAATGTATAATCAGCTGTGAAGTATAAATAAAATAATTGTAAATTTATTGTGACTTTTATTATATTTTATATTACCTATAAATAAAGACTAAATTTAGTAAATCAAGTTTAACTAATATTATATTAAATTATATTTACTTTTGTTGCATGCCCGCAAATTGCTTATTAAAATTCATGCCAGGCTGCATATTGTAATAATAATACAATAAAAAATTAAATTTACAAAATTTAATATATTGACAAGATAGATTCTATTTCATTACAAAAAAATAACATAGATTTTATATAATATATGAATAATTATTTCTAAGGATTCTTAAATTTTCTATCATTCTTAATATATGTTTTCCAAGACATTGTTAAGAAATTATTATGTAGATGTAAAAATTTACGATGTAAAGAAGTTAAAAGAAGGACTAATACACACAGCTTCATGATGTGCGTTTAGAAGAAGAAAAGAAAAGGAAGCCATAGCCTAAGAAGGGTTCAAACGATCTCTTTCTACCAGAGTAGTAAATGCCGTGAGGAGGAATCGCATCGATAACCTTACGATTTAGGTGATTCAGATGCACGATAATGTGTATTAATGACTATAAATACAATTACATTAGACAAACTCGCATAAATAAATATATATATATATATATATATATATATATATATATCATTGCAAGTATTCTTCTTCAAATCAATCTGCAATAGACTGACACAACCATCATCGAGGCAATTGAGTAGCTACAGTCGACGTAAGTTTCTTGAGCGGAAAACCGGTTAGTAATGCTACCTGACCGATCTCTCGCGCAACCTGATTCCCTGGTCGGATACACCTGTTTGTTCAGGTGAAGGTTTGTGCACCTGAAGCCAGGACTTGCTTCTCTGCGACGTGACGGCGCTCGGACGAACCGATTGCGTTGCCGATCCGTAGGGGGAACGATGGAGAACGACTTTCGGAAATGCCTGCATCGGAATCACCTGTGCCATCTCTTAACGTTACTGCAAGCCTGATCGGTTCGCAGGTTGCCAGCTCGATCTTCCGAACGATCGATCGTTCACGATTATTGCCCGGCAAAAGGATCGAGTAAGATCTCCGACTTGAGCATTGCACTTTGAATATATAGCGAATATATATATATATATAAAAGAATAGTGCAATTCACCTATCACGCAAGCAGATGATTGGAAAAGCTGGATTAATTTGATTAATGAATGATGCACGGGATACGGACGGCTTGCGGAGATTTAATTCCTCGAATAATCTCGCTGTTACGTGTACATCGCACAGAATCTCCTGTCATTCAGCTGGCCGATGACGTAACATAAATTTGTTACGCTAATGTCCCCACTCCGAGCTGCAAATTAGCTGCATTAATTTTGATGTCCGGCACGAGCACACATTCGGATCGCGGTGTCACGCGACGCGATAAATCGCGCTACCACCGAATGCAAAGTAGATGCAAACAAAACAATTAACGAGCGCCTCGGTTTTGCGCAAAACTCGCGGGTTTCGTCAGGAGGACCGCCACGGAATTTATTGCATGATTCATGCGAATCTATCCGTTTTTCTGGCCGAATTCATCGGAATCATCCCAACCCTTGACCTGGCACAGCCTCTTTCCGCAGCACGACACGGAAAATCGTAAAATTAAAAACTGCGCGTTTCTTTTTTTACGCACGCTGATAACTTGCATGTGGTGAGCGGCGATTAAAGAAAAAAAAAGGAAAAATACGAGATCCATGCTGTGAGCGTAAAAATTTCATAGAGTTTTGTTTGCTCCGTGTTTTCTTTCAACGGGCACATTTTAAAGTCAGATTCACAATCAGCGGTGAAAAAAAATTGGCCAAGCGGAAATATGTTCATCAGGAAGCGCGGTCCTTTCCGCGGCAACGCGGTGGTTTATGCAAAATTCGCGGGACGGTGGAGAAAGACTACTTTCATAGAAATTCAGCGAAAGTAGGTGAAGTTTTAAAAGCGTCGTTTCTCCAAAAGTTTATGCGGAGATATAGTAAAATCACACCTGAAAATCCCTCATTATAAAATATCTTGGATACATCTAATTTGCCATTCAATCAAGATGGAATTCTTCGTCAAGATATTTCACTGATTAAAATGCTTT
Source organism: Ooceraea biroi (assembly GCF_003672135.1). Classification (NCBI taxonomy): domain Eukaryota; kingdom Metazoa; phylum Arthropoda; class Insecta; order Hymenoptera; family Formicidae; genus Ooceraea; species Ooceraea biroi. The sequence continues at coordinate 9,580,807 of NC_039506.1, forward strand.
AATTATTATCGCTTAGCATCGTAACCGTGGAATTTAAGCGGAGTCTGCAGAAGCGCGAGCTAGCGAGTTATTCGCTTTTCCGGAAAATCGGCAAGACCGAGTTTGCAAGATGAAGTTAGGAATTTGTCGGCTTTATCGTAATAATTTTCCTGCAAATTGAGGCCGGCTGGAAATTGTAAGTTTAAGCTTCGCATGAGATCCCCGAGACATGTTAAATATACCTTAAACGTTTGATTATATTACGAAGGACACGGTAAAGAAAGTTCCTTTCGCAGAACCACAGCGAGAGATTCGATTACTCAAGTCGCGGTAACTTCAACCTGGATATTACCTTAACAGATCCCATTGCGTAATCTATCATTATTCCTGGCATCGCGCGCGCCGAACAAATTGAAATTTCCCTTTGCCCGGATCATTTTCTCGCGAAGCTGCATAGCTCACCGAGCCGGGAAAGAAATGCGCGGTGCAGTTTGTTTACTTGCACACCATGTCTTTTTTAGCAGGTCGTAAGAGAGCGGACATCGATCTGAGCTATTCTCGTTTGTAGGGGCGTGGAGGGTGCGTGGAGGGAAAAACGCCTTTTCCTCGTTCCAATAGCGATGCGCAATTAACCTGCCGTCCGGTTGCTCTCATTGCCACACGTTGACCTTACGTAATTGTTTAGTAATAACACGTAACGAAGCTATGCACAAGCGCACCGGCACCGAGAGCATCGACAGCGCATGCAGCAGTAATATCGGAAACGAAATGTTCGTGCGATTGTATGCATGCGTGCGCATGCATGTACATGCATGTGTATGCGTGCTTCGTCGACTACATCATTTTATTCCATCGTAAAATAAATGATCGTCATTTCCAGCCGAAGATTAGCATCGACCAGACGGCACCCAGCTTCCCAGATCTGTCCCAGATTTATCTCCCCGATCCGCACTAATTCTAACGCCGTTTTTCTCGCGAGATATTCGCTGTTGCGTGTAAACGGTGTCGAACGTCGTGAGATTTCATGATGAGCCCGGTATCGAGAGCGTGGAAATTCTAGCTCGGCTCGGTCGCGTTTGAAAACAAAAGGGCAATCCTCTCGTCGTCGTCATCGTCGTCGTGAGCATTAGAAAGCATCGGTAGATATCCGTGTTCCCAACACAGGCACGCAATTAAGCCTCGTCTGCGACGCATGCAGATATCGCACCGGTTACCGCCTCGATTGCGGAGCAATTACCACGGTACTCGTTACACGCTCGACAAACAGGCGTGACGCTTCCTCTGGTAGCGCGGTCGGTCGGCACCGCCGTTTCTCCTCGTCGACGCGAGCGCGAAATTCGCGGCGCGTGTCGAAACTTCCGAGCGACGACGATACTTCCGGCGATAAGGCGTCCCGGCTTGCAGCGGAATTACTTGTACGTCGGAGATACAAATGGAAACGGTTCATCCTCGGCGTATATTCGGTATGTTACGGTACTTCTCGCGTGTGTCTCGATACGATATGCGTATGATAAACTGAAGAGTTTCCTTTCTTCAGAGTAAACTACGCTCATTAAGCAGATGGTCCTCGTGACATCTCGTTATAATGAGCATCCTTTATGATAAAGTCGCAGTTGCACACGCAATTTTCCATCTGTTACGCGTTACTTTACGATCGGGAAGCTAATAACTACTTGAACCCATTTCCGTGCGCGAGTTCATACGCGGATAATACGCGGAGAACGGTAATTATATGAGCAATGCGCGTAGCGAGAAGATACATTTCGCGAAAATGGAGTTGGTGGATCGCTTTCCGTAAAAAGTTTATTTAAATCGTTTGTAGACGATCATCTGCTGCTTTATTACCGCGATAGTTTGTGGAAGACAATAACCATTGCTATGGGATAATCGCGCAAAATGAGAAAAAGAGAGAGGAAGAAAGATGGAAAGAGAGAGAGAGAGAGAGAATGAAGGGGTTGATGAGACAAACACGTATCGAGGAAATGGCATGACCAGAACTAGCCACAAACAACGCAGAAGCCGAAGTAATGACGGGTTACTGACAAACGATACCGCAATGGCAATTATACCAGCGGACACTGTGGCCCCCCATTCTGCCCTCTGTATCCATCGGGATGCCTACACGAAACCGCATGACGCGGTCGTCCATCGATATTAATTGATAAAACGAACCTCGAATTACTCCCGCGGCGTCCGATGATATTTTACAATTCGTGGAAATCTAGCGCGAGCCAAGTATGACAGCGGACAGCGTGATCGCGATCTGCATTCGGCATGGGATAAAATGGTTTTGTCGCGGTTCCGTTAAATTCGATGCACCGACAGCGTCCCCGAAAGCCACGGCGCTTTTAATTTCATCGACGAATCCTTTGAACAATTTAAAGTTGTTGAGAGGAAAATTGCGGTTCGGAAATTTAATGCTTTTTACGTATGCTGATCATTTATTCAGCAAATTTCCTAAAAACATTATTGAAAAAGCTTCTGCTAATTTAGTGTTAAATATTAAATACTAAGTAATTGTATTAAGGCAACTTTGCAATTAAAATTATCCTATAAATTGTTTCACTTCTTCGCTCAAATGTAATTGTAAAATAGAAGTCAATTGTGGAAATAAATAATATAATATATGGCTAAATTTAACGTTTTAGGTATTTTCTATTTGAATATAGATCCCTTTGCAACTACATCCTCCGACAACGTTTTCATCAACGTCGGTTAACTTCGCCCTTAGTTTTAGTTCCGCAAAGGGACAAAGGAACTAATTGTAAGATTAAAGTGAACTCTCAACTCGTGACGTTATACTGTTTGCTTTCGTCGCAGTCTAGATGCTACACACGTACACAGTAAGAACACTCATAATGCTATACCAAACTAGATACATCCTTAAACTATGTAAATTCTCATTAATATTGTATAAGATAGCAAAACATTAAAGAAGATAGTGAGAGAATATGCGCATGTTACGGAATAATCAATATTGGTTTGGAAAGCCGGTCATTAGTCTGACGCACGCATATTCTCAGCTGTACAATTTCCTGAAATAGCGAACTCTCGCTGCTTTCATCGACGACGACGTGTGACTTGAGGAAGACTCGGGTTAATTTCCAGTCGCGTAAAGGCGGAGTTTGCCGGGGCGGAAGAACGATCGTTCATTAAGACGACGAAGCTACAAAGTCCGTTTCCGGGCAGCGTGCACCGGGCAATTTGCCACTCACTGTAATTCACGATGCATTCGCGCGTTACTGTGCGCCCGATAAAGCTAACGAGATTGCCGCGGATTCACGCACGTTGTGCCTAAGCAAATTGGCGGGCAAACGTTTGGTGAGATCCGTCGACAAATCAGTCGATTTAATTGCGGCGCACGTACGAAGGCATTCGAGGTTCCATATAATCGATAACGAAACATTTTTTATTTAGTTAGTTCTTGTAACAGTAAACTTGTGTACCAGACGATTTAATGAATTAAATATTTAACGTTCATTTTAACGTTATTATTTATAATTACATTGTATTCTCGAGTGTGATGTAATTAATTATACGTCGAAGGAAAACTTGTGCCTTTCATCAATTATTTTAACATCAAAAGTGGATATGAAAATTAAAATATATTGTGCGTTCAATGATGAAAAATATGAAAACGGCAAAATCTAATAATCTCAAAAGATTTAGGAATGATATCCAAAAGATTCAGCTAGCAGTTCAAAGATCTAAAAACGTTAAAACAAGAGAATTGAATTATTTGATAGTTCAGTTACAATAGAGCATTGTGTTGTGGTTACGTATTGCGGTACAGTCAATCGAACGAGGTTTAATTAAGGGAAGGTTGTATCTGAGGGTTGCGAACATTTACCGTATCTGAAAATGATTGATCTAGTCAGCTTCAATTGTAAACTAAGGTTTGAAACGGAAACCATGCACCATTAGAACTAAGATCGCCTAGAATAGGGGTTTATGTGTCAAAGGGCTATACCGATGTATAAAGGGACACATGGAGCGATAACCATATTCCCTGTAACTCCAAATCAATATGATTGCAAACGTGTGCAATTATAACTGTATTATAACGTGAAGCTGCGAAACAGATTGCGTTGAAAAATTCAATTACGAAAACAAAAGCGTTTCGAGAAATCAGTTAGGTTTTAAACGTTCCGGTCGTGTAAAAGCAAAATAACTAGACCCTCAATATCATAAAATACTCACGGTTAAACGAATATCTGGGAATGAAAAGCCGAGAATGCATACATAAAAGTATAACCGAATAGATAAAGCAATATTTCAGCATGTAAAAATATTATTTTCGTTGTATACATATTTTTCAATTAGATTTTAAATTCAAGTTTAGTTTTTTCGAATACTACTAGCTTTTCACGAAAAATGATGACGACTTGAAATCAATGATGAAAGAATAATGTTGGAACCCAAATAATAAAACTTTAACATTATTTTAATATGTAAGTGTAAGATACGTGTTCTTGTATACGATATCATATTTTATTTGCATTTTATAAACAATATAATTCTATCAATCTCGGATAAATAAAATTGATAAAAGCAATTTAGATCGATTATTCATTAACGCACTATTCACATTTGCTTCTAATTCTTCCAATTTATTATTCGTCCCACAAGCATGTCTTGTGAAGACATTTACATTTACGCGAAAACCGACGTAATACAGTACCATTAGCTATCCAGGTGAGTACCCGCGCATTCCTGCGGTGCCAGCAACGTAACCGGATTATGCGGCATGCATAGGTGAATTAGCAGGCAAATGTTCGGTAAATTCGTTTGTTGGCCGATCGATATGTCGTGGTATCGGTATCCAGCAAATTCGATTGCCTGAATAGCGACCGAGGTGCTCGACCGAGTGAGATGGCAATATCATGAATAGCGGTATGATAGCCTAATTCTAACTGAGAAATTCAATAGATATGCAATTAAATGAAGAACGTTAAAACTTGCAAGATAATTTTACACAAGGTATATCTAATTGCTATAAGGAAGTTGAAATACATATTGTTTCTAATTTAAGTTTCTTAACAAATTATCAATCAAATTCCTGTTTCTATCTTTCTACGAGATATCGTTTACATTAAATTTACAATTTCTGCTATTTCAATCAATTACATGTAGTTTTGTAATTTACTTACGTACAATTTAATGAAAATGGTCAAGACTCACTCATCTCGTTTAAATAACATTTATCTCGCCCGACATTAACTCGTGATAAAGTAAAACGATCTCACGCGGTCGTCGCACAATTTTCTCAGAGACATAGGAGAAACGGATGTAAGAAATGGTCAGGCAGAGCATCTTAACGCGGGCACTGTTCAAAGTTACGATGAACCTCACATACTGCTTGAATGCGCTTTCTCGTTCGTTCGTACATCAAAAGTTCGGGCCCCGAAGATCCATTAAACTTTATCTCGCTACTTGACTCACCGTTTCGCAAAGTTGGCTAAAGAAATTCCACTGAGGTGTCTCTCACTTCTTTTTTTTCTCCGCCTTCTTCGTCCTTGTCTCAGCGCACCATGTAACACATGTAAATCGCTTCGCACCTGTAGTACCGTCTATTAGCGCACTACGAATCCTACGAATCCGTAACAACGAGGAGAAAAAAGAAATAAAGGGAACACTGTGAAACGGCGGACACCAAAAATTCGCGGCCGGCTTTAATTGACCGATGTGATCTCGTTTTATGATTTTGATCTTCGCGAGCGCCGGGTTGATCCCGACCGATCGAGTGTCGTGCACCATAATACCGGTTTCGTGAAAGTGGATTACGCACGTGGAAGTGAAATTACTACTGCCTCAAAAAAAGGAAGGTTTGACATTTAATGCAAGTTGTGCGGGAGCGCAGCACAGACTCTTGACGCGAATTCGAAAAATGTTTCTCACCAGCGGGAACAAGTCGTTTTAAAACGAGTAATTACTTTGGACTGCTTTCTAATTTTACGGCACTGTTCCTAAATAAAATAATTCCGAGGCGAAGTTTTTTTTGAGGAGCAGTCTCTCGTTTAATTTTGGCCGCGCGTAAAGGGCAAAGTTCAACATTCAACAGTGAGCATTACATGTTTCGTATGTCTTGTAATTACGTTAGATACCGCGTTAAATCGTTGCGCATATTATACCGTAGAATGTGACCGAGTGACTGGAAAATATGCTAATCCAGATGTTTGACTCATGTTTCATGCAAAAATGCGAGTAAACCTATCGATCGTTGAATTTCAAGACTTTGGATATATTATTCCAGTAGCTAATTAGAATCTATGATCACCTTGAAACGATAAAAAGACGAGATACTGGAACTAAAAGTCTATAAATACAACTTGGAAATGCTAAAATTTACAGTGTTGACATAATGCTTTAATTCGTATGCAATATAATAGCTACTTCTGGAATTTATAACTTCAAATTGCAACATGTATCGAAGAGGCTCATTTAACGCCAGATAATGATAACTATCATTATCATAATTCATAGTTCGTTTATTCGTATCCAAAAATAAAACATAAAACAACAAATCAAATATATTACTTGCAAAGCAGTGAATCATAAATATATTAATTATAAATCGCATGTATTGGGCTCTCGCGACTGTCGCGATCTTACAGACTGCATACTTTTCATCAGCAACGTTTTTAAAGGTGAACGTTACAACTGGTAGTTGTCGAATGCAAGTTAGAAACGGCATATTTACGACAGCTAACGGTTGATATTCAAATACACGAGCTATTGCGAAACCATTAATTTAAATCGGTCAAAACTTCCTGGCACTTTGATACGTTCTTGCCGTTTTTGCACAAAGAGATGATGCAACCGTCTTTTTCAGATTTATCGTGCGCTCCGATTTTCAGTTTTATTTTTGCAAGACAGGCTCTTGTCGTTATATAGGATTCGTTATCGAAAAAATTCGTTTCCTCACAGCCATCACGCTCCATTGCTCATCGACAGTGATAACATGTTGGTAGTCCCTAATTCCCGTGCACATACACAGAGCAGCGTGATCCAATATACTGCGATCGATCATCTACAGCCAATCGAACCCCATGTATAACCCGGGCGCGGGCAAACAAATTATTTCCTCCCGATTAGCTCGACGATCGTTCGTAGTAGCATAACGCGCGATGCAAGCCTAATACCTGGCTATCAAATTAAATCGCACGCTAACGCGATGCATCGCTGTTTTCGTACTTGTGTTCTGAGATGATGTACATCTATCTTCCGCTTGATCGTGACGTTTACGGTGAAGAAAATACGAATAAATTTATTGGAGCAATTTGGAGAGTGACGTTACATCGCAACACGCAAGTGTACTATTATTATCTACTAACACAAAGACTCCTTTATTTCTCGCGGTGACTCGTAATTCAAGAACCGTGGATGTACTAAATTTGAAAATAAAACTGCCCCGAGCAATTGCCAAGAGTTTCATTCAAACCTTCGGAGAAATTTTCCAATTTTCCAATTACACTTTTGAGTTTAGACACTCCTTCCTCTCTCAACGCGGTACGAGCATAATGAGCACAGTGGTATCGGAGCTATTAATTCCAGCGTTATTACCAGGAGCAATCTGAGACAGCTGTCGTCAATTTCAATCCACGTGGTATCGATCAGACCTGATAAGCGGTATCAAAGCCGACTTGCGAGTGCCCGCGGCACGAATAAAGTGCTCGACCAGCTAGTTACACTAAAAACACGGAAATTCTCGCGTGTTCTCGTCTCAGGTTGATCGCCACACGCGTCCAGCCCGGTCTCGGACGCGCACGAGGATCCCGACGTACTCAATACTATTTATTCGACCTCGTACGCTCAGGTTCTCACGAGTATCGAGCAAATTACGTCCGCCGTAAGGACCGACGATGTAACAAGGAGAAAAAAGAAAGGAAAAAAACGAGAGAGAGAGATCCCGGCGATTCGCCAGGTGATACGCGAACGGACGGACGATCCTCGAAGAGGCTCACGGCCCGCTGTACCAGATGGAGGTCTACCGAGACACTGGCGACTTCTCTCGTTACCGGGACATTCGCCGTGCCTTTCGCGGGTTGAGACCGGAGAAAGAGAGAGAAAGAGAGAGATAGAGCGAGAAAGCGGGAGGAGTTGATCCTCTCACTCGATCGCGTGCACCGTGAACGCGCTCGCTCTTTCTCTCGCTCGTTCACACTCACGCTTTTCATGATTTTCTCCTGTCTCCCCGCCGAGGAGGCTCATACTCTGGCGAGCACGTGGGGAGAGTGAGAGGTTTCTGAATGATTTCGCGGGGGCTTGGCCCGAACGGCCGCGTATATGTCACGGTAGCGATCGAAGAAGTCGTCTCTCACCGCGAGAAAAATGTCGTGTTGTTGATGGCTGGTTAGAATTGATGGTTAACGTCGGACTGAATAACTGGTTCACGTTCCTCCGAGCCAAGACATATCCGGGAGCGACTGGATCGAATATCTCCCGAGTCTGGTTTTGACGTGTGCAAGCAAGGCGACAACCTTGGCGTCAACTTGAAATCGCTTTGCTATCGAGCTGATATCACGCTTCCAAAGAAAGAAAGTTGCAAAACTGCCATTCTTTTTATCACCGTTATCATGAACTTTTTCTTCGACCACCGACGTCTCTGACGGAATAGCAGACTAATTAGTTTAACTGCTCCTTTCTCCGGGGTGTCTGACGTCGCGTTTCTTTTTTTCTTCGCAAATCTCTGCAGAGATAATTCTCAGCACAGTTGCGATCCTGTTTTCATCAAGAATAAGTCGATATTATAGTGTGTGATGAAGTTATCTTGCAGTCGGTTAGCTATGTGCAAATGATATGTTTCTCATCAGGTAGGATTGGAAACGTCAGATTGAAATCTTTGATCATGCTGTTACGCGAGCGTCACAAATATGAGACGGAATTCAAGCCTGTTCGTCACGACTTCATCTAGCACGAAGCTAATCGTTCATCAGCGGGTCGATGCAGGTTAACAAAACGTATAATCACGGCACAAATGACCTTTATCAATATCTTTACTCGCGTAGTACAGCGAGAGCAAGGGAGAGTGGGTCTCTGGGAAAAGTCGTCGCATACCCGATTCATCGCGAGGGAGCGACTGGGAACTTTGTACCTTCACTGAGACTATGTAAAGCGGTGACCAACAACGAACATCGCCTTTAGCTATTATAGAATATCCATGCCATCGCGATACGTAAGCCGTGATGCGCTCGTTGTCGATTTCGCTGACCTAAAACAGTCATCGTTTATGTTTTCGAATCTTTACATCTTTCCTCAAGCAACGTTATTGAGATTTCTTCAGCTGATTCTGGTGTTGGTCATTGTTGCATCAATGACTCTTCATGTAGAATAACGTCGTTATGTAACTTAATATTTTCTAGAAGTATATTACAGAACTTGTCCGTTTTAATAGCTATAAATAATGTATGCTATATATAAATATTAGTAATAAATGCTTCAAGTTTTTTTCAATTAATTTGTAGTTCGGCACATATGTTAATAATTTGTAATTATATACGATATAGATATCAACTTGTATAATAAATAAGTTTGACATGCAGATAATAAGAAAATCAAGTAATATGTTTCTAAAACAATTTTTAACCACTTCGTTTGAATCAACTTAATTACTGTTCTTGCTTCATTATCACCCTTTTCGTAGAGCTGTCATGTATCAGTCAATTAACAGTTACACACCATTCATCAAGCCTGCCTACAACATGATGTATCGTGACTCACTCGCCGAGTCGCGAATTAGAAATCTATCAGGGAATTATTGGAGAGAGAATAAAAGTTTGCATGCGTTCAATCACTTCCTACTTGATTGAACGAACGATGAAGTCATGAATGTTACATGCAGGCACGTTGTGAAACTTGGTATAAATGTAACGATAAGCTATCTTATTTTTTTGCTTTGTTCAAATATTATATGCTTTATCGCGCTAAACTCAATGGATACGAGAAATTGACACTAATACCCTTATTGCACCACATCTTTTAGGTCACTCGGGAATATCGGAACTTCAGGTACTACATCGATTAAAATTAAATTAAATGGTCAACACAACAACGAAGTACCTTACTAACATGCCTATAGAGTGAAACTACTCCAGCTGTTGACGCCTCGTTGGGTTAATTGTTGCGGTAGCTTTGTAATTTGTAGTTCCGGTTGCGGTCAGCGATACATCATGCAGTAGCGGGCACGTGACAAATTGCAGCGTTATTGCAGTGGATATACCAAGTTAGAGGTAATGCTATCTTTGAAAAGGTTTGGAATTGTTTAATTGATTAAACAATTGTTAATATTAATTTTTATGAGATATATAAATTTTCCCGGAAAACTTGACTTTCTTGTCAAAGACTAGTACCAAATTTTAAGATACTTAAATTTATAATATATGAAATGAGAATTTCCTCATCTAGAAATTTATTTGGAAATTAAATTCAAATTCATAATTTTCTCATCATAATTACAATTCAAATTTAAGATGAAGTACATCGAATTTTTAAGATTTCGATATGTATATTTTCTTCTTCTCGATATGCATATTTTCTTTCTCTATAATGATGTACTTCAATTACAAGAGAATTTTGTGAACATGGATAACATGTTATTAATAATATCAAGTATTTAAGAAAATGCAAATCCATGAAACTGTGATGCAAATGATATTAAAAGATTTGATAGAATTATAAAGAATGCGACTATACATTTATAATAGCTCAATCTTTTAAATAGTCGACCAAAGTTTTATTAGATGACGCATTAGAGTGAATTCTATTGAAACTTTAGTTTCGCGAAGAAGTGAAAAAGACGAAGAGGATTCGGTGTTAACATCCACTTCGCGACTTTAACATCGGCATCACCTGAATAATAAGGGTGTCTTTCTATAGCTCTAGAAATCAATGAGCACCGCCGGCGCCACCAGGAAAACTTTTCAATTGTCTCGCGAAGTTGTACCGAATAAATTAAACAAATCGAAAACCTGACTTCGATAAAGAGTGCTTCGCAATTTGGGTATTGCGGACGACGACGCGCGAATAACGAAGGCAATAATTTCCATCGCCTCGATATAATCGTTTGCTTTTAGCGACGAGGAAGTTTCCGATAATTGACGGAGACGACAATCGCGCACGTTTTCTGAAAATAGGAAGTCAACGATGTTATTGGTATAGCGCTTATGTAATATTTTTCGTGGGCGATTAATTATTTATTGATACTGCGAATACGAACCTCAATGACGAATGAAGAAAGATTATTTTATTTTGTGACCGTGTGATTTTATCTAATAAAGAAGTTACATCTGTAATTATTTTTAAATAAAAACATATGTACACATTATAATAACAATCAGTTCAATTCTCAATAAATTCGACAAACATAGTTTAAAAATGTGAAATTTAAAATTCAATGAATCGGGACGCAATGTTTGTGCATTCAGCCGCAGAAATCTTTAAAAAAAAGCGTATTTCCTATAACTGTTTCATTACGATTTTTCCGCTTATAAAATCTTCAATCATCCAGTTCGCCTTTCATTAAACTCTCATACTACAAACTGTCGAATGGAATGTAACTGTTTGTTTTTTCATCCCGGTTTTACTAATGGCTGTGCGCTTTGCTGTGATGTTTTAATGGATTCTTTCTTCACTCTCTTAATTACTGCAAAAATTATTTCTAAAAAAGAGCTTTAACCAGCTTTGATCGTTTCACGTGCAATTAACATTGCGAAACAATTTTGTTAATATGATTTATGAAAAAGTCTCGAATCAATGGATATTTTCCTACGTGATAAAGTTATATGATATATTTCAATGCAAAACGTTACCGTGATTTATATGATACTGACGCACGTCGACACAGACAAGTTTCATTAAATAATGGCATATATGTCAACATGTCGCAAATTAGAATAAAATTTTCTAGAATATGCACAATAACTGCAAGCGTGTAATTGAATAATTGACAAATGTATTGCATTACAAATAGTAATTTCGACAGTCTATTGAAATTTTCTCTGGATCGTGTCCGTATTATTGTATATCGCATATCAACTAAATTCGAATGATTACATCGAATGCAATATTAATTCAAACATATCTCATTTAATTTAAACAATCTGCGGTACACTTCAATACTGCATATCTTAATTTTCTGAATTATATAATTTTAATTATTATTCTAAATTATATAATTTTAATTCTTATTATTATCTGAATTTAAAAAAATGTTCTTCACGTTTCCTTATGTCTTCTATCGTGATGTTTATGTCCTTATGGTTTCCTTTGAAGATGCAAAATGCTTTATTATTCAAGATCTTCGTTTTGTGTTACAATGTAGCTTTCATTCTCGTAAACGGGAGACGCGAGTGTCGAGTCCTCCGCAAATTTGCGCAAGGCAAACGCAATAGCGCGCAAGAGAGGTACATTGATGCCTCTCGCTTGCGCGTTAGAGGCTCGATCTATAATGGAATAAATAAGTAAGCGGAAGCTTGGTGTCTTCATGGAAACCTGACATTTTAATTTCTCTGTGAGATATTTCATTTCATCATTGTTTCCTTTTCTCTCTCGCTTCCTCTCTTTCGCTTTTCCTGTTGCATATTTGTTTCCCCCTACAACACGCGATTATTCTTTTTCATTCTCTGATTCCTATATTGCACTATTGCAAGCATTATTACTGCGAGTGAAATTGAACATGAAGCGGCTTTTCCTCTTGTACTGTATATCTGGAAAGCATAGTACTTTGAGAATTTGCGTAAAAACCTGAAATAATTGTAAAATAGCATATTTTTTACTCTGTTTCAATAGTGAATTTACTTTTTCGCGACTGTTTTTTCTTTAGCTTAATACTCCAACATTTATAGATATTTTTTCACACAGAATATGGCTTATCATGAAATGTGTATTATTGCCATACAGATTTGTGTATATGTATGTTAGAATAAATAATTTTATAAATTCAATATCAAATATCAAGTATAAAAAGCGCGGAAAGCATTCAAGACACACACTCTACCATCTTTTCTTACAATAATATACTTTTCAAGTATTACGTAGAAATGACCCTAAGCATAATGCTTTATCCGCATCTCTATTTTCAAATAAATCCACCCTTTATCGACATTAAACCGCTTCGCAAGAATAATTCGCGTGTCTTTTCAAAGACCGACTCCAGGAGTCCACGAGTGAAAAGAGCGTGAAGAAGACGAGAAAAGGCAATTTATTGAAATTTTGCTTGATTCTTTTGCCGTTCGCGATGATTCGACGATATCGAACGAATGGGGGCCTGCACGACCATAACTGCACGTTATGCAACAACAAAAAGAGTGAGGCAGCGCTTTCATCGTACGTTTTCATCATAATATTATTCTACGTTATCGTATAGGAGCCATAAATATATCAGGCAGCGAGGTGAAGCATGGATGGAAGTATCTCGAACGAGTTTTGCATGGCGAATATTCGGAAAGTGTTTTTGCAAATCACTAAAGCAGACATTGAATTCTATTTCCCGGCACGGCTACGTGTGCTCGCTCTCCTGCCATTTCCCGCTCTACAAACGCTCTTATTCTCCCACGAGATGTCATCCATTCCTCCCTTTTATGCGCAACATTCTCGTTTTCGAGAATGGCTGCAACGTTTCTGTCTAGCGCCCCAACCGTTTCTGTGTTTTTGCTAGATACTAAACGGCTATCGCAGTAAGTATAAGAGATGCCTCTTTTCTATTAGTTTGAAAGTGATACTGTCACTGCGGGAAAACATTTCCGGCAGCTACTTTGCTGTGAGAGAGAGAGAGAGAGAGAGAGAGAAAAGAGAGGGAGAAATAATATCAAAAAAGATATAAAATTGGATGTATGAATATATAACACTATTCTCTCAGTCTATGCGTTAAAATCCTTTTTTGTAATATGTAACTATAGTTTTCTTTACCAATTGTTTGAAATATTTTGAAACTCACCAGCGCTCACTTATATTTCAAAGTCATCGCGGTCCGTCATAATCCAGTGATAAAATCGACCATATAGAACCTTCTGTACTCTGCGAACCTCGTACAGTTTCACTTCGTTGCACTTTCCTCGAGTAGATCGTATTTCTCTCACTGATCGTACCTCCTTTGTTGTATTCCTCGTTGATTGCATTTTATATACATGCATTTACGTTTACAACGCGATATATTTTTCTTAATGCGAATTTACGATAACGTTTTGTAATATATTTAAATATATATCAAAACAGAATTAACAAATTTGTTTAACGCTCTATAATAAAACGATACATTTCGATATTGCACTTGCCTATTGTGTTTTGTTGCACTGCACTTTACTCTCAATGCGAAACACGAGAAAAATGGAAATTGCGAACTAAAACCCACGGCAATCGTGAAATTTATTAACATGTATGCGAGCATGGTGATTGCAAAACGGTAAAGCTTTTAGTTGACGGAAAAAGAATTTTCGACTGCAGAGAATATACAAATATACAAAGCAACAAACTGTCAAAATATTTACGATAATGATAATGAATATACGTATAACGCGCATGAATTAATACTATAATATAATAACACATGTAAGTCATATATCAATATTTCTTTTTCATTAATAAACAAGATAGAATTATCATACAGAAAAGTACTTTTTGTACAAAAGGAACGAAGAAGATATAAAAGTCAATTAAAAATGTGTTATCTTATTCGTATCTGTAAAAGTAGTAATTTAATTTTTGTTAGAAAGAAACACCAGCTTCAGCTTCCTATGAAAACATTGTCTTATGAAATAACGAGATTAATGTTTATATAATATTAACCTGGGGCTTTCGTTTTAAGGAAATATCTAAATTTACGTAACGTATTTATAATATAATCCTGTAAACTTGAGAGCGAAATGAACAATCCATTACACTTTTCCCGAGAGAAAGATGCGCAAGCAGTTCGCTGTTTTGCGATCCGATTTGCTATTTGCAAACTGGAACACGCAAATACGAACGAATCTCGCGTTTCAACACGATCCCATCTTTCCCTACAGTGCACTTCCATTAACAATAATCACCTTTCTCGCTAATTACGTGCTCAGCCGCACGCGTTAATTCCAACTAACATTCGTCGATTTATCGCGTTGATCTAACATGCGTTTCGACAATCTGAATTCACCCGGTCGCGTACTGCAAGTGACAGTAACCCGGAGAACCTAAAGACAATGCTCACGCATTGTCTTATACAATACACAGTCAGTATGGGAAGCCAAGTAGCTCGCTTAACCAGCTGACCTCTATCTCAAGAACATTTCTTGGTGACCGCAGGAGTGCCCAGGAACCACCGCTACTGTTTCTCGATTCGCTCGTGCAAATTGCTTTGTCGTAATCGCCATTCCTTCGGGTTCTTCATAGGTCATTCACGAACCGCGTAAATCGAATCCGAGGCTTTCCTGTTCATATCGGATCCCCAAAACTCTCCAACTTGCCTATGTGTGACCGATGGACTTCGCTCGGTCTTAGTCGATCCGCTTATCGGTCAATTTGCAAAGCATTTCCGCCGAAGTCCCGTGTTTACGGGACTCCGGTCGGACTGATTGTTCTCCGCAAGACTGAATTAGCGATTAGGCAGGACAGATCTGCCTGCCGCCTGTGGCTTGGAACAATCTGTATTGGCACGATTAGAGGATCCGAACCAATTTCGATGAGCAATTATGCGGTTACTTAATTGGATCTCTCATTGTGTGAGTAATAAATGTGTTCATGTGTTGAATTCAAGAATGCAAAATCGAATCTGTTTGAGAGGCTACCTGACAAGCACCTTTAATGAAAAAAAATACTCATCGGCATAAAAATCGGTTTGCTCCATCGTGTCGTGAGTCGTGCCAATACTCAATTTACTTTTCCAAATTCTATGAAACTTTTAATATTTAAAGAGTTTTTAGCATTTCAAATGCGTGTGCGGTATTTTATCAGAAATTTATTCAAAACGATAATTAATATAATTAATAATTAAGAACAATAATAAATCACACAAACGTGACACATATTTTTTTTTGAGACATTGATAGTTCCGAGATAAACTTCCACCTGTGAATTCACTGCAATTTATATCACAAAAGGGAAAACAATTCAATATGAATGGTGTGTGTCGTGATCCTGAATCCTCTATTCATGCAATATCAGCAGGAAAAGCAGGGAAGGAGGACATGTGAGGGCGAAAGAAAAGCAAAGGCTTCTAGTCTTCTTTCTCGACCGTCAATTCCCGTTGGTTGCTCTCTTATTTTACCAGGTACCGCCATAAACATCCCCATCCATCAAATGCCACGGCACGTAATATCCACGAATGTACGCGCACCCCTGTATGCACGTACATACACACATATCCTATAATGGACCAAGCGGTGAAGTTGCGCTTCTCGATCAGGTTCAGCGCTTTAAAGTTACCGGCGAATGATTCTCCAGCAACCATCTGCGCGTGATTTCCTTACAGTGTTACTTTCCGGAAAAGGGGGTTCCACAAAGGTGAATGCACCAAAGCGCGCTTCATTTGTCGGTGATACGAGTGATGATGCTTTCTTGATTTGCACTTTAGTTACTTTTTCAACTTTACTTTCAACTAAAATTGATATTGAGATTTCTTTCCTTACGATTTTTCTTTCTTGAGAATAAAAATGTGTGATTTAGATGTGCGATTTAAGCATGCAATTTGTATTAAGAAAATTATAACTTTTCAAACCCTATTTTACTAAATTTAATATTATAATAATAACACTTGTTTCGGCATCTTAGAGTTTGTCTCGTTGAATTTTTAAGCCTATAGATGCTCCAAATGATTACAATATAGAATATAAAGTATAAAATAACAAAATCTTAATAATATTACTAATGTAATTAAGAATAAAATATTATATTACTAATATATGTAAATTTTGTATCAAAATATACGTTTTCGAGTTTCTCGGTGCTTCATAGATATTTCTCGATGTACCAAAACCTGTCAGCTATTTGTTTGGTGAGATTTGATCAAGAAGCTTCTTAATTGAGATATGAAAAGGTTTTTCCAGTCCATTATAGGCCATCGAATTTTATTTTGATAACATCTGAAGCGAATTAATTAGCGAGAGATACTGAAATTTACTAAAGTAACAGTTCTTAGGCAGCCGAAAGATTTCTTTCAGTCGCCAGATGATTCTAAATTTTGTTAAGAATTTTTTGAATGACAATGGTAATATCGAAGAACTTAACGTTTTGTTATGAGAGTTTAAACATTAAGAGAATAATTTTGAGAGAATAAGTTTTATCTTTATCTGTTTGGCACGCTTAGTCATTCTAATTACATATTTTTAACTTTTATGTCATTACCATAATCATTTTTGTTATTTACTTTTTTATACATGTTTATATGTATTTATATTTTATATTTTACATATATTTGCATTGCATTTGTAAGCAAAATATAAACTCGGTGGTAGTAATCACGTACATATTTTGATAGATTTTACGTTTGCGAATTTTGTTTCCAATTTTTCATTTTAATTATTAAATTAAATTAAATATCACACAGAGTTATATTTAAATTAAATTCGTGATAATACACAAATTCTCGCAAAATGCTGTACTTTGCATTTTCTGGAATATTTTTACGGACAGTGCATAATTTTCGCAAAGGTATCGCAAATCAAGATTACTATGAGTGTTTATTAATTTTTTGATAAACATTGTTTTCAAGATTCTTCAATATTTATTTTTAAATTAATATAACCACTTGAATCTTTTAATATTTCCCCTGTTATTATCGCTTTTATACTATATTAATATTATTCTACTGCCTAACTGTCAACTATTAATGTTAACGGAAACAGATACAAGGTTTATAAAACTTACATTTTTATTGCGCGTATGTGATGCGTAAATCGAATTGGTTACTGTGGAATAAAATCGTTGACCAGGCAATTCCATGCGTGTAGGATAGAATTTATTCTGTAGAGCTTTTCCATGCACAGAAAAATTTTTGGGGGTGTATGGTATTGATGAATTTTTATCCGACGTGTCGATGAAGCGCATACCGCTGTAGTTTCGGTTATTGATGGAATAAGATAAATTAAACGGTCATGCAGACAAATCTGTCGAAACGTGCACACAACGCTGACACTTGCGCTTGACGCTTGCAGCTTCGTTTTTACGAGTTGACGCGTTTCCATCCCCGAAGTACCATGTCTGCGATCGATCCCTGCTAATTTCAGTTCCACCGATTTACGAGTGCCTCTCGTGAGCGCGCGCGAAGGGATAAATACCGATAAAAATAGCGGAAAGGTAAGCCACGCGTAAATAAAACAAAAAAAAACGCGAGCATATTGCCGGAAAAAAATTATCCCGATTGACAGACGACGGTGATTTCTGCAAATAGAAACTGCAAATATTTTTTGGTAGAACTGCATAGTCTATAACTATATGAGCTTCCGCAACGACTCTGAGTTTTATTTGTCCGCGTGACGAAACATTCAACAATCGATATTCTTTCGTTCTCTTCTTTTCTTCCGCTGCGACAGTTGGTAGATTTTCGTTTGCCTTATCGTTCTGATATTTGCGCGAAATTACGGATCCCTCGAAACGAAACACAGTTCGCGCTACAACCGGAAATCCTTGGCAGCCGTACAAGTTGGCAAGCGCAAGGCTTCTTTAATCTTTGTGTACTAGACACGCGGATCGAAGGCGCATCTGTAAGCCCTGCAATTTTCTTTTTTAATGCGAGAGAATGTAAAATAACACTCTGTACACTCCGTAGCATTTACTCTACAAATTAAAATTGCGTATATACGTATACACATATGACAAATATCTATGTCATTTGCTGCTTTTTTAATTTATCATGTTATTCTAATTATGTACTGGAAGATAAAATTCATGTTTGCGAATACGGTATTATATGCGCGAATGACATGTCCGCCTTTATTGGAATGGCAATGAAATTACAAACAGCAAATCATCTCATGTTTTATAGTTACTTATCAAATTTTATCACGTCGATGATCTAATGAAGAGAGAAGACCATCAACGGTTTAATGCTGTCATTTAAGCGGCCATTTGACGACCAATTTTGAGGGGCTCGTTTAGGTCTTATAGGGAGGCTTTTGCGAACTTCCTTTGGGATAATAAACGCAATTTTACAATCGATACTCGAGACCATGTTATAAGCAATTAATTGTCGTCTTAAAGTTGGATTATTGTTGACTACCAACTGATTGACTACATTGTTTATCTACCAAAGAATTTCTAGATATGATGTATAAAAGTTAGATCAAATTGCACATGTACAGTGATTCTCAAATTCCAATTTACGTATAAATATAAATTCCAGTTTACGTATAAATAAACTTTAAATTTGTCTATTTAATTCAGAAAACATACAGTATTAATATAATCATTAATTGATCTTTTCTCTGACTAATTCTAATTCCGAAAAGTTTGTTATAATATTAAAAATATATTATTAAATATTAAAATATTTGGGAGCTCTGTTTTCTTTATGATACGCACATTATTGAATAAAAGAACATTGAATATCGAAAAATGATATTTCATGTAATAGCAATAGGATATGTTGTATATGTTCCTTTTTTTTCAATCTGCAAATGTATAGCAAGAAAATATTGAAAATATTAGTAGAGATAGTCAAACAATTGTAACCTTACTCTCGCTAGCCAGATAGTACCTCTGACATTATTTTGGTAGGGCTGCAACTAGCTTGGGTTACCTGATTAATTAATGACTCCTCTACATTCATGGGGATGACGTTTCGTTATGCGAGCGCGCTTTGTTACGCCGCGGCGCCCGGCGCCGTTATTGCTGCGCTAATTCATCTGATCGGCCGTTTATTAGCATTACACTCCTAGAATGTAATTCCGTGTACACGCCGCGCCGTCCATTAGTAGACGCGTAAACCCATTCAACCATCGGAACAACATTACATAGGGGCAACATCTCGCGAGGCCGCCGCAAACTACGTCATGTGGACAATTCAATTGCAATCTCTCATCCTTATAAGAATGGAATAGACATCTTCCGAAACAAGGTTGCCAGCTTCCTTCATCACAATGAAACGAGTAGAAAGGAATATAAATATTTTTGCTTTGCAAATATCTCTACTCGTATCGTTCAGGTTTTCTTAAATATATTTTTTGCGTGTCAAGTGCGACAGAAACGGTAAATTTTCTTGCACAACATACAAGAACGCATTCGACGTATTACTTAGAAGATACACGAAAGATACTGTGGCGGGGCTAAAGCAAAGAACAATCGATATGTCACTTGCTCAAAATTAATTGCGCACCGGCGGCGAATAAACTGGCAACGAACTTCGAAATTTTCCTCTCTCTTTCTCTCTCTCTCGGGATTTATGTTCGACCAATCGCTGGGCGCTTCATACAGCCGGTTCATCAGGAAAAAGACGCCGCGCGAAGAAATAAGCTCGGCGATCCAACCCTCTCCGTTCCCCACCGCTGGTCCATCCAAAAGGAAAACGAGCGTCATTAATCGTTCCAGGAAAAAGACCAAAAGGGACTTCCGCGACTGGCTTTTACCTCACGCGGAAGACAAAGAAGAAGAGCGAGAGAAGGCGAGAGGAGGGAGATGAGGAACGAAGGGAAACGGTGGACGAAGGAGACAGGAAGATCCTGAAAAATGTCAAAAAGGAAGCGGCGGCTAGGAAAATGCTGCAGAGTGCGTTGTCACGGCGGCCGGGGTCACCGCAGACAAATAGGCCGTGTCACTTTTAAAACGTCCTTCCGGTCCCACAAGCGTGCGCCAGCATTCGCGGAACGTGCCCTCTCTGTAGGGATCCTTTCCTGCCTAGGGGTGGCTTTATCACGGCATAGTGATCGGCGGCGCGCACTCTCTCTTTCTCTCTCTTTCTTTCTCTCGCGCGCGCCTTTTAATAACGTCTTGATATCTAGGAATTTTCAATCACTATACGAGGCAACTCAGAAATCCAAGAGCAAGTGAAAGCAAGCTCAACAAAATCGCGCGCCAAGATTACGAAATCAAGAAAATACTGAGAATAACTATTAGTTATTAAAGAAAGGGAGCATTCGCATCCCTCTTTAGAAATTTGGAAGGTTTTGCCCTTTTGCGCTCCGCACGGATGTTCCACGGAGGGTTTTGAATTTATCGACTGCTCGGTATCCTCGCTCTCTCTGACTTTTCTCTATCTCTGTCTCTTTCTCTCTCTCCTTCTCGTAAGATCTTACGGCTGACCCGGCGGGATCCAGAACATGCTAATGGAGTTTCGTGCCTCCCCATGGTGGACGATCGGGCCGGCGAGAGGTCGAGCTTCTTCGGCGGATGAGATTGCAGAAACTCGGAGTATTCGCCGCGAGCGAAGTTCCGTGTACACGTTAAAGATATACAACGAGAGGAACGATAAAAAATAAGCACTCCTTGGCGGAGTTCGTACAGAGCGGTGAAACATCCCCCAGGATTCTAACTCGGTGGTTGTACCAGCGCTACGTGACCCGAATCTCAATTTAATTTCGCTTCGAATTTTCTCCATCTCGGAATTTCTCCAACTCCGTAATTCCCATCGCCTTAAATTTCTCCAGACAAATACGATCGAAAACTGTATCCGCCGTTTCTGTTTCTTCGGTTTTCTCCCTCTTCGCTTTCCCGCCCTTTTTCGGATCGGAATTAGATTAGAGCACGACCAAGTTCCTTATATCAGTGCAAAAATGAACCGGTTTCGCTTCGGCGTTCATTATCGCGCTTGCCATACGGGGCACGCAATGGTCGCACACAACCGCACGATGCTGCTTTAACAGCAAAAGGGGTTTATGGTGCTGCGCGAATGTTTCGCGGGGAACTTTAGCGCGAGAAAACGCCACGTTCTTGACACGGTCGTTCGTTGATTATCACGGCGGATGGAGGACTGCGAATTTATTGCCGTGCGACACGTGACTGCCCTACGAATTCCAGCCGGGCTCCTTCCCGTGCCCTATATCCTAAACAGCTAAACAAATGGTCGCGGAACGGATGCTCGTGAATCTTCCTGATTACCCGTCCTAAAACCGCCGTTCTGACGGCGTATCACGTGACCGACCTGCAATGATGCAAGGATGTAGGGACGAGAACAGGGCTCGCGGAGCGTACTGCGAACTGCGAACAATGATGCCCTATAGGTATAGCAGTAAGCGGCCGCGAAAGGGACCATCCATTTAGCATAGAGGAATTTTAATGACGGCATGGTCCCACATAGGCCGAGGGTGGCGCCTGTTGCTGATCGCTGTACCGCGCTGTAACGCTTGGAGCAATCTCGATCATGCGTTCTCTTGTTCGAGACAAAAGCAGTCGCAATGTTTTTCATTTGGTTGTTGTGTAGTCGGTCAATTTGTTTCAAAGAATAATTTCAGCGAAATTTCACGGTGTTAATATCTGCATGAACAATGCAGGCATGGTTTTGTCGTCAAACAATCTCACATAGTTACACGATTCAATTTGCGTTAAAAAGTATGCTATGTTAATATATAAATATGCACAATGGGAACGTTAATTGAATCGCGTTTTGTGACGTAATTACGCGATACCGAATAACGTCTATAAAAACGGGAAAACAAAGAGGCAAAGTTTTCGCTGAAATAACCATTTGAATAAAAATTTAGTTGGACGTCATCCAGAGTACCGTGCAATGTAACTACGCGTATACGCACAAAATGCGAGAAGAACTACGTCCCAGGTTTTTCCCGCGATTTTTTTTTCGTGGTCTCATCTGCATTCGAATGTCGTAATTTGAATATTTAAGCTGCGTCGCAGAGGCGAGTTATTTTTTTCGCGTTTCTGATGGCGGCATTGTACCTCGTGTGTGTACCTTTCGTCATTTATGTCCACGTTAAATAAATTCATATATTAATTCGCATAACGGGTATTCTGCGCTCGTCACTCATCCGTTTACAAACCGTAAAACATTATAAATTATAAAATACTGAGAGATGAGAGCGCATTTACCTAATCAATGAATATTTCCCTGCAACGTTGGCGACTTTGACTCGATAAGAACTCTGGATTATATGATTCAGCGCAAACAAGTAGAAGACGATGGACAGACAAGTCCCAGTTACTTATTTCGTTAGCAGTTCTGTTCCGACAATTACGAAAGTTGGGAACGTACAACGTAAGGGAAGAGCGAGATTTCATCTTGCGAACTTGTGACTGAAGCTGCTACTTGTCAATCTGGAGAGCTACACGATCGAGGACATCGTTAAGAGTTGTCGTGTCGTGACGCTGGAATCCATCCAAGACTGGATAGATTAATAGACGTTGAGGGGCTGAAAGTCCCTGAGAAGAAACATCGATGAGCTTATGAGCCACCCCTAGGTACCTTTAAGCTCGGCCGGATGATTAATCGCGGCTCCCTAATTAGTCCAAAAATCGAGACACCGATTAATGTGGCTAATGCGGCTCTGCTGCCTGGAGTTTCAACAATCATGTCAAGGAAACTCAGGATCTACGCAATGCACAGAGTAACGGCGAATAACTGCTCGGCAATTTATTTCTTCACATTTTTTTCACAGTAGATTGTTCTTTAATGATTAAATTAACATTGATATTTTTACGTTATCATATTTTACATAATTCATAAATTTTGGAAGTTTATGCATGTAAAATATATATATCTAAAATGTATTGTGTATCAGTGATATTAACATTTTCGTATTCCTAGTAAAAAGCTTATTAACTGTTCAAATGTTTAATCTTACAATGCCTGTCAAGTGATAAAACGAGTAGCGGTGTACAAAGTTAATAAACGTAGGGCGCGTAAATGGAATTATATTTTATAGGAGTATACATTTTATAGGAATGCTATAAAAAGAGAAATTTTACGAAATTGAATTTACATGCCGTAGATTGTGTGGAAAGCTGTTATAAACATTACGTAAACAAAAAAGAATTATTGCTATAAATATAACAAAGAAAATGCAGGAAATAATCTGAAAATAAGCAAATATAATAAAATTAATTAAAGAAATAAATTTCAAATAAATTGTTTCAATGTATTTAAAGCTACTTTATCATATTCTACATTTGAATGCGTGCTGCGTATGATTAAAGGATTCCTTTTTCAAAAGGATGGTAGGCGTTTCGTATCAGAAATGATATGTGTGATTTAATCGCGACAGTAACAGTAATCGTGACAAGTGTCGTTTCGGGGACTAACTGACGCGTGATATCGATTTACACGGAGAGAGAGAAAGAGGAAGAGAGAAAGATAGAGAGGATGACAAAGAGGGAGAGAATGGCAAAGAGAGAGCGAGAGAGAGAGAGAGAGACACGAATCTCGCTTGTAACGACACTCACCTCAGGTCGCGTAAACTAGTGGGATAATATATGTTCACGGGATACGAGAGGTGAAGAGTAAAGGGTTATCGCGGAGCGGCGGACGCAATGCAAGTAAAATTACAACATTGTTGCATTCGGCAATCCGATCTCTCAGTTAAAAAACGTACGCGCACATCGCAGATCTGTTTCACATTTGCACTTTAATTAAAAGTGTATTTTATCAAATATATATACGCGCGTTAGACGTATGAGTGTCGCGCGCACGAAGTAAACGTTACATAATTTTATGTGAGATCTCCCTGTTCGATCGGTCGTTATTCTGCATTACTCTATTTGTCGACTAAACAGTAGCACGCAGCCTTTTGTTTGCTTATTAAAATATCCACGACATCCACATCTCGTTATATCCGATCGAAAATTTGAAAATAAACATGCTTCTTTATACTATCTTTTTAAATTATTCAAATTAAATGTCATATCAACAATGTTTAAATTTTATTTCATTCATTATGCAAATAAATATTATATATGTTAAATATTAAGAATATTGTATATTGCGTAAAGAAACTTTTATAATAAATTCTGTAATCAATTGTTTGACTAATTTTTATTTAACGCATATTTTACGAAAGCCGTGTAACATGTTGCAATTTTATAATTCTTAATATTAAACATATAATATGTAATAAAATACTCATATATTTAATATCAAATATTTAATGTAATTAAATTATTCTTTAAATAAAATCTGAAAATCTATCCATCAGGATTAAAATAAGTTTTAATTATTTTGCTGTATTACGAGAAAAATAATTAAAACTTAAAAATGAAAAATAATAACATTTCTAACACACAAAAATTTTTTTAAACTAGAAATTAGAAAAATTTACACAATATTAATAAATTTTTAGTATTAGTTATGAAGAATTACTACACACAAAATATGTACATTTACTTTTGCAAGTTACACTAATTATAAATATTGTGCATTGATTTATATCTCATATTATTTAGCTGAGTGAAATATAAAACATTTACTAAAGAAAATGGAGAAAGAGGGGGGGAGAGAGAGGGAGAGAGAGAGAGAGAGAGAGAGAGAGAGAGATGACATTTAAAATTCTACAACATACTTAATTGACTGAATACGCCGTGCTAGCAATAAATCATACCTTTTGAATCAAAACTACTAAAGAACTCATCGTGTGATTATTCGAAATGGCAATTCGTTCAAGTCATTGAGAACAGGGAATTTTCATGCAAAAGCACGATAGAATGCGGGCAAAGCGTTTTTCGTGGATGAACGCTTCGCGTGCACGTGTGTACGTGAAATTCGTTTTTGTGCATGGAATTAATTAAAGCGCGCAAAGTAAGAGTGATGTTCGAGCTCCTTCCTCTCCTATATGAACCGCATGCTGCACAGCTTCGCATTCGCGCTATCAAAGCACTTTGTGGTCGGCAACGGCGCCGCAATTGTGCTCGGGTCGGCGCGAGCACGAGCTTCGCAAGCTGCTGTCCAACGCGCGCGACACGCTGGCATTTTCGCCGGTCCGTCAAGAATAATTAACGAAAATTTATCCCCTCGGACTGCATCCCCGCCTCTCTCTCCGCCCTCAATTTCGTGGGTGTCTCTCCAGGTTAGAGACATATCCCTCTTGCCCAACGCGATCGTCAATAAAAATTTTTACGCGCTTGTCGTAAACCTTGCGCTACAAATACCCCCGCGAAATACATCAGTGCGCGTCGTAAGGGAGTTCTCAATGGAGCATAGCTTGAAACCTACATAGGGTGCGTAGTAACCGCAGACGCCTTAGTGTAATTCTGTTTTAGTTCTTTTTATGATAACGAGTTTAAAAATTCATAAAATTGTTTGTCCTTAAAAGAAAAATTACATGTTACAATTTTATAATTTTTAATATTAAACACATAATATGCAATAAAATACTCATATATTTATTATCAAATATTTAATGTAATTAAGCTTTAAATTATTCTTTAAATAAAATCTGAAAATCTATCAATCAGGATCAAAATGAGTTTTAATTATTAAAAACATTTACAATTACTTTAACAAATATGTAAGGCACGAAGAGATTATTTGGATTTTTTATGAGATTGAACATTTTAAAGTATTCCGCGTAACATACATATATTATTTCTTCTAGCTAATAATATTATCAAATATTTATCGTATTTGATAATAATAGGTGTTATTATTTTAAAATATTAATTACAATATGATGAAATATATGTTTATTTTAATTCATTTTTAACTCGTAATGTTCATATCTGCTATTTTCATTTAATTCTTTATTAGAAATGGAGAGATCTGTGTGGAAAATTATTATTTCAGTTTACGGAAGAAATTCCATCGAAATAATTTATTTCCATTTGTTGTTGAAAGAAATGATGCATAAAATCGACTAATACGCTTGCAGCCGGAAGTGGCCTGGTAATTCATTATCGATTAATCATTGGAACACCAACGAATGTAGCATTATATCCGTACTGCCATTAATATCGATATCAGCTTTTGCGATTAACGTCGATTCGCGACGGGATTAAATCCTATTCATTCGCGCTGGATCGTCATTTCGTGGAAAAGTAATTTATCCTGCAAGCACATCGCAGAAATTGCAAAAAAAGTTTTCTGCTTTTCCAATTCTTCTTTTGTTATCCCGCCAGAGAGAAAAGAAAACTACTAACATCATCAGAGAATTACATCTACTAAATGTCTTAAAGATCAAAAGCTCTATAATTTTAATTTTCTATTCCACGTAACCACCGCATAATTTATTTGCTATCTAATTAAAATATTTTGATTTCTGTATTATTTTTATTGAGCAAATATGTCATGAGTAAATATAAAAATCATTTTCGTACTTTTGCAGACAACAAAATTCACTTTCATCGAAATAACGCCGGTTTTTAATGAATTCCAACCTCTGTCACATCGTGTGCGAACCGCAGGCAAACGGGGGGATCAAGTGCAGCCTGCGCGACTTTAAAAGCTCCGCAAGCTGCCGAATATCTGGCATCGTTTTCCTCAGCGACGCGACTTGCCAGAAGAAAACCTCTCACGGAGGGTGGGTGACGCGGTGGTGTGTTCGCTTGGGTGTTTCGAGGCCGCGTAGCAGGGAGCTTGCGCCTAGCCAGGCCGACTGGCTCGAGCTTGCGAGCTTTCTAGCAGCAGCCAGTCGCCGGCTGCCGGGCCACGACCTCGCATCAACCCGGTTGCTCGTTCGTTCGATTCGAACGCGCTGCGCAAGGGAGCTTTCGTGGCCACGTTTTCCACAGATTCCCGAGCTTGCGTCCGAGCTTCCGGTCGGTCGTGTCCTCCGCAGTCGAGTCACAAAGGCGTTGCGAAGCGGAGCGAGCACCGCGAGATTTTCGCCAGTTGTGTAAAAATTTCTACCGTCCGCAAGCTTCCTTTTTCCTCTTTAAGTGCTCGATCGTGGGAAGCTTTCGTGATTCGCTATCGTCCACTGTCATCATTTGCCATCGCTTGCAATCATCCGTGAATTCATTCGAGCATTTAGTTCGATTCGTTCGTGAACTTGCTTCAGTAGTTACCGCGGACATCGGCGAGGTGTCAAGGTGGGAACTCACGCGTTGTTCGCGCGATGATCGGATGAAAGCCCGAAGCGCGTAATTCGGACGTGCGAGGAACATTTCGTGTCGGGAATTGTGGTATTGAAGCTTGAGGGTCGAGGTCGAGTGTGAGAATTGCCTCGTGCGAAACAAGTGGCCACATCGCTTGTTCTTCCAGAGGAAGACAGAGGATGGTATGGCAAATGGGTGACAAACGCGGATCCACTGCAGGCTGAAGGTGTTTTTCAGCGTCGGTGGGACCATGTGAGGCTTCGACCATGAGGGTGAGCGTTATTACATAGCATTTTCCGTAGTCGTCTATAGTTAGCAATCTTTTGACTTACTTTTTCCTGCTCGATGTGCTCACTTCAGAATCAGGAGATCTTACTTCGCGAAAACGTGCAAATACGAAAGTTGCAAATCAATCAGGAGTACATGAACAATATATGTACTTTTATTGAGACTTGAATTTTGATGAATTATGTGGTACTACATTAAACATGCTATTGCAATTACGTGAAGTTATAATTATAGTACGTAAATTATATAATTTATAACGTTATACAAGTTTAATTTAAGTTGTACGTTCAATATTCAAGCATCCTTTTCGCTTCAGTATACTTCAGTAAATATTTCACTTTGCGTTTATTTTTAAATGTTACATCGCTTTAAATTTTGTTTTGATGTTTAATGGTATTTAATAACTGTTGTGTCTCTGTTCCTTTTACTCTCATTTACGCAAGTAAACATCAAATATCAGAATCAACAGTGTAATGTATAATAAAGTACATTCAGCAGTGATACAATATACAAAGTTCTCTCTTTGTTTTTCAGATTACAAACTGCCTATAAATGTACTATTTTATAAATTGTCCTGCGTTTTACTTCATCAACAAATTATTTGTTATGGAAAGATAAATTAATATAATCTGCTCAACAATTTTATTTATCTAATATCAAAAACATGGTAAGTTTTATAGAATTTACGGAGAAAATTGCTAGAAGTTTTAATAGCGATTTCTATTAAACGAGCACATGGCGAATTATAGCTTTCCGCCTCTTTGAGATAGTTTTAATTGTTTCGTACCAACTAATCCCTGTAAGTGATTAACTAAAAGCCGTTCAGTAACTAATTATTTCAGTTGAAAACTCACATTAGTGTATGTAACGATATTCTTTGATATGCATTGCGAACTTATAGTTAACTTGTTCTAAATTAGTTAAGAAACATATATATGTGAGCATTGTTGTTAACCTTTCCATTATAAAATATAGCATTTTACAAAATTTAGATTTGGAGTTTGTAACATTTAATACATTAAAAAATGTAATCTAAAACTCTTATTAATTAATGTCAGTTTTCGATTATTTCGACGCAATTAAAAGCAATTTGACGGCAAATAAAGTACCGAAATACGAGAAAATTTGTGATACGAAATGATTTAAATGACAATGGATTAAAGTCACCTAGGGAATTATAGTGGGTTAGGTCTTCAGTGCTTCGACCCTGTGACACCAACGCCATAATACCCCTGGGTGAATTTTCATCCATGGTAGTTGGAGCGCAGCGTAGCATAACTTCCACTAACTTAGGCGACTCAAATTGGGAAATGTCCCAAGCCGCACTTAGAAATGACTTAATCGATGATGTATCAATTTTCTATTACCTTAACAACTGAAATAATTTTTCAACATATTTCATGTATATATAGTGTAAATTGCAGATTATTATACAAATAGTTCTTTATTTTCCGAATTCTGTATCTATGTAATTTCTTTATGCTATAATATTATATATTAAAAAATACATGTAAAATGTATTATACTTAATAATGTATAAATAAAAAATCTTATTTAATACATATATTTAATATATATACATATATTTAATACATATACATATAATCTTTATTTATAATTATATATCTAGTATTTCTTTCTGCAATAATAGAACATTCTAAAACTTTGAGGAATCCTTGTGAATCTATATCTTCTTCCTGTAATATCGAACTGCTACTCGTGCCTATTAAAAGATGCATACGATGATAAACTCTGAAACTCGTCTCATCGTACTAAGTAAGTTCGGTCGCAAACTTGGGTGGTAAATTTTATTTGCACGGCTAACATGTCGGTACTTGCCGAAGATTTTCCTCCTGATAGTTTCGGGTACAAGTTAAAAAAAACGCTCGAGAGACACTCACGACGTACTTCGCTTTAAGCTCCAGTTGGCGCGAGAAATTTCGGAAAGTTCGGGACAGGTGTCGACGGGAAAAAGCGGAGCATCCTTCAAGATAAATTGCACATCTCGTCTGACAAAAAAATCTTGTTTTAAAACTTTCAAATGTCGAAATAAGCTCCGAGTGTTTGGAGTACCGCGTTGTAAACACTGTTCGCGCAAAGCAATTCTCTCGTGATCGTAATCCTATTTTAATTGTCGTATTTTAATTTGAAGATGTTGGAAATTAAAATACAAGGAAAGTACTTTCGCAAAGAACGTAAAATCAGAAAACCCACCAGTAAGCAGCCAATTACAATTGTAATCAAGGACTGCTGTCGTGGACCTCGGTAAACGCTGGAATTGGTAGAACTGCTAGAGGTTTTTGGCTGTGCTTCAAGCTTGATATTTATATTAGCAATGCAAATCAAAATTGCGTATGGATCTAATGTTGCAACAATCAACATTATGGTATTCTGTGAATATTTACATGAGAATTTATAAAACTAAAATTAAAAGAGACAT
Source organism: Ooceraea biroi (assembly GCF_003672135.1). Lineage (NCBI taxonomy): Eukaryota > Metazoa > Arthropoda > Insecta > Hymenoptera > Formicidae > Ooceraea > Ooceraea biroi. The sequence continues at coordinate 9,611,387 of NC_039506.1, forward strand.
ACACAAATGTTGATTACATTTGTATTTTATACATATTTCTATATCATTTTAAATTTAATGTTGTATTTTAATAAAAGAAATCTTTTTGTATATATACTGACAATAAATAGAATTTAAAGTTTAAAACTGTTCTCTTTCTTTCTCTCTCACTCGTTCTTTCTTTCCCAGCCGGAATAATATTTCATATAATGTCAAAAGTAAATTTTGGAAAGTAACTTTCTTATGCTTGTAATTCATAAATATGGAATAAATTATTTATCAAATTATTGTACATTTCCAAAGAAGACACTTTAAACTAACAAACTAAACGACACGTGTGTTTAGAATTATAATTATTGCGAAACTTGTAATTAGTTAATTAAATAAAAAATGCAACAAGAAGCGTTATCAGGTACGATACGTAAATACGCTCACATATATCCACGTTATCGAGCACGAATGGGCGTTCATGCGGTAATTAGGCAAAGTACAGATAGTAGTTACGTACGTAAGCCAGATTATTCATCGCATTACTTGCATTCGCCTGAATCCTCCGTTAATGCAATCTGCATTGCTGATATAAAAGAATATTTTGTTAAGATCACAATTGAAAATTTCGTGAGTACTGCCAGAATAATCCCAGCAATCTGGGAAATGTTCTTTTACATATTTACTCGCGAATGAAATATCAATAATATATTTACACGACAAACATACATTGGCAAAATGACCAGAAAGAGTTTCATTCAATCACGCTTTCCACGTATCTATTATGTAACTTGTCCATTGAGCTAATCCTTCATTTAATTACTCGTAAAAGTTTTAAGTAATTAACGCATGCAATTCTACACGTTATTGTAAATTATAAATAATATTTGTAGAATATCATGGGCATATTATTATAACAAGCGATTCATCTTTACTCAGACTTTCATATATCTATTAACTTTGGTAGATGCACTCTCCATTCCGCTGCTGAAAATTTACCAATATAAAATCTAATTCTCTCACACACATGTTTAAAGAATTACAAGAGTTTAAGAATTATGCATTGTTACAACTTAGAAATATAGCGAATATAAAAAAAGATTGATAGGAATTGTAACCAACGTCTGGGTAACAGATATATAAGTATGATTCTTAATGAACATTCTTAATAATAGATCATTTTAGAAGGTATGAAGATGGAACACTGACAGGACAGTCAACGCAAATGGAGAAGAGCTTGATGCCCTGATACACGAGAGGGATATCAAGGATAGTTGAGATCGTCGAGGAAGCCGACGTGAAGCGCGCGCGATTCAGTAGCGTACAGGGCCGCCTAATTATGTATTCCCTCGTTGATCGAAATCCCCGTTTTCCATCCGAGCGACCATGTGCCCGCATCGTTGCTCGTTCGAAACGCACTTCGATGGCACCGGTGGTTCAAGCGGAACATCTTGTATCGCTCGTCCATAAATCGGCAGCGACGCGCTACGATATCGTTAGCATATATATGTATGTATCGCGTTTTACTCACGTTGTATTCGAATCTTATGAACTGCAGTTTTACGTTGGACACGCAATACAAGCGGCTGTTACATGCCGCCAAATGTGCATCATAAAGGAGACGGGTCATGTCATAAAATCGGAAACCGGCTGCGGAAAGGGTCTACATATCGCGCCCAAACGCTTTAACTGAAGTTCAGTTAAAGAACTCGTCGGAGTCAAGTTCGTCACAAATACACGTAATCCAAAGAGCATATAACGCAAAATGGAGGGCGTATCAAGTTCGGCTTTGCTGTTACGATCTGTTTACGCAGCATCTGAAAAAGTGAAACTGTGTAACGAGACGATTTACGGTTCGGAGTCAGTTTTCAGTTTCCATTATAAAACTGCAATAAAATGCACCACAATACAGTAACATAAAGTCAATAAAAATAATATAATGTAAATATAAAATAATATAACACAATATAAAATAAATAGTAATTACACAAATCAGATAAAAATAATGAGAATCTGCATAATAACATGCCCAATAGCAAATCAAGTAACATAGAAAATTATTTTTAATATCCAGGAATTCATGTGATCTACATTTCTCATTACGCCGCCGATGTCTGTGAGAGGTGGAACGACGTCTTCGGGGTCTAAGTTACTAGGGAATCCGTGGCGTGGATTCGTAATACCGTAATAATTCACAAATCCTACTTATATACGACACACAATCCGACGTAGCATCCGATCGCGAGGTGTGGCGTTCCAACTGGAACCACAAGTAATTTATTCGGGTTCGCCAGCACGAGGGCGCGAATAATCATTCAGACTCTCGTGAGCGCGTTTTCATAATCCTCTTACATTTTCAACGAATTGGGTCGCCAGAAATTATACGTTGTTATATTCGCGATCCGACTGTTCTGTCGCTACATTGGCGATTCGAATACGTGGCGAGAATCAATGGTGAAACCGATACGCGCGGCAAAACTTTTACTCAAAATTCTGGTCAATCGTGGTGAACCATAAAGTCTAAGGCTAATCGGGCTTTTCAGATTTACAGAAGGAGGGAAAATTGTGGAGGGAAGAAATTATATACAAAGGCGGAAACTGCTGCTCAGAAAAAAAAGAATGCTAAAGCAGGAAAACAGTTGCAAACGAGAGATCGTTTGGAATTTGTTCAGAACTCATTTAGAGTTCTCAGAGGATGCTCCTAATTACGCGAAAACGTTAACGTAGATAAATTGGCATGCATTATATTTTATAAAAAAAACATTCTTTATTTAAATTATTCTTAATAACAAGAATAGCAAACTTTCTGTTGAGATTATAAATGCAATTATTGCCTACTTTTTAATATGTAAGCACATTTCGAATATCCTAATTGATACCGTTGTTCCTTCTTCTTGATTACTACCTGATTATCCGTAAAAAAGTTTCAACGACAAATCCAAGTGTCTCAGAAAAAGTCGAGAATTGGTTGTCACTCTGAGAAGTTGCGCGTCGAAGTTTCGATCGTCACGGAGGATTTGCATGTTTAATGTAATCGCGTTAATCGACGAAAAAGATTCGGGCCTGCGAACGCGGCGCGTGGGGGGAACCAGGTGGGAGAGGATTAAAAGATTCCCGCTGCTTCTTGCAAAGTATCCATAAGTATCCCATAACGAACTCGAGCACGGCAAAAGTTTTCGCGGCGCCTTATAACGGAAGCTCCATTACCATTCATGGCGATTAGAAAACTGATTGAACAATCGCTCTAATCACGGACTATATCTTCGGTACATTGAGCAAATGAGAAACGAGGGAATTTGAAAAGGAGATAAAGGGGTAAAATAATATTTAGCAATTACTTATACTTCTCATACAGAACCATTAAACGCTTCGATTCTATAATAATATGTTATTTTGATATTATAATATCGTAATGCGGGATAATTATTATAATGCGTTACATTAATTACGGTATTGCAATATCCATAATAAAGCATCCATCCGTTCATAATAAACGTATGAGAAATGTTTTATCGCGAACTATCAGCACGCACGACACGTAATAAAACTTTAATAAAAGCGCGAAATATAAATATTATATACGCAACGTTGTGCATAATCCGCGACAGCTGAGGTCAGCCAACTTTCCTGGTGAATTAATGGTTGCAGTATCCTAAATAACTTATTAACGGAACGGATGCAGCTGTACATCTTTACCGTTCTTCTGAAAAAATAACAATGTTATTTCTAGCTCGCTTATAAATAGAAAAAATAAGCAGATGCATCGTTACGTGTAGTGAGAAACAACGCTGTTGTGCTGCTGCTACTTTTAACTCTGATAGAATATGGAATATAACCCAGTTCCTTTTTCACTCTGCAGATTGCACATTCTTCCGTGTGGAATTTATATTTTAGTAAAAGTTCTTAACATGACGCTGTTCATTTGTTAAACATTAAATATCCGTAAGTCCATGTAACTGTTCGTCCCGTTAATTAACCGACCTGTAGAAAAGAATTGATGCGGTCATTATCGTCATTATTCTCAGATCTGTATCTGTGGAGATGAAGAGGAGACGCTTCCGCTGCACGATTGTAAAAGCGAAAGGAACGAGATCAGTTTCCTCGATGAAATATAAATTTCGAATCGTGCGAATGAATTATGGACGTGCTCGGAGAAATGGCTGACCGGTGGTTTTTCCATTAAAATGTTTAAATGATTTAGCGAACGCGCGCGCACGAGCGTAGCAGCCGCAAAATATCTCCTCGTAGCTGAAGAAGGAGAGAAAAGTGCACGGCGACGAAACTAATAACGCGAACGTGACACTAAATGGAAAAGTATAATATCTGCGCAGGGTACCATTTTTAATTTTACGTTCCCGGGGAAGGTACGGAAGCACTCGACCGGCGTACACGAAAAATAACGGAGGATAAAAGAGAATTTTGCGGCATCACGTCGATGGGAAATGAGATAATAAATACGCGAACGAGACATTACGAGTGAGTTATACTCGAATCGATGGCGGCGGAGAGAGGTCGAGAAATATTGGAGAAGACTATGGTCGAGTTTGCTAACAAACGCGGATAAGGATTTAAATGTAGCCAACATCCCTCACCCTATACTGCCCGTGGAAATTGATTTCCGCGGAAAAAGGTGAGTGCGATGCGAGTAATGCGACTTTGTCGGAGTAACGAGATTTCGCATTGAGTGAACGGTTTTCTCAAGAGAACCGTTTGAGAATAAAATTATATTAGCGAATGATATGATATTTAATGTTGTATAAATATTATCAATGCATTTACACGAAAGCAACACGATACCAAGCAAGTTACAAGAGTGTTTAAACAAAAACGATTTTAATTGAGGGGAAAATTTGAAACTGCTTTTATAATTAGAGAACCAAGAATTCTATGTAACGTTGCAGAAAAATTATTATGCTGCACAACGAGAGATGTATTTTCTGGATATGAGAACATACCTCAAAGCAGATGTGGAAATTCGCTCATCGAATTGCCGCGGTATTAAGGCGGAATGTAATTTAGATGCAGGATGGAAAAGTACTAAGCGATGCAACATGGAATGAAACAGCAGGAATAGACGGACGAGTAAATAAAAATGAAGAGGCGCCGCGTCAAAGAGAACCATGTTTGCATAATATATGAAAATTTCGAAGCCATCCTCCCGGGGAATCATGAGCGGCAGAGACCAGTCAAGAGACGAAAAAGAAAAGAAGCCTGGCGAAAAGGTCGGAGTAGGTGCACTCCGGCGAAAGGAGGTCGGAAAATAAGAAGGATCTGCGGGTCACACGGAAACAAGGCGGCAACTGGAGAGTCGCCGGGATTTCCGGAGCCCTTCACTGTGACGAGCCATCGCCGTCGTCGTCGTCGTCGTCGTCATTCGCGCGCGCTTTTCTCAGTCAACTTGTATCAAAAGTTGTTTCTTATTTATTTATGAATTATGCGACGCGCTCTGCCGCGTCAAAGATAGACGTGTTGCGCACAATATCCCGGTATATAAACTTTCCATTCGCTATCACGGAAATAGGCTGTTATCCCAGACCAGAAGGCCGCGGGGATAGACAGATGAATCCATTGATCGATCCTCGATCGCGCAGCTGGCACGCTTCGAGACACTCGATCGAGCGATAAAAAACTTTCAAACGCACTATTGTAATTGAACGAAGCGATATCGCACCTGCTGCAGTGCAGATAACCGTTGTAATAAAACGTAAAGTATTCTACATCGAATTAAAAATGTACACTTGCACGTATTTACGTAACATCCATTTTCGGATGAGAGGGTACAAGTTGAAAAATTAATGAAAATATAAAAATACGCAGTTTGATTATTTCGATGTCGAAAATTTAACTTACAAAGTATCTTGATATAATTAATAACTTTTTATTAATTTATATCGACATTTTGGAATCTATAAAAAGAAATTCAATATGTATTATACATAAAATATTTGCACTTTTATTACGTCACTTTCTTCCTACTAAAGTTAAGCATTTATAGTTTTAGATTATAATTATCATAATCTATAAATCGAATTTCATATACATTTATGTTTAAATTGCGAATCATCACACGTATCAAATTATTATATATCTTTGTAAAAAGTAATATCATAAATATTTTCTGTCAATTTATTCCGTCTTTATTTTTTTCATTAACAATTCTCGTTTTACAAATTGATTTCTCTTTATATATAATCGGTTCTTGACAGCGATCTCTCATTCGAACTAATTCAACAGTAGAAATGAAACTTCTATTTCCACTTTAAGATCTTCCTTGACCCGGCGCTCCTCAGGATCAAATGGCACCGTGGTCTCAACGTGATATGAACTCCAACGGACTCGAGATTCGCGGCACGTCGAAAGACTTAATTCGTGAAACGTCTAGGAAGGTGGTAAGCATGAATAATCGTCCCTCCGACGCGGCTCAAGCGACTTTTGCAGGCTCGAAAAGAAGGGGAAACCATCTATTACGGATCATTATCGAATCTCGATTTATAATTCTCGCGAGCTTGCAAGCTCTTGGACCGACTTCTGGTGCTTCATTGAACGATTGATCGGTTCTTCAAACGGTATCGTTGTTGAATCGAGAAGTTACCGCAAGAACTTGAATCTCTCTCTCTCTCTCTCTCTCTCTCTCTCTCTCTCTCTCTCTTTCTCTTTCTCTCTCTCTTTCACTCACTTTCTTAAGCGAAAACTCAAGTGAAGATTGAATGAAAGATTTAAACAATTACGATGCACAGCTAGTTGCTACGGTAATTGCCACGCCGTCTTTTACTGACGTACGGAACGAAATATAATTACCTCCGAGTATAGATTGTTACTGGTGGAAACGTTCTCACCAACGTCAAAGTTTTAGCTAATTAAACTATGAGGTTCTCATCTCGAAATCCGTCGTATGACGTTATCGTCTAACCGTGATAACGAGCTTGTCGTTTTCCTCATAGCACCCACAATTCGAGAGAAACCGGAAAATTTAATACCACTCTCGTCGATCTGACGCCCAAGACCGGCACAGATCGTTTATCAAACTGCAAATTAACGTACTCATTCAAATATAGGGGTATATGATGTTTCTAATGTTACGTAACCATCCATTATGATCCATTACCTAAACTTGCAGATTACTACGTAAATGAAGTAGGACGAGCAGGTGCAACCTGACGAAATCTGATATTTAATTACCTAATTGAGGATGCGGCTAAACTGACGACGCAACGGCAGTCGCTAATTTCGGTAATTCATTTAGGCATCGTTAATTCTATCATACTATCAATGTCGCATGCAAATTGCTGATATACATCCATTAACAATAAGTAATCTAGGAAAAGGTTTTAAGAAGAAGAACCAGCTATCACTAACTCATATAATAATTAAACACTAAGCAGAGAGCGTAGTAATAATGTAATAAATAGCGGATATTGTTAGCGCTATTCGAAAAAAATGTGTCTGTCACTGAATAATCTCTCGACTATTTTCTAAGCAGTAATATTATTAAATGATCTCACTTGTTGAATAAAACATGCCGTCCTAGTAAGAGTAAGTTATTATTCGTTACATCCTGCGGCTAACTGCTTCAGAATATATTTTCGCGGTGCAGAAAATCCAGAAAAACAGGTCGATATTCCGATTGCTCGTAGAATAATTTATGAATTCGCGAGCGCGAGCCGCGCATTAATCGATAACTATATCATTTTTCAGTTTCCGTCAGAGAAAACTCGCGTGCATGATGCAACGCCGGTGCTGATTTACGATCTGTCGAAAGCTAGCACGCGTTACTCCGTTGTAACGGACATTTCGTCAACGTCGTCTAAACCGGCGTCATAAATCGCGATATCGTTCCTCGTGGATGCATATCGTGTCCGATTTATACAGTGCAATGAAATCCTGCACTTGAAAATATTTACCAAACGGCCGAGATAACGGCATTACGCAAAAGTTATAAATCCGCTATTCGGGGCAGGGAGAGTTCGTTCTCTGCAGTCCTCGACCAAGAGAAGGTAAGGATCGTGAGTTTCTCTCCCCCTTATAAATTTCCGATGCACTCGAACGTTTCAAAGCTCTTTTATATCTAAGCGAACGCTTTCACGGGCGTCTTTCCATTCTCTAAAATTCTAAATGCATCCCGACTTACGCGCGAGATTGCTCGATCTCTTGCCCTTTTGTGAGCAAAGCATGCCTGAACTCTCGCGAGCGAAATGCACTTCACGACCCGTCGACGTTAGCGAACGGCGATAACGTCGATTCTGTTACCTTATAGCAGTTGTTTGCTGATTTCATGCGCATCACTTAACTTTGATGAGAAGTAATAGGTTTTGCTTTCGCAAGGAATGTAATATTAATGATTTCAAAGGAAGTGTCTGTACTATAATTCTCATAATTCAGAATCACTTCTTCTCTGTGAATTCCATTTATCTATTTTATTATATTACGTTAATCTATTTTACGTTAATATTCACTTGTGCTTTTTCTTTAAATGTTCAATCTATCATGAGCTACTACTACTTGAAATATCATGATTTCGTTTCAACAACAATACAAAACACGTATACTGCAAATTTTCCGAGGCATATTTTGAAGAAAGGTTCTAGTATTATTAGTACCATGTAATGACGTGACATTAATACACACTTGCAATTTCTCGACACGTGTCTTAACTGCGCAAGCTGTCCGGCTTGCGGATATCTTCAGGAAACGCCTTAGGCATGCCATTGTATCCCTAAGTGTTCCAAACGTTTACAGAATGTCCCCGAGATGCACTATTGTCTATCCAAATATCCAGAATGTCCGCACGATGCTTCTCGGACACTATTATGCTAGTTAGGTCAGTACATTGTAGGTCTGTTTATTACGTAATTGCTAGATATGCAAGCTCATTTAAATATGCATTAATGTGCACGCATCATACGTACGCAACTAAAATGCAAATCGCAGCATGCAATTAGTCGTATCCGTTTAGGTGTTTTAAGATTTGTCCATTAGCGATGTGATGAAAATTGAATAAATTATACCAGAACATTAGCAGGATTAAACACACCGAAATTATATCAGAGTTAATATGGAGAGGAAAATAGATATAAAATATTTAAATCATACTGCTAACAAATAGAAAATAGAATTTTAATCAATAAGTCATTATTAATAGACAATCTCATTTTGGATTAAAATTCTGTTAAGGAAACGTTTAATTAAGAAATTTGAATAAAAAAATTATCTTCTCTCGTCTATCGCACAAATTGGAAATTCAATTTAGCAAAATGCTTCTTCTCATTGAGCAACTTTGAACAGCTCTAAACAGTTCAGTGGTTCAGGTTCAGATTATTAGGATCTCATCAACCAACAACCATCGTAACTTGCTTCCACATATCCACGCTCGAAGGAATATCTACTGATCCTCGTATCCTACGAGGCTGCAGATCGATCGTAATACGACTAACGTGCATGCGTGATCGCAGCGAGCAGGATAGCAAAAAGCCTCATGGGGGATGGAGTAATCGGAAAAAGAGTACAACATTCAATAAACCCGACACGTAGTTTCCTCGACCAGCCGGGACATCCCCGTGCCTTCGCTTATCGATTTAACTCCCGCATTTTCATTTCGCGAAATAGCACGAGATTTTCCGTTCTCCCTCATATCCATCGCGGGTATTCGTTCGAACGTAGATTTCGAGCTGAGCATAAAGCTGACAGACGGCACATTCGTCGAGCGTGCAATTTTCTATCCCCTTTTCTTCTCATCTGTACTTCTCCTCGCCATAGGTACTTCGTGTTCGAGCTTTCTTGCAATTCTCCCTCTCCCCCTCTCTCTCTTTTCTACACTTTTTGTTGTAATATAAAACTGACGTGGAAAATAGTCGAGCACGCGGTTCTTTTTCCTCATTACGCATTCTATTTCTTGCACTTTCATTCCATTTCTCTTTCTAGACCTCACTTACCTGGCTATATTCGCCTTATCTATTCTATTCCTTATTTCCACTCTCCGTTTCGCTCCTGCTCGCATTCTTCTCTGATTTTTCTCCGCACTACATCCCGCCTGAAGTAAAAAAACGGCTGCACTCATCAAGCACGTAACTCTCCTTTATCCCGCCTTCCTTCTTTCCTTCCCGCACCTTTTATTTTTTTCTTTCTCACAGCTTTCCTTCGCATCTCACCGTGCAACTCCTTTTCTCCTTTTTTTCGTTGTTTCGTTGTTTCCTCTCTCCTTTTATTCCGTCGTTCATGCGTCCCATTTTTTTTCCACGCTTTACACCCCCGTTTCTCTTTTGTCCCTGTTTACTTTTCACAACACAATTCTCCTTTTTGCTATTTTCTTTATTACTATTGCCTATTCTCTTTTTTCTCTTTCGTGCTTTTTTTACATTTCTCTCTTTACAATTTTTGCACGGTTCTTTTTTTTTCGCGTTCTACACCAGTATTCTCTGTTCTTCTCATTCTTCATTACTTTTTTACTTCTGTCATACGTTAATTCTTTCTTTTTCTAAATTCTCTTTTCACGCGCGTTGCCCTCCTTTGTCGCTCTTTTCCTTCGTTCTTTTGTATTTTAACTTTCTTCTTCTGTCGACCATCGTAATTTCAGTTTGGGTATTCGTGTTTATACCGGTGCGAGCTTTTGTTCGCGAATTGAAACGGCCTGCAATTACGAGGCCCGGGAAGTATCACCTGTCGTGCGACGCAATTTCTTCGTGGCTCATTGTTATTGTTCTCTCTTCACTATTCACAGGGCGCTTAACGAGCTAGCCCGATATCGATTTTACGCCAGATTTTGTCGCATGCTCCATGAAAATCCATCGAATATGACGATACAGAAAAACCGAAAGCCCGACCGACTATCGAGGACGGAGTGAAATCTTTTTCGAATATTACGCTATAGCTGAAAAGTAGTTTGATTGTATTTTAGAGGAATGTGAATAATGAACGGGCTGCGCTGTCGACTAAATGCGCAATGCATCTCGATCATTGTTAAAACCAGGACTGTCCAACGTTTGATCGGTTTTCAGGATTAAACGTTGATCCAGTCAATCTATTTTACACTGTTCTCTGGTACGTGCTTGATTCTCGTATCACTTAAGCGGCTTATTGCAAAAGACCCGTGAATTCAATTTCGAAATCTTATTCCATCGAGCATGCTGCAAGCAAGAATTTCGAAATTGGACTCGCATACGGTTTTATTAAAAAATAGCTCCATTAATGAATATTGGATAAGCTCTGCACTTTCTTTTGGAAAGTGTTGCAATTTTAGAATTCTTTCTTTTTAAAATTGTTTACAAAAACTCAAGTGAGATTTGACGCTCGGAAAACTGATCTCGTAAAGAATAATTATTGAAATATTATTGTAGTTTCTGTGCAAATAGTGCTAAATATATTTTTGTGTATGTTGAGGGATTATCTATTCAATTCAAAGATAATTTTCGATTTTACGTTTATAGAGTAGATACATCAAATGTAAATACATGTGTAACAGAGGCGAGAGTGGTAATATGTTGGCGTTGCACACGACATTTCGGATGATAATATCGGTGCAATTTGTCTTTGATACATATACAAATTTTGCTGATAACGTTATGGTTATTATTTTGCAACTTTATTACAAGCTCGTACACTGCCGCTTTTCGCTCTGTATCATCGATAATGCTGTGTCCACGCAACAAATAATAACGACACCAATATTTTACTGTCAACGTTACCGCTCGTGAAGTATATTATGTTTGCGCGGATCCAATCTATATTCAGGATATTTTTTTATATGTGTAAAAATACATTTATCTAAAAAGCATTGTAGAATGGACACATTTATGAATAATTACAAATTTTTATATTTTTTTATGCATTGATTTCTTTACATTGATCGACACTATAATCTTCAATACTTTTGACAGATTTTATACATATCATTCTTCATCACGATATGTAAAAAAACAACTCTTTCTGAAATTATTATTAATATTCCAAAATATTAAAATTAATTATCAATTTTGGCAAAAATTTTCAATAAGTTATTACTATAATTATATTACTAATATAACTTTTTAAATTGATAATTATTAGTATAATATAATTATAGTAGTAACTTATTGAAAATTTTTGTCAAAATTGATAATTACTTTTAATATTTTGGGCTATCATTATTAAAGCAATAGAAGTTACAAATAAGTCTAATAATAATTAAGTACATTCGAAAAGTTTAATTTAATCGATATTCTTTTTTCTAATAAACAATTTTATTCTTCATTTAAATTTGATTATGTATTTATCAGTACGTTTACACAGCAATAACTTGGAAAAGTTGCAATCAATTAACTTATCATAATAAATTATCTTATAGTTTAATCTATTTTTTCCTGGCAAGAAAATCTAATATTTCTCTGGAAGAACGGCGAACATGGGTTTTGGAGTTTTCAGAAACGGGCACATAGATCTGTACGCGATGCAGAAATGTCGTCAGGATTTAATTTACAATCACAAGCAGAAAGTACCCGAGATTCAAACGAATCTGCTGGAAACGGCGGCCGAGCAGGCACTCTAAATTCAAAGCGGTAACCGATGAAAGAAATCAGCGCCGTGGGATCTCGACGAGATTCCCAGATGGCAAGAACGACCCATATTACATCGGCTCCCACGCACTCGAATGCCGAAGAAGTCGTCCGTTGCACCATTGGTAATGCTCTCTCGGCCGTATGTTTCGCGTAATTGCGGGGAATTTCAATGACATACGACGTGAACGTTCCTTCCTGTATAAGTCAGCTCGATCTCACCGATTGTGAACGCGTTTTTCGGCAGTGCACGATCGACCTCTTCCCACCGACAAAAGTGCGAAGTAGTGGAACTTCATTTTGTAATTTGAGAAAATTCTTTCACCATTTTCTCCTTATCGAGAAGAAAAGGAGCATAAGTTTGATTAATAGCTCGCTAAAACGCGCTCACCGCCATTGCACGAAAGATGAGAAAAAGATTTCGGAGGATCGTGTTCCCTGTTCCTGACGAGATTCTACGAGAAATAAGGGAATTCGAGTCTGCAATTTTTGAGAGAAATTAGCCGACTATCACTATCTATTTTTATTACTCCTGCCAAATGTTACATCGTTGTGTAAATTTTTGACTTTATTTTTATCTGATCAATTGTATTATAATTAGTATTATAATTTGAGTACTATTGTTTTAATCATAATTCAAGCGTACTAATTTGATCTATTTTAAGAGAAAGATTTATTAAAATCTTCCTCTTGACTATCATTATTATACTTTCTTCAAAATCAAAAATACTTTCTACGATTGTTCACGTTCATTTTTAATTAGTTTTGTATATATTTATCAAATACTTTTAATTTACTTTAAATGTAAACATGGTTGTCTTTTTCTCGCGTCAGAAGATTTCAGCCTCTTTGTAGCGCATTCTTTTGCATATATTTATTCGAATTCGAAGGATTAAATAGTAGCTCGTGGATCGATCGAAGTGTTAAAAAATACGAAAGCTCCGTAACTGTTTTCTGGCAAGCTCGAAGTCGCAGCTTATGTAAATTGTCAGCGAATTTCGGAAAGAAAGAAATTCCATCAGTATTAAACCGGTTCGAATGTGCTCACACACCGTGAAAGAAAGTTCGCATGTGCAACAGTAGTCCCGTGTAATTGCGGAGAATTTCAATGGCGAGCGAATACGAACGATGCCCCCGTGTGTAAACTGAGTCACTTTTATTTAACGCTTTTATGTTATTCAAGCCATAGAGGAAGAGTAAAAGAAAACAGGAGAAAAAGAAAGAAAGAAAGAGAGTTGCATCGGAAACCACCCCGGGGTATCTCTGGGTGTTTTTTCAACGTGTCTCGACGTCATTGCCAGGAACAAAGATTTGTCTCGCGTTGCAAATGATGTCGCATATGAACCCCCTCACGCAGTACTCAATTAATCGTGACACAATTTTTTCAATCTTTTATGTGCAATTAGCGATTCACTAATTAAATCACAAGCGTGAATGCGAGCCTGAAACCGTACGTATACATGTTGCAGAGAGTCCGCAATACCTTGATGAACTTAACGAGAAAGATATATTCTTTATAAAGAGATTCTTTTCTTCATGAAGAGACTCCTTTTTCATGAGCTAGAATTGAATACAGATATACCCGAGCGTATTTCTTTGACAAATACCAGACCGAGGAGCAATATTGAATTCTTTAATAAGTGTATATTTAGTAAGAATCTTGTAATTTTGTAATGTTCTACATGGCGCACACACATACGTATACAAAGGAAGGATATCGTACTTGAAGTTACTTGGTTATACCGCCATGTGAATAGCTTCCGTATATTTAAGTAGTTTGCGGTGTGACACCGATTATTCCGTATAATTGCGAGAAACTTTGTCGCCATACACGCCTAACAAAGGATTGTCTGTGCAAATTCAAATATTCCTCGTTTAATCCGTTGGAAGCACACTTCCACCTTTTCATTGAAATTAAACCCGCAGCTATTTATTTTCTAGGTTCATTAAACATAAAATTGACGTTATTGAAAATAATCGGTAGTTCCTTTCATAAATAATAGAAACTTGTATTTTATTAAGATTTTTCTAAGCTGTAGAAAACAAAGTGAAAATTGTAATCGCTTTTTGGGATTAGCAGCGGCAAAGTAAATTACGTAGAAAAGTTGCAACTTTATTATATACTAAAGCTCTAAGAGCTCTCCGAATGCAATGCACTCGGTAACAAATATAAATGAAAGAAATTGAATGTGCGGCTTCTTCTGAATACTCGTAAGTTTTCAAGTTAACGGCGCGTTCCGAGTAAAGTAATGCAAATTCTGATATAATGCATTTTAACTAAAACACACGACAGCTTCGCCAGATGCTTCGCTGACGCGCCCAGGTTGCCCCGCATTTTTTCTCGTTCGCAGTAGTTCGCCACAATTAATGCTAATCCGGGCGCGGAATAAATGAGAGAAGATTGAGGAATGGAGTGAGAAGACGATGGATGCTGCACTTGGTGCCTCCGCATTCTGCACGGTTCTTAAATATTCGAGTGCATTTACTCATCTGCTGTTTATGCTTCTCTGCCCATCAACTGGCGCAGAAATATTTCTTCCTTCGATTTAAGTTTAAGCTTTGATATAATTTTTTTAATCGATTTCATCGATCGCAGTTTCATTGAGATTGTTTCGAAATTGTTCTTTCAGAGGATTTATATATATTCAGAGGCTATTGAGATAAACTGGGATTACCTCAAGTATCACATGCATTAATTATTTGTTCGTTTCACACGTACAAAAATCAATAATTTATAATGAATTGAGAATTATCATCTAAATTATGGAAATTTTTAATGGATACTTCTATATGAATGAGAAAGATTAAAAGAATTAATAATAATAATTATATTAATAATAATTATATCAATGATAGCTAAATAAAATATTGTTCACTAAAGCTTTTAAAATGCTTTTTATGAATGAGTAAAAGCATAATATTTTTTAAGTGAACATGCAATAAAATAGCCCTGTTTATTCATCGTACTGAGTACATAAGCCGTACGGACTTCATGTTTACGAGATACACATCGCGAGGGTTGCAACTACTTTCGTGAACTAATTTAATTTAATTCGCCGCACTAACTTGTCCAACGGGCGCGCGAGCGCGCGCGTTGTAAACGAATTCTTCGTAATTTATCATTCATTATTATTCATAACGTGTATGAACAAGCATCACGCCGGATGCAGGCTCCACCCGCGAGTCCCCGTACTTACGACGAATTATAATTAAGCGGAATGTGTTCCAATGTTTCAAACTCGGCGATATTGCGAGAATTAGGATGCAATTCTGTGTCGATCCCTTTCCTTTCTCTAGCACGCTGTTATGAGTGACGAGGGGAAAATACGATACGGTGTGCACTTTCAGAAATCTCTTTAACTTCATCGCCGAGTGCTGTCTATAATATATTTTAACGGCGCACAGCCAATCAAGAGAAACGAGGAACGTAAAACTAGTCAGGGATTATAGCGTTGCGAAAATGAAGTTAGACAAGATAGAGCTATTCCTTAGTTTGTAAATTTTCGAGATAAGAGAATGGCGCGAATGGAGAAAATGTCGGCTTGGATTAATGAAATTGGACGAGCGAACGTATACTATACTCGTTGTCTTTATATCCTGCATCCACACTTATTTATCCGAACGAGCGTATCCGGCGCAGCGATTTTTACGTTCTCTCATCGCGAGGATTTATTTGCTTAAGCGTGATTACGAGTCGTTTTATTAAATTCCTCTCGCTCTGCAACGCGGAGCGCTTGAGACGCTCGCCGTAAAAATAGCTTCACTCCCGGCCCGGCTTGCTATTGCTCTCGCTCGCATAAAAAAATATTGTTCCGCGTTTAAATAACGAAATTCGCTTGTTGAACTTTTTGCACGTGGATGCATAACTTCTTTGCAGGTAATTTTATAAACTCGCAACGACGTTCCGCGATTCCCCGCAACTTGAAATTATGTGGACTTGGTTCGCGCGTTTTTTCCGAGCAGACATTAAAGAAATTCTCGAATCTAACGAAGCTGCGAGATTTTCTTTATTTTTTATGGCAAACTTATTTAAACCTCATTTCGGTACCAATAACTTTCTAACTTTAACTGATATGAATACTCAACCAATAAAAACGAGTCTGTAACGTTAATTAATCGTAACTTTCAGTTTACTTTTTCAATTTATAAGTTTCTTCTAATTTTTTCTATTTATAATATTCTTCTTCTTTACATTAGAAGAAGTTTCTAATATAAATGTCTTAAATTCCCATATTACGTATCTCGGTAATTAGGCACGAAATTAATATCTCGTAAACTGTCGTAGTCGTAAAGATTATTTGTGTTTACCTAAGTATCAAGGTTTCGTTTTTCAGCCGCGTTGAAGCTTTGTTGCGCTCGTGACTCGAGAACTGCCTTGACAGTTTAAAATGGATCCCGACTTACTGACAAAAATTGTCGAGCGTTCCGCAACGTTTCGCTATAATATACTACCATCCTTACATGTACCGTTAAATTGACTTTTTACACTATGACTTATCCGCTCGACGAGTATGCAGCTGCGGACGCGACAGTTTTTGGTGGGATTTTATGGAACGTGCCGGTGTACACGATCAATTTCGCCGTCCAGAAATAAAGATGTATTTTCTCAAACGGGAGACCCGTTGCACCACGGTGAGTGGAAACTCCTTGACGTAATGAAAAATAACAGCCGCGCGCGCGTGTGAGAAAGAGCGATACGAAGTTCGCGACGGATGCAAAAAGCGGGAAATTTTTTCCGGCCCTCCCGACGACGAATGCGAGAGAGGGAAACGAGTTCCGGGCGCAAACCGGAAGCGAAAATGTTTCACTTTTTCCTACGTCAATAAAACGGTGGGCGCCGCGTCGCGCCACGCCAGACTGTCGGGGAACGTTTGACGATTATTTTAATATTTCCGTGGACCGTGTTTCCGCAACTGATTAAAGCTTCCTTGCTGTCGGCGCGGTAATTAAGTACGCTGCACCAGGACGCTCAAAGACGCGAGAAAACGCTTGAAAATTTCATGCGCAATATTTCAGCGAAAATATTGCGTCCTTTTCATGCCTTGATGCACAATCTTATATCTCTAATAATTAATAACCCCGCAGCTAATAATAAGCTCTGTTTTTTTATCAATTTCGTGTATCATGCGCGTAAAATCGTTTTGATTATATCAATTTAATTATTACTTACATATATAATTAAATAATTACATATATTACATATATAATTAAATACATAATTGTTGTTTTTCAGAGAGAGGATTTATGCGATAAAAGAGAACAAGAATCTATTATTAGCGCCAGCTGCGATGTTTAATCATGATTTGCAAACGATAATATGAAGCTAATGATATATTCAAATAAGATAGCGTAAACTTCTTGAATTTGATAAGAAGGAAAAGCGGTCAATGAAAATAGACATTGCACGTAGAAATAGCGTTGAATAGCAATGAGCAAATAAATGCAAATTATTCCGCGGGCCGTTCGAAAAATTTAATTAGCGGGGGGAACTTCGCGGCAGTCGCGAAAGTAACCGAAGAATCTTAAAAAGCGATAGTACCCGGGCCTCCGTTGAATTTCATAATTACGAAGTTTCCAAATTTCATTATTATGCGAAAGAGGTGAACGAAAGTATAGAAAGGGAGAGATGCCAGTTATTTTGTCAATTTCGTCAAAGCAAATTGTGCAACGAGCACACTGAAAAAAAATTCTAGGTAATCTTGTGAGGTGCATTTAGTAATATATTTTTTGGAAGAAGTTGGTTATTATTACCAAATTTAATTATTAAAATAAAATATTTGGTAATAACTATAAACATTTAAAAAAAGTAAATTTTGCATTTAGTTGAACCAACTAAATAATTTAGTACTTAGTATCAAATAGTTTAGTGACAATTAGCAAACAGTTTGATATTTAATACTAAATCATTTTAAAAGCATTGTTTGAATGGTTTGCTAACCGTTATAAAATTATTTTGTAATTATTACTCAATGTGGTAACTATTTCATGGTAGACAAATGATATACATGCAGCTTTAGTTTCGAGCAGTGTGCTGCGCAGCGGCCATTTCATCATTTGTCGTCCGAGACGAGACGCGGTCTGATGGTCCCATATTCGGCTATATTTGTGATACATGTGTATAGATATCCAAGTGTTTTCTATATTCTATCACCGTTGACGTGTTATTGTCGTGATTTTACGTACTTTGAACAAATATTTACTTACTGTCCTTCAAAAGTCTTATATTTCTAAGAAATGAGTGAAGTGGAAAATCTGTTGATTTGGGGACTACAAGGTCTCAGTGATGTACTGAAAGGTATGTAGCTTATTTTTTTTCTCAAATGTACTTTATTCATTTTATTTCCAAACTCTATCATTGTCATGCTCATGTGTTTTACTCATTTTTATATTTTTTCTTTAATGTGAAGTGATACGATATAGTACGTACTCTCTATAGTATGTGCGACGCACACAAGCTACGTACCGTGTCCATGTGAGCACGGGACTTCAGAACATTCAGATACGTAGCTTGTGTGCGTCACACATACTATAGAGAGTACGTACTATATCGTATCACTTCACATTAAAGAAAAAATATAAAAACGAGTAAAACACATGAGCATGACAATGATAGAGTTTGGAAATAAAATGAATAAAATACATTTGAGAAAAAAAATAATAAGCTACATACCTTTCAGTACATCACTGAGACCTTGTAGTCCCCAAATCAACAGAAGATTTTCCACTTCACTCATTTCTTAGAAATGTAAGACTTTTGAAGGACAGTAAGTAAATATTTGTTCAAAGTACGTAAAATCATGACAATAACACGTCAACGGTGATAGAATATAGAAAACACTTGGATATCTTGGTATTATTTATTAAATACTTTAATAACTATTATTAAATAATTTAATGACTTTTATTAAATAATTTAATGATTTTTATTAAATAATTTGTTTCTATGTATCAAATCATTTCGTTATAATTATCAAAATAATTTTATAATATTTACCAAATACTTTCGTATTTATTAGGAAACGATCTGTTTATACTTATTAAATCATTCGATTACATTTATCATTACTTGGTAATAATCATCCAACTTTGTCAGTATTAACCAAACCGTATCAAGTTTTGATAAAATTATTTGTTAACATTAACAAAATTATTTTGTCATACTTACCTATACGTTTATTTGAAACTATTTCACCACAGCGCTTGGTTACCTTTATCAAGGTTGGATTATTATAACCAAGCCTTTTTTTCAGTGCATTTTGCAAAAATATCCGTGTTCATGATAAACCGCGGTACTTTATCGCCAGCAACGACATAAATTTCTGCCGTTGAAAACATCCTGCAAAATTCAACATTGGCGATCCTCGACTAATATTAGAAAAATATTACATTCTCGGTCGGCCGAAATTCTCGTCGGCGAAACGAACGTCACCTGGCCATGTGGACTTTTCTGCATCGCGATATTTTGGCGAAACTGGCGAAATGCTGATCGCGCAGTATAAACGGCCGCTTTGCTTGCGGCTTTTGTGAATGGAATCGTTGTGACCGGAAAAACCGGTGAGATAGCTCGACAGAGTCGGACTCGAGAAAGCGCGTTGCATCGATCCGTTGTTTATTCTGCAACCGTACCACCGCGGTCCATGTGAATTTTCCGGAGAATTCGCAGGAGAAAGCATCCGCAGGATATGTTCAACACGTAGCACATACCGTGCAGCAGGCGAGGGCGCCCCTGATGGGTATTAAGTCGTCTTAAATGGCGAGGGCGGCACCCCGGGCTAGCGTGAAAAGTAAGCTCGCCGACTAAACGCTCTCACGCTTGACGTGTAATTTCCTAATATTCACGGCGATCCTCTCGGATAAATTGTGCTGCCTGTTTTCAACGTGCGATGTTATTGCTACTTAATGTCGAAAATGCAACTTCATCATGCACGTATATGAAATTATTATTATGGCATTATTTGTTTGAGACTATTCACAGATAAAAAAAACGTTTTACTTTTTAAAGTTGTCTCTGTATTATTACGTACATATAAATACCTATAAATTACGTGGGATGTAATTCTTCACGGAATCTCCAAAATTATTCAGGCTTTAAAACTCTCAGAACTCGTTGCGTAATCGACCGAGAATGAAGAGTAAAGTAGTAAAGTTCGCGCGCGAGGTGGTGAACAGACGCGATAAAAAGGCGATTGCATTCGATAAAAACAAGTAGCTTTTAATGCAGCTGTAATTATCGGACAAACAAACGCTGCCGGGAATGTCGCCTTGCTAATCTGAACGAAATTAGAAGACGCTCGTAGCCAGACACTCTTGAAATTGCACCGGCTGAAACAACCTCCTCAAATCA
Organism: Ooceraea biroi; assembly: GCF_003672135.1. Classification (NCBI taxonomy): domain Eukaryota; kingdom Metazoa; phylum Arthropoda; class Insecta; order Hymenoptera; family Formicidae; genus Ooceraea; species Ooceraea biroi. The sequence goes on from NC_039506.1 coordinate 9,632,222, forward strand.
CCGGGTAAACGAGGCATATCGCACCCGCGCACACCCTATCCACCCTTACGTTATCGCGCGACGATAAACGAGTAATAACAACAGTAGTTATCCGCATTAATGCCGGGCTTTATCGGTCGCGGCCATCTCCACACGTGCACCTGTACGCGACCGAGGAAATTTCCCTGGCGTCATTATAGAGTATTTTCCTGTTCCTTTTAGAAATTGCCTCTGCGAGGCGCCGTTACGAACGATACGAAGAGAAAAGTTACCTCTATGGTTTTAGGGATAAAAAAAAGCGAAAGTGTAAGGCAATATCCGTACAATGTAACATTTAACGGTAATTCTCTTCCCGAAAACGTTTCGCTATTACGCGAGAGTGCATTTATTTGTCTATCTTTATATCCGATCTGAATCTAAGATCCTAAGGATCCTGAAATTTCAAGTCATTAAACTCTAAGATCCCGTCTCTTTTCAGAGACTCAAACTTTTTAATAGCGAAAGCTCGAGACTCTTTTCTTGCGCGATCAGAAAACATAAAAATTCATCTACGAGTTTAAAAATTTTCAGTTAAAAGCCAATATTTAACACATGTTTTAATATTAATTATTAACTTCTTGATGAGATTTTCGAGAACCAATTTTAATTGAAGATTCAAGCAATTGAGACGTAATGAGCAAATATTAAACCGGTCACCGGAGAAGATTATATTCAAAATGGTGAACAGAACGAGGTAAACAAATGGTCAAACGGATGGGGAGGCTTAATTTGATTCTTATCAAGCACTGACGTATTACATAATGGCCGACAATTCACGCGGGACATTAGTAATTTTCGGTGCGGCCTTCTTTGTTTTAGTGCACCCTGTTTGCGTACAAATGTAACCGCGCACAATTGCAGGCGCGCGATGTATGGGTCACGTGCGGTCCATTGCGCATTTGTATCACTGCGAAAGCCAGGGTGCAACCCAGCAGAGCCGCAACGTTATCGCGTCTGGACCGTGGCGCATTCTCAGCCACAAATTAAGCTAATCAAACAAAATAATAATGGCCGCGCAAAACGGGGTGCCGGAATGTCCCACGGCTATGCCGTTTCGTCCGCAAAATACCAAGGTGATTACAGTGAACGATAAATGTGTGCTATTTTAGCGCGGTATATGTTCATTGCAGCGACTGCACCAATACGCTACCCTAGAAGGAAGAAAAAGGAAAACGAAGTAACGTCAGTATAAAGCACGATGTTGAATGAGCAATGTATCGATCGATAATATTAAGAAAATGAATGAGCTTTACATGCATGACAAGTTGGAGGAGGATAATATCTGTTATATATGATATTATATAATAAAATCCATACATGCAGGACTTATCATTTTTTATGGGATATTTTATATCTCTTTAGAATTAAGAAATTATAAATTCTAAGTATAAATATCTAAGAACATTTTAGCACAAAATTGTTATATCTCTCCAATGTGTATGTAAGTGATTTTGAGCTGCGATGATGCGTGTATTCTCTCGGTTGAAGTTTAAATGTTACATTCGATATTCCACATACGATCGGTAGGAGTGGAAGCTACGATTATGTACAAGCTCTATGTACCGTACAACAGCAAATTCGGCGGTCATTAATTTATTCTGTACCTAGACACACGCGAAAACCTACATCCGAGACCTGATGAATCATTGCAGTGGCGTGCACCCTTCTATTCGATCGGGGAAATAATCCTTGCAATTAATATTTATTACAAATAACAGAAATAGCATGATAACGATACATATGTTTTATCTCTTAAGCAGATATGTAATATCTGTCAGGTAATGTCAAATTGTGAATGAAAATATCATATCATACTATCGACTTTTGCAATTTTTAATGAGAGAAATTATTTTCTTTTTAAAATTTTAGAATTCAGTATTCTAGAATTTTTTAAAATGCATATGATTAAGACAAATAAAAACAAATTGCGTGCATGAATCTTTTTAGAAAATGTTGGATATTATTAATTATTTAGTTGACACAGTAGTACGAGTTGCATAATGACCCAAAAAATGCGTATTATGTTAGAAGCGATGGACATGAAAATTTGGTGATAAAATTGTGCACGCAATAGCCTACGCCGATGGCGTAAATGTAATTGCACGGCTATCGTGGTCGCAGGATAGGAAACCATAAACATCGCTTGCGCTTCCGCTGAGGCGCCCACCATTTTGGAGCCGCGGCAGTATAATTTTCCAGGAAACGAAATGGACGACATGTCATGATTGGGTAAATACGAACTGTATGTAGCTCCGGTTAGCTTTTATTTCGAAATGGAAATAATTTCATAAATAATTCTTAATTCATGCATCGGCGACCACCGAGCATTGTGCGCGTTCAAGTTTTCGCCGATATTTCCGCGATTAAATATTGACAATTTGATGTGCCGCGATGTAAAATAAATATTCGGCTGCGAGATTGTACCAAAGTTTGCGTCATATTTTAACGCTTCAAAGGTTTATTCCGCAATGTATTCGCACAATAATCTATATTTCCTCTCGACACTCTAATGATGAAAAAGATATACATATATTTAAAACACGGAGTAATAATGTAACGAGAACGGGAAAAGTGGGATACGAATGTACAATGTAAGCAAATAATATCTTTTAATTTTTCTTTTATTACGATATAGTATACGAGTTCTACACGAGATATGCGAACGTCACAACTCGATTTAGGTCAAAGAACGTTATCGAGACAATCTTGCCACTCCGAAAGAAACTTTACCAGAAAAGACACTCGAGATATCTATACGGCTCCGTAGAGTCATCAGCCGGAATCAAACGAGTCTCTCGAACGAGCAGTAAGTCCTGGTAGCTCGCGAAAGTGTTCCTTAAGATCAAATCGCAGCCCTTCGCGTTTACGATCTACCCACAAGAAGTCATCCGATCTAGAAGCAGAGGTGTCGGTCACGTGTACGTGACCAGACATTAAAGGCAGAGTTTCCTTTCGATGGAAACTTCGAAAGGTAATCTACCCTGTATGATCTTCCTTTACGTGCGCCAGACGCGTATTGTTAAGGTATATAAAAGGTACATATTAAAAGATATAAAAGTTAAGGTATAAAAGAAAATATGTTTAGCGGTAAATGAATAAGATTTCGAACAATCGATAAGACAAGTTTTGTCTTACAGAACATTGCATTTAATACGTTTTCTTTTCATCTTGAAATTTCTTTTGTGCAAGAATTATATTCTGTCATAATTCTTTTACTGTGCAAATTAAAAAACCGTTTTAAATAAATTATTGGAATTATTAAAATCTGGTAAAACTGAAAGCAATTTCTTTCCTGGTCTTTTCTTCGCTTTGGAGAACAAAATTTATGTAACATCTTGAGTGAGAAATACTGTATAATAATCCATGCAATAGATATGTACACATATATGTAATACTTTATCCCATTTCCTTTAGATTAACTATATTATGTACTCTTGGAGGTATTATCTGCTTTTACCAAAATTTCTCTCTAACATAACACGACACATCTCCCTTTGACAAAGTAAGTTACAGTGTAATGTGGTCTCGTGATGTAACTATTAGGCAACATGTCGTACATTATATCCATATTACGCGCGACGTTCTGCAAACTGTAATACACCCTTATCCACACGACAAACATCATCATCGTAATCCAAATTTCTTTCTTTTACATGGCCACGATTTTCCTCACGGACTCTAATTGACTTTATCTCTCTTCAGCTGAGTGACTTTGGCTTTTGTGTACGAATCATTGTCGCCAAAAATATAAATCATAAAGTTATCGAACTTCGCGAAACCGCGACTTCTTGTTTCATTTTTCATTCGACATCGAAAGTTGTACGGGTTTGCACGCTCGATTCGCGGGCGCCGAGCTCGCTGGATATAGTACAAGAGCTCATTTTTAACTTTTATGATGGTGTAGAAGAATAGAGTACATTTTTGGGCAGGCGAAGTTTCAAGAAAATTTTTACTTTAGGAAACTCGATGCCGACGAAAGTTGTGAAATTGAAGTTTGTGTTCAACCTCATGTTGTTCCTTTTACTAATTTCGCTATTATTGCAACACTTTTAAAATATAAAAAGGCGAATTCACAATACGATCTCTGTCAAACAAAAATTAATGTTCACATAATTAAAATGTTAATGTGAAATTTTTAATTTCATTTTTTAATTTTTAATCATGTTCTTTAACCTCTTGTTATCTTAATTAATATTAATCACTCTCTGTCTGCGTTATCGAGAATTATTATTTATCTTTCATCATATAAAATATTATAAAGAGACATATAAAGTGAGTGAAAGTTATTGCATTTGAATTTTCAATATTAAAAATTTTCTTTTTAAAGATTGCGAAAAAGCATTACACTTTCTTCGATAGAAGTCCAACATCCTTTCGCGTATACATAATGCGTTATTTATCCTATTTTCGTCCCTCCGCGAGGAAATCGTAGCTTGCAGAGTCGGTCTGGTGAGCAGAGCTCTGAAAATCGTAGCACCCGGAATCGAAAGGAGTAGCGATTTAGCGTAGTACCGGCAAGGATTCCGTGATATACAGGATGGCCCGTTCGTATGCCTCGCACGTTTGCCCATATTACATATGTATGATGCGCATTTTATCCATGCTGCAGGATACGACGTACAGGGGCATGTATACATGTACCCGCGCGTAATGTCGCCGTCATGCGATCGAATATTCGATAGTATTCCTGGTGAACCAGGATCAAAATGAGAAAATATGCGTCAACGAGTAGTAATTCATCGATATTCGACTGAATGATAATTTTCGACAAGAGAAATTTGACTAACAAAATACACATAGTCATATTATTAATCCAGAATGATTATTTGGAATGGATGCGTTGCTGAATAATTTTCTTTTCTCGAAAATGCCATTCACACCGACACTTTTACTGATAATTTCATCGATTCTTCTTTCTTTAGATGTGAGAAGCGGGATTACGCGAAACAATGACGCACGACTGTATTCTCTTATAAACTTGAAATATTACTTACTGGTTGGGAAAGCAGGATGTTGCTACCCTTCCGAGATATTATACGGCAGAAAGTACTTTGTCTTTGTATAGTGGAGTTCTAATTTGCTTACTTTGCACGTAATCCTCTCAGAAAGAGTAATACCCAGAGAGCAAATATAATTGCTGATTTATACAAGAAATTTTTCATCTCAGAAAACTGTATAATATACATTTAGGTGGTACGTTAATAGACAAAACGGATTATTTTTATATTACCAACGAATTTATTGCAAATACATAGAAATAAAATAGTGAGATAATAAATTGAAAAGAAAACTTAATTATGTAGCACTATATTTCCCATTTCAAAAATAAGAATTGCAAAAATCAGCTATCAATGCTATTCGAGTATTTTGCAACAAGTATCAAATGTTCGCTGTGTTCGTTACAGATAAATTCGTTTTTTCGCGTAACTCAAGCACTGCGAAATCTGAGCGCGGCGGGATCATACCGATTTCAATCCTGGCTTTATTCACGGCAAGTTGTTGATGAAATTTTTCACATTCCTGCGAAGTCAACACGACAGGAAGTAAATCAAGGGAGAAAACTGCGAGTGAGCTAAGTGCTCCTCCGGACATGCCAGAAATATGGGTTTCCGGTAGCGACGAACGCGGGTGGCTAACGTCCCCCGAGTACGCGGATGGAAAGAATTCTTTACGGACACTCGATAGGAAACGGAGTCGCTAGGACGCGTGAATTCCCACGCGTGACATTGCCCACGTGTTACATATGTACGGGGCGACTCTCCGGCGTGGTCTCCCACGAGACTGCACCCTTGTCTGGGATATTATCCACGCGTAGAGAAAGTTCGCGCGGGGGCGTAAAAGTAATTTATTATCATCAAATTATTTAGCGCGCGACTCGGGAACCGCGAGGTGGAACGAAAGTGATAGCCGAATAAAATTCATCGGACAATTTTGTGGCTTTCCTCGCTGGAAGTCCTGAATAAAAGGTTTTTCTGCGAAACAATGACGACGTTGTTGCAGCAAATAAAACTGCTTCATGCTAATTTTAAACTGGTTGCATTACGCTTTAATCGTAATCACGATTTTTTGATTGCCGATAAAATCAGAGTATTTTGCAGGTGTAACGAACAGAGAACATTAATAATTCCCGTGCATATTGCCGATGTAGTAAAAAGCATTATATTACATATTGCATTCGCTTGTATACGCAGCAGTTGCGAAATGAATTCTCGAGTACATGAACTTCCGATTAAGCGGCGTTGCGGAAATTCCGTTATAGTTGTAGTGTAAACTATCATAGCGGCTTAGCGAGCGCGTGAAACTAGGCGAATGCGAGCATTATGCTGTTGCGATAATGCGAAAATATGTTTATGGTGTGCGCAACACGCGTAAACAGGAAATTGTGAATGATATGCGATTATTAGATATTGCTCATTAAACACGAGTTACACATTACCTTTAGCGATACATTAATATTACGCTAATTTTGTCGAGAAAAGGCTGCATTATATTAATTTAAAAAAAGATTAAGTATGCATAAAAAATATTAATTTAAATAAAGTGCAAGCAGTTTAAATAAAATATTATATATATATATATATATATATATATATATATATATACATATCATTGCACCGTAATTCTCATTTCTGTAATTAATTGTTATAAAAGCATTCAATAAAATCTTTAACAATGCATGTACAATTATTGTTATGTAGAACAATTATTAATTTTAATTGTTTCCGTAATTTAATATTTATACCTTAATAAATGTTACAAAAGAAATACATCATCAAAGTATTGTGCAAAATGAATGAAGATTATAGTGTTTAGATTACAGATTTATCGTATATTGTATTTAACAAAATAAATTGCTTTTACAAACGCGTATATTTGTTTAATAAATTTATTGATATCCACAAATCATTTAAATAAAGTTTAGTGAAAGATTTAGTGAAAAGTATTTACGAAAGATGTCAATCGCAAAAATATACAAAATTGTAAAAGTAATTTACAAAGAATAATAAATTTAGCGCAACGTCAATATTTGCAAAAACAATTTTCTCTGGACGCACTAGACTCCTGCAATATAGACGGTAGCTTGTCTCTCCTGATCGATATCTGCAGCGATTAATCTACGCGTGCAACGATAATCGATCACTATTCGACATGGTGTAACGATTTATCGCGGGTGTTTTTCACCGAGCGTTCATTTCAATGTCTAGTGCCCGCATACAACATACCGAGCTATTCTTTTGCGCGAAACGAGACGCAATTTTTACGAGTCACAACTTCCATCGTTTTCTCTTCTAATTAGAAACTCGATACAAGTGCGAGCATTTGTACTGAGAATTGTTCAAGATTTATCTGACACAAAGGAAGAAACTGAATCAAATCAATGTAAAGGAAGAAAGAAAGAAAAAGCAATAACAGCTAACTACATGCATTTTCTTGTAAATCGCAATTTAATAATAAAACTTTATTATTAATTTAATAATGAAACTTTAATTTAATCTAATAATTTATTATTTTTCTTTCATTTCGCTATTTAAATAGCAAAATCCTAATAGTGACGAAAACTTCATTCAAGACAAATAATGATAATTGAGCGATCGTGAAAGCTGCTCAAGCCGATGTTCAAAATGATCTCATTTAATCGTATTATAGCGATTTCGAGTTTGACAAGTGGCCGCGGTGTGTACTGCAGCTGCAGTTAAGGGTGCGATGTGTCACCTGCATCGCCGCGAGTACCTCGGCTTTGACATCGCCGGCGAGTTGCAGAAGAGAGACCGCGCTGCGATGACGATGAAGAAACGTCGAATCGTAAATACGCAGGATATGCCGTAAAATTTAACGATTCAAGTTCCGTCCATTCAGAAAAGGGGCGGCGGGGTGGCGGACGCCAGCAGGTGTCGAAAGTGGCGCGAACCCTGATCGCGTACTCTCACAATCCGAAGTAGAAGTCGATAAATCCGACTCTTACGTCGCGCGAAACGGCACATTCCAAGATTAATTTCGTCCCGAGATTAAACTCGCGCACGTTTCAGCCGAGTTCCCGTTGCGCGAGGTAACTCGTGTTGCGCGGAGGAAGCCCCGAGAAGCCACGATCTAAAGTCGACCGGCAATTTATTGCTACATGCATTTTATTGCGGCTGTCGTCGAGGAAAGAGATCGGAAACGAATATGTTATTGAATATTGCATGGATTCTCGGGAGTTCACTTCATATGATACAATCTTATGTATCTACTGCGCTTCATTCCGAGCAAATATTCCGATTGGATATACAGCAATTTTTTATCGACTTGATTTTTAATTAAAAGCGCCGTATAATTCAAGATTGAAATATTTAGTACTTTATGTGTGAACAAAGGAAGAAATATTTTATATTATTGGATTTTATATAGTACTGGAAAAGTTTAACGTAGTAACATTTAAGTAATAAATTACTTTTAAAACTGTAGATGATACTAAAGCGATAATAAGAAATCAAAAAACTAATTACTTTTCAATCAAACAATTAAGTAATTATTCCTGAAATTTTATAAAAAAAATATGTATATAAAATTTATCGAGAAATAAAGAATTTCGTCATTCTATCGAACGTCATTGTATCCTAAAATTAAATCTCTCATCTACCTGGCGGGCTTATCTCTCAGAACGTTACGAAGAAGAAACTTTTGCGAAAGGGGGAGGATTATCGAGAAGAAATCAAGAACAAAGACAAATGTTTTTGGAAAAGTTCGCGATCTAATTGTACCTGGCAGGATCTCGCCACAGCTGCGATGAACCTCCTAATACAGCCGAATCCCGTGGTGCCACTGGTGGTCTAAGATCAATAAAGCACCTTGCCTCTCGGGATCATGCGGTTCCAAGGATGCGACCGCAGCTCGCATCCTTGAGGAAATCACATTAAAAGCGCTGTGAGATCCGCATGGCATAATCTTGACATAAAAGACGCGCTTGATATTAGCTGAAAGTTATCTTTCAACGAATTTTTTTGAAAAAAAGGAAAAAGTGAAGTAAAAGAGAAAAAGAGAGTAACGTCTTTGTCAAATTCGTTCTTTGCTCTGTTTGCTTAATGGAGGTTACGACAGAACGACATTTATCTGTTTCATAATTATTAATTAATATCTCATGGAATATTTCACGTGATCGCCCTTTCCATCGTTTAGGACTGATGAGTTAATAAATGCCTGCGAATAATTAGTTATATATCATGTAATGTTTTGTGCGTAATTATGTTATTTGCGGCACACTTGTGTCAATACATCAATCAATAGCGCGTAACGTAATGCAGGATAATAGTGGAAAATAAAAGCAGTAATTAATATCTAACGAACTATCGCTTGCGTTGCCTAATGAACGGTTCGATTAATAGTGATGGATTAAAACTTTAATTTATACGCTGTTGGCAAATCACCATTGTTTGCATTTGTCGTTAAACGCAAACTGATAACATAACATATTATCTTTTGGATGCCATTTTGATAATCCGACACCCTTCTGTCCCGTTTATTTAGGCTAAGCTAATTGAGCCGATGCTTCTTAACATGTCGCCAACATGTAATCCCACGAGCATTTTCACATGGAAAATCGATCCTTCGAAACTAATAATTAGTTTCGAAAGAGCAAAATCACGTTTTAATAACAAGTTCGGATTAGCTTTCTGAGAAGACACCACATCAATGTAAAGTCGATCGAAAATATTCGGAAATCTCTGTAACATCATTTCCGATAGATTTATCACAAGCGATGTCGCGCTGCATCAGCTGGTAGAACCAACTTCTTCCTCTTTTCTCTTTTTTTTCGCGGATGCAACGGAGAATTATTCCTCTTAAAAAAGCCTCACGGGACACGATCGTTGAATCATATTTGCGTGGACAATGACCTCGACGGAGTCGGCTCTCGCTCCATTGCGCCGCGTTCTTTAATGTCTCCCAAGGGGTGCTTGGAATCTTCATAAAGGAAATCCGCGGTCGCGACCATGATCCTCTCGCAGCCCGAACCAGGGTATCCTTTAATCTCGACGCGGAAGATCCCCGGATAAAACAAGGGTCTCGACAAAGGCTGCCTTATCTCCGCCTCTCTGCTTTCATTTGTAATATTTATGCCACACGGATAGAGCGCAGGCGAAAACTGCAGGTCCAGCGGGGGTACCGTATGCTCATCCTGTGACCGAAGCAAATCTTTTAAGTCCTTCAGCAAATCCTCAACGCAAGATACGCAGGTATCTCGCTGCTTTGATTGGCCTTGCTCATTTATCGCAATTACACTGTTGTAAATTATTCAAGCGTTATGTCTCTTGTCCATTCCGGAAATCTTGTTTCTGTCGCAACGCTTTTTCTTGTTAAGCATGTTAGAAATAATGTCACTAATGTGCTAAGTGTCTCCCAATAATCTTAATATTATAAATACAATTTTTAACCAATACCTTCAATAAATGAATTGATAACCATAAATGCAAATTAGAAATCACAATCAATTGCATACAAAAATTCCGTATTCTCGTATTTCGAAAATTATGGAAAATATTAAGCTTTAATTTATTAAGGAAAATGGAATATTCATTTTTCCGAATACATAATTTCTAATTTCTATGCACGCGGAATGTAAAAGTCATGAAATAAAGTCGCCGCTTACTTTTATGAAATGGATTTGCCGGGTGAGATATACACTTACAACTTTTTTCGATCCTTCACTATTATCGCGGTAGAAAGCGGAATTGAATTTAGAAAGTACCGTAAACTCGGAAAACTGCGCGAACCATTGGAAATACGTATATACATATATATGTATATATCACCCCCTTGCCGCAACGCTTGCACTCATCTTTACCGTGACCGCAGCAACGCCGCAACAGCGACGCATCTCCTCCCGCCCCATGCAAAACGGATGTTTCATTTGCGAACGCTATTATTGCAAGTGAATAAATGCCGCCACTATCGACTCTCTCGCCGGTGGGGTACCGGCCATTAATAACTCCCCGTGGGACGAATAACCGGGGACGCCCCAAAGTGCAACGCCAACGGAACCGCCATTCGCCCTCATGCGCACTTTCCGCGGAAAAACACGTCGCATTGTCACCGCGCTCTAATTAATTTCGCGCGATTATCGAACCCGCGTCCTGCGCGGTTCTCCCTACAAAAGTAGAATCACCCTCGAGACGTCAGATGTAACGCGATTTTATTAGAATAGACTCTAGCTATATGCGTTATTGCGTTTGCATTAATGCACAAGTTCATATTTCATGCTGCCAGAAATTTCGATCAAATTATTCGTGATAGAATCATCGAATTTCGACGAATAAACGAACACGATGTACATAAGAAATTGATCTCTTACATAAATTAATTATTGCGCGCTAGCCCTGCTGTAATTCAGATGCAACCGTTAAGTGTAATTCGAAGATATTACGTGATGTCTGGATGTTGCGAGTGAGGATGTTTAAATAGATTAATATTACGAACAAATATGTACTGTTCGCTCGCATTACTGATACCCAATATCCGGAGGTACATAAACAGCGCATGAACTGGCGCCGATTCACATTTAATCCGGGCGAATGCAATCCTAATTCGGATCGAGCCGGCACCTGCATCGCACTTAATCCGACCGTTAGCCAGGGTCAAGCGAGATGCATGTATCACCTGCGTTTCGATCGGCGTGCGTAGATCAGGTCCGAAATTGCGATACGTGCGAGTTTACACTGTGCGCGCCCCCCTCGCCCGAGACTTAACCGCGACTGCGGGTAGCTCGGACCTAATTTATATTTGATCCATGCAGATCCATCCCCGATGCATGGGAAGCCAGCGGTGATCCGGAGATCCGAGCTAAGTCGCAGGTGTAATCTGCATTCCCGCCGCATTAAAGTTGCACGCAAGCGGGCCTTTGGTGGGCTGTCTCTGGGTCCATTTATGGACGCGCGCTTAATTATTTGTAGATCAATCAAAGTACTATATCTGCACTGATGCAGCCACCGCGAAGACCTCAGTTTAACTTTAATAATAAGTTCTTGTCGATCCCGCGCGAAATCGATTTCCATTCTTGGGTCATGATGCCGAGACTCGTCGAAAATAACGTGACTTCCGGAGCTCGTCTAAATTGTATTTGCGCAGCGAATGACAATTAAGCATCCTCAAATAAGCTTTATTTAATATTTACGTGAACAATTCACGCTCGTATCGGCAAACGAATGACGTAAACGCAGAGAATTGCGAGAGACCAAATAATGTTTGTACAATTAACCAAACGTTACATTATTGATCAGAGATTCCGTGCGCGTTGCGCGACGCTATCAAAAACATAATAACAGCCTACAGTCAATAATAAATAACTCTGCAACAACGTAAATCACAGAAACATCATTGCATTCGCATATTATAATCCAACGGTCTCGTTTAAGTTATGCAAATCGTTAATCAAACGCAAATATTGCATGTTCGTGTCGCGTTACCGCTCGAGCGATCCTCTCCTCTCTTCCTCGCGTTTTCCACACGGATCTTCCGCACACGGTGAGCGAATACGCGAGTTACATTTTAATATTTCATCTCGGCAAAAATTCATGCCGTCATTAATTCGGCATAAAAAACGCATATAATCCGCGAACGCGGCCTGTCGTGCCGTAAATCTGCCACGCCGCGCCGGGCCCCACATGTACAGGCGAGCCGTTACACGGCGCGCGGGGGTTCTGATGATGTTCTCACGCGGGCATGCCGACAATGAAACTTCGTAAAACACGCGGCCGACACGCGCGTGTGAGCGCGATTTATGCGAGCGCGCCGTGTACGTACGACTAATGCGATTTCGGATGCACCAAGCGTACTCGCACGTACGAGCTGTCTAAATGGCGAACCGCATGTCGAACTGCACCGTCGAACTCGATCAAGTCACCCTCCCCGCGTCTCGAGGCAAGCATTCCCGTTGCGCGCGGCTCACTGAATTTGTTAGACGGACCGCAAATCAGCGGCAGCGTGTAAACAAAGCCATAGCGAATCGCTCGAAAAATCCAATTGCAATTCTGACTTGCATACCGTGGAAAATAATTGCGTTGTCAACGTAATGACGATCGCGTATACGGTTAAAACGGTTGAAATTTATAATGTGCAGTCATTTAAGCAACGGTGTAAAGTGGAATTCACTTCAGTTTGAAATATTCATCGCGAAGCATAATTTAACTGACTTTCCGTTCGCGGCAACTGACGAAACTAAAGATTTATCACGTCGGCGATAAAGAATTGATGCATAGTTACTCTCTCGATAACTTTCGCGAAAAGTTGATATACAGATCTATAATTATAAAAATGTAACTATAAAAGTATAAAAATTTAAAATATAATCGCCGAAATCGACAAACTAAATACCGCGATAATTGGATAATAATAATGCGAGAAAGTAATCGCGAAGTTTTTGCCTTATATCTGGCACAACTGCTGTGCCAATTTTCGTCTATAAAAGCAAGGTAAATCGCACTGATTTTATTAAAAATATCCACCACCATATAGAAAATATCTTTGCTTATCACTCACCGATCAGCTGCGATTCAGGATCGGCTGCATCATCCTGCGACTCACTTCTGAAACAAAAATGATGAAAAAAGCCGATTAAATTACAGGAATACGTTTAATAAATATATAAAATGTTAAGCCTGTAAGACTTGAGTCTATTCGACACGAGAATTATTTGTATAACGCGCGCCAGTACGGCCTATGACAGCACGGTCTAATCGATTTAAGGCGCATGCGAGACGAATAGTCCTATCTGCGCATGTATATCGATCGTCGATCGATAGTGATAAAAGGAGCGTAATCGCCTGCCACGTCCTCTTTCGTTTCGGGGTCCTGAGAAGACAACATCATTCTCAGCAATTCTACATCAACGAAATATCAGCCATTTTTGGACAGCCATTTGGACTCTATTCCATCGGAATATCGAGATTGTGACGAGACTCGCAACGAGTATCATAAATGACGCCGTATCCTGGAAAGGAGTGGACTTGGTTGATAACCGATTGAACAGCACGCTCTCAGCAAACACGAGAGATCAATTTCCGAGTCAAAGGACCCTGAAGCAGGTGAAAGAGCCAACGAGGGATCAGGCGCTCCGTTCTATTTGATAACTCAGATGAGTATTTTTATGAATTGAAACATAATTTCCGCGCGTTTATGTATTGGACAATAACTCGATTTATAATATGATTTCCGCACTTTTATTTTGAATTTATACGACTTGTTCAATGATTTCCTCGATTACCTGTATTATATAACCGAAATATAATTATTCTCATCTGCTCATGGAATTTGAATATGTTTATTTGAAACGGATAATCGTTCGTCACCATCCTCTTGTTCGTATCTCGAGCTCCGAACCTTATAGTTAAAGTAACGAAAAGAATCAATTGTTACAAGCCTCTTTGTGCGGTTTTAAATCGCAGTTTGATATAATTTAATGAATACATTTTGAGCAAGACCACGAAGAAATCTACTGGTATAAGATATTTGCGAACATACCTTCGAGCCGATCCCGCTTGGCCTGAACCGGATCCTCCGATGCCGCAAATCTGTCGCAGAGATCACGAGATCAGCCAAATCTGAAACAGAAATAATTATTCCGAGTTTTATTATTTCATGTAAACCCTTTAATTAATTGCTGATGCAAGTCGAATTTTATTGTTGCGTACACCAAACGTGAAAATGGCGACGCTGCGGTACTCTCCGGTATTTTTCTTTCGGGAGCGGCGCGGACAAGGAAATACTCCTTTTAATTATAAAATTTGTTTAATCACACGCGAACTTTGGCGAATAAACCAGCTAATAAACTTTATCGACGCTTACACAATGACTTAAACGAATCAAACGAATCCGACTTGTAGCTCGTTGCCACAATCGAGGCATGCGAGAAGCAAACGAACGCGGCCGAAACGGTACAGCGATAGCCGAGCGATGACGGAAGCGTCCGAACGGAAGATACAACGAACGCGAATGGGCGCGAAATTTTTGACGCGGACGGTGTATTTAAAATAATCAGAAAATAAAGAATATATATATCCTTAACATCTATGACGCGCTCTATTTCCATTCATGATCGATTCGAAAGGATAAGTTACACTAGTCTTGTTGCTGCTTTGATTTAGATTACAAATCGTGAAATATATTCTTCATGAAATATCTGTTTGAATATATTTATGACGCAGATTCGCAATTTTTGCTACATGCAATGCGATCATGTATCTTGGCAAATTTTAAAATAAATTAATCTTCTTTATAGTTATATTTATAATTATTTCAGAATTATTCACAGTATTGCATTCAATTATACGAATATGATCGCATAAAGGTGATTAACCTCTTCGGATACTGATACGTGTACATTTATCGTAAAGCATCAATAGCCATCACAATAATATAATAAATAATATAATACAAACGGGTGAAAACCGTTAAAAAAATATAAAATGAATAAAGGGAACGGTCAAACAAAAACTTCAGTCATTATTTTCTCACTTGAAAAAAGTCATCTCCGAAGAGGTTAAGTACGAAAGCTATCGAAATATTCGAACCTGTATCGCGAATGTTTCTACTCAAATCTCGACAGAACTAGATTAAGTTGGCGCGTTAAAAGCAAATATGCATTCACTCGTATGTGCTATGTTTCCTAATCACACAAACCGTTCCTTTCGCTCTGGTGCGCTTGTGACAAAATGTGGACGGACCGCGTCGCTGACAACTGGACGCTGATATACGGAGCTTACGACGTACGTCGCACTACGTGTCCTGTCCTGTTGATGTGTCTTGTCGGTTATTAATTATTTCTTGATAGTTATCTGAGGCATCCAGTGTTGCCTAATAATCATTTGATAACAATATCTTATATATAAGATATATGAAACGTGAATATAGTATCGTAGTAATTTATTATAAATATAAAAATTAATATAAAATTTTTATTTTAAATTTAAATTTTAGATTAAAAATTTTTTATTTTAATTGCGTATCTGACTGATATCATGTAGAAAATCAATTCAATACATTAGAGTGCATACATGATCGCGATAATAGATCGCGTCTGTTTTAAAAGTATTTGTGTATTATTATTTATCTCCACAATTTCTATGTATAATTTAATGAATAAATATAATTTTTCTCGAAAGTAGAGGGATTAACATGGAACAAAATGCTCGACAGTTTTACACAAGAAAGTTACTTATTATTTTTTCTCAGTTTGCTTATTGGATAGCAAATTAAAGGAGTAAATGTGCACGCACAAGTAGAAACTATACTTCTTTTGATATCAACGCGGAAACAGTACTCGTCGCGGCTGTTGCAGCTGTAATGGCGTGGTAACGACGAGGCGGGTGCGAAACTTGAACAAGAGGGTGCACCGGCTTTCAATGACCCGTGAAAGTAGTCTCAGTTCCCATGTCGATCCCTTACTTTTTACCTAACGGCGGAAGAAAGTTTCTCGGTCTTGTTTCGCCGACTATCTTGTTTCAGCCCGAGGCATGTATAATTATACGAGCGCGGTTACTCGAAAATCTCTAAAGAGAACGAATCTCTCCAGCAGGTAACAACACGAGAGTAATGAGGGACGTAGATACTTTATCTTCCATGCAGCAATGGAGATTGTTTCACGAGTAAAAATGGAATTCGAAACTATAATAACTGTGGAATTTTCTTTCATTTCAACGCTCGTATTAATGAACATATTCTACAATATTTTAACTAATAATGTCAGTTATTACAGTTTTTGCAGTTTATTATATCAAAACTTTCCGCATTATTTTATTTCTTATCTTATCAAATTATTCTGTTATTATATTTTTTTAAATGGTATAAGTAATACTAATTTCTTGATTAGAAATATGATATTTTTATTTTAGCATCGTAGATGATACGTATTTTATTTAATTAAAGTTTCAGTCAAGTTAAATCGCTGAATTATCCATTATTATAAAATCACAAATTGCTCGGAGCATATTTTTTGTCTCGCTCTTTTAATCTTTTTAGATCTATTGGGACACATATGATCCGGAAGAAGCATTTGAAAAATATAAACTTAATAATTTGCTAAAAAAGAAAGAATTAATAAATATAATTTTTATTATTTATATACTAACTCTCATTCGAAAAAAATTAATAAATTTTAAGTGATGTGGTTAGATTACGATTCAAAAGAATTAAAAATTCATGTACGAGTAGGTCGGAACAACAAAGAACATCGAGAATAATTTTGTGATTTGTTTTAATCCATCCGACCGTCGGATTCACTAGAGTTGATGGTGTAATGGTGTAACAGCGACAAACGTGACTCCGAGGGTTGGGATAAGAGCTTTCAATGGCTTATGAAAGCAGTCTCTCCTCGTACTTTCTGCGCGTCTCTTATTTTAGTGAGGCAGAGAGGGAAGTTGCAGGTCGCTTCATTCTTACCCAACTCCATTCCACGTCCGCTGTTGTATATAATTATACGCAGGAAACAAAAAAGTGCCCGGAGTACTTCAGGCATGTCTGCGCGCGAGGAGTTACGCCGTCTTTACATTGATGAAAATTGTGAGGTAAAGCGAATCGCGACAGGAATATAAGATAAATTTGAAATGACTACGCAAACAAGATCGTGTTTAATTGTCTATTTAACTCGACCAATTTCGCCAGGAAAGTCGAGCATGCATAAGTATCATGAAGTAACACAAGAAATTCTTGTTATAATTGCATTAGACGAGATTAAAGAGACAAAATAAAAGAGAAAAAGGAGAGAAAGAGAAGAGACAGAGGGAATATTACTCAGAAAAAAGTCAATCTTCCACTATTTCTCCATTTGGAAGAGACTCCGTAATGTTCTGACAATGAGAATTATCTATATTCTTCACTAAAACCTTTCCACAAAGAGTATTACGGAAGTTCTGCCAACTTATGTATTAATTGAAGCGCATTATAAAGTTCGATATAGAGATTTCTACTTTACTGTTTGATGAAATACGTGTCTAACGCGATTTTACTCAGAATTTCATGCTAATCCTTTCCAACTTAATATAAACTACCTATAGAGTCATAATCGATTGTCGAAAGCCGATGGAAAATGTCTTTACTAATTATAATTAAAAAATTCTATATCTCTCTAACAACATTAATTGACCGATTTGTCAACCAAGACTTATTTAAAAAATGCCACGTATATTAATTACGCATGGATTAACGCTGAAATTTCTGCATTTTTATTAACCGTGCTTCGACACAGCGTAATCCCGAAACGGAGTTCATAACAACACCAATAGTGTAAATTTTTCAAAGCACATAATGCAGCCGTCATATCTGTCACGACCCATGATGTATCGCCGCATCGGGCATGTATCATCGGCTCGACCGGCCAGCTGGTTCCCGCGGTTATTTTTGCGCGTGGGACTTTTTATTTACACAAAAGTCGCCAGGTGAACGCGCGAAGGTGCGTTTCGCAAAAATCCACAATGCCCGTCGCCATAGTGAACCCGGCTGAAATTTCGGAAAAAACTTTGCGCGGCGTTACGCTCGCGTGCGCGCGACGCACCGAGCCACCCTGCAGGCCACATGAGCGTTCGCTCGCGCGGATATTTCCGCGGATGCATTTGAAAGCGTTTCTCGCGCGGCGTCGTTACTCCGCTGCTGGCGAGGTATTAAATTACGCGCCGCGCCGTGTGGACGGCCGACGTCAGCGTGTAACGATATTACATTGAGTTCCGAGCACGCACTACCTGTCTCATGCCCCCTCTCGCCAGCGACTATATTAAATACGAGCCGTAAATGATGTAGGTTTCGCACATGCAGCGTCGACAGTTATCGCAAAGGACGTCATAATGCGCGCGAGTTACCGTCGCGTTATACATCGCGCGATCACCCCTGATATCGAGCTTGCCGTTGCCGTTAATGTCGAGCGCACTTGCGCGCTTATATATGTGTGTGTATACTTTGCGAGCGGGAGCAATAAAGAGCGATCCCTATTATCTGACCGGCCGAATATATGAGGGATCTAAGAATCCGAGGATCCGGGAAAGCCGCGAGGATTTTAGGACCTGAGGAACAGACTCGAAGTATTTTACGAGGGTGCAGAGGGGGATTCGCGAGTATAAGCAGTTAAGCACGCGGAAATTCGGAAGATTTAAAAGCTTCGGTGTCTACAAATACAAAAGTTTAAAGAAGCGCGAGTACGATAATGCCGTATACGATGTGAGAAATAGAATCTTTCTTTCCGTAGAAATTTAAGAATGTGTGTTAATATTTATAGATGTTAATATTAATAGATGTTCTATTATGCAAATTAAAGATTCTATTCTATTCGATCGAAATTATATGGACAAATTTAATGTAAAACACGATTGTCAGTGCATATATTTCAAGGACAATAATTTGTTGAACGTTTCGATTCTATTTCGGATTCTTTTTAGCAGACTAAAGATTACAAAAACTAAATCGATCTTGGGTTTTCTTTGTTCAATATAATTGTAATTAAATACATTCTCTTGAGAGAAAAAAAGACGATGATCGCATATTATTTATATATTGCGCGCCTCAAAGATTTGCCAAATATGACGTTATGAACAAAAGCATGACTTGTATTGTATTATACGATATTGACCAGCAGGAAAATAATTCCAGGAGCGCGACTTGGTATACGTGTAATAGCTGCTTCTAGGTTGCAACTTGTTACATTTTGCAAGTCATTAATATCATACTAACAACGGCCCACAGTGAAGAAGGAAATGCCACAGCGCGTTATTATTGTCTTCGGTTTCAGCGCATTGTGAGAATTTTGCATTTCTTAGAAAACACATTTTTATTAAAAGAAGCGGATACTGCAGAGAGGATTCTTACATTGTCTTATTCTATCTAGTTACGTGAATTAAATTGAAGAAATATTCTTGGTCAATAAGCAAAGTAATTAAGTAACAAGATGGCGTTTGGAATTTCATAAATTAATCTGACAGTTTAATCTCTTTTAAAATTAAATTCTTCCCTTCAAGAGATATTCAGTAGAAAATATATATATCTACAACAGTGAAGAAAAAATGGCAATGTTAAACAATATAGGAATTAAAACTTTTTATCAATTTCTATTAAATAATTAAATTAAAACTTTTTAATTCCTATATTCCTATATTGTCCAGTACTTTTATTTTTATCCCTCGTCTATCAGGTACAGTTAATAAAGATACGACAGCAATATTTAAAAAAAGGATTAAAAAGATACCTTAAAAAAGTAATTAAAAACGGAGTGAATTGCATGCGAGGAAGAGATAATCAGCTGTGACAAATAGAGTGAAATAACACATGCTACAGTAGTAAATTCGCGTGTATGATCAAACACCCGCGAGCCACATCAGGAAAAAAGTTTGAAAGTGCAGGGATTTTAACAAACTTTTTCTGTCCTCCTCCCTTCTCTTCTCAATGTATTGCTGTCTCTGTCTAGCATTAATAGCCTCGCCTCCGCCGTTTTTCCGTTACTCTGTATCGTTGCTTTGAGAGTCGCTCGTAGCGAGGAAATTTTTGCGGCACGTAAAGTTCACGCTCAGAGCGTAACGAGCTTGCTCGATCTTGTTCGCGGTACTCGAGAGTGAAGAAGGAAAACCATGGAAGAGTAGATAAAACGAGTTCGAGAACGGTAAGATGGAGTCACATAATCTGCATGATCGTCGCGTCGTGCCAATGGGATCAGCGTCGCGGGGTATTTCCGGGGTCCTTTGAATTTTAACGTTTCACTTCAGCGGCTCGTTATCGATGATGCCTCTCCGAGATCCCTGATAGACACGTCGCTTTACGTCGCAACTCTGTTTTCTCGGAATAATATCAATTTAATCCCGTCGGGAAATTTTGAAGAAAAAAACTCTCATTACCGCGCGGAACGCGAGACGAGATACCGTCGATTATCTTTTTCTTTTCCCCTTCTTCTTGAACCTTCTTGCGCCGTCGTTCTCTTTGAACAAGTCAAGAAGCATAAAACACCAATTTAAAAATGTCAATTTATTCCGCGGAAAGTTGATGTTATACGAATGCGACGGGAAGAAATTACATCCGCGTATAAAGCGATAAGATAAAACGGATAGAAAGGAAAAGCATAAAGTCGTTCGTTTTAAATTCTTTTTTAACTTTTGTCGTTCTTTGATCAAAGGAACTACGGAATAAATAGACAAAAAATATCTATAATAATGATCTATGATGATGACAAGAGTATTATCGGGAAGTATTAGATCATCAACTAATCCGAGTCGCGTTTAGATAGCGATGAACTTTAAACTAAACATATATTTATAACAGCACAATGTAACTTGTCGTATATTAATTTTATAGCAGAATAGGCAGTCTATAAACCACAAAATTCTCTAAAACATCGCTAAAATATTTGTATTGCCAATTAGACGCGATCTAGATTATTTAGTTAATTATCTACTATACAGTAATTTTAGTAATTATTTATAAAGATATTGAGATAAAATATAATTTCTCTAATATATATTAATATAAGAAATGAAATTAACTCACGCTCGTAATGAACTGAGCAATTTAAATGTTAACGAGGAGCGGACTGTTAACAGAAAAGATCACGTGTCTCTTTTCATTAGAAAAATATAAACTGCCACTGGAAAACGACGAAGCTAAAGCTTCCTCTAGGTAAACCTTTCTAGGTAAATTTAAAAGAAATTTTTTGAGCGGTGCACAGCAGAGAGGATCAAGCGCACTCTCACATTGCAGCTCGTAGACATCATTAACGCGGGAGTCGCGTCTAAAACAGCCCGCGGCATCTTGCTTAGAGATTTAACGATATACGCGTAATTTCCTCTCATGATGTATGCTCGAACTTGACTAAAAACATCCTCGTACTAGCGCGAGATACTGTCTGCTCTTCCTTTTTGCGCATCGCTTATCAAGCCGCTCGTTTCGCGCATTTTCCGCTCGTGCAACCGTGATTTAACCCTCGCAGGTACAATTTACCTTTAGCAATGTCTCCCTGTGCGACTATTTTACCTGACGAATCCATTGTACTCACGTTTGGGTTGGGATAAATACGTAAACGAGAAAGAAACGTATGAGGAGAATTATTTATAGTGTAAAATTAGAAAGATATTTCTTATATTTAAAAAAGATATTAATTTTGGCAGGATAATAAGCTGTACTATTTAATTTATATTTATGAATATAAGCAGTCTACAATGTAAGTTTTCAATTATTTCTAGATACGTGAATTATATATAAAGATGCGTAGCTTACTTCCAAATAATTATTTAAAATTTATATTTAAATGATAGAGCTATCTAGAAATAACGAAAAATAAATTTTAGACATTTTGTGAACGCGAAAGGACACCTTTCCACCCTTCTAGCTCTTCATACTTTGAGACTCGCCAGAATACAAAATGCGAGCCAGAGTTATTGCAGCACTATCGTTTATCTCGTCTCGTACGTAAAACATACTTTTGATAGAATTTTGTACTTTAATATCCTGTTGCTCGCTGTTTCTCTCACTCTCAGAATCTCCGTCGGCGCAGGATGCAGTTCCCATGGGAAACCTCGGGGCAGCCGTTTCGTTTCGTTCATTCGTTGCCCGTTACCGTGCGCAATTTATTTTCTCGACTCTGTTCGTGATTTCTGCCGCATACGCCGCCAAGTCGTATCTCTCGTATCCACCATATTTGCCGTACGTTGTTTACGGAACGGTAACAAAACGATAGAAATCATTTCTTGTACGACAGTTACAGTGATTCGAAGCATCCATTTACAAGTAGAAGTTCGATAATCGATAAAGCTACGATAGCCGATTTATCACGAAAAAGTCAGAAAAAACTCGCTGCAATTTATAGCCTGATAATTTATGAGGCATATTTATGGTAATTATATCCAGGATATTTATTTCAAATTTACGTTTTAAGAACGCGTAGTAAATGTTCAAGTCTATTTTACATAAAAATTCTTCTCCATGCTCCTTAAATATATTTATAATTAGTAATAAATATATGTGACACGATGATTAAAATATTTTATTAAAATTTTCTTAGAACCACAATTTTTGCTACAAACTGAAATTTCTCGCAAAATACGCAAGACAACGTCTTACACTGAAAAGCTCGCCTGTTGTATCGAGATAAAAACAAATGGCGCGCGCTTCATGTATACCTAATCCATCCCATTATGAGGCTCAAGGAGCAGAGAGAGGTTTGTATTTCGCAAATAATCGTGCATGCTTCACGTGGCGGACGCGATAAGACTATCCCCGCTCGGACGAAGACAAATTATTTTTATGAACACGCGGCGGAACGAGGGTGCCGCGCGCGACCCTTTCCGGAAAGTACGATGTATCCGGTGTACAATAGAGGGATGGACGAAGCGCTGCTCGTTCGCGCGTACACGAATCTCGTAATAGATGCGCAGGGGATCGTTGGAGAGGCTGGGGTCCCTAAAAAATTAACAAACTCGGGACAGAGACGCCGTTGAGTTAATGGCCGTTGCAATATTCACTGCCGAATGAAGTAGGAGTCTTTTCAACCAGAGCTCGCCAGACGGTCCTCTCGTGCAATCGCGAGGCTTTCGTCTACGGCAGTTGATTCTAAATTCGTCCGCGCTGCAGCGGCATTTTTAATTCAAGTCACCGGAAAACAACACGGAAAAGCTTGCTGTAATTTTCAGTACGCGAGTCATCGTGCACGAAGAACTCGCTTCTGCGAACCTCGGTGTTATAATTAATTATATCGTATCGCTTTCAACACAAGTGTGAAATTAAAACAATTTGAATAGTGATGTAAAGTATTATGTAAAATATTTATTTTTGTAAAAATATTATTATTTTGATATATTATTATTATTATTGAAATATTATTATTATTATTATTTTATTTTATTATTATTTTATAAAACTATTTATTACTTTGATTGATTCGAAGAAAGAATTTTTTAGAAAGATCACGTGATAAGACGCTGTTATCGAGTTGTAATTTACGTGAGAGATTTAGTTGAATTATTACTAAATCTTTTCTCAAAGATGGTAGAACCGCATCTGGGTTATAAAGTGTTCCGTCCCGAATGTGTATTGGGGATATTGCACACAGGGTGGAAACGGTATCTCGCGCGCACACACGTACACCCTCCCGGTAAAACGAATATTCCGCGGCTATATAAATGAAATTGAAAGCGTCGCATAATTCAGGAGCGCGTTCGTTGATGTTCCTGTGCCGGCTCGAGGACAAGTTCCTCATGGGCGAAATATTCTTTCGTGAAACGTCCTCGTAAGGGAGATGTACGGGATAAAAGTGTCAGGAGCGCTCTGTTTCGAGACGTTTCCGCGAAAACGCGAAGAAACTGGCGCGAGCGCGTGACGATAAAGGGAGAAAGGAACGGAGGAGCATCGAGCGTGAAGCATACGTCGTCTGCTCTAATATAAAGCTTGTCTCCTGAATTTTCCGTCATCCTGCCCGTTGCGCGAAACGCAATGACCTGTCCTACGGAGGAGTTGCTCTCCATTTTTACACCCTCGTCCGGCACTCGCGCTGTGCAGTACGCGGAGCGCACCCGGCCGTGTTATTAAAATAAATTTTACAGTCCCGGGGAGAGAGTTGCACGAGAGAGGAAGAGAAGAGATGGAGAAAGAGAAACGAGATCAATTTTGCCTTCGCTTGCGCACACGTGCAATTTGTATTCACTCCGTCGGCGTCTTTCGCGCCTCCACGTAGAAATTTCCGGCGATGTGATAACTTCATTGACCGTAAAAAAACGTAATCGCACACGTCATCCACAAGCTCGCCCTTCATCCTTAAGACCACTCTCATTGACACCCTCGCTACGTGTGCAGACGTCACACTCGCTGCACACTGACAGCCATGGTTTTCCGCCGATCGCGATTATCCCTCGGCGCGTTTCCTCGCGCGCGTTATCGCCGCTGCGTGCAATCCGGGGATCGTAAAGCGCGAAACAACTCTGGAAAATATTATCGCCCATTCGACCCGACGCGCGAAAAGTCGTAAACGCTGTTCGAAAGTACCATGAATCTCGCGTTTCGTTCCGTAAGAAGGAAAACAGGATCGAGACATCTTTTATCCCGCGACCCTCCTCGCCGCGGTTATTCCTTTTTCACGATGCGCGCCATATCCGATATATTCCAAATGCATGCTCCTTTAAAAGGAAAAGGATATTTATTGACGTCATAACTTTTTTCCGTGCGTATAAGCTCGCCACATATTATTATAGTTTACTGAAATGTATATAACAATGTAAAAATCCAAACGTTTTCCTTTGATAACATAAATTATTATTTGCGAAATATCATTTAAAATGTATTAAACCCTGGCAAACCTTTTTATCGTAGCTTGTAAATTATCGTGGACTGCGATAAAAATTTCTGTGTGATCAGTGCGTAGGTAAATATATTTATATTTATATTCTTGTTGCAATTTGCGTGATTTGTGATTGATACATCACAAATACGTGTGCTCGTGCACATGCATCGTTCATTGACAAAAACATGTATATTCGTTGCATATTAATACAAGTTATAAGCAAATCGGCTTAAATAACATCCATATCGAATATCGAGCCGTGACACATGTTTCAACGCTTATCGTATTTGCATTTTGTCCACTATAAATGTGATTTACGGGGACGGATGTTTTTCCCGACACGACACCCAGGATTGATACTTCTTCATTACGATGTCGGATCACTGTGTTTTCAGTTTACGTGCTTGGCTGCCGCTGCAATCTATCGCGCATAAAGAGTGTACGATGTTGCATATTCGAGACGCATGATGGATAGTCAGATGTAATGAGGGAAACACACCGGACGTGTGGTGCTGCGTCGAGAGTTGCTGCGAGTTCCATTAAAAAGCAAAAATGGTAGATGAAAGCAGCGGAAAAGAAAAAGGGAGAAAAAGATAGAGAAAGAGACAGAGACAGAGAGAGAGAGAGAGAGAGAGGGAGAGAGAGTGCAACGAGCTTGTCTTCTCATTTGGATAAGATTAGCATGTGAACATAAGAGTTTGCAGACATGACTGTTAACAGGTAGATTCCAGCCGCATTCTATTGTGTGCAAATATCTTCTCCGAGAACATTGCGTTCACCAATTTTACGTAATTAAAACTTGTCCAATCAAAGTTCGGCAAGCGGAGTTTTGAAGATAATCCAGCGCGGCAAAAAGCGCGATTATTTGTTCATTAGAGAATTACCGAGTTTCCCGAGTTCACTGCGCGAAAGACAATTCGGGTAATACAAAGCGCAGCTCGCGAAGGAACGGGAAACGAGTCACAGAAAATTCGATCGTAAGAAAGTCGAGGAGTCGACTGCAAACTTCGTTCGTCTTGTGTTCCTTCCGAAACTACATAAGACACGCAGGCGTTCTTTTCATTCGCTTTATATCGCAAGGATGAGATATCCTTCGTACTCGAATGCGTTGAAATCCTTCGAATCGAATGTGTCAATCTGTATACGTATAC
Organism: Ooceraea biroi; assembly: GCF_003672135.1. Lineage (NCBI taxonomy): Eukaryota > Metazoa > Arthropoda > Insecta > Hymenoptera > Formicidae > Ooceraea > Ooceraea biroi. The sequence continues at coordinate 9,658,652 of NC_039506.1, forward strand.
GTATATGTATCACATGCACACGACGTGTCATTGGCTATCAAGAGATATCATTTACGGAAAGATATTTAGAAAATCATCTCTAAAATAATAAAAATAATTATTTTTTGTGAGCACTTATTATTAATTTATAATATTTTATATCCTTTTTGCATATTTTACATTACTATCTCATTGTCCTGCTTTTCTTAATTTAATCGGCGCGAAATCAACGCGATAACAGTTTAGTAAATAATGGAATATCTTTTTAGTATGCTCAGACTAATTGTCGAGATAATTTCACCACAAGTTGCTTCACATAAGGGAATCAATTCTACTAATAAGAACTGTTTTGCCACATGAGAAAATATTTATTGAAATACGGTTTATAGCTTGCAAGAGTAGCAGAAATAGCCAGAAATGTATGTCTGGAGTTCAGTATTTTGTGCTTTTTCCAGTTTAAGACATCGCGTGCTAAACCTTTTACCGGCTTGACCGAATCCTCTGAAACGGATTGCCGCCTTGCGTCTAGTTTTTGTCAGAGACCCTTTTCTTTCCATTAGACGTCACTGTTTCGCCATTGCGGCGACGTACGCTGTCGTTGATACTAAAAAGCATTAGACTCTGAGCTTCCTTCGTCTAACAAGCTACGATTTGGCAAAGGAAATGGTTCAAAAATAATCTGACGTGAACAAAGAACAAATAATTTCTTAGTGCAGCGAGACAATAAAGATACAAATAAAATAAAGATAAAAGAAGAAATATCTTCAAATTATACCTTAGCAAGTTTGTTTTATTCCAGCACTGATACATGATGCGCATATATTTTATATTGACAGCATTACGTTGGTTGATGTCGCTTTATGTAGAATATTACATTCAGGAATAGTACACTGAAGTGAAATTCGAAATATGGTACGAATTTCAGTAATTCGTTAGCAATGTACAGTCATTTACGTAATATTGCCTTAACTCCAGAGCTTTGGATTCTCTTTAATTTTGCCGTTTTAAACCGCTCAGGGTATTAGCTCTGCTACGAAGTCCAGTAATATCGAACATGTAGCTTGCAAATAGCACACAGTTCTCCAAATCATGAAGTTAGTACATAGAAGCCATATTTAACCTGGGTCAGTTGATCCGGGATTATAATGTACGTGTTCCTAATAACGGATTAAAATGTGCAGGCGGAGGAAATCGTCGAAGCTTTCCATTCTTACGCATACGACGCGTACAATATGTCAGCATTGTTTAAACAATGATTAATTAATTAAACCCTTGTCTTACAGTAACAAGTGACACTCGTGTTACAGACCAAAACTACAGACCAACCTTGGAAAACACGAGTGTCATTCGTGATTGCTTTAAACGCTATATTTAACTGTTTTTTTACGTTAAAAAGGTTAAGGTTTTTTAGAGGGATCTCATTACTTTTTGTAAAACTTTTTTACATTTCATTAATTTTAAATGTTTTTATGTATTTTTGTATTGCCACAATAATATGTCATTTTATTTCTGTTGTGAGATCTCATCAAACATAAAAATGTTGGATAATAAAGATTTATCTAATCGTGCAAATCTTCTTAATACTTCTAATTGTCAAATATAAATTGTAACAATTTAAAATTTTCTCTCTCTCCCTCTCTCTTTTTTTCTCGGTTTCATTCTATGAGTATAAAATGTTCCAACTTATATCTTAAATTGTCATAATTCATATTTCAAAATTAGAAGAATTATTTCCTTATCATTGCGACGCTATCACGATGATTTCATTTAAAACAAGTAATTTTTAATTTTTTATATAATAGTTTTTGCGATTAAATTAAGATTTATATCTTAATCGTAAAATAAAATATTTTTCATGTATTAAAATCAGTTTTAATTCATAATAAATTAAATCGTGCATCTATGAACGCACCTTGAGTGACAAAATCGCTTTGCATGTGTATGTGCGAGCATACGTACGTGAGTCTGAAACTGATTTCGGAAAAGGAGGAAAACGAAACGTCACAATTCTAACATTCAGTTACAATATCTCAAGATAGACTGCACCAATCTTATTCGAATTGGTCGCAATCGAAAGCTTGCATCCATATTATATTTTTAAAGTGCCGTTAGATTTTTAAATAAGGCTTTAGTTCCTGAGATATTTTAATCAAAAGTTTGTTTGACATGAATTTGGCATGAAATTCCGGATAAGCTATACGGTAGCGCTCGACGTTTATGCAATTCTTTCCTAGCAGTTCTGAGTTGTTGATAACATTATTTTTTATATTGCCTAGAGTTCTCTGCTATTGAAAATACCGTAAACTCAGAAATAAAAAAGTTCTAGCCCGTAGAAATTTTTTCTTTTTCCGAGCAGTTCTGAGTTGTTGATATCATTATTTTTTATATTGCCTAGAGTTCTCTGCTATTGAAAATACCGTAAACACAGAAATGAAAAAGTTCTAGCCCGTAGAATTTTTTTCTTTTTCCGACCAGTTCTGAGTTGTTGATAACATTATTTTTTATATTGCCTAGAGTTCTCTGCTATTGAAAATACCGTAAACTCAGAAATGAAAAAGTTCTTTAACTGGGAAAGATTTTTTAACTGGGTCTATGAATATACATTTGCAAAGGACTGTTCTAACTAACATGGATTTTGGATTGCGATATGGACTATCAATACATTTTTGCAAATGACCGTTGTAACTATTAATATGGATTTTTGATTTCGCTTATAGTTTACTGATATACATTTGTAGGATAATTGAGTGGCCAAGGTTTTGGGATATAAAGATACTGTATTTCATACGGTGTGAATCGTAGCTCGGTCGAAGAGAGACTGCCTAATACGCTCGGTTTCTTTATGAAAACGGCGGAATTACAATCCGTCGCCAATTCGGCGGCTCGTCTGATATTCGAGCAAAGCTATGCCGCGCTGGCCGGTATCGTTTGTTATTATATCGGCGGCGTTCGAATTCTTTTCATCACTTACATCAAACGCCACGGCGTCTTAAACTCTTACACATTGAAGATGGTCTAACGAATAAACCGAAACGTTTGTTGATTGATTTGTACTCAAATTAAATTGTCATAATATATCGTTCAAAATTAGAAGAATTATTTACCTATCATTGCGACGCTATCACGATGATTTCATTTAAACAAGTAAATTTAAATGTTTTATAGTTTTTGCGATTTATATATTTATCTTAAAATAAAACATTACCCAAAAGTATTAAAATCAGTTTTAATTTATAATAAATTACATCATGCATGTGTGAACGGCAGCTTGACGGACAAAATCGCTTTGCATGTGTATGTGCGAACATATGTACGTGAGTCTGAACCTGAATTGCATGGAAAAGGAAAATGAAACGTCACAATTATAATATACGATTACAATATCTCAAGACTGACTGCACCAATCTTGATCAAATTAGTCGCAATCAAAAGCTTGCACCCATATTATATAATAAAAGTGCCGGTAGATTTTTGATAACGGCTTTAGTTCCTGAAATATTTTAATCATAAGTCTATGTGACCTGTCAAATGATATAAATTCCAGATAAGCTATACGGTAGCGCTCGACGTCTATGCACTGAACTTGGTAACGCTCGATGTTTATGCAGTGATTCTTATTGTTCGGAGCTTTATTTTTTATTTTTATGTTCTTGGCGTCGCGACGCTACCACGTCGCTTGATGAATAAATGAGAACAAGAGGAGATAGAAAAACGAGTGCGGCACTAACGTAAATCCGCTGGCAAGAAGATTAGAAATTCATTATTGCAAAGTGAATTCCCATCAATTCTCTATTCTGTTTCCGGCGAGCCGATTTAACTGCCAGCCATCATCTGTCATTAAAGCGTGACATTTCCCTAAGATACGCAGAGCATGGAATTGTCGTACCGGCGTGGCAATTGTGTGTGTATGTGTGTGTGTGTGTGTGTGTGTGTGTTCAGGTGTAGGTACCACGAGTCGTTTAATTCGCTGAAAAATCTCGGTTCCCATGAGGAAACGAGGGCTCAATCGCGACGCGCTCGACGATTTGAGCAGACGCGGTATTACTGGATGTGATTATCGCAACGCGAAGCGATGGAACCGTCGCACGAATTCGCCCTCGTCATCCGGTCGTTTTACGATGAGGAAATCGTGCCAACCGCGGTGAGCCATGAATATTTATCAGCCTCGAGGACAGCCCGGTGGTGGCCTCGCAAGAGTACCCTGGCATTGATTCGAACTGGCTCTGTGGGTTCGGGGGTATTGTATACAGTGTTATTACCGGCTTCCGAGTAATCAGCGTTATAATGTTGAGCTTATGTATTGTTTGGGGAGCAACAGAATAATGAATAGAGGATATGGACGTGTGTAGTTAACCCTGGCATTGCGGATATTTAAACCCCTCTAGCCCATCGAGATATTATCCTTTTTCGTTGGTGAATTGCATTGTAAACCTCTGTATGTGGAGTATTATCAAGTTATTTATTACCCTCCTTCTCTGGCATTTGTGTGTGATAGAAATTTATAAGTGAAAATGTTTATAGAACTTTCAAAATCTCGACAAATTTAAATTCATATATAATTTAATTAATATTTAAATTTTATTAATATTAAATAAATAAATATTTAATTCATATGTAAAAGTCTAGAAAAGTTTCTTAGAAATATTAATAATCATTATTTGAATAATTATTAATTATTTATAATATTTAATAATAAAATCTCTTCGCGTATTTTATCATCTCCTTAATGGAATAATAATCATTAAACTACTATAGTAACATATTCGATATTAACATATTTTATCCAGCACTTTCGATTCAAGAAATCTGCCTCTCGTGGATGCTCTGTAGTGCGTGATGCATGTCGAAATATTTATTGGAAAAATCATTATTGGAAAAAAATTATTCAGTGTACGTTGTCTGCCAACATCGTTGTTAACAGTTTTAACCGAATTTGAGAAGTCGTCTATTTTCTGTTCGCAACACATGAATAATTCATGATACCGCACCCGCCAGGTCGTTAATTGTCACTCGATAATCATATTTCAGTTCTTAACGGGACGCAGTAACCCGAGGCTTTTAAGCAATTAATGGGCGCCGCATTAAAGGAGGGGTATCGAAAGTGCCGGTGACGCAAATGCGATTTCCGCGACATGGAAAATTGAAGAACCCCATCATTGTGCTCGTTGAAAAAGGAAGAACCTTCGCGGTTCCGCTTCCGGCAGCTAGCGCGGGCGAAATAGATCGTAAAAGTTGCATTAACTTCCGAGTGCCTGCATCTCACACTCTCAGTGTGATAAGCAGTAGAACTTCGATATAATCTGGCTGTTAGAGCTTGAAAATGACTATTTTCTATGGCTGCAACAAATACTGCAAGAAGATTATTTTGTGTTTAGTTCAATTAACGATTTAGCTTCTGTTTGGGTTACAAAACAGTATAAAGCATAGCGCACGCTATCATTTTATACCACTAGTTGTTAATATGGAAATAGACGATACGAGTATTAATAAAAATATATGTAAAACAGAAGTTTTATATCGAAATTCTGTTGTAACAGAAAAATATTTTTCGAAAATTTTTATTTGTCAAACCGGACATGTAACAGCTCCAAATTACAAAACGCATTTGTACAAGTATTTTTGTGTATGCTTCTTCACCAGTAATCGATAGACATTATATAATATTCATTCGTCATTATGCGTTTTTCCTCCAGAAGAAAACTGTCGCGTGAAAACAGTCATCGCTGAAGACAAGCTGCGTAGACATCGCGAGAAAAAAAAGAGAAAGACGTGGTATTTCCGTGTACGTTTCACCCTCTTGAAGAAGCTGACGTAATTTTCATGCTGAGTCAGCATTCGGCGTGAGCAGTCTTGACGCCGCGAGGCGGAAAGTCCATTAAACGTCCAACGACGCTTTTTTCCTTTCTTCATTCTACAGTCTTACGGTATCCGCCACGGCCAGTTTATGTTCCATCCAGGAACTCCATCAGATGCGTCGACTTCTGCCCATTGATCGCGCGCGAGGATGTCCAAGTCCTTTGTAGAAAGATCCAAGACACCTGGGAATCTTCAGGCATCGCGATGATGCAGTCTGCGACACGGTTTTTTACATGATTGAACAATAATATAGACACGATTGGATCGCGTTTCCCCTTTGCCTCTACACATCGAAAATGCTCGTGCAATTTTGTCTGATAGCGCGGAAGTGCTTCGCGCAAAATTGCCAATAATTTTGCGTCGCGATATATTACTTGGATTATTTACCGTCGAGAAATGCCGCGAAGTGGCTCTGGCTGGAGAAACGGTCGTTGAATTAATCGACGATATAATTAATATTACAGAATTAATCCCGTTGAATTAATTAACTATCGCTCAATGTTGTCCTCTGATTAACGGTGAGCTCCGCGAACGAAATTACGGATCATCAAAATTTCATCGATGAGCGAAAGGTGGCCGATGCTCGTAAATTATTACAAAACTCGGCCAGCTAAATTCTCCCGCCACACTCACGAAATATTTATGGCTTTTTAAACGCAAATCGCAATCACGATTAATTAATCAAACTGATACTTTTCACCGTGTCCGATTGTTCGATCGAACAATCCTCTCACTTAATTATCTTCGCGTCAATCCGCAAAATAGCGACTACGTTGTTAGAAAGCTCTGTGTGTGTGTGTGTGTGTGTGTGTGTGTGTGTGTGTGTGTGTGTGTATGTTATGATAAAAAATAAAAGAAATTCTGCACCACTTAAAATGATTAAAGAATTATATATCAATTGTTTCATATTAGGTTTTAATCTTTAATATACTTTAACATACTTCGCTCATATTTTCAATTTTCATTTTCCCAAACATTAATTTACGCTCATATATTTTTTATAGCCATCTAACTATTTACCCGTTCTGCTCGCGATTGACTTTTTTTTATTGTAAGTTTCATCCGGTATATTTCTGAAATGAAAACACGTAAGATCCGGAACATAGGCTGATTTCATATATTCCAACTGGTTTGGTAGTATCTCGTCGATCCGCTCCCTCACAGTAGGATAAAATGTAAGGACGCCTCTGTGGTGTGCTGCACTTACCAGCGTCCATGGCAAACAACGATGCAACTGCGTCGAGATGTGTGGTTCGAACTTTGAGCAGTGCGCCTCAAAGAGGGTCCTTCGGAGTTTCGAAGAGGCGACAGCCTCGGCCATTTCGCGGCTTTCTGGGAACACTGACGAATTTACGATGAATGTTAAAGTCATAAATAATGTATCGGCTCTAAAAAGTTCCGCGCATAATGCGTTGTTGTTTCAGGTCAGCTGTTTCGATACTTTTTGGTGATATCGTTCCCCAAACTCGCGATAATCAATAGTACGCCTTATAAATTATTATATAATAACAGGATTAATCGGGCCATTATTTCGTAAACGTTCGAAGTTCACCGTGAAAGCTACGCACACATTTTTCATTATATTGAATATTTATTAATATAGAATAAATTTTTCTCTTTTATAAATCTGAATAAAACAAAATCAAAACTGCAGTTACTGTTGCAACAATGATATTATTGTCACAATTTATAATTTTTATTGTAAATCTAAATTAAGTTTTATCAAATGTGAAAATTATAATAATTGGTGCACTTGAAGAATCGTCTTTTAATCCTCTAACAATTGGTAAAATGACAATACGCTGAATGAAAATAAAAAAGCTTGTGCTTAATATGTATATTACCAGCATCAGATTTCAACTCGGTAATGCGCTCTTGCTCGTCCAGCGTATTCGAATCTAATATTTGTAGGTCAGTTAGTGCCCAGATAATGGCCGTATTGACAAAAGTGTGAACGTCAGTTCCTGTATTTGTGCCAGCCATTGCCAGAATCACCTGTTCACACAACGCTCGAAGCACCAGCATGCAAATGATCAAATCGAAATCGATATCGCCATACGAAACTTGTTTTACGCTCTGCGAAATCCGATCTTTGAACTCCCACAAATACCTCCGAGCATTCGAAATGTTCTGTCGCTTTAACAACTCTGCCACCCTTGCATGCAGATCGAACCTCTCGGGCAAGATGTGCCTGTCAAAAAAAAGTTTTGAGTTTCGTTAAAACTCATAACTCATCTCTCTTTCAAAAACTGATCGCCGACCACCGATCCAATATTAAATTTTAGAATTTTGATATTGAATATTCTGATTATTACATTATTATATTGGAAATCATTTTATGGCAGATATTGTTATAAAATTCTGATGATACGAGGAATAATTAAAATCCATAACGAGAATATTCTTCTTTTACATTTGTGCATAAATTATTTGTTCCATATTTCATATAATAGTATATAATATATTATATACTATTATATATTATATATATAATATATTATATATATAATATATTATATATTATATATTATATACTATTTGTTATAACAAAGGCATTCAAGCATAATCATTTTTCATTAAAAACACATCAGTATTGACTGCAAAGTACAATAAGCCATTAATTACAACTAAAAATAGTAAAAACAAAGCTGAAATATAATTTCAAGTAAATTTTGGTCGAAATAAAAATGTTTAAGGCTTTTAAAAATAATGACCAACCTAACGGGTGATTGAGGTCTCTTAGGTAATAAAGTTGTGACATAACGATTGCCAACAGCGCAGGAAATCCTCGGTCTTGGCATACAGTCGTATGGCACGAGCCTAAGAAATTTGAACAGAGTGATTGTAAGGGAAAGAAAACACGCAATCAGGCCTGCTCCGTGATTCCTCCGCGTCTAGCCGGAAATGAATCGGCGGAAATCGTGGCAAAGAAATAAGAATCACTGAAGAGCGGCCGTATCTTTTCAGCCTTCAAGCTCCAGCTTTTTTCTCCTCGGAGAAACAAAAGCACGAGAGCCAAGGCAGGAACGATAAACGGGAAGAAAACGTGCTGGCGAACGATCGGATAGTACCTAAAATGGAATTCTGATGCAACGTGCAGTTTTATATAAAATCGACTATCCATAATTAATAATTGCTTTTGGCAAATATACATAATAATAGTAGTCTGATACATGCATTGTTTAAAGAACGTTATGACATTACAGTTCTTTATATTTTTAATATTTAATGTATTTTCGTTTCAATTTTGTATAATTAATATAAATTTATGTATAGCATATATGCTGTAAAATTATATCCTTTTATTATATTAAAATAATATATTTATATTTTATGATATATCTTCCAGTCATGCTACAAACTATTTAAAGATACTTAAAAGCATTATAAGCTTATAAAACTTTATAAATTTATATTAGCCTGGCATACAATAATCTGTTGAAATATAAAAGAAATTTATCCATTTCTTCTTATTTCCTGAAATATTATGAATCTCAGCGCGCAGGTTTTGCAATTTTGCCACTGATAGCTGGTAGTTCGACGTTTCAATTTTCCGGCAAAAGGCAACAGCGTGTCGGGCGACGTATAGTAACTTCGACGCTTTACTGTAAGAGATTAAATTCGCAACAAATGTGGCAACGGAACTTAGCAAGAAAGTTGCCTCGATCGGTCCGATCGTTCGCCTCAGCCGTTTGCGGTGGCTTATGCGGTCGCCTTTCATAGTTTGTTGGTACTTTTCTGGCGAGGCAACGATTAGACGGAAATTGCGGGAAATGCTAGCGCAATCGCTTCGCTCAATTACGACCGCAATGGCGCGCGGGGACGTTGTGGGTTTACCTATTCTGCAGTTTCTTAGCGGTGCAGGTGAGGTGGCGATTGAGCGGAAATTGCCGGAAAAGTAACTGCAAGATTGCCCGCCAATAGCTACGAGGCTGACATTTTGAACGAAATAGCCTTCTATTGAAAATATACATCACACACTTGCGCGGATAAAACCCGCAGTTAATTAAAAAACATTTTCACGAGTACAAACGATTTTATGTTAAAAAACTGTTTCTAGTAAAATTGTTATTAGGTACACTGAGAAAAAAATGTAATTAATCTTACGAAATGTTTTGTCACGGGCTGCCAACAAAATATATACTTATTTCAACAAGTTATATATTGAATCAAATTTATAATTGTTGAATTATATATTTATAATTGTTGGATAATTCTTATATGTGTGATTACACATCCATAACCATAATCGAAGAACTACATATTTGTTTCAATATATAACTTGTTGAAATAAGTATATATTTTGGTGGCAGCCCGTGACAAAACATTTCGTAAGATTAATTACATTTTTTTTTCAGTGTAGAACAATTGATTTCTATCACAATTATTTTATACCTAATTTGCACAATTATTGCATCTGTGTGTGTGTGTGTCTATTTGATACTTTTATTTCAGATTTTAAGTGCAAAAATAAGTATTTTTTCAAGAAACTAACAGCTAATCGGAGTTAGTGTTATCAAATACTCGCAACAAATAAATTTTGGAATTCAGACACGTAATGAACACGAAGCAACGCGAATGAGATAAGGATTCGAATAATAGAATAGAAAGCGGTCGCGCGTTCTCGCGCGATAACTTACGAATTGTGTTAAATGACTGTGAATTATGCACAATCGATGAAATATCATTTCAGTTGTAGCGGGCGTTAGCTCGTGAGAACTCATAATCGACCTCGATAACGCCTGCTCATTTGCCTCTAGGATGTCGACATTGAAATCGATACTATTCAAATACGTAACAAAAAATTCCATTAAAGTAGAAATACCTTTTTAATCAAGCCTTCCACTGCGAGAAATATTTTCCTTTCGCGGAATTCTTTTAGAATTGTTACTTTAATTCGTTTTTTTTACGAAGTTGTGGAAACTTTTATTTACCACTGACCGTAGGAGTAAATGTGATGTACATATATTCATGTGAAATATACAATCATATAAATACATCACAAAGATGCAAGCTATGTGCTAATATTATAATGCTACTCAATCCTACTTTACTTATATAACTTATCACGAGAATCCAAAAGTTATGCCGAAGACGTAAAAGCAAAAGTTACATGTGTATCATGACACGCAATTTTCTACATTCACTGAGCCATTAAACCCCCCCCCCCCCGAGCCATTAAAAAAAAAGAAATAATCATGTTTAGCCCAGTATGGTTAATGTTACGTAACGCGACCAATTTCACCCTTACGTAAGTGACAATAATCGTTGAATTCGTTCTTATTACAATTTATTTGATATCTTATTGCTGCTATCGTGGCCAGTTGGAAAAATTTGTGCTTCTGTCACTGTTACTATTATTATTATTACTATCACGAGTGAAATAATTTCAGATAGAATGGATTAACCCTCTGATATACTTACAATTCATGAGCTAAGAGTGGATCCGTAGTGTTAGGATCTTGATCTTTCCGGTCGCTTTCGCTCGACAACAACAGACTTTTACGATGCACTTCACCCTTTTCCACATTGCACCACTCTCGATAATCCGTTTCGTCCTTTTGAGAGTTTCCGCTCCACTCGCGATGATCGGAATCGCGGGACTCGGGATAGTCGCGGGGTAGTTCACCCTTCTCCGCAGGGCACTCTGCAACCGGAAATGAAATCCGTGCGCGTACATACGTTGAATGGAATGACCTTCTTGACCGAAAGGGGTTCCAGGCTAAAATAACCCACGAGTAACAGAAAGCGTAGCGCCATTTTTTTAATTTTATACGATTTCATTATTTGATGGAACATTTCGTAAACTTATTATTTTACTCTTTAAACAACATTTTAATATAAATTACTACTAAATTTTCTACTAAAATATTTTAGATACTTTTGCAATTTTAATTATACTACTAGATAACGAATTCGTCAATAAATATTAACTTATATGGGACAAATAATTATCTTACAGGTTTGACAAGAGATATTATCAGACATAAAAGAGTTTTAAAAATTATATAAAAGACTATTTTCGAAATTAAAAAAAATGTCATAAATATGACGAGAAGATAGATCTAGAATATCAGATAAATATTTTTACAAAAATATACGTTTTTAAATGATGGGAACAATTAAAATTGGTAAGCTGGTAAAAAATCGTTAAAAGGACTAGGCAGTTTAACGTGTCAGTCGCGAGACTTGGAGAAGAGTTATTCGCGAGTTTATATGAGAAATATCGCGCAAAACCTACAGCGAAATGTCATATCGACAACGATTGATAGAGAGACCATTTACGGATGGATGCACGCATCATGTACATCACTGCAGCCACGCGCTGGAATAGAAGCTGCAACTCTCGATGCAACGAGTCCTCCCGCGATCGCGTTAGCATTGGTATTCGCGTTCGCATTTGAGAATCATGTTAACGTTACGTCTGCATGGATGACGATTGATGACACACAATTTACGCAAAATAAATACCAAAGTGATATTTATCGTAGAATCGCTCAAGCGAATTTCTGAAATTTACCTCACGCTGAGAAAATCGAATTGATGGTTTTTTGTTAATGGAAGTATCTTTAACCAATTTTATTCAAAAATTCAAGATTGTAAACTTGACGAAATTATACAACATTATTTTAATATTTCACATTAAATTAATTTAATTTTTTAATGATATTTTAGAAAATTCTTTCTTTTAAATCTCTCGTTCAAGTTAAAACATTTCAATTTAAATTAATTCAAATTAATATTTTCATACATTTTCATCATGTATCTTCATAAAATACATAAAATTTAATGTATAAAATTGCATTAAAATTTAATGTAGTTATGTTTAAATTACGCTTAAATCACTTCTTCGAGTACAGTTTTCTATTTTGCGATGGTAAACCAAACTCACCCGCTTCACGGGAGTCCAATCCCTGCAAAGCCTCGCAGATTGCTTCGCTCGTTACTTTGGTATCCTTGCAGGAAACATCGGATTTGCTCGGAACTTTCTCCGATCGACTCGACATAGAAGTTTTTCTCTTGCTCAAGGCGCCTCCCTCAAAAATCGAACGGGAAAAATCTGCAGTACCTTTCTCAAGAGAGGTAATCTTTTTCGCGCGTCCCAAATAAGCGTGCTGAGTCACCTTGTGATCGACAGTTTCTCTTGACACTTGTGGGAAGCTCTTTTCAACTGGCGAAAATTTCTGACGCTTAGTTTGCATAAATGGCGAAAGGAGCGAGACGAATTCGACAAAATCCTCGTATCTCGATGAATCCCTATCGTTTTCCGTGTTTACACAGTTTTGCAACATAGGCTTATCCTTGATTTGCAATTACGTGCATCTGTCGACATATTCAACAAATCAATCAATAAATTCTCCAAACTGGAGAATATACTAAAATTCTCCAAATTGGAGAATATACTAAAATTATGTAATGTTGGTAATTTGTTAGTTTAGGCCGAAAGATTATCGTATACTTGAAGATTTAGGTTAAATAAGGTTGATGGAAAGAGAAAAACAAAAGGACAATTGCGAATCAATTCGTTTTCGTTCGCTAGTGTGCGCTCTTCGTGTGCGAAATATCCGAACCGTGTTCGCTTCTTCTCGTATCCGTTAATTCCTTGAGGTGACGCTCGAGCGAAATAGTATTAATTATAAGCTCTCGTTCGAAGTAATTACGTGTAGCCGGCTTACGGCGCCATTGTTGAAAATTTCATTTCCGATAACCGCGTGAAAAGGCACCTGCGAGAGAACGCAATGCGATGAAACGTCGTTACCATTAACGAAACATCGCAAACGAAAGCATCTTTCGTACAGAAACAAATTTTCCGAAATCTATTTTGCGAATTATTACAGACGTTTCTAGCTAGATATTTACTTTGTACACGATACAAAGATAACGTGACAGCAGAAATCCGCTGTTAAATGAACGAAATCCGCTTTGAAATACTCTATTTTTCCCATCATTTTGCTAAATCGCCTTGCAAAAGCGAAAGCTTTTCGTACTCTATCGTGTGCTAAATGCACGCTTTTGCCATGATTTGCAATTTTGCCGCTGGAAATAATTCAATCTTTAATACCGACGATAGAGGTTCAAAATAGCGGAAAATTTTGAGGGAGCGTTGATAGCTCCTTTTTATGGGATCGGAACGAACGAGGGGGAGTTGTAAACGGGGTACAGAGAATCAATAAAAGCCACATTGTGCAACAAAATGCGTCACGTTGGTTTACCGAATCGTAATCGCGTTAAAGTCCAACTCATCTGCCTGGAAAATATTTGCCACAATTCCGCTTATACCGAAAAAGGGTTGCAACCATACACACGTACTATCCCGCGCACTTTCGCGCGGAGAATTGAAACATGTCACACGTGTTTCGAACGGTAATACCGTTCCACGGCGCAGAATTTAATTCGATTGTTATTAGCCCCGCGCGATTCTCACTTTTGTTTCTCACGTGTCAATTTGAAGCTGCAATATCGACGTGTAATCGATTTTCACCCTTGTGGAACTTTCGCTATGCACAAAAAAGAAAGAATAGGAACAATTGAAAACGTTTTACAGAGGGATAATCTATTTGTTTTTATTTTGTTATTCTATTTCTTGCGACAGCATCTTAAACAGAGAAAACAGTCTAAAGTTTAATATAATTTAAATGATATATTGCAATTTATAATTCTTTTAATCATGCGAGAACATCTGTGTGTATAATGAGAACATGATGTTATAAGAATAATATGCGCGATTAAAATTACACGTATCATTGCCCATATTAAAAATTTTAAGTAAATTGTTAAGCTAGCAACTCGCATAAAGCACGAAGAAACATAAATGTAATAATTTTAAACGTAATTTTAACAGAGTGTGAAATTTTACGTGCACATGAATCCGCGTATAAATTCCACTGGCGTGTCGACAGGAAAAGACGGCACGCTATTATAAACTTATCGCGGTGTCTCGTTATAAAATACGGTTAATAAAGGCCGTCTACGTGCCAGTGCTTTGTACGCAGACCTTTTCGCACTTTGTCCACCGCGATCGTATCGCACTCTTTTGCGCTGGCCGCCGTTATTAAACCGTACAACACTTCGTCTGCGTGAAAATGAACCTTCCTCGCCCCTTCGTCCGCCTACTTCTGGTCCTGGCACTTCTACCGAATGCTAGAAACGCGCGAAAACCAGCCGGATTTACGGCGCGAGCCAACGCATGAGGGCCAAAGTAAATGGCCCTTTAAAAGTGCACGCGGGGTTGAGACATGTATATACGCAACTAGGTGTGTGTGTGTGCGCGCGCGCGCTCGTGCGTGCATGTAACTCTGCCAGGGAAAAATAGAAGCATGTAGATGCATCATGCTCATATCGGGATCTTAACGCATGTTTATAAGAGGGCGTTTTTAAAGGTAATTATAATGTAAAAAGAATATATATGAGTAATAAAATATATAAGCAAATAATTCAACGATACAATTTATGAAATATTAATTCGTAGTATAATATGAAATTGCATGTTCCTTTGATAATTATTCTTCGATTCGTTACATTCGTATAAAAATAAAAGTGATAAGTTCAAACAAAAAGCAAAAGAGCGTTTTCGCTGAGTGGTGTTGAAGCTTTTAATCGAGGCTCTTACACGAAAGAGTTCAAGAGGATCGCACTCGTGTAATCCTCGTTTAACCTCGCTGCGGGCTCTCGAAAAATTCTCCTATTATTTTAGCATCTTTACAAACCCCCAACCGCGACTTGTGCAGTAGGGCGCATAAAAGTCGGCGACAAAAAGTCAACGCGAATCTCAACAGAAAAATATTTTCCTTGAATGCACGCAGTTGGAAGCCAGCTCGAAAATCCGTTCCAAATTCTCCGAGGAACTTCTTCATCTACCACATAGATAGATACATGCACATTTTTTTCACACGCCATACATTTTCATTGTAAACCAGTATCTCGAGCACACGTATTCGTCTTTTCTGTAAAGTTTAATTGTCTTGGATAAATCTTTGAAGAGGTGCAGAGCCTCGAGCAATTCTCTTACCAAAGAACAATTTTATCTTCAATCTTTATTCAATAGAAAATAAGATACGAGCATACCAGCATTTTTCATACGCCCACCATAACGAAAAAAATTCCTGGTTATCTTTCTATACTTTCTCGCCACCCTTCCTCGGTATTTCAGGCTCGCGAAGGGTCGATAATGGAAATACTCGTAGGGCGTAGATGAAATTCCTGCCTTGAATCCGATAGTGACTAATATCCCGTGTTTAAGATCGAAAATGTAGTCAATTGTGCGTATCCGATATTTGATAAAGTCGCTATTAAGGGAAGGAACGTTTCGACGTATTAGTTGAAGCTATCCTCTTGCTATAATTAACATCATCATGGTCTTATTACATGTCGCTCAGAGAATTACCATATAAAATATAATATTACACGCTTTTATATTACAATGTTTTCTTATTATCTTTTCCCAAATTTAATAAAAATAATTCTAAAAGAGAGATAATTTATTTAATTTCATATTCATTTTCATATAATCATATTTAATTTCAATAATAGAATATTCTCTCTTCTACTCTTTTCTCTCTCTCTCTCATGAGAGAGATTATTATGATTTCAAATTTCATGTGAAATGATAATGAAAGGTGCAAAATACACAACACGTAATATCATCAACGATTTTGTGGACACGTATTACGCGTCAATTAACTGTCATTTAGAATCAATCATCTCGAAACTAATAGAACAGTCTTGCACGTTACGTTCGCCAGCGAGACGCGGATTGAATGTACAAATGTACATGCACATTACACATAGGTATGCCGAACACAGAACACAGTCGAATCAGAACCCTTTGTTAAGAACAAATCTACCAGAGTGTTGCGCAGTGGCCCATTCCAAGAGCCAATTGAATCAAGGCTGTTTGTGATGGACGGAACGCGGGCGAGGAATTCTCCTCAAAGTCGACTCGACTACTAGATGACGATCAACTTCCGCCCACAAACTGAAACGAATAATACGCGTAAGAAGGTGCAAGAATGAACGGATACTTTAGAGGAATTCGTGCAGAAAATTTGCACCGCCGTTGAAAGCTGAATTAAAATATCAATTGAGTCTGCATAATATCGATTTTACACCATTCTGGTTCCAATACCTGCTCCATAAATTTAATGCACCATTAATAATAATATTTTTCACAGACTTGAATATATTATTTATTTATTTACAAGTATAATCATTTGATAATTATTTTTTTATTCGTCAAATTACTATTATTAATTTGCAGAATTAATTACGCGAGGAAAACATGTCGCATGGACTTCAATAGGATGCAAAATCCTATAAAAGAGGAAATAAAAGAGAAACCATCGATTTTAACAAAATATCAATTAAAGATTCTAAAACTACATAAACGAGAAACCTTTCTACTAGACTCCGCAGAACTCCGAGCGTTCTCTGTTTCAAAGATTTCTCAAATCAACCCCTAGTTCCGTTTCCGTGCAACTCGCTGCTGCACTCCGCGACTCATTTCCCCCGAGATACATAGACGCGTAAGACCAGATTAATCGCAAACCTCATTCGGAGTTTCCGGCGTTCGCTCGTCGGTGTTAAGATTCGCGCCGACAAGCCGCAGCGACGCGAGTCACACCGAGTTGGCAAAACAAGAGCGACGTCGGCGCTCAACTTTACACCGCGAGCCACCCTTACTACTGCCACCCCTTGTGTGGGCTAGTTGAACCGACATCAGGAGCTGAAAGCAAACTAATCCAAGTTTTAGCATCGGCGTCGGCGTCGGCGTCGGCGTCGGCGTCGGCGTCGGCGTATGAGGGGGCGGTTGCAACGCCTCGCAAACTCGCAGATGAGGCTTCGCGGGCGAACCCTTCACTCAAGCCGAGCGAAAGCGACAAATTGCATCCGGGGCAATTGACTGGAGCAGTTAAGTTCCCCAATGCCGAGACTCTTCAGGCTCGTCAAGTGCGACGAGACCGATTATCGAGCGCACCTGCTACGCGACGATCGATCTCGCTCTCGCGGAGGAAGAGGATAGGCTGGGTGCTCTCTCCAAATTTCCTCGGGAAATATTTATTAGGCCCGAGAGCGACCGTCGAAAGTCTCCCCCGAGAGACCTGAACCTCATGCGAATGACGTAGACTTGAATCCGCCTGTCTTCATAAAATTAATCAAAAAATACATGTTCTGCTGCGTGCCACCTGCTGTCCAAAGTTACTGTCAAAGGACTTTGACGAAATTAAATTTTTCGCTGGAATTACCGTTGCCTGCGCGTAACATTACGCGAAATTGAAATTGCGTCCCACCCCGCACGAATTTCCGTAATGTATTATGCAATTTGGCAAATGCAACTGTTCGATTTGCGGTTTATTTTTACGTTCACAAGTCATTTACAATTTTTGCATAAAGAACATTTTGTTTCTTACGGCATCCGTTCTTACTCCAACAAAATTGCACCTCCAACTTGCGACGACGAGTCGAAGAGTGAAAAATGAAAAGTTGCTGTAAATAATGATCTTCCTCAACATATTTATTAAAAAGAAATTGATTGTAGATTCACCCTTTCTTAGTCCATAAAAATTTTTTGTCTCGGACACTTTGCGTGTGAGTTTAATGGATGGATTATGTTAATCCGTATCCACTTGTTTGCTCATACACCAGCCTCGTGAAAAAGAACCACTTAAGATCCATCGAGGCACATCGAGTCTGTGTCACTTTGTTAAAAATTCTACCATCCTCCGCTAAGTAAACGACACTGGTTGTCGCCGTCACCGGTGTCGTCGACGACAGAATTTAATTATTCGATGGTAAATTACTACGTAATCAAATTGCCGGTGTCTCAGTCGCTTATGAAAAAGCGATAACCAGTGCAAATGAAGCCGGCGCTGTTGCAATATGATTCAAACATTTTTCGTGAGTTTTATGTTAATCTTGCAAGAGAACTTCCACATAAATCGCGGAACAATTACAAACGTGTTTTATAATATGTTTGAATAATAATTATACAGACGTTAGATATAAATGACTGCCATTATCTTTTTCTCTCGCTTAGTATTCCACGAGTTGAGCATATAGTTTCCAATTTTGCTTGACATTAGATACATCGTGGGATTTGCCCACCGCAAACAATCCGCGCGTCAGGCACGAATTTACGACTTGGTCTCTTAAATTCTCATTAACATGATTAGGAACGTAATTATGCGACCGCGACATTCTCCCTCCAGCAATCAACGCCGATGAGCAAATATGGCAACGATGATGTAACCAGCGGGAAGCTTGAGGGTAATCAGACATGTAAATGACACGTTTGCCTCTGAGATTTGCATTAATTCCGCTAATCGTTCCTATCAACGTCGAGCGGGGTTTCCTGGGGAAGCCGAACACGTGGACCCCGCATTGGAAAGAGATGGAACCTTTATGGATGGACGAAGATAACAATAATTCAAACAAATATTTACCTCACTGCTAGTATTTCGTTGTATAGTATCTTTGTAAAACAGAAACGTGATAAAAGCGGACTATAATAACAAATATAAGTTTAATAATCCCATCAGTGTTAGAAAATTAATGTTGAATATACATCAGATAATTTTAAGGACAGAAAACATAAAAGGTAACACGAGGTTTTTTAAAGTTAGTAGAGCCCGTTCAGCGAAGCACGATGCACTCACGCGTAAATGGATCCGAAACTGAATGGCATTAAACATAGGTACGTGTATCGCGAAAAGCTCGGAAGTGCAGGTGAAACGAAACAAACATGAAAATCGCGAGGAATGAAGTTTCCGAAACCGAAAGCTCTCCATCGAAGCAGATCCGCAATGACTGTCTATCGGATGCTTTCAAGCGTGCACGCGAGGTTTACGAGCAAACACGGGACGGTATCCCCCATGGTTTGCGTATCTCCGTATAGTGTAAACCGAGACCAGGTCGTGCATGGACGGCAACAGGAAGGCAGAGACTTCCAACGACTTGGCCGAAGTTGCAAACTGTAGATTGCGCCAGGCCGGCTGTATAATGTCTCGATCTAATTGCGAGCAATGTTTCGTTCTACCTCCGGTATACCGAGATTTAATACTAATATCGCACCCGCAGTTATGCGGATGTCGCATCGCTAGCCTAGATTGCGAAATATATTAGGATCAACTGCATGCACCGCACCATCATACCATCGCATCGCGGCAATTTTATAAATGAATTCTAGGATTCAATTTTCTATCGAAGATAGAAAAAAAATACATAGGAAATAAAAATTCAGCTAAAACGTGATACAGTAAAATTCTGCGTGAGTCGGTTTAAAACAAATTAAAACGAATGGAATAGTATTACATAAGCGCAAGTACGCGTATTGCATCTGTATATCAAAGTATTGTCGTGTAAAGCGCGATTTTACAAGTCCTGGATCGCAACTCGCTCAATCATAGTACGTGTTCATTTGAACTAATACTCGATTTCGAACATTTATAAATAAATTTTGAATACTTTATACAATACACGCTAAAAAGAAGAATGCACCACATCATCATCGCCTCGCGGCGAATTTTATAAACGATTTTATCATAGAATTTGATTTTCTATTGAAGATCGAAAAATTTTCTACCGAAGATAGAAAACTAAGGTGAAAATAAAAATTCAGCTAAAACATCATTATATTATATTTACCTTGCATCTCGTTTTAGAGCACGAGACTTTTTCTTTTCGTTTTTTCGCATATCTGAGTGAAATTAAAAGTAAGTAACTATTACCTAAAGATGAACAGACTGTGACCTCCGGCATTCCACAGTGTGGTTATCTTGTTAAGGCAGTGTTTTGGCACGATCTTCCGCTAGTTGTACTCGACTGCTCGTATTACGAGAGCAGGGCATGGCTGGTTTTCGATTACCCATCTCGAGACCGCCGATATACACCGGTCATGCATTCCATTACCCCATAACTGTACAGTGGCGACCCACGTAAACTCGCTAATAGTGGGTCTGTTTGTACCTTTGTATGCGTACCATGCATATCTAGTCCTGGAATGCAAACTATCGCATAAAGCTGATTTCTGCATCGGCCACCCACGACAGGTCGCACCGCCAAATAGTATTCCGGGTTTTGAACAACTTACTAGGCCGGAGTTTGGGGCATCTACTTGGGTATTGACAAGTATAATCTATTGAATGAAATGCATTCCCTCTCGTACTTTGTAATATATGGATATTTGAGTTTGCGGGTACGTGTTTTCTCTGATATAACCGCATTGTTATAAGAG
The DNA here is from genome assembly GCF_003672135.1 of Ooceraea biroi. Lineage (NCBI taxonomy): Eukaryota > Metazoa > Arthropoda > Insecta > Hymenoptera > Formicidae > Ooceraea > Ooceraea biroi. Next base: position 9,679,716 of record NC_039506.1, read on the forward strand.
AAACTATTTTGAAAACGCGACAGTATGAATGAAACGAAAAAATATATATTGCAGTTTAGGCCGCAAATGTATTATAAATAATCAATTCTATAATGACACACATGTAATATGAAAATGACATTTGGTTTATCTCAAAGCATATAATTTTATATTATGATTTATGTATAATTTATTTAAATATTTTACAGAGAAAAGATTTATATAGAAAACCTCTATACGACAGATTAAATACTGAATTAATATTAAATTAACAAAACCTTTTTTTCGGTGATTCGTTAATAATTGATCGTTTTCGAACATCAATCAATTTTTACTATTAATCGTGATATAATCTCAATTTTAATCGATCTACATTTTCACCGTCGTTATTCATGCCTGCACTACTCTTACTGCACGCTGCTGTTGCTCGGCTTTTTTCACTCTTGATTCCAGTTTGCGAGCGCACGCATGATTGTAGATTCAGATTTATGGGGATAGCGAATCTTTAAGAGAATTACCTTTCGCTACGTATAGCGCTACGAGGAAAGAGATACTTCTTTCAAAGGACCTCGATATACAGGCAGAACGCTTGCTCCCGAGAGCAAAGCTCTCGACAAACGCCCTAAAAAGGATTACCGTCGCCCTTCTGCTTCTGAGAGCACGATACAAAACTGCACCGTTAAGCCGTACGCTTAAATCGACGTACTCCGGCTGATAAACGATACTTTCTCTTACCCTATACTTTATAGGCAGCATGCTTTGCAGACTGCAAGTAAGATGTGGTGCGGAAAATGTATTAACTGAAAATTTACTGAAAATATCGATGATTATTAATTTTAAATTAGCTAACAGTATCATCAATTTTTTAACTTGAATTGGCAATCCTTTGAAAAATAAGCGCATTGCGTTCTAGTGAGATTCGTGAGATTTTTATTTAATTCTCGCGCATGGATTTTAGTGTTATTAAACATTTTGATATTGCAATGTGAGAGTGTTTTGCATCGTTCTATGCATTGAATTGTCAAGCTTCCACGTTCAAGTCTTCTATCTCGAAATAAATTTCACGCTACACACGCTCGTAGCATTGCGCGAATAATTCTTCTGCAAGGACGAGCTTCTCCCAATCAGCTATTCAAATGACACAGTCTACTGCATACAATCAAGCAATTATATTAGTAAGCATGCCAGATCTCTGATCTACCGGCTCCTACAATTCCGGCGTCGGCAACTCGGATCAAATAGCAATGTCGTGTCACGTAAGCCTTAAACCTCTGCGCTCTGCTCTTCGGTTGTACCTCTAATAATTGTAGGAAGTAGAACGGGGATGTTCTGGCTCAGACGAGACGCGTCTGTCTTGAACTTCTGTCGTGCGCAAGATACGGTGCCTTTCATTCCGAAGAAAGCCTCGCCGTCCCGAGGCTTGAACTTCGGCTTGATTACGAATTGAAGATGTGCAATTCTCGGGGTCGTGGCGTGGGAGAACGCCTGACTGTTTTGTCGCTCGCGTAACTGGCCGAAATGTCGCGCGGACAAGATGGGAAAGAGCAATTTTATCCGGGACGGACAGTGACAGGTCGGTTAAATATGTATGACTGCTGCGCGATATTGGACCGGCAGCACGGAGAATTGTAAATCAGTACCGGGATTGGAAAGTTCGGAAAACTCGTCGACGAATAGCAGCGGGAACTCGTGAGCGTATATTGTATTTATGTGCTAAGGGCGTCTGCGGCGCGTGTAAGCTGCGAGGCTGAAGCGACAAGACACTTGAACAGAACTTTGTAACGAGGGGGCCGAGTGCACTCCACTATCGTTATCGATGGCACATCCGGGCGCGAGATTATAATTTAATCCTCCGAGAACGTAGTTCACCTATTAGTACAGAACGCGAGTTTCGCGCCACGGTGGCGGCCGCCCTCCTTACACCCTTCGCCGTTCTCGCGGTGTTCCCGATGAGTGAGAAAGGGTGCGGTTTCCCCGACACTTCCCGTCAATATTAAATTCAGCCTACTGATGGAGCCTGCCAGGCTCCATTGGTAAGATCGTGGTATTGTCGACATGATCTCGGCAGAAAATGTACATTAAATTAGTGATCGATACTCCCTCCGCGTCACGCAGCTGTTTGACATGCCGACAAAACGCGGAAAGATGCGCGTAAAAAGAAACTGCGACGTCGCCGTGACGAGATCGGGGGCCGATCTGAGACTTGCTCGGGGAACAAGAAAGCTATTACGGCGACATCGTTCTTCCACGATGTGTCCACTCATGCGAGACGATTTCGGGCGATGGGAACGTTGTTTAAATATTGGGCTACGCCGAAGGGAGATGAGGGTTATTGAAGTTTCCGCAGTCGTTTCTTTATTGGGGCTGAGGGAGGAAGGAGGTTTCTTGCGATATCGCGTCCGCGGGTGTAACTCTCACGAACGACTTTTTGAACAAGACCTCGTGACCTGTTTAAAAAGTTTGTAGACTGCCCTGCTTTCTCCTATCTATGTCTACCTCTTTCTGCTCCAATCCGTTCCCTTCGGCCCTTTCTTTGCATCCTTGTCACGAGTGTCTAACTTTCGCGAAATGTTCGTTCTTTTTTCTACTCGACTTTTCCTGGGGAATTATTACCCGGATGGGACTTTAAAACATACCCGTTGTACGCAGTGGCCACGTCTGGATTCGATCGTGTCGTATGGAATTCTAGATGGTACTATAGAGATCGGATGAATTATTATATATACAGGGTGTCCCGGGTTTTAACCGACAAACTGCGGGAGCATATTCTACTAGTGGAAATAAGAAAAAATTCTTATATCGAGTTTGCTTAGAAATGCTTTATTACAAAGTTATAAACCAATATTGAAAAGAAATATCAGATAAGTAACAACGGATTTTTTCACAAAAATAAAAATTATCTACGCAATGATTTAGTGACGCATTTCAGAATGTTGTCCTTGCACATCGATACAAGCTAGACATCGACGTAGTACAGAATTTGTTACAGTACGACATTCCTGAAAATTTTGTTGCATCTCAGTAACTGAATTAGTAATTCGTTGCTTTAAATCTTCAAGCGAGATTACTTCTGTACTGTAAACTTTATTTTTTAAAGTTCCCCATAAATAAAAATCAAGAGGCGTTAAATCGGGTGATCTTGGAGGCCAGAAAACCGGTCCTCCTCGACCAATCCACCTATGAGCATAATGTTCATCTAACCAGTTTCTAACTTGTCTAGCATAGTGCGATGGACAACCGTCTAACTGTATCCAGCTGTTTTGGCGAAACTGCAGTGGCACATTTTCCATCAAAATTGGTAAATCGTTTGATAGGAATCTTCGAAAAGATTCTCCGTTCAATCGGTCAGGTAAAAAGAACGGACCAATAAGCCGGTCATGAAGCATACCCATCCAAACATTACATCGAAATTCGTGTTGAAAGTTTCTTTGTCTGGTAGTATGTGGATTATTATGAGCCCATACACGAAATGAATATCAGTGTATTCCTCATTTGAAAACACTTTTGGCATTCTGATAGTAATTGCTAGTTCACACGACGATTGAAATCTAACAGCTACTGTTGTGAAAGTAACAATCATACTGAATCGTTTCAACATAGTGAACATGAATACATGTGAATACACATAACGTAAACATCTTCGACCTTCTAAATTCTACACTATGTTCCGTTGTTACTTATCTCATATTTCTTTTCAATATTGGTTTATAACTTTGTAATAAAGCATTTCTAAGCAAACTCGATATAAGAATTTTTTCTTATTTCCACTAGTAGAATATGCTCCCGCAGTTTGTCGGTTAAAACCCGGGACACCCTGTATATGCCGGTTCGGTAAATTCCGATAATATTTCTTTAATAGCTCGTGTTATAAACACAAAAACGCATAGTGGGCAAAATATTAAAATATGTAAATTTTCCCGATAATTTAGCATTCAAATGACGTCAAGGACTACGAATAAGCATCGGGAATATTCAAATTTTACTAACAAAACTTTTTGCGCACGTTCTGGCTTCTAAGATCTGGAAAAGGTTGTATAGGTTTTTGACCATTTTAAATTCCTTAATTTAGAAGTTTTCTATCACAGACAGCACTTTTTCACTTCGTCGTTCACTAAGCGAAATCGCTTCTAAATGCGGAAGATCTCAAAGGCGTCGTTATCGCAGACGACCTGGGTCTCATTATCATAAGCGCACGATTTGCGGGTCTCGACACGGCTGCTGTTAATCATCACGTTCCCGATTCTCCGTTTTCGATCGCCTTTTCCCTCTGACAATCAAATAATTAAGTGCTGGCACTTAATTCGGCCGAAACGAGACTCTGGAACGCGGAAGAAGATCGATCCGCCGTAACTTTCGCAGACGACGGGCAGACCGGCAACGTTATGCACGATAATGAGTAGTCGGAGCGAGCGACGTATAATTAGGAACAAGAGCGCGCACTGAATGGGTGAACATGAGTTTCACCGGATCTCGATACGTTTTGGCATCGAAAAGAATGGTTCGATAATGAGCGACACTTTGGCGATGCGCCTCTAATTGGACGACGAGTGATTACGCGGATAACGAAGAGGTATTCTCAGAGAGGAAACATCACATTCTGGATCATTAATTTGTGTGTGACCATTCAGAGAGGACTGACAAATATCGAATGTCAAATTTCCTAATCATAATCGAATTACGATTTGTAATGAAAAAATAGATTTCATGCATGAGAAAGAGTTCGAGTTTCCTTCCATTTCATTTTATTCAGAATCTTCTGCATGTTTTGCCGAAATAATTTTGTGGAAGATAAGATTAAACAGCTCAGTAACATGGCCTACGCTGTCCAATTATATAACACAGATTTTATTTTTCTCGGGCTCTGAAACGTGAGCAGACTCCATTTGTTTAATCATCGATTTGCAATCGGCGCTGAGGCTGAAGTATTATAGGTTCGTTGCATTTACGTTATTCTGTTCTCCATTACAATATGGAAATTACAACGAACTCGGATTCCGCTCGCGGCTTTTCCAAGTTGAAAGGGAGATAACGAATGGCGATCGACGAGCCGACCGTTTGATCGAACACGCGATCGAATCAATCGACTGCTAATTCTGCGTATCGCGCAATTCCTACGAATGAATGAATGAGCGGATTAAAAGGCGTTTAATTACGTCCATCCGCAAGTTGGTTTATTGAATCTGTCCACGAGAGATGAGTTTTCCGGGAGTTGCCTGGCTCATCCATTCACGAGTGCCATATCGCCAACGCCTAATCGATAATTCGAGCCGCGCGTAATTTTTGATGCGATCCGCTTATCACGTGTGTAACTACGAATCGCGAATTTAACCACCGCTTCGAAATATAAATACCGCTTCGGCTGTTAGTTTTCAACTGTGGCAGGTTAAATTTTACACCGAGGTATCTGCATTGAGTGTTTGTCAATTGGCTTGACCGTAGCTGTACGTTTCGTCACGTTGATACGCGGACGAGCTTTGCAGAGGCAGACGCGGCCATTACGCAAATGAATATTCGTCAGTCACGGCACGAAACGCGTCGGCAGAAAGAGGTAATCAATTTGTATATCCGAGGAGAAAAGTAAAACACCTGCCAAAACTCGGCGCGCTCTTGGAGCAAGAATATTACGTAACGCGACTGACATTCATCGCGCGCGCTTCCGCTTTCAGCGGAGTCCGATCGTTCGACACCCCTTGTATAGGGGCACGTACGCCAGCCAGCCAGTGGTGCGAGCTAAGGTACGGACGTAATATTCAGGTGAGTCCTGCACACAAGCTGACCCCTTTTCGCGTCGGATCTATCTCGCGTGCTCGGAATTCGGAAGACGCGCCGCACGAACCGAGACTTGTAGCTTACGGTTTTCGTGTATAGCTCGGTGTGCGCACCCTCTTCACTCTTCTCCCCTTGATTTCATTGGCCCGGAACGTGGAAGAAGCACGTCGATCTTTACTGAAAGAAGCATCGCCGAAAACCAGAGAAACATTGACGTCCCCCCATTCGCGCCAGTGTTCCTTCTTTCTTCTTTTCCATTTTTCTTCTTCCTGTTCACTTTTCTCGAATTCGATTAGCTTCCATTGCATTATAATAATTAGTGAGACGTGAAGCAACAAATAAAGAGTATAATTAAAACAGAACTCATGCATGGAAAATGACGAAAAAGTTAATTACATGAAATTATTTGAAGAGATAAACTTATTAATAATGTGAATAAACAAATAATTATCATTTATTCGAGCTTTCAGGAAAACAAGATAATATTTATTACAGATACACATGATACACACAATATGAATAATAATGTAACAAAATATATAACTTTCACACAGGTTAAATGTTAATGGAATTAATCAAAGTTGGAGAGTTTTGCTTAATAATGTGAAGTAATTAAAACAATTGAAACGCAGCATCCAACAATCCGTGTGCATTTCAACAAACTTTTACGTAGTGAAGATAAATAAAAAAGAATTGTTGCGCGGAAGAGAGCGCTAACTGGGTTGGCTTAAATCGAATTCAGCATCCATCTCTGGCGTTTCCTAGTTGTAACGTGGGTGGTTTGTTATTCCAGCACGGAAGGGGGACGCCGACGCTGTTCTCTGCCAACTTTGCGCGCAGAGTTATGTCCTCGCGGGCAAATGCTGTGCATAACTTCGCCACGAGTGTCTGACCCTACTCGCGTCGCTACTACTCGAATACTGCGGCGTATTCTGTATCCTGCGGTGTATAATATTAAGTTATACTTGACGATACGTATAGCTATCAATAAGGAGAAATCATTACATCAATTAACAAAAATGACAGCTGTCTCAGTGTAAGGAATTATTGTAGAGAACAATTTCTTTTTATTACTACCTTTTGTGAGTATTTAATCACGAAGTTTAGGAGAAAAAGTTGTTTTAGGAGAAAAACTTTCCTAAATACATTAGAATTATTAAGATGCATAATTAAATAATCTAGGTAAATTGGATATATAAGATATGATACAACTGTAAATAAGATAGATTTTTAAACATGCTAAACCGGTTAAAAGGGAAAGCAATAAAACATAGAAAATAAAAGAATAAGCAAGTGTAATAAAACAATAAAAACGGAAGTGTTGTTGGTAAAACTAAAATATTTGCTATTAAAATGCAGGCTAAAGAAATATGTTGTTCTTTGCACAGGCATTTTTCAAAGAAAGCGATAAAAGGAAATAGCATCTGCTTTACATTCCACGCTTGTTTTGCAGGGAAAACTTGCACAAGAAAAAATTTATATCCAGTCGATGTCTCTCATAAATAAAGTTTTTCTGTCACAATGCAAAATGAGTCACACGCGGATAAAAATAATAACGCTATTTCTTTCCCCGTAACTATTCCCGCAGTAGCGTTAAAATTGGGTGCGCAAATTCGTGCCGAGCGAATCCATGGAACAATATTTCACGTTTGAAAGCAGCGTATGCTTTTCCGATACCCAGCTCTGGTTTGTTTTCCTGTTTGCCTGCACAAAGCTCAACGCTATTTTCACATTTCAATCTATCCGACTGCAGAAAGTCGTTACATGAGTGCAATCGACTGTTCTCGTAAGCACAACATTTTTGTATTTTCGCGTCCTACTATCGTTAAAGACGCATGCACGTCTCTCATGCTTCATATTCGTGGTATTTGTAAGCCTAGATCCACATTCACAAATCCATCCCTCAGGAAAAAGGCAAAAACCCAACAAATTTTGTTTGACATATGGATACAACGTGTGCTTGTCCCCTCCTCTGAACGCTTTATCTCTTTTCCAGTATTTACATGTACTGTCGAAACAAAGTTTAAATGTAAACCAGGCTTCAGATAACAGGATAGGATTATCAAAAAATACATTTTGCAAACCATTTTTACCTCTTGCGCAAATGTAAAAAATATCTTTTATTTGATGAAGCACGTTTAATAAAATAGGTATTATATTTCGGTTGAAAAATTCGATAATGATAAACGCTTCATCATTATTGTCACACTTTTATTATAATTACATTACATACGTTTCGGTATATTTTGTAGCGTAGCGTGCTTGATAACCTTAAGATAGCAAAACCGTTGAAATATTGATTAACGGAGCAGATCCAATTTATCTGAAAGTGCTGTCCTCACTGTTATCGCCGGCAGCAAAGGGAAACGAAGAAAGCACACAGTTTTCTAAAGAGAGATCGTATCTCGCTCGCGTTTCGCGCGCACGGTCTCCGCTGTATGCCGCGAATTTATCAGGAATCAAGTTTCCTTTAGCCCTCGGGGGTTCAGCGAACTTCGGATCGCGCGATTCATGCGTCGAAGATGCGGTTTACCACTATCGATTCGAAACTCGCGCAACTCTGCTACCGTATCAAAGTGGTTTCCGTACCCGTCAATCCGTTACCACCCCTTCTGCAATATAATAGCGTTAAGTATCGAGCGCGTGTGTGTTAACGCGTGATCAGCGTTGCACGCTCGAACCTCCTCGCGGTATCGCGACCGACCGTTTTTCCGGGCGGATCTCGCGCGGAAAATGTACACCGTACATCCGCGTTGCATCGAACATTTTCGAGCGGAATTTTATCTCTCACGTATGAATATTGATCACGGGACTGTATCACCCCACAAACTGAATTCGATCGTCGTGGATAACAGATTTGAATTTTGGCATTTTTCTCACCCGGAAAAAAAGCTGGTACACCAAAGGAACGTTACGCGCATGTAGCGTGCGAAAGTTCGTTTGACGTCATGCAGCGAATGCACAGAGAGATTTTATTTCAGCGTGTTCGAAAAGAGTCGATGAATGCATGGATATACGCGCGCGTCATGGAAAGCAGATCGACTTTCCGTCAGTAATGCCACCGCCACCGCCGTTTTAACCCACTTTCCACGCGCGCGACGTTTGTGCGTAATGCGAATTTATTTTGATTACTGTCTCATCGATATGCACGGTCAATTAGATGCAGAAAGCGAATTACCACGCGCACGTGTCAATTCTGACAAAACGCTTAAAACTTCAATCCTTGCACGCGGGCACTAATATATCGAAACGGTGACTCAATTTCCGATTATTGCTAATACGAGAAGAGAAAAATCACTTTGTCATATAACAACGGCTCGAAACGGGAATAAATTCGCGCCAGGTAACTTGGTAATCGCGTGGCCGGAAGGTGATTACAGACCGCGCTATGTAACGATATAACAGCGCTTATAACGATGGTCTGGTTATCGCGTTAACGTAAATAACGCAGTCCCACGCAAGCGACTGTGCGGACACTTGTTAGCCGACTAATTAGCAGTGGCAAACGAGCTCAGACTACCAAAAACGAGAAAAAGGGGAAAGAAAAAATTATACGGTACGTATAGCGGCATGCGAGGCGCAAAGTAAGGGACCGCAAACGCGGAAAACAGGGAGAAAGAGTTAGAGAGTGAGAGAAAGGGAGCAGAAGGGCAGAAATGCAGTTTACGATCGCGCCTTTTCGCGTGCACCGCGCGTTGCTGCAGCACGCAGTAAAATGCAATGAGATTACTTTAAACTGAAGCTTACGGCATTTGTTGCTCGCACCGAGAAGCAAAAACAATGCCCGCGAATCTACGTTAACCGCGCGACTTTATTGAGAGTGCGGTTGTTAACATTTCTCATCGCGGAGCTTCCCCGAGCTTTAGTGATTAGAACGATTCGCCACGTAGGATATAACGGAATCACCGTGTTGCCGCTCGAACAATACCGCAAATATACCGCGGATATTTATTCCATTTACCTCGAATTCCGTTTCCCCGTCTGAACATTCCGATCACTGCAAGAATGCGCACCTGCGAATTGAAAGTCGCAAAAGGCACATTTATCTCGATACGATTTTCGATACTTATTATTATATTATATTGGAATAGAATTATTATTGTATTTAAGCGTAGAGCTTTGCGTATATTTTACATATTGATCACATACTTTCCAAAAAGTTTTAAACAATCTCGTGAATTCTGCACACTTTGTATTACATGCGCTTTATATTGTTCCGCTATATTGGGAAATTATTGCAACCGATAAAGCTGCATTCTTGTTAAATGATTGAAAACGTATCAAAGATGAAACAGAATACTACGGATTCGTTACATGTCTGTCCGCGAGTCTGCCATAACACACAGGAATTACGGAGGAAACGGGCGGTGCTCAGCAAAAAAGTTTCGATCTGTTGATTTACGCGGATCCCGGGGAGGCTATCGAACGCAAAGCGCGGCTTTTCCAGCTGCAGAAAGGAGAAACAGCGACGCGAAATATTTCCAATCTCGAAGTTTCACACCCAAAGTTCTCGCATTGAGCCATCTTGCCCTCCCAACGTCTGATCCTTCTCTATACCAAACCTCCCGACGCAAACTGCACCCCTGCAATCCCGCCGTGCTCGCGGCGTATGAATCCTTTGCCAGGAAAATAACAAAGTTCCCGAGCTCGAGACTGAAAAGTTCGCGACACTTTTATCATATTTTTTCCACTTACCATCCGTCTCCGATTTTGTTTCTCGGTCTCGCTCCGCTAACCACTCCGCTCTTTGCGCACTCGCGACATTACGTGATTTCGCAGCGAGATCGGAAAATTATTTCCCGGAAAAAGGATGCTGCCTAGCTGCTCTTTAATAATCCAGAATTCCCGTGGAATCACGCAGATATGAGAAATATGATTCATCTCATATGATTCTGATTGAAATATTAAAACTTTACCGTAATTTCTCTCCGTGTTTGCGAATTATATCTGGAATATTCCATTGTATGTATTCCCTTCGCCCGCATTGCAGATTCTGTTAATCTGTACCGGGATGAGACAGTATCGTGCATAACTTATCCCATGTTGCGCGAGTGATCTGCAAAATGAACTTAAACGCGGGTTTGTCAGCTTGGAGAGATATGCGGGAAATATTTATTTATCTGGAGCGCATAGCACGGCGATACGGTTGTATCGATTACGAGCGGGCGCAATCTAGGGAGTTGCAATTCGACGCGCATACCCGGGAATCAAAACACGTCATGACAAAACGAGAAAAAGGAAACGGTCCAAATGGAATAAAAGGAACGTCCGCGCGAACGGATTCCTCCAACCCTTTGTCTCGATGTTTTCTCGCAGGACTACGCCGCGTCACAGGAGCTTCCGCGGCCGATGCTTTTCCGGATTGCGCGCGATCCCATCCATTTGCGCCGTTCGTCGATTCTCCCTCAGCGACAGAAACAGCGCGAAAATCGCATTCGCTCTTTCCCAGAGTGCTAAAGATCGCCTCGCGAAAATACGTGCCGTTATTCCGCGCAAATCCACTCGCTGACTTGATCGTATTACCGCGCGCGATGTAATTTATTTGTGATGTCGCGCTCGCGTTTTGACACTTTTCCGTCATATTAGAATCATAAAACATCCTCGTGGCGGATCAGCGTGACGTTATGCCTGCGTTCCCATGACAAGCGTCAGAGTTTGATAGGAATATTGCCACTGTGACGCTGCTTGCTTACATGTGTAATGCGCGCAAATTACATCCGAGCTGCGTGCACTCGGACACGTTAGAAAATTACAACTGTGACGCTCTTTAGTCACATTTTTTTAAATATACCGATAATAAACAAAAAACTTGGGTGTTCCAAGTGAATTATTAATTTTTATAGTTGAAGAACAAATGCAAATGGAATTCGGGTATCGTTCTTGCGATGAAAGCGAAAGAGTATTCCGGTCAGATACGTATGAAGCTTTCGCGCCTAATCGCTGATGCTCTCGTGCGAAATTCAATGCTCCCGGAGCATATGAATCATTTCTCTGACCATTGGTCGCCATCTTCACCTCTCTCCTATCCCCTAGAGAAATTTCCATGAAATATTACGGCCAGTCACGTAACGTGAATTGCGACCGTGGAATTTCCGATTCAGTTGCCTCACGTTCGCGCATTTGCTCCTGAATTTCCACTTATGTGCATCCGCTCTATCTGAAAAATCATTTGATTGAAAATTCTAAAAAAAGATCTGAAGGACATCCCGTGAAGGAGAACAGAACGAAAAAGATTTTTATACACGTCACTGAAATGTTTTCAGTGATTCTTTAGAAGTTTAGAGTACGTGATACAATTATAATTTCTAATAAAAATTTCACCTCATAAGTCAAAATATTAAATTTTTCTTGTATATAACCAATGTTATCTATTCTTGAAAGTGCAATCACAAATTTCAATATAACAAAGCATTAACAACCTTTAGTGCTATCTTGAGCGAGATCGCGTGTCATCTCCAATCTTCGGCGCGACAACATCAATGCAAGTAATTTTATATAACGCATTATTAATCGAATATTATAACAATTTCTGTATTTAAAATATTTCTAGATAGCATCGTGCTTACGATTGGATGCATATCCGTTTCAATCGTGTAATTTTAATTAAGTAATATAGGGATTGTAATGTAGGGATGAGGACTTCAATTTGCGACATAGTTCGGTTATTAATAATATTTATGCGATTATATTTATATAATAGCACGTAATAATAATCTATACAAACACATGCATCCTTTTTCACACGCGATGTGCATGTTCAAAATTCATTCATCAAAATATTTTGGTCAAATGCGGAGTCGGACCTCTCGCGCGTACATAATTTCGCAAGGGAGACATATGGCAGGAATTTTGCAAATTCCGTCGCACCCGTGCCATATAAATTCCCGGCGCGTTAAAATGCATGCCGCTGTTCAGGCGGAACGACGTCTTTGGAAGAACATCTCGAAGTAATTTTTCTTTCCTGCGGCCGCGGAGCCTCGGCGAGATGGTTCCGTTGAACTGGATGCTGGGAAGAGAGATCGAGGGTCTCTATTTGTTTTTTTACAATTTTTTCGAGTTCACCAACAACGGCTGTGGACTCTCTTGTGCGCGCGCGCTACCGCCGTGCAATTTCAAACGTTACAATGTCCTCGGGGGAAGCGCAGCTAAAAAGTATTATAATTTTTCCCTTGCTTCTCTTCTCGCTCTTCCTTCGCCTGCTTACTCTCTCTCTCTCTCTCTCTCTCTCTCTCTCTCTCTTTCTCTCTCTCTCTCTCGCAGGATATCCCTAGTGAAACCTGAAAGTACCGCGAAACCTGGTTTGCCTCATGTGACCTCCTTCGAAGCTCAGATATGTAGTTCAAGCACTTGAATAACGAATGTAACGACGCTCCCTATGCGTAACGCGCGATTATTGCGCCCACGTGTAAGCTAAAGTTGCGCTCATCATGTACCCGTGTCATGCTTACGATTGTTACGAGAAATTCATGTGAGCGTGTCTATTATTTTTCACATTGTGGCGCACGCCAGGGTCGACTATTTTTATATTTAATTCGTGCACCGAGAGTGCACGCATATTTTTGCCATTCTACGTTTGCCCCAATTAGATTTAATATATTTTAAAAGGAGAATTTAATAGTAATATTATTATAATTATAAAAATTTAAAGAGGAAATAAATAAAGCTATTTTTTCAACATACATGTAATAAAGTTACTTTTTCAACATATATGAACAATGTACAAGAGTTGAATGCAGCGCTCATAGCAATCACGAGTCACATAATCATCCGTTCAGGGCTTAACGCGCTGTTTGCACCTGTTTCGGTTTTGACAGGATTGCTGTTAAAATTCGGCCCGTGACTAAGATTGGGCACGTCGCTTTTTCACGCCCGAGTGGTGTAGATCGGCAAATTGACGCGTTAATTATGAAATGGGCAATATCGTGACGCTGCGTACGCGCGCAGAATATCGAATCGCTCTGACCGCCCAATTTAATCCTTTGCGGCCTCTCTCATTCCACAGGGTGGATGCGATCAAATTATCCATTCATACAGGAGGAATGAAATGGCGCAACTGTGTGTATGTGTATGTACGACAAAGCGACATGTACGCATTAAACTACTATAATAGCTCTCATTAACGCGGAAATCAAAAGGAAATAATTGCTTATCACAACAAACAGCAAGAACTATTTAATCAAAAGGAAATAATTGCTTATCACAACAAATAGCAAGAATTATTTAATCTTATATAAATAATTTGTATTACATTGATTAAGTGAAATTCTTTCCGAACGATTCTGTTCAGCGACGGTATTGCCATGGCAATAACCAGCAACGGAATCAGGCGACCTGGTAAATAATTCGATTAGATTGAATCGAAAACATCGTTGCACGCGTCCTCGGAACGCATTCAGAGTGGCTGGCTCGCCTCGACCATGCTCTTTAATACGGTCTTTTATTACGAGCCGACATTTGGATGCAAGCCAGTTCGAGACTTTCCCTGTTGTTTCCGCTTCTCTTTTCGCCCTCGTACCTCCGCTTTTATGCTCAAGGATATTAACGGCAGTCTCTAAGCCCATGCAAAATGTATTTTCTACTTTTCTAATGAAAGTGCAGTTGTGGCAGGCAATGCTTAATGCGAACTTTCGCCGATGACTGTTTCTTTCGGATAACTCGCAACGATAAATGTGTACCAGCCAGCCTGGCGCTTTTCTATATTTACACTATCGATCGTGTACTCTCAATTTTCGAAACGTCCGTTATATTGTTACAGGTGGAACATGCGTTTGTAGAAAGAGAGATAAGCTCCCGAACGGTACTACGAACGGTCGTTTTGAAACTCTCGTGTCTTTCTTTTTGTAGATTTGAAAAATTTCTACCAACTATGATCAGCTATGATTCAATCCGGAAAATAAACGGAAAATAAGAGGAAATATTTACACAAGAACTATTACGCGAATTTTCCGCTGTAAGGAGAAACGGATAGAATGTACGAGATCGCATACGAGATTATGAACATTCATTTCACAGGCGGATAAAAGCAATATCGGCTCGTTAATGGCGGAAGCTAAGTGTGTCGCGTGCGACGACTGTAACGTTACTATTCAGCAACGTCTCTGAATAGATTCGGTTCAATATCACTCGTCTATAGAATCGAACGAGCGTCGTATAATCGTTCGAAGCGGCGTGGGCGTAAGGTTTCAACAATATCGTTCACGTGGCACTAAATCACTTTCTATTCATTAATCATCGTACGGTGGATTGCGTCATAGTAGATTTATATCTCATTTTGACATTTCGCCTGCTCCATTAAATTCGCGAGAGACGAGAAAAAGCCCTTTGTCGAAGATCACGTTGTACTGCTTGGTAGTTATCGATCGATACTCCAACAAAGTTTTCGCATCACACAAAATTAGAATTTTGACGTCTTCCTAAAAAAAAAGCTGTTAATCATAAGAGATTATTTTCTACCGTAAATCACATTTCAAAAAGTTGTTAATCTAGATAGAAGACATTTTTCCACGAAGCAGTAATAAAATGTTTCTTAATTTATTGCTTCTCTCAAATCTCTCTCGTCAATCAAATAAATGGCAAGATCATCTTTATCTATTAGTTTCGGCTTGCAGCGCAAAAGTCTCAAATTCTTAATTATCTGTATTTGTTCTCAGTGAAAAAGCAATACGAGCTACGTATCGCGTGACATCAGAGAAATATCATGGAAATGCGATACGATGGCAGTAAATTTCTTAATAATTATTGCCAACGAAAGTAGCGTGGCAAATATTTCCGCAAGACCGCCGGAAGTTCAAATAACGTTGAGGTTCTCTCTCTCGTTCTCTTTCTCTCGGAGTTCAGCCGGTGCGCTGTGTATGGTCAGCCGAGTATGAACAGACCGCATTCCTGCGGTCAACGAGTAGCGCTGGTCGCCGTTTGGTCGGACAGTGGACACAGTTAAACGACATTGCTCAACACTCAAGTAATTCTCGTTCTTTTGTACACGGGTAGCGGCGAGCTGAGCTAATCCCTCTTGTACACGAATCTCCCGGTGCTCTCTCGCGGTGAACATTTTCTGCCACGACTCGAAGCGTTCCCAATCCCGTCGCGTAAAATCCAGAGATATAGGAGTGGCGACAAGAGCGAAAAAGCTCGCGTTATCTTTGCTCGTGATTAACGGGTTTGATTCAAGATGATTGCTCGGAAATGAATTTTTTAGCGCTTCTCAACGGCGCTAAATCGGGAGTATGAATGTATTTCCGGCAGAAATGCAGCATGACGAATGAGTTCGCTTCCGGCAATCAATCATCGTTGGAGAGCGTCTGATATTTTTCCAAAGAATTAACGCTGGAGACGCGCGGGTGAGTTTCTTCTTTCGATGAACAAGCTCGTGAACGTAATGCACGGAACAGAGAAACACGCTCCATCTGCATGGTTTTTCCGCATAATCCGGTAACACACGGAAGTGCACCGCACCGTGTCGTACGGATTACTCGTGGTGAAGATTAAACCACGGCCATCGTGCACAGTTTTCCTTCGTATTTGCAAGCCGTCTGGCTGGTAAAGGAGAGAACCCCGGAAAGTGAGCAGCTGGCAGCTTTGATACCTTGCTCGAGAAATAATTCACTGTTTCGTTCTCTGAATTGCAAATCGGGGTGACACGCAAACATCCACCGACATCGCGCTTGGATGAGCAGCTTAATAATTTATAATCCCAGTCAAAGCCATATGTCTGTTTCTCGAGAACATGACTGGTTCTGGCTTCAGGTTTGAGTTCAAAAGGATGCGAGGTGCGGAAATGGCATGAGATGAAGCTCTGTGCACTGAGCGTTGTGCTATTTTTTCTTTGCATTGTTTCCCTCTATCTTTGTTACGCAGCATAATCCCGCGAGAGCAATTCATTAAATTTCAATACCGTGCTAAGTATGCTCGAGAAAAACTTTTACTAAATTTTATTAAATAAAAGTTTCCAATATTAGCTCCTTTTTTATCTGTTTACTCGGCAATTTCTTTCATCAATATATCTAAGATTCTCTTTGAAGAGAACTTTTATATAATAAAAGTATACATCTACACGTCGGAGTGGAAATCCACTTTTACACGACTATAGAAACTTAAAGCACTTGCTATATAATATTTTAAAAGATATCAAAAAATACGTGGCACTTTAGTTTATGAATATTTTTTCGCAAATAATTAGCATGTGCTATCACATTTTCTAGCTAATACGGCTATTATTATTAAATTATCTATTATAGATCTAAATGTAATATATCTAAATGCAATATCTAAATGTAATATATGTATAAATATATGTTTAATATAATTAAAAATAAATCTCAGTAAGAATTTTCGCACAAGTATACGCATCTAATTTTTTTACTTTGATCAATACAAAATCTACATACACTTTTCGAATGAAGGAAGCTATTTAGGAAGTTCATTCTTCATACAAATGATTATTCATCTATTTATCCGATAAGCACAATCAGGATAATGAAGATTAATTCATTGCATTGCCGACTGTGCTTTATTGCAGAGTGGCGGCCAGAGTGGTGTATGGACAGCAAGCGTGATTATACTGTCGATTGGCACCTGGGTGGGCAAAGTCGGGCCACGTCCGGCGGATGGGGAGCTCGCGCTCCTGACGTCGCCACGTGAACGATTGGAAACCGTTCGGCAGGTTCTTTCCGAGGTGCCTTTGATCGATGGCCACAATGACTTACCGTGGAACATCCGAAACTTCGTCCACAACCAGCTGGCGGACTTTGATTTCGACAAGGATCTGCGCCAAGTCGCGCCCTGGAGCAAGAGCGCTTGGAGCCAGACCGATCTGGTCAGACTGCGACAGGGAATGGTCGGTGGTCAGGTAATTGGAATTGGAAGATATGAATTTACAGCAATCACGTATCGCAAACGCGCTCTCGAGAATTATCTCGTCCAGTAGAAATAATACAAATTGTTTCAAATTATACTTAAATATTAATTTAGCATATTTTATTAATTATAATATTATACTATTATACTATAAATTGATTGAAATATATGCACCGACACCCACGTATTAAGTTTCATTTGCGTGTTCATATAATTTTGATTAATTAAAATATTGAATCTGAGGCAATCTTTAAAGGATAAATACATACACATATGTATTTAAAAAGAGTTTTTTGAGCAACATTATTTATTCCTTTTTAATATTTGACATTGAACACGTAGAGGATTTAAATTAATGCTGTAAAATATATGGTTACGATAAAAGCCAATTGTTAAAAGCCGAGCTTTTAACGAGTTTGAAACACCTCGGGTTTAATTATTTTTTGTAACATGAATTCCGGCGTTAATCCGCGTAATTTAAAAACGAGTTACGTTATATGCAAAATGAAATTTGGGCATTTTCCCAAAACCACTAGAGGCAGCTAGGCATGTTTCGGGTGTTGGCGATATTATGAGCATGACGGATTGAATGCATCGATTATCGTCGCATACGAGCACTCAAGAGCTCGTTAGGTCAGAATGATGCAAGCATTAAGCGCGTGTCATGCTTGCATGCACACGTACACTGCGCATAGATGATAGTGATTTAAAGGGAAATATTTTTCTGCCTTGCGCGCGCGCACAGTGGGATTAAAAGTAAAATAATAAATAATAACTAGCATGCGCTGCATCTTTTTTGCGTCTTTTTCTAATAAGATTTATGTTCGAAATAATATCGTATTTGTGCGCACGGTATTCTGTAACGCGCCGTGGATAATGAGAGGAAACATTTTTTTCCAAAACAAAACAATTACGCGAAAAGCCGAATGGAAATTCAAGAGATAAAACAATCATTCTCGCAAGCATGAGCTATGATGAATTTTAGCTCGCGTTCTTTCGTTTCGTAGTGAAGACATTATCTAATGATAGCTTCAAGTTTCATTTTGCAGTTTGCATATGTTAAGAAATACTATATGTTATACATATAACGTAATATCTCGGTATTTGTTTCACTCTTCTTGAGATTTCTTGTTTGCGATATGCAAATGGTAATTTTTCTTAACACACGAGCGTTTTCAACGTTTGTATATAATTATTTCTTCTTTTTCTCATTTAGTTCTGGGCAGCTTACGTACCATGCGAGTCTCAGTATCTCAACGCAGTGCAGCTGACTCTAGAGCAGGTGGACCTCATTAAGAGGCTCATAGAAAAATACTCCCAGCACATGCAGTTTGCTGCATCGTCGAGGGGTAAGTGCAGCTCGCCGCAATGAACGGAACGTTGACAAAACTTCTCGAAATTAATTTGGCGCGATCGAAAAACAACGATTGTATTCAACTATATTTCTCGGTTTTAGAGATTTTGGAAGCTCATGGGAGGGGCAGGATAGCGTCCCTGATCGGGGTGGAAGGTGGACATAGTCTAGGGAGTAGTTTAGCCGTTTTAAGAACGCTCTACCAGTTGGGTGTACGGTACCTCACGCTGACACACACCTGCAACACGCCGTGGGCGCAAAGTTCGTCGGTGGAAGACGACGGTGAAAAAGGTAATTAGATGCAAGTTTCCAATAAACAGCCTCCTTAAACTAAGCAGCCGAATTAACGAGATTTATCAACTTATCTCATAAATAAAAATTGCAATTTAGGATATTATAGTTGGATAAAACTTTAAAATATATCCTTACTTTTAATTTAAAATAATCTCTTGCTCATGAAATGTGTATCTAATTTTATTTGAAATGTATTAGAATGTTTTGCCATTTTAAGCAGACATGATTAAACATTAGTAATATAGACAACATAATGAGCATAATATTGTATTATATTATATAATCAATTAATTTAAGAGATTATAATATCACGAATCTTTTACTAAATTAATTTTATAAAAGATAAAACATATATAATAATGCATCATTCAGGTGGAGGCCTGTCAGTATTCGGCAAAGCAGTAGTTCAAGAAATGAATAGGCTCGGAATGCTGATAGACCTCAGCCACACCTCGAGATCGACTATGAGGGATGCTTTAAGAGTCAGTAAAGCGCCGCTCATTTTTTCACATTCCTCGGCATTCGCTATTTGTAATTCCTCCAGGAATGTGCCCGACGACATTCTTAAACAATTGGTAAGTACACAGAAATTTTTATAATCGTTAAAATTAAATGTATAATAATATTCTCTGTCTCCGTTAATTCCTTTATTACTTCTGTATAAATTTTCTATAAAATTTAAGATATAATTCGAAAAAAGATGTTAAAATAGAGGAATACTATACAGAGAATATTTCCAGATTTCAAAAATTACTTTAACATGTTTGCTTTCAATTTTAAAGGAAAAGACTGCAAAAAATGCATTAATCACAATCTAAAAACTACCAAAAGCACAAAAATATGATCACAACGATCCCGTTAGTACAAAACGTTCGTGCTTCGATATATTACGACCTTTTAGCTCAAAAACGACCTTTGCGGAAATCGATCCGCCTGCGGCAAAATTCGCGTTTCGTAAATGTGAAAGTGGACTATTCGTGATACAAGAAGGGACAATACGACGTGACGAAGATAAAACCCTTTCCGCTTCCTGCGTCTAGCACCTCTTCTTTCGCGGACAGATAATTATCCCGGAGGCGGCGGCCGGAGTTCCGATAGCGGCCCGAAACATTTACCGGCGGCGCTTCCTCGCTATTGTCGAGTTTTGTGCTCCATTAAAGGAGCGCTCGGCTCGGGCTGCAGCTCGTTAAGAGGCGAATTATCAGGGTCGAAAATTAACGGCGCCGAGTCTTGGCGAATGTGCTACCACGATAACGAAGTCCCTTCTGGCGCTCGTCGATTCTATCGATCTCACTGTCGTTCACAGAATTGTACATTTCGTTTTCGAGGCAAAGGCACACGGGTTGGGATACAGTTACCTCTGTGCACTGACGGAAAATTATGTGTTACATTTCCCGACGGTGAAACCGGGCTGCGAAAATTTGCCTGCGCGTCGCTGCTGCAAAGCACGTTCGTAGAGAACGTTGAAACGTGCGCCGTTCTACATACATCAGCGTGTTCTCTGTTTCAGGCTGATAACGGCGGACTGGTGATGGTCACGTTCTACAATTATTTCGTCAAGTGTGGGCCCCAAGCCAGCGTCTCGGACGTGGCCGAGCACATATATTACATTAGGAACCTAATTGGCGTGGACCATATCGGAGTCGGCGGGGATTTCGACGGCATCAACAAGTACGAGTCGGACACGAGATAAATCGACGCGCGGATAATTAATTAACGATAATTTTTGGAATAATATAGCGCCATGTGCGGTTTTTGCGCCGCGATCTGATTTGCATGTGATTTAACGCCCCAGCAATTCCGCTTGAGCGGCAATTCAATTATCGGCGCTACAGCGTTAACAATTCACAGACTTCGCAGAGCGCATTGCCTGATCGATTAATCTTGACTGAACTTTGTCTCGCGCGCGATCTTTCTCGTCAAGTTCTGGTAAACAGGCTGTTAAGAGCTGCGACTAATTTCTAATTATGCGTGAAATGTCTTTCCCTCCGTAGAACTCCCCGTGGTCTCGAAGACGTGTCGAAGTATCCTGAACTATTCGCCGAACTTCTCCGCAGCGGCAAGTGGAACGTGCTCGACCTGAAGAAAGTCGCCGGCTTGAATTTATTGCGGGTCCTCAAGCAGGTTAGAGCCCATTAGGGTCTGAGGTGCAGTTGTACATACACGTATACATGGCGCAGTGCACCTCGATGGGTCTTAATACCGTCATAATACCGCTGCATGTTACTTTGCCTTCACGACCGCGCGACCATATAACTTCTCCGTCCGTATCCATAAATTCCACCTTTTAAATACTTGATGAGCGAGAAACCCGAAGCCGACATAAAAAATTTCTGTTCTCCTATCGCGCGACAATCGTTATTGCCACTGTAAAATATTAAATGAATCCGTTTTATAATAATCTTATGAAGTAGACAAATGGGCGATAGTATATTTCAAAAGTCAGAGTATACTTTAAAGTTTTTCTTCTGTTCTTTACTATACTTTAAAGTATTTCTTCTGTAACGCTGCAAGCTTGTAACAGTCCCCAGTAAACGTAAAGAATCGGGCTAAATCATCATTGAATCATCCACGTCCTCATTAAAAATCATTCAACATTTTTCTAAACTTCTTTTTAATGTTAAAATGGTTTCATAGAATACTACAACGTTAATATTTCTATGACAATTAATATATTAATATTGTTGGCCCAGGTGGAACGTGTGAGGGACGACATGAGGACAGCGGGGATTACGCCGTATGAGCAATATCTTACGGATTCGCCGGACACAGCCGGCAAGTGCGCTCTGGACATTAATGCCGTGCAAAGGGTCACGGAAATCTGATCGATCGATTATACGCACTGCTTGACAACCTGCGAAACAATCTTACATTTGCGGAACGATCGTGTCATGCAAATGGGCACGGGAGCGCCGACTCGAAGCGAAAATTCAATTATCTCTCGATCACTATAGGCCCGCGAAAGTTCTTCGAACCTCGTGCGAAAGCTCAATTGAACGTCAACATTTGCGAAGGCTCAAAATAAACCTACCTCGATACCTGTCTCATAAAGGCGACGAGCAGTGATTACCGTTTCCTTTAAGCGAAGCTGCGTCTGCGAGATACTTTAAGAAGCAATGAAGGATTACGTTGTCTATAAATAGGTATAATAAAATTATCAGCCAAGCTTTAACATAAAGTTCAGTACATGTAAAAATCAGGTGTGTGGGTAATAGCCGGACTGAGGAAAACCATCTGCCTGGAGATGATTCTCTTTAAGTGCGATACCGAGCTTAAGCTTAAAGTCGCCTTTCGTCGACTATAGTCAGCTTTAGCTGCAAGAATTGTAGATTCATAAATCGTTACCCTTACACGCAAGATAATCTGCTCGTCGCCATATACTACCCATAATACACAGACAGACTTTTCTACTCAATAAGATCCCAACGGATTGTTAACAGGCTGGTCGTTACTTTAAGATCCCTTACTATCTTGCTGTAAGCATCTTCACGATCGTATAAATATCTAAAGCAGAAAGCGAAACGCGCCATCCAGTATTCGCATGAAAAAAAAGCGTCACTGCACCGATGCACGAGACTGTTTCTAAACTTCGATGTCTTCCTTTCTTGGGAACGATCGTAATATGTGTGTGAAGCTATGAACCTCGGCTATATACCTTTGAACGTCTTCCTTTCCTTTACTGCACCAACGAAAGCACGTGCTCCGCTAAAGGAAGTAAGTATTTGCAGAAGGAAGAATCGACGTCGTGTTTCTACGAGCAGCGTACATGATGCTCATTAATGATAGAAACTTTGAGATCTCTCTCGCGTTTATAGGTATTTTTTTATTTGTCATGACTTAATCCTGAAACTCGACTCTGTCCAACCAATCGCGCCGTAATATACTTTATAGGATCCACTTAGACTTTTCATGAAACTTTAATATTACTAACATTTTTTATAAAATAATTTATGATGTTTGAAATTGCAATTTTTTTATAATTAAGAATATT
Organism: Ooceraea biroi; assembly: GCF_003672135.1. NCBI lineage: Eukaryota > Metazoa > Arthropoda > Insecta > Hymenoptera > Formicidae > Ooceraea > Ooceraea biroi. The sequence goes on from NC_039506.1 coordinate 9,702,956, forward strand.
CATTTCATACATGATCTCAAAATAGGTTCTATTATTAATTAGTAGAAATATCATTTAACACTGAAATGTTTGACTGTTTCTTTATTCTTTTATAATTATGAGTTGTTATATAATGAAGATTATAATTACTATAATCTTTATACTTTTATAATTATAATTTATTATATAATATTATATAATTAAAAAATAGTATATAATTCATGAACATAATTTAGGGCATCGACTAACGCTATTACTTTTAATGTTTGTTTAGAAAATATTCAGATGCTAAAATCTCTGATCGCTATACTTTTAAATGATCGAAATCGCCGGTGAAACGAAAGACCTCCGGGTGTTGTCCAACTTCTCTAGTGTATTAAACTCACACATGCACATATCAAGCTACAAAACATTAAAAAAAGAGGTCATTCTAGTTTTGCACGAATTTCGCTTGCGTGATAACGCTGGGGAGTTGCGTTCGCCAGATTAACAAATCGAGAGTCACGTACATACAAAATTAATATGTTGCTTGCAGTGACAGGTGTCGATGAGGGCATAATTGATACGTACGTGTTTTTCGACTCATTATATCGGGGTTGCGATCTATCGCTAAGCGCGCCCAACAGTCTCCTTGATCAGAAAGATCATCATCTAAAGTCTTCGACGGGACATTTGGGAGTTGCTTGGAACGACCGAGCGAATCGCTTTCGCGTCGACTTGTTCCTGGTAATTTTCACATATCGCCGTCTACCTATCTGTGTCTCGTGTGCACTTATTATATAATTCGCGCAGGATAAACCCTCGATCCGAACTGTGAGCGTAAGTACCGAGTCGACGACTCGAAGACAAGTTAATCAGTTTGCGCGGATTATACGCCACTCCGCCTTTCGGAGTAGGCGATAAATTCTAGGATATCAAAAGTTCCGTTGTATCTCTCGAACGAATTCTATGAATAAATGTTTCTATTGTACTTTGCTCAATGTTTCCCTCCCTCCTGACGCGTACCTCGCGTATCCAAGCTGATATATTTAATGCAATAAATCAATTTAAGTTTCAAATACTTTCTCCTGCTTCTAAAATACTGAGATCATCAATTCTATTATAAATAATCTAATGTTTTTACATTATTAGGTAAACGAGGACATCGAATCATCTCTACTCGATTATACATTGGGTATTCATGGTTTATTAAACTTACAAGTCACATATGTGCATCGATATATGACAAAAAGTATGCAGGAACTATGTAAAATAAACTTAAGTTTATTATCCAGTGCGGTTATCCGTACACAAACGATATATTATACATAGCTCCTTAATCTTGTGTATGCAGTAATTACATAAGGAAATGATGATTAGCGATAAAGTAAAAAAAACGGACGATGATATCATTTTTACAAAGTGTAAATAGATGGGCACACGCGATCGCTAATCGTTAATATGGCTAAAGCTTACGTCTAATATCCGAATGAAAAGAATGTTATATACAGACGACTCAAGGTACACGATTCACGTAGACTGACGGTTCAGCACATCAGGGATGATCTTAGCCACTGCAAAAAAATTCATTTAATATTCCTAGATAAGCGATTGATAATTTAAAAGCAAATATCATACTCAAACTGATAAAAAGTTCATGTACCTCCGACAAACTTAATTTTATTGTCCCGTTCTGCAAAGGATCCTTGCTCTCGAATATGCCTAGGTGAAAATAGAAGAAAATACAGTTAATATAAATTATTTGGGAATGCTTGTGTGAGAATTAGCTTGTGTAAACGTACCAAACGCGTCGCTCAGATGTAATATCGCCGAAACAAAGTCGCCGAATCGGAGTGTTCCATCCTTCCTCATGTATCGGAGAATCAGAATGGATAATACGTCCGTATTTAATTGGAAACCTAAAAATAAAGGCCTCGATTAAAGACGAAATAACGTGTTTGCTGCATAACGTTGCGCATCAGTTCCGTTTTACGTACCAACTTCCAGCAGAGCGTCGCGTAGCCTTTCCGCCTTGAGTATTCCCGTCTTTTCCTTCGTGTGGTTCTTAAAAGCTGCTTGCCAGTACTTTAAACTGCACATAAGATCCTTGAAGTCGTTGAACTTCAACCGGCCGCTCCCGGAACTCTATTTATCGACGCGGAAAATGTAAGGAAACTATAGCATATCATTTTACTTACCACGCGAAGAAATATTCTCTTTGAATTTTCATTAAAAGAATACTTCTTAATTATTTAATAATTATTTGATTATTTAATAATTTAAAAAAATCTAAGCTAAATTATTTAAACGAGAAGTCACTCTCGGTCAACTCTCAACATATTCAACGTTAGCGTTGAAAAATATCAGAAATTAATATATATTCAATTTTTTTTATTGCAAGGATACATCCATCGTGAGTACTACTTGTCGGCAGACCTCCATGCAGGCACAACTTTTGATGTAGTCTGGAAATTAAAGAGAGAACAGGTATTTAAATTATCACTATACATCGTTTTAGCATATTTTACTTGGCAAGGCTATATACTTGGGTTTCTATATACTATATTCTACGACGGAGAAATGCCATGTCGTACCATTCGGTAAACAGGCTTCTAAAAGCTCCTGCAACTCAAAAGCGTTAACGGTTCTGTGCTCGTCGGCGAGTTGTAGAAATACGGCTTCATATTGAGAGAAACCCTTTCCTTCGAGGGGAGGTGCTTTCACTATTGCTGATTTCATCAACGACGGAGGAGTGTCGAGTAATCTGAAGCATTGAATAATACATTATGTGAATTTTCATTAAGTTTAGTAGGAAATTAATCTGTCATACAATATAATCGCACACATGTGCAAAGAGAAAGAAGAGATTAAAGGTCGACAATCTGACAATGCTCAGAAAGCAGCAAATCATTCCGTAGATGAAATTTTCGTGCATTGCTTCTCCTTGACGAAAGGAAGTACTTTGAGAGGGTGGAGGCAATTACTTGACGCATCCCTTGAAATACGACCGAGGGGAAAGATGTTAAAAACTGTAGTTGAAGGCGGACAAGTCGCATAATGCATTCTCGCGCGGTTTAATGTATGCCGCGCATTAAATCCCGGCTAAGAGACAGCCATACGATCCTTTGTGCCGTTTGAGCGCGCGCGTGCGCAAATATGTACGACATCTCGGTAAATGCACATATATACCTACTTGAGTTTTAGAGGCTTACTGCTGTAGACTCGTAACGTGAAACTCGTTTCTTGAGTCGGTTCGAAGGTCGTAGGTACGAGCAAGTAACCACCTTGCTCGAGCTGACACCTGTGGCTCACCTGCCGGCTATTTGTGTATTGCGAATTAACTAAGGACTTGTTCTTCTTGAAGAACTGTTTATTTATCGACTCGGTGCTGTTCTTCGGCAACGTGTACGCAGTGAAACCGATCACCTTAAAACGGCGAAAGTCCGATAAGCCAACGTGATAAGATACGTGTTGGGCATACTATTTTGGTGAACATAAGCTTTCTTACTTTCGGCTCCATGATGGAATGCTGATTTAGCGACACGATTACCTCCTCCATCTCGCTCAGGATAAGATGCAACTGCGGGTTTATATGAAAGGTCTCTGCAAAGGAAAATGCATCTGTAATATACATAATTTAATTGAATTTTCAGCAAATAATAAAGTAGACTAAAATTCCCGATCTCTCAATTGTGTAGAATTGATTTTTGTATTTAATATAAAACTAAACGTGTATTCTCTCGATGAAATGTTAGGATTTAATATTACGAGCGACGTAATAATCGCACCTTGATTATTTCGACATCCACCTGCGGTGACGCCTCTTCTCCAGCTTCCTTGATACAACTTCATTTGCCAAGTGTGCTTACTGTGTAATGACGGTTCGTCTCGCGAAGTTTCGGCATCCAAATGCACAACTTCCAGATGAGTGAATGTCTTAACGAAATCGGAGTACGATATCCTGGAATTAACAGCATGCAGTCAGAAAATTTGCTGGTGGCAAACTTTGGCGGAGTTACACGTTAGACGCGAATTCAAATTGCATATTAATCGTGAAACTCAATGACATTTAAACCTAAGGTTTTGTTGCAACTTATAATGCTCGATCAAACCGCGACGCGAATTATTTTGACTTTCGCGAGCCTGATCTCCGATTTTCTAGCATTACGCCATTTTTGCAACGCATTGTAAATTGCATGGTATCAAGTTTTGTCCACTCACCAAAATTCTCCTTCAGCCATATTTCTTACAGCTAACCGTTCCCTTTCTACCACAGGTACTTCGTCCCACTCGAGACCGCCTCTTGCCCAGGCACCCACATATTCTCCACCAGGTCCGAGGGGATTCCTTAATTTTACTAATTGCACTGCTTCCCCGCCAAAAGTTTCCACCTACCATAAGCAACAGTTCCCTTAGCACATTCTCCATAACCACGTAATTTATCATAGCTAACTTTTCGTTCACGTCAACTGATTATTAAGATTTACCGTAATAATGTCTCTATAATTATTCTGATAATAAATAAAAATATTACTTTGTTTAGAAATGCACTTTGTCTGTTATGCATTTTCATTATTATAAAACAGTCATTATCTTGCAAAAATGTAAGAGTAATTGCGTGTTATAATATTATTCAATATTATAATTAAAAATATCAAAATTAATATGATTAACACATTTATTACATGTTGGTCAGTGACCGTTATGGCCTAAGCGGAAGGCTCACAATCAGAGCTAGTCACCAATGACCGTCATGGCAGTGAATATATTAAGTATCTTTTGCTGTTCTTATATTATCCCTATAATTTACGTGTATGAAAAATGCAGAATACAATTGTTCTTGATATACTCACCCTCTCAATCGCATACAATCTGTAATTGATCCCCATTTGTATGCCATTAGCGAGTTTCTCAGTGCTGGCACGTATCTGCGACAAAAATACGACACGCGTGAGCGAAATGTTCAAATAAATCCGTGCTTCATCTTTGAGCTATCTTCTACCTGTTGCTGTTGATTATTGTTTACTGTACAAGTGATGAGAGACGTCATGTCCAAAAGTTTCGACAGCGCTCGTCCACAGGCCGTGGGGTCCTGGCGAATCGCGATACTTTCGGTAATACCACCCGTGAGATCGGACAAGCCATCCAATAATGTACCATATTTGAGTGCCTCGTAAGAGCCGTGAAGCCTGAAAATAATTAAAGTTGCAACAAAATTATTTTATGCTCATGTTTAAATGAAATCAGCAAAAGTTTTATGTATCGCTAAAAATATAACTTTAACAGTGCAGGAAATAAAAAACACTTTAAGAAAATATTTAGTCAATAAATAACGATTTAATAGTCGTCAATAAATAACGATTTAAGTATTTCTATCGTTTGTACATACTTTATGATGTAACGTAATATTTCATAATGAGAATGCGTTGTCGAGAAGAATAAATCAAGTTCAGTAAAGAGCTCGATTCGCGCTTGATTCTCATGTTTAACGCTTAGATCATTTAAAACGTGGGAATAAAGAATGATATTGAAAATGCGTAAATGAACGGAAAAAATAATTGTCGATCTCCCCTAATAAATGGCGTGCATTAATCATAATGAAATTGCGATCGTTCATCAGTCACGAGCTTATCATGACGGCAAGATCGATCGGTGCTTTCTCACACTGCTGCATTAGTATCATGGAGAAAACGCGGTGTAGACTTTCTTAATCGCTGGCCACTTGGCTGGATGAGGGAAAGCGGTCGGATTTTTCCTCACCTACAACCTCCTGACACTGACACCATACACTATGTCACGCTATTATGGGACCACCGCTTTCATCGAATCAATCTTTAGTGAATTGATAGCTAAACATGATGATATATTGCGATCACTGATTCGCAAACATTTTTCCAATCCAGACATTTTTATAATTATTCAACATTCCATGTTACATGTCCATGTTATATGTGTAAGGAAATGTTTAATGTGATTTTCCTGTCACTACCCAGTGTACGCATTCGTAATAACTCACTCGTAACAAGATTTAAGATATCTAAGCATGACAGTGATACATCGTAATTAATGGCGTCTAACTTAATGACTTTTAAATGCATCTCGCGGAAAGAAATTTTTAATGAAATCTGTCAGTTATTACCTTCAATATTAATAACATACTTATTCATTTATAAGAAATTTAAACCCCGTAATTTAATGCCGTATGTTATTAGCTACTATCCTTTTACGATCTTGCTTATATTTCGCAACAATTATTATGTCTAGTGTGGTATCTGTAATTTGCAATGGAAACAAAGTTTCTTGAGAAGTCTCGTAAAAGTATTAAATTTGCGTATTCGAATCCACTGAAATCAAAGCATAAAAGTACTTGAAGCAATCTTGTATGCAAACACGATTTCATTACTGTTTCGTAGTCGCTGGTATCGCAATCATCTCGTAACGATAACGAAGCTTTTTATATGGGAACCGTAATGTAATTGGCATTTTACGGGAAATCATTCGTGACCTATACAAAACGCGAGTGGAGGAAAAGACGCGAGTGCTAGAGAGGAATAAGAAGAAGGTCACGGAGATTCTCGGCGGACTTGTCGGAGGAGGATCAAGGGAATAGACGATATTATCTTTCTTGCATGTGCCGTTCCCGCGGGAATTAGCATTCCCGGGATAACGGGGCCCGCATAGCTAGCTGCCTCGTTCCAAACGTCGTCGACGCCTCTCCTTTATTATTACGCGTGCGGTTTGCGCGTGTTCAAGTTGATCTGGAAACCGTAACCATTCACACGCACGATCGCGGCAGTTGCCTGAGTATTTTCTCAAGGAAAATATACGTAACACCTGCAGAAAAAGATCGCGATCACGCGCAAATTGGATCGGTAGCACGGCCGACTCGCTCGTTCTTTTCTCCCGTAATTTGCAAGAGATTGATCTGCAGAAGTTCATCAGCCACGTGATCAATCATCTATTGACGAGACCGTCATGTTGATTGCTGAACGATTGATCAAAGTTCCATCAGATGTGACACCTTATCGCTAATCTCTCGTCACAATTGCTGCAATCTGTTCGATACAGATCTGAAAGGCACGTCGTCGCCGCTAATTGCAAGCTAATTAACAAACGGTGTTGGCAAACGTCGGTAACGTGGAGAACCGCCGAGTCTTCCCCGCGGAGAGGTCACCGCACCTTCTACCGAAGGTGGCAACATTGTGCTGCTTGCAGGTCTACCGTTGTCACTTTGTGACTCAACAGTTCAGAGCACGTTACCGGCGTTGATGCACTTCCGTTTGCCTAACGGAGTCTAACGCAGTCACACGCGCAACATCATTGTCACGTTCCATCAGCAATCACCTACGTCACAAACATCGATCGTCTTCCGCTATTACGACATGCGTGATAACATCCTACTGGCGGCAGCTTCCTTTAGAAGATTGCGCGATCTGATGATGAAACATCACCTAAATTGCTTTCCTTTCTATAAAAAATTGTCGATTGAAAGAATTCATCTGATGGTTCCATTTATCAAGTGTGAGAAATTCTTCTAATAAAAGTACAAAAACAGGGAACGTAAAGATTAAAAATCGAAAGCGTGTTTCTTAGAAACAGCTACGCAATGTTCGCTGATCAATGACGATCGCGTTGCTGAGTATCACTAACCAGACAAGTTCTGCTGCGCGTTTCGCGATATCGTTACGAGTATTTTTCTGCTCGTAATTATGAGTTCCGTTTTCCGATCAACAACCTTTCATACATGCGCACGTCACGCGATTGGTCTGCTAGATCTCGATCTATTTTCCCTTACGTAAGTTCGGCGTATCTCTCTCCGCGTAGAAAGCTACGATCGAGAAGTAATTCAACCGCTTAGCGAATCTATCATGCACGATGACTCGTAATTTTACGTGCACGTGAACAGCGAGATCCTAATGATATCGAGGCGAGCGAGCAAAATCGATTCGTAGCTATCTATTAGAACATTTTTAATCCATTTTGTTTCTGATGGCCATCACGGTGTGTCCGAACAATCACCGACACCTGCGGCTATAAAAATAATATAAAAACAAAATATGGAAACGGACAAAAAATATTAACTATATCATTTCTTCGCTTTCAACGTCAGCAATAGTAGTCATCCGTGAAATAGCCTGTGGGTGAAATATAAATTTAAATAAATTGTTCTCGCGTAAATCCTATTTTATTAGTATGCTTGGAAAGTTAAATTTTTAAAGTAATGAGCTAAGACAATGCAGTAAGTAAAGAACGCGATTCCATCACTCAGATGCAAAATGCCAGCAAAATCCACATTGTCATCTTCATTAATCGCTATTCACCTACTATTCAGCTATACACAGCGAAAGGCTTAAAACTCAATTTCTAAAGTTTACTTTTCCTCACAAAAATGTTAATCTCAAAAGACATTTCATCGATTGCAAACTCGTCGTAGATATTCAACATAATTAATCATCCCTCATCTGATCTGAGTCTTTATGAGACAGCATAACTTCACGACACCCCTGATGCAATTAATTTTTCCGTAACTCGGCCATTAATTTAACGATTTGTCCGCGAGCATCCACGCTCGGGATTATCGGTATGCCTTTTGCGGCCGTTTCACGTTCGCGGATACGAGTGTGGACTGTGGTCACCGGTGCACTGACCTCCGATCCATTGCTGGCAACCAGCGATACCGACTACTTGCCGAGTGAAAGTATCGGAGCCTGTACTCGCGCTCAGTACACTCTCGTGCTGAATGTGCGTGACTCGCGTACGTGCGACACGCACGTCCAGCACACACGATCGGGCCGACCAAATATCTCGGTGCTGCCTGATTTCTTTTGGGATCCAAAGTCTTCGAGCCGAGTCGCAGAGACACTCGGAGAAACACTTATTGAAATCCTTCGCGAAAGTTCACCGTTGCATTCCTCATGAATTTTTTGTGAATTAATCAAACTGACGATAGATATCACAGTAGCAATTTCATAAATATTTATGTGGATAAATTATGTAAGATGTGTGTATGTTCATATTTAAATGGCACCATAAATAAAATAACAGATAAAGAGTGTTAAAAAAATTGCACGCGGAAATTAGTATGCACAAACTGATGATTAAATCATAAGGCATACAAATGCGTTTTACATTTTTGTCTTATTGAGGAACTTTCAATTTATGTAAAACAGATACTTTCCTCGTCCTCTTTTTATTTTCATATATTTCTCATATATATTATTTCCTGTTTATTGGTAATATCAACCACAGTGTACGTTATCTGGTAATTTTCAATTTTTTCTGTTTTCCGATCCGACAACGCTTTCTATTACAAAGAAAACAAACGGTTTACACGAACAAAGCAAGACACGCGTATGTTCGGCCGAGCGAGATTTGAGGGGTACCCAGCCGGTGTTTTCTAATGGAAATCAGCGGATAGGCATGTGTTGCGCGTACGCTTCTTGCGTATATTGGCACGCGAAGGAACGTTCGGGCTTTCTAACCGATTCTCGCTACTGGTTTCATATAGCTGACCAATCGTTCCGGACCGGTCGGATCTACCGCAAAGTCGTCGTGAAAGAGGAAAGGTCGGCGAGCGAATCTTTTTTCTCTGCTCACATATATCTTCCGCGATTCCTCGATCGATACTCGATACTCGTGAATGTGTGTCATCGTTGAGATATTTCACCGGCTCACGTTTCCGCCGGGTGACATCATTAGCACAATTAATTCATCGTCAACATATCACCGCGACTTCCTCATAAATATATGGCGCCGAGTTGAAAGTGTGTCGATGATGCAGCTATAGGTGACACAAGTCCCGGTGTCCGGTATCTTACGATATTATTGACTCATAAATATTCGAAATATCGTGCCAGATTTCTTCAGATAGTAATAATTTATCTTCTCTGAAAATTCAAAGTTACTAAATCTAATGATTTTTACGATTGTCTGGTAGTACAGTGTCCACAATGGATAATATATAACAAATTAATACTCATAAAGTATTTTATGTGGAAATGTAATACTTTTTAAGAAATTTTATTTTTAAAAAATATTATTAATTAAATATTACTATTAAAAATTTCTTAAGTTAAAACTTTTTCTCTATGGAATATTAGCCAACTAATAATTATATTATAATATTATCTATAAACAGTATAGCAATGTAAACTGCTAGCGTTACTAATAGAATCATGTTCTTTGCTTACTCTATTGTTTTAACTTATTATATTAAACAGCTACGCCGGAAAAAAGTAGATGATTCGTTTAAATTATTATCTTTAAAATTTATTTATGAATTTTTAAGATTTCTTTATGATTCAATAATATTGTGATCTGTATACGTTTCACGTTAATAATTCTCCCGCCTCTGACCTGTTTCGCAACGCTCGCATAAAAATCAATGTAGCCTGCAAACATTTTAAGACTTGTGCCGTTGACAGGCAATGCTTGGCAATTAATACGAGCAACCTTGATGATACAACGCGCCTCGGTTACGAGGAACGAAGTAAAGATTACGCCTAAATTATTCAGATGATCGTTTGCGCGATGCGCTACCCGATTATTTCGCGCTGTAATCACTGAAATTATGTTGTACAATAATTTTTTTATCGCGGAAACCAGCATGCGTATGCGCTATCTTCGCACATGTTAACTTCACTCATGGAACTATAAATATTACGCTAAACTTATCGCGCGCGTGCATAACTTTCGCGCGAGTACCCACGTATTGCGTAGGAATTGCAACACGTGTAGCATCACTTATGATATTCCGTCATCGCGCAATCATTATCATAATCGTAATTACGATCGGCACTCGCAGTAGAGGAAATTATATTACCGCGGGTAAAATCGTTTTAGCAGCTCCGAGCTACTTTAAATCGAAAATGCGGCATCAATTAGCAGCGCTGTATATTCCGACACGGAACGGGCGGAAGTCGCCGGGAATCTGCAGCATGCAATCAATTATTAATGAGCCGCGACCTCGATGCATCTGATGCTTCGTAAGCAGCACAACGCACACACAAAATCATCGAAATGCGGCATTGATATTTGCATATTTAGAAAAATGTGGAATTAAAAACAATAAATACCTGTAACTACAATAGAGATTTGTGAGATTCCTATCGTTTCATAAAATTTCAAACTTATTATTATAATGACTATACATTGACACGTAATAAAATAATAGTTATTGATGTTGAAATCGTATTTAATTTGATATAAAAACACGTTGTGCGCACGCAGTAATGTTTGTAGATATACTTCCGAGAGGAAAAATATTTATGTGATTAACGTACATTATTGCACGCACGATTCCCGAGAAGATGATAACGTAATTTTTAACGCTCGGAACCCATCATCGTTTTGTTCTGCTTTCTCCGCGAGAATCAAGTGTAACCGTAGAATCTCTTGTTACGCATGTGTATGCCATGTCATGACGTAAAAGTGGTGCGTTTGATGACGAAATTATAGCAAAGTACGTTCACGGTTGTTGACTGGGAACACGTTATGTTTGCTAGTATGAGCCTTTGTTAAACATCGAGGTTTCTGCAGATTGGTGTTATTTAGACAATACGCGTATTCTTAGCCTGCTTTTTTAAAACAACAACGAGGTTTCTTCTATTACTTTAAGTGCTCCTATACGTGATTTTCCTCGAGCGTAACGGATACACATATTCATAAAGCTCGTCATTATTTAAATATGTATAGTTAAGCAGCGTAAAGACTGCAGTGTGCCTCGTTAAGGGGTTGTTAATAGCCTTTTCTCAGTAAATGTTTATTTTCCAAAATGAAAACTTGACATACGCTTTTGCTGCATGTAAAACGTGTAAATTGAAACGTCCGATTTTATTTCATCAAAGCAAGTAGTTGCTGTCAGTTCAGTTGTCCAGACAGAATGGATAAGCGGAGATAAGCAAAAGTAAAGGAGAAGAGTAAACATCGCAAGATTTTTCCTCGCGCGAGAATCATCAGATGGTGGCCACTCGATCGCCGTTTACTTTCTCGGATCCCTTTTGTCCGGCGAGGTACGAGATCGTCTTTCTTTTCGACGCCATCAGCTCGCGAGCGGTTTAGAGAGCAACGCCCAGGTTTACACTCGGAAGAAACTGAAGGAGAAGAGACAGAGAGAAAGAGAAAGAAGAAGAGAAAGACGGCGATAACGAGGGAAAGGAGACAGCAGAGAGAAGGGAGATAGGAACGGTCATCAGAGGAAGATTAAGAAGAGGAGCAAAGACCTCAAGGCAGAACCGGTCATCGCGCGTCGTCCGTTCGTCCGCGTAAACTCATCTCCCATCTCGCGCCGAGAGATCGCGCGCCTCGATTACTCGCGCCACGGATGTCGGCATCGCGAAGTAAAGTCGCGACGGATGAAGTTTCCGCTCGTCGCCCAGGCGGACTTAGCTTCATCGTCTCACTTCTCGCTCCGCTTGTCAATCCGCTTGCCGCGAGCAGTGAGATCCTGCGAGACGCACGCGATGCAACATTAATTCTGAATTCGATACACGCAGCCATTTTTTGGCGAACGTCCCGGGCAAAATTATATGAATCTCTCTCTTCAGGTCCGCTCACTTGACCCTCTTCGAGCCACGCTTCTTGCATTTCTCTTCCCTTATTTTATTTGATAATATAATCAGTCTTTTTATTCCTAAAGCTGATTATAGTGGCCTACATTGTCCATAAAAGATATGAAGTGCTCCATAAAAGATATTTGATCAACACTGCTGTAGCAAAAGGATTGATAATGATATAGCATTCATATCATTAATTCTATGGATGTGTCAATATAGTGTAAAGACATCATTTTTATTTCAAAAAGATGTTCTTATTAATTCGCTTCCTTATATAGTCAGTCAAATTTTGCGTCTAACGCGTTTAAAGTCTAACCAAATTTGGATCATCCCAGCGCATGTCGCGTCGACGCCAGTCTGTCGATCCATTCGCAACTCGTGTTCTCTTTGCTACGCCCGCGGCGACGTTGATCGAGGTTCATCGATCGAACGTACTGAGGTCGATCTTCGCCTGCGAGTTCACCTTGAACAGCCACCTGGTGAACGCCCACGCCGCCCACGGCAGTTCGCTGTTCGTCTCAAACAAGCTTGAAAATTACCTCGGTCGTAGGAACTCATCGTCTCGTCTTTCCATGATATTATGCCAAGTAAAATCGGAAATTACGGATCAGAGAGCTTCGCAGCTTGTTAGCTGAATTGGCTAATTCAGAAATTTCACATGTGTGATGTAATTTGCACACACACACACACTCTCTCTCTCTCTCTTTCTCCTTATCAAATATCATTTAAAGAGTTATCACAAGTACAATTCATTATTTTACGCTTCGACGCTGCGCTTGCAATGCTCATGATGCTTTCAATGCTTGCAATAGCGCAGCAACAATTCCATTTATCATCTAATCAGTGCTTCTCGCTTCTAGATCTAGACATGTCTCGGAGATATCTTATTCTGTTACATGAAGCTACTTTCATATTTCATTAATTTTTATGAGATTCTACGCGATTCAGTTCAATATCGAACAAGCGATTCGACTGATCAGCATAACACGTCCGAGTTATCTGTAGTATCTGGGTCGAAATAAAAGCGTTATACTTCCAATGGACGCAATATGCCTGACTTATCTACGTACGGATTCATCAGCCCGTGAAGTTTTGACGTAAAAACGACCAAAGGGGACTCACTTGGCGTACGCTTTCTCCAACAGGGCCGGCCAGAACTGATCAGTGTGCCGACTCTGCACGAAGGCGAGTCTTCCGTGAACCGCTGGCAATCTGTCGTCAACAAGGACCTCCACCCACGCGCCGCACCACCATAATCGAAACCTGAACACCCCCGCATACTCGGCGGTCGGCGAGCCTGAGGGTTCCCCGCCGCTGCCAAAACCCTGATCGGCTGGTACCACCCTGTAGAAGAGACCTTTGCTGAGGTGCAATACGCCCAGGCACGATACCAGCCACTTATCACCTGTTAACAAATCGGTGACTGATTACGTCGAGAATTTATTATATTATTGCTTATGTACGTCTCAAAGTCTTATTTTGTTCATAAAATTATATTCTTCTCATCTTCTGCTAAATAAGTAAAATTTAAATCTTTCGTTATATGTGAGATCCAAGAAAAGCTTTATTTTAAACAATTCTTAGCAAGAAATTATGCGATATTGCAGTAAGTGTTTTATGGTAAACTTCTTACAGTTATTTCAATGACTTTATCTTCATGTAAAGAAGGGACACTTAGCATACTATGAAACTGTGAAGACAGTTTACACAACAGTTACTATCGCTACTGTGTGCAAATTAAAAGTCGCATGATTACGTTAATTAAGACGCACTTAAAACATCTGAGAAAGCGTTAATATATGTATATACTATTATAATAATTTTTAATTTTATGTAAAAGTAACGGTTGATGTTACAAGCTTGTCACACTCTAAAATTACTTAATACGTAACTGTTTCAACGGAAATATTAAGAAAACATATTGCCAAATAATACGAATTACTCTTATTTTTAAAGATTAATGAAAGATTATTCTTAATGAACAACTAAACGGCTTTACATTACATGTTCATCAAATCGTAACATCGTGGAAAAATTATTCAAAATCCGAACAACATTGCAATATATCCCGTTGCGTTCGTTCACTTCACTTTCGTTTTCGAAGGTCTAATCGCTGATCGCGAGCGCTCGTTTTTATTAACTTTTTGTCATTCGACGCGAGAAAAGAGCGGAAAATGAGAACAAGAACTTGCTCGAACGCGGATTTTATTGCCAGCTTTCGATAATGATACTCCTATTGCATTTTGATTAGGCTTTTAGATAATAAAAGCAAGATAGTTTCGTCGTTTAATCTATATGCAAGGGAGTGTGCGAAATTATATGTAAGATAATGAATCACAAAGAATTAATGTAATTTCTTCTATATGAAACGGTGTGATATTTTTAATAGACCTTATCCTTGATAACAATTTCTTGTATATCTCCACAACTATAGGAATGCTTTATTGTTCAATTATTTTGACGCTTGGCACAGATATTTCAGCAAAATAAATTTTTCCTCGTTATTAACATAAATGATAATTTTGCGGCACAACTTGCTACGACTCTCCACTGTACGGTTTCATTTCAGATACATTCGAAATGTCTCGACTTTGATCAAACTGATCGGGATCGATCTGAAAGCGGGCGTGTCGGCACGCAAGGCCGCAAAGGTAGATCGCCGAATTCTGCAGTGTCGCAATGTAGGTCGGTACAAATTATTACGTGTCGTCATCCTGCTTGGCCGTGCGTGCTGTTGCGCACATACACGTTAACGGGACACGTCGCGCGCGCTTTGCAGAACGCAGTTATATCTTCAGGAATGCGCCCGCATGGTGCACTCGAGGGCGCTCGACTTCCGGTAGCGCGATGCTACACTCGTAAATTACGCCTGAGCCGCGGAAAAAATTACGTCGCAGGAACGTTCCATGGTGCATTAGTTCACGTCCTCGGTAAAATCGCATTCCGTTTTAATTTCCTGAGTCGCTGCGGTCGTAAACAAAGCTGCGGTCCGAAGTAAAGCGAAACCCGAAAGAAACAACGTTATTATTACATATTATAATGAAAAAGAAACATCTTCCTGCACGAAATATAATCTGGAAATGATGGATCACTTTGAATGTTTAAATGAAAGAGTTAAAAAGAGTATAATTGCATAATTTAAGAAATGTACAGCATGTGATAAACTACAATATATACATATTTATATATAATTTGTCAAATATTGAATTTAGGTATTGCAAACTGAAGTAAAGGATAATATCCAAATTATAAGATACGTTCAATAAAAAAAAAAGTTTCATTCTAGTGCTTTTATCCTTTGAAAAGAAATTAAAAACTTGGATGAAAAAACATTTGGACGCAAAAAGAACTTTCGTAATAAAATAATCATAGTGTATTTTTTATTAATCTGCATTAGTATTGTGTACGCGCTGAAAACTGGTTTGACTTCCTGTCCTAGTATTTCTCAATAGAAATCGAGAATTTCAGGTATGATATTTCATCCATACATGCGTATGCTAGTATTCAGAGATTTCGCAGTTAACGTTACATCGCCGCTATATGCGCCATTTTATTCTTCTATCTTATCGTAGCGTTTATAATCGCGAGAAAATGATTCCAACGTTTGATACGATACGTAACATTTAACAAGTGTTACTATTTTCACGATTAGCACTTAGTAGCAGAATAAGTTCCCAAGTAAATTACGCGTTCAAATATCTAGAATGCACAACTTTCTAATTTAATTAATACGCTCAGAGTCCTAAATACAATTATTAAATATTACGTCTTCATGAGTCGATTACGACCGTAAATTTCGACTACGATTATACTATTAATGTCATCCTAATTAATTAGGATGATACATTCCGCGTTTAGTCGCAGAATATTATCTATCATTAAATTATACTTAATTATAATATGATATTCTCAATCACTTAAGAACGGTGGCCGTACACATAAAACCATTTCCTTAATCGCTTAATTGGTATTACGGAAATCGCGTTTAAAATAAACGAAAATTGCGATACATGAATGATCTTATCCCACAAACGTGAAATAAAAAGAGTATAATGACTTTGACCTGGTCATGGAAACGACCACGTGTTATCTCTCACGTTCGTCAAAGGTTACCGAAGTAATTTCAGGGTTCGCATGATTTCGCGCTCTTTCGGCCGTGAAGATAGGATGAGGTTTTCCGGTTCTATTTCAGTCGTAATGCCAGGTAATTATATCATTAAAAGTTACTTGGCCGCAAAGTTTTTTCGATATTTCATGTCCTCTTTTAAGGATTCTGATGGCAGGAAGGAATAACTCTGCAAAGTCGAAAGCCACTTTCGAATCATTTTAAATTATCATTTATATGCGAGCTTGTTGAAAAGATGGTCGCAGTTAACATTTAATAATATAATAAAAATTTTAAAAAAGCTATTTAGGAAATGTAAGGATCTAAAATATATATCTCAACAAATAAATTTAATTTTCTGCAGTAAACGCGTTTTGATAATGTTTCCTGAGGGATGTTCTTTTTCGACAATCAATCAATATTGTCAGATGATTGCGTATAACAGAGACAAATTATCTCGAGATTGAAATAATGAGTGATTGTGAAGACTCAATAGTCGATTAGCGACCCGTGATAATGAACTCACGTAACCTTTCGTCACGCAAGAAGAAAAGAAGTTAAGTAGAAGCCAAGGTTTTCAAACACGCGTAAAAGCACAACATATCATTATGCCTATCGAGGAAATTCCGTATTACCGGCAATAAGAAGGAAAGGCAAAAGCGGAACGACCAGTTCTATCGTTGGCCGATGCCTCTCGCGCGTCGTTTATTTATGCAAGCTCTGCGGCTGACATTTTTAAAATATATCCCGCCATGTAGCATTCTACTACTATTCTTCCATGCTTAAATTCATTGTACGAGCCCATTTGTAATGCAATTATTCCTCATGAATATAACATTCAATTCTCACCCATCTTCCCGGGAATGACGTCGAACTGAGCCGGTGCATCGCTGACGAAGATGGGGCGATTGCACAACTCCTGAAACAAAGAAAATGATCTTTTATTATTTTTCTTCAACTGACATAAACTGAAAATTGTTACATAAAAATTTTTAAGTACTTGAAAGAGACTTTTGTAAACGTAAAAAGTGGAAAGAGAAGAACTGCAATACGAATCGACGAAAAGGTAAAAACATTTAACAAGCAAATACTATATTATAAGCAATATCAGAAGTAAAACTAGGCTATGTCTGCAATTTAATGCTTGCTCAATCTTTGATTGGTCGGTCTGTCGCAATTAATGAAACTAATGCCCGTTTCACCATAATTTTCTAATATAATTTTATATCATTCCCGGTAATCTATTCTTTGTAGGACACGCTGACATTCAATTAAAATTTACTAGGTTGTTTAACGGAAATTATGCAATTCAGGGAAATAATTATTTAATAAAATAGTCGCGCATACATGTTAGGTACTTTGCAATGAAATATTATGTATTAATGGCACACAAAGTACCGTGTCGTGAGATAATCACGTATTAAATAACTGCTCGCCGAGAGTTGCATCCCGCATTAGCACAATAACCTTCCCTCTTTCGGCGGCGTGTTTCCGGTCGTGACGGAAATCACAGTCCGCGAGAGCGATCTTCGGTGACGGCGTTAAAAAGCACGCCACGCATGCGTTGTTCGTGGCAATTATGAATCTTGCCATAGGAATGTGCTGTCAGTGACTTTTATTACGATCATTATATGTTGCGGCGGTGCACCGCCACGCAATGTCTCGTTCGGTAAGCAGAAAAGACCTCGGTTACGCGTCGCCGACTTCACCTGCCGCTCGCCTGTTTCTCGTCTCATCGTACAGGTTGCGTAACCGCACTGCAGGATCGTTGATCCCGCTGGCTATTCCCTGTTGCGATATTGTAGAATTGTTACATTTTATTTAGGAAAGATCAAAAGTATAAATGCACTTTATATTTGATACATTCGATTTCATGAATTAAATGCATTCAGTCGATTCAATATATCCGAGAAATCTCTCTCTGAGTGTATGCTATATTTAATACATTTAATTTAATACATTTTATATATTTTTTTGATATATTAATAATATATTCTAATGTCCAATATATAAAAATAAAATTGGATATTCCAGAAATTGAACATTTTTGTTAATAAATTTACGTTAAGGGATTGTTTAAAGATTAAAATTCTGTTCAGTGAAAGAGCAAGGTATCGCAAGAAACAATTGTGTGTTTTGCTTTAAATATTCATGAAGGAATAGAAGAGTTAGACACAAAAAATATATATACGCAAGATAAATTGCGTAAAGATAGCGTGATCTTTTTAGCGAAATAGGATGTTCCGTTAAGTTTTGTCCTACCCAGAAGACAAGCTGGTTCCACAATCATGAGCACGCAGGCGACAGAGATGAGCTGCGTGTCAAGGTTGCGAACTGTTTTCGTTACGGTTCCTAAGTCTCTTGTCTTTCCGTTCTCCAGGAACTGGAGCGAGCCGAGGAAGCTAATTCTTTCAGCTTCAGATTGTTCCCGCAGGATGAACCTCGTTTCTAATCAGTTTTTAAGAGCGAAAGATAAATCTTTATTAGCTGAAAGCTCAATCTCACCTTTGGCCTCTTCCATTGGAACTGGAACGGCGGTGTCTGATGGTAGAAGACGGATGTTTGCGTCGCTGGAAATTCTGGATCCTCCCAGAGCTCACCCCGTTTCAAGCACGAACGCTTGATTCGTTCGTACTCGCTCATTACGTCCTGAAAAACAAAAAGGAGATGTCTGATCAGAATTTTAACAAGATTGTTAATTCGCGATACTACTTATTCTCTCAAATATATTTATCATAATACGAATAGCAAAATCGCTCTTTTGCTCTAGAGAAATACACTTTAAGTGATAAATTAAAATGATGAGAGGACAAAGTCGTGATTGTAATAAAATTGATCTGACTACTTTTGATGAAAACAAAGCATCGAGGTAGCCAGTTCTTATGTATGTTCTTAATTGTTTACAATTTCATAGAACTAGAACTTATGTAGTTGCGCTCGAGAACAAAGACCTGATATCCTCTTAACGAAGAACTTGCTACGAAAGTTGTATTAAGAAATTACGTTACCTAATTAATATTAATGACTCATTATTAATAGAGGGTGAGAATTTAACAGTATCTTTACCCACATAACGCCTTCTCATTCTTCTCGCCATCTCCGCTCGTAATTAAGGCACAAACTTAAATATTAAAATACTTAAATTGCGTGAAGACATGTTCAAAAACGTTTCTAACACAAAATTAAATCTACTAAATAGAGTGTCAAAAAATAAATTCACGTGATCCAGGCATCGTCGACTGTTTTTGAGAAATAGTACTTCCCCGAGCAATGACTGAAACATTTTTCGGAGAACATTTAGGCCTCGCTTGTGGTATTCTTTCCCACGCCATGAGCGTTACCCCGTCGGCCTCCATAGATCTCCCGATAGCGCGAAATTTTGCCTCCCGCAAGGCAGACACGTCATTGCTTCTAAAAATCTCGTAATAACAGCCTGTCGATCAAACGAATCACTTTCGCGGATAGCCGTTCGCGCGTTCGCTAATCGACGATGTTTGTGACCTCGATGTGCGCGTCGATAATGCGTTTCGAGCTCATCGAACACGTCGTATCCAGGTCGACACTCTCTCCTCGTGAATTCTCCGTTGGCGTAGTGATTAACGACGCTTCTTCTTCGGCATTCGGCCGGAAATATAAGTCCGATGCTTCTTCTCGCGAAGCAGAAGCGTCGCCTTTGTGAGCGTTCGAATAAATCATAATTATTAGCCCCCTTTGCCTGTTACGCGTAACTTTACGCACGCTTTTTCCGTCGATGTAATGCAACGTAACCGGCAATTAGTATCGACTATTTGCAGCAAGCTTAGCAACAGCTACCCGATACTGCCCATCCATCTAATGGACTTTAATGATACGGCGCTAACGCCGACGCAGAATTAAGAAATATCCTGCCGCGGCATCAGCTCCGCTGATGCTCCGCGCTCGGATACTCGCGCACGGAATACTCATCTGTAAAACACGCGCGTTATGCATCCGCAGCTCGGTGATGCATTAATATTAATGCTCTCGTAATTATCAACGCGTTTGATATTTATTCTACTATGCTGCTCGTGCTTATGTATGAATACATCGATATCTGAAGAAGAAAGAAAATGCTTTTGCTACATGGATATATATTTAATTATTTTTTAAATGAAATAAATCATTCATATTTTTTTCAAGATAGATATGCATTATGTCTATATGTCTATTTGAATATTGTATCAACATTGTATACTGTTGATAAGTAGTTTTATATTAAATTTTATATTAAAGGATTTTGATCAATACTTAATTTCTCTAACAAATTCCATTTATTTTAGACATAATAAAATCATTATTAAATCTTATTTTACTAAAATTCATGAAATCAGCTTAATCATTTATTCTACGCGAGTTTTAAACATTATTGTTTATAACATTCTCACTCATTTCTTTATAAAAACGAGAAGTTAAATTCTTAAATTTCTTAATCCTTAAATTTTTAAATAAATTGTAATTTACAAATTAATTGAACAATTTAATTTAAAAACTGTACAATAACAGGTTGCTGCTAAGCTGATTACAGAATGATGACAAAATTTTATTGTACAAAGCATATAGCAGCATAATTCACAATCAGCTTATACATATATATCAGAAATATCAGCCAGTTTTAAATGGACGTCTTCGCTGGGAATGAGAGCTATTCCATCGTCGCTTCGTCCTATTGCGGGATAAACGTCGTCATCGCGCGGTGATGGGCCATTAAACGGTTCTGCGACGCGAGAGAGAGAAAGAGAGAGAGAGACGTCCTCCATGCCTCACTGAAACGTAATGCCATCATTACATTTTGCAACGACCGTTGATAACATATTTTCACCGCGTAGGCGATAATGTCCGGAGAGGGTGCGCGCGCGCACGAACACGCGCGGGCACGTGGTCGTGAAAGCGTCACGATTGCGAAATACTCAATTACATTCGTCGGCGGCGACCGCGTTCCGGTTTTGCGCATTGTTCCGAAGCCGGCTAATTCCACGTGGCGTGGTGCACCAATTAAGATCGTAATAAAACGGCACCGGATAATTAGCGCGGGAGTAGAGGTCCTCTCGTCGCGCTCATTCCGCTCCTCCGACTCGCCGCGTTTCCCCTTTGTATTCCGTTTTTCTTCCTTGGCGTCTCTATTTATCTCTCTCTTTTTCTTCCTCGCTCTTCAGTACCGCGAACAATTCTGTTTTATTGCACGGAGCCACCTTGGCATACCAGGCTGAGGCGTGTCTTTTTGCATTGTCGTCGCTTGACAAAGAGGCTACACGCTCGATTCCTTCGTGTTATTCGTTTGCTCCTCTCTCGTAACAGATCGATCGTAGAACAGCTCGCCGGTTTGTTGCAGCTGCAGCTGCACCATGATAAATCATCTGCGAAAATCGATGAACGTTTCGCAATTGAATGTTCACTCTGCGCAATTAGTCTAAGTAACATTTAATCGGACAATTTTGAAAGTACTACAGAGCAGGTACTGAAACTGTCGCTCTCACGAAATTATTGATGTCAACATACGCTTCTGCTAAAATAAGAAAGATGGAGGTGAAAAGATTCAAAGAAGGAAATTAAGATTTTAGCAGTAATCCGTGCTGAAAGCGCTTTCTAGAATTGTTGGTTCTGTACGTCGCCACTTCTGAAATCTCGAAGACAGCCGTTAATGCGCGTCGTCGAATGCAAAGCCGCTTCAGCCGTTCAAGAGCAGCACAGGAGGTACGGTTATAATGGCTGAAATTGCGGAAGAAGGATCGTGGATCCGCGGTCCACGTCGGGTGAGGGAAGCCATAAAGGCTCTCTCGACAACCACCGACACACCACCACGTAGTGGTCCGCGCGCTTCAAGGCCGCGGGAGAACCGAGCATGAAACTAGTTCGACCGGTACGAGAGTATGGTAGCTATTATACATCTAACGTGTATAGTAGATCGCTCAAGCGCTCGCCTTAGTGGAAGGCGCTCGGAAATTCACCGTGTAAAATGCATCGGTGTGGCGTCTTCCAGATACCCGCGAAAAATAAAACGAACGTTGGTCTTCCGCACCATCGACCATTATTCGCTCGAGCCTTTCACAATTGAAGTCGTTTTGGCTGTTTTATAGTAAAACATTTAATAACAAACATAATTTTTTCGAACTAATCTATTTGAATGGTTACTTGCTCATTGATTAACCATTTCATGAAAGCTTCTTTAGTAATTTAATAATCTATTATCAAGTTTTAATTATTTTGATATTAAGATGCATACATAATACATTATATTAATAATAAAGATTATCCATTTTACACACACACACACACATACACATACACACTTTTGTATAAATATATAATAAGATAATAAAAGTCTTGGCAGTGTTTTTCTGATCAGAAGCTTGAAATAAATTAATAACAAGTCGAGAATAAAAATGACTTGGCGCTAAAACGAGCTGATATACACCTGTGCAAATAGGCGCAATTGTTGATGACTAATCGTATATACTTTCTACTGGCTGGAGAATTTTTACGCTCAGCTTGCACACATGGCCTTGAGACTCAGGCGCATCCGAGCGAAGTGTACTTGCAGGGCGAAAAAGCGTGCTCTTTCGTCGTGACTGCGCAAAGTAGCGAATGATCGTGCGGAAATACGAGAGCTTTTGCGTTCTTCCTGTCGTGATTCTTGACACGTCACTCTCCATAAGAACGCTCCAAATGCATGAGTTGCTTGGTTGGAAGGATTTTACGGTCGATCACGTGTTCCAAAGGCATATTATTACGTTCACTTTGTTCCATAAAACGTGCAAGGTCGGCCGTTTGATCAGTGTATGTCGATAAGCGGGATCAAGCTGGTCAACCGTACAAAAAGCAAATTTTTTGTAAAATGCAATTCGCAGCAAAAAACTCGGTTTTTATAAAATTAAATCTCTGTGACACCAAGAACTTCATGCTTTTACGTAATAATAACAAGTTAATAAATTCTTTTTAGTGTTGTTACAGTAAAAGAGAAATTAAAAAATGTAATTATTTGACATTAAAAGTGATTATATATACACATTTTAATTAAATACGATATCCACATTAGAGGCAAATAAAATTTAAAATTGATTAATAATATGTATTAAATATGCAATAATAAAAAATACAGGATATTTGAAATGTTTAATAGTTATTTCTAGATCATCTAATTTAAGCAAGCATAATTAATTTTATAATGTATTTTTTATTTTAAGCATAAAAGTAATTATCTTTGACAACAGCAACATTTATTAGTTCTACGTTATTTCGCTAACGTTACAGCGAGTAAAGCAAGATGCATGTAACGGTACTCGGCAGCGAGCTCTTCGTAACCTCATGAACTGCGACCCTAATTTCCTCCTCTCTATTATAACTCGCTCCATTTTTCCCTTTACAATTATGCCGCCCCCATAGATTCCGTTGCCTAGCTCGTCAAAAGATCGGAGTAAATTTCTTTGCTATTATGCAGCACAATCATTAAGTAATGATGGTTCATCAAATGCTATTAGATGCAAAATTTGATGTTTAAAATTCAATTTCATGACACAATTTCTTTTTTCTTTTAATTACGAAGACAGATTAATTATTTTTGATGAGCATATAGTCAATATTTAAAAGATAGAGGCAGAGCTACATTAAACTTACTCACTCTTTCTTCATACGTTGCAATCGTTCCTTTGTCTTTATAGGATTTCAGGATCTTTAAAGATAGTTTATCATACTAAAATAAAAAGCGCGGAATATAAATATCAATTTACATGAAGTAAAATTTCTCCAAAGCCCCGAGTAACTTCGTTAAACTTTTATTGGAGCACGCGCGCTGGCATTACATGGTGCGTTTACGACCGCGAATAAAACTGAGCATTCGTGATGGCCGGTTCCGCACGACCAGCACAAAGCCAGACAGCGAAACGGGAAAACGACGGTAATTTTGATTACGTATAATTTGTCGGATCCTGCTGGTTGTTTCGTCTCTCAGCAGAAGTACTTTCTCTCGTCGACGCAGCCACCTACGTGAACTTGGTACTCCGCTTTTAATAAAATAAGTTTTGACTACACAAAATGTTAGAATTTCGTGTATGCTAACATTTCGCGTGTATGTTCAAAATTTAATTAAATTTAAAAGTGGAGTGAAGTTCACATACATGACGCGGTCTCTTTGTGTTACGCAAACTGTTCGCTCAATGTTTTTTACGTACAATGCAATTCTATGCAATGCAATTTGAAATGCCAAGTGCAATTGTATTTTTTAATATTTTGAACTGTTTAGCATTGTGAACTTCGGAAGCCGATCGTAGCCGCTTTGCTTTGCTTTAGCGTTACTTCAGATAATTGTCCCGATCAGTTTTCCTCGAGGCTAAATGTGGTCCCTCGCGATTTTGCGTAATGAACAATTCGCGCGCACGCAATTTACTTGCCGGAAGTACGAGTATGACACTTCCGCGGTGTGCGATTCGGTATTTTCACTCGGTGCGAAACTAGAAACTTAGAAAGTTGTGCCGACTGGGACATATTCAAATGCCTGGCGTCGTCGTAGAAAATTGGGCGAGCATGAGAACGTTAATCTTCTGAAAGCGATGTGAAATTTCGTTAAACGACTCTTAAGTCAAGAGTCATTTAAAATTGCCAACAAATGTAGCAATTGCTCATTTCCTTTTTAGAGTTAAAAATTAGTGAAAAATCTTTTTCTCTTTAAAAAAATAATTCTCTTTAGATAAATCATTTTTTTATCATACTAATTATTACTTAATTAATTAATCAATTAATTAATTCTTATCATACTAATCTTTCAGATTAAATTTCTCAGGATATTGTATTTACTACTTGAAATAGATATTGAAAAAACTCATTATAGCTTTCACGAGATAATAATTTTAATTTATAATTATATAATAATTAAGAAAAGTTAATGTATTAGATGTATATTAGATTATATACTTGTATTTGTTGCTACACTTGTCTCTATGCACTTGTCGCTCCTCGATGTATCTCGCTGTATCACCGCGATGCGCCATTCGTTGCAGTATGCATCAACGTTTACATAATACTTCACTTATACGATGCATCAGCGCGGTTCTAGTGAAGTTACACATTGACGTCGAAAGTGAATTCACTTGTAAACACTTCGGGCAACGTAACGCGCGGTAGCGATGCACATGCTGTACAGGGTGTCCTAGTTCTACCGCAGCATTTTTTCCACGTACGGATTTCTCTACCGGAAATATCAACTTCATTGCAAGGAAACCACCAAGACAACAACACTGAAGTCTTGTTCGTTTTAAACAATTGAAGCTATAGGTCTTTTCAATGCTCTATGCATCTCTCCTCTCATCCAGCAGTTTCATTAACTTCATTAACATCAGACGCCCAGTGTCCGTTCAGGTCTTCTTGCCCTAAGTAGTTCATTCCATAATTCTTCGCAAGGGGTATTTCGCTCGCGATCCCTTCGCACGATAAACAGACAGCCCGTAAACAGTACCGCTCGTGCTCCCACTCCCTTGGCAAATACCGGAAATTTGTGCAAGCGCCTTAACGTTATCGGTCGGTCGATCGAGGAACGCGACTCTTGATCCACCGCGCGCGTCCACTATCTTGCCAGCAGGTTCTCGTGTGGTGAGTCTGGTGCATCGGCGACCAGCTTGAAGCTTCCTCTTGCATCTTATCGCGGCGTCAAGCTCCGTGTATCACCGTGGCCTTCGGTGGGTTCAAGATTTTCCTGGCATCAGGAAGCGATAGATCGAGCGCCGCGCACAAAAAGACGAAACACTCTCCGGTTTCTCCTCGGCGCGGAATGTTCCTCGGGATAAAAACGCGATTGGTATTAATAAAACATCGCGAGACGTGAATTAACCGCGGCGCGGCATTCTCGTGGCGAGTGATTTCATTCTTCGCGATTTCATTTAAACGGCTTGCCACTTCCGCAAACCGCTCGTAAACCTAGACCAGTTGCATACCGGTTCTCGTTTTCTCGATTCAGCGTATTCTCAATTTCCAGTTGAGATGCTCGGGTGTATCGGACGCGTTACGATAAGGCGGTTATTTATGGGAGGAAAATTACGCCGCTAATGCAGACGCCATCGTGGTATTTGTAAGAAGTCATAAATCGTCGTCTTCTTCGAATGCTGCTGCTTAATTCCATCTCGTTCACCAGCATCCATTCCCTCGCGAACGTCTTCGTGCATCCCCGACGCATCATAGTATTCTTCAGTTGACGCTAATTTCATCTCGAATGGATACTGATTTACGGGGACTCACCCAACGAGTCGGGTTTCCGCGGCAAGGGATCACTTAGCCGTTTTTCTGATGATCCTGCCGAGGTTGCTGCTCTTTTCACGATCGTGCCCGATCTTCTCATCCCAGATCCTGAATCGTAGAACGTTGCTCGACTCTACAATTGACTCCTTCGACCCTGAACAAGCCTCATGTTCCGAGAAACACTTTCCTTGAACGCTTCGAGACCAATGACTAATAATTTCCTCAAGTTAACGGATCTTCTACGGAAATCGATTTATCCTTTTGCTTGTCAGTTAAGGAAATCGCCAACATTAATAAAAGTTCCATCCGTAATACTTTATGTAAATCTCTTATTAATTTCGTGAATCCTTCAAGTCACCTGACAAGATTAATCGCATTGTGTTTTCGACATTACACAAAATTATATATCATATTTAAACATATACATATCGTTTGTTTCCTGTTAAAAGAATTTTGTTAATAAAACATATTTATATTTAATAGATATTTTTATATATTAGAAAATTAAAATTAACGTCGTTTATAACGCCTTCAAAATAAAATAATATTGCGCAAAATTGTGACACATACGATTATTAATACAATTTAATACGTTCTGAGCTCTCCTCTTGAAATTGGAATTCTATTTTTAGCCTTTTCCACTGGTCGATAAAACCAATCAAGATCTTTCGGTGCCCTTGAGTTCCTCTCGAGTTCATCGTATACCTTTCTGCTTTATTCTCCGCCTCGAGTTGCAATTCCTTCTTCGCCTGTTCCTAACATCAAGCGATGCTCACACCGAATCGCTTTCGTAACGATCACCGCCGAACAAATTGATATCCACAGATTTACGATTTGGAAATCGGCATCTCGAAAGTTTAAATAAATAAAATTCGATTATTCGTATTATCGAGCAACAAGAGGCGAGTTCAACGCCCACGAATTCAGATTATGTACATAGCTATAACATATGTATATAATGACCACACGATCGAGCACTATTACAACACGAACGACCGAGAAAACCGCAACACCTACGCAAAAACGTAAAACTCGAGTCAAGCAACAATGCGGCTCAATAAAACATGAAATTTTTCATCCATTAACATCGAATGATAAACTGTTATTACTCAATGATCATGCTACATAATAACAAAGGAGTCTGCTTCGATAGCTTAACGAACTAAGCAACGAAGTTTGTGGGAGCGGCATAATTATAAAGGGATAAGAGTACCTATCCCCCAGAGCAGCGGTGCTTGATTAATATAGGGTGAATTAATAAATCTCGCAGCTTACATTTCAGCAATCAAATTCCGATTTAGTCCGCGGGAGGGACTGCGAGACAGTCTGCTGAAGGGTTGCGTCTGGGAGCGATAAATTTCGGACGACAATGAGGGCGCGCCTCTTTATCCCACGATATCTCAGGTACGGCTTTCTGCGATCATCTCTTCGATCGTTCTGTGCCGGTGCTGCGAGTACGTGACACGTGCGCATGTACGCATATCAGTATTGAACACCGGCCTCTCCTATCCGCGCTCCTATACCTGCAACGCTCTTGTGCCGTTCGTAATTTGTGTGTTTCGAGGTCGTGGAGAGAAGAAGACCCGGTTTCGCAGGAGGCAGGGAATCACGCTGCAGCGAAAAGGTAGAAACACGCCGGTCGACTTCGAGGTTTCTCGACCATGTCGGGAACATGGAGGAACAGGTGAACTCGCCCTCTCTGTCTGTCTTCCTTCCTCTGTCTTGCCCGTTCATCGTTTCTTCTTTTGATGGCCAGATTATCGTCCGAGTTCTGTTGCCGCGAAAGTGCAACTAGCCGTTGATGCAAACTCGGAACGTCAATGCGTTAATTTGTTGAGATATCGCGCGTGGTTGATTTCAGTCTTAACGCAATAATCGCACGCGACAGAAATGTCAGGCAAGAAAATTACGAACGAGCATGAAAATTATTTCAAGGAAAGAATCATTACACCTTTTTATGTCGATTTGCTATAGAAAAATAACGATCGACGTTAAATATTATAACAAAAATAAATATCGTAAATGTCTTTCGTTACTTTCGAATACACGACGATTTTGAATGGAGGAAATACACAGATTACACCACATAGTTGTAAGATTGGTATGACTGACCTAAGCTAATGGATTCCGAGACGATGTTTGGAGATACAGGTAGAGAGATTTGTGTGGTTGTGAGTGACGCATTCGAAAGTAAAAATGTTTCAGGGCCGCACGGATTCTTTCACAACATCGGTGTCCTACGCTCGCTGGTAACATTACTGTAATTCAAGTTAAATGCTAGACAAAATTACCAAGTTTATCTAGGAAATTGCTGGGACCGAGAAGGAGCTCGGAAGTATCATTCAGGACAGTTTGCTTTCCTGATGTAGTGATAGTAACTTATTAAATATGTAAGAGATACATTCATAATAAGTTTCAATTCAAATTATGCGAGTTTCCAAAGCGGAAATAGCACACCTCTCAAATATTAATAGAGGAGAAATTACGATCGATGGAGCGAACGGCGTATGCGTGTTCAAAGTGTTAAAAAACAGCAGGCCGCTGCGAAGCGTAACGAATTCATAAAAGCATTCCGGTAGAAAATCTCCTGTTACTTCTGAGACTTGAGCATACAGAAAATCATACATTCTACCCTTTCTCCCATTAGCGTCACAGCTAATTTGCTACGTGAAAATGATTCATGACAACAGTCTCTAAAAAGAAGATGCGATACAGTCTGATTACAAAATCACCGTGTATATGATGAACAATATTGTTCAGTCAAAATTGTTAAAAGGAATAAAAATACTAAAGGTTTTTTGCAATTTGACAACGAGAGATTTCACACTCAGGTATAAAGTGAAAACTACTGATGTTTCAATGATGTTCGCACTCGAATTACCAGCCGCGTGTATGCCACGCGGATCCAATAGTTTCCATTTCACTAGTTGGATTCGGTGCAAACAGAGCGGGATGACTTTCACGCAAGGAAATCATTCTAGTCACATAGCACCGCCGCACCTAACTAGAAATTCCCGTAGTGAACTATCGCTGAAACGGAGATATGTGTGTGTGGGCAGGACGAGGAAGCCTTTCGTAGGCCGAAACTGCCTTTACAGAGCAAACAAAAAAGTGGGTCAATGTTTTCGAGGTGAGGCCTAGTTAAATAGCCGCTAAACTGGCGCTTAGCAAAACTCGCATAAAATAGAGACCCCATCTTTAATTAATTAGCATACCAAATAACGCACCTATAAACCAATTGGATATAAACGATCGCACGTAAAACAATTTAGAATCATTGCTATAGAAGATTTCTACGTGTATTTTTTAGTTCCATCAGTCATTCTCATACTAAAATTAATTCGTAACATAAACTTTAGGAGAAAATCGGAAATCTATGTGTGCTCGTGAGCTCATCAACTTGTTAGAGCCGACGAAGCCTCTCTAAACATCAGTTCAATGCAGAAGCACGCCAATGAACCCACTGCATTCCGCACATACTCTCCGACTAACGCGGTACTCACGTTAACCATCCGTAGTCAGGTTTCCGCAGCTTCTTCTGGATATATCGCTCGGCGCTAACAAGGATCGCTCGAGCACCTCTCCTCTCAAACCTCTCTCTCTCGCTTCGCCGACACTTTGTCACTTATATACCAGACAAGTGTCTTCATCCAGCACTCGATATCGGGGCACTCCGCGCACTCGCCGGCAAGTCCACGCGCGCGCGCGCGCGCGCGCTATCGGCCGCTCTCTTGAGAATCTTTCGCGTGGATTTCACGAAACCGATCTCGTCGCGGAACGAGAATCGAGATGCCGCCGTCGAGAATCTCCACTTAGAGGTAAGCACGAAGACCACTCAGATCAGCTTCCGGAGATGCAATCGAGACCTCTACGCGGCTCCGCGAACGGAGCTGATCTTCTGGTACCGACTGGCCACAACCGACTGGTTGGATCGGTGACTGACTGTGCGCCGGCTACCCACGCCATGGACTGCCACTCGTGGATCCGAAGCCGATCACCACCATCCTGGCTGGCCTTCTTCCTCCTCCTCCACCGTGCTACCGCCCGGCGATCCTCTCTCTTTTTCACTCCCTCTCCTCCGCGCGGCCGACCGCGTTGCTGTCTCCTTCCTCGTGGCCGAGGAAGGAGGCCGGTGCATCGCTCAACTCGCTAAAACGCGATGTGAGATGTTTATAGGGTGGATGATCGACTGTGACGTCTATGTGATCAGCTGGTGAAGATTTTGATGCAGCGACGCGTTACGTAATCTTGTACAAGAGTTCACCATGACTTTCGCGCTTATGCGTGTGTTTGAGAGATTCTGATTTGCGAGAGAGGATTGTAATGCGGAGCATATTTAAAAAATGAGAACTTGCTACTTGTGAGATGTATTCTACTAGGAGATTTATTAATTTTTATTTGATACATAATCGAGAAGTATTATATGAGTGTATGTCATGCGAAAAGGACTCAAAGTCTTTTTTCTTCCTCACTTTAACTTTATAATTTATATTTATTTTTAATACTGTAAAAAGTTTAATGCCAGAATTATTCCCAGATTTCTACTGCGACCTCAAAACTCTGATCAAAATACGCCTGATTTCCTGTTTCCCTCAACGCTCTATTCTGAATTACAGGAACGTGTAATTTCAAACGCTTTACAAATGAATCTGCATAGAGGAAAGTCAAGGTGAAGACGACCCTGCAGACCATGATTACAGGAACCAAATGACGGGATACTCGAAGCTACGTGATTCAGGAAACAATGGCAAGAGCGATCAGTGACGATGCCAAATCGCGATGATAGCACGATTTCCGTTTATCGACGCCGTGCCGTGGAAACAGGTCGGCTTTCGTCGCGGGTGGAAAGTACACGTTCGAGAGAAGAGCGGATGGTTGAAGAGAAGTGGGAGGAGAACGGGACGACAGAGGAACCGATCTCGAAGAGAGCGACGGAGAGACCAGATCGTAGCCTGGAGCTGTAGCTCGTTCTGGTGAAAGCTTGTGCGCTTCGGCGTTATGCCAGAAACTGTTCTCTCTGTCGGAACGTACAGCTGATTTGTTTAAAATTCTCTTTACGGAGTCTTCAGCGAATGTCTCTACGCTTTCATTGTAACGATACGTGATGTGGACCTGAGATTGCCATGGCATTCTATTGACACTTCTAGTCTAGTTTGATACTTTTATGAGAGGTAGATTTATATCTCCGATTTTGCATTAATATTTAATTTCTTATCTTGATACAAATGTCTGCTTCATACAACATCTTTTACCAACATTTAATTATTTTTTCACTTTGTTAGAAATGATATGTTAAAAAATTATATATAATAATGTATGTATAATAAATTATATATAATATTAATTTAAAATTATATATAATAAATAAGTAGAATTATATAATATTATATATAATAATGTAATAAAACTTCTTTTTTATTGTTATATTCAATATATTGTGATGTACATGTAAATCAATTATTTAATAAAATTGGAATGGTTTTTTTAACTTTTATGTTTTAGAGTGCATTATTGTAATAATGAGAATATTATTAATTAGAACTATATACGAGCTATGATTATGGTATAAAATAAAAACTATATACAGGGTGTCCGGTAACTCACGACTCAACGCTCGTGAGTGGATAAAGAGGACTGAACTGAGTGGAAAAGTCCTATACCATTTTGCAATTTTCACAATAGTTAACGAGTTATTAATTATTAAAAATCGCTATATTAGTCCGGCCTACCGCCGAATGCAAGTGCGCGGCGAGATGCGACCGCCAAGCGATCAAAGTTGCTAGGCGCGAGAAGTTGTTTATTACAAATGGTATGCCTAGCCATTGCCACTGCGACTGCGATCGCTAGGCACTCGATCGCTAGGCGGTCGCATCAGGTCGCATCTCGCCGCGCGCTTGCATTCGGCGGTAGGCCGGACGAATAGCACGATTTTTAATAATTAATAACTTGTTAACTATTGTGAAAATTGCAAAATGGTATAGGACTTTTCCACTCAGTTCAGTCCGCTTTATCCACTCACGAGCGTTGAGTCGTGAGTTACCGGACACCCTGTATACACAGGTGAAAAATTTGTGTTAAATTTAACAGATATCACATGTCCCAAACGGTCCACATAAATTTTTGTGTTACTTTAACATAATATAGATATGTTAAATGGTGACACTAATATTATGTTAATATTTTAACCCAAAATGAATGCAAACTGCGAAGTAATTTGAAATAAATTTTATGTAAAATCAACATATTTTTAATGATAAAATTAACTCGAAAAAAAAGTTATTTTTACATACATCTTTACTCTCAACATAGTTTTCTGTAAAGTTTAACAGATAAAACTTGTCACTAATAATACGGAACATATCTATCGTGTAAAATTAAAAATAGGTGCACAATGTGTAATTTTTACACTTTTTTTAGTTGTTTTAAAAATTTAACACTTGAGTTGAATTAACACAACAGCAACATGTTAAATTAACACATGAATGTGTTAAATATTTAACACAAAAATGTTAACCGGCATATTTTTTAACAAGAAAACACAAATTTTCCAACTGTGCATACATATTAGCACAATAGAAATGTCTAAATTATTCACTATACCAATTTATCCAAAATATTTGTAGGATGATAAATTGTATTATAGAATGCAAAATCTGCATTATCAATCGAATGATTTTGCAAAGAAAATCTACATCGTACAGTCATCTAATGGAGTTGTCTGAACTAAAACAACTCGTCTCTTTTACCTGTATGGCAGTGGTATTAAAGACTTATCAGCTGCTGGTCACTAGTTAGAGAATTCCTTTGGGAATTCCTCTTCAGTATTACACATGCAACTGTGAGATGGCGACTCTATATCGATTCCCATGTCGACCATAAAGTTTTCGATATTAAACATAAAAATCAATTAAACCGCCGTCACGAAACGCGAGATGCACAGCATAACCAAGGCTATGCTCTTAATCGCTCGACGATCTCAATTATATACATATATTCTTGAGTATAAATATCCAATTAAATGAAACGCACACTCGTAAAATCAAACAGCCGATCGCGGCGGTACTTTATGGGAAAACCAGTTCGATAGCCGCCAAAGCATAATTCGAGGCGATAAGCTCGCTAACTCAGCTAACGGTTCGAAAAACGGCGCTTTTTGACGACCCGCGCTCGCACCGCGGAATCTCACGAATATATCTCGTCGAAGGATTATTCCTCGCGATCGTAACGCGCCAACGCACCATCCAGCTCGGGACCTTTTACGATCGGTCGACACGTTGCCTCTCATTAAGGCATAATTTATTCGAGAGAAACAGAGGGACAAGCGACACGGAGGCTGTGCCACCCGCGGGCTTTGATGGTTCGCGGCTTCGCGCTCGCCCGCTCGCTCGCGCCGAGAGCTCGCTCGCGGCTCGTGGGAGAGGATCGTGGGGGGAAAGAATTCATAAGATTCCGGAGATCGTCGGCGAGATAAGAGGCCGCACTGACGGAAATCCATGGGACGCGGTAATCCGACTTGACGTTCGTTATATCCCGCCCCGCTGCCCCTCGCGGCGACCGTTTACTCCGTCCTCGCGATTCCTACTGAGCGGCTCTCGGTACTCGCATCACACTCATCCAATTAATAATCTTTTAATTCCCCGCCGGTCCTACCGAATGCTTCTGTCATACGGGGGATTCGGTAAATCGTCGCGTTACCGCGCTCTATGGGGTACACGTATACGCGAGCTGGATCCTAACGATCGCTAGCGAGCGGCAACTTGTGCGTCCTCTGAACGGGGCGTTTATGCGTCTCTCCGGATTCTTCTCTTTGGTTTTAATTACTTGTATATCAATCAATGTATCTTTTATAGGTATTGTATATAATTTGATATTATATTTTAATCGATTTAATCGAATTAACTAAACGTGAGTTTATTCTGGACGACTAATAGCGATTAATAATATGTAATATCTTTCTATCATGTCTAGTAATATTTTTCCTGTGAATATATTATCAATTTTTGCGAATGCGTTTATTTTGATAACCATCATATTAACCACCAAAAATACAAAAACGCAATCCTAGTCTAGACATAATTCTCACGCGTATTACACGGATATAATATTGTCCACCGAGCATGTATAATTCATAAGTCTCGCAGGTTGATGTTAAAATCCAAAACTACGATCCAGAATGTTAGATCGGTATGACACCATTGCATAAGGCTTTCTGTGGCAACCATGGTTGACACAGATTACGACACGGATTACTGAAAGGTTTTTTACGCTCGTAAAATCGCGCTGCGCGTTCTAACGATCACGCTTCAGAAGCGCAGCGCAAGTACGCAGACGGAATTCAACGTGCACACTCGCATCGCGTACGTATTACGAACCAAGCGTCCCCATTATCTTCGGGTACGACGATGAAGAGGAAGAAGCCGCCTCTGGCGGTTCTCACCGGACGACGAGGAAGAGAAGACAACGGTAAGCTGGGCTATACGACGGCATGTACACACTTCGGGAACAGTTATACCAGCGCACGTACCAACGACCCTTATTTATGCCGTCGCCGCAACCATCATCGACGGGGGCCCTCCGCACCGACCGCTCCTCGCCCTTTTTCTCGCCCCCTGCCCGCGCCTTCGCCTGTTCTCACCGCGCATTATCGGGTGGCAGCGTGCTTTTACGGTCGACGTATATCAATGGTCGGCCGAAAGGAAGATCCATGGAACGGCGAATGTTGGCGGGTAGGGCCCGCACGAGGTGGCGTACGGGCCCCCGTGACAATGGCCCGGGACATAAAAACTTGCGTAAAGCTGTCCCACTTATGGGAAGCCCATGGCGGCCAACCGCTCGTGCTGAATGGGACGCGGTAACCTTTTATTTATCGACGGCTTAAACGACGATCCTTCGCGATGAAATTGAAGACATTGCCTCGAGGACGCAGAATGTCTTTCGAACCGCGACTGGAAACCGCCGACCGTCGAAACGGCCGATTCAATTACGCGATTTAATGACGCGTTTGATCCTCTCTTGTGCAGCTGTCTATCGCGTTTGCCATTATTGTTGCGCCCTTTTTAATTACACGCTCAATTACGCTAGGAATTCGCGCGAATTCTGCGCGATTCTGTGGCGCAGAATTTCGTCCTGAGGAGAGTCGCGAGATGCGGGACGAATGATAGCTTTATAACTTAACTTGAGCTTGAAATCACTTAATGTGTTCGGAAGTCTGATAGACGGTGCCAATTTTATAGAAAATTTCTCTCTCTCTCTCTCATTCTCTCGCAAAAAGATAATTATTCTAGCAAGTGTAATCGCAGCAAAATGCACACGTTCATATTTGTATCATCAACAATTGTGAACCTCATAATTATATAAATCGAAACTTATAATTAATTATAATAAATTAACTTATTCATTAATTAACGGTTTAACTTTGTCATAATGAGACATCAAGGCGGCTGCTCCCCTTTCGTTCCTTGCAAGTTCATGGTGGAGGACGCTGTTAACTCGATGTATCTTCATCCCGAACCCGTGTCCTAATCGCGGTAATGACTAACGCCGTGTATGCCGGTGTATTACTAAATCACGCGGCATTATGACGCGTAATTCACCGTAATATTTATGGTGCGCGCGACATGATCCGTATAATGCTGCGTTACACACGATGTAGACCATGTCGTGTGGATCGGCTCGCCAACATAGATCCGGTGCGGCTGATGAGCGGCCTCGGTCCCCCGCTTTAAAAGCGGACTAAAGGGTGGGTGTGGACGTCATGGACGATCTTCGAGGCGCACCGCGCCTATCTCGGAGGGCCCACCTTTTCCAGGAGGACCGCAGCCCTGGGCCCCAAATTCCTGCTCGACTATTACACGTCGAAGAAAAGGCAGAGAGAGAGCGAGAGGGAGAAAAAAGGAGACTCGGGCTCCGCACACACGAGCGCGTCTCTCCATTAGAATTACAAATATACGTGCCACACGGCACGCGCCCTGGGCGCTGAACTTGGTCGTAGCTTAATGCCAGGCATTTCGCGAGAAATTCATCACAGGCCCCGCGGGTCCCGAAGCGAGCTGCAGTCTTCCCTTTACGGCCTTTACGTTCCCTTTGCAGCGAGAGCGGTGTTGCGCTCTCGGGGACCGAGAGCGAGCGGAGTCGCCAGACGCCAGATGTCGGAGCCCGTTTTCGCGCTTTTTGCAAATTAGAGAGCGTTTCGCCGAGGCCGTCGATGTCTTCGTCGTCTTCGTCGCGAAACGCTGCTGCACGGATGCATCGAGGAAGATCGCGCCAACTAATCCTCGACGCGCACGCTAATCTCTCTCTCATTCTCTCTCTCTCTCTCTCTCTCTCTCTCTCTCTCTCTCTCTCTTCCTCCTTTTTCATCGTCCATGAGCCGGGAACTAGCTGGGAACTACCGTTCGTAAATGTATAAATGCGCGTAATTGCTTCTATTAAGACCTGAGATGATTGCGCGATTAATTCCGGTGAAATTACAGGGTTTGACAGGAATGGGCGTGTATGTGTGTGTGTGTGAACTAAAATCGACAATTCATGTGCGGCAACCTGATAATTACGACTGCGAAACACGCGGCGTCTATTAGCAGAGTTTCAGAAAACGCGTAACGGTACTCCGTATATGTTGAATCTACCCGCGATGCGTCCAAGATCTCATAGGTCTGAAAACGTGCCTTGGCGCAGAGGAGGATCACACTCAGAAAATACACTGACGGATGGCTTCAGGACCACGACATAATCGACATAACTTTCCTCACGCACACCGGATCAAGTTATTTTTACTGCGCTTTGACTCCGTCTTTAAGAGGCTCTTAAAGGGGCGCTGTTGGAAGTAAGGATAGACGATGATCGGAAGCAGATCGTCGTGTCACGATCCGTGGACACGGCAGCACGTAATCACACGCGCGTAATCGCGCGGCGGCGTATCTCCGGTTGCATTACACTTTCGAATTTGTGTACTTTCCCATAGTCGAGGGTAAGAACAGGCGCGGTGAAAGGAACGGGACAACGCTCTTCACGCATGAACTCCGCTCTGTTCGAAGTATCGCACGCCGAAATCAGCAAATAACAACGTCGCGTTGTCGGCTCACGATGCCGATGCGATCGATCTCCGCCGCCGATTACGGGAGCTCGACGGGTTGCACTCGAGCGTTTTTACAATCGAAGGGGGCAAATAGGCGGTAGGAGGGTGGAAAGGGGGAAATACGAAATTCCTGGACGGTCCGTCCAGATCGGCCAACTAAGATGGCTCGCGCGATTCCTTGCGGGAGCTGCTGGCAGCGGAGAGTCCGCTATCATTCCTACGACGGCGACGATAAGGCCCCTATTTGCGGTTCCCACGCCTGCCCATGCACGGCCCACGTGTACATACGTGGATTTTTCGACGCTCTTTCGCGCTATCGTCCGCGCCAGCGACTTATCGCGATAGCCGACGCTGGCGCACACGAGACGCCAGTTTGCGTCAACGGGGACGATCGCAGATTCCCCTTCATCGTGTCTTGCTTGGCCGAGGCAGTGGCTCTCAGTGTATAGAAAAAATAAGCAGCAACCATTAGCATTTGTTAGCGTTTATTCCGAAAAAAATCCTTTCGAGAAATCTCGTATTTAAATGGAAGAAAAAGAGGGAAAAAATTGTTACGTATTAACGGTAGAATCATACAGTAGTCGTAAATGTGAGTTATATATAATTGTAAGAATGAAATTTGCAAGTCATATTCAATTTTATATAATAGATATCAATAGCTGCGATTGCTGCACGAACGAGCTGCATAGCTCTTGACTGGTGTAACGAAATTTGAATAGAGCTACAATTGCGTCCGTAATAAAACGGAGCCGCGAAGTAAACTCGGGTAGGTAGTGGCAACAAGATAAAAATGAGAACTGTAACATGCAGAGAGGAATAGCAAAATGATTGCGCGCCCGAGAATAGCGTGAAATTCAATCCATTACGGATTTAATCGCGCGCGAACGATCGATAAGCACGAGGAACGCTGCATGTTTATTCCTTTATCGTGGTATTAGGAAACAGCCGTGTAGAAGCGGTCGCGCTACGACATTTCGCTAATAAGTCAATACACGTGCCGATGCACACGACCAGTTCTCAATTATCGCGCTTATTACCGGAGCAACAGCACGCGCTTCCCTCGCGCTCGCTCCGTCTCGCTGTCCAATTATGGGGCTTTCCTTATGGGGCCGCGTGCCGGCGATCGGCGGCGTCGCCTTTTCTCCAACAAGTCCCAAAAGACGCGCGTGCGACCGGGAGATTCGTGCCGCGGATCAGCGTCAAAAAAATGAGGGAGCATAATTAAGACGAGATGCGTCTGCCCCTTACTCTCCCGTTCCTCCCCTCCTCAGGGTTCTCCGATAAGACCGTGATAAGATTTACGACTTTTTAATAATGTTTCGGCCAAGTTGCCGAACGCGCCCCAATGTCGCCCCGTATGAATCAACCTTGACGACGATGGTGCGCCCCGAGCCGGTTGCCTCTCTCGGAACGATCGCTGGACGAGCAAAAGGAACACGCGAATGCGACTAAGACTTAATTAGTCGGGCAGAGGCTGGTCCGAGGTATCCCACGTCGTTACGACAAAATCATTTGTGGGCGCGCTGCTCTTCGATTCTCGCTCTATCTTTCTTTCTCTCTCCCCCCTCTCCCTCTCTCTTTCTCTCCCTTTCTGTCTTTCCTGCTCTCTCGTTCTCTTGCAGTCTTTCCAGATCCTCTCCCCTTTCTCTCTCTCTCTCTCTTTCTCTCTCTCTCTCTCTCTGTCTCCCCCTCATCTCTCTGAGGGCGTACGATTGGGCCCAACGCGACGATTTAATTACCGGTGTCTTACGTTCCCTGTCCCTCCGCTCGCCGACGCTCGCTCTCGATAATTAATCGGCCGCTTAATTGATTAATCGGTTAATGGCCAGCCACAATCGGACGTACGTAGGTCCCGCAGATAAATCGTGCAAGCGATGCTGCGGGCTGTCGCGAGATCTTGGGTCCGGATCTTTTTTTCGAGTAACGATGCGACAGGAACACGAGCCCGCTGTCCGGCGAAGCTCATCGTAAAGTATCGGCAAACGCGTTAAGACTCTATTTCAATTATGACGGGGCCGATGGACATTTTGGTCGTGAATCTAGGTGAATCGATAAAGAGTGCACAATATTATAAAATATTTATGAAGTAGAGGCGAATAATACCGTCTTTATATATTTGTTATTCGCAGTCAACAAATATAGAATGTCTTTAAGAATAATATCGCTCATTTGCTACAACAATGACATAACTCAAAACTTGTGATTTTTCAGGAGCACGATTTAAAGTTTTGAATCGTTATAACTGTCTACGAGAATTTTAAAATACCGTATTGGCATGATTGAATAAAGTAACGTAACATAGTAGAAAGAAAAAAGTATTATAATGGATTTAATCGGTACTGTGGATTCTCTTATAATCCGAAAACCACCCCTCTTTAGACTTATGACATTCTTGTTACCAAAATAGCTTTTAAAATACAACATAAGTAAAAATGTGATGTTCTTGTTAGGAAAAAAAGCATGTTTGGCAATTATTATTTCAAATCTTGAAGTTATGTCACTATTGTCAATTTTCACCAATCTGAGTACAATGAAGATTTTGGAATAAAAATTCAAAAATAATATTTTTATTATTCACTTACAAACATAAATATAAATATAAATTATAAATCTAAATCTAAATGCTTTTAAAAGTATAACTATAAATAAAAAACTACTTTTATAGTTTCAGTATGGTTTTTATACATTGTTTGGGTCTACAAACACAAATATTCGTAAAAAGCTTTATAATATTTAGGTATGTGATTTTTATGAAGTAAGTCTAGAAGATCTTTCTTCTTTTGTGAGAGTCCTGGCTTAGAAGAAAATGCTGGGATCAATGTAATACTGGTACCATCATCTTTCTTCTTTCTCTTGATAATGGTTGCCTCCTTAAAATCCTCACTGTACGAATATTTATAAAAAATCGATGTTGGTGATTCTCGTATCACTTTTAGAATATGCACTTGGGACAATTTCAATGCCGTCATATTCAGGGGACCTATGTTACTGGCCAGAGTCTTTATGTCATAGAAATCCTCATAGCAGAGCTCGTTGACTTGAAATGGCTGTCCTGTTTTTCTCGCAGATCGAATGGCGGAAATAAAGGATTCTGGTGTATACATTGGCCCACTTTTGAGAAGACGTTTTACCTGCCTCTCTATTAACGAATGAGCTGAATCTCCTTCATTCTGTGTATGTCCTTTGATTAGAAATTTATGGGTGATTGATTTTATTCCCAGGTAGCGTATGGCATATAAGTAGAGAGCAATCATGAACTTATTTTTTTGCTGCCCAGCGCAATTGTCGGAATAAAAGATGATTTCTACATCATGTTTTGAGATAGATATCTTTCTCAAATATTGCAATATGCACGTACCCAACTCATTTACACCACGGTGACCATTCGCCTCGTCCCATACAAAGCAATCGCATGTATTGGTTTTTAAATCATAGATGGTAAAGTTAAAAACATTTAACTTAGACTTATAGTAGAATACCGACACATTCCCTTTGGGTAATTGCATGACTGCCTGTAGATCGTAAACAGCCACTACTACATCGGATTTTTCCTTATCTGCTTTTTTCTCTGCTCTTGATAATTCCTTTTCAACAAGATGGCGATCATAATTATCTTTCAAGTGCTCTTTTTCCTTGTCTTCTGCATTATTAAAAGTCGTGCAGGTATCACACAAATCTTTTTTTGGAACGAAAAAGGAAATATTATATTCTTCTGTGAATACTCTATAAAATAAGACATAATTAGCAAATGGTACATTTTTCTCTTTATACTTGGCCACATAATCCTTGTGAATGTCTGCAATAGATTTGCTTCCATCAATGAAGAGTTTCGATGTATTCGCGCGTATGTAGTGACTTTCTATCTTTGGGATAGAATCAATATGCTGTTTAATTCCTTCCCTTACACTCGGATCTACAGTCTTCTGTTTACCATATCTTCCTCTTTGATCAGATTCCAGTAAAACATTCGCAACCTTATTTTTTTTGTCCAACACGGTACGAATCGGGCCGTCATTTATGTCTAAGGTATTCTTGAAGAACAATTTACATACTCGAACTTGCTGATTATTATGATGGAAATAGAAGGCATTATTATTTTGTCGTTGGCTTCTGGTACCTCCAATACGAATGTAGCGATATTTCGGCTGAATAACCTGCATAGAATTCGCAATAAACAATCTCTGTTTTTCAATATCGCCTAAGTTCCAATATGTAAAAAATAGCTGCTTTCTTTCCTCTTCGGTAAATTTTGTGGAACACTGTAGTTTGCACTTTTCTCCACATACAGATTTCATTTTCCTTTCACTTCGCATTTTTTTGTTTTCTGTGTGCGATTCGTAGGCCTTTCCACTATTCCTGTAGTTCTTCAATAAATTTCTTTTCCATTTTTCTATATTCTTTTTGCGTTTGATACTTGTTTTGTGGGGACTTGTTAAAATGGAAATATCCTGCAGAACTAAGAGTAAACTGTTAGTATTCAGGGATTAATAGTTAGGGAGTAAGTCCAAAGGTGGACAATTGCGGTAAATCGCGGTAATACCTGTAGTTGTTTCAGTGTCATGAATTTGAACGTCTGAATTTTCTTTGTCACTGTCACTGTTATCCCGTGGTACGTATGTCTCGTCATTAATTATATCGTCACAATCTTCAGAGGATGACGAACCACTGCAAGTAGAACAAGTAGACGAACTAGAACTTGAATTCCTACTTGACTGACTACATCTTGCAATAGTATTACGAGACTGGCTGGGACCTGCTGTATTCCCTGAAAAATGGAAAGAAGCATAATAATACTTCATGTATTTTCAATCATCATTGTGCTATAAAATGGATACTATAAACTCTTCCTAGGATTTAAAATAGGGCCATTATTATGGCTACTTATAAAAAGTGTAATTTACATACAGCATTCTTCTAAAGACTGATCAAAAGAAGTAGCGTTTATAGAAGGTTCGTTATCGACAACAAGTTCATTGTCAAGAGGAAGTTCATCCGCAGATTTATCTTCAACACATTTGTTTTCAACAGGAACTTCATTCTTTTCTGATAGTAATTCTGTAGCCATTTCAACCATTATTTTCCCACGACAGGACATAATTATAGTACGCTAAAATAAAAGTAATATTGAAAATGAACTGTATTAATGACATGGGAAAACTTATAATATTGTCACATTTCAATATTTGGTTTTAGGTACAAGATAGGTTAGTAACAAAACCGACATAAGTGTAAATAACGAAAGCTAAATCATGAAAGTGGGAAAAATATGTTCAGCAAGACTGTCATAAGGACTCATAGTTTCAAATTGATGATTCAGAATAGACACAATGTGTTTTGTAATAACGACATAATAAGAAATACTACAGTTACAAGGAGGATTGTTTGCTGCAAGAACGTCATATTTAGAAATAATACTAATGTGAACCATGTAGATTATTTCATTAATACAGTCATAAGTTAAACTGATACATTTCTGATGACAAAAAAGAAGATAGCAAGTAGTCTTACCTTTACAGCAATAGCGTTA
Source organism: Ooceraea biroi (assembly GCF_003672135.1). NCBI lineage: Eukaryota > Metazoa > Arthropoda > Insecta > Hymenoptera > Formicidae > Ooceraea > Ooceraea biroi. Next base: position 9,746,413 of record NC_039506.1, read on the forward strand.
TAACACCAAATAAGTCACTCTATTTGCAACTGTGATGATGTTGTCATTACAGCGACGAAATACCAACTGAGATAAGACAGTGTTGCAACTTACATTGTTCACTAAATGTTAAGGTATAATAGCGACATAACTGCTCTCTAGCGGTGAGGTTTTGGTACTAAAGCTTTGTCGTTTTAACTCTAAATAGTACATTGTACAACCCTTCTCCCTGTAGTAATAACTCAAAAAGGCCGATTTTTGAGATATGTCATTGTTGTAGCAAATGAGCGATATATAAGTATAATCTATAAGAAGAATTATGTTACATGAAAAGAATTTTAACAATTAGTATAGTATTAAGTTATACATATATAAAATCAATTTAATAAAGTGATAAAAATAAAATTATTTTATTTTTGGTAAAAGAAGAGCAAACGTTGTATACAAGAAAATTGTCTGCGATTGATCGAAATAATTGATATAATCGAATAATTATTAAATCAAACAAAAACGTAAAATTAGAAGAAAGTAATGACTTTTCAGGAAGAAGATTTCATTAATCATACATAATCATTGTCTCTCATCCTTGAATAAAGACTTCAAATCGTTTCACACAAACTTTGTGTAATTCACATCAATAGCGAGAGAAATTAGCAAGCAGAGAAATATAATTCCGTCTACGGAATCCTGCAATAATATCAACTTGGTACCGCGAACTCTTGATCGTGGCACGCCGACGAACCGACGCCAAGCTGAATAAGACGTGGCATTGGCATCGGGGATTTTTCGCAGCGGCGTCCCACGTAATTACAACGGCAAAACTTTCGGACACCAATAATTATCGGATTGTTCGAGTCTGTCGGCTGCACGCCCTGTGCGGTCAGGACATGCATCTCGTCCTGGCGTGACTTCGGCCGAGGGAGATCCGATCCCGTGGTTTATGCAGAGTTCTCGATTCAAGAGTTTGATTACATCGCGGACCCTTCGGCTCCCACAGCCGGAACTAGTTTAGCAGTTGGTTTACATCGACATCGTAGGATGCACCAAGTCAGGTATGTACGTCCGCCGCGAGGTGCCCCGAGAAGCGTCGAGACTCTCGTGCAATAACGAGCCGCGTCGCGAGTCCGATTTATCGTGCGCTACTCGCGTGCAAAAGTCAGATTTCCTGTTAATTGTAGCAATAATTAAACCGCGCGATAGTACGTGGTGCGCTACGACGACGGTGACACATGCTATATAAGAATGCAAACGCGAACATTGCGCGAATGAACGATCGCAGCTGCGATGTCGTTTGTCCTGTATTTACTGCCTGCAAGCAACATCCGCGAAGACAATATTTCGTCATATTTATGTAAAACGTTTAATCACGTATATATCTTAACTTACCGTAATTAAATCTTTGCAATATTTATGTAATTTTTATAATTGCTACATGTACGAATTTGTATGATTGTAAAAACATGATTTAATTTGTGCTTTATAATATTTTACTAATTAATGAATAAAACTAGATTTTCTGCATTAATGTTTTTAATATTAATCATTTTTATTACCATTTGCACCTGAAAAAAGTTTTTTAAAATATAAATCATTCTTTACTAATTTCAGGAATTTTCAAGAAATAAATTAATTATATAAAAAATATATATATATAAAGAAATGTATTTATATATTTAATATACTAATATAAAATTAATGCATATACACAGTTACTAGAATTTTATTTATTTATTAATTTAAAAAGGGAATGCTCAGCACACACATCGCACATATTTGATCTGATGTATTATAATAATTTAAAAATTTTTAGATTACTCGTCGGTGGTGTAAAAGTAGAAATCTCGTTCGAGCAAAGTTACGATAATATATTCGTGGTAATCTAAACTCCATTCCTGTGCTATATGGAGCGCAACTCTTTCCGATGGAAAAAATAATCGGAAATCTCCCCCATGTCAGGACGAAATCCCCGGGCGAATTCCGACTAGCGCCGCGGTAACGAAGTGGAGGACGTAACGAACATCTGAACTAATCTCATTTCCGGGAAGGTTCTGGTTACGACGGTATCGATCATGACGGTATTCCTTGTTCCGCGTAGGAATTAGTTTCTGAAACAATTCGCAAACGTGGCACGTGCTGATCACTGCCTCAATAGAATGTCGCAACTTTTACGGTTTTACATTCGACAATTATTGCGCAAATAATTGTTAATTACATATATAATTATTTAATAAATACTAATAATATTAGATCATTCACATGTCGTTCAAGTATATAAATTAGATAGAAAATATAAAGCAGAAAGTACTAAAATATAAATATATTTTTTAAATTAAGTAAATTAAGTGTTAACATTTAAATAAAATAATACAATAAAATTTTCTATTATTATTATTATTATATTTTAAATCTTGGTTATTTCTGCTTTGTAGTTTAATGCATTATTGTACCATCAGCCGTACATACACGCGTTCTTGCATTGTTTAAATCGCCGACGTCATAATAAATCCGAGGTTTCGTCAACTGCAGGTCAACCTGAGCTTTTGATCTAGATGAACCTCGTGGGGGAGATCTTGTCTCGCGTAGCATTTCCAGTTTCTTTCCCGAATTCCTAGATCCTAGCCAGTACTAGATCGCGGACGTGACGTAAGGACAGTATCAGATAAAAGAGACTTCCTTTGAAATACTGTAAGGAACACAAGGCCTGTAATTCCATCAGTTTTCTGAAATTTATCTTATAAAAAAAATAAAAACTTGTGAAGAGTGATTCGTGTGCGAAAAGGTCAGGTCAAGTATATTTGCTATTTGTGCTCGTATTATTCTTATATCTTTCTAGCAGGATACATAAAATAATCAAATATCACGAGGAAAAAATAGATTCCAGTAGATTGAACTAATTTTTAATCACTTGAATACACTGATATTTTTATACCTCTCGCGCGCGCAAATAAATGTATACATATTGTATGTCGACATGCTTTCAACATTACGCCATTGCACATCCGAGATAAATTTACGAAGAAATAAAATACGTTCTTCTCCGGCAAGCTAAATCGACGTCATTTCTGATCGCAGATCTGTATGCAGTCTCTTCGGATGATCCAATTTGGAAGCTCGAAGAAACACGTAGCGTGAGGGACCTCCGAGCGAGCGTTGTATTAGGCGGTCGATAACTCGCTTCGTAATCAGCGCACGATCGGACGTCGTAAAAATATAATTTACCGGAGCGAGAAAAGGGACGAGAGCGCGCAGATGCACGATGCATATGCACGAGCGAGAAAAGGCCCTTATGGGATCCGCCGATGGGCGCGCGATGGAAGGCGAGGAGCGAAACGCAACGGAGCAAGCGGAACGAGCCGCGCAACGATGGATGCGCGGAATTTATTACGACAGTTTAAGCATATAGGTAATTATTTACGTTTATTGTTCGATTCTGATGTTTATGGTTTATGTAAATTATACGCCGTAATGGGGTGCCTAACCGTTGCTCCTTCCTATATTTCGCCGCGAAAGCTCATCTCTCCACTCGGCGGAGAGCTTAAGATCGTTCCGCGATATCATCACGGATCCAAGTCGTGCGTGATCGGCCAACGATCAACAGCGTATCATCCATTAATCATGTAAAACGATTTTTAATTTTTAATTCGTGCGTAATTTTGAAAATAACTGTCACAGCGTAATGATTCTTAATAATATATTCATAGTGATTAATTTATGGCGAACTATAATGCATGAACGTTTATGTGTCTGCGAGTATGTATGATTAAATTAATTTTCTGTATCATATCTTTCATGTAAATTTATTTTTTATATTATGTAAAACTCTATTATCCTAAATCACTAAATTATTTCTATAGAATTAAACATCGCGATAAGACGGTATAACGATATATCAACGTGACAGACATTTAATATAATTTTAATATAATTTTAAAATAGAAGAAATGAATTTTTCTTTTTGCAACGTGTCGTGCAATATGAGGAAAACAGAGAGAGAAGAATAGTAAAAGAAAGAAATTTCTTCATATTTAATACGTATCTCGATAAAATGACAATGTGCAACGTCTGTAGAATAACTGTAATCGGTGCAGACACCAAGATTCATCGAGGAGATAGTTATTTAAGTTATCTCAAGTTGAATGAATGTGATAATTAAAAAACGACACGCATTCGCGAAAATCAATTAAACTAACAAGCACCGCAAATCCGGAGTGACCATAAAATGATTGTAATCGATAATGCGTCAAACTTAATTATAGATCGAGCGCCATCGGGAACGCCAAAATGAGATTAAGCCAGAACTCGGCCATTCGTGATGTCTTTCACCAATCCAATCTCCGATTCTCCGATTCCCGCTGCCGTTTTAATATCCGAACGTACGCGCTTCCTCGCGATGTTACTCCTGATGAACGTAATACGTGGTCACTTTCGTACTCGGCCGGTTCACCATAATCCTTCGCGACTGGTATCCGAAGGCAGGATCAGCAAGCAACGATGCGACGATGACGACGACAAAGACGACGATGACAACGGTGGTAGTGGAACCGGTGGTTGCCGACATCCAGCGAGCTTTTAACGTCGCGTTTGCAAATTGAAACATAAAATCAGGGTTGTAACGGGCACCGCTGATTGTTCGTTACTACCGCTGCCTACGCACACGAGCGTGTGTGCGAGTCCGTTTATAAATGCGTATCTACGTACGTGTATGTGTGTTACGTGTACGCGTGCGTGTGGCGGTGATGCGAACACCGCATGAATGTCGCATGAACACACGTGTGAGTACAACCAAGCCGACCGGCGGAGGTTAACTACCACAGGACGTTGCATATAAAAGGCCGTTCCGATATTTCATCGGGCGGTATGCGGTAGAGCCATCGGGGAGCGTGTGTATCGAGGGCGAATCGATTTCTCGTGAGCGAGCCGATCGTTCGGCGAGAGCGCGGGCCCGCTCGCGCGTCCGCTCCGTCCGATCTCCATTCTAGATCTTCATTCGCAATTTCGACTCGAGGTATTCCGGCTATTTATTATCTTGCCGTCCGCATCTGCTGCCGGGCCGCGAGGATCCACTGCCTATTGCGTTTTTAATTAATCCATAGGCATACGGTGTATCGCGCGTGGACGATCTCGTGGACGGTTCTCCAGTAACCATGACATCCTCGGGGGTTTTCAACTTTGTCGATCCCGCTCCTGCTTCACGAGCTGTCTTCACAGTACGCTTCTAGCGTACTGCTCGCAATAAATTGGCGCGGCTCATTAATCTCGGGACGTCTGACAATTTCATAGAAATACACAACATAAAAGATGCGCGTTGGAACAAACATCGAAACTCTCATATGTATATATTAATTAATTTTAAAAGATAAGGGAAGTGGCTTTTATATTTTCGAGTAATGTTCGGTTAGTAATTTACGTTTATTTATAATGAATTATTTTAATAATGCATTATCTCTTTATTTCGTTCTCTTTCTCTCTAGCTCTCTCTTCGTCTTCTTCGTCCACACTGATACAAGAAAGATCTAAGGGATACCGCACGACCCATCTGACATCAAGCAAACATTCAAGAGGCACCAAGTTACTCTCCACAAATTATGTGCGGCATTATCCATCAGGAATGTGAGAAGAACCTGATCGCTGAACAATGTTGCACCGCGAACGCAGCCGATGTATGTCGCCGGTAATTACGCGAAATGGATTCGGTATCTCGATGTCCTCCCAGCTCGAGGTCTCGACCAATCGCTTGTTTCTCCCTCTAACAAATGTCCATTACGGTCATCCCCGTCGACTCGTTCAGCTTCTCGTGCTCGCGCGTAGCCGGTTGACATGCTCGGGGGTGGCGAGGGCCGGAAAGAACGCCGCCGCTCTCGTAGCGGTATTAGTCGCTTGGTGAGAAGAGGAAAGGGACCGCGGGGGCCCGACTGGAACGCTTTCCGAGGCACAGAGGGCCCCCGCCGGGTTACTAATTGCAATCGCGGTTAACAATCTGGCAAGGCAACGGGCCCACGGATGTATCGGCGAAAGGAGCCTGCGTCGGAAAGGAAAGCGCTCTTCTGCCGCGCCGACTGAGGATTAAGCCGCGTGCACAGTGTGATTGCTGAGAAGCGGAGGAACATCTGTCCGTATGACGATTGCAGCTTGTGCTTTTATGCAATGAAATTGAAAAAAAAGAGAATCCTCTCGTGCGAGGTGCAATAATGCAACGCGTTGTGGTACTCAAGTTTTAATATATTCATACTTTTAATGGAAACATGTTTAATTATTATTTAAGTACTTTATTTAAATATTATTTTATACTCGCGTTCTAGCGTGGAAGTAGACAAAGAGATAAGATGTCTCTCGATATACAAGATATTTCTTTCGTACGATGGCTACTCTAATTGTAAAATCAATCATTATGTAAAATGCAAAACTTCAGTCTGTCTGCTTTTGAAACTTGTGATTATTTTATGTAATCTCTGCGACAAATTCAAATTCGGTATCAATGAATAACTTGCCTGTACAATAAAGATGAATGACCCGACATCCGAGTGACACTTGATGCAACGTTATTGCTGTACGACAATACAACGAAACATGCGCTTTCGGTGACGAACGCACGATGGTTGGAGTCGGCAGCAGATTGGCCGATAGTTCGTGCGGGCTAATGGGTACTCGCGATGGTTACTAATTGGATAGATCGTCGCTTGTCGATATTGCAACCGGCAGCCGGCCCCGAGAGAAAGCGGAGGGCCCAATGGAATCTCTCTATCGGCGGAACTGACGTCGGCTTTTGTAACACCGCGCACCTTGGAAAAACTCGCAGTTGGACGGCGGTTCCCTCGTCCGCAAAGTCGAGGGCGAACCCTTTGCTATCCCGCCGATTTGCCGGGATACGAGCGACTTCCACCAGAAATTCCGACGAGGGAACGATTCGGCTACCGCTCTCGATTTGCCGAACGCGCGATTAATCCTGGTCTCCCCGACGACGCTCGCGTATCTGCTTAACGCTCGCGGAAACGAGACGCGTCCTCATTAACTTTTTGCGCGCGGTGCGCGCCCTTTCTCCTGCAGGGATGCTTGAAATGCTTCTCGGCCGCCTCGAATCGGAATCTTTGTGTCGGTAATAGATATAAATTAAATGAGAGAATGGCATTAAACGTCTCGGCGACGATAAGAAATTTACGAGTAATCGATTCTTGTTTTTTTTTATATAATTTTGATCATTTTATAGTCACTTTTTCTCTTTTTTTCTCTTTAAAATGTTTATATTATAACATTTCAATAATGAAGATTTGTTTAAAGTTATTGTTTTAAATAAGATTGTTTTCCAGGGAAAAACATGCTCTCTTGAAACTTCCTAAAAATTCTTCCTCCTCCCAGATTTTGAAGCAAGGTGTAAAATATGTTTTGTCGGCGGATATATTTCAATGTTCACCCGGCGAAAGAGTTAGCGGGGCCTTTTCAGATAAACGCGTAAAGTATAAGGTTTTACTATAAAGCCGCGCCGAGAGAGAAAGCGATAACGTGTCTTCGATACCAATCTAGCATGACGCATGGTGTCCTCTCGAGGAATTATGTTGGCTGCGAGTATTTACTGCGCGCACAGTAAATCTGAGAAGGTACCTCGAAAGAGGAGATGGTAGCAGGAGTCCGTTTATCAAGCGCACTCGCAGTAATTTCGCAAATCATTTGGAATGTCAAACTGTGAGATCCCGAAGATCTCTCTCCTCCTCTCTCTCCTGATCCGAACGATCCGATCGATCGGATTTGTTACGGAATGAGGGTGCGCGAAGGCATCGATCCATCAGCCAGGTCGCTGATGCCGGGACAGGATAACCGGTAATCACGAGCGATACCAGACGGATATCCCGCGCGAGTAGCTTCCTCGACGTGCGGTAACGTCCTTGCGAGTCTCGGCGAACGGCCTCGGAGGGAACTCTCGCCGGGTTTCCGGGCTGCGAGCGATGCTGCGGCGATGTGTGCCAGACGCTCTCCGCACGCCTAGGAATTCCTGACCCTGCCCACCTTGACTGCCTGCCCACGAAGCACCAGGCGGTGCCTGGAAGCGCGAACTGCCAGGCTCACCGCGCTCGCGCGCGGAAGATAATCGCGGGCGTGAGCACGCGCGCTCACACGCGAAAACTCGCGACCGGTCCCGCATGGGCACGGCTCCGGCTTCCTGGCATCCCTTTGTTGCACCTACCAGCCGACTATTTATAGTCAGCGAGCGCTATCGCACGCGTGCATACAAATGCCTGCAATACTGATTCCTCTTATTGTTAGAAGCGGCTCAAGATTCGTGAGCGCGCTGTGGGTTCAGTAATCTGCCCGTAATCTGCCGAGAACTCATACGAATGATCGCCAATCTATTTGATCCTGTAATGAGTAGTAAGAGATAAAATAATATAGATACTTGGGCAATTAAAGAAATATTACTTTATCTTGCAATATAATTTATCTTTTATCTTCCTTCCTTTATAATTATTTTTAAATAGTGCAAGATTGATCAAAGATATATATGACATCTAATGAATGTATGTATGGAAAGGTAAAGGAATTAAAATGTCAATTTAATTTTGCAAAACGCTCAAGTGACACTACTTTCGAACCATTCACTGGTGCATCAATTTTACAGAACCGGCGATTGGAAAATCAGAAAAAAATATTAATTTCCGGTATCTCTTCTAGTTAGACTGTCACTCGGCTTGCAGATCGAGCTGCAGAAAGAAATGGCGATAATACCCCATGCGCGTACCGCCCCGTGCGCCATGTTTGCGCCAGTGAATTTTTCTCGGCGGGATTATTGCAATCTTGCCGTGTTGTAATTATGTCGCGGCGCCATTATGTTAATGCGGTGCTTCTGAACGGTACCGATGTCGCAACGCGTTACGTCGACGCGATACGATTCGACGGCCGGTTATTGAACGTCGCCACGCTCACGGGGAGCGTATAATCCGGCATTACGGCGCGCAACTATAACCCGTGATATAGGGTAGCATAAAATGGCGGGCACGTATTACGGGCGTCATTACGGTAAGTACTATATATTGTTACGACTGGCCTCTCGAGCACGCGAGGAACACCGAATGGCTCGTTCGCTTCATCAGGAAGCGATTGTCGTCCCGGCGCGGCGCGACACGTGGGACGACGAGACTCGTCGTAGGAGAGCGATCGTCTGGATAGACTTTCACTGGCATTTTCCTGGCGGTTTGCTACACCCACCCGTGCGCCGGCGATCAGCGAGGAATTACGAGCCGGGTGTTCTCATCGGCGCGATATATCTGTCGCGATAAATAACATGTAATGTGGGCTTCGCGTGGCTGTCCTAAATTCGCGCGTTGGCCGAGTCGCAATGTCGGCAACTGAAACGCGTATCCAATAACCCGTTGGCAGATCGCCGATTTATCGTCGGTTTTTCACTTCTAGGCCACTACTGCTTGGCTCTCGCCTGGGCGTCACAGACGGCATCCGAGTGGCACGCGGATGTTTGCCGTTTTGACGGCGTGCAGTTGTCGTTATTATAGACTGTCAACTTCGAGGTCTTATATAATGAAGTGGTTTCACGAAGAAAATATGTTTCCGTGGCGCCAAGGAAATATTGAGAGATTTGAGGATAAACTAAACAAAATCTGGCAGGATTTAATAATTTATTTATCGATTTTATTTATTATATATCTATTAATATTGAGAATAAAAGTTTTAGAAATCAGTTTTGCAATGAATTACTACACAATTATGTCGCTAGCGACATCATATAAATAATAAAATGAGAATCGAATTTTTCAAAGTTTAGCAATTTTTTTATTATTATTCAGATTTAGATCATATTTGATTAAATGTATTTTCATAAATATTCTGGCGATTCGCGATCTTGTCAATGAAAGTCTATCCGGATGATATATCGCGAATTCTCTCGATTGCGTTCTCTAAGTGGACTTACTGAATCAATTGTTTCATTGTTATTTAATTTAACTCATATATTCTCTTATAAGTGGATGATCCTTTTTCAAATGTAATTCAATTTTCAACAACGAGAAAACATGTGAATGATAAATTAAAACTTCTTACTTTGTTTTACTAGACAATACATAATGGAATTATTTATACTTTTCTGTATCTTACCAACTATTAAACATATAAAGTGTATTCATCCAACACAATCGATATAACAACGAGACAGGCTTTATTTCTAGTGGTCTGAAAGCATTGTTACATATTACATAAGTTTGATTTATCGCCGCGATTTCGTGAATTATGATATCGATATAATAGTATATCAGTTCTATTGTATTTGCCGTATATCTGCAGCTCAATAATTATAAATGTCGAGAACGGTAGAAGTATCACGAGCAAATGGAAATTCACTCGAAAGTCTATTATCTCGTTTACGAGATTTTTGCACTCACAAATTATTGATTTTCCTCGAATTAACTAATAAATAAAGTACATAAAAAAAGTACGTACAATACCCGATCTTGTACACGAAGCACGAACGGGATCATCAGAATTATTTGTATCGAGATTTATCATTATTATCATGTCGAGAGGGTAAATACGAAGGCGCAAAGACGGCTAAAAGTTCCCATACGAGCATCATAAATTGAGAACTGCGCTGCCCTTGCCGAGATATCCCACCGGCTATCATGAAATCATGAGATATCCTACCAGCTGCCTATGCGATTTATGCAGCCACCCTCGATCCGAGAAACCAGCAGAATTATGTGATAGAATTCCGGGTGAGCAAAGCCGATAATATAACAACATTTTTCCGAGAGACTTCAATTGCCCTTTCAAACATAAAATGATCATTATCTGATTATTTGATTCAGCGTAAATAAATGTTCAGGAAATATCTTAAATGATCCTCTTTCTGATCTTTATGGACTCACGAGCGTGAATAAATGCGCTTTATATGACGTTGTCGTCACAATTTGCTCGGAACCGAGGCAAATGCAAGACGTTCTCTTAGAAGGTGGCATCTCAGGCGCGAGTAATAAGCCGCTTCTACCAGCTATCGATTCCAATTTAATTAACGGCCATCGGTGCGCCGTAAGTCGCTAATTGCAAGGTACGAGGTGGCCAGGAGCGCCGCGCCGGAGACACGAAGGGCGGATCGTTGAAAAGGATCGCCGATCGATCTTCCCAACGCTCGCGACTCCTTTTTTCGAGGACGCGCCTCCTACCGGCCTCTCGTTCTTCTTTACGACGGTGTTCCGACGAGTCTTTGAAAAGAACGACCGTTCCGGTACTCTCTCAAGTCCGCCGTGGTCAATAATTGGAACTGGGAGATAACAGTGATCGGCCGATGAATTACACCAACGCCGGCACGCAAGAAATACTTATTGGATCGTTAATATCGTCGACACGATGATGGTTAAGCGTGGAGAACCGAGAAATCCGAAAGACACTGACGAGGATGTTCAGCAAGCCATTGCGTATTTCACATTTGAATTTCATTTAGATATTAATGATAATAATGATTGTTTTGTATTTAGAAATAATATTTTACATTATTATATTACGTATTTATTTGATATCAAATCTATATTATGGAGAATATCTTGAAGAAGAAAATTTATAAACTAGAGTGAAAAAATATTGATAGAATATTTATTGCATTCAACCAGAAAAGATCATTCGCTACTTTATTCGGTACATTATTTGTCTTCATCCATTATCTTTTCACTTAAACGTATTTGCAAGAGGATTGCGATTTATCAAAATATTCGGAAAAATATTTACGTCATGAATATAATTCACGATTTTACTTGGCATAAGCGTAGGAGACACGTAACGGGTAGTAAATATATCAACGGCGTGGGTGTCCCAATCTGGAACGATCTTGGCAATCTTTACCAAAACCAAGAATGATATACGCTGATTGTAATTTCAATGGAGCTTGCCGACATAAATCTATCCATCCAGGATAGAGTATGACGCTCATCCATATTAACTTAAACGAAATGGTTGTTCTTCCGGGTGCGGTCTGTCCACGGTGGATGTCAATGGACCACCTTTTCGATATCGATCTCTTGTATCCAATATGCAGTTCAATCGATATCTCTATCGTAACCGTTTATTTAATATATGGATACGCTGGCAACGTAAAGTCGCGATTAATGACGCGGAGTGCCGCTTCCTCGTCATTGCATTTATTTAAAATACCCTGGTGGACGGAAACCATTAAAACAATCTTTTTTCAAGATATCACTGTGTAATATTGTAGCATAAGCTACTCCATAAGAGCGATTGCTTTGCTTTTTATCATATTAATATCTTTTCTTACGATCTATATCATTATTGCGCGATTATCGTTTACGATCGATCGATTAAATCGATTCGCTCTCGCATTTTTTCATAAAACTCTGCAGCATTGTGCATATATATTTTATATTATTCTACTTTATTATTTTATACATACATATATATATTTTATTATATTCACATTCAGAGTTGCATAATTCTATACATACAACAATGAAAAATTAAATGCATTTACTTTATGTGACATTTCCGAAATAATTTATAGCACGTCGCTCAACGTAGATATATCAGTATTCCCTGTTTAAATCCATCGATGATATTCGATTATTAGGCGGTCTAGGATCGATCGATACAGATTTTCGCTTGGTGCCACCGATTTCACCACAGAATGGAATTAGGTGTTTTACTGTTGGCTGCAAAACGGAACGATAATAGCGCGAACAGTTCAGAGGCAGTAGTTTAGTGCGTGCTCGCCAATCTTTAAAACCTTTAATAAGAGGCTTTGGCAAATAACAAGGTCTGTCCGAGTAAACGTGTCTATTTATGCGAAGTACGCGTTTGCACGCGTGTGTTTCCTTGGTTTCTCCCTCCCTTGATAATCGTTGCAATTTGGGGAGCTTCATTGATTCACTTTTTGGACACTTTCGTCGATACGTGCAGTAAACGTTAAAGTATAACACAGCAGGAATTTCAAGAGGCACATCCTTAATCAGTTTCCGAACTTTTTATCAATATAGCAAGAATAATGCAAAATGTGCATGTATCTGATATTCCGTTTTAATAAAGATTCCTTATTTGGAATATGAAAGAATACCAAGCTTATTGAAACATAACAACCCAGATAATATATTCGTTTACATTCTTTATATATATATATATTCATTTCCATTCCCGTTCTGTACGTTGCTTGCTGAGTCGCGAATAAAGGAACGCGAACACGCGATTTTACGTAACGAAAAATTACGACTTTCCGACGCCGGGTCTGCCGATTTATCATCGATATAACCAGCAAAATGGCTCCGATGTCGACGATAATTAACCCCTATTGATTGGCTCTATTGTGGATAAATAAGGCTACGGTCATCCGTCTCTTCGGCGTATGGTAAACGAGACAGACGAGTGTCTCCGAAGATGGGCCTCATCTTCGGAGACACTCGGGGACTTTGGAGACTCAAGGACTAACAGCGGGAGACGATTGCAAACTTAAGACCGACTGATCCCACTGTGAAGCTAAATTTTTTCCTCTTTAAGTAAGTGGTGACTGCATATTTCCATAATAACTGTCGTATTTCATAGGGTTTTAAGTAATAGATATTAATGTATCGTAACTTACATACATGATAATCGTAAACACATAAATTGCAATTAATTACTTCAGTTCCAAAGTATAAGTTAGTATATGAACAAATCAATTCATTATTCGAAAACATTAAGAATATTAATGTTAAATTATTGCTTGCAGTGAATAATCCGTGAGGGTGATTAACTTCTCGACCTCCTCTCGAGAAACTTCCAAGCCATACGATCATATTTAGTGGCGAAAATGACAGATATCATCCAATAACGGGTTTCCCGCTTTTCTCAACCAGTAAACTTATCGCCGTTGGTAGTTAGTGAATTCTAGAGTGCCGGAAGGTCCAGAGGCGCGCGTAGGTATCTAGTAATGGTTTATCGATATCTCGGCACGATTTGTCGTGAGCAGTCCGGCGTATTTTAAACATACACGAACTGGCGGAGCGCAGCAAAACGAAGGGCAGGAAAAAGATGAGAGAGAGAAAGAGAGAAGGAAAAAGAGGAAAGGAGAAAGCACGAAAGAGAGCGATAACACGCGATTACTAATCGTGGTATCGCCTCTATCCCCAGGGGTCGCCGGGCTGGGCGATGAGCAACGACGATGTACATTATTCGTAGAGAGACCCCGAAGTGCACGAAATCTCCCTTTCTCGTGTGAGATACGGCCAGACGTTTCGACTTCTCGGAACTGGCGAGGTCGACGTGCCTGGTGAACCGCGGGGATCCTCGCCCACGCTCTCTCAAAGCGGTGCACAAAGCGGAGGAATCAAAACCGAATTCGATCCGGGGGCCCGGCGTTTTGTGGCACGTAGGTACCTAGGTGAAACAGGTGGAGTCTGACCCCGACAGGTCAACGGAAATTAATACGACCACCGAGACACGACTTGATTCTTTCACACCCACGTTGGAATTCCACTGTGCCAGGAAACGTCCATCATATCTCAGAAAAGTCCGTAATATAAATTAGACAGATTAGTCTGCTGGTATATAATAATTAATCAGAAGAGTTAATCATCCAAAATTAAGATTTTGTAAAGAATTGGATGCAATTAATAATAAATGTAGAAATCACAGTATTATAAATTTTACAAAAAAAAAGAAGAAAATCTATAGTTTAAGTTCTAAATGTTGCAAATAAAATAGCTGCCACAGTTCACTCATTACGAAGAAAATATAATTATAAGTATACAAGAAAATTGCTTAAAAATTTGAAAATCCGAAACCCAAAATCTATCAAAATACAAATACCGGTATGAGCATCTTTATCGAGCATATCCATAAAAGAAGAACGAAGAAAAACTCGTCCAGACAGGTACCTGAACTATCCGCTTCAAACCCTTCGAGTCCATCGCGGGACACGTCATAACCCACGATTTATGGCAGTATCAAGCCCGAGGTACATCATTGCAATCAGCTTGCTCAAGCAGCGCGTGTCTTCTCGCACGAAAATCGACACCCTTAATACACCATCATAGGGTGACGCTACATGTGTATGGTCGGCGCGGAAGAATGCCGGGCCTCGAGATAATGCCGCATTTTCGCGCGCGTCTTCAGGTGCTCGCGCACAAAGAAACCTTGTTCCTGCCCGGCTGCGCATCCACGGTGCACCATAAATCCTGTGGCTCACTGGCCGGTCCGCCACACAGGTCGTGCCTGACCGTGGTAAAGTAATTGGCGAAATGTGGTAATCCCTAATTATGGAAGATGCCGCGCTTAATTCTGCGACAAGTGCGGCGGCACAACGCCACGATAAAGGAAGCACCCTTTTCCTCCCTTGCAGATTGACAGCTGCTGCCATCGTTTAACCGCATCATTTTCGAAAAGAAAAAATGTTGGAGCTATGGTGACTTGTTTTAATTCTACTTTAATTTAAATTTAAATTTTAATTCTATTTTCTTGCTGTTCTTCAAATTGTTTGTTACTTCAGTACACGCAAAGGATAGAATTAGCACAACTATTTTATACAAGCATTATATATAAGATAGAATAATATTGTGATTCATACAATATATCTCGTTTCTCACACATTTTTATAGGATTTCAAGCAAAACTAATTCTACGATTCTATTTCTACGATTTCCGCGAATTTGTCTTTCTAGGAGAATCGTTAACATTTAATTACCCCATTAATATGGTCGTCAACCCTCGTTCGTGTCACTAACTTATATCATGTATATAATTTAAATTTTAAAAGAAGGTTTTATCGCGTGTCGCTGCTCGTAATTCAAAGATCGCCACGTCGTTATGCGGAAACGCTGCTATCAAGAGTTTGCGATGCCCATCGAAATTTTACGCGCGGCCGACATTTATGCGGGATTGCCGATATCTCTAACTGTCCCATAGAACCTCTAATAAAGATGTCCCTATACGGTTTTATACGACTCTATTTGGCGCGCAGGCGGTGACTTTACGACGACTTTTACATGTATCGTCGCTCTCGCCCCTCGCGGTGCAG
Source organism: Ooceraea biroi (assembly GCF_003672135.1). NCBI lineage: Eukaryota > Metazoa > Arthropoda > Insecta > Hymenoptera > Formicidae > Ooceraea > Ooceraea biroi. The sequence continues at coordinate 9,762,377 of NC_039506.1, forward strand.
TTCGTAGATTCACACCCGGTTTTAACACCTCGTAAAATTATGAGCGATCGCCGCCTAATGGTGCCAGAATATCGCGAGTTACGAGCCAACCTATTGTGCTCGAACGACCCTCTTGCTGCGATCACGCCGAACAGGTGGATTTCGCACGTACTATCACGCCAAATCTACTGGCTTAATATCTCCGCATGGCACCTTCTCGCCGGAATTTAACGTCGTTGGGCATTTGCTTTGCTACACACGATCATTCGACATTTTATTTGAATGCTGTTGCGAAAGTGTGACTATCTGTAATTAAGAACAAATATTATGTGGCGGCTCGTGATACAACGGCTCACAAACAACAATCATACTGACACACACATACGTATACGCACACGCGAGAAACTAGGTAAACAACAGCTGAAATGATAGAGACAAGCACCGCGAGGTGGCTAATCATCACCGGCCTTTCGCGCAATTAAATATCCGTCAAGGAGAGTTTAAGAAGGCCCAAGAGAGTCTCGGCAACCATTCCGCATTGGTAGGCTGCACTCTACAAGGAGTATCGAGGTGTGACACCTCGGGACTGTCCATTGAGTGTAGCCCTCTAATGCAGAATGGTTAATGAAGCTCTTGCCCAATCTACACTGGAGGATAATCCTATTTGTGGTTCATCCGAGGACGGTCGAAAATCATGTTAAAGTTGGTTTTCATACGAAACAAAAAATTTTAAATCGCGCGTTGACTGAACGGTGAACAACTTAAAGAAACATATATATATATGTACAAAATATAGTAGTCGGATGAGCCAAGTAGGATCATGCATTGTGCGGCGTTGTCACGAGTCGCCACAATTATTTCTACAAAAATATGTAGAAAGATATTGATATCATGAGAACCGCGGAATATAATGGCAGAAATAATGGTAAAAGGTAAGATTTTAGGATCGGTTGAATGAGGGAACGAAGAAAATCAGAGGAACCGCGAGAGAGCTTTTGATTTTTTAATAACTTTTAATACCTTTAGAAAATTTTAAATAAAATTTCATCATATGCAGCGCAGTTCGCAAACCATCAATTCATCCGTGAACAGTCCGTGAAATAATCAAAGGCACATGAGTAGATCAAGTGTCTTCATGGGTACAAGCGGTGTGTCCAACGAGTGCAAACGGTCGTTCGACAAGCTCGCGCGATCCGCGCGACAATCCTAAGCGGCGGTTATTAACACGCTGTTAATACGGACGAGCGGGCAGGCGATGGACGACGTCGACGGTGGCTTGTCCTCGAAGGAAACTTCTCCGGCGTAGACAAATGGCATAAATCAGCGGTACCTTAAGTGTCCCTCGTATTAATTAAGATAGCACGCCTCGAGACGTCCGTGGACGAGCAGCCGGGTGGATTCAGCAAGAGGAAGAGAGAAAAAGAAAGAGAGAGAGAAAGACCTTTAGAGAACGAGAAGCTCTGCTCGAGCGAGAAGAAGAGAAGACGAAGAGCAAAGGTTCAGGGAGGAAAGGGAGGGCGAAGCGGAGTTGCGCGAGCGTACACCGAAGGTGGACAGTCAGCTAGCGTGATTCTCATAAGCGGGGGACCGAGGGTACAAGATGGGAAGGTAAGAAGGCAAGCATAATGGCGTAATTATCCGAGGACGAGACAAATTGCGTACACGCCTGCCTGCGACACGCCACGGTCCACATGTTCAAGCGACACCGACCGCCACCACCGTCCCGTCCTGTCCTGTCCTTTCCCTTCCTGCCCTCGTCCTGTCCCATCCCGTCGGCTACGACGACGCGTAGGAGTCGAACTTCGGCCCTGAGGGGTCCCCTCGTGTCGCAATTGTCTCGTTAAAGTCGCTGCGGGACGCCATGAGCGAAGGATCCACCTGACCGCGCCAAGGGAGACCCGGGGGATGGCCCCCATGGAACTCGCTCTCTGTTGTCTTCGTGCTGAATTAATATTTCTGATGTGTGTGTGGCTCGAGGATTATGACGCGCCTCTCGTATCTTCAACTTGTCTGACATATGCAGAAAACCGATGCATCGTTTGGGTATCCCTTGGTGCTCTGACTGAACAAAGGGCAATGGTTCCTTCATTGTCGCGACTACGGTAAATGATTATTTATGGTACTCGCAGATATACTGCAACATTGTTACCATAATCAAGCACTGCTTCTGAAATGATTTATTTGTTCGTGTTGCGTAATCTGATGCGTTAAGAGTACGTATTATGAGATCACGTGCTTCCTGTTTCTTGCTTATCTCGGGGAAAATTTTAGAAAGGAGATTCGAAAGTTTGGGAAACGGTGCTGCTTAGACGTGCACAGACAAAGATAACGTGATAAAGATAACGTATATACGTAACGGTCATGGAGGTTACGCGCCCGGGAACTCGTGGTATCTTCTTGCGATTTAGATAACGCTGCTTGCTGCATAGTTACGGTAAACGATATGATTTCGTGTGGAGAACGGACAGGATACTTGCAACCTTCCTGCTTAGTCGAGATAAATTTCCCTTAATTGTTCGTGAAAGACCCAGAATTGTAGATTTAATTAAAGTAAAATTAACGTACCACTTTCTTGATTGTTACAAGATAAGAAAAGAAATTCAGCCTGAGTTCCCATGAGCGTGCAGCGCTCATCTAGACGTAAGGAAGCACTTTGCAAGTTCATGGTATGTAATTCGTTTAGTGCTAAATGTGGTTCTTGGTCCAAGGCAGCACTGAACACTATTTTCAGTTCATGGAAATAAATCTCTCTCATCGCGTAACAACGTCTGTCTTTTTTCAGCAACGAGACAATATAGCGCGCGAGTGCGTCGAACTTGCATCGCAGCTCGCTTTGCTTATAATCTCGTCGGATACCGCTAAGAGCCGTGTCTTACGATCGTTTCGCTTTGCATCATTACCGTCTAGATAGCGCTGAAAATACCTATCTTTTATTACCGGTCTCTTCTTTATCTACTTACTTACGTATCAATTTACTTATCTATAAATCACTCCATCGGCGGATCTACGTATCTCTATCGCGTCGATACGGGAGAGCTACCTTCCACGGCGACGTAACGATCACCTAATGGGAATAGTAGCCTGCACGTGTATAATTCAAGCCGACCCGACGGGAGGCAGCCCCGTTGTTTCTCGCTACACCCTGACAAAGCGTTTCACCGCGAGAGAAAGGCATGTATAATCAGTAATAGCGATTGCGAGCCTATCTCCCGAAAATACGTCGCTCGATTGCCAGCGAGGAAGCCTCGCGGCTAGTGCTGTCCCTCGCTTTTTCGCATGGGAAGCGAAAAGTCAGGGAAATTTTTAAGTCCTCGCGAACCTGCGCTCGGATCCGCTGCATCGAATCTCGATGGCGTGGCACGCGTGATACCTCATGATTAATACCATTACACGCCACGCAAAACTGTCACGATACCTTTGACACAAAGCTCAAAAAAAAAAAGGAAATAAAAGAGAATATTTGTGCCAGCTATGCAGCGCGCAAACACCTTATGCAGCACGGTGTCGCGAGATGCGACGAGGTGCGACCGGTTATCGGCTCGAGGTCTTCCTATTCACGCGTGAGAACGCTCGTGTCAGGTCTTCGACACGTGCGGTGCCGCGGGTAGAAAGGTGACTCTGAATCGTCGGAAGGCGTAATACCGCGATGAGAGATAAAAGTGCGTTTTCCATCAAGCGGCGAACCGCAACGGCGGCGTTAGCGCGCGTAGTAGTCGCGCGCGTCGGCGAGACGGAGCGCATATAGCGCAATAGCGCGGCGTGCATCGCAAATTGTATTATGCCATGTATGCAGATATGCCTTTCCCCTGCCGCAAAACGCAATTGTCCCCGGTCCCCCGTACGAACGGCGAGGCGGACGGGGCACGGTGCGCAGTGTGCGCATAGACACGCATTAAACGCGCGCGTAAGACGTAACTGTAACCGCGCTTGCGAGTGCTCGCTCGGGCACTCGTAAGAAGTCCCTTCCTGTGCGCGTTGCGTGCGCCAAACTGCGCACAACGGCGGCGGCCTGCGTGATTATTTTTCCCGTGACTTCCCTCACTCCCGGCTGATGCTGCTGCTGCTGTTGCGGCGGCTACCATGGCGATTTACGAGAGTTTATCCCTTTTTTCTCGTCTCCTGTCCTCTCGCGTTCCTCGAGATAACGATCGCAATCTCCCTACGCGAGAAGCGATCTTCTTTCGCGTCTACTTTTTAAGATGAGCTACTTGAAACGAGGCATTTTCCGCATTTCGCGACGGTATCATAAGTGACGACGTTGATGAAGAGAGCGTCTCTATTCCTGTCCTCAGAAATTATACAGATATAAATACATTGTTATCAAAAAAATTAAAATTTTGTTCGAGCAGCAGTCAACTATGAAACAAAGCTGACCGCTATACTTGCGAAAGCTCACAATAAATGTATCTTTGAAATAATTTAAAACGGAGCCCGGAAAACGTATCGGAGCGCGTTTTACGTCGGGTAGATACGCTGTTGGACAGACAATGGCACGATAACTCATAATAGCATCGGGTATTATGCCATTGATAGGACGCGAGGCCATGTACTCCATGAATGCCAATGAGAGCGCAGACAATGGTCCACGTAGGTAATAATTCTGTGATCCGTATTCTTTCGTTCGCCGATTTAAGTCGGCCCGTCGCGAACTCGCGCGCCGTTAGGAAAGTGCAACCGCATTTATTAGCGCCGGCCGGCGGTCGCGCATCTCAGACACGCGTCAATGTCCGCATAAATGCGGACGTGAGCGTTGCTGCACGTGGAGGATCACGATGAATAATTGGCTGCTTCGGCACTCCGAGTCTTTTATTCGAAAGTGCTTTTATTCTAAATTCGAGTTGACAATTAATGCTGATCTATTTTACGGTTCTTTTCGCAGTATTAGCAGCTGGCCGAAAGATCAGGATCCGCTAAACACTTATAGAGCGTCTTTCTACCTCGTTGGAAATATTCATGAAACTACTTCTCGATCGGTTGGAATATATTTCTATTACTAAAATATTCTTCTCTGACTTCCAAAATATGTTGCGCAATTTTTTAAACGTGTACCATACGTACACGTGTAACGATTCGACTCGCGATAGTGTCATGACGAAATTCCTATAACATAGTTACGAAATGCGTATTAGGCGCATAATTAACTCGACAAAAATTTAATCTCACATTCTGTCGATCACTGTAGGAACTCAAAGGGAATGCTTCGAGCACATCGTGACGATTTACTCGCGGAGAAAGACGGGGACAGCGGGAGGCTCGATCATCGTCCGTTTATATTTAGTTGATCTTTCGATCCAGCAAGCCGGTAAACAGTCCGTGGATGGGCTCGAGCTCTTCCTTTCTTCCTCGGCATCTGCGTCGAGAGTCGCCTGTTATTTTCGCCCTCGCAACCGGCGCATCGCGCGCAAAAAATGCGCGAGGCGAGCTCCGATCGGAGACAAGGGGGCAAAAGGTGAGTAGAAAAATGAGAAAAGTGGAATGAGAGCAGCGCAGAGACGGATCAAAGAAGCATCGACGAAAAAAAAATCGAGGAGTAGCACCTACGCCCCGGCGGACGGACTCCCTCTATTGTAATAGTCTCTTCCTCGCCGTCTTCTTCTCCTTCGTCGTCTTCGTTTTCTTCTTCTTCCTCGCCTTCGTCTGTTCCTTCTTCTTCTGCTTCTTCGTGCACGCATGCCAGCCACTGACGAAGCCCTCGCTCCTTCTGACAATGAGTCAGTGCACTCGCCACGCACTCGACGAGAAAAGTAGGAAAACAAAAATGAGAGGAAGCCGTTCTCGAAGGAGGAGGAGGAGGAGGAGGAGGAGAAGGAGAACAAGAACAAGAAAAGTCTCGTGGAATACGGGCCAACGACAGGATGCGATGCATCACTGTCGAGAATTGAGCTTGGTTGCGGGTCAAAGTTTACGGAATCGGGAGGACAGTTCTTCCTCGCGCGTTTCGCCCTGCTTTTCTTCTTTTATGTCTGGTTTCCGTTGGAAGCTCACGTGTCGCACGGGGTCGAGGCATGATTAAATTCCGTGCGAATTGAAGGATACGATGTAAAACACATACGAATACATGCTTGTCGAATATTTCAACGATGCATAAAGCATTCGTGTAATTTACTTTCTTATCAGGAAATATATATAAATCACGTAAATAAAGATTTTAGCGAATCGATTGTAGTCCTATCGATATTACGATAGACGTTTATCATTCGGAGAAAGGCAGTGCGATAGGCACTATGTCAAAGACCTTATTTTAGCAAGACTGACATCCGGTTGCTCACCACAACGAATAATTCAGATCCGCAGCGATGTCCGAGAGATGTAGAAAGTGAAGGCGAGTAGGTCAGAGTTCGATGCAGCGGATGGACGGTTTCGATTTTTCCGTAGTTCGATGGTGCGTTTGTTTGCCTACGCACTACGAAAGGAAAGTGGTACGTGAGTGGATATCGTAGTTGCGCAAATTGATTTACTTATTTGAATGCGTGAGTGAATCGGAGAAATCATGAAGAGATCGGTACATGTCCAGTGACATGAATTTTTTCGGGGTTTGTTGATCATTTTAACTCTTTCAAACCGGAATCTAGACAGGGCACTAATGTTCAAATTTGTAAGTTTGCTAGATGAATATATGTATAAAATATAATTTCCGCACTCACTTTCTCGTAAAAGATTTATAGTACATAAAAATTGTTTATTACGTTTTCCTTTTTAACAAATTATTAAGCTTAAAATTAGTAAGCTTTCTCAGAATGGTACAAAAGCACAAGAGAACTCGCAGTACAACAAAACTATTTCAGACCCTGCAATAGTTCAGATCGATAAATATATCCCCGAATGAAATAATTCTGCGGAGACCGCTGGTAGCCGAGAGAAGCTGCAAAGCTCTTAGCTTTCATCGGTTCTCATATATGGATTCGCCCTCACTACACACATGTGCTCGCGCACATATTCGCGCGGCGGATTTACTCGCGCTTACCAATTACCGTTAAGCACCCGAGCCGAGTCGTTTCCGCGGTAATCTCGGTTTCTATAATCCCTCGTGTGCCTTCTTCCCTCTTGGCGATTGTCCAGCTGTCAGCCGGCGCGAAACTATAAGCGCGCCTCTGCTATTCGCTTTTTGTCTGCCTAGGCCTGCACGCCGCTTTTTCCACTTTGTACTCGAAGATCGTGCTCGTAGATTTGGTCGATCTTGGAAGCCGACCGATCACGGCGATACTAGATAATCCAGGTGCTGCTCGATGCCACCGAGATTCTTCACACGGAGAGATATTGTTAAATGATGTAATAACATGGCAATAACTCGAGAGATCACTCTCACGGCCTGTTAGATCTTCTTAGATCGAAATCTCTTGACTTGGCTATCAGATAACGAGCCTTGTAGTTTCACTCGCAGGAAAATAATTTCGTCAGAAATTTCTTTCCCTCGAGACGCTCCGGAACGTCGTTCAGACGTAATTTCTGACGAAACCGAATTCCGACGACGTTCTTCTCTAATTGACGAGCATTCGTCACCGTAGACAAATATATCTGTAAGCAAGGACCGCGTAACTGGCCGTCGCTTCTTCTCTCGGAGACGCCGGCACCGTATAATTTATTCTCCTAACGTAGCCCATTATGCGGTACAACATGTCATCTAACTTACAGATCTGAAGGAGAGCAGGCGACGCGATGAAGAAGGAAAGAAAAGACGGAAGGAGCGAGCGTTTCGGGGACGGGGGAGAGATTCATATCGCTAACCAGTAACACTGGTAACACAGGTAACTGTTAGTGACGTGACGATTTCGACAGTGGGACCTACCGGACTCGGACAGCCGCTCCATCATGGTATAAAGTCCCATCGTCACCGTCGGATTAATCCAGGCGGAAAGACCTGTGTTTTTCCTTCCGCTCGTCCGCGACGGATACCGGTCGCGAGACCGGTGCGATAACCGTTTGCGATAATCGGATGCGGACCACCGTCAAAATCCGACAGTCAAAATCCATCGGCAACATCGCGATCGCGACGAACGGTTCAGCTGGCACGTATCTAAAACCGTTCTACCTGCGAATCAGGGATGCACGATCGAAGATCGAAGATCGAACATGACGAAAAGAAGCACGGAAGCTGGGATGCAATCTTGTTAAGATTCAGATAAGGTCACGGCCTTTCGTGTGCGATAGGCGGGTGCAACGGTGGTAATTTCGGTGATAAAATTCGCCAGATGAAAGGTCACGATCCCGAGCAACTTCGGCGCGATCATCGAAACGAGGCAAATCGTCGCTGATATCGATCGGGCTCGCCGAGAGCATCGCGAGCGCGCCTCAACATCGGCGGCGAGAAATCTACGTGACGGCATTAAGCGGCGATTTCGCTCGATTCCCCATAAATTGCCCTTGTAAATCCGCTCGCGGTGCAGAGAATATTCCCATAAGATGTCGATCGGATTACATCGGTTTCTACCCTCACTTTGTTGTAGCAGTTTCTTCATTCGCATCGTTCCTCACCGCTTGCAATTCGTTTCGCTGAAGTTGTGCTAGAAGGCGAATAGTAGGAGGAAACGGGGTGGAACATAACTCGCTGATGAAACGTTTGTAACAACTCTCTCTGCCTCAGCGGGAACATCAATAACATCAGGTATTTCACCACTTCTCCATTTGCTACAACTGCAATTGACAGATATAATCTTGAATATTAAAAATTAAAATTAAATCTCTTTAAACATTCTTGGAAGAAAATATGTACCACATTAAATTAGTTTTTAATAGATCATAGAGAAGAAGAAAGAGAAAAGAAAAGATTCAAAAAAAGGAAAGAAGAAAATAAATCGCAAATAAAAGAAATCAAACAGCAGGACGTTCGGCCGGACGGAAGGGACGAAGGGAAAGGAAGAATCGAAGGATCACGAGAAAGGAGAGATCCGGCGTCGTATCGGTTCGGGTCCGCGCGCATCGCGCGGTCGAACGGCCATAGATTCAATGGGTACGCGAATGGACCATCAGTCACCAGATAATCTGTACCTCCTTGGAATATTGACAATGACAAAGGGGCCCGATAGACGAGCACGCGAGTTGCTCACTGGCAGGCTGCTACTACCTACTACCCATAAGGTCCCGCACGACTCGCCTCGAGCGCAATCCTCTCGTGCGCGTACTATTCTTCTGCCTCGTCAGGGAGCCGATCCCGCTCATCCCCGTTTCATCTCGGTTAATTTCCCTCTGTCGCTTTTTCCGGGCGCCCTCGCTCGTCTTAACCGCGCGCAGCTTATCAATCATTTTCTGCTTCTTCTTTCTCTCGTCTTCGTCTTCCTTCTCTTCTTCTTTTCACTAGGTAGTTGCGATCGTAGATGTTTTACGCTCAGAAATCGCAGCTTGCAACATTGCGTGGACTATTGGTTGAAAATATAAATTCTGAATTGTTGTTTGGGGCTCGTTGGAATCTTTCTCTTTTTTTTCTTTTTTTTCTTCTAAGAAAATATTACTTTTGTACTAAACTTTATACCATATTATTTTATACTTATACTTATTATTTATCGGTATTATACTTTCATACTTATGCTTTTTGATATTACTTGATGCAGTAATAATTTTTAATCTTCTTGCGTTACAAGAGGTCCGAACATAAATACTCGAAGCACTCATTAAAATACTTTGGAGTTTCATATGTCACAAAGCAACATTCGTCTTTGAAACACCATCTTCAGGAGCTCACGGGGAGGGAGCGACGTTCGTCGGAAGCGTACCTATCTCCTCCAGCGGCTACTGGCACTGACGTTCTAATGTCTCGCGCGCACAACAGCAGGTCTATGACGTCCAGCAGATATCCAGTCCGTATCTGGCCGAGTCAGACATATCTTAACGTCGGATCAGCACGAAACCACCATTCAGCCACCACCAGAAGCCCGACGGATGCTGGGTAACGGCCGTGGCTTACGACCGACCGAAGATTAATCGTACCGACGATGGACGGCTCCTGTTTTGGAAAACATAAGAGACCAACAAGGGGCGTCGGATGACCGAGATGTTTGGCACGACGGGGCCACGTTTGTTCGCGCGAATCATTCTGATCGCAGCGGTCAGAGTCTGATCATTTTTCACGTACGAGCCCGAACAAACATCGACGTTTAGCGGCGTTTCTCGTTGCGAGGTCCAGCGAGGTCCGGAACGCGCGACAATAACAAGCATGTGGAGGATGCTGGTTTAAACGGGCCAGGATTCAGCTGTTTACCACGTAAGATGCAGCTCGTATGGTGGTATAATTAAAGACCATGAGCAAGAAGATAAATATGTTCAAACGGGAGGTCATACACATACGCGCACATATATACACGACGAAGTAAGAAATGAAAAAGCTTTAAACGACAGGAAATTCAATAGGCACCTGTGCGGACGTACGGTAACTAAAATCCTATAAAAGACGACGATTGGTAACTTCACCGTCGTAATACGACGGCATTATTCACTTCCTCGTGTGTGATGCAACGGGAAGTATCATTCTGACATCAACAAGCTACTAAAAAATTTACTAATTGCATATTATTTGCATATCTCTGGTTCATCAACAGCAATCAACCATAAATGTCCACGCGTTGATAATCCCTGACAAAAATCGATTAAGACTCGAGAGTTCACTAAAACTCTAGAAAACAATTGTACTAGTTTTTCATCAGTTGTCCTTAAAAACATATAACAATTTCGTAATAATTGCTGTATCAATTTTTATCACATGTCGTAAGAAAATTCTTATCATGATTTCACCAATTTGACAGAGAAAACCGCTTCGATTCGAGATGCAAGGACTCACGGAGCTATGCTATAAAAGCTTCGATCGTGTTGAAAGCTTCCGGTTTGGATGATTCGTCCTTAGATTGAACTGGACGAGGAGCACGAGGCGAGCCACGAGGTAAAAACGTCCAAGTTCTGTGGCGGCGAGGAATGTAACACGCGGAAGAGCAGCCGCGAGCGTATGCGTCGACGACGAGCAGGACGGAGCGGGCGGACGTGGTACACGATTCCCGGTGCGGATAGTACAGGAGGCCTGAAGTAAGACTTCTCGCCGGCCGATGAAGAGCCGTAACCGAGAGAGGAAGAACCCGTTCGAAGGAGAGTTTATATACCGCGTATAGCTCAGGGCAAGGCTGTGGCAGCCTTGCGATACCGTCTCACGTGAACAGGTTGAGAGACTTCCAGGAGTCCGCGATGCAGAACAAACGATTCCTTTCCTCGTGCCTCGCGGTATGACCGATTAGAGCACCATGCGCGAGTCCCAGTAATTGCTCGCGGCGGCGGTTTCCAGCTGCGAAAGAAGGATTATTGGACATGTATGTATTTTTTGTCGCGTTCACGCGGATATCGACTTGCTCTTGATCTATGGATTAGAGAAAATAAGTGAACATTATGTTTCAACACGCTCTCTAACGCTTGTCTTCCGAGTAGAAGAAACTTGAAGAATAAAAAACCAAGTTTTTAGATATTTATTTAGATATTCGATTCAAATGCAAATGAATAGTTTCAGTCTATAAGATTAGCTGGATGAAAACGAAACTGGATTCAGAGCGCGAACGAATATCACGATCACAACGCGAGAGTTCCATTCTCTCGTATCGCGCCAGCATTCCGTTTTCTCCACCTTGCTGCAAGCAAACTCCATTCACTCGGGCTCGCAAGAAAATAAAGAACAGAACAGAATCACGATCGGATACGAGCGATCGTGCACAGTTGTCATCGAAAAGGCGATCCCCCATCGGGGAAAGAGCGTCAGACGCCGCGAGGCCTGCGAGGGCTAAGTTACACGTTACCGGTGGGGCCCCTGGGGCCCCATTACGGGCACTACCTCGTCGTTGGCGATATTACCGCAAATTGCCACCCTCAAAAGAGGAACGGCCCCGACTCCGTTGCTGGAGCCACGGAGTCGGCCGATTGCTCGGTGCATCGCCTACGTTTCGCAACGTCGGTTTTACAACTGGAGCCCCCTCGAGCCCCCTCGACCGTCCCCCATCGCGCGGGACCGCGCGTTTTCTCTCCTCCCGCGTCCACCACTCCCACCATCCACCCATCCGCGGCGTGTAATACTGTAATCGGGCAATTTCGGGGGCTTCTCGTCCGAATAAATCCATGGTTAATGCCCCCGTTGGCTCCTTCGCCTCCTTTCGTCTCTTTTTCTTTCCCCTACGGGCTCCTGCCTCTCCACCTTCGTACCATCGTCGTTCACCACCACCTCCGCCTCCCTCTACGTTTTTCCTCTCATGCACTCGGTACGCTCGAAGCCAATATGTATATATATATATATATAAGATATATATATAAAAAGACAGAGAGAGAGAGAAAGAAGAAGAAGAGAAAGAGAGCGAAGGAGGAGGAGAGCAGTTGACTCCTATCCGGGCACTCGGAGGCTCGCGTGCGGCTAAGTGGGCCCCGAGAAAAGGGGCCCCGAAAGAAGAAGAAGACGAAGGAGGAGGAGGAAGAAGAGACCGGAGGGGCAACACAACACCATCCACTACCTTTTACCTCAGCCATCCTTTCGCCTCACCCACCTGTCTGCCGGCAATCTTCTAGTAGCCTTGGGCTACCACTCCGCGGCTACCACAGGGGCTACTCTTCGGCTACCAACGTCCGGTCCTGGTTTCACTCGCGGTGCAGTAACCCTTCTGCATGTCCGTCAAGGATACTTTAAGGCGAGCCCCGCGGTTCCCGCGCGCGATCCTCTTTTTACAGAGACTCTTGCTTCCGACGGTAAAACCAGCTGGATCGAGGTTTCTGCGTGTTCCAATTTCTTGGGCCACAACTTAGCTGCAAGATCACCGTTATCATTAGTAGAAACTCTTGCATGTGCTTCAGAATTCAAATTATTCCTTTATATATTATTAGTAATGTGCGCGGAACTTTATTAATATTATAAAATTATTCCTTTATATATTATTTGTAATGTGCACGGAACTTCATTAATATTATACTAAAATGGAATTTCTCTCTATTTCTCCTACTTCTATTACTTCTATTTCTACTAACATCCATTACTTATATTTCAACTAACTTCTTACATTGATATGTAAATTTAATTATATTGGAGTTTCAATATTCTACGTCCGGAATAAGAAAATAAAATTTGTATGAGGACAAGACGGCAATAATTTAATTAATTTAATTCATTTAATTTAACTAATCTTACTGGAATGTAAATTTTTTTGTAGAAAGTTAGACAAATCGAAAAAAAGATTTGCGAGAACGATGAGATTTAAACAGCAATCTGCCGTGCGTGTATATTTATGATGAAACTTGACGACCGTTTTTAAGATCGTTAGGGCGCAAAGATCGCACTAGAGATGGATGCATTTTACAGGTGATGGGATTGATGGTCCGAGAAGAAGACGTACGATTATGCGCGATTTCTGTTACTGGTAGTATCTCACCTTTCACCCTAACTATTAGCTGTCGCGCGCTCACCTGTTAGCCCAAGCGTATACCACGTGGTTGAAAACCCACCGTGAAGGCGGCCAACAATGAGTTTGCGGCGTTTACAGTGGATCATTTCATTTCCATAAAAAAGATACATTAAAAGCTATAGATGTAACCTTTTTTTCTAAAGCAGTTTAAATGACAGTAGACTGAAGAGATATTATTTCACACTCATGTATTATTTTAAATATAATTTTGTAATAAAGTACACACACAGAATTACACTACTCCTTTTAGAATCGAGCAAAACGAGAGAGGAATCGTTTATTTAGAAGCAATTCAAGCATCTCGGATCAATTTTTAAAAGTATGCTTGATATACCGTTCTTCTCTCCATCAAGAGACGAGGTTTCTGGTGCAACTTTTTACGGGCTCACGTCAGCAAGAATTTCCTTCACGAATTTCTTTATGGTTGCCGGCAAAAGATCGTCGGACGGGCCGCGCAAGTGCCCACGCTTTTTCTTACCTTCTACCTCCTCACCGGTCTACCCTAATTTTCGCGTATGAGCTGCCAGATTCGCCCCGGCATCCGAGATGGTTGCAGGTGATCCACCTGCCTACGCAGAAGCTGATTCGCCTTTTACGTTGTTCGAAAAATATCGCAGCAAAAAAGTGACTCGAGGGAGACAGAGTAATTGTTGCTCTTCTGATGCTGCCACTGCTATCATCGCAGTAAACTCTTGACAAACTGTAAAAATATTTTTCTTACCTCTAATGTTACTTGAAGTTAAAACTGAAGGAGAATTTATCCGAGTAAAACAATCACGTTTTGTGTGACAAAAATTTAATTATTTTGGTGTATATAATTTTATATTATATTATAATATTATAATTACCATTTGATTACTTTGTTATTCATCTTTAAATATTTCTCTTAAACATTAATCTAGATATAAAATTTATAGATACGTACCTCATTTATTATATTACAGAAGTAGGTATATATTTTTCAATTTAACTATTGCTAATCTTCAGGACATTAACACCTTAAGAAAATTGCTTTTCTTATGCAGCATTATAAAAAACTACGGTTGTGTTAGCAGTTACCGATGTTAACTTCTGTTATCGCACTTCTACTAAGCGCGAAAGAATGACAATTTACATTCGCGAGCACTCGCGTACGGTGCCTTACGCAGCTCGATTTGAATTCAATTAACACTCTGAAACGAGCAGAAGCTCGCAAGGCGAGTCTAATTAAGGAAGACCAATTACACGCCGCGAGGTCTTGCAATTAGTCGGCAACGCGAAAGACAGAACAGAGGGAGAGAGCAAGGGGGACAGAGAGGACAACGAAGGAAGGTCCCGGGCGTGGCGTCCGGAAGAGCAGCCAGGATCCTTTTTCCCAGCAGGACGCGTAACGAATCACAACTTCATCTCGGCGCAATCTAATTGGTCGGAATGCTCGCTTACTAATTAAGCATTCGGCTAATTATTAATTACATCGACGCGACCGCTCGAATTAATTCGCCTGACGGCGGGGTACCTGGTGCGCCACGGGGCATATTAACCGCGCATAAGTATCGCATTTAATGCGCGCGTGCAGGTCGCGCGACAGCCGAGCATACACGACGCTGGTATGAGCGGGTATGAGCGAGCATGAGCTACAAGAACACGGGACTCCGAGGATCCTCCGTGCTAGTAGGCTTTACAAGTGCACGTACGAGAAGTATCGCCCGTTCGCCCGGCTACGATCTTCCGATTTATCTACTCTTTCCGACTGCACGAGTTGGGAATAAAATAACTATCTCAAATAACGGATAATAAACGCACCACCAATGCCGATTCTACAAGCCGCGTCGGGACGGTACGCGCGGTTGAGAGATAGAAATTGCATACTGATTTTTTTGAAGCAGAGCAGCGCCGCGCCGGTCGATTAACATTTTTAATCGCCGTCCACTTGGCTTAATTATTTCACATTTTATTCCGCACGGAACGTGTGCGTAATCAGCTTTGAATATCTCGCGCCGGATCGATTTCTTATAATTTGCCGCAGCGTGTACGTGTACTGCAAGCGTCGGTGTTTCGAGCGGACGTGGATTTATAGCAGAGTACTTTATTTGTATCGGTTGCTCTCTCGAACCATTCTAATTTTACGATTAAGGTAGCAGCGCCAAGCAATACAGCATAGGTGGTAGCTGTTGCGTGCCGTGAATGATGAACAAGTTGCGCGAAGGTAACGATTTACACGCGATTTATATACGGCGCCCGGATCCGTACCCGCGGGCTGTCAATGTACAACATTGTCATTTCAATCCGTCTACATGGCGAAGCGATGGCAATTTGATGTACATGCGTATGTTTACGGCAGAAGCTTAGACATCCGAGTGATTTGCATGCGCTCTGATTCTCGTGAGAGGATTTATCAAGTGATACCTATGATTTATTTCGTTGGCATTGAGGGACGCTCTTGAAATCATCAGCGCACCGAGTAGCAACTCCTACTTCATTCCTCATACTCATTTACCTCCCCGTTTGACGCGTCGACCAATGCTTTTCGTTCTTCACAATATAATAGCAACATGCACCTAAAATAATCAAGAGGAAGTTCCGTTCTTTTCTAAAAACTAAACGGCAATTACGATTTCTAAAAAACTTAAAAAAAGATACGAAAGAAAACTATTTCTATCAAAAATAGGGATTATCGAGATAAATTCAGAATTTAATTAAAACAGAAGTTTGCAATTTTGCAGCCAGAAATAGACAGAATGGAAAATTTGTATGATATAAGGCAGAACTCGAGTCTATATTTAAACGCATAATCGGAGGATGTAATACGTGCGAGTGAACACATGAACTCTGCATAAATGCAAATCGATATCGTGTACATCCTATTTTTACCAATTGGGTCGGCATAACTTTACAAGTACCCGCGATCGGGAACATCGCGAACATCGATACACTTTAAAAACACCGACGACGACAGTCGCGCGCACTTGTCGCAGGAAGGATCTCTGGTCCCCGGGGAGGTTTCGCGACGGGCGTGTATGCATAGAGAGGAAGAGGGGAAATGCGATATCTCATCTCGATTTATCTTTGTTCGGCACTGCTCGGTCTTGTGCCTACGAGGAAGACCTTCGGGAGACCGCGCGCTTAAATGTATCTCGTCCGAGCGTAGGTGCAGGTGCAGCGCGCGATCGCAATTTATTTCAACGAGCCCTCGCGCGCAACACACGCGCGCTCTCGTTCGTAGATATCATTTATGGTTTATGGATCGTCGTCGTTTATAAGTTCGGTGATACCTTGACCGAGTACAAGTACCGCTTGTCGCGGAGTGAGTATATCATTAACAGTTTTACAACAGCGACGGTTATTAATAATTGCGAGAGCCGGGGTTGAGCCCGCACCTCGCACACGTACCGGTTATTAATTCCGAGCCGCCCAGAAGTACCTTACTCCTGGAGGGCGGGGGAGGAGGAGGGTTTCCGGATCAACGAGATGTATCCTAGGCATATCGATTTTAATCAAGCTCGTCTTATTAGCGAAGCATTTTTTCTGGAAACAGATCCCACAAACGAGTCTTCGTCGTTGGATTGGATTACACCTCCGCGAGCGGATGATTGACTTTTCATTATGGTGCGCGCGAGCGCGTTGCATTAGCTTCAAATTATTACCTATCCGCCGCGAAGACTAAACACTGAACGATCATATTCGCCGAATGACGTGCGGGCACCGATATCTGAGTTTCGATTATCGGCTCGTTGGATCGCCGCAATACAGCAAAGCGATATTTTTCATAATCGGGCTAATCACCATCGTAGATATCCGGTATATTACGTGCGGCGAATCGAACCAATTAATCTCCGACGTTGCTCATGCTTTATCTCATCTACCGATACTTATGTACTGCACGTACCGAGACATTGTCGCGTGTCAAGTGTGCAACGAGAGACCGCCATAAAATTCATTTATTTTATCCGTTTATTTATCAATGCACAACGATGCTCTTATTATTAATATTCTCGTACGATGACGTAACAACGTGATGCTCCATATTGGCGGCGCGCCAAGTGACGCAACAGGTCATTGCGTAAATCGATCGATGATATCGCGACAATTAATGGCCCACGGCCGAGCGTCAATCGCCTCCCTCGTGCAGACCGACACGAAAACCGTCGTAGTACGAGCGAGCGGAAAAAGCGCGGGCGCACTGTTGCGACGCGGGACGACGCAGGAGAACGACCGGATCCTAGCGGACGAAGAGCAGGGACGAAGAGGTTGAGAGCAAAAGCGGCAAAGAAAGAAGAAGAATACGATGCGAATGGGAGGGTGCGGGAACAGGGAGAAAGGAAGGGACGATGTGCGTGCATGCCGCTCACGTAGCGTGCCAGCCAGCCTGGCAGCCCGGTGGACTCCCTTCAGCCTCTTCCTCTTCCCTCGCAAGTAAAAGTGAGGTCCCATTCCTCGCTCCCCCCGACCTCCCCCCTCCTCCTCCGCGGTCACTCGGTCCCTCTTTCTCCCGTGCTGACCAGCTTTTTTCCTCTCCTTCCGAGGAAGAACACCGCGCCACGGGAGAGAGAGGGAGGGTATCTCCCTTTTTATCAAACTGCAGCGTGCCTCTTACCTGGAGCACTCCCACCCACGGCCCCACCTGCGGCTGGACCTGGGTGCGTTGCAACAGGTGAGCGAGCGACTACCGAGAACGCTCACCGCGATCTTAATGTTGTATCGCGCAATCGCAATTTTCCCGTGGGACGCCGACTGACCGCAGGATTGGCGGATCTGTAAATGACCGCTTAAGGAATATCACCGGAGCGAGAGATCGACTTGTTCGCTAAACAAAGATGCGGCGATTACTTTCATCGCTCGCTACCGAGTACTCACTTGAACGTTTACTTAAAAAATCCATGCAATCCATGTAAATGTCTTCATACTTGAGAGACGACGATTTTCTTGTGATTTTTCATCCCGCTGTTATTTTAGTATTCGTGTCAAATTCATGCAAGCGAGACTGTCGTACGTTAGTATACAAGATACATAATGTTAATATACAACAAAGTAAGTGGCCGAAATAATACATTCGTTGCCGCAAATTACCGTAATTCGAGACCGATGTTACAGGGAATAAGAATGCGGTATTATGTATTCTGCGGAGACGCCTGTCCAAGTATCGAGCGACATTTCGTGTTTCGGAGACACCGAGAAATGATCGGCCTTGTCGAAATTATAACGGTTCCAGCCACCGTATATGACACACGCGGATCGTCGGCGACGTTCGTAAAACGAACAATCCGATAATACTCACGGCCGCAGGATATCGAAAATGAAATTGCGATGAATTTTAAATTAAAGATTGAGCTTCTAGTGTCTATTATTAGAGCTGGGAATCCTGCCTGTGATTACCCGAAGTGCACCGCACCGGCGAATCTCAGATAATTTGTCAAGATAGAGCGCAATCCCTCGTTGCCCTATCGTTGGCACGCACTAATAATAATAATAAAACCATTTCTAACCATTATCTTTATTACGATAAATTGTGTAACCGATAGTTTCGCCAATTCGTATCGTGCAGACAATTTTCATTTGATTAACTTTTCGATAGAAGCGTCGAGATATGCGTATCAAGCTACTGACGTTTTTATGTCTTTTACAAAAGATTTTAAAAAATGCTTTTAAAATGCTTTTAGGAGACTGCAAAATAAATATTTCCTGATAATTTCCTCTTTTCTCTAATCTTATGTTTAAAGATGCGATTTTTAAATTATCTGTCGGTGTTTCTCGTATCTCTTTCCTCGAGAATAAACTTGTTCAATTCTCGCATCAGCTACGCCTCAATCGCGAAATCGTCCACGATGCAACGCAGATCTGTCAGTACGTGTGATGTTTAAATAAAGATACGTGTAATCAAACGAGAATATCTCTCATTGAAGTTACCGATTAGGAATGATTCGTTCGTAGAACGCGAGTTTTACGAAGCGTTTTTATTGCGTGCGAACGGGTGCGTGCATACGTGCGTGCGTGCGTGCTCGCGTGCATGCGTGCGTGAGCGAAATACCGAAAAGTTCGGACTATCTTCTCTTCTCTTCCTCCATCTCTCCACCTCCTCCTCCTGCTGCTCCGCCTTTTTCGCTCTCTTTTTCTTCCTCTCGCGAGCCACTCGCCGGAAGCGAAAGAAGCTTGAGTCCTGCTGCGATTAACCTTTTCAGGGATGAATTATCTCGCTCGTCAGGTCCAAGGCACAGCCTCGCGATATTGCGATTTTGCGATTCGTCGAAGGAACACCCGCTGGGAGTACCCGCTACGGGTCGACGACAGCGGAATCGTCGCGTTATCCAGCTGTTGGCAATGTTGGCGATGACGGTCCGCTCTCGAGCAGCTTTTAATTCGGAAAGTGAACATGCACAATTTTAATTCAATTTAAGATTCAGACTTTAAGATTATAGATGAAGGAAAATTATCTGAATATCTCTATATGTGCTTTGTGTAATACCTACATCTTTTCTATTTTAATTTTTTTTAAACATTAGTACAACATAGGCGCGCGCTATTTTATTTTTCAATGTTAATAATGTTTTCGAATAATAATATTCATCTATTATTTATTAAAAAATTTTTTTCTTTTTCCGAGGAGTTCTGAGATGTTCATATTATTAATTGGCATATTGCCTAGAGTTCTCCGCTATTGAAAATACCGTAAACTCAGAAATGAAAAAGTTCTAGCCCTTAGAAATTTTTTCTTTTTCCAAGCAGTTCTGAGTTGTTGATATCATTATTTTTTATATTGCCTAGAGTTCTCTGCTATTGAAAATACCGTAAACTCGGAAATGAAAAAGTTCTGGCCCGTAGCCCTATTCTAAAAAAGGCGTTAAAGGTGTTATTTATTTCATCATGTTTCATCAATACAAATTTGACAGAATTGACAGCTGCCGTTTTCACGTTCCTAAGAAATAATAAATTAATATAACCGCACTGACAGCCACTATGACATTCTGACATTCGCAACACAAAGTTCAAGTCACACGAAGTTCGAGCCAAGCGAGAGAACCAATCAGCGTCGCGGAAAAGAGGCCTCAATATTCGATAAAAAAGAACTTCACGATGTTAATACGCCTTTTTTAGAACTATATATATATACAACACAGGCGCGCGTTATGCGCGCGCTATTTTATTTTTCAATATTAATAATGTTTTCAAATAATAATATCTTATATCTATTATTTATTATATACATAATTATCACACTCTACCAAATTGTTAACCTCCGCTCGAAGACAGCCGCGCGATGGTAATCTAAACTGAACATAACGCACAACGCGAATCGAGAGAACCAATCAGCGTCGCGGAAAAGAGGCAACAATGATTTCGATTTGATTTAACACGGCTTTTTTAAGAGTGGATTTCTCCTCTTCTATGATACGTAGTGGAGATTTAAATCAGAATATCGGATTAGCGTCACTTCAGCCGAGTACCACATGGATACCACAAGTTGAAGGTTTTTACGAGATGCTTCGTTAGGACGAGCCTTAACCGTGAGGACGATCCTCGGAGCGACAAGTGGCATGCAATAATCGATACGGACAGCACGGATTAATTGAGAATGAGTGGACATTAATTGAAAGAGAAAAAGAACCGAGGCGCGTACAAGTTTCCTTAAGCAGGTAAGCGTGTGGATGCTGCTTGAGGATCGCGTATAAGCGATGGTCCAGCTGTACGGGCGATGATCGGCCCAACTGTAGGAGCGAGGGAAAATCGCTCGAAAAAAAGAAGCGGACTTCGCGAGATCGCCAAGAGTTCGATAGCAACTTCGATTCTGAAATAATACTGAGGCTGCGTTCCGAGAACTGTGCACGAGAGGAGAATCGCCAGCAGAAAATCGGTCGGAGGCGAGCGGTCCATTGATGTGCATGCAAAACAAGCCGGCGGCGGTTGGATCGGTGCATGAATGAGCTCTCGGGAGCTACGCTCGCTCGAGAAACTATCGTTCCTCGCGTGCAGCGCGGGGTATTACCATGTGATGCAGCTTCTTGGGGTCGGATGCCGGCGGGTGCGTTCGTGTTACACAGTTGTAAGGGTATATCGCCGAGACCTTGTAACGGTCGATCGTGAATACAAGCAACAGCTTGACTCGGTAATACTCCGCTAGCTGCGTGAGCGAAAATCGCATGAAAAAAACAGCTAATTATATAATATCAAACCACTCACGTACCTATAAATAAAATCTAAATAATAGAAATAAATTCACAAATAAATGCGAATAGATATACGATTGTGAAGTCGTAAATCTATAGTTCTTGCTGCCACTTTTCGTAGAAATAATATTTAAAGAGATTTCAGAGCTGCAGGAGAAGAGTATTCCTCGATGATTAATGCTTTCCAAATTTGCTCCGTGTATCTTAGCGTGTTGTTGACCCGAACCCTTCAATTATATATACGCAGATCGATCGAGCCGCAGAACTGGCTTTGAGGTCGCATCCTGACCTTTTGCTGGATCCTTTCTGAGCGCGGAACTTTTATGTGAGAAATCAGCGCGATGATGTTACGGTATACGGCATCAATCTACTTTTGTATCAAGAGAAATAGACGTGTTTTTGATCATCGTTGTGGAATATCGTATCGACGCTTAATCGCATCTTAATTCTCGCCCGAATTTCTCTCGGAACTTTTATCTTCCTATCCGCATTTCGCGAGTCTCCGGAGTCATACCGAGAACGATTTAAGGGGCCCGGCCTGGGTAATTCGAGAACGGCAAGGTGCTTCGCAGATAACCGCGTCCGTGCATCCGATATCGGCTTTGCGGAGGTGTACGATCCTTCTTCGACACATGCCGATTCACGTTCCTCACGTCGCGCAGGCTCTCCGGTAATCCGGCAGGATCGGATTACACACCCGCCCGTAATACACGAGTCGGTGATACGCTCTCAGAGATATTCCACCGTTTTCTTCGGCCTTCCCCATTTCTCGTGTCCCCATCAATCTCGCGGACGATGGAAACGAAATCTGGCCCAAAAAACATGCCCGCCTCCGATAAAGTTACATCGTGCCCGTACAGCCGAGTCCATTAACCCTTTCGATGCTCTCATAAAAGTTCCTTCTGAATACTGTGTATGGTGGTATCATTATGGTCGCGCTGCGGAAAATAACATTGAAATTACTAGAAATCGATAGCGAGCGGATTCGATTAAACGCGTATCAATTATTAAAGACAAGGATTCAAGTCTGTATGTAATCCCTTCTATATTTAGCCACGTATTTTCCTGTAGGAAGCATTGTAAATAAGTTAAAAAAATCTCGGCAAGTTGCTAATTTGCGGGAAAAAGAGCAGTTTAATTATTTAATTGGTCATTATTTTCTCGAAACACCGGTCTCCAATTTCTTAAACGATCGATCGTGATCCGAGGCTGCGGAACAAATACATTCGCCATGCAAACCGGGACGATTACGCGCACGATATAACCGCGGCTCCGAGAACGTATGTGCGCCGGCAACGAATTTCACTTCCGAATGGAAGGAATTATTCGAGCCACGATGCTGGGCGTCGGCGTCAGGGGCGTAAATGCGTCCGGAGCGAGAGCGGGCGCAGATGCAACCGCTCATTATCGAAACCGCCGCTTTTATTGGTTACGCGCGAAGTTGAACACTCAACCACTGCCACGGCGAAAAGAAAACGAGTTGGAAAAAAAGGGAGAGAGAGAGAGATGAGAAACGACGGCGAAATGAGAGGAACAGTGCATGCTATCATCCGACACTGCAGAACCAAGTATTCCGGTTGTATGTAGCGAGGGTGATACAGGGGGGGCTCCAGTTTCTTGGACCATCGGGATCGTATTTTGTAATCCGCTCCAAAGTACTTTGTTGAGAACTCGCGTATTATTTAGACACTGCTTTAAAAAGAAGAAAGTTCATAATGCCATAAATACTTTCTCTTCTTCTCCAAATAATATCTTAAAACAATTTTCGCATCTTTGTTTTTAACAGGTTTCCCTAAACATATATATTTCTTGAATGAGACTATTATGTTCAACAAGGATAATAAGTATAATAATACAGAAGAGATATGCGTCGAAAGAGAAGATGCGAAATTTCATAAAGTCCGTGTGCGTTTTCGTGTTATGCATTCGAACGGTTCGACTTGTTCGACCTGACGTAGCTTTCTTCAGCGTGATATGATGCCTGCAAATGAGAAACGGACACGCAGATCCTTGCGTGCAATACCGACAAAGCGAGCACCGACAAACGAACGTATTAATTATTTCTCTCAATAATGAATCGGGCATGCCGCATCAGTCAACATTTTCTCAATTAGTTTCGTTTCGGCTAATGTAGCCCGCAGCCTATTACCGTGCATGTTTAGTCGTGAACTTACGTCCGGAACAAAGAATTGACCGCGACAAAAGTAGTATTAAAGTCCTTATATTAGCGTTTTATTACTTTATGCATCATTACTCTGTCTCCGCTATTATTGCTCGATTTCATCGTTCTCTTGTGTGCGATGAAACGAATTCTCGATGCTGTTCCAGTTCTGAAATAAAACGCGTTTCTTCAATTTAAAAGATATAGTATTCTACATTAGTGTAACTGTATTGTTACATTTCTGTCTATCTTCATATAAAACATTATTTTTAAAATTTTCACATATATAAATATGTATATAATAATCCTTTTTATTCTTGCATGTAACATGTCTTCTTCATTTTTCAATCTTTTACATTTTTTTCATGTTACATACTGAATGAATTAGTCGCACCATCTTTACAGAAAAAGAACATTGTGTATCATGTAATCCCATAATACAATTTTTATACTCAATTTCATACAATAGCATATAAGTTATTCCACATAATACAAAAATACGATATCATGAAATAACTAAATCTTTCGACTTGTTATGAAATAACATCTTTTCACTTTCACAATAAACGTTCAAAATGTTCACCGCACCTATAAATAAATAACCGGCTGACTCGATTACAGTGCAAGTGGCACATTTTTCAACGAAATCACGAGCCTCGGGCGTAAAGAATATCGATTTCGACGTGAGATTCGTCCGCGCTGTAATAAGACACGTACGATCGTTACGATTCATCAAAGGATGACTTAATTTTATTGCTCGCGAGATTTACTGCGGCCATCGGATTAATAAAACGGTCGATCGCGAGTCCGGCGATATTTTATTAGAGACAGATCCGTGCGCGCGCGATCACGGCCGCGCGGTTCTCCAGTGGTCCACACGGTTTCTAATTCTGTCGGAACGGTACGCGGTAGATCATGACGGATGGATCGTGACGGGCGGAACGTATTGGATAGATCATGATAGATACATCACAGCAGAGATATATTCTCATTTCGTGTGGCCACATATGGGATTAGATAGGCCGGTATTTCGCCCTGCGTGAGATTACCCCGCTTCTAGTACGCGCATCGATTTCTTAACCAGTCGATTTCTATTCATTCGACGCAATCGATCCGTCTCGATTTCGCCGGGGCCTTATACGGTGGAACCTAATCTACGAATATACTGGAGGAACGAAATCGCGAAGTAGATAAATTATTAAAATATTAACATTTGTTTATTAAACGTTCAATTGACAATGTCAATTATTAAATTATTCGCAAAACTATACTAATAAATTTATCAAGTATTTCCTTTTATAACAGTAAAAGTTTAAGAAACCAAAGTTCTATATATTTGATATTCCAAGATTTTTCGTTAACGTATTTCATTTATTACTATTATCCACTTTTGCTGTATCTTATACTGATACATATGATAAATCGATACCAATAAAAAAAACAATAAGCCTGCAGTCATTAGTTTTCCCTGCTTATTATTCGGAACGTTAATTTTCTCCTACCGTCCGTACGATTTTCCACGCCGCAATTATGCACCGTTACGTAAGCTCACTCGTGCAGCACGCCGCTCATTTTCTGCAGGTGTCCCGATCGAGAAAATCGGCTTCGAGGAACAGAGTCGTCATGAAACGTGGCGTCGGCGTGGGCCGGGATACCGACGCGTCTTCGTTCCCCGGAGCGGAGAAGGGGACCACGTCTCACGGTGAAGAATCCGCGAGGGAACGATCGATCAGGAAGGAGGCCTGACACTAATTGCGGGGAACACTCGGGGAACACGCGTGGTTCCAGCGCGGAACGCTCGTCGGAACGAAACCGGCGTGATTTATCGCTTATCGTCGGCTGCCTCGTCCCGTTGATTGGCTGACGAGGAGGACTCCGGTTCGGCGCGACACTCGTGTCCTCCCTTCGATTTACGATCGGATGGTGTCCGGCTAGCATGACGCCGAACCTCACCGACATCCCCATTGGTCGATACAGCCGACACCGCTTGTTCACTGCCAACGAAATCGAACAAGAATTGCCCGCGCTGACGGTCTATTAGCTCAGTGTCTGAGAGATGCATGTCTCGCGATCGGCTATGCGCAAAGATCGCCGGCAGCGGTCGGGTAATGAGGCTGGTTTTCAGGGAATTGTATCACGCTGAATTCAGTGCTCGAGCATCCCAGTCGTCTCTCCTGTACGAAGCACTCTCCTGACGCCGCTATCGATTCATCATGTAGCAGAATCTTGATATAAGCCTTGCTCGATATAAGACCCTTCCGCTTCATACTTTTGCCAATACCTGATACCGTCTTCTTCCGTATTAATGATAGGTGGTATCAAATGATAGCGTATGCGCCTTTTCACGTGCGTATGTTATTAGAAGCCCCTGCTGATGATATTGATGATATTGTATATCTGGGATAATTTCTTGCGATGCTGGATGCTGCCTGCGTCTCCATTACGAAAGCATTCTTCGCGCAGCTCCGCATTGCATTCTTCCAGCGCCCGCCAGGTATTCCAACGTTTCCGGGGATTCGACTGGAGAAATTAGAAACTCCCACAATGCGCTCCTCCAGATGACATTAATGCGGAATGGGGTCCGGCAATTTGCGGTACACGCATTCCTGAAGGTGGAATGACCGGTCACAAACAGTGTCCGTCAATTTTTCTAATGCGGTACTTACCGGCACCGCATGCCTTCCGGGAAACAGCGGTATTGTGTCCAGGATTTCTCCCTCATCCGGATGTACCCTGCTGGAAAACGTAGGAGGTGCATAATCGCTTATAACGACTTTTCCGGCCACACGCAGTGTCATACGTATAAATCTACGCAATCATCTTGCAAATAAACAGTACACCAGTCACTCGTGAAAAGAATATATAAGTCCAATTTGTGAAATTTTTAAACCTGTAAAGCTTGTCTTTCACTACTTGCTAATGCAGTGTAATTATTCATACGATTATCGTACTAATAATTGCAAATACAATTGCAAACAACTATAACAATTAGTCCTTCGTTTTAACTAAATTTTACTAATTATCAAATTATCAAGCTGTACCATTTTCCACATATAATTATTTTAACTTTTACTTGGATATTTATATTCTATGTTAATCTTCCGGTGTTAATCGATCGGTTTCCGGACGGCGATAAAAGTCGTAAAATTTCGCGGTATCCGTTACGATAATCTACGAATTTCCGCTTGATCTCGTTTCTCGCATCCGTCGCGGCGCACGTAAGAGGACGAACGTAACGGAAAGAAGAAGAAAAAGCAGAAAGAAACGAATGCGGCGCATACATTATGGCGCATAAAACATTTCCGGCGACATCGTCCGGCAACGTCGAATAAATTGGTTCGCGCGTACTCTCGAATCCTCCGTGGTCCACCGGATGATCCAGTTAAAAGAAGAAAGAGGGAGCGGGAGATCGAGCAGGGGGGAGAGGGCGGGAGAAAGGAACCGGAGACGAACCGAAAGTGCATACACCAGGACCCAATTACCTGGACTCGCATAGCCGCCGCGGTGCGTACCGTTAGGAGGTGCGTACGGATGAACGCGGAGGCCACCCCGAATCAAATTGAGCGCCGTTCCGCGAGCTGCATCACGTCCGCGAGAGCACACGGGTCCCGGTATCGGGAGGAAGAGGGTGAGAGGGTGAGAGAGAGAGA
This sequence comes from Ooceraea biroi, assembly GCF_003672135.1. Lineage (NCBI taxonomy): Eukaryota > Metazoa > Arthropoda > Insecta > Hymenoptera > Formicidae > Ooceraea > Ooceraea biroi. The sequence continues at coordinate 9,789,711 of NC_039506.1, forward strand.
GAGAGAGAGAAAAGGAAAGCCGACGTGGATCTCTGCGATGTGGGGCCTCGCGATGAGGAAGGCGGGAGGTGGACGCGCAGGGCGAGGTTTCGAGACAGCCTCGAGGATATATCGCACTTCCGGGCTGCCCCCGAGGCCTGACCCTTCTCGTCTGCCCGCGAATTCCTGCACGCCGCTGCGGATGTGCACCCGAGGACTGCCGCCACGCCGGCCGGCCGGCCGTTTCTTCTGCCGCGCTCTCGTGTTCGCGCGTTCCCTTCTTTCCGGTTACGAGCGAACGAGCGCAGGGAAAGTACGTTTCTTTACATTAGAATGCGAAAGTTGAGTCTTGTACGAGACATTTGTGCTTTATGCACGATGTATCGGTATGGCCTACGGCTACGGGGAATAAAAGCATTATAAAAGTATGATACGTCAAGATATTCCAGGTCGTTACTCATTTCAATCAATCTTGCAAACGTGTCCGCCAGATGCACAAGTTTCTTCTAAGAATAATAATACAAAATTAAATAAATATCGAGTACTTTGGAATATTTAATATGTCTGTTCGCCGATTTATTTAAGTATCAGACATTTAATCTTAAATCACAAAATCTAATATACAAAGTATATATATAAAGTATAATAAAACTTAATCCAGATATTAAAATTATGTCATTATGTCAAATTATTTTAATTTTATTTAATTTAATTTTATCATTACTTGTGAATAAATGATGTAATACTCGTCCTCAAGGATCATAACTTCGTAAAGGCAGAGCTTCGATCGTTCATTCGAGAAAGCCATCTCTAATAATTCATCGAGTTTCTTTGCAAGTACTTGATCACGCTTTACATAATAAAAATGGGTTACGAAGCGACAGTATCCGAAAGTTAATTAATTTATGAGGCCGCTTAATCTGATATTACGCGAATCCTGTCCTCGTTGGTAACGTTATGATAGAAATAAATTGCTGCCGAATGTTGGCCACAAAGAGCAGCAGGAGAGAGAGAGGAACAGCCGAGTGCCCTCGAGGTGAATAAATAATCGATACACGAACACCACCTGCGAGAATACCTAAATATATTTCGCACTCCGTATATTCTCGGGCAGTGCCTCGATGGCATCGTTGCCACCGCGAGCAAGAAGGAAAGAAAGGAAAAGAAAAAGGGAGAGAGAAAGAGAGAGGGTCTCTACGTTGCAACCTCTGACCTGGGCCAAATTATCGTCACTATAAAAACCACGCTACTCGCCATTAGCATTCGATCGACGTTATTTTATGAGGGATATGTACAGGGGCCATGCTCGATGCCGACCGATCATCCTTGTCTTCCTCGATCTTTGCGCCGCCAGATCATCTCGTGTGCCGAGATATAATATTATATGTCTCTCTTCTTTCCTTCTTTTCATTTTCCCTTTCTCTCTTTCTTTCTGTCTCTCTGCTAATTAATTTAATTTTTCTCTTCCGGGTATTTAAAAAAAAAACACTCGATCAATGTTACACGTCGATAAAAACTAAAAATTAAATTTCAAAAGATCTGTTCAACAAGTCTACTAAAATGTTACCGGGAAATACGATTTTGTTCTACGAGTACTTCATGCAGGGAAAATCTTTGCTCTTTTTTTCGCCGCAATTTGCACGATACGATACGATCGATCAGTTGATCGTCGGTCATCGACAGTCCGCCCGCGACTCGCAGCCGTTGGATCCACGATGAGCGAGATGGTGCGGAGGAGAGGAGCGCTTTTTACGATGATGGATCGCCGGTCAAACCGGACGGGAACGTCGGTCAGGTTTGCCGGCCAGGTTTGGTCCCACACGGTTACACGCCGTGGGTGGGGACGCAGGAGCCATACACGTCTCCCTGGGCACACATAAATTCGCGCGAACCCCCATAAATCGCGGGTGGCGGCGCGGGATGCGGGATGCGTCCGCGTCGCGGTTTCGTACTCGCAGCGATGCGGTCTCGTTTGGGAATCACGTTGGAACCTGTGTCCCCCCGCAAAGGACCAGAGTCACGAAGGCATCCGGTGTGTAGCCGGACGCCGTACCACTGTACCACTCCTTCGACCGGTTTGTTCGTCGTCGCGAATATGAATGAAAGCATCCTCCGGAGCATGGCGCGTCCATCACGGTAATTATCGGTCGGTGTGATGGGCCGCGTTTCGGATTTGTCGCATGCGGAATAATTATTGCTGAAAAAAGTAGCTATCGTTATTATGGAGAAATTTTTTATCGCAGTCGTGTGCCTTTGTCCAATCAAATAAATTAAATTAAATTCGGTTAATAATACGTCTGCACGTCGAGACATAAAGTTATAAAACTGATCATTTATTTCGTTTTTAATATTCTCAGGAGCATTATATAAATATATAACACCTACGTTTTAAATAAAAATGTCGCTATTAATTTAAATAAAATTAAACAAATATGATATATTCAGCAATCTAATTCAAATAACTTTAAATAAAATCTACATTTAATTAGGATCATACGTTGTTCTTTTATCGGCAAATATCCTACACGCGGAGGCGAACCTCCTCGAACCACAAAAAGGAGTGAGGGAGGTGAGGCCCTGTGGAAGGGACCATGAAGGGAGAACGATGGCCTTACATACTTGTGGCCCACTACTTGTACCCCCGCGATACGCGTTCCGCATTAATATTATTTCATTAACTTTTTGCCGGTCGCTTCGCTTGTTGGTACAGTGGTCCCGTCGGTCGGCCGCCGCCTCCTCCTACAGCTGCTCCACCTCCTTATACCTCCTTTCTGCCGTTCATCCAACGCTATGGAACCGGGATCGTCCTTCCCTCCCGTCTCGTCTTCTGGATGCCTTTTGGCAGATTGCACCTGCCCACATAGATGCGACGTTTCGTAGAAAGAAAGGCTTCACGATAATTTCGGATCATCGACTAATTCTTACTTCATCAACACAACTTTAATAAGTAATAGCATAACCAATTAACGATTTAAAATATTACGATAGTATTGCAATTATAATTTGTTATATATTATAAAATGTCGAAGACAATATATACATATATGTATTTCAAAATTTATATATTGTATTTTATTTATTTTATTAATTTTAAATTATTTTACACCAAGTTAACGATTATAAGAACGAAAAATAAATATGAGGACTTACATGCTTTTTAGGACGCGAGCTTTTTATCGTGGCTCTGCATCGTCGTACTTTAGACAAGAGTTTTCCAATTGCAGCAACGTGCAACTAGTTTTCACACGCGTGAATGCGTAGAACAACGTCGTCGCAATGCGATCGCCCGGACTAATCCCGCGGGCTCGGTCACCCGCTTCGCTTCCTGCTCGGAGTTACAAAGTGCGAGCCGCGAGTCGCGCGGAAGAAAAAGAGAATCGGCGCTTTATTAACGAGGCGTTCCGCAATAAAGCGGGATGCGCGAGCGTATTGCTCTCGTCTCGGGTCGAAGGAACCGCACGGGGGCCGCGCCGTTATCGGGCCGATCTCCCGAACGGTTCCGCGCGAGTTCCTCCTCGCGAGAGGCGTGTTCCTGGGGCATGAAAGGGGTGTAGGTACAGCGATACAGCCGCTGCTCTTGCCCTCTCGCCCTCTCGCGTCCTCCTCCGTACTGGTCGGATCCTCCCTGTTGCCCTCTTTTCTTCGCGTCGACTGCAAACGCTTCCGAGTCCCTTTATCTCATTGGATTGCAATTGTTTTGTAAAGTTTTTGTCAAATTCAAAAGAAAAAAAATTCGATTAAACTATAAGTTCTCGGGATATCAAACATCCTATAAATTGTTACTTTATTCTGTTTTAGTATTGTCTTATGACACTTGTTTCCTGACTTTGTCAAAAAATTTTTACATGAAAAACATTTTACATGAAAGAATCGCGTGCAAGCGATCAATACATCTCACAACATTATTATCCCTTGTGTTCTGCCAGGAAAATTATAATTTTTCACGTCAGTGGTTTCGTAAACTCTGCCCACTCCTACGCGTCTGGAAAGTGCACTCAGAACGTGCGCACACTCTCTCAGGCATACTCCGGTAGGTATGCGGGGCCCGCGTGAATGTTGAGAAGGCGCAACGGGTGAGCTCTTTCTCTCGTACGTATATACATATATACGCGCGCATCGCGCAATTGCGACGGACTCTGCATTAAACATAAAGTTGTGCCCTCCGCAGGAGCGCGCGATCTCGATAAAAACCAGTCCCATTTTCCGCGCGTACAACCGATCTGACGCTCCACTGTGGTACTGAGCGTTTGCGGCCGCGATCTTGCCTTCGCCTCCCCTGAGGATTTCTTTCTTATTCCTTCTTGGTCGCAGCCGCCGCTACCGCCGCCTCCTCCGCTGCTTCACGATCTGCTCCGTTTTATAAGCACGACGAACGTGATAAATCCTGCAAGCGCTAATTCTGACCGTCCCTGCAACTTTATCGAGTTTTATCGATTATCGAAGATCGAGAGACTCGATCTTCGTTCTTTCATATTTTAACGGAACACTTAGTGCTTCAAGAAAGAACCGGGAAACGATACTCTACTATCTGCTACTTACCGAAGGAATTCAAATGGCCATTAACATAATTATTAACAGATATCTGTAATTAATGAGCACAATTGAACCGGTATTCCGATGCGAGTGTTTCGAGTTAAAGTTGCCGGCGCTGCCGCGAGAATCCCAGAAGAACGAAAAAGAAAAGCACGTCTCCGGCAAGAGAGAACCGCGAAGAAATCGTTTCGCGAGTACCACATCTTTATTCTGCGCCGCCGCGCGTTTTCTACGCGCTCGAATTCCGCTTAGCTCGCCCAGTAATGTCGAAAGGCTCTGCTCTGAGCGAGGACGCACGATTCTCCGTGCACATACGCGAATCCCATCGGCCTTTTACGGGCTAAACTCTCGTTCCCTGCCGATCTCCTCGATCGAGACCGTGACAAAGCCGCGCCGAGCGTTTTCCACTTCTTGTCGTCGCTTACGCCGTAAAACCGCGGTGTCATCCGTCTTCCAAGAGGCAGACGACGGCAGGCATACCCTGCACGGATTCTATGGCGAACGCGCGCCCGAGGTGTCCATGAGGAACGCGCACGTCAAGAACAGGGGGCGGAATAATGATTACGCCCTGCCTAAAAGCATAATTCATTACCAGAGGGGAATGTCGTATCATCGCGTCTCAGAATTCCTCGTTCTAATATCGCTAGGAATCTTGTTACCTCTACGACGAAGAGGCTACTGTCGCGCGATACCGTGCATGATTAATTATCTGATCGCTGCACCTTCTTTCCCTCTCACGCTACCGCGTACAGTTTTGCGCGGTGGATAACGAATGCAGGTATCGATAAGGGTTCACCCCGATGACAGCCGGCCATAAATATGCCTTCGCGAAAATCCCATAGGAATGTTGTCGCGCGACCTCATAATTCGCACGAGTCTAGCTGGCTGATTATTAATTGCGACGACGAGCGATTCCGACATCGATGTGGAAGATCGTAAGAGCCGACGCGATCATCTTCGTTACCGCATTCGTTTCGATGCATTGGTACTGATTAATCGGCACGTTCGCGCGCGAGGAATGTCGCAAGAGAACCCGTGAAAATTGCGTGGGCAATGATGCTACCTGCTTCGGCGGGTAATCCGCGCGCGATTGCGTCAGCAGTAACGCATGCGTAATTTATTAGCGTCGGAAAAAGCAGATTGATTCGATTTATTCCGCCGCGGCCCGACATTCGCGGAAAAGTTATGGCGTTTAGACCGCTCGACGCGTATTGCCCGCGGCGCGGCGTAGTCCAAGGGCTATTAGGACGGCGGGAACCTTCCGTTATGCGAACATCAACTATCCGAATGTTTTATTGTACGAACAATCTATTACTGAGACGATTTGCAGAGGTATCCAATTTAAATGCAAAACGCTCCGTGATGCCAAACGTTTTTCGCGAATATAATGCCTAATGTAAATTGCATTGGACTGCGTGATACACGTAAGAGAAATGCAAATTTCCTTACCAATAAATATATAAGATAAAAAATATAAGATTAGAAAAGTACAAAATGCACAATATCCTTTGTTGATTATTTCGTCCTTTTCCTTTTTGACTTACTGAAAGCATATAATATATAAATTGTTATTCAAACCTAAAACTGAAAAAAGAACGTTTCAGAATGTTGGCTAAACGATGTAGAAATGTTCGACGTAAAGCAGACAGAAACACGCGCGAAAGTAAAGAGAAGAACAAGCAGAAGAAAGAGACGAAGATTGAAGAGACGAGTCCCGCGCTATGCAGCTTCAGAATCGTTATTGTCATTTCACGTTGCATAATAATACGAGCCTTGATTAATTAAAGGTTTGATAGATTGCCTCGAGTCGTACCGGTATAGGAAATAATGAATCCGGTATACCAACTAGGAAGATGAAGATGAATTGTTATAACTAGAAGAAAATGACGATAATGATGATGATGACGATGAAAATGAAAGACGATAGGCAACAAGCGAGACGAGAGAAGAAACAATCGGCAGTGTATCCCCTTTACTTTTTTCCCCGTTGAATTTAATCGCGAGATCAATTTATAGGCGCGATTCAATCTCTCGATTGCGCCGAGCCGATACAAACGTCACTTCCGTCACGTAGGATTGCGCAATGCCAAAGGAGGTGCACCAAGAAAGAAGCATCAGTTCCCTCACGTCGACTCGCGCACGTCGCAAACAACGTAATGCAAATTTATTAGCAAATAATCAGCTTTTTCTGAGTTTAATCGTGATGCGCGACCTTGTTCGATTGCAAATTCACGAGCAAACACTTCTTTACTAATGTGCCATGCGACACGCGCCGTCGTCGTCCTCGTATTATGCGGAGGCATCACCCGCGGTGATGTCGATTCGCATTATTCGCAATTTACCCGCGGCGAAACGGATCTACGCGCGCACACGCGGATCGTAACTCGCGAGTAATTTTGAAACGGGTCAGCCGAGTGTGCCGCGCGACGATCTATGATTAATAGCAGGCATTACGGCAACGATAGCCGCACTTTAACATAAAAGACAATGGTGCCCGCTAACAGCCTCGCACGTTTTCCCTAATGACCGTTGACTGGCGGAGTTTCTAAGGTGGCACCTTTGCACGCGAGACACGAGCGCACGGCTGGAGCGCACGAGACTTGTTGCGCCGACCGGTGCGATCTTAGCCGGCAATTCGCTCGTGTTCAAATGACACGTTAGGCGACGGTGCTAAAACGGCGAGTTCAACTATTTTACCCTCTCGCTGCGCATCCCACTTCCGAGAACCGGCGTGCGCATATATGAAAAGATTGCACCCGAAATTAGAGCTTTTGTAAAATTGTCAATTGCTGCAACAATAAATTCTGAAGATACAGAAGAGGCACGATTAAATTCGATTGCTCAGCAGTGTCACAAGTCAGTAGAATAGATAAATATGCACTGAGAAAAATGATTTGATTGTACCAACAAGACGTATATGATAGAATGCATTTTAAACCAAGCAGAATTTCGATCACGATAGTTATCATGATAGAACTCGATATTGTATAACTAGAACGTTTGATAGACTGTACTATAATCTGATAATCCCTAAAGGAATTCTGATCCGTCAATTTTTCAGACAGACTGGTTGAACCTATCAGATTCTAATTAAATGCAACCAGATTTTTTTTCAGTGTGTGTATATTATAAATAAATTAATTGTAGAAAATCACATTGTGTATGAGGAAATTGATGGTTCGAAATAAACGCAATCAGTACGAAACGTCCGTTTAACCTGCATTTTTATTTTCGTAAAGGAGGAAATCCCCTGTCTTCTCCCCGTCCCCGGAACCCCCCATGTAATTAGGTGGCCGTTTAGAAGAAGGCGATCGCCGCAGAAACGCGGGTGCTCCGAGCGTTAATGGGAACCGTCCTGGTCTATCATTACGCGTAATACGGACGTGTAATACCGGCTGGTACCTCGCACATTCGTACATACGTGTGTACATGTAACGTGCACTTAAAACGGACGTTTCTGCAGCGGACGATCGTTCCCCGTCTCCACGGGAACGGGAAGGATGCGCGCGGACGAGAATAGACAAGCTATCGCTGCTGACATCAACAACAACCCCAGGATGATGGGCACCACCATTGGTGTTGCAAATTCATTTGAAATTGCATATCCAAGATCTAATAATCCGTGCCATTAAAGCATCATCTGTTACATTTGCGATGAGCAGAACAGCTACTTCGTGTGATGAAAACAATGAAAAATAATGTACGGATAATAAATGCTTATTAGCGATAGAGAACCGTTTCAACTAGAAACAGAAAAAGAGAGAAAGAGGAAGCGATGCAGGTGATATAATGATATTACTTAGTCTCTGACCATCACTTTATTAGTCGTAAAAATTCTGATAATAGTAGGATAAAATTCAGAAGAAATAAATTAATGAAAACAATTAATAACATGATGCTTGTATCATAATTACAGAATTTTATTCCACATTTATCGTTTCGCTGTAAAATAGCTAAAGTGTTGGATAAAGACAAGAGTTTTTTTTCAACTTACTATTTTTTTAAATCGACAATTTTGAGAAAGATGGCAAGAGCAACGCGTAAAGAATTTCCGCTAAAGATTCGCCACTACTTCGGAGAAACAAAGACAGGAAAGACGAAATAAGGAATCCGAGAAATCCGGTAATCCGGTGATTCCGAGAAACGCAGTATTGTTACCATTAGGATTACTATTCGCGCAGGGGGCGAACGCCTTCTTCTTGTGCTCCAGCGATGACGAGAGCGAAAAGGTCCGCGGAAACCGGCATTACGTAATTGGCTAAGGGTTCTATTACAAACTATTATAAGATACCACTATACCACCGCTGCCAACAGGAACAGAATTATCGTGGGGCTTGAAGATACAAATAAGTCCAGCATCAGTCCAGCCTGGTGGACGACGGCGAACACACCGGAGATCTCTAGTCGGCTGTTACATTCAGGCATCAAGGTCGCAATTTTCTGGTACCGTTAAAGCGCTATAAATTAATTATCCGCGTACGTTCGCGCCGGACCAGGAGGAGAGAAGCCAGAGAGATTATAGTTATCACACGTTTTGTGGCCGCGGCATTACGATGCAGGTATAGTTGCAGCAAACTTCTTCTAGAAGCGTCTCTCAAGTCCAGCTGCAGCAAGTGTGGCACGTGATTTGTTAGTGCTGACATAATTCGCACTAAGCCGTGTTCTATCAATCAACAATCAAAACTATAATCTCTTTATTTTTAGTTCATTAACGATACGGTTATTGCGATTTATAATTATTAGGTCTTTTGGTATTATTATATTATATATTACATTTTTAATTATATTATATTATAGTATTATTTAATTATTTTTATTATTTTACTATTTATATTTAGATAAAAGCGTTTCATGTTAATTTTATTTTATTACGAGCTGCAAGTGGTTAACTCTGGCCTGATTCTGACTTAACTCTATTATCTTTCTCTTTTTCTCAATCAAACTTTACGCATGCCAATATCGTTACGTCGATTAGAGAACTTAGAATCCCATCACTACGCCGTCGTACTATATCCAGATTTCCTACTTGGAATCGACCTCCTAGAAACACGCGTTTACGTGGTACACAATATCAACTATTCGTATCGCATTGTTGCGCGCCATATTGTAGTGTGCTGGAGTCTGCTGCGATCAAGACATTCCAATTGATGTTCCTACGGCAGGGATCGAGATCTAACGCGACTCGAGAAGGAAACTGGTAGCCTTGAACGGCCTCCTATCGCAAACACAACGCCCGAGGCATCGAACGGCTCGCATTATCGAGGATAGAAGCTAGGCTCCTGCGTGTTCTATCTCGTACTATCTTTCTCTCATTCTTCCCCCTTTCGTTGTCTCTTTCCTTCTCTCCTCTATCTCTCTTGCGTTGTACGTGTCGCCGGAGGTACGTGCACGTTTTATGGTTCTTGTCAATAGCTACGAGCAGCCCACGAAATGCGGAAGCGTATTTACTGCCGGGCCCTATGGCCCCTATTCGGATCTGCAATTGTGTTTTGACTTCTCAAGACCTCGGTCAGCCTTTTTACAATGGCAGGTCAACGCTCGAGGTACGCGATGTTCCACGATGTTGCTTATGTTAATAATATCAAGACTGATTTTCATCGACTAGAAAACAAAATTACGTGGCCAGTGTAAGGAAATGAATTTCTGTGTTGTGTATTGTTAATAGTCTTTTTTTCCCGAAACAACGAAAAGCAATGCAGCTACTTCACCATGCAACTACATTTGCATGGTTGTACGATTGAGGGAATACTTTGCAGTCATTTTACAGATGCATATGCGTAGGGAAAGGCAATTACCTCTACGCACCATTTACTTTAAATGAAAAATTTCACGAACAACGCGCTTTTCAATCAGCGTGCAACGGGCTTGAAAATTGTTTATCGGCTCTAACAACGTGCTTCTGTACCTCAAGTCATAGATCGAAGATCATAGATCACAGACAATTCATCGATCCGAACGCACGTCACGAGGAAGAAGCCGCTTATTAGTTCGCATTGTGAGAATGTAGGACCATAATCTGTGAAAACATGCTCTGTACAATAATCCGTCGCGTCCTAATTAAATCTGCGAAGAGAGCGCATGGCAAACTTGTGAAAAGAGTCATTGTATGCAAACGATGCGGGATAAAAATACAATCATACGATCGAGTTTATGAGAACGATCGAGAGAAAAAATCACAGAGAGAGAAATGGTATCTGCGGCAGTCCCTTCCATCTAAATGTAACGCCTGAGGCTTCACGAGAGAGAGAAACGAGTTCGCATAATCCATTCGTACATTCACGCGCGCACGTTCATTCGCGCGACGTGCATTCGCAACGGGAATGATCCGCAAAATTATGATCATTGATGGCAGGCAGCACGATGAGAATGTCAAATGCCATTACATAACATGAACTTACACCAATTAATATTTCTATGAAGTAGCGCTCAGTTCATGCTCCAACTCCTACGATGCTTTCTTCAGTAATGACTGATGATAGCTGACGGCAACATGGTTAATGCGCTCATTAATCAGGCAATTACTACTTGATCTTAATAAAATAAAAATCCTAATCTGAAAATTATGATAATTAGGTAACTGTTTTTTAAAAAGTCCGAAATCACGTTTGAATTTATTGTATAGGAATTTTTTTCTCTATTTAATTTACATAATTTTGACTTTATAAGTGTCATATACGATAAAAGATAGTTTCGTCACAGTCACTTGCGATATACAACAAAATTCTTTGCCTTAAAATTACTTTATAGCAGAACACGGTAATTACCAGAGGTCCTTAAAAATCGTAGTTATGCTATATGCATCCGCTATGTCATAAGTATTACATCTAACACATACTGCCTAATGTCATGCTATTCAAATTATATTGATAATGTAGCAATTGCCGCGGCATTTGCTATTTTCTATAGTCGAAAAATTGGAATCATCAGCCCTCGTCTAGCCTCGGTCTTGCGTAGAGAAATATACTCGCGATGCGTATGCTCAATTACGAGTACGTGTACGTAACGGCCACTGTGCATGGCTCATTATCCGCTGCTTACGATGGGCTGATGGTCGGCTGATAAATTTACAGCCCTGCTCCCGGTACGCTCGGAACGAGTACAAGAGGAGGGCGGCCCGCGTATTTACGGGTGCAAATGCTTTTTATTATCCATGTGCATGCGGTAGGTCACTTCCTTTCGTTCGCGTGCCCCGTGATTTCTACATAGTAGCGCGGGCCACGTATTTCTCTCTTGCCGGGGGACAATTACGCGATTAGCAGTTTAGCGCTTTTTGTTTCGAGACGGTAATCGCGGTATCTGGACGTAATATTAGGTTGTCGCGAAAGATTTGTCGTCTTTTCTAACGCGAACGCGGGCTACGTATCAAGGAGTTTTTAACAAGCTGATAATTGCGATGCAAACCGTGACAAACATTTGCACTTGGCGATACTAATATTGAAGAAAACGATCTAACGGCCCGGATAAAAAAAAGAACGCACTGACAAACCGATTTAAAGTAATACACGCGAAATCGATCGGCATTGTTCCGACGTTAAGTAGCAAATTGATGCGTTACGATAAATTATAATGGTCGCGATCGGCTTGTCAGTAATGATAAATAAATTACGTCGGACCGATATTTACGAGCGACACGCGGTCAGCGGGAGGTATCTTTCCCCCGTATATAATATCATATCGTGATAGCGTATCGACCGATAATTCAAGCCGGCCGATCCCGGCCGACCGGCGACCCGGAACGACGCGTTTAACGCGCGTCAAAATTTTTCGCCGCTTATCGGGGCGCGCGCGTGCTCGCGGCGGAGCGCATTGCGCCGCTCTTGCGGAAACCCGAGAGCCCTCGGATGCGCTTCGCTGCGCGAGCATTAAGCGCCGAGCAATAAAGTATCCTTAATACGCCCGTCGACCGAATACATTATCGCCTTAACGATTCGGAATGCGGAGTGCCAGCGGTAGATCGGCCGCATGCGCTCGCGGCACGAAAATCTAGCGACGTTGGCGCCGCGAGCCAACTCCTCTTCGGGAGCGAAGAGAAAAAGAAACAAGAAAAAAAGAGCTAGAAGGGGAGAAGGAGAGCCGCTTGTTTTTTGGGAAGGTGCATCCAGCGGGCCGAAGACGAATGGTTCCTCGCCCGGGTACCATTTGACCCCCATTACCCTCCCATTCGTTCTCTCCCGGTCTCTCGATTTCCGTCTCTTAATTTTTCTGTCGGGCATCGAAGTCTCCGTGGGGAATCTGTCCTCGGGAGGCGCACCAAACGCCTGCGCGAAACGCACATGCATTTCGCTCGCGTATCGCGAGAGACGTATCGTGACGTAAAAGTAATTAAACGTTACGTCGTTTCGCAATTTCTTCATTGTCTGTCGCTTCGCATTTCGTAAGTCAGCACCGTGTAATTTCGGCGTTACTCTGTCGAAGCAGCCTGCATCGATCCTCGTGTACCGGACGATCTCGCGAATCCATTATTGTTCCATTATTCAATTATTCCATTATTCGATAATCAAATTATCGTTCGCGTTAAAATGTGCATTAGACTCTGTTACAGATCGATCTTCTACCGTGTACCATTTGACCCCCATTACACTCTCGTTCGTTTTTTCTCGCTTTTACAACCTCTTCTCCGTCTCCCACACACTCTTTCTCTCTCTTTCTTACTCCTCCTGGCCACACGTTGATTCTCTTAATTTTTCTTCTGGCATCGAACTCCGCCGGTGGAAACAGGCCGTCGGAAGAGCGGGAAGGATAGGGGGACGCATATTTATTCCCAGGAGCGTACACCTAGGGTACACAGATATCTCGCCCCGAGGGCGGTTACGCAAGGATAATAATTATCGTCCCAGCGTACCTGGAGAGTCGTGAGCGGCGGCGATCAAACGAGTCTGCCGAACAAGTTGCCGCTGGCGGATAGTGGGGGACGAGAAAGGAGCCCCGTGGGCCCGAAGAGAGGAACCGGAGGCCCGCCGCCAGCACCTGCCGGACCGGAGCCCTCACGGGCACCGAGGTCGCGACACGCGGATCGATCGAGGCGAGTCGATTCCTCCGCCTTTTGTCTCTGAGCCTCCCTGATGCTGCTTTCGTGTCTGATGTGGATATATTCTGACTAATCGCGCACACAGTTCTCGTTATTAATGGCGTTGTGTAATTATTTCGGATTGATAATAAAAGCAATCGTAAATTATTTAGTCAGAATGAAATTGTGATTATACTACTGAAATTAGTACTAATTATAGACTGATTAACTTTTAATGATAGCTAAATAAGTTTTTAAAGAAATAATTACATTTCTGAATTATAGATTTACAATAAAATAATAATGAAAACCGCAATTTCCGTAGTTTTCTTTGACTTCATTAAATCTCTTCCATGTCGTACATGGGTACATAATTTTGCCACTAAAGTAATAAAAAAGTGTCATTATTGATGATTTTAAAAACTGTCATCAATCATACGAATTGTCTATCTACTTCAATAATTGCCACTCGATAAACCTGATCTATAATTGCATTGGTGTTGAAACAAATGACCCATGTCTACATCCTGGTTAGCTTCTCCATCACAAACAACATCGTTGCTTTTGCTCACTCGTGTCTATATTGGCTCGGCATGGAAACCGTTTATAGAAAATGTCTCTATTTTTTCGAAACAATATGCGACCACTATCACTGGCCATATATCGTCCTGTCAGAGGCACACTTGTATCGTGCTTCTACGATTTATACCCGAAGGACTCTCGAAGGAGCACGCGTCCGGTGACTCGGCTCGAGTGGGGCCGCTTCTCGCTACACTCTGATCAGTGGCCTCCGGAGAAATAATATTCCCACGCCCGCGCAGCATCTCTCGGCCCCTCCTTTACTGCTTTGCCACAAGTCAGAGAGACAGGTAGAGAAAACCTATTCAATTAAATGACATATTTATTTTGATTCTATCAAATCTCAAGTCCGACAGATTACTATTTTTCTACACTGAAACGAAGTATTGAACGTTTAAACTTGTACAAATTTTTTTATTGAATTTATATTACAATTATTATTCTTTGTCTTGCATTGTATTTAAATAGTATTTCCATTTCAAGATAGTTTTAAGAATTTAATAAAACAAAATAACTACCTTGGAATTTAATCAAAGCGGTACTTTAATTTGAAAAAATCCGTAACTGCTGTTCTGTAAAATCAAACACGATGAGAATATTTAACGAATTGGAAATGTGAATATGATAGAAATAACGATAAATTGAAAGTAGCTAGGAAATGTTCTCAGCAAGCACATACGATGTGGCAGGCGCAAAGTTCCGCACGATAATGATAGAAATGAAGAGGCTGGCCGATTAACGATAATGCTTCATATAGGAAATTCGCGAGGCCCCCTCGCGTCGTGTGAGATTCTAATATACTCCTCGCACCGAAAGCTACCCGCGTATGCAGATAATTGCTAATAGGTAGCCGAACCAAGCGCACCAAGCGCTTCTTCCTGCTCGCGTGGGAATGTATCCTCGGTTCGTCCTCGCATCACGCTCTCCGCACCTCCGCACCATCCGATGATGGCCACAAAGTCGGCGCTGAAGTCGGTTGCGCTTATCACTCGCTAGAATTGTAAACCTTGGTATAGCTCGGCTCTCGACGTCCCTACGTCGCTGCGATGGACGTGCGATTAGAGACGTCTTACAATCGACGTGCGCTAGCAATTAATGTCTTCCAGTCGAGAGCCGAGCTTACGCGTTGAAAATATCTCGACTTGATGCCGAATAAATCGAGCAGTCTCTAAACAAATCAATTTTTATATCAATTTCGCTTTGTTTTACTCTTTCACGTCTAACGCCAACTGTAGTCATCATTTATGAAACAGTTTTAAATATAAGCTAAATGTTTCTATATAAATTATACTTTGTTTTCACACTTGCAAAATTATTTCTTTAATAAATATAATGAGTTAAAACAGTAAGTGAAGAATGTGCTTTCAATTGCTCAAATGAATGACACTAATGATCTGCGTTGCCGTATTCTATTCAGCTGTCGTGTAGCGAGAGTCGAAAATAAATCAAGTTATCAATTCCGATAACTAAATTCTAATTCTAATCAACCTTCAGATCACTTCAGACAGTTGAAGTGAAACGTGTAACATGAAGAAACGCGTGTTAAACATGAGACTCAAATGGGGATTCGACGGACGCATGTCATGCGGGCGCAAAAACGTAGTGACAACTTGCACCACCAATTCGTCGTCGGCCACGACAGCGAAACTCGCGGGAACGGGACAAACGGTACCGCAGTCCCCCGGCTTTTAATTCTCGTCGTCCAACTTGCTCGATCGGGAAGAGCTTGACCCACTTCTTTCTCATCGTGTCGCTGCCGACGCTGTTTGTCGCATCACCGAGACGTGCACCGATCGATCAATCGTCTCGAAAAACACACCTGCGGTTTCGCGCACGAAAACCGTTCCATTGCGAAAGCACTCGCATCCTTCTGTCGCAGAATAATTGTATTCGGTCACGACAATTTTATGATAATAACAGCGATGCAACATTTGTACGTATTTTGTGCTATTATTGCTGAAACGAGGAGCGAAAAAAAACTGGATAATCAACTTTATAGAACTAGTTTCCTAGTGTTTTCCTAATATAATTGATATTTAAACGCCGACGTCAATTGTTTTCGGTTTCGATTTGTTGATCCAAGGCATGTAGGTGGGCATGTAGGAGCTGCAGTGTCTGGGTCGTATCTCTCTATCGGGTCTAACGCGGTCCCCGATATCGATGAATAGCGAGTGAGTCTCGCGAGCGCGAGCTCGAGGTGCGGACAGGGCCCGATCTACATGAGAATACCATGGGGGCCCCATAACGAGAGACCGTGTAACGCCCACGCGATTGCTCTGCTATCTTCGCTTCTACACGCGAGTCATATACGATCGTCCTCTACCGTCGGTCTTTACGCTTGTACCCGGGGAACGATGATGGAGAGGGCAACCTCCCGCGGATAGAAAAGAAGATCCGTTCTAACGAACGCTCCTCGCTGGATTTATGTCGCCGTTTATCAAGCGCAGAATGAAAACGTAAGCGAAACGCGTAATGAAACGCACTATGCAGCGCAATGGGGCGAATCTGCTATCGACTTTCAGCGACGTGCTCGCGCGGTCGTTTTGGGATAACCGACTGGTACGCCCGAACGAAATCTTCCCCCTTCGTATGGAGCCTGATTTAAATCTCAAAGTTAATCCTTTCGCAGAGTACTAAGTTATTATGATGAATGAGAGGAGATTCCGCATCATAAAATGTAGAAACCGAATTTCGTTATGCATTTTCTAAGTTTCTGGTAAAGGTGCATTCTTACGTGTAACTTGAATAAAGCTCCTGGGTAAATTTCAAGAATCAAATTGATTTTGAAGTAAATATTCTTAAGAGACTGAAATGACTGAAATACCGGAATGAACAATCAATATATATTGTTTCATCATATCTCCAATTTCGAGGCGTGTAAACACGCTTCTGGCATAAAATATTTCTTTAATCAGAATGCAGTTTCTGTCCAATAAACCTGTCTGCAAGTTAATAATAATGCTTCTGTTGCTGCTCTCGTGATAATTTCACAAAACTTACGTTGCATTGTATTATACTATATATCTAAGCACATACATCTAGGAATACGTTAATTGAGATGAACTTTATAACTTTTTTTTCTTTTACAGTAAATAAATGAAAGCACATTGGACTATTTAAACGTAACACATTTAAACGTAAATGTTAATCTATAGGAAAAGATAATAATATAGTCAATAAAAAGATTACTGTAAATAAAAAAAGAAATACATTTGGTCGTTAAAACAAATGACTCCAGATCCTCTTAACTTTATACGAATAAAAGTAGGAAATACGTAGCTTTCGTTTCCAAGTCTTCTGAAATAAGTTCTAAACGCTCGAGCGTGACAAGCGGTAATAATCGATGGACTACGATCGAAATTGCTTATTATCTCTTTGAACGGCCAAGTGCAATGAAGCTGACAGGATTTATGCCACTGCTTATAATCCACGGCATGATAACATTAGCAATACATCTTTATTAGTCCGCTATCTACGAACTGTCTTCGTGATCAAGTGTTGGTAGTTGATTATGGGCGTGATCCCGAGCGCTGTGCGAATAAGATCCAATCTGGGAGAAAACTTGTTCTCCAGCACTCCACTTTCGATTATGATTAAATATCCGTCGGTATTTACCTACTTATCATACTCGCATCCTTTATCAAGCAGAGCAGAGATAGCTAGGAAGCAACCTCGCAAATTTATGCCGTTCAGGTTCGTCGCGACCGCTGGCTGCCATTAAGCCGATGGATCATCGCGATTACTGGCCGTCGAGCCGAAGAAGCACGCGGACCGTGCG
Source organism: Ooceraea biroi (assembly GCF_003672135.1). NCBI lineage: Eukaryota > Metazoa > Arthropoda > Insecta > Hymenoptera > Formicidae > Ooceraea > Ooceraea biroi. The sequence continues at coordinate 9,807,587 of NC_039506.1, forward strand.
ACATCGACGTGCCAAATCTGTAACAGTAATATTAGATCGTATCGGCGGTGATGTCTTCCTTCTGCGACGCAGGAAGAACGGTGACGAAGGGACATCCCGCGGCAGGTAGAAACACCCGTTACCGGGGAACAGCTTCCCGGGGCGACTCTGTCGTTTATCAAACGCAGGAAGGAAGCCCGCGCGATGAGGATAATGGCTCGTTTGATTTTTCTCTTCGCTCGCGTGATGCGGCTTCTTGAGCGACTTCTGGAAAGACGCGGCAATGCGTGCGTTTTCATGGGGGTCACGTAGCGCCGATAAAATAAATGTCTGTCTTCGGCTTGCAAAGTCGCAGTCGCAGGCTTGTACTGGCCATTTTCTCTTATCCACCGTGCGCGTGATTGATACCGCAGATAATAAAGACGTAACGGTGTCAGTTCCTGAAATAAGAAAAATCGGCTCTAAAGAAGATGTCGTGTACCTGTATATGTATCATTACAGAGAAACATACACGCCTGCCTATTTACACGGAATCATTACTGCACTTGATCTCCCTTCCGATATCGTCATTACATCGAACAGTGATGCACGTTTCGCGCGGTGATCGCGAACATAACAGACTTTCCTTTCGGGAGATCAGTTGTCAATTTCCGAATTGCGTGTTCAATCACGAAGATAAGCGCAAAGTAGATCAATAAGAGTGCCTTACACTGGCTCGGCTCGCCAGATACTATCGCACTAATGAGGCCGATTATGACTTACGTAAGTTAAGATACAAAGTGTACGTAGTTCTCGGGCAGCATCGACACATTAAGCGCGTATCGGTGATGTAGAATCGCATTAGAAGTATCTTCCTCCTTCGTGTACTGAGACGCGTGATGAAGAGGACAATCACCAGAAAATCGACGGATCCTTTCTCCAGGGCTTCCTGGAGTTTATGCTCCCGTTTATCAGCGAGCAAGGGAACGAGCTAACCAGCAAGACTCCCCGATGCCTCTCATGATGCGTTTTATGGTAGCCGAGAATTCGTGTAGCGGTCGCAAGTAATTTCTAAGTAATAGCGATGCGCAACTCCCGCAGTTTGCGTACACTTATCACGGCTGAAGAAGATCCGCCTGGCTGTGGATGCGTGGCTACGGATGCGTGGCTACGGATCTTGAGAAATTGAGTTCTTTAGCCGGGGAGCCCCGCGGAATTCGAAGCCCGACGCGATCTTAGTCGCGGTCTTAATCTGGCTCTAATTCCACACGCGTTTTCCAGCAGCAGCAGCGGATTAACGCGGTAGCCAAGTGCTAACCGCATGGATGAACGTGCGTTGCCCGCTGCTTGTAGTTACCTGCTCGTCAAGCGGACTCGGCGGAAGCCGTCTCGCGGGTTTACATCGATTCACCCCGCCGTGCCGCGGCGATCATATACCACCATCATGCTGATGTTGCGTAATTGCGGCTTACGAACGCCTAAGCAAACTGATGAGCAATAAAATGGTACCTCGGCTCTTTCGCGAGCGCGTGAGCGATGTTCGAGGCTATCGAAAATCGGCCTGCTGCTTCCGTGATGATACCGCGTGCGTACCGAAAATGCGCCAACAAATCATTTTATCTATATTTCTATCTATATTTTTGTTTTTACGTCTTCCTTATGTGCATCCATTTTTACGAAACGTTTGCAACATTAAAGCAATCGTGAAATAATGTAAATATAATCTTGTAATTGACTGAAAAATTTTGATGCACATGAGGGAAAGAAAAGGAAGAGAGAGAAAAGGAAAATGCAATATTACTAAATAAATGTACTTGCACGTAAATACAATACGTAGGCGAATACACGTACGTACATAGAAACTACATGCTCATTGCGCCTTCAAGATATATAGGAAGTACCTGCGACCTTTTCTACCAGGAATCGATGTCTCCCGGTTTACGAAGAGAGTTCAAGACGACCGGCACTAATCGAGACAAATAGCCGTCGCGTGAAAAGGGGAGAGAGATCTTCCATTGCGAGCCGAGACAATGCGAAGAACGCAATTTGATTTCTTTAGCATCTTGCGCTTACGATAGGAAATTTACTTTTTCGAAATTATGCGATTAAGTTCAAGAAGAATATTATAAAACAAATAATAATATAAAACAATTGATTCAACAAAAAAAACGAGAGAACAGCAAGTCCTTCGCGACAAAATCGTACGGAAATAATTATTTAAAAAGATAATTTAAGACTTAAACTTGCTAAGAAAATCTAAACTCTTTTTAATACTATTGCAAATGTACGAAAAGAAATGCAAATGCATTATAACCACGATATTATACGGCAGTAAAACAATACGCTCAGGATACGCTAAAGTAATAAAACGTGTTCATGCGCTGCTAATTCTCCGCATGACACTTAGCATCCCTTAATCTCTCAATCGTAATCCTTGAAAATCGCGCGCACATATTTCACCGGAAGAGATCTTTATGTTCATCGCGCGTACAATTAAATTGTCGCATTCGGAACCGAGTCAGCTCTCTTTCAGCGTAGCGTGAAGAGAAAAAATTCAACTCGATATCAGGTTCGCGGCAGGTTCTTCGAGGATTTCGAAGGACAAAATCAATTAGCCGTTAAATTAAATTCGACGCGACCGCAATGTGTCGCAAGAAACACGTTACGTTCCGCGCGGATTCGCCCGCGGCCATTAACAGCTCCGCTCGTCCGTTCCGCTCCGACCGTAATTAATTAAGCTGAGCTTACTGCCTGCTCACTTACCCGTCGGCGTCAACCGATCTCCGTACCACCGTGCGCGTGAATATCAGCAGGAAGTGTCCGCGAGACATCTCGCTGACGAAAATATCGTTATAAGTTGCCCTCGGGCCAGCTGCTCGGGGCGTCACGACGAGGCCGCAAACAAATAAATATGACGAAGATGACGTGGGACCTGACTCGTAAATCAGTCGGACCCTACGTCCAGCAAAAGCTCGGATTCTTGGATGCACGAATCCGCAAGAATATTTTTCCAAGTGACGTCGCAGCTCCTTCTTACGTAACTTGTGCAATAACATCCTTGCTATTGGATTCTTTGGACCGTGAATATTTTTATTAATTGCGATATTCTTTCTCGTTACTAATATTCGGCAATATTTGTTTCCCAGGTTGCAGCTCGTTTTATCGCAAATTTAATAAAAGTCTGAATAAATGTGAAGGTTTAAAGACGGTTAAGTGGCTACGCTAATCTGTGCGCAGATTTTATGCGCTCTAGAAATTTAGGTTTTTACATGGCACGCATACCACGATGTGACAGCCTAAGATCATAAATTCTACAGCAGTGGGGAATGGTTGTTTTGCAACGATCAATCACGAGATCTCTAGTATTCTTAATATATTTAAGTAGTATCTTAGAAATATGACCAATATATCTTCTCTCAATCTGTCAATCTTTGGTGCCTGCCAAAGATCGATTCCTGCCAGTTGAACTCGTAGAATTAACCGACAACTCTCGTTGAGGCAAACGATCGGAATTAGTCATTAATAGTACGCATAGACTTAATTACTGCTTTCGGTAATTATGCTTTTTGTAGCGCCGCTACTCCGCAACAGGAAAGGAACGTTTCATTAATGCCTCGTACAGTTCATGGCATGATACGTCGTGATTAACTACCAGAAAGATTTCAATGTTCTCAAGCGATGCTATTGATTATGTGAAAAGATGTAATCTTACAATCCCACACTCACCTATTAGAACACTTGAACGTGATCGACCATACGCTTCCTGAATAATAGAAGGTAAAGTAATAGAAGGTAATATTGTAAATAATGGTGCGCGAATCATTAGATAAAATCGTGTATCAATCTATTCTTAAATTGCTTCCTACTAATCGATTAGAGTGTAAGCGCTTATTGACTGTTATTGCATAACATCCTATTATGTTATATCACGTAGATAGAAAATATCAAATATAATGTGTCTACTTATGATTTTACAGTAACTTTTATTATTTAATTTGACATGTAGCAAGTGCCACAATTTTAAAGTTTCAATTCTTATAAATTACTAAAACTGACCTTTAGTCAATCCTCTTATCAACAATACAATGAGAAGGAAATAATAATTATTTATTATACTCTTAACCGAAAAACTGAGAGCCTTCGACCAGGACTAACAACATAAAATATGCTAATGTGTTAGCGATACAAGAATCAAAGTAAGCTTGTCCGAGTCTAAGAAGATGTATGGCTCGTAAGTCAGGGATATCTCGTTCTCGGTGAATCGCGACGTTGACGTTGCGCAAATTGCGATCCGGTAACGCACAATGAGGGCGTTTCGCGAGGGATCCTTTGAGTTAGGCAGAAAATAATGCGCAGATTTGATGAGGCGATGACATGAAAAGGGACGCCAGGCTCTCTTCTTCCTCTTCGCGCGAGCCGGCCGGCTCGATCCGCTCTCGCCAACAATTATCTTAATAGCGCGAGTGGCTCTAACGAATAGCGAGGTTTTTGCTCGCGCGAAATAAGGAGAAGGAAAGGCAGGACGTGCTACCTCGCCTCTCTGCGGTATCGTTCGCTTGGCTCGCCGGTCCTGATGAACCGCGAAGCTACGTGAGGCTCGTTATCCTCGACAAGAGTACGAAGGAGCGCGCGGGAACAATCAACCGAGAGGAGGAAAAGCTCATTAAACCCAGGTGGAGAAAGTGTCCGCAGGGTCGCATCAAAACGGAAACCCCGCCATGAATTCGAGTTTCACTCAAACGAACGTGCTTCTCTTTCTCGTTAACATTATTATGCGTCATTATACGTCGCGATCTTATCGCGTGATTTCGTCGTATTGCACGATTTAGAAAGTTTTAAGTCGTTTAGTAAGCTTAGTAAATTGCAGAAGATTCTTTATTTCTGTTTGCCACGCTGTAAAACGGCACGTAAAGTCTAATCGCGTTTCATTACTGCTGCTTTTCCGCGATGATGATTGGTGCTCTCAGGTGCTGCACGAGTAATTGCTCGTCTCTCTCTCTAAGAAATACCCTGAGAGTATCAGTTTACAAGTCCCCGCGAATTTACACCTTCTTTCTCGGTGAGCACGACCGCTAAACAATAATGCACGAATGAAAGGAGAAAAGGATGGAGAGGTATTGCAGAATGTATCAAGAAACAGCCGAGACAGCCGATTATTAAGCCTTCACGAGAAAAAAGCGCCGGCAAATTCACGGTGAATGGAGGAACGACGTACAGGCACGCTTTATCGGAGGCTACCGACGGCTCGATCGGTTATCGAGAATCGATCACCGGGACTTGCGAACGTCGATCGCCGTTTGGAGTTGCAGAAATCTCTTGTTGCCTCCTCGCTGCTCGTATCCGCTGAAAGATATGACGTTGATTGCTCGCCGCGGAGGACCTGGTGATGCACCGCACGAGTCGATGACCTGCGCGACGACCGACCCTTCGAAAAGCGAAGGAAGAACGGCAAGGAGAACGGGGAGGAATAGGGGGAGAAAAAGAAAAGAAAGGTTTGTGGCAAAAGGAACTTTGACTCCCTGAAACGTCAGTTTCTCCGTTGACGTCTTCGGCGACGACGACAACGCACGCTTGTCGCGGAAGCGCGTCGCGGGCGGCTCGAATTCTTTGGCGATTTCTCCAGGTTTTTCACACCTCGTGATTGCTGGTAGGGTCCCGTTAGCGAGCAAGAGGTTAAACGGCGGTTAATGTTAACGCGTGAATCGAACGGTGACGTTCACAAATCGATCGTAAATTTCTAACGACTGTGATCGAGGAATACCATCATGCTCCAATCAAAGTTTCCAGTCCATTTCTGGCTCGATCATCATAAACTGCAGCCCTCCTAGACGCATTAGAAGGCATTAAAATACGATTGCTTGACAAATGTTAGACTTGATAGGATCTCTGACATGATTGCTGGCGGAGATTCAAATGACCGCGCTCGATACCAATCAGGGAAATAAATTCTAAAAGCTCGTATTCGTATTCATTACCAGATTGTCAGATATCAGATAATCAAAGTATCAATTTCTACGGAGATCCGTCTTGACCAGACTGGAAATGCAATATTTATTAAATCAGTAGAATCAAAGACGATCGAGCGGCTCTTCTTCGTATGGACCGATAAAATTCCCTCTGAAGCGTCTGAAGATAAGGGCGGGCTACTCGGACGTGAGACATCGTAAAAATTAGGATAACGCCAAAGGTGCCGATCAGATGGACCAGCCGTCTTCGCGTTCTTATCTGTTTACGAGTTTCGAAACCGACGTGAGATGGGGAACAAGTCGATGCCGAACAGCGCGAGTAGGGTAGCCAGTTTGTCCGAGAAGAAGAGACACAGAGGGAAGAGAAAGGGGCAACGCGCGTTCCTCCTCTCCAGTCCTTCGTTCAAGGTGAATTCGTCGATAACATCCCACGCCTACCCGGCCGAATAATTAATCATCTGTTCCTGATGAACTGACGTACCGTTAGAGCAGGCCATCTTCAGGGTACGTTGATCCTGTACGGGGCAGCAACAGTCTCAGCAGTGCAATTACGCCGTAACGTCAAAGAGACACGAAAAGGAAATTTTAATCTCGTCAGATTTGGTCTCTGGAATGAATAAGATTGACCGAACCAGCAGCAGAGTGATTCTGAAGAAATTCAAGATGAAGATTAACCCTTTCGCTACGATAGCGTCGACTAAATAGCGGTTGGCGGTTACAGAATACCTACAATGTAAACCGCTAACGTTACGCATTCGAGAAATCGAGAATCATGTTCCCTCCTTAATCAGCTCCGCTGTTTTAACTCATTATATTAAACTCATTATATTAATTTTCCAAGCGTAAGAACAAAATTGAATTTACAATACATGAAATAATATTTCTTTAAACTTGTACTTAGTGTAAAAACCATTTCACGGATAATAGTTAACTGCATAGAGCAGGGTTAAAAAGAATGAAAAGATGTACAGAGCTCACTCGAAGATTGAAATCCTCAATATCCGCAATTCGCGACCGGGATTTCGAAGAATCGGCCGGCTCATCCGTAAAATCTCGCGGCCTATGGACTACGGTAATCCTGCGGCCGGTAAGGAGAGCCTTACCGTGGTAACCCGATCTCCGAAATTTTACCGAGAATTTTTATGAGGCTGCTTAATAGCGTTTTAATTGCGCGGCCTCGCCGCCTCGGCTGATTAAGCAGTAAATTCGCGTATTCATAAAACACAGTGGTTTACGCGCGAACGCGCGTAACGTGCGTGTACGCGTACCCGCGCATACATGTGGTTCTCCGCGGTCCTTTATCCCTCGCACATCCATCCTTTTATTATCCGTCTTTCCTTGTTTTTCCTGCTGGCGTGCAGATCTCACGTCGCGAATTATATGCACGCGCAGTGGCGTCATTTCAATCCTCAGCATGTCGCGGTCGATCCAAGAAAATCGCTCTCGCGTGTTTTACGGCGCGTCGCGCGATCCGCTCCGCGCACATCTTACAATCAGCCGAATCCTATACATTCGCGTGACGCACGTAAAAAGTAATATAACACGGTAATTAATCGAAAGTGCGCTTTCATCGGAACATCGACAGTAACGGCCGGCGATATTCCCTGAAAGTTCTTTACGCTACGTAAGACTAATGGAAACTATGGCAGCGGAGTTTAATCTTAATTTAACGCTCGTTATACGAACGGCGGCGCGCAACTTCCTTATCGTTGCGGCAAGATGCAGGAGTAAAAAGACGTGCACCGGAGTGGATTTAAAATTTATCGCTCGTGTTCAGGGATTTGTTGCAGCAACAGTGCTGCAGCCTTGATTGGTTAAGTTTGTTCCTTTCTACAGCAAAGCCTACAGCCACGTATATACGCGGGTATGACGTAGATAGAGATGAAAAATACGATCGACCACGGTAGCGCTAAAACCGTCATCGACCCGCAAGCGGCCTCGAGATTGCTAGCTACCTTTAATGAGATGGATGCGGTTGCAGATACGTGATATCGGCGCGATAAATCAACGGTGATTCTATCTCAGCAGGGCTATCAATACTACTACTCGCAATGTCGCCCGTCCGTCATTAACTCGATCGCGAGGTATGCCGAGCTGCACCGTACGGATTTGAGAGAGAGGTAGCCTCTCCTCTCTCGTAGAAGCTCGACTCTCGCCGCTCGAAAATGAAGGAGGCGTGTGAACGAGAGAACCAGCTTCGTAAAGCAGAAGGAGAAGAAGAAGAACACGACGACGACGAAGACGATGACGACGACGACGAAGAAGATGAAGAGCCAAACAGGGATGAGGGAGGTGTGTCCGCGCGCAGCGGCTACCTGCAAAACCACTCTCGGACGAGCTATATATCGCGGTCCCTCCCCCGCGCGGTATCGCTTTAATTTTAAATTAAAATTCATGAACGGGTTATTACCTTTTTGTCGGATCACGTTACGCACTTTTTCGGGGCCAGGCCGTCGCGCGATTCTCCCCGGCCGCGATTCCGCGGCTGTTACCCTCGCTCGGCTTGCCCCTCGGTACCCTCAAGGACGTTTATTTAATAAAACGTCATCGGCGGGACTAGGTGCTCGTCGTCTGCAATTATAAATCCTCGTTACGGCGCGAAAAGTATCGGGCACCCCATAGATTATACACTACGCCGAAGCGGTTGCTGCGCGTAGTCGTATGCTGTTATCGCGAAATGGATACTTCGTGCTGCCCTCTTTTGCTTTTAAATGCTTGATGATTGATAGGCATGATTATAGATGAGCCGTCGACTGGAATAGCGGTATAACGTGTACCTTATTTTGAAAAATAGAAAAATTTATAGAGATGCATTTATGTATAATGTAACATTTGTTAACATGTGTTAACGTTTGTTTCCATAATATTTTGTGATTCCACATAAGGAGCAAGATACAAAATATTATGTCATGCCAAAATAACGCAGATTATTTGCGAAAATTATCACCAATTATTTCCACTCTTGATTTGCTATCATCTTGGCCACTCGCTCCTTCTCATAAAAATATTTAATGCCTTTACGAAATCCGTTCTCGGTATTGTTAACACGTCTGTGCAAATTTCAAAGGAATTTCTAGCACAAGAAAAAAAGGGAGTTGCACGGAAGAGTAGCGAAGCAACAGCGAAGTCAGCCGACTTGAAAGTTATACTTACAAAATCTTGGAAATAAATGGTTCGGCATGTGCTCCAATAAAGCTAGGAAGAAATTGCCCTTTTCCGCGTAAAAACTACCTTCGGTGACTGAAGGACGACACTTCGAGCTGGCCTTGGTCTTCCGACTAACCCAAAATTACTTTCTACGTGCCGACGATGATTGTTCGAATGCCAAGCACGCTTTTAACGCGATCCTCTTAACCAAACGTTTAGGAAACCTGGCATTATTGTAAAGATTATTAGGCCAGTCCTTTAAGTAACTGCAATTTATGGCGCAACGTCGACGGGTTTGAGATAAATACATCCGGTAACTCTGATAATAGCCCCATCACACCTCCATTTATGCAAAGAGGTGTTGCGTTAAACGGTGATGGTATTAACGATGATGGTATAAATTTAACGCAAAATGTAATTAGGCATTAATAACACTGATTGACTGATAGTTGAATAATAATTGACTGATATTAACTGACTCATTGATGTATCTATTTTTCATCTCAGTTTTTTCTCGTATCTTAATTTGCTTATTGTATCTGTATCAACTCCTGAAACTATCTCTGTCCCCTTTCTTTATAATTAATCGAATCAAGCAAGTCGAACGTTGAACAAAAATGTACCTCTCGTATCCCCAAGATTTATAATTTAATTGTTACAACATACCACCTGCGTACTTCTGCACGCTGCTCAATCCTCGAGATTAGATCGTGCTTCGTTTTTACGCGCGATAAGCATTAATGCCCGCGCCTCATATTAAATAGCGCGTCGTAAAACGCGCTTCGCCCCGTGGTTATTAATTTTTTCACCCCGCCAAAATAATCTTCCCGAACAAATCTCGAAGTCGACGAGTTACGAACGAGATCGTTGGCTCTCGCGAGCGTGCCCGGCGCGTTCAGCGGGACGTAGCGTACCGCGTCATTAATTAGGAGCGCTCTCTCAGCTCCCTGCATCCCGGGGATTCATTTGGGTCCAGTAATGAAACTCGAGCAACACGCAACCACCGGGGTACCGAGTACGGCCGGCAGTAAGTTCCGCCTCGTGTATAAATAAAGCGCATAAAGCAACTCGCCGGAAACGCAAGAGGACAAAATTCTCCCTACGACTCGTTCATCCGCGACTTGCAGCGTCGTGATCACTTACAAATCCCCGCCACTTCATCTCGTATTGCTGCGGATGTACTGAGGATGTACGTTCTATTCATCCTCGCAGACTTGCGTTCAACGACAATGTACATGTGTACGACATCGTATCGCGAAACGCAGCAAAGTGTGTACGATACCCCAAGCAGTGTGCTGCTCGCCGGGACGCCATCCATCGCATTGGAAAACATTTATTTGCATACCTATTGATTACGATGCAATTTGAGAGAATATATAGCGTACATGTCCGAGGTGTTCGCATAATACGGATGCCACGGAGTGAAACGGCACTGCGAGTGAGATAGGTGGTGCGCGCAGGGGCGGATTTAACTGAAACAGCACTCCAAGAAATTATTCCGAAATATGAAATCCCGGGATACGGGGAACAATGGGGAAAGTGCTGCGGGAGAACGGCGTCACCTCTCGGTGTCAGAAATCTGTGATAATCTGTCTGGTGAGATACGTTCATCCTTCTTCGAGGCTGAACGACTCGAGCCTCACAGATCCGCGCCTAAATCCTGCGCTGGCGACGTGAAAACTCGTTTCCACGCAGCTAGACGTGCGTGGGCGTGCGTAACGTAGCGTAACGCAGGCCGCAGCCTGAGCGCGCGTATAAGAGGGAGGCGGAATGGCAGCCAGGTATTTCCAGATAATGAGCGGCACTTAGGCCCGCGTGGGTGGTTGAAAATAGCCCCGCACGGACGATACGAACCATCATGTGGCCTGTAATTCGAACCTTGGTCAGGTGCGCCGGGTCGATTACCTTAATTCTCGAAACTCGTTCCCATCTCGATTTACAGGCGCTCCCAGAGGAGGAAGCGTTATACTCGCCGTCCCAGCCTCCGCGCGCGGCGACTCCGGCTCGACTCGCTCTCGGTAATACCACCTTCGCCAGGCGTTAGCGCGGAATTGCTCACTTAACTTTCAGTTTGAAGTTATAACGCTGAAATATTGTACTTAAGTGCGTATCTCTCGCAATTACACTCGCCATTTTATTTGAGTCCGTACGGGCTTCTTATCTTGCTGAGAGGTCCATCGCCGCTGATAAAGCAATTTTATCCCGAAAAAAAGTCACGCGTAAATTCCAGGCTCAACGTACACGCATTACTGTCACTCATGTTTCTTAACGACAGATGAGTCATTTGCTCGACTTGTCTGTTTATTCCGGAAATCGATTTCGGGGTTAATTGTTTCAAGCGACCGAGTTCCTTAAGTGCAATGCCCGTTCGTTAAGTTCTAGAAAAACCCCGCGGAGATAAGGATCGCGCGACGGACCTGGTCGCTGACAGAGTGCAAGTGCACGTGCACCGTTAAACTCGTTGATAAGTCACAGCAATCAATTTGAACAGGAGCGAGCGCCCGGCGGACAACGTAATGACGCTCGCCTTCCTCCTCCTCCGCCGACATTAGCTACACTGACCATTAAGAATCCCGACCGCGACGTTCTCTAGGAAGGAATAATAATCGACCGCGCCGTCGTCGAGTCGCTGCCAGGAGGAAGCTTGTTAAAACTTTAGTTAATCACGGCTCGGACATCGGTCACACGTTGTCGTGCTTAATTCTCAAACTACGCCATTCCGTGCGCGCCCCGCTTGTCGGGGCCCCTCCGTTCGTCCCACCGTCATCTTCCGTCCGCTCTCTATCACCGTCGTGCCCTCATCCTGTCCCCTGCCTGCCTCTCTCGCATCGGACATCCCACATAGATGTATCTCGGTCTCCGTATCGCAGAGCTGAAAACTCAATTACTGCTTAATGAATTGGTACGAAGGCTTCGCCAGCACGAGGGGGACCAACGGGGCCCACTCGATTGGAGAAGGGCCACCGGTAACGAGCCGCATCGTAACCCGCGCAACCCGCACGTACGTACAACGGCCGTGCGAAGAGATACCGAGTCCGAGATACTGAGATCGCGGGAATCGATTTTCCGTTGGCGGCTGCTAAACGCGTATCGATCGGACGCGATGTGCCCATCCCTCGGCACGAACAGCTGATCGATCGGTACCGCGAGATCCAGCGCGATCCCGTGATCGGCGCGGGCGATTTCCTTGATCCGAGATCGGGAGGGAAGTACCGGTCGCGGAAGCGCGCGGCTTCAAATTTGATGGGAGATACTATAATACATTGTACAGGATGGGCGGGATTGAAAGGGTACCGCGCGCGCCGCTCGCGATAATCGAGTACGCGTGTGTAAGATTTAATGAATAAACTTGCCCAAGTCTGGCAAGAGCCGTTAGCTCATACTTCCGGTAATGGAATCGACCGAATGCCCGAAACTTGATCGAAGATTGGTTATTCGTGTAATCTGTAATGCATAAGGCTCAACAAACACAAACACGTGATTGGTAACTTTTTTTAAAAGATTCTACAGGGTTCGGTACATAACAGGGAAATAAAAAGAAATTATTGTAACAAGAAAAACCTTTAATGAAATAGAGATATATTCTCCATCCGGTCATTTATTTGACCATGGACGATTGTGAGAGTCAGACCGGGCGGTTCGAAACAAAAATCTTGTCGAGAGATAACTTCATTAAGCCACCGGCGGTGGGAGGACCGAGCTGAATGACATTTATCTTGCCGCGGAAGGCAACGGCTATAACGAACAAGCGGGGCTTTTAATGAAAAAGACGAGCACGGCATGGATCATTAGCGTTGAACGATATTTACGAGCGGCGAGCGCGCGAACGGCTTAGATTCCGGCGTAAACCGGGGGTATAAAAATTTTTCTGAACCAGCTTTTGCGCGCACATTGCCTTCCCTACGTGCTAATGGGCCGTCAGGCTTTTTTCCTTTTCGGACGTGTACGAGCCGGAGTAAAAGCCGAGGATTTCACGAGCAGCGTTGTGCCTGCCCATTCGCCGATCCCGTGGGAGTAGGGGCGCAATTAAAAAGGACTGCGTAGGAATCGTGCGGTACGCAATTTGGCACTAAGTCCATGAAATACCGACGACGTTAATCGTCCGCGCTACCTGCCGCACGATCATAAATGTAAGGCGTAAACGCGCCGGGAACGCTACGGTTATTCTGCGCGCTTTGACGAGACTCATCTCCAGAGAGAGAGAGAAAGAGAGGAGAAGGAAACCAGCGAGCTTGTTGAAATGATTTCTCGTAGCCGTCTGAAACGCATTATCATCGGCCTGTCTATCGTTAGCATCTGCGCTTTGATGATGAAAAGTTTGCTGATTTCAGCTAGACTAAAATTAAATATTTTAGAAGGAAAGAGCGATTGGAAAAACTGCTAATGTATCTAATAATACATAATATTCAATGCGTTATGTTAACACATCATTCGATTACTTTAGGTATTATTTTGAGGTATTTTCTGTAGCTACAATACGGTGATTTCAACGCTCGGTAAAAGCGACATTGACGTCCAGGGGAAGTTCAATGTCTGCGTACGCGATGCGCGTTTGTACAGTGCGATTCAAACAAGCAGCGTCCACAGTAAATGCGTAATATATCAATAACTAATTAATATATCAATAAATAATTGTAAATCATCGTTTGTATATAACCAAGTGTACATTTTAATAATAAATAAAATTTAGTATGTTAAAACAGCTTATATATGCCATTTTACACATGTTTGTTATAACCAACACTTGCAAAAACAACTCAAAATCAGTCAAAAATTTTCAAATAATTTCACTAAAATAGTCAGTTTGCTCAAACACGATATAATGCTAAGAAACAAAAGCAATTACTATACAATTCTAACTTGTTGCAAGTTCATGATCGTGAGAAAAATTGTCGGCAATGCATAAACCTCGAGAGAGGGAACAGTTTCACCTGGTAGTAATTATTATAACACCCGGCAAGTGCAATTATTCTTCGCAAGCCTGGAGAAAAAGCGCATTTGGTGCTGACCTGAGAACCGGGCCACTTTCTCGCCGCCGAGCGTCGATCGGCCACCAAAAATCTCGGCCGTCGCGTCACGATTGCCGAATAATCCGTTAAGCGGTTTCATGGATGTTCGCGCAATTGCCGGTAAGTAAGGTCCGCCGCGTATAAGAATGAGGGGAAAAACGAGAATCCCGGAAGCGGGCGGTGCGCCATGGCAAAAACGTGGCGCAGCTGGTTTCCTTCCCGCGAGGAAGAAAACGCGCATTTCCCACAGAGGATTTACTCTTTTCGGCGAAACGAAATTAAGTTTTATATCCAGCGGCGGTAACAAGAGCGGGCTTCGTCTCCCGTTGGGCGCCAGAACGAAGAGGAGGAAATTATGCGACGATAACCTCTTCGCCGCATATAAAAAGGCGAATGGTAGCTTGCGTTTATGTCTCTTTCAGTTCTTCAGAAATCTATGAAATTAACAACATAATTGTGTAAAAGAGTTACATCTTTTAAATTCCGGATATTTACGAGGATTTTTAATAAAAATACGATTTCATTTCCTCATTTGAAAAATCTTGAAAAAATTTGCACTATAGGAATGTTTAAGATATTTGAAATATAAAAATACATTTGATTCCCATACTCAATATGTGATACGTGCGCGTATATGTTCGTGTGTCATATATTGATTAAAGATAGGTAAAATCATTTCAATAAAAGCTTAAATTTTGTAATCAGTTTAGGAAGGGACCTTTTATGTACCACTCACGGAACCGCGGATTGGAAAACAATGTTCAAACAGCAAAAACGACAGGAGATATTGCTTGTCAAGAGAGGTATAGGTACCCCTCGCGGGAACGTGTCGAGATGTTCGTATCGCGTGGGCGGGCATGCCGATAGAGCCTACATGCTCCTTGGCATGTGCAAGCTGGACTTCGTGGTTGCTCGACTTTTTCGATTACCTTCCTGCCTTTTTTATTTGCCGCCGCACTGAGTCTGTACTGAGGCGGTCCATCGCCTGTATGTGTGTGGCGTGTGAAAGAAACAGAAGGACAAAGAGAGAGAAAGAGAGAGAGAAAACCGATGTCCAACGCGTAGGAGGAACGCACGGTTAAATCCGCTTCGTTGTGTCGAGGAATCGAATTTTAACAGATTGGATACCTTCGAGAATTTCGCTCAATCGCCCGCAAATGCTTGCCGCCAAAGAAGACGAGCAAGGATCTCGTATGCATAAACGTCAACAGATACGTGCACATGCAACGGATATCGAAATTTATTCTATATGCGCTCTTGAGATTCGCATTCGTTTTGATGCAATTCGCAAAAGTCGATCAGATAAAACGTTTTAGAGCAAGGTACTCTTACATTCCTTTTGCATTATTGTCGCGTAATGAGACGCAACGAGATACCGATTTTGATTGAAGAGTACTTTTGACCGCGTGGCGCGGTAATCAATGCGGAATCAACCGAGCGACGAGAATCGCGAGCTCTCGACGCGGAATGTTAATTAAGTTCCCTTAACCGATATGAAATTAGCATACAGCGACATGCGCGAGCGTGGAGATTAATTCGAGTGAATACGTACGCGACTTCGGCCAATAATTATCGCCGGCGTAACCGACATTGTCTTAAAAATTACCCTTCATTCCGCAACAAGATACGCTAATGGGCGCGCATACACACACACACACACCTGCTCGCGAATATTGGCTCTTCCACGAAGACCCCCGCTTCGTCGAAATCGCATCGCGGAAGGTTCGAGAGGCACTCCGCCCGTAGATTATGCACGCCTGTCCTCCTACTCCTCCCGAATGGCGAAGTGGAGCATCGACTGCAGCCGCGGTATGAATATGCAACGCGCGTCGATTGCGCGTACGCGAGCACAAGCGTATTAAGCCTCGTATACACTCGCGAGGACAAGCTCACGTAACACGCGAATCCACTTGCTCGTGCTCAAGTCGTTCCTTGTACACGAAATGATAACAATTACAACGACACCAGTAAAATAATAAAGATGATGATGATAATAATGATGATGATGATGATGATGATGATGATGATAATGATGATGATGATAACATGGTCCTATTACCATGCCTCAAGAACGTAATCCATTCTATTTGCGTGCGAGACATGGGACAGATATGCAGAGTGGAAAAATAAATACAGAAAGATCACAATCTTCAAAGGAATTTAATTAAATCCGCGCTCGGTGGCCACTTAGAGAATTCCGCGCTTACAAACTACTTACGCAAAATGGCATATTAATAAGTTGCTCAACCATTAGCTACCAACGAGATTCCGAAAACCAGCAGGAATAGAAATTTAAATTAGAAGATGATGCTGTGGGATACTGAAGCCACGCGTCGGGATTCACGTGGAGATTTACGTGAACGCGGATCGTCGAATTTGGATTGCGGCGGAGAACGCGTGCGTGAAAGCGGAAGGTGCAGCGACGAGCGCAATGACGAATGCGCGTCCGGTACATCGGTAAGCACGCGTGTAAAATCGTACGTGCAGTGCACGTGCGTGCCAAGGGTGAGGCACACACGTGGGTGACTCTCTCCGCACTCCACCCACACGTCGCATTCGCTTCTTGCTGGCGGGCGATCGCTGTACCGCGAATGCCAATAAATATCAATGAACTCTCCCCTCATGCCTGCCTCACGTTAATTACTCGAGATCGTTTCTTACCTGCGAGACCTCAGCCACCCACCTCTCCCCCTTAAGAGAGAGGAAATAAAGGTTTTCTTAATTACTTGCAATTGACGTCCTACCTCGGCCTTTTATTCAAATCCTGGAGACCTCGAAGAGAGCGCTTTCACATTAGTAAAGCTATTCAGGTTTTAGAACCGTTAATGTTATAAATATCATGTTGCTAAAATATAGTGTGGCGCAGTACGCATGTGTCCACCACTCGAAATCTCGATAGCAGAAAGAAAGGCTGCGTAATTTAATCTTGTAAATTAATTTTCTACCGGTAGTTCGTTAGCTTAGAATTTTCTGTATATTTTTATAATTATAAGCACTGTAAGTGAAGTACACTGCACTGAATGCAGATCTAATTAAATTCCTTTAAGAATGTTGAGAGAGAGAGAGAGAGAGAGAGAGAGAATGCTGTTAAAATCTTAGAATACGGATAGTAGGTATGCGCAGCAGGACTTGCACACACGGCATTTAATTAATTACTTATGTAAAAATGAAACATACGAAAGTATCTCTATAAATAAATGTGTCGCGAACTTTATATGCAAATGCATAACAATTAAGTGCTTATAACTATAAAAATACAGATGTAGTACAGATATACGAAACGTTAAATAAATATTATACACGAAGCAAATACATGTTAATTTATATTTCACAAAAGAAATACATGCAATGAAAATGATAATTTTAATTTACGGCTTTACAACGAAACCCGGTAGCGCAATCTTCATCGGTCTCAGAAAATATAATTAGACTACTTTGTAAGTTAGCTTTGTGCATACATATCACGCAGATACGGAGCACAACTTCAATGGTCATTCACCGTGACTGGTGATTCATTCCTTAATGCACTTATTCCAGTCCCTTACAAAAGATCAGCTGCAGCGGTCTCCCGTTAAACTCTTAAAGTCTCGAAGGAGAAAGATAAACAACCGTTACGGAGAGAAACAGAGCGAGAAAATGGAGCCTCAAGAATAAAGAGGGTAGGTAGGTATATCGGCATGGACAACGACAATGCTCTTTCATGCGTTGGCGATCCCTTGTTCGCATAAACTGTGTCGCGCACAGATAGGCCCCCCCGCCCCCCGATGTCCGAACATTCGATTAAAATTATCTATCGATACCTGCGCACACTCAATTTCACGCGAACTTTTTTCTCCTTGTTTAATGTATGTTTTGCATCGTATAACTATATCGAATAATTAATATATTAATATTTATATATTATATAAATTATATTGCACATATTATGTATTATATAAACTCTTGTAATTAAAATTATTTTATACAATAACAAAATTATTCGTCAATCATTGAATAAATTAAAAATATATAATTCTACAAAATATAGAACTATATAATTATAAAATATAGAATTATAGAAAATAGAAATTCGAGACAAGAAAACGTAATTTTCTGTTTTTCTTTGGAAAGATACATCAATTTTCAAAGCGTAGTAATCTACGTAATAAAGATTGATGTTATCAAAATGCACATAAACTTCAGTACATAAATATGATAAGCACAGACCCATGAAACGAAAGATCTAATTTTATGTAGCACATAATACATCTCATATTTCTGTTTTCTCATCTGTGATATTACGGATACATTATGCAGGTATTATCAAAACTGGCCACGTCTTTCGAAGAGATACAGGTACTCCATATATGTCACGTGTGGAATCGATATCCGTCTCGTAAGATCTCCTGATATGTCGGCTCACGCATTATGTCAGCCGAGAGGGTACCGGATTTATATACGAATCGTCGGAGCCGGCCGGCGCTTTTATCGTCGCGCGTTCAGGTTTTCAGGGTTGTCGAATCGGTTTCGGTTATCTAAATTGCATCGGAATCGATGTCGCTGCCCACGGTTTTGCCGCGGCGTCATAAACTAGCACCTGTTGATACCGACGCGTGCACGGGGTGGTCCCGCACGTTGCCGATGGACGACGTGTAAAAAACACGGAGACCCGAATGCCTTCACTTAAAATATAATCGTTGAGGGAATTTGGGCATTTACAAATGTGTACTGTGTGTGAACTCAGCAAAACAAAATTAAATAATTCCATCTGCGCGTGGAATACAAAGTGTGCGCCAGAATCAGCAAACATCTTAGAGAGAGTTTATTCTGGACACGACCATTAATTTTCCCATTTTTAATCATACAAAGGTTGAATTAACAAATACATCTTCATTAAAGTTTAATGTAAAATTAACCTGAATTAAATTTAACTAAAAATTAATTTTGTTGTCCTTATTTAGCTAACAAGTTGTTGAACTAACAGCAGCCTTCTTACTTTCGTGTAACGTTATAATTGAAACTTTTAAATTTGCACTGAAAGAAATTTCCCCGGACTCATCAAAGATTATATCTTTAGTATCTTTTAATAATTCAGAGATGACATGTGTAAGATACTTATTAATTTCGTTACATTAACATTTCCGTTACTGCAAGCCGTCATTATTTCGCGTAAATCGTTTTTCATTCACGATATCCGTATTCCACTCTAACATTTTTTCCACCGACACCATCGCGACATTTTACGCCAGCAGCAAAGTGGTGCAAAACTAGTTTGAAGGTGTGTATTTCGAGTTCCTGTTGGCAGAAGGGTCGCGGGAGAGGAATTCCTCGAACTGGTCGGCCACACGGACAGACGTCCAACTTCTGCCGCGTGCCCGCGCCCGCCAGAAGGTAAGCCAGCTCACTTCCTTTGTAGAATATTTCATCGTCTGATTAACGCGCAGCCTCTAATCACTCACACGCGCGTTTCTCACCGGCGCGAGCGTTTGCGGCCTTAAGCTACGTACACACGTGCGAGCGACGCATACTCGCCGCGGGACTCACACGAGTCCGTCGCGCAACACTTGTCACGGTACGATAATCTGACGTTGAATAATGAACTGTGAATAATTACGCAAGGTGAAAGGCACGCCACCGGCTCTTCTGGTTCTCCGAGACGTTTTGACGTTCCGGAAGGCTCGTCGTCTGACCATCGATCGTGGGTGAGTCCTCAAAGTTGAGGCCGCCGCGTGACCTTCCAAGGCGACCAAGACGCGCAGCGCATTTAAACGCAAATCTATGCGCGAACTGTCTTCGGCTTTTACGTCTGTCGCTATCGTATACCGCTATTTTCGAAGGTCTTCCTTTGCATATGCTATTTCAGGAATAGGAAAACTTTGCTCCTTTCTTTCACGTTTTCGATGAAATAAATATGTGTATATAATTATTCTTTTGCGAATTTTGTGTCTAATGTGTTGTAAATATTATATCTTTTATACACTTTATTTATTTCATACATTATATAGCTTATGTATATTAATTTCATCCTATTATGTTTTTGCAATGCTATTAGAAAAATGTTTATTAATTGGTGTAATAATATTTTTATATTAAATTAAATTTTTGCAATTCGTAATAGGGTAAGAGGTACAGTTATTGATAGGGATACAGTTATTGACACATTAACTCTTTTAACTTAAATTTCTCGTCACATGCACGACGCTCGTACGCAAAGTTTATATGCTCGTACAAAGTACCTTTTCGCCAACAGATTTACTGAGTTATCTTAGATTTCTGTCATTGCGTTTCGAAGCGGGCAGCAAAAACATGTACTGATCTATTCGGAGCATCGCCAAGAGTGGGTCAGTGATTGTTTTTGCTACCGCTTCGAAACGCAATGACAGAAATCTAAGCCAACTCAGTAAACTTATTGATGAAGGAGTACTTTGTACGAGCATATGAACGTTTCACACAAGAGCCATGCATGTGTCGAGAAATTTCAATTAAAAAAATTAATGTGTCAATAACTATATCCGTGTCAATGATTGTATCTCTTACCCTACTTTCATTTTGACTATTTGATTGTTCACATTTTCTGATGGTACACTACAATATCATAGTTATTACTCTATTCACTTCATATTTTTAATCATGAATTTTAATGATTATTTTTTCTTCTCTCAGATATGATTAATGTTAGCAAATTATATTCATATTCTTTTCTTTTTTCTACACAAGTAGCAGAATTGGAATTTTTTCTTGTAGTTTTATCTTTAGAAAGCCGTAAAGAAGTTCAGCACTTTCAAATTATTTCCCTTTCGCAAGCATCGTTATGAAAGCCGATTCGATTACGTTCCGTATTTGAAAGGGATTATGTTCTGTATAAACTGCAGTGATTTATTGGGTGGATTGACGTTGCTCTTAGAAGAGAACTGTGTCGAAACACCAAGAGACAAAGACAAAACGAGTCGGCTCTACCGACTCATTAATTTTCTCTATTAATGACTGCAATCAACGGTACAAGTGTGCCCGGTGAGCGCTCAATTCTGTTCTCGATTACGAATGATCCTTGAGATGCGATGCTGACGCCTAATCACCATCGGTAGGAGCGCCGGTAATCATTGAAGACTCGGCAAAGATCTCTCTATCAACCTTATAATATTGTCAATTCACGTTCAAGGTTCTGATGAAAACAAATTACGGCAATCTGTATCGCAAAAATCAACTACTACTGATACCTGTACTGCATTCAAAATGAGAAGAGAATACCAACATATTTTTCTTTTTCCGACTTTTGCAACGCTGTTATGTGGATTCCAAGGAAATATAAAAGATAATTCTTTCTATACATAAACGTCTTGAAAAATATTAAAAATTTCAAAATAAAGTTTCAGAATCTCTTAAGATGAGACAAACACTGATGGATGCAAATCAGAGATTCAGGGATACGCAAATCAGAGATTAAGAAATCTATCTCGCGCGAATCATAAATATAATCGAGGATTGGATTGTTCAGTGTTTGAAATATGTTAAATTTCTATATTCACGAATTCATAAAAATACATGAAGAAGAAATAAACTTGGATATAATAAATCTGGAAATTGACTAGCATGCTAATTAGTCATACTGCTTGGCATAAATAACAGAAACAAGTATGTGACTAGAAGCAACTCGGGATGTCAGTTCCTCGCTGACTGAACGGAAGGATAATCCTTCGTTGAAGGGCTATGAAAGGTGCTACTTCATGGCACTCCTCTGCTCTCCCGCAAAAGGGAGAGCAGACGTGTCTTCCTCTCTTCCTCAGCTGTCCGAGTTTCCCACAGTTCCCCGCGAAGGGGTGACTTTTGTTTCGGATAAGAAGCCCTAGGCCAACCATCGCCCCCTCCCTTCTTGCTCCGTGCCCCTATGTCAGTTTTCACTACCAGCGATTTATCGATGGTGAATCGTGAAAGTTTATGTGTTGCACCGTGTTTGCGTCGAGCTCTCTTAACGACCGGTTTCTCGTCAAGGGACGATCGAGGAACGCACCCCTCTCTTGTACTTCGAAAGAACGTGATGCCTATCGATTCATTATTCTGAAAGGAACCAGAAACATCAATGAATTTTCATGACAGCAACTGCTGTTACTTTCTTGAAAATGTGTGAAAAGATGGAAAGCTGAGGATATTTCTGAACTATTACATATTTAAATGACGGATGCTGGAAATTCGAATAATTGTAACAGTTGTTCCAATTTTGAAATATTGATTCTAAAATGATTAAATTATAATATAAATTCAATTATAATACATATCTCTTTGATTACATAGATATGTATTCAAAGACATAAATTAAATTATTGTCAAATAACGATTGAAGGGATTGCACGATTAAATATTAAAGAATTCTAGGAAAAAAATAAAAATGTCTATTTCGAAAGTGTGTTATACCTTTAAAAAATAACTTTGTAAAAGATATATGCAAATTAGAGATAGAAAAAAAGAAAGAGTTTAATCAATAATCTTTCAAATATTTCTTAAGTAAAAATCCAGTTTTGAGAAATATTAATAATAGATATCCTAACGTTCTCAATAACGTTCAATCAAGTACTTCTTATCGTGGCAGTAATATAACTCGGATTGAAAAGATCGATCATGACGTTAATATCATCCAACAAATGAATTAAAAGAATTATTATCTTCGCCTTTCAATTCGATCGAAAAAGACGTTTTCGGCTTTCGTAGCACTCAACGAGTTTGAATTATGCACAAGTCGAGAACTGAATATGAATGATGCGAGCGCGCATTGATTTTTCGAAAAGACAAAAGGTGGTAGACAAAGAAGAAAAAAGTCGATTTGGAGATAGAAGGAAAATAGATTGATCTCACTTGGGTAGCGGAGGTGGAAAAGGGGGCTAAAAGGAGGACTACGATGGACGTTTAGGACCGGTTGTGCGCTTCCATGTGTGCGCGTGCGGCTTTTCCCTATGCGATATGAACCAATGTATTGTTTCATCGTCTCTCCAACTCTTTTTGTTTCCTTAACCAGAGTGCACTTGCAATGCACATCTGGTGCGAAATATTTATTAAAGCAGTGATCTCACGAATAGATCGCCTCTGCTATAAAATAGCACGTACACTTCTTATGAAAATTTTGGAAATTTCAAAACCTTTCATCAGAAATGAATGATACATTTAACTCTTTTTGCGAAAATCAATGCGATTTATAAACTACGGCATGGATATAAAATATTTGAAATGCTTAAAATATAGAATAGGCCCCTCCATCGCCCATTCTCGTGAGACGCAACCAACATGTTGTTTCATCGTCTCTCCGATGGAGTTAACTGTGTCTTACACATACATTTCCTACGAAAGTTTTTTGAAATTTCAAAAAATTTCGTAGGAAATGTATGTATGTGCAAGACACATTTAACTCTTTTCGCGAAACTCAGTGCGATTTATAAACTACGGCATGCATTACTGCTACTCTACAAGCGAAAGAATTCAGCACTCACCAATGTGCGATGAAATCCCACGCAATCCATCCTAATCCATCCATCGATGAATGTGACTGTCTGGAACCTCCCCAGCTCCTGGACTTCCTTCCTTCGTGGTGCACCTCTCATCTTTAGTCTTTAGTTTGCACTCTAGTCTTTTGCACTTTAGCCTTCAGTCTTTAGTTTGCTTTGTTAGCACTCACGACGCGATACGGTCATCAAAGTTACCTCTCAGTCCTCGATTGCACTCGCGAAAATACGGCACTCCCGATGCGACGGCTTTCGCGAAGTGCTAAAACGCGGTTTAGCACCATGGAACGATCGCGCGCGGGCTGATATGCAGATCAACAGATGGAACGTTCGCGCGAGCTGATCACGCGGATCAGCAAACGGAACGTTCGCCCGGGCTGACAATGCGTGACAGCAGAACGAGTATTCGCGACGCGACGCGTTATATACGATGGCCGTCGCTTAGTTTTTGCGAGTCATTTGTGGCATTATTTCAATCTTTTCGCGATAAACAACAAAATAATTTCATTTAACCAGCGATGCACTTGCCATATCGCCAGGGTCCGGCCGTCTCGGACAAGGGCAAGATTAGGCACGAGGTAGAACAAACTAGATCAACGTGAGGTCAACGCGAATAGGATTCCCAGCCTCTCGATCCACGCACAAACCATGCGTCTACTAACTTCGCGTTTACGCGAATATTAGCCGTTGTTCATACAAACCCCACGAGTACATTCGGCGATTCATGAGACTCGTACGGCTGTTAGACGTTCCGAGAGAGAAGGGACCATTCGCGAGGGTTTTCTGAAGATCGCTCCCCGTCCCCCGTGGGCCGAGCTCGAAGCCGAGAAGGAAAATCGCAGGAAGTGAACGCGGATCGCCAAGCTTCGCATATTATTGTAACATCTTTCGGAAGTGTGGGTCCGCCGATTAAACGCAACATATCCTAACTAAATTTTTAAATTTAATAAAATTCATATTAAGAATGCTAATGTATTAACGGTTTCACTCGCAGAAACTATTCCCTGAAATTTCTAAAACCGCGCGGATAACTTTAGTTTACTTTGCACTCGTGACGTGATATTGTCATGAAAGTTATTGATCGAATATTGTATGTAACGAATATTGTCTGAAAATTCGGAAATTCACTTCACTACACTTCACTGGCGGCGTAATCCCACGATGAAGTGCTCCGCTAACAACAGCGAAGCTTATTTCCGCAATAGCGGTCTTTGTTCCGCAATGTATTTGCGAAGATTGTTTGCGCGATATATTTATTACGAGCTTTTATTATAAAACGACTTGACTTTTATTAAATTTAACAATGTGTTTTTCGTTTCTCTATTCAAATTTATGACGCGATCGCGAAATCTTCTAATATAGCAGTATAAGAACGAACCAACCAATACAACGGGATAACGAAAACCTATAATCATGATTAGATTGCAGTATATTTTAATGAATACGTTTAAAATAATTGAAATTCTTTTTATCTTATTCTTTGATCGCGTGTATTTAATCGCGCCGCATCTCTAACAGTCGTGCCTCTAATAGCGAAACAAATGCATATTCGATTAAGTGAATGAAACTAAACACCACAATAATTAATATTAATTAATATAATTCGAGAAAGTATTTACGCGAAATCTGTGTGGCGCCGTATTTGGCGCAACTGCTGCGCCGAATTTCAATACCGCCTTATTCGACGGTAGTTGGATGGACAATTATACATGTCCATGGCCATAAAGTAAATTAATGATTGAAATGATATAACTCAATCATGAAAATATATATATAGATATAATATAGAAAGATAAAATATATTCAATAAACTGACAGAAACATATGTTTGATCTAAAAAGAAATTTGCCCATGAAAGCTTATAGAAATATTATAGAACACGTTAAGATTTATACCAATCTTTAATCAATAATTCGTATAAGCATGCACAACTCTACATAGAAAAGCATCTAATTTTATTACAGTAAATCGCATTGAATGTTATATAAAAATATATCCACCACCATAGAAAATACTGTTGCTTATCACTTGCCGATCAGCCGCGATTCAGGATCGGCCGCATTCTGCTGCTTACTCCTGAAACAAAAATCATGAAAAGCTGAGTAACTTTCAGACACACATTTAATAAATACATAAAGTAAATATATTATAATGAACTTAATAAATTTATAATTTAATAAAAATTTAATAAAAACATAAAATGAATAAAGATAGAAAAATAAAAAATATCTATATAAAATATATAAAAAAAATATTAAATCCTTGTGGCGTTACGTTGCGATTTGAATTAATTTAACAAATGCATTTTGGATCACCGTAAAAAGTATAAAAATATAAAATGAAGTTTACGACCTTACCTTCGAGCCGATCCTGCTTGGCCCGAACCAGATCTTCCGGTGCTGCGAATCTGTCGCATAGATCGTAAGATACGTTTAATCTGTAACAGAAATAAGTATTCCAACTTTTATTGTTGCAATTAACACTTGTGATTAATTGATGCAAGTCACATTTCATAGGAGAATTGTATTTATCTCATTAATGAATAATAAAACAAGGAAATGTGACTTTGTGTTAAATAAATCTATCAATTACTCACGTTATTGGCAAGTAATTGGTGATTGGTGTGGTGACGCCCCCTTCCTTCTCCTCTCTTGTCAGTCCTTGGTTGCACTCGCGAACATACGGCACTCTCGATGCGACAGCTTTCGCGAAGTGCTAAGACACGGCTAAAACTATTCTCTCGTAGTCACCTCACTATAACTGAAAACGAAGGAACGACGATGTTAGTTTTATTATTGCTGAAAATTTTATATTTCGTATATAGTTTTCACGACTTATTTGTATATATAATTATGAATTTAGTTTCGATATTTTCTACTTGCGATGCGATTAGCTTCTTATCAAATTTTATTCTGAAGTTAATTTTATTTAATTATATTTATTGTCAGGTGAATATTATTCACACTTTATTCAATGGAAGTATGCAAACGTAATCGCATAAACGTAATTAAAGACGAAAGGTATTAAGATATTCATGATTTGCCGTATTGCGACTTTTTATGTTCAAATCTCCACGAAACTAGCTTTCGTTAACGCGGTGAGAACGAATACGCATCCGCTCATATGTGCTGTTTTCTAAGAACAGTAAATAGATGCAATTTATCATAATATTTAATTAATAATGTATTATAGAGACTAGTACTTGTTTCGAAGTAGTACCTTTGACGGATGACGAACGAATATTGCGCGATCTCGAATTGAAGGTTACGTTTCCGTTTGCACTGTACCGAATTCTTGTCTCGGCGCCGCGCATTTGTTGGAATCTCCGCTGAATCTGAGAAGCAACGACATTGTTATTACATTTTAATGCAATTGTCTGATTAGTACAATCTTACAATCCATAATTCTTACATTCATGCGTTAACATAACACGCGATACGACGTAGGTTGATATCTATTCCGCGAGTCTTTGTCGAAGCAACCACCATTTTCAGGATTAGAAACTCGAGCGCGAATATTCGCGAACTTCGCGAACTCATATCTTCATAATATTTAATAAAACCGGCACGCTAATGTCGCAACGGGTTCGCAAGATTTGTGCAATTTTGGCGGTAATAGCTAAAATGCAAACCTGAGCGTGTCGTGAAAACGTTATAAAAATGGGCTGCAGAGTGGATAACGCGATACGTAGGTCGCGCGGAGCGTAGTGAAGTTGTCCGCAGTGACGCCGCGGTCATGTGACTCGACGTCGAGTTTGTCGCGCGCGTACACCTACTCAGCTAGTAAGTTGAGCGTCTGTAAAACATGAACCACGGAAAATATTAGTTTCCTTGCTTTGATTGATATTTCAAATCGTGAAATATATTTTCCAGGAAATATTTATCTAAATATATATATAATAATAATTAGGAGAGTTAGTTAAATTTATAATTATTTGTGTATTATTCACATTTGTGTATAATATCAAATTCCATGAATACGATCTCATACATATGATTAATTTCAAAAGCTATCGAAAAATTCAAAGTGGAGATTATATCGCAAATTTGTTCTCGAAATCCGATCAAACTCAATTAAACTAGAGTGAGATTTATATGCACACGCTCGTATGCACTAACCTTGTTGATAGGATTCTAAACGAATTTGTTATAATATTCAGTTAAAAATGACTTCTAGATAAAATAGTAATTGCTCATTACTTGTTAATGTGATCGCGTCGAAGGGTAACCTGGGAATGACGCGGTCTTGGTAGCGCTCAAGGTAGCTCGAGGTTATGTGTCAACAAATAAATAAGATCGGCATGGAATTTAACATATTAAACATATTACACGATGAAACATTAGATTTGTTCGTGTTGTATGAACTTTTTGAGTTGGCTTATTCTATCTTCTATTATTTTCGCTAACCTTTATTCTTTCTCTTTGTCTCTCGAACGCCTGCGTGTACGCGTAGTGCAAAAATGTAAAAAGTATACGGAACCAAATCGTTTTATTAAATGTTATAATTGTACATTTGCGTATGACTGATACAATGCGAAAAATATACTCGATTGCGTATAATTACGTACTTGATCGCGTTAACCGCTCGCGTTAACAGGCATCCGAAAGATTGACTTACTTTCTGCTCGATTCTGCGTCGTTCAATGCCCATTCCGAGCCTCCTTCTCTTCCGTGTGGTTCTTTAGGGCTCGTGAAAAAAACGACGCTTTTCATACGATTATTTTAATATGTGACACTCCCGATGCAATGACTTACACAGGTTACAGTTATGCGCAAAGTATTACGCGAAAATAATTACGCGCGAAACTTTTGTCGCGCGCGTACACCTACTCGGCTAGTAAGTTCAGCGTCTGTAAACCATGAAACACGGAAAAGTAATATTAGTTTCCTTGCTTTGATTTATATTTCACATTGTGAAATATATTCTCCAGGAAATATTTATCTAAATATATATATAATAATTTCTATTATTGGCTTTATACAATCATATATGTCCTAGCAAATTTAAAAATAATTACGCGCGAAACTTTTGTCGCGCGCGTACACCTACTCAGCTAGTAAGTTGAGTGTCTGTAAAACATGAAACACGGAAAAGCAATATTAGTTTCCTTGCTTTGATTTATATTTCAAATCGCGAAATATATTTTTCAGGAAATATTTATTTAAATATATATGAATATAATAATAATTTCTATTACACGTTTTATACAATCATATATTTTCTAGCAAATTTTAATCTCAAGTTAATTTTACTTCATGAAATTTCTAGTTATTCGTGTAGTTATTATTCACATTTATATCCAATTTTATAAATCGATCGCATAAATATGATTAATTACGATACTATCGAAAAATTCAAGATGGATATTATATCGCGAATTCGTTCTTGAAACCCGACGAAACTCAATTAAACTAACATGGTTGAGATTTATAACCAGGAGCTCGTTAATGCGCGTGCACGCTGGAACATAATGCGCCATCGGGCACGCTAATAGTTGTTTCGTACCGACGACAACCTCGTGAAATAGGCCCCTCGCCCTGGCCCGTGTATCGTATGACGGTACTTGTACGATTCAGCCACCCACACTAACCTCGGATGATTCACGCGACGCCTTCTTCGACGAGCCAACGCTCCTAAGGGACTGTAAATTTGTCTTCTTTACTTTCTTTAACCGAGCCGTTATATGTACGATATAATGCTTCTCCCTCTTGTCCTCTTCTTCATGATAGCTCATGAAAAGCGGCGACTACGCAAGTTATTGGATTTTCAATCCAACTTCCTCTTGTTACATAACACGATCTAATCTCTTTAACAAGTTATGATAAAATTGGTAAAGAGAGGGTGAGGATTATATTACTATCATTAATATCATATTAGACATATGTGTGTATGTGTGTAATAAGTAGACTTTCTAAAAATTTAGAAGAAAATTCTTTGCATTCCATAAAGAAAATTAAATAACGCTACGAACTTTTATTACGACCCAATATTATCTCAATAGATTTTTAAATTAAATGTTAGAAAAACGAACTATCTGCAGAAAATTAAAATTCAAATTAGTAAATTTTATAATAACTTAACTTTTATTACCAGACGTACAGTTATTCCAACGATAAGAAAAAGAATGTTTTTAATGCGTTTGTATAACATGTATAACAAATGTTTGCGTCTAAAAATAAAAGAAGAAATTTCTACCGATATAGGAAATCATCTTTGTCATGAAAATACTGATTTAGAAAATAGCATGTTTTATGATAGGAAATTCTTCCGCCAACTTATGCTGGGTCGGCTATAATATCTCATTGTAACAAGCGGCGTTATTGTCAGAATAATGGCAATTATTATTAGAACAATGGTGTTAGCGACATGGCGACATACCGCCGTTCTGGACACCTTCGCTCATGAGCAAACATGATGTTTCTTTTTCACTCTCACGAGAAGAGAAGAGAAGGTTCTTTGTGGCGTGGCAGACGCGCCATTGTGTATCTTCGCCACCCACGTGAAAATTTCAGAAAGATGCAGCGACGAGATGCTGCGTCTTTTTACTTTGTCGAGGTATGCGCGTTCGGCACGCGGATTCTGTTCCAACGAAGCATGTGTCAAGTCGTAATGTACCGCGATAAGGCATTTCGAAGAGCGATATTATCTTTAAAATGATTTATAATATATAAAACATTTATATCATCGCAATCTTTTTAGAAATTATACATAGAAATTATTTTAAATGTATATCTTTTTCATACAAAATTTGCTTTGTGCGAAGCAATATTATATACATATTTTATATAAATAAATTCTTTATAAAATTATTTATCTTGTAAATAAACAATAGCACACTAAGTAAAATCAATTAATCTTGCACGTCTCTTTCTCTTCCTCTCTCTTGTTCAATTCACGAAACTTTAAGGGATGATCTCGGTGATGTCATCGACCCTCGGAAAAGGGCGCCCAGGTGTATGCCATGACTTGTCTTCCGGAAACTCAGCACGCATGAAAACGCAATTGGATGATGGGTACTGATGGAACGTTCGGACGGCGAGTCTCTTAGCTTTCCCAGCTAGACGGTAAACGCTCCCCTCAGCATCTTGCGTGGTCAAGAGGGTGACGTGTTCACGTAACGAGGGTGCGTTAAAGGGAAAGAGAGGAGAGGCAATGCGCAGCCCTGCAGCTCCTCCGAAATATGCACCGGCGGTACCCTGTCATACTCACACACGTGTGTTCACCTCCATCGAGAAGACGTGGGGGGCAAAACGGTGTATGACCCACGTGGGAGTGGATGCTTGAAAAATTCCTTCACAATACTCGTTCCCCCACAAAGAAATATCATCGTCCTTCGCGTAACGCGCAGTACTCCAACAAATCAAATTCTCACAATCGAAAGAATTCGCATGAATTGCAATTGCAGCATACTATATTGTGCCGGCATTTCTATGTATGTCATTTCAGAGTAGTTATGAAAATCACTACGTTCTAAAGTGTGAGTTTGGGAGATGGATTTATTTCTTCATTAGGTTTCTTTAAATATCGTTGAGATTAGCGTGTGTTAATTATTAAATTCCTTCCATTTCCTAGTTCATTTCTTCTTTAGTAAAATACTTGATGTTTTCTATTTGTAATGTTCAGAACACAAAATCTTAAAAAAGGGACATAAATTAAAGATTTAATTTTTAAGTAGAAAGGTTTTGTTGTATCAAATAATGCTAGATTGTATTTATATATAAAAATCATATAATATCTTGACGCACAAGCATGCACACTTTATATTGCATTAGATAGATCGATAAAACACTATGATCACCTGCCGAATTTTCGGCGGGAAAACGCCTCGACGATGCCAAGCTTACAATCTCGAAGCATTAAACCTACGACAGACCCTTCCTATGACATGTCAGTGGCATGTACGGATAGAACGTGAAGGTTTTTCGACAGTGTTTTTGGCGGGAAGCAATAAGGTGTGCCGCTTTTGAGGCACGCTTGCGTGTAGCTTGCACAATTCCCACACGCGGAGGACTCTACGCGCTCCGAGATTCCCCCCTCGTCATCCCCTCGTTAATAACTCCCTCCGCGACAATAGAGGGTCCGCTCCTTCGGGTTCCTCGAGCAGGGGGAGGAGAGGGATGCTGACTGGATAAAGAGCGCTAGTTACCACCTGGAGGCACCGTGCACCTCAACGTGGGAGCTCCTTGATATGCCAATGTACTGCCTCCTGTATTCGCAAATTTCAAACAGAATCCAGAACAAAGAAACGAAAATGAACTACTAATATTAAAAACAAACGCTGCGCGAATGTTAATCATCGCAAATTATATCAAAACGTGATACACAAAAGAACAATGACTTAAAAAAACATTTGTTCAAACTTAAATTCAAGAAATATAATAATACAGTAACATTACAATCGGTGCTTGACCAACTCGCAATTTCACGAGAATCGAGGGAGAAGAGAAGAGACGTTCAAAGATATCATAGAATTTAATAATTCATGCAATTTACGTGACGTAGACCGTCAACTTGATACACGAAACGGCAAAAGACGTATTACGATCGGCATTCGAGCAATTTATGATTCACGATCGGTGAGGATCGAGGATCGCGTATCTGTTGCGCCGACAACAAAACGCGCGGAAGGTCCGGTCCGCCGCCGTCCGTCTCTTCGTGCTGCTCGTACGCGCGGATATGCGTGGCAGATTCGGAGTTGCATTGTGGATCGACGGACCGAGGTCAGGAGGTTTTGAATCATCCCGATTCTTATCGGTCCCGTCGACTCTCCCGCGTTGGGGAAAGGTATCCAAGACAGGTAAGCCTCGGTTGCTCGAAGATAAGTCACTGCATGTCTAAGCGCCGGGGCCGATTATCGTCCTCATCGATCGTGCTCGATTATCTGCAATTCAAAATGCCACCAAGACGACGACGATGACGAGGAGGAGGAGGAGAAAAAAAAGGAGGAGGAGAAAGAGGACGACGACGAGGCACGCCGCACTGTCTTTATGCGGGAGTGCTTCTGCCTCCGGCCAACATCGGCTTGCTCACGCTCGCAATCAGCCGCGTTGCTTACGTCGCTCGCATTCGCATACGCGTCACGTAGAAAGCCGTGCAATTTGTGATACGACGGATTGAAAGATTTCGCATCGGTGAATCGAGTCGCAAAGCAGCGCCGGAGCGCAATAATGCAAGAGCCAAACGGAAAACGTAAAGACCGCCGCGATCTCGTGCATCGCATCTCTGATTATCGGTTACGTCAGTAGATTTTTAATATTCTCTGAATCTCTACTTTTGAAAAATAAAAATTTTATTAAATTGAAAAAGAAATGTCAGCGATACAACAGGTAGCATAACAAAAGATTTCGTTATTCTTAATCATAGCGTGCAGTTTCCTCCGGCATAATCACGCCGTCCCTAAACGGAAGCAAAGGATAATTATACAGGTAACATATAATACAATCAGTCTCAGAAGGAGCAGATCACAATCGCACTGTTGTATACCAAAGCGCAACCAGCAGCAACGACAACGGCGGACCTAATTAAAATGCCGGAGTGGCGGGGGGCGGTCGTGGGAAAGGCGCCGAAATAAAGAGCGGCGAGATATTAGAAAGAGGATATCGAGAAACTCCCCGTTTCCTCGTAGAGGAGGTCCAGTATTTCGGCGCCCTCAGGGTCGTTCGAACCCTCAGGCTAACCCCTTCGAGACGCGGACGTCTCTTAATTTGCATGCGCGCGCGGTGCAAAACACATCTTTCTTTCTCTTTCTTCCTCCCTCTCCTCTCCCTCGTCGCACATGTCTTCCTCCTGGTTTGACCAAGTGAACGGCAAGTAAAACGTGACGTGACGTCACGTTACTACTGCGAGGAGCGAGCAACCCCCGGCGAAACAGCTGCTCGCAGATTTCTCACGCGTCCAAAAGCCACCGCGAGACAATTGAACTTGATTCCGGTTCGCCTGGGGTTGCTTCCTCGAGGTGTAAGGGACGAGAGCGAAGGAACGAGGGAGAAAGCCGGTCCACCCATATGGCACGCACCTTCCGCCACGACCGAGGAGCCCGCCCCGGCGACAACGCTTCCGGAAAAATCGATAGACAGGTGGAGCAGATGCAATCAGGATGCCGCGTGCTTAAGTGACACGAAAATTGCTGTTGTAAACGTTCGAAATAGTTGAAGCGCTCGATGAATCAATATGATTCGTCAAAACTCATCATTGAATCAAACGAAAGAACTTTTGATCTCTCAATGCCTATTATGAATTTTGTATGCTGTTAACAAATGCATTATATATATTTAAAAAAAATAACAGATAAAGCTTAATATAAATTTTATGTTACTATTATTGATTAAATTTTATGCAAATTCTAGAAAGACAAAACAAATGTATTATGCAAATATTTTTTAATAAACTGTCATTCTTTTAAGCATGACTAAATAAATTACATGGCATTAATATAAAACAACCATTTCTAATTTCGTACAATGTAATGCACGAATATACATGTATAATGAAATAATTCATTGCAGTGTTTTTTAATGAGAACTTATTTATATCTAAATTTATATCTAAATATATTACATCTAAATGAGAACTTATTTATTCACCTAATATCTACGAAGTTGTAGCGACTTTATCTTTCAAGAAATAAAACATAAACGTTGCAATATTAGAAGTGTACCGCATTGAAATAAACACTATAAATCTCAATAAAGCAAATCTTTGAACTTTGCGAAAATGGATATTTCGAATCATCGTCTTGCTGATACGATTTTCGTAGTCAGACAACCCAGACCATCCTCTCACAAACATTACGAAATATTATTCTTTCGGAGACACGCACACGTGGCCGATCCTGTTAGATCCTGGATCTGGGTCCTCGTCGCTGTCGCGGCGGTTATCAATGTCGAACTATCTCCAGACGATTTGGCGATTTGACCTCATATTCAGAACGGAGGTCCTTGCATCCTGATCCCGCTGTTCTCGGATAGATATCCTGAGGTAATATGCATTCGCCGGCCAACCGAATGAATTATGCAAACTCCCAGGGACTCGATCCGCACAGTCTTTATGCATCGACCTCCCTTCCTCCTTCTCCTCCTATTTTATTTTCGTCTCCTTTCTACGTCGCCTGCTCCTACTTGACCTAGAACCTGCAGATGTCTCGAAAACAATATTCTAAGGATTCTAGACGAATATATGTTTTCTTTAGCTACAGTCTTATATTGTGTCTATACTTTCTTGATCTAAAGTTCACACTGATAAAATTAATTAACCACACTTGCTCAATTGAAATTTGCCTCAAATAGTAATTATTCTTGACTATACTATAAAACACATAGTAAATAGTAACGATTATATTAATTTATCTTCTTTAACCGTGAGTGGAATAATAAAAAGCTTCTTATTTTAATTATCATGCCATAAATAAAACATATACATCAATAAAATCCTAATAAATATGTAATGAAACTTAAGTGCAAAGGTGATAAAAGCTCACTTTGATGCGCTCCTTCTCATAACGCGAACTACGATGATATCGAAATAAATGGAAAGTTCAACAGAAAGTGGTATCAAGCGATTCTTTATTATTCGCAACGACGTCCGAAATGTGAAATGCGCGCGTGTTGTTAAGCGAATTCAGACCCGATCTAGCAATGGAGACTGCACTCGAAGGACTTACGAATCTAAATTCATTTATTCAACCGCGCACGAACGACGCAGTCTGATTTCCGCAAGCGATGCAAATCCGGACAGCGAGGCGTACATACGTCCGCTCGCAATTGCCTCCCACTCTGTAGTCCATGCGTTCAATTCGGTTGGCGGAAATATGTAACCATGTTACACCGCAAACAATTCCGTGTCTACAGTCGCATACGAGATATTGTCTCTCAGAGAACAAACCCTATCCTCCACGAAATTCACGAGGCCAAAGAGAGATCGTTACGTATAATAAAATCGTTATATTAATAAGAATGCAGATTGAATAACAGGTACTGAGATCACTGAATATTCTCAAAGCTGCACACGCGAGAGGATGTACCTCACGCCGATTAACGTGTGTTCCCGTTCTAACGTGTTCGCGGATAAACGTGGGATCACCGTCGCGCATCGGTAGCATCGGAATCGCTAACTTATCGAAATTATACCGGTTTCGATCGCTACGGGGGAGAATTAATGGCGCGAGCGCGGTAGAGACGCGGTAGATTTTTCCAGATGTCTCATTCCGCGCAGGGTCGTTCAGGGAAGTTGTCGGTGACGCGGGGCTAGAAAACGTGGTGCTCGATACGCTCGAGCGCCTGCCGTGATCGATAGAACGATCCCTCGCGGTCGCCGGAACTCGTATATCGCCGACGAGGAAAGGTGCGAGACACATCGGTGCGCGCACATGGACAGCCGCAATGCAACTGCGCGCGCGGATTACGGCAACGTGGAAACATTTAATTGACGCCCCGCCGACGACACGCCGAGCGCGATAATTATTCGCGATGTCGACAACTATGTTGCCCGCCCGCCCGTTAATCATTTGTTATATCGGCCCGTTCCCGCACGCTCCCATTCGCGCTTGGCAAATGACTTACTATCGAAGATCGTAGCTGCGATTAAGTAACGGCGGACTTTAATATTTATATAGCTCTCGTGTTTTTGCAATACCTGCCCGGGACTCGTGGATACCTGCTTCCTTGCGTGTGCATATGCCTGAAATGGTGTGCTTTTGGTAAATTGAGATAATACCGCTCACCGCAAAATTGTAAATAGATACTTTTGCAGTTTGCTTCGCTCATAAGTAATACGTGCACATGTTTAAGTGAAAAGATGTAACTCCTTGCGTGAGAATACATAAATTTGTCTGTCATATATCTAAATGCAAATTTAAAAGAGACATCAGAAATTGTTTGCAAAATATTTTTCTACATGCAATTAACTATCTGAAATGTAAATCATATACGATCAATTCAAAATCTCTTTAAGAGAAATTAGTGCAACTAATCATTACAAAAGACGCTGTTAACTTAATTTTAATAAAAAGATTCATTAACTCGAATTTTAATTCTAATTTCAACGCAAGAACAGAGCTTACGTTATTTGCAATATTGATCCGCCACACACAAGTAAGTTTTCGTACTCTGGGGATTTGTGAACGCACGTGACCATTGTTTCTACATTTCGTCTGCAACTCTCGACTTCCACTCTCGCTCTCGGCGAGAGATAACGGCGTAGGAGAGAGAAACGAGGGTCCCTCACCGAGTATAATTATTAGTCACGCTGTGGTCAGGGAATGTATACCTGGATGTGGCCGCGACCGGACCGAGACCAGTGTAGATTCCATGTTATTTCCGCTGATTACATTCATTATCGGATTTAAAGTTAGACCCTCAGTTAAGAACGTCTCGAGCGTCTCGTTGGCCCGCCAAACCTACGACTCCGACTGGGACTTCTGACGCACGAACACGGCGAGGAACCGTACATTAATTTTATTGAGCCGCGCCGATTATTTCGAACTCCGCTATTCTCGACCGCGCCTCGTATTTCATTATTTTTCGTTTCGCCAAAAAAGAAATGAACGCCTCCTTCGTTGCGCTCGGAAACGACCGGGGTGAATCGAGTAAAATTAGATCAAATTTCGTGTGAAGGAAAATGACAGCCAATCTAAACAATGTGGTTTCAAACTAGCACCTGTTAGATCGATAGAGTTATGTTTGTGTACGTGTATGTAATTTTGTATATTATGGAAATTATATATATGAAATATTAATGCTTTCTTTAATTTATACTGTTTCTATTAATTTTCCCGTACATTGCGTGTCTGTTAAATCGTGTCATTATTAATGATGCCATGTAGCTTTCATGAGTGATT
Source organism: Ooceraea biroi (assembly GCF_003672135.1). Lineage (NCBI taxonomy): Eukaryota > Metazoa > Arthropoda > Insecta > Hymenoptera > Formicidae > Ooceraea > Ooceraea biroi. Next base: position 9,844,968 of record NC_039506.1, read on the forward strand.
AATAGCATGATTTCGACGCTATGAGACGTATGTTTTCAGATACCGCTTGTCACAAGTACTTGCGAAATACAGAGTTACTTATCGGCGACGAGATTGTTACACCTACGCAAGTTAATGCGAGAATCGCGTAAGGACACATTAAAAATTTTCTAAAAATAAGCGCTTTAGAATACACGCGTTGTAGAATGTTTCATATTTCTCTCACCATATCGCAAACCAGGAAAAAGTTACAATCGACCCAGGTCGACCTGAGTCATCGAACTTACAAATATTTTATCGATAATGCAATGTTATCATATTTAACAATTAAATATTCCATGTATCTTAAGATTAAAGAGAATATTTAATATATTTCGTTCTAACAATAAACAAATAAAGTTTCACATTTACACAGTATTTAATGAAAATATTTAATTTTGATCTTTGGCTAATTAATCTTTACTTATATTCTGCTTGTATTTAAAAAAATGATGAAATGTTAAGATAAAAAGTATCTTCTACAGAAGCAATACAGTTTTCAGTTTGCTGTTACAATTTTAGCAAGTTATTGAGCCTTACACGATAAATCTGACCTTCGTGTTGCAGATGCATCAAAGCATGAAACGATTCAATGAAATCCCCGATAGATTTTTCCGACAGGCAATGAAATTGCTGCTCAAACGATATCGTATTGGCCCCGATCGATGCAATTGCGGCCAATTGTCGATGTTCCCGTTGCCGATCGATTGAATTTGCGGTGGGTGCTCGATACAGAAAACAATGCTGCATTAATGCTGACGCAAACGCACGATCAATGAGTGATCGAAACGCCCACATCGCATGTTACGCAAACACCGATTATCGGGTTTTATTCATACATTGTCCACGTGATTCGCTTGACGCATTTTCTTTAGTCAGCATCAACTAATTATGTCTATACGTTTTAATTCCTGTCTCAAATTAATCACAAGAAGCTGACGCAAAAACCGATAAAAATGCTATTTTTAGTTAATAAATTTAATAAATTATGTAGTAAATTTATTATGTTTGAACTATATGTAGAGAGAGAGAGAGAGAGAGAGAGAGAGAGAGAAAGTTAAATGCATACAAAATCGTAGGAAGATATAATATTAAAAGATGTCAGGATATCAGGAATGAATATTTGGATCCATCAATAAAAACTAGTAATAAGATAATAGCAATAATGATTGTGAACGTATTATAATGACAATGTAATAATTATTTTTTTATTATCTATTAAATGTTCTTGTTTTATCATATATTATCATCGATCTGTATAAATAAACTGACTACCTATTCCGAATTGCAGATTAATATATCGTGAATATGTATTGACATGAAATAATGTAACTAATATAATTATTATTTGCGTGCATTCTACAACGGACTTTGAGAGCTGATTTCTATCAAGACATGACATCGAAGCCTGTGCCTATCTCCGCTATCGATACATTAATTAAAACATGGGAATACTCGATCATGACCAGCGGCGAGATCACGCCTGTATTTAATCACTCGAATAATATTGCATCCTTTAACATCACAAAAAAAGAATTTGACGAGTTTAATTTAAATAAAATTTAATTTCAAATTCGAATGATCTGCACGATGAAAGAGAAATGTAAGCGTGTCTGTACGTGTCTCGCCACCAGTTGCTTCGAAATTACGTCACACGGTGTGCAAGTACGCGCAGCGTGGGACAAGGCGAAATAAATCTCAACCCTCGGCGAACGCGCCGAGGGCGGTGGCGGACGACTTCCGAGAGGGGCTCAGAATAGGTAGTTCTACCCCCAGAGAAGGGCGCGTCTTTCCCTCCAAGGGTGGAGTCGGCCACCGAGGAGGATGCCGACGAGGAGGCGGTGGAGGAGAAGGGACCGACAGAGGAATCGGCGTTACGCGGCGTGGGAACCAGGAGGGAGAGAACTCTCTCTCTCTCGCCACCCCTCTTACACCGAGCCCTTCGTCGGGAGAGGAATAACGGGGGGAGGCGAGTCCTGCAATCCGGAGGGATCGTCGACAACGAAAATCGCCGTTGTCGCTTAGTCGTCTGCCGTTCATTGACACGCGTGGGTTTGTTTTTCAATCTCGAGACGTGAGAGACGCGTCGGCGGTCCCACCATCCGCGATAGGAAGAAATAACTCTTCGTAGCTGACGTCTCTCGCGATAAATGCAAATCGATCTGCTCACTATGCGGGCAGGTTTATCGTTGACGTTCTCACCGGTGCGTGATATCGTAGCTTCGACGACGAGTGCGGAAAATATTGCGGAAGAATACCGCGTGTCTCTCTAACTTCTACGCTCTTTTAGATGTTATCAAAGTCGTCTCTTGTTGATGCGTTTTAATATATTATGAAATACACATATCGTGTCTCGGAAAGCTTGCCAGATTACTACCTACGTGAAAACTTTTTACAATGGTGGAGGTGATACATCCCACGTACGTGAATGAGGAGCGAAGCTTCAAAGCGGTGAGTAATAATTATATTATGTAATACACGGTTCGAGCACGATTGTTATCATTGTCGGAAGCACTCGATAGTTTTGCCGATGAGATACTATCATTATAATCTTACATAAGTGATCTGAGACCAATGCGATATTTTTAAATGTTCTATTATACTTATCATTCACGTATCAATAACCAATCTCATATATCACGCGTAAAAATTAATATGTAATACATTTTATTTTAAAAACCAACCATGTAATATCTAAATAATTCATTTCCACACATTAACACATCCATTCTTTATTTACTTATGAAATTCTTGTTACAAATATGACGAAGAATGATGTTCATATTTCATCATCAACATTAATTATTTAATTGATAAATTACAATGCAATCTCGGGATACTCGTACCAATCAAACGTTATTTATTACAATACAATTCATTTATCGTACATGTGAAATTTTCACAAAGTCTGCACGTACACCGCAAGACACTCAAGTGATTTCAAAAGATACGTTTTGAGGAAGCCAAGTACGAGTCTTACGAGAAACCGGAGTGTATCGCGCGTAATCGAAGGAGACGGAGAGGCACGTACGCGGATGAGGGGCCCGGCCGGCCGAGAGAATCGAGTAGAAAAAGTGGGAGCACGCGAGCGTCCGAAGCGGCGGGCAAGGAGGGTGCCCCACGAGGGGCCCGTGGAGAAATGAGGGAGACCGTACGCGCCCCCACTCCTACGGACCCTCTCTCCCCCCACTACTGCGCGTGTCGCGTGTCCCATCTCCCACTCCTCCTCTTACCGATACGTACACCGACACTGCCGCCGCCGCGAATCGGGCGTAGTACGTACACACACGCGGCCGTGTATGCATCTGCAAGTGGTTTTCGCTGCAGTTGGCAGCGCGGTACTCCTGTCTTCCGATGGAAGACACGATGCATTGCCGCTGAGAGAGAAAGAGAAAGAGAGAGAATGAAAAAGAGGGGTTGGAGGGGAGAAGACTGTCATGCGTGTTGAAGTGCACGCGCGCGCGCGCGACCGTGTGTTAGCGGCTACGCGTGTGGTGGAAAGAGAGACCCCTCGGAAGAGAGGACGAGAGAAGAGACGAAGGAGAGAGAGGTGACTTCTCCTCGGGGGCCTTAGTCTCCGACTGTCCGCTACTACGCGCGGTGTTACAATATCGTCGTCATCGTCGGACCCTCTCTTCCTCTCTTTCATCGCTCTCTCTCTCTCTCTTCCTCTCTCTTTCTTTCTAGCTCTCTTTTACTCTGTTTCTTCTCTTACGCCACCCTCTACCTTTCCCTCTCACCTGTTGCATCCCTTTGATCCAACCGTTTTCGTGCGCTCCGCACTTCGTGTTGCGACGAGACACGGTACCCTCCAAAACACTTGAAGCAATTATCACGTGTTCTAGAAATAGCCAGAGCACGACTTCAAGACACGAACCAGCGAGGCCTGTAAAAGGAATCGTGGAAAGAGGACGACAGTTGTATCATTTTCGAGTATCGCGATAGCGCGGACGACAAAGAAGGCTTCAACCAACAAGCTTAAACTTCTTCATAATGGTGGGAAATTATCATATATGAAAGAAAAAGAAATTTAACGAGTTCGTAGGACATATCGAGAGGTTTCGTAGTCGCGATTCAGTTTCCAGCGTGAAAGAGACAATGTTGGGACGATAATGTTGTAATTCAACATTTCCTGGTATTACTCTGTTTACGGATCATTCGTTCTCATAGATCCCTGACACGACCGTGGATGCGAGAAATACCATAACGACTATAAATAAGATTGTTAACAGCGAAATATTTTCGTCAGTATCAGGGCATGAATGTAACCGTGACGCAAGTTAATGAACAATTAGAAAGTGGAAACAATTGTGCAGAGGCTTGATGACAAAAGGACTGGAATTCAGCCTTCGACCGTCTCAGTTCCTTCCTTTTTCGTGGCAATAAAAATTAAACGGTTTAAACAGTGAGGTTCACAAGTTGTGAGACATAAATGCACAAGTCGGAAGTAGTGAAGTAGAATGTTGGCAAGGAAGTGTACACTGGCATTGGAAGGTGCTCTCCATCGTCGCCATCATTGAACCACCGTCGACAAACGGATTCACGCTGCCATCTGCACGAGAGGTGAGATTGTCGTGATGCATAATTCTGTCTCAGGAATTTTATTGTCAGATCGTATTGTTAATGCTCTCTCAAAATAAATGTAATCAATTAATTTTTTTAAACCCGGACTGTAAAAAAGGCAAACGAAATATTCGATGTTGTTTGAAATCCTAATTAGGAATCAAAGATGTCTGATATCTCATTATTTAGTGTCCACTATCTTTTCTGACTGAAAAATTCAAATGTTAACAATGGATATTTGTATATTTGCAAGATTCGCGTGTTACCTCGTACTTACGTACGTACGGAGAGAAACAGTTTGAAATAATTAGCAATTGAGAAATGCGGCGGCCGATTAATTCAACGAATCCAGCACCTGCAATTACGAGTCTCCAATTGCGATTCTATCGCGTGTACGTCAAGCTAATACCGTATCATTAAATCGTGCAGCATATCAATATCATCGTCATGATCATTACGCGTTTGTGCGGGCTTACTTTGTTTTCGTGCGTTCATACATACGCAGACTGCCATTAAAAATTCACCAAATATAGAGATATTGTTTAAAATATATCTCCATTAATGTAGCGGGTATCTGTTAATATCACAAGGTGCTTTAAGACGTTATTCGTGTCGTCAGAGATTATCGGCCGGAGATATCGCCCAGACGAAAGTCAGTCGACTAATTACTTCGAGGCGGCGGGGGTGAGGTATGCGGTTGATACAACGAGTGCCATTAGGGAGAAACAGTCATTTGCCTTATCGGGGATTGTTAATACCGGCGTGTATCCGTGCCCGTGTCTCCGCTGCAAGGCATATATTTATTAATCTTTTCTCCCTTCCCTCCCTGCTGCCGCGGTGACAATTAAATCGTGCTCCTTTGTCCCGTTCTCGTGCATGCACGTCAACTTTGGCCCGGTTCAACGTAGGCCTGGTAACAACGAGGCTGTTCCGAGCTGTCAGCGAGAACGATAAGCGGGTGCGTTAACTTTATTACACCATACGACAAAACGCGCATTCGGCAAGAATATACTTTCGAATGATATTATTTACGGGGAATGTACCGCGAGAGCAAGTGTATTCGCGCTCGCACACTCTCCGTTCCTCTCGCGCGCACGTTTAACGAGCAGCAATAAAAATATCTAATAAGCTACCGCCACAATAATTAATTCCGGCAATAGCATTAATCGTTGCCATCGAGACGGCAATTATTTTTTTAAGCATTCTGCCGTTACGCGTTTCGTCGTAAAACCCGTATACTGCCGGCGCTTTTTCTTGCCCGATATCCCGGAACGGCGTAAAACGCCGATTCCCTCGAAAAGCATAGCGCGCGTTTATCGCGCGTGTACACAGACTATCTTTGGGATATTCGGACCCTCTTAGTCGTATTCCATCGTCTACATACGCACATACGTATGGACGCATACGATTTCAATTAGGAAAGTGACTACGCATTTGCCGTATTGGAATAAAAGAATATCGTTAGGCTTATTGTTAGACTCATCAGCACTGATTTTGCTTATCTAAATTATCATTTATGGTCCTCTGGACACGTGTCCCCCGTTTGTTTAGGCGTGAGATAGACGAATATCCGTGAATATCCGCGGAAAGTGTCTCTCTCGATATTCCGCTTCGAGACTTTCCGCCGTAAATTACAACGGACGCGGGCAGCCACATAAATCACGCGCGAGTATGCGGAATAGAAAGACGGGAAAAATTCAGAGGCAAGGTACACACTAGCAGGCATACCGTATAATGCAGATACACACAATAGCGGCAGCGCGCGCGCGCGAGCGTGTGTGATTTGGTAGTTACATAATTCGCGTATGTTACAGCAGGTAGTAACGCGGGTAGCCGACATGCAGTCCGCTCATTCTTTCCTGGTAGAAATTGATTGCATCTGATACGGTCAGTAAAAACACGTCCAGTACAAATAGCCACGGGAAAATAGACCGCTCGTTCACTTTGCAGCGCGCGGAAGTCACCTTTTGATCTTTCGAATGTAACGCCAGTTCCCATAAATGTTTAACATCTTCATATCGCCTTAACGTACAGGGTCAAAGGATATTTCTTTATAGATTTTATTGCTTGCTGTGTAAGTTGCATGATTATCATTCCTACAAATTTATTTTGTAATCTCTTCATTTCTATCAAAGAATACAATAAATCATTCCAAAATATGTCTTCTATTTTTCATGTTTGTTCTACGTTTAAAAGTAACTAACATTCCGGGTATATATAATTAGCCTGCTCACACATCAAATGAATCATTTGACACGAGTTTACTTGTAGTTCTCGTAGTTTTCCGCAAATTTTCAATCTTGATGATTTTTTTCCGAATTTTCCAAGCAAAATTAGTTTTTGCGCCAATTGGAACTCGCACGTCTCATTTCTTTATACGAGTGACAGTTAACGACGAACCAACACCGAGATATGACGAAAGAATGTAATAGTCGTTTTTTGATTTTGATTCGCAACGAAGTTGATGATATTCTCGCAGGACAGCAAAGTGAATCAGTGTTCTACTCGTTTTCTGTCACTACATGCATCCAGCCTCGTCTGGGGTCGTGCATCTTTGACTACGAGGGTCGAAGTGTAGACCACCCTGGCATTCTCTGAGGTACCAATCCTCATCTTGACACTCATAGTACTTATTGCAGTTGCAATGATGAGATTTTCGTTGGCCATCTCTGCAGATAGGACCTCCACGTCCATCACAATATCCGCCCGCTCGGTTCCTAACGCATCTCTGGCATGTGCGACTAAAGCACAGACCTGGTTCACAATAACCCAAACGCGGCTCTCCATATGCTGAGCACTCCCAGAATGAATTGCAATTGTCGTTTCTGTTCGATATCCTAGACGGCGGTCTACGGTCTTCTTCAAGGGGACAGTTGCTGCAACCGGCTCGCCATGGCCAGTCGCAGACCTGCTCGAATCTATTATAGTGCAGCCTGCTTATTGGATCATTCTTGAACGCTAGAGGACAATCCTGCAGGATCGGTTTACCCAAGAAGCACTTGTAGAATTTCGTGCAATCAGTTTCGTGTGGCAGATTCGTCGTCGTGTTCCACCAATTTCTTTCTGGGAACGGGCATATTATAGGAATGCCATAATGTGTGTCCGCCAAAACAGATTGATCCTGGCTCAGGTCTTTTGCATCTTCATTTGCACTGATCACGGTGCACGATGCCAGGAAGGCGATGGCGATTACGTGTATCCCTGTGTGCCGAATCAAAATAGAACGAAACGTTATTTAGCGCGATATGATCGAACCATAAACTTATGAACCGAAAAGTGTCAATTATTCATACGAACGTCACAATTATTTATTTTAAAAAATCGGTCCTATTGTAGAAATTTATCAAAAACTTTCAACACTTACCCTTCATCGCCTACTGCTGCAACCGAACTTGGGGAGAAGAAAACGTATTTGTTTGTTCTATTAATTCCTCTCTGATCGGTTACACGTAACTGTGACCGAATCCAAGTGGATCCAGCTTTTATGCATCATGTTATCGCGAAATACAAGGTTAGATTATTGATCGTATCTATCGCCGATATATTGTGCTTGCTTATCCGGAAAAACAGATAATCAGCTACACTGTTTTGTAAAATAATTCATGCAATAAATAGAGTGCGTTAGATTTCGGCTACGAAGAGCGAATAAATTTTACGCTATCGCGATTCAATAGTTTGTAAGTTTGGTGCAAATCACGTTGGAGCCATATAGTAACTTTAAATAATTCTTATCTCTCAATTTGATTTAAATCAAGCATGACATATTTATTATTAAGATAAAAATACATAATAAGCTAATAAGGCATAAAGATAATCTTCAGTAATTTTTCGTGAGATATCGATCGGAATTCACAAAACGTTTTATTGTTCAACGACTTCCTGTTCGTATTGGTGCATTATAATTTGCGCATATATTAAAAACTTGACGTAGAGTATAATCTTTCGTTATCAGTGGAACCTTGAAATTTTACGTGATATCTCAATCGACCTTTGAAATTTCGAAATTTTAACGATTATCGAGTAGCATAATCTGCATTGACGAAAATGAAAAAAATTAATTTGCATGGAGTTTCACCGCGTGCAGTTCAAGAAAGGTGTATCAGTGTAATCAATTAGTCTTACGGACGCAATTATAATGTCCATCTATCGACGACGATGAGACAATTAGACTGTCATTAAAATTTGCACGAGATATGGTCAATCGCATCATCCATCGAGAAATTTTGATTGTAACATTGTGCCGGTAAGATATAACTCCAGTCCAGTATTCTGATAGCAAGCATAGCTGCAAAGCAAGTAGCGAATCCGTAAAACAGTCTTTCCTCATCGCGTGCTTGCGATTATTGGAGTGTACATGCGTTGAGTGTCTCTTTTTGTAGAATCTCTGACGTAATCAAATGTAAGTATAGTGGAATCAATTGATTAAATTTTTTATAATAACAAAGTACAAAGAAGCTGATTCTATTTTTAATTGCACTGCGTTCTAACTTTATAAAAACTATAATACGTAAGAAAAATACGCATATGAATAAAATTATGAGAATATTGAATATTTATGAAGATACAAATGCTAGGAAGCAACTTGTCTTCTTCAACGGCATATCAATTTCAATTATATGAAACTATCATTATCGCCATTGCGAAAAACGGAAAACGTGATAAATAAAATTATTTGATTTTATGATATAAAACTTATTCTGCATGACATATAAAAATCTTGTCCAAAGAGAAAAATAAAGATATGATGGTAATCAATAAAATCAATAATATATTTTTTGATAAGCATTTTGAACAGAGGGATTTCGTTATTGATTGATTTATTTGTTATTCATCATTCACGTCGTCATCGTCGTCGTCGAAATCGTCGTCGTAGCGACATACGAACAAAACTACAAACACGAGATACAATGAAGTGAAAGTTTCAGTTGGACTTGTTTCACTGGATCTATTACTCCTGATTTATTGGCGATATTATGACGGCGGCATTCGATACGAAGTTTGTTTGCGGCATGTCAACGTCGTAAAGAAATTCTACCGTTGCTTTTATGAGAGCTAATGTAGCAGCAATGCACATGATAGTCAACGCTTGAATACACCACGGTAATATATCCATCAAATGGTATAGAAAGATCTGATTTTGATTCTGATTCGTCTATGATTATATTATTTACAAAATTTTATATTATTTATGTTTTCACAATTATTGATATTATTTTTTATATCAATGCAAAGCTGATTTTGCATTTTATAATATTGTAATCTATGATTTAAATATCTAATTTAATTATTGTCCTACTTATATAGATTTATCACTTTTTACTAAAGTACTTTCTCAATTGCCAGTCAATTGCAATTCTTTTTTTGTTTTTTGACTAACGATACGTGTCTGCGTACCAAATTCGAAGGGCAATGGAATCGAGTCGAATACATTTCGATATAGTCTGCTATGAGCACCGTTTCCCCATAAATCCCCACGCAATTCTGGTTATCGCGGCTGCCGCTCGGCAGCAATTTGTTATCGGCGGATTTATTGCACCTCACCGGCTGTCGTGGAAACGTCGTGACAAATGAAAGTAGTATCTATTCAAAATCGCGATCACTGTCGACAGTATGTCAACGTACAGCGAGGAAATTCCAACGTGCAAACGCCGTAACCCTCCGGTCGTCGTACGTACCAGTAGCATAGCAACTAAGGGCTGGTTGTGCCTCCCGATCTTATTGTATACACATATAAGTGCACTTTATATCGCCATGTAGCTCTTTCATGTCCAAACTCGTGCACTCACGCACGCACGCACTCATAACACATACGCATGAACGCCTCACCGGCTGGATTACGTACACGCGTCATACGTATAAATACGTTCCACATTGCGATCATATGCGCACGAGTAGCGCGTGTGCGTGTGCCCTAAAGGAGACAGATGTGTAGCGCGCACGCATTTGCGTCCGGCACGCGAGCACCCTCGCATGTATTCTCTTTCTCTGTTTCTCTCGCACGACAGACTTGTCAAGCAATTTCGCGACGATGAAGCAGCGTCACGGAACAAGTTGCACGTCCCCGTGGTTATAACGGATCAGCAATTTTTCAAAATTTAAGTGGACGCTGAGAGAAGAGAAAGGAATTTTGCAAGTGTATTAGGCGTAGCACTCTTGCATATACATGGAATTTTAAGCACTTGATAAGAAAACAATTCTTTATAAATTCTTTATAAAAATGATAGAAATACGAGATAAGATATATTGAGATAAAGAAGTCGCGATGAAGTACAAAGTATCTGTCTGCGACGAGCAACGTTCAATTATCTTAACTTATATCGTTTTTAAATCGTCTCACAAATTATTATATTAAAATTAAGTAGAATAAAGTTGTCGAATTTATTTTATTCGTTCTAATATATGTTCATTGTTTCTGCTACCTCTCTGTGATAATGTTTACTTTCTGCTCTGTTTAAATACAGATATAGTATATGTATAAAAACTTTACACTTGCGAAATCTAGATGTGATACTTCGATAGAAGTATCACATCTAGATTTCGATACAAATATTAGATATTTTGAAGAACTTTGTTTTTTGTTTTTTAAAAACTGTACTGTCATATATACACTACCGTCAAAAAGTTTAGGACCAAAGAAATTAATAGATTAAATTATATAATTTCATTCCCAAAAGATAATGTCAATTACTTATTATTACTATTTCGTGTTTCTTTTTCCAATAAAATTTAATTTCATTATAATTTGAAGCAATTTTATTTTGTATTTCTATCTTAATCTCTATTTGTTACTTTGGGCTTAAACTTTTTGACGGTAATGTATGTATTTAAGTCATCTTTACCTAGACACTACCCGGATTACTTAATGGCCTAATACAAAAATCAGGAAAAGTGCATTATCAAATTCTCTGCAACTCGAGATGATCCCAAACAGTAAATACTAAATGAAAATCACTCTCTTACATAAATAGAAGCATTATATTTTCACTGAAATATTGTGTTGCAAGTATAGACTATAATTTCAAAAATTCCTTTGTATCGCCAGGAAAGACACTCAATAACCTCATTACTCGACTACACTGGCAAAAATGTTTATTGCTGGAAAGGCACAACGTTTCGACCTATATTCAGGTCCTCTTCAAGTGCAAATATACAGTTACTTTCTAAAATTACAAATAATACATAACTTTCTAAAATTCAAAACAATCAAAAACCGCAATATATAACAAAATTATAAATGACTTACTGGCAGAAAATAACTGAAGTAATGTCAAGGAACACAAAGCAAGAACACGTTGTGCCTTTCCAGCAATAAAAATTTTTGCCAGTGTAGTCGAGTAATGAGGTTATAGACTATAATGTATCTGAAAAATCAATCATATTTAAACTTGTAGAAAGCAATGGAACAAAATAAATCGATATTGATAAAAGATGACACAAATAAACGCCAACTATTTTCAGTCCTCACTGATCGTCAATGCTTGAGGAAGAATTATAGAAAAAAAACAATTTCAGTGACCACACTGATTCAGTCAGTGATACTTTGACTGATTCAGTTTAAAAGTAGCCAAAGGTTATTGTGCTATGTAATATTCTCGCTGACGTGGTCACTCCGAAGTCTCGCCGAAAGGATGGCCCGATTCACATATGTATGTATTAAAAGATCCGTACGAGACATGTGCCGTAAGAATCGCAACTTTAGCGGCGCAGCTGGCAGGATGAGCCAAAAGAAACATCGATGAGTTCCCTAGTCCTAGATCCGTCTCTAGACGATCGAATGGACGGCCGAGCAAACGGACAAACGGGAGAGAAAGAAAGACAGAGAGAAAGGGAGAAGGACGGATTGATGGGCGAAGGGCCCAAAGATCGCGACGGTGGTAGCACGTGCCCCATTCAAGACGCCGTCGCGCTACTAGGGGGACCTTCCACCCTCGTAACTTAACCGAACCCAACCTAATCCAACCTCCTTGCCGGGGCTATTCAACCGGCGACGAGGCGAGCTCTTTGTGATCCGGCTTCGATCAAAGTAGCGCTGGTCCCGATTCAGCCGTCTCGCTTCCTTTCACGCTTTTTTTATCGCGCCGCACATCGGGAAGTTATAACGTCCGCTGCCTTTCGACGACGTCGAGTCGTCCGAACCTCCGAACTGAACACGGCTAATCAGCGCGAAATAATAGAATAAGGGAACAGTTTAGTAGAAGCCGAGGAGATACGATATTCCCGTTTTATCGCGTGTATCTCCCAAAATGTACGCTCAAGGTTCCTCAGAGAAAATGAATACCGACAGTACTTCATCAGTACTTCATTTTGATTTTAATTTTTTGTTTTAGTTATCAAGTCTAGATATTTTATACAGATAATTAATCATATATCAATATGGTAGATTAAATTCCAAATGATTATTAATTGCGATTAATGTCAGTGACAAGCAAATATTAAAAACATCGAAAAGAAACTGAATTTAATGAGATTATGACATATTTACCACATTCGAATTTTGCTACAAAAAAGATTCGGCTATTCAATAGCCTAAGCGTCAATTTGTCAACGATTTGTAGACTTTGGCTTACACCGCCCTCGCATAAATCTGGAGAAGAATATTACGACAGGATACAGTTAGACCATTTACACGCCCTTCAGAACCCTAGGAGATTGCTCTTAATGCCTCCTGTAAACTCATTGTCAGTGGTCACATAGGTCCGGCTGTTCAGAGGACCTTGACTTATTTCGCAAGAAAATGAGGGTACAGTGACGAAGGTTCTTCGAAGGTGGACCACCCATTGATTGTATGCACTATTTAACGACAATGACACAACTATATCGAAATTGCAATGGACATCCCCATTATTACCCTGTAAGAGATTGGTAAGGGGACCGCAAGGGGTCAGACGTATACGGGCCCGAGCGGTGGGCCACGGCGAGAATCGGCGATGATATCGGAGCGCATGCGAAGTAGAACACCTCTGCGGTAATTAGGAAGCGCTCCAACATTACTCGATCTCTTTCGCTCCGGGGTCTCGGCGAAGCAACATTAACGTCTACGGACTCTGTTCCTGGTCGGATCATCGAATTGGCAAAGAGAACGATCAGGAGGCAACTTTCGGCACGAAACTCACTTACGTTATTACCTAGGACCCGCTCCTTGCAGGAGCTCAGCATTTATCATTTGACTGGACGATCAGAAGACGATCGGAGCTGTACCCGGGCACCGAGGATCAGTAAAGACCCTGGAGCAGGAGAAAGAGCCAACGAGGGAACAACTCACCGATTTATTGTTAAGCACCTCGAGGGGAGTAATATACTCGTTTCTTTTTTGTTTTTGTTCTCTTGTATTCGTAATCGATTCTATCTATTCCCGAGGTATTTATATTAATGCGAATTCGACTAAATTCCGTCAATCACCGGTTTTGATATGCGCAATGTAACTTACTCGTAAAATATAAACGTGATTTTTAATATAATCGAGTATAAGACTCAATTGTGATACGTCACCATCATATCTGTCGGGTCCCGATCCTACTCTAATAATATAAAATATAAGTATAGAAAAATCTTACAACCCATTATATAGCAGAGAGAGTTCAGAAAAATTCATTTGTCACCAATTGTGAGTTCATTTTCATAATGAATGTAAATTATAGTAAAAATAACATTAAATCCTGTATCTTTAAATTTGATGACTGTACATGTGGCATTTTGTTTTCTTCGTGCTTCCATTCATTAGCCATGTACTTTACATTAATAGCAACGCTAATTGAGAAACAAAGCGACACAAAGCCGGGAACGTGTCGCGATTAATAACGCGTTCCGAGGATCATAATTTTTGTTACATATCGCTCAGCGTCTAATGCAGTAGCCAGTAGTCGGGGAATAATGGCAATGGCCTCTCATTAGTTCTCGGAACACTAAATCCATCCGTCTAATTACATAGCCGCCGAGACGAGTCTCACATGAGAACGGCCGCGCGGAACGACGGCGATACTGCATGTAGGATTCCCTTCCTGAAATCCCACAGCATAGGGATTTCTATTTGATATAATTCTACGTCAGCTGATATACTAACGCTGCCTGAAAAAAACAAACTATATCGAAATATTATAATATATTCGAAATATATAATTTGAAGTTTACAATTTTCGTTCATACGAGAAAGCCTTCAATTTTTCAGATAATATTATTAGCTGCGATATTGTCGCGCAATAGAATCTCTGTTATACCTCAAGAATTAACATTAAGTAATTATTTTGCGAGACGATCATAGAAAAATGCAGAAACAAGAATCGGACAAACAATTCTTTTTAAATTTTGCAATGCAGTCCGCAATTCCGCGTCGTTCTCCGCTCGTATTAGCGTGTTCGCATGCCGCTGTTACGGAGACTACCGCGGTTAGCGGCGGTGAGCCAATTCAGGTTTCTTTGGGGCCCGACTCCTCTTTTCACGTCGCCACGAAAGGAGAGCTCGATATTCTTTCAGAAGAAGGGCGATAAAGGTACTCGCGGCCGGGCGCACGCTGAAAGGAGGGCTCTCGCAGCGTGTGAAACCATCGGCGCGATCTGCCGCGGGCAATCGTTAATAATAAGGCTTCATTATGGCCCGCGGAGCGACAGTATATAGCGTGCAATTACGCGTCAATTCTGTCAACGTACATCGTCACGCCGCAGGATGCCTATGCTGCTCCTGAAAAGGACCGTAGTACACTCACGCGATACACGCGTCGCGGTGTGAAAGCACACACTTTAGAGAACTTTCCTTTCCAAACTAGAACATCTTGGAAACCCTCCCGAATCTTTCATCAATATTGGCATAACACACGGTATTAATGCTGCGGCAATATCTGGATTCTACTCATTCGAAATTCCTGTCTCTTGAATCTTCTTAGAAATTTTGGAAACATTTCGAAATGTTTGATACGCTGATGATTTCTAATTTAGACTTCTAAATCGATTCTGAGACAGCAATTAGTAACAGATAGTTGGATCTCGGAATGACTGAAATTTGGAATATCTGTTAGTGAAAAAAAAAAAAAAAAACAGTACTTTTCTCCCTTGAATCGCTCTGGTCACCCTTCGAAGTGTCGATCGATCGCGGCGGAGCCCAAGACGTAATTATCCCCGAGGATCTTTCGCTCTCTGGAAGTGGACGTAACGCGACATGACGGGCGACTCGGCGTTGCGCGCCACTCTCGCGAAAGATACAAATTGAGATAGCTGCATCGCGCCGAGGGCTACATCGCACCCCTGCGGCTCCGTTGTTCCTGTGCCATTGTCTCGTGAATGCGCGCGCGGTGAGGAGGCGGAGGGGTCCTAAAAGGCACGTACACGCGTGGTTTACACGCGAAGTACAAGGCAAGCTGCAACAGCGAGCGGAGCGAACGCCTCGTCATAACGGTCGCCGACGAGGTCACGGGGAATACGGGCGACAGGACAGGCAGCAGCCAGTCCGGGGGCCATTATTGTACACAGACGACGATCTTTATACGAGATCTTGCACACGGGGTCTCACGGGGGCCCCATGGCGCACGCCCATGGCAGTGCGGAGGGTGGCTGCGGTTTCACTATTTTTCTCTGCCTCCCCGATGCCTGCCTCTCCCCCGCGTCATCTCGTCTCGTCTCGTTTCGTGCTCTCGCACTCCCTCCCTTTTCGCCGCCTCGTAAATCTCTTTAGGCGTTAAAACGCTCGGAGGAAACAGGATTTGATGCCCCAAGAAAAATCGGTTGCTTATACCACTCCGGTTAACTCGTAATAGTTAACTCAAAGCAATTGGTTTCATTTATTGA
The DNA here is from genome assembly GCF_003672135.1 of Ooceraea biroi. Classification (NCBI taxonomy): domain Eukaryota; kingdom Metazoa; phylum Arthropoda; class Insecta; order Hymenoptera; family Formicidae; genus Ooceraea; species Ooceraea biroi. The sequence continues at coordinate 9,861,323 of NC_039506.1, forward strand.
AAATTACTTTCGACGGGAGAATCTAATGCGTGTCAGAGTACAACAAATGTCTCTACTCTCTATTTTTCTCCCTGTCTCATTAATTCATTACCCTAACGACCACATAGATAATGTTAGTGTAATTAATCTCCCCAAGGATGGATGGCAGTGAGCTTCCCGATCTTCAAAAACTGCCAGTGCGGCTTTTTGCTCGCGAGAGAACGCATTATTTATCTTACATAACTAATGTTACATTCTCGTAAATATAGGTGCCCACGTTTACATTTTGCCAGAGGAATGTATCTCATTGGAATAAATTGTAGCCTCTCTCTCTTTCTTCGTCTGTCCTCAGTGTCACGGTGTAGAAGCAGAACAGCTTGTTGAACTCGAGCTCGAGCTCGACGGTAGTGGCGATAGCCTGGTAGGAGCAAATCCTAATGAGGGTACCCTCTCTACACCAGGTACAACCGAGCGAAGTAAATGAGCAGGTGCCTCTGGTATGTGCCCCGCCTACGCTTTCCACTTCGCTCCTCATTCTCCATCCGTTTTCTCCAACAAACTGCCTTTCCTTCCTCCGAGAGATCGTATCGGAAAATGGTCAATGTCCGCCAAATTATCCGTTTTCCGAGAAACTCGTCTCTCTCAACGGGACCGGCTGCGGTCGTATTAGGATGCATTAGGAGAGTCTACGTCATAATTCACGCTCGAATTCTCCGTGTTCCGCTTCGCCACGCTCGGGAACCTGTTGCGCGACGTCTCGCGTCGTAGGTGGATCGTGTAAATTACTTCTGTATTCCCTGTGCCACTTTCATGGAGCAGGTATTAAGTTCTTTCTGTACTCTTTGTATCGCCTCTATGCTCTGCGTACTAATCCGCGTATTTATGACACCCAAGCGACGCCTGATCTTTCCATTGTAATACTTTACAAGTTTATTCCATAGGTATCTTACAGATTTTTTGACTTACATTTCAATGAGTGGATTCGTCGCATTTCCAATAAAAAGATTTTTAGCCTGTGAGATTTTCATTGTGCTTCTAATTGTGCTGGATTGTGAAACATCTTCAATGATCGAGAATCAATATAATGCCTTTTCTCGTTTTTGATTGTGAGCTTTAAAAACTCAGTTCTTAGTCATTAATTTATTAAAAGCAGACTATGTATGAAAAAAATGCTGATTTTAATTTTGAATTTAATGATTTTTCATTTCGAGATTTCGTAAATCTTAATTTCACTTTTGCTTTAATTAATAAATGCCACGAGGTGTTTTTCAAACTAAAATTATTCCTTTATTACCATCAGTTTAGCAGTCGCATGTTGAAGTGCGAATATATCCAAGCTTGCGTTATTTTCTTCCGGCAAACGTCATCCGGAGTTAAGAAGAATCGATATGTAATCCTCTTATCTGATCGATCACGGGTGACGGATCGACGCAACGGTCGTTAGACTTTCAGCCTTGAAGGGAGACCTTCCGAAGGTGAGCAGAAGCGGTGACACGGCCGGCTAAATCGGGAGGAGAGTTCTCGGAGCAAGACTCCTCTCTTCTAGTCGTACGTACCCGCAAAGAGGCTTCGAGACAGAGCAAACGCGCACGCTTTTTTAATACGCGTACCCGTGCGTGCTCGGTTGCGTGCTCGCGCATGAACACGCGCTCGTGCACGCGTACCTGCATGTGTTTGCTTAAAATCTTGACGCATGACCGACCGTTCGATTTGTTTTTCCTTCCTCAGGGCCGGCACAGGTGCTTGTGCGAAACTGATCAGTCCCGCAATACTTTAATCTTAATGATTAATAGGTTTTGCACGCCTGCGGAGACCCAAGCGAGAGCATTTGCACTCGCCATGAAATTTAACGATATCCAAGTTTTATAATACTTAACTATTTTGTAACAATTCGTAAAGAGGTATTATTACGTTATGAAATGCAGGCGTTATCATACAATTATATTATTTCTCTTGCCACATATTTTATAATATAAATAATTTTATTATAAAAATTCATGACAATGAGCGCACATGCATTGAATAAAATTTAGTTAGGGAGTAATTTTGTTCAAAGATTAAAAAGCGATGTTTTAAGAAATTTATTCCGACAGCTGTTTATAGTAATATTTCGCGATCACTACAATTCGTGCAGTGACTTAAATGATCGCCCAGTGGCTTTTATTCGGTCGTCAATGTCGAAGGGCGCAACCAACCGTGTCCGATCCTGTCCGATTTCTGGAAGAGAAGTCATCGTCCGTCCTTCGTCGATCGTACACTACTGGCGACCTTAACAACGTATACGTCTCACTCCGTTCGTCGTTCATCCTGCAGCCGTCGCACCTTCTCTCGCCTCCCGGGAAAAGAACGAACTCCTCCCTACGGGCCCTCCTTCGCCGCGGTATGTAAATACGAGGGACGAGAAGGCTCCTCATCTTCTCGGACGACCGACCGCGGTGCATCGTATCGTATTCCGCCGCCATTTGTCTTCGCGATCCGGGATTACGTTACCACGATGATACACGATGACATTTATTTCGGGATTTGTTCGGCTCGGGCCGTGGTCCTTTCTCTCTCGCCCGGGTATCCTGCGTGGATGCTCCTTTCGTCGCGAGCCACTCGCATTTTCTGCACTGCCGCGACTCACGCGAAATAAATGTTCAACGGAATTTTCTCATGGAATATTTCTTTGCACTATAATATTAGAGCAAGCCTAAGAGTTCATCCAGCTAGAAAGATCATTATCTATCTGAGATTAATAATATAGTAGTATTAATTCGAATGTCGAACTTCTTCCTTTCTCAATTGTGGGAGTACAAAATCTACAAATGATAAAAATTATTTTTTATCGTATGCTTCCTTCTTTTTCTCTTTCTCTCTTCTCATCGTCTTAATCTGTAATAAATTATATCTGTTAGTACTTATATGTACCTTGAATTTTCACAAATGTAGGGGAGAAAACAACGAAACGAGTTTTTCCTTAATTCCACTTCTGATTTATAAATTGATTGAGGAACACGTACGTAGATAAACACTTTATTGGAGAATAATACAAAGGTATCGGGATCACTGACTCGCGACAAAATATCTTGTAACGGGTGGCTCACGAGTGATCCGCGAGTGAGTTCGGTGGTAATTTGCGAATGAATACCTATGTTCGGACACGTTGCTTTTATACGCTTGCAAACAAAGATCGTCGCCACGATGGACCACCCTGTGACCGCGTGACCGTATCGTCATCTGATCACAGGAACGCCGCTAAATAAACCATCGCTCGCTTAGAGATATCAACTCACATGCTGATGGCGCCGTCGAGACGGTTCGGCCTGATAAATTATAAAATTGGACATTTTTGTCCTACACAAAAAACTAATTTTGTATATTTTACTTTTACTAGTAGAACACAGGCACGCGCTATTTTATTTTTCAATATTAATAATGTTTTCGAATAATAATATCTTAAATAATCCTTTAGATCGCCAGAATAAATGAAAAAATTCTAGCCATTAAAATTTTTTCTTTTTCCAAGGAGTTTTGTGTTATTTATATTGTTATTTGGCATATTGCGAAGAGGTCTCAACGATTGAAAATCCTTTAGATTTAGAAATGAAAAAGTTCTAGCTATTAAAATTTTTTCTTTTCCGAGGAGTTCTGTGCTATTTATATTGTTATTTGGCATATTGCCTAGAGTTCTCGATGATTGTAAATTCGTTAAAACAATAAATGAAAAAGTTCTAGCCATTAAAATTTTTTTCTTTTTCCAAGGAGTTCTGTGCTATTTAACAAGCCAGTTTTGGTCAAGAATAAAGGAATTTGGTTAATAATATCTTATATCTATTATTTATTATATGCACAATTATCACACTCTACCAAATTGTTATCCTCCACGCGAAGACAGCCGCGCGATGGTAATCTAAACTGAACATAACGCACAACGCGAATCGAGATAACCAATCAGCGTCGCGGAAAAGAGGCAACAATGATTTCGATTTGATTTAACATGGCTTTTTTAAGAGTGGATATCTTTTTAATTGACAAATTAAAAAATATCTGAATCTAAATAAGTCGATTCCTCAGAAATGTTAGCAAAGGACACACCTAGTGCGCATTCTTTCTCGAATATGACGATGTGAAAAATGGCAGTGCAGGCGCGTTACCGTTACTCTGATCTCGTGTCACGTAGGGGCCTAGCAAAATCTGATATAACGCGATATTACGAGCGCGAAGATTGTGTAAACGCAGATGCCGTTACGGAATCCCTACGCAACGCGCGCGCGATCTCCCTAAAAAGGGAGCGCGTGGCGGAGATCAAACAGCTGGATCATCTCGTGCGTGCCTTTAGGTAAGGATCTCTTTCTTGCGGGAAAGGTGGGTATACACCCAGGTGCAAACCTCTCGGAAGGCGTGCGTGACAATGCGCGTATGTACGCGCGCACATACGTTTTGTCTGACGTGGCGTGAAAGTCGTGCGAAGAAAAGTGCAGGAGTTGCTTTACGCTGGAGCAAATCAACTTTTCGCCTTTTCGGAAAATTCATTGAGGAAGAGGACTCGCTTATCATTTTCATCTCAAAGATATTTAACATTAATTATTCCTATCTTAATAATTAACAGCTTAGGTATTACTGCTCTTTACGTACTCAATTTTTTTATATATACCAGTATCTTCACGATGCCTATACTTTTTTAATAAAAAACTTGTAAAACTTATACTGATCCCAATAATGCCACGTTTTTTAAATAAATTTAATTAATCACTTAAATATCACTTTGTATGTGTGTGTGTGATTGGAATTAACAGACTCGAAGCTTATTGTTTTAAATTAATATTTATTATTGCATCCGCTTTCCTGATCAATACATACACACTAAATCGAGGAAATTGCAGTCAGTACAGTGATCGTTCGTTATCGAACTCGAGGAAGAGATCAAGAAACAAGATGCAGCGACCTATATACGTTACATATGCAGCGTGTCGCACGCTCAAATCGGTAATTACGTTAGATTTCATGGATCAGCCAGCGACGAGGTGCGTGGGCACACGTACCGTAGAGAGAATGCCGTGCGGATCGTTTCGAAAGTGCAACAATTTCTAGGAGGCGTCAAGACTCAACCGGGGCTCATTAAGGCTAATGACGTGGATCGCGCAATTATTCCAATAAGCGATGGGCCCGACCCGAGCCTCGAACCTATCAATTTGTTATAATTACGCGAAAGGTAAGTAAGGAGAATATGTATGGCATCGCTCTAGCATATGTACTTACCAAGTTACACGCCCGTTGATCATGCCGGCGTACACTGTGACAAATGGTGATCGAAGGTGTAGGGTCCGGAAACGAATTTTTCTTTAATGGAGGAGAGAGAGACGAGACGAACGTGACGAAACGACTCTCGATTGAGAGACTCTTCTCTCTGATTCCACTTCTGATTTGTAAATTGATTGAGGAACACGTACGTAGATAAACACTTTATTGGAGAATAATACAAAGGTATCAGGATGACTGATTCGCGACAAAGTATCTTGCAACGGGTGGCTCACGAGTGATCCGCGAGTAAGTTCGGTGGTAATTTGCGAATGAGTTCCCATGCTCGGACACGTTGCTTTTATACGCTTGCAAACAAAGGATCGTCGCCACGATGGACCACCCTGTGACCGTATCGTCATCTGATCACAGGAACGCCGCTAAATAAACCATCGCTCGCTTAGAGATATCAACTCGCATGCTGATGGCGCCGTCGAGACGGCTCGGCCTGATAAATTATAAAATCGGACATTTTTGTCCTACAAAGGATCAAACATCATTCTTATTTCGTTAGTCTCGCAATCGAAAATTCATATATTTTTTTATTTCTTTTATTTTAAATACACTCTTTTATTTCTCTACGGAGATCGTTACGAGCAAAACAATTATGGATCAATTTAAACAGCGATCTTCGATAATTGCTAAAATTATGATTGCAAAATATTATGAGGGAATATCTTGCAATAATGAGAGTAGATCTTATTACATTGCTTATTAAAGTTGATTAATGATTTAGATATGAGACAAAAAATAATTCTCGTTCATCGTTAATCCCGTTGTGATATTCCTTGTCGATTTAAATTGATCGTGAAGTTGCACTTTATACACGCTGCACTTGCACTCACTACGGTATTCGCTTTCTAACGGTACGTTAAATTAACGAATATTTGTGTCAGAAAGAAATTGATGATTTTTTTTAGCAAATACCTGTTAGCGGAACGGTATGCTTCTTTACATGACTAATAATGCACTTTACTTAACTGCACTTCACTCGCAAAGTACAACTAAAAAATCACGATCTAAAAGTCGTGGTAATCATGAAATTTATCAACACGTATGTGAACACGATAATTACCGTAGATGCGTGAAGTTTGTACGCTTGATTACTTTGTAACACGATGGCGAAATTTACTGTTGTAATACTTTTGCAAAGATTGCTATACAATACTTTTGCGTAAAATTATATTTTTACGAAGACTATTCCACAATATTTCTAAACATATCGCATGCTTTATAATATTTCTGCAAAGATTATTATGTGATGTTGTTACGTGATCATTTTCACTTATTCTAATTTATTTAATGTAAATAAATGTATAAATGCATTTGTAGAAATCCATTTTGCATAATGCAAATGGAAAATTCGAAATATACAGTAATATTTATATTAAATATTTATAAATAATAAATATGAACTATCCTACTCAAAAATTTACAGTTTTTACAATTTGCTTCACAAATATATATGTAAAAAATTAAGACTCAGAAATTGTTAAATCCATCAACGCACACGCAGGTATTGACCACGACAGATCATGTTCGTTTCTCTGATGGTAAACGTAATTCTGCCCTGAGAAAACTTTATGTGAGAATAATCCCCTTTCACACGCGCAACAGGAGAAAATAAATGATGTGAAATTTGTATTGGCGGCACTCAAGCTCCCAAAGTAAATCAGCTTCGATAAATATTCCGTGCATTACGGTTCTTCATGTAGCATTAGGCTGCCGGCGCGGCGGCTTCTTCGGTAAAAAAAAAGAAAAATAGAAAAGAAGGAAAAAGGCAAATAGGAACGTCTAGAAAAATTTCAAACGGTCGAGCAGCCACTTAGCGAGTACTCTCGACATAGTAGACACGTGTCTAAAGTGTGGCCGGAGTCTCGACCACGTGTCAATATCTCAAGGGGCATTTATTTACAAAAGTCGTAGAAGGAGAGGACGGCGCGTCGGATATTTTTAATCAGAAACTTTCCAAAAGAGGCTATATTTGAGTTGCCGCTTTCGCGGAATGGAACGGGTGTTGCTCCAAACGTATCGAGCAGCCTGTGTGAGCTCGCTTTTTAAGAGAGCATGTCCAAACAAACACAAATCTACTACAGGCTCGATACATCAATCGATGACGATGAAACAAGCCACTTAACAAGACGACACGTATGTTCTGGCATCTCGAGGAGAACATCACGCTCGCAGGATAATCCGCAGAGTCCATCGAAGTCTCACTCGAAATGGAGACGGACAGTGGCTAGAGCAATGGTGATGACTTATCGAGGAGCCTTTGCGCGCGCGTGCACGCACCCTCGGACGCGTGGGCAGTCCCGGCGAGACGCCAGCAAAGTAGCTCTTTCATTTTCTCTCTCTCGTCCTTTCCTCGTCCGTCCGTTGCGTGCTCGCGTGCAGGCCTGCATCCCCATTCTCGCTCTCGGTTACCCTTGGCTATCTCGCCAGTAAAAACAGCGCGAACTGGTCAGTCGCGTGCACGAGGTAGGGAGATAGGCGTGGTCCCATGAGCTCGTATGAGCGGCCACGCGCGATGGTATGCGTGCACCCACCTCGTGCCTATCGCGCTCGGTCAGGCTGACGCGTACTATGCTGGGAGAGGGGACCGAGTCCCCCCGTGCTCGGACAGACAGCAGCGATGGTGGGGCCGGTTGGCACGGGTATTGGCAGCGGCGTGGCGACGGCGGAGGGAGCTTAAAGCACACGAAAATCAGTGGGGGACGCCGGGTCGTGCTGCGCACGTGGTGAGAGGGGCGAAGGGTGACGGCGCGGCTGAAGGTGAAACTCCGCAGCCGTCGCAGCCTCGCAGTCGGCGCGAGACCGCGCTACTGGAAGGATTGGTGTGTTGCTGGCTGTGCGAGCGTGCGCCGCATCTTTCTCTCTCCGCGTTCTTCGCGTTCTCCCCCTTTCATTGCACCCTCGCGCGACGGCGTCCTCGTCGGATTACGGCGTACCGTGCTAGAATCAGCGGAGCGCGCGGAAAGGGTGAGTTCCCACCAGAAGGGAGGGTTGTTCGAGTCGTGGTGCTCCGTTCGCGGTGAGAGAACGCGCGCGTGATCGTCGCGGGACACTCCAACTTGCCCGTCGCCATCCGCCATACGGATATCCATCACGTCACGTGATAACCCGGCGACGACGTCCTCTCGATGGACCGGAGAATTCTGTGATCTCGATGTGCCTGAATGATCTCGTACGGCGCGCGGATTTCCGCTCTAGCTGTTGACGTTATTCGAGAAAGGAAGGAGACCGAGAAAGAGTTTACGATCGCGTGGAAGAAGGAAACAGCATCTTCGTCGAGCAGTGCCATTCCCGATCTCGACGGAAGCGTTCGCTCACACGTGAACGAAGGACGGAAGTTGTCGGAGTGCTTGCCGTGGAGAGAGATCGGCGAAATTTGTGTGTGTGCTGGATGCAATGTGATGACGCTCGCTCGGCGAGCGACTTTGCAGCCGTTGTTGTTCATTGTTGTTTGAGTATACATATATATTATACGTATACATATATATAAATATATATATATATATATCGACTCGAGAGTGTGCTAATCGGGCATTAACACCGCGAACTGTGTGCCCGCGTGACGCCCCTGACGTTCGATTGTTGCTGTGATAACGAAAAGAAGATGTTGTTGATGTCTGTATAAGTTCAGTGCCTGCTCTATTGTGATTTGTGACTATAAGGAGGTAGATAAGGAGTTCCGGGCCCTGCCGATCCGGGTGTTCCAACGTGGGGAAGGTTGAATCTCCGCAGGATCGGATGCGCGACAACCCCTAACTGTTACCCGGTAAGCCACGATTCAATCTTGCGCACCCTTTAACGGTCGCGGCAGCGCGCCGCGATGTCTGTCGATCCGTCGTCATCCCGATATCTATATCGATATGTGAGATCGAGAACCGATCGCCGAACTGCAAAATCGCTCATCTTGAATTCAATTTTTTAGAATATTGATAAGAAATTTATTGTATCGTTGCAGCTTAATTATGTGGTGAAATGTATATTATTTCATCATTATTATCATGATCATTATGCAATATGCAGCATTTATAAAAAATTCAGTCACTAAAATATTATCAGATTTTAGTTTAATAATCAGAAATTTAATCATAATATTTTATATTGTTGACAAATTATTTTTACGAAAAGAGAGAAAAAGAATGATACATAATTGGAGGATTAAGAAATGAAAATGTGAGGTATATGTGAAGTTTGATACTGTATTAAATAATTATGCACCATCCCGCGAGCAGGAGTACACCACTTATAAATATCACAAAAGTGTCGCGTTGATCGTGTGGATCATCGTAATATTGCAAGCGTGCGCTATATCGAAACTCGGTTAACGGAGTAGTATTTCGCTGTGCTTTTATTCGCTGCAACTTTGTCGCTGCTTGCTCCATTAATATCGCGACTTTAATCACCGCTTCGACTGCATGTGAGAAATAAAAAATTAAATCAGATGAAGAAAAAAGGGATCATGCTCGTCGAGGGGCGACGCGTTTTTGCCAGATAGCTCGTAAATTGGCGTATCGATGTGCCAAGTGATCATCGCCGTTTATTAAACAAGAATAAACGAGATCGGACGGAGTACACACGACTCGTCGATAGAATCGAATGGGATAATAATAATGGCGCGACAGACTGCCATTTCAAAGCCGCTTTTTCCCACCCTCGTTGACACTAGGATGCGTTTATAATCGATCGCACACAAGAGCCCAGCTTTTCCGTTGCTATCACGTGCGAGGGCGGTTTAACGTTGTTGCGCCGCGCTCGTCGAAGCGTCGCGGCGTTGAGCGTCGGAAGTGGAGCGTACACGCGTGTTAAGGTAAATACGTGCCGAGCATGCTCTCGGCTGCTTGGGTTCTCTTCACGCTCGACCTTTTTCGCTTTTGCGATTGAAATCTCGAAAGCACGTTAGATCAGCGTGAAACTTTCAGGATGTCACTGAAAATATTTATTATTTATTGTACTCGTATATTACCATGATTGATTAAGTGCACCAAAGCTAAAAGATGTAAAGTCAATGCGAATCCAATGCATTTTCCACGTTTTTCTTGAGCTTTATTTCTTTCTTAAGCTTACGCCAGGTATACGTGCGACCTTCTAATATCATATTTATCAACTCTCGAAATCAGTTGAGAATTATATAAGAGAATATATAAAAGAGAATACCAAGACGAGAACTGAAAAAGCATAATAAATCAATGACGACTGCGCGCGATGACGACATTTTGTCAAAAACATAGAATTTATCTAACATAAAATTTTAATAAAACATGGAATTTTGTCGAAAACAGAATTTACGAATTTTATCTATGCGATGATGATCTATGCGTGATGAAGGATTACGTCTCTCACTGTTTTTAAAGTGAACCATTGAAATTCAGGTGTACAACGTTCTAAAGCCGGAAACTTTCTATATATAATTTTAACTGCGTGATTTTACATTAATAAATGAGCTTCTCTATACATAGAGTCCGCTTAATGGATAGAATCGCGAACTTTGAGAATATCTTCCAGCGGTGTTCCAGAATGAGAGCGAATGCTACCACCATACGCGCGAGGGTGGCTTAATGTCGGAAGTGGAGCGGACACGCGCGTTAACCCAACCACGTAGAACGATCTGCTGCGACCAATCTCTTTCACGCGCCTCGTCCCTTCACGCCTCGTGACTTTGACGCGTGCTAAGCTTGATACGCACGCGTTAAATCTCTCGCCGTTATCGTCCCATTAATGCGCTGATCCGCCGCGCGTCGCATCGCGGAATTTTGTCACGCGTGTCTGTATTTAATTATATTATAGTAATGCTATTACTATAATATTATTATAGTAATAAAATAAAATTACGCTGTACTCTGCATCTACTGTCACAATTATCTTTGCTTTCCTAATTAATGCACTCCGAAATAATGGCGTTAAAATCAGAATAAAAATTCGTAATCTTTGTTGTATCTACCACAGCAGATTTCATTGTCTATATTTTTATATAATATAAAATTGCATTACATAAAATATTCTTCACTGCAGTTGTTCAAAATGCAATTATTCGTGCACTCTGTTTATTTTGTTAAGTTAAAGAGGTAACATTGATGCCAATAATCTGCGTTCCTCATGTGCTTCATTACGGTATATACTCCCAAAAAGATCGTCAGTGACAGCTTCGGTCTCTCGTGCTTCGGACTTAACGTAAGTTTATTGACACCGCCGATGGGATAATCGTGTGAAACTTTTCATTGTCTTAATGAGTTCCTAATGACGACTCAAGAAGTCAGCGTTCTTCATGACGTATGCGTGGTAAAGAGAGTGGCCGGACACACCAAGTGTCAGATGTCACGGCTGCTCCGTCTCATTTGCAAACAACGTGCCGAGCGACGAAAACGTTCCTCGATACTTCAACCTCACGAAGAGAATCCTCCTCGAAGTATCTCTTTCTTTTTCTCTTGGTTTCTTTAGCATATTTAGCATAAAACTGCATTTTCCACCAAATTTTCTCTATTTTGATTGAAAACTGCACCGTTAGATTGAAAAGCTCATTTACCAAGCTCATCAATAATGTACATCGTTATATTAACGTACGTCATTTAATATGTCCAAAGCAAATAAATTTCAATGCGAACTAATAATTCAATTTTCACCGGTTTAATTAATTATGCATCAATATCAAAGCAACTATTCATCAAAGCTATTTATTATATAATCGTTAAAAGAGGAACACAGAAACTCGGAGACACCGAGACGGACTGCTCTCGATCGTTATCGCGCGATTGTCACCCGCCGATCGATATCGATCGACGAGTACAATTTATCGTGCTTTATGCGCCGCGTATTCGCGCCCGTCGCCGATCGCCGGGCGCGTTGCAGCGCAGCAGCTGCATCGGCGAGGCTCTCTCCGCGCGCATAATGATACATTGCGCCGGACATGAAAGTTATAAGCTTTAATTCGAGGCTCGCGCGATTCACCGCGCGTCGGTGACCGTATATCGATCGCCAATTTGCTATGCAGATCGAAGGCCTTTCGGTGTGCGCTCGCTCCCCGACCCAGCCCCTGCAATCTTCCCTCCTCCCCCTGCAACCCCCTGTACCTTCGCTTGCCGCGTGTTCTCGCTTCCTTCGTGTGCGCGCGTCTCTCACGCTCCCACGTAAAGACGACGGCCGTGCAGAAATAGAATAAGCGAGGATTAAGGTAGTCGCTATCGCGGCGATAAGATTACACACGACTCTTCCGTTACAGAGACAACTACCAGCGCGCGAACGAGTTTCGTTGCTTTCCCCTAGCGAGCGCAGTCGCGCGAGCTGCTCTCAGGGCTGAATCTTTGTTCTCTCGAGCGATTATCGATGACAAAGTGCGGTAGTAAAGGCATTTCGTGGAATAATGCGATAGAAATTAACTAAACGTCCTTCGGGATATTTGACCGATTAAATTTTACTGGTATCTGAAATTCCGAGAAAATTCCTTCAGATTTTGCAGATTTAAAGAGTAATATTTTCATTATTATTCGCGCGTTCACTTGACAGCATTCCGCGGTAATAACTAAAAATAGAAAATGCAGACAATAAGCTCTCAAAAATAGGAAAGCTGGATTTATTCCAAGTTACGTGGCTTGTTGCGCAAATTCAATTCTCCCTTACTGCGTCGGGAAGATATTCGTTATTAAAACCGAGTCTGAAATCGCGATGCTCATACATGCATCAATCAATTCCGCATTTCGCGAATTCCGCGCCGATTGATCTTCCGACTTTCGCAGACAGATGGATCGCGGAATTGATGTTATCGGATCGATCTCGCAACAGGTATACGTCTATTTCGCACAATGCACGGTGCAGGAGGATACGACGGACTGGATGTGGCGATTTTTGCCGATTCAACGGACGCGGGATGATCGAACGTGAGTAATCTCTCTGCGGCACAGCGCCGCAATTAGGAAATCCATTTGGCGTAATTGCGCGAACGACCGCTCTCGGTACTAGCTACCGCGCTTAATCAAACGGCCGCGGCCATCCACTTCGCCATTTACCTATAGCGTTTCACGAGGCTTCAAAGGCTGCTAGTGCGTACTCCTCGATGTATTCGGGATCGATCTGTTCTCCTCAAAGATTAAAGACCCGGCGAAACTACGGAATTACTTGATAGCGGAAATTAAAGAGGTTTAACGGATTGAACTTTGAAGATGTGGAACTTAAGGCGGAATGTAACGAACTCGCGTTCTTCAATCAATGTGGGTTTTCAGTAACGTCATCGAGATATTATCTCAATGCGTGAAAGAGAGAAAGAGAGAGTGAAAGGCGAGAGACTTGCGTACGTATCGAAATATTGTGCATCTGGCTAGGCTGTGATGAAACATTCCTGGTGCGAGTATGATTGCATGCATTGATTAGATGAGTATCTTGATAATCAATCGACATCGGTCCATCGGGGGCAACAACGATAACAAAGACGAGACGGTAGCGATCGTTAACGATTGTAATGACAGTCAATTACCGAGCGTGGATCGATAGCCTCGCAGTGTGATGCAGTTTAAATCCAGAAAATACGACGTGCATTGTATTGTTTCTTTTCGAGAGACTTGTTTTTCAGCTGGAAGCCAGACAGGAATAAAGAAGGACGACAGAAATCAATTCCACAAACTGGCGCTCGCTACCGCTCGGTTTCCTTAACATAAGTTATCATACATCCGCGTGAGCCAGATGACTCATAAGAAATGGTGTGAAACTGGAGCGGGTAATGTTGGATATATCTGTTTGTGGTGAAAGAGACTTAAAGGAGAACGTACGTTACATACGCAACCAGTAAAAAGAAAGAAAGAATTTTAAAGAATCATGAATCCATATTTATCGCTTAAAATTAAACAGATTTTATGTGAAACAAATATTAAATATCTTAGTTTTGACATTAACATTCGGCATTATAATAACTACTCTCTCATTTTTGTAGAAAGAGAGAGAGAGGGAGACCTGAAATCTATCGTACTATTCTTTCTTTCTTTTTCGCTCTTTATTTGCATTTTCCTGTTCTGTTTCTTTATTTTGTTTTCCAGAGAATACTTGTTCGGAGACAATTTCAAATGTACGCCCACGAAAATCCGACGATGCGACGTAATGATCGGTCATTATGTTAATCCACGAGAGCAATCACGCGTTACGATACTCGTCGCGAATTGTCACCTGCGTGACGCAAAGAACGTACTGCAAATCGTACTCGTGAGTAGGCACGACATGCAAATAGCGTCTTCGAGGCGATCGTAATTGGTGATGTTGATTTTTAGAGACGTTCAATACACGGTCGAAAACGCAGTGAGCATCAACGTCGCGAAAGGTTACATTCTGTATTGTTAGTCTAATGATTCAACATATCGTAGATGCATAACCATCGGTAAAAATTCTCCAGCAACGTTTGATCTCTCAGAGAAAGACAAACGACAAGAAAACTTTACTCATTCTAGGTGGAATTTGGGTCATTTCGAATAATGCAATCTTTTTTATAAACAATATTATATTACGCTTTTTTGTTAAAATCACATTTTATTTTTTCCCTTGTCACGATACTCTTGCTACATTTAGATCAATTGGATTTACATCGCTTCAGTCTAGATTAGAATCAGATTTAGATCATTAGACAATTGGAGTTACTCTAAACTCAATATATAAATATTTTTATTTATATATACATATAATTTATACGCAATTGTCGCTGTTGCGAGCTGCTTAACGAGATAAGAGTGTCGTTCCACCGCGTCACGAAAAGCATCGCTTGGACTTACGCGCGCAGTAATTGTATGCACCGACGACGAGCGGACGCGCAGAGGTGTGTGAATCTTCTTCTAATTAATTCTTCGAGCGAGCCGATAATGGGGCCTCGAGCGAGCTGGGCCAGGAGAGTGCCATTGCGTAGGTGGACTCATACGCGGAGTTTCTTCATCGCACACGCGGTATCGCGCGTGCAGGTGTAGCCTTCGCGTAAACGAATGAACGAACGAACGCCCGATAGCTTTCGACGATATTTTATACCGTGGTCTGTCCTCTGTCGATTCCCGCCGCACTCCGTGAGATCCGTGGAAAGTAAACGCTTGCGTAAAACCGTCGACCCGGTGGTCCCTCTCTCGGCCGGTCTCCCGTCCCTCGCCCCTCGTCCCAAGGCAACTCCGTGTCGTCGATTCTAAAATGTTCAACCTCGGCGGGTCTGAGTAGGACCGAGCAGCCAGCTCGGCGCAGAAGCGAATTTCGCTACGGCATCGCTTCAGCGTCCTACGCTAATTTCTTCCAGCCGCGTGGACACCGGTAAATACACTTGGCTTGCGTTTTTATTGGCTGTACATGCCTAATATTAGTCGTTAAACAGCAATGCTGGCAGAGAGAATGTTTTCAAGTAGGCTACACCAAGCTCAACCAAGCTCAGACTGGAGTGACCATTCATATCAAACTGATATTTTGATGAAATTCTCAATGGCGTTCTCTTTAAAGAGCTCGAATTCGTATCGATCCGCAAAAACACAAAAACATATTTAGTATCATCCGCGATATTGAGATAAGTGATTATACATGTGGAGAATATCAATGTGCCCTAATCAATGCATTAACGAACTAAGTGCCACCTCCAAGCCATGGGATGACGTTGGTCGTTCCAGCGATATAGCTAACGAGCAGGGATTGGAGTCGCCGACAACACCGTGAAGCTTAACCGGGCGCGCGCGTGCCGGGTGGGTGAGAGGGTCGCACGAGGATAGCACGGAGGGTTGGTTTCACCGGCCTTGACCGTGAATCCACCCCCCGGCACGGCACGGGGTTGCACAGGTCGGTTGGGTTCGTTCCACGGCACGATGCACACGGGCGCGCTGTGCCGTCTCGTCGCTCTCTCCTCCTCCACTCGTGCTAGAAATCAATATCGCTCTCTGCTCGTGCACCGACAGAAGCTGCATCGTGCCTATGGACTGGTCTACTGTACCGGACGACCCCGATACAGTGGAGTGTTCTGGCTCGCAGTAGAAAATATTCTCAGCTTATCGTAATTACATTACTTTAAGAGCGTGTCGAATGATTGTAAAGTAAAGCTGACTACTACCGCGACGTAAAGTATTTACGTGTGCCGCGAATTATTAATAAATACTGCTTGAAGGCTGTATTACTATATCAATTGTTTGTACATTAGGACTTTTTAAATCCCCGGTTCTATAATAATATTGTTTGAATTATATACTTTGAGATTACTTTAAATTATTATATATGCATCGGTGGGAAATAATTAATATTATAATATTATAAATATAATAATTTGAATAAGTAATTAATGTACTGTTAAAGAAGCTTGTTATCTATCGTTAATGATTAGAAAATGATACTAACGCCTCATAATCTTATGAAATTAGTACAAAATTATCTTCCAACATTTCCATGATAACTGTCGTAATAGCTGAAAGTTAATAAGCATAAAATACCAAAAAGCTTACTGGCTTGTAATAAATGAACGCATTGGAGAAAGCGAAAGCTTAGTGCTCCAAACTGGCGCGGAAAAGCCGTGCGTATTTATGACGCAGTATATTCATGATACAAAACTGGTAAGCGGTACAAATGTTGCGATGAGACGCATTATGAAGTACCCACACCCGCGTCGTAATATCTAACCCGATATATATTACTAGCGAACTACGTTCTTACGACCAGAACAGTATTTCGTGCTAATGGATCTTTCGAAGCTCTCGCAAGAGATGCCAGCTTACTTTGCGAGCAATATGTGACAGTCCAAAATGTCGAACAAATGTGTTCCTCGTTATACAATATTTTTCAAGCCGTTCTCTTTAGGAGATTATTAACTGTTTTATTGTATTTTTACTAGATACGACCACCTGATTTTGACCTAATGTGGAATGTAATTTGATATTAGATAGACATACATTAAGCTGCGAATTTGTAATGACATGTAATCTGATTTTTTCCAAGTACGAATGGAAGGAGACAAGGAATCGGTCGAACAGCAATTAAAGTTAATCAACTTTGGTGAGACCGGTCCCGAGAGAGAAAGAGGCCGGAGGAGAGGGAGAGATAGACGTGCGGGTGTCTATCTACCGTTGGGCGTAGAACGGCATATATATAATACTTAAAATGCGTCTGGGACAGGCAGCAGCCGGTCGTCGTATCTGTCGACGTTCTACATGACGGCGTTGCGATGTGTAACACTCCCATTAAAGCCGCAATGGATTTAACGGAGTAATTAATGCCCACGCGCGCCTCCGTATCGCCGCAAACGCGATTAACTCTTTCGCCGCGACTCGGCCCGCTTTAATATTCGCGCGCCACTCGCATCGATGTCTCGCAACGGAGATGCGAAGCCGCGGACGTGACGCGGCGTTTCGCCGTCGATTTCCGTCGACGGATTTTTCGCACTTTCCCCCGGCCGAGGGATCGTTAATTGCCTGCCGGCGCGAGATATCGCTTTGTCCCGGCTCGCAGGCCGACGAACAAAAATCGACGTCCGCGAGACAAGCCACATGTTTACTGTTAATTGGACGCCGGTGAATTTGCATTTTAATCGGCCGCCAGTTCGAAGCCCAACGCGTTGTGTTTACCCGTGAATCATGTTTTTGAAATTTTCAAAGCGGCAGGGGATGCGCGAAAATAAACGATCGACGTCCGGCAATTTGAAAACTAATAAGTAGTGACATCGATTGTCTCTGTGCAATAACCGTCCGGTAACATTGCTTGACGTTTCTTAGCGTGGTTTCGGTGTAACATGTTGATGATGCAATAAGCGACTTTCATTACGTTATTTTTTATCGCCAGATTATATTTTGTATATTTTAATTTATTATATACTTGTTTTTCTTTGATATGTTCAGATTTATGTATTTTCACAAATATTTTTCTCACGTTCAGATACAATCGTTATCCGTAATCAATTATGTTATATTTTTCCGAAAAATAATCTAATAAAAGTCTACTTTTTTAATATTATTTCCGAAAGCTTTTTATATAATTAAATTCGTTCGATATTATTTGTCGTATTGCTTAAATCATTTCCAATCAGCTAATGTAATAATCTCTTATGCACTTTAGTTACAGGCGTATTTACTTCACAATAAGTTTGAAGATTTATTTACTTCGAGATTTACAGTGCTAAAATTTGTTTCTTTTACTCGTCAGCACGTAATTCGTAGATAACGCGTGTCGGAGTGCAAAGATCCCTGACATTTCTATACTTTGTTAGTTGTTTACATGAAACTCGCAGGGTGCTTCACATTCATCATCGCTCGTGTTCCCTCTCTCGGAATTTAACGATGTTATATAGGTCAGGAGATGCGCGCGGCGCCTATCGATCGACCGTGGGATACGAGTTCAAGGCCGCGCATCTCGCGTTTCAGAGGCTGCGCCGCATTCTCGTGACAGGAACGGTCACCATTACACTCGCATACTAAACGTGCGAGCGATAAAAGCTTTCATCGGGGATCTTTCAAAATGATTCTGAATATCTCGTCAGCGCGCGCGCGCCGTTTACTATTGTGCACCGACATTTTTTGCGATCGTTGCAATAAAAACCTGTGCACGTTCAATACGATGCGCGATGAAATTGTTGCAATATTCATCGAAAAGGAGCAGAATATATATTTCTAAGAAGTTGTAATATTCCAACTAAAATTAGAAATTAATAATGTCATCGTAGAAAAATATAGCTAAATCAAATTGAGAATAAAATATTGAGTTAGAGCGTTAAAATGGCAATAATAATATTCGGAACTATATACAATATAAATGATGTTACGGAAATTGTTTTACACGTAAACGATAAATCGTTCTTTGTGAGCGCGTGTACCAATATCATCATCTATGTTTAACGTGTTTCATAATTCATAGGATTTTTTTCTAGATTATGTGCTATGTAATTTTTACGCAATATTTCCATAAATGTACATAACTGGTTTTTCTAGCCATGGAAGGTGACGATCATTAAAGTTATTTTATTTTAGACTCTCGTAATAAGTCGCACTTCGGCATCCTTACAGATCTACTCACGTTCTTATCTAATTTCGCGTATATGTGAAACAATAAAAACGTATTCAATACTTGCCAATGCGAACTTGTATAAAAATATCTGAAAGATATTATTTAACTCCCAGTTGGGCGATCCAAGTATCAAAATACTTTAGCAATAAAGTGCGCTTCATTACGTTTATTCGGCTTATTGCCCGAAGGTAATACGACGCAATGAAGGGGTAAATCGTGTATCGACCGCACCGCGCGAACACGCTGATTTCAGTCATTTAGCGATAACGCTCGAGTCTCGCTGGAAGCGTTAATCTCCAGACGGCTCTTGCCGTCCCTGTTTTTCCTCTCCCGTCCATCCCTCTTCCACGTCCTCCTTCCTTCGTGCTGCGGTTTACTCGTTTCCGCAACCGCCGTTGCCGCTGCTCGACGATCGCCGGCGCTAGGAAAACGATCATTCTCTATGGTCGAACAGGTAGTTGGGTTGGGCTTGGGTCGTTAAGTAGGTGTATGTACCTGCCGCGCGCACGATCGCGAAGTCACCGAAGTGCTACTCAGCTACCGGAGTTATCTCGTTAAGTCGAGCTTCTCTCGCCTGACACTCGCGGTCGTCTACCCCTTTCTTCCGCCGCCCCCCTCTCGCCTAGACGCGAAACACATTGAAGGGAAAATCGACTTGAAGAGTCATCAGATACTTCTTCATAATTGAGCTTCTCTTCGAAACGTTCGAAATAATGCGTCAAATCTAATAACTATTGATTAATGAACTGATGCTTGATTCTCCTGTGTCCATATCGAGAAGTTAATTTTGCGGATTAATAATTTATTATTTCAATCATCCGTTGTGCTGATTGCTCTATGGTGACGATGATAGTTTTCAAAATGAGGAAACAGACTAAAGAATGTATGTCTTACACATTTTTAAGAGAGAAAGGGATTAAATGAATTCATTAAATCATTTTCACATTCAATATGTTAATGTTTCAAAACGTTAAATTAATTTAACGTTAATTTGAATAACCAGTTTTAGAAAATGCAAGTAACAAAATAAGAAGGAAGAAGGGGAAGAAAAATGAAACTACGTTGATTAATCGATCACGCAAGCATCGTTCATCTCTAGTCTCCGCTTCTTCGCAAGAATATCTGTGCATTCGTGCGGGAGGAAATGCATCGCGAGATATCGATACCCAACCACGCGCTTCGAGATCTGAAGATGAGGTACATGCGTACCTTAGCCTCATCCCGCGCTCTCGTATTCGCGGCTCGTATACATACAGAAGCGGTTCTTATCGGAGATCGGATCACCGTTCCCTTCTTCTTGCGGCAGCCTCGCGTTTGACGTCCCGAGGCTTTCGGTCAGTGGTTCCCAAAGAATCTCGCACAGTCGATAGCAAAAAGCAACATTGTTCGAAAGATATGTAATAAATTATTGACGTCTTCAGTCAATTAAAAGAATGAATTTCAGTACCGCGCAACTTTTCAAGTTTTGTATTATATATTCGAAACAATTGAAGAACTTAATTTTCTAAATTCGATTCGTTTCATTGGCGTTAAAGAATGAAGTCATGAAAAAATTGAATTTTTACATTCTTTAATTATCCTTTTATTTCGTTTTTGGATCGGTGCATTTTTACATTTGTAAATGTTAATTGTACGGGGTTGTTGTATGTTTATCTAAACGCACTATTTGTGATGCAAAGAATCTATTTTCTAGACAGTAATGAAGAAAACGATTTCTGAATGCAAGTTTTTCAGTTTCGATAGCAATATAAGAAATTGCTGACGCTTCATCAGATTGATCTCTTAGGATATCCGCTCTTGCGCTTCCACGTGTCGACATTAATTTCTTATCTGCGTCGATTCGACGAAAAAAACGACATCATTAAATGTCAAACAGCCCAGTCACACGTGGCTCAGGTGCACGCAATCTCGTCGCGTTCAAGGTTCGCTTGTTACACCTGTTACATGGTGGCCTCTCAGAGTATCCTCTTCTCTCCCACCCTTCTTTTGTAAGCACTTCGTCTCTCCTCTCGACCCAAACTTCTTATTTGTTGGCGCGACTGCCCCTAAACACTTCTGTTTGCCTCTCACCGCTCTTTCGGAACCACGTAGCAATAACTTCTCCATGCTGCTATTTCTTTCTCGCACTTGATGCGCTCTTCTTCCTTTCTTTTGTCCTTCCAGCACAAGTCTGTTACTTCATTTTCTTAATCTATTCTTCTTCGACTTGAAAGGCATTATTATTGAAAGCAAATATATTCAAAATCGTGCCAGAATCGAATAATGATCCCAAAACCTACAATTTCGAATTTGGTATCGATATATTTCTGAAATATGATTTTCTGACGTTGCATCGCTGGGTTTTCGGTTATTTAACACTGCGAGTCTCACATTACAGCTATATTTCGAGACATTGACACGTGCGCGCGATTCGGGGCGCATAATTTAGAGCCTGATCACGTGCGGGAAACATTCAATATTGACTCAAGTATGCAAACAGTCAAAAAATATTTAGGCTTTCGAGTACAGCAGGGTCCCGGAAATCCTGGTATCCAAATATTCGACTAGTCAAACATCCAGATGTTCAAACAAGCCATCGAATTAGCCATCGAGCGAGGATCAGTAGACCACTTTATTTAGCATAACAGTAATGCGCCCTTTAAAAATGCACAGTTCTCAATTTTAATTTTGATTTATCTCGCATATCTCCTTCAAGACATTCCTGTCTACGCTATCATTTTACACCATCAGACACGTCATCTTTCTGCGAACTCGTTGTCACATTCATTATTTCGAATTGTATTCAGTTCGCCACATAGAAGAGTCGGGTGCAAATATGGCGCGCCAGGTGTTTTCCTCGAAGGAGTAGCTACGGGTTCGATACTCGCAAATCCAGACACTTTCGAGCTGTAGTGATTAATTTTAATTGGCCCATCTGTCCTACCAGCAAGTCATATACCTTGCTTTTTTTTAGTATCCGCCTTAAAAGGATGTCTTTATCGATTGTGATTTACGTATGGCGGTCCTTCTTTAATCGAATTCGCATATGTAAACGCCATACGGGCGTAGATCACATCGGCAAGATACGTAAAAATCGTCGTTCGTTGACAACCACAAACTGCGTTTGACTGACGTTCGAATGAACTAAGTCTTCTTAACGTTCCCTTCTCGAGATTAGCATGATTGTTATTTGATATTTTTTTACGACGTTGAGAGTGTATATCCATTGTTGGTGAAATCCACCAAGAAATCTTACAGCCGTGCAACTCGCGGCGTAGCAAGGAATAATTCTCTTTGGTCGTTTTTTTCCTCTGTCCGTATCTCCGTGGAGATTTATCATCTTTGGCCACGAGAAAACGGACGAGAAACCGTCTTCTGCGCTTCCGGACGTCTTCCGACGACCGCGTACTTCCTTGATAAAATCGCCCCCTCTTGGTATTAAGTTCTAATCTTTGAGGGGAAGCGGCTAACCAATGCGGAAGTCGATTGCTACATTATGTTCTCGAAATTCTTGTGGAAAGTACGTCGACAACACGTGTCATTCGGATTTCTCGTACACTGGGAAGAACGATGCAATCTGCAGAAAATTGAGAATGCAAATCATGAGAATATGCCCATTAAGTATGACAGAAACATCATGTTTAAATGTTATGTAAACACGTGCATAGCATTTCTTAATCTACTCGATAAAGTAATAATAGTTATTCATGGAGAAACGATTTAGAATCTCCGTTATTCGCGCGTTGCGTAAATCAGAGTGCTTAGATACGTGTTGGATAACGAAGTTTCGCTGCGCCAAGAGCTTCCTTATCTTCGCTGATGATGCTAAAGTGCGAAGCACGACACGAAAAATAGATAGATACCGCGGCGAATAGCTCGGTGGAAGAAATATTTATCGGTTACCAACGCAATCGCTAA
This sequence comes from Ooceraea biroi, assembly GCF_003672135.1. NCBI lineage: Eukaryota > Metazoa > Arthropoda > Insecta > Hymenoptera > Formicidae > Ooceraea > Ooceraea biroi. Next base: position 9,884,459 of record NC_039506.1, read on the forward strand.
TGAACAAATGCTGCGATCGTATCGCGAAAAAAGGAAACAGAAGAAAAAACTATAAAAATCGGCGAACGATAGTTCACAGTGTCATAATGCACTATGAAAATAGATATTACATTACTATCTAAATCGATAATAATTATTATTGTTAAAAAAAGTTAGTTAATATTAGCCGATATTTATATACAATAAATAAAATATACAAAAAGCCATATCTCTTAAGAACTTAATGTTAAGTTGCTTTTATGCTGGAAGATTGCATAAATTTGGCGCTTTATAGTCGCAGCTCGTGTAAAATTCTCATTTATGGGACGCTCTTGGTCCCAGGAAATTCCGCACGAGATAAGTTTCTCGTGTCTTCGTCGCTCGCAGTCAAGGCAAGAAGTTTGTTGTAGCGAAGTGAAGTCAAAGTGACAAGAAGCCTATTCTAGGTTTAATGTACCTGCGACTATACGGTTTTACGAGCGGCCGGGAGATCGACGTCTTCTCGCGAAAATAGAACGTCATTTGGGACATTGTCGCGGCTCTCCATGCGTGGACACGAGGCACGAAAACAACGAAGACTGTCGCTAGAGAAAGAGAGAAAGCTGCCGGCGCTCAGAGAGTGGCAGTAAGTGATTTAGAAAACGGTGTCCGCCAACGCGCAAAAGCGCGCACGCAATTTCAGAAGCTCAAGCTCGCCCGACACGCGACGTTTCCTCTTCGACGTACCGAGCTGGATGAGTACTCATAGAGAACACAGAAACAAATATAGATGTTCATGGAAATAGCATAGGGTTATCATAAATATTTTTAGCGGTAACTTAATATTCCTATATATACTTGAATAATTTAATATGTCGATTAAGAAAACTCGGATATGTAATATTATTACATATTTCTGATAGGGATTAATTAAAACTGATTAACGTCATTGTTTATCGCGGGACAAAATACAAATTCTTAATATCTTTAATCTTTAATGTATTTATAATAAGTTTCCCTTTCTCTGTCTCTTTTTCTCATATAATATATTATAGTATTCGAATGTATCTTATGTCGAAATAGGTATCACAGTGCGCGACTAATGCAAGATGCACTAGTCAGGCGACGCGGAGGCGGTGTGGTAACATAGTAGCTTCTCAAACTTGCGGAGATCGACGCTAATGCCTTTTGTTTGTTCTCGTGGAATGCCGGGAGAGTGAATGGCTCATTTACAGTTTCGTCCGCTCGAAAACAGTCTCGTAGGAGGCCTCAAGAATGCTACGGAAATTCTGCCGGCACTCGCCGACTCACGTCGCGCACGATGCAAACGTGTTCCTCCGCCATCACGTCCCACGTTTTTTTCTGCGCGCCCGGGAAAGCCGCCGACAGAAATGAGAAATTATTTAAGGATCCCGGGAGGAGGAGAAATCCCAGCGCTCAAAGAAACGCTCAAGCACACGCACACCGTGAAGATGATAGAACGCCGAAAGAACAGAATCACGTGATAAACATTCCCTGACGATTCATCGTGCTGGAAAAGCCACGGAGGGAAATCCGCCGAGCCGTCGTTCTCGCGCGCGGTTTCTCTCTTCTTCCTCCTGGCGCTTATTTCCATTAATTCTAAAGCGGTGAGTCCGGGGAGAGGGTCCTTCGGCAGGACGACGTCGACGGCGCGGCGTCGCGTGGGGCCGCCATTACGTGGCCCCGCGGAATGGCCGTAATATCTCGCGGGGCCTCCGCGGAAGGCCGTAACGCAATAATGTGTCGACTTTATGCGACAATTATCGCAAGGGCTCATGGCGTGGAAAGACGGCGAAACCGCCGGCGAGATCCCATTAACCGGCCATGGTGGGCGCCCCAGCGTGTGGCACCTGTCCAGAATCGCGTCCTTTCTCTCCCCCCCCCTCTCTCTCTCTCTCTCTGCTCTGCTCTGCTCTGAGCATCTTCCTGGCCTTGGTCCTTGTGCAGGCGTGTGCGTGCTGCCGTTAGAACTCCTCTCCTCGGCGAGATTCTTCTCCGAAGTCTCCTATTAGAGCGTTCGTTGCGACATAAAAGACCTCCCACTAACACGCGATAATCATCGTGCTCTGATTCCTTTGCCTCTTCTCGGGATTACAGCGTACCCTTGGACTTCCGGTTCGAGCAGATACTCGCGTGATTGCTCGACAGAAAAATTTGGAGGCTCCTAGAAATTACTGATAGTTTTCTTGAGATTCTCTTTTCCAGAGAGAGAGAGAGAGAGAGAGAGAGAAATTCCACTAATTGTAAGATAGGAAGAATCAGAATTAGAAAGAAACACTGTACATAATAGTTGCGTTATCACGTATAGATATTAGCACGCTAACATTCTATTCTCTTTCAGTAGCATTGATAGAGCATATCAAAGCAATGATTATCTCAGTTCATCGATTCGAAGATAATCGGCTGTCATTCGCGTGGCAATGATTACTTGACGTACAAAGTCATCGCAATGATACATGGCGATATCTTAATGTCGTAATATTTGGCTTGATATTTTGCTCGCCAAGAGATATCAGCATGTCTGTGTGCGTACGCGCAATCTCAGCAACAAAATCTCAGCGACAAAATCTCTGCAAAATACTTCGAGAGAAGTTCAATTTGTTGCAGTAGATGCCGAACACGTTTGCTCCTCTTTTCTTACCGCAGGTTCTGAGTAGTTAATTGACAAACACTCATAAATTAATTACAAATGCAGTTGGAATAAATGTCAAATATGCTGCGTTAAACTCTAACAGAAATGTTAGTATTTGAGAAAATTTCCTAAAATTTCCTAATATTTATTTTAATTATTTTAATCTGGTCATATTATTTACAACTTGTAATACATATGCATGTAGAAGCATTTTATTGCTTAAATTCGCAAGTTTTTAGGTCAAAATTTGTAGATTGTTCAACTTTTGAAAACTCAGATTCATAAAAGTGAAGGAATGCGAATTTAAAAAGTGCAGCCTTTGCGTCACTGGAGTTTCCTTCAAAATTCTCCGAATTGCATGGGAGATGAAAGTCGTACGTTTAACTTTGTAATAAATCGCTGGTATTAACGAGTCGCGGTGCGGCGCGGGCGAGATGAAAGTCGGTGAACCGAGACCGTTAATCGGTCATCTCATTTTAGCAAAAGTGTATCACGCTCGGTAAAAGAGGCGAGAAAAAAACCTCTTTGTCGCACCAGCGGCGCATTCGTCAAAGTCCACGTAATTATTTTTGATAAATGAACGAGGGCCCCTCGACTGGCTGTTTCGGCGGTTCAAAGTATGCGGCCGATTCGGTGATTTTCATCGGCGAACTGGGCCAAACGTAATTAAAAATGTGTCATCGTTATTAACGATCATTTAATCTTTTTCCTTGAGTCGAGGAACCCGAGAAGTCTTGTAGAGGCGACAGGATCGACAATTGAAACAACTTAATTATGCGCTAATTAAATCGGCTGGTTGTAAAATCGCGATTGGAAGGCGCATTTTCTTAATTGCATCCGTGGGCGTGTTTCCTTTTTTGCTTCTGTTTCAACTTTATGCCTTATATGCTTTCATAAAAAAATTCGTCCGTGTGAACTTGTCCGTGTGATAATTACCTCGTGGTTTTAAGAAGAGTCAACAACGCCGGAATCCCGAATACGAGACACAAAGATTACGATATTTATTCTTGAATCAAATATTATCGACGATGATGTCATACGTTAATGTGCATGAATTAACAACCGAACTCAATGAGTTTAAGTGACAATTACTGTTTTTCTGTTTGGAGGATGAAATTTTTAATTCTCAATTAATGTGCAAATTCGTTTTTACGCGCAATTTTACATTACATTCTAGAAATAGTACTTATACATGCACCGTTTCCTAGAAGTCATATTTTTTTATTAACGGATCAGAATGACAGTACTTGTCACAGCATTCAAGCACCCACAATCATCGAGACGACGTTTTTCCGCATTGTAAAGGTGTAATGTAGTTCGGAATTCCGCACGGCTGCCAGCGAGTTGAGCGATTCTCGACGCGGAATCGCGAAACTGCTTTATATATTTTTTTCTTCCTTCTCTCTTTCTCTCTCTCTCCCCATTTTTCTCTCGGTCATCCGCGTTGATCTCGGCGATGCGCGAGAGGAAACCGCTGCGAAACGCCTTTATAGCGGCAATCAAATTGCGTTTCCTCGCGGAGAAACTCAGTCCCGCATCCGCACGAGAAGGATCGGTTAATCCGCTGCCACGTCGATAAAGTTGTAAAACGAAAAGTCCGCGGAGGAGACGACCGATAGGCTTAGCAAGGAAACAGACAGGTTGGTAGCATAAATCAGTTTCCGTTACGCGTTCTTTTTGCCGGACATACAAAGTACATAAGTATAATTAGTAAACAGGACTTCTTGCAATATATACTTTCACACGCTTAAGAAACTGAAATTATTATCGGAAATTAGTGCACTAAACTTTGTTAATTTATTTCTTTGTTGGAAAAATTAATTTTCATTGATTGATACTTATTAATTAGTTATTAACTAATCGGTTGTATGAGGTATTCAATGCTTATTGAAAGACTGGGCTTCGCGAACTGGGTTGTACGAATGGCGAAAGTTCTACATCTCGCACAGATTCCATTTGTCGCCTATGTTATTTGTTTTCCGGGATTAGTCGCATAAATCAGTTCCCGTTCCATGCATCGCATCGCCGAGAAATGTTTCTGCGGGTTGAAAACACGAAAAGGAATAAGAAGGAGTGATGAGAGGAAGACGCACAGCGAGCTATTCCAGACGTCATACCCCTCGCGCGATTTTCTCATCCCCCGTTCGCTATGCGCGGGTTGCAACATTCAATCTTGGTCTGTAACGATGTGTAACAATGAGATACTTAACCTTGATGTACTATAAATTATAGTACATGATGAAAACTGAAGTTAAGCGTCGGAATTTAAAGTATACCGGAGTTCCAAGCGCACTTTTCTTCTTATCGAAGTTTGTCGCTATTACAAAGAATATATGAAAATTTTAATTGTAAACATGTCAATTCTTCGATATTGGGGACAAAACAAAATATCATGGTTGATGCTTGTAACGAGTTGCGGTGATGTGGTGCAAAGTCCGGTCAATCAAGCGAGGATCACTTAGGATCGGCCATATGGTAGCCGTGATAAAAACCTTCACTACCGTCATAGTCACCATATAATACTTCACCGTCTGTTCATCTCTAACGTATCTTCCGTTTTCTCCTCTCGTGAATCATCTACCTTTCTGTCGAGCTATTTTCCGCTGTCAGTGATCCCTCGTATCTCTCTCTGCTTAGTTTATCTATCTCATCTTTTAAATATCTTTTTTTAAGATTACACTAAATGTTTGCAGATCTATTTCTCATTGAAATAAATATTACAGTAGATAACAGAATAGAATATTTGTTTAAAAAGGAAAGCGTAAAACAATATAACAATAATTATCATTAGATTTAATAACACATCTCGAAACAGTAATAGATCAAAGTAAGTTTCGAGTCAATATCTTTCCTACGTTACGGTATTTCTTTCTTGCGTCAGGGATACATGACATGAACATTTTATATGGGGTATTAGATCCCAGATCACTTACAAAAAAAGAAATGAAATAAATTTCGCAGTCTCATATAGTATAAGAATCTAACGAACAAAAAGTCGCGTGAAACTACTTAGCCGAAGTACAATAAGCAATTAAATCGGACATGTCGCTCTTTTTTTCTCATCTTTCGGAAGAGTAATGTCAGGGTTCGAGTAATCGAGAACAGATCTGAGAACCACTGCGTTTAATCGACACTTCATCTGACGGGATCGTTTTTGTCGCGTCTGCAAAACGGGATCGTTAATTTCTCGCTTCGCTCCGTGAGATTTAATTTCGTAATTTTACGAGCGGCGCGCGTAAGAGACGACCGTCTTCTGCGTCTGACGGGATCGAGCCGATCTACATTGAGGTGGGTGCACCTCGATGAATCGAGGATGTTGACTTGCCGCCGCCGAAGACGACGATGGACGAGCGCCCACGCTGGGTGGATCGGGTGTCGAACCGAGATCACTTCGGATTGATTTACAGCCGAGATTCTTTATCGATCGGCCTGCTCGCGCGATCGCTCTGGATCGCACAGCCACCGTTGCCACTGCTCGAGAGCTGTCGGCTGATGTTTTGGCGCGATATCTGTATCACGCACTCGCGAGCGAGAATTGCAACACGGGGATTTATCGTGCCATATTCATTTGCACATCTCGACTTTTTAGTTAAGTAGTATAAGATCATTATAAAACCTTGGTCAAAATTGTGGTGAATTTTGCGGTCGACTGAAATGAGATTTGGTCATTCTATCTCAAAAACGAGATCAAAACAGTTGCTGTTGTTCATAATGTACAGTCATAAATATATTAGAACGTTATTCCATAAATGGACCACTTCATATGTAACAATTTTATCTCGCATCTGTTGATGTGATCGTACCTATATAACACGAAATCCTTTTTTCGTACCGATAAAGCCGTCAGATCTCGCAATTGGTCCCTTTCCTGATCGATTGGCGAGCGAGCGAGCGAGCGACCAGCAACGCTGCTCGGCCGGTTGATTCGTTGAAAGACAGAGAGGCCAGCGTGCGGAGGAGCGATCGGCCGGTCGTATCGATACATCGACGAGAAAGAAGAGGAGCACACCTCGCGCTCGATGACTCGGCCCGATCTGCCATCCAGATACCAAGCGCGATATCGCTGCGAGGAACTCTGAAAATCCGCGGGCGGACTCTCGTCGTGGCCGAGCTATATAATTTCAAAAGGCTGTCCCGGCGTCTACAGCAGGTGATTTATGTAGGACGCGTCGCGCCCGTATAGAAACCGCGCGCCGTGGATGGCGGAGGACGAGGAGAAGCCGCCACGCCGCGCAGATCGCACTACGGATAATCCTGTAAACTGCGGTATATTTCGCCTTTACGATCCGCCGGCGTTCTCTCACGCCTGACACCGCGTCGCATTTTAATACCGTCTCGACGAAACCGCGCGAAATTTCTCACCGTGCGCCTTGCTAACGAACGGGGCTCCTACACATCCATCGTGGAAACGCGATCGTGCATCTGACGAGGACGCGAATAAGACAATTTACGAAGACACTCGAAGTCGTAAATTTTTATTGTGTTTTATATCATCTCAGAATTTTAGATACCTAATTGGCAAGATGTTTAGTGTGCCTGTTCGGTAAGAAGAACGGTTTCGAAAAAAGGCCTCCAGCGCAGTTTTCCACGTAGTGACCACGAGTGTATTTTACAGACGCGGATACACGCGTCGCTCTTCGCTCGACATCTGTAATTTCACCGTCTCGCTACGACGCGCACGCGAATGTGAAACCCGTGAAAACGGTCCGCCCTCCATTCTCGTTTTTCTTCACCCGCAGCGTTATCAGCCGCACGAATACCGTTCTCGCGTAATATACGAGGCCGGTCGCGACTTCGCGCCTTTGTCGCAGGAAATATTAATAAATGTTCAATAAGGCATCCGGATAACGTACGGGCTACCTGTTTCTCTACAGTGATATCGGGTTCCCGTAAAGTATTTCGACGCACCCGTTCCGCCGTTTGATTCGAGTCACACGCGAAATTGGACCGTAATTTATCGTCATTATCATTTCCGCGCACACTTAGGGCAAATGAAATGTTCTACGTTAGAATATTCCGTTTCATTTTTGTCGCATGCTGTTCTTTATCTATCCAGAAATGCCTCCAGCTTCGACTGATAAGACTATCTCTTTGCATTACCTACATGCAAATGTGCGTACGATTTTTGTACATATCTTATAACCGAGCGATATCAAAAGATAAAGTATCTCATTATCCTTTTTTTTCGATATTTCATCGAAAGAATTTCGAGTTAGTCATTTCCTCCCTGTACTATAGAAAATTCCTGTATTTATGTGATTTCCTGTGTAGATGCAACGCGTTGCCGAGTCGACGGCCTTCCGATGCGACCGCTCGCACGCAGGAATGCGGCAATCAAACACGGGAAGTGCGTATGCTGCGTGTGCGTGATGTTTCGAGAAAGAAAAAACCGCGCCGTCGCGAATTTGTATAATAAGCAAACCTCGCGTTTACGCTGCGTAATGGCCAAGTAGCCGGACTGTCGCGCGCGTTCTCGCAGGATGGAGAACTGATAAACGTGCGCGATCGGCGCTCACGTAATGCCGCGACCGGCGTGTCCGGCGGACGCTTTTTTCCGATTTTCGTGCCGCGTTTCCGAATGACGGTCGTGATCGTTAGATCGGCACCTGCTCGCGAAATCGCCGTCTCTAATTATAATAATTACGTGCGCGGTTAGCGTTTGCGCCGGTCGGAGAGACGGTGGCGGGCGGGAAAGGGAGGTAAACGGCGGCGGGCGGTTCGCGTGCGCCAGCAAGCGACTCTAATTTCTATCTTGGGCTTGAACGCGCCCCGTTTTTCTGTTTCCGCCGGTCGCGGGGCCCCCTCGGTACCATTAGAGCGCGGCATCGGCTACCGACACGTTAATTAATTGCGCTCGCCGTCCGTTCAGGCAGTTTTAATTGGAGACTCCGATCTCGCGCAGCACGTGCACTTGACTCTGCCTGCGCAACATCAAGAAAATGCGACAGCAGAGGGAAGGGTTTTTAAACTGGGACACGATAGACTGCGTGCGCTTTACTGTGGAGAACATCCTACATCTCAGAAGATCGCTTGCGAAACGTTACACGTAAATTTGATGGATCTAACAAAATTACGTTTCGCACGATATTAAACATTCGACAGAAAATCGATAATTTTCTCTCGCATTTTTGATGGATATCGCTGGGTCCCCTTTAACATGCAACAGACCATTAAAGCTTACATTCCAATGCATTGCGATCCGTTTAAAGCTGAAATGGATTTGAGTGTGCCGGCCTGCGAAACAACCGATGTCTATACTCAGACGTGTAATTCACATCCATTAACGATGGACAATTAATATAAAAACCACCGGTAATCACTCAAAAAATCGAGAGTAAGGTAAGTGCATTCTCGTGCACGGCACGCGACGTTCATTAAGGGCCTTAGAATCAGCTACCGGCGAGCGGTGGGCCCCTTTTTTACCGGATGCCCTGAATGATGTCCCGAGTCCGTGCGATATCGCGCCTGCCCGCTTCCTGCCCCTCGTTCGAACCGTTATTCGTTGGTGTCTCGTCGGGGGTGGTTAATTTACGTGCCGGCTAATTTACGCCGGCCACTCATCATCGCGCGCCGGCTTATTACTACTCGCCTTCTCCTCGTTTTCGTTCATCTTCCATTCTCCCGCTTCTGTTCCTCTTTTTTCTTCCGTCTCTTTCTATCTCGCGTCCGCGCGGGCTTCCGTCGCGATTGCACCCATCGTGCGGGTGGAAATATTCCTTGACGGTTAAGACAAAGTACGCGCGTCTCTCTCTTCATCATCGCTGACTACACGCTCGTGTACCGTGACGATTGCACGCCACATGCGACCGAATTGTCTGTCAGTGCTGTCGCCTCACAATGAGACTCTGCAAGACAAACGAACTTGGAGAATTGTTGAGTCCGAGATAAATGTTCAAAGTCGGAATTTCAAGATTGAGGTGCATCCTTTGAGTATAAAGATTAAAAGGAGGAGATAAATATTTTTGTTTATAAACATCTTTGTATCTCTTCTTATTATAATATGTTTAATTATTGCAATTTGCAATTTGTATTATTGTGTGTAATAATACGTATTTATGGAATTATAGAAATATTAAATCAGATTTTGAATGGGGTTATGTCGTATTATAACATACCAGTTTTTTAAATTGATTATTTATTATATTTATATTTATTAGATTGATTAAAGTTGGATAAAAAGTATTAAATAGGTATTTATATATATTTTATTTCCTCTCTTTTCCTCAAATATATTTAAATATTGGATAATGATACATGTCAAATAGAGGAAAATATTCTATTAATAATCTATTAGATATTACACTTATAATGTGTGAGATATAACATATGTCGATTTGGGCTTTGTATACACGGGAAGTAGACGCGTATAATAGGAGTTATAGTGGAAACCCATTTGCCAACGACTACATATCCGGTAGTCCATAATTCAACTCTCCGCGAAAGTGAGTCATCTCAGTGCCTTGGTACATTGGTCGCTACATTTTCTTTATTATACATTTTACAATTTGGCCCTGCATTCGTATCTTTTTGTTACATAACGATGTAATATATAATATCTAGTGTATAATGTACAGGGTGTCCCATGGGAAGTTGCTGAAATTAATCAGCTGTCATTTTTAAACGTATGCAGTTATTGAAAAAACAAAAATTGCGTTGGAAAGAGGAAAGTCTGCAGTTTTTAATGGGTATAAATAAAATTTAGCAAAATGTTTGTATATCAGTTTATTTTATTAATAAAAAATATGCTAATAATCAAGTAAGCTAATGATAAATATTTTCAAAGTGTGCACCATCTGAATTTGTACAAAAATTAATTCTTTTACGAAAACTTGTGAAAACTTTTTCTAACATGTCGTCTTTAATGTTGCTGACGACCTTTTTAATAGCTACTACTAAATCTGACACTGTTTCTGGATTTCCGACATAACAATGGTCCTTAATGTATCCCCAAAGAAAGAAGTCACATGGATTTAAATCTGGCGAGTACGGTAGCCATTCTAGCCCCCCCTGGGCAAATTTGGGGTATCCCAGACCGATGACTCGATTGCCATAAACTTTACGGATTGTTTCGAAGACCTCCTGGGTTCGATGTGGTGTCGCTCCATCCTGCATGAAATGAAATCCTCTGACCAGGCCTCTTTTTTTTGCATGAGGGAAAAATTGTGTTTCGAGAAGCTGCTTGTAACTTTCACCAGTGACTGTTGATTCGAAGAATTGCAGATAAATTCCTTTTACCGAGATCGCAGCCCATGCTGTTATTTTTTGTGGATGTAAAGGTTTAGCCAGGGAAACGTTGGGATTTTCCGACCCCCAAAATCTATAATTTTGTTTATTAACATAACCATTTAGCCAGAAATGTGCTTCGTCCGTGTAAATTATCAATTTTGCATCAAGTTCTCCATCTTCAAACATTCCATTTATCGTCTTGCAGAATTCCACACGTTTCGTCATAGCGCGTTTGGTTAGCAATTGATGCGATGTTATTTTATAGGGATGCATTTTCAGGAAATGTTTTAAAATCTTGTGTAACGTTGTTTTGGATATTTCAAGAGCTTGGGCAGCTTTCCGAATAGAAGAATTTGGATTCTCTTCAAAATACTATTTAATATCTTCAATGTTTTCTTCTGCAGATACAGACACAGAAGGACCTGGCAGATCATGTCTACGGTCTTGGATAGTTCCATACTGCATAAAATTATCGATAATTCTGATAAAAATAACACAAAACATTATTTTAATGCAGATTTATTGCCAAAAAATGGAGTGACGTAACGCATACGTTTAAAGAAATAATAAATTCTAACCTTTTCAGCGTGTTTTCGCTCTTAACTTTATGTGTTCCGTATTTAGTACGAAACCCCCTGTAAGCATTGCTATAAACTTTTCCTCTGGAAAAGAAGCACTCGACAAGATAAATCTTTTCTTCCGTCGTCAGATTACTCATTTTGACGCGCACGGACTTGCATCTACCACAACCAGAATAAAACTGCGGACACTCAGATGAACGACCGTTAACCGTAAGACCCTTTCTGAAGTCATGGAGGGGAGAACCAATCGTTTACTTTCAGCAACTTCCCATGGGACACCCTGTATAATGTAATATTGGATTCCTTATTTAACTTGCTAAATGCTTGGTGTAGAAATTGAATAAAAGTTAATAGGTATTTGACAAATAGGTATTCAATCAACTTCACAAAGATGTGTCTATTTATATACAATGCCAAATGGTACTGCAAGTCATTCAATATCGCAAGTTTTAAATCCGACAAATTCTTTAAAACTTTTATTTAATTTTATTAAATCTATAATTTCCCCGGATAATAACCATACTCTGAATTTACATATCGGTACATGCTAGTACAGTAAATAATTTCAAGCAGAGAGTCTCGTACTCTAGGATAACGACACCGTCAAGAACTGAAAAGCAGAGAAACGCGCACGGGCGACCGAAAAGGAGCAAGCACCTTTAAGCCTGACGCAGACTGCCGCTTTACGCGATGGCGTGCAAACTGCCGTACGAGACGGAACGGCAAGCAGAAGAGAACGGGGGAGGTCGATGATATTTGCATACGGGAGATCGCGAATGAGGAGAATGTTTACGATATCCGCATAATGAGGGCGTGGGTGTTTCTATTAAGGCGTACAACTTGGGTCTATACCTGGCAGAGAGGCCCCGACCTATCCGAGGCTGATCTCCCTCGGCAAACTCGCGTTTATGCGCGTGTGAGGGTGTTGCACACGCACCCGCGCGTGTTATAGCGTTATAGCCCCCGAAGGGAAGCTTGTGCCGAGAACTTAGAACCATGCTGTTTGTATATCGGGATGCATCGGCCCGTGGACCCTCTTCCAGGTGCCACTCGTTCCTTAGATTCCTCCTCCTTTAATCTCGGAGGAGCGATTCCTTTTTAACCGAGCGAACGGTCAAACACCCGCGCGCCGTGAATAAATGATTGAGCCGGCTCCGAGATCGACGATGTCCGTCTTAAGAGTTTCCTCCGCCGCGTACAATTTATCGGCGTATTTAGAATTCTGCATTGCATGGAACGTGTGACGCAACGGAATGCGGATTAGTCAACTGTGTTTTCAACTCGTCCGTTTATCCCCGTTCGCTCCACGCAATAAGAGACAGAGTCGCGTTGTTTAGTGTGATCGTAAAGTAAAAGTGTTGCAGATGAGGATCTCAAGGAGGAATGCGTCTCTTCTCAAGGAACTCGTTGAAGAATGAATTTTTTATCAATTCATAAATTTTATAGTATTAGTGTAACGATGTACAGAAAATTTAAGAGAGAAAATGTGAAAATAAGAAATAGTATAAATGCTGTTAGATTATAAAGCATTTCTTTTCGTGTATTTCAAAATAAAACGCATCTATATTCATATAAATTATATATAAAATCCCAGATCCATTAATCATCACCACGAAATCATCTTCATATTCCTCGTACATCCACGATAGATGAGCTCACGTATCTTCGTTTTCCGCGGTGAATCTGCCATTGTAAATGAGCTCCTAGATCTCATATGTCTCATTCCCATGTAAATTATTACTTGGACAATCGTCGGTCTCGCGCGACGAAGCGTAAAATATGTTCAACGAGCGCTAGACGGAGATCCCGGTAGACTACTGGGAGACGTCTCTGTCGTTCGACGAATGCGGTTGCGTGCAGCTACGCGAAACGACGAAACGAGACAGGCCTAAGGAATCGCCCACGCCTTGTACGCCGTCGCCTGCCAGCCTCGAATTAACCCGCAATTACCCGCGATAACGTCCACCATACAAATGCCACGGTTGGGACCGGCCGTTACATCCGCGTCCGTTTACGCGTGTACACGTGTATGTGTGCTCCAACGCACAGTGTTCGAATTTATGAATTGACTAAACTTTTAAAAAAACGTATAATCGTATCAATTCGTGTAAAAATTATTTGAGAATTACATTTAAGAATATTTTTTAAAAGGCCTTTCCCTCTAAATTTTCTTTTATTTTTATAATCTTATGAAAGAGAGAGAGAGAGAGAGAAAGAGAGAAGTCTTTTATAGACTTTTTATAAGTTTATTACACTGGGAGAAATCAATTTTCGTGACTATCAATTCAGTACATGTTGGGTTATATTATTTAGTATTCTTATTTGTTTCATTACATCGAACAACATTGTTAACACGTCAGATTTTAGCGTTGTGAAGCTCAATTAATTATTCTGGAAACCGGCTCCGTGCAGTTGTACACGCATGCACCTGCGTTTCAGAAATTCCGCAGAAGGTCGTCCTCGTGCAAATCAAGCCAAGTGCTGTCTCGCAAAACGCGCTTAGTCATCAATGCTTTTCCGGATTGGTCGATTATTTTTTCGTGTTTGAACCACGCACCGACTATATCTTATCAGTGATGATCGCGGTTTACCGTACAAAACTATCTCGTGAACGATGTTGCAACTCTCGGCGCGTCAAAAATGCCGAATCGACTGTTGGCTCGTAAACTTTTCCTTCTTACCGCTTTTATCAGATATTATCGTTAAAGCCAAAGTATAATTACCGCGATAAACGCTGGCTCGCTCGCTCGTCCGGTTAAATATCACCGGTTTAACAATAATTGCGTTCCGCTCGCGGAAAGTATTACAGCCGCGCATTTATCGCGCCTCGCACGTGTTTCCTTCGTCCGCGTTTTCCACATGACTTTTCGGCCGAATTTCCCATCGCAATTTTTTCACTATACTTGCGAGCCACAATGACCGCATATGATTGCATACTGCTATACGTTCGGAGTTTGCTGCAGTCCTGCTGCACTGCAGTGCCATGAGTCTTCCAATACGGCGTCGAGACGTCGCGTTCACGCGCATACAACACCCTGCCTTGCACCATTTTAGAGTGTTTCGGATCGAAATGCTCTCCGAGAAGGGTTCTTACGCGTTATAGCATTCAGTTTTGTCTTATCTTTCAACTCAATCCGAGATTAAGCAGGACTTACATCAGTCTAGTCGAATAATGAGTTTTGTTTTTTGACACTTTTATCATTTAGTAAATTGATAGTCAAATTTGATTCTTCGTATAAAAAGTTTACAAAAATCATCAATTGATCAAATGATATTTTACGATGCTTGTTGCGAGGATATCATACGAAGACACGCTTTCGCAAACGCGTTTTCCTCTTGCGATCACAAGTTGTTTTGTATTTCAATAGCAAGGTGCGCTTTCGATATTTATTGGTTCGAGAACGACACGCGAATAAATCGCGCCCACTGTTACAAATGATGCTGTTTGCATCTGTTGTCAATGTTACGAGTTCGCGGAACACTTTAGCGCCATGACGCAAGGGAATTGGCCGCGAACAACGCAGACCGCAGGCAGGAGCAAATGTTAAATGAATTGGCTATTTATTCGTCGATCCAGACGTCACTGCCACCATCGCATTGTCGTCATCGGGAATATGTATTCCAAGTGATCGCAATGCGCCCGCGGGCCCGGAGATTTTTGTTTCATTACGCATTTCAATGATCGCGATACCAAGTCCTACATCGATCCACGCGAAGCTTAATTTGATAAGTCGGTAATTTATGCAATCAATCTTGTTCAACGAGAGCTGTCGCGTGTGTTCCGAGGTAAACAAGTTAACGCGTATGTTAATTTACAGAGGTTCCATTTCTGGAGGAGTAAAGATTGCTTTAAGAAGAGCGAATTTAATCTGATCGTAATAATCGAATAATTCTCAACGCAAAATTGATTAATGACTGCGACTTGACTGATCGCAGATTAATGATCTACCTTTTACCTTCCCAGAACATTACCTCCTGAAAATGTCGTGCAGCTTCATTATAGATTTTTTTTCAATTGTTATAAATATCAAAAGATATCGTAAAAAATCGATATTCCTTCACATTGCTCTTTCCCTGAGACTTCATCCAAATAAAAGGGACTGGGTATTCCGGGACACCCTGTATGAACACGTACGAGCTTTTCAGGTGTACCGCGGCGCTCTTTGGTTTTCGTCGAGAGAGCGCTAGGTCGTTAATGATTAACCGGCCAGTTTTACGCCGGAGAACCATGAGCGTCGACATACGCACCGCGTCTCCCTCTTTCGTGCTGCAGCGCGGCGTGGCGGGCAAGGTGCAAACCGTAAAAAGCCAACGATGCCGGCCAACGGCAAGCAAAGTCGCGCGAGAGTTTAATTACCAATGCGCCTTTCTCTCCGTCTCTCTCTTTCTCTGTCCTACTGAGCCTCTTTCTCTCTTTCTTCCTCGCTCGCACTCGACACCCGGAGAGGATCTCGGGACCGACTGACTAACGACTCGACGATCTCCGCCGCCGCGGAGATCCCTCGGCGGATAACGATAATTTCAGGAGCGTATTTTCAGACCGCCTCGTTCGGCTCCTCTCTTCGATCTCCGTCGCCGTCGTCGTCGTCTTCTTCGTGTTCGTCTTCGTCTCCCTTCCGCGAACGAGTGGACTCGGGGAGGAGCGAGAACGGGGAGAGACTTAAATAATAACGTCTCGCGAAAACGGGTTGGCTTCGCGACGGCATCTGGATATATCTAGAGCCTCCACCTCGGAAAATGAGACGAGGGAGTATCGAGCGTTTACGCGCCCGTAATGGGACGCGCGCGGCGTTTTGCGGCGGTGGCAGCGGCCAGGTGGAGACGCGCGTCATGAAATGAAATACCAGCGGCGCCGGGAAAACGACGACGCGACCGAATGAGAGGCCGGGGTAATCGGATTATGCGCTCGTCGAAACGAACTTGCTTTAATGTCGGCGGAACAGCGTGACATCGCGATACGTTTCGGTTGACTGAAAGATCGCGGAGCAATTTGATAGACATTTAAAACTATGACGAATGGACGAGGAAGGTATCCACTTCTGGTTCTTCAAGCTTATCAAGAAATATTCTTAGAGAAGATATTCGTAGAGAATATTCCCTAACAGATAGTATAGATGGTACGATATTTTTAATTATTTTAATTAATTGGACAGTAAAAGCAAGATCTAACGAATCAAGTACATATTTTTACTCGATTACACACATTTAAAATAAGACATCCGTGCAATTGACGGATGTTACATAAAAGTATACACAATAACAACTCATCCGTGGCAATGAGGAAACTTTGACAAGAATGTGATATACCTTCATTGTAATGTATTTATACATGAAGAAAAAAAGGCACAATGGAACTAAAAGCGTGCAGACAAACAGAATTAATATTAGCACGGAGATAGCATGCAGGTAGGAGGCACGCTTGTTTTCTTCTTCCACCTGCATGCGGTATCTATATATGCGGTTGTATTAAAACGAGGAATACGGAATTAACGTCTTATTAAATAATGCATGACGTCGGATATCGCCGTCCCGGCGTCAACAAGCGGAGTCGTAGAATTACGGGGCGTTATCACACCCGACGAATTGCCCCGATGGCGATGTGATTCAGCGAGTTCTAGCTCGTCCCCTTATAGAGGCGAGGGCGATCGATTACACACCAATCAGATCAACGGATCGCGCTAACTAGATCGTAAGAGTCGAGGACGACGACGCTCTATACCTGCCTATGAGCGCCAAGTCCCGCCTCGTCGTCGCGGTCGTGATCGACAAAAACCGCGTCTCGGAATGACATCTTTTCGTGGAAGTTACTTAATGGTGGAGGCTCCTGGTGATTCTTCTTCGATGCCCATTGCGATGCCATCGATGCTCTCTACAAGGCAAAACCACGAAGGGTGTCACTTTTAGGCGTTTGCCTCGAGTCGCCTCTTGAAAATGATATTCCGCAGCTCGTGAATCTTTTGGTGAAATAATCGATTATTGGTGATAGGTGATCAATCGGTTACAAGAGATTTGCGGTCGAAAGTCAGTAATTTGTTTTTTTCCTTTTTTTAGAAATCTACAGCGAAACGGAGAGTGAAATAAAATTTCACTGTCGTTTGTTGAAAATATTCTCTCTAATGACTGATCGTATATTTTCTGCCGCCAAAGTGATCGCTTTTCTCTCGGCACGAACCGGAATGTATGACGAGCGCGTATCTCGTTTCCGTTCAAAAGCAGAACCGAAGTCGCCATCAAGCGCAATCCTGCCTACACTTTATATGCGTCGTGTCGCACGCACGCGACACAAAAAAAGAGATCTGATGGCGCGTTAGCGTCTACGTCAGAGAAAAGGATGAGCCGGTGGATCGAGGAAGAGATACGGACAGAAGGAGAAAGAGAGAGAAAAAGATCAGGCGCGCCTCGTCCGTCTCGTAAAACTTTAAATCAGCTCTAGTTGGCCTGTCAGTCGCGCCGCGCACAAATTGCCACGCGTTTAATTACCGTCCAATATCCAGTGGGGGGTCATTAATCACCCCCTCGATAACCCGTAATTTTCCGCCGACGATAAAATCTGTCGCGTGACGAACACTTGCTCGGGCTTGCGATTTCTTCGCATCGCTCGAAGACCGTATCGGGGGAAACGCTCCGTGAAGAGGAGCAAGACAGAGAAAAAGATGATGCTCTCAAAGAGTAGAAGGGAGAAAGAGACGGAGAGAGAATGACCAAGAGGAATAAAGATAGGGAAGCGAAGAAGAGTGAGGAAAGTGCCTCCGCAACTCGTTCCGCGGAAAAGTATGTGCGTGGCGAACGAGTCCTGTGGCGTGCAGCTCGTGGACTTGATATACGTTGTCAGTCTCCTAGACGAGCCAGCAGCCGGTGCTGCAGATAGGCCTAATGGTTAACGAGCGCTCGTTCGCCGAGACAGATCGTCGACCTTCGATCGTCGGCCTGCTCGATTTCCCTCTCCCGCTCCCGATTCTTTTTGCGGGCCTCGCCCTCGCGGGAAGATACGCTCTGATGGCCGCTACTCTGCTACCTCGTAGCCTATATAGATACCAACCACCGGCTTCCCTCCGGTAGCCCGTCTGGTTTTTTGGTAGCAGTTCGCCAGAGTCCTACCGCCACCGCGGCGAGCCTGTCTGCCCTAAGGCCGCTCTTCCTTTCCAAAGCAGGAACGTCGGATGGACGGCCGGTAGCGATGGTCGTGAGTCATGTCGCGCGTTTGTAATGGACCGCGATCTATAACGGCCGTAGAGATCGTGTTTAACGCGAGACTTTCACCTCTTCTCTTACATTATAATTATTTCTGGATTATGATCTTGTTCAATACGTGTACGTTCGCACGAATTCAAATAGTGCTTAATAAAAATTCTGTCGGAACGTGTTATATCAATCATGCTTATCTTGCATTTGTATCAAACCCGCGTCGTCGAACTTGCATTTGAATCGCGAAAAAGTGATGAAACAATTAAAGAGAGATGAAACAATTAAAATTATTAAGAAAGATTCATTTCTCAGATTTTATTTTTGTCACGTTTGCGATCTATATTAACGTATTTATCATTAATTAAAGAAGCAGAAGCCACATTAAATTCTTTCTGAAACATCGTATGCAGATATGAGATAATAGAGAATGTTATAAGGATTTTTTTACAAGGATTACATTTTTTATTTTTAAATGATATTCGTATAAGAATGAATGTCGGTCATCGGGATGCAATGGCAAGTTCGCGCGCTGATCATACCCATCGCTATCACGAGCGCAGCGGCCAGTATATGGGCAGATCGTGCGGGAGAGAAAGATCAAGCGCTCCACCCACGCCCACGTCTCAACCTGTTCTGTTTCTCCCGTCGAGCTGCGGTTACAGGTGCCTGCCCGAAGGCATTCCTGCTGGAATTCTTCACCAATGATCCTTGCTCTGCTCTCTGGCAAATTCACCTCGAATCATCACATGTGTATCAGACCATTGTTACAAATATTTTTGCTACTAAAAATAAGAATTTTTGTAACTATTCCGTAAAAGAATTGAGCATTAAGCGAGAACATGGAATTTTTATTGAAGCGTTGTCAGGTTGATACTCTATGCACTGTTCCCAAGAAACTTAACTTGTATTATTAAACGAGGAACTAAACACACTAAAGAATAGTTAACAAATAGGAGTTGTATAAAACATTAATTGTTTAAATTGTGATTAAACTGTTATATAAGTCAAACGACACCTTGATACACGAATTAGGGAACACAAATTTAACATTAGGAAGCATGAAAGCAATCATTTTGTAGTCAGCAAACAGAGTCTGTAATAATCATGATTTTGATTGGTCTAATATTAATATTTTACATCATGAAAATCATTATTGGAAAAGAGAAATTCCTGAGATGTTTTTCATTAAAAGACATTTTAGTTCGATCAACTTACAGAAAGAAACTGAAAACCATGTGTTTATGATTCAATTTTGAAAAACACATATAGCAACATGTCCTTGTCAACACCTTGTATCAGTTGTTTGCTGGATACAGTGATTGACGGACGTGTTTCCTGGAAATCTTTTTATTGCTCTTTAATATACGTAAAGTCATTTTCTACCAGTAAGTGTATTGAGATTTTTCATAATTATTTTTATTTAGAATATTTTTATCTTAAGTGTTTATGGTAATTTTAGAAAGTGACACTTGATAAGAACCAGAAGCATGGTTGAAACGTGTATTCAGTAATTAATAATATTTGCCAGATTGGTCGATTAAAAGAATTTTCATTATTTAAGTACTCTTAGCGGAATACAACTAATTATTTTGAGCTTAAATATTTTTGCGTCGTCTCTTCGATAAAAGCATCTCGCTTGCCAAATTGTCAAACTATACGCAGTTTTCTTCTTCTGTCTTTTCTTTCTATTATTCAAACGTTTCCTAAAATTGAATTGTGCCGAGTACGAAAACCAAAATCTTATGCTTCCTATCGCTTCTTCTTCTTCTTTTCATAAAGTAGAACTTTGCAATGCGCACATTGCTTTATTTTCTCTTGTCTGGTATTACTTTCTTGCTTACTCGTAGTCAATGATAACCATTTTGATAATCCATTGAATAACTTTATATAAAATCGCGCGGCAAAAGTATCACGGCCGAATATCCCTGAAAGATACTCCTCGATCTTAATCGAAGAGGAAGGGGAAGAGATCGAAGCGCAGTGCGGTGGAAAGATACAAGTACGCCCACACAGCTTCGTTCGGGGACCTGTTCTCGGCATTTACGTTCTGACATCTTTTCACTCCGTTTACGAGTCCCCTTTACGCTTTACGACCGATCATCGAGGCCCTTTCTCTCCGCGAATGAAGGCGGGTAGGACGAGCGACGGCGCCGAGGAGAATAAAAAGATAGCCACTGTGGCGAGGAAGAAAGGGCCGAAGCGCCGAGGACCGCCAAACAAGACCCGTCGTTCAAGACTGCGGGTGCTCTCTGATCGAAGCGGTGTTCTATACGATGAATATTTAGCTCTGAGCAGTCTATCAGGCGCGTTCCCTTTTGATTGATGCGGTTTTGTAATCGGACAGCCATGCGAGTATCTGTCCATAAATAGACAGCATAGATACAACTTTTGTTAAGGCGACGTCTACTCAACACTCAAAGAATACGCTTCCCGCGCGCGCCTTCTTTTCCTCCGTCGTTCCTTTTTTCCCTATATTTTTTTCGCGACGCACTACATGTCCCGCAAAAGTGTCATATCTAGTGAATAAAAATAATCAATAGTCGGGACGTTAATATTCATCCTGTCTGTTTAACCGAACAGCATAAGGAGACTTTCGAACGCATAAAGCAGTTTTTTGTGCAACAAAGGCGCGACAGCGACGAGTCCTTATTCTAGAATCCCGGGAATGCCCCGTTGGTGCAAAGTTGAAGGACGCACGTGGACTGGAATAAATCGCGGATTCAGCCGCATTAAGTCACTTAAGCGACGTCATTTAAGCGGCTATCAGAGTCCACCACTCGTCGCTGCACCGAGAGAGACTGCGGCCTGGCTGGCCAGGAATTCGCGTGTTTCTCCACGTACGGATTTCTCGGTATTCATCGGAGGTGAACGGGGGCCGACCACGAAGATCGGTCTCGAAACAGCGCACTACGCACGTACGCGTCGGTATGCAGTACGCTGGAGCCGCTGGAAAACCGTTGGACGGTTCTCCACATCTCCGTGACGCGACGTCCCGCGTTTTTCCGGGAAGCCAAGTAGAATCTTTATTCTGCGACGCGCTATTCGGACTGCACGCGGGGCTGCAAGATTATGCACGCACGCGTGGCGCCAAGATACCGTTTGCATCGAGCTGTTGAATGCGCTTGTTCCGAGGAGGCATGTCGTAAATCGATTTTACGTATTCCCCCCCTGAGAGAACATCCTAGAACTTTGATTTTAAATTCCCTCAATCTTCTGCGTTTTATTTAATCACCATCTTTGGCAAATTATCGAATGTTCTTCGGAAAATCAGCAATGAAGTGGTTAGGCAGAAAAAAGAAAATGTAATCGTATCTGTTTAAGCTAACATAACGTATTTCTTATTTTACCTGATTTCTAGGAAGGTATAATGCTTTTAAAAGTTCAAGAACATGTAATTAATTGTTGATACGAAACCGGATAACGTCGCATCAACGACGCAGATAATTAATTACGCCATGTTTGAGATTTATCTTTAGAATTTTGCTAACTTTTCGCTCGCAAAACGGCCAGAGAATAACCGATAATGGAATCGCATGAGACGAGTTTAAAATACTGGACACGAACGCGACGGAAATTCGCCCACGCCGTTCAAAAAAAAAGAAGAGGAACAGCGGATTAAACGCCAGTCATCGGCTATCTGTCCGTTGATTCATGCGCTCGTGCTCGCACTCGATTTAAATTTCAAATATTCAGCGGATACACCTCTCGAGTTACACCGCGCGGTCTTATGACAAAGTGCCGTTGTCACGTCGAACAAGACGAGCAGTGTGGTCCATCGGTGGATTAAAATAAATATTAAAAAAATCCCACGTGACCGCTTCTTCGCTTCGTGGGAACCGAGTCCGCGCTGAAAACTCTACATCCGTTCTCCAGCAATGAAGAACACAGCGTACGTCATCGTTTACATGTCACTTCTGAATTACCAGAAAAAACGCGGTTTTCTTCACTCTGGCAAACGGTGGCGGTAGCTTAACGGATATTTGAATTAATTAATCCGTGACAGATCTTTTCCGTTCTTAATTAATTTACTCGGCAACGAGCATGTCAACGACGCTTCTCGATGCCGCCTATTTGCAAAGTGGGCGAGATACTTTTAGCGGGAACGTTGAAAAAAAGTTCCGTTAGTCGCGGAACGGCCGAAACGGGTCGCGCCACGATAATCAGCCTGGGCATCGAGCGCGATCTCACCGAGAGGCGATCGTCTCTCGATTCTTAATGGCGGTCACGGCGCTAATGACAAATGGCCGGCCGATATCGCGGCGCAAAAACGCGACGAATATTCTAATCGCGTCTCGTTACGACGACTCGGCGCTTTTTCATCGCCCCCCTCATTCTCCGAGAGGCTCCCGGCCTCGATCGCCGTTCGTTCCGAGACGTGTCTCGCACGATTCGTGTCTGTCGGCTTTGCACATCGATACCTGTTCTTTTGGGATCGGTAAGAAGGCAAGATTCTATGCAAAAACGATCGCTTGTACTGACGTTTCGTCACTTTCACGATTAACGCAATAATGTGATTAAGACTTGAGTGTTTTGACAATAGCAACACTTATAATTTTTAATGTTCATTTGAGATTACCGATTAATTTGCTCATTTATATTCGCGTGGATTATATTTTCTGATAAGGCTAGTAATAATACACACACGAATAAGTTGCGTTATTTTACTGCTTCATGATGTTTATCTTTTAACTCTGCATAATTTCCCGAGAATATTTTCTACCGTAAACTGTGCAGTAAATTCTGCTTTACTCGGTTGCAACGTAATCCTGCACTTCTCTATAGCATTTCTTGTTAATCTATTGATCATTATTTGCAAAGTGAGCACAATCATGATAGCGTAAACACGCGATTACTTTTGAAATTGATTTAATTATTTTAGTCCTACATATTTGTCGTATGTGATACTTGTATTAAATTTGACTCAGTCGCATTTTATTTGCACTTCATTCATTGCGATATTATCGTTAACAGCTGTATGTAGCACTATCATACAGCGACATGTATCATTACGAAGTCGTAGTTTATTAGTACCTGTAAACTTCATCTCGCCCACATAAGTGTCGCCACGATATGTGAATTACTGTCATTAACACAACGTTACGTCAGCAAAATACCATCTAATCCCAGTGGCGCTCAAATGTTTATAGCAACAACATATAATCAAGAGCTATATTTCGCTGAAATTAATTCATCATTAATGGAAATCGTGCATATCTTGCAAATTTCAAAGCTGCATATATTTCCAATAATTTTCAATATAAAATGAGAATAAAACCTCGCAATCAGAGAGCTATTATGTTTTATATTCTAAAGAAATATCCGTGATACTTGAGACCTAATACGCGCAAGTAGAAAGTCACAATTCGATCTATTTGAGTAGTTTATCCAGATAATGATGGAACAATACATATGTGCGGTAATTTAACCCAAGTCTAGCATTTTCGCACGTGTCACCAGAGAGGAACCTCAGAGCGGCCGCCATTTTACTTGACTGTTTTACTAGACTGATTGAAGTGTCTTACGCCCATTTTCGAAGATGGAACTATTTCGTTACACCCATTTTCTGACACTGTGATGATAAAGTCTCCACTTGGTGCGTGTCCGTGCTGTGCCCATAATTTTCGCACTGAGAAATACAACATCGAATGCGAGCTTACTTAATATTTTCATAATAATATATGAAGAAAAAAGATCACGCGCATGTTAAACGGAATGTAAGTTCGCATTCGGTGCTGTATTTCTCACTGCGAAAATTATGGGCTCAGCACGGACACGCACCAAGTGGAGACTTATCATCACAGTGTCAGAAAATGGGTGTAACGAAATAGTTATATTTTCGAAAATGGGCGTAAGGCGCTTCAATCAGTCTAGTAAAACGGTATAGGTAAGTAAAATGGCGGCCTGGCAGGTTCCTCTTTGGTATTACTTCAGTATCATGTATAAGGTGCCGCACACGGAAATGTGTAAAAATGTATCCAAAAATCATAATACAGTTGAAGCAAATAACACGAGCACTCTCAAATAACCACATTATCCTTATTTGGTTGTTTCAGGACGAGGTAGGAGGTAGTACGGTGGTAGCCGAGGGTATCGTAGGTGGCATAAGGGGCCCAGGCGGCGGGTGCCGCGCATCCTCGATGACGATGGCCGAGAGCGCCGTGGAGGACGCCGCTGCCGCGCCCCCGGGCCCGGCCAAGCCGCCACCGCCCTCCTGTACGAACAACAACACCCTCGCGGCCACGGCCAACCGCAACCATCGGAACCCCCGCAAGAAACGGAGGCGACTAGAACAGGTCGTGGACACGTTGCAGGCCCACCGGAGTTCGCCTTCCGAGGGCGAGGTACTGAGATTCGAGGGTAACGGTCCCGCATCCGAAGAGGAGGATGTCTTTGGCTCGCCGAGGTCATCGTCCTCTCGTTCTGCCCTGGACACCACTCCGGTGAGCCAGTTGCCATTGAGGTTGAAAGACGCGGAATCCGTGACATCGACGGGGGAAGAGCTCAACGATGCCGGTCAATATCATCATCCCCACCGACCATATCGTTATTCATATCATCATCATCACCATCATCGACACCGTTACTCGCCCTATCAGAACAATCACCGATTGTCGGCGTCCAAGTACGCCGACTGCATGTGCAGTCAGTGCACGCAGCTGGCCGCGTCGATAATGCTGCCGTCGGCGACTTCCTTGCAAACGCCGCTTTCGCGGCCCAGTTTCTCGTCCTACAGCAGTATATGCGGCACGTACACCATATTCGAGCAGTATATGCACACCAAGTACCTGTCGTCGCCGTCATCGAGCGACACGTTTCGCGGTCGCAGCCACTCCGACTCGGACGTAGTGCCCAGGTGGGATGAGACCAGGGTACCCGCCTCGACCTCCTCGATCGTCAACCATCCGCCCCGCAGCAGTTCCCTGGAGAGCGACGGCACGAGTCCTCAGGAGTCACCGTTGGATCTCTCCATGAAGAATCTAACGATGCAGTCCGCCGCCGCGGCCGCCGCGGCGGCTTCCGCTAGACCGACCCTTCAGCTTCTACCGTCCGGCATCGTGACGCGGGGTTCCGTCAGCGTACCCGTGGTCAGGGGTGACGTCGCGTCGCCCACCACGAAAGAGACCGTCGCAGTGCGGTACAACTTGGAGGTCCTGCCTGTGGTCGAGGAAATGGCACCGGGCGCGGATGTGGCTTATGTATGCCCAGAGTGCGGGCAAATGTTTAGTCTGCACGACCGTTTGGCAAAGCACATGGCATCCAGGCATCGTCGGCAAGGTCTCCATGATGCTTCGGCGAAAGCATACCTATGCGACGTGTGTCAGAGGAGTTTCGCCAGATCGGACATGTTGACCAGGCACATGAGACTGCACACTGGCGTGAAACCGTACACGTGTCGGGTTTGCCGGCAGGTATTCAGTAGATCCGACCACCTCAGCACCCACCAGCGAACTCATACCGGCGAGAAACCGTACAAGTGCCCGCAGTGCGCCTACGCGGCCTGTCGCAGGGACATGATCACCAGGCACCTCAAGACCCACAACCGATGCGCGGATGGTCCCACCCCGAAGACCGAGCCTGGTTTGCTCACCGGTGAGGAGTGCCCCACTTTCGGCCAAAACGTGGCGGCGGCGCCATCGGCGGTCATCAAGGCCGAATGACGACGGCCAGTCGGATGACCCTGGCTGCATGCCAGCTCGAGATCCCAACGAAAACATCGCAGCAGGATTGATCGAGGATCAGGAATCTTCGCGGTTCGATCAGGACTCCGTTTTGGGAACGTTTCGAAGGAGCAAAGTCGCCGCTAGGCGACCTTTATTGCATCAGCTGGACGTTAGGAAGAATTGGTATTCGAAAAGATCGCAATCTGATGGAACCGGATCGGTGGAAAGGAGGATTTGTTCCGCTGTCGAAATTCGATTTTTTGGGGACTCCGTTGGACGCTGATGAAAGTCCTGTGATCGACTTTAAGATTTTCGAACCACCCTTTTTGAAGAGTTTGCAGACACGTTAATTTCGCTCTTTCGCTGCGTTGCTTTTGTTTCCTTTTTTTCGAGAAAGGCATGATAAATTTAAAAAAATTTGCAAATTGATTGCATAAACTTTTTCTTTTTATATTCATGACATTTAATATAATATTTTATAATACTAAAAGTGTGTAATGATAATGTGCGCATAATATTGGGTCCCAAAATATCAAATTATTCTGTTTTAAAAACAGTTTTGCGATTTTTTTATCATAAAATATCTCCCTCTCTATTTATTCTCCTCAGCGAAAGAGTTAAATTAACATGTCGGAAACATCACGGACAACTTCGCTTCTGTGAGTATTATATCGTATTACTTATCAAGAAATTAACTTTTCGTCTGACGATCCTCCGAATTACTTAAAAACTATGCCATGCGGTATACATGATTATACATGATTTCAACAGCGAACAATGCCGAACAGTATTACCGTACTATTTTGACCTCCGTTTCTGATTCCGCTTCCATGATTCGCGCATTTTTATTCCAGATATGTAAATGTTTTTCGCGATACTTATTCATGTCATGGCCGTAATATTAATCGAAAAATACTCCGATAATAATGCGATTGAAAATATTTTCTACGTTAGTGGAAGAATAATCTATTTGCAAACGCGCTTTAAATAATTCTACTTTGGATAATTTATTAATTTATTATTCTCCCCTTATTCCCACAATCTACCAAATAAGAAAACTATTTATTTAATAGATAAATTCTCAAGGTCCGATCTGATTTTCTTCTAAGATTTCGGACTTGACTGTTTGTTATATCAGTGGCTGTTAATTCTCGGACATTTTTCAATCATTGTTGTTAAAATATATCAGTTGGCTGCTCTCTGTGTACATCCTCTGCTCTCTTGTTCTCGATGCGTAAAGTTAAGGCACACAAGCCGGAAGTAAAGCATTCCTGTTCGGCCGCATAAGTACCGCGCGGTGCACAGAGATACATGGAAGCGGGGCTTAAAGGCTCGGCGTCAGAGTCGAATCGTGTTTAAATCGTGCTCGTAAAACGATCACGTGTCCAATAATACTGTATGTACATAATTGCGCGTTATTTCTTCGAAGACTCTCCTAATCTTTAACATTAAATGTGAGGGAAACGGGAACGTAGCCCGTTGGCGACGCGAATACACGTGCCAAATTCTTCGAACAAATATTTCGGACACGCGATTAACGCACGTGTCAACCCCAGTTAACTGCACATTGACATTTACTGGAAACCGGGCTTTTGATATACTGTTATTTCTATCTTTTCTATTTTTTATATAAATTCTTTAGCTAAAGGATCTGTTGACGTTGTGTTTGAGGCCCGAATGTAGTCGGAAGATTGTATCAAAGCAAAGGTACGCGAAGAATGTGAAGAAGGTCCAATAAATTTCAATGTGCAGTTCTAAAATTGTATTGTTTAAAACATATCCGTCAGTCAAGCTCGATCTGCGAAATGGACAAAAATGATTGGTTGACTAGTGAGAATAATATCTCAAGCAATCTCGATGGAGGACGCGGCATCAATTATTTAAGTCACAAGAGAATTGTATCTCATCGAGGTTACTTGACGCCAATATTTTTCTCAACGTGCCCATATCTGTAAATAGCGAGTCGCCATTGATAGCCTCGACGATTCGCCCGAACCTGCTCAAGTTGTTGTTACTTGAAAAATTGTTAAGACGACTTTCAAGTTGTCGGAGAAAACCTGCGAAGCAGTGATGTATTAATAGTTATAAACGTAATCGCGATCGTTCTTCTACGGTAGACATTTTGTTAGTACGTCATCGAAAAATCGACCGATTGCGAGAATGTGGAACAACGTTAAAAAGAAAGAAGCGTACCTGCAGCGTGAAAAAAAACTCAACGTTAAAACATAATAAAGCGTATAGAGGTAACGTTAATTAGTGAGTAATATACATACTATTGACACTATTATTGCATTTTATTATTGTATAACTATTGCGATTATAATTACTCGCGCCGTCGCACGCCGCGATAATAAGGGAGATGACATATTTTTTTATACATACGCTCGAAGAGAGGAGAGTGTCTCCGACTTCGATATCGCAAACGCGAAGATCAGCTTGGCTGTTCTTCCAAGTTTCCTCGAAATTAATGTTAATTAAAGCGCGTCAGACATCGTCAGAAACGATTACATCGGCGCCAGTTCGTTATCGAGGAGTGAACGCTCAAATTGACGCGATCGATACGGTTGTTTCGAGTTTTTAGCGTTTTCCTATGGAAAATAAGTGTGCAGCGGTCGTTACGGCGCGATTAATTGGAACTGGTTGTGGTGCTTAAAGCGAAGAAGGGCGAATCTGACGGGTATCTCTGCGCTGTGAATCGACGAAGACAATCTTAAAGTATACTCGAGCCATGATCTCCGCGCGCGCAAAATCGCCGAGCCGAGCGAATACCGAATTAAACACGCTAACGTTATTCTAAAGTCGTACAGTATGCAAAACGTACGATACGTGTGCATAATTTACACACTCCTTTCCACAATCCTGGTTTTAAAGTCGAAGGTATTAAGAGAGACATGATTATTATAAACAGAATAATAAATAGATGACAGTGTCAGGAAAGCAACGTGTCAGGAAAACAACAATTAACGGGATGTTCACATTAAAAAATTGTAATGAAAATTGTGTCTCTTTATACTACTATCTTGTTCCCTCGGCCCCTCGATGAAAAGAACACAAAGTCGTGTCTTATCGCGGGCACGTCAATTCCACATAGTTCTACGATAATCATATGGTGACTCGCTGAGCAGTACGTGCCGACATAATACTCGAGCTTACTCAGCGCGCTTCGATTTCGTCCTTAACCCTTATCCTATACGAATTACATATACGAATGTATATTCATGTGCGTCCTCACGATTGTGTCTCCTATTCCTCTCCGGAAAAAGAGAACGTGTCAGCGCTCGCTGATGCACTCACGGCACGCGCAACGCGTACTAGGTATATCTGTATTTTTGTATATCAAGATTTTTTCTAATTACTACCAATTAAGAGCGTTTCCAGAGGAATGGGACGAATAGATATTAAGGAGAAAGTATTGTGCTCTCTGCTTGCCATTTTACTTGCCCCCTTGATCGAACGATTGCTTGGAAGGCGGTGTTTATCGTACGGTGCGACGCGCGAGAGAAGTCGTCGAATCGGAGGAAGCTTGTTTTGCTCTCAAATTATTAAAAGTTTGCTCGCTACATCGAAAGAGCGATCAGTTCTGATTCTCCTAATCAATACTATTGGTTGAGTGAATTTATTTTTATTTGTACGGTTGGAAAGTTTGATGTACCCCAAAGTAATAAACGGAAAACTGCATTGAAACATTTAAACACGTGATTAATTCAAGTGCCATTCATGCCGTTTGATGTCTAACTTGTCCAATAACAAATGTATTCTTTTTTCGTTCGTTTTGCCTGCTTCTTCTTTTTCTGCATGATTATTGAGCATTGAGGCCTCTGACTTGACGTTATCCCTCGCACCGATTCAGCCTTAAACTGACAGAATCTCTTATGTAATAAGTCTGTAGTAACTTAAGTAAGGGAAGAAGTGAGAATGAAACAAACACGTTCGACGTGTCTTCGGGCAGTTAAGCGATCGCCGTGCCAGACCTGTTCTTGTAATTATTAACAAGTATAGCCATTCGTATAATTATTATTATTTCTATTATTAATAATATTATTATTAATTATTATTAATATTATTAATATTATTATTATTATTATTATCTCTAGTTACGTTGTTAAGTGATTAATCATGTTTAATGCTTCTATTATTTATTTT
Source organism: Ooceraea biroi (assembly GCF_003672135.1). Classification (NCBI taxonomy): domain Eukaryota; kingdom Metazoa; phylum Arthropoda; class Insecta; order Hymenoptera; family Formicidae; genus Ooceraea; species Ooceraea biroi. The sequence goes on from NC_039506.1 coordinate 9,914,866, forward strand.
GTTATCCCGTTCATGAGTCAAGCTTCCTTTCCCTCACTTCCTCCTTTTTCTTCTTTCATCCTGCCTTAGTAATTATCCATTTTATCCATTTATTCCTGTCGTCACCTTATCTCCGAATCGAAAGAGGGAAGGAGAGAAAGAATCCGATTTCATAATTCCGGAATTTATAAAATCGAAAAAAAGAAAAAAGATATTGAATTGCGACTCTTTAAAGGAGACTAAAACTGTTAGAATCTCAAACTCATCTCCCATTTCTCTGACTTACATGGCATAGAAAAAGCTTGTCTCCGAAGAGATTTTGATCTCCGATTCCCCCAAGCGAAAGTATATTACCTTTTGTAACGATAAAACGCTCATGAGAATTTGTGTAAATTATTGATGATGATTGTGTACGTTAATTTATAAATTATGTTGTGTTTACGATTCGTGCCAGAATGAAAAAAAATATAATTTTTCAACGAATTACCTCCGTATTTTGTTATTTTTACCCATATGTTTCCCATTATATTTTATTATTATGCATTTCCTTTTTTCCAATATAATTTAAATTATTTAATAATAAGCAATAAAATATTAAGTGAAATCTATGTGACATAAATTTATATTAATTAAAAATATTTTTATAGTATAAAATCTAATTTCAATTTTCAGAATATAAAACAGTTAATAAATGTAAACTTCCCTAAATCATTTTCAATTTATAACTTATGTTTATTGAAGCTTATTAAATAGTTTTATATTTTATCATGAATTTTCAATTTAATTTGTAATTTAACGACTTTGAATAACATTTGATTAAATTATATATCATTTTTATCCTAATTGTGTCGGAAAGTATGTGGTGCCTTGCAATGTCGAGAGATTGTATCTAAGAGTAAATAGGTAAATCAAGAAGATGCGAAAACGTATCTAGCTTATCATTTTAAGGCTGAAACAAAGATAATTATGTAGGAACATGATCCGAGGGAATTATTTTTTCATGCGATTTTCAAATAAAAGAACTTTCCGATCTATATACGTAATTAAGAATCCAATTTCTATTTATAAACCGGCAGTCAGTGTTGTGCAAGACAATCGTGAATCTTATCTATATGAAAAGCTATCTGTAATAATAATATCAAGTGTATAGAAATAATTATCAGCATTATTGTTACTTTATACACTTTTATCGCATTTCTGATATAAAACGATTTATGAAAAATATTTGATTAAGCGACTTCCACTTCATATCGCTGAAAAATTGATGAAAGAAATTCTTTCTACTTGACATATAATCGCGTCTACCTATATATAATGCACAACACTACTCGCGGCATTTATTGCAATATTATAAAATATTGCAAGGCCTTTAACAGAAAAGGCATAAATTTGTTTAATCATGACGTCATATCTTTGTATCCTTTTCTACTGAATTTATAATCCACATGTCTGTACATCGAAATGAGGAACCTGTGTATGTTGCTGCACATCTACGATGGAAATATATATATACATATATACATCTATGTTATATCTCTTACTAAAAATTTCCTTATTCATTCTTTATTATTTATTTTATTCTTATCATAATGCGACTTTATCTTTGTGAATTTTAAATTTTATAAATTAAGTAAATTTTTAGAATGTCAGAAATACATTAGAATTTATTGCAAAAATATCAAGTAACATAAACCAAACAACATAAAAATAATATTATATGTTGCACGTTTACATTTTGATATGTTTATTGAGATTTCCATACAAATGCTTATAAATGTGTAACGGTCTGTGCTTGGCCGTGAGGATATAAAAAAGGGAAGTAGATTATCAAGTGAAAAGATGGAAGCGACATCGATAACCCAGGCTGACCTAACCGCCTACGCATTTGATATGCATGTTTATTCAGCAGATGCAAAACTCACATTTGGAACTTCTATTGCGATTTATTCATTTTCGTCAAACCCACAATTACTTAATGTTTAATCGAATGAAACGAAATTATACTAGTCAGCGCAAGTCCATTATCGAATTACGAAAATTACATCAGAAATAGAACCATGTTGTTAAATATTACTCTTATTACTGTTTCAGTTAACACTGTTTCTGAGAGTACACTGTATAATATTATTATATGTATAATAATTACACATATAATAGTTTAACGAATTATTGTAGTCAACACGCATCTTTTCGCAAAATCAAACATAAATACCTCGTGATTATGATCCAATCAATTTCTTGGCATCACTTGATAGCCCGAAAATAAAAGCTAGAGAAAGGTAATAGGTATCACGTGTCTATCAGTATTCGTTAAAAATATTTTTGGTACTGTCAAAAGCGGATTGCTCAATCAATATTTCTTGCAACCGCACGAAACTCGAATCTAATTAATAGCGACTAATCTTTCTTTTATTTGAGTATGTAGCATCGTTTCTGAGAAAAATCAAGCTACAAGATAAACACATTAATTACGAAATACGTAAAGTTCTCACGCTTGAAGTTGCCTCGTAGTAAACTACTGGCAAAGTTTATTTTCGCAATAATTTGTGAATATTGCTCGGCAATGTTTTTGCGAGATCCGTTCCGCGATATCTACGAAGACTCGCTCGTGATTGCACGGATATAATTATTCTAGGCATCCGACTCATGATAGACGCAACGAGCTTCCGATGCCGCAATTATATATGCGATCGGCTGTAATCATTAATATATACGATATAATTTAATATGAAGTAAATAAAACTTAATAGGCAAAAGATCACATGGTAATAATCTTCACCGCAGACGCAACAGAAAAATCGTACGTGACGCAGTAGTAATCTTCACCGCAGGCAGAAAAATAAAACGTAGTACGCAGTAGTATAAGTCAATAATAATGAGTAAGAAAATAAGAGTGGAAAACAACATAAAACAGAGATGCAATTTTCAAGTGCATTTTTCGCAATTCTCCTTTCATGTATGTAAGAATATCAAAAATGTGATATAGTAAATTGCATTTTATGTGTAATACTACTTTTGAAAACAAGAAAAATACTATTGTTACCGTTTGCACAATTTGCAAACATACAAGCAAACGTTTAAACGTTAGATAACAATCTACCATCAAAATCGCATTGATTTCATTGACGTAAAACCCACCACCTTAAATATTTTCCTCACTCACTCACGAACAACTGCAAATCAGGGTCGATCAGATTGTGTTACATCTATTTAAAACAGAGAAATAGTCATGGAAGTGAAATTCAAGAAATAGAACGTGCGCACACACGTACACACACATCATTCATTTATTCGTACATACACGGCGCGGAAAGACGAATATTTGAATTAACGTAACGTTTGATTAATTCACGTAATATGAAAGAAAGATTACCTAGGAATAGTATGTGTGAGGCTATCTACGAGTCGGCTCCGAATCGGATCCTCCAATGCCGCGCACGTAACCTATATCCGTCGATCAATCGAGGAAACTGCGAAATGGAAAGAAAGATAATTTTTTTATTAGATATAAACGTAAGCACGTTTATATAACTGCGCGCGGTATCTCGTGTAGCACCTACATTTTAATTAAACATTACCTCGGTATCAGACAGTACAACTTTCTTTTGTAAACTGTTTGTTATGTTGTACATGTTATGCATGTATGCGATTAAGTGACTGGCGTCGCACGGCGCGGTTTTTCGATCAAAATTGCGCACACACATCGATACTGGAAGCTGCATCCGCGTTTATATTATACATAATATACAATCGATGTGAGAGAGATAGGAAGATTTTGTTGTCGAAAATAACAATTATATACCCTTCTGCGTGATTAACATTTCACTCGAAAAGAAATCAAAGCGCCTGCGTCAGTGCGTCGACGGGAGCCGCGTGAAGTTGGCGGATGAGCGCGCACAGGAGGAGCAAATTCGATGCGTGCATCGTTCTTATAACGAGATAGTTTTAAGTATACTCTTTCTCATGATTTAAGATTTACGAATACGTTTAGCGAGTAATTTACATCTCGTTTATGTCGCGGAGAACAAATACGTCGGGCATTTTCTGCACTTTTTCGCGGGTAAGAGTTCGCGAACGAAAGTTGGCAACGCGATCGCATGGAGTAACCGTCGGGAAGATTTGCAGCACTGTACAAAGTTCGTTAGCGACAAAGTAGACCATTCGAACGTAATTATCATGAAACATAACGGTTCGGTTTAGTAGCTGAAGGTAAGCTACACCTTTACTATCGTTCTTTGTGTTCCCTTTACGATCGAAAGCAGCAAACGGCAAAATTGATCTGAATCAAATATGAACTATCGCGAACGAAGATCACGGAGGTTAACCCGTTCGTGTGTGCACGCTCATTTTCTGAATCCGTTCCTTAAAGTAACCATTTGAATGCAGATAATAATTTACTTAGTCGAACTTTCTTGTAAGAATTCCGATATAAATATTTGTTACAAAAGCGAATCGTGTCGCGAGTGAAGTGTAAGTGGATGCAGTTACGACACCGAAGGATGCGATTCAGGTGAAGCAGAAAGGATTTGAAGGTAAGTTTACATTCTTTTCTAATTTAACCTTATATAATCTTATCTTTTTAAGTATTTGATCAAGACTGAGCTGTGTTTAGAAAATTAATTAAAATATTCTAAATTAAAAGAACTAAAAAAAATATTAACAATTTAATATATGCATATATTCGCTTATTAAGTTCTCTTTCTGGATCTAATTGACAGAATTATTTCTGTTACAGATAGTTGTAACCGGATATAATCGATGCTGATTAATGGCGATTCGGTAAGTAACACGAGAATATAAGGTGGTGGGATTCTTTATGTTGTATTGGAATTAGTGTGATCTGATAAATTTTTATTTAGAAATTTTTATTTCTGCATTATATATATAGAAATCATTGTGCAAATTAGTCATATAAATGTATAAGTAATACAATTTGTTAAACACAGTTAAGAGTTAAAAAGTAATTGTGTCGCAAATGTAAGTAAATTGCAATCGACAAGAGTCGGGAAAAAAAATAAGATTATAATTACGCGAGTTGAGACAGTCAATTGCGTTATTATTTCAATCATTTTATTTTAACAAATTTCATCGCGCATTGTCATTGAGCGCTAAATTTTGGCATTCTAGTTGATGCACCTTAATATCATTATTTGTGAGATAACAGTAATGTCTGCTTTGTAGAGCGCACTAATTTTCTTTAAAAAAATTATATATTGTAATATTAATATATAATATTTATATAATTTAATATCTATGCATTCGCATGATGGAATACTATAATATATTATATTTTTCGATTTTGTCATATTAAATATTATGCATAAATATAAAAAATACGCAAATATACGCAAATGCACATTTTCTGAAAATCACAATCACATTGATACCGAATACTATGAAAAAAAAAGATCGAATCGTGTATCTTTAGTTGCGATTGATGTACCGGATAAGCGGTAATGAAATAATCGACATTTCGTGTAAGGGATATCCGGATAATCGGCTTACCGATGTACTATCTCCATGACAATATCCGCTGACACAATTTTACAAATACCTAAGCTCACCATATCGACCGTATGGCGTGGATGAGCGTGCCGTAATGGACAGTCTCGATAGCAAACGAAAAAGCGTCATAATTAGATTACCCACTATCGAATTCTTAAGCATTGAGCCCACACTGGGATTCCGAGCGTTCTTTCCTTCACAAACACGAGTTTCGGCCATGACGACCGAAATAACTCGGTCCATTTGCTGCGGTGGATGACAAATTAATATGATACTATCGAGCGATTAGCGGTCCGATGCATTTAAATGATGTTTGTCCTCTCGCTTTTGCCTCCGGTATGCTGCTTTTTCGCGTCTGTTTCTTTCATTCCTTTAATACTGTTTTATATTATAATTTGAGTAATTAATTTTTCTTTTAAAATATCACTTTTGATAAAGATTTAATAAACATATTTATTTTCCGAAAACAACGGAACACGTGATAACACGTATAAACATATTATTTCGATAAAAAGGTTTTGCATTTTCAATTTCGATTAAATTTAATTTGTTGTAGAATGGAATGACGTATTCTAATGGTTTATTTAATAATAATTTGTCGTCAATCAAGCAGTTTTAATTATAGCTAAGATAGAAAAATCCGCTGATATGCAAGTTTCTTATTTTTCCCGCCTTCATATCATTCTCAGACATCACATAGAGGGGCTATTTCGTTATCTTTGTATGAGAACGTGATGATGCTATGATACTCTAAGAGGTACTAACAACGTGCAGCCTTGAGAAAATGCCGATGAAGCAAATCGTGCTTCCTCCGTCCATTTTATTTCGTTATAAATCTTTCTACTCCGAGAGCATCATAATCTTACTTTTGCGAAATACATGTAATCTATTTCATATTTTATTTACGAATACGATACAATATTGCGAATAAATTTTATTTTTTTTGTAATAAATTATTAGATTAAATCTTTAAATCGATCTATAAAATAATTTTTACTCTTCTTTTATCCATACCGACAAACTTTGAGCCCTCTTCTGATCACAAATCTACTTTGACAAATATTTCTTATTATCATTTTATTAATATTTAATAACAAGTCTCATTTTATACAGTATTTATTGAAATCTTTCTTAATCTCTTGCGTCCAAATTCAGACTGCGTTAATTCAGAAAGTCATGTCACTTCGCCGCGTAAGACCGAGTTGCAGGAGAAAATCGGAAGAATATCATATAGTAGCAACCTTGTAGCGATTTATAGGTCTCTTCCCATCGTCGTCGTTGTCGTCGTCGTTGTCGTCGTCGCGACAACGTGACGTGCCGGCGCTGCCTTTCCTTTCCGCGAACGGCCACGCCGCGTGGCGCGATTCCCGCATCCGTTTTCTCGCTTTTTCTTCGAGTGCGCGCGAACGCCGACGCAGATATAAATTATCGCGGACGACGTCCGGAGAGCGGTCCGGAGACGCGGATTGCCAGCAAAAAATCCCACGCGGTCCATTAGAAATTATAAGCGTCGCATCGCGCCGCACCGATCGCCAATCGGTGCCCCAGCGACTCTCTCGTTTTGCTTTCTTTTTCTCCATTATACTTGAGGCACTCTTTCCCTCCGGGCTTGTCTTTTTTCTCCTGTTTCTGCGTCGTTCACGCGCTTGGTGAACCAGCCGCGATCGCGTCTTGTCGCCGCTCCTCGTTCCACCCACGCCGTTGCCATGCCTGGCTTTCTACGGCCCCAGACCGGTCCCACTTTTTTGCCATGGCAGTCACCCATCATCCTCCCCCTTCGCTTTTGCGGAAGCCTCCCCCGCCCCCTTTCTCTGATCTATTTATTCGTGTTCGCTGTCCGTCCTCATATCCGCTCGTTCGCCACTTCCAATGGCACTCTCCTCCTCTCCGTCCGTCCTGATCTCTCACGTTGCGCAGCCGCTTGCTGGTCTTGTGGAAAAATATCGATTACTTGCCGAGATACCGCCGGGACTGAAATGAGTTGTCGTCGTTGCTGGGAATCGGCGCAGTCATTCGATCGTCGTACTCGCTACTAATAACGATCGTTAGAGCCGACTTGCTATCTGGCCGATAGTTATAACGGAGCGGAAACAATTTCATCCGCGTTTGTTTCGAGATTTATCTGTACGCTCGAACACGAGTTTTTCCAACGTGATAACGGAGACGCAGGTATCCGATCTTGCGCGAGCGGCATGTGCTTCAATTCAATAATATCACAATTCACATTCGATACTCACATCGGCCGAGGTAATGATCGGCCGATTAAGAATCGATATCCTTGGACGAGCGAGCAACGGAAACGGATAATTGTCACTGATGACGGGCGAGGAATCCGCCGCGTCGCTCGATTGCTTTGATTCACGAGTGCCTGCACCTGCAGCGAAGCGCTAATTGAAACATACCGTCGTCGAACCGTTACAATTATCGGCGCTTTTAACGGTAACGCCTAATTTCTGGTAATGAGCATCGAGCCGGCGTAAATACGCGAATTCACGCGGATCGCGCGAGCGAGAAGATTAACGAGCGCGATAAATTACGACACGGGCGAACGATGAGACGTGGTACGAGGAACTCTGCCGAGAACTGATTATCGCTAAACAAATAAACTTAATGTGCACTTAGGAAAAGGAAGAAGAGTTTCTTTAAATAAAGAAAATTTAATAGCGATGCATTCAAGTAGGCATTCATTGAAAATTTATATCACTAAATGTATTATAACGTACTTTTAATACGTTAGTTAAATGAAGTTACGAATTTAATTTAACTTAATATAAATTTTTCATCAATTTCATTATTAACCATTATGGTAAATTTCTACTGATTATTCGCCATTTATTTATTACTTACTTGAATATGTTAACATTATATAGCGCGTAATATTAAACACTTTCGTTTATTTATACTTGTTTTCGCACTTTTCAATTTTCCATTACATAGCGCGATTCGATAAACTTACTGTCACGATTGTATTTGAAAGACTGTCCATGATAATCCACAAACGTAATTACGAGGAAGAAAGAAAGATTATGAACAGTCCAAATGTCATCCATGCCACTTAGCAAGCGGTATTCTCCATTATCGCAGGACATTCTCGTAAAAACAGGAATGTGAGAAACTGCGAATTAAAGGAACATGAATCGTTCATAATTATTATATAGTCGGTACGAGCGTCCAGGATCGAGCGATCAGGATGGCGCGTTTGTCCGGCAACGTGGCATTAGAGATCGCGACAAAAACTAGTTTACGAGAGGAGTGAGAAACCGGAAACCAACAATAGACAAGTCCAAGCGTGAAAGAGGATGCTGGGAGAAAGATGTAGCGCGAGAAAGAAACGCGCGCGCTCACGGAGGGAAGCACACCACGCGTGTGCGCAAGTTTTCTTGCAGCGACGACGACCTCGAGGCATCCGGTCTCTCGCACGCACGCCCGAGCATTTCACCGCCGCGCCGATTAGATCCTCGCGGCGCCGCACGGAACAACCCCGTGGAATGTCGAAGACGTCCAACCGTTTGGCAAGTATCGATTTACGATGACGAGCGTTTGGCATGTCAGCGCGCAGGATATGCGACCATAGAGACACCAAATTGTCACTTCACGCGTCTTCGGATGATATGGCGGTTCCAGCAAGTGCCATGTCACAGTGTTGGAGAGTGTAATGCGCTATCGCGGTGTCGTAATTAACTGGTAGCCATCGCAAGCCGAATTTACGCGTCCAGCATCGCGTCCCTACAATATAAACGATCGCTATTGGCAGGTGTTGGTGGTACACGAGGAGAGAAATACCTACGCGATGGTAGAGAAAAACGAAGAAAAACCACCTCCTCGGAGCGATGTGACGGTGCAGGAACGTTTCCCGCACGTAGGCGTGGGCGGTCGCGATAGTATCGGGATCGGTGGTACTTACGTCCAGATATATATATATATCTCTCTCTCCGTGCACATGTGTACACACGTGTGTGCACGGGGCCTCTATCTCTATTACCCGACTAATTTCGCGCGGCACGGCACGGCACGTCACGCCACGCCACGCGAGTGCAATCGGCCTCGGATATAAAGTTTCGACGACGCGTCGCGCTCGCAAAGTGTCCGCGCCGTGAAAACAAGAAGCGGGAAAACGAGTTCCCGGCCGCGAAAAATATTAATTGTAAAGAGGGCCGCCGGGTGCGTTCGATAACTTCGGATATCGCGCGCGACGAATGCGGTAGCCAACGACTTATGCCCGTGTCCCCTTATGGACCACTTATCCGCCCGGTGAGATCATCGCAGGTAGTCCCTGTCCGCGAATCTTCTCTTTCTTCTTCTTCTTCTTCTTCTTAAAGTCTCACCTCCGATCTGAGATTGGCTACATCTCGCCGATATCTCCACCGTTCAAAGCACGTTGACAGCTGGTGTTCTAAACGGGTTCATTGCATCCACGAGCAATGTACGTTCTCTGAAATTCCGCGACTGTCGCACGTTCAAGCATATCCTTTTCTCTTTTACCTTCCTTCGGATAACAACCTGAACACTAAATGCGTTTCATAATATCTATCGCAGACTTCTCTTTCTACCGGTTCAAATCAACTCTTCTCTTTTTTTTTCGTAGTATCTCAGCATTAATCGCTCTTCTGACTCGCGGTATTTTCGGATTATTGCTCCCTGTGAATACATTGTCGCGAGGTTTTATCGGGTATCCGCAAAAGTGTCGGCATAACAAATCGCGACGGTGGATAATCCAGCGGTTTGTCGCGTTTTTGCGTTTACTTTTGTTTCGTTCGCGTCTACCGCTCGCTGCTTAAAGCACCAAGAGGAGGACGAGAAATATCCGGGAATATCCGGGAGAAAAGTCACAAGGTTCGCTGTGCGATAATGCGCTTATTCACAGCGAATAATCCGCTTAATATGCCACGACACTTAGTTATTAACACGCGCACGCCGGTCAATTAGCACGGTTTTTCGTGCCGCGCCTAAGATTAAAGTGCACGGGATTAGTATCAGTAATTATACTGTATCGAGTATTAATTATTCCTCCTGTTGCCGGACCTACGGGGTCTGTCCATTGCGATTCTTCAGGAATAGACGCCATTAAACGAGCGGATGCTGCACTCTAAGATACAAGGATACATTGAATCTAGTTGAAACTGGTTGAGGATCTTTTAACGATTCGTTTAACTTGACATGAAAATTATTACTATTATTATTTGATACACATGATTGTCGCGCTTTATTAATATGTGTTCTCGGCTTTATTAATATTGCGTTTCAACGTAATAATATATCGTTAGGTGATAAATTGGGACTTTAAAGTAAGATTAAAGTGAGAGCAAATGTGCTAAGTATATATGAGAAAATCAGATACATAAGGGAAATATCAGATACATAATGTTAAATCGTCACGCAGCAGCAATAAATAATCGGTACTCACTCGATAATACTAAGATATTAACATGGCAGGTAATACTGATATATTTTTCGCGGGCAAAAATTATGTTCGCTGATAACGAAGCAAGTAGCGTTTGACGCGATTGCTCTTAAAGTCGATATCGTATTTCTCCGGCACGATTACCGCGATTAAATCGTATCAAAGTATCCACCGCGCAGCGGCGACGCCACAGCGGAATTGATGCCGGCGTATAATCGTTATTTCTCCTAATGGCTTTTTACCGAATCGCGACCGGACGGCGTAAACAGCCCTCGTTTCCGTTCGTGAGAAGCGAGGGGAAAGCCAGCGGGGAGCGCGATCGAGGAGCGCGCACATGGATGTTGAGCATGAGATATATACGCGCTCTTATCGTCCCGCGATTCGCGACGCGCGCGAGACATTTATCCGGCGTAATGGCCCGCGATTGAACGCCGATCGAGCCGATCGGGAATTACGGCGATGCAGCACCGAGCTATCAGCCGGCGGCGCACCGTCGATTCCGAACGCGAGCAAAATTGTTAGCTGACGGGATCGTAATTATCCTTCACAGTCATTAGTCGGAAATATATCAGCCGGGTGACACGCGAAAACGCGCACTGACGTACGTCTACCGGCCGGCGCGGTGGACGGACGGGGAACGGCACGGCAGATACTTATCTCGGGGTATCGTATGCACCTTTCTTCGTATGTGCCATGGTGTGTGCTGCCGCAGGTGACCGGCGTCCGTCGCGGCCGGCCGGGCAATCGGCACTCTTCGACGTGGAGATACTTATTTGCCAGCGTGGGCCTTAATCGCCCTCCTTGCAGTCGGCAGTTGCTACCATTGGGCAATGGGAATATTATCCCGATAGATATACGTGCGCCCGCGCGTATTACGGTAACCAGTCGCTGCGCTGCAGTCGTAAATGTGCCAGCGTATCGTAACAGTAGCGGCATTACAAGAAAGTCGACGAGAAGTATGAGAAGTAAATTATAGTTTCGAAATCCGCAGGTGTATTCCTCGGACAATCCGCGACTCGACCTTTTCTCCGCGAGAATTTTGCTCGACTTTTCGTAATTGTTTCATCCGATTTTTTCCTATATGGCAGTGTCGATCACAATAATTGGCACATCTATGCAAGCGATCGAAGAATCACGAAAGAAATCAAAATAGCATAGAATTTCATATTTTACTTTTGTTTAATTTATCTTCTACGAGGTCATACGACACATTAAGAAGAAAAATGCGTCTCCATAGGTCCCATCTCGATTTGCACGGAGCGTGGGCGTAGGGATGCGTTTATCGATCGTTACTGTCGTACGACCGAGCATAGACCGGCTCGGCCGATCCTTTAAGGCTCGATTACGTCTTTAAGGTCATCTCGATTGCCGTCTATTGCGTTTCGCGGGACCACACAGGGTGGCCAGCCGAATCAGGTGGTCTTAATTAACCGGCGTTAATTCTTCCGACTTGTCGTCGAAAAGAGTTTCGCTGATTGCCGTTCGATCGAAGGGTCTCATCGAAGACGTCTCGGTCACGAAAGAAAAGATACGAAACGCGGTGAGAAGTGAAGGAAGAGAGAGACAGAGGAGAGGAGCACACAAGACGTGAAAAAGAGAAGAGAACCCGCAGGGTGAGAGACCGTCGGAGGGGGCGAAGAGGAGGGCAAGAGAGGACAGTAAATTTCCGTTATGGGACTCCTCGTAAAGCCGGCTCCGGTCGGCGCGATAAAAAGGCCAGTCCGCAGGTTGCTGCTCCCGAGGATGACTCCTCTCCTCTCTCTCTCTCCTCTCCGGTTTGCCACCCGCTCCTTTCCCCTTTACGCGTTCCTTTTGGGCGAGAATGACCGGGAAAACTGTGCGAGGAGAGGCGGCGGCTGTCGTCTCCCACAAAGGTGTCCCTTAAAATTCGTGGGACACACCACGATCGGCAACGTTGAAGAGAGAAGGAGGGTATCCGGCTCGGATGGGGCCCCGTACGCTCGTTAAGGCGGCGGCGACTTCGCTCATCGACTGCTCTTCGCATCGTAATTGCCGACGCTCGCCCACGCGAAATCTCGCCAGGCGTAAATACGGCTTAATGTCCTCCTTCTCTTTCGCCCGCTTTCTTTTTTTCTTTTCATGCACCCCGTTCGTGTTCTTTCGTCGCGTTGCTTGGATTCCGAAGACGATCGGATACCTTCGTACTTTTCATTCACGGCGCGACGTGCATTAAATCGAATCGAGGTTTTGACAAATTAGATAACAGTTTGTAATGAATGAATTATTACAATCGAGATATATATTTGAATTAATCGTGGTTGAATCGCGGTTGCAATATTCATTTTGATCGATAAGTAATTGTCAGTCTAATTTACGAGATTCAACGGATGAAAATGTATGCAACTCGTAACTATTCTTTATAAAAAATTACATTTCTTTTCTAGAAGAATACAATATTTATTCAAGCAGCAAATATGAAAATTGTAAATACTTGAAATGAAAGAGATAGGAAATTAATGTAAGAGCAATTTAAAAAAGTATGTTTTAAATTATTAATTTCCGCGAATCGTAAAGTCGCTTATAAATCTAGAGATACATGCTCAGTCCACACACCTATCATCAAAAGATCATAAATCGGGTCACCACTGTCACCAGTCGAGATGAAATATTTTACTTTATCCGGAAATATCTTCGTGTGAATTACATACAGTGTTATCGCGTAATTTAGGCTCCATGTCTATGCGCGCATAGTGTTGGCGTTGAATAATATTTCCGGCATATGGAATTTAGTTAAGATGTGATTGACGTCCGCGAAGGATGTATGCTGAACCTGAGCACGAGCTCGAGCAATTTCGGTTTGATAAATAATAGAATCATTGGGAGAAATGTCAGATGCGATATGCATTTACCCCCGTGTCGTTCCACTGTCAGGATTTATTTGGAAATTCGAGCTCATCACCCGGATGCGATGTGACAATTAAGGAATCTGGGTCAGCGTTAGAAGCTGCGCAAATCTTCCGCGATATTTTAAAAACAAGCCACTAAATAAAATCATATCGGGAAACCCGCTACATACATACGTGTATTGCGTGCACGAATAACGTATTAAGACTATAATTTGTCAACTGTCAGTTCGAACACTTTTATTAATTTAATCCTTAGACTGTTCTGTAAAATACAAATACATACAAATACCTGTGTGTAAATACATTTGTGACTCGTCAATCCGCGTACAGTTCTGTATCTTTTTAATGATGGGTTATTGATTTCCCTTATATTTATAGCAAGACGTAATTTTCCGACCAGCAGTGGAAAAATTCGTAAAAGTAATATACGCGATCGGATCCGGTTTCTCTCATTCCTGATCATCTGCACTATAACTTGCAAGCGTTATTGACATATATTTATATCATAAACGGCTCATTGACGTCAGTCAGTATATACGGAATAAAAAGATGCGTTCGTAAATAGTACACCGCGACCAATAAACTGCAATAATATCCTCCGCGGAAGAGTCTTGACATTATAGCACGACAAGCAATAAAACAATCGTTTCGCCTTTCGTTTTCCCGATTCGTAGTGGTGACTCGAGTCGGCTCGTCGGCAACGTATAAATAATGTAGAGCCATCGGTCGTTAGTTCTAAAAGTACTGTCTACTTCCCCGCGTTTCTTCCATCCGTCGTTGCTCTTCATCCGAAGACAGATTGTCGAGAATAGCGATAGCGAGGTGGTCAAGTGACGGTGGTTCTCCCTCGCTTCGAACAATCATAGTCATTTTCCATCGATTCGGAGAAAGTAGAATTTCTTTCAGGTAACTAAAATTTCGGTTAATTAAAACTTAGCAATATGAAATCAGATAAAACTTAATTTCGCAAAGATGGATATACATAAGAGATATTATTTCCAGAATTTATTTAGTACAAGAAATTTATACAAGCTTCCTTTGTAGATTTGTTCTCAATCTTTGCTAAATATCTTTCTGTTTATAAGAACTTTATAAGTAATTTTCTCTCAAGCATACTTTTACATTTTCCTGTCAGTTTTATCACACACTCCTCCGGGAATTTAACCTATGTCATCACTCGACGTAAGTTGTACGTAGGCTATAAATGTATAGCTTTGTACCGCTTGCTATTGCTCGCTCGGCTATCCCATTAAGAGTGTGTCAAACCCCACGACGTTTATTGAGCACCAGCAAAATGTCCTCGGTCAGAGTGTAGCTCCGCACGCACGGTGGTTACTGACGATGGTTGCTGATTTTGTCTAGATGTGGATTGTACGCTCGAAGAGCGAGAAGAAAACCTAAAATGGCCAATGGACTTGGCCAATCTGTAAAATATTGGCTGCTCTATCAATGGCCCTAAACGCTTTCACGTTCGATCGTGCCTGCTTCTTGCTTTCTCCTAAACTGTCATCAGGCGAAAAGGAAGGAAAAACCGCGACGGATTTACTACCATGTAGCGTGCGTGTATATGATAGTCTTTCAGGGGAAGTCTGATTCTCCTACTCGATTACAAGGCTCTGCATTTATAAATCTGTTTCTGTCAAGAAAACATGTAAAGATTCCAGGATGATTAAAACAAGAGATGATATTGTAGTATTTGCGCTGGTTAAAATGTTTTCTTCGATTATTTTAATAATATCAAGCATAATACCTTACTATATAAAGAAATCCAATAATGATTCTCTTGATAAATAATATCTTGAGAAGTTTTAATTCGTAGAATCGTAGATTTCTCCGGTATATTCAGACTGCTCTAGAAATTATCTGCATAAACGGCGAAGTCAACAGACTGTAGGAATATAAAATACGTTGCGATCAGAAGTAGAACATTTCTTTAACGAGTGTCATTTCCGGCGCAAGTAAAACCGTCGCGGTGACAATTGCAACAAAACGTCAATGTTCGAGGACGATGTTTTAGCATCGCGCGAATCTTCCCACGAACGAAGACAGCCCGCGCGTCTCGGTTGACCATTAACTTCGAAATCTTCGATTTACGGTCGGTTTCTTGCGCGTTTCAACTTTATGCGTGCGAACAATGGCCGCCCACGCCGGGGCATTATATTTATTCGCCGGTCCACCATGGTGTACCATGCGCGTACGCGCGTATAAGTACCCCTCCCGCGTTGCACGCGCGCATATATACGTATGCAAGTCGCGCGCGCGAGCGTCTCCACGCGTACACGGCGTGGCGTGCATATATCTCCTTCACTTCCTTTCCGCGGCCATAAACTTTCAGAGCACCTTCTTCTCCCTTGCGCGACGTACCGCGAAAGAACGAAGAGGAAGAACTGTGGCGCGTTTATGTCGTCAGCCGCGCCGCGACTTCGCACCTTGTGAACCCTTCCCGAAAGATGCGGATCCGTTAATCCGAAAAGTACCTTTAAGCTCATTTTAACGTATCCACTGTCAAGCGTAATTTGGCTAACTTTCCGTTCATGCCAACTGGATTATTAAGATCCATCGTAATCATTTTCATAATTTAAAAAATCGAAATATTAAACGGTTTACGAACGCATTTTATTCGTGTTATACTTTTCTGTCATTATTAAGAAGTCATTATCTTATAAATAAAAGTAATTGCATGTTGTCATATTATTCTTAATATATTTATTATCAGTTACTATCAGTTACTATCATGACAATAAATATGTTAGAGGTGTTCTTCATTATCTTCGTTTCTCGATTAAAGCGATATATTCTACATATTTACTTGAGCCGACACTTTATGATTATTTTGGTTCGTTAAGCAATGTAAAGATTACATCAATGAATTTTCTTATACGATAGCCCTTATACACAAGATTACAAATACTTAATTAATTTATAAAATGTGTTTGTTAGAGAACACATGAGAACTACCTAGAATCTTAGAAAAAAAAGAAAATTATTAATGCAAACAGGGCACTGTTTTGGGCTTCATCAATATGAGGTTTGTCCGATCCAATTAATAACAAGACCAAACGTTTTTCCGAAATACAGCTATAATATAAAATGGACGGAGCTTCTTGATAAGAAAAAACAGCGGAACAGTGAAAAATCGATTAGACGCCTATTTAGTGGGTTTCGAGATAACAATATACCTCAACGCGAGCGCCGAGCGATTAAAGGCAATTTCGTCGGATCAAAGAGATCGAGCTGCCGATAACGGATTTTTTGTCGGACCGAGTAAAACTCGTTCTCCACCTGCGTCGTCTCCTCTGCTCCTCGAGGAAGGCGGGCGACTTAGCATCACCTTCCTTTCCTCGCTCCGCCCGCAGAGCGGAATCCACGACCACGGGCTCGTTTCGGATTTTTTCTGTGGGTGCACCGAGCATGCGGGCACACCTACGTCAAATCGTAAATACATTTATTCATGTTAGGCAGCGGCCAAGTATTGTATTCCATCCGGGCGACCCGGTAGACAATGAAACGGGGGCGTTTTCGTCGGTCTCTTCGGACGCATCGAGAAAGAAGGTAGAGAAGTCGTGGATACCGGCGGCGAGATGGCGATGAGACCGTTCTGAAATTTATCTTGCCCGCAAAGATGTCAATTATACGTCGGTGAAATCCTACCCTCTCTGACAGTGTAAACATGCTCGGTATACAAAGTAATAAACGTCGTCCGAAATCTGTATCATTAATTATTCATGATAAAATCAAAAAGTTTCTGCAATAAATGTAGGTTACAATAGATGAAAACATATTTAAATATTTTGTAATTCTGATATGATTAATATCCATGCATATCTACTTATGTCACATATTTATTTCATACGTATGCATTAAAAATACAGCTTTTATTAATTTGATATTTAAAATATCACACGCATAAATATGAATTATACTCCAAAAATAAAAAATCTAAGCAATATGAGAAAACGCGGAATATCGCGTTTCGCGTTCGCGTTACGAAGGAAATATCCACTGACGGGGGGCATCAAAGACCTACAAAAAAGGACTGAAATCGGCGCGTCTCAGGATGGAAGGATATCCACTATTCTCTCGCAATTGGCAACGAGGACGATCGATGCGCAGGACGTTTAATTGGCAATTATTTGTTGAGGCAGCGAGACCGACACCATAAAGCATTGTAAATCGACGAAGGATAAATCCTCCCTTCGTCGAGAGGGCGATCACCGACGATTCCCCTCTCGCTCCTCCTGTTCACGACGAGAAATACGTCCGGCTCTGTGAACGCGACCGCGAGACACTTTTCTCTCGCCGCTATTCTCTCGTTGCCCTCAGTGATTCCCTCTTTTACGTGTCCGCACGCACATACGGACGAAGACGTACGCATAGAGATGCACAAAGGGTACCATTGTGTATCCGTTCGCGCGCCCTGGGAGCCTTACGATCGAGCGACAACGCGAAACATGTCGCGAGAAAGCTGAAAGCGTCGCAAAGTATAACTGATCGATCCTGAATGCCTGGAGGAACTTTGATACACAAATTACCAATATAGTCAAACAAAAGTTCACTTAAGTGTCTAACACTTGTTTCTTCAAAAATCCAAAAATAAAAATTAAAAATAAAAGCCTCTCATTGTGATCATTTCGATAAGTATTAGTACCAATATGCATGTCCTTTTTTCACTTCCGCCATTTATTCTATAATTACCACCATATTAATATACCGCCAACAAAGTTACGAAAACATCTTTACAAAAATTACACTTTCCATACACGCGCGAACGATTTGATTTGCGTTCCATCAGTTTGATACTGGTGAACACGCGATTGCGATGCACATGACGAAAAATCGTCGAGGAAATACTGCGCGTTCGTCGTTCGATCTGGAAAATGAGCGAAAAGATAAATGCAGGCACATCGATCGGTTCGTTAGTCTGCACCTTAGCGTGCACCTGCATAGAGGTGCGCGCATGTAGATTGCACGCAGTCGTGGCGTACGTGTGGGCTGATCCTGGCATCGACCTCGGGGGCTGTTCGTGGCACTGTGTGTGGAACCCCGGGACTGCAGGGAGCCGCTTATTACCGATGCGGAATCAATTTCAATTTCGCGCGGGTTCACCACCTGCGATGCCGGCCGGTCGCGAAGGCCGCGCACCTCGCCCTGAGATTACCTGGCGAACCGAACGAGCCTCGCAGCGTTCATCTCACACACGTGCTCCCTCAACGCGTTTCATTCAAGGCGAGCAACGCATACGCACGCACGCATAGGATTTAGTGTACACCAGCTGGAAGGCCGAGGAAGAAACAGAAGCGAACTTCAAGCGATGTGGATTACAATAATTATTTGCAGATCAGTAAGACTCCATCGCGTAATTTGTAATTTCGAGTAAGCTTGATTTGATTGAGATGGCTTTCTGTATCGCGCACTCATAATTTGTTTAGCATTTTCTTTTAAATAATGAATTGTATAGGGTGTTTAGAAAAATATCTTAGAATTAGTGTTATTAAAATTATTCATGTTGGAGAATTTGGAATTTAAGAAAAATTAAACTTATTCAATTTTCAGCAGATATATGAATATGCTTCTTGAATTTGAAAGAAAAATATGGAAACTATATTGATTGATAGATTGAGAAATTTGAAATTACAAAAGGCTCGAATTCCAAGATCTCCAACTTCGTTATTATATTGAAATATGTTGTTATGTTGAAACGACATTCAATTGATAATTGAACAATCTAATCTTGATAGCCATAAATCGAGCTAAGTAAGACGAGTTTTAAACGCAACTCGTATATGCCAGAGAAATATGATATTTGTTTGCAGTGCAAGGAGTCACTCGGAATTTATTACCGGTTACTTCTTTCGATTCCTCGCCAACTACACATTAGCTCTTATCGTATCTCCAATATACATTGTATATCCTTCTCGATGCTATTGCATTTAATTAATTACTCGCCTCGGTACGTTACGCCATTTATTATAATCTTTACACCGCTCGATATCGACGCGATACTCGCACGATGCGGCTCGCAACTTACTCTCACCGAGATTACTCGTGTAAATAAAGTCTTGCGGCTACCATGCAGCTGCAAGATGCTAAAATCGCGTGAGGAGCGCGCGAACCGGAAACGTCATTGCTACCGTACGACATTGTTATAAATAGGCATTGATCTATTTTATTATTATCGTACTAGGATGCGATTTCATTTATTCGTTCACAATCGGTGAATACATGCAGCGCGATAAAAGAGATACAGCTACGTTTGCACGCAACGGAAACTGTCGCAGCCGTGCACTCATTTCGCGTGGAGATTCCCGTCCTTTAGATCTCACGCGAGATTATGTTATTTAGCTTCCAACGTTTACAACAAGTGACATCATGTACATTAAAGTCGCAGTATACCACTTTAGTGCACCTTTTGTCCGGCGCGTTTCGTACAATGCCTCTCGTTACTCACCGATACTCTATCGACTCGCAACTTACCGATCCCCACGGTTTCCTCTCATCCCTTTATTCGTGTCACTAAAGTACGGTCGCGTTTGCACGTGTTTACCGATACGATTTTATATTAAGCTGTAAATATGCTCGACTGTGCGCGAAGGCGTAAGAGCGCACACGGGCGCACAAGTCGCGCAGGTGTAAAAGTCGCCGAGTTCGCGGTACGCAGTCGCTCGATTTAAAATATCGCCGATAAAATTCGCTAGTTTGCAGGGAAGCATCGCAATCGAAATCGCGAGGTTAGAGCTATATCGGTAGATATGATCTCACTAAAACGATCAACTCAGCCGTTTCGACGTCGTTTCGAGCGACGAGTTAAGGACTGCCGAAAGAGAGGTGGCCCTTAACTTCGGAAAGCGTCGATATCCATAGGGTTTAGTGGCTTTTATCGCGAGTATTGCGATGCAAATATCTCTTTAAGCGTATTCACACACCTGAGGATAAGAACACAATGCGATCCTTTAAATCTGTGCAAGCAGCTTATCGTTCTTCAAATATCGAATTCTAGATAGCCTGGAAATTTTTTTCCCCGGACTTCAAGATTAACCACTTAACGTTTTTCTAGATCTTATTTCTTTCACATTTTTTTACGAATAATTATAAAAGTATTCATTATAAATTTCTTTGCTACCTTTGCTACTTCAATTACATGGTATGAATTTGCTCTGAGATTGTTCTGAGATAAGTCGACCCTAACGGCAGCGTCAGTCGAGTAGATTATAGAATACGGCAATGTAGATCGTTACCGTTACGCATTTCAGCAATTATTGTAGAATCTTCACTTAGTCCACTGTTTTAATCCATTATATTAAAGATGACTTTCCAGGCAGAACAAAAAGAATTTACACACGAAACTATATTTATTTAAACTTATATTTAATCTAGAAGTAACTTAATATCAAAGGCTGCAGCTAAACTTCCACTTCAGGAGAATCACTGAAAACAGAAAACGATGAAATAAATTCGAGTTTCGCTTTTGCGGCGAGGAGAAAAGGAGCCGAAATGTGCTCGGTAGCGTTGAGGAACCATGGAGTACTTGCACGCACGGTTGCCGCTGACGGATTTGGCTCGCTTTCGTTCCGTTCGCCGAGGATGAGCGACGATGGCGGCCAGGGCGATTGTAGAACCGTAGCAATCGCCGTGGAGGAAGCGAGGGACCCCAAGCGAGAGAAGGCGCTCCACGGCAGATGAGGGCGAGGAGATGGCCGGCACTCCCGCTCTCGAGAGGTTGATTGAGGTTGGTGGGTGGCCCCGTGCTCTCTCTTGCTACCCGGTAATGCCCTCTAATCACGGCCAGCCATTGACCATTACGGTTAAATACGATTTTGAGCGATCCCAACTGCGGCAAAGTCGGCGGAGCCAGGCGCGCTGGTGCCGGTGCTCGCGCTACTTGCTCAATGTAGCGTGCGACACGGTGCGTCTAACGTTATTACGTCATATTTCACCGTTAATTAACGCGTAATGTTTCATAAAGACCCGGCCCGGTGATATAAATGATTCGCGCGCGCGGATTTCATTCCTGCGAGCAACGTTGCCCCGCGTAATGCTATTTCATTGTGAAACCGCACGCTACGTTTTCTTTTTTTTTGTATAAAACATGAGAGTGAGTTGATGTAAATCTCTGACAATATGGGTAAATCTTTCATAGCATGCTAGAGCAAAGAAATTGCTGAAATATTGCAGATAAGAAACAAAACACGGTGGACATAGAGTATTTATTTTCAATTGCAACGACCGTTAGAATTATACGTCTGTATTTTATAACGAGACATGTTTATCACTGTGAGCGAGCCAAAAGTCGGCTTCGTACGCTGTTTTTAATTAAAAGAATTAATTAATTAGTTTCCCTCGCATTTTATCATCAGTCCATCTAGCTTATTTCGCAAAACGCAGCTCACACACAGAAATTTCCAATTTAATTGCAATGGCGATCGCATTGTGCGCATTACTGACACCCCATACTTTTGATTACTTATCATCTTATCTTTTCCTCGAAATATTTCAATCGTTTTCGGTATGCACGGTCAACGTCGTAACTTCACAGGAACCTCGCTCGATTTCCACCTTTTCTTCCTTTCAGCTGCATCTACAATACCCACGACGAAGTACCGTTCCAGTGGGTGTTGGCGATGGAATGTAAATACCCGCGACCAATAGGTTTTACGATTATTGCCACCGCCGCTCAATAGGCGAGGGCACAATCTTCTCCGCTGCCCGTGTGCGTCTCCGTTTCTTCTACGTGCTGCTGTGCAGCAAACCGCACGTGAAACTTTTGCGACTTTCACCGCGCGCAGGAACAGCGGCTGTCTCGTACCGGACAGTGCCATCGATAGATAGGCGCCAGTGTTTCCCAACCGAGTCGATCAGGTGTACTTCCGGTGCAGAGATCACTGTTTGTTTAACGGATATATTTTTTTTATCACGCACGACATAACGGATGTATGGCGTACATGAGATATGTATGAGTTCTAACGTAACGTTGCAATTCCTTTTGCAGAAATAAGTATTTACATATCGAATTGTTGATGGATGTTGTATATAATCCTTTCTAGAATTATATTATACAAGGTATAATGATAGACATCTTCATTCACTCTCGCATATATTACCTTATTCTCTAGTTATAGCTAATTTATTGACACTAAAATTCTTGGATTTTATCGACCGATGTATAAATAAAGCATAAAAGCATAAGCGGACAGACAGTGACGTTTACTCGGTATTTTGCAAAATCATGTCCTGGATACCGCAGCGGATTAGTCAAAACTGACAAAATTCCGTCGCGAATCCGAGAGCCGGATCAGCCCATAAATCGTACACGTTAATTAAGCAACGGTAGACACTAATTCACACCATTCGCAGTGCGCTCGCGCGCTGATATACCGTTACGTTTTATCGTGTCCCACGATGATACCGATACAGACGCAGATGATACGAGCTTTATCGTCGAAAAAGCGACTGTCCGCGATATTTACGAGGTGTACCGCCGCGGAACAGCGCTCAGAGAATAACGCGCGACATAGCCTGGAGATTCCGAGCGCCGTCTCTCTAACTGGACTATAAATGTCGCTGGTGAATTTATCAGGTCCAGGCAGCGGGTACCACGCGAACGCACGACGCAACGCTCGGTCTGTTCCGCGATGCGGATTATCGCGGAAATTGCGAAACTGCCGCCACACGACGATCAGTGTCGCCGGTGAGGCGTACCGCACCACCAGCGTGGCGTCTCGGCGCAAAATCGCTCCGCCTCAGGCGAATTCTGTGGTCGCGGCGGCGGAAACGAGCCACGAAGATTACGGCAAAAACCGTTCTCGCAGGCTCCTTTACACGTGCTGCCGCGAGCGCGAGCGCGTATCAGCGACTCCGCTTCTCCTACAAGCGAGAAAAGAACGAGTCATCGTTCGGCTTTTCCGGAAAAGTGCCCGCGCGCGCTTCCTCTTCCTCCTGCTTCTCACTGGACACTCGTGCTCCTCTTGCGATTTTGTATTTATATATTTATTTATTTATTGCATATTTCTGCACTTTTGCATTTCTTTTTCGGTCAAATAATTGTTTATTTAATTTCGTTATGTAACTTTTCGATTATCCATGATGGCGATCAAATCAAATCTCTCGTACAGCAGGTGTAACTAAACAGGGTGACAGATATTTATAGATATTGATCAAAGAGATAGCCAATAGCTTGAAACAAAAGTTGGCTATCACAATAAACTGCTATTAAATTCAGATATGAAAAACCTCTTTGTTTCCAATTATCATATCAATTTTTATCTATGTTATTCACATATTATATCTTTACTGTCTTCTTCCTATATCTATTACTTTTCAGCAATATTCAATATTATAATCAGTCACGTTTATGTCTTATCCGACATAATATGACGGTATGATGATGGACAGATGCTTGCCTTTCTTACGACGAGAAGCATTTGCAAAATGATTAAACATTCAGTCCCTTCGGTAATTCGATTCCTCTGCGTTGGGGCGCGGAATCAATTTTGATTACATAAATCGCTCTTCCTCTTCCGCGTGCGCTCATTTCTAGACTGCGCTGTAATTTTTGCCCCGGTATGATTCTTCCGCCCTCCTTGTCGTTCTCCTTTACTTTATCCTTTTCCTTCTCACACTCTCATCGAAATAAAATTTTAAGTACGGGTCTTGTGTACTGCTGCGCGGTCGAAGTTACCGCTCTTACCTACCGCACGAAATTCGTCTGCTCGCTCGACGATTTTACGGTGTGCTCCAAAGTTTGGGGCGCATCTCGACCCAGAGAGCACGGTTTAAGTACCAATTAAAGTACATTTAAAGAGAAAAGACTTCATTACTCGAGCGGTGATTGCGCGCCGTGCCCTACTTATTCTCGACATTTCGTTTGATTTATTAATCAGGTGCCACTTATTTCGCTAAAACTTTCTTTAGCATCATCGTCATAACTTGCCACGATAAAGCGTGGATAACGAAGCGCATTATTACCGCTAAATATACGCTAAAAATATGCAGCTGTTAACCGCTATTCGAAGCTTGAGGCGTTTCGTTTCATTTACTTACTGTTTAACGCGGGATCGCTATATTTTAATCAGTTATGAGATATATTTTTGCATCAATATCATGTAAAGAGTGACAGAAAGAACAGGTCTCCATACCTCAGAAATCATCTCTAAGTTTTTATATGTTATTTGTTTTCTTTCATATGTAAAGCGGGAAAAATATGTTTTAATCATAAATCACGATTTGAGTGCCTACGTGACCTCGCGCCGTGCCACAAATAGGAACCGCGCTACACGTCAGTCAGCGCAGTCCTAGTTTATCCTTGATTGCACACAGACTGACGTATGTGGTATCTCATGTTCATTAGCGTATTATCAACCAATTATTATAATGTATCACGAGTACTTCAGGGTGTCAGTTATTCATCGAAGTACATATCTCGTGCGATTTATTCACTCAGAAATAGAAATCGAAACGATTAAAAACGTCAATTATGAATTACGATCTCTTTCCTGCTTTTGAAACATACTTTGAGACAGTGTACCGCACGTGTATCGCGAAGTTTGTCTAACTTGCAAATACCAAATAATCATAAATCAATAAATCATTAAAAGTGTATGTACATATTAAGACAATATATTTCTAATGGTACAAACTTTGTTCACACAATAATGAACAATCCTGAAAAACGGATAATATATGCAGCGCGCACATGCACGTATCTCGGCAGCATTATAAATTCAAGATCCACTAACGACGACAGAAATAATTACATTCGCCGCCCCGGCAGTGGCTACTATCGCCACCCGTTATTCGGGTGGCGCTCGAAGGGCAGCCTGGCCGACCCTACCGACGCCCTAAGCACGTGCCGCTACAGGTAGCTCCCGGTACTCGCTGCGCGGTACATGTAAAGCCGGGCTCGGCGTATATGCGCGTGCCAGCGCGGCATGCACGCATGTGCATACTTGCACATTCACGAGCGCGGCGCGATACTCTTGCAGCCGCCATGTCGCGCGGCACGTCCTTGTAAGGCCACTTGCCCAGCGGTGCACGCTCGCGCGCGTATCGCAGTACCGCGCCTCGCCTCGCCGCGAGGACATGGCGTACGCGTCGCGCGTATGCACGTGCCGGCGTGGTGGTGGCCGCCGCTACCGCCGTTGCCTGCACTGACGCAACGCGCGTTGTACGCACACTTGCTCGTAAATCGATTCCGTTCGAAGGAACAGACGGACGACGGGGAAGAGGTCGCTGCGGCGGCAGCAAGAAACCGCGCGCGAGAGAGTTCGCCTTAAGCAAAGGACCTCCTCTCGCGCCGAGCTCGATCGACTCGTAACGACCGGTATTGTCGTAATGGGTGGTGTTATCGTTGCTCGATCGTTACTACCCGCGGACGAGAAGTTTGTTAAAGATTAGCGCAAGCGGCAAGCGCACTCCAGTAAAAAGTCACGCAAGTTGCGCGGGGTGACGTCTGGGCGTCTCGCGACGCGTATTGCGAAGTCTTGCCGCGCGCATTATCGACCACGCGCGATACGTGTCATTAGAAATCGACGAAGCGAGATCAGACATTTATCATTACAAGTTATTAATATGCGGTATCTGAGCTATTATGGGAAGTTAATGATTACTTTTAAGAGGTGCTCTAGGTGCGCTCTGGGCTCATCCGACAGCTAGACGCAAAAGGAACAGGACGATCGAGGAAATTAATTCGTAACGCCGCGATACCGGAAGTTCCAAAGTGGCGCTTGTTTGTCAGGCGCGTCGCTCGCAATCCTCGAGAGTTGCTGCGAGCTTAATTGCATAATTTCGTATCGCGGCACCTCGTATATTGATTACCATGCCCGGCGCGTGGATGACCGGCGAAGACAAATCGTGCTTTAAGATTCTCATCGTGCCGCGCAATTTCCTATGCTAATTTTCTCGCGACTATTTCGGAGAGCGTCTGTCTGACAGTCCGCGACACCTCCAAGCGCCGTATTGCATCTGAGCAAGACAGAGAAAGAAAGAGAGACAGAGAAAGTTCAAAGATCGATCGAAGATAATGAGCTCGCCGATTATAATGAGATAATTTAACGAGCAGTTAGAATCAGCCTCTCAGAGTATATTCGTCACGCACCGAGCGGAAGCAACGAATTCGATTCGGCCCGAAATGAGTATTGTAGCATTGCGCGATTGTTCTTTGTGGTCGATCTTCAAAATGCAATCGACGCTATTACACATCAGAATCCATTTAAATGCGTAAATAATTTTTAAGCTCTCATGTATCAGATTTCGAATATCGATGAAAGAAAAGAAATCTAAACTAAAATTACGATCAACCGTATTTTACAATCAGTATCTTGATACCGAATCTAAACGTACGTATCTTAGAAATTTGAGTTTTCGCAAGAGCGCAATGATTTGCAAAAATGCGCGATTGCGAAGACGTGACAAAGATATGCGCGTGGGATGAGAGTCATGTCCGAGAGCCCTTCGCTCGTGTATCGAGAGTCGATCTCTCCCGTGTCCCGCAATATCTTCGGCCGCGGGCAAAGCCGAAGAGACTGTCGAAAGTGAAAGGAAGCGAAGAAATCAAGATGGATCGTGCGTTCGTTATAATGCGGGTTTTCTCGCTGCGTGCAGCACGCACCTTCCACCTTCTTCCATGTATCCAAGGACTCGTGGTGAGCGCGCGGCAATCGATAGTGCCGATCGATGACGTTCGTTTCGTTTGCTTCATAGATGACGAAAAAGCTAAACAAGTAAACAACCATTCTTACGAAATACATCGTCTCAAAGCGTGATAACAAAACCACGTGCAACGCATACTTTTATGTATCTGCGATAACTTAGTATCCAATTATAATATAACAGTAAAACTGGCTTCCCGTTAACATTATATTTCCGTTAAATTATCTTTCCGTAAATTAACATAAATGAATAACATATATTTTAACGTTTCTTTAGTTTGCTATTTCCTGTTTATTTTTATGTAATATGAGAAATTATATAATTGCACAAAATTAAAATTGTACGAAAGATATGTTCTCCGCAGAACGCAACAATGGGTTTTGTTAGCGTATTGTTCTCATAAACCGCGGCGGTAATTCGAGTCTCTGGAGACGTAAGAACCGATACTTACGCTCGTGCCTCGGTACTCAGTTGCCTTGGGATAAATTCCGTTATGTTTTCGTCCATAAAGCCTAACCGCTGTCCGTTACGTTCCAGCGAGGAGGTCTTAACGACGCTTGTTATAACAATTTCGGCGCATCACCGCACACCTTTTTGGACAATGAAGAAGACCCCTGAGGTGGAATAAAGCGCAAATTTTTTCACGTTACAAACGTATAAGTATTCGAAATAATTATTTAAATAATGAAATATGTATAAATAGCGAAATAATAGTTAACATATTACTCTCTTCGTATTTTATTATATAATAATATATCGAAATACGAATTAATTATTTTGAGATACTTAAGACTACTCACGATTCTGTTATCAATATTAAAATAATATTTGAATGTTCCTAATACTAATCCTAATATTAACAATCAGACAATATTTAAATATGCAAATGCAAAAATGCTGAAATGCGCGAATAATTGGCCGTCGATACCGAAAACAAGCACTCGAACGCCGCAAACGTTAAATTGCCAAAGCAATCAAATATTCATACACAAAAATATCTAGCGTTTACAAATCCGCAAAATCCGTCATCCGTCCAAACATAACCCGAATTTTTCAACATACTCGAATGTACCACTCGAATATCGCAGTAATGACTCGGTCGAGTGCAAAACGAGAAAACATTATCGCAACAGCAATTTCGTCGCGCATTCAGTTAAGATTCGTGCCTCACCATCGAGTTTCGGCAAGTTTCGTTCGACCCAGCGGGATTCTGCACAGATAGACTCTCTCTCCGGAGAGAGTGAGAGAGAGAGAGAGACAGAGGCGCTCCAGATTGCCGGCTGAAAGAGACATGCACACGCGAGTGCACATCACGTAATCATCGAGTCCTCCGGGGCGAGAAGAAGGAGAGAGTCTCTCTCTCTCTCTCTCTCTCTCTCTCTCTCTCTTTCTGTCGTGCTCTGGGTAATTTCGTGTGCGCACACGAGGGATAACAACACGAGGGATCGGTCGAAACCAAGAGAGAAGCTGGGGAAAGAGGAGGAGGAGGAGGAGGAGGAGGAGGAGGAGGAGGAGGAGGAGGAGGCGGCGGCCAAGCGGTACCACGAATTTAACGATTCCGTCGACTTTACGACGGCGATCGCGCCGCCCTTATTATAACGCGGCTCAGGCCGGTTTCGGATCGCCCTTAGGAGACACTCGCGCTCGCGAGTCTTCCATGAGAAGCACCCGCGCCATTACGTCATTAAGGCGTCCAATAAACTTCTTTTACTACTTCCTCGAGAGCATGCCGGCATTCCCCCGCGTCGCTGTTTCTCGTTCACGTTGCGTCTTCGCGATTCCCCCCGTGACATCGCCATCGGTCCTTCACCTCCCACGAGTCGTCGCCCTTTTCCGAAGGAAACACTGTACACGCTAGAAAGTTTTTGTCATCTTTTCCCAAAATTATGTCGCAAAAGAAAGTTAAGTAATTCAACTTATGAGAGTATACAAAGTTTAGCAATATTTTGAGCAAGACTTAATGGTTGAATTCCTACATTAAAATTTAAAAAGAATTAAATTATTTTCATAACTTGGAAATTATATTGGTCAGTACATTTTACATACGTATTTCGGATTTTAGTGCAACAAATATAACTTAATAGAGTATTTGAGGTACTGTATCTAAATACTCTTTACTCGATGATCAATCTGTAAGGAAATCTTTGATGGTATCTTTGCGTAGTCATTTTAATTGCGGTTTAAGTGCATTATGTATATAAATCTTCCATACATGTTACAGAGGTCGCGTGTACGAAGAATTTTGTAGAAATTGATGAATATTGACATATAAAGAATGCTAAACGTGTCGCGACACTTGTTGATTGTTATCCACAGTCACGATTACTTGGAAATTAGTACCATATCGTATCTCGAGATAAGAAATATCCTGTTTCCGATCACCTCGGGCTAATGAAGCCGCGCCTCGAGCGGCGGCATACGATGATATGCGACTTTGTAAAGACTTAGTTATCTTAGGAACTGCAGTTTAATTTAAATTCCGTTGCGAGGCGAGCGTCTGGAATTTAAAAATGGATGTAGAATTCGATATTTACGACGGTCTTCGGCGACGGCGGCCCCGCGCGGCCGTCTCCCGTGTGAGCGCGAGATTTAATTTTCTACAATGTCCAACCGACGTTACGTAATTCATGAATATCGTTACGCGCACCGGAGATCTCACTGTTTCCCACAGTTCCGTTGGGGCGGATTATCGCGGCGTGTCATCTCGCCGGACTTGCCGGCCCTTGTCTTTCCTTCTTGTTTGAAAATCACGGAAGAACGACGCGACACGAGACGCGCGCTTGCCGAAGCTGTCGCGCCGCTGTTCATTATGCGATAGTAAAAAATGAGGGAGCCATTTCCCGATTGGATTCTCCTCTTCTTTTCTTCTTTTTAATTATTTTTCTACGCGTTCTCGACAGCGCTGTGACGTCTCGAGCTCCGTCCAGGGAAAGTATTGTCGTCCGACATTTCTCAGGCGCGGCGAGCTTTCGGCGCAGCATCCCGGTCCAGACTTTCGCGGTGTGTGCTCTCTCGCGGCGTGTGCTATTGACCCTTTTTCACTACAGGTGAGCCTGGGAGGGGCCTCGGACAGGTAGATACACCTAACCCACGTACCGTAAGAAAGGCTGACGTCTAACGGGTGTTCGCGCATGAATAGCACTTTTTTGATCTCACGCCACGTGACGCTTTGATTCGCATTCCATTTCGATCGATTCGCAAATCGTGCGGTTCAATATTGCGAAAGGGTAAAGACAACGAAATGCACCGTGATGCTGAGCACACTTCTAGCAATACGATTATTCAATTCCACGCCACCCGAACAGAAAATAGAGAACCCAGATAGAGGAAAAACAACTTTCCATCCGGGAAATGATACTCCGGGGTTGTGAAAGCGTAAGCGGCGTAGATGACCGCTTACGTCAGCCACGAATAATTAGAGAGGCGATGGCTATCGGGCGGTGTTGTGTTCAAAAATATTCACCCAGTATGTGGCGCGGCGCGATGCTGCGTAGATATGCGGCGAGAGTGAGCATAAGGTGCACAAACCACCATACATGCCCTTGCATGGCATTCGTGTGTTACGACACGCGCACGCACACGAGCTGGACGTGTGACGTGTGCCTGCAGGCCTGGTTACATCGCTATCGTCGTGGCCATTAAGTACATTGTGTTCGAAGGTGTTCTCTATAATGGATTCCTGTTGTTTATTAAAGCGGAAGGCCCTTTACAAAGTGCTGCCGTTCTTCGCTTAACGACGCGCATCTACCTCGAATTATGCCGGTCTGGACTCCCTGTAATATCGCTTACCGATCGAATGCGTGCAATTAGAGGAGTGCAAAAGGCGTGTGTTGATTTATGCATGTCCCGTGGTACGTAAGACAAGGCATCGAGCAATTTATCATTTAAATTCGAGCAAGCCGTCATCGACAATGTATTACAGTCATATGTGATGCGGAACTCTAATCGATCCTTCTCTTCTTATCATGATACTTATCATGATCACATTGAACCTTTTTATTTTTAAAATGCACGTACGTACTGCTTGTCAGTCATATATAATTTATTTTTTAAACTTTATACGAAATATATATTTCTTTTATTATTATTTCCTTTGTCTTCAATACAATTTTTTATCTTTTATATATTCATATAAATTCGTATTATATATGAATTATATAATTATTTATAATAAAAATTATTTATAATAAAGTGTATTATATTTACTTATATTTTGTACTGAAAGGAATTGGAACATCTAGGTTTCTTATTTAATCTTTTATCAACGTAGTAAGTGACAAGAATGGTTCGGAGAAAAAATGAATTGGATCAATGTCGATTGCTACCTTGTTATGAAACGATACAAACAGGAAGCTCATTCAAGCGTACCAAGATATCCTCACCGCGCGACAAAACGTGTAGGGTCTCGCGTAGACGTGATGCAATCGTTCGATAAAAATGAAAGTATTAATACTGTCAAACCGCGATTCGCGAGGATAGAAAATTGCCGAGTTCAGTTTAGCCGCAAGATAATCATCGAAACTTCTTTTTCTGTTGCGCGCGCGCGCGATTTGTATCCCGCGCTGTCGATACTACGTCGTCGTCGTCATCATCGTCAAGTTACGGCATCGACGCACGTGCGTGCCACGACGCCGCGGGAAAGGCGCGTGCCTATTGCGAAATATCGAATTTAACGAAGCCGAGGAGAGATAGAAAGAACAGGTGTACGCACGCGTAATGTTGGAAACCCGGTGCACACGTTTTTAACGTTTTTTTCACGGCCTCTCCCCTGTGCCTTCTGGCAACATGATAATCAAAAGCAGCCACAAGAATGGAGAATAGCATGAATTATAGTTAATCTAGAGATCCTGTTGTCCTTACTTTTTTCAGAAAATTGCAAGTTGCACTTAGAATATAACAGAATGTCTTGAAATTAGTAAAAGTTGATATAGCTAGTAGTAACAATTTATTTAAAATATTATATTAAAGTCATAATGGTAATAAATATTATTGTATAACACTCTTTCTTGTTATTAAAGTAACAATATTTAATCTGTGATGCAGTCGCGGAAAATGAATACTAGAAATGAAGAAATACTAGAAATATAGAAATATTTTTAAAAAATATTATAGGTATTACTTATACATTTAAGTAATAATACACTATTAATTTATTAAAAGAAATCATTTTTTCTTAATTTATAATACATTTTTGAATATTCGATGATGTTAGTAGCGAATATTTTTAGACTACAGATGAGACAAGAAATTTTAAATATTATGACATTTACTATAAATAGGCCAGAATTGTTGCAAACTGCACCGTTGATTCTAAGACAATTTCATACTTCTGGCTGAGCTACTTACTAACTGGAACTTTAAAGACCCGTTAGGAAACGAGGGATTAGAGCGCCCGAGGAAATCGAGGCGCTTTGGCGATAATAATCGTAGCGCACAAATATTGTGATTATTGTGCGCTGCAAGTCCAGTTGCTTCGTTCAAACACGGCCGTTTCTCGTTGTATAATCTTGCGATATACAATCGGTCGTTTCTCGTTGTGTAATCTCGCGCTTTATATTTAGCATGTGTTCCACGAATTGTGATCCATAGGTGTGTAAAAATCAGATCAGTAATTTACAAGTAATCTGCATCCCTTATCAACCACAGCATACACTTGGCATTTTATCGAATCAAATATTCACAAGAAAGATGTTTAATACTGAAAAAGGGCTGAAAAGGAAAATCAATGCAGATAATAGAGAGGGAGGGATGGAAATAAAAAATAAAATAATATCAAAATTGTATTTAATTAATTAATTATATTTGTTTGTCTTAAAATTGCCTATTAAAAATGAAGAAAAAAATCTCTCGTTTCCCATTTCCTCTGCAGAAATCACTACATTGTAGTACAATGGCGAAGCCATTCGAAAGTGACAGCGTGATCGAGAAAGTGGTCGCTGCGAGGCAGGGCTCTCCGAGCCTGATTGATAATCGCGTTCTCTGTAAATATCGCGATTATCCGGTGTAATCTGAACGCGAGTCCGGTGCCTGATGGTATATGCGATCGTTGCTCTAGTCGGGAGCAAATAGAGCCTCGCAACCGCTCGCGATCCTCGCGGGCATGCGATAGCCAAGCGTTGCGCGGGATTCCGCTTGCTCGCCCGCGAAGCTGGTTCGCGCGCGCGAACGTAACGTGTATCGCGGCCGCTGAATCACACCGTAAGTCGCGATTGGACTTGGACTTCCGGCACGGTACGAATACGCCTAATCGAAGATTCAATAGCCACGCTAATTCGATCGGTCAATCCGGTATCACGCATGGGTGCGGATCGTCCCTTTTCCGCGAGCGTTCCTCCATCGCGCTGCACCTCGCTAATGGACATCGCGAGCCTCTGAATTCTGAGTGCACATCTTCGGCTTCAGCGATTTTTTGCGCCTGCTTGTTCTCGGGTACGTCGATCCAATCGGCTTAACCGAGAGTTAGCCTCACGTCCCACGTTATATCGAGTTCTCGATGGCGATGTTGCTCCTTTTCCTCTTCCTTTTTGCTCGTTCGCCTCATCATCGCTACCATTCATAGGCCTCGAGATCAATATTTGTTTAGTTCGCCTGCCTCCGTTTGACAATCGTTTGTATCAACAATTCTCAGCGCGATAAGATGACTAAATCAGAATGCGTGTTTGCGTATCAAGAATCGAAGGGATGAAAGAAAGAGGAAATCCCGAGAGAAGGAGAAAGAGAGAGAACGATCAATTTGCCGAGTCCAATTTGAAGCGAGGGAGACTGGGAAGTGAAAGCATAACCCCGGGATCTGCTATTTCAAGATTTTCACGACATACGTACAAATTTGAATATGCAAACGTTACATCGTTCGATTTCGCATCTGCGCATTGAGCATTTGCAATTTACATTAAATATCACGCAGTATATCCATTGTGTGTGTACCTGTATACCTGTATAACTGAGAATTTCCAAAGCATACATATATATATGCATCTCGATTACGTTCTGAAAAGTTAAATTGCCACTTTTATTATATTTTTACAATATAAATTATATAAATTCGAAAATAGATTCTGCAATTAATGTTATACAAATCATTCTTGTGGCAACGCGCTATCGCGCTTGCGAGTTACATAAACAATTAAAGGAACAAACAAAAAGATCGTTCCGCTCAAGAGTTACCGCGTCGTCGTTGCCTGTAATCACGCGGGTTCGTTTGTCGATGCTGACTGCCCCGTAAAGTCGAGCAGGATTTGCCGGGCTCGTTTCCGTCGTTCGCGAGGATCTTTCCGAGATTAATGGCCGTCGTAAATATGCGGCATTTCCCCGTATTGGTCGGTCGGGTCCTGAGCCGCAAACGGCACGGCGTGTTGCACCGAATGCACATGCAAACCGGCGTAAGCTGCACGCCGCGACGCGGTCACGTTTGCGATGCACCTGTGTAAACGTTAACCGGCCGCCAGAGTTATTACGGCAACGTTAACTCGTTCATTCGCGAGACGTTACCTGCGTTACGCGAAATTAATCCCGCGACGCGCAGCAGGTAGTTTGCGACGTACGCGGCGTACATCCCATAAAATGATAATATGTTGTAACGAGGCGTCACCCTCGTTATTACGCAAAATGGATATTCAGATCGCCAAGTTTAGTCGACAACTCCTCGTGAGTTACGACACCGGCTTGATTCGTGGCTTTCGCGAGTACGATATTGAATATTTACCTCTGAATTGGATAAAAAAATAAAATTACAGTCATGCAATAAACATGAAATATGTATGATATGTATAAAAAGTTTGGATAATTATATAATTATTTAAATTTCCAAAATGACTATGCCATATAATTATACATTGTTAGCCTCATTTTACAGAAATATTCTTGAAAGAAAAAAATCCTTACTCTTGCATTAGCTCATATAAAATTAGTTTGATTTACATTTAAAAATATCTATAATTTATTTCGTATCGCGTGCTGCTTTCTCTCAAATAAAAGAGAATCGAGAATATTCCACATTGCATATGCCAAGAAGAATAGAATTTTTGCAACAGCCTAATAAACTCGCGACTCCTCATCTTCTCGGCGTTAAAAAAAGTCCGATGTTTCGAAACGGGAAATTAAGAGTCGATGCAATTTATACGGCGCAAGAAAGAGTGAAAGGGACGGCGGGCGACGCATAAAAAGCGTGCGATAATTAGCGCGAGCTAGCGAATAATAGGCGTCAGCATAAGAAAGACGCGGGCGACCGGCGCGCGGTACTCGCGCATTAATTAATGCGGACAAAAAATAATTGCACTCGCGTGTGTATGCGTGTCATAATCCTCCACGTGCGACTACGCGCGCGTGACCGTTCATCTCGCGAGGAAACCACCGGTCTTCGTGCGATTGCAATTGATTTCATGCACTACGTTCATGTGCGCTCGCCGCTTCGCGTGAAAAATAATATAATAATGTGCGCGAGAGGAAGAATAATACGCCTCGAGATTTAGATCTTGCCGCTCGTGTCCCACGATATTTAATATCGCGGACGGTCGGTTGCTCTTGGAGGACCGCTACTCGAAATCGGTTCTAGCTTGTATTTCGACGATGGTAAGATGGTAGGGATCGATGGGACAGGTATCAAGAGCGAGCGCGAGCACACGTCCTGGTCGAAAGTATCGTGGACGCGCAGCGGCAAGAAGATAGCACCGCCGTTTGCAATTAAAAAGCGATTTAAATGCTAATGGTCGCGCGTAATTAATGCGCGTCACACGCGAGCTCTACACACTGTGCGCCCCGCACCGCCCCCTCTCTGCTCAGTGCCCGTTTCTCCTCCGCCTCCTCGGGGTGTCAATTATTATTTCACCGAACGACCCCGGGGTGGAAACCCACAGGGCGTACCCGAGGGAGGCAGATGTATCGATTTTACGAGACACACGTCCGGGCTGTCGATGGATTTATAATGGATTACTCGGCGGAGAAGTATTCCATCCATTTTGTGCACCGCGAGGATCGTTAATACTACTCGGCGCTGCCGACAGCTCGGAATATCATTTTCACTTTACCGGAGAGCCTCGTGAAAAAGGCATGCCGCAGTAGGAGGTACGCTAACATTGTATTAACGTTGCGTCAACGCTTTGAACTGGACTTTTGCAATCACGGCGTGTCAATCTTTTTCAACGGCAACATAGGAATATGAAACAACAATTCCTTTACATCGCCTCGTGTCGTGAATATTTATCAGCGATTATTATTCCATAAAGAAATAATGGCAATTTGTGCCGAACGAGACAAATAACGGATCGGTAATCAACGTGCGAAAAAAAACAAGTGGTAAAATTAGTGCTACATTTCTGCGACAATCTTGTCCATGTACCCGTTCTTGTTAACAGGGCGGGGAACTGCGGTCGGCATGACGGCATATGTTCCCCCCGTATTGGCCGCGACAAATTCTCGCTCGGTTATCATGCGGGATAATTTATCTATGGCCTGCCAAGTAATTGGATTCTCCAGAAATGTCGACTGTAATTGGGATATGCCATTACGCTCGAAGCCGATCCAGTACGATCGTAAATAGATTTTTAATCTGAACGATATATCTTCACGAAACGTCGCGGTGCACTCTCTCGGCTCGGCGCGCGATCCGATCCCGAGGGAAAGTATCGGAAAATCGACTATACGGGGAAGCCCATTAGCCCCCTTTGCCGGCTCGAACACGTCGGAGATTTCTCGGTTAAGTGGCCCGCGCGATCCATTTGAAGGAATACACGAGTTATCGCGCGATATCGTGCCCGCGACACGCCCTACGTGGCACCCGTACGCGTAAAAATCGTAATAACGGTTATCGCTGTCTGTCAATTGCCGGCGAAGTAGGAACTCATTAATTAAATAATACGACTCACTACGGAGCAATAAGCGTGTCCCGAAAAACGCCCGTTTTCGAATAACACGTACGACTTCAAGCCATTGAACGCGACTTCTGCTCCTTTCGTGCTTGATAAGGCGCATGGCACAAAGGAACCGAAATAAATGAAGCAGCTTTCAATATCCGAGAAGAGCAGGAGAGAATGATATTTTTCAGCAAGACAATTTACATTTTGTTATTTATCATTTTTAACAATTGGAGAGTTTATTTCCGTTGCGAGAGTTTATCACCGTCTTAAATTCTACATAAACGCTATTATCAGTTCTTAATTCAAGCAATTGACACGTGATTGACATCATGATGATTTATT
Source organism: Ooceraea biroi (assembly GCF_003672135.1). Lineage (NCBI taxonomy): Eukaryota > Metazoa > Arthropoda > Insecta > Hymenoptera > Formicidae > Ooceraea > Ooceraea biroi. Next base: position 9,952,455 of record NC_039506.1, read on the forward strand.
TTATTTGATTGCAATCGTAATGTGAGACACACAATTATTCGTGAGGATAATCTCACGGAGATATTCCCAGACAAGCGAGGCCTCGCTTATCCGCGCGCGATTGGAACGGTTTAATTCACTTCACGTGCACATAGCCGGGAACATAGTCGTGAACGATCCGCGATTGGCAATCGATTAATCGGCATTACCCGACAATACTGACAATTCGCTGCGCCAATCTCCCAGTTCCCGTTTGCCACTCGCCGTGCAAAATTTCGCGTCAGTTTCTTCCGGCGAGGTCGAGTCGTTACATTGCGCTAGCAGCAATCATATCACGTATTCGCGCTTTTTGTCAACTGTCATAGTTAATTTACTCTCGCAACGATTGCTTGTGACAAATTACTGTTTCGCAGGCTCTGAAGTTTTCTGTACATTTTATCGTGATTATCAGAATCAATATTCTGTTGACTTTTCTCCGGAATAATTAATACCGTGTTTTCTTAAATGAAGAAGCACTTTGAAATCAGCACAGTAAACACATACATAAATTTGTGAAATGTACGTCTTCATCATTAACATACTAATTAATTATTTAAATCCAGTCATTCATCCAATAAAGTCTGTTTATCCTTCCACATATTCACGTATATACTAAATCATCATGCGGTCTTAATACGCCTCTGGCGCTGTAATTAATTTCAGGATATAATTAAAATTTATTTTTATTAACGTACGATGGAAATTGCAGAAAACATTTGTTGGGTGCGCCATCGGAAATGCCCGTATTGTTCTATTTGAGTCAGTCGAAAAACATCGAGTCAGTAATTGCCTGTACAGTACGCGGAAAATCACTGCATTTAACGCTATAACGAATATGGACAAGCAACGGGCAGCTGACAAACGGCCAAAGAAAATCAAGAAGAATCGCGCACGGGAAATTGATTTATCCCCGTCTCGGTTCTCTCTCGCTCTTTCTTTCTTTTTCTCGGGAGAGTAATTAATCGACACGACCGCGGTATCTCCGCGGTTGCCAATATCTTCCTCTTCCAAGTTAATAACCGACCTCGTCAATTAGAGAGCTCCTCTAATCGAGGCTACGGGTAGGTTTTACATTATTGCGCGTCAGCTGATCGCGCGTACAAGACGGGCTCGTGCCCTTTGGCCCTCCTTTGGCTCTTTCTCGAACGTTTTCTCCGGGCTCGCGCGCTTTTACGTTTCTCTTTCCCCCCTGCTGCCCCGCCCGCGTACCACATCTCGCATAAGGGATTCGGTTACGTTGATGGTCGACCCCCAACCGCGGCTGTCAAAGAAACGGAGTGCTCGTCGTCGATTAAGACGTGACCGATGAAGAGAGAGGCCTATCGAAACTCCTTCAAAGTAATTCCGTTTCCTCGCGGGGGTTGCGAGACGAACCGCGCGCGTAGGTCGATCCTTCCCTCTCCGAAGGGAATGATCTACGAGATGGAATCGTGCGTACTCCAGCAAGTCCCGTCCTCAAAAAGGGATTCATTAGAATCCGGCCGCGATGACGTATACCTTCCGGTAGCAATGACCGGTCCAAAGAACTTCCTCGCGGCGAGGCAATGCGATAGGATGGATTATATTATATAACGACGTTCGGCGGATGGTCAGGAAATTATTCGATTTACATGAAAGCGAGCGGCATTTAGTATCCTGTCGTCGCGGTTGTTTATGCGCTTATTCGAAGCACTCGCGGTGATGTTTTTCAGCCTCCTCCTCCTCCTCCTCCTCCTCCTCCTGCTCGACAAATCTGCCGAGTCATGCCCTATCTTTAGCCCGGCTGCGAAGGCCGAGCTGCCAAGAGGAGATCCTTGCTTTACGATATCGCGCACCTTCCGCGCGCGAGCGCGCGCGAAACGAATACATCGCCCGGGCGAATGCAGCGTGAGAATGACGCCTACGTGAGCCGGTATCCCGACCGGGCACTCGGAATATTTGAACGGCAGGGGCGAGCCCGCGGGATCTGAAACGACGATCTATAACGTGGATCGTGGATCCCGCGCCGGTCGTTGAACCCGCTCACGGCCGTTCGCGGCACGAGAGCCATAACGAGAGTTTTAACACCCTCGCTCGGCACGGTCGGTCCCTTTGCGCCACGCCGAAGGGTATCGCTTCCATAACGGCGTATTCCGACACGTAAGTCTCTCTTCTCTCTCTCTCTCTCTCTCTCTCTCTCTCTCCCTCAGGTCGTCATTACGCCGCGGCCTTAATTCCTCAGATAAGGGACATCGAGTAACTTGCGCCTGCCACGGGTTGCAGCTCCAATTCTTAAAAGTCAACCAGCAGAGATCATCACGGATAAGGCGATGTCGTTGCTCGAGGTACGAGGTAAGGTCGGGGATACCCGGTTGTAATGTGATTCATGGTCGTGGAATCGTATCGTGGATGCGCTATCTTGCGATGTTTAGACCGGTATGAGTTAACGTACAATTTTCCTTACAATTATTACGTAATGAGCTCGATCAGAGATTCGAATTGCAGCAATCGAGAGTTATCTATAATAACTTGTCAAACCTGTTAATTATTTGTACTTGTACGTATCAAAAAATTTTGTTCTGATAACTATAAATTCTAAAAGGAGCTTCAACAAGCTCTTCCCGCGAGTTCTTGTATAACGTGTTATACGTGTAAACAGCCTCGCTTGTAACCAGCCGCGTTTTTACCTGGAGACGAGCTTGGCTAACGAGACGCCTACATACGTTTTAAGGAACTGGCTCTCTTTCTCGTCCCTCATCCATAAACCCCCCCGGAATCATATCTCCTTCCTTTGATCTGACCCGAAGCAACGCCATGGAGAATTAAACGATTACGACATGCGCGGACGTAACGATCCCGCGTGGTAGTTTCTCCCTTCTTTACTTCTCAGTATCGCTCTACGTTAGCCGAGGTGTTAGGATGCCCCGGTTTCGTCGAAACTCTCCCTCGCCTTTTTATCCGGCACTCCACGCGCGTCGAGATAGTGTAGTTCTTACTATCACACTTGGAAATCTAGAATTATGGTGAAAAAACTCTGCAATCACGGAGCGAGTCGGCGCGCCGTTCTAACAGTAACAATTACTGGCGCGTATCAGCGAAATGACGTGTAACTCTAAAACGCAAGCATTTCGTTGTTATAGTTTTGGCTATTCCTATAATTACGTACGTACCAGTGATATCCAGATATACAGTGCAAATGTCAATTTATGAAATACATGTATCTATGCTTATATTTTTCGAATACTTCTATTCGTACAAAAAACGAAAAAAAATAGTACGAAAATTAGAACTGTCTTACATAATTATCTAATTAATCTTTCATTTACTGATTATTACATACATATAATCAATTTTTATAGATTTTCATATTTCTATAAGTTTTTATAATAAATTAATTATATGACATTCTGCGAAATTATTTTAGACTGACAAAATTATTAATTTAGACTGATTTAGTAGTATCAAATCATTTTTTTTACATGTTCATCGAGAGCATAGCAAGGTACGACGCAGTGTAGCATGTAGCAATATAGCTGCTTATATTTTCTAGCATACTTCAACGATAAGGATCGGTCGAGCCATATGCGGATCGCGCGATTCCTGTGTTTACTCGTTTGTTCAAGTTGCACGCCCGCTACTTTACGCACGCGATGCGTGACGCGCCGAAAACAAAGGGAAATAAAGCTACGCGCGTCCCTTCACGTGCAGATAGACGTTTCTATCATTTTTACGCGTATTTACGACTTGATTACAAGGCTCCCGGCCGCACCGCGAACACCGGATGCAGCTAACAGGCATTAATTACTGCACATGCAGCGAACCGAACTGACAACCTGTTGCGTTCTTCCTTGCCAGTGTCGCCGTCGCTGCCGTATAAAGGGTACGTTTGCACCACGGACTCCCTATTGGCGAGCGGAATCCAACAAATGCTGCGCCACAAATACGCCATAATTATCAAATAAATCCCTTAATTGAACAACTACAAATATAAATACAGATGTGATAGATACATTGATATTTCTTTCTCATTAAAGTTACGACCAGCTTTTTCAATTTGTACTTTGACATTATTAAAAGAAACTCCTTCTTCAGGTACCAGGTGATTTCAATGTATCCCGCCATATAATATTTTCAAGATAAAGATAAATAAATACTCCCCAATTCCTCACGACAGACTTAATATTGACAAGTTTGGCAAGGATAATTTGAGGGCTACGCTCATATGCTGCGAAATGTGTCGCAGGATATCGACGATATCATGAACGGTAAAATGGCCGGACGCGCTGTCAGCTGGCGAGGATATACGAGCGATCGCGCACTGATGAATCGCCCGAAAGCTCGGAGCGGCCTGGGATGGTGCGGTATCGGCGCTGCGAACGGTGCAAATGGAACCGTACATCGTTGGGACGATAAATGACAATTGCGGCTGACACGATCGGCTGCCGTACGCAACGGGCCGGTGCGGACGCGCGAGCACTCAAAAGGGCGGCAAAGGGAGGTGAGGTAGCTCGCACGCGTGGGCGGATGCAAGATAACGCGTTGCATTACGTGCGTGGGACGTTAATACATTATTATTGTGCCCCGTACGGACGCAGACTCCCCCATCGCGGGATGATATCTCCATTGTCCTTCGGCGAATTAATAATCTGTGAACAGTGCGTAACTCAACGTTCAACTCGCGAACAACCGTTTAACAGTTGCCCAAGTATCGTAGCGGTACCTCGGTAGCATTAACACGACGGTCACTTTTTCTCTCGAGTATTTACGATACCTGAAACTTGGATGCACTATTATGTGCAATAAAAGAATTGAATGTGATTAGATATCTGATTGTAAGATAACTGTTTGGAAGAATGAAAATAATCTCCATCAATTAATTGAATTAATGTAGTTGATTGAATTGAAATGCAAAACTGATTTGGAAAAAGAACGATTTGGAAGAAGAAAAATTCGCAGCAAGTTATAAATTGTATATTCTATATAAATCGCGTATAAATTATATATTTTTAAATAATTAAATAATTTAATAATATATTTTCAAATATTCTGATTTCATTAGACGATAATTTCTAAGGTCGATATATTTTAGAGCATGGGCAAGCTGAGTGTTCACCAAAATTGTCGCACGCGACAACGAGTCAAGCGTGAAAGTCTGGGAGACTTTTATCGAATATGACAGGTCTCGGTTGTACCTAATTTATCTCGTTTAATTTCTTATCTGGCGAGGGACACGCATTCGTATTATGGACAAAGATCTCTCGCGCGTTCTTTCCTGGCGATCCATCATCGTAACAATTAGCATTGGCCACGTTTCTTTATCGACTCGCACGTGGGAGGTGTAGGTGGAGGACGAGCCTTCGTGCCCGAGGATGATTCACCGTCCGATTGCATTAATGGTACCGTGGAATGTCTGTCTCGATTTGGTAGCGGAAGCTGTGCATCTGACTCATTGCACACCACTCTTTCACTTTCATTTATCCCTCATTTGCTCCGTTTAATAGCGTATCGAACAAATTTCCCGATCATCTTGTTTCATTTTCGTGCGACTATAACATTGCGGAAGAACATTAAGTTGTAGTAAAAATTGAGCATCTGTCTGATGGAGCTAATGAAGCAGAATATGAAAATGTATTCGAGGAGCTAACGGTTGTTGAGTATTGCGAGATGATTTAGGTACGGTCTGTCTTCAACGTATAATTGTACGGGATACAGTTATTAGCAGTGCTGGTGATAACATTAATAACTTTTTACTCGCATTACACCATCGTATATAATGTAAAGAGTGCCTCCGTATCGACATATCCGTTAGTTATGCACCAGCCAAAGAACGTACAGCCGGGCTACTTACCATTGGATCAATCATCTAAATATATTGGCGTCATTACAAATATGTGTAATGCCGATAAATCTATTCCCGTCGCTTTTACGTTCACCGTTCTTCTTTATACGCCTCCTCGTCGCCAAGAAGTATCTTTCGCGTGAGCACTGCGACGACTGACGTTGACATTTGCTTGGCAGTGTGACAATTTTATTAATGAGCATATTCTCTGCGTTGCTTGAGATAAGTTCGATAAGTAACGACTCGTTTAATGTTCTTCGGTTTATAAAATATTAAAGTCTCTCCATTGCATTAATGGTACTGTGAAATATCTTTGATTAGCGATAATAAAGAATGAAGTTTACATGACAAATGTCTGTGTATGCATCACTATTATTATGATAAATTTATTATACTTTATTAGAATAAAAATATCAAGAAGAAACAAGAAGAAAAATTTCTTTTAGATGTAAAAGAATTGATATTTTTTATTTGGAATGTGATAGCTACTAAAGCTGCTGTGAATGTTGCGGTAATGTAAATTTGAATATTCTATTCCAACGATCTTATTTAATAAAATAATGGTTTAATTTTTAAATTTAATAAAAATATGTTAGGAGACTGATTTCATCGATTTATATTTATTAATATTACATGCAATAATCTTATGCTTTCCTAAACATCATCGGAATTCAAATTATTTCATTCTTCCCGCTTATGTAAACGCCACCATGTTATAAAAATATGATGAGCTAGAAAATTTCATCATGCAGGAAAGAATTCTGTCATATTCGAAAGAATAACTGATCATTAAGCTAATGAGCCGTAACTACATCACAGAGAACTTGCTACACTCGCGATTAGAGGCATCTCGCCATCGATAAACTGAAATTATTAGCATTTCCTTGAATTAGCAATCGATTCCTGAAACCTGTCGAGACCGATAAGTTTGTTAATGGGCCGGCGTTACACCTGGATGGCTTAAATTTCCCAATGACGTGTAGTCCACGAAAGCAGGCGGCTGAAAAAGCCGGTCTTGACAACGTAGATTTATTGCCGTTAATATCGACGCAATATTAAAATGTGCGCGTTAATTAGGAGTTTGCGTCCCACGGTGCCTTGAGCGCACTTTTGCCGCACTCTCAGATACACGCGTAATATATCATACTTTATCCTGTACTGAAATAGCTCTCAAAATTGTCGCTTAACCAGGCCGCGTCTTGCAAATTCATGCCCTTTGCTTGTCAAATTTCGTTCCGCAGCTGTCGCGAGAAGCAGCGACGTTACCAGCGTAATTAATTCTCCAATAAACTGTGACGAAAATATCGCTCGATATAGGCGGTTCAAAGATCTTTATCCGTTAGAATTGTTCAGCTTTATTTTTCGAGCTATGTAGTCACAAATTCGTTGTTTGTTATTAGTGTCGAACCAATAATAATATTAATGTCGTTGTTTTTGGTACTATCATTGTAACAATTATTCAAGAAAAGTAGTCTAGTCGCAGTAACACGATAAATGTTTTGCTCGTGTCAAAAGCAAATCCTACAATTTTGAATTGTATTATAATTAACTATTATAATTTGTAGGGGCCATTCTAATTAATTGTGGCGACAGATTTTTGAGCCAAGAATGATCGCATTACGTAAAACTAATTGTTCTTAAAAGAAAAAAAAAACAAGTCGGAATTAGTTTCTTTGCAGCAGGAATTGTGACCAATATGCTTTTTATGACCTCAGATTTCAATGTATTCGAGGTACCGAGAATAAAAGCTAAGTAAATGACATTTTAAATGAAAGACGCTTCATGGCTCACCTCATCTCAACTCACCTGCGGTCAGCGAGGCTGGTAGCACCTGCCGAACGAATCGGTTAGCTCGTCACGCTCGGTGGTAGGTGTAACACCATCGAAATAGCATATATGCCACGTAAAAACATCAGTATATTGGATATTACATATCGCGAAGACGTATTACACGTACATGTGATAACAGTTGCATACAGGATGTCACATCTATCAAAAACTGATAGCTTATATGACAAACTTGATCCTAAACAAAAAGAATTTATTTTTCCGTTTATAAAACTGCTTTCACGAATGTCTTTCATTTAAACGATCTTTTCTCAAAACGGATTCCTGTCAAGATAAATGCATGTTTTTCATACGTTATTTTTATGGGAAATCTTACTTCCTGCTTCTCTCTCTCTCTCTCTTTCTCTTTATATAATCTGATAATCTTGATTCATATATAATTTAATTCTCATTACGCACAAGAAGCTTATTATTTTCATTGACGCTAGATAATCTGAAAAATTATTTTTCAACATGGTCCCAAGTGATCCCGTCTCATGATACTTGCCATATATTACATGGCATCTCACATACGAGTGTGGCGCGAGTCGCACACACTCACGATTATAAATAGAAGCCGGCGTGGCGGGTTATGCGGCACCCGCTAGATAGCCGCACGGTGGCTTCGCTATTATAAGGACAACCGCAAACCTGTCAGCGATCGGTGTCGCGGTGTCGTACAGACGGAAAAAGATCGGATGAGATTACCAGAGTTTGCAGTCGAAAATTTCTTCCTCGCTGGACACAAAAAATGCCACCTGTCTCTCGTTGATTTCGCTTCCACCATCTCTGCGCAATTGAGAGAATTAACCGGTTATTCCACCCCACACGAAGTAAAATATGATAACTGCTTAACACCGACGTGCCCCTCATCCATTTTAATCAAAACCGAGAGGAAGTGAGCCGATTTTCGGAGCACGTAGCAAGATTTACAGTTGCAAAATAATGAATGCATAATTGAACTCTTGAAGTAAAATTATTGATTTGTAATTCAATGTGATAAATTCCAATATGATAAACTATGAACTTTGCATTTAAAAAATCGAATAAGAGCCAATATTTCAGAGATCAACTTTCCTAAGAAATTTTCAGTTGAAATACAATGGTATCAGCGATCGATCTCGTATCGAGATTGTAGTAGAGTCAGCAATCATAAAATTACCAATTGGGGGAGTAATCTCTTCCTCGAAGTAATCAAATCGCTGGTAATAAAACTGAGATTAGTTTTCGCACTTCAGGTCCCTTTCAGAGATATTCACTACTTATCCGTGACATAAAGCTAGACGAACTTTTACAGAACCGGCCGGCTATTATCCTGGACATTATCGCGTTATGTGAACGATAAAATCGGCCGGCGGTTAATCGCGCAAGTAACGAGGCATTATACCGTCATTAGCTGCGATGCCGTTTAAACGTTTGCTCGAGACCGTCCGTCACACACGTGCCTAATTATACACCCCCGATCCCGTTGATATCCTCGAATTACGTGGGCGTACGTACGGAACGGAGAGGGGTCTCCAGTCCATTGAAATCTCGCGAGAGCAGCTGAATGGGTTTCGCGGAAGCGGATAATGGGGCCGGCGGGTGGTGTGTCGTTTCGGCTACTCGCTCGCTCCGCGAATCGCACCTCTGTCAGCATCGTAATCATCACGAGGAGACTGCGATCTCGCCGCGGCGCGATATGACGACAAACGGCCGGCACCGTCTCGGAACACCGGTCATCGTTGTTCGCCTAATGGGCTGCGCATTTCTCCGTCTGCTTTCACAGCCAGCTGATTATGACATGTTGGTCGCGTCTGCAAGCGAGCGAGCAACCGAGCGAGCATGGGATACATACCCCATACCACGTGTTCCAGGCACCGTAACGCCATTTGCCCGGCTAATGACTCCCTGGCACTTAGCGTTACCGAGGTCCTCCCCCGTATCCCCCTCGCGTGTCCACGCGCGACTTTAGACGGCTCTATTCGAGGGGAAAGTGTCGCCGAGCAGAACTTTGTAGCTCTTGTGTCTAATAGCCGTGAGTTGATCGCGACACTCGATAGCGAATTACCAAGCATTTGCGTATCTGAGCGTGAAAGCGAGGATGTTATTAATTCTCGGCCACGGTAACGCGAATTACGCTGACATGAATGAGATGCGTGGACTTTGGATTGTGAGCAATTCATTTTAGATACACACGGAGAAAAGATAGCAAGTAGATTTGCTAAATTAGACAAATTTCTAATTCGTTTGCTTAGCAATTGCTCGTGTTTTCCATTCACTAGTATATGTATATGTACACACACGTGAAATGAAAAATTAAAGATAATTATGTTAAGAAATCAATTATTACGATTAAATCACTTAAATTATGATTTTTAATAAGATAACGTATATTTACTTTGCATAATTAACATTTTTGAAACAAAGTCTGGAAGACACTCTGCAGACTGCTGATATTTTATCCTTATGAAAACCGTAATTATGCTATTAAAGCTAAAATGTGCACGTTGCATGATGTATAGATTGCGATATAAGGGCCGTATAATTTTATGAATAATTATATGGGTGTAATTTTGACAAATTAGCCATCATAGCTGATAGCAAATGAACGATTTCCGATCGTGCTTGCGTGCGGGCAGGTTAATGACGCGTTATTAGCGCTATCAGGACCGCACAAAAATCGGTGCGATATGAATCTTAGATCAGATATCGAAAGATACTTTCATGCAACGACGTACAGTAGCACCATGAAGAAAAGCCTTGGGCGTCTGCGTAATTTGTGAGAAATGTGACACTAGAGATATTCGCGGCCATCACGCGATATCGATATACCAAGCTACGACTTTCAAAAGGCTTTCAAAAATTGCCGCGAGCGATTTGTAACAATTTCCTTGCGAGAATCGCGATGAAACATCGCGGGATTAAGATCAGCGCAGACGTTGTTAGCGACCGCCGATCGTAATTTTCGTATAAGCGATGCCCTCATCGGTGTCATCGGCGTCATCGTCGTCATTGCCTTCGTCGTCGTCGTCGTTGCCATCCTTCCCGTGTAAAAAACGATTCCGTCCTCGACGTGGAAACCGCGTTTTACGCCTTGGCGGCGTGACGTCGCAATTATTCATCGCGTATGATTGCGAGTAACAAATCGCCAGTCAAGTGGCAACACCGTCGGCAGCTTGCGCAAGAGGGGCAAGATAGAGACAGCAGGAGAGAGACAAAGAAAGGAAGAGAGAAAGAAAAAGAGGGACAGAGAGAGAGAGAATGCACAGCGTATGCAAGATTGAGGGAGGATTGAAGAGAGGAGGAAGACAAAATGATAATAGCGGGCTGCGAGGGGGGAAACGTGCAGCGCGAGGGAGAAAGCCGGAGAGAGAAAGAAAGAGAGAGATGGAGAAAAGGAGACTGCAAGAGGCGGACTCCTCCCACGTACGTCTAGATTTGCGTCGCCAGAACGTAAATTTAGCACTAACGCATTATGCACGCTCGGGCTACATCGCATTGGGCGTGCGATACCGACAACAGTGCACGTCTACGCACGCTGTATCGCCCTGATGCGTGTCGGACGTGTCGCGGGCGACGGCATACGCACGTGAGCAAGAGCGTCGGCCAACCTTATTTCGCGCAAATGAGGTGGGAAAGTTGAAGCGGGACCGCGAGAAATCGTGAGTATCGAGGGAAACAGCAGAGACGCATCTCGCGTAGAAGTCTTGGACCTTCGCAATTTGCAATATTGCCATTAAAAGTCGGATATTCCACGAAAGATTCTTGTCTAGGCATTAAGCATGAATTTAAATCCTTTTTTTTTATATGCACATGAAAGTATTCTGGAGACTAAGGAAATTAGAATAAAAATTGAGATGTAAAAATTATTATCCTTATGAGAGATCAGAATTTAAAGACACACTGGAGTGCCAGGAATTTTAATAACGTTCATAAGCGCGGGAAATTTTTCAAGTACTAGATAATTTCAAAAGTTAATTGAAGATAAGATGTCCTTAGTTTTCAAATATTACATTTTGTGTTCATTAAAAATAATCGTAAATCAGCACTAAACAACGAGCACTTGGTTTGCACCATAACGGTCAGAAATCTCAATTAGCCCTTTGTGCTGGATATACGCCTGCGCCTGGATTTGATTAATGTACGTTTTACCGTGAGCTGCCTTTGTGCCTGAAGTCGGTGGCGGCTGAGAAACACAATTTACGTCGACTGCGATGGCAATATCTGTTTTACACTCGCACGACGAGCGAAGCTTTGTGAGTACGGCTTCGTGGCCCGTTATGATTTACTTGAACATTAGGGCATCAAAGATGAAGCTAGAATTATCTCTAGAACAGATCTTCATCGTTACGTCGATACAATTGTCGATTATCGGTTAGGAAGCATTTTAACTAAAATGCGAACGTGAGGCTTGAATGTCTCTTCAAAAATAAAAATATTTGTAAGAAGAATAATGTTGATTTAGAAAGAATCTCTTTGCGATACACTTTTAGAATATCAGGGAAACATTTACTAACGATATAAGTGCAATTTACCTATTTTCCACTCGAGTCCCATATATTCTCAGCTCTTATTCTCCATCTCTTCGTTCTGCGATAATTTGGTCTCACAATAGTACCGCGAAGACAAATGTAAGCGATAAAATCACGCCAGTTGATGCGTCAGACACTGCTTTCTCGCTTTAACAATCATTCTCGGTTATATGGCACATGAATTTCCACAATTCATAATGTTAATATTTCATATAACTCGATTAGCGAAAGGAGCTATGTAAATCATTTGTTTCTCTTAGTGTTCTTATAAATGGAATTATGCCATAATAACTTCCTTTCGCGAAGACATATTGAGAATACGCAGTAAGCAGTGAAATGGCTCAGAGATTTGTCTTGTACAAAAACCGCGGGAGGATTATAATTTGCGGTTAAATCAGAAGGAACGACTGGAAGAAGAAGAAGTGCCTCGCCGGAGTATAATCCGGGACATTAATTAACTGCGTAGTCACAATACTGTCCGATGGTAGAATCAGAAAGCCTCCGAGAGCCGTCTCTTCCACGCTTATTGTGCGAAGCCATCGTCGAATTAATAAACGAAGCAAGTGGAGACAAAATTGCCCACGTGCGCTCGATCTTGTCTCAGTGAATAATATGAGATGCGGATTCAAAAAGAAAAATGGTGGAGGAGTGCGCAACAATCATCGAAGAAGATAATCCGAAGACAAGAAGCTGCTGAATTTGTACTAATTGTGTTTCTAATTGCAATGATACGTTGCAAAGTGAATAAACTCAAATCCAAGTATGTTTCACTTGTCTTCGTCGCATCACGATGATAAAAAAAGATAATTCTCGAATTCAATGAAGAGGAAGATAATGACCGTCTGAAAATATTTACTACATGCATATCGATCGCTGAATAACACAATTTTCGATGTCAAATTATATCGCATTATTTACAAATTTTACACGTCAAATTATAACAGAATTTCCTTCATTGAAATAATTAGAGAAATCTGTGCACAGGAAATCGCAAAAATAAATCCTCGAAGAGATACTCGAGAAATTCATATCGACGTTCGTTAATTTTGGGATTTGAGCGCACTTGTGCGATGATTGGTAAACGGCGAGATCGATGATAATGCTGTAATATACAATCTCACTCTCAATCGAACGATCACCTTATTTACAAGACGGGATTTCAGTAATAGAACTAGCGGAGAACAGAAGCCGTATGCACGCCTCCGTGCGAATCGCGTTCACCGATCTCGCGCCCACTTGGGATAATTGCGTCGAAGACGAGGTGATTAACTGACCAGGATGACTGTGTGGTTTGTGGGTCGGCGATCTATTTCGATCTCGGTACCATTTTCCCCCGGAAAAGTGCCCCGGTGTCCAAACTATACCGGCTTCTCTGTTTTTCAGGAAAATCAGAAACTTTCGCACTCTCTTCTTGCACTTTAGCTGGCGAAAAATGTACGAAGATTTTCGTTAATTCAAATTTATCCGATTATTTTATTCCGATTATTTTATTCCAATTATTATCCGAGCCATCATTGATTCTTAATTTTTCCATCTTATCGTTAAGTACAAATTATTATTTATACATATACATACGTGTATATCGATATATAATTTACCCTAAGCAACATGCTTGTAATATGTAATAAATTTGATTTATTTCTATTATTATTCCGGTTATGTTGATGTCACGTATGGGACTTTAACGAGCTTTTGGATTATCATGGATTATCATTATTCTATAATTTTACGAGATTGTCGGTATAAGAATTAATTATCTCGTAACTCTGTCAGAAAGAGAGAATCATAAAAGGAGAGAGGCGAGGAGGAAAGGATTCTCACAATGCGCGTCGACTCGTCGCAAAAGGAGGACACACCAAGCTTTCGCGCGTTGGTACGTTGCCGCTTTCTGATCTCTTTTATCTCTCCTCCATCTCTTCTCTCTGTCTCCTTTGTTCCTTCTCTCGTCGCGCCTCATCCTTTTTCCTTTCCCATCGGCGGCGCGGCGCTTCGCTCTCTTCATTTACCGCAAGCACGCAAAGCCGCGAGCAGATCTGACCCTCTCTTGGAGAACAAAAGCCGGCCAGCTTGCTTGGCCTTCTTTTCGGATGTGACCGCGCGACGGAGTCTTTTAACTTCCTTCCTTTTTCATTCCCGAGACGGGGGATTCCATCTCTCTGTAGTACTCGCGTTGCTTTATGTGGCGAGAGTTTAATTAGAGCATTGCGTCGCATATGCATAGAGCATTCCGCACGCTACCGAAAACGTAAAACAGATTTACTTGAATTTATTTGACGATTTACACATTTGTCGCTGCATTCGGACTTTTTAGCGATTCAAGCTCGTGCATCAACTCTCACGCTCGTGTATTTTGCTCTGTCTATAAATATTCTCGGACACTCGCGAGAATAACTATATTTTGTATGAACGATGACGCGGCATCTTTCTCCCTCTCTCTCACTCTCAGAGAGCAATACTTTAGATTGAATTGATTCGATGACGCGCGAGCTTGTCCTCCCTCGCTCGGCGACGAGTCTCGCGGTCTCCCTTTTCAATGGGGTCCACAGCAGCGCGACTTCTCCGGACTTCCACTCAATAGCCGTCGTTCGTTGCCTCCGTGATGCACCACGACATACGTGATGCATACGTGGTGCAATAAGGGGAGTTAGCGCGCGGTCGACGACGTTCGCGCGCGCTTGCTCGCTCTCTCTACGCCGCCAACTCGAATAATTCACATTGTCCGTCGGGAATGGTAGGCACACAGTCCAGGCTTTTCTTTTGCCAATTATTTCGGGACACGCTGGTGCGAGGAAAGAAAGCCCCGCGGGGCAGAATAGATCGCGCGATTTTCTCCGGACTAATTTAGCCGCCGCTCTTGTTCAACATATCCTCCCTCTCTCTCTCCTTCCCCGTCCGCGTCCGCATCTCGTTCTCGCGCGCGTCCTCTTCTTCCTCCTCCTCATCTACGCCTCGCTGCATCCGCCGGTGTGTGTCTTCCTGCTTGGAACTCGACGCGATTATTCCCCTCATTAACACCATCCGCATAGGTGCGGCGAACTATATTTTACGTCGATCGACGTTGTCGACCGACCGCTCGGTATCTCGTTCCGGTCGTGAAACACACGCGGGAGAGCTTGATTCGCGCGTCGTCCGCTCGGGTTGATAACGACAATCAATACTCCGTTAGCGAATCGCCGATAGCTAGGACAATGTCCTAGCTATCGCAGACGCGTCTTCGCAATTTACATTTCCGAACTATTAACCCCGGCGCAGTTACGTTAATACGCTCGTCCGCGTCTAATTTTAACGGATCGACGGGCTCGGCCCGCCGCCGCCGCGCCGGAGACGGCGTACGCTCACGAGCCCGCGGAAATTTCTATCGATCTATCTACCGGATAACGGCAGATTAATGACGAGAGGATTGGTAGCTGTTGACGAATGGTGAAACTGATGGAGGCTGTGCCTTCCGAGCTTCCGGCGTTTCCGGCTTGTTACTCAGCTTTTGACTGAATACTGTTCGATCGCTCCAACTTTATCGGTGAAACGCACGAATATTCTCCTGCACGTTTGGATATCACCTTAATGAGATTCTACGGAGATCGTCAAGATGGAATCATTCATCAACCTAAAAATATATTCATCAATTTTCCTTTCTCAATTATTATTTATTCTGAGAGATATTCTATGAAATTTCCGCATCATTACTTTCAATCTTCGTTTAATTCAACATTGAATCAAAATTTAATCGCATCTGATATTTAATTTTAATCACGTCGATCCAAAACAAATTTGCCATTAGCTGTTCACGTTGCTGCGAGATCGAAATGGTCTGCGGCAGCGAATTTGCACGAATTCCAATCAAAGTTCCTCGCGGTCGTGCCCGTCGGGAGTTCCTCTTCTCCCTGCTGAGCGTTCCCGCCCTCATCGTCGCTGCGTGCAATTTTCGACGCGCCTTCCTTCGCCCAGCGAATTAATGCTCGCGGTGTTTCAGGGATCGCGCGCGCCATTCATAACGCGAATGTTATTAGTGCAGATCGCAGTCAGATATACCGGCCGGCCAGCGTCGTGTGGTTAAAATAAAGATGATGAATGCCCGGCCGTCCCTCGCCACGGCGCTGGATGTAGATTAATATCGCGGCCCTCGCTCGCTTGCTACTCCGCGCGCGCCTCCTACTAATATCTGCCGCCCGTGGTAGACAGTAGATACAAGCGGATTCTGTATCGTCCTCTCCTACACCCGATCGTTTGCACTAACGTAATATCTGTAATATCCCATCGTCGAAAAATCCGCGAAAAGTCTGCGTGCATCATTTGCATATCCTTCGAAATCCGTCGCGAAATGTCCACACGAGCGCTGAATTATTTTTATTTGTAGATTGTGAGTTCTTCACGTTTTTATTAATAAGAATGTTTATGTTAGAACATGAATTGTTATATATATATATATATATATATATATATATATAATAATTACCATCTTAGAGATTTACAAGTCCGCAATTGAAACATCGACGAATGTAAATTGTAGTTAATTTATGAAAATTACTTTCAAAGACGAGTGTTACATTGCTATTTTATTAGCAGTATTTATCTCTATCCTCTACATTAGTTGAGCAATCACATTTAATACAGAATTGACTTTAAAGCAGCACCTATCCACTGGTCGTGCATTCTTGCATGATCGCGCGAACGATTTTATACAGTTTCTAAATAACATTAATAAATGTATAGTAACGACATGCTATCTCGTAATTTTATTCCCCATTGCATACTTGATGCACAGACCTCGTATGCGAGTGACTTCTTCGATCCTCTCCCGATATCCGAGACGGAAAAGTCGTTCAGAAAGAGTGTGGCATTACTCTCGTGATAACATAGCTTATTGCGAGCGGCTACTTGGTACAATTTTTATGGGACTTCTCTCTGTAACTAGACAGCTGCTTCTGCACTACGAGCTCGAATGTCGTCTTTGAATTATTATAACAACGGCTTTCAGCGCGTCGGTCTACATCTCGCGTAAAGTCTGTATAAATATTTCGACGTTACTGTGTGTGTATAAAATCACATATGCCACGTATATCTCGATAAATTTGCATAGTATCGGCTGGAGATTTTAGTTTAAACCGAGGATCATGGAGGATCGACGATGTCACAAACGAGTTTGCGTCTCACGAGAATCTCACTTTCTTCACTGAAAAATAATCCATGCATTTGCGGACTGTCTGCGCTCTTGTAAAACTTACATGCTCCTCTACTATATTAATTATAAAATTTTGCATATTAGGTCCGAGCTATATTAATACGTTAGAAGCATATTCCATTTCTAATTTACGAGCCTCAAGGCTGAATTAAGATCAATTTCTTCTTATCGCGTGCTTTATGAATATGTAATGTATTAAAAATTGATAAATACAATACAATATTCAATCACATTGACTGTACAAAGATATAGTGATACAGACAGGAATCGTAGTCGCCAGACTTCCGTGAATTGGTATCAATTATTCCGTTATTGATGCGGGCATTTATAAATAGTCTTCGTTCTCGTACTAATTTTATTGACGATCATGTACGAGTTTATCCGACACGGTTGTGCTATAAACGTAATTCTCACAACACGCTGCTATCTCCGACCAGAAAAAATCGCGAACTAAATACACCTTTGGTCGCTTAAACGATCAAGCTTGCATTCGAACTAGCTTAATTGGATTACACAATTGTAAAGCGGAAGCGACTTAGTAATCTGGTGCCGGTTCATGGCCGACGTTACGATCTCGACGAAACTTATCGATACTATCGTCGTTCTCTCGAGAGACATCCCTAAGCCACCTCTGATACTAACGATCGCGTGAACATGCACGACACCGACGCATCCTCTGTATAATCCGTCGTTACGCGAGCGAGTTTTCCTCGGTGTATGAAAACGCCTTCTAACGAGGCAAGGGCGTATCGCAACCAAGTAAAATAAGAAGCGTCCTGATTTAAATCTATCGCTTCCATTATTAAAGCGAGCGATCATCCGATCGAGGCGAGTCGCGTAGGCTGCGGCAGGAACAGATTAAGAAAATCGTCTTCAGCGAAGATTCATCTTTTGTTAAAATATTTCGTGAGGAGAATGAACAAAATTGTTTCCTACGAGGAATATTCATAATTCTCAAGTTAAATAAGTGTCCATTCAAGTTATCACTTTTCGTCCTCTAACAGATCTGCAGAAAATAATATAATAATGTAAAATTCATTTTATATCAAGTAAGATACCGGTCCGTATAAATTTGACTACGTCGCAGTCTCGTAAAGATCTATTATATATTTCGCGATATCGAAGGAATTTATAATTTTCCAGACATATATCTTATGACACGTTACATAATATTT
This sequence comes from Ooceraea biroi, assembly GCF_003672135.1. Lineage (NCBI taxonomy): Eukaryota > Metazoa > Arthropoda > Insecta > Hymenoptera > Formicidae > Ooceraea > Ooceraea biroi. Next base: position 9,970,965 of record NC_039506.1, read on the forward strand.
TCAGTTTCGATGTTTCTGATTCGACTGATCTCTCACAATCTCCGTTTTTCACGTTTCCGCTAAGTTTGCATCCCTGAGCCGTAGTCGCGAGCGTGCAACGAACGAACGATAATGTCTTGGCGACACACTCCGGACTCATCTCAGATCCTGTTCGCGCTATCCGGGCTCGCGCGAATGGATGTACCTTTCGGCTTGACAGAAAACGCCTTCCAGCCATGCACCGCACGCTGTTAGCCGCCAACTCGATCGACTCGTGCTAAGGATTATGAGTTATAATAACTGTCGGTGTTATTAGATTAGATTCCAGACTGGAATTAGCGTGATTATATAAATCAAGAACTACAAGTGCAGCGTGCGATTGTGAAAGCAACGAAAATACGTCTTAATTAAATATCTTCCGGTCACGCGATTGAACGTGAGTGATTGATGCAACGCGTTCGAAATCTCGATTTGCTATTAAAATAGTTTTTGATTATCATGAATTAAATGCATTTATCAATGTATAGTGTTGGTATACCTATGCTTTCATCTTGAGTAGTTATTAAAAGATTTTATCTTTACGCGTCATTTGTTTTCCTTCACTATCACTATTACGATTGATATCAATAGCACGATTAACGAAGTTTGTCTTTATTATCTGATCCGATAACTCATTATGTCGCGGCCGACCGGCTTTCTGCACTATTATAGTTCGTTATCATCCCACGCGAAAAACACCATGTCATGGCATTATCACGACGAAGCAACTTATTAGTGCGCGGGGATGCCAGCGTTTTTATTACTCCTGATCGAGGGATGGGCATCCTCGTAAACTACCGACCGCTCGATAGACGGGATTGTTATATGGCCGGACTATAAAAAGGGGACTATCGTTTGTTAAATTAGTCTTAACGAGCATCTAAATCATATGTATTTTTGACACAATCCCTGCTTATCGATTAATCTCTCGTACACGTCTGACCGTTCGGAATTCAATTTATAACGCTTGCAGCTAGTCATAAATATGCACATATAAATTCCGTAAAACTTTTATGCAATATAAATCCAAGGTGAATCAATTTTTTCTGTTTTAATTTTATAGTGTCTTTTCCTTTTTAAAGAAAAATTGATTTTAGAGTAATGCCTATTTATAGAACTGGTGATTTTATGCTATATGATCGGATATCGGATAAAAACTATTTTTACTTAAGAGAACTCGCTAAGAACTATTAATATTTTTTTAAAAAAGCGATTAATTTTATTTAGAGGATATAAAATTTTAAATTGTTACTTTCGCAAGCAGACATTCCCATGTTTGGATCTTTTCATTGATTAAAACTTGTGTCTGTACGAGTCCAGTGGCCTCTGCTAATATGCAAGACATTCTCAGACAGAGTCGCGAATTAATATAGCCTCGACGGCACGGTGCATCGGAGATTATAATTGCTCTCGGAATAATAAGAATATCCCCCAGGAATTATATGCAGAACAGCCGCAGTCTGCGCTAAAGATATTTCTAATAAATTCAATCTCGCGCGATGCGGTACATTGTATTCTCTCTCAAAAGAGTTAATTACTCCTGTCGACCTTTCAAGTTCTATCCGACAGTAATGCAAATATATGAAACAAACATTAGAAACATACGAATTAGAATTTCGAAATATCCGAAAATTCATAAAAATTCAGAATTTCTTTTACCAGAAAATATAACAAACTATCTTTAGAGCTAACTAACACTATCTTTATCTGCAAAAATACAAATGTGATAATGTCTTAACTCATTTCTATTTATCCAAAAATGCTTGAAAATAGATTTTTTAAATGTCTTACTTTATTACTATCTTTTTCTGTGCTGTTAATCATAACTTATACAGAAAACTCTTAATTAGCTTTTGACGCAGACATTTCTACAATTATGTTAATATATTTTTCAATAGAACTCATTAAAAGTGACGGTTTCACGATCTAAGCGATCATAAAAAATTTACATGGACGACGTCATGCAGTGATGGGTGTCTTTCCCTTATTCCCCGAACGTCCGAGTTTCCACGTACTTTATTATCTGTAGACAAGTTAACGACCGTATCCGCAATATATGTGTTGAACACGAATTTTATGACACCTGGGGCATTGACGATGCTTCAAGGAGGATTTACACTAAAATAAACAGACTGTAAAGTACTACTCTGAAATGTTTTGAAGAAGAAGAAAAAGCATTTTTCGATCATTATCGATATTTAAAATCTTCAATATATATCTCGGTTTGATTGTTATTGACATTTTGAAGATTGATAATGTTTACATGAGATTTCTTCCCATCAATTCTTTTTCAATATCTGAGTTCTTCTACATAAAAATCTTATCTCACGTATCTTTAGTCAAACACTACCGGTACTCACGGATATCGTTGATAATATTTATTCGATTATCGTACGAAACGTTCTGACTACTGCTGGTCGCACGTTCGACTTGACCTGGGCAGGACTCCACTTACGCAATCATCCACGCACAACGATCTGGCTTCTTTCATGACAACGAACACGTTCTAGCCATCAGGCCTTGTAACGGCGGACGTTGAGCGATGCTACCGAGACCAGCAATTGTGTCTGCGAATATTTTACTAAGTCGGGAATTGGTCTAAATTTAACCCGCGAATCACACATGAGAGATCAACCGAAACGGGTGCACAAGCCTCTGTGGCACCTTAATGCATTGCACATTTTAGGAGCACGCGATCAATATAGGAAATGTTTAAAGTGAATATGAATATTCTATTTTATAAGTGACAATTTAAGCAATGATTTGATTTGACAACTTTATCGCAACATTGTACATAAATACTAATACATACTAATAATAGATATTATTAATAAATATTCATTTTGTCTATATTTTTGACCAAATAAAATCTTAGTTTTTGAAACTAAACAAAAAAAATTACTAATGCGAAAATGTAGATAGTGCATATAAATGGTATGTCTACTTTCGTCATGAAGCAGGCAATACTATTCGATTTTTTTGGAAAACTAGCAACCTAGCCTAATTGTTTAGAGATGAATGAACTTAAATTCGCGCAGATGTCACGTTTTCTTCCACGCTTAATGCGCTTGCTTTGTCCAATATACCGTTGCCAGTATTTCTGGATTGAATTCTTAACAGGGTTAAAGTAGCTTAAGCGTTGATTGAGTGAGCAGCTTGGAAACCGGATTAGCCCTTTGAATCGAAATCTCGGTTGTGAAATTAAAACTCATACTGCCACTCTTGCCACTTGTCATTACTTATCATACATTCAGTGTAAATTTCTTTTTTTTCTGTTTCTTTACAGATTCGGAAAATTATTACGTTATATCGATATTCAACTAAATCTTACAAAATTGATTTTTCTCTGCAATTTGAATGACTATAGTGATTCTTTACTGATTTATAATTACTGCAATATTTTGGACTGCACATTATTTTACATTTTGCAGATGATCCTTTCTTAACAAAAATTGAAACTATAATGTTTGACTATACTTAAGTTATCTATCAAATTAAAATTTTGTAATTGTGAATTTGCATTTTTGTTTGGGATTTCAATTTATTATAATTGCTCTAGCAGTTACATAACTGTATGTATAGCTTATCACAATTCGCTAATGAGAACTATAACAATAATTATAGCTTGCCATAGATTAGCTATCATCTACTGTAACAGCATTAATAGCCGACTTCTATTATTTCCAGTAAAATAATAATTATGGTAGTGAAGAAACCGTTATCTCTTCCTTCATCAAAATAGAAAAGATTTACGATAACTTTGCGTTTAACATTACATAAGCGCAGGTAAGGAGACTAAAGACAGAGAGTTACAAGCGCGAACGTTTGACAAGTAGCGATTAAAGCAATCGTTCGAGGTGATTCCGCGCGTTATCTCCGCGATGCGGAATCGCACTGAAGCTTCGCGTAATGAAGCTAATGACGGTAGCGCGGTGGTCCACCGATAGCGTGCGGATTCGATTATATCGATCTCGATCGTCGCCAAGCAGCCGCTGCATTTGCAACAAAAGGGGAAGGGGAAACAGCGCTTTAAAGAGGCGGGGAACGCGACGTAACAGCGAGGCGGACCATTAACTATTAAGCACGCAGATATGCATATGAGATGACGGTGCGTGGGCTCGCTCCAATCGGCGACCACGACGCTGTATATTGCCAAGATAGTATCCCGATCTGATTGGACGGTTATAAACGGAGTATATCGCCGTCGCGCGGCTTTTTAATGTCGTAGCAGCGCACGCGATCGATAAGTTTTCGACATGTCAGATCAATGTGCAATACGATATTGGCTCTTGTAAAAATTCGCGCTGACGGCCACGTTGTCAGCTGTCGAGGCAACCGACAGGCACGACATGATCGTGCTCCAGTAATGGAGCATCAATTTGTCATTTCATTTGCATGACGAAGAATCGTCCCTGAGGAGGACATGGGGATGACACTCTCGAGAGGAAATCCGGTAGCGTCGCACGTGCTGGATGCAAATCGTAACAGCACCTTCGCGCGTCACCTGCGCATGCGGAAATGTATTCAATTTTCGTGAGGAATATATTTCGCGCGACGGCGTCTAGGCTGAATAAATATGCCAATAGGCTGATTCCGGAGTGCGTAGAATGAAGACGTTCCCTTTCATCCCATTTTCGGCGGCCTCGAGGGTACGGGGCGCATCTGCCGCGTACCTGCGCGATCGATTTTCAGGCCCGCGAGTGCGTTTACCCCGCGAAACGGATCGGCAAAGTACAAAGAGCGACCCGAGGGTGAAAAGGAAGAAGAGATCGTTTCGTTCCTCGAAACGGGAGCATCAACACAGGTTGAGCTGCCCGCGCGCGCATAATAATAAATCTTCTCTCTCTGTTCCTCTCTTTCTCCCTGGAACGGAAAACAGGCTTGCAGATCCGCCCGGGGAGCTCGACGCAATAATGGAAAGCGCGCCTATTACTATTTTATTATTGCTCACAGGCCCCAGGAATGCGCGCTTACCGTTGCATTATCGGGGGCATCTGAGATGCGAGTTATTGCGATTAGTAACGGCCGTGCTTCTCTACATTTCAGATACTTTATTGCAACCCGTACAATCGGACGAAATACAAAACCCCAGAGATAAACCCCTCGCGGTAAACTGACGCGCGCTAAATCCGCGACACTCAAGCTGCTTATACGGGCCCGTTATACGAAATTATTTTCGTATGTACGGTACGTGCTGGACGTTTCCTTATCGCCACGGCGTTTCCGCTTATCCGCGGGTTATCGAAGGTCCAACGATAATTACCGATGACTATCTGCATCTCTCGGACGCGCCCGCGAGAGATCGAGAGATCCAGTTTAAACGTGCGCGGTATCCGTCTCGTGCGCGCGTATGTATGGCGTGGATCGATACCTTACGCTTCGATGCTGCGTTTCAGGCAATTAATCAGTGCGCTCGTCGTGGATAGTCCGTGACGCGTAACTAGCCAAACGTATCCGGATCGCGGAACGAGACGAGGCGAAAGAGCGATAGCTAACATTAGCGACAATCATCGATAACCGTTCGCCGGTCGACCGGTAACTCGAACTGGTACCGTCGCGGATTTTTTCACGACGCGCGCGCTTCTATATCCTTCGCACGCTATTTTAACGATTACCATATTCACGAGACAATGACGTGAGAAACATACGCGCGACTGGACGATCGCACCTACCTGCCGTGAAAATTTAATCAGATTCATAAGCCTCCTTCGCTATCTTATTCAGTTACGTGCGCGTATTTCGAACACGCCTAGGCTTTATCTCGCTAGCGTTCGCTCTGCCATTCCGAGTCCTATGCCTCTTTCTCGTTAGTTGAACCATCGTGCACGGCTATAAATTTGATTGGCACGGCTTATACCGGGTAGATCGCTGCGACCAGGACGCGGCTACTTTAATTAATACTAGCGCTGAATATTTGGGACAGTTACATCCCTACTAATTGAAACTAAAATCGCGGCGAGCGCGAGGAATGTGGACCCGTTCCCACGCTCGCCAGCTACGTATTTTGGAAGATGATATTCCCGGCGGATGTCACCTGAATTATGAATGATCCGGAAAGAATAGCAGAAAAAGGAAGACTTATGCAAATTCTATCAACAGACGGGAATCCAGAATGTCACATACGGTGGAATTTATTTGAAACAGTACAAGAGTATAATCAATGCTAATACCGCTATTAATATTGAATATTCAGGAGTTGCGAAGCAAATGTGAAAAATGTCGAATCAATTATTTCCGGAGAGACTAATTTGAGAGAGAGTTTTTAAATTTGCCAGACTCCTCTACGGTTTCATGTTAATATCAACAAAGGCGTCTGATACAAAAAAAGTTTAAGCATCGATAATATTTAAAAATGATGACAAGCTGGCACGCGCAAACGAGAGTCAATCCTTATCTCTCTCGCCGATGCTGGGATTAACGATCCAAAACGGTACGTTACTCGAAAGTCACGGTGTATCAAGCGTGCGACACGTAGACTCTCCAATCATCCCACGGGAAGACACCCGTCTCGGGATGCCGGTAGGAGATAGGAGACCAACCGAAAAATTCCGGCTCCTGGACAGGCTTAGTAGGGAGCATAATAAGAAGCGTTATGAAAAGAGGGAAGGCACGGGACAAGATCCTCCAGCACGTTGAATTCGAATCTGAGCCGTTGGCGAACACCTTGAGCACACGCGACGCGATTCAATGCAACTCAGCTGTTTGCCCCTCCGCTAAGCTCACTGGCTCTCCTTTCTTTCTGGGGTCCCGTCTTACCTCGGGCGAATAAACTTTCAGTTTTGGCACGCGTCTCTTGACAATAAAAAACGTTGGAGCCGTTAGATTCAACCCCCGACGCAGGAGACGTTACATATCGCGCGGTGAAGCTATAATTTTATTACGGCACGATATATTGGCGGGAACGTCACATCTTTTTCTTCATCTGTAGCTAATTAAGGAAAATAAAGATATGAAATGTTGAGCAAATAAGTTTTCTCAAACATGATTATTAAAGTAAAAATAAAAGTCGTAATATTTCATTGAATTGAATTGAAACAAGGAAAAGGAGGGTATGAAGTACAGTGACAGCAACACGATGAGATCGCTGTACGCGATTTAAAGTCAGCGCGCCTTTCAGGACAAAACGTGGCTGATAAAAGCTCGATATAATAGAAACCAGTTGGAGAGACGGGAAAACATTTCAAATTGCACGTATTTTATCTTTGAACTAAATTGCTCCAAAAAAAAGGAAAGAAAGAAAAAATCATAAATGTCGCAAACTAGATTGCAATTTTTCCTTCGGGATATTTCGCGCAGCTTTATCGGTCGTGCATGTAACTGTACGCAACACGATTTAACGCTATCCATCACGTCTATCGTTTCAACGAGTATGAACGTGCAGCATGCAGGTTTCAATTCGTTCCCCGAATGCATCGCCCTCCCTGTTTTTCACGGCAGGTACATGTAGAATGTACGTTACGCAAGAGACCCAGTAACGTATCCGAGACTTCTACCTGGAAGCTCTCAGAAGGGAAAGGAAAAAAAGGGAGAGATAGGTGGCATGGGGATGGCACGCGCCAACGTAAGCGGCAAGGAGTGGCGGCCCCGATCAGCTGCAGCTGCGCTCTCAGTTCTCTGCGCTTGGCAGCCAAGCGGCCCTCCATTGCTTGGCTCCTGGCCGATCTTGACCCGATCGTATCGAACGTCGTGCGGCCGTGCCGCTGTCATCCGAAAACGAATAACAGCGGCCGCGTTAGTCTCTCCCTGAAGGCCCCTGCTATTCTCGAAAGGGCGACAAGTTGACTTTACATTCGTGATTTATATCTGGCCGTATCGCGCCTTGTCGTCTCTCTAAACGGCCGGTTAGACCGTCGATCTGGCTAGAGATGCACGGAGAGATATGCCCTCCTCTCGTAAAATATAATAAAATGTAATTATTATTGTAATCTTTTTCACGCGATGGCTGCGATGAGATCGCTGGAGGGATTGTCACGACTAACTCGAATAATTATATTTTCAATATTATTGTAATTTATGATATCCCGTACAAATCAACAAAACTCAATTTATTCGTACATTATTAACAGCAATGTATATGCAGTACTAAAGTAAAATAACTGTATAATAATAATTACGTGTAAGGTAATAATTAAATTATCTGTTAAAAGTATCCGCGCGTTCCAACCGTATTATTGCTAATTGCATTTGTAAAACGTAACATGAAAACATTAAGAGCATGCATACATGAGCAAATATAACTTCCAATGAAACGCGATGTTCGCAGTTGTACTTTCCAAGTTTGTCGTTTCGCTAAACAAAGCTCACTGTTTATCACGTGCATCTGGCTGAATGTTGTCGTTAGCACCTATCTCGTTGTGCGTATTTGAAAAGCTCCTGGGACCACCCTCGCGCTGTTTAGACACGGTCACTATTCGCTTGATAAACGACCGGGTAGGCGGCTGGTCAAGCGGTCAGTGTACAGCGTGTTGTTGGTGTTGTCGTCGGTATTGTCGTTGCATTGTGCTAACCGCGCGGACACGACGTGTACACGATTAGCCACCCTCGTAAAGCCACCCCCAGTTGGAGGGCTGCTGTCTCGACCACTATCGAGGGCGCGTATATCATGAGGGGAACGACAACGACGACGATGATGACGACTACCAGCTGGTGCTACAAGGAGGCGTCTTCCTTCTTGGGGACGCAGGATTTTCGTTCCTATTGTCCCTCGTAAACGCCTCGCGTGAACGTCCGATCGTCACATGTGCCTCGAACGGATGTAGACGCTTAACTTCGATTTTTTATCAATACCGCGTCACCCTCTGTCGCTTTTCTTTCTCGCCTTTAAGGCGGCAATCATGATTCTCCCCGCCCCGGTAGTTATAAAAGCAATACAACATATGACGTCGCTCAACATTGATGTTTGACGTTGCGAATCAGCCGCGCGAGACATTTTTAAATTTTGATGGAAGTTGAATGAGATAAAAATTGGAAATGACATAATTTAATTATAATATCAAGTATGTGTTAATAGGAACACTCGAATAAACGATATAATTCTTTAATAATATAAAATTTTTGCTTGTAATATAATTATATAAAAATATAGCGAGTATTTAAAAACTCTCAGAAAGTGAAAAAAAATATTGAATTTTTTTATTAGCTTGTCCTTTACTGATTAAATTTGTATGACGTGCAGTTTCGGCTGGCAGGCAAATTCCGAAGAAATTTCTGTATGGAAACGGGCTTCTACGTTTCAAAAAACGGATTACGCAAAATAATCCTGAACTCGTTTACTTCGTAGTTACGTTTCTGAATATACCGTTCACTTTTTCAATTATACCCGGCTCTATCATCGTGCTGTAGCCGTAATCATTGTCGGTATGCGTTTATCGGTTGCACAATTACATTATCATAGTCCTTTTAGAAAAAAAGAGAGGGCTTTTTCGCGTTGATCCAGGAAGGAATAAGCCTCGGGCCAATACCTGAGAAACCGGGCTTAAACCGCCGCATGCGACTTAATTTACAGGAATATCCACGGTTGCACGACTGGTTAATGCAGCAACAGAAATGCATTCGGCATTTCTAGATAGTGTGTTTCCTACATTCTGTGTAGCATAATGCATCTCGTTTGCTCCGACCGTTGCGTTTGAAGTCACCGACCAAGTAGAGATGTTTCGAGATGATTTTCCAAAGATGTGGAGCACTTTCTGAGCCACGCGTATCCACAGGGAAGTCTTCCTGAAGTGCAATGACGCGGGAAAGTGCGTGTACCTGGTACGCGGGCGATTCATATTTAGCCCGCGTATCGAGAACGCGGTAGGTCCTCCGAGGTCGCGCGATACTCGTTAATTAAAATAGCGAGCTGTTAGTCCCGTATTAACGCCGGGTTTATTGCCGCGCGGAATTCATTGAAACGCGCGTACGACCGTCACCCAATGTAATTACCCGTACCGTTCCCGGCCGACGGCGATCGCGAGCGATTCTCGTTAATGTCCAGTACCTGTAGCTCTCTCGTGGAGGCTAAGCGCGCGCGTGCTTTTCAGTCCCGCGCCGTGTGTGTACATAAAAGGATTTATATATTGCCAGCACAATCGCTTGATTCCGTTAAGCCCCTTTTATGACGGGTTTCATTTTCTACCGCCGGCGTATAAAGCGATGCAGCGCGCGGGCGTGCGCGCGCTTTGCGGATATTCTCGATATTATTTACCCTCGACGACGGTTCGATATTTTAACCCGACTTCGGACCGCCAATAACCCCGGACCAGAAGAAGCGGCCGACTATAAAACGTCCAACTATTTTTACCGTTCGTTCAACTACCTGCTGTAATTTTTGTTTACAGCTTTCGCAAAGTTAATGATAATTTTCTGCAAAGTCCCTAATATCCCAGGAAATTTATTAGTTAGTCAAGAAAAAATGTAATAAATACGTTGCTAAAATATCTCATTAAAATTTATAATTAATTTTATATTAATATTATATTATCATTATTTTATGAAATACTGCTGATGGACTTTCCACAAAAATGATCTATTAATAATGGAATCTAATTATGGAGACATAGCGTTGCGCATTGCCGCGTTTATTTCATCCTAAATAACATAATTATGTCATTTTACAAAGAGAAAAAAGAAACTTTGTTGCTTCATAGAGGTAAGTTTTATTAAAAATATCCGACTCGTTCGCGTGACACCGTCTTAATTCGCAATGGGACGGCTCAACGAGCAGCTGGTTTCATAACACGCTGATTTACAAGCATTAATTAAATAACCAGTTTGCATGATTCCGATTCGACGCGGCATAAACGTGCAGTTGATGTTTCTTGCGCGGTGGCACATGCCGGTCCATTGCCATGATATTCTCATCATATCAAATACGACGATCTCCCGCGAGTGTACAAGACGTAATTCAGGAATACCCGCTGCACACAAGAGCGTTGCACTCGCAAGCAAAACTATTTTTTTCCCACGTGGTCATATCACACGAAATATCGCCCTTAATTAATTGGCTGGCTTTTAAAATTGTTTCAAGTATACGGATGGTATTCAGGTTCGTCGTGTTGAACGGTGCAATGGCTGCAATAAATGCTCGCCTGCTGTATCTCGGCGTCTACAAATCAATTTTCGATTTTCTCGCGTATCGCGCTCGCCCGAGAACGGCAGGTGGCCCTTGGATCCCATTTTAAGGGCGTTCATGCGATGAATCTCTCAGATTTATACGGGCTTTTTAATTGCGTGCGCGCGGGCGATCCGCAGGCGGCACCGATCGCCGCGACAAGGACTTTATTCGAGGGGAAGATCCGAGGATCTGAATCTTTGACACAAATCAAAAGTAAAGAACGTATAAATATTCCCGTGCCCGTGCGTTTCTGCGTCTTCCCCCGTACGCAGCGAAAGAGAAACATTGAAAGGCGTCGAGAAGAAACGTCGCGTAATAAGCCGCAAATCTAAACACCCTTTGCACCAGCAATTTCAGAGGCATTACAATAAAATTTAGGAGATAAGGTCGAGATCACATTTGCGCCCAATAAAAAAGGGACACGGTGGTATATGAGGAGCATACTTGCGTGTCTCGCTGCAAGGGTCTCCCTGATCTCTCCTCCTTCCCCTTTCTCACTCTATATGTATCTTTCTCTTTCCTTCTCTCTCTTTCTCCGCGCGTCGACCCCGGAACGTGTTCGGGCCACAATTTGCCGGCAGGTGCTCCAAATTGAAAACCCTTCCTTGCACCTTCGCCTACTCCGCCCCTGAAGCGCGTCGCCTACGCGCCTCCTCCGGTACGAAAACCGCCGGTTATCGTGCGGCTTTCCATCGCGCGGCCGTTAAATTCTCGCCACGCGCTCGATCGCTCGATGGTATCGCGCCGAATAAAGTAACGGACGGGCCGATAATTGAGCAACCGCCCGCTGCCCGTCGCGGTTGTAATCTACGACCGGATTGTTTGATACGAGCGTCGCGCGAGCGAGCGCGCGGAATAATTAATCTCCGCCGGGAATTACCATTTACGCGCGACATAAATCTCGCGCGCGCGCCCCGTTTAGAAATCGCCCGGGCACGATCTATCTACGAGCGCACCGAAAAGCGATCGGCAAATTACGTGATTGGCTTGGAAACCGGCGGAGAGATCGATCGATGTCGCTTTCCATTCGCGCGTCGTACGCCGGGAAAATACGGAGCAAACGGTTGATCGCTCTTTGACGTTTAATAATCTCCACTAGAGGTTCCACACGCGGAATCAGGGGAAGGCTATCTAGAAGGAAACAATCTCGACTTTCGGATGCCTTTTTGGCAGAATCGATTTTCACGCTTTGCACGTGTACCCTTTCATCCTATGTGCGTCCATCATCCGTTCTACGATATTGAAACGTGTGCACAACCAGTCACGTAAAAAGAAAAAAAGGGAAAAAAAGAACTGGATTATACTATCCGAGGTACACGTGTCCCGTCCGCGAGATACAATTTATATGACGTTAGAGAAACATGATTCCAGGTTTGAAAAGATATCGCGGCACGTTAAAAATCATATACCGGTGGCGACGATCGCATAAAGACCCATAGCTCCTGCGTGTTGTTCGGTTAGCATTTTCAAACGATGTCTCGGCGCCGAGCCACGGAATACCAACCTCTATAAACGATGGGGACATCGTTCCTGCGCTCGGGTATACTATGTAAAGCGTAAGTCTCGCTTCGGGTGGTGCCTCGTTAAAAGAGAGCAGCGCTATGGCGCTCATATCTCCCTGCTGTAACGCGAAACCATACCACCGATACAAGAAACGGGCATTTCCGGAAACGTACGAGAGAAAGAGACTATCTCACGTGTTATCGCGCTGGTGAAACGTATGCCGCGATTCCTCGAGATACGAGCTTCGCTCCGGGTGCCAATGGCGCTCGCTTAACAACGAGCCGTCGCTACAGTTATTCTCAGTTTGTAACAGGAAATCTATCATTAATTTCAGAAGTTACGCGTAGAAGAACCGCATCGAATTCCGAGTTACCGGACAACGCGATCGAGCGTCGTCGCGCCTCCCGAGCAAGTCGTTTTGCATTAGCTGCAAACAGTATGAAATATTTTACACGGATAACAGGCCTTCTACGTGCCCCGACAATAACTTTGTATTTACTGTACGAGGCATGTCTTTGTGCCGTGGTGCGGCATACTTTTGCGGCCGCGAAGCTGCAGTGGAGCACTGGATTTTACTCATCCGTATCGCGCTTTATTAACATGAAAATAGATTACATTTCTAAAACGTTTTACGGTGTTAAGATATACGGTATATATGCGCGCGACATCTTAATCTTGTGCAACCATACGTTACATGAGATTGACCCATAAGTGCTTCAAAGAAAATCGCTTCTTTCCACGGCGATATCATGCCGCGGCGCAATCTCCTTTATAACTTTATTTACCGTTACTCCTTACATTTATACCAAAACCGCACAAATATTTGAGACTATAAATGCCAACCGCACCGATTACTTTTAATTGTTTAATTAAAATCCGTGGCAAATATTAATTTAAAACAGAATACTGTTTTTAATGAGACCGTTCACGTTCAAATTCACTCTCACGGCGGATTAACTTTATTAGTTACCGCTTTATCGATTTTACCGTCGACCAGTCGTTCATATCATTCGCAGAACGCGGACTGGTTTGCTGTTAGTTTAACGTTCACGTGTCAATGTGTCGCCAGTCGTATTTTCTTGGACGCGGGGAATTGCACGTCGAGCGCGACGAGAACACAAATTCGTCAGATAGCGGTATAAATGATCGAAAAAGTTATCTAGCATTAGTCGACATTTAGCGTGATAGTGCAGCAGGGCAGTGGCCAGCGAAGTGAAGTACGAGTCTCGCACCAGGTGGTGGTGGACGGCGGCTAAAGAGGAGAATGGTGTTGTGCCGAGTGCGGCGCTTATGTCTTCCTCTGGTAATCAGCTGGTACCTCCTGCCGGTCGAGGCCTCGTCAAGTTATGACGCGGTGCACCTGCCACACGAGGAGCCTCATCGCTCGCTCGACGTCAGCTTGATGGTGCCGCTTCTTCGATGCAATGACGCCATGTTACGATCGGTCATCGGCAATTTATTTATTAATGAGCCCTCGGCTCCGCGACGTGGGCAGTACACGACATTGAAAAGTTCATTCTCGCTCTTCCTCACTGTTTCACCGTCCTCCTCCCTGCCCCTCACTCCTTTAGCTCTCCCCTTCATTGTCCTCCTCGTCACCCAACTAATTAAACATCTAGCGGCCGGGAGAGCGAACCGAGCGAGTCACGATGCGATCTGCAGTCATGGCGCCGTGTTTGTTCTTGCGACAATACGATGCGGCGCGATAATGGCAGCGACTTTTTGCGGCCGACGGCCGCTTTGTCATGTCCGAGCGCTGCAGCGATCCGACAAACCGTACGCGTTATTCATGCACGCGAGAGAGCGAGCGCTTCTTTTGATTTCGCTCGTTAATGATTTCCCGATCCCCGATTGGTGGTAGATCACGGGGAAATCACTTGATCATTCAATTATCCGCCACGCTATTATCCTCTCCGGTCGTCGAGGAAGGAAGAAAAAAAATCAACTTATAACTGCAATTCATTCTTCTCTCAGGCCGCGCCGTATATATCGCTCGAACAAAAAGATCGCTAATGATCTGGTCGGCGCGCTATCGGTAGCCGCGCGCGCGTACCGATCGGCCCGCGTTTTCCCTCTCGCACTGCTTTCTGGAAACCAGGCGGGATCGATTATCCAATTATCCAAGCGAGGCTCCACTTATGTGTTCCTGGTTGGTGCACGGTTCGTATAGTTTTCGCCGTAGGCTGCTCGTGTACGGCACACCATGCTCCGCTCCGCGCCGTTCCGCGCCGCGCTGCCGCCGTTGCGTTGCATTGCGTTGCACGCGTGTAAGTCACCGTGTAATTTATCACCACGCCCAGCGAGATCTTAATACGAATCACTTATCGGTTGCCGTGGATACCGTGCGTACGCGCACGCAGTCGAATACGCTATATATACACGTCCGACGACTAATAACCGGGAGAAGCAATTAAGGCGAAGCCCATGGACGCGCCGGGGGTACTCGCGGTGGCCGCGTTTGCTGCTCCCTTTTTCACCCGCAGTCTGCCCGTACCCTCCCTCCCGCCCTCGCCGATCCGTGTCTACCATCTCGACCATCGACGCCCGTATCCCTGCGCCACTGTTTCCTGTGTACGTCGCGCATATCCCGTTCTCCGTATCCATCGCGACGCAGAAGGAAAATCAGCGCCCCGGTGGGATGGGACGTATAGTAATTTAGAAAACCATCGATAGAGAGAGAGAGAGAGAGAGAGAGAACCTGCAGCGCGGTTAATGCGATGCTACCGCGCGCCGTAACGAGGCACCTGCGTTAGCTCGTTATCACTGGATAATACCACGTTTTCTGAATCACAGGCCTGTGCGCGGAGAAAAGTCGCGGAGGCTTTCTCCCTTTTCTTTTTCATCGGCGGTACAAACTACCGGTCACTTTAATCGAACGTCCGTTGAACGTCACTCGCGTAAATCCGCGGCGCACACCTTTCCCGTACTTTCGACGGATTAATTATCGCCGGACGGTAGTTAGCGCATTATTGTCTCCTTTTTGCCGCGTTTACCGTCGCGGAAATTTTCTGCTCGACTTTATCAGTCGCATCTTTGTCGATCGAGAAGCACGAAACAGATTAGTTCAGATTAACTCGAGAAGCTACACTGCCAAGTTATCTTGGATTGCGTCATATCGCAACGATCGTTCTTCCGGAGGAGAAATGATCTGAATGCTGTGCTAAAAAAATGTACTGACATCATTTTATCATTGATTATTTGCACAATTCAATACAATTCTATGTTTTTTTTGTCATAATGGTCTCTGAAAATGTTACTCTTCAATTGGGATTTGTCCCTATTGCAAGTGCATTATGACGATAATATGAATGTGTGTCAGAGATATATGCGATTGGTGCATTTAACTCGTACTTAAATAACGAATCTGTTTACGAGAGTGAGAAAATAGAGTATCGCATTGTTATTTTTTCTCCTGGTCAATCTTATTATTCGTATCATCCTAGCGAGCGGCAATACACAGCCGTGTACACACAGTCGCAATAACTGTATCGAGACAATAAGCCGGCGGGGAGCCAGGATATGGTCTTATACGTCTTAATGCACCCTCATTGTTAGCCGTTACATATCGTCGTTACGTACGGCGGCCCGGAGATGCAGCGGCAACTGAAATCAGATCGACAGGAGTACGAGGGTTCTCCATGGTTGGTTCTCAGTACCCTGCGGAGGTTACGGATCAGTGATTTAACTGGGAAACAGATGGGATCTAAAGCACATTGTCTCTTCCTTCATAGATCGCGCGATACTATGCGCGGCCGCGCCGCGCCGCTCGCGCGCGCGCGTCACTTTTCTATTTTCTCTTCTCTCGAGCGCAGAAGCGTAGCACCAAGATCGCCCTTCGGCCGTCTTTGTATTATATGCGGGATGCAACTCTGTGATGCAACGTTCCTTCAACCGTGCGGTCTTAGAGGAAAACTGCGGGGGTGCAGTAACAGTAGAAATAATTAAACTTTTATAATACGGGAAATTTTATGAAAATAAGCAAGCGAGATGATATTCCAGTTTACTGGAAACCATACATCTCCATTTCATAAAAGAATTATCTAGATAAAGTTGCACATGATACATAAGACACCAGCTTTAATCTCACCGAGATAATTAAACCATCTTTCACAAAGTAAAAATTGCATAATAATAATATCAAGAAACAAGTAAAAAGATGAAAGTAAATATACCGTATAGGTAGGTGCCTACATGCGGAAGTTGAGCTCTGTCGCGTGAGTTCTCCACGTGCTCTAAGCTTCTTACAAAGGTGCTCGACAGTAAGCAGGATCTCGTTCGGCATTCCCTTTTTACGCAGATCCGTGCGTTTAAAGTCGAGCGCGGAGAACGCACATCGGCAGCGCGTACCGGTAATGCGTCGGTACCAAAAGAGAGAGAGATCGGTAGCGACGGCCGCATAATGCCGCGCGTTTTCACGTACATACGTGCGTATGGGAACGCGCGCCCATGTACGGGCAGACCACACACCGGTAGCGTTCAATTTATATTTTGGGCGGAGTTACGTTATTTATTGCTGCCGGCCTTCGTGCCTTCGGACTGCCATTCCGCGTGCCGCCTTCGATGTAAATGGGACGAACCGCCCTCTCCTCCTCCAAGCCGGCACGAATATGCACCTTAAAACGCATATCGATGCAGGTCCATCTGTCGGTCTCCCGCGCGCAATATTCCCCTACTTAGTCTTCCTCCTCTTCCTCCTCCTCTACCGCCTCCTTTACCTCCTCCTCTTCCTCTTCGTTCTCTCGTATTCTTCCATGCTGAGGCAATTTTCTTTTTTACGCGACCACGAGAGAGTCTGACCCCGCGAGATGCGCGTTTTAACGAGCCGCGGCGCATGATCGCGAGGACGTAAATTTTCAATTTTGCGAGCGGCCGCTTCCGCGAGAGCGCTCATGCTAATTGACTCACAGGGAACACCCACGTTCGGACCGATCCGTTAGACCGATCGTCGTCAGGCTTTTACCGCTTTCGTAAATAAGCCGTGAATGGGATATACGGCTTCGTAACTGTAGCGATCAGCTGACTCAATTAATGCGATGCGTTTTTGCGGCCGTTCTGGATGGACTGGCGGTTGCGCCAATTCCGCGGGGCCAACTGCTTACGACCGATACGCCTCTGAAATGCCAAATGACATCATTAAATAATGCATCAATGACCGCTCGCGCTTTCCGTAATCGACACTGAGTCTGCAGTAACGGCAAGTTAAATATCGTTCAAGAGAGTGTCTCCTACCTCGCCGCACGGAACGAAAAATTCTTTCGCAATAAACCGCGTGGGTGACTAGCATAATGCTCGTATCCCGGTGAAAGCGCGCTCTCCGTGGCGATATAATCGATCTATCCCGAGCGACGTGAGCACGAAAAGTGAAGGGTTCCGTTTCTAATGATAATTCGCTAAAACATGCGCTCGGTGAGATTAAGCATTCACGCTGAATGCGGTTCACCGCTTTCTTGGCGCGCGAAAGATTAACGACGCTTCAACTCTTTCATCCTGGACATTTGTATGAAACAAATATTATCTCCAGCAAGGTTGAATGGTAATGTTCTCAACTACTCGACAAGTGAATAACCTGAATAAATGCCGGAGGTGATATCAAATATCCTTCCTGTTACATAAAATGGCTATATTAGAATTTCATAATCTTAATTATTAGCTGGGAAGGCTCTCGAATAAGCTTTTCATTGTCTCTCAAACTGTCATTCAACGACATCCACATTGAAGACTTATCGCACGCGATCTATCTCTCTCTCCCTCTCAGCCAGCATCGATTATAAAAATCCGCGTACAGGTGTTCAAAGGACACGCGATGAGGATGAAGGCGGACGGAGTAACAAAGTGCTGGGCGACAGGCAGGCGGGACGACGGGCACGAGCGCGAAGCGGCAAATAATGGCGAGCAGTACCACACGAATACGCACCACTCGACCACTCATAAAACGCATGAGATATTAATAACCTGTTCGACCGGAGCGTGATCCGTTTTTGCGGTCCGGTTCCACGAGAGGAAATTCGGCTCGCGCGCGCGTCTAAGCGCGCGTTATGCGAATCCGCTCGAGGTTCGCAGATGCGCGTCCACGTGGATGACACACGGCGGCGTGGCAGAAACGTACAGGAAAAAAAAAGCGCAGGAAGACGCGAAAAGGAAAGGACGAGGGAGGCCGAGGGCGCGGGAGGAGGAAGAAGAAGGCGAGGAAGACGAGGAACAGAGCGGGCGCTGCCACTCAGCGGCCCATAAACTGTATGAAATATTAATAATGGCGCCGCTCGTCGACTGGACCGCTCGGCGTACTCCGGGACGACGTTGCGAAAGAGAGACAGGTCCCGAGGGACCGCCGTCTCGTCGGTTCGTTAACCCGGGCCCCCGCGCCTGTCGATCGGCGAGCCTCCCGAGCGAATTTCTCGCGATCCTCCGCTGACGGCTTTCCTAACGAACCCGCGGCGCATCGTCAAAGCCAACGTCGAACGTCAGAAAAAAAAGACACCTTCATGATCGTTTAATCAATTTATCTGGTGCCATGCGTCGGCGCACGCAACATATATTATACATTCAGGACGCGTGAGCACGCGTATAATTCTAATTATATTTCAGGATGCAGGGGAATAAATTTTAATAGTCGAGCGAACTGCTGAATAATTTTAAATACGGAAATTAAGAAATATTTTTGGTATTGGTTACCGCGGGAGATTTATGATCGGGGGACAGGCTTTTAAGTATCATTGTGGACAGCAGGTGCTCTCGAGCTCGCCGAGGCTCGACCACTGACTGCGTCACAATGAAAGACAATAGACCATGTTACATCGTGACAGCTCTCAACCGCCCTCGACGTTCATAGTTCGATCGCGGTGGGTTTGACGTCTGTAAGATCGCGGAACACCTGCCATACACGCCTTTACTAAGCGCGATCGTTCGTCGTTTCGGTTCGATAAAAGGAAATAGCAGCGGTGATCACCTTTAAATTATTACAGCGAAAGACAACGGATCGTGTTTCCATCAGGATGATGACCACAAAAGGATCCAACATCGCGCTTAAGAACTATCATTAGGCGAGATGTGCTCACGTGGACGTACGCGCAAAGTGTCAAAAGTGCGAAACACGTATGACGGGCTTGGCATAAATTTCGTGAAACACATTCGATCGACAGGCGGATACTCGGTTTTCGATATAGAATACCTTGTACAACGTATCGGACCGCCACCACGTTGTGGAACGATTCTTATCGCAACGGACCGGACGCCGAGCGATAGCCGAGCGAGTTCGATCGTTAAAGAAGCGCGTCCCGAGTGGCTGATTGCTCGTGACGAGAGGGCGAGAGAGGGTAGGCTCGATTAACCCTGATAATTAGTGTCACGAGCGCCTTTCCCAGCCCGGCAGACCGGCTTCTCCCCTTCACGAGTGTGGGTACCCTTAAACGGGTATTTACGCTCACATTGTCGTAATTATTTCGTAAGGACGACCGTAAAGCCGGCTACGTTATTACGCCGGCACTGCGCAACGTGTGCCCTCTTCTTCGTCCATCCGCCTCCGTTCTAAGTCTTTTTCTTCGCACGAGGAACTCGTCGCCCGCGTGTGCGCGCGCCCTATCGATTCTCCCGAGGGCAGGTGAATATTATGCATAATGAATCGCCCGGCGTGACTCTCTTCTTACCTGAAAACTTGAGGCGTGTCGTTGGTCTCGAGTCACCGAAGGAGAGGACGGTTGCTGACGGACGAGTCGAGATCGAAACGTCGATCTGAAACGCCGTCTCGGCCGTATTGACCGTCTCGATCCTTCGGAGATCGTTACGGCGATGATATTTAGAGGCGTATCGGTAATTGCTATCGGGGCGCTGTACAAACCGCGGTCCGAGTCCGCTAAGCTGTCGCTTGTCTCGCATTCGAGGAGGCAAAACGTCGAGAACCGATAGATTAACGAGCGCACGTCACCGGCAATTAATCGGCGACGGTGCAGGTGGCAAGGACACGCGGCCGTCACGTCGTCCCGCATCTCGATCGCGCGTTCATCTTACGTTTCATCATTCGTCGCGTTCGTCCGCGTCACCATGTGCAAGAGTTTTAAATGTCGACAGGCACAGACCTCGGTGTGATTTTACACTGTAATTTCGTGAAATTAACGGCGTCGTTTGGGCCGGGCTGAACAGCATCAGCACGCGCGTTTCAGTAAATCCTCGCCGGAGAAAAAATGACCGCGATACGCAGTCCATATTTAGTCCGACGTTCGATATCGTCCGGGACATCGCGCAGTAGGCGCGTCATCCAGGCGCGTGGAAGGCATCCGGTTATATCGGTTGCGGGATGCGTTATCCCGATCTGTTATCGCGCCGAACAAAAAAAAAGAAAAGGGAGAAAGAAAGAAAGCGCGATGCGCCACGCAGCAACCAACTGATAAAGGATACATTTTACGCGATCGAATCGACTGATAAACTCACGAGGGGCGCCGGTACGCGGAAATACGATCCCCGGTTGGTTTACGAAACGATCGATCGACGGTTGCCGACCGGAGTTGTACGTGCACGCTCCCGAGAACTTAACGAGGAAATTAACAGGAACGCGTCGGGCAGCGGTAAAAATCGGCCCACGACTTTTAATTACCTCCGTACGTGGTGTATATTGGCGGAAAAAAAGAAAAGAGAAGGCGAGAGAGAAAAAGAAAGAGAGAGAAGCGCTCGAAAGAGATCTACACGAACTGATTAGCAAATTAAACCGCGGCTGCGGAAGTACAGTGGTAATATATAATTAATCTGTTTTGCGGATGTCTGCTGCAATACGTAGAGTCTTTTTACACGTTTATTATTTATGCAACTTTTATCAGTCTATTATTGACTTTATGAAACTATGTCTCGCGCAATTCGATCGAATTGTTCGGAATATTTCGCGTAAAAATAAAAATAAAAATAATTGGAAAACACGATAGCAGTCGCGACACAATAATATTTAAATGATAAAATCAATAGAATCGCTAGATTTAATTATAGATAATATTGTGCATCGCCTCCCCCTTCTATTGAAGAATAAATATCAAAGAGTTAGGAGGTCGCCGTAAATGGCCCATAAATCACAAGTATCCAAGGACGATATGGAAATCGAGACTTTCGCTGAGACTTTTCAGCAATTCATGTAACTTTCTGCTCGAATATGAGGATGCAATCGCGCGTGCATGAGTATCTCGATGGGTTGTGGAATCGAAGATCATGCAAAAGAACGTTCTCTTCCTCTTTCTCCCTGGAGGTAGAGCGAATTTTTCATTAGCGGACGCCGTAAAAACAGCGATTCGTTCTTTTTTTGCACCGGGAGGTACTTCCTGAAGTTGTCGGCTTGTAAGAGGCAAGAGGCAAGTCGTCGGTGCGCGCCAGTTGGCGCAAAATTTCTGATGTTTTGCGGGTTTCTTCGCGCGACGATTTACGCTCTCCTGTCGAGCGTAAATAATAATCAACCCTCCTCGCTTCCCGAGGAAGGCACTAAACTCCATCACTGACATTTCCCTCCCACATTCCTCCGGACTGCGCCCGGCGTTATCCTCAATTACAAGTTCGCTGCTTCGTTTCGGTAACGAGCGCTCCATACCGGCCACCAATTCTTCTCCTCGCTCGTGCAATCTTTTTACTAGCCCGTTTCGCGTTTTTGTTTAATCCTCCCGTTAGCGCAATGGTAGTACCCGGCCGCTGCAGCAACGCTCGAACCGACAGTCACATAAATCTCGTGCACTTGGCTGAATTAAAGTCGAGGTATCAACAATGAGTAAATCAACTTCAGATAAATTGCAAAAAGTCGGATTATTTCAGGAAGATTCGCCGCGCGATTATGGCAATTGTACAGAATTTATCGTAACGATGAGACTTCCCACTTCAATCTTAATTATATTTACCGCGGGATCGGAATTGGGAGGAATCGTTACTACAAAATTGTAATGTGTGACTGACGATACTTAGCGTTATCAGTAATTCGCGGTATAATTATTGCAAAATATGGAACGAAACCGCTCTAAGGAGGATATCTTATTGTTGAGATTCAACAAAGTCAAACATTGTTGGCATTATTCGAGAAGCGCGAACACAATGGTGAAAATAATCGTGTCCAAGTAACGGTTTTATTATCACGAATACCAACATTTAATCAATCTACCAATGAACAGTATTAGTTGATTTCCATATAACACGATATTCTAATCATATATTCGAAAATTTATACTTTGATCATGTTTTTATTAAAGAATAGAAGGAATAAACAATATATATATAATTAAATCATAGATATGTACAACGTTGACAGAAGATTGATCTGTTGGTTATTTTCCTCATTACATCTACATTTAAAATTACTGGAATGCAAATATAATTATTGAACGATTATTTTACCGGGAATGATAGAACTGCTAGAGTCAACGCGATTGGATCGCGCATTGCTGCGTGAGGGTCAATCCATGATTGACCCTAGCCGTCCATCACTTGGTGCGACGTCGTGTGGGAGGTACCAAGCTTCCACACCACACGCTTCCTCATCAACGATTGCGATTCCTGCAAAATACATGTCGGTTATACGTTGCTACTACACGTGTGTTTGTTCAAGGCGATGATCAGCAACTTCTAAGGAATCGCGAATTTATTCTCGCAGTGCATATAAATCCTTATCCAGCCGGCGTGAAGGAACTCATCGGATATTAAGTTCTAATTAACATGTGAGGTACTTTATAGACGCGTCGTGGCGCGCGACTGTGATAAAATTATGGATATGTTACTAATTGTACGGATGGCTTGGCAAAACTTGTGTTTTTACGAATGGACATACGGCGAAATTAATGAAGTAGACAGTACGGCGGAAGAACTCGTTAATAAGGTTGATAGAAAACGCTATGTCTCCCAGTGAGTTACGATTCCACTTTACTTAATATATTTTATCGTCGCACTTTTAATTTATCATAATTGCCATCATATATGCATTTTGCGTCATGTCACGTTATATTACGTTAATTTGTCACGAGCAATTAACTTTGGCTTTTCTCGATATTGGACCGTTGCGCGTGAAATGTCGTATTCGCATCAATGAGTTTCAGGTAATTGCCACGACTGCGACTAAAAAGGTCTAGTAATATTCTTCACTTTTCACACATGGGAAGAGAGAAATAATCTCTCCTAAATATTATATAATATTTTCTTTTTTTATTCCTTTCTCTCTCTCTCTCTCTCTCTCTCTCTCTCTGTCTCTCTCTCTTGTTCGTTCGAATCGGAATGCCTCGGACCGGACTAGCCAGTCTCGCTCTGCGCAATTTGGCTTCTAAAATAAGCCTACCGTCGAATAACTCTCTTCCTTCTCGCTCGTTTTACGTACGCGCGCCCGCGCCACGGTATCAGATGCGTACGCAGTGCGTCATCTCGATAGGATCTCGTGCCGCGTATACGCTTCTCGATTCGATACGACGGCTGAATATTCCGCCCACTTGCTCTCGTGTTCGTCGAGCTCGTGGGGCGCTCGTCGAATTTTGTCCCGTGATCTGTTTTAGTCCCACTGCTCTCTCTCTCTCTCTCTCTCTCTTTTGCTCCTTAAGATCCGTTCTAGCGATTACCATAGAAACATTTCGACTATTGACTACTAAGCAGTAGCTGTCTGTAATAAGAATCATGCATGAAGATAGCGCTAAAGACCCGCGATATCTTTACATCCCTAGAATTCCGTAAGCGAATTTGATTGAGTCTACTTTGCTATTTGTACATCATTCGATTTGATCGAATCCGTTTCGATTACGTCATAGAGCGCATTTGACGAGAAACGTAATGCGGACGTTAATAGAGGAAAATATGTCAACGCGTTAATCCAGTCTGGTCCAGTCTGAGCCAGTATCAAGAAACAAAGATTGAACTGAAGATTGGATCGACCAGCCATCCATCATATGGACTGGTTGTCACAACTAGAGGTTTGAAGTTAAAAAGAATCTCTCTTTGGACGCCTCGCCGGCCCTTCAGGCATAGAAAACTTTGAGCGATAGTAATTAGGGTGCTTCTAGTAACGGGAAATGGAACAGTTAATTCACAATAGAAATAGTCTATGGAAATCGTTAATGACGTAATTAGGATACGAACATTATGAGCAGTCACAGTGATGCGCAAGTTCCTCCGATTCATAGGAGTTTTCATTAAAGATTTATGAAAATAATAATAATGCTTTATTGCGTTATATTAATAATAATATATCACTATATCTACTAAATTTATTAATTATGTTTATCAGTGTTTAATAAAACTAATACATGTTAACGCACACACTTCTAAAGCATAGTATACATATAATCATGACTACAATATATGACAAATGACATTTTGATTAAATAAATATTAACATGTGTAAATAGCGTTTTGTATATGGAGATTAATATATGCAAATATAAATAGAATAATAAATAACATAAAATGTTATAAAACCTAATAAAATTCTGCACATTAATAAGTACCACATACATATACACATTAAAAACGAATTTAGAATTTATCCACCGGCTGCAAAGAAAACTTTAGTCTTTAGACGCGTAATTCGCTATCTCGACGTACACGTTTCTATTTGCTTCATTATGTTAATCCGAAAAAGATCATGCTTATAAATCTGTAGATCATAAAAAAGAGGATCTCGACGTCTGGGCATTCGTTTGCACGAACATCGTAAGTCATTCTCACAACGATGTAGGAAAAATTACTACACCTCTTTTTATACAAAATTATTCACAATAAATCACGCTTGTGCGTAGCACAAGCGTACTTATTTGACGGTGATCTGTGCGCAATGTGCCGATGAAATATCGGCATGACTCTATTATTATTATAACTTTATCATGCAGTGCGCGGAGATGATGTCTCTATCAACCGCGAAATATTGTCGCGAGTGTAATCGATTATTCCACAGGGTCGGCCGGGAATCGGGTTTTCTTGACGCGAGAGATGAGAGATACGGAGTCGATCGAGTCGAACAACGTTTAATGTCCATTCGCGCGTAGTCGCCACGAAGTGAGGGATCAAAAAGCGTCCGTGGCAGGCCGCGCGCGAGACGGTTTTCGTCTTATCTTATATTCCATTACATGGACAAGCTCGGGGACGACGGGTGGAAAGCCGCTTTAATGGCGGTTATCAGATTCAAAACCAATATCCTACGCAAGGATAAGCCGGGCCGGGCCCCGGCTGAATGATGTGGGCAGATAATCGCACGAAGCGGAGGTATCCCGACGCCACACGTCTCTCAATCGCCACATACGTCTCCTTCGCGTAGTAGATATATATTTTCTACGTGTACATATATATCGATATATATTCTTCTACGTACATGTATAATGTATATGTATCGCGTACGCGAGGGACCGGAGACAGGCTTCTTCCCGCGATCTTCCCAGCTGCCGAGCCGATCAAAACTTTCGATATCGATTGGATATAATGACGCACTCGTAACTATTGGATACTGCGGCGAACCGCAGGATACGTATCGCTACACCGAACCTAAAAGGCAAGAAGAAACGCGCGCGCATGCACGCAGTTGCATGAAAGTCGCAACCGCGTTGAGTTTAGAGAAGAACGATCGGCCAACGTTCCATGAAACGATCAGTAGAACCACTCGAACAAACTTTTGATGATAGGTGACCGATCATTAAAAATTATATGCTGAATCCTCACTAAACGTTAAAGATAAAGTTTACATTTTTTAGAGAATTCAAATTTTATTTAAAAATCTCAAAAAATAGATTTATATTGTTCTTTATGATATTATACTGAAATTGATGACTAGTTCTTTAGATGATTACTGTTATAAAATATACTCAGGGAAAAATGGATGTCACACAACTTATCGAGAAAAAGAATGATCAAAAGAAAGAAACTTATATCGCTTGAAGCAGGACACGCGCGAGTCCAGCTTCAAAAGAAAAAGACCAGCATTTTCGCAACGCTCGCACTTTGTCTCTCACGCAACCCAGATGTCTGACAATGAAAAGTGAACCCTGAGTGGCGACGCGGGAGATCCGTGCTTTAATGTGTAGCCGCACACATCGCGACGCAGTCTCGTCTCGAAATCCGAGTTTCTCGGTAAAAGTTGGCCCCGTTGCGCGACGAGGTCCTCTCGTACATCATCGAGGATTACGAGCCGACTTGCCGTCGACTCGCACCGAGCGTTTCGACGGTAATTCACCGATGAACGAGGGGATCTTCCTCGTGAGTCTGTCACAGAGAAAAATGTCGCGTATTCTTCTCCGACTGTGATAAACGCACGCCGCCGCGTGGATGTACTCGACGCACACGCGGCGTACACGCGCGGACGTCTCCATTTCCTGGTTAACGAAGGAAACGCATCCCTCGTCCACTCGCGCCGTGACGCTGCAGCGCGCGCAACCACCGTTGGTCAGCCGGTCGACAAATTAATGTCAAAGGCCAGTAATTGGAGAGATGCGGCGCGAGCCGAAAGAATGCCGCATGTCGCCGAGGCGGAAGCTGGACCTGGGATTTTTAATAATGACACGCGACGCGAGATCTAATCTACGCTCCGAGCTCGCGCGCCTCGCTCGCCACCGGCGTGAAGAGGAGCGTAACGTAAACGCGCTACTATTTCCCGTCTACCTCACATCTTTCTGGACCTCTAGGAACGTTAACCGCGCTGGTGTCTTAATCAGACGGTTTATCCGTAGGATCTCTCTCCTCTCTGCCTACGGCTTATGTGACTTTCACGTATTAATTAGCGGCTTACTCGCGCGCCTGTCTGACGCGGTTAGCGGTGACGTTTATAGCGTGGGCAGCCAGTTCGTTTGTGCCGTCGTCTCGCGTTATTACCAGGATGATCTCGCATGCGGGCAATCCTCCCTAGCATTGTATTATACATATGTAAAAAATGTCTGTACTTTTATTTATGATATTTTTAACTGCGTTGATTTATCGTACACAAATAACGCACGATTTGAAGATTACCTGAAAGAAACTGAAGAATAAAACCTAATAAAGAATATAAGTTAATAAAGAATAGTAGACTATTTTAATGTAACACTGTAAAACGAAACACTGCAAAATTCCTCTCTTTTCCTCTGTTATATACCTACAAAGTCAGATAATTATATTGTAGACTGAAAAAACTTGTATGGAGATTCAGTGTAAGTTGCGTATAATTAAGTTGCGCATGGTGAATCGCGAGATGGTAATTGAATGTAAGCGAAAATATATAACATGTTAATGAGATATCCGAGGAGGCTGCGATAATCAAGGAGTCCAGAACAAGCGCTTGAATGGATCTGCCAATTATCAATCCCCCATAAATGATCCGTTTGACAAGTGGTATTTATTTTGCAGCATCATCGATAACCGAGCCGCAGCATTAAGTATTGTTATTGCTAGCCGCGGCAATTCATTTTCCTTCCGAGCGACGTAATTAATTATCGCGACTCCGATCGTCAACGCGATGCGATGCGATGCGGTGCCACGGCGCGCTTGTAAATATGGTTTCTCGCGTAGGTAAGATCCATCGATCCGCGGATCGATCGATCAAACGGAATGCACACGACGCTCGCTCGCGCCGTGTGCATGCGTGAGCGCACTTGCCCGCTTCTTTCTCGCCGCGCGCGAGGATGGCAGCTGCCTGGCCATTCGACGAGAGGGAACGGAAAAAAGCCATTTGTATTATCAGCGTAACGTAATTATCCCGGCGAGTTCCCGCAAATTGCGCGTATCGATATTCAGCATTTTTTCACTTTATCGCGTGTCCGCTTTCGAGACATAAGTGGCAATAGTTGTTGTGAGGAGCCAGTGTGTGTCCCGTGCGCGACCTTTCCTCGCGCGTACATATCAGATTACGTCTAATGAGAAAATCGAGTTAACGAGCGAGCACAAGGTAAACACGCGAGATGACGCGCGTCGAAGCTCAAAAGCATTGCATTGCAGAATAATGTTAATTCCACCGTGCAGCTGGTACCGTTGATCGACGGGGAGAAGGAGAGACGAAAGTGGCTTCCGACTTATCGATATGATCGCATCGCGATCATCGTGCCGCCGGATATTTGCGTAAATGACGTCGATAAACGCACACGGCTCAAAATTGAAAGCCAAAGAAACCCAATACGTTGACTTAACGCGAGATGATCTCGCGATGCGCGACTGCTCAAGAAATTTTGCGCCAATTTTGCCTATCATCGCGCTTAATCGCATCGCTAAGTATATCCCTGACAACCATATCTTTCATTAGCATCGTTTCCGCTGGCAATGTCTCTAAACGGAATCGCGTTACGACGTTCAAATTCACGCAATAATGTTAGCATAAATTTTAACAGGATGTAGCAACACACATATGCATATACACACACGCACATTTCGCGTAGAAACTCCATTTGCCGAGGAAGAAGCGGAATTTATCGACGAACCGACTGTCAAATAGCAGAAGGTATAATGAGCGGCCGAGCGGCAATTCTTCGGAAGAAAGCGGGGCATTCGAAGGGCTTTACCTTGAGGGCTCGGTTAAATCTGCGAGTCGGCGAACTGGAAGTCCAACCGAGCGAGCTGGCTGGCCGCATGCGTGACTCTCGCGCCTAAAGAAAAACGATGCGCCAACATGTGCGAGGACTGACACAAATGAGGCTGCGAACATATGGTTGATTCATATGCATATCATTATAGATCGTAGATCTCTGAGCTTCGCAGAAGCTCACGTGAAGCGGACGTGAATCCAAACTCGCCCGCGGTTTACTCGCGGAGTCTCGATGACGAGGGCGATCATTAGATCGCGTACGGAATCTCGAATCATCCGGCGCGCCATTATATAACTATATATGCATATAATACGAACGGCTGTTTCTGTCTGACGTGCGCCGCGTGTAGGTCTAGTACCACAAAATATTTCTCCAAGTATAGAATAATTCGTTTCTCAGAGAAGAGCTAAGAAGAGAATAATACGGAATAATAGCGATAATCGCGTTATTGATCCACACAAAACCTTCGATCTCCGTTAACTACGGACAAGAAAACTTGGCAGAAAATCGAAAATGGAGTTAAACTGCGCGGCTCGCGTGCATTTGATTACCCCCTCGAGCTTCGAGTCAGGTGGTTGTCTACTCGAGCCTTTAAAAACTCGGGATTCAAAAGCCGAAGGGAGCCAGGGTACGCAGTACAGTCGATTGCCTTCGGGGCCATCGTCTTCTGGCCCTGAAACAGAAGATTTGTCCCGAGAAGCTTCTCTTAAGATTTTCTGTAAATGTCTCTGTTCAAGGACGACAGTACCGCGATCGACCGGTCAAATGCTGCTATCTTTACGCATTGCTGAACTGCTATTTGAAGCAACTGATTTTTCCGCCTACAGACAAGACCGTCAAACTACTTACGATTCATCCGTTCGCCAAAGTATGACACGGGAAAAGTTATTCCGCGTAAAACTGTGGTCTGTCGAGGCGCAATGATTTATGAATAATTGGCTTTCAGAATAATTGTCATCATCAGCACGCGGCACAATTATCCGATAATAATAGATTGTCGACTGCAATTATTTCCCGGTATTATTATTGTCCTTGCACTCCTTCGCGGCATTCCATTTGACTATAAGCAGCAGCACTTGCGCTGCATTCAGTACAGCTAAATGCACGAACGGAAGCGATAAATGGAGACTGTTATTCACGCATCTCGCGGTCCTTCCTTAGTCGCTACGGCAATTCGGTTTGCCAGTTCTCTTACCGCCTCCGGAATATTATAGTAACTGATTTTATCATTCAGGTTTTGCCAGACATCATTTCTCAGGCTATCCGCGAGTACTACACAATGTACATACATATCGTAACAGAACGAACTGCATCGACAAAGTCCTCCGCGAGGAGGAGGTCCTCGTTCCGGTGGAGCGGCTCGGCGGACAATCCTCCGCTTTCTTTCTTTCTCTTTGTCTCTCTCTTTCTCTTTCGGTCGGAAGGTCCCGGCATACGATGATGGATGCGCGTTAGCGCGGGAGTGCGCGAAGACAAAGATCCTACGGACTCCCTCCCGGCGTGCGCAACGTGCATTAGTTCGCGTCGCTCCCGCTGTGCGCAAATTAGAGCCGAGAGTGCAGCAGCGCGCACTGCCGTGCGCTTCTCGCGGCGCGGAACGAAGGGATTCCGGTGGAGAATGGCTCCGCGAACGCGAGAGAACGGACAGGAAAGAGCGAAAAAGACAGAGAAAGAAAGAGAGAGAGAGGGAAAGCAAAACGAGCCCAGCGAGGGGGAAGAAGCGGTGGTGAGGACGGGAGTGAGTGAAGAAGGTGGTACGGAGGCGAACCCGCGATGAACGACCGCAATCAACGCAACACCGCCCCGCGAAAATTGCCTGGAATACACCCGGAATATATTATCCACACGGGTGTTCCGGCGCGGCGTCCTCCTCGTTGGGTCAAGGGTCGCGTACTCCGGAACGGACAGGGCCCTGAAGGGAGAGAAGCGTGCCCGTGAGGAGCCGCACGATCAGCCGCGCGGCGTCGCGGTGCATCACGCGCGAGGAGGACTCGCGAATCGCGGTTGCATCCAGCGAGACCACCCCGGATTGTTCCTGCAATCTTTCCACTCGTCGCCCGTCCAATTATGCGATTGGATCTGTTCATCTTCTTGCACGACATAATAAACACGTTGTCTGTAGCGGCATCGCAAATCACGCCGTTTAATATGAAGAGTCGTAACGTCATTGATCAGCTGCTAATTTGAATCGGAATTATTCGATTGAATTGAATTAAAGTATCGTGAATACAGCTTGCTATGTTTCAAAGATAGCAAGCAATTATCGACAATGACGATTGGAACATTTGTTTATGTGAATGCGACGGAATTTTAATCAAATACTGTTTGTTGTATTTTTATAATGAATGTGTTTTCTTAACAGGTTGTATTGCAGTTGTCTCCATTTTTATTCCGATAATATTAAAATATATTTACTATATCTATTATATTAAGATAATTAAACTCTCTTATGCTCAAATCGCGTAATAAAGCAAAAATTGGACAACCGCCTTTTACCAAACGCAGGATTTATCCCTTCAAGCACAGCAGGGATTTGAATAAAATTGCAATATATCGAACACCTCGAGACGAATTAGATTCGTCTCGTGCACGAGCAACGTCGTGCAATGCTACATTCGTGCAATATAAATTCTCAATGCGCGATGCGGCTTCCTACGGGTGATCCTCGGTTGCTCTTTTTAAAGTAATCCTCGATATTGGTTTTGACGGTGCCCACGAGATAGGGGCGCGTAAATCATTGCGCCACCGTAGCAGCAGGCCTCGTACCGGCCGGTGCCCCAAGGTGAATACGGGGAGCGTGCGGAAATCGGTATCACCGAGAAACGTCAGCTCATTATCGTGACGTATGGCTGCTGCAGCTCGATGCAGCCGTCGCCACGCAGCACGCTGCGGCCGACTACGTAAAATTTCAAGCAATCGTCCTCCGGAGGCGAGTTCGCGCAGTTCCAGCGGAATCGTTTCTAGGCTCGACAATAATATCGAGTACCTCGGAT
Source organism: Ooceraea biroi (assembly GCF_003672135.1). Classification (NCBI taxonomy): domain Eukaryota; kingdom Metazoa; phylum Arthropoda; class Insecta; order Hymenoptera; family Formicidae; genus Ooceraea; species Ooceraea biroi. The sequence continues at coordinate 10,003,040 of NC_039506.1, forward strand.
ACGAGGAGTTCGATACGTTCCACGGTGATTCGCGGCAGCCGATAGCGTACCTCCCGCGAAACCCGTATGGAAATCCGCCAAGCTCGCTCCAAGACCGCGCCCTCCCGCCTCTGCATCTCCGGATAACTTTATTTAATGCGCATTCAATATCCCACACGCCGCCGCCGGCCCGCCAACGATGCTGCCTCATTGCGATTAAGTGGCTATTACGTGTAGTGCATGCCGCAACTTTTTTCCACGAGACAAATCGCGAAAAAATCGTATATCGCGCGCGACGGTATGCGCCGATAGCTCTAGAGTTCAATACGGGGTGGAAATGCAGGGTAGGAAGTCTCTCGGACGCGGCCGCTGATAAGTCGGGACTCAAGGGCCTCATACGCGTTACAATTTACGGCACGATAAGTTGTGCAACAGGTTGCATTGCAAAAATATTATATAATGGCTTGCGGAAACAATCGCGGCGATTTATCGTGCCGTCCATCAGCCGCTAACGCAACGATTCACCGCGTGTATTTTTCCCTCTGGTTGCAGGTACCACCATATTATTCATCGGAGCACAAACTTGCGTACAGCGATTCGTCTTTTCATTCACTTTGCGCGTATATTATGCTGAGCGTGCTACACATGTTACAAATTGTCTCTTCTATATCTGAGCACGAGATATATCATATACCCAAAATGAATAATTTCGTAATAGTTCAATCATCTGTTTTAAACTGTATCGAGGCCATTGAACCCTACAACTGTTATGTATAACAATATAGTTTCCGATAACGATATAATTTCACGTTGCATTACCGCGATATCTCGGGCTCAAGCTCTCGTAACCGCCTACGTCGTCAAATTAATGTACGCGTATGACAAGGGGCGAGCAAAAAACGATCTTTTCCTCTCTTCTACGCCAACGGATAATTACGGATAGCCGGGATAGTTAATCACGCCTGGACGGTTCTACGTCGACGGTTCCTGCGGCTGGTACCCAATTCCACCGTGAGAAACTGTCTTCGACAAAATGTTACATCGCCACAGGTACTTTAATCGACCTAGAACCTAGAGCCGGCGTAGGTGCGTAGGTGTTTAGGGTTGTTCCCGGGCCACTCTGGAAATATGCGTCCATTCGATGAGCACGACGTTCTCTCACAGGTGTGGGACGATCTCGAGTATCCGCTGGAGTTTATAGGGTACTTGAAAGGTGTCTGGAAAAGGGCGGAAGCCCGCCGCCACAAAAGGGTACTTTTTTAACGATTTCACCTGCGCCTCGTATCATCATCATGTAGCAGCTATCGTCGCTTTTCACGAGACTACGCTCATAAAAGCAAGTTTTCACTCTCCAGCGAGAGTACGTGAGACTAATTAATTAATTTTTAATAAGTCTTCGCTCGCTCGAAACGCGTGGAGCGTCGGCGTGTGCTCGCCGATGATGTATGAACCACAAAGGCAAAAACAATTCAAAGTCGATTTACATAGAATTGTCGAGGAAATTACTAATTTACCTCGTTGACGCCGTCGCTTTCTTAATCATCGACGCGCGGTGAGCAAAAGACCGGTGCACGTGCAGACGGAATTCATAAAGCTCCATCGAGGAATTTGATTAATTGATCCGCGGGTCATAGGGGTCGATACGCTCTTGAGAATCCCGCGTTCGGTTTTCGTCCCGCGTTTATGCATACGAGCCTGTCCGAGAGGCGCGCGTAACAAGACTGAAAAAAAGAAAACTTTATATGCTAATGCACGATCTCGCCGCTCGCGCGTCTACAAATGGTTGTATTAATAGCGTAAAACAGGCGGCTTAGAAACACCATCACTCTAAACGCCGAGCGTGCGCGCTAGCGCAACGGCGAGCAAAAGTCTTACGCAACGAACATACTTTTTAACTCAGGGCCGAAGCTAATCGATTTAGTTTTTGTACTTGTTGTTATTGCCTGCGTTATGACGTTGAGATATAGTCCGCGACAGAGAGAAAGAGAATTTATTATCGCCTGGAACCTGCTGCCGTCTTGAATATCATTATGCACGTGACATATCATTGTCATATGTGTGTCTATTACGTCACTTACGTGTCACGACCTTAGCGGCGTTGTAATTTAATTATTCGATAAAACAGGAAGAGAGAAAGATGATTATGCAAATCGGAAGAGTAAAAATTACGATACATATGTATCGAAATATGCAGCATGTATCTGAGGATCTCACTAATCCTTGAAATTTCTAATTTAATTTCCAAGTCCTTAAATTCTAATTAACAGCAATTAATCGTCACGTCAATACGATTTCGGGAAATCAAAGAATTATGTACCAATTGTACGATAAATGGGATAATTGCGGCGAAATATGTGCAACACAGAATGTACCCGCGTAACTTCATGGTGTATCCTGTGGCGTGAGGAGCAAGGGTGCCAGGGGAGATCCTCGTTACTAGTATCGAAAAAGAAGAAGAACGGGGGAGGAGGGGGAGGCGACGCGCGCTCGGGTAGTGCCTCCTTAACTTTATGTATACGACCTAATGGTCGATCGTTTATCACCCTAGCGCTGCACGCGAAATATAAATGCGTTTTCTATTAATTCCTCCCATCCGTTGTGCTCACCGACACACCGGCGCCTCACCATGCATTCGCATGCACGGCGCAACGATGCACCCGGGTCACGCGAGCCCGCGTGATGATAAACTGAACGGATGTTGTACCCGCGCCTATTTACTCGGGATCATTTCGCAATCGATCTTTTGTGAACGCCGTTTTGCTCTGGCTCTCTTCGTCTCGCGTCGCGACGATGGATGTGTCGGACCTTAACGCACGAGTGAACCTGCCCATTGCGCCATTAGATTTATATCTCTATCAGTAAGCGAAAAGGTCTCGCTTTCTTCATGTTTTGTTAACCTCTTGGAAGCAACTGACGTATCATGTATAGATTTAAAATCTACATTCGACACACACATATGTACATACACGCGCGCATAAGCATTCTATGAAAAGAAAGTAAAATGTAAAAATATTCACGCTACACAGATACATTTTCCACTAAAGCACCTCTGTAACAGAAAAGTTGAATTGCAACATCTTTTGTAATCAAGGCATTGTTATTCATGCGTTTCTATTTACAAATTTACTCACGCATGAGGCAGCGCCGTTACTTCGCGAGGTATGTCTCGTTTACTTCATTAAAACCAAACGCGATAATCGCGCGGCGTGCAACTTTATCCCGCGCTCCTTATCCCGACACTTTATCATCGCGTTGCGAAGAACGGCGAGCGCAGCAAAGCCCGATTAATTCACGGGCCGTGCGCGAACGGAGCGGTGGAGAAGGAGGCAAGTTCCTAAGTCATTAACGTCGGGACCATCGATGGGACTAATTAGCCCCGCGCCGCCGCACTTTGGAAGCGCGCACGGAATGGTAGCAGCTGTTTTCGTCGGGAGCAGGTGAATCTCGCTACCGTTCACCACGGCGCCGCAAGTCGACGGGTTCTCGGCGACGTCGACCTAATCACCATCGCGCCCCTAATGACGTCCAACCCCTTCACCGCGCGGTCGCGTTCCTTCGAAATTCGCTTAATTGGCTGCGCTGCCCGGTTATTTATTGCGCCCCGCTGTCTTTTAACGCCGTAATGGCTTGTTGACGGGACTGTTTAGACCTTTTAAGTCAGCGTACGAAGGATTTACCGAAACGAGACAACCGCTGAAAGTCGAAAGCGTTCGTTGTGAACGCCGAGGTGGCGCTATTATGAACGCGGCTTGTACATCATCTGCGTTTAAGATACGTTCAATTATATCTTTTTGATAAAAAAAAGAATATTCCTCGTTGAAGAGAGACGTAACAAGTAACAAATTCATATATTCTAATACATCTCAAAGATATTTTTTATTACAAAATTTTTATTATGCTCTTTTACTAGATTTATTCTATCTTTTAATCTGATTTATTTGCTGTCATTGCAATTAATTAACTGATCAGTTACTCGGTAAACATAAACGATATATAAAAACTCGATCTAAATAAGCCTTTAGATAAGTATATCTTATACTCATTCCGTTGTATCTCACTCTCTCTTTCTTTCTCTATGATGATGCGGAGACAAACGTACAAAGCGGATACACATGGCACTGTGTAAACTCACGTCGGCATCTCGTTATCAGCTTATTGACAATCGCGCGACGATACCAGAATCCGCCTTCTACAAGGTGGCGAGCGCACAGGGGACACGAATGGAAGAATCGAAGGGAGAGAGAGCGCTCGGCTTAAGGAGGGTAGATCAAAGGATGCCGGCAATAATTATAAAAATACACCCGTTGATGCCGCACCGTCTTGCCGGGTGATCCCCGAAAGGGCTCCTTAAGACTGTCGTCGCTGTATCGCCACCGGATGTTATCGCTTCCTGCTCCTCGCCCCCGTCACCCCCTGCTGTAGGTAGTACAATTATTTACTCGCCACGCGGTATCGTCTCGTAATCTATAAACACGCTGTACCTCCACCGCGAGCTACCTACGGCTACCTTCTCCATCTTCCATGTCGCCCAGTTCTCCATCTTGTGCTTTGATCAGTTCACCGCGTACATACCGCGTACATACATCGGGCAGCATAAGTAGGGAGGAGGGATGATTAGGAGAGGGCTTGAACATGGATTTTTAATTTTAATAACGCTTACAACACATTAATTTAATGGGCATAAAGTATTTCTTTACTTATAATAAATTTATATAGATACACTTGAGGGTGTGTCGTGTCTGTGTGTATTTATGTAGCAGAACGGATAGATGCGCGAGAGAGGCATAACGCGAATATAAAATTCGTTAATTTATTAAGATTTTGGACTTTTATTAATAATAAACTTGTACCACTTGCGCTTTGAGCGGGAGAACGTAAGAAAGGAAGCAGAAATGCATGCTCAACTGGTTACGTCATGGGATCGCAATTATTATTATTGATTATGGTAATTATCCTATTTTTCATTGTGGCAGAGCGGGCTAATAAAGAATAGTGAAAAGATTCTTGATCATAATCGTTCTACAAGAACGAATAAATAAATGTTTACATAAATCCTTCTGGATAATGGATTAATAGAATTCCTGGCCATTCAGAGATTCAGGCCATTGTGAACGGTCAGTCAAAAGGTTAGCATTGATTCAGAAACATTAAAGGAACGTCGCTGAACAGCTGGCTGATAGACGAACATACCGATAATGTCTTACGGAAACGCGCTATTATCTCGATCCCATTCCGGTACAGCATCCGCGTGAAACTCACTGTGCGACGATTCGACCGATTCGCCAGATCTTAAGATCTGGATTAAAATTCTTGAAATTATCGTCTTTACAAAGCGGCTTCGGGTACCGACATGCGCGCGTACCACGTCGCATTCTCGTTGCTCGCCGACTCCGCGACATAAATTAACATTATCAGCGGTGAGATAGTAGCGAGTCTCCGTTTCCATCGCGGCGATCGCGGGCGAGTTGCTGCCTGGCAGAATTGTTATAGATCTATTAGATCGCCCGACTGGGATAAGGAAATGCCGCTCTGCGAAAAATCCGCGCTTTGATCATACGCGCTCCTACTAAACGCTGTTCACGAATTACGAACGCTTCGTTAACTCGCGCGCACGCGGTCGCGCCGAGCATTTCCCTTGGGATATTCTTGCGAGAGGAGCGGTTTTATCGTAACCGTTTTTGCGAGCCGCGCAATAAACCCCGGGATCCATAATCGTAAAACTTTTCCCTCGTGCGAATTTGCCGTGATCAATGGTTCAGTTCTGAGTTACGCGTCGAACAACAGCACAATTATACGTTGAAACAAGTATGAAACGAAAATGTTGCGCGAGAATTTAAACGATAGAATTCTTCTAACTGCGAAATGACATCTGTCACGTGCGATCCTTTCCCAGATACTTTATTGCTAAATTTTTGGAAGAACAATTGATTCTTGCATTGCATAAAAAAGAGATTACTGCTCACTGCGAAATGCTAAAGTGCAATGATATCAATTTTCCAGAGATCAAAGAATTGCCGCGATAAATTCTAAGTAAGAATGGTTTCGACACCGTAGATGCGATCGTTCAGTTTACGAGGTAACATAGTTACAGTACCGGAAACCGCACCCGATGCTACGGGCTATCGTCAAAAAGCCAACCATGCGGCAAGTAGGTACCGAAAGCTCGAACCACTGCACGGACAATGTGGAACTTTTCCCCTGCAGGTCCCAGGATCGTGACGTTCATCTTATTGTGTTTGTTGGCGCGCCGGCTCGCGAAGAATTTCGCCCGGAAGCGACAGGTCTGCGCGAGACCCCGCACAACTGTTTCGGCTCTAACGGATATCGTGAGAGATCGTGGGCGGAGATTGTTGTGATCGCGGCGAGATCTCGCTCGGACAGTAACAACGTCGGAGAACCAGGAAGCGGATCCCTAAAGCGACAATGTAATGAGGAGCGATGCGAAAACAAGGGAGCGGGGAAAAGGATCCTAGCATGAAATATGCTCTGGATGTTGCCGGTGAAGATTGTGGCGGAACGGCTAGATTGGCGCGCGGCATCTACCGTATTCCATTTCGTATAAATACGCCTTCCCGCGCCCGCGCCCTATCGCGATCCTATTGCGGGAGATAAAATCTACGGGCGAGATACCGGAGATCGACATCGAGAAAGCGAATGGGTAATAAGCGGGTATTCGAATAGGTTGTCCGAAATACAAAGCGGCCGATGTCTAAGCGTAATTTCCGTAACGGCGCTCAAAACTCCTGACGGCCGAAGACTCCCGGAGGCGGAAGCGTAGAATCCGGTTCTCACACAGAAGCGGATCTGCGTGATGACCGAACGAAAGTTTAGAATTACTAACTGTTCAGAAAATTAATGATTTTCAGAAATAACAAATGCAAACAAATTTTTATTTAAGAGAAAACAGCTCCTCATACAATTTATGAAAAATCGCCATAATATGCGATATTTCAAAGATTCTCTTTGAAAAGATCCTTTTCTTCTTCATGATCCTTGATCACTTGGACCAAGGGTAACCGTGAACGACGACTGCTTGCAACCACTCGTTCGTTCTCGCGAGAAAACGCGGACACCGTCCGTATCTCTCCGCTTTATTACAGGATACATCTGTTTCTGCCCCGATGATGGTGGTAGCGTGTAATCACGCGCGTAATTCGAAAGCAGAGCGAGGGAAATTGCCGATTAGCCCGGCGCGTTTCTTAATCGCGCCGGGCATTATGCCTGAAATGCAATCGACAGTCGTCGCAGTCGTTCTTACCGTAGCCGCCCAGAGGTAAATGAGAAAAACCAGGCCAACTAATCTTCGTGCGTATAATGAAACGCGATAAAAATCGCTTTCGGCATGTGAAAGTAATCGGGAACTCATTTTTGACATGACGAGTAGGAACTTTTGAATAGTTTGTTAGATATCGATATTGTGACGTAGATATCGATATCGTGGCATAGTTGAACCAGAATAGCCTGTCATCTAGTTTGATTGCTGACCAATGGAAATAACTAAATTTGCATTTCTCTCTGTCTGTTACGCAAAATATAATTAAATATAATTAATAAATTAAATTATAATAAAAATATAATTAATTATTCAAATTTAATGTACATACCCATACTTAATTATATTTATGTCGTTGCTAATTTTATCAATCTTGTCACATTCGTTATTATTAATATATTTTCAAGGTAAAGCAAGCATATTTTCTGAATTACGAGCGCGCGTACGGAAATTAAATTAATATTTAATTAATTTATAAATACAAAGACTTCAATTTTGTGGAAGTTTTAATTAATTAATTAATTAATTTGATAACATTTTTGAGAGGTCACTTATTGATGCATCTGTTCTACTTGCGATAGTACGACTTGAGCAAGATATCATACGTTGCAAGAAGGCGTGCATAACGCGTCTCCAGCAATCTCGCATCCATTATTCCGCACAATGCGCTTTATGCGTCATAATCGTGGATTACCGCACGCACGCGCACGCATCGCAGCTTAAACCCGCGCTTGACGAACGCGGATCTTTGCGGAGGCGCGAACTCCCAAGTGCTCTCGTAGAGGCAACGGGGATTGCTCTGCAGAAAACGCAACATAACTTGTCGCCGCGGGACGAAAACACCGTGATTCTACTACTCGCAATGCGCCAAGATATATAACGGGTGGTGTCTTGAATAATGCTGCCTGCCGACTTGGTGAGCGATTGTCGTGCGTCTTCCCTCCGTGGTAGCATCCTTCGCGGGCACGACAGTCACGCGTGTTGCGTTGATACGTGTTAGGCTTAGGTTCCGTAAACTGCACTAAATCACCGTGAAGACAACTCTGTTTGTCACCGCTCAAAATTCTCGCGGATTTCAAGCATCAACATGATCACTTTTCGTGAATTTTTCACGGAATAACCGAAAACTAGTTACTTTATGCAAGTTTGTAATTGTTAAAGGAGTTGTTAAAGAATTGATAGGGTTACTTAAAATTTTAAAAAAGGAACAGCCATAAATTATATCAAACAATTTTTGGGTTTTGATTCCTTCATCATTTATTGTCATTACATATAATAAATAATATTGCGACACTGTTACAAAAAATATATTTCATGATTAACAGTTCTCCACTTAATATCACGAACGAGACTTGCCATTCTTTTTATAATGCTGAGGATTTATGACGCTCGGTTCGCATAAATCGAACATGGATTCGATTCTGGAAGTAAGAAGAGAGGATTTTCCAAACAGGATGCCAGGCGCTAATAACTCATATTCAGCGACACATTGCGAATTCTAAACCTATTATTATTCCCTGTTGCAATATCGTACAGGTGTGGAGAATGTTTCGACCGGAAAGAAAAGTCTTGCGTACACGTCACTATTTATAAAAACTAATGGCGGTTAAACACTATAACTCATGAACTCATTATATCTAATAGCCGCCAGCATATTTATGTCGAACAACTTGTACCGCTTCTCGAGTATACACCGTACGCGAATTATGTACAAACTGGAATTACTCTGCCGGGGTGCGAGTGTTAATCAAATTAGACAACAGAAACTCCAATTAACGACAAAACATGACCAAGAAAGAGATGATGATATTCCTTCTTCCCTTTTTAAATTGATCTCTAGTTTTTCTCATTGTCAGTCCTCTTTTTTTCTCGGTTTCTTTTCAATGCAAAGTTGCTCAACAGAAATGCGATAATGACGTTGCGACAACAGGCTCATTAGGCGTTCTACGAATTTTACGAATCGGAAACGCTCTGAATTTCGGTCAGCCGTTCCTGTGCGTTTTGCAGCTCGCCGGAAACGCGACGTTTAATCCGCTCGCGTAGCGTGAAGAGAGATTCCCGGAGCAGACAGAGCCATTCGAGCGTGAACGACGAGAACAGGCCATCCCCCTCGGCATGCATTAGAGGTGTCCATTGAGTCGTCTAATTTTATACGTTGTAAATCTCCTCCCACCCGACGACGCGTCGCGTGCACGAGAACCCGTGTTTATGTATATCAGGGATGCCTACACACGCGCGGAAATCGCATCATGCCGCACCGTGCCACGCCACGCCACGCCACGCCATGCCACACGGTGCACATACCGTTGTCTGCATTATTGCGCCAGCGAAGCGTACCATGGATGCCCGCGATAAATTATTTCGCTCTGTCTGGACAGTTTCCCTATCAGAGAGTTTGTCACACGACAGTCGAGAGAAAAGTCATCGGTCGGTGCACTGCGACGAGCGTACAAATCGCAGCCGTTCGAATGCTGAAGTGAAACACTTGTCATTTGTCGTCGTCTCACCGAAGTCGTCAAACTTGCGCGCGGGTTACGTAAAACCGTCTTAACATCCGGGTGTCTACACACGGGGATGATGTATAGTCGTTATGTCGATAGCGCGCGAAGAGTTGCACCAGTAATCGATCATTGTCGCGGGAATATGGAATAATTCGACGTTGTCCACTAATGCGATCGTTACGAATATTAGCGCTGCGCGAAGTAGCCAAGGTTCGCCAAGATAGCGACTTAAATAAGAAATCGTGAAAGGAGAGAGGAAAAGAGAGAGAGGGAAGAGCAGGAAAAACAGTAATCTGAAGTTTCTCGTTGATGAGAACGAAGCTTACGAGTCACACATTCTGCCGCGTGCTAATTAGATTTTCTCCGAGCAGAGCAGAGGTTTGATCCAACCACGGAAGTCGTGAGGGACGAATGAAATTATCATGGCCATCTCTCATTTCGTCCGATTGTTACGTCAGCCGTTATTCGTATCAACCGTTGAAACATCGTCCGAGTTCATAGGGCAACGGCGTTGCGACCCAGGAAAGAGAAGAAGGAAATTCTAATAACATTTGGAGAGGAAGATAAGAGTTTAATTATTCACGCAAAGCGGGGTTCCGCGGGCCGCGGCGGAGGGTCCGTTGGGCCCCGCGTGCACGTGCGCGTGCACACGCTCGGATTTACGCGATGTCCGTGTGTGGTACCGGTACGTAGGTTACGTATATACGTTATATCTACCTATCGTGAGCGCGATAAATCTCGCGGAGTCAGGTGGACGATGGTCATCAGCTAGTCGCCGCGTGTAAGAGGCCCGGCTCTCCTCACCGAGGAGGCCCGTTGCCTAGGTTTAAGCCCGTTCTCATAATGCCGGACGGCCTAGCGACGACCCACGACCCTGCTGGCCACAACTTACCGCGCGGTACACCCGCAATATGCTTTCTGCTACGATCCCCCACGATACTCCTGACCCGGCGGACCAGGCCGGAATACGCAATTTCACGCCGTGGAATGCGATGCGGAAGGACCTCGAATGCAGGAAGTGCCGCATCGATCGCGACATTGCTCGCGCTGATATGTCACGCGGTCCCTTGATCAAGAAGTTTGGACTTCTTGGAAACGTGGAGATTACGAAATGAAAGTGGTGCTGTGTGTAATTAAAAGTTATTCATCTTATCCATATCAGTACCATATACTATTCTGTTGAGAAAAATAGAATTTTGAAGATAATCGTAATAAGAAAATATCAGACATACTTTGCAAATTAGTCTCCTTAGTAGTTACCTACGAAGTGAGAATCGAGAATAATTAAACCTAAGTTTCTTTAAAAACGGTTTGTAATAAACTCTGAATATTTTCAAATTCTTAAGAGAGCTACGGAAAATAATTCCATCGAGGTCAACTGCTCCCAGAGTGCACAGAGGTTTAGCGAATTTAGCAGACCGGAATACAAAGTACATACCGAGGGCTCAGACATCAACGTGATTCAACTGCGTTCGCACGATGCAATCTCCCTACAGATCATGAAAGAAACGAGAAAGAAAAGAGAAGGGGAAAGGGGAAGATCACACCATAAGAGTCCACGGGACTCTCTTGCGGTTAGAACAGCGCGAGTTAAAAGGGCTTGGCTCTCATTAATCTCGGGATCTAGTCTCGTCAAAGGGGACACTGCGAGATACGCGCGGACAAAGAGCCTCCCTTGGCGCGGTATCACCGCGCAATCTCGTCACATCGTACGATCGCGAGGCGGTGATCGCGAAACATCGAGGAGCGGGCGGGAACCCGCAGCGCGAGATAGAATCTCGACGAACGACCACACAATGTCAAACATATTAATTAATGTGCATCGTCTCGGGAGCAGTGACGTGGACCATAGGTGGTACATTTTGAAGACTAAGTGTATGACCCTTACAATATAATGATTCAAATATAATGGCGTCATAATAATATCTAATGCCGCAATGAGCGTTATGCAAATTTATGCATTTTTATTGAAGAAAAAGAGAAAAAAAGATTACTGTATAATATATTTGCATAATTTGCATCCCTGTAAATTAGGTTTTTGAATTTTCAGTTCTCTCGAACTTTGCGCGGATCTCATAAATGTTACTCAAATTACGTTTACGAGACGCGTGTGTTCGCAATCTATTAAGCGCACACATTCGCCAAAATACAGACATCACCCTTACGGGATTTAAACAATTCACGTCCCCCGTACATGCGGGCACACACACACACACATGCAGCAAAGATTCGGAGATGAGCGCAGTCAAACGGATGCGCTCGCTCGCTCGCTCGCGCGGATGTAATTGCACGCACGAATATTATCTGCCCGTTTCGTTGGAAGTAAATCGCGACTCCGTCAAATGGACCAGGTAACTTCAGGGTGCGAACGCTTACGCGCATCCTCATTACGGTTTTTACTGCGGCAGTTTCTCCGAACCATTACGTTGTTACACGGCGGTGCGAGAGAGAAAGGTAGAGAATGGAAGAGCGAGAGCTCGCGGCGCGGCGCCCGCCTCGCAAAACGCTCCTCTCGGCGAGCGAACGCCGTAAACGCGGGACAAAAATATTGATAAACCGGACGCAAGCTCGTCCGCTACACTTTGCGCACATTCTGCACACGCCTTCGAAGCGGTTTACGAGTTCGGCTGATTCGTTTGAGGAAACGGCGCGAGGCGCATCTGAACGCGCGCGGACTCTTATTTGACGATAATTTGTCGCTTAATCAAAGAAACGGACCCGATCAAGAAAGGAAAAGAGAGGAGCGCGCGAGGTATTTATTATATTTAATTCGTTCTCCAGCAAAACGCGCGCGCAATTCATCGCTAAATAAAAACGGACGAAACGCTAGAGACATTTTATGAGCGCACTTAGGCTGCACACGGAGGCGATCTTGATCCCCCATTTGCCGCCCCTCGCGTTCCTTCCTCCCCTCGGGCATCCCCGTTCGCTGTACACCTCGCGGATTCATTCTCCTAGATCCTTTAACGAAGATGACGGTGTGCTTTTGCCACAAAACGAGGATTCCGTCCGCGGGCATTAAATTAAAGGGCCTTCTCTCACCTTTCTCGCTCTTTCTTTCTCTCTCTCTCTCTCGGTTTGCCGCACTGTGCGACGTAATGCGCCATGCGGGGATCGTTTTCTTGCGTATAATATCCTGTCATTAGTCGCCAACCGAGAAGAAACAAAGCGCGCGCACGGCTTAGCGCTCGGCTTTATCGCGGCGGCGTTATCATATCCGCCGCTTCTTTCTCCTTCTCGCTCGTTTTCTTCTTGCTTCCACGTTCTTCCATCGTCCCGTCTCTCGGTTTTTCTTCGTATTTCGTCGCGTGATAGCGCGACCAGACGCGTTTTACGGCGCTTTAACGCCCCGATGCTGCCGACGGCGGTGCGTGCGCGCGCCGCTGCGGAAATCTGGAAGTACGGATGCACGGTTCCATGCACCGTGACGACGCAGATGTCGACGATTTCGCGGACGAGATGATTCCGTGCACCGTCTTCCTAAATAACCCATAACGCACGGTGGTCGTAGCGACTATTAAGAAATTTACTATTATTCACACTTGGCCCTTTAGAGCTAATCTTCCCCTCAGGCCATGATGCATTGTGAAAAACAATCTTAAACATCTTGAATCATAAACTTGAATCTTAGACCACGCTAAAAATCTGGCATATATATTTTAAGAATTTGCAAATTATTCAGCCTCGTCGATCATCGTAACGTGATCAATCTGATCAATGAATTTCGCTAAATTCGCGTTACAGATTATAATCTCTCGCAAAAGATATGCTTTCGACCGTATCGACGATAGCCGTAAAATTTCACGACGTTCATGAAACTAGCGCTGTGTCGCGCCGGTGTAATTAATTTGGCCGATCCGCCAATTGTACTCGCGTCAATCGGCCCGAAACCGGTCGATTGACTTTTCGCGCACGTCTCATTGTCAGCTAAATAGAGAAACTAATTATCGCCCCGACGCTGTCAATAATACGCATTGTCGTCATTGTTCTCCGGATCTATTATGGCGACGCGGCAGAACGCATCGCGACGAGCGAGCCTCGCCTCTCGCTCATTCAAATCAGCGAGCGAGTGGAGCGCGTTGCGTTTTGCGGCGCGTTTTTATTTCGCACGTGCATGCGTGCGCGAGAGAGGCTCGCGTGGGCGTTGCGTGATTTAAACGTCTCGGCCGCGGGCGATTTTCTCGATTGCAACTCGTTTACAAATCGCCCCCGCCATTGCGCAACCGGAGCTTATATTATTTTAATGTGCACCGCAACGTGCATATTATCAGCTCATTAATTAGAACGTTTATGCCGAGTCACGAATGTTTATCGGTTTATATCGATCCTCGCAACTCGAAACGCGGCTCTCGAAAGCGTAAGCCTGAAATACGCGAGTCGCATTCTCACAGAGGAGCGAAAGGGAGTCTGCAGAATCTCGTCATCTCTCTTGTGAAGGTATCTTGCTGGGAAATCATTATGCCTCTCTAAAATGTCCTATGTGAAAACACGGGACAGCTGCAAATATTTTTGAGGCATGCTAATGTAACTATATATCATCGTCACATTACAATATATTCTGGGATCATTCTTGAGTTTTTATCATAATTCCTACATCTCTTCTTTTCACACTTTTTTCTAACTATGAGATACTTGTTCTAAAATATTCTATGCTAAAACAGTTAATAATGAATTAATATACGTATCATGATGCAATAGCACATTTTAAGAGAATCGATTTTAATTTATTTTATAGATATTTCGTAGATTTTTTATTGTCGTATAGAGATGGAAGTCTGCAAAAAGTTCCGGGTAATCTAATCATAATCGTGAAATTCTTGAAAATGCATTCGATATTTTTACAAGAATATCGCAACATATGTTGTACACGGGAAAAACGGCTCAGTTAATCGCAACATATCCTGATGCGGGAGGGCTACGCGCCGCGCAGCCCCCGCTAGTCGACGTGCAATGAAACGTTTTAGAATAAATACAACGTACGACCACGGCGGTAACTAACCGCGCGGCTAAGCGCGCGTGAAATTATAAGTTATTGCAAATGCGCCCGTAACTCCGTGAAACACATCGTTTATGTCGCTGCTAATTATCGACTTTATGGATTCCGGCTTGCGATTATTCGCCGATTCCGAGCGATTAATAGACGTAAAGCGGAATCGCGATAACGGGCTTACCGCTTCTTTTTCAGGCTTGTTCGTTTATCATTGCGATTAGATACTATCGTTCTTCAATGAGCGTAGGAAAACTTCGATTACAAGATCGCGGCGCGAGATCTGACACGTACAGTTGAAATGCCGGGCGACATTTTAATAAATTGTTATACGCGCACGAGCGTCAAGTGCGACTATCATTTAATCACGATTAAATCTCACCGATATAGAGTGTTTACGTGATCGCCGCGATGAAATATGGGACGAGTGCCGTTATCACGCGGGAAACTTTGACATTTCCCGCGTGCGATTCGGATCCTCACCCGCGGGCTCGTGGGCGAAGCACGCGGGACCCAATGAGGAAAGGCAAACATTAAATCGCGCCGCATTACGAACAATGCTGTGCCCACACGATCTGAAATCTTCCGTCGCCCGCCCCGGGAATTCCTGGCGCGGTGCACACCAACCAACCCACCGTGTCGTGTGGCCCGCATTCCCGACGCCACCCGCGGTCTCTATAAGCCTTCGTAAATACCAGCGTGTGCACGCACCATTGTTACAGCCTTAACACCGGTGATTTGCCGCAATTAAGGTGCGAGATCCGTTCCGCTAGGCCGACGGCATTCAGTCCCGATTAAATTCAGTCTTGTAAATGTGTCCACGCGCGACGACTTACGCGCGTACCCCTCCGTCAGTTTCCGGTCGACGGGCACGCCGATTGCTAATTTATGCCGTGGTACAACGCCGGGATCGGCTAATTGTTTTTTCTATAGCGCTCCGCGGACGATCGTACGTCTTGTTGCGTGTCGACACGGCCGACTCGCGATCACCGTAGATCACTCGGGCGGCTCACGCCCCGCGATCGGGCCCGATCTATCCGACGCGTAAAAACCATTCGGCCGGACAATTTGCGTGCCGCCGCACCCCGATGACGATGGATCTCGCAGGATCCTCGCACCTGGCATTCCGGTTTCCTGCCGCGCGAGCGAGCGGTGCCGATCGCGATCGAAGATGTCGCGCGCGCGTGCGTGGGCGGCGAGCTCTCGGTCGCTTCTCGCGGTGTCATTAAGATACGGTTAATTTACGGCATTCGTAATACGAATGTAGAACATTGCTCAGATTATCAGTGGCTAAATTGTCGACCCTTCGGACTTCGCACGTCTCATTACGCAGCGGATCGCAATAAATCGCAGGACTGGCCAATCGGCGACTACTACTCTCGTAGCCTCCCCCTACGCTTTCCCCTTCGTTATAATGTAGGCGAATGATACTCTTATCTCCGTGCAAAGCTTAGTGCATTCATTCGAGACCAACTCTTGAAAATAGAGGAATAAGAAGAAACGTAAAAGTAATTCTCTTCTAGTTTTCTCCAGCATTGCGTTCATTTGTGTGGGGGGCACTCGAAGGAGTCCTCTCAAATGTACGCTAGTTGTAACGCTAATCTGCGGTCCGCACGCGATACAGCAAGCTCGCGTCTGCAAATTCAACTAGAGGAACTGGCACCGTAAGCTTTACGGCCCATTACGGTAAGCCGGAAGAGAGAAGATTTCGAAAACGCGATCGCATGACGATCAATGATTACTCAAATCCTCCCCTCGCGCCACCTCTCGCGCTCGAAGCTCCCCGTTCTCCACCTTCCTCCCGATTCTCGGTTGGCATTCTGCGGAAGGCCCGCGGCGAATTTCATACGCGATAAAATATACCGGTCGAGCATCGGGTCCAATTAATCACCGTTAATTACGAGCGCGGGGGCAGGACCGGCGAACGAGGACGATTAATGAGTAATTGATTTCGATCACGCCACTCGCCGATCGCGAAAAAGAGTCACGCCGCGGTCACCGGCGATGGCCGATCGTAAATTTTCCTTTCCACGCTGGATTCGCACGCGTTCGTGAACAAGAACCGCGTTCGCGAGAGTATCACAAGATTATGAATTGAGATCAGATGTATGTGTGAGATAAATAAATTTTTCTGCACTCGCCCAGATTTTTTCATAAATTTCAAGCAGGCCGGAAATGAGATTTGAGTCCCAGACATCAGTTTTAATATAGCAACAAATTGCATTTATATCACACTCGTACGTGTTGCGATACATTGTGTAAAGGTCGTACAGGCGAACGATATAATACTCACTTTACGGAATTTCTGATTAGCGGCTCATGAAAGTAGAAACTTATTACGCTTAAGATTAAGTTACTCGTTCAACTCGGTCGCTGCTTAACTGTGCTCTGACAAGCGTGTAATTAGCGGAACCTAACTTCTTGATCAAATCGAGCTCCGCTGGTATATCTCGCGTCCCGCGCGGTATCGATGATGCCAGCCGCGATTAGGCGTATCCGGTGCGCCTCCTGTATATCGGGCCTTCCTGTCAGATGGACTAATCTGCGGTCAACCAACTCCGAAGCTCACGCGCTCCTCCTACTACCTGCTCGATTAACGACCACTGGGCTCACCTGACTCGCCAGTAATTCAAATTCGATGGAGGGCCGTGAGGGCCCCGCGTGTGTAAATGCGCGTTGCGTTGCGTTGCGTGCCGGGCCCTCCACAAGCTCGAAAGTATAAATTCTTCGTTTTCTACTCCTCCGTCCCGCCATTCGAGCGGGCCGTCCATCTGGGCACGCTCGCCGCAAGGCGGAACGGACCACACGAACGTGCAGCGTGGCCTGGCAAATCGCCCCTAATTTCACCCTAAACTCGTGTTCGCCGATTAATTTCTTGCATTCATTCACGCGGCGTCCGATTACGGTAGACTCTAAGGTATGTAATTATCGGTGTTTTTTAAAACGACGGCGTTTACAATAAATTTCGGAAGTGCTTTGGATAATTGTGAGATTGTCGTTTAGGAAATCTGCACTCGACTTACAGTATATTTTAGCTTCAATTAAGTGTTATACGACATGTGCCGAGCGAAATGTGTCTGGATTAGTAACGCATTTGTCAAAAATAATTAAAGCTGCACGTGCTTCATCGAAATAAATTATCAACGAACATACTCGCCTCTCTCATTGACAGTACGATAATCGTGATTCTCATGCTCGAGCCGTTCATACAGTCGCTGGGATCCGCAGCGAAACGGCGAACAGGTCTTTAATTAATTAACGCCGGGCTTCATTTTGAGACGTCGGGTTCAAAACGAGGATGCGCTGATCGACGGTCGATTTCGCCGATCGATAAGCGAGCGTCGCGAACGTCGTGGAAAACGCTGAGTTGTGATTACATTGTTTGGAGCTGAATAGAGCCGTCCAGGCGCATGGGCACGCAACACCATTGTGGGCACTCGGAGAGAAGCTGCTGGTTCCGTGCTCTCTTCCCTCTCTCTCTCTCTCTTTCTCTCTCTCGCTCTTTGCGTATATGTTGGTTTATACTTTATATAAATACAAGACCAGTAACTCGACGGTTACCGGTTCCACGTACCGGAACCGGTGCTCCCTTGGATGCAGCTCTTCCCTCAGCTGCGTTCGATTAAAAGTTATGTCATTGAGTTACGACAATCGTGCGGCAACTATATAAAACGGAAATTCTACGCGGCGACGTGTGATCATTTACAGTTAGCCGCGCTAAGAAACGATGCTGCCAGTGAAAGAGTGTGATAGTATTCGGTCCGAAATCGCAGCCTCGCGTCTCTGTCATAATTACGATTTATTTTAAAATCAATTAAACGGCAATGCGCACGGGCAAAAAAAATTACCGGTTGTCAACCAGCACGTTCACGTCACGTTAACTACCTCCTCGGTAACGTCGAGTAAGGCGCATCGCTCGCTCGTACATCTCATTACAAGCGAGAAAGAGCGATCAAGAGCCGATCAAGAAAGAGCGTAACGATCGATCGGACGTCTGTCGATTAAAATGACGCTCTTGACAACCCTCCGAAATTACATAGCACGTGTGCGCACCAGTACGAAGAGATCTTTGTTTCGCATCGCGAAACCGCTTTGCCGCATCGATATCTGATCGCTGACCACGCGAAGTATTTAACAAGCGCCACATTGCAACATTCGTGAATGAATAACTCGATAAAACGAATAATTAAATGTTACGCGTACCCGCAGAGTGCAATTGAGGTATTTGCAAAAGCTGAAGTAACTCTGTTTGGCACAAGAAGCAAGCTGTTTGTTTTTCGTCGTCTTCAAAGATACATTTCAAAGATAGCGTCGAAGATATTCCGAGCCAGCGACGTAACCTCATGTTTATTTATACAGAGTCTCAAGCTCCTGACAATGTATACAAAGAAAGATCAAAACGTTCTGCCATTATAATTCCGCAATGGCGGTTATCGCGACGGGATTAATCGTAGACGCTAATATGAGGGCGATCAATGGACAAGGAGAGTAATTAAAATTCGTGATGCAATTCCGGTGAACCGAGTGGTTAACCGCTATCGACAGCGACATCGACGCGGTATCCCCATCATTAATTAGCGATGCAAATGCGACTTGCAACATTGCAACAAGCGAGATGACCGGTGCGGATAGAGCCAGCTTGCTCCTGAGAGACCACAAAAACTAAATATCCGTATCGGTATGTCTATTAAACGCGTGCACCGCAGGTGTAACGTCAAAGCTCTTCCGCCAACCCACTCGTATTTATCGCTCGTCACGCCGTTGCAAGGTTTCTTCTATACGCGCTTCGACCTTATCTCGAAGTTCATTAAAGCGGAATTAATTAAAAGACCCCAGATAAATCATTATTGATACCATTTGAAGTCCTTCCTTGAAGCCCAGAGTCTCCTTTATTACGCGAGTTGTTCGATCGCAACGTAACGTTAGCTTTCTAGCCTTCAGCAATGATACCACCTTTAAATCCGCGTTCACCGGTCAAAGTATCAATCATTGGGGACCCTCACCTGTAACCGAAAATTGCGGTTTTACGGGTACGACTTTTTCTACTTTAAATTGCGACATGATGAACGAGGAACGAATTTCACAATGGATAATTACACGACGTAAGAGCGGGCAATCACGTCGCTAACGACGACCGGGCGACCGATGTATCAAAGTGGAACAAGAACCGCGTTCCGATAGTCTCTCTTGGTCGCAGTCCTCATCGTCATCGTTATTCTCTC
Source organism: Ooceraea biroi (assembly GCF_003672135.1). Lineage (NCBI taxonomy): Eukaryota > Metazoa > Arthropoda > Insecta > Hymenoptera > Formicidae > Ooceraea > Ooceraea biroi. The sequence continues at coordinate 10,023,002 of NC_039506.1, forward strand.
GGTGCTCAAATCTTCATCCTAAAACGCTCTAAAAACGGGGCAATTTTCGCCGCACCCACGACTTCCGGTCAGATCTGCGGGTCACGAGCGATCGGTAAAAGACGCTCGTAAATTACATCGAGCTTACGCGACCCGGCATTTCCCCTCGCGCGGCCACACCGTGTACCATTATCGGTAAACACGCTATTAACGCCAGCATTGCTGGTGTCCGGGCCGGGGGTAAGAGAACCATGTACCAATCTAGACTCATAAAACTGGCCTAGTGTCCGGTAATAACGTGCGAACGCGCTATCCATCAGCCGGGACAAAACAGTTAAGCGGCAATACGGTGCTGCTCTAGAGTGGTCGCGGTAATGAACGCCGCTCGAGCGAAGCGAAATGTCGGCGAAAAGAAGTCCGCCAGAACACGCGCTAAATCTTCCGCTATGTCAGAAAGGAGCGTGATGGTAGCAGCGTAATTCGCAGTTGTGTACATCGTTGATCGACCAGTAGTCGCCCTGTTACGGTAATAGGTCTATTACTTTTGGCCCCTCTTCGTTATCGTTCGATACAAAATTACATCATCTTTGAGCCAAAATTATATCACGTGTAACCATCTTTGATTTATAAAGATGCTAAAAGCATCACGAAAATAATGTTCATGTTTATTCCTGGATGATGATGCAACAGTAATTATTTATACAGATTCAAACACGCAATTCTTGACAATCTTCCGAAATTTGAGCGATCGTTGCCATCAGAAAATTGTTTTTAAGAGGAACATTCCGAGAAAATTTTGAAAAGTATCCTTTCGGAAGAGGATGAAACAAGTGTCGAGGTTGAAATTGATTAGGCGCGTCTCAGTGTACATCACATAAAGGAAGTACCGTCACGCATAATGTAAGACAGATTAGAAGAGCGCTAGTGGATGATGAGGCATACTTGCCGGCTGGTTAAGTGCAGGAGCCGTATTGCGATCGGTTGTTAATAACACTGGCTTATAATCGAATGCTGAGATCGCCACCTGCTGTTTTTCGTATCGTCGGCACTGTCTAATTCGAGTGCCCACTAGTTTACGGTTGGTTATCATCGGCGCGGATCGCACGAATTAAAATCTCTCTCATTCGGTCCGGCTAATATTAGCCATGAAGGCGACGGCGCAATTAAATTTCTCGGGTGTGGATCGAGCTAAGTGCGTTCACACAAATTAGGACGATAATCTCGGACGTATTTTTCCCTTTTCTCTAGGCCTTTCAGCGACAACACTTTTCTTTTCTCTTGCCTTCGCGAGCAAGCATAGAATGCCGTAATCTTTTACGCAGATGACCGCGAAAAATCTTTTCTTTTTTTAAATCAAAATTATCTTATTTAAGAATGAAGATTGTTAACTTCTGCCCGCTCTTTAAAGTTAATTCAAAGATTTAGAGCAAGAAACTGTACAAAAAAGTTGACTTATTTCCGACTTCCAGGATGAGATGAGATCACTTGCTTTTGACTTTGTCCTCTTTTTGTTAATCGAGCGTTAGTAAGTGCTCATAAGGCGCGACGTTGCGTGTACACTCGCACACGTTTCTTGTGTACTGACGTTTGTTACGGTGTAAGTTAAGTTAGAGGTATCCGCGGGCGTAGCCTCTGGCCTACCTCCTAATCTAACTCCAGACAGTCCACACTCTGCCGCCAGTGCTAACATAAATCCACCTTAATGGTATCACGCGTAATGCCGAGGTGACGCTATCTCGGTCGGTTGGTGCACGTGAGAACCCACTGACACCTCGGCATCCGGTGGTTTCGCGCACGGGCAATCGTATGCGGAGAGATGGTATCGCCGAGATTTTCTCCTTGGACACTTCTTTTCTGTCCGTCCCTCGCGTCATTTAGGCGAATACATGCGCCGACAAGCGTTTCATGCCGCTTGACAACGGTTATGTCTGTCAGTGACCGCGAATACTTTTTATACCTGTACAATCTCGTTATCCGCTCGCGACATGAAAAGATTACTTGAAATACGTCAACATGAGCTACTTTTTTATATGACGTAATTAAAGAATTTCATCATTTATATAATTTTCTAATTTTCATAATATGTTATTGATTAATAAGAAAATATTTTATTTCGGAGTTAGTCTATTTGTTCAATATCATTATTCCGTTCAGATTTATTTAAATTTGCGTAAACTTCTTCACGTAAACTGAGGTACAGATCAAAGCAGCGACTTCAGATTTGATGATATGCTTTCTGAGATGTAAAATATAAAAATTGCGGATGGACCACCAAAGAGTATTTTGTTGAACAGCAGAACAGCAAACGGTTCTCCAGCTATAGAGAGAGTCTTAGGTTAGAAAGAGTCACCGTTAGAATCGCATTAATATTGCTTGATAGATCCCCGGTAGTGGTGTCGCGTCGACCTCCGGGGGAGTCCTGTCGGAGAATAGGGAGCAGTTAGATCGTGGCATTGTGACTGATCTGCGGGACGTCCAAACGGTACCGGGAATCGGCAGATATCTTTTTCTCCCGCGGTCTCTCACCGGAGTCCGGTAAATACCACTAATCACTTCTCGATCCTTTCTAACCCGCCTTAACCCCGTCGCCGCAAGAGTTATAGCAGTCGGTTTTATTTTCAAAAATAGTCAGTAGAGAGAGACGAAACGAATGGATCAAATAACGAACAAGAATGCTTGCAGTGATACAATAGCGTATAATTGATCGGTGTAAATGAAACATACAAAATTTGCAAAAAAGTCGAAGACTATAAAACGAGACTCATTATCGACGTACATTTCGGACCGCCACTGTAATTTATCGCCAATATAAGACAGAATGTAGATTCTTAAGAGTTATCCCCGCGTCACTGGTCGGTAACCACCGCATCGGATTGATCCACAAATTAATTCTTCGCAGTCACAGATATATAAAGAAATATAGAATTTACTTTTCCGATTCCGAACTAAATCTTGCAAGCTGAATTGCGAACGATAAATATCTTTCTCGAATTTCTATTAAATTTCTCGAAATAATTTCAAGATAAAATTTTAATCAGAACTCTGTGCGTAGATTATTACGCGACTGCAAAGAATTAAAGCCGTAATACTCATTCGTGGGTAGAGGTTCACGATTGATCACGATCTTGATCGTCGATCATTTCCTTGTCGCTGCTAGTCGATCGGCTGCGCGTCTGACTTCGCTCTCGACTGCGACTCTGGTGTCTGGATGGGGTCTGGTTGTTGATGCCCTTGTACAAGTAAGTCATGTCCTTCTCCACCGGAAGGTTCTCCATCGGAGCCTTTTTCAGGGTATCCTCCGTGCGGTTCTTGCACCTGCATCTGGCTGCGAGAGACCTGCTTGGAGGAGGAGACCTTTTAGGTGGAGACCTGCCTCTTCTTCGGCTCCTTCTCCTTCCCCTCCTCCTTCCTCTCCTCCCTGCTCTGCCCCTTGCCCTACGCCCTCTGCGAACTCTGCGACCTCGCCTTCGCGATACTCCACGGCTACGTCGTCGCCTTCTTCGCCTTCTTCTTCGCCTTCTACCTTGCTCCAAGGGAGCCACGATGTGCGCTTTGTACAGCATGTCGGGATCTATACTCAGGCTGTAATAACCACGGTCCTTCTTTAGGATACCATAGTCCAAGCCACGTTTCAAGGCAGTATATATCTGTAAAAAGGCATTATATATAATAGAATTAGAAAAATTACCGATAAACATATGTTATGGAATATTTAGCAGAGTAAAATACATTACACGCCGTATTTATATCGATTTTTCAATGATTTAGGCATTACTTGACGCAAACCACTCCATCATAATAATTTTATAACAAATGCAGTGTGAATAGAAAATTAATATTACAATAGCAAGAACAGGAAGAAATACAAAAAACGAAACTGTATCACTGTAGATTATGGTAGATGAATTAAAATGAGTACCTGTTTTTGTACGTTAGCATCCGACCCGCCAGCGTACTGCGACTTAATGTAACTCATGATTTCCTTCGACGTGGAGCCCCGGATCTCCCGCAGATTGCGAATCGCGGAGGTCACGAGAGCCGACATCTTTGGCTTCGTCATACTTCAAACTTCCTTGTCTCCTCTCTTCCTTAAAGATGTTCCGAGATAGCAATATCGCTGTGCGTCGTCTCATAAGCGGTCCTCGATTGCCAGGACTTTGGTGATGAAGTAAGAAATAAACTCGCTGCGAAGCGTGGAGATCGATAAAGTCAAACGGTCATGGAGAAGTTGCCGCCGAGCCGCTTATCATCTGGCGCGATGATCCGTGATAATTTGAACAATTCCGACTGCGGTGCGATGGTTGCCTCGCGATTTCCCGAAATGTGTGACGACGTTAAAATAACTTGGACTCGATGAATGTGCACACTTGAAAACGGTACATATGAGCCGGCGTGCTCAAATAATCACCAAGAAGATTTAACAACCGATAGAAATCGGTCGCATCGATATGCCGAATATAATTTTGAGGAGAAAGGACGGAACGTGTTGCTCGTCGATGGCGTGTTCGGAGATAACTGAGCTGTTGTTATTAATATGCTATTTTGTCAAATCACGTTACTATGAAGAAGCTACGCGCTCTCGATCCGGATCGCTCGAAATATGAAAATCTCCAAGTAATATCGGGTGACAATACCGAAATCATGTCATTGCATTTTAATTATATCTATCGATTCGTTACACGTAAAAGAAAATATTTGCGATTTTTTGGGTCGAATAAAATTGTCTTTTTATAGTAATGTGCAATTTCATCAAATTTTATGTTCTTTTGTTGACTTTACTTCAGTCTTCGATTAAATCTCTAACTGTTTCAGTAGTTTCTTTACTTTATTCATTTTAATAATGAAGATAAATCAAGATATATCAAGAAATAAAAAGATAATTACTCAAATTAATAAGTTAGTATCGCCAGGATGAATCAATGAAAGTATTCCTTTTTTCCTTTCGACCGAACTGGCAAAATTATTATATCACACAACGTTTCGACCAAGCTTCTGGTCCTTTTCAAGTGTACATGTCAATTTAACAAGTCATTTACTGTAAAAAGAGAATTATTGCTATAAATGGATTTTAACCTCAATAAAGTCACTCTATATCTCCCTCTCAAACAAAATATGATTATTCGAAAAGCTATCTTTACATTTAATCGATACGGGAGGAAAATTTACTGCACCAATTTCCATGCAATTCAGTCATATCAATATCGCAGAATTGATAATAATATTTGCACATCAGAAAAGGGTTTCGTGCAGATTGAAACCCATTTACACGATTCGACGATAATACAAGAACATAACGACGACAATAACAGGAGATAAAAAGGCACGCGTAATAAGTTACGCGACTGTCGACGTTGGTCATTGAATAGCCTCATTTCTTGCTCTTCATCGCTCATTTTATATTCCTGAGCGCGCGGTATCCTTTTTTATGTTTCCCCGCATAATGTGCTCCGTCGCCGCATGTGCAATGTGATATAGGTAATACATAAGGAGCACCGCCGGCCGAGTAAATATCGCGCCACGTAACCTAACGTGCCGCTCCCATTGAAATCGTCTTAATTAATACGCTCATTTTAATGCTCATAATAACCGGCATGCATAATCAAGACCGCAGAAGAAACACGCGACTCGCAACACCGATCGAAGATGTGTCGATCGATCGTCCGCACGCGACTTCGATTAATTTCCAGTTATAATCTCTACTGAATCTCCCTGCAGTAAATTTATCATCGCAACGAACGTAAATATCGGGTAATATTAATGACAACAAAACGTTCGTGTCGCTGGAGATGAGACGACGCGAACGGTGGTCTCGCGCGGCTTCTATTGCAAATGCAAGTACGCAAATCGGAGCGCAATGTGAATTTCACAGTCGCAACAGTGCGCAGCGATACTCTGCATGAACCTAACGGCGGGTCGGGGTTGCCTTTCGCTTCTCGGCGAAATCTCTCGTCCAAATCCGGGCTTTGCGCATAAAATCGCGCGTAACGCCGTTTGCGTTAACGCAAACGCCGCGCCCACGGGAGGGTTTCCTCTCTTTCTTCCTCGCTGGCAACTCGTGCGCGCGGTCGTCTCATTATCCGTCCTTAACGGTGCCGCGTCGCCGTTCCGCGCGCGGAAAGAGAAAAAGGTCCGCAATTCCGAGTCGCCGTCGCCGCTGCCGCGCGCGTGGAACGCGTGTATCCCCGAGACGCGAAACGACTTGCCACCTCGTCCAGTAATTGGACAGTCGCGAGGATGCCGCGGTTTACAAGAATAACGTGGCAATTTAGCCGGCCGCTTAAGTCGCTGCGCGAGCGCGCGCTTCGAGCCGACGATCCGTCCGTTAATCAGCACCAGGTGTCGTGAAGTGCCGCCTCACCTCGAATGCAAGCACCTGTTTGTAAATGCCCACGTCTATACTCCAATAATTATTTATCAACGTCGCATTGAGAGCGCGGGGACGCCGGGAGTCGGCGGGATGGCCCGCTCCGGCATTCGCCCGGGCGTTTTATTATTCACGATCGCGGAGCGACGCGCCTTCGGCTTTCCCTTCCTCGCTCCGTCCCTCTTCGTGTTCCCCTTGTGAAGATATTTCTTCTCCGTGAGAAGGAACGCGTTAAAACACGTTCTTCGCGCGCGAGCCGCTGCGTTTCCGTAATTATAATAAATTCGATCGAGAGATATCGACGCGAGATATCTCTCGGTCGCGATATATCAACGGCGACGGTAAAGTGACGGCTTTACTCCCGGCTGTTGACGGACAGAATCCGCATCGATGGCTGCCGAGAATACCGAGCTTTACCGTAATTACATTCGGTCTCAGTTCCTGCTTCGGAGTAACACAGCTCAATATATATACAATATATATATATATATATATATATTCCGCGCCGCATTCCACTCGACAAAACCACCGTGGCGCATTATCGCAGCCAATGTCGCGAGATATTGTTTTATCGACTCTGCGCGTCGAGAAGACGCCGGCAAAAAGCCGTTCCTCGAGAAACTAGGAACGTAACGCCGTAACGTTGCTCGGCGAAGCAATAGCTGGACGCGGAGCAGCTAGTCTCCGTCTCGAAAGCCCGGGTTTCCGTTCCAGGATTTTGTAGCCGCTCCGTCACGACCGGGATGCCTTCCCGCAACCCCGTGGCAGACCCTAACAAATGTCGCGCGTCAGGATAATTGCAACTGCGCGGAATTCGCCCACAAATGGTCCCACGACGCAGTCGTGCGTTGTTCCCGACGCCGCGGGAGGACAACGAGCCCGATGCAACCCGGGCACATTTTCTCGCGCCGCACGCTCCTGACACAGACAGAACCGCAGAGGAGATTCCTGCGCTCGTGTGTGGAGGTGCCATCAACCCCCTCGCCGCGGGATGTCCGGCCGGACAGAATGCGGTAAACCGAGCGTGACGATTGCCCGCCGAGGCATTTTTACACCTACGCCCTGCGCTCTTTCCAGGAATCCATCGATCCCGATCCTCCACACCTCGCGCCGTCTAATCACCGTGACTTCAGCGGCGCGCCTCCCCGCCCTCTAAAACAATGAAGCTGGACTTCCCGGAGCGCGTACGCACGTCCGCGATTTTACTCGACGTCGTCCGTTTCTTGTCGCTCGGGCTTGTTGCCCGGCGAGTCGTTAGGACATCGCCAGTGGAACGCGGGATCGCCCGCAAGAACTTCAATCCCGACGCTCGTCGGCGGATCGAGCGGCTTTTACGACTACGAAGTGCGTCCGGGGATCATATTTAAGGGATTCCTCGCCGAACAATAGGACGCACGTGATTTCCGCCAGTCGCTTTCCATCTATTGCAAATTGATTTAATGTTTCAATAATTTTCCTTCTCCATACGGCATAGGAGTAACTCCGCAAATAGCTCAGTGCATTTTAGTTGGAAGGAAGAATCGAGCCTGTTTCAGGCAACTATCTCGTTTAAGTCGAGATTAGAAGGGACTTATAATACTGCGTGTGCAAACTGTGCAATTTTTCAAAAGCAACTGTGGGTTGATCAATAAACGCTGCTGGTAAAAATGGAAAGACCTGGGACTGCGACAGCGAGCGGAAAGTGTCACGGTTCGAGGACGCGATTCAATTGCGCTCCGAAGTATCCCCGGAGGACTCTTATTAAACGGCGGTATATTGATATTTGCACGCGGAAAGACAGCCCTCGCGACACCGCGTCGGTTAATCGACCAATCGACGTATCGGCAGTGCATTGTGCGTGCATACCGCGATGACTGCGATTGGTCGATCCGGCACCTTTCTGCCTTCCGCAAGCGACAACGGTCAGTCGCGCGTAAGTCGAACGTGTTTTATTCGCTTTGCATACTTGACCGGCGGCGCCCGACGCGGTTCATTATCCATCGTAAACGCGTTTTTGCCGCGGATCGCCATTTTGGATTAATTATCGGCCGACTCTGGGCGCGCGCGCGTGTCACATTAGCGTTTTCCCCCATGGCGCAATGTACGCATTATTCGATCTCGCCGCTCGCTCTGCTCGCTCGTAGCGCGCTATTATGATCGCGCATGAATATGATCACGCGCGCAATAAATAATTGGTATTCTCGGGAACGCGGGATTCAGACGCGTTGACAATTTTATTATCATAATTTGTCTGGCTCGCGCATCTATCAGCGCGACAGTGTGGCAACCAGGTTTTAATTACTGCAAAGGTGTAATCTCTCCGTTCATGCCGTCACACGTGTGCTTTAGAAAACGGACATTGCTTACGGTTATTCATTAGCGGCGCAATTTTCGTACTTGTCGGATGTGGGCACCTCTGTAATAATATAATATCGCTTAATGCGAGCATCGCTTTCAGAGAAGTAGAGCTTAAGTATTAATTAGAGTAAGGGGTTGATTCCATTTTGTTATCACGCTATGTAATGTAGATAGCCTCTGCAGTATACTCGCCACTTGGTGTAGTCTTTCTTTAGTCTCCGTAATATATTCATCAGGTTCATACATCATCCACACCTCTCTCTCTCTTCGATAACAAAATTTTCTGCTAGTATCTTGGCTTCCTAAGTTCGAGAGTGCAGAAAAACGTGCACCTTTCCAGCCTCACGCGGGAACGATTTCGGTCCAGCGAACCAGTTTCGTTCTTCCTCGAATTAGCCTTTGGTCATCGGACCTTTGATGCTCCGGCGACGCTTTAGGTGCACGCGAGGAAACGACGAGGAACCGCTCTCTCTCTCTTTTCTCCTTCTTCCTCTTCTTCTCTCCCTCCCTCTGAGAAGGTGCACCTTCTCGCGTGCCGCAATTTTCGGTGCGCAAGAGATTCGGCGATGGAGGGTGAATTAATGTCAATGTGAACGGGCACAGTTAATAAACCGGACTTATTAAACGATTACATTAACGCAACCGTCGCCGGAGATTAATGCACTCGCGGCTCTCGGACATCTCACTCCTCCTCGCGAGCACGTACGAAGAAAGGCGCGGCAGCCGACAAGAAATATGATCTACACGGTGTGGGCACCACCGGCTCCGCGGTAGCTTCAGATAATTACGGCAGCGACCGATCATCATTTTTGCGTATCGAAAGGCTGAAGTTCGACCGACGCGAAGTCCGACCGACGCGCAAACTTCTTAATGTCGATTTAATTGTGGCGAAACGCACCGCGGAGACAGCGCTGAAAAATGTCCGCAGAAGAGTTCGAAGAAGGCTTACTACGCCGTTAAAAGTGGGCCAATTTGTACCGATACGAAATAATCTTATTCACCGTGGGCAGTAATGCGGATTAATGGTAAACCGGGCTTGCTCAGCTTTCAATTTGTAGCGCAAGTAACAATTACGGTGACTGATGACTGTTGCTTGGGGTATACAATTATAGCAGCTGACAGTTTTCAGAAGGAAGTTAAAAGCGATCGGAGAGGCTCCGCGAGGAATTCAACGCGAGTGCCGGGAGTGCATGAAACGGACAGTGCGATGTCTGAGAGGTGAATCGCAAGAAGGAAGCAAGCAAGAGAGGCGAAGGCGGCGGTAGCGAGAGAAACGCTTGACTACATGGGAGCAGGTGGACGAGAAGAGGCGAGAACACGCGCGAAAACTACTCGACTGCAGCGGAGAGACACGGAGTGAGAGAGAAATAGAGAGAATGCGAGAAAGAGGAACAGAGAGAGAAAGAGAGAGCAATGTAGGTTTTCTTGGCCCACCCGCGCTTACCTACTCGTCTCGGTGTCACGTGTTTATAAATAGTGCATCAACGTAATGCTAGGCGGCTGTGTAACCACGGCGAAAGATTTACGAACACCGTGGTACTGAGCGGGCAGCAGCGTGCAGGTCTCCCCGGGAGACGAGACACATACTCTTGAACGCGGAAAGGAATCCGGCGAGAGATGTAATAACGAGGTTGAGCGGCTCGCGCCTGGTTAGGCGTTACCGATGATTCCCAGAATGTTCCGTCTGGCTGGAGAGACGCGGCCGGGAATATTATCTAAGGCTGTCACGTTCGCACATTATTGCGCCTAGGAAACATAGTACCGGGGGATTTCATTGCACATTAACGCTGAATTCTGTCAAAATCAGACCACACGCCGTTTGTCTTATTCTTTTCCTTTCCCGGCCGTTGCGCGCACGGCGCTGCAGACGCTCCGCGAGATTACTTTGAGCGCAGCTGAGTTAACGAGATACGTAACGATCGGATCAACGAAGCGTTAACTTACAGACGGGGATAAAGATGACAGACCGCTTGAAGGATTCGAGGCGATTTTTCCAGGAATTTATCAAACAAATCGGATGTTTTCATCCGACTCGAAAATATCTTGTCTACCTGCCTGCACGCTTGCAAGATATGTGACTGAATTATCTGAGCATATACAAATCGAAAACTAAATGAGCATGTACAAAGATTATAGAAAGATTGCCCTTTTCTTACTCAGTAAAATATAATAATTTCCAGCGAGCATTTTATATACGTATCACACACATTTACAAAATTAAAAAAAGTTCCGCTTCTTTGTACGAGACTCGACAGATGGTCATTTGTTCCATGAGCGATTTCGTCCATCAGTTACATCGGGAACCATCTGTGTAAAATGGCAATTTAAAAATGTTATGCAACACCGCATAAGTTACACCTGCGTAGGTTCTAGCGGAGTTACCATAAAAGTGGCTTAAGTGGATATACACACTGGAATCCCAAGTGTCCCAAAAGTCGTAAAGGTATCTTCGACAACGTAACGACACATATTTCACGGACCGTGACTTTCTCGGATGCGTGCTAGCTATTTCGGCTATTTGCGACGCTCGCTCATGTCAGACACGCTCCTGCGTCGCGCTATTCCGTAATGCGAGCAAAGCACTCGTGATTTGAGCCGAAATCCGGAGTCCCAGTCATCATCGTCGGAATCCGCAAGCTCGACGGCGCCGATCGCCTCCAATTAGCCGCGCGCCCAGCAATGGTCGCGGCCCGAGAATAATTAATAATACGGAAAAAGACGGTTGTCGTTGCCGACAATATAGAACGGATCCCGTACCGACGTTTGTTGGATTAATGGGAGCCGTGCGACTGATGGTGTAACGCGACTGAGTAATGGAACCCGTAACTTGAAACGCGTCTCGACAAGACAGAATCCTGGGGTAACGAAAGACACACGTATGGTATCTTGATGATTGAATTTCTAATTACCATAAAAGCATTACGCGCGTTTACGTAGATTTATGTAACATTTGCATTTATCATAAATTTAATACAAATTCAACCGTCGACAATCTGCCAAATGGAACGGGAAGCGTGCTGCACTGCACTTGATTTCTTATACCAGTTGCAACATGTTGTTTATGTAACGAGCTTGTTTAAAGAAAGATGTCATGATTTCACGTGACTAATCGTTCCGTTTCTTTAGTATAGTCTCAGCTGATTTCTACGTTCAAAATGTGGTCATTGAATGCCGTTTCAAGATATGAAACTCCATTCTAAGTTTCTCTCATCTGATACGCTCTTAAGAGGAGTTTCAAGTAACGACCGTAAATGCGACGCTAAGAAATGACAACCGGCTCTCAGAGCCCGTAAATGCCGCCGATCGGTTAATGACGTTTATGACAGTCGGCTCTACTTGAGCGGTACCGTAGAACCATGTCCTCTCCGTCGCTTCGAGAGCGGCAAAGTGGCTCGTGGAAGACGTCTGCTCGAGCTCATAACAAATTAACGACACGTGAGAGAACCCGATCTCTTACGGTCGTTTCATGTTTGCATTTGTCGTTTTTATTAATCAGCTTTTATTAAATTTAATTGCGCGTACAGACGCAAGCTGCACCGGCAGAGCCGGTATCCTGAGTCTCTCGATCTTGCCGCGCGATCCTCATATGCAGAAAAGAGCTTCCGAGCGTGCGAGTGCTAGGATATGGAACTCTTCTCACTTCTGTGGTTAAAACGCTAAAATTACAAAATATATTTATCTCTTATTAAGTGTATTTATTATTAAAAACTTTCTTGGTTGAACATTCTTATGGATATTATTTATGAATATTTTTTAATTCTTAGCTTCTGGACGATTTAGTACAATTCACATCATATGCAAGGTTTTAATAGGCGAATGTACAAGGCAGCAACGATCCACTTTAGTTTGAATTATAGAGAACAAACTGCTGTCTTGGGTAATTTCAGCAACATCTTCGGAAGATTCGAGAGGTCTCGATCTTCTCGTCGCTGGTGTTTTTCAACTTCGCATTAACCAGTGACTTGACTCGAAGTATGCCGCCGTTCCAGCTCCAAATCTTTCCGGCTCATCGACTTCAATTGACTGGACAAGTACGAGGGGGTGGTCATTCCACGGCTGGACATTCACTTGGGATCAAGCAGCGAGGAGCGAGAAGCGGTTCGCGGCGCGCGTGAAAATAGACGCTCAATGCCTTAGAGCCGCAAGACGGCGGCTGCCAACGCTACTGCTGGCGATGCCTGCGCGATGCTTGACTGTTATGAGCAGCTATAATAACAGTGGCCAGTTGCCGCAAGGAGGAACTCTCGTTCTCATTAATGGTACACCCGCGGGTCTATGAATCGTGCTCATGGTGGACCCGCTACTCTCAACGAAGTCTGCTGACGGTCTATGAACGCGGATGAATGTACTCGCGCGCGCGTGAGGATTCGTCGTCGCCCTCGTATCGTGACGCCGATGACAATAATAGCCGGCGCGAATGGTCGACTCTTCGAGCAGCTTGCGAAATGATCTTACCAAATTGTCCTCAAAATTGCGATATGTAGTCTCTCCAATTAAACGAAAGTGATCACATCATTAATATCGATGTCACGCGTGATTGTGTAAATGTATGAAAGAGTGAGATTAGAAATCCAAACTTTTGTAAGAAATCGAAAAAATTTTGATTTCGAGACAATGAGTGCGTTGAGTTGTGTACCGAGATAAACCGAAATAAATACAAAAAAGTCGTATGATAAATAAAACGTTACAATGTCTAAAAAGTCCCATCAAGTGACATTTTCTGTTCTCTTGTAAAATAATCTATTTGCTTAAGCGGATCGTTGCACGGTACAGCTGATAAAAGCTATTTATCAACAACGACATTCATGATTGAATGCACTGGAGATGAACTAACCGAAGCAGTAAACAGGTTCAGAGATTCCGTTAGAGTTATGGACAACGTAGAAGATCACTAATGGCGCGAAATGGCACTCGCAACAGCTTCTTTATCGATGTAAACAACCGCTAAACTCACTGGGCGCAGTATACTGTGCCAAAGTGCCGTCGTATTTTTGGAACGCACTCAGCGTCATGGCGTCTCACGTCAGCACGCCCTCGCTCGAGTCACCAGCATGTCTAGGTGTTACCAAAAAGCGCCAACAGACAGTGTCAATCCCCATGTAAGCTCTCGTTGTCTTGATGAACACGGATATAAAAAGACGCGCATCATCTTGTTCAAATATGGCCAGCTATTCAAAATGAAAACTACCTGCTGTTCCTGCTTTATGCAGTCTGCACTTTAAAGATTTACAACGTCCCCAAGCAGTGAAAACAGCGCACCGTTAACAATTCATTCATTGAGTAAATAAATTTTTAGAGAATGGACCTTAATGCATTTTTTGCATGTCACAAATAAGCTTTAATCACAAATAAGCGCTTCCAATGCAATTTTATATGTTACGTACATAGTTATTTATATTATGCATGGAAAAGTTTAAGGGACCCTTCTTCAGTTCCAGGGCACGATCGTTGTCGTTCGCCATCGTTTGCACTTTTTGCACTCAATACGGCGTTAATTGGTTCGCGAAGTCGCAAGCGCGATACCACCGCGAGTAACGTTTACGAGTGCGTATAAGAGACGGTCATAAATCAAATGAGAAAACGAACGAAAGGATCGCGCCGGTTTGCAACGTGTGATACATCAAGGCGCAGCGTGCCACATAAATCGTGTTTATTGTGCCAAAAATCAATGTTTGAAAGGCAATTCTTTAAACGATGCTTTAACAGCGTGGCTACCATGTGGCTACGTAGGAAGACCAAAGTAACAAAAAGAGCATGCGGTGTTGAAATAAAATATAAGACGAAAAGCGATATTTGTCAACGTCACGTGACATGATCGAGCGAATACATTGCACGCGGTATTTGCAATCCGACTTGCCAATTTACTATTTAATAACGCACAAATATAATTTGCCATGATCAAGTAATTGCTCCATCACATTGCCTCAATAAAATAATAACGACATTAAATACTGCTCATTAATATCTAAATTCTTGTAATTAATCTTCAATTATCTGTAAGAAAGAAAAGAATGCTCTCATGAGAAAGAATTAAAAAATAGAGAAATATCTTGCTTTTTGCAATAACAATTGCGTTTACATTATTGCGTTCTTACATAGAGATTTTATAACAGGAAAATAATTTTCATTTGCACTACCCCGCAGTCACCTGATTTCTAGCAGGACATGTAACGTACGTTACATGTTCTCAAACGAAAAAATGTCCTTGATTTACTATCAGGACAGTGTTACATAAAAATGCATTTATTGTGCCGTAAAAATGTCTATACTGTTCTCCGATTAATAACATAATAAGTATGGAAAACTAATGTTCTTACCGTCAATTCCACGCCGTTAGTCGCGTGACAGTTCTTGCTAATTATTAGACCAATATAATAGCCAGTCTGTTCTACTTTTACGCGTTTTATATGATAATTTATCGTCCGATCACGTTAAAGCGAACGCCAACGTTCTTACGTCGACGCTGCGGAGAAAAAGCGGAGATTGAGACATTTAAGACGTCTCTCAGTGCGGCGAGATAGCGCGCTACGCGAGATAATAGCACGCTCGCTCGTTTATTCGCCGTTGGACACCGACCAACTTAATAACGTAAATGTATTTAACGTGCATTCGACGTGACAACTGTTTCTTCTCTGACAAACTGGCGTCTAGACGATGCCCGGTTTAATGTGTATCATTGAGCGCGGTGGAGCCCGTACTTAACCCATCGATGCTGGGGTCGAAAATCCACACCGCGGCGATTATAATGTCATTACGGACGGCCGTTCCGTAAGTTTCCTTATATCTCGTAATTACAACGTGCGCGAGATCGTGATTTTAACGCGCATTTGTCAACTTCTCTAGCGGCCGTCGATTTCCAGCGCGAGTCGCGTTCCCGGGGACATTTTTCTGATCCCGCTCTTGTGCAGCCCCGTTGGAAACAGGTTTCGCGGTTCGATTTTTATGTAACACAGTGCTACTCCCAGTACGATGCAGGTCCGCGAGCGTCTGGCTGTAACAATCGCCGATGATCCGTGACTCGTTATTTGCACGCGTATTTCTCATATTTCGCATGGCCCGTCGGTCGGTCCCGATCGACGATTAACTCGAATCGGCATCAGGAAAGGCATCGGCAGTGGTTTAGGGCCGCCGTAAACGATGCGCGAGGTTCCAGGTTAATGCCTGAGCTGATTTGTTGCTCGACAAATCGGATTTTAAATGCCGCCCGTAACCATGCCGATCTGACAAAATGACAGTGTTAAAAAAAGCAGAACGGTGAACGGTTCCATTTTCAAGCGTACCAGTTTTATTCATAATTTTACAGATTAGCCGAAATTTAATCATGATATAACGTTCCTCCATTTAAACGAAAGAATCTGCATAATTTCTTGTCTCATCTTGAACGCGGTGTCTTCTTTTACGACGAAACGTATTATATAACGGGTATTTTTGTATTCACCGCGTTAACATATTCACGCGGCAGTCTGCTAATACATGATTACGCTGATGAGCCAGTAATTACGCTAAACGTCTCGCCAATATTGCAACACTGATCTTCGCTATTAGCTTCAGTGTGTCGTTAAATCTTTCTTCCTTCAGCGGATAATCTGTTGATATCTATTAATAGCAGAAAAAAACAAGAGAGAAAGGAAGAAGTTTATGAAATCATTACATACAATATTCAATATTCAAAGTACAATAATTATAATTAACAATAATTTGTAATACGTTTAATATGCATCATATCATATTGCATATATATCTTTTTATATGTGAAATATATATTATTTATATATGCGATATGACATATATGAATATATTTATAGTACACTTATTAGAAGGTACATATTTGCTCAATATGCGTTGATTCCGCCGTCGAATGCAATCGGTATCGTCACTTTCAGGTGTTCAAGCAGCAATGTTAACGGAGTTAATTGACTTCACACTCTCATTGTCCAAGCGGCCACGATCCATTTAACGTAATCTATTTCGAGACGGCGCGCTCCGCGCGGCTGAGCGCGTCTGCCATGTGTGGGTGAATTCGTCGCTGTTTACTAATTTTGACGATTCCCCGCGTTGCACCGCCGTATGCCACGTTAATTGCATTGCATCTCGGACCATTGTGTTCACAAAGTGGCCGATGCGACGTGACGTGACGCGACGCGACCCGACACTCTTCGCAAGTAAGTGCGTGAAGTCGCGCCTCTTGTGCGTTTCACTCATAGCGCAATTACACATGCTCGTTTAATTGTCCACTTGCCAAAGCACCTGTGCCGAGGTTTCTCTATTCTCAGTCATGGATTCCTTTCAGTGCGAAGAGTCAATCAGTATATCGTATAATACGATTCTCAAAGGGACAAATTATTAAATTATTAAAAATTATTATTATTTTAATTATTAAAGATACTAATTGCTGCCGCTTACTAGATCTTTTCGGTCACTTTTTGGACATTTGCTTGAAATTCTCTGAAAAAGAGAAAATCGCAGAAACTAATTTGCAAGTAACTTCTTTCTTAATTACAAGGATTCATCGTCCTTTCCCTCCCTTCTCGCTCCTCGCGCAGACGCGAGCCGGAAACGCGGCGGAATCTCTGACGGTTGTATCATGCGACTCATCTGCCGTGTGGGTGTCGTCGGTAAATCTTGCGCACGTAATATGTCACACGCCTATGACACGCGTGCGTCTCGCTGACAATGGAAGTGACACGCGCACGCACAACTTCGAGCGCGCGTGCACGTTGCGAGAAAGCGCGTTCTATGCGACAGCCATGCATTGGCAACCTCATCGGGCACACCCTAAAATCGAGAAAGGAGAGCCAATCTAGCCGCACGCGACGACAGTATGCTTCTCTGAATTCGTCGGCGTGTTGCAGCACGCTCAGCTAAAGCGGTCTCTCCCGTTCGAAATATACGCGCGGAAGTTGTCACGGGAGACATTACGAGCTGCGCTTGCTATCTGCAATACGCAAACGCCTCGCGGACAATATTGAGTTATGTAATGCGCAAGGCTGCCGCGTTACGTAGCCTGTTAGCGGCTACATAAAGTTTTCCGTCGCGGGTTCTTAGGTCTAATATAACAGCTAAGTATCCAGTTAGGTTTACACTTGATACTCTGCGGATATACATTTAGTATTTTACTGTTGTTTGTATTGCTGCGTTAATATGTTTCTGCTTGATAAACTAGATCTTTCTTCCTCAAATGTCCCACAATTAATATTCTTTAGCAAAATCAAGTTGTCAAGTAAATCGCATTTTCGGAATTGCAATTTTATTGTTATCTTCATCAAAGAAACTGTATTTCCGTTTAGATGAGCAATGTACCTGTTCTTTTTTTCATTCTATGCTTTTCTCTTCTTTTTTGACTCCGCAAAGTCTCGCGAACCCGCTGCTCGGTCAGACTAAACATCTTACCCCGGTCGCCGTAGAAAAAGAACGGCGGACGCATCGTTTCGTGCGAACAATATTGGCTGGCTCGGGGCGGAAGAACGAAAAAGTACAGGAATGGCACGTCGAGGGAGGAGAACCACGTCTGGAGCGACCAAGACTTTTTGGGGGGGCAACAGATGCTCGCTCTTTTTCGTCGGTCTGAGCGGGAAAAAATTCTTCTTCTCCCCGGGCTTCTGTCAAAATCGCCGGCGAGAGAAGAGGTCTTATTTATTGATGTCTCGTGCAATTCTTCGTTGCGCCTGGCGACCATAATTCTACGCGCTGATGCACTTAAGTAGAAACTACATTTCTGATATGTACAAGTAACTTTTGAACGATTCAATAAGCCTAGACGAGATGATTAATATGTTCAAGATAGTTCAAAATATGAAGTATAACTTATTCTTTAAATTACATTCAGGATTCAGCGTGCACTTTGATCTCACGCCGTTGCTTAATCGATTTAAGCTCACAAAGAAAGACGCCGTAAATACGATAATTGGTCACGTATACGAACGTGCAACATATTATGTTCACAAATAAGTGCTGTTGAACTGTCAAACTCTTCCTTGTTCATCAAGTATCAAAACGCCGAGATAAAGCGAGAAAGAGAGGGCTTGGCTCGAGACGCGCGGTCTAAGTTTGCCACAAACGCCGGACAACTCTGATATATTAGTTTCATGCGCGGTTACATAACCGTGCATGAGAGTTCTTCGGCTCTTCGCATATTTGACGTCAGCCGCTGTCGCCGTGGACGAGGCGTCGACGTGGTCTTCGTCGTCGTCTACCGCCTCATCGTCGTCGTGATCGTCGTCGTCGTCTTCGTCGTCGTTGTCTTCGTTGTTGCCGTCGCCCATCGTCGTTGTCGTCGTCGTCGTCTAGGGTTCGCCGCCTCTGCATTCTGCTGGCGTCGTTGTGTCTCACAAGAATATGCATGTGGCACCATACGATGACCTTAGCGGTGCTCTTCATTGCGTTGGAACTTTGATTGATCCAATTTATTCTCCATGAATACCATTGTGCAACTAATATTAGGGATTCGTACTATAGCATCTTCGTAGAGAATCCTGGAAATTCATTTGATTAAAATGTTACTTTCCGCAAGTTTTTGTTCATTCCTCCATAGATGTATGTATATCTTCTATTGAATATTTTTTGTTGTGAAAAAGGAATTTAATTTTTAGAATAACTAAACTATAAAATTAATTTATCGAGTGTTAATGTGTGAAATATTCTGTTATTAAATTATTTTGTTTATTCTCACCACGAGCTCGATAAAATCATTCATGACGAGAATGGATATTGTATAGGTCTCTTTGTATACACTTCTGTCAATCTAACGAAAATGGATTATTAAAAATTATTGTATACACTAAAAGGAGCGGACACATAACTTGAGCTAAAGATTATGACGATATATTATATAATAAGACATTCATTTTCCTCCTGAATGAAGAAGATCCAATTTCAAGACAATTTCTGTCCGAAGAACAGTTGGAAGAACAAGCTAGACAGAAAGGAACATGCACATGAAGCTGACGGGCTCTGTTGTTTCCGCAAATGCAACATGACAATTTGATTTGTCTGATACTTGCAAATCATCGTTCGCGCGTGTGCTTGCACAGTTACATAGTGACGCAAGAAAAGATGAGCGAGGAAAGCGAACATGAACTTAGAGTACGATTTGCGGATAATTTATAATTTTCATATAGTTGTATAAATCTCGTGAGAAAAAAGTGTTAAAGAGAGAATGAAAGTTTCTCACGCGTGACTCGACAAACATTCACATCAGACATTCAATCCGCGAGGCACCTCATTTGATTAGACTAATCGCAAATAATGATCTTCAGCTTACAGCGAATAGGAGGTAGCGGGAGGCATCGAACCGTATTTCGTTGTTTCGTTTGAGGCAACACGACAGTTTGGCATGACGACTACACGTGTACTATTGTTCGTTCAATCCGAGGCCACCCACCTCAGACGTGTTGCACGCACGAGAGCGAGCGAAAAGACGGAACGGAGATCGAGGAGACGGTCGGAGAAAGAGAGAAAGAGAGGGAGACAGAGAGAGAAAGAGAAAACCTGAGAAGAGAGAAAGAGAGGAAAGTGTTCGCTGTAAAATGAAGAAGGACGAAGACACCCGCTCGTTGGTCGGCGATTCCGAACGTCCAGATCCTCAGAGCCGAGTCGTGTATTATCGGCGCTATTATTACTCCTTCGCCACCCCCGACATCCCTCTTGATGGACAGTGTGACAGCTCTCTCCCTCTCAGCCCCCTCCTCTCTTTCTCTCTCTTTGTCTTTCTCTCGCTCTTCCCTTGCTTTGCCTCTTCTCTGCTGGTCTTCTTGCCTCTTTAACAACCGGTGGAGTCACGACGTGCACGCTCGCGACATTCCGCAATTATTAATAAAATACATAGTTGATGGTTCTCAACTCACGTTCGATTATTTTAACCGGACCGTAGGGTGGCAATATCGCCGTCATTGGCATGGAGACTCGAATTTGCGGCTCAACCGCGTTTTAAAGATGACAGCGTCATTACGTCAGTGGAATTACGCAATTTCACTGCGAATCAATTAGGTAGTTAATATGGTTTATGGAATATGCGTCCGAAATGAAACATACCGGCGAGA
Organism: Ooceraea biroi; assembly: GCF_003672135.1. Lineage (NCBI taxonomy): Eukaryota > Metazoa > Arthropoda > Insecta > Hymenoptera > Formicidae > Ooceraea > Ooceraea biroi. Next base: position 10,043,720 of record NC_039506.1, read on the forward strand.
AATAGCCAATAACAGCCGCATCGATCAATCGAAAAAATAAATCAATAAATAATAATCGCTAGGTAATCCAAGAGAGATATTTTTCAAATAACGCGATCTTTGTTTTAGAATTTAGAGTTTTAGATTTTAGAACAAGTTTAGATTTTGGATATTGATCTTAGAGAGAAACCACGCAAAATCAACAACGAGAATAGAATACTGAATCGTCGATAAATATGGCCGGCGAACTCCAGCAAATATAATAACTACGTACTGAATTACGTACGTGAAATGTCGCGTGTTTGCGCTGTTAACGTCAACTTGAACGGCGATATTGCGCCAATTTCACGCGAAAACATTACGTTTGTCGGGCACGAGGCTCTTCTGGATCCACACATATACGTATGCACACGCGCGTACTGACGCATACGCCGAGCGTTAAACAACATTTCGCGTGTTTTATCGCACCGTCGCGATGGACAATTATATCGCCCGATGCGTTGACGTCGTCGACGCGACGGTTTCACGGTCGCCGGCGTTCTCGTCTCGCAAAAGTCGTCGTCTGTTGAGAATTTCACGTAACACCCCAGGAATTTCTCGCGGATTTGAGGCGCGACGTGCCGCGCGCGAGCTGCATCTCGCGCAGCACGCTCGTACGCGCGTGTCATACGCGACGGAATTACGCGTATCCGACACTGTCGTCGTAGCGCGTGACTCACTCGTCATCCAACTTGTCACGCGCAGCGGCGATTTCGGTGCTCCCGTCGAGCACTTATTAGCCGCTCCCGCTAACGCGATCTGTCGCGGGACAATGTCCGACACGAAACTCGTTTCATTTGACTACTTTATTTACGTGAACAAGCACGAGAATGAAAGAGAAATGAGCAGAGGGAAGAGCAATGGGCTCGAGAGAAGGGAGACGTCATAACTCATAAATTATATTCCACGTGGACGGAACAATGCGAATGCTGCGAGGATTGCATTCGAGGCGCTCGGCTCGTGCAGCCGCGCTCTTATCTTGTGCAGCTTCTTCGCTAAATATAAGCAAATGCACCCTCTTCTCCCGGGCCGCTCGAAATATTTTTCTTTTCGGTTCTAGCTCGTTACGTTCTCGTTTCCAGGGCAGAATCCGAGGCATTCCGCGCCGATACACTCGCGCGTAATGCGCCTCGTCCATTGCATTCCTCCGGCAAGACACCTCGCGTAATTCCCCGATGGAAACCGCCGTCTTGGAAACGCGGCCGAGCCGCCACGCCGATATTGCTTCCCTGCGCCCGCTTCGCGCGATCGCTGACTGAAACGAGAGTCTGAAACTGTCATCTGAGAACAGGTGTCTCGGTTAACAGCGAAATTGTCGCGAACGCTGAATTCCGATTTCACGAGCGCGGAACATCGTTAAACGAGCCGCGCGTGCTTACATTCGATAAAAGATCATCGAGTCATCATAAAAAGTCATCGAGTGGACAATTAGATACGATTGTAGTTCATGGATTACGTCTCTCTTCGATACGTCGAGATTCACATAAACGAAATTGAATGATTTCACTAAAAAAAAGTCTGAAATCATTATTCAATTACAAAATTACATTGTCATAAATATGTAAAAACTCGATAATTGTTACTCGACAGTCGAGAGACTGATTGGGTCTCACTCTGCACCCAACGCATTGCAGGTAGACTTCAACGGGGTGGAACGGGTAGGGAGGCGCTTTTACGTCGGACGCGCATGCAAAAAGTTTCGATGCACTCCGTGCGACACGACCGCGGCTTACGTAAGCTCGCGCGTGAGAGAGGGACAATATTTCTGCTCGTGTCACGCGACGAGACAGTCGCACAGACAGACCAGACACGACGCGACGCGACGCGACGGACTTACCACCCACGCGAGTCGGCCAGCGGCGGTTCTCCATTTGTCTATCCACCCTGTCGTCCGTCTTGCCAATCGCGGAACGGCGTGACCGACGCGGGCCGCGGCTCGCAGCGTTCTCCCCGCACCCCCGCCACGCCGAGAAGAACGTATATGCGTTTCGCAGCAGCGACGCGGACGGTCCGCGTGAAACGTTACAATCATCGCTCATTCCGCGGAGAGCCGCCCCAAGACGGCGCCCCCAGTCATCTCCCCCCTCCCCTCTTCCCCTTTCACGTCGTGGCGGCTCGCGTTAGACGCGCGGCCACGTACGCAGGCCGACGATTCTTCGCTACTATTTCAAGAGCCGCGGAAGCGGGCCCCGCGGCGATTCTACGCGCGTCGCGTTGGACCTTGTCCAGGGCGATCGTCCAATCGCCCGCGGAGATTATTAGCGTGAGCGTGTGCCTACCCGATTGTCGCTGGACATCGATTCCGGCGACGCCCGGGTGATGTAACGGCAAGTACAAAGCGTTATGTAAATGAAACCGAGCGAGGCGGAGGGAAACGCAGCGAACGATCTATTATCAGGACCGTCGTCGGGCTGGAATATCTCAATTGTCACCGTTGAGTTGCTGGGCGTGTCGCTTGATATTGGTTTCGCGATACGATGTTGCGCGAACACCAAGTTCGATTTAAGTACGCGAGGTAAGCGAGGAATCGATCGCAACAATGCTTCAGATTTAACTCGACGTGACTTCCGAGAGGCAAACGTTAATTCCGTTAACTTGAATAACGAAAAAATTATTATTATATTATTCTTTCTAACTAGGGGAAAAATAGTAAAGTTTATTATCTACAACATATTGCTATATCCTTTTACATCCTAGTCGCCGTTTTACGTCTAAAGCGAATGGCATACAGCAAATTCAAAGGTAACGAGCAGCGTCTGTATCTATTGAAGTATCTTCCTCTCAATAAAATGGCGAGCCTTCATCCAACTTTATCGGTCGTAGAATGGATCTTCTATAAGGATGCCCGAAGGGTCAAGCGACTTCACTGAGTTTCGAGATTGTCGCGAAACGCGGTGTGGAGGAACATGCTGAATCCGTGAGCGCGCACGCCTCGGTGCATCGTCGCGCGCACAAAAGCACCGAGAGAGAGTCATACGAACGGAGGAGGCACGACGAGGCTTGGAAAGAGCCAGACGTCGCCGGCAATAACTTGTTGCACCCAACCACTTGTTGCACGCCTCTCAAAATTCTTCACGCCTCGCCGAGCAATTTTACCGTAAATTGCCTCTTCGGGAAAAAATCTCTCTCGTGGCGTATCTCATTGGGTTGCGAGGCCAAGCCGAGGCAGGAAGACTGGTCGGCTACGAGCGTTGCTCGTAGTATCGCGAACAGGCAGGGAGGGGAAGAACCGAGAGGAAGTTAATAGACGAACGTAAAATAATAAATTGAGAGATTATGCCGCGAGAAGAGGAGGAATCGCAGTTGTTATTCGAGATTCCTTCCCATTATCCACGTTCTCGGTCCACTTGCAATTATGTCATTAACACTTGACAAGTATTACGATCGAATCATGCAACGCGATCCGATTAAATTTGAGGCTCTGCCAATTGCATGATGTGCACGTTAATTTTCACGACGCTGAAGCGGGGATATCAGAAGACGATTTTTTGTCTTTTTGTTTTTTATTCGAGGATGGATGTCTTATTATTCACAGACATCCATCCTCGAATAAAATCATCGTTTGTCTTTACGATTACCAAATCACGCCCGCATACCAACGTTTTAAAGGCAATTAAGGCGGCGGCGATCAAATTATTCGAACACGCCGGTCCTTTGACGCTGTGCCGCCTCCGGAGTTACATGATTTCACTAGTCGCGATAGTATGCGTGATCTTGTTACATCAACGCCAACTGTGGAGCTAAATGCAAACGTGCCGGACATTTGGCACTTGAGAATTCAGCACAAGGGAGACTCGGCCGTCACAAGCCGCTCGTTAAGTATTTAAATTTGCATTTCCAGTATGCATAATAATATAATAATGTAACCGATAATTTGTAAAGGAGTAAACATACCACGACGGATGATTGGCGAGCCGATAGCGCGGCAAGGTACTCTTACGTGTGCTAATCTTGGTCACAACGACTAATCTACGTTGAGAAACAAGCTGTTGATTTAGCATTTTATCGTGAAATTTCCTCAGCGATGCATATCTTGAAAAATTTTGAAGTCTCGTGCGGACGGAGCTTCAGCAGGACCACACGCCGAACAAACGAGCCGGCTTGGTTTCCGACCAAATCGCGCTTTGAAAGGGGAGCGGCTACATGTGGATTTATTAAATGCTGAACGATGCGCACTACATCAAAGTAAGTATTATTAGACGGTGACACGTTGCAACGAAAATAGCGACACCCCCGCTCGCTCGTTGCGAGTGTGTTGAAACCTCAACCTTGCTTCGCATGGTACCATATATCATCATCCGTTGGCTATCTCTCGCAAGCTTCCACCTTTTGGCTGCTGGACAGTTTACGTTAACAAGCGAGCAAACATAACAAGCACTTTTATAGCTCTTTATGAACATGTCATAAATATTTCACCGTGATTTTCATGTACACATTGTATTATTAATATTTAGATACTCGTCACATTACTACAGACAAATTATTAATTTACTATCCGGAGAAAAAAGGCACAAAACATCGAATAATTAATCGACTCTATGTGCATGCCGCATCTGGCGGCCGTCGCAAGGGCGATTTTCAATTCTCGCCGACCATTAAACGCCTAAATGCTTGTAAGTCATTGCACGGACCGTGACATCTGACGTCTTTAACGAAGATTAATTAAATGCACCGCGATGACAGTGATAAATCGCGCATCAATATAATGTTGCGGTGATATTGCACGTTTTGAGATTCATGCGCGTCACCGATTAACTTTTACCAATTAAAATCCTTTCGCTAGCCTGGCCGGCCGCCTATCGGCCGGACGATCGCTCGATCACGATAGCGATCACGAAGAAGCGCCGAAATCTAAGCGATCGATAACACCAGCACGCGTACAAAGTATTGCTCGCCAGATCCTAACGCTTTCGTGTTCTTCACGCTCTGACGAGTCGCATGATCGTTAAACGATCGTCGCAGAGATGATCAGTCCGTCGATCGACTCTCGATTGACACGATCATCTTTACGGCGATGTGTCACGGTTCGCTATCGCGAGTCGTAGATCTCCCCGGCGTGTATCTCCGGTCTTGCGACCGATTAATACACTCGTGGCGCCCGCAATTAATATCGGTGCGACATAAGCATATTCGCGCGCGCGCGCGCGCCTGTGAGGCAAAAATCGTTTCCATGCATGCAAATGAGCGACTCGGCATTAATTAGCGTCAACGTCGTCGAAGCGGGCCAGCACCGCGTTACATGAGCGTGTAAAAGCCTGCACGATGCAAAAACGATGCTCACGTTGCATGTATGCGTATGTCTTCGCCGATACGTCCACGACCGATCGCGCGCGCATTTCTCGCCGCGCGGAAAAACAAGCCCAAAGTGTAGTCTGGAGCATATAACGACACTGATAGTCACCTATAAAATATTCGCAATATTTTTGAATTAATTGCACCTTCGCTAATGGAAGCGAGAAATTTTTTCACGAACGAACAGATCTTGAATTATCACTCTGGAGCGATGCGCCAAGCCTGTTATCATCAAACTATCTTATTTCTTAATCACAGGTAGTTGTAAGAGCTGGTTCGGAATTTATTTGTTAACATGTCCATATAAACGTCATGTGATATCTAGTGAAGTGACATTGATGACTAGCTACAAGTCGTTTTTCCAGTCAATTTGCACTGGATATCTTCTCATGAGAGGAAAACTTTCAGTAAAGATTAACAATTTGCACTCGTGGCACTCGCGTCGTTCCTTCGCTCGAAGAATACCAGCCGCGTCGGCGACGAATCGCTCGCGAGATGAACACGAAGATGCTCGGCCTCGGCGCGAGGAGAGAGATGAAAAAAATGAATCCTCGATTCACAGCTCGACTTATTAATGGCCGTTGCTCGAGCCGTCGTTCGAGCGCGCTAAAGGAGGCATACGTCTTGTTTGCCTTTCCACCTAATTCAACCGGCACACACGCGCCGGGCCTCGAATAATGCACACGTATGCGCACGTACACGCATACGCGCGCATCGCGCCTCTGTCACGGGAATCGCACCTGTCCAAGACTCGTTCGTGCCGCGAGCCTTAAGCCTGTCAGCGAGATTCATACGGACTCGGATTGATATATCTCTGGTGAGCGCGAATCCGCTCTTACCTCTCGCAGCTTCTTTCACCCTTTTTCGCGCCTGGCCGCGCGGTCCAACCGCGAGGAGGAGTCGCGCGGTCACTCGCGCGTTATACGTTTCACGTTCGGACGTGCGTAGAGACCGGGCGATAAAGACGCGGAAGAACCGAGTCCGTTTTACGCGTTACAGGCTGCAATTATTTTATGTGGCAGCTGTAATAGAGGATATGAGAGGCCTCACGGGAGATAGTGAATATCTCTTGCGTCTCATTGCGATGCATGAGGCGGATGAAGTTATCAAGTCGTGATTTCGAGGAAAAAATGCCAACATAGGAGGAGAGTATAATGGAAAGAATTAGGGTTTTGCAATGAACATTTTGAAATAATTGCGAGGATGTATCACGGTTCAATAATTACTTTCGACTCCAAATGTATTTGATAATTAAAGAACTACGTACGAGGGATGCAGCTCGAAGAGATCGACGTGAAGAGGGGGTGGGTGCACTCGCGTGCATCGTGATGACGTACGATAAAAAATCTCATTTTCGTTGCACCTTGCGCGCGGTGGTTGCCACGCCCGCTAAATTACGTTTTCCCCAAACTGCTTCGCGCCACGCCCGCTCGTACGTTTTGGACATTGAGAGGGGTTGACGGTCGTTAAGAAACGGTCGATTTTTCGTCTGCCGTTCTCGCATTTCTCAACTTTTAAACCCCCATCAACCAACGACAGAAGCTAAAAGAACAAGAATCAATTGCGAAGACATTAGGACTAATGGAGTACTTGCAGAATATGCTTTATCCAACTGAAAAGATGATATCTTAAAACGAAAAATGATTCGATATCTTTAAAGAAGTTTAAAAAGAATCCAAACAAGTCTTAAGAATATAAATTCGTTGCGAATTAAGCAAGGATAGGCAATAAAGGACAAATATTGTATTATTTATCATTAATTTGTTAACGCTTTTAAAACTCAATTTTACTGTTTTCTTCAAAAAAAGAGAAATTAATTTTCGAGTATTACGGTCCTAAAATTCGTCGCGCTGCTTCTGCTGGTATTTCAAGACTCGCGATCGAAGCTACGGTATATCCAGCTTCTCCAGATTCTCGGCGTACGAGCGGTGCAGGCCACTCCGCCGGATGAATGGAAATCGCGTGAATGACCGAGGATCGCCCTCGGGTGATCGAGAGAAGCAGAATGAGCGGCGGCGATCCGGTATGCGTGATCGAGAATGATCGAGCGAGTCCCTGAACCGAGTTGCTCGCACGATTCCTATAGGTCGTCTGCTTCAGGGGGATCAGCAACGAGGAATAATCCTCTCGTGCACACGTACATATATCCAGGAAAGGAGAGGAGAGGCAAGGGGACCGCAGCCACTGAGGGAGACAGAAAGGAGAAAGAAATAGCCAAGTGGAAAGTGGCAGGCCACCGTTAAGCGGCGGCCAAAAACGCGCCGCCTTGAGGCGCAATATGCAAACGACGCTTTAAAACGGGATATCTGCGCTTCGTGCCGTCGTCAATTCGCCGGTATTACCTCCGTTTTACTGTTTTCACACGAACTGCCACGAACAGCCACATGCTCGACCGAATGGACGGTATATTAGGCCCGCACATCTGGATCTCGCTGGAAGCCAATAAAACAATTTTCGGGAACACGCGGATACCGACAAGACACTAGAAGTGTCGATAGAAAATTGATGAGAACTAGCTCTTCGATTGGCGTAAAAAGAATATATCTGCAATAATAACAGTGCTGGACAAGATTTCTATCGAGTGGTAAAAGAAAATTACAATAGATTGTACAGATCAAGTTTGAAGAGGATATGATTGGAACAAAATGGACTAAGTAAGTGTCCATCGAAGAGATAATGCAAATAATGTTTAAAATAATATCTTTGACTTGCAACCGCGACAGTTTCGTAGCGATGCGTTTTGCTATCTATTCGGAAGGGGGTTCCGTTACGAGCGAGCCCACGTAAACGGCAACGAAGAAGAACCGGAGCCTCGGGGGAGGACCGGGTCAAAGAAAGAAGAACAACTCGTGAAGGACGAAGAGGGCACGGGGGAGGAGAGAGAGTTGCTCTACATATAAGAGAGCCGTAGCCCGAGGCGCGACTCGGCTACCGACGCTCCCTCCTCCGCGCTCCTCCTGCGCATAAGACTCGAAGGGGGGGCTTGAGGGGGAGAAGAGCGAGGACGCTGCACTCCAGATGCGAGCAAGCAAGAAAGAAAGAGAGGCAAAGAAGGGACGAAGGAAGAGCGAGAAGCAGGGGAGAGAGGGGAACGTCCACCTCATCCATCCTTCTACCGTCCCCTCGTTCTTGCTTCTCCTAATGATAGCGTGCACGTTGCCCCCTTCGATGCACCGCGCCGGCAACAACAACAACAACAGCAGCAGCAGCAGCCAACAGCAGCAGCGTCCAGCTTCGACGCCGGGATATATACAGCGAGGAAGGAACGGGACGCGGCGAAGGTTAGCCTAACTACCAGAGCACGCCTCCGCCTCCGTGCACTAAAACATTACCACGCCGTCGGCAGCGTCGGTCGCCACCGCCGTTGCTCTCCGCTACCTTGTAGGGTATCATCGGAGGCGCGTATAGAGAGCCCTAAGTGCTATTCCGGAGCCCCGAATCACCCAGTGCCACCCTTCGGTCGTTTCTCTACTTTCCCTCCCGCTCCGCCGTTATCGCGAGAAGGGAGACGGGTAATCGAGCGAGACCCGTGATTACCCGGTTGAGGGTGGAATTCATTATGGCGAAATGCACTTTGATACGTGTTCGCTCCTTTTTTTTCCTCCTCTTCCCCTTCTCCTTTTATTCGCCCCCGACCCCCTTGCGAGCGAGTGGGAGACTTTAATTACGAGATAATTGCGCGGACGTGGCGCGCGGTGCTTTTGAGGGATACGTTACTCCCCATATTCGGAGATACTGCACGGCTTTTATGGAGCGATCTCACAAGTTTTGGAATTTCTTCATATTCCATGCGGGACTCGACGAAAGCTTGGACCTTCCTGGCATCTCGTCTTCGAGTTGTACATACGACTGTTGCGAACAACGAGAATACGAGTGTTCACGTATTTCTGCTCTCTCCCTTTCTCTTTCTTCCTCTCGGTCTCTCTCTCTCTCCTGCGTATTGCTTTTAAATTCCATTTTCCCCAATATCAAATTATCCTGTCACATCTCGTTAGCCGTGGCCGAACGGCGATAGAAACTTCCAACAGCCGAGTCGAGGCCGTGCGCGCGGTGAGAGACGTGACCTCTCACTCGCGGCTGAAACCCCGCAATCTGTCTTCCCTTCTACAAAGTTGAATTTCAATTCCAACGCGCGCCGACTTATCAGGCGGTAATTGGCGCATTTACCGCCAGACGTTGTCTACGCGCGGGACAACATCGAGCAAACGGACCGTGTTTACGGGAACAAGAGAACGCTCGTAAGAAACGATATAATCGCATAATTTACGCTCCACGGCTCGCGAAATAATCACATTAACCGCACTCTAATATCTCTAATAATTTACGAGCTACCTGGATACAGTTTCGCGCGCGATTTATGATTTAATCCCGCATATCTTCGCGGGAGCGATCTCCGATAATGACTCAGGCCTCTTTCTTTTTTCTCTTATAATCGCCTCGGCGATTTCTGCACCACCGGAAGCGTCCTCGCGCGGAGTCCTCGCCAGTGCCACGAAATGTGCACCAACTTTGAAATTACGGCACAGCCGGCGCGCGGTGTCGACAATGTCGAGCGCGAAATTGAAATTCAATTGCACGCGCGGAGCGGCGAGCGGACCTTCGGTCATCCTCTCCGCTCGTTCTCCACCTCGGCAACCTGCCTTACCTCCTCCACCGGCGTCTCTCTCGTTTTTTTTCGCATCCCTTCTCTCCGGGCGGGGTTTTTGCGGCGCGCTCGAGAGAGCGAGCGCGCGGTTCGTTCCACGGGCACTCGCCGCGTAACACGACGGTCGTACGTGACAACGATAATCAGCGAGTTAAGTGGGGTTTAATTTCCTTTGGGTGCGGGCGGGTGGAGAGAGACGCGAACGAGAGTGGCGGCCAGGGGCAGGAGGGAGGAAAATGCGTGTATACACCTGCCAAGAAACACGCAGGCCTGTACACAACATAGGCGGACCGTGCGCAGACACTGGTGGACAGAAAGGAGAGCGAGAGGGGCGGCAGGAAGCGGAGCGAAAAGAGAGGAGAGGATGACTGGACGCGAGCCGTGCCTGGACGGGGACACAAGAACGTCCTGAGCACGCCCGCACCACCTGTAATTGGGCCCAATCATCGTGGTTCTCATGCGAGTCGTTTCTATGATCTCCGCGAATCGATCATGTGTCCACAAATGGCACATTAAAAATCCGGCTCCGATTTTTCTGCCCAATCATTCGCTGAAAAACATCGCTGTGAAAATCCTAAAAACTGACTGATGATCACTGATGAATCGAAGATTGTCGGTGATGATATCATGATACAATTTACATCGTTGCATCGAAAAGATTTCCGCGAGAGGATTTCTTTGACTTCTGTAATCACGAGTGATGCTTTCATTCGTTGTATTCTGTCGCCGTTGACTTTAATTGTCGGTGGCAGCCAGTAGTTTTCTGACTTCTTCTTGCTTCTCGAGACCTGAATGAGAGTTGCTGGTTGACTGCACCTACGGGAGCCGCGACGTATCTTCGAAGGCAACTGCCTCGCCTCTTCTACCTTGCCTATACGGGACGTACGTTAGTTACGAGTCGATGGAGCGACGGCTAAGAACATCGACTGAACTTGAGCAAAGATCAAGTAGCGCCTATCCTGCAATTGCATCTCTGCCTTCATCGAGATATTGCAATGCCCATGAGACTTTCTCGAGAAATCCCATCAGGATTTACGATTTTTAAGTCACTACTTGGGAATTCATTGTTCGAGAACTGGCTAGAGTTTATTTCTTCTTACGAGCGTGTGCAACGTTTATGACCTATTCCGAAAATTTGATGTCGCTTTTCGCCGTGTAATTCGTCACAGCAAGATGTCCACGTTCGCTTTAAACTACTGAAGATATTTATGATACTACTGTCTCCTCGCATGGTTGCACAATGTAGCGTAGATGAAGACTGAGTGGGTAGCAGAAAGGGTGGGTGTTGGTTATATACTTGAAGTTGTGAAGTCGTTAATGACGCCTACGATGTCTCCTCGACGAAAACAGCTTGAAGCCGTACGGCTACTTGTATCAATTCGCACGAGACAAAATCACTCCAATGTATCCTGAAAATATCAGTCGTTTATAATCTCGAAGCGGATCTCGAACGTATTGTCGCAGCACTTTTAAAAAATATATTATCTTCATGTAAAACCTGATTCATGATTCAGTAATTTATTTGATTTCTGGTTTTATTATCTGATGTTCGCGCGTGGACACGCCAACAAGTCCCACTAATTTCGAGCCCCTTGGGCGATGAAGTTACGCCACTGCTCGACGATAAAACGCGCGAATCGCCGTTCTCGAGGCGCAAAAAATCGCGTCGTAACGGTTAAGGGTCGTTAAGGTCCTGATCCTGGTTTGTTCAAGGTGGCGACTCCGCCGCGATTATTTTTCACTCGGCCCGCTCGCGCAGGACGATGAATACTTTCGGGCCCGAGAGTGTCCTAAGGCGCCGCGCTACCGGGCTCGGTATCAGGACGCATAATCGGCTGGCATTCTCCAGAGAAGGATGCTGGAACTTATGGCGGCGCCCTGTAATGACATCAGTAAGGCGGGACGAGTCCGTACCTCATTGGTACGTACCGGAGATTCCATAGATGAACCGTTGATACGCTCTTATTAATGCAACGTTGTTTACTCTTGCACAGCGTGGGGTTTATTTCTGTCGGCTGAATTTTTGAAGTTTTAGTCGAAATGTTATTTCTTATTCGATATACTCGAATTCAGAAACACAAGTTTATCTTTTTGCCGAGAATAATCCTTACTACTTGGCACGTTTCCCTATTTCACAGATTCGTTATTAAAAAAATATTCTATTTGTTTCGTACATGCGGCACATGCCAATTAAGTTCTTTCGTTTAGCAAAATGGACGTTTTCCGCTACACGGGGGATAATCTTCACTTTGACGTGTAAGCTGACACACCTATATGTACTCGAAAAAAGAAATTGAGTGCACGGGAAAGTTTTTATCTTGTTTAATATTTCGCATTAATTTGCTGCCTGCAAAAGAGAACAGTGTCAAGTGGTCAAGTTGTCCTCGCCTTGCAACGGCTTCGTTAGGAAATGAACATTGCGGAGCCGATAAAGTCTCACTTTCGCGTGTAATCGCCAGCAAGAATCGGCAGGACATCGGTACACCGCTGTCGGGTTAACTTCTTATTCCGCTGTCTGTGGCAGCATCCTTATCTCCAGATACGCTCTTTCGATCCTGCTTCGTTTGGCGCTCTCTTTTTTCTTTTCCCGGATTATCACACACCTCATGCTCCAAGCTATACGTTGTCAACGGTGGCAATAGGGAAGCTCTAAACGACCATCTTCAACCTGCTGCAATATCCTCATAAGCATAGATAATATCTACATACGAATTAGCATAAATAAACATCGTAAGGCAGCCAAGGCTGCGCATCGAAATTGCTCGAGTTTTACATCGATATCGATGCTACTGAATGATCATTTGATCACAAAATAACGAATATCATTGCAAAGTCGACCGGTTGTCAGCGAAACTTTGTGAACGTGCCATCGATTGCTCTCGGTCTCAGCAATTACGATTCACGCACGCACGTACTCAGTCCAGGTATTATGAGACAAAAATCAATGGTTTATCTCGTCCCATTGGTGGTGTGCGTGTCCCCCCGTGAATCAAGGCTTACCCACGTCCGTCTTCGAGGGGAAGAAAGAGGCTGGAGGCATGCGCGCGGGCCGTAAAGCGGACGCGGGTTCGCCACCCGCGTGTAAGAAATAATAATAATTAAACGCGCTTAATTACCGGCGAGTTGCCGCGAAGGATTCGGACGGGCGATAACTCAGCGCGGGCACCGTCGGCGGGAGAATGGCCGGCGAAGCATTTGGTGGAGTATTGCGCGTTGTGTTGCAAGCGTGTGCAGTTCATTAGGGTGTATCCTTTTCGGCTGGGTAGAACAACGCCGGGGAGCGACCGGTGGAGTGAAGGGCTCGAGGGTGGGGTGGGGAAGCGCCGCGCGAAAGGCAAAGATAGCTGCAGAAGCACGAAGCAGTTAATATTGTCTCCTGGGGGCATATTTTACGGCAGATACAATCTTCAGGATGCCTCGCTAAAAGCTACACGTGTTTATCAGCGTAAGCCTCTCCCTTCACCCTTCGCCCCCGCCCCCTCCGCGCCCCCTCGCTGCGTATCTCGCCGCTTATCCCTCTTCCGTCTCCGACACCCGTGGGTTCTTCCTCTTTAACAGCTCCCGAGCCCTTCGACGCTATAATTTCTTTCAGGGTAATCTCCGTTGCTGCCGTGCCCATCCGCCCTCTGCCTCTCTTATCGTTTTTTCGGATTTATTTCTCGAAAATCTCACGTGTCCCGTTCGCGTAATGCGTTCGCTCTGGGCGAGAGAACGGCGTCCATTGCGGCTGATCACTTGTATTACTTAACTAGAACCTTCAGAAGTCCACATTTGAGAACTCTTGAATTTTCTCCTGCCGATAAATCGGTTTTTATTAATATTATAAATAGTGCGCGATGGGAATACCGCACCCGCGGACGTATCGCAGAAGCACTAAACCGCAAAGCATACCACCGCGTTCGAAATTTCGCTGCGCAACGCGCTTATTTTCCTGGCTCGTGTGCGCGTGGGATGAGTACGCGAATGCACCTGGTGCATAACGAAGGTCGCTCATACACTAGCTTGTCTACCGTCTGATGATACCTCGTCAAATGATGTGCAACTACCTGCCTCTCGTATCGAACCACTCTCGACACCCCCGGGGCATCGTAGCCCGAGATCGTGCCCCGGTAGCTGCGCGCGTCTGATATGTTATTTTCTCTCGCTCTCTCGAAGATGCCCGCCTGCCCGCTGCCGGTGGTGCTTATCGAATTCTGCAATATTAATTATTCGCAATTTTCTCATTTAATTCCTGCGCGAGTCGTGCTCTCGATGTAGCCAGCCGCTGCGCTGGTGCATTAAACTCGGGCGCAATTTGCAAAATTTCACTGGTAACAACGCGGTTAAATTCGAGCTCGTTGCCCCCCTTTAAATGTAACCCGCGGGAGCGTAATTATTCGGGAGTTTCTCGTCCGGTCATTCTGCGGGAATGATACGTGCACATGATATCGGTGTATAGAAAAAAAGGTCGTATATCGATGTGTAGAAAACTTTACGAGATATCTGCGTCGCGCTTATTATACTGTATATAATAAGCATATCATTTTATCTTCTATTGTATAATTTTATGTCAGCCAGACAGTGTCGGTAATGCATCCATAACGTATCAGTAACAATATCCTCAGTTTTTGTGCCTTAACAAATTGTCCGCAATAGCGGATACCGCAGCAAAATGGTCGTTTGCTTGCACGAGAGACGCATGAAAAACATATCTTTTTCTCGAATGGAAGATGAAAGAGAGAGATAAAAGGCCGGTCTCGGCCGCTGTTTCAACATTTTTCGAGCGGATAATAGATTCATAACAACCCCTATTACACAGTCTACCTTACCTCGCGTTCGAGCTGTTCGATTTTATTTATGATCCCGTTTAATCGAGAAATATCTCTCTCTCTTTCTCTCTTGAATAGCGTAAATAGCGCATTTTCATAGCACATATAATTCATGAGAGAAACCGCCACCTGCTACGAGTGCTGCACCGCGCCGTTGCGTTTAATAACTTTTACGGAGCGTTCCCGATATCGCCGTGCGCGTATATAAAGCGATACGATAATAGTAATATTAATCGATTATTGAGCTAAATGATAGTTCGCGCGCGATGACGTTGAAAAAGAAGGATAATAATCACGTGCACACGCGCGTAAAGAAAAATGGCCATTGTACGGGCAGCAATCTTTTACGACATCATTCTGGCGCCGTGTTCGCAGCCTGCTTGCCCTGAGTGGCGTATCAATCATGTCGTTATTGTGTTATCGTTTCGCGCGGCGATCACGTATGATCTCGATAGTGGCGAAGCCAGTGAGGCCAGTGATTCTCGAAGCTCGAATCGCGATCAGAAAAGAACCAGTCGAAAACAAATAGGACAGACGAGACGTGACGGTTTAGACGGTTCGACTAATGGAACGGCTATTGAATCGTTACCCCTGTTAATTTGGCACGCTCGCATTTGTTATTAAAATACCTGCGCATCTCGATCTGCGAGGATGGCCAATAATGCGATGGCCATCCAAGCGAAACGTCACAATCGTGCCGAAATAAAATCGAGGACCGCGCGCGGCCAACGGCAGATAAACGAAGAAACGGCCCGTGGAGGAACGCTTATTTGCATATTCAACGCCCGGCCGTGGTACAACAATAAAATGCCGCTAAACACGTGTTCCGCGGTACGATACAGCCTGTCCTCTCGACACCCCATACCATCCGGCCGTTCTTCCAGTACGGGTCGTGCCTTTTCGCGAACAGGTAACATGCCACCGACTATAATCGCAAATTACCCCGGGATCCCGAGCGTGTATACATTCCTCACGACCACGTCCTTCGTTTGCATTTGTCCGACACGGAAGTATCGCAAATTAATTCCTTCCAAGGGTCTCGCGTGCTAGTTCTAGTTTGATAGCAAGTGACGGATGATATGCCAACATTTCTACTTTCATACACGCATGGTGAACGATGGTACCTCGTGCTTGCTTGATTCGCGTTTGCGAATTCGTCTATATCTTGCTATGAGAACGGCCCGACTAACGTTCTTTCATACATTCCATCGACGGTACAATTGATTCCCAGCGGTAACCATTTACGATCCATGATCTGATTAATATCTGAATTGTTGCGTGCTCAAAAGCATCGAAAGTGAAGATGATTTATGACGAATAGTTCATCACCGTCAGCCAATAATCCGCATAAGGGACGCGGGATCTCTCGGCGAGCGATTCGCAATCCGCGCCGACTGCATTCGAACTCGCCGACGAGTGCGTAGGTGCGAGCGATTGTCTGGCGTGCCCCTTTTTTGCGCCTAGATCGCTCGCAGCAAAAATGGAAATAGCTCGGCCCGTTCGCTAAAGTCTTACCTCGCTATGCGCGTACCTACGTGGGCCCGGCTCGCGCGCGCGAAAGGGCGGACAGCCGGCCGCAGAGGCGCGCGTGCACATGCGTGTGCGTCCAACACGTCGCTTAATTCTACCACTGATTTACGTGCCGATTTACGTACTACCATGCTGCCGGCGACCCGCTGTGTCACCGTTATAGGTGGCTTTATGCGTCGCCGGTTTTGTTCGCGCGCGCCAAATGTCAGGCGGACCGCGTAACGCGCTCGAGAGTGTCGTAATTTCAATTAAAAGCAGACTGAAGCGTAAAAAACTGCGCGCCACACGGCGCGACTCCGCGCGGGATTGATATTCAGCTTTATCGGCTGTCAATCTGAACAGGTGGTCACGGGATCACGTCAAAGATCGCTTTTTGCCAAGTGGCTACTCTTAACGATATTCCTCAATCTCGAAAGAAATCAGTATGATTTTACGCACAAAGTTCGTGAAACGGTAAAACTGCTTTCGCAGATTACTGCGATAACGACGCATCTGTTGCCCCGAGACATACTTTTACGGAAAAATCTATTTAACGGCGGATATTTCGGATTTTTCGGTCACGTGAGGTGGTTGCAACCCGGTAGCGAATGATAGATCTTGCCGCGCCCTGCTATGCATATCGAGATTACGTGTATTGTCAAGCCGATTGGCGTTGCGTAGTTATGCCGAGTTTATACGTCTCTCACGTAATAGGTACGACACGACCGACGTCAAACGGAGTCGATAGTCGCTAGCAGCAGAATACTGCCAGCACACGCGTGGCACGGATTTAATGGGGAACCGGGCCCCGGGCACCAGCGGTTTAAAACCGGTCCCCACGAGAAGTCCGGAATGACACCCACGCCTTTATGCGCGGCTGGCGAAATCGATCGAAGCACGACGAATCTCGCTGACGTGCCGATTTCCATGTCAAATCGGCACGCGTCGATTCCTGTCAGTAGCGCATTTCTCATGGGTGCAAGACAATTTAGATATATTGCGTTTGAAGAAATCGAGTGAAAGATTGAAGAGATTTATTTGCTCACATTGTAATCATGTGAAATTTTTGTAGCATCGTGTTTCGCAATAAATTGTCTTTTATTTTATTTCATTGTAATAAAACATATTACGGTTTTTTTAACATTACTCTGTTAGCATCAAAGGACATCTGTGACCGACAAGACGCCATGTTTTCTTCAATGTATATATTTCTCGGCCGAAAGCTTAATTACTTTGTCACATATCCGAGGCGTGTGCATCTTATCTCGCAATCGCGAGGCTGAGATTAAAGGAGATGAAGAGTGGAAGACTGCACTTCGTGAGAATCGATTCAACGCGATACGATCGCCATCGTCGTTAATTCCCATCGAGCTTCGCGAGGGTGATACTAATCCGGCAGTCGGCCCGATCGTCCTCGTGAGGAGCAGGACACGGCCCTCGCTGTCGTTCCCGTGCGCTTTTCTTATTTCGACTGAACATTTTAATCTGACACAAGTATGGACGCCGTGACGGCACCTTCTTTCGACTATGTTCACGAGAACGTAACCGATACTCATTCGCGTACGATCGGTAAATCCTCGATTTGATGTCGACTCCTCGTCACGTACAAATCCCGCGACTCGGTATTTCGGTGACTCTGTAACTGATCTCTTATTATCGTCCTTACCTCTCCAAAGAAAGTAACTTATCATCTCTTCCAAAAAGAGAGGACTTTTCTAATATAAACCATATTACTACTAGAAATTAACGCAAGTCATACGTAATCAAAATTGCCTCTTAAGCAATCCACATAATTTATAAATCGGGGCTTGCAACCTTGAGGAAGACTCTTTCCTGTTTGCTGCCAAGATGTAGTTTGAATCTTTAAAATCAATCGTCGGCCAAAGCGCATTCATCGCTGACAGCAGCGGCAGACTCGAGCAGCTTTCCTCGGTTAAACGCCGCGCCGGATAAGGTGGCTGTAGCTTTTCATCTCCGCCTTAAACGGGATAATTAACCGTCTCTGCCCACTTAACGGTAAAGTCCGATATTTCAGGCCGGAGCTGGTATGGCACCGCCGTACATTGTATTCGAAAGGGCAGCACAGCCTCTCTTCCGCCCCTATGCTACCCGCGCATTACGCACCTTGTAATTTCGTCCAATTAAAAGCGGTCGATAGCGCTGGGAGACGCGATGCTCGCCCTAGACCGCGAGCGCATTCCTATTAGCGCCGATAATTGCACCGCGTGCTCTCGTCGGCGGAAGAAAGATACGGCGCGCTACAACTTATTATCGTCTCTAGGCGAGAACAACAAGCGCACAAGTATCGACCCGAGTATCGACAATCGCGCCTGTAATCAGTATCTTTCTTCGTCAACCTCTTGCAACCGGTCAATCGTTTGCTTAATTGGAGGCATTCTCAAGACAAAATTGAGCTTGTTAGACGAAAAAGCGCAGAGTTCACCCCCGTAACGTGAAGATCCCGCGATTCAAGATCTACCAAAGAGCCGCAGATTTGGACTTGATTTTTCTGTGGACACACGAGATTATCGTACATTGTGCGTGCATAATTCGACGATAAAATGGTGAAATCAGGTGCAGCCGGAACGCTCTCGAGGGGGGGAAGATAACGCGCAGGTTTCGCTTTCCTTATCTGCATAAGCAGGAGCTGCGGCGCGTAACAGAGCGCGCCGCGCGATCGAGATAAAGTAATGATAGCCATTAAACGGGCATCAAGATCGCGACGGGCTGCGCGTGGAATTTGAACGATCTCGTAAATTATTATTAATACGGACGCGAGTGATTCCTAGTCCGACAACACAGAGTTGCAACGGAAATTATCCCCCAATGCGCGCACGTAAGGCAACGCACCTGCTCCCCTCGCACGCACCGCGCGTGTGCACCGTCACGCGCGATAAGGGAATCCAATTTCAACGACGACAGTCATGTAATTTTATATTGGGCGAACAAGCAATAAAATTCAGTTTTGCAGAAGCACAGCCGAGCATGGGCGCGCGCGCCCTATGATTAGCCCGATGAAATCATCAAATTCGAAGGCTGTATGATACTTTTAATCGCGCAGACACGTTTATTAACGTCTTCAGTAATAATAATAACGATAATGACGGTGATGTACGTAACACGATAATGATGTACAGCGAGTGCTGGTGCATCGAGCATAAAGCTCACGTGCCTTGTCGGAACTTTCACCGTCGATTGCATTGTATTATATCCATCGCCGAACGCGGATCTATCGCGTGGAACCCCCATGATTTGCTGCAATTAATTGCGACGTGTATGCATTGTTAGACATCCCGGAATAAATGCTTCCGTTACGTTGCATTTCGCATTCCGCGATCGGTGTGCGTGGAGCACAAAGCGAGCTCACTTAGTGCTCATTAATAAAGCGATTATTAGGCGCGGTGCCAGTGACTTTACGCTATTCGGATCTTAACCCAATTGGCATCGGACAATCGGCTACGGGTCGTTTCGCCTTCCGATGAATTTATCTTCTTTCCTGCAACGCGCACGGCGCAATGCCGCCCATAAATTCTCCCGCGCTCTGTTTTCGTTCGCGTAGCTCACGCTCGTCGAATAAATTTTTACTTGTCACCAGAGCAACCTCGGCATGCTGCGCCCACGCGTGCATCGAAATACGAACAAATGGCACACTCGCAGATAATGATCGTTAACTCGAGAACGTAAAAGTCTGCGTCTCTTTTGCGAAGTAATCCGAGATTATTATTAATTTAAATTTTTTATTGCCTCTATTTTTCCATTTTTATTTTATTGTCACACAGCTTTGATCAAGTTAACAACATTGCATGGAACAAGTACAGATGTTTCCATGATCGATCCTTCAAATAATGATGCAGTTTAAACATAATGTTAATAATTATTTTACTAATTAATAAAATTTTTTTCTTCGCGCCTTTTTCAAGATGAGAGACATAATCGCGTAGGCGAAAATGTCATTCTGGGGAAAGGCACTCGCCTGCTCGCGTACGGTATGCTCGCGTGGGTGGAAGGTCGGAACAGGATTCACGGATCAATGTTTTTGCCTTACAGGCGAAAGGCAGGACATTGCAAGAGCGGGTGACATAAATCGCTTTTGGAAACTTTCGTCGTGATTGGACAGCGGCCAATCGTGGTCGGCTCGTCATCGACGAGCGAAAGTATCTTCTCGTCAAAATTGAGCGGTCGCCAGAAATCGAGAGGCGGCACGGCGCGATTGCATCGATCGCAAACGTTACTGCTGAAGGCGTGTGTGTGTGCGTATGTATGTGTACGTTCACGGCGGAACATCTCAGGATGAGAAAAGATCCAGACGCGGCCGATTTACGGAGGAATGAGGAGAAAGGAGACCGGTACGGTCGCGGAAACGGGCGACGGCAGTTCGATCGATCGAGATCAATACAGATCCCCTCGCGAAGTAGATCCATGCATGCCGGCGCACTTCCGGCTGACGAAGACTCGAGCGCGTACAGCGAACGTCGACAGCAGCCTCTCGCTGTCTCCAACCGATATTGCACGGTTTTTTTCACGAGCGATTTCTAATAAGATTAAAGAGCCGGTTACGCCGGCGCGCGAGCCGGCACCGTAACAAACAGATCATAGCGTTTCCAATAATAACGACCGCAACTAGGCTGCGGCCTGTGCGTGTAACGCTAAGCGGTTTTGAAATATTGTGCAGCCGGATAATTGCAACGACAGGTGACGCTGGAGCGAGACTAAGACTTTTATTAACGAAATTCGCAAGCGGCCGTTTAATCGCATTGACGTATTATCGAAAGCGGAATGAGTAACGGTCGCCGGTTCTGCCGGTCTTTCCCGTTTGCGATGATAAGAGGCAAAAAAGCAAAGAACAATTTACATTGAGCGCTCGATGCAAGATGCAGGAGATATGTAAAACGAAATGAGGCGCGTCCCTCCCGAGTTGAGTCGCCCGGTAGTTACATAGATAGCTATCGGGATTATGGCACGGGCGAAATTAAGCGTTATACCTGCGCTATAATAGATCGATTGAGAGGTCTTCTTTTTTCAGGGTCAGGCCGAATCGGTCCCCGATACGTCCTGACGGCGGAGTTCATGTTCGGGAACCGTTACGCGAAAGAAGCAGCTATAAATCTGCTCTCCCGACACTGATTGCGTCCATAAATCGATCGACTTATTAAATCAATTAAATCGATTTATTAATTTTGACACAGAAATCGCGCTGCACTGATCGCCATCTCGCATCGGGGATGATTGATTTATCGGCCTTAATCAATTTCCACGCCGAAAGTTTCGCATGAATAAGTAATTCCTCTCCCTGCGTGGTCCTCGGCTATTAGCACTCGTCCGGATACGGATATTATCCGGGCGACTTTCGGCGCTGTGACGCAGCGTGCTCCATTTTTCAAGATGACAAGAATTCCTCGGCAGGAGAAAGGATCGTTGTATTAACTCTCGGGTGCACGGCCTCATAACGGAGAACCGCAAAAACTGATGCGAAAGATAAGCGATTTCGACAAAACTTCAGCCGTATGCCAAAAAGTCGTTTTAAGGCACAACATGAGCGGCGGACATCAAACGTTTCTCTTGTGTAAACGGTTTTTCGCAGTTTGGCGAATTCTGCGACACGAATGGCCCTTGATGCCATCGATTAGCCGTCGATTTCGCCAAGATTCGTGGTCGGGTTGTTTGCACAAGTTGCATCACGCCTAAGTATCGGTCTTAGTCACGATGATTCTTTTATTGCCACGAGATAACGACGATGTGCAGTGCGCGGTGAAGCCGATCGCTTCGTTCTCACCGTCGTTGCTGTAAGCCCGGCAATACGTGTCGATGACTATCTGAATGGCACTCGACTGTCTTCGAGTGCTCCAATTTGCTTACTGACGTGCGCGAGTATCATCTTGATACACCTCCCGTCGACCGTTTAAGTGGCATTCAGAACTCTCCGCATCGCACTCAAATTATGGTGGAATGAAGATTTATGCCCTTTCCGAGACACCTGAAGCGAGCCATTACGATACTTTGACGAGCATTTTTCACTTCTCAAGATTTCTCCCTTAAGGAAGATTGCGAACTAAGGGCGTTACGTCTCTGGAATTAACGGTCGTTGTGGACGCACCTTTAATCGTCGGACCCTGCCAACTCCGCGGGATGCCATGCCTCGAGTCAAGCATTCCTGACACCCTGAAATGACTGTCGGAACCAGAAATGGAAGGAGAAAGAAGAAGTAGAAGGAGACCGAGAGTCAAACCGAGAAACCGAGAAAATGTCTAAGGTTCCGCGATAATAAAAGGGGCACCCTTGTCACTCTTGTCGACTTATTTGCGTCCGACGAATATCCAAAATCAACATCACGTAACAACGCCTTCGCCAAATGCCACGTAAAGTTCAGGTTCGCCAATCGGCGTCCTCGCCTAATGCTAAATTAAGGCTCGGTAATAGGCCAATATTTTTGCTAGCGCTACGTGATTTCATAATTGTATTTATCACGTTTACCGTAATGCCGAAGTGGCAAATTGGCGTGGTCTCACGCCGCGTATTGAAAACATTTTGCGTGACGTCTTGCGCGGGAATGCAATGCGGAAATTTCAAGAGGGACCTCCGCCCTGGCCCCCTTCCTCACGCCGCTTTGACCATCGTACTCGTTGACTCTCTTAGTAACCCCATAATGTACCGACATATTGCGACGCCGAAACGGCATTAAGAAATAACGGCGCCTCACTGTCGTAAATACCGTTTAAGAGTGTGCTTAGTATCTTCCTGAAATACTTTATCTTCAAACAAACGGACAAACGAACCGTCCAATGTTTTATTAAAACACTCTTGTAATTGCCTCTAGAAAATTTTTTCAATTTTTGTCAACTACAAGAAATAATTTGTTTCTACAGAATTTCCTTTAAAATATATTAATTACAGTTAGATTTCAGATTTGATTTAACTGCAATTTCTAATCACATAGAAAAGGAACGTCCAAAAATACTTTTCTTGTGCAGAAAAGATACTGCATCCAAGAGTGACTGCATGGCGATTGTCATGGCATTTTGATACTGTCTTGTACGCTATTGTAAATACACGTGTAGCAGAGCGTGAAAGCTAATCCCTTGCCGTTTTCCAGTGTCGTCGTTTAGTCGTTAGTCACGGAAGAATTACGAAGAGAGACGAAGAAATTACGCGGACAGGACGACGTGCTGCGAGTACGTGCGAAAAGTCGTCTACAATGGCGTCTCGGTGCTGCCGGTCGGCGGTTGAGGAAATAAGAGTGCATCTGCCGCAATCTCGACGGAAATAGTAGCCAGACTACAGACGGAGTCTCGTTGCATGATATTTTAAGTGATATCAAGTTATTAATACTACGCGGTAGGTATCCCGCGCCTAAATATATATTTTTGGCGCGAACCCAAGTCATCCCTGGCTGGTTTTATCGCGGAGGGGATAATGTTTTACCCGATAATTGGAAACTGTACATTTCTCGCGCGGTCTCTTGGCGTTCGAAAATTCACGACTTTTAATCGACCCCCCGTTGATATATGCAACACATTGTACATCGGCCATAATAGAGCATGCTTTACATATTTTTCGAGGATCATCCAGGAGGCATCCAGATATCTTTTATAAATCCTTTCAAATTTAATTGTTTCTCTAGTATTGGCTCTTTCTATTTTCTTCTTTTATCGTCCACTTTTAGATAAGATAATCGTGATTTTATAGCAATTGGCATTGTGTTCATTTTTGATGTTATAACAAAATTTAATAAATCAAATATATGCAAAATTACCATACATTTTTCTTTTTATCATTTACATTATTATAATAAGTTTTATACTTCTCAATACTGTAGTTGAAATAAATCTAGGAAAGTTAGAATAGAAAAATATAATTCTCGAAAAAGAATTATGTAATCTTATTCTCTTCTTCCCTTTCTCTCTCTCTTTATCTTAAATTTTATCCTTTTATCATAAAGTATTGATAATGATATTAAGTAGAGAGAAAAATAATTGTGCAATTTAACATATAAACTTTTCTGTACATCCATGTGCACAATATTTCTACTAAAAGGAAGACTCCTCTCAGTTAAACGCAAAAGTTGAAACATCATTTCTGATACAATTACTTAAGCGGTCGATCAAATATTTATCGGAATGATGATGAAACCCTCGCGATTAAATGAGAGACGAAGGTTACATCTTCCGCGGGGAAGGGGGAGGTCAATGGTCCATCAAAAGACGGGTCGAAGAACCCTCTTGCGACAGCTTTAGTGGTGGGAGGGTTGGTAGTTAGTAGCCGAAGAAGCATCTGTTAGCGCCAGGCATTCACATGTAAATCAAGCACCACTAAGAGAAATAAACAATTGGAAACAAGCGTGCAAGACGAGCCTGACGTACGGGAAGATGCGCAAGCAAGTTTCTTCTTGGAAAAAAAAGACGAGACGAGGAAGATCCGACGTTGAGTATGAGTTCAGAAGGGTGCGCATGAATTAAAATCCTTGCTAGCAGCGCCATTGTCGCTCGGTCCGTCTGATCTCCTCGACTTGTTTTCACTGAGTCTCTGTAGCACTTTGTAATATTATTTAGAATCCTGCGTCCCGTATTGAGAAAAGCAGCTTATTCTGTCTAATATGCAAAAAGAATTTTAAGTAAATGTAGTATTATGCATGTACTAAAAACTTAAATCGAATAATTATTAAATCATACATTAGAAATGCACAGAATACACATATTTAGAATTGGATAGCTTTTAATTCAACTCGACTCTTTTAGCGCAATATTTTACTGCCATTTCAATTTTTAGAAAAATATTTAAATATATACCATAAATTTTTGATTAAAAAATTTATATCTATATTTGTGCATAATTTTAACTTAGAACAAGTCATCTTCATATTTTACCAAATTTTTTATTAAGCTTTTGTGAATCAAGATACTTGTATAGTTTCTTGTGTTAAAAACAATCTCAATGGCTTGACAACCAAAGCACGTAGGAAAGCGATCAAAGGAAAAGATTAAACGCTCGCCGAAATCGGACTCTAATTACCTGAACAGTAAGGTCACCATATTAAATCGCCTCTCTACGTAGCGCACATATCGAGGTTCGGTGAACCCACACGCTATCAATCTTGAGACGTAATCGTCGACGTTTCATTAGAGCGGCACAATGTAGCCGCGCGAACAATTTCCGTCACGTTCCTCTTGGACATACAAATATCGCTATAACGGAGCGGCACTTAATTCGCAACGTAATTCGCGTCCTCCTAATTTCGAGTTCTCGTCATTTATTTCTCCCTGTATTTCCAAATAAAGCGCAGCATGCCGTCCGTGCTTCTCGAATGGTTCGGCGGCAATTTCGTATTTTCTCTCATTAAATCGACATCATTATTGGTAGCTGGCGCGCGCGCAAAAGCACCTTGAAGGGCGAGAGAGCCGGTAATTGCAGGTGTAATACGTCCCTCGTTACGGACGATTTATTCGTCTCTGTTAGTTGCGCGCGGAAGCCCGATCGCGCGATCTGCGCGAATATTTCAGCTCTTGTCCCAGTCTTTCGCTACAGCTTGCATTTCCGCCTTTTTCTTATTTAACACGATATCAGGGTCAATTGCATCGCAGAGGTCGGCGTATGCAGTAGCGAAGCAGCAGCTGGTCTTAACACCTTCGTTCTTCTTACAACTGCATTCCGATAGCACTAAATCTTTGTCATTTACATAATATTGCGCTCATATCTTGTATCTTTGTACAGAATAAGAGCAATATTTTGTGCTGTGACATCTTTGTTCACCTATATCGGTTACAACGTAATAAGATGCCCAGACGTTGTAATTTACATCCGATTTTATGTATATAGCTTCTGCGAGTATTTAAAATAACAATTACGAAACATAAATAGTGCCTTGAGATTATTATTAATTGCAGTTTCACTTGAATTTACCGGTAAACATGCGGTGCTTGAAAAATTACGATACCGATACCGATAATAGCGTCTGCCGCGAGCGAAGGTACCAATTTTGTCGAGTCGCGACTTAATAAAATATTAAGGAAATCTTCTCTCGTTCCTTTTCATCTAAACGACCGGGTATGGAATTAAAGCAAGTTCATTGAGAATTCCTGAATCACGTTTGCCCCATTCCTCGAGGGGCACTCGTGCCCACTAATTACGAGAGAAGTTGCTTCCCTCTACGGTTCTTCTCGTACTCCTTCCTCGCCTCTTGCCTGCACCGCGAAGGTCACGATATGCGCTCGACCGCAGTTACGGCCTCGGGAAACAACGAGAATGAGAGGAGGTGACGGTGGGAGGCAATTGGGCACCTGAACTCTGACCCAAACTTCTTCATACGGCGAGAGTCGATCGTATATTATTTTCTTTTTTATTTACTCTGCGTTGAAGTCAACCATTATTGTGATCAAGGATGCATTGAAACGCGAGGCTTATTGAGGCTGCATAATACACGCGTGCGTGTGTTACGACGCGATCTCTATAAAGAACAATTGGGAAAATTTATTTCCTTGCAAGAAATAAAATGTCTGCGAATCAGCAAACCGATTAAACCAACCAAAGTTACAGAAATACATATCGTCTACGTAGTACCCATAACTTTTTTTTTACAAATGGTGATTGATCTAAAAGAATCGCTCCATTAGAAATCACGTTGTAAACGTTTATTTCCAAGAGGAAAATCGCGGATGTACCGTGGAAACGAGCAATGGGAGGGGCGGACCGGGGGAGGAAGATGAAGGTGGAGGCGAGTATGCGCGCCCTTGCCCGTTACGAGGGAACGTGCGCCGGCTTTCGTGCCTCGCCGAGATAAGTGGTGTATGATTTGGCGATGATTGATGGGGTCGTAGGTCAAAGTGATCAGCGGCGCTCCGGGCGCCTCGGCTCACCTGACTCGACGCGGGCCTGAAAGTCTGGAATACCGGGGGCCCTTCTGGCTCCGTGTGTAATACGCCTTCGCTCTGAGCCTCCCTGTCCCTCCCAGCTTTTTGCTCTCTCTCTCTCTTTTCCTTTCTCTCTTTCATTGGTGCCACATGCGAGTGTTCACCACGCTTGATATCGCGGTGCACCGTCGCTCTTCGCATCTTCGAACGGCCCTCGAGCGACGTGACGATTTAAGACTCCGGTGCGTGTTTGGATGATGTTTCATTTGCCGCGAAACGGTACTGCCGGCTCGGATCGAAAAGAAATTATCACCGTGATAATTCGAAAGTGCGTGTTTCATAAATGCCGTGTGAGGCAAAATCCATGCGAATGAGATTTCGATACACAGCTTTTCTTATCAATAACGTCATCTCACTATGTAATTAAACAAACATTACGTTTCTCAACATTAAAACTGAATTTCTTGGCAATATTTTAACTACGCTTTTTTTAAAGTACGTTTTAAGGAAAACGAATATTTAGTTATTAATTAATTAATTTAGTATAATCAGTTTTTTAAGTTGTGCTTTAATCAGTAATAAGAGCGCTATTGATCTTAATGTATTATTTACATGAATGTATCAATTCTTAATCATTCAAGAATCATTTTACATAATATTATATAACGTGTGATTTAAACATATTTTTAAAATATTCCTCCCACTAATAGGTCTTTAGATTCTATCGAAATACAATCTTAGATCTAACCTTAAGACGAGATAACCCTCAATGATGTTTAATTTTCAAGAATAGTCAATCATTAGGCACGACAGCTGATGATATACGTTGTAATAAATAAACACCAGTGAAAGCCGATGTTGAATACCGGCATAAATTTAGATTCATCGGCAAAAGTTTAGCGACGTCACTGACCCGTGCAACCCTCCGGCTAAGGAAAAGAATGCGCTCGACGTGTGGTTGTAAAATATATCGACATACGTGAGTAATAAAATAAAACAGCACAGGTACGTGTTCATCATAATGCGTTTAATTTTCGTTCGCATGCGCGTCGATTAATTATTCAATTGGATGGTCAATTATCGACACTTGTGATAACGAAATAAATGATTTCAATGAAATGAGAAAATGAGAAATGAGAAACGGCCATTGCACCTTTGACACCGTCGGCTGAATAGTTCCAGTACTTTTATTTAGAGTCACGTTTGGTAGCGCATTTCGTCTCTAATGGGAGTCGATTCCGCGTATCGACGAGAAAAATGGCCGTCCGACGAGGAAACAAGCGAAACAGAGGCCTATTCCTTACTAAACCACTACTACTTTTTTCGGCTCGTTGCATTACGAAGCCTGCTCAGGCGTAATGTCGGCCGCATTAATTCGGGCTAATCAATTTGGGCCTAATTGGGGATTACGACGAGCCGCTCGTGGGCCCCGAGTCCCGCCTCTCCGTTCCTTTTTCTCCTTCGGAACGCGGGCGACCGTGGCGCTAATAGATTAATTTATTACGCCAAAGCCCTCAAAGACACCGCCTGACTTCGTAGCTCGACGACATATTAGTATCGTGTCACGGCCATCGTTAACCGAACTCGATGGAGAACCGCGAACCTTCCACCGACGGAATGTTAATTCCATCGCGATGCACCCACCGGGTACGTTCAGGAATGCATGCGCGATGTGGGTGACATCAGGTATCTTTCTTTTTTCCTTCTTCTTTCTTTTTTTGTTATATCTTTCATAAATCCTCAGAAAATTTATAAGGTGTCTGTTATTTCTGTTTTAATATGTATCAAATATTTAATTATCCAAACATGTAACAAATTTAATAATTCTAATATATGCCAAGTAAATTATAAATATTATCTTCGAAAATATATATAATAAAAATATATATAATATGTATAATAAAAATTAAATTCTTTAATTATGACTCTTTCCATCCTGAACATTAATCTTTACGTATAACAAAACGCACTCTTACAGTAATATTATGGTTCTGCGTAATATTCTTAGGCTAGCCACAATCGTGTCATTACAGCTGTCTTCGATGTATTTGTAACGTCATTAGATCTTACCTCTTTCCATTACGCTCTTACGACTTTGTAGTCGAGCGCGGAATAAGCCCATTAGTGCTATCATAAAGTAACGCTGCAGATTAATAGTGATCAATATAAACGATTTATTTCCATCGCATAGTTTTCTCTTATCATCTTCCGGTGATCGTTCACGGTACACAGTTCGTTTGTTTGGCACCTTCGTAGTGTCTTCTTCGTGATTGCTTTTCCTGATTGCCAATTGAATACCTGGATCATGTACTTAATATATATCGAGTGTTACAAATGTTGGCGCACGATATCTGATGCCGATAAAATCGCTTATGCAAAATATACGATATATAGATTATGACTTGCTTTCAATCACAGTCGCAATATTCTTACTTTATTAATAATACACTTTTATACATATTAAACGGGCAATTTTTTTAATGAATGAAATTAGTTAAAGGCTTGAATATTAGGGATCTCTAAGGGCCACTTCGATCAAACTCCGATTAATTTAATCGTCGATTAACTTGCAAGATGACTAACATAAAAATCTCTAATAATATAATTCTCGTATATAAATAATATAAATTTTATGTTGGTTGCTGTTAAGTTAATCGACGATTAAATTAACTGGACTTTGGTCGAAGTGACCCTAACAGAACGAACATTATATATTTGATATTCTTATCTTTTGTTTTAAATGTTGAGAGTTCTTGAATTGATCATAATTACGATATTTTTTCGTGGGAGACGAGACGAGCGACTGTTTTGTCGGGGGTGTGTAGAAACTTCCGCGAAAGCTCGATTTATATGTGGTGCACTCCCTCCGGCACGTTCCCCAAGAGAAGCCCGCGTGAAATCGCGACGGACCCTTAACTCTCAACACCATAAATCCAGGCCGCGAAGCGTCATTAGCACCGAATAACGAGGCCGATGTTATGGTTGCTCCAGCTGGAGTCCCTATCGCGGTCTCATGTCCGAAATAACGACACCCGTCACTGATGCAACCACGGCATGAGGTGCGTCACATTCCCGGAGATCCCGAAATAAGCCCTTCCTAAATGCGGCTCATTTGCATGGAGATTCCGGGATTTGACATGCGAAAATCTGCTGTTGTTATCGCGAATTCCTCGTGTCTGCAACTACTCGTTACGATTTGTAAGATCTGTAGAAAGATTCATCTGGAAACAACTGCTTTGGAGGATTTATATTTGAAATACACACACATGCATCCATTAGGGAACAAGCCTGCTATTGTTTTACACTAAGTTATCATAATTATCTGTAATGTTATTATACAATTATCTATAATATTACAATATACCGTTGTAATATTATAATGTACAGTTTCGACTCTTTCTATGATGGTGGTACAGTGTCTCTAGACAATTTTTCAATTTAATTTTTTAGTCTAATGTAATATTTCTTTCTGAAAGATGTTTTTAAAAATGTGCATAAATATCGCGTGACAGAATATATACTAACAAAGAAGTATCTTTTATGATTTCGCGAAATCCATTTTTATCGTGTTTGGTTTTCGTCAGTATTTCAAGACCACCGCGTTTTATGCTGTGTGATTTAAGTCTAAATTACAGCACGTGCTCATGATTCTTTTTCTCTTTTTTCTCGCTCTCTTCTTGAAGCCTTCCAACTTTCTGCAAGCTAGAAAATTGATTTAGAAAATAATAAATTGAAAATTTATGGTTATATAATAAAATATAATGCTTTTATTATTACAAGTGAAATAATACACTGTAAATACAAGATTTAGATAGAATAAAAACGTTGCAAATGATATCCAAGATTGTTTTAATGTTAGTGAACGAATTCTTTCGCACACACACAATAAGAATTAAATATATTTCATTGTCCACGAAATCTATCTGGATAAATAAAAATAATTTAACATAAAAATGTGGTGCATGCTAAACCGGAGAACGATGACGCAGGAAGAATGAATCGATCCTGTCTCGTCATTCATTCATATCGACATATCGATTTACCATGATGAAAGTTCCATGGAAATTTATTTATCTTTCGATCGCTTGGCAAATGACAACACCCACACGTATTTACATCTTTCTGGCCGCCTATTTATAATAGTTGTATGTGCATATCGGATGCAGAACAAGCATTTTATAACACAAAAACGTCTGCTGACCAGACACCTTAGCAGCAACAATTTCGTGCTATTGTACCCAGTAAAAGGTATTAAAATTGTCATTACATATCCCGGCCTCTCTTGTGCTACTTCGTACTACTTTCTTCGAAATCTACGCATAATGGAGAAATGAGTCATTCGCCGACCGGTTGAGAAAGCGGTGGCGGCACGGCACGCCGCACGCCGCCTTCGTCATCGTCCAGCGATCCTCTTTACGACTAACGAAATTGCAATCGGGGGAACGGCCCGAGTAATTCGGCCTTAATATTCCCGCAATTTGAAAGAAATTTCCGGATCGGTTTAACGATAGCGTCAGCCGCGGTAATCAAGATGGCTCGCGCGCGCCCATTATATCGGTGCTCCATATCTTGCGCGCACCTCCGCCACCACCCCCTCGCAGCCGTGAGTGCACACATACCGAAACCGAAATCGTCATGCAATTACTCGCTCATAAACGAGCGACGCTAAAGGAAGTTATGCGCCCGGCCAATAAAAGCACCGTCAATGACACACGCACGGCCGCCAGCAAAAAGCGTTAATGGCAGCCGCGCACCGTGCAAGGCTCACGAGCTCACAATGTTGCGTTATACAGGGTGCTCCTCCGCTCGCTGCTGTTAGAAGCGGACTTGAGGAGGCAGAGCCCGGCGGTAAAGCCGATCGGTCAAGCTGCCGCGCCGAAAATTAACGCGGTCAATCACCGCTTAACGATTTTACCGCCGGATAAGAATGACATTCTAAATATCTTTATTGCATTTTTTATAGCGCGTATCGTCCATTTAGACTCGTCGAGGAAAGGTCGACACATTAATATCTCTCCACTTTGAGGCGTAGATCATTTACGGAGGGAAATAACGATGCTCTGCCATTAGAAGTGTGCTAATGAACGTGCCAGAATAGACGCTGCTTCAAACGATTAAGAAATACTGTTAAATAATTACATTTCTCTGTATGATCAATAAAAAGAAATTTGGATTTATTAAATGATATATAATAATATAGCCGTTCGACTATTGTCAAAAAATTAAAGTTTCTAAACTATCTTACTTAAAATTAATGATTCTGCAAATAATATTAAATTATTAAATTATAGTTTTAATAAATATTGTGAGAATTAATAATTGAATATAGCATTATTCTCTTATTTTTAAAGTTTTCATTTACTAAAAATAAAATAAGGAAGATAAAATAAGAATAAATTTACATAGAAGAGTTCAATATACATGTTACAATTTTGAACATACCAAAATTCAACGTATCTGTTCGCCTATATATAAAAATGAGTGCAAATATGAACACAACGATCATTCGCTGGCGCATCTGCCCTATATGTGCTTGCAGCGTCACGTTACGCAATCTTCGATATTGAACACTTTGCGGGCACATATCATCGCGATATCATCTTTAATTGAACTACTTCGAAAATGACACCCTGTGTGCATCCACGCACGCGATTAAATCAGTCGCAACGTCAAAGTCGCCGCGGTCGACACGGTGGCAACAATTGCGCACTCCTCTCCTGTTCGCAGCCCATAAATGCCTTCTTAGCCGCATGCACCACGCGAATAATACGCATGTTAATCATTTATAACGCGGTCGTTAACGGTCGCTTTTTTCCCCGCTTTTACGAAGGGGCGCCGCGGCGAGGCCTAGGTTTCACAGGACGAGCTTCTGCGCTATCGTTGTACAACCTTGCACAACGATACACGCTCGCGTTCGGACGACATCTGTTCCTTTGTCGGGCCCGGTAATCGTTTATGGGGCCCCCGACTCTCTCTCGTTTCCATCGTCATTAAAATCTCTCGCTCGCTCGCTCCTCCAATTAATTGCGCGAGCGCGCGAAATGCTTTGGCGATCGGCGTGAGCGATGGCATACCGCGGCTGAACAGTTGCGGGTTGTTTTCCATCGAAGGCTATTACGCACGTACGGTTTATACCGATCGCGCGGAAGATTAAGCCAGTGCTCTTGCCATCTTAAGCCGGCGTCCACGGTCGAGATCGATGATAACTGTATATGGACTGCAGATCAGGATTAATTAAACAGAAGTTGTTATGGAAACGTCGAAAAAGTACTGAAGGCAATTAATAAACTACTTTTTATTGGTACAAGTATTGAAATCGCTATAATTTGAGCAAAATTAATTTTTGCTACTGAGAATGGAGAGAAACGTATTTATATTACGTTATAAAATGAACACGGAAATCAAATGTTGAAATTTGACTATGTATAATAATAGAAATTTATTTCAGCTTCTCCGCCAAGAAAGGACTTGGTTTACAAGTTAGCTTACCCACACTCATACCTTCATTTATCCACTCCTTACCTATCTTAATACTATACACACTAAATTAACACTTACAACCAACATAAACATTTCAAATTTCAATAATTAATCCTATACTATCCGAAAAATCGACTATGTACAGAAAAATCTTAATGTAATAAATTTAAATTATTTAATGCAAATACATCCCCGATATTTATTCCGCATAAAACACATAACAAACCTAAATTAACAGCTTCGAGAAATTAGCTTCTTTCGCATCGAGATGCTATCGTGCGAACGCCGCTTAAGGAGGACAAGCAGTATACCCTGGCAGGTCAACAAAAGCATTTCGCATTCGCTGGGCATAAGCAGCATTAACTCCAAGAATAGTATTAGCGTGGGCAGCTCTCCCACATGCCTCCTTACACGTCATACACGCGTCATACGGGCTCGCACTCGAAGGAAACAGAGGTAAAAGCCACTCCGCCATAAAACAAAAACGAGTGAGCGACGACGATACGACAGGAGGACTCCGTGGATTATGTCGAATCGCGTCGTATTTTCAGATTAGAACAACCAATGAATGCTATCAGGTGATTTAGGAACATGTAATCTGACGCTTTACGACAAGCTTTCCGCAAGAATATCTAGCGAAGAGGTAATAAAGATAGAAAATTTCAAGGCTCGTCGAGTAATGCATTACAGTTATAATACTTATCATTATCAAGATTTCATTGCAATATCAACGACAAGAGTCGAAATATGAGTCGCCGGTAACGTTAATGTTTCGCAAGCATGCAACGGAAATGAATCGGCGTCCAATAAACGTCCACTTAGGACGCATCGATAAACAACTTTATTTTCGCATATCTTTCTCGCAATAAGGTGTCGCGCTATCTCGGAGGAGAAGACAGCTCCCGCGAGAGAGAGAGAGTTGTTCTTCGTCAGTCCGTCACGTCGTCGGAGCGGTCGTCCTCGATTAGGCCCACGGAATAAATTTCTGCGGAGTGTGGGAGCGAGGCGACCGAGGTCCTCGTCTCCAATTGACCCCACTTTGCTGCGAAACTCAAGTGACTACGCGGGCAGATTTCAGTACGTATACGCGGGCGCATGCCTAGATTTTCGCAGATTACGCGCGGCTCTCCGGCAGGTGAATCGCCGGTCATCGCGCAGGCCAACGGACTCGCAGCGCGTTAACACTGGATGTTACCGAAATTGAGAGAATTAGTCGGAATTGAGAGAAGAAAATTAGGAACTACGTTACTGATAATAGCGTTATGCTAACAATAAAATGATAATAATAACAAAATTATGATGTAAGATAAATATAGAAAAATATTGTAATTGTGTAATAATCATGTACGAAGAGCTACGAGCTCTTCGAAAGAGGATTTAGAAATATGTCATGGTGATGACATGACTTATTCTATGAAAGGATGAAGGAAAGTTGATGAAAGGACTTTGTCGATTGCAACATTTGCGCGTAATTTCTCGGCATTAAATCCTTCTCCATTGACGTCACGTAAAAATTAAGATCGTTATCACGGTTCCCCTTATAAGATAACAAGCCGGTCTCGTTACGCGCAAATGCAGTACATAAACGGCGTAGTGGGTGGTGGTTTCGTGTGGACAAGTCTTTAAGTGTTAATTGAGACAAGAGCCGCGTGTTGGTGGTCTAAATTCTTCGCTATTCCGGGAAGGCTATTTTAAGAGGCGTATCTACGACAATTCGCCAAGTCCAAGGAAACGAGGGATGGACGATGACGTGCATCGATATGTAGGTTTCCACTATTTGTGATATTTTGCAGCCGCGTCTTATTACGCGTGATCCGATCCAACGTTCACGTCCTCCACATTTGTTTGTGCTGTATAAAATCGGGTTGACGTTTAAGACCCAATTGTATAATTGAGCGGCTTAAAAACGCGTATAATCATTAATTACATCTTTCCAATACAATAATTTTATATCATATAATCTGTTTGAAGATTTAATTAATAAATGTATATATTAATACATATTTTAAATTAATTTCTTCTTTTTGTATATTCAGGTAGAATGTATGCATATTCACTTATTCGAACATGATAATTACTGAGAAATTTCATACATTTTAAATAGCAGCCAGATCAGTCAATATAGAGCTTTGAGTATTACAGTTAATGAATAAATTCCTTTACTAATAAAACCGATATAATAACAAATCTCCGTTAAAATTCCAGGTGTATCACAAATCTATTTGTTACTCACGACAGATTTGTGTCGATCGTGAATTTAATAAATCATAGTTGTGGTCTCTGCCGCTGTCCAGAGTTATTAGTGTCAGACGTGTCCAATATCGTTTAGATTAGCTCGAAATTGTCCGGCTCGGGCTCCACTGCCGATCGTGTCGGGGAACGACGCCCACACGCGCAACTCTGCGTCGCGTCTTAAGTGGTTCGAATGAAAAAAGCGCACGCTCGAGTGCCGGGGCCGGGGTTCCCGACAGTTGCATTATAATTACTACAAATTGAATCGTTTAGCCGCTTTTAAGGTCGTGAGATAGCGCCCGGCTGGAATGGAGAACGCATCGAATAAATCCGTCGTGGCATTCGTTCTTGGTGTTTGCGCGCGCTCCAGTTTATCAGTGTGAGGCCACCTTTAATGAGCGTCATTTGCGCAAGAAAGCGGCCGATCCGTGAGCAACGACGTTAGTCAAACCCCTTTACCACCGATCGTCCGCCCGTAATCTCCGTCGGTGTAAAAATATCCGCGATAAAGGCAATACTTTGTGCGCGTCTCTGATTCGAGGCTCGTTAATGGAATAATTAAATTAAATGATTATGCTCGCAAATGTGCTCTGCCCAAAACTAATGGAAACCGCTGATAGTCGCTTATAATGCGTATTTTGCTGTATGTAGAATACTCGGCCTTTTGGGAATCTGTGTTTCAGAAATAAACATTAGATTATCAGAACGACATGCTCTATGGTGCAACGAATTCATTAGAGAAATTTCGAAGAAGTAAGATTATTTCTTATGTTAAAAATACATTAACACTATTAATTCTGTCCATGATGAAATTACACTCTGGCGTTTCTCTAAATTTGGCAAAATGTTTACTTTGCTCTCTACCTTATCATAGAAAAGTAAAACGACATAATTCAAATATTCTCATGAAGCATTCGCAGATTATAAAATCCAATAAAAAGATTCCATCATTAATTTAATAATTTGAAATTAACTAATATCTACTAGACTACTTTTGACATAAAATAAACTTTCTTATCTCGTTTTTATATTCGCGATTCAAAATTATATTCGAATTATATTTCAGTGAATACTAGACAGCAATTCTAGCTTTACGCTCACTCGAGACTCGTTAAATATAATTTTAATCGACGCGTGTCCTATACCAGCTTCGGCATTCGCTTGCCACAGAATATTTTGCTCGATGAGAGCCGTAAATGTCCGTAAATGTCTTGCCCTCAGATCGGAAATTTATGGCCGCTGTCGTGGAAAACGAGAAGCCGGCGATTATCGCTCTAATTGTAATTAATGTCACACTGTGACAACACGAAACCGTAACTTTTTTTTCATATGCACCTTGATGGCTTTTCGCAAGTCGCCGCGCCGGCAAGTTTCGACGATAATGATGCATACCATGCGCGTGCGAGCTCGTATTTTTATACAGGATTACACGATCCCCGATAACATCGGAGCACATTACGGTAAGCGTCAACTTTCGTGGACATCTCCTCTTCTCCGTGACTACAAAGAGTGACGGAAGGATAATTAGCGACGTAAATTACACCACTTTGCGCTGCTTTAATTATCCCAGGCTATTAAACGCCGACAAATTCCGCAAGGTTATAAAATCAGAAGCAGCAATCTCTTCGACGTAATGGCATTGAGAAACAGCCGATGACATAATTGTATGCGATACTTGATTGAAGAGAAACGCGGACATGTATAATACGTACTGTAAAACGGATCTTTATTTCGGAACGATATAATAAACATGTGTATTGAGCAGAAAAATTGAGCTATTTAATACTATTTATTAACCGGATAAACACGTTTATTCCATCGCGAAAATCTGCATGATTGTCGCGAGAGGAATCTGAGCTGACGCTCGCGATCGATTTTATCTGGCGTAGCTCGAGGAGAATTCACAATGTAAATATCGCTTTCCGCCGGGCGTTTCTCGTCTTCTTTCTCTCTTTCTCTCGCCGTGCGAGTGCAACCATGAATATTCATGCCGGTAATGACGCGGATAATTGTGGTACGCGCGCGGATCCTAAAGAACTCTAAGGGACTACGCCTCTCTCTACGCTCGCGCCTTCCTCGAGCACCCTCGGGGCGGATACGCACGTAACTCGGTGGTTAATTCAACAACCATCGGCGGATTGGAAAACACGATTGCAATCACTACGTGGCACACGGAGGTGGAAGAAACGAATGGGACGGACGCGCGCGACTCGCCGAGGCGGATTACGCGCTGGGAATATTAAGCGCGAGCGAGCGAGCGCCGGTTTCAGCCAATAAAGATGCCAACGCCCGCGATTTGTTTTAATATTAAGAAACTTCGAAGCTTAATTGACTTCGTTCTGTGCGATCGTAAATTATAGAGAACAGTAGCACTGACGGTAGCGAGGGCAACTCCCCATGCGCTATCTCATCTAGTTGATAGGCCGTAGTAAACGCTCGTTACAACATTAATATTTAAATACGAAGAAGGCTGACGATAATAAACAACATTTTTATTAGATTCTTCGTTGGAATAAAATTTTTAGTAGAAATTCTGTAATAAAAAGTTAGTTTAAATTATTAGGTATTACTTACGATTGATTTAATATAGATATGTGTTTGTTTTAATTGTTAATTGAAGTTTAATTGCAAATATATGCGTGTAAATGTTCACAGATTTAATGTTAATAGAATATTAATTTGAGAATCAGGTTTGGATTACTTCTGTGGGAACGCAAAAATATACAAATTTAAATACATGCAGTTTTCTTGATACACATTTTAATGTATCAAGCAGAAGTAATGCAAGATAAACGAAACATGTATTCTAGATTAAAGCGTATAAAAACCAATAAAAAATATTTTTGCTCACTAAAGTTTTATCGAATCAGTTCATCCAAGTTAGAAGACAAGAGACATTTGTAAATGTGCTTGTAAGCGAGTTGAGAAAAGATCTATGAAAAATAGATCGAGGAAGAAAAAGCGAGGATATAGGAAGCAGCAAAGTGAAACGTTTCAGGCACCCACGCGACCACCAGTCCAGATGAACTGTTTGTGCGTTTCAGTGAATTACGAGCGAACCGCGGCCCCGTGCTACGAAGCCGCCGTATATTAGCGGCTGAAAGCCAGCAAATGAGATCCGGGAAACATTACAATTACCATCGCAAACAATATTCCGCGGCGCTAGGACCCGAGGAAACGGTTATTTACAGCCCATTATAGTCGAGGGACAACTGACGAGAGAAGAAGGCGCATAACGCGTGCGAGTCGCCTCTCAACGACACGTGTCGCAGACGAGACCCCGAGAGAAATTCCGAAAAGAATCTATAGTATGTGGAAAGCAAATTACATTGCTAAAATGGCAACATTTTAATGGTACTTTAATGATAATTTAATCAGATGCTTTAATAGCCACATTTCATTTATTCTCATGTAAGTCTATCACTTTTATTTCACGAGCACTTTTACTTCATGGCACCGCTAATGCCTTTCTGTTCGGTCCATTTAAAAGCCATCTATTCAACTCTCGTCAAATCAGTCAATGACTCTCACGGCGGTTCGTCTTGTAATAGTTTTTCGAGCACGCATTATAATATTTTTGAAACGCGCATAATTATAATAGCACAATAATAATACGTACGGAAGGGAGAGAAAAATAATGAAGGATTGCGCGAAGAATGATGAGTGGCCATTAGTTGACCAAAAAACGCGATGATTTACGCTAAGCTCCCCGTCATTTCGGTACCGCGCGCGCTACGGGATTATAAATTCCGCGCGCCGCTAGAAAGTTTTAAATCCGGCACCGGGGCGAAAGTAACGAATAAAATGATTGCGCGCAAAGTGTCATAAATAAATCGTCGACGACGTCGCGGGCCCCTCATTGTATACGAGCGACTACTTGCCGCGCGTTGCCACTTGGCAGTTTAGCATGTGGAACCAGCAGTTAAAGGGATTTTTCTCGTGTCGATCCACGACTCGCGCATTCCATCCACGAGCTCCCATCGTTTGAAAACAGCCACGCACGATCCATCAGCCTGTGGATCGTTTTGGCGCGCCGCAATACATCATATGCTTAGTCGCCGATTACAAAAAGTGCATCAATGCAACTGGCTATTACATCGACGGGCAATGCAATCCCCTGTAATATCTGAATTCGCGTACTGAGAAAGTGCCAACTATTACGCGCTGCAAGTAAACGTAAATGTAAATGCACGTAACACACACGGCCGTGCGTTTATTCCCGCGTTTGACTATAATCTATCATGTATGAATGTGTGACGCAAGGCGCAATGATGCAACGGAATGTGATTCTCTGGGCTAGAAGGGATGAAAATTTAATTAAAGAAAATACCGTTTTTGTGTTGATTTATCGAACAAGATTTGCACTCGTCGTCTCTCGTGTTGTCGAACGGATATCGCGTTATGTAAGAGATTAAACATAATTACGGGAAAAACTTTAATCCTTAAAAGATTAATCCTGTCCTTAAAAATGTTGAGCGTCAACTGTCATAATCCTAAGGAGAAAAGGGAATGTTAGATGCAATACATAAATCCGTGAAATGTTAAACACATTCACACGCGTATCGAATATAAAAAGTTGATCAATATGCGACCACAAGCGAGCAAAAGAATGATTGAATTCAAGAAAACAACATTCATGATTTTATTCATTCTCTGTGCGGGAAGAGGCACCGCCCAGACATTAGGCGCATTCAAAGCATTCCCTAATGTTTCACGGCAAAATTTATAACATATTTAGCGACCGGTGCCGCGATACATCGGCGAGATAACGTCGCGCGGTTCGCGGTCCGCGACACAAGCACGTATACGTGCACTCCTGGCAGCAACCCTCGCCGGAGATTTATGCACGGCGCAGGGAGCGCGTCGTTGTCGCCATTGTGCGAGCATTAGGTAACTCGGTTGGTGCTTCATCATCGCCGATATAAAGGAAATAAAAAACAAAAGACGATCGACTGGACTCGCGGTCTCAGCTTCGCCGTAACAAGAACAAGTGCACGCGGTGCGGCACGAAATGTAGCCCAAGAATTAGAATCAGATAGCTCCTGAATAGCAGTCGTTACGGAATTGTCCGGTATGAGCGGCGCTCCCTTACGCGCGACGGAACATTGATTGAAATAACGATTTCTGGAAAACCGTTAGGGACACACGATCGTTCGATCATCGACTTTTAATGCACATCAATCGATCGCACGGTAATAGATCGGTGTGTGAACGGTGATCTCTAGTACCGAACCAGCACGCGGATTGTCTTGCGGTTGAATTATCTGCGACGATCGCGTCTGGAAAACGCCGATCGTTAGGTCTACCGATCGGTGGGCGGCCATCGCGCGGTGCCGCAAAGCATAGCGCGAGCGGTAATCTCCGGCGAACCAGGTCACTTCCGATAATTCGAGCAGCCGGATCAGCTCGATCCAGTCGGCCGCCCGCGAGAATGCGGCCGGCATCTAAATAAGACACAATCGTGCCGAACAATCGCGCACGGTCGCCACTCGGTGTGCAGCGGTGGGACTTTCTAGCTTAGCGCGTCGTTCCAACCGGCCTTGCTAGGACTACCGGCATTCGAATCGACCAGCCAGCCAGTCAGCCCGACGGTCTCCCGGCTCCGTTCAACAACCTGTTGCTTTCCGGCGCCGCGCGTTCGCCGCTGCGCGATATATCGCGTCGCTGGAATGCCAGCCTCGGACCGCGCCGTTGCCACGAGGGTAGATTTCTCCTTAATGTAGGAACATTTTGTACTTGCAATTCGCGACACGAGAGCAGTTTCAATCGCATCCCCAAAACGAAATAATCATATCAATTTGTATGCTTATGACAACATCAATATTTTAGAGGATTATTTGTTTTAAGAATTGTTTATTTGGATAACATTCATGAATAAGTTTATATACTACATATGTAGCGATCCTTTGCAAAATTTTAAAGACAGCTTTAAGAGAGAAACAAATTTTCTCAAAGTTTACAATTTCAAAAATGTGAACACGATTTTCAATGATGATAAAGAAATTCAGAAAGGAATAAAATAAAATACAGAAAAGGAGAAAGAGACAGATTGAAAGCAAGAAAAGCCCCGTTCTGAAAAGATAACTAGTAATCGAAAGTGTTCGGTCAGCTTTCGATGGTTAATTAATATAAAACGGACGGCGTTTGCAAGTCGTCTTTTTATCTATCTTTTCTTTCTCTCTTTCTGCCGACAATCATGCAACTATGTATGTACATATGTAAATATGTAGGGTACCCTCTTTTCGCAGCTTGTGTCTTGTGACGCCGCGCTGGAATTTCTGCCGCGTGATACGCATTAAGATATATTTAATCTTTAATTAAGATATAGGTATTTAAGATATATTTATATTTAACTTTAATTAAAATTAATATAAAGATTAAGGATATTTATGACGCGCGTCGATTCCAGGTGATTTGCTCTCAATGACCATGTGCGCGCTTCCTCGGATCCTTGCAATCACGATATCGTATTGCGATATCATAATGGTATTACAGAGCTCTCCTCGGCGAACGGAATTAACAACATCGTTGGATATATTCATTCGCGTATGAAACGTATCGATTTCAAAACAATTTATTACACTTGCACGAGTCTCGCTCGCGTGCGTGATGCACCAATTTCCGCTACTGCAAGTCTATTCGGTCATCTTGTATAACATGTTGTATAAATAGAGCAAGTATGAAAAGTGATTCGCACAGCTGAAATTGATACTGTTCACTGCGGTTCACTATACAGGTGCAGATGCGTTCAATAGATATTTCCAGTAATGTTTCTGCTCTGAATACTTGCTTGAACAAATTTTAAGTGATTAAATTGGAATCGAAGCATGCAATAATGGGACAAGTTAATTAATTAAATTAAAGGAATCTAAAATAAAATATTACTCCGGACATGCAATAATGGGACAAGTTAATTAATTATATTAAAGGAATCTAAAATAAAATATTACTCCCGACTTCTAACTGCACATTAGTCCCAAATACGATTTTAACTTAAAACTTAGTTTTGAACATCTTTGGAAGTCACAACATGTGTTGTTAATTGATTGATTTCGCGACTCCAGAAGGAAGCCAAATTCAATCGTAATATTCAACAGCGCAGAAGTCTCAAGTTCTCTCTGCCAAAGTTAAAGAGAGGATACGTTTCTGAACCAGCTAGCCTGTGCAAAGGTCAGGCAATTTGTCGCTTTATCCACTCGTCACTCGTTGCTTATCGCAATTGCAGCTCGCAAGTGAGCACACGGTGGAGAGAAGCTACGATTTCGTGGCGCTCGCTTCCGCGGCGCCAACAAATAATCCCGTCTCATCGGCGCGGCTCCTGGTCGCTCACGCGGAGAGGACGACGATGACTTACGAGAGCGATCATTCCGCGTCGTAGCAGACTCGTGCAGACTCCTCGTCATCGTGGTCGAACTAGTCGCGCGAACGAAACGGGTCGCCTGCTTATCGTAGACACCTTATATCGAGCACCTGACACGAGACTATAAATACGCGAGCAGTTTGCATAGCGATCGACCGGCGAGATTATGATCCGCCGCGCATGCGAAGAAACCTGGACCGCGAGGACGACCTCGGGAAGGATCGACGATAACGATCATGCCTTGTCCGGGTGACTTCCACGCCACTTGAGCGCACTTGAAAGTTTTGTCTCGGAGAATTTAAGTGTCTTGCAGGTTGGCTCGCGAATTAAGAATTATTAATTATTAATTAATTGTCTGCCAGTAAATCTACGTTGCGGTTAAAAATGATTAAAATTTTCGTTCTTCGATGAATGATTAGCTACTACCCTGAAATGTCAATAGACTATTTCTGATCGACTTAGAATGTCTACCAACGAGGCTTTCTTTCCGAATTAACATGAAATAATTTCTGATTTTCTTTATTATGTTTCTTACTGTTGAAGCATTTATAGTCTTGATGCTTCAGAGTGCTTAGTTTCCTCAGATTTAAAGCACGTTCTAGTAGCTGCACCACGGCTGTGTATGCAGTCTGGTCTTGAAAATGCAAATAGGACCGGCGATATTCGTAATAGTCCGCGATCCGAAGACAGGAAGCTTTGTACGCGTTCGCGAGCCTCGCTTTCGTCGGCTTTTATTTTTTAGCCGCTCTCTCGCGCGCACACCGTCATCTCCTCCTCCTCCTCTGATGGGTCCTTAGCTGCGAAGTTTATGCGGCGGGTACAGGATGCGTGGCGGATCTGTCGGCAGGCTCGTTCACGAATCGCAGACGACAAATATGCTCCTAGTAAATAAATGGCTTTACGTGATCTTCGGCCGTTACGGGGGATTTCGTCGATTTTCGCTTTTTCTTCGCGAACTCTTTCCTCTTTCCCATTTCTCTCTGTTCCTCTTTCTCTCTCTTTCTCTTCCTCGATCTCTTGATTCTCCGATCTCTCGTTATCGGACCGCTCTGGCCTAATGCTAACCGCCTCGCCGGAAACTTAAAGACGATTTACAGTACGCGTTGACGACAACCTCGCGCTGCGAAACATTATCGGCACGTCCACGCATAACACAATGTAATAAGTAGAATCGTTTTGCACCACGGGGAATGGCTCGTAACAATTCGTACTTGTTTGTAGTCCTTGCAGCCTCTATGGCC
This sequence comes from Ooceraea biroi, assembly GCF_003672135.1. NCBI lineage: Eukaryota > Metazoa > Arthropoda > Insecta > Hymenoptera > Formicidae > Ooceraea > Ooceraea biroi. Next base: position 10,088,146 of record NC_039506.1, read on the forward strand.
TCGCAATTAGAGTAGCTCGGCGAGGATGCGCAAAAATGCGCGTGCCTGTTGAGTCAGCGTCAGGATAATACGAACGAATGGAATACCAGGAATGCGACGACGATGCGTGTAAGACTCGGTCTTTATTAATAGCGCTTAAATTTCTCCCGATCCAGAGATCCACGTGCGTTTCTATCCTTGCGAAGGATACTCGCTGTTCCGCGATGCGGTAATGCACCAATAAATTTCCGGCCGTTTCAGATAGAAAAGAGACTCCGCAAACAAAATGTTAAGAACAGTATCGCCAGCAAAGTCTGCCAGCTTTTTGCATGCTAAATTGTGTGTACACGCTCTATTGGTTGCGTCGACGATCATACGATATAGGTCGCAAAAAAGTGACAATAATGCGAAAGCGTGCATAGTAGCCCGTATTGGCGCTTATGCGATTTTACCTTGAGACGAAGCGGGTGCCTCCTGTGCTCCCCTCCGCGTCTCATTTATCGAATTTCACACGTCATGCGGATTAAATGGTATTTTTGCGACAAGGGAAAATATGCTTATACCTCGGATACTCGAACAAGAAAAAAGACAAATAAGTCACATTCTTTTTGTGTAAATATGACTTAATTCTAGAAATGCGATCGAATACTCGAAAGATATTTCTGCATGTTTCTTAATTTTATTTAGGAATGTTTAATGTTTGATCATTTTACATTGTCTTTTGATCAGATATCTCTTTTCTAATTTTCCGACGAAACTTTTTAGTTTTTTTATTAGAAAGAAGTACGGAGAAACTGAATCAGGCGAGAACAGAAGCTCGTAGAATCTAAATGTAATTCAGCATATAAGAATTATAACATAAGAACAACTGCATACAAGAAATGCATTTCTAGATCTAGATAGCAGAGTTGGAATTTGAACGATAGAGAATGAGCGACTTTGACATCGAAGTAGAAAAAGAAATAGAAGGAACGAGAGCGAGAGAGGAAAAAGATGAAAGTAATCACCCATTCACTTTTGAAGTACCACTCATCCTCCTGCTTTGGCCTCTTTCGATCAGATTCTCCGTCCTCATCTGGCACGAAGGCACCTGTTGTATCCAGTTCAAGTCACTGCCGCTACGTGGCGACTGTGATCAGTAATGAATTTCGTGGATATTCAATAAGTTGTTCTGATAAAGAAATTAAATTGCAAAAGATAAATTGTAAATTCTTAACTTATAATTATAAAGAAGTTAAATATAATTTATGTAATTTTAATTATTTATTGTACATTCAATTTTGAATATGTGTATGATCTTTTTAATAATAAATATTATTATTATTATAATTTTGTAATATTTTTAATTTTTACTATTATTATAATCGTTTTCATAAAACAATTGTCAAAATCAATATGATGCAATTCTCGAAAGTAATGATAAATTCCTATAAATTTGGTTTATAGTGACGTAATAAATGTAGCAGAAATAAATTAATTATTAGCAATTAATTATTGAAATAAATTACTTGTATAATTATTTAAATAAATTGGAGTAAACTCTAAAGAGTATAAATACATGCAAACTGTTATTCTGTTCACTGAACTGCACAAGAAGATTTTGTCGACTTCAACAGCGACTGCTGCTTCATTATTATCCGTGAACTTTCTCGCGTGGATATCATACGCCACGCTCTCATCTTGCCGAGCCGTAAAAATTCTTCGCAACGTCAAAAAAGTAACGTTATCTATCTCGGGACGAGCGCGTCAAGTCCGTTCACTCGAGTTATCCTACGGGCGTTCTCTCGCCGCTTAATTGACAGTAGTGCGCTCACGACAGGGTTAAGGGGAGTCACACATTACCGGGGCGCGTCCTTATTATCGTTAATTTTAATTAGGGGTTACCGCGGGTGTCCGTTACCCTGTACGGTGTTCTACGAGGAGGCGTGGGCACTCGCGGAAGCAGCGGGACGTCCGTCCGCCGGAAAGGGGGCTCCTGCCGCGGGAGGTGACGCGAAAAGAGCCAGGGGACGGCCTGTGATCCTGATTATAAACGACCGCGCGTATCCGGCGAATAAGGAGTCCCGCGGCGAGCTCGTCGTGGAACCACGTCGTTCTCCGGAGAGAACGCGGGACAAGATCCCGCAAGATGGTCTTCTCTCCTCGGGAGGAGACCGGGGGCCCACCCCCCGGGTGAATCTTTGACTCTCCACGACGATATCTGATCCTGCTGCCGCATAGACGGCTCCCGGATTCCGGAGAGCATCCCCGTTTAGAGTGTCCCGCGGTGAGCCTCTAATTCCTCTAATTTGGCCGGGGACGATAAAGCGCGCGTACGCGCGCGGTCGCCTTTCACGTACGGGAGTTAAGTCGATGAAATTATTGATGCTGTTAAAATCGTGATTTTCGGCCGACCGCGATAGGCATCCAGAATGGATGCTCATGGACGCTCCGAATGGAGGTGGCGGACGAGATAGTGGAATATCGGCCTTTCGATCGCGGGGGATATCCGATTTCGGTGCGACGCGACGGTACGCTTCTCTGTATCCTTGGCCAGAGGAGCTGAGACGATCATTATTTGTGGCATACTTATCGTTGAGCATCGTGTCGTCAGTTGACGTGGCATAACTTCGTGGCGATATATTTGGTATCTGCAGTTACGTAAACGTAATTAGGACATCGTTATGCCGTTTTCGTAATTAATCACGTCTGCTTCTTACGTGTCACACGTCTCGAGTAATTGCTCGCGTGAAATTTCTTCAGAGAATTTCTGCAAGTTTTCCTTTTCATGAATCCTTTGCGTGGTACTCACCTCTCAGCGACAAGTTATCATCATCAGTTATTCGTCGTTAAGCTTGATTTCTTGTCAAGTTACCATTTAAAATTCTTTATCGTACGGTGTAATTGCCTCCCTGGAAATGATTCCTTAATCTGTAGCTATCGCTTTGCATGTCGTTCAGCTACTCTTCGTCGTTGATCACTCACTGTCACAAGCTATTATTATAAAGTCTTTTTACAATCTTTCCCATCAAATTACCGCAAAAGTCATCATCAAGTCCTGAATAAAGTATTTCAAACTTTTTATACCCATTTAGTTTTTGCATTAAATCCGTAATGCAAAACGTAACGTATTTTGTCAAGTTATAATGACGGCGAAAAGAGGCCAAAGTGGCCTCTATCTGTGCCTTGCAAGGATCATCCGCCTTCATCACGGTCATCAGGGACGTTCCTCCTAGAGCGAGGTCCGACGCGTCAGACAATTAATTCTTTTTAATCGTTCGGCGTAATTGGCACGGATTAGAGATGCCGTCCATCCACCGACAGGCCACGGTCCTTGATTATCGTCAGGGCAAATAACAGTGAGATAAAGAGCGACCGAGACGGGCAAACGTGAAGGTGAAGGGGGGCGAGCAGTGTCGGACCCCCGCTTTCTTGCTCGTCGTGAAGCCGCCGGTGGTGGACTTCGGGGCCCGAAGTGCGTTTCAACAGAGGGGAGCACTTAGTGGAATACGTCCCAGTGATTATTGGCCGTGATAATGATCGAGTCGCTGCGAGTTGTCTATGGCGTGATTGCAGGTCGCGCCGTTGATCCTTAGGCCATGTGGTGCGAGGGTGGTTATTAAGAGCGACCGGTTCCATCTCGAACAGGGACCGGACTTAAAAGTACGCAAAACCCTTCAGAGAGATGCATCGCTGACGGCAGCGTGTCGAGTTTTCGATATCGCACGAAAAACAGATCCAGAAAGACTGAGGAATAAGCCTGACGAGTCCAAAAGCGTGTCACGTTTCAATGAAATATTATCGATAAGAACATTCTTGGTATTTCATAATACCAAGCATCAAGCATGAATTTATATCTATCTATCATAAAAATATCGTTCATGTTGAAAACTGTATTAGCTTTATCTTCTTCGTTTAAAACTTGCTTTATGCTGTCGAACAAATAAAGCATTCTGCATATTCCTGCTTTTCCCAAATTTCTTTTAACTTGAACTTGAAGGTATTTTTTCGCTAATGATTTTTCAGATTCCACGTATTCTTTATTTTGACGTGGATATTTAACGGGACGTATTTACCCTCGAGAGACAAAGTAATGGGCCTGCAATTAGGCGCGAACGATTAAAACGGGCCCTTAATTGGCCGTAGTAAAGCAACCTGAGAGAAATTTGCACTCTTTCATCCCTCTTCGCGCGTCCGTCTCTTTCTGCTTATATCTCTTTTCTCGCTTCTCCTCAGTAGCCTCGTACGCGGTTAAAGCCAAGCGATAAATCATGTTAACTCACCTAAGTAGTAACTAGTAACCGATTCACTAGTGTACAACTCTCGTGAGCTATTGGCCATTACGTGAAGTTATGTGAGGATGCGCGACCAATCTGCACCCGCTAGCTACGAAGTCGCGAATGAGTCTAGGCAGTCAGGTCTGTTCAAAGAGCAAATCTTGCAATATATTACAAGTTAAAATCGATAGAAAGACGATTTGTCACATTTAATGCAGAATTCTGTACTAAAATTGAGATCTGCAAAAAATAGGAATCTTATCATATTGAGGTAGGACACCATGTAGTAAATTGACGTTTAAGTTTCTTTGTTTGATATCCTAATCTTTCGTTTTCCTTTTTTGTAAGTGTGCCTATCTATTAATCGACGGCTAGAGTTGCCATTTAAATTCATGCAAATATTTTTGAGCAAATGTCCATAATAATTATCTACAGCTTCCCAGATAGACAAACTTTTTAACTCTGTATTTAGCAGCGTCTTTCCGCTATTAAAATTTTCCGGCATTTTCTGTCACGCAATGTTGCAGTCGCGCTGCAGGCTATAGATCCTTAAAGACTGCATTCATATTTAGACTATATTTAGAAAGAAATAATTTAGCATTTTCTAGGAAATATATCAACATGTGTCACCTGTAGCAGTCAACTCCAATTTGTTTAAATACACTGCCATCGTCGTCTTACCAAGCTTTCTTGCAATTACTCTTGCTGCAGTCGTAATTTTTAATCAATCCGCAAAATGTTGCTCTTTCTTTCTTTTAAATGCGGTACCAAACAGTTTGTCATCCAGACTATTCATGTCCTTCACAGTTTCTGTCATTCTGCCATTTACGAGTAGTATATATATGTATATATATATATATAACCGTTATTAATTCTCATTATGTTTTTCTGTAATATCATATAAGGCATGTAAGAATTATACAACTACAGTATACAACATATAATCATGGTAAATGTAAAATACACTGCCTTATACATATAATGATCTTTTTAGTTTTGTAATATTACATGTCTTATTAGGTATTATCTAATTTATGTTATTTCAATTACTTACAGCATTATTATTATCTTACTTTATTATTTATTTTATGTAGGTACTTTATTAATTACTTATTTATATACTTTTTTATTATGTTACGTATAGTATACATACTATACTTACATGTAAGCTTTGTAATAACATAAATGATATTCCGTACAGCAACACAGAGAACATATGTTACAATTAATTCTATATATTAAATAAGAGATATATCATTAATTAATATACTCTTATTTAATATATAAAAGAATGCTCCTGTATTTGTTCGTTTGTATTATTTATCAAAATTTTGTTCACAGAAATCTTATGCTGATCTAGTTACCAAATTAAACACTTATTAAATTATCATTAAATGTCTGATTTTATGAAACTGTAAAAAAATTTCTTTTCTCTTTCTCTTTTCTTTTCCACTTATGCTAAATGGTCGCGATTCAAATTATTATTATCATCTCGCGGCCGCGGCCCTTCCGAGAATGATTGCACACGGCGGTCAGAGACGCGGCGGCACAGAATCGTTTCTCTTTTGGAGGCCCTACGACGAACCCTTAGCCGCCCCTTCTTTCCTCATTTGAATGCGATTTGGACTGCCAGCGGTGCGCAGTCTCTCGAATCTCGATATCTAATCTGAATGCAATTTCTAGAGAACAAAATTTCCCAAATAAATAATTGGAAACTCTAAACACATGAATTATGTAATAGCAAGATTAGACAATAAGGGAACGAGTATCATTTTTAAACATTTAGTAACTGATGAAATAATAAATATTAAATGGTACTAATGGATATTTTATTGTACATTTTCTGTCATATAATTGTTCAATGATAGAGTGATCGATTTAATGTCAGCTTTCTGGAACACTACATATTACCGGTGTGAACCTGGCACCTGACTTTAACGAAATGAAAATTTTCGGGCATATTTCGTTTGTACCTGTTTGACCATCGTTCGTTTCGTTTGTACCTCAATAGTTTAAAAGTTATAAGGAGTCAAAAAATAGCCAGCACCCGACTAAAAGATATCCGAATTTTAATACTGCCATTCGAAAGAGCATCGTTCGTACCTTCAGGGACCATCGTTCAAATCGTTTGTACCTCAAAGGAACCGGAAGTACAGCATTTTCAAAGTAAAACAAATAGTTGTTCGTACCTCCGTTGTTTGTAGAGATATTCAAAAATGCCCACCGCCATTCGAAGGAGTATAGTTCCTACTCGTTTGTACCTCCGTTCAAATCGTTTGTACCTCAAAGGGACCGGAAGTACAGGCTCTTCAAAAAACGTCCAAGAGGTACTTTTGCCACTTTTCGAGATATTCGAAAACGGCCAACGGCGGTCGAAAGAGCTCGGGTAGCGCCTGTTTGTACCTCCGTTCAAGTCGTTTGTACTTCAAAGGAACCGGAAGTACAGCATTTTCAAAGTAAAACAAATAGTTGTTCGTACCTCCGTTGTTCGTAGAGATATCCGAAAATGCCCAACGCCATTCGAAGGAGCATAGTTTTTACCCGTTTGTACCTCAAAGGGACCGGAAGAAAGGCTCTTCAAAAAACGTCCAAGAGGTACTTTCGCCAATTTTCGAGATATTCGAAAACGGTCAACGGCGGTCGAAAGAGCTCGGGTAGCGCCTGTTTGTATCTGCGTTCAAATCGTTTGTACCTCAAAGGAACCGGAAGTACAGCATTTTCAAAGTAAAACAAATAGTTGTTCGTACCTCCGTTGTTTGCAGAGATATCCGAAAATGCCCAACGCCATTCGAAGGAGCATAGTTTCTACCCGTTTGTACCTCCTTTCAAATCCTTCGAATGGCGTTGGGCATTTTCGGATATCTCTACAAACAACGGAGGTACGAACAACTATTTGTTTTACTTTGAAAATGCTGTACTTCCAGTTCCTGTGAGGTATAAACGATTTGAACGGAGGTACAAACAAGCGCTATCAGAGCTCTTTCGACCGCCGTTGGCCGTTTTCGAATATCTCGAAAATTGGCGAAAGTACCTCTTGGATGTTTTTTGAAGAGCCTGTACTTTCGGTTCCTTTGAGGTACAAATGATTTGAACGGAGGTACTAACGGGTGCTAATCGAGCGCTTCTAATGCCGTTGGCCGTTTTGCTATATCTCAAAAATTGACGAAGATACCTCTTGGACGTTTTTTTCAAATTTTTAAAAGTTTGTACTTCCGGTTCCTTTGAGGTACAAACGATTTAAACGGTGGATTCTGAAGGTACAAATGATGCTCTTTCGAATGCCTTTAGCCGTTTTGCGATATCTCAAAAATTGACGAAGATACCTCTTGGACCTATTTTTTGAAAAGCCTGTACTTCCGGTTCCGTTGAGGTACAAACGATGCTCTTTCGAATGGCATTATTAAAATTCGGATATCTTTTAGTCGGGTGCTAGCTATTGTTTGACCCCTTATAACTTTTAAACTGTTGAGGTACAAACGAAACGAACGATGGTACAAACAGGTACAAACGAGGTACAAACGAAATATGCCCGAAAATTTTCATTTCGTTAAAGTCAGGTGCCAGGTTCACACCGGTCTACATATTGCATTTATAAAAATTTATTGTGCAGTGAGAGAAGGAATACATGCTCACATGAGAACCACTGTGGAAATGATAGAGTATACGAAGCAATTCGTGCGCCCGAGCTCTCGATTGGAGGTGATTCTCGTAATACGTTATTAATTTGAATGCCTCGTGCGTGATGAATTATTTAACGGCGCGATTAGCCTAATGCATCATCGCGCGTCCCTTCTTTCTAGGTTGCTCTTCCTAAGTTTCTTGCTCATATAAAGGCAACATCACTTGTTCGTGATCGTGGAGATTAATCTCTACTCGAAGTGGATCATTCTTTTAATTGTGTGATTTAGCGAAGAGAAATCACACAATCACCAAAATCACCAGGACTTTTCGCGGAATATCATTTGCTTAATTATTGTTATCACATTTCCGTTCGTAATCGTGTCGCTTTTTCTGTATAAATAATTCAAAAAATATCATAGTCTAGTATAAACCATGTAATTATATTTTCTTTGTGTCTTAACTAAAGTGCACTATATTTACTTGATTTTTTTATATTTAATATTTGATCTCTCATCTTTAATCTTTGATCTCTTATACTTCTTCTTTTATTCAACTATACACGATACAATATACATTTCCAAATTCCAATAACATGATATGACAAGAAACGAGAATGCAGCAGAGATATTTCACAAATTACATATTAGAGTTTACGTTTTCTTTTTTAACGAAATAAGTATTTACCCTGAGCAGTTGTCTGGAATTCTAAAAATCCGATTTAGGGCCTGTTCTGTGGCAAATATCGTCGGACAAACCGCAATGAAAATGTAGAATTAGCGAAGAAGAGTCGCGCCTTGGGGGGCATTCCTGACTGCGCAACGCGCAACTATGGGGGCCCGATTTTGTAGGTGGGTTCGATAGAACGCAAACCTATCTACATTTATCCTCGGGGATTCGGGTAACATGTCCGTGCTCGTCCCAGGGTCGATTATCGCGTATCCGTGATAATTAGGGCTCGTAATTTGGCCCGCGGTGAGGATTTCGAAAAACCCGAAGCGCGGACCAACCGAATTCGTCGAATCGACAGATGGCCCCCGACAGACGGGCTGAAATTCCGTGGGTGGATCCTCGCCCCGGGGACATTTCCCGGGGCACGGGTCTAAGATGACGGTGCCGGTCGTCGCGACGATTCAGCTCTTCTCCTTTTTTCGCCGACTTTGTCGAAGTTTGGCTGGCTAATAATTGAAAGAGTTAAGCAACAATAAAATATGTGTAATATAAAATACATATATCAATTCTTTAAATATACGCATACATTTTATATAAAACTGATTGTTCGCTTTTACATAGTAGCTTGACAGAAATCTATTTGTTCACGTCCCTATAAATGATTAAAATATATAAATGATTAAAATACCTTGTTTTAAAACACTTGCAGAGAGCTTGCAATTTTTATATGCAATTCTCCTTCGTGAGACAAGTTTGATCGATTCTTTTGTTTAAAATCTGTTCCACCGTAAGAAGTTTGATACAGTCATTGAACATGATACATTACAGCGGCAGTTTTTCCATAATCAATAAAAACAAGCTCTCTCTCTGAGCGCCGAAATTGCTGGGTTGCTCTACTATAAACGATTCTCATTAAATTTTTCTAGAAGACTAGAACGATTTTATGTTCGCGATTGCGGCATACCTCCATTTCATGGAATCGAGCGCCGAAATTTCACGGATTTGGCGCCATAGATAATACATGCGGGTGGAAGATTACATGATTACAGTTATTATGGGAAATTTATAAAAAATCGATCGAATCCGTGGCGCGTATATACGCTTTGATACGAACCCACACGCCGACGTAATTTCTCTCTTAATCGAACCGATTACCAGAACTTCCGAAAACGTTGCCCGAATGAGATTAGAGAAGGCAACCCTTCTGATGGAACTTTGATGGGTCCTTGGATGGGTTACCACGTGAACACCATCATTTTAATAACGTAAATTTTATTGTTTAAATTAGACGTGACATTATATCGTATCTACAAGAAAAGTACAAAGTTATAAGTTATACTATATGTATATATATATATATATATATATATATATATATATATAATATTGTGTGTGTTATGCGATAATACTTGAGTACGAGATAATGAAATTTTTACTTTTAGACATTTATATGAACTCGTTCGGATATATTGCGTGATGAGAATGGGAGAGTACCGTTATGCGGGGATGAGGAATGTGAGGGGAAGGGTGAGGAATAGGAGTCCACGAAAAATATAAAAATAAGTATGAATCGCCGAAAGCAGCCACGACAGAAGGCACGATAAATTGCTACATGGAAGCAGATGGTTGCATTGAATCGCTATTACAAATAATCGCTCTCGTTCCATCCTACTTCTTGCCCGCTATCGTTATCTCGATCTCTTCTGTCAATCATCGCAAAATGCATGAAGCAAAGTTACCGAAAATGTTGAGATATGAATCACGAAACACACAAAGAAAATATCGTTTCCACGAATTTATTAACTCTCATATAATTATTTGGTTGTTTTATTCATGAAAGTTTGAACCATTCTACAAACTTGAAATATGTACTAGAACAAATAATATGTAAGAAATACATACAGTAAAGCAAGAATTTTATAAAAATATTCTGCGTAGAGAGAAAAGAATTAAATATTTATATTAATAAATTACTTCATGCGATTTTGCAAATGGAGAGGATCACGAATTTACTTAGCAAGCGGCCAAGTAATTAACTTCTCTACTCCTCCTCCTAGCTTTTCTCCCATGGTATTCTGCTTTTAATATCTCTTATACACTTTCTTGCGTCCCTCAAATACGTCTGATCACAGATCACCGATCGAGCGATCTTAAGATATGATTTGTCCGTACGCGCGAAAACATATGCTAAGGATAAAGTGAAATTAGCTGTTAAAAACTTTCGTCGATGTCAAGATAGGGAAAACAGTACATGATGTTGCAAACAACGATATGATATTTTGTGAACATCGTTACCCGACAGATTAATGATTAAATCAAAGGGTTGGCGAGTGTAGTTGTCGATGAACGTATATTTACAAAAGCTACATCCCATATCCAATCGTCAAATGTTGTCACGTGACAAAAAAATTTGCTTTCAACAGCGCGATGTTAACGCGTAGTTTCCTCTATTTCTCTTTCGGTTTCGCTGCTACCGCGAGCTTTGGCGATTGCGACAAGCAACTTAGATCTAGTTGTTAGTCTTTACGACTCTACATTGTAAAGAATACTATCTTCCTTCGATTCGCGTCAAGCTTAGTCACGTGGCGAGCCGCACAATTGTTCGATAACGCTCGGATAAACTCTCTCGATTTATATTAAACACACACGGAGCGCAGAAGCTTCCAGCAACGTTACTGCAATGTTGCTGCAGGCCTCTGTGCTACACGGGCATCTTAGTCCGTAAAAAATAATGCGATAACACGAGCGGATAATTTCCTCGAGAAAGAGAGAGAGAGAAAGTGAGTGTAAGATGTATGCTACATATACTTATGTACTAGAACGCGCGTGTATATTTGGCTTGTAAGTCGATAACACGGAGATGGAAAGTAGGAGCGTCGTCTATTGTGAGTTAAGTGCGCGCGCGCGCGCATTAAACAATTGCGGCAACACATTTCGCGTGCGATCAACCGAGAATGAACTTAACCGAACAAGCAACGAAATTCTCGCAGGTGTGCGTTTACCTACACACAAAAAAGTTACGAAACGATGTAATGAAACGATGCGATGCTGAGCGAAAGTAAGAGAGCATTTGGAGTTAAAAAAGTTAGTAGTACGTCCTTCGTACAGGAACGCGGGTATTGTATTCTGGAAAATTTCTTAACTCACTAACTTAACGTATTTACACATTAGACATATTTTTGAGAATAACAAAATTATATGAAAAGGGGGGAAAGGGGGATTACGTCGCGCGATCATGAATCCAAGTATGCGTGCGTGATTTATGGAAAGAAACATGGAGGCTTACTCTCGTTTGTGCAGACACATTTAAAATGCATGTACGATGCAACTTCATGTGACTGTAAAGCGGCATTGAAGCGGAGGATAATTTATCCGCAGTCTTGTGACTCCCGGTATCAAATTCGTAGCTAAAAACGATTTTTTTTTATCGATGCCAGTTTGATTTCGTTCAGTTACTCTCCTTTTGCATTCTCCCTTAATCCGAGTCTTGAAAGCGTGTTAATTTTTTAACAATCGTTTGAACGTCTAAACATCTCACATGTATTGCATTACGCTGCGAGTATCACGTTAACGACACGGTCGTGTATAGATGAAGATTTTATTTCGAAATTAGATAGAGGGAGATTGGATTGTAGGAGGCAAGATTTAAGGGAGTTCGATCACGGTTAAGCTACATGCAAATACACAAAAGCGTTAGAATGCGTTAATATCGTCGAAAACTATCCTTTTTGCGGTTGTAATGCTATCAAATTATTTGGAAATCGGAATCGAGTAACATCCTTTACGCGATCCACCACTGCATGTGCGAATAAACATATACAGATAACGCTACGTGAAACGGAATATTATGTTAAAAAAAAAAAACAGAACAATAAATAACAGTGCGCGCGTTATCGTGCAGATAGCTAATTAAACAGGCGGTAAGGCCCAGAGAGTCGCCGTTTTGTCAGCGGAAGTACTGAGGAACGAGAACTCCGTTGGATGCCAGCGTCCGGAGATTACTTTGTCCTGATGCTGAGCGACTACGACGCTAGGTAGAGGCATTGTCAGATCCCCTGTAATATATTCAGTTATTTCCAATTATTTGTAAAATGTGAAGAAAAAGCGTATGAAATATAATACCTTTATTATCTTATCTAGCCTATTTTATTATATTGTGAATTAATCAAACAGCTGTGGCGGTTTTCCATTATAAAAATTCACCATTTGGTAGCACTTTGGTAATATCATTTATCGAAATAATTTCTCATCCATCCATTTTTGTTATTTTATCGACCTGATGAGAGAGAGTCTTACCTTGCAAATCTGTAAGCACCAATTTGTTGTCGTATCCTGCCGTCAGCAAGTAATACGCCGACGGTGAGAATCGTATGCTTCTGATGTCTGCCGCGTGAGGCTTGAAGCACTGAACCGTCCTGCCGCCACGAATATCGAACAGTACGCAACTGCTATCCTCGTGGCCAGACACCAAGAGCCGGCCAGACGGGTCCACGCATAACGCGGCCACGGGACTGCCGACCTGCAGTGGGATCAGATGCTGATCAAACAAACAATACTGCTTCCACTCTTCGGCAGTCGTGTGGAACGTCCGATAAAGATCCAGTCGTGACAGGAGGTGACGGACGTGCGCCGTGCGAACGGGGAAAATGATCGTGCAATTTAAAACTGTAGACCGAATATTTATCGGACGTGAAACTCAAGAGGAGATCAGAACGAAACAAAAAAATGTTGGCGATGCGTGCCGGATTTTAAGTGGTAACAGGAATCTCTCTTTTACCTCTGTTCATTTTGATTTGCATTTTGGATAATCACTACAATTTCTGACTTTCTATAATCGAGGCACATGGATAGAGAAACATTAATGTACATATTGCAGATGAATGAAAGATGAAATGAACATTTTTGTTAATGTCCTTAATGATCGATGAATTCATTGAACTATTAATTAATTAATATTCTTTTGCTTTTTCTTTGGGAAGAGAATGATGCTAATTCTGTATTTCGCCATCTGGGAGTTGTGACCATCAGTGAAAAAGACGCTAGAAAATTGGCAGAGATATATCAACGGAGAACTCAACTAACCCGGCTACCAGGTACCGTCGCAGGTGTAACCATGTTGACGCAGCCTCTCGTTCTTAGGTCCCAGAATCTGACTGTTTTATCCTGCGATCCGCTCACGAACATCGCACCGCCCCAATTGTAAAGCGTCAGCACGTGTCCGCTGTGGCCGCTCAGAGCCTGGAAAGGTGTACCGGTCGCACAATCGGTAACGTAGATCTTGCAGTCGCCGGCACCGCCGCTGATCAGAAGACTCGACTTGTTCGACGTGTCCTCCAGGAAGCACAAGTCACGCACTGTACCATCGTGCATGGTCAACTCTACCTCTTGTCCTGCAGATTGAAGCAAAAATATAAAATTGCTGCCCAGACGCCATAATAAAACCATAATAAGAAATGCTACTTCCTTGAATCAGTTACATTACCGGTAATAAGATAAGGGGAACTAATTACATATCACAAGAAATTCCGAAATCACTCGATTCATTTCGATTTGAGAAACAGGACTTTTAGAGATTACAAAGTAAGGTGGAGAATCAAAATTCTTAAAAAGAGCCTTAGGCTAAGTTGCAAGACCATAATATATGTTTAGAAAATAATACCTTCAAGATTAGAGGTGTCGGCATTAAAGCGCATTAGTTTCACGGTCTTGTCGTTGCTTCCCGTTGCCATCAGCCGACCATCCGGTGTCCACGCGAGGCAATATATGGAGCCCTTGTGGTGCTTCGTTCTCTTGAAGAGAACAGTTGGTTGATACGTCTGATGATCCTCCCTGAAAGATGCACAATGAGATTTCTTTTTCATATTGTCAACATTAATGCACCATGACGAGTACTGAACACGTCGACGATACGCAGCGAACAACACACAAATAAATCCATACATATTAATCTAAGAAAATTCTATTTCATGCACGACCCTTTCATCCAACAAACTATTCTTGAGGAAAAGAAAGAATGCTCGAGCTCGCGCCAGGCATCACTTTCATCGAGACGTTTCTTTTCCTTGTTCCCAGCCTTCATCAAGCTCGTCTGTTTAATTGCAGTCGATATAGCTGCATATTGTGCGCTGTCAGCTGCGTTTCGGCCGTGGAAACGACGAAGAGGCTTGATGATTTTAAAGAGACGGCGTACCATCGCTTTCACGCAACGCCGGCTTTTATGCAGATTCTAATTAAGCACAGATCTTTCTCACTGCACGCAGCGAGCGCATGTGAGATCGTTTGTGAGTAGCTTGCCTTCCTACTACCGGTCGATCAAGATGTTCATCCATAAAATAGCTCTCGTATTATTAATTATTATCTGCCCTCCCGATTCTACACTATTCGGCTTGAGCACGATGCGCGAAATTAACGTTCTGCTCGCTGCAATTTCCAGGCGCGCGCCGGAGGGGAACGACTTTCGAAAGTGACGATACGATTATTCGCAAAGGCGGTTTCTCCAGACAATAACGACATAATTGGAGAAGACGTTCGCACTAAATGATAAGGATAATGAAATAGATAAATTATAGCCAATTATTTTAGAGAAGGGTTAATAATACATAATACGGTATTATAAAGAAATTCTCTCCCTTATGCGTGAAATTCATGTATCAAGAAAACTTGTAAAAACTAGGTCAGAATAACGAACTACGAAAAAACAAAATTCCTCAAATTTTAAATTTAATTAATTAATTGCAGAGAGAGATACTAAAATCTTATTTTGTAAATTTTTACATAATTAAAATTCATACAAACTTTTATATATTAAATTTGATGCGATGTCATCAATATCGCTACACGTTATACACGCTTATTTATAACATACGAGGCAACTATGAAATTTTTCATCTTGAAAGTTGATGTGAAAGTTGCGGAAAAGAAGAAATATATTCATAAAAAACAGAATTTACGTTTTCAGCGAAAGATACGAAAATGCATTCTTGCCTATTAATCAAGCGATGTATCGGAGATAAGCGTACTGCTCTCTCTCTACACTCTCGATTCATAAATGGTACATATCATTATCAGACTTTACGTTAAGTTTTTTTAGCATTTCTTTCCTTGCATTAATACTTAGGAGTCTTTATGAGTCTTTATAAATGTAAAGTACTTTACAAGTAATCTACATATCCGTTCCGACTTTTTACCGATATTCAATTAAATATCTTTTTTACAATTTCAATAATGTTGCTCGCTATGATCCGCAATAAAAGTAATGAAATCGCAAGTTTACTGACGCCGCACAATGCACTGACGTAAATACCAGCGACGTTAGATACTTGCGTCAGGAGAAAGAGAGAGAGAGAGAGAAAGAGAAGTTTGCGATATCTCAATTTCAGTCAATTAGGCCAACAACAGGATAACTGATTACGTCGGATCTGATTAAGCGATATCACCGAGTCTCGCAACAGTCAGTTTACGCGATTTCCCATAAGCTTCCCACAAGCTCACGTTAGCGTTGACTTTTGCCCGTATGCAACGCGAGTGTCACGACACCGGAAAACGTGATTCCTCGGTGCCTCGTAACTTTACATAATTGCGCGTCCTATTAACGCTATAATTGCAACACCGTCAAATGGCATAGTCGTGCACCTTGCGACCGTTAAACGAATTTTACGACCTGTTTATTGTCGTGGTGCAAGGTAAACTCGTGCGCAAACACATTGGGAGACATTCTGGTGTCCGGCGATTATTCAAGCGGCAAGTCCGAAAGTACGTAGCAAGTTTTTACGCAAGACATGGGCGTACCTTAGACATTTTTCCAAAGATGAATTTTTTTAAGTGGCGGTAATGCACCTCGAACTTTTTCCGGTCCCGTGGCGAGAAGCATTTCGCACTTGGCGCAATAATTCCGATCGGGTGCGAGCTTGCTCGCAAACGGACAAACGGAAATTGCTATGCATTATTGACAAATTACAGATCGTTAAAATCGTTAAACTCAGTCAGAACACGCCGTAATGCGGCATTAAACGAACACTGTTGTGAATTCTGGACAGAATGCGCGAGTGAAAGGGACTGTTTGTTGCCTACCTTGTAATGCAAAGTAGACACTTCCGAACCCTATAATATAATGTTATCTTAAAAACCGAAAGCACGATCCCGTTTCAGGTTGAACCTGTGCACGAGTAACATTTTTATACTTTTATTATCTTCAATCGTTACTTTATTATGTATTCATACACTTTACATGGAACTACTTTACATTCTCCAGTTGTTATTGTGGACTGTAATTACCTTCTATGTTCCGCAAATCGATTCGATTAAGCAATAAACATTTTTGAATCTTGCGATTACTTAGGTAGCGCTGAATCATGCAGTATTGTTCGTTAAACTTTCTCCAAATTTTTTAATTCTCACTGTTTACAATGGAATTAATTCTACCATGCTTCATGATGGCCAAAACCATGTTAATGTTATGCGGAAGCGTTCCAAATTTACACGTGACCACTGCAAATATAGTAGCAATGAGGATGAAATATGGCGAAGCGCAAACGATGTAAGCGGAAATGATGTATTGTAGCGTGGGGAAGTAGCCGGTAATAAAAACTGTACCGACCATCCACATTCGCTGAACACGCAGGAATGCTCCGTTTAGCATGAAGGCCTCTGCCGCTCGTTAAGCCAGCATGTTTGCGTAAAATTAGTTTAGTAGACACAAATTTATACTTGACCCACCGCAAATTTACAAAGTGATGGAAACCTTAATCGATCATAATTGGACCGCGATCCTACAATTTTTAGCTTTAATTCACCCCAATTATGAAACCTAATGTCTGCCAAACTGTATAGTACGTGACTGATAATGATGTTGATGATAACAACGTTAACAAAGTCTCTCATGACAAGAAGTATCAATTGTAATATGCGAAGACCTATTAGAGTAATCGCGATTTTTGTTCTAATTATCGTGCGGAGCGAAGTTGCGTTGATATCATCACTCGTCGAGATGATAGATAAGCCTTGAGCCTATTGAATGGCATGACGCGTTCCGCTGTAAGAGTCGTGATTTCTCTTGTACAGTGATTCTTTGCAGAATGCTATCTCGAGATCCAAAACGTGTCCACCATGCATAAGAACGGCGCCAAGCTTGGCTAAGCAGGACTTATCGGGCGCTGCAACCGTTGCCGCGAAATTGTATGCGCTTATCACGAATGTGAAATGATTTCGTTGACGATTCTCCCTACGATTCTTAACGATCGAATCGGTCTTCAGTCTCGTCTCGGTTATTATAATTTACGGTTATTCGCGTCGGCACCGCTAAATGTATCACGACTCTCTCCGTGCTTCTCGCGGAAGCGTGAATATGAGTTTGTCCGATTTCTCCGCGCCCGACGACAGGAAACCGTATGCCCCATTGCTCTGTCCGAGTTTTTTGGTAATCACACAATACGACCTATTCGTTATTTTTGCGTAAGATGGTGGTAACGGTACAGTGATACTGGATAATGCAATTCATCGAGGAACCCTGTGTCGAGCACTATCATTAGCCATCGCGTACACGCTACCTCGACTCGCACGCGACATCGGAACGCTCCATCCTGTTAATTTCCGACAGAATGCAATAACGCGATCGTGTATATTTCCGCGATCCGATCAAGTTATAAACGACAATTGAACGATTTCTCGAGCGTCCGATGAGAAGCAGCGGCTTCCAGCTATCACATCGAACTTCCGCGATTGATGTATTTCGGAGAAAGTTCGATATCGTATAAGCTTGTATATTAAAGTTATTTATTAATTGCAATTATAAAAATGTGTATTGTTTTAATAGGCGCATGTAATGAGCTGTACACGATGTATTCTTACCTGACATCGTGCAGCTTCGGGTAGGCGCATATTCGAAGTGTCTTCGAGTTCGAACCTACGGCGTACAGTTTTCCATGGGGGTGGAATTCGGCGCAGCGTACCGCCTGCACGTCCTCCAGGGTGGTGACGGGAACGAATCGCGGTCGGCCAGCGCCACCGTTGCTGCTTCCGTTACTGATGTCGAGTTCCGGTCTCGGCTCCTGCTGTAAGACGAGATGCGCGATCGTTAGACCATTTGCCATGATACGCAATTATCATTCGAGGGAGCGCACGCAACTAATAATACGCTCGTCGTAGCGCGGCCGATTAGGAGCTGCGGTATCGCAAATTGAAATGCACGTGCACGCGGAAAAAGTACTCGCCATAGCGAGGCGAAGTACTGTTTTAACGAGATATTTAATGGACGCCTACCGATGTAAAGCATCGCGTTTATTTGCGGAAGGACAAGTTCCGCGTATTATGCTTTCTGCCGCGATTAATATGGATACGTTGCGCTGAGATGAACGTAACATCTAAACAATATCGTTACATTTAATATATACATGATTCTTGTTGTATTACTTCCATTATTTACTTCCATTTATTTCCATTCACGTTCATTACGGATTGCAAGTCCTGAATTACGTGCGCGGTACCGTTTGTAAAGTTCGTTGGTATAACAATCGAATTACGAAAATGATATCATACTTTTCCAGGGAATCGCGATGAAACCTTCAGTTCGTCTGTAATAGCGAGCGATTTAATCGCACTTAAATTGCGCTGATTTGCGCTTTCATTCAATTTTTTCCGCTACCAGATTTTTCAAGATCGATTAATGCGCCTTATATGGGAATATGCAGGTTTCGTGTATCGCGCAGTTTCACTTTCTCGCCTCACGAGATGACAAAAAGATGCACTTTTCTCGCGCGAGACAGTTTATTACTGCAAACTCGCTAAACCAGCTCCCGCTTTGTACGTAGCGTGGCAAACGAAAAATGGAAAAGAACTAGAAAGTTGTATCCTGATAAATGATAATTTCTATTTCGCCAACTGCTACATATCAGCAGTTTACTGATTTTAATATTCACATGGTCATTTTTGAAACCTTATGAATCGAAAAAGCGATAATTTTCCCCTTTAATATATTGTATGAAGCAGATGCATAAAATAAAACGGTACTATCGGTTTAAAGATTCTTCATTAAAAAAAAATAAAAAAACGAGAAATGGATAATGTGAAATTGTGATTCGAGAACGATAATTTCATGCGGCGATTTTCTATATATACTTTAAAAAATATAATACTTTAAAAAAAATTCCACTCACTGAGCAACTATTGAATAACTGTTAAGGAACTACTGAACGCGCGCATAGCGCATAGTGGTGACAAAAAAGCTCGTAATGCTTTTTGCTGCAAAATCTCTTTTTTTGTAAAACTGCAGGCCCGGAATCGTTTCGCGATTCACGTTTGCGCAACGGCGCGCTTTGCCACGCTTTTACTTTCAGGTCGAGATTGGCGGCGTTTATCTTGATGGATAAATTAGCAAAGCAAATGCGCACTGTCCGCTGTTGTTCTCTTCTTGGCAAACCGTGCAGCACGAGCGGAATTATGAGAGCTCGCGTGCGTTTTCACGCGCCGGCGTACACCTAACGGTGCCGCAGTTGTTGCTTGCCAATTGGCATGTCTTATATATGTAATTAAGTCTTGAATGTGTGCGTGATTCACGCATTAGATTCTCAAAAAAAGAGATAACTATATAAGAAAGTTATTAATGTTCATATTATATAAAATTACTTTAATCTTAAACGTTATTAATATAAATTAACAGAAATTTCTTCACAAGATTGATTCCAAACTTAACTGCTAATTAACTATGATTTTGCCAATAAGTAAAATAAACGTAATATATTTTTATAAATTTATAAATATATTTTCATATTTATAATGTTATCCAAAAATAGGAAAAGTAACGCTTGGAATTAATAACATATTGAGCGTATGCGCATGAGTGTTATTGTTTTTTTCCACCGTTCTAGAAAAATTATTTCACATTGAAATCTATTTCCGCAATTGAAAAATTTTTAGACTCAAATATTAAATTTCACAAAGAATACGTTACTTCCGCCAGACAGTTTTACTCAAAGGAAAAACTATTTATTATTCGACCATTCTGGCTAGTTTATTCGAAAAAAGAGCACGACGTTTCGACCCTGATAAGGGCTCGAATCAGGGTCGAAACGTCGTGCTCTTTTTCGAATAAACCAGCCAGAATAGTCGAATAATAAATAATTTTTCCTTCAAATATTAAATCCTTTAAAATGTCATATGAGATAATAACCGAATCTTTCTTTACATTACAAAAATAATAATTAAATAAAATAAGAATTTTCGAAAGTGGAGAAGAAAGTTCATGCATATGCATACATCTAACATATGTATATCGTGAAGTGGAAAATGAAAACTAATAGCGCGCATCTTTTATGATGAGACAGTACGAATAGTAGAAACGCTAGCCATGAATCGATCGTAAATTCGCGAGAAGCTGTCGATTCCGCGGGAATTCCGGCATTCTTCGTGCGACTTAACGAGCCGGAAACGACGGTGGATCTTCCACCGTAAGTCAGGTCGGGAAAAGCGGATGGAACGCCGGGAGAGACAGCTTAGAGAAACCTAGTTTTGTTGATCGGTCAATCAACCCGTCGACCATCGTTACAGGCATTCGGTCTTAATGGCTCTCAACAGCGTCTTACGAAAGCGTCTGCTACCGGCGAGGTACATGAACATAGACATCATAACACATGCATATTCTCATAACTCATGGAGGTCCCGTACGAAAGCAGGACGGAGATGATGCAAATATAGTTCCAATTGCTGTGTTATTTCACGTTCAATTAATCGATCACTCTTGTATACCGTTAATAAATTAAATGCTTGTCCACCACAACAGATCATAAAACCATTGATGCATCTAGGGCTAAAGATAAATAATAGCTAATATCCGCGGCCTTAATTCCTCTGTAAACGATCATCTCCTCTACGGAGGAAAGGGTGGGTCGCGAAGGATCCGCCGGATGCCCAGGAGGCCTTCGGACACGCATCTTCGATCGAAGATTGACGAGACGCGTCCAACGACGCGTGGCATGGTGAAAAACGACTAGCAAAAGGGCCTTGACCCGATATTGCCCGGCTATTTACTTTCCTTCATCGCTGCATCGTTAGAAAACGACATAACGCGCACGCGGATTCGTGCATCGAGCTCGTAAATTCGTAATGTGGAAGATTACAAATTAATTACGCATTTATTCATTCTAAGCACAGAGCATTGCATGAATCTCCGGAGAAAATCGCAACGGCTCATTTAACGCAGCGAGAATCAGCGATCCCTGTTCCGTGAATCTGAGGATCGCTATCAGAATATTTATTCTGCAGAGAAGCTACTCATCTAAAGGATTCAATTGATGATCATCAATTTTGAATATCTATACAACGACAGAATAAATCACGCTTTGATTATTAGAAAAATGATTAATCGATGTAATTGAAATGCTATTCAAGTACATTGTCAGAATATATTTGAGTGACAAAACCCGGTGAAACCAATCGTTTTCTGTATCTGGGTTACGGCATACTTTTTCATCACCGGTTGGCATCCAGACAGAAATCGAAGATGCATGCATACGTGAGTTTAAAGGGCACTCGAGAGATTCCCAACGCACGAATTTCACCTCATGAATTTGAGCATGAAATCTCGATATGAGATTGCAAACCGAAAAGAGAACAATCGTACCATGCGGCGCGCCTTTTATTTAAAAAAAGTATGTTATATGTATAATTAATGTTCAGCTTAATACTTGTAGATTTATTACTTTCGATTAACGCAATTAATTATTATAATAGTTCCTTAAAGAGTTTTTGTACAAGATAGCGAATATTAAGCTACATTAAGAATCCATTTCTCTTACATTAATAAAAATAAACTACCGAGAAATTTACTCAGATATGTTAAACAAATGCGGAAATGAATTAAATATCAATAATATTACGCGAAGCAACATATCTTGAACATATCATTGGATGAAGGAGATTTCTAGAAAATTGTAATAACGAATTCACGAAGTATACATTCTTCAGAAAACTAAGCAATTAATAAAAGAAGGCCGCGTTATCAACTGAATTTCACGCTTAAAGCACAGGATTCCAGAAACCTGGTGGCATTTCGTGAGAGGTCACTTGCAACTAACAAGTTTTTGCAGCTTTCCGTTCACAAACGAGATACTGCCATTCGAACGAACCTGATATATTCCACGTTATTTTTTCCGACTAGAGACATTTAACTCGACTGGCCACTTGACGTAATAGTTCAAATGATGACACAGAATCTTATAAGAGTGCTCGACGAAACGAATGCGCGCGTAATTTTTATTGACAGCGTAATTCTTGCTCTGTTCGGTATCGTAATTCTTGCTATTAATGTGATCATTATTCAACTGTTATTAAAGTTATTATTTTTGTTCTCGGTGAAATTGCAGTGCAACGTCTCATCGTGAATTACGACGTCATATTAATTCGCTTACGAAGCAGTAGCTTCGCGAGGAAACCTTCGTAGCTTTCTACCGCATCCTACGAAACGCACGCGACTAGAGATTATAATTAAGAGGTCGATTACGACGTGGCGCAAAATGTGTTTAATGCCGGGCCCCGTTCTCCGGAGAGGAACTTGAAAATTACGGAGAGGAACTTGAAAATTATGTTTATATTATACTTTGACATATGTGCAATCCATGCCCATTCACCGGGAACAAAACTGCCCCGCCACGGATTGTTCCCCTCCGTTGTCGCGAACTAATGCATTCCGTCACACCGATTAATTGCGCAACGCGAAGAATACTTCGCTTTCACTGAAGAAATAGCCGGGATCGCGGTGCGCCGCGATCGTTTACCGCGATAAGCCCGGTAATCATTTCGATTTCCTGAACGATTGTTCTTGCAATGTAGTGCGACCGTCGAAAGGAACAGGAAGCCGAAGCACGACGACAACGAGCAAGAAAAATTAATCGCTATCGCGTAATCAACTAATCGTCGATCGAGCAGAACTGCTCGTTTTTCCACATGCAATCGTAACTGAAATCTATTGATAGTGCCACAATCCTACCGCTGATGGTGGATGGTGGCTGATGGTGTATGGTGGATGGTCTTGCTTTCGATCTGTGTGGATCTATCTACGTGCTGCTCTATCTGTCTACCGATCTGCCGATCCGTCAACACGTTGTATCTAATTAGCGATGAGACGAGCTAACAACGTAACAATTTAATGATGGACAGCTGGTTAACGACACCTCTTTAGGCGGTATCATGACGCCGACGTACGTTAGATCGACGGATTATCGAGATGCGTCGATATCGTGATAAATAATAATAAATGTAATCGCGAGCATCAGCAAAGATCTCTCCATGGATCTACCGAGCGTGAAATAAAAAGTTGAGATCATTCGCGTTGATTAGCGATTATTCCGATGGGGCGAATCAGCTTTCTTAATAACGAAGTAACGGTTGATTAACTCGATACCTTTCAGGAACACTTTCTAACCCGGGTTTGGGTCGAAATTGTGGCTCATTAAAGATGCATAATTTAGGAAAACATATGGTCCGGATCAAGCTATTAATAAAGCAGTAAATCTGCATACGAGAAAGTTGTCTTGTAGGTATTTTGCAGAATTTGAATTAAGATATGTTTTTCTATTTTTATGTAAGAACCACATGTACATGCATATGCATATACGCGAGTTCGCACACACAACACACACATATACACATCTCAGAAAATAAATAGAAGAAGCGAGTGAAATTATGTTAATCGCAGAATCCATAATTTATAATAGTTGATATTTACACGAATTATGTAATAAAAATGGATGTTGCAATGCGGAAATTATTAAAATTCATAAACTATATGTACGATATCGACTAACGCATATGTTTCTCGTAATTTTCTCGTACATAAATTATCGAACAATTTTACTTTTTAAATATGTAAATATGTTGACAA
Organism: Ooceraea biroi; assembly: GCF_003672135.1. NCBI lineage: Eukaryota > Metazoa > Arthropoda > Insecta > Hymenoptera > Formicidae > Ooceraea > Ooceraea biroi. Next base: position 10,112,542 of record NC_039506.1, read on the forward strand.
TCAAATCTGTTGTGTCTGAAAATTATAATTAACATCTAAAATTTTTACATTTTTATCTATTTAACTTTATTTCGATATTCTCCTTAGAGTTTTGCATCTCTTCTTATTCTTTGCATCTACTCATACGAAAAGATATTCGATCGTTTGCGTATGTATGGACGCATATGATATGTGGAAACGTTAGATAGTATAGATACGTAATCTAAAAATAGCTTATCGCCACAGAACAATCTCGATATAGCTGCTCAAGCAGAAGAACCAAGATCGAAGCGGTTTATTCATTTCCGATTCGCAGATGTGAGCAAAGCCGAATTCCACGGGACACTTTCTTTGACCGACATTTGCGAATCGCGACAGACGCGAGGAAGGATGATTATCCCCACGCCGCGAATCGAGGCGCCAAGTTCCGGCATTGTATAATTACGGCAAGGTAAGTGTGGTACGAAAAACACCGGAGTATTTTCTTTTTGAAACGAGCGTTTTGTCAGCGCACGGCCTTTATAATTTGGTCATTACACGTCGGATGATATAGCTACTTCAACGTATTTATACTGACAACACGAATGCAAGAAGAACATGTTTCCGGAATTAAGAGAGTAAGATGCAGATTGCGCAATGGCCAGCCCAGTCGCCAAACTAGATTAACGAAACCACTGATCTGTAAATCTCGCCTGAAAGTCGTTCTGGCACGTTTGCGTGTGTGCGAAAATGTACATTAGTCACATAATCCACTACGTCACGAGATACGACTACTCGACGAGATACGACCACGATAGTCTGCGCGAAAAATCGCGTCGAGAATGAATAGTCTGTCATTTACTTTATGACGTAAGTACATTTAAGAATTACGTAGGTACTCTATTGAACGGGATAACGCTATTAACTGCATGCAATAAATAAGATAGTCGTGTATGCATTTCGCTAGGAAGCGCATATAGATTAAGCAATAAAGTTAGTTGTACATTAATTAATCGACAGCTAATCGATTATTTATAAGAGAAATCCGAATGCCTTCAATCTTTTAAACATTTCAGTTTATAATGCAGCGCAGAATGTTTTATACATAATACGTACATGTAATAAAAATTATTATCTATATTTATAAGATTCTTATTCGATAAAAACATGAACGGGATCTCTCTGTGATGGAAAGCTGAAAAATCACGCGAACCAGAAAACTCTTCGTGTCCCGGAACACAATACGTCCTCCACATCTTATGGGAAGCTACTCATAAAAATCTCAACACACCATATAGCTACCACGTCGTTTTGCTGACTTGTCGTTCTTCCTCTCCTCGGACTTTCTGCAGAACTTGCCGACTCGCTCGAAGGTGTTGAGCGCGCGTTCTTCCGCGTCGACGTCCAGCAGGTTCTCCATGGACCTGCGTACTTGCCGGCACGCGTTCACGCCCTTAGGGCTGTTTCTCTGCAGATGATTGCCGTTCTCGTCGTGATAATCATCCCACTCGCTCACTTCGCTTCTGACGTCCTCCAACGATCTGGTTCTACCAACGGCGCACGTGCACGGCGGCACGCTTCTGGTGAGGCCACCCGAGCTCTTGGCTCGTCCCCTGGGTCGTTCCATCATCATCATGCCAGGTGGTGGCATCGCCACCGGCGATACCTGAAGCGGCGACATCGCCGGCGGCGGCGGCGGCATGGCGTTTCTGTACAACGGAGCCAGGTAATAGTAGTCCCGCGACTTGTTGGGGTTGGCGGGGATCCTGGGCGCCGGCACGTAGTTGTAGTCGGGGATGTGCGGGGTTATCCACTGGGCCAGGGTGTCCAGGGGCACCGGCCGATAGCAGTAGGACGGCGCGCGGCCGTTTGGGTGATTTCGATACATCGGTGGCCAGGGTCGATGCTGCTTCAGGTCGAAACGCGGGTCTATGCGTGGATCCAGCACTCGGATGTCACCCATTGTCCACGATCTATCGCCCCTTGTACGAGATCTTGCGCAACCGATCGCTTCAGAACAAGTTGAAGTATATCATATTCTCTCAGCTGATTTCTTATTCGCTCGCCGCTCACACGCAAATGCTTTTTTATTTAATATTTCGTAACTATCTTGGTGCGGATATGGCGTTAATCGCTGTAGAGCAACGTTTGGCTCCTACGATCGGGACAAATGATTTCTATGATCGTATCGGATGAAAATTTCTTTGAAAAGTTGGTGATTTTACGACGAAGTCGTCAAAGATTAACGAAAGCGCTTTGATGAGTACGCGTTTAGAGAGTTTAGCACGCTCGATCGGGCAATAGGGAGATTCTGGATTAGAAACGTCTCTCGTGGAACAACGAAACGAAGATCGAGAGAAAAGTGCGATCAGGCGCGACGAAAGGTTTCGGTTCGATTTTCACCACTTTCCAGTGCCCTCGGCGGATACTTGAATTTAACGGAAAGACTCACTTTCGGACGTCCTCCAATACGGATCTCAACACTTTCTCACTTCACTTTTAAATTTATCGGTGGACTTATCGATTTCGATATAATCGATGTCACTAACATTCGAAGAATCTATCGTTTTGACTCATTATCATGCGTTTCTTGATTTCGAATTTTGATTTTGATTTTTGAAGCACTATAATTTCGTTCACACTCGGGGAAACACTCGAGGCGATCGGAAACAATCTCGCGGATCGCGAGCTATCGCGGCCCGTGCTCAGCTGAGTACGACGAAGGAGTGCGTAGACTACGTTCTCGTCGGGCCACTATGGTCCGTTGAGAAACGACCCACTTCTCCTCTTCTGAAGGCGAAAGACTTCGTCTCCCTACCAATGCGATACTCATCCCCCTTTCTTCGCGCGTATCGTGCGAAGCGAGAGTAGTTCGCGGTTCCGCCGGGAAGATCTGCTCGGATCTTAAATACCTTCTTGTCAAAAAAACGTTGATTTATTGCTGAGTTTTCGCCAACAATCGTAACGTGAAATTGGATGCTCTTGACATACGCGAAATGCAAACGCTACCTTTTTATCATTTTTTATCCGTTTTCTGCTCTCAAGAAGATTCTCAAGAACCAGAAATGTAAAAGTAAATTTATGCGATAATACAAACAAATCTCTCGATCTTTCGATCGATATCTCAGATCTCATCAATGAGATCTTCGCACTACGGGAGCCGCGAAGCGAGAAGAGAGATAACTTCCAACTATCGGGAGAGTTTGATGATGTACGTGGCAGATAAAAGAAAAAAATAAGAGCAGCCGCAACATTCGTTTTCCATCCTCTCTCGCTTTCACTGCGCGATCATCTTTTCCAGCGACAACTACCGGGCCCATCCGCTCGGATTAATCTTATTGCGAGATAGAAATCGCGTCATTATTCGCAGGAAGTGAGAATGACGGTGGGCGTCGAGAACTGACGACGCGGTCCGATCATTTCTAGATCGCGAAATGCGCTACCATCGCGAATTGTATCGCAACGGCTCGCAACATGCGTCAATCGAAGGTTGTTGCACAGTACGTTTCAATTGAAATACGCGTGGTAAAATGTAGACAACACCTACGTGCGTACAATGATAGTTCACATAGTTCCTGCTGTTTTTTATCTCCACACCCGCTATTATGACTAACACAAGGTATTATTAGTCATAATTAATATTCAAAAAAATATTCGAAACAGTTTCAAATATATCAAAATCCTTTTTCTACCCATAGATCTTTACTACGTTATTGAAAATTTTTTATTATTGTATAAATGTACGTACAATTACTTGATATAATATATATGTTAAAAAATCAAGAGTGAAATTAATTTTGTATTTATCTATTTATGTTGACGGACTCAGATATGCACTACTTGGTTCCAAGGCGTTGTGATGAATCACATCTTTAATCATACACCGTATATGTCCCGTTGCACTTTCCCGCATTGCGATCGATGGCGTTAATACGCTAACCGCTGAAGAAATTTTATCAATGTTATCGTATGTCTTAAATTTCTTCGGTCGGCTAACTTTATGCATTCGTGCTATCGGATTTATTTCAACAACCAATCCGAGTAATATGTTTCTCACGCTGCGGTATAAATTACTATATATTACTAAGTAAATCCCGCATCTCGTTAACGAAGGAGTAAGCAAACGTAAGTAAAAGTTTACGTTTAAGAATTTATACCATTACAGGAGTGACGTGAATTTCAGGTGTAGATGGTGACTGTGAGACCCAAAGTTACTTTTACTTATTCGCATTTATATATGTGCACATATATGCATTTTTACACATGTAAATCTTGTTTTAAAATTTCTAACTTCTATTTACACATAATATTATCTTTCGTCTACAACATAATGTGAAGCAGAAAACTGTTTAAGTGAAATATGCGGAATATGATTTGAAAGAATAGAACACTTTGCTGAATAAAATTATCGTGTTCCTTCGTAGCAATCCAGGATCTTAATTTTATTTACGCGTGAATTCGCATCTGGCGAATTTTCTATAAAAGAGAAGATATCGTTTGTTTGTGTAGGGTGCCGCCCTGGCGTGCGATCGCGCCGATTCAATATTCCATCGTTGCTTTCTCCGATACGCTCCGTTAATAATTCGCCGCAATGTGCGGCAATCCTCCTTACCATTTTTTCTTTCCGGTCTCTCTTCCTTTTTTCGCGCCGCGGAATCATCAGTTGCCGTCGCGCGTACACGCGAAATTTCCTTTCGCCACGATAACGACATACGCGCTCGTAAATCGTCCGATCGAGCGATTCCAATTATTAGCATCGCGTCTTGCGTTAATTTCACTGCTCGACCTGCATTAATGCGTTCTCAGGAAAGCCGCGAGTGCATAATACCAGCCTCTGAGAATATGCGCGAGAATGAAAGTGGTTCAACCCTTTCGCCGTTCCAAAAGTCACTTGAACTGGATCGATTAAAGCACACTGATAATGCCAACGCCTGTTAAATCCGGATTGATCGTACTGCTCGTGTGATCGCGGCGCCAATAAACAATCTATTTTCGCTTAATGAGCAATAAGATATCGCTTAAGCGATAGAACGCACAGCTGGAACTTTGTATAATTGGATACTCATTCGACATTGACCATTCTCCTCTACGTGATATAATGCCCATTATATAATGCACTCCCCAAGCAGGCTATTTCAATCTGCTTCAATCCGATCTGGACAGTAACAGATTGGTGAACAACGGTAAAATACAGCTGTTATCGTGTTGACAGAAGCTGAATTTCTCCAGACGGGCACTCGAGTCAATCAACTGAAAACGATGGAAAATGGGTCGTCAAGTATATAATCGAGATGAAACGTCAATCCTGTTCTGATGCGTCACCTTCGCGTAGGACGGTGCGTTTTAGAGAAAGTATCGAATAAGAAGAGACTATCGTCAGCACGCGTGCATATTGCGATTTATCCCAAGATACGAGAAGCGGATGGACCTCTTAGGTGTCTTTTTGTCGTCGCGTGGATCTTTAGACAATTATCATAATCGGCCATGATTAGAAACGCTTGTTCCAGTACGTTTGAGTGACACGACAGTTGCGTGCAAGCGTCGATGGAACTATCGTGCGTCGCTATTAAAATGCGATGGCTTTCTATGTGGACGAATGTAGATCGCGAGAAAACGAAATCTGGAGCGAGCGTTTGTTTCGGAGACAATGATAGCGTCGGATTATCCTGCGACGAAACCGAGGCTGATCCACGCGTGCCGCGAAACAGTTCATTTGATTAAGCGGAAGATTATCATGTTAAGTAGAATGTCAACGTGTATACGACAGCAATAAAATTATAACGATATGAAGATGTCTCGCGTCACTTAACCGCCTCAACAAATGACCAACTATAAAATACTGGATAACATTAAATAACATTAAACGATATTAGAAAGATATACGATATTAAGAGAGATACGATCTTTTAACGAAAAAGTTTATGACAATTTAACAGATAGTTATGGGTGCGCCTGTGATAATAATGGCACCTTTACAAGAGTCGTTTGATAAACCCATAGAAAATATATGCGATGGAGGCACTAATATCAAACTGATAGTTGACATATATATTAATATATACATAAATTTTTTGCTAAACAAACTTATCAAACCTCGTACATACGTATTCATTGCGTTTTCTTGGGAAGAAAATGTTACGACTTGCAGGCACACATCAACTACAAGCATTACCGAGGTCAAAGTTGTCGCAGGTGTTTGTTGACCGAGTTTCCGGTACCGGAATTGTCACTAGTTTACCAAATTCCTACTTCAGTACGTGCAGTGATTCTGCATTACATAGCTTCTGCGCGAGTGACATGAGAAATTAATTTTATTCTTTCCCACGTTCCATATTCGTTTCTTTCCCTTACTCATCAAACTTAATGCATATCTTCGAAGCTTGACAAGCCTGGGAGAATAATTCTATTATGAGTTTCGATAACGACCGATCCTTTCGCGATCTTTCTGGGTAGCGATTGCTGCGAGCGTGAATGGAAATTGCTTAATTTTCCTACGCATGTCGGGTCGATATCGTAGTAACTTTTCCATTTTGAAAAGCCAATGACGGCTAACACTTTGGCTAAGAAATAGCTTATCGACTCTCTAATTGGATACACTTTGCAGAGATACGATTCGACGTGCTCATGCAAGCGCACCTTCTTATTTGCTAAGCCGCGTGAAAGAAGGAAAACGCAACCAGTTTTCTTAAAAAAAAAAAGGAACACCGCTTGTCCTGCTTGCGTAATATCTTATAACCAACCGAGACTTCTTTCGGAGTTCGTCGCGCGGAAACGAAAAATGTAACATCGAGTATGACCGGATTGTTGGCATCGTACCGTTAAAAATACTAATAACAGGTTGACTGGTACCTGTCACAAAAACCGGCGATAACTGGCGCAACGAAATGTAAACCGTACATTACCAGGCATCCACGCGCCACGCTGTAATTATCATACGTCCGGTCCTGATAGGTGAACCATGACTTAACCCGCCGCTGACAAACTATGTCAAAAAAAATACCATCGAAAGTGATAGTTAGCCGTGGAAGGCGGAAGGACGAAGGTTTCACACGCTCGTGAAGCTCCAAAGCAAAATATTGTCACATTATTGCCATGCTGCCGCTCTATGCATTTGTGCATATGAAAATCTATTTAATTTGTAATTTAATTATATATTATATTTAAAATATAGATAATGTTATAATTTAGTATCAAACAGTTGAGAGATAAATGTGATTATGAGGTACTTAATGATTGTAATTTAGCTAATGTGATTGCCTTTTATCATTCCTTGCTCGCGTTGCTTGAAAGGATAATAAACCTGTTAAAAGATTTAATATCAGTTATTGATCTGCCAGTCACGATTTGTAAATTGCTGATCCATGACGTACGTGAATGCTGGCAATGTGCCATGTTTGTAAAAATTGCGAGAATCAAGAATCGGTTCAAAAATGATTGCGCTGACTTATGGTGAATAAAAGAAATTTACATGAAAGTAAATGATCATAAGATGCGCCTGGTCGAGCTTGTATCCATCAATACGAAAATTTACATTTTCTTGGCAATAAACCATTGCGAATTTTATATAATATTTGGCTGTTTAAATCATATCTTCGATAAATATATTCGCTATTTCTTCCGCAAATAATAAGAAGAATTATTACTTGTTTGTCGTGCAAATGATTACTGACGAAAGAAATTGAGGAAAAAAAGAAAAAATTAAGAAAAGTTAAAATATCGATAACGTAGAAGTCTTCTGTAAGATACTAGAAGAGAAGTCCTGACCAAGGATCGACGAGGCAGAGAGTCTGGTGAAATCGTTTACCAGCAACGTTTGGTACATTCACTGAGTTAACGTAGATTTCTATTTTATCTACTTGAAAGTGAAGCATTTAGTAATTTCACTTGGTATATTATAATATATACATATAAAAATTAATAGATTTACAAAATGTCAAAAATGCGCAACTGTAGTGTGATTCTGGTACTTTAAATTATACTTTTCTAAAAGATATATCAATGAGACAAAACTATAAAGTTAATCTTGTTGAACATTTATATAACTGCACATATTGCCACGCATATTGCTTGGTATTATTTGAGCATCTGCGATATTGAGATATAATCGGAACATCATTATTCAAATGATTAATGCCTGCTTTGATGCCGCCTACAATGATCGGCAGGCTGAATAATCCTTTCGGCAGCAACAAGCGAATGATCAACCACGGCAGCAACATCGTTAGCAATGTAAATCATCTTGTTTTCTGCGCGTCTAGTATTACCAAAGAGAAGCAATCTTTAATTTACGTGATCAATGTGTGCTTTGAAACTTGCGTATCAACTAAAAGCAATCTGTATGATTGAGACTTTAATATTCAAATGTTATATTATTACCTCTATATTATTATATACAAATTTTAATGTTGTAATTTCATACAAATTAATTTTGTAAAATCGTTTCTTCTACAGGTTTTACAAAAATAAAAGATATACATTCTTAAAAATAGACAATGACTATCTAAAAAAGCTGAAACGTCACTACAATCGATGAGCGAAACAACGATGAAATATACCTACTTGGAGAGAAAAAAGAATTGGAAAAAGACAAATATCGCTCTCGAGGCGTTGGCGAGTAAGTGCAACAACGGCCCCCACGCGAATCAAACCATACTTGGAAATCCGACTGATCAACACATTATTATTGATGACGAAAGAGGATAATCTGCATTTGATTTTAGAAATACAGCAGAAAAAATTTCCCGATCGTTACAAAAACATGTTTGCTCTCGTATTAAAGTCTCGTATTAAGTAAATTGCTACATAATTGTTACTTGCTTCTATTTTCGATACGGAAACTTAATAACATTGAAATATCTTAACGCATCATTAACTGTTATAAATTTAAAAGAAAATGTAGCGGTACGATAATTTAATATAGTTAAATAAAGAAGGATATGTTGTTAAAAGCTGATTAAGAGAGTTTAAACACGTATCTCTATGTTTTGCGAAGAAGTGATGGATGTGTTCGTTCTGAATCATTGAACAACGTCTTATAGCTGTAAGTAACCGCCCAATCATTTTACTCCGCAAGGAAAACGCCTATGGATGGATCGTAGCCACGACAAGCCACAACTCGTGCCATCAATAAAAAGGTCAGGTGCCAAAATAGAGACGTAGAAAGAAAACGCTCGATTTCACTGAAATGCGAGATGCACGAGAGAAATGGTCGTTACATAAACTTTCACCAAATTAGCAAACGGTTTGCGTCGTGCAGGCCTTCTCCTATGCTCTTCTTCAAGAAGTTACTTGAGATATCTTCGCATGTTTTTGCTAGATTTCTTATCATCAACGTTGCACGCGATACGTCATTTGAACGATCAAGATTGAAATATAAGATTTGAGATGGAATGCAATTTTTGCGCACTCAACAAAATCCGTTATGAATATTGCGGTCCACCTAGATGTTCATTTCCGGCCAATGGTCGTTGCATGGGAAAAATTGCTGCAATATTCAGAATGACATGCGTGACACGCGAAGCGTCTCCTACGGTGGGTCAATTTTGGCGGGTTTGTGTGCCAATAAGCGTCAATTTTTGATAACGGGACCCATGGCGATCGGCCAATCATCTCGGATGTCGCCGTGAGACGGAACGGTTCCGGAGCCGTCTGACACACGGAAAATCGCACGTGCTCGCCGACCGTGAAGCTGCATGTAGGTAAAGCGCATCGCGCGCACGAAGCACGTGCGGTGCAGAGCGGATCGAGCCATTTCGGCATCTCGCGTACGATAATTTTGCATCCTCTGCAAGATCAAGAACGTTCTTCCAGGAAACTCTTTCGCTTGAGCAGCGAAAGAATGTGCCGGTCGAAAAAATGATACTGATTATACAATACAGCATGTAGACTGCTAGCGTTATGCATTTTAGCAATTAGAATCGCGTTCTTTATCTCGCTGTTTTAACTCATCATATTAAAAAACATAATTTTCCAGAAGCATAAAATAAGATTTATGTGAACTTATATTTAGTCATCAGACTGTTTCATGAATAATGACTATAGCCGGCGTGAATGTCTACAAATCATTTTACAGATGACTACATTTGACATTAGAATCGAATTGGTTAAGAAATAAAATTTTAAATGCAACGAATGAATGATTAATTACAGCCCCTGCTCTCTCGCGCGGACATCACAAATTTATGATAAATTAAGTGAGTGATACAACAAGCTGCTTTGGCATTTTTGCGTTCGGAAGCGACCATATTAAGTGCACCGATGTGAATCGCGTGTGCGCACGTAATTCTCACTTCGCGTAAGAAAAAACCGAGTGTTGACCAAAGGAGGAAGCGGGACAGAAGGATTCGCCCGCAAAAATGTGAATTATGAAGCTGGTTGGAGCAAACGCATAGGCAACCGTTCATGGTCGAATGCTGTGTATGGGTTACACCTGAGAACACGGAGAACTTGTTTCTCTCTCATGGAAAATGCACGAATCCCTTCGCCTACAGGACAAACAACCGATAGAAAGCACATTTACTGTAATAATGTAAAAGCCAATGTTTGCCGGATAGAAGCGAAATAACGGCGACGCGCTGATATTAGCTCTATCTTCAAAGAACGATTTATCATTTAGTATCACCCACACGCATTTAGTGATTTATCACACATCGTGATAATGATCAAATGATTAGGAATCGCAATTAATCGTGGCAGAGAATTGTCAGCAACAGATCGATCCTTAAACAGATGGATGGAGCACTGACGTATTTCCCATATCAGTTAGCGAAACGCTATCGTGTACATATATATATATACCGTATCGTTTCGATGACTAACACTGCGTGACACTCTCATACCATGCAAGGCACGCCGGTGACGTAAGCGCGTACCAGAAATTCGCCCCCCTCGGCATTACGCGGAATCGACTTAGCAATGAAACTCGAAATTATTCAAAAATTGGCAGGAAATGCCAAATAAAAATAAAATTACGCCTCCCTCGGGATGAATATGATTGTCTAACAAATAGTGGCATAATTTTACCAAGAGAAACGGGAATGAAAATTAATATAATTTTGATAAGTTCAAAATTGTAGATACACAATACAATAGATACACAAAAGTAATCCCATGATACTCATTATAAGGCTAATTGCGTGGAGCACATTCTTCTGTTCCATAATGAATACAAATTGAAATGGTGCATCAAACTGTACCGGTTCTAACTGCGCTGTATTCTGCCACGAGATTATTCTGCAGAATTCGACAGGTCTCCATTTCCCTAGTTTTCAGGCTCTATTCACCGTGATGTCGAAGAGCAGGTTGCACTGCGTAACTGTTTCAGTAGATACGTTCCACATTCAACGTAATATTTAGCGTATGCATTAACGGACCCCGAGGTTTCCCACGCGCGAAACACGGGTAGACAGAAACGCCTAACAAGGACCGATGAAATTTTATCAGCTTTCAATGCAGCCAGGTTTCTCCTGCTAACAAACCGACGTATTTTCCTGTCGCTCGTGGGAATCCGAGACAATGGACAAACGTCATCGTTCTCTATAACTTTCAGACTTAGCGGAATGATAAAACGAGTCGTTTTATCATTCGTTCAGCAGACCTAATTTTATTCCGCGAATGATAGTTTAATCATAGAACAATTTTCTGCCACGTAAATGACGTTTGCGGATTACAACTTTCGTAATCTATATTACCGCGCCATAAAAGCGATATTACCGCACAGCTTACTCAGCTCTTTTACTTATCGATGCCATCATCATCGGCCTTTCACATGATCTCTCTCAAGGCGGGTAAACAGAACTCGTTATTACCTGGTCGACACCACCGCCGAAGCTTCCTTCCTCCCAAATCGGATCATCCCATCCGCCCGAGGAGCCGGAGGAGCCCCTGCGACCTGGATCCCACGAGTTTCTCTTCAGGTTATCCAAAGAATCCGTGGAGAGCCTTCTTCGGTCGTACGAGCCCCTTCTGCCGCTAGAAAGCGGCATCGTTGACTTGTTGTCGGGCTTTTTCAAGCTGCTCGTAATCGCCGATGACGGGTCGCCGCTCAAGGTCACGTTCAGGTTGCTCCTCAGGTTCCCGCTGGAACCGGCGAGACAGCTCTTCAGGTTTCCGTTGGAGTAGCTGCGCGCCTTGCCGAGTTCCCCGTTCGACGAGCTCAAGCCGGTCTTCAGGACTGCACGTGTATCCGCGGAGGTTGCAAATAGGCTGGCCAAATTCGGAGCAGTGGAGTCACGTCGCCCGACAGACGCCGATGATCGCTGAAGATTCGTCATCGACTTCGCAACGTAGTCTCGCCTGAGTGGCGAGTTGTAGCTTGTAGACAAAGTGTCCTTCTTGAGGCAACCCATGGAGCGACCGATGGGATCTCTTCGCAGAGGCGACCCGCCGATGGTGTTGGAGAACAGATCCCTCTTAGTTTGATTGATGGCGCTCATAGACGATCCCAGGGGATTCTTCCGCAGAGTGCTGGGGAAGCTTGAAGGATGCAATTCCCGTTTAGGCGGTGACATCGGCATACCCAGAGAGCCTCTTCTGGTAGGGGACGTGGCGATATAGCCGTAAGCATCATAACGCCCGAAAGAGTCCTTCTTGTTTACGGCATGGTGCACATTGCTGAGGGATCCTCTACGATTCCAACAGTTTTCCTTCGCGTGCTTGCCGTGCACTTCGCAGCATTTGTCGATCTTGAGCTCATGCTTAATCAACTCGGGATTGTTGTGCAGCTGCTCCAACTTGACGTCCCTGAAAAGCTCCTCGAGGCGACGTATGGCCGCTTGTTGGTGCGCCGACGTCGACATCGCGCGATCACAAAGAGAAAATGTTCCCTCGATGTGGAATTAATTAGAGCCAGAGAAAGAGAGACTACAGTTCTCTGTATGAATCCTCCGGCTAATATCTACTGTTCAACCTTGCAAGTACACAGGTTCCACGCTTCGCTCATGCACCACATAATTACTGCAGACACTTGTGCAGGAATTCGTTCGGATTGTCTCGCCTGGTGACTTTTACGGTTACCAGGATGCTAATTAGCTCACAAAAACACCTCTCGACCCCAATAAGCCAAGATATTTCGTCTGGATCTGAATGCTTATCAACCATGTATTCCGTCGTAATATGATAATGCTTCCATTTATATCATCATAAAAATAGCGATAATCTTGAGTGCTTTAGAACATTATTTGATGACGGAAAGAACCGTAGTATTTAAATATTTCTCAAAATCACACTCGCCAAATTTTCTTGTATTTTAACAGGCTTTGGCAAATGCTTGCATATATGGTGGTCCGTTACCTTTGATAAATGTATCCAATTTGACATATAGAGTGGCTAAAACAAGTCCTTGGCTTACAATATCATACGCAGAGATTATCACAGGATAAATTGAATTCACGGTCTGCTCGATACGGTTCTGTACTCACGTACAATTCGAGAGCAACAATTCGCAAAGGGACTGACAATTTTCGGTCCTATCTTCGCGGTTCGTTAAGCGACCGGCATGCGCGCAGCGTGGTGGGAGCACGGTCGTGGCAATATGAAAACGCGTGTGCGTCGTAACACACGTCCGATGAGGTACTGGAGTACCGCGATACGTAAGAGACCCGGTGCCTCGAAGGAGTTCTCCGCCATGCGGAGATCCCCTCCAAGCCGGTGTGCCATTCGTTTAAAGGCGAAGTATCCATATTAGGTCAAACCTTATGGGTTTGTCGCGCAAAACTGCGAGAGCACCATCGATGTGACCCTGACTCGTCGTGAAATCAGGTCGCTCACGAAGGTACGCTTCACACTTATCGCGATTATGCAATTTGCATATACGTAGTACTTCATACGTACGTAATAATTCAACTAAACTAAATATTTTAACTAAAGGATTGCATTAATTAAAATTGCAAATGTATGTTTATCACTGATTAACCAAAAATTGATGAGTTTTTTAGAATTATCATAATTACAAAATTTATATATATTTGATGTTTAATATCTTAGATATAATATTTAATATCTATTTTATCATCTAGATATATATTATATAAATAAAATTTTTTATTATTATATTTATTTTATTATTAATATGATTTTCTCTCGTGTATTGCATATTTAACGTCATAAAAATGCCCGATGTGTATTTGCTCCCTCGGGATTTATATACTCCCTCGGGAGCAGAGAATCACGACTTGGCGCCGCAATCAAAATTTTATCGCACACGATGCAACTATTGCTTGGTTACAAGTCACGTAATGTCGGAAAGAAACGCGCATATATTTGCGAGTTATCGAGTTACACTCTCGGCGTCTCTTTGACACCTACACGAAGAAGTAGTGGCTTATTCCGGTTTGCCTTGACGGCTGAAGGTAAATAGCAATTGTACTCCGCAGGAAAGGGTATACCCCTTTAAAATAGTGGCACGGGCTTGCAAATGCGAGTGTCACGTTACACGTGATTGTTATTCACGTCAATTGTTGCGTCTATCAAAGCGCGTATAAATCCGTTTCGAGAGAACGCCCAAGACTCGTATGTAAAGTTAGCCACGCACTTTCTAAATTTTGTATTTTTTTCAATTGTGTTAAGTTGTGCTAATTCCTGCCGTAACGTAAACCGCAACTCACCTCACTAGCTTGAAGCATTTTGCAGAAAAAATGAAAAACCCAAATTTTTGCTAGCACTTTCAAAGTTTAAATTTTTAATAACTGCGCTGTATTGTACTCAGTTAACAAAAAAACAAAATAAAAGAAATGCGCGGCTAACTTTACAAACGTCAAGACTTGATTGGATTACTCGTCCAACTTGACTCGGCTCTATATAGCTCGGCCCCCCTGCAACCGGCTGCGAGACCATGAAATAGCATTTACGTAATTGTCGGATGACAATCAAGTATGATGCATCGAAAAATCTCGGGAAAGCACCCACGCGACAGCACCATTTTTGCGATGCATCTTCTAATTGTGCGCGACTGGACGATAATAGCATCGACGCACTCTTGCACGTAACGCATTTGCATTCCCTGCGTCGCAGTGCAACATGATTGGACATCAAACGTCGAGAATGGGCATTAGAATTTCGAGTGTAGGTGTTCAGAGATCTCATCGGATTACTACAGTGGCCGTCACAGTATATTCCTGAAACTTTACCCGCCGATTGCAGAATCTTAGTTTTCTAGTTCAATTACGCAAATTTAAATTCAATTTATAATACAACGCTTGTTAAAATTATACACAAATGTATCAAATGATAAAAAAAATTATAAAGGTTTGTAAGTTAACTCGGTACTTTATACTTACAAAATCCAAACAAAAATTGAAGTTTTTGAATTTCATAAGAAGGAAGCACCGAGTTGACTGACACACCATCATCATCTTTATCATTTGATATTTTTTTAATGATAATTTTAACAAACGATCAATAATATATTTAATAAGTATTTCATGATGTTGATTGAATAGAGATAGTTTTAGGATTGAATTTTCGCTAAAGAGAAACTAGTTGCAGATGACTTTATTACAATAATTCGAGAATCAAGCATACGTTGCTGTCATTACTTTTATAGCGCATAGCACATCTTTGATGCACATGAAACTCATGTGTCGCGAATGTAGAACGCGAATAGATATTTACGAGCTGTGTCAACATGAACTTTCATGGTCGATCCGCGATTCGTCGGATTGATCGTACAAAGACAAACGGGTGAAACTAAAGAGCCGGTAAGTTGCAGCGTCGACACACTTACGGAGGTGCAACGTTTCGATCTTTGTTAGACAGTCGCAGTTCCCGCAACTCTGACAGTTTAAAGTATCGTTGCTACCGATAATAATGCATCGTGTTCCGCGGGAATAAAGGAAAAAGTAGCGTAGGGGCGTGCCAGGTCCCATAAACAACAAATAAGTAGTCTGAGACCTGGTGAAACGGTAAAACTGGTAAATAATCGCGTTAAAAGCGCGCCGGGAATCGTAACAAGCTGTCTTTCGAGTTTAGGGAGTCAATGATGCATCGCGAATTATAATACACGTCGCCCCTAGCTACCGCGGATACCCACACCTACTTGACGTCACGGCACTTCCGCGAAATTATTACGTTACATAATGCAATCGCATCAATATCGAGGCCACTAGTTCCAGAGCAGAGATTTTTTTTTTCAGAAAAATAAAATTTTCGATTTTATCGTCTATCGTCGTTTCTCGCTGCAACATAGTCGTATCGATAGTTGGTACGAGATATGTGTCAATATGTTTCATGATACGGTAGAGCAAGATTGATTCTGTGTCATGTTTTCGCGTAACAAAATCGTAAATTTTGTGTATATCTATTTATTCAATTAAAACTATTAAATAAAAATAATTAACTCATACAAGTTCTCCTGTTATGCTCTATGTATTACATAATTATATCAAGCAATATGCGTTTTCATGATCAAGCAGGGCACGGCAAGGGATATGATAATATAAAATGACGTAAAAATGTAGAGGAAATATGATATAAAATGAAGGTCGACTGCAAAATTATCGTTATTTAACACCATTTCCTTCAAAAGGTACGTTCGCGCGAATATGTAACTTGAACGTTCGCAACCGAATATAACAAGCACGTTGGTATCACCTGCTCGTTTGTTACTTCTGTTCGTGGTAAATGAGCTGTTATCCAGTTCTCTTTTTTATCGCTATGGCATTTCCGCCATCGAGGACAGAAGAGGCAATTGACATGTAAATTTTCGGCTAACATGTAACACCAAACTCCATTGTTGCATTATCTGGCGTAAACGGAAACGTGTAATTTCATATTGCGTACGGACATTGGCCAAGTATTGCGTATTCAAACTTTTAAATCAAAATCCTGCACAGTAAGCAGCAATTAAGAGAAAAACGAATAATATATATTAAGTTAAAGCAACGTAAAAAACAAGATTGTAAAGATGAATTTGATTTTATATTCAAGCAAGTGAGAAAATTATTTAAATATACATTCCAGAAAAATAAAAATGTAATAAAAGCAGAATATTATAACGAAGGAGATACAGAAAGCAACATCAACTTTATCGAGTTTGATGAAAGGGCACACGGAAGATTACCCATCAGTTAATTGACAATTGAGACAATTACGACGTTCAATTGACAGTTTCTTGATAGCCACGACTAATCAATAACAAAGACAATTAAGCCAAAGATAAACCGAATGGACGAAAGAACCTACGTACTTTTTACGATCAAATTCGTGATGATTCATAAAGATACAATTATGTATAAATTATAAGAAAAATTTAAGAAAACACATAATCTGTATAAAGAATGCGATGGTAAAAATTAATCGTTTGAATTTCAGAGGTGATCGCAAGAATGTATGCGAAAAGTGCTAAGTGCAGTAGAAAATTTATTATCGATGCGTTTGGTTTTTACCGCAATGTTTTAAATGTCACGATCGAATAAGTCGTTATTAAATTGATATCTTTTTGTTATTTTTATAGACATAAAACAAAAGCGACCGCTGTTTGGAAGCAGTTAAAAAAATTTCTGTCTTTTGGTGTATATTTTAAATAATATAGAATATTGTATTATTTATAAAAAATAATTTTAATACTAAATTAATATGTTATTACGTTAAGAAAGACAGAAAGATTATGTTTAAAGCAGATTAGAAAGGACTCTATATATACAATGTTATTATTCTCTCTCCAGAGATATTTTGTATTGTTTATGAACCATAAATACAGAGATTATATACACGAAACATGATTCTCTACTTTTATACACGTCGAATCGACTTTATAACGCACATCCTGTTGAATTTATCGAGATACCCGTTCTTTTTATTGAACGTTAAACTTTGGCTCAATAATATAAGCTTAAAATTTCATATAAATTATGCCGGAAGTAATGCAAGAAGGCATAGATCGACTTTACGTGCCCCGTATCTCGATCGATTCGCAGAAAATGTAGGAAAGCCGGTTTCTCTGGCGAATTACGGACGACACTATAAACGGGTTATAGGTTTTATGTCGACAGTCAGATGGAAATAAGGAAAGGCGGATAGAAAGTACACGTTCGCGAGACATAAGCTTAAGGAAATTTTTTTAACGGCCAATTTTTATAACGTCAGGACATATATGTTAATCACGGATACAGTAATAAAACATGATCACTGTGACTTGAAGCGATGTACCAATGCACTTCATGGATCACGCTCATTGCGCGATAACGGGTTGCCAAGTGAAATTATCATAATTAAATGGTTTGATGTAATAAACGTTATCATCACATAAATGTATGTAACAGTTTGGGAAATGAGAAATGTCAGAAATTCGTCGGCATAAACTAGATAGCGTCGCAAATTACACTTAGTAACGCGATGCAATATATGTATAGCAATTGACTCACCTTCGGTTTGATAACATCATAATGCCCCTCCGACACTCTTGAATCATAAACGCCGCCTGGCATCGAATTTTGCCTCCTGCGAACAAAATGCACGATTGATTTACAAATTATTCACTTACTGTGGAAACAATGTTATAGATTTTTCAAAAGAAGTAGACAAGACAGGGTAAGATATAGGATAAGATAAAGAATTAAAAAATATATCACCATAAAAAATACAAAAGAACAATATTTATTGATTTATTGATATATTTATCAATTAAAGTACAATCTATGAAGAACTGAAAAGAGTTCGAAAGTGGTGAGGAGGCCGGAAAGAAAGCCATTCCGACATTATAGGATATTAAGTGACGCAATGCCTCTGACAGAGCCATAAATTTTCACTTATGCTTCACAGCGGGATTATCGGGAACTTTTCCATAAAGCAACATGAGAACTTACGCGACAGGATCCGATCCATTGATCGTAGGCTGGGGTGACTGGATACCAGACCGGACAGGTGCACTTGTGTGAACGGGTGAAGGTCCTTTACTGCCCAAAGGCTGCTTCATCCTGCAAACGTCAACGGATACGACCGATAATTCTCGACAGCAGTCAAGTTTCATCACAGTAGGTAGTCATAAATTCTCTCAAAAGACGCAAGGGATTTATGGTTGATGCCATTACGAGGTTATATATCACTGATTAATCCCCCGGTTCTGTTGTCGCTCACACTCCGTTCCAACTAGCGATCTCGCTGTTAAGACGACATAATATCGATTCTTATCAGTTACGAATTGACATAATCGCTAACGTCCTTCGAGAGTAGATCTCGCTCGTAACAAGGTTCGATCAATAAAATCAGTGAGTTGCTAATTGCTGACTTTTTTTAATGTAACGGCTTGACGAGCAGATGATTTACCGATTCTTCCCGATTCTCTAAATCGCCGAAACAATCTGCTGCCGATCATCACGACTCGGTTCTCCTGACCGTTATACGAAATCGCGCTGCATCATGGCGCGTGCTGCGTTCTCAATCTGAAGTAACGTTTCCCGATGCGATGCGACATGAGCTCCTGACGCACTCCAGCAGCAAGATGCGTCTTTACCAAGCGCGGTTTATGAGTTACACGATGCAACAGATGCGGATTGATCATATTCCCGGAAATAATAGCAGCAATCAATACTTGGAGATACTAATTATTTTCCGTTAATACCCCGGTATTCATAAAATGTATAGAAAAATATATACGCGGCTTATAACGCAGTAATAATGTTCATAGTAATAGCAAGTTAAGTAGAGAAATAATATTTATCATGATTCAATTTAAAAATTAACATCCAACAAATGTCATTAATATTCGATATAATCGAGTAATCAATTTAAAATTATTTTTGGAGGAATTGTGTAACTCTGAATTTATCTGAAAATAAATTACTTCAAACGTGATTTTCCAAAGTCCTTATTAATTAAATTTTCATCAGGTTTGATTTGAATAAAAACTTTGATATATTTTTCCAAGCTTGAGATTCAATCGGAATTGAGCTGTTAAGCTAATCAAGATTATCTATTCGGTATTTCGGATCGAGGAATGCGTAACTCTGCCAGAGGATAGTACTATACGGTGAGGCAAATGTCACCGAGTGACCGAACGAGTGGTATTTACCGGCTTATGCACGGCGGCGTGGAACCAACGCTCCTCAGGCTGCACGTGCTGCTGTGACTGTTCTGCTTGTTGTAAATCGGTCGATTGTTCGGTGGCTGCACGCAAATCCGCTCGGCGATGCGGAATCGCGGCGTCGTCGGTTTGTGATAAATCATGCTCGCTGCACGTTTTTCTCCGCCGTCGAATCGCGCCTGGTTTCCTCACGCCTTCATCGTTGCGTGTACACAAGAGGCTTCTTGCGAGGCGCGAAAAATCAAGAAACAAGTCTCTCGCGCACTCGAATCGAGCCACTCGACTCGATCAAGAGGACCGCGGAACGCAACAAGACAAGTCCGACGCCGACTTGACCGGCCAGGAAGCCGCAGAATTCACGCCACGTCTTTCGTTCTACGCGCGCAGTTACGGTATGTCGCCGCGTGCAACTTGCAGCCGCGGGCGGTCCCGAACCGATACTGCCAGCGAGGAGGTCCGACGCGGAATCGCGAGGGAGCAAGAACGAACGACCGACGGCGGCAACTACGTCGGCAACGACTACGAATCGCCTGGCAGCGGCATTCAGCTCCGACTCCGAGTTCGCCTGTCGGCTCCGACTCTGCCGCTCGTAATAACAAAGCGTATCGTGAACCTATCAGAGACGGCTTTGATTCGCGGCGGCTCCCTCCGATCTCCCTCTCCCCCTGCTCCCGCACGCGCACGCGGTGCATCCACGGCGATCAGCTGTCACTGAGCGTGCAGCCGCGCGGCGCATCGATATCTCGCGAGAAGCGTAGAAAGTCTCAGCGCAAGCAGAAGCAACTCGGGAAGCTCGAACACGAAGATGAGACCGATAAGAGAAAAATGCGGGAAAAACACGGTCTGCTTTTTTTAACGGGGCAAAGAGCGTGTCGGCCACTCGCTCTCTCTCGCGCATTCTAATAAATGGAAAGTTAGGGAGCAGTACGCGCTGCTGTGTAGGGTCTGCATAGAACAAACGGATTCGGCAGACGGCGCGGCGTGGCGGATTTGAATGAATTTCAGAGAAACACCGAATGAACGATCGCTCTCGGAGGGAACACGTGACGGACATCTGGCAGGTGTCCCGGATGAAGAGACAGAAGCTAGACAGGCGCCCCGTACGGTTACTTCGCGCGGTTGAAGTGATACACGCGAGAAATACGCGCGAGTTACACGCAATTTCACAACAGCTTGCACGTACCGCCACACTTTCTGCCTTGCGCCGACTACGAACGAGTTGCTATGAATTTTCAAATGGCATTCTCGGCTCGTTCTGCTTTCTTAAATCGCGCCCGCAAGTCGGACTCAACATCGCAGGGATTATTTGGAACGCCTGACATGGCGTCGACGCATTAAATAATTCCCGATCGCTTCCCGTTTTTATGGTCTTACGTCTGCCAGCAGCGATCGAACTTTCACGATTCACTCCATTTCGGAACGCATATGCGGATGCGGAATCCGCAATAATGGACACTTGCGTGCCACCACGCGAATGTTCGTGAACATGATGAATTTCCTATGCACCTGCCTCGAAAAGCAAATCAGCGAACGGCAACAATTGCTTCGCGTCGATGAGTTTGATTATTATTATGTATATTACAGATGGTTAAAAGAAGTCAGCGATACTATTACGCAATTGTAATTAATAACAATTATATAACTGTATAATTAGTTTTTTAACGATCTGAAAACTTGTACAGTAAGTATCACCGATATGAAATGACTTATAATTTTCATATGAATACGTAAGAATCTAAAAAAAAACGATTGACGCCGGAATTGAAAAATATGCACTGTCAATCACGTTTTTAGCCTATTACGTGTTTAGATTAATATTACTGATAAATAAAATAAAACCTTGATTACAGCGTAAAGTGATTGAAGTGAATTTTGTATCAATTTTTATGTTCGCACACCTGAAGCGTGTTTAATATTAGCGGCGCCTGAATACAAGAAAAACAGACTGTTGCGCGATTACTTCGTATTCCGATGATGTTCCAACAAAGCCTCGTTTGTTACCAATGACGACT
Source organism: Ooceraea biroi (assembly GCF_003672135.1). Classification (NCBI taxonomy): domain Eukaryota; kingdom Metazoa; phylum Arthropoda; class Insecta; order Hymenoptera; family Formicidae; genus Ooceraea; species Ooceraea biroi. The sequence continues at coordinate 10,134,529 of NC_039506.1, forward strand.
GCTCGCGCGTTCTAATTACGCGCCGCATCTCGCCGTATACGCGTAAGTAGGTGGTTGCATTACCACGAATGAACCAGTGTCGAGTCCCCGATTCAAGGGAATCTAAAGTCCCATCTTTGGTATCAACGCGCGTTCATTTCATCCAGCCAAGGTAATTTGTCTGCCCATTACGGAAATTCGACGTTCGCGTTACGTCTTCGTGAACGATCGACAGTAAAAGTATTATATATCCCCCATTACAATAACTTTTTATTGCGGGTAGTATAGTTAACAAAACAAAAATTATTAGAAATACTAAGTAACGCTATTTTTATGTTAAGTTTCGATTTAAAATTTCCATCTTTTTATTTTAAAGCTATAAGTTTCAGTGAGCGAGTAATGCTATTTTCATGTGAAATTCCAGTTTAAAACCTTCACGGTACGTTTCCGAGACTTTTTATTACCTTGAAAAGTATTTTTTAAGGCTGATGTTATTCAGATTTTCTCCAATTTTATTTCGGTACGTGGAAGTTTCCTTTCAATTTCATATTGTTTGCATAAACTGCTCTGTTTAGTACGCTCATGAATGAGACAATGAATGCGCGTGACCATAAATATGTATGGTGGAGGTAAGCGCGTGAATCATTGATGGGGCAAGACCAGTGGCGGAACTGTATGGTCACGATTTTGCTGTATTTCATTACCTGCATGCATCCGGTATCCGGTTCAAACACAATGTCGGCAGCCGATGCCAATGAACCGTGATCGAATTCCAACTTCGACTGACGCCAATTTCTTGGTGAATAACGTTCGCTTTCTCGAAGGTTACTTCAATTACGAAACGTATCATTGAATGTGCATTAGAATAATTTTTCTCGAGGCTAAATTGCATATCTCTGAGGAAACATGAGATTGAATGCAGTATTTCTTGAAAATACTTTTTCCGATTATTTCAACTATTTGTTAATTAATTAATAATTAAATTGTGTTTAAGTTTACAAATATTTTATCAGATATAAAAATCGAAAATATTAAATCGGTATTAGTTTAATTTACATTTTAGTTCATGTGTGTGGATCGATCAATCGATTTTACAATAGTTTATAAGTTTTAGACGCGCGGTTCTTAAGCGAAAGAAAACGGAGCAAGTTAAACCGATCAGTCTAAACAATTTGAAGGCCAATGGCAAACAGTCAAAATAATCAATCTTTCGTCAACATACTTGCAGGATAGAGTGCTATTTTGGTCGACGCCACTTTAGTGAACCTGCCATAGCCGTTTGGTAAGCCACTACTATTTCGAGCACGTTTTATCACAATAAACGCGACAAAGGCATTCTACTATCGCCATCTGTTGGAGAATGCAGCTGGCTGCTTCTTTGCATCGAGTGCATTCGGTGCAGCAGAGCTGTTTTACCAATATAAACAGTACTGTCTCCAAGTATAAAGCACAAAAATATTCGATATATCGTATGCATCAAGAAATTATGGAATACACATGATGAAATTATAGAAGAAACAACTCACCCTTCTCCCTGGAGTCTGTTATCGGCTACTTGCACGGGTAACGGTGCCGCTAGCTGCCTGACTAATTCGTCTCTTTCCCTTTCCTTCTGCTGGATAGTCTCCTGCAACCGCTGCTTCTGCTTTTGGTATTCCTTGAACAGACCGCCGTTGTAACTCTGTTCGAGATGATCGCCAGCGGCCATCGCTCTAACCGGGGTCGCGCCTGATTCTGTAATTTTCGCCGCAACCCCCGTGGGCTTCTCTGTCAAGGAATCTCGCCTGGAACTTCTGGCGGTTGAGGGTGACGGCGATTCCCTCCCAGCCACTCTACGCTCCGGCGTGGATGTCACTGACGGGTCCACGTCCACGCCTAATTGCAAAATTACCGTTACGTATACGCAGCTAAATGATCTTAAAATTTAATAATGATTTAAAAATTTAATAATAAAATTTAATAGATAAGATTTTAGTATTGTCGTTTAAAATTTAAAATACTACACGATTGTGTGTTATATTTTACGATTTTACCTTCCGGACTCTTGGAGTGCGCTCTCGTTCTGGGTGGCGCTTTGGGTTGATTGTTCGTCGTGGTCTCCTGTATCGAGGGTAGTTGTTGGAACTCGGCGTAATTCGAACTAAGGAAGACGTCACCCTCGTTCTCAAACAGCCTGTCAACACTGGTGTTCATCAGCTTGTTGTTCTTGAAGCCGGTTAAGTGGAAGCTAGCAAACGATGACCTGGACATCGGATTAATGTCGCCGATCGAAAGCGCCATGAGCGCCGCCGATGGTATCGCTGTGTTCTTGGATCCAGGACTTCTCGGCCCGAGACCGGCCTCCAGAGCCGGCACTAAACTGCGGGACATCATATCCGCGGCGGATCTCGGCCTGGTAAACGGCATGGCGCTGTGCGGAAAGGTTTTCGGCTTGATCGGGGTTATCAGCATGTGCTCCGTCCACGAGGTCTCCAAGGACGGCCTCTCCAGGCGTTCCACGTCGACGTTCAGAGTTCTTTGCGCGAAAGGTACGGCAAACGTTTCGGGTGGTATACTTTGCAGCCACGAGAGCAAGCTCAAGTCCGAGTCACTGAAGCCTACGGACCCATCTAGCAGCCTCGAAAAACTCATCTCGACCTATAACAGAGGAATACGTGGAATGATGTATTAAAGTGGCAGTAGATGTGTAGAGAATATTCTGTTTCTTTCGTTTTAAATATTCAGCGTTATCAAGCAATATTATTGAGAATAATCTACATAGAGAATAATAATATTAAAACATATTAAACACACGACGATAAATGTAATTTCAACAATGTGTATTTGAATTATTATAATTAATAAGTGATATAAGTAATGTATTAATTAATTAATACAAATTTCTAGCAAATTATTTTATTACATGGTAAAACAATTACCTGTTCGCTCTCTTTCGAGCCGGTAGCTTTCGCTTGGCAGTAATTTACGCAGGACTCATACAAAATGCCTTTGATGACGAGCTGAATGAGCCGGTCATTTTTCGCCGAGGTGACCGGATGCGCGGAATCGACGCCCTTCCTGTCACCCGGCAGGAACTTTTCCACCAGAGGATGTACCTCGCGGAAACATTGCACCCTGGCATTGCTGGGGTTCCAGTCCTTATACTGCAGATGATCCGTCAGCCGCGGCAGGGTGAGCAACAGGCACAGGCTGCTGTATTCCTCCTTGGAGGGTGCGACTTTTTCAAGGTCACTCAGCACCTTGACCACTTCCTCGACCGCGTTGTCAACGCTGCCGTTCGTCCCGGCGGCGATGACGTTCGCCTCGGATTTGATGCACAGTAGCTCGACGTACTTGTGGCGCAAGATCGAGTACGTGAACTTCCTCATGTCGAAGTCCGGGAGCGCCTCCAGCGGCTGGATGAACTCGAGCACATCGTCCCATTGTCCGTCGAGGATCAGCTGGCGTAGGAAGAGCACGTCGTCGCTGTACTGGCCATTTATCACGCCGGTCTCGCGCTCAAGCGAGAGCTGCGAGATGTGGAGGTCGCGGCTGTGGAGGAACTCCAAAGTCAGTCGCACCACGTCCTCCTCGCGCAGCGTCAGATGCGCCGCCGGCATCACGTACCGAATACGCAACCTAAACAGTTTCCAGAACAGCCATTATGCTTCGCTGCACTTCTGCTGGAGTCGCGCGAGAGTAGCCGAGCTCGGTGACACTTTACGAGAAAGCTTCCACTGAGAGATAAGTCACTGAGAAGCTGACTAGCTGACACTGATGCCGGGGCTATTGTGATGTCGTTATTCGTTTCAATTCAAATGATCTGATATTATCTCGACGATATCAGTATCAGCTTCTCAATAATCTCTTTTTTATTTTTGCTAATTGAAAACTCTATTCTATTTAATCAAATTCCCTCAAACGGAGAAGATTAAATTATCAAACTTTTACTACTACTAATTTTTTATTATTTACGAATGTTTAATTTCTAAAATATTGTAATAATTAAAACCAATACTAAATTGGAACGAAGTAAAAGTATATACAGGAATAAGGAAACTATCGTGTTGCGGATTTTCGCAGTGATTAATCCCTTTCTGTATTCTGTATTGATAACGCAAGAACGATGACGAAAACGATGCGAATGGTCTCTCGACGATATTTGTATTCGGAAAATGACCCACAGCGAGAGAGAAGTCGAGATCAACGTCTCGACATCCAGCCACCCACTTACGTGATAATCAGGGCACGTCTGCGGGTGCGCTGGCCCCGAAGTGCAACGAACTCTCGCGAGGAAGCGCATTTTCGCGCATTCCATACGTGCATATCATTAGCGGCTTTTGCAATTTATGCATTTTACAATAAACGGAAGCCCGCACCATCGACAACACCATCAAAACTTGAGTAACACTGTTTTTCTTGGAAACCGTATTAACGATTTTATTTTCATCCTGAACTGGTTTACCGTATAATGTGCAAACCATTCAAATTATGAAGCGACGAAATTCATAACATCAGCGGTTTCATGATTCCCTCGTCTTGTCAGCTATTTATGCTTAACGATAGACCGAAGAATCGTATCAGTCTTGGACAAAGAGTAAGAGCAGTAAGAAGTCACGATGCTCGCGTATCAAGTATTGGTGAGTACAATTTTCTAATATATACTTTATAATTCTTATTCTATGCATCCTTGCATATTTTACAAGCCTTTAATTTCCGAAATGTTTCAATAATTAAACTACATACTTCATTGTTTTAATTAAAAGTAACAATTTCGTGAAAATCAGTTAGTGTACAATAGTAATACATCTATTCATTTCTTGTAACTTTTATTAATTCAATTTTGAATTTAAACAATTCATGTCATTTAATAATAAGTATTATGTAGAAATAATTTAAAGAATAACTTTCCGCTACCGGCTTTCGTTATGCGAATTTTGCTGATACTTTGCTTGATCATTCTATAGTTTCTCGCAGCGACAATCTCGTCGACAAGCATCGTACTTACCGACATCCTCGTTCAACCTGGTTACGAGCATCTGTATCGCAGTAATCAGTACAATCATCAACCTGTTCTGCAGTACAACCGGATGTCCTCTCCGACCGAGAGACATGCAGAACAATTAACAACGCAACAACTCATGCAGCATCATCCGGAAGTACACACGTATCCCTATTACAGAATGTATCATAATCCGGCGCCGTTAAATTTGGCGATATCTCATCAGTCTCACCATTTTACCTATTTACCAAAGCCTGCGGGTCATTTGCATTACATGAAGGTAAAAGGTTATGGACACACCCAGCACCCAATGTTCGTCGGCTTACCTTACCCTTTGGTAAGCAATATTTCAAACGAAGGAGAAACGATCTCAACCGCAAATCGCAAGAAAAAGTAATTAAAAATAATGAATTTTCCAATGATAAATATATTGGTATCTATTTCATTAACTTAATTGTGCAACATTTTGTAGATCATTACTTTCTTGTGATTTCGTATTCTTGCAATTTGTTAAAGATTTCTCAAGCAAAATATTTTCTCAGACAGTATGCCACCAATATAGAAGATCATGTAAATCCGATCCTACAGGAACCGAATCCAGCGAATCTACGACTACTAAACATGAAGATGAAGTGGCCACGAAGCCGTCCTTAATCGACGTTAAGCATTCTGCGGTCAACGACTCATTATTGCCAGAAAACGAGCCGACCGATACCGACAGTAAGTATTTGAGTAATAAATCATACATTAAGTATTTACTCGCGTGAAATATTTACTCTTTATAAAAATAATTCAATCCGCTACTTATTTCAAAAGTAGCATGAATTGTCATTTGAAGACAGATTTCACCAAAAGGCTAACATAAACTAATGTGATTGATTTCGATAAAATAACACCGTTTTATACAAAGTCAACTATTCAATTTTAGAGAAACGTGTGGAGAATCGACAGAGCAAGAATGATCACGCTATAACAAGACCATTTTTATTCGGCCTTAATCCGGAAAGGATGTACCCCAGATATCGTCAAATTGAAAGCCTGAATGCGACAAAACAATCGTTCTTTAAAGCACTTCCTACCACTTTAAACACGCCAAAACTTCTGGATAAGCAGTCTGCAGCAAACTCCGCTCAATCAATCGAACCGACGCAAATATTATCAACGACGGAAAGAGAACAAGATCAGAAAGAATCCTATATCAAACAGGAAGATCATTGCACGCGTAACATGTTTTCGAAAGATTTGGAGAATTCTTCGAGTCCGACACAAACGTCGTCGATTGAAGAGTCATCGGATGAAGAACCGCTATCGGCTGAACCCGAAACCGCTATAATTATAAGGATTCCTTGTGTCAGTGGTAATCAATCACATACGTCATTCGTCGTCGAATTCGAAGTTGCAGACTTCGAGGAGCTGAAATCAGGTATTTCTGTCACCGCTGCTAGACACGACGAGGCACTATCAGGAAGTGATAAGATAATTGATTCGCCAAATTTAAATACAGTCAACGTACCGTTCGCAACACAGACTTTCTACGTCCTCTCGAATAAACACATAGCTCCGTTCGCAACCTATTACAAGGGCTATGATTACTCGTACTCAACCAATCCTGACTACATAATTTATAAAACTGCTTATACCCGAGATAATCTGGCGTCAACGGATACCATGACGTTGTTGGACGTATCGCGAGTGCAGCAATTTTCAGATAGGTACAATTACCCGACAAAAATGAAATACGTACCGCTACCAGAAACTCGCAAATATTACTACGTCACCCCAGCCACGACTTCCAGTCATGTACCACTTTATCAGCTTATTATTAGTAAGGCACTGTTATAGGTGTCACGCCGCTATCGATTCACACCACGTCACTTCGAAGCAACGAGTCGATTGACCGTAATGATTTTTCATGATCCATTTATTATAATTACACTCATGTTGTGCACGCATAATTTTATACAAGAGTTTCTCATCAAACTCCATTTACTCATTTTGCCAGTTAATTAAATATTTTCGCCAATGATTTTTTTAATGAGCTGCAAAATACTTTAATCTCGATGCCACGAATCTACATGTGCGTATACGTATGAAATTAATGTGTGCTGTAGGACTATGCACAAAGTAGTTCTAGTTTTAGCTTAGAATAATTTGCATTTAGTATTCATTTTAGAAAGCTACTAGTTAGGCTTTTAATCAGACTACAAAATATGTAGGTTCAAAATAAAACAATAAGTTACATATAAATTGTATATGATGTAATAACATATATATATATATATATATATAATAAATATAATAAACCATATATATTAATGGAATTAATAATAATATTATCTATAAACGCTATGCAAACGAATAAATCTAAAGTAAAATATGTATCTAAGATAATCTGCGTATTTCTTTATGGCAAAGATATTATTTAACAGAAATACACTCTCGTTATTAAGCGATGACTGATAACATCTAGATTGTGTCTAAAATCGTGGACTTCCATCGCAGAGAATAAACTGAGAGCACTATCGCCAACAAACTTTGATTGTAGGTCCACGTGCACTGATGAAACGAAAATTCAATTTCAGACAATTTGCCGGGGAAGTTAATTGAGCCGAACGCGAGGATCGAGGTGTCGTCTGTCTGTAAAATGTGCGAATGCCTGCCGGAAAAGGAGGGCAAATACTGATCGAGCAATCTCTGATTCGCCTCTGGGACACATCTGCCTGCGGTGAAATGCAATTTCTTCGATTCCGTGAAAAACTGCCGATGGGATGTGCGAATATTTATTTTCCGTTATATCCATCGGCAGAATAAACATCATATGTGCCAAAACGCGAAAAAAAGTTGATCAAAAAATCCTATTACACTTTTATCATTTTTTCACTGAGCAGAATTAATTGACAAAGTCCACTAAACTATCCATGTGCATATGTATAGATAGAACATTGAACGACCGTTATTGATTTTCACTGAATTACAAAACATCTTCTCTAATTTAGCTATTAATAAATCTATTTATTAAAACTTTATTCAGAATTTATTTATTAAAATAGAACATAGAAGTAATTTTTATAATCACTACTAATTTTTAATGAAACTTTTACGAAATCAATTAATCGTTCGTGATGTTCACTGCTCGAGATGCATCATTGATTCCCTCAAATGGATGATTTCTTCAATGAATGTAATGGTTGGCGGCTGCCGGTTGCAGCAGATCGTAAACTCGTCGTATAATAACGCGTCGAGGTAACGGAGCACTGAGGCGTTTAACATGCGCTGAAAGTTCTAAAACGTACATATTTATATTCATAGGTAACTATCATTGCGTGAACAGTATCATAAAATAAATTTAAGATTTTTACATAACAGGTAGTCTACAAAGACCTTTCCCATAATTCGATTTCCATAATTCCATAATTCGGTTTAATTTTTCTTTTTTTAATCTTTTGCGATAAATTAAACAATAAAGATCTAGATAAAACATTTAAAACAGATTTAGAAAACAATAATAGCCACTTTAAGGCAGCGTAACGGCGTATATTGTGCGTGATATTGCCATTACGCGAATGATTGATCCGAAATTTAGGAGGAAGTACCTTTGCCAAGCGGAAGTTACGAACTGTTGGCGAGTCGTTCGTTCCACAAGGTTTGCCGTAATAACGGCTACAGGAATTGGCCGTTACGCTCGTAACAGGCGAGTTAACTCGAGCCACAATTAAACATTAATTATACGATCAACAAGAAATCCTAATTGTCTGCCGAAATATGCCAACAATTCATTATCATTTCATACTAGCATCTAACAATAAGACACAGATTTATAAATTGATTCTTAGAAATTGAATTTCTCAGACATTTTCAGATCGTTAGTCACATGAAATTCAAAAAATCTAAACTCATTTTATATTATTTAGTTTATATTTCATATTATATAGAATTACGAAAACAATTAATAGCTGCAAGAATCTTTGAAGATTTTTCAATAATCTTTCCATATTTTTCGTTGTTCGATAGTATCAAAGTATCAGAAACGATCATGACTTTTTGCTGAGTAATTCAAAGCAGGAACAATCTCAACCTCAATTCGGACAAGCGAAAAAACTTCAAATATAAAAACGCCATTGTCAAGGGAATCCCAAAGGGAATGTTCATAAGCTGTAGTGCTTGTCACTGAGTGCTTTTTGCCGCCCTCAACTTCAACTTTAACATCTCCTTGACTCTTTGCTCCTCTTGTCGCTCCACGTTTCCCACGTCGTTCGTAATTCCAGTTTTCGCACTCCGCGATGTTATATGCGTGCGACAAGGATCGGTCGTTAATTTATGCCACGACTGCTGAAGAGCGATCCAATATAACGGCGTATCCTTTCCCAGGATAGAATTAATCGAGTATGCAAACGATAGATGAAAGACAGCACGAGACGCTCTCACGTAATCACTTTATTTTTTCACATTTATCACATTTATCGATTTCGATGTTTTCAGTTAAATGATTAATAAAAGATCCATAAACAGTGGATATGGATATGAGGTATGTAACTACTCAGCCATTCTACTTTGTGTAATGTTAATTTGATAGACATCAGTTTCATTATACGTCTATGCAGAAATAGTATGTTATTGCTCAGAACTATGTGTGATCACTGATGTGTGATTGAAGGGTTACGGTTTATAATTTGCAGCTGTGAAAGTAACTTGAAAATATGAAATTTCCATGGTACTAATTTTAAAAATTATCTTCCAAATTTGCATGATAATGACATATTTTAATAAAAAAATTGAATAAAAATAAAATATGTATATGTATGGGCAGTGTCCTGAAGAAAGTATCTCGTTTTTTCACAAGTAAAAAGAATAAAATCTATAACACAACCAGTGGTACAAATTTTCACTGATTTCTTCAGAAGATCCCGGAATTTGCGGAAGCTAGATGAGAATTCTCCAAAGAATTCGTATATTGCCCTCAGGAAAAAGTCTATAAAAAAAGAATATTGTCGCGTGATACCTATCTCCGTGAATAAATCAAGCGTCGAATACCGGTACCGGTCTCGACTGGAGTCAAAGCCGACTCGCTGAATACCTCCATTACGGGATGGTTAATGGTTCCTTTACGCTGTATCCACCGCGAAGAAAGCCTCCTGTAGAAGTCTTGCCTCCAGTTAATCAAAAAGGGAAAAAAAAGCAGAAAGCTTGCATCCACGAAGTGCCTACTCTTGTCACTATGACAGATTCAAGATTCCTAGCTTCCCGAATAAAACTTTATATTTCTTCAAGAATTAGCTCGAACGCTAAATTGATTTTATCCAATGTAGCATTTTTTCGCTTCGAAGATAATAACTAAATGCTGCATTGGATAAAATCGACGCTAAACCTGTCATCAGATCTCATATGCTAACAAATTCTGCGCTACATCAAACTTCTCAGTGCTAAATCTGTCGCTAGATTAAATCTGTCAACATCAAATCACGCTGAATTCGACTTCCCTGGTAAATAATTCATTAAATTCGATAAATTTATATTCTTGGTCATAGCACGTGCACAATAAATTTAAAAATGTTGCTAAATTGTTTTCTTTCGCAGCATTTTCGCATCCTTGATTGCAATTAACGTCACTTAATCTTAAAGCAATTATCAGTAATCGGAGCAAAGCCATCATATCGTTTCTTTAGGCGAGAGGAACATCGCTATATCTCACAATGACTCATCAATGCATTTAGTCCTGCGTGTAGAAACGAAATTATCAATGATGCTACTTTGATTATAGGTAATCACCGATGACGTTCGCCTTATCATATACACGAAAGCTCTTTTAACTAAAACGGCGTCTGCACGACATAACGAAAAAGACAGAACGGAAAATTAGTGCCGAGACGATCAGACAACATTATTATCTGATCGTCCTCGAGCTGTTATTATGAAACAAAAAAACAATGAAACCGAAGCGAATGAAATTCTCGCTATCTCTACCTACATATGCAAAATAGTGAAAATCGCGTTGTTTGTTTAGCTCGCTCATGCAAATTATAAATAAGTGAAATCAAGATATGGAGGCTACGAGAGCTCACAAGAGGCTATTAGATTTATCGATGAAAGTGCTCGTAATTCAGATTAGATCACTGCGTGAATCACTCGATGCGTACATACACCTCGGGCTCTTATCTTCGAAGCGAAAAATATCGCAGGCGAGCGTAAAGAAGAGCAGAACGTTCACGCCTATATCATTTAACGGACACGAGTTGCGTACGCGCATGTAAGTATAACAATCATACAACATTACGAGTAATCAACGTATTTACTTTTTCTGAGTCGCGCGTTTACACCTTGCGGACATTCACGTGGAAGAATACCGCAGCAATGCACATCACACATATATGAACACGCACGGTGCACGATCTTTGGCGAGGGATGCAGAGAGGATCGAGATTAACGGAGCACGTGGCCGAGAGGCGCGTACGAGTGACGTCGCGCGACGCACTGACTCCCGACGCCGCCGGGCGTCGAGACGCCGCCTGCAACGGCGCCGGCGTATCGCCGGAAGGAACACCCTCGCGATTACTGTACGCGGAGAAGACCGACGCGCACCGGGAACGCGTCGCACGTGCAAAAGTCACCACGTAAAAGAATCGATCTCGAGGGAGCCTCGGGTGAGTAACCCCATATGGTTACGAGGTGCGAAGGGAGGCAACCGTGACGTCACTGGTGAACATTCGTTTCCATTTAACGAGATGAATGGGAAACATCGGTGCATAGGCCACGGCAAGAATCAGTAGTGATCGTCATTAGCAAATAGCGGAATGCTGTGCTCCGATACCGAAATTATAGCACAAGATCTTGATTAACGGGTTAGCTCTGGATGTATAATCCATAATAGCGATGGACGCTATCTCTGAGAATTTTTAATATTTATAATTTATAGTTCGGTTTTACCGGTTTTGCCTTCCTACATTAATTAAATTGACTTTAATAAGCATGGAGAACTGGAGAAAATGATGCTTGAGATTCCTTCGTAGTGTGATTATTTGTATTTAATTGAAGACTCGATCAGTTTGATTTGATCAGATCTCCAATTAAGCACAACTGACCCGTTCATAAGCCAAAGTGATTAACTCCACTTTTTGAATTAAAAAATTTTTTTAGTGACAAAACACTTGATTAATGCTTAACTTTTTATTTTAAAATAAATTACCTTAATAATTAGGCTTAACATTCTACAATGTTTATTTGAATTTAAATTTTAAAAGGAATTTTAAAAAAGAATGTATATTATTTTATCAATTTCTCTACTCTTTGTTTTGTGGAGTTAATCGATTTGGCAAATGAGCGGCTCAATTACACCTGAAGATAAGTCGGTCACGACAACAGGTTTACGAGCACCGGGTGTTACATGAACGGGAAGACATTTAAGCCTCTCGGCATAAATCTCGCGGTTTCTTTACGAAGCCGATCGCGAAGAGGTATCCAGTCCTCCGTAATCCTCTCGTGACCTTCACCTACGCGCGGCCACCTTTTGCGAGATACCTGTGGCTGGGTCGACTTCCGTGTCGAAGAAACGCATCTCCGTGGTCGCGAGTATTCGTCGGGTTCCCATCACCTGAAGGCCGGCGTTCAGCCATAAGCGGTTTTTGCGGAATTGCATCGAGAAACGGTGGACGGAGCGAATAACGGCGAATCCGCGAGACCTGACGAAATCCTACGAGTGTATCAGGTGACCCCACGAAAAACTTAAAACGCAAATGCACCGCAAGCAACCGTTCGCGTGACTGCAATTATCAGGAAAATTAATATTGCTAAAGCCTAAAGCGATGTGAAGTTAATTAAATACATCGCTCGCTATGTAAGATGCCGCAAAAAAGACGCACACGCGCAATTATTTATGTTGAAATTAATTCGCTGTACGGCCGTGTACCGTTTTGGAATGAAACTTGAATCCCGGAAGAAATAACTAAAAATTAAGACTTAGACGACAGTGTTCATCTTCATTAGTTTTAACACCTAGAAATATTGATGTACATGTACCAGCCTGATATCTTCTAATATCTCAATAACAATTTAAAATATATATTCTACATTCTACATATTCTTTAATATCTTACGATTAGTATATTATACGTAGTTCCCTCTATAATCTGTTTTTTATATTTATTAATTTATAGTCAACACGAATAAGGATCCTGAAAATATGTATGAACTTATAAGAAATAATTAGCGATTAATAATTAGTATTTAAAATAAATCTAGGATTGCAATGCCCTCGTGCTACATATCGTCTGTGTTCGCGCCTAGAAGACAGGTTGCCGAGATTAAGTTAAATGTTGGGTTAAATGTTCTTAAGTACAGCTTTGCCTGCCTGCCTGCCTGCCTGTGTGTCGAGTGTCGGGATATAAGAATGCACTTGATGAAGCCGGCGCAGCGCGACGTATTCTGGAGCAATGTCCGTTCCGGGCTGCGTACTCCCCTTAATTGAGCGTGCACTAATCCTCCTTTCCTTCGTCGTCGACCTGAGGCCTACCCGGCACGGTTGTTCCCTACGTGTGGTCGCGCCTTAATTGAGCGTGCGTCCACTTCGAGATGATTCTTTTCCCATCTTCTTGGCAGTCCCTTCTTGCCGTCCCGACATTAAACCGTGCTCACGTACACGCGTAATAAATTGGAGTCGTGCACTTTGGGAAACCGTATTACTGGTCTCGGCGCGGAAGAACGACCGCGAAGAATGCGATTAAGAGCTACAGTTATTCAGTTATTCAGTTTAACTTTCAGTTAAAGTGCCGATTTTGTGTTATTTCTCTTCACATATTACGCCTCATGAGAGTGCGATGAATAAAAGTTTCTTACTAAGTGCCTCCGCTATTTTTAATCACGACGTCAAAGGCGAGATAAATAATTTTTGCGTCCTATACCCATACTATATACATTTCTTTTCACCAATAACATCGATATTTTGTTGAACGTGATAATTTGCTGAAAATAATTTGATGAAATAACGTAGATGTCTATTAAAAAGACTTGGGAAAATTAATATCAGTATTAATTTAAAATTGCTTTCTACAAAGTGAGATTAATCGTTTTGACAAAAGAAACTGAAATCGTATATGCCTTAGTTTGATAAAAAAAAAAGGATTTAGTTTGATCAGAAGAAAACATTTGAATGACAGTCTTAAACTTTCTTACAACGATCGCATGGAAAGGTTATACAAAGCACTAAGTTCAAGGTATTCTATAAAACACGTGCTATTATTTTAGCATAAAGACAATCGATGCACGACGTTCACCTTTAAACTCTCATGCTCAACGCTATAATTGAAAAGCCCATTTATCAATTTGCCAACTCGTCAATCAGCATGATCTGAACTTAAAACCGAAGAAACAAGTTACGTTAAGAGTTATAGCTCCTTAAGATCCCCTTAATATCACGCCTGAAATCAAATGTGATTTCTCATCGAAGAATGCTTCAGCTAAGACTTATGGTGTAACATCGTTCATCGTTTATAACGACGATGACACGATGATACGACTCTACAAACACCTCATATCAGCACAAATATTTCCAGAACGACATCGTTCTGGATCATGCAACCTCGGAGTAGACTATTTATCATGATTCATCGCCGTAGGTCTTCGTCCTGAATCTCTTATAAGTCGTAAAGTCGGGAGTGAGGAGTGAATCGACTTGCTGAGTAATTCGCGATTTGCTCATTTTTCTAACATTAGCTGGTATCATGGGAAGAAATTGTCGACACGATTCGAAGTGCGCAAATGAGGTTCTCAATGTCGCCTGTGCAATTATCAACGCGCCTTTCATCCGTTCTAGAGAAAATCCGTTGAATCGAGGTCAAGTTCGTGACGGTATCCAACCACGTGATGCGTCATAACGATTGAAACTAAATGCACTTTCGATCCGCCGGCGTGTTTCGGCATGAACGACGGCACGTCGTCGTGGGGCGTTCATCTCCCATCGAGAAGAGAAACGATCTCGAAGGATTTCACCGACCCAAAAAACAGCGGCTTTTCTGATGTCGCGTGAATCTCTTTTCCTCTGTAACGACATTTTTTCCCGACTTTTTACAGCAAGAATCTTCAGAGCGCGCGATGAATCGGAACTGACCGCTTGCACATTTGATCGCCGCGACATCGTCCAACGCAAAAAATGAACGATCTGAAATCATCTCAGAAAAAATGGGATCGCGCATTATCACAAGAATCGTACGGAACTTGACATAGAGCCACTTGGAGTAATTTGCATCCGGTAAATGCATATCGCGGAACTTGAATGTGTAACGGCTCCAAATTTACTACCGTTGCCCGTTCTGACCGAATTCACACACTGTAATATTATCTTGATGAGAAGACCATGAATCGTTCCTCAATTATTGAAAGATTGCTCTTCTGAAGTGGCCTATCTTAGTACGAGAAAAAATAGTGTATATACAATAAAATGTAATAAATTTAAATCGTTATACATACATCAATAAATCACAACTTTTGATATATATAATTGTTACGAAGAATATGAAACTACGATGCTTTTTACTTTTCGTACCTTCCTAATGTATCCTTCGAAAAATCTTCAATGAATGCAATCGCCGATGAAGTCACGACGACCATGGTAAGACTCGTATCCCATATCTCGTGGAAAAAAGATCGTTACAAATTTTAATGCCTATTTAATAAAACCATCACACTGGCAGTCTAACTTTTTGCAAAAAATGTAAAACATTCACAAAGATTTGCCTTCGACAATACCAATTCCTCTTGAAGAACAGTTTTCTTCACCTTTATACTCTCGCTTCGAAATTATGGAAAATAAAATTCTGATTCAAAAAGCACTGAGAAGCTCGATCATCGATCAGAAAATTATCGATTCAATATACGATGCACGATAATATGTTAATATGTTAATGACGAGGTCCGTTGATCATGAATCACCTCGGGGTCTGATCTCTCCGGAACCGCTCAATATTCATCGAGTACACGACCCTAGGTCAGTTACGATCTAAAATCAACCGGTCGATTTCCCGGAAGATGAACAAACCGGCGAGAGACGCACACGCTGGCACGCGCCCGGAATGTCCGACAGACAAGAATCGACGATGCACTCGGCGATGCCGCATAATATGGTATGAGCCACACAGCACGTAATCACGTAGACTGTTACACACGCGATGGATTGTTTTCTGAATTCAGATCGCACGACATGCCATGTTTTGCGAGTTAACGATCTCACGAATTGACTCGCGATCTTATCAGTCCATCTGCTGTACCAATTAAATTAATCCTAATAGACTTCCTCGATAATTGCACGAAACTTTTCAGGGCGCGCTTCCAGATTCTCATGCGCGCGTTTTAATCTTCTTTTTGATCTGAGCTTTGTATTTTTTGAGACGTCGGTCACCAAATGTTGCGATGAGGTCTTTTTGGATTTTATGTTCCCGTTTTTTTTTCATGTATATCCCATGAAGAGAGCGTCGTCATCGATGACAATTTCGGCGAGCAGCGGACTGCAAGCGCACGCGAGATCGCGACGAGCCCAACCAATACACCGTCCGCAATGTTCTGCAGGTAGAGAGGAAGAAGGTCCGACTGAAGGTGCTCGCGCTATTCCGAGGCACATTCACCTTGCCGGGCTTTACGCACCTGTGTGCACGCGTAAACGAGTCTGTGTTGCATATACTAAATCTGTATATGCGAATACGTACCACCACACGCGATTTACCCTCACGTGAACGACCAACGAGTTTCTCCGTCGCGATCCAGAAGCGCCGGGGCTTCCACAACCTTGATCTTGATGATCTCCCTACGCTACATTAACGAGATAATAATAAAATTCCGAGATTTCTAATTCCACGAATTGACTGGTGATTATTCGAGAAATCATTGAGATTTCAAATCACAAAAGTTGAAAAATAGAATAATGTAATCAGAGAAAAAGTGGCACGCGTGAACGACAGTTCTAAAAATTGATCAATCAATATGATTGAAAAGTTGAAAAACTTTAATTCGCAAAAATCGAACGAATAACAAGAGGATAGAGTTAATACATTCAGCACCAAGTGTAATTTGGTTGAATTTTCATTCACGTCAATTGAATTATTAAAATTCACCGTAATATATCTGCATAATCATTTGCAAAACTGTAATAAATAACAATATCAAGTTATTTTAAAACTTTGTCCGTTATAATTTTATATTATAGTATTATTAACTTGCAAATGTAAATAGCTGCACGTTAATATTATTCACGTGTTTTAAGATATTTATTGCATATCGGTTCATTAGTGACCGTCATGTCATGAATGTGTTAAAGAAGAGATGACAAATTAAAATCCCTTGAATATTTCATTTCCAATTTTATACGTGACTTTAAATGGATGGAAAAACAAGTAATATCGACGGATTTTAGCGAACATTTTTCAATTTGATTAAAATACTCTATTTATCTTTTTAATTTTTTTATAATTATAAATAAATCTGTCAATTTGCTTATTCAGAAAGAAGATCCTGTGTAAAACAGATATAATATAGTACAAATATCGTTTTTTACATGTGCGAGTAAATCACATTTGTCGATATGTTTTTAAAATAATAATGGACACAAGGAAGACATTAATCACTTTCTAATAAATGTAATCTCGTTACGTATTTAAAGATTGAAATAAATAAAATACATTAAATAATAAATTATCGGATATATTACATATCAAATACATTTCATACGTTGCGTAAGCAATTCCTAGTAGAGCGATAATGTCACGTGAAATTCAGTCACACGGCAACATTTCTCAATCTAAATGCTTTTTGATAATACCATCGACCACACTATCGAACGGGCTACCACGAACATTGCTCACGACATATGTTCGGTTACAACGTACGTGTACGAGTAAAAATAACGGTATGAGGTGATCTCTCATCACCGAAACTGGTTCCGGGAATACTGCGACGAAGCCTCAGTTAACAAGCGATCCATATGGTGTTAAAACAATCATGACCACATGAGGTGTACCATTAAACGTCTGTGGAATGCTCTCGTCATTTTCATACAAATGGAACAATGCATCGCGCATAATTCCGATCATAAAAATTGCATCGCTCTTCTGCACGGAGTAACTTACTTCGGAAGCAAATAGCAAGTGCTCCTGTTCATGCAATCGAGAGATAAATGCATTGTATGCATCTACCACTTTGTTCGTGCACGATACACGCCGAGACGCGTGCCTACGCACGTGTCTGAAACCAGTTTCATGCGAAACTTAATATTCCCGAAAAGATCCTCGAGAGAGAGCCTACCATTATCATAAATCTCATACAAATCGATAAAATTACTTGTCCACAATATTTTTATTACATGTGTGGTGTACGAGAAAAATTTGCATGCTGCTGTAGTTGCTTGATAGTACTTTAATTTCATTCGCACAAGCAGACCTGCTCGTGCTTTAATGAGAATTTTATTCCTCGGTAATATCTCAGTGTCGGCTTAAAGCCGTAACAAACAAATCTCATTTCGTCCATATTAATCTTGATCGCGATACGCAGTCGGACCACAAGCAAAATCAATTTGAATCTCAAAACAACGAGGTTTACCGTTCGTCTGCAGCGAACCGAGCGTTGAAAAAAATAGAAGGAATAAACGTTGGTGATACAAATTTTACGGCACACAACGTTTCATCAAAATTCAATTAGTACTGCTAGATAATATTAACATGTAAGTAGATAAATAATTATTCATTGTTAAAAAGATAATGTGTAATGCGTGACAAGTAAATTATTAACTATAGAGTATCTTTATGCGCACAATACACTAACGTGATACAATATTTAAATATTACGACACGTTGAACTCACGACAGAATTTGAAACGACGAAGAGGAATTAGCACGTCATTATCGTCAGGAAAAATCGTGTAGCAACAACATCGCGAGCAATTAACAATAATTAACGACACGCTTCGAATGCTTTCTCGACTAAGACATTGCTGCTTGATAAATAAAATGAAATTTTCAACAACTTCGCGACTTATCTTCGTTAAAAACTTGATTTATCCAGAGCGAGATGGTAACTTTATAAAGACATCTTAGAACCGTCATATCAAGGCGCAATTAAGCGGATGCTATGAATGAACTAGTTAATATAATGCCACAGACAGACATCAAGGATGTGGAGGCGGCGCGCGCATCCTTTCAAGTGACAGAACGTTCTTGGAAGTGAGGTTAAGCGTCGTCGCGAGGAAAACACAGCGCGAAGGGCTCGCCGCGTGTGCGGCCGACCGGAAGTCCGGGAGCCGTCGCCGTTTCTACGAAATTGACAACTGCAAATCGCAAATCGCGAGGAGGGTGGGCCCGGTCTCTCACGGTTTTAACGACGAAACGCGCGAGTCCTGACTGGCGGGCGAGCCGCACGAGAGCGACGACGAGCGACACGCGTGATTTCGCTCAATTGAAGCGGCGCCGGGCCCGCTGCAATTGACTGCAATTCGCGGTAAAAATAAACACGGCGTGCCCCAGAGTTGACAGCGGTGCCACGACGGAGTGGCACTCCGAACGCGCGTAGGTGCTCACCGTCCACTTCTCGTTCTCGGGCAGAAACGTCGCTGGTTTCGTCATCGCGCGTAAAAAAAAGCCCGCGGTGCCGCCGGCGGGCGTGTGACGCGCGGCTACGCGCGTACACCGCGTCTCGGGTATTATGTAACTATTGTTGCACGGCAAATAAAGGCTACTTACCGCTGATCGAGGCGAAAAACGTCAAGATCGCGCGCGCGCACACACACACGCTACTCTCCGCGGAGACCGCTTGCGGTACACTGCCACGCGATGGCGCCCGGGCGCCGCCGTCATCTTGGATCAATCGTCGCCGAGCATCCAAGCGACGGACGCGCGAACTTTCGTCTCATCTCGTCTCTGCGAGTGCGGGGCGCGGATGAGAATATCCTGCAGGATACGATTCGACGGCGCAATTGTTTTGATCAATTCTGAAAAATTTTACTTTCTTATTAATATATTCAATAATGCATAAGCGGAGCCAAAAGTATAACTGTTAATCGTATTGCATACAAATTTTTATCACTCGATAAAGCGACACAATGCAATCTCGCTGAATGCATTAGCAAAGAGTGGAATTAAAAAAACACTATGCAATTAATTGCGTCCACTTTTTTATTTTTTTTTTCCTCAACAAAGCGCGAAATGGGAATTTCCATTTTAACTCTGTTTAGTTTGATTTCCGATACCGAATAGTGCTGTCGAGTAGAAATAACTTTTAATTACGTGAAATTTCAGCTATTTTACAAAGAGCTTTTCCATGCAAAAGGAGGGACGCCTAATTACGTCGCTTCGAAGTCAATTAACTGATGGAATGTTGTTTTCGAAAGATAAGATAAAATGGCCGAAAGTGGCACAAAACCAGTCTAGTTCGTTCTCTGTCAATTCCTGCCTCACATCCCGTTCAATCATTTTGCAATCGAGTGGCTTGTTAAATAAGTGAAAGCAGAGAGAAGTCCGAGAATAACCATTCGAACATTTACCTTGAAACGCTCACGGCCCATTGATGAACTGATCGCAGCGCTATAACTGCATCCATCTTACTGTCGGTAAAGTCGTCATTGATACTACGCCAGTGAAAAAATTCGACTTGATTTTCAATTTTTCAAATCGATTTACATCTAATACAGGTAACAATGCATGTACTGTCATATCTATGAGCCAGAAAATAAACATGGGTATTCAAAGTATTAAATCAATTAAGATGTAAAATAAATGTGGGTAAGATAAATTAATTTATATTATATTTATATTTATGCTAGACAGATGGCTCACGAAACAAAACGACAATGCACGTTTTATATCTTTATTTTTTTAGCTGCATTGTAAATATATATTATAGTTGTTTTCTCAAAGGAATTTTAATTGATTGATATTGGAAACTTCATGAGACGAAAGGACTTGCTTCTTTGATTCTTTGCCATTTAATTATTACATATTTAGTACATAAATAGTAACTAACGCATATAACATGTGTCTTGTCGAATTGTCTTTTTGACAGACTGTTGGCAGAACAAAGCGCCAAGTTTCTTTCCCAAGTATAGTGTATATACGTGTTTTGCGTAAAGTAATAAATAAATAGTATAAATTGGAACGTACATATCATCGAGACACTATTCGCGATCTTTGTTATTTAATTATATTTCTCACAAACTTAAAGCGTAGGTAATAATTGGCGCGTACGCAATATCATCCGCACGCAACATTCACATACACGTAGTAACGGTGCAGTCGTTTCAGCAAATAATATATTTCAACAATTATTCCGTATACAATAAGAAGGATAACGTTAACAGGATTACTTGAGATACTTACGTTCGGCTGATGGAAAAGTACAAAATAAATAAAAATCTAAACCGCGAAATGCAACACTGAGACAGAACTTACTGGTTATTTCCATTGAGATGTGAAACAGTACAACCTGGATTTCCATTTTATCTCGTCCCTGTCTGCTCCTCTACTATTATTATTATTATTATAACTGATATCTGCGACAATTTGGTGCACACGAGTCCATAAATATACTTTATGTCACATACAATATGACTTATTCATATATATTACTTATTGATATCAATAATCAATCTTTTTTTTTTTAAATAGTACAGAGAGAATTATATCATTTTACGTTAAAATTCTTATAAGATATATATATATTAAGAATCTATATTATATATAGATTAGGTATCTATATCTATGTATAGATACGTAGACAAATATACAGATCTATATATAAATATGTATGTATATATGTATATATAGATCTATATCGTACGAGCCTATTATGTCTATTAAATTATCACTCTACATTACATCCTGCGCATAACGCAAACCTTGCTTTTGACTCGCGTGCGTGTTGAAGTTTGATACGCAAGTTTGCGCGCCCTTTTGCGGTTGCCTATCGTCGACAGCTAATTCGCTGCTAATTAATTGTTTATCAATAAAAACGATTTGTCCAGTTACTTAACAAGTAGGTAATATGTTCTCGCGTCGCGATAAATCTCTCATCAGGGATTGAAGCTACCTGAATTGAAACATCATCGTATTTCTACTACTAAACTGCGTCAATTCCGATTTCATAAAGATCACAAGATAGCGCGCTGTGGAAGCTTTAGAAGGTGTGCGCGTTGCGGCAGATGCCGCAGCCCAGAGCGAACTCCTCTCCCGTCGGCGGATGCTTCACGTGCAACGGACACTCGTCTCCTTCCAGTTGCTTGGCTTTCGGACCTTGCAGAAAATTTAGCGAGGCATTAGTCATTGATGTTATTCGGCTTAGCTGTGTTGAGAATATCAAATATACACGTACCAGCAGGGCACATAGGCAGCTCGCTCTTGGGTATGGTAGTAACACGTTGGAAGTCGTCGTGGCAGGGTTTGCAGAAGTGCGTGGTTCCGAAGCAGAAGAAGACCGCCACCGAACAGCAATATCGGCATTTATATTCCAGGAAGTCTGCCCCGTGCTTCGGACACATCTGAGCCCTTGCCACGTCGCTACAACCACCGCACACTAGTTCCGCGGGATCGAACGACTCGCCACCTAGTTGTGCGTCGCAACGCGCCTCACCACCGTAGTAGGCCTTCTGGCACTTGTAGCACACGTAGTACGCGTAGCGTTCCATCGCGTAAGCGGCGGGGTCCTGGTATCGACCGCCGGGTGCGAAAGCTCCCTCGGCTCTACGGAAGACGGATAAACGGCAATGATTTACGTTCGTTAAATAATTTTTTTACATCCAATCCGTCCAAAGATATAAGAAAATATTACTTGTGCAAGCCCTCGTACTCCAGGCGCATCAGAGCTTTCCTTCGCACGTCCTCGTAGAGCTCCTTCACGCTGGCCAGTTGCTCGGACAACGTCGGATGATCCATCGGTACCTTGCAGATCGGGCAGAGGGAGAAGCCGAAGGTGATCCGCGGTCCCACCCAACGCTTCATCAGAACGTGCCGGCAGCAGTGCAAGTGGAACACGTGGCCGCACTGCAACTGAATCGCCGGCGCGCAAGACAGGGCCTCGGTGAAGCAGATCATGCACATGTCATCGGCGTCCTGCTTCAGATCGCTCCCCGGTAAGCAACGATGCAGGCAAGGCAGGCAAGCCCTCTCGTTCCTAACACCCCCGCAAATGTGACCGCAAGAGTGAACCTTGTTACAAGCGTTCTTCGCGTGTTCCTGGCAATCGTGATCGGCGCAAATGTTACCGATCGCTAGCAAGCCCGTGTTGCCGATTGTACCGCAAAATCGACAGATGCCGGTGGTGGCGCCGACCGGCTTCCTCGGCGAGCCATCGCGAAATTCTACCAGCGCCTTCAAAGTCCGGCTATCCGCCAGAGCGAGAATCCAGAAGAGCTTTGTTCTGCCACAGCCTTCGTGGAGATCTACTCGTATCGCTTCTTCCTCCTCCTTGCACACTTGTCTGAGATGCGTCCTGGTCCTTCGATGAAGGTGCAAAATTCTATCGCATTCTGCGCACAGATTGCCGCAAACGTTGCACTGAATAATGGCCGTGGTCTCGTCGTCATCGTGATTACTACATGTTGGCTAAAATAGAGGATAAAAATAATCGATTGATTTTTTCGGATTATTCTGCACGATAATTGCGAAATAAAATATTAACAATAGTTTAGTAATGTTGATCTTACTCTAGGCGGCAACGGTTGTCCCTCGGAACCGCTCCATTGGCCAGACGACAATCTCTCCACGTGATCCGAATCCAAAACGCACAACGAGGCGAGTGCCAACCACAGTGTCGGAGATCGAAGACATTCCGTAGGATCGCGGCTCTTCTCGTCCAGTCTAGTTAAATTTAGGATATTCTCGGCTATGGCTGCTTTCGTTACAGATGCCCATTCTTCTGACAACTTGCCCTAACGTGAACAAATTAATAGAAATTATTAGAATTGAATATATTGATAATAATTAAATAATTTAATTATTAATATCATTGTTAATACATAATCATAGATGTTATACGTAGGTTTATAGTCAGATGCCAATCGCTCACCGATGCCATGTCTTTTAGAAGCTGAATTATCACCTCTGCCAGCTTACGGGTCATGCAACCCCTCAACCACCATCTCGTGCCAACGAAACTCTTCGGGTGGATGCTGGTAGCTAAGGAAACACTTTGCAGTGCCTTGCCGTTGTTCTCTTTCCCTTTCACCTTAACTTGTACGGTCAACGCTTTCGCGATGCAGCTTAGAAATACATCAAGGATCCCGGCGGAATGTTCATTGAAGTCTGAGATGTGAGTTAGACCGCTGTTCGCCGCGGATACGATGCTAAAATCAGTAGGCGGTAATCGCTCGACGTTTACTACACCCGCCAGTGCTTCCGGCTTAATCTCGGGCAATATTCGCCTCAGAAGGGAGGTCACCTGAAAAAATTACCAGAATGATATATATTGCAGCGAAAATAATTTCAGAGCTTGCGCGAACATACCTGACGTTGCACCCTAGCTGATCCGGTGTGCAACAGACTGAGTAGATCCTTCAACAGCCCAGTTTGATGCGATAGGTAATATTGTCCTACGGAACTACCGCTCAGAGCGAGAACCATGGAGAGCATCTCAAAGCAGTAAGTATCAGCCGCTTTCGGCAGATCGCTGTTGTCGCTTAACACGCTGTTAACCGGCGTCGGCGAGCACAGAAGCGCCTCCCACTCTTCCCTCAAGCGGATCGTCTCCTTTCTGATCGCTTGCACGATATGGGTGCACACTTGTTTCTGCAAATGCGTCAAGTTGCTCCTGCTGAATAATATGCCGACCATGTGCTCCCGCAGATCGTTGCTGTCCTCGATGTCCTCGTTGACACCCTCCGTTGTCTCCATCTGCTGTTGCTTCTCTCCTTGTATGAGTTTCCCGAATACCTATAATTCAATATAATATTCGGTAGAAAATATATTCGTACATAATAAAATTATACGATGCGCGGAAGAGTAAATTACACCAAATGGTGAATGTTTGCGTCTACCTGAGAGGTGATCAGACGAAATACTTTTAGGGTCTCCGCCTCGCAGTTTCTCTGTTGAATAGTCTGCGCGCTTAACTGTTTTCCTACTTTGAGAGACTCTCCTTCAATCTCGCCTAGCACTCTGATTTGCCGGACTCTCAGAGAATTATCCGGACCCTTGAGTTCCATTCCCACGACCGTGTGGCGTTGATCTACGACGAAACACACGCGATCACGTAATTCTGAAGAAACTGCATTTCATTACGAAGAGTTTTTAAAATATATGCTTTGTTCAAAGATCTTTTAAACACCCTAATAATTGTCTAATACAAGAACATTAATTCTTTTACCAGTTATTGGGCAATTAATCCATCCAGCTGATCTGCTTTCAATCTCCGCAGATCTTAATTTTATCATTTCGTCGGCATTGATACCAGACAGGAAAGTCACACTTGATACTTTGTGCTAAACAAATTTTAAAAATTAAACAGTATTTTTTTCAACATAAGTAATTTCTTCTCAGAATTTTTTATAACGAAAAGTCTTACTGTTAAGTCGCGGCAATTGTCGATGTGTACGTATACCATTCTCGGTAAGGAATGGACACCGCAGATGATTGTGATCACTTTAGTTTTGTTACGATCTTCGTCTCCGGACTCCCAGAACGTTTCTGTCGAGTTGTCCGTTAGACTGCCGATCATGGCTTGCCTACTAGACGCTTTAATCTCAACGCTGGATGTTAAATCCTTCAGGGTCTCCACCCAACTGTTCATCTGCTGCGAAATTGTCGACTGGTGGCTCTCGTGCATGCTCATCGTCACGTCTTCCTCTTCCTCGGATCGCGAGAGGATCTTGCTAATATTACTAAATACGTGGCTTCTATGCAAGAACATGTGATCGGCTGGTGTGAATCGAATACCCCAGCATCGGATCGCAGCTTGTTGTAATGGCGAGCCTGCAAACATTAATCGTTGTTGATCGATGTTGGTCTTTCTCTCTTTGCGATTCACAATTAATTCTAAAATTCTCTTTGCGAATTGCTTACCAAGTGGTGGCAATAACATTAAATCTGCAATTGTTTGCAACAAGGTATGGAATACAGTGGGTAACGGATTAACGGATTCCCCGGCTATTACCAAATCGCTCAAAGGATGCTCGCTGACACCGACAATATCCTAAAAATTAGATGTAACTTAATCGGGTAAATTAAATAAA
This sequence comes from Ooceraea biroi, assembly GCF_003672135.1. Taxonomy (NCBI): domain Eukaryota; kingdom Metazoa; phylum Arthropoda; class Insecta; order Hymenoptera; family Formicidae; genus Ooceraea; species Ooceraea biroi. Next base: position 10,160,673 of record NC_039506.1, read on the forward strand.
CGAACTGAATTTAATAAATATCTTAGGTTGTAATACATGGGCAAATAAATTTTTATTTCACTTACATGATCCTCTTTCTTTTCAGTTTTATTATCGTCATCGTTCGTATCCGCGCTGTCCGACGAAACGACCGGTGTGAGAGACGAGACGAACCACCAAAGTAAATCATGCAAACAAATTGGCTGCGTTACGCTTCTTAAAAGCCAATTTAGCGCCTGCATGGCGTAGACTCGACACGCGGCGCGGCGCAACGCCTGCTTCATCGCGAGCTGCAGATGCTGCAAGTTGTGTTGCTGAAGAACGAACAGCATTACTGGTCTCATCAAAATTTCTATTCGGTCGTTATTCGCCACTTCGGCCTGGCTCGTAGATACTATCGCGGATTGATCCATCGACGGCACTAATTTTTGCAGTGCAGCAGATGGATAACATAAAAGCGAGGATCCTCCTTCTAAAATAACAGATAGAAAATAGAATTGTAATTATTATCGATATTTTTTGAAAAGGTCGACGCTTATTTGTTGACATCTAATATTCTGTAAGTGAGAAGTTTGTTTCTTAAAAATCAAATTTAAATTAAGTGATACCATTAGTCATTTCGCTGCTGCTGTTATTGCGTTTTCTCATCATAACAACTCTGCCGTCATTGCTATTTCTAGCCCATGGTGCGCCGGTGGACATAGAAACTGATCTGTGAAACATGCTGCGATTCTTGCCGCTCTCGTTATCGCTATCGCTCATCGGGTATTCCGATAACGGCTGCGCATAAAACAACAACAACAACAATAATTAAATCAATGCTCAATATGAGAAAGCAAAAAAAGGTTTTTCTTACCCTGCCATTTGTGTTGCTGAAGGTGCCGCTGCTTCCTTCGTAATTATTTTGCTGGCCATTTTCACGCCTCAGAGTTTCCTCGTAATACCTCTCGTCGTGACTCTGCGAATGATGAAGACCCAACGCCTGCAGACATTGGAATGGTCCAGTTGGGGGAAACGGTCCAGTGGCTTCGGGAGGACTGTAATTCTCAGCAACGGACGATAAAGTCTGCGACGGTCGTCTTTGCTGCTTAGGAATGTTGAAGCCAGAGGCGCTGGCCAGGTCCAACAGGAACATTGCATTGTTTTTCATGATGATGTGAGTCTCGTTGCCGCCAGGGCTGTTAATTGGAGACAGCATCTTGCTCGTGCCGTTTTTTCTCTTCGACACGCCGTTCACGAATTTCTTCGCGAGCTTATTCTTTTTAGCTTTCAGGTACTTATCACGGCACGCGTCGCAAATCAGATACCAAGAGCTACCACCGACACCACCATCCCCGCAGTCACCGGCCCATCCCACGCAGTAACTGCCGCCGCTGTTGTAGCCCTTCCCACCCGCGTGCCAACCGCAGCCTGGATGCATCATCTTCATGTGGTAAGTGACTGGATGCGGAAACATCAGACCGCAAAGCTCGCAAATGGTCTCGCGCTCGATTCCCCCTAGAACTTCGGTATTCGTTCTGCCGATGGGCTTCCATTCTTTCTTCTTCCGGCTGCCCCTCTTCTCACGTTCCTTCAATTTGTCCTCTCTCGGACGCTTCTCTGGTATCGGCCGCTTCGCCAGCTTCATCGTTTGTATCTGTGATATGGGGCTGGGTAGGATCGACTGTTGCTCGATGGCTTGCAGGCAATTGGTACTGAGCTCTTCCCACAGGAAAACCAGGCTCTTCAAAGCGGGCGGTAATACCGCGACCGTATGAAATTCAGGCAAGGAACTAAGCTTGCCTGAATTCGCCTGAATCTCTTCTTTGATCGTGTTTTCCTGCTTCTTCCGGCTTCTGTTCGCGTTAGCGTTGGCGGCTGAACGCGTAAGAGTCTCCAACGTGCTGGGCTGAATGTGCAAGTAATTACCAGCGTTCGTCACTTCGACCGAGTGCCTTTGCCGTGCCTTCTGCTCCTGTTGCTGCTTGTCGCTGGACTGCACAACGGTCTGTCTGGTCACGACCAGCGCACCCTGCTTCGGCAAGCTCGGATGGAACTTGAGGAAGCTCGCGCACGCCATGGCATCGTGCACGATTCCCTCGTGCCACAAGAACGCCGCGAAAACAGCCCTCAGGCATTCCGCCACGGAAGGACTGATCGCTTCCTTCACTTTGTCTTTACTTAGGTTTAGGGCACGATTAGGATTTGGGCTCTGCTGTGCGTTTGCCGGTGACATGGCGCGTTTCGCCCTCGTTTTCACAGCTTTCATGTGATCCCGCCTGCTCATTTTCGGGGAATGTCGTTCGTCCTTCGTGCCGGATGAGCCGATGCTAAAGTGACCCTTCATAGCCGTGGTAGCGCTCTCGGGACTCGTCTGAGTTTGCGCCTGAGACATTTTGCGCGGACTTTCTTGAGAATCCTTCAAGAACCAGTATAATTTTTCAGATTTTATTAAATTATCTATCGATTAAGTTATTGATCCTATCGATAAGGATTACGAATACCGTGCAATATAAATTCTTCTACGCGCGTTTATCGGGAAAGATCGATCAAAGATCAAAGCGGGGAAAAAGCTTCTAAGCTAAATAACTTACCGCGCCCTCCTTCTTCGGAGTATCAGGCGGGCTGGCTATGCTTCCCTCCGATCTCATGTGTAAAGAACTGCAACTCGGACTCGGTGATAGATCACGTGTATTGGCAGTAGTACTAATACCGCTCGGCGACTGAGATGGATCTCTAGTCAAGCTGCTAACCAAGGCACTTGTGTCGCTCTGTGTCGAGCCGCGACGTTGCGACGTTATGCTGTCGACCATTCCTCCTGACACTTGAAGAAAAATCAGAATAATTAACTGGCTGGGCAAAAAGTCAAGAAGACATACCCGGATAATTCAAGTGAATGGGAAGGGTTTCTCTCACCTTACTGGCAAAACGCATGGACAGTAATGGCGCAAGACATTTAGAACACCAGCTCACACATTCAAGAAGTTTAAATCGTGCAGATTATTTCGTGCGACCGTGTTGTAAAATTAGTATAGCGTAATAATTAGAGTCTCTCTCTAAGGGTATACAATACATGTCTTTATCTGTATCGAAGTGTAGAGCAGATAATAGCAGCACGAAGTTTTACTTTCTTAGTGCGAATCACGACGCAGTGGAAACTGAACTGGGGTGTATTAGCGTGTATTAGCAATCTTACCTAACGGGGAGAGGCCGACACTGCGGGGGGAGCCGCAGAGTACAGGGCTGCTACTCATACTCTCTCCCCCTCCTATCGCGCTTCTCCCACCTAATAATTTTGATTAATTTTGTATCACATTTATATGTTGTGTTAAGTATGTCTTAGCAGCGAAGCTGTTCTCGGTTTCTGGCTCGCATGGGTGAGTTTTTACTTTTGTGCGTATGATGTAAATTCGATTTCATGCGTAGCTGCTAGAAAAATGAAATGAAATGATCGCGTGCCATTCCGATTGCAACTACGGTATGTCGCATGCATGATAGATAGAGTGTCGTGATGTTCACTGAACACGAAGTAGTTCTACGTGCTATCAATCTTATATGTAAAGTAAATAATGATGATTGAAACGAATCCTCGAAGAAACAACTCTGTGCACTAGTCACTATTTTGTAAACTTCAGTAATTCAGTAGGAGCGAGTACCTGGTGCGTTAGCAGTAGGAGGGAAGAGGCAATTGCCAGAAACGGCTGGTTGTCGACTGGACCCAGCTAAGATCAACATGACTAATATGTTATAACTAATAGAAACAATATGCGTTTATAGTTAAATAGTTTAAACGTTTTAATTTATATAATTGTCTAAAAAATATAATTTCTATTTGTCTATTGTTATATAATATCGCCGTGTCGCTTTTGCGTTCTAATACGCGAGATAGAAACAAAGGGAATGTGTAAATATATAAAACATTGCACAGCCTTACAAGTATCAGCGTCCGTTTTCACAGCTTCTGAAATAATTTTATTTTCACGACTATTGTATGTACTGTTGGAAATTATGCACATGAATGTGTAACTTTAGGGGCGAGTTACAAAGTAAATCTGTCAAAAGAAATTGATGTTTCGATATGTATTTAACAAATACAATTGCAACACGTACCGGGTATTGGGACTGGACTAGAAGACGGGCTGTGAAATCGTGGTGACCCAGCTTGGGGATTCTTCGGCGAGGAGCTTCTTGATGTCCGTCGTGGGGTTTCCGGTGGTGTTGCGCCGTTGCCATTCACGCGGCTTTCCCCCATGGCTTTTACTAACTCCTTCACAGACACGCCCACGAATTCGGAGAAATCTCTGAAAATCATTAATGATGTATAAATTAATTTTTAATGATAGCATCCAATAAAATATTAAAAATTAAAAATTCAGAAAAACATTAATATACTTATATTTCTAATATTTAATATTAATAATATTAAATATTAGATAATATTAACTTGAATTTTTCATACCTGCCCGGAGAACTTCTTTTTTCACCGTGACATTTATCATCTCCCCTTAGCCATTTCTGCAAAACACTAAACTTTCCTCCGCCGCCTTCTCTCTCACGCTCTTTCGCTACTCTCTCCTTGGAATGAGGTTTCGAAAACTTTTGATCGGCCTTCTCTGACGTAAAGCGTTCGCTTCCTAAAAACGTGTTTAGGAAATATATCCGAAGTTGCAAATTGTCTGAATTTATTTTTGCCACTGCATACCTGGCGAATCGTGTTGATTGTACGAGCCGAAAACAAATGGATTCGTGTTGCAGCCTTCGACAGAGTCCGCCGTGTCCGGTGTGTAGTTCTGCGTGGTAAAATTGAAGCCCTCGTGACTAACGGATGGTACGGAAAAGTCGAAACCCTTGTTGCTCGGCGAAACGGCCGGGTCCGGCAGCATCGGTTTCTTCTCGACCGGATCGTTTTCCAAGTCGTGCTCGAGCTTCATATAAATTACGCCGGTTTGTTTGTTGATCGCGAGCGACCATGCCTCCATACTTCGACCCTTGTCGAAGCAATATTTCGTCGTCGATTCATCGTCGATGCGCACCCAAGTTCCTTCATGGTTCACGCACTGAAACAGATACATCATAAGATATAGCGTTGTGTTAGAAAAAATGCAAGTATTTGACAGCAAAGCCAACTTACATATTCCTGCACAGTTACTGTATTCCCAAGTGCAAGCATCCCAATTGGCACGCCTTTTAAACTCGGTTTACTTCGGATATTGTGCCCGGAAGCTCCACACTTCACGACTATCATGCTCCTTCCGGCATCAAAAGTCACAGTCTTTCTCTTACTGTAATAATTATTATTATTACGTTAAATTAGAAAATCGATAAAAGCGATAATAAAAGAAGTATTTTTTTTATATACTCGTCACTAGCGTCAGGGCGTTTCCGTAGAATAGTCTCCTTGATAACTTGATCGAGGATAGACTTCGGTTCTTCTATTGGTAAGAGCAAAGTTTTGCCTAAATGCTGATTGTATTGCAGGCACCAAGCTTCGAGATGGCTGCTATTACAGTATTCTTTGATTGTCTCCGCGTTTAAACGTAGCCAGACACCGTCATCGTTGTGAATCTGATGAAGCAGAATTCAAACTTTTATTCTCAACTAAATTTCTTCCGCCTTTGAAGTATATGGGAATAATTTAAAATAAAATTACGCAAATAAATATCTTTTTCTGAACTTGCTTTTCCGATAACACATGTATGTATGACTGTTATATCCGCCCGTAAATTCAAAGTGAATTTAATTGAAGCGTTAACGATTAGACCTCTTCAGACGTTACCTCATCAACGAAGGCTATAGTGCCATTAACCGAGACGAATCCGATTTGTTCGCTTTGCAGCGATGGATGAGCCCGTATTCTTAAGCCGGCGCTATTTTTCGCCACGAATTTCCTCAGTCTGCTCGGCTGAAGCTGCGGCTTTTTGACAATGTTCTGAGTTGGCGGTTGTATACCTTGCGGCGGTTCCTTCACCTCGACTTTGTAATTCTAAATAAAACGGAGAATTATATTGACCTACTTTAAACCCATTTCAAGCTTATCCTCTACCAGACAGAAATACGGAATTAAACTCAAGCTTATTCTATCTCAAGCTCATTCTGGACTGCAAGAACGGAAATATGCGGCACATTGAATCCGACTTATAGTAACAGATTTTTTTAGTCCCAAATATCTCTGAGAAATAAATAATCTACGCACATCTTCCATACTGTAACCATCAACTGTGATCATCAGCGAGTACCAGCCGACCGAGGACGGGGTCCACGTAGCGCTGTAACTACCGTCGCCGTTAGGCCTGACCAACATGCTCTCGCTCGATCTCTTCACGGCGGGTGACATGAACCTCAGTTCCTCGAACGAGTAATTCTGATAGGCCTTCATGATGGTGATGGCGTAGAAACACATCTTGTTGTTGATGGTCACCTCGTATGGCACGTCCAAGGAGGGTTGCGGGTGGCCCCCAAAGGTCATCGGGTCGGGTTGGGAGACGCGACGAATCTTTCTGCTCTGATCGGAGTCCGTGATGTCCGTCTTATCGATCGGTACCGCTTTCACCTCGATCTGCAAAAACGATTTGTGTCTCGATACCAAAGCCTGCGACTTGAAGGATATCGCTACATCCTCCTCTCAGAGAAGGTGGATAATGCCGTACCTTCAATCCGGGTACGTGCACAACCTCGCCGTATTGATCCCTCGTGAGCACGGTAACGATAGCCGGCCATCCGCATCTCATTTCTTCTCGCGAATAAAGCGCCTCGCATTGAGAAGGATCGACGAAGCTGTCCGGCTGTAGCCATCGCGCGAGTCTGCCGCCGCTGGTGCCAGCCGAGCAAGAGACGAAATCACGCAGAAATAGACGTTCGTTCGAGTGGCAACTGAAAATGACACATGTTCCGGATTTGGAGGAAATTCGAAAATCAGAAAATTACGATAGAGATAGATTCAGGCGCGATGAATGTCCATAAGTGGAATACATTAACGTATCAGCTTTCATTTGTTATTGCTGAATTCATCAAAACTATGTTATTTTGATTTACCTAATTATTTAACTTTTTTAACTATTTTATTCTATTTTAATTTATACTAGTACAACACGGGCGCGCGCTATGCGCGTACTATTTTATTTTTCAATATTAATAATGCCTAGAGTTCTCTATGATTTAAAATTCGTTAAATTAATAAATGAAAAAGTTCTAGCCCTTAGACATTTTTTCTTTTTCTGAGAAGTTCTGAGTTGTTGATATCATTATTTTTTATATTGCATAGAGTTCTCTGCTATTGAAAATACCGTAAACTCAGAAATGAAAAAGTTCTCGAGTTTAAAATTTTTTTTTCTCAGAGGAGTTCTGAGTTGATGATATCATTATTTTTTATATTGCCTAGAGTTCTCTGTAGGGTGGCTCTTATTTTTAAAGTTTGAATTTTCTTTGCGCTACCCCCCAGTTTGGTTCCATTTTATGAAAAAATAATCTGTGTAAAATTTCAGCTCAATCGGATAAAGGGAAAGGGTGCCCCTGGGACCTTGAAAATCGAAAAAATCATAAAATCACAGAAAAAATCAGTTTTACTTGTTTATCTTGCGAAATATTAATTTTTGTAAAGCAGCACGAGAGATGTCACGATCGATAGCTTGATATTCAAAAAGTTTTGAAAGAACCCTGTACCTCCAGATACGGTGCTTTGGCAGCAGAAAGCGCACAAAACCATGCTTCGACATACACACTGACAAGAAAAATACAAATATCATAGATCACATTTTCTTCTTGTAATGATAATACAAATTGACCACGAAACAGAAAAATTTTCAAGCAATAAATAGCTTTTGCCATCCATCTTGCATGATGGATGGCCCCGATTACATGTCACGTGAACTATAGACTTTTAGCGCTCAATGCGTGAAACGGAACGCAGCCTTAGCTTTAAAATCATTACAATACAATTTTCCTCGAATCCGCTCGTCCTTAGGCCATTCACGAATAATTAGTATTTACACGAAAATGTATTTATAATACGCAAACTGAATTTATTATACTATACTAACTGGAGTAGCTTGATTTGTGGCATTACTTTTTCTCGGAAATCGTTAGTCGTACAAGAAAAAGTGGTAGATAATAACATGTGCATTTTTAATAGATCTACAACTTTTGTATAATACTTTTTTGCATATAATTAATATTTCGCAAGATAAACAAATAAAATTGATTTTTTCGATTTTCAAGATTCCAGGGGCACCCTTTCCCTTTATCCGATTGAGTTGCAATTGTACACAGATTATTTTTATATAAAATGGAACCAAACTGGGGGGTAGCGCGAAAAACAATCCCCAAAAAATTTTTACCAAGAGTAAATAAGAGCCACCCTAGTTCTCTGCTATTGAAAATACCATAAATTCAGAAATGAAAAAGTTCTCGAGTTTAAAATTTTTTTCTTCTCAGAGGAGTTCTGAGTTGATGATATCATTATTTTTTATATTGCCTAGAGTTCTCTGCTATTGAAAATACCGTAAACTCAGAAATGAAAAGTTCTCGAGTTTAAAATTTTTTTCTTCTCAGAGGAGTTCTGAGTTGATGATATCATTATTTTTTATATTGCCTAGAGTTCTCTGCTATTGAAAATACCGTAAAATCAGAAATGAAAAAGTTCTCGAGTTAAAAATTTTTTTCTTTTCAGAGGAGTTCTGAGTTAATGATATCATTATTTTTTATATTGCCTAGAGTTCTCTGCTATTGAAAATACCGTAAATTCAAAAATGAAAAAGTTCTAGCCCGTAGAAATTTTTTCTTTTCCGAGAAGTTCTGAGTTGATGATATCATTAATTTTTATATTACCTAGAGTTCTCTGCTATTGAAAATCCTGTAAAACCAGAAATGAAAAAGTTCTAGCCTGTAGAAATTTATTTATTATTATGCGATCTACATTGTATAATTCCAAACAGAATTAAGAAATTTTTACATTGTCTTGAATCGGAACCTTATATAAAATAGAAATCAACTATGTAAATAAATTATATCACTTGGAAAAAATATTGCAACACGTAATTTTGATTTAAAACTGCATAAATAATATAAAAATCTTTTCTTTATCCGGTTAGTTCTGAGATATTTATATTTTTATTTTTTATATTTCCTAGATTTCTCTGCTATTGAAAATACCGTAAACTCAGAAATGAAAAAGTTCTTTAACTGGGAAAGATTTATTAACTGGGTCTATGAATAAACATTTGCATAGGACTGTTCTAACATGGATTTTGGAATGCGATATGGACTATCAATACATTTTTGCAAATGACCGTTGTAACTATTAATATAGATTTTTGATTTCGCTTATGGTTTACTGATATACATTGAAGATGGCCTAACGAATAGACCAAAACGTTTATTGATTAATTTGTACTCAAATTAAATTGTATTAAGTACATACATCTTGCTTCGCTGTGATTATATTATTTTACATTATTTGAAAAAGTTTAGCCTTTAGAAATTTTTTCTTACTCCGAGTAGTTCTGAGACTTTTATATTGTTAATTGGCATATTGCCAAGATTTCCCGACTATTGCAAATCCTTTAGATTTAGAAATGAAAAAGTTATCAAGCTTAAAAGATTTTTCTTTTCCGAGGAGTTCTGAGTTGATGATATCATTATTTTTTATATTGCCTAGAGTTCTCTGCTATTGAAAATACCGTAAATTCAGAAATGAAAAAGTTCTCGAGTTTAAAATGTTTTCTTCTCAGAGGAGTTCTGAGTTAATGATATCATTATTTTTTATATTGCCTAGAGTTCTCTGCTATTGAAAATATCGTAAACTCAGAAATGAAAAAGTTCTACCCTTAGAAATTTTTTCTTTTTCCGAGCAGTTCTGAGTTGTTGAAATCATTATTTTTTATATTGCCTAGAATTCTCTGCTATTGAAAATACCATAAACTCGGAAATGAAAAAGTTCTAGCCCGTAGAAATTTTTTCTTTTCCGAGAAATTCTGAGTTGTTGAAATCATTATTTTTTATATTGCCTAGAGTTCTCTGCTATTGAAAATACCGTAAACTCGGAAATGAAAAAGTTCTAGCCCGTAGCCCTATTCTAAAAAAGGCGTTAAAGGTGTTATTTATTTCATCATGTTTCATCAATACAAATTTGACAGAATTGACAGCTGCCGTTTTCACGTTCCTAAGAAATAATAAATTAATATAACCGCACTGACAGCCACTATGACATTCTGACATTCGCAACACAAAGTTCAAGTCACACGAAGTTCGAGCCAAGCGAGAGAACCAATCAGCGTCGCGGAAAAGAGACCTCAATATTCGATAAAAAAGAACTTCACGAAGTTAACACGCCTTTTTTAGAATAGGAGGAGGAGGAGGAGGAGGAGGAGGAGGAGGAGGAGGAGGAGGAAGGAGAGGAGGAGGAGGAGGAGGAGGAGGAGGAGGAGGAGGATTTCATATAAATTAAAACTATTTATAGAATATTACGTTTAGACAATAAATGAATCTTCTGTCTTCATTGCGGATCAAAATTTACTGTATGCAATGATTTTTAGTGCGCTTCGACTATTTCGCAAACTTCAGAGAAGGCCTCACAAAAACTGAAAAATCTTTTACTGTCAATATAAAAAGTGCAAAAGTTGCGCATCACATTATATTCCGGTTAATGTAGTGCGACGCAGAAATAAGAGTGGGGGAGTTCCTGTTAAAACTTTTAATCCTTCGTTAGTCACATTAAAGGGAGCCGCATACACGTAAGACCGAAAATATAAGATCGTTATGCAATAATAAAATATACCGGAATATAAACGTCACGAAGGTTCGCGGTTGCGGGAGCGTTCTTTTATTACGGAATCTCGGGCTAAGTCTATTACAAGTACAGGTAGCGAGCACGGTTCATTAAAACGAGTTTGAGAGTCGTGATGCCCCTAATTGGTCGGTGCCCTGTACCGCGGACTCTCATCTGAGCAGATCGCGAATGGAGGACGATGCTCCTTTGCCAGCCAGACAATCGTCGCTTCCTCTGTTCGGACTCATCCCTAATAAGGAGCAATCACATCGCGGTTCTCTTCCTCGGGGCTCGTCAACGTGCAATCCATGTTTTCCTCTGTGTGTGTGTGCGTGCGTGTGTGTGTGTGTGTGTGTGTGTGGTGTGTCAAGGAGTACCTATACTCGATTGTTATATATATGTACGAGCGTTTTTATCATTTGCGAGAACTGGTATCCTGAGAAAATCTCTCTCATGCGTGAGGTCTTGCAGGAGACCTTTTCGCACGTATCGATCATTATACGCCGCGCGTATGGAAAATAGGATCTAGTTAAAATCAATGACAATGGTAAAAAAAGCAAAATTACTTAGCATGTAATAAATTGCGAACCGCAATGGCGGCGTGTGCAGGCCACATATTTTCTTCGGTGTTTTCATCATCAACGAATTTGCGATGCATCAAATTCAGTGCGCGAAAGCTTAATTAAATTTCACTGTGACAAGTATTTACAATCTTCTCTGGCTGTACTTTTTATAGAAAAAAAATACGAGTATTTCGAGAATAACAATCTCACTGCTTGTGTAATTCTGAATATCTCTTGGAATATCAATAGTAGATGATTTCACGATCCAGAATATTATCAATGATAATACGAGATAATGAAAAGAGTATTCGTTTTCTTATGCTTTCTCGCTGAAATCATGTGTCATTGTATGTTTATTGCACCAGCCTGCAAAATTAATTTCGCAACTCCAGCGCAGCTCCAGGTCTGGAAGAGCTAAGCTTTGATGATGCCTCGAGTTACGGCGAGGTACCATGGGACTTCGATCGATGCTTGCGGTATCGTGCGCGTATCAAACCATGTAACGAATGTAATTTTCGCGAGTCAGATATAAGCGGCGAGGAGTAGTGCGCTCTCGCCATCGATCATAGTCACGGCGAAAAAGATGAACGAGCGGCACGCCAAAGATAATAGACGGTGGAATCGGGCCGGTGCATAATACGCGGGAGATCGCGCTGGAACCGGAAGAATCGAGAGCGGGCGGCTTTAAAGATCGGTATCCGGGTGACGTACAGCCGGTACGTGACCATTTCGGAAATGGGCACTTCGCGGAGACGACGTCCCGGTTTGAGAAACGCGTTATGAATGAATGGACGACGTTTCACGTTTGTGCGACAGGGATGCACGGGGCGGGGACGCGCGCACAATTTCTCATGGGAAATTAAATGGGCAGGTTTCTGCTCATAAAGCAAAGAGGTACGACGGTATAGTGCGCTTTAGGGAAACGCTATCTGCTACTATGAAAAGCAACGTGACGCTATGAAGCGACGGCGTTCTCCAGACCGTTTCGTTTTTACGGCACTATGCTTCCCGTGTCGCGTATTTCCGGTTCCGACACAATGCAGCGGAGATGGTAGTCGCGTTATTCTCTCTCTCTCTCTTTCTCTCGCTCTCTCACACTCTCTGTCACGTACAGCTTATTGTAAGAAAATACAGATGTAGAAGAAAATGGTCGAGTTAAAGCAGCACAAATTAGAGAATCTCTTATCGGATATTTATTTTATTTTTACGGATATTAAAAACGTTAAGAAAACTACACTGAGAAAAATTTTTCATCGGATAAACCGATTAAATAGTTTTCCGATTGTTAAATTTGTTTTCCGATTACCTTCATCGGATATGTCCGATCATTTTCCTTTGTCTTTTATGCACTTTAATCGGATATATCCGTTTGTTACTATGTAATCGGTTTATCCGATGAAAATTTTTCTCAATGTAACTTTGTGTCTCTTGCAGCCTTGCGTCGACGACTGTTAGTAGAATAATTATGTCACTAATTTAGAAGAATAAAAATAATCTAAGAAAGAGAGAGAATCACATTATTCATACACATACATAAATACATAGTTGACTTTAGATCAGATCACAACAAACAATATAATTCTCTCTGCCTTCATTTATAATATCGTCCTCATGGTCGGCAAGAACAATCATTTTTTAAAAATGTTTAAAAAAGAGCAATTCTGACATTAAGTCCAACAATATTTCCGAAATTCTTAGATACTAAATTCAATAAATTTCAGAAACTTTATCTTGATGCCACACATATGCGTGTAAAGGCGAGCAAATTATATGGATTGACGTTTAGAGCAGAAATCTGTTGATACTTTAATGATCACATAACACCTAAACATAACGACAGATCAACAAATGTATCAAGTCTGGCGAACATATTTTACACATGTTGGAACAGTTTCGCTTTTGATGTGGCGCTGGTGGCTGATTGATCAGGGTCACAAGCTCTGAACACGGCTTACGCAATTAGCATTCGTGATGAACGAACGCTGGTCACTGTTATAAACCAAGGGCTCTGTGGACCGTAAGTTGGTCAAGGCCGTACTGGCAAGTGCCAGGTGTCTGCCAGCCATAATGTTGGACGAAAATCGAGCGTGCTCCCGTAGAAGTCGAGAGTCCATTCCATCAGCCATCGAGCATCGCGGTGCGGCGATCACGCCTCGAGAGGGCCCCGATTCCTATCTCGTTCCTTCGGAACCACGATGAGAGTCATGGCTGGCGTTTATCTTTTAAAAGAACCGAAGAGGGAGAACGCGCAGCGAGAGATGGAGAGAGCGTGGCAAGGCGAGTCGAGCCACATGGATCTAGGTGGGGAGGAGACACCGATCGTGCATGCCACCGAGCACAGTTTAAAAGCAACCTTCGTCATGATCGCGTCAGCTGGCCTTTAGTTGCTCGACAGCTTCCTCTACGTCTTCGTCCTCTTCGGCACTCGGGAACCAACCGCGCGCGCGACCGAGAGAGACAACCGGTCGTTGACTCCTCTTTCCTCGGAATGTGGATCGTTAAAGATCAATAAGGTATGCTACAAGGGCCTGGTGGAGATGTACAATGGGAAAAGTTACGGCAAGATAATAGATACAGTGGATCGTACTCGCGAGTACAAGTGTCTCCCAATCGATCAACGCGATCGGTTGGCGAATCGGTAATGAGCGCGGATCTCGCATGAGTGCGTAGAATGCGAGCGATTGGATCGTTATGAAACAGGCGTCGATCGGCGATCTGATGATGATGATGATGATGACGATAACGACAACTACAATGATGATGATGATGATTTAGTGATCGCGTTGCTCGAAGATCGTCACGATGAGCGCCAAGCGACGAGTGTTCGGCGCCCTAGACGGGCTTATTAAGTGTGACCGTGTGATCGTATGCTCGATGTTCCTGTGGTATCTCGCGTTCCTACCGTGCATCGCCGAGGCCAACAAGCCGGGGATATGCGCCATGAACGGCTGCAACTGCACCGTCAAGGCACATCGTTGGATTAACGTCAAGTGCGTCTTCTCGAAGGAACAGGTGAATGCAAGAACACGCTCCGCTACAAATTGTTGTCGCGAGAATAATCTCGCGTTAACGTTAACGATACTGTTGTACAATCTAACATAATGAAACATTAATGATAATGTTTTTATCATTTTTATCAAAGTATAACAATTATTATTCCGTAAAAATTTTCTTAACCGACACAACGGGAAGGCAATGGATAAAACTCAAGATAATGCATTGCGTCTCTTTTTATTATATCTCTATTTATATATGATACTCCTGATAACGTGAAACCATTTATCTCGCTACTTCCGTTGTTTCGGAAAAAGCTCTCAATATGCAACAATGAAAGTTTATATCGGAGTCTCACGCGAGATTAGCATATAAATCATTGGCGATTCCCATCGGTAAAATACGGTGGGAACTGCACGTTCGTGCACGTTCGTGCACACTCAAGCACGTACACGTATATGTGCATGCGCTCGTAGGCGTAGCGCTGGAATGAACCGTCTAGGCTTCACGAGTCCTAACTTTTACAATAATTAAATCTGCGGGTTTGTGTGTCTTTTTCTCAAATTTTGCAGCAAAGATATCTTGTTAAAAAAACTCGACGAAGATCGAAAATAATAATTCGAGATCGGAATTATCTCGATAATTCGAGATCGGAATCAACTCATAAATAGCTTGATGTTAACAAAACAAAATAAGATTACAAGAGATAAACTTATTCCAGTTTGTATAACGAGAATCATTAAATTATGTTGCACGTAACGCGTGCAGAGAGATAGTTCATAATTCTTCTTTGAGTAAGGAGCTTGAATTTCTGCTACGCTTCTTGACCGCAAACTGGAGTAAGCCTATACCCTATCTGCGCTCCGATCAACCATTCACACAGAAACGCAGCGGAAACCAGTTTTAAGCGGCATTCACAGCACTGCGTTCGCTCTCATGGTAGCCCGGCACTATCTAAGAATTTCATTAAATAATTTTGTTTCGTAGCTTAGAGGCTTGGCCGTTTGATAAACGGCTGTTGCATTGAGCGTAGGCGTGACGCACAGAACAGACACAACGTGTACCAAGCATAAATGTAGTTAAGTATCCTTAACAATTGGCAGACAGCGGAGTGACTGCTGCCGATAAATAAGATCGATAACATCGCCGATCCTGTCTGTCAAAAAAGAATAACGAATACGGAAATGCATCAAATGTAAAAATAGGCACTTCTATAGATTCTCAGATAATGATCGAAAAGCAAGTATACTGTCAAGCCAATTGTGACAGAGTTTCGTGTACTTAACAGTGTTTACAATTGACAGCGTTGGGTTCGCTATTATACTGCCGGCCGGCAAATACTTGGTAATCAAATCAGATTCAGCGTCACTTATCATTCCAACGCCATTAATTCCATTTATCGCGTAGCCCAGCATCGCCGCTTGGTAACTGGTCGAACTCCTTGCTGGCTCGTGCAAGTTCACTCGTATCGAAACAAGGACATACTAATTTGATCGACGGAAACGACAAATCAAGCGATAATCAAATACTGAAATCACGACGAGTGCAGAAGAGTGATGGAGATGTGCGGATCTCTCTTGTAGGGAAATAATGTGAGATTTCCCCTCGCAATCAGCGATCGCGACAATAAAAAGTGATTGCGTTAAGTATGGATAACGTCATGAGTAGAGAATTTCATCGTTTCACTTCAAATGGATTTGATCGGATTACTAAAAATATTTTTCCGCTATCTCGAAACATAATTGCATCTGTTTGCTAAAAGAAATGCAAGGATATTTTTCATCCCTGTTTGCGCTACAAGCGTTTGCTGTCATTCATTTGTCTTTCTGTCTGATTATGTCGCGTACTGCTATTGGATCTGGAAATTCGATTAAAATATTGTTACAGCAATGGATGAATGTATTGGAGCGTTATGAAATCCGATTACAGCTTACACAGGCAATTCTTCACGATGAGCGCATGTGCCACATGCAGCTTCGCGCTGTGACTTAGATATATGGAAAGATCTCCAACAATAGCCAACCCGTTCGACACTTGGCGAGTAGATCGACTTGATAGTCCCTCAAATTCGTCCTCATGCATTCGGTCGAACCTAGGCGACTTCCGCCGCATGCAATTTCCGGTAGGAGGGTTCACTACGACCGAAGTAGAAGTACGGTGCATTGTCCGAGCTAGCTGCTTCACGAATATTTCCTAATCTATCTATTCATTCGACCACTTGAAATTTAAATTTAGATCTCGTCGCTCAAATTTAGCCGTAAAATAATTGTCTCGTTCAAGTTCATTTATTCTATTTCGAATGGAATATTTTAAACAGTTCTTTATCCCGTTTTACATTCTTTACGTAAAAATAACGTTAAAATTTTCAAGTGGAGCAATTAGCGAAGTCGATTGTTAATTCGATCCTCTCGTGGGATGAACGATTCGTTCCATCACGAACAGCAGGCGACTAATTTTCGGGTGCACCTTCAAGTGCATCCGCGTTACGCTGCCGTTGCCCGTCAAGATTTAATTCGAACGCTTTACGGCACCGTTATCCGTGGTCGTCGACCCGAAAGTACACGTGGAAACAACAATTAACGTTGGCGCGCCACGTGCTGGTCGAAACAATTTCGCGCGGCGGCAGTTTAGGTGTGCGATTTAACGCTCACGGACCCGTTAATAAGCGGCGGCTTTTCCCGACTAACTCGATTACAAGCCGATCGTGATTATGGGGGGTCAGAGAGGAGGGGGGATGAATCTGTTAATGCAAACCAGCGAAAACAATACGCCGCCGATTAAAGCGTGGTTGCGTGCAGCTACGCTGCTGGCCCTTTCCGCAACGGTCTCGCACGTTGCTTTCTTTCTCTCTCCTTCTGTCTCTCCCTGCCCTATCTTCCTCTGTTTCTCTCATTGTAATCATCTCGAGTGGAGCGAATAAACCTAACTATCGGAACTGGAAAATAACACGTCGCGCGAAATCGCACGAGAGCGATAGCGGCACTTAGGACGGAAACGATGTCAGCAGATATATGTACACGCGCGCGTATATCCGCGATACGTTCGATGACCTCGGCAAAGAAATATCACTGTGCGCAATTATCGTTGCACTCAGCACAGAGAAGGGAGAACAGAGATCGATCTCAAATATATAATATACGAAGAATCAGGCCACTGCATCGGGTTTCACGAAATTAAGGGGAGTGAGAGGAGAGGAAGCTGTGCACAGCACGCGAGTCGTCTTCGAGGTTGGTCGCACCTCCGCGGTCCTTTCATGCGCATTGCCCGCTTCGGTGAATTAATAAATTGGTCACAGCCCACGTGGTTCCTCCTAGGGGTCCGAGGGCATAAACCGGGGGCAGCGGAAAAGGGCGGGCGTCGCGGTGGGAATTTTGTGCGCACAAAACCGCGCCGCGATAAAACGCCGGGCTGATCCTCGCCTCGGTTCAATTTATTCACAATAGGCCCTTTCAACGAATTACACTTTGGTCCACGACGTATCTCGGGGCGTCAGCGCGAGAGAGCCTGCGCAATCATGCGGGCTGGTCTGCATCAAGGGAGGCGAGAAGTGTCCGGGGTAATCTTACACGAATCGAGTTTACAAGTTACTCTCCCTTTGAGATTCGTCTGCGCGAATAGAAAATGATATGTAAGGAGGCACAAGAGAGATTATATAAATATAATATAATATTTCTAAAATGTCATATGAAAAGGTAGCAGAGAAGTGTTGTTAAGTAAAAGATTGAGCACGTCGTCGAAGCGATAAATATTAATATTATAATAGATTGTAATTATATATATATAATATAATAATTTTATAATATATGTATAATATATACCTATTATAATATTATTATATTATTATAATATTTATGAATGTGTGTAAGCAGAAGAGATCCTCTTAATACGTTTCCATCTGAAACTCGACGATTTTTTCACTTTATGTAAAATAGCTGTGACAGCATTCGCAACAATGTAGATTAATTTACTCGCGGGGTCAACTGACATAACTCCAGGATTATACGAAATTATTCAATGTCAATCAAATATCTGGATATCGCGAAAGTTTTTATCTGCAATATTGTCTTCGCGTTTCTCGGCGCGATATTTCACAATTAAAAACGATTAACGCGATGTGCAGTCGGGAGCGTTGATTCGAAAATAATTCTCTTCGCAGCCCGCATCTACAGAGAGAAAGAGAGAAAAAAGAATTCTTCATTACACTCATGAATCTCAGAATCGTACGCTCGCTGACACACTACCAGCCTCGATAACTTCGATAACTCAATAAATGGCCCGGGGAGGAGGGCGAGCACGAGATCCGGCGCGATCGAGATCGCAGAACGCGCTATTATCACTCTCGAGTCTCATCATCCTCCCTCGCTCATCCCTACGGGATGATAAATTATTTTAGGATGGTCCGCCGCGCTACACAATACGTGTACACTGCACACGCATCCGAGAGCCGATTGCGGTTCGCCGGCTTTGTCTGGAGAATTTGCCTTGGGGGCGTAGATATAGCTCGACATCCTGCTTCGTTCATTCGCAATTCTCTCTCTCTCTTGGTATCTATCTTTCTCTTTAACAACCCCCCGCGAGCGTTGTCGGGCTATCGTGATTAGCCACACGTGCGAAGTGCCTCGCCTATCTACGCGAACACGTCCCGCGTATATTACGCATACATGTACACGACAAAGTCTGATCATCAAATATGCGTGCTCTCGTTCACGCTCGGATCATCCGCTGTATCTGTGTCTTCCTGGTTACAAATCGCTCCGCGATTTTGGGGATTTGCCCAATATTCCAAATGATTCAATCATTACCCCGGAATTTTCACTTCCCCCGTCTCGCTATTTTGAATACTGGGCTAACTTAGGAAATATGATCCTTTTCTTAGGAAATATAATATTTTTTAGTGAAATGAAGATTATATAAAACGGACGCTTTGTTTTTTCCGTTATCTGCATTAGAATCTTCTTGCGCTACTCCAGCAAAGAATACATCGTCTGTTGAAACAGTTATAGTCGCAACAGAATCGTTGCCGGGTAATCTGACTTCCCGATGACTAGGCGCACAAATGTGATCGCATTATCATTATATAAATGCTTCTTCCGCCTTCCCGCGCGTGTTAAAATGTAGGATTAATCGGTTTAATTGAGAATTCCATATCTCGAATAACTCGATCATAATCCCTTAGTACTCGCTGCGTGACATCAGAAATTGATGGAACTTTTGTTTCCACCATTCGTGTGCATCATCGTTCTCAACGCCTTACGATACGACCATTTGAAGTGATTCCACGTGCGATCGCGACGCGGAGCAGGCGGACGTTTAACAGCTGACACGCATAAAAGCACGATCGATGAAATCCTTTCTGCACTTGACGCGCGGCAAAAAACGCAGATGGGAGATATGAATTGCGGGAGATGAAAGCGATAGAAGTGAAACGAGAGCGATTGCTGCACAAGAGCGGTCGGCTCTTAGCAGATCGCAGGCCATCTAGTACTCCGATGCGCTGCGGCAATTAACCGAATTATCCCTTGACGCGACCCCCCCGGTCGAGGCCCCCGGTGGCATAATGGCGTTCGCTCGCATGTTGGCAAAGGCGAGCGTATCCTGGACCGTATAACCAGGGCCGCATATGCGAGGCGAGTAGTAATTTCATCTGGTACGACGAGGGCAGCCGGGCATCAGCGGGTGCATCGCCATTCCGCGAATTAACTTCCGGCATTCCCCGTGGCAATCGCCATAACGCCGCTTCGCGAATTTCGCGCGGCCACGGGATATCACGACTCCGGATGTAGAGATGCACGGTGATACTTCGTTCCGCACGAAGCGGCCATGTGAACATTCCTCCGGCAAGCTTTACGGCGCGGTCGAACATCACGAATATTAGTAGCGCAAGATAACACCACAGAAGGGCAGTAATTAACGGGCACATGGTGTACCGAGGATTTTATGCACATATTGTGCACGTTTTCCACGATTTCGTACCGATATAGCCTATTACCGTATAGATCCGTCAAATTGCAAATTTAGGTAACGTTGGAGAACAACAGAAAATTAATTTTACTTCTCCTTGAACTCTGTTGCGAGTTTTTTTTTCAAATGCAACGTAATTCCTCTGTCTGTTGGTGAAGTAATTTAAGTGTATTAAATTCGCTAGTTTTCATCACAAGGTAATAACGTAAATGCTACATACGCATAATATAACATAAATCCACTAAAAACCCACTTTCGCAAGCTTATCGTTGCGTGATATGTTTCCCATTACTAGATGAAATATTAAAATCTTGTAATAACATGCTAACGAGCTGGGTAATTAAATTGTTTAACAGTGGATATTAGAGGATGCGAGGATAATGTATTGTAATTTCATTATATCGATGTACAACATTAAACATTCAGTTCTACACACGCACACACGCACACTGAGCACAGCTATTCGCATTGTATCAACAGTTGTATAGTGCTATCGAATAATTTATTACCTCATTATAACTGTATCCTTTAATTTAATTTAATATTCTACGATTTATAGTTTATTTAGTATCTAAGAACGCACGTTATCAATCTCGAACAATCCGCCGAGAGACACAACGTGGCGAATGTTCACCGTTTCTTAAATTGAAGGCAAGGCTTGTCGCTGCCGGTTAATTTCGGAGAGGAGAGCAGAAGGCGCCTAAGGGAGCCTACCATACCGGAGTTTAGAATAACTCGATTGTCTGCCTCTCGTTCACCTCGAACTAGAACTAGACAGTGAATCGGGCTATTTTTGTACGTCGGAAAGTACACTTCCCCCCGAGGAGCAGGCTGCTTCCCATGACTTCGTCGTCAATTAGCCATGGCACAACTTCCTCAGTTCACGAAAACGGAAACTCGAAAGTTTCCACATAGGCTCGACACGTTCCTTGCACCACGACTTATCCCCGGTTCATTCATCTCGCGACGATCATTTCTCGCCCTGTTAAACGCATTTACACGTCCGGGTGACGCGAATTGTCGCGACGACGAACGGCAGAGGGTGGGATGTCATCTGCGTTTCGGCTAGCGCTTCTATTACAAGTTAATACGCCGACCGATGATATATGATCGTCCATTTCTCGCCAATTCTGATTCAGACGGCGAAACTTTGACGTACGTGACCGGGCTGCCTTAAACTCGAACGTGCGAACGCGTCGAGCGCGGTATCGGCATGCACAACACGTATCTCCAAGCTGCTTAATTATTTATCCATTCAACGGTGTGCTTCTCGTCGCATAATTTGGGGGTCGGCACTCGATAATAGAGGAGGTCCTCGAAGGCCACGCGAAGAAATTCAACGGAAAGCCGCTCATTTATCCCCGCACATAATTCATCTTACGTAATTTCTCATACCTCGCGTTTTATTTTCCTTCATCCGTCATCCGCGCGTCAACCATAATGCGCTGGGATAATTACCGCTGCCTTTTTCCACAATTTTTGAAGGGAGATTCGCCATGAAGCTTGCCGGCAGTTTCTGCACCGCCAGGCCAGGTCACATGGTGTAGAACTATAGGAAATTTCTGAATATTATAGAATCTCGCGGGTGACAGGGAACGATATTTACATTATGGATTGAAAATATTCAAGTTTTGACGAAAAATACCGTATTATTTGCAGAAATAAAGGCAGAGAATTAACATTTTGCGAAAACAGCGTTCGACATTATTCTCTCTTGTACCATCGTGATTAAACTAGCGTACGCGAGGATATTTTGACGCCGGCGTGAAGCATCACGAGAATATTGAACTATTATAATAAACGAGGTACTTTCTCGTGATCGTTACGTGTGTCGTGAATGTGGCAGCTGGCCAAAACTATGTTTTCTCAATGCCACAGGACGAATCCAAAGTCTGTTCAGCGAGGTCCAATAGTTACTCGCGCAATCCAGCTAAACTGGTCCTCTTCTCTTTATTTCCGCACCGATGCATTCCGACTGAGCGCTTGTCGCATCGTATAAGTGGAAATAATGTTTCCTCGCGTGCGCCACGTCGACGACGTGACCCTTGCGATTCATCGATATTCCAGACAGTCAGCTTTCTTGAGACTCCCTTCGCTAACGGTATATAGGTATGTACTGCAACCTCCGCGTTGCAATCCACGTTGCAGCAGCTTCTCGTCAGAGACAAGTGGATATTATAAAGGAGAAACTATTTATTATTCGACCATTCTGGCTGGTTTATTCGAAAAAAGTGCACGACGTTTCATCAACTGCACAATACAATAACAGTTATTTTTGGCTGAAAATAACTGTAAACTTTTCAAGGAGCACCTTAATGTGACAATAGTCCTACAGCGATCATTTATCAACTTGAATCGATAGATCGACTTGAGTCTATAGATGATCGCTGTAGGACTATTGTCACATTGAGGTGCTCCTTAAAAAGTTTACAGTTATTTTCAGCCAAAAATAACTGTTATTGTATTGTGCACTTGATAAGGGCCCGAATCAGGGTCGAAACGTCGTGCACTTTTTTCGAATAAATCAGCCAGAATGGTCGAATAATAGATAGTTTTTCCTTTGAGTAAAATTGTCTGGCGGAAGTAACGTATTCTTTGTAAAATGGATATTATAAACTCGCTTTCTTTATCGCGTATCACCACGTATGCTTAGTTCAGTGATAACTCGGCTTTGATGATAAACTAACGCCCTTTTTCGAATTACAAAGCAAGAAATGCCCAGTTTAAATTATAGTTAATATTTAAATTACACGTTTTAATTATGCTGTTTCGTAATTACATTTCATTTCAAATATCATATATTGTATGTCACTATTAAATGAAAATGTTTAAAAATTCATATTTCTATCGTACATTTAACTGGCTCTCACGTCCGCATGTAAGCCGACTTCCACATTAGATAAATAATAATAAAAGTCACAGTGCCACATTTAGCACTAAATGTGCCGTGAAAATACTGGAACT
The DNA here is from genome assembly GCF_003672135.1 of Ooceraea biroi. NCBI lineage: Eukaryota > Metazoa > Arthropoda > Insecta > Hymenoptera > Formicidae > Ooceraea > Ooceraea biroi. The sequence continues at coordinate 10,183,875 of NC_039506.1, forward strand.
TGAAAAAGTTTTTCTCTCACGAAAATCTTTCTCCAGACATATGGAATCGATCTAAATCGAAACGATAACGGAAACACTTCGATACGCTCCGTTACCGAACGAAGGAAAACGAAACTGTCCCTCTTTTTTTCTTCAAGAGAAAAAGAAAAAGGCAGTTAAAAATCTGTCGTTTAAAGCCGGAACGAATCGAGATAACGGCCCTCAAATAACTTCGACAGAAAATTTCGGAAGTTGGAGCGTTTCCGTATCAGCAGATTTCCTCGCTAGCCGTCTCTCCGGAAATTGTTGGAACGCTCGGACGAGATATTTCCCGTGTTTAAAAGCGCGGCCCGTGTTAACTTATCGATCGTATCGTAACGTACATACACGAGCGGGCGAACGTGGAAATTGAATCATCGGTCGGAGGAGAACACACTCTCCTGCGCCACAGATCGTGGCGATCATAGAAAATTCTGCGATGGCTGCGGGCCAGCAGCACCATTCCCTCTCCCCGTCGCCGGTATCGCGAAATTAATTCGCACCGACGGTTTAAACCCGGCCGTTCATGACTCGCGAGGCCTCGAGAGATGCTCTTTGTGCCCGAGGTCCCGCAGCATGCAGAAATAACCGGCGTTATCCGCGCGTCCCGGCCCTTGAGTCACCCCGTGCGAAGCGACACAACTTTTGAGAGCGATCTTAGTTACTCAGCGAGGCAGGAGAGAAAGGCGAAAAGCATTTTTTTCAGCTTGCGTCCGGCAGTGCGGGATATGAGTTTCCCCTTGCCGTTCTTCCTCTTTATCCTGACCTCGTTCTTCCTCTTTATCCCGAAGAACCGCCGTGGGCTGCAGCAACAGCTGTTCTGCCACGCGACGCATCCGTGACGTCACCGATCCAACGAGCGATGAAAGCGGTACACCGTTGACACACACGTACCCTCTTCAACGACTCCGCTCGACATCGCAGTTTTTCCCGCGTCTCCATTTCGTTAATTAACTCTTCCCGCGCGGAACTCTCGCGCTGCATTACAAGGAAGTCGTGCGTATTTTTAATTAGGGACGAAACGCGAACTGCATTCCATGGCGCCGCTATACATGCACTTTGTCCGCGGTGTTACCAACTGGAGCAGCGCGGTACATTTCATCATGCGGGGCTAACGCGCAGGAAATCCGCAATGCGTTGGCTAAAAGAACAACTATCAGAGAATAACGCAATTCGCTAAGAGTTTCAAATGAAATGCGTACATACACAGCGCGTATTATACAACAGAAACAATAATCGCAGGAATGTCTTGCAGAAAGAGCCAATGGAACAGAATAAATTGGAAACGAGAAAATAACCATCTCGCGTAATAAATTAATTTTTTATTTGATTTCGTAATCTCTCCACGCTCGCGCTCCACGTCGGAGTATTTCGATATTGCGCCACGTTAAATATACATGCGACATGACCAAAGAAGCATAGAATACTACTCGCATGATGTAAAACGCCGCTTGAATCGCTCGTGCAAATCTACCCGCATTTTGCATGTGTAATAAATTTCTCGATTTCTCTCTGAGATGCGCGTTATACGATGCCGTTATGAAACTGGACCTCATATTGAGATCTCATCTGTGGGTCGTACTCATCCGGATGATCCGGGTCGTAATGAAGCCGCAGTCACTGTGGTTCAACAGGATCATCTGACACAGTTGTCTCCATGCGTTAATAATCGCATATCTCGATATATCTCGATCAATTACGCTATTGCGTGTAACGTTTACGTTTATCATACATCCGACATACGCCCCCGACGTGAGCGGCATGAAGCGATACGAGAATTATGTCTGTTCTTCTTTTATCAATGACGAACGTCCAAGCGTGACTCGTCAACAAGCGTGGCTGAAATCGAATCGCGAATTATGCATGTCGGGTTGACCGCGATGCAACGATGAACAACAAGAAAAGGCAAACCGGAGCTTCGTGTTACCGTGGTGTAACCGAGAGACGAGATGCGAAAGCCGAAACGCACGCATTACTCGACGCGACGAGCGCGAACAGTGAGCATGACTCACCGTCGTTCTAATGAACTCTTGAAACTATTTTCCGGTGCTTTGAAGAAACCAGCACGTCTTTCTTTGGCGCGCCGTATTATGCAGCTTACGCCCGTTCGCTTTCCTTCGCGTGGACAGGAGACAAGGGTAAAAGTAAACCAGACTACAGGAAAAAATAATTCCGAGCGAAAAGCACACGCTGTGTACCTCAACCTGCGAGAAATCCAAACAGGAAGAGAGTAATAATCTCACCCGCAGTTGAAATGTTCCATAATTTGTCGTCGGCGCTGATGCTGGAGGAAAGATAATTATAGAAGAATTAAATTCTACAAAATACGAATAATATTACGAGAAGCAAACGAAAGTCCGAGATCGGGTTGATTCAACTCGTGCATACGCAAGCATAAAGTAATTTAATCGTTGACTGTTTGCACAGTTTAACAACTGCCCGTCGTATTTTCAGTTCATCACTCAAAGCGTCATGATAAATCAAATATGAAGCGATCCGTTAGAATAGCTTGACGTATCGTATCTTCAGGACGTGTCCAAGGCAAACGTGTGTAATGGTGTTGTGATATTACTGACAAAAATATCTTGAGATAACGGATTTAGTCACCGGTTGGGTCAAAGGTGCCTGAAGGGACCGGATGCGCTCGTATGCCAGCACGAAAAATAAAGATACGCTTTGAGAACAGATAGAGAAGTGGATAAACAATTCCACGAAGAGACGGGAAAATTCGATAAGCCACTAATGTTTTTATTTATGTAGCGTTATAAATTGAAATTCATATTTTCACCACAATCGGATTTTTCGAAGTCAGATTTTGCGGGTGAGATTTAGCGGAGAGATTTCGAGGATTCGGATTATCGTTCGCAAGTTGGCTGCTGAATATTTCTCCATCTCGTATTTTTCAACGATTTTCTGCAGTGTACGGCTGTTTTGTAACGGCGCGAAAGTATTGAAGGTATACGGCATCTCTTTCTAGAAAGCTTACATCGCAGAGCGATAATCTCTCTTTCTGGTATAACATCGAGGGAAGCTGAAAGAGACGTTAAGAAATCCGAGTGACACATATGATCGGGCAAGTGCAGGGAATATACCGCCAAGCCGGCGCTGAAATAAACTTATAAATAGCAGCCAGGAAATCGACGTAGAAACATTTCAATGGAAATATTTCGAATTCACCGAAGCTCTATTAATTAATAAAACTAAATTATGACTGAGGTTTCGTCATCCGTTCTATCAATTATCAAATAAAATAAATAATGAATATATAATTGATATTGATTAGTAGATTAATCATCGATCCCAAACTGCTATTATCAGAATATCATCTTTATTACATGTTTTAAAGTAGCTTCATTAAAATTAAAATTAAAATTAGGAGAAAATGTATCAAGTGTAAATTTTAAACTTGTAATATTTAATAGTCCGACAATCCTCGTGAGATATCCTCAATATGCGTGACAGTCACGATTCCAGAAAACGTTGTCTTAGTCACGTTATTACGATGGTAACCACACATTACGCAACCAAGATGTAAACCGCGATAGAAAAGCGAACAGCCTTGGAACGAGATGTTGATCATGCAGAATTGCTATCTTCCTTGCGTTTGCGTCTAACCGCAAGGAACAAACGATAAGAAGCTTAACAGCATCACCCGCCTTATCTTCCATTTCGTTCTCTTTCCAGAATGTGGAATTGCTGGAAGGAACCATCCCGCCGGAAGCGACGGAACTCGAGGTCTCCCATTGCCGCGAGCTGAGGATACAGACGGGCGCATTCGGCGGAGGCGTGCCTCTGAAACGCGTGCACGTTTCGGGAATTTACAGCGTGGTCGCCAAAAGACAGGCCTTCCAAAATCTCAGCGCGCCCAACACGCATCTCGAAGTGTCGGAGTGTAACAGCGTATTCCTCGAGAGCCACGCCTTCCGGAACATGCGTGGCACGCTCAGCGTCTCGATATCGAGATGCAAACATGTGGAGATAAAGCCAAGCGCATTTTCGTGGCTCCTCTGGATCACGATAAAGGAAGTACCGTCCTTGGAACTCTCCAGCAATGCCTTCAAGTTTGAGGCGCCTCAACATGGACGGCACGGACCAGCGACCAAGGTTCGATATAGCGAATCATTTCATTGAACATAACGTAATGCTGCGAATATTATTTGACTATTATTAAGCGAGATTGAGATTAATTTACATTGATGCGTATTATTGCCCGGTTTTGTTACACATCATTTCAAACGAGTAAATATCGGAAATTTAATCACAATCTTGAACCGTTGCTCTCTGATGCAGATAATGTTCCAAAACGTGAGGATCGCGGAGTTACCCAAGGCGGTGTTTCCTTCGGCTGTCGCGGAGATTCGAATGGATGACATGTCGACAAAAGTAATACGCAGGGATGCCTTCTGCGCGATGACCATTTTCAACGTGGTCATCAGCAACGCGTCCATTCAAGAGATTCAATCCGGCGCTTTCAGCGACAGAGCCCTTATCCATAGCCTCGAGTTTGTTGACGTGCAACTTAAGAATATTAACACGGCGGCCTTCAGAGCTGGTCACGACAATCTGACAATACAGTATTCAAGGTTTGACATCTCAAAGCCATTTTATAAAGATCCTAAATGGTCAGGGTAATTAATGAGAAAATTTAATTTAATTTAATTTAATGAGTATCCTTTATAAATATAAATATCATAACACATTTTTTGTATTTTATTATTAATATCTCAATTTCTTATAATTAAATTTTTCAATAATCCACTTTGCTTCATTCTTCATCTTTTATTCTCTGATTTTACATTTTTGTCAATTGTTTAATATTCTTTATATAAATTCTTTTCGCCATTTAGATTATCCGAAGTGGACACGGGTGCCATCAACACGTCGGCCGCGACCGTCACCTTCAGCAACAACGAGTTCCAGTATCTACGCCAGGGTTCCATCGTGCTGCATCAATGGAACCATATAGCGATTGACCACAATCTCTTCATCGATCTGGAAAGTGATGCCATTAAAGCGGAGGTCAGCGCCACTTCCGCGCCCAATTTTGAATTCTCCTTCACGGGCAATCACATACACAAGGCTCGGCCAGGATCGCTCAAGTTTGCAGCGATCTCGCAGAGCGTCAACTCGGCACGCATCGGCAACAATTACTTCAAGGAAAAGTGCAACTGCAACCTTGAAGACTGGGTGCGCGAAGTGACGGAGCGCAACAGTTCCATCTCATGGATGATGGATTCCAGCTACTGCATTGTCGATCAGTTCCTAGACAGATGCTTGAACCTGCCCGAGGGCTACATGGCCATGCGAAATTTCACGAAGCTCATCTGCACGCAGCAAGATCACGTAAACTGCGAGAAGCCGTCGCCGAAACCGGAGCCGAGTGTCAGTCCACCCAGCGTGGGTCCTCACATTTACCCAAGGCAGAAGAGCTTCTTCGACCTGGAGATGAGCGAGTCAGAGCAACTGGAGCGCGAGAAGCGAATCATCGTCATTGTCTGCGTCGTAGCAGTCTTCATAGTCGTCGTGGCCATCTTAGCTTCAGGAATTCTCTACATGCGTCGTCGTGGTGTGTGCCCCAAACTGACGTCCGGACCACTGATGAATCTGGCAAGTTGGTTGTCGTCCAGCAACGGCATGACCGCCGCCACGTCCGCCAGATCGATTTCGAGATTGAGCGTTCACGAATATGCCGGCCTTCAACCGGAAACCAGAATCCTGCAGGTGGAACCTCAAGAAGTGGAAGCCATGGAGGATTATGACAATGATGGTGATATTTATCCGTACACTGAGAACAAAGCCACGCAAACATTACCAGAAGAGCTGACGGAAGAGTACCTGAGAGACCTTCGGGATCGGCTGAACGATCCCGACAATTACAGCCAGGCGAGGGACATGATCGAGCATCTGTACGATCTGATCAAGGTGGAGGAGAGCTGTAACAACAACAATGACCGACAACCAACGGGCGATCGAGAAGAGAACGCTTACGATGTGATCCTGCCAAGAATTAGGAGAACTCGCGGTGCGCCGAGACCGTCCATTAACGTCGGCACCAAAGCGCCATCCCTGGAGAAGCTGCTGCCAAGCGGAATACAGATCAGACCGCTTATTACCGAGTACGCACAGCCCCGCGACCAGCGAACCAGCGATCAGAATCACCTGTATGCCGAATTACCGGGCGATGAGACAGTACCCAGCACCAGCAGATTGTCACAGCCGATTCTGGAGAGCTTGATCGGAAGGGCGCCGCAGCCGTTGCCGCCGGATGTAGTGAACGATCATCTCGTCGGCAACGATCGTCCTCCGAGAAACTTTGGATACGGCGCAGATGATCATGGTCCACCGCAGAGTCCGAAGCTGGACCAATCTTGCAAGGCTCAATCTCACGCTAAGCCGATGAACTTCCTGAAGGCTCTAGGTGAGAGTATCCTGGGCGCGACCAATAAGAACAATAAGAGGCCAAACTCACTGTTGTGCGAGTACGCTGAACCATCCGATGCGACTGCTCATCTCTACTCAGAACTGCCGGAACCCCAACAGACATCTGCGTCCACGAGCAAGATGGCTAATAGGCCACTGCCCACGAAACCTGATCAGGATTCCGTCGCCGCGAGTGCGGCCAAGGCGTAGCGACGCCCATTATCTGTGATATAAGTGTTTTACGTGTCGTGAGCGAAGTGTCTTTTCATTTCACCGACTACATGAAGAAAGTGTTCGCGCACACGTGCACGTTGCTGTGTCGCTGAAGCGGTTGCGTAAGGCAGTTCGCGCCAGCCGAGAACGAGTCACGTGGAGTCTCCCGATTGAGAGATCGTGTCTGTGCCACAATAGCGGAGGAAATACGTCGGAAATTAGTGCAATTCACCCGTACACAAGGCTCGGAAGGCAAGGCATTTAGCCTGAAAAGCCAGGTGTACGCGTCGGAAACGAAGTGTCTTTACTTTTGAGCTGTGCGTGTATGAATAAGCTCGTGTTGGAACAATCACGCACTGCCAGTTATATTCGAATCAGTTCGTTCCCGTGAAAGGAGAGAACAAGTTGCATTTAAATCGACCAAAGCCACGCTTACGCGAAAGTACTGCGACAAGTGTGCCAAAATTAGTGCATTTCATGCGTATATTCGTGCCCATAACGCAATAAAGTTCGATAAACCTACGGTATCACGTAAGTCCGATTAGTGCGTCGTCGAGAAACATCGCGAGAAAAATCGAAGGATTTATTTATGACTGTCTGCGAAAAGATGGATGTAACATAAATTTATATATATTTGCTCTTCGTCAGGTATTATTAAATAAGTATTTTATATCTGACATGTGTGTATGAGAGAAATTAATTACCACCAAGTCCCGCTTTAGAATATCGCATTACGCTCAATAACTTTAAACTCAATCAGCCAATTATGATATATTTAAAATATCTTGATATTTCGAATTATTTAAATTTTTGTTTTATTAAATTACTTAAAAATTCTTTCACTTTGACATATTTTAATTTAATTTAATGACATATTTTAATTATTTTTTTTAAATAATTCAATAAGAAATTACGAATATACGTACATTAAAGTACATTTGCCAAACCGATCGACTTGTTTCAGGCAGCGTAAAGGATCGCACAGAAAGGCGGAATTTCTACATTTTCGCAATCAATCCGTTTGAACGGCTAATAAAATCCGCATAGGTCCAACAATCAGATCCCCTTCCGGCTGTTTTCGAACAAACATCTCTCACATTAGATAATGCACGCTGGTGTCCGAACGTATTCCAATTCACAAAGTACTTATTCGTAAGTTCACCAAGCGCATAGATTTCTCTTATCTAAATCTCTCGTGTTCGAAGTGTCTCGCGCCGTCGTTGTCTTATCTTGAAGAATTTTACGATTCGAGTAGTTCCCTCTAGACGCGGTCTCTCGATTGCCCCTCGAGAGCGCCCTCGGGTTCAGGGGTCGTCACGGATACTCGTCTTTTTTTCTCCAAACGACGCACAGTGGTGCTCCTGTCGAGGGGAGTCCACCCTGGGAGTAGTGCGGCCGCGAATCCAAACGGTTCGCCCCGCGACGTCTAACGAAAACCGAAAGATATTCTTAATCCCATTCGGGGCGCGCAGTCAGTCGGTGTATATCCACGGCGAGACCAAACTATTCCATGAAGAATGTAAAAGGAACAAATAGAGCCGGCTAGCAGCCGGGGCGGGCTGCGACGCAGCTGTTGACGTCTAAACGGCTGCTGCTCTTCGCTTCTAGGGACGGTAAAACCCAGAGAAAACTCCGCTCGGCGAGTAAGGGAGAAGCGGACAACAAAGACGCCCGACCGTAATGGAAAAAGTCCTCGCGAAGGGATGATCGTGGGCGGGATATGTCTCTGTGATGGCAATTAATTTTTCTGAATTCTTCGCGTTCTTCTCGGCAATTATTATTTCAAGTTTCAAGCGACATAGTGTACTTTTGTACATACTCAGTATAAACTTGGAAAGGAAATTTATGCTCTATAGTGATTCGCAATCAATCGTTTTCCTCAGTGCGAATTTCATCAAGACCTAATTATCGCGCTATTTAACGTCGAAAATTAAAGCGTCCCGGTAAATTAAACGTCAAGAGCGCAAATGAACGATGAGCCCAACTTTTCAATTAATTTAGAACTAAACGTCGTGATATATATTTAATTTACTAGAAATTCGCGGTATACTTTAATGTTAAAAATTATATAGAATACTGATGAATAGAATGCAAATGAAACTATATTTTTATCTGAAAGAAAATTCTGTCGTATATCCTTCATAAAGCATCAATTCATGTATGAAATTATGTTATGTATTCATAAGAAATGTATTCGTTCTTTTTTTTAAGTTCTTTGTTAATATTTCTTAAGTTTACACATGGCTCGTTGCGTATTCTATCTTTTTAAACAAAAAACTATCTTTTTAAAAAAATTTACATGTCTAAAAAATTTCATGTATTTCATACAATATCACATCGTGATTAAAAATAGAAAAAACTGCAACATTAATTGCATGAAAATAAAATAAAACGAGATATTGGGTTGGCCAAAAAGTAATTGCGTTTTTTTCCAATAGATGGACATACATGTCTTGAAATGTAACTAACTTCATTCTAAACCGCAAATTCATTATGTAGGTTAACAACTCACAGTTCAAGCTTGTTTTAGAAAAAGAAAGTACACGATTTCGTTAACAATTGTTTGTTTGCCGTCGATTTCAAAATGGAAAATCAAAAAGAACATTTTCGTCATATTTTGTTTTATTACTTCCGAAAAGGGAAAAACGCTGTGCAAGCTCATAAAAAGTTATGTCATGTATATGGCGAAGATGCTTTAAAACTGCGGCAGTGTCAAAATTCGTTTACTAAATTTCGATCTCGAGATTTTAATGTGAAAGATGCACCACGCTCAGGAAGGCCAATCGAAATTGATGATGACAAAATAAAGGCACTGATCGATTCCAATCGGCGTTTAACGACACGAGAGATTGCTGAGAATCTTAACATATCGAAATCGAGTGTTGAAAACCATTTAAAACGACTTGGATACATTAGTAAGCTCGATATTTGGGTAGCACATGAGCTCAAAGAAATTCATCTCACTAAGCGTATTGACATCTGCGATTCTCTTTTGAAACGTGAGGAAAATGATCCATTTTTGAAACGTATGATAACAGGCGACGAAAAATGGATCGTCTACAACAACGTCAAACGAAAAAGATCGTGGAGCAAGCGTGATGAACCTACTCAAAGCACTTCAAAAGCAGATATTCACCAAAGAAAGATTATGCTGTCAGTCTGGTGGGACTTTAAAGGTATTGTGTATTTTGAGCTGCTTGCAAGGAATCAAACCATTAATTCAGACGTATACTGTCGTCAACTGGATAAATTAAATGATGCCATCAAACAGAAACGTCCAGAAGTGGTGAATCGCAAAGGTGTTGTGTTTCACCATGATAACGCTAGACCACATACAAGTTTGGTCACTCGTCAAAAATTGTTGCAGCTTGGATGGGATGTGTTACTACATCCACCATATTCGCCAGACCTGGCACCATCAGATTACCATTTGTTTCGTTCTTTGCAAAACGCCTTGAATGGTAAAACCTTTACTGCTGATGAGGATATCAAATCGTTCTTGGAATTGTTTTTTGCTGAAAAAGATAAGAACTTTTTTGAGCGCGGAATCATGAAGTTGCCTGAAAAATGGTAAAAGATAATCAAACAAAATGGACAATATATTGTTTAATAAAGTTTTTGTTTCCTATGAAAAATTCGCCTTTTATTTATATAAAAAAAAACGCAATTACTTTTTGGCCAACCCAATATATGGTAACTAATAATTTATGGAAATGTTATACGCGATATATATAATTGAATAATATCTTACGTGCATAGGGGCTCGCACAACTTCCTACGTGGATGTAACTTTTTTGCAAAGTCGCATGATTTCTCGTGCGTTTTATCACACAGTACTTTGTCGACAGGTTAAAGAGCGATACCAAGGCGTGTGCTATACGAGGCAGCAGCCCGTCCGCTATCGTGCACCGATTCGTGGGATTGTTTATGGCCGGCCATTTTTCAGATAAGAGTGTCATTTTTCTCGAGACCGGCTGCTCGTCGTGGAAAGTCAAGAGAGATGGCCGAACGAGTTTTCAACTAGATGCAATTTGTTGCTTTCTCTCCTCCACCTTCGATCTCCGCTCCTGACACGATGTTCTGCCTCTAATTTATGGAGACTTATATATTATTTAATATATAGCGCTGTACATGTACACATAAATAACCGTATTCGTCCCGGAGACGACACGAATGTGCTCTGGATCTCCGAAAATACAAATAGAAGCTTTGCTTAGAAGCTTTTCTGCGAGAAGGAATATGTAACGTTATAAAATCCATTTTTAAGTACCTTTGCGTAAAATTATTACAAACCGGTTTACAATCAAAATTTCATCAAAGTGAAATATCATTTAAAGACGCTCCAACCGGCACAATTGGACAACTGCGCAAAGAATATAATGTAAGAGCATTATAGTATCATAAAACTGCTTATTTGATAATTAAAAGATAAAGAATATGTTATTCGTAATATTTTACAGTTTCAGACATGCGAACTAAACTCGCCAAGATTACAGCAATCCCCGATTTTCCGGAAAGGAGTTGAAGCCCCGCTAGACGTCCGTGAAGGGACGTTGTCCCGGAACGTTGAAAGGCGGAGCAGAGTAGGTGTTCGAGGCGGAAGTGGGTGAGATCAGGGCGCGCGGCTGTGATCCAGCGTTCTCGCACGGGAGAACATAATCCGCCAAGCTAGACCGGGCAAGCAGCAGGCAGCTCTATCAGATTTCATCAGTGAGCCAATCATCTCATCACTCGGATGGCCGTGCTAGCATTCGATTCTCCATGCTCTAACCCGTTTCTCTGGTCCCTGACCTAATCCCTTGTCGAGATACCGGGGAAAATCGATCGGGGATCGCCGGCGGCCGACACGACCGGGTTATCGAAGTACCAAAATCATGGGCCGATCTGGGGCTTACCCTAAGTCGCGGCTCTCAGATCGTAAATGGATTTTCCATCTCGCGACTCTCTCTGTGCGAGTAGAGTCGACGAGAACGGTTCGCGATATACGTGTCAAACTATTGTAATTATCGTGAAACTCTACCGCACACATTAGAAGGAATTAGAACGATATCGGCTAACACGTGAAACGGCCGAAAAGCAATCCGAACTCGTATTTGTCTCCAGCAGTGGGGTTCAACGTTAAATTTCATCCCTACGCGCGGTTGAAAAGTTACCGGCGCTATAATTAATGGATAATATTGCCGCGCGGTAACGTTATTCGTTAATTGTTCGATCCTGGGCGTTTACAAATAGGCGTCGAGGGAAAAATCATCCGTATCGATTAAAATGAATAAATACGGGCTGAACGGCGAATATATTAGCTGATGGTTTACACACGTCGCTTAAACGCACAACATACGTTTATTTAGATATTTGGCAATGTATTACGATATACATTACCAAACGCTCGTGCGAAATAATATTATTCCTATTTGATGGATCGAAACGAAACGTGTTTCGTCCATGTTTCTATTTCACCGTGAAGATATACCGGGTGGCGTGCCCTTAATATACGCCGTCTGCTTCTTACGATCCGGTGTGTCACCTGTCGCACCGATATTGCATCCGGAGATCTAATGGACCTTTAAACCGAACGTCTTTCTATATAAGCTGTGTCATCGACCTTCTCCGGGAACGAGGTATTTCTCCGAATAAGTTACTCATCGCAAAATGAAATATTTTTTCTCAGAAAGGAAAACTGAAGACACTCTGTCGCAAGTTTGCGAAAATTAATAATATCTCTGGAAGCAGAAAGAGAAAATTTCTGTTCACAGTCATTTGTCTCTCCCCCCTCCCGATATCATAGCGTACTTTCAACCTAGAAAATACAAAAGAGAATAACAGTCTCTGTTTAAAATTTACACAGCTTTATTAATTGTTTTTTTTATTAATAAATTGAAAAGTACTTTCAACTACCTTTAATAAGATGTGTCAAAAACAACATTTCTCTATGTAGAAAAATTTAAGTTCTTATTATAACTTCGATTATAAATGTTCAGAAAAATTGTGTAAAAAGAACATTATTTCATTTAATATTGTTTCTCTTTTATTTGATTTTTCGAAAAATTCGGAATATTAAATATTAAATGAGACGAGTGAGTATTTGTGCAAATCTTTATTGAATAATCGCGATGTAAGTGTATGACAGAGAGTTACCTTTTAGATATTCATGGGACGGCAAATAAATTCTTAAATATTTCAAAGTTCTGCGGAAAAACACATCGTGGACGCGTACTTATCATTCTAAGAAGCTTTTCCAGACGCTATTACGACCCGAAGCTTCGGCACGACAAGCAGGGTGCATCCGTGAAGCCGTGAGTCGTTTGCCAGTCACGTGTTGAAGCCTTGCGAGAAAAACGAAAACAGGAGAGACAAGAAACAGGATGTCGCGGTAGACGCCGCGAATGCATATATACCGCGCGGGGAAACCGCCGCCGTGATAATTATAAATATGTACCAGAAAGTGCATTCCGTTCGGAGCGCCTCGTGTTCCAGAAATAATGCGATCCACTAGCCGAGCGTAAATTCACGTCAAGATATTGCTTGAAAAACGAAAATGCTACGAGTGCAATAATAATATTGTGCTGCTTTGTGCTGCGAACTTGTGGCACACAAGCAAACGCGGGAATATACCGGTGTCTCTTTTCTGTGAAATTAATGGTATCTTGAAAATCCTTTCAAATCTGTATAAAGATATTATTCTGTATGCAGAATATAAGAAAAGAAAGATATAATTATGATTGCTCCTTTTTAGCTTTATGTACACAATGCTCAGTACATACACAATTTCCCAGATTTACACTTTGTCATCGTCATTACATGAAAAAACTTTCTTTACCTTTCTCATCTAATTAAGATACCAGAATCTCATGAAAACGCCAGATCGTACTGCCAGCCCATTAAAAGTGATGGACGGCCAAACTTTGCCGATACGAATTGCAGGTATTCCTCGATATCGATAACGCACAATGAGAGATTCCAGATAAAAGCAGTTCTTTATTGCAATTTGGTTCAAACGGCCGCGCTTTGCAGACGGCATATCGGACGAGCGGCTCGTGGCCTCGCGTTCTCTTCCCCATTGAAATCTAAATATACCCCATGATATTAATAGCGTATGGTGCGCCGGTGGCAGAGGAACCGTTTCATACGCCCATGATGCGGTTCTCCGTGCAGAAAAGAGTGCATTCTGTTGAGGCTACGTGCAAATTGACTACAACAATGCGATCTTTTGTACAGCCGCAATGTAAGCGTCAAGTGCAACGATTGTTCGAAACATAACCATAAACGAAGAGGATGCATTTCAACAAAATAAAAAAACAATTAATTTTACTTCAGCTTTCGCCAGAAAGGACTTGGTCTACATCATATTTTTTACCCATAAAAAAATAAAAATAAAAAAATATATCAAAAATATGGAGGTGTGTTTTATTTCATTTTCTGCACGTTCCCATTTGAGTGAACTTTTCTTAATTAAGATTACTTCGTTTACGCGTGACTCACAAATTAAATTTTCCTTTCATCAATGAGAGACCATGGTTCTCGTGATACACGCGTGCGATGCATTCATTTGATTTAATGCTAAATAGCGCTGCTGCCGTTGGCGTATATAGGAATCATGCCAGTTAATAACTTCGCCTGAGAAACGAGATGCGCCGCGTAGAGGTCAATAACACGTTTCTTCTCATGATATCGATAACGCGTGAGCTATGAGCGCCTATATGTTGCACTGATTGATTGTCCGGTGATCTGGAAGAATTATCGACCGCTCGGTTCAGTCTAGAAGAGTTATCGTGCCACTCGATTTCCACTGGAAACACTGTGACCATCGCAACCGCCGTCCCCCCGTGCCTCCCTCAATTATTCATCTCCTCTACTGATTTGATCATCGATTATGTCGCGAAAAATATGTCAGTGATTAGTGCAACACGGCTGCGGGCTTCGCAATGAGAAGAGGAATTCCAGGAAGAAAGGGTGAACGAGAAAGAGAGGGATGTAACTCCTTATAATAATAACGGGCGCGCCGATCAGACTGTAGGAGGAGCGCGATGAGATCATCGGGGCGGAAGTGATGTTTGAATGGAGTTGAGAACTTAATTCGTCTCGCTTTCGACATTCTTTATCTATCCCTCTCTTTTTCGCCTACCGACACCGCCGTCACCGCCGTCGCCACCACCACCATCGCCGCCGCCCTCGTCGATCATAATGCCCCGTCGCGACGTGAGAACTCATTACAGGCGGACAAAGTGGCAATTTCGTCGGATTAAACGCCACGAGAAGCGGCGCACCCGCTCGCGGAAGGACGCGATTAAAAGTGGGATGCATTACGATGAGCGACGATTATCAAATATTCCGCGGAGACGTCTCATCGCCGATGAGCGTTCTCGAACATAATCTCCTTTCCGCGAACGCGGAAACCCGGTTAAACCGTGAAAATCTCCGCGACAAAATGGGAGAACTTTATGCGACTCTCCTCATTCATTCAACGGGAGAAGAAAAATCCCGGCAAAATGAAATAAACATCTCGTTGTCGCATGCAGTTGCGCGCGGAACCGTTTCCGCGGATGAGATGCGAATAATTTAAATAATTCTGCGCGATTCTGCGGTGAAGATCATTTTCTCTTTTCTTTCGCGATGCCAAGATTATGCCACTCGGATTTATTTTAATAATTCGCACGTCATTCGCGTCCAAAAAGTATCAAAACTAAATTCCACAAGTCGTGCAAAGTCGGAACTTGAAGAGAAAATGTTCTCAAAAATTGTGCGGCGACCGCGCCTCGGCTGACGTTACTGAGGATGATTCAAAGATGTATCACCGATGGAGAGAGAGTCGGCGAGTATCAGGCGAGCTCTCTTCCGAGTCGAGGAAAGTTCATGTTGGAAGGTTGATGCTTCCCGTCCCAGATGGCTGCACGCTGCACCAACGGAGGTTTACACGAGGCTGGCGATGCATCATGTCGTATGTACGCCGAGCATTCGAGGCCAAAGGGTCACTAGGTCATCCGATAAACTCGCGCGGCAGGTCCTCATAAAGAATTTGCGCGCGACCGCTGAAGAATTCGAGTCAACTGCGGTAGTAACACCGGTAAATGCAACGTAAATGCACTTTGTACACGTGCGCTTTCACGTGTCACACGTGTCGACCCTTTCGGCGATGTTTCGCCTGTTTTACACCTGTTTTACACGGAAACGCGGAGCGAGGTCCGCTTCGCGATTAATTAGCGAATAAGTTCGTTAACTGATCGATTGTTGCGAGAGCTGCGAACCGATTAATCGGTAATTAACGAGCAATAGACTGGCGAAATTGGTTGCCCTAATTAAAACGTCCAATAGAATTAGATAAAAACGAAATCTATAATACATCCTATATGTTAGTCTACATCTTACATGTAAAGAAAATCTATATTATTCTATAAATCTATATTAATCTATAATTGGACGAATTTTTGTTTCACAAATATTGGACTCTCGACTTGTTCAATGAATCTTTCATCGTTTCTTACTCGAGTTTTATCACTCGAATTTTCGACAGAGAACGCGCGCGCGTGAACGAAATTGTTGTAATATTTAATTTGAACAATGCACTTGCCTCGTCGCGCAAATCGTCCGGATTGATGTTGAAATTGAAGTTTGGTTGTTGAAATGCCTCTCTCCCTCTCACTCTGTATTCTAACGCCCAAGGCGGATCGATTTTGATGTCATTCCCCTCTCTTGCGAGTTTAAAAAAGCGAATAATAAAATCGGAATGAAATTTTTGGTGCGCGGACACGCTGAAATAGATCGGACGCTCTGTGTCTGGTTACACGTACGGAAAATTGGATGAGACGCAATTTTCTGCCCATCGTACCAAATCTGTTTCCCAAGTTTCCAGTGTGCGCGCGATATAGAAATCCCAGTTTAATGAAACGTATAGGAGAAAGAGAGCGCAGTTTGTTCAGTATAATGCCAGGGTTCATCGTTTAGATTTTATGCATTTTAAGAGAGGTCCCATGTGGCCGTTTGCTTTTTTACGCCGAGAGAGAGAAAGGTGTTAAAGAACGAAAATTAGTTCATAGCTCGTTGTATCGACGCCGCTTGCACAAATCCATCTATAATAGAATAAAGCAAGAATGAACAAGCTAGACGGTACCTCTGCTAAATGTCTTTGCTAAAACTGTACGTGATATTCGGAGCAAAACGACCGGATGATTCGTGTGAGAATTGCCGTGTGAAGAATCGTCCCCTTGTCTACGATTTTGCGGCCGCGTATACGCCCAATGTACGCCGGAGAATCGCACGATTCATTATTCACAGCTTTAGCCTTCCGTTTCGTCGGTGTTCCTAATGAAAGGTAAACACAATCAATCCCAACGTGGACGAAAGAGAGAATATTATATCGGATGGTCGTGTAATTTCGTAGCCGCGAGCGGTGCTCGGGCCCGCGCGCACCCCAAAGCGCTACTGTTTTCGTTTCATTATACCATGCTTCACCGGGTTATCATCGTACTAATTATCCGTTCAAAGGGACGCACGGGACCCCCATCGAATCCCCATCGTATAATTGGCCGAGAATCTTTTATCAAGTTGTCTCGATTTTTCCAAAAGGATCAAAAGCTTTTGGCTCACCCATAAGCCCCTAGAAATTGCGCCGTTGTGGATCATTCTTCCGTGATATTTTGCGTCGAGAATTGCATTTTGTCACTTTCCTTTTTTTGTAACGTCAGTCTGTTAGATAAGTGTTCCTGCTTATCGATTTCCGCGCAATTTTAGACGCGAAACGTTGTTGTAACCGCGCGGTGGCCGTAACACGTGTACCCGACAGACGATGTTATCTCTAAACAAACGGACATATTTATAACGAGGATAACGCGGGCCGCATTTATCGTCACGGTGCGCAGACCATTTATTACAAATGAAATACAATAGAATTCTGCAGAAGTACGGCGGTAACGAGTATGATACAAATTTAATGCTGCGCGCTGCGTTCGCGCTACCTGACGGACATTGAATTCTGTAAATTCATTCTGCGCCGGATGTTTGGATATAATATTAATCTTCGAATGACGAGCGCGTAAAATGCATTCGTCGGTTCATCGTTCGATATCTGTTACGCAATCAAAAGAACAACATATCACGATATAATCGCGGCCAGCATTTCGAACGCGCGTTTCGGTCACACATGGTATTAGCTTGCATTACCGTAATATTCCCCATAAACCGGCGGGGCCGTCGACCAAAAAATCATTCATTATTAACGTCATAATAATTAAACCAGTAACATAATGTAACATCATAAATAATACAACGTTCCCGCGCGCCGCAAAGTAAAATTCTAAAATCGCAAACGTTTGCGCGTTTACGGAAAATATCGCCACATAATATGTGCAACAATCATAAAATTAATGTTATTCAACATCGACGTGACGCTAGTGCAATCGTTAACTTGCATATAGCCCGTACATCACGTCGTGGCAATAATAACGTTTGGCAATCGCGAACATTTTTCGAATAAAAATTCACCCACATTCTTTATTTTCGTCATTAATTGTCGATTTGTTCGTACATTCGTTCGTTCGTTCGTTCATTCGTTCATTCGTTCGTTCGTTCGTTCGTTCGACCGTTCGTTCGCTCGTTCGTTCGCGCACAGTTTTTTATTAACGTACAATCACATGTCTATGGCAGGTGGAAAAAAATGTGGACAGAAAAATATAGCAAAGAGGGAGGTCGCGCTGCAAACTATTAACCCCTATCGAGCTATCGAGCCGAATTCGATGGCTTCCCTCGCGTATCAGTTAAAGAGAATAATGTCAACAGCAACGAGAGCAACGATAACGTGACGATTGCTCCGTCGTTGAATGCGACTCGCTTAAGCGAATCGCGCAAACGCGTGTCTGAAAACACGGGTCACAGAAGCATGCACCGCTGGAAGAGAGAAAAAAGGGAGATGAATACCCGATAAAAATGCGATCTCGTTACCCTGGAGAATATGAAAGGCCGCGTGCATGCCGAATGCCGCCGCCTATATCGGCCCTTTTCAGCGTTGAATTTCGGTACTAGATTATTAACGACGATAACGGCCTATTTTTTCGTTGCGCTTGCAGCATTCAATAGCTGCCACTCCTCGCCGGAATTATTTATGCGACGTATCGATGCTCACGGTGTATTAAAAACATCGACAAGGCAATTACGGTGAATTCAACGTAACCCGTTTACGCCGAGCAGTCGTATATCACTGGCGGTTCCGTGTAACGAAGAAATTATTCGAAGAAAACTGTAATTTACACTTTGCTCTCCTTGTATCGTCTTCATAATTTGCCGGTATCTCGCCTTGCTCCGGCTGGTTTTTTTTCCATTTCGCCTTCGAAGTTCACCCTTCGCGAGGGAAGCTTCTCGCGCGAAGCGCGAAGAAAAACCATATTAATTACTGCTCTAATTACTCGCGTCGAGCCGCGGATGTTTTACGGGCTTTCGCGAGGCGAGCGTTTAAATCGAATAAACTGCAGCACGCTCGAGGCCGATAATTCTCTGCGTAAGTATATTAGCCGTAGGTAGCAAACGAGAATTCGGTTTCCTCCCTTGCACCCTTCCGCTCCCTATCCTATGTCGCCCCCCGCGTTGCTGGCGCCTGATAAATCGGTATACGTGAAAGTTACCGATTAATTTTCTAATTAGTCTCGCGGTGTGTGTACGATGCGCAGCGATCGATACGCGTACATCGCCCTTTGTCCGCGGCGCTTAATTACAAATAGTCGCTTAAAACACGCACACGGATTCGCCGTTACGCGGAATACCATTGGTACACTCGGCTTCTTAAGTTAAATTACCGGCGTTGTTTAACGAGCGCCATTCGTTCGGTCTGAAATCTTGTTAAAATTAACGAACGTTCTTTGGCGGAGTCGATGCTTTGAAAATGGACGACCGATGGCACGCTGAGGGTGTTTCCCCTTTTTTAACTTTCGATCCTTTCTCCCTTTCTCGCCTCTCTTTGTCACTCTTCCAATAGTCTTGTTAGTTACGAGTTTAAAGACGAAATAAAAATACGAAATAACCGCGGTGTGGAGGCGCGCGCGCGCGCGCGTTGGAAGGTTTATCGATGATAGAATTCCGTTGTTTTAACAAGCTAATTTCGTTTCGGCCTTAACAAAGTCAACTTAATGGGAAATTTCCTTTTTCACCCGCGAACGATTGCTCCATCTTTGCAATGTCTTGATGAACAAGTGCAACGGATTGCCGATTATAAAAAGAACATGTTATTTTCGTTATCGCCTCTTTTTTACGATGCTAATTAATTATTTTAATGTTATCGTATCGCAGTCGTTATCGTATGTTATTTTATTCTATCATGTTTTTAACACGACTGAAAGTATTTTGAAATTTTCATGTTCTTTGTTCTCAATTTATCTGCTCAGATTTATCTATCAAATGGACTGATTTATTTCGAATTAATATCCATGTTTTTGAATCTAAGTAACTTGACCCATCGACCAATTGTGATTTTATATATAGAAATAATCATATCTGAAATAATTAATTCTGTGTATATGTCAAGTGTGACTTTTTATAATACATTATAATACATATCTCTTATTTTTAACTGTCGAAACAATCGACATTACAATAAGTGCAGATAAAAAATAGTACGAAAATAATATCGAAATAGCTTTGAATTCCTCACATTACGTTATGGATAGGCATTAGTTTCATTAATCCTTCATTGCGCACTGATATGTCACATCTCGTACTTATTAACGCATTATCAGAATTATTATAATCAATTATTATTATAACACGTATATGGACCACTATTGGGATATCGATTATCTATTGAAATGCATTTCACATGATTTATTCGTTTGCAACATAGATCAAAATAATCAATGAGAGATAGGAATTATAAATCATGACTTATTATGCGAAAACGAATGATAATTAGCTTCTTTAACAAAAGCTTTTGGATACGAATACATTTTCTTATTGAAATTATCGTTTTTCTGTTATGAAATCTTCTCATATCTTTTGAAAAAAGGTTCAATATAAATAATAGCTCCAGCTATTTTAATATACTACTTCTTTTATACATAAATTACAAAATATAAAAAGAATAACTAACATTTCTTAACAATTAATTAAATATCGTATTTCCTAAAATACCCAAAATTTCAATAATTTACATCGCTATTTTATCCAGTAATTTAATTTTTGACGTACATAATTGTTCGAATGTCGTGCGAATACACGACAGATGTAATAAATTTCGCAAAGCAGTCGTGTCAGATTTAGAAAAATACTATCGCCAATAGTTGCGATCCATACTATTCTCAGCGCATCAACAATATTGAATTGAGATTGTTTATGTGGTAGTCTGATCTTTGCAGTCTCGATAACCAGGGTATTCGCAAGTTTCGAATTGCAATTTTAACGTGACATGCATTATAGATACAGATCCGTGCAAGCCATTGAGTTATCGAATTTTATGTTACGCTAGTCATTGTGTATATGACAAATGATTTCCCGTGATAAGGACTCTTTCGCGCACGCTGTATAATTTATTTCTCGTCGGTTGACCGAATAATTGCAGGTCGTCCGAACGCGTAGCGAAGTTTCTGTCGAGAGTAATCGGCGTGTTATTTGCGTTTTACTATTTGTCCAGTAATTGCAGTATCAGTTGTGATATACACGCACGAATAATAAATTATTAACCGAATGTACATGCGGCGCACGCGCTCGTTTCTCCACGACGGATCTATTAATCATCATTTTGTTATAATGCCGAGCCCCGGAATAAATAGTGCTGCGCGTACGTTAATTATTAAATGAAAAATTGCGCGATAAGCGGCAATCATGCAAATCAAGCAATACCGTTCGATCGTGCGCCACAAACTTGAACGTGCGATACATAATACGACGCAGATTATTCCTTACTCTTATGCGATTTTCGTGCGGCGCTGCTATTTTCCTAAGTACACGTTGATGGCAAGTGATCATCATAGAGACGAGAGACATTTGTGTGGCGACCATCGTGAGGCGGCTCGATCCTAAGTGCCATTCGACCGTATCCCGCCCCCCGACTCTTATCTCGTTCGCTAACTCGAAAAGTTAACAACCACCGGGACACGTAGAAACGTTTCGTCGCTTCCCGAAATATACTCCCTCGCCACCCTAATGCACTCCCGTGGACGATAATGACGGGGACAATCTACGGAGGACGGCTCTCTCCGCGAAGTTTGCAGATAACGCAGCAAACCGAGCGGGACCGAATGCAGCTCTCCTTTAAACGCGACTTTTTCTGCGAGCCAACTCGTCGCTCGTTCGCTATTATGCCTTTGCGTCTTTGAAGTCGGAAGCCGTTGACGATAATTTAAAGCGCAAAGCTTTGCCCATTACGAGCGATGAAACATGTACACATTTGCGTCTCATTGAAGCAACCCGAGGAAACTTCAAACGCTGCAAATGCGCACGGTTAACTGTGAGTCGCGCTGCAATTTCATATAAATCGATCGTTCTTTCTGACGATAATTCCGTCGGAAATACCGTTTGTTCGCGCCGAGGAATCCGGATGAACAAAGCTGAATGAACATCCTTGACGTGCAGCGTTAGTTCGTTTCTCCCGAGCTCGGCAATTGCGTGTCAAGTTCGAAGCGCTAAAGAGACATACGTAACGTGCAAGGCGCACTGCATGCTCGCTCATTAAAATTTACTTGCAAGAACGCCGACTTCAAAGCCGTAGCAGACGTTTGAAGACGAACATACCGCGACGAAAAAGTAAACGCTCGTTTCCTTTCCCTCGGCGAAAACATTTATTTCTCTTTTTATTTCGTTACTTTTTTCAACGGAATAATCTTTCAGTATAAGTAAAGAAGATGGTAAAGTGACTGGATGAATGAACCATTAATGCAACCGAGAGAGAAATTAATTGCTGGAAGTTAAATCATCACGCGAGCCTTCTCTCTATGTCTTCTCTCTCTCTTTCTCTCTTCTCCTCCCTCTTTCTCTGTCAATTTTTCCTCGTGTCCTGTTCCGGAGTATAAGATACTCTCGATAGAACCCGCGAATTTGGCGGAAGCCAAGGCGCGTTCTTAGACGTTCCCGGAGAAGTTTCGATCGAACTTCTCCGCGTCTCGTCTCGTTGAAGCGTCAAACTTGTCGCGCAGACACTCACCGAGTCTTTCCCAGCGAGAGCGACAGCAAGGCGAACTCATGCGTAGTCAAGTGCCAATCAGTATTACCCAAGGAATACACGACGTGCGTATTTCAGGCCGCCAACGACGTTTCTTCGATCAGAACTTTGGCATAGTCAAATATTTTCGAAGCTTAATAAGTGACTTTTCCGCCGCGAAATTCATTAATTATCATGGAACGGAACGCACGAGTTGTGTCATTTTTATCGAAAAATATCTCTAAGCCATTTTTACGTTTATCGACCCCTGTGTCAGTAGAGATTTGATTGTCCGTCGTTAAAAATACGCGGCGTGATTGCGGAGATATCTGATATTGAAATCCCGCTAACAAAAAAAACTCGACTAGACCAGTATATCGAGTGATGAGAATTACTACGTGACAATCTGCAAACTGGTGCAAGCCGATGCGCTGATTCGCAGACTGGTCCACGAGCGACGCGAACCGCAAATCAGATCGCACGAACATATCTCGCAGGAAGTATGTCCCGGAATAGCCAAAGTTCGGGCGACAGCAACGTCTGTCGACAACGTTACGGCGAGACAATTCGCGGCTTCCGCCAGATTCCGCATACCGCAAAATCCGAAAGTTATGTAGCGAGAGGCTGTAACGACGGAGGTCCCACTGCGCGGTGGAAAATCACCACCAGCGACACGATGGGTGGTTTTCCAGCGGAGATGGCGAGACGTGGCGAGAGAGCTTTTCCGACCAAAGGCTCCGAGACCATGTACATCGCGCATTATATTTTGCGTGGACGTGCTTGACCCAACGCGCGGTTAATCTCTTTAGCGTTCTGATTTACGTGAACGCGTGTTTACATGTCGCGCCATGGGCTGCGCGTAATTCTGATTGCGTATCGCGCGGCTAATTAAACGTGCGGTCTTTACCGTACGGAACTTACCTGGCGCACCCCGCCGCATAAAATATCTTTATCTTTATCATGACACATGAACACGAGCGAGAAATGCGTTGCAACGTGTAGGGCGACCGGGCCGCCGAGAGAATTCATTCAACGTATGCCAACGTATACCAACGTATGCTTCTGCCATTACAAGTTCTTACCCTTCTTCGCTTCTAACGCCGACTATAGTCATTCGTAAAATAATCGTATGAGTAATAACGTCGGCTATAGTCGTCATTTATGAAAGTTTTACAAAGAATCAGTAGAGAACTTAAATCTAGATCTATAAAGAGTGATAAAAGGATTTGATTAAACAAGCCTAATTCCGTGATGTTAGGTTTAGACAGTACCAGAAGCATTGATGTAGATCAAGCAAATCAGAAAAAGAAATGCTTGCTTTTCCAATCGCGTGTGATGGGATCGCGTCTCGGGTCCCTTCTAAAGACCCAATTCCACGATAAGGGAAGTCAGTCTTCTGTCGCGGCTCTTCGAGCGAACGAGCGCGCGCATCCACTGGGTCGAATATTCGCTCTAAATCCACGTCGCGGCATCGATTCCTGTTCCACGGTTAACGAATACGTTCCGGTGACGTTGACGGAGCGGAAAAGGACGAGAGATCGTCCTGGGAGGCGAAAGCAACGCTAGGCGAAGGAAGGAACGCCAGGTAAAACACCAGATTTTCGAGCGAACGTAAACACGCGTTCTGCATTCCTAGTTTGATACTCGTATTTACGCTCGACTTCGCAAACCGTTGGCAAACCTTTGGCAAACCGTAAGCCAAGTTGTCTTGTAAGAAATGAATTTGAAGCATTCCTCATCAAATATGCAGCGGAAAAAAATATCGAGGAGAATGTGCGTCTGCTATTTCTTGCATATAATTATTATCGGTGGTTTAACGAATTCACAGGATAAATTTATAAATGTGGAGCAGTACAAAGCGGCGCGGATAATTCGAGCATCGACCCGAGCATCCGCGCGTACGCATGATTAAATAAATTATTAACAGCATATTAATTTCATCGCCACGTCATCACAATCGATGCCGCGGAATCTCGCGGCAAATGCCTGACATTTTTTTATCCCGAAAACTCAGCCGGGTGGTGTGAAATAACGTTATTAAAATTTATTTTGGCAGAGATCCACAACAGTTGCAATCTCATGATGATTGCAACGCGCGCGGTAAACGCTCGGAAAAAACGATGAAGCGCGCAATTCCGAACTTTCAAAGCGACAGTTAGGATGCAGCGATCCAATAGCGTATCCGTGGCCAATTTCGTTTTTTTTTTATTATCGGTGATGTCGGCAATTTTATTGGGGGCGGTTATTAAAGGGGTTAAAACTGAACGCCGAGGCTTACAAACCCTTTTTATATGGGGGAGCCTTTATTCGCGCGTATTCTCGTCCGCGTTTTATCACTTTGCTCTTACGAGAGTGAAAACGATATAAACGAACACGCGATCGTCGACGCTTCTACCGCATGTCGAAACTTCACGGAACAGGGAAGCTATGCAAGGCCTGATAAATCGATCCGATACACAGCCATCGTTTCTACGCTACTGACCCGGGGCCAACTCCGGTTTCAGAGTTATCTGCAAAGTTATTTCAGTTAAGCATTCCAGTTAACTCGGGCAAACTTCTAAAAGCATCCTGCGTTACCGGCGAGGCAACGGCAAATAAAGTAAACGGAAGCACAAGACGTTAATCCATTACAAGCGAGCTTCTCTTGCAAACCGGTCGTCTGGTCGCACGAGAAGAGAAAATAAAAAAAGACGATAGCAACACTCGTCGGTTTTAAGTTCTCATCCGAGCAAACTCGCGCCGATAGAAAAATACAGCTTTTAACCTGGATACTAGTTTTAACCACATAAATCTTCTATCTATCTTTACCTATCTAAATTACTTACAAAGAACGCAGAAGTAAGTTTGGACTTTCATTAAAAACTCAATCAAAAATAAATGTGGCCTGATTTATCAAATAAAATGACTAAATTTACCGTCTTTCTTTATTCAACACTGAGACGAATAATGTATAATAAATGTGTTTACCAACTCATCATTTGTTACGTAAAGAGGGAAACGTACAAGGAAGTAACCTGCTATTAAAGAAGAAATATCTTCTGTGTAAAATGGTCGCGTGATATCGCAAGGCAAAGATCCTCATCGGAGATCCACAGTAGCCACGCCTTGATTCGTGTTCCGTTACGAGGCGAAGGTGGTTATCCTTTTCGCAGATTGATCACAGACAGTCGTCTCCAACGCAGAGGAAGATGAAGCGACGTAACAAAACGGGCAAGTTTCGTCATCATCTCATCTGCTCCGTTTTCTGTTCTCTGCCGAATAAACTTGTCTCTTCATGAATCAATCTTTATCTTTCCTATCACTTCCCACGTTCAATATCGGCTTAATATCGACATTAACGCGCTAACATTTAATTATCAATTAAATATAATTGATTAAATGTTAGGGCGATAATTAAATATAATTTAATCAAATTCCTCTATGATATCCAACAAGTTTATCTTTCCATTGCAGCGATTAATTATACAGTTCAACTGTTTCACGCTCGCGTGAAGAATGAAAAGAATGGATATATCGCGTGTGGCGAAACATCCTTGTAACACACAGATGACGTTAACACGCAATTACACAATATCATCCCATCAGATTGTGCATTCATGATTAAGACTGCGATTTAGAGATCAAAATTTGACAAAAAAATTCTTTTGCCTGCTACGCTTTGTTCGATGAAATCTCCAAATCGCAGTCTCGATATCCAATGATCTGATATGAGCTTTACATGCAGTTATAACGGTCGCCTTGCGATTCTCGTTCTTTATGCGGACTTGAAACTTCGTGACCGCTCGATCGCGGACGATGCTCTAATCGAGAATCCGCTTTTATCAGCAGATCCGATAACATCCTCCATCTGCAGTATGGCGAAGCGCAGTATTGCTCAAGACGAGCCTTCGATACAAAGAGCCTCGGTTTACTGCGCGCCGTAAGTTTTACCGTCATATCGCTCGGGCGCGCGTGCACGTAAATTCGCGATAACGCAGATCATAACTCTGTCGCATACTGTCACCCAACAAAAGGTGCATTTATAGCAACCCCGAGAAGAGAAGCTGCTGCGTGCACACGCGAGAGACGCGAGCGTAATCGCGGGTGCCCAGAGGTGTTTCAGCGCGGTATCAATCATATGTTCCCCCCACACTTCCTCCCTGCGTTAGAACATTCATTGATGTGATTTCCTGCAGTTGCCATATCGATAACCCGCTCGACCGACCCACCGATTGATTCTTGTTATTCCTTGATTGCATTACGGTGGTGAGAATCAATCTTATGTAGCAACAATTGGTCTCCTCTTCCGATATGGTGACTGATCGACCATGCAACTCATGCATCGCACGCCGACAATTTGATAATATTTGATAAAACGCATTACTTAAATCGCGAATTTGAGTTTCTTCTGTATAAATATATTTTTTTCATGAAGCGGACAGCTGCAAGGAATTTAATATCATGCTTCAACCGAGTCCAAGAATTCGTAGGTTTAGGTAGTGAAAAACAGAGATATATTTCAGAGGAAACACTGCCAGGTTGAGTATTAAGACGAGACTTATGTAAGGACATAAGTACGGCTGTGCTTGGCAGGAAGGATGATTCTCCTCGTAAGAACTAAACGGAGGATTATCTTTATCCTCCGGAATAAAATGCATCTGACGGAACTCGCTCGCTTGCTCCGAGATGTAAATAACGTCGCATCGATAAATCAATTACGTTTATTATCCATAATTAGTTTACGGACAGAAAGGAAAGAGGAAACGGCGCGTCACCACCACCTCCGCCGTGTCGCGGAGTCTGCTTTTATTAAATTAAATGTCTCCTAACGAAATCGGTACCAATCGCGCCTATTATACCGGAAACTCCTTGACGCAAAGTAACTTCCACGAGATTACTTCGCCTACTTTGTCGTCGTCTATCGGAAACTGCTGAGAGATTTTCTCCTACAACGGAGAACGTGACCCGGTCTCTTCTTTAAATTTTTTCTTTCTCCTCGCCGGATGAAAGAAAGAGTCTTTCCTTTCGCGAGAGAGAAGTCCCCTAGTTACGCGAGAATACTCCCGAGACTTTAATGAATTCCGATGGGAGGACCAAACGATGGGGGTGGGTCGGCGCTAAGAGTAGACAGAGACAGGGGGATGAGAGAAAGGATAAAAATGGTAATTACAATATAAAGGGGTCTTCGGGATAAGAATACTCGGTAAGAACGAATGGCATAAAAAGAAAGAGAAGCAGAGTGAGACAGTCGAGGCGAGAACCGACAGGTTGGATGACGACAGAGGGTGGAAGTAAGAGAGATGCGGATAGAACCGCAAAGTTATGAGCTACTCGCAGACATCTAGAAAGAGGTCGCGCGGAAGAAACGCCTGGGAAGAAGTTAAGAGCGTGAGGAAGAGCAACAAGGACGATTGTCGCATCGTCAAGTTTAAAACTCATCCCCGGTAACTTGATAGTTTATTAAAGATTAACCATTAACCGTAATACATTTTCATCTACCCTGTGCATTACCTCCGTCTTTCGAAATCGTCCCAGATCACGTTCGACTTCAGTTCCACAGGATCGTTGAATTTTCTGTTACCATCTCGGTCGCTACAACGCGCGCGGAAGAACTTCTCGCTGAATATTAAACCTGAGTTCAACCGACGCAAAAACAATGCCTGATGTATCGTACGCGACGTTAATGCCGATGAAATTTCTTCAGGGAAACTCGTGTCCCGAATTCAAAAAGTGCAACAAGAATTTAAAGATCTTTTTCATATATAGCTATTGCGAAACTTGCTTAAAGTACGAAAGTAAGAAAGTTTAAAACACAAAGTTTTAATTAAACTTTAATTAAATTTTTTAACACAAAGTTATAGTATCTTCTTAAGCAATGATAATCTGTCGTTGTTTGCAAAGTGAGAGAAATTAAATTTCTAATAGTGTCGTGCGTAAAAAAGGAAGACAATCCACGCTCACCTCGAGTGCCATTTCGAAACCTCTTCTCAGATATTAAATAACGCTAACTTCTCGAGATCGAATACCGTCATCTACTTTCCGTCCAAATCTGTGTCTAAAAGGAACAAGGACTTAACGGGGAGGCGATGGATCTACGTACCCTTTAAGGCTATTACCGGAGATCATCCCCAGTTTTCAGGAGTACGGGCGGAGAGTACCTGCCGAGTATCAGGATAAACAAGGTGGGTTGCGCTCGAAAGTTAATCTAATCCTACGTAATAAGGCTGTAAACGAAGAGACGGGGAGAGAACGGAGCGAGTAGCCGCCGAAAAGGGGTGAACGACGAAGAGGACGAGACAGGGAGAATAGTGGAGAGACGAGAGGAAGTGAACCGGGACGAAAAGGGAAAGCGAGCGGAAGACGTCGTAGGAAGCGGATACGCGTCGGGGCGAAGAATGATTAAGATGCATCGGTTTATAATGATACGGCGACGCCGCAAGAACGACGTCGTTCCCTCTCCGCGGGGCTTTCAAGCGCGCGACGCGGAACTTAATTACCGCTTAATGAAACTCCTGGGTGAAATGAAATCCTTATCGGTTCGTGCGCGCGCGACGTCCTCGCGACGCTGCAAGAACATCCGCGAAGGGCGAAGTAGACGACTGCGCGCTAGCTGGATCAAAATGGAAGAAGTATGAGGAATTGTATAAAATTATATATAATGACATTTATCAAATCAAATTTATGGTACAAATCAAACAATCGTAATACATAACTTTGCAACGATTCACTTTTATAGTGGTTAATATATTCACCATCACAATGATCGCTAGTCACCGATATGCAATAAATGTATCAAACATGTAAATGATATTATAACACGCAGTTCTTTATATTTACATAAATGATATTATAACACGCAGTTCTTTATATTTGCAAGAACGATAATGATTATTTAACAGACGATTCATAAATAATGTAATATATCTATTTATTAAAATTACGGAAATAATTATATATGAACATATTGCGATAAATTTTAATAATTCAGCTGGAGTGAACGGAGAAACAGTTAAATTATGATTGTGAATGTGTTAGAAGCTAGTGGAATATATATTTGATGTTAGATGCTTCGCGATAAATTATATTATTTAATTATAAATTATATCAAAATATATAAGAATTCTTAAATTTTATTTGAGTAACGTTGCACATTAATATGTAAACTGCGAGCAATAGCATTCGAGGATCATTGCAATTCATAGTGCCGCTACCATTGTACGAGACAACGTTTTAAACACAAAGCGACTGTCGCAAATTATTCCGAGTGCTGCAGCAAGTAATTGCCTATTTACGCCAGCAGACGGTATTAGCATCTCGGACGTGTTTATCGTGGGATTACCAATTTTATTGTTCGCGTCTTCGCCGACATAAATGTATCGCGAGTGGGTTCTTTTCGTTACGAAAGAAAATGCTCTTTCCCGGTTTTACGCGCCCGGCCGATCACTTTAGTCGCTGTTGGCGCAATCTTTTTCGCTCTTCCCTCTGCCAGAAAAGATCGCTCCTGCATTTTGACTATCCTTCCTTTATTCTCATTTCCAATAATAGAAGCGGGAAAACATCGGGAAAGAGGCGTTGCCACAGCTTTCCTGAGAGAGAAAATTCCGATCTCTACCCTCTCTGCGTATCTACACATTACATTGTGTTCCATCAAATATGTGACCGGTCGTACAGACTCACGTGGGAGTCTACGTAGGCGCTCGCACGAAGGGTGAATAAAAGATATGGTGAAAAGGTATCCGTAATATCGTACGTTATCCATCCGGCAGTATATCTTGTTAAGTTGTCAGGGGAAAATACATAGGCAAAACACCTATCCTTCAACCCGCATCACTCTGCGATGCTTACTGTCAAGACATCAAGAAAAAACATTCTGACAGTATTACTGATGAAGAATAATAAGTGACATTAGATAAACACTGCCATTGCGCACTATCGCGAATGTGTTGTTGTGGAATTTCTCTCTACGCATAGAACGCAAAGATCATCTAAGGATCATCTCGGATAGCTTTCAACGTTAGCGAGGCAACCACACCGAGGTGGTACGGGGCCGGATATTCAAGCAGAAGTAAACTATTGTTCGTGTTATTCAATTGTTGAATGGAAAGCGACAGAGCAAGCGAACGAGCAAAGAGCAGGCGAGACGACCAAGCTAGACGAGAAATGCAGCCCCTAACAGAGAGGAAACTCTAGATCTCTTGAGGGAATCCCCGAGTGCACTAATTGCATAATGCGGGACAGGGAAAGAGGGAGTCGATGCAGCATACTGATAAAGGTTTCTTCGTGGCCGTAGCGCGTAATATCGAACGACGAAAAGATCAAATTACATTCTGATCGATTTGTCTTTAACGAGTTTCCGTTAATTTATAACTTGAGAAAGTCAACCAATTTTTGCGATAACTGGCAATAATACTTTCGTGAAAAAATCACGTCGTTTTAATATGCTCTAAGAATATATATCTTATACTTGATCTCGTCAAGAGACGTTTATTTTGGAAGAATGTTCTATAAAGTTGGAAATTTTAATATCGAACGTTTTATATGCAACGATTCCGTTGGTTCCGAGCCAGTCTTATGCTAATCACATGGTAATTTCATGATATTCCAATAGTGTTGGTCTAGGTCGAATAAACGTGCATGGCTTAATGCAAAAATCTGATGACCTCGTTACGATTACGCTTGCGCATATGGATGGCCGCGTGCTATAGTCGTTAAACCAGATTGACTAGCAAATCGATGACAACGCCGGCGGGAATACATTGGCGTTAATTAAGTGGACACTTGTTGATTGGCGTGGCACGAAATCCAATAACCGGACGGCTTTCGAAAGACTGGTATTCGCAAGAGCATCGTCCGAAATTTACATTGCGTCGTATTAAATCGCTGGTAGAACTACGAAATCCCTGATAAAAATGAGAAGGCGAATGCATCTTCAGTTTTTCGGTACTCGGTATATAATCTAACAAGGAGACATACTAATCTGATATGCCCTCAAATGCCAAACGAGAGGAGAATGATGCAATTTGTGTATTGCATTGTTATCGTTGAGCAATCTCAACTATTCACTGCACAGAGATTGAATTTAATGAAGATGATCGGACGCAACCGATTTGCATTCGCGCGAATGTTCTGCAATCTCATAGAAGGCCAGCTCGCAACCGGCGAACGAATAATGCCAATGACGGCTCAACTCGTGGAATTTTAGGCATTCTAATCGGGAAATTCCCCATATACTTTGGCCATGCGCGAGCGGAATGCAGAGATATATCGACCGTGCCCACTACTAATCGGATATCGAAGCCGCTGTGCATGGATATGCGCGTGATTCCGACACGCCATATAAAGGAGAAGCGCACCTTTCGCGCGACGGTTGTGGCAGCCATAAACCGGCAGCTATGAAAGTGAAGGTAAATCTCGGTTTGCTTCAAATTGCCCGGCACGACGAATAAATACATTCATGGATAAATTTGTTCCTTCATTCCGTCCTTGGAAATATTGTCCAATATACCGAGATATCGTGCGCTATGCAATACCCGCACAGAATAAATCGATCTAAAATGCCATTTATTCGTGTACCTATCGCACATTGTATATTGAACATCAAATCTAATGTTAATCACATACACTTTATTCTTAATCTTATGCTCGATATATAATAGCATTTACATATCAATTGCTCGATGTAATAATTAAAAATTGCCTTATTTATTCCTTGATATATATTATATTTTATATTGTATTTTCATAATATAATAATTTATGCATACATCATACACGCACACACATTACATATTTTACGCAATAATAATAATATCAGTAATAACTTTACGCCAAACTACCAGGCATATTTTTCTGTAAAGCGTTCACGTATAAAATAGCTCTTAATCATATCTTGTATTGAATTACACCTCTTTAATAACGTTTTTATGAGGACACTACTGATAAACATCCGTGATAAAAGAATCATTCAAAAGAACAATGCCGACGCGTTTCAAAGCTGACTGAGTAAAACAAAGCATCTCATCTCGAGTAGCGGATTTCTGGGTTCGTTAGCACAAGTGCATCGAGGTGTCGCACAGACGTTTCCGCTCGGCGCCGTGAGCCAATCCGACATTTTCCAAGCAAATTAGCACCTACCGTGTGTAACAATAGCTAACGAGTAGACGGAATCTCCGTCAATCCCCCCTTCCGCGCTCGGCTCACCAGCCAAAGCCCAAGAGAGCTCTTTATCGCTATGCATTATGGAAAATGCAACGCATACACGCCTCCCCTAGCTGGCGCCGGGCGATGGTGGAATATTAATCGAGGTGATTAACCCACGAATTAAATATCGCTCACGTATGTTCGGTCTATTATACATAATCGCTCGTGTATGCGATTATATTTAAAACGGCGATTTACATGTGAAAAGATAAAAAAAAGTAATTAAAGAGAGTGACGCATGTATTAAATACCCGCTGTAACAAGTCGCAACAAATCCGTCGTAGTTTGTTTCGCCTCAGTATACGTTAATTATGACACGACATTAAATCATACCTTTTTCCGCGAATGCAATAATCACGTGCGCGAATAAACAGGTCGGCGGTTAATACTACCTTCAATCGGAACATCATCATTATCATCATCATCGGTGCATCAAAGCGGATTAATAATTAGAGATATTCAGAGCAAATTCCATCGTGCAAATACCGCGAATATTATTTTTCTCCAATCTCAAATAAAACCGCCTCGATTTCGCGCGTCATTTATGAACAAATCACGAAATTATATCGATTCGTAATGACGTGCGTATTCCACGGATGCATATTCTAGAACGCATCTATTCTCCTTCTCTTTTCTGCTTTTCTTTCGCTTTTTACTTATTCATTTTTACAACTACCCTGAATATTTTTCGTGTACACTCTACACAATCTCAGAGAGCCTTAGATCGTCGATGCTATTACTATTACTCAAATTGTATGAGCGACCCCGCCGGTCGTCACTAATCGTTAACGGCACTAGATCGTCGCTGAATCCCCATGCTAGTAAAGACAAGATAGGAATCGAGAAGAGCCGAGAATATAGACTCCTTCGCGGATGAGGCCGGAAATACCGCCGGAGAACGCAACTCCCTTTCTCTCCCCTTTCTCTATCTCCGTCTCTCTCCTTTCTGCATCGTATCGCGGCCCGTGGGCACTCGGGAGCGGTTCCGAGGCCCGTCATTTCCGGCGGGTTAACTAGGATAACGATGTGTAATCACGGCTGTCGAGAGCGGCTACGCCCGATTATAAACACAGCGATGCTCGCGGGACGTATAAATAACGCAAATAACACCCTGCGGCCGGCCACCCACCTTCTCTCTCTCTCTCTCTTTCTCACCCCCAGCAAACTCACTCCCTCCTGCAACACGGCCAAGATACGGTGGTCTGATAACCCGTCTCCTCGAGAGTACTTCGAGTACTCGGAATAGGATAAACGGAAACCTCGTCGACCGGAGCAACGGTAAATGAGCTAACGACGATTAGTTTACGTATTTCGATGAGCGCCTAAAGTGGCTGTGAACAATTAAATTAACGTGATCTACACGTTTGCAACAAATCCGTACGACACAGTCCCATTCCCGTCGAAAAATGGGCAATGCTGTTTACGCGATTGTATCCGTAATGGACCGAAATAGCGCGTGGAATAGCATGGCAATTTCAGCCGCGGTGGGACCATTCGATCGAAAGTCGTGAGCAGGAATCACTGCGGTCGAGCGTTTTATCATTATTACTGTGACCATTGTTAATGTTGATATTATTATTATCGAATGAGAAATAATGTTGACACAGAACGCGGTGCAATAATTTTCCCATGTAATAAAATTAATGGATATTATAAAATTGTTCATAAAATAATGATCTATTCACAACGGATATCAGGAAATTGATAAAAAAAACAATAACTAACAAATTCATCGTTAATATCCATTTTGGAATCATATTTACCTAACGCGATATCACTGAATATTGCAATAAAATTCAATATTTTCAATTAATTCTACGTATAATTTATAATTTTTATAAATTAAACATTTAATAATTGCTAATATAAAAATTGGGAATAAGTCGGAGCAATGATAATTTAATAAATAATTTAAAAGATAATTTAAATAGGTAAATAATTTAATAGATAATTTTTTAAAAGACGCTGCAATATCTAGTGAGAATATTTGCCTCTTTTATATATATTATATTATACGAGTG
This sequence comes from Ooceraea biroi, assembly GCF_003672135.1. Lineage (NCBI taxonomy): Eukaryota > Metazoa > Arthropoda > Insecta > Hymenoptera > Formicidae > Ooceraea > Ooceraea biroi. The sequence goes on from NC_039506.1 coordinate 10,218,837, forward strand.
CGATTAGATGTTTTTATTCTCTACATTGTTTTTTATCAGGAAATTATTGGCAATCAACAGAAAAATCTGAAAGAACATGATTAATAACGGTTACATGAATGTAGTAAACTAATTTATAAGAGCAACGTGTGGCCGCGATAATAAATTGCACAACGGGCGCGAGCGCGTAAATATTAGTCAGACAATCCACATCGCGCTCGCATCCCGCTCGTAGTAATTTACATTTTCCAGTAATCACAATCCTGGTGTAGTGTGGATATGATTTTCAACGGTATTAGCATACATCTACTGCACCTGCACCCCGCCGATATTAATTGACACAGTGCATCTCACGCGCAAAGAACCGTATTGTGTTGCATTTATATTATCCGATAATACATTATTAATATTATAATAGAAGCGACAAAACAATTTCACGCGGTTTGTAATTATCGCTCGAAAGACAGCCAATAAGTAAATAGTGATTTTAACAGACAATTTAGGAAAGTTTTGATATCGTAAAAGCGGATAAAATTCGAAATCGAAAATGTCAATCTAAAATAAATAATTGATATGGAAAGGAAGATAAATTACAAAACCGATAGATAAACAAAAAAACTGATAGATGAGAGAGGAATACGAAGGCAGTTACGGGCTGAAGATAGTTATGGGAAGTATTTTCATGTTGCAACTCGGCGGGAAGATTCTGACCTAAATCTTGGCGTGGAAAGCACGCGAATGCTAATTTGTAGCTTCCAGCGTCGTTTTATTGAAACCTAATATTAATTCCACGGCATGCGCGCTTATGTCAAGCAGTTACGAAGACAACAAAATGTAATATGCAAATTAATGAATGCAGTCATGAAGACAAAAGTAGCACGAAGGATGAATTTATGTACTGTAGCTGGAAGGTAGAAAGGTTGTCACAAGGGACGGAAAAATACGGCCATTGCACCCACTGACGATAAACAACGAAAAGGCGTAACTTTCCCAGTCTGCGCCTCTAGATGTCTACCAAATACTCCTTTTCCGCTTTCTTAACTCGTAGGTTTTCGCTTTATGTCCCGAGGTTTCCCAAGAAAAATGCGCTACAAAAGATAATTAATTTTGTAGAAAGTAATTAACGATGTTTTATGCAGAGCGCAAGCCGCGCAAGTTTTTGCCACATAACGCTTGTTCATTTTTCTTCAACCGCCGCGCATTATACCTTTCTGGTTGTGGCACACACGCATCACACATACGGACTATATAGGTCGTTCTATAACGCAATATTCCCGCCGCAACATGAATTTTCCTGGACAGTGAAAGCCACGAAATTCATTCAAACTCGATTCGCTCACGAAATTCGAAATAATGACGTTTGCGTTGATGCACTCGGAATCAAACTACTTTTCGGTGATCGATAAACGAACGAGCGTAGTGCACCGATGCGATTCGCCGTTAAAATACATGTTAATACACAAACGTACGCGCATTCAGTCGTGCAAACCACCAGCACGATACACAGCCGCCGAGCTTGTACGCTCGTGAAAGGAAAGGGCAAGCTTTCCTCTTGCCCGGGACGAAAGGAGGAAAGTCTCTTAAAAGAGAGAAGCTTCACGCGCACACTTTGGGGAATATCGGTTTCACCGCGCAAGTTTCCGCACGAGTTTCCGGGACGAGTCACACCCCTGTCCGAAAAGATGTTCCCCCGCGCGACGAGTTTAATCGTGTCTCGTTAGATTGTTCTTTTTTCCGTGTGCGGGGGATTTGCCGCGCTTCCGGTCCCTCTGGCACGCCGACCGGAAAACTTCGCCGGTCTTAATCGCCGCCAAAACTCGTTGCGACAACTTCCGACACTTAAACCTGTTGTCCCGAATTGCATCGTGCAATTTCTTCTTTCTCGCTTCTTACGGCTCGATGGCCGCTGGAATGTCTCTAAATGCTGGGCGAGCTCCTCGCGAAATTACTCGCACGCGCGGCATACCAGACAGCTGCAAAAAGAATTCCGACCGGCCAAGTGGAAGAGCGGGGATATTCCAAACTATTTTAATTGCATTGAGCAGGGAATTCACTCGCGATTCGCACGCATTTGGAGTATAGATAGTCTCTCCACAGTGCGCTTCGACACACGTAAAGCCGTATGATCCAGTCTCTTGACTACTTTATTTAAATCAGGATACTTCCATTCGCGCTTAAATATTTGCATCGACGATAAGAGCTCGCAGCTTGATTGGAATATTCAACGCTGATATTGAATTCGATATTTCAAGAATATATATCTTGTTCTCTTTCTCTCTCTTCCTCTCTCTTTTAATCAGAACACAACTGTTCTGTCACGGTACAGTTTTCGTAAATCTCAATGCGTCGACACGGGAGATTAATGCGGGAGAATGATTTTTTGTTCGCTCCGGACATAGATACGTACAATACACTAAGCGACGATACACGCAACGTACTCTGTGCACAATGCGCATATTGCTTAAATGATGTACGACCAGCCGATGCACGGACCGCCGACGAGCATTGATCCTCAAAACGATTCGCTTTTCCGAACAATGATATTTATCGTACCGCCACCGAAAATTCTAGCGGGGCTATACAATACTAAAAAAAAAACAGGGACAACTTGCGACCATACTAACGATCTGTACGTGAAATTACAATCAGCATACAAAATTGAATCAACGCCTGAACAATCAAGCACGATGTTTTCAATTTGTAAACGAGAAAATGTGTTTCACTCATGGAACGCTTCGGTTTTGTCCCTTTTTTTATGCAATCGCCTCGTTAAATGCACTTGTTACTACCATCGCGCACCGTGACGCACAGAGTTTTTCCCAGATAAGTTACGCTGTTCACGCAACAACGGTAAATCAACAAATCTCCCGGATTTGACGACATGAAATTATTAATTACGCATCATGAATCGCCAATTCTAAAATTGATGCAAATCCCTCTCCAAAAGATTTTATTAAATTTACTACTCCACGTTACGTTGTATATACATATGTTCGTCTAATTAAAACTGATAATAATATTTCGCAAAATTGGACTTGCATCAATTTTGAAACAGGTGGCTTGTATAATATTCCACGATTGGCTCAACTTGTTTGTAATTCACATTAACTAAAGGTCCTTTAAAAGCCAAAACGATGAATCGGCCAACTCACCGGAACAAATCGTTTTCTGTGCAACGCGAGGATGATAAAAGAGCCACCGGTTTCGAGACGAGAAAAAATATACGCTGGTTTTAATGCCACAGTAAGAGAGAATTCAGAGATAGATAAATAGAGGGAGAGAGAGAGGGGAAGAGAAAAAAAGAAAAACAGAGAAAGAGCTGTAGAAAGTGGAAAAATCCTATCAGAAAGAGCTCTACTCTGTAGCCGTATTTGTCCTTTTTTCTTACTAATGAAACCATTAAACACGTCATCTTAACGTGCTTTAGCTCTCCCGCGATCTCATTTTCGTTTGGTCTGCTTGCAGAAGCTGTCGCGCGCGAACCGGCCTGCACCCTATTTCATTTCCTTTATCTCTCTCCTTACGTTTTTTCACATGTGCACCTTCGTGTAAAAAATAAATACGATGCTTTGTCCGTGCCGGACTGCCGGAAAACCTCTCCAACGAACCGAATCTTTGCGAAAAATTCAGAAAGAAATGCGAGGCTAAAATTAAAGAATTAATTAATTAAAAACTAGCTATGTAATTAATATTAGATATATTTCACTCGTTGTGTATAATCGGTTACTCCTGGCAATATTCGCACTAATGATTCGTTTGCCATTTTACCAGCGCTTGCCAATATTTATCTTATCAGGTATCCACGTTTCGCATAATTCGGATTACAGTTGTTATAAAGTATATTGACGCACGCGATGTAATTACTATCACATATTACATATAACTCGTATTTCTAACGTGCAAATGCTGATTTTATATCTCGAAAGCAGCGTTATGATACAAAATCGATTTTATGCTTGCACATTTGCATCGATATTTCTGTTATCCGCACGGAAAGCGCACGTGTAAAATATTCTTACTCGAAAATGCAAACGCGGCATGCACGCATATACCGGAAGACATCAGCCGTGGCAAAGTGTATGCGAACGCGAGGAAATAAAAAAATCGGCGTAAATGAATGGGCACTGCCGAGTAAAGTCTCTCGCGCTAAGAGTTCGCGCGAACAAGGCATAAGCCTCTTCTCGTGTCGCTGTGCGCAAAGTGAAAAAAGCATGTGAGTAAAGTGCCGGCTGCTACATATACCTACATACGTGTATATACTCATGTACTCATATACGGTGTGACTTAACACAGAATGTGTGTATGTAAGAGGAAAGGAGGCCAAAGAGAGAGAGAGAGAAGAAGATGGGCTATTGGTGTGGCGGTGAGGAAGGTGTTGAAAGGGGACATATTTTCCACGTCGATTTCCCGCTCTAGCTGGAGGTGGCGCAATATCATATGATAGCGGAGGTCAGCTCAACGGATGCACTCGGTGAGGATCGTTCTCATGGCGATCACGCGCACCTTTCTGTCTTTCGTAGAGTACGCGACCGGCATCACGTACGGGACGGGAAAAAAATTTTGTCCGCTCAGCGGAGATATTCCGGGGCAAATGCGCCGTATGAAAGTCTGTCGCATCCGGCGCGATAAATATTTTCAGGCATAAAACGCATCTCTCCCGAGCAGCTGTATTTTCCAGCGCGATCAAAATTTCCGAAATACATACGGGCTTACGGGCGATGGAGTGCGCGCCAAGAGATATAATTTAAAAAATGTATATACGTGAAAACATCAATATATGTATATACAACTATGTATACGGCTATTTTATAGCCGCACGAGTAACGTCATGCGAGCGAACAAATGAATCTGATCACAGGATCTGAACTCTCCAACACAATACATATGGAAGCAGTAGAAGCGAAATATTGCATTCAATCGCGGAGGTTGCCTGTGCGTATTGAAATGTTTCATTCGCATTAAGAGATAGAATTGCCTGATGCCTGTTTGATAAATGCTAGATGTTCAGCGTTTGTGATAACGGCCGCGGCGGCGCGCTCCGTTCTCTCATCTCCGATGAGACGGATACCATTTTAGTGATGCATAGGGCTTAACGCATGCATCCAGATAGATAGACAGTGGATCTACGGATCTGCTGGAGCTGCTAATCAGGGCTTTATTGGCTATAGCCAATTAACGGCTGCAATTGGCATGCGAACAAAGCCGAGCACGCGTTCCAATAGATCGACCAGGGCTTTCTACGCGGCCGTGGCTCAACCGGGACATTGCAAAGGGGAGTGAAGGGAACCTGAAGGTTGGGGGAATAGTTCAAGGGGAGGAAGAGAATGAGATGGCTGTCTCGAGTATCGGCCAAATGCCGGCACTAAACGATTCCATTACCTCGTTAGATCCGTGGCCGTGGATCAACGTGGATCGTTGCCGAGCATAGAAATCATAGACCGTGATTTCCGGCCGATGTTTCCGTTGAATCTGGGAAATTCCATGAGCATCCGTTGAGCATTGCGCCAGGAGATACCGCCATCGACAGATCATCCTGCGCGAGTCGACCAGTTGATAATCGTGCAACTGCCGAATTGTTCCGAATGATTCTTCGTCGAGGAGTGAATCGCTTCGCGAAAACAATTTTTACTCAAGAGTCGCATCATTTATAAATGTTTAACTTGTGCTTTTGCTCAGGTTTGCTAAGATATGATCAGTTATTACTCGCTATTTATTGCTACGTTATTTATTGTAAGGGATAAATGTAATTGACGTAAAATTTATCTTAGGAATCCACTTTCGTACAATGAGAGATAATTTGAAGAGTTGCAATACTAGTTATTAATGCCTTGTGTGTTATTATTCGAAGAAAGAGATATCAACGGCCACAAAAAGAGCATTGCGCGAGAATTCTGGGCAAGACAGAGCATATCCGCTCGACGAAGATCGAGTACGCTGCAACGACCGCTTTACTCCGGATGCACGACGTCAATTTTTCTCCGTTTTCGTGAAAACTTTCACCTCGAAACAAGGAGCGCGTAAGTTTCCCGAGAGATCCTGGGATATTTTTCTTCTGTCTCGCGCGAAGGGTAACGTAGTATGTACGAGGAGGAGATACTCCCACGATATAAAGTGGACGTATGAAATTCTCCCCAGAGTGGCGACGCCCCGGGCCATTGTCAGAGGAAAACGGGGCCATCGATGTTTTCTTTTTAAGCCTGACGAAATTACGAGGCCCTACAGAGCAGAGAAGGTTGAGAGATCATTAAATAAAGCTGCTTTGCCAGTTAAATATTTGCGAACCCAAGATTGACTTCAACCATAAAATATTCCCAGAGATATGATTCGAAACGATGTCATGCTGCATAACAAACTCGAATAATAAAAAATTAGTGTACTAACCTATCCAGTGGTTTTTGGTTTCTTACATTGCACAATACACACTTCGCATTTATAGATGTTATACAAAATTGTAATATACCTTGATGTCTAATAACATTAAAAAGAAAGATACAAGTGCAAATTGCACTAATAAAAAGAAAATCATATTTCGACAGTGCAAAACGTATTTCTTGATAGAAATCACAAGTTGTATCTTTGAGATTTTCCTGGACCAATCGCTAATCTTTTTAGAGCGCTAGGCGGACAAGGAGGATTACGCTGCCGGAGTACGCAGTTGCGCTCCATGTTGTACGAAGAGCGGCTAGAAAAGTACGCGAAATGAGGTCGAGTCCCGACATACAGTCGGAGAAAGGGTATTGGTCAAACTAACTCCTTCTTAGACGTACGAACCCCGGTCCGGTGGCGTCAAGCCCTGGTCAACGGTAAACAATGAAACCCGGAGTGTCCGGCTATCCTGGTGGAGTTCGCTGAGGAAGAGAAGGGGACGAGACTTCCGACGGGCTTGCCGGAAAATAAATTTACGGCTAAGCTCAACGCCCTAACCCACCGGACCTACGAACTCGCGGAAGAACGAACGTAGCGAGGAAACCATGAAAGGGAGAGAACGCAGCCACAATTGCCATTTGTCATCTCGAGAAGATATAAGGTGCGAGACTTTTCTGACATGGGGGATTATCGCCAGTAAAAGATAATCTCGCAACACTGAGAGAAGCATGCATTTCTTTAATATTAAGAGACCATGCAGAAACTTGTACAAATTTTATAAAATAAAAAGTATAAAGAGATTAATTAAGAATGAATAATAGAAATAAATTTGAAATAAGCAGACAAATTTATCAATTTATTTACAAAGATATTTAATTGTATCACAAGTAATTGTATTATAATTATAGCAATATAGCAATTGTCTTCTTCTCTTAACATTGAATTAATATTTAATGCATATTTAATAATGCAATGTTGATTTATTAAAAATGATTTATTCTATAAAAATATATTATAAAATTTAAACTTTCGAGAATTAATATTTATATGCAATAAATCAATAGAGAGTTATAAGAAAAATTAAAAGCAAAGATGAATATAACAAAAATCGCGGTTTCGTGACATTAAAACGTATTGACCGTATAACTTGGATTTCCTTTGCTCATTGAACTTTGAATATCGGTGCGCAAATATGTATCTCGTGTTCGATAAAATTCTCTCATCGACACTCGCAAAAGCGTCTTTTCCCCTTTGTGCCGCCTCTAATGACGACCCTTATCGCCTTCATAAACAGGGATTTACCTTCACATATTCCTACCATTCAGTTCCCTTGCTATTCGCGTTCGCTCGCTATATTCGGTTTTCAAGAGTGCCGAGGGTTCGACGTTATTCGATCGATAAACCTCGTTTTTGCCAGGTTCATTATAAAGAATATCATAGAAAACGAACTTATAATCCATTTATTAGCCTCCGATATAAATGTAATTATGATTCTTTTCTGCAGAACAATTCGATTAGAAGCTATGTTTATTTCCTTCATTTGTATATTACATTATTCGCATTCGAAAATTCGCAGCTGTCATTATAAATTTATAAATTAATTAATAAATAACGCATTAACTTTTATTATTTCTGCAAAATATAAATACCTAATACATTATATATATATATATATATATATATGTGTGTGTGTGTGTGTAACCGTTCCCGTTAAAATAATATTATATATCTTATATAATTATATCATATCTATATCATCGACAAAAGCTCGATTTCATCAACCTGGACATCGTCGCGCGTATAACTGTTTCAGTTACATACATATTTCATACAAGCCACGGCGGATGGTTACAACCGTCGTAGTCCATATTTAACGATGTTAAATGTCTCTCGGAGCTCGCTATAAGGACACCCTGCGGGTCTTTGGATTCTGCCCATTCGAATCTGCCTCTGTGAGCTCGTAAGATGTAACCCAGCTACGTCGCAGACCACATACCGTACATCGTGTATGGTAACACTGAACGCGATGTACGACATAATGTTGTAGTCCTAAATCAAGGGAGCTCCGTAGCATCCTAGGGCGGGAGACGGACAGCCGGAATTATTCGGCGAATTTGCATGTCGATTTTGAGGTCAGGTTTGCTTCTAAGACGGTTCGAGAACCTTGCCTTGTTCCTCGCGCGCCTTCTCCACGTGTAACCATCAGCCCTTTGAGCATGATGCACTCATGAGCTTCGGCATTATTAATAGCAGCCCAATATATGTAAATCTGGCTTGTCTCTAGCGCGCTTCGACAGAAATGCGTCAATTATGATCTATCCCGATGACAGATATCTATAATAATAGAGGCGCTTTCACATATATTATGGGTATATCGTTGAATCCTAATCGAATTTACAGAGCATGCATGAACGTTAACTTAACCCTCCGTCGTCCAACTGTACACTTGAGTGACACGCCTGAAACTACGATGGTAAATTTCACCGAAAAATTTCAATTTTTCATAAAAAACCTATTGATCATTCCGGTTTGGCGACTGTCAAAACATGTTCAGGAACGTTCAAAGAGTCACCCGGAATTTTGCCAAATTTTTTAAAGCAGTTATGTGTTAGCGATACATGTATAACACTCAAGTGTACAGTGGGACGACGATGGCGTTGTTAAAAAAATGATGGACGACGGAGGGTTAAAAATCATTTCTTTACACAAAAAAATTATAGAGCTTTGGTACATGTATTATACAAGTTGTCCAATAATATATATAGAATTTAAAAATATTATTAGTTTTACAATATGTTGTCATATTTTTCAAAATGCTGCGTGCTGCGAATTAATAATAATTCTATATAAGAATAAAATCTAAAACTAGTCTCTCCATACATCTTACATAGAAAACGTGCAATCACAGTTTCCTGACGTTAAAGTATCTCTGATTTAACTAGTCTGGACGAGACATAGTACCCATCTACTTTGCATAAGCTCGCAAACCACTCAGTGAACACTGTCAATGTTTATGCAAATCTCGAATATGTGCGGTACGAAATACCTTGCTCGCCCGTGCCAATTTTCTCAACGGCTGTCGCTACAGTGGCACATTGTGTCGCCACATGTGTGTCCATGTGTGCAACGATGCTCCAAATTTCCGCAGAATTTACGTAACGACAAGATGTCGTATCAGGTAATTGCAATTCTGGATCTCACAAAAGTACCGAAAGGAAAAGAAAAAATAAAATAAAACAATGTTCATTTTACATACTCATATTAAATAAGAAATTTTCACAAAGATCTCATTTCTTGATTTTAATAACTTGAAAAACTTCAGATTTATAATAAAGTCATTATTAATAAATTAATGTCGACGCCGACAAATTCTTCTTTTATTTCTAAATCTTTACTTTATATTAAATTCATTAAATGTCAGGAAACTCGCAAGTTGGAAATTTCATTTGTCTTCGGAAACTTTATTCAACTATACATCACGCGAAACGATAAAACCTCAACGATAAAAGTGTCAGAACAAGTTCTTGAAAGGAATAAAATTATTTTCAATTGCTCCAAGTGCCGCCAGATTTCATAAATGTTGGGATAGTTGAAAAGACATTTAGGCGGATACACGCGTAGTGCTCGTTGCTCATGCACATCGATCCCTTCCGATACTGATTCTAATGTCCCAAATTCCGCGGCCATCAATCGCCACATCTGTGCGGGCGTACATCTGCGCCGTGGTAGGGAAATTGGCACGCTCATGGCGAGCAAGCTCGCTCGACATTATGGATCTCCGTAGATTCGAGTGTATATGCTCCAGTTTTATCGGATATACACGCACCGACCGGCTAGCCAGAGAGCTCGACGGTGTAAAGCAATCACCAGAGGTACGTAGCGGATATATGCCGTAATTTCTGGTCGCGGCGTCATTTCGTCCCGGCAATTAGATCCGGCTATAACAAATGGGAACGATCGCTGTTACCCGATGCCCTCTTCCCTGCCCACCCGCCCCCGTTCGAATACCCATCGGGACCTCGAGGTGATAGGGGTAGAGGCAGGCGGTAATACACGCCGACCGCTTTGAAAATCCAATTCGAGCCGCGAGCGCGACCTGTCGACCTGCACCGGTCAGTCTTGATAATTGACCGGAAATCGAGGAGCAAAATGAATCGAAATGTCCCCTGCATTTTATGTTGGGTGGTATGGCGGACGGCTGCGGGGGCAGGGAAAGGGGTCTTGCTGAGGGGAATGCGTTTCAGGAAATCACCGCAAATATGGAATCCGTATTCGCTAAACGAGTACAAATGAGAAAACCTGTGTAACGTGTTCCGTAACACTTGTAATAACGTTCCATTCTTACGAGCGTATGCGACAGGTCGTTTATTTGAGATTCTGATAAATCGCTGTTCCACATAACGCGTTGTTGTTGTTGCATTGCGTGATTATTTCAACAACGACGCTAATTTTGAGTGCTCGACCGGTGGAGTGTCGTATTCAAACGCACGTCGCAGTGGCCATATACAATTACCAGAATAGCATTTGTAGCTGTAAACCGTCTGGAATTGATTGTATAACTAAATCATAGCCAGAATCTACAAGTGTGGATGTCTAATCCCGATGTAATTTCCAAACGTGTAAATTTACACAAATAATTTAGTTGGATATTCTCAGATATCCGTCAAACGCGTTTAGTCTAAATGTTTAGATGCACCAAAAAACGATCATCAATTCTATGCAGTATTAATACGGAATATTTAATGCGCACGTTAACGTCTCACGTATTTTAACATACATTAATGCATTAAATTATAATTCCATCGAAAGACCAAATATATATTTATCCGTTTTATTTATTTTTCTGTGCGAGCGTATAAAACAATCTAATAATATTTTCGCAATCACATATTCGTGTATATCCGCGCGTAAATATGTAAATTTTTAAGTTCTTGCGTGCAATTTGAAAATGCAGCAGTATTTTATAACATATCATGTTATTCTTTAATCCTAATGCATAAATTTGCCTCTTGCAAGACTCGTTCGGGGAAAATGCGTACAATATTATCCTCCAAGAATATATTTAGCACGAGGTGCTATCGCGTTCTTTTATATAACGCAGCGACTAGCTGCACTATGCGCAATCACGAGGGATAAGCGAGAGAAAAAGGAGCACGCGCGATAGTTGACGACTTTGTGTTACTTACGAAGTCTCGAGGTTACTATGGGCGACGGGTTCTTTTATTGGTCCCTACCAGAGCAGGATTATCTTGAGTAAAGTTCGTCTTCGTGGCTTCTTCCCTGCTTCGTTCGTAAAAGGACTTCTCAAGACATTAAAGGTACTCGAGTCCGCACGAGCAAGCGTGCGCGCTTGAGAACAACGATTTATCATCTTCACGAATGCCGCGGATAGAAAAACGTATTTTCTGTCTCCTCATTCCTGCTTTTTTCTCGCTCGATATGGTTTTCTTATCTGCTCGCATCCGCCATTTCCTGATTTCATGCATTTCTTTTGTCTTATCAATTCTTGCAATTACTCCAAAAGAGTGTTTTTTGAACAAATGTACTTGATGTCAGTTTGTCAAAAGTTTAAGCACTGATACTTAAAAGCTGAAGGTATATAACATAATAAAAGTTCTTCTATCAAGGAAAGAAGTTAAATTATCTGCTATTTCCTAAATGCATTTTTCGTCGATTGATTGTTAAGCACAGAAATGCTTATAACGAATGTCACGTTACAAACGTTCAAAATATTTGAACACATGGCTCTCACATGATCCGACAAGCAAACGTAATGCTTCATTGATGGGAAACGGCATACTGGGTTTGCTGGATAGCCGATTAAACGCAATACCGTAATTGCCACTTCGAATTGGATACGAGTGTGTTTAGCGCAATGAATATATAGACATCCGCGCAAAGCTGCAACGGCATTGTCCAAAAAAATTTTTTCCAATGTTCCGCGTAATGCCTGACAGATCCAATTATTGACTGTGACGCGAGGCGAAACAATACGTAATTATCATTTCGTTCGGACGCGGCTGAGCTGAAAATCGCATTATCATCGGTTGTTCGATCGAGGAACGTCGTCAGTTTATAAAAACGTTATGATATAATAACCGACGACAACATTCATCTCTCATCGTGACGGACATTAGCGAGGCATAGAGAAATATCGCGCGAATGCAATTACGGGAAATTAATTCACTTAGCTTGTGCGAGAAATTAACTTTTCACACTCGTTGCAACGTCAAACTCGCTGACGAATGAATTTTCGCGATAATTTATCGTGCTGGCAAAGTAAGACGAAATAATTAGGGCGAACTGACGAAGATTGTGCGCGCGCTTTTCAAGCATATCATATATATATAATAAAATAGCAGAGAAATTTTAAGAGGCCCCATTGTCGCCACGAGTTATTGTTCGCCTCATTGTTTCACGTCACGTGTCGACGCTTCTACGTTAAGATTAAACAAGAGAAAACTAGAGGCAGGCTCCGGCCGCGGCAAAAGTTCTCACAGGATATGGGAGGCGGCAGACAGGCTTTGGGGTTTTCGGTGATGGATGACTCGTGATCATAAATTAAGCTTCCATCTCTAAAAGCCACCAGCGTGCGCGGCTCAGGACACGTACATGTCGCACGACACCCGCGTTCTTGTTACCAAGTTTTGCCATAAGACGTAAGACGGAACGTATTAATGAAGAACTAACACTATTATATACATATCATTACATACATTATACGTTATATACATATCACTTTCGTGATCGCTTTGACCATAGCAGACTTTATGATGTATTTTTCTGTTATTTTGTTAAATTTATTGAAATTCGTGTAACTTAATTGCAACTCGATTGCATGTTCGAAAAGATCTTCAAGTGCTTACATCTCTGGTGATGATATCTATATTGAAATATTAAAAGACCCAGGTAATTAAATAATCGCAGTATACGCGTTATTTATATTACATGAAACACAATTACAATGCAGACGAGTCAAACCAATTTCAGACTCGATATCTTTCAGGTACGCTTTTCTTTCTGTTATATTTATTCATTCCTTTATATATTCAAGCAGTATCCTGAGAATTGGACCAGAAGGTCGCGGCGCTTCATTAATGGTAATTCCAAACAGTAATGTATCATAATTAAAGACGAGAGCCAAGTTAAGCAGCACAGGCCGAGATACAACTCTCGTCCGTAAAACGTTAGCCGAGTGTCGCAAAAGGTACGACTCGGTGGTCGGGATGAGCAAAGTGAGATAAGTAAGTGTGTTCCGTGGTACTTGCCAAACAGACCCAGCGTATTTCGCGCGTAAATATGCGCGCCCACGCGCGCATAACTGCGCGGGGGATGTTAATGAACGTATACGTGGACGCGGAAACGCGCGCCAGACGACATCAACTGCGACGCGCCTCTAATGTCGACCGGCGGGTTTCTTGTTTGCGCAAAGGTTTGCCAGTTGCCCCATTGTTTCGGGCTCGTCGGCATGACGTGCCATGTGTGACAGCTTGCACGCCTTCACCGCACGTTACATACGAAGCGAACGCAAATACCGCGGCGGGCGGGCATAAAGTTACGCCCGCGGCGGGATTCCAGGTCCGGAGAAAGCGTCACGTGTGAAATTAATTGCGGGATAAGATTAGATCATGCGCTACTATCAATACTTCGTAATAAATTATAATAGCCAGACGTTGATCAAAGATGCACCGACCAAGAAATATCGTCAGAAAAGCCAATATATTGTACATGTTTGAAACATAAATGCGATGACTTCATTGTGTTTACGTCTTTGGTACTACTATTGCAGTTATAAATTTTATCTCCTTTTATTTTGTTTCGTCACAGAGAGTGTTTTTTATTCGCTTTTTAATAAAACAAGGGATAATATAATGCTTTGTATTTTTATACGCTAAAGCTTCTTGCTTGCGGGTTCGCTCGTTACACGCAAATCAATTATTAAAGCCCCGCGGGACGTATGTGACAACTAGGAGCGCGTACACGTTGCATGGGAGGATAATGCAAACGTGAACATAAAGCAACGCTACTAGTAGGAACCGAGTTCGAATAACAAAGATTCGTGTTACGCGAAATTAGATGCGGATCAACGATCAAAGCGCTCGAGCTTTATTAGGCTGATTAATACGTTAACTACATTATTCTATTCTCCAACCGTACAAGAATTGAAAACTGTTGTCAATAAGTCTGTGCTACCAATTACTACACTTGACAAACTGTAGCCCCGTCTACAATTATACATAAAATTAACAATACATTGTTTTAAAGACAATAATATATATATATATAATAATATATATATGCAGAAAACAAAGTTAAGTATACGAGCAAGTAGAACTTAAAACGCAATTGTTGCGTACATTTTAATTATTCAATGTAAACTAGCAAATTTTTCGTTGAACGTTTCGACTTTATTCGGATCCTTTTCAACCGATAACACAGGTCTGCATGATTTTGCGTTTTGGATTACAAAGGTTATTTCTTACGTAATTTTGTCCGCTGAATACGAATCCGGTCTTAGAATTTCTCTATCACGTCAGGTTTTCGAGATAATTAGGTTTAAATAGCCAAAAAATGCCGATTTTGACTATATTCAACCGAATATTGCTAATAAAGTAATTTTATTTCAAGAAATTCGCAAAAAGTATCTTAATGTACAATTCTTCCCCTTTAAAAACATATAAGATTTTTTATTTTACGATTATTTTTGACGGAGATACTGAAGTTTATTGATATTGAAGTCTATGAGACTCATAGACATTATATGTGAGTCTATTTCTGTAGCATATATTATTATGAAAAATTAAAACCAATAAAATGAAAGAAAATATAGTACTTTATAGTACACAGTGAGAAAAAAATGAAAGCACAAAGATAGGATTCTTTAGAAGCTATTTTTATAATACTATATACATATACCAACTAAACATCATTGTTCACATGGTGAAAATTTTCTAGGAAATTTTACTGTAATTTTTTAAATCAAACTTCCAATGTTTTTACGTTGAATTTGCGGATAATAAGAATTTCAGTATGTCCCTCAGTTAAAAGAAAATGACAGTAAAATGTCCAAGAAAATTGTACTTAAAGTTATATTTTTTAAATTTGCATATCTCTGTTAAAAGTAATCGTAAAATAAAAAATCTTATATGATTTTGAAGGGGAAGAGTTGTACATTAAGATACCGTTTGCGAATTTCTTGAAATAAAATTACTTTGTTAGCAATAATCGGTTGAATATAGTCAAAATCGGCATTTTTTGGCTATTTAAACCTAATTATCTCGAAAACCTGACGTGATAGAGAAATTTTAAGGTCGGATTCGTATTCAGCGGACAAAATTACGTAAGAAATAGCCTTTCAATTCAAAACGCATAAAGTTTTTGAAATTTTGCAGACCTGTGTAATTAAAGACTAAAACAGATCGTAATAATAATCTTATATATCAAAATTCTCTCTACTCATCTATAATCATGTATAAACCAAAGTCATATGTGAAGCAACATATATAATTACGTTATTCGGCACTGCAATAAATCCGCAATTTTAAGTAATGCTACTTTTTCTTAATAAATGAACGAGAAGGCTATTCAATTAAAAGCATGTCTGACTGTACGGTTATAAAGCGAGTTGCTCGGATCTCTCCTGGACCATCGGATGGCTTCGCCGCAAGAGTAGCAGCCTGGTTAGGTCGTTAACACCAACCCTGTACCAACATCCTCCGACCACCCCTTTAGATCCTGACACAATGCAGGCTACCTTGGCAGCCGTGTGCCCGCGCGTCCGCGCACACGCAGGGGCGAGGGCGGGTGCAATCGTTTTATTAGAAACGCCGCGTCAGCTTCCGCGGTAACGGAGACACCTCGGCAATAACGCCGACAGCTCGTTACAACGTTGATAAAGCGCCATGCGCGGCTAAGCCTCAACGGCGACGACACGACGACAACGGCCCTGACGACGACGAGGCCAACGTAGACAAAAGTGATTGAGACACCGAATTGCGCGACACAACTTTTCCGATAGAGCCTATCGCGGGTGGAACGAACGTAAAAATAAGAGCGCATCCGCGGAAATAGATAGCGACACATTGTCGACAACTTGTCATCGAATACTGCGAACAGAACGTTAAATAGCATTGATATCTTGTCGATTGACGCGATTGACAAAATATATTTCTCTGTGTATTTTAATTTAATTTAGTTGCTTGATATCTTTTTTCCTTTATGAAGTTGAAATTCTAAATTTTAAAAAGGTTTGAGTTATTATATTATCCTACTAAATTCCCGAAACAAAAGGAATATGAGAAATTCGGTTGAAATATATAACTAGGTTAGTAAAACTAATGAAAGAACCCAGTCTTGCTGGTCCCTTTTGCCCCACTTTCCAGTCGCCCGTTTTAAAATGTAATTGTCAGAATTATTCAACGTCAAGACATAATTAAAGTAGTGAGATCTGAAAGCTTAATTTATGGATAGCCTCAAAATTAAACTATGAATAAAGAATAATCCATTTTCACATCGACGATGAGTACATAAACTTTCCGTTTGTCAATGGACTTTGTGATCGACTCTGAGTAATGAATTTTTACGAGATTGCATTTTTTTCGATATTTAACGACAAGCCTCATCGAAAACGTATGGCAATTCCGCTCTTTTGATGACAAAACGATCAAAGAACAAACGGAGACAATCAGGACAAACAGAGTCTACCAATTTTTTCAGAAACAACTAAATTGCGTTTTCTACGTAACTTGAAGATATATGAACATTAAAAGTGGTCCTGTGCACAAACCACGACTATTAATATTATTACTGTGCGAATTGTAATAATACAATGCAAAATAAACCATTTTAGCTTAATATAATTTGTAGTTTCATATAATTATTATTTCAGTTTAGTTTATTATTACAGCGTTTATAATCTAATTTATAATACAATATAATATAACATATATAATTTATAATATAATACAATAATTTAAACAGAAATCACTCTCTATTAGCTACAAAAATAATGTCAGCAAAACGAAAATAAGAAAATATTTAACATGTGCTTGTTATGAATTTGTAACATGTTTAAATTTCTCCTCGAAATAGCATATTTTTTGCAGGCAAGCTCGAAATCTCATCTCGCGTAGTTAACTGTCTTTCGAGTGAGATTTACGTTTTACTAGTCCAAAAATCATCGTCCGGCACGGCGCGAGCAACACCCGGAATTTCGGCGCGGGAGACGAAATGAAACGGTCGAAAGGTCCTCGGCGTTGGTCGCGGCCACAGGGGAATTTTTCGGGGCAAAAACAAAAATCGAGTTTGCACTGGCACGATGCGCTCTGCCGATCGTTGCCGTTACGGAAGGCACAAACTCGATTTACAGCGCGACACGCGACACGCACCGACGATAACCACCATGGTTAACGACGTTTCCCTATTGGCGCGTCGAGCATCGAGTAATTTGATTGCATTGGGACAGGATGTTGGCACGATGAGAGAGATAAAAGGGAAGCGGGAAGCGAGGGTAGCTGGAAGAGGAGCGCAAGTGACGGTTCGGGGGTGGTCAGCGGGAGACAAATAGTGCACGCGTGCACACGTGTGTTGCGAGAATGCGGCACTGGAGGAAGAGGGTATGTGTCCGAAAATGCCATTGCCCTCTGCGATAATGCGGGGTGCACGCGTGACAGAATTTTCTATACGACTCGCGAATGAAACAGCTACTGTCGCGCGAGAGACGGAACATTCGAAAAAAAACATGTCTCCTTGTATCTACTTTAAATTGTCCAATTCACAGATTAGGTTCTATATTGACTACTCTTAATTGCAACGATATCAATGATATCGCGGCACTTTATCTTCATCAAAGAGTGGACCATCTTGTCCAAGCGCATTGTTGCATCGGGTGAAGAGGAGAGAACAGTTAAAAGAGAAATGTACAGATAAGATAAATGATGATTGCTCTTTCGTTGAAATTTTGTGCCGCGTATGAGAAACTTAATTAATTACAACGGACGGCTGCACGTGCTTCTACTTGTTCTAGTTGTCGACATGTGTTGATTTGAGCGCGACCTCATTAACAAATCACGTTATAACGTTCGACAATGCATGCCCTTGACATAATGGCGAGCTAACAATCCGAAATACGGTAATCATCAGAACATCCGACAAACAGGGAGATCAATTACATCGGACGCTAATTAGAGGAAGCGCGATTTATGTCCCGCGCGAGACGCGATTCCGGTCGGCTCGACTTCGTTAAAGTCTAAAGTTACGCGCTGCGTTTCCTTCGAGCGCGCGGTTGGATTTCAACTTCTCGCCTACGAAACGCAGTAGCGCGTAACTGTGCTTAAAAACTTAAGAGAGAGGTAGGTTCAAGGAGTCGGCTTTCTCTGCGGTGTCGATTTCAATGATCCGCCTCCGTCCCTCTCTTTTTCTCTGTTCCGCCCGCATGTTTTAAACTTTATACCGTATCTCTTTCATTTTACGGGTCAACGTCCGGACCGGGTTGTCCGTCTCGAGCTGAGACTTGTTTCCTTTAATCTTTACAGATTCTCTGTATCGTGTAGAGCAAACAAAACTTCGTATTGGATAGATAAATAATGAAACAATCCAATGCAATAATAAATCATCAAACAATTCTGAATGTCGGGGCTCGGAAGTCATTAAATGATGGAACAATGTTTGCAGGTATAAAATCATAACGGTTGCAATTCTCGGTAAAAAGCGTGGTAAACATCGTTACGCGGCTGACCCGGTTTAACATTGTACGTTCAAATATTTAAATTTAAACTATTCTATGCAACAGCGTTGATCCACCGAGTGGTGCAGCCTAACAAAACTATAATTTTTACATAACAAAATCTGTGTATGAAATTATTATAACGTAATAAAAATTTTTTAATGAAAATATTATAATGACGTGCAATTAAAATTCTATATTTTAAATAGTTTTACAAAAATGAGTTTGGATACTTTTTTTCAAAATAGAAAAAATGTAAAATTAATGAATAAATGAGAGAATATTCGTTATAATGTTACAAATGTAATTATAATTATAAAATTGTTGAAAAATAAATAATAATGAATAAATAAAATCATGAATAATAAAATCATAAATATAAGTGCTTTTCTGGTAATTACAATTTGCCGACCATTATTTTTCCATCAAATGTTCTTATTAGCGAGATCCTTATTGGTAGCATAACGAGATGAAAGAATCAAAACATGATATTTGCAATTGACGCACGGAACTGCGTTATAATCCGAACAAAAGTCGATCAGTTCACTAGGAAATGAGTTCAGGAAGGAATCTTCCTGACTCCTTCATTAACGTTTTGAGATCGAAAGATCAAAAGAAGAAATCCACCGACAAACGTCTGAGGAAATTTCAGATCACGATGGGAACCGTGCGCGGGATATAGATTTAAATTCGAATCGACGGCCTGCCAACCACAATATCTGCTTCATCTCAGGCGGAATAAACGCCGTGGCGAGCTAACCACGATATTTCCCGTCGTAGGCTATCGGAGAGGCGACTTAATAGAAGGATAGTGGAGTACCCTCTTAATGGAATATTGCATAAAACCACTGTGGCATTAACTCTCGGCCATCGGCCAAAGCGATGCAAACGGCCAGCCATAGTTATCGGTAACTACGAAAGTCCCTGACGCTTCCAGTAATTAGGACGGTTATAGGGTCTTATCCTCCCCCTTGATGCACAAATCAAAGGACGCGAATTATGCTTGCACAATGCCTTCTTCATTTAAAATGATGGTTTGTAAAACGCTCGTTGTCGGCGAATGAGCAAATTGTTATTCCTTTCGTACACGAAATAATTGGATGTATTTACTGTGGCACTCTTTGGCGGTTCACTTCCGCGCAAGTTAATGATCCGTGGAAACGTTCCTCCTCCCTCAGCTCTAGCCCGTGTCTACTGGTGAAATATCGTCGATCCAATTTAACGATAATTAATTGCACTTCAGTCAAGGGGACGCGATCAAGAGCGATCGTTCGGCCGGCCGATGTACTCGGTTTAATTCGATTACGCGTCGTAAAGGGAAAATTCGTGTCTTGTCGCGGAAAATCCGGGGAAAAATTGCGAGCGAATCACTGCTGGTCTCCCCTGTTTTTCATAAATGCGTTTATACCCGTCGCACCTGTCACTCACTCGTCGTCGTCGAGTCGGGAATTTAATTAGTAATCGGCCGCACGACGCCCGGCTTAAAAGTGAGTTTAAAGTGGTCGCGCGCGCACACAGTCCCGAGTATAAACCTGCTTTCCCTGTACCGCTATCGTCGCCCAGCGTTCCAATTACACCGCGAAATTACGGCTTAATCTGAATACGACGCAGAGGGATCGTTCGTACTCCCGTAGTCCTCTGAACGAGATCACTCGACACCTTTGTTTCACGCTCCGACGAAGTTCGATCGGTCGCCTCGAACGTCGCACAGAGCCGGGAGGACGACACAGTTTGCTCATACCCGGGTAAAACTTTCGCGAAAACGATTTCCCGAGCTTGTGCGATGTGGAAAGATCCCCGGCCATTGCGTTAATTAATCCCCCCCGTAAGGATGTAAAACGTATCAGCGACGTTAATTAATACTCCCGTCCGACGAAACGAAGCCCTGCGAAAGTTTGATAAGCCGGACAGCGTTAGCTTGGACATTTAAAAACGTAATGGAGTTCGCAAAGTTAGAATTACGAGATATTCTACGTTTCGATCGTAACGCGTACATTTCTGCATCCCGTTGGAACTCGCATCGGATGTGCTAATTAATTAAATAATTTATACTGAAAAATCTCAGACGGATTTTAATCAACGAGCTATTCGGTATCACCATATCAAGCATTTCAACATATTTTGACGCAGCTACGCGGTAACGCGATCTTATATCCCAATTAAATCACCGATGAATTTTCGCGAAAATTCAATTTATCGCGTAAGGACTCCCACGACGTTTTAATTACACGATATAAATAATATTGTTGACTGAATTGCGCATTAATTGGATCGATCGTGCGTGAATGCGAGCACGTTCGAAGCCATGTATCATAGATACCGCACTTTGCGGAGGAAACCGAAGAGTAAATACGGGCGCGCAAGCGGCGCGCGTAACGCTGCATTTTCCGATTTCGCAACAAAAACATTTGCTGACTCGGGATGAACAGGGAACACCCCGTCGGGAACGCCGCGGTGCCGGAAAACAGAGTGCAATTCGAGGGTACGACTTTCCAATCCTACGCGGCGAATAATCGCGGAGGTAGAAATGGCGGCGAGACTCGAATAAAATGACGATCGGTCGGTCGGTCCGCAGAAACTCTCGTTAATCGTTCGCTTCCGTTCCGCGCTTCCCCTATCTCGTCACGATGGAAACTCTCTCGAGATAGCTTCCAGCCGACGATTTCGATAGCTCTCTCCGAGGCACTTCGGCCTTCCCTGTTTTTTACGCTGTATTATCTGTAAGCTAACTGATGTTCCTTTCGCGGCGAGCGAAATGATGCGTCAAAGGATACTCCTTTCTCGAATGTTTATTTACCGCTTATTTTTCAGCTCGTTTGTTTCGCGGTTTCATGATCGTGCAGCGTTCAACGCTCGCGGATACTTCCGCGGCACGATCTGCCGGAAGCAGAGTAAAAAAGTCTCTCGGATGCACACTATCACTGGAATTAAAACGCAGGTAATGCGCAGGAATTTTCAATAGATTGCACGTGTCAGACATTTAACAGTTACAAGTAGGTACATATAACATTAACAAATCAAGTTTTTTCAACGCATCTCAAGAGTGCAATTACTTGATTAAATTTTTTCCTAATCCGATATTAAATTTTGCAGGATTATCGAGTGCATCGCTTTATCTGATTGAAGTTGCAATATTCATCCGTTTATTTATCAGATAATATTTTTTATTCATTGTGTTTTCATCCCCATAAATTGTTCAGCTTTTTTCATTTTTTGTAATAAGGAAGAAAATATCCACTCCGTTTGGAGGCTTAAATAAAGCCTGGAGAGGTGAGGTAAAGGGCTGACCAGAAATCAATATGAAATTTTACAACCAGGATCACGATAAATCGTATGGTCGCATAATGCCTTGATGATCCGAACGTGCGAAGGGAACGAAGAAAGGTGAACCACCAACACATCGGCGGGTACACACGGTGGCCATAAAATCTGAACGCACGAACGACGGCAAGGGAAAACGAGAACGACGACGAATCGGCGGTGCAAGAGGCCGAGTGTCGACGTAACGTGTGGAGAGTAACGTTCACGTCGGAAGGACACAAACTCCTTCCGTTTCATGACCGATTTTTATCGCCGTCCTATGGCCACCTTCACTGCTGCCGTCGTAAAAGCGCGAATGGTTGTTCCGCTCCTGCCAAGGTAAGAATTTCAGATCCCAGGAAAAGCCAAGACGCTGCGATAAAGACTCGGAAGACGTAAGAATCGAAGAGACGACCGGTGGAATAGCAGAGAAACCCCGGGAATAAGCAGAGAAAACGCGGGGACTGTACTCTTGTCGTGATTCTATGGGAATAAAAACCACCCGCGATTCCTCATGAATCTTGATGCGGGTTCTGGATCGCTCGCGAGCCCGCAATTAATTCGATTAAATTTCTGCTCGGAGTCCGAGCGAGTCAAAATATCGCTCGAAATGTACCTGGCAAAAGAATAATCAAAAGCCTAGCGACTGTTTAAAAAAAAAGCTATTACGTTGTTCAAAGAACTGGAATATTATTGTACTATTTCGTGCTTGAAATATCCATTTCGTTGTATCATCCTATTCTACATGCGCTTTTTATACCATATAACGTATATAAAAAAAGCAAGTAATGAAAAATTCTACTGCATGCAACTATACATTTATAGAGGCAATAGACTGTTATTTAATTAGGGATTGAAGGATAATAAAGATGCTTGGACAGAGTCCGTGGCTTGCATCACGTACGAAAGACGAACATTTCAACGGCAAATAGTCTCTCGTGGAAAAAGGACAGGACAAAGACGGATAATTAAAGAGGCTAACCCAAGCAAAAGGAAACTGGACAGTGGCCATCTCCAGTCAGGAAGAGCCGGGAGCACTGAAATTCCTGCTGGATGGCGAAGTAAATTCGCTTGCGAGCGACTCGAATACTAAGGCTGCGTCAAGACGCGATGCACTGAATTGCGCGATCCAGGAAGGAGCCTGTGCTGCATGCCAACGAATTTTACATTTCCGCAAGTAACAAGGGAGAGAAACCGAGAAATGAAAGCATCACGACTTTTATTTACGCAACGAAAGAAAGGAACGAAAAATATACTTCGAGGTATGGAAGTAGGTTACAAGCGTGGAGACTGGAAAATCTCCCCTTGCAATCTTATATCAAGAGAATTATTACAATTGCGATATCGATACAAAGATTAATCTTTCACAGAAAGACAGCTAAAGGAAATACTTGTAACAGATATGTAAAAAGTTCTCATCAAACAGAATATTTTTTAAATTAAATTGCGGATAGCTTTCTAAAACAAAAAGAAGACAGAAAAGTTTAAATTAGCTCTCAATGCAGCGTGAACGAATTAAAACCCAATCCTATCCACGTAAACGCCGCGTGTTTCCACAGAGAGCATAAGACTCCATTAACGGCAGGAAATTTAACGTACGTCGAAAAACGTAATGTCCCATAATATATGCAGATATTAAAAAGACACGTGTCGTTCTATTCACTGAGATTTCCATTGTACAGAAAATGGTAATAAACGACGCGATACCAAATGACAAAAAGTGCGTACTACACTTTCCTCAGTCGCTCGTTTCGGTCTTCTGCAAGCTGGAAGCTTACGTGCCTGAAACTTTGTCCGGATAGAGGAGGACAGGCATGAGAGCCAGAAGAAAAAGAATGAGCGGGAAGAAGGAACAGCGCGGCGAAGAAAAGCGAACGCATAAAACATTCAGGGGCCGCGAGGTACCGGTGAATAATGCATAAACGAGGAAATGGACCGCTTAGACGATTTAAATCTCATAAATGCATCGCCCGTTTGTTCCCAAGAACACGTACCGTTTTGTCAGGACATTCGCCTCCGCGTCTCGCTCGTATCCGTGATTCCCTCTTCAATCCATACGTATCGCGCATGAAACGAGAGGAAAAGTCGCGACTTTCCCCCGCGCGTGCGAGGAGCCGCAAGAGGAAAAGAGGGAGAGCGTCGCGAAATAAAGTGCAGACTTAAAAGTACACGATGCGGACAATGCAATTTGTCCGACGTTCCTCTGCAACGCTGATGTTTCTTAATCTCCACCGTGCCTGAGTAGTATCTGCTACATAAGCAATATTACAAGGAAGTATCAAAGTTGAAACTTGTCGGAAGGAATGCACTCTGGAAAGAAGTCATGCGCGAACCTCTCCCTGGATGATACGATAAAGTATCTTCAAAGTGAAAGCAAAGAAAAAAGTGCACGCAGCCAGAGGGATTCCCCGCGGTACTCTCTGCACTCATACGAGAGGAATCTGTTTCACTCCGCGCTCTTTTCGACAATGATTATAAACGAATCTTTGTGGAACAATTCTCGTGTCGTCGCGACACCCAAGAGACAGTTGGTCCATTTTGCAGAGACGAAAGAAGAAATGGTGCAACGAAGAAGAATCACTGCAAAGAACGAGCTTTAATCTTCTTCTTCCTTGTGCAATTACGATTTTTCAAATAAAATCGCGGATGACTCGGAGGGTACTTCTTGAAAGAGAGTCGCGTCTTTTGTGCGACCATTTCCTCCCCTATTACTACCGCGCACGTCGATATAGTACCCGCAGCTGCGCGCGCTTAACATGCTTTATTAAGAGGAACGCAAACCACGTCGTTCGCGTAATTAATAATACGCGGAAGCGCGACTAATTACGGTAACGTGAGTGGACACGTTTTTCCTCTTTGCACAGGAGACTCGAGATTCGTTTACCTCCTTCCAGCGTTAGAACGTAAAGTTACCGGCGAAATAA
Organism: Ooceraea biroi; assembly: GCF_003672135.1. Taxonomy (NCBI): domain Eukaryota; kingdom Metazoa; phylum Arthropoda; class Insecta; order Hymenoptera; family Formicidae; genus Ooceraea; species Ooceraea biroi. The sequence goes on from NC_039506.1 coordinate 10,244,130, forward strand.
AACTCGGTCTCGGTCTCGTCGGCGTCGTTTGAAGTTTAAGATGTTATCCCTCCCCCACGCCTCTGCTCCACGCGGTGGCGTAGATTTTGATCGAGTCCGGTCGCGACTCATTGAGACAAAGGGTGGCGACGGTTCGGAGATGAGGTCGAAGGGGAAGATACGCCAGGCAAAACTTTCATTCGTACAGACACCGAAAGGAAAAGTCGGATCTTCGTTCATTCGTTCGTTCTTCCAGAAAATCCGGCGCCTCATAATTCGCTTTTGATGGATGTTGCTGGGAAACTCATTTCTACGCTACGGTTCGAAAACCAGCAGAGCTCGTCACGCGAGAGAGAAAACTCGCAGGAACAAAGGAGGTCTTTTCATGCCTTAAAGAGCAGGGAACGAAATGCTTTCTTAGAGACGTTATAAAGGAAAAACGATAGAAAGATAATCAGCACAATTTGAACGATGAGAAGTGGAGAAGAAGAGATTCAGAATTATTATTATTATTTTTATTGCTGATAATTATTACCACGCTCATTATATATTATACATTATACACACATACATTGTCAGTTAAAATAATTAGATAATTAAATTATTTATTACAAAAAGAGAGAAAAAGTGAGAACACTTAAAACTAAATATATTTAATTTATTATTATCTGACGTATCCCAATTATCGGAAATTTCTATGCTTGGTTATAATGCACTGCATTAAAACATTAAAAAATAAGAGTAATCTTTTAACTAGCATAAACAAATAAACGAAAAGTATTAAATAAAGATAAAAGGCAAAAGTTGTAAAATGGAAGAAAATGATCGAGAGATCGAAATGTAGAAGAAGACTAAGGAGACAGCTACTTTTATTCGTTCGAAAGATTCGATAGTATGAGAAGAGCCGGATTGGTAACTCGGTTTTGGTAACTCACTCTCAACACGATTCGAGTCGGAAAAGCTAGCCTGAAACTCTCTGCCGGATGTAACGTGGCTCGCGCTCCACCGAACGTGCAACGAGGTCGACGTCGCTCGCGTGGAAACGAGTTTGCACCCGAGCGCTTGGGGTTCGTAGAGGAACGTTTGACCCGAAGGGGGAGTGCAATTCGGCGCGTTCTTTGCGCCATCGGAAGAGAGGGAGAGGGAGAGGGAGAGAGAAAACAGAAACGGTGTATCCATTTCGTATTCGTTTGGAAAAAATTCGCGCTGCCGGGAAAACGATCGTCAAAGTTTGCGAGTTTATCAATTTCGAGTTGACGCGATTCACTGACGAACCGTTGCTGTTCTCGCAATTTTCCGCATTATTGCGCGATCGCGAAACTTCTTTCAAAGGATGGCCGGCGAAATTATCGCGATTCAAAATACGTAAACTGAAACGCGAAACCTATTGGCTACATTTCACGACCATTTATTTATGAAGAGAAATTCAATATTATGTCTATAATATTATTCAAAAAGAAGATAAATATGACGCGCCACTCGTCACGCTCGAAAATAAATTGCATAAAATGTCCGAGGATATTTTGAAATACCATAAAGCACGTAATGATATACCAAGCATATCAACATGCTATAATATTCATATATGGCACATAAGGGGAGATACGCGTTGCTGCACGTCACGATCCTCAAGTGACTACAGTTTACAGCGGTGAGTTCGAATTAAACAAATGGCAAAAAATCGAAATAGTAGGGACGAGTGTGCTCGACACGGATTCGACACGGATTCAGCTCTTGAAAGCACGGCTCTCGAATTTCGTGTAGCGGTTTGCATGAATTACATAAATAGCTTCAGTCTCCTTATTCACTTGGCGAGTCACTTCGTGATTTGTACGCGGCATAACGATGAAGCAACAATGGTTCATGGAGGTACAATCAAGCGCTCGTAGCTGTTTACTACAAACAGCTTTTGTCAGACCGTACTACTCGAAACTTGCATGAGGACCGTTTGTTGACCATTTTTAGTTCACTAACAAGACGAAATGACATCAAATGCATTTAGCCAGAATGTACATTAAAAATGCGTGAGATAAAAATATCGAAAAATATTGAAAACAACAACTAAAAGCAGCGTTAAACTGAGATCGATGGTACGTAATAATGAAAAGCGAATAGTAAGAAAAGAGTAGACGTGAAGTAGAAAGTAGAATAGTAGAACAGAAGAGAGGGAGAACGGAAAAGAATATTTATTTCACCTATAATCTATCATTTTTTATTCCTGATTATAATTTATATAGCTTTACTATTGTACATGAAAAGCTTTGTATAAATAAAAATAATTTTTAAATATTTCACGCCTGAGATAAACAACTTTTCGGTTCACGGTCACAAAACACTAACCCGAATCAAAAATTGTCCGAACATTTCCAATATATTCCCTGTAATCAGATATATCATACAGTATGTAAAAACGAAAATACCAGTTGAACGAGACGTTCCCCTATGTCCGCGTTAATGAAGGCCCAAAGATCCAATCGAACGTCCGGCGTTTAAACGGTCGAATATTTGCGGTCTGATTGGCGTTTGCTCGCCGATTGAATTGCGGCCAGTTAATCGGAAGAGATTAAAAGTGGTCTGGATCGAACCGAACAGCATATCGAGAAGGATGGATCGATTATGTTAAAACGACTATGAAGCGTATCGCGTGGGATCAACGCGACGAGAGGAGGATTTCCCAGCTGGACGCGAATTGCGGATTATAATCCTACGTTAAAATTTCATAAATCACGGCTACGCGTTATCGGCGGTAAACCTCAAAAGGCTCCACGGCTCGGTGAATCCTTGTGGAGGAACATGTCAGTCTCGTTGCCACTATTTGCGCCGAACAAAATGAATTGAGAAGAATGAGAATTACTATCGAAGCTATATATCTCATGCGCGAAATACTGACAACTATGTTCCTCTTCCTGAATATCAATCAAATCTCACAGACACTCGTTCATTCGCAGTCAGAGATACGGGCAAATCCCGATACCATCGTAACCCGAACACTTCGCGAATAACGCGCGCTAGTAAATTTTGTTACGTTTCATTCGTAACACAATCGGCCGTAAATAGCGTCAGCCTGTATCATCGGAACGATAACGATGACGGCCAACTCCACAAACGAATTAACGTGAATCACGATATTTGATACGCGGGTAGTTTATTTAATCGAGCTTCATCGGAGCGTAATTATTTTTATGCACGCACTTCGCGCGCACGCGTAAATATTTTCCGGGACGGTAATTGCGATTTTATGCTCTACTTTGTTCTGGCATGATCACTCATGCCAGAAATTACGTATATCGGCGGCATGAAAATGATTTGCAAATTGCTCGCGTTAGAGACGACGCGACGCCGCGAAATAAATAAATCGTTCGTCATAGTTCACAATCTAGTATCTTTTGTTTCCAGCGAGCGGTGCAGATATTTCTCCGCAATTAGTTTAATTACATCTCGTTACGGTTCGATTATTTGCATAAACCGGACAAACATCCGCCCGTGCGGTCAACGAACGAACAAGCGAAGGCTCGTACGTATCTCACATCGAATCTCATTTTCGATATTGTCCCGACGAAGGAAATCGATCTCCATATTTTTCTGCGGCTTGACGCCCGTCGATAAACTCCGAACGGATCAATAAACGTTTTATCCGACTTTTACTACGATCATCATTTGGGCATGCTTTACGATCCTCGTGTAACCGTATGTGAAAGTGCTATGTTGAAAAGATGGAGTTACTGCAAAGCGATGGATGCTCTATGGAGGAATGCGCCTAAAATTTTATTGAACGTGTACTTGATGGTGTGTCTGAAAAACTTTTCTAGTAGATATATTTAAACGATAAATAAATTATACACTTAAATTTTAAAAAAATATGTATTATTAAAGTAATTACCGTTTTTTCATTAAAGCGTACTGTAAATTCAAATAAGAGATGATGAAAAATGTTTACTCTGTATCACGGATGTATTTATAACCGTATTTATATATGTAACCATCAATTTAGTCTATTGCGAAATGAATCAAATTACAAGTTACAAATCTAACGCCCGTTGCAAATCCGTGTCCGTGTAAATTTTGTCTATGTATGAGTTGTATGTGATGTCACGAATATACATAAATGCACATAAATTATAATAAATTACAACTATTTTCAAATTCAAATTTAAAAAATCTTCAAATAATAAGCTCTTTACTTTCACTGTTTCTGGATCTATTAAAGTTTCTCGTGAAAAAATTAGTCATATATCGATTTTTGCTTGTATCATTGTAACTTATGTATACAATGTTGATTAATTTTATGTCAAATTCATTGTGAAATGTATATTTATATGTACAAATTCCGAGTAACGATATTACGAAGCAATATAATTACTATTTTTCAAAAAATAAGAAATATTTTCACTCATACAGTTTTTTATTTATTAAACAACAAAGACTTAAAGCCGATGGACAGTAATTTTATCGTTCCATTGTAAACGTCACAATTTATCTTTTCCCGCGAGCAGCGGATGGATTTACGTCGTGTCAGATTTTTATGTCGCTGTCGGGAAAGCCTCGATATTGTCCCGCGTAATGCAAACCTTACTTTACGAAAAAGCAGAGACAACACGCGAACAAGTCAACCGGTGGAAAGCCGGGAGAGTGAGCGGCGCTTTGCATACTGGGAACAATCTCGCGGCTGTGCGCCTAAGAACACCCGCGAACATTGCCTTCCTCCGTAACGTCGTTCACACCGAATTTTACGGAAGCGTTCGCAGGAGGCTGCTACATCGGAGTTTTCTGTTTGCGCCGGGTAAATATTTAACCCCGTATTCCAGGCTATTCTGACAGCTCTCCCTCGTCTTTCTCTATATCTCCGACCAAACCACCACGTCGTTCCCTCTATATACCGCCTTCCTTATGCTCACGAGACGCGGATCTTCCGAAGTCTCTTTTTGGAGTCGAGCGATCGAATATTACACGGTTCCTCCGCTGCTTCCTCCGGTGATATTTCGATCAAATGTCGCTGTGTACGGCCGTATAACTCGTACTGAAATGACGCGGATCGAAGACGATCGCATCGAGAATCCGTGACACCGATTCGACGAAGCCACTATCAAAAGTCGCGCAAAGTGCAGTAACTGCGAGCTTCGCGACGTTAGCGGTGAAAAAACGAGAAAATTTTTCTTCCGTACCAGAAAAAGAGCCCTTCTCGAAATGACACAGAAATTTCTCGATCGAGCGATAATCCGCTTCAAAAGTAGCACACGCGCTTTATTTTCCTGGAAACCAAATATCGATCGACTGAATCGAACGCATTATTTATTACGCAAACATTTCGGGACTTTTGCGTTCAAAATAATTTTAGTCAAAAATTCACAGAGACACGGAGCGAAACCACCGTTTTACGGGAAAAACTATACGCGCGTGCAATTATAAGTAAATATGAAAAATAATACGTGCGCAGAGTGTATGAAACATTACCCACAACAACTCGTAACTACCGTGAAAGTTTAACGCTACTACGTATTTTACAGCGCCATCGGGTTTTTCAGACACGCCTCGCGGGGTGCCGACTACCATTACCTCTACATGGATAGTACAAATGCATCAACGTCCGTCCGAAATTGCTCGCCTCGGCTTCCGTCCTCGAAATTGCGTCGATGGAAGACCGTTGCAACGCGAACGTTACCTTCACGGCAATTTGCCGGCGGTGTTAAAAGAAACGTCCACGTGTAAACCGACAGACAGAACGTGAGAAGTGGAGCAGTCCGTTTCCGAACGGTCGATCTCGTTAATTAAATCGGAAGACGAGAAGCTGCTGAGCGCGAGACGTTACGCGAGGCAGAAAGTTTCGCGTTTTCGACCATGACGTCTGCTTCGGCATCGAGAATCTTTATTCCACCGTATAACATAATACACGTATCGTACATGGTGTGACTTGAACTTTGCGCGATACGAACGGTGAGCTCGTTTGTTCCATTTCATATGCGTCGTTTCGCTTCGAAAACTTTCCGCTCGCACGCGCTCGACAATACGTATTTTTCCCGTCACTGTGCCGCTAGCTGGGCCGCAAATCTGTCTCTGGCGAGAGCCCGGAAACGGCAGACAGAGAGAGGGTGCCAACCAGGTGGCAAATTCGCCGATAAAATGCAAGATACCAGAATGGAACACGAATCGAAACACACTCGTGAAAACAAGACAACGACAAATCGCCCGCGAATTATTAAACGCGTCGTTTTCGTTTAGGAATGCCACTCCTTGTCGGAAAACTTCATTTTTCTTGCTCACGCTTTTTTGCTCTCTTTTCCCGCCGATGAAAGTCCTAGAGAGATGACAAAACATAGCCTGCGGGAATGCTGGAACTCGGTCTTTGACTTGGCAATAAAAACAACGACAGCCTAAGGGGTGCGAGAAGCAGGGATGAACGCGTCTTCGCCAGCTGCGGCTCGCCTCTCTTGCTGCGGTGAAAGGGACGGGCATTGTGCAATTAAATTATCATCATCTCCTTCTACCATCCTTCGGTCATCTCAATCGCTCTTTCCTCGAGCTCGGATCGGCTTCGAGAAAACGCGATGAAATATATTTATTGAATATAATCAAATCGGCGTATCAATATCCCGAAGGGATGAATCGCTGCATTCTGACAAAAATCTCACAGAATAATATCAAGCGCGAAATAAAATATTTCAGAGATATCAGACATGTATAATCGATTATATATTATAATCGATTATACATTATGATATTAACTGTTATCTCGACCAGATGTGGATTTATGGCTGCACCTAGCACTTCGAATTGCAAGTATCAATTAAATTAAATCAGCAAAGATAATCTTTTCAAGAGATATCCCTGATCTGGTACAATTAGCCAACCTCGTCTCGAAGGCGCTACACAAAGAAACAGCCGAGATGCTGCACGTGTTTCACGTTGTACCAATCAAGGATAGCTGCTAAGGGTCGAACTCGATTCGACGAACACTTCCGTCTCTCTTAGCGCCGGCGGAGAAAACGATAGAACACGAAGTACATTTCCCCTTTTTTCTCCTCCCTGTTTTTCTGCCGCAGAGGACCGGCAGATGCCCGATGGCCATTATATTGCCTCGTCCACGACGGAACTCGACGGTTCTCTTACCGATATACGCTTTATCGATACCAATAAGGACCGCGACGGTGGTCGGCCGTAGTTCTAACCCGGCTATCGAGTGGTATCTAACTTAACTTCGCGATGGAGAAACTGCTGTCTGGCATGGGTGCGGGACGAGGAAGACAGAAACAAACTTGGAACTTCTCGACTCCCATCCGCTCTACTCCCGGAAACGTCGCCCGGGGACTTACACGGAGAGATCTCGGCAGGAAGTTGGCAGGTCGTAGGAAGTATCATCTACGTGACAAGCCAATACCGACGAGTACAATGTAGCACGGTGCAGAGGCGTTATATATAATTATCCTATTAACAATTAGAATCTTACATGCACACACAGCGACGCAGGGCGATTCAGGAGTCCCGTCCCAACTCGACGGCGTCGCCGATAGCGTCAGGTCGCGACACGTGCACTTTGCGTACACTATCGCACGATGCGCTGAGAAGAGCACTTTGTCGTGGCTAGAGTTTGGCGTGGCTATCGGAATTTAATCAAGAACAAATGTTTGTGTACTAAGCCGTGACAGCAACAAGTGGCTAGCGCCGTATGACTGACACGTTGAAATGCGTTTGCTAAACCAGACGTAAAGGCGAGCCTGTCACGCAGAAAAAATACCGGTTGGCAGAATATATACTATTGTGGAAACTCGCGGTCGAAACAAGATTGTAAAGCCAGTAACAGGGTATCTCTCGTGAGAGAAATATCCCGAAGGGATAAGACAGCAGAAGCGACGAAAGGGCAGAAAAGACTTTCTTAAAGAAACTGAACAGAGACAACACACGGTTCCTTCAGACATTGCTGGAAGAATGTATAAGAAAATTAGTCAGATCCGAAGACAGGCAGGTCTGACAAATATCATGACGTAGAGAAAACGAGGGAAAGAAGGTCGACGAAACGGGGTCAAGTACTTTCCGGTTCGTGTTCTCGGCTGTCGATCTCGAAGGGAGAGCCCACGAGATCGAAATCTTTGTCACGAGCCGGAGTTTAGAAGTTGCACGGCCAACGGAAGGATAATATCGTAACTGACGAGAGGCCAGCGAGGCCCCAAAAGCGGGTCAGGTATCCTAGCTTGACAAGTTGATGCATCCCGCCTGCCTTCCGTATCGGATTTCTTGAAAGCACCGACGGGCGGAGAAAGGTCTTATCGAGTTCGCCCACCCGGCGGGGGAAAGCAATGACGATAGCGGATCGACGTGCTCCGGCTTTTGAAATTTTGCTCTTCAGACGATTTTATAGTGTATACGCGTACGAAGAGAAACAAGGGATTTCGATTGATCCGAGAGTGTGCGCCGCGCCACTGCCGCTGTGCGTTGTGATTCCTCGAGATTCTCTTTCGCTCGCTCATGGAAAGACTCAAGACACGGGGAGCCGCTTATCGACAGACCAAGTCTTTACTACATCTTGAAAGACGATCAGAAGCTTACAGAGTACGTTACTCGTGCCGTTTAATTTCGCGTTCTCCTTCATAGCGCGCTGTTGCATACTTGTAAATGAAACAATGCAGTAATTTACATTTTACATGCTCTTTCTTCCTCTTTGTGAAATATTTTAATTAGAAATTACTATTCAGGAAAAACTCTAGAGAGAAACTATTAAAAGAAAAGTAAACTGCAAAATAGATTCTTAAATTATAAGGAGGTCTGGAAGAGTCACAAAATTATAAAAAACGAAATATTATTAAAGAATAGAGAAAATTACTTGACAAATGGAAATTGTCAGATATTATTTTAATTCAATTAGTTTATTGATATTCACATAGCAAACGATAGTTACTGACTGATAATTTTTGACAGATAACTTGACTGAGTACATGTAAAGAGACTTGTGATTATTCTATACACATCAATAATTTTGTAACGCATTATTATGCACTACGATAAATGCACTATTATAGATAGTAATGCACCATGCATTACTATCTAAAATCTGGGTATTAGAGAATATGAATATCAAATACATGAACGTTTGGAGTCAGCGCTTTACCGCCCGCTAGAAATACATGGCCATCGCACGCTCTCGAGCCCGCAATCCTTTCAAATGCACCGCGCAGCTTAATCCTTTCCTTGCAACATTAACCCAATGAAGTGTTCCTTCGGGATTTCAAGATGGATCTCTGAAACGACCGACTAGGTAGATAGATCAATCGAAGAGAAGTAGACCATACACACACACACGCACGCACGCACGCACACGCATACACACACACACACACACACATACACACATGGATGAAGAGCGCGAGCGCGGAATGAGGCCGCAGTGTCACCAAAGTTCGGAAGTCACTGTCAGACTCCCCCGCAGTTTTATCGAGTGAATTGTATCGGTGTCGGACGTGCCGACTCCCATCGGGTTGGATTCTTCGACCGCGCGGAAATTACATTCTCGGATGGAACGCGGGCAGCCAGGAGTGTAAGAACGTGTAAAAGGCGGGCGGAAGAGGTGGCGAAACGTAAGGCAAGAAAGGATCACCGACAACGAACGGAGGCGCCAACGTCTCTCGCGTTCGTCCTGCTGCGATGCCTGCTGCAGCCGGAATTAAATTCTTCGAAAGAATGCTCCGCGTCACGTCGCATCGCATCGTTGTCGTACTTCCGAGTGTCGGCCTCTACTCTTTCTCGAAAAACCGGCCTCGACCTCGATGTCGTAACCGGGAATTCCCGCTATTACACAGCACAGAAAATGGATGAAAATTTTCTCCATATATAGCCTGTCAAAATCTACCGAATGATATTCTGAAAAGACGGAAAACCGATATTAAAATATCAAAATTTTTGTTACGCAATTCCTAAAAATGATGAAGAAATTATAAAATGTTACGAGATTATAGAATATTAAAAGATGTGAAAAAGATGTTTGTTACTATTTGCTATTATTTAAAAATATTTGTTACATAGTTTGTTGGGTTATAGATAATATCGATCAATCGATATTGCAATTAAGACAATTGATCGTTAGGCACAAAATGTTTTATGTACTTATATTCGATAGAACGTGATATCAGCATGATATATTTACTTAAAACTTAGAGAATGTATCATCGTAATACACATATTTGCGCGCTAAAAAGCAACATCGTACAGAAAATTGACCTACCTGTCAGGAAGAAAAGAGACCAACATTTTAATATGAAAAAATTACTGCACCCGAAATACACAATGTTCGTTCCGTGCATTGCAATTTTGCATGGCGCTATGAAGCTAATATGTGTACGGTAAATGAATGTCACTTTTCAAGCTAAATATTCTCGCCGTGTGGCAAAATAATCACGCATGGTTGGTATGATGGAGAACGATCAATCGCTAATGAATATCCTGATGCTGCGCTTATTTCTGTGGTCATATATGATGCATTAATTATTGCACAGTTATATGAACCTAATGATCATTTATTGATCATAGCTGACCTTCCGTTCTTCAAATATCATTTCCATTTCTCCGTTTTTCAGAAGATATGCGCTTCAATTGTGATTGCAGACATTAATAATACATAAGCGAGCTTTGATACATTACATAAAAATATTTTACATATTACTCGCTTGCATCGCGATATCCGCGTGTTTAAACTTTCGTCAAAGTAATACCAACCGGTAAATGTAGCTGCTACGCAATGCCCGCTGAAAAATATGAAGTAGCGCAGAGGCGATATAGAGCTCTCTGTAGAGAAGGAAAAGTCTTTTAATGCACGCTCGGAATCGATCGAACGGAATCGCTTGCAAAAATATGTCAAAGTGTATGACGCGCGTGTACATACACGCGAATGGCAAACATTCTGCAGTGGTACGGTTCAAATCGAGCGAGCGCATGGTAAGGTCAGGGGTAAATTAAAATAGGATCCTAGGATTCACATCAAAGCGGAGCAACGAACTGGAGTGAAATAATGTGCAGACAGGAAACACTCCCGTGCAAATGCAGCACGAATGAAGTCTTTTTCATTTTATGTATCTTGCTTCTTCTGCAACAACCGAGTGGCCTATTCTCCGGGTTTTGTAGCCTCGCGTAGCAGGTATTTCACGAAATTACGTAATTTGCAAAAGAGCCACACACACACACGCACGCACGCGCGCACACAGTAATGAAGGTACTACCGTGATACAACATACCCCGAATTTCGCTAGGGTACTTTCGGAAAATCGTGAGGTGGCGATAAAACGCGATGCAATTTTTCGAAATATTCCCTTGGACAACACGCGAGATGCACAAATCTCCAATTTAACGTGATGGTACTTTCTTTTTTTAATGCTTTTATACCTGTACGTAAAGATTAAGTTTGAAAAGAACAATTTAATTCATCGCCAACTGCATCACCAGAGTTTCGCCCGAAACAATTGTTCGTTGAAACTTTGTATGGTGCGATCAGGATGTACAGTGTCATTAAATCAGCTACATATGAATGACTTTATTATCCCGTACCGAGGATCGCGAGAACGTAGGAGAATGAACGAATAACTCATCGCGGTGCCAACGGCACGCGCCTCTTCTACCAGCCGAAGAACTCTTCGAGGAATAATTCAATCTTCACGAATCGGAACGATCGAAAGTTTCGGGAAGCGCGTTCTTAGAGATTTCCAACGGCGGCTATTGGCGGAACGGGATCTACGACTTTGCCGACGAATTGTTCGTTGGTGTACCACTACCGATCCCACTTGCCTCTATATCATAGCAATTTTACGCTCGAACGAACGAACCGTTTCAAAGCTCACTGAACTCGCTCGAAAACTTGGAATGATTTGTACGGCGAGCTCGGTCTTCACGTTCTTCCGGTTTCGCAGCGACAGAAAGAAACTTCGCTTCTCATTCAAAGTCTACGATGGACAGTACGATAATGCCGCTAATTTTCGCAAATGCTTTGTGTGATATATATAACAAATTGAAACAATACATTAGCATTAATGTACGACACTATACGTTATATAAATGTAATTCTTAAAATACAAACTTATTGTATAATAATATAAGAGGGAAAGTAATAAGTAATAAAATATTGCATTGATTCATATCACGGATTCCTTTCGATATTTATCATTAATCATTAATCATTAGCATCATTAACACGATCCTATCTAGTATGCAATCATTATTTAAATCTTCTCAGGGATAACGATTTTCACAGAGCTAGTTTACATATTTGCACAAGATATTACGTGTCGCCTTTTGAGGATGTCGCCAGGTAGATAATTATGTTTGCGGCAGTAAAACAAGCTTCTTGGACAGCAAATTAAACTGGACTTAATACCCTCCACCAAAAGAAAAAAAAAACAAGAAAAAGAACGTGCGTTCGTTAAAGAGGCGTTCCGCAAAGTGCCATTGGTGCTAACCGACGTAAGAAGAAAAGCTGCCTAAGACCGAGCGTAATCGCTGTGCGAGAGAGCCAGAAACATTGTCGGGAGGATGACGGCGCGATGCAATATTCTTTCATTGGCCTCACCGCAGCGGTCCTTAATGCACCGGTGCTATGCGCGACGTATATATTAAATTGTACGAGACGCAGTGAAAGATGCACGGGTCTTACCAACCGCGGCCAAAGCACGGGATCACCTTACCAAGCCCAGCAAGAGACGACGAGCGCGCGTGCGCGCCTTTTACAACATTCTGTCTAATAAAATATGAATAAAAATCGTGGCGAATATAACTCGGCCAACTCACTAAAAGTTTGATACTATTTTGAATAATAAAATAATATTTTAAAAATACTCTGACCAGTAAAAGATGAAACTTGGAACGAACGATAAAATTAAAAAAAAAAGAGGAAAGTAACATTTAACGCTAAATAAATTAAACTCAAATAAAATGTCAAAATATGAATTATAAATGAAATTATTAGTACGCGTAGCTGAAATGAGAATAATGTTCATGTGAGTAATTAATTATTGCGCTGTTCTCTTGTTCGTTGAACTATATAGAAATCTGCAATTAGTTAATTTGCCATTCCGCCATTTTTTTGCCATTTCGGCAATGAAACATCATGTGCGATTAAAGCAAGTACAAACGCAGTAGATCTAGGAACCATTGTGTTTGGTTTCCGATACCCGAGCTCGTGCACACGTGTATCCGTGAATAAACCATACCATGTTTCGCCACTCTGGCGAAAATTGGACCTGCGAGTTTCAGTCGGCGGAAATTTTCACTCGTTTTTCCCCTCGCAACAGCGGATGAAGGCACGATTCATCCGCTCTCTGCGCTCTTTTTCCCGCCAAAATTTCAGCAAAACTGTTCTGATCCATTTTTGTAATCTCTTTTAGGATACTTTGGTGAAGTTGTACGTGCAGTAATTAATTAAATTTACAAAAACATATTTTTATACACAATCAAATAAATAAATAGATATTAAATCAACCAAAGAGGAAATCGATAGAGATTCGAATTGGCACAAAAACATAGATGCGACCATCTCGCAATCCTAATTAATTACATCCCTCTCTCGCGAGTCAGATCGAATCGTGCGCAGGTCATTTGTCGTTCGAGTGCACCGTTGGCCACATTCAATTCGTTTTTGTACTCGGATGCTATTCTATTGAAGAAGAAGAAGAAGAAAATGTCATTTTTTACTGCATGCATACAACACGCAATGCGTGAAAATACTTCGTAGACGGCATCGTCGTTGCCATCGTTGTGGCACGGTAGACACGGTCGAAACTTGGACTCCTCTCGTTCGTAAACTTCGTAAAGCGAGTTACTTTAACGGGCGGAAAGCCCCGCGGCCGGAAGTTCTCTTCCGTCGTCGTAATTTGCTTAGATACGCGCGTGTTGCTTCTTGCCGCGATATAGTCAGCCTCACGAAATTGCACTACCTTTTGCGGGCGTCTCTTGGTGTAGTGGCGAACTGTCTCTGGACGATTAGAACGAGCGCAGGCAACTTTCCGCAGTAGCCGCGAGAAGGAAACAACTCAGTTCTCATTGAGGCAATTGCCTCGTAACCATAGATTTGTATCAAGTCAAGAGTAAGATAGTAAAACGATCGTGACAAAACAGCCATTGAAACTTCAATTAGAAATTACACAACGTCAAAGAACACTAGCATCGAGTGGAATGTCCTTTCTGCGAGATGCGAATATGAGAAAGGATGAGTTGATCTGGTAGGATCCATATCATATCATATTGTAGAGCACTAAATCAAGTTTAGAAATAGTATTTATTTGCAGTGTCCAATCATTAAATATAACGCCATTTGTGATCAAAGCGATTAAATACAAGGAGAATACAGAAAGAAAGAGAAACAAAATGCAGCTACGATATTTATGAAGGAATGTTGATTTTGCAACTGCTTTGCGTCTTCCTTTGGTCGCGATTTCAGACAGAGATTATTGTTCGCATGGGTGCTAATGTCTGGTGATTTCTGCGTAACTTTATATTTATGAACACTGACAAAGCTTGTAGCCACGAAGTTGCAAACATGTTTCTCACCGAGTAATCGAGAGAAACTAGCAAATCAAGAAGTATTTGCTTACTACCAAGTGAGCGCGGGCGCGTACGGCAAGTAACGCCTGCTCGAGTAACCTCGGGGCTCTGGATAGTTTCAAAATTACTCTGACTGTGCTTTCGCATGGTGCGTCGAGCAACGCAGAATAATTACATCGCATTAAACCCGCACGTTTTCGTCCGGATGTTTCCTTGCATGTATATGAAAAATTTACTATCTCTGTCTGTATGAGAAACTAGTCGGTTAATAAATAATAAATAAAACTTTTGAAATTCGATTCAAAAGTTCGTGTGAGCGAATATATCTATTTGCTTAAAATATTACGGTATTCGTATGATTCTGTACGAGTTATCAAAAATACAATGTATGTATAAATGTGCTACTTTTGTGTATAAATATGTGACAGTATTACAATTAGTGATTACATTGGGTTACGTAATAAAATTTCAGATTTGTTAAATGAAACCTTGGTTTATATAAACCAAGATTTCATCTGATGATTTTCGACATTTTAGTGTCGAAAATCTTTATTTTCGTTATTTCTCGATTGTAAAATCTAAAATTATTTATTACTACTCAATATAATGTTTTTCTCACGGATGGTAATTCTTTTCAAATTAAAAAAGAAATTGGAAAAGCTTTATTGAATAAACATTAAGAAAATTATCTTTGTGATAATAAATGGAATATATTAGTTTAAAGGCAAAAAACTAATTTAAAAATACAGTCGATCAAAAGGTGGATTACATCGCGGTTTCAAAAAGGGACACTAATTTATTATTAATTTAAACATATAGAATAATCCTGTGGGTTGCACGGTCGAACCAATAAATTGGTTGGTGCTACACGCACGGTTATAAAATTATAACGAGGCTATGATATAATCATAAAATTTTTACCGTGAAACGCGAGCCATTAAATCTTTAATTCGCACGGACCGCAAAAGTCTCGTTGAATTACTAAATCTCGGAGAGGTAAGAGAGAGAGGGGTCTCCGCTTTCAAGTTACGCGGTTCGTGAAACTATTCTACGAGCGAACGCTTAGATATCTTTCCACTTCTCGACGGAGAGGGTTGGAGACCGGGGAATCTATTTAACTTTTATGACGCCGTAGGATGGTCTTTACTGCTTCTCGATAGACCAACGCGTTTTATCCGAAAGGAAAACCTTCTCTTTTTCTCTTTCTCTCTCTCTCTTCGTCGAAAACTCTGGCCTTGTTGTTCACCGAATAACCGATGATCACGACGATACACCGGAGGACTCTCAAATAACGGCGGTCGATCGCTTGATGAAAATTCGTCGAGACTCAAACTAACGTCATTCACTCTGGAAGCGCGGTAACGAGGTAGCGGTCGCGAATTCAATCTCGGTACCTGACCGACGATTTAACTCTTCCACTTGTCTCCCGACTACCAAGTTCTGCCGTTCCCGACGAAGTGGATCTTTCAAGCGCAGTGCACAAGTATCTCGCGACTCTGTTGAAATAGGAACGTTTGCGCGTTATTTTCCCATACTCAACCACGACGTGTTCTCTGGTTGCGATCGATGTTGTCGAATGGCAAAAAGGGGACGGCAAGAGGGCTCGTCGTTATCGCCGAGGCAGTAAGATTGATAGAGGAATCGGTCGATCGATCGATGAACCTTCCACCAGTCACGATAAGCGCCACCACCTCGGGGGATTAAATCCGCGACGTAATTGGGTAGAAAAATGACCAGCCGCTGCCGCTTCAACGAAGATAGCGTGCTCTGATATTTGTCACTGGGACAGAATTCTTCGAGGATAGTCTCTCATTACTGTTACAGATAATTATTAGAGATCTTATTGTGCTTTCAACGTGAAGGAGAATTACAATAATCAAGAATAGTTTCCTTTTAATCATATAATTATGAATGATGCAGATTTAATGAATTCTTCCCGTAATGGTACGCTCAAATATCATTTCTAGAATCTACAGCTTACAATTATTTAAAACATTTATGAAAAAGAGTTTTTACATTATATTACGTTTATAGTATTTTTATCAAAAAATTAACAATTTCCATCCTTTTGCATTAAACTACTATATCTTCTGTAATAAGAAACAGACACAAAACTTTTTTGATGAAATTACAATGCCTCGTTCAACTACTTTTAATGAACGCTTCGTGCATCTATTATATACCAAACACGTTCACCCCGGGAGCGACCTAAGGATGTAGGCAACATAGTACAGTACCAGGTGCATTTAAATGGGGCCAGAGAGGTCTAGAATCACTTCCAAGGGTCACGTTTCGGTATTTACGAGCTACCTCCTTCGCTGAGACGGACCACGGACACCTATCGACCCAATCGAAACAACCAGGCAACCTCGAATGGTTTCAAAACCACCAATGTTACGCTAACCTACGTCTCCGAAACCGCATTCTCGTTTCGTGGACTGTGCAGATAAATCGACTATACCGATCTACTACTAAAACTATTAATAGCCGTTACAATAAATCTTACAGAACCATTTATAATCAATAACAAAATCTTTTGCGTCACGCGCGTAATACTTGTTTTCAAAGAATGCTTCAGAGAATTGATAAATCCCGGAATGAATAATAACTGATTTAATATGTGATTTAATTCATAATCGTAAGCACAATCTATTTCGATATGTTCTAATTAAATAAAAACATTTTTATTTAACTCACACACATTTAAAATTTGCTGTCATTACACATTACATGAAAATGGAATTTATATTATTCATACACCACAGCACGATGAAAATGATATTCTACTAAACAAAACTTTGCTTTCTTATGGATGTATCCTAATAGGCTTTAAATATAAACAATATAAATGCAGATCTCTCTTCTGAGAGAGCACGCAATAATTCCGTGCGACGAAAGTGGATGTTGTGTACAGACTGCGGCAGACCCGTCTAGCAAATTGCTTTTAATTTCTCCTCTCAATGTCGAAGCTGAATCGCTAGGTCGTAAAGGAAGTGCCCGAGAAACGACGTAGAATGTCTGAATGGCGTAAACCTTATTCAGACAGGGCTCTGGAGTCGCAGCAAAGTACGGCTTCAAGGAAAACTATATTGCTCCACGTAACAAAGCCACTTTCCCTTTACTATACGCATTGGTATCACAGTTCAGACGTAATATCTTGGAAGAACCTTGGGCTGGTAGACACACTGAAGGGAAAGCATGACCGGAGGGAGTACACCCTCGTATGCGCAAATCCTTATTTATATACATGGCGTAATCGGATTTTAAGTAAGGATTTTCCGTCGTTTACAGTGCTCGGGAAAAGTAACGAATAAAGAATGCCCTTCGTAATTTGCGTGGCACAATTTATTCCCCTGTAAATGTTGAGCTGATATATCGTCTTGGACAAAGCGTACGCAAATTGCACTAATTACCCATGACTGTCTAGCCATTAGTATGAATAAGTAAGCATCCCAGCGCGACCGTGAGGAATTAAAGGCTCTTAATTAAAGAGACTTTTTAGGGTGAATTTAAATCGCCTGATTTCGCAAAGTCATCTCGTTAACTTTTCTCTTTTCTGATGTACTATGCTCCTCTGTCTGATTATTGCTACGCGAATGTTTGCATAAAGAAACCTGCCTTCGCTAAAGCGAATCATAATTATTTTACATAATTCTGGAATCTGCATAATATTCACAGTGCCGCGTGCGCGCGCGCTCCTTCTTTCTTCAGCTACTTTGTTAAAAGAATTCAACGCGATTACAATGGTCGGATTATAGTCTGCGGATTGGGTCTGCGCTTTTTTATTAAGGCGTTTTATCTCTTGGAGAATCTTTCAAGTGTACGACGGATTTTCAAATTATTTAACAAACTTGTTATTAAGAGATTAATCATTTGTTCGCAAGTTTCATAAGGAATTAATATCCGCCTTTTTCATTTCTTTTAAACTCGAAAAAGGTTTCAATGGTTTTCAAACCCGTACGAAATATACCTTCACCGAACGAATCAAACTAATTTTTTAATTAAGCCTTTTATTACTTCTATTTGTATTTGTATTTTTCGCCAACATTATTAATACTTCTCGATTAATATTCCGGTAAGAGCTTTGGCGGGACGACTTACAACGCCGCTCATATATGCATGGGAGGAAATCGAAAGTCGCGGATCTATTCAGAGCCCGATGCATCCGCCTGGGCGGACGGACGAGACCACTTATCGCGCTCGAGCTGTTTAGATATGCGATGCACCGCACCGTTCCTGTAAATTTGCGAGCGTCGGAGATGCGGGAAGTCGGTTGGTACCTACGAGAGCTCGCGTCAAGAGGGAATACCGAGACTTCGGCGGACTTTGGATGCCTTAATATTACATTCCTGGTTTCCTTCGTGCCGTCGAGCGTCTACGACCAGTCCATAAGCAAGCACCCTATCCTAAAGCCCGACGGTGCACGGCACGGAACGCTGCTGCGGAACGAGCCAGTTGGCCCCTGGAGAATCTCGGGAGATCCTCTCTTGTATATCTAGCGGAAGTAGCCGGACTCGTTTCGTATACTTCAGCTGTATCATCCGGAAAATGCGACGGGACGCGGAAAATAACGCAGGACGCAAGAAGAAACGTCATCTCCCGAGAACGTGCGGCAACTTAATTCCTACTCGCGCCCGCAAAAACTAGTTTGCATCGTATCTGCAAGAGACCCGCGAGCGCTACCATTCGTAACAAATGTAGAAAAGAACATGATGAAACATTATATTCTCAGCTTTCTACTAACATTTATTTTTAATGTCATCGCGAGCTTCATATCAACGCACATTAAAATTATTAACTTTATTTCGTAACTGTGTTCTATTTATATTACAATTGTAACGAGAATACGCATTCACATCTCGACATCGTAACACAAGTTGTGTACAATCACAAATCGCCAGTTGGTTAATTAACGCAATTTTTCTCAATGACTGACAATTAAGTCAATGTGTAATAACGTCGAAGCAAGACAACAACGAGCCAATAGATCATAAACGAGTGGCCAAACGTTCTTCTGTAAGCAAGGATTAGCATATATCACGGGTCTTTTAACAATTAATAACGCACATGAATTTCCTCGCGTTCATCGAGCTCGACGCGTGTTGCCGTAAAGGGAAAAAGGGTACTGGAAATAAAGTGGAATGCGGGAGTATATATGACATAATGGGGTAACAGGTAGTAACGGGCTGCGCGAAGCACAGCTCGGCTCGAGAGCTTCAGGCCCATGGCATATATCATGCGGTAATGGTCCCGTTGCGGCGGGGACGACAGCGACCGTGCTAAAGTATCTGCAGAGGGTCCCATTGGCCGTACTCACCGCGGCTTGACGTGGAAATAATAGCCTTTCTGAATTAGACTAGCAAGGCCCCCCGCGCCTATCGTGCAACGAACACTTCGAAATCCTCCGTTAGCCATCGACGCGGCCCGCCAAGATTCATGCGCCGGCACGCGAAATTTAGAAGGGACCGCTCGAAGCGCGCTCGTAAGTAACGAGAGGATACGGGGTGAAATTATTTAGCGGTAATGCGGCCAGGAGCTCGTTCCGTGCCGCGAAGGGTGCCGGATAAGGGGGACGAGCGATGAGCAAGAACCGCACTTATCGATTTCGCGACTCGTTATTTTCCCCGACGACCACGGCGAAAAGACTTTTATGGTTTTTCCTGGATAGACTTTATGATCCCGTCATCAATCGTTTACAAATTATAGCGGCAATTAAGGTAACTGTTGCTTTCAGATATAATAATAGCTACGATGCTGATAACGCTGTTTAATAATGCTGAAAATATTTTTATTACATTAATTACACGTTATTATCTTATATTATACCATATATAGTTCAGAGACACTTACTATAATATTTTTTCGTTATTTAAACATTACAATTTTGATCGCTCGCTAACAAAATAGAAACTTAAATCAATTAGTAACACGGATAGAACTACACAGAAATAGAGAGTTAAAGCGGCGAGTGTTAACGCTTCGTTGGTTCTATAAACGAGAGTTTTCCGAAACAATTGTGCAACGAAATTATCGTGCATAGTGTGCGTCTGTTACGTAACAAATGTTTCCCGTGTGAATCTAATGTTATACACAGAAAGGAGCGAAATGGCAAAGAGAGAAGCCGCAAGCGATTGAGCACGTTTTGCGCTGCGAAACGTAGAGCTAGGAATGATTTTACGCTGATGCGAATCGCGAAGCGATAAGTATAAAATCCAAAACCGATTTGCGCGAGAGCTGATTTTCAGGCTTTAAGATCGACCTGGCGCTGCGGGAAAATGCGTTACGCGAAACAGATCCACCGGAAGCGGGCGCACGTACGTGCACGCTGTTGTTGCTGCTTATCTTATCGATCATTCGTGGTAATAGTATGCTGCATATATGCTGCGGTCGAACATCCGGAAAACGCGACGCTGCATACCGATCTCAACGTGGATACCGCACCCTCGGTTCAAGAACAACAGTTACATTACAGGATCTCACGTAACGTTGGCGTGTAACGTTGGACTATGTGCTGACCAAACGAGGGATCCAGAAACTTTCAGGGATAAAGATATCTAGTAAAATATTATAAAATAAAATTTCAATGAAATCAGATCGAATTAAACCAAGCTAGAATAGTAACGTAAAGCGATCCTTTAATATCTTTTACGTGGTATTTGAATAGAACATAGACCGAAATACGAGATTTCTTACATCGTTTCGGCGGCAGTGGAGAATACGGTTCTGCTCAGCATGAGTAACAGCAAACTGCGCGGTCAAAGGATGTTTTTTTAACGGTGCTTTATGTCGGTCAAGAGTTCCAGCAAACACAGCTGAAAACGAATCATGGACCGTTGCAGCGATACAGTTGAGAAAGCACCTTTCCAGTATCACGATCGATACGTCCCGTTCTTCCCGCTCATTTGCATCGCGATGTTGAATGCTGAACATTTTTCCGGACGATATGCGAGTCGAAACGCGCGTTCGACGCTCAGCCGCGGAAATTCGAACGCGGAGCGCGGAATATCGCAGTCTATCGCGCTAACGAGGATCCATCCAAGTCGATCGCGTGCTCGGATGGCCTGCCTACCTGCCTGGCATAGTGTGCACGCGCGATAATTATATTCGCAGGGCCCCGATTCCCTTAGGTCAAAGTCATCATCGAGGAATCTCGTTGACCCGTGACGTCGCGTCGCGCCGCTCTTCTCCTCGTCTCTCCTATCGTCTTTGCCGCTCGTCTCCTCTCTCTCTCTCCTGCTATCCCGCCGATGGGAATAGGGGAGAAAACAGGCTCCGCACAACGTTCCGGCACTATACGCGATTTCGTATGCAAACGCAGAGATACAAGACCGACCCTCTCCGCACAATGGCTTATGTCATATTCGCTTTCTGGTTTCCCTCTTCTCGTTCTCTCTCTCTCCCTCTCTCTCTCTCTCTCTCTATCTCTCTCTCCATCGCTCTCGCTCTCCCTCGCTCTCTCTCTTTTTCTCTCGTTCTCTCTCATATTCCGGTTTCCAATCTCCTGTTCCCTTTTTCCACCCCCAGCAGCTCTGCACAGAATGCCCCAGGAGGTAGGGTCAATATTTCCGCAGGTGATCGGTCACTGCGAACGAAAAAGTTTCGCGAACATGTGTCGAAATCCAAGCTGCAAAGTGCATTAAGATTGAATATCCTGGCAGTTCTTCAAATCTCACATCTGGTGCTACGTTAAAGCTCATGGTGTAACTCTCAAAACCTTAAACGTAAGCTTTGTAAAGCGTGATGTTACTAAGATTAAAATATTAATCGGCAATTTATCTCTTCCTACAATGCCTGTGTGTATCTATATAGAATTAAACAGCTGTTTGATTGAAGCTTCATTCGCGACAAGCGACCCTCTCATCACTCAAACCAAGCTTAGAGCAGTGAGTTTTCTTCCTAAAACACCCTGAATGCCGTTCTCCTTGATCGATTCCTTGCTTCTGGATTACGCGAGTTACACCGCCGGCATATTACTCCGTTCTATTTTTAGAGAGCTACGTCATTCGTTCAGCTTTGAGCGAGTCACTTGAGTACTAGCACGTTTCCTCTGTGTGAATGCTGCTGATTGAATCGTGCGTGACACTCGAGCAAAGTGTTTGAACCGATAATGCCCACGAGCAAAGCATAATCGAAAATATTCATGCATTTACATCATCCATCCTTCGTCCGTCTTTCAATGTCGCGATCTAACTTCGATTACCGAGGCTGCTGCAATTATTCATGTAAATAATTCAATGTTGATTACTCGATAATCGCAAACAGTAATTGTGTGATAATTTCAAACGATAACGCTCGCCTGCGATAACATCTTTTCGAGATTCGTATCAGCACGAGATAAATCGACGAGAAGCAGTTCATATCTGCCAGTCGATGCGCTTTCGTTCAGATAGTTCTGCTGGTTCAGACTCCGTGAGTGATCAGAAGCGTCGATATCGCGTTTCGCGAGCGACAGCTCGTCTCAATCGACTTGCGTTTAATCATACAGGCGTTCTCGTTGCCGTAAATCTCTATTTGGAAGTTTCACTTTTCCCGACTGGTCGCATTATTCGCGGGAAATATGGTAGGTTTCGATAATACCTGACGACGTCGTAAAACTAATAAACGGCGCTCCTATCCCCCGCCGTGTTACTCGGTGACGTTTATCGGCTCGACGACCCATCGCCATCATTCGCGCGCGCGGAGTTTCAATCTTTCGGCCGATTTCCGATAAGCTCACGAAATCTATACACGGGGCACCTGACTCCATCGCGCACACATCGTAAAATCTACCGCGCGACCACGGTTAACGAGATACCAGCAGAAAAAGAGAGAGAGAGAGAGAAAGAGAGAGGAAGAGGGAAAACGAGGAAACTTGATCGAACTTCTCGCGTGTGTTCGCGGCTCGATTTAACGAGCGAAGCGACGATGCCTGCCGTCACTACTGGGGGACCATCGAGGATTTCATTTGGTCGCCGATGTTTTTCGGAACGATGCGTTTTCCGCCCACATCCTCCATCCACATGCTCCGTCCATGGTCCTTCTTCTCTCTTTCTCTCTCTTTTTCTTTCGCTCATTCTCCCTTTACTTCGACCGTAAATTATAATCGCGAAAATACGGCTTTTCGGAACATTAAACGGACTGGTTCACGCTTTAAATAAAGTGGGCGAACATTGGCGGATGGCGAGAGACCAAACTAGTCGGGGGAGGATGGGGACAGGGAGGATTGGTTGGTTAATGCGGCACAAAGGGGACTGCGAGCCGGACCGACTACGGGCCGAGCCTATAATTCCTGATCAGCATAAATCTCCACCCTCACGCGCGCGTAACACACCGCGCGTACAGCATTTCCTTCTGTACGGATCCACGGTCAAAGTTAACCCCCGTCAACCCTCCCTGTTGTGCTCTCGCACACGCACGATGAATACCTCTCCCCCGGGGGACGTCACCCTCCGACGCAAGGGTGCCGGATGCCACTTTGAAGCGGATATTCCGGCCAATGAGAGACGACAGGATCAAAAGTGCCTTCGAGATAGTACGAATTGCAAATTTCCTGCTTAACATTGCGCCGCGAGAGGGTGGATGAGCGGCAGCGCATAATAAGGGTTATAGACCGACCGGTGTTACGGTGTACGTACCATGACGGGGGATGATGCCTCGCGTCGGAAGGCATTACGTATCCACTCCCGTCATAACACCCTGAAAATCTCCGTTCACGCGGAACTCCGGCTTGTGAGACATAGCAACAAAGACGTATCGAAATTGCACGCATTGTTACGTTACGTACACGTTACGTTACGTAGTAATGGATCAACTCGAGCATCCCGTGCTTGCTCGTGTTAGATAGAATTTTTGAAGAGTTTCTTTTCCCATTTTTTAACAAGAGTTCAATATGAATTTTCATTTATCTGCTACGAAATCAAAATATTAGATATAGATTATTTCACAGAACAGTAAAATTAATAAAATTAATAAAAATAGAATATATGTCATATTTTTCTATGTCAAATAAGTCATATTTTTCATTATATTATGTAATACATTCTTGTAAATGTAATACTTGTTGATGAATAGCATTCTAATAAAATGTTATTAAATTTTGCAAACACAATTTTTCGTCGCACTTTTATTTACTGCTGAGAAAAAATGTAAAACATTTTTGCAGTTTCCTTGATTTGTTACATATTTCATAATGGTTCTCGTTTTCCCTGACATTGCGCAGTTTTTACGATATTTTTGAGCTACATATCATATCCTCCACTTCCTACATGAATAGCGAAAAACATAGATTTTCCGTGCTACTGGAAGCTTAGTTCACGGATGAAGGCGCCGTTATTTAGCTGACGATAATCAAAGGAATCTCGATGTCCTGGCTCTTGTGAAACGGACCACTTTGCGGTCGCTGTCGTGGTCTATCGATACTATCGATGCGTATTTGCGTCAAACAGGAACAGGCGCTTTAAATTAGACGATCGCACCGCAAGGAAACCTAGATAAGAGCCTACGTGCGTTGACAACAATTTTCGGGCTTTTCCGGTTGTTTTGCTTCTCCTTGATAATCGACACGGCGGCATTAGCTAGTAAATTACACATAGCTAATACTGTTAAATATGTATAATATACATTTCTATTAGATAAAAATTATCTTTTCCACTGGACGTTGCATAAAGGAAGAGACGCTGAAATAAAATCAAAATAAATTCGCGGCCTTTCAAGGCGAATATCGAATCATTTAATCGTAAAATCTCGCACGCTGCCAAAGCCTGGTACGCGGTCGAAACGCATTCAGTGTGCATACATGTTGGGCGTGAGCGTGTGCCGCATTTGTTTACGCCGCACAAACAGGTGCCGTAGTTACCTGGCGTACTCAGTCGAGCACGAAACAAGCGTCAATCACGAGATCTGCATAACGCGACGAGGGTCAGAGGAACGATCGATGAATCGGTGGAGGACAACGGGAGAGACCGAATGCGTTCTTTCGAGGACGGTAGAAGGTGGCGAATAAATGGCGTTAATAAAAGGACGCAGTCCGATCCCGCTTCACAGGAGAATCTCGCGCAGCGTGCACGCTAATTATCCGACGAACTACGTCATTAATCGAATAGTCCGGATTGCGCGACGCGAATAGGCGAGGAAGGAATTAGACAGACAGGAAGGAAATCGAGCTAAGGGTGTCGCGAGCTTCCCCGGATAGTTCGCAGACTCGTTACATACGTTTCACCCCCGTCGGATGTCAAATCGAATTTCTGCGGTGGCGCGCGAATTGAAATTACTTTTCGCGAACTTCCCCCATCGGAATCGTGCGGATCGACAATTTTTTCTGGCTGTCGCTCTAATCCGATGGGGCAGACAGAGAAAGAGAAAAATAGAAAGAGACACCCTGCCTACCCTCGACGAACGAGCACGCGATAGCGAATCCATGCTCGCTCTTCGTGAACGCGAAAACGGTACTCGAGCACCTCGTTACAAAACTCGCCGCTTCCTTGTCGGCCATTGCAAGAGCCGCACTTAGGCTGAAACATATGTATTAAGCGACGTGTTATCACAGGTTGCTCGCAGTTGCATTAATGAAATCCGATGAAAAGGCAAGATTAATGCGCATAAATATTTCGTGTTGACGGCGCAAACGCAAGCGGTCCTCGCTCGCTCTGTACGTTCCGAGAAGCGTACTTGCTGAGGTAATTACGTAAGAAATATGTACATAGATAGCGCGGTCATTAGATTTCCACTGGCAAGCGAGGAGTACACGTATCATTTTCCTCGCTTTTTCCCGGCAAGGGGTTGAAAAGAATTCCGCGTCATTAGGTAAACCGAGAAGCGGTTCTAGATGAGGCAGGTCGAATGCAAATTTGAATTCAAGATTAAAGAAAATGCGCTAATGGATAACGATTAAAGAATACTGTCAAGCGATAAATACCAAACGATGCAATTCAAAAATAGAAAACGCAATATACAGTATCAGAAATATAGAAATAAATGAGTAATCGTGATACCAGCTTATTAGACGATATTTCGCTTCGGTAATAGAGCTAACGCGTTTCTCGCGTGATCACACATTTCTCACATGTACATACGCCATCGGCAACTATAGTCATTAATTCAGAATTTGCCCTTATAAAACGAGCAGTAAATCACCGGGGAACAGTAAGGAAATACCTCTTAAAAACATCTCAGACAATTTTAATATCGTTGCCATTGTTATCATACAAGAGTATAATAAGAAACTTTCATATTTGCGGGAGTTACTGTTTGTAAAACTGATACAAATATCAAATAATAAATGCATGAAACCTGACGTGAATAACAAGTTCGTACTGTATTTTTTTACTAAACCGAAAATATTTGAATTCACAGCAATATTTTTATGTTTGCGGTATTCATATTACATATATATTGTCCAAGTCGCAATTTAGTTACGACTTGAACGGATCTTTCATTTTTGTACTATTCGAAAGTAAAATTTGTATTAACAGCATTACGATTGTATCAGTACCTTCAAAAAAGGATGCCATTACACTCCTGATAGATGTGTTCAGTGAGAGTAATAGCCGGCAAGTTGAGCGAGCAAATACCAAGCGTATTTATTTGCGGCGGACGCTTTGAAAATGAGCCTGCACTTCGAAAATCACTGGACGCCTAGCAATAATTGACTTACAATTTCTAGCGACTCTAGACGGGCAAGTCAAACATTGCGCAAATCACGCTACTTGATATTCGCATCGTTAAACAATTACGCAACGGCTCTGATGAGTCCGTCGACTTCGTGTCAACAGCCGCATCGGACTCTGACTTCATGGAGATTTTGGTAGTAAGAACGATGCATGTTTGTACTGTTTCACATAATATATTAAGAAGTAATAATATTTCAATACTAGTAAAAAATTAATTCCCAAAGATAATATCAATATAAAAACTCTTATTCTTATATTTCTTTCACGGCAATAATTTTAAATTAAAGTAAAACATTTAAAACTTTCTTTGTAAAACTTCAATTATTTCCTAGAAATATTAAAATACTGAAAATAATTATATATAGTTAAAAAGTCTCCTTTATACGCAAATGTTGAAATTTAAAAAACGAAAAGCGCACATAAGACATTATAAAACATTCTCAAATATTCTTATATACATTTGACTGTTGTGATTAAAATTATAACATTATTGTGATTAAAAATATAACAATGTGATTCGTTTGGAATCGCAAAAAGGTAGTCTCCTTGCTAATTAAATCACCTATAGGTAATATTTCGCACATGCATGATTAAAGCTCTGAAATTGCAGTTTATAAATATTAAATAAAAAAGAGATTCTTGATATTGAATCAGCACGCGATGAAATTTACTGCACGTTAATAACATTATAAGTTTCGTACTAGCACATGAATTACCGAACATCTATAACGCGCGCGCAGATTTTCCTTTAATTAAATCTAAATCAAGGCGGCTGGGGATTTCAATCTTCGTACGTTCGCTTCGCACGAGTGTTTAAGTTTTCCTTGACTCTACGAATATGCACGTCTTGATAAAGCAGTGATGCGTACGTGTGCGCTGTTTCGCGTGACAAGATAATTCGGAAAGTTCCCTCAGTAAACGAGGCAACGCGACTGGGACCGGGAGTTTAAACGAGGAGGGACAACGTAGAAGTGGATCATATCGAGGAAAGTTAAGAGAAAGAGAGAAAGAGAGAAGGGGAGAGAGAAAGAGCAAGGGAAAGAAGCGGACAAGGGAAAAGCGGGAGAAGAGCACGAAATTTGCATCTACACGACTCAGCCGGTATAATGGAATTAAAACGAGGTGGCACAGCAATTAACTTCCTTACTAATTCCGCGTGTATCTTCGCATATGCATGTGTACGTGCCCTCGGAAAAAATTGAGGACGCCATGTTAAGTTTTACTCACTGATGCATTCTCAAATTCTGGTCGCGTTTTAAGAGATAGTCTAAGTGAATTATGAATAATTAATCTAATGATTAAATGAGCCTTGATTACTGGAGATTCTCGACACTTGAAGAATAATTCATCATTAAGATCTCTCTTCATTAATTGCAAAATGAAACTCTGATATTTCACGTATAATTACCTAAAATTACGTAAAACTTAGAAGGCATCTGTCGTACGTTTATTCGAGTAATAAAATTAATTTAGAAAAGACGTCGATAATGTACGAGCGGAAAAGTATTATTCTTAAATCGATCGCTAAAATTATGCAACGTGAAAACACGCAGATGCGTGCGCCATAATTCCCGTGCACAATCTCTGCTTTCGACATAATATAAACGTGCGATGGTGGTTAAACGGGCTATGCCTGCCTTAACCAGGAAGGGACTGATCCCCCATCATTTTGTGGAGTTTATGCTCTGGATTGTCACGAACAAACAACCGGTACGTCGATGCCCATCGAGCAGGCAAAGCCGGTGTAGAGCTGGATGCGAACAAACGGACGAAGGAGAGGGTGATCAAGCGAGGGTGGTAGGCACAAGAGGTTTGTCTCTCCTCGTGCAA
Source organism: Ooceraea biroi (assembly GCF_003672135.1). Taxonomy (NCBI): domain Eukaryota; kingdom Metazoa; phylum Arthropoda; class Insecta; order Hymenoptera; family Formicidae; genus Ooceraea; species Ooceraea biroi. The sequence continues at coordinate 10,273,094 of NC_039506.1, forward strand.
TTACAATACATACTATCAAGGCCTTTGTACGAGCACCGGAAACCCGCGACAAGTCAACCGTCCATCGAGCATCATCACTATCGATCTGAACATGATTGCGGCCTCTCAGCGATTCCTTCCAGAGAGAGCTTAACCCTGTAACGACGGGTTAATCTCCTCGAGGTGGTTCACCGATATCCGGGAGGAGAGAAGGAAATCCTTGAAGGATTTCGCTAGAGCCCTAATTCCCTGCGCGAATGCGAAACGAAATCTCTAGAAACTCTAATAACGACTTCCATTGTATTTCGCGTGAGCCGTAAAGAAACATCGATATCCTGGTCAGAAGTTCCCAATGGCAAGTAATTACTTAAAGTTTTACCGAATTATATTAGTACGACGCGGCGAACGAACCTGCGGAGAGCCAATCCATTTCCAAATGAATTGTCGAGCCACTTTTCGGAAGTTTCGACATGAGAAGCATTAAGCCGAGCGTAATGCTGGAAGGATAATTTCTAGAAAATTAAACTTCCTGTCTATTCTCATTCCAAAACTCATGGACTTATATAAAATTTATTTTTATATAATAAAAATAAATAATAATTCACATTTCATCCCCTTAAAACGTCATTTTATATAAGAAACAAATATATTGAATTAATAGAAATTTCAATAGAGTAAGTAATAAAAATTGATATTAAAAATTGCAAAACCTTGCTGTTTTTTTAAGGTCTCCTATTTGCTTTCTAAAACTGAAATTTGCAATTTTAAAAATCAAAATGGCTACAAAATTTAATTATCAGTGTAATAACATTATTTTAGAATTCATCACTAAGCTGCGATCAACTAATATTAACCAAACTTGACCAGGTCTGCCTCTACTGATTTTAACAAGAAACAGAGAACCAATTGACTTCGGATTACAATGGATCGCTGTTAGTGAAATGGGCCATAAATGAAATATGTCTTGAATCTACGATCTACCGTGACAGGGTACACCTATTCGGCGAACGTTGCCAGCACGATAACGATAAAATCAGTTTCCTCCGATAGTAGTTCGAATCGAGTCGCTCGGGAAGCGTCAGGAGCCACAGCAGCCGCTCTTGCCAGCGTACAAGCGTCGGAGATATTACTTGGTGCGAGCGTGAACGGGGCAGGAGGTGATCTATTATGAGCCTCGCGTGTAATCAGGCGAGCTTCGGGCGCGAACATATACACGGGCGCGTACACGAGAGAGTACGGATAGGAGGATAGGAGGTGATCAGCGATTAATCTCGCCCGTAAGGAATATCCGGCCAGGCTACTCACGGGAGCGTTGAATAAAGAAGATGAGCCGGAAGAGGGGGAGGGTTTTCGTTACATCAAGCTCGGAAAACAAACTCGCCGATGACTTACGCTTGAGCTTTACGCCGGGGAAGCGCCGGAAATAAATCTCGCTCAGTAACCATCAGCTTTAAATCCACCCCTTTCCGGCCGCTACGTTTAACGGATGATACGTATAATCGTGAGAGCTGCAGTTGCCGCCGTTACTTCAAGCTCTTGCGAAACCTCGGCTCGCCGTTCTCGTTTTTTCTGCTGCTCGATATGTCGCGGGGAAAAATTCCGTTTTGTACACATGGTAAAAGCCCAATGCACACACCGTGCGCAAAGTCCTCGCGGCGTTTGATCTCGCGTTACTTTCCCGAACCTCGCGAGTACCGGAGTTTCTTTTATGCAAAAGGCTCAAAGCGAGCGGCGTGTGTTTCTACGCGTGCAGTATACCACTGCGACGAGTGACTGGAATAATGCACGATGAGAGCAGAAGAAAGAAAGAAAATGCGAGAGAGAGAGCGAGAAAGCTTTGAACGAGTGTAAGGTACGACGATAGAGCGAGGAACGATGAAACCCCCTGCAGATGAGAAAAAGACCGGCGAAGCGCGGAGCAATAAGGGGGAGAAAAAGAAACGAGACTTCCTCGTGGGATGTTAACTCGCGCGCGTTCGCTACCGACGCGATACTGGTACTTTGCACTCGCGCAAATGTCTTTGAGTACCTTGGTGCACACATGCATCAGGCATGCAATGGGACTGAGAGGAGGCTGAGAGGGCGAGGAGAAGGTGGGTGAGATGCAGGTGGAAGAGAAGCGCGCAATTCCGTCCATTCGGAGGCATTCGGGCGCGAGGTTTGTTCCGCATGCACTTCGCATTCGCACGCGGTGCATAATTCGTACTGTCCGAGCACACAGCATCCGCCTCCTTCTAGCTCGCCTTCGCTCCTCTAGATCGATGAATCTCATCGATCGCGTGCGGGGTCCCCTTTGAGCCATTGTGGCGCGTATGCGCGCCGCGCAAACACAAATTATGCACGCGGCCATGTGTTCATGGCAGACGCCAATGGATTTGTCTACCATTATTCGATTACGAAGCGTTAAACTCGTGACTGTGAAAGCTGTAATCTTCTATGAGTTTCGCTATCAATACCTCTGATTGAAAGCCATTGTTGCAATGCCAAAATTAAATATTTACGTCCCACTGTCTGAAAAGCTATCAAACTAATTGAACTGTTGTAATATTTATAAGCACTCGTTCTCTTCTTCTGTATATTGTATATTGCAATGAAAGAAAAATTTTAATGTTTTAATCTTAACGGCGATGAAAATAAAATACGCAAATAGTCATTTACATATTTTGAAATAAATATAGTTACCGCGCGGAAGAGCAAGGAACACGTATGACATAAGGCGTTACGCACGTTTTATATTTCAACGCGGAAGGAAATCCTACGCGATATATCATTCTGCTCACGGAGACAGCTGAAGGAATGACGAGTAAATATTGTCGTAGACATAAGCGGGCTCTTCTCATCGCCGGGAACGTCTTGTCGTAATAAAAGGCGGTAGAATCCTCAACCGGGACGATATCGCCGATAAATCCTTTCTTTCACATGCAAGTAATAGACGTTCGAGGGCACATTGTTGTCGGACGTAATATTTATCGCCGCGAACGGCGACCATAAGTCTCGCGGAAAACGGTTACAAGGATTTTTCGCGTGGCGGTACTTTTCGCAATACGGATTCCATCAAGAATGTAATAGAACTGGCTGTTATTCCGGAAAGTGGACGTAACGCACGATGTCCTTTATCGCGGGAAACCTATCGAATGTAATAAAATTGATTCATCGCACACACGTATAAAAAGTTTCGGGGCTATCGATAGCGACTCGCAGCTTGAATATTATTCTATCGAATGTAATCAATTCTATCATTCAAATCTATTGCGCAGCCGTCATGTAAAAAAATTTTTTGAATTTATCGAGAGACACGTTATTCACAATTTGCAGACATGTGAATAAAGTTTAGTTCGAGTATAGAATTCCATGTCAACATATAGTAACATGTTTCTTGTAAAACATAATTTCTGTAATTTAACATTCAGGTTAATGGCATGACATAAAAGCTTTCATTATTAAATCGATTTCTATATACTCATTCAATAACATCTTCAATAACATCTTTTCATATAGATCATGATCATCTTTGCAATATATTTGACATTATCTTTCTTCATAACTGGAGACCTTTTAAATTACACAATGTACTGACATCAGCATGTATGTACAAAAATGTAACAAACATAAAAAAGTAATTATAACAATTATATTTTTTCATCTGTCTACTGTCCGAGCAATGCTAGAAACGGCTCGTAAATCCAAACAACCCCGTTTTATGCCAACTCCGCGCGTTCAGAATCGTTATCTCAAACCTTCTATCATTCGCTATGGGTAGGAAACGAAGACCACTTTGCTTCTCCTCGCGATAGGCAAATGATAGTCCGTGCCGAAATTATTGCTATCCATCTTAACATATATTCAGCAGTCCGGATACTCGTGTACTTGCACTTCGATAAAGTACAGGGCGCGAAAGTGGCCGACCTTAATTGTAAAACGGAAGTTTCGTTATCGATCGGTACCAACGGCGTAACTAACGCTCGGCGAACCCTCAGGTATTCCCGATCGAATTTCCACATAATTTCTAATTCCGACGTTTCTCCCGTATTCGCACCCGATTTTGGATCAACTATGCGGTTTCTCGAGTTGTTGTTTGCAATAATCAAACTGATATAGATCGTAACAAGTTGAACCGAAAAGACGAACGAGTGTTTTGATGCCCGATAAAGTGCATATTGAATGCAATTAAAAAATGTACACTAAAATCGATAATTACTGTCATAGGAAGCTACTGTTTCTTATAATGTATATATTTATTATGCGTTAATATTTTTTATTCCATGCAATGTACAAATACACACAAGAATGCTATTTAATAATTAATTTGAAAAATCAATATTTCTTGAGATTTCACTTCTCGCATTTATAATGTATCGGGCATTACATTTTCAATTTAATTTACAAAAAATATTCTCTGGAATCTATCAATTTTGCGAATTTGTTAGACACCCTTTCGAAAGTACAGTACTGGTAGCAATATTGTAGCGTCTATGCTCGTAATTTTCACGGCTACGAAGAAATCGCCGACATGTGGAGGCGAACTGCCAAGCTCTCAGAAAGCCAAGCAAAAAGTTGCGTTATTAGTAACTCAATCATAACGTCGGGTGGCCACTGGATTGAAAAATCCATGCGAAGTTTTCTCGCGTATCGGACGAAGAATATCGATAATATAACAGGCGAGAGCAATCATAAATTCATCGCAGTCGCGTGACGAGATAAATAATGTGTCATGTTATTCCCGCTAAAAATATTTTCGTCTAATAAAAATTGGAGTAACGATCGCCCGCTGACATATGCACGAACAATTCATTCATAACGAGTGCCGAACGAGTTCGAGATTGCCATATAACTAATGCCATGAGGTATCGCCAGCCGTCGCAGCGTAACGCAGTTTATTACGGTTGACCGTGTATTAATAAATTCCGTTTACGAGCCGACGTCTATAATTCTTCGTTTACCGTGTCTTGCCGCGAAAATAAATAACATCTGACGTGTTCTTCGATGCGCAAACACTGAACAGAGAATTATAGAATGTTCATGTCATGACGAAGCGACGACGCGAGTCACGGGAGTTAAATAAAAAATATTTCACGAAATTCTGCACCATCGCTGGAATATTGTCTGAGTGTGCACAAAACGACCATTTCGTTTCTCAATTTAGTAGCATTTTGCGATCAAGATTCTTGTTGGCGGAACGTGATTAAATTATTATTGAAAGAACCACCGCAAAAAATGCCCGTTTTTCCGTCCTCGATTTTTCAAATGAATTTTATGACAAATGATAGCTCATAATGAGACATTAATCACAGAAAAATTTTACGATGAGCATATGATTGGTTTCAGAGATATTCAGAGGGTCAAAGTGGTTACCACCTACTGAGAAAGTATGACACTATCGACACTGTATAGCATGAATTTTGGTTGACTTTTTTCGAAACGTAGTACCTATGTGTTCTTTGAGTTGCTGATTACGAATCTGATGTCAGATTTCAAAAATTCAAGATGGCGGATATAAAACATAAAAAAATTAATTTCTCCAAAAATTGTTATCTAAGCGTGTTCAGGATCGCGCTCTCCTGTGCGACTCGCTTGTGATCCTGAACCCGCTTAGATAACAATTTTTGGAGAAATTAATTTTTTTATATTTTATATCCGCCATATTGGATCCGCCATCTTGAATTTTTGAAATCTGACATCAGATTCGTAATCAGCAACTCAAAGAACACATAGGTACTACGTTTCGAAAAAAGTCAACCAAAATTCATGCTATACAGTGTCGATAGTGTCATACTTTCTCAGTAGGTGGTAACCACTTTGACCCTCTGAATATCTCTGAAACCAATCATATGCTCATCGTAAAATTTTTCTGTGATTAATGTCTCATCATGAGCTATTATTTGTCATAAAATTCATTTGAAAAATCGAGGACGGAAAAACGGGCATTTTTTGCACTCTTTTTGCGGTGGTTCTTTAGTCCCGTGTCACTCTTAAATTTGAGCGAACGCGCGCCAAAATTCACGTCCTACGTTATTCGAGTTTATCTAGTATCTTGGACGGCAAAAGCGTGTAAAAAGACAGAAAATATATAAAGGAAAGAGAAAAAGTGAGAGAAAGAGAGAGATGTTTCAAGCAAACCCAATTTGCCGACAGCTCTAAAAGTAATTAAATCGCTACTTTCATAATATGCGTTCTTGGATATTTAATTACAAATACTCTCGGAGTGTACCTCCGCCGGCGATATTTCTCACGGATATTGCTATTGTACCACTCGATAAATTTCAACCAACAATTTCGCGGTTCAGAAGAATGTTCAATAATGTAGCCTTATCGAAGAAATTATAACTAAAGCTACAGAAGAGGTAAAATGGAATTTTACTAATCGATACACAATCTCTTGTACGACCAACATAAACCAAAATTATATCTACATTATATGTATAACAGTAATCATAATGCATCATCACATACATTAGAATTTTCTTTCAATATAAAAAAATTAAAATTCCAGAAATATTACATGTAATTTCGAAACGGAAAGTAGTAATCATAAAATGTGATAAAACTTCCATAACGATTTAATAAACGTGGAAAATTCTCACGATAACGAGTACTCGTGCAAACTTCGCGTAAGCTCTGCAACTAGTCTTGCGTGAAATCACGCAAAACGTAAATCGCGATAACGCATTACCCGCATTCGTACGTGCACAAGATCCGTATTCTTTTCCACCGTCGACGTCTCGATAGCGCTGCTACCATATCGACATCGTCTATTATAAACGTTCCTGCGGGCGAAATCGGGCGAGACTGTAAAGCCGAGGGATTGCAAAAACGAAATCCATAAAAAAGCAACGCGGTGTGAATTGACGGTTGATGTGCAGAATCGAACGAAAGAAGCCATTAACGCCAATCCGGAAGATGCGTAAAGCAATGTGATGTCGGAGGAAAGCGTCTCTTTTCCATCGAGATTTCCAACTCGCGTCATTGAAGATAACTACAATATTTATTGTGGAACTCGGGGAATATCTTGGTTACAAGCTAAGAGAGTCTCTTTCTGCAGTATGCACTTCGTATTACGCGAACTCATCTCGCGCGAATGCTCCTTCGAGCGAAATCACTGGGTCAGGACTTGATAAAATCGCAATGGGAACCATCTGAGCCACGCATACGAATGAAACGACGATCCATCTCTCGTTCTCGCATGATGCAGAAAAATGCAGCAGAAAAGTGCATTTAAAAATTATTGACCTGGTTGAAACGTCATAATACTTTATCGTTATACATAAAATACCTGTTTTTATCATTTTATCACCACGAAATAACGAATAAATAAAGGTAATTTCGGTCTCTTCAGTTATTTATTAGCACTATTTATTCATTTAATGTAATAATCACAAATAATAATAACAAGATTGAAATGATAGTAACAAAATATTATTATCGTAATAAAACACATTATAACATATTATAACAAAATATATTATCGTAATAAAACACATTAGTCAACAGAGGAAGGGGGGGGGGAGAGAGAGAAAAAAACAATACGTCAATAAATTAGGTCAGTCATAGCGATCAATAACGTCTCGCAAATGCAATTAACTACCACTATTTTCCTTATAAATGTATGTATAAATGCGTTTTCGCAAAAGACTAGTTATTTACTGAGTTTTTGGGCGTTTTGCAGTAGCGTGCTACAACCGTCGCAACAAGCTCAGCATTTCCATACACAAAACGAGAGACAAATTCATTTCCTATTGTTCTCTCAGCGAACACATCGGTCGTCGTAACCCGGAAACGTCGCTTTACTCGCACCTGCCCCGGTAATTCATTTCTTCGTATTCGCGCGCGGACGGTGGTTAAATTTCCAACTCTGCGAGCCAACACGGCGGCGCGGCAGTACTAAAAAAAGGGGAAAAAGAAAAAAAAATATATATATAAACTGGTACGCATGCGAATCACGCCGCGCGCGTGGCCGAGAGGAGACAGAAAAAACATCTACCGTGTGCCGGTGAAGCGCACCTTCTAGCTGCGCGCATCGATAATCCGCGCACCGAGAGATTTAGCTTTGACGGCAACGTAGATTTTTTTGCGGCACTCCTTTTTTTCGCCCCTTTCATTTATATATCGGCACGCGTACGATGCGCAGCCGACGACCCGTGCGACTCTGCGGCTCTTCGCCATTCGTTAGCCGATAGATAACAAACTTTAATTAGACGGGGCTCATCAGCCTGTGACGTAGTTGATGCAGTCGCCGAGTTTTCCGATCCGATTCTCTATCGGCGTGCTATTTTTCAGTCGCGCACTCTCGATACGCTGTCGGATGCGTTATTTGCATAAATAACGTTTTCCGAGCCTACGAAGAAAATATAATACATTCTGGACTCAGGATAATCATAGAGGCTGGGTGTATATTTCTTCACCGAATCACAATCGAGAATCTGCACTCTGCTGCTGCTTCTGTTTATTCACGATTTCTGTTTGTTTGCGACTCCATTCGTCTCAAATCCCCCGAAACCGTCACTTCAAAACCGTGGTAAAGTCGTACGAACCGTTGATGATTTCACGCTGCGAACCACATCTCGACATTCTCTGGTAGATAGATCGGACTTCCGCCGGATGGTAGAAGGACAGGTAAACGCATCTATGGGTATATCGAGCTTCAAAGGGACGCATCCCACACGTCAGGCTTTCAATGGCCAACACTCCAGCTATATCCGGTTTTTTAAAAGCTCACCGTAGCCCACCGCCACCCACACCGCAACGACACAAGTTGCCACCCAGCAACGGGCAGCTTCCATCCCTCAAAACGTTCCTGCGGTAAAGCACCTACCCATTCTCTACCCCCTCCCTTTTCATAGCTGCGGTTTATTTTTTTTTTTCATTTCGCGAAGCCGAAATGCATGCACGGTCCATCGCCAGCTTTCACAGGATCCGACAGCATCACGACATGGAACATCAAGCGCATCGCGAGGATTAAAAAGGAAGAAACAAGCGAGAGGAAGTAGCAGGACAGCCGCTATTAAGAAACCGAGATTATAATCATCGCTAAAAGCATGGAGAAAATCGACGGCGATGGGTGAGGAAAAGCTGCGCGTGCGATCAACAGTGGAAAATAGGAGACTTCAGCGGCATGATGGATATCAAAAACATACCGAAAAAATACCAATCGGCATATCAACCGTAATTTTCAATGGTACTTTATCGAGCACAGTAAGAAACGAAGGTGTTTGTAAATTCTGCGGAGTCCTGACAAAACTTCGAGACTTTCAAAGTTTTAATTACTCCGCGCGAGAGAGACATTCCTACTTTTCTCCTTCGTTCCTTGACTGTTCCTCGTTTTCGTTTGCGTTTCCACTATCGCGTTGAGTCGCTATTTCAATTTTACCAAAGATTTCCGGCTTTGATGCGAGAGAACGTTTTGCGACGTTCGTTCTATTCGTCGTATCCTAAATCTCAATTAAATCTGCGGAGAATCGTACAGAATTGATCGACTATTTTATAACAAACTAGTATTGTATAATAAAATAATACAAAATAAATTTCTTTCCAGGAGAAAAACAACTTTCACTTCCGACTCGTGTTTTTCGAGATAACCAACCTGTATTTTGCTTTTCAATGCAAAGAATAAATTTTTCACAGTCATGCACGACTTTGCTGCCCTCGGAACGCAACTTCTGTTTAAGAAAATCGTTAAAAGCAGTTACGAGCACGCGTAGTTATTTAAGTTATTTCGCGTTGCTCACAACCTGCTTACAATCTGTAATATAGCAATGTGCGAACGTGATGATAAGAATAAAAACTGAGAAATTAAACGGTTAACAAAGTCAAAAATACGAATGCATGCAAATGAACGTGATGTACGTATTTAGATTATACCGAACAGTAATTGGAATAGCCTGTTTTTCTTATTAATTCAAAACGCAACACGCAAAATGAGAGTTTTATAAATATTTAATGCGGAGGAATAATTAACAATCGAGGAAATAAATTTCGCGAAAATGTGCTGCTAGAGATGAAATCTCGCCGCGGCGCGAGAGATTCATAAATTTTACGGCGTGTAATTATTTCAGATTAAATTATCAGCAAACCAGATTATCAAAAAAGTTTTGCTCAGCCAGCACGTGCACTATTAGCGAATGCGGCTGCTCTTCTCTCGATGTAGTTTCTACGATCTGCAGTTTCTTATCGGAGCACGTAAGTCATGATACGAACGATCGGATGACAGTGATAGATGCGACCGCTGCGAGGTAAAAAAGCTGCAGATGCATTAATGCAAAAAATAAGGGGCATCGCTATGCAGCGCAAAATTTTCGAAACGAGTGAAATAAACAGTCTCGGGCGGAGAGCGCTGATTATTTTCCATAAATACGCCGCGAATTTATGAAGTACGAAGTTACGGCGGGGTTGCGGCGTGAATACAAATTTATGCTACAACACTGGCCGTATGGTACGACGAAAAAAATTTTCCTTCATTTCAAACCCGTTGTAAAGTTGATTCCAGACAAGGGGGAAAAAAAATATGCCACGCGCGCACGTGGCGGAGTTGCTTCAAGAGGGTTGCTTGCACACCACGGTTCCCGTGGATAAATATTTATACGTGCATTCACGCGTTGACGTCATACGCATCGCGTATATATGCGCGCGTGTCCTTTTCGTCGTCGTGGAAAAAGGGAATTCGCTTTCCGCGCGAGAAGCGCGCGGCAGGATTTTTCGCGTTTCCTTTGACGCGCTCGCGCAGAGTATCATCTCTCGAATGAAACCCCTTAAAAGAAATCTATTTAAGAGGAATTCCTCTCGCGCTGCGCCTTCCGTCCTTTCGCTTATAATCCGGATCACGCAGAGCGCTATCCAGAAAACGATCAAAAATATTAGTTTTCCCGCAAACATCTGATTCGAGATAATGGAAAGATGAGGGAACTAGCGGCGAATTTATCGTTAATATTTTTTACAACACGTGAATGTGCGAATATGCGCGCGTATGTGCATCGTTTCAATATTTTTTCTTTTTCGAAAGCAAATTGTGGTGATATCGTACGGAAAATCACTGAAAATATGGACGAACAGGAGGCTGAAATTTATACCGCACGTGATAACACGCGAATTCATAAAGTCTAGTTTCGCCTTCGAGGTTGACCTCCGCTGCGAATCATCAAGCATTATATACCTCGATACCTTATCAATCATTTCAGTTAGCGAATGTAATACGAACTCTTACAAAACCACTTTTACAAAATTTAGGAAAACATTCGTTCGTCAGGCATTGATCGTACAATTTACTATAAAAATGTATTTTCTAATTATAATTATTGTACTATGTATGTAGCGAATGCCAATCATTTTTTTCTCAATGTGAAATTTCATACTATCAAAAACATACATATTCGAACAGATCGAACAAATTTTAAGTATTTTAATTTAAGTATACCTCCGACATGCAACGCTTAGCAATGTTTCGACAATAAAATTGCACAAGATGCAGGCTGATGAAAAATATGACGACCATAATAAAATCTTGCGAGCAGCGAATATCCTCATCTTTTTCCCTTTCCTTTACATTCTTTCTCTTCCTCCTTATCATCGAAAACACTAGGAAGAGTGAAATCAGATACAACGTTGCTCTCTCCCCGGGGCATCGAGCACTGGAGAAACTCGGCAAACAATTATAACTTCCGGTGGGAAACAGCGATATATATCGTGCCGAGCTGCCGGCACACGTCGTACCGAAACGCTACATTTATGGTCCCGTTGGTGTTATCGAGCTCTGAATTTCTGGTTTCGGAATTTCCAGTTCTGCTGCGCCCAGTTGCGGTTGGCCGTCACCCTCGGCAACGATTACCTTTCTTAACACTACGCGCAATTTGATTCATCTTGCCGCGAGAATTCTCAAAGCGCGAGAGTTCTCGCTGCTGAGATAATTATGATGTTCGCGATATCTACCTGAGTGTACAATTGTATTGTAGATCTGTTCGCCATTTGCGCATAAACCGATACGAAATTTATGTAAAATAATATCTATGACATGAACGACAGATTATACAATAAATATATAATACATTAATTTCACAAAGGAATAATTGTGAATTATTTTTCTTATCAAAGATCAATCTAACGAAATACTGTGTCATATAATACTACGCAAAGTAGTGAGTTCGCTCTGAGCGTGGAAAGTTAAAATTCATTCGCGAAATTCCTGGAATCTGTCGTAGTTCATCGTAGTCTATTCTGATTCACTGAAATCGGCTGCTGTATCTGAAAATCCTAGTTTCCATTCAGCGTCCTTGTTCGATTGCACCTCACATACATTTGCACTCGTGACATTCGCTTTCCAGTCAGTATTTAACGAATGTTTATCGCACAACAATCAATTTCAGCACTGTAATTCACTTTACGTCAAAGTACTACACTGTACTTTACTCACGACGCGATATCCACTTTTCAACAGATTTATGTCAGAACGCAATTTATTTAGCTTAACGTTTAAGATATAAATGTTTGACAAACATTCATCATCAAACAGAAGGATAAATTTCTACATTGCGTTTCGCTCAGAAAACAGACTATTCTATATAACGAACTATTCGCATGTATAAAAATTAATTTTAACAAATGTAAAGCTAGCAAGATAAATTGCACCGACTTCAGATCCGTCACCTTAAATCTTTTCACTCACCAAACAATCGCATATCAGGATCGGTCACGTTCTGTTACAGATCTGAAACAAGAAAAGAAAATAGTCCTACCAATTAAAGTCAGAAAGTAATTCTCGAACGAGTGTGCAACCATGAATCTGTTAACTGTAAAGAATCTGTGTAGAATATTTTTATCGATTTGACACAAACTTTTGAGATTACAGAGTCAAATAAAGCTACGACGAATCTGCAAATCTATTCCTCCAACTGATTCCGCTTGATTCAAATCAGATCCTCCGAGCCCACATCTGCCACCCAGTTGTAAAATCTGTTGAATCTGTCAAAATTTGAAGAAAACAAATAATTCTTCTAATTAGCTTTAGATGCAACTATAAGTTTGATACAAATTTTATTGTATTGTTTACATTTCATTTCCAGTTATTTATTAACATTGTTAATAATATTTTATGATGCAATAAATCCTTGATAAAACATTCTTGACAAAGTACAAATCTTTTTCAACTGAATATAAAATAACTTTGTAAAAATAATTTCTATCGCGGACATTGCAGATAAAGTGAATATTTTAACAGCTGTTGCTGTCACAATTTTATTTATACAATGAACAACAATAAACAGATACGGAAATATAAATTATAAATTTTAATTAAAAGAACAAATTGTACGTGAAACTCTGTTACGAAATTATTGCTTCAGTGAAATATTTATACTGGATGAAGTGTGAGCGATTATAATACAATTACATCAACCTTGATCTTTTAATAAATAGTTGCATTTATATAAATCTAATCAGAAAAATTATTTATTTTTCAAATCCAACAGAACTTGCAACCAAGTAACGCTTGCAAGTGCGACACTGAAAGATCCAATTTCAAACGGAATCGAGGAATTAAATTTGCAAACAGATTATATTTTTGTCCCATTTGTTATTATCAAAAACTGGAACGTCAAATCAAGTTGATCTCAAATTTAGGACTGCAATTACAAAGAAATTACTGAACATGCATATGCACACTCTACTTTCTGAATTTAAATGGTAAGATCACTTTCAGATCGAAATGTAGCAGGTCGATCCTGAATTGAAGCTGCTTCAGTGAGTCACTGTTTCGTGTCAAAGCTATTTGCGAACAAACTACTGACGTGTAAGTAATTAATGCTTTCGCACTCCTCCTCAGTGACTGAACTAAAATAACAACGTCGAATGATTGACCGAATAGCTTTTAAGCTCCAGCAGAACAGAAGTTTACTTCCTCTTAACAGTGATCTACTTTCAATTGAAATACTGAGAAAACTTTGAATCTAATGTATGTATAATAACTCTGTATTTGCAAGCACTCAAACAGATTTGTATTCATTGGAAAAATTATGCATGGTTCATGAGCAAACGCTCGCATGCTTCTTTTATTCGTTATTTATTATTAAAATAAAATTTCGTCCATTTCTGATCGCAGGTGCGTTCCTGCCTCTGCATTCGCTGTAGACATGTAGAAATGTAGCATTCATGCGTAACCCCTTTCATCGTCGAACCACAAAGTCTTCCCATTTGACAAGGTACGCACACTTTTGTTTTTACTGTGTGGTAAAACAAATTTCCAGATGCATTCCGAAGGACTCGGCAAACGAGCAAGCGTTTTCACATGCAGCTCCATTCGACGAGATGCATTTCGCAGCCGCGCGTTTCGTTTCTTCCTTCTCGCGAGAATCTACTCGCAAAAAGCCATCTCTTTGTTGAATTTATGACAATGGTGTATGGTAGGCTTGACTATCTTTTCCTTTTATTACTTTTTTTCAAGGAAACCTAGTATGGAACGCATGAACATTTGTAAAGCACTTCGGAAGAAATCGTTAATATGAACATTGAAAGCGCAGAACTGTGTCGACCTGACGGAAGCATTTCTCCAGAAATATAAACACCGACTAGACGAATGCATTTTTAATGACACCGCGGCACGAAGGTCTATAAAAGACGAGATATTACCGTCACGATAATAAAAATAAGCGATTTCCAATTACCAATGCATACTTGAAAAAGTAAAATCATAGATCGTTGAAAATTAAAGAGAGATACTAAGAAGAACATTCAAGCATTGAAATATCAAGAAAATTTACCAAAAAGATCGATAATGTTGTAGAATTGCACTCTGTGTAACACATTTTCTACATTCATATAAAAATAATTACAATATTTTTGGATACATCAACCTATCGAATCCGTTCTAGGTAGGTCAAGCATACTGACAATTAATCACCAGTTTGGGTGAAACAAAGAATTAATAATGCGATCGCGTACTATCGGTCTGTACCGGTAATACGTCATGCGAAACGACAAGCTGACAATCAATTGAGATTATTATCGAGAGAATGTTAGCAATTTAGGATACTTAATACCCTTCGTTCTCTCGAGCGTGCATTTCCATAGCTGGCTGACGGGCGACACAGAGTCGCGCTACTTTTTCAACGTCATATCGAAATTGGAAAATCTATCGAGAGTAGCCACGGTTACGATTAATCTTCAACGGCAGTCAGATTGCGAGCTTCTCGATATTTTACTCGTGGGATATGACGTTTGGCTGCACCGCAAGAGCAACGTCGGTCAGACGGAAAACGGAGTCGGACGACATTGCGACAAATCGATCATCGAAATACGTTTCTTATCGGATATCCGCCGGGGTGCTCGTAAAGTTGAAGGTGAAAAGTTGACTCACGCGATCTCTCGCGTGAGATTTCGGGTCGGGGATTTCGACGCAGTGTAATGTCGAGACATGCCTCACGTATGGAGACGAAACCGAGTATCAAGTGTAAGGCCGCGTGTACATTAGCGAACGATAAGCGATGACTTGCGAGCTATGAATGACGAGGTAGCTGAACACACTTGCCACTAAATGAGATTCAAACACGCGTAATTCAATGAAGCTGTATACATTGCTGAATAGCGAACGGTGGCACGTTGCATGAAACCGATA
Organism: Ooceraea biroi; assembly: GCF_003672135.1. Taxonomy (NCBI): domain Eukaryota; kingdom Metazoa; phylum Arthropoda; class Insecta; order Hymenoptera; family Formicidae; genus Ooceraea; species Ooceraea biroi. The sequence goes on from NC_039506.1 coordinate 10,288,665, forward strand.
TAATATTCATAAGATCAATTTTCCATGCTACGCAGTCGTTAATCGTTGTGTCTCCATTGTCGCAAATAAACATAGAAACGATTATCATATGGCCGACCGGCACATCGAAATCTGCACTCACAGGAATTATACCCCTATCAAAGCCGTTTCATTCAATACATAATTATAAATTATATTCTATATATTCTATAATTATAAATTATATTCTAAATTATCCCAATTATGAGCGTTCGCTATTACACCTATCGTCGATGCGTAGCACACATTCGCTAAATTACTAGTTATTAGTTTTTATATATAAATTGCCTCATTTGCTTCGAAATTTAAGTCTCGTCACTCATCGTACATAATCAAAGTTTAATAATGTATGACAAAAGAACGAACCACAGAAACGAATAAAAAAGAAATAAAAGATTGAAGAAACTAAATGCATTTGTTATTATTAAAATTATACGTTATTCAATATAATTTCACTCGAAAACATGTTTCCGATACTATTAATAAATGCAATCAAGATGAATTATTGTTAACGAAATTAAAGTTATTGTAACGTAACTGTCATACAATTACTTAAACATATCAATGGCTCACTGCATTCACTGTATACTTATTTGTTCTTTTTTAAAGCTCTCATTTGATATTTTCGAAGCGAATCAATACAAGACGGAAATCCAATGTCCCGAAATCCACGGCTGTCAAAATATTGCGATATAACAGAAGCAGTTACGTTCGCTGAAGGCCGTCGTACGGATTTTAGAGCGTCGCAATGTCATTCCGTGACATCTTGTCAGAAAAGCAAATGGCGAAATCAATTTTTAGACACGAGCAACTAAAGAGGGTTCCACTACATCGTTGATACTTCTGGTAAAAATTCGATTTATATCGGAAAACACGTTGTTTTGCTTCCTTGATAAGTAATAACTGAAAATTGACTGCAATTTATAAACAAATTAACGCAGGACAGATGACATCTTGTCTTTTGTGTTTACAATGTTAAAGATTCATTCGCTAGTAATGGGATTCTTCGTAGATCATACGTACTCTCAAATATCATTAAAGATTTACGAAATCCCTTGCATGCAAAGAAAATGAACATCAAAACACGAAATGGCGGTACGCTTTTATCACAAGCAATTTATCATGAGCTGTCAACCTGAATAACTCAAAGCAGTTATTAGATCCTCAAGCGTCGTTTCCGACTTCATTTAAATATCTCGTCTCTGCGATCTGACAAATATAAAAGTGCGAACGGATAATACATAATTAAAGAACTCACACTCCAAATCACATTTACAAACAAAACACTGAATAAATGATCAAGGTGTGCAGAAAGAAATTTTTTATTAAGAGAAATATTTAATCTTTTTCTAAAGATAAAAATACATTTATCCGCAATGATGAACCTTAGCAAACGGTACATTAAAATATTGCCGCGTTCTCTCTGTGGAGGTTGATAATAAAAATAAATTCCTTGCCATTACGAAAGAAAGATGCGAGCGTGGCAGCCAAAGCACCGAGACTTAACGGCCTTATCAGCCGCGCTTTATCGGTCGTGACTGATAAAGAGTTTGCAACCGTAAGGCGGCGAAAGAGTCGAATAGGGTCGCACGGCAGATACCTAGCGAGATAAGCGTGAAAATGGATACAGAAGACAAATGTAGTTAAAGGATGCTTTTGGTGAAACCCGAACTCTATGTGCTCCGCCATCGTATCCCTCCACTTGCCCCGGTACTTCGGTCTATCGACCATGAATCTAATTGCGACAGCTAGGCCTAGAAAAAATACGCAGAAGCAACCTTTGGCGCTTCCATTAGCGTCATTTTCACAATTCTGCCGAATTACGGACGACCGTAATGATATTTCTGAAATAACAAAAATAAAAGTGTAATTAACGTACAACGCACATCTCGAGATGCGAGGACTGCGAATAACACTTGAAGGAAGCTGTGGCGTTTTCGTAAAAGGGAACCGAGAAGAAGAACGAGGAGATGCGCCGCAACGCAGTGGAGAACGCATTGAGTGCCGGTCGAGGGAGGGAAGTCCGTCGAGCTCGGTGGGGATGCGTTTTACTCTAGCGGGAGGAGGTGGCGTAGGAGAAGGGAAGAAGAGAGAGAGAGACACACACAGAGAACGGGAGCGAGGGCGGAAGAGAGAGAGAGAGAGAGAGAGAGAGAGAGTATTCGTGTCGCACGATACCGTCGCCGAGGTGCAAACCAGCCGCGAATTCGAAAGGCGGCCAGTCGCTGTTCGCGCGTCGACGATGACGCGTCGTGGGCTCGCTCGGGCGCGTGATTAAGGTAAATTCGAGAGTCAGTCGCTTCGACATGAGCATGTACATGCATTTATAAGTGTCCTCGGGAGAAAGAGAGAACGCCTTCGGCGTTCGACTTGACAGAAGAGTGTTTCGTGCCGACACTGACACCCCGCGAGTGAAGAAAATGATTCTGACCGGATGAAAGATAGCTCAGAAATATATAATCACCCGATACTGACAGCTACACGCCAATCTCTCGGTATCGATTAGTGCGATTCACGCGCTCGCGTGATATGCGAGGGAGATTTGTCCGTTAACGCGGAAACGTTAACGGACATTTAAACGCTTTGCACAACGATTCTCCTCTCGCTGGAAGGATTGTCAGCGCGAAACTACGTCCTCGGTCGACGCGTTCGTTGCATAACGCCGACGTCATGCGGCAGCTGCATCACGCGTCGGAGTCACACGCAGTTCGCTTTTTTTTTCCGGCACGAGTAACGCGTTTACGGTCGGATCGGCGAAAATAAAACGCCAGATCGTTCCGTGGATCGTGAGTTGGTCGCCTTCGCTCGGCGACCACCAACGTCGTCGCCGTCGTCCTCATCGCGCGTGATGAAGAGGAGTTCCGTCTAGCCATCGCGGCGGCGGCCGTCGTTCGAATTTGTTTCGTGCGATCGCGCACTCGAGAGAGGCTCGAGAGGGCCGAATGGATCATCGTGAGACCGTAATACTTGATTTCCCACGTGGCGCGCAGTGCGGGCGCGCTATCTTTTACAGCCGTGCCAGCTGTAGGGTCGATTAATTGCCCGTTTCTCACTGCTACAGCCTGTCCTACCCTGCTCCGAGAAAAGAATGCCGCTGGCCGCGCGAGGAATGCTTTAATTGTCGCGTCACGCGAGCGAGATCGCCGTCCGAAGCTTTGTCGCATCGCGCGAGTATGTCAAACGCGTTGATTGCCTGTCAAAAGCTCCGCGAGAACACGTACACGTGAATACACGTGTCCGCAAAATGACACGGGGAATTCAGGGAAAGCGTTTAACGGGAAGAGTACTTCCTTTAATTAAAGTGAAAAAAAAGAATGAATTTTTGGCGAATTTCCCAAACAACTTGCACAAGAATAATATGGTTGTCAATAATTTCGAAGGACACGCGAGAAATGTCAAATATACTCAAATTGCATACTCGCGTCCCGAGTTCTGGCATCTGAGGCGGGTCCTCGCAGACGGTACCGCAAAGTACTAGGGAAAAAAGGGAATTTACACTCATACGTCTAAGGGCTCGTGACGTAACAACGTTGGAGAACTCTTGGCCGGGCTTACCCTTCTCGCCTACTGTTATCTCGAAATTGAAAACAATGCCGCGAGACTAAACATTCCGCCCGGCATTGCTCTCTACCTTGCATGAATAACGTTACTTGAGTTACGGGGCCGCAGGGCCGCAGCGGTGCAACTTATGCGCCGCATATCGGATTAAACCGAGACGTCAAAGATATTGCCAGTTGGAAAAGATTGATCGTTAACGGTTGCTCTCTCATCCAGATAAAATACGATTAAAAGAGAGAAGAGACATTCGCGATTACTGAACTAATCAAAGCGAAATTTAATCGCACAATGCTCTCTGATTTGCAACGTTACCGTTAAATTTAAATTATTCTTCTAATCGATTATCGAGTTGAACAAGAAAGATCACTTGACGGATAAAAATCAATTTTTAAAGTTCCATTCGTCACGTTCGCTGTAGCTAAACCGTGAAATCAGTGATCACTGAAACCGGAATTTATCTTCCAGCTTGAGCATAGTCTTTAGATTGAACGATGGATTATCGGAGAGGAGAAAGAGGGAGGGAGGAGGGAGACACAAAGAAAAATGTGTTCAGGAAAGATGGTCGAGTTTGCTGAAACGTAGATTGCAGCGTGTCAACAGTTGGTGCCGTATTAAAACTGTGATATCGATAACGAACAAGACCAATATTTTGCGTGCACGTTCGAGAGCAACGTCATTCGTTACCGTAACAAACATGGAAATGAGCAAGTGCGCGAAACTCGGTAGAGACGCGCCGCTGTTGAAACCTGTGTTCTATTCAAACAGAATCATCGGACCGTTACGACGCACTGTATCGCTTGACATACGTGATTTTATTTTTCACAGTTACAAACACGATAGTTCGATCCTGGCTCGTTCGGTCGGTCATTGTAAACGTTGGACTGGGATGAGCCGCGAGATCTACAGCTGTATTCGAAAACAGCAACGCGTACAGACCCGTCCGTCAGTAACTAGTTAAGGAACATTGTCAGATAATTAATTCATCGCCCGGTTGCTAAATAGAGATAATTCTTCGTCGAGTGAAATCAATAAGATGAAATAGGGGTATTGAGGCTGCAGTGATTATCGAATTATTTTATTACGTTCGAATGATTGTACAGTATAGTGAATTACGCGATTGTTGCCTTCCAGGAACTTATTTTGCCATCGATTTTATCGGGGAAAAAAATCAGGATAAAAAACACGCTTCCATCGTTCGTAGGAATAAAAGTGCAATGAAGTCGGCAATTTCATGGTTTCGCTAAAACTTCAAAATGCAGCCATGCAAAATTAAACGCCAAACGATCGAATATACTCGCACGCTTCAGTTGAATTAGCTAAACGCGACATACATAGAGGGAGAGAGAGAGGGAGAACTTATCAATAATCAATGCTACATAGTTGAGTGTATATAGCGCAGTGTATTCCCTCTCTTATGATGCCGCATTAATTCGTCAATCGCGTCACGAGTGCTTCTAATGGCGGCCGACTTTATTCAAATCATATCATTTTAATACATGAGCGATCGAAGCGGGTCACAATCAGCGATGAAACTCAACCAACTGTTCCCTCATTATAATGAGATACATATTCCGCTATGGGTACATTGCATATAGCTTTCAAACTATTTAGCAAACGTGCAGCACGTGGTACCACAAGACTAGTTCAGATATAAACCGAAATTTCATTACGCCCATATAAACGTTAGCTCAAATGGCTGCATCGATAATTAGAATCTGTAACAGCTGGTTAAGATTAATGAAGGAATGTCTTCCTTGCACAAACAATAATTACTTATTTTTTGAAACCGAGATTCTGCATAATTTTGTATTCAGTTTAGTGAAGATTTTTCAAGTGTAGAAGCTGAGGAAACTATTTCACGACTTTTAATAATATTATTCGCAAAGATCGATGTGTGTGTATTCGCAACATTGCTTACGAAGTTTACTATTTTTAATATAAATATTCTGCATTTTACTATTTTTAATATAAATATAGTCTGAAAAAATTACAAACACGAAAAGCAATTTTTCATTAAAGGAAGCATTCTTTCTCAACATTTACCTACTACATATACACGGGCACAAATACCAGATTTGTTATACTGTAAATAGATACGAGAGGGTGGGACAAAACCTTCGTCAAATTATCGGCGGATTAACTCCTGTCTCGCGATCGAGCGAAACGCAAATCCTAAATCCGATCTTAAGCTCCAAGTACGAAAAAATTATTCCCCGCAGGACCTCCATGGGGGTGATACACGACGAAGGTAGATCGGTTCTCCTCCAGCGTTCCCCGTTTATCGCTATCGCCGTCTATGGAAACTGCGAACGTTTTCCTGGGAGGGTGCGGGCAATTTTTACAAGTCGCAAGGATAAAGTGGATGGGAAGATAAGACGTTGCCGAAGGAATAAAGGCGAATGTCTCGGAACGGGCATTGGGGTAGTGCTGGACTACTCGCGAAGGATCATCAACGTCCTTTCTCCTCCTTTCCTCAAATTGCATGCAACCACGAGGAATCGCATACGGTATTCCGGTGGAGTCGCCTAGCCGAGTAGAGCGCGAGAAGTCGAACGACTTGCCGCATGTATATGCGTCGTCGGGGGATGAATCGACGAAGCATTACGAACGACAGGAAGAGTCACGTAATCGGAAACGATTTACTCCTACACGTACCTCACCTCTCGTCTCGTATTTATCGTCTTGTCGCGTGTCGAAGATGAGGCGGGAGAGATCGATAAGATGATGCTATTCGCTCGACCGCATTTCTGGAACGATAAATACGCTTCGATTTCGAATTTCCCTTCTCCGTCCCTTGAACTCTTACATATGAATATCCATTAACGAGGTGTAAATCAGACGGGCCGAAGTGTTTAATCGTCCAATCGCTCGAATGCAAGCCCGCACAGAGCAGGAATAATTTGCTTCGACATCCGCTTCATCTCGTCCTCATCACCGAGAATCGATTCTATTATCGAACTACCGTTCCCGAGTGTCCCCTTCTTCCTTTTTTCCGGCATGTGCACTCTCTGACTCTATTTCTCTTCTCGAGCTTTGCTTATTCGTTATAGTCACCATGAGAACCGATCAGAGACCTGCACCAGTCAATTAATCGTGCACGAATGATCGTGCGCACCTGCTCTCTCGTCATCGATCGAGAGATGCGCCAAGGACAAAAATTTTTTAATTCAAAATGATCGATTAATTAATACAACAATGTATTTCTGCATGCAATAATATCTCTATTATTGCAAACAGAAATACCGATGAGGATAATGATATCTGATACGCTTCATAGATTATAGAATAACAACAGATATAAGCGTACATAATCAACAATAATCTGTAGAACTCGGAAGCTATGAAATTCAATCAGTAAAATCGATTAATAAAGAATAAATCAGCACTAAATTAACGGGGCAATTAACTTAATAAGAGTGTTATGTTAATAGCAAGATATCTGTTGGTCGAAAGTGGAACAACAAGCCTGAAAAACAGACCGAAAGAAATTCGAGCGGTTGCCGTTGGAAGGACTCCACCATAAAACGAAATTCTTCTCGAATCCTTTGAGTGGAAACTGCCTTTCATTCACGATACTCTTTTCACGTCTATCGATCTCGGTCGCCCCCAACGTGCTATTTCACTTTCTTGTTACTAGACGAATAGAGCAAACTTTACTTCATCGAAAAGGAAGACATCAAAGATACATTTCACTATCAGTAACGACAGTTTCCTAAGTTTTAAGTACTATTAACTGGTGGAATTTCCAAATGCGGATTATACGTGAATATAACTTTGAGATGAATAATATTCGTGTCCGTTATCATCGCAATGCTAGAGTTAAATCCATGATTAAGTAAAAGCTAATATTTAACATTCAATTCTGCGCATGAATTTCATAATAAATTATTTTAAAAATTGTGTAAATTATTATTTTTTATATTTTATCAATTTATTATAATAATCTCCCATTTTATTTCAGTGTACTCTTGAAAATTATGCCACTTTTAAATTCTTTATCAACTGTGTCGAGGTTTTATTTTTCTTGGCAAGATAAGATTAATTCTGCTTCTTTAACTAGAGTCAAGTTTAGGATTAAGCAGCCAGCCAAATAAAACGGTTTCCTCTTAGCGTTACGAAACGATCGTGAGTAGTGCGAGAAACGTGTTCGCGGAACGCTAACGCGAAAAGTTTACAGTGTAACGGCAGTTGACATATTTGTACGATAAACAGAACCACGTCATATTAAGCGAGAGCACTTTGATAACGCAGGAATGTAGGCACGATTAGTCACGCAACGGTATATAGCGAGAGGAGTAGCCGAGTGATCGCGGATTATCATCATCGGATATTACGACACTGTCGTTTGATGCAGCAGTATCGTGCGGCACTTTCAACAGTTCATTCGTTTCAATATAATGAACCGGATAACGTAGCGTGGCACTTATCATTGTGAAGGAGGAAAGGGAGGAACAAAAAGATTATCGATCGATGTCACGTCATATCTTTTTGTGAAAAATCGCGAGCTGTTCAGAGAGACATAATTTCCACGATAAATAGAACGCGCTCGAAATACGAGAGACAAGAGTGCTTCGCAATAAACGTGCTCAGTCGATACTTAAATATAAAAATATTTGATCGAACGAGAAATTCACGCGAGATCAGCGAAATTTTCTAATTTCTCTGTGCTTACAGACGGACGACCGCTTTCGCAAGATTGTGTCGAAGGGAAAAAGAATTCTGACGGCAGAATTCTACGAAGGGAGCGCGATGTTCGAGATGGTCGCACGCTGTCACCAACGAAATTGGATCGCGTCAGTGTCCCGGCAGGGAACTACCGGAAGTACGAACGCCGTAGCAAAAGACTCTCCGAATCGGCGATTCGCGTGAGAGGTGTACCGATGTCGAACGATCATCATCGAGAGGCAATGAATTCAGCAGGAGACCGAGCGCGGATTATGACCGAGCCAGAATCACGTAACGTCGCGTGGCGTGTGTTACGTACCACGACAAGATCGAGATAGCTTCTCGTGGTGCAAGTAGGATTAAGCGCGATTAGACGCCATTTAATCGCACGGCAAGCCGGAGCGAAAATTGAAAGCGTCGGATCCGGCGGTTTTCAAGCACAGACATGTCGGGGCGATCTCGTGGTCGGCTCGACGCGGGATTGTCTGGCGCCGGTCTGGCATAAAACAGTCGGTGGTAAAGAAGGAGCGGCGGAACACGAAGAGAGAACCCTTTGAGAGTGCATGACGGAGGGAGAGAGAGGAAAGGGAGAGAGAACGAGCGAGAGGCGCAAAATGGGAGCAACGAGATACGTGTTAAGCAGCGTGATCTTAGGACTCTTCTGGAGCAGCTTACTCAAGGGCGTCCTAACCAACTCGACCAGCAGGTGCGACTATCCGCCCTGCTCCTGCGACCACTACGGCAGATTGACCTGCGACTGCAAGGAGGAGGGCGAGGTAGGTTTGGCGCAAGTATCACCGATAAGTATTTGTTGCGACAATCGATTTTCGATTTAATCTCCTTGCTTGATAGACCACCTTCGTGCGAACTTGTACACCAAGAACTACATAAAATATATAGAAAAGATAGCGAATAAAAAAAATATCGTTGCTGTTATCAGCAAGGCAATTCTAGTCACGTATCTTTCAGCTCCGAGATAAGAAGGTATATTTCCTCTTTTCGCAGGTTTAACTAGTTCAACTCGTATTTAACTCAGAACCCGATTGTTCGATAGGAACGAAAACGTGTAACTCGATCTTCACATAAACTCAAATGCATACTTTGCATGCACCGTGTATATATAAAATTATAATCGCAATAGGATATGATGCAACACGCAACCAAACTTTTAAAGAGATAATTACTATTTTTTAAAAATTATTAGCGCCTTTCTAAAAAACGCCTCTTCTTGCGGTCTCAACATGAAAATGCAACTTTATAGGCCTATATTTTTTAGTAGGACCGTTCGGCCTCAGGGTCGGGTTCAAGGGTTAACTCGGCTCTTTTCATTCTGATGGTTTCGTTGCCTCGTCGAGTGAGAGTCGTCCGATCTTCGTTTCCGATTTTTCTCGTCGGCTTTCCACCTTAAACGATCAAAACGGTCCGGAGAACGACGACAGAAGAGATCTCGCGCGCGCGTCCCCAACGCGAATTCGTGCGGAAACCGCGACGAAGGCTATCGCTATCGCACGAAAAATCTCAGACAATGCGACACGGGGTTCTGTCTGCCCGTCCTTTGTTCCGCGAGGGACGTTATTCCATTTGCGAATTACCCAACGGGGAGATAAAGAGGCGGGATCGCGGGTAGCTTCGTGCGACGACGAAATCGTAAAACCCGATCTCTCCCGCGGTTGAAAGAGGGCTAGAAGATAGAAAAAAAATACGATGAAAGAGAAAACGTTTCCCCGGGATCTCAATGACGTCTTCGGCGCCGCGCATCGCCCGAGGTTGCGCCAACAAAGATCGAGATAAAGTAATAATCGCGCTCCCAGGCTCGCTTCGCCGCTCTTAAAGCGGGACAAGGACAACAGAGATATCGGAAAGAAAGAAAGAAAGAGATTGAGGGGAGAGAATGATCAACCAGAACGAACCTAATCTCACGGCTACACGGGGATTCTCGTAAATCGTGAGGGTGCCAACCGCGACGCAGGGGTTAGAATCCCCATAAATTAGAGTGTGTTTACGCAAATCGCGCGTAGGGTCGCGCAGGGCGAAGGGTAGGCAGGCAGGCAGGTAGATAGCTACGCGAGGGAGGATAGATCCGCCGATCTTTCTCCACCCCCTCGTAAATGTTTCGTTTTTATCCCCAGGCGGCTACGTACCCTGCTCGCTCGAGCGGGAAAAAATGGCGACTGATCCCTCGGCGATCTATGATCACGCGAGCCGTTCGTTCCATTTCCGTCGCTTCCGGCCATTCGGCAATATTAAACGAACACCGGTGCGGTGCAAGAAGGAACATCCATCCACGTATTCAGCTCGCGCTGGCGGCGCGAATGATTCATATAATAATCGCATCGCGATATCGCGATAACGAGCATTGAAACAAGAATCGCGGACCTCCTGCACCAACGAGGTCTTCCTACGTCACGCGCTAAAGCACCGGAAGTCGTCGGTTTTCGTTAAATCGAACCGGAGCGGCACGTACGGCGGTGTGGAGAGGAACGGAGTAATGCGGTAATGCGGAGTACCATCGCTTTTTCCATCGTCGAAATTTATTGAATAAATTTGGAAACTCTCCCGCGATGATGAGAGTTTGAAATTCGACTTGGCGAGAGTTTCCACCCCTGTTACACCCCAGGCCGCGAACATTGCTCCCGCCACCCTGACTTCCGTCTTTTCCCGCCGCGATAAAGAATGCGGCGCGCGCGGTAACGCGAGGTTGAAGTAACACGATAAGAAGCTAATGAATGCAATTCAAGAGGGAAAGAGGTGAATATATATCCGCGCTTAACGATTACGCGACAAGATAAAACAATCGTCCGGTTACAACAATTAAAGTCCGTCATGTTATTTGATTTAAAATTCCGAGATTTTATCAATTTCACACGCGGGAATAATTCCGCATCGTGTCCGCATACGTAAACGAGTCTCGTATTCATCGCACGGAGCTAGAAAGACCAAAAGAGAAAGGAAGAGAAAGAGAGAGCGTCGAGTACGCCACGGGAATTTAATCGGGACGCAGTGCGGGCAAATATTTCGCGATGCAACGACGTTATTTCAACTGCGCTCGAGTCGCCCGGATGAAGAAGATAATGTTACTGTGTCTCCTCGCGCGAGCGTTCCTCGCTGCCATTATTGACCGCAATAAAGCTTTCTTTGTGCACGAGAAGCGTGTGCATGCCGTACGCTGGCGATTCGACAATACCATAAACCCGATCTCTAAAATCCGCGCGCGCGTGACGAAACGACCGGCCGGAAGAAGATGAGCACGAGCGAGAGAGCGAACTTTAAGCTCGCGAGAAGCGATCTGTCGCTGGACATCTGCGTTCCTGCTGCACTACCAGTTTCGACGACCTTGTGCTCATGCATGGGTACGAGCAAAAAGTCAATCGAGTGCGGACTTTATCGTCGAGCGGCTGATATAATGAGAATTACGAGAAAAAAGTGGCGCACTAACGATAAAGAATGTAAATTGCTCGAGACGGGATTGAGTTTCTCAAGCGCTGCTAATTAGTCGAAAACGCGTTCCCCGTTCACCACCGATGACATATCACGCGCGTAAAGTAAATTTATAATCACGTGGAGAGGACACACAAAGAGATACAATCAACAGGAAATTCTAATGCAAACAGACATTTTAATTATCGCTCTTATTATAATCAGCGATAAAATCTCAATTTACCTCGCGTCGCACGCGTGTTTCTCCTACAAAAAGTTATAATTATCATAAATTTCGAAGGAGAAAGAGAATGGATTAGTAATATACAATGCGCGAATATACGCGCGCGAAACAAATTTGTAAATAGAAATCCACGAATAAAAAAGACATGAGAAACACAATTGCAGTTAATTTATATGTTTGTCTCGTTATTTTCGCAAAATCTATAAATCTATATAAATTTTAAGAAAAAAACACATTTTAAATGTAAAGCAGCTTGCTCTATAAAAACCAGAAATACACTGTACAGAATAAATTAGTAATCATCGGTCGTGATTACTTGCTGCTCTGTTTTTTTAAAGATTTGAATTCCAGTTAAAGCAGTTAATAAAATAAGACCGATTTAACAGTAATCGGAGATACTCTAAAACCCTTGTGAAACAACGAAGGGCCGCTAGTGAATCCTCCGGCAAACGGTACAAAGTCCTTGGTCGCACGTTGAATAATTGACTAAGAGAATAAATAATTGAGGAAGCCTTTTAGCGAACGCGACCTTAAACTTACTCGCTTAGCCGTAACAAGAGAGACGATGGAATAAGACATGAAATGACGAAAAAAACAAAATTGGTGAGGGGTGTAAAAGTAACGGCCGTAAGTACCTCCCGAAACGTAAGAGCGCCATTTACGAGGAAAAGACGCGTGGTTATGAAAATACTCGGAAAATGGGAAGGCAATGGCAGTGTCGGAGACCAACGTAGTGCCGTACCATTCGTCTAGAGAAAATTACCGTGGATAAAAATGTGTACGGTGAAACGAGCTCGAGAGCCACCATGCAGAACAACGCTGCGATTATCCCGTTAATAACCAGCAAATAACAAACAGTATTACGAGGGGAGATTTATTAAGTACTTTGTGTGAAAGCACTGGATGGGGGAAATATCTCCATAAATTAAAAGCAACCCCGATGCAAAGCGCATGATTAAAACGGAAATGCGATAACAACGCATCATCGACAGATTTGTCATAATTAGGCAACATCAACGTTGAATAATTAGTCGGAACTAATCGCATCGATCACTTCCCGCGCTTGAAATTACCAAGCGCGGATAGAGATTCTGCACGAGCAGAAAATTCGAACAGCGCGGACTCTCGCACATGAATTTGACGCGGTCGCGAGTACGCGTAAATTCTTTATGACTCGTAAAAGAGGCTTTCGGTTCCATTTCTGCCGCTCTCCGTTCCTCGTCGCGTTTCCGGTTTCAGCTCGTTGAAGATTTCGTCCGTCTCGCTTCTCTCCTCACGAAGGCAGAATGCGACAATCGCGCGTGCGCTTGTCCCCAATGAGACTTAATCCCACCCATTAAACCAATCTCGTTTCTATTTTCATTTGGAGAAATGTCTTCGTAGCGAGCTCTCAAACCATTTTCCCAATCGATTAGGAACGTGAAACTCCTTCGATTACCACCGTAATCGACATTAGATTGCCGTGATCCCTCTCGAATTATCGTTCAATGAAATGGCGCACCTTGTCGCGTAGATTTCCTCGCAAATTCGCAGATCCGGGAGAACGTCACGCGGCGAACATGCAAAAAGCCGGAAAACTAGTTCGAGGCGAACTAATGCGCTCGAGTTTAATTCCCGCTGGGGATCGCACCCGGTAGTAATCGACGAGCTTCTCGCACGGCACGAGGGAAAAAGAAGTACGGAGTTAGACGAGATGCGTGAAAATATCCGGAGAATACCGGCAGAGAGTCTACGTTCATAGAGAAGCGTAAAGCAGAAGCTACGAGCGGAATAAAAGTGCGTTGTTTGAAGGTCGGAGGAAAACGTCGTTGTGCTCCTTGCTCCCTGGATCGCGCCGTTTTCCTCGCGTTCTCCAATGCCGCGCGAAATTCCCGTGAAATAAAATTCAAATTCCCTCAGGGAACCGATGCTACTGAGTTACGACACGTCTCGGTTCACGGTGATCCTATCCACCTACTTACAAATTTTGGGATGCATGTACATTTCGGGATACATCGAATACACTGGATAAACGAGTCGATCGAACGATTGAAGAACCAATTATACTTCTCGATCTGTAATTGCTTCTTCTCAAGAAAGCGTTGTAAAAGTTGTCACGTTGAACTCTTCGTCTGACCTGAAGCTAATCATTTCTGATCCTCTATCGTAATGTAACGACTTAAAGTAGACGACGCGAAATATTTCTGAACAATGTTCTACGAGGCCCTTCGCCCTCCGTGTTGGGGAAGGCTGAAACTTTGGTTTCAGTATTTTTCGTATAAATCCCCAGTCTGTAAATTTCCCAGTCAAGATATGAGCGATAAAAGGTAGATTTTAGTTCAGACTAGACAGGTACAATACGTTGCTTGATAATCTCCGGTCGACATCGTGCGTCCAAAAGTAGCCGTGGACAATGGGACAAGAACAAAAGAGGAAGTTCGAACAGAGGCAGGAAGGAACGAGGGGAAGCAAGACGGTAATGTGTAAGAACGACAGTGACTGGGAAAGAATGGCATAAAGGTTCCTTCTCTTTCATCGGTCTGTTTCACGCCTTTTTATTTTTATTCTCTATTTTTTACCATTCAATGAACACTTCGTCTCGCGTATCTTACGGCATTGTCAGATCACAATTCTCCATATGATGTGATATATCACTCCCCTATACCAACTTTTATTTTTACCAACGTATTATAGGAAGAGAGATTAATTCAATGAAAATTTATTTCATAGCTGAAAATTTATTTTCAGCGATCTCGAAATCGCCGAAACGAAAAATTATGTTTAGTTTACAAAAATAACGAAAAACATGCCATCATTCTCTCTCTCTCTCTCGGAACTCGATCGATTAGACGCAAGAGTGTGATAATTAATGAGAGCAACGTGCATGGCCTGGAGCGCGGCGTATACACGAGATATCTCGGGCGGCCCCTTTGTAGCAATCAAAGCCACGGAGAACCGCGACAGGCGTTTCTCGCGATCGACCGTTCGATATAATAGACGTCGAGCGTTATCGGGCGACATTCCGACATCGCAACGAAAGTTGCAGCGGGTACGAATAAATGAGACGACGAATAGTGTATGTCGAGAGCAACATGTTCAAATGGCTCGATGCTGGCTCGATACACGAGTATCGCACACTTGGAGTTTCGCAAAATTATCGCTCCTCCTCCGGTTCCATCCGCCGCGCGAATATATACGCGGACAGTTTCCGTATCGACCGCGTCTCGATATCAAGGAGTATCGTTTACGTGCGAGACATGTGACGAGTTCATGCGGATCAGATAATCCCGCGTGCAGTCATCTAATTCATATGCAAGAGCAAACACGTATTAGCGCGCGTCACAGCGGAAAATCCGACGAAGGTCCATGTAAATCCGCGTAAACAGTCGATAGAATAAAAAGGCTGATTAGAGGCAGAGAACGTGACTTTCGTCTAAATTGGCGATCTCGGCGATGCATCTCTCGAGGAAGACGGAGCGATAGTTGCGCCGCGAAATTTAGCTGTCGGCCCTCCCCTCGTGATTATGATAACGACATTATTCGCGGTAATTAGCGAGACTGGGCGCGCACACGTCGCGAATAATTAGGATAGTTAGACCTGCAATTACGGCTATTCGACCCCTGTTACGACTTCCCCCAGATCCGCCGAATTGCGTTGTAGCAAATTGTATTCGAGTGCTATGATCATTTCTCCTTGAGTCGAAAATGTCTCAACGGGAATATCTTATCACCCTATTCGTCTTGATTATTTTTATGAAAACATTTTCTCATTTCCCGTGTTTGCATTTCGAGATTAAAGATAATTTAAAATTATTGTTAGTGCGGTACTGCTTTTAATCTGCATTTAGGAGACAAATTCACATAGTTACACGTGTCCCATTTTAAATCCAACAATCCATTTTTACATGGAAGTATAAACAAAATTAAATTACTACAACATGTGGAAAAACAAATACAAATAGATATACAGATTGAGTTAAGCGGTAATGAAATAAAGCTCTAATGAAAAATGGTTTCAATTCACAGGAATTGATTCTGACGACGGAGGGGGACAGACGACTGAGTCCGCACACCAGCAGGATAGTGGTGAGCAACTGTTCGTCCGTGATTCTCGCAAACTCCAGCCTGGCCTCGATGACTGGCCTACGATCCGTGGATCTGGTGAACGTGGCAAATCTGACTCTGGTCAGGCAGAGTTTTGAGCTGTCGTCGCACAGCGCGCGCACGCGGATCTCCGTGCGGAACAGCAGCATCGATGTGATGCCGAGCTTCGTGTTTCGCGGCGACGTCGAGGCGATCACGTTCGAGAACGTGCGAATCGGCCAGCTGAGTGCCTTCTCGTTCGCCAATCTGGTTCACACGGACACTCTGCGACTGGAGAACTGCCACATCGAGACAACGGAAGCGCAGGCCTTCAAAAAGTTCGACGTTGGCTACCTGCACGTAATCGGCGGCACCTTCGGCGATCAGATACCTAGCCGCACCATGAACGACATCGAGGTTTACCACAAGTTCATGTTGGACGGTGTGAAAATGGGCGTGGTGAGGAGCAACGCTTTCATCATGAAGAGTCCGAGAACAGTGGCCATACAGAACTGCGTGATCGAGAGTTTGGAGAGCGAGGCGTTCGACGTGACGGCACGTGGTGCCGTGATCATCAAGAACAATACATTCGGCAGTATCAGCGTGGGCGCTTATCTGGGTATCCGCGCGGATCGCGAAAACAGACCGCCGTCATCGTCGTCGCTGGTGCACGACTTCATCTTCAAGAACAACAGCGTGAGCAGCTTCGAGGAGGGCTCACTGATGTTCGACCGCACGAGCTTCCGAGTAGAGATCGATAATCTTCTGATCGCACAGCCCTGCGACTGCCAAATGTTACCCGTGTGGAGGAACAACGTGCTCAACTACACGAACGTGTACTCGCGGTTCTACGCGAGGCAAAACTCGCTCGTGCCACCCCAGTCGCAGTCGCAGGAAGCCATCAGCGAGACTCCGGAGACTTTCCTGTGCCTGGACGGTGGACTGGAGGACGGTGTGCCGACGAGCTTCGCCGATTATGAGACGCGTCATTGCTCACTCGGTGGTTCCATGCTCGTTGTCATTCTCATTAGCGTAAGTGCCATTCTCGCGTTGGTCGCGTGCGTGTGTCTGATCGTCTGGTGTTGTCGTAGACACAGACGAAATAACCGAAAGAAGTGGATCAGCGTGCCGACCAACGCACCTGACGTCGTCTCGAAGAAGAACGGGGTGATCGGCAGGGAAGCTGCGACGTCCGGCGCACCGGTCGACAGTAGGATAACTATGGTGGTACCGGATGGCAGGTTGTACCGGGAGACCGAGTTCCACGTGATCGTCGAGAAAGCCGAGCCGCTCACGACCGAGTTGTAACGAGACGCCCCGGGCGTCTCGACGAAGAGGCCTATGTTCGTCGCTCCCGCTGAGGAGGAACTCGAGTGGGCGGAAACGTCGAGTCGCTTTCGAGTGTACAAACTGTGAGAGTTGTGAGGGACGCTGTGCGATTGGCGCACGATCGGCGCCAGTAAAGAGGAGCAAAAACTTAGATCGTTCTTCGAAGAATGTGATGGGGAACCTTCCCGACGAAGGGAAACCTTCTCGGACGTTAATAGCGCGCGCATGTGAACTTGTGTAAATTGTGTTGCTGCTTGGGAAAATAGTAAAACGCAAAGCGTACACAGTCCCGAACGTGTCCCATTCTTTTTTAATTTAACTATCGACTATCTTTCCTAGTACAACGCAGTTCGTAAGCTTCCATTCACATATCACGAGCGACAGCTGATTATCCGTTGATTATTCCTCGTATGAAACGAGGCTGAAAGCCGGTAACGTTCCATAATGATCAAAGCGAAAGTTTTTTTTTCAGAACAAGTCGTGGATTCGGGTAATGGGTTGTCGCTGCTAGTTAAGTTCACCATTAAATATCTTTCGGCAGAAAGAGAAAGAAAATGAGAAAGAGTCAGTATGTCGTTGAATATGAAGCAACCTTGTCAAAATGATGCAGCTTAGAAAACAGGTAGAGAGAGAGAGAGAGAGAGAGAGAGAGAGAGAGAGAGAGAGAGAGAGAGAGAGAGAGGAGAGAGAGAGAGAGAGAGAGAGGGAGGGAGAGAGAGAGAGAGGGAGAGAGAGAGGGAGAGAGAGAGAGAGCGATAAGAGCATAACTTGTGTAGAGAAAATCCTAAACTCGCTGTCTTGCGTAAGATACGCGATTGGATCGACCTTTCGCACTCCCGTTGCTTTAAGTTCATCGATCGATAGCGATAGTACCGGTTATCGACGTGACATTACGTATTAGTGAGCGTTTTGAGCGAAAATCGCGGTATAAAAGGACCAAATAATGGAACGACCGCTCGCTCGGACAGCCGTGCCATTCCTGGAGTAGTGTCGTACACAATTCGTGACCACTCCATAAAAATTCTGATCTCTCGAACGAGGACAAAGTGAACAGACAGAGGCACAATACCTCGCTGTAAGCTTTCATATCAAAATCGTTCCAGAATTATCATTTTTATAAAGATTGACAGCTGATGTACCATTTCGCAAATAAACCGGTAAGATCAATTTAGTAAGACAAAAACCTGTCTTACATCTCACACGTGGCGAATCTATCGACATGATAATGACATGTATCAGTCAAATGAAATGTAACATGTAGACCCCGTTTATTTTTCTCAATTAAAAGCTATGTTACTTATTTTGTTGTACATGTGATATATATGTACATTATTTGAGATGAGAAACTTAGATTAATTATATTTTTTTTCTAAAACAGTTTTTTTCGACACGAGTGCTTTATGTTAACTTTTTAAACGGTAAATAAATAACGATTCGTTACACAGTCGTTCTGTCCAACTAAGTTTTCAATTTTTTGTTAAAAGAGAAACGTTAATTTGAAATTCCCAAAAATATAGATTCGCCACTTTTTATACACATTTTTGCGAAAGAAAAAATCTGTCCGATAGGAAACCGATATAAGTTTAATTCTTACGTGCGTCGCGTTGTAAAATCCATTTATCGTTTCGTTATTATATGTTGTTCTATTATCCTCGATGTATTTATTTATGCTTGCTATATCGAACTTGGCAATAAACTGTTGTTATTGTTACTATAATTTACACTTGATTTTAAATAAATGTCGGCAATCAAAAGTTATGATAGTTTTACAGGATATGCTGTATGTTAATAATACAACGTTTTAGCGAAACTAATGAACCAAACGACGACTACTTCAAATGTACATCTCGTCATAGCGATATTCTTCGATACGTTTAATCTGCGTGTAACAAAACCATTTTAAAGGACCTGATTATGGATGAGCATGCTCCCCTCAACCACAATTGATGAATGCAAATAAACGTTATCCCTTTCCCTCCAATTAAGAAGAGGCATATATTGCGACAATTAATTAATATTTTGATAACCATAAGAAGATACTTCGCTAATTACGTAAAACAGTGAAATAAAATCTTTTTTGTCAGAAATCTCGTCACGTATCGTATGAACGAATTAATTTATTGAGCACAAGGCCCGAGCACTCAAAGTACTTGAAACAGAGATAAGCAATGCCTCGAACATTCGAAAGAGAACAGACTTGAACCTCGAAATTTTTTGTACCTCTTATATATAATATCTTGAACTCTGACATAAGAGAAATACGTCCTATTAACATCAGCGTATCGAAAAATCAGAGTCTAATACATCGCGACGTGTGCAGGTATGTATTGGTATATACGTGTGTAATTATGCCATTGCGGCGAACAAAATCTCAGTTTGTAACGTCGTGTATAGTTATAATAATTATAATCGTGAGACTGTGATATAACTACAGTCGCCGACTGTATAATTTGTTTCGCATTGAACGATCGAAGAAATAAAGATGATACCAATAATATGCTAATCGCATTAAGACTGTTCAATCTACCCAAGGAGACACTAATGTGCTAATATCTCTTTAACACAATTACCCGGTATGTATATATTGTTTAATACATCCGTGAAAATTAATTTATCATTTGTTTTGAATATAGTAGCATAAATAAATAAGGCGTTAACCATATTTTATGTAGAAATTATGTAGAAATATTTTTATACGTTTAGTATGATCATATATAGGAATTATATATGATTAACGTTTATTATCGCTCAAATACGCGGTTGACGCAGCAACGCGATTAGACATCGTCGGAATTTTATATCGATTTGTCTAGTTATCTAGAGTTGTTATGGTCGTGTTAGTCATAATTTCGCGACGCATAAAATGTTTTTTCACAGCTCTGAAGATAAAAAGGAAACTGTATACGTATATTATATATATATTGATTGTGAATAAAGAATATCCAAATTTTGAAATAAAATGTATAACGAATATATAAAATAATAATAAATTTTTCGTTACAATACTTCTAGTAATACAGTTTCTTTTTTTTTATCATAAAATGCCAACGTTAATTTTAGGTACTTACCTATATGGAAGTACGCCGTCGAGCGCCTGCGAAACTGTAGGAGGCGATGCAAGTGCGAATCCCCGTCCAAGTAATGCCGAATGCACGGTGAATATTCTCTTCGCCGTTTCCTGCATTGATTCTAAATCCTCGTCGACTTCTTCCGCTACAAATTGTCGCACCACAGATAAGTTTAAGAGAAATTATATTGTCTCTTTTTATAATTAAAACAATTAAAAATAAATTTTCTAAGAATACATCAATTTGAAATAATATATGTTACGATACGTTAAGCGAATCTTTTTAACATTGACTACATTATATAGCTTGTTAATACAGACTAAAAGATCAATCACGTTATGCTTACAGGATACTGGAGGCAACGATAAATTCTTTTTCATGAGACTCGCAGCGCACGCTCCTCCAAGAAAAGCTAACTCAATCTCCAAATTCTTCAGACCATGGCCAGACGTTATCCAGTCGTAACCGATAACCAAACATTTGAACCCATATGTGATGGAGCTCTCGTTCTTCATGTAATCGGACGCGGTTTCCAAGGAAAATATTACTTCATTCCCTAGAGAATATCAAATAATTTATTGACCATGCCACATATAATTTCATATAACGATACCGTTCTAGTTAATACTAAGTATAGACATACCTGGTAGCACAATAGCATTTTGAGGCCACTGACTCTGAATATTGCTTAGTTTGTGTATCACAGGCCAATACAAGGTAACGTCTTCGCTGATAGTATTCAGAGTTGCTCTACAAGAAGAAGAATAGAAAATAAAAACGTTATAAAATATATATCTACAATATACTTGTACGGATAAGAGGATGCGTCATATTTACCCAACGGAAGAATTGGGAATTATATTTGGTATGTAAAGCTGTAGGTAATCCTCCGGTTGCGAGGTTCCACATTCCGGGGTAAATTCGACAGTTAACCACTTCACTGTTTCTGGAAAAGTGACTTTATAATACGATACTGTTGCCGGCTTATAAGGATGCTCGCTCTCCAGCCAGGTATAATGATGACTAGTAGTGACGGGAGGAGCAAAGTGTGATTGAGTTTCACTGTCTTGGGATATCTGAGAGGTTCCCATGGTGGACAGTAAGTTTAAAGCTGCGACATGAGGCAGCATCTCCTGTATTAGAGTAAGTATTTGTACGCTACTCTAAAAACCACAAAAAAAAGACTTTAGTAAATATGTTTCTTTCGTCGTTTAAAACGCGTTCATGTAAGAAAAGCACTTAGAATTGCTTACTCTAGGATCGGATGTGGCTAAAGGACTAATGTGCGCCATCACTAGCGGCAAGAGAGTCGTTACAAAAGTCGCGTTGCCAAGGACTTCATTAGCTATCACTTCTTCTGCTCTTTCCCGCGCGAGAGAAAATATTTCGTTCGATCGTTGAATGATCGTCGCGGTCATGGCGAGGGTACATTTTCTCGCTTGTACCTCCGCCATGGCTTTATTCGTGTGCTGCCCGGAATCTTGCGGATTTGAATAATATAAAATGTGCGGTATTTGACCTCTGGTTTGCGTTGTGCCTGCAATAACAACATATTAACACAATTAATATATTATATATTAATTAAATATATATATATTTATATATATATAAATATATATATATATTTAATTATATATATATTTTATATATATATATATTATAGCACAATACTATCTTGCATAATAATCTGTGTAATGTATCTTCTTCGAGTATAAATAATCTACCTATACTTTACACGCACCATTAAAACTTAGGGAGCAGGCTGTAAACGTAAACGTTGTGCCATCCGCCCCTTTGACAACGCTCAAACCGCCGTCGCCGTTACTAGTGCGACCTCCGCGATTTCGCAGTCTGATAGCGTACTTGATATTTTCCTTAATCAGCACTGGTTTGTCAAATTTCAGCTCCACGATGTCATTAATACAGTCGTCCGGTCCGAAGGATCCTTTCGTAAAGTCTAAACTACTCCAACGCTGAGTATGCGATGGATCGTTACCAGTATTATTTTGCTAATAAAAATTATTATAATTAGAACTGCATAATTTATAAATTGAGCTGTAATGACAAATTGTCTATCGCATCACCAACTTACATCATCCAACAGCTCCAATTCATAGTCATACACGCCTGCACCCCCATAAATACCGACGCCGGCTATAAGAATGCCGGGCTTGTCGACGGAGAAGCAAATGGCATCCGGAGAACCATTACCCGTGTTCCACGATCTTGACTGATTCGTTCTTGTAAATCTGGAGGGTGTCGTATACATAAGTCTGCCGCAGGCAGCTTGCAGCTCGTCCTCGTTTCCGCTCGATTGCGCAGCTAATTCGGCGATCACACGCGCTAACAAATAACAGCAATGAAGGACCAATTCCGGCAGAGATTGAGTCTTTTCTCTGCAGAGGCTTCTCTTGATCGGTATCAGTATTAGGTCCAACAGTCGGTCGAGTACTTCGCGGAATGACCAATTTAAGGTCTCCTTGCCGGAACTTTCCATTTGAGACTTATAATTAATTTGCCCGACTAAAATCGGGTACTGATGAGCTTCCGTCGAGTTCATCATGAGCAACCCGGCATTGTCAGATGGACTCAGCTGTCGCTTCACGCCGTCGCTGCTGTCCATGATGTTGCTCAAGATCGGAAACGTACACCTGAGCCGTATCGCCGAGTTGCACAACGAAGCCAACACAGCCGAGAGGAGACGATCTTTCGTAGTCGTGCCTTGTTCCTTGTCGATATCTGATAACAATTCGCACAAGGAAGTCCACTTGAGATACGCGGTAGGATAGAATGCGTGGTAACAAGCGACAAATGTTTTATGACATTCATCCAGTATACTATTTGTCATCTTATTTCCCAGAGTACTCCCAGAACTTTTGTTCGATCGTGTCTTGCCTTTGCTTTTCAGCGTGATTGGTAAGGAATCCGACAAGATTTGACGCAATAGTGCACGCACTTCGCCTATACACTCCGCCAGGCGCACCGATTCGGGTGGGATCTTCTTCACGACGTGATTCGGATAAATCTCATTGGTGTACGTTCTGAGCAGTCTTAAACTAGCTTTGCTTATGTATACTAAACGCTCCATTTCGAGCATCGACGATGCGACATGAACGGTCGCATCGGCCAACGTTGCTTTCAATGTGTTCCAACTCCACTGAAGAAGAGATATCAACGACTGGAAGCATTCCTTCGTGACGGTTCTGCTAAATTCCCTCTTCAGCACGTAAATCGGCTCGATCTGGTCTCTCTGCCTGTTCGACGTTTGATTTTCGGGCGTGATGACGCGATACAACAACTGCGGGATCTGACCGGCATTAACGTCGGTGCCGTTGTTAGATCTCTTGGAAGATTTAAAGTAAAACATGACCTGATCTTCCGCCGTAACCATTCCCTGTCCGCCTGAACCGCAATCGCTGGAAGGCCCGCCAACTTTGGCCCACGCTACGTACCACCGGTTTGCTTGCAGAGAAATAGGCTCGTCAAACAGGATCGAATATTTCTGCCTTGGACCGCACTCGTACGGAATCTCTTCGCTCTCCGCGAGGAGCTCGCCGTCGTTCTCTTGGTCACCACCTTCGATTCCGATGTCGAAGAGCTTTATTTTTGCGGTGTACTCACCGCGACCGCCAAATAATCCATATCCTCCCAACAGGATGTCCGTGTCGGGCATAAATCTGATCGCCTCAATCGAGTGAGCCGAGTAACCCCATCCTCCGCCGTGACTTTCGAATCTACTAACGGTGGCGAAGTCCTCGCGGCTGTAGACCTTACCGTGCGTGGATTGATTACACTCGTTTTCTTCGATTATCGACAAGTTCTCGTCTTGAGCCTGCGTCAACGTATCCAAGCAGGCCAGTAAGTGCATCGCAGCTTGAGAACGCGTCACGAAGCAAGTCGAAACAACTGGAAGAGCCAGGCCTGGACTGAGTATGGAAGCTTCTAAACCGGGTATCGCTCGAGTTTCCGTCGATATTATGTTGTACAAGCTTATCTCGTTATTCGCCGAATTGAAAGTCCAAATAACGTTGTAGAGGGGATCTAAACACGCCGCGCAGTTATTGAAATCGACCTGATCCGTGCCGTTGTAACTGTTGCAAGTCCCGTCGCGTTTATTTATCACCAGGCTCTTGAAGGAATTCGCATGCTCGTTTTGATGAGGTATTAAAATGAGGCAATTCTTATTCGCCATAACGGTGCTCCTCGTTAAACTGATCGAATTTATCTCATCTATTTTAATGTAAGTTTGATCTCCCGCGGCGCCGACCCACGTCGCGCGCCTGCCCCACCGCGGCCCGATATTCGGAACTACATTCGGGAAACTGTGCCATGGCTGCGAGCGATCAGTGCGGCGATTCGCTTGGGAGGTAGTGTTGGTAGATTCGTTTTGACCGCTCCACCAATTCATGCCGAGTTGACCCTTCTGGTATGCACCAAATGTATAAACTTCGCCCTTTGACGTGAGTATAACGGTGTGATTGCTCCCAGCGGCAACTTGCGTAGCGATAGTCGGTAATTTAACTTGTACCGGTCCCGCGTGTACCACCAAATCCCCAACGCCCAATTGACCGTATATATTACTACCGAACGTGTACACTTCTCCATTCTGCAAAAGCAATACTGTGTGATGCAAACCACATGACACATGAACCACCGGGCTTTCGCTCGGTATAGCAACTCTCGCCGGCGATATGCTCGCGATTCTCGCTGCGTCCCCTCTCTCGACGTCGCTACCGCCGACGGCTTCCTCGGCCGCGAGATTACCACCCAGTCCCAGCGCCACTCTCTCCGGAAATCCCTTCTGCGAGATACTCGGGCCAGCCGTACGCTGATTATTCGACCCTTTGATTTTCACTCTTTCCACCCCTTGCACCGAGTACTTGACGGTGCTCGGTCCTGCCTTGCTCCCTTGCCGTTGCTTTATCTCGTCCACCCGTCTCTCCAGGTACGCGCGGAAATTGAAGCCCACTATGTCAGTCCGGCAGCTCTTCCTCGCGCACGTGCGGCAGCATCCGCACTCCGCGCATCCGCTGTCCCCCTCGCCGCATCCGCACTCCTGACCAGGATTCCGATCGGGGCGCATGCTGCTCAGACACGACATACTGTAGCCGGTGCACTCTCTGCATATCGTGCAGACCATGCAGACGCGATGCCTCCACTGATGCTGCCCCGGCGGGCACATCCACTTCTCCCAATCTTCCGCGGGATCCACGCTCTCCTCTTCCGCTATTATAAGTTCATCCTCTCCCGTGCCCATCTCCATTGCGACCACCGACACCTCCTTGCTCACCGTGTGCACCGTTGCGGAATCACGACCGCATTGGCCCTTATTATTTATACCGAACGTGTACAGATGTCCCTTGTTGGTTAATGCGGCGGCATGAGCTTTTCCCAACGATACACGAACTATGCAGACGTCTCTCAAATCGGTAACTAAACCTGTAACCGGATTGCTGTGCAACGTGTCTTTGCCGAACATCAAGAGAGAGCCGTCTTTTGTGACCAAAGCGGTGGATCCGTTATTGCAGGCAGCATCCACGATAAACTGACCTTCCACCTTTGCCATTTTCTTTGGTTTCACTGGTTTTGGTTGTCTGCGAGCTTTATCTGGAACAAAGTAGATTTTAGCATTTTTATTATTATTACGTTATTGAGAAATTAGCAAACTTACTACTATCTCCATCCTCTCCACGTCGAGCGGTACCAGCAAATAATACAGAACCATCTTCCATGACCATAATGACGTGTTGGCCATCGTGACCTGCCGCGAAATGCGCGACTCTCGGGCCCTTACCAAAAGTAAGCTCCAACCACCTGTTAGGCCTTGTATTACTTTTCATACCAAGACAGGTACCTTTTCCGCTGTATAATAACTATAAAAATTAATCAAATAATTTTATATGAAGCAAATTATATTGAGTAGGAATGAAATAGTCATAAAAGGTGTTCGTTTACCTTCCCAGATACTGTCTTTAATAAACCAAATTCCTTCCCTGCCGTAACCATCGCTATCTCATCGTCACATCCTGGATTCAAGGTGTGCACTGCTTGTTCCTCGTCAAACGATGCATATCCAAGTATATCTACGCATTTCCTTGCCAATTTCAGTGGCAATTCAGACGCGACTGTTACAGGATTACTCAGTGTATTTATCGTACGCACTACAAAGCCTTCCTGTTACAAGTAAATGAGAAAGTTAATTACGCGAGTGCTCAAAATAAGAGTACGATGCTTAATTATGTCGGTATAACAATTACATCTTTGCCCGCCGTTATCATTCCCAAATTTTCGCCATCGGAGAACATCACAGACGATGACCAATCTTTCCCTTCCAACACGGCGATCCCCGTTACTACAAGCGTTTCTGCGTCGACGATTAACAATTCGCTTTGTTTTCTAGGTGCGCGCTTAAAATATAACAAACTCTGAAAAATTGAACTTCGTATAAGTAACGTATATTATTTATAAAATTATTCCACGCATTAATTAATTAACCAACATTAGCATAACCGAGCCATCCTATCTCGGTCGGGTAAAAATCTGCATTGTGTACGTATATGTGTCCCCATATTGTACCGCTGTGGCCACTCCCGATCTTCAAGAGCCCGCGAGACGTGTGCAGATACAAGTACTTGCCGTCGCTCACGAAACTACGTTCGTTCAGAACCATATTGTTCATCTCATTTGGTAACTTAAGCATAGAGGTATATATCTTGGAACACTTAGGAACTCCGTACGTGATCCAATCCGGTCTCACGAGTTTACCTAACAAAACGGCGTGAACACTCCTCTGCAGAGATGTTAACACACATGGCATCTGAAATGTGTTGAACTTTATTGTATATATACCGTAAATGGATTTTAACAATACGTACATAATGTTATAATACAATCGTGCAGCGAGATAAAGATTGAGCCATTGCAAGGTACCTGAATATTTTGTACCGCTAATGCTCTTGGGGACATAAGCAGAGCGGCAATTGCCGCGAGCAGGCGTCCGGTATCTCCCCTGACTACGACAAGGCTGAGTAAACACGCGCAAGCAACGGCTGTCAGGTGACTGCCGTCATTGGCAGCGGCCGACTCGGGGCCATGGGATGTCGCAAGATCCAATAGCAGGTCAAATAGTGGATCTAAAAAAGGTAAAATTATTTATTAAAAACTTTATTGTTTAGGTATAAAAGAAAAGAAGATTCGAAGATGCAAACCAATAACATCATCTGGTTCAGATTTGAGGCCTTCGGGTAGTTGCCCTTGTAAAACGTCCAATAGAGCTGACAGTGCTTTTGTACATAAAATTGGATCGATTGTCCTACTCTCTCGCATCAATGTAAAAACACTTCTTAAACCAATACCTACAATCTTTATTCAAAAAGATTTATTACAATTGCAATCCGTGTTAAAAAGGCTATTACTAAAACATTGGCGCAACTGAATATCACAGCGCAAGGAACAAGAAAACAGAATTAAACGGCACATTGAGAGCTCTCCCTTACCTTTGGTAAATTTTGTATAGTTGATATCCTATCGTCGTCATCGCTCTCTGTGTCTATCGTATCGCTAAATTCTGGTGGTGGAGAGTTACAGTTTGACGCTCTATAAACTTCGCTCGACACTTTTGCATGTTTTTCTAAAATAGCACTTCTCACGCTAGCAAACACAGCAAACGCTGAGGCATTGCAAGATGTTTCTATCTCCGGTGGACTATTGTAATTTAATTCTCCATTTAAATCGATCTGTACGCAGGTAAAAGAAAGAATGTCACACATTGTATTAGATTATACAAGGAGACAAGAAATATATTATTATAATTGCCAATACCTTTTTCTTGTTTCGTTTACGAGTACTTTTATTCTTTTTACACTTTTTCCATTCTCCCTTACTTCTAAAAAAAACATGTTATAACATTATAAGTCCCCATTTAAATCAATCTCTTAAAACACGTAAAACAAATGTGAAAACATGTTTTATTTAAATTATAATAATAATTACATAAATCTGTATGTACAATCGTAATAAAATTATTAACTTCGAGACATTTAAATTAAAGATAAAAAGCAATAAACAGGGATACGACTTTTAATAAACAAGACATTTGAGGTTACATCCTGACAGGAGAAAATCTAACCGTAATGCATACTTAATTAACACTATTGCGTCAATTAAGAATTTCATTTAATCGAGAATCGAATCATTTTCATCTCCGTGAGTTATCAACCGATACGTATGCTAAGTAAAATTAATCAACAGCGAAGTCAGCGACAAGTAAACAAAAATCATGGAAGAGGTTATACGCTTGATCGCACCTCTGCGCCTCGGCGACGTTCTTGAAGAGGTCATAAAAATACTTGGCATAGTTTTCAGGTTCGGGCAGGAGTCTCTCATTATTCCCGGACACCATGGTTCACGAGAAACTTTCGACATATGAGTCACCAAATCATTTTCGTGATACTATTGATCGTTGACATTCAAGCTGGCTGTCCCCCATGTGACAACATTATGCATCCTGGAATCCTGGAAGTAGGTATTCCAGTGATGCGCGGTGGCAAGCGCACCTCGGCAACGAGAACCTCCAATCTTTCGCACGACCGGCGATCTATCCCTCGTGTTATCCCTGCGAGATTCAAAAACGAAACGTCTTCGCTCCGTTTCGCGTTAGTTTTGTCTTGAACAGTGACAGACGGAGCGCGAGTATTCGACGCGACTTCGATAATCGAAGTGGCGTTATTGCGACCGTAATCGAGAAACCGCGCGAACTTTGTAAACAGGTTTCGCGTCGTTGGATTTTTTTTAAATATAAGTAACGTTAACAAGCGATATTTTTACAATTTAAGAACGGATAATCGAATGGTAAATATAAAATTGTGGGTGCTGTCCACTTAAAACACTTTCTATCTTTTTTGTTTAAATGAAGAAAAAAGATAGAAAGTGTTTCGAAGCATTTGTAGCTCTAAGTGGACTTTATATTGTAATAAATATAAGAAACAGGTATATATATATATGGAATTTTTAACGTAATTTTAATATACATATAATCAAAGAATTGTGTAAATATAAATTTATTTTTAATAACGAGTCTGTTTTTCTCAAATAGCTCAATAACGCTTTTCGTGTGTATAATAAATCTTCTTCTTTCTTTTTTGATACTATTTGCATGCATCATTTTTACATAATACTTTGTTTATAATATCGATAATATTCATTCACGCTACCATATATATTAAAATCACTGGCAGTCGCTGGGACACTTTCCATGCTCGATATAAGTATTCTATAGCTGGTGACAATTCAGTCACGTGACCTTTTTATCGGTCAAAACGAGCGATAAATAATGTCAGCAAGTTTGCATACCTATATACATCCGAGACTATATGAGATTGTATGCCGTATCGGTATATCGCTATGGAATTCTATATACGTGATTCGCGTCACAGGAATGTGTCATATATACATATGCGAATGCCTATGTTTTTACTTGTAGGATCGTTATTATTATATATATATGACTGCAATGATGCAAATGTTAAATAATTCATATAGCATGACGAAACGTATTTGACAGAATATGTCGAGAATAGATTTTATCGAGTGTCAATTAAGTGGAATTTATTATATACAATATAGCAGATTATTGACAGAAATAATAAAATTTATGTCTACATATATGCATATATATATTCATACAATGTACGATAATTAATTGATCGTAAAATGGATCGAAAAAATCAGGCGAATGCCGTTAATCTTTAGATTATGGCCGACAAGTTTTGCACAATTGTTATTATAATGCTCATATTATATTTGCAAATTTTTTAAATAAAAGTCAATGCGAAAGTTCATAACAATTTATTGCAATTCCTGTTCAAATCTGATGTCAATTTGCCGAAGATCAAATATTAATAATTGATCGAATATTGATAAACAGTTACTATGGATTATACTATTATTGAATTATCTAATTGTATAGCTTGCAGCTAATTTCGCAGCTCTTTATTTTACATGTAAAGAACAGTCTTTTCATCCATCCTATGGATAAAAGATTTTTAGAAAATGCACAAAGTCGCAATTTGTTAATTCGACAAGTAACAACTATTTAGAATAGAAAATGAAAACATTTCACCTTACGCGAAAAATCATGTTTCGTTGATCGTGTACATACGCGTGCGTCCTACACCGGACACAAAATGTGCGATACGGTATAATCTGCATGAGCGTTGAAGGAATAATTCGATAACGTGTCACATCGCGATTGAAAGAGCCGTTTGTGAAAGCTACGGAGGAGCATGAGCAGAAAGTATTTAACACCGTGGAGTGCGGAATTGACAGTGTAATATCAAGTGGATAGTAAAGAACGTACATTGCGCCGTTTACTACCTACAGAAGTGAAATAGTTGGATTTGTTTCGAAAGATTATCAGTAACATAACCTCAAAGGCGAGGTCTATTGACAATTATGATTTTCGATCGAGTACTGACGAAATATTTGCAATTACTAAATTGTATTATAACCGAATTCTGTAGCCAATTATAATTATAATTTTTAAAAAATCTAATTTCCTATTTAATTATTTTCTCAAGGAATTAGAACACGATGTCTTATTGCTTTTACGGTGACACGAGTGTAAAACATATTATAGGTGTTGAATCGTGCAAAATCGGTAAACAATACGGGATGTATTGCTTTTATCTAATCTCCTTAATTTTCTGTTAATAGACTGATGCAAAGAAAGTATGCTGATTAAATATACTTGCGAGCTAATGTTTTAATAAATCAGACTTGAACGGGAAACATTTTGCGTTTAATTTGCATTTACTCACGAAGCTGTAAAGCGACATGAAGGAGATAAGCAGATAAAAAAAAGGCTCACAACAATATCATTTACACATGGTAGAGGGATATGACTTATCATGATATCACCTTTTTGGTAAATAGTACGATCTTTACACTTGTATACGGTGTGAAACAGTAAGTCGCTATCAACCTTCTATTTCCAGCCTAGTCGAATGCGAGATTTGATGATACGCCTGTATCACTGTTCCGTAAATGTAACTTAAATGGTAGTTAAGCAGTAATTCGCTAGAGGGATTACAACAAACTCGTGGGAATGGGCAATTGTTTGTGTAAGGATACTCCAGAAGAGCTTGAGGCATATGGCAGTAATAATCATGCAGAAACGCAAAACACCATAATACCCGAACCCAACATAAGTATGGTCCCGTCTGGCGGCTCGGCGTCTCCCTCTTTTAAGTTCCCCACGTCGGCAAATATCGACAAACTCGTATTAGAGACACTTGGCAGTCTCGATACTCTAGTAGATAAGTAAGTAAAAAAATGTTACACCGCGCAAGCAACGGATCTGCTTGCTCCAGTCTAATACATGTTTATTTGCGCGTGTTCAGCGATCACGAACCACCGGCAGCAATGTTAAAACTGAATGCTATCGCGGACAAGGAAGACGGCTGGATACAAGTAGTCAGTTCCATGGTTAATGTTATTCCGATGCATAATCCATTAGGTCCTTCCGTTATAATACTGCTACTGGATGATTGCCCTTTACCCTCAAAGGTAGAAATTTGTTTGCCACGTTACGCGAAGGTTGTAGGAGATTTGATAAAAATATCATGCTGACAAACGTTTTTGCTATTGCAGGATTCCGTACTGCGAGTATCGCATATGTTTCAACTGTCTCAAAAACTTGGGCAAATACAAATTACATCTACGCAGCAGCGTAACATATGTGTAGTACTTGGCTGCATTGCAGAGAAGCTCGCTGGTCCTAGCAGCATAGCGATATTGTCCGACGTTACTTTAGACTACCTTGTATCGAATTTGGTGAGTGTGTTATCTAATTAGGCTTAAAGCACCCAGCAATATCAAGTATCTAACGATATGATTTTATTTTTTTCAGCGAGACGATGTCGACCCTTACGTAGTACTATATTCCTTGATAGCGTTGGAGAAATTTGCACAGACAAGTAAGCGAAATGTCAGTAAACGTCTATATTTTTCGACAGAAATGTGTACTAACATCAATCATTCGTCGAAACAGGTGAGAATAAGGTAACTATTAAGAAGCATCTTATGGCGGAAAAGCAAAATCCACTGCTCGAGTTGGAGAAGTGGGCGACGGAGACACATTACGTGCGCCGTCAAGTAGGTTTCTGTGCGCAGTGGTGCTTAGATAATTTATGTAAGTATAGAATACTCTTGCCAGGTGTGCAACAATTGATCTGTCCTATCGCAGCAAGATATTTAATAATCAGTCCTTGTTAATTTCAGTTTTAATGGAAGGTAGAAAGTATTCTCACGACTCGGTTGACGTGACCGGTATTAATGTAATGTTAAATACGAAGGATGTAAGCGAGTACCTGAAAATATCACCTAACGGTTTGGAAGTAGGTGTCCCAGAGATGTCCATCTATGCTTCACAAAATGTATTGTTTAACTTGAATTATAATACCGTTTCAGGCGCGATGCGACGCATATTCCTTTGAGAGCGTCCGCTGCACGTTTCAAGTAGATTCGGGGATATGGTATTACGAAACCCTGATAATAACTACGGGGGTGATGCAAATTGGTTGGGCCACAAAAGATAGTACATTTCTCAATCACGTAATGTCTGAAATATTCAAATTTCGAGAGATAATTAATTAATTAATTAATAAACGGTTGATTTACTAATTAATCTAATCGCAGACGCAAAATTTTTATTATTACGTTTTCTTGGCGCTAGGAGGGATACGGCATAGGAGACGATGAATTTTCCTTGGCCTACGATGGCTGTCGCAGACTGATTTGGTACAATGCACGAAGTGAAAAATTTCACGACAGACCATGCTGGAAATCGGGTGATATCTTGGGTTGCTTGTTAGATTTAAATAAATTAGAAATCATATTCTCTATCAATGGTGTACCACTTAAACCATGCATTCAAGTATTTAAGACAGTAAGGTGCGTACTCGATTCACATATATACATGATGAATATATTGTCCGTCGAATATTCACGATCTTAAGTATTTATTGAACGCTTTTAGGTCTGGATTCTTCGCAGCAGCTAGTTTTATGTCATTCCAACAATGTCTCTTCAATTTTGGAAACGCGCCCTTCAAGTATCCACCCACTGACCGGGAATTTCAGAAATTCAACGACTACGCTACGCTGAAACCAGAGGATAAGATTATACTTCCTAGACACATATACCTAGACCAATTGCGAAGACTAAGCGTTAGGGAAGACTCCTGTACATTATGTTTTGACCAGAAGGCATCAGTCAGGTTACTGCCATGTAACCACAGGTAATTATAATCACACTTTGATCAATGATACGCAGCGAGCTTTCGCAAGCACGTAGTGCGACGTAATCGGTTCGTCTTACAGAGGATTCTGCCAAAGGTGTTCGCAGCAGCTGGTCGAATGCCCAATGTGTAGAGCTACTATTGAAGAAGTAGCTTCGGATAACATATGACATCGATCATATCACACTGACGCTTATCAATTCCTCCATCTCTCATCTTACGCTACATTCTCTTACGTCGTACAATTCTTTCAGTTCTCATGGAAATGTCGTGAGATAATCATGGTTATGATAGACTGTTGTTTGCGCTGCATACTGTACACGATACCACGTCGCCACGCGTTAATAGATAGAAACTTACGTTACAAATTGACCTTAGACGGAAGGATTTCATGATGGCGAACTCAAACGAACGGATCTCTATTCTAAAAGTCGAAACACCTGAAACAGTAAAGCGCAAACGAACGTGTTTAACGGGAGCGAAAACATTCTCGAGAACTTTTTCCATACTCCTCCATACTTTTTCTACTATACTAGATTTATAGGGAACTACCGTTTGTGATTTAACGACGTGAACATTAACTCTGAAAAATTATAGTAATGTATAAACGAGTACATATTAAACAAATATTTAGTCAGTGGATTCAGGAGTCGTGACAACTGAATGTAAATACATCAGAAGGGGGGGCGTGAATCGGAGAAATTTAAAAAGCAGCTACGGCTTTCGTCTTCTGAACAATTTCGCTCGCAGACACTCTGGATGGGAGCAACTTGTGCATTTGCTGTCGCCAGAGACGTAATATGAAAATAATATAATCGAAGTCATTTTAAACGCCTGCATTTGAAATTATGATACATTAATCAATCACAAATGGCATTAGTAACAAAATTAGAAAAATATGACAATTTTTTATATTATTTTTTTGTTTCAAATGTACATATTCCTCTTGGCGAGTTACACTCTTTCTGATATCGAATACAATAGTTACTCCCTCATCCACTGTGCCTGATAATTCCTGCTTTAAAATCTCGTGTGACTAAATTTTGAAGATCGAAAGATTATTTACTCACTAACTCAAAAACTTTGTCTGTTAGGATTACGAGAATTTAGATATGCAAACTGTAACTTTAGACTTTTATTTAATAAGATGCGCAAAAATGAACGTAATTTGTGATGTAATGTAAATTTATCCTTAAGGAGTGTGTGTATGTGTGTGTATGTGTGAAAACTGATAATACGTTCTATAGTATATGTAAAACACACACACACATTCACATATATACACATATATATTATATTCTTGGAAAGATATAAAAAGAAATTTAATGTTTTATCATACATGTATTTTACAAACACTTTTTTATAAAGTCTTATTTTTGTTACCATAATTACCTTTCCCGTTATTTTAGCACAGCCGATACGATGTCAAGATTTATTCTCACTGAACAGTATATATTATATTTAAAGACAAATTTATTTGCAATCTCCATGTATTATTATTTAAGCGATATTACTGCTACAATTCGTTTTTATTAAAAAATTCTATTTCTGTTGCGTGAAAGTTTAAGGGGACTTTATGTTGTGCAGACAAATATTATACATAAGGAGAAACGAAACGAAATAAATATCGAAAAATATTTAACCCCTTAACGCAAGCTCGAGTTAATTAACTCTTTATATTCAGTGCTTTATATTATGTTACCATGATACACGGACTCGTGTTAACTCATGAAGAATAATTACATTAAAGTTATTTACGTATATAGATGCCAGGAAACGAACGGCTCAGGAATGTTTAATTCTATTTTCTTTGTTATCATTTGTCATTTTCTACAATACCAAAAATTAGTAGCTAAATCGTGCGTTAAGAGGTTAATTCCTAAGTTAATTACTTATCATAAAGGATTTACTAGAAAAATTGATTAATTTCGTACTCACTCTAATTATTTATTTATATTAATTTCTTAATTCTGAATGAACAGCAACATCTTGGTTTGCAAAGGATAATGGCTACGTACAATGCTATTGTTTGGTATGATTTCTCCATATAACATCATATTACATATATGATAAATATTTGAATAATCTATGAGCATTAAAACTGCGATCTAACTTGGTTTTTTTCACGTTTTTCATTTTATCTTGATACCTTAATTTACTTTTCTCTCTTTGAGAATGCAACAAAAATATAATAAAATATAATCCAACAAAAATATTTTTAAAATCGTAGCACTTTGCAATAACTAATGTCGAAGTAAGAAATAAATTTTGCAATTAGATTTTCATTTTTATCGGAAGACAATGGAAGAAGGAGAGTGCTGTGTCGCATTTCGTGTGAAAAAATCAGCATAAAAATAAGAAGCAGTGCCGTCATGGTTTCCTGGAAGTGCTCAGTTAAACGAGAATAACGACACTTGGGAACAGTCAGTGTTCTCGCGATCGCGGAGTGGAATGGACGTGTCATGAGTCGTGAGTCGTGAGTGTCCTATCCACCTTACAAATCATCTGCAATTTCGGAGATAATAATTAGCATTGGCTGTAGTTGCGAGTAACATTGATAATGTGATTGTGAAAACAACATCGAATCCTTCAAAAGAGGATTAATCCTTTATTCGAGGATAATAACCAAACAGGAATCGTGATAACGGCCGAAAAATCCATTTGCAAAAATCATGCAGATCTATTTCAGATAAGATAAGGTACTGTTCTTAATAGCATTATTAATAACGCAAATTTGAATTGAATAACAAAAAGACGCATCTCCGGGTTTGTTAAAGAAACATCTTTTTATCGGAAACTCGGAAGGAGAATCAACGAATATAAACATGGCATAAAAACAATCAAATATCACGCTATCGATGTTCGACGTCCGATGCGAGAATCGCAATCATGATATATATCGATTCGCGGTAAGTTGAGAGCGTAGCCGCGCGAGCGCGCCGCAGTTTGTTACAAGATGGCGGGTGAGTGAGTGACTGTGGATGGGACGAGACTTCTCTGAAAACACAGAGATTTTCCTGCTAATCGGCGACGTTTGTGGGTTTCAGATATATCCTACATCCAGACAGACGATATAGACGACCTGGACGAGGGTGAGTACCCCAAACGCAGACGCATTTATTTTACGATAGCGGTTAATGTCGTCGCACGCGCGCGATCACCATAGCTCCGTCCGTTCGGCTCGATTCGGCTTCGTGACTCGGCGATCGTGCTGTTGGAATACGTGCCTCCGTGATGTTGAAGGGTCTCGTACGTGCGGGCGTACGCGCGTACGTGCGCGGCGTGTGTGCCGACTGACACGTCGCACGCGGAAAGATCGCGGCGCGGCGACGTCGCAGCGCGAGCCCTCGTTGCGGGTTTCGAGGTTAGGTCGCTGCGTCGTTATCGCGCGGGACCGGACGCGTCGCAGTACGCATCGCGAGAATTCTGAGGCTCATGAGTTGGACGAGTGTCACGCAGAGGTGACTACTCTCGGACGAACGACCGGAATGTCTCACCGCACGCGAGGACCGCGCTCTGCGATCTCACGGGCGGTTCTGTCGATCCGTGAGGGGGCGCCACGCCGCGCACCGTGTTTATCTCGGCTGCGGCGCGAGAGGAAAAAAGGAAGAGGAGCGCCGACAAAAGAGAGAAAAGGAAAGAGAAAGGACATGCGTTCGCAACGCGTATGTGTCGTCGTATTGTTATGCCAGGCAGAACAAATACGAGGAAGCATCGTTCGAGAGAAAATCGCGATTCGCACGGGAATTTTCATCATTTTTCAAACAATAAAAATGTCACTTCTTAAGGTAGCCGTTCTACGCATCGTGAACGTAATCGTGACGCACTATTGCGCTTGATCGATAAGGGAGAATTCTGAGACATCTTAAATATAATTAATATATTTTTGAGATATATTGGTAGAATGTTCCAACTCGGCAGCATTATCGAACAGAATTTGTAGGTAGGAGCAGAGATAGAATTAAAAGTGACCACTCATAGTACATGTGGATACTATCGTAAGTGAATGCGCGTGATAATAGTCGGTTGCTGTCTGAAATACGACGTACTCGAGACGTAGAAGCGCGGATCGGAGTCACGAAGAGTGGCGGCATCTCGGAAGATTAAAGAAAACGGCGCAGTTAGCGCGCACGCGGTTCACGGTTCCTTCCCCTATCGGGGTTACTGATCTCGGGTTCCTCTTCTATCATCTATTTGCGAGTGCCATCTGTCGTAAGTAGGACCGTACCAGGTTGTCGGTTCTCCCTGTGATCGCCCAGGAAATCGCCCAATAATTACGGTTTTTTACACTTGTAAAAAAAAACACGTCGAAAATGCACGAGCCAATCTCGTGAAAGCGCTTTTACAAATAACGCGAACGTAGTATAATTAATCTCTCGCAATTACGTAATTAATATAATGAAAGACGGTTACTGCAATTTGTTACGCTCACGCGCACATGTTTATCTTTAATCTTCCTCCTCCGTTCCTCCGTCATTCCAGCGGATGTCTTCTCTGTCGCTGGCAACCAAGCTGGTCCTACGGCTGCCTTTATCTTACATTCCAGAGACCGTTTATCAGCCCCGCTCAGCTTATATTTCTAAGCGTGTTCTTCTAGATAGAAGAAAGTATTCGGAACAGCAACTTTCTGATGCTCGAGCGCGGAGAGAATCCAGTTCGACACCCCGATAGAAATTTATGGCGGTTTTTCGAGTCCGCGATGCCGAGACTGCTTGATGCCACGCGGCAATGACCATGGAAGCCATGGTAACTGCCGGTAATCGATCGCGATTATGCAAATTATCTGGTGACTGGCTGTGACAGCTAGTGCATTAGACACGTTTCTCGGGCATCGATGAGTTTTCTTTTTCATCTGTCCGACAACATCCTTGCTATCAATCGCGACCAATTCGTTCTTCCTTTACCACTCGCGTGTATCTTGTAACGAAGATTAAAATAAATTTGTTTATTTGGGAGGAATAGGCAGTTGCACGGACTATTGATTTATTGAATTTTAGGCCGTTTCGGCTGAAAAACAAAATATTTTCGAGAACGAAGAGACGAATTACAGATCGTACAGTACAGTAGATAAAAAATCGCGATTCAGTACAAATCAGTCGTTATTTTTGATGACGATGACGGACGCAGAATTGTTTAAATTGTCTCGTTTCTGCGAATAATCTTATTTGCCTGCCATTTCTCCACATAATTCATAAAGTTTTTATAAACCGCTCTTTCAGATGTCTCGAATAGGGTATCTTTCTTTCCGCCGCGTAAGGTCGACTTTATCCGACCGGACACGAGGATGGATAAGAGGGACGACAGACCTAGGGAGGGAGGAAGTACGGGATATAGAACGAGTATAGGCGGATGTATAAAGAAACTTTAATTTCTTGGCATTGCGTGAAGTTCCTTGCCCTTTCAGCCTTTTCGGTTCGGTGGTCTGTTTTTGATAGGAAGACCACGCCGTCGTCTAGACGCAGCCAGGGGGGGTTACCTCGGCTTTTATGATTGCAACACGAAACGCACCCCTTGACGTGCTCGAACGCAAAAATACCAGTTTTCTTCCCTCTTCCTTTCTCTCTCTCTCTCTCTTTTTTCCCTCTTCTTTTCCCGTACATTGTCAGTCTTTTCTATTCTTTCGTCGGCCGTCGCCCTTCCCATACCAACGTATGGGCGCGTTACATTAAAATGATTTATTCACCTTATTAAATTCGCATTCGAGACTAGCTAAGTATGCGAAGTAGATATCCCATCGAATCGCAAAACCGGACTCTGCCACCCTTTCGAGACGACGAACTTCGCGACGCGTTTGCGTACTTCGTTTTTCCCCTCGCCTTTTATTCATTTCTCCTGGCATCTCCCGGTAGCTCGTTGTAGACAGCACCTGTTCTAACCTTCCCAGAAACTATTTCTTCAACATAAATGAAGGAAAAAGAAGACGCAAATTAATTGTAGTTTCTTCGAAAACCAAACGTACATTAAAGTTGAAGCTAATTAAATTCCTCTTTCTTTTCAAAGGTAAAACTGATAAAAGCTATGATACTAGCCAGTTTCCATCAATATTAATAAATATTTACAGCAATAACTTTAAATGTATAATATGGCTTTATCAAAAGCTGAGTAACTTCAATAATTTCTAGAGATATTAGGAGATTTGCAAATTTCATTGCATTATGCAAGTTCTATCAATTAAATGGAATGTGTATACGCATAGGTGTGGTGTTGCTTCTGAACTCTCGGTAAATAGGAATGATTTTCAATGATTTTCTAGATAAAAATTAGAACATGTCAACATCTAGCCCGCTGTCGGTCGAACCGAGCCGAGTCAAGCTCAGCCGAGCTGAGAGATGGCGCCGCCTATCGTCAAAACGAGCGATCGAATGGCGGCCGATTATTACATGACATTCCTCGAATACTATTCCAATCTCTCCCTCGTCTCCTGCGATCGGAGCCTTCTACCCGCTTCTTCGTTTCTCTTCGCCAACGTATTCCTCTCTTTCTCTCAGGATCATCCTTTCTACGTCTTCTCGAGAATGTCTGTAGAGAACGCGCAAGTCTCAACAGACCTCGAAGAGAGCGGACGATGAACATTTTATATTTATTTTAGCAAATTCTGCATTAATCCTTACGTACCTGCGTCATGCCGATTCGTCCCTGAGCAATTTTTCTCTTGTTTGTTTTTCTTTGCGCTCTTGATTTCGATTCAAACATTGATTGCGAATCGAAAAATTCGATCTAAGAGATTTCTGTAGGAGAAGATACACAGCGATGTACTAATAATCATCTTGATTATCTCTTCCTCTTGTAAATTTAGTATTAACTGTTCGAATTGACTGATAAAACATTACAAAACTAAGCATGATACTATATTAATGCAGAAATCAGCAGATTTCGCCATAGAATTGTAGGAAATACGAAGGTAGGAAATATGCTGTATAAACTAAATCAAAGTTGATTTAGTATCGTGTCCGTTATTTAATTAACATATTATTTCACGGCATATTTCAATTTCATGCAACCCTTGTTTCTCCTCGCCCGGTTTGTCGTGAGATGCAATGATGTATCCTGAATTCGTTCTCTCGAGAGCAGCCGGGTCCGACGAGCCTGTGAGAAATATCGATTCGCGGCCGTCTTCCATTCTGACTGTAATAGTGCGACACGAGCCTCCGAAGGAGGACGCTGCCCGATACCCTGTTACGGAGGGTGGGAGGGAGAGAAAGGATAGAAGCCGTTGGTAGTGAAGATAGTACGATTTCTCGTAAAGCCACGAGAGCGAACCCATTCATAAAGACGAAGCCGTGACTAACGAGCAAGGAGACCACGCGTAAGCTTCGGCTCACGTCCATCCCCTTTCGATCTTCCAGTACTTCCTGCATCCTCTTTTTCCGCGTTCTCTCTTCTTTCCCGGTCCAGTTATTTTATCATTGTTTTACTATATGTTGGTCGTCAATGATTTCTCTTTGATCGCCAGCCTCAGCGTTTCCTTTTAGAGCCTTTCTCTAATTATATTAGCCATATATGTACATATATGGTCATCCCGTTTTAGAAATTATAAGATCAATTAATTTGAATGATTTGCGTGATGCAAATGAATCAGTTCTGTTGTTGGATGAAAGAAATTGTGAGATAATTTTGAGATATTTAGGTATTTTATCTGAGATGTTCGTTCTACATCGTGACAAATCAGGAGGATGTGTTTTTCATTTTCATCACTGACTTAATTAGAAATCCATCGAAATTTGATCGGTGGTTAGGTAGGTCTTGCTTCTTCTCGTGCAAGGCATCTTGTTCCTTGGAGTAAATTCCTTCATCGTAAGAAAAGCCACGGGACAAGAAATGATACAATCCGCGATCGGATGGACGAGAGCGATGACAATCGGTGAGCGAACAGCATCCTTTCTGGAAGAACGCTTCCGCGTTCTGTCGCGAACCGATCTCCAGGAAGAACGCGATATCACCGATGACAACGCGTCTTTCCTTCTGTTCGTTTCCAGCAGCACCCGTTTAGGAATTGTGCCGATGTCATTGTCTGGAGTCGTCCATAATACCGAGAAAATCGTACGGATTTCCCGTGAAGAATAGTTTTGAAAGAGTTAGCATAAGATTATCACAGCTTGCGTCGTCGAATCTTTTTATGTATAAAAAATTTTTTTCTTTATACATTGATAACATTATGACGACTAAATTCACAGTTGTTTCACGTAATTATTGAAAAATATATGTGTAGGACATTGTGATTTTGAATCTAACGTATACTGCGCTAGATGTATATATTTTTGATTAAATACACGTGATAGATACGTGACAAGGACATGTAAACGTGCGGCCTGATATTGTCTTTTCAAAACAGCTGTCGAAAATAACAAACGATCGAGAGACGAGTGCGAGTCAGCGGCGAGTAAGCATCACGGCGAGAAGACGCGTTTTGCCTGAATCCGTATCAGATTCCGTATCGGACACCATGTCTAAATCCGATAATTAATATATATTATACTTTAATAAAATTTATATTTTTGGATGCTCGTTTGGGATCAAATCGAATTGGATCGAACGAAATCGGATCAGAGTAAAGATTTTTCCGCGTTTTCAAAAGACGACGAAGCCGCGCGTGGCTGCCGTTCGGAGGTCTGTTGTTTACTTGTCCTTATCACGCATCTATCAGTGTATTTCAACAAAAATATATACATCTAGCGCAGTATACGTTAGATTTAAAATCACAATTTTCTGCACAAAAAATATATTTTAAAATAATTATTTTAGCATATAATAGCGACGAACAATTAAGAGCGCAAACGTTGTTGTGTGGTGCGTGAACGACGAGTTTTGCGACTTTTATACTTTTATATAGTGACGAACATTTCACGACGCGATGTCGGATTCCAATTCCTACGGTGTGACTTGGCTCCTAGATTATTTGAAGGGTCGTGGGCTGTCCACGGCGGAAGAAAAGGTTATGCATTTCATTCACTTAATGGAAAGTAACCCGTCACGTGAACAAGATGCAGAAGATGTTGGCGAAGGCCACTTTAGAGACGCTTCCCGCGAGGATAAACGAGAGAAGGAAGTCCTACAGTGCGAGAAGAACATCGACGAACGTGACAACCTTGAGCTTGAGCGTGTTCGCAATGAAATCAGTCTATTGCGTGAGTACCAAAATATGCATTCTGTGGATCATGAGCATCGGGAAGGGACATTGGCAACGGCGTAACTGCATTGCCGCGTGCACGATTAAATTTGGCGGCAATGCATGGCAATGATGATGGGAAAGACAAGTAAGAATTTTAAGAACGGCTACGCGAAGATTTTAATCAGTACTAGACTAAAAAGAAAAGCCCTCGAATGGTCTCATTCGAAGTCCAAATTTATCAGTATGATTTTCGACGCTCTTCTTATTGATGAAATAAGAACGATGGGCTTTCAAGTATTTGCTACCGGCAAAGTAAAGTGACGATTCGAAAGAAATTTCAAATGCGCGGTTGGAAAAGAGGCGAAACGTGTTTCGCGAATATGCTCACGAGAAAGGTAATTACGGGCAGTCGCGTGTTGATCGAGAACGAGATGATCGATTATGTTATAGATGGCATTTCCGCCATTGTGTTACGGAATCAAGCGCGTATATAGCGTTTTACCAGAGTTGAATCGTTAGAAAAAGGCGATAACATTGTGGGACGATATTATCTATCATAATATAGATGATATTACGAGCACTAATTGATAACAGTCATACATA
Source organism: Ooceraea biroi (assembly GCF_003672135.1). NCBI lineage: Eukaryota > Metazoa > Arthropoda > Insecta > Hymenoptera > Formicidae > Ooceraea > Ooceraea biroi. The sequence continues at coordinate 10,332,035 of NC_039506.1, forward strand.
TAATTGTTTCATATGTTAGTGCATTATATTATAAGATTATAAAAAAGGAAGGAAAGTACTTTTGAAGTCAAATAAATAAATCTTTAAATAAATTAGTAGATTATTAGTGGAAAGCCGTCACAATTTTTAAACTCGCAATAATTACAAACGTTGAGCTTGCAAATACTCTAAGATAAATCTTAGTCTTCTTCTTATTTATCTTATAAATCTTATTTATGAAAATTGAAATTTAATTAGTATAAAAACATTGAAAAACTATTTTTTTTAACACGAGGAAAGTAAATGAAAAATGAATAAACTATAAGCTTGCGTTTTCTGTGCAAAGTGCGCCGGTTTTGCCTTACGAAATAAAATGGAAGCAAATTCGCCAGGAGTTCCAAGTTGTCAACCTCTGCATTTACTGGGTGACATTTCCATCGGTCATTACAAATTCATAGAATTTGAGATTTCGCGAAGATCTTTGCGAAGTATTCCGAAACCGCGTACTAGATACGCGACGTACTTCATCTGATCGGCGGGAATGGGATAGGTAAGCCTCGAAGGGGAAAGTTTTGATTGGGTTACGAGGACCGCTGACAGAGAGATCGATGGATATTCCGGAAACGGAAAAGCTTGATGTAAACGCACCCTCTGCACTCTCCAGCCCCCTACTATTCCGTTATTTCTCGCTCTCTTTCTCTCTCATACAGCCTTGGTGCCACGTTCGATGAAAATCCATCGTTACTGTAGCTATTTCCTCCTTTTTTCGGTGGCAGGGGAAAGAAGGAGAGAAAAAAAAACAATCTCACTAATTTTCCATCGCATACAAGGGCACTGGGACAACCGCCCTATGAAACCGAGGTGGTCCCCACCTTCGAACATTCGGTCGTTCGCTTGCGCTTCAAAGCGGACGCCGGATCAAAGGTGCGCCTCGACATTTATCGGACTAAAACCGTCGAGCCGCGTAAATCCCATGGGGTACTGGCAGCTTTCTCTCGTGAGTAATTTACGATATGCCACAATTTTTTCTACCTACCAATTCTAGCCCCGATTCCGCCAATTTAACCATCAATTCATAATATTTTTATAGATCTTGTTAATTTTTATTTTAACTTGATGCAAAATGCATTTTATTTTATTTTTTTTTATTTTTTTTACTCTAAAAGAACGACGTTGAGATTCGAGCTGATAGATAATAATATTAATTAGATTTCGGAGAACGGTCGATTTTATTAATCAAATCTCGAAGGAAAGAACAAACGGGCACACGGTTCATTCTAATTTGAATAAAACGTGAACACGTGAACACGGGCGCGTGTATGACTGGTGTGTTATCAGGTGCTCTCAGGGAGGAACAAGATAACGGTGAGATACGTCGCAGCGTATCTTTATTTCCCTCGTCTCTACTTCCCTCTTTCTTTTTGTTTCTCACGCATATGAATATACTAATATATAAAAGAAAGTGCAGTAAGATATCTATTATGCTTTTGACTAAGGTGCTCCAAAACTAAATAAGAATATTAAATAAAAATACATATATATATTCCTTATGAGTATAGAAAATTGTATATGCATTTCACAGTTTAGATGCAAGTTGTATAGACTGTTATATATTAAATATTTTTTATATATTTTCCAAATAATTTTGATAAACATATTATATATAGATTAAAGTTAAAATTACACATCCATGATCCTCTGTTGCCTGCTTTCCTACTTTCAGGTTAGTCAGTTGACTAGGCATTGCGCACAAACGCAACCGACTCTCCTGAATGGACGAGTCTGACATTCTGTCCGTCTTTTTCGAAACGTGCACATGAGTCCCTATGTCTGTACGCCGCGTACGTTCCACGTGCATGAATGCGTAGTGTAAATAAAATTCCTACACTCCCGCGTGCCGCCACGGAACAACGAATGCGCTCTCCAGGTGACGTGAACTTCCGTTATCGCGCTCCTCTTCGCTATCGTGTATTTTCCGAGCAATAACGCGTTAACATCGAGAAACCAGCACTTATCGACGAATATTTCTCTTTTTTTTTTAATCCCCATGTATTGTTTGATTGATATTTTATACATTTGCAACTTTCGAAAATTACACACATTCCACTACGACGGAATCAGATTGCAATTATGCACGTATTAATAATAAGACTGCACCTCTTCGAGGTATCAAGCAATATATTATACGTAATAATACAAATATAACCAAATTCTTCGTTAAGTAATGCTAATAAGAGCGTGACGGTAAATGGAAAATATTTAGCATCGACTCATTTCTCAAAACAACATGAAAGGTAATAGTTTTGTTGTTGAATATCGATATTCTTGAAGAATCGTAACAATGATGACAGATATTCGCGCCATGGGCAGGATTAAATATTGAACAAATCAATAAATAATCAAAACTTGTATATTATTAATAATAATATTTGATCGGTATGATACATAATGATCACTTGTTTTCGCTCGGCGTATGAACAATCAATGATGCCTGAGACGAGAACGAGGTCGAAGCTCAAAGCGGCATGAGGAACGGTCGCTCCGGAATCCGCCGGTTCCCGCGCAATTGTTGCGACAATTTAGCGCCGTTGTCTCCATCTCCTCCTTCGTTATCTCGCCAACAAGTTAATCTTTATAAATAGCCCGAGCCACGGTTATATTTAATCCTGACCCTCGCGGTCGCAGCTTCCACGTTGATACCTCTCGACGTCGTATCGTCAACGTCGATTCGGGGCTCGATACTCGAAGCGTATATAACTAGTGGCGGGCGCAATATTCGCTTGCCTTTTATCGTTCTGAAAAGGTGCTTCGGAAAAATTAGGACAAGAGGCTGCAAACTTTTTGTTTCCATTGCTCTTGAGAAAATTTGGACGTCGCTGATTCACGAGGGACAATTATTTTAATTATCATGTCTGAAAAGTCATGAACATCCTGATAATTTCGTTCAGAAAAAATTGATCTCAAGTTCTTGAAAGAATGCAATTTGTAGTATATTTGTCTTACAGAATAGATGCTTGTATTTAGGGCTACTATTTTTGAGTAAGCTTTCCTTTAATAATTGTTTGGAGTAAGCATTTACATCAATGATATTCAAGCCGATCTGCATCAAAGATGTCAATGAAAATATCAATGAGATTAGGGACGATTTCATTGAACACCAACGCGCAGTATCTCGATAATGTTTCTCTCGTTTGAAGTATTTGACCATGTGTGTCGAACTATTTCTATCGCGGTTCGCCTTTCACGCTTGCAGGGTCTCTGCTCCAATATTTCTAGTGGTTCTTCGGTCAACCTAATTTCAGACACGACTGGTAATCGATCGTTTCTTAGGCTCTACCCCCATTTTCCCGCGGGTATATACGTCCATCTTACGTCGCCGAATAACGGCGCCCGCCGTGGCCGCGATCGATCGTTCAGTTCTAATTTTTCACCTTTCACACGAAAGACAGGCTCGTGCATCGATTTTGCGTCGTTTCCCGACTCATCAATGAGAGTACATTGCTTCTGGCGAGTAGCATAAACGATTCTCCAAGACTCGAGCAAAATGGTCCGTACGAGTTAATCTTAGGGCTCGACCGGTAATAAAACGGACTGCCCTTACATTCCTGGATAATGCGTCGTCCGCTATTTTAAACCCGGGTTTAATAAACTTACGTCGCTTAATTAGAGCAACATTTCTCCTGACTCGTCTTCGCCTGCGTTTTCATCCGCCTTTTAACCGAACAACCAGCCGCTCGTTGGTTATCGGGTGCGAACTTTGTCAGCACGATTAAAAGTACTTAATGAAAATTTTCTGTACTGTAAAAGTACTGTAATGAAAATTTTCATCTTCTTTAAGCCATTTTGTTTCTTTTATCATGATTTGTATAGTTTACACATTGTACCTATGTATTATTTTATTCTGCATTATTATACTATATTGTAACGCACATGTATAATATATTACATAAATAACAATAAAATAAGCATTTTATTGTATTTATATTTTAAACTTGATATTAATAATTTATACAAACATATTTGTATATATAAAATTACTTCGGAAAACAATCAGTTTGAAATGGTAATTATTATTTTTTTAATCATTTCTGCGGTGTTTTATACATCGTACTGTAATAATAAATTCACAGAAACCCAGGCAAACTTGCGCTTGCCATCAACAAAGTTGTAATGCGCTAAACATAGTGTGGCAATTTAAAAATAGATACCGGAATGTATACGCTAGAGATATAATTCTCTAATTATAAGCCACTAGATGGAAATGAATTAACAGGAACTTTCACAGTAGAGATATTTTTGTTCCACGGATATAATTTCACGAGTTCACACATCGTGAATAATGTGAGTCGCATAAATCGCCATTTTTTTACTTTTTTCCGTTCGTTCTTTGTGCACGCGTGTTGATATGCGCATCGAAATTGCTCAACTTACATCCTCTGCTTTTGAATTAATATTTACCCAAGCATAAAGTCGTGCATGCTAAATACTATATTGCGCTAATGATAATAACAACGACAATATTGTTTATCGCATTTGACAGGTTTCGAAAGTTTCGGAGCACTATTTATCGTATATACGTCTTTTCAACCCGTGTTTCCCATATCTTTACTCCTTCCCTCTTGCATTAACTCCTCTTACTATATCAATAAAACACTTGGGACGTATCGTGGCACCCACTATATGGCACGGTATTCATTCTTGCCGTACATACAAAGTACTTTCTCTTTTGTCTTCGTTCGTGTACCTCCCTCCCGTTCGCACACGTTGTGTAGTCGTCACGTCTCTTTCTGCCCGTGACTACCACGCGAGCTTACGTGCGTACCGTGCCGCGAGCTGCGCAACGTGTACGCTCAGACTATACTGTGATACTATCAATGAATGACTGACTGTCTGGCGTGTGTGACGTGGCCACGCACATTGACCATAATGACTTATCTCCCAATTCTCTCTTTCTCTCTCTGGCTTTTTTGCCGTCTTTCTTCCTCTTATCTTAAACTTTGGATGTTGCGTCGTTACGCAACAACAAGCATATTTTTTTTATTTCTTTTTCGCACAGAATTATTTTCACATCGTATCACATACATTTAATTTTGTAAAATAGTTTTTATTTTTATATTTTTATGGAATACAGTATTTTTGTTGAGAATATTTATAATGTAAATATTTTGATATTTTACTCATGAAAATGGTTATAAAGTCGACTATTAGAGCAGCGTGAACACGATTGGTACAATATCGTCCCGTCATTACTAAATCTGATATAATCTTTCTGCTTAATTATCGTTATTGTTCATACTAGTGTATGTACAGCTAATCATCATGACGAAAGCACGTGAGAAATGTGAGCGAGCGCGATGAAAAAAAAAACGGGAGCGGGAAAGGGCGGGAAGAAGAACCGAACGAACGAGAAACGTACGTAATTGCGAGCGAATGTACTTTCCTCATACTTTTCGCCCTCCGCCGTCTCTCTCTCTCTCTCTCTCTCTCCCTTATCCGGCTCTTCCGTTTCTCTTTCGTCTCGCCCGTCTGAGTGGTCGGCTCTCTCTTTCTCTCGCTTGCTCCACGCCGTTTCTATCTCTTTCGCGCTCGCTCGCTCCGCTATCCGGCAAACATTAACGGCGTAGAGCGTACGACAGCACCGTGCGCTCTCCATGTACGATGCAATCAATGAATGACGGCATAGTGCGGCACGCGCAGTGACCGTGATGACTTTTCTTATCTACTGCTCTCTTTCTCTCTCTATCTCTCCCTCTTTCTTTCTTTATCCTCCTCGGCTACACTCGCACCGGCCTCTCGGTCTTGTAGTACGCTCTCTTTGGTTCCGTATGCACGCACGCACTCGCATTTTCGCGCTCCCTTAACTTCCTCCTTTCCTCCTCCTTCCGTCTCCTTCTACATGTTCTCCCCTACTTCCTTTATCCGGTTCGCGTTACTCGCGGAGCATATAACGCCGAATACAGAGTAGATATGAGAAGGAAGCCCTTCTCGGAGACTCACTGCACAGCGCTAAAACTCCGGTTTAATCCCCGAAGTCAGGCTTAGACGTTTCCGTGCGAGATCTTTCCGCGTGAAAATGAATGATGCTCCGATGTATTGGTAAATTTTCACTTCAGGCGGACTAATGGGTGTAGCACGATTGAGACAGATTGCTGAAAATCCGAAAGAGAAATATGCTCTTAATGCCCATTCATTTTAAATAATGTCACAGTATTACAGATATCTCGCTATCTCGTTTCCGCGATACACGTAAAAGTTGCAAGATTTCCCACGAAGAAAGACGTACGGAACCGAGTTCTCCGCGCTCGATTCCACGTGCGATTCTTTCTGGCGAAATTCTGGAGCACTGGCAAGGCTCGTCAGATTGCCCCCTAATCGTATCCGTATTCCGTTATCTCTTAATTCTCGAGATAACGCTTCGAGACCTGGTCCCTCGAGTTCGGGAATACGGGAAGTGCTGCTCGGGAGTTCTACGTCGTCGTGGTCGTCCTCCTCTTCGCCGTCGGTCGCGGCTATCGATCGGTCGCGGTCGCGGGCGTCGGCGTCGGCGTCGGTGCTGTTCAGTGGCGCCCCCGTGGGATCGAGACGACGGCGACGGCGCTCTGCGTCGCCGCTATCCGCCCCTGAAGGCGGCGGGGGGCTGAATACGGCGGGGCAGGAAGGGGGTGCGGTGGGGGGCATCGACACGCAGAGAGCGATCGTACCTTTGGTGGAGCCGGCAAGAACCCGGCGTGTACGTCGGATCGTCACGTTAAAAGCGGTTTTATTAGCCGGCAGGGTCGTGTTCTTCTGTACCGCAAAATGTCCGGACTGTCGTCATCTTCGCCGTCGTCGCCATCGTCGTCATCGTCCGGTCTCGCGATGACGAATCGCCCGCAGAGAAGGCAGGATCGAGTTGTGAAAATCGGCAAAGTGCGCGCGAGAAGTGCGACGATCATGGGATTCTTCCTTTTTTTTCTCCTCCTGCCGTGTGGTCGAGTGTCCTCATCCTCGTAAATTTGATCTCTGTGGCGGTACCGAAGCTCGAATCAAGTGTTGATGGCAATTCGACCGGCAAACGCACTCGTAATCGGGACGAGTGCGTTCGCAGATGAGTGGAAAAACGCTGCGCTGGATAGCACGCAGCAAGAATTCCGATGACGAATGATAGTGACGGCAATGACGCGTGATCTCGGGTTAAATCATGCGTATTGGAAAGGCCGGCTTCCACCGTCGCGTTGCGCGCTGGAAAAACCACGGTGCAAGGTTCACGAACATGCCAACAGTAGATTCCACCGTCTGTAACGATTCCAGACAAGCGGAGGCTCGAGGACGAGGACCATTCAGTCGGAACGTGTTTCGAGTTTACGGGCGGCATTCGTGAAGGAAAATTGCAGTTCAGTATGGCTGACACCGGCTGACGACGTAGAAAGATTCGTCGAAAATACCGGCGCGAACGGAATATTTCGGAGTGGCACTCTGGAAGAAACGAGAAATCTTCGGGCCTGGCTGTCCTTGCGAGTGCTGCGAGGCATGATGAAAAGCGACGAGATGTGTCTAGTCGGCCCACGCATGGCCGTTTCGGCCAAATGATGTCGGAAAATGCCGGCCTCGAATGCTCGTTCCAACATCCGGTTTCCCCGACACCTTCCACGAAACGCCGATTTCGTTGACGACTGGTGGGGAAAGTGGCAGAACGAGTTTCTTCATAAATTTACCGTCAACGATCAACAAGTTCTCCTCATTAGGGAACTGGGGCACCTCTGCAAGTAGATTTTAAATGTCATTGATCGTACGACCTTCGATGGAATTTTGCGTGTACAGTTATCACGTCACCGCTCTTCGTCGGCTAAAGTGATCGCTCCGGATTGTACTCCGGCTTGAATGTGTGATCCTCGTCGTGCGAGATGCGTGCGAATTGATTCGCCGAAAATGTGATGTGTGCGTGATATTTGAGTGCGCGCCCCTGCCGAAATACGGCGTATATTGTTTCATAGTGTGCTCCGAGCTCGCCGTTATGTGGATATATCTGAAGAAACTCTTTTGGCACTACCCTCGCCACGAAAGCGGAGATCGTTCATTTGTAGTAAGACCTTTCGCTTTTACTTGGATATAGTTACGATAATTGTAAACTGACAATTCTGCGAACGGATCGTAATCTCGTCTAAAAGTCACGATTGATTACCTGTTTCGCGGAACAGCGGTGTCGATACTCGTAATGACGGTCGAATAACTTTCATTCTTTTATGACGATATTAATGGATAATTTATATATCAAATCCTGCCATGGCTATCATATCTTTTAAGAATTGAAAGACCGAGATAAACTGATTTTCAGGAGAATTGACTCCGTAATATCTGTACCTCTTTTAATAATAAAGCAAGATTATTATTAAATAAAGTACAGAATCAATCACGATGTTGAGCCAATTTAATGCAAAATAAGCGAAAAAGCAGATTTATCATTGTTTGATACAAATTAGAAAATTATGAAAGCGACCATCAAACTATGAATCATTCTTTCATCGTAAATTTAATCACCTCTCCTTGTTTATTATTAATTACCTAATTAAATAGTTTCTGTTTTTACTCCGTCCTTTGAAGAATGAATCTTTAGAGAAAATAAGTTATGTAATTAGTGGGGTGAGACACCCTGGAGTAAAGTCGAACGTTACGAAAGAGAAACACGCGTCGAATCGTCGTTGACGTTCGCTTCGCAGTCCCGGAGGGTCCATAATGGTTTGTTATTGATCTATCTCCGCGCGCCTTCCTTACACTTTTCTTCTTCCTTTCGTCCTTCGCCCTGCTGCCTTCGTCCATGCCGACGACGTTGGGTGGTACACGAGGGATCGGGAGGACGCGGTGGGAGAGCACGGCAGTCCCACGCAGAAATTCCGCGCACCGCGCGGATCCCCGATGCTTCGCGGAAAAAAAACATCCTCTTACCCTTGTCTTTTTTTTATTGAGAATCTCGCGAAAAGTTTCTGCGAGAGAAAAAGAGAGAAGAGCCGCTGTGAAATATTTCGTGGTCACACAGCTCGACACAGAAGAGAGTGCCTCTTTTTATGATTGAACTTGAATTTCATCGTTTTTGTTGGAAAATATCATTATGATTTTTATGTATCTTAAAATTGACAAGAAAGATAATACACATAAGTTACTTGTCAATGTCCATAATGACTTGCATTTCACAAAACATATATCAAATAAAATAGAGAACGCACATGTGAAATCGTCAAAGCGGACAAAAAAAAACAGAATCTGTACATGGGGTTTCTAACACGCTAAATAATTTGTATAACTATAAATATGAATGTTAATTTATGATTTAGTGTGTCGTTGTTTTTGACGATATGCCGCAATTGAATTTAAGATTTTTTATTTTTTATTACATTATTACAATTAACATTATCTTACTTTTACTAAAGAAGTTAGGATTTATAATTAATGATTAAGATTTAAGAGTCAGTGTCGGATCTTTTTGCATTTACCCATGTTTTCTTTGATGATAGTCAAACATTTATACGAGATCATGTTTACTTACAGTCCCCTTTCTGTTATTTTGTCGAAAAATCAATGCATGTTATTTCAGGTTTTTCTCGCATTTTAACCCATTTTTCTCGCAGCGCAATATGTTTCCGATTTAAAAAAGATTGAACGTATCTGTATATAGGGATAGTATTATAATACAGACATCATCGTGAAATTCGATGAACCAGCTGGCGATGATTGACGTCACGGCTTTATCGTCAGAATGCCATTAATATTGCATAAATGAGACCACTCACGGACTTGTCTCAATTAGCATAATTCTTGTCGTACGCGGAATTCGCCTGTGACTCGTACATTACTCGCGCGAAAAGTTGTTCTTACACTCGAAGAAAACTACCCCTGAACGCGTGTCCCATACATCCCATACCTATACGTCATACCTATCTTTACGCACCTCGTAAAATATACGTTTGTCTCCTATGTACTGTTAATGTAAGGACATCAAACGCCTATCGTACAGCCAATACTGTATAACCAACGAGGCTTGCTGTGATGTGTGAATAAATCATTCAGCGCCACGGTCTAAAAACCTTCTTTTCTAAATTGATGCAAGCCGGCACGGGCTCATTGTCGATGACGACTTAGAGTCGATATCCGCGAGTGTAGCAGCAGCAGCGACTTTGTTTTATCATTTGTCGATACAGGGAAAGAGAAAGAGAGTACGCTACGTCGTCTGAATAATAAATGCCCTTTCGCCGACACGATACTTCGCCGCTATCGATACCTCGTATATGTACGAGCTCACGTCGCTCTTCGAATGCGAAGTTAACAGCGAGGAGCATTCTACTCTTCGCGAGAAGAGACTTTCGCCCGCCAACTGTTCGTTCTTCGTTTAACCTATGATTATTTCGGGCTTGGTACCCACCTGTCATTACGATACATTGTGGCGACACCCATCAGGTTTCGTGTGCTGCCGCAGAAGGGAAATATTTGCCGCGTACTTCCTGATTATATGCCTCCTCTCGGGTAATCATGAATCATGCGAGGAAGAAATGCCTACATTGTAACATAATGCTAAGCTACTTTCTTTGGATATTATAACAATTTCTCCGCGAATATGTTCGATTTACTTGTAAACGTCGCAATAATGCCGCAACATATGGCGCAGACAAATTTTGATGTAATTTAACAAAGGCAGATTTTTATTTTTGTTTGGAATTGGTCACTGTGCAAATGTTGTTTAAGCAAACATTGAGATTAAAAGTGTGTATCTATGTTAAATGGAATATAATTTATGACGAGCTTAGATACATTCTAATGTATTTTAACTACAAACCAATTTTTATCTGTGCTATTAATAATAAGATTATACCTGTAGCATGGCAAATTAAACACTTTGGAATTATGTTAATCTCGAATTCTATTTAATTAAATTACTGAAAACTTGTGATACATTTATGAAAGCTTACTCACAGAACGGGAAATACAAGTCCTATCATTGCTCGCGTCGCGTAACATGACAAGATTGTAATTAAAATGGTAATCACCGGTTCGATAAAATACCATCTCCATTACAAAGCAACCAACTACGAAGAAAATATTAATCTACATCCTTGAGCGTTTTTACGTTTTATAAAAATAATGAAAAGGTGGATGGCTTCCTTTCGGATGCCGTTTCATCGTAATAACTGTGGAATAAGAGGGCAGTAATTACTTTTCGTGGGACTGTCACGTTTGTCAGACTCATTCTGCGTGTACCCTGTGTTTCGGTTATTATTAACAACGAATAGCAGTAACCATATTAACTCTTCTTGTAATGATTCACAATACGCGGCGATGCTTTGTAAAAAATAATGTATGGCGGTATTTTCGCTGTAATAATAATAGTATTCACGGTAATGCATTGTCAAGTTTTCTTTGAATTGCACGTACATATTCCCATTAATTAAAGAATGCAATCTATTCCTGGAAAAATGTCTAGAAAATCCAGAATTTGACCGAAAATTAGTAGTATTGTAGATTTCGACATACTCATGGAAGAATATATAATTATTTATGTAGCAAACGATTATATGTAATTAGTAATGATAACAATATTTCTATATGATTACTACTTCAAGATTTAATAATCGTTTTATAGTACAAAATTAGAGTTGTTCTTAAAATTTATGAATCATTTTGTGACGAAAATTATTCCTAATCGTAACAATATTAACAAGATTTATTGCAACATGAGTATGAACGTCTACATTAACGCTCGTACCAGTAAAATGTTTTTCGATATTTCTTCTGCATCCAGTAGGTACACTGAAAAAAGTCTGGTTGCATTAGAAATCTGATAGGTTCCACCAGTCTGTTTGTTGGAAAATGGACGAATCAGAATTCCTTTAGGAATTATCAGATTATAGTACAGTCTATCAAACGTTATAAAATATCTAGTCCTATCGTGATAACTAGAAATTCTGCTTGGTTTAACCAAAATGCATTCTATCATATACATCTTGTTGATACAATCAAACCATTTTTCTCAGTGTAGAATAAGCTACTTTTTCTACTACGTAGTTTATGTAAAACCGCTTAATGAGTGACTAAAGAATGTACTGCGCATTGAACGAAGGTGTCGTAGATCTCGTGGTCGTGAAACTAGTAGGTAGTCGGCAGGGAGAGGGGAGGATATATCGAGGTGCGAGAGAAGGGTCTTCTTGAGGTTCTTCGACTTCGATCCAGACGGGGACGACCTCTCCCTCGCCGGAGGAAGGAAGGAAGAACGGACGGAAAGAACCGAGATAGAGGCGAATGAGAAAGCGAGAGAGATAGAGAGGGAGGGAGGGAGGGAAGGAGTGCACGCATGACCCTGAACCCAACCGCCGTAGCACCTAACCCCCGGTACAGGGGTGCGAAGCCTCGGGAGAAAGAGACGCAGGAGAGAGAATTCGAGATAGAACGGACGAAGCGAGAGCGGAAGAGAGGAGACCGCGGCGGGCGACCAAGGGGAGATATACCGTATATACGAAGAAGAGAGGAGCGGAGGAGAGAGAAAGAGAAAGATAGGGACTCCGCCGTGGAGAGAGAGTACAGTTCCCGAGATCAATACTCCCGCGTCTTGCGATCATTCATCTTGCCACGCCCCTCTGCTCTCTCCACACATTCGCCGTCTTTCTCGTTCCCTTTCGTTCATCCCCTTTTCCCTGATGCTCTTTCTTCCTCTCTTTCTCTCTCTCTCTTTTTCTTTCGTACACAAACTCTCTCTTGCTCTAGTCATTTCCCCTTTCCTTACCCTCCGCGATCTTCATCCCTCTGGTAGCAGCACCCTTCATAGTCGTGGTCGCCGTCATTTGGTGCCCAATCGTGGCGCCTAATACGAATGGAGCAAAGGGGAGAGAACTTTCTGAAGGTCGCAAGAGAGAGGGAAATCTAGAGAGAGAAAGGAAAAGGGGGGAGGGAGAGAGATAGCACAAGGTTTCGATTTTCTACGCTGACTGCGCGGTTTCATGGGAAAATGACAATTTTTTACAGTATTTCAGTACATGAAGTGTGTACTCGAAACTACGTTAATTATTCATGATAATGACGTGCGTTATTTTTATGGGTTATTATGGAGTAACGTGTTTTAACTTTGCGTGTTGAAACATTATTAAAAGCAAATGTTTGTTTAATAAAATCTGACAGTGTATCTAACGGATAAAAGATTAATACAATCATTTAGAAATTATTTGAAAATCACAAATGTGTTTGTATATACGACGCGTTAAACTTACATAAATTTTTGGATTCAATTTCTATCTTCTGGTCGATAACATTCGAGCATGGAGAGGATGAGTACGCTGGAGAACGCATGGGAGGACGAAGAAAGTAATTCCAAAGAGGGTGAATACTCGTCCTAAGGTAGAAAAGCCAGCAATCGATCTGATCGAGCCTCGCGATAAAAAAGAACCTGGAATCGGACGGATAAAAATTTCCGATGAGAAATCGATACATTTGCCATTTCCCTTTCGGTCTCTTTTATTGGATTTGCTTTCTTTTTCTTTGCATTTTCTTCTCTCTTTTATGTCAACGATTTACCGTGGTGATTTACGCTATTTTTGTTCCACCTTCTCGTTTTGTAATTTATACATAGAAGAAGGAAGAGATTTGTTCCTCTATTTATTACTCTATATTCTATGAGAATAATTTATATTTCGATGAGATGTATAGAATGTAAGATTTCTTTTACGGAGTAAATTTTAGAATTATTTGTCATTTAAGAAATGTTTGATTTGTGTCCCTTCACAATACAAATTACTAACAATACAAATAAAAAATCATTACAATACGATGCAGATGAAATGATTAGAAATTGAGATTTATATAATTTAAGAAATCTTATTTATGAATATTTTATTTTAATGTATTTATTGTTTTAATGAATTTCTTTATACTGTTGCGTTATTATCGGAAGTAATATACATAGAGAGAACTAACTTTTTTCTACTTTATATTATATTTATACCGTTGAGATATAAACTTGTCGAAATTATCTTCAATTTATAATTAATAAATATTTCAACGATAAAAATAGGAACAGCATAAAATGCATTTTTCTTTTCTTATTTTTATTATTATTTTCTATACAGCATACAATGATAATAAAGCTTCAAAATAATTAAAATTAAATTGTACTATGATATTGTGGGCGGATGTGTCCACTTATTAAAGCTATCTGTGAAAATCCAATAGCAAGGAAATCCGGAGATTTAAGTAGGGGCGAGTTTGTTCAAAGTCTTGGGGATGTCCGTGATATCTTCTCCTTTGAATCGTTTCTTCACTGCTATCGCACCACCTGTCGCTGCCATCGTACTCGTTACATTCGCTGACCCTCCCTGCTGCCAGTGACTTTGTGGCGGACAAAAAGAAATCGAATTACAGGCGGAAAGCTCACGATCTGTCTACGATCGATTCGGTCATTCTTCTGGGGTTAACGCAGTCGATTTGTAACAAACGAAATCGTCCTGCTGACGGATTATTCTACCTTTTTGGAAGAATTATCTTGAAATCTCTCCTTTCCAAAAATGGAAAGGATATCATTTTACCAAGGGTTTGACTTTGAATTTTACGAACGTAGGAAAAGTGTGTCATACGCTAATTAATGTGTTTACGCTGTGGCGACTAAGTGTTGAAGCTACTTTTGCGTCTTTACGGCACTCGCTGGGATTATACACCATTTTTATTCCTGAATATGTCAAGCAACCAATCAATGACGAATTTAATGCAGCTAATATGCGCGTATTATAAGATGTTTTTGATTGCTTACGCCAATAAGAAGACGCTTACAGTTGATCCGTATAAAAGTTTCGCAAGTCTCTTCAATTCGCTGAATGTGATAATAATTCCCCATCTCCATCTGCACTCGATAAGATACCTCGCGACGTGAGTTTAATAACTCTGGATTTATTGTATGTGCAGTAATGGAAGCCGAGGACGATGAAGAGGTCAATGACAGTAATGAGAAATCCAGGCCCGAAGTTTGGGATGGTGCGGGAGGCGGGGGTGACGAAGGCGGAGGAGACGAACAGCTCTTTCAAATCAGCAGGCTGCAGCAACACGCCACGTCCGAGACGAGCTTCAATCGGTGAGTAGCACTCAGCTGTTTGTTATCTGTCTCTCTGTCTCTCGAAAGGGCGTCATCTACGTCCTGTGATCCCGTTTTGTTCGCTTTGGCAAACCCTTTACGATATATACGGAAAAATGCAAGTGTTGGCCGTATAATAACCAAGCTGAAAACAGAGAAACATGCGGAGCTTCCTCTCAGCGATCGTGACGTTCGCATGGTAAGCTCGCGAGAGTACGATGATGTGTCTACATCGTGCTCGCTATCAATCAGTCCAAACGCGCATAGCACAGATTGCGTCGAAGTGTCGCTATGCAAACAAATGCATTTGTATCTTTTCGCTTTGCCCGTCGTTATTTTGCGCTTCATTCTGCGATCCTGGTTCAATCTCACGACTACAGATTGAATAATTCCCCCTCATCGCTCTAATCAAACATTTATAGCGATGCACTCGATAGCGCAATGGTTCAGTAGCTCTTTTGGAAGTTCTCAGCTCGGAGGCTGGAGACGTAAAAGAGAGCGTAACGCTATGTTTGCAGCGTACGTCGCAAATTCCCTCGCCGAAATTTTCCGAAATGTTTATTCTTAGTTTCGTACTCTCGTATTCTTCCGCCGGCTCATATCATGCGGACAGAACTCACTCGACGTATTACCCCGCTATGAGAAGAAGAGGCTGCTATGCGCGATTCGGACGTTGCGAGCGCAGGCTGGCCAAATATACGCGGTGCGTCAGCGTCGCGGCGCGCGGCGTCGCGTCCTCCCTTCCTGCACCGTTTCAACCGTCGGGCGCCTCGTTTGAGGTCAACGTCATCCGGCCTCTTTCGCTCTCTTTCCCGTACGCGCGTGCGACCGTCCCCTTGCCTCGTCTTTGCGGTATCCTTTATGCCGTCCCTTCCCCTATCTATCTCTCTCCCCCTTTCTCACTGCCTCGTTTTCTTCATTTGTCTTCGTTCTCTCGTTCGAGCCACTCGGATGCGTCTCGGATGAGCGAGCTTTCAAGCAAGTATATTGCCCCTAAACTCGCAAGCACGAGGTCATCGAGAACGTTAGCGTTAGAACCTCGAAGACATGACATGGGAAAACTGTAAATGTCGACAGCAAAAAGTCGGTTTTCCTAAACGATATTTTGTATGTCGTATTATTGCAATATATGTTGAATGAGCATGATGATGAGCTTTTGTATGTTATATTTGTAAATACATATGTCATAGTTTTGATAACATACTTTTCAGTGTAAACTGATTGAGTGAGAATGATTTGGTCTTGAGTCAATCAAATCGAGATATTTGTTGCGAATCGTAGTTGCATGTCATCAAATGCTGCAATACCTCATTGCGTGTAATTAAAGGCGTGTTTCGTAACTGCTCACGTGCTTGAACGGTTTCCGATTCCGACTCACGATTAGGGACGACATGCGCGAATTACGCGCTTCCACATCGTAGGATTCCACGTGTAACTATGTAATTACTGCGGAAGTTTCTTCCGGTACGAGCTGCTCCGTTTCCGATGAACGAGAAAAAACTGCACGTGGCCACGTGTATCGCAAAAAACTAACAATATTAAACACATTTTTCCACGTAAAAATGAATACACGGTAAAGCGAGCTAATATTAAGCCCCGCGGCGTATCTTCATCCTGGAAGCATTTCAGTGTTTGAACATATCTTTCTGACACTTTGATCTTTATTCGCGTCGCTTAACGTTAAACGCCACTGCTCGACTCTAATCCCCCTGTTTACCTCGAATATATACATCAGGTGACACGAATAAAATTCAGATTCGCGCGTAGCTAAATTTACCGCTAAAAGCGCGTCATGGAACATAGATTCTTTGTTCTTTGGCGTACGCCATTGAACACGTTACGCTATTCGTGCGATTTAACAATTTGCAATGCGGGACGATCTTGATCTCTGTTCCGAGAAGCGAGAGTCGTTGATCGCTGGGTAGAATCATCGTCGAAGACCGTTCTGGGCGGGCATTTTCGGCGTCGCGACGCAGTTCCGTGAAACGCGTGTGATGCGTGCATGGAAAATATCTTGGAATACCGAACGGGTTGGAGGAACGGTGGACCGACGAGCTTGTCCGGATGAATACATCGTGTGCGTACGACATCGACCGGCAGACGAAACAAAATACTGCTAAAATTAATCCAAGCCTTAGGTCATGTCTGCAAGGAGTCTAGACGATGGAGACGACGACGACGACGACGACGACGACGCGCCTCGCCACCGAAAGTGGATCGAAGTGTATGAGCGCGATACTTTAACTGGCATTCTGGCATTTCGGCACATATTTTTAACACATCCTATTGCATCCCCCGCACTCGTCGTCTTTAACTTCTTTTCAAGTTACGCAAGAGCCGCTTATGTAAATTTTATCGGCCGAGCGCTCTATTTGTTTAACTTTTTACTCGTGTCCATTAATCATGGTTTACGTTGAATATTACGTTCTTGTAAGGATCTTTTTTATAAAACTTTTGAATCGGTATATCGAGCGATATATCGCTGGACTTTATGTATCATTCCGTCATAAAACGTTGTCGGTGCGCCACGAAAGTCCTTTATCGCGGATTACAATCCTCTTACGTGTACGTCATGAATTCGATTCGCGCTGTTAGTGACGTGAGCCAGCCAGAAGCGATGAAATTTGGTTCGATGATGACTGGTCGATTCTAGTCATCGAATATTTGTCATGTCGTACCTCTGTTGCCACTGTGGAGAATAGATAATGCGGACATTGTTCGGTGTGAACACAGCTTTCGTCCAGATGGCACGATTTTCCGATTGTCACCCCTCTTTTCCGTTGTCCGTTGGCCATTTGTGCTCGCTTTTCATTTTGAAAATTGTTACCCGATAAGCAATTGAAAATTATTCCTTACGAAGTATTATAAAGCATATGGTTATACGTGATGTTCTGTTTATCTATTTGTTTCTTACATCGTTGTACGTTGATTCATCGGGGAAATAATACAATTGGTTTCATGAATAAAACGGAAATAAAAATAATACAATAAATGCATATTATATAAGTTCAGAGAAATTACTTTGATTTAAAACGTATCATTTTATAACGTCGACGTTCAACTACAATGAAACGTAAATAACGATTTGTCATAGCTACCATTTCACAAGATATGTCTATAATAATGTATAAATCTCAAGACTAATTAATATTTCAGTACCGTCTGCAAAAATATGAGATTTTTTTCTCAATAAAAATTTAATTTAGTTTTAAGGACAGAGATAAAGGTTACACGCGCGATTCGGTAACGTCACCTTTAACGGTATTACTATTGCATGATGTTGCGCGACGTAAAGCAACGAACCTAGCATATTGACAGATGCGAATTTTCTAGCGTAGTAAACATTGCATACTATGTCAATATGTTGCTTAAATAACACCATTTACCGTGAATCATGATGCGTGATGCGTATAAAATGACAGTTTGTCAATAACGAATTTAATCTACAATGGAAAGTAGCATAACTGTAAAGAATTATTTTTCTGGAAATCACGCATAAGGAAAGAAGAGGATTTATATCAAATTATACAATATATATTAGCAAGATTTGAAAATTTAAAACGTGTCGTGTAATTTGTTTTATATTTTGTATATTACGTATAAAGTAATAATACCACGAACGCATCAGCATTTAATTACAATATAAATCGGTACTCTATTGACGATTTATTAATTTATTAATATTGTCTTAAAATGCTATAAGAATAATTAGAAGGGGGTCAATGGAAAAAATAAATAATAGTTTATGCCGTAATTATCCATCGAAAGGGTCTCAAAGAAATCGTAAAGCCGGTCAAGGCACGCGCCCTTCCGTCCTATGGCCATCTGCCGGTGTCTAGTTCCTGCTTCCCGTCGTTTCGTCTTACCTTCTAACCACGTCCCTTTTCCGCGTCTCTGCCTTCATTCGGAGGTGTAACCATCATGCGTTAATAACTCCTCAAAACTGTCGCGGCGTCGTTCGATATGACAATATACCCTTACATCTGCCACGGAAAATGGTCATTAAGGGCCCCTCGTCTCATTAGCGATGTCGTGATAACGTAGAAAACGCAAGCTGGTAAACTTTTAATAACGCGCTCGTCCTTGTCGATTATTGCTCGCTTCCTCACTCATTGCTCAGAAATTTTAACACGTGCGCGAGCATTCTTAGCTTCTATTCAGATGATTAATTTTCCAAGACTAAATGTGTGATGCTGTTTTAAAAAAGAAAACTTATCTAACTACATAATTATATTTTCATTCGCATAGAGAACATTTGCTTTAGAAAAAATTTTATAAATTAAATTAAAAACTTTTAAAGTTTAATTTATACTTTGCAGATGTATTCTAGGTGAAATTTTAATGCAATAATTTCATAAA
The DNA here is from genome assembly GCF_003672135.1 of Ooceraea biroi. Classification (NCBI taxonomy): domain Eukaryota; kingdom Metazoa; phylum Arthropoda; class Insecta; order Hymenoptera; family Formicidae; genus Ooceraea; species Ooceraea biroi. The sequence goes on from NC_039506.1 coordinate 10,351,449, forward strand.
GATTAAAATACGCGGGCAACGATTCGGCTAAAGATCAGTCATAGCTTCGCTTTGTAAAATGCCTGATACAAAGTCTCGAAAAAAAAACCGTGCGTGACTATTTCTTCGATGCGATGCGCAGACCAAGGAGGGATTAAGGGATCGTTGGATCGACGAAGCTAACGAAGAGGAAGCTGTGGCGAGGGTAGCGCTAACGGAAACAGCTACGAAAACAGTCGCGTCACCGGCAGCAGCCGGCTTTTAGGTCTTTGCTCTCTCGTGCAACTTCTCGCTTTGTGTCTGTTCCATTCGTCTCCTCTGCCGGCAGGGCCGGGTGTTTTTTCAAATGTCGATTGAAGCATTCTAGTTTTGTAACGAGAAAATTATCCTCACAGATATCATCGACAGTGCACCGAGGCAAATAAATTTATCGAAACGCGAATAAAATGCGTCTTTGCACAGATGAAATAAAAATGTTCGTTTGTATAAATTGTAAAATTGGATGCGTCAAACGCTGACGAGTACTTTCTTTGATAGCTGACGTTTCTTTTATATTATGAACTGATTAACATCGATAATGAACTAACTTTTTATTTTTATTAAAACTGACAAGAAATTATTCTATTATAGTTTTTGTAGATAATGTTAACCTGATTCTACCATAAATAAAGTCACTCTATGTGACTGTTAAACTCGCCTGGCATATCAACGAGTATTGTTTGAATCCGTTCGAGAATATTTCTGATTAGGGGCAGTATTTTAAGATAAAAACGATATCCATATTTTCTTCAAGAACAACGATAATAATATTAACATAAATGTCTTTAAAAAACGTGTAATACTAAGCGATATGGATATTGTTAGGTAAAAGTTCAGTTGTCTCGATGACAATTGAAGCTGTTAGTGTCATCTCTGAATCCATTCCAGACGTCTAATGATTAATTCGATGATTGTTTTCCTTAGCCCCGAAACGAAGAGTCGGGGTGCTTAATGTTTCGGTTACGGCAGTGGCAGCCTGTCTCTCTCCACATCCTCCGCACCACCGGCATCGCCGGGAGTAATCCGTGTGCATTTACGACCCTCGCTGCGCGCACGGCCGTAACAACGTGCATGCGTGTCGGTGAGGGGCAGGTGTGTACACTCGGGTAGAAACGAGACTTATCCATGGGGAGAGGGAAGGACGACGACGAGAGAAAGAGAGAGATAGAGGGAGGGTGAGTGAGGGGGGAGGGGGTAGCGCGTGCCGCCGTCGACCATCCGGAGGCCAGGTGTAGCCTTTATCCATTTTACTCGCGTTTGTTACCCTCGGACCTCTGCGATTCCGATGCACCCTCTGGGTCTCGCCGCTTCTGGGGCGCCCTTCGGCGCGAGTGTGCGGGGAAAGTGGGAGAAGAGAGATAGGAAAAGGGAGAAAGAAGGACGGAGAAAAAAGTTGTAGCGATCACGAGCAGCGTTTCTTCGAAACACTAGCTTTGAGATACGAATTTACATGTGTGCTCGTCGCAAATACGCGTGCGATGGCTCCGTGTGTGTGCCGTCGTGCGGCCGTGTACTTGTTTTACTTAAATTGTGACGTTTATTTTGCAATCTCTATGGATTTGTGAAACATCGCACGCACGTATTTCTCCAGATGCGTGTATTGGCGAAGATTGTGATCGCATTTAGCTGTGGAGTAAATCTACTGTGAATGAAAGCAATGTTTGATTATTTATTTAAACAAATCTTATGACTATAATTGTGATTAACTATAACTATACTTGAAATGCAAATTTTTGCTGAAATACAAAATTTCACCGGCACGGCATAGGAAATGGACACCTGGAATTTAAGAAATCTACTCGAGTCCAGCTGTCGTGTCTGGCGCGATCGACGAGTCTAATCCTAGAGCAGCGCGAGGGGGATAATCGCGCTCCCCTTCTCGTCCTTTTCGTCGTTTCCCCCGTTCATCCCTTTGGAGCGGCACACGCCCACGCGGAAATGACGTCCGCCCCTAAGTAATCTACGTGGCCCCTCAATAACGATCTCCTGGAAGGGCGTTCTTACAGCGATGTCCCATCCAGGCGTGATACTTATCAGACGCGAGAGATTTCGATTTTCGAGATCTGAGAATGAGAATAAAAGTGGAGAGGCATGAAAAAGTAGTTCCAATCTTATCCGTTAATATGTGCATATATAATTAGACGGAGTCTCCTTCCGTCCCTGTTTGACGTTTCTGCACAATAAATCAAGGTATTGTCCAGTAGAAAATGTATTCACTATTGTCACACGAGCGGAAATGACTCACGAAATAGTGCAGCAGGGTGTGTGCGCCAGTTAATGACCGGCCGTTAGTGAATGGTGCCTGATTCTACACTTATTGCTCTGTAATGATACGAGGGGTGCTACGATATGTCATAGAAATCGGACGTTTCTAGCGGAAGGAAGCACAATGCTACTAGCTTTCTCGTAAATATTTCAGTATCGATTTTGGCAGAGCTTGCTTGGCATGTTGGTAAGTTTAACAAGAAAGACTTCGATTGGCAACAGTTGATTCGGTGACTCATTGAGCAATGAGATTCGACACCACGGTCGATTCTTCTTCGCAGAAGAACAGAGGCAATTGGTTATCGTGTTACGATGCCACGCTCGCGTTAAACCCGGTAACTGAATATATCTCTGCCCAATAGCCGTCAAACGCCCGACAACGATCGAATTTGTCCAGCCAGCCATACCGCTTCTGGCGTTCTCTTTCTCTTTCATTCTCTCATTCTCTCATTTCTTCTCTCTCTCTTTTTGTGTTTTAGTTCATCACTTCGCTGCCAAAATATATCAGTAGAACAGGTTCGCGCCAGGTTTTCTTAAATCGATTAAATTATATATATATATATATAATGTACTGCTTTAATCTTGCTGTGATTAATAATAATATGAGTAATGAAAAATTGGCCTCCGCGATTTCTCCTCTAAACACTTTCTTCATATTATGATTAATTTGCGTATAATTCATATGTGCATAAGTGCAAAATACGTTTCTTCTTCCGTGCGTAATCGTGTTTATGCATCTTTATGTATCTTAAACAAAGGATTCTCGTATTTAAAGAAATTATTCTGTATTACCACTTAATGATTTCTTATCTCCTTTTTTTAATCAAAATGTAGATATTTATCTTTGGCGAGAGGTATGCATATTTATACAGCTCATTTGAAAAAATTTCGACATTGGTCTGTACGATCGTTGATCGCATCACTGACAGGATTACAGTGATACAAGTCGGTTTGTCTGACCTGAAGGAAGACAATATCAAGCAGCAGGTTCTTAATTGCTGCGGCGCGACGAGACCGTACAGAAAGAAAGAGAGAGAAAGAGAGAGAGGGAAAAAAAGAAGAGACCGATCGCTGGCCGCTGTGCACGTTTCTGCACGCGCCACGAAGGAAGAGTCCAGGTGCGAAGTACGGCCCACCCTCTCCCCCTCGAAGCGTCTAACCACCTTTCGACCGGCACCTCGTACGGCGCGATCGGTAGCGGGGTTTCGGGGGAGAAAGAAAAAGAGAGACAGAGAGAAAGAGACTTTGGAAGAAGTTCGGACGCAGCGAAGAAAGGTGCTAGAGACGACAGCTCGTTTTAAAGACGCAGTGGGCCCTTCCAGTGCCGCCGCGTGCCCCGTAGGTCGAGAAACGCGATGTGGCGAGACGCATCGGAGGGCGAGAGAGTGAAGGGGTAGGAGGAGGGGCTCCCGGTAGGGCGGTTTATGCTGTGGCTGTGCCGCGCGCGGTGAAGCAGCTGCAACTGCTCGCGAGATACGGCTTAGATCGTCGTGGCACGAGCCTCCACGGCATGTGTTTCTTTTGCTTGCCTTCTCTCTCTTTTTCTCTCTCTTTCTGGCCCTCTCTCGTTTCCTCTTCTTGTATTTCGTCCCCTGCACATCTTCATTTTTTTCCCTTTTTCTCTCTCTCTCTCTCTCTCTCTCTCATCGTGTTGTTGATGTCGTTATCTTTCTGTACGCATTTACAATTTGTGAATTCGCTAAATGTACCGTTATGCGGTAACTTTGGGAGATAGCTGAATTAAGATAGAGATTAAAATGTATGAGATAATCGCAAATGGTATACCGAGTACGGCGATATAAATCGTAAATGAAATCGCGATTTGCGAGAAAGGTGCAGGCTTGATTGTGAAAATTACACGATTGAATGAGTAGATGCATTGAATGAATTTTATACTTCTTTACGTATCAATCAATTGCACGTCTGCATGCATTTTTTCTTTTAGTACATAGTCGTTATTCAATCAACAATATACGATCCGTATCAGATATCGAGGATTGCTGCACGTTACACGTTCCGTTATTGCCGAGATAGTTAAGTATAATAATTACGGACTATAGACTCTTTTTTCTTCTATACGACGGGTATATCGTTTTAATGTTTCTTTCAAGAATAGTTAGACCCGGTGCATCCAGTCTTGTATAGCTTTCTCGAGAACACCTTGTATGCTATCGCGGTTATTGGCGTTGGGCACGCGACTGCCCTCGTGCGTAGCTAATGATTCTTATTGGTAATGATGAGGGTACGCGCATCCAGGAGTCAGTTTTCTGCATGTTACCTGTTCTGCATGGCCATTGTAAAATTCTGCCATCGAATCGATCTATCGCATCACTTGATTTTATCAATTCGATAATTGTACGCCTGTGCATGTCATACGCATATAATCCATATTGTATGCGTATGTATATATTATATGCGAATAAGGAAATATTATTACATATTGGTAATCGATTTTACTTTTGATTCAAAGTTTAAATAGCAAATATTTGATATTTAATTTATTTAAACATTAAAAATTATATCAATGCTTGGTATATATATGATTTCGCGTACGATATTTACATTTTTTAAATATTTTAATCCAGCTCTATTATAAAAAAATGAGAGTTAATCTTTTCGTTCATGGACATTTGGTAAGGGCCATGGGTACGAGAAAATTAATGCACTTTTTTTCCAGAGTTTTCGGGCCTCGTATAATATATCGCGTCACGAGAAGGTGAAAAATAAAATCAGGCCGCGGTACCTTCCCTTACCCTTCCTCTCTAGGTACCTCACGGTAGCATCTGCCGTGCTCCTCGATGAAGTGATTTCTTAGTACACCGTGCACCTTTTCTCTACCTTGCCCTCTTTTCTTCCCCCCGTAGCAGCGCGTGCATGGCTTCGGGGTACTGGCCTGATACGTCCTATGGGTGGAACCGAGAAATTTAGATTAGGTGCAGGTAGCCAGGTTACCATCATCTTACCGTCCTACTTTCCGATTGCTCTACCCTCTTCTGCGACCCGTACCCTCAGTTTTCCACTATTCTTTCTTGCCAAGGAAATTGACGAGGAAGCCGCCCGAGCAGCCTCCTTTGCGGCATGTACGAGCAACATTGACAGCAACGGGTCCCATCGTTCGTATTGCAGCTGACATACGCGCACCACGTGGTCATACAGTAAACATCGTGTTTGTATATATATGACATATATGTATATATTTCAGCTTCTGTTCCTCTCTCTTTCTCTCTCCCCGCGCTTTCTTTTGAGCAAGGTACCACTTTCGAGCAGTTTGCAGTAATTTTCGTCTTGCCAAAAACTGTATCCGATACTGGGTTCTACCAAGTCCTTTGAACATTTGAATTAAATATTCTTGAAACCAAATTTCATTTTAAATTCGTAATATAAAATGTAACGCTTAAATTAATATTATTATTTATAAACTAGCTTTGATATTGCAAAGAATGATTTTAAATAACCTCATTTTTAATAATATTCTATATTGATCATACTGTCTCTGGAAATTCTCTGTATAATAAGCTTTAATTTGTAGATCATGTAAAAATAGCAACTTGTTCTGCGAGATCAATGAAAAAGGACAATTTATCTTTACATCTTTACACATAGTAAGTAGAGTGTTTACACTGCGGGGGAGAGGGAGAGGTTGTCGTAAATGATAAAATCTCCCATCGATCTTTGAGGGGATTGCCAGATAGCGCGTATCTGGTAAATATTTTCCGATGCCGCAAATGTATTTATGCGAGTGCCACGAATTCGAGAGTGCGAGAAGGAATTTCTCTTGGAGTGCTCGCTTCTCGAAGACGCCAGGCGCAAGGGTCGATGGTTATCTGACTTCCTGTCCGTTCGTATGCCCTACGTGCCCTACGCGTCGAACGAAAGAGAGCGTGAGGCGAGTAGGAGGAAGAGAAGACGGACGGAGAGTGAGAGCAATAAAAGCCCGGCCAAATAAATACAAAAGATAATCGACACCGCGCAGACAGTCGTGCGAGCAATGGAGGCTCATCCCCCAGCTACGCTGTTCTTTTTTTCACTTTTTCCGTCCGACTGGCATCTGTCGGTTCTGCTAAGTCTCCGGCGAAGCAAGAAACGCATATTGCCGCCAAAAGCCGCGGCGCAACGGGAAAACAAGCTTCTCGTTTTGCCACCAGCGCGTTAACTTGTATGTACGGTAAATCGTCGAGATTGCTGTCGGGGCAAGATGCGACAAAAACGTATCAATTGTAATTTATTATGAGAAATTATATCCTTTTTATGCTTCCTATATAAAAATAAAATACGGGTCATTAAATAAGCTAATACTTTTTTTGTGCCACGAAAGATTGCATATTATATTACTATGGTTATGATTATGATATTGTGAGCTACGTTGCTCAAGACGTTCGGTGAATTAATCGTGAATTTAAGCACGATCATTAAGGGTCGCGTGCCCGTTCGATACACAGCGTATTTACATATTTTACGTATTGCCACTTATTATGCCGAGGCCGAACAAAAGTGCCGAAGTATCTTAGCCCGGCAGCTTTGTAGAAAAGGAAGAAACCGAATGAGAAAGTATCGCGACGGGAGAGGAAGAGAGAAAGAGAGAGATGGGACGAGGGGTTGTGGGGTCTGGGCACGTGACCGGAAGGCGGGGGGCAAAATGGCGCACGCGCCGTCGTTCTCCACCTGGCGCATCACCTGCTGCCCCCTGCTTAAGCCTCCCTGTCTCCATCTCTTCCTCCTCTCCGTCTCCGCTCTCCAACTCCTCCACGTTTATCCTCGTCCTCTCTGACCTCTCACTCTATCACCTTCGATTCTACTCAACCCTTTAGCGTTATCCTTGAGCCTTCTTTGCGAGACATCTTCCATCCCCCTTGATGTCGAGCGATGTTAAGTAACTGATGCAATATGCATTTGAACATTATATTTAACAGTGACATACATCTTATTTATACTGACATTTAAAGAAACAAATTTTCGAGCAATGCAGATGCATTGATGTCTTGAATTTACAAGATTTTAATTGATAATATAAGAAACATTGAGTGCATATACAAGAATTCAAGTCTCAATATTGAACTACACTCTCTATTTCTTTCTCTCTCAGATATGATTCGATATGAAATTAACGAGACGCTAGTCTTTCTACCTATCACATAATTAGTCAGCGTGCTATGAAGATGACTGAGCTCCTCTTGTAGGATGATGTCGATGAGTCATAATGAAGATGACGGTGAGCGTTGCGCAATTATTAAGTAACTCAAGTTGAACGAAGCATGTAGCGCCAGGTGACAGATGCACGAGCCTTTGGATGCTTTCCTTGATATTTACAAGGTGTACTTAATGAGCGAATCCATCCGTAACACGCGGCTCTGAACGATATTGAGAAGAAATTTCGATTTACATTTAATCATACTTGTTATCGGTAATTTAAAGTTTTTAACTAATGAGTAAATAACTTGTTGAATAAATTATTCACACGCTTTACACTCGTACATGTAATTATTCATTAAATATATCGTGCCGAAAAACACTTCAGCAAAAAGTGAGGTAATAAAGTGTAATAGAAATTACATTTCGATTTTCATAAATTTTGATACAAATTACAGTCACATCTTAATTATTATCAAAATGATTTACAAGGATTATCTATTCCTTCGCTATTAATGTCATGATGCAAGACAAGATTATTATGAAGATTTTCGATCCATTTACAACATTTGTTTTGATAGGCAGGGAAGGATCAAATAAAGATTAATCTATACAATTATTATTAATTGTATAGCGTGATTTATATTATACATAATGTTTTTAGAGATTGCGAAATTATCGGAAAAGATTGGAGGACATTGTGCTATCGGGCAACGACACGAGATCATTGTCCTGATCGCGACAAGCTGGCACGCCGGCTGCGATGCCGATGCCAAAGATGCCTCCTGCCAAATCGGCCTTCCGCAAATACATTCCACAATGAAAAAGAAAACTCTTACAAACTAGCGAGTAGTATTAATGATAGATGGATAAACGTTAGATACATTTTCGTATAAGCTTTCACGAGCTTTATGTTTCTTTTTCTTGAGCGACAAATAGAAAGAAATATTGTAAACTTTATTTCATCGGCATTCATTCCTTCTTACTTAATTATTGATTTTATTTAATTATTTTATTAATAATTAAAATAATTATTTTTTTATTTTTTGTTACAGGTAAGTGGTAGAAAAAGATTCCGGATTTTTGCATTTGTCGGAAGCATAATTTCATTTTGGAAACGTGAGTAATAAATGAAGTGCGACAATGCGTTTCGCATTTTATTTAATCATACTTCGTATGCTACGTAATCCATATTTTAAAACAAACAACGTTTAATTGATAAAATCTATTAATATTTATAAAATTTGTATAATTTTACAGTTATTACACATGACGCAATGTTTTAGGATGATTTTCGTATAATTAATCGAATTACATAAGCCGTCTTTTGAGCTTTCCTTTGAGTCATTGAAACTCGAAGATCTTGAATACTTTAATCTCTTCTTTCACACAAGAGAGAAAGAAATATACTTCCTTATTTTATATATATATATATATATATATATAATTAAATTTTTCTTTTATACGTTATTTTATATTTTTATTTAGCTATACTCTTACATTTTTTAATTTTTTTATTATTACTTTTATAAATTAGAAAATGTATAATCGCCATTAAACTGGATATTTCTTTTCGGATATTTGGATATTCAACTTTAGAAACACTCTTTTCTATGCATAACATAAACGAGCTTTTTATCTTTTTTTCGCGTTATATAGATCTCTATTTATATTTCTCTGTTATTTATTTATAATTTTTTACGCCATTTACTCCCACGGGTTTTGTCAAGCCTACCTAATCTCATTCTGCAATCCATAGACGACAATCTTGACGCGGTTATTCGCTAACGTTGAAAGTGAATGCGTTGGTCGCGTTTTATACGTGGGAGTTTGCGTTATTTGGGTCGCATCGATCGTGCTCTCTCTCTCGCACACACACACATACATTCTCCGACTCTCACTTACTCTCACTTTTCCCTTTCTTTTTCTCTCTCTTTCATCCTCCTTTTCTTGTGGCTTTATCACCATACAGATACCGATACACAAATATTCCTCCCACTTTCGTGTCTTCTACTCTTCTTTTTCTCTTTCTATCATCTTTTCCTACCTCTCTCGTCATTGTATATTGTTTCGTGCATATTTTCTTTCTAATGCAAGCCAGCAAGCAAAAGGAAATTGCAGTGATCCAAAACGGAAGGTTATTAATGAAAAACGCCCACATTAATCGATATATCGCCTCCAGTATTACCGTTGATATGAACGTATCGAAAGAACAGTATCCATATTTTTCTACCAAGTATCGGTAGTTATTCCTGGTTTGTTCGGTAAGGTCGCGTGTGTGCTACTCGGTCGAGCTTGAATCGTCGTCGTCGTCACCGCGCGTTGTGAATGAATTCGTTATCTGAGAAAACGGTCGCGATCCGACTCGCGGTGCTGTGAACCATACTGCGTCGGGGTCAGCCGCGTCACGAGGCATGAAACGCAAGGGTGGAGAAACAGGCCGAACACTCAGAATTATGTTATGCATACGCAGATACGTCCATATCCTTTTGATAATTTCTCACACGATTCTGTAACTGGCACAACCCATCATCGTAGCGACTAATCGTGTATCCGTGATTCTAATCGCACGGCTACATTAAAGCCATGCAACATGATTGTGGCATGTGTAAACAAATGTAAGATTAAGCATCGCTTTGCAGGTTTAAAATTAAAATTAGTAAAGCTTCTTTATATTCTGCTACTTGCATCACTGTTTGCACTTGAAACTTGCGATTCATCATTTAAATTTATATTTTAGTATATATCTTTAGCATAACGAAAATTATTTTTTAGCAAAAGAGAGAATTATTGCATTCTCCAGTTATTATTACGTTGAATTAATCTCATTGATTCATTAAATTTGTCATTTGTTGGAACTGTTGGAAGACAAACGATAGAAAATGAAATAGCGATGCGAAAATATGGTTCGATATAGTTGACCTTTACGAATTCTTGAGTGATTTGATTCATTTTTAGGAATCTCATTCAGGGATTCTATCGAGAGTTCTCGTGAGATTACAGTCTCGTATTTGTAACGTATATGCACGAGATCGCAGCGTTAACTGTACACGCTCCCCAGTGAGAGCGCGATTCAATGTCGCTTGAAACAGTCAACAACAATGTGTAACCGCTAAAAATACTCTTCCTTTCCGCTCGGTCGTCGTCGTCCTCCTCCGTACGGTCCGTTCATGACTTTTCGTCTTTCTTCTTTTTCACTTCTCTCCGCTTTCGCGTCATCGACAAGCGAATCTGTTCTGAAACGTACAGCTGATTATGACAAAGAACAACGCGTTCAGAAGCTGCGGCTATATAAATGTCTCAATTACAAAAATAGCATTTTGCTTTTTTTTTCAAACATTTTGACATCATTTAAAGTTTAAAATTTTAAAGTTTATGTTTTCGTTTTTGTTAATATACTTGCTTCAATAAAAATAGTCTGGATTTCCAATTTTTTCCACAATAATATAATGTTATATTCTAAATTTCTTATATTAAGAATATGGCAAATTCAAAGGCAATTCATTGTCTTTTGAAAGAGTAACTGTCACTAATAGCAGTGCTCTTTTGTAAACTATATCGTCAAACATATGTTATCAGAAGATAATTGTAGTTCACGTCATTGGCATTATTGCTGTCATTAAATGACATCGAGCATAGGTGTTGACTTTATCGCGCGATTTGTTCACGTCATGAACGTATGTATCCTTGCAGATAAGGAGAATTATTCGTAATTCGTGTCGACCACGATATTATTTTACTGCACTTTAATATCTTCTAATATCTGCAAGTCGATTTGCAAAATACATGTCTATCTTTCGTAAGATATACCCAAAATCTAAAAAAAGGCAGGCCTAAATTCAATGTTTCTAAATATAAATTTAACAAAATGCAAATTGTTTATGTCCAACATTTGGATCTATAGTTGGATAATACGTTATTACATCTGTCATAATTACTACTTACACTATTTAGCGATGCAAAAGCTCGTAAAAAATTTAATTTGATGTTTTAATTGTTAGTAGTATATTACGTTTCGAACTTTATTACACAGGCAGGCGCATGGTTATTCATATTCGCATTCCATTCATCCATTCGAGAAAATAAAGTTGCTTAATGCATCAACTTTTCTAGTATTCATCTACTAGTCATCCAATAGCTATTCAGTGAAGAAGATCGTACGCGAGAGGTTTCTTGAATCACCGAAATACTTGGAAACGCCATTCATTTATTTATCGCTCACAGGACGCAATCTTGCGACATTATATGTATCGCGCGTACAGATCGAGTCATTCTCTCGTGATGTAATGTTACTATAGGTTTGAGATATAATTTCAAGTTCGTGAGAACTACGAATCATTCAAGACCGGGATTTTAGAAATACATGTGAATCATTTCTAGTAGCTAAAAAAAACATTTCCTTCTTCTAGTTTTTTATTTGCGATGATTTCAGCAGAAAAATATTTGCAAAATTCACTTTCACGTCTTTCTTTACTAAATCTCAAAAACATTTCTTGGAGAAGCCAATATAAATTATCATAAATTAACACAGTTGCATTGGATATACGTAAGCGTACACAGATACATTTCTTATATCGCAAATAATTTTAATAAGCTCTGCGATGTCCCTTAATCATTCTGGCATTTACATGTGTCTCTATTTCCCAGCATATTAACCAAATGAAAATCGGGGAAAATTTTGGACTACGTCAATTAGACTCATTAAAAAGTTAAATTATCGAGAATCACTCTAGTTGCTACGACGACGCGTGACGTCTGTCGACGCGACAGTCAGCCGCAACGGGTCTACGTCACGCGTCACGTTACCTACCTACGTAGAAGCCACGAGCATCGAGGTCGTTCATCGAGAACAATAATAACTAGCAGCATCGATGAGAAAACGAATCTCTGTGCGTTCGTCTGGACGTCAACGGCGAAAGCGTCTTGATGAACGTCATCGAGAAACATCGAGTCTTGACGAAATTGTATGGGAATGATCTAGAACGCCTACGCGTTTGCTAGATATATCATTCTAAACTTAAATCTAGCAGAAAAATCAATTTTTGTCAATATCATGACAAAACATGACAAGTTTTGAAAAAGTGAGCAAACATCATGAGACTCAAAATATTGGCAAAACCAAAGCATTTAGAAAGTGTTATGGGAGACATGTAGGAAATTTAATTAAATATTAGTAAACTATATCAAACGAATATAATTATATATAATCTAATTAATATTATTTAATGTAAGAGAGATACATAAATGCAATTTATGTAAAAAATCTTAAGAATTTTTCTCTTTCTCTTGAATCTTGATCTCTTGAATAATATTTTTGAATTATTTAAATATTACAAACACACGAAATTATGGATTCAGCCAGTCCAAATCAGAAGAGTAAATATAAAATACCTTAACGAATATACAAATTAAAAAGAACGTTAATAACGATAGGAAATATCGATAGCTATTCCTAAGTGAAAAGTTTCTCTCTAATCGAATCGATTCTTTCAAATGTTAACTGCTGCGTATTTACGACATTGCCACGTGATATAGACCATATAGACTGCACATAACCATCGAAACGTTCAAGGTCTCTCATCGGTAATAAACCACGATAATTCTGGGGCACAAAATGATCGGTACTTGCTTTGATAGTAAAATACGATAATTTTAAACTACTTGGTCTTTCAATTATATTGGCTAATAATAATCAATTGAGCATTCGTTGTTTATGAGTATATTTACCATCAAATAGTAATTCCAGATTTAGATTTAGATTGGATGGTGAAATTAGTATTATTGTACATTTCTCTTTCTTCCTCTCTCTCTTCTCGATAAACATCAATTACGACTTTTTATTAAAAAATAAGAATATTTGCGTCTGTTTTCTAAAAAAGAACATGATATTTTCAAATTTGTTTTATCAAAGTGAACGACAAAGAGCGACAGCTCGGAAGAGAAATACAAAAATTTATGACGGCATCGTGCTTCAAGCGTATAATACTTCTGCACTATTCGGGAAGGAACGCCGAGCTGTAGTCCTTTATTTGCTCCGTTCCACAAAAACGCAATAATGCTTGGCACATTTTTGGAGCGAAGCTCCACACGTGGGGGTAATGAGAATCCAATGTTTCCCGATCACGAATAGTAGTCTCTCATCTCTAATTCACGAAACAAAGTGTGCGTATAGATGCGATAGAAGAAGGGTTGGGCGAAGGGAAGCAATTGTTTCTCGATGTGGAAATTTCATTTCCGCGGGCATCAGTCTTAAGCATAACTCTCGCAAGGGATCATCATTATCATCATCATCATCATCATCACCACCACCACCACCACCACCACCACCACCACCACCATCATCGTCGTCGTCGTCGTCACGTTGTCGCGGTATTACGCCGTTCTTCACCCTACCCGTGCGGTCCGTAGACACGCACGAGCGTCAGTTACGTGTGCACCACAGCCGCTTTTATTGCGCGCGGCGCGTATATACGAACGCGCGCGCGTACGCACTCATACGTATAAAACCCCGCGTCTCGCCGCGTCGGCCCCGGTACAGCGCCACCCCGAATACCGGATGTGACGACACTCACGCACTTGGCCCGACGCACTCTCGAGATGTCTCCCTTACCCCTCCGCACCGCGTGCCCTCCTTTCGCGTTCCTCGCTCGGCGCGCTCGAGAACGCTCTTCCCCTCCCTCCCTCCCCTTCGCGCCGAACTCCCTCCCCTCTTCCCACTCGGCCGCGGCCCACCGTTGTCGGCCCGCTATTTACTCTCGTAGTTCCGGCGATGGTTGGTAGCGGCGTTAGCGGCGTGTGCTTGCGTCGCATCTCCTCGGACCGTTCCGCGCGGCATGGCGCGGCGCGACGTTCGTTCTCGCGTTGCAGTCCCACGCGGCTTCTCGCGCGTGTCTATTACTACTCGTTGCGTACTACTACGTACGTACGCGTGCACGTACGTCCGTTGTTCTCACGCACGATCCTCCTTTCTTTTTTTCCCTCGTTCCGATGTTACAGTCCCGCGCAGATCCGCCGGTCGTATTCCGTGGATACGTGCGACAACAATGCAGGAGGAGGACGACGGCGACGAGGAGGATGACGACGACGGGTGTCGAGTCGTTGCCCGAGCGTGCAAGAGGAAAAGAGAAAGAAGGGAGTGAGAACACGAGATATACACTCGCGGCCATTTTACCCGTGCGCTGCACTAAGCCGGGCCACCCAGTGTGTAATACGAGAGAGAGAGAGAGAAAGAAAGAGAGATATGTGTGCCCGTGCCACCGTCGTCATCGTCATCGTCATCGTCCACCGTCACCGTCGCCGCCGCTGCCACTACTCTTTAGTCGCCTCGAACTGCGTCTGTCGCTTGCGCGCCTCGCTTCTGCGCACGCGAACTGGTTGCATATCGCGCACTAGCCGCGGCGTCGTTTTGCGTCTTTCGCTCGCCAATCGCTCGTTCACTTTCTCGAAATTGCGAGGTGAAAAACATTCGATGACACGCGGACGGCGAGGACGTGGGAGCTCGCGAGACACGAGGTGGCCGGCGTACTCGGTCGTGGCTTGCCGGACGCGTTGCGGGTGTCAGTTTCGGATATTGCTACGGTCTCGCGATGTGATCCTATGAAAACACTCGAGGAGGAGACGCGCGCGTCGTTGGCCGCGACGCGGAACGACGCACGATGACAGGACTGACTCACGAAGCTGGGTGAAAGTGTCATCCATCGAGAGAGGCAACGCGGGAGAACGCCGAGTAAAGGTGAGAAGGAAAAATGCGTTAACGCGAATTTCCGAAATAAATTATAAAAAGGAAAGAATAGTTTTGATCAAGAGGGAGAATCGTAGTTTGTTTCGTGTCACGGACGAATCGCGTGAAAGATCCGCGAAACGTGAAAAACGTAGCAGTCCGCTACGTCGCAACGCTCGTGCAACGAGAGCGCGAATGCAAAGTTTTCATGCCGCGCAACGCACGGAGAACCGCGTGACACGGAATCTGCGCAGTAGATACGAGCCGCGGACTGGCGAGCGCCGCGAACCCCGCGGCATCCGAACGTCGTCAGCGTGCTCCGACAGAGAAGCGTCCTCGAGGAAGAGAGACGCACGGGAAAGAAGAGCGCCTATTATTATCAGTAATAGATATATCCCCAGCAATGGAGCGTGATACAGAGGAGACAGAGACAGATGTTGCGTACTGTATTTCAACGTTAATTGCAGCTCAGTTTCTTTTTACTTCTTTTTTTTTCCAAAAAAAGGAACTTACGAGGACGTTGCGAGAAAATTGCGCGCGGAGACAAATGATTGGCTCTTGATCTTGTTAAATCGCTGTTGAGATAATTAGGTTTGATCTTTTTACAAGTGTACGTGTAATTGAAACGTATCTTGCGCGCGACATGACATGGTATAAAGAGCGATTGCCATTGCCACTTCATTTTCGAATTTTAATCTCTATTTCGGTGAATACAGTACAGTGAAACAAATATACAAATCACGTGTAATTACTCGCAAAGTGCTGCTTTCTTCGTGCCTGCACTGCGCAATCGCAGAGTATAATAATCCATTTCCTTTTATTTTGAAAGACAAAATTTTGAATATTTTTCATTTCGATAATTCATCAAATTGAACATTTTCATTCAGGCGTATATCCTGAATGGTTAATCCTCGCATGCTTGGCTCCGCGTGTTTGGCGAAATCATCTTTGTCGGATTTCAATTGCACTTATAATTTCAATCCCGAAAGTGCGTGAATAGCGTCACGAGTAGGTGCACCTTCCGATTACTTCTGATCGTTTTCTCTTTTTGTACGTACTCGCGGAGGCCCTTACTACTGCAAATGACGTGGACAACGTGGTGGCGCTTACGTAATGCCGGACCGATAAGGCGGATAACGATAAGCGTTGCCGTCGCCGTCGTTGTCATCGTCCTCGTACTCGTCGTCTTCGTCATTGTTGTCGTATTCGGCTTGGAGCGCGCGATTCTCTAAGCGGGCCAGCGGCGCCTCTATTTTTGAACGTACGAGTCACACGCTCATTGTCCTCACCACTGCGACGCGACGCGTCCGAAAATGCTGCCGGACCGATAAAAATGTCACGAGGTAACGGTCGGGAGAACGCGCTTTTCGATCGCCGCCTATGAAATGCGCAGCCGCGACCGCCATTCACGCGTCGTTTACTTCATAGATCCGGTCTCCCTCAAGCAATGCACGAAAAATGTCGCAAAGGAATCGTCTCACGTCTATGAGATATTAAATGTTTCTTTAATTTTGATATAAAATTATTATTTTGATTTTGAAAATTTATATTATTTAAATTATATTAATTTATATTATTAAATTTATATTACTTAAATGAAATTATTCTTAGTAAGAATAATGCTATTCGCACATATTCTTTTCTTAAACATAAATAGATTCTTGCTTCGTCTTTGGCTCAATTTTTTACAGCTATAATTCACAATTAATATAGAAAACTGTTTTGAGAATGCTGATTAAGAAAGACGAAATAATTGAAATAATACTTGGGAAAAAGTATGTTTTTACAAATCCAACTTGCGAAAAATGAAAAGGCTTGAATGAGTAGTAAAAGCACAGCTAAATAGAACAGTTTTTTAGCTTGTTGCCGGCGTGGCCCGTCTGTATTCGAAAATCGTCTGGCTGCCGACATGCCGTCATCCTCGTCGTCGTCATCGTTAGCACCGGGAAATTCCGCACGCAACGAGATTCGACGGTCCGTGTCGATGTTGGTCAATGCTCGCCAAGGTGAAACGATGACGACGGGGTAACAACGAGAGTTCCTCTTCGAGCCGACGGCCTCCGATGCCCAAGGACACAGTTCAGACGTTCCAGGAAGGCAAGGTCGCGTTTGCGAAATAACGGAGTTCTCGGAGAACAGAGCGCAATCCGTCGATCGATCTCTATCCCTCTTCATCTGTTTCTCTATTCCCCATCCTTCCCATCGTTCATCCTCAAATCCATAAAATATTTCAAGGGTTGAGAAAAGGGTCAAGATATAAGATATCCATCGTGTTCTTAAACTTGGTCAAATTGAACGTTTAATCTAGATTTGTCTAGACGTCTGACTAAATCTACTGTGACGTACATAAATGCTCGACTGTCTGAATTCTCTCCACTGTCGCATGTCTGAATATGCTTGATTTTTAACAACGAATTTATGATACAATTTTATAAATGACACTCGAAAACTTCCATCTTGTTCTACAGCTTTTATACATTTTTGCTATTTTGTCGTTCGCAGTGCTTTGTAACGCTTCGCGTAGACGAATTAACGCCGCCATTTGCGTTGCGTTGAGTCCCGAAAATCAGCACGGACTTCGATAACGCGCCCAAAAGTGGACCCTGTGACTCATCGAGTTGCGACGCGACGCGAGAACGAATCACTCTCTCGGCGTGACGTCGAGATTCATTGCACCACGTAGCGAAACTTTGCGGCAGTTGTGTAGAACGACGACGATGTCACGTCGATGGCGCGAGCATCGCTCACTTCGCGATTGCGAAATTGATCGCGAATTTTTCATTCGCCCGCGTTATCTCCGCGAATCGCGAATCCGGAAGCTTCCCTCGTCGTCAGAAATGAATGTTCGCAGAGAGAGACGGATGTTGATGGTGGGGATTCAGACTTGGCATGGCGGGCGAACGAGTAAGATGGCGGCGCAGTGAAAGACACGTGAGTGATATTGAGGCGTCGGCAATCTCAAGAAGCGTCATTGCGATTACCCGTCTTTCCCGATTCGATTAATCCTCATTAAATCCCGCGGGCAATTTTTTTTCATCCAATCTTAATCGCGGTAAATCGAATTATTACAGAATATCAGATACCGTTATTTAGCAGTCCTGGCATTGTTCTAAACAAAATGGCGGACAGAGTCAAAATTTAATCACCTCCGATTGATTAATGATAACCATTTATGTGTGTCGTGTCACACACGTTCCATTTAATCTATAATGTAGATATCACTAAATGAAATCTTAATAACGGCGTATATTTCCGCGGGCATTGTTTAACTGGAACTGCTTGCCACATTCTTGGACAAGTCTGTGGTAAGGCATAGTCGGATGCACGAGGAAGGGTAACGATACTATGTGCTTAAGGGCGAATGCGAAAAGGGTGTGTCCGAGAACGATGGACGTCGGAAACTATAATGGAACTTGATGGATGCTTTCGCGGAAAAGTCGAAGCGGCTAAACGAAATTAGCACTCAGCGGAGAAACGAAAATTGTAATATGCAATCGAACTAGCGAATTGCTTTATCGCTTTATGTCTAACGACTCTATTACGATTTCTGCAGAAGAACTAACTGCACGAGATCTGTTACTGTATTCCTTGTCGCCAGATCTGATGCATTGATACGTCAATTGGACGAAAGGTGTACGAGATTTGCGCCTCAGAAATGTCGGAGCAAAATAAACTACTATCTACATCTGTTCATATCATAGAATATGAACAGACTTAAAAATACAAACTTAATGAGTCGAAAAATTATTTAGTTGCTATCAAAGAAAGCTTTGAATCATTTAATCGCACGAGCCAGCGAGTATCAAAGCGTAGCACGGTGGTCGCATTTAGCTCTCATTACAACAATAATTACACCGATACAACCGATTTGGAATGTGCATTCCGACCATTTTATTATTAGCCTGTTGTCTTCCACGTGTGGGCACATGAGCGCATCGTAAACAAAACGCAATACTCGAAAAGCGGATTCAAGATGCAAACGCGCTTTATTTTCATTTAAGAATTCCGCCTCGCTCGTCTTCATGCACTGAGAAAAAATGTAGTTGAAATTACTACAATTTTATTATAATTTATAGTATCCTGAAGCGCCAAGCATGTAGAATAGTGCTGATGGTATAATGGAATAATATAATGGTTTATGTTACTAGTATTATAATAGAATTTACTATAAAAATAAATATCCCGACTAGAATTTTTTACCATGCAATTTATAGTCAATTTCATCGACTTTATTATCAGTGTGGAAGGTCTTTGAATCGTACGTGATTAGTACGTCCAAAAAAATGGCAAACAGTTTATTTGTATTTCGGATATTTATTTTTATTTATTTATTTATTTTAACCAAGAATTTACGGGAAAACGTGTCCCTCTAGTACAAGATCAAATCATTACAAAGACACTAGATCAATAAAGTAACCAGTCTGGTAAACATACATACGAATTACATATCAATAATGATATGAAAAAACTAAAAATAAGAATTCAAAAAGAAAATTGTATTTCGTCTATCTCAATGTCTTCATTTGAAAAGGCGACAGTCCGATCAAAGGATCGACGATCGCGATGAGGATGGCCGGCGAAGAGGATTTGTTTTGGTGCGTGACTCCCGCACAAGGCCCGCGTGTGCGTGTCAGTGCAGTCGCACTTCGTGTCAGGCACGCAACCGTGCGTACAAGCTACATGCGTGTACGCAAAATGCACGCCGACGGCCCACCTGCGTCTATACTCTGCGCGAAAGATAGAGTACCGATAGCGCCGACCCACGTCCCAGTCGGTCGTGATTTAGGGGTCGCTATGGCGCCGCGATTCAGAAACAAGGGTTCGTCGACCCAGCCCGCTATTCCGTCCCCCCTTGCCCTTTCTTTTTCTCCCAATTGCATAGTAATCGTTTGACTTGATGAATATTTTTCTTGCTATCCGGAATATCCACGGAATTTCGTGGATATGCGTCTTACGCCTCTTTTGTGCATTGAGCAAAGCAACTGTTTAGGTGAACGGGATAGCCGTTTACGTCAAATTGTGATGCAGCATCGGGATTACCGTGCAAATTAAGTGCAAACACAACGGTAAATTCTACCGACGCAGTTTTGATAATAGCGTGATTATCGAGCAATCATCCGTTGCATTCAATGTATAATTTGTTCAAATGAATATGTAGATTGATTGAACGTATTTTGTTCGACAAACGTTAGTCCTGTTCATCAAAACCGTTGCAGTTTAATGCATATTTCGAGCATAACCGATCAATTATTCATTATTGGCTGGGAAATTAAAGAGAAAGAGAATTTTGGTATAACCAAAGCAAATTTAAGCTACTATGAATCGTTAATCAAACATTTTTCATCGTTTATTCGTTATTTACGAATGATACCGCTTTTTGCTGTCTCCGAAAAGTTTTTTGATTATTCATTATTTACGAGTAATGTATCGCTTTTTTACATTTATCAGTTTGCCTTCTTTCGCTTCTTAATATTCTTTCGCAACTTGTGTATGATATTCTACAATATTTCTTGCTTTAAAAATTGCGTCAAATCTTGCGCATTATATTGCATAGTCTAAAACGGGCTTAAAAAGGGGCTTGTAGAAGTTAATCAAGTTTGTGATTAAATGACATAAAGTGAATCGGCTGTTGGTTTGTTGGTTATTACAATCATTTCGCTTCGGCGCAACAGCCAACTTTGCTCGAGAGTCATTTCGATTTATCGTGAAAATTCATTCACGCTTGCATTTAATATCGATTATGTTATCGGTCAGTCAGTGTTATCGAGCAACGATAGAACGAGCAACGGTAGAACGAGCAACGGCGGTGCCATAAAGTCGACTGAGAAACTGTACAGTTCTACGAAGTCTGGCCAAAAATAGGCAACCGACATCACGAGGGCTCGCTTCCTGCTCGTTTTCTGCTTACCATCGTCGGCCGGCCGCCGCCGTTCACCGATTTCCCCTGTTTTTGCAACCAAAGATATCGCTGACAGGAATGCCGATATGATTATCGTATCAGCATAACAAAATTCCTCGAGAGAAATATCTCGAAGATCATACGTGACGATTTGTACTTCCGCAATAATATAATCGGTTTCAATTAAAGAAGGCGCGTAAATAAAGAAAATCGGAGAAAAATGTTTGAAGAAGGAGAAGAATGTTTAAAAATTCTGCAATTTTAGAACAGATATTAGAGATTTCAAAGTGATATAATTTAGTTTGAAAGCACTTAATCTTCAATAAAATACGGATTAAAACGATGGTAAATATCAATCTTAAGAAAAGATCAATCTTTGTTAACTTTGTTTTAACATCTTGTCTTGAGTAAACTCAATTTGCATACAATACGTGTGCGTATACGTTTTATAGCTGTACCGCGTTTTTATACAATAACTGTGACTGTAAAATTTAGATTGTTGAATACAATCGACGATTAAACGCCGCCAGTAATAATCACGAAGTTATAAACCATCTCTGCAAATGTATGCATACGAAATATTCGTCCTGTATGTGAATGTAAGCCCCTTTGAATCATCTCCTCGTGCTCTTATTTGTCTTGTCACTTTCGAATTTGGCGCGCCTTACACTATCGCAGCGTATTAATGGCGGCTGCGCAGCGTTCTGGTCTTCATTCCTTTCTTTTATAACATCGATAGCCGAGCACGGTAAATCGGAATATTATATGTACAAATTATAAAATACAATATTTCTAAATAACTGATATTTATAAAGACTAGACATATTAATTACAGAATATCATAATTTATTAAATAATAAATATAATTATTGCAGAAATGGGGTATATAAACATTGCAAACTAGATTGAAACACAGCTAATATGATTTCTAAGTTAAAGATTAACACAGTTTGTAATCATAATATTATTTATAGAGTTAGCAATAACGTTCTGCTGTTTTGTGAATTATAATAATAATTTACAATACCAAAATGTTTTTCACAATTTACCATTATTAAAAATCAAAAATTGCTCGACGCACATAATGTAGAAATACAAAATAATTAAATAATTTATATAAAATCCAGTTTTACAATTAACCTATGGATTTATAATGAGTTTATCGCACGCCTTATATTGGAAGAGGAAAAGAGAGAGAAAGCTCAATATAAAGCGATCAACAAGAAGGAGAAATTATCGGCGCGTCGCTCGCGCTTTGAAATGGAAACAAACTTCCATGGTGGAAGCAACAAGTAATTACTTTAAAGAAATTGGATTATCCAAACGCACAGCACAATGCCTGACCTCCCCCTTAAAGCGCACTCGCGCCTCCTCACGTAATCGAATTCGCAGCACAGTCTACGGCGCCTAATCGAGAAACGCGCGTTCGCTAAAACTCGCGAGCAGGAAAGCGCGAGGGTGGAAAACCTCTTTTCTATAAGGGGTTTCCCCTCTCGCCTACTATTCGGTTCTTGCTATGCGTACCTTGGCCAAATACCTTGCAATATCAAGCTGAATGTATGTAGCTAATCTAGAATATTGTCTTTTTACACCTTGCACGTGGGCGTATATTTTTATTTTATATAGGATACGAATTTCTCTCGTACAAAATTGGCCATTCAACAGGATAATTCTCGTTTGTTCAGTGTATTAATTTGTTGTCTCAGATGGTAGTATATTCTTTAAAACTGCGTATATATTGCATTTTGCATCTTGGAATATATTTTTTCTTTTACTTTATATTCTTTGAAATTTGCAAGAAAAAGTTTTAAAGTTTTCTACATTAACAAGAAAATTGTATTCACTTCTGATGACAGAAACCTTGAAAGGGGTCTCAGTTCTGGGTATGAAGCTGTCTTTCACTTCTCTTTTTGATGATTGAAAGATTCAATTTATAAATACGAATGCGTTTCCATTCTACATTGATGTTTTTGCACATTCAAGCTTTCTTAAAGGTATCAAAATATAAATGTTTCTGTCGCACGTAGACCCGAAACTTTAGATACACCATTGACGTTTATTCTGTCATCCTGAAGCGGCGATGGTTCTCCAGACGCAAAAAAGTCGGGTCCTTTATGTGCCCACTACTCGCCCGCTACCTTTGCCTCCCTTTACCCCATGCGTGAAGGGAACCTAACCCTCGCTATCCACCCTTTGAACTCTTAAGGGTGCACTCGGCGCTCGGAAAGACGCTCCCGAACGCTCAATGAGGCCAATACCACGAGAGTGCGGCTCTTAACGAGGTTACAGCATACGACTCTCTCTGACGTTCTCTTTCTATCTGTCTCTCTCTCTCTCTCTCTCTCTCTGTTCCCCTTTCTTTCCCTTTCTCCATCTCTCTCTCTTTCTGTCTCTATCTACTCTTGACCCCCTAGTTTTGGTACGGCATGGACCCGACGACCGCTTGCACGGGGGACGGCGATGGAGGAATTGGAGGGGTGGTTGATTTGGGCGCGAAATTGCCCGACAAAATCAAATTTCATTTCGCCGGAGGCGTGTCTGGACAATCGAGCAGCCAAGTGGCCAGCGGCCAATCTGACTATCTCGTCAACCAATTTTGCCGGTGATTACTTTACTCGCTGCTCTCTCGTCCGTCCCCGGGGGCGCACGCAACGCCGTCGTCGTCGTTGAGCAGTAGGTGTTTTCCTCGCGTTCTTAACTTACATCGCGGATCCGAGAGATCCGTTTTGAGAAAATCCGTCGAGCGCGTCCTCCTACGCGTTCGTTTAACCCCTCGGTGCCTACGATAGAATGTCCATTTATTATTAGAGATCTAATTCTTTCTTCCAATCTCTTTCATCCAACATCTCTCCTTTTAATAAAACGTTACTTCGTTTTTTTAATTGTAGATTTTTCCGAAAATACTTCTTGTATTGTATTCTTGGTATCAAAATTATAATAGGCATTTTAACTATCAGGTTTTTAAAAAGCTAGTATAAACTATTAGTGCATAATTGTTGCTATTTGTATGATCAGTTTACTATTGCAATCATACGTTTCGAGGTAAAAAGGTATTTTATCATGAATAGATAGTTTAAACTAGATTTGTCATAACTCTAGTCAACATGCAGAATATAAAAATCTGATATTTTTTAGACATTCTCTAATTCTGTCTGATTAATAAATTTTTTTTCCTAAAGTGGAACTAAAAACAATTAAGAATTTTTGGTTATAACCATAATCTAAAAAGATTGGATAAGAATTTAATGGACAGTGAGAAAGGAAATAGTCGCTTGTATATTTAGAAAAATAACTTCATTATTTATATCTAGTACATGTTAATTAAAAGGGCATTTTCCGACAATTGTAAAAAACGATAATGATTATTTGCATGATATATATTGCTCGGCGCCGCTTCCCACGTGATGGATCATGCAAGCTTGATTAATCGGCGGGAAAATCTCGGGATCTACGAAAAAGCGACGTATACACAGTGTAAAGAATACTTATACATACATACATACGTATGTACGTACGTACATATGCGTATTCTTATTCGCTCGCATGCGGCCATGTTGCGTGAGCGTTTGCTCTCGTGCTCGCACAAGGATCATTCTAGTGGATTGTGCGAGCGAATGTGTAGTAGGAACAGGGAGAAAAAGGCCCGAAGATCGGGTCCAAGTTTATAAGGGTTCCTGGAAGGGCGGCGACCTCCCTCGGTCCTCTTTTATCCGGACCGCGGCCTTCTCCATCTTTCTCCCTGACTTCGCGTTTATTCCCTTTCTTCTTCACTCCTTTTCGGATCTCGCGTCTCTACTTTTATCTTTCTCTCGCCTTCTCATTTCGCTTCTCTCTCCCTCTCTCTCTCTCTCTCTCTCCCCCTTATGAATGTCGCCATTACCCTCCGATTTATTTCCTTGAGAGAAAAAAAATCTTATGAGCTTAGAAAGAGAAAATTTTAAAAACGTTTAAACAAAGATTATATTTCGATTTATATAGATTTTATATTTTGCAAATGTTAATGCGTGAAAACGTTAATTGAAATTGTAATTACAAATGGTAAAATATATATGAGGGAGAAATAATATTTCTAAAAGAATATATTACAAATTATGTTTAATAGAAAGTATCTTTCGACTAATATAACATTTAAGTGTGAATTAAAGTTAGCTTCAAATAATTTTCATACTATGTTTATAACGTTATTTTTATTAATACTATCGCATTACAATAATGTATTATTTTTGTTCTAGGTAAGTCCCAACATGTATGATGTTATCTATAGCAGGACCGCGCTCTACAGACGTGGTGAGTTTTGCAATGGACGTTGTTTTCTATTTACACGCGAAATTGATCTATTCGTCAGATGGTACAAAGATTTGTATATTATTCCAATTTCTACACGTATTACGCATCCGAGATGCGGTGCAAAGTGGATTATTCGTCGGCAGGTTAAGTGATTCAAACTCGGTTTGAGTCTCGCGAATGCTATTTGTCCAGCGGCCGTCATCGTGAGTTATCGTACAACAAGAAGGACTCTAATATTCATTGACGTCTTCCGACGTGTCATGTCCGCGCGCAAAAAGATGCACAGGCGTGTTTCACGGGAGAGAAGGGCGACCAAAACGATTCTTCTCGACGCGGTGCGTGTCGAATAAGGCAGCGGCACCGTACGCAGATCTCGACGGAGAAGCCTACGACGCAGTTGCGCGTACCTACCGCGGGAGCAACTGCGTCGTTCGAATAAGTATAAGAGGAAGCGGGAGAGATGGCACGGGGGATGCGGGGGGAGTGGAGGAGGGTTCGAGAAGGGTAGAGGGGAGGGGGAGGAGGGAGAGGTGGGACAAGCGCGAAGGGAGAGAGACGAAACGAGTCCTGTGTGTCTGTGAAAGTTACGAGTTGGTCACGTGGTTCTTACGTTCGTTCGCGCTCGCGTATCTCTTGGTTTTACACACATACGCGCCGCGCTCCACATATGCACATTCCCGTGCGTACACACGTACTTTTGCCCCGTGTGCGTATGGTGGCGAAGAAGGCAAAGAAGGAAAGGAAGAGGGAGAGAGAGAGGAAGAGAGAAAGAAAGAACGATTCGTGTTGTTTGTGAAGGAGAGAGGGGTGGTATGCGGGGAAACGTTTTCCTCGGTTCCCACGGCGCGCGCGACGCCTCTTTCTCTCTTTCCTTACTCACTCTCTCTGTTCCTCGCATCGTCGCTTTGTACACTCGTGTACATACGGATGCATGCGCGCTTGTGCATATGCGTGTTTCTCTATACGCACGCTGCGTGTCCCTCCACCGAAAGCTCAAGTGTCACGGAGTGGGGAGGGGACAGGGGGGGGGGCACCGCCGCCGATGGACCGCCCGAGACGCTGCGCCGTGAGTCTCCCGAGGAGATAGAGACGGCGCGACCTCTGTCTTTTCGTATACGACCGACCGACCGACCGACGAGAGAAGAGATGCGAGAGCGAGCGAGGCTGCGTGACGAGGAGAGGATTCCTCTCCCTGGTTTCCTTCTTCCTCCTTCGGCAACGCGCATCCACCGACGACATATCGGAATCTCACGCCGCGGTCGGGAGTCTGGGTTGCGTTGCGCGAGGAATGTCTCGTCGAAATATTTTCCCTCCATTCTGTACGATTAGCGGATCATTTATTTTCACAATTATAATCCCTATTCGGAACGACTATTTAAGGGGTTAATTGGTAGTATTAGCCGCGGTGGCGGCTCAAAATGCGTCAAATGAATTTGGATTATCCCGTGGCAGGATTGAAAAACTGATGCTTTCTCCAAGTATTTCAATAAATTGTAAACTGTACGTTTACTTCAACCTGATGTCACTCACCGTGAATTGCATAGAAAATGCAAAGCGACACAACATACAAATGTTTTATCTCGATTTATATCGATGGATTAAATGCGTCAATGCGTTATCTCGATTCAATTAATAGGTATCCTACAATATATAGTTTGACATCAACGAACATAAATTTTGGCAAAGCGATGCTTGTTGGTGTCATCAGAATAGCACGTGTGAGGTGTGTGATTCGCGGGGGAGTAGGGGTCGCGCGAAAGCAGCTCTTTTCCGGATCGTGCATTAGGCGCACGGAACGAGTGCGTGCTCCAACATCGTCAAGGTACGTGGTTGCGATCCTGCCTCCTGTCAACACGATCACAGGATCGAGCGATCGAGACGGGTCGCGGTCACCGGACGGAGCCACGTGGTTCGAATACCGGCGCTGCAGTCTCCCCGAGACTGGTTCGCGGCGCGGTATTCGGGATTCGTACTCCTTCGACGCACGTACAGTATCCGTGATGGGGTCCCGCATCAGACATTTCCCTTCCCGCCCATCCCGTCCCCCGTTCCTTCCCCCTCCCTTCGCGCGCGGCTCATTCGCTCCCTTCCGAAATCACTGCCATCGCATTGACAGCATTCTCTCACGTACCGGTCGCTCATGTTGTCCTCGTCGTTCCGAGTAACGAGAGGAAGATTAGCGAAGGCGAGGAGAACGATACTAGAAGGCTCGGTTTTCGACTGAAGGAAAGCTCGCGGGGTAATTGGCCAAAGGGCGAACACAGTGATCGATCGTCCTGATTAGGATTGCCGACATGATTGCCAGTCTGATCAGAATAAATGATCGGTGCAATAAGCAATAAATTGTCAGTTGCGAGATAGGTGTAAATTTATTAATCTGTAAAACAGTTTGAAACGGTTCAATTTCCAGGTGCGAAATAATTAAGAAACTTTGTTCTAAGAGAGATTTTTTCGGTTTTTAAAAATTAAAGAAAATTCCGAGGTACGCATTAATATTGCTCAATGACGCGCAAATCTGTCAGATTTGTCAAATTACATACAAATCTCAGCCTGAATGCAGCTTTTGGGAGCGTTTATTATTGATGTATACATACCTATCGATTAATTTTTGTTCGAGTTTTAGTTACATTTCAAAGTTCAAGTTTAACAGCTAGATGACTTCACTTCAAAAGAAACTCAAGATATATTCCAAGAGATATCCTCTCGAGCAACTAAAGCTTTAATAAGCTTTTCGCCCACCTGATTCGCTCACGGTTCACGCTGAGAGAAAATATAACGAGCGAACAGTTGATCCCGGAGATACAGCCGGCGACTACTTACGCAGAAATTCCAACAGCGTAGCGCGTGTTTTGACCTCGTGGTGCCTCCGAGACTTCCAAAAGGAAGCAGCCTCAGGGACGCGGTACTCCGCGCTGGAATTTCGAGGAACAGAGCGAAGCGAGAACACGACAGAGAGGGAGAAAGGAGAGGAGAGGAGAGGCCGACGTGACCGGCGCGGTGTGAAAAAAAGAGAAGGAAGGACCAGAAGGAGAGAAGCGCGCGATAGGCGGCATGACGGTGTGGTGATGATGGTGAGGTGGCTGTCGTTTGTTTCCTGGTGTTCTTGCTGCATAGTCGGATGCTCTCTCGAGTGTACTCGCTCCCTCGTAACGAAAGGGCAGCACACCTTGGTTGGCCATTGGCTCTTCCCTCCGTCCTCGTCCTTCCCTTTCATAGGATAAGGCCCCTCTCTCGCTCTCCTTACTCTCGCATCTTCTTCTTCTGCCTCTTCTTGTTCTTGTTCTTCTTCTTCTTTTCTCTCTCTCTCATCGACGAGGTTCTCCGGTGTTCCACATAAATACACAAATACCCTGGCATAGGCCCGAGACCGGCGCGCGTATATACCGGGACCACGGCCGCATTCCACGACACCCGCCCCCTTTCTCCCGCCGTCTCCTCTGCACCTCCGCCTCTCTGCCGCATCTTCTTCGTTCGTCCACTCTACCCTCTTGTATCATCACCGACACTACTGCGCGCGCGGCGGGCAAGGCCCCATCTTCGGGGACTCTTTACCTCTCGCGGGCTTCGAAAGGCCGCCAGCCTCTCCCGCACCATCCCTCTGTCCCACGCGCTTTCGATCGGGCGGGCAACCTCCGTTTCCCTTTCCATCAAGGCTCTCGCCCTTCGTGCACGGCGCCACCGGATGCTTTCGTAAATCGCCCGTCCCTTTCTCACCCGGGACGTCGCTAAGGGTCCCTCTTTCGTTCTTCGTCGCGATCCATATTTCTTTTCCGTTCCATGTTCTGTACTTCTTCTCGACTTCGTTTCTTCTCGTACTTCTCTCTTCCTTCGTTTATGTATTCTTTCTTATCTTTTTGAAATATTTTTGTTTCTCTTCGTTCGATCATGTTCTTCCTTCTCGATGTCCTTATTTCTTCCTTCATTTTTCTTTCGTATCCGCCTGTTTTCGTCGTCTTTCTTCTTCTTCTTCTTCTTTCTTTTCTTTTGTCGGTATCCTGCATATTTATTGTATGTTTTTGCTTTTCTTTGTGTTTCACATCTTTTTTCGCCTTAGTTCACGTTTTTTTTTCGATTACTCGGTTTTCAGCGTGGTTCTTCTATTCCACCAGCATCGCTTTTTCGCTTTGATGTGCGCATATGGTTGTGCGGGCGTGCCTCTACACCCAAGAAGAGTGGGAATATTTTGTTTACCTCGCTCTCTCGGTTCTTTGAATTCTGTGGCCCGCCTTACTTCCTCCCTTCTTCTCTTCTTCGCTTTAAGAAGCGACGAACCTCCTGAGATCTCGAATGGGAGTCCGTTTTCGTTTATTTTTGGTATTCTCTTTTATTTTTCTTTTATTCTTTCATGAGATTAGCGTGCAGGTTAAATCTATTCTAAATTTGGGTATTGTATTTAGGCGGAAACTTTGAATATCGCTGTGTAATTTTGCAATGATAACAGTTTAGAAAATTTTGTTTTTGTTACAAATAAGTCATTTTCACACGCAAAATCTTTTAGAAGAAGTCTATGAAAAACCGCAGAAGGTTCTTTTATCGATACGTTGGAAACTACTGTCTTTCAGCACCGATATGCCACGATTCTCGAAAACGTAAATCAACTGGAATCATAGGTAAAAGTATCTCCGCTTTGCGTTCCTTTTCCACGTAATCTCTGCGTAATCGCGCGGCACAAAGTAGATTCTTTCCCTTTATCGGACTCGGCTGCCAACGCGTTTATCTTCGTTCTCACGCCCGGATTTTAAAAAGAGAGATATTACGTTTCGGCGAACGTTTACTTCTTTCGGGCGCCACGCCGTTATGCGTACGATTCGTGCAACTGCACTCACAACACGCATACACACGCACGTACATGTACATACACACTGTATTTCACGCGCGCGTCTGTAAACATGCAAGTCCACATTTTTGTAAGGGTATATGCAGTTATTCCCAACATCCCGGCATTCTCTTCGGCAACACATCGAAGCAAGAGAAGGATGAAAGAAGGGATCAAAAGGGAGACAAAGTGAGACCCCCCGAAGGAGATATATAGCGCCGGGGAACGAATGAGATCCTTCCGAGAATCGGGCCACCGACACAGTGCCCGAAACGCGTGCGAAGGGTGAGAACTACCCCGGTCGGTTTTCTGGTGCTCGATGACTACGAACGATCGACGCAATCGTTTTTATCTTCTTTTTTTCGCCAGTTATTTTTTTCGCCCTTATTCCCTTCTCTCTCCCCTCCCCCTCTTTTCATCTTCTTTCTCTGTCCTCTCTTTCTTTTTTCTCTTCTTCTTTTCTCTTTCTTTCTATATTGTGTGTATGTCTGTCTCTGCGCGCGAGTAAATTGCCCGTGAGATTCGTCGGGATCGCATTCCAGTGTTAATTCTTTTACACCTCTTCTTATTACCTTTTTATACTTGGAATTATATCGCATGTGCACAACGTGATTTATCCGTTGCAACAATTATCGATGTATTTATGATTCATATGGATAAACGCTATGTAATCTCAAAGATAGCATAATTATATAATTTATTATAGCTGATTTCTGGCGAGATGTAAAATAAATAAATATCAGCGAATAATGACAAAATTTCTTGCGGAGGCAGATAACGTAAGAAAAGTACCAAATTTTGCAGTAATAAAGCTTTATGTGTAATTTTAATTTTATCGCAAATTTTTGTGGCAAACATTTCAACGTCATTCAGTAGTCCAGTGATATCTAGAAAAAAAATGGCGTTTAGTGCCGAAACTGCCGAGTCTATCCCTCTGCATAGTGCAACGAAGAGCGACAAGAATATAAGGGGTGGAGGGCCGCCTGGCGCCACGGCACGCACACACACGCACGCGCATTTCCTATCCTCCTCCCTCTTACTTCTCGAACCCTTCCTTGTTGCACTTTGGTGCCTACGACTCACGTGACCGTCTGCATTCTGTGTTTTCTGTGAATGACTGGGCTCACGGACCAATCCCGTGGAAACAGAGAAAGAGAGAGGATGCGAACGCAACGTCGTTTCAAACATAGGGTACCGCCTCGTTCCTTGGCCCCTTTCGGGACCAAAACCGGGATTGGAATTCCTGATAGCCCTGCGCGGTCTCTCTCGACTCTTTGACAAATATCTTCCTACCATTTTTCTCTTCTTTTCTTTCTGCTTCTTTTCTTTTGCCAAGCTTCTTCCGATCGCTTGCTCCCTCTCGGTTTAGTCCGAATCTTTACCGATCGCTACCCACTGCGAAGATTTTCTGATCTCTTATCAACACATCGGACCCGAAGCATTCCACAACACGCCACCGCACTCCTTCAACACCATCATAAAAGAAATATCTTTTATGAGCAGTAATAGTTATTCCATTTCTGTCAGTAACATTCTTTTGTTAATTTTTTTGTCATATTGTCAGAAACTTTGTTCTTTTATTGTAGTAATATTTATTATTCCTTGCACTTTTTCGTTTCAAATATTTGTTTTATTCATCTTCTTTTATTTACAATATTTTTATTTATTGTATAAAATAGAAATGTTTCTTTATTTGTAAAAATATGTGGAATATAACTAGTAAATTGGGCATACATTACGAAAATCATACCTGATAATATACAATGTTTTATGTTTCTGTTTCCTATTCTAAGAAAGTGTGCGTTTCAGAAAACTTGTTGGTTAGATAATTTTTTTGGTTAGGTTTTTCGAGTTATTGATATCTAGAAAAATGATTAGCTTATTCCAAAGTTTTGATATACAGGCTCTATCTGTTGGAATGCAAAAGATAAAATACATACCGTCTATAATCTCTCATCACCTTCAAACGATAAGAAACGCTCAAGCATCGTTAAGGAACTGTTGATGTCTTCTCGATTCTGTCTTGCCATGATTTCTTCAGAGAATATTATTTATTTTCATTATTATTCATTATATCAGACAAACGATGGTTTTCAATATTCTTCTGCCAATATTAATACAATTGTGTAATAGTTTGTCAATCGTTTAACGATTTGTCGATAACGTTTGTCGATTGTTTAACGCCTGGGAAAATCTGTATAAAGACTTTTGTTAAATGAGGCAATGCAAGATCCAATCTCTGAGTCAATCTTTCGAATAATCTTAAATATTGTGACCATAGACGCGTCGCGCCTACACGAAACGAAGCAGGGTGCCCCGCGTGGGAAAGTGGCGCTTTACTTCTTTCTTACTCTCGATCGACCTAGATGATTCCGAGTTTCTCACGTATTTGTGAACCGTAACGAGCGACGCTGAAATGGTACCAATTCTTCCCTCACACAAAGACGATATCATTCTCTCTTTGCATCTTTTGTACCATTATATTTATTAAATTCTTTTCTCTTTTCCTCCCATTTTGTAATTATATTATATTATGTATAGTTAATTTTAGTGCGTTTTCACTTTCATTGTATATTATTACATTTAGCATTGTTACACACATAGACAATGATTTTACATTACATATTGATTTTTTATAAACTTTCTTTTATATGATTGCGGATTCTCACAAATATTTAAAAAAATTTTTTAAACAGTTACTTTACAATGTGCTAAAAGCTCATGAGAATCAGTTGCCCTCTGCAATGTAACTCCGACATTGGCTTCGACATAATTTTACTCGTAGGAGTATCTTGTATTATATCGTAGGAAGAATTTCATCAACGTTTATGTCGCGCCTCGTGAGAGTGGCGAGCAAAAGATCCGAAACTCGGCGGAGTTGGAGAAGCAAGAGGGGGAAGAAGAGAAGGAGGTACAAGCGAGACGGGCCTTCGAGAGGGGCCCATCAATTCCAGGAACCGTGGGGTAGGTCCTTTCAGGAAAAAAAAATGCGTCCATAAAGCGTGCACCGAAGCCTGGGAAAAGGGAAAAGACGTGGAACGTTTTCCATCTAGCGCGAGAAAAAGAGATGAAAAACGAGGAGTGAGAGAGCGGCAATGTTTGGAAAGGAAGAGAAGAGAAGAGAAGAGAGGAAGGAGAGAGAGAGGAAGGAGGAGAGGTCGGAGAAAGCCGCTGAAATGAAATGCCGCTTGACAATTTATGTTTAAGTTCGCGTTTCTCGGAAACTCATTGTCGATCTTCATATGTATGCGAACGATTCGTCCCGTTTCATCCGCCGCCAGTTCCTAACGAGTCCCGTGAATGGCGATTCGACCATGAAAATATATCGATGCGTGAGAACGATGGGACACGTTGCAGTGAAAAGAGGAAGACTTTGATCGCGAGTTCATTTCATTTTTAATCCGCGTGAGACTTCTCTGCTTAGGGCAGGATACACTCTTTCTGAGATTAGGATATGAAAGTCGGATTGAAGGAAAAAGGTGCAGATCTGCGCTCGAAATATCATCCCGTATGTGCTAAATAGAAATAAATCTACCTTTGCGAGATCTGAGAGAAATTTAATTTTTATGTTTTGTACATCTCGAAAAGCTTCGTGATGATGAGATATGCTTTCTAGATCATGTCGCTCAAGTTTCTGATACCTTTGTCAGGAAACGATTTCAAGCACTTTTTTTTGTTTGGTATACTTCGATCCGTTAAACATGCTGCGCATAAACGCTGGTCCCGAAAACAGTTGCGGTATCTTGTTAGCGCTATACGCGAGCGGTCGTCGTAAAAAAGTGAGAAACTCGAGAGTCTGGTCGTTTCCGATCGAAGGCTCCAACACTCGGCGATTCTCGGAAGGTCTGCTACGAAATCCGAAGGTGCCGCTGCGACCTCGGGTAAATGGAGATTTCGTATGTCTTGACCTTCGTCAAGGGAGGAGCCCGAGATTCGAGGCAAGGAATCGACCACGTAGTGGTTCCTGCTAGGCCGACGATCTTTGGCGGTTCAGTCCGCCAACAAACCACGATATATTTCGAACAAAACAGCTTGACTGACGTTAATTTTTAATTCCAGAAATGAACATCAAAACTTGATAGATTCCATTTCTTAATGCGGCGGGAATAATATATTTCACGTTGCATAAAGTTCCTCATAAAAATGTCGTCGATGAATTGTTTTCGATAAATTCATGGTGCAAGTGCTTTTATATAAAATTTTATTGTTTTCATTCTTATAAATTGGAGTAAGGGAGGTATTGAAGAAATTTGACTGCTCTTGTAGCATGTTAATTATCCACAGGATAAAAATAAGGGTAGAAAAGACGAGAGATCACATCAGGGGTGGAGAAGGGACCGAGAGGAAAAGAGAGCTCGATTCATAGGTGAAGATAAAGGGTATGAGGTGGCGGCATGACTAAAGAGTAGAAGCTATAAGAGGCACTCTTTTCCCTCAACAAGAGCAGAAGCAGAGAGGAAGAAAGAGAAACAGAGCCGGTATCATGCATGGAAAAGCAACAAAAGATTATAAGGAGGAGAAGAATATATACGGCAAGAAGAACGAAAAAAAAATGTAAAAACAGCGAGAGAGACAATAAGACTGTGAGAAGAGGGAGAAGGAGAAAGACGAACGGAACCCTTCAGTATCTCGGCCACGATCGCTGGGCTGCGAGACCTTATTGTGTTGTATCGGCCTAGCAGGCCCCGAAGATGAAGCACAGGACTCTGTCGAATCTACCTCTAGTTATACATCGTGTTATGATATACTCCTAACCACTGATGCCGATAATGATGACTCCGTATTCGCGCTCGCCATCACTTCTTCCCCGTTATTTTCGTGCTAAGCACTCACGGATCCGTTATGTGTCTTGTCGCGAAAGAAGCACGCCGGCTTCAATCTCATATCCAGCAAAATTTTTGACAAAAAAGAAATTCGTGCTTCATTCGTAAAAGTTACGTCATGGCGTATCAAGTACGCCGGATTGTAGCAAGAAAGTATGTACCTTTTGCAAGTTGGATTCATAAAATTGACAAATGAAAGAAGAGAGAAAAAATACAATTTTACTGTTTGCGATTATTCAGTGTTAAATCATTTATATTAGCAAAATGTTCACATTTTATTTTAGTTTATTATAATAGTTCTGCAAAGAAAATTAGATAAAACTGTTCCAAATTGTACATATAATATACGATTCCTGGCTTTTCTGTGATTTGATTTTGAGAAATGAGTCGCGTGGCCATCGTATACAAGCGGATAGCGTTATTCGCAAGAGAGCTATCTATTTACCGAAGCGACATTCTCATCGTTGTATGTGTATGTACATATATATGTATACATCTTTTTGCAATCACGTCCCTCCCGCAAGATGACGATGGTGTACGATCTACGATCTTATAGACCGGCAAGGTAAACGGGTTTCTTTGCTCTCTTAGTGCCGCTCGTCCGCGATAATTGGTGATCGTGCGTTTCTGTATAGACGCATGGTTGAAAGGAGAGAGAAAGAGAGAGCGGGACGCACGTGCGTCGCTGAGATAAAAAAGGAAGAAAAAACTAGAAAGAATGAAATAAGCGACAAGGAGAAGCACCCGAGGGCTTGGTAGGCGACGCCTAGTCTACCTCGAATATCATCAAGTCCGGACATTAGCATATCGAATGAACGACGAAGCTCTCAAAGAATCCCGCGCGAATGTCTCTTGCGGAAAATCCGCAAAGAAACGCTGTTTCGTTTGAGAATATTCACCTAGCGCGAATGGAGTTTTTATTCCACAGGGCGTTTCGCAGGTGCTCCGAGCTCAACATCCTGTATCCCTGTATTCATCTTCCAAGAAGGAAACTATTATTAGCACGAAATTATTTAATAATAGAAAAGCAAAATCTAGCAAAGGAATCAGCAATAAAAAAAAGAATGAAAATTGAAACTTTATATTCCTCTGTTTAACAAAAAACCTAAAAATCATTAAGAATCCTCGTTTAACTTTCACTCTTTAATTGAACATTTATCTCCAAAGAAAAATGATCTCCAAAGTTGTCAAAAAATGATAAATAATGAACGAATTACCCAGAGACACGGCATCTGTTATACCATTTGAACCGTTTGAACGCTTGAAGAGGCAACGAGGATAGAGTTTCCGTTGAAGAATCAGAAAAAGCGCTTTTGTGGAAATCTAGCCAGCGATGCTGACGAACGGGAACGGGGATAAACGATACCGTAGGTCCGGCACTGAGCGCGCGCGGGTCGACGGGTTGGCGCGGACATTCCTCGGCCCACAGGTAGCATTAAAGGAATGCAGATAGGATGAATGAGGTGGTCCATGCCACTGTCGATGGATGCGGAGTAGCGCGCGAAAGAGAGAAGGAACGAGCGTGCGGGCAGGAAAAAGAGAAAGAGAGGGAAAGAAAAAAAAGGTAGAGAAAAGAGTGGCGGACTCGCGTATTGGAGGGACGGAGAGAGAGGTCGGGAGAGCGTGAGAGAGACGGAGAAAGGGAAACCGAGGCGCATTCCACGTTACCACGATAATTAACGGCTATATTCCAGCCTCATCCCACGGGGCGATCCTCGATGGGTACGCGAGAGAAAGAGAGAAGGACGAGCAGCGGAGAGCATTTGAATAAAAGGCGCGAGTACACGAGTTTCCTTTAATCAACGCATTCTTCCGCGGTAGCGTAGAAGAAACTTCGGACGCGCGCGACAACGCGATAAGATTCCACCGCGACGTGTAATCGAGAGCAGACCAATTTATTTTCATTTATTATCGTACCCCTCAATTAACATTCGAGAGGAATCAATTTCGCGTGAACTCGGAGTGGAGTGGAATTGCGGATTTATAAAAATTGCTAATTTAGTAGAATCTCCGCCATTGCATTATGATATTTATATTTGCACACGGTATTATTATAGAGAACAGAAGTGTAAATTTTATTTTATTTTAAATATCATATATAAGTATAC
Organism: Ooceraea biroi; assembly: GCF_003672135.1. NCBI lineage: Eukaryota > Metazoa > Arthropoda > Insecta > Hymenoptera > Formicidae > Ooceraea > Ooceraea biroi. The sequence continues at coordinate 10,388,512 of NC_039506.1, forward strand.
ATATATATTTACAAGATAAATTTGTTGAATATGTTATGCAGTACTGTTAATGCGGTTAATGAGGCACAGCCTAGACGCGAGACGAAGAGTGAAAGTATTTCGATCTCTTTTCGAGACGAAAAGTCTCAAAAAGTATCTTACCATCGTCGAAAGAGAACGTTGAAGTTGCACGTGACCACAAAGAGCAACAGATACGAATGGCGAGGGCTATCGCTCTCTACGTACTGGGTCACCGACTGATAAGCGGCCGTGACACCACACAAAAACTACGATATTATTTACGTAGAAAAATAAAGTGCTGAGCTTTATGCTAACACAATGCTAGATCCCTGCAGGCGGAAGTGTCTTTTTTTTCTGTCACGATAGCGCAAAGAAGAGGAAACGCATTACTTTTGATAATAAATCTGTCACAAATGGCATGTGTCATACTTGAACATAATCTTCTTTGAATGACGAAATTTTCATACAATCTTGATTAATTTAGATTTTGATGCCGTAAATATGCAGAAACAATCTTTAATCTGTAAATAAAACCGCGATAATAAGGTACATTTTCTTGTATTCGTAGCATTAATGTTTAGTTTCATTTCTGAATTTTTAACGCATAAGTAAGATACCATAAATATTGCAGTTGACACCGTAATTTCCCCCTTGTCTTCCCTTTTTCTTCCGTAAGAAAAATACGCACGCGATACTTCATTGCCACGTTCAAAGCTCCTTCCATTGAGTGCGATACATGACGACAGCCAAGGTTTCGCGATAACTGGTACAATCGTGGTATCGCTGTATGCAAATGTATATTACCAGTCTTTGTAGAGTTCTTTTGTAAAATCTTGTTTATTATGTCGACGGATGGATTAATTTCTAGTCAATCTATTTTTCATTAATCTAAAACAAAGTTTCATGTGTTATAGCCCTGCTTAATTTTATTTTAGTATCTATTATTGATAAATAACTAGATTAATAACTAGAAAATTCTAATTTTCCTCATGCACATATTTCGTATCTATTTCAAATATAATATTCTATAGGAATATTTTAATTTTGTAATATAAGTATTTCAATAAAGCAAAACAACTAATTTTATTATGTTAATACTTTTTATTTAATAAGTATCTATAATAATTGTTCAAGTTTAAATTTTATATCCCTCACGTCTCATATCAAGTATTTTGGAGAGTAATTAATAAAAATATTGTCGGTTCTATTTCTCTCTTCATTCCGCTATTCCAATCTTTCAGCATTTTACTCGGTTTTCCCGTTCTCTCGTCTTTGTCTCTCCTTCTCGATAATCAAGAGAACAGGAGCGCCGTATCATTCGATTTCGAAACAATCTGTTTCCATTCATAATCGTAGGCACGACGGAAACGAGCGCATCAACCGTTTTTCGTAGTATGACGACTCGAGCGCTGCTCGATTCATGGGAACATAATCAATGGTCGTTATCATCTTAGATAATACTTCAGAACCGATAAGCAGCAGTATTTTCCACGGTCGAAGGAGAAATACGATATTATTGCCATCGTATCATTGCTGCTACAAGACCGTTTCATAATTCCTCATTGTACTTACAATGCATTTATTTTACAAAATAGTTACAAATTTTTCTTTTCTATTTTTTTACAAGAACTTGAGCAGATTTAAATCGCAGTTTAATTAAACAAGACAATAATAATATGTATGAATTAAAATCTTACTCTTCATCATCGAATCAACTAATTTATTATACGATTTATAGAAGAGTATTCGATGATTCCCGATGAACACTTGGTGTACACATCTGCCTCCTCTCCTCGCCAGTCTCGTGAATCGATCATCCGAAGATGATCAAATTCCGATGCTGCGCGCCGCCGCGATGACAACGATCTAAAAAAGAGAAAAAAGGCGACCACCACCGCGGAACCACCTCGTTGTCGCCGTGGAAATTTTTTCATTAAGCCTTTCCCTTCTACCTGGCGCCTGCGCCTAATCCAAATGGCCCCGCCGCTTGCTGCCGTCAATCCTCTGCTCCTCTTAGCTCCTACTCCCTACCTATTCTTCGACGCGTCTCCTTCACTCTTTGATAGCTGGCCTCTCGCTTGCTCTCCTCGTTTCTACGTCTATGAATGGAATTCTTTCGTGAACAGTGCTCACGCACACTGGTGCACGCTGCGCGCAGCTTCAGTACACATCGCTCACAGATAAGGAAAGAGGGAGGGAGAGGGAGAGGGAGAGGGAGAAGTAGAACAGTTATGTGGCTCTTGTATACCTCGTATACGTACATTTCACACCGGGCACACCACCTTCACGAGCGCGCATTCCAAGCTATTCCCATGAGGAAATTCAAGACGAGTCGCCGCTCTGATAGCTCCACTCGGTCGTGTCGTCGAAGAGTAAACTCCGGACGCGAGCGGGCGGACAACGGGCGCGGCGGGGAACTCGCTTTCGGAGTTCTCGAACCTCGACAAGTTGATTCAAGAAACTCTCTTCGTGAGTGGTCCCGTTTAAGATTGCTTGCCGCTAGCTGTGAAAAAAAGAATTTTTTTCTCCTTTCTTATACACGCATACACATACATATACGCAACTTTGGGAGAATTTTCGGAATTTTTGTAAAAGGTGAACATAAAAATCCCCACGTCTAGCTCGGGGCTGCACGTGACGGGTCTGTGAAGTTTCTTTTTTTTGTGTTTCCTTTCTTCTTGAAAATTCTTGATGAGGAAATCAAAACTCCTCTATTTGGAATATTGGAGTTACTTGAAAATGTAGGTCATATGATGCAATAATGATCTCCTTCTGGAGGATCATGATTATAATTTTGTGAAGAATGGATTTAAAGACTTGTATTTGTTTAAAAAATATTACGAAATAAATATATGTGTGAAAATACATTTTGATAAAACAATTTTTTGAAAAACGGAAAGTGGAAAATATTGCGTAAATGACATTTTATAAATCTTGTTTCAAATATTTTTTTAATAAAATGTCGCGATTATTGTCATGCTTCTTTTTATCTTGGTGTTACAAAGTATATCTGGCTACATATTTAATACGTTTTTTGTAACGAGGGAATTCGACAGAACGTACGTATCCGATTGTAATTAAATAAATACAGACGCTTTGAGTATATTAAAGAGGATTTAATTGAAATATATTTTTCATAACTATATTTCATACTTTTATGTCGCGTCATACTATTATATTTCTATGAAACTTTATCGAGGAAACGTGGTCGTCTTTTTATAAGGTCGCGCGTTTATCATCACTGGACCACTTCCATGTCCGGCACGTTTAATCGACCTCTTCCGCAAAATTCTGATTGTCAAGCTAACACGGAGACTATCAACATGCTTAAGCTGTATACGTCATAGTCATTCATGATTTTTCCTAACCATTCATATGCAATGTGTGCTATTTCCGACTTAGTCATCGACTTCCAACTATTCGCGGAAGTATTTCAAGATAAACTTTTTTATCGCGGGATTTCAATTATAAGTGAGAAAATTATAAATTATAATTATTATGGCAAAAGTAATAAAGGGTAGCAATTCTGAGAATGATACTTTCGCCAATGTGTCTTCTCGCAATTTCGCCATAAATTTTGCAAAATTGTATCTCATTTTCTCTCTCGTGCGCGATGTTAACCCCATCGGAGGAATAATTAACTGAATGCTTGCGTGTCTCGTTGTATCAAGCGGGTTACGTGCAATTATTATTAAAAGACACTGATTACAATAGCCTTTATTTGATAGTCAACATTTTTGCATCGGATCTTGTCGGACGCGCAAGCGTGATAATTAACACGGTGACGTGTAACCGGTAAAAATCAATTCTGAGAAAGAAACGGAAGTCCGAACGCGAGGAGGAACGTTAAAACGAGGGTTTGCATTTTATGAGCTACGTAAACGCCGCGAAATTGCGCAGTTCCACCCACGCGACACGGTCGTTCACCCGCAACGTATGATTTTCTTATAGCTTCCGCGCGCGTCGTTAGGGATAATTTCGACTTCCAGCAACTATGGCTTTCGGCAGCGTAACGTTTCTTTCAATGCGCTCGTTTCGTTACACGGTCGGCACGCTATTTGTCTTTTGCATGCGCGATACATGCACTACAAGATACATCGAGAAAGGGATATATGCCCGAGCATATTGATCTTCGTTCTTCGATTATCCTTTGGCAATAGCCCGAGTTGTTTCGTATAAATGCCATGATCGGTAGTTTCTGCAGGAAAAATGCGCGATTAAAGCGAACGAATATGCAAATCTTCCGAGACTGATGTGCATATAAAAGAAAATATGCTGCAATGAATTGCATTCGATAACAATTTAAGTATAATGTTAAAAGATCGATTGAAAAAAGAGTTTGTATGTCGTCCCGTAAATATGACACGCCAATAAATATTTAAAACGATGTTTTCCAATATTAAATTGACATCAATATTAGTTGGTAATGTTCGCGATTTATATAGTTTGTATTATATACTACATTGATTTTTACATCTAACTATGAAACAAAGTAGTAAGGCAAGAAAAGACTTAATAAAAAATATCTGCATGCACGCACGTACATAAGTACATACGCGCATAAACGGTGCTTAAGAATTGCTAATGCTTTTCCGCTTTCCGCAACTCAGCGCGAAGAGGAACATTGTGGAGCGAGATCGTATAGAGTAAGAAATGTTTTTGCGATAATATTCTGTATAGAACGCGGTGGGTTCGGTGTGAAGGGTGAGTGGGGTTCTATAGGAACTATGATAGGAAGGGAAGCAATTATTGGGATGATGGATGGCCCCAGGGCGCTGCTGTAATGCTTCTCTAGCCAAAGATCTGCCCCTCTCACCACCACCTCTTTCTCGTTCTTCTCTCGCAACAGTCCTCGCCCTCCGCGTCTCTGCACTTGATTCACCACCCCGCTTTCTCTTTCACGAGAGAGAGCCTGTAACAAGAGATTTCGAGAAATTGACAGGGCTGTGCGAAAATGCTATTAGGAAGAGATAACTCATCGCGTGTAAATATATAGTACGTTTGATAAATTTATTTAAGCGAGCTATGAATTCTTGATGTATTTTCGATTATTGCATTAGGTGGACTAAAAGTTGATGTAATTTTGATAGATTCAGTATTTTCAATAATTATTTTTCTCCGTGCTGTCAAGATGTTAGAGAAGTGTTCTTTGTATAATTTTTAAGATGTTTCCTTAAATTACAATGTTTTATTTCGAATTTATTAGTTTAAATTTAATTGGATAAATTAAATTAATAACATTCGCGGATAATAAGGATAATAAGTAGCTTTGCATGAAACTGTGAAGGGACAACGAGCGCATTCGATTCGGTCTACAGTCTTTACATGTTTCTGCGGCGCATTTACGTCAACGTGCGGCTCGTCATTGGATACACTTGTAATATACCGTAAAAGCCGGTTTCGTTCCTACCAACTATGCCTAGATTTGCCCGTTAATTTGATTTACCTTGCGATGAAGGGTCATAGGATAAAATCGTGTGGTAAGAGACCCCCGTCTTGACTAGAGTGCCGAGAGTTCGCGAATGTATACTTCCCTATGCAGTGTACATCGCGTATTTATGCGTACAAACGGATGTATTATTTGAAAAGCCGAATGATTTCTATGGCATAGTGATCCAATATATAAGAAATGAGATGAGATATTTATATAGTTATCTTAAATATTTATTATATTAAAGGTATAATAATACGAGCATAAAACAAAATAGCAATAATTACAACTCACATGATACAGAAACATGATATAAAGCAGGTTTCTAAAACTTCTGATTTTAAATACATACTTTTTTAATAAAGAATTTGAAAAAGTAAGGTTTTTTTAAATAAATAATTACCTGATTTTTCTTTTTGCTAAAGAATATTAGATTTTGGTGATATTTAAAAAAATGAGAAGGTAAATTGAATAATCAGAAATTCAAAAAGTTCCATTTAATTGTATTGTATCCGTAGCGTTCTGCGAAAATAATTTCACTGAATTCAACCTGGGGAGAGATATCGATCGATCGCTAAGATGGAGTTGATCTCTAAGAGACACGAGATTCTTAAGTACACAAAGGACTTAAGCGATCGTCTCGAGTTTTATTCCCCTCACGATCCACTCGCTGATCTTTTTTCGTCAGAGTACGTAGAACGGGTAACTAAAGAAACCGTATATGGATTCTCGAAGCTATATTCTTCTTCTTAACCCTTTCCATTTTTATCAGTCTTCCGCCTTCGCTCGTTCTACAACGTTCGAACAACGCTGCAACCTTCAGTTGCAACTCGCGGATACTTGGCTTGCAATTTTCGATCACTGTTATTTTTACAATTCCGTTTACTTCTTGACAGTTGCCGACTTGTGACGTTCATCTTGGAACTGAAGCAAGTTTCCCCACGACCTCTTTTTATTAGTACTTGGAATTGGACTTGCTAAAAATTGCTCATGAAATTCTGTTCGAATGAATGCAACGATTTCGCGAATCGATGTTATCCGTTTATTTACTCGTGACCGTTAGTGGCCTTTGCAATGTTTAATTTATGACGTAAAAACATTGCATGCGCCGTATCAGCACAAAGGCGACCTCCTTGCAAATAAAGTCCCGCTCTCGTCCATCTCAATTCTGTTTAATCACGTATTGCGCAGCTGAATTACTCGATATCGAAGCACAGCGCAAAAGCGCAGTGGCGTTACCACGTGACATTGATCGACGCGATTTCTACTGTTATTTATCTTTGTTCTTAAAAGTCAAGAATTTGTTCAGATACCTTGTAAATCAATACAGAACTCCCGCCAGCAATCCTGCTTCACTAATCACATGGCGATTTTTCAAGATTAACAACTTAACGTTAACTTTACTATATTGTTATATTCTCTTCCTATTATTCTTGAACTGTTGATTAATCACGTGATTAATGAATGAATTTAATTCTTTGAATTTTATCCTCTACATCCCAAATACGAAGAAATTTATCATTTAAAAAAAGCTTTGATATAATGAAATTTATCTAAAGATCATTTGTCGTTTATGCATCCAAATTTTAATCCACCGATCCTATATTGATTTTAATTATTAGCAAAGATTACTCTTCTTTTCATTTAAACAATGACACCGCGGGATACAAATGAGCCTTGCATCGATCTTTGCTTTTAACGACGGTAAAAGGACAGAATTGGCAGAGAAAAATATGACAGAAAAGATGTAGGTAAAGGGACGACTGTCGACTCTGAAGCGATATGAGAAAGTGACGGCGCTAAATTCTCGAGCAAACACACCGATACCGATTGCATCGTATACATCGGTGCATGACGGTGTTGGCGCCACTCGTAGTTGCCCTTCTCACTGCAATCGATGCGCTGCTCAGTAGATCAATAACGCGAATAAACAAAATGTCTCATCGATTACAGAATTTAATCAACTCGTACTTTCTGAATAGCATGATAACTATATATATTATTTACTTTAAATTGAACAAATTATGTTAATAGATAGATAGATAATAAATAGGTAATAATTAGACAAAACATTCCGCAAATAAAGTTTTTATTATCAACGATATGGAGATGCATTTTTACTTTAAAGAACGCCACATCGTTCCCGAATTGTAAAGAAGCATTACGGTATAAAACGCTAAATCATTTGGTGAGCAGTTATCTCGAAATGATTTAATGCGGATTTACGTAGAAAGGAGTTCACGATACTCGTTGTTACGCGTGATACGCTAATCGCAATCGTTTTCTTGTATCCGCTTCGGTGATGAACGGGCGTCGATGGCAGATCGAGCGTACTACGCCGTTTGATGCAAACGTGTATAAAACGAGGCAGAACTAGGTATTCGACCTAGTAATGAACACACCGCGGCACGAAGACGATTGAAAATGTATAGTGCGCGCAGGAACGTAATGGGTAGAAATAGAAATGCCAATGCGATTATTGCCATCCTCACAGCGATGGCGGGTGAAACGGCAGCGATTGCTCAACGCAACATTGAGCAATTGTAGGAGGCAAGAGAGTGCCGTCAGTTAAGTTTGCACAACAACCTGTGAAGTTGTATGCACGTCGGTTTCTAGGCGAATACGCAAGGACGTATATGGCAGTTATCAATTCTTCCTTAATAGGAGTATCTCGCACCATTCACAAACGTAATCGCGTTGATCTTTCAAATATCGATAATGTGAATTGCTGTTTACGAACGGAGATATTCTTTGATCATAATAGTCGTTTTATAGAAAATTTTTACTTGAGAAAAATATATGTAATGATATTTGTGTCGTGATAAAAATAAACATGCATTATTTACCGCTCATTTTAACAAATCAATGTCGAAAGATCGAAAATCGCTTCGATAAATTTATTATACGATAAATTTATTGCGAGATCCCAACAAGTATCGGTATAAACGTCACGTCTGAGGAAATGGACCAACATTAGTCAATGAAAAAGGAACAGATTAAAAAAGGCAGAATTTCGATTTTGTATTTAGTCTATCTCATACAGTGATCACAGTGACCACAGTGGATGATACTTTAAGGTGCTACGTTTGTTTCATGCTCAATTATCATATTGAGTCCGAAGATCAGTTTGTCCTATCTCTATGTAACCTCTCGTCTGTGACATCTGCTTCGTTCTTCTTTCCGGGCAAGAAACTATCCCTTTTTCTCTCTCTGCTCTTCTGCCCTTTCTTCTTCGTTCATTTTCGTTCGGTATTTTGTTTTTCAGGTTCTTCATCATCCCTTCTTTTCCCATTTCATAGTCGACTTTTCGTTCCTTTTCTTTATTTCCTTTTGCCTCTTCCTCTTTTCTCTCCTCTCTCTCTCTCTCTATCTCTCTCATTCTCCTTCTCTCTCATCTTTTTGGTCTCGCTCATCTCTTCTGCCTATTGTCGACCGCCTGTCAGCATAATGCATCTTAAACGGCGGCGCCTCAAAGATCGACGCCTTGGTCTCTCTGGTCTCTTCTGGAATTCTTCAATATAAATTAGATTCTTGAATGGGGAGATTGTAGATGGGTGGTATGACCGCAACTGGGCGGTGAGAAACGCGTTAAAGCATACCTTCGACCGCGCGGCTGAGGAGAATTCACGTATGTATTTATTTATTTATGCAATCGAATATTGGAATATATCTTTTCCGGCATCTTTCAACTTCGGCGCCCTTCTGTCGACGAGCTTTCTTATCATTTCCCACTTGCGATCGTGTCTAACGCGAGATCTTTGATATCCATCAGAATACTTTGCTCTGCGTAAATTAGAAAATATTATTTTAATATTATTTAATATTATACTAAATAAATTATGTGGTATAAGAGGAGAAATATTTCTCAACAATTAAGATTAATGCGTGTAATTATTCTTTTACTGTTTATATTATCGGGAATTATTTGTATTATAATTTACGTGTCGATTTACATAATATTACAAGCTTCGTTGTAACTACTTGATAATTTAACTGTGCTATATCTTCATTTATGATTAATAGCTTACCTGTATATTTATAACCATACATACCTCCGTATTATATTCAATGTTAGAACGTCAGAGAATACAAAACAACAAACGATAATATATCATCATCATATTACTATTACTGTTCACATTTTCCATTAATTTTTTATCTATAACCGGTAACAATTAACGCATATTGAGATACTTAATTAGACAACACTTTTGCGTTTGATATCATAATGATTCCTTGTAATGGGAACAATTTATGGTGTCTTGATGGAAGTAGAAGCGGTAAACCTAAGTAAAACGACAGAACAATAAAAACCAACAGTGATGTTCAAGTAACGGTGAAAAAGACGGAACGTTAAATTAAAAGTCGAGGTAGACTCACGCGAAAGAAAGAGAAATGGCGTCGTACGCGTCACGCTTAGGCACAGAATGAGAGAGACCGAGCGAGCGAGCGGAGGAAAGAACGAGCGAGCTGAAAGAGGTACCGGGGGAAAGAAGGGAGAAAAGAGAGTACTTGCGGCGAGTAGAGAAGCCCACACGAGTCTGGCCGGATACTCGCACTTCCGGTCCTACACACATGGGCCTCTGGCCGGGGCGTTCTCCTTTGCTTCGCGCGAGAGCGAGATTAGCAGCGTGTGCGTGCCTGTATACGCGGTGTGCGCGTGTTGGACTCTTGTGCCACTTGTACGCGCATGGACACACACCGCGAGGGACAATACCCTGCTCGTCACACTGCGACTTGTATTCTTCTTCAGGCGGTGGCGACGACGACGAAGACGTCGGTATTGGTACAATGACGTCACACTGTCGGCACCCTACGCATACCCACACGAGCCGCGCACACCGTCACGCGAGTCGTTTGTTCTCCGCTCTTGTACTCTCGTGAGAGAGACCCAGGGTTATATTTTCAATAACATTTCAGGCGAAATTGTTTCATTACGTGAGGTACATCTATTATTGAAGCCGCATTGATCCTCCAATGGCCATACGTAACGCAATATTGTGTTCCTTGGCATTTTTTCAAATCTTGTATACGAGATATTTTTATAAGACACTGTATTCTAGCAGTTTTTTAATTATCTAAATTATTTAAGTTTTTAATTATTTAAATTATCTACTTATAGATAAAAACAATTTTTTACAATTTTGCATTCTGCTTTCGTTGCTGTTTTAAGTACCTAGTATATTTTAAATGCAAAGTTAACTGCTCTTTGTTATCTTAATGAATGATTCAATCATTTATGAATATTGATTAACTATTTATTTGTTGTCTAATAGCATACTTTAAGATTTCTCCAAAATGTGTCTTGCAAAAATACATCACTGATGTTACCTCGCACTTTCTTCTTCGTTTTTAAACTTTTATTTCCTATTCTGCTTTTATTGTAACGTAGAGAAGATAGAATGTCAAAGATCTATTTTAGACAAAGGGACAAATTAACGACGTGAATTTCCGCTTGGGATTGGGAGTCGTGCTGGTCTTCCGATGAGACAGATTTAGACCTACGGCGGAAAAAAAAGTGAATGCGCAGAGGTTTACGCGATCTGTTTACGGGGAACACGGCTCTGAATAGTAAAAGTTCACGCCGTACGCGCGCGGATGTCTCGAATAGGAGGAAGGAGCGGCGGGGCGCACCAGCAATTCGAGAATCGGCGACGACTTCCGGTGGTTCCGTTGACCTCGCGGCAAAAGTTCGTCGGTACCGACTTGTACGATGTAAAAAGAGGGAACGTGTGTATCCGCGGAGGGACGATTCACCATCCCTCTCCGCGAGGAAGCGTCTTGTGATCTTATGAACCGAAAGCGGAAAACTAAATACGCTTTGCGATGAAACATTATCTTAATTCAACTATACGTGAATTGAATTTATAACGATAAAATTTTAGATCATTATTTGTTTTATCTTTTTTAAATTATTTTTAACTAGGACACTATTGTTTGTAATCCTAATAAGTATGGTATGCAAGCAATAGTGATTGAAAATAAAGGTAGGATGTTTACGCATGCATACACTTAATTTCCATGAAAACGTACATTCCGAATACGAATCTTACGTAGGAACGCAATCGAGCGACTGATCTCACACTAATATACATCTCATTGTAATGAGAAGCAAAGTGCATTAATATGCGGTGGAATCTTGCAAGAATATAAACAGATTTGTTATATCTACTACAATTTTTTCTTTCTCACTGGCGTGAATAACATTTATTTTATTATAGTATCTTATTATTCTAAAAAGAAACAACTTTAAGAAAAACTAAGGAAGGGAAAAAAGGGCATAAAATCCTCGCGTATGGAACAATGAGGGGTGAGTGAGTGCTACGAACCAGGAAGGGTGGCAACGTCAAGGAAAAGTGACGACGGAAGCGGCGCACGCGCACGCTATATGTCCGGCACTTTATGAATGCACGTGGTGGCCGCGTGTGCGTGCGTGCGTATGTGTGCATGTCGTACTACGTACGTACGGTGGCCGCCGGGGCGGTACATTCATGCGGAGCCGACGAGCGCGCGTATTTGTCGCGTAGTGCGCGTAGTAAAGTACCCATAAGCCAGCGAGGCGTGCGTGCGCGATAAATGGAGGGCGCGATGAATGTACTTAGAATATCGTTGCTCCACAGAAATCGTTAAAACGAGCCGTCTTGCGCCTGCGGGCACGGTCTCCGCATTTGCTACGCGATATTCACGGCGCGGAAAGGCACGCGAGATCGATACATCAAGATTTCATTTCTATCGCCACTCTGCAGTCCAACGTAACTTGCGCTTAATTGAGCATTGTGTCACACAAACGATTTGTCATACTTTATTGATTTTCTTGATTACCTCCAGAAAAGACACGGAATTGAATCTATTTTCTAAATTCTTGAATATTATATATTACGAAATTATATATGATTCTTTTGATGTTTTTAATATGTCTACAATTTTTAGAAATTTTTTAAATTATAAATGGATTTTTTATGACACTTATTATATTATTTTTATATAATACTTGCAATGTTTGGAATATAATATCCGTTTGCTACAGTGTATCGTATAACGCGCAGATTATGTTGGCATACATTTGTACATGTGTGAGTTTCACGGATCAGTATATTACATATTTTACTATTGAAAATGATAATTTTATTAACATTTATAATATTTCTTCTATATTTATCAAATTTTCTTCGTAACACATATTGTGTCTCATGTTCCGAACGATATTAGTCGCCGTGATATCTACTGACATAAAGCGGTCGAACGCCTTCTGCGCATGCACCTCGTGCAATAATAATTACGCTCATTGACATTTTTTCCGGTTCATTCATCAGGCTTGACCCAACGAACCAGAAGGCGGGTGTGTCGCTTGCCACACCTCGTGGTATCTCTCACGTGCTGTGCGCGACGTTTAGACACGGAAGTATGGATTCTTTTTACGATAGAACCTATACACATATTCTTGATATTTGATAGCACACGAAAATAGCACCGCATTTAGAAACTTTAATTAAGGAGTTTTATTTGGACGTTCTTAAAAAACGGAAATTGATTTAAAAATCAGAGAAACGGAAAAGTTAATAAAGGAAACAAAATGAAAACGAGATTTGTTATACATGTACTGTGTGAGTATAAAAATCTAATGTAAATGATTATATTTTATTTACAAATTTATAATAATAGATATATTAATTAAATCAATTTTTATTATTTTATTTGATTATAATTTCTTGAGAATCAGTGATTCTTTTATGGGACATTTGCTGTTGGTATTTGTCACATTCAGCGTGCAGCAGCATTGTTCGAGGAGTACAAGTTCACGTCGGGATACTTGATCAAATATTCATACATTGGTTGTACGGTTGCTTCCTCTTCATTTCTTGCGTCTGATTATACATCGTGTTTGTAACTGACCCTCCATCGCGCTGAAGTCACTTCACTTCACTTCAACTCACAAATTCAGTACGACACGCACGCGTGTCCGAGAATTTGCGTAACCATGCAAGGAAACACCCTTTCGTTCATAACGCTTGCTAGTCAGAAGATGCAACGGATATAGACTATCGTTCTTTTATCAAGGAATATTATTCAAGTTAATGTAATGTAGTTTTATACAGCTTTTGAGCTTTTATTGATTTATTTCTAATTGTGGAAGATAAAGTAATTTGAGTGCAAAGTGCTTTTCTGAAAAAACTAAAATATTTTGAACACAGCTAAATCCATTAAAGTAGATTCGCGTAATCACTTTCGGAATCACATTTGAACAATAAATTGACCTATTTGTTTTCTTTTTTACATCTTTGCAATTTTGTATTTAATAATACCTTCTCCACTACACACATCAATTTAATGTTCAAGTTAAACAAATTGCATTGCCAATCGTAGGAATTGCATAACGTTTTATCGTGAACATAAATCTTTATTCGCTATTCTGTTCTAACAGCGTAAATGTACCTATAGGAACGCATCTCTTTCGCGTACCGTGCGTAGAATAATTACGCTCACGCAACGCGGCTCATTGACTCCTTTTTTTTCACCCTACTTCTCGCCTACTACTCGTCGCGGTCCATTCACCGGTCCTACCGACCGAATAACGCGCCATCTCGAGTATCTATTTGCGCATTCCGTACGTTTTGTGCTGACAGTGTATGCGCGGCAGGAGACACGATTCTGTCGAGAGAAACAACACTGTAGAACGGAGCGCGGCGATCCAAAGGAGAGGAAGAAGGACCGTTTCTTTCTGTGTGTGTCTCTCTCTCTCTCTCTCTTTCTCTCTCTCTCTCTTTCTCTCTCTCTTGTTAGTACGTACATACGTGTACGTACGAAGAACGTCGCGCGGAGAGGGACGAGATGTGAGGAGAGAATTTCCTGTTGTGAACGCGTCTTCAGGATGCATCTGTCCCAGCTTCTCTTAAGTCTAAGTCATGCATGCGAGCGTGCTAGTGCCCATTAAGACGCCACGGATAAAAGTTACAGCTCTCTTTGCGTAATTGAGAAGGCGCTCCAAAAAGAGCATGTCATTAGCAACGGCGTTTCAAGAAAAATGAAGCTTGAACATTTAATGTTTTAGAAAGACTACATAATGTGGTTAATCAATTAAGAATCAATTAAGAAAGGTTATATAATATCTGTGGAAGAGGGTGTATGTGCGCACAGGAAGACATTAAATTTAAACTTCTATGAGAACAAAAAATTTAAAAAAATGGAATGATATAGAGGCTTTTTTGTCATAATTTTGTTTCATTTTATTATAAAAAGATGATATAAATAATGTATATTATACATTTAACAACTTGCAGAGTAACAAATTTGAAGAATAGTATAAGTTTATTGATTACCTTGTTGAACTTGATTGTATCTGATCTTATCAATGACATATTAACATAAAACAATACAAAGACTTGTCTCAATAGTTACGGCTTCCACCGTATTGAAGAAAATGTGCGAGAAATGCATTTGAATGCATCCTCGGTGTACCGTTTAAGGGTTAATAATCCGGCTCGACTTTCGCGTGCGCGTGTATGTGTATCCCGCCGATGATACAGACAAGAATTAGATAGCTTATCGTCTGACGTCCAAGTGCGCATATCAAGTACAAGGTACGACTGTCTTCATCGCGTTCCCGTTGTCTCATTCCCTACCACGGCACGATCCTCCTTGCTCTCGCGGTGGGCTCTCTTGTGCGTGTACGTGTGTGTGTGTGTGTGTGTGTGTGTGTGTGCGCGCGTGCGTGCGCGCGCGCGCGCGCGCTTTACGGTCGTTCGCACGGGCACGAGCGATGGAATGCACCAGCGTTGCAGCACATGCGTATTCGCATACACACACACACACACGTACTTGCTCTTATCCTAGACTGCTATCGTGGAACCGTTAATGAATCTTGCAGTTTTTCTTTAAACCACCTGTCGGTGTCGATCATTTTTGATAATGACGAAAGAAGGGGAAAGGTGATGACGGAATGATGGAATGACGGAAGACGGACTGAGCGAAATGAAAAAAGGAAGAGATTATATCCGCTTCCTCGGATTGTCCTCGGTGGAGAAGACGGCTCGTGGCTGGCATGACGTATGTCGGGAATACAAATCACGTGTCATTTTTTTTGGTATTTTGTTCTCTTCTTTCGTTTATCATTCGCAGAATTTTCGAACTTGCTACAGCGATAGTTTTCTTTAAAGATCAAACGTACTTTGAGAAAACTATTAATTATAAAGTTTTATGTCCTATACTGGAATCTTTTTATTTTCTATATTGGAAACTTTTTATTTTCTATACTGGAATCTACTCAAGTGGAATAAAAAATGTTATTCTTGTTCATACTCTTTATTACTGGTTAAAGATTTTAATTTTCGTTCTTTAAAATTAATTTATCCATTTCGTACAATTTCGCTCGTTTCCTTTCTAGATAATAGTTTCTTGTTTGTTTACATTTCACCGCGACACCTGTTACTCTCATATACTCTATAGAATTTATCGGCATACCTGTAGATATCCGTTAAATCCATCGGAATCTTGCTTGTTCTGTTCGTTTTTCGCATAAGCTTCACATATTTTCTTTCGATTCTCTCGTTGCGTTACCAGCGGAAGAGGGAAAGAGAAAGAAGTATCGATGCCAGCAGGCCCAAAGCGCACCGATACCGGCGGTCTTGAGAAAGAAAGAAAGGACGAACGAACGAGAGAAAGAGAAGGATCAAGAGAAGGAAAGAGAGAACCAGCCACCATCAGGCCGGTACGCGGTTGCAGCTCTGTTTGGCGGCAGTTCGCTTCTGAGAACTAACGGGTCTGCCTCTTTCCCCTGCGGTCCCTTCTCCCCACCACTCGCGGCAACGCATACTCTCCCTCTTTTACGTCCGCCCTCTCCCATTCCTCCATACGTGCATCGGGCCTGCGTTGGCGCTGCCTGCCTGCTAGCTTGCTCGCCTGCTTGCTTGCCTGTCTGCCTGCTTGTTGGCCTGCTTGCACGCGAGCAAACGAGCGAGCGGCGCGCTGCTTCGGCGCGGCGCGTCGCGCTCGCGCGCAGTAGCGAGCGCGTATCTCGCGTTTGCGCATTGGCGCGAGTGTGACGCGCCAGCGATTATTCTCAGTGTGGCACGGGCCGCCGTGCGAATTAGTTGTGTTGTCGTTGTCGTTGTCGCTCGGCGTTGAAAATGTTAATAAAACGCGCGTCGTTTCTCGTTACACGTTTGTGATAGTTTCCTTCGACTTTTGTTGCACGGAGACTCGTTGTTTACTGCACAGTGCGATGAGCAACAACGTGACGCCGAACTGTTGTTTATTCGCTAGTAGCACAGTGGAATTGCAAACGCTACCACCGGCATGCGATAAAGGAACACCGGAGATGATCGCTCGGCGAGGAAGAGTTGTACGCCGTTGGTGCAACGCAGAAATGTGGAAAGCACGTGTAAATTCCGCGAAATACCGCGGCGAGATCATGCCACGTGAGGCGGCGCATTTCGAGAGAACGTCGCGGCTGAGGAAACGCGCGACGCGTGAAACGGGAGCGCGACGGTACGGTGGAAAGACGCAACGTGGAAAGCTCTCACGGAAGTCCGTTTCTCAGGCCCACTCTCCCACGTAGATTATCAGCCGAGTGCTAACGATCGGATATCGTGACGCGCGGGCGCCATGCGGGTGACGAAACGACGCGCGAACGTCCGTCCGTCCGTTTGTTCATTCGTTCGCGCATATGCTCCGATTGGCGCCCACGAAACACCCCGAGAGCGGTGCGCGTTCGCATAACGGACCGCACCGTCTGTGTGGCCCATCGTCCGTTTCTAATCTCGAAAAACGGAAGAAATCCAGAATGGAAATTCGGGGTGGATTCTCGAGCAGAAAAAAGCATGCGTGAAGAAGAGTGGTTTTCGGCCGATAACCGTGATCCGTTTCTTCTGCCATTGAAGATACTAATGACCCTCGTAGTGCGGTCACGCTACACTACGATGCGCCATAGTGCGCCGTTGAGACTTCCGGCCCGCCACAGGAAGCGAGACACACGTGTTCGGGCGTGTGTGTTCCCATAATACGATCTCTGTCCTCTTCCCCCCGCCGTTCCCCTTTCCTCCCTTCACGCCCGTTTCTGTTGTACAGTGCGCTTCATGTTCGACGAATCTCTCGGAGGAAAAAGAACTCGGGCGCTCTCGGAATATTTGTGATATGCGCGCGTATTTCTCGTTCGTTCATTTGTTGTTCCTTCCATTTCCTTCGCTCGTTCGTCGAAACTAGCATGAAGAAAAGTGAAACGGATCCACGGAACGAGGAAAAAATCACTAATGCTAGTGCGATAACATCGGGACGAGTATGTATATAACGATTCTCATTATCCTCGCACACAACGTTAACGGTTTTCCTAAACACATTTATGTATCTATCGTTAGTAATCTCTCTCTAGATTCTTTGCATTCGTATCATACAATCAACACAAGATTGCTGTTCTTTTTAGTAAACGTATGAAGAAAGGAAGAGAGAGGGAATACGATTGATCCAAAAGTTTTGCCCAAAACTTAATAAATGATAGAAGAGTTCATTACAGAAATTGTCTCAGAGTACGAAAATGTAAATTTCCAAGTAAAATTTAAAGAATTGAGATCCACGAGAATTATTGCATACATTTTTTATTCCAAACTTTAAATTTTCAACATTAAATTTTCAATTAAGAATCTCCTTGTACCATCTTTAATATATTTCATGTATCAAAGAAAAATTCATATTATATTCCAAGTCCTTTAGATATTATAATAAATCATGTTTTTGTTTTCGGTACAAGTTATCTCATGAATAGATATTTTTCTACGAGAAGAATTTAATTTTTATTGTCGATTTAATTGTTGAAAACTGTTTCTGCATGATTGTATTATAAACTTGAATCTCCGGCTATTACACTTTTATTTCTCGCAACTAGAAATATTTTCGTCTTTACTGTCGGTTTGCATTCCGTTTAATTGATCGAAATAAACTTTTTCTGTGTGGCCCCATCTATGTTATGAATGAGTTTTCGACGTTACATTCATATTTCCCGATGCGACCGTACGCCCGCCATGCAGGGGTGCTCAACTATGTTGTTGTCCTTATCCGAGCTTTACTTCGTCGATCGTAAACAATTACCAAGAGCCCATTTTATTGAAATGTGCAAATGTAATATTATATTAACGCTGATATTTAATAAAATTTGCTCAATATTATAAAAATATTTGACAGTTTGGTTTCTCCCGATAAAGAGCTCACGAAATGAAGCTTTATCTATTGTTATATTTATGTTGTACGTCAACGTCAACAAATATCAGCGTAAAAAAGAAAAAGACTAAAGTTAAAATGAAGATAGATAAATGTCAAATAACGCACACCAGTATACAAAATGTTTATAACGAATACGTTCCAAAGTTGATAGTAACAGGCATTTACAAGTGTAGTAAATGTCGAGAGGATAATCGTTTAAATTTTAGTAGAGATACACAGGGATATTACAGTGACATAAACATTTTAGAATGTCAGGGAGATGCTTAGACACATAAATATATTATATTATCTTTAGCATATTATTAGCATATATATATATATATATATATATATCAGATTTATAAATGAGAATCTGCGAGTCTCATGATGCACGCTCATGAGTATATACGCGGCGACTCAGCAGTGTTTCTCTTATCACGCTCATCGCATTCCTGAATATCATTACCGTGCACTTTTTCGTGTTCACTCCGCGTAAATACTCTGCTTTATCTACCTTTGCGCGAAACGTATATTTCTATATCGAAATCACATACTTTCGATGAATCCATATCGATCGCGCGATGCCGCACGGATACAGAAAAATTATTTATTTCAGGGAAATGACCGCAAAAGATTTTTCCAGCGATAGCATTAGAAATCGATATATTACGCCGATAACTTCGATCTTGGTATCTTAATTAACTATCGTATCCATTTTCATTTTTCTTGATTGAAATCGAATCGTGGCTCTTCTGCACGAGTCGGAGCAAGCGTGTGATTCGCAATAACTCTCTTTGTCTCTTTCGCGTGAAATCTCTCCACGATTCCTCTTATTACTTGGAACGTTCGTTCTCGCCTTTTCCATTTACAAGACGGCGGCTTTACGCGTTGAGATCCTCCAGATTTTTATGCGTATGTTGTATTATAGTTAGGTGGGCCGATCTCTCTCGCTCGCTGCCGAGCCGTGAATGCGAACTGTAGGAGGCTGAGTTAAGGACAGGTACCAGTGGAATGCCGTCTTCGGACCGACCGCCTGAGAGTCTCGACCTCCGTGTTCCGTGTGCCTCCTCTCGATGCAATCCAAACATTCGCGTAGCGTGCTACGAGCGAACCGCTCGGTCCTTTATGAATAACAGCAAAACGGGAGAAGTGTGCAATGCCCGCGAAAATGATCACATCGAATGCGATCCGAAAGTTAGCAGTACTAACGTTCTGGTAAGATCAGTTTGATAACTCTAAAGTCTTGCATTTGTTGTAGAAAAACAACAGCGTGACAATTCCCAAAGAAAAGATCTCGAGGTAAAATAAAAGAGATAAAAGACGAAATAATAAAATAAAATAAAAGACGAAATAATAATTGGTGTGCTGAAAGCTTATTCGTCGTACGTAAATGACACGGTATCGCACTTGTGCGAATAAATATCATTAGATTACAATTATATACTTCTGGTAATTTCATACATTTCCAAATACACACACAAACACCGTGTGCACACACGAGACGATCAGTTCGAGGCTCGTTCATTTATCGGCTAAATTACCGAACGCGAAGAATAAAGGAGACCGCGTTATTATATAGGTGTGCACGTATCGTTTCGGGGCCACGGTCCATGCCTTGTTTACGTCGCCATACAGAAGGGCCCCCCGGGGCCCGAGGCGCAAGGGGTCCAGGCAGCGTGAGAGCGGGCGCCTTCGCCGCGGAGCATTTAGCGCGGTGGGCGCTCCTCGTCGGCTCCCTCCTTTCTCCCCCGTCGCCCCCGTCTCGCTCTCTCCGCCCTTCCCCGGCTCTCTTTCCCTTTCTCTCTCGCGGGCGATCACTGTCGCTCTCTCGCTCCCGTGTAATTTATCGCGCGGTGGATTCTATATCCCCCTCCCCCTTGCCCCCTTTGCCATATTTCTATTGTATTCTCTAATAATATATCGCTGAATATCAGTAAAAACAAAGTATCGGGGCTTATTCATCCATTTATACATCGATGCCAATCTCCGGTGCTAGATAAATAATATCGCCGAGTAGCCGCAGGAATAATTTCAAAATCAAAATCTCACAAGGACGATTATTTGTGAAACTGTTGGGGGAGCAATCGTTAACGATCACGCGCGCGTAAAATCGATGCACACTGGATCAGCAATCTGGACAAAGGATCCGCGCGGGTAAAGCACCGCTAGCCACTTTGGCGATTAAGAACACGGAGGAAATAAAAGGAAAGCATCGACACTGCGATTGCATTATAGATTCGCACACGCGCGCGCGAAATCTGCCCGCTGTGGGAGATTTGTGCGGAGGAGCGCGAAACTTTGGGTGTTCATAGTTCATTCTTCTAATAGTCGATAGTCGTAGGTATATCCTCGCGAGATACGAATGCGGCTATCTGATTGGCCGACAGATTGCAAGATCACATTCGAGGCGACCTTAATACAAGAACGGGCTGTGAATACCTTAGGTCCTTAGAGGACCTCGGATGTATTCCGAATACTCAATAAACACCGCGTGCACACGAAGGAGCGTCGTTCTTCTGCGTTTTCTTTCTCGGTCGCTCTCTTCTCCTCTTTCAGCGAGGGCAAACGAGGCTGGGTCCCGCTCGGCGCGGCGGTGCCTGCATGCGCACACGACGAGGACGGACGATGAGCGTCTGAGCGGTCCGGCCGCCATGACAGAGCGGAATGCATGAGAACGCGGAGCTACTGACCCTCTCCCCGTCCTCCCCTTCTCCGCGCTGTGTGCCTGTCTATGTCTCTCTCTCTCTCTTTCTCTCTCGCTCGCTCGCACGTTCTCCGTAACCCCTCGAAGATCCCTTCCTTCAGACTCCCTTCGCCTCTCTCGTCCCGCTCGTAGCCGGTCGAGAGTTCGCTTCTCTTTAATCTCCATATCAATCTCGCTCGCCGAAACCGCGCGCCCAAGCTTTTAATCGCGCCGATTCGGAATTATCCCGACAGCACTCGTTTCACTCACAGGCTGTGTCTGTGTGCGTGTTGTCCTCGCACCGCGCCGTAAGACGCGCGTCGTCGTCGTCTTACTCTCCTCGTATCGTTAATTCGAGCGCGCGCATAATTGATTCGTATGGCCCGTAACGCGGCGCACATGCATCATCGAGATGAGAGGAGACGGATGGATCGAGCAGCGCGCTTTACATTATTCAAGAGAGACTTTAATTTCACGAATGCAATATTCATATAAATGGGAGTGATCTCCCGCGACTCGATCTCGCGAGCGAAGTCTTTCTCTCTCTCAAGTGAAAATGCATTTTACGGGCGTCCAAGTTCGCGCGAGCGCGAGGTCAGTCGTAGGTTGGTGAGAAACGAGGTCGAATCGATGCGAATCCGTCACGGCAGATCGCACGAAATCGGAGGATCAATGAACGGCACAGTTATTATGATTAATACGACGACGACTTGCGACTTGCGACGACTACGACGCAGCTCCACAGGTGCATACATTCGTCGTTTCTGTCGTGTGCCAATCGGTCACATAACGGTCGCACGGTCGTAACACGACCGCCGCGCGCCGCTGTCGCCGCCGACATGACGTCAGGAGATCGACGACCGTGTATCCACGTCGCCGCGACGGTCATTCATACGACTCGATGGAAGCCCCGCGCGTTGGAATCCGAGGCGAGGAATGTGACAGGAAATAGTCGCATGCCCGTGCCGCGCGCCGTGTGTCGGTCCGTGAAAAAAATCCGTATTGGCTTACGTACGTTGGGCGATCTAGTTGTGTGACCGCGCTGCATCTTTTCGCCGCAGTTGCAGAATCACGAGACGGGTGAAGATTCCCGTCCATCTAGCGCGGAATCTCGGTGAACGCGAATCTCGAATGAAATTATAATGACGCGGTGCTTTTAACGTGTTTCTTAGAACAATCATCATCATCATCGAGTACGAAGTCTTGTCCCACTATGCAATATTATCCTCGTGGATAATTTCGACAGGCGCGCTGAAAATTAAGAGTTAAAATTTCCTCCATTTCACTGATCGACTAGCGTGGACGGTAATGCACGAAAATCGACGTTCGCGCAAACATTCGCGACTTATTGGCCCGCGCGCAATGCCCGTAATCGAATCAGAAGACTCTCGTTAATCGCGCATAATTGCCATCGGCTACAACGGTTACAGCGGGAGAGGGAACTTGGCGCGCGAGAGCGTGCAATAAAGCCCCGAGCGCGACTTAATACCGCGCGACGGCTCTCCTTCTCGTTGGGTCGTTGACTCTGTGTTTCTTCTTTCTTCGAATCCTGGGGGCCCCCAGTCTCTCGTACCAGATCCTCTGTGCCTGCTCCTCGCGCGCTCTCCCCGTCTCTGCTAAATCCGTCCCTGCAGCGGGCCCTTCTCTCTCTCTCTCTCTCTGTCCTTCCTGCGCCGTACCCTTCCACGGCCCCGCTCTCTTCCCTCCGTCGTTTTTCTGTCGGCGTGTACGCGGATACTTGTTCGTTCCTGCTAGACAGTAAACAACGCCACGCCATTCCTACTTCTCCCATTCATATCTCTCCCGCGAGCGCGTCTCCCGAATTATTAAGATGCCGGCGCGTTCTGTTCAGGAGCGTACACATCAGACGACGGGTAATTGTCGGCACGAGCTTATCTTGATCTTTTTTCAATTGTTGTAATCACTAGAATTATCACCCGTAGCATCCTCGATCATTGTGTCAGCACATATATTTTAATTTCATCAATAGCAGAAATTGACGTACCGTTCCTCGAGGCGTCATTTTGAGAAATTGTAACTGTGAGAAAGAGGAGAAAATTAGCAGATATATTTGATAAATATTGATGATATTGATAATGCTATTTTTCCTTATTAATTTCTGGAATTATTTATTTATTATTTTGGGAACGTATAAAGATAGTATTATATTGATAATACTCTTTTGTTCTTAAACTGAAAATTCGTAGTAGCTTCATTATAATTCGTGTTTTTTTTATTTCTGACATTTCGGGGATGAGAGGGTCGTTTGTCAAAGTTGCGTGCAGAATGCATCTCGCTCGCTCCTCCGAAAATCCCAATTACTTTCATTTCGACGTCGTGAATCAATACTTCGGTGCAATAGCTGCTCCACGCGCGCGAGAGACCGTTCAACAGGTGCTCGCTTCTCGGCCGGACGTCGCGCCACACCGCACCGCACCGGTCGAAAAGAATACCATCGAGGGAGGAAGAGGTGCGAGGAGACAGAGAGAAAAAGTCGATGGAGAAAAAGAAGATGCTAATTGGAACGGCTTGTAGCGTCCAGCAGCGCGTGTTAACACCACTTCCAGGTATTCGGCGGGCCCTCTCTTTCTCTCTCGGCTTCTCCTCCTTGGTCCTCCCGGACAAATACCTTTTAGTAGGTGCTTCCGGCTAGATGCCGGCTTCCTTCAAAGAGGAGCCTTTTCAAACTAGAACGCGCGCCAATTGAAAAAGCAGGAGGGAGGGAGGGATGGAAAGAATGTCGAGATGAGGCAGGTATATGAACGATTTGCGCGGGAAAAATACAATTCTGACGGAGAGAAAGACTCGTGAGGAAACCATGAATGATTCTCCCATATCTTTGTCCCGCCTTTTTTTCTTCCGCCCCTTTTTCTCTCTTTGTCAGGCTTTTTCCTTTCTTTTCCCTCGGTCCTTTGACTTTTCCTTTTTGGTCTCCTTTCCATGTACGTATCCGTTAGAGTTGAATGTTCGGCAAATATTTGCAGAAATTTAGGACGACCACTCGCAAGTTAAAGAAGAAGTCAGGAGAGGGCACAACGTTGATATTCTTTAGGGCCATGCTCTGGTTGGGCCCCTGACCCTCTTGTTTCCCTTGCATTTTTCCCGATGTCGTACGTTTCTGTTCTCTTATTGTTTCTCTCAGTCCCAAAGTCTTTGATCTCAAGAGAAAATTAAAAGTGCTCTTTCTCTCTCTCTCTCTCTCTCGTTTTTCTTCTCTTTCTCTTTTCCCCTGAGTCACATCAATCGCGTCGGGCACGTCACTTTTGCTCGTAACGCGTGACTCGTCGCCCGTTCTCCGAAATTCGCTCGGCTCCCTGAATCATCGCGTTGAATCATGATCGAGTTATTAGATTCCGTCGAAAATACACACTGATTGATGGCTCTGATGATAACTTGGAGCGGGCTTAATGGGACAAGATTAAAAGTTAACGGACGATGAGCAATAAGTACAAAGTTCTCAATTATTCCGCGACCATCTCCACGTGCGTCACCGAAATTGCATGAAATCAGTGACTAGATAGAAATAAACAGTCAAGCAATTGCTTACTCATTTTGTTATATCAATTATGAAATTTATGAGTCAACTTTAATGACGAATCATTGCATGTTCATTGTTTTAATTACTTTCTCATTAACATTTATCTTTAATATCACATTATCTTTCACATCAAAGAACCGATTAAAGGATTTGCGAGGAAGGTCGATCGAACACGAAGGGAAACTCCTCGAATTTGAATTTTGTTAGTCATCTCGTCAGCACGCGTTTTCGTCGCGCACGATCTTAAAAGATACGAGACGAGAAAGGGCGGGAAGACGCAAAACGACCGAAGAAGCGGCTTCTACGATGTTGCTCGCGCAATGTCGTCGGTTTGTAGTCGTGTACAGACAGAGAGGGAAGCTCCAAACCGCGCGCGCATGGTTGGAAGGGCGGGAGAGCAACGGAGGGCTACGAACGCGTCGTGGAACGGGGGATGACGGAGGGGGGATAGGAGGGAGGAGAGGCATCGCGGGTGGGGATAGTGGCGATGTCCTAGCGAAGGTCACGGCCGGGAATGCGGTTTACGTCCGTCGGTCCAAAGTGGCGTGCCGCGTTGCAGAGTTCTTCTCTTTCTCGCTGTGTCTGTCTCTCTTTTTCTCCCCCTATCTTCCCTCTCTCTCTCGCTCTTTCTCTCGCTCTTTCTCTCGCTCGCTTGCACTCTCAGTCTTCCTGCCCTCTCGGAGATGCCGCCGTCCTCTTCCCCCGTCCGCCTGTCCGTCGCTATCTCTCTTCTTCTTTCTTTCTCTCTCGGGATCCCGCGGCGCGGCGCAGACTGCAGGAATGCACCAAATGTACCGCACTGACCGATGCCCGTCCCCGTTCCACCGCTTCCACTTGTTTACTTCGGCCGTTTGCCTCTCTTCCTTCCTCCCACCTCCTCGCCTCCCTCTCTCTCTTTCCTTCTCTTTCTCTCTATCTTTCGCACGCATTCTCTCACTCTCTTTATCCTTCCTTTGCGGTCATTCGTTTCTTTTTTCCTCAGTCGGCTACTCCGCCTCCGCGGACCACTCTCGCATCCTTTACATCGTTCTGCCGCCGCTGCCACTCCCGGGAATGGTCCGCTTCTCTACCACCGTGTGATGGTGCACTTTTTCTCCTCCACGCCCTCGCGGTACGATCGTACGCGTACGGCGCAGCACGCACATACGCACACACGCGCGCATACGCGTGCGGACTAGTGGAACGCCAGGAGGAGCACGTTGTCGTCGTCGTCGTTGCCGGGAATACGTACCACCGAGTCGTACATCGCAACGCGTTCTCGCTACGTACGTTCTCGCGCCCTCCTGCCGCGCTTTCTCTTTCTCTCTTCCGTCCGAGGCGAGTCCTCCCTGCTTGGCCTTCTTCGCTGCCTGTGTGTCCTTCGATCGCACTTCCTTTTACGCCCCGGTCCTGGATAACTCTTGCCTGGATGGGAACGCAGCTTGAGCAGTATCGATTATCGATCGGCGTTCAACATGGGATTTACGGCCGCTCGTATTATCGATGATAACATGTTTTGTAGATGGTCGTATCACCTTTGAGGGAAGTCCTTGTGTTTCTTGCCAGTTGAAGATTCGTAGGTGAATGAAATTAGCGTGTCCTTTTTATGTATTTATCAAATTAAGCAAGAAATAGAATTTAGACAGTTTTCGAGTTTCTCGATTTTTAGAATCATTGTTAAATGCAGCTTAAATAATTATATTTAACATATTCCATTTTATTTTTGCTATTTTTACGACATATATAAATATAGACATCTGTCTTACAGTAAAAAGAAAATAGAGATTAAAATTTGCAGCTTGATTGTTTCTTAATTTCTTCCGCATTCATATCATTTTCAAACTTGATTTATTATGGAAATAAATTAGATTATTGTTACCGCAGTCACAGAAATTGATAATTACATCTTGCACAAATGCAGACTGCAATAAAAATCCGGCGGACCCAGCTGACGCGAAATCGCAGGGTGCAGAGACCTCGGTAGAGATTTGACAAACTCTTCCCCCCTTCTTGCACATCTCCGCTCTATTCTCGTCTGTCTCTCTGGCCCTGACCCACCCAAAGGATGCAGTCACCCCGTGTATGGCCGACGGGATGCGTACGGAAGGGAGAGAGGCATCTCCGCGTAACCGAGAGCAAAAGAGAAGAGCGTACGTACGCATGACACGAAGGGGGAACGGGGTGTAACGACACAGCACCGCGCGCCTGTGTGTATGTGTGTACATACACAATATAATGCGTGCGCGTGAAACGCGCGTCGTACGTGGAAAGAAAAGAAGAGGAAAAGAGAGAGAGAATGATGCGGCGCGGCAAGACGAGAGTGTCAGAGGGGGTGCGTTCCACAAATCAATACCCTATGCTAAATCCCGCGTGTGTACCAGCCGTGTACGACGCACGAAACGTGTCACCCACCGACCCAAACTCCATGGACGATATAGCAGCTGCACACGCAACCCCGGCATATGTCGCGTGCGCCTAGCGGCCGCGCCAAATCTTGGGGCCCTTCACAGCTGTACCCAATCCTCGGTATAATGAAGTTTTTCAGAAATTCTACGTAGACTCTGCTACGCCGAGTTAAATTAACGTTAACGGTCAGTTTGCTGTCTAACAAATTAATATTAAACAAACTAATATAGTATCGAATTGTTTTTACATAAATGTGGAATGTGGTGAATTTAATTTGGTACACACTTGGGATTTAATATTAAATACATTCTATCGGTTTTATTAAAGCAAGAGATAGGAAACCGCATTTTTAATGATTATATTTATGTTGGATGGTTTCACACTGAGCAAATTTCTAATTTGCTTTCATAATATGTATCGAGGTCGATAATGATGGTATAATGAAATTTTTCAGAAATTCTACGTAGACTCTGCTACGCCGAGTTAAATTAACATTACCGGTCAGTTTGCTGTCTAACAAATTAATATTAAACAAACTAATATAGTATCGAATTGTTTTTATAGAAATGTGAAATGTGTTGAATTCAATTAGATACACACTTTGATTAAATATTAAATTGTATCGTTTTTATTAAAGCAAGAGATAGGAAACTTCATTTTTAATAATTATATTTATCGAACGATTTCACACCGAGCAAATTTCTAATTTGCTTTCATAATATGGATCGAGGTCGATAATGACGATGATCGTAATGAGAACGACGATCTCAAGCATCCGGTCTCGTGCCGTATCGCTAGCGGATTTATCTTTGTAAAGCAAATGCGCGATAGTAATATGCGGCAAAAGTTTCACTCCAGTCTCTCAAGTCATATTTGCATTAGGTACAAGGCCAATATACATGAAAAAAATCAGAAAAGAGCTAATAAAAAATAAACAAAAATTGAATTATACATATTAAAATCGAAATAAAATAAGAACAATGTACGATCTAGTTTACAAATCGGGTATAACTTTACTTTATTACCAGCTTAAAAAATTTTCGCGTTATGGCGATGCGTTTTACTTTCAGTTATTTTTATAAACATTTCTTTAGCTGTTGTTACAATTTCTTTCCGCATTTCATGTTTTCAATGACAGAATTATATACAGAATTATATCTTAAATAATCCGAGAAAGTGCTGAAAAATGTTTGTTCGCTCATAATGCCACAATTAATCAGCTTCTGCGCCGCATCGTGTAACCGCGCCCTCGGCGCGACGGGACGCGACGCGACGCACTCGCCGCTTATCCGATACGCACAGTTACGTGTGTGCGTTGCGGCGGCGACGTCTCTGGAGGCGGAGGTGGTGGAAGGCTTCATTCAGTGCGCCTCGCGCTCGCCGCTATGCACATGCGCCTGAGGGTCGCGCGTACACACGCTACTCACGCTGCCTCCCCTCCCACGATGACGACGACGGCGACGACGGCGACGACGACGTCAAAACGACAACGATGTCCCTCACACGTACGCATGCGGAACCTTGTACCTTTACGTTACGTATCAACATACACGCGAACATGAGGAATACGCGCGTAGTGGCATCCGCTCATTTAGTATCTTTCTGCAAGCGAAGGAAGAAAGTGCAAAAGACGAACCAATGCGCGCACGCGAGTGTAAATTGCCGCCAAAATATCTAGTAATGATTGTTTATGGTGATTATTGATGGAAAATCAGAATGTCACTCGAGAGTCAGTAACATGAGTGTCAATGATAGAGTCCTGAAAATGAAAATGAAAAGAAAACCGCGTGATTTGAGTGCAGTAAATTCAAGAAATGAGTTTGGGATGAACAGACCACGCACGATGAAAAGAGGTACTCTCGTCTGCGATTGTAACGTGAAATGTAGGAATTCAGTGACTCGTGGCTAATTAATCAAGTGTAACATCATCTATTCTGCATACATGTATAATTTCAATACAAAATACATTAATCAGAAATCAATGAAATCATGATCCAAATAGCCAAAACGTAGTTTCTCAAAAATCAATTGATGACGAAACACGTCGCTCTAGATACCAGAAAGAAGCTACGTGTCATTTCAAATCGTCCAACTTGCAGTGATTACTGTAGCGCTTTCTTGATAAACAAATTTTCGATCGCAATGCCAATCGATCGACGCGCAACAATGGAGATTCGGTCGATCGAAACAACAACGACGACGACGTGCGCGCATAGTAGCCTCGATGAGAGGGCAAGAACGAGAGGAAGAGAGAAATCTGCGGTCGTAAAGTGCGGTAAAATGTACTCTCTGACGTAGGGCTCAGTATTGCTTGGCGCGGCGCGCAGCGCGCGCGTTGCATTCCCCGGCGGTGCATTGACTTCATCTCCCCTCCAGTGCTTCAGCCGCCACCCTCTTCGCTTCCCCCTCTTTTAAGCTCCTGCTCCACTAGCCCTTCTTCCTTTCCCCTGGTCGTTCCGTCTCTTTTCCTCTCTCAATCGGACCTTCTCCCTTTCGCTCCCTCTCTCTCTCCCTCTCCCTCTCTCCCTCCCTCTCCCTCTCTCCTTCTCTCTCCTCGCGTAGGGTTCTTCCACGCCGCCGGTCATACCACCGCACCCCACCTCCTTCCGTCGGTGCAAACGTTCTTCCCGGCACAACAACAACATTCCTTCTCTCTATAGCTCGTTCGTGGCACGGAGACTTCGCTACCAGATTCTTTTCTTCTCTCTTTCTTTTCCTCCTTGTCTCTTCTTCCTCGGCCTCATCTTCTGTTTGAGCGTGCCCGCGCGGGTGAAAGGGAGAGACGGAAAGACGCGTTGTTGAACGGCTCCGCAAAACTGGTCGCGCGCGAATCGCACGTCCGTTCGATCGACCTGATGCCCGTCCGACAAGTATCCTGCCGCATAGTTTTATCACATATATTGTATCTCGCTCGATGCTCATGACATACCGTTCGATCTTTTCCGATCGGTCGCGATATCCAACTTTAAAAAGATTTAAGCGAAAGTCTATTTCTAAATCAAAGAAAAGCTAAGTTAAGGATTTCGCTATTATAAAACTTTTATATCGTCAAATAAAATGATGGAAATGTATGATGCGTGATGCAAATTAATTTTTTTCCTACTTTTTATTTAAAAAAAAAAAAAGTTCGAACTAGAGCAGTACAGTTAGGTAAACTGAAGATATCTTTCTGGAGTAGGTATACTATAAATGGAACATAGTGAAATTTTAAAGATGCTTTCAAGTAAGAATGTTATGTAATAAAACTGCCTTTTTTTTACTCATTTCAATACCACCTGTTTGCTGAAAAAATTTTACGGAAATATTAAATTCTTTATGTGATTTCATAACATTATTAAAGATTACTAGCGCACGTCTGCTGCGTAACACCTTCGATTAATTATTACTGCGACGTATGAAAACTGCTCTAATAGAGGAGCGCTTGCATTCTAATTAGAATCACAATCTGCTCACCATTAATTAATAAAGATTATTATCGAGGGGGCTGCGCGTTAGCTACGTGTCGACAGTAAGAAAAATTCTTCCACGCGTTGCAAGCCGCACCTGCTTAACTTTCTACTAGTCAGGAATTCAAAGAGAGGGACAGCGCGATCTTATCTCGGACTGTATACAAGACTTAAACCTGCAGAATGTTTTCAAGAGGGTACGTGCTAGGACAGGTGTCGGCAGAGACTAAGGAAAACTCAGGAAGAAATCCAGAAGACAATTGGTCACCGAAAAATATTCCTCCGTAATAAAGAAAAAAATAGACTCCACATTCTTTCCCCCTTTTACTGTTACTGTCATCACTTTACTTTCTTTTTTGCAACGTTTTCCAAATTTAACCCTTAACGCATTTTAATATTTTCTCATTGATCTTTGAATCTAGCAAATCTCAGTGGTTACACTCCAATGCTTTTTTGTTATTTATGCATAAATCTCAATTCTATCAGCTATAATATCCTCGTAAAAAAATACGGTTTTAATTTAAATTTGAGCAAAACTGTGTTATAATGTTATAATAGCATTTCAACTTGAAAAATTGTCTGCAATCTGGAATAATTTTTTTAAAATAATAACCGTCAAATAAAATTAAGTATTACATTTCCTAGCATGATTAAAAAGCACTGTTTGAGGTAAAAATATGTTCATGCATTTTATCGTTTTGTCATCCTTTGTTAATGCTAGATAGAAAGATCGCGCGCATATCGATAAATAAAAGAGATGAAAGAATATGATAAAAGTAATTTATAAAACAATTTATAATCAAATAATAAATAGTGAAAATATAAGAATAATAAAGAAAAATCTATATTTTTTGCTAATTTAAAATAAACGGAGAACGGCTTTTTCTTGAAACATTTTTTCAAAATATTTTCTTGATTTATGAAATATTATTTTATGAAATAAGTTTTTAAAAATTAAGATAATAAGATAATTTTCATCATATAGCTTAATAAATAAATTATAATCTTTTATTTTTTTTTATTATAAAGGATTTCCTGAAGACTTATTAATTTTGCACTGAAATTATAAAATATATTTTTTGAATTTATATTATTCCAGGGAAAAGATATTTGAAAAAAGGTTAAAAAATGAAAATGGATGCATTCACATATCATTATATAATACAGGGCGTTTCACATAAGGGTAAAAACCTTTCGCCCACAGGTAGATCACGTCAAATTGAATTAAAAAGTCCTGAATGGTCTCGCGAATCGTTG
Source organism: Ooceraea biroi (assembly GCF_003672135.1). Classification (NCBI taxonomy): domain Eukaryota; kingdom Metazoa; phylum Arthropoda; class Insecta; order Hymenoptera; family Formicidae; genus Ooceraea; species Ooceraea biroi. The sequence goes on from NC_039506.1 coordinate 10,420,440, forward strand.
CACGCTTTCTGGTCTCACTGATGTGAGTGGAGTGAGTGAGGCCAGAAAGCGTGCGACGATTCGCGAGACCATTCCCACTCCATCCCCCACCGCATGCTACAAAGCACGCTTTCTAGCATCGCTGCCTCACTGCGCCGTAACCAACCACGAGCGCGCGGCTCACCGACGGCTTCGCTGCATGACCGCGCTCTCATACGTTGATATCAATACGTTAATAACTCGGTTATTATTGCGCAAATCGCAAAATGGTACAGCACTTTTTAATTCAATTTGATCTGCCCGTGAACGAAAAGTTTTTACCCTTATGTGAAATATTCTGTTGTAGATATCACTTTTCATAAAATAATTTTTGTTCTTTCACACATACATGCTAATATATTACATGATGTTACAAAATTATTCTTTTAACATTGCAATATGAAGTAAATATATTTTTATTATCCATTGTTAATAAAATAAGATTAGATAGAATAGACATAATTTGGTCGATGATTTGATACTTTTTACGATCAAGAGTCAAAAATATTCAGTGCATAAACTGAAAGATATCAAATTTTTTATGTGCGCAAGTTTTCGCATTTTTTAGCATTTTATAGCGTATCGATATTAGCTTATCGATATTATCGATAAATTTAGCTATATACTTCTCTATAAAAATCACACTTATACATCAATCTGTATATATGAATATGTATATACAAATGTATTTAATATACATTTACGTCATACTCGAGAGGGGAAGGAAGAAAACGCCGTGTTCTTTATCGATCTTCACGAACTACGGCGATCATGCGCGTAGTACACCGTAGGGAAGTGTCGGCGTCTGTTCTTCAATTTTGGGCCAGGGGGTGCCTGGGTCCGGGCGAACGAACTTGCAAGTCGTCGCCCCGCGAATACAGGTGGGTAGAAGGGAGCGCGCGCTTTGGGAGCAGGCGTGCGCGCGCGCGCACGCGCCGGCCCTACGCTCTCTTCGTGCACATTGTCATTTCCCGAATTGGAGACTTTTCGCTTGCGCGGGGACTTTTGCGGGGCACATTTGCTCCCAAAAAATTCCGGGGGAGAGATTTTTGTCTTTGTTTTCCTCATCTTTGCCGTTGTTGCCGCCGCCACGGCCGTACTCGCGCGGCGGCGGCCATGTTTGCGCCACCGCGGTAGGCGTTCACGGGCGGTACCGTCTTGCCGTGCGTTCTCCAACTACTTTGGAGAACGCTTCCACCCCACTCCCCGGCACGTCGTGAGACTCGTGGTGGGGCACAGCCGGCGGTGTTCCGTTGGTGTCCTCTCCACCACCGCCAACGCTTCGCCGCCATTCCCCACTTCCTCCTCGATGTCGCCGCTCGCCCCACTCCCGCGTCTCCATCGCGAGAAGGGATGGTCGCCCCGGTTTCGCCGTGGGGAGAAGTGCGCTGGGTGGTGGGAAAGCGGCGTGCAACGGAAAGGGGGAAGCAACGTGATCGAACTACAGCGGTGGCGAATACTTCGTCTTCCACTTCCTGCTCTTCGTCTTCTATTCCACTCGTCGGGCAGGGCAGCCGCCGCCTTCATGGCCTCCGATGATGGTGCACTGCCCGCAAACGTCGTCTCATCTCGTCTTGCTTGTCGTACTCGTCCTCTGCTGCTTGTTTGCCTCTGTACTCCGTTTTCGTCTTCCCTTTTTTATCTCTCGAAGCTGCAAAGGACGACCGTGTTGAAACCTAACGCGGTTTATGTATCTAATTATCGAACTTATTCGAGTTCGGTGAGGGTTTTCAGTGCTGAATGCATCGAGATGTCCGCACACGAGTATAAATAATCGATCAAGTTAATTTATTACTTGGAATGCGCTTATTATTCTTGCTTTTGTTTTCTTGCTTGGCACATGTTGCCTTTTAATATCTTTGCCGATCCATTAATCTTCCATTGAGATTCGATGTTTGAAGAGGTGACAATTAAACCAACTTATGTATCTTAATACAGAACTGAGTTCTATAGAAATGTTAAAGGTGATAAGAGAATAATGAAGGAAAAATACAAATGTTAAAAATAAAAAAATTCTACAAGATGTGTAAAGTTCATTCTCGTGCATCTCTTTTCAGCAATTTAACGTTGAGCAGATCCTTAATTTGATGGTTAAAATGGAAATAAAGTTTTGGGTCATCTTTATTTTCAATATTTTATTCTTAATCTCTTAATCAACTTATAATTTATTTGTTATTACATAAAACATGTTTTAAAATATGAATATACGGATCTTAGAAACCCGATTTATATTTGAAAATCTCATTGATTTTGATTATTATTTAATAAAAACCACACAAAATTATTTATTATAATACGCAACAAAATAAGTGACTTAGTTACAGAAGAATTTGTAATCGTGATTTCATATAGCATATTATTATATGAAAAAATAAATATTGCTTCAACATCTATTATTCGTGCAATATGAGCAAAGTACTAATTAATTAAGATTTTATATGTATTATACATATTATCAATTACATTAATTTTGTTTACGAATATCCTTAATCTTATTATGTTTTTAAACTTAATACAGTTAACTGGAAAAATTTTATATTAATGTAAGATCCTCTCTTTCTCTCTCTCAAAATAATCGGTAATACGCACAGAATTACATGATCTCATGTATCCTTTTTATTTTCTGTTACAGGCAAATGGTCGGCCGTATATTGGTGGAAATGTTTCGTGCTGCAGTAAATAATAAGATAACACTAGTTGTTGAAGAAGTTATACAGAATGTACGATACATTGTCTATGATCATGGTAAGTTGCTTGTAGTCGCCCTTATTAACGCTTATAAACTTTAAAATGCATATCTTTTATTGTTTTTACATTGTGTAAAATTGCTTGAATGTTGCTTTAATGTGATAACTTGTGGAATATATTTTTGCGCGATTTTGCTACTATTAAAAATCTTTCAATCATCGTATGCAAACATAGTTACAATTTTATTTCTGTTTTGGCGTTTTTGATGCTATTAAAAGCACAGATTTAATATTTCTTTCTTTTGTAACTTTTATTAATTGCAATCAACCGATGAAAAACTAATATCGCAACACACAAAATTTATTGTTACTTCTTTTTGTATTTTTGTAGACATGATGCGAAAAGATTGAAAATGTTCTTATCTGAGCCAAATCATTCGCATCATTATGCATGTTGCAAGCACAAGTATTACTACTAAAATATTTAATTAGTAAATTCTCTACTTATTCCGCACATTTATCATATGCATTTTTTTGTAACAAGAAAAATATAAAGTCTAGCTTGCATTTTTCTAGTTTAATTATGATATCTATACTTATACATCAAACACAAGTTTACTTATATCTGATGTTATTATGTATATATATTTATTAGAAATCTTTGTAATCGTTTTTACAGAACGTTATCGATTTTATTAGAAATTTAGTTTCATTAAAGTTCGTATAAGTAACATTAATGTACATGATATTGGTAAGTTTTTAACCGAAAGAGTTAAAGATGGTTGATTAAATGTGTTATATTAAAGCGTGTTGCATTTTTAAATTTTTCTTCTCTAAAAAATACAATATATATTTCACAAGATATATTTCACAAGAAATCGATCTTGTCTCTAGAGGAGAGATTCAAGAAACATAAGTTTTGTCATCATGAACCAATTCCTATACGTATATAGTGCGCAATATTTCTAGAAAGAGAAAATAAAAAACTTTGACTATATATATTATATAATAATATAGGGGCATAATTAATTTGACATCTTAAATCTTTGCTGCGCATACTTTTCCCATTTTATCGGAATAATATTTGTTTTACTACAAAGCTAGTTAGATCTTGTTTGGGACACGTTCAAGTAACGTGCTGCTACGGGAATCGTATAAATATCAGCAACCAGCTGCATCGAGGATGTTTTTCGAGGAAAGGCAGGATGCGAGTCATTTTCATGGGGGGTCGATGGTGGTGCAGTCGAAAGTAAGCGCCCATCATTAGTGGCTATGAGATGAGAGAGGCGATCTTGCTTCCGGTATGGCACGCGCTGCGATCCCGGAAATCGCTCGTGAACTCGAGAATACGGCATTAAGCCATCACGATATTTATACGAGAAGAACAGCTTCCAGTCTTGGATGTAAACTCACTGCGTTCTTAATTTAAACGTCGCCATGTATGGTTATAAAAAAGATCTTGCATAAAAGCCAGCGCATGCTGGTACCAGGATTTACAAATCCATCTTCCTGATATCTTTTCTGGCAATCGAAATATAAACGATGATCCGATATATATGTTATCATATAACAAATTTGACTGTTTATTGAGAAGAGTATTGTTAATCATTGATTACGGATGGAATTTAGTGCAAGGGAAATAAACATCTAATACCAGCTATTAGTTATATATAAAGAATTAAATATAAAAGAAAGATCACTTTATAAACATAATTAATCGATTAAATTTAAAGAAACTTTAATAAATTTAATAAGTTAATATAATAGAAAGTAAATAAATATTAATAATATTTATTAAATGAGCTCCAGAGAGAAGGAAGCTAAGAAAGAAAGAGAAAAAGAGAGTTGTTTTGACATAATGTAATTTCATTAATTAGGAATTAATTATATTCAAAAAGGTTGTTCCATGAAAGATATTAGTTTACATTTTTGTGATTTGTTTTACATATTTTAGCAAAGAATAGATATAAACAAGTCAATACTGAATAAAACCAAATTTAAATTAGAATTAAGGAAGAAAATCTCATTTACACAAAGAATTTTCACCATTATAGAAAACGCATTGGGACGGTTAGGGTTTCATCTCGAAAAATATCATTGATGGATATCTTGCAAGAGAAACATCGACCTTGTGGTCTCTGGCGAACCTTTTCATAAAAACATTTCCCTTTAGGAAGGAGTAACATCCCTTTTTTACCTGAAGGGCTTTGAAAAATTCAGAATATGTAACGCATTGGTGTATTTGTGTTTAGTCATCTTCAAAGTCTCTTTTTCGAATTTTTGCACGTATGTGCGACATACGATACACGCTCTTTTTTTTAAAAGCCATGTTACAATTCTTTTATTTAGAATTATAAAATGGTGCTAATAAAAAAGACAAAGAGTGGAATTAAAGGAAAAATCCGCGATAGAGTCAATTGTACGAGAAAGTCAATCGTTTTATGGTCATCAACATGTAGGCTTGTTGTAGCCTCAGAATTAACTTTTACATGCTTCATGTGTCCAAATTGAGAGAGAAATGCTTTTTCAAATTCAAACTTGAGAACTCCTTCTTTAGAATTCATTTAAAAATTCAAATTTAGTAAAATCTATATGGACACAAGGTAATTCAATGGGGTTTAGAAGATACGTAACATGAATTTGCGGCGCACACCCGGAAATCGTGAAACATATGATGACATGAGGGACACCCATGCTTTTAGCTGTACATCCTGATGCAGCACCCCAACGCGGTAGTCTAACCGGCTATTTTTAAGGGCGAGCAACGGAACATCTTGTCCATAACACGTGCCACCATCGGTATTTTTCCGTAAGGGGCTATGCGGAAGGAACCGCGATGCAGCATCGGTTCACGATTTGGGGCATAGGGCGAGGAGCGTGCACTCTTGGCGTTTACGTATTTTTGGATACACGAGATACGCCACCGAAAAAGGGGAGTCAGACCCCTATGATTTCGAGCGGGAGCGTTAACCTCGTAATTTGAAGGGAAATTCGTAACTAGTACGATCTTCTCTCAATGTTCAAGTTGCATCGTCATTTACTCATTACGTGAAAAAGTAGTTTTACTTTCTATTTTTATTTATTCCTCTGACAATAAAGATGGTACATATTGAAATTCAACAGTATTGTTGCAATCGCAAACTTCAACCGTTTGCGTTTTTCGGAAAAACAGGTTGTACATGTGTTATCTCAGAAATTTTATACTTTTCCAGAAATTCATTTTGATTATTATTTGTTATTAAGATTGTTACAGGCTATTAGTATTTTTATAAATGCAAAAGTACAGAATTATAGGATGAATAAATGTGCAATATTTAATATTTAATATTTTTTATTGCATTGTGATAATGAATTTTGTATTTAAAATACCGATACTCTGCGATTGAGCCTATGTTTATTAATTTCATACTTTTATTCTACTATTCTGTTAAACATGACTTGGAACTTTGACGAATAGTGATAAAACGTTTGCAGGATATATTCAATCTTGATTAAAATATTTTTCGCAAATATAATCTCACATACATAATGTGCAAATGTAGAAAAACTTCATAACTTTTATTCTTTCATAGTAACATTATGAAAAGTATCGTTTTATGTAGATAAACACAACATATCAATGATGAACGCAGCGTATATTATGCAAAGAAAGTGCACTATGATACCATCAAGAATTTCGGAAAAAGTCGAATTCAATAAAAACACCTTCCTACGTCTCTCGTAAGAGAACACGATAAGATGCCGATGTCGAATCTCTGACTTTAGCGATAGGTATTTTTGGCAATTTAGTCGAGTTGTACGTGGGACAGAATAGGCGGGAAAGGAAAATAGGGCCTTCTTGGTGATTAATGGACGGAGCTTGTGTTCATGAGAAAGATCTGCGAGCGGTCTTTGAGGTCGGTCACATCAGGAAAAGGGAGAGAGAGAGAGAAGGAGATAGCAAGGAAGAAAAAGGATCGGCGTACGGACAAGAGAACGTAGGTATTCGTAGAAAAGCGGGAAAACGAAGCTTCATAGTGAGGAAAAAGAGAAGCGAGGGCGTTGGGAAGATGACGGGCCCTACGAAAAAGGGCGCGCTCGCTTCTCTTCTCGCTCTCCCTCTTTCTCTCTCTCTCTCTCTCTTGCTTGTCATCCCCTCCGTTCGTCTTCGCGCGCACGTTACCCCCAATCGCATCCCAGTTGAATCTGCCGGTCCTATCGTAAGGCCCCACGAAGCAGCGTGGCTCCCCCGCTTCTACCATCCCCGCCATCGTAGATTGTTCCACTCGGGAGAGATATTTCGTGGCAAACTACCCTTAGTCACACCTACGCATGCGTGGATAGCTACACGTTTCGTTTTTCGCCGTGACACACTCAAGGCGAGCGCGAAGATTAGGCGGCAATTCCATGTGAATGATGTACATACCACGTTGTAACGATATGGCTACTAGGTAATATTATGTTAAATAATAATGATAAATAGATTTAGATAAGACAGATCGTTAGATGTATCTTATAAAGTTCAAGTTAACATTGCTATGTGAAATATTCTCCATCGGAGTCCATGTGATCATATGGTGAGCACGGTGAGTTTCAACCATGCTCACAATCGTAAAGTCAGGCTAATAATGTAAAAATATAATGTTATTTGTCGTTGTGTTAACTTTATAAGAATCGAAATGTACTTAGAATTTCGTTTCTTAATCGAAATCATTAAATTTGTTTATAATATTTATTAATTATTTAGTAAATTTTATAAATTAAATTTTATTAAATTATTTTATTATGTATTTAAAATATTCATTAATAATTAAATTTATTTATAATAAAATTATTTACAAGTATTTCTATTTTCATAGAGATATATATTATGTATGGATATCATAGTATTCATGATGTAACTTTTCTAAATAAAAATAACTGCTCTTCGAGGAGCGAAATAGATTATTAAATAAATAACCCTTAGCTGGCACACTGCAGCCAAATCACATAGATGGCACACTGGGGTCCTGTAGGACCCCAGCAGTACATTCATTTGTAACTACTGTAAATAAATATATAATTACTTTCAAAAATTAGGAGATACTCCTAAAGTATTCTTATAGAAGATCCTATAGTAAATTTAAAAAAAATTGAAGGTTAAGTATACAAAAAAATGGATTTTGTCGAAAAAAACGTGAAAAATGTCAGTTTTCATTCAAAAATTTGTTATTTTTTCAATTTTTCATATTAAGAGATAAAATTTTAATGACATACTCTGGAGTCATAACACTATTATAAAAAAAATAGTTTGATTTTTTCGGTTTAAAAAAGGTATTTATTCTGAAGGTTGCATTGGTGATATTTGAATAAAAGTGGTTATGTTTTTTTTTTTCAATTTAAGCTGTTTATTTAAGAAGTATTTCAAGTTTACGTACGTTCAAATATTGAAATTTACAGTCGAACTAGGCTGGGGTCTCTCAGGACCCTATGTGCCAGCTAAGGGTTAATATTATTATTACGGTAAAACTTATATATAAATAATAAAAACTTATAAATAAATTGAGGCTGAAAACAAAATGATGAAATATATAATATATATGACTTCCTACATGCCGGAACATTGTATTAACGTGTAATTTCTGTTCACAGATGCTTTGGTTCGGTCGGACTTGATGGAACAGATTCCGAATGTGGCGATTATCTGCCACGAAGCGCCACATCTCTTCGGGAATGTTCTACGCGATTATTTGCTCAGTATTATAATAACGTACCTAAACGATTCAGACAATCAGGCAAGTATAATCGTATAATATCTGTCCGAATACATCTGAATCGGAAAAACTGGCATTCCTTGGCGATGTAAATATTATTAAAAGACATGTTTGTTTCTTAGGTACGACAAATGGCTCAAAGCGCACTGATGACCGTGCTGAAACGGGGCCTTGTTGACAGCAACACAATCGAGCATGAAATTTGTCCTACGATAGAACATTTCTCATACATATCGACTGACGAACATCTCCGGAATGCGCACATTTCCGTAAGTTTGTTGCGATTTATTATTTTGTTTCTCTTATTATATAGGCAATCGACAACTTGATATGAAAAAGATTATAAGTCGTATATCTTTAAATTTACATAGAAAAGAGAATGTGCGAGAATACAATAGCATTATAAAAGGCAGTTAATTATTATTTGAAAAATACTTGTAACGTTTGAAACGGACGACAAAACTATTTCTTATAATTCGTTTTTCGTTTCTAAGTAAACTAGTAAGTAATGAAGTAAATATTAAAAGACTAGTTTTTCACGAAACTCTCTCTTCTTTATATTTATGTATTATTTTATATCGTTTATAAAAAAGTAAGAATAATTTTTTTATTTTTATCTGTTGTTTTATGTCAATATCGAGTTCCCATCATTGGCTCGTAAATTTCGAAATCTCGCTCTCGCGATTATATATATATATATATATATATATATATATATATATATATATGCGCGTCGGTCGTATTTCTTTATAATGTGAAAATATTGAGAAACGAATTCTCCGTATCTATGGATTCCTCCTGAAAGACATGGGTAGTGAGATGTTCTCACGCAATCGCGTCTCACTATCTTGTCTTTCATGCGGCGTCCGTTCGCCCCGACGAAGTTGTATAAAGAGTCTGAAAATCAGGCAGTGAAACTTACGCGATCTATCGCGCCAGCGGTCAAACGAACCATCGTCGAACATCGAATCGAAGCAAGAAACGAGTAGTGATAAGAAAAGGGACAGAAAAAGGGAGAGAGAGAAAGAGAGAGGGAGGAAAAAGTTTAAAGAAGATGAGGAGGTACGCGCGCTTCAGAAGAGAGATTAAAGACACGGAGGGCTATTTAGCCCTCGTCTCGCACTTGAAGATTGTTAGATAAACGAAAAAAGAGGGATGAAGGAACACAAACGAACACACAAACACACTGGCATCCTGTGTGGAAAGATGGGACATACTTTTACCATCAAAGTTGGTTTGTCATAGAGTTCGACTATCACAGCCAGCTTTGATGATCAAAATTGTGTCCATTTTCAACGCGTTTTGACGGTTAAGAGAATGGAATCGTGAGAGTCAAGTGACAAAATAAGAAACATGATGCACGAGAGACAGGGAGGACAGACGTCGGAGCCATCGTAGAAATGAAAGTATACCTTTTGCGGTCCGATACATCAAATTGGTTGTGGAATGTTTCGAGTCATATCACAGCCATTTTGATGAGCTGGCCCGCAGAATCAATCGTCGAGGAGATCCTACTTTCTATTATTGGTACTCATTGAACCGATGAGAATTATGCTATGCAATCTATCGCACGCAGTGTGATCACAGGAAGAATAAAGAAGTCGAGGGAAGAGGATGCCAAGAGACGCTCTCGTTACATGCGCTTCTCCGGATGGTTTGTCAACGCACAGTCTGATCCGATCGTTCAACGGCTCGTTACATACTTTATGAGAATTCCTACGTGGAGCTTCAGTTCTGATTCAGCAACGTTAACACAGGAAGAACGCGATCTAATCGTCAAATTGGTTGTGGCGTGTTGCTCCTGTGAATTTCATATCACAGCCATTTTTGACGATTTGGATCGCCGTTTTGTGCATCGTCTACTTCTTCCCTCAATTCGTGGAAGCGCGGGGAAAAAGAATGTAACGCGTGAGAAATCATCGCGCGAAACGCTGTGGAAATAGCATCTTCGGAGCTGCGGAGAAGCGCGCGCTCGCATTGCTCACAAAGTGGTTGTAATATGCTGATCTAATTGCGCTCATATCACAGCCAGCTTTGATGAGCGTTGCGGCACACGCAATTCAACGAATTTCAAGCGTACGGACCAATTTTGCAAATTTCCATTCAGCGGTTGGATAATGTAACAATCGTATCGTTAACGAAATTATGTCATAGATAGAAAGTACAAACGAGTAATATTATTTTTATGTATTATTTATAAACATATACGATTGAACGATCATTTTTGAGATCGCATAAAATTAAAGACACTGTTGAAACCTCGATACAATTATAAAAATGTATTACGTGTAAAACAGTCTTTGATTTTTTATATCATGTCTCATCGTAAAACGTTCTTTCCTTTTTAATTATTAAATGCGATTGTAGTAGTTTACTTGATGTAATTTGAACGTTCCATTTGTCTTTGACGATATTAACATATGTTGTTTTGTATCCACGGAACATGAATATAAATGTATCTGTCGTACAACAAGCGCTATTTTATTAATTAATACACATCTCTTACAGAATGGAAGACTGATTGCATAAAATCGACTGTTCCTCCCATCAGAGTGGTTGTGATGTGCTGCTATTGATTCATATCACAGCCAGCTTTGATGAGCGGAACGGAACGATGCGTCTCGCCCGGTGTTGTTACTTGGTACTTCAAAAATATCTTCCGATTATTTATTATGTATGTAATCGTACACGCTTGGTAATCTAAATTTAATATCGATTATAATCGTTTTTTTCCTAATTGAATAATACGTATTAGGCAGTGTCGTTTAAAACTATATAACTGCAGATGCTATAATCGACAAATAAAAATGTATACTCAAGAGAACGCGCGCGCGCGCATACCTTGTTACGTTAGAGTTTTCAACATACGTAATATTCAGAATAATCCGTTTTCAACATTTTGTATATTTTATATTGATTCGCAGCTCATGTGTAGACTGGCACCGCTGATCGGTAGCAAACTTGTAGAGAAGCTCTTTCTGAAGAGATATTTAGAGCTGTGCGAGGATAACGATATGATGGTGAGGAGAACGTGCGCTACTCATTTTGGAGAAATGTGTATCGCCGTGGAGAAGGAAACGTTGTTTTGCAAACTAGTGAGTAGTCTCTCGTAAGGATAGACAGAAAATGAGAACAGATTTGGCAACGGAGCAACGATAATATCTAATATCACTCGAATTGTCGCTCCTTAGATTCCCACGTACGTTGATTTGTGCGGCGACAGAGTGTGGGGCGTGCGAAAAGCGTGCGTCGAAGTCATGATGCCGGTCTCTTGCTGTTTGATGCCTGAACAGCGCCGATTATTATTGGCGGACATACTGGCTAAGCATTTAAACGACGACTCCAAGTGGGTGCGAATATCGGCCTTTCAGATACTCGGACCGTTTATCTCGACTTTCGCTACGCAGTTTGCCGAAGTTACCTACAATAAACACGGCGAATTGGTGTACACTGGTAAACAGGATGGCCATCTTAGGTATGACGTCGTATTTTTGTTATCGGTCTGTTGTAACGCGTTATACTCCCGTATTAATCTAGATTAAATATGTATTTTTTATAGCATACGTTATTTGTACGAAACGATCTTTCCCACAAAGGGCGTGAAGAGTCAAATAGCCGATATGGACGATAATACCAAAAGCTCTTTTTATCTACCTGTGATGAATGTAAGGCATGATAACGTTCAAGTATCGGAATCGTCGGAAAGGACCGAGTGCCAAAATGAGAACGATGTGTGGCATCAACTGCGGCAACGTTATGTCAAGGTAGATAGAACTGGCACTGATGTATTGCTGAAATTTACTTTAGGAAGTGTAACAAAAATTTTTAGTTTTTTTATTTCAGATTTTCAGTGTGTGCAAACTTTTATTAATGCTTAAATTTCCGTTTTAAAGAAAGATTGATTTGTTTCTTCGAAATATAATTGTTTTACATGTATGTTTTACATGTATGTGCGTGTTAACAATTTTCTATGACTTAATTTTCAGATAACAGGAAAGCGTAAACCCTCTTGCCTCGTCAAGAAGGATGCGGATGATACAGAGAAATACAATCCATTTTTATATTACTACATCTCTCCAGAGATACCGCTGGACGATGAACTTACTCATGCCGCGCGGCAGTCGGCGATGAATCGTAACAACGCCTTGAAGGCGGCGGAAACGGAAGATAATTCGCCTGTCGAGGATTCCGGAGATCCCTCACTAGCGAATTCGAGTGATGAGAAAGATCCAAATACGGATAAGGAATCGGACATGGAGGACCCAAATAATCAAAAGGAAGAAAAAGAGGAAGAGGAAGAACAGGAAGAAGAAGGAGAGGAAGACGATAACGACAATAATGACGACGACGGCTTTGACAACAGATGCTTCACGCTGTCGGACGATATTACAGATTTGTCAGATGATATTAAAGTGTACAGTCAATATACCATAAAGAAACGCGAGATGTACGACACTATGTCTCGCATCGACGATCTCGCGGACAAGAGTGACGTGAACTCTTGTAACTCTAGTAAAAGTGATATCAAGACTAACGGGCAAGACATTGTACCTCAGGAATTAATTAATTATTACGTGTCAATGGCCGACCCGGAGCAATGCGTGGACATGGGTGCCGAGATCCCGCATCAATGTGCCTTCAGTTTTCCTGCGGTAACGCTCACGCTCGGCAGAGAAAACTGGCCCTGCCTGAAGAAAGCTTATCAGTCGTTATCGAGCGCGAAGCATTGGAAGGTCCGACGTACACTGGCGTCCAGCATTCACGAGATCGCCATGATTCTAGGCGAAGAACTCACTGCCACTGACCTCATGCCGATCTACGATGGCTTCATCAAGGACTTGGACGAGGTCAGAATAGGTGTGCTCAAGCACCTCGCAACCTTCTTGAAATTACTCAAGCCCACCGATCGTTGTCAGTACCTGCCGAGGCTAGGCGATTTCCTCGCCACGGACAACGAGTGGAACTGGAGGTTCCGGGAGGAGCTGGCTGTGCAATTGCTCGAGACGGTGACTCTGTTCAGTCCGAGCGACGTGGCGCAAAGTATCGCACCACTGTCCCTCCAGTTGCTCATAGACAAGATTGCCGCCGTTAGAAATATCGCGCTCAAACTGGTAAAATCTTTTGCATGTACTGTATGTGAGGAATACGCAACTTTTTTCGCGGGCCGCAGTAGCTAAAATTTTTCTCTTTAATATTTTACGTCGTATCAATAAATAAAATATTTATTATATATTTTTTAAGAGAAAATTAATTTTAATTGTTATTCGGTGATAATTGTTTAATTATTTTTTATTTTTTCTACGGGTCAAGCTTGGACGCGGCGGGCCGCCAGTTGCGTATCCCTGCTCTATGTACTTCGTGATAAACTCCGCTTGCAAAATCAACTTCGTGTCTCTTTCAGATCACGCAAATCATGTGCCACTTGTCACCCGAAGACGCTCTGGTAATGTCCCTCATTCACGAGCTCCGAGAAACGTTAGTTCTAAATAGCAAGAAGTGGATACACCGGCAGACTTACGCGCTCGTGTGCGCGCATTTGATTCGCAACAACGCTATCGCGGGCAAGAAATTCTCGAAAGAAATGTTACCAAGTTTAATAAGTTTATCCTGTGACAGAGTACCGAACGTGAGACTAGCCGTAGCGAGAACCTTGGCCACGGACGTGAGCGCAATGGGTCGTGAGTATCACACCAATTTCTCGTCAGGGTTGGATAACTTCGATATAACTTTTTTTTAGAAAAAAATTAACTAAATTAAGTTAATAACTTTTTAACCTTTACCTACTACTTACCTAGTTACTACCCAACCCTGTTTCTCGTAATACACACTGCCTTCAATCGATTGCATTAAGTAACCGTTCTGCGTCTCTATTTTTCAGTGGATGATTTGGGCATGGAAGCGATGGAGGAAGTGGAGAGAATACTCAAGAGAATGCGCGTCGATGCCGATCGGGATGTGCGAGTGTTGGCCGGGGGTGAGGAGCAGATAGACATACTGGCGTACTGTTCCTCCGACGAAAATAACCACGCCGAGCAAGCAAGAAATATATTATTTTAATAATTATACATTTTTGATCTCGACAAGGATCAGCTGACAAAGTTACTGCAGTTTTATGAAGGGGGAAAAAATTGAACTTTACATTTCTACACACACACACACACACACACATTACAAGATGCGTCTCGGTTCTTCCACACGCGTGACTAGTAAATGATGAAACCAGGAGTGTGTAACTAGCTACGAACATGACGCTTCGACCGCAAATACCGACGTACAGTCTATCAAGTCTATCATGTAGTTACGATTTCAAACTGGCCGACTATGTTAAAACAAGGCTCAAAGCTCAAATGTCACTCGTAGCTCACGATATAAGTAGTTGAGTAGTAGGTACGATACGATTTACAATAATGACGACTGATGCGTATTTTGCGTCCTTTAATCTGGGACAGACTGTATCAATGGTCGCATACCGTGCGATTACGTGAGACTGTGTGTGTGTGTGTGTGTGTGTGCGCGCGCGCGGGATATTTGTGGTGCGACAGAGCGAGTGCATGCGTGCGTGCGTGAGGTGTGTGCGTTTACCATTGTGATCAATTTGTATATGTAACGTCGGTCTCCCCGGAGACGGTAAAACCGAATGTTATAAATAATTGAAAATATTATATCGATTATATACGATTTCTCAATTCACTCGACTTGTTTCACGGATGTTCGATTGTATAACTATTCGACGCTATCGTGTGCCGTTATTTTGTAGCATTTTTATCGTGCACTTAATAATCGAAACCGAATCGACATGTGACATCAAAATGTAAATTAGATAGATCGAGGAGACGCGTTTTGTTTGATTTCTTAATAGCGTTTAATAATCATGGAAATAAGAAATAACTGGAGGGAGTGTCTGTGCTGTCTTGTCTCTTTCCTTCCTAGGCAGGTAGGTGAAGTAAAATAGAACGGTGGGTGAGATAGCGAATCTAATTGTCACAATATTTTTCCTTTTAGTGTTCCGAGAGTAAAGTGCAATATTCTTCAGATATAAAGAAAACAATATCGGAATATATTTTTTATTACGAAATGCTTACGAAATTTACATGCTTTTTTTATTACAAAATATTTATTCGTATTAACAATATTACGAGAGGAATACAGTACCAATGAAGTAAAAAACAAAAAACGATATTTTATATTTAAATGTAATATGTACAATATCAATTTTTTGCACGTTGATATTCGTGAAATATGAAACTGAACTAAACTCAACAGAAATATCGACATTCTTTAAATATATCGATCGATTTAAATGAAATTTCTAATTATTAATAACTATTATATATATATATATATATATATATATTTCGAAAAATGCGCAATAGATATATCTGATCTCAAAATGCTAAAGATAATTAATGAACTTTTGAATAGATTTTATTATATTTATATTCTGTTATTGTATGCGTACAATAACAGAATATAAATATAATAAAATCTATTCAAAAGTTCATTAATTATCTTTAGCATTTTGAGATCAGATATATCTATTGCGCATTTTTCGAAATATATATATATATATATATATATATATAATAGTTATTAATAATTAGAAATTTCATTTAAATCGATCGATATATTTAAAGAATGTCGATATTTCTGTTGAGTTTAGTTCAGTTTCATATTTCACGAATATCAACGTGCAAAAAATTGATATTGTACATATTACATTTAAATAAAGACGCACTTTGTATAACTTTCGTTTCCTCTGGTTATTTCTTACCACCGTACGTTAGGAATGTGCCATGCCTGAAAATATTTTATGACTCGTTTGTCAGCATGTTGGAAAATCAGCGCACTATTAGAAAGTAAAGAATAAAATTGTAATAAAAAAAAGAAGAAAAGAAAAAGAGGCCATTTTAATTAAAACAATTCGGTTATACTCATTAAACGATATATCGTACTCGAATGCATATGACACATCGATCAAGATAATTGAACGAGGCTTTTCTTACTTCCAACTCTAGTAAAAATATCGTCGAATTATGTCCTTCATGTGACAAAGACTTTAAAATTAATTTTAACAGTTAAATTTTGCCCGCGGACATCTACTGCGCGATGTATCGATTTTAAACGCACAAACTTTCGATCATGTTGAACAAATCTGACGCAGAATACCGCCGAGACGGTCATCGATGACCGACAAGCAATAAATGTTTCAAGATACGTGAATTATATTGTTATATACGCAATTACTTACATTTGTATGATAACGATTGTTTAATAATAATATAAAATTACAATGAGCAAAGTGGATTTGTAAATAATTTAATATTATTTAATTTAATATTATTAAAATTATTAAAGCAATTGTATGAACATTCAATCTTAAAAATTCAGCAGATGGGAAGTCAATTGAATCATGCTTGATGGTGAATGGCGTTTGACATAATCGTTTATAAAAATTTACAATTTTTGACATATGATTCTTATTCCAAAATGATTTCAGAAATTATATTAATAAGTAACGCGCACAATCTGTATCTATATACATATGTCTTCATAAAATAGAATATAATATAGATGAGAAATTGTACATTTTAGCAGAACACAGTGCTGTGTGTAACAAAATTTTATATGCATTATATAAATATATATCATGCGTGTATAATTGGTAGGATATGTGTCATGTACAATATTTTGGTTTTATTATCGGTAGGCCTGCATTTTTATCAAACGCTCAAACAATCTTTTATTACATCTCTTTATCTCAAATATGTGGGAATTTAATTATTACGAGGTATCAATTCTCACATATGTGCGTACTTCAGAATATTTCAGTTACGGTAATTAACGCACAAAGAAAAGTCCAGTCTCATTATCGTCTTATTATTTTGTATAATGAAAAAATATAGCCATGCGTATTCTTGTATGATATATAATATATCAGGTTTGCAAGTAATCTACTATTTTTTCGTATAATAATGATAATACAATAATGTAAAATATTTTCCCGCCGATAGTATAGTAGCGCTAACGTAGCTTTAAAAATGATTTGTATACGTCGGGACGATGAACATAACCTCAAAAATAGTATTGATAAAAATGTCTACAAGTAAGGAGCACATGTATCACTGCAAGGAAAAATTACTGTAAAAACGTATGATTTGATTTGTTCTTTTGTCGACGATATATTACATGACATATATAACCTTTTACTCTTAAGCGATTTAACAAGAATGCTTTTAAATGAAAACATTCAAGCTTACTTCGAAAGTGTAAATTCAAGCTTTGAATTCCAGAGTTCTAGAAAAATTATGAAAGCATAAAAGTATAAGTTAGCATAAAAGCGTAAAACCAAACCGTATTTACATCGCAGTTTAAAACGCTATAATAACAAGCTTGAAATCTGTAACACGGAATATTACAAACAAAATATAAAAAAGGAAATTCGATTTTATACTTGAGAAAAATAAAGGTGAGGGGCTTGAAGTATTTCTTTTATTGTTCGTCAAGCAAGAAAAGAAATATTTTAGAAAAATTACTAGCAAAAAGAGAAAGAAAAGTGGATGTGTATTATAATTATGTATATTATAATGATTTAAAAATTAGATAAAATATTAATGTTGAAAAAGAAGTATATAGTAAAAGATAATGGGAATTACTTTAATGATTGTATTGCTTTACTGGACTTGATACTCAATAAGGAATTCCATAAAAAAATAGTAGATTACTTATCCATAGACTAAAAAGTATATGTTTAGCTCAATAATTATATTTGTATGTAGTCTCATAATCTTTTCTTTTTTTCGAAATATATTATCACATGCCATTTTATTTTAAAGATGGCCTTGATAGATGCATTTTTTTGATAAATATTTATGGAAAAGTAACAATATTACGTCGATAAAGAAAGCTTGTAATCTGACAGTTTCTATGTTTCATCATAGTAAATATATAAGACTATATAATGATGTATCTGCATTTACCAGGTATATTGGGCAAATAATTTCACTGCCTGCAGAAAGTATTGTCATCTCTCGTCACGTCATTTGATTCTTAATGAAAGTCATATAATACACTTGGATTCTTATGTCTAAATTGATATAATAAAAATATTCATTATATGCAACGTTGGTTGACATTTTGTAAAATGATTATTGGAACAGAAGCGAACAATCGTGTTTAATTGATTTTGCGAACAATGAAGAATACGATGGACTTACATGGCGAACGCTGACGTTATTTGTGAATACGGAATGAAGAACCAAGTATCGTTTAAGATATGATATCCTGTATAATATATCGTGTATTTACTACTAAGAATGAAGAATATACATTAAACAACTTGTTACGCGCTTATGTGACAGCCGTGTTACGTGTGAACTGGTGAGCAAGAAAGATCTTCAAAACTGTAAAAATTCATTTGCAAGTTATATAATAAAAACGTTTCATACGACGATGATATTTAATGTGTTACGAAAATATATTGTCATATCTTACATAAAAGATCTCTTCGTAATTATATATCACCCTGTGGCTTTGCCAATTTTATAAACTTCGAATACGCGCAGCTCTTGATTTTTTAAACAGTTTTAATTCCTGGAATTAGGTTTCTCTGGAAACTGTGGCATTCCTTGCCTAATTACGTATTCTTTTGAAAGCAAACGACTCTGCTCCGGGGATAATCTAAACGAGCATGCACCGCTTATTTGTGTTGATCCTCGTTTATTTATGCATAAACTCCTATCTTTGCGTATTGGCCTTTGCGTATGCACTTAGCAGAGTTTATGCTGCCCACGTCTACTTGACATACCATTTACGTGCCTGATACGTGCAATAGTGCTTTCCTGTGTGTCAGTGGCATCTCTCGCGTAGCTCTCTCGCGGAATTACATTTAATGCGATATCAGGTGCATCTGTTTACCTTGCAATCGAACGCCCAATCCTCCATTAAGTGCTCGCTCAGTTATAACACTGTGCAATGTCTCCTACAATCGCGGTTGTTATGACATACTAAGCTTATCAGAAAAGTTTAGAGCTTTATTACAAGAGGTGGATAATCCATTATCAAATATTGCGTATACTGTGCAGTATTGGAGCATATGATGCAATTTTCTTATTTTTGACAACTGTATAGAATTAACATTTACAAGAATTAATGTTTATAGATAATGTGTTTGTTTATTAATTTAATCGTTTTAATATTCCAGCATCCTGAAATAATTTTGATATCTGCTCGTGACATATATTGAGTTTTGTAAAGATTATAATAATAGTAACAAGATAATAAGTTCTTTTTTCAAAAAAGATACAATAACGTTTTCCACAGACATGCACTTGGACTCGTAACAATACTATGTTTCTTGATTGACAGGCTTTCATTTGCCAGAATAACACGATGTGAAATTCTGATTACAATCACGGCAAACGAAGTTTCTAGCACTTTTACGCCGTTAAAAATGTGTGACCGTACCGCCTTTTTAGCGAAAGCATAAATTTATCGCAGACAATAATTATTTTGCAAGTAATAATAATTAGTAAATGAAAAAAAACAGTTGATTAATTTGACTAGGTTGATTAAAATTGATATTTGCATCCACGAGTGGAGTAAAAATAGTGACAATTTGTAAATTTATAAAGGATTCGAGACGTGGCGAAGCGTGAAAATCTACTTTACAATTCGTCTGTTCATTGGCTACTTTTAATTGGACTCGATTGAGAGCGCGGCGAATCTTTAAAGCGCGACCCGTTGAAACAGATATGTTCACCGCGGATTTGCAGATCTGGTAAATTAATGGCGAAGTAAGCAATTCGACGCGACCAACAGCAACGGATGGCATTTGCAATTAGGACTACCTAATTTCGAATGTGGCGCACCACGATTGGATTGCGCGTGTCGAATCCTCATATAGATTATCCTGCTAACCTATAGGGCATTATTATTCATCTTGAACAATCTCTTTATGCATATGCATTAATAATATTCGTTCTTAATAATTAAATGTAGATCTGAAAAAATGTAAAAGCGTCAGAAAGATTAATCTTTGGAGTTTTTAATTAAAATGTAAAAAAAATGAAATACGCAATATCGTACATCAAAGTGTTAAAAAATTGTACATTAAAGTGAAAAAATTGTATATATTACAATTAAAAAATTCTTTAATAAAATTAAAATATTATTAAATAATTAAAATTAAGTCCGTATTTTGAGAGAGCTTATTTCTTAAATTTTCTTATTCAATCAATAGTGTTGAGAATAAGAGTAATAAAATTTTTATAAATAATGAAATAAACGTAGAAAGGAAAACAATTTTATATATTACAATAAAAACAATTCTTTGATAAAATTAAATAGTCTGTAGTCTGTTTTAAGAGAATTTACTTATTATAATATTAATTTTCTTATTCAATAATTAAAAATGTGCAAAGAATTACAATAAAAACTTAAGACTATTAAATACATTTCGCTGACGTTTTGCAATTGCAAACCAAAACTTGATTGAGATTTATAATTCTATTAACTACAATACACGATTCAATCATATTGAACAATGGACAACCAGCTCTCTTTGACCACTTTTCTTTCTATCAAATTTGCATTTATTTCGTATTTATTCGACTGTTTATGAATCATCATTATTAATTGATCCACAAATGCGATGTTTTCTTCACTTATACTTCAAGATCCAATTCTAATAGATGAGAATTAGTCGCGCAAACACCTATACCAAGAAAGCTGTCAGCACCACGTTATTATCATGGGATAGACAACTCGAGAGCTCGTTCGAGAGAAAAAGAGGAGAATCCGGGAGTCACACAAAGAGATCGGAGAGAAAGTGGAAGCGAGGAATCATCATGGTGCAGAAGAAGCTTGACTTGGTTTCGTCTTGAAATAGCTTTACACCGCCACAAGTCAAAAATATACTACTGTGCGCCGTTTAGTCTAACGCCGGACGTGTAGAATGAAACGGAACGGGATGAAGAGAGCGGACGATGCGGATAAATAATCTGTTAAAACAAGCCTCGTGCAGGTAATTTTGCAGAAACTGCGAAACAACATTCACTTGATTAAAATAGTGATTTTCTTGGAATGAACCAAATAAAAAGAGAAAAAGAAAGGAATAAAAAGGGAAGAAAGAAAGAGAGAGAGAAAGAGTAGTTCTTGTAAGCTAATGCTACGTAAAGCAAAGTGTAAGTAGCTTTTGCAATTTAATACTGTGTAAAGCAAAGTGTAAGTCCGTAACGAGCTTGTTTATCTGAAGCAGAGGTCGATAGATTTCCTCGAGTGAGGTACAATGGCAAGGTACGAAGAGGATAGTGCAAAGACTTTTCAGAAACGATTTCAAGTGATAATATTTCGTAGTAGGTTTCTCGCTTCTCGAAAGGATGAACCAACTTTTCGCTGATCTCATCGCTTGTTGTGATGAGAATTCAAGCAAACCGATGCTTAAAACTGACATCACTTGGATCGGTTTACAGACAATGACGTGGCGGATCTGGCGATTCGGTAATTTGTATCATTTGCCGGTTCATCGAATTTTTTCAATTTCTACGTACACAAAGTTATCTTACACGTCTATAAAACGTTGAGCAATCAGTCTGTCTCTGCCGGAATAACGTTAACAAGTCCCGACAATATTTCCGGTCAGATTTCCCGCGAAGCGTCTCGTGCGTTCGGTGAATTAGATTTGAAGAGCGGGGTTGGACGCGCGCCAGCTTCGTCGTCGTCGTCGTCATCGTGATCGGTGACGAGGGCGTGCGAGAGAGCTGACGCCGACGCCGACACCTGGCGTCGCCGCGTCGCTCTCGCCCTAGCGGCCGCCGCGACGCCGGCTCGCTTTCAGTATGCCGCGCATCGTCGGAGGTGCGCTGGTACTGTTGAGTCGCGTTCTTGCATGCGCACAATCGAGACATGTGATTCGGATTCGTCGATCGCCGAGAGATAGACGGAGCAGAAAATGACGAGGGGAAATCCTGCGGTCGTTGACGGCCTAAAGTGGTAAGGATCGATCATCGATCAATCGATCCGGAGAAATTGTCAGTTCGGAGCAGAGATCGCTTATCTTGAAATGATAGCTCGAGATGGGGAAGCGCGCGCGATTCACCATAGTTATGACTAGCTCATGGTTAAAGGGCAGAGGTTGCCGAGTATCGAAAAAGGGTGATAATTACGGCCGCGGCAAAGCTCTTGGGGGAGTGAGACGTGGAGGAGAATATATACGGGGGGATAGGATAGGTTGGCGGGGATAGATGTTTATGCTTCTCCTCTAGAAGATTTATATATGCGAAACGCGCTATAATTAGTCATCGGGAAAAATAAGTGGACGAAGAGAGCCGAGTGATTATCGCATGGAAAAAAGACCGATGCTGCGACTTTGAAATTCTCGAAGGGCGCGTGGTATACCGTCGTTTTGCCCTTAACCCTTCCACGGTGAGTTAAATAGCACCGAATGATCAAACGAGAAAATATTATTTGTACTACAACGGGAAAAATTTTAATTGCCATTCTTGTTATAATAATAAAATGTATCTTAGGCTTAAATCGTGCGCGTGCGAGTTTAGAAAAATTATAAAATTCTGTACATTATCTTTTTATTAGTGAAGCAAAAGACAAGTTAGAGATATTTACTCGAAATCAGGATTTTATTAAATACTGACTCAATTATGTTAGTAAAGATAAACGTGATATTGATAATAAGATACTTATTATATTGATAAAAGGAGAAAAACGCTCTTTGCAATATTCATTTATTTCATAGAATTAAAATTATTAAATCTTATTGTCTTGATAATCAAGAAATTTACTTACTTTGAACATATCAGAATACTTTGAAAAAATATATAAAATAATGTTTAAATGAACTTTTACCGCATATTTGCATTACCAAACTTATTCTATCTAAACTGGATTTGATCCAACTTTAAAATGGGCAACCAATCTATTACTCAGAAGCGAAATTTAATATTTGGGAGAAGTAGCTATACGAAAGTGTTAACAGAAAACAGCTCTCGCTCTAACTACGGGCCAATATATTTCGTTACTTTGGCGCTTCATTTGCAAATGAAATTTTCTCTGACTCATAGTTAAATAAAATCTCAATGCGCGATGATGAAAAAAGATTACAGAACTAAATAGAGTTCAATTCAAAACTGTTATAGGTAAAAACTGATTCACGTTTCACGTCATACAATCGTATATATAAATAATTGTGACTAAATAATGGACAAAGTAACTATAGCTATATGTGAGTAACTTACAACCCGATTTAACGCACAATATAATCCGCAAGAAGCTAGAAGCTTGGGGAGATATATAAAGCTTGAGTTTCTCTACTTAATCTTACAGTCTGCTACACACATACACACCAGTAAGTGTATTCTCTCGCGTACATGCATTACTTCAAGAAGAAGAGACACCTTACGAGGTAAATGCTTTAAATAAAGTTCTTTGCAACATCACGTTTATTGAAGAGATTCTTTTGTTATTTTTATCTTAACTTTACTTTACTTTAAGAGATTTTGCGTGATACTTATATAATTATGATATTATAACATACTATGACACTATAAAAGTAAATCTCGCATCTATTATATTTTCTTCAAAATTTGTTGAGAATACTAGGTGATAAAGTCCCTTTTTTATTTCCATGGATCAAAATCTAATATTGATACTTCCTGTGCCAATATTGGGGGATACTACGATTTCCGGAGCGCCAAGTTTTGACCATGGATTCTTCATCTACAGGTCATTACAAACAAAACTTAAAGAGTGGTGAAAGTGGCTATCTGGTTTAATTTAGGAGATATGGAGGTTTTTAGTTGGAATTTGAGAAATCGACAAAAACGCTTTTTTGCCAGTTGCAGACTATTTTCGCGTTATTCAGAACAATATAGGGTAAATATTGACAATAACGGAGCCCGTCCCGATGACCTTGACTTTGACATATATTATAGAGGTCCTCCTGAGTGATCTTCAAAAAGTTTTAACCGTCACTCGTTGTTTATTAAAAAGTTATTTAAAAAAAGGAATTTAATGATTTTGCACGACTTTTCAACTGTCCACGCGAAGCAAGGACTTGAGTTTAACATATATTACAAGGTCACCTTCCTGAATAACCTGCACTAGGTTTCACCTGTCGCTCGTTGTTTGTTACAAAATTATTAACAAAAAAGTTTAATGACTAGAGCATAATTTTACGATACCATATACGTTTACGAAAGAGTATATTTGATGGAATTTTAGCATTAAATCAGAAATAAGTTTGAGTTAGGTTATATTTTCCGAAACTGGAACCCCGGACACGTACGATCGTTTTCAGCCCGCTTCGCGGAAGGGCGGGAGGAAGGGGCTTTACTCCTCTTCCCCGCCGGAGCCGGTGGAACAGATTTCACCGTACAGATTTTGATCACCTGATTCATGGCATGGATCCTGGCGGGGGGGAGGGGCATCGCCCCTCCCTCCCCCCGCACTCCCGCGAAGCGGGCTGAAAATGAGCGTTTAAGTCCGGGGCTCCACTTTCGGAAAATATAACCTAACCAGATTAGGTAAGGTAAGGTTAGGTTAGGTTAAATGACTTTCCTTCCTTCGTTCATATTCGTCGTTTATATATCTTTCAATATTCAAAATAACTACTATATTTTCGAAACTTCTTTTGTTAATAACTTTTTAATAAACAATGAGCGACGGCTAAAACCTTTTATAGTCTGGAACTAGCAAAAAAGCGTTTTTGTCGATTTCTCAAATTCCGACTAAAAACCTCCATATCTCCTAAACTAAACCAGATAGCCACTTTTATCACTCTTTAAGTTTTGTTTATAATGACCTGTAGATGAAGAATCCACGGTCAAAACTTGGCGCTCCGGAAATCGTAGTCTTGCCCAATATTGATATAATTAAATGTATTTTAATTCTAACAAAAAATATGCCTGTTCATGTCTAACAAAAATTTAAAGTTTTTATTCAACATTTTAAAAATATTTGTCAAAGGCATATATCGGTTTAACTAATGAAATTCTATATAATTTGCGATACAAATATAAATAATAATTTTATAAATAATCATGAAATAATCATAAATATTATAAATATTATAAGAAATAATAAATAAATGATTCAAATAATAACTTGATATAAAATAGTATATCCATAGTACATAAAATTATTGAGATGTAATGACAAGTATTTTTGGCAAGAAATTGTTTAATTTCCTTGACATTCTATTCTACTCTCAAAATAATCACCATTGATAGATACAAACAACGCTAAAGAAAGTACGTTAATAAGATGTTGCAAAGTTCTATTTAGTAGTTCAAGCTGGGCTTGCCTTAGTCGATACTCAGTTATAGCTGCCGGAACATCTTCGTACACCGGTATCTTCTCCATGTATCGCGTGTACTGTTCAATGCACCAACTTCGACAGTTCCGACAGTCCACGGAGTTGGCTTCCGACTAGATCAAGTTCCGTTCTGAAACTTCGCTCACTGCCAACATTTGACACTGTCAATATTAATCGACGAGTTAGATTTAATTAATACGTGTGCGATAAATAGAACAACGACGGGAGAGAGGGCTGGAGGGGAAATGAGCATGACAGGAGATGCAAACGTTAACTATCCCATCAATTTTACAAAAAGCAATTTCTCGCGGCCGTAATTATCCGAAGCTTCTCATTCATGTGCTTGGAAAAGGGTCATACCTCCTGTACTTTATTTGTAGAATTAAGAAGATTTTCCTCGGTAATGGTGGATCCATCTTCACGTGTCCGAGAATACTTTGTAGAATTTTTCCCGGATTAACGGATTAAACGGCTTTGCCAGTAATCGCGTCCTACGAAGGAAAAATTCGGAACACTGGGTGAAACATTCCGGAAATTACGCGCAACGTGACGTTTCTCGTGACGTTTTTTTGTGAAAGAGACGAGAGAGAAGCCTGCGAGTGTGCGTGAAAGCTACGATAAAACACAGCGCCCGGTAGTCAAAAATTGAACAACACGAGGCACAATACTTGGTGGTGAATAAGTGAAGAACTGAATATAAAGAAGTGGTATAGCGACTGTGGGGGATAATTCAAGGAAATGGCGGAAGACTCGCCTCGCCGGAAGACTAGATCGGCTTCGATTTGTGCCCCGGGATTTTCCAGCATGGAGCAGATGCTAGAAGCTATGCCACCCTCGGGAGCACGAGATAGGGAGAGAGGAGAACGGGAAAGGGACAGTGGCAGTGGAACACCGGATAGCAATACACCCACGAGAAGACGAAGGCCAGCTACAAGATCCCAGAGCGCCCGTGTTTCCGGCGGAAATAAAAGCATCCGTCGCCGTGCCGCGGCTCAAGGTAACGATAGTATAGCGGGGATGGAAATAAAGTAATATGGTGGGAGATTAGAATCCGTAATTGCCAAAAAAGTACGTACACTGAAAAATTCAAAGGTTTGGAAAGGAAGTTACAAATTTCGTTTCTCCATCAGTTTGTTTGCTTAATTGCCAAATTTGACATAATTTTTTTCTATAATTTTTAAAAGACCGTATAAGAGATTAATATATTTGTTAATAATTTCTTTTTGCTTAAAATACTCCAAATCAAAAATTTGTGCAGCCATATTTGAGAATTTTAGTTACCAAACGACCATTTCACGTGTTTAATTTTTTTCCTACGATCGAGAGACAAACACATTGTGGGACGAGATTAAATCTCGAGGGACGTAAAGGTCTACTTTACGTGACAAGATTGCGTGGCGCGCTGACCGGATGTGACTTCGGCGATGGCCGATAAACTCATGAAAACGTCATCGGTGACGTATGTGCGATCTTTCCTGGTGAAAGAGCAAAGTGTACTCTGGAGCTTACGGTATTGCACCGGTAACGTGTGCTGCTCCACTCTCGCGAAAGTTCTTGAAATCATTGTGGCTGCTATTCTCGTACGTGGATTTAGCTAGTAGGTCACTGACAGCCCAAACACGTCCCACCGTGTCTTCGAAAGTTTGGGAACCAGTTTAGTCGCCAGTATAGTGTTATCAGTAGAGCTTCTGCCTACATGTACGCATTGAAACACAGAGAGTGTACAGAGATACAACAAGAAACAAAAATCAGACATCCACACATGTTCCACGCAGTAATAAAGCGAATTAGTTTGTACATGAATGCGTACGAATAAATGTATTCGATTTTAATTGAAACATTTTTATCTCTCTTTTCGATATTTTAAGAAAAGGTTATTTATTAATTGATATATCGATATATCTTGCAAAAAACATTGCGTAAAATTATCATATTATTATCATTAATACTATTTGAACCATCAACACCAGTTTGAATTAAGCATCTAATTATACCTATGAAATTAAGCATTATTATT
This sequence comes from Ooceraea biroi, assembly GCF_003672135.1. NCBI lineage: Eukaryota > Metazoa > Arthropoda > Insecta > Hymenoptera > Formicidae > Ooceraea > Ooceraea biroi. The sequence goes on from NC_039506.1 coordinate 10,448,220, forward strand.
GTCAACGCAAATTATTATTGATGTAAATTGTTATATAATTTAGAGAGATCGTAGATGTCCAATTAGAGAAATGATTGTATTTATACAATTAAATCTTCCCGTATCGTATTCCATATTTTATTCCATAAATTAATTACAAAATATTACGTACATATACGTAACACACAATTTTTATATCTATTAATTAATCTTGACACATGTTTGGAGATTTGTTTTTGATATTTACAGTTATTCTACTACAAACTACAGAATTAGTTACGGTTTATAAATTTATTTAATCGTAATAACTTTCAAACGCGAGAGATTTTTGATTATTTGTGATCAAATAAAAGAATTTATCTCTTCGATTAACTTTATGATTAATTGAAGCAAATATTCGAAAGCGTATTACGCGATCTAGATTCATTTTTCTCTTTTTTTCTCGCGTCGTTTTATTTAATCCCTCAATAAAACTTTCCGAGATCATATTGAATCAGTCGACTTTCCACGCTGCAGTTTCGCGATGTTATTCCTTTCAAGAATGTTTCATTTCCTTTACTTCACTTTCAAGTGCTTTGCGGAAGAGAACTCGATCGGTCCGTGATCAGAAAAGTATACACATTTATTTCACCTCACTGATCTCCAAGGATCTTTCGCTTTCTGAATATAATTTATCTCTTGAGCAAGCCTCTGCATGATATCCGGTATCGAGCATGCATAAATGACGTATCCTGCTCGTGTCGATTTCAGCCGCCGCCCATCATCATCATCATCATCACCATCACGAGGGAGGCATGAAGTCGGCCCACTGCAGCAGTGAGCCCAAACTGACTGAGAATGACGTCAGTCCGGCAATCAGAAGACGAGGGAGCCGAAGAGGCCAGAGCATGTACCACGCGCAGAGGAAAAGCAACGCCTTCCTGGACGTACCAGACGTCTCGTCTCAGATGCCACCGCGGGAGGATGGCGAAGACGAAGATAGTTACAGACTCCGTAGCTTCAGTCTCACTAGCAAAGGTCAGAAATAACTCCTTTGCATGCAATAAATGAGAGAAACAATGCCGCGGAACGCGATACCGCTTCTTGCATTATTGCAGAAAACTTTGTCGGGAAAAACTTCGATTTGGTCGCGTAGTTTACGTATGCAACAATATAGTATGGGATAGGAAGATCAGAATGGCAACATGATTGAATGGCGTCGGTAAACAATTGATTGAGGGGAGGGATTATAAGTTAAAATTATATTTGAGATTGAATGAAGGAGAAGTGAAAGATCATCGGAGTAATGGTAAAAATAATCACCGTGTTTTCTTGAACGTAAAATAAGATAAAATAAATCTCTTGCAAATAAAATAAAATAAAAAGAACGATTATGCAATATGTAATTGTATGATATATATATATATATATATATAATATTATATAATATAATAAATATTAATTTCATTTCGGGATACTGTTTTACGCATACAAAATGGTAACGGTTCCATTTTGATAGGATATGAAATCTCAAAGCTTCTAGTTTCACATTTGTAAGATAAACGTTAAGTTGAGACACACAATCGTGTTTTTTTATAGATTTATAGAGTCCTGAAAATGCTTCGGATGTTGTATTTTAGAGTCTTTAATTTTTAAATGAGTTTTATGATTCTTCAAATCAGTGGAATGTCGGCTTCTTTGATTTATGTGCCTTTGGGGTAACTTTGGGGAAATATGTTGTACTGTGAAACTTTTCAGCAAATTTGCACTTTGTTGCGGCGCGAATTATTGACAGTTTCAGAGTTGCACGAACAATTTCAATTTACCACGAAAGTATCGGTAACTGTGTGAATAAAGCCAACTATTGAATTTTTCGATAGTTTTGTAACAGTTTCGCACAATCGATTACCCATCAAGTTGTTTTATTTTGAGAGTTTAATGAAATTCGGTTTACTCTTTAATTTAGCGATTAAATATTTAAAACGTATTCGTTACAATAATCTGATATTTGGATTTTATTTATTTATGCATTTTTGAAATTTGTATTACATTACATTTATTTATATTGCATTATAGTGGATATATTCGTGTAACTTCCTATTAATAACGGAAAGAAAACCGCCAAAATAGCTATCTTCGAAGTACTTGAAATATCGTGTTCTTCGTGGTTCCACCATGCGTATACTTAGCGAGAAGTTGAGCCAGAAATATACAAACGAGAGCAAAAGAGAAGGATTCAGCAAGAGAAGAGATCGGCGGAGTCAAGATAAGCGAAAATAGAGTAGCTATAGCTAGTGACGTCGGCAAGCTCTACCACGCGAATCTAACTCGAGTACGACGAGCCAATGAACGCGTGTGAAAGTCATTTACATACGTCCGTTTAGGATGTAACTCGTGATAATAACGCGTTCTGACGTGAATGGAGACAGATCTACACCACTATCGGCAAGATCTCAACCTGGTTACGCATCCGGGAAAAATCGATCGACCGGTCGACGCTAACGAATTTCACCTTACGATAAGATCTCATTACCTCGACATCATCGATCATCAGTCTGCGAGGTGATGGCGTTTAAGCGTCAATGGGGAATTACAATTACATCGTTAGGGTGTTGTTGTTACACTCACGGGGATTGGATGCAGCCGAAGTAACGTCGTGGCTCACGAGCGTGCAGCGTGCAAAAAGTTTGAACTGAAATTTGCGCTGAAATTTAAGATGAGACACGGAGTTCGTCGTCTTGTTAGATCAAATTGCTTGCCTACTTATTCATTGGAGGACGTTACCGGAAAATTACCTTTTAAGAGAGGAACGTGCCTTCCGGGCGGAGATGCTCGGTAGTTTAACTTTGAATATATCAGCAGCGAGATTCTCTTGAACCACGATAAGCGAAATCACAAAGTTCCTATGCTTCTTTAGTGTATACGCTTATGATCACTCCGCCCGATATAAACAGTAAAATAACAATGCAAACTATGCAATCTGATGCAATCCGCTTGCGGTAATGACTTTTCTGACTGTTTCGTAATTGAAAGCAGTAGTTTAGTTTAAGTATGCATCAAATCACGAAGTTTGAATCGCGCACAATCTGGATTTCTCTCTTTCTCTCTTTCTCTCTCGCGCGCGCACGATTAGAGATTAACATTAAAATTAAAAAAATATATTAATATACAGGGTGTCCCAGAATTGTGTATGAATATTTTAATCATAAATTACACATCATGCTTCGTTATCATAATTAGATTATTGAATTGATAGGAATTTATAGAAATGAATTAACTAATCTAGGAAAGGCCGTGTTTTTCCTAACAAAATGTACCTTTGTTCAACATACGGAGAGTATTTTGATAATGCATAGAAATGCATTTGCTTCTCCAGATTGGCAAACATTAATTAAGTTTGTAGCGTAACAAAGCTTTGGTTTATCTAAAATGAACCATCTTTGTACGAGCGAATATAAGTGGAACGACCGAATAAGTGGAACGGAAACGCTATTTCTGTTCAAGCAACTTTTCAAGTGATCGGATTCATCTTCCATTTCCCACATCTTTCATAGACTCGTTTATCTTTGTCTCAATCAAAACGGCTGCGTTTTACTCAAACCAGTTTTTCACAGATCGAGATTCGACCACCTGTTACATTTGTGTTGATTTAAAACGTTTCTTTGCCACTTTTAATCGCAAATTCAAGGCGCAGAATAAGTTTGAATTGGAAAGATATTCTAGAATTATTATTTATTTTGCATGCTTTCTTCGTCAGGATTTTATGAAACATTTAACTTCATCTGCTTTAAAAGTGAAATAAGTAATTTAAATATTTAAATGTTTCGTATATTTTTTCTTTCCACGACAAATCTCACCAACTTATTTTTAAAGAAAATTATGTCAACTGTATGTCATATTTTGGAGAACTGAGTGTTTAATACAAAGCAAGCAATTGCACTAGAAGAGAAAAACAAAAGTGGACGCGCTTGTAAGAATTATAAGAATTCAAACGATTATAAGAATTAGAAAATGTTGCGAAGGCGTTACGTGGTCGTCGGCCCCGAAACAGCACACTAGAGTAAAAAATACAAAGGAAGGAAAAGAACCTTTAGAAAAAATAAGCAAAATGTTTCTTGATGCTCGATCGGTGAGTAGAAGAGTGAGAAGTAATGTAATCTGGCAGGCACTTCTTCGATCGGCTACATTTTCGTGATAGAATGTCGTTTTCATCCTCACGGGAGCTTTCCAGTGCGAACAAATTCCCGGAAAGTTATTTGAGATCCTATTGTTGCCTTGGAAGAGCCGCTCACTTGCTGACAGCTGATGATACAAGGTGATTTTGCGAGTGAAACATTTTTTTCTAAGAGAATTTCTAAGAGAAGAGACACATGAGGATTTTCTTAGAAGAGACTCGGAAGAGTCTTTTGTATGCAAGATGTGCGTGTTACACACGTTTCTCCTGAAACTTCTTGGATGAAAAGCTTGTTCGTTAAATGAATATCATCTTTCGTGACAAAGGAATAGATCCTGGTGACACTCTTTGAAAAGTGTTGGATTTATAATAACTGCCAGCTCGAATGTTCATATGATCCAGTGAAAATTACTTTCAAAGTTCAACGAGTATTTTGTGCGATAACATTTACCGTGTGGGTGTTTTTCACATACGTGCGTTCCACTGCATCTCCATCTGTCATTGTTGCTCTGATGTCTTCATCAAATTAAATGACCGGCTTTAAAAATACGCGTTGGTGTAATACATATTCGTGCCGTTTATTCCTTGCATACCGTCCGTAATAAATGTCATTCCGTAATTAAAACCCTTGAAGTCAATGGTTTAACATAGAAGTCAAAATCTCATGAAAGAATCTCTGATGAAAATGTAATTTATATCTGCGGCAAAGACCAGCAGTTTAATTTAAATCAGAAAATGTAATTAATTAATTTAGATCAATGATAGCAAATTCACTATTTTCTGCATGCCAAAATAAAAGAAGTGAAAACAGCATATCAAATTGGTGTAGCATTAAGATACGTCGCAGGAAAGACACCTTAAGATCAGATAACTTTAAGATAACTTTAAAGAAATAACTAAATAACTAAAGGCAACATAAAATACATATAAGAATTAAAATTCAAATTAGAATGTGTACAAAATTAATTCACTAAGGATTGATTGGTCATTACTGATTCAGCCAATCGTTTTCTAAAAAATGGACTTACGTCAAGTCACATCGTAAGAAAGACGTAACGTAGATGAAACGATTTACGGCAACCTTGAGCAAGTCCGATCCGCGAAATCGAGGAACGTGTTCTCTCTGATCGTTTGTCGGGCCAGTTTGGAAAATCGATTTTGCTTTTCCCGGACACTCGTAAAACGGCGCTCGCCCGTGAGAATTCGCTTGCGACAACGGCAGCGACGATGGCTCGTAACGTTTTATGATTTCTCGCCTCATCTCGCTTTGTTATGCACACGCGAGGCACCTTTTACGTAAATACATATCCATCTTTCGACGAGCTTTGAGCGGACACCGATGAGCGAGCCGACCCACGTTGGATTTTACAGTCGACTTGATCCTTCGTCTTCGATGTAATCCGCTTTTCGAAGCGGATATTCTCGCCGTAGCACCGATGATTACTTGCTGGCTTCGCCTGGCTTTTGCGAGCCAATATAATTCGCGTAATTACTGTCGACTGTAACTATTAATTGATATAATTATTCTAACACATTTATAATAGTTTTTATTTGTAATTAACGCAACGTACATTTTTTTCACATTTGAACAATATATAATTAAATCTAATCAAAAGAATAAGTACACACGTAATAATGTATTCATTATACGTTTATCCATACTCCATATACACGCAGATGTATTCCAAACTGGACACAATTGCATTTACTTCATAAAATAACATTTAATTGCCAAATATTATATTAACAGTTATAATTAAAAATTACAAATTTAAAGATTACAAATTTAATTAAAAATATTGAATAATCGTAGAATTTTCTGTTAAAAAGATTTCTATAAAAACTGTTACTGCATTTATATACTAAAATTATAGAATAGGATGTTAACACCAGACATTAGCAACCTTGCAAATGAACGCAGCAAGCGATTTGCGCATAATCATAGCAAATTTCGCAAGAACCGCGTTAAGAAAACAGCGGCAGCCATTAACATCCTCCCGGATCCGCTGGATCCTTCATTTCCCGAGCAGCCATTTCTCATTGGCGTTTCTTACTGGCATGAAACAACGAGCGATTGATTGGCAGCAGGCAGCAGTTGGTCGGATCCGCAATCGGAGTGATAAATTAATCGTTGTCCGTCGGTTTGCAGCGTGACTCTATTTTTAACGAGATTCTGTTTTACGGCGCGTGATATACGCGCGACTTTGATGAGGCGTATAACGCGCGCGCGTAGGTCCTGAAATATTAAACGGGTCTACGGCATTAGCGGACGTCACCGTTTACGTTCACCGGGAAATGCCGCGTTGTCTGAGAATCATTTGATTGCGCGTATTGATCGATATGCAGACGTTCATCCAGACTAACCGGAAACGTGGCTGCCGCGAATCTAACTCCTGCACCTTTATTTCTCCCCCTCCTCCCTCTCTCTCTTTTTTAGCTTTTAGTTTTTAGTTTAGCTTTATATTTTGTAATTTTTCTGTTTGTGAAGAGCAATGTATTGTATTTTAATCTTATTTTGTTTTTATTAATCTTTGCACTTAAGGGATTCTTTATCCCAGTGCAATAAAGACTCTACACTGATAAAAAAATATAGTTGAATTTAGAATAGTGCTAATAGTATAATGGAATGGTTTATATTACTAATATTATAATAGAATTTACTATAAAAATGAATATTCCGACTAATTTTTTTACCATGCAATTATAGTCAATTTCATCATCGATTTTATTATCAGTGTAGTCCACTCTCTCTCTCTCTCTCTCTCTCTTGCCATATGATTCCGCATAGTCGGCGTGCCGCGGGCAAATCTACACCGGGCCACGTATGCATGCATCGCAAGTGTGCACGTTCACGTTACCACGTATATGCGCGTCCGAATATATCTGCACGCAGCCACGCCTTCTCCGAGCGCAACTGCGCGCAGCTGGTGCACGTATAATAGATATATAGGTCCCTGTGAAGCGACACCGCGGCTGTAACAGTGGGGCTCTTAAATACGCGGCTGCTTAATGGAGTCTAACCGCGACGACGACGTTGTCAGAAATCGTGCCGATGTGGTGGCGACCGCAAATGGCGGTATAACGGAGCAACAGCCTTGCGCTAGCAAGATTTCAGCTCAGCGTTGATCAATATTTCAGTTTAACGTTGCTTCATAGAAATCAGAGCCCTTCGTGCGACACATCCGCGAGTTTCACGTCACGTTGACCGCAAAGTTCGTTTTTCCACTGAATGGAATGCCAGATGCAATACAGTTGAGAGTTTCCCTGCAAGAATGTTATAAAAATGCTAAATGCTAAAATATCACAAGGTTTAACCAAGTTTCCGTGGTTCTTTTTACAACAAAATCAATGTGAGGAAGCATAAGAGCACCTCGCCCAAAGAGCTCCGGATATCCGAATAAATCGAGAATAAAGGAAAGCTTTTAAGCTTATGGCAATATAGAAAGTAAATCTGCCGAAACAGGATCTTGAGAGTATCCAAATGCAAACCTAGCATGGATCAGTATATGCGTGATGGAACTTCGTAATGAAGAAACAAATAGCGAATGAAATATCGTACAAATAAATTTACTCAAATATAACACATATTTTTTGTTTAAAATATATAAATTTATAGAATATCGAAGGGAATGTAAGGAAAGCATTTTTACAAGGAATAATTTGATTATTATTGCAAAAAACGTTTTTGGTCATCAAATTTGTTGGAGGAATATTTTAAACTCTATAAAAATATGATGTATCTCTCGTACATCTATTTGGAAATGAAATACGCGTGTGACATTTGAGTATGTGCCTCTGTTAGTGATAAATTGTCACCAGACCATCCACTTAGAGTCACAATGTTTAATATTTTGTTAATTATTTCTACAAAAGTAAATAAGAAAATTTATTTATTTTTATATGAGAATTAATTTTTTATATATACGTCCAATAAAGTGGTGGTAATTCTTTTATAAATCTCATATTTGATATAATCATTATCTCCCTTTTTAATGATATTGCATATTAAAGAGTATCAATATTTTACCTTGCCATATTGCCCTAGATTTTTATATTCTACGGTGATTTATTGCATCAGGATGCCGTACATGCAGCTATGCGAAAATACCGTACACAAAATAAATACATACGAATATGCGTTATTAATTTTGGGGGAAAAATCTGTCAAGAAGATATTCTGACAATATTGCGGAATATTGCTATTTCGTCCTAAGTAAATAATATTCAGTGTCCACGAGAAGTAACATGTATCATAGTTATTGCTCTGCTGATATATTTATTCTTACTATTATCCAATTTCTCCAGTGACGTATCGAAGAGAAATGTGTGTCTAAAAAAAACAAGTAGTTTTCTGCTGATTGAGATTAGAAAAGAAGAAATTCGCTTGCTTTCTTCAGTTCCTTGATTTCCTTCTCGCTCCTATATTTTCATCGAGCTCTGTGAATGTCACATTTTCCCCGTCGCTAGGTTTTACGGCTAGCTATGCTGGAGATAGTAAAAACTTCTTCATCTTCTATATTATCTCTGCAAAATTTGTGTTTGCAAAATGTCACTGTATTGTATTAAAATAGTTTTGAAAACAATTCTGCAAGACTCATAAATCATAATTATAGACTTGGATATCTTAAAAATATGTTTGTATAATATAACTTTAAACCTTATTTACGTTCACAAGTTGATAGTTTGCAGAAGGAGAGAAAGAGAAAAAAGAAGGGAGAGAGAGAGAGAGAGAGAGAGAGAGAGAGAGTAATCCACAAACATTGTCATTGAACAATTCTTGTAAAACAAGACCATTATTTTTGTTCCTTTATTCTAGCTGTAATAGCATTTAAATTAAAAATAGCAATATATATATGAGGAACGATAAGCGGTATCTTTATTTATTTTTTTTTATTGACTCTCATGTATCGATCGGAGTGTAATTCTATTTTGTGTTCATGGGAGTGTATAAGGGTACGAGGGAGCGCTTTTCCCTAACACGCTCCACCTGCCGTAAAACTGACTTTCAGGCTCTTCAGGCCGATAACCCAGCAGATAGTCGACAGTAGAGGTGAAACGTGTAAGTGATGACAGAGATAACCAAAGATAATTAAAACGGAAAGTCCAGAATTTCTTCTTTACACCTAATATTCTAAAGCTTTCTCTAAGATCTCTTTTAAGTCATTATTGATCTTAATGAATCCAATAATGTTCAGATTGTTAAACAAATATTTTATTGGATATCAAAGTAGTTTTTTATTTTATCCTGAAATGATTTCAAACAATATTGAAGTTTGAGACATGCAAAGTGCCTTTACTCATCTTCGATAAATATAATTAATATAATTAATATAATAAAAATAACTGTTAAAAGATAACAAAGATGCAAACAAATATTAACAAACTTGTCTGTCAAAATAGCATGAAACAATGACATCAAAACAATGATAAAGTCAATCACATCGTGAGGCATTTCCTTCTCAAGAACCATTTTCAATGTGAGGACGTCGTGTCTAAGTATGCGTAAAACGATTTGGCAGCCGTGGTTGATCGCACGTCAAACGTTGAAACTTTTATTAATAGAATCTACCTCACCTATTCGATGGTCAAATTGGTGCACCTGTACCGCGATTGTCGTGCCAGCTATTCGCTCGTCGAAATCCGCCGATTATCGTGCCGAACAAACGTACAGGGAACGTTTTCTCATTTTCCACTGTGAAAAAACTCACTTTTGCGGAAACTCTAACGAATGCAACGCAGCTATTCATTCGATCGCTACGTAATATTTTTATCAAAAGCATGAGGAAAATGGAGGCCCTGTGGCAATCCGCAGTTTGCTTCTGCCAGACGGGATTGCCTAATCAATGGTACATCGCACAATCGGCACATATTTCCATAATCGGATTACATGTTGCATAAATAATAATGTGCATTTACCAACGCTATGTACGTAATAAAATTATATATTTCAATAATTAAACCATATACACAGAACGTGTTAGACAAATAAATAAATGACATTTAAACTGCAACTGACATGAAAATGTTTTATGTCATGGGCAAATTATTCAATAATATTAAATCATAATTTCATTATTGTTGCAAATGGAAACTACATAATAACTAAGGATTATTATTTAACATTTAACATTATTTAACAAAACATTTTAAAAACGATAGGGCATGTGCAGGATATTTCGAAACCACCATCAGTAAGAGTTTTAAGGGCAAATTCAATGGAATTATATTTGTACCAAGACAAAAATTCTAATATGTGAAAATGTCAAAGTTATAATAGATTTTAAATGGTAAGCGTTTAAATTTTATTAACGTTTGTTAACGCTGAAATTTTGCGCTCTCGAGTATGTACATCGAAATGTTATAGAATGTTCCATAAAATCTCTCCTAAAAACTATTACCGGCAATTGTGAGACATTCTATATATAATCGTGTGATGTTTGGAATATCATCGCGAATCATATCATTGGTATTGATAAAAATAGTCGGTGACGTCTAGGAAAAGACATCATCCGGATTGTCATCATCCTCTCTAACGTCTATCATGAAACATCTGTCTATATTCGTCTAATGATACGAATGTTTCTAGATTTAACAAAGTCGGAACAAAAATCTGATCTTTGCAAATCGTCTTGCACCACTCATTTCTCTTTTCCTCTCTCTCTCTCTCTCTCTCTCTCTCTCTCTCGATAAACGATCCTCCCGTTTTCATTCATTCGTATGTACGAGTACTCGCGGACAAGTAGCGAGTACATCGAAATAAACTTCGTACTAACAAAGGTGTAGAGACAAAAGGAAGGAACGGCCAGGCGAACGGATGGACGAACAGACGGGATATCGGCGTTCTGAGTCGCTGAACAGGATGTACGTTGTTCTCCCAACAGTTGACAGCACGTTGACATCGGTATACGTGTACGCGTGCGTGTGCAGCCCTGTATTATCGCGTGCGAGTTTCACGTGCACGTAACTACGTGCCTGTAACTGGTAAATCCGTAAACTTTTCGGTAAAAGAAATTTTTTCCTACGTCAAAAATATAAAAATAAATGTGCTCGATCGATGCAAAAACGAATCGAATATGAATATTATGAATAAATAATTTTTTCCTACGAGGAATTTATAATATAAGAATTCCAGAAATTGTTTTCCAGTTAGTAATGATATGATTTGTTAGTTTGGCACACAGTTCAAGTTATATACCAGTCAAGACAAATTTAATCCGATTAAATATAGAACGAGTAAAATTTAATTTCATTTAATTTAATGTAGAATTTAATTTCGTTCAAAACGAGTTTAATATAATTTAATATAGAATTTAATAATTAGAATTTTTGACAGAATATTTCACTTTAACGTTATTTCGCGTGACGCCCGAATCATATTTATGCGCGAGTCATTTCATGCATGAATCATTTCACAGATGATCCAAAATGGATTCATGAATCATGTTTAAGGTCCATGAACTTTTGAATGTTTCGAACTCACAAGCATCAAAATGATTTATAAATTTCTCTGTGCTTATCTCGAATTTATGTTGAAAATTAATAGGTACAAAATTTTTAATACACATAAAAATAAACGTGATAAAGATAAAATTAATAACAGCATTTTTATATACTGTTCTTTATATATGTATAAGTATACGGGCACCAGATCAATTTATATGCTGACCATATTTGTTAATTTTAATTGTTAGTTAATTTATTGTTAATTTCTTTCAATCATTTCAATCTATTTCTTGAAGCACTGTTAACATATTTCACATAATATAAACAATTTACTGAGCATACACGTTTGATAAATATAAAATAGCTACGTCATAGACACACAACACCTAACTTTCATACTATTAGCCTATAGCTAATTCGATCTACCATGCAATTACAAATCTCAAATGCATTAGTATCACAAAAGCGGCATGTGTGATGAGCGAAGTTTACTTTCGCGGTGTTTAAAGATTATTTATAGGTTTGATCACCAATTGGATTTCTGGATTGACTACATCTAACAGGTAGTGACAGAGAGCAATGACAAGAATCCATTATTCTAACGGCATCCCCATCTGTTCCTACGTAAATGTTTAGACCTGTTTAGGAATACAATGTTGGATTATTGTGCTAATCCGAAATGCTTTGGTTACATTCGTATATAGTAAATGCTTACCATATGTTTAACTACGAAAATTTAATTAATCAATTAATTCAGTTTTTAATAGAATCTATTCTAGAAAGAATATAAATAATCTCAGCAGATATATTTCGATAAAATAACGAAGAATATTTTTCTTAATAAACACTTGCAGTTACTTTTTATTTATTTATTGTATCGCGTTCATAAGGTGCATTCAAACATTTACGACAGAGATTAATAGACGCATAAGTTTAATAATAGAAAGTATATTTTTGCAACGGAAAAATTGCTCTACAAATAGTTAATTAAACTAAATTCTTATTTGTACTATCATGTTTGCAACGGAATGTATTCTGGTATTTCAAGTAAAATTATGTAGAACGTACATACATATGTATATCTATGGTAGTTATCCTTCCTCGAAAACCACGAAATCTATTTTATATTTTGCTTGGATCGCTTCATTAGCCGAGATATGAAATTCCGCTGAGAATTCCGGCCGTTCCATCCTTGCTCGTCCCTTCCACCAATCTCACGTAAAGTATGGTATTAGCGATGTTATCCGAGGTCAGTGTACTGGAAAGGGGAATGAGAGAGGAGAAGAGGCGGCAACTTGGCCGTAATATCCTTTAATTATTGTCAAAAATAAATATGTAAAAATAGATGTGCTCCATCGATGCATAAACGAATCGAATATAAATATTATGAATATAATAATCTGTGAATATTAAAGTGGTATAACAAAGTTTTGTAATTCGGAAGCGAATTACAAAATACGAAAGAAAACAGAATTTATCTGAATTCGGATTTTTAAAATGATGATCTGTGTAGTGAGAACGATGCTTCTTATTTTACTGCAAAAGTCTTTCTTTCTTTTATAAAAATGATCTTTCATATTATAATTCATGATATTAATTTATCATTAGATAATACTTTACGAAATTATGTTTCAAGTTTGGTTTGATATTTATTAGGTAACTTAAAACTTAATTACATTCACTTGTTAACCATATCTCATCGACTTAATTCTCGACAGGTGTTGTCAATAGAGGAGACTCCTTCCGGAGAAGAAGATCGAGATCGAATTCTCTGGCACCTGCCGAGCAAGAGAACGAGGAGCGGCGAGCACCGCCCAAGGAAGTTATCTCATACACCGTCGCCATGCTGGGTGCAAGAGGAGTTGGGAAAACCGCTCTTATCAGTCAGTTCATGACGAGCGAATGCATAAATGCCTACGACAGACAGAGAGGTAAGTCCGCCAAGCATGATTCTGCGAAATTCTATTTGCAGCTCGCGTCAAGATCGCCAGGATGGACCCGCCTTTGATGCTGCGAAGAATACGCTGCTTCAGCAAGATTAAATCGCTCCGCAGAATGCTTTATTGCAATCGCTCGTGTAAACGCGGCCACCGCATGGGAATAGTCGCAGGGAGGAAATCCGTGGACACTTCTCGATCATCGATTCTGTGGATAACAGATAATCTCCGCAGCGGCTTTCAACGGTTTACACTTGACGCGCAGCAAGCCTCGTTACATCGCGCGAGTTTACACGACGGTCTCCCGTGTGTATTTCGATTGCGAGACGGTGAAAGACGGGGCCAAGCTTCGAGAAAAGCGTAGTAGCTTCCGGCTTTCCAAACGCTTCGCGCCATTACCGTTGAATGAGACGAGTCAGCCGCTAATCGTGCACTTCGCTTTTTATAAAAACGTTCGCCGCTGATTATTAAAGTACCGTGGCGGCGTCTCGCGTAATATAGAATTTGCGTGGGTATCTGGGTCGAGGACCGTCGCTCCGTCCACCAGCCGTCCATCTTTACGGCGTCCACCTGTTAAAACAGACGCGAGATAACTTTTTCGCTACTCGATAGCATCTTAATTGTTTTATTTTTAATTTTATATTGTTATATTATTTAATTGTTATATTATTAATTTTCCTGAACGTTGGTACATGATACCAACACAGATGCTCTCATCAGTTACGAGCAACCCTTAAATAAAAAAATCAATTTCATCAGTTAAATTGATAATGCTCTCTTTTACGTAATTATCCTTACCGCAGTTTCTTTTCTTTTTTTTCTACTTACACTTAATTTCTCTTGTTCGCTAAAAACCCTCTTTGTAGCTCTTATTGGCGCTGAAGTATGATAAGCGAAGCGGGCGAGGCTTTGTTCCAGTTGGACACATTCAATCTGCGTTTGGCGACGTCACCCAGCGCTATTACGATCGATATTCGCGCGAGTTATCAAACAATGGGGCACGCTCGCGCGGTGGAGAAAAAATCCGCGCCCTCTATTTCCCTTCGCAGTGTTCGCATTTTTTTATATATATTCCAATATAACAAGATTTTCTATTTATGTCAGTAGTGCGCGCCAGGGCGAACAACGCTTGCATTCAAACAGAAATAATGCTTTCGAAACGATATCGAGGGCCTCAACGGCGTAACTCTTGCAATCACACTTTGTACGCAAAGCTACTCGCACGCTGCTGGCGCAAAACCCAGATGTTACGTGGTCCCGCAATTCTATCACGACGATAACAAAGCTTCCATTTAGCAAGACTTACTGTTAGAAAGAAAATGGAGTTGTTAGTACTTATCGAGTTGCGCGGTCTTCGCGAGCGAATGGAACGTAAAAGTAGATACAATGGGATTTTTCTGATTGTGAGTAGATTGGGAACACGAAATACAGCGACCGATATCAAATGCCATCTCGAAGAATATAGGTGGATTCTTACGTGCCCCGATTTTCGAAACTGTTAACTTTGATTGTTTCCTTGCATGATCCTAGGGCTTTTGCGATGTATGTGCGTGCATACGTGATTCACGTTATCCCCTTTCTGCACATCCATTTGTTTTCCATTCTTCTGCGTTTCCATTTTCTGATCTCTTTATAAACGTCATTGCGAACTTTGCTTTTATTTCCTTGTGATCGATGTCAATCGAAACCCTCAAACACAATGTAAAATTCTGGAAACAAAAGACGTATGTATAGATTGAAAAGTTTGCTCCATAAACAAATGCCTGAACCTACATTAATCGTTCTTTGTAAAAGTCATAAAAAGAATAGATTAACTTATCTTCATTATTTTTTATATTCTTTTTCTTATTACACGTTTTTCAATCGAGAATAAATTTCCGATTATAATTATTTCTTCAGAAATGTTGGCATCAAAAGTCAAATAATAAATAAAAGCAAGTGTTCGTTCTTTACATAATGTTAATTATGCAAAATGAAAAGAGAGATAAAATAATAGATTATATTAAAACATTTATTAATGTTAAATATTTGAAGAATTAAATACTGTATCCATAGCGGAACAAAAAAAGCAATTCGCTTTTTATTAAAACGAACTGTGTGTTGAGTGACGAAACAACAATCGATCGACACATCATTATTTATAATCGTATGTACTCGAATCTGTTCCATTAGCATTCCTCAACTGATTACCCTTATTACTGGCGCCTCTGTAATTTAATTAATAATTTAATCATGGCGCTCAATTATCTCTATCTCGATGCCATGCGTTTATTCTATCATTGCTCGTATATATTTTCGAAACATATTTTCATTTATCAATTTGAATCACTTTTTTTTTATATAATGCTGTTCGATGTTATAATATAAATTATCTGATGAAAATAGGATTTGCAACAAGAGAACGTGTTGTTTGCAGAATGCGTATTCGGTATTCATTTCGTATCTCCAAGTTAGTTTGCAAATTCATTCTATTCACCGGAATTATAATTATGTTCGGAGCGACAAATCATGCGCGTGTACGGATTACGTTCATATTACAGTGCAGCTGCATTAAGGCTTTGTAATAGCTCGATGAGCCCATCAAGTACATGTGCAATCGTATAACGACATTCTGAGTAGCTAATATCACAAATCTTGTCACGAACTAGAGTCACATTATCATTCACCACGTTGTGTCAGTGTTGTGATTAGATATCTAATGAATTTATGCAAGCGCACTTCAAAATAAGTTATTTATGAACAGACAACGTTATTATAACGTTATTATAATTTCTTATCATGATTATGATTATATCTGACCTTTTTATTTTATTTACAGAGATTGCTTGCGTGTCGCATTAGTATTCAATTATTTTTTAAGTCTTCCTCTTTTGATTATGATAAATTATTGTTATTATTATGTTATGCCTTAGTTCATAAATCACGAACACAGTAATTATTACTGTTATGTAAATTTAAAAAAAAGATAATTTAAAGATTGATAATTTACATAAAGCTATTTGTTGAATTTTATCACGTCCATAAATTTTGCGATATCGCGTATCTAGTTTTGTAAAAACTGACTATCAGAACTCTTTACTCTTTTAAAAAGAAACCGTTCGTATAATTGAAATGAGGGAAAGTTAAATGGAAATTAATTACGCGGTTACTTACACTTCAAGGCAAATTCATCAAATTCAGCAAAACGATGCAAAATTTATTAATGGTAAAAGGTCAATTATACCATTACGTAGGATGATTGATGGTTGCTACACAATCACATTCAGGATATTTGATAGTACAGTTTAAAATAATATTCTGTCTTTGATAAAATCAGGTTTGCGTACAAACTATTTAGGACAAGAGATTGTAATTGAAAACTGACGTCTCGAAATGTCGCTGGAACGATTTCTGCGAAGAGAATAATTTATAAATTTTTGAAATAGAAAGTAACCACTGAAAAAGGCAGAAAAATTGGGTTACGTAAACATTGAGGACTAAAGAATAAACTTTGCATCTAAATACTTTTATTTAATAGAAACCATGTTTTTAACTAAATTTGTCTTCAGATTTACCCTACCTAACAAATGTACATGTTTTTCCACATGGAAATTTTTATCTATTCACATCGAATGAATATGAAAATTAATATAGAAAGTTTAAGACATAAATTGTGAAAAAAATTTTAGTTCCTTTGACAAATATATTTTAAGTATACAGGGTGTCTGACATAAGGCGAAAAACCTCTCGCCCACAAGTAGATCTCGTCAAACAGAATTAAACAGTCCTATATCATTTTGCAAACAACCACGTAAAATTTCGAGTAATTAAGTAAAGAAAGTTCGCTAATTCAGCGAACGCGATTGGCAGCGAGTATCGGATTACAGTGGCAGGCGAGACGACGCGTGGACAATAATTTCTCAGCGTCTCATTCATATGCTCGTGGTGCCGAGAAAGTGTTGTCCACGCGTCGTCTCGCCTACTGCTGTAATCCGATACTCGCTGCTAATCGCGTTCGCTGAATTAGCAAACTTTCTTTACTTAATTACTCGAAATTTTACGTGATTGTTTGCAAAATAGTACAGGACTTTTTAATTCAGTTTGACGAGATCTACCTCTGGGCGAAAGGTTTTTTCGCCTTATGTCAAACACCCTGTATAGATATTTAAATATCAATTTATACAAAATTGATGCTTCTTATACTTTGCATAAGAAATTATATGAAATTGCTTCTGATAGATAAATTAACTTGATACAATAAAATATATCATTTTATTACTTAAATATCTTTTTTAATATATAAATTGAGTAAATTTGTCAATAATGTCCTAGTAACTTGATCACAATGTGAAATAACTTTTTTATACCTAATATTGAAATGTCTAAATGCTTAAAAACTTAATTAACAAAGTAATTAATAAATGTTATATGTTATGTTAAATAATAAAGCTAATTAATAAAGTTAAGTAATATATGTTATATGTTATGTTAAAGCTTAATTAATAAATGTTTAAAAAACTTCATTATGTGTAATAATAAAGTAATGCTCACAAGAAATTTGTTGATATCCTTTATGTGTCAGATGTAATATACAGCATAGTTATTTTTAATACAACGCAAAATTAATGACGTAATATAATCTTGTAATATGGTACTTAACAGTATACGTGTATAATTTTAATGTTTTAATTTTAAATTTGCAAATTTATGCATGGTATATTTTTTTCTGGTAACCCATTTTTTAAAAATGGAATAGGTAGGAGAGAGTGGTAAGATTAAAACGATAAACAACAAGATGAATATAGGGATAAAAATAGTTTGGCTGGCTACAGTCAGGCTCAAAAACTTGGTACCCGTTCCGCCATAAAAATAGTTCCATATTTCAATCATGTTCTATGTCGCCACATTATGCGCGAATTAAGATTAGCGATAAAATTTACTAGAATTTATCAAAAACAACACAAAACATTTAGGCTGCAAAATGTTGCACGATACTTTTACTGCAAATCGGGATCGAGGCCAAGAGATTATTTGTCACGAGAAGGTGCAAGAGAATGTGGGTGGTAAGAGAGTGAGAAAGAGAAAGAGGAGACGAAGGAGACAGAGAAAAAAGGCGCGCGCTATATAATCTAAAGTGAAAATTGGATTGACCTAAAGTAAAGTAATCTTTTTCTAAAATTTCTCCTATATTTTTTCTAATTCCTCCTATATTTACATTAGATACAGTTTTATACGATTCGATCTGGATTTACAATTAAAACTGCGGGAAGGATGTTGTCCATCAGATTCGCTTCGGCAATTACACCATTCAATGATTTTACGCGGCAAAGAGGGCAAATACTCATTCCGCTCTCAAGTGGATAGAGTATATTCGCCTTGAAAAACAAGCGAAACGATTTCCACGAACGTATAAAAAAGAAAAGTGCAGAAGCAAGTCGCTCGGAAATAGCAGCGGTTAATTTTGCACCCGCTTGCTATAAACGTACATCATAGAGAGTTCGTGTCTGTTCATCATCCTCTCTCGCTCTCTTTCTCTTTCTCCTCTCTCTTTTTCTTTTTCAATTCCTAATTTTATCGAAAAATTTTACTTTCCGGCAAAAGAATATGGCAATAAAATATACATATCGTACTATTGATAAATATAATGAATTTTTATGAAGATTAGTGTGTAATAAGTTCCTAAACTTTCTAATTTTTTATAAACGAATTGACATAACATTTATACGATATAGATCGCTCTTATAACTATAATTTATTATAATAAACTAATATTATAATAGCATCAAAAATTATTAAACTTGAAAATTTCATAAAAATGAAATTTCTCGTTAATCAATCGCTCGCTATCATAATAATTGAAAAAAGAGGTTATTAAATTCTTTTGAGCGTTTGAAAAATCAATAATTTGTATGACTACAAGGTAAAAATTGTAGTGTGCGCTTGCGCTGGCGAATCACCGATTTCCGCGATATTTAGTCTGCTCGATGCTCCAGCATGATCTCTCTTGCAACCCCAAAATGTCAATTCTCTCTTGTCAATTCTCTGCTGTCATGATATTCCCGTCACGGCCGTCAATTGAACTTGTTCCTGACTGTTAATCCCGTTATGTCTCGCATGCGAACGATTTTATTAGATTAATGATCTCGCAAAAAATAAATCTCTCTTCATCTGAAAGCGATGCAACTGTTTACAATTGTGAGTCTCATATATTTCGGAAAAATGTGACCTTCATTAAAAAATAGATATCTCTATATATAATATGTGACTGACATTTTCAGTATTTGATAATATAATATATGACTGACATTTTCAGTATTTGTGATAAATTCGCATAACTCTTTGTGATTACGCATTATTATTTATCTCGAATTTTTATATTGCACACTGCTGAAATGACGAGTGAGTTCGTGAGCGTTCTGCGAATGTTCCACTTTATGATTTTTTAATTTTACTAATTCTGCAACAAAGCTTTCCTTGCAATAGAAAGCTTTTCAGCGCTTTCCATGGAGAATGCTGCATGCAGATATATTCTCATTCATCCCTCGCGATGCTTCATGTTCGAGCTTTAAAAGATATGTCACTTTAGCTTCTCGTTTTGTCCTCTCTTTTTTTCTCGTATTTACGTGATATCTGCTGTACATATATCTCTATCTAACTGTTTCTGACTGTTAACCTCCATTTTTTGGCAACCACCGAGCACATCACATTGCGAATTCGTATCAACATTTCAAAGAATATCTCAAGAAAAGTGTAGTCTTAAATAAAAGTTTAGTATAAGATTTGTAAAATGTAATTATACAGGGTGTCCGGTAACTCACGACTCAACGCTCGTGAGTGGATAAAGCGGACTGAACTGAGTGGAAAAGTCCTGTACCATTTTGCAATTTTCACAATAGTTAACAAGTTATTAATTATTAAAAATCGTGCTATTAGTCCGGCCTACCGCCGAAAGCAAGCGCGCGGCGAGATGCGACCGCCTAGCGGTCGAGTACCTAGTGATCGCAATGGCAATGGCTAGGCATGCCATTTGTAATAAACAACTTCTCGCGCCTAGCAACTTTGATCGCTAGGCGGTCGCATCTCGCCGCGCACTTGCATTCGGCGGTAGGCCGGACTAATACAGCGATTTTTAATAATTTATAACTCGTTAACTATTGTGAAAATTGCAAAATGGTGTAGGATTTTTCCACTCAGTTCAGTCCTCTTTATCCACTCACGAGCGTTGAGTCGTGAGTTACCGGACACCCTGTATATATTTGTGAAAGAAAGAGAGAATGCGAAAGAGTAATAGAAGATAATAGAAAATAAATACTTTTTTGGCAGTTTTACATGATAAAAAGTTTATCAAAACAATTATATTAACTTGATTGAATTTAAATTTTTATTCTTCTTGCAGATGTGCCGAGTGAACAATCAGTTTTCGTGATGCTGAACGGGGAAGAAAGCGAGCTTAGGTTTTTAAACATTGCTAATCCAAAGGTAAGAAATTATTAAATAAATCTCAACATTGTATAATAATGAGAAAAACGGAATAATATAAAACACGAATAAGAGAATTTAATGGAACTGAACTTAAAGGAAAAGATTTCTTACCGCAAACCTGCAAATCAAATTTTAATTTCTAAAGAAAATGTTTCCTTTTACTTATTCAATTCTCTGAAAGGGAAACATAAACAAAGTTTCGAATCTTCTACTAATTTAAGAAAACTGATTTGTGCAGACCGAACTGGAAAAAATGCCGTTGCCGGACGCCTTCATTGTAATGTACTCGGTAATCGACAAGGCGTCCTTTCAAAGGGCCGAGGAATATCTCGCTCGACTTCACGATCAAGATCTTCTTCGTGCTAGACCGGCTATTCTAGTCGGGAACAAAGTCGACTTGGTCCGTTCCAGAGTGGTTTCGCCCCAGGGTAAGAGGCAGAATATCTTCCTTTTTTGCACATATATCTTTTCATGGTTAAACGACTTTGTGGTACTTTATAAAATCGAACGTTCGTTTAACGCGGTACGGTATATCGGACAAATTCATGAACAAAAATAAAAATACTGTAGTTGTAACATTATATTATATTATATTTATCTTATATTTATTTTAAATACTTGATCTTTTTATCAATATACATAGAATTCAAACTTGCTGTTACAAAAAGAAATATTTTCTGTTAACATTAACAAATAACAAATTCTAGATTCTAAAAAATTACCGACGATTGCATCTTAGATTTTTTGTCTGTTTCACATTTTATTTAAAAACGAAGTATCGTTGGTTAAATCATAGAAACAAATGTATAATATTTGACAAATGCTTCCTATGTCAGAGACATGATAAATTTGCGATAAATAGTTCAAATTTAGCAAATTTTGGCAATCTCGGAATTGTACATTTTTTAGACGGGAGATGCCTGGCCTGTACGTACCGCGCAAAGTTCATCGAAGTGTCAGTCGGCATCAGTCACAATGTCGATGAGCTGCTAGTGGGCATACTCAATCAGATCCGCTTGAAAGTGGTCCAGGGTAACCAGGAGAACCGAAGTCACAGCAGTGGCGGTAGCGAAGGTAGCGGTCACTGGTACAAATCCAGAGGTGTCGTGCGCGCCAGTATGAAAGCCAGACAGATGCTGACTTGGCTGTTCGGCAAGGAGGACAGCAAGTTCAAAAACTGCGAGAACCTCCATGTACTTTAAGTCAGGACGAGAAGAATTTAAAGCCGGACTGTTCTTGTATCTTATTAGTATATATAAATACCACGTGGCTTGTGATGAAGGGCTTCTTTCTCGAAGGGAGTTCTGTAATAACGTCTTCGGCGACTGAAGAGGTTTCTGTGCGATCGGGGAAGATAGAAGAGTAAGAATCGTGAGAATGTGATCCAAATGCAATGGAATGGATGCGTTTCTAAGTTAACAATACGTAGTTTAAAGTTTAGAGTTAGACACCGAGTCTTCGCAATTCGTGAAACTCGCGAGAATATTTTGTTACCCTGTAGAGAGGACGAGCGGTCCGTGGACCAAACTGGATACAATTAGCTGAACGGCTGAACGAAGTGCCAAACTAGTGAAAATTAATGCCCGAATGGCGTTTAAAGAGAGATCGCTGAACGGAGAGAACGCTGCTCGATTCCGCGCTCGTTCAATCATGACGGAACTATCCAATGAAATGGAATTAACTCTTGAGATGAAGAAATACAAATTAACTCTCACATTTCCCAGACTACTCTATTTCTCCCAGTAACGGTCAATCAATTCGTGTGCAATTTCTTTCGCGCAAGTAGTAATTTGGGATCGAATAAAGTTCCGATAAATCCGCTCGCACATTTTCCCCCGATATTCCATTTATCACAGGGAAAAAAGTAATGTGCGATCGGATCTTAGACATTTTTTACTGGTATTCTACCTGTAGAGGGCGATCTTCAGCGAAGAGAGCGTATTTTCTATGTCGTGTATGTAGTTTCATGAGATTACGGGCGACGTGAACACTGAAGCTGGCGTTAATGCAATCAAAAGTTCAAATCAATCGAGACGATAAGAAGAAGAATCAAACCAGGACCATGGCGTGAATGAACGTGATCGCCATTAAGTTTACTTGTATGATTACTTTACGATTGTATAAGTAAGACCAATTACTTAATCTTTCTTATATTAAATTTTAGTATGTATGTACATGTATATACAAAATTTGCGTGTAGACGTATACCCGTGCGAGCATGTTTTCCGCAGTATGTACACGTGTATCCCTAATCTCTGACGTGTATTCCCGTTGGCGAGTGTCGATTCTACCACGTGGCATTATGTTGCAAATAAAATACCACTGCTATTCTTATTCTTGCGTCGTTAAATTGGCTTGTATCGCGAGTGCCATTAATTTCTCGCGTTCCAACGAACGAACTTCCTATGGTCCGTTACGGCCAACTTTGTGCAATATGCCATTGTTAATTGACTTGTGTTAAGTTTTCTACGTAGAAGTCGTAAGATTACTTTGTCATTTAACATGTGTTTACTTATAGTTATAGTTTACTTGTAAGAAACATACAGTATAAAATTGCGTACTTATTGTTGAATATTTCTTGTATTACTGAATCTACAAATTGTATAAAATCTTTTGCAAAGTATTATATATTGCGAAGTAAAACATTACGCGTGTTTATTTTATATATATTAAAACTACAGTTAGCTGTGTATGTAACAAATAAGTTTTATTTGTCAATTTAAAAGCTCTCTCTCTCTCTCTTTCTCTCTCTGTTGCATTATTTATACATGTTATTTTACATCGATATTGAGGTAGAATAAATAATGTACATAATTCATTAATAAAGCATTTTATGTACAATATTCTGCCGCGGGTAAAATTCATCGTGTTGCGTTTCCCTCGTTCACGCGTGCACGTGTGCGGGCACGGATACATACGATATGCGAGGTATATGTCTAAAAAAAAAATTAAAATCTATAGTCTTCTGAAGAGAGATATCCTTTTTGAATCTTTAAAGAGAGTGTCTGTAAAAGCTATCTATTTTCTGCGATCTCTATGCCTATATGTATCCGAATTATATGAAGATAGCGTAAAATCAGAATATACTTACACTTACAACGGGAACAAAAAAAAAGATGCGCCGATGACGTGTAACTTTGTCCTCCTGATGTAAACGTTTCATCGTTCGTCGACTATCTGTAAGAGAAATTAATGGTTTAGATCATTACAATAAACCACAGGCTTTCTTTTTCTCGTTACACAGACATTTCGGAAAGTGTCCAATGGATATCTGTTGGTTTCTTCCAATGTTTCTTTCGATATGTAATTTATTAGTGAAATGCGCGTTGCGACGAACACGCTGTGAAAATTTTGAGTTTAAGAGTTTCTCCCGAAATGTCTTTCAACGAGAAATCAAAGATTCTCTTATCAAGTGCCTTTGTGTATTTTTGTAATTTAAGCTAACTCGGTGTAAGCCCCATGAGTATCACACTGTGTAACGTACTATTATATACATTATATTATTGATACATCTGTTGTTAATTTGTTACATTACCTGTGAGACATCGTCGCGTTATATGCTTGGTAGCGTAACTTTCCTTCTAAAATATATATGAGTTAGCTTTCATCCCTTCTCTACTTAATAAGTGTGTGTGATAGACGATAGAAGAAATGATGTTTACTTCCGTCTAATTTGGATAAAGACTTTGTGATTATTAAGTTACGCTACCGAATTCCCTTATTCATTAGCGCCATTAGCATATCCCGAAAGCTGTGGATGTAATATAGCATTAAAGTGTCTGCTGTTATTGTGTCTACTCGCTGTAATACGTGACATGACAATACTGCCAGTCCTTTGATTAATAAAATGTTGAGAAAAATTCCTGCTGCAGCAATCCGATATCATATATTAATAAGAGGCTTATTGGTTTCAGAATATTATTCAGTCAATATTGAGATATATAGTAAAAACGTTTTGCACGTGATGCATGAATCATTCACAGATTTAACAATGCATGCATCCGCCGATATGTGTTTGCACATAGTTTACTCATTTATAAAACTACGAATTAATTTCCAAGTAAAACACACCTTCAAAAGTTAAATTAATTTCAAGGACAAAAATAATTTCGTTAATTGGTTAATGCAATTAAACAACAGGACTTTGTTTCATTTGTTTGTCAAATTTGGAACTTTTATATCCTACCATGACGTTTAAAAAATATATATATATATCAAATATATATTAAATTTTTAATAAAATAATACTTACTGCTTATTTCGATCGCCTGCATTTTTCCTGAAACTTGCTTATTTTTTCTCTCTAACCAATACGTATTGTAAATTGCGCTATTATACCTCGTCACGCTTCGTTGATAAATACTCGCGCCAGACGCATGCGTTTTGTGAATCGATTATTTTGTTTGGTACCAGATGTTACCAGTCTCTGACGATGGCAGATTGCCACGTGACTAAGGAGTACCATTTCTCGTAATCACGAGAAGGCACGTGTACGCGACAGTACCAGGATAAAAGCGTTACCTGCATTCTGTGGTGCTTAAAGGATTGGTGGCGAGGGATGTACCTGGAAAGTGCATTAAAATAGTCATAGATTTATATTAAGAATACCTGTTGTTCCAAAATCCATTTATATCAATGTGAAAGAAACTGAAAATTCCTAACACCGTTTATAGCAATATATACAAGGTACCAGTCTATGTACAAAGTATATTTATATGTACAAAATATTTGTCTACTAATGCATTATAGATTATACACGTATGAAATAGTTACACGCGTCGATGCAGGCACTTTTTGACGATTGCACTTTTCAAACAGCTTCCGCACGTTCGTAATTTAATTTGCCAACGTATACAAGTGCGTTATTTAATGCATTGATTAATGATATATGTCAGTTTATCGATTACCACGACGGAATGTTTTCTTTATACAGTATTTTACGTAACGTAATTGTGTCACATACAATTATTTAGGATACTTTTCGGAAATTTTAATCAATGTCAAGACAAGACATAGTATTATCACGATCCATCGTCCATGGCAGCTGGAAAGCCAACCACGAGCAAGGAAGCTATACGACGATGGGAGGAGGAAAATGGGCAAAGTGCAGTTACGGCGACAGAAATAATATTAAGCTTCCAATGGCCACCAATAGAAAAAATGGATAATGCATTAGCGACTTTGGTCAATTGTGAAAAGCTCTCTCTGTCGACGAACATGATTGAAAAAATTGCAGGTAATAATTTTGATTTATAGCAAAAGAAATGCGTGCAGGATGGATTTACGATTTTCTTGCATACAAATTGCAATTAATTGTTATTCTAAATGCATTTCTTTCTTGTTCACAGGCATTGGAACTCTAAAAAATTTAAAGGTTCTCTCATTAGGTCGTAATGTAATCAAAGGCTTTGCCGGTCTTGAACCTTTAGGCGACACTCTGGAGGAGCTTTGGATCTCCTATAATTGTATTGAAAAATTGAAAGGCATTCAAGCGATGAAAAATCTGCGTGTACTCTACATGTCCAATAATTTAATACGAGAATGGAATGAATTTGCAAGATTACAGGAACTCCCAAATCTTTGGGATTTGGTTTTCGTTGGCAATCCACTATATGAAAATTTAGAGGTATTGATCATTAATTAATATTTTTGCATAATAAATAAATAAATGAATGGACATATAAAATATATATGTATATGTATATATAAATGTATATTAATACACTTACATCAGTTTGTTTTATATATCCTTGCATTAAAAAGTATTCAAAAATAATAATATAAAAACTGCTAGAGCAGAAATTTTTAAGATTTTTTTAATGCATAATATTTGAACTTTTATAATATGAAGTTTTATATCAATATTGAAGAAAAATTAATATAGAACATTTTTAGGTAGAGCAATGGAGAATCGAAGTGGCACGACGTTTACCAAATTTGGAGAAACTCGATGGCGAACCTATAATACGGACGGAAGAAAATCCAGTTATGATTCAATCAACCAAATATGATAACCTGCCGCTTGATGAATTAGAGCAAGAACATACTTAATTCTTTGACAGTATTGACCCTGTATTTACATTATATTTGATTTAAAACTTGATATATATATACTTTCATAATGAGAACAATATGTAAAACATTGTCATAATTATTTGTTAGATCTGTATTTAAATTATTAAATTATTTTTGTAAATTAAAAATAGCCTTTTTCCTAACATAAAAGTTTTCTAATCATGTAATCTAATAGATATTTCCAAATCAAGTAAAAAATAAATCAAATATAATAACCAAAATTAATTTAAATCTTATACTTCTCTGATTTCCTCAAAATCTAAAAGTTTAAAATTATAAGGCCGAACAATATTCATATCCATCCATCTCATCTTATTAAAATTTTAATATTTATTTTTATAATCATTATTTATGAGTTCTTTTAGAAGCTGTTAAATAGTAATGCATCTTAAACACACGAAAAATTCATGCATCATTAAATTAGGGGAATATGAAAGGAGATAATTGGATAAAGGATGGTACAAACTAACAAAGGTAATACAATATCAAGCTCATGTATTTTGCTCATTTTATTATTTCAAAATCTTGCTTAGAACCTGAAGAAATTCTTTCACAATCTAATAATTAATTAATGGTAATTAAGTTTAACATTAACGCCTGACAACGACGAAGTAAAGATTTTATATATATATATATATATACACATATACATATACATATACGTATGCATTTACATATATATACATATACATATACATGTACATATGCATATACATATGAATATGCATATGTGTATACATATACATGTACATGTAAAAATACATATACATATACACACACACATACATACATACATACATATACATACATATATATATATATAAAAGCTAAATCTTGCCCAGACACACGAATTGATATGCAATGTTTACTGTATTACTTGTTTTCTTTCTTGTTTCAATCGTCCATCTCCACTTTATTACGGGCATATAAATAAATTCTTATTGCTTAATATTTTTCTTATATATATAATATATATGTATATACATATACATACACATATGTATACATATATATCTATGTATATGCATGTATGTATATATATATATGTATATATATATACATATATAATATATTATTACATACAATGATATGTTTTTGTAGTCCCAATGATTAATATATGCACACGTTTGTGCAAATGTCTCCGGCACGAGACATGTTATGGACGGATTGATCCAGATCGTGACGTAGACGTTCCGAATCGTCGAACAATCATTTCATCGTGACATACATTTATCCTCTGATAACAGTTAGTCGATTTTTCCCATCCTTTAATTCGCGTTCACTCATTTCCTTTTCACTCGCATTTATTTATTATATCTCCTGTTCGACTTTTCGAAATGTCCGCCACGCATCCAGCAGTATTTGACGAGGCCTCAGATTGTCGTTCTATACCTCGTCCGTGATGATAACGAAACAAGAAAAACGTTTATACATTCTCAAGGAGAAAATTAAGAAAAAATAGTGGAAAAAGAAGAAACGAGAGAGAGAGATTTGCGACCGATCACGATTTTATGTACCGCGATGTGGATCGATCTTCGGAGAGGCGTGTCCACTCAAGCCCCGTCGCCATACTGATTAATTTTATTAGTATTATAACTATTATAATATTATTACACTAAATATATATATATATATTATATAATTATTATAATATTATTATTATTTGCTCACTAAATATCAGTTTCTTATCTCTGAACATAATTCAATATATATATATATATATATATATATATATATATATGTCGCTACGGTAAAGTTATTATTTTTAAATATCACAATAACCTTACACAGAAAGCTGCAGCCCTAATTTCATTATTATTATTATTATTATTTTTACTATTCATCATTATCCATTATTATTACTATCGGTATTGTTGTTATTACCTACGGATTTACTCGCGAACTTTATCTCGTGAATATATCGAGTGTATTGTATTCCCTTCTTCGCAACGAATACCAAAAGTATCATTGTTATTTTTTATTACTACATTTATTAGTGTTCCTGTTGTCATTATGCACGTACGATCTTTAGGGTAATCGTTGTCGTGCCGAGTGACACACGCGTGCGGGAACTTCGATTTTGTCATCCATATGCTGGGCCATTTCGGTGGTTAGTGTGATTGTTCTCGTGTGTACAGTTTCGACGAACGAAAATCGCATAATATAGCGCACGCAATTTCCCCGCACTGTTCGATTATTATTGAACAATGTTGACACAAAATTATCAATTATACACGACCACCAGCTTATACTCTGGTACATGGTATTAGTAATTTGTGAGTAGCACATGTGATATGTCAAGTTCGTTGAGTATCATGAGAAAAAAATTATCGTAAACGATCATCAAATTGGAGTACTGTTTCAGAATCGTTATTTCAAGAGTGATTTAAACATTCATGTATTTGTATATCTGTGTAAACATTCGGGTTTTAGATATATAGCGCAATCTCTATAATCTGCTTGTCCGAGAAATATATCATAAATATTCTTTTCTTAACGTTTACTAGCAATTGTCGTCCAGTTATTGGTTCTTGTTGTAAAAGCAAAATATAGAGCTATAGAGCTAATAATTAGTTATATCTTATTAATTAAAATTCTGATATAACTAATTATTATCATAATGAATTAATTACAAATGTATTTATTTATTTCAAATCTGATAATCCGAATACCTGGCAACAATATAATTTGTGTTTCAATAATTGATTTAAATTTTAGAGAGTGCACTATAAAAACTGAATAAGGATCGACTGAATAAATCGATTTTATCGCATTTGCAGAAAATATCGCTAATCTTTTTTTACGATCGGAAAATTCAAGATGTGAAAGACGATGATTCACAAAATCATGGATTTACTATCGTATAGTTATAAATTTAATAATAGCACGACTATTATTAAAAATTCAACACTTTGTGGACTGACTGTGTTATGCTGTATCGTGCGTAGGGGACGGACTAGTTTCTGCAACTGTATGTGTGTACGTGATATATATGTATATGATATCAAAGATCAATACAAAATTATAATCCTGAAAGTGACTATTCCGAGCGAACAAGTGGTCGTATTCAGTCACAAAAATAACATTTACATTAGTCGCGGCATGTTCTTCCAAAGCGGATCGCTTATAGGACGTCGATTCGCACCCTTGTATCCGCAAAGTGTTGAATTCGCCCGTACAGTAAATCTCTCGGCTGAACACTCGAGTGAGTCGCAAAAATTCATGTACATTTTACAACATTTCGCGAACTTTCCAGTTATGACAGTAACTGCCGTGGTCAATCTCCACAATGTGGACAATAATTTCCACACTGTAAATAATTTCTATGTGAACATTCCTCACTATACGGAGGAAACTGGTACGACAACATCATACACGTTTGAGAGAAAAATCACACCGTTCTGCGTTCCAATGGGCGATCGAAATGTTTGAGAAACGTTCGTTAGGTGCATACCGATTACGGGAGCAGGAGCGATTTTTAATTGTAATCGTTAAGCGATCAGTTTCGCGAAGTTTCCGCGAGGCGTGCAGGCGTTTTCGACCATCATCCATCCATGCGGCTAACGAGTGTACGATAACCAAGTGTGAAGAGCAAGTGAGAACAAGTACGGCCGATCCAGAGCCCAAAACGCGTCGGGCCCCAATGCCAAAAAAGATCGTCGAAAGACGCCGGCAGTCTCTGCGGAATCGATCAAGATTTCTCTCGAAATGCAGAGATCGACTCGCGGAGTTTTCTTACGCGTTTATTACAATTCGCAATTCTTATCGGAATTGAATCATGATTTTTCGGTTTCGCGATTTGTCTCAACATGTCATTTGTATCTGCATCGTGAGACCCATAAAGACCAACCAACGAATCTACCTACTTAAAGAATCTAAAACAAATTTCCTAAAGGCTCGAAAGTAAACTTCGTTCACTCCTTTCTCCTCTTACTCTAACGTTCCAAATTCAAAAATTTTTCTACAATAATTCCATCACATGGGGGTCCTAAAGACATATATCTTTAAAGATTTCGTATCTTTGAAGATCGAAGATATCTTTAAAGATTTACGTAGCTTAATGTACATAGTTGGAAAAGCTAAGAAAAACTCAAAACTCCTTTACGCTTAGGTACGTTAAGGCAAAGAGTCCCCACGATGCATTTGAGCCAATCTCCAATCTCTACGACGCCGATATCAGTCAATAGACTATTACATATTTACATATACATATCATACGTATATATACATATACACGCATACGTCGAGATTCGCGTGATAGAGAACATTCGCTCCGTTTTCCGTGAACGCGTACCACCGTCAACGTCCGTATGTGTCTTTTTCCTCCCCCCTTCGATTATCGTTTCAATTTTTATTATTTCCACCCCCAGACACCGCGGAATCCGCAAATTGAAGCCGCGTGCACACGCGCGCAATATGTGAATCTAGAAACAACACGCAAATAAATACACGGATAATATAGCTACACAAAGAGACACGTTCCTTACACATACATACAGACGGATATAAATGTAAGACACGGGTGCATCTATCGATTAATGAACGCCACAGAACGCCCGCGGTTGTCTACGAACGACGAATGTGGTCCACTGCGTGCCCTTAATTAATTGTAGCGATTAGCTCAGCGAAATGCTCCACCATTTACTACGCTTCATACGCCTACAATTCGCATGAAAGAAAGCTAATAATTCTCTGCGAGTCATCTGATGTTACCTAAAACTGAACTATTAAGAATCGAATCGTTTATCATGTCCGATACAACCAAATAAATCTCTCTGGTTTACTAAATAATTTCGATCAATTTTTATTATGTTTAAATTGTAACTTTTAAACTTTAAGGGGATATTATTAAAGATCTAATAAACATAATACGAAAAAAACATTAAATGCAGTGTAGACACTTTTACGAATCACAGGTTGCAGAATTGAAAAGAAGTTGCTGCTTTTATCAATAAATATTAATACCAAAACAATTTATCCGCAATAAACTTTGGCGAAGGTTGCATTTTAAGACAAACGTATTACGTTTGCGATACTTGATACTAGATCGATCTATTCATTTCTTCATCTTCTTTCTTTTCTACTTATAAACAGAATTCTGTGAAACAGAATAAAACTAATAATTATTGAGATAAATTATTAACATAAATAATAATTAAAAACAGAGTACTCTGGCATACATTTGATAACGAATGCATCGTGAATGATCGATTGATTTCGCCGCTTTTGATATGTTAGGAATATAAGGGCGCGCATTTTTTATTACTTTTGAAATATTGTACACATCGCTGCACAGTGTATAAGTATCAAAAGCAGTTATGTATTTCCTCTTCGGTATTTTTTTCACTGCAAATTGAGCGATTCAAATTGAACGATCCTAGTATCTTCAGTTACTGTTCGATCCTGTGATTCGTGTGATTGTCATATTCTCTTTCTTCCTCCCTTTCTCTCTATCATTTCTCTCTTTTTTTTCTCTCCCGTTTCTCTCCCTCCCAACTCAGATTGCGCATATCGCAGCATTTATTGCGCAGGTTTGTCTTTGGCATATTCACGAAACAGCGATTACAAAACGTGCGTGTTAAAGTTCGATTAAAATTCTCAAGGTGTATTCACAACGCGCATTTAGCATTAACAGCGATCAACTAATTTCAATCTTTCGACTGCGTGGAATGTGTGCGAAACTTAAAATCATCATCAATCATATCGCTCAAACGCGAATTTGTGTTGGAATAAATTCATATTCCGAGCATTGACCCTGTCAGAAGATTAGTAAAGACGATTTAATAATGTTTTACGCGTTCATATTTTTTAATTTGTTTGAAGCATCTGCGAAAATGCAGACTCCAATCACGCAGGACCGGGGCATACATCGGGTGTAACACAATATGCGTGCATAAAATCCACCTGAGCGTAAATTCTATCTCTACAGACTTAGAAATACCCAGATTTACGGATTCGTTCGAAGTGAAAACATTATAAATTCATGTCTTCACACGGATACCAGATATACGGATATTCGTAATTTTGGTATTAATCCGCAAACACGTGTATAAATCGGCAATTCGCATATCCAGAAAGCGGAATCGGCGAGGTCTGTAACAACATGAGACTCCACGGATCACACTATGAACACGCTTATAAAGAGAATAAGCTTATAATTCTAGAATTCCCGTCTCGTCTCCGTATAAACCGTTCGTCTAATTCATCACGATTTACAAGATCAGGAATATCGGTATAACTTTCGTTGACAGATGAATAAATTACTCCTGCGGTTGTTCGCAACAAGAGTTCCCCATGTTTATCTTGACTTTGGAACGCCTCATGAATATTACATTATTTTTCCAAAGCAAGATCAAGATCAGGATGAGCGACTCTTCTCGCGTTCTACATCTCGCGTTCACATAATTTCCTCAAAAAGATCCGGCTCCGCGACCGGAAGCTGCTTGGTACGAAGTACCACAGTTCGTCGTGTAGACATCCGGCTGTATCACCGTCTACAAACGCCTTCATGAACACGGATTCGCACGCATATACACACGTACAATACGGATGCACGTACACTCATGCAGAGGCATACAACAATACACACACGACACATACACGCAGACGCGTAAATAATCAACTAAGCGATTATAAGTTCCAACTCTTTTCATCTCGAAAGATCCTCTAAATAAGTACTGTACTGTTCGATATCCGATTACTGTGAAAACCCCCTTTTCTAGGCGCCCTTTTCTTCTCGCTCGTACGCACAACCTCCCTTCGAATTTGTGATCTCGATCTTGACGTAATCGTCGTTGTGATTCGATCTTGCGATCGCGACTTGGACGGGTGTAAGGGCCGTCGTCGATCATTGGATGGAATTATGCCATGGTGAACGGAATTCACGAAAATTTCATTGCACAATCCAGATACAGACTTGAGACACAGTTTACGTTGTGTTGCAACACGGAATTAAAAGATGCTTGCATAATTCAATGCTCCTCCTCTATAAAAATTGAAAAAATAAATACATTACATATGTGATACATTGTAACTATACAGTTAAATTAGTAGCAATGAACAGGTGATGGAAACGAATAATCGTGTTGTAATTCACGGTGACATAAATCATCCAATCATTGCCCTCCGAATTTTTAAGTCAAATTACCAGCGCTTGTAAAAAAACGCCAGTTAGATT
Organism: Ooceraea biroi; assembly: GCF_003672135.1. Classification (NCBI taxonomy): domain Eukaryota; kingdom Metazoa; phylum Arthropoda; class Insecta; order Hymenoptera; family Formicidae; genus Ooceraea; species Ooceraea biroi. Next base: position 10,482,445 of record NC_039506.1, read on the forward strand.
GATGATCTTTGCGATTTTTCTACGGCATTTATCGAAATATATTCTGCAACGAAACAATCAATTAGAATTTCAAAGAATTAATTTTTAAGATTTGCACAATGGAAATACTTTCTGTTCATGTTATGTGATTTATGATATATTTGAAGCCAAATTTGATTCATCCCGATGAATGCATCATAATGTATCGTAATGACTATGTGATTATCAATACAATTCGTGCGACAAGGTAAAAAAACGGCAATTGACAATAATTGACAAGGACCAACTAGTACTCGTCGATTCTCGGCTCTTGAACGATGATTATAATAATCACGAGAATATTTTCGCATAAAGACGCAAAGTAACATCTTTCACTCTTTGGGATTGTTTGCACGTGTCGCGCAAATAATAAATAATCAAATAGAATTTCAGGTACTCATACCTCAAAGAATATTCGTCTCGAAGGAATGCATCGAAATACTGAGCGAATTTCTCAAGTTAGAGGATCAACGCGAGGATGCCGAACGATCGCGCGAAATGACTTCTTTCTCGCTCGAAGAAAATTCGAAATTCCTTAGAGAAGAAATTACTCAGATTTACAGAAAAATTCAGGCAAAAAGTTGCAAAGCGACGTAATAATAATATCAATTTCCCTCTAACACAGTTTTATAAATAAATATAATACAATCACATGATATATATAAAAAGCTAATGAATGCCCTATTAAAAAATTAATTAATAGATTATGTAATTAATAATTACTGGTTTAACGTCTATGTTGAATTTTTGTTATTTAGCCTCTCCACAATCCAGTACAACCTGGATTGAATTTTCTTCCTATATGATTTTACAAAGTACATTTATTTAACACACTCTCTTAACTCCGCGCGATCTTAATTTCATCTCGTTTTTAGAATTCCAATTCTTATATATCCCAATAATAATTTTTAATCATTCCAGTGCACTGCTCGGTATTTGGTATTTCGCACAACAGCGATTATGTATCTGATTAAACAGCTTCGCTACGCTGAGCGATCACGCACAATTACTCGAGCATAATCTTTAATAGAGATTCGCAAGCCGCTTGTATACTGCTGCTAAATAACAAATCAAATTCATGATTAAGCTGTAACAATAGTAGTGTAAAAATTAACTCTATCCTCGATCCCGCACATACGTGCGTCTCCGAGCCGCTTGATTACTCGAATTATTTCCAGATAAAGAATTACTCTGATTTCGGTCGCTGGCGCCGAACAGACATCCTATTGATTACTAGAAATCTACTCAAATACTCTCACACGTCTGATTCCATTACTGAAAAAAATATTATATAATAATATATAATTTTCATGTAAACTAAATACGCTGCTCTTCAAGGAGCGTTACTGCAATGTACATTTTCGAACGTTCTCTAATGAAAATTCTACTGGAAAAAAATATAGATGTCTGTTCGCAGCTGCTTGTCGAGATGTCGAAGTCTATTCACGATACATGTATATTCGCCGAACTTCGTCTTTACTTACGTCGCTTCGTCAGACGAATGTAACATCAATGACAGATCAACTAAATACCACAGAAAGCGCACGTGATTAATCACGATTAACAGCTATGTAGAACAGTCTATGATTACTTAACTACCTCTACTTTGCGAGCTTATAAAACCCCATAAAACATCGCGACGTACGATATAATTCGATATTAGAACGACGTTACACGTTCGTGCGACTGCTCGAGTCCGTTATTAAAATCGTATTCAGATAATAGGAAAGCATTTCGTTCCTTCAAGTTATCATACGTCTCTTTGTGGGTCATTTGTCATTCTGGAATGTATAAATCCCCCTTTTCGCACCGGTCAAGATGCGAAATATATATTTTATATGCGAGACTTTGTTCGTTACTCGATACATCTGCCGCCGCGGCAAATCCGCAGTATCTCGCAACTCGCGCGTTAAAAAATTGATCTAGGTATAACGCATACATACGTTTTTAGCCTTGCTTTACATACGCTTTTTCACTTTCACTTTCACTTTCCGTTTCAGTATCCCGACGAAATTATCCGACGGTGAACCGTACTTTCAGAGTGTGGTCAGGATAAAAGGAGTGTCATTAATTTTGGTTGCCATATGAGCGTGCAAATACCTATCCCTTAGCCCTTTCGATATCGACAAATTTCTATCTTGCAATTTATTTATTTATTTATCGTAATAAATGAAACGTAACGTTCAATAATTTCGTTTGTTCAATCACGTTGTTTCCGCGCCTAATCATTTCCCAAGCATTTCTCACATCGGCAGGATGATTTAACCATTTAACGTCATCGATCCTAAAATGTGTTTTGTGAAAAGATTAAAGATTGGATTGCAAATGATTTCTGACAATTGTAATTCCATCGATGTCTCTCTATCGCTTGATGCATCTAATAGAACAAGAACGACTATCCAATTTTAGTCTTGATTTGACATTAATCAATCAATGAAATCTCACAAGCTGAATAATTATGCTTAGCGGTAAACACGATGCTAAAAAAACAAAGTGGCAACTACTGTCGAGCAGTTTTGCAATAACGCAAAGACTTTGGAATCTCGAAGATCAATCCTGCCGCAGGACTTTCCTACGAGGACGGAATCGAGATCTGCGAAGAAGAAGCCGAAAGCGAAGGCAGATTATGTTTCCGCGCGATTCGCACGTCCGTCTCCGATCTTTTTTATTGGGCGCTGTTGTTATGGTAGATCGATTTAGAACTTAGCGAATTCGAGTGGTACATTTTAGTGTTCTTTCACAGCGTGACATTATCTTTGTGAGGTTTATCGGTAATCTTTGGATTGAGATACATTGCCATACATCTTTGGTGATCTCGTGTTCTCTGATTTCGCTTTTTCTCTCTTTTCAGTTTTCAGCTTTACACGGGCGCCAAGTTCTCATTATATGTAGATAAAATTTTGAGATGCTTCCAGCATGCATACGCCACTGAAGTTGTAATTTTTTTCCGAAACATACAGTGGATCAATCATGTGGACCGAGGATTCGATGTCATTACCACGGGAGCGTGTTTCCTCGAAGAGAAAATCGTACGATCGATTATAACTCAAGCTGTTGCAAGTTGCAATACTTCGTCTTGTGAATTATGTGCGTTAAAAATATAAATTCTGAGAACGCGTTTTAAAGCATTTGCATTATGTACTTGTTCATTCTTTTGGTCCATGAATTCTTGCGTTTATGAGAAAAGTGCAGATATGTATAGATATTTATCTTCATATATATTTACCTTTAAGATATGAACTATATATAATTCGTAAATTAATATATCTTTATATCTTCGATATTTTCTATATTTTCTAATCTGCAATAAAAAAATTAATTTTCTCATTTACATTCATCGAATGTTGACTGTACGATTTTCTTCGAGTTTCCCGCTCAGTAAATGATCCTTTGGGATGCCGAACACATTCGCGTTCGGTACACATTACACATGATTCGCTTCCACTATATTGTATTCATATGCCTATACGCATATATTATATATATTTATCAAAAACAAATGAATCAGATTCGCTAGAATAATTTCCTAGAGACGGTACAAAATATCTGATTGACATGTACTTTTCACCCCTGTACTTTAACGTGTCGCGCGATATTTTATAATTATATATATATATATTTTTCTTTATATATATATATCTATCTGTAGATATATGTATATATATATTTTTTTATATTTTATATTAATCTCTAATATCCTTATGTGAATACCACTCTATGTTAATGTAATAATAGCGTACTATCTACTGATATGTGTTATTTCACTTGTAAAGCACTTTAAAATTCAATCTAACGATTCATCGAATCCGATTGTGGATAACGACGAATTCGCCTCTTAACGTTAATTACAAAATAACGAACTATTATTAAATACATCGAGTAATGCGTTTGCCGCGCCGCACCTTCGTATTTTTCCATGATCGACGATCATCCTTCGCGATCGTACTCGAGCGATCACGGCCACATTATCTAAAGTTATTTTCTACAGTCCTTGTTATCCTCCTCGCTACATTTCCCCTCCTATCTCTTCTCTTTCGCTAGATATTTGTCTTCTTTCTGGACCATCGCCGACGGATTCGAAGCTCTTAACGAGAGTTTTCCGAGTCTTCATCTTTGATACTTAATGCATCCGATTAACCCTTTGCGCTCTTATTAATATTAATATATATATTATATTTTTTTTATATCGCAAATTAAAATATTATGATACTTCTTAAAGAAGAGAGCCAATCGTGCATATTTCGGATTTTCAGTACATTATCTTTTCCGAAAAACTCTTTCGCTTGCAATAATATACCAATGAAATTTAGCTTCTTTGTGAGATTTAACTGCATGTACGTTTCAGCGTTTTTTTTTTAATACACAAACATCATCGATGCTCTCATGCGAGGGACGATTCAAATTTCAGTCCATTTTATTATTTCGCAAAATGTAAGGCCTCAGTAGGATTATAACTTAGTACGATTATACTTTCTAAAGTTTGGTAAATCACATTTTATCGCAGTAGCTTGTTAATTAGCTATAGCATCAAGTCCAAATGCATAAAATTACAAAATATTAATCATTAACCCTTTTCATCCTATAATCTACGCATTGATATGTGAAGTAGGACTCAAACAAGAGTGCAAAGGGTTAAGACGGAAACTTGAACGTTTGCCAGACAACAGTATTCTTTTAGTTTGTTCCGTTATCCTTTTACTTTCTAGCAACCTCAATTCGATATATCGCGTGCTCCTCAAGTCTCAGTATCGCAGAATAATATTTCTAACGCAGTACTCTCCACTCGCTTCCCGTAGAGAAATAAAGAACATGCTGGCGCATGACTTTTGACGATCGATGACGACGATGGAAGGCGATCGGTGACAATGAATGATCGATCAGTTCGCCCGAGCGCGGCGGTGGATGATCGCCAGTATCGATATACTTCACTGTTAATCGGCAGCTATTTTCATTCTTTTAATTAACCGCCATTTGCGTTAATTGCGTGTAATAAATGCCCAGTGATATAACGAAGGATAGGAAAGTTGGTCGTGATCGAATGGTCGTGAAATTGGATAACTCGTCGGCGGATGCTGCATGAGAAACTATCGAAAGCTGTTCCCGCAATGTTTTACTACGTTTGCATTCTTCCAATCCGCTTTTCTTCCAATTATTTTCTTCAACTATCGATGTGCCCTGTGCTTTTGTTATCAATATAATAGTCGTATCTTCTTTTTCTTATTTGGGTATTTATTTTCTTAATATCAATTCTTGAAATAAAATTCTGAAGTTTTTTTAAAAAAACAACCCGAGTACAGTGAAGCCGAAAAGAAACCAAGCATGTGTCAAAGAAAAATTACTATCAGCTACGTCAGCCATTAGAGATATTCGCAAAGCTCGTTTGACCATCGGGCGCGTTTCGCTCGCAGACTAAAACTTCACCAAAGACTCGCCTTTGATCCCCGAATCATTGCGAGATCTTCAGTGTGTGCCGTTGCAGCTTTCCGCCATCGAGAAGGTGAGAGAGAAGGAGGGTAGGAAAGAGGAGGGCGACAGGGCAACAGAGAGGCGAATTGGAGTTGTATTTCGGATACAATTGCACGTATAGAGAAGCGCCGCTGGTAGTACTCTCTCTCTCTTTTGGAGTTCGAAAAATCGGGACGAGACCTATGTATGTTGTAACGCGCTACCGATTACAGTTTGTGACTCGACCAACAGGAAGGCACTTGGGCAAATTACGTGCCGAGTTGGCCGTCGTTTCTGACGCGCGGGGCACACCACCATCCTCCTTTCTTCCACTTGCGTTTCTCTCTCTCTCTTTTCTTTCTTTCTCTTTCTCTCCTTCATTTCACACGCACTACACAACTTTGTCATACGGTGAAGCAATCGCTCGTGTTCTTTCCTTATCGTTCTTTAATTTTTCATCTACAAGCTTAACTCTATGATATGTTCGCGTTCGTTATGTATATTTATATATATATATATATATATATAAGATTATTTATTACTTTAACTAATATCTCATTCTTTCTCTCTCTCGTTCTTCCTCAGTTACTCTTTCTCTCTTTCTAGTTTTTTCACAGACATTCTCCCTCTCTCTCTCTCTCTCATTTGCACATCCAATTCTCTTTTTACTTTCACCTGGATTCTCTTGTTTCTTTGCTCTTCTTCATTTTCTCCTCTCATTCTCACCCTCTCCTAGGATACTAAACTTCCCTTAACAAGTTATAATAGTTAAATGTACGTGCGCTCGTGCCTCGCGCGATGCGCCAATGATAAAACATAAATACATGCTTCTTAGGGCACCTTTGGTATTAAGCTTGATGTCTTTGCCTCGCTTGGTTCCGTTTCAGTATGTGGAATTAATTCTCGTGTTGGAGCTGCCACCAAGGTTCGCATCACGCAACAGCTTACAATCACGCATCGATCAGTGAGCCTCATTTTAGCGCGAGATATTATACTCCTCTTAAAAAAGCCTTTTCCTGCCTTTTTAAACAACGTATCATTGATAATAATTTAGAAAGCTCGAGCTCGATGTATTTTCTCAATAAGTTTTCCAGAGATTCTGTGTGTGTGTGTGTGTGTGTGTATTTGTATGTGTCTGTGTGTACGTATGCGTGCTTGTGGAACAAGTATCACGATGTAAGGTGTAAGGACTGTCGCGATGGGTGCCTTCCTTTTTTACATTACACAAATGTATGTGAAAAATAAAATACGCTTTCTCGCTACGCTCACTCCGCTCTTTCGCTTTCCCCTCTGTGATTTTCTGTTATCCACTTGTTCCTTCTTCTCGCTTCGTCGTCGTCGATCGCGATCAAAGACACAGTGAAAATAAATAGTAGATAAAGGTAGGTACGCGAATCGATAAGTTAAGTTCATTAAAAAATATACATGCCTAGGAATATTACGTGATTACATTGGGCCCCCCGTCAGAGTCGTGCGAATTAGCACGCCTCCGCTCTGCGTGAAAAATTTACAGAATTCGCCTACCGTCCGCTGTGTCCGCTATATATATATATTTATACATATATAAAGACATACACACATATATATATATGCCTTTATATATATATATATATATGTCTTTCGGATGGAAGGACAATCGAAATCCTTGTCCATCCAGCCACGTTCACAATTTCTGTGCTTCTCCCTTTTTCCTTTATCCTGCGTGTGTACGTTTGTATGTATGTATGTATGTGTGTGTCTACGTGCTTCAGCGTTTGCTTCCTCCAATCTCCTTCCGACGAATCCTCGACTGCTCGACGATGTACGGCCTCCTGTGTGGATGTGTCTCTTCCTTGCATGTGTCCCGCTTTCCGGTAGATATTCTATCCTATCGATGAGAGCGCATCCTGTCGTTTCCTGCGGATCGGCCGGTCCACCACCTCCTTACATGCCGTTGATGTCGATCTTAAGGTTGGCCGTTTTCTTGTCTCTTTGATCCCTGAAAAAGGTCGAGGCGAGCGATTAGAATAAGTCGTACGGCACAATCGAGATGTACGAGCAGTTGTCTAATCACAACGAAACAATTTCCACTCACGTTCAATCGCAGGTAATTGTTACGAATACGCGAGATCGCCTTAGAGATAAATTACCGTTTCTAGAAAGATAACAATTCTGTTTAACGCTCTCATTACTACGGAAGAATAAATATTTGTAATAATACGCGCGCGATAATATGTAATTTTGCATCATCTTTGCGCTGTAACCATTAATTGAAAAGTATTACTCAAATGTATTGAGAAACAAAAACGATTTAAAGCTTTAATAATAACTAATGAGATCTGTAAGAATTAAATATTTATAAGAATTAAATATCATTAAGAATAAAATATTTAAAAACTCAAGTCTCTTTGAGTATTTCTGAGTTCAAGGATGAGCATCAAACAACATAATGATCCTGTGAATGAGGCGAAAAATCCAACGGCTGGTCAAGGCGTATTAACAATGTATAATCATCATCTCAGTGCCCGATAAATCACACGTGATGACAGTTTGAAGAAAGACAGTTGAATGTCCGAGTGTGGATAAAAGGACAACCTACATTTGTCTCGTTACTGAATAAGAAGCGTCCACGTGAAGATGCGACGTCTTGCCATTGAGTAATTTGCGTACCTCATTAGGACGTGACTGTGCTGAAAAGCGCTCTTTCACGACCTGCTCCAAGCTCTTGAGCGAAGAACGGGCACGCATGCGGCCAAGAAAAGGAGGGCACATAGCATAGGGGAAGCGAAATACGAGGATATAGGTGAATAGATTGAATTTTCTTCTGTCTTGGGAACGAATCCTCGCGGGAACGAACCGAGATTTTATGAACATGATATATTTACATATCGCAGTAGACCGAAAGTAGTGCAATATCAATAAGAAAATAAACCAAGTAAATCTCGTACAAATAATTTTTCATAATGTTATTTTATAATGTGCAATATATATGTATATGCAATATGTCAGTAATACAAACATGTTGAAAGGAAAATAACAGCTTTTGTATATAGATTTATGTTATTTATATTAATATATAACAATATGAACTTTTATATTACAACAAAGAATACAATAAATTTACAATAGAGAATCCAAAGATTCAAATATGCCATTATGTACGGTAAAATCAAATAAAATAAAATAAATTAAAAAAGCGAAAGACTTACAAATTTCAAAAGTTGTGTAAGCGCAAATAAATTCCAGAAATGCGAAATCTGAAAGTCTAAAACGTGAAAATTAAAAAGTTCAATCGGTCAACAATTCCTCCGGGTTTTCTCTTCCGTTTTCCAATGATCCCGTAAAACGTTTCTAGTTCGTCTAATAAAAACATAAATACGAAAGGTTTTTCCATGTGGAAATACGCGTGCGTTGGGAACGAAAAAAAGGGAAAATATTCATGGGATAGATGTGTTAGCTTAGAGAAAAGAGCAAGAGTTTTTAATTTATCGGATATTCCACCAGGTGGACGGCGGTGCCAGACGTCTCCATAAAACAAGTGAATTAACGATGACGTGTCGGCTGTGCCCAGCCCCAAGCGAAGTATCGATCGCTTAATTCGAAAATGGGAAGGTCGATATATGGTCGCAGCTTCATTTATAGCGTGACCAATCGCAACTTTTCGGCGTCACGTATGAATAAACAAGTTACGGCACAATCGCAACCGCAAACAAGCGATATCGATCCAATGATTTCAAAGAGGAAGGTCGAGCGATCTGCAGCGTTCTTTTGTAGCGTATTCGATCAATTTTTGATGGCATACTTTTGCCCAAACATAAACCCTTTTTCAGATATAACATTTCGGGGAGATAACGGTATCTGCTTATCGCATTTATTCGCGTTTATTTGTCCTTAAGTCTTTAAAATCATATTGCGTAAAAAAACCTATTTTGAATAAAAATAAAAGAACTAATAATATATAATATCAAACATTCACGGGAATTAAAAAAGATTTAGATCCTTTTGCATTAAATTCCCAAGTTTTTCATAATTTTCATGTAAATAATTATTCGTGCTTAATCGAAAGATGATGCAAAATATTTCTTAGCATGTACGCAAATACTATCAAGACTGTCGCCACTTTTAAAGATTATTACCATCGCTCTTTTATTTAGCGTTGCTTCCATATTTTAGCTAAACAAACGACTCTGCCAACTTCATTTAACACAACTTAATTACTTAGCTAATTAATTAGTTCAGTCCTTTTAGCGGTTGAATAACCCCTGCGAACTTAGTTCAGCCTTAAATTACGTAAGTGGAATCGATCCTTAATGTCCGACGGGTCTCTTCCTTCATCGGCGGAAATACGATCCTGAGTAAAAGCGGAACCTCAGAATCATCGTTTTGTTTAATTTTTCTCTTTTTTATCTTATACGTCACTTTTACTGTAATGTACTTCGTAAAGTTCGCCTCGTTCAGATTGATCAAAATTAAATCGAAAAATAAATTAAACGTAGCGATATCAAGCGCTTTTTGTGCTGTTTACTCTACTAATGTCTGCTATTTATAAAACTTAAAAAATGCATCTTCTCTGCAATATAACAATAGGAATAAATTATGAATGTCAATAAAATTTTAAAATGCACACCCACAATCATTAAATAACAAAAGGATTAAAAATTTTTGTTATCATAATAAATGTTACATCACAGAGATCGATAAAAACTTATTTAAAATTAAGATTTTAAATGTTATTAATTTTCTTAAATAATTTTTAAGCGACTATAATACATTGCAATACCCCCCTCAATTTCTTCCCAAGCGTTATTACAACCGATTAGTCATTGCTACAGGACAGTGTATAGTGCTCGATGTATCGATATGATACAGTCGTAAAACAAAACTAAATCTGATACAGAGGAAATCAACGTACGAATGGTAAGGAAAGGTTCTCTTATAAAGGAAATTACATGGCACGAATAGGTAAATGAACGAGCATCAATAAAGAAGGAATATAAAAAGAAAGTGTTGCAGCAGAAACAGAAAAAAACTTGTACAGTCCAGGATTTCGAAGTATTACGACTCGGATAAATTCGATTTGCAACGCTATATAAATGCAAATACTGATATAGATAAAGTAAAATGTGCTGTTTATTACGAAATATCGCGCTTCCACCGTCGCTAATAAACTTAAACATCATTCTCGCATGTCTGAATATTAAAATCTGATTTCTTTGAAATTAGAACGGTTTCAGGCTTCCATTTGAAATCTCGTATTGATTTTGATATTATTAAAATGCAGATATTAAAAAAGAAAATGAAAAGAATATAACACAATGGCTTAAAATCGGCTATTTCCGCTATTTCAATTGCAAATATATATGTCAATCAAATAATGAGAGAGAGAGAGAGAGAGAAAGATGAACACAAGAAAAAAGAAGATAGGCGGATTAATATCGGCAGCTTTCGCGCGATTGCTAGGCGATTAACAACGGTGATGGACGATTGGCAATTGGTATCAGCATGCGTATGTGCCAACCATCCGCCGTTTGAACGTAAGTTTTTGACAGAACAGTTATTGTCGGTCCTTTGACCGAATTTAATTGGCCTTCGAAGTGACAACGCCACTGTCATCTCAAAACGCGGATTTTACGCCTACGAGGTCGAAACCACGCGAATTAGATCGAATAATGACCGAAAAATTGGATCCAGAATCCACCTCAATGCGTTTCGGTGCCGACGACAAAAGCAAGGATCGAAACTGATATTGTATTGGCAATATCTGATGTACTCGTAAAATCGATACTTAATACTACGAAAGAATTTATAGTCGTTGAAGTACTCTCGAATACGATTTTATAAATGCGTAATAGAGACATTTCCTTCTGTCTATAACATGAAAATCCGATCTCATTAAAATTATACCAGTTTCGTTCCTGGACGAAGACGCACAGCTGTGCTCGAGATATTGATAAAATGCCATTCCAAAGCATGTAATAGATCTTGTAAAGCTTATTACAAGCAAACAGATAATTATAAAAATATATAATTCTTCATAAAATAAAAGCAGTTTTATTTCAATACTATTATTTCTCTTTGTATCTTTTATCCTACATTTTATGTATATCTTTAACAATTATATTTTTCTATTGATTTCCTGCTCACTTTCCAAACTTATTTAATTTGTTGCTTTAGCGGGAGATTCCGGGTTCAATCTATTGTCTCAGAAATGTTACGTCAAGTTCTATATTATAAAATATAATAAAACTTCTCTTATTCAAATGTGATGCCTTAACTATTAGCGCCTTCAATGAAAAGTGATCAAATATAATGTAATAAAATATCAACGAAAGCACAGCCCTACGTATTCATCGTTGATCACAGAGGCGGCTCTACTGTAGAAAGGACCACCCAGAGTCTCGCGTACGTGCAAGGGCATCGTGCTAGACCATAGTAAACACTCGTGCTAAGAGCTTAGGCGCGCAAGTGAGGGCTCTGGGTGTTCGAAGAGTTCAAGTATGCAAGCTCTCCTCGCTTGACCTTGCTTGACGAACATTCTCCTCCAAGGCTCTCGGCATGTGCGAAGTATGCGAGAAACGGTTTTGCAAAAATCCTTCGCACATGTTAAGATGTTTCCCGAGCTATCATCCTCGCCCAAGTGATGGAATCGAGAGAACGAACACCTCTTCAAGTATAAAAAATAGAAAAACGCTCGCCTATCGCGAATAGAGCCGTCCCCGCGTCTTTTGCAGCGGTCTATCGTAGCATAAAGTGAAACCTACTTCGATCCAGAGATTTGTAAAGCCCACCTCGGCCATTTTTGACTTTGCATATTCGATTCGTATTGCTCCCCGGTCGGAGGAGAGGAGAAAGGATCCTTGGAGAGTGGCCATCGCCTGGGCCGCGTAGCGAACGTCTTGGTATTCGACAAAGGCCACTGGCGACCCTCCCTTCGTGTGCATACGAAGCCGGGAGAAACCAGGAAAACTGTGCACAAATAAGAGAAGCGTACAATACGTGCTCTAGTTAGTTGTAAAGACAGTACTTTGGTAAAGGGTGTTTTAGAGGGGGTTGGCGGAGGTCTTGGTTACTGCTTGATTGCCATTGACAGTGTCGGTGATGTCAGGCTATGGTGCCGACATAAGGTAATTACACAGAGAGGATGCGACACACAAGTTCGGGATCAAATTTCGATCGTTGAAAACTGTAAATTGTTTTTTGTTTTCTGGTTCACGCGTATGCGTGAACTTGCTAGTCTCGAAAATTTCACGCGTATGCGTGCTTGCTATTCCCGAAAATTTCACGCGTATGCGCGCTTACTATTCTCGAAATTTCATTTAATTTTGTACAGTGTGTACGAGTATAATATTAAAGCAAATTACGAATTAATTAATAAATTAATTAATTAATAAAAATTAATAAAAAGAAGCTTTATTTTATATAACGATGATTATGAAATATAGCTATTATTATTATCGTAAAAACTCTGAAAATAGCTAAAATATTGTACAAATAGTTGCAATTACCTCTCGAAATTAATTAAACGATTAATTCGTGAGGCAATTTAACTCTTTTTACTCAAATAAAGAGAAATTTGCACATAATGAAACCTTGTTAAATTGATCGCTATTGTGCTATTTATTTTATATCAAGCAAACTTGTTAATACAGTTTTCGTGTGTTTTTCCCTTTGGATTCAAATGATGTCGAATGAAATTTACAGAGTATTTACACGAATCCACTATTATGTAGATCGATTATTCGAAGCACCCACGCTCCATGCAATCCCTTCGTCGCACCGACAGTTAATAAACGGCACTAGTCGCATGGTATTGGTATTGGTACGGGTACTAGTACAGGTGCGTCCTATATGCCTACGCTCTACGACGGTGGCAGATGATTAGCGGATGTCGGTGATGTTTGGAGGCGGTGCTGTTAATACAAAGCTTTCGGCGTTCATGACGAACTTGCAATCTCGACATCACACTCCGAGCGGAGTGATTTAGGTATACAGATACTTGACAGATACTTTGTTCACTCCTGTCATCTTTCGGCGTCGATTACTATGGTCATTATTTAAACGTGCTTATTTAATTGCTCGCGAATCTGTAAGATCGGACACATCAATCAGGATGTCAATTTAGATATTACGATCACGATGCACACGGATCTATCAATATCTATCACATATAGCGTGTATAAATGTGTAAATCTATAAGTTTGTATCAGTTGCAATAAATCCAAAGAATTTCAGTGAATCTATTATAAAAGTTTATAGAATTTTATACACATATGAAACTTGGTTTTCCTCAAATTAACTTTACGACATATCTTCTACGTAATCTGTCTTTTCAAGAAAATTTTCCATAGAGAAATCACTTGTTTGTGTTGTAACTTCTTTCAGAATAAAAGAATAAATTATACACCAATTAAGTAAAATACAAATTCTAAAACATGCTAGATCACATGCAAAAATACAAGAGATCGAAGTACTTCCATCACGATATATTATACTTGAACTTAAAAACAATTTTACAAATTCTTTTTCTATATTAATAGACATACTCTCTCGTTCAGGCTTACGCAAAATAATTACCCAGAGTGCAAGAACAATAGTCGAATTACACGAGACAAGCGCAATGCACTTGTCGCCAACGACGAAACTCCGTCGAATATTCTCGCGAGCTACCGAAAATTGCAGAATGCGTAGCACACCTCTCGCATGTGCAAACGCGTGTAATTAACTCAGGCACTCACTTACGAATTCATACTGCAGAACTGCGGGGTTTGCGGGATAATGAGATTTCGCGGGCTAATTATACGGGAAAAAGAAGGGCTCCTCTATTGGCGGAGTAACTTGCGAGACAGTTGCACGACGCGCAGATCTCCGTTAACAAAACTCGAAAGAGCAAGACGCCTCTTCTGATCATTATTCCTATACTGCGTCAAGGAAATTGATGGATGATAATGATTCTTTATATCACGTAACATGAATAAGAATTCTGCGTTTCGAGTATTAATAAAATACAAGCGAATTCTCCACATTCCATTGCTCAAATTAACAATTATCTATAGGACATCTATTTAAATGATTGAATTGCTTATTTGAAATATAATTCAAGTTTTTTGTTCTGCGTATGCTGCGATCTCTTTTAATTTAAAATTATTTCATGACTATAAAATCATATATAAATCTCTTTATTATAATAATTTAATTAAAAATATTATTTTTAATATAATTTTTAAAATAAATCCCCGTCATCACGTTTTAACGTTATTACTATCGTTTTAACGTTATTACTATCGTTACATTTAATTTAAACATTGTAATATATCGATTATCAAATGTTTAAATCGCTTAAAATCTTTTTAAACATTGTAGTCTGAATCTTTGAAGTTCCGACTTTTGAATTTTTTATAATCGGTGGATTAAACACACATAAAACATACGGTATATAATTCTCTATTAATTTAGAGCTAACTCGTTAATAAAATCCAACTATTCAAATCTGGTGACTACAGATGACCATAGTAATCTACAATCAAAGTTATCAAACTAACTACTCTCAATATTTTATCAAAAGCACCTAAATACTCTGACAATTCCATGTATAACTTTATAATATAATCTACGAAATGAGTTCGTATAACTTTCTCGTGCTTCATGGGCAATTGTTTATGATTCCGTAATTGTGTGCAAATACTACGTGTGATTCGGGATTCGCGCCGTTAATTAGAAGTTAATGAACGACTCTGGACTCGGTAGCTTAGCTTAGCTTAGCTTGTTTTTTATGCTCATATAAAAACGTACGCGTATATTAGACCGCGGGATATTAGCTAATGTACAATCGATTAAGGACGGACGTTTGATATCGAAAGAATTCGTAATTTCCAATGATTCACGACGGCATATCAAAGGCGTACTCAGGATCGTGGGAAGTTCCGCATGGCAGGATACGTGAAAATAATTTATTATGCAAGCGCAACTGTAATGCCCAGTCGGAAAACATATTTCAATTCCGCTGATACGTTAGATAGCTTGCACTTAAGCAGGCAGGTCTAATTGTGGGTATATCACCGAGCGCAATTAGCAATTCAACCGCCATTTGTTACGATTCTGCGTTTTATGTCTCTAATGACTCGAAGGTTCTCGCCCACGATTTGTTCTTATCGGATTCGCGCGGGCTACGACGCTACACCTATATAACGAACAATATGCTAATATCTCATCGAATATCGGGAAAAGTTCTATACGTTTAATGCATTATCAATATATGCTCGCAATTGCTGCTTCTTAGCGATGTTTTTTATTCAAAAATCCTTGGACTCATATACGCTCGCTAAAGTTATATAACCATGTAATTGCCAAGTCATCAGCAGCGTAACAAGTCGCTCCTAAACGCAGAACTCTGATCTTTGATTTATGTGGAATTATTCGCAAGAGTTTAATTTGCTAGAGTCTAGCATGATCAAAGAAATGTCTTCTCTGCTGAAGCGAATTTTGGAAGAGCGCGGTAATTAGAAATATATAACGATATAGAATTCTCGTTAAAAGGTCCAAAGAGATAGAAGAATCGTACAAGTTTCTGACGTAATTTGAACATTGAAGAATTAGATATTGCAGGATCCGATCCACCAGTATTGGAAATGAAAAAGCTCAATAATTTCAAGGTTTCCATTATGTATTATTATATATCATTAGTCTTCGCAGTAAAAACCGCCCTGCCTATTCCGCAGAGATATTTCGAATACTTCGAACAACTGCGGCAAATTGCGAATATTTTAAACGCGCTGCGATATTCTAGTATCGCCACTATGTGGCATGTAATGAGATAAGACCCACGTGTATCGGTACCCGTATCGTGTTTGAGGCGCATATACCATCAACAGGTGTATGCGGGCTAAATAAATATAATTTATTGCTTTTTTGTTGTAATTATTATTATTCTCAAAATTAATCTTCACGATTAATTAGCAACATTCCGTATTAAAATGAAAGCAATCTTTTACAGAATCGTCATAGCAATTACCATCTTTAAAAAATATTTCACGTGCTAAGATTGTACGTAAACTTAGATTCGTCTAAAAATATCGGATAACAATATAAATAATTTTCCCAGAAATAGTTTATCGCTCATTTTATCGAATTCGGATCTCTGATTAGATTCAAGAGAGCAGAAACATTAACATCAAAATTAAAAATATATATTTTCATTTGGCTGATCGTCATTATGTGTCATTTTTGCGACCTTTCTGCCATATGGCGATAATGTGCTTTGATCCTGAAGACCGTTGTGCATTCTAAAAACAGTTTTCAAATAATTCGCGATAGCTCTTAGAATGTTATCGGTAATCACGCACATGTGGGCCAAGTAATATATAAATACACTAAATCAATAAGTGAACACGACTGTACGTTCGATTTGACCGCGCTACCGCCACTAAATTAGAAGGATGAAACTTGAGGATGTCTGACCTGCTGAAGATGTCCTTTAGCTCATGCTCGGACACGAACTGGCCTAGGTTCGCAACGAAGAGGGTGGAGCACTGCGCGTTGCTGACTATGTTCGGCTGCGATGAGGGCGAACCAACCGGTGACGCTAATGCTGGCGACGGTAGAAAATGAGGCAGCGACGCGTGTATCGACGTCAGCGTTGTAGGATGCGGCAGAGACATAGGCGCCTAGAAAATATAAATACTTCCGTTACTCAGGTTGTTCCGCTTGACACCGCTAGTCTACTCGCGGATTGATGCATTTGCGTCAATCCGCCTTAGTTTCCTCAGCCCTACATCCCTTCGAAAAAGAAATCGTAAATAAACCTTTCAGACAACACGAATTAAAGTCTAAAGGTCATCCTGATGCAAATGCGCTTCTTCAACCGAATAAAATATGTATATTGCTTGCAGAAATGTCAACATACCATGGACGTTCGGAGAATATCCAAGAAAAGTTTCGAAGCTGTTTCTCTCTTTTTGATTCGTCAAACATTGTCTTGAGTCCTTGAGACTTCATTTTACTAAGATGTTAAAATATAATACGCATCAAGTATTAAGTAACTTGTTTCTTTTTAAGTGATGGTTCCGAATTAAAATGCGTATTTGTAAATCAAAATATAATTCAAGCTTTTGTTCCGTACGCTACAATTTCTTTTACTTTAAAATTATTCCATGACATAAAATAATATATGAAGTCTCCTTTTATTAACTGAATTAAAAATATTACTTAATATAAGTATGCTTTATAATAATAAATAATAATAAATTATATAATAAAAACAGAACAGAAAATATAAATTTCTCGTGTAAATGCATGTAAAATATATCCGTAAATCAATATATATCCACTCTTAAAAAAGCCGTGTTAAATCAAATCGAAATCATTGTTGCCTCTTTTCCGCGACGCTGATTAGTTATCTCGATTCGCGTTGTGCGTTATGTTCAGTTTAGATTACCATCGCGCGGCTGTCTTCGCGTGGAGGTTAACAATTTGGTAGAGTGTGATAATTGTGCATATAATAAATAATAGATATAAGATATTATTATTCGAAAACATTATTAATATTGCAAAATAAAATAGCGCGCGCCTGTGTTGTACTAGTATATGAAAAACATGAAACAAAATTGTAAATGTTTATTCATATTTATTTTTGTATCAAATATCGATTAAATTAAAATATAGTATAACATAAAATAATATAAAATATTATATATATATCAATTAAGTTAAAGTATTAAAATGATAATAAGCCTCAGTAATGATATTCTTGCCAAATCGTTCGAACATAAGAACATAAGTAATCGACTCAGTTCGTAGAATAAGCGGCTTAATAAGTTCCGACATTATTGCCACCACGTTCCTGGCTTGTTATTCCTCGAGTAGATACCTGAAGATTCTCTTTTTACTTTCGTTAAAGGAATGGTGAAGCGCGTATACTGAAAAAAAGAGATAATAGCGCGGCAGTCCAAGCTCGAGAGCTTTCGATTTATCAAACGTTCAATACAACGGATTTCTCCTCTCGTGTGCGGCGGATAAATTCAAGAAATATCGGGAATTCCTCTCGATTTCAGTAATAGGAATGATTTGTGTTCGAGATTTCACGCGAATTGCAAAATTGGCTTACTACGAAAGCCCCAATCGTTTCCGAACATAACATGTCATGCAATTTTTTCCAATCTCTGAGAATCGATATCTTTTAACAAAGTAACGACGTCGTATACATATGTGATTTTTATATGTGAATTCTAAACTTACTTTTAAAATTATTTAATATCATAGTTTCAAGTTATATATTTTTAAATGGAGATTATTTTTTCATTAAAAAAACTAGGACATAATATAAAATCTTTTCTTTCAAAGATATCAAATAAGATAAAAAAACTTCAGTGCAATCTTTTATACTTATGCAATCTTTAATATCTCAGAAACTGTAATTATTATCGTAGTATAAAATCAAGAATTGAATTTTTAAATCTGCATATTTAAATCACAAAAAGGATGTATGTATAATATAGCACAAATGTATGTATAATATAGTACTCTTATTATCAAGGAATGAAAATCACAACTAGTATCAATAAAAAACTAGAAATCTTACTATTCAAAATTTCAGAAAATATCAAATACTCATGTATTTATTTTATAAATGTCGTATCAAATATCGTTATTGTTAGTTCTTGCATTTTTTATTTACTTCGCGATCTGTCGTGACATGTTATGGAACACGATATTGATCCACTATTATAATATATAATATATAAAGCAGCAGATAGCATCATATACATATTGCGATCAATAAAATATAAATTGTATCGTTGTAAGTATTCGTAATTATATGCTTGTGCTATTTATCCTCGGGGAAATTGGCAAATGTACGCGATTAAGTTAGAATTTACCACAATAGATACCTCGCATGAACCTGGTACAAGCTTACGCGATAAGAAATCAATAGAACCCCACGGTTTGACGATTCGGTACCACTATTCGTACCATTAATATCTTAAAAGTTAAACATGTACTCGCGACTAGGATCTTCTCTGATTTCTCTAGCTCTGAACTTCTTTAAAACCAATATTTACTTTACATTCATTAATAAAGAGAATAAACGATCGCGATTTATGTAATTATTATTTTATTATATATCGATTATAATTATCGATCGCGATAAATGTATCAAATAGAAAAATAAGTTATAGATTGATTTAATGTCAGTCTGCAGCAATTATGATTGATTTTAGTCATATAAGCTTTGAAAGAATCGTGATAATTTTAAAACTCTACCATTCGAAGTTTGAATAATACAGATTCAATACAGTTATATATTTTTACATGATGTATACGAACAAAGTGCACTAACTAATTACACAATCGATTTAACGTATAATGATATCAAACTATACTATAAAATATTGAATATTGACCGATATTTCACGTATATATATAGAAATAATGTTACTTGCATTAATCTGTATGTGCTACTTTATTCTCGTTACACAACTATCTTAGAATCTTTCCGATGTAGTTTTACATAATGTAATATGTTTTTTGCACAAAATGACTTACTCTATCAAATAAAATATTAACAACGGAAGTACCAATTAAATTAAGGCCAATTTCTTCTCAGTGTAGATCAAATAATAAATTATTGATCGTACTTTTCCACAAATAAAAATTCAAAAATAAAAATGTAAAATCTGTATTATTATTTAATTTTATTTTATTTTTACTTTTTGGCAAAATATCGAATCTGATTATTCAAACTTGATTAATATTAGGTATGCAAAAGTTTTAGTTATTTTT
Organism: Ooceraea biroi; assembly: GCF_003672135.1. Classification (NCBI taxonomy): domain Eukaryota; kingdom Metazoa; phylum Arthropoda; class Insecta; order Hymenoptera; family Formicidae; genus Ooceraea; species Ooceraea biroi. The sequence goes on from NC_039506.1 coordinate 10,502,662, forward strand.
TGCATATTTTGCTTTAGGTGCATAACATATGCAATACAATTCAGGCATAAAAATATTTGCCTTCATTTTTCACGATTTTTTACCATTTCTCGGATAAATTTGATATTCCTTTGCAAAACAGTTTTTTCGTATTTCAATCATATCTCGAAAGTAATATCCAGTTAAAAAGTACTGCATCGATTGAAATAAGTGGTAATCCGAAGGTGCCAAGTTGGATGAATACGCCGTGTGAGAAAAAACTTTTCAGACCAAGTCCAAAATGTTTTGCTAAATATGAAAAGTATATATAGCTTTTTATTGCTCATCGCATTCACTATTTTTCAAAGTTATATTTATCGTTAAATCATGTCATATGACATGATATATTTTACAAACTTCAATACCAACTCTTCAAAAATGTAAAGAAGCGAGAATTTAAAATAAATAATAATACCACCATAGTGCTGAAAGAAGACTAAAGCTTTTGCATACATCTAATAATTCATATACCTGCACATATAATGCTATTCAAAACTAACATATAAAATATATTTACCTATCAAAACTATAATTTAATCTTTTGCACAAATTTTTAAATTATCTAACTAGTAATCTAAACAATTTATCTTCGAGAAATTCAGAAATCCAAAATCTTATTAATCTAAATTAATCTGCGCGAGAAATCAAGTATCAAGAAATCTAATAATTTATTATTATGTAAATATATCCGAAGATTCAGAACGCTCAAGAGAAAGTCTAGAGATTCAAAGAACTAGAGAACAAAAAATTCGAAAATTCAAAACTCTAAAAATTCCGGGAGTCGAGGAGTCAAGGTAACCCTTCTCGGTCCTTGAGTCCTCGCGAATCTCCCTGGTTATCGGGTAAGAATAATCGAGTATAACGATCATATATCACTAACGTGCATCGGGGCGCTCGTCGGCGGCTCCAGAGCTTTGTCTGCAGATAGTCAAAGATAGGAACGTACGGGGACCTGAGGATGTAACGCTGGATGCACCAGCGTTGCATGTTGCAGCGTGCCCGGTAATTCGCCGGCCGTAGAATACGCCAGTGGATGATGCCACAACTCAGGACCACCGGGGAAGAACGGGCTCCCTAGGTCTGCAATAGAGCACAGGATTAAAGTCGCTCCCCTGAGTAATTAAACGCGCGGTCGCGGACTGCACTCTTGTTCTCTCTCATCAGGATGTCTACTGATATATAGAAATATTGCGAGCGCATAATTAAATTCGACTCAAACAGAACGGGACACCTTCACCTCGTCGATTAAACGTGAATATTTTGCAATGCACGTAATAACCATCTTTTAACCGGGACGTATCAGATACGCAACGAATAACGAATGTTAAATTAACAAATCGAGAGAGACAGCCAAACGAGTCAATTTGTATTACAAATTAATATGCGTCATCGCAGGTAGAAAGAACTCTTGTAATATCAAACAATCAAATAACTTGTAATATCGTCCGATGGAACAGCAGAACGCCGACGTTAGGCGGACTTCGCATTTTACGTTGACCACGGGGAAATCGAAGATTATCTATACTTAACAGCTGTTATTATCGCCGATTCCGTCATAATGAGTCTGACAATTTGCGCGCGAGCGCCATTGTCTAATGCCGCGTGCCGCGTGTACACCGCTTGTATGTACATATATATACCCGGTGTATGCCTGCTCGTAAAACGGTGTCAACTACGGAGGTTTGTCGCGAGAAACCCCTTCGCACGTCGATCGATTGCCCTACGATCCCTCGACGACGAGGATCTCGGACCTCGCCGCAGGGGAGCGAGGGGAGAGAAGAGGAGGTAATGTATGTAAAAAAATACTTCTTTGAAAAAAAAAGAAAAAAATAGAGCCGAGTGACAATAGGAAGTGGGACACTTTGTAGTCAGTGCAGTGGGTGAGAAATAGTAAGTGAGACGAATTCAGCGAGTGAACGAGTGGCGGTGCATACTTACGTCCCGTTAAAGGGTGCATCAGAGCGGGGTGCGAGGTGGCTGCTGCAGCGGCTGGTTGCTTGGGTTTGCTAACCTTTGTGTTACTTTTTGCAAATTCCAAACGTATGGTTTGTGGCATATCAGGATCGAATCTAACCCCCTGCTGCAAATAGATTCCCTAAATTAGTAAATTGAGAGCGCACACGTGGATGGACAGTGGTAGTGTAGTAGGCAAACACGAAAGAAAGAAAGAATGAGAAAAGAGAGCGACAATAAAAGCCCTTCTCTTTCGTCACTAGCGCGTCGGGTTAATCTTTCATTCAACGATAAATAATAACGCAGTTCTTTTGCGACACGTGAAAAGCGATCTTTTGCTCAACGGCCGAACATGGATACTTATAGGATATTCTTCGGATGATATTATTCAATACGAAAATAATCCGTTTCCGTTTATTTCTACAAAAGTAACAACGGTAGTAAGGTACTCTGCAGGGAAGTTTACATATCGCATATTTTTCAAATATAATTGTTGCAAAACAATGTGAAATTACACTATCTGTTTACTTTTTATTATTACCAAAAATACCTGTAAATAGATATACGAAAATAGCAGCAGCAATAACATAAATCGTTAAGGTTTTGCAAATGTGCAAAGAAATTTTTATACAACGTAGATAGTGTTACAATTTATAAAAGTTATTAACTCGCGCACGTTTCCACAAGGAGCATCTATCTCAATTTCTCCGTTCTGTCAACGGTACCTTTTATTAGATGTAAAAGGTTTCCATTTCAAAAATATCTCTATCTTTAGAAAAATTTAAAACTTGACACATTAATTTATATCCATAATCTTTTTAATTATTTTTAATGTATCTCAGAATATACCAACAGGCCAAAATCGTACACAAAATTAAGTTGACGTCAATAAATAACGAAATCTAAATATTGCTGCAATGAATATCTTTTAACTTTCTCATAAATACGCTAATACGATACTCAAGTCCGCGATATCACAGTTTAGCACAGTGCGTTTTGCATATGCAATAAATATTGTCCGAGTCCATTAAATTGCCGTTAGCTAGCGACGAAAGTGATTTAAGTATAATAATAATATGGGTTTACGTTGGATAAAAGGGAAATTAGCACAAGGGCGTGTATATGTGTATGTGTGTGTGTGTGTTTCTCTTCTTATACGTGTATTCGTAAGGTGAGTCGCTCGTTAGTCCGTTTTGGGGTATTTTTAGCAAATGCGTCCATCCGACAAAAGGATGTTTCTCTACGCGGTATGTACTTTCGTACATAGTAATTTACCGTTTGCCATACTTGGGTTATGTAACATTGCTAATTGCGTGAAGTCAGTTGTAACGGTATGGTAGAGCTACACAGGGTGATCAATTTAGTACTATATGTTACATATGACATATGTCATATGTAATATTAATATCACAAAATTTGATTCGATTATCATCGTACGATGAAAGCTCGTCCGCGTCCGAATTTTATATTTGTCCCGAAATCTAGCGCACATGAGTTGTAAGACTATTTTAAAACAGAAGATATTGATCACCCTGTGGATATATATGTATTTACAGATACATATATACGCGTTACATATAAATGTATACTTTAGATATGTGTACCAGCACATGTATGCAATTATCATACAAAACATTAAAGTTATTCTTAATTAAATCAAGAACAAGTTTCTATAAAATTTTAGCAAGATCTCGGCAAGTAATCAAAACTTTTGCAATTATAATATTCTAAATTTGAAAAAATGCGAAACGCAAAGATTCAAAATTTCAATCGGAGAATTTATAACTTGAAAACTCATGTTTCATAACTGCTTCTTAAGAAGCGTGATACATCAGAAATGTCTCGTTTAATACAATTTTTCGTTATCATATTTCACTATTATTTAGTCAGATTTTGGTCAGATGATGAAGTTTACAGCACACATATGTGTAGATTTATATGTAACGGAATGATATACTTGTCGGAAGGCAATCTCACACACACGCACACAATGCTTCATACATATATGTATATATGCATTGTGTGTATATATACGCGTACGTATATATAAATAATGCCACACGGTGCAGCGTTATTACAATACGCTTCAGAGCACGTATACAAAGTAGACAAAGAATAATACTACATTTGATCCCAACGAAAGAAAGAAAGGAGGGTAGAGAAGCTATGGTATACAGATGAATAGTTAGACAAAAAGATTGTGGGTGTAAATAACTAATAGAGGTAAGAGCCAGAGGTAGAGCATTAACCCGTGCCAGAGCTGGAGAGTCTAAGGCAAGGTGGAATCGTAACAAAACTGCCGGGCATATTTGTACGAGCGAGCGTCACTGTATGTGTACTGTATCAATCGCACGTCAACCTTGAGACTCCCTACGAGGGTCCACCGCCTTTTTCCCACCTGCCTTACCTCGCGTTACCTGCGAGGAAAGGGCTATTACCTGTAGGTCCTGTTTCGCCGCCTCCGCTCCCGCCCTCGTGTGAAAAGTCACGAATCCCACTGGCTGAAATGAGAAAAAAGAAAACCACAAGAAGCATTCTATTCATTGAATTTGTCACACGATTAGTGCCTTCCTTCCGGTGAGCTTTTGCTACTCCGAATGCGTAGAAACGCGAGCGATGCAACATAATTAGGTAAAAAATATAAGTCGAATATAAACCATTATTTAAACATAAAATAATATATAGAGTAAAATTCCGAGATAGATGGCCACATGAAAGAGATGACTAATCGCTTTAATTTCGCTACTGGCCGCACAGCTGTATTATTACTCAGTCTGCGGTGAGCTTTAGTTGCATCAGGAGATTTAACGTTTTGCAGAAAAACATAATTGTAAAAATATCTCCATTTTAAACTGTACTGCTTGCTAAAAATTTTTTTGGATGTTACTATTTTCGCATAAGTAGGTATCAGAAATATCTGGCTTGAACTGAGAGAGATCGAGATTTTAGGTTTATTTAGAGCTTTTCGCGTGTAACTGAGTGAGTTTCCACTCGTACCCGCCATGTTTTATGAAATGCTATGTCATCTCTCTCGGATAATTGGGAGAGATGGCCACAGCAGCTCCAGAATTCCAGTCATCCGTGGAATTATTATTACTAGATTTTCCAATAAAGTTTCTCTTTTCTTTTCAGATAGTTGAATAACTCCCTAAAGCGGATAATAGCTGTGGCAGTGGAAAGAAAGGGATTTTAAAAGACGCTATTTAGCAACTTTTGTCAAAATCTTTTTTCTAAAAATATAAAAAGTGTACTCTCTTAGGCCTAATTTTAATCCGGAATCATTTCTTCCCTCTCTTTTATCTACTTTTACGTTAATTTTAAGGCTGTCCAACTAACTTTGTACTTTATGGTCATCTCTTCCGCGTATATGTTCTATGAAAGAAAATATTTCAATAATACTAGCCTATTTTTTAAGAAATTTTTTATTGAAAAACAGTATGTTTCCGGTACTTAAAAAAAAGAAAATTATGGCCATCTATCCTGGAGTTATCCTAATCATTTAAATGAATTATAATACTTGAATCGACGTAATTTATTTGTTTATGATAATCTGTGATTTTATTGCAACTTTATGTAATATTTTTAATAGATATGCTTATAAATACTGAATTATCCTGCCGTGGAGATATGACAGATTTCCTGTCGTTGCAAAAAATATCGTCAATATAGCTAATATGGTTAACCACGTTTATCGAATCGTTGTGGTTTTTCTCAATCGCGTCTTTCTCTCTCTTGCACATCACCGCTGCATTTCTCCGATAACGCCGTTTTACCTGCGCGCGCGCGCGCATCTACTAATTTATTCGGCAGACAGCATCGATTCCATCGGTTTATACGAAATTAACCGAGCACCCGAGGACGCTGGGCGTCGTGCGCGGCGCGAAAACGCGCGGATCAATCCGCGTTAACGATCGCCAACACCGTCAAGGCAAACCTACTGTGCTTCATAATGCATCGCGCGATTGCACCAGCTGCAATCGCAAGCACTGCTGATACTACGGTGCGAGAGATAGAAATGCTCGATCGTTAACGCGGGATTCGTTATTCGCTGTCGTTTATTTCCACGCTACGTTCCTCGAATATTCACGCATCCGAAAGAATAAAATTGGATCCTCCTTGATCGAATGAGAATTTCTCTCTTGACGCAGTGGAATTCGAGAGATGCCATGCTGATGCGAGAGATCTTACGGTACAGATGGCATTTAATTATTAAATTGCCATTTCATTAAAATTTCTCATATCGATTGCTCCTTATCCTCTAGAATCGATGTAATATCAACATTATTTGTAATTATAAATCACAATTGTAAAGCGTAAATTTATTTTCATAATAATTCCCGTCAAAATATGATATGATAAAGTTTAAAAAAAAGGTATTTTGATAATGAAAACGAAACAAATGTAATTCTATTTATTATTCTATTATATTAATATTATATTATTATTCTATTAATATTCTATTATTAATTTCTACAAATATTTAGGGCGGAAGGGCATAAGATTCTCATAAGCAAGATTGAATTTCCGAATCAATTTCCAGAACAACAGTATGAGAGGACCAAGAAATATCAGATTAACAATATCTCGCACGTACACACGTGCAAGCGCAGGTCTCTCACGCTACGTAGATCTTATAATACGAGCTACAATAATCGCGATCGCGGTTAAAAGTAGAAACGAAAAATAGACACGCCGGCACTTTCACCATTTGATGCATGTAACAGTGCGCGCTCGGCTGCCTGCTGCGATTGCGACATGCAAGTCGGCCCATTTTTATTCCGCGGCAGAAATGCAATCTATTTCCATCGATTCGACGAGCATATATCAGATATACACGTACACACGTACCCGCGGGTTCACGCGGGTCCGCGTGCCTCCCGTGGCGTGCATTATGCGATTTCCCGGAATTATTCTTATCGGGAACACGGAATACCCAAACGTAATACTGGCGAGGCGGCTTTTTTATCGATACGTGCATCGTGACGCGATGTAGGTTAATGGTCATGCGTGCAACGCCGAGCTGCACGGGAACGATCGATTCCTACTTCCCGTGCATTTTTTACCCTCCCCCTTTTTCTTACTTTTCTTTTTTTTTAATTAATCGTTGTTGTAACACCCGTGCTCCGCGAACCCGTGCGAACTTCCGCGGCGATGTGACGCACAGACTATCGGTTTTTCTTGGTCTGGACGCCGCGGCGGCGGCGGCGGCGTCGGCACAAAGCCGCGGCGACTACATCGCGGCGTATGCATCACGGCCGTGTGAATGTGCATGCAATTATGCACGTAAGCTCGGATAGAAGGCGTAGGGTGAAGGGGCGTCACTCCGCCCGCGATATAAGGTACTGTGTGCTCGTACTATAATCGAAAATCCCGGAAATTATGATAACGCTTATCCCGCGGTTTTTAACACTAAACCACGCTGACCAGTTTTGAAATTTTGATTAAAAATGCTGCATTTCGGCAGAAATTTACAAACAGAAATTTCAGTGCTGGTCGTTTTCTTCACTCTCGTCTTCAGAATCTGACAGCAATCTCATTCTTCTTTGTTCCCTACATATATTGATAATATTCGGTAGGACTAAGTATATATAAATTGTCGGTACACTGAAAAAAAATCTGATTCCATTAATTCGAAATCTAGTAAGTTCAACCAGTCTGTCTGTTGGAAAATGGACGAATCAGAGTTCCTTTAGGAATTACCAAATTATAGTACAGTCTATCGAACGTTTCAGTTATAAAATATCCAGTCCTATCGTGATAACCAGAAATTCTGCTTGGTTTCTGCTTTGGTGGCAACCAAAATACATTCTATCATACACGTCTTGGTACAATCAAATTATTTTTCTCGGTGTAGGTTTAGTGTTAAAGTACCTTCGCTCAAGAAAATTCAATGTCTTCGGAATTGCAGTGACACGCGAATTTAGCACGTTTTGATTTATTGTTAGCTTTGTTCTCATGGAAACTGCTCCCTGTTTCTTGGCGTGAGGAGAAATTCTTTTTTTATACATGGGACTTAGATATGATAAAATAGTTGAATAAAATATGATAATTGAGAATGTTAAAATAGCACAGTGTAATTAAGATCAGCAAAACAATGCAGTAAAATAAATGTTTATACATATAAACTTTTCATAACTATTGTTATTATTGAATGCACATGTGAAAGAAGCATTTTATTAAATAAATTGTACATTAATCAATATTACTATATCGTTTTATTATATTATTCAATATGTATTATATTATTCAATATATTATTGATTGTATTGTAGTATTTCACATTTACATTTTATTTTCGGTAATTTAATCATTTCAAATATATAGAATAAAAGAGGAAAATATAAGAAATTATTTTAAAGATAGATAAACTTTATATTTCACTTAATTATTCTAAACATTCAGGTTTTATTTTATTTTAAAAATGTTTTATAATAATTTTTATCATCTCACTCCTCAGTTATAAATCCGAGTCTACGCTCCGAGTGTAATTAATTACGCTCCACGATCAACTTTTTTTAAGTTACTCAACAGCGTAAAACCGTGCGAGGAAAAACTTGATTTGGAATTTGTATCTTTCCATGAGGCACAATCGATTTAATTTAAGCAAACTGAAAGTCCGAGTTTAATCCATCCCGTGAAGAATGCAATCTCAATTGGATCAAGAGGAGATAAATCCACGCTCGCGGAGGATTTCTAACGGCAACTTCGCGGAAATAAATCATCATCACCGCGTTACAAAGAGACTTTGTGCACAGAACTGGGCAATGCCATGTAGCGCCAGATAATGGAAGAATACGAGGCAACAAGAATTGCTTCCAACACGCGCGTCGCCATTTTTGAGGGGTTGCTCCTCGAGGGGTCGCTTTTCGTTCTTAATGCAACGGTGACCGAAGGAAACAAATGGCAGAAAGCTTGGTCCGACCTGGTATCGATTCGCACAGTCAGTCGTACCGAACCGTGCCAGTGGCCAAGGAGGTTTAAGCACCGTTCACACGGAAACCGTGCCTCGGCTGTGCCTCTAGCACCCGTTTTATTCGCATTCTGCTCGTATTATATCCAATTACATCACCGCGGCCATTACGAACAGCCGTTCGCGTTCCGCGCTGGTTACAACGAGGTCAAGCCGCGCGTAGGAACGAAAACATGTTATTTACGTTGTTGTTGTCTATGAAATATTTACGGATTATTCGATAATTGATATCTCAAATATAGAGATTTGCGGATTCGCGAGGAATGATGAAAGAGCGAGCGGTCCGGATTAAGGTCGGACCAGCCTCTATTCGAGAAAATTTAAAATACTCGTAACTTGGACATTCTTCAAGTGAAATGCGATTCTTTTGCGGTCGATACCATCGCCATGGTTTTATTTTAGAAAGCAGTGCACGTCCTCGCGCTCGCACGCGTCCACGCCCGCGCGCGCGCGCTACTGGTAAAGGCCGTGGAATAAAAAATGGACACAGAGTAAAAAAATGTTAATGCTTTATGGATTAGGGATTTTACGGCGCCAGTATGTTCTCGCGTGTGCCGTTCCAACGTCGCCGCATAAATTAATGTTATCTCGAGGGATTATACTGGGCTGAGTAACGCGCGATGGCATTGCTGCATGATGAAATTTGATGTATTTCTCTCTGTCGGCTGGTTAGGTAGTTCTAAGGCTTCGTGACTCACGTAATCAACGAGTGCGCGTTCAACAATAAATAAAAAAAATGCTTTTAGCGTAACCGCATTTAGCAATCATTGTGATGCATTTTAAATCTGTAATATTAACTTTTGCGAATTTCTGGTACTTGGATATATCGTGTGTATGTGTGTGTACACACATGCGCGCATATATTCTCCTCATTTCTTTAAATATTATAGAAAGCCAATAATTTTTGTAATCACTTTTACTATTTCCTCATTCATAATGTTCTGGAAATTGTTCAAATAAAAAACACTTATTCTTGGTTTAAAAAAATAAATCTTGTCTTATGATTTTCAGAGTCTAAAATAATTATCTTATTCTTAATCTAATATAAAAATGTATGTTTATGCAATATAAAAAGTTACCGATATGGGATACAACACATTGTTTGCTTTAAGAAAAATTCTTTCTATTGTTAATAAAAAGGAAGCAATGAATGAAGTATTAACAAGCGCAAATAATCATAAAATATTTAAAATCACCTAAAATCCCTACGCTCCAAAAATTCAATCAAATTCGATCAAAACTTGTGGACCAACTCTCCACATTTGTTCACATTTCCCATGAGAATTCCTCGTAGAAAACGGATGGAATGGAGGAAAAAGACAAAAGAAGTGAGTAAACGAAAGAATCCATTATTTCCATCATTCCACACGTAACTGATTTGAAAATTTCTTTCCTAAATATATAATTCTTGAAAAGTTGCTCGAAAAAGATCGGGACCCAATTTTACCTTTTCCGCACTAAGAAAAGAGTACATGAAAGATATCGACAGCAATATATTTCACCCATAAAATCTAGGGCAAATCTATCTGAATTAAAAATTGTCGGTGCGCTTTTCGGCAAACAGTAAAAAGAGCACATTAAAAATGTAGCATCAGCGAATTTTATCGTCAATTAAGCGAATAGCAACTTACCGACGCTGTTTTCCCATTTTTACTCGTGACTTTCAGCAGTGACCCCTCGTACCCCTGAAATAAGAAAGAAACATCAAGTTATTAAAACTGCTATCTCATTAACATACATTATTTATAATAGATATGAGTAAAACGAAATATTGGCTTTCCATGAATTTCATATTTAAATTTTGCTGTGAAAAAGTAAAAACAAATTTCTCTACGGTTTCATAGTTGCTCATATACATGTGCTATGCATATATTATGAAACAAGAACTGACAAATTGATATATACACTTTGCTTTTAATTTCCAAGTAATGAAAATTATAACGTAAAAGCTTCTATTTTCTGAAAAACTTAATATTTTTCAGAATAAAGGGCTTTAGTGCGTTTTTACAGAATTTATTTTTTATCTTTTAAGAATTTAATAGGAAAATGGGAAACATTGAGTAATTTTAAAATTATTACGTTATTTTGTCGTATACAGATGTGACATCATTTTTTTAAGAACATTTATTAGAACACAATCAGACAGAAGTGTATCAAGTATATCACAAGGTATACATTTTAGTAATAATTATCACGCCATTAATCACGTATCCATATTCCGCACTTTGCATTGTCATGTCCATTTTCTTCACTCTTATCTCGCACAATAGAAATCGCGAATTTTTAATATTCAAGCATTCAAATCGTTTTTGTTCACATACATACATGGTCACATGTAACATCCATATTTCATGAATTGATGATCAGCGGGGTGATTATCATCATGGCCTTGGATCATTATGTCATGTATGTGAACAGGTGCGAAGCGAATGTCGCTTGCCGCTAGACGCATGTATGTAAAGGCCAATCTACAATGTGCTCTTTGCGTCCTGCTTTCTGCTCTTTACCTCTTGCTTCTTTGTCTTTCACGCACTAAAATAGTGTGTGAAAGACAAAGAAGCAAGAGGCAAAGAGCAGAAAACAAGAAGCAAAGAGCACATTGTTGATTGGCCTTAAAACTACTAGAGCAAATGAAATTTTATATATATGTATGTATGTATGTATGTATGTATGTGTGTATGCGTGTGTGTGTGTGTGTGTGTGTGTGCGCGCGTGCGTGCGTGCGTGCGTGCGTGCGTGCGTGCGTGCGTGCGTGTGTGTGTGTGTGTGTACAATCTTGAGACACGGCTCATTACCAAAGATCCGTTCGAAGTTTTTTCGTTTCTTGATTACTCTTGTGTAAAATGCAGTGACTCGCCGAATGTTGCATTGACATGATTTACAACTGCAGCGGATAAGAAAAGAAAATTCCCGCAATTAAATGTTTAATGAAATCGAATAAAATTTTAAATAATAAATTATCCAAGGCTTTAAAAATGTTATCCCGAGAGGAACTCTGAAAAAAGTATGATACACGAACCATAGTGACTTGGCCAAATTACGTTTGCCGAGAATCCGTTAGCGACAGAATTTACGGAGACCATTAAAAATAGCGAAGCACCGTGTGCGAAGTGGAGCAAGACATTCATATATTTTATTAAGTACCTGACACAAATTCTAAGGTACTCGCGAGTTCTTTCGGCGACCGTCGCTTAAATTATCAAGCGACCTACTACGAACGGAATGCTTTTTACTCCGTTTCACACCGATGCGGGAAAAGCCGATTGTTGGCTGTGTATGAGCGTTTTTAATTTGCTGCGAGCTTGATACGTAGCATCCTGTTATCATCCTTGTTCTGTCGAAAGAATCGCGATTTGTGTTACCGTGAAAGATAAAGGAATCCTCAAACGTGGAAATGTTCTCTTATCTCTTTTTGCAATGTATAGAATGCGTAAAATAGGCACTCAGTTCCATGCGCGAGCTTCGTAACTCGGAGCTCATTACGAGAGTACCAAACTGTTAATAATCGCGCAATCACGATGGAAGTGCTAATTAGCGAAACCGCAATTAGAGAGCGCCATATAAGTCTCGAAACGTTTATATATATATAATTCTCTCTCTTTCTCGCTCTCTTGCGTGCTGCAAAATAGTTTTTAAACGAGCTCAAACTTGTATGTACAACGATGTATTCTACAACTATATTAAATATTCAGCCAATATAAATAATGCATTGATGATTTGGTAAGTGTAGTCGTCAGTATGATGTAAATATTTAAATGTACATACATGTATATATTTTGGAAATAATGGACATAATTTGGTCAGATATAAGTATTGATATAATTTTATATGATTATACAGGGTGGCCCATTTTAATTTATACAGTCGATTTTTTAAAACACTAAAAGAGATACGAAAAAATGTTTCAAACAGACATGTCACGATTTCGAGGGGGACATAAGATGATACCATTGGTTTGACCTTGAATAGTCGTTTGAAGGTCACGCGAAGATCACCTTCAATTTCTTAAATTGAAACCCCAACTTTTTATTGCAGATTCTTATTCTCCATCGAAAAGTAAGTAACTTTTGTCTGAAACATTTTTCCGAAAAATGTCATCCTATGTCCTTAAAATGTCCTCAAAACTCATCTTGAAGATCATTTTAAGGACATAAGATGACATTTTTCGGAAAAATGTTTCAGACAAAAGTTGCATGTTTTCTCGCGTAGAATCCGAATCCGTAATAAAAAAATACCATGTCTCATTAAAAAAAAATTTCAGACCTGAAGTTAGAATTTCGATAAACAATAACCCGTCTAGTTGTATCCACATTCTCTGTCGTGTATGGAGATCAACGTTCGAACAGTGTATTGTCGAATATCGACAATGTCAAACGTGATTACGTAAATCGGTATTCGACAATACACTGTTCGAACGTTGATCTCCATACACGACAGAGAATGTGGATACAACTAGACGGGTTATTGTTTATCGAAATTCTAACTTCCGGTCTGAAATTTTTTTTTAATGAGACATGGTATTTTTTTATTACGGATTCGGATTCTACGCGAGAAAACATGCAACTTTTGTCTGAAACATTTTTCCGAAAAATGTCATCTTATGTCCTTAAAATGATCTTCAAGATGAGTTTTGAGGACATTTTAAGGACATAAGATGACATTTTTCGGAAAAATGTTTCAGACAAAAGTTACTTACTTTTCGATGGAGAATAAGAATCTGCAATAAAAAGTTGGGGTTTCAATTTAAGAAATTGAAGGTGATCTTCGCGTGACCTTCAAACGACTATTCAAGATCAAACCAATGGTATCATCTTATGTCCCTCTCGAAATCGTGACATGTTTGTCTGAAACATTTTTTCGTATCTCTTTTAGTGTTTTAAAAAATCGACTGTATAAATTAAAATGGGCCACCCTGTATATAATAATATTCGCTGTTTGGCGCGATAGGATCTTATTTTTATATAATCATATTTGACCAGATCTGTTGTTATAATCAAATCTATCCGAATATGATTATATAAAGATACGATCATATATATGTTTTATTTTATATAATCATATTCGAGTAGATCTGATTATAACAATAGATCTGGTCAAATATGATTATATAAAAATAAGATCATATCGCGCCAAATCGGCGAATATTATTATATATAATCATATAAAATAATCATATTATATATGCCATCTCAGATCTTTTCGGATCTAATTATGTATACTTACATCTGACCAAATTATGTCCATTTTCTCGGGATGTATTAAAAATATTAATCATTTTTTATTAATTATCATCTTGATAATAACAATACAATAATAGCAAATTTTTATGAATAAAACGAAATATATTATACGTTTAAATACAGATTTTTCCATATTTATAATTTTAAGAATTCTGTTTTTATTCCATTTATGTATTAAAAATAAATATATAATTTATAGATATTATACATAATTTATAATATTACATCACAATGCTTTCCGTGATGATAAATATCAAACAGTCGCTCTTAACAGTAAATAAAATAAAAATAATGTAATGCTAAAATCTATAATTTATAATTTCGTACATACATAAATGACGGTGATAAATATTAAGTGTTTAACCAGAGAATGTCTGTAATTGAATTGTCTTCTCTGGAATATAGGTAATTGTAATTTCTCTATTTATATCGGAACTTCTCATTAATGTGATTTGGACAATCAATGTTAACGACATTAGATAAATAAATTATGAAGTTGATGAAGAATGATAAAGTTTAATTCTACCTCAACACATCTCGCTTTGAATACTTGGATCAATGTGCAGAATTTCTCAAATATCTGTTACAACATTCTTGGCACTCGTTCGTTCTTTAATCTCGCGTCATTAATCAACTCTACTAGCTACGAAATATCGATATTTAATTCTTAACAGTAACTTAAGTAACTTCTAATTAAAAGATCTCTGATTCCAAATTTTAATTTGTCATAAATATTGCACATAAAATTTGAATTACACGAGAACAACATCAATATTTGTATCTAGCCTCAATTACTCGATCGATTGTTCACAAAATCGTTCTCGTATAATTTGTCTTCTTAGGATACAGTCAATTAATTCACAGATGATATTTTGTCACATTTTCACTGCATGTATATATGAATCTTAAATATTGATGCGCAAAATTTCCCAAGCATTTATTCGTAGCAAAATTCTTGGCGCTCACCCCGGTATTTCCGCACATTATTAATTAACTTCCCTTAACTATGAAATATCGCAGCCATTAAAAAGCTCGTCTCTCCGAGGGAACATAATTGAGTTCTCGCTGTCTCGCGTATGTGTAATGTGCAACATGATACGCACGAATTTCACGCTTTTCCGAGACTTGCGCGGAGGCATGAGGACGCTGATGACGAGCAATTCACGGCACTGGCTTTTCTTCCAGCACGCAGCGAAGGCGCGTCGTAAATTCGCGCGACGCATTATGCGCAATAGTTTAGTGTTATAATATTTCAAAGATGATTAACAAACGGACGGCGCGCGGAGAATCGGACCACGAGATTTTCAAGCGAAAATAACGTGTATTTGTGCTGCTCAAGGTTTATTGTCCCCCAGTATGCCGCCAGCTAAGCTGTCGCATCAATGCCAAGAAATTGCGTTCTCCCGTGATACAAGAAACCGCAGCATTTTGCGTAGATCGCAACGCTCGCTGTCAATATATTACATCACGACCGATGTCGCATATTGTATGGAAAAAAAATTCACCAGCCGTTTCCGTTTCCGAGTTTGTTGAGTGCAACTCAGCAGACAGTACCCGTGATCCGATTTTGGACTGTTGGAGTCCATAATGCTATGTAAATCGCCTGTTAACTCGCCAAATGAAAAATTCACGTGTGAACACATTTTGAATTTTGTACTTTTTTCATTTATGCTGATTTGCGC
Source organism: Ooceraea biroi (assembly GCF_003672135.1). Lineage (NCBI taxonomy): Eukaryota > Metazoa > Arthropoda > Insecta > Hymenoptera > Formicidae > Ooceraea > Ooceraea biroi. The sequence continues at coordinate 10,518,525 of NC_039506.1, forward strand.
CGCAAAAAAAATCGATAACTCAAACAATAATCGAAAATATGACAAAAAACAAATTTTCACTAGTCACTTTTTCGTGATCGACTACATATTGTCCTAAATTGACGCTAGCTTGTGCCGCGTTGTATCGTAAAAGAATTTCGATATCTCATTTCGTTTCGATGAAAAAATTCATATAGATAGATAAAAAAAAACATAAATCACGCTGCAATACAAATGTCAAATTTTTGCAAGTTGTGCTCTCTTCCTACGTTAAAAGCAAGTGATAACATAGAAATCGGATAATCATAAAGGTCGACAAAAATTCATAGGAAAAGGGTAGAAGGTGAATAAAAAATTTGACATCCTCGAATTTTTTTGGTCATATCCGATTGTGCTAGAATAGCACAATAACTTTTTCACATGACACATTTTCCTCAGATCGCTAGATTTCGCAGTACAGACAATGTTAAAAATTACATGTTAAACATTTTTAGAAATGAAAAATTTCAAACTTGTATAACTTGCGAACACGTAATCAAATTCGCGAGTTGTGCTATGTTATGCTATTGTAGCACAAGCCAGCACATCTAAAGAAAATTCGCAAATGTCAAATTTTTTATTCAGCATCACACGTGAAGGATTCTGTTTGTGTTACCTTAGTTAAGGTTAAACCGATAGAACGTCTTTCCAAAGCGCATAAAGCTTTCTAGCTCGTCGGGCTTTTTCAACGAATACATTTTCCCTTAGTTCTAAGTTAATTATAAACTTGTCGTATCGCGTTTCGCTGCGTAAAATTGTTATTTAATATGGCTAAAACTGTCACATAAAGAAGAAACGTCTTTTGGCGTCCCTGTATGCACCAGACTCGCAATGTTCGCACAGCACCGACGGAAATGTAATTCTCGACATACCCGTGCAACTAATCCTAATCCCTTTGAGCGAGCCGCTTACGATTTCATGAATATACAAAACAAGGACGGAGCAACGAGCAAAAAAGATGCACCGTGCTGCGCTACTACCGTCGAATGACGACACGCTCCAGAGGACGGGATTGTATGATTGAACTTTCGAAGGAGATTTCCAAATGGAGCGAGAACAATTTCGCCGTTTTTCCACTCGTCTTTCCTTTCGCTACGACAAATGACCGCGGTTTCCTTTCTCTCCGGCTACTGCCGGTTCAAACTAGCAATCGAATTTCATCCCGGATGCACATGAATCGTGATAATAATTGTTCTAAGCGTGGTTCTTCCTCACTTTCGCCAGATTCGTCATTATTCGAGTTACTCCAATCGACAGTATACAAATAAAAATCTCAACAATGCGAAAGTGCTAAAAATATAATTTTATTAATTTATTTAAAATTTAACAGCAGAATAAATATCCTATTTCCTATTCAGTGGAAAAACTTTAGCTTCTTCAGTTTATAATATCTTTCTTTCTGTATGAAGAAGTTCATTTATTGATGTTTTTCAGACAAATGCAAAGATTATTGCGAAAATAAATTTTGTATACACATGTCCGATTATAGAAACACGAAGACTCTGCAAGGAACTTTCGAATCTTATTGCTATCGATTTTTCATTTCAGCCGGTGTTGGAGCTTGAAATACATACTCGTAATTGGTACTGACATAATTAACCTGCCTAGACAAACTAATTTAGGATCGCAAACTGGGTAAATATGACGTTATAGAGGAATACCGTATCTCCTGCAGCAGACGGTCGCCGTAGACGAGTATGATTCATAAAGTACACTCTCCCCTTGTAAATATACAGTTCGAACGTTTCATAACGCTGCGTTTACGTGGTGTTACGTCGCAAGAACCACGGTATATAGATGTATAGAATGTAGACGGGAGGAGAGAGCTTTGACTGTATTGGAATCGACGGAAGATTTCTTCTTGATATTAGTTTGACCGACAGCACGAATGTACATGTCCATCGACGTAAACATTCACTGATTTTCGTACATCATCGATAATTTTAGAAAATATGATTTACATATATACACCTTCATCTTCAATTCTGAAAGATCTTGAATTTTTTAATTCCGCTCCCACAACGAGAAACAAAATTTGCTGACATAGAGTATTTTGTACTATCGTAGCAAATTTTGTCAGTTACTGCGCAGGCAGCAAAAAGTTATTTGTTAAGAATAGTTTGTTGAAAAATACTTTGCTAAATCGATGAATTGTATCGTTATAATAATAAAAAAGTTTCCATATGTAATTTGTATCAACAGTGATCTAGTTGCAATAATAAAATATACTTGCTCGAAATATTTAGATTATTTTACTTCAACAGCAAATTAATCTGTTTCTATGAGATATTATAATATATTATATTATAACAATATATATTATAACAAAATCTTCTTTTTTCGTATAAGTAATCGCTCCGTTGTTCAATTCTGTTAAAACGACTGAACGTTAATGTTACTGAGAACCGTAAATCCTTCAAGATCACATTATTTACATTTGCGAACGCGGATTCTCGTTGCTGACTTATTCAGAATATTCGTTAGTCCTTGAGATACATGATACCTTAAATTTGGAATTCTCTCGGATCCTTTGATCTAACATCGCGCAAGTTTATATATAAAATAGACAGAGAGAGAAAGAGTAAACTATGAGATACTTACCTCGTACGCTCTGAAGAGCAAATAGAGTTCCCTTGGCTTGGTATCCATCGGCAAGCCGCTCACGAACAAGGTGCGCACCTGAAACAGGAAAGAAAGAGAACGATAATTGAGTTAATTAACCTAATTGACAAGCCTGAAGGGAAAGAAGAACAACCATTGACGAAGGACGAGCGGGGAGGCTGAGACACAAGCGAGCAGACGTATATCTAGACGACTCGCAGACTAAGAATCGTGATTCTCTCGATTTGACTCCCGGCAGCTAATTGCGGAATCAATAAGAGATGCCCCGCCAGGAGCCAATCCCCCGTTCGTTTTCCTTTTTTAATCTCGCAATTAATTCGTCAATTTATGGGGGCGATCCCGATTAACTGCGGCGCGACTCCCAAAGTCTCCGAAAGTAATCCGCGAAGATAAGCTTTCCCCTTAGCTACGGTATCGATCATTCTTTCCGGCTACTTGCCGTTAATACTGAATGGTGGGGCTGAATTAATGCGATATTGTTTTGCTTTCAGCGGAAAATGCAAATCGACTCTCTGTATTGAGTGCCGTCATCGGGAACGATGCAGAAAGGAGACCGACGTTGATTCGTCACAGCTTTCGCTAACGAACGCGTTTATTAAACGCATTGATGCGCTAATAATTACTAATCAAGTGTCCTCGGTTCAACTAACAAGAATGTCAGTAATTCATTCGTTTGTCACATTTAGAGCGCGCAGTTTCTTTGCAATATCACGCAAATAAAATGTAGCAGTTATTTATACGATTTTTGTTACAGGTTTGCAATTAATTTTAGTTTTGTAACAATTCAGACCGTAACAAGAAATCTATATATATCACTGTCTACATTAAAATAGACCGGAGACTAATTAATTTACAAAGATTTACGAACGCACAAAATGTTTCATAAAAAATATTATTGCACATCGAGAAATCTTGAGAATATACTTTTCAAAGACACAATGGAAACAAATGTGTATATTGTTTCCGCTTGATTCAATAGTTTTGAAGAATACCTTCTTTAAGCGATACGAGAAATTATTAGTCTGCATATATGCAACCTTGTATCTCGACACTTTCAAACTCTTCGTGCAACATTGCAAAAACTTGGCCACGTGTAAACGCCGAAGTGCTAAAGTGAGACACGTAGTCGCAACCACGTCGTACATGGGCTGTCTACTAATGGATGAAACTAAGAGAGTAACTGGTAAAGTTTCGCCGTCCAAGTTACATGGGTGTCTTACACCGAGCATGTCTTAAGTAATTGCTGCGACTACGTGCAATACATGTACATACAGTGTCTATATGTAGAAGTATCGCAGGCATAGGTGCGCAAGTAAGCATGCAGTACCTGCATTCTCAGTTGTCTCTTTTTCTCCCTTGTTGTATCTCTCTGCCTCTATCTTTTGCCGTCTAAGTTATAATGATTTCGAGAGCGGAGCATCAAATTGCCGCAATGAGATTGTAGCAATTAATAAAGTTAAGAAACACCGTTGTGTGTGCGTTGTACGTGTGTGTTGGTAAAAGTATAGCGCGTGCGCGAACTTAATTACGGAGTGTTGGCCCGCTGCTCACGTAATTAATTTTTAAAGGCCCCTTTAATTTCGGACGCTACATTGGCTGTCATCACACGTCTTATGATTGTAAAAATAGTTCGAATTAGATAGGTCAAAACTAGATTGGACCAATGCGATTACCTCAAAATGAGAAATTTAAAGAGCTTGTTCTCTTGAAAATTTTCGGTTAATTCTTATTATTATCCCGATTTTGCAACCAAGTTATTATAGTTGATTAAATCTTAACATGAGGAGAAGTAAAGAGGAAGAAGATTATTACAGATACTATTACAAGTTAGGTGCATGTAAAAGTTTTAGTCTTTTTCAGCACTATGATATTATAATTTAAACTTTAAATAAATTCTTACATTTCTAAGAGTTGGCATCGAAGTTGTAAAATGTCATCATTTAACGATAAACTTATTTAATGATATAACTTCCAAACACAAAATAATGAACGCGATGAGCAATGAAAAACTGTATATGTTTTTCGTATTTAGCAATTTTGCGCTTTGGCTGAAAAGCTTTTCCGCACACGTATTCACCCAACTTGGCGCCTTCGGATTACCACTTATTCCAATCGAAAAGCAGTACTTTTTAACTGGATAATATTTTCGAGATGTGGTTGAGATGCGAAAAACCTTTTTCTTCAAAGGAATTCTTTACCCGAGGGAAGAAAATTGTAAAAAGAGGGAGCAAATATTTTGATGACTTGAATTGTATTGCATGTATTATGCACCTAAAGCAAAAGCGTATAAAAATGACTAAACCTTTTGCACATTTTAATATATCTGCCCATTTTATTGGTGCCATATTTTCAGCAAAACGTTAAAGCTATCATTATTACATGCTTCTTTCTCTTTATCAATCTTTTCATTATTATTAATTATTAATCGTTCACAAATATTTTTCATTCATCATGCTAATTAAACTAATTAATTCCGCAGCGCGGAAATTAATTGGATGGGTACTCAATCTTTTACTGACTTCCGACTCCGCTCGTCTGCTTGTTTACTGCATCACAAATTGTAAGTGCATTCGCAGCCTTAGACGAGTTTCGCGAGGCGTAGCTTTTGAATGATAATAATTGATTGCGGAGGAGCGGTGTCCACTCCCAGCTCACTTGCAGCTGACCGTGTCGCTAGTTCTCATTGTTTCATCTTCAAAACTATGCCGTGCCGCCACTTGCACATCCGCTGACGACACTCCTCGTCCCATATTTGCGTTCCTCTTTTAGCGGCCGCTGTTATTTAGAAGCAATTTTGTGTACCAGCGTGCACGAGCGTGAGTACGATAAAGTTATACATAAATATACAAAACATTCCAATGTTTCGCTTAATTTATAAATTTTGTGATTATGAATTATTAAAGTAAAGAATTTAAAATATATTTTTCATATTTTTATATTTCTCCTCGTTTATTATTATCAGACTTCTTTGCTTTTTATTATGCTTTTCATTACAATATTAATTCTTAAAATTAATAATATCTTTGAGGTAATAATCTGATGCTAAAAGTCTGAGGAAGCGAATATTTCTGCTTAAAACGAAAGGCAAGATATCATTTTATCTGTTGCGCATCTGCAGATTAATTTATGAGACTTTCCAGTTTCTAAATAATTCATAGCTCGAAAACTATTTAAATGTAAATTAATTTCCGGTGTGATATAAAAATAGTTTCAATAGGAAAAGATTAATCGTATACTCGACGCATTTCAAAATCGCACGTGACAGAAGGAAGACAGCGACTCGTTACCGTCCCCTCGTTAATTTCCGGTAGGAAGCATCGAGGACAGAAAAGCAGCATAAACAGCCAAGGAAAAATATCTATTATCCCGAATCGATTTATTGAAGGCCGTCACAACTATTACGTAGTTAGTTACGTAAATAATTAATCAAATAATTTTGTATCGATAACAAAAAATAGTTATAGCTTAATAATAATCGTTACAGAAGAATTTGTGAACCGTTATTGTTGAAAATCTCATACGTTCCAATTGTACGTGCGGACGATTAAAGTTCACGTTTCATGTCTCAATTATCTCATTTGTTTCTTACGTAGTACTGGATATTACAATAATATCCATTATTGTCATCATAAATCCAGATTCACAAAAGATTCTCTACAAAGTACATCTCGTTCTAACATCAGTTAAAAGAACGTGACAAAAATAATCCGGATCCGTCTAGACGTCGACTCAAATATTGTAAATATGTTTTGTAGAACTTTGTTTTTGTTTTTCAATGCTTGTTTTTTCTGTATAAAATTACTATATGATAAGCTATGCTATGCTCTCATAAATATGTGTCTAGTTCGATTCATCGCTATCTGGACACAACCCAGACTACTTAGTTAATAACCTAATAATTAATTGAATATTAAGTCTAGAAATTTAATATTCACGAAACTAGTGACTGACTTTATCATCGATATTCAAAAAAACCACTAGCTGTACTGTTAGATACTATACACAATACCAGTTTTTTTCTTTTCCATTCTCCTTTTTTTCGTTCTCAATCAGCTAAACTATTATATATCTGCATTCTACATCGAAGGTTGCCATTTTAATCCTGCTGGGAATGCACACGCTTGGAAATCGATTCGATAACGTAAAGCCGAGAACATTGGACTGAACTGAACGTGCATGGCTATGTGGTGCAACACGCAGGCGGACTATCGTTTAGCTTGGAACTCATAGCCACTCGGTAACACGTCGGTAGCATCGGTCAAACGCGGTGGCTACCGCGGATTCGATTAATCTCGAATCAGAATTTGCAGGTAATTCGAGAGTGCGCCGAGAGGAACAATTTGTAAAATGCACGCCTCGCCGGATGCCGAATAGAGATACGTGGTTACAAACATATCTATTTACAGACAGACGGAGTGAAAGCCGCCCGAGATTTGTTCGATGAAGGCAATGAGGGCTCCGCGGGAACGTGCGCGCGTTAACACAATCGGTATACGAGCCTGTGTGTGTGCTGCATTAGCCTGTACTTACATGTAAATGTAAATGCTCGTGAATGCAGTAACATAAGGAAGCAGTAAAAAATATCGACAGACTCGATTCGCGCAATTTTTCCACACAAGAACGAATTTATCCGCTCAATAATAAATAATATCCTTCATGTCGGAATTTTTGGCCATTTTTGTAGTCAAATAAATATCGAAATATATCGAAATATATACGATAGCTGAGAACGTTTAATTTGAATTAGTCCACATGATCTTGGCAACAATCGGTTTTCAAAAGGATGAATAAGGAATCGGCGAAAGAAGGACGAAAGCCATTGCAGCGCTCGGCAATTAAATCATCCTCCTGATCATGATTACGACGTTCGTAAATATTTAGGCGGCGCGTCAGCTGGCGATCCGCATTTTTCGATTTAATCTTCTGTTAATTACTGCGAGTGGAATTTTCAAGCGCCAATCCGACTGAGGAGCGCCGAGAAGCAAGGAGCGTGCTTCCGTTAGCGCGGGACGAAATAAAATGCCGGAGCTAGGGTTCGATGGGCACGAGCTCGTTTTCAGCGTTCCCTGCTGCAGATGCACGACACACAGACTCGCCGATTGCTCACGACAAGCATAATCGCGCATTATCGCTTTACGAACGACATAGCAGGCTTTACAGTGATCCCATTGCGTAAACGCTTCAATTTCCCGACGTTTTTGTTCACGTCTAATTGCGAAACAAGATCTGGGTATTACGTTTTTTTTAGTACAAAGAGCTTTAAATACTTCAAATGCAGGGGAAAAGGATATTCTACATTTCAATACTACTAGAACTGTAAATATACTTGCATTTGCGAATCGTTACTTTTTTTAATTGAATTTCGTTTTAATAGAATATTGTAACCTGTTTCGTAATTAATATTTGACAATATTAAGCACATTGTTACATTTTGAAAGTAGGATTATTCTTCACATGCTTATCATTAATTATGTGCGATTATATATCATCGTATACGAGAGATTTTTGTATAGGTAAAACTACGAGAGAGATTCTGAAGATATAGGTAGGCAAATATAGATTGACAGTACAAATGTATTTTAGTAATTAATTAACTTGTTTATATAATGCTTATATATTTTTTCGAGGAAAGAGTCTAATAATATAGAATATAAATATATATAAATTTATTTATAATAAAGAGACGTATATTGGATCGAGGCAGGCTAGAAATGTCACACTCTCATTTTTCTTTGCTGTCTCCGTTCGTGCCAGAATATTTTGGTGTATCTCGCGATATGAGATATAATTAATAATAGATCGAGAGAGAAGATTAACTATGTTTCCGAGCTCGCCTTTATATAGTTTCTCATAAAAGTGCATCTCTCGCTAACGCTGCCGCAGCGATACAATTCCGTGAAATAATCTATCGTATTAATGGTGTTCCAAGAAATATCTCAGTAAATACCCCTGTAATCGTGAATTTTATAGAGAATCTAACTGCAAAATTATTCAACTTCATAGAAAATTTTATTTTCACTCAATTCCGAACGGCTCTTCCTTTTTCCCGAAATTTAATTTCGGACTGCTACCGATAATGTGAAAAATTAAAAAATTTTGGTGAATAATGGCCGTCCATTAATAGCATATAAAAGATCCAAGATCGAAAAATGTGCCCTAAAGAGCGAAATCTTATTATATCCCGCGCAATAGATTTTTCATAATAGAACTTTAATATAAACGTTTAATATAAAAAAAGGGAATGCAATTAAATTTAAATAAAGAGATTTCTAAATTACCAGATCCACCGATAAAATTTCAACTGCGCAAAAGTTATTATACACAATGAAAAATGGATTCCTTTTATGTGCTTGACACATTAAACGTGGGGTTTACCGGCGATCCGAAAATATCGGAGGGAATCGATAATCACGCGCAGGACAAATGTAAAAGGCGCCGCCATTATGCTAATCGTGCAATGTAACCGATTGTTAAATTGCACGCGATGGTACGCCATTGGTAACGATAACAAAGCATATTGTTAATTATTATCCTTTACGCTTGGCCGCAGCTATTATCCTTCCCGAGCAGAAACCCCGAGCAACGTAAGAGTGGTAAGCGCGATATAATTAATAATAGGATCACTAGGCAGCGTGCTATTTTTGCGTTCGCTCGATTTTAAGGTCGCTAGGTTTTCGTCGTTGATATCGCGAGCGAAAGAAGAGCGCGCGTTCGCTCCTTCGGAGCCAAGAAAGTGTCTCGCTCTCCTTAAGTCTCTCACATTCGAGCGACACGTGTGTCCTCCGTAACAAAAGAGCGGAATTAATCGTGAATCTCGGACACGCACGTGTTGAATCTTTCGTCGCGGCGCGTTACGGTGCCAACTCGCGGTTGCGCTAAATCGCAATTTCGGTTAGCCGCACGATCGCGTATGCGTGTTGCGGACAAAACGATCGTCTTGTAAAACGATCGTCTCGCCTTGTCTCACGTCTGTCGGAAGTCATCCCTTAGCGAAAATTGTTTAACGATGTAAACATCTTCGTGAAATTCTTCTGGGGGCGCGTCCCCCCCCCCCCCGGATGCCGAGGCTTATTTTATCCGCGCATTGGACAATATCACAACAGGAAGTTTGATGTAATATAACAAAATTTATTTCAGCGATTAAACTTGTACGCATGTTTATGTACGCGATGGGTGCGCGCCAGTGCGTGTGCCTCGAGCAATCACGCAATGTGTTTAAACCAGTTTCCCCTAACGATTATCGTATCCTCGTTTGAATATTCTTGATTTTGTAGACAAAAACGCTACTTTATGCATTTTATACATCGCGTCGCCGGTGATAAACTCAATTTCTGCGATTGTTTTGTTCTTCTAGCTACTCTCACTTTTCTCACGAGCTCTTTTCTCCACACGAGACGTTCACATGAGATTTACTTTCTCTATTCATACGCAGATATAATTTATAACCGTTAAATTTACAAATAATCCATATGATTAATTCTTACGTTCTTATTTATCCCATTGCATTCGTCTCCTTTATGTGCGTGCAAGTTTATTCTCGTTCCGTGAGAAAACATATATCCTTGAATTTATATGCATTAATGTAGAATAATAAATAACTGCACGTTTTGCACATACTAATATAGGAAAGATAGAAGTTTTTAACAAAAATTCCTGCAGTATTTCGTATTTTGTCACACGAAGTGATAATACGATTTCATAGTAGCATAGTAGCAAGGAGTATCATAAATGAGAGTTTTAGGATGTCTCTAGAAATTTTTGAACGTCTTTGACGATCCACAAGACATCGATATGATGCGGAAGAAAATCATTTCCAGCAATTTCTTTAATGAAATGTTCTTTTACCAAAGTTTGTTGTAAATAAAAAGTATTTAACTTGGAAAGGGACCATTTATTTTCGGACCCGTGTTTATATGACTATTTTTCATCCTTACAGCGAGTAGAATATACTGTTAAAGTTTGTTCACCTATTTCTGAAACACCCTGTGTTAAGATATATATTTTTCACTTGTTTCCTTGATTTCTTGCATGGTCCTCTTATAATGAATGCCTTATCTATTTATCTACCCATCTGTCTATAGTATATTTCAATCGAAAGAAGGTGTATGATACTTTGCATATCTAATCCACTCGGTGTATTTCCCGGTGATGCGAATACCGGAAGCAACGGGGTTGCATTAATACGTCTTACGGTAGCAGTTCACGGTAGTAGAAAGTAAGAGTAGCGATCAGAGAGTATGGACGTTGCGACGTGGCAAAATGAATGTGAGGATCGCGCACATGGCGCACAATACAATTGCTTTGACCTCGCACGTTTTCATTATTGATGCCGCATCGCGATTCCTCGCCGCGCTGTGACAAGAGACGCTATGTCGCACGGGAACCACCGCGGGAAACAGCGCCATTTCCTTTTGTGAAATGTCTCCCCCGCGATTTCTGCGAAGTGCAGAAAAATTGTGGTAAAGCGGTCGGCGACGGTCACACGAATGCTTCTCGGTCTACAAAATGTAAATCGCTCGCTCGGTTTTACGCGGCTGCATAAAGCAAGACCGAGAGACCGTTGCGAGAGTTCACCATTTATTGTCGGGTATCAAGCAAAGAAGACTGTGACTGATTTAATTCGTTAGAATTAGCGGATGGATGATACGGTCAGTAATAGCGTCGGTAAATCACGACCACACACGGTTATACTTCAAAACCTAATGGGAGTACACGCCTACCCTTAATTCATTGTCCGCAGGGCGGTGCGGCCGAAGGGAATGTCATCCCTTGACATATCGCAGCCCGGAACAAAGTAGCCTCCCATGAAAAACGGAGCACGCGAGGCGATTGTGCCGTATCTCGGAAAGCTGAACAATTTCTCGACGAATCCGCCGGATTCGATTTGATACAACAGCGCAACAGCACTCCGACCTACTTTTTTTCGATTGAATATAATACCGTGATATCCGCGCGAACAACTCGCCGCACAAATACAACAGTCAAGTTAACGCGATTTTAATGATCCAGCTATTCGCGATCGGATGAAAGATTAAACACGATGACATCGCGATCACAATAATGATATTTCTATTGTCGGATAGTGTGCAGGTGCACACGCTACCTTTCACTGGCTTCTTTAACGAATATCGATTATCACTAATATTATTTTCGTAGGAAAAACGAATATAATTGTTTCCGTTTAGTGTCTCCGATTAATGAGTACACACGGATCGGAGCAAACAGTTTTTTTTTACAATTAAGTGATAAGTTTTGGTTGATTAATCAGTATATATATTATTAATTAGGGGAAGTTTGCGCTTTATTTAACTGGTCGCAGAACTTTCCGAATACAAGAAATTCGCGAAGTGAATTTAATAAATGTAAACTCTCTCTCTCTTTCTCTCTCTGATTTCAAGTTTGAAAGGAAACATTTTATTGAATTTACACGCGCATTCAGAGGGCAAGGCGCGTGTGTCCGTAGTAATAGCGCTGTGCATTATTAACGACGCAACCGACCGACTGAAAGAAAGTTCTCCCACTGTCGAGTTGAGCGAGAAAAGTTCTCGCGGTGAACGTTTCGCCGATGTAAGGAATTCTAAGAGGGAAGGTGCGGGCGCGAAAGGCTGTAGAGCTCAGCCCTGGCCCGAAGTCACTGCGAATATATATTTGAGGGCAAAGAGAGGGCGAGAGATAAAGAGGGGCAAATAGAGAGAGGGGAGAGTGTGCTAAAGCGAGAAGGAGAATACCTGCGATAGAAAAAACGGGTAAATACTGGAATAAAAAAAGATGGAGAAAAAAGAGTAGTCGCATGATAGGAAAGGATATGATTAGGTAGAAGTCAAGAGAGGAAGAACAATTCATAAAGAATGAAAGAGAGAGAAAGAGTGCGTGGTAGAAGAACGAATTTATAAAAATGAGAGAAAAGGACAGAAGCTACTAGAAAAAGGCAACAAGATAAGAGAGAAAATTAGCACATGAAAAAGATATAAAAGAGAAGGAAAAGAAAACTAGACAAATTATACAGCTAAGAATGAGAAAAAAAGAGAATAGCGGTAAGACAAAAACGGGAAGAATACTGAAAGAAGAGGAGGAGTGAAAATAAAAAAAAGAGGGTAAGAGAGAGAGAGAGAGAGAAACAGAGAAAAAATTACGAATGAGGAAGAATAAGAAAGGATGAAAAAGAGCAATAGAAGATGAGTAGGAAAAATAAAGAATTATAAAAATAATGATACCGCAAAGCGGAGTAATGAAGTAAAAGAAAAAGAGAAGACTGGCAAAGACAAAAGTTGCAGTCAAGCAGCAGAGAAGAACAGAATTGAGATAAATAGAAAATTAGACTTGGAAGAGATAAAAATGAATGAGAAAGAGGAGGTCACACATGCATATAATAAATTTTATCTATAAAATTATTGATAAATCTTAAGTGAATTTTTTGCGAGATAAAGAGAGAGAGAGAGAGAGAGAAATTGATATAATATAATGTATACTAATAAAATTAATGTAATAATAAAATTAAGCTTTTTCATAGAACAAAGTTCATTTAAGACTAGATAAAGAACGTAATCTAGAAGCTTAATCCGCATAACAGTTCACATTTTTTAATTATATTTAATCGGAATACTGATAAATCTATTATTTTAATGCAAATCGGTTTCTTCCTTCTGCTGCTTTTCTTGCAGTTTTCTCAAAGAGAAACCATAGGCGTACCTCGCAAGAAATTAACTCGGACACCCCGTATATATACGTGTGAGCAGAGAAGGGGCGAATCGGGAGTTAGTTCAAGGGTGGAAAAGGTAGAGAGGTCGAAGGACAGAAGTGAGAGAGGTCGGGCTGGCGACGCTGTGTCTGTCTCGGCGCTCAGAAACGAGGAGAGCCGGCGCAACGGGCCAATCACTTATTCATGCGCTCCAAAATGATTCCAGCCTTGTAACGGCCGATGCGGTGTAGCGCGAGACGCAGTTACACGCGGCTTGGAATTAAAACGTCAGCCTGCCATCTTTGCGGCGTACCGCATCGCCTTTCACCGACCGAGATTCGCACGACCGATATTACACGAAGCGAAACTTACGAGCAAAGTGCGCGTATCTTCCGACACAGCCACTTCCGGACTTGTGTTTGCATACACGCGCGTGTGTGTGTGTGTGTGTGGAGGGACGAGAATATTGATCATTTATATACATATAAATATATATATGTATATGTATATGTGTATCGTAAAATGTAAGATATGATAGACCTCCATATAACGCGGTCCCGTATAACGCGGATTCGCATAACGTGACGCAAAAATTGCGGCAATGCTCGTGCAACGCGATAAAATACAGACATATAACGAAACACGACTAATCCTTATGACATGCAACTATTAAATATTAAGATAAGATATTTATATATCTAAAGTATATCTGTTGTAATGTATTTAAAAAAGTTTTATCCGCCAATATTTTTTATAAAATATTTCATTGAAACTATTCCGCAGCTGATCCGTTTCTAAATGCAAGAATCAACCTAGGTCGATTTGACAAGTATGATCGTTACGTCGAACTCTCTACCTTTATCGGTGACGCATGACCTGCAAATGTCACCAGAATTGGAATGGCGGGAGACGAGACAAGTACCGAGGAAAAAGATTCTCACGTTATATTTGTGTTACATTTGGGCCACCGGAGATTTCGTTGGAATCTAGTGGAGCTAACTCCCGTGTCCTTAATAAATGTTTGAACGCGCGTTAACGAAATTGTAGACACACCAACAACCGCTCGATTGTGCGGCTGGTTTATAATTGAAAAATTCCGACTTTTGTTCCGTCAATTTGTAATGATTTAATTTTTGCATTAACCCAGTAGAATTTATAAAGTCCACTTTTAAAGATAATTACTTTTTAATAAAAAAAGGGGGACACGTCATAATAATTCAAAACGTACATAAAATGCGGCGATTCATCAAAGGTATAAATACTCCTATTTATCATAATATAACTGTTGCAAATCTGAAAATAATTGTATTCCGACTATATTGAGTTTAAAGGAAAAACGTCCGAGAAAAAACAATGTATACTTCGCAATCAGAAAATCGTAGAAACTTAATTTCTCTTTTCCATGAATATAAAGTATCATACACTCCCCAGCTGCACTGTGGATATAATAACGGATACCGGATTAACATCGGTCTATGAGAAAGGAAAGGAATAAAATGCACTGTCAAGAATATTCCAAGTAGAATCTGTTTAAATGAATACTGGAAATTTGCGAACACTCGCCGTGCGTTTCACCGCAAAAGTGCAGAAAATGGAAAGGTAATTACAAAAGCTAGCTATACATACATGCCGCTTGAAAGCCAGGAATCGTTTCTGGTAGCTTGCTGCTAATATATTTGTCGTATACACTTCTTTTTCTCTTCCTATTTTCCATTTTGAGGTATTAAACATTAATGATGCGTACGAGCCTTGTTTAACCGTTACGAAGCCGATGTGCAACGACGTTATCGTCTCGTAAGTAAAACTAGAACGCGCAATCAGTAGTTGGAAGTACTAGCCGGAGAAACGCTGCTTGTACATATCCATGCAAATAATTAGGAACTTACTATAATGCGTGCGTAATTATAAAATTTTAGAAACTCTCTCGACTTATTGTTCTAATAATATCGATTTATCGAGTTGTTATGAATTTTCGTACAACGAAAATGTAAAACTGGCATTCTAGATCTTCGATCGAATCCTTTCACGTTTAATTACTAGATGGTGCCTTAAAACGTATCAGACAATTTTAAATTCTTTGATGAGAAATAGATTCAAATGTATATTTCGAAGTTCAAAATACACGATGTGTAAATTCCACAGAAATCGAATTTTTCCATCGCGTAAATGTCGTATGAAAAAAAAGATAATTAACGGAAATACTGTTCGCAGAGTGTGATTAATGTCGCATCTCGTATAAACGCATATATACGCATATATATGTGTATACTTGATAAAATCAACATGCATCAAATTGCACTTTACCATAGGTTGGATTTAATTGTCTCTTTAATCAGGCCTTCCGATGAGAATGTAGGCTCTTTAATTACGAAAGATAATTCAGTTGCGCGTTTAACGCGGTTCGCAAGCATTGTGAATACTAGCAGCCATAAACGCGTATTTACGAACGAAAGAATAAGCCAGACAGAATGCATATATAATAAACATAACATTATAAATATTTATATCAGAAAATATATATATTGTCAGTAGGATTCAATACAGATGAAATGGTATCGATAAATACATTGCGATGAAATCTTTCTTGATTTTAACCGTATTAACAATTAGATAGATATAATTTTAAACTGCATAAAATAATTGCAAAATGCCACATCATTATGAATATCTATAAATTCAATCATTAATATAAAAATTTCTACAAGAATAAGAAATCTCAGATAAAAATAGTGTTATTAGTAATACATAAACAATATTTGCTTATCACACGTTTCATACTAATTGTAAGTACATCGCAATGATTTACCACCTACATAAAAAACAAAAAGACACTTTGGTGACGTGTGCTGACAGCAACTTTCGGGTCACTAAACTTAGTATACGCTTGCAAATATCGTTTGTAAAATATCGTTTTGTTAGTAATTCTCAATTCATTAAATCATAATAATAGAAGATATTTTGAGAGATTACTGCTAAGATAAAAATTGCATAAACGTAAAAGATTTATCAATGTGAAGTCTGTTTCTAATGAAATAAAAGAAATTAAATAAAATTCAAAATTTTGAAAATTCAAAAGTCGAAAAGTGCAACAGGCACCTACAATTCAGTAGAGATTTTTAATGCTTCAAAGTTTTATTCTTTGGAAACTAAAATATATTATAAAAATAAGAATATTAAAAGCTCAGATTTTTGTTTTAAAAAGATTTCAAATATACAAGCATCTAAAAAATAATAGAGATAAAGCGGAATTAAATAAAATAAAAATCCTTATAGATCTGCATGATTTTTGTACAATTTCAATGTTACAAGATCGTGCTTGAAAATGTATCTCGTAAATGCCTTTAAAACGTCTGCCGCAGTAATAAATTCGTCGATAGAAATTGAAAATACTGCTGTCGCACGTGAATGTCGGTGCGGTTTACCCTGTTACGATGTAAAGAAGGTCGTTCTAAGATAACATGAATCGCGAAATGAGCGTATGTGGACATATATTCTTCTATTAAACATGTATTTCCAGTCCACCTGGAGATATCTAACATTTAATTCTTTTAATGGTACTTTTGCATTATAAGGAACAAAAACACTTGATACCAACCAAAAGAATAATCGAAATGAAAAATGAGTGAAGCTTTATCTCGAAAACTCGGAAACGAATTCGCCACTTCACGATTCATGTCTTTGATCGATCTCTCTTTGATTATACTGGAGCGTTCAGTAATCTTACAGGACTACAACTTTTGTGTAAGGAATCTTATTAAAGTTAAGCGAGATAAGCTCGACTCGAATGTATAATTACAGTAAATCAAGTTAATACTAGGAAAAAGACAAGGGATAAAAAAAAGAAAAACTAAGAAAGATATAATTCGCAAGAGACGTTTGTAGCACATACGAGAGATTGTGTGTACTCTGGCGCTTTCGTGTGCGAGTCATTGTGGCTAGCAATTGCTCGCCGAAAAGCAGCAGAACGTATCTAAACGCGTTAGACAGGTGCGAGATGATTCGCGCACTCAACACCATTCTGTGCACGGCGATAATTGTCGTTGATATCCGTCGATTTATCAGCGGATGCGTACCGGAGAGAGAGAGGAGAATTGCGGCCACAATAATCGGCACAAAATAAATTCCACCGGCAAGTTTCGCGCCGTTTCTGTACTCTATTCATCCACGAGAGAATCCACGCGGCGAGATAGAGAAAGAGATATGTCAGTTGCGGCAATTATTCATCGTACCCTGCATCCGTGCGTGCCGCGGAATTATTGCAGTCCGACCGCATATCCGCGGCGGATATGCGTTCGACGATGAGGTATGCACCAAGAGAGAGATATGACATTATTCTAAATTACGAGACATTATTTTAAATCGAGTCATACCTCGCGTCCGTCGCGCTCGGTCAGGCAGCGTTTTACTGCAGGCTCGCTCTTTTGAGAGAAAACAAGCAAATTATTAATGTTTAAATTGAATTCATTGTTTGTCAGCTTCTTCGTAATAATAATAATAATAATAATAATAATCGATAATCGTAGTATCAGCATTTTGCAATGCTACATATTCACAAGACAATGAGTAACAATAGAAAATTTCAGCATTACGAGATATTCTATTGAGTAAATTTATGATAGCGGTAATTTATATAACGGATTTTGTTCTCATAAAAAAATTTTTTTCTTTGCACCACGCGCATGAATGCTTCGCCGAGAAGGAATAGAGGTACTACTCGTGTCACTACTTTGTATTGAATATCGAACGGTACATATTTATATTTGAAAACGCAAGCCTGTGTAAGCGCCTTTTTAAATCGTGTCGCAATCATCGCGCGCGCAATACTGCTATTCATTAAGAGAATGCACTTCCGCTCATTTCCGAGCGAGAGGACGCACATATTTACTCGCGTAATATCGAATTACACGCGCATTTACAAGGGCGCTTGAAATGACAACGGAATAATTGACGATGGACAAATGAATATTTTAGCTCGGCATAATTTCAACCATTTAATAAACGTTTTCCGAAATGGTGATGTAAATCGAAATACCCAGAAAATCTTAACACACATGTCACTTTTCTTAAGTAATTATCTCTCAGCACTCTATAAAGATGTTAAGCTTTCTGTTCACTGCATCGTAAAAAAGTGCAGCAATAACGTAGCTAAATATTTACGAAAACTATGAAGTACACTTGGTCGTAAAATACTGTCAAGTTTTACAAATTAGTTTTATATTCAATATTTTGCTCTCCTTCGCGTAATATTTTGTTTGATGTCCATTACTCTGAGAATCGCTAGAATGACACGGCTGTACAGTCACTGTGACTTCGATTTATGTCTTTCTACCTAGGACAGCGCTTGCTTGTATTGATTTTCTATTTCTGAATGACGGAGCACGTTTCTCACTTCTATAAGGATATGAAAGATACACCACACACACACACACACACACAAAAGATATTTGTGGAAATTTTCAAAATTAACCGATAAATTAACCGATTCTTTAATATCCATTTTAAAAATGGAAAATTCGATTGCAATAAATTGCAAAGTTTATTATTTGTCCTACCGAAACATATATTGGGTTGTTCGGAAAGTTCGACTTTTTAAGAGATGGCGTTTATCTATGTGTGAGTGACTTTAATCTATAACATATATGCATATTCTGAAAGAGGATATTTCAACGCGTCATTTACGAATAAGACATAAGACCATTTGGATCGATCGAGTTTTGTTACTTTTACATCAATTTAAAAATGGAAGAAAATAAGATGCATTTTCGACACATTTTATTTCACAAAAGGCAAGAATTCAGACAACAAAAAAGATCTGTGCCATTTACGGAAGTGATGCAGTAGCTGAAAGAAAGCTGTTCAGAAGTGGTTTGCTTTAAACTCGCTTTAAACGTGGTTTTAACGTCGAAGACCAAGAACGCTACCAGGTAGGCCTTCAGCAGTAGATGATGGCTTTTGGAAATCCGGAATCATAAAACTTCCTCAAAGCTGGCAAATAGTAATGGAACAAAACGGCACACATGTGATTAAATACATATATGAATATGTAAAAAATGTCTTCGAATTTTACTTAAAAAACCGCACGACCTTTCCGACAACAACCCAATAATTTTCAAATAGATTTAAGATGACAAGCAATCGTGTATCATTCTAACAAAACATCTCGCTAGTTATTTCGCAGCAACGGATAACGTGAATAATATCGCGAGTAACATCGGACCAATAACTGTATGTTTCACTTTTTTCATTTGAGAGAAAACATTTGAAGGAAACACGAATGTCACTCCGTTCTATACCGTCATGCACGCATCTGGCAGGTGCGAAACGCGGGTTATTCTTTCCACAGGTTTGGTATTATTTCGAATAACGTCGTTGCCACACGAGAACAAGAACGAAAACGACTGAGTGAAAGAAAGAGAGAGAGAGCGAGAGAGAGGTTGAACGCTCGTGGCGTTTACGGTTTGCTGCTCCCGTCTCGTTCCTCTTCGCTGGCTAACCGTTATACAACATCCGCTCTACCATAATGCCCTCCCGCTAGAGTCTCAGGTCCCATTGTTCATCGTTATACAATCATTCCCGCGAGCGCTACGAAATTCAATGCGTCGGCTTCGTACGCGACACGTTACAATATCGCGAACGTAGAACCGACTTACCGAACGGCCGACAATGAGAAGAGAGAGAGAGAGAGAGAGAGAGAGAAGGGGGGGGATAGAGGGAGAAGATCGCTCCGCGATCAGGACAACTCAATTTATCTATATAATGCACAGAGAAATTGTACGTATGTACGTACAGAGTCGCGCATTAACACCGCTTGCTATCGTTTCTGTCGTCGCTGACGAGAAGCTACCAAACGCTCGCCTGGGAATGGGAAATATCGACGTATACACGCGTGTAGGAGTAAAGTATTGATATAAATTCGGTTTGGCGACAACTACTTAATGAAATACGCTATTTTAAGCAGACTAGTACTAGTACTTATTTAGATAACATAATTCTCATGAATTCTCGTGGTCATTGTATGACAATGGATCCTTCAAATTCATTAATTTTCAAAAATGTTAGTTGAAACATTGTACGCGCGAATGTATAATATAAAGATAAACATGTTCCCCGAATGTTATTAACAATTTAATGGATGTTTAACAGAATTATCATTTAACAGAATCATCAATTATCACATTTCGGTATTAAAGTATCACGTCCTTGAATAACATAACATAATAAATTAAAAATTAAAATTAAAATTAAAATAACTTGATCAGCTCTATCATCATTCCTTTTCATAAAATCAAGGGATCACGCAATAGATCGTCAGCCAGTTACAAAGTCATTTTCACTATGACTGTCCGCATGCGCTCAAGATGACTCTCCGTTTCGTTTTACGTAATGTGATCCAATAATTGTAAAGTCATCCGATAACGAAAAACGCATTTGCATGGACGCATAAACGATAATGCACCGCGTGCATTAATGCTATTAACGAACGTCACTATACTGTCACATTGTTGTTTGTTTGCGTATCATGAATCCCGTGTGTTGGCGACTGCTCGCCGATAAATTAAATCCAGCCGACCACTTGCGGAGGACTCGAACAATCACGAACTCGAAATTTTGGCGGACTCTCGCCCCTCCCCCGACAGCTCCCCCCGCCGTGTTCGGTCAATTCCGTCATAATGAAGCGGTTGCACGTCTGTCTGACTAATAAGTCGTTAATCAATGTTACCCCATTTTGTATACGATTGGGATTTACGGGCAGCTTGGCTATGCAGGCAATTAAGTGATTGAATAGGGTAGGAGGGCGAGGAGGGGTGGTGCATTCTGACTCGCGGCGCTTTCAAGCAGTATTGGCATGTCGAAACGTAATTTTACGACGATAATAGCGAGTTCATCGATATCCAACAAAAGCCTATCAGTATTCAAGGCAAACTCCATCATCATTTACAGGAATAACATGCAAAAGTTATTCTTCTTGTATACCGTCAAATAATTATTTATCTTTAGAAACGCGAGATTGTACGTTGATTATAATTTTCAAATATATTATTTACGCGACGAGGGAAGATGGCTCGATAATTTTGCTTTATTAATATACGCGTAATTTATATGGCATGTATTATTAATAAACGTACGATACATACACACGCGCGCGCGCGCGCATGCACACACCGCATTACAATTTTTATAAATTTGCCTTTTATCAAGTGAGTAAATTGCTTCTGCATAAAGAAGGTTAAACTATGCGAGAATAGATAACAGAAAAGATCCACGGCTTGTAAAAAGTCGCGTGCTTGTAAAAGTGCACCTGGCAACGCACTTCGACGACGATCTCGTCGTCGGGTGGGTATCGATCGCGCATCGTCTCCTCGGGCAACCGCGGTGGCAAAATTCGTCATCGGTCGAGAAAGTCCCTGATGCTAGTGGGCAAGAAGGTCAGAACTGTTCGTCATTCGAGACAGCGAGGATCTTCCGACATTAGAGAACGAGAGGACCTCATCGCGCTAAAAACCTCAGTCTTCGAACTCGTTTGTGAACTGTCGAGTACGGATTTAAACGAATTGTCGCGCAAGAGCGTTTTAATTCGCCGACGAGGATTAATGAAAGTAAGGGCGTCAGCTACAGCTCTGGGACCTGTCTATTGAATTTTACGAAGATCATGATTGTCATTAAGCAACGCCATGATTAGCGGCAATCAATATATTAATTAACATCCTGCTTAATCAAGTCATTCAATTAGCAGAGTGCACACACGTATAGAGACATGGCGGACCGAATGTCTCCAAGCTAATCACAAACTCAAATAGAGATCAAGAAAAATCAAACCGACAGGTTTTGACTGGCAATGAGAAGAGAAGCTAGTTTTAAGGTGAGCTCTCACGGCAAATTTTCTGCGGAAACGGCGATATGTTGCGGCGTAGGAACGTTGTTGCGAGTACAACTGTACATGTAAGAATTGCAACCGCTTTACAAAGTAAAGGTATAATAAAGCTGGCTTATGTAATCACGACGGTTGCACTGGGAGTCACGAGTTTTCTTACGAAACGAATGATGTCCTCTCTAACGAAGAAAAAAATTTAATGAGTCTATTGCGCTTTCTCTCTCCATCTCTCTCTTTCTCTCTCATCAAATCCAGCTTCAAGATATTTCTAATACTAATAGGATTAATAATAATTGTTTATCGTTCTCCTGTCCATCTCGTTGTTTTGTCGCGAGTCCAAAGATCAGTGGAGTAATTTTTAATTTTAACCATTTTAACAATGTTCGAAAAACAACTAAACAATAATATTCTAAACTTTAGAATTTAAGGAAATCTGTACATATAAATTAATATATAAATATATACGTATTAATTTACCATATATAATAATAAAAAAACATAAAGTTAATATTTTTTAAGAATATGTATTCTTGCGTGAGTGGGCAATTGTGCAACGAGAAGTAAAGGGGACATCATGAAAGTAATTATCCGTAATTGAAGAGCTAAATGAAAGGACTTGATGAATGGAATGGCACAGTAGAATAACAAATGTAGAAACCTATACCCTAGTGGCCAGTTATATTTCTACCTTCTACACAGATTATTATTATTCATAAGTTTCGGAGACACACGTTTGCCAAAGCAATCCCCAATTTTCTCTGCCTGGAGAGAATTTCATTCCCTTGAAAACTGCGAGCGAGTCTAAACGTGACCCTCGTCTCCCACGAGTATCTACTCCATCGTAAACACATGAATCGATTGGCTCTACGCAGCAAGAACGGAAGACGGGTTGCCGCTGGTTGCGCTCCGTTGGGGTCGCCAGCCGACATGCCTCGCGATCTAAGTAAAATCATTTGCGCTTATATGCGCTACCCAAGTGCGACATATGTGCGTGCGTGCACACATACCCATACGCGAACAGCGTACCACCCAACTGGCCACCGTACGCAGACACACGCGCACGCATACTCGTATGCATACACCCGCACACGTCTTTGATGCTCACATTGCCGTCACGAGGCAACTCGTAATCCACCTTTCACACGATGCGACGTAGCGCGGAGCGCGCTGGCGGGCTCTTCTCGACGACCCTCTCGCATAGTCGCGGAAAAATCAATAGCGAGCATGGTATGGCGTGGCGGCGTCACTCTTTCAGGTGACCGCCCGTTCGTACCTGTGCCTGTGCGAGGAAGGAAGCTAGGCAGGCAGGCAGGCAGGCAGGCGAGCGGGCGAGCGCAGGCAAACATGGTAGGCAAGCGTCCGATCGAATGCACACCGGTGAAAACGAGTCACCTGCACGGGGCACGCACGCTCCGTTGCGGCAGGCTCGAAAGGCGATCGAATTCCCGCCTTCCGCCACGAGACATATGTACGTACGTACGTACGTATGGATGAATGTATGCAATGTATGTATGTATGTACGTATGTAAAAATGTATGTATGTACGTACTGCTGCTGCGCAACGATAGCGTTGCGCGGCGCTATTATTTATTAAGGTGGCGCCAGGACTAAACTCCGTCACGAGGCATTATTAATTTATAAACTCTTTTAAATCCTTTCTTTTGATGAAATTATGCTCTCTCGTTGAACTTGTTGAAATTGTTAATTTTGTTTGAACCTGACTCTGATGTCTGATGCTTTATGGTTGATAGATTTGCGATTTGATTTATATTGTGTACGTGTGATAATGAAATGATTTTTGTAAAATACAATTACTATGAACAGCAACTGATAAAGAATAATTTTGATACCTCGATGAATTGAGTCTAACAAATGATCGAAATTTTTAGATTTTTTATACGGATTTGATAAACTTGTATCTTTGAAACTTAATAACACAAATAACTTGTGTACAAATTTGTACATTTCACGCAAAATCTGCATTATATATATTGCTTCAATTTTAATTAACCTGTTTCTTTAGTTTTTATAACAATATGTGATTGTGTTAACAAAGATGATCAACATTATTATAAAATCTTTCACCGTAACTCCACTAATACGAGTCAATGATCTTTCATCTTAATTTTGTACAAGGAATTTTATTCTGGGGACAAAAATTTAATTAACTTTATCTGGTCACACACACTTTGAAATATTACAGACTCGACATATCCAACAAATAAAACCCATAAAAATTCAATGCAGTTATAATGATTTTGAGAAAAGTTTTCCGTTGTTTTCATATTTTTTTCCCGAGAAGTTTCATAGCATTCTTGATACGCTGTTGTTATCAAATGCGCAATACAACGACACAGAGATAGAAACTTCGTTGTGCAGTCCTTTTGAAAATTAATGCAAAACAAAGTTCCCGACTTACACTATAAGCAGTATAATACTTCTCTAACGTAATTCTCGGTCTGGAAGACGTTCAACATCATAAATTAAAAATACGATTTGTTTCCGCTCTATGAATATCGCTGCATCGTGCAACTGTTTCAACTTCGCGCAGTTGCGTCACGCCAGCTGTCCGTTCTACAAAGAATACGTCACGAGCAATTGCAAAAAATTGCACAAGATTATATAGCTACAATTGATCGCCGGAGACAAAGGACTTCTGACGAGCGCGTATGCCTCGCGAGCATAATAAATAGTGCAATTACACATAATTACAAACCTCGCGCTCCTCCGTTTCGCAATCGATTTTGAAAACTGCTCGACGCAGCATTAATTCTATTTAATTCCTAAATACGCGCATCAATCAATTATCCGCCGGATATTTGATATCTCCCGATAATAACGTAATGAGTCGTCATTGATGATCGTTGCGATGCGCGTATCGAATTATATTTCTCGTAATAACTTTCTACAAAATAGCATTGCTGCAATTTCTCTAATGTTACGCTGTTACGACAGAATTATGTAAGCGGGGGAATTTAATTAAAGCCACTGCGTTAACGAAAACACCGTTCTAATTTTTAATTTTGATTTGTTTCTGGCAAACGTCTATCTCAAAAGCGTCCATTGTTTGCAATTGTTCTAACAACTTATTGCTTATTGCAAGATCGTTCCGAGTATGCACGTTGCACCAGCCTTGCACCAGGTACATCATTAATGAGCTACATTTTACACGAGGAGGAGATACGCGCGTGTCAGCAGCCTGCGCGAATACGAAGTACGCGCTTGCGCGCGCTATGACGTGCGAGCGTCGGAACGAGTAAAGGACATAGACGTGTATATGTGGTGCGAGTGAGGGGGATGAAGAGACGACAATATGGCGGTAATACCGAAGTACGAAGGAAAAGAAGAGGAAGAAGACGGAGGGGCATAAGAGGAGGGTACGAGGGGGAAAGGGTGGGAGAGGGATATAGTATAATTTCTAACTGGAAGCAGGAAGAGAGGAAGGATCAAAAAGAAAGGGAGAAAATGACGTCTCTAATGTATTCAAGCATTTTCCTTGATAATGCAAAGAAAGAAAAGGAGAAAATAAGTCAAAAGAAATATCGTCGCTTTTGTGGAAAGGACGCGAAATAACTCGCGATTGTAACAACGGAAGTCGGTAAAGAGAGAGAGAGAGAGAGAGAGAGAGAGAGAGAGAGAGAGAGAGAGAGAAGGAAAGGACAAAGGAAGTACGTTCGAAGGGGGAGAATTCTACCCCTTCGAGCGTCGCGTGCGACACGACCGCGACGGTGACATTGCGCTACGCTCGACGTTGGCGTCACGGCGCTGCGGATGACGATTCTTATAGGACACTTACCTCATCTTCACCGGTGGCCACCGTGTTGACGGAGTCCATGCTCTGCGATAGCGGCGCGTCCATGATGCAGGTGAGTTTGTTGGACGGTCCGGGATTGCCGGTGGCTGCGGTACGAGCGGGTGGCGGCGATGAATCCACCGTGTCCCGTCTCGGTCGTTTTAAAGCGGGCGGCGTTATGGTTGTACTGGCGAAGACGACGGGCGCCTCCAGGACGTATCACTGGAAAATAACCTTCTCTTTGCGAGAAATACAGGCGCCGCGGCTGCCTCCTCCTCTTCCTCTTCCTCCTCCTCCTCCTCTTCCTCCTCCTCTTCCTCCTCCTCTTCCTCCTTCTTCCCCACGCCTCCTCTCCTTTCCTGACGCAACCTTTTTTCTCTCTCTCCCCTAGCCGGCTTTTTTCTGCTTTATCCTTCTTCTTCTTTTTCTTCTTCCTCTTCCGTCTATCTCTTCGTCGCTTCTTCTTCTTCTTCTTTTTCCTCTTCTTTCTTTTCTTCTTCGCGTTCTTCTGCAATTCCGACCTGATTCACTTCTTCTTCCGCTTCCTGCCGCGGCTTTCTACCAGCGCCACCTCCGGTCACCCTACGTCGTTGTTGCACCTGTCACACGTTGCTGCTGCAAGGGAATCGTGATAGCGACGAGAAAGAGAGAGAAAGAGAGAGAGAGAGACAAAGAAGAGAGAGAGAGAGCGAGAGAGAGAGAGAGAGAGGGAGGGAGAGAGGAAAAGAGCGAAAGAGAGAGAGAGAGAGAGAGCGTATATATGCGTGTGTACGAGCGTGGAGCACAAACGTGTGTTGTCTGTTGCGCGTTATGCGCCTGCGAGCGGCATGTGTGTACGTGTACGCCTGGCCTGCAGGTGTTGTTCCCACGCGTCTATTTTAGAGCAATCGATACACCAGCAGCAGCGTGCCCGCCGCAGAGGAGGAACAGGGTAACACCCGGTGGATGCCGGAGCGGAGCGGACGAGGACGTCCACGGCGTTTCTCTCTCATAAATAAGAACGGTTCATCTATCGGTGAGCAGCGGCTCGTGCGGTCACGGGTACGAGTCTGCCGATGACGATGACGAGCCCCAACTCGGTTGCGCGAACGGGTCCGTGCGGTCGCACAGCGTTACGACAACGAGGAGGACGATGACGGCGACGATGATGACGACGATAACGAGGTTGCGCGAAGCGTGCGACTTGGCACGCACCGGGTGGTTCGGTCGCGGCAACGCTCCGGAGCACCAGCGACGCTCGTAGGTACCGGCTTTCGGGTAAGGTCCGCAGATGGCTTTGTACTTGACGTATTCGTATTCCTCTCTCCCTCTCTCCCTCGGTAGAGCCTTCTGTCTCTCTGCCACTTTAGCGGTACGCCCAGTGTGTTGCACGCGTAAGGTCCGCGCGGCGAGTGGCGAGTTTCATGCGCGAGCGCGAGCGCGAGTGCGAGATGACGGCGACGGCGGCAACGGCAACGGCAACGGCAACGGCAACGGCGACTTCTTCTTCGGCGGGTAAGCGGAAACTGGACGCAAAGTCGCAAGGAGGCGGTGTCGAGAACCAAGGACGCTCAACGAAATCGAAACGAGAATCGACGCACCACCGATCAAGTGTCAAGGCAATTAAAGGGCAATGGGTAATAATAATAATTTTTTTATATGAGCGCTGCGACACGACTAGTACACAGGTTGCCGACAGACTGACGGAGTGAACGCTTTGAACGAGCGCGACGGTGACGAGACGGGCGCGCGGGGTCGCCGCGCCGCGAGGGTGGGGTGATCCGCGGGCCACTGGGTCGGGGTAGGTGAGTGGGTGTACGGCAGAGGGGGAATTTTGATCGAGCGCCTGCGATGGGAGGAGTGAGGGGGAGGATAGGCTGCTTGCGATTCAGATGAGGGGGGTTGAGGGGAAGAGCCGACCCCCACCAGGAGGGGGATCATCGAAGGCCCCCCTTTTCCGCGTCGCGACTTGATGCCGGGAAAACGACAGGAAAACGGAGTTACACACACGGGGAGGGATGACCGCCGTTGCGAGGGAAAACGCGCGACGTTAAGGGTGCGTCAGGGTCACTGCACGCGTTCTTGGACCTTCCTCCTTACGAAAAGGGTGGCCGTTTCGAGGAATTTCGAGTGCGTTTCGAAGAAAGGTATATTCTTCGTCTGCTTGGAGCAAGTTTATGGAGAATAATAAAAATAAAGAAAAGATTATTAAAAGAATGGATTATTAAATAATGCATGTGGAGATGCAACGTTCTGTATGACTGTTTCATATTGCTATGAGCAAAGTAAAACGAAGTAAAATGAAGAAAAAAACGAAATTAGGAAATTGAATTGTGACGCTGGCGCGTGCGTAATTGCTTCAATTTTTATTTAATTTCCTCAGAAATATGGTTGTGCCTCGCACAACGAGCGAGACAAAAATAGTGAGATCGAACAATTGTTTTACAACATTAAGCTATTATTTGATCGCGAAATAAATAATGTTCGTACCGCATAACGACTGACTGGCTAAATTTTTACTTTCCTCCTTTTATTTTATTTTCGATTTCTAATCGAGTGAAACTTAGGACATTGTAATATTATAATTTCAATAATAAAATAAGAGGAAATATAAAAATCATTTATAAAAGATAGTTTTGTAACAACATATTTTTTTATTGTTAATAAGATTAAAAAAAGAATTATTCTGAAATATAAAAGATAGGAAATAGCGAATTCATCTTTGCTTTCTTAAGTTTACACACCACATACGCGCGCGAGCGCGTACACACACACACACAGAGTACAAAATACACATATTTATGCACGTGCAAACTTTTCTATAAAAGTGTCAGAAAATTGCACCAATTATGAATAAAGTGCAGTAATAATATTTTATTTTAGTATTTGTACATGTGTAATTCAATTAAAAAATTTAAACAAAAAGAATAAATTTATAAAATTAATAAAAATGAATATTTATATCGCATTTATTTCAACAAATAATTAAAAGTAATGTATCTGTAAAAGTAGATAATAATAAGAAATAAAATTGTGATTAATATTTGTATGTGTGTGTGTGTGTGTGTGTGTGAAAAAATAATGTTCAAATGCCATCAATGCCGTCAATTATATTATTATCGATCATTCACTTACCGACTGCGCTACTTTGTAAGAATACAGTTTCCAGCCGTTGTTAACTATGAACGCCACCAACGCAACTTTGTAGATAAAGTAGGAAACGCGTACCTAATCGGTAAATAAATGTACCGATAAGTACTTACATACACATTTTACATGATAAATACATATATGATAAATGTAACTATGTAACAGCAAATTTGTCATTTTTTTAGTAAAGAATTTCTCTTGATGTTCTCTTGATATTTATTTTCTGTGGCGTAACAGACGTCGTTCTTTCTATCCGTTTTCTGCTCCAAATTTCCAATATTAAATATTTTAATCAAATTACACTTTAAAAAAAATATATCAAGTCAAGATTCAATGAAGAACTTATTTTCAACCAACAATAATTTTACTGTAGCTATTATAATATTAAATACGATGTAAATGAATGACAGAAAATAATATGAGACGTAATACGTTACATCAATCGTGTAAGTCGTGCAAGTAATGCAAGTAACCTTTGCACGGATTTGATCTTACACGAGCGATACTGAAACCTAAAAGACACGTCGCGTAAAATGTCTACATAAAATGAGAAAACAAAAGTGATATCTCTCCCGATAGAGCGGCAATCGCGCAGGCACGTGTAAACGATATCTACACGTCACCAAAGCCACTGACAGCCAGTGCAAACGTGGTGTCGTGGTGCATACCGGGCATTACAGCGCGTAACATGGAGTGGATCGTAGTGTAGGTTATGTCTGATTATGTCATGATCGTGATCATGCACATCAATGTAAATTAGTAAATTAGGGGATTACTCGTTGGCTCTAATGTTAACGTGGAAGCGAGACGCAGTACCATTCCGTCCGACGTGTCAAATGACTGGGAACTGTGGGAAGATATAAAGTAACACGATAAAGAGAGGAAGGAGAGGTATCGTACCTGCAATATTTTTAATTGACGTAATCATGATGTTTCTGTTTACCTAAGCGGATACTTCCGCGTAGCACTTAAATTAATTGTGAGAAAGGAAATTTTTTATTTATTTAAAAAATATAAAATTACAAGAGACAGTAAAATCACATTATTCTCAAAAGTATAAAAATATAATTCTTATAGACGGCAGCAAAATATATTTGAATCATCACATTATGCGATTTTTTTGCATTTTGTCAGATTATTTTTTTTTAATATGTATGTTATAATTTGTTTATCTAAGTTAATCTTTCCTTGAAAGCTTGGTTAAAGAGAATTTTGATTACATTTGATATATTTCTATATATGTCTATATCTGAGATATATATATATATATATATATATACACACAATATGTTATTATTATTTAACTGTAAAAGCGTCACCTACTATCCATACAAAACCGTTACCTTACCTTTTCACAAAAAGGTATGAAAAAGACGCCAAGTGCACGCAATGATTGATTTTAAGGAAAAATAATATAATTTAAAATCGTTTTAACACAAAACCTTGTGATATCAACATATCAGTTTTCGATGAGGTATAATATAACGCTGCCAAATGTGAATACAAATTTTCATACAAAATATCTGACATGAAATCAATTATCTTGAATAACAAATTCATAATTGCAACATATTTATGACAGATTATAAATTTTTCAAATGTAATGAGTACAAAATTTTTTAATGCAAAAAACTTGGCCCTGCTAGATTAATTGTGACATAAATTCATACAATTTTTCTGTTCAACCGATCTTATGTTACACTTTTTCCTTAACATCAATCATCGCGTGCACTTGGCCTCTTTTTTGTACCTTTTTCGAAAAGGTAAGTTTTGTAAGGATATAATAGTTCACCTGTCGGCCGATAGAGTGCTTCTTACACTACCTCACAGTCCCTATCCCTAATAAAGGAAATAATATCTCGTCAGTGACTGTATATACTGTGATATAGCCACGGGCGTCTCGCCGCAGTGCACGCTTCGCGCGTTGCACTTTGTGCAAGACACTGCCGTGTCTCTTGACTATATATAATTACAGAAATATAAGAGTGATTTAATTTTCTAATGTTATTTACTAGACACAAAAGATGGAACAGTTAGACGTAATAGGGATTGTGTTGAGGCTATGCTTAATGAACGCCTTAATGACACACTGGAGCCATGCAGCTTCAATTCCCAAGATCCAGTATCAAAATATGATGGGTGGTCAAGGCTTATATAATGCCAGTGATGACGTAGTGATCCTTAATGCCACAAATTTCAAAGCGAATGTTTACGGAAGCAGCAAAAGCTGGCTGGTGGAATTTTACAACAGCTGGTGTGGCTTTTGTTATAGATTTGCGCCAACTTGGAAGAGTCTGGCGAGCGATATTCTCTGTAAGTTTCCGAACAAGTGATTGTAGGAAGAACTATTAATTACTTGTTTAAGTTTGTTAAAAATTACTATAGTATTAAAAATAATATTATGTATTATATATTTTGTTACTTGTTAAATATTGATATTAATTCAACAACGTTTTAGCATGGAACGATATTGTCGTAGTCGCGGCAATAGATTGCGCCGATGACGACAATAATCCAATTTGCCGTGAATATGAAATTATGCACTATCCAATGCTGAAGTATTTCTCTGTAAATGAACACCCACCGTCCTTGGGTGTAATGATAGAAAAAGGGGACACCGCTGAATCAGTGAGGCATAATTTAATTAATAGGCTGGAAATGGAGCAGCAAGAGGGACGAGGATCTACATGGCCCAACATTACGCCATACAGGTATACCACACCACATAACATGACATAAAGATCCTAGACAATATATCTTATTACGACAAAACCCTATTTTTAGTCTCCAAAAGGTGCATCTGGAATTTTTCTGAACTCATTTACGTCACATTCTTGCCTCGCGAGGGGAACGCAGTTACAGTATGTCCGACTGATTGCAGGAACGTCGAGGTAACGGACGCGTGGAAGACGATATCCAGCAACGTGAAGTACTTCTTCCTGATCTTCGAGACAGCCGACTCGAATTTGGGCGCGGAGGTGATCCTCGATCTTCACAGAATCAGCAGCCTGCAGATACGCCGGGTGACCACCGACAACGAGTTGCTGTGCGTAATGAGCAAGGTCACCAAGTTCCCGACCGTGATAGCTTTCGGGCGCAACGAGTCGCAGAAGGTAGTCAGCGTGAGAGTACCGACGAGGGAGGGAATACGGCGAGCTATCAAGGACTACGCAGTCGCGAGGGGAGTGAACATCGACGAGGCGGATGCGACGGTGTCCCACGATGTCGTAGAAGACACGGAAGACGCACAGCAAACGCCACCGGCCGTGGAGACTCGCAAGAAGGAGGAAGAAGAGCAGAAGAAAGACCAATCATCGAAGGACGATCAATCGTCGAGGAAGACCGACGATTATCTGTATCAACTGGACCTGGAGAGTGCGTTGCGCTACTCGATCAACCACGAGATACCCTTGACGAAGGTGATAGACGGCGAGAAGATGGAGGCGTTGCGGAGGTACCTCACGCTGCTGGCGGAGTATTACCCCCTGCGACGCGGTAACGCGTACCTGGACGTGATACGTGACATCGTCGAGAAGAGGAGTCGCATAACTGGCAAAGAGTTCAGCCAACTGGTGAAGACAACGGAGGAGGAGATGTCGCCGGTGTATTCGGGACCGCCTCGTCGATGGGTAGGCTGCAAGGGCAGCACGAGCTCGTATCGCGGCTACCCCTGCGGCCTGTGGACGATGTTCCACACGCTGTCCGTGAACTTCGCGCTGAAACAGAGCAAGCACACCTCTCAGGATCCCTCGGCGGTGCTGCGGGCGATGCACGGTTACATCGGGAACTTCTTCGGGTGCGCGGACTGCGCCGCGCACTTCGTGAAGACCGCCAGCGAGAATAGGTACTTGGACGTGCGCAGAGAGGACGAAGCCGTGCTCTGGCTGTGGCGAGTGCACAACCAGGTGAACGCGCGATTGTCAGGCGACGACACCGAGGACCCCGAGCATAAGAAGCTGCAATATCCCGCGGCGGAAAACTGCCCGGCGTGCAGATTTGCCAACGGCAGCTGGAACGAGGATGAGGTGCTACGATACCTGAAAACTAAGTATAGCGTTGATGCCATCAAGTATGACGGGATCGATGGCTATGGTGATGATGATAATGATGACGGTGCGCTTAACGGCAATGATTCGAAAGTGAGGCCGGAGAGACGCGCGAAGGAGCTAAAGCGTATCACCGGTTTCGGCTGGGACTTGAACGTATTCGACCTAAGTATCTGCGTGGTGTGGTACATAACTTCATTGGCGATAATCGTGTTGGTGTGCGTGAAATTCGCCGTAAAGAGGACGTACAAAAAGAAGAGCCACATGAACCCGTTGTCGAAGGTGTAATCGTTACTTGTTGCTCTCTATGCATAATTATTACCGACATTCCAGGACCAACAAGTATTACTCAGGCATCTCAGTGTTAACGGAGAAACCAGTAAGTAGTAAATTTTCAGGTTGTGATATCCTCGGGTTATAATTGTTTCGATGATACCAATGGAAATGATTGCAACTGCGTTGTTGAGCATTTTCATTTAGCCACAGTTTTCAATTTTCAATTGGTTACAATAATGTTTTAATACTATTTTTCCAATATGTCTTAAGAAACTGTCTATTTTTGTATTTATCTAATATCTTGCTCCTAATGTAATTAAACAAGAAATTGTTGTAACAAAAATTATTGTAGGAATAATTTTCCGAAAAATTGCAGATTTGCGGTTACAATAAGATTTTCATTGGCATCGTCGATGTGGGTTAATGTAACTCGAGAAGGAAGAATCCTTCACCTTTATTGCGTCATACTGAACTAATAAAAAAACTGCCAGTAATAAAATAATAATATCCAAGGGATACAAATAATTTGTATTTTGTGCTAACTTCAGAAGCAGATTTGGAATGTTTTTTTATTTATGTTACTGTCAAATATATGCAAGAAAAATACTTTTTTGTTGCATCCAAAACTGATATATTTTTTAATATAAAAAGGAAAAAGACTGTAATAAAAATGGATTGAATGAATGAAAATATATTTTAATCCACTCCATTTAACATAAGATTTTATATAGTTTACTTCCTATTTGAAATAAAAAGTATATATAAATGTATCATACATTATGCAATTCTATTTTCTATCGACAAAAATTTGTGTAAATTCTTTTTTGTATGCTATGCTTTGAACAGTCATTTTAGATTTTTAGATGTAGAAAATTATTATTATCATTATAGTCATTGATTTTGTTTCTTTTAAAAATATCTAATTTGTGTATATATGAATTATGCTCAAAGCTCCATAAAATCCATAACCAGTAATGTAATACGAATCAAGATGCTTTATGTAAGCATATTTTTTGTCCTAGAAAATATAAATTGCATTGCACTTTAACAACAAAGACTATCTGATTTCAGTAGAAACATATTTATTAGAATCATGTAAGAGTTTTTATCAGATAAGATCTTTTCAGACATTGTACATTACAGGAATTAACATTTTTTTACTTTGATAAAAATGGCATATGTTATATATAGATTGTGTAAAAAATCGGAATTGACGATATATTCTTTGGCGAATTATGGATAACGATCGAATTATTAAATAATTAAAATGTTTTTTAAGTTCTAAGCTTAATGACTCACTTAATGAGTCTCTGTTCGCTCAAAGAATATATTAGCAAAAGTGAATTATGATGAATTAGTACTATCCACTTTTATGTTTTTGTGTAAACAATGTAGAAGTATTAATATATTCTATATCTGATACATAGCATATATAGTTAATTTAATAACAGTAAATATTCGTGAAATACCTGCGATTATTTAATATTGCTCTACAATAAATAGATAAACACTCTTGCCACATAACTATATATATATGACATTATATATAGATATTATATGTTAATAATTATACATTATAGGATTACACATAACATGAAAAATTATAAAATTTGCAGGCGTTAATTTTGTGCGGTTCTTTACCTAACAGCATAAATGTAACACCGCGGCTAAAATAATTTTCTGTCGAAAACGTCATTATAGTTATATTGAAATCCTAAACGCAATATAGCAATACAATTAATTAATTATCGCAAGATGTTAACTGATAAAATGTAGCATAATTCTATTATTATTTTATCCTATATTTTCATATTTCCGGAAGGCATATTTGCCTATGCGTTTTCCTTTTATACTTTTTATACAGGTGTTTTTATATTTTTACATAAACAAATCTTAGAATAAATCTCCACCGATGTTCAAATAAAAATACAAATACGATAATTTTTATTTTTCAATTAAATATTAAGTAAGCTAAAACATTGCAAATCACGTGTAAATCAGTTTTTGGTCGGTCTATTGTAACTATGCTCGTACGATAAAAATGTAAAAATAT
Organism: Ooceraea biroi; assembly: GCF_003672135.1. NCBI lineage: Eukaryota > Metazoa > Arthropoda > Insecta > Hymenoptera > Formicidae > Ooceraea > Ooceraea biroi. The sequence goes on from NC_039506.1 coordinate 10,554,012, forward strand.
AATGTGATATACCTGTAATATAAAATGAATCTTTGTACGTATAAAATTTTGCTTGTAAATATATAATACTTGACAAAAAAGAATTATTTCTTTACTCATTATATGTAAACTATCACCTTTCTTATGTATAGTTTTTTAAGAAAATATACAGTTACATATTTCTTTGCAATTAAAAAGAATTTGATAACAATTAACTAATCTACACTATAAAGTATTCGAAGAGATTAAAAATCAAAAAGTTGTCTCCAAGAATAAGAAACCAGAATAAAAGAATAAGATCTCCCTAAAAAGATGAAACAAATTAAAAATGAATAAAAAAGCTGAAGAAATGAGAAAAAATTTGAAAGATTTTTAATATACTTTTTAAAAAATTTTATTTTTGTTTGTGTAAAGGGTATCATTAATTACTGTACACATAATTTTCATAATGTAATGTCAAAGAATTGCACAATGATCTATGTATGTAATCAAACAGAATATACAATGTCGTTTATTAGTTATGCATATGGATATTTACAATAATTACAAATAATACTTTTATATTCCACAGCATTATTTGCTCGTGAACATCACACTGTACATATCGAAGAGTTTCTCTTAAAACATATCACAGCTGAGGAGTTAATTTCTTATACTTCAAGCTATGCTTCTTTCAGCTGTTAAATTAGTCTTCATTATTTGAGTCGCTTTGCATAACTTCAACACTTAAATGAAATAATAAAATACAGCAAAAGTAGATAACAGATGCTTATATAATCATAATACTTTGTTCAAACGCTGTTTTATAAAAAGTCACATGACAATCAATTCATTACTCCTTTTTCGAACACAAGTTACGCCACGAGACACCGTCATGTGGCAATTGCGATTTTATATAGGGAACCAGCCATGTCAGATACCAGCGTTCTCCAAGCACCTCCCTAATATTGTTCTTCCACCCTACAGCGTAGGTAAAATCCTTCTTGTTACTCTCATTAGCCACGACGCCCTTGAACACCAGATTGAAGTGATAAAAACACAGTACTCCCGTGTACAAAGTACCCACTACCGATACGACGTACAGCAGTAGGTAGAACTGATCGGTGGAGTTGTCGAAGCCAAGGAAGAAGATTGCCACGGGAAAGACCATTTTAACAATGGACATCGGGAACTCGAAAGGTATCCTGCTCCAGATGAAGAAGTTGCTGTAGCAGAACGCGTAGGCCGCGCCAACGAACAAGTACCACAGGAACATGATGAAGTAGCGATGATTGTGGTAGCCAATGCAGCAGCCGGTGAACACGCAGTGGTGATCTCGCTTCAGGATGCAGACGCCGCAGGTGTTGCAGTGCCACGATCGCGGTGGCGACAGGCACTCGCAGATCGCGCACAGCCGCCATCCGTCCGTAACTTTCGCCGTGCTCACCGGTACTACACTCCTGCCGATGCTGGTGTCGCACAGCACCGTGTAAGTGAAATTGCCGACGATGTTTAACATGATGAAGTTGCCGAGGACAAAGTGCACTGCGTACGGCAGAGTCTGATCCTGGTACAATTCCGGTAGCACTATCCACAAGCCGAACCAGTATATCAGCGGCACTATCGTCAGCACGAAGATCATCGACAGCCAGTCGCCGATAGTTCGTGGCCATATCCTTTTTCGAATAATCATTGTTACGCTCACGTTCTTGTCGAGTTGTATTAATTTCTTTTTCTACTCGCCGGTTGTGTTTTCGTCTGCACTTTCATTACGCTCCGTTACATTCGTCCGTGTTCGTCCATTGTCACCCTAGGACTTCTAGGGAAAAACGACTGGAGAGAAAGTAATCAATGCCACATGAAGTAGATAAATTTGAGAGAGGAAAAATGTGGAGTATGCTATACTACTAGCGCACTCATCTGCCAATAGAAAAATGCAAATTGAGATGACTATAAGGGCGGATTCACACCTTGGCAGAATAGCAGAAAGCAGAAAAACAGAAGCCAATCAGAACTCTCGCGGATAGTCGACAGTTGGCGGAAAGATAGAAGCAGAAAAGCAGAATGTACACTAAGGTGCACATTGAACTATAACCTAACTGGAATGAGCGCTAAGCCGCCATTGCCGTTTAGACAAAGACGACACGAGAATGGGTATTACTGTCCTTCTTCCTCACTTTATACATGGTGGGAATAAAACGCCTATACCTAATGAATTGCAATGAATTAAAAATGACATAAAATTATCAATACTGACAAAAGTATCAATAATGAATAAGATATGATGTAATAGAAATAAGAGTAGTATAAAAAAATAATAGTAATATAAAAGAAATATTCTGAAATATAAGTATTACATATTTATTATATTTACGTATAATGCATAATACGCAAAATATTATCAGGAAAAAGTTTACGAACATAAAATTGATGCTACTTTAAAAGAATTTTAAGAATAGTATTACTATAAAAGATTTTTTAAAAATACAATAAGATACAATAAGATGAAATTGCGTAATAATATAGTATTTCCTAATAACTATAGTAATTATATTACTAACAAGAAGTACTAACAAGAAATAAATTGAAAATTGCTTAGAGGAAGAGAAAGAGAGAATCTTTGTTTCAAAGTAAATTTATCGTCAAAGATATATACGTCACATCTATAGTATTACACATGTCTATCAACAAATTGAAACTTGATATGTTACAAATATAGTTGTTTAAATTGGGATACATCATTGTTTTACGAAATGAAATGTTGCAAAATATTGTAATAAAAAGTTATGTATGGTAGAAAGATAATCAAGAAAGATAACGATAGTAATCAGTATATAAGAAAAACGTTGTTAAAAATAGTATTCATATACATACGACATTTATTAATACATTTGGAAAACAGGTATAGGTAAATATAAAACATTGCATTAATTAATAAGTATTTATTTAATAATTACTGTTTTTGCGCCATGTTCTTCGTAACATACTTACTTATTATACTTGTGTGTAATTGCTGCAATATGAAAGAATATGTTTTGTATTCTTTGGTTAACATTCTTATCGTCTAATCATGCATTTATTGCAATTATTATAAATAATAAATAGTGCAGTATTATACGATAACGTATAATGTAATAAAATTAAATAACATAATATAGGTGATGCAAAAACTATACAGAAAAGCAACTTAAAAACTTAAAACCTAAACGCAACATTATTAGTATTAATAGTAATCACATATATATCACATATAGATTACATACATCACATATGAATCACATATACATATAATATCACATAGTATTGCACGCAAAAGACAAATATTAAGTGAGAAATAAAATTAAACATGATAAAAAAGAATCATGTTATGTAATTTTTGTCTGATAGTGGACCGATCTGCTAACATTCGCAAAGTTGTTTTCTTAGCATGCGTTGCAGTACGAATATTAGTATAAATAGTGCTTAAACTTTTTATCATTTGTATTTCGTGCAAGCTTCGCAAACATCCATGTCTATTATCGGATGTGATGGCTGGAATAATTGTTCTAATGATGATACAAATGTTTGAAGAACAATGCGCACAATTTTATCTTTAAAATTCTTTTTTCCCATAAAACCACATTGAATTTCTACTTTGAAAACTCTTTCAGTGTATTTTAATATTTTATGAACACCATATGAAGGAAACAGTAACCCACCTCTGTTAATAAATGATGTAAAAGCAGCATACTGGTTAATATCAACAAGCCTTTCTTTACTATTTGAATCTTGACTTGTTAATAAAATATTGTGACAATGCTCGCAAGTTAATTTCTTCAACAGTTTACGAATTATAAATCCACCTATGTAATATATAATATTATCCTGAAGTGATGAAAGGGCAATGTCATCTACTAAACTCATTATTTTTTGGATATCACTATTGTCGTCATCTGTACTATCATTAGTGTTATGTAACATAGAACGTCTGCTTGTGCGATATTCAAATACAGATAGTATTTCAGATGTATCACCTATACAATTAGCATTTATAGACGGTTGTACATTATTGCGAAATAATAGTTTTCTTAAAGCCCATTTAAATTGAAGCGCATTAGGGTTATTATTCCAACCTCCACGAGATCTAATACATGAGAAGAACAGTTCGATATGGTCTTGTGAACATTTGTACGTCAAAAAATATGATAGGAGAAGTGTACTGTTAGTAAGTAAATCAGAGGCTAAATTTGTCAAGCTTTTCATGTTAATCAAGAAACCTAACGCAAATGTTTTTCTACGATGATTTAAAATATTCGAATTATCAGTACCAGCCCTTAATTGTTGAATGTACCGTTCGCTTTCCAGGAACACGGTTTGATAATACTGCATGTTATGTAAACGCATTGGACTTTTGAAACCAGTAGCAAATGGATTACGCGAATTCATAATGTCAAACAATCTGTCAAATATTCTTATAAACTCTGTAGTTGCTTCGCTATTGGAAAATTTGGTATAACCATTTAATCTTAAAAAATCTATCGCATCTGCTACTGATGAACTAAGTGTTTGAACAGCCAAAGCAACATTCATCTTTTTTTGGGAAAAATTCACATGCATATTCGATAATGATGTTGCCATTTTCAAATCTTCCTTTTCTTGCAGTTCATGCAATTCTTTAATAAAGTCAAATAAAATTTGACCTTTTGGAGAAATTAAAGGTATTTCTGCAAAAGCGTTGCGGCATAATTTTTGAAGATGATCTGCATCTATAATACAATGAACTCTTATATCACATAAAGGGTGTGTAAAATATGTCAACATATTTTCTGTGGAGAAATTGCAACCAAAGTTTTCAAACGTTTTTATATTTGTAATAGTTCCATCACATGTCAACGACCGTACAGTTACTCCTACTTCAAATAATTTTTCTAAGGCACATATTATGAGTTCACTTTGAAACACAGCCGTAATACTATTTACAAAAAGATAAGCAATAGGGCATTTAAATTTAGTTGTATACTATTAGAAATACTAAAGCTTCTGTAGCAATTTTATTTGTACCGTCAATTGCAGTTTCTTCTAAATCGACATAACCCCAATGTTTATCAGACGATTTATCATATATAGCTTGTGACCTAATAGCCATACAATCAAACATTAAAGCTACGTCTTGTAAATACTGTTTTTCTTTATTGTTTCTGAGAAATTCAAAAATTTCAGATATAAATCCTACATTACAGTTATATGTTGACAAAGATTTTCTTAAGGTTGCTGGACGTGGTAAATGCAATTTAGTGCGCAAAAAGTTATATGCTTTAGGTGAATAGAAGTAAACAGTAAAAGCAAAGTTTCTTATTACAGAAGAATAACTTGCACGATTAACATGCTTTGTAGCATTCTCAAACTCATTACGAAATAATTCTGAAGAAAATTCATTGACATGCTCCTTTAATACATTATATAAATTCTCATAATTATCCTCACAATTATCCTTCTGTTGCGAAATTAACTGTTGCGTGTTGACAATTCGTGTATCTCTTCGTTTCAATTTTTGTTGTAGTAATTGCACTTCTCGACGTAACCTCAATACCTCTTCGCAGTCTTGCAAATATTTTACTGGTGTCTGAACAGAAACTGTCCTTTTTTCAGTAACTGTACTTGTTTCTACATTCATATCCTAAAACAGACAGACTGATAATTAGTTGACATATAAGAATTTCTTTATTTATGTATATATTTTCTCTCACAATTTCTCTCTTTCAAAACAATTCAAATTGTATATTTCATATAACAGTTCTTGTTTTTATATGGATTAATAAGGAAACTTATGTATACATATTATAACTTTATGCAACAAAATTTTCAGCAAATAAAACAAAAACGTTTTTTTAGTATTATGCATAAACCTGATTAAGAACATCCATTGATATTTCAGGCACATTATGAAAATCGTGTAATGTATCTTCTCTTCTTGGAACATTATCTATTGCCTAAAAAGATATCAACTTGATAAATAACTCATAATATAACATGATATGCTGAGATTTACAATAATATAGCCAATCTTACTTGAAAAGTATCTTTAAAAATAGAAGGAACTGCATCCTTTTTTAATCTTTTTATTGCACAGTGCTCTTCAAAAGATTGCGTCGTAAAATGTGCACTACAAATATATTTTGTGCATGTTATTTTTATATTCTTCAACTGTGTAACAGATATCCATTGTGCGAGTCTCTTTTCGTCTTGTAAAGGAAATCTGTTAATAATGTATGAAATTGTAAGGTAATCATATAGTATTAAATAGCATGTAATTATATATATATATATATATATATATATGTATATATTTAAAATGTACACAATGAAAATTAATAGGTCGAAAATGTTGTTTTGGATTTAAAGAATATTTTAGAGTATTATATATTTTCTATATTTTATCATTTAATATGTGAAGCGCAACATTCTTTATATGCATCTTATCTTTTATTGTGTACATTATATTCTGAAACATTCTCTTACAGGCAATTTTACTTTAAAATATAGTGCACATTATGTTTTATAGATTGTTAATAAACGTTTTTTCCAAAAGACACGTTTCAGAACATAACCTAATACACATACATTTTAACGTACGTAAACATTTATTTCATATATAGATATCTATTTATTGTTTTTACTTACGCATGGTACGTGATATTACTATTTGGCTGCCACGTATTTTTACAGCCTGTAACACTACAATTCTTTACCATTGTAACTAAACCTAGTATCTATAACCTATGATTTAACCTATGCTACATGCTACCTATCCAATTGCATTCCGAGATTCACTGGATTCACTGCGCAGCCATGGTTAACCTATCTTACATGGTTGGAAAAGGACAGCTATACCCTGCTTTCACCCTCTCTTTCTAAACGGGTCACGTGACCCGAGAACAATAGCAGTGCTCATTCCAGTTAGTATATAGTTCAATGGAGGTGCATAAATGACTTCCTTTTTCGATGTAAATGGTGTAGATAAGCGCGCCATCTGCGTGGTCGAATGTATGCTTCGCTTATCTACACCTATCTACACCAAAAAAGGAAGTCATTTATGCACCTCAGTGTACTGTCGACTACCAGCGCGAGTTCTGATTGGCTTCTGCTTCTCTGCTTTCTGCTATTCTGCCAAGGTGTGAATTCACCCTAACGTGGAACATTTTATTTTCATTTTATTAACTTCACTGATATATATTACAACTGGATAGCGGATGCCCTATCCCACAGCGTGAATTTTCTGTGCCGATATGAACAGCGCCATGTTGGAAAAAGCATGGCATTTTCGGGCGTCTTCGGTAGCCGTTGCGAGTCGTCGTGTGCGCAGTCGTACATACGCGCAGCTTTGCGAGATATATAAGGCTGGATTCGGGGAGACGCTATTTAGCACTATTTAACGCTGAAAATTTATAGTTATGTCACGTATACTATAGATTGTCAGCGTTACATAGCGCTAATAGCGTCTCCCCGAATCTATCCGTAAATGCATAGTAGGTTAGGAATTTTTCAATAGCTGAAATATGTGCAAAATATATTGTTGAAAATATTGGAAGTTTGAAAAGAAATAATAAACATTGATTGGACAAATATAATGTAATGTGTATATGAAATAACAAAAATGTAAATAAATTAATTGTGTATATAATTACACTGGAGAACACGAATTTTTTGTCGGGCCAATGGCAACTCATTCTGATAGGTTTTTTCCCGTAGAATCCAAATGTGGAAATGAAAATAATGAATTGGCTCTAGTGTTTAAACAAAACGGGGTCAAATGTGCAAAAACCGTAGGTTTTTGGTCATTTTTGAACACCTGTAGAAAACAACGAGAGCTCCTAGAACTTTCTAATTGAGATTAAATGAAAGCTTAAACTTTGTCCTTTTAGGCTATAGATCGAAAAATGAGGTGCCTTTAATTTGGAGTAACAATTTTTTTACGAGCGCGTACCGATTCCGCCACATGCTTTTCTGGCCGCGTGCACTGTTCTCTCCGCTCTCCAATTATTTTATCACTAGCATCCCCTGTCTTCGGCTTCGTCTGTGTTTTTCTACAGTATATTCACCACAAATGTAGCAGAATACATCTGGATGATTAAGACAAAGTTTTCGTAATGAACTCATATTTATACAAACCTTAAATCATAATTCCAATGTTTATACGATGTAAATAAATAAGAATGGTACCTCGCACTTGCAAACACACTTTATGACTCGTAACAAACTCACGAGATGCATCTGCTCATTCATCTGCTCATATATGTGGCGGATCGCATGTGGCGGAATCAGTGCGCGTTCATAAAACAATTGTTACTCCAAGTTAGACACCTCATTTTTCAATCTATAGCCTAAAAGGGCAAGGTTTAGGCTTTCATTTCATCCTAATTACAAAGTTCTAGGAGCTCCCGTAGTTTTTCTACAGGTGTTCAAAAATGACCAAAAACACGGTTTTTTGCACTTTTGATCCCGTTTATTTAAAAAACCAGAGCCAATTTAGTATTTTAAAGGCCAGATTCATGTTTAGCGCACCCAAATTAGTAAAGAATACCCATTCTCTTAAAAACAATCTAAAAACGATAAAATTTTGTTGACCAGTGTTATGTAAATTGAATTATATAAACAATTGTGCACAACAGATGTTGTGTTTAGAGCAGAAAAAATATATTTGAAAAAATATATATACAATTTTTCACTGATTATGAGACAGTGTATTCTCAATTTATATATAATTGTTACAGCATAATTATGAATGATATTAAAATACAACACTTGCTCATGAAAGACAGTCAGTGTTTGTAGACAACGACATCGTATGGCATGGCTTCTGATATCTGAGTATCTCCTTTTCTATTATTTGCAAAAGAACACATGGATTTATAACAATATAATTACATTACTAAATTATTATACATATATAATCACATTTTATGCTATTACAGTCCAGGTAACAGTCTGTGCATTAATACTACTTCTTCTGCTAGTGTCACTACTCCTACTAATAATGAGAATACTAATTATCAAAAGAAATGTAAATATCTTTAATGATAAACATAAGAACAGAATAGAACACTGTTTATAAAAATATAAAAGGACAAAACATATATAAAATTATATAATTATGAACGCAAAACATACATAACATTAGAATAATTATTAAGAAGCAACAGTGTTAAATTTTTAAAGGTATCGCAAAACATAACACTTAATGATTTCGTATTGAGTATCGCAAAACATAACACTTAATGATTTCGTATTGGGTATCGCAAAACATAACACTTAATGATTTCGTATTGTTTTAAAAAATTATTGACTTCCAAATTATTTGTCGAGTTAAATGATGTCGTACTTTCATGTCGATAGCAGCATCTGATGCGGTCTTCGTAATAACAAACATTCGCAGCTTAATGTAGCATTTACAAACTTCTTTCGCTAGCGTGAAAACGTGATTCGAAAGATGTTCGATTGCATCGTCAAAGATATGCTCATTCAACGACGGAAATAAATTACAAGGAGGCTGAAAAACGTCTTGTAATATTTTTGCGCAAAGAACTACTTCAGCATTCCGTTCTCGAAAAGGACTATCCTTATTTCTATTCAAACAATGTCTTAAAACGTTTTCAGCGTATAGACAGATTGTAACGACGCATATGCTCGGAAATATTAGTCCACCTCGCGTCTTTGCCTGAATAAGACTATTCTCCGAAAATTCTGCTACGCTCTGACTGTCTTGAAATAACGCATTTCGGCATATTTCGCACCTCACTAGCGATTCTTTTTCGTCCACTATTTTCTTAACCACCCAACCAGCTATATTCGCGACACAATTTTTAGAAAACGCGGAGAGAGTCCGGTAGTCTGGTAGTTGCCAGTTAAATGCGAGAATTCATTCATGAATTCGTCATTTTCGCTGCAGTGTCCGATTTCCTCATATCTAATCCGTATTTTTTACAGAATCGAACATTATCCATAATGCTGTAAACAGCAGGATCGTACCGATCAATCGATTTTTTCCTTCCACCACCAGAAGGAACCGTTAGTATTTTCGTAGAGTCCATGGCTTCAGCATTACCGTTCGTGGCAATTATTTCGTGCCGAACCAATAACCTTCTGTACGCCGAAACAAATTGCGCACAAGTGGGATTCGGACACCAACCACCGCATCTTCTGATTGCACAAAAAAAAGAGCTCCAAGTGGTCCTGACTACATTTGTACGTTAGTAAGTATTTTAGTTGAGAACCTTCCAATTTAACGTATGTATCGTAAATGCTAATGACGGACATGGCGGCTGTAATCATTCCGACGAATGGAACATACCGTTTGGTATTCTACATTAGTTTGCCCTCGACATTCCTGATACCTTTCAGGTACTCTAACTCGGCCAAAATTTGTGGTCGCCAGATAAATTCATTGGTGGGTCGCAATGGAGCCTTGAAACCTTTTCCGAATGGATTACGCGAATTTAGGAAATCGAAAAGTCTATCGATACAACGTATAAAACGTACCATTGCCTCGCTTCCTTGAAATTCAGATAAACCTAAGTCTCGCGCACAAAACTCGATAGCATCTGCAACACTGCTGCTTAGAGTCTGAGCAGCTAGAGCCACTTTTATCTTCATTTTCCAGTATTGGATGTGTGCGATCTTAAGCCGATTTCCTGCCCGTAGCCCTTTTTGTTCTTGCAAATACGCTAAAGTAGTTATGAATCTCCATTCGATTTTTTTGCCTTCGCTGTCATGCAGTTCTTTTATATCGCCTAAACAGTTTCTAAACAGTTTTAACATATGACAAGCATCGAATATTACATTAACTTTCTTCTTGTTCGAAGGATGCAGAAAAAACGGCTTCGGATCGATGAAATCGAAAGTAGCTCCGAGTTCGCGTACTGTCGCGAAGTGTTGCGATGGACCGTCTAAAGTCAAAGACACTACCTCGACGCCAATCTCGTCCAGACGCTGTAGACAATTCCGTATGAGGCCAGCATTCACCGAAGTATCTATCCCATTCACCAAAAAATATCCTAAAGGAATCTTCCAACTATCATCTATTACAACCGCTATGAAAACTAATGCGTCTTTCGCCAAAGGTATATCATCGCATGTTTCGATTCCTGATCCTACATCTACATAGCCTCGAAGTTTCCCGTCTCGAAGATATTGAATACCTTTCTTAATGCTTATTTCGTCAAGCATCAAGGCAACGATAACTTGCTTCCCGACTTTTTTTTTCTTCTGAGACTCTTTTCTTCAACGCGTCAAAACTTTCGGAGGTGAAACTGGGTTCACAATTGATTGTGCTATACCACGACCGAAGTGCGCTTGAATCAGGCAGAGCGCTGCAAAATTTTTGCCTTACGTACTTATAAACTTTTGGTGAATAGAAATGAAGAGTCATAGCGAATGACCGAATGGCAGGTGGGTATTTTTCGCGAGAAATACCTGTTACTAATTTACCTCGTTGACGCTTAAATGTCGCTTAAACGAAGACCTTTTGTTTGTTTTAGTCTATTCGCATTTACTGCGTACCTTCGCAAAAACTCCGAAACGTCACTGTTAGCGATCGATTCTAGACATGCAAGTCCTGATTCACTTACAGATATTTGTTTCCGCAATGTACGTACTACATCCTTCAAGGAGGTTATTTTCGTTACCATTCGCTTTATCCGTTGCTGGTTTGACTTGTAGTTTTCCTGATGTTTCCTAATCGTTTTGTGGGCCAAGGCAAGTTGTGTCTTCAAGGTTTTAGGAGAGTTCTCATAACGGTGATCGTGCCGCAGCAAATCCCTCGAAACAGTATTTGACTTTCTTTTCTGACGACTGCCTGTTGAGGTGCTTGAGATGAGTTGAGCAGGTACCATGTTTCTCGTACAATCAATATCAATAGTTTCCATCTCCGCATTAGTTCCAACATTCGCCGCTCTTTCTGAATCTGCAGTAGTTTCCATATCAGCAGCAGTCTCGATCTCAACAGTGAATTTCATTTCCGGATCACTTGTAACAATTTCAATTGTTTCTACATCTGCAATGGCTTCCATCTCATTGTCAGTAGCGCTTCCTGAGTTTTCAAAACTTGCAGCTGCAGTTGCTTCTGTTTTTGAAAATAAAACATTCATTTTTTAAATGTATGAAATAGATAACAATTGAAAGTATACATGGAAAACTCTTTAATAACATCATTAAATATAGTGATACGTGTAAAAAGACAACAAGCAAAATTATAATCTCACATTTAAAGAAGTATTATTTGCAATACAGCGATAGAAGAAAATCATTTTTCATTTATGTTTTTTGGAAAAAGGAGATGAACGCAGTATATACATTGTACTTATTACTCTTACCTGTAAGTAGTGCAGGTTTAAATATTGTGGGAACCACAAGCGCTTTCAAGCGCAATACGTTCTTGTCCCATCAGAAACAATTTGGTTCAAAGTGGTCTGAACATAAAATGTCATCTTTCGTCGGAAAGAAATTCTGCAACGGTATTCCAACTAACTATTTTTGAAGCTGTGCTGAGTTTTTAAGAGGAAATCTGTAAATACACAATAGTCAACATAATGACTGCAATTAAAGTAGAATTGATTTCGATTATCGCATCGGATGTCATAAATAATGGTAAAAATAGTTTTCCAACAATTAAAAAGAATCCAATTACAAAAAAAATGTAATACAACAAAATATAAAAGTCAAAAATGTGTAAATCATTGTGCCGTTATATTTTAACATGCTAACAATTGCATGGCTCGAAAGTATCAAATAAGCCATGCATCATTTTTTATTAGTAACAATGCTACATTTACTTACTTGTGAAATGTACGATTGCCTTTATCTTTTTTGTACGGGACATTACAATAGATGCATTTTCTCTGCTGCTGACAATTAACGTCAAACAATGTTGGAATGCTTCCCTGCCGTAGTGTCGCAGTTTCATTTTCTCTTACAACACATTCCATGGAGAAATGTTCGGAACATAATCGCAAATGTTCGAGTGGCTGCTTATTGTCCTGCAGATTCAGATTTTTCAACCAGGACTGCAATTCTTTTGGCCTTTTCGTTGGAAATCTGAATAAAAAGACAAATTTTGTATATATGTATAATCTATAGTAATATATAGTTTATAGTTCAGTCAATTTGTAATTTTCGCGACACATTATCTCATGTACGGATTAACTATATATAGATAAAAAATACAAATACAAATATATATATTAAATTGTAGGTTATGTTGAATAATTTATTATTTTGGTTGTTTTACTTTCACGTAAACATGGTCATGAAAGTAAAACAATAAAAAGTAATACAAAAGTAAAGTAATAAATTATTCAACATAACCTACAATTTAATCGAGTTACTGATTACCACTGATTTATAAATTATAAAATAGATGTTACTTACCGGTGAAGAGATTTGCGTACACCTCTGCTTTTGTCAACGCCTTTTTTACAATAAACGCACTTCATTTTGTCAACAAACAAACAGATGTACGCGCAGGTTTTACGCGGCGATTCACGAACGCTCACGATGGCTTCCGAAGACGTCCGAAAATGCCATGCTTTATCCAACATGGCGCCGTTCATATCGGCACAGGGGGAAATTTTCTGGGGGTCTATTACGTATCTCTTCACGGAGTGAAAATGTGAAAAATGAGCAAATTTACTAGAATATTTATAATTTGATTGGTCAACCCCTAGTGAATTTGCTCACTTTTCGCATTTTCACTTCGTGATGAGATACGTAATCATAGATCTTATATACCTGGATAGGCCTTGTTGATGAAAATCGGGGACCGAGATATCAGAGCGAGAGAGCAATATGTTTTCTGTCCTTCTATTGGAAAAGAAAGACTGCGCAAGCGCGGAGGCGCAGGGACGTAATATCTGATGAAGCATGAGAAATATAATGAAATGATATATTAAAGAATATAAATAAACAAGTATAATAAAAAATCAAGCGGCAAGGGCTTTTACGGCTATTAAACAGATAATTATAAATGATGAAACTGCAGAATTAAGGAAATTGAAAGTGGAATACCTGGAGATATTTTATAGGGATGTAAGAAGGAAGGAATTAGTTTTCCGGGAAAAGGAAACAAGAGAAGATATAAAAATTAATGTATAATTGAGAAAATAAATAGCAAATATAATTAGCATGTTATTTAGTAGTATAATATAAACAATATTAATATAATATAAATACTATTTCTAACTTATAGTATCTATAAACTTAAAGTAGTTTTACATCAAACTTTGTGGGATGATTTTACAAGGAATCAGTCATGCGAAAATAAAATTAATTTAGTTAATTTTTTACGTATTTTATTTGGCTGTTCGTTATTTTCACGTGCTATGTAATTAGAAACAATAAGATTTATGAGCTGATTTCTGTGATTACAATAAAAATCTTGGCCCTGAGAGTGACCTGTAATAATGTCAGTGAAAACAACTGTATTAACTGAATTTTTTACTTTACTTATGAGAAATTGTTTACAATTTCTCATAAATATTGTAGCGGAATAAGCTCGTATAAATCTTTCTGTTATTTTACATATTAAACTGACATCCGACGAAGGCTTAATAATTAAGATTTCCTCTATTCTTTAAGTGCAAAAAAAGATTTGGGGATGTTGCACTTTCTAAATATGGGATACATTCAATTGACATATTATCTTTTTTTTTACTTTTTTAACAACAAAACCCGCAATATATTCGTTTACATCTTCAACGTATTGTGATTTGGAATATCAATGATCGGCACTGTTTCGTTATTGTTATTATTATCTGCACAATCATAAGTGCAGTCATCAACAATGTTATCGGTCGTATTTGATACAGGTAAGATAGACATTGCACCAAGAATAGCACAATTGCCATATTGTGATGCTGAAATATGATGCCTCACAAGTAATCTTTTATAAATTGCAGTAAACATTCGGCATGAAGGATTACTGTATTAAAACCTCCTTTGCTTTGAACGGCACTAAAAACAGTTTCAAGATGATCTTGCGATAACTTAAAAATTAATAAATATGTAATGTATTTTTTCTCTATAAGTGTTTGCGACATACGTAAACAATTTTGCAAACCAATAATAAAACCAACAAAGCCCATTTTTCGACGAGATTGAACAACAGGTATACGTGTGGAAGACTGCCAACATAGTTTACATCTTATCGTCGTTTTATCATTCACTTAATAATATCACTTTTATAGGTTACATTCATGACATACGTGAAACCAAACTGTTGGCCATGTTTAATTCATCATTTCGCGCATGCGTGTTGTATATTGTAAAGTGAAGGATGGACGATGAATGGATATGTTCTCACTCTTTCTCTCTACAGGGAAAGGCCTATCCAGGTACATAAGATCTATGTACGTAATAGACCCCCAGACAATTTCGGGGTAATTGTGAAGGAGAGCTCCCTCCTCTCCGATTTCGCTGCAACTCATCAATATTGTGTATTTTTGTGCGTAGAACACGAATCTGAAAGTTAAAATCGTCGCTCTCAAATAGGAAAAAAGGTACGAACTGTTAAAATGTGACAGTTTTGGGGTTAGGAAGTCTGTCATACCGGCGGTCTACGGGCGTAGCGCACGCTGACGGAGCATGTGCGGTGACGTGAAAGTGCGCGAAATTAGAAAGAATAGTTAGAAAAATGTCACATGAGCTATGCATATAAACCTAAACTAACCTAACCCAACCTATACTGATTGTAATTTACTTACCGTTAGTTTATTTACAGTTAAATAAATTACAATCAGTATAGGTTGGGTTAGGTTAGTTTAGGTTTATATACATAAAAAGTTTATTATATATTTGTTATGTATATAAACCTAAACTAACCTAACCCAACCTATACTGATTATAATTTATTTAACTGTAAATAAACTAATGGTAAGTAAATTACAATCAGTATAGGTTAGGTTAGGTTAGTTTAGGTTTATATACATAGCTCATGTGATATTTTTCTAACTATTCTTTCTAATTTCGCGCACTTCACGTCACCGCGCATGCTCCGTCAGTGTGCGCTACGCCCGTAGACCGCCGGTATGACAGACTTCCTAACCCCGAAACTGTCACATTTTAACAGTTCGTACCTTTTTTTCCTATTTGAGAGCGACGATTTTCCTTCTCGCAATCGCGTTTTAGGATCAAAATATACATTTGTGCAAAGTTAGAAAGAAATCGGTGAGGAAGAGACTCTCCTTCATAATTACCATATTTTATTTTTTATTCCTTTTCCGCTAATTTTAAAAATTTGGATCAATGGCATTTAGGAATTGTACATACAACGAAATTATGTATTTGATTGGCTAAATCTGACCAAGTTTAAATCTGTGCAAGTCATACTCGAATGTCAGTCTAATGATTGTCTAATGACCCAAGTAATTTGACGCACGTGTGTCATGAAGTGCGTTGGATATATTGTTATTTATTCACTCACGCACTCCTTGCCTCGACGATTCTTGTAGAACCTTGGCCTCCTCATTGTTATTTATAGATTACAGAAACATGACTACGTCTGTCATTAAATATCATAACTGGAAACAACCCTGAGATGATGTTGAAACAATACATATTTAAGGTTATGTAATTTTGGCATATCGGATATCAGCGTTGAATGTAAATCGCTAAACGTTACGAGAGAATTTAACGTTTCATATTCGACATGCACAGGTAATTTTTCACGCAATCTCTGGTAATATACAAAATTGCAGGTACTTAAGATTATGGAGGTAAGAAATTGAATTAAGTTCGACAAAAATATATCCGTAAATTATTTGTAAAAATAATCCAAAAAAATTGATATTTTTTACTAACCTGCGAAAGGACAGTTTTAGGTATATGCTTCTTCTGGAACAGTTGGCACTGCCATGGAAGTATGAAACTTTCAAGCGGAGCTTGTGGCGAACATATAAAACAGGAGCAAGCAGTAAAACAAAAGAGTACGAAGGACGTAAATTAGTAGGGTAATAAGAACATAGACTTTTGATTTTTCGTATTTTTAATCTGTTGTTGTTGTCATTATCAATATCAGTATCTTAATGTATCTAAATGAGTATTTCTGCATTTATATTTTAAAGGTACTTTCATTTTTTTGCAATAGTGTTTTAAGTTTGTTATATCATTTGGTTCATACATTTTGAGATATTATTTACATGTTAAATGCCATTAGAAATAGCGCGTACTCTTAATGCAGATTATGCCGTTTAAAATTAACATATGTTTCTTGTTCATTTAGATTTTCAATGGAGAAAATGTACTATGTGGTTACCGACGTTGAGTGTTACAAGGATTTTTTACCCTTCTGTAAAAAATCTGAAATTTTTTTCAAATCCGACAACTTCCTGAGAGCCAATTTAGTGATAGGATTTCCACCCATAAACGAAAGTTATACCTCAAAAGTGACCATGGTGTACCCAAGAGTAGTCAAGGCAGAGTGCAGGGATGGCCGATTATTTGACCATTTAGATACACTGTGGCTTTTCAGTTCCGGACTGAAAAACAATTCGGAAACATGTGTGATTGACTTCTCTTTGTCTTTCGAATTCAAATCTGCTATTTATTCTCATCTATCGAATTTATTTTTTAATGAAATTGTAAGGCAGATGGAAAATGCCTTCCTGGAGGAGGCTAAAAGAAGATATGGTCAACCATGTATAAAGACGGTGCGATTACAAAGATAGCCAAAGACTTAGATCATCAAATATAGATATTTTTTTATAAATCAATAAATATTTATATTTATTCTATTAAACTCTGTAAGATAAACGAACTTTATAACTAGCTGTTGCCAACCTTCGGGACTGGCGACGGCATTTGCGATGCATTGTAGACCGCCCCTTAGTAGACCTGTCAACAATCAATCATGTAACAATTTGTCAATTTAAAAAAATGGCAATAACTATTTGCGTCTTCCTATTACTCATAAATGAAAAGAAGAATTTCATTCCGATTCACTCCATTTATCCTCTCCCGATTTCCGATTATCAATAGTTTGTCGATCGCAATGCCATCAGTGTACATATTTTACACTACCTAGTTACCTAGTTTTGTTTCACTTTCCAAATACGAAGATGAACAGCCTAGTCTCTAGTCTTCATGAGTGCAGCGAAAAAGAACAAACCTCTTATGTCGATACTAGAAATCGATCCGAGATCTCGGTCCGAGAAATGTGTAGCCAATCAACTTGCATCGTTTACGGAAAAACTGCAAGGTGATTGGTTACACATTTCTCGGACCGAGATCTCAAATCGATTTCTAGCATCTTGGAAATAATTGCCGAAATCCAACGAAATTAAAAGTACATATCACGGTTTATTTACGTTTTGAATCTATGTGTATGTAAACCATTTATCTGGAAATTCTATCTATTCGTATCATATGAGAAAATGTAACATTTTCATATCTTTTTCAAATTTACGTGCATGAAATTACATACGTTAAAATTCTTGTTTCGTACATCAGCATCATGCGTGCAAAGTGCATAAAAATTCGCTGTACGGTTACGCGAATAAGGTACATCGGTTCCAGTTCAAAGAGTAGTGCTTTCATTCGTGTTCAAGGCCAAGTGTCAACCCGTTCGTTCAAGTTCCACACGTCGCAGTTGCAGTTGCGCGTATATCGAGAGCATACGATGGCCGGAGTTACGTGTCTACGAAAACGCACGCATCAAACCCTGTCGCCCTGTCGCGTGTTCCACGAAGCAGCCTAAAGCGGACCGCGCGCGCCGAAGCGATGCACCATCGGAATAGCAATGGACTGCGCAATGGGCGATAGGTGTGGCGCTTGAAAAAGGAAAGGCGCGCATCGTGCCTGCCGAGTGCCGTGAGTGGTAAGAGTGGCGTAGTGCGCACGTGTGCGTCTCGGGAGAATGAAGATACTCGGTACTAGCGACACTCGCATCATCGTTCCGATTCATCGATGTGAATCGTCGTCGCCCTGAAAAGAAAAACAAAAAAAAACCAGGCGGTTGAGCCGTGCAGCGCGGGTCTCGGCGTAGGGACGTCCTTCACGTGTGTCCAGTGGCGTGCTCGCCTTGAGAACGTATCGTTCTGCGCCTATGCGTCTCTATTCGTCGCGCTGTGATCTACGTAGTGACGGCGGTGGTGGTGGTTGGAGAGGACGCGAGGTGCTGAGGGGGTTTCGTGCGCCGCGAGCGAGAGAGTGAGGTTAGCTTATATGCCTGTGCACTACGCGCGCTCGCTTTCTCTCTCCCTCTCTCTCGCACGTGCGTGTCAATTGTGCTTCCGCTCGCTCGCTCGCATCTTCGTCTCTCTCTTTCTCTCTCTCGCGCGCGCGCGCGCGCGTCGGGCCGTCGCACTTTCTGTCTCTCGCGCGTGTGGCTCGCTTGCTCGCTCGCTCGCTCATTCGCTCACTCGTCCGCCCGCCCGCCTGTCCGTCCGTCCGTCCGTCCGTCCGTCCGTCCATCCGTCGGCTGGCGCGCGCGCGCGCGCGTTAACGGAATTCGCGATCGAGCACGCAGAGACCATTGACTAATGTTTAAATGGACGCATCGTCCATCATCGCCCAAGTGTCGCGGGATGACGAGCTAGGCGCGTTCAACAACGAGAAAGGTGTGTATCGCGTACTCTGCCCGTGCACGTATTATTACCCCCCTCCCCCGCGTAACACGAGTTCCGCCAGATGCTGCCGGGATTTCGTTCCCCTGCACCTGTTACAGCACCCGCACCCGTATTTCTCTCCTCTCCCTGCCTTGCCTAACTTCACCTTTCGTTACTCCTCTCTTTCCCCTCTGCGAGCAACTTCTCGCGTGTCTCCTTGCGTGTCTCCCTTTGCTCCCCTTCCGTTCCCCATCTATATTGTCATTCTGTAATGTTTTCCAGGCAGTGTCGCAAATTCCCTCACTTTCCTACGTGCCCTTTGATCTTTCATGTTTTGAGACACGTTCCAGCAATTTGTAGAGAAAGTATCAAAGGACACGACGCATGTCGTGTCACAAATTTAATCAGTAACACTACTATGATAAGATGCAAATACTTTATTTTGACGTACTCCAAGTTTCTTAGTTCGGCAATATTGCTTTAATAATTTAGCCTTAAAGTAACCTAGAATGTAAGAGAAAGATTCATATGAGTGTGATATTGGATTTAATCTCTGTAAGCTTCTGTTGATAAAGTTTGATCATGCAGATATATCTCCAGAGTGTGTATGTGTGTTGTGTATACGCACACATATATATATAATTTTTCTGACAAATTAACTTATAAACCTTTAGCTTCCTACAATCCCGAACTGTTAACAAGTTTTCAAACAAGTTGTTACTTTATACAGCAAGAATTGTTGTAGTATTTATTACAATTTCTTTAGAATACATAGTTACAAGATCCAATTTGCATTGGTTATTATAAAATGCATGCCCAAATATACATAGATAATTGTTGTATATACCTGATATTCCTGCAATAGTTATAAATTGTTGTTTTTTTTTGCATAACGTAGCCCAACTACCTGGGGAGAATGAAGCAGCCAGCAATAGTCCATCTAGTGGCAAGAAGCCGAGAGGGCGTGGGCTCTTACGCTCTCTGCTCTGCTGCCTCGGAAGAGGTCGTGGTAGCAGTTCAAAGAGCTCCAAGGCGAGCTCTCTGCAGGGAGATGGCCGTGGCTCGCCGCCACCGGGTACCGGATCACCAAGGTTCCTCCTGCCACCGGTCAGGCACCAAGACATGCACAAAAAGTGCATGGTAATCGACTTGGACGAGACTTTGGTGCATAGTTCTTTCAAACCAATCAACAATGCGGACTTTGTCGTTCCTGTAGAGATTGATGGAACGGTACATCAAGTGTACGTCTTAAAGAGGCCTTATGTGGACGAGTTTTTGCAGAGAATGGGTGAAATGTTCGAGTGTGTATTGTTCACTGCAAGCTTGGCTAAGGTATGTTCTTGATATTCAAAGGAAGATTATCTTATGTACTTAATGAATCTAAATTAAACTAATGTTTGTGTACGTGTGCGTGTATGTGCGCACGTGTTTGTAGTTGTTATGTCAGCATATTTGAAGATGTCTTCTTAAACTGACATATATAATAAAGCTATACTTTTCACCATGATAATTATGCAATTGTTTAATCATAATCAATACTTTAGTGGCTACTTAAAGATCAGCTATAATTATTTTAGAAACAGTTTATAAGAATTTTTCAAATTTAGTCAATGAAAGATTGATGCAATAAGTTTGAGGCTATTAATATATCTAACTTAAGTATTTACATTATTATCTCTTTTTTCTTTATCAATTTATTATTACATGCATTATATAAATATCATTTTATTGAAAAGGATTAATTTATAAAAATAATTATAAAGTTACATTCTCTGCCATAAAAATGTCAATCACTATCTCCTCACAATAAAATTATAATAAAAAGAAATTTAAAAAAGATTAAAGAGAGATAAATACTGAGATTGATTAATTTATTGTTTTACGACATGCTATTCTGCAGTATGCCGACCCAGTGGCGGATTTATTAGATCGATGGGGCGTATTCAGAGCAAGATTATTTAGAGAATCCTGTGTGTTCCACAGAGGAAATTATGTTAAGGATTTGAACAAACTAGGTCGGGAATTGCATCAGATCGTTATTGTAGATAATAGTCCTGCCAGCTACATTTTCCATCCAGATAATGCGGTAAGATGTGCTTCCTACGTTATTAATTCTTGTACTAGAAAGTCTATAATCTTCCGAAGTAAATAATCAATTAAGGCTTTCTTATTAGATTACACATGTATTTACTTATAAAGACGATAAGAGTAGAGTTTTTTAGCCAAACAAAATGTTTTCGTTTCCACAATCTATACTATTATTAAATGCGAATTATGGCAAGCGGAGAAATTAATTTTAGTAATTAATAAGAAGGGCAATATCTCTTTTTCTAGGTTCCAGTAGCATCTTGGTTTGATGACATGACGGATTCCGAGCTGCTGGATCTGATCCCCTTCTTCGAGAGGGTCAGCAATGTAGAGAACGTTTACACGGTACTATGCAATAGCAATCATCCGTACAACCACGTGCCCGGACACACGGTGCAGAACAATCAGAATCCACCGGGATCAGGTGCATTGGCTGCTTCCTAGCCCCGTCTAAATCCTGGCAATGCAGCCAGTCTTGTCGCTCAATGCACTTTCCGGAGGATCCTGAGGGGACTGCTCCACGTGACCCACTCGAAGCACCATCCCTCGTTGACCTTTGGAAGAACCGCTGCAATCAGTGCGGTTGAATGTCATACCTTAAAGGCACGTCATCCAAATCGACACAGTCACAATTACTGGTATCCTTCTTCCTGGCGAGCAACACGACGAAGACTGAGTCAGCTTCGAAGCGCGAGTGTTCTTCCATTTTGCACTA
Source organism: Ooceraea biroi (assembly GCF_003672135.1). Lineage (NCBI taxonomy): Eukaryota > Metazoa > Arthropoda > Insecta > Hymenoptera > Formicidae > Ooceraea > Ooceraea biroi. Next base: position 10,576,344 of record NC_039506.1, read on the forward strand.
AGCATCAGGGACGACGAATTGTGTGTATCGGATGTCCGCGCGGACAGGCTGAAATCTGCGTCTGCTCGGGGAAAATAATTTAGAAGAATGGAATCAAGAATCTCCATCGAGCAGAAACTGCGCGTACGGGAAAGTTGATCCATCGTGAGAGAAAAAAAAAGCACTGTAGTGATGAATGATGACGGCTTTTGAAAAAAAATATATAGGGATGTATGAGAAAAAGGGAGAGAAAGTGCGAAAAGAAGAGAGGAAGAGAGATCGCTCAGAGTCGTTTGATGGGCCATGCTGTTGCCGTTCAGTTTTCCTATTCGAACCGAAACCTTGCAAGCTCCGTTCGACATTCGATTTGACAATGAAGATATCGACGTTTCGGCTACACTTTCGAATCCTTTTGGTACAACACTTACAGAAAGCGTCGAAAAAAGAGAGTAACAGTAGCAGGTAGAATTTGGAATACACACACACACACACACACACATATTTACTCGCTCATGAAAAATTCGAAATAAAAAACATTCTATTATTTTTTTATATATTTAAATGTTAAGATATTTTAAAGCTTAATATCGAAAAGATAAATTTTAAGATGCATGAATACAAAAATGAAAAGTATTTTAAAGATTGTGGATCTTGTAATGTTGTTAAAATCCTAAATGGCTCGACAATTCACGGAATTAAGTATTCAAGGAATGGAATTTTTTAATTTTGAATATTAAGAATATAAACATTTAGAGGAATCTATTTTTACAAAATAAAGATCCGAATATATTTTTAGACTTACACTATGGTTTTATTTCGTTCCAAAAATCTTGAAAAGCTAAACATACATGATCTAAAACAGATATACAAAAAAAGTTCTTTAAAAGTATCATTTTAATAATATAACCCATAAGATTTCGAAGAATTCAAAACTTTTTAAAGTAATGTTAACAGTGGTAAAAGATATCCTGCTATACACTGCCGAAAAGTAGGAACGGAAGTTTCCTGCGTATTTTATCAACTTTTACCCAGCATTTTATAAATTATTTAAGAATTACGTAAACGTGTAAGAAAAATTATATCTAAGCACGATGTTACGTTGCAATTATCATTGAGAATATGCAGACACACGTATGAAGTTATAAATCTTTTTAAATTGCTATACATTATTGACGTTTATTATATTATTTAAATTTCTTTATACGCCATGTAAAAAACATAGCTTTCAAGATAATTAAGTGCGAGGTTTCATGATTGATACTGCATTTCAATAGTACATCAAATATTTCCTGCTACTGATATGCACCTTTTTTTGGGACGCTCTATATGGAGCATTTAAAACACGATGACATTGAAATTTTGCGGGATATGTATTATTTTTGTTATCAACTCTCCAATACTGTAATAATTTCCATTTTTATTTCACTTATCAATCTCATTGTTAGATGAACAACTGTACCTCTTTTTTAAATATTTATTGAAATAAAATATTTTAATCAGATTCAGATCTGAATATATCAATTTTTTGTTTTTATCCAGCAGCAAAATATGTTTTTGGTGTTTGCCAAAAAATTTCAGTAAATGTAAAATAATCGTAAAAATATGGAAGTTGAAAAACCGTTAATTAAATTTATTGAAGAATATTAGTTAATTAATGTGCAGAAAACTTAATGATGATATTTAAATGATGTATCAAGTGTTTTGCTCGAGAGGAAAAAAGGAAACAAATCATAATTAATTATCGAAAGTGATCATATTGTTGCTAAACTGAAAGCTGGGCCAATGCATATCATTCTTTCCCTCCAAGCTAATGAGGTTACGTCATATTTGACCATTCATTCTTTTGGAGCAAAAAAATGGTAATTCAATAATTCCAAATTAAATAACATTTTTTAAAAACCGGTTTCCGCATTTTCTAATTTTCAAAACTGATGGAATTTTTAAATAAATCTAATACTTTAATAACAAATTAATTCACCTTTTTATAATTAATATAATATATTTTTCATAATATATAATTGATATTTTTGATATCTTACTAGGCCACTGTCATCAATTTAGGTTGATGAAATTGGATGGATACATAATTTATTTATTTCTTGGTAATATTTGTGTCATTGGTCAATTTATCATTATTGATAACATTCTTGTATATTAAGAAAAAGTAAAAGGATTTAGAAATTAAAAAATTTATGCTACAAAATAAGGTGCCTAATTTCTATAATTAGGTATTTTTTTGTTTCTAAATTCTAATTCCTTTTAATTGGCTTATTTTAAAAAGTGAAATATATCATGTATGAGAGAAAAGAAATTTGGATAGACTATTTGACAATGATGCGTATTTAATAAACAACATTTTCTTGCTCCAGTGAAATGAATTGCACGATGATGTCATTAACAAATTAGAATAATTTAGATATAGCTCTTGAGGAGCAATAGATAAGCGATGGTATATCCCTACATATGTGCATATATTTACTAATGCGTAATTTGTAAACGATAACAGTTGCTTGACCGAGCATAACGAATGTACAAAGTGCATTGTGCATACCATAATCAGTTCAAATTGTTATTATTCGTGCTTTTACTTCTGTTATAATATGATGATTATTATTATTATAACTATTATTATATAATTAAATATCGATTTTAATGTCATCACTTTAATGCAAAAAAAGTAGGCTTTTTATTCTGAGGGCATTGTTGCTACGAATTTACATTTGGATTATTTGATAGAAATTGGTCTTGTAGATAGAAGTCATGTTTTTTTATTTGCATCAAAGTGATTACGTTATCATCGATACATGATCACTGAGTTATAGATATTGATTATCAATATCAGCTTGAAACAAGCTCGGCTGCGTCTGCTGTTTTATTTCTTCTGCCTACTCTAATTACAGGATGGGTCGAAAATTGTGATACAACCGTTAGAGCAATTCTTCATCGACGTACGTCATTTGTAAATGAAAAGATCAAATTTATTGTAAATTTGTAAAATATAAATCCATCTAAACAATTAGTTTTCATGCAATTCAAGATCCTGAGTTGCAAGAACCTGATATTGGACTTATTAGGACAAAGAATTAATGAAACGTAAATCTGGAAGTGTAATATTTTAAGTATCAATATTTTTACATGTCGCACAGAATAGTTTTAATGCAATCGAGAATAATTATACATCATTGTCTGCCGCTATATTGAAACGAGAATTTTTGGACTATCCTGTATTTTGTAATGTTTTATTAGCTTTTATCGATATAACGATAGCTTGCGGAGAGATCCGATCGTTCGGATTATCAGTTTTACTTAAAATAGGAAGAGATTTAATGAAGAGATTTTTGATGTGGCTTCCAATTCTTCCATCCTTCTGTACTTAGCGAGTGTATCAATATTTCTTATACTGATGTTTCTTATTGTGCGCGAAGCATTATTGTATGTCACAACATTCTCCTTATGTAATGCCCATCGAAACGACTCCGTATAACTATTGTGCATCTACTCTGGAACAAATCTGTTCACAATCCAAGGATCCGAAAATCCATAGTTCTAACAAGTATATTCGAAAACGGAATTCGAAAAGTTATGATGTTCATACAGGATTCATTCATTTTGAAGAGGACATTTGTTATGTTAGGATCGCAATTAAACTAATAAAACTAAAAATTCGAGATTACATTCGAGATTCTTTTGAATACAAAAATCCACGAACCCGTTCGTATCTGTGCAATCATCTAGCAACGTGTGATAATTAAGAAATTTATTATAAGTATAGTGATCTATGATTTAGGGTTCATGGATATATAAATAACAAGAAATTCGAGGAAAAAAAGGAGAAAAAAGGCAGAAAAAATTAATTATAGGAAATGAAATATAATCAGAGATATGAAAATCTAAAACAATCAAATACGATCAAAATTTTCTGATGAAATACACAAAGAAGAATCTAGGGATTTAAGGATCCAAGGATGCATTTTAGCTATATTATAGCATTATTATTACGTTATTGCGTACGAAACAAAATTCATTTTTATTTATACTGATATAATCTCAAAAAGTTTAAACGAAATTAATATGTAAGTAGAAAGAGAACTATGTGAAATGGCTTGGATGGGACTCTCAAAACATACAATTTAACTGCTCGTTTTATTTATTTACTAACAAACAGTATATGCTAAAAGCTTTTGGTACTTGTAAATTTCATAATTTAGTTACATTATATCAATAAATTGAATTTAAATTATCAATTCGACTTCGTAAACTCACAAGTATCTGAAATAATTTATGCTTGTAAATTATTTCCCTAAGTTGCTTTCTAGACTACTTTAAACAATCCTTTTCTTTAAGTTTTTTAAAAGTTTTGGAATTTAATGCGAACATTGAAGATGTTCTGAGAATACAAAAATAAGTCATAAACAAAAATACATGTTAAGTTTATAAAAGCCAGAATATTTAAAGACCTAGGATTTTAACAATATTAGAAATTGGAAATTAATATTTGGGTATAAAATGTGCTTCTAATATTTTATGTGCAGAAAACTGCAAGTTTAATACAAGTCCTTTAAATAAATCCAAAAGTCATGGAACATAAAAAATTTGACAAATCTCTGAAAAAGAGAGAAGAAGAGAGCGTCTAATCTCTCTGGTGATCAAATACTGTAGATTAAAAAAATGTAACATTTCATACGCAAACACGTAATATGCCAACATAGTTGATGAAGAAACGGGAGTGAGAAAGCGTTGCCAATAATATTCTCCCTTTCGAAATCGCAATCAAGATTTCGAGCCGCCTTGCTGCGCATAATAAAGCGACAAACGTGTAAAAATATATATATACATATATACATACATACATATTATATATATATATATGTATGTATGTATGTATGTATGTATATAAATATAAATATAAATATAAATATAAAAACATACATTCAAGAAACGACAGAAGGCAGAGAATTCGCGCGTGCATGGTGTGTGTATCTAGTGCGTATGTGTATATGTGCGTGTGTGTGTATGTACAGAGAAAAGAAAAAATAGTGTTCGAGGCTTTCGCCGAGCGACGGCCGCTACGTACGCTATTCCAGATGAGACTTTTTTATATGTAGAGCTGAAAAATTTCTTAACAAAAGAAAAATGAAATAAAAAAGCGATAAAAGCAAGTGCGCGGCTTTTGCGCGATAGAAAATTAAGAATAATTGTATTATTCTTATCATCGCGCGAATTATATAAAGATTTTCTTTGTGATTTATTATTAATCCGTTGAAGACCCGCATTACCTTTTATCTCACTAAAGTAGCATGGTATGGTCTTATTCACACCACGTTTAGTACTAAAATGTGACTGTTCGATTATATTTGGGCGAATAGAATCTTATATGATTACATCAAAGTGGAATAAATCTAAAAATCCAAACAGTTACAATGTAGACATCGAATTACATAATAATTTATATTAAACAATTGATATAGATAATTATAATTTGTAAATCATGATATAATCAGAAAATTTCTAAACTAGGATACATTCAATTAGCCACTTTCAGTACTAAGCAAGATGTGAATCAGCACTATTCGCAATGAATATGAAGATGAATATGCACTGATGAATTTGCTTGCAAAGTTGCTATTTGCACCATATATGTTTAGCGCTAAATGTAATTGATCGTCGATTGCATCAAACACGAGATGATTAAGGCGATACGAAAATGTAGGTTTACTTATTAAAAATGTATACAATTACGAAAGAATATTCAAAATAACAACAAAATTTTGTGAATTGACCTCATGGGTCTTTATCACTATTGGTTAATCTTTACAGTAAAAAAATATAAAAAATTAATTGCAAAAAATTTGTATATATTAATTAATCTTACATTGATTAACATAATGAATGACAAATATAGGGTGATACATTTAATATTATTGAAATATTTTTCTTATACATTTTCAGAGAAAGAAAAAGAAAAAAAGAGAAAAAATTAATGTTACTGCAAAAATAATTTTAAAGAAAATTTGTATAATCTCATCATCGACGAATGTCTGAAAATAATGCAATTCGTTCCTGAAAAACTTTCTAAAAAGTATTACAGGGGTATTAATAAAATGTTAGGCTTTTATATATATATATATATATATATATATATATATATAATTTAATGTTAAGTTTTCTCTCTCTCTCTCTCTCACTCTCTTCTGCTTATTTTTTTCTTTTATTTAAGTTTTAATTTTATTTTGAACTACATTTTATGATTACGTGCTCTTATAAGAGCATAGGTCATCACGGAAATTCTGTAGATTCGCTTGCTTTTGACGTCACCGAACTATATATATAGTGCAATCGATTATCACTGTTTTAAAGTTCAGGATCAATCGACCGCATTTAGCGCTAAACGCGTTAAAATACTAATCGTGCTTTTAAGATATTAACACTAGTCACGCATATGTTAAATTTACATACAATGAAAATTCCTCGAAAAAAATGCCAAGACAAAAGATAAACTCTTATTGGAGATAAACCATGCTATTTTAATGGGCGAGGATTGCAAAAGAGATAAATAATACTAAATTTAAATGCTATTTTTTTTATTGCGTATTATTGATATTCTAGGAATTAACAGAGATACATTAAATATACGATTATCGGATATATCTGCATTCTTCAATAGATAATTGGCGTAAAATAAATTGCTAATTATAAATAAATAATACACTTGGCATAAAAAATTAAAGATAGTGAAGAAAGAACAAAACACGTGCGGAAAAAAATAGTTATTTTATATTTTTCAAGATCTTAGAAGGGTTAAAGATTCTAAGACGAGTGAAAGAGTAGAAAAGGAGAAGCACGCATCTGAAAATAAAGTTAAAGTAATACCTTTGTAAATAAAACTTCATTACTTCCATTAATGCCGACTTATCCTTTTTGTACATTATTTTCTGTTGTTTTGCAAATTTTACCATTTATCTTGTTATCAATCTTTTTAAAAAATTTTCAATAATTTTAATTCAGTTAAAAGAAAAATATATATTAAAATATTAAGAGCAAACTAGGAATATATATGTAAGATTTATTTTTCCTTAGCTCGAGTTCTTGTGATTCTTTTCTTTTGCTTTTTTTCTACCTTCAAAGCACAAATTTTTATGATTATTTTATGTATATGGAATACAAAATATGCAGATGAGAGAGAAGAATGTGCTTCATTGCATAAGAAGACACTTTTATAAAAATATTTATGAAATAGTCATGTAGAACTATTGAGAAAAATCAAACATTTATAGATCCTTTACTATTAATTAAAAGTTCTGTTATATTTTTCAAAGAAAACGGGCAAATTAGAATCTTGACGTTTCCCATATTGGACACATTATCCAAGATATAAGCGTTCTACATTCTAAGCATTCTAATAAGGATCTAAAAAAATACAATCTATAGCTGTATCCGTTGAATTCACTCAACGATTATAGAAAAAGGTCAATGCACATATTGGAGCATAGATATAAATGGGTCAAGATTAATACAACCTTTTGACCCTAATGACTATCACCAAAATCACTATAATCAGTCACTGAAGAAGATCCGAAATAAAATCGAAACATCTGTATGATTTACAAATATTATATGCATTCATACTTAATAATTATGCACGATTAATTGCGTCAAGGTTCCAACTTGCCCATTTAACTTGGAAAATTTATAGATCCTATGTATAATGGTACAGTTTTTAAATTATTGAACAAGATATGTTTATATATTAATTTTATTGCGCTAGTAAAAAACTGGAAATGTATGTAAAATTGAGTTAGATTTTATTTTTTATTGTACATAAAATTCTTTAACAATAATATTTCAATTAGTACAGAAATAATGATTTAATGGTACTAATATAATTAATATTTTCTCTACCTTCTTAATTCGGAAGTATAAAACAGTTCTTTCCTTTATAGATAACATTGATATTAGCGTCTTCTTAATTTTTATTATATTTAGATGTATTTGTATGAGACAAATAGATTTGAAATAAATAACAAACCTATTTTCATAATAATTTTCTATAAAATCTGATTAAATTTAAATATGTAATTGTTATGTAATTTATACAATAAAAAGCGTTAACAATTTGATATTAGAACCTGTGGATATTTAGCTGAACAACGGTAATAATCTAGAGTACATTTGCATATGTAGCATATCTGTAAAAAATAATAAATTGACACTATATCGATATTAAGCAGCGATCGTACGTGTAAAAATCATTAGTTTATTCAAAGGTGTTCGATATTAACACAATGTTGGGCAAAGTTAATCGACACAAGCAAATTTTGAAGATTTTTTTAGAATTACGTTAAAACTTTTGTCACGGCTAGTTAAATGACTAGAATATTATGCGAATCTGTTTCGTCAGAACTTTGAATTTTGAAAATATAAAATAGTCTCAAAAAATCAAATAAAATACATTCTATGGATGATTTAATTGTCTTTTTACACGTACGATCAGTTTTTTAATTGATATAGTATCAATCTTGTTATCTTTTACAAATACTGTGTATAACATAGTGTAATCAAAATTAATTGCTCTTATTTGTCAAAAGACACGCGTTAAAATATAAATTAGCATTGCGGCTCATGTGTAAACGGTCTTTTAGCAGTACCACAAGTTTTTGGATACTATATTTCTGGATATTACGTCCATACAAAGAAAAGCATTTTAAACTACAGAGCTTCAACGATTTCTCAGTTATATGTTATATCAAAAATAGTCACAATTGCGTCAAACGCTTGAAAGCTAGAAGAAATGGAGTAGCTTTGGTACATTCTACATAGATTATAATATAATAAACAAATATCTTTCTACATCGATGTTAAGACAGATAAGGCATCATAATAAGGCTGATGATTATTTGAACGATCATATTTAAGATTCGATAGAAGATTCATACGAAAGATTCTGCATTTATGCTGGTGGAATCCTCTTGGGATTTAAATCGTACATACGTCGCATTCGTTTTTTCAACTCTTGTGGAAATTTATCGTAGCACTTCTTGCACGCAGGTTTTAGATCGAACTCGAAGAACTTTGTCTTCTGATTCATCTTCTGGTCGCAGAACGCACACGCAAAATGATGTACACACCATGCCTTGTTCAATGCCGTAAATACTAGACAGAAAGAAATATCAGATTATATTAAAAATTTTAAATAAACGACAAAATAATTCTTGCAATTTTTCGCTCTTAACTTTCGATAATCTCAAGTTTATAACCAAAAATGATTAGAAATCTTTAATTTAAAGCGCAAAAAAAAACAAATTAAAACTCTAGGAAGACGAAATATTAAATGTGCGAGTTTTGTAAAACAAACTGAGTTTTAGCAAATCAAATTTTTAATTCATATTACACAAGATTAAGTAATTTCGGTATTATCTTGCACATACCATCCCCAGAAATAACTTGATTGCAGACGAAACAGAGATTTCCAAACAACTGGTGATAATGAATTTCGCAATAAGCGAGACCTTTTTTCTCATAATGGCGATGACCTAGGAAAGGTTTCTCGCATTTTGCACACACGAAATGTTCCACGTGCCAGTGCTTGCCGAGCGCTGTTACTACGCGCTCTTCAATGGGACGTCGACAAGCACCGCAAATTGGGATTCCCATTTTATCGTGACACCGCAAGCAGTACAATTCATTCTATATACATGGAACATAAAGTTAATCGTTGATATCCACTTTTGTAGACATTCATTGTTGTAAAAATATTTTTATACTGTGTATGCTCATCGATTTAAGAATAGAAGATGAATAACTGTAAGATATAAATTTCGTGAATCCGTTTAAAATTTAATTTTGTATCAAAATTTCAGGTTTCTCTTAAAAACAATTATTATAAACGATTAAAAATCGGTATCAGTATCGGATTATTTCTCTTCTTGATAAAGTGGAGCGAAACGTCGGAATCCAAAGTGACAAAAACCGTGGCTCCAACCAGGAAGTCAAATGAAGTAGTAGTATCAACAGCGCAAAAGTCCTAAGTTTTATACTATATATAAATAATTTATATAGTCTTACCATTTCATTAGCAGCGTAACCAGGTCGAGAACGAACTTCCCTGGCTTCAGAATTAAGTTCGACTCCGCAAGCCGTACAATTAAAGTGATACGGATGATAAAGCTCACCGCGGAATCGTAAAGGTTTGTCATCAATCACTCCACTGAAAGTTATAGAAGTCATTTATAAAAGTGCAATATTTTTCTATTTTTTCACAATTCCTAATTTGAAATTCTTATTCTCCATAAACGCTAGAAAAGTTTTCAAATATTTTTTCTGTTTATTAGAAAGCTAAATAATAAGAGAAATAAATTTTTTGTAAACAATTTTAAAGAATTATATAATATTATAAATATTAAATTATTATTAAGCACTATATATAGGATAATATATTTTTAATTTTTAACGTACTGGCATTGATGACATATGTACTTTCCGAGCACGCCAGCCTTTACTCTAGCATTGCATGCGTGACACAGTGCCCTGCCTTGGCATTTGATGAAGCCTGCATCCGCCAATTCACCGCTACATTCCTCACAACGGAAGCATTGTGGATGCCAGTTGGAGTTCATTGCTTTAATTACACGCCCAATAACAAATTCACCTAGTACAGAAACGAAAACTTGAGTTTAAAAAAAAACAGATAAAATTAAACCAAAACCTTGTTCAAATTTTAAGCACAAATGCAAATTGAATTTTGAATATACATATGTATGTATGTATTACACTTTTAATTATGTATCTAATAATGTTTTAAAAATATTATTTGTAATATTACATAAATTATTTTTCAATAATATGACATTTTGATAATGTATCCTGTATTTTCTAAAATACAATAAAAATTTTTATATTTCTACGATTAATATCTAAATTAGGTTTACTTAAATAGATCTGAGAATAATTTACCACACTTGCCGCAACATGGTGCGAACAAAACATGAAAGTCATGTTCGCAATACTTGTATCCCTCAAACTCATAGAAGATTCCATCTGGAAACGGTCGGAAGCATTGTGCACATCTGTCAAAATAAAATTGGTGCAAAACTATAATTATATCACTATAATTATGGTGGTAGTACTTCATAAGATAAGTAACGTAATCAAAGAGGCGCATCCCTATTTTATGAGAAACAGCAAAAACAAGTTTATATATACTTACACAAAACATTGTGGATGCCATAGTTCCCCATTGGAGTTAACAATTTTTTCATGAGCAGCAAAACCTTCTCTGCAGCGAGAGCAGAACATATGATCCAACGACATTCCTGTAACCCTATACAAATATAAAATCAATATATAAACCTCAAATGTCAATTAAATTCTGTTAAGCAGTTAAGCAGCAATTAAACAAGCAGACTGAATTCGGATGTACCATAGTATTAAGTCCATGGATTCAATTATTTAGTTAGTAGAAATAAGTATATTATCACATATACAGTCACATGTTATCTCTTTGTGTTACCAGAAAAATAAAAATCAGGAAGGGACAAGATACTCTATTATGTTTATATATACAGTTGTTACATATTATATGCACTTATGTGAGAAATTAATTTCCTGTGAGAAGATAGTGCTTACCCTGGCATATTTTAACGGAAGAGGACGATTACGTTTTTTGAGGCTGACAAATACTCCTAGCTATTTTTTCTTTTTACTTGTCTGCGTTCGATCTGCTTTACGATGATTTCTATTATTGAAACATTATTAAAGCTGTTACAGGGGGACGCGTCGAGATAACAATAACAATTACAGATAATAGAGAATAAAATAAATTAATTAATATAGCATACCTGTAATAGTAAATTAGCAAGTAAGATTAATTAATATAATGATAACACTACAATTTTCTTATTATAGAATTGTATTAATCATTTAATAATCTAATTCTAATTTCTGATTCTTCCGAAGATATTGTTTCTATCTTTTTAATACATACACTTGTTTATGAATTATATACTATTTTTCACAAATGCATTTTGTGGATAACATGTCTTATTTAACGTACTAAATATTTATTCCATTTAATATCGGACTGAAGTTGATCTCAACGTCACTCACGAACAACACTCATTTAATAAAGATATTTAATTAAGTAAATTGTAATATATTTGAGGGAGTACCTCTGCGACTGTGTCACCCAGCTGACACATTTATATTCTCATCAGATCGTAAACCGAGACAACCAATCCGATCTCAGCGAACGTAACATAGCCTTTTATGAAAATGAATGTGGGGCTCCATAAACCTTGCGGTTCGCCCTACGCCACACCCTTATGGGAGCAAACGCGAATAATGACGTGATGTCAGCTTGCAAATTTGGAATCATTAAGGCAATTTCTCAACAATGCCTGAGGTAAAGGCTGCGGTCCAGTTGCCGTTTCAAATACTTCAGAACAGTTCCTATCCTTTTTTTCTTTCAAATAAAAAGAAGGAACACAAGTGTTTTAAATCATTTGGAGCATCAATTGAATGGATTGCAATCCACAGCTCTATAAAACGTTTAAAGATTCATCTATTTATGTCTATTTATTCAAGCACAATCATCCAATTCAATCACTGATAGAATGTCGATACCTTTGAGCTTTGTGAACAGAATTCAGGCTTTTATTTGTTATTTAAATCAATGGCTGATTCTCAGTTGATTTGTACTACTACTTTAATTTCTAGAGACTAGAGATTCCTAATAAAGTTTGATGGAATTTTTAGAAGAAATACAGTATTATTTATATAATTATTTATTTCACAACTATTCATTTTCATTTTATAATATCTATATCGTTCTCTTTTGCGCAGCTTGTTCATCGAACAGATGATAGTTCCTTCGGATTAATATCGCTCTAATACCACCTGGCTCATACACACTTTAAAAGTGTGAAGAGTTCAAAATGTATCGATAGTTTCATCGACTTAAACTCGCCTTTTTTTCAAGAGAGGATCCGTCAGCTGCCCGATAGATAGAGAAAAGATTATTAGAAAATGATGGCGAATATTTCGAAGGATTTTACATGTTTATTCTTTTTAAATAAAAGCTCAATTCCTTCAGAAAAAGCATCGAATTAATTTTCGCACTTAATAGAAATATATATATATATATATATATATATATATATATATATTATCGCGTGCGTGTGTCATAAGTATACATTTTTATTTCTAACATACGTGAAGTGAACATACGAGATCAAAAAATTGCTTCGACAGATATTTAAAAATATTAAAACGTGATATTATCTTCGAAGTTCTTAATACCATAAGGAAAAATAAAATATAAAAAAATAACTTCCATTTTGAAATTTATATATATATGTTTACGAAAAAAATTGGCATATATTTTTCATATAAATAATCGAGAAGCTTGTGATAATCTAAGACTTAGAATTCTAAGAACTAGAGGTTAACAAAATATCGAAATTAAAAAAGAATTTCTCTCCGTTTTAATCTTGGTATGTCCTTATATTATTGCGCGAAATTTCTATTCAGAAATAAATATAAAAATGATGAATTTTATATCCTTATACATATAACATTTATCTGTATATCTTAAGGTATACATATTTATTAATCTATGTTGAATATATAATGCCTTAGCAGCACATTTACATTATAGATACGCTTAATTTATACACCAAATTCAATTAAATTATATTCTATAAAACGTTACGATCCAAGAGCTTTCCGAGTGGACAAAACTAAGGTTCCAAGTTTTCGATAAACAAATTTCCAAATTATGTTTAAATCAATCCTCCCGCTATAGTATTACTTTATATTCCTCGTGAATACTTGATATAAATCATTAGAATTACGTGGTTATTGTGCTTCTCTCTAAACTAAACGCGTTGCCTATTATAACACATAATCCAATTCGTATCTTATGTATTGATTTTTCGGATCGTTCATGATCCGCGGATAACCGGCGACGAGAGCATCCTGTCCGCCTATGTAAAGAGAGTTGTAGATCTTCCAATAGACGTCGCGGACCTTTCTGGCTGGATGAAATAGACCCTGTAAAAAAAAAGTAAATAAATAACATACACCTTGTTTTAATATTCATCAAAAACGAGAAATTTCTCGCATACGCTCAGGCAACTGAAGTGATTACGTACTTGAAGCGTGTACTGCAATATCTTGATTGGACCAAGCGCAACGCGTAATCCATCCACGGCGTCCATGAACGCTTGAACCAGGTGCGGTGAGGTTTCGAAAACATTTGGCCACACGTGATTCAATAAGTGTATTAACGCGTCTTCGCATCCAAATCCGTAAACGCCCAATGCCATATGCTTGATGGCGGCACAGGCAGTCTGCCTATGTACTAAATCCCTGTATAAACCATAAGAAAAATCGATAAAAATGATATATAATTATGTTTTGCAATTTAAATAATTATAAGTTTATAAATTAAATTAAATTATAAATTAAATAAATACTCTAAACTCGTCGCTTTATGATACAAAAATACAGCGTAACGAAAATAAAAATTAATATTCGTAATTTGGATTTTCTCTTACCTGTCCATGAGTGCGTCTTCTAGCAACGGACTGACGGCATAGATATAATCCTTGCCCATTTCGCCTATATACTCGAACAGAAACGACAAGGATTTCAATACTCCGTTCTGAACGTTCAGTTCAGGTACCCTATACTCGTTCATCAACGCGGGTAACACCGTAAAGGGGCTGCAAGTTTCAGCGACGATGGCGATAGCAACTGTGGTACACACGCGATTCTGACGTTCCTGAACCTTCAGATTATTCAGAAGTGTCGCCAGTACGTCGTGCGGCCTGCGAAAAACGAAATGTAAGTGTACGTCCTTGTGTATATAAAGTACAATAGTCGAGCTGTTAATCCAACTTACCCGATAGCTTTCGCGATATAACCGAAAGTGTTTACTGTCGCTCTTCTAATAGCCTTTTTATGCGCCTTCAGCAACTCCAACAATTCGAAACATATTCTCATCCATTCGCGAGCGGATACGTACTCGGGACCTCGGTCTGCGATTCTGCCCACCAGGTCGATGCAATTTTCTTGTACCTGTGAAATTAATCGTAATTAAACGTTAAATAAAATTAAGAAACTCAATCGTTTATAAAGTTACTCAAAAGATAGTGCGCCAAAAATATAGAATACACGCAGAAGTTTTACCTTTTCGTGTCTGTTCTTCAAAATAGGTGTGAGCCTTGGTAGCAAATCCTTGATGGGTGGCGTCATCTTCGTCATTCCTATAACGTTAACGATGGCCTTCAATGCTCCGAGAATACTGCCTAGCACCTCCGGATATTCCTCGCCTAGATATTCGTACAGAACGACTCCCAAGTGTCCCATCAATTTTTCCTGAAAATATTAATTATATTATGTTATTGTAAACTTCACGAAGAGATGTACGATTGTAAAATTGAGAAGAATATCGCCGCGCAACTGCATAAAACTCTCTTACCTCCTGACAAGTCTTCATGACGACTGCTATGCGCGAGATGAGATCCGCAGCCTGCTGTCTGACCTTTGCGGACTTGTTATTCAATCTCCACAATATCGTACCACATATTTGAGGAAGGTATGCCTTCACCCTTTTCCCCAACGTGTTCACGATCGTGCCAAAACCGTTCAACATCACGACGTCCTACGAATAAATCAAATTTTAATTTTTTTTTTCCTCGTGATAACGATCAATGATCTCTCTGCTTTTGTACGAGTTAAAAATTAATGACTCGTTAATTTTTATTCAACAAACCTCGGTCGTCTGCTCCTGAAAAGCGTATAAAATTCCGTCAATGAGCTGCTCCTCCAGACGTGAGTCGACATCCGCCGCTCCTAGATTGCCCATTATCTTCTCGATAGTTTCCATAACCATTTTCCTGTACTGCTCATTCTCGTCCTTCAGATCGTCCACTACTCTATTGATAATCTCCGACGCGCCCACTTTGTTAGCTATCTCTACCGTCGTGTCCACCAGCTGCAATTTAATAGTCATCATGAATGTGTAAGCAAATATTTCTTATTTATTATCAATGCGTGTTTTTAGTCTCTGTCCATTACCTGTCTGTAATTTCTGCGATCCAATGCCATGCGGTGGTTCCAGAAGTGTTTGAAGAAATGCGGCAGGATCTCGTCCTTTATGTATTGAGCCTCCACACCATCGGTCGCGCAGCATTGCTTCACTACCTATTTTTTGTAAATAATAGAAAAATAATAATTATTAATGTATGAAATATTCAATCAAATATACGCCATAGATATAATTATGTAAAAGTCGTATACAACCTTACCTTCAACACAATTTTTTTCATTTCCTCATCGGGAGATTGGAATTCACGAATGAGAATCAGCATCACTTCCCTGGTGTAATAATTCGCGTACTCCGCGTCCATCAGAGGAATGAGGTAGCCAATGGCTTTTAGGAAAGCCGCCAAACCTTTTCCTCTATGCGTGCGGATACCCTTCCAAAGTGGCTTTAGCACCGAGTCGAAGCTCTCGATGCCGTATGGTGTTGCTGCCTCGGCCAGCGCCGCGATCGCTAACGCAGTAATCGTTCGTACTTTCTGCTGCTCGTCCACCAAGCCTGTAATATTTCGTGAAAAATAAAATTGAGAGAAACTTATGACAAGTTTAGATAGAAAGTTGTCAAGCTGACGCTGGCTAATAAACTTACCATGTTCTATAATTTCTACTAAGCTCTTCAAGTGCGGCAAGATAGCGCAGCCCATCAGGATTGCTATTTGCTGGACAATCTTGATACCGGTGTGCCGTGCTTGCCAGGATTTCTTACTGCGACAAACGGCTTTCAAGAACGGAAGCAGCGACGGTATTCCAAGAGCGGACGCAACAACGGCGAACGCCCTCGCGGTCGTGTTGCGCACGTATTCATCGATGTTATCAATATCCGGTCTCATTGTGGAGATCATTGTCGCTAATCCTGCGGCTTTTGCCAGATTCGATATTATTTCTCTACCTTCGACGCGAGCATAGTAGTCCTCGTCGATCAGTAAAGGCTCGATTACGACCAAAATCTGTAATTAATAATGAAGCATTAGCAATTAAATAAAAAATAGAGATAAAATAAAATAATAATACACAGAAATAATTACCTTGTGCACGTACGGTCGTACCAAGTCGTCTAATTTATACAGAATGCGATCGATGACTTTGACCAGCAAATGGCGTTCCTGGTCCTCGAGAGTAGGCGACATGAGAAGCGGGAGGATTTGATTAAAAAGCGGCCCGGCGCCGAATTCCCTTGCCTTGTCGGTGATTTGCCTCAAGGCGGCTTTGCGCATAGGCGGAGTCCCGTTTTTAATTTTCAGCAGGAGCTTCATGATCTTCCTCTCCTTTTGCTCCTCGGGGCTCAGCGTTTCCTCGTCCACATCGACCAACAGCTTGTCGAAGTACTGTGCGTCCTCCGGCTTCATGAACGGCAGATTGCCCTTCGGTTGATTGTCCACGTACTTGGCGCTCTTGTCCTCCGTTTGGATGAAGAACCCTTGAGGCGTGCCGGCAATGGGTGTGGGCGTCGCGGTGAGCTTCCTAGCAGGAGTGCGGATTGGTATGTATCCTGAGAACACATAATCGACACACACACACACACACATATATATATATATATATTACATGTAAAACATGTTGATATAATTAAATATTATTGCATCTCTCACCTGCTGGTGGCTGCAAGATCTTGTAGCCGGGTGGAAACAATGCGTCCAGCTCATCATCAGACAAGGGTCTATTTCGCTCATCTATCTCGCGCTCCCAACGATAAGCCTGCAACTGTTCAGGTGTCATGGACATCAAGTGGCCCGGAGTCGGAGTGGCCAAACCCATTGCTTTGGGTCCTGTTGGTGTGACAGCACTCGGAGTCAGTATCGTCGTTTGATGGGGCGTCGCGAGAGGTGTCGCCGGTGTCTGCGGCGTCATCGAGCCTGGCGTCTGATTCGACGGTGTCTCGTCCCATCGACTTCGCCGCTTGCTCGCCGAAGGTGTCGGTGTTTCCTGTATCAGATCACCAGCCACCCGGTCAGTCCTTGGAGTCTCCGCCCAGCCACTGTTATGACCGGGAGTTTCTGAAATGTTAATAATGTATTTATACCTTTACGATACTTGAAGTAATAAGGAAATGTACAATAATTAATATTACATATTCACATTAAATTTTACAGTCAACCAACACCTTATTTGCAAAGTAATAAATAAATAAATAAATAAATAAAAAGGCAACCTCGTTCAGTTTTTGGAGTTTCATCCCAACGATTCCTTCGACTCGACACAATTTTTTCGTGCGAAGGAGTCTCCCTGCCCGGAGTGACAGCCCCTGGTGTTGCGTGAGCTGGCGTGGCGTCCCACATTCTCGTGCTCACACCTGGAGTGGCTCCAGGGGTTTCTGCTCCTTTGCCATGGCCTGGAGTTTCGTCCCATCTAATGGCAGCTGGTGTCACCTGAAATAATTATAGAAAGAGATTAAATCTATGAATTCTCTGTGTGAACAATTTACATCATAGTGTTATATATCATGTCCAAAATTTCTAAAATACTTATGTGGATAGAGAATTTTGAATTTGCATCGAGAACATCGAGAGAGAATTATGTTGATATAAATAAAAAGATTAAATTAGATCTGATTATTATAATAAACATACATCTGCATTATCCCATGATGTTGGAGTTGCTGCAGTACCAGATACTTTTTTTGCTATTGGAGCATCATCCGTCTGATCCCAGCGTCCCCTCTTCTTCGGGGCTAGTTTAGGCTCGCCATTAGCTTTCAAGCTACCATCCTTAGCTTTCTCAGCTAATCGTTTCCTCAACTATATAAAAGAAGAAAAGTATAGCTTGATTAATCTTTTGATTAAAAAGCTATAAATATTTGCAAAACTGGAATATATATTATAATATTCAACATAAATTTTTTCCTATGCTTTTATACGTTTACTTCGTTATTATCATTATAAAATATTACAAAGTTAATATACCTCTATTTCCTCGCCTTTGAGCATCTGTTCTCGCATAATTTCAGTATACGTTCTGGAACCGACATCGGGAGTCTTGCCACCTGTAATAAGTTAAAATCCACACATCTGTTATATCTAATTACTTCATTACCTAACGATTATTTATAGATTTATAGGTGTTTGATTATTGAATTTCAAAAACTAAAATTTTAATGAATTTTACCAAACTCGATTTATATGTTTGTTCGATATTGGCATAAAAAAATCAGATTTTATTAAATTTAAATTAAATAAATCACGCATGAAATAATTGGAAAATAATGAAAATATTGAAGACAATTAAAACAAAACATTAGAAAAATAACGTTAGTTTTGAGACTATATATACCTTCCGCAAAAGGATCGACGCGTTCAGGAGAAATAATCATTCTTTGTCTTCTCTGTCTGTATTCATCTTCTCTATCGGCTATAGTTGGCCGTCGTCTGTCTGCAAATGGATCATAATCCTTCTCTTCCTGCCTATCAGCTAAGGTGGGTATTCGTCTATCCGCAAATGGATCGTAATCCTGGCAAAATAAAAGAACAAATTAAATAACAGGAAATAATTATTCTGCTAAAATTAATTTTCTTTTGTCATAATAAAAATAATAGATTGTAATAATCTTGTAACAGAATAATAAAAATATATAATGCTTTCGTTAACATTAGTCATAAAAATTCAAATCATACCTCAATTTCGTCATTTGCGGCAATTGAAGTAACATAGCCGTCGTATTTGTTGTTACTGCCATCATAAATATCTTGATCGTAGAAACCAGTTTTTCCTAAACCAACTTGTTCCTTTTCCGACGCAGTCGATAAAATTTCCTTTTTCTTTGATTGAATCTCTCTTATCTGTGCTTCGATATCTGCAACAAGCATTTATATCACATGTATAACTTAGAAACACGTAATAAAACATAAGTAAAGCTTTTCCTACAAATTTTTTAAGCAAACATACTACAATACTTTCATAATTGCAATGTAATTTTATACACATCTTTTTTCAAAAAATAAATGTTTTAGTATGCACGCATATACGAATATTTAAATATACAGACAACAGAATACAGACATACGTATCATATTCTATTATAATCAGTTTAAATCATTTGTTTACATGTCTATTATAAAAATATTAATTTTTTTAGATATTAACAATATCTTTATGTGTATCACAAACAGATATAATCATTGATTAAGAAAGTCTTATACGAAAATGTCAAAATATCTCAGGTAAAAACAACTTATCAAGGAGGAAAGCAATGTAACTAATAATCTAAGTATTCAAGTTTGCAACAATCGGGAACATTCTATGCAATTACACTGTTCAACATATGTAGCGTTCATATAATGAAAAAATTTGTAAGTTTTCACTTGAAAATGTTGCTTGTATCATGTCTAATCGTCGAAGATTTTCGCGAATACAACGAAAAGGTTAGGTTCCCTTATCAAAATTGAAAACGTATGTATTTCCACTAACAATTGTTCTTTATATAAATAAATACGTTTCTAATGTTGCAATGAAAAGAGAAGAAGAAAATGTAAAGAGAAATTACTTAAATAATACTGATTAATGTTAAGAAATACCTTCATGAGTTCTCGGAATG
This sequence comes from Ooceraea biroi, assembly GCF_003672135.1. Taxonomy (NCBI): domain Eukaryota; kingdom Metazoa; phylum Arthropoda; class Insecta; order Hymenoptera; family Formicidae; genus Ooceraea; species Ooceraea biroi. Next base: position 10,596,952 of record NC_039506.1, read on the forward strand.
GAATCCATCGTGAGAATTTACGATGATTACTAGCGCGATCACGCAATGTTGCCATTGGCGGCAACCAGGTTGGAAACATATCTGCAAAGATCTAAATTATGCATGAGAAATAGCATGACAGCCAATTATCTTGGATACATGTATAATATAATATATTTAATTTAAAGGGAAAACGGAAAATTATTTGATTACAATGTGTAAATAACGTCCTATTCCCTAGCATTACTTCTAGTGAATTTGTTGGTTATGCCATGCTGTTCATTCCATTTTGATGCTTCAAATAAGGCATAATATATTTGGTATGCAAATTAATTCGGTGCCTTTTTTTTGAAGAAATTGAGCCTTTATTATAAAATTATTATTATTATAAAATAGTACATATAAACATGTCAATCTCTGAAATATTCGCTATTATTTTCTAGTACTTTTCTCTATCCATCGGACAGCTGACACATTGACATAGGAATATATGGACGAAACCTATGCTACGAACTTAGGCAAGGAGGGTTATAGATTTCCGGTAAGGAGGAAACGTTTTACCGGCATTGTGTATAACCTACAATTGTATGTTTTACTTACAGATGAAAAGAAATTTTCGGATAATTATTTTCTTTCATACGTTATTGCCAATTTTTTCTTTTTGCATTAATGCGATTGCTACATTTCGACACAACACAATAACTCATCGTACATATATATATATATATATATATATATATATCACTAGCGGAACCGAACATACCCGAACAGCCGAAGTTACACGAAGTGCCAGTGCTCTCCCCTTACCGCTAATCTCAGCTTCCCCTCGTAAAAGGCTCCATCCATATATTCCTATGTCAATGAGCTGACACATCTCCTCTCGAAAAAAAGAAAGTAAATAAAGGTTCAATTTTTTCAAAAAAACTAAAAAACATCGAATTAATTTGTACACCTAATATTATATGTTGCTCTTGAATGTAGAAACGCTAATAATCTTGATAGAAAAATTCTAGTACAAAAACTCTGTAGAAGTATCTTTTTCTGGAAGTATATTTGCCCCGAATTGGTCATTCAACGGAAAATCTAACAGTCCAACTGTTGAGTCTGCTGAATAATAATTCTAGTACTTTTATAATCAAATCTTGAGTATACTTTTAAAAAATCATATAATTGCTATAATTGCTATTTAATTGGTTAACAAATATCTTAAGATCAAAATCAAAATGGAGACTATGGACACCGGTTTTAATTTTGAAAAGATGAAAATAACGGGATACAAAAGAAGCTTACCTGAGCTTACCGTAGTGGTCAGAATTTCAGAAATGTCAGATTCGTGGGCCCCGATGTGAGTATGTAGTAGGGATGATTTGTGACACACACAAGCACCCATTGGGTGCTTTCCAATTGCTTACGCATCTTAACACAAAAGCATTTTATTGGCTATATATTATCTTGTAAGATGTTTTAGACAATATATAGCCAATAAAATGCTTTTGTGTAAGATGTGTAAGCAATTGGAAAGCACCCATTGTGTCCATTATGCACACATGGATACGATGTGTAACTTGTATGCGTCACGAGTCATCCCTACCACATACCGAGTACGGTCCAAGTGACGCTTCGAAGCGCTTCTAGACACTTTCCATCCTTTTCCTTCTGTCAAATGAGAAGAAGATAGAAAGTGTCTAGAAGCGTTTCGAAGCATGACTTGGACCGTACCCACTATCGCAGGTTACAGGGGTGGAGTGGCACCTATGATCAAGGTTGAGCAAGAATGTGATCCATGCGTGGTCTCGTTTCGTTCTTTCTGAATTTTCTCGACGACTGTGGAAGATGCAAGACGTATCATCCAACCGAAACAGAAACTGTGCCTCGTGGCTAGCGATAATCGCAAGAGAAGATTGACGGTAAGGCGTGATCGCACACACTACAGTACGCGTCTCTTCATATTTTTATGCATCCTTGTTGTTTAATCCCGCTCCACGTGACTCTTTGTTTTGAAATATTAATTGGATGGAACCACGTGGGAAGCCTCGCATTTATGAGAAATAAATCTTTGTCACTTTGAGAGTATCGAGAATATCGAGGGCTTAAATTTTACTTTTTACTTGAATTAAATTTATTTATTTGAATATTACATTTTTACATAATATTCTTAATTTTATATTTTTATTGAATGTGGATAAAAAAACTCATGTTTTCCACGCACAGATGAGACTTCTGCTGTGGACAGTTTGCCTCATTGGCTTGCTGCTTCATGGGTGCTATACTTCATCCTTGGAACTGGAAGATAGATTTACAACTAATAGTAATTGTGAAACTACCACATGGAAAAGCATAGAGTTAACGCACAAGGAATCCAAGTATCTGTTGAATTATCCTATAGGAGAATTGTCGCCGGATGCTTCGCTGTGTCGCAGACCTGCAAAGTGCATTCCACTAGATAAAGATAGCTATTGCATGAGTGCGAAATTACCTTACTCAAGTACCACGTTAGATCTTATACCAGGAGGTGTAACTCAAGACGTTATCAAGGTAAAGGAGATTTTTATGCAAGTTAAAAACCTAGCATTATTTTTCTATTTATATATCTCGACTTTCAGGACAAATTGCACCAATTACAAACCTTGAAACATGTACCAAAGTGCTGGGCTGTCGTTCAACCATTTTTATGCTCGATATTTATGCCAAAATGCGTCAACGATACAGTCGCGCTGCCATCTCGAGAGATGTGCAAGATGATATCTGGGCCCTGCAGGCTGCTGCTCAATCATACCATCTGGCCAAGTTTCATAAGATGCGACAATGCGGAATTATTTCCGCAATCGTGCAAGAGCAACGTCAGAGAGTTGAAATTTAATACTTCTGGCGAATGTTTGAAGCCTCTTGTGCCTACTGACAATGCTCTTTCGATCTTTGACGGGGTGGAGGGCTGTGGAACGCAATGTTACGATCCGCTATACACGTTTGACGAGCATACTCAACTACATTCGTTCATCGTGTGGTGTGCGGGCATCTGCTGTGCCTTCAATTTTCTTGCCGTGGTAAGAAGTAGACAATAAAGATATGATTTCTCATTCAATCTTATTGTACGTCGACTACACGATCGATTGCATTTCAGGTAACGTTTCTGATAGATTGGAGGAACGCTTGTAAGTATCCAGCGCTCGTGATATTTTATATAAATGGTTGTTTCATGGTGTCTTGCATTGGCTGGCTAGCTCAGTTCGTTGCCAGCCGGGACGCAATTATATGTCGCAAAGATGGAACGTTAAGGACGAAGGAACCGGGGTACGTACAAATATGCTTCGTGTAGTAGCCTTGACTTTGTCTCGACCTGATTCAGGGTTTCTAAAATAAAATATCTATTTTCACAGCGGGCAAAATCTGTCTTGCGTTATCACCTTCGCTCTCGTGTATTACTTTTTGATGGCAGCGATGATATGGTTCGTCATATTGACGTACGCCTGGCACAGAAGCTGCCGAGCGCTTGGTAAGATAAAAGATCGGATAGACAAAAAGAGCGCCTCCTTCCATCTGATCGCTTGGTGCTTACCGCTCATCTTAACGGTCATGATCATGGGACTGGGCGAAATTGACGGTAACAGCGTGATGGGAATATGCTTCGTGGGTTACACTAATCACGTAGTGAGAGCTGCATTTGTGTTGGGACCAATTGTTTTGGGCGCACTCATTGGAGGATGCTTCTTGTGTAGAGGTACATATTATTTCTCATCGTACATTTTATTATTTTATTTTACCATTCATGAGATTAATATATAATAATAGTGACATTGGTATTAAATTCTGTATTTTATTATATTTTATTTTCTTTTATTTTACCATTCATGAGATTAATATATAATAATAGTAACATTTTGGTATTAAATTCGGTATTTTAAATGCATTCTGTAATAAGAGGAACTGTAAGTATTAATTTGTAATAACTATGATAACAAATATCAAGGAATTATTTTCGATCTATAATGGCGCACACATTTTAGGACTCTACATGCTTATTTGCTTCAAAATTAGCTGTCGAGAAATCATATCGAACAAATTGAGTTCAAAAATAAAACACATCTTGATCAGGATGGGGGTGTTCTCTTCACTGATTATTGCTGCAGTTGTTGTGACAGTTTATTGTCACGTTTGTGAGATGATATACTCTTGGCAATGGAAGCAGAGCTTTAGAGATTACATGATGTAAGTATCCCAATGATTTGCAACACAAGATATAAAACTCGTAAAATTAAATTTTGTACGAGCTTTAATTATCATTACAAAAATGTTCTTCAATATTTATAACTAATTTGTTATTTTAAGATGCAAGATAACGACGAAATATTCAGATATGTCGGAAAGTGAATGTAAAATGAGCGTAAGACCAAGCACGGGTAAATTGCAGTTACATTTGTTCGCGCTATTTTCCACTGGCATAATTATGTCCTCGTGGGTTTGGACTAGTTCGACGGTGGATGCATGGCTCAGATTTCTAAAAAGGTAAATTTCGACACTTGTATAGATACGTGTATAGATGCTACCTATTTCAAATTGCCGTTTTCATTATTAATTTTCATGATTCATGCTGAATAGCATGCTCTCCTTCCTTGTTTGCAGAGCCTTTACTCACGAGGTCGAGGATCCCGTAAGACTGAGCAAGCACAAGCTCATCGCACGTTTATTTGCGAATCGCAAAACGTTCAACAGGGCCGGGCGATTGTCTTTAAGTTTTCGTAACAGCCACGAGGATCCGGTTGGACTGGACTTCGATCTCAACTCCGAGGCTACGCGAGATATCAGTTCCACTTGGGCAGCCGCCCTGCCCAACTTGGTGACGCGAAGGTGCGCACTGGTCGGCGGTGTTACCGCATCCGTGTCCAGTAATAGAAGAAACTCGCTCGACTCCGAAATCAATAGCTACAAATGCGTATCCAGGGAATCCAGGCGAAACTCATTGGATTCGCAGATATCGGTGCAAATTTCACAGATGATGAAGACGGTGACGGTGGTCCCCTGTTGGCCCCGCATCCGCTACGGAAAGAACAGGCCAGAGTTTCTAAGATCAAACAAATGCGATTCACCGCCCAGGCGAGACAGCATTACCTCCCAAGACAGTCAATTAGTGACGCAACCGTCTGCGATCGAAGTGCATAATATGGGTAGGAGACCCGGAAACGCTGGGCTTGAAGAGCGAGATTTAGACTCGAGGAATAATAACGAGACTCAGAGTATGCTGATGCGCTTCCTACTGTCGCAGGGAGAACATAGCGGTAGCGTCGAAAATGCCGAGGCTATCGTCGAGGAGAATCAATATGTACCTGATAAGAACGTCGACGAGATGGACAAAATGGAGAAGGGGGACGAATCGGATGCTGACAGTGAGAACAGTCGTTTGGAAGAAAAAGTGAAGACACCGGATTTCGAGGAGGTGAATGAGTGTAGCAGGAATAAAAGCAATAAAGATAATAAGAATTATAGGGCTTATGTTCACGAGAATAACAGAAGAAATCGTAAGAGCAACCGTAGAAGCAAGTACACCCTGCAGCAGGATGCTGCGTCGCAGCATCTGCTTCAAGAAAATGACAATCTCAAAGCAAAGAGCGAAAAGGAGAAGGGAGCGTATAGGAGAACTCCTATAGCGATGCGTGATTCGAGCTCAAGTGTCTCCTCGTCTAGTCTAGAATTAAGTAGATTATTGCGGAATGACGAACAGCCTAAGGCCAGAGAGATAGCGACGCAAACCTCGCCGCTACCGCTCGACATGCTGGAAATGGAAGAGCTGAAACAGAGCATTGACGACATAATCAATAGTAGGAATTCCAAGGGAACACAAATATCGCCGCGGTTTAAAAGCAAACACATAACGTAAGACTGAGAATTCTTTCTAATGAAGTATTTGACTGTAGCGTGTGTGTGTGTATATATAGACGTTCAACGAAAATGATCATCGTATAAAATGAGCTCTTTTTCTCTCGAGGGGTGCACAGATGAAATATTCACATGTGCATCGATAGATATCAGGAAATGTTTATGTAGTGTGAAAATATATTACCTCTCTAAGTATTTATTGAAATTATTGTAAGGACAGGCATGACTTTTGCGACAGACTTTCTTTTTACCTAAAACTTATATTTCTTGAACAAGAATGAGAGATCTCATGATGCTTTTTATTGATGTTTTGTTGACTGTTAAATTATATAGGTAGAAGACAATAATGAAAGTTTATTCAATAATATCGAGAACATACTCAATAGATGGACGTAAGATGGATAATAACATCGAGATATTTTTCGAGATATTATTTTATTATTGCTGAAATAACAGTCAGTAGGATACTTTGACAACTCGCATCGAGTGTTAAATAATGTAATTTGTCTACGACACTATAGACTACGAAATCCTAAATATGCGCTTTGTAAGCGCTATTGTTTTACAACAATGGAAACCATTGTACTCCTAATGTTGTAAATATATTTTCGAACCTTTATAAGGTATATTATCGGATATATCGAATATTTAGTTTATACGATATATTTTTTTAATAAGTAATCGAATAAAATGTGTTTTATAATTCTAAGCGTTATATTATTCGCCCATGTTTTAAATTATTATATAACTAATCTGCGGACAAGCATATTTCATTAATAATAATAATAACTTAAATCACATTCATGAGATGTCGAATGACGTTCTGCATTTCATTGACAAATGGATATTACTCGTCGTTTACTTCTACAATAATCATATTTGATATAATTAGAAATAAATTTCTGTCTATCTCACGTATAGACATATATGTATATGCGAGACACATATAATAGATCCATTATAAATATATCTCACATGTGAGTCGTATCTTATTAAAAGTTTTATAAAAACAATTTGCTATTCGCAAATCTGACAAATTTATATAAAATATTTAATGCTTCTCTATCTCTAAGAAAGTATCGTACAACTGAAGGGACACTCCGAAGCAACACGCAATTATGATAATTTCTTTTATCATGTATCGCAGAATTATTCAGCGCATCATGTTTATGCATTTTATTACAAATTACGATATTAATTTATTAATTACAAAAAACACGAAGAAGTACTTTCGTGGTGATATACTACCAACATGTGGCACGCTCTATATATAATATGTATAAGTTTATAGCTGGCATTTCACGGAGTCAGGCTTAGCTGCGAGCAAACTATAATCCGCTATAAAAGAATATGTTAGATTAGGATCTAATCCTTTGACTGCTTTCGCGTGTATTTCACAAACATTCTTCGGGTCTCCGTGCTTCATCTCGAACTTGATACTGTCGAGCCAGACGGCCTTTTCACTCTTGCCGAAACACTCTTTCGCCATTTCGTAAGGTCGCCGCGCGTGCTTCACTGAGATCTCTGGTTGTACAGATTCGAGCATCGCCATTTTTTTATGGAACTCCAACGTAGTGTTGTGCAGGCAATTACCGTCGTATGCTTTGCGAGCTGCACGGATACCTGGAATAAAAATATAACAAAAATATAAATATTTAAAAAAATCGTAGTATTTAAATATTAAAATAAAAATATTTTTACTGAATGAATAATAAATAATTTAATAATAATAAAATAAAAATAACATTTTTTTATTTTAATAATATGACAAAATAAAGAAATTTAGAAAACTGATACTGATTTGTATTTACCCTTTGTTAAAACGAGCCATTCGAGCCACGTGGGCTTAATAGCTTTGACGATTTGATGCTTCTTCAAAGCGGAATCGAAAACCTTTTCGGCCTCGTCCGAGCTCTTTATCTGAGCGTGCAAGATGCGCATTCTCCACAAAGGCAATGATTTCTCACCCAATGTATTTGTTACCTAATTATTGTAAGAATTGATAAAATGTTACTATATTAGCACGATTAATGATAATGATAAGTATTAATAATTCAAGATTGGTCACCTTCGACAGTACGGAGTCCGCTGCTTCCTCTTTACCGGACTCCAACAAGTGATTGATGCGAGCGTGCCAAAGTTTAACGCTATCTGGTATAGTGTCGGTTGCTCCACACAGCACCTCATCCAATTTCTTTTGTGCGCTCTCGTCGCGGTCCTTGTCAGCGATTAGCTTACCAATCTGTAAGATACAAAAAGATAAAAAACTCACACGCACGAGGAAGGAAATGACGTATTCTGAAGGCCACCAGTATCCCTAGTCCGAAAAGTGTGTAAATAAAATATTAGTTAATTATCAGATATGTAAAAATGGTAGCCATAGCGAAGTATCTCGAAACACAAACCCAATGTAGATAATGCTTCTCCCCGAGCTTCTTTGCCTGATGGGCTTGCGCCAGAGCAGTCTTCAAGAGCTTCCTCTTGAAATTTGGCAGCGATCCCATGTCGCAATTGATTTCCAACAAGCAGTCTATATAAAGCGCCCACATCTCTTCGGTCTTGACTTTTTTCACGGCCGTTTGGTACACCTTGTTGCAGGATGTGATACGATCTCTCAACGAAGTCTGCCCAGAATTCTCCATCTCCATCGACGTGTCGGTGAGGCCTGGTTGGACCAAGCCTTGCAACTCGCGACGGGCCATCGTGTCCCACATTAAAGCTTCATGGGCGTACTCTCGAATCATATCGCTATACGCAATTGCGGATTGATTACACTTGGTATTGACCATCACGAGATAGCGCTTGTTTATAAAAAAAAATTATGACATTAATATGTACGTACCAGATAATTTTCTTTTGCAATTTTTCTGTGTCATCGTACTCTTTCGTGACGTTAAGTAACTCCATTATAAATTTAATGTCTTTAACGCATTCAAAAGCCTGTTGATATATGACGTATGCTCTTTTTAGTGACAATGGTAGCTCGTTATCGTCCACCGCCATCGATGCCGAATTATCCTCTCGGTTCTCGGCATTTTCAGTATTATTAGAGTTTACGGGTAGACGATCGTCTAGCTCCAGCCTGGAAAATATGAATACTTCAAGTAACAAGTAATATGATAACAGTTATGAAAATATATAAGCTTTCTGCCTACCTAAATGCATCGATATATAACAACTGAGAATCAGGATGAATGTGTAAGCCCCTGATGAGAAATTGCCGTGCATTTTGCTTGTTGTTGTTCTCCTCCAATTCCCAACACGCCGCTATGTGCCAGCATTTTGGTTTATTCCTGTGCACTTGCAACATTCTACTTAACATATGGCTGACATTGCTGTTGGAATGCTAAAAGACATTTAAGTTTTACGTAAGATCGGTACAACAGCTGGAAATTAGCAGTAGTGGTAGAATCTTGCAGTTTCGCTTACCACATGCTTGCAAAATTTCATGTAAGCGATCCAAAACCTAATGTCGTCTTGAAATTTGAATATTGCGTCCTTATATAAATTATTCATTTTATTAGCTATGGCGTAATCGATGTCCGACGTTTTTTGAGTGATGCCATATTTCTGAAAAAGAAATAGAAATTCATTTTCATAAAATTATTATTTATATAAAGCATGTAATTTCTCCTGTAATATATTAATAATTTTATAGATTAATAATTCATATAACATACAATAGCCTAAGCATAATGAAACATAGCTACTTACATCTCTCCGTTGTTTAATCAATTTTAGAAGATCCATTTCATATTGTATGTACCGAAGATAATCCTCTTTACGTTTTGTATGCCGCTGAATCTTATATTCATATTCCTTAAGCTTTTTAGCGATGCTCCTAAAGTGATTACCAATGTTTAATGATACAATCTATATGAAAGTATATATCAATACAGCTTAATTTATTGCAGCTTACCGAATTTCATTTTTATCAAAAAGTTTAATTCTTTCCATTTGTTCGAAGTCAGGAATCATATCCTCACATCGCTTCTCCACAAATTCTGCCATTGTTTATTCCTCTTTGAAAACTTTGTAAATATTTAAAAATATCGCGCGCGCGCGATAAAAATTGTAAATTTATAAATTTATACAAAACCACGTTGTAACACTGTACAAGCGATACGCAAGAGCACGCAAGAGCATGTGTTCTCTGCACATTAATAACTTTCAAAAAACATAACCTAACACTACGCACCACAAGCTTCCGTATAATCATACAATACACTAGACTGCGTACTTCTCGCACATTAAAGAATCCCTCCATTTTAAAATAAGTGAGATCTATGAATTCGATTGGTTAAGCCCGGATCTACAATAGGGTAGTAAGCCTCGAGCCGTAAGAAATTGACCAATCACAGTCGATCTTTCTCCTCATATTCCACTGTGTATGTGTGTGTGTTTTGCTGATTGGTCGTTCGATAAGCAGCAGTATGTACGCGGCATAGACATAATAAGAATAGACCGAGCGTGAAGCGCAAAACGTGAAGCACAGCTAGAAAAGGACGGAAAGTAGGTGGAGGATCTCTTTCTCTCTCTGTTCGCGTCTTCCCCACTCTCCGCTCTTACCCCCACTCTTCTTTCCTTAGAGAGAGAGAGAGAGAGAGCAATCCTTCGCCTGCTTTCTCTCTTTTTCTACCTGTGATTCACTGCCAAGTTGAGAACACGCTTGGTCTATTCTTACTATGTCTATGGTACGCGGTCTAGTGTATATAGGAGTTTGTGGGTGTGAGTTAGACACTTAACCTCTAATTTGTAAATTCAACTTTGAAAGTACACGTGAGCACGTATAATAGTTGGTAAACATAAGTGTTATTAAATGTTATCGTGAAAAACTTTATTCTGAAAATGTGCAATTTATTTTTAACGTGATCGTAATATGCATGTTATTTATAAATAATTATGAATATTAATCTATTGCTGAAGAACAAATTCATCTTTAGCTAGAGAGATACATATACGTTTTATTTTTCTGTTTAATTTTGGAGCAAATTTTTGGTATTTTACTTTATTATAGTGTTTTTTTGTTTAGAAAAATGACTAGATTTGCAAGAGCAAAAGGATCAAAGGCAGCAAATGAGAAATTGCCAAATGAATCTACACCATGGCATGTAATGAAACAGCAAATGGAAGAAAGCAAGAGCAAAACATCCTTGGAGAAGAAAACATCCGCAAAAGAGTTATTGAAAGACACACGTGATAGTAACGTTAATGAAAATAATAGTTGGGCGGCATTCGATGACAATAAACCTAACTTATCTAATAATACACAGAAACATAAAGACAAAAATTCGATATCAAATAAAATTCATAAAAATTCTGTGCAAAATTCTCAGAGTGACAAGTCTGATAATATAGTATCAAAAGATAATAAAATGAAAAATTTTGAGGAAATGGAAGGTACGGAAATTAAGGCAACAGATAGTAAGAAAAATAAATTTTCTAAGAAGAAGAAACAAAGTGCCAACAATTCGTCACCTAACGAGAAAAGAGTCACAAGCTCCACAGGATAATAATGAACATTCCAATTCTGGTGTGTTGAGCAAACGACAGAAGCGAAATCAGAAGAGAAAGTTGGAAACGATGAATAATGATGTTAAGAGATTAAAAACAGATACAAGTTCCCAGAGCAAAAAAACAAAAGAACAGAGGATAAAAGAAAAAGGAGAATACAAGCGGAGAAAACCAGACAACGGTGCCACAAAAGTCATAATAAATGGTATAGAAATCGAAGTTGTCAAGTATGATGGATTTCCTATCAAGAAGGAGGACGCAGATAGATTGGCAGAACTTAAACAGAAATTGGTGATGAAAGGTGAGTTCATATGATTATATATAAAATATTTTCTATGCGATAACAAAATTTCAATCTTCAATTTGTGTAGTATACTACACAAACTAATTTATTGTATTATATTTATTTATTTATTTATTATATTAAATTTATTTATCGTACACTACACGAACTAATTTACTTTAATTTTAGTTATTACTCATGCATGCATATTCTATTACAGGTATACCGAAATCTGAAATTGACACAGCAATAAAATTGGAGAGACGCAAAGCTGAGAAAGCATTGGCTCGCGTTAAGAAACTCGTCTGCTTCCACTGTCGCAAATCTGGGCACTACTTGTCCGATTGTCCCGAAGTCGGCAATGAAGAAATTGGTACAGGCATTTGCTTCAAATGTGGTTCAACGGAACACACCCATTTTGAGTGTAAAGTTAACAAGAATGACACCTATAGATATGCCAAGTGCTTCATTTGTCGCGAGCAGGGTCACATTGCCCTGCAATGCCCTGATAATCCGAAAGGAGTGTATCCTCATGGCGGTTGTTGCAAAGTTTGCGGAGCTGTAACACATTTAAAAAAAGACTGCCCTGACTTGATGAACAATAAAGAAGAAAACGTCATTAGAGTTGAAAAAATGGATAATACTGTAGAATCTTTACAAGAAGATAGAAAGGAGAAAAGTGAAACCAGTACGGCACCTAAGAAGATTATTAAGTTTTAGATGCATTGTAGTTTATAATGTACAAGCATTCGTAATTTTACTTGTATTTAATTTGTTTTTTTTATCAATAGGAAATAAATATACTTGACAAAAAATATTGCTTAAATTATTAACATGTTTCTCGAGAGTAATTTTACTACGTGAAGTAATCTGCAATTACTTTGTATAATAAAATCTGAAATATTTAAAATGATATATGGCGTAAACGATTCGTTCATATAAAACTTAATTCTTAATGAATTTACTCTTATACAATATAATAAACTCTTATGAATTTATAAAAAGTAAAAAACAAAAATATATATTAATCTTATTTATTTCTTAATATGCAATTACATTTACAGTTGCTCGAGTAATGCCGTAGTCTCATTCAAAATCATTAAAAATCCATCGGTATATTACGTTACTTATTTTATAACCCTTGAAATATTAAGACTTTAACATTTTGTAATCTGCAAGCGGATTTATTGTTATAGTAATATTTTTCAATCAAGCAAGTAAATCATGATATATTAATATTTGTTTTGTGAACATGCAATATTACGAAATACAAAATTTAGGAAAGCAAAGAATAGAATGAGGGAACTAAATAAAATAAACAATCATTTTCTTTGAATTGTTCGTAAAGCAGAGTTGAAGAAAGGATATTTACCACTAATGCAAAAACAAACTTATACATGATGTAACCAAAGATATAGTCTAATAAAAAATGCAATACACATGAATATCTGTATAAATTCCAGTTGCATTTTCATCGTAACACTTTAATCGCAGAAATACATACACATATAATACAGAGTACTCCAGGTATCGTACATTTTCTTTTTATCCAAATTAAGTGCCATTTATCTCAATTGATATTAAATAATCAATAATCTGAATTACAAGCCACTGAAAACGGAGAAATTTTAAGAGTATTTAATAATAAAATTATATATTCTTTATATGTAATATCAACACTACTAAAGAGAATTTGACTTACTAAAGCATTCAATATATATTTATAATTAAATAAGTTGTTTATTGTAGATAATATAAAGACTCTGCATAATGTACAATCACAGAAAAAAAGAGGTTAAATTATAATTGTTGTTGCATATATCTCAATTAATATATTTATAAATTTTTGAAACATTTACATAATTTGTACTATAATTAATTACGATGTATGCAACCCAGACTTGATACTAGATTCTTAAGTTCTAGTTCCTTCTTTTTTCTGTGATTAAAGTAATTATAAAAGAAAAACAGACGAATAAAAGTTTTGTTTCATATATTGTTATTTCAATTTTACTATCTAATATATATATATATATATATATATATATATATATATTTATTATTTTCTGTGGATAGTGAGTTATTCCTAAAAATACGAAATTCAACTGAAAGCAGTAAGATAAATTTACAAAATATTTTATCCTTCTTTGTTATGTTTCTATTGACATTAAAGTCGAAATATGATAAGTGCTAATAATGATTAAGCAATTGAACTACAAAGTGGGTATTATGCTATGCTCCTTTCCTAATATTTGACTTATTATGTTTGTAAAACATGTTTCCTAAGAGAACTAACAATTACCGGTTGAGTGCTCTATTCTTTTTTTTTTTATTTTTTTTCATTCAAAATTATGGAGAAACACTTAAAGTACACCCATTCTTAGAAACCAAAATCACTCATCACGTTACAATACACATGTTGTTATTACAATATTATTTCCTTCCCAATCTTGACGTCACAATGAAAGAGGCTGGTTCACCCATCTAAAATTTACGTTGTTCCTATAACATCTTATCATTAGAAGATTAATCCATCCAGAATTTTGATGAATTTCCCCTTAAAAGGCGCTTAAAGAATAATTTGACGAGTTTGAAGAATTCCAAAGTTTCACTTGGCGAAAATCGTTTGCGTCCTGCGTGATAACGTCTTTGGTAGCAACACTCATATTATTAATCTATCTTTCTTTTCTTTTACCATATTCCCGTAAACAATAATGACAAGCGAAGATTGCAATGAAAAACGGACGAATGTACCTGCTAGGTAGCCTCAGCTTTGTGAGCTGATTCAATGATTTCCTTTAAACAACGACCGAACTCCTCAATGATGAGACGCTGGGATGTTTCATCGTCGACCATGTTGCGTTCTGCTTCATCAGCTTGTGCCATTAAGCATTGGCATGTTATTTCTACTACTTTGTCCGTAAGGAAATTAAATGGTTGTCTATATAAAGTAAATAATATAGATATATAACGTGTGTATATATATATGGTATCATTATATTAATATAAACAATCGCATTTCCTTTTCCCCTAAAATTCCCCCTAAAAAATTTCCTTTAAAAGTTGAAGAAGGAAAGCTCTTCTCACATATACGAACCTAGTTCCAGTATTGGACGTGGCTGGAGGCCTAAAGGCCATTTCTGATAGTTGCAGCTGTGCTTTGTTTAAGCTCAGTTGAGGTGTTCTCATTTCGGCTGCTTCCGCTAGATCTTTCAAAGACTTCTTTTCCAATATCGGATCTTCGATATTGCGGCAGCCTATACATTTACAATTTTCAGAGCATGGAATTTTTGCCTACAAACAAGAAAAATTAAAATTTTTATGTCAGAAGCAGATTCATTGATTTATTGAGTGAGTAAAAAATAATATCTTATAAAAGTAATAAAAAACTAAAAAAAATTAACTACCTATGGTTTTAATATAGTTTTAATATGACAAACAATAAAATCATGCTTCATATTATCAGTTTTAGAAGAAATATGTTTATAAATTTAATTAAATTAGAGAATTAGTACGCGGCAATTCATATATAGTTTGTAAGATTACCTCGTAGCACTCGCAATAATTCTTCAGACAACCACTACGTTTGCAATTGCAACCCTTGTTGTGTCTCCTTATATCGTCACCGGTCTCACGGCCTTTCCCGATTTTAGGACGAAAAGCATTAGGATTACGTTCCAAACAAGATTTAATCGCGCGTTGCCTCTCTTCCTCATTCCCAAGATTATTTGAGCAATTGTTGCAATTACACATGTGACAGAATTCACCGTTGGCGAAACAGTCGCAGTAACTGTAAGAGAGAAATTGCTCAGATTTTATTGACGTATAAAGCAGGTTTTAACTAAAAAATATAAGTAAACAAGAATAAAAGCTACAATTTTAGATGTACTTGAGTACTCATTTTTAATATTTTTTATTTTTTTAATAACTAATTTTATAATATCTACTTTAATTAAGATTGCTCAACTTTTATCAATCTTTTTACGAAGAATGCTAAATGTATTCTTATATTTTATCAAACTTTTTTAGAAGAATGCTCTTTAAGCTTTAAACTGTCAATCACACTACGATGTGATAACAAAAGAAAGCGATAAAATCCAACGCCTACTATATAGAAGATGCCAAAGAACCAATTATACCAATTATAAAAAAATAACCAAGTGCTCAGTAAAAAGGTTTTTTAAAATTATTGGAACGGCAGAAGAAAATTTCCGTTTAGAGAACATTTTTTTTGCGTAAACTGTTTGATCTTTGACAAACTACTTACAGCTTAAGACACTGTGATTTGGTGCAATTGCATGGTTTTCTCGGCCTGATGCCATTTGCCTCGACATTGCTGTAAGTTCCTCTTTGAGAACCTTTTCCATCGATCACGCATAAAGTTGCCGTAGAACTTTGTGAACTCCCTAAAAGACCTGGTGTCCCTTGCTGCGACTTCAATTTTATGTCATCTGTTGACTGCTAACGATCGATAACAATATTCATATATAAAGAGCAATAAAACAAATATAAATTCTATTTCAATATTCTAGATTATTTACATTTAAAGTCGATAATCTAATAAAAATATAGAGAAATAAATAATTTCTTGAAATCTTATAACGCTTAAATTTTGTATTTTTTAATTTATTTAGTTCTATTAATTTATATAAATTTGTTAACACTATAGTTTTATAGACACAGAATTATTTTGGATAAATATTGTAACAATAAAAAATTATAAATCCTATAAGACTAATTCTTATATACAAATGTTACATAAAAATATGCAAGCTCAATAATAAAAACAGAATGAATTCAACCTGTTGCTGAATGTATTGTGCAGGCAGAACGACAATATTCCCAACATTCGAATTAGTCGACAGAACTGCCTGTCCAGATGCTAATTGGCTCAACGCTGATGCGGGAATTGCTACCGTGCTCTTCGATTGATTGCCAACAGCCGTTGCAGCAGTAGCCGCTGGTATGAGCAATCTTTGGCTACCGCTTGTCAACGTTGCTTTCGGCGCAACGGTCCTTAGAGACTGACTACTAGTATTTAGTGGTACAACCTACGAATAAAAATCAGAAAAAAAATACTATCACTTGCAATGTAAAATATTACCATTTATTATGCAAAATAAAGAGATCAACGAGAAAAATTGAGATATCCTTTTTTCTCAAATTTGAAGGCTATAAAAAAAAGAGGACCCGAAATTTCGAAATCCGTGTTTTTGAATAAATATATAATTTCTTGTTCAAAATTATTAAAAGATTAAATTAAATTAATAGATTAAATTTAGCTATTAAATTAAATTCAATCCCAATACCTTTACAATCTGTTGCTGATTTCCTACTTTTTGACTAATTCCTACGGTCTGAAGTGTCGTGGCAGATTTTGATTTGCTGACAGTAACGACATTAGTAGTCCCTGTCGAAGGAGTACTAATTAAACGTACATATTGCACCTGAAAAATATGACGCCAATATTATGTGTGTATTACGTGTGTGTGCATGTACATGTATATATGTACTTGTCTTCCAGGCATTTGAATTTGATGAACTTGATTAGATCCGGTCACGATACTCTGATTAGCAGGTATTCTAATGACTTGTCCACTTCCAAGCACAGTGCCAGGTTTCAAAGAACTCTAAAAACAGAATTTCTAATATAATTTAATGTTCATTCACTTGCTGCCAATTTTATGAAAAAAATACAACAAATTTTTCGCTGATAAATAAATTGATAAAATTGATTATTGTTAAAATAAAAAAGTAAAGGTTAATAATAATAATAATAATTTATGTAGTAAATATTTCTGCCATCTACAAAAATATTTAATGTGCTATGTTCGATATATAATTATCACAAAAAATATATTATATTAATTAAAATATTATTATAAAAATTAAAATTAATTATTGAATCTCTTATGATTACAAGTTACAATGCTTCCAACCTGTCTAATGATCACTTTTTGGGGACTTTGCTGCATGGACGACTTGGACGAAACGAACGTAGATTGCTGATTCGTTGTCGAGGATTTTCCTTGAATAGTCATAGTCGGTGCAGGAAGAATTTTTGTTGGTGATTTTGCTGCGCTGGTAGGTACTATAGCCACCTTCGACTGTTGAGATGTTGAAGATTGTAATAACTTATTTAATATCATGCCCTTCAAAAAGACGTAAAAATATGCATGTAATATTTATTATTACGCGAGATTTTTCATATTATGTCAACAAGAATATATATCGCACCTGCTTCTGCGGGGACGACGGCAAGATGTGTTGCACCTTATTAGTAGAGAGTATGCCTATTTGTTGGGCCTGTGCCAACGTTATAGTTTTCGTTGGGTTTGTAACACCGTAAGTCGAAGAACTATTATTGAGAAATTTGATTCCTTGGGTCGACTGATTTTCACTCTGCGAACTTGTAATGAGAACTTGCGGCGCACCGGACTGTGCCTGACTTCCCGCCAATATCATCTTTGTATACTGTACCTGTAAAATTTATTAAAATTTTTGAACAGTTTCAAAACTTTCTATGGAATATTCTTGGTTTCCGACTATTTAAAATTCGATATTTATTGGTATTATTATTATTATTATTCAGGAGGAATTTTGATAAAAGCCAAGAACATTTTCGTAATATTTCGTAATATAAAATAGAATTCGTAATATTTTACATTACGCCCTTGTTGGACATTCTGTGTCGCTCGTTTTATCGATGGCTGCGCTATCTTGACATTTTGCACGTTACTGATTGTAATATTTCCAGAGGCACTAGTTGTCGCAACAGACTTGGCAGGCTGACTCGACCGTAATTGAACAACGCTTCCATCCGTAGATTTTCCAGTTATAAGGGTCTGAGCCAAAGACTGCAATTGTTCGGCTGACGCCGTCGACGGATGCGAAATCTTAAGGATCTGACTGGTGCCTTGTCCACTCGCAGGCGATACTATCATGATAGACTGGCTCTGCGTGGTTTGACAGACACTTGGCTTCACCTGAGAGGAAACTGGCATGAAAAGAACTGCAAGTTTGTTAACTTCATTAATTCAAATGCAGTAGGAAACATTACTTGGACAGCCGATACAGGCACTCTCTGTAAAGTGGGTTTCGTTTGAAACACGATATTTTGGTTGTTTTGATTAGCCATTGTGTACACATTTTCAATCTGTGCTTGTTCAGAGACCTCAGTCATCTCCACATCAGGTACTATTGTTTCAGTCTCAATATTTTGCTTGACAAGTATCCGGTCATCCTCCGCTGCCATAACTTCCTCCGCGTTCATACAGTCAAGCTCTGCTTGAATATTCGCGAAAGCTTCAAAATCATTCGAAGTATATTGCTCGCTGGTGTGGGACAAGCTCAATGCACTAAGATCGCTGTCTTCCAATGTACGCGAATCCAAAGCTAAAGGTTCTACTAAAGCTCGTGCGTTTTGTCCCTTATTAGTAGACATGGTGACACCTGACCGAAACATTAGCACAGTTAAAAACCCAGATTTAAAAACTATTAGTGCAATATGTTTACATAACGCTTTTTTACATAATTCTATATCCTTATTTAAATATAAGAATTCTAGTGGAATATATATTTTTATCAACACATATTTTCAAATAATAATATATAAAATATAATTTTTTCAACGTTAATCACATACTTTCTTTCCTTTAATAAAATTTAAAAACAAATACTCTCGTTATTTTTTAATTAGAAAAATAAGAAGTGTATGTGTGCTCTCAATATATCTGTCCTATATAATAAATAAAATAAGTTACATAAAAACGATAGACTTAAAACAATAAAAATGAAAAAATATTATATAACAATAATACAAATATGTTAACAGTATAATTGTAAGAGTAATCATATATGTTAAACATGTAGACTAATTTAATAAAAAATTCGGACATTAATCTGTTTAAATATTTAGTTTTAAAAATTTCTGTTTATTTATCTACTGAAATATGCAGAATGTGTATAACATTAATAGCGATCTAAGTATCATAAAACTTACAATCTACTAATAATTTAGATTAATTGTATCTTAATTACCATAATCCCATTAATCAGCATAGAAATAAATAATAGTTATTAAAATCAAAATAAAGGTGTCCATTCAGCTACTTGCATTTCGAAAAGTCGCGAGCCAATTGTCAACTAACTTATTAAGTCAAATGAAGTCTGGAGAGAGTGGATTCGAATATGCAGAACAAATTCGAATACGTAAGAAAAAAAAACCAAGTTCGAAGCGCGAAGCTATGGGACAACAGCGCCATTTATTAGCGAAACGCGCCATTTTTGCGAAACTGATTTTCAAGCGTACTTGCGAAAATTTGATTTTAAACAATGAATTATGCGACTCTTAATAATCAAAGTTGCGACTCGACACCTGTCGATACGCGAACCATTACGGAAATCACTGAGCAGGATGGCGCGAAGCTGGAATAATACGATACATAACCTCAAAACGTTCGAATCGGAGAAAGATACGTAGGTCGAACGGCAAAATTGCAGTTTGCGATCGAGAGGGCCCGATTTTAGTCAACGTTCAGAAGCTTAATGAAACTCAGGGAGGTTGAAAATAGTATCACATAGTTGTCGTTAAGAGCACATACTTGCGCGTTCCTTCGATAACTCGAATTGTTCAAAATCACGCGCCCACCATTGCTGGCCCACAGTGCACTGTCGTTGCGTGTGAAAATTATGTTGTTGGAAAACGACCTTCCACGCAATAAGACAGGCGTGATAAATCAATCAGATGGTAGAACACGTATATTATCCACAGTAAATGCCAACGAGACGCGAATACGATTTAACGCACTTTGCGAGTCGACGCGACATTTCTCGCGCTTACGCGGGCGAAGATTGAACGACTCCGAGATTGAACCCTGAGAATGAGATAGGAAACTCCCTTCTTGGTATCGATAGCCAGTACAGTGGCGCCGTACAGTGGGATAACGGAAAATCGGAAATCATAATGGTGGCGCGTAATATCCTCGTAAAATTTTCGACTTTAGTTAACCGTTAATAGTTAAAGTGTCAAATATATTAATATAAAAACAGGTGACATAATGATATAAATAAATATATCATTAAAAATCTGTCGATTTTTAATATCGATTAATACCGATAACGATAACGGATAACGATATCGATAACGGATCGCGCAGTTCATATATAGGTTTGTTCTATTTTTCGCTTCAAAAAATCCAAGTGCACTTCTGAACTAGTGCAATAAGTTAGAGTGAAAACAAGTATATTTCTTTCATTCTAACTTATTGTACGAATTTAGAAGTGCAGCGAAAAAGAATAAATTTTATATATGTCGTTGAGAGTTAGGAAAAATCGATCGATTGCAATCGAGTGGGCACTCCGTGACTCTCCATTTTTGTCCATAAGATTTAAAGCGTAACGTCAAAAAATACCGTAAAAAAAAAAATCTTACGATATACATCTTCTGGACGGGCAATCACAAATCATCACAGGGCACTTTAGTTTAAAATTTGACGCCAAGCTGAGATTATTAATGTCGCAGTTATATCGCAATTTATTAATTTTTCCGTTTCATTATTGCATTTAAAACGATGATATATATTTAAGAAATTAATTACTAAAACGATAGTATGACCATTAAAGATTTAATATAAAATATTATAGAGATAAAATATTAAGATCTACATAAATAAAAGGATGTCAATATATAGAACGTTCAAAATCACCGATAAAGGTAACCCGATTTAAAGGTAAGTCCATAGGAGATTCCATAAGACCTTAGAATTACCAACTAAAATCCAAAATTTGTGAGATTAAAGAAACTAAAGAACAAATTAATATATTTAGTAGTTTTTATTGATTGATCACAAATATACATAAACTGTGTTGTATATTTATCATCTTTTTATCTTCTAATTTTATTGTAATGGCTTACTTAGGAAGGATAAACATGTTAGAGATGTCCATTGTTTCAATTGTTTGAACATTTCTCAAGATTAATCTCGAAATATATAAAACATTAGTTAAAAAATTAATTTCATACATTTCGTTTTAAACATATGTTACGCATTATGTATTATCGTATTTATAAATCTATTTATTTCTGCCTGTCAAATGTATGCTGTTGATTAATCCATAGATTGCTACATTTACTGGATTTATCAAGTATTATTATAAATTTTTCCTGTCATATGTATGTAAATAAAATTGGAAATTAAATTCTAAACCGAATTCATATTGTTTTTCCATTTTAGAGTCTATCTTACCGAAATAACATAAAATGCTTTGTTGTATTTTATTATTTGCACACTACAGCTATTCGATAAAAAACATTTCGTTAGATTTCAAGCTTACAGAATTTTGTAGTATATTTCTGTAATTGTTTCTTCTGTTTTCTCTTATAGTGCTTACGTGATAGTGTATACTTATATAGCTCATATATTTTCAAGATTTATAAATTTATATATTATAAATGAGAACGTTTTATTTATTTGTGTAATACATATCAGCCAGTAGATTTAGCAATTTATAGATTCACCGCAACTCAAATCTTATGTTACAGCACAGCCGCTATATGGAAGATTTATTCAATTATCTTTTAACAATTAAGATTACACAAAGAGGCATGCAGAACAATTGTGTGGAATTATCTTTCTTTTTCTTGTTCGCTGTACATTATAATATATAACTCACAAGTCAGTGTCGTAGCTTTATAATAAAGAAAGAAAATTGAGAGATGTGATAGTAAATTATTTAACGCTTAGGCAATTAGTAGAGGATCAATTGTCCAATAAGTCATCTCATCCATATTTACCCTATGCCGAAAAATTTAAGAATTAAATATCGTCCGCGTAGCACGAAACACCACATTTCATGGCAATGGCGAATTAGATTGTTGTTTCAACGGCAAATTACAGAGACCGTCGGCGACTTTTCGATTCTTAGAACGATTTTATAAAACGTGATCTTAAACTTTACAAAACACTGCGCGCGCCTCTGCGCGCGATTAATTAAGAAATATCGTTACTTTATTACAATAAGGTACTTTAAAATCCTTAGATCGTTGGATATAAAGTTCCGAAATGTTAAGGGTTAAAAGTTCAAGGACTTTCGAATGAGAGCACGTCAAGAATTTGAAGGAATATTCTTGCAGCCTTTTAACGTTTCAATTTAAGTTAATATTTGCAATTTTCAGATGCCAATTAATTGTATTCGGTTTTTGAAATTCCAAAATAAACAAATTTATAATCTTTACGTTACAGTTATTAAATTTCTTTTATTTGTTAGTGATTTTTGAGACTCCTAAATATTTATGTCTTCGAACTTTGTGATCGCAGAGTTCAATTCTGTAATTTTTAAACTTCTTTTAAACATCCTTATGTTTTTAAACCCTTTACAATCTCCAAGAATATAATCTTTGGATTCGTTTTATGTCTCCTTGTATGTGTTATGTTTAACGAATGTTTAATTTGTAGCGATACGATTAAAAATTACAATAACTTTGGTATGTGATTACATCATAATATATAAAGAGGTTCAGTTCTTCTTCTTCTAGCGCACATGTGGTTAATACTTTTCATTAATTATGAAAGTATTTCCGTATGCTGTGTGTACGTGTGTATGTGATGTTACATCATTAAGAACATATCTGTTGTTTTCAAATCCATTTGCATGTTAATTTGATGATAGGAGATAATAAAAGAAAAACATTACCTATAATCTACAATTTCCAATTATTTTGCGGATTTTGCCTATTCATTTATGCATATGTGTATGTAATAAAATAATAATAATAAATGATTAATGTGTATTTTCTTAAATATTTTCTATAACACTTTGATATTTTTATGGAATTGTAAATTTCGCGAGTGAATTATATCTTGAAAAATTCGATTCCTTTATTTCTCGGTGATTATAAATTCCTTAAATCTCACATTTAAATCTAAAAGTTTTTTTAGAACTGAAATATATTTTAGCCTCTCAGACACTAAATGTCCCAAGTATTTACCATTTTTCCAACATACATTTTCGTTTTCCTGAATCTTGCTGCCACAGATTTGCATTCTGAATATTTATAAATAAAATATTTATAAATAAATAAAGGTTACATTCAACTTTTTAAATACCTTCACGTCATAATTTTTTAAATTATAAAAATGGATTTTTTCCCATCTCTCTTAGAATTTTAATTTTACAAATGTTAGATAAATTAAAACTTTGTTAAATTTACTTGAACTTCAAATTGCTTAATGCTAATTAATAATAACGTATTTATAAGAAATTTATACGAACAATAAATTTCTTTTAGAATACAAATTTTACAATATAATCTTAAGAGAGATCCGTAGTATCTCTGTATAAATATTAAAAAACTTGCGATTAAAGGAAATTTTAATTATTCAAAAATTGATAAAATTATCGTTGCCTTTAGCAATAAAACCGACTATTTATCTGACAGATACAACACTTTTATGGTGAAAACGAGTAATGCGGAGCAAATATCGAAAGCAGGAAATTTCAGCAAGTCGGAAAAATAAGAAGAAACGAGCCGGTGTACCAGATAAAACAGATTTCTGCAAAATATTAATCAGAAAGGTGCGACGATCGCCGTAGCTTCTCCTCTGCTCGATGGCAAAGAGGCGCATTCGTGCCACTTGTTCGTGTGAGGATCGTAACATTCAACGGTAGAGATCGTGATTTGCGTGCGATAGAAGTTGATCTCCTGCGACTGATCACCACCGATGACGTAGAGCCGGCTGTCGGCCGCCGCGACCGCCGGATAAGATCTACCCATGCTCATCGGTGCGACGGCGCTCCATTTGTTCTGAGACATTGTAACAGAAATAAAATCCTACGTTGAAGATCAGCAAAAGTAAAATAAGCGAGGGTAGATTACCTTCTCGAAGGAATATCTTTCGACAGACGTTAAGACTTCCTGATTTTTACTGGTGCCTCCAACAACGTACATGTACCCGTCAAGAATTGTAATTCCCATTTGCGAGCGGGGTGTGAGCATTGGAGCCAAGCAATTCCATTCTCTGGTCACGGGATTATAGCTCATCACGTCCTGACGATGGCGACTGTTATGAGTGCAACCGCCCACGATGTAAATCAAGCCTGGCGAATTCGTAAGTGAAAACACGATGTTACATTAAAAAAAGGATTATTTTATAGGCGATTTAATTTATAAATTTATAAGTACATAAAACTTGTTAACACTTGCCTTCATACGCGACAACGCCCATGCTAAATCGAGGCTCAGGCAGATAACCGTCGAGAGTCCACGTATTAGTGATCGGATCGTATATCTCGATGGATCCACCGATATCCTCGCCTACCCACCCACCGAACGCGTACAAGCAGTTGTCCAAGGCACAAAGACCAAAATCACATCTGGGTTCTTCCATGCAAGCGATCGGAGTCCATACGTTGTCACGGGGATCGTAACATTCGCAATTGGCAATTATACAAGATTCCAGTTCACCGCCGACAACGTACACCTTGCCGTCTAGCAAGGCGACTCCAGGCAGAATACGTCCTATGCTGATCGGTGCTACCTCGCTCCATTCTCTGGAAGAAAAACATTTATGCAAGAATATCAAATAAAATATAATATATATAATCATATATATAAATATAAAATAATAAAAAAATAAAATAAAATATATAATTATAGAGATATAAGAAATGCGACATCATACCCGGTAAATATGTCGTATTTCTCAATGGTTTCGTAAGTACTCTCGGCGGTTCTGCCCCAGCTGTCCGCCGAATGTTCTCGCTTCGAACCGCCGATCACGAGGATGTTCTTCCTAGCGCAGACCCGCGGCTGGGCGTGAAGAGGCACCAGGCAACCCTTATTCGAGACTAGGTCCTTCTGTATGGACCGTAGCGCGACGATAAGACTCGCGTCCTTGCACTCCAAGATAATACGTTCTAGCCTCGCTAATGAACACAATCGCAAGCGT
Source organism: Ooceraea biroi (assembly GCF_003672135.1). NCBI lineage: Eukaryota > Metazoa > Arthropoda > Insecta > Hymenoptera > Formicidae > Ooceraea > Ooceraea biroi. The sequence goes on from NC_039506.1 coordinate 10,622,548, forward strand.
ATGTGGCCAAGGATCTCGAATACGTAGCATCTCCGCGCAGGGATGTCGTGGACGATCCAGTTGTACGCGGCCTGGAAGACCTGACGGAAACGAGCGACGATCGATTTAAGCGTAATTCCCGTGCGCAACATATTTACGTAAGGAGTTTCCTACGTGTCTTTCCTTTCTTTCCTTTTTCGAAATTAATTTGAAAAATGTAATCGAAATTTTTTACATTCCTTAAGAAGCCATTGTATTGTAACGTAACACGTACCTGAAACAGCTGTTGAGCTGTAGAACACGGCAGTACGGTCGAGTGATCAGGCAAGAGAAGCTGATTTATATAGGCAAATTGTCTAAGCATGCATCTAGTCTCAGTTTGTGGGAGACTGTTTTGTTAATTGTGTGAAGGATTATTCTATGTGCACTATAATTGGTACTTAAGCAGTATGTATGCGCTATACATCAATAAATTATAATTATATAATTATACGATTTCATAAAATTGTAGTGTTCGAGGCACAAAATAAAAGGACTGGAAAGATACATTTGGATCCCAAAGACACAAGAGATGCTTACTTTCACCAAATACAATGTGAAGAAACTCAAAATAATTCCAACTCAAAGTACTTCAAAATGTATATACATATAATAGGGGTGCAAAAGAATGTATTTAAAAATTTTACACATGATCTTTTAGATCTTGAGATACTAAAAAAAATTGTAGTAGCGTAGGATGTATCGAAATTACTCGACTCCCAGAGAAACAAACCTGGCATTCAGTATCGATGTGAATGTAATCACTACTGAGAAATTGAACAAGGTGCTCCTTGGGCAGATCCAAAAATTCCTCCTCCTGACACACTTGAGGAAAATTGACTTCTATAAAGCGTAGGGCAGTCTCCAGAAGATCCAGTCTATTATGCGCTTCTGCAAATCTGTAATTAGCAATGACAATTAACATTATCATATTTTATTTTATCTTGGAAGCCCGAAAGAGAGATTTTTTTCCCTCGTACAGTAATCATGTTTTCTTGTATTATAATTCATCTTGTCACAATTAATAATTGATTTTTATTAATGTCATTTATATGTGCCTCACCTGTAAATTCCAAGGGCGTTAGAATAATGTAGCTGTTGCCTGAGATAATCGATGCAACCGGCTACTACGTCGTCTAATTCTAGCATATCGGCGGCAGCAAATAGTTCCTGTACGTTGTCTTGATTGATGTCCACATTGCCGCTATAGATAAAATCCACCAGCTGGGAAAGAATGTGAGGAGAGATCGAATGGATCTCCACCAGCTCTTGCTGCTCCTCAACCAAACCAACGGTGAACATGGCGTTGAAATAAGCACTACCAGCAGCCAAGACCGCTCTGTGTGCCCGGATGACTCTGCCATCGGCTACCAATCCTACATCGCTGAACTTTTTCTTCAGCCTCTGCGCATTGAGGTTACGTAGAAGCTTCGGTGGGTAATGACTCACTGCATAAACTACACTGGACACCTCTGACGATTGTTTTACTGGTGGGCTAGTAAAACTATCAGAATTATGGCCATTCTTCAAGGTCGGTGCCACGCCATCCGCCATGAAACCATCAAGTTGTCGTTTATCCACGGATCCTGCAAGAGAGTCAAACATAAAAGCTAAGTTTTGAAAATATGGCAATAATGCATTTCTATAATATTCTTTAGAAAATATAGATCTAAATCAAAATCTAATACTTTATTATAAATTTAATACAAAAAAATACAGTTATTATTATTAGCGTTCAACTTTTATAATCCTAAATTAAATTTAAAAATTTTAATAAATCAAACAATTAATTAAAATAAAATAGTTTTTGTCATTTTTTGTTTGAAGATAAAAGTATTTTCTAAATAAACATCCTTATGTTCTGTGGCTACATTAGAGAAAATATAAAATGTTTCTCAATATGTCCAACATTAGTTGAGCAAGGAAAATGAGTACTCCAATTCATTGGAAAGCATTAGACATTTTTTGAGTAAAGATTTCATAATTTTTGATGGGCTTTATAGTCCACACACACACACACATAGAATAAATGAAAAAATCAGATTACAGAGATACATAAACTGAATACATATATGCAAAGTAAAAACTGAGAATTTAAGTATATGTGCTGTTAACAGCTCCAAAAATACATCGTATGAAAGAAAGCAGCTGGCAATAATTCGACATTCATGTAAATAGTGTTTTCTAAATCAATAATTTTGGCTCATGTCAAGGATTTAATTACTGAGGAATCGTTACAGGATACTTACGACATAAACGAGACAGCACCCTATAGACGCTATTAAACGACTTTGTGTTATTTTTCCCTTTTAGGCGCATCACTACCACCACATTTTCCGCCACTTTGTTGCTCAACCTTTAATTCACTCGTAAATAAATTATTCGCCAAGATGTCGAAACGGTTCTCGCTCGCTCGACTTAAGTAACAAGATTTCTGATAAGAAACTTGACACACGTCAAATAACCTATTTAAGTACGCGAACCTAGCTGCAAGTGGGCAGGGAATAGTAACAGGGCAGCCACAAGAAACAGTCCCTGCTTAGCATAGTTACTTTTCCTCGTAGCTTACAAATCAAATTCAACAATAAACGTGACGACTAAATTAACAAAACGTGTGTATATATATATATATATATATATCTCCCTACGGAAAATATAGTTTTGATAATATATGTAAATATATTATATTTTCAATAAGAGAATATGAGGATCGGGACTAACTGTAAGTTAATCGTTTCGCCCAATCAGAACGGAGCAATACTTTTACTTTTATCTCAATTTTGGATTTTCAAAATTGTTACGTGCCTTTATTTTTCCTGATTTATAGTAAGAAATGTTAATGCTCAGCTGTTTTTATTTAAAAACATATTTAAATCGATAAAGATAAGGAACTTGTTAAATGTCGAATAAGCAATAACGAATAACTATTTCAAAACACATTCCATCATTGCAATTACAAAAATTATGCAAGCTATATTATACATAAACAATTACCTTGCTCTCACGATGATGTATTGTAAAATTAGTAATCATAACTAATACTGAAAGTTGTAGGGAACATTATATATATAATCCATATTAATTAATGTATTCAATATTAATCTAATGCTATTAATCAATAACAAAAAGTACACAATTTAAATTACACATTGTATATTCCATGCTCCATTGACACATGAGAGTGTATATACAAAGTCCTTTGAAAGAATTTCATTTCCTTTCACGTAAAAAACGAATACCTCACTAGCGGCATGTTGCCTTACAAGCACATGTTTGTATTTTACATTGATCTGCACTTTGTTAACATACAGAAATTTCTTATTTATCTTCTGTGCCAAAAAATATTAACTGATTAGCATTACATGTTTACATGGATATGATCCTGCCCGATGAATTAATTACATGCAACGCTGCACGCACAATTGCCGTTTCATATTCATGTAATTTCGCAAACCTGATATAATAATGCAAATATACATATTAGCTTAAGAAATCACAAAATTTCGTTTTTCTTCAGTTTCTGTTTTATCGTCAGTTAAGTAATATTGGAAGAGGCAAATTCTTTTATTATCTTGACGTTTCATAATTAAACAACAGAATTTTTGCTATGTCTCTTGCAATACATAATACGATAAAACTTTCAATTATTTATAGAAAAGAGAAAGGAAAACACAGTTGGTTGATGCAATTCTATTCAAAGTTAAGCAATTTGTTCTTCAGGAAAAATGCAATTTTTTCCTCACATTCTTTTCTCTTAACTAATATGTATATTTTCATTGAAAAAAGTTTAGTTTACGCATTATAAATAACACATACACGGTAAAAGAAGTATCAGTCGTATTGTAGATGCGGAAAATGTTCAAATGCAATGGGATAAGAGAAAGATTCCAATCGAAAACAAATTTAAAACTTAATAATACTGTTATTTCTGAAATCATTGTTTCTTTGGAACTTATCATTTTATTGCGCTGCTGTGGCAATGCATAAGTTTACAGTATCATCAGATCTTGTAATTAAAAACAAAAAGTCACAAAAATAAGATAACAATAGATTCATTTCTATTATTCGAGTGAAATTTTTTTTTCATTAAACAAACACATTTTATGTAAATTATCTATCCTGTGCATTAACTTTTTACAAGTTACTAACTTTAGTAATTTATTTAGTTATTTTATCAATTTCTATATTTCTAGATCTCTCATGTTCATTTTCTCTAAATTCCGAAATTTTTAAATTAAAAAAAAAAAACAGAAATATCTGTATCCTTGAATCTGTAATTCAATAAATTTTTAGATTCCTGAATCCTTAAAATGTCCTTGGAACCTGAATTATAAAAATTATGGTTATTTATATTTTTGAATATCTAAGTCTTTACATTTTATTTTATTCGACTATCATTCAAAAATTCTGAGATCACTAATCTTTTTGCTGCAAAAATTTAATCATTCGGTACACATTACAATACCGATATCTATTTACAATTGTCGCAATATTTAAATTTCTGGATTTTACAAATTTATATTTAGTTACATACAGTCACACGTTTTAGATTTTCATAAATCTAAATTCCTTGAATTTTTAGATTATTACATTCATGAGCTTATGAAATTCACAATCTCACAGTGACATAAACACCATGATAAATCTGTTCACATATTTTTGAACTGGTATATTGTTAAATTTTCGATACTTAACTGTAATAAAAATTTCTCGAAAAGAATTTCAACAATCATCCAAGAACCTAAGTCTCGAGAAGGCTACAAGACCGCTTCCGCCTTTCTGCAGTCTCGTAGTCTAACGAAAAGAATGACGATTCTTAATTATAACTATTTACATAGCGCACATATACATGATATGTTACAATCTTTTCTTCGGCAGCGAGCCGAAGGCCGATATAACAGTAGGTTTGGCGCCGGCGGACGACGTAAGGGTCGTCAAGGTGGGTTGTGCGAGAAGGACCGTGGGTTTGGCCGTCGCGGCAGCAGCGGCGGCGGCCGCGACGGCGGCAGCGGCGGCAGCACCGCCAGTCGCAACTTGGTCCCACTTACTTTTCCGTTTCTTGTTGTCCATCTCGTCGGCACCGGCGCTACTGTTGGGCCGCTTCGCGGTGCCGGAGACGATCTCGATCTTGGTCTTCTCCTTACGCGCCTTCTCGAGCTTGTCCATCTCCGCTTTCTGCACCTTGGCGAGCTCCTCGTAATACGAATCCTTGCCCCATTTGAACGGATCGAACCTGTCCGGCGGATAGTTGGTGCCCAGCTCGTTAATGCTACAAAACTGAATGAGTTTTTCGTAAATGGAGGGATTCCGGAATTCCTTGCGTTGCTGAATTAGCACATTCATGTCCAGGCCATCGTTCTCCATCTTGCGATATAGCCTCGTAATCTTGTCTTGTAGGTCAGCGGGACATTGGCCCTGCGGTTCCGGTGGTATCGTCACACCGTAAGGGTCCACCGCCTCCCCGCTATTATCTGAAAGCAATTCTCCAGGACGCGAGGAAGGCGACCGGCGCTCAGCGCCGCCAACGACAACAGCGGCAGTGGCAACGGTGGTAGCGGCGCCAGTGGCAACCGCTACCGAAAAACCGTTCTCCTCGGGGCGTTCCGCAATCGTCGCGGCGGTCACCGCACTCGTCGTCGTCAGCGACGACGATGACGGCGCCAGTGGCGGCGCAGCAACGGCCGCCCCCTCGTCATCGGAGACTATCGTGTCGTCAAAATAAGAGACCAATCGTTGCACCTTCGTAGCCGCGCCCGGCAAGTCGCTAATACCGGCGGACTTGCCGACGACGGGACTGTGCGAGGCTGAACGGCCTCCAGATATGGGACTGGTGCCAGATCGGACCTGGGGCTGACGACCGACTTGGGCATTATGCGGGGCGGCCCCCTGGGGAGTGTTCGAATTCTCCTCCTGCAGGCGCTCGTCTTCCACCCCGTCCTCGCCCTCCGAGTCGGTATAGGTGGCCGTGAGAGATGCCAGAGCAACACTTTGTACAGACATGGTTAGTTGGCTTTGAGTGCCCGCCGTGCTACCAAGCGATATTTTGTGTGGGAACTCACCGGTCTGGCGTAGCGCAGCCCAGCCCAGTGCCCAGCTCTTGAGCCACTTGAGGGCTTTAGGCGCAGGGACAGGGAGGCTTTAATTGGGCCTTTGATGGGCGCGTTGAGCTTTGATCGCTTTTAGTACGAACTGTAACATATCAATAAATAATCAAATATTTAACCAATTCAATTAGAGTGAGAAAATATCAAGGCAATATAAAATTCCACTTTTCTAATATGAATCTCTCCTTTTGTTTGTTGATGCATTTTACTTTGATGTTCATTAAGTGCCATGCCAGTTTCATGTAACTTTCCATTCAGGCCACGTGAGCCACTGATGCTCCACATTATTGCATTCATTATTATGTTTATAAAATGTGAACCTATTGAAAATGTATCACTATGGCCTGTCTCTACCAATGTCGCTTAACTTTAACTGTAGTTTAACTCACTCTTTGTCTCTGTCTAACTACCTACCTACTTACCAGAAAGAGATGACGAATGAGTTAAACTATAGTTAAGCGACATTGATAGAAACGGACCTATACTGTATAAGCCAATAATGGCTCATGGTATGATAATTGTACTATCATAATTGTGTCATGGTTATATAATAATTATGTATGTTAATATTATTAATGATATTATTGAACATTTCATAATAATGAAATTTCTTTTTATACAAAGTTATCAATACAGTCTGAACAGAAAGTCCAGTGTGGTTTACCAATGGCCCATATAGCCATCACTCAATGCATTAAAAGATTTTTCAATGCAATTTGGAATTTGAAATCATTTTGTATATTATGCATGAAACATTATATGAAAACTTTATTAAGATAAATATTTTATAGATAATACTGTTACATAAAATCTGTGCTTAAATTTAAGATATTTTTCTACTGCTTTTAATAAACAAATTTATATCTATCTATCGCATTTTTGCAAATTTTTTAACAAACGATTAAATTAAACACATTAAAAGCTACAACAGAATTTACTTAAAAATTGTGTTACTTATATTGGTGGTATAATCAATAGCTATTGAAATCAACAAATAAATGACAATGATATATTAATACAAAAGTAATATAGTCTTGAAAACACGTATTAGGACCTATCTGGTTTATCCATTTGAGGAGTCAAGCTCAGGAATGAAATGTAGGTTAGAGTCCTACGGGATAACGATACTGTGATTATTAGCAACGAAAAATATTGACTAACCTCAAATTTTCAACGTCCACGATTATCGCCTTCAATCTAAATTTGATCGTTTGCACATTGCAATAAACTTTTAACGTTTATTGTTAATAAATACTCAATGAAATAAAATATTCTGCCATCAACGCGTTCCTTCCCAAGATACTTTGCGATCGTTGCGCTCCTACTGCTTCGGCGTTCCTCAGTCATTTCCGGTCATGCTCTGTAAAATAGCCCTGTTCAGCACTCGACAGTTCGAAAACATTACTAGATTTTCTAGATTACTAGATTACTAGATTTTCCGCCAATCGGGAGCAATAAGGGCTCATGCCCACAGGACGCGATATATAATTCACTGTTCTTCTACACTTTTCGTTGTTACAGCCGTTGCATGTTACACGTGTTTTCGGCACGTTGATTCTCAAGTCGACAGAGAAATATAAAATTTCGTTAAAAATGGTAAGTGTGAGTTATTATTTTCTTATATAATACTTAGATAACATATTTTAAGTTGTGATCTATGATTTTCTTTATTATTTATTATTGTTCAGTGTTAGAAAATACCGATAAATTGTACAAAAGTAATTTATATTTATGATCAAATAGTGTATCCGTTTTATATATCAAATAATATATATCGTTTTAAGCTGAAATAAATATTCTATATATTTTCATGTTTACAATTAAGTGACAAAATGAATTATAAAATTTTAACAGTTACTTCTACTTGAGATAAATACTACACAGTAGTACTAATAACAGGAAAATGGTGATTCTACATGAAACAATAAGTTGAAGAGATAGAACAAAATTTTTTTATACCAGATTTCATTTTCCAGGAAACATTTCTTTGTGCATTTGCTATACACTTAAATATATTTGATCTCAGCACAGCTTACTATATGTTATCATTGCATGTACCTTATCCCAGCATAAGTTTAATTCTACCTGCAAAAACTGAATCTAAATTCTACCTGTAAGTGTAAAGTGATTTAATTATTTCACCTATAATATACTACAAATATTGTTTGCTTTTCTTTACAGCCGTTACAGAAACTTTTTGTTCTGTATGAACATGCTGCTGGTTATTCTTTGTTCCGTGTCAAGGAATTTGAAGAAATTGGTATGTTGTTACCCCAAGTAAAGGAGACGGTAAAGGATTTATTACGTTTCCGTAGTGTTGTAACCCTTGTTGGGTTTGCACCCTTTAAGACAGCAGTGGCTGCTCTGGAAAATATCAACAGCATTTCAGAGGGAATCATTACAGAAGATTTAAAAATCTTCTTGGACTCTTGTTTACCCGAATCCACTAAGCAAGAGATTGTTATTCTCGGGGTTGCTGATCCCAAATTGGGTGTTAACATTAACGAAGCACTCGGTATAAAATGTGATCATCTCAACGCTGTTCCTGAGATCATCAGAGGAATAAGATTTCATTTTCACAACTTGGTGAAAGGCTTTACCCCTCAGACCTCTACTGTTTCGCAATTGGGTCTCGGGCACAGTTACTCCAGAGCTAAAGTTAAATTTAACGTGAATCGAGTGGATAACATGATTATCCAGAGCATATCTTTACTGGACCAATTGGATAAAGATATCAACACATTTAGCATGCGCTTACGGTATGTACAGTACATTTTCCTGCATGCATAGTGGAAATAAAAAAACTGAAAAGATTCATTGTATAATAATTATAATCTTTCTTTTGTTTTCAGAGAATGGTACGGATATCACTTCCCAGAACTTGTGAAAATAGTTCCAGAAAATTATATGTATGCAAAAGTGGCATTGGTAATAAAAAATAAGAAAGAATTCACGGAAGAAAATATGGGAGCATTAGAAAATGCCGTCATGGATCTTGCGAAAGCACAGGCTATCGTCAATGCAATAAAATCGTCTATGGGTATGGACATCAGTCCAGTAGATTTGATGAATGCCGAGATCTTTGCTGAGCGCATAATTGCCCTAACTGACTATAGAAGGAAAATGTCATCCTATCTCGAATCCAAAATGTCGAGTGTGGCACCGAATTTAGCTACTTTAATTGGGGATCAAGTCGGTGCTAGATTGATAGCACATGCCGGCTCGCTCACAAAGTTGGCAAAAGCTCCATCGTCCACACTTCAAATATTGGGCGCAGAGAAAGCCTTGTTTAGGGCATTAAAAAGCCGCGGGAAGTCGAATACTCCAAAATATGGTCTCCTGTTTCACTCCACATTCATTGGTCGCGCCATTGCGAAGGATAAAGGCAGAATGGCGAGATTCTTGGCAAACAAATGTTCTATCGCTTCTAGATTTGATTGTTTTGCTGATAGTCGAACAAATGCCATTGGTAAGAAGCTACGGGAGCAAACGGAGGACAGATTGGCGTTTTTCTCATCTGGTAAAGAACCAAAAAAGAATATAGATGCGATGAGGGAGGCATTGGAGGAAACGCGGCAGATATTGGCTGAACAAACAGCCATTAAGAAAAAGAGCGGTAAGAGGAAACGAAGCAAAGTGCTTGAAAATGGCGAGGAGAATGGACATGGCGCAAACGGCGAAGCTGACACGTCGTTACAGAAGAAGAAGAAAAAGAAGAACAAGGAGACATAGTTATTAACGAATTAACATTTATTCTTTATTTCAATGTATTTGTTTATCAAGAGGTACAGGATATTGTGCCAAGATCAAGCGCAAGGGAGAAACTCAGGGAAATAGACTGTGTACGTTATGTGATTATATGTACGAGAGGAGTCAGTAGTCAAACGAAAGTACAATTATTGTATCTCCATAATTTATAGTAGTTTTGAAAATATTTAATGCAAAATACTTGGCGCTCTTGATCGCAAGGGTATTCTACAAGTAAAGGAAATTATTAATTAGGTTAATTTTATGCATTAACTATTATTTGTCCTTTAAATTTTGCATTAAATATTTTTAAAAAACTATAAACTTTTTATATAATCTGTTTTGCATGAAAATATTCGAATATTTTATAGTGCATGTACTTTGCATTTTTAATAAACATCTTAAATCGATCAAACTCCGGTTAATTTAATCGTTGATTAATTTACAGGGCGATCATAAACATAAAACTTATATTATTTATATATGAGAATTATATTGTTAGAGATTTTTATATGTAGTTTGCAAGTTACTCGACTGATTCTGCGGTTTCCTTATGCCATGTCCGTTGCACTCTACATGTGAGAGTTTGTAATAAGAATCCTTTTGTATATAGTTGTGTCAGCAACCAGTAAAAATTGAAAGAAAAATAGTATGTAGTGCAGAAATCATAAAACAACTTGATTAGTTGGTAAGTAGAATATAAATAAAAAATGATGACAAAATTAAATTAAAATGAATAAAATTAAACTGATTGAGACATATTTCAAAACAGTTTGAAATGATGTTAACAAAATAATGCATTTTTTATAATAAAATGTTTATATACTTCATTGCTGTTAAATATAGAAATACCGACCTGCGATTGGTCCTTCACGCGCATGCGTTGCGCAATTAAATCGGTTGTTTTGAAAACAGCCCTTAACATTCGGCACATACGTACGTACATTATCTAAAGACCATTCTACAATGGCAGGAAGCAATAAGAAGTAGGAAGAAAATAGTAGAAATCGACAGTGATTGGTCAATTTCTACTATTTTCCTTCCTACTACTTCCTGCACTGTAGAATAGTCTTAATGTATATAGTTCTATATTTCTCGGGACAACGAGAGACACCTGTCGATGAATTGGCTTGAGCCCAACCAGGAGCATGAGCTCCGCCATGAGCAAGCTATTTTATCAATGATGTCGATTTAAATTTTATAATATCGGGCCATCCCGGACAGTACTCGTACGACGATGTTAGGTTAACCCGTGGCGGGATCGAAGCAACCTGCACGCTCTCAACAAATTTCAAAAAATAGTACATTAAAATCGGAAGAACGATTTCGCGCCGATTTCATGATTGAGCAAAAACGGGAAAAAAAACGACCAGGAAACGACGACTCTTGATACTGCATGAAACGGTATCAAACGAGAGACACCTGTGACGGCCGTGAGATGCGTGTAAACGTGGAAGGGATAACATGGCTACCGCATGGTGACGTCCCGCTGATCGGTCGCCGTATCAGATGCTCGGGAAAACATCTGGCGACTGTTTAACGACGTGCTGTGTTTCGATAGTGTTCCGCCGACAGGACACCGTGCCAGAGGGAGGACCATTCGCGAAGGCGTGCGTACCGAAGACGCGATCATGAACATGTGGAAAGTGCGGGAGCTGATGGACAAGGCGTAAGTCGAGCCTCGCTAAGAGGATGCAAGCGCGATTATAACCTTCCTTTGACTTTTTTGGAACGAGTGCTGCGCCCTGTCAGTTTCCGTCTCTTCGCGATTACGTTTAAACGCCGAGACTCGCGATACACGCTTGTCGGGCGTATCGTGCGAGTGTCGCAAGGATGCGATATTTATTGATTCTTAACTGCGGCACAATAACATGGGAGTTTGAAAAAAAATCCGACCGATTGCGATCGCTCCCACCTGCGCAAGAGTGTGTAATAATCGCTTTCAATACGTTTCGTTCGCGAGGAAGAGAGAAGGAGAGAGAGAACTTGTAAAACTGGAACGGCGTGAATAATTTTATGGCGCGACCTTGAGATTCGGTAGTGTATGATGCGAGGTGATAAAACGAACGTGAAAACAATCGCGGATCACTGACAAACAGCGTAGGATTTTCCTTTCAATGAGTTTTTCAGTCACTGCGCTTGGAGCGCTTATTTCGTCAGTGTTGTCGACGAATTTCGAAATACGTTCGACTTAGGACTGTCTCTTTCATCACGTTTTATTAATTTTTTTATTTTATTTATTTTTTATTTGCGGGCTAGTTTTAATGCTTATTTAATATCACTGTTATAACTAGAACGTTTTCTTATTATTATTTAGAAAAACGTAGAATAATTAAATAATAAATGTAGGAAGGTATGTTATATTTTCTAAGGATGCTCGGAATTTTAACTCGCCTCGCATACACTTCTAAAATTACGTTTTTCTAATTCCTAATGATGTTTAGTAATCAAGAATTCTTCGAACTTTTGGTAATCAAGAAGTCGCACATCTTGGAATTTTAATTTGCCTCAGTTGTTTATTTCACTAAATTGTATTCTTCTAATAATCTCGAAGATTTTTCAGGAGTTTCGAAAGAAAAACATTACACAATTTCTTGTATAGTTCTTCTATCTTTTGTAGGCATAATTTGTGAGAGGAGAAGAGGTATGATGTTGAAATTCCCTATATTCCGTAGATCCGTATCGCTCACGCGTGAATGCCCATTTAAAATAACGAAAGTATATTCTTTCTTTCTATCGGGTTTATTGACTTCTGTGTCGTGTTTAAAAAAAAGATAATGATTTACTCAAATCTGTCCACAAATAAAATTTCGAAATTAAATTACTGGAATAATTTATGCGAATACAATACTATCGTAAATAATGACATTTTTTTGATTTGGCGTAAACTGCCAAATGCTTCAGATTTATCGAAGTACATTTAATATTTGAACTTTACGAACTTTATTGTCACGAGATTTTAAAAAACATCACAGCAGCATTATAGTTGCATTCCAAATTTCGAAATTTTACTAATGGATCAAAACAAAACATACGCACACGTACACATATATTTTATATATCTTTTTTCTCTTTTTCTTTCCTAATAAAACTAAGCCAGAATTTGTCATCACTTTGAGACGATATTAATTAAACATACAACTGTACGAGGTGTACGGATTACTCCATTGGCGAATTAATATTCTTAATGAATTAACTTTCTTTATTACGTTTCGAAGGTAGTCGTTCAACGTAATGAGTCGCGTGAGGCACCTCGCAAAGCCACATAATAGCCTTAAACCGTAATCATTTACGTAATTCACGGCCATGTGCACTTTTGTCACCGCACGAATGTGTGCCTTGTACGTATGCTAAGTAGTGTGTTTACAGATAATACTAACAGAGAAAGAGAGAGAGAGAGAGATAGAAAGAGAACGTTACTCTGCATCATATCTGTGCTTAATTATTCTCTATGTATAGAATGACGTTAATAACAAGGAAACTATCGTTACAAGTACCTCTTGCGTCGCGTGATTCAGCTTAGAGAGTCATTTTCATGTACTATAAAAATATACATGGAAAGGATCGTATGTCTATATATGTATTCTACGCGACATAGACATGCGACGAGTATCACATGGATCGAAAAAGTTTTATCGAATCTTGTTCACGGAGATAATCGCCACTCCCCGATTAGTGGAATGGATTATGACATTTATGACGATTAACAACAGCGATATTCCATAATCCATGATTTGTAATTTTATTTTCACAATAATAAATATTTTAACAAAACTACATTTTCTTGTAGGACCAATGTAGTAATGAACTATACGGAAACGGAGGCCAAGGTTCGGGAAGCAACGAATGACGACGCATGGGGACCCACAGGTAACGGATATCGCGCGACCATTCATGATTTTGTTCATTACTTCGCGACTTAGGATACGTGCAAATTAATTATACCGAATGCTGTTGTTACTTATTAAGGGGCGATGATGCAAGAACTGGCTCAGGCCACATTCACGTACGAGCAATTTCCGGAGGTAATGTCCATGCTTTGGAAGAGGATGTTGCAAGAGAATAAACGAAATTGGCGACGAACGTACAAGGTATAATCATTATATTGTTTTCTGACGATTATTATCCTATATAATATTTAGAATTCTTGCGAAAACGCATTTATTTATTAATGTATTTTTTTTGTTTTATTATTTTTTGGTGTAAGAGATAAAAGACGATTTATATACGTGATAGATAAGAGAAAAGTTATGTAAATCGATAAATAGTAAATAAACAAGTAAAGAAAAATAAAAATTTGATAACTAGGAGTCTAAATAAAATATTAGAAAAATATGAATTATTATTTTATTACTTTTTATCTTTTGCAGTCATTACTTCTTCTTAACTACTTAGTTCGTAATGGCTCGGAACGGGTCGTCACGTCGTCACGTGAACACATTTACGACCTCAAGTCCTTAGAAAATTATACCTGTATTGATGAATTTGGAAAAGACCAAGGAATAAATATTAGACATAAAGTTAGGGAATTGATCGACTTCATTCAGGATGATGACAAGCTCAGAGAGGAAAGGAAAAAGGCGAAGAAAAATAAGGATAAATACGTGGGCTTATCGAGCGAAGCGATGGGAATGAGATTTGGGGGTGGTGACAGATGGATGGACAATCCTAAATGGAACAAATCTACTGTAGAGGCATACAATGACTGGGATAATAATCGTGGAAAAGGTTTCGAAGACGCAAATAACAGGTATCTAATGCTTGCATTTTATAATTACTACATGCCAGGAAAATTCGACTTCTTTTGGCATAACTTGTATGCATACTTTTAGTCTAATCTGTTTTTGTAAAACGATATAATTAAGAATACGATTTTGTAATATACTAATTTTTTAATGAAATAAAATTAAATGTCTTAATATTAATTTTAAATAGAATACAGCATTTGGTAATTTCCAAATTTACAATTTTATCACGAATAAATTTTTATTTAACTATCCAGTCATTCTTAGAGAGAAATATGCAATGTAAATAAAGCAAATCCTTTCTTGATTATTTTAATATTTTATTATAGTGATGACGGCGAGAGAGAAGATTCAGACAATGATACTAGCCCGAAGAAGGGCGGGAGAGAGTATAGAGATACGCTGGACAATATGAATCAAATTGGTAAATCTGCTCAAATATCCGTACCTTCTACAAATGCATCTCCAGCGCGGACAACGAGAACGATCAAAAAAGTAGATCTGGGGGCAGCTGCTAATTATGGAAAGGAGCAGTCTAACGTAAGTCTGAGATTGTTTTTCTATCATTGTACTGTTCTTTTTATTTTCTCTCTAATTTAAATCTTATTATGACAATGAAATTTTATTTGCAGAATAGTACACCGGCGCAGCAAAGTAATAACTTATCGTCGTCGTCGGCGAGTCAGCAGAAGACTAAAAATGATATATTAAACGACATCTTCGAGTCGTCGCAGAACGATAATAGACTGGACGACGATGATTTCAATCCAAGGGCGAGCACCCAGTCCTGCGTTCCGCAACCGCAAAATGCGAACGTGGATTTCGGTGATTTCGCCAGCGCATTCAACAATCCTGCAGCGGCCAAGATGAAGGATAACAATGACGAGTTCGCAGATTTTACGTCTGCGTTTAACAATGTCGCCATATCCAATCCCCCGAGCCAGCCGCAGTCGCAGATCAACTTAATGGGCGTAACGATGCCGGCTGCAAATCCAGGAACGAACAATGCGAACAGCGGTAACTCGATATACGCCAGTACGATGCAGACCGCGGGCACAACGATGTTCGGCGGACCCGTGGGTGCGCAAAACGCATCCCAAAAGACATCCAACGATCTGTTTGATTCCTTGTCATCGCAAGGTCTCAATAATCAAGTAACAAATAACAATACAGGTATAATTATCATTAGTCGGTCATCTCGTACATCCACTTGTTATTCTGTAAAGGCGTCAGATTGTTTTTGTACAAAACGATTTTAACGATTTTATATTGTTCCTTTTAGCGACCTCAAGTGCGGACCTCTTGTCAGATTTGGATAGCTTGAATACCACAACTATGAGGCTACCAGATAGTCGAATCTCGAACAATTCAAACGTTTTTATGGGAATGAATGACGCACCCGTCAACACCGTCGATTACACAGGTGGGTAATTACAACAGCTGAGAAACCTTTCTCCGAGCGCGCAAATTAGTAATATTTCGTTTCGTGTTCATAAATTGCATGTACCACGTGTACAGTATGATTGCTTAATGTTATAAAATTCCGGAAATTTTGCATCAAAACAATATTAAATATTGAGTATGAACACATTGTCAGCTCTGTTTGGCACATATAGGATGTCTCACAACTATCGTAACATATTTCAATAGTATATTCTAAAAATTAAGAAATAGTATATTTCAATAATATATTCTAACACACACATGCACACACACATTCTCTCTTCCTCTCTCTCTCTTTAATAAAAAATTTTAATACCAAAGTATGATATTAAAAGAATTAATATTTGCTTATATTCATTAGCTTGTTAATTATTAGCTTATGAATATTAGCTCGTATATCGTTAATCAATATTAATGATTTTAGTCGTTTATATCTTGGACAACGCTTTTTAAATTATATTTTGATATTATTACGATTGATTTTTCGCATACATTATTTCAATATATTGCGATAGTTACATGAGAAATTCTGTATTAATTAATAAACATAAGCTCTGTATTGACGTTGCATGGTACGTTCTGATAAAAGAGGACTTTGTATAAATTATATATATCCTCTAAATTTGAAGCTAACGTAATTCCGCCAAGACAGCCTTTCCTTACAGCGAATAAAAACAAAGGGAACGCTACATCCGCCGAGAATCTCTCGAATAAAGCCGCCAGTGAATTTTTGGAAGTGTTGTGCAACATGCACGACATCAAAAGTCGCATTAACTTGGAGGAAGTACGAAAATCCGCTTCAAACTACGTCAGATTTTTGCCGGGGCCCGTTACCCCTCAAAAGTATAGCGGTATCGATTCCAACGTGACGATCGACGCAACGTTCTACGGACGTATCTTGGAAGAGATAATCGACAAGTTCGATCGTGATTGGCCGCTAAATGAGGACGGCTTGGATCCCCCGATCGAAGAATTAATAGTCATCAACGGCGCGACGATCTTTATGCTGGCGGAATCTTTGAGGGCTTTCACCGCTTCCTTAAACAAATCTGAAGACAAGAGGAAGATTCACGTTATCTCGACGATTTTGCAGGCTCTGCTGAAGAGCGATGCGATATTCTCGTCGATCGTAGACACGTGCAGACACGGATCGCAGACTTACATGCAGGAGGAGGAGCTGGACGAGGCGTGGCGTAGCGCGGTGCAGATTTTGATCTCCTTGCCGAATCGCGTGTCCAATAAACTGCAGTTCGACACGCCGAAATTTTACACGCCGCAGGTGTACGCGAAGGTGCTCTGCTTTCACGTGTTCCGCGCGATAGCGTTCGTTAACGACGGCTTACGCGAATCCGATGTCGAACCGAGAGTGACCGCGCTCTCGTCCTTGATCAGTAAGATCGTAATTAGCTTGAAGCCGACCGACTTCTCGTGTTTCACTGACATTATCGAGGAGTGTTGCTTCGAGAATAAAAAGAAGGAGCGGCGCTTGGTCGAGAGTATATTTCGCGGCTTAGACTCAGCCGCCATCGAGTACGTAGCTACGCTATTTCTGAAGCGTTGCGACCCTAAGATCGGCGTGCGTCCGATTTTTGGGAACTTGCTGACGGAACCGAACTGGAAATATATTTTAACGACCAAGATCCCTCTGATGCGCTACCACGATGACGCGAGGCTGCCTGTTAATTTGATCTCCTACTTGTCGTCATTCTCGGACGAACGTGATGCCTCATCGGAGCTGCTGATCAAGCTGTTGGAAGTGTGGAGCGACGGGAGCATCTTGAATCGCGCACCCGTGGAGCAGCGCGAATACATCGCACAGCTGATTATTCTGTCGATAAAAACGTGCAAGGATCGTCTGAAGCAGCGCGAAAGCGATCGGTGCCAGAAGCTATTGCTCTCCGGCGTGTCCGTTCACCTCGAGTGCACGAATATATACTTGAGAGCGATGGGCATGATGACTGCCGAGATTTGCATAAACGCTCTGTCCACCGCGGACGCGCCCAAGTTAAAATTCGAGTACGACAATATGCCCGCGAGAGCGTTGACGTTGCTCGAGTCTTTGAAGGCTCTTAGCGCGCTTACGTTGACGGTAGATGCGAACGAACGGTACGAACGCGACGGTGAGTTAACCGTCGGCAGTCTGATCTTCGATTCTTCGCGCAGCAAGAAAATCTACCAACTGGGTATCGATTGCGACATAATGCCCAATTTCGAGAACGTATTGAAAGTCGAAGGTGACGTCTGCTCGCCAAAGGCTGACGAGACGGATGGTAATCCGGCAAGAAAGAATGAAACGCAACAGGTGGCAGGAAACGGCGATAACAATTCGGATCTGGACAGCGACGATGACTTGGTACCTTACGATATGACCGACGATCTGATGAAGCCTAGCAAGAATCGTCCGCTTTACTTGCGGGACGTGCGCGATAATCTGACGGACGAGCAGACGATCAACGATCCCGATGTGTTCGCCGAGTCGTTGCTAGCCTGTGATAAGCTGATACAGACGCAGCTATCAAATGACGACGCATCCTTCGCCATGGAGCTTCTGCAACTGTTGATCACGTTGAGGCAACAGTCTTACGTTGAGAACTTCGAGAGTACGGTGTTTAATTGTTGCGTTAGAATCGTGACCGTGTGCCCGAAAGAGGGCGCCGAGTATCTGTGCAAGGAGTTCTATGAAGACGCTGGCAAGTACTCGCTGAGCCAACGCCTCCTGTTTCTCGACGTGTTGGCCGAATCCGCCAGACGATTGTCGAAAGTCGACGTTGACGAGACGAGTATCAATGACACGGTGGAAAAAGCGATCGAGAGGAAACAAATTGCGACTCGCGTGTCGCTTTTCATCGATATGAAGGAGTGCAAGAAGCAAGAGTGGTACGCCGACGATATTGACGTTGATCTGGAGGCGTCGCAGAGTCGATCTGAGAACTGGCGAGACGTCGTCGATAAAAGGATCGCGTCACGTACGAGACGATTCGCGGAAAGCTCCAAGTCGCCCAAGATGCATGCGAATCAATTCGCGAATGTAGCATCGTCATTTTTCTATCCACTCTTATACGGTTTCGGCCGCAGGGACGCTTATAAATTTAAGAGCGTAAAGATATACTCAGATCAGACGAACATCTTGCTGTTACGCTACTTGAAGACATTGTCCACTGTAATGTTAGCGGCACAAAATTCTGCGCTGGCGCCAAAAATGGGCAAGGAGATATTGGAGCTCACGTGGACATTGAGGTATCACCCTGAAGCGCCAGTAAGATTAGCTGTCGCAGAAAATATCGGATCTGTGCTTACTACAGTGCCGCAAGATGCTATCGTCAATGAATTGCTTCAACCCGTGATGGAAGTGAGAGAGTGGCTCGTGTCGTCGCAGAATATCATTCATGGCGAGCACGATGCAAATTGTAGAGCATTAAACGAGAAAGTGCTGCTTTTAATTGACTACATTATTGGATGCTTTTTTAAATCTGCTTAGATTATAGTCGATAATAGTACTGAATTAATTCAGTATTAGAAACATGAGTATTAGAAAAAAAATTTTTCATCATTTATAGCATAACCATTGTATATATTTCCATTACGTGCACTTTCACATAGAACGTATTTTTCTCTTAAATCTTTTGATCGTTTCGCATACAAAACTTATAAATTAGAAAAAAAATTATTTTTCAGATCTCAATATGTTTGTAATTGGAAAAATTATATATTATACATATTATATATATCTGAAAAATTTTGTAATTTATATTATTGTACATACAAACGATTAAAAAAAAATAATTTCATTAATTGAGAATAAATATCGATTTAAGTCATGTAGCATGTGTGTATCATTTATTACATCGAAATCATTTATTGTGAGGCATACGAGTTTAATATATATTTTATATAATTTATGTATAAAGTGTAATGTAGTCGACAATTCATATCTATTCAGAAAAACATAGACATTTCTCGAAAAGCGGCATAAACATTTTTTGAAGAGAGATTCTTGAAAATTATCCTTTTTTACGTAAGCTTTAAACATGAGTTTTTAAAAATGTAACATATTTCAGAAACGAATCCCGCAATGTGTGTTGGCAATACAATACAAACTAAAATTAGTATCGATCATTTAGGAACGATCGGACTATCACCCGTTACGAATCTTCTCCCGCCTACATCCATCAATACTAAAAGCCAAACGTCTAATAATACGACATCTTCTACGCAAGTCGGTTCGACTTGGGCTGGTTCGGGATTAAATATCGACCTCGATAACATAATGGGTAGTAAATCGAAACCAGGTGGTCCAGCTCCGACAATGAATCAATTGGCTAGCAATAGTCCACAACATCAGACGAAGATCGTGACGCGTAAGTGATTTTATTTTAGGCTTGCTTCTATTTACCTGCGCGCCAAAACTAGGTATTACTAGAGTGAATTTTTATTTAGTCTATCATGTCAATTTTTTATTTTATTTTATTAATTATACTTAATTTTTCATTGTATGCGAAAATAAATAAATGAGAATGAAATTATATATGTCCGTAGCACCAGGACTGGGTTACATGTCACCGATGGTGCAACCTTTACCACAAAATCAACAGCAGCAATCCAATGTAACATTTTTCCCTGTATTTCCATAAAGAATTATCGGATAATTCAGTCTAAGGTAAGGTCACGATCCGCAAAAGTTTAAGTATATTTTGTATTAGGTGCAACAAATTAATTCGGTGCTCTTTTTGAAGAAATTGAGCGTTTATTGCAAGAGAATAATAAACATGTTAATCTTTGAAATATTCCATCATTTTCTAATACTTTTCTCCATCTATCAGCTGATGAATTCTCTCGAAAAAAGGAAAATAAAGGCTCAATTTCTTAAAAAGAAAAAGCACCGAATTTGCACACTTAATATGTGTGTATTTTTTTAAATTAATTTAAAGATGATGTTACATTTTCTGCCTGGGTTAATTCCTCTCTTCATTTGCAGGTTTTGGCGATTGTATAATGTGTCGAAATAATTTTTTCTACAATGCTTAGATTGCCACAGGCGCGCAGCGCGACTTAAGAAACATGTACCGCGAAGACGTATGTTCAAGGCTAATTCGATGCAATGAACATTGATCGAGCATTTGCTGATATTTTACAATCCTTATTTATACGAGAAATATAATTCAATGCTACTTACTAGAGGTTCTTAAATAATCGAAACTTGTATAGAGAAGAGCACGATGTATGTATGATAGAGAGAAGAAATGCGGATAAATGCGATAAGAAGGTATACGTTAATAACGAGCACAACGTATGAAAAAGATTGATAACTTTTTCTAGTTATTGCAAGGCAGCATAAGCTAACGGTTGTACATTAAAATTCATGGAGGCGCGACGGGCAGGGAAACAGGATTCTTCGAAACTCATAAGTGTAATGTAATTTCGGTGATACTTGTACCACTTGTTTAATTAAAAACACGCGGGAACAAACATAGCAGGAATGATCGCTGGTGTATTTTATATATAATGTACATTAGTCTTGGAAGAATCAGCGGGATTATGCCTTATTATAGACAATGTGTATCATAAAAGTAACGTACATATACCGTGAGAGGAGAGAGCATAATCTAATTTCGTTGCATTCATTCATCATACGTGTACATTGCCTGGACGCGGGTGACGACGGCTGAGAAAGTCGATGCTTTTATAACTGGACCGCGCGAGAATAAAATTACTCGTGGTCTTTCGAGGATGCGTATGATGTAAAACGGACGCGTGGCAGCGGCATAGAGGATTATACGGGGGGGAGAGAATAGATCGTTAGCGGATATTATTAAATAAGTGCTTCCCTTTTGCGATTACAAGATGGCAAGAGCAATTACAATTATTAATCCAGATTCTCTTTCATAAAAAGGGACGTAGATAGGATGGTATTTTTAGCATTTATTTCGTCGATGAATGAAAAAATTGTACAGAATCCGTGCACAAAGTCTGCGAGCGCGTGACGGAACTTTCGTGCTCGATTCGACACGTCGATTGCATCACGCGATTGTCTCACGTGTAAATTGTTTAAGGGTTCATTAATTGCGTAACATAGATTTAAAAAAAAGAAAGAAGGATTAAACTTTACCGTCACATGATATTATGTAATTATCGTGAACCGAGCGGCGTAAGATTCCGTTAGCGTTTGATTATACCTTACTAACAGTGAAATAATGCATATCCTCGAACATAAATGTTTACCGAATTATTATCTCATCATGATTAATTAGTTTTAAGTGGTAATTAATATCACGTTGTTGTGTTATACATATAATCACATTCACGAGCATCACATAGTTGTTATTTTTAATGATTTAGTTTATCCTTGCTGCGCGATGGCATTTTACATCGCTTGTCGCGGGAAATTGATAATTTTTCTTGCAATAAGAAATTTACACTTCGTGGACAAAACAAAAGTGAACGGCAGACAGATACGGAAGTTGAAATGATTTTTAAATTCAGCAGCAAAGTTAGATGTTATATATACACGTTATAAGAATGGTTTTTATTATCTATTTCTACAGAATTATATATATATATATATATGCAATATATAGTGTTAGTATTACGAGATTACGGATTCCAGAAGCAATCGAACATAATAGAAGCCATTCTGTAATTACAAAAACAAAAGCCAAGGTATCGTGTTGAATAATTGCGTTTAGTCTTGCTCTATAAAAGTTGGCTCAACGAGATCGTACGTTGGGAGAGGGGGCTTTCACGCGAGTACCAGAGACTGAATTCTTGTAAAGGTGAGACAGTCCTTTACATTTTCCATTATTTGAGCATTTTATATGAGTCAAAGTGTTTAACATATATAGGCAGGAGTATATATATATTTTTCAAACGTGAAAATATATTGTACAGATGTGAAAAGCGAAAAATCATTTTAGTCAATTCAATATACATATATATATATATATATATATATATATATATAGAGAGAGAGAGAGAGAGAGAGAGAGAGAGAGCATCATCTGCCGATTATTAATGTGACAAAGTGTTACCGACGTCTATGTACAGTTTAGTGTTATCGAAACCCCTTTGTAAACTTGACACACACGAATCGTGGGATCGCACCTGTTGAAATCATGATTTCTTATAACTGGCAAGTTTGTACAATACTACTCCGTACAATTTATTATTTCTTGACAACCGAATTGAGATCCAGATTGTATTCTTGTGTTATTTACGCGCGATAATATTGCTCACAGTATGTGCTTCAAAAGTAAAGAATTCGTAAAATTGGACCAACTAAACGAATACGGCTAGAAATTTCAGGAAATTTTTATTTTGCCACGATCTTGCATATTGGATTAATTTGAAATGCTACAGCACTAGTACATATCAATATTAATCGCGCGTATAATATATATATATATATATATATATAATATACATTTGTATGTGTAATACGATGTTGATCTAATCAATTTCATACGGAATTTATATTCAATGAAAAATTATTAGTCCTCCAACATCATTGCTGATAGTATTTATACATGCGATCGGATGTTCAACTAGCTTAGTTATCAATTTTTGAGACTTTACGATTCTGGGACTTTACGATAGATTCGATCATTTTATTGTATAATTATTATTATTGTTTATTTATATCTACTTTACAGACTTATTATTATTAAATGCTAATTGGTGCTGGTGTTAACACTGAATTATTACGATATTCGGTATTTTTATTTATCTTTTTATTGTTACAATTACCCCTTTCTCTCCTCTTCTTACATCCATTGATTTAAAAAAAAGATGACAAATTGGGATCAATTATTACACATCTACATATTCCTATATTTATTACATTTGACAATGTGAATTAGACGATTAATTATTTATCATGAATATTAGTATCGTAATAAGAAATCGCTTGTTAACAAATTATATGAAAATATACATCCTTTTTACTTTCGCCGTGAAAATACACTGTAAAATGTTTACACGTATTATATATATATACATACATACATATATATATATATATATATACACAGAATTGTTGGGAATATATAAAATCTATTAATGTCGAATAATATAAAAATATGATTTTGTTAACATAAAGAAACAAAATCTAGATCCCCACTAAACTGTGAAGAAAATAAAAATTTATAAGAATATTTTTAAACAAGCTTGTAAGGAAGAAACTCTAATTTGCTCTGATCTCTTTGTTTTACAATATATTGGATTGATCGAAAATTCTGCGATTTTCTTAACAAAATTCATTAACATTAATATTAATTCTTAATGAAAGTTTTGCGTTATTGGAAAATCCGCACCTTTACACGGATTTTCCGATTAATCCAATACATATACACAAGCTATTTGACACGTAACGTGTCAATCTTAGTCTTATATCTTTAGTACAGTGTCAATCTTAATGCAGGTGGATAAAATTAAATTGAACAAGGAAGTCCTATCATTTTGCAATCACGTAAAATTATGAGATGTTAATTAAAGATTAGTAATAAATAAGCATACACCTCGCATGTTAAAGGCGATAGGCGTAGCGCTTCAGACATGACTGCGGGCTATTCAAAAATAAACGCAAAAATAATGTCGATTGCGCGCTATCTTTCCCTTTGCAACATGCTTACGCTCATTGCTAGGTAATATAGTCATTTCCGTATCTAAAGAATTTCGTCTATTGTCTCAGCGAACTCTATTCAAATTGATCAAATTACTTAATCAAATTATCAAGTTCAGATTCTGGCATCATTCCATTAGAATCAACGATCCATTTTATATAAATTGATATTTTTATTTTGTATAATTTATATTTTGCAAATCGCAATCATTGAAGCTTCGGAAATACTATTTTCCAATTCAGTTTTGTAAATTTCCCAGAAGCGACAGCACGTAAACTTGTACAATTTAATCGGCATATATTTTACATTCGGTTGTAAATTTAAATATTCTGCTATCTTGAAGGCCGCTTCGATGGTAAATGATAGAAGAGCTATAAATGGCATAGCCTTTTTTATTAATTAATTAACAACAACTTAATATTAATAGTTGACCTATTAATTGTCTAGCTATTAATAGCCATGCCATTTATCGCTCTTCCATCATTTGCCATCGAAGTGACCTTCAAGATAGCGGAATATTTAAATTTACAATCAAATGTAAAATATATGGCGATTAAATTGTACAAGTTTATGTGCTGCCGCTTCTGAGAAATTTACAAACCTGAATTGGAAAATAGTATTTTCGAAGCTTCAATGATAGCGATTAGCAAAAACATCTTTGAAAAGACAAAACTATATCTTATATGTCATAACATTTCACGTGCCCGTTTGCGAAAGTATAGAAAACTTTCTTGTTCAGTTTAATCAAATCTATTTGCATACTTAAGGTTGACACGTCTTGTGCCAAATATCCTGTATATATATATATATATATATACACAAAAACGGATGATTGTTTATATTAAATTATTTTATCATATTACTATAGAATAATATACATAATAAAATCTACGATAAATTCTTATTTGTCAGTAGTCCCTTTCGATTTCTTCTTTTTTTTCTTCGGTAACGACGTGTCAGCCTCGCCGTTCACGGCATGCCCATTCTCCTTTTTCAAGCCGTTTTCAAGCACATCGCTTCGTTTCCTCTTATCGCTCTTTTTTTTTACGGCTGCTTGTTCAGCCAACATCTGCCGCGTTTCCTCCAATGCCTCCCTCATCGCATCTATGTTCTTTTTAGGTTCTTTGCCTGATGTGAAAAACTCCAATCTTTCCTCTACTTGTTGCCGTAACTTCTCACCGAATATGCTCGTTTGTATTTCACCGAAACAATCAATTCTAGAAGCGAGTGAACATTTGTTTGCCAAGAATCGCGCTATTCTGCCTTTATCCTTCGCAATGGCGCGACCAATGAATGTGGAGTGAAACAGGAGACCATATTTTGGAGTATTCGATTTCCCGCGGCTTTTTAATGCCCTAAACAAGGCTTTCTCTGCGCCCAATATTTGAAGTGTGGACGATGGAGCTTTTGCCAAATTTGTGAGCGAGCCAGCATGTGCTATCAATCTAGCACCGACTTGATCCCCAATTAAAGTAGCTAAATTCGGTGCCACGCTCGACATTTTGGATCCGAGATAGGATGACATTTTCCTTCTATAGTCAGTTAGGGAAATTATGCGCTCAGCAAAGATCTCGGCATTCATCAAATCTACTGGACTGATGTCCATACCCATAGACGATTTTATTGCATTGACAATAGCCTGTGCTTTCGCAAGATCCATGACGGCATTTTCTAATGCTCCCATATTTTCTTCCGTGAATTCTTTCTTATTTTTTATTACCAATGCCACTTTTGCATACATATAATTTTCTGGAACTATTTTCACAAGTTCTGGGAAGTGATATCCGTACCATTCTCTGAAAACAAAAGAAAGATTATAATTATTATACAATGAATCTTTTCAGTGTTTTTATTTCCACTATGCATGCAGGAAAATGTACTGTACATACCGTAAGCGCATGCTAAATGTGTTGATATCTTTATCCAATTGGTCCAGTAAAGATATGCTCTGGATAATCATGTTATCCACTCGATTCACGTTAAATTTAACTTTAGCTCTGGAGTAACTGTGCCCGAGACCCAATTGCGAAACAGTAGAGGTCTGAGGGGTAAAGCCTTTCACCAAGTTGTGAAAATGAAATCTTATTCCTCTGATGATCTCAGGAACAGCGTTGAGATGATCACATTTTATACCGAGTGCTTCGTTAATGTTAACACCCAATTTGGGATCAGCAACCCCGAGAATAACAATCTCTTGCTTAGTGGATTCGGGTAAACAAGAGTCCAAGAAGATTTTTAAATCTTCTGTAATGATTCCCTCTGAAATGCTGTTGATATTTTCCAGAGCAGCCACTGCTGTCTTAAAGGGTGCAAACCCAACAAGGGTTACAACACTACGGAAACGCAATAAATCCTTTACCGTCTCCTTTACTTGGGGTAACAACATACCAATTTCTTCAAATTCCTTGACGCGGAACAAAGAATAACCAGCAGCATGTTCATACAGAACAAAGAGTTTCTGTAGTGGCTGTAAAAACAAACAGATAATATTGATAGAAGTCTGTAAGTACAAAATTAATTTATTTTTCTTTCTGCATGCAAATTTAGTTGTATTTTGGAATCTAAATTGTTGATATCTTATTTACTATTAATTGATTTGATAGTGACATTTTAGCACAACATAGGAAATGAGAATTGCCATTTGTTATTATATATTAAGATATATTGGGTTATTATGTATTAAGGGCCGATTTTTCCAACTTCTTGGTAAGTTTTACCTGACAGGTAGCGTATCCTTGTCTCTTTTCAGATAAGTCCTAAAAAAGAGATAAAGATATAGTACCTGTCAGGTAAAACTTACCAAGAAGTGGGAACAATCAGCCTTAAAATATATTGGGTATTACTTCTCTTAATACAAAATTTTGCATTTGGGTTTTACTAAAAGGATCCGCACAGACTTTCCAGACATCTCAATTTATTATGTCTTTGAAAAGAGAAATAATTAAAAAGGAAATAATTTTTAACTATGCAAAATTGTTTATTTTTTCATTACATGTATACAATGTGTTAATTATTAATTACTACATATTATATGTTATATATAATTAATAATTATTATAATCTTATAATTTCTGTGTGCCGCAATCAATATATTTTGCATAATGTTATTTTAACGTTGTTTGTGGTTTTTTCGATTTTTATTATTGGTTCTATACTTGTATTGTAATTCTATATAGTTTTTGTAAATATTATCCGTAAAAAAACATAGTCGATAAAAACTATATAACTTGATTCTAATTGAAAAAATATTATTTATACATTATCAGATTAAACTGCTATGCTCTGATTGAAGTTAGGTTAAATGTTCAAATTCCATATTTGTCATCAGTAAGTAAAGAAACACACAAGGATTATAACATTCGAAATAAATCATTTAATTGTGATACAAAAATATCACTACATACCATTTTTCTTTAAATTTGCTGGCAACTACATACAAAAGGATTTTCGTTACAAAAATTCTCACATGTAGCGTGCAACGGATATGGCATACGGAAACCGCGGCATCAAGGCCGATAGAGGTCGATAAGCTCATGTGTTTTCCACCAGGGGATACAAAAAGGCCCTCTTTTCATTGGTTTAGATCCGCGTTCTCTCACAATGGCGAAACGAATCAAATTGTAGTGGGAACCAACATACGTTTAAAAAGAGTTAAGGAGGAATATCGGAAGGCAAGATTATTTTAGAGTTTCATTTATTATAAATATTATTAATAAATAAAATTCCTATTTAAATAAAATGAAAAACATAACCTGTACATGTATCAGCATGTATAAAAGATTGTCATAACTTAGCTGTTAAAATAATGAAGCGTTTTATTATACATATATATGTATATAGAATGCGCATATCTTGCAAACGAAGAAGATTGGAAAATCAACAACATAAAGGTAGGAGCACAGACTTTTGCATAAGCGCATAAAAAGATGCATAAGGAATTTGATTGGTCTATAAGCATGTGCATAAGGAAATGGACCAATCAAATTCCTTTTATGCATCTGTTTATGCGCTTATGCAAAAGTCTGTGCTCCTGCCTTAACAGTAAAATAAACAATGGCAATGCATTACGTAGTATTAAGTAGTATTTTTATTTATAATTTTATTTATTATATAATAATTATAATAATTATAATATAATGTATAATATCATTATATAATCATATCATATATAATTATAATAATGCAATATTTTTATGAAATGGAATTAAGGGAGATTTCTACTTTGTTGGGCCAAAAAATAGGCAAGTTTTAAGAATTTTTTCTAAAGAAACTATTAATGATAGACTAGTAAAACTTGGTATACATGTAATTACATCTTTAATAAATATAAAAAATATTAAATATTAATTATTTTGAATAGGGGGTGGAGGAAAGGAGAGCGTAACGCCAATATGCCACGCCGAGATTAGTAGGCGACGGAAGTTCCTGGTCCTTTTTTTTTTGTTTCGCAGGGGAGTCAAAAAATGCATTTACGCACACCAAGGGGGCCGAACCCTTTGGTAGTGTGGGACTCGCCCATAGGACCGGGGGTCCAATCGGGCCATACCCACTAAAAACACACTCCCCCCCCCCCAACCCCACCACCGGACAACACACCCGATGGCACAGGACGGCACACTAGAGAGACCCCTCCCGTAACGTCGTGAAACATAACTTGGGAGGAAGTTCCTGGTCCTTGGCAAATCGTCTGAAACACAAAAATCGACCAGATTCTTCATCTGTAGATGTTTGCGCATAGCTGGAACTAGAATAAAAGTATATATGAATTTTTGTAAGACTGGGGCCTTGTCAAAGTTAAACATTATTTTTTCGCCAAAAATTTGCTTAGTTTTTTAGTTGTAAAAAAAGTATTTAAATATTTTTTTATTATTCTAGTTCCAGCCATAGAGACGACCTTTCTGCACATTTAAAAAAAATCATTACAATTGCTCAATTAGGACGTTGTACAGCACTTCCATCAACTTGAAAAACATGCTTTCGAGAAAAACGCGTTTAAAGTTTAGTAAGAGTTTTTCATAGTAAAAGTTAATACTTACATTTAGTCAGCTATTCCAGGACCATATAGTATTCCTTCCTCTTCCTCATATAATTCATTTTTTGTACATTGTTCTAGCCGATGAGCCAAACGAGCCTCTTTCGATGCCGCAGTAGCTCGTTTCTCAGCGATTCTGAACCTCCTCTCATCTCGACGATCTGCCATGATCTTCGCATTTATTCCAAGTTTTATGCCCATGCCTTCCATTAT
The DNA here is from genome assembly GCF_003672135.1 of Ooceraea biroi. Lineage (NCBI taxonomy): Eukaryota > Metazoa > Arthropoda > Insecta > Hymenoptera > Formicidae > Ooceraea > Ooceraea biroi. Next base: position 10,652,465 of record NC_039506.1, read on the forward strand.
TTGAAGCAGAGGAACGAAGCCTTCATTAAAAATACATGTTGCCAGGAATGATGAGATTTCTATGATTTTTGCTGAGCTAAAAATGTGTTTTGGAGCAAACTTCCACAGCACTGCATTGAAGCTCTCATTATTGTTTTGTATGTGGCCGCCCAAACATCGTTCCAATAAATCAGCAGATGATAGATCTTCCCCAGATAGCCAAACCTGCACGAACAAATTCTGAGCAGTGTCTGCAGTAAATGTTTGATGTCAGAAAGGCAACAGAGTTTATACAGAAGTTGCTCTTTCAGATGATGTTATCAAACTGTTATCAAAAATGCAACAGTGTCTGCTGACAGGCAATGTGAGCAGATTGGCAGCAGAAACCGAGCAGAATCTGCAGCTTTTGACACAATTCAAATTTAAACAAATAGGAATATGCGATTTCGCTCCGCACCGCTATGCGGTGCATACGTCGAGTTCTTACTCGACGTTAAGATTTAGCCTGACAGTTATATAAGTTAATATACGCGCCTTGGCATGACAATATTAATTTTTCTGAAAATTTTTGTACTTGCGGCACAGAGGCTCCCATGGACAACGTCCACGCACACCGCAAGCAATCGGAAGTTCGAAAGCAAAATTCGGACTTCAGATTAGAATAAATTAACAATAAGAGAGAGATTATGCAACGAACTGTCAGAAAAACACATCAAGCCAAATGTACTTTAATTTAACCATATTGTTCACATTGTTTTTACTGGATATATATTTCATTCTTATTATTGTGTATTTCTTTTCAATTTTGCATTTCTTTCCCATTGAAAATAAAGAAAAATAGCAATTTAAATAGCAGTATGGATTAGGGATCATTTTAACAGCTGATTATGTACAGAATCTGCTCAATTTCTGCTGCCAAACTGCTCTCAAGTTATGTGCGCAGGCTCTGCTCTCAATCTGCTGACAATCTGCTACCAGGTTATGTGTACAGACTCTGCGCGATTTCTGCTGCCAATCTGCTCACATTACCTGTCCAGCAGGCTCTGTCGGCAGAACCCGAGCTTAATGCGGACACAGATGGCTACGGTTTTGGTTTAGGATTCTGATCGAATTTGTTACCAATCTGCGGGCATGTTGGTATCATTTTGCTATCTGGGTTCATAAATAGGCCGAAGAATTTCTTGTGCTTCTGATGTGAGTGGAGCTGGGTGTTTATATTCAGAGAGCGTGTTGTTTATTTCCGCTTGTCTCCATTTACACCATAAGTCAGCGCCGGGCGGACACTTTTCATGCTGCGGATTTTCGTCAGTTGAATACTTGTGATAAAAAGTTGCCCATATTGCATCTTTCATGGCATTAACGGAATTACTATTTCGGATTATTGACAAGCCGTAATAAATTGTCAAATCTTTAATTAAGCTATCAATTAATTTTCCAGGGCCTTTTCCACCGATTCCCTTTTTTTTTTCGTTGCGACTCTCAATCGAGAACCCATGCGTTTTTTGACGTGTCCAACGCATTCTTTTTTTTCACAGTAGCTGATCTCCATACGGTTGACTTTCTAATAGCGCTTTAAAAGTTTTTGTATCGCCATCTCCGATGTAATTAACGTATTTAACGTTATGCAGCTCGTCCGATCGGGTAAACATTTCGATGATGCCGTCTACTTCCAGTTTACCAGCGCTCCCAGAGTGATTACACGCACAGTTTTCTTCGTGAGCTTCATACCACTGTTGCAATTCGTCATCGGTGATATCGTCTTTGTTTCTCCAGTAGTTACAGGCCTGGCAAAAACTGAACTTGACAATCAAGTCTAGCAGCTTATTGGAATACTTTCCAATTAGAGTGACTACTCCAAATGACGAAAAGCCTCTCTTGCTCCAAGTTCCATCACCCGAAACGCTCAGATGTGAAGGTTCATTTCCCGCTTCAGCATTTTTCTCTTTTTCTTCTGATGCAGCCTTTCGTATAACTATTTCAAACACAGCTTTAGCGGCAATCCATACATTTGCCAAGCATGAATAATATATATTAGTAGACAGCCCTTGACCTAAGTCCATCAGTCCACAGAAAATATTTATTCCTTGTAATCCAACTCCAAGTACACGCATAGCAAAAACTATTCTCCGATTGATTTCAAATGCTTTATTGTTTATTTTTGGGCAGGAATCGATTTCATTTGAGCCACAATCACATTCGACAAGAAGTTTGAATCCCAAGCCCTGCTCTCCTTTTACTTTAAATTCTACGTCATTTTCACATTCTTTACACTTCAGTAACGTACTGAGTATGTTAAACAAAGATAAAAAGTGTATAATGCGGTATCCGTGCATTACGTCAATTGTAACTTCAAGATCGTCTTTACTTTTCAGTTTTTCCGCTGATGTACTCGCGAACGACACGTCTATTTCATTAGTGTGTCGGTTACCGTGAAATTTTCTCTTTTTAGACTTATGGCCTGGGCGTTTATTACTCAATCTACACTTCTTGTTCTTATACATAATGCAATTACAAATAATACTTTGAGAACTCACAAGTACGTCGATCCTTTATCGTAAACGGTTTGGAACATACTAAACTCGAGTTCTCGAGGCTACGAAATAAACAAAAACATAAGCAGGAAACGAAACGTGAACCAATCATAATCCAGCATTTCAAACTGACAAAACATGAAAAGAAAAGAAGGTTGCAGAACAGATAGGGAAAGGTCAATAGGGTACAGCTGCTGAGTGAATGAGGCCCTTAGCAGAATGGCTGATTTGATGTCTCAGGACAATGTTTTATGCCCTAAGTCTTTGTCTTTGTCTAATGCACAATATGGGTGTTTTCCAGCAACGGCACAGTGCGACACAGTGTATCATTCTATCTTTGTCGTTCGCTGGTATTGAAAGAAGATAGAATGATACACTGTGTCGCACTTTGTCGTTGCTGGAAAACACCCACTGTCTTGTGTCCTGAGACCTCAAGTCAGCCATTCTGCTAAGGGCCTTAGCCCAGATCTACAATAGGGCCGGTATTCATAATCGGATCTTATATTTAAGACCGTCTTAAGTGTATCTTCAGATACTGCGTAGCCAATGAAATGACCGCCATATAGTTAGCAGACAAATATGATAAATCTTACTTTTTTATTGCAATCGTTTGGAAAAGTTTAGGAAACCACTTTTAGAGTTTGGGAAATAATAGTTTTTTAATAATTAATGAAAATTAGTTGAGCGTATAGTTAGCAGACATCATTCCAAATAATTTTCTTTTTCGCTTATTTCAACGCCAAATCATTTGGGAAATACGCCTATAATGTTTTCAGAGTTTGGGAAATAATGATTTCCCCTCAAAATCGAGTTGAAAGTCATCACCCAGACGTGCAGTATAATCTAGGGAATAATCTAGGAACTTTTTGATTATAGGCTATATAATGGAAAAACGTTTATAATCTTTGATATTTCTCATTGTTTTCCATTTCAATAATTTGGGAATCGTTTGGGAAAGTTTAGGAAACCACTTTTAGAGTTTGGGAAGTAATGGTTGTTTAATAATTAATGAAAATTAGTTGAGCGTATAGTTATCATTCCAAATAATGTTCTTTTTCTCTTCTTTCAACGCCAAATCATTTGGGAAATACGCCTGTAATGTTTTTAGAGTTTAGGAAATAATAATTGCATCTCCAAATAAAGTTTCATGTCATCAACCAGACTTCAAGCCAAAATGCTAGGGATTTTTTGACCATAGCCTATATAATGGAAAATATTTATAATCTTCGATATATCTCATAGTTTTCTAATGTTTTCTATTGCAATCATTTGGGAATCGTTTGGGCAAGTTTAGAAAGGCACTTTCACAGTTTGGGAAGCAATAATTTTTATAATTAAGGGGATCTTGGAGTGACTAGTGAAACAGTGTTGCCATTTGCACTCATCACATACAAAAATTACAGTTGAAATGCTTTTTATAAAAATTTCGCAATTTGTACACACAAAAATTGCGGCGGCCACCACTCGAGATAAAATAAAGGAATATAATGAAGCTTTTCGAAGTGACTTTGGAAGCATAATAAAAAAGAAAGGTGTATTCTCCTTTACGGAATACAGAATACATATAAACTTTCTTACTTTAATATTATTAATTTTTTATACTGGGAAAGTATATGCTTGGGTGGAAGAGCACGAGGGGACGGGCTTCGCCCGTCACCTAGTACTCTTCCACATAAAAAAAAAAAACTTTTAGGTGACCAAAAGTATTGCGTGGAAGTTACAATATAGAACCTTGCTTTGCGTGGAACCTTGCTTCACATGAATTGAAAACCTGTATTTGGAATCGTACTAATTTGCATTGCAAGTACAATTAGTACGATTCCAAATACAGGTTTTCAATTCATGTGAAGCAAGGTTCCACGCAAAGCAAGGTTCTATATTGTAACTTCCACGCAATACTTTTGGTCACCTAAAAGTTTTTTTTTTTTATGTGGAAGAGTACTAGGTGACGGGCGAAGCCCGTCCCCTCGTGCTCTTCCACCCAAGCATATACTTTCCCAGTATAAAAAATTAATAATATTAAAGTAAGAAAGTTTATATGTATTCTGTATTCCGTAAAGGAGAATACACCTTTCTTTTTTATTATGCTTCCAAAGTCACTTCGAAAAGCTTCATTATATTCCTTTATTTTATCTCGAGTGGTGGCCGCCGCAATTTTTGTGTGTACAAATTGCGAAATTTTTATAAAAAGCATTTCAACTGTAATTTTTGTATGTGATGAGTGCAAATGGCAACACTGTTTCACTAGTCACTCCAAGATCCCCTTAATTATAAAAATTATTGCTTCCCAAACTGTGAAAGTGCCTTTCTAAACTTGCCCAAACGATTCCCAAATGATTGCAATAGAAAACATTAGAAAACTATGAGATATATCGAAGATTATAAATATTTTCCATTATATAGGCTATGGTCAAAAAATCCCTAGCATTTTGGCTTGAAGTCTGGTTGATGACATGAAACTTTATTTGGAGATGCAATTATTATTTCCTAAACTCTAAAAACATTACAGGCGTATTTCCCAAATGATTTGGCGTTGAAAGAAGAGAAAAAGAACATTATTTGGAATGATAACTATACGCTCAACTAATTTTCATTAATTATTAAACAACCATTACTTCCCAAACTCTAAAAGTGGTTTCCTAAACTTTCCCAAACGATTCCCAAATTATTGAAATGGAAAACAATGAGAAATATCAAAGATTATAAACGTTTTTCCATTATATAGCCTATAATCAAAAAGTTCCTAGATTATTCCCTAGATTATACTGCACGTCTGGGTGATGACTTTCAACTCGATTTTGAGGGGAAATCATTATTTCCCAAACTCTGAAAACATTATAGGCGTATTTCCCAAATGATTTGGCGTTGAAATAAGCGAAAAAGAAAATTATTTGGAATGATGTCTGCTAACTATACGCTCAACTAATTTTCATTAATTATTAAAAAACTATTATTTCCCAAACTCTAAAAGTGGTTTCCTAAACTTTTCCAAACGATTGCAATAAAAAAGTAAGATTTATCATATTTGTCTGCTAACTATACGGCGATAATAAAATGATCTATACAGCATCTGCAGATAAGCTTAAGACGGTTTTAAATATAAGGTCCGACTATGAATACCGGCCTAGGTGTAGTAAGCCTCAAGCCGTAAGAAATTGACCAATCACAGTCGATCTTTCTCCTCATATTCCACTGAGATTGGTCATTTCCTTACGGCTTAAAGCTTACTACACCTATTGTGGATCCGGCCTTACTCTCTTTCCCGCGCGCTCCGAATTCTACCTGACTTTCGATTGTTTGACGGCTTGTAAGGGCCTTCACAGACAAATTTCCTTAAGACGTAACGTAAAGGTAGAAACACAGACTTTTGCATAAGGCATAACGCATGATGCATAAGGAATGTGTTTGGTCCATTTCCTTATGTACATGCTTATAGACTAATCGAATTCCTTATGCATCTGTTTATGCATTTATGCCAAAGTGTGTGCTTCCCACTTAAGGATTCGACCAATCGCGTTGCTCGATTCGGCCGTCCATAACCATAACGTAAGGATTCGACCAATCGCGTTGCTGGAATCCTTACGTTACGGTTACGGACGGCCGAATCGAGCAACGGGATTGGTCGAATCCTTACGTTACGTCTTACGGAATTTTGTCTGTGGAGGCCTTAACTCCGTCAATTTTGCGAGTTTCGACTTTTAACCACATATTTTCAGGACTTCAATCTTTCAGAAAATGCAAAAAAATCGATTTTTTTGGCCCAACAAAGTGTATGCATCATTTTATTGGCTACTGAGTATCTGAAGATACACTTGAATACCGGCCATAGTTTCATCGTTCGATATCGTAGAGCGCGCATGCTAATTGCGATGGATACTACTAGATGGCATTACTGCAATGTTCTTTAATGAGATTCCGAGGAATCGGTATTCGACATGGCCGACAGAGGGCGCTGGGGGAGGATCGGAGCTCTCGCGTTCGTCTCACGCCTGAACACGCACACGGCACGGCGAACGAACGAACACGGGCTCGAACGTGTCGCATACCATCGCACGTACGCACGTCCCTCCGTCGACGAACTAGCCTCTCCCTGCTCACGCCAGACATATATGCGTCGCGTCACGACACGCAACCAGCCGCGAAATATCGGCGGGCGGTCTACCCACACTCCACTACCCCCGGCGAACCGGAGATAGCCGAGAGACCCACGCAGTAAGTTTTGTAAGGCTCGAACGCAAAGGACGTCTGCAATACCCACTCGATCGTCTCTATCGCGAATGCGTACGTCTTTCTCTTCCCTGTTTGTTTTCTGTCTGTGTTGTTTTTTTCGTTTGTTCGTCGCGCGGTTCATAGTTCCTTCGGTACGCACGGTAACAGCCGTGAGTAGCGGCGCCGGATAGAGCGCCGGCGCGTCGTGTTTGCGCAGAGGTTGGTCGCCTCAGAGCAGCGCGCGTGTGCTGGGCGGCGAGGTGCGCCTGCGCGCCCGGTCACAGAGGGCGCGCGCGACTCTGCGCGATTAGAGAGGGTCAAGGGAGAGTGTGCCCGATGTAGGGACTCATCGCTGATTGGCTCCGCCATATTGAGAACACTTCCGCTATTTTCATATATATAGATATACATTTGTATGTGCGCAATGGTTCTCTATGCTATTTGACAGGTAAATATTCGGTTCAATCTATTTAATATTAATGAAATGTTAGAAAATTATTTACTAAAAGACAAACAAATAAAAGGTTAACTGTAAAAGTAAACATAACTTTTATGAAATGGTATTTTATATTATTTTGACAGTTAATATTAATAATAATTATTCTAGTAAGACGATGGCAATGCATATCCGTACAAAATAAGAGTTACATATGTTTTGAGAATTATAATCTGTTCGTTCCTTTATGTTACTTAAGTAAAGTACAATTGTATTTGATTTTATATTTGATTTTGTTTTTTATAAGAGTTGTTATAAGAGTTTTTTTATAAGAGTGCATACCCAGATAACCAAACCTGCACGAACAAAGTCTGAGCAGTGTCTGCAATAAATTTTTGATGTCAGAAAGGCAACAGAGTTTATACAGAAGTTGCTCTTTCAGATGATGTTATCAAACTGTTATCAAAAATGCAACAGTGTCTGCTGACAGGCAATGTGAGCAGATTGGCAGCAGAAACCGAGCAGAATCTGCAGCTTTTGACACAATTCAAATTTAAACAAATAGGAATATGCGATTTCGCTCCGCACCGCTATGCGGTGCATACGTCGAGTTCTTACTCGACGTTAAGATTTAGCCTGACAGTTATATAAGTTAATATACGCGCCTTGGCATGACAATATTAATTTTTCTGAAAATTTTTGTACTTGCGGCACAGAGGCTCCCATGGACAACGTCCACGCACACCGCAAGCAATCGGAAGTTCGAAAGCAAAATTCGGACTTCAGATTAGAATAAATTAACAATAAGAGAGAGATTATGCAACGAACTGTCAGAAAAACACATCAAGCCAAATGTACTTTAATTTAACCATATTGTTCACATTGTTTTTACTGGATATATATTTCATTCTTATTATTGTGTATTTCTTTTCAATTTTGCATTTCTTTCCCATTGAAAATAAAGAAAAATAGCAATTTAAATAGCAGTATGGATTAGGGATCATTTTAACAGCTGATTATGTACAGAATCTGCTCAATTTCTGCTGCCAAACTGCTCTCAAGTTATGTGCGCAGGCTCTGCTCTCAATCTGCTGACAATCTGCTACCAGGTTATGTGTACAGACTCTGCGCGATTTCTGCTGCCAATCTGCTCACATTACCTGTCCAGCAGGCTCTGTCGGCAGAACCCGAGCTTAATGCGGACACAGATGGCTACGGTTTTGGTTTGGGATTCTGATCGAATTTGCTACCAATCTGCGGGCATGTTGGTATCATTTTGCTATCTGGGTATATTTTATAAAGTATAATCTGTTACCGTGTTATTTGCATTTGTTGGAAAATATATGTAGCATATTTTAAATTAAATTTCTAAAATCTATATCTATATATATATAAGCCAAATACCACTCACTCACTCACTCACTCATCAACGTGCAGCCCGAACCACTGCACCTATTAACTTGAAATTTTAAGGGTATATTCCTACTATCACGTAAGTGCTCACTAAGGGAGGGTTTTTCGAAATTCCACCCCTAATGGGTGAGAATGTGTAAAATGTATTTTTATTTAATTCTACACATAAATATCGCGGGTGAAGCCGAGACGGGGGATGCTAGTAAATAATAAATTGCAAAATATAATCTTTTCATCACTACATATTCTTTCCAAATAGTAAAAGCATCATTAGAGAATCTGTAGTATTGACACATTGTCTATATTTAAAGAGATACGTGACGATTTAGTTCATTATGGACACGTTTCGATGGATAAAGATCATGCATATTCTATTTAACGATTTTCTCTAATATTTGGAGGCTAAGTATTAACATGTATAATATTTACTCTTTAGTAGAATGTTACTGACACGATTATATTACTTCTTTACGTATAACATTTTGCATTCTTTCGCATTTACAATACATATACGCTTTCGAAAGTCGCGCTTAATTCAATCTCATTGTTCTCAACATGGCGGCTTCCGGCTAATTGGCCACACTTTCCCTTGACCCTCTCTATACGCGATCATCGCGCCGTCGTCCAACGGGACAGCCAATCGACGCACACGGCAACGCCGCCGCTTTATCGAGTTGTTCGTGGCACGCCCTAGAACTTCCTCCATTGTCCTTCTTTCCGGGATTCTCTGCCGAGGAAGGATGGCGCAGAACAATTATTTCGGCTTTACTCATGGTGGAACGCAATATGGGTACGAAATCGCTTATATATTATTATTGCTAAGCAGTTAGTGTTAAACTAAGCAAAGATTCCTGCCTGCGAACCTGCTCGCGATAGTGATAAAAACGTTGCGTTAACTCTCGCTCGCGTCCATGAACCCAGCCGGCACGGCGGCCATTTCTTGCCGTGCGATACGATAGCGTTCGTTGAGTTTTTCGATTCCGGGCACGGTGCCCGTTGATTTTCATCCTTCGTTTCTCGTCCGCGTTGTCTCGTTTCTCGCCGCACGTGGACCCTCGACTCCCCGTGCCTAGAAACCGTAATATAACAGTGACCATTCGATATAGGGCGACCAGCGCTGCGGCTTATCAGACCGGGCAAGCGGGATATGCGGTAACCCCAGCAGCGACAGCCGCAACATACACTCAACGGCCTGCTGCCGCTGCTGCTACCGGTTACGAAACGTATCAGGCAGCCGCTGCTGCAGCCGCGACTGGGACGACATACGCAGGTAAGCTTCATTGTTCATCTATCGGATTAATTTTGTAAATCGCATTTAACAAACTTAGGAACGGTTACTTAAAAAAAAATTGTGTTAGTAAATTTTTAATTGTTTAATTGGTAAGTATTTTTAAACGTAATTTCTTAAACATTATGTTTAAATTGTATTTGTGTATTGATCACTTTTTCAATTTAACTGCCACTTGAATTATTACAAAAACTCCGAAAAGGTCACGTGCGCGACTAGATAAAGCGGGCTTGAATTAAATAAGAATGAAATAAGACTCGATGCATGTGTAAGAGATATCAGGTTCTTTATGGACCCGTTATCGGATATCAGCTCATTACAGAATTATGTAAACATAATCACGTGCGTACCGACATAATCAGGGGCAGTCAGTCGGAAATCAGTAGTCGAGAAGGAAGCATGAATGAAAATATTTCTGTAAAATTTTAGAAAAATCGCAAGCTGAGAGTTATCTTTTATCTTCAAACGATAAACTGGAAAATACAAGTTATGTCTCCAAATTTTTCCAATTTATTTGGATTTATATTATCAAGTCGTAATACTTTTTTTATTTTCTGTAATCTTTTATTTGCCACTTAACACATTCAGGTTAACCATGTTAACATTGACAAAGTTAATTTAACCATAATGTCTTTAGACCATATACTACTGGACAATGCATTTATGGTGGAAGGTGTTGCCAACTTAAAGTCTCCGCTACAATGATGTCGCAGTCTCGTATCGATAATCGCTTGAGACGATTATTTCCGGTCACAAAGTAGTCGTAGTCACTCGTTCACTTCCTATTCCCGCGACTACGACTACGACTACGACTACTTTGTGACTGGAAATAACCGTCTTAAGCGATCATTGGTACAACTGTATGACTATTGTAGCTACAGTGAATGAAAGTCATTGTAGTGGAGGCTTAAGGGAAAATGATAGCACATGAGTGATGTATTGAATTATATTGGGTTACGCTCTAGAATGCAAATGGATAGGTTAGGTTTCAGATTATTGTTGTGTCAGATTTCAACAGGAATGACGTATTCCATGACCGTACGTAACACGCAGCAGTCGAAATTATTTCGAACAAAATACAGCAATCCTGAATGGCAACGTTTACTTCAACGATGGTATAGACTTTTCTGTCGCACGCATGGCGAGAGACTGTCCATCCTTTTCCTGTAATTCGGCAACAGCTAGAACAATAGGATAAGGTGGAGGAGGATAAGATGTGCATGGTCCAGTAATATATGGTTTAAAATAATATCTCTATCATGGTTAAGTTTAGTAATCCAAATGGCATAAATGAAAATAGAATTTATTCGTATTATTATATAAAATCCTTTAATTTATTTTATTTATATAAGTTAGCTGTTATCTTTATAAAATTTTATTTGCCACTTAACACATTCAGTGTTACTTGTAATTTAGCTGACTTTTTATTTATGCCAGGTGAATTACTAAAATTAACCATGATACTGATATATGCCACTACTAAGGTTAATCATAATATGTCTACGTTACAAGTAGCAGTGAATGTGTTAAGTGGCAAATAAAGAAAATAGCTAACTTGTATAAATAAAAATTAAAATTAAAAGGTTTTACATAATAACATTAATTCTATTTCATATAAGCATATAGGTATATGTTTCATTATATTCGAATAATCAGAAATATATTCTGACTAAACATTGCTATAAATAAATTAGAAGTATAAAATATTAAAATAGTGGATTAAAATAAATTTAAGTAATTATATAAATTAATTCAAACTAAAAAAGTTTTTTATTGTTATTGTGTACTTGTCCAAATATTTTTATACTTTTATAACATAAACCACAAGAATGAAAAATGCAGACTAAACAATAATTTCCAAATAACTTGCCAAATACACAGCAATGACAATGGCGACATTGTAACATCTCTTTTCAGCTGCCAACCCTGGTACCGTGGCTCAAACTTACGACTACGGTTACGGACGAGCTGCCCCAGCAGCTACATACGACGCTACAAAGACCTACTATCAACAGCCAGCGGCTGCTGCTGCAACATACACCACCACCGAGACACACTATCAAGCTGCAAAACCTGCTTATAGTACGACCAGTGCCTACACTGGCACCGCCAGACAGGCCACTACCACTGGACAGGCCAAAACGTATCAAGCATCTAGCACGGCTTACCAGCAATCAAATCCTACGCAGAGCGCGACTTACTCGTCGGGATACACTGCTCCCGCTACTCCTGCCGCTGCACCTTCAACCGCAACAAATAGTAAGTTGTTTGTTAGTCTGTTTTTCCTGTCTCTTTCTGTTTCTTTCGTGTTCTGTTTTATCTCCAAAAAATGTCTGGTCTCATCGTGACCACTAACTGTGACGTAGGAACTAATAACATGAAATTGATCCTCTCATGATACGTGAAAAGATGGCAAAAAAATCAAAGCAAGAATGAAAAATAAATCTGGCAAAGCTCTGCTAACGTGTTCTTGAGCAAGTGAAAGCGGCTCGAGGATTGTTTAGCAGAAGTCTGACATTTTCTGATACATTACTCTCGTGAATATGATGTACACTCTCAATCGCGTCTCCGGTCCGTGGAAAAATTTGAAAATTATTTCGCGTCTCGGCGCATTTCAGAACGCGCGATAGTCAAGAATTTGGCGTCGCGCGAGTAAATACGAAAAATTTTTTTGACCCCTCCAAAGTTTGAGGTTTCAATTTCATTTCCCTTAGAAACGGCGAGTACAACGTATTCCGGCTACGACGCAGCGCTATATAGCGCTGCGACTATGTATGTAGCCCAACAGAGTGCAAACAGCAATTCAACTAACCAGAAGACTGGAGGTTGGCAGGGCTGCTACGGACGGAAAGGATTCGGAGCTGGAGGGGGAGGGATGAAGACAATGCGGCCGAAGCAGCCCCCCAAGCCTCAACAGCTACACTATTGCGATGTCTGTAAGATCAGCTGTGCCGGACCGCAAACGTATCGCGAACACCTGGAGGGGCAGAAGCACAAGAAGAAGGAAGCTTCTTTGAAGGTGCCTCAGCAGCCACCGGCGCGCGGGGCGGGAAATAGCCTTCGTTGCGAGCTCTGCGACGTAACTTGCACCGGGAACGACGCTTACGCCGCTCATATCAGAGGCGCCAAGCATCAGAAAGTAGTTAAATTGCACACGAAGCTGGGGAAACCCATTCCGAGCGCAGATCCCACCGTTTTGAACCCGAAACCCGCGGCAGCCGCGAAGGCTGCAGCTACGAAGAAGCCAACGGTGACGGCAACGCCTAAAATTAACTTCGTCGCCTGTAAGTAAATTTTTTCACTCCGAAGGAGGATTGTCAAACGTTTCTGCCACTGTTCACGGGGTATTCATGTACGGTTTTGTGACATTGGCATTGCAGCCGGAAACTTGGGCACGGTAAATCAGAACCAGTCGGTTGAGGTTAAGCAGGAGGAACCGGCCGCGGAGGAGACCGTGGAAGAGGCTACGGTCGACGAGAAGGATATCCAACCGGTTGGCCAGGAGTACATCGAGGAGAACAAGTCCGAGGATGGGAAGATCATCAGTTTCAACTGCAAGCTGTGCGAGTGCCGCTTCAACGACCCCAACGCCAAAGACATGCACATGAAGGGTCGTCGTCACAGATTCGCCTACAAGAAGAAGGTCAACCCCGATTTGGTGGTCGATATGAAGCCTAGTCTGAAGCAGCGCAAGATGCTAGAGGAGAAGCTCCGTAGGCAACAGATGCGCGATGAGTACCTACGTCGACGAGAGGAGATCAATCAGCTGGGACCTATAGGACCCATGCTGGACGAGGAGATGTTGTACTGGGAGGAGAGGCGCCGGTACGAGGAGGAGTGCGAGTACTACGAGTGGTTCCGGCGGTACGGACGCGGTCCGGGAGCGCCGCCGATTCCACGACCATTCGCGGGACCACCGCCGATGATGATGTACGCGGGTCCTCAGCGGCGACCCGACTCATCGGACGACAAGCACGTACTGGCACATCACACGACTATTTATCCCAAGGAGCAAGAGCTGCTGGCCGTTCAGAAAATAGTTTCTCATACCGAGAAAGCGTTGAAATTCGTGTCGGACGCTCTGGCCGAAGCAAGTGAGTATTTTTGCGAATTTTTTCTCGCGAAATCAATAGCGTGATAACTTAAATTTTATCTCGTGATTGCGCGCTTCTGTTTACAGGTAAGAAGAATACTCCCGTGAATGCTAATGCCACCGCAGCAGCGCCGGCAGCAGCTGGCGCGGCACAGGCGAATGCGGACACGCTGAAGAAGGAAGAGCCCGACAAAAAGAAGGCAGCTACGCCACAGAAGGAGGACGGCAGCGACGGAAATCTCTTCTCGTTTCAGAAGGAAAAGGAGGATTCCAGAATACTCCGTGGCGTCATGCGTGTCGGGAACTTGGCTAAGGGACTCTTACTGTCTGGCGATAATCATGTTTGCCTTGTTGTTTTATGCGCTGAAAAACCGACAAGGTATTGTAAACTTGAATTTCTCTCTATACTATAGTAATTAAGGGGTTGTCCACTTGCAAGAAAAAAGCATGTATGTTTGAGAACTTTTTTTCGGAAAGATTCTTGTATCTTTTTTAGCAAAAGTAATTGCATTTAAAAAAATACATTTTAAAATAATTATTTTAATTTTTTTAAATAAAAATATAATTATTTATGTAGATACAGCAGAGCATCCGAAGGCCCGTTTTTTGAGGGTCTTGAGCGCTGCTAAGCCAGTGCTCGTTTATTGGAAATCAAATTTTAAAGTTAATTTCAATCAAATCAATTTTAAGGCAAATCAAATCTAAAGCAAATTTAGAAATCAAATTTAGTTAATATATTATACAATCGTAATAATTATATAATATAATAATCGTAACTTACGATTACTATAACAATTTACGAAAGACGTTCATTTCTTTTTACAGAACGTTGCTCAATAAAGTCGCTGAGATTCTACCGGGTGAATTGAAAAATGTTGCACCTGAGGAAACGTACAACGTTGGAAAGCATCCAGAATCCGCGGCTCTAACGGTGTCGGGTGGTACGGTGACCGTCAGCGTAACTCTCACCAGTCCATTGATGCGTGAAACGCCCAAGTCTACCGCAGCAGCAGGTGAATTCATTGTTTCGTACTTTTACGGTGGCCAAGAAAAGGATAACTACGATGCGGCGATTTGCGGGGTTTTTTGGCGGGATTATTATGCACCTCTTTTTTATTTTCATGCCGTTTTCTTCCGAATTCTACTCTGCGATTTACATATTTAGTTTGTTCTTTTCATGGCCCGGAAGATTTTCTGTAAGCTTTTTTTAAGCACCAGGACGATGCGGGGCAGCCAAGGACGATTCGACGGTTGCCAGTGTACATATATACGCTCTAACATAAAGTTAATTTCTTTTTCGATATAGCTGCGTACTTTCAGTGTGTCCACGACCAAAGTCCTTTGCGAAATGCATTTCTGATCTATATAAAGAGCGTATCATGAAAGGATACTTTGTATACGCGCGGTAACGCGAAATAAATTTGAGACGGAGAGAAGAGAGCGTAAACTCCTCGATGTAGTCCGGACACTAGTCGCCTTTATCGCGCGTTATTTCATTTGTAGTAGCGGCTTCTTGCATAATTTATTAGCAAAAGTATGAACGAATACGAATCAGAGTGATCTGATCGACGATCTTAACGAGAGATTTCGTTGAAACGTGGACACGCTTCCGATAGGAGGAAACAACGCTGAGGCAATCTTAAAACTATGGACTTTTTGATCATGCATAACTAAAGACAGAAAAATCCCTCTAACTGTTATCGAATGCTGTACAAGAGATTCTGCGAGATTCGCACTAGCATTACCTCTGACTTTGAAACCGATCGTTCTATCGGCATCGGTGCTACCTACCTTTTAAGCGGATAGAGGTGACACTACCGATGCTGATTGAGAACCATCGGGGCGTTCTTAAGCGGCAGAGAGAGACCGTCTGAAAGAAAAAAGAACGTTTTGAACGGAGGTGAACTCGGTGCACTTGCAAAACGTACTACATTCGATCAGGCTTATATTTCTTTTTTCACGTTGGCATTTATCACGACACAGCCCACTATTTAAAGGTGCTTAAGTTTGAAACGAATATATAGAGGGAATACCTAATCTCTGGGCATGATCAAACACTCTAAGTGTTGTCTAAGCGTGTTGTGCTTTCTTTGTTGGAATCTCAGATAATGCTGGACAGCAGCAGCAGGAAGCTGCTCAACTGCAAACAACGCCCGCGGCCCCCACCGTGACGAAACCAGATCCACCAGATGTACTTCCCAAGGCTAAGTGTTTGGAGGCTTTAGCTGCACTCAGGCATGCCAAGTGGTTTCAGGTTTGAATCCATTAACTCTCAGTTCAAGATCTTGAAAAGTGTCTCGGTGCCATTCTTGTTGTTCGGCGCCTCGTAATGTGTAACGAGCATTTTCTTTTATTTTCTCCTGACGCGAGACGCGTACAAATTGTTGTTCTCTCTCTCTCTCTTTCTGTCCGCAATTCAAGGAAAGAAAAACGAAAAAGAACAATATTAGAAACTTCCAGCCTTGTGACGGTTTTATTTTTATCATTATCTCGACCTATCGACACGATTCTGTCTGAATAATAGCCAATTTGATCACGTTCGATGTTCGCCATTCCATATCCGCTGAATCCGTTGAGAAAGATACGTGCCAACATCGGCTTTGCCCACTGTCCGCTTCCGCGTTTGCCGACATTATTATCATGGTAATAACGCTAACGTTTTATACATGCGGATTATATATGCGCGATTACGCTTGTTGCCACATGTCTTGGAACACAGTAGTAGTCGAAGTAGTCAGAGATACTGGGTAACAGTGGCATCGTCCGTACATTGGCCATCTAAGACAAACGCAAGAAACGAAGATGACCGTACATCGAACACGCGATCAGATATTATCAGGCAAGGAATCCTGCGAGTAAGCAACATGTAAATGTATATCTCAACAGTCAACTTGCGAGCGCTGCTAGATGCATTTACATCTGCTTCGCTTTCTTCATCTTCAACATCCAGAATAATAGGACAACTTGTTGTTCGTTGCGAGAATAAAAACCGCCGTCATCGAATTCGTGATATTATTTTCATTTCTCCTAGAATGGATACGATTTTCTTTATTTTCTTTATCACGCGAATCGCTCGATCGCTCTTACGTCAAGCACATTCATTATTCTGGATTGTCCTTAATGCGTTGTAGCCTAGGCTGCGTCTGTTCTAGGTCTGTCTTCACTTGAAAGTAAATCAACATTTAGTATATATATATATATATATATTTATAGCTTTTGTAATATTACATTATGTATATTTCGTTCCACTTTGTATTGTAACGTTGGTAAATGTGCGTTATTTGTGCACAGGCTTTCAACATTTAAGAGACAGACAAGCACAAACACACAGTAGCGCGTCATAAGTGTACCGGGTGTTTCAGTGAATTAGAGTCGAGTTTATAGAGATACATACTCTCTGAGATGCACACAAGATTCTTGAGACATGAGCTCTAGTTTTTTTTGATTTGCGATAGGCGTACTAACGTTTAGGAAAAAAAATCTGATCGATAAACACCCGGTAATATTGATATGGGCTAATACTATTAGGGGCATTAGGCACGAGGCTGGGAGGATAGCTAAAGCCCACACAAAGCAATCAAAAGGGTAGTTTAGGCCGTCGTATCTCCAGAAGAGCCAGTGCTTCTGTTGCGTATAATTAAATCCATAGTTTTTGAAATGTTCATCCTGTTTCAACAGGCTAGAGCTACTTCCCTGCAGAGCTGCGTTATGGTTATCCGTATAATGCGCGACCTTTGCAATCGTGTGCCAACGTGGGGTCCGCTGAATCCTTGGGTCAGTACGCAGCTCATTATTTCTTTTTATCTTTATTTTTTTAAATTATTTTTTTGCTTCCATATTGTAATCATTTCTCGATCGTTGATGATGATTTTTGACACAACAGGCATTGGAATTGCTGACTGAAAAAGTGATCAGTACCGCGGGTGCTCCACTTAGTCCCGGTGAAGCTTTGAGGAGACTCTTGGAGTGCGTAGCTGGAGGTATATTGCTTCCAGGCAGTCCAGGTAATTTTTTCTTTTTTCAATTTAATAGTTATTAGATACGTGCTCTGTATTTCTAGTATTTTTAATTGCTGTTTGGAGATGATGAGAAAAGATGACGAGACTGAGCTTATCGCGGAGGTGATTGCTGGTCTGGGGAACGAGTATTTTGTTTCTCTGTATCACGATCGCATATACCGCGATATTGCGTGGATTATATGGCAGTCTGATCCAAACTGCAACGATACTCTATTCGTTTATACCTATATTATAATATTTATGCTATTCGATTATAACGTACTACCAATAATAATCTCGGGATACCTTTTTTCATTTCAGGACTGTCCGACCCATGCGAGAAGGAGCCGGTTGATGCAATAGGAAACATGACATCCCAGCAGAGGGAAGACATCACTGCGTCCGCGCAGCACGCGCTGCGACTGGTGGCGTTCCGCCAGATCCACAAAGTCCTCGGCATGGAGCAACTGCCGCCGCCCAAATTCAAGGGCCGATACGCGAGGAAACGAAGACGCGACAACAGCAACGGGGAGGGCACGGACAGCGAGGCCTCGAAGAAGGACAAGAAAGCGGAGGAGATCAAAATGGAGACAGACTCAAAATAGATCTATCTACCAAAAGATTCGTTCTACGAATTATCTATTAACTTATCTAATATGTAAGAAAACGTTTTTTCGCCGTGTTACTTGCTTGTTTAGAAGAACGAGGGACGAGGGATATACCACCGGATCGGACACGAGGACGATTATAACTGATGCTTCTTGCAATTCAAGACGATACGATGCAATGACGTATTCTCTCTTAAAAAGAATTACATCGCGAACGCTCGCATTGCGGTCACTCGAGCTAACCGATTAACGATTATTTACTTCACGACAATGGTATTACTCACTTCCTTCCTACGATGATATATTCGACGCTCGCATAATAAATAACGCGTAACGTGAAGATAAAGATAGAGGATATAGAGGACGAGATACTTGGATCGATTAGAAAAAACAATTCTTTTCTCGAACGAGCAATCGGTGCAATTAGTTTTAACATCGAGTACACATACATATGTAATTGACGGTGACTTCGGTGGTGTGTATTATTATCTACGTGACTCTGAGATTTTTTTCGAATATATGTATCTCGATCGAAAAATCTTATACGGAGCGGGAAGGATCTGAACAACCGGGTTACAAACGACCGATGAAGAACATTTATATAAGTTTGAGGTTTAAGAATAGATAATAGATTGTATTGAGAATTTGTGTGTATGTGTGTGTGTAGTCCATATAGATATGTAGAAAAATATTATCCCTGCCTGCCTTATTCCGTCTTACACTCTTGCACAAAATGATTACGATTTTATTTAGTCGCGGTAGTGTGCGCCTCGTCACGCGCTGCGTGATGCACCTAGGACATCGCGGAATGATTTGCGAGCTGTCGGTAAAATCGACGGGATGTGTCTGGTACGGAATAAATGTACGTATTTAATGACCCCCCCCTCTTTTTTTTTATAGACTGCTACGGAGTTTAGAATTTCAGTTTCCTTATAAAATTGCCGAACGATTGAAAATTGATTTGCGAATTGCCATATTAAGTAACTTCTACTGTTCTATGGGTAGATTTTATGTTCTGTATTTTCAAGTCGTCCTTGAATAAAATGACGTACGATATGCATCTAAAGATGAATTAATTAATTTAATTAATATTTGCGATTGAGAGTACAATTTCTCTGCGCACATTTATGACGTTACTCTCTCCAATTCTTGCAGGCTGGATCGTTTTATCCAACTTGAACATCGACTTCTCTAGTGCTTTGATCTTTATAAAGTATGACAAAAGCTGGTGAACTATAAATAATCAAGTACTGCAAAGACCAACGTGGAATCATCCGCTACAATTTATTTCGAACTTTATTTTTAGATTTTTAATCTACTTTTATGTCGTCATCACTGCAGAATTTTTATTTTGCAGTTTATATCTAATTCCAGTTCTCTTGCTTGGTTCGGACAAATTCTGTTATAGTCTCTTTGCCAGGGAGTCGGGTTATTACTGTATGTACGACTCGATTGTAGGTTAGACGTAACTTCATCCTCGGCGTTTTAATTTTGAAATTTGTTTTATCGTCAGTTTTACCATAATTTTATTCAATGACAGAACTTTTGAGTTTTTAACAATCGTAGGGAGGCAACTCAAATTTTACGAGTAGTACGTATCATGTACATGCAATATACGTCGTCTTTGAATCATAATTTTATTTACACGCAAATTCTGCGAATCCAATAACGTGTATCACGCGCGCATCACGAGCGATCAATTTTAGAATCAAGATAAATAATACCCGAACAAAGCAGAAAACACTCGAAAACAACATGCATTGTTCCAGAAATATCCTCGCTTTGTTGAACCCCTGAATATTTGTTATTGTATATTACCGAGAATAATACTCTATATAAATGTTTATGCTTTCTCGTTTTACGTAAAACCTTTTTGTCCAGACTGCTAAGAAAATCGAATTATCTAATATTAGAAATGCGATCTATTATATCTCCGAGCGTGCGTGTAATGCTATATAGGTTATGTGTGTGACGTACATAATTATAAATTTCTTTCCACGCTCCACATAGCGCACACACGTATACGTATATCACGCTCTCTAGAATGTCACACACACACACACGCCACACACCTTCAGAACTCTCCAGAATGCGCTTTGGTAAACACGTCATGTTTCTCTGTGACGACGGCTGCAGGAACCAATCGCTGACGCTATCGTTGACGCTCCTCTGCCAATCAGACGCGGCAATGCGTCAGCAGTATGTTAGTATAAAGGGAGGCCAGTGCCTGCGCAGCTCAATAGCTGGTGTTTGTTCGTGCAGTGAGTGCGTTATTTAACCTTTGACGAATCTTTCTTCGAAGTTGCGAAAGTCGTAAGCGACCTACGAGTATCTACAGCATCCGGAAGCTTCCACGTAAAAGGTACGCAACATTAGATTTCTTTACGTAAATTCCGAATTATCAATTCTTCAATCTTCGCCTGAAATATTCGCGAGGATAGAGTTTACGTGAATTTTTTATCGTTCGATTTATCCCCTCAAAATTCTGTTTCCAATATTTTCCGATATTCTTGCTGAAATCTTTGCGAAGAAATGTCATTACGTTTAACGGGTTTTCTTTGTTTGCTTTGCTCGAAATACGGAGCAGTTATTGATCGTGACGTCAAATCTGTTGCTACGCGCAACGGCCTTTCGTCATCCGCATTATTTAGTTCGTACTCCGAAATGTAATCAAAATTGAGTTGCTGTATTTGATATAAGAAATATGTAGAGAACAAGGAAGACATTTTTAGTCGATATGATGTTCCTTATCATACGAACAGTGAATTTCGTTGAATCATAAAATCTGCGTGACTCATCGGATTATTGCGCAGCAAGCGTGCAGCCAAGATGGCAGCTATTTCTTTTACGTCATGCTATCGTATTTCGAGCAGCTGGTCCTTCTTTTTCTTTTTTTCTTTGGTTCCGGTTCAGTTCCTGCTCCAGATGCTTCGAGACACTTTCTATTCTACTTTTTATTTGAAAGGAAAAGGATAGAAAGTGTTCTGAAGTATTTGAAAGGTTAACTGTACTTCAGCCTAGAGATCCGATAATTTAATGTCTATGATACGTAAAAAAATGTCTACAATATTTATTTTACATTTTTATTTATTGCATTTGACACATATTGAATTTATTTTGTACTTCAATTCAATTCAGGAAGCAATCATAAGACACTAAGTACGTTTAGATATAGATGTGTTTCTTTATGCTTTCAAAAATACTTTTAATATAATTTATCTAAAATTTTATTTATTTTATTATTATTAATTTTATCTTAAATTTTATTCCAGAGCATCATGCAGATTTTCGTGAAGACGTTGACGGGGAAAACCATAACCCTTGAAGTTGAGGCTTCGGACACGATTGAAAACGTGAAGGCAAAAATCCAAGACAAGGAAGGAATCCCCCCAGATCAGCAGCGATTGATCTTCGCTGGAAAACAGCTCGAGGACGGCCGCACGCTTTCCGATTACAACATCCAGAAGGAGTCGACTTTGCATTTGGTTCTTCGGCTTCGTGGCGGTATGCAGATCTTCGTCAAGACTCTCACTGGCAAGACCATCACTCTGGAGGTGGAAGCTTCGGACACAATTGAAAACGTCAAAGCTAAAATCCAGGACAAGGAAGGAATCCCTCCAGATCAGCAGCGATTGATCTTTGCCGGAAAACAGCTCGAGGACGGCCGCACACTTTCCGACTACAACATTCAAAAAGAATCCACTCTGCATCTGGTTTTGAGACTTCGTGGTGGCATGCAGATCTTCGTCAAGACTCTGACTGGCAAAACCATTACATTGGAAGTCGAAGCGTCAGATACGATCGAAAATGTCAAGGCAAAAATCCAGGACAAGGAAGGAATCCCTCCAGATCAGCAGCGATTGATCTTTGCCGGAAAACAGCTCGAGGACGGCCGCACGCTTTCCGATTACAACATTCAGAAGGAATCGACTTTGCATTTGGTTCTTAGGTTGCGTGGTGGCATGCAAATTTTCGTGAAGACTCTTACTGGCAAAACCATTACATTGGAAGTCGAAGCGTCAGATACGATCGAAAATGTCAAGGCAAAAATCCAGGACAAGGAAGGAATCCCTCCAGATCAGCAGCGATTGATCTTTGCCGGAAAACAGCTCGAGGACGGCCGCACGCTTTCCGATTACAACATTCAGAAGGAATCGACTTTGCATTTGGTTCTTAGATTGCGTGGTGGCATGCAAATTTTCGTGAAGACTCTTACTGGCAAAACAATCACTTTGGAGGTCGAAGCATCAGACACAATTGAAAATGTCAAAGCAAAAATCCAAGATAAGGAAGGAATCCCACCGGACCAACAAAGGTTGATCTTCGCTGGAAAACAACTTGAAGACGGCCGCACGCTCTCTGACTACAACATTCAAAAGGAATCAACCTTGCATTTGGTTCTTAGGTTGCGTGGTGGCATGCAAATCTTCGTGAAAACTCTTACTGGCAAAACAATCACATTGGAAGTCGAAGCATCAGACACCATTGAAAATGTCAAAGCAAAAATTCAGGATAAAGAAGGGATCCCTCCTGATCAGCAAAGACTGATTTTCGCGGGCAAGCAGCTTGAAGACGGACGTACCTTGTCAGACTACAATATTCAAAAGGAATCTACACTTCATCTTGTACTTCGCCTTAGAGGTGGAAATGTTTAATTTCCTATCTGTGATCTTTCTTTCTGCTAATCGTCATGACATGTCATAACATGGATTTTATTTATACTTTGTTATATAAATGTTATTACAATACAAAGCAAATGTCGTGATTATTAAATGATATAGAAAAATTTATTTGACGAATAAAGATTGATTGTGCAAACTAATCATATTTCTTGTACATCTTGATCCTTTTATATCCAGTCTATAGTTTTAGCTATATTTAATTCTTTAAAAAGAATATATTTATTTTTAAATCATATGTATAGAATATATACACATTGTTGTACGTAACTTCTATTTATTTCTTAGCATTGCGAATAAACGAAAAGTGAGTAAGGAAAACCGAGTTTCTTCACGATATGCTGTAACAAATGTATTTATTTTTATATACATATGATTATCTTAAATGAGTGTTATCATTTTATTTTGACTACTAAGTAGGTAATAATTTTCAATTATTTTTCGCATTTAGAATAAAATGCATATTCGTAGTTTTGAAGATAAAAAAGAAGAAACTAAATAAAGAAAGTTTTTTTGAAGCGTGTCGGATTATATTAGTACTAATCTGTAAGGATGCTTATCGGTATACATAATTGTGATTTACAAGTAAAAACTTTCGTATGAAACTAGTAGATGGTGCCACCATCAAATTATGTGCAATGTGTGTAAAATGAAGATTACAACTATACCATCTTAAAATTTATACAACTATAAATTATATAATAGTTTTAAATTGGCTCCTAATTTTTTCTGTAATGAGAAAATTATTAACAAATTTGCAAGATAAATTTTCATTAATTCACTCTCTCTCTCTCTCATTTCATACATTTAATTCTCTTATAGCGCGTACACACGACGACACTTTTTGTCTCTAGATCGAGTGTATACATTAAGTGTCGACGTGTATACAGCGCTTGAGACCGTGTTGCTAAAGAAAATTGTACCTGTAATGACACTAATCTAGATATAAGTGTCCGCTCTAGGTGTCTCATCGTGTATACGCGCTATTATACACATAGAAGAAAAATTTTACATTTAACTTTTAGGTGCATAATACGATTGTTTTTTAATAAAAAAAAGATTATAGTACTCTTTCTTATTTTAATTTTTTATCATATAAAGACATTGGAAATTTGTAGTTCTAATACTCATATAAAAAGAGCAAATCGAAATGAATTTTGTACGAAAGAGCAAGTAAATGAATTTTATACAATTACTAGATGTATCATTCCGGCACGTTTGACAATTATTTGCACTTTGTAATGATTCTGGTGCGCTTGCACGGATGTGCACGGAGGGCGAGTGTGTTAAAATTTTCACGCGTTTGTGAGGTATGTACATATTTTATTTCCTGGTCGCGCATCTCGCGAAATTCAATAATCAACTTATATGCATTTATGACATGTTTTTCGCTCACCCATTAACATATAAACATGCAAGTGCTACAACTTGTAAAAAATAAATGCCGCTTACAATGCGCACGAAAGATTTATAACTAACGCAAGCAAGTTATTTTTAAGTTAATCATTGATGTTTGTTTGATCATATCACATTACAATTTATGTTATTATTTATACGTTAGTTGCGCTCTTTCATATAATAATACAGTATAAATATGTAACTCTTGCACTCCTTTTCATACAATACTATAGTATAAATATCCAACGATTTTATACAGAAAATAATTGATATAATAATACAATATTTTCATATATTATTTATTAATATAAAAGTCTATTAACATTCCCGGTAGAGAAAAAATTTCAAACGTACACGATACACTTTTAAAAATGTATAAATGAAATTTATATCAAAAAATGAATTTAAATCAAAATTTAAATTTTACATACGTGTACAATATTCTTTTCAAAATAACTTTAGTTAAAAAGTTAAAAAATGTAAATTTAAATAATAAAATTTTAGATATTTACCCAATATCCTTTTCAATGTAACTTTAATTAAAAAGTTCAGTGAGAAAGTTTAATTTTAATTTTCGCGGCTTTTGAAGCCGGCGAGGACTACACTTCGTTGAGTAATCACACTTCAAATTTTCCGCATGACTTCCGGGTAAAACTTCGAAGCGGATTCGATGATCTTAATTTGCGGGGCTTTTTTCGGCGAATACGAACGAAATATACACCAGAATCATGTTCGCATCACATGCTAATCATAAACGATAAAAGAAAAATAGTTCAAGAAATGTTATGCGGGGAAGTGGGAGAGGGAGGGCGATCCTGTACCGTACACGTGTAGTACGAGTATGCACGGTACTTTAGGTAGGGCTAAGAGAAGTCTCACAGGGAGGCCTATTGAAGGAACATGGACTTGTGTTCAGTCTAACTCGGTCTTCGAACTGGTCCTGGTGGCACGCAGCGTACCAAGACGTTCCAAGACGCCGGCGTCAGCCGCATCATTCGCGTGGTACATCATCTCGTACGTTGCGACGACACCGCGAGAGATGAGTCGTTGGATGCGACAGTAGCACAAGTAGACTTTCTCTTATTTCATATTCTTATTCTGCTAAACATGATTCATTTGTCATAATTTCTTTGTATATGATCCTGTGAAGAGAGCGATTTCAATTAAATTTTTTCTCGTATCGAAATAATTCTGTGGAAAAACGAATTTTTCTGAATATAATATCATAGAGGACGAAGTCCAAGGTCTTTACGTGGAAAAGATGATTATGATAACAAAACTAGGAGACAAATCAAAACTTTGATTTTTCATCGTGTCTTTCGAAGCACAAGAGATCGCGAAATTTAGTTTGCTTTATCATGATAATTATTTTGAAGGATTTAGGAAGGATTTTAAAATTTAAGGATTAAACAAAAGAGCTTCACTTGTGTCTGAACGTGCATTAAAGTACTTGTGCAAAAATATGTGTATAATATTAATATTACACGTGTATTAAAGTATTACACGTATTTATTCAACGGCTTGTAACGCTACTGTTTCATTTAATAGCTCGTACAAAACAAACAGGAAAGCGCGCAAACAGCGGTTTAAAGAACAAGGAAGGGTAAGGAGACTCCAGCTCCGGCTTTCTTGGTGTGCTTAGTTAGACCGATAAAGCATGAAGCAGCGAGAAGGCTGAAGGATCGTCGATGCGAGATTAACGTGAGGAGGTGGTGCACGAGACAACAGATCCATCAGAGAAGATGAGCAGCTTGGCGGTCTGTTTGATGCTCCTCTCGACGGTGCCGGGTGAGACTCCGAGATTGGTCACAGATATACTTATTAATTAGGAGTAGAAAATAAGCCTCAACACCTCACGATCAGCAGCTGCGCGCTGCTTGTTCGCGAGATTATCATAGATCACGCGATGCTGTGAAGATCATAATGAACTCCGACCTAAATAGCGTGAAACGGGCTAAATTAGAGCACGCTAAAGCGTATATTTAGATTTCATTTATACTGATACACGTTACTTTGAATCCTCCCAATTCGACTTGTTTTCAAACAGGCTTTTGTAGGTGACTGTTTGACATGAACTGTTGTGATTTCTTCTGTGTTTACCTGTTCTAACGGACATATACACGCGCATGAAATGAGCTGTAGCTATAGAATGTTATTGGATGAAATTATTGGCATAGCGGCAAAATATTTTTCTTCATATTTATTGATTTATTCAGATCTTTCAGTGGAATAAAACGGATACTAACTTATTCAGAGAGATAAGAGGACACTTGTTTTTAATTTTTAGATGGAATGATATATAAATTGCTCATTTTTTTAAAGAATTTATATTTAAAAACAAACATTTATCTTAGATATTTCTTTCTTACGCATAATTTAAGAAATACGATAATAAGTAAGTTTTACTTAGATGAGATTCAATAAACTTTAAAAGACATTAATAAGAATTGACACAAAATTAAATTTTATTTTTAATATTCAAAATGCTAATCATTTAGTTTTAAGCACTTACTTATCTTTTTACTGGAATTGAAAAATATTAATAATAATAAATGAAAATAAATAATAGAATATGATTATAATGCATCAATCTAATCTAATTAGATGATCTGATTTATCCGCTTGGACAGGTGTTGTCATCACTTAAGCCTTAGCCATCACTTTTTACACAATGTTAAATAATTATCTATAAAAGTATGTTCGGAAATAAGCTTAGACTGCCATTCAGAATAATATATTGCAATACGGATTATAAACTCAAAGTTTATACATCCTATATATAAATTTTTAATTTTATGGTTAAAATGAAATGTTATATATATATAATTTAAAAAAAACTGATTCAAAAAGGGATGAATGTTTTAAAAGAATACTCCAACTAGCTTTTTGAAGGGAATAATACATTTTTTATAAAAACTGTATAGTATATCACAGGGAAACTCTGTATAAATTTTAAAAATATTTAAAAGAGCACGTATCTTGATGTAATGCAATCTAAAGCTTTGCGAGCGAATATACATTCTATTTTGAAATCCTTTGCCGCGAAGATCTCACAGCAGAAATTAAACATCAGAAATAGAAATAAAAATATTCCATGGAAATTCGTTAAATATGTTATATACACACTATATTTAATTTACGTATATTTACGTACCAGTTTGCATTTTTTAAAAAATATTATTTGATTCTAACGTATATTGTGGACCTTATTATGATTGATTTTTATCTATATAACGTGCAGCAAATAAATATAACATGAGATTAAATTATCTCTTCTATCAGAAAATCATTGATGAATTTGAAGTGTATTGTAATATTATAGAAATATTACGAAAGTTCTCTAGATTTTTCAGATTCCAATTTTAGGTCTTTATAGTTTATTCAAAATACACTCGCAAATCGAAATCGGATAAATTAAAGTAGACTGGACATTGAATACAAATTGAGATTTTAGTACTGACATGCATGTTCGAGATACATTTATAAAAGTTGCTGGATGTTCTCAATTTTTTTCCAAGTCTTGTGGTTGACAGCTCTATTATAAAGAATTGAACTTTAAACTAATCAACGAAATCAAAAAGACCTTTATGCATTATATTAATGTTGACAGGAGAAAACGGGCGGTTCTTTGGGAATAATTTTTTCATGATCGTCATTTCTACTAGGTGCGCAGCTGCGAGCCAGAAGCCCGCGGAATCTGCGCCTCCGAATGACATAATCTGATTTCTTTAACGTCAAGATATCGCAGGCTCTCTTGTCCTACTCCTCTAGATGCAACTTGTCGCGTCGCGTTCTTGATTGCTTTCTTTTGTGTTTTCTCGCCATTCTAGTGGTTCGACCCAGACTAAATATAGAGCCGTTGCAAGGGTCTGTCTTGCTGACGGGTTAGAAGTAACTTGTCGCTATTAGCGGACAAGGGTCGAGTGCGCGTTGGCGGATAGTCGCAACGAGAGGAACTTAACGCGAACTCAACTTTTGATTCGGTGGAATTGGGACGTGAAGAATTTATGAAATGTTCCCGCGCCGCTTTTCCAGGACGCTTCAAGACAGAGAAATCGGATCCGTTATTTCAAAGAGGACCGAGGACAAGTCGCGAACTTTTCGGGAGACAAGAGAACCTGCGACGTGATTCTCCTTTTGTTTTATTGCAAAGAGAACCAGCGCCGGCACTTTGGCGTCACGGTGACTGGGGAAATTAGTTCTAAATTCATCAAAGAACTGGTACTGCTACGCGATATGCTGAATATCATCCTCCCATTCCTCGTTGTTACTTCTCTCAATTACCATCCTTCTTCTTCAATTAAGACGCGAGCCTTTATATTCATCTTCGGAGAACATTATCTACATGAATATTTCTTCATTCCTCTCCCGATTCGAGACTAACAAAAATCTCTTTTGTCTTGGGCGATTCAAATCTCGAAAAGGAAAAAATATGTATTACATAGGTTCGCGCGAAAATCCATTCCAAGATGTCTTTTCTGATCTGTCATCGTTTCGCTTTGGAATATTTTTTTATTGCTCTCTCGATTCGAGGCTAACAAAAATCTCTTTTGTCTTGGGTGATTCAGATGAAGAGGAAAAAAACGTGTTACATATTCGCGCGAAAATCCATTCCAAGGTGTCTCGTCTGGTTTGCCATTTCGCTTTGGAATCAGCATCGGCGTTTCTGTCGTTTCAAGCGGGTTCGCTTTCTCACGGTACATTGGTTCCCGCTATGGCCCGCTCCGAGCTCCGGGACTCCATTCCCCAAATTCCGCTTCACCGTTCTCTACTGTCATAGCAGTTTCTCTTCTGTCCGGTTCCGCCTGCACAGGCGACCGGACTTGCGGACTCAAAGCGCCGAACCGTCCCATCGAGTTCTGCTCCTTACGCTGTCGAAATAACGTGGCACCCGGAAAAAGGCTCACGTGCTTTCTTTGCGATTCCGTTCGTCTTCAATCGCCTTGCTTAAGTACTCCTTTATTTGCGGTCATCGGGCCGAGGAGCTCGGGGAAGGAGCTGGGAGATTGAACGCGCTAGGAAAACCCTCTTGCGACGCACGAAACTGTGGAATAAAACTGTGTCGTCGTCGGGCTAGACCGTAGTAGGATTTGTGCCCTCGTTGTTGCTATTTTATGATAAAAGTAATTTGGGAAATATCTCTTTTTTTAGAAGACCTCCTTTTTATTCGAGAACGCCGATAACGTGTCGGATTACACGACAGACCAGAAAAATCAGCAGAAGTAGTAAAAGGAATGAACCGAGAGGACCGGATCGTTATTAATATCGTTTTCAAATTCACACTCGTGGAAATAATCATGAACATGAAAATATTCGGTTGATGATGGCGCACAAATTATGAAAGACTTATCGGTGACGTGAGCTCGTACGTCAAACCAGATAACTGTTTCCATTTTCGCTTTTTCGTGCTGACAAGTGCGCGTATGTCGAAGGGGTGCGCGCGATGGAGACTCGTGTAATTATCGGTGATTATTCACGATTTACCCCGTGTTGCGCGGTCGCTTAACCCTCTATTTTTCGTTGAGATCGTGTTACGAATCGATGGAACATGCTGGCAATCCGAGATACGTGTTTGTGGTGCTATCGGCTGGATAAAACGTGCCCAGCGCAGTAACCGGCTGATGCGGGAGCAATTTGCGCATTCCCGGAACAGCTCCTGCCCCCGTAAATTGATCCGGCCGGGATTTTTTCGGATTCGATTCTCTGACCCATTTTTTCCACAATCCCGCATCCATTACGTATGCTAATAAGTTTTGTAACTCCACGCATACCGCCCCCAGTGTTTCCCCAACACGCCTTGTTTGCTTTAGCGCATGGGCGATAAATTGCGCTCAGACTGACGCGCAATTGCGCGCGTGTCCGCCGTTAAGTATCCCGCTCGAAAATTCGTTCTCGCTGCGATCTCGCGTTCGGCCTCACGGCGATGAAAACGATGGACGGAGCTCGGTTCTCCTTCTAAGAGGCAGGTACCGGGAGAATACCACTTAAGCCAATTAGAAGTAATATCAGATTTCTGACTGACAGTCCGCCCCTTTCCCCTCGCATATTTTGTCCAGGAGGAGCTCTAGGATCAAGTGAAATGGCGGTGATTGCCCACGCAACTCCCGATTGTCGACGATCTTTTTCGGTTCCGGGCAATTTCATCTCATTTGACCGTTGCCTTCCCTAATTGAATTAGCATATTTGATCGGCGCGCGCTTTTAATGGCAATTGGCCACAAACGCGCAGTAATATGCAGGTACGTACATGTATAAAACAGGAAGGGAGGAGGGGAGAGGAGAATATATCGTAAAGTACATTTCCATATGCATGCACTAACGTCCCGGATGGATGCGCGCACTTTCGGCATCCCTCTGTGCGGGCGTACCTCATTCTCGCGAAAATGCTTTTACATTGTTACTAGAACACGGGAACGCTTTAGGTCTCATTGTTCCCGAAGTTACCAATTTATATCAGAGATTCGAACGAATCCTCTCCCCCACACGAGAGAGATAATGATGGAAAGACCTTATGTTATGTACCACGCGTATTATAACGCGCGCGTGGAAAGCGCCGTGAATTAATTTCTATAACGACGGCACTCGTTAAATTTATCATACACCGCTTGGATTCGCGTTTCATCATTACGCACAATTGCGAAATCCCATATTCCACGAGAAGCAAACAAAAGTTGCAGCGTTTCCTGGGTTAAGTGTGCCGCATTTAATTTTTCGCAGCCGTGATTCTCCGCTCGGCTCGGCTAAACAGTTCGAGGATGAACTCGCGCATCCAAAAAATATTCAAAAATCCTTCTCAAAGTCCTTTTTTTCAAAATGGCAAAACTCGCAATTCCAACTTGAAGATCAAGTCAAACGATACTAACCAAGCGTGAAAACTTTAAGCTTTTGTTATTACTACCGTAAATATAAATATAGATATCGATAAAGACGATACAATATATCGAAGATCACTCGTGGTTTGCGTGCAAATCGGGAAGATTGTGTCGAGGATCGGGGGCTGACGCGGAACTACGTGAACGCGAGGAGGCAATTACGGGTGGACTTTAATGCGAAAATCACCGGTGACTCGCTAGCGATCATTGATCAAACGCCATATGAGTTCCGATCGGTGACTTTCACGTCGTGGACTCGAGTAGCGATTATTCTCGCACTGCATCTCGTGGCGCTCCCGTTGAGTCTGCGAGACCGACCTCCTCCTGTCGTGATTGACTATCATCTCGCACTCTACGTTAAGCTACCACAACTTAACGGCGACTTGTGGTTTCACCTGGAAAATTATCGGGCACGTAGCTGCTGCTACGGTCCCTTCTCGATCAGCGTCTGATCTGCAATCAGCGCGATGATCGGTTTGTTTCCCCTCGCTTATCGCTTATCATCGCTTTTCACACGAAACGATAGACATTTTTCCGAAGGATAATCGCGTCTCCACGCAGCTTTGCGTATCCGAAGGCAGCGTGCGTTCCGCGAGCGATCGGGATTGATTATCGAGGTGTCCGGATTGCCGGATCGCAAGTGGACGGTCAGAATGCATGAGTGATCGCCGAGACGGAAACGCGACGTGAACGTGACAAGAATGTCACGGAGACGTCACTTCTGTGGTTATTAATATCCGTTATGATAAGCGACGCGCGAATGCGATATGCGGTTTCCTAAGCCGGTCGTACCGCTTGCTCCTCCGCAATAAACGGCGCGGGTCGAACGGCCCTTTGCGGCTTCGACCGTAATTTGATAGAACTGTGTCAGCGCCCATCTCGCAGGAAGGGAAACTTCGTGCCGCCTTAAAAGCAGTCCCCGTCATAAGAGGTAGACGTCGCAGTTCCCGGAGGGAAGTCGCTCTGTAATACATATATGTACATGTGGAAGTGGAACTGTATCGTTCTGCCTCGAGCAAGATCCATCTCGCCGCTGACGAGGCTCACAGAGATCGGACGCACCGATAGAAATATTTCGTTAGACGTGGCTTGCCGGAGAATTGCCAATCTCTCCTTAAAAATCTGAGTACGTGTACCTGGAGATTGCATTTATCATCGATCGGGAAGAGAATTGAACGAGACGATGGGAGGGGCGTTTAGCGAAAATTGCGTGCGCTTAGGGTACCGTGCAATTCTCAGGTTTCCGCAAACTCGATAAAATTAGACACGTGAGCAGCCAATTGTATCAGAACTGGAGAAATAATTTATCACACGATAATATGCGCAGCCAAAGAGAGAGAGAGAAAGATTTTTTATACCATCGACTGCACTTCCCTGCATAATTCTAAGAGTTGAAAGAGATGGGGTGTGTATAGGATATCTTTATATGACAGTAGGGATGATGGGGTGGAGACGGGATGGGCATTAAAGCGCGAACTTAAGTTCGCGGTCCTCGGCGGCGCGGGGCGGACAGTCGGGCGCTTTCGTGGGCGTCATCACTTATTCCTGGACGGCGTGGAATCTGGTAACGACAGATTTATCGGGTGAAAAATTCACGGTGAGGGAGGACGTCGTCGCGCTGTCTTCGCTGTCTCGGATCGCCAAATGGGAAAACGTTGTTCCTGTTGCGGCGAAATTGCGCGACCGACGTCAGTTTGGCGGAAGCGAGACGCGATACACACGGCGGCGAATAAATCGACGTGACCGATATCCTTCCATCGAAGCCCATGTCTCTCTCTCTCTCTGATCCTCTCGAAGATCATTACGGAAGCCAGATATAATTCCGCTCCCTCTGCGCGATGTTTCTCGCGACTAAGTGTGAAGGAGCGATTTAACTTGCCGCTGCAGAGGATTTGATATTTTCAATGGACCGGAGAAATTAATTACTTTCCTCCTATATATTACGTCAAGCTTACGGAAGGTCACACGAATAAGAGGGAAGGTAAATGCCTGCACTTCCGTTTATCGAGGCGAGTACCCCCGAGAAATGCGAATAAGGATATAAGAGCGCTCGCGCTTGAAGATAACACGTTTGCTCTTATAACACGGTTATACGCGGAGTTTTGCGAGAAGGTACGGTCAATAAAAACACGAATATTTGTGAATGATAATTCTGTGCACGCGCGCGGCTGGGTTATTGATATTTGCAACGATAACGTTCACCGGGCGATATCAGGTGTAAGGCAGATGCTCCGCAACAAAAACGGCCGGCTGCTCGTATGAAACGTACGAAGCGCTCTTCCGTATTTATTTCCAAGCGAGCGTTTTTTAATTTTACGCGGGGAGCTTTTAATTGTACTTTTATATACGTGCGGATCCGCCGAGGTTGCACCGTTCGATTGCGCGTTCTGCGATTATGAATATTCACGGTGCGCGACAAAACTTTTCCAAGGCATGTATCGACGTGTCGTATAGACATCATCGATTCCTGTTTAAACATTTCCGGCGCGTTTCCACGCTGAGACGTCTCGATGGGGCCTTCTTTTTCGTTCCCGACATCCGCAACGATTGTGTTCGCGGAGCATGACGGCTCCGAGTGGGTGAAGCGGGTGGGATCGCCACGCGGATATCGCTTAAGAAGGAGACAGGTCGGAATCTGCGATTTCGATCGCGAAGGGACTCTTTAATGGACGCGCGTGACTAACCGTCCTTTATTTCGTGCGCTGCGCTGTCAAAGTCATTGACACCGGAGCAACTGAGATCATTGATCGCGCTTCGTTTGCACATACGCGTACTGAGAGAGCTACTCGAAGGAAGTCGCTGTACAGGCCGTTTCACAGAAGCGGGGATCAATACTCCGCCGGGCCAATCCAATAGGTCATCGCGAACAAAAAGTGCATACAAGCGTAAATGAAATGTAAATCGTGATACATTGGCTTCTTTTTTTTCATGCTGCACGTTTCATTTTTATTGCATTCTGCGAGTGCCAATGCGCCTGTCGAGCACGCACGTTAATTTGGGCGAAACAGGAAGAATGAATTATTTTATTGAAACCTGTCGTATTGTGCCCGATAAATTCGATACGCTTCCAGCGTTCAGATTTCTTTCGTATAATGATTCCGGCTTCGTGCCGAAAGATTCCGATCAAGCCTGACATTCCGATGAGCCCGGGCTTCATTCAGCGATGGATCACTCGCCAATCTAACTCTGTTGGCTCCTGCGATTCTGATTTACTGATTTATGTAAATCAGAAGTAATCCAATAATGCCGAGTGACTCGGATAATTTTCATTCCCATGCGGCTAAGAGGGAAACTGACTCACTCGTCACTAGTCAATTACATGAATTGAGGCCCCGCAAGTTACTTTAATTAACCGTTTAATTCTTCGTTGATCCCACGGAGAGCTGCGTCACGTCTTAAAACAAGGAGTCCCTGCGAAGTGTCGGCGGCGTTTCGACGGCGATGAATTTCACACAATTTAACGTGTCACAGTCCAACAAAGACTGTGCGAGACAAAAGCTCTAAGGTATTAATGTATTCGTCGAAGATACCTGCGAATCCCATTTAATTGAACGTCGCGTTAGTCAAGAGATTTAATTTATAATAGAATTATATTTATATTTTCATTTATAATAGAATTATATTTAAGTTTCCGAAAAGGCGAAGAGTTGATCTGTTTCGTTTAACCGAATTAGGTACGAATTATTAAATTTTATTATCAAAATTTCTATCGTTTGAATTTTATGTGAAGTTTATTTTGCACATTAAAGTCACTATGGTGTTTGGGAGCGATAAATAAGAATAGCTTAAATATGTAGGAAATTAAAATCCTGGCGCGGCATGCGCCATGGTGTTAGCAGTATGTTTATGACGATTTACGATGCACTTTATAATAACGACGGACAGGCAAGACCACAATGCTTGAAGTTTTACTGCCGGCCGTTTTATCGTCGGTCAATAGACTGCACACGCGATCTGGCACGAGATTTTGCAGAGCAACGGAAATTCCATTTACAAGATAACATCTTGCAGATTAACGGATTTTTTTCTTCAGCGGGAGTTTCCAATTTTCTCCGTGAATTCCGTTTTCGGATAGATTTCAAAGAAAAATTTTAGTAAAACGCGACAATGCAACAGTTTCATCATCCATTTGCGAAACCAACGTCGAGAAATTTCTTGTACGTTTAAAATGTCTTCGTGACTAAAAACGCGAGAAATTATGGGATTGAAGTAATTATGGGAGTCCTTTGCAAGGAGAAGATTACGTTGAAGGAATCGGGGTATTTTTCGACAATCTTGACACGCTACGAGCGCAACAGAAATCACTCATTCTTGCAGCCCCCGGGAGACGGGGATGATTCATTTTACACCAGCCATATTCTCCTCGTTGACGACCATCGCGCATCACCCGGTGCGGTCCTGCGATAAAATTTTTGCGGTGCGGAAACGCACCGCACGCTGCGGACTTTCGCAACGCGATCGTATATTACGTTACCGTGGAATTATTCAATTTTAATCCCGCGTCACATCGCTTGCGCGACCGTAAGATCTCCCTTGCCACCTGCTTGACATACGTCTCTCCTCCTTTTTTTCATGGACCTACAGGGATTCACCCGTCCCGACCGTCGCAGAACAGATACACGCTGTGACACGATCATGCGGCATCGATCTACGAATGTGCGAAGAAACATGCACACGGGAAAATTGACAGTCAGTGGGGATTGCGACTTAAAAAGTTTTGGAAGAGATTAATGAATAAAGCTGCGTCACATGTTGCAACCTTGCAAAGAATCTAGCGGCGTTTCGACGACGCTGGATCTCGCGCGGTGTAATGATTTTGGGACCCAACTAGAGTTCCGAGACGAATTTGAAGGTTCGAAATATTTTAACGTGTCCCTCGAAAAGCCGATTTCCTTACTGGACTTTTGGAGCGGCGCCAGATCCACGTCGAGTCGCCAATTTGGCGCGCCATTAAAGACGTTACATGTCATCCGCGATACGCGGGTTGTAAAGCTGATTTTTTCGCTTTCAGGAATCCTCGGCAACTGTCCCCTGGTGCAGGCACCTCCATGGGGAGCAGTGATAGAGAGGGTGCTTAAAAATGGCGCTTTGCAGCTGATATATTCCTGCGAACCGGGACGTACACTCATAGGTCACAAGGTGGCGACCTGCACCGCCGACGGTTGGAGCCATGACGTCCCGGAATGCGTGTTGAAACCCAGTGAGGAATCGCCCTCCATTTCAGGCAAATCGACGCGTGAAGCTCCATCGTGGCGTAAACTGATCGGTACGTAAGATCGTTTAAATCTCGCGTTCTTCCATCGAATTCTCGTCAAGCGAATTCACATCAATCTCCCCGACCGCGCATCGCCGCCGCTCAATTGACGTTCCTTCGTTCGCAAGGCGTATTTGTCATCTTCTTTAGCACTGGCGTATCGCAATTAATCATAATCTCGACGATCATTTCCGCGATCATTCGACCTAAATATCCATGTATTGCATTCTCGATAGTAGTCACGCTATAGTATTCCGCTTGCAATGGCAGGAGATTTAATGATTTGGGAATTAATTTCTTTGACAACACGTGATGCCAATTGACATCGTTTTTATTTAGATCGCGCATGTGACCTGGGCACACGCGTAAATCAATTTCTTTGGATTATTTCCGAAGAAACTTGAAAGCTCGAGTGAGCGCATCAACGATTTGTGCTTATCACGTGCCGCACATGTGTCCCCGCATTATGCCAATTTGATCGACGTAAGTCAATTATGCACGTGAAAGGGAGTCTAACTCCTCGTGCACGGCGGCTGGAATCCCGACGCACGTGTTCAACGTGGACTGATGGACAAATCCGTTTACCGCGAGACATCGAGCCATCGAAATGGGACTCAGGCCGCCTAATACTGTAACGCGAGTCGTGATTTGCTTGCTCGATCACCGATCAAGCTCCTGATCAATAGACGGAGATAACCAGGAGATGATTGAACCCGTTTCTGTTGCGCAATCCTATCGCGCAATCTCCAGCAAGAGATCTACAGAATCGCAATTTACAGAAGTAAATTCAAGCTTAACGTGTCATATTAAGGCATGTACATACGTTATTTCCTGATTCTTTTAATAATTGTTCCATCTAAATATTTTATTACCTAAAATTCAAAATTACGAAATCACACGTCGTGAAATGAAATAACATCGGTACCGTACGTTGTGTTTGGTATCGCGTTAATCTTTCGCCGAGTTGGAACTAGAATTATATGTAAAATCGTAGTTTTATGAACGATACGTCAGAGGATCTCGAAAGTTTCGGGGAACAATTTACCCAAGACGCCCGTTCCAATGATTTGTGGAAACACGACTTCACCGTGGGATTCAATTTTCACCGATGCTCAAGTTATCGGCATATCTTAAGCCGGGGGTTTGGCACCGCTCCCGACTTTGGATATATAGGATGTCTTCCGGTCCCCGTGCTTCCTCCGCCGAAGCCGAGGAAGTCGTAGTCGACAGACGGAGAACTTTGCTTTAATTAAAAACAAAAACGACCGCCGGAGAGTTGGATCCATTTCCGCGTGCAATCGTTATCGATATTGCCTATCAATCATCGATTGTTTTCAAGCCCGTTTTAGATTATGCAATGTATTGCGTTAGTGAGTGAACGCAATTTTGTTAGCAATTTTTTGCTGCAAGAATTGCTTGCCGTTAAATTGTATTTTGTACTGTACATTTCATTTGACACAAGATTTGCGCAATATGCACTTGTATACGCAATATACAAACTGAAAACATGGAGGAACGTATCAGTTATATAGGAATAGCGAGCTTATTACTATAGGAACATATGTAACAAAACCGAATAATACAGAGGCGAGTAACGAGGGGATTATCGTAAACTTGCACTAATCATAAACAAACAAGTAACAAAAGTTTGTTCTTTTTCGAGGGTCTTTCGAGGGCAGGCAGGTAAAACGAGCAGATGTATATACTTCTTATATTAGTGCAGACAATTCAACTAAAAAGAACAGATCTCTGCAGAAACGTACAAACCATGGCGCATGCCAGCAGACAAAAAATTGCTCAGGAATAAAGCACGTTTTCAATATCTTGCAATTTACGAAACACATGCAATTTGTTTGCAATTTGTGTATGATATTCTGCAATATTTCTTGCTTCAAAAATGGCGTCAAATCTTGCGAAATATATTGCATTGTCTAAAACGGGCTTTATATGTTCATATTTATTTATTCGAACGGTTAAACCAACACGTCACAAAATCACAGTTGATACAAAATATAGTGCAAATGTTTATACCACGTGGTAACGCGATCCTGATCGCGGGTGGACGCGCTCGGCTATCTCGGCATCCCGGACGCTGACCAGGAACCGGTGGGATTCCGGAACGAGGAAAATTCGCGGAGTGGCGTTTCGGTGCTTCAGGAACGCGCCTCGTTCCATCGCGCGTGCTATCGGCGGCATGAAATTCGCCGACATGGCATAGCTCGCATTCGCCCTGATGGAGATAAGCCGCCAAGTCATACACCGCATGTTGTACGCATACGAGTACACGAGGGCCGGAGAGCTGGCTG
Organism: Ooceraea biroi; assembly: GCF_003672135.1. Taxonomy (NCBI): domain Eukaryota; kingdom Metazoa; phylum Arthropoda; class Insecta; order Hymenoptera; family Formicidae; genus Ooceraea; species Ooceraea biroi. The sequence continues at coordinate 10,691,528 of NC_039506.1, forward strand.
CTCTCCGGCCCTCGGATTTAGCTTTGGTCAGGACGCATGGTCCTGACTGCGGCACGCTTGTCGTGGAGGAGCTTGCATGTGCAAACGCGCGTTTGTTCTATTATTCGGCACTGTAGCACTATAAATAAATGACGAGACTGCTCGCAAGAATGACCGAAACGGCGACGGAATCAGGGAGCTTATCTCAAAGCTGCTGCAAAAATATATTTCTTATGAAAGACGAAATTGCGCCACGGGGCTGCGAAAGTAGGGCGGAAGATTTGCAACGTATACAACATAATCTCCATTTTTTTCTTTAATGTAGATTTAAAATGACGTCTGTGGAAATGAGCGTTTCTTTGAAATTGTTTAGAATATTCGTACGTCAGGAAGTTGTCGGGTGGTTCCTGACCGCGTACAAACTGTAGCTCTGCTTAATATGATGCGAAGGTAATTTGTGCATGTATCTCTCATCTCTGAAATATAGAAGCGGTGTAAATTTTTCCGGAGATTAATTCGGACGGGCAAACGCGAGAGTCACGCGTATTTTCACCGCTTTATACATCATTCAGTTGATACGGGAACGCGTGTAAAAGATTCATTATGTGGTCGCAATCTCGTCTGCACAGTGAAAGATGTATCTGCCGCGTGCTGGACCACCATACACACGCGCGCGCGCGCGCGCCGATGAGATTAATCCTCGCTCGCGTCTCCGTGATAACGCTACGCTGGAATATCTCTAGAACGGACATTTTTGCCGGACAGAGCGAATACACCCCTTTCAAAAGTCCATTCGGCAAGCGCGTATGCACGAGTGTCGACAGTTTAATTAAAATTCCTTTAATTATCATCGCGAAATGCACATTTCTGTGTGCTACAACGAGCGTGATAACGCGCCGCGCCGATCTCGCGCTGAGCGAACACATTCATCGATGATCATCGATGATTCACGGTGAAACACCGACGCGTTATGACGCGTTATGTTCACCATCCGTACCACTTTCTGCTTGCAAATCAACCGATTGTTTCAGACAAGATCGATCGGCAAAATGCGAAAAAACATTTTAACAAGGAAGACAAGAAAAATCAGAGGAATCTTTTCGTCCAAGCAAAGCTAAACAAGATGGTGTCCCAACTGGATACCACCTGTTTCATAAGAGGATCCAGAAAGGAATTTATTAAGGCTCCTTCGATCGAACACGCGCACGAGGCGAAATACGCTAAGTTCGCAATGCATTAATACATTTACGTACTATAAATTAATAAAAAAATCGATTTTAATACAGCGCACAATCTTACAGTTCAATTGTTTGCATTACTATTTTAATGGGAAGATAATTGCAGATTAATGTCGATTAATGTCGTGGCTATACATCACACTTTGATATGTAAATCTTGCATAATTGTTTTTGCGGTCACGTTTTATACTTTTCGGAATGATATGACAGTTAGAAGAATGTACATAGAATAACAAAATTGATTTACAGACGGAAAAATGTACGCAAGCCTCATAATCGGTTTCATGTTGCAATGTACTCGTGCATGAAAGGTTTCACTTTCATGAATCCAAAGAATGATAGGCTGTTCTGTAACAAAGGTACCTGGATTGGACGTCGTCCGACATGCGTGAGAAAAACTGGTAAGTATAATCAGTCCCTTTAATTTCATTAATTTTCATTTGATTAATTTCGACTAGCTTTTATTATATTGTTGATAATCATATAACAAGTAAAGACAACTCGCGTTTACGCATCAGCAATTCGGGTCGTTAATATTATGAAGTTAATATTACGAAGAAGGTGAAAAAGTTGTGGCTTCCATTAAAAATCAAATAGTTTATTTTTTTGAAATGATATATTTATTTAACTAAACAATTACTTGTGTTTCTTTCAGTTCCTACTTTATATAATACATTGTGAAATTGCATTGACATACGATAACACTTACAATATCGTTTATTGAACTACTTGCACAATTTTTTCACTCGTACAGTCTATTGTAAATCGTTTATTAAAAATATACTTTTTATTTCTTTCTGTCGATAGAAAAAGTGAAACATTGCGATAAACATGGAAAAGAATGCCAGCAAGTGTGTGAGGATATACCAACTGGTATAAAGTGTTCTTGCTTCGATGGATTCCGAGCTGAAGGATCCTCTTGTATAGGTAATCCGAATGCCACAGCCACAACGCTCGCACGTGCAAACTTGCCGTTTCACATCTCGCATTTTTATATTTTTCCGAGAGGAAAAACTCACTTTTTTCGAAATCTGATATTTCCATCGAAATTCTCTCACCGTACTCGCGCATCTTCTTTGTATGGAATATCTATTCGGATCTGTGTGCGTACGTTGTGCATGTATGTTATATCTGTTTGCGATGTTCCCGCTGTTTTCAATATTTCTGCGATCTGCCAATTTTACGTTTCCCGCACTTAAATCTATTTGCCCTATATACGTAAATAAATAATGCTTACGAAATTAATTTTAGGCAAATATATGCATAGCGAATGACAGTTTTAATGCCCTCAAAACCGAATATATCAGCGTAAACACCTTAATAATGGGATTATTGGTTTTGGCACGTATCGGATTATTTAAGAGTCGGATTGCGCATATTGTTGTGGGATATTGGCCAGCGGGCTAGCATCGAGTTTAAAAGCTGTTATCGACTCGAGTATTTCTCTGCTTTTACCGGTTTTCTACTCTCGTCGCGGCTATAATACGCGGTATGTTTGCCGATCGCATCGCGTTTGTAGTTCAGTGCTCGAACAACATGTAATACCCATTACATCACGAGATTTCTCATGCGTATCAATAATATACAATTATTGTCGTTAAAACTCCATCGCGGCTCGCGATAAAATGATAGACGTTGATGGCCGTTCAATATACTTAATTCGCATACACAAAAGAAAAAATAGCTCATTAACTCTTTGATTTGTTTTATCGTGCAAGAATTGATAATCAAGTCTGGATTTAAACTTTGATATTACTCAATATGAAAATTTCATCGATTTTCGCTCATAATGGAAGAAGATATCGTAAAAATATTTCAAAGCTACCTGATTCATCATTGTGTAACTGTGAAGTAGATTTTTAAAGGTTGTCGATGATTAACTTCTCTTCTCTTTCTTGAAATTTTGTCAGACATTGATGAATGCGCCGAGGGCACAGCGAGGTGCACTGATATCTGCCGCAATGTACCTGGTACTTACCATTGCGAGTGTCATCCTGGTTTTGTACTAGGAAATGATAGCCACTCTTGCCAAGGTTAGTTGGAAAAAAGAAAGATTATATTAAGAAATTACTTGTACAGATACGAGATCTCTCTGTGTCAGAAATAATGAGAATAATTAAATTTATGTTTTATATATATATATATATATATATATATATATATATATACGAGTATATAAAATTGCGTATGATGTTCTGGAAGTTTTCAACCTAGTAATTCGTCTTTTTTCGGAAATAAAAATCCAATTTAAGGGTTGACGTCATGTAAACACTAGACAGCATCCCGAGAGCCGCGAGATTGTTCTGCGTCAGAAATAACGAGAATAATTTTTTAAATTAATGTTGGGTACATATAGAATTGTGTATGATGTTCTGGAAGTTTTCATCTCAGTAATTCAAGTCTTTTTTGAAGATCCAATTTAAGGGTCGACGTCATGTGGACATTAAACAGCAAGCTGCGTTGCAAGGATGGTCATTTGAAGGATTGAAGACTTCCAGGGTTATAATATAATTACGAATAGGGGAACTACTGGGAATAGCATTTATATTTTGAAGCAGATTATATGCATATAATTTTCTATAAATATAAAATCAAGAAAAAATCGATTTCATTATTTTTGAAACGGATCTGGTTTAAGAAATTCGAATAAAATAATTGTAATATAAATACAAAAAAAATCGTATGGGATAAATTAAAAGTCAATAGCTCGTTCTGATTTTACATTGACATCTACGCATAATTATTTAATAATTTAAAAATAATTTAAATCTATTGTGTGGGTTTAATATTTATAATGATTAATGAAAAATATTACACAATGGAAATGCAATTTTTTATATGATAAAAGCCGGGGTTTGGTAAATGTACTTGTTGAAAACTCTGTGTTACGGTATTCTGCTCAGATGTGAACGAGTGCCTCTCGAACAACGGACACGGGCCTTGCCAAGATACTTGTCGTAATCTTGAAGGCAGCTTCGAGTGCAGTTGCGCCGATGTTCCCGGGTACAAATTAGCTACCGACAATCACACTTGCGAAGACATCGACGAGTGTATGCTGGACAATGCCAATTGTTCTCATCAGTGTTACAACGTTCCTGGAAGCGCTTTTTGTTTTTGCCCGTCCGGCTTCTACCTGACGGATGACTGGAAAACCTGTTTAGGTACAAGCTTTTAATTTTTACAGCTTCTTTATACAGATTATAAAAGGCCTTCTTAGAGTCTTAATTATTTGCTTCACAACAAATTTTCTTTCTGTTACGGCAGTTAGATATAAAAAGTTTCGAAATCACTTACATCGATTGATCTTTCCTTCATTTGATTAAAATTTTATTCTATAATAATAAAAGTGGATATTATATACGTTGATGTGTAAGTGAGTGAGTGAGTGAGTGTGTATGTGTCTAAGGTCGTATTGCAATTATTAAAATTATGATATTACAATTAGCTAACGATTTTCTTATCTTAGATATTAACGAATGTGAAACATCAAACAACTGCCCTAACAATACTGTATGCCAGAACACAGAAGGATCATACAAATGTGTATCCAAAGTGGGGAAGGTACTTCATGACGATACCTATGATGACGACGAAGATCGAGATAACGAGGCTGGCGATTATGAAGAAGACGTTACCGAAGAATCATGTGGTCCATCATGTAGCGAACCATGCAAGAACGGTTTTAAATTGGATGAATATGGGATGTGTATTGGTAAGTACTCGACAACTGTATAATCTATTTTTCTTTTCTCTTGATGTATCTAAGAAAATATCAAAAAGTTGCGGAAAAAGAATGTTTCGATAGGTGACATTATAAATACTACCACAAATGAGAGGAAAGTGTTTCAAATTATTTTGTATTATATAAGAAGAAATCGTTGAAAACAAGTAAAATTATTTAATTGATTCGTCATTGAAGTAAATCGTTTTAAATATATTGGTTAATTTTTATACTAAAAGAATATTGCAAATTTTCGAGTCGTCTAATCTCATCGGTAACTATTACAATGATAATTATAAATTTTTTGAGACAAGTAAGGAGTTGAACTTTTTAAGAGAAAAATTGCTACATGTTTATGATGATTTTTATTTCTTTTCTACTCCTAGTTAAAGTCGACAATTTTACATCGAGTTTGCGAAATTCAAAAGAATAAACTTTAATTGTTCATTGATTCGTAATAAGTTGACACTAGCCAGAAGACTTCAACTGTTTCAAGATCCAATAATATTAACCAGAGTTATATTTTCATTACATTGAAATTTCTTGCTTTGAAGTTTTCCGAGTTCTTGGCAAGCAAAGCACGAACGAAATATTCATTCCAGTAAAATCCACTCGACATTGATCGAACGACAAAGTTTTCATCGACCATCGATCTCTGGAAACGAATTCTGGAAACGCATTTTACTCTTCATTCAGATTTATAACTCCGACATCCTTTTCCAGATATAAACGAGTGCAAGCAGGGGATGCACCGCTGCCAGCATGAGTGCCTGAACAAACCGGGTACCTACCACTGCACTTGTTACAGTGGTTACGAGCTCGAAGAGGACGGTGTTACCTGCAGAGATGTAGACGAATGCGCGCGAGGCACACATAGATGTTTCTACAGTTGCACGAACTTGGAGGGATCCTACGAATGCGGATGTCCTCCTGGTACACCTTCGAATGAAGATTGTATACCCTCTAATGCGTGCGACATCGCGGACTGTAGTCATACGTGCGAACCAGTAGGTCGTGCTTCGTACCGGTGCGACTGTCCAAGCGGATACGTAATGCAGGACGATGGGAAGACTTGCGAGGACATTGACGAGTGTCTCGAGAAACATGACTGCTATAAATGTATTAATACTCCCGGCAGCTATAGATGCATCTGTCCACCGGGTATGAGGCTCGCCGAGGATGGCTTCAATTGCGTATACAAGCTTTGGGATGTCGCTAAAAATAACTGTAGTCTGGGATTCAAGTATATAAGCAATGGTCACTGCGAGGACGTTGATGAGTGTCTTGAGAGCGAACACGGGTGCTCGCAGTTGTGTGTCAATGAGTACGGGTCCTACCATTGCGAGTGTGAAATCGGATGGCTCCGGAAGAGCGATGGTTTCACCTGCTTAAAATTCGACCACTGTTTCAATGCCATGTGCTCGCATTCGTGCGTCTCGACAAGTTTAGGTCACAAATGCGAGTGTCCTCCAGGTTACATTTTGGATGAGGATGGTGACACCTGCAAAGACGTGGACGAGTGCGAAGACAACGCGACGAATGATTGTAGCAACGACTGTATAAACCTCAAAGGATCTTATTCATGTTCCTGTCCGCTAGGATTCAAGTTGCAAGAAGATAATCGCACGTGTATCTTCATCTCATTCACGTGTCCCGATTCTGAGGACGACGATTGCACTTGTCCCGAGGGATATACTTATTTGCAAGAGGAACACGTTTGCCAGGACATCGACGAGTGCCAGGACGAAAGCAGGAACAATTGTTCCCACATTTGCATTAATACCAGCGGCTCGTACTATTGCGAGTGTCCTTCCGACTTGCGCTTGCTACCGGATTCCAAGACCTGTCGGCACTGGGAGGAGTTTTGCGTTCACGATTTGGGCTGTTCACACACGTGCAAACAGGACAACGACCAGGTTCGTTGCGTTTGTCCGATGGGGTATGAGTTGCAGAACGATGAAAAGACTTGCAAGGATATAGACGAATGTGCGAGGCATCTGCACAACTGTTCACACTCGTGTACAAATCGCGATGGAGGTTTTACTTGCAGTTGTCCGAATTATTTTATCCTTGATAAGGATAACAGAACCTGCCTCTATATGAAGCACTGCATCCTGTCAGACCTTGATTGCGTTCGCGACTGCATAAATTTCTTCGACGGGTATACATACTATTGCCAATGTCCCTATAGTTATGAACCATCAGCATTTGACAACACCACTTGTTACAAGATTAATAAGTGCGGTCTGGATCATGGCTGCGCGGACATATGCGTCAGCAAATTGGATGGTTTCCGCTGCCAATGTTCCCCGGGATATGAGCTGTCGATAATGAACAACAAGAACTGTATAGACATAGATGAGTGCTGGGATGACGAAGACAATCCCTGCTCTCCCCACTATTGTATAAACTTCAACGGTTATTATGAATGCGAATGTTTGGACGGATACCGGCTCTTAGAAGACGATAAAACTTGCGAGGACATTAACGAGTGTATGCAAGATAACGGTGGATGTTCCCATCTGTGCGCGAACACGGACGGCGGCTTTGAGTGCGCGTGTTCTGAGAATTACAAAATGCAGGACGATGGCAAGACATGCGTCGCGATAATTTCATGTTCCATCGGCAATGGCGGATGCTCGCATTTTTGTCGCCAAAATCTCGATGGATCTCTTTCGTGTTCCTGTCCACCAGGATTCGCGTTAGAAGAAAATAATCGCACGTGTATCGTTATCCCATACAGATGTGCCGATTCTGAGGACGATGATTGCACTTGTCCCGAGGGATATAATTATTTGCAAGAGGAACACATTTGCGAGGACATCGACGAGTGTCAGGACGAGAGCAGCAACAATTGTACCCACGGTTGCATTAATACCAGCGGCTCGTACTATTGCGAGTGTTCTTCCGACTTGACCATACTGGCAGATTTCAGGACCTGTCGGCACTGGAACGATTTTTGCATTAAGGACTTGGGCTGTGCATACACATGCCAACAGGACGACTTCCAGATCAGTTGCGTTTGTCCGACGGGATATGAGTTGCAGAACGATAAAAAGACTTGCAAGGATATAGATGAATGTGCGGAGGGTGTACACTACTGTTCACACGACTGTACAAATTATGATGGAGGTTTTACTTGCCACTGTCCGGAGTATTTTATCCTTGATAAGGATAACAAAACTTGCATCGATATGAGGCACTGCGTCATGACAGAATTTGAGTGCATTCGTAAATGCATAACTAGTATGAATGGATACGATGGTTGCGAATGTTCCCATGGCTATAAACCATCATCATTTGACAACACCACCTGCTATAAGATTAATCAGTGCGATCTGGATCATGGATGCTCGGACACATGCGTCAGTGAATTGGATGGTTTTCGCTGCAAATGTTTCTCGGGATATGAGTTGTCGATGGACAACAAGACCTGTGTAGACATAGATGAGTGCCGGCTGAGCAATCCCTGCTCTCCCCACAAGTGTATAAACTACGACGGTTATTACAGCTGCGAATGTTCTGCAGGATACCGGCTCAATGAGGACGATAACGCTTGCGAGGACATTAACGAGTGTATGCAAGATAACGGTGGATGTTCGCATCTGTGTGCGAACACGGACGGCGGCTTTGAGTGCGCATGTCCCGAAAATTATAAACTATTGCAAAACGATGGCAAAACATGCGTCGAGATAAATCCATGTACCATCGACAACGGCGGATGCTCGCATTTTTGTCATCTCCAGGATAGACAGGCGTCTTGCTACTGTCCGCCCGAAATGATCCTGTTGAAGGATAGAGTCACTTGTATGCACGAAAATAAGTGCTTGCGAAACAATAGTTGTTCCCTTTCCCAGTGTTATCGCGACGAGGACGGAATCATGCTCTGCACCTGCCCAGTTGGCATGATCTTGACTGAGGATGGCAGGCTTTGCGTGCATAAGAAGAAGTGTTCGGTCAATAATGGCGATTGTTCGCACCTGTGCGACGATCGAAGTGGCAGCGTGAAATGCTCATGCCCTGCAGGAATGTCCTTAGCGCAGGAAAGCGACACCCTTTGCGTTCGGGAAAACGGGTGTCTTGTTCGCAATGGCGGATGCTCAGATATCTGTATGTTCGTGAACGACACGATCACTTGCGACTGTTCCGTCGGTTATCGCCTATCGCCGCAAGACAACACCACCTGTCAGGACATCAACGAGTGTTCGGAATCGCTAGCTAACTGTACTCAAATGTGCTTCAACACTCGCGGCAGTTTCAGATGCAGCTGCAGAGATGGCTTTGTGCAGAGCTCAGAGGATCCGGCGGTCTGTTACGACGAGAACGAGTGCGAGATCGAGAATGGGGGCTGCTCACACATTTGTATCAACCTGATGGGTAGCTATCGGTGCGAATGTTCGGCGGAATACATCCTACTGAAGGACAGCAAGAGATGCATTTTGGATGTTTGCAAGCGCGATAACGGTAACTGCTCTCATTATTGTTACACGGAACAAGACTCCGAGAAGAGCCTAGGAGCCATCCACTGCTATTGTCCAGCCGGCTATGAATTGGAGGACGATGACCGGACCTGCAAGGACATTGACGAATGCGAGGAGCTCGAGCTTGACTCTGGCTGCTCGCACATATGCGTGAACACACCGGGTAGTTACCATTGCGACTGTCCCGTCGGTTATCGCCTATCGCCGCAAAGCAATACCTGTCTGGAGATCAATGAGTGTTCGGAATTGCTAAATAACTGTGCTCAGAAGTGCGTCAACACTATCGGTAGTTTCAAATGCATCTGCAATGAGGGCTTTCTGCAGAACCCAGAGGACCCGGCGCTCTGCGACGACCTGAACGAGTGCGAGATCGAGAATGGGGGCTGCTCACACACTTGTATGAACCTGATAGGTAGCTATCAGTGCCAGTGTCCAACGTGGTACGACCTAGCACAGGACAACAAGACATGCGTTTTGAATGGTTGCAAACGCAATAACGGTAACTGCTCCGATTATTGTCACCCGGAACTGGACCCCGCGAGCAGTCCAGGTACCATCCACTGCTCCTGCACACCCGGCTACCAATTGGGGCTCGATGGCCGGACCTGCGAGGACATTGACGAATGCGAGGGGTCGAATGAATTTGATTCTGGCTGCTCGCACATATGCGTAAACACACTGGGTGCTTACCATTGCGAGTGCCCGACCGGTTACATTTTGTCGATAGACGATCGGAACTGCAGAGACGTGGACGAGTGCCTGACCGGCCAGCACAACTGCACTCATCACTGCGTAAATCTGCGAGGTAGCTATGAATGCGCATGCTACAAAGGTCACTATTTGCACTCTGACAAGTCCACGTGCCTGGACATTGATGAGTGCAGCGAGAAAAACGGCGAGTGCTCGCACGTATGCACTAACACGATTGGCGGACACTTCTGTTCTTGTCCGACTGGCTACGAGTTGTCCCAGGATGAGAGAACCTGCGTCGACATAGATGAATGTGTAACTGGCGCGGCCGATTGCGCGTACCCTCTCGAATGCGTCAATACTGACGGCGCCTATCATTGTAAGTGCCGGTCAGGTCACGAGCCGTGGAATCGATCCTGTCGATCGTACAATCCCTGTCTAGTACGGAACGGCGGCTGCGAGCAAATTTGCGTTACGACAAACGGCACCGCGGTGTGCTCGTGCAACGAAGGCTTCCGCCAAGATGACATCAACGGATCCAGGTGCCACGACATCGACGAATGCGCGGAGCAACACGTCTGCGACCACACTTGCATCAACAATCCCGGCTCGTACGAATGCAGATGCAGAGAGGGTTTCCGACTGGTGAATGGTTCCACCTGTGTTGGTAAGTGATCGCTATTTAAATTTAGGAAGCGAATACATTTTTACACTTTAATTGCTATTATTAAACATTGAATCACGTGAGTTCTTCGACCTATTCTCATTCGTCTCATTTATTTTCTGAATTTCAATCAAGTGAATATCGCGCGAGCAAGATGTTCTTTTTTGAGAGAGTAGTAAGGAATTGCGATAAGGAAAAGGATAAAAGAGCTCGTTCGTGAAGTGACTCGTGCATAAAATACGCGAAAATATAACCGATAAAGAACGCGATTTCTTTAGTCGGTCTTTGTGTAATTATATATCTCTAAATAACATTTGTATTTCTAAATTATTATCCGCATATCTGCTTTACGGCCGTAGGGTTAATCCTGCGCGAATTGCGTCATCATTTCTGGAAAATCCGAGGGATAACGCGTGGTTCTCTGCCGCCGCGGTGCTTTCGCCACACTCACGCTCATGCTCCAGTTTCGAAGCTTGCTACAAAGTTAGACTCGCTTAGCTTAGCGGAAGTTTTCGCGCGTGCAACGTGTGCATGCGTGTGTATGTGCTTTTTAGACATCGACGAATGCGCGACCGGTATCTGCAAGGGCAACAAATGCACCAACGTGCCGGGCGTTCGTGCATTTGTTCGTCGTGAGTACGAGGCGGAATATCGATTCCACGGTGATACCTGTGTAGGTTCGCGCGAAACGTACCCGAGAAAAAACGATGTCGCTTAATCGTAAACTGAACTGAGTTTACTTTTGCACAGACATCGACGAATGCGCCGAGAAGACGCCCTGCAGCAAGATATGCATCAATATACCCGGCTCGTATTATTGCACGTGCCCAGACGGATTTAAGCTGCGAGGGGACGAATGCGTAGGCAAGTAAACGCACTCATCGCACACTACCCAAAAATACCTCAGTGATATATATTTTGTTACATATTGTATATTGAGACAATTGATTTGTATATACAAGTTTAAACATGCTTGTTATTCAACATTGTTATGTTTTGTCACATGACAAGAAGTTTTTACGTATGTAATAATGAAAAAATATATATTTTTTTATATTTTATATTAAACGAATAAATGCATATTTCATTTTATTTTTTTTTATTTTTTAAAAACACACACAAACTTATAAACTAACAATTTTGATAACTGTCACCGTTTTCACAGTGTTCTATTTATTGTGAATTTTCTTTTTGTAATATAAAGCAGGCCCTAGACGGTCAATATTATTACACAATAATATTGCACAATAATATTGAAGCAGGCCCTAGAGAGTCAATATTATTGCTAATATTAATGACATTTGCTCTCTAAACAGTGCAATAGTAACTCGTAAAGCAATAATTTAATTTCTAAGAAAATGTTAAGTGATACCGAAGCAGCTTGTGTAGCCATTGCTTTAGCTTGTTATAACAAAGAAAGGAAGAGAAGAAAGTGGATGAAGAAACTTTTGATTAACACAATATATTGCGCAAACCTTCAATGTAATCTACAAACGGTCAATAATATTGTGCAATATCAAATATTATGCAATAATATTGACCGTCTGGAGCCTGCTTTAATCTCAAAAATGTATGACACGATTAGACATCGATGAATGCGAGTGGCATCGCCACATCTGCGATCATGAATGCATCAATAACGTGGGTTCTTTCACCTGCTCTTGCCGTGCCGGGTACACGTTGATTTCGAGGTAAGGGCACACGAATATTGGGACATATAAGTGGGGATTAGCAGTAAACAAGAGAGGGAGAGAAACCACGATTCCCTGCACTGATGCATTTGTCACTGCTTGCATGGGGTCGCATAAACAGGAGGATGTGTCAAGACGTGAACGAATGTCTGAAGCAAAATGGTGGGTGCACTGGCGAGTGTATCAACACCGCCGGAAGTTACTATTGCACCTGTAGCAAGGATTTAGTGTTGGCATCCGACGAGAGAACTTGCGTCCCACCGATGTCAACGTGTCGTGCTATGGAATCGCCTTTACACGGAGAGGTGCGAACTATTATAAACTTTATTTAACATAAAGATCTAAACAATTTCAAATATATTTCATAGTACATCTACACATGTCTAGGATCTAAATATATTCTATATATCTCTGCAATATATAAATATAAAAGCAAAAATAAATAGCAAAATTAATCTCAAATTAAACAAAGCATTGCTCTTTATAACAGTGAGAAGTTTTGACATTTTTCGTGAATATGAAAAGATATATTTATCTCGTTAAAAGAGATATTTGTCCTTCTTATGCTTTATATTATTTTGGACAAGAAGAACTAAGAATTTTGGGACACAATAGAAATAGCCAAAGTTTAAAGAGGAAAAAAAAGACATTGAAACAAATACGGTAATAATAAGGCTAAAATGAGGAACGAAGCTCGCATTGTATTATTCATCTCGCGTTTCTCACGGCTAATCGAGCAGATCAGATGTCCGGGCCACCCTTCCGACGCATCTGTCTACCCGCAGGGTGCCAAGTGTCATGTCCGATGTCGCAGAGGATTCTGGCTGAAAGGAGCGTACACGAGACATTGCGTAACTGACGGCCGATGGAACGGGGAAGAGCCTATCTGTCTACGTGAAGCTATGACAGATTCTCTGTCCAATCCAAGTAACTGAACTCGTCCCGCAGTTTCTCTGACTAAAAGGAAAAACGCCGCGGGCGCGCGTCCACGTCGAAACTTCTTTCAGGGGAAAGTTATTTAATCGGGACGTTTATCCGATAAAATTTTTAACAAGCATTTGGACGACACTTTAATACGAACCGTCACTCTCACCTCATCGTTACACGTAATTATTTCGACGGACGGGAAAAGCTGGGGCTTGCTTAGGATACTCCCAAGTTTCAGTTTGCAAAATTTCGCGTTTCACTTAAGACAGCAATTTCACTGAAGCGCACCTGCGACATTTTTCACCGGGGCTTTTGCATTGTGTCTTTTAGCAAAAATGTAAGCGAGAATGTAACGCGAGAGCAGGTTGCTTTGTGCTGAATTTTTCTTTCAAGTCCCGGAACGTTCTTACCGAATGTAATGCTTCGCGCGTGCAATTGAACGTGAAATATTGCCGCGGATCGGGCGAATAAGTTAACGGCAAATTTTTGGACGCGTTAAAATTAGTCAAGAAGTTTGGGAGCGGCGTTTAATATTACAAAGTTCCTGTGTAGAGGCTGCCTGCTAACGAGATCATACGTTAACGCCGCCCCTTAACGAGCTTCCTCGGGCCGGCGGCTTTTTGTTTTCCGCTCTTATCCTCCGACCTTAGCAGTTTTTTTTTTTATATCCGCGTGCACATTTTCGCATTTCTTTTCTGCGACGCTAATTGTTTCGTTTAATGGAAAGGAGATTTTGATTTCACCGTTTGCCATTTCACTTTTTACGAACGCGCACGTTCGCTAATGCTCGGGGATCAACCTTTCAAGCGAGTATTTAAATCGGCTCTTTCTAAAAGCAACGCTTTTCAAAGCGGCGTTCCTTGAACAACCCCTATCGCGTATCAAATGAGATGTGCGTTTACGGTTACTTACAGGCATGCAAGAGTATAGAATTTGTTGTATGCACAGGATGCTTCCGGAACATTATACATGACGGAACACGATCGGATTGTTTCGATCGGATATTTGATTAAAACTTGAAGAAAGATTAATCTTAAACTAAAAATTAAAGTAATATTGAGTGAAAAAATTAAAAAAGAATAAAGTAATCACAGGAAAGTAGAAAGAAATTTGCGCACTTTTTAACTTTCGAGAATATATATACTTGGCAGTTATTATTACGTAGTACATAAAACTAAGGAAAGTATAATGAAATCTCTACTTGCAGTCTGATATTTGCCGGTAAAAAGTAACGCTTCTTAGTAAATACAGCATAGTGGAACGGAAATTGAGTGTCGTATAATTTCCCATCGCGTTACAACGGTGTACAATTGGGTTATCGCTATCGAAAATTTAACACTCGACGTTGTCACCGTAGACATACCACGGCCGTTCGTCAGCTGTCCCGAGGATATGGACGTTGAACTGCCGGCCAGGCAAAATGTGATACGTGTAACATTCCCGCAACCAAAATCCAACATGAACTGGTGGAGGTAAGACATACCCACATAGTGAAACAGGGACTTTTAAATTGCGACACAATTTATCTTAATCCTTTATATTTATAATAATAAATATATTTATATTATAATTATATCATTATATAATTATAACTAATTATAACTGATCGGGGGTAAAATAAATGTAATACGTCAAATAAAACGCGTTTAGGTCATTAAGGTATTTTATATGCATTCCGATAATGTATTATAGATACATAATCAATTTATTATAAATATGAAGTTTATTTATAATAATAAATTAATCGTATCTACATTATCGGAATAAACTTTACATTTATAATAATAAATTGATCATATCTACATTATCGGAATATAAAATATAAAAAATACCTTAATGACCTAAACGCGTTTTATTTGACGTATTATATTTATTTCACGCCCGAGTTAAGCATGAAAACCTGATGAACATTCGATATTTTTATCTGCTCTTCCATTAACGGAGACGAAGTGCATTCGAGGATTGAATAGTGCAAGGGTGTACACTTACCTAATTACGCTACCTTTTCCCTTCTCGTTTCTCTTTTTTTTTTAGGTACGTAAATGCTTCACCCCCTTGGGCGAAGCAATTGGAAGCGAATCTGCCAGTGGGTACAACGGTCGTTACCTTCACAGCGTGGTCGCCGATCTCTAATTACACCAGCACCTGTAGGATCGTGATAAGAGTTCGTGGTAGGTCTAATCTATAAAAAAAATTCAGAATAAAATCTAAACTAAAATAAAAAAAGGAGAAATAGAGAGGATCTTTTTGTAAGCTTCTTTTTCTGCACTAAGCATCTTCGTAACGACGAAGGTTGGCTCCGAGCAAGTATTGATGAAGTAATAAAATATAAATTATCGAAA
Source organism: Ooceraea biroi (assembly GCF_003672135.1). Classification (NCBI taxonomy): domain Eukaryota; kingdom Metazoa; phylum Arthropoda; class Insecta; order Hymenoptera; family Formicidae; genus Ooceraea; species Ooceraea biroi. The sequence goes on from NC_039506.1 coordinate 10,707,261, forward strand.
TAGAATCAATATATTAACACAATATCATGAATATTGGAGAAAAAAAATTGGATCGATGGATATTTCCGTGGAAATAAACAGTTTATTTCTGTTTTGACCGGGATTAAATTATTTCTCTCTCTCTCTCTTTCTCTCTCTGATTCTTTATATTGACATATCACTGATAATGTGAAATGTCAAATTACTGTCAGATGGAAGGAACTCGCTGTTCGATAGATTTTAATATGAGGGCACAAGATTTATTACATTATCTCTCTTGAGAGTTAAAGCGAGCGGAATAAGAATAAAGAGGGTTAAAAGATTCAATGGTTCTAAAGTCAGTTCGCGATTTTGTGGATTATGAATTTAAAACGCCGCGAGAAGTACGCTCCTATCGATATCCTTTCTTTAATTCATCTATTTTTCCAAGGGGACCATTTCGCAGGGGGTATAATCGATCGGGACGGGAATCGGCCAACGCGCCCGAATCGGCCCGATGCGGTAAACTCCAGTTTCCACGGCAAAGTGCACTTCGTCCCGTCTCCGTCCCGCTTAATTACTCATTCGGAAAGTTCGCGAAACTCGCTTTAAGCAAGTTCCTTCCGCAACGCAGCGGCTGGAAGAAGGGGCAACGGGTGCATGCTCTCGATGTGGTCGATACGCGATTACGCAAAATAAACCTGCACCGATCAGACAGATTTTTGGGAAAATTCCGCCTCGCGATTCTTAGTGGCTCAATAATCATTCCATTTTGCTATAACTGTTACCTCCTTTTGAGTTCGATCAATAACGTCGATCTTTCCTATTCTACCTCAGTTAATTTAATTACATTGCTCTGTATGTTTCTGAGATTCGAACTAATGAATCGTAAGAAATAATTAATAAGCTCTTATTTTCAGATACCGAGAATCCGAAAGTTACAATGTGTCCCACTTCTTTTGAAGTCAATCTAAGCCAAGGAGAGCGAAATCGTTTAATATTCTGGCAAGAGCCGTCGTTTATAGATAACGTTGGCGTGGAACATATTTACAAAACGAGGGTAAGCCAAAAAGGAGGACTTACAGTTTGTATTGCTGCATCGGTATTAAATAACAAGTATCCGAGTTCATTGTACGTTTGATCATCAATGTTTCTCGGTTCTTATTTTCAACTTCTTCAAACATTCGCGAATTCGTATTTGAAACTTCGTAGCCATCTGAAAAGTTCTCATCCATCTCTCAACGGTCTCCAAGTTAATTAAACGGTTGCCGTTGACAATCAGGCATATTAATCGGGCAGAGACACCGTCCATTAATTATCCGCTCGTGCCCCAGGAAAATGAGTCTCACGCAAGAAACTGCAATGCAGACCGAGAGATATCCGCGCTTTTCTTCGCGAGCTTTCATGTCTCTAGGAAAAACTAGCTCGGGCGATTAATCATTGTCGGCCGGAGCACCACCGTCCTCTTTTTACTTTTCCGACGTTTCGCTGTGGGAAGGGTTGTACGTGTACTTTATTAACGTAATAACAGAGATTACCCTGTCCGCGCGATAACTGACGCGCGGATAATTGGTGGCTTGCGCTCTCGATGGCACGCGGCATTATAAATGATCCCGTGCATTATGCGACCTGATGGCTAATCTGATTAGACGAATCGAAACTAGCGAGAATTCTAATGATAGTAAATGATAGTCGCTGATGGAGCAATCGTTTAAGAGATGGACCATGTCGCAATCATGTTTGAATTTTTCGAAGGGACGCGACGAATCGCGGACGGGAGAAAGAAATCGATCGACGTTTGCACATACGCGCATATAGTAGTTATTTATTTCAAAGAAGATTATTCAATCGTGCGCAAAAAAAAGTTAATTATCGTATATCTCGTACAGGGACCCGGACACATAATGCATCCTGGCGTTCACGACGTGCGCTACGTCGCCTCGGATGCAGCCGGAAATCAAGCCGAATGCCATTTCTCGATATATGTGAAAGGTAAATTTATGCCGTTTTGTGTCGCGCGAGAGACCGAGAGAGCTTCACGAGAGAGCGAACGGTCGTTGCACCGCAACATTGTAATATTTTCTTCATTGCGAAATGCCATCTTCTACGTAAAAATATAATATAACGTACAATAACGATTTTGCTAGAAAACGATGACATATAAACTGACTGTTTGTCTCGTGTGCTTGCAGAATCCGAGGATAGACATTTGGAGGTAAGTTACAAAGACTCCGTCAAGTATCGGCTGTCGTATATCGATAAAATTCTGTCTACTCTCTTTATCCGAGTTTTCTTTCATTCGCGGGCACATAAATTTATACGTGAGTGTCCGCCGACGTGAGACCTCTCAATATCGATTCTGGCTCGTAAACCGAAATGGTTTTTCTCCCCGACAAAACTGTCGGGACCCCGATATCCTTTATGGCCACGAGCGTCTATGGGGAAGAAGCGTCGCGTGCGAGTCTCATGGAGAGCCTGAGAGGTCCTTTCCAAGGATATAGCCGTAGATTAAAGCACTAAAGGAATTCATGCGAGAACCAGGCTCTCTCAATGCACTTATCTGCCCGTTTAGCCGAGATTCTACAGGCAAAAGATGCTGATGTGCCCCGGCAGACCGTCCCAGCCGGCGCCGAACTTCCCTTACGGGGTAAGTACAAGGACGTTCCGCGACCCGCGCGAGGTGGATGAGATCGACCGTGGAAAGTACCCCCCTAACTCGATTTGCAGTGGCAAATACCGAGCGGTTGTTACCTGAGGTATACCAGGATCTTCTCGGGGGCTTATCAGCGGCAGCCGGAACACTGGCAGGACGGCTATCGGCACACTGGCGCTTCTTATCATGGACTTCCGCAGACGACTCAGAATCATCCCGACATTAGCAGATTGTACAACGTGAACGAGTGTAAGTGCGCTTTTGTGTAAATGTAACTGCAGTTGGCTAAGACGTATAGTAGGTGCATGATATAATGCATGAATGTAATACGCATGAAAATATAGAAGGGAGATGGAGCGTCGCAAATCTAGAAAATGTTGCATAATTAAATTTATAAGTCTTTATAAGTCTAGTAGTTTCACATCATCCACAAGAACCTTTTTTGGCGATAATATCCATGATTAGTATGATATAATTATTTGATCCAAAATAATCAACAAAAGTTATTTATAAACGAAGAAATCTTTATTTTCTATTAAGTAAATATACATAAACGTACACATAACTGATGAATATCCTGTCAGTGTCGAAAGGCGAGCTTAACTTTTCTTTAGTGATCGATTGTATCGCAGCAACTGGAAAGTTGTGTGTAAGGATGTGTGCGGAATGATGCACGTAAACAATAAAATTGTTAATGCGGTAGAGTGCGATCGATAATTCAACCGATGTATGGTGTGGACCGCAATGACCTGAATGGAGTCGCGGGAGAAGAAAATCGGGGGAAGAAAAACGAGAAGCGGGGCCGGAATATTGCAGCGATTGTTCCATTATGGAAGACACCGCCGAGGGCAACAACGCGGCTCGGAAGTGGCGCCGATCGCCCGGATTTGCGATCTGTGATCGGTGTTCCGCCGTGAAATGTAGATCAAATGTTTGTACAAAGTGCGATACGACTCACGGTTTGATACGGTAACGGCAAACGGGTGATGTCGAGAATTCTCGTCGAGATGTTCGACGTGCTGTCGGGAGAGTTCATCCTAACTCTGCAGTCATCGCCACCCTTCGTGGTAGAGAGCGCCTTCGCTTTAGCCTTGGCGGTCTTGTTAGCGGCGCCGTTGATTGCGAGCGTTTACTTCCTCCTCGTACGTATCCGACAAGTTTTCGATGTTTTGACTGCCGCAGGCGGCGTAAAAGCGATACCGAATACCGTTCGCGACGAATTTATGCTTACGGTATTTTTATTCGTGCCTCTCCTTCGATAAATCGCAAGCCCCGCTCCGCTTTTATTCGATGCGCGATATCGCGGCTTCGTTTATGCCGTTATCTCAAAAAATGCTCGGTGTAACGCGTCGCAAAACGGACGTATCGATAACTCCGCACGCGGTGTTCGAGCGGAAGCACTGCTGGACTGTAAATTTTCCAATTTCTTTCTGCAAAAGCGCGATACCGCGCCCGCGTTTGTAATACAATGGCGGCACCGCAGGACCACGATTCCATTGAAGGATTCGATATGCGGTGCATAACGCTATATGCACCGTACACCGCGAAGTCGGAAGTGAGAAAATATTCTGACGACTTGAGCTTCTATAGAAGCTTCCGCAAAAGCAATATAAGCGCGGAGACATTTCCAAATAAGATTAAAATAGTTCGTCGGAAAAATGTTCCTTCTTCCTGTCTCTTTCATAAATATATTTCTATGTAAATGTCGCGCCACATATTTCTCGAACACTTAACATTGTCAGGACGAGCCACTGAAAGCCTTCACGAAGATAGCCGTTCCGTCTTCTCGTCGCCACGTCGGTCCTCTCGGCCACTCGCTGGGAAGGCTTTATCCGACACCGGTCACGATCGATTCCACATCAAGTTCCAGTCTGCATCTGGAGTCGATTCGCAGGCAAATCGATCGCCACACGCCAGTCTTGCGAAACAATAACTGTGTCCCGAGGAGTCCAAATCAACGCGGGGAGCAAATCGAGGAAGAAATTGGCGGTCATGAACAGCGAGGACGGGAGCGCCTTCCATTAGATTATCCATTGTCCCTCGCCAACACGAATTGTTCGTTAATTGATATCTCAAACCTCGATTACAGAGCTTACCGTCATAAGATCATCGAGGCCACATTGAAGAAGCGGTACGACGACTTGCAACCACCGGGTGACGTCGTCCTGAATTCGCTCCACTTGAACTCGGCCGATTCGGTGATCGGCGTGCGACTGAACGATCGTTACGATCACAGCCTCTTCAATTTCGTCGAGGAGTACCACAACGAGAGCAAAGTGACTAACCAGGGGCATATTAAGTGTCTACATCCACTGGACCACTTCTTGACGAAAAGCACGAAAAGACCGAGGACCACCGAAAAGGAAACGGAAACGCTCGATGAGAATGTCGATTGCGAGGATACTGGAAATGATTTGTCGTCAAGAATAAACGATGATCTTGCAAAATTATCACCCGACGTGGATAGCAACGGAAATCCTCCCTCCCGCTCGTCGCCGCGAGGTGCCTCGATCGAAGACAACATCAAAGCGACGCCGGACGATCCAAATTCAAATTCGGGAATGCCAAAGGGAGGGCTGATTCAGACGCAATCTCGTAAACCTGCTGACAAACTGAATCCCGAGCGCTGCGCGGAGAATGACTGTCCGCGATCTGGCGACTTCAGTGCGAGGGAGTCTTCATGGACGACGGGAAATCGACCGACGAGCGCCGGCAGTGCATCGACGAGCTTGCCGAAGGGCCTCGCATTATCTCGAGCTGCCACATTACCGGAGAGGAGCGGGAGGCGGGTAACGAGATCGCCGGGACCGAGAGCGAGTACGGGCGGATCCAAGAAAAAATTGGGAGATTACTCGAACTGGGAGTTCCCGTCGTCGGGCGAACATCGTCGTGCGGAGAAGAGAGGACCTCCTGGTTTCATTTCAGCGAGCTCCAGCGAGATTGCTAGCGTTCGCAGCGAGCGTTCCAGTAAACGCCAGGACGTAAACGGGGTGCCGTGCTGCTCGCGCGAGTCATCGATCAGTCCCGCGAGTCGCGCGTCGCGCCCACCCTGGCTGTCGGCTAACCATGGGACTTCCTTCAATCGGAAGTACGGGGAGACCGCAAGGAATCCCGCATGGAATCCCGCAAGCATGGTGAGACCGATGTCGGCGCGCGATGATCGGTTAAGGAGATTGGTCACTCCAGACAGGGGACGCTCCAAAGAACCCTCCTCAGCATTCGTGAACCGCAGCGATCCGGCAGCGCCCTTCAAGCGGAGGGCGATGAGTTTTGTCTCATCGCCCTCGAAGGGAGAGCGCGTCGCGATATCGACTGGACGACGCGAAGCGAATCTCTCGACGTCCCCGCGAAATAAAACAAAGAACGTTGAGAGGGTCGCGGCGAAAAATGGCACAAGGACTGCGACAACCCCTGATCCGCTCAAAGAGGGAGCAGGCAAGACGGCAATTTCGAAATCTTCGAAGGAGATGAAATCGACGTGTGGTTCCAGCGCGAGGGAGAGATCCGTCTCGGAGGACACGACTGTAAATCGCACGGTATCGCAGGCTGCCGTGCGAGCAGATGGTCGGTGGAACACGGTAAGATTAAATCGCGGCAACGGTGGAAAACGGTTAAGAAGTACGGGCAATCCCGCGTTCGCCAAAGGCGCGTCGCTCAGCCCGAAAATCGAATTATCTGCTGAAGCGTTAAGCCGCGCCGATGGATCCACGATCCCCTGCGACGAGAAGCTCACGGTACACGCATCCGGGATCGATTCACGGGTACAGAAGCGCGCAGAAGTGGCTGAGAACGATGAAACCCGAGCGATCTTGAACGCGCGGGACCAGCTGGTGGAGATGAACGAGGCGGTGGAGGCGAGGGAGGACGGAAAATCTAATAACATTAACGGCTCGCTCGCTCGGTTGAAAGTTCCGCAGAAAATCACGCGAAACCCGCGAGCGAGGCCCGCCAGCGCGAGCAACCTTGCCGGAAGTCCGCACGAGCACAAAACGGTGCCGAGTCCGCACTCGGCTCGGCGGAATGCAAATGCCGAGACGAAAAGCGGATTAAGCGCCGCGAAATTGAATGCTCGATCGAACGACACGGTCGACAGAATGAGAAGCGACAAAGAGTCCTCGTCGGTCCTACGCGAGCAGAGCGCATTCGAAAAGACAAAGACGCGCGAGCGGGACGTCGGTCCCGGGAACGGCGCCGAAACCGAAGGGCTGAAACTTCCGCGACGTGATTCGAAAATAGGGCTCGCGATGGATTCCGCCCTGAGGCGGTACATTAAGATGCTGAAACATGGTCTACTGAATCGCGGCGATAAAGACGGCGTCGCTCTCGCGTCGTTGAGTCTCACCGACGCTATATCCTTTCTGTCGGAGCAGAAAATACCTTTGTCACCGGAAGAGATTCAAGAGCTGCAAAGCATATTGAGTAAAGTTGAGAGAAATCCTGAGCTATTGTGCGAAGAATCATTCTCGAATATGGAAAATGTCGTGTAGAAATACATTCCGTCCCGGATCCGTATCGGATCCGGCATTTACATTGCCTTTTCAATTTAATTGTGGGAATCATTATCGTAAAACGGTTCGCAGAGTTATAGTTCATTACGAACTGTACGCAGCGAAATCTCGTAAGTTTGTTCAAATCCACAGCGGTAGCAATTAGAGTAAAATATAGCGTAAAATAATTGACGTACAGTAGACGCAATTTCGTCGACGTTGATTAAGACATTATTTAATTACTTTAATGAAGGTGTCAACGTTACGTTAATTACTTTAATTACGCATTAATAACCGATCAAATAAGAAGAAATTAATGTACTTATGAAGAGAGATTATTGCCCGATAATTTAATTCTTTTATTAAATCTTCTTTTCGTTATTGGAGAAGTAAGAATAGTCGACTTGATTCAAAGTAGCGTAACGATTAAGAATTACTCTCGCAATTTCATACTTTTCTCACAGAAATGCATCACGTTCTGCAATATTATAATGCTAATATTAATTTTTACCTACCTAACTAATTTTGTCTAGGCACAAATTAAGTAGTTATTTGCCGGTGCAACCTACTTACCTACAACGAAGGCCGGCATCTGCGACGTAACAACAGCCGACTGCTAAATGCTGTTGCGCACCGCAAAGTAGTTAACGAACGCCTCGAACAGCTGTTTCTCTCTTCCTCTGTCTCTTCTTCTCTCTGATGTCGCGCTCTCTTCTTCTCCCTGATGTCGCGTGATTTACATACGGGAGCAGTCTACGAAGCAATCTCTTAAGCGCGTTAGCGCCACCGCTTATCAATAACACATACAGGGAAAAGAGGACAACGACAATATGCGAGCTGACAGTATTTTCCGGGATGACGACAGCCACTAATCGAGGATCGGACCCCAGGCTGCTCCCCATTTGCTCGTAACTGCATGATCGATATCGCACTCAATCAATAAGCGCATTCATCATTTCGCTCTTCGACGTTGCTGGATACTGCTATTTATAAGCGATCGTTTTCTTCTAATTCAATAGTACGAATTTAGCAGTTGCATTAGCATGCAACTGATTCTACGAGAATTTCCACCGCAGTTATAATGGAATTAGAGTTTCTGTTAATTGAATTGTGCGTTAATCGAATTCGTTTGTTGAATTTCAGTTTCAATACGGAGAATTTGTTGCATGTATGCTCAAAGTTCTCCGTACGTGCTCTATTCATGAGGAATATGATATTAGAGATCGCTATAACGCTGTCGGAAGCACACGAGTAGCATGGATCATCGCCGTAATACACTTTGATCTCCCCTCCCATGCCCTTCGATCTACCTAATCAATCTTGCTAATCTGACATAGATTGACTTCGCATGATTAACGACGGAGCTGTTACTCGAGAAGTTTTTGTTCGACACTTTTACCCTTTCATTCTCGTTTGTTCGTAACGTGTGAAAGCATGCAGAAGAACATTCTTTGAAGACAGCTTGACTTATGACGACAGTCGTGGCAATCTGCCCATTTACTTGAAATGCTGCGTCAATTAAGGCGCAATTTAAACGGCCAACTGCAAGCGGCAATCAAAGTTGCAGTTCTCCTAATCACAAAAATGAGGGTATCGCGTAACAGAATCAACTTGCGTCTTTTTAACTTCATTATATTTTTTTATAGTATTCCGGAATATAGAAGTAATATTTCCCGCTTTTTAAACTTTCTCGCAGGAAAAGAGAAAAAAAATACGCAGCAATCGCAGTCAAATAAATCGTGCAATATTTTTTCACGCGATTTGTAGGTAGCGAAGTTGAATGCGCATCGCACTTCACGTGGAAATGAATGTACAAAAAAACTTGCGATTGGTTTCACTTCACACCTCTGTTGGAAATGATCTTCAAAGAACCATTTGTGATCGTGATATGTGAAAGCGCTTCTCCCCTGGTAGACTTAAAATAATTCTCTCAACTATGTCTCCCTCTCAAACAATAGTACTCGCTAACGAGGGTACATGTGTTCCCAGATCGACGCTCCGAGCGACAACAATATGAGCCCTGGCGAATGCAGGAGCGGCAGCAGCTGTTGCAGCGGCAATATCGGCAGCACGCTACAAGGACCGATCACGTAGTCCCACCGGCGACTCATTATGGCATGGGCCGCGTTCAGACTAGAATATTGCCACGATGGCGTGAATGCTGCACGTAAGAAAGACCTGCCACTCGCCCGGCCCGTGAACGACGTGTAATAAGCGAGCATAAGTCAACCGGGAAACCGTCGCATAAATCGCACCACGCGCATCGCCATGTATAGCCAGGAAACTATCTCCAGCCTGGAGATACGCTCATATCGAGCACTCATCCATATGCTCCATGGGAATTGATTACCATAATTGACTCCGCGGCGCGTGGCCCAACAGGGAAAAAATGGTGTAATGTCGCTTTTTACTTTGTGAGCAGCTTGTGGAGTTCTGGTTGCATATGTATACATACGTAACTTGTGAGTGGCCATAAGACGATGTGTTCTCGAGGTGACACTCGCTTTCCGACGCATTTCTGCCGCGAATAAAAAGTGTTACAGCGTTATGATTATTAAGAATAGTATAATTATTGTATACAGGGTGGGGCAATAACTATTACCACCTTAAATATCTTCTAATTTATAAGGTCCAGAGGAAAATTTATGTAATCAAAATGATACGGTACGAAGGGGGCTAACATATGGCGATAATAATTTTTGTCCTGGTGGAGGCGCTTCGAAGATATCAAGGTCACCTTCATTTTTTTAATAGGTTCGGTATGTTTTTTTCCATAATTTTATAGAGGAGCTTAAAACAAGTACGGAACTCATGACACAAAATTATTGAACAAGATTAAATGTAAATGAAAACGATAAAAAATACATTTTTATATTAAATGAAATTTACGTTTAAAAGATGTACGAAATGACGCTTTATCAATAATATGTTTTGTCGGAATGTTTTGATTTTGACATTCCTCATAAATGAGGATCAACTTGTTCTTCAAACGGATACATCGATGAAAATAAATAGTGACGTAAACTTATTTCAATGAAAACAAAGACCCTTTGAAGGCCATCTTAATAAGTTCACAGGATAAGATAAACATAAAAAGTAGTATCGATAGATAAGTCAATCATGCAAGATGTATTCATTTGAAGAACAAGTCGACATAATGGAGAATGATCTCATTTATGGAGAATGTCAAAAAAATTCAGTGAGAGCGCAAAATTTATATGCTGAACGATATCCTAATCGCACTCAGCCTTCGCGTCGAACATTTAAAATCCTATTTATTTTCATCGATGTATGAAATCCGTTTGAAGAACAAGTTGATCCTCATTTATGAGGAATGTCAAAATCAAAACATTCCGACAAAACATACTAATAAAGCGTCATTTCGTACATCTTTTAAACGTAAATTTCATTTAATATAAAAATGTATTTTTTATCGTTTTCATTTACATTTAATCTTGTTCAATAATTTTGTGTCATGAGTTCCGTACTTGTTTTAAGCTCCTCTATAAAATTATGGAAAAAAACATACCGAACCTATTAAAAAAAATGAAGGTGACCTTGATATCTTTGAAGCGCCTCCACCAGGACAAAAATTATTATCTCCATATGTTAGCCCCCTTCGTACCGTATCATTTTGATTACATAAATTTTCCTCTGGACCTTATAAATTAGAAGATATTTAAGGTGGTAATAGTTATTGCCCCACCCTGTACATGGTATATGCTCGCTGCGTCTTCCGAAATTTTTATATATTTCCAAGATTTTTCAAGGTTTTTTTAATTTTTCGTGCCTTAATATCGCGATAGGATAGTTATTTTCGGAATAAATAAGTCGGTAAGTTAACGGAAATGAAACAAACTACTCTCGTAGATGTAACAATACTTTGAAGAAGGGCGAAATCAAACAACAGTCCGAGCAAACCGACATGGTAGCGATTAATTATTTTATTACGTTATTTTAATTATAGGTCGATATCAGTAATTTTTTGCAAGTGTGACATCATTTATCATAAACGTAAACTCATTTTCCTTACACGATCATTAAGAATAACAACGAGAATAGTCTCATACTCGCGGCTACCATCTCGGCTCGCGCGGAGTTTCCGACGGATTTTGTAATATACATACGCTGTGTATGTATACACGTATATTTAATACATAAATTTTATACATCCATAATAATATCATATAATGACAATCTCGATCGTTATCGTTAACGATGATATGCGAGAGTGACGTATAGAGGAATTTCAATAAATAGCAAACGGGGAACCCATCTGTCTCTCATCTACTAGGATCAAGCGGCCCTTCGAGGGGAATAACTTTGCGCGCGAAACTAGAGCGGGATTTTTGAGAAACGCTAGCTCCAGGAGGATTAAATCGCCGCGCAGAGACCACATAGTTATTTCCTCGACCGTTCAATTGCCGGAATCTTTATTCGCGACGCGCAAAGTTACGCTCGGTGCGTGCTCGAGCTCGTTTCACGGCGGTTCGCTTTTCTCCGTTACACCGCGCAACATATTTCCGATTATGCCGTTTATCGAGACGCGAAACCGCATCGAAGGCCGCGGTTATTAAATGCACCCGGATCGGCTATCGGTTTGCGACGAGCGTTATTAATTAATCAGCGCGCGAACGTTGTTGATTCGTGCGGCCGCGTACTAATGAGAATGCGCGCGCGTTGCGGGGACGAATACCCCTCCGTTTTCCGAAAACCCTGCTGTAGTTTTGCGCCCCCGAGCACACAATAACTAGAGATCCTTTGTAACGAGGATGCCGACGGCATCTTGGAATCGATGCGCTTCAAACGCGACGAAGAAAAGCCCCGCGTTAGCCGCGCGTATCTGGTTTTCTCGTGATGGAATGGCACTCCAATTAGACCGCGGTTGATTATCCGTTGCGCCAATCGCGTACTGCGATCTATTGCTTCGCTACTTTTACTATTTTATGCAAATTGCTTTTCGCCTCTTGCGAATCTCGCAAGGATTGCGCCTCGAGGAGTTGTCAGTTGTCATCTGACGTAAAGCAAAGTAATCGGAACCGTTTTGTACATTTTAAGTCGAAAGCGTCACTGATTCCATTATTTTTATTAATTCTCCGGTGCAAATTGTTTTTTTCTCTATCGTTACACTTCATACACCGGCCTCGAAAGTCCATATATATACCGTTATATGTTTTACATTTTTACATTCTAGAGGAACGATAAGGAGAAAATATTTTAGTATAAGATAAAGTAGCATATATTGCGAGCAAACAAGCACGAAGGACTAGTCTACTTTTCCTAGATCTCGAATAATGCAAAGAAAGCTGAAGGTATGGGCAAGCCTAAGCTTCCCAAGCTCTTGAAATGCACCGAAAGATTAAAAGAAGAATTATTAATTAATACAAAATAATAAAAAAAAGATGGTGAATATTTTTGTAAGAAATTATGAAAGGATGTCAGTTATTATCTTACTTTGTAAGATGCAATTTCTAAACTGCTGGTAAAGCGGTAATAACATTTGCAGTTCTCTCTCTCTCTCTCTCTCTCTCTCTAGTTCTCTACATTAATGTTATCGCCGTAAACCGCGATGGCTTATGCGGTGTGACATCGCGTCAGATTCCATGTCAGTTTGCTTAGAGAATATCGACGCTCGTGTGTGAGATTCAGACACGCGATGTGCTTTCCATTGTCTGGCAGGCTCGTCAGCGAATAGACTCGGCCGAGAATCTTATCCGGGAAAGGATCCCGGTGTCGGCGTGTCTTCGAAGCAATTCCACATCGTCACCTGCACGAGCATCTCGAGATACTCGAGCGTCACGTCGTCGGTGATGGGGGGTGCGCATCGAGGATACGCATGGTATTGGCGAGCGACACGACGAGCGCCCGTTAATTCGATTGTTTAACTGTTGGGCGAACGGGAATCGATAATGCGATTCTCCGTCCGCAATCCCGTATTGCGGTTGCATTATGCACCGTGCTACATCGTCATGATTGTGATAAAAATTGTATCGACGTTAATCACGAGGGAAAATGGGAGCGTAATATCCGCGTGGCGATCCGCAAATTGGTAATTCGACTTCGCGCGCGTTGCCGATTTCACGAGGACTTTACATTACGCGCGCCTCCTCTACGGAAAACGGTTACGAAAACGTAAATTATACAAATTGCTGAAACCCCCGTTTCTCTCCGAGAATGAAAAATCCGTGCGCTACCCTCTCTCTCGCATAAAATATTTGACATGTAAAATTCACGGTAACGCTTTTCATCACGGCGTTATAACGCCACTAAGCTATCGTCAAGTTACGCCGATCGAAGAAGATTGCGAGCGACGAGTTGATCGTCGTTGTGTCGCGTGTAATTTTATCGCGAGTAGTTAGAATTATGCGCCCTAAAAGTTAATTAGGCGTGTCGCCACGCGGGAGACGAGGGTTGCTGGCAGTTGGAAGCACGCGTGCATGCGTGAACGGATATCATGAACGGATTATTCTTTTTCTCGTGTTTTCCACGTGCAACCTGCCGGACAAAACGGAATCCATTACCGGGCCTACGTAAGAGGGTGCAGGCTGCACCCCCGTGCCAGCTCGATCCCCGAGGAACATTTACATTTATATTACCTTGTCGTTATTCTTCCGTGCCGCTCTTCCTCGCTGTCTCTTCTGTGGAAACATAGCACAGTCTGTTTCCTTGCGGATCCCTCCTCGAGCGATCCCGGAAGCTCACTGCCGACGAAGGACCATGGTGAAAATACACTTGCTCGACCAGCCGGCGTCGTCGCTCGCCTCGTACTCGATCCTGTGGCCGCCGATGTCGAAACGATGTCCCGGGCTCTGCGCCAGAGAAATCGAGAGGATATCGCGGATTTCGCGATCGCGCGACGATAAGGGGATAAATCGCCACGCAAAATTCCTGGCTGGCAGACTCGAAAATCACCTCCGGCTAAGTTAAACTAGCCGCGAATAGCGATGCTCTTCTATTTTCCACAGAAAATACGCATTCTCGCGGTGAAAGACCGGACAGTCGACTAATTTTACGGTGAGCTCGTGAACGGACTCGCGCATACGAATCCCCAGAATGCCGGCCAGAAAAATCAGTTTAAACTCACCCCGTTCCCTGCTCTACAATCCGTGTTACAGCCCGAAAAATTAGCATGATTTATCAAAGCGCGGTAGTTCCGGAATAAATTACGGGATATCGGAGTACGCGCGGATTTGCGCGACGACTTGATTCGCGCGTTGACAAATAAGTTAATTAATGCCGCTAATAATATGTGTGCTGAATTTCGGTCGCGCGTTAATTTCAGATATCGGATCAATTAATTAATAATCGGCGCGCCGCGATTTCACCGCAGGGAGGGAGGCTTAAGAGCGCGCGCGTCGTATCGCATCTATCGTTAATCGTAACGCGTTATTTGCGGTGATTTATTCATCGAGAGTCGATTTTATCGCGCTTACGTTTTACCAGAGAGGGCTTTCACATATTTGTGAAACGGCCGGCCGCCGAATCTCGATGCTGCTCGATGTCGGACGTTATCGCTGATGTAACGTGTATTTCCGCGCTTGTGAAATATTGATGATTACTGAAAATCGCGTTCCATCTAATCGTGCGCAGTACATGCAATTATTAGGCGCACGGGTAATGCGATACGTATTACTGGAATGCATATCGAACTCGACACTGTACGTGCCCAGCGCACTTTTGTGATGCGTTATGCATAAACTAGCTAACGGATTTGATTATCAATCAATTTTTCGCCCGTAACGTTAGCCGTTCAATGTTTAGGGATATAAAATCGCGCGTATCGAGTAACGTCGATGATCGGCTAATTGCGTAATCGTCAATTTAATAATTCGTATACCATAGTACCAATTACGGCCGTTTGATCCCGCGTTGCGACGTCGTTAAAATTCCGCTCGTCGCTTTGCTTTGACGCGCGGAAAATTATGCATTCCGATCGGCGCGCGCGTACGCGATCAGCAGAAATTTCAGAAATAAATCTTACCTCGTTATTACTGATTCGCGTCACCTTCACGTTGTCCGTGAAAGTCGGCTCCGTCCAGGTGATCGCCGTGCCGTTCCTGCCGACTATCTCGATGTCGTTCGGGCAATCTTTGACTTTCGGCGCCTCGCCGCCTGGACGAAAGTTCGAGATTAGCAAATTGTAGTAATAGCAATGCCGTCGTGCTCGTTTTGTCGCGCTCGCGTCATTGAGCGAGGAAATTGCAGGCCGTGAGAAAAACTCGTCGGGGGTCGAATCGACGACGGCAGAAAGTTCGATTTCCGCGCCGTCGTCGTCGAATGATGAATCGGCAACTTGGCATTCGCGAACGTGAACGCGAAATTGCGAAACAGACTCGAGCGAACGTTGAAACTCGCTTAACGCGGCTCGCGACATCGTCGTGCCGTGTTCGAGGAACTTTCCAGGGGGGAACTAATTAATTTCAGTTTTCCCCAGGATAAGATGTATCCTTTATCCGGATGAATGGACGATGGGGAAGATTACGTCTTTATGATATTCTGCAGAAAAAGGGTATACGTATAATATGATCGTCTCGCTGTAAGCGTTGGCCAGGGAGAGCTTATTCACGCGCCAAGTTGGCCGCTCTCGTTGTACGCGAGAAAGAAATACAGCAACTCGAGAGAGTCGCACACTGACTTGCCCGCAAAATCAGGCCAACGTCCTCGGAGAAAACTCGTTGGCTCAAGTGTCAGTGATGAAGCTGGAGTTTGCATTAAATTAGTTTCGTCAACTTGCTTTTAGACACAAATGAGGGCTGTACTCTTACGAGAATTTTCGCGGGGCACCAAGCAATCTTCAAATGCTATCCGGTCAAACGAGCTCGCGCCGAATATATCTAGAAGCGCGTTAAATCACTTCAAAAGACTTATTTAGACCCATTTATATTTAATCGCATTTCCGCCGCGGAAACTCGCCAGAAATTGATCTCTTGAAATATATTCCGCAGATAAAGCGTGAGTGTTAATTTAATGTTCGTAATATTCGTCAATATTCGCAGTAGTTCAACTGTCGAAATTCAATTAAATTTACTTCTCTTAATCAATTTTATTCTTTCTTCGAAATTTTTTCAAATTTTTTCATTTCATGAGCATAGCTCCTATTTCACTTAATAATCTTATATTATTAAAATTTTATGTACATATTTTTCACAATAATCGTATCATTTATATTAAAACAAATTATAATACATTCTTTTCGTAACGTCTTGATTTCAAATGTTGATGCGCAGTTGAATCAGAAATCCGCCCCGGAAAGCAAGGCAAGCGGCGTGTCTTCCGTGAATGTCAAGGTAATAACTCACTAGCTCTGCCAGGAAATAAGTCGCAACTGTACTCGAAATCATATAAGGATTTAACTCGCGGTGGAGTGCACCGCTGCACGGTATTTCGCTCACGTTCCGGCAAGAGACGCATCGGGGGTGAACGGGGGATGACGAGGAGAGAGAGACGTAATATTCTTTAAGACGCATTTTTAAAGAATCGACACCGTCTCCTTCCTTAACAGAAGGGAAACTTTTGATACGACTTTCATTCATGTGGCGACAATTTGCTACTCGTTGCTATTTTGCTCTCCAGTCGAATATACGTCACATCCGTCACAAGTATCTTTCTCACCCCTGAACCCAGCATCCATTACAAAATGTAGACGATCGAACATTTCAATCTCGTTAATCATCGAGCTACACAGCTCACGGTAGCTGAATGATGCACGGCTCTTCCGTTCTGTCCGTGCAGCTTATTTAACGTATGTTCTTCCGATGGAATTAGCGAGCACCTACGTGCTATCCTCCGTCTCTCTATCCGTTATTAATCAAGATTTACAGGATTTGAGAGACGTTTATCTAGTACTTCCCGCGCAGACTGCAATCTCTCCATAGTCCGGATTAATTAATGCGCGGGCGTGTGTGGATTACCGAGGAATGACTGAACGCAAACACGTTTTTAGAAAGCTAATATTTCGTATGTAACGTAAACTAATATATGTATTACCGCTCGCGAGTTTCCTTGTAACATCTGTTTACGGCCGGAAATTGGAATTTTGAATACATTAAATATGTGACGCTATTGTACTAATTATATCCATGTGTAACGCGCCGGTGTGTAATGGTCCGCGTTATTATTGAGATCAGAGATTTGACCGATCCTTTTTGCATTAGCAACAATACGATATCGGACAAAAGGCAATAAATTAATTCCGGAAACGTGTGTGCGGTAGAGTCACGGCCCTAATATTGCATAATTACCAATTAATAATTGCTATTTCCGCATGTTAGAGGGAACTGTCATTATCACGAGCGCTCGCACGAGAATCATCGTTAGCGGGTTTATTCGCGATACATCGCTACAACGCATCCGCGCAGATTAATTACCTTTGACGGTAATGCGCAGTACGCAGCTGGCTTGCTTCTTCGATACCGGGTGTCTCGCGGAAAACGTGATCTCGTGCACGCCGGGCTTCAGGTTGGCCTCGAGCCGCGTGCCCCAGGAGGGCTTCGACCGCACGTATCGGAACCAATCGAGATCTGTCACCGGCTGATCGAAGGTCACGAACGCCTCGTCCCTGCCGGGCGGTAACTCGGCTACGACATCCTTTGGACACTCCAATCGGGGCTTGTTGTATCCTGTGTCGTAAAGAGCACGCGATTTTCTCGCAATGTTTCGCACGAAGCCACGAGAAGGTGCAAAACTATTTCGCTGCCTCTCTTCGGCAACACGTAATAATTGATCCTTCAATTTATTCAAAAAGCTCGTGCCACGCATACGTGTATTGAGTTGGACATATTTAATTAATTAATATGTCCAACTCATGTATGTGCTAATTAAGATTAATATTAAAATTAAAATTAAAGTTTAATTTGATTACATTTTATGTCATTTTGATGTATTAATAATTATTATAAAATTAAGATTGATATTCTGTTCCAGGGACTGAATTATTCCAAGTGGCTAATGCGACTGAATGGTGGAGAAAAGGAACAAACTAATAGAACGGAAGCGTTTTTTTTTTCATCGGAATCGACGGTATGTCCTGCAGAAAGACTCTGTACTCACTAACGCATTTTCCGTGCTGTGATCCATCCCAGGTGCCATCAGATCGACAGGTCAATTCGTACTCGCCACGAAGCTGGAAGCCAGGAGGACACTTCAGAGAGCATCTTGTGCCGGGTCGATTGGTCATTTTTCGCCGGCTGTGCCATGGTCTAGGCGCGGTTAATCGAGAACAGATAAAATAACCACGACCTACCGGATTTAGCGGTGCACACGCGATACTATTTATATCTGAAACAAACGACACGAAATCCAAAATTATAATGCGTCACAAAGTAGCGCGAAAGCTGTCTTCGCCGATTAAAAGTATCTTTTTATCTTACAAGCAACACTACCCAAGTGCCACACGCCGATTTTGATAAGCTTTGAATATGTTGTTGTCTAGGTCAAAATATGAGACACGTATTTTTTTATACGGGCCCGTATCGCTATTAAAGGGGTGAAACACTCTCTTGAAAAAAATCGGTTTTTATATTTCTTAGCGAATACCGTGGAAACAATAAAAAATATAAAAAAAAGTTTCAAGTAAAAGTTTTATGGCTTCTAATATACTTCATAACAGTGCAATTAGATTTTTCGAAATCCCTCCCCCCCCCAAAATTTTTCAAAAATTTTTAAATTTATCTTTCAATAAAACTTAAAGCATATTTAATGTTAAATTCAACCATATATGATAAAGTCATATTCTGAAAACGCATTTTTCAAAAAAAAGCTAAAAGTACCTCTATATCGCTATATACGCGCCCCACCTGTATTTGCGTTTTTAATACGCTAGTTACTTTTGGCGACAGTTTTTTCGCAATTTTACAGAGATAACAATGAAGTCGGGAGATTACTTTTAATAAACAAAATAAGTTAGGTTCTCACTCTCTGCCGGACCCAGAAATGGTCAACGTGAAACTGCACTTTTTTAAAAACTTTTTCAATATTAAAAAATTTTTTTTAATTTTTATTATAAACATATTATTATAAATTATTATAAATTTATTATAAATTTTTAAATTAAAAAAAAAAATTTTTTAATATTGACAAAGTTTTTAAAAAAGTGAAAATTTCTTGCCAGTTTCACGTTGACCATTTCTGGGTCCGGCAGAGAGTGAGAACCTAACTTATTTTGTTTATTAAAAGTAATCTCCCGACTTCATTGTTATCTCTGTAAGATTGCGAAAAAACTGTCGCCAAAAGTAACTAGCGTATTAAAAACGCAAATACAGGTGGGGCGCGTATATAGCGATATAGAGGTACTTTTAGCTTTTTTTGAAAAATGCGTTTTCTGAATATGACTTTATCATACATGGTTGAATTTGACATTAAATATGCTTTAAGTTTTATTGAAAGATAAATTTAAAAATTTTTGAAAAATTTTGGGGGGGGAGGGATTTCGAAAAATCTAATTGCACTGTTATGAAGTATATTAGAAGCCATAAAACTTTTACTTGAAACTTTTTTTTATATTTTTTATTGTTTCCACGGTATTCGCTAAGAAATATAAAAACCGATTTTTTTCAAGAGGGTGTTTCACTTCCTTAATAGCGATACGAGCCCGTATAAAAAAATATGTGTCGCATATTTTGACCTAGACAACAACATATTCAAAGCTTATTAAAATCGGCGTGTGGCACTTGGGTAGTGTTGCTTGTTAGAAGAGAATATGCTTCAGAGGTCTACTTGCTGAATTAAAATTGAATTATCCCGATATGTCTGATAAATTTAAAAATAAAAGAACTTTTTCTTCGCAGCACAATACTATTTATATTCGAAATAAAGAACACAAAATCCAAAATTACAATGTGTCACAAAGTAGCGCGAAGAATGCTACTTATAATCACCAGTTAAAGGTATCTTTTAGGAGAGAATATGCTGCAGAGGTCTACTTGCTGAATTAAAATTGAATTATCCCGATATGTCTGATAAATTTAAAAATAAAAGAACTTTTTCTTCGCAGCGGTCGATCATTATATTTCACATGAGAACACAGAAATGATGATGGATTTAGTAGCTGTTCGGTGGAGGGCAGCTATTCACCGTGCTCGTGCGTTACACGTGCACACCTGACTTGTACCAACAGTGTGCACGAATGCGAATCCAGCATTCATGTATGGCTCATAAACCCTCGCGGACTCCGGTTCCGTAATCTATGTGCGCGCGTGCTTAGAGCAGGATCCTCCACATTGACGCGGCATTATGTCGGCCACGTCAGCCGTGACGATTTCTGCACGTCAAGCACAATGTATGTACATAAAGTATGTCAATGGCGACACGAGGAAAGACCTGTCTGGACTGACACAGTCGAAATGGAAGTCTTTTCCACGTGACGGCTCCGCGTGTAATGTCATTTTTGCGAATAACGTCGCGAATGATTGACAAGGTTGCACGAAATGAAACATTAAGGCGGATAAGGTGATAGGCACATAAAACACTCGTTTAAGGAAGTCGGATTCAGATTGTCAGATTGTCTCTGGGAGAGAAGTACGAAAAATCTCGGACACCTTGTGTACCCTGTTTACCGTTCGATCATCATACCGCGCATGACAACATCCCCGGCGCGAAATGAACGTGGCGTGGAAAGTGATTTGTCAAGGAGCAGCACGTACCTACGCAGGATTTCCCGTCGGATGACAGGACTTTCTCATCCCCGTCGCAGGCGCAGAAGAAACTTCCGTCTGTGTTCTCGCACACTTCCGCACACCAGCCGTTGTCAACCGCACACTCATTGATATCTGAACACATGCACAAGCAGACACATTTATAGATTTATAGATTTAAATTCCACATAAAAATGTCAAAAATATAGGGGAGAAGAAGGAAAAGAAGAGAGGAGGGAAGAGATTGGACATGGAAATGTAGATTTAAATACACGATTTGATAAATTTTTCTGTGCAGAGAGGAATCTCATTATGGTATTACGCGATTATTTGAAAAATAAATAGAGAGTCTGAACGGTCTCAACGGATCTCATTAAAATAATTTCAACTTGAAATATAAATTATATGCATTATCACATCAATTAACCGAGAGAGAGACCGTCGAAATAGAAATCTTCGTAATTATTAGTGCCGAGCTTAATCGTTCCTCATTTGAAAGTGGTTGGGCAGACAGTCGCCACAGGGCAATCGATTAGGAGACTATAAATAATTTGATAGACATGTTATCTCTGATTCAAGACCAACTTCAACGTGCATTCATGTCGAGAGCTTCGGATTATCTGCCTTTTAACGACCAGACTGATCGCTATATCACGCTGGCCGTTATACAAGGCTTCTTTCATTCGCGCGCGTAATAGCTTCTTCACCGGCGATCCCGCGTTCTTTGGCCTCCGATTTGTCTTTCAATCGTCGGCGAGATTACGTTAAATTGACCGAAGTGGCCAAGTCGCTATTTTGCCCCCGAGCACTCTCAATGATAGCCGAGAGCAC
Organism: Ooceraea biroi; assembly: GCF_003672135.1. Lineage (NCBI taxonomy): Eukaryota > Metazoa > Arthropoda > Insecta > Hymenoptera > Formicidae > Ooceraea > Ooceraea biroi. The sequence continues at coordinate 10,728,821 of NC_039506.1, forward strand.
TCGACTTTCGCTGCTTTCGCGGCGTATAAATCTGCACAGAAGTACACCGGGTGTCTTGCAATCCCACGAGCACAATCAGTTTCCTCAGGGAATTCTTCAACGAATTTTAAATTAGTCTGCATCTTATATATATATAATATATATTTTATATCTTCCCTTTCCGTTGATAATTAATTAGAGACTGAGATTTTTAAGATACTTCGTAGAAACGGACGTAACTTCTTGCCGACGAGGCTGACATTAAATTTTACTGCCGCACAAAAAGCCTTAGCAGTCTTTTTATTTCTCGAAGCTTCCTCGTTTCATTCATATTTTCGCCCGTGTATTTTACGCTGCGTAATGAATGTTTTAATAAAAATTCTCCCGTGAGAAATGCAAGCATAAAGACGGAGATTATTTATTCGCTCGAGAAGAATGCGACGCATTACTTCACCGCGGGAATTTCCTGCCGCGTCGCCGCGCCGCGCCGGGAGAAAATCGGCTGTTTCGAGGAGCCGGCTCGCGCCGAGAACGCTGAGTGAAAATTTCTTTCTTTCATCGGCGCCCCGGGTCTACCCAGAAATCCACCCGTACAGAAAGGCCGCATCCTCTCAACCGACATCTCGGCCGTTCTTTTCAAGCCCGGACTGCACCGGAGATTGTAAGATCAACGCGATAGTCCACTCTCGACTGGGACAAAACGCGCCCGCGCGCGCACGGGTCTTTGCAATGCAAAATTAGAATTTCGCTTTGATGTAGAAGTACCAGGATCCTCGCGAATGTTAACGCTTCGCGGATTCGTTCGGCTGCACGCTGTGTTCCCTTCATCCTCTCCCGTTCTTCTTCCTTATCTATTGAAGCCTCGGGGCACGGATCTCGCGACCAATTTTAAAGAGAGCTTAAGATCCTTTGTTTAAAACGATATTCTGCATCGCTCGCGAATAGTCGAAGGCTTTTGTATCCTGGGCGCGCGCGCACACATGCACTTCCGGCTCGCTGCAACCATTTGGCAATGCCAAATTCACGGCGGAATGCGGTCCACGTAAAATTTCCGCGCTATTTAACGACCGTAAAGCTTGCGAGGAAAAAGGAGACGGAAATGGATTGAATTTCCGTGGAATAAGATCCGCAAGCGCGAACTACAGCTACGCCTGTAGCGTTGCATCAACCGGGCTGTAATGTTCTTGTCGGTATTCTCACTACCGCATCAATTGTAATTGAAGGATTTACGCCCCGCGAGATTGGAATGCCGGTTACGAGCTCCAGGATGTCGACAATGCGAGCCGTATCGGAGAAGAGGAGCTCCGGCGAAGATCCCTTGTTTAAATTTTCAACGGTCACCGACACTCGGGAGAAAATGTGCTTGACAGTGTCTCATAAAAGCGTAAGAGCCTCTTAATTTCATACTTGAAAATGAACTATGAGTACCTTAGGTATGCAAAACCAGACATTATGGGACGATATTATTATTACCGAAATTGTTATTATTCAAAGCATCCTTGGCGGGTCCTACGTCAGATTCTGAACATCTACATACGTGCATGAAGGATTTGCGTATTATTGTGGCAAATGAAATGTGCAAATGAAAGACACGAGAGCACGTACAAAATGCGGATAAAAAGCGGTGCGTCTGTACGCATCAGCGAAACGGATTGCAGCAGACCGCATTTGTGCAAACGGCACACGGAGTCTTCGAGATATTCGACGGGGGTATTGACGGGCGGGGGTGGAGAAACTCGCGGGAGACTTCTAAGAGGGTTACTCTCCCGAGGAATGCGCGATTGGCGCGAAAGAAAAGGCTCTCTCTATCTGGAAGCAGCCGGTGGTGGTGATATAGGTATCGTCTTTGCTCACCGCCGCCGGAAAAAGGAGCGAGAGGCAACTCGGATTTCCTCGAAGGAAATGCTAAAGCTGCCGCGCACTTTCGTGGGAATCGCACGAGAGAATTGTCCAAGACGTTCACGGTCGAGGGATTTTAAACGGCGCGCGCGTTAACGCGAATTTCGCGCGAAGGAAGACGGAGGATATTACGGTGATCGGTATCGATCACTGATTAAATCGACTTCACGATGATGAAGCCGTGGAAGATACGAAATTTTAAAAATTCTCAAAAATAGAAGATGGAGAAAGATGAAAGTCGTAAACAAAATGTACAGTATGAGAGAAATAAGCAGCCAAAGTTCCTAACATTGATATAAATCATTTATCTGTCCGACTTACTTTAAGAAAATAAAGATAAAGCAGAGTCTCACGTGAAGGCGTTCCTGGCAAAGTTTCCGGGTACATGTCGCAGAAGATCGCATCTCCAGTCCTAACAGTAACGCGATAGATACTCCAGGCTTATTAACAGGAACTTATTAACTTAACTTGACTTAAGCAGCCGTACTAACACGTGCAAATTTGCAAACTGGATTCACCCACGCGCTGTAATTTGAGCGCACACTTGCGTTGCCTGACAATGAGTTCGAAGATACATTCTGATGTGAGACAGGTGCTGGAATCTCGTTCGCAACCCGGCGTTTCTCTAACAACAGTCTTTAAAGCCGGGAACAAGATACAAGGAATTCAAAATTATTGCAAAGTTAGCATCGCCGTTGTCGATCGCTTTTACAATGCAGTAAGCATCTCTTCTCCCTATTTCTACTGGATTGTCGAATTGTTGTAGGACGTAATTGCGTAATTAATTATCGCACAAATTAACACGTTAGCGAACCTGGAGCCAGGATGATCGTCATTTTGCTCTCGAAAGTGAGAAGTGAATTTTGTATTATCCGACTTACCGATGCACGTCCCGTGGGGTGTCTGTTCGTAACCCGGCAAGCAAGTGATAGACAGGCTGTCCAGAACCGGTTGATCCTTCAGCTCCATGGGTTCGGCGCATCGATAAGAGCCTGGAGTATTAATGCACCCGAAGCGACACAACTCCGTCTGAAGATCCGGCACCGAGCACTCGTTCACATCTACCGGCAAGATGACTGTCATTTGTCAAACGTCTCACCGTTTCCCGGTGTAAAAATCCGGACGTATATTTTATAAGAATTTTAATCAGAATTTGAAAAATACGTAAGCTGAATGCGTCAACGTATACTGTATGCACAGATTTATTATAAAAATTCGTATCAGTCACATAAATGTAAAATACCGTCGATATTATGTAAGAAAGTTAAATTATATTTTCACGGAATCGTCGAGAATTCAGAAAAGAAAACCTGAAAATTATATTACACACGAGGATAGTTTTCAAAATTTATAGCACGCTTCGTGTCAAGTTCTGATTAAAATTTCAACTATTCTCGTTAACAAACAAGCAAAATTTTTTAAATGATCGGATCAAGTAACTCGCCTTGGCAAGTCTTCCAGTCATCCTCCAGCATGAAGCCGTCAGGACACAGGCAAAACACACGGCCCATCGTGGACAGACACGTATGAGAGCAGCCGGCGTTGTTAACGCTGCACGGGCCAATATGCTTGTCGTGTTCGCACGTGTGATTGTCAGCGGCCAGTGATGTACCTACCAGACTGTCACAAGAACACTCGTAGCCTCCTACGCGATTTCGACAGGTGTCCTGGCAAGGACCGTGCCCGTTGTTCAACAGACACTCGTTGATGTCTGCACGATAAATGACGCGTAATTGTTTAATGTGCTATTACTGCTGCTGCTGCTGCTAACGACGATTCTACCACGCAGAACTGCGATTAACCACGCGAATATATTGTCAATATTTGCAAAGCGTAATTACCGTACCGGGGCCAGTTAAATCCTAATAAATTCCAGCGAGTCATAAAGAAAACAGAATTAAAACAAAAGCAAAATAAAAAGACCGATTCGAAATATGGAAATTAAATTGCAATTAAATATGCGTGCGGATTCGTCCAAGAATCGAGCCGAGAAAAATAAAAATTCATGTTCTGCGTGGAGATTCGCTGCTTGCGAGCGGAAAACCCGGAAATTAGCCGCACGGCAAAATCGTGCTCACCAACGCATTTGCGGCCATCCAATCTGTATCCCTTGTAGCAGGAGCAGACGGGACGCCCGTTAATTTCGTTGCAAACGTGCTCGCAGGATGCCTCGGCGCATACCCCGTTCGGGTTTTGCTTGATCTCGCACTTTGGCACCTGTCCCACCCACTGACGACTCCTGCAGACTAATCGGCTCGTGGGGGACGTCATGCGGAAACCTGGCACACACTCGTAATCGGCTTCCAAATACTCGTGGCCCGGGGTCGAGGACCTTTGTAATCGTGACGTGAACGCGCGGTGAGTTATTTTTACGATGGAATAACTCTATTTTCGCAGATCTGGCCAGAGTACGCCAGAACAAGGGGTGGGGGAGGGGGGGGGAGAGAGAGAGAAAAACGCGTTTTAATCTGGAAGAGCGCCGCGAGGGAAAAGTTTACCGCTATCTACGGATTTCGCGGCAGCTTCGGCACACACGCGCGGCCACGAAACCCACCCTCTTTTTTGCTACAATAAAACATTGAATCCCCTAACGAACCAGCCGCCGTGCGTTACTATCATCTGACCATTAATCGGACAAATAAATACATTCCATTTGCTTGCGTTGACTGACATTTTAATTAAGGGAAAGTCGGGCTTCGAAAATGCCCGAGGATCATAATCGCGGGAATTAAAATCGCGGTCCGCCACGCACACGCGTACAGCTCGTGACCGTGTAAATCTGATGATTTCGAGATTATCGAAATTGAACCGAGCATTGAATTATGGATGTCAAAAGATAGGAGGACGCTTACTTTACATATTTGATCAGCGCGTGGCGAGATAGAGGTGCTGGCAGGAACGTCCCGTTTATGCATGATAAGTCTCCTCTAGTGCCGTCATCCTGCGCCTCACTCGTCGCGCTCGTGACTTCCGCGCTTCCGTCGTCGTTGCCGTCATCGTCGTCGGACACCCCCTCGCTCTCTTCCGAATTAATTATCGGCTTTCTCGGCGAATGAACGCCCGTGGTGCGACGAATCGACGCCGGCGCCGGTAACTCCTCGTGGCTCGGTGACATCAGCTTCAGCCGCGACGTCATGTACGCGTTGTAGTCCTTCAGGGTCCTCTCCAGCACCTGGTTCTCCAGTTCCAGAATCGGCAAGTCCTCCTCGGTCCTCGAGTAGCCCAGCATCTTCTCGGCGTCATAACGCGACTCGCTAAGATCGACCTGACCGGAAGCGATCGCATTCTCCGCGTTTTTGACCGCGCTTGAAGCGCTCCGTTCTCCAGCCGATTTCTTCGGAGGGCTGTCGAAGATACCATCCTCCAGGATCGACGGGTCCTTCGCGGCCGACCTGGAAATTTCCATCTCGAGCTGCTTAGAGAGTTCTCTCTCCACGGTGTCGGCTGTGTAAATGCCACGTCGTGGCATCGTCAGACTTCCCATCATCGGGGAACGATCCTGGGGACTCGGAGATGCCGTCGTGCCGACAGTAATCGTTAGCGAATCGCGATCGATGGGGGTGACGGTGAACGGTTTGTCGGTTGCGAGCTCGGATGTAGAGGCTTCGGTGAAATCGGGTTTATCGGCTGTACCATCGCGCGTCTTCCGCTTGTACTTCGATGATCGACGCGCAACGTCCTGCCTTTTGTCGTTCCGCCGGGAATTCCTCCTATCACTTCCGTTCCGCTCCCTCCTGTTCTTCTTTTTCCGTCTACGCCGCTCCGCGCGGGACTTCCGTGCCTCCCGGTTCTTCGACCTCGACTTCGACAGGACATTGTTCCTCCTCTGCGACGATTGTGCCCGCTCGTTCTCGCTCACCTCGTTCTCGCGACTGTCCTCGGCAATCGCGTGATCCTCGGAACCGGGACTCTTCGACTCCTTCGCCCTACGGCGCTTCTTGCGCGTCCGACTTCCGAAATTGCCTTCCTGCTGTCTGCTCAATATCGCTGAAGATCACGAAGAAACTAAATAAATGTTTGCTGTGAGATGTTACGACAAACTGAAGCGCGTACAGCCGGATGCATTAATATATAACAAGGAAGTAATTGATAACATTACAGAAATGATTATTTAATGATATATAAAATTTATAAACATACAGATATAAAATTTTCAATGACTGTTGCGATAATAATGTAAACTAAACTATTATAAATAATAAAATATTAACTCCGGATAATGCACGTTTTAATCAGTTATGACAGCAAACATTGTGATATAAAATAACATAAAGATATAATAATTAATTAATTTTTTAAAACATTTAGTCGATAATGTTCAAATAGCAAATCTTGTTTATGTCGTCATTAGTTAATTAATTAATATAATTATGCTTATTCAGTTATGCTTCGTACTTGTAAATACGATGTCTTTAGGACACGTTGAACAGCAATTAATTGGTTCGTGTGCGCAAGTAATTAACTGAATCTGAAAGTGTCAAATTTGTTTTCGCGACACTGATCTATAGCGCGAGAAACATCAGGAAAACTAGCGAAATTGCTTAAAAGGGTGAGAAATTTTTGAAATAACGTAACTCGATATTCCAGGCGCGCCGTTCTCGCTTCGTTCACGACTTACTTACCCGGAATATCCAGGATACGTTTCCCATATCGGCAAAAGGCGATTTTACTCACTGACGTTTACGTTCCGCCCGAGAGGAATTTTCGCACCATTTTCCGACAAAAGGAGGTGTTTGTCCCCGCGCTCATCGCCGCGGGCCCCCGCTTTCGCTTCCGTTTCCGTCTCCTCCGGCTCCTTGACAACGCCTCGCGATGTGAGCGTCCTTCTGTTTTCCTCGAGTGCCTCCGTTCTCCCAGAAGCTGCGTCCCGACTGATAGATAACAATAGCGCAAACCATCTTTACTTTCCCAAAGACAAGACATTTAAGAGGTACTTGTCAACACGATAAATAAATCATGAAGTGGAGACATGTCACGTGATTTCAATGCTCCAAACGCAATAACTTTGGGATGAAAAATGACCCAGTTAAAATGTAGAAACAAAATGAAATGATATTATTGACTAACATACTTATTAAAATTTTATTTTTTATTTTTATTTTCCACCGCGTATATCATATTTGATACCGAAACTCAATTTTAGGCCAAGTGATATTTTTGTATTATTGGCAGATAAAATGCAATAAAACAATTGTTGATGTCACTGTTACTGCTCTGTGATGATGTTTATTAAGTTGCATCAAGTTTCACTATTTATATTCTACTAAAAAATAAATTTCCAGAAAGCGAAAATATAAAGAATTTTTACATATTTATCAAACTCTATAGTGTGTTTTTGGTACACGTGGCCTAGAAATGACAACTACTCAAAAACTTGGCAAAAAACGACAGGCAACGTTAAATAATGTAACGATGCTTTTTAAAATCTAGCTGCAGTCAACATTTATTATTTCTGAAGAGAAAACGCGATATTAACGTACACGTAATTACATATTACAGGACATTTAAGAAACAGATTTATCGTAAAAAGATTTTCTTTTCCCTACAAACGCCACGTGATTACCTACAAGCCAATGCGTAACGATATCATGTTTCTTTGACGTTACCACTTTGACCGCAAGCTGTAATTACAGCTTAATTCTATTAAAGATCCGTGATATCCGATCGGAGAGATCCGCTCGCGAATTTGCTCGACAAAGCATACTCATCGAGCCGGAAGCGCCGTTAGGCTTTCCTAAAGAATTTCATTTCTCATGTTACCGATGCAAACTCCATCCCTCTATCACTAGATCCTCTTCATCGCGTCGCATCCGAAAGAAAAACGAGGAAACAACAACACAGTTTATGATCGCGAGGAAAAGAGAGAAGAAAAGAGCTCGCTACGCCCGGGATACTTTACCTATACTGCTGATGGGTTTCCAGATTGGTGTACGAGTTGTCGCCGGAAGGGTCGGGTGGTCTCCCAACCCCGTCCCTGAACGTGCCGTGCACCCCGGCATTCTGGCAGAGTCCTGTAAACGAGCGGATTCGACGTTAAGCCGATCATCGTTCTCGACGGAAAAGTACGACCAGACCAGAGGGGGAGGGAGAAGGGTCGACGGGCACTTCCCGTGACTGCATCTCCGCGAGCGATGCAGTCGCAGCAAGGCGAAAATGCGGAAGTCCTATTGTGAAGTTTGCCGGGGCTGCGCCACTTGAAACTTCGACCGTTACCACGGTGGAAACTCCACCGGAACCTTCCGGAAATCATCGGTCCAGCCGTCATTTTGTTGTGCGGATTGGCCGGGGAGTTCTCCGCCTCGCGATGCGTGATCGCCGGCATGAAAATTCCGTGAAATGTGCCAAGACGGCGATGAGATCGAGTTGGCGAAGGGGAACGGAAACGAGATAGGTAGATAGATAGATGAGAGAGAAAGAAGGAGAGGGAAAAAGGAAAGGGTACGAACCAACGTACCCACGGGGGAGGGGTAAACGATTTCTGCAAGATGAACGAGACTTAATCTCTCGGATGTTTCTTAGACGTCTTTGAAAGATATCCTTTAAAACTTTTATGATGTTTGAGAAGGCGCGCTTCTCAAAGAACGGATTAAAGGAAGGATATCCTTTGCATATGGCGGCATGTGTTACGCTACGAAGTAATCTCAAGAGCGAACATTTCGAAGATGCCTCCCTTTTGGCAACGGGAGATGCTTCCTTAATAAACTCATTTGCCCAGTGATATGAATGCCACGGTGCGCTAACGAGGCGATACCCTATCGGGCCTCCCTCGGAAAAGTTTCGTGAAGGGGGAGGTGGATTATGCTGGAAAGTTTCGCGAGGCTCTCGAGGGAGACTCGAGAAGCGAAACCGAGCGCGTTCTTCTCCGGCGTTGTTCAAGAAAGCTCGACGTGGAAAACGCCTTCGACTAATCTAGATAATCTAGGCGATATCAAGTGGCAATTGGCATAATCCAGCGATAATCGACTTTTTGCATTGGCATCCAAAACAAACGCGGAATAGTGCTCAAGTATAATGTTTGCGAGGTAGTTCCCATGAAATAAACCTTCGGGAAACGATTCGTTTGGGTATTTTAACACATAACACGAATATATACAGTTTATATCTGAATAAATTAATTCATCTTTTAGAAAATAATCGATCAAGATCAAAAGATAATGAGCAGCGCCATTCAATACACTGAGAAAAATATCTAATCGAATAATCGATTACGTAGTAACAAACGGATATATCCGATTAAATTGTATTAAGACGAAGAAGATGATCGGACATATCCGATGAAGATAATCGGATATATCCATCATTTAATCGGTTTAATCATTTAAATAAAATTAACGATCAGAAATATTAATATAACTATTTAATTGGCTTATCCGATGGAAATTTTTCCCAGTGTATGATTCAGTGCGACGAAATGATGCAAGTTTAAGAAATGTATCTTGTTGTTAATTCATTAACAAAACAATCTTTCGACAGAAAGCAATTAAAACAGCACGGACACATTATTATCTTTCTATCATCTAGTAATTGTGGTGCGCGTGTTTATATTGTATAATACCTCGGTATTCTCCTCGGTATCAGCTATATTTGTTCTTATCTTGAGGAGCCTCGTTCATAAATTGTTTTCTTTTTCCGCGTACCAGTTTAGCAGAAATATATATATAAAAAACCGAATACGTCAAAGCAAAGAGAGAGAGAGAGAGAGAGAGAGAGAGAGAGAGAGAGAAAAGAACCGTTCCAGCAGAAACAATTAAAGCGACCAACTAAGCTTTGCCGTGAGCACCACCGAGTAAATTCGTTCGTTTCTCTATCGTAATAGCGGTCTCTCGCCACGAAGGGGTGGAAATTCTGTCGCGAAAGTTTAATTAAATTCAATCAGCGGTAAACGCGACGTCTACATAATATTCTATCGAGGGTAAACTGCCCCCTACTGTGATTTTTCGTTTCTCTTAACTATTTCAGCTAGAATGTATAATGGATTACAGACCTAATCACGCAATTCTCGTGCAATTTACATCGTTACATCATTGATGAATTGAAGTAATCCCTGGATGTTGCGTGTTTAATGGCAAACGTCGCTTAAATCGGCAATCGGAGTGCTTGAATATTTCATCTTTATTTCCGTGTCGCCGCGTCGAAAATAACGTGATACAGGGCACATTATACCAGCGCTCGCGTGAATAAATAAGTGAATTTCAGAGAGCGCGGCGTCACCATACGCGCCCTCGACGCTCGCAATTTTTCATTCGTGCGCGCGTGTTCCGCGACATTTCGCGTCTGCACTATTCGCGGGTCATCACCCTTAAATATCAGACACGCACGCGACAAATTGCGCCTTCCTTTTCAACAAAGGACACCGACGAATAAAAAGTTCAAGACTGCCCAGGAATTTACATCTCGAATTCTCGCCGAAGCACCGAACGATCGCGCATAAATTTATCGTGAACATTCCGACGATTACGAGTCCGAGTGACCGTAAAGGGAATCCAATTCGCCCCCGCGTGCGCGTTCCGACATATCCCACCGAGAATTCGGTGCGCCGAATTCAGGTGTAACGGACGATAATCTTAGACCGGAACAGATAATCGATGCGTATCGAATAATTCGAATCGAGTGTTCGAGCGGAACCTCTTGCGGCTTTCCTGGCGTACCGCTTATCGTTTACTCGCGAGCGCGATGTAAGCCCAAGAGAATTTCTTCGTCAACGTGTACCTCCACCTTGTGAGCGCGATGGATGCATCGTCGTCGTCGTCGTCGTCGTCGTCGTCGTTGATCCTCACCCCTGGCCCGTCCTCTTCCGTATCCCCTTCCCCGTCAATTTTCGCTGCGACATACGACGCTTGGGAGACGAGATTACCCCCGGTAATGTTGCATCGCCAATCGAACGAGAATGAATTTCCGGAGCCGGGGCTTGGCCGAAAGAGCCGCCCCGTAGCCACGTAGGGGATAAATATCCGTTCCCCGAAGAATACCCGCGACAGCGAGAGGGCGATCGATAAAAAATGACGCGCTTCTTCCAATAATTATTCCGCGATATGCGCTAAGCTCCTCTCGTCTTTTGCGGCGAGATAAACGTTCGTTAAATGTTTAACAGGATTGTCCGGAAGAACTGATTACAAGGAGATTACGTTAGATCGCTCGTAAGCCGTAAATTACGGATCCTGCACGCGACATCGATAAGGGAGCACGAGTTAATAAGATCGTAAATTACTGGAAATTTATAACACTCTTTCTGAAGAACAAAGCAGGTCAATAGCGCACTCGTAATTAACGCAGCACTAATTAAACAACATCCTCCGTTTTCAATCATCAAATATTGTTATTAAATGTACAAGAATTTATTTCGTGAATCAAAAAACCGTGGACAAATTGCTCGACAAATAAAACCAAGTGTCAGTCCAATTTATTTTATTCGAAACGATTTATTTGTTTGTCCAAATGATCTTGTTTCCTGTTTTTCAACAATTTTTCAGTTTTGTATCACTTTGCGTAATTTAAGTGGCGTTCGCAGACAGCACGTTACTTTATTCGAGCCATATAATAAATGCGGAATACATTAAAATAATTAAGAAACAGCGCATCAGAAACGGTACACACGTCTCGTCTCTCGTAAATCTTGCGCATTTTGTCCATTTTGTTAATCCTGTTCCACAGCGCGGGAGAATATGCAACAACGTAATTGCGTGCGAATGCTATGCGCCAACCGCGCGGACAACCACATAAATCGCATAAACGAGTTAAGTGCTAAAGTTAGATTGTCTAACGCTCGTTGTTTCTTTTTTCAAAAATAGTAAAACGGATCAAAGCGAGAGGGATGCCGAGAGCAAGAGAGGCAGAGAGAGGGTCTGCTTAATGTTAGCCCGTAAAGCTGTTAATACGCCGTCCGGCAGCGAAACTAATTGCGTTACACCATAGAAAGACCTCGAGACGGACGGACGAGGGGCGGGCCTGGTATTCATTGTGATTGCGCGGTCCGTACAATACCCCGTGAAAATTAACAGACCGCGCTTCAAGTCGCTCGCGGGGACGTCGGGTGGGAAGGACGGGAAACGCCGAGGTTGAAATGGAGTTTTCCGTCGCGACGAGGGGGATCCGCGAAGATGTAGTGGACTATTTTTCACCTTTAAGATATGAGACATCGAGCGGAGGAAACGGCGCGGCAGTAGTGTAAATATTTTTTTTTCGCGACGGAACCCGACGCGAGATGGCCGGTTTGCCTTATATCCTCTGCCGCTATCATCGCTAAGAAGAAATAATGAGAATGCATACGCATCTAAGAGAATACCCGCGTGTATTTATGAGAAGGCGAAGCTTGCGAAAAGAAAGAGAGAAGTCTTGCTTTACGCGCCGCGATGGTCGCGCATTGGCGGCCTCTGAAACGGACGACTCATTATTGAGTTCTACCACTGCGCTTGGTCATCGGGCCGGCCGCGCAGCGGGTGAACTTGAGCGGAGCTTTCGCACGCAACGTACGGCGGGATGAAACGATCGGAGCGGGATCTCGGCCGGCTAATCTCGCGCGGGAAACTCGTGGCGCGTTTAAAAATCTCGGCTATCAAATTTGCATATTATTACGGTCTCGGAATGTTCTTTATTCATGGTCCCGCTCCTTTCTGCACACAAGCGGAACAGCATCTCCGTTCGGCCTTTTGAGCCTCGGACGCGAGGCGAGAGGACGTCTCTCCCTCTCGTTCTTTGTTGCTCAGGCGTACTGTACAAATTAAAGCGCCGACACAGGCCGACGTTGCCCAAGATTGAATCATTTCGTAAGCCCCCGAAGATTGATCGCTCAATCGACTATCTAAGAGACCAGACAAGTCACACAGTCATCAATCATCTCGTGAATAATTGCGTTTCCGCGCCGGTTTTCCAATCTGCGCTTTTATTTCTAGGGTATGAACGCGATAATTGATCTATGCGATATCATAAACAATTTGTATAATGAACCATCGTCACTGAGTTAATAATTTAACGCGGCAATAATAATTGAAAATATCAATTGTAATTGCAAATTGTTTATTAACCAAATTATTTGATCTATGATAATAATTATTTGCATATGTTAGTTTGCGCAACGTATCAACACCGATACAAAGCGCCGAAGGAATAGCCCATTAAACATTTACATCAATTATACATGCAACGCGCAATAGTGTTACAATGAATACTGCTGTGCAAGTAAATTATTTCGATCGGCAAAAGATTGAAAGTAAAACATTAATTCCACGGAACGGAATGGAATAACGAATCACCAATACTTTTGACATGGGATCGATTTATTGATACGGAACGCGGAAATTTGCAATAACGCATATCCAGAATTTTTCCGCGGGAATTCAACAGATTTCGCTGATTAGTAGAAAAAAATAGAGATAAAAGAAATAGAATAAAGATAAAAAAAAGAAGGAAAAATTACACTCACCGAATGGGGAAAGAATTGCCGTGAGGAAAAGGGCAACACAGGCGAGCCTCGCGTGGCTCGGATATTTGTCGATGCACATTACGCGACGAGTGATCACACCGACATTGAAAACACTCGAAACCGTATCGCGCGGCCGCTCGCGTGGCTCTGAGCGTTCCTTGTTGGATTTCGAGTTTGAAACGCTCTCGCCTCTCTCTCTTTCTCTCTCCCCCTCTCTATCATTGTTCCTCTTCTCTCTCTCTCTTTCATCTTGTGCTCTTGCGCGTCGCGGGACCGACGGCCGGCGTCGCGCAGCTCCCGGATGCTGCGAGCGGTCCAGCATTGGCGCTTGGCGATCCGTTATACGAGCCATCCGCAGTTGGCGCCACCCGCTGGAGGTCGAAGAGGACCACGCGAGGGAGAGATGCGCAAAAATGAACGTGCACCCGTGCTTTTACCATGGGAACTTTATCTTGCAGATCCCTTCCTCCGTTTATCGCGCCACGAACGAGATTGCTCGGATAGTTATAACAATTTTAGGATTTTTATAATTCAAAATTTTTAAATCCTCTGTAATCTTTCATCTCGATTGCAACTGTGTAAATACTTAATTTTACAATTATTGATCCCGATAGATCGTTAATTTTCCACCTAGAAAATTATGGGAGATCGAGTTTTCAAAGGATCTTCCCAGAGCGCCCCAAGCGTAAACTTTATCGCTCTCGCTGTTGCCTTACTCATTTTTCTGAACGGTACACCGGCATTTTTCAATACCCTTCGCCCGTAATATTTTGCGCTACGTTGCCCGCGTAATACGTCAGTTTTAATAAGATTTAATGTGTCGTGTACATGCGCACACCCACGCACCTGGACGCACGTCCACGGGCGCCATCGTCCTCGTCGGCATGACCTAGCTCCTGTGTAACTTCCTCGGATATCGATCCTCCGACGCGTCCGCGCGGCTTGGCACAACGACGCAAGCTCGAGTTGAAGCCGCGGAGAGAGCCACCCTCCCGGCGAAGCTACGTTTACGTCCGACTCCTCGTCCCCTCTCTCTCCCTCTCTCTCCCTTTCTATCTCCTTCTCTCTCACTGCTCACCCCCGTACCTCTCTCCTTCCCTCTCGTGATCCTCGTGAGCAGGAGCACGGCAATCGGACAAGATGAGCGACCAGGAGGAACTGGATTATTACATCATGTTTCCATCGTTCCCGCCATCCCCGAAGGACCCGACGTTGACCACCAGCGGGCCGGATCAGCGGGAGGAATTCGTGTTCGTGTACGAAGAGGACAAGCGGCCGGTTGTTATCCTACTGGGATGGGCCGGTTGTCAGGACCGATACCTGGCCAAGTACAGCGCGATCTACGAGGAGAAGAGGTATCGCGATCCCGTGTCGACCCCGTGTGAAATTGGACTCGCGCGTAGAGCGATACCGAAGCCGAAGTGTGCGACCGATCATCAGGAAAATTGCGGATACTCCTGCCGGAAGCCTGAATGTCTGAGATTCTAAATACTCTGCGCATTCGTGATCGCTACCACCGGGCGAGTCATCAATTCACGCAATTTGCGGGAACGATTTGGAGAGAAATCGCATGGAGACCAATCTCACTAGACGAGATCATCTCGATGTTGTCGGGACATTGACTGCGAATCGGAGATCGCGCGTTCGATTCGTCGCGGTGAATGGATGATCGGTGTCGCATCTTCAAGGCCTTCAAGGGCTTCGCATTGTGACTTCCCCTTCGGTCGCGAGTTGTAGCGCACGCTCTCTCTCTAACGCTGTATACAATCCAATCTTTGATAAACCACTGATCCAAAACGCGATTCTCTGTCCGGCAGTTGCATCACGCTACGCTACACGGCGCCGGTAGAATGCCTGTTCTGGCGCAGGAACAAGATGCCGTACCTCGGCAAGCGGCTGCTGCAGGTGATCACCGACAAGCGGCTGAACGAGCACCCGATATTCTTCCACGTCTTCAGCAACGGCGGCGCGTTCCTCTACCAGCACATCAGCCTCGCGATGCAGCGGGCTAACACGCCGTTCAAGGTGAGGATGAAGCGAGGTCCGCGGGAGATCCGCGATGCAGATAGTGCGCGGATCATCGGTAATTGTGATCACTGCGGGATCGTTCCGCAGGTCCACGGAGTGATATTTGACAGTGCACCTGGCGAAAGACGGCTGACGACGCTCTTCAAGGCCATCAGGGCGATGATCGGCGGTCATCCTCTTACAAATCTGCCGATGTCCCTCATGATCACGCTCTTCCTCTCTGTGATTTGGTTCTTCGAGGTAGGCAACTCAACGAGAGCATCATTGCCATTCATAATTATCACGTCCACTCGGCGAGCATTATGATTTTACTACTAGCAGACATGAAATGATCGGCATCTTTATTACACTTGTTCCGAAATTAAGCTCGATATATTTTATTTCCTAATTTCAATTCGCGACGAGCTACATCACGTCCATCAATCGAATCATTTCAGGGCTGTATCGACGCTGTACAATCTATATAACGATTTATGATCGTCAGGTAATTGCACAGGCATTCAACAGAACGTCCGTTCAAACGAACTCCATCGCCCTCGCCGAGGAGGCTTACTCCTGGCCCCAGCTGTTCCTGTACTCCAACAGCGACAATCTAATTCCAGCATCTGTGAGTTTCGTCGATCGTCATTAAGAATCCTTGCAACAAGTTTTACTTTCGCAAACATTAGTTCTCGTATAATAAATTCCTTTAATACAAAGGCGAAAAAGAATGAGAGAAAACGGCGCAGAAAAATCTATCTTGAATTTATTTATAATATTATTGTCTATATAGATTTTTTGCAATTTCCTCAACTTAATTTTTTATGTTAAATTATATGTAATAGAATAATTCCATGAATGAGTTCTAATTGACTACATGAAATAGGAAAATATCAAAAGAGAACGAAAAGAATGGATAAAAAATCGAACGTAATCTTATGTTTAATCAATTCTTTCGGAATCACAGGACGTCGAGAAATTCGCCAGCCGGCGAGCTGAGCGGGGCGTGCGAGTGCAATTGGTATTGTTCACCAATTCGCCGCACGTCAAGCATTACACGACCTACCGCGACGTCTACGTCAACACTGTGTGCGGCTTCATCCACGATTGTCTGACTTCGCCAAGCCCGTCGAGGGACCTGATGTCGTTCGACTGCGACGAGAGAGGCTCGCAGAGCTACGATGCGTACTCCGGTCTCACCAAACGCGTCGTGCTACCCCATGAGGCCACCCAGCTGCAAAACTAGAATAGCTGCGATATTATGATAGGTAGAATAGTCACTCGCTGGAGAATCGAGTACAGTCTCGCCGGTGCGGTTGTAAAGGGAGAGAGGATTCTTGAAGGATTTCTCAACACCTAATTTTTAAATATAAAAAAACTCGCGGAAAAAGTAATGAGCGAATTAAAGAATAAATCTGGAAAGATATATATGCTTGGAATTTGTTTTGCATAACTGATAATTGAGATTTCTTGATTTTCGTTAATTAATCAAACATTTTATTCCAATTATGTTTGCTCTTATTTTCTTGCAGTTTCATCTATCTGCTTGAATTCTGCAAGAAAACAGTGTAATTAGAAAAATCTTTATTAAAGCTGTGAAATAAATTATTATATTAAAGCGACTGAGAAAAATAGATATCAAAGAGGAAATCCAAAAATCGTGCAAGTAAAGCTTGATCTTGAAAATTAGAGATCTAAAATTTGACAGAATAGCTCCTTTGCGATTCTTTTTAATTCGCTCATTTGTTGTCTGATGAACAGGCAATGTCCGAGATGCTGAAAACGGTGCTACGTTGGTCAGTGTATAAGGCTGTTTTATATGACGTCATCATGTCTATCATTTTCGAATAAGTTATTCGAATAAGGAACGCAGATTCTATGTACCAAGTAAGGTATACACACGGTGGCGTAAGGTCTTCCAAATTCTGTTACTTATCCGTGTCTTAGCGTGTTGTAATTTGACGTAAATGCGACTGTAAAGATAAAGAGTCTAAAGATTTTTATCAAAATTTCTTTAAAAAAAGAAAAACGTATTCCTTAATTAAACGTCAGTTCACATTTATTTCAGCGTGACTGATTTCCGCGCATAATTTTCTTCTTTGCTTTGTAAAATCGGCGGCAAATATCGATAACGCGACGTAATTCTCGGAGGATCGAGATTGAGATTTCCGGATGAGTTACATGTGCACTGTTTGCGGCATCGTGCGCTTCCTAATTTTCGCGAAGAGTGAACCGATTCCACGTCCTCTCTCCTTTGCTTCCAAATTCTTCTTTTACGTTCTCTCTCTCTCTCTCTGTCATCTCAGCTTGATTCTTCTTTCGTATCTTTCATTAGCTCTTCCGCCACCGCGTGTCCGAGGAATCGCTGTTTTAGAAGCTTGCAAACAATGTAGACACAAATGAATCCGCATATTGTTTCGCGCATCTTGTAATTAATAGTCTGAACAAGAGAAATGTCGCGCCGGTGCATTCATCGGAGAGACGAGCGTGAGTCTTTTCTCCGAGATAAAGGCGCGAGAATTAATGAAGCTAGATATTAATAGTTTTCTTAGGGAATGAAGTAAACGCGTCCGTAGAAGACCTCGTACATAATATTATGCAGTATTATACTCGCTTTTCACTCGGTGCTCTTTCCTACGCAAGAGAAGAAGAACCCGCACAAAAGAATCAAGCTGGACTTGATTTAGCTTTCGCAATTAATCCGATTGCATGATATTTAATATTGACTCAAAGAAAACGAAGGATCCTCCTTGTGTCTCAAATTATATCAGTGATATAAGATATATAAGCTCTCAGCTACCCCGACACTTGGGAGCATAGATGTATCAGATATCGTTACATCTATATATATATATATATATATATATATATATATAAAAATTATATAAATATATTTTGATCTGTCGATTAGTTATACGAATAAAGACTGATAAATACCTATGAAATCTCGACCTCAATTAGTTTATGCAAATATGCACTCATTTCTGCAATAACGCATTGGTGAACAAACACGTCCGACATCGTCGCTCCTCAATTATATCGATATTTCTCCGCGTCTTCTTTTTTTTATTTAAATCAAATATCGATTGTGATATCTCACAGTTAGATATCAATTTGAAAAGGTTATTACCAATGTACACGCACAATATATAATCTTTATACATTTATATATTTTTTTAAACACCGCTTGTGTGTCTCTTTTGAAAAGAAAATCTATATTATTAGATGTAAGATCAGTATTTTCGGGATCAGCAAGAGTTGCCGTATTGCTTTCTGTCTCATTACGTGTGTCGATTCCTTCGTCGCAACGAATCAATATTCCGCCCGCTCGAAGGGACAAAATTGCGAAGAGTATAACAGACTTAATGCCCTGAGTGTGTTCATCGAGAAAGCAGAGCAACAAGTGGAGGAAAAGGCGTCGTTAGAACACGTGCTTAAATCGAAAAACAGACTACCCCCTCTTTCTGAGACAAAGTAGATGCACAAAGAGACACTGCATGCTTACATAATTATATACACGGTATTAATTTTCAGTATTTTTGCAAGATCGCGCCGACGTAGTCGAAGAAATGCTAAGAGAACGGCTGAAATCGATGAATCTCCGTCTCACAAGAATGAGGAAAAACGGCGTTCTGAAGAATATAGTAATACCTGCACAAAGTAAGATCGATGTCTTCATACTCGCAAGTCAGCTTTTAGAGTTTTACATCACGATTCCTAATATTAAAAAATTTTTTAAACTCATAACGCGTCGCTCTTGCTAAAGTCGATAGGAAACAGTTTATATTTTTGCGAGGTTTTAGAGCGCACGGTGATCAGACCAAGAACAATCTGGATCCTCGGGATGATAAATTGAATGGCCGTCCCAATCGAAAATTACAAAAGAAGATCGAGGAAAACCAATCCAGAAAGGAGACCGAAGGAGCTAAGGCGAAACGCGATATTGTACGTTCTTCCGCTATTTGGAAGTCTTTATCTAAATTGCACAATTAATACTTTCCAGTTAATTCGAGCTGCAACGAAATAAATCCAGTTCCTCCTTCTTGGTTTATTTCGTGAAAGTTTTTTATTATAAAGCGCTAATCAAAGAAAACTTTTTGAGATAGATAGCGGAGAATATAACAAAGCAAGGTAAAAGATTACATCTGAGTCCTGTGAAAAGGATTCCGGCGACCAGCAATTTCATCTACGAATTCAATCCATTCACCAGCGCCGAGCAATCGAATCCACCGACATCACAGATCATCCGCCTGCGCTCGACGAATAACTCTGACCAAAAGCTGCCTTGTGCGGCAAAAGGTGTGTCGAATTAATTAAATCCCTTTCGACATTATATATTCCTCCATATACGTGCATTAATGTTCATTAATATACGTAGACACCATATCATTCGCGTTGAATGATAATGCGGACTTTACGATGCGGAAGTCGCCCGCCGTCTTGCCGGAATTGAACTCGCGTACTGGTTTCGTAATGGTTGATCCAAATTCGAGTATAACAAATTCTCAGAGTACTTGTTTGCCAATACTCAGCAAGGAGGATTCGGCAAGAGTGCTGAGCAAACAATTCACCGATGAAGGTAAGTCTCTCTCTCTAACATCTTGTTTTATTTCGAGTGACTTTATTCATCCTACTTTAAAAAACATAGGTCTCTTCCATCTATCATATTGAAGATAAAAATCTTTAGATTAATCTATCTATTATTTATGTTTCTTACAGGAGAGCACGGCAAGATAGATCGTGAAGTGAAGAAAGCCAAGTCGATTTGGCAGGCATTACAAAGCGAAAAGGATTGGACGAAGAGCACGAAGCAGATGGGCAATGCACGAACGAGAAAATTGTACGAGATGCTGGAGAAGGTGACGTGTGAGATAGACAAAGTTCAAAGAAGATACGCGGAGTCTAGATCGAATCATTTACCCAGAAGCGCGACGATTCTGAAAACGGGCAGCAAGTCGAATTTAGAAAAAGAAGCCGGAGTGCGTGATACAATTTTCCCTAAGAGAACGGGAACCAATTCAGAAATTCGGTTTAGAGACTTGAAAAATGTAGATAGCGAAATAATCAGCAAAGATACGGCAAAGGTACGATTCAACGAGGCCATGGAAAATACTTTGGCGGGTAAACGACCAATTCAAACTTTGTTTTCATCGAATGACAACGCCAGCATGCTATCCGATCGTGTTGAAGTAAATACTGAGTGGGACACTGATGATTATGTTATATCAGACGACACAAATATTCGCAATAAAGATCGAAATAAAATTATGAATACATCAAAGTCAACATTTAGAGATAATGGCAAGCCGAGCAGTAAATCGTACGTTGAAAAATACTTGCAAAATTATAACGAGGACAATCGTGATTTGCATGATGAGAAGGAAACGCAAGAGCGTTGTCAAGATATGAAATCATCAGCAAACGATATCGAGGATATTTTCGCGAGCCTCAATATCGGATCATTCGGGTTGTTCGAAAATTTTGAGGAACTTAGTGACGATATGGAGAATTGTGCAAGCACAGGGAATGAGAACCGTCCTTGCCCACCTTTTACGACTGATAACACGCAAGTAATAACATGTATTGAAGCCGTTCAAGAGGAAGGAAAAATACGCGACAGCACGTTGCTCGGAAAATTGCACGCAAGCGATAAGAAACCGATGAAGGCGTTTGAGGCAAAATCTACTGGAACTGCGAAACAATCGAACGCTGCAGGTCAAGATAACACGTTTATTAAAATGGGACTGAACGTTTTGAACAGAAGTTTATCGACAGGCAGACAATCGCAGATACTGCAATCGGAATATTTAAAGAAGGATTTATGCTCATAACGTAATTTCCGTCGTACAAGAAATATTTTCGATGCCGTTTGACTTTTAAATTAATCGTGAATTTTTTTGCCGTTTTTCGTCAACTTTGTTTTGTATTATCTGCCTTTAATAACTCATAAGTGAACAAGAGTTGCATGCCTTTTACCTGTGCTAAAGCAACCTTTAAAAAATATATAAGTGTAAAAGTTAAAATTTTTCTTATCTATGTACAGCCTTATGTTTTTTTATAGAATATATACACCTCGTGTCTTAAACTGCAAAATTACAATATCCATGCTTTCCCCGGAACATATCACAAAACGCTTCTCTCGCTAATTTTCATTTTACAATGTACACATATAAATTAAAGTGCACGGTGAGTTTCATAGACACGTACAAACCTCCTCCTCCTCCTCGTATTATTTCTTCATCGATTCCTGAAATCGATCTCGTTAATATGTACACCACGCTATGGCACTCCTCGTCAGAATCACATTTCGCCGCTCTTCGAACATGAGATTTAATTTAAGGTATAACTAAAGCATTTTGATATGTTTTCAACCGCTCGACGCACGTCACGGCAAAAAAGTTTCGAGAACTTCTCGCAGAGCTACCGCGTCAAAGATTAATTTCACAGCTGTCCCAATGCACACAGTGTCATTGTTTTCCACATCGCCTTCGACAAGAATTTTATCGCTCCTTTTTTCTTGCCTAACCGTTGGCCGAAAAGTAGAGCATATCACAACACTGGAAGCGCCGAGCTATGAGTCTGGTATATTATGGCCCCCGTAAAATTAATCGCCGCCGCCAGCACGAAGACTGGCATCCACCAGCCGTGCGAGGCGGTTACCAATTCGGCTGTCAGCGGACCGCACAGAATTCCAGGTACCGTTGCCTGAAAATCGAGAGTTCAATGTGATATTAAACAGTAATTAAAGAAAAAAATTTTAAACAAAAAATAATTAAATAGTAATTAAATAAAGAATTACATAATTCGAAAATTAAAAGTACTTACAATTGTGTTTGAAACTGCGAATGTAATACCCGCATGATTCGGCGCTATATCCGCGTGATTGCTAAGATGTCCAGCAGAATTGCACGCGCAGAGGCCCATGGATATCGAAACAAAGCTGTAAAGAAAATATGGTAAATCTCAGTATAAACTTCCGAGATCTAGAACTAAGAATAATATAGAATATACAATATAATGACACGTACATGACTGCTGCAAGCAAATTATCTACAGCACAGAAAGCTAAGAGGAACGCGCCCGGTCCTACTAGGCCTATATTCGTCATTAATCTCCTGACGGATAAAACAGACCATCTCTTTTGTATTAGACTGTCAGCGCTGTGACCAGCAACTATGAAAAAAATAAGTGAGTTATCACAAACATTGAGTTGTCATCATTGAATCATTGACGTGTTACGTAAACGTAAAATATATGTTCTGTTTAATGTCTAATTTTTATCGAGAAATTTATATCTTTTTATTTAATATAAATTATAAAATAACATATATAATTTATATTTATTAAACTAAACTCTCAAGAAAATAAACCTCGAGTATTTATCAACGATTAAAAAATATATTTTTTGGGATATCATTTTTAAAGGCAAATTATACAAAAAAATAGAATCGAGATAAAAGAATCCATTGTATACCCACCAATACCAACGAGGGAATTAACGATATAAGGAAACGCCGTCAAGCTGATGCTCTCCTTGTTCGCAGACAAGTTTCTCGCCAGGTAAGTTGGCAGCCACTGCATTATTATATAATTACTCCAGTTCATTGCAAAGTGCGCTATGTACAGAGCCCACAAAGGCCAGTGGGTGACAAACTCGATGCAACGTAAGCTTCTGTTTTGAGCTACCTGTTAATTAAATTTATTATTATTTATTATTATTTTATTATTCATTATTACAAATAGCTGAATGCAGCAGGAATGTTGACCTTAGGAACAAATAATGGTATCTCGTCTTGAGAATTCGTCTCCTGATACAATAGCAGCCACAACACCGACCACAGAATACCTATCGATCCAAATAAATAAAATGAGGTCTGCCATGCCAAGTGCGGACATACCTGGAGAAAGAGGAAAACACATACGCCTCATGAAATGTAATCCTTCGTTGCATACAATATATATTAAGTGAGATAAAAGAACTTACAACAGAGGCAGTCACCTGGCCGACGGAACCGACCGCTACGAGATAGCCAAAGGCGCGTGATCTTTCCTCCACTGGAACGTTATGCGCGAATAAGTGAAATATTACTGGTAGGCCTGTAAGAACAGTACAACATCAAGTTTCAATCTTAGAGCGTGTTGAATCACTCCATCGTTCTACTTCTACTTGAATCTCACCCAGCCCTTCTCCGAGCCCTAAAACGACTCTGCAGACTATGAGCAATGGCACTGATTGCGCCAGCAATGGTGTGACAACTGTGCTGATGGACCACAACAGAACCGCCAACATGAGCACTGTTTTGCAGCCGAAACGGCTCGCTGTACTTGCACCAATAATCTGGAAGAGAACGAGCGAAGCGTTGGCAAATGAGGCTGTCGGATCTATGGGAATAGCAAAGGGACAGAGGTCGTCTTTT
Organism: Ooceraea biroi; assembly: GCF_003672135.1. NCBI lineage: Eukaryota > Metazoa > Arthropoda > Insecta > Hymenoptera > Formicidae > Ooceraea > Ooceraea biroi. The sequence continues at coordinate 10,752,542 of NC_039506.1, forward strand.
ACCTGACTGGTGAAGTACCCGAAAGCGAAGGCGGAGAGTATCCACCCCTGCCAGTAGAGGTTCCATTTGAACTCGTCGGTCATCGGGACGATGGCGATGGGCATGATAACTCTGTCCGCAGCGTTGATGAAGTTCGCGGCGGAGCAGAGCGCCACGATGCGCGACGTGCGCGGCAGCATCCGGAATTTTGCCATCTCTACGTTCTCTCACCTCCTGCTGTCTGTCTGTCTCCTCCCCCCTTGCGTTGCACGGCTCACTTCACGTTGGGAACTTCAGGTCGCCGACCGCCACATCGCAACAGACCACAGACCGGCTCCGGGTTTTCCGTTCGCTGCGCTCCTCCGCGTTTCCCTCATTCGATAAACTCCTCACGATAACTGCAGCGCGAACTTTGCGCCCCGTGAACGAGAACCGGACGAGACAGCGAGATAAGCCCGACCGAAAAGAGCGCGACCGCTCGTTCGCAAGCACCGAGGATTATAACCTCTCGCGCTGTCCGCGGCACGGAGAGAGGTTCTACGACGCGACGATCGCGTACGGCGATAATACGACTCGAATCAGCGGGATCATATCGACCCGTACGTCTCGTGCCGATGCTCGCAGCGCGTTAATGTTAGGAATCGCGAGTAAACGTCATATTGACGTGACGGCACGAGTATCGCGAACTTGACACGATTTGACGTGTTTTCTTATTCTTCTTACGTGTCAGCGCGATCAAACTGCGATAAATTAGTAAAAATAATTCACAGATGGCGCCTGCGTTCGGGCGACGAGGCGAGTGGTCCACTTATCGCTACGAATATCTCAAAACACTTTCCTTATTTTTCTTTCGAATAAATTAAAATTTTTTTTATGCACCGTTCAGACATGTGTACTAAGGGCAGTATTCATAACTATTCTTTTGAAATAGTTTTAGATACTAAAGTCCATTGCACGTCAAAAAGTTTAGTCATAATCGTAAAGACGTAAACAAATCGACCAATCACAATCAATCATTCATGGGCTTAATACAGCTATCTGATTGGCTAACAAATATTTTACGATCATATTTAAAACGACCTCAATATTTCCAGTTGATATTCCAAATGCTTTAAAATATACTTTCTTTTCTTCTTTTTATTTGAAAGAGGGAAAAGGATGGAAAGTGTTCTGTAAACTTTAAAATGTCAAAACTACAGGTTACGATCCAGTTGACGCTTTAAATGCTTCAAAACACTTTCTATCCTCTTTCTTCTTTCAAATAAAAAGAAAGAAAGAAGCATCAACTAGATCGCAGCAGTTAGTTCGAAAAACGAAACATCGATGTGGCAGCAAATTGAAATCGACGACCTCAGGAAACGATTGAATACCGTTCGTAAATCTGTTTATTGTCGGTAAAACAATTTAACTTGATAGGTAAAAACACTCGGTCAAACCTACAGTTACCTTTGATGCAACTGAAACTGATCGATAATGTCAAAACTCTTCAATTATTCAGAGTCCTAAAAAGTGGTCTGGTCATTTTAGCCATGGCTGTCCGTCTTTACATCGTTGATGATACAGGTAAAATATATAGTCAAATTGTTCAAATAGTTCAAAGTAAAAAACTTCATTTGAACTTTCAATAATTGGACAGTATACCTATAATCTCTGTCTCTTTCTTTCGCTGTCTCTCACTCTCTTTCTTTCGCTTTCTTTCTCTCGCTCGCTCGCTCGTTAAGAAATTAAAACGTGTATGTGTGAACGCACCTTGAGGGACAAACTCGCTTTACATGTGTTTGTACGAGCATACGTACGTGAGTGGTCTGAATTCCATGAAAACCGGAACGTCGCAATTTTAACATAACAATTGCAATATCTCAGGATTAACTGCACCAATTTTATTCGAACTGATCGCGTTCGAAAGTACTGCAGTGCTATCAAGCCGCTATTTCTCATGCAGCTATTTATTTTTTTATGTACTTGGCGTCGCGACGCTACTGCGTAGCTTGATAATCTCTTTATGATGATTTAGCATTTGTCTACGTTGCGTTTATGTTGGCGACACATTAATCGCGATCCTTTGTCGAGATTCGCATGGAATATTATTCTATCTTCGCAGGTAACACTGTATTTATATTAATTGTCCTTGTTATCTTAAACACATGGTAAGTTCGTGTCGTGTAGTATGTTTTGTCAGTTCTCCAACGCAAGGTCGGTAGATGGAGGAACTGGCGAAGTAAGGTCCTCGCATGACCGCCATTTTCGGGACAGCGCGTATGTGTGTATGTATGTCACGTAGTATCATGATATATACATGTGTATTGATGTGTATGTCAGTCAGCAGGCAAAGTCGACAACAAAGTGAACAGAGTGTTGTGAAACAAAAATGCCAGGTTGTTTTGCCAAAACCTACATTTATGCAAAAATACTTCACCGTTCTTACTCATGTATCCCGCATAAAACGAGAATAACCTACATTTCGCCGCCATTTTCGGGTCAAATCGTGTGAAGTGGATGCGAGGACCTTACTTCGCCAGTTCCTCCATCTACCGACCTTGCTCCAACGTATCTCATTGTCTACATGCAATGAGGTACCTGCAGGTACCTTTCCGTATGCAGACATTATCATCTCGAGGTAAATATTATTAAACATCACTTATTTTAGAGATACACAAGTATACAGGTAGCTTTTCTCTTATATGTCTCATGCTTTGATATGATTTCTTTCACATGCATTTATCTATGATAAGCTTGACGGATATTAATTTGTTACGTTCTCATTGAATAGTTATTCAAGTCTATTTTTAGAGATCCAAGCAAACGAATATTAAGTTTAAAAAGTTTTATATCACACTATTACAGTTTTACTATTACACTTTTCATTGTTCCAACTACGATTGGAAAAAAATCCATAACATTTGATATGAACAACTGATATTCCACGTTTTGCCTGTGAATAAAACAAAGACTTATAATTTGACAATGTAACTTGTAGACGATTGGAAGATGACGAAAGGTTTCTTGTCTAATCAGCTACACAATTATGCAGTCACTACATACCTACTGACAAAATCTAACAATTTGACTTCAAGAGTCGTATTATCTTACATGTTCCGCAAAAGATTTTAAATAACTATTATCGTCTTTTGTTACAACAATTTTATTTTCCTTTCATCATGGAGCGATAAGGGAGACCGGGGCTCATTGGCACAAGAGGCAAGTTGGCATTGCGTTCAATTAATGTATTTGTGGCAAAAAAAAAACTATAAAAAAAGTTACTTCAAAATAACTCTTTCATAACGTAGATACTTTTCTCAAAGTTTCATTTAAATAAAAAAAGTATTATAATAAAAACAAGGAACATTCTGATTCAAGAGCAGTCAAGTAAATTTTTGGGCATTTCAAACTTTCGTATTAATATTCTTTAGCTTGAGAGAATAAATCTAAGTATCGCATTATTAGTTAAAAGAAATGTTTCTGTTACTGTTAGCACATGTTATTTTGAATAATGACAATAATTATTTATAATAAAATGATTTAAATCAAATGTATGTAGAGCTGGGGTACGTTGGCTCAAATTTTATGGGGTATGTTGGCTCATAGCATTAGCATAGCATTAGGTTAGGTACGTTTATGTATTGTTGCTGTGTGAGAAGTAAGAACATACCTACGATCCTACGATTGCTATAGTATTTAGAAGTGATACATAAAAGTGATACATAGAAGATTAATTGTAAGTAACTTTATATATGTATAATATGAGACTGCTAGAACAATTCTATGCGTGTATATAATTAATATAATAATGTAACCTCAAATCTAATTGTAATTGTGTAATTATCGACGCATAGCCAACTTATACCGTGAAGTATGTCAATTTACCCCACTATCGGGGCAAGCTGGCTACAATGCAATACGTTCGTATCTCACTCATTACAAAAAAACTATGCAGTATACAGGATCGTTTCTGGCATGGAAATGTAGAGAAAGGTTTGCTCTATCATATTAGTACAGTTTCATTATTATAATTAGTTGTTTAAAGAGTCGAATGACGAAATTATAAAAATGGTGCCAACAAGCCTCGGTCTCCCCTACATATGCAATTGCAATAGTCGTCTAGTTGTAAAAAATATACTGATTAAGGAAGTGTTTGAGACATGGCAAGCGCTCGTATGTGATCATTTAAGAGTGGAACATATCACGCCATGTTCCCGTAATCTATCTCTCTAAAATTTTGGGAGTGAAAATCCGGCCGATTTTCACTCTAATCATGAAGTTACTGACCAGTTCACTCCTATGGAGTAAATATTCATTCCAATAAAGTGACTTCATTCACTTTAAGATAAAAAGTGAAGAGTTTCACTCTTATTTTTAAAGTGAAGACATAAGCGCTCCAAACTTCGCTTTGTTTAGAGTGAAATTGTCTTCCCATTTCCTGGTTCTGTGTGTTCAGAAGGTTTTAGGTTAGAATACCACATAGGCTGCGTTCAGAAGACCAAGCTGATCAGTGAGCGCTCAGTGAGTTTTCATTACGATGTATTGGTTTCTGCACTTGGATCCGACGAAGATCTAAAGGCAAGAACTAATTAGATTAAAAAATCACTGAGTGTTCACTGATTAGCTTTATTTTATGAAATATGACACTCTTTTCAGAGTTGAAGAATCACTCCAAGTAAATGTGAATAACTTTACTCTTTTAAAAAGGTGAAATTTCACTCCTTTCGACTGGCAGTATTTTCATTAATGCTTGTAATGACATCTCACTCCAAGAAATTTAGAGAGTAGTATTTCAGGCACTTGTCTCTCACAGGCAGGGCGAATACAACATTAAGCATAAGAAATATATCATCAAACTACCGAAAATCGGACAGGAGTCGGAAGGATCATTGAAGAACGAAATGCTGTTCTACAAGTCCATGTCGCAAAAATTCAAAATTGATATATTTTCGACGCATTACCTAGCCGACATTTCGCATATAACTCAGCAACTAGTTGTTACACTGGAGGATTTAACAACACTAGGATACAGACAATTTTACAATAACTTAGACGAGGCGAAACTGAAAGAGTAGAAAAGAATACTAGATCGATTTTCCGGATGGTTATATTTATAAGGTGATAACACAAATGTCTCTTGCGAGAACGTCACGCCTGGCCTGGCCATCTATCGGTCGCTTGGTGAATCAGAGGCGGGAATCACACACACTTGTGTTGATTTTTGTCTCTTGTTCCATAATCGAGTACATTGAAACGTATGATGTAAAAATAATTAATACTCGCAAATTAAGTAGAAATTACTATTTTTTCTATATTAATTATATAATTTCGAATCAATTTAATAAAACAGATTTTTCGTTTCTGTAAAAACGTGCAAAATACGTTTTTAAAATTTAGGTCTAAAAACGGTTTCTATTTAAACCGTTTCTTAAATGGTACTTTATGTTTCTTAGACATTAGATACGTCTAAGAAACATATATTAGGCTAACATATGCTGCCTGGGTAATAACCAATAATTTGACAGTAAAATTAATAGCCAAATTATTTCATCGATTGACTCATTTTTCTTTTATATTTATATTATTTTATTATACTTCTTTATTAATTTAGTTAAATTTAGCAATTATTTAAAATATTTAGATTTAAATTATTTGTATTATAGATTTGAATTTAAATTACAGATTTAGAAAATTTACACAATCTAATATATGAGACTGAAATTTCAACTGTTCAAATTGTTCAATATTAAAAAATCCTGTATTAATTTAGATCAAAAATTAAAACAAAAGTTTAGATTATAAAAAACAGAATTAATATGACGATTTTCAATTGAGTTGTTTCCTCCTCATCAGATTATAATGATTTAATTTTGCTTCGCGATTTTACCTAATCAGAATAAATATGTTTAAATATATCTTTAAGCTCTAACATATCTCTAATCTATCTTTAAACTCGTAAATCCCGAATATAAATTTAAGATGCTCGTGATACTTGAATTGTATGTATATATCTTTTTTAATTGACAATTAAAATGATTTAATTATTAGAAAAAATTCCTAATTTTTAATATCATAGTTGAAGAAAAATTACTTATTATTTATAAATTAAAGAACTTAACATCTTATATTTAGGAAAATAATAAAGTATAATAAAACACACAAATTTATGTGACGGAATATACATCCGCAGATCTTGAACTTTTAATATTTTTTTTAGTTTTTATACAAATGTATTAATTAAAACATTTCTTTTACATCTTTTTATCATCTTATGCAAATAATTCCTCAATAATGCAGATGCTCTAGCAAAATCAAATTTCTGATGTAAAAATATTCATATTCCATACCGTATAATATCAAGAATTCCAGATATTATATGACATTTCGCTACTGCGGGGATATTCAAGAATATTTATATTACACAGTAATGTTTCAACGGGGATATCCAAGAATATTTATATTACACAGTAATCGTTCAGCTATGTGAATGATTTAGCAAAATCGAAACATTCCTTTTAGTTTCACTTTCTTACGCTTTCGTTACTTAGTCCAAGATATACCCGAGTCTTCGAAAGTGAAAAGGAATGCAGAAGACGCCACTATATTTTTTGTCTGATGTCAAAATGTTCAACGTCGTGTTACAATGCACAGCTGTAATTATAGTTCTCTCAACGATGAAACTATAATTACATATCGAGAGGTAGAGAATGCAACATTCTCAACACGGTTCTTAATAAAAATTCTTCTCCGTATTTTTTAAATAAAATCCTTATTTATTTGACATGATCAGAACTATTGTACATGGACGGAGTCATAGTAACGCTTATATGATGTAAATCGGGAGAGCGCTACGTCGGCAGGATCATCCCAGGCGATAGGAGCGATCTCACGGTCACATTCGGACACGAGGCGCTATTTACAATCGGTTAATATTTGCAATCGATTATGAACAATTTAGACGGAAGGCAGGTGCTCGCCTTCGGGGTGGAATCCGTTCTCGTCGGCGACGTAGTTGACGGTGTACCTGACGTTGGTGGCCGGGTCGACCCAGCTGAAGCTACCGCGGACGGCGAGGCTGGCGTTCTCCTGACCGGCGTTCACCAGCTGGGCGGCCTCCTGGCGCGTCTCGCCGTTCGACAGCTCATAGCCGAATTGGTATTCGCCCAGGCCGATGTTGTCCGATGGCGTCTCTTTCACGAGAATGACCTGGTTATCAGCGGGGATGGCGGGAGCCGCCAAAGCAACGGCCACGAGGGCGTAGAGGGCAATGATCTGGACACAGAAAGTCTCAGTTAGCGCTTAATTACCTAAATGCGCCAATGCGTTAATTAGCTTCACGTTTGAGCTAATAAAATATTTGTTATTCGCAATATTTTGCTGTTACTATCAGTGCCCATCGCGGCAATAAAAATGGTACAATATATAAATTGGTGTATCTGGTTCTTGATGCGAGTACAACTGTTAATTTATAATGATCTATATTGAATCTTTCTTGCAGAAAATCTTGTTACATTTATAAAAGTAGAACTTAAATTCGTTGAAATTATGGAATACCTACTGTTTTCATGTTGGCGATAGGATCGTGTGTAGCTGCTCTCGTTCGAAAGAGGAGACTGATGGATAGCCGAAATCAGCAGTGATTTTATAGTGCTCCTCCTACTGCCAAAATTTCATTGGGACTACACCGATTCACCTCTCACCTTTCTTTGCCTATTGCTAGTTAACACGTGCTCCGATCGTGGACAGAATATCGACCTTCGTGAGAATTTTTGGCGAATTACGATGGTTTGATACTATTTATTTGGAATAAAACTGTACACGCCCATTGATATCACACTGCATTACGTTATCAAATGGACTGTGTTTTAATATACTCATTTTGTGTCTTGCTAAATCAATATTTCATCATCGAGAGAATATCATTCTTATTATTCCTCGAAGGCTCAAACGCTTTTTCTTATATTTCGGTGATTATTTCATACAAATGATCAATTTTGTGAACTAAGAAACAACTAAGCAATCATAAATATTCAGAACTGACACATAGATTACTATTAATATAAAATTAATGTGGTATTTTATATATTTATTTTAATTTTATATTAATAATAATAGAATAATATTGATTGTATAAATATTGTATAAATAGAACATAAATATCAATTATAAGAGATTTCTGGTAACTTCAGTAGAGTAAGCGGAAAGGAATTTTATCTATCTTCAGAAAGCTACGTCACCAATTATGGATGCAATCTTTATGACAAAAAATAACATATGCACAACTTTAAGCAAGGGATTTTTATTCTCATAAATTAAGGCGGCCTTGGTTCTATAAGGTAGCGACAAGTTTATATAATTATAGACGTCCATCCATCGTGCAACATGCTACGTTTGTCCCTCCTCGACGAAATTTCAGCCGCCCTCGAAGAACGTTATTCTCTGAAACCTTGGATCCAAAAGCGACGCTGAAATAATGTATTTTTAACTTCCGATACGATCAAGGGAAACTACTTGGCTTAATCTATTCAGATTCTTTCGTTGTAAATTTTATTACGAAACGTGGATTCCGCATCATCGTTAATGTGATGCCATGTCTCATTGTTTTAAAGATTCTTTCTTAAAGTTAACCAAATCATTAAAAGACAGTTTGAAAATACATTATACATTTATCTCTCTCCTTCTATTATAACACATAGAAATTTCTGTGCTATGGTATATTAATAAAAACAGTTAGATAAAGTAAGTAAAATATTACAATAGAAAGAGCAGAAAAGAGCAAATTTCACACTGTTATTTTACATGAAAAATGCAAAAACATAAATACAAAAAATAAAAAGGTTTGCATTACTTAAGCAAAATAAATTCTAAGTAAAATAAAAATAAAATACAAATTCGATTTTGCGATAAATATTATTGTAATTAAAAAATAAAAAGAATTGTTGATTAATTTCTTTCTTTAGTCGATAATAATGTAAATTAAACAAACTAAAATAAAACATGCTAGATTATTACATTATTATTATAAAAATCTACCAAATGAATTCTGATGAAGATTAGACTTCAATGAACTAATAGTTTTATTTGTTATAAGCTAATTGCTCTTTCTCTTTTTCTCTTTCTTTTTTAGGGTACAATTAAAAGAAATAAAATTGAGAATGATAAAGTAACTTGTACACATGATTAGAATAACTTAAATAGCTATATAATATTTATTTTTATGTTGTTACACAACCACTTAAATTATTTTATTATCAGAATTTATAATTTCTTGCATAATATTAAATTTAATATGTAGATTCCTAAAAATTTACGTAATACATTAATAAACTCATGTATATTCCATTTAAATATTTGATTGTATAGTAGAAAAAAATTTGTCATGTTCCTTATAATATCATTTTATTAAAATGCCACCACTCTTTATATACATATTTACATATTTGTTTCATTTTTTTACATATATACTGCGTTGCACTAATAAAACGCCTAATAAAACGCCAGTAAAACTTATTGTGGTAAATGAATCGGAGTGATTACAGATTGTCCGTTTAGATCGAGCATTATAATTCGCTTTAGGTGAATGCACCGTTTGTGGCCATTGCGCCTATTTTGGCCATCTTCGTCATTTATTAAGATTTTCTAAGTTAGGGTCGGCTGTAGTGCGCAGCAATTTATATAAAATTGTGTAAGATATATTTATATATTCATTTCGCGATTGCTGCGCACTACAGCCAACCCTATAACTTAGAAAATCTTAATAAATGACGAAGATGGCCAAAATAGGCTCAATGGCCACAAACGATGCATTTACCCTACTTCATTATTAAATTAAAATTCTGTATCTCTTGTAACTGTTACTCAACTCCGTTAAGGAATCGAGATGACATAATGAAGGGACTTTGCGTAAGAATTTAAACGCGATGGCAATTATGTAAAAATCAATTTATTTATTAGCACTAACAATAAGTTTGTCACAGGATTGCTACAAAATCGGGAGGAGAAGTTCGGGAAGTTCTCCAACAATACTCCGAGCGTAGCTGCAATTATTCAATGACTGGGAAATATTTGGGCCGTGGTATTTACAATTAATTTTGCGCTAGAATCTAGACGGATGGCAAGTGAGCGCCTTCGGGGTGGAATCCGTTCTCATCGGCGACGTAGTTGACGGTGTATCTGACGTTGGTGGCCGGGTCGACCCAGCTGTAGCTACCGCGGACGGCGATGCTCTCGTTTTCTTGGCCGGCGTTCACCAACTGGGCGGATTCCTGACGGGATTCACCGTTCGACAGCTCATAGCCGAATTGGTATCCATCCAGGCCGATGTTGTCCGATGGCGTCTCTTTCACGAGAACTACTTGGTCCTGCAGGCGGCCCTGAGGAGCAGCGAGGGCGACAGCGACGACGGCGGCGAAGGCAACGATCTGAAATATGAATAAATCGTTAGTAAATTATGATAATTTATTAAACTTGATCGTTGATTATTTTTAGTCAGGTATTTGGTGCACGATATTTTAATAATATAATTTATTTTAATTTAATTTATTTATTAATCTGTTTCTCTTTGTTTCTATATTTTAATTATAATTTTAATGATTTCTTTATTTTAATTCGCTTTTAAGTTTTGTATATTCTAAGAGATTATGTGAAAAAAAAGATGTTAAATAATATAGAAAAATGTAATAGAGAGAGAGACCTGATTAAAAAAAAGGCTATCTGTTATTTTTGCGAAATAAAAATAATATCTCTCATAGAGACGGTAAGAAACTGCAATCCTCCAATTATAAAACTTGTGAAACATGTTTCGTCCTCTCTTTCTCTCTCTCTTTAAAAGACGATAGCAATATTAATTAATTCGACCAACGCGTCGCGCTGCATGATAACGTGATGATAATATTCCGACGACCGCTTCGTAATCCTTGAAGCCCGGCCTAACAAAAGTCTCCGGGGGTCACCACACCGACAGATGCACAAATGTTACGTCCAGAATGATTCGAGATTCCCGTGGTCGCGGTCCACTGAGCGATTTTAATCGCCTTTTAAGGAATTAATTAATGTTGCAAACACTCTCGTCTGTATCGTCGTAGGACGATTATTACTGATCTTCATGGTACACGCACCAGCTTCATGATTAGCAGTTTTCTCGGTTTTTTTCTTCTCGAAGACAGGTGAGGATCTGAGTTGAGATGGCTCACTGGACTGATTCGACGTACGAACGATGGTGAATATATACACAGCTGAATCGCGATCGCCGAATTATTACGCCCTACCATCGTTCACGCTGCCAAAATGTTCATGTCCATGTGTCGAAATCCTTAATCGACCGGCGGAGGGACCGAACGACCCCCCGCCTACCCCGCCGCCCGCGTAAGATGATGGCACAACGACCGCGTCGTAACGGGGCCGGGAATCTCACGCAAGAATGCAGAGAACGGATGCTGGGAGGGTACACCGTGCAGGTTTCACCTGTACGGTTCGCGACAGGTTCGATACCTAAATCTCTGCTCGACTTGCGACTTCTTCCGCGAAGAACAACTTCTTTCGCCACATAACAGACGTTCTGAAAGAGACCTGATCTTTGTTCTTCGCCAGAGAATTCAGACCTCGAGAATTGTGCGATTGTCACTTGTTAAGTCACAGATTGAATCGCAAACCCTTGTATTTAATTTAATTCGGTCCAATGGTGCTTCAAGCGTTTAGTCTTCTCGATTGCAACTGCACTTCGAGAGATGAATCCCACTAAAGGTTACGCGCGAATCCCTTTTCTTGCGTATCCTCCTCGTTGAGGATCTTAATCCGGTGGTCTTCTATGAAAGGTCTATCCGGTGATTGTCACGTTGCGCAATACAGATTCATCTTAATGCGGACGCGTTAATGCAAACGCGTGGCTCTAATGTGCGCTGGGCTAACTAACTAAATTCTACGGATCAAAGTGGGTAATCTATCATGCATCGCTCTCTTGTTGCATCACGCCGCGATTCGTCGAAATCTGTTTATGGTGAAACATTCCATCTGGCGAGAATTGAAATTAACTGACGAGAGGATCGCAGACGAGTGGACTCATAAATTATCATCGGGAGAAACTTTTTACGAATTGATAAGATCACGACGATGCAGATGTTGAATAGATGGTTCTACTTCTGCGCTTGGCCAATCGATTAATTAATGTTTTCAAATAGCGTTTGATACAATAAATATATGCAGGTTTTAAATATATCTTAAAATTAAGATATATTTAAATCTGGCTATTTGTATTGCTTTAGGAAAAATCACATTATTTGTATTTATAAATTCGTCTAACTGTTTCCATATCAAACTGTAGAGCAATCCAATAATACAGTGCCGCGTTTCGATGATCATGAAATTCAGATTTTATAAGACGCAATTAATTTCCTTCTTCTGCTTTCCGATTCGAGAAAACGGGTTTTTATAAATATGAAAGATGTCCCGGAACTGGCGAAGAGTATCGCTCCCCCAGGACCTTGTCACGCCTAAAAGTCGCTCTTTCCAATTGTCAGTGTCGTAAAATCTCGCAAAACATTCGATGGATCAAAGAACATTGCCGATTCCATTTGACAGATATAGGTATAATTTATTTTTCATCTCAATGCCACTGCAAACATAAGGAAGCGATCATACTTCTAATAATCAAAGTTCTCGCCGCTTGAAAATTCCGAAAGGTTCAAGTCACTTTTATCGAATATTGATCTCTCGTTTAGACAGTGGCACCGAGTACAATCTCATTTAATCGAATCACTGAAATGGATTACATCGCCGAGTAATGAGCGAAGAATAATGGCACACTGGAGCCGAGCTTTGAAAAGAAAGTGCGCCGTTACATAAGCGAATAGCTTATGCTAATGATCGAGACTTGAAGAGAAAGAAAAAGAAATGAAGAGAGAAAGAGAGAGAGACAGACAGACAGAAAGAAGGAGAGGGAAGGAGACGGTATAGAGAAGAAGATGCTCTTTGTGAGAGGATAGAAGGCAACGATGCCACGCGCCTTCGATTCTCTCTCTGTTCGCGTAATCGACGTGCAATGAAGCTGTATCATGTTCATGACTTTACGAGGCAGAATCATTATCTCCCTCTTATAGTACGTGTAATAGCCAAGAATCATGAACTTATTTTGCGTGTTACCAAAAATCAAATTATCGCAGGACACGTTGTTGAAATTAATCATTCTCTTCGTACGGCAACGGCGGACTTCTCGTTTTGTACGAGCAAGAATTTTAAATAATTATACACGCGTCCTTATTATATATTGCATAATATGCCATTAGATTATCACGTCGCACAGAGAGTCTATCGAACTTTCTAATACATCTATGACCTAAGAACCTGTGTCGCGTTGTACGTTTACGTGCGAGCCGTAACCGTTGAGCACACAACTATGTTACAGCGGAGTGCATTTCCTTATAATTATATGTATTTAATAACTAATAATGTATACAAGCACTAAATTAACGATTATTGCGGACAGTAGATCAATTAACGTCCCGTAGGTGTTGCTATAAAATTACGATCGACTTATTAATCTACGTCATTAATGAGAGACCGCGTCGCTATTCTGGACACTCTTGCCTTCCCATCTTATGCTTTCTATTAATATGCTCCTTGTATCTTATCCCGACAATATTTTCCATATAGAATTATCTTCTGAGAGACGAATAAATTTTGCGGAAAGTGAATAAAAAGTTGAGATAAATAAAGATTAAATTTCGTCACGCGTCCTCGCGTCTCTCAACGTTTTTCAATTTCTTCAGATTGACATTAACGTCGCTATATTATAATTAACGCGCATCGGTGACTCTGAGAGGCGATATGGAATATTGGATAATCGATGCTGAGCGTGCCGCTTCACAGAAAACGGTGGCGTCAAATCGTGACTTTTCCCTTTTTGCGCAGGGGGGCAATCCTTTCCACGCGGCGCGTTTATATTATTGTATAATCGATTGTGCGCGCGAGGAAGGTGGGCGCAGCGGGATGCAAACGAGAGACCATGTCGCTATTCTTGACAATCAACGCAAAGGAGACGCGTGACCAGTCCGACTGACAGATGCGAGCCGCTCATCTTGCGTCCAGCGTTACGCAAGGAGCTCCAACATGCGCGCGCGAGTTACGCGTTGCGTGACAGACGCTGTTGTTGAGGGGGACCCGGGTGTGACACCTGAACCCTATCATCCAAAGCTACCCATCAGTGGCTTGATTGGCAACTTCATTAAGACACAGATTCAACAAAATTATTCCTGCGGCGTACTGAGGCTTTATTGCTCGATAAAGCTAACAAAGGTGCAGAACATAGCGAACGGAAGAGACGTAGAAATCCGAAATATCAAGGCGCTCCTCGCCATTATTCATGAAAAATAGATAATCATGCACAACAGTATGTCAATGCGTAAAACTCGCGTTTGCATCATCGGGATAATCGCCCGTCCGTACTTGTAATTATACGTAATAAAATTTATATCGCGCCGACGACTTTTACGACCATGAAATCTCGCGTACGGGGTACCCGCAGCGCGAGCGATTGTCGATCCTGCTGGGAAAAACAATGCAGAGAGAACGCAAACGGCGATGACGACGAGGATGAGGATGAGGATGAGGATGCGCGGGAGGACGCCGCTGCTTTTCAACGAGGAACTCGTACGTAAGCCAGGAATTTCGCAAGAATCCTGCTGGACCGCGCGCACGAGGTCGTCGCCGTTGTCGGCTAAAGGCAACGCTTGCGTAACACCATCGGCGAACACGATGGCACGGATCCTAAATGCCACTACGACTGTCGGCGGACGGACAGATCCGTACAACCACTTGCTTGCATTAGACGCCACATGGCAATTCTGATCTATTGCGAATCTGTTAGAGAGGGAGTAAGGGTACTTCGCCGGAGGAATTGATCTATGGCGCTTGGTACTGGCATTCGCCATAAATTTACGATAAAGCACGATGAGGGAGGTGCGAAGCTACATGGAATACGTTAATTGGCACTTTCGTAGGATTTCCTCCGACTAGCCATTAATATCGGGTATTTCGGCTATTAAAATTCATAGATAAATTTCTCTATTTCCATCTGGAAGCCATAAATGTTACCAGAAATTGATCTAGCCGCGATGGTATCCGTATCGTAAATTTGTAGCAAATTTACGGTAAACTATAAGAGTACGATGAAGCGATAAGTATGCAAATTCACGGCGAACTTACAGCGATAGAACGAATCGAAGGAAAATGTTGGATTATAATTTTTTTTCATTTCCTTCTTTTTCCCTATTTTTAGCTGTTAAACATCATGGCCGAGCTTTGCTCAAAATTTTATAAAATTCGTAATTCTACAAAAACTTAAAGTCAAACCCAAGTTTCGAGCACAGATTTATCTTTCGATCGAATTCATCCCCGACTCATATTTCTCGTGGAAAAACTGCGTTCAGATTTACCGTGCAAGCCCTCATTAAAATCTATTGACATCCGGGATCCCGTGGCCGCTTGCATTTATTATAATTACCATCGGACACGGATTGAAGCGGCATTAATGTTGCAAATGTTGCGTCGCGAAGCGTCTTCGTTATTACGCACGTGGTCTGACCAGTTTTATCGCAAACTACTGAGCGCGAGCCGCGCTTAGTTGCGCGTTACGTTATCCTTCGGGCATATATCCTTTCGCGCACGTACGGTATACACGAGCGATTGATTTACCTGAGCTCACGTAAGCGAATAAACCACCGTCACCGTGCTAAAGACGCGGGGTCGAACCACCTGGTGCATCCCGCGTGTGTACGTGCACACGGACGCGCGCGGCTACGTCTACGGCATCCTCGTAATTCACGCGGAGTTTCCTCGCGCCACGCGCATGACGTGTTGCCAGATAAGATGATTGTACCAGCAGGATGTGACCTCCCGCGCGAGGCTCGGACTCGGAGGGTGCTTGCAAAGGTGGCGGATGAATAGTAGCCGGAGCCGCAAAGGTGAGCCGCTCGATGAAAGATCGTCTCGCCTTATCTAAATTATGTTGTTACGGGCTCACGTGTTCGAGATTCCGTGTAATTATTATCATTCTCCTATCAGACCGCGGGAAAGGGGAAACTGCGTTTCGTACATTTCTATTTCAGATACTTATTCGACAGGACTGATTCAATCGACGGAAGAACGGAGCAGCGTAATCAACAAATTGAAGGAAGAAAAAAAAAGAAGAAATGCCGAGACAAGATAATTGCGCTCGCATAATTCTTCCGCCGTTCCGGCGATCCGGAAAACTCACGCTGTGCCACTTAACGCGGCGATTTGCATGCAAATCGCGAGGCAAACAATTATTATCTCGCTTATCCTCGGGAAAACATCGATGCCGAATGTACGAGCGTTGAGATTAAGCGCGGATACGCTCCTCCCTTTTGCCTTGCCTCTTGTCCGAATATGTTGCTTCCATCGTATAGATCTTAGGCATACACAAGTAGCTGAGATGAAGAAGACGCAGGTGCCAGAGCACCTGAATTCAATCGCGAGCTAAATTTACTGTCAACGATAAATAAATTAAGGTCAAGGATGCAGCGAAGCTGCCAGGAATACTTTCTCGTTCTTGATTAACCGTGATTTACTGACCATGCTCCGGTGCTCGTGAAGTCATCCCAAGCCGGTTTGGTCAGACTGCACGAAGATTTCTCGAAGGACGACTCTTTCCGCTCGGGAGATCGCTCGGGCTGCCGATCGAGATCCTGCGTAAAGAGAGGATCGATCCTTCCAATCCGAACCAGTTGTCGGCAATTAGTTTGCGTGTCGCAACTATTTGCCGAGAGGCAACTCTTCGCGAGAGAAGATAAGGCGACAACGACACGACACGCTCGATCATTCATGAGTAATATCCGCGAAGCGCGCGCGAACCTTACATTTGCGCAGAAGGTCACGCGAGGAGGAGAGACATTAAAGGAGGCGTCGGAAAATTATCAATGCCCATTTGCTGCCTTTTCAATTCCTCCGAAGAAACGCGCGACTCTCGTTTATTATCGCCGACAATAAACGCCGAGACTCGTGAACTTTTCCTCAAAGAGACTGGCGAGCAGATGAATCATTTCCCACGTGAGGTCGCGGCAAAGGATTTGCCGACTTTTGATCAATATTGATAACGCGGCCGATTTCCCTCGAGAACGAGAGCGATATTGCGCGCAGCGCAAATTACCTCGTAACTTCGCCCGACATTTCGTTGCGAGACGATATTGACCGATAGCTCGCAAGACTCTTGCCGTTTCTCACGTGGGTCGCAGAACCGGCGCCGACCTTTGCAGCCGGTTGCGCGATCGAGAGAGGATCGGGCTCCCGTCGTGCGTCCGACAAAAAGCGACCTCACGACGTTACGGCTCGAGCATTCACAATTAAATCGTTCGCTCCTCCTCGAATTTCCAAGCCCAAAATTTGAGGCGAGACTTGAACATCGACGCAAACTCCCGTCGACTGCAGAAAAGCATCAAACTCGGGAAAATGACAAAATTGGAATAATGCAGGGGAGTGGAAAATACAGAATCCACGCGCTTCCGGCGTTGAATGGCTCTCCCCGGATTTTCGCGATTGGGCAGAATAGTGAAAGCGCGATGAACCATGAGTAATATCGTGGGCGCGCGAGGACCACATCGCGACATCACGTACTCGCGCACCTGCCGAGCAACATATTGCCAGCGGATGATCGCAGCGAGCGGAGCTCGCGGGTCGAGCGGAGGAGGGAAGAAAGAGGCGGCCACAACTCGTTGACATTTACTCGCTTTCGCGACATTTTTGCGGCGGCGATCTATGCAAACGCCGCGCCGCGCCGGGCCGCATGTTGCAAACTGCAACTTGCGTCCTTGGAAGAGCTTGCACAAGTTTTCGTCCTCCGGCGGTCTCTTCCTGGCCTACAAACCGCCTCGCTGGACCTGAAAACTCACATTTCTGAAACTGAAGGGGCTGAAGATTAATTAGGTAGCACCAATTCCAGGGACTTTTGCCGTGCAAGAGACGACACGCGTGTCCGAATATCGTAAATCACCCGATTCTGCCCTCGGCGACGTTATTGAACGTATCGACCTTGCATCGGCACGCGATCACGCGCTGAAAGCGCACCGTCCACGCGACTACGGAATCGAAAAAGCCGACGATCCATTAGAGTTAAATGGCTCTTCGCGTATTTATGAGCTTTATCGAATCGCCGTGGGCGATGGGTCCAGTCGGCTGTTAAACGCGAATCTCTTTAACTCCCGCTTCACTCCCGAATCGGGCATCTATAAAAGACCGCCCAAGAGCGCGGTCGTTCAATCAAAATTTGTCTCATAATTATGATTGGTTTGGAAAAAAAATTACATTTTCTAAAACTAGAAGCTGAAGACTGAAACTGATTAATTAGCAGCCAAGCACCAATTGCGCTCTACCGAAAATTCTCAGGTGCATTTGTGACCTTACGAACTTTTGCACATCCGACGTTCTTGATCACGGTAAATCTTTTTCAGGCTTTTCCATATACTCATGCACGAAAGACAAGTACTGGTGAAAGTTTTAGTCTGGGTAACGAGCTTCCTCGCTGAAAGTCTCTATGAGCTTCCAAACTGAAGTCAGCGTCCGCCCGTTGCATAAGTAGTCTTCGAAGTCATCGCGGTGTCGTAGACATTTCAACGGACAGGTTTGCCTGGAATTTAACGTCGCGCGTCCTTACGTGGAATTTAAGGTTGTAACCTCAGGCACGTAATGCTTTGCAGAAAGGTTCTTCTCGTTGCGTGCGACGTGATTTGCAGGTGTACACGCCATCATTAATCACCGCCCATCCGTAAATCATTTTACTAACTGCCACGGGGGAGGGAGGGTAGGTAAAGCGCAGAATTTTCGTTGCAGAAAAGCGACGCGGTTGACATTTCGATGATCATTCGCGTTTTCGTTCTCTCTTCAAGTGCCTCTTAATTGAGCTTCATTAACGAAGTTAACAAAAATCGCCGCAGCTTTAATCTCCGCAAACGACGCACGGTGCGCACTCGCTAATGATGATTTCCTGCAAACAGCGATTGAGTAATTTCTGAATGCGAATTCTGGAGTTGATTTCCAGCCCTAGAGGTCCGTAGATATTGTAATAAAAGAAAGGATTCTCCTTAACGACGTTTGCCGTAGATCTTGAAGAAAGATCCAAGGATTGGATCATGTCGTCTGATTAATCAGCCTCTCACGACGCTAATGAACCTTGACTTCTTTCAGATGATTAACTAATACTGAAATCTAAAGTCTCGCAGCAATTATTGTTACGATCCACCATGACGTAAGCAGATTCGCGTAAAATTCGCTATTAAAGTAAAATAAAGCGACTCGTTCTGCTCACGCTCATCAGCTATTCTACGTAATTGAAAGACATTATTGCTCGTTAAATTGGCAGTTTTTATTTACACTGAAAATCACTTGAGTATTAACATATTTATGATACGCTGACGCGTAAATGCGACATGCATCGACGACGAGATTTTCAATGGCATAACGCGCTCCGCGAAGGATACACTCAAATCCGAAACTTCAATGAATTGATGAAGGAAAAAACGAAATTAAGTGTCTCTGAAGTTGAATCTTTCGTTGTGTGTGCGTCGATTCGAGCACGATTTGTGCAATTTGACGGCTCCTAGAAAAAGAAAGAAAAAGGGGGAGAGAGAAAGAGAGATGGAGAATCGTCGTGATCTTTTGCATAATCGATGTATAATCATCGAAGTCTGCGTTTACGATCGCGAATCGTGACGAGCACTGACTTTCTCACGTACAAAAAGCATCAAGACGAAAAGATGGGCGCCGTTTCAACATTAGAACGGCGGCCTGTCCGGCACGGACGTTTTACCTCAAAGCTACATGTAATCTGCGTAACTTCGAAACACAGCATTGCTCGCCCAAAGAGAGAGAGACGTTAAGCAGACGTAATTACCGACGTATATACATGATTCATTGATGTCTTCGTTATTTTCTTGAGCTCTTGACTGTCCCGCTTTAATGAAATTATTATCTTTTAATGCGCTGCTACCTCCATGTTAGGAAATGCGTCCGCAACCGCACCGCACATTTTGTACATTGATAAATATTCTTCAGCGATGATGACATCAATATTCCGAAACACATGCAAGGGAGAACATGCAAGAGATATTCGGTGGGTGCAAAGATGAAATTCAGAGAAATAAAAAAATGCAGGCAGACGGAAGAAGAGAGGAAGAGAACGGAATGCCGTGAACGAAGAGGAAATAAAATAGGTACACGCGGTAGCCGGAGGCGACCCCAACAACTGCCTCGTCGTCGCATCTTCTGAAATGGCAAGGTCACCGGTAGTTACGTCACTTACTTTCCTCCGGCGCACATATAACTTCGAGAAAATCAAATGTCACAATGACCAAGGCCGTTTCAACCGCGCTTAATGTACTGTCGTCTCTGGCCACGATGAGCCTGTGACGTGGGAATCCGCCGACAGGACAGTTTCGGCTTTCATTTTCGGCCAGGTCGGCGAGAACGCACGGAGAACGATGCATTCTGACATGTCGTCTGCACAACTGCGGCCTCGTTCCGTATTGCCTGAAAAAGAAGAGAACGAGAGTTAAGTCTGGAAGATAAAGTCATTAGAATTAGTCTCAAACAGAACTCGGACAAAAGATTCAAAGAAACTCAGAATAGAATTGTTCGAACAGTTCATAAAATGTATATAATTGAGTTTCAAGTTTCACACGATTCGACAGAACTAAAAGTATTCAAGTTGGTCAATCAGTTCGTTTACTCGTTGATTGCGAAACGGAAATTTGCAAGAGATTTTATTTTCGTGAGAAACATTGCTTGTATGTAATAAAAAATGTGTATCTTAAAGGAGATATTTCATATTTTAATTCAATATCATTAAACGATATTAATTACAAAAATGCATAATTCTTTTCAAGCAGCTAAATTGGCTTGACTTTAACTATATCCTATAAATAAGTAATTGCATTGCATTAACTTTGCCTTATCATTAACTTCAAATTGAATTATTGAAGTACATGCAGGCTTGAGCAACTTAAAAGATTTGTATAATCTAAAAACTCGAGTTTGAAACTCAAAATAATAGACAAACAAAAGTCTAACAGATTAAGAGCCTGAAAATTATCGACTTTCTATTATTGAAATTAATAGCTTCGAGAATCTATTATTAAAGCTAATAGCATCAGGATGAGGGGGCTTATTATTGAAATCGAAGCTTCAATCAGAGTACCTGTTATTAAAAGAACAAGTCAAATATCTGCTATTAAAAAATATCAAGCAGCTACCGTTGCTTTTAAAGCTGTTTTATCAGCTTTTTAGACTCAACAAGATTTAAGTGGAACAAGGAGGCTCGTGTAAAATCAATAGACTTTGGTGCGCAATGGAGTAAGATGGATGAAGAGATTAGATGTGTACACTGCACGGTGATTGAAGTCGCCGCATTGTAATATGAGAACGCGAACAATTGCCTTTGTGAGGATGAGTCGCCCTTGACAATGATTCATGGACTCGTTCCCCGCAGAAAATGTTTCAGAGCGTTGCATCTCGCGGTGCACCTGAATGAATTGCAGTGGGCGAGTTAACGCACACGAACGCGAGTGAATCGCATTCGTTTCGAAATGTTCCGATGCGTTGCGTAATATAATGCTTAAGCACACTAATACGAAGTATTCGAGCGGCGTGCGTGTGTTTATCACGTCGATAGTTAATTTAAAGGATAATTATGCGCGGCACCGCTGCAGATAAGACGCACGCATTAAGCCACGTGCAACAATAAAGAGACAAATCGCGTGAAGCGCGAATCGATGATGATTCTTACTTCAGCGTGCGTGGTGATTCCTCGCGTCGCATAAATATCGCGAATGTTAGGAAACGAGCTGAACGCTGTTAAATTCCGTCACGCCTTCGCCTTCGCATTCGCATTCACCGGATAAGCGCATTCGGCGGACATGACATTTTTACCCGCGCGCGAAAAAACCGCTGTTGGCTTACGCAATAATCTCATTATATCGAATTGCATTTATTTAATCGACTTATTTATCTGTGACGAAAGTTGTTATGTGCTATCAGGATTCTCGGTAATGATTACGCGTGAATGATGTTTGTTGTGAAGGAAACCTGTCTGCCATCCCTTCCTTATCGTTATCATCATTAGATTCTCCACGCTCGAAACTTTAGATAGTCATTGATTTTATTGCTGTCAAATTTACATTCCTGCTTTAGCATTATACTTTTTTTATGCATTATACTTTGGCATTATAATTTCCGCACTTGTTAATATAAGTATATGGTACAGCAATATCGAAAGATTGCAAAATGGAAATTTGCAAAAGATTTTGTTTTTGTGAAAAACATTGCTTGTACGTAATAAAACAATGTGCATCTTAGATATTTCATATTTTCATTCAATATTATTAAACAATATTATTCTTTTAAGCAGCTAAATTTGCTTTAATTATATAGTATATACAGATAACATGTTCTGTTCCGGGATTAATTAATTGCTTTTTTGGGCGCGATTGGAATGAAAAATTTAAATCAGAACTTTAACTGTATCTTAAGCCCGTTTTAGACCGTGCAATGTCTTGCGCAATTTACGAAACACATGCAATTTGCTTGCAATTTACGTATGATATTCTGCAATATTTCTTGCTTTAAAAATTGCGTCAAATCTTGCGCAATATATTGCACAGTCTAAAAGTCGGGCTTTATAAATAAGTCAATTATTGATTTCTCATCTTAAAACTAAATTTTTCTTAAGACGTGTGCTTCAATTAGCAAGTAGTTGCGATTCACACCAGCGGCGATGCAGAAGGCAGCCGATGAGCAGAGTACCTAATGGTGGTAGCTGCATCATTGGTCGCGCCGCGGATGCATCCTGGCCGGGATGCGACCGCGGGAGACTCATCCGCGAATCTATCGGGGGCTGCTGTACGCTACAGGTGGGGGGATGTGCATCGGCGTTGCGATTTTCCGCCTATATAAAGGCAGATGCACCGAAGATCCTTGGTATATCACGTATCGGTCGTCGTTTAAGGACAAAGGGCCGGCCTCTGGGATCGATCCTCGCAGTTTCGATCACGAAAGAACCTGGCGCGATGAAGACGGTGGGTCTCTTCCCGAAAGAAAACAAAAAGAGAGAGATAAAGAAAGAGATTGAGACTAGTCGAGACACGCGAGTCTCGCGTGGACCGCTCCTTTATTCGCGGGACCAAAACGAGGGTTTACGCCGCGGCGGTTTCGGGCCGGGTCCAGAGAGACCGCAGCCTCCGAATTTTTGCGCAACAGTGAAAGTGAAGAGGATTTGTGACATTTGTGCGCGCGCGAGCGCGTGAGATTACGCATACTATTCGCGCGTGGTACACGAGGGAATGTCTACAAGGTGTCAATTATAATTTTGAACAGTAAAATCTGCGACTGAAACTCGAATATTTATAATAAATTCGTATCGCTTCAATTTTCCAGTTTTCCACGTTTTTCCGGAGGAGCGATTTTACACGCATATAATATTTTTAATAAAATGTTTTAAAACAATCTGGACTATTTAATGAAAATTCCAAAAAATAAATTTCAATTAAAATATTATTGCATTGCGGAAACTCAGTTTGTGAAATTCTTTTTCATTCTGTTTCTTCATCAATAATTCGATAATTCAGAGTGTTTTAACATGTTAATTGATAAACGATAATCTTCAAATCAAGCAAAGTTGAATTCAAGATCCAGGACACCTTGTATACCGTCCTAAAGAATCCGCCCATTGCTTCGTTCGCCGTGGGATCGATTACGATATCTCGGCTCAGTTTCGTGATGCAACAATCTAACGCTGGCCACCGAAAGGTCAGATTCCGAGAAATGACCGAATTTTTTCGACAAGACTACTCTGCGTATCGATATTATATAATTGTGATCCAATATTTACAGCGCATCGAATTATTCAAATACGAAGCATTGACGTGCATGAAGAAAGATAATCTTGTTCTTCCCTTAAAGAAAAATAATTTTCTTAATTAAAATAAATCTTAATTAAAAATAATTCTTAATTTTGTTCTTTCTTGTAGATCCTTGTCATCTTGGCGCTTGTAGCCGGCGTTCTCACGGCGCCGCAGGGCAATCTAAACGATATCACGATTGTGAAACAGGAAGAGGTAAACAACATAGGGGTGGGTGGATATCATTTCAGCTATGAGCAGAGTGACGGTCAAAAGAGGGAGGAAACGGCTGAGCTGAAAAATGAGGGCACCGATGACGAAGCACTTAGCGTTGTTGGTAGTTTCAGCTTCATCGCGCCGGACGGACACACGTATAGGTGTGCAATTTTTTTATTTTATCGTATAACGCAATCTGAAAATATAGACATATGTTTTATCATTCGAAAAGACATACCTTCTTCTTTCTTTAGATGAATCATTCGGTATATAGGGACCAAGTTTCTGTTTATGTCATCCAGTCATTGGCTTGTATCATCTTGGTCTCTTAGAAGTCAGTAGAAAAATTAAAAACATTTATAATTTCTTTTTAAATTAAGCTCAAAATAATTAGTTGTATTCCGCCAGAGTACTTAAATAATGAAAATTCCTTTAACCGATCAATCTGACAAATTTTATTAATTACTAAATATAAATTTTATTAATTACTAAATACAATATGTATTTAGTAATTAATTTTTAAATTAACTATTATATTAAATCGCATCGCGTTAAAGCATAAAAATTTATAAAAATGTAGATTTATGTGTGTGTGTGTGTATATATATATGTATATTCTTTAAATATCTGTGTCGCTCGAGGATGTTACAGGACGTTCTTTCACGAAGTGGAAGTAATTCATCCCCTCTAATTACAGGGTTGATTATACCGCGGACGAGACCGGATTCCATCCTACTATCAACCTCGTCGCGAAGTAAATGGGCACGGGGGCTGATTACCTAGGACTCTCCGATCATCAATATACATTCGTGTAATTACAAGCGCAATTAGGACACTTCACACACGCTGCAAGGCACGTGATTTACCTCGCAAGGGATCGTTTCACCGAACGTAGGCTCAAGAACGACCGATCTTTCGCGCGATCGATCCTTTTTGGCTGACTCACTCCGGCGAATTCGGTGGAAATGATCACGACCGTTTCATCAAGAGAATCGCATCGCGGAGAATGCATGCGTCGATGATTGCAGAGTTGGTATCGATCGTGCGATTAAGTTGAATAATGTTAATGCATCAGCACGCCGCGCTCCTCGCAATCGCCTTCTCCGTCATCGAGCGCGATTTATGGCACGCATCAATGAACAAATACGCTATCGAGAAGCGATATTACTTCGCGCCTGTATTCCTTCTTATTCGCGTAAACAGCATTCGCATACATTGCGTAATACGTGTAATAACGCGCCGTCGTATGTGTACATCTCTCCGCGTGCATTCGCACGGCATCGCGAGAGTGAAACGCGTGCCTGCGCGCAACACGCCGGCAATACGCCTATTATTCAGTTTCACGAAGCTGCCAGCCAAGCACTTTGAACACGAGAGAGAGGTTCTCTTCTTTCCTTTTTTTTTCTTTCATTTGCGATTCTACCCCAGCGAGGCGACGGTGCAGTACTCATTGAAGCGCCGCGGCACCTGCGTCTGGCAGGCGCAATCTTTTTTTTTATACACGCATCCATATGTATATCTAACAGAATGCAACTTGTGCAAATAAACTTGTATACATCTTATGTATTTCTTTGTTTATCAGTTAGCTACACGATTCAGTAATATTAATCCCAGCTTCCCACACAGGGGTGCCCGAAACCCCAAGTAAAATAAAATAATTCACGATTTTTTTGAATGTAAAGTTTTTCACAAGTGAATATTTTACAAACTACTTTCTTTTTCAAATTTTCCTAGGCATATTTCTTGATGCGTGTGGCGCATCGATGGAAAATAAGCGACTTAAAATTAAAGTTGAATTTTTCTTATATTTTTAATTAAATGTTTGACGTGGGGTAGCCTGTACCCCAGTGTGGGAAGCTAGGGTCAAGCACCTTATTCTAAATATTTGACTGCAGCGAGCAAAATTGTTGATTCTTCCGTATCGCTACAATTGCTCACCTACATTCACTGTATAACAATCAATGAATTCTTTTAGCTTCAAAAATATACGTTACAAAGCTTCTGAAATATAATTATGTCCATGGCAATTACAAGAATGGAATTTTTGGAAAGTGCTCTGGGAAACGTTTAGGGATAGAAGACGCTTTTCGTGTTGTAAAAGCAGCCATTTAATTCGGTACAAAAGGTTCTGTCACATAAGAACCTACGCTGCAAAACTATGGATTAGCGCGAGTACAATAACGCGATTATCAAGATCAGGTTAATATATAATTAGTTATACATTAATGTGTACGTAACTTTACACATATAAATATCTCAATATACTCATGTTAAAAATTGATTTCTTATAATTTTTCTATTTACAATCTCTTTAATATCTTTATTTATGTATCTAAATAATGTCTAATATTATAAAATATACGTATAATTACTCGGTGTGTGAATCTGCGTAAACAAACGCTCGGAAAGCTTTCAGCGCGATCAAACGCGCCTCGAAGAAAACGTAATACCATTAAACCGATCATTTGCAATTGCAAATAATCGTATCAACTACCGTTTAATCATCCTCACTATTACATTGTAATAATACAATTATAGTACTAACAAAATTATACCAAGTCTTCCTTCAGTATAATAAACGCTATTAATCACTTTTATTCCAGATTAAACAATCCATAAACAATTAATCAAATCATATCAAATGAAACACATGAATTGTTAAGATAAATTCATCATTACGTGCAACTCATGTGAAATTGAAATCGCGAATTGAAAATTCGAGTTTTGTTTGAACACGCGAAATTCCACACTTTCCATACTTTCTCACACGTGGGTAAACAGGTGAGATTATTTTTCTACTGACACTTAGACGAGAGTAGTGTGCCGACATGATCTTTTAGCGAGTTAGACTTCTATTTTCAATGTTACGTGTTAAATGAAACATTTTAGCCTGCGTTACGTCAGACGACATACGGACGACGCGATGCGTGTTTCCTGCGTTGTGTCAACCAG
Organism: Ooceraea biroi; assembly: GCF_003672135.1. NCBI lineage: Eukaryota > Metazoa > Arthropoda > Insecta > Hymenoptera > Formicidae > Ooceraea > Ooceraea biroi. Next base: position 10,779,565 of record NC_039506.1, read on the forward strand.
AACGTAGCTTAATACGTTACCCGAGATTAACGAGCTCAACTTTCTAAGCCGGATCCCTGAACGGTCCCCACGCTCTAATCAAGCTCAAAGTTTTATTGAATTTCGACATCCACTGCAGTCCTTCCTCCCTCGTGTCGGCTAACAAGAAGTGCCTGCAGGGATACAGCATTTTTTCAGATACTTTAGGTATTTATTATGTATTAGGTATTCAGATATTTTACGTAGATATTTTATGCTCTACATCAGGGACACTCAACTAGATTTTTGGCGGGCCAAATGTAAAATTTGTGATTACCGCGGGCCGCAGTAGCTAGATTTTTTTCTCTTTAATATTTTACATTGTATTAATAAATAAATAAAATATTTATTCTAAGTTTAATTTATAAAATTTAATTTATATATATTGTTTTTGTTTTTATTTATTTTTTCTGCGGGTCAAGCTTGGACGTCGCGGGCCGCCAGTTGCGTATCCCTGCTCTACATAATGCAGCAACAGAGAAGCGACGATACGTACTCTATTGTCGTTTGAATTCCATTCGTCTTCACGATGAGCCCATCAGCGTCCCCTGGCTGTGCAGCTCTCGTTGTCTCGAGCAGAAATGTGAATGGTCGAGCACATTTCTCCCGATTTACGAATTGTACGTTCTTCGTAAATACACCTGCGCACATAAATACACAGCGTATTTTATTACTTGCAAAAGTAGCTACGTTCGAGACTGTCGAGACTGAAAGTGATCGAACGCGCGACAATTATTGGCAAGGAAAGACGATTCGGACGATATTACCTTCCAAGTCGAGATGTCCCACTGGGTTCTTCTCGTGTTCGTCCTCAGGGTGCACCCAGTAATACAGTTTGGCGTCTCTGAGCACGCACCATCTGCGATGCCAGAAGCCCAACTTCGAGATGTCCTCGAAGATGGTCAGAAATCCACGATGCTCCACCGATACCGCGAGCTTCTGAGACATGCGCATTCGCAGGTGTCCTTCCAACGGCGTATACGGTGAGATCTAAGTGAAAAGTGTACGTGCAGTAGATAACCATACGTACGATCTGACGTACTCAAGCTAGCCCGTCTATCTGTATTTGCCAAAGATCTACGTTTTACGATCAGTTGTTTTCTTGCGAAGCAGATGAACCAATCAATCATGCAAACGAAAGATACGCTTCTTAAATATTATAAAGAAATTTAATTGTTGAATATAGAATAGTTAAGATTGATAGAATAAGATAACGTTGATGCTCAACATTAGATTTACGGAATTGCCGTCGATATAACGAATTGAGAATTTTTGCTTCGGAAATCAAAAGTATTTTATATTATCTTTTTACGAGAAATCGAAAACCGAATTTTAAAGTATCCGTTAATATAAAATAGAAATACAAGCAATGTCCGTAAATCTAGCGTTAATCTAGTGTCAAGTTGAGAATTGAAAATTGCTGCCATACTGAAAACTTCCATGTGCGTACCCCACGTAGCGTGAATTGCTCGCGATTAATGTCGTTGAGAGTAATCGCAGTGGAGCCGCACAGTTGAAAGGCAGGCGACCTGATGACGTTCGGTCCGGCTGGGCTCTGTATCTCGGGCATCACGAACTGGTTCTTCTTTTTCGGCGTCTTATTCACCGCCTGTAAATGAAAATTAAACATCCAATCCTCCTTATATTTCTCCCGTATGTCGTATCAAGTTAAAGGGACAAGGAAATATCTTACTTTTGCACCGTTGTGATTGATGTGATATTTCTTTTCGTGAGGCAGATACTTCGGTTGTGTTTCGAGACAGTATACTTCAACGTCGATCTTGAAATCGCTGTGTAGATCGTCGAGTTTCAGCGTCGAGGTAAAGCGGATGCACGAGTCGCCGGGTTCGGCGGTGGCCGCTTGCGTGGCAACTACCTCGCCCAAGTAGTACATCAAGCAGACAGAGTGAAGATAGGTGTCTGCAACAATTATTTATATTACATATATTTATTATTTCATACTATATAAAGATAACATAATTTATCTTATCACTTTACACTTACTGATGCCCATGTTCCGGAAATATTCTTGCTTGAGTGGCAACGTGATAGCCGAAATGGTTAAAGACCCGCTTCCCTGCACCTCCGATGAGCCCGCCTTCACGGGTCGCAACGTGCCTTCCCGCTTCAGCCTCTGCACTTCATTCAACGCAGCTTGGCGTTTATGAGCTACAAGCAAAAAAAACAACAAAATGGTGTCTCCACGTTTTGCAATATTTAACAGTTCTGCATATTAAAGCAGAGCCTACTAAAGTTGATTAACATTCGATGTAACAAAACTCGGATATAAAAATGGAAACTTACTGGCGACAAGCAGAGCCCACTCTCCACCGACGTGTTCGCTAGAGCCGTTGAACTCGACGGTGGAATGACACAAATTCAGTGCTTTGCTGGCTCCCTCAATCTTCTTTTGTTGCGTACAAACTTCGTCCAGCAATAGTCTTACCTTCGATTCAACAAGTATCGTCTCGTTTTCGCGAGTTGGCTTCTGTTCGCTGAAAGAAGGATCCGCTCCCGTCGCGGGTCGTGCGGTTGAACGCGCCTTCAACTGGACATTACGTAACAACGTTGTACATTTTTTTTCATCATGAATGTCAAATTTTATCGAGCAACTTACCTCAGATTGCTGACGCCTGTACGAGCTAACTGTTCGCAGCAGAGGAACGTGGCGGCCGCTGCTCTCCACGTAAGGGATCCTCTCGGTTTTCTTCGAAGGAGAGGTCATTTTTAAAGGCGACCTTGAAACGAGAGTAAAAATTATGCCATTGGAGAAGGAACAAATTTTCTGAACAGGATTTTTAAAATTAATTTTAATTAATAAGTAAAAATTAGGCCGTTGGGAAAAGAACAAATTTTTGTGAAATAGATTTTTTTTAATTTAACAATAAATATGTAAATTAATTGTACTTGAAGTTGTACGCCGCCATTGGACTTTTGCCGCTCTTGTTCACTTTCGGTGGAGTCGGGCCTTCCTCCCTCACGTCAGTCTCTTCCTGCATCTCGAGACAGTCGTCCAAGAACTGATCCATCTCGTCAAGTACCGAGATGTCCGTCGTCGTGGAGCTGTCTGGATCTGGCTCTATGGACCTCTGTGTAATCACGTAACAACGAAGGATATGAATTTAATCTATTTATTACAATATCAATTTTTTAATAATAAAAGTTTTTAATATTTAAAAAATTTTTAATACCTTCTTGTTGAACAGCGAGCGTTCATTTAACTCGTGCATGATAACGCGTCCCAGACTTGTGCGTCCAATACATACATTCTGAATATTCTCCCATTCACTTTCAGTTTCGTCATCGGTTTCGTCCTAAAGCGGATTAAGAATATAATATGAAAAAAAGATATAAATTATTCTTTACACGCACGTACACGCTTGGCCATTTAAGGGATTTATTTTACCTGAACGTAGTATTCGGCCTCGGTGCCCGTTTCAGTATCACTTCTCTCGTCTAGAGTCGCCGTCACAGCTTCGGTACTGCCCACGGTGTATTCGGTATCACTTTCGCTCTCTGTGACTTCGATCTCGGATAGATTGGGATAGAGAGATCCTGGTTTCGGAGCACACACGCGAATACGCTTGATGTCGGACGTCTTCGAGCGCGGAAGCTTGGGTGGACTTCCAACAACTGCATATAACGTATATATTTTTTATTATTTATTACTGATTATTTATTACAATAGGAGAAACGTGCAGAAAATTACTTTTTTCCGTACCTTGTCTCTTCGTTGAAGTTTTCGCGTGATAAGATATGATTTCAGGTTGTGGTAGCGGCGGAGGTGGCGGCGGTGGAGCAACATTATCCTATAAATCCATTTAATAAATACAATATCTAGTAATCATCATGCGCAATGACAATGCGCTTGCCGCACGTTATACAATTATTTATTCTTACCGGAGCGGGTGTCGGCTTCACCGGACAGACGAGCGAGCTTTTCGGTGAGGCCGATTTGCCACCCCCTTCGCTACTCTCGCTCGTTCGGACGCAGGATCCAGCGGCAGCGCGGGCGATATCCTTATTGACGTTGAAGCGTGCGCGCAACATGTCCAATTCGCGCTGTCTCTCGGCACCAGTGGCTTGCAAAATGTGATTCTCCATTTCCTCGACTTTGTTTCGGTTGTTGCCTTGCTCGAATATTGCACGTTGCTCGACAACCGTCTTGCTCGCAGCTTCGACGTTTCGATTGTTCAGCGGAGATGAGTCTGAAAATTGTAGAAATTATCGTCGAATGTTCGATTCGTCAACGAACAGGCGGAATAAAATATTTAAGAACATGAAATTATATAAATAAATTATTAAAAATATTCCTGCAATTAAACGCCACGCGTACCTGGGTGCGCGTTGTCCTTCTCCTGCAACTTTTTCGGTGGTATCGACATCGTGAGCGGGGCCTTCGGTATCAAGGGTGCTTGCCCCTTGTTTCGTTCGAAGAACGCCATTCTCTCGGCGAGCGACGTCTGAGCGGGATCCTTCACCTTCGTGTCCGCGTTCTTCGCCTCGAACATCGACGCCTTGCTCAACACTGAACCTGAAGGTTGGACCAAAGTCTTTGGCGAACCGTTAAACCCAGTTCTCGATGGTAATCGAGAGCTGCTAGTGGTATTCGCGCTTTTGGTAACTCTCTCAGGAGTGCTGGAACATTTACTGTCACTACTTTTCGAGGAGCTGGTCGGACTCCCGGACGCGTTATCTCCGATTTTTTTGCCTTTCGGTGACTCGACGGATTTGCTAGGCGACACTTGCCTCTTTCCTTCCGCCTGCCTTGTGAACTTGTTAGGCGACAAACGACTTGCAGCCGCGTTTGATTCCTGAGAACAATGCTTATAGTCATACACAAGGCGAGAATTGCTTTTCGTGCGGCTGAAGCCTTGGGCCTCCTGTAAATATCGTTTTTAGCTATCCAGACGTGCTTTCTCAATCGCCACTTTTTTCAAGAAGAGAGAGAAAGCGATACAGAAGTACAGAATTATATGAATTTACATATAGGTATATGCACAATATGTTTAAATATTTAAATAATGAAAATATATGAATTAATGAAAAAGATGTTTTTTAATCTTTAAGAATGAAAATGTCTTACCAGGCTGTCCAACACGTTCTTATCCCACTTTAAATGTCTAGCTGGACTTGGATCTTTCTGCTTTTTCTGATTATCAATCCATCTGCTATCCCGACTCGTGCTCGGCTGTGGCTCCGACGCAGCTTTAACTTGTTCATTAAATTTTGCTTGTATCCTTTCTGCTTTGCTCTCTGGCGATTTGGCCTACAGAATAATTGTTACAATCAGATATCGTTTGATTATCCTACATATTTGTATACAGGGTGGGGCAATAACTATTACCACCTTAAATATCTTCTAATTTATAAGGTCTAGAGGAAAATTTATGTAATCAAAATTATACGGTACGAAGGGGGCTAACATATGGCGATAATAATTTTTGTCCTGGTGGAGGCGCTTCAAAGATATCAAGGTCAACTTCATTTTTTTTAATAGGTTCGGTATGTTTTTTTCCATAATTTTATAGAGGAGCTTAAAACAAGTACAGAACTCATGACACAAAATTATTGAACAAGATTAAATGTAAATGAAAACGATAAAAAATACATTTTTATATTAAATGAAATTTACGTTTAAAAGATGTACGAAATGACGCTTTATCAATAATATGTTTTGTCGGAATGTTTTGATTTTGACATTCCTCATAAATGAGGATCAACTTGTTCTTCAAACGGATACATCGATGAAAATAAATAGGATTTTAAATGTTCAACGCGAAGGCTGAGTGCGATTAGGATATCGTTCAGCGTATAAATTTTGCACTCTCACTGAATTTTTTGACATTCTCCATAAATGAGATCATTCTCCATCATGTCGACTTGTTCTTCAAATGAATACATCTTGCACGATTGACTTATCTATCGATACTACTTTTTATGTTTATCTTATCCTGTGAACTTATTAAGATGGCCTTCAAAGGGTCTTTGTTTTCATTGAAATAAGTTTACGTTACTATTTATTTTCATCGATGTATCCGTTTGAAGAACAAGTTGATCCTCATTTATGAGGAATGTCAAAATCAAAACATTCCGACAAAACATATTACTGATAAAGCGTCATTTCGTACATCTTTTAAACGTAAATTTCATTTAATATAAAAATGTATTTTTTATCGTTTTCGTTTACATTTAATCTTGTTCAATAATTTTGTGTCATGAGTTCCGTACTTGTTTTAAGCTCCTCTATAAAATTATGGAAAAAAAACATACCGAACCTATTAAAAAAAATGAAGTTGACCTTGATATCTTCGAAGCGCCTCCACCAGGACAAAAATTATTATCGCCATATGTTAGCCCCCTTCGTACCGTACAATGTTGATTACATAAATTTTCCTCTGGACCTTATAAATTAGAAGATATTTAAGGTGGTAATAGTTATTGCCCCACCTTGTATAATACCTACAAAATAAATATTATAAATAAATATACCTTTGCATTATTTAACGATGGATGAGACAGATCATCTTCCCAATTATTGATTGTCGAAGCTAAAGCGGCTAATCGGTCGAGTCGAGCGCCTCTTCTTACCGGCTTGGCGTGGCCCACATTATCTTCCTCTGCACTGAATTTTTCCTCAGTTCTGTGTATAGGAGAACTTAATCCGTAATTACTGTCGTCTGTAAGAGAAAAAGTATATCAATTATCGCTCGAATATAAAATATATTCCTAATAATAATAAATCATTTATTAAAATCAAAATTCTTTCAAAAACATTTTTGTTTCATAAGATTTTATTCTTCAAATAAATCTTTGAAAAAAATTATACTTCTCAATGAAGCTGTAAAGAGAGAAAGAGAAAGCATCATGCATACACGTATGCACACGAGACAAACGCGTGATGTACTAGTGTTAGAAACAAGTTTCAAATAACTCGCGTGTTATATAGATAGAGTGTGTGGGAGGAGGTAACTGGATGGTAGGGTTCAAGAGTTCAAGAAAGAGATTCAAGCATCTAATCTATTGCTCATCTGAGAGAAACGAAAGCTGTTAATCCGATGATACATGTGTGCAATTCGTGTGTACATATTATTCAACGTCTTACCGGAATATAGTTTTCCAAGTCTCTGCAGCTTGGAGCGCGCGTTACAGGCCGCAAATTCTTCGCTGTTCTCCTTGTTGAGCTCATTAGTCACATTAGTCTCAGACGCCAGGCTCTTAAACACAGGCGATTTGCGGGGAGATTTAACGGGAGGTGTATTGCCTCTGGTTACTTTAACTGGTGATTTAGGTGGACTTGCCACTGCTGCTGCTAGATAATATGTGAATACAATATGCATAATAAAAGATCTCTTTTTAATACAAGAATCATATTAAACTGACAATTCTGTAACTTATTTTGCGATTTATATTATTATATCTATACACTAATAAATTATATATTATATTATAAAATTTATATTATTTTTATAAATTATATTGTATTATAAAATATAAATGATATAATATATATAATTATATATAAGATATATAATTGAGTATTAAATTTCAAAAAAATATATATATAGAAAAATTACCTGTGGCTTGTTGCAGCAGAGCATTTGCATCCCTCAAAGGGCTACGTCGTCGGTTTACATCATGTCCTGCATTTGTTAATTGTACATCTAGTTTTTCTCTCCTTACTTTAGCGCGTTCCAACATGCGCTGTTTCTCGACACAACATAATACGATATTATATAATAGTATGTAAATATATAAATGCACATAATACAATATAATATAGAAATAGTAATACATAAGATATATTTAAAGATAACTTTGTAACATTCTTTTATAATAATCTTTTACATATATCGAGAGACACGGTAGTGTCTCGCGCCAAGTTCACGCGCAGCGCAAAATGCGCACGTAGCGGCAGCGAGAGACGGACCGTGGATATTTTACGCGAGACGACTAGTTGAGATAGCCGAGATTTTCGGATTCTTAGTAACGCGTGGATCGATCGAGTTAAGAACAGGCTCAATCGCTTCTGCGTACTTGAATTATATAATGAAAGTGTTTTTATTCTTCTCTACATACCCGGGGAAGGCAGATATTATGATGCAAAGTCCACATCGTGAAAATTTGTATTAAGAAACTCTCTTAATCGTCGTCGTCGTCTTGATCACGGAAAACGTACAATTCACCTTTTAGTACTAGATGGCGTTTACGGTTAAGACTTTCTCGTAAGCGATTAAGCTTGGACATGGAAAACGTATGTATATGGTATCGCTCTCTCTGTCTTACTAACATGCGTGCGTGCGCGTGTGTAGTTCAATGATTTTGTGTATAAAGTGTGATTAAAAAGGTTTGTGAGTGATCCACGTGTGTTCGGAGGTTAGATATAACGTATGACTATATTTCACACATTATTTCTCTTACTACTATAGATATGTTCACGATCTTTTCCGAAAATTAGAAGCTGCTGCTAAATTTGATACAAAACACTTTCGACGTGATGTAGAAAGATTTCGGATAATTAATCACATTCGTTTTTGGAAGTTACTTTGTAATGTATATGTTTAAAAAAGGTGTATGTATACTACAAAAGTTGTGATATCCATACAAACTTACCTTTTTTAAAAAAAAGATATAAAAAGGGCGCCAAGTACACGCGATTCTTGGTTATGGATATTTACAAAAAATGATATCAGAAAGTTGCGCCAATACAAGAAAAGAATATTTTACTATAGTATATTATTGTATAATATATTCTACAAAAGTTGTGATATCAGAAAGTTGCGCCAATACAATATAAGAATATTTTACTATAGTATATTATTGTATAGTATAATATATAAATTTATATTATATACTATGTATAGTAAATAAAAATTAAATAAAAAACAGTTTCGATAAAAGATATATTTTAAAAATATAAGTATAAAAGTTTTTAAAGAACAAAAAACTTGGTGCTGCTGGATTTCAAAATGAAATAACAATGTCAATTCCTTACATCCGATAAAACGTAAATATTAATAATATAACTAACACAATTCTATAATTTTATTGCAAGATCATATTATATTATATGAGATACATAATAATATATATATATATACTATACCTTCGGTTTTTATAAATTTATATTATTAGTTAATCTAGCAGCGCCAAGTTTTTTGTTCTTTAAAAAATTTTATACTTATATTTTTAATATTCTTATATTGTATTGGCGCTACTTTCTGATATCACAACTTTTGTAGAATATACTATATAGATTTTATATGTAATCCATATTAGTTGATTTAAATTATAAAAATATAATTCTGTTAATTTTACCACAATGATATTTTGTTTTATTCAGTCTTTTGTTTAAACGCATTTAAAAAAGAAGAGCATACGCCGATAATAATTACAATCACTAGCAATATGATCTCCTCCAAAGCATCGTTAAAGCATCATATTTCTCTCTTTATCTCTGCCTCTCATAACATGCACACATATTCACATACACACCTACACATGCATACCTACATTTCCTCTTTTCTCTACATAATGATAAAAAAATCTCACGTGGGAAAAATAAGAATAAAAATAATAACAAACATAATAACAAACTCCAAATCGATAGCGAGACACGTTCCAATCTGCGAGTCGCAATTACGTCGCAGAATACGCGAGCGCTTCGCCTGAACAGAAAAAGAGAGAAAAAAAAGTACTACCTGGACGAAGGGCTCCATTGTTCGACGTTTCGCTTGAACTTGTCAACTTTCGAGCTTCTGCTAGGATTCCTTGACGGACTCGCACTGCCGATCGCGCACAACGAACACCCACCTCGACACCTTTGAAACAACGAGAAATGAATGAAACGCGAGCCTCACGCCCTGTCGAGAGCGAAGCGTCCTCCGTTTCGACCGTTGAATTTGAACACGAGCGCCATACTGATCGACGGGAGGGGAGGCGGAGCAGGAAGAGGGAGAAGGAGAGCGAGGAGGAAGGGATAAGAGCGGGTGGAAAGTGACAATTCGCGACTCAACGACTCTTCGCGGCGATGTCTCAAACGAACGCATGCGTGCAAATAACGCATGCGTTTTGATCGAATACAAATAATTTAAACGCTTGAATCGAGAAATTTAAATTCGTTCAAATGATTCTTTTTTAAAAATATAAGTTTGTTTATGCAATCGACGCACTTGCACGAGGCTTGTTCTCTACGATTGAACTAACTGCACTGGTGCGAGAAGTGTATGTACACTAAAGCGTTCGTCGTAGTAGATCGAGTGTAAATGCCGCTGTTTTCCTTACGGCAGTGCAGTGAAACTGAGTGCAACAGTTCATTGTACTGGCTGCACTAGAACCGGTATTCATAATCTGTTCTTACATCAGGCTCGTTAAATATTATTTAAGATTTCGTTAGCCAATCAGATTGGCTGTATTAGCATCTAAAAGGTATACTTCTCGTTATAAGAATCGACTATGAACGCCATCCTAGGTCCGCGGTGCAAGGACACTAAGCATTAAAATGCACGCTTGAACGATAGTCCGAAAACAAGAAAAAAGTAAACGAGATAAATATCGAGATTCCACGTCTATCCTTCCTCGTAGCATTGAAGAAAATTGTGCAACGTTATATATTTCACTTACACGCTTACACGTCGTGGCACACTTGTCATTTAAAACTCGACTATTTACCATCGAAAGAATGATAACCTTCAAGTATAAAATTGAAAAAAAAGCTTATAAATGACGCGTTGTTTCTGCACCTCAGCGTCCTTTGTAGCACGCAATTGCACTCTTACACTCGTCAATTATTGCTTAAATTAAATTAATCCCAGTGCAGAGAACAGACTCGAAGTGAACGTACTCTCATGCATGGCAGAACAAAACCGAAAAAAACGGAACGAAACGTACGGTCAACGATATTATTTTCGAGAGGGATGCACGCGTGTACGAAATGTATTTGTCAGGAAAATAGTATCAAACCTGAGAGTCCCGAGTCACCGAGGAAATTACGAGGGAGCTCCCACCTTGTCGACTCTCGTACCAAGAATGAGGAATGAGACGCAACGCACAACGAGACAATTGTCAACGACGCAGGACGCTGAGCGTGGCTGCAGGCGCAGTGGCGCAGCCACCGCTTCTTCCCCCGAGCCGAGGCGAAACGAAGACACGATTCGTCTCGAGTTTTTCAAAAGAGAAAGATAATAACTGACGTAACTAAAAGGGAATTTGCACCGACGACGAACGGACAGTTTCAAAGAAGAGAGAAAACACGTTCGATTTTTTATTTTCTATCGCTGCGAGATGAGGTTACGCCACTGTTGCGACCCCCCCAGTTCCATCTTGCAGTTTGAAATCGCGACGTGCGATTGGTCCGCGAGAGATTCCCTGCTTCCTATCAGATGGTTCGTGCCAGATGGAGCGCTTTCTTCGCGCATGCGCGGCGATACAAGCGCTGATGCAGTGCCGTAGCATATCGGATGGTTGGCTCCTCATGCTATAGAAAATTGAGTGTTCTATGTTGCCAAAAGACTATTGGATGTTGCAAAATTATCATACTTCTTATGTATTTATTTGTTCTTATAAATATATATTTTACATTCTTCAAATTAATTAAATTCCATAAATTTAAAAACAATTTATATTTTATTTATTCACGAAGCCCTTTTTATGCTTCTAAGGCCCGCTTCTACCAATGCCATTTAACTTTAACCGTAGTTTAACTCACTCTTCGTCCTTTTCTAACTATCTGCCTTAGAAAGAGACGAAGAGTGAGTTAATCGACGATTAAATTAACTGGACTTTGGTCGAAGTGGTCCTAATGGATACTTCATTGATGTCGTATTTACTGCGCATGTGTGAAAAAGCCCATCTGGTAAGCCTGCTTCCTATTGTACGGAACGACTTTAAAAATTCAAATTGTTTATTAATGGCTCCGTTCAGCAGAGAAAGCTGCTTTGTAATTGTTGCAAAATAGCTTTTTCTGCTGAACGAGAATTTTTCTGAAAAAAACGTAACTCTGATTTGAAACTTTGTATATATATTTGTCAATCTTTTCTCTCAAAAATTATTTATTAAGTCTCTATAACGCTTTGTTGTCAGCTCCAAAACTTTTGCGTTGAAAGGTGGAAGATGTAATCAGCAAATTTTCTCTCTACCTTGGTGCGACACCATTTCCATTTGTTTTCTCGGTATTTATGATCGCACCCATAAATATAGCTTTCTCGGCCATTTTTCAGTTTATTGCACCAGTTGTGTCTACTTTGGCCTTTCTAATTCATTTTTGCAGTGCATATGTCGCTCTTACTTTTCTGTCCTTCGAGCTCAAGGACGAATTTTGTTCGTCTAAATTTAACTTCAGCTTTCACATTCCTCTTTCACGGATTACTTATATATATGACAGCTTTTAAAAGGTTCCCAATCAATAACAAGCTTCAAAATAAAGTTCAGTTATAAATCTAACAGTATATACATCTAACAGTATAACAAACGGATTCGAACAATGAACAACCGGCTGGCCGACTGCCATTGTCGAGCGTTATTGCTACCTGTGTGTCGCTCAGGTCAAATTCGTATAATTCAATCAATTTTTTCGGAATATTTCAATGCGACAACGTTCAAAACAGTTTTACGATTTTATTTTTTAAGACAATGCAAATAAAAAAAAATCGTTTTTATGAAGCTTACAAGATAAAATGCCCTCTTAATAAACATTATAGAGCATGTACTAGTGATATCAACAATTATTTTCTTGCATTTTATCTACTAATGATAAAAATATCACTTAACTTGAAAATGAGTTCCAGTGTGTATAAAAAATTATGCACGCGGCGAAACGCAGGAAACGTGTTAAGAATTCACATAGAATAAAAACTTATTTCTTTTTATCTTTCTTTTTCTTGTTGCAATCTTTTTAATTAAACTTGCTCTTAATATAAGAAGAGCAGGAGGAATATAAATATATAGCATGACACAAAAAAAAGTACAAGGAAGTATTTATATAAAACAGAAAATAATTACTGAAAATATGTATTTGTTTAAAATTAATAAATATTGATTTACTTTATTAATTAAACGAATTAAAGGATAAAAATAATTCCAATGTGAAATGATTGTCTAATTGTCTAATATAACTAATAATAATATATCAGATATTACAATATCAAAACTATGATTTATTAATATCATATACAAAATTTATGGTTATCGGTTGCGCGATGATTTATCAATTATAATCATCAAATCTAAATAAATTATGTATAAAAATTATATCGATTACAAAACGAAACACGACAATCACACTCACGGCGTCACAATAAATGCATGGAACGTTAATATTTCAAATGAAAGTTTTCATATAAATCTAAGTATATTTTGCAGTCTCTCTTTCGTCAAATCGGACTTCTCAAAATATACTCTTTCAAGAGAGAGGCTGAGAACACTATTATTATATCTATTCAACCTATTATACCTTCAACGAAACAATTATACCTTTACAGTCCATTATATCTTACCCATTAAGGGGGTGCTGGAGTGACTAGTGAAACAGTGTTGCCATTTGCACAAAAATTAGTTTAAATGCTTTTTACAAAAATTTGGCAATTTATACGCAGAAAATTTCGACCATCCGTTCACTAGTTCACTCCAGGATCACCTTAACACACTGAGTATGATACAATTCTCCGATTCATTGGCCAACGGATGGTCATCCTTTCCCGGGAATATTTATCTCATATTTTGTGGTAATGCGTCATACATGAGATGATTCATCGCCAGTATCAGCTGCCATGGCTTCCCGATTTTCGTACGCCCAAAAGCCGTGGAACTCGATTAAAATACTGACCATTGTGTCACCTTGTCCACTGTCAAAATATTAATTTAATTTAGCTAATGATAAATTTACTTTTCTATCATCACTATGCATAGTTGTTAAACCTTCCTACCAGGATAGTAAATCCTGCAGCGTAATTTTACACGGATCCGCCGGCTTCACCATATCAAATATTTCGTCTTTAACGTCCTCGAAACTAACCGGTTCCTGGCCGTGCATCGTCATCTGCTCCTGTATAGCCTGCGAAACAACATTTTTTGATTGGCAACTATCAGAAAATTTTGAAATCTTAAAAAACAAAATTTTTTAAATCTTAAGAAGGGAAATATCAAGTACCCTGAAGAAATAATTGAGACAAAAAGTATCCAAGTAACCGCGATTATTGATGTCGAGAATGCGGAAGAGATAATGAAGGCTCTGAGGCTCGTGTCGATTTTCCAACGCCAAAACGAAATCTAAATACGTCTTGTAGTCCATTTCCCCCTCGTACGTCAAGCATTCTTGAAACACCCGTTCAAGAAAGACGCCAGTCAGGGTACCAGTGCCGTATCTTTATCAGTAAAATAACGATATGATTAGTTTAATTGTAATATTGTTAATAAAATTATACACGATAATAAAATACTCTTTATATTACCCAGCGAGCTCCTCTTTGTTTAGCATTCCGTTGTGATCTCTGTCGAGATTAAGGTACTGCCCATACACCTTAAGCGCCGAAGGTGCGGAGAACCAGTTCGCTTCTTGCAAGTCCTTTGGCAAGTCTTCGTCTCTCAGCTCCAAGAGATCATCGAGAAAGCTACACGCGAGGATATCCTGGATACGCACCCGTCCCGTCCGAAGGGGATCCAGGAAAAACAAAAACTTTCTGACCGCCGTGCACACGTAAAACGAATGGAACGATTTCTCGAGACCTTCCAGCTGCGGCAACGTCGGTATTAATTCCAAGATGTAGTTTTCTAGATCCTGCAAATATATTTATAGAAAAACAGTGAAATAAAAAAATAATGATAAATAAATAATAAATAATAAAATAATAAAAGCAGAATATCTGCCTTTAGATATATCTGTAGACACCGATGCATACCGATTCCCTCAAATATCCCTGTCCCGTAACGTCATACAACGAAAGACCAATCCTCGTCTGGTGCAGCCAAACTTTCCTCATAACGTAATTGAACAACGCCATGATACTGATTCTGCCATGCGGATCACCTTGCTGCAGTTTGGCGAAGACAACTGCGGTGAAATACGGGCTGCATTTTGTCCCTGCTAGCTTGCCCACTTTCTTAAAGTCCTCATAATTGATCAACTGTTCGTCCCCCGACAAGGGTGGACTGTGATGTTTGTCTAACAGCACCCACAGTGCTTTCAGTTCGTTGTTATCCAGCAGTTGTCGAGAACGTCTTTGCAGGAACAAGGCACGAGTCTCCTCGCGTAATTTTTGTGGCAAGATCTCATCCTCCTTTGGCAGCTGAAACGTAACGTTACAGTTTATGAGTAAATCCACTAGTTTCTTAACATTCTATGAAAGTGCACAAAATATAATACCTTGAAGTAGAATTTTGGTATGACTTTATAAGTGGAGTCGTCGTTTTTAGCTTTTATGCCCTTCCATTGTTGATATATCTTTTGAAAGTATTCATCTTCACTCTTCTCACTCTCCTCAGGATTGTTCTCCACTACAATAATACATTAAGTACATATTTATTCCATTTAGACTAGAAATAAACATAAAAATAATACTTTTATTGAAGAGCTTGTATACATTTCTTTGTTGAAATGCTGTTCTGCAGTAACACTTTCAAGTCCATGTTGCGTACAAAATATTTGCTACGTATTCGAGTAAATATTATATTTATAGAGGGATAGAAATAATTTAATATCCCATAAAATTCGAGTAAAATATTCAAACATGTACAATCACACTCTTATGATGACAATCCTACTATTACTATTATATTAAATTCCAGTGTTCATTTAATATTGGTTATGTTCAACTGCGATTAATTACAAATAACAAAATTCATTTTAAACGTTACGCGTAGCACCCGATAATCACATAATTGTCTTTCTTCCGTTGCTGCGGTCGAAACAAGCCGGGTATGATCCGAAAATTAGATTTACATCACGCGCGCGCGCGCGCGCGTGTATCTCGACACCGGGTACGTACGTAGCGAAGCACGATTGACGATAGAGGTTAGGTGACTCGCGTCTCGCGCGTGTCGCTCACGGTGGACATCCAGATTGTTTTGAATACGTGGCCGTTCCAGAATTGGTAATGAGCCACGCGTCGTTAAGACCGCTGCAGGTTCGCGTAACGTTGACGAGAAGATGATAATAACGGACGGAGAACTGCACGGAGTAACGGTGAAACGAAAATGATTTTGCTCAGATCGAGCTCGATCCTGGGCTTTCTGATCCTCGCGAGCGGGCTTCGGGAGTACGGCAAGAAGGAGCTGATCGTCCTGCGAGAGGAGGTACGGTCCATGTTCGACTACGCGTATTCCGGCTACCTGACCCACGCGTATCCGTACGACGAGCTGCGCTCGCTGAGCTGCGACGGGTTCGACACGTGGGGCAGCTTCTCCCTGACGCTGATCGACGCCCTGGACACGCTCGCGGTGATGGGCAACTTCACCGAGTTCCGTCGCGTCGCCGAGATCATCGGCGCGCGGGTCAGCTTCGAGGCGAACATCAACGTGTCCGTCTTCGAGACGAACATCCGGGTGGTAGGCGGCCTGTTGAGTGCACATCTGCTGTCACGCAGGGCCGGCGTCAAGCTGGAACCTGGCTGGCCCTGCAACGGCCCGTTGCTGCGTCTTGCCGAGGATATGGCCAAGCGACTGATCGCGGCGTTCGACACACCAACGGGAATGCCGTATGGCACGGTGAATCTGAAGTACGGTGTGCCGGAGGGCGAAACTAGCATCACCTGTACTGCCGGTATCGGCACTTTCCTACTGGAATTTGGCACTCTGTCCAGACTGACTGGTGATCCACTGTACGAAGAGGTGGCCATGAACGCGGTAAAGGCACTGCACTACTACAGATCCAACATTGGCCTGGTTGGCAATCACAT
This sequence comes from Ooceraea biroi, assembly GCF_003672135.1. NCBI lineage: Eukaryota > Metazoa > Arthropoda > Insecta > Hymenoptera > Formicidae > Ooceraea > Ooceraea biroi. The sequence goes on from NC_039506.1 coordinate 10,796,472, forward strand.
AGATGTTCTCACTGGCCACTGGACGGCGCAGGACTCCGGCATAGGCGCCGGAGTGGACTCGTACTTCGAGTACCTGGCGAAGGGCACGCTGCTGTTCCAGGATCCGTTGTTGGCCTCGATATTCCAGGAGCACAGACGCGCTATAGAGAAATACATTCGCCGGGAGGACTGGCACCTGTGGGTCTCCATGACCAAGGGTCAGGTGACCCTGCCAGTCTTTCAGTCCCTGGACGCGTACTGGCCCGGCGTGTTGAGCCTCTTTGGCGAGATCGAGGACGCGATGAAGTCGCTGCACAATTACCACCGCGTCTGGAAGCAGTTTGGGTTCACTCCCGAGTTCTACAATATACCGCAAGCTGAAGCGGGCACCAACAGGGAGAGCTACCCGCTGCGACCCGAGCTCATCGAATCTGTCATGTATCTTTACAGGGCGACTCGGGATCCTTACTTAATCCAGGTGGGCGTGGACATTCTGAGGAGCCTGCAGCACAGCGCCAAGACGGCGTGTGGCTACGCAACCATCAACGACGTGCGGGATCACCGAAAGGCGGACCGGATGGAGTCTTTCTTCCTCGCGGAGACCACCAAGTACCTGTACCTGCTATTCGACACCGACAACTTCATCCACAACACCGGCGGCGAAGGCGAGATAATCGACACTCAGTGGGGCCAGTGCGTGGTGGACGCCGGTGGTTACGTCTTCAACACCGAAGCCCACCCAATCGACCCCGGTGCCTTGTACTGCTGCCGACCGGCGCGTGACATCTTCCCGGACAAGCGGCCGGCGCTCAAGAGGTTTCTACCGACACAAAATACACCGGAGGACGCTGCCTCATCGTCGGATGACTCCCCTTACGAGAAGAGAAATGCAGGCGATGAGGGGCATCCGGACGCGATGCTGCCGATCGCGATAGCAAAGCTGTCCGAGATCAGGCGTCGCATTGCGAGCAAGAGGAAAGACGTTCTTCACCAAAAGAGCACCACGTCGCAGAGCGAGGCTGTCTCAACGGATCCTCTTGAGGAAAAGGATACCTCTGAGACCCAGGAAACGGAGAAATCCAATCATAGTGCGGCCGAGAGCGCACGACTGCCCTCCGCGCAAGTCCTCGCGCCCTCGTCGACGATCTACAAGGCCGACGACAGCGAAACCGCTGACGGCTTCGAGACCCCGATCTTGTCCTCGGGCAGGCAATATTCGGTTCCTGATGTCGCGGAGCAAAGGGGTATGCGCAACACGACTCCCAGCTCCGCGAGGAGCACGAGATTCGAGCCACAGACGCTGCTGGAGAACATCAGACGCGGCAATCTGTATCCGACTAACGTCACAGCGAGGCGGAATTATCACATGTTATCCTGTCAGGCTCAACCGTTCCTGCAACGAATATCGATTGTAGGAGAATTTTTCTAAACAACCCGCAAGCAGCCCAATCATGTACGCGGATTGAGGAAGGAAGGGGAAGGAAAGAACGCAGCTCTGCTACAGCGATTCTCCCAAAGTGTTTTTGATTCGCGAGCGAATCCCCTTGTTACGTGAACGAGATCTCACGTCTCGCTTACGTTGTACTTTAAGATGTATTCCTGTGATATAATTGTTGTTACATAGTTTATAATATTATAAATATAAGAATATGAGATGCAAATGCGTGTGTGTGTGTGTGTGTGTGTGTGTGAAGCTGTTTGTTACTTCAATTTATCCTATTTTGTCGTTGAATTATTGAAAAATCGTATCTCAAAGCAGCTGGTTTCTTTGTGGAGAAATGTTTCAATCGGATAATATGAAATTAAGCAATTAAAAAAATACATGTCTATATTCTGAATTGTTTTAATATATTTAAAATTTATTAAAATCGAGTCAGATACTTTGTTTACAAGAAGACGGTCACGTGACAACGTCATCGATTTGGCTGAAACTGTACGTACGTGTAGTGCTTGATAAGAAACTTTTATGGAACAAGCCATTCGATGCGCCTCTCGAGCGTTTTCAAGAAAAAGCGATTTGAAGTTTAGTATCTTCTAGTACCTGTGCAGCGCATCAATTTTTCAGTTGAATGCGTGGCGTGGTAGACAGCGCGCCAGCTTTGTAATCGCGAGATTGCTGGTTCGAGTCTTGCTGTCGGGCTCTTTTTTAAAATGTTTTTCTTATCGTTAATGTTTTTTTTGCTATTATTAATGTTTCTTTGTATATACAATATTTATGCTGATCAAATTGCAATATTTAGTACGTGATTTTCTGCAGCTCGGGAGAATAGTATTTTTATATCGGATAGTAAATTGACAGGATAATAATAATTCAACATAAGTTTGTCTCGTCAAACTTGATTCTAGAAAGTTCGAGCTGTTGTGTGATCGAGAAGTATCGCTGACAAATATTTTCAATTTACGCTGTTTGTCACGCAAAGAGGAGACAAACATCAACCGCAGCTTGTTAGGTACGCGTTCGTTTTCTTCTCTTCTTTCAAAGGGAGTGAGAGAAAGAGAGATTTATTGTAACGGTCGGCACGTATATCCTTTGTTAACCCTTAAGCGGGGTCTACAATAAGAATTTAAGGGGATCCTGGAGTTGCTAGTAATACCGAAATCTAGTGACTTCTTTTGTAAACGCTTTACTCTTTATTGGTTTTACAGAATGGAAAATCCTTCTCCACGATAAAAATACATACTGAAATACATTCAAAAGTGCTTGATTTTATATAAAAAATAAAGAAAAATTTTTAACTTACAGTTTTCTTACAGGCTTTGACCTAACCTCGTAAAATGATTTCCTTAATATAAAAGTTTGACAGCTTGTACGCACAAAAGTGAGGCACTTTTGAATGAAGACAGAATGAACGAATATGAGGCGGCTTTTAGAAATGAATTTAGAAGCGTAAGAGAAAAGAAAAGCGTTTTTGAAAATTTGGTACATACATCTGGGTTAGAAATCATGGCCAAGAGTCATGCAGACTACAAGATTAGTTGCTCGATATTGCGAGAGATGGCGCTACTCGATATGTCCCCTCGACGGGCACGTATTCGGGCGCTGGGACCGGCGTTGCCACATATCCAGAAGGAAAAAAGCAAATTGTGGCAACAACGCGACGGACGATACGGCTACGGCAATGATAAATGTGGAATACGGGACCGTGCCGGCATTAGTGCCGCGATACGCGTCTCTGGCCCCCGCACCAGCATATGCTTTATATTTTCTACAATACAATACTTTATGCACTTTGTACGTACAAAATATGAATGACCCCGACTCGGGATAGAATTAAGGATTATTAAGGACGCTTTTAAAAGAAAGTTTTCGCGCGTAGTAAAAAAAGATACGTTTCTGCAAAACTTTTGATGCATACGATTTGCGTGAAATCAGGGCCAAGAGTAAAACCAGAGAGAAGCCTGAGAGCAGTCACGCTCGCGTTTTAACTGTAACGCCTCAAACGTGGACATTGAAGTGATTAAAGTGATTCTGTCTTTATTGCTCACTGAATATTGAATAAAGATAGAATGACGCCGCGAGCGTTGGGAGCGTCAAGTGGAACGCATATATCCACGTTTGAGCGTTACAGTTAAAACGCGAGCGTGACCGCTCTCAGGCTTCTCTCTGGTAAAACGTATGTTTGTACGTATGCTGTACGTACAGACATACATTTTATTCAAAATAAAAAAATTATTTAATTCCGTGTGCCTCAGCTCGCGACCTCCCCTTGAAAGTGAGAAAGTGTTGCTTTGTATATTCAATGAAAGTATGTAGTATGTAATACACGAAACTATTATATATGTTTTTTTGTATAAATGTATTTTTTAATATGTATCTGATCTATATCCTTTTTTTATTACATACTGTATTGTGCTAATATGCTAGGAATATTTATTATATTATATGAATTTTATTAATCATGTATTACATACCATAACTTTTTCTTTACATATGAAGCAATAATACTTTCTCACATAAATGTAACGAGATACATATACGAGATGCATAAAGAGGAAATCAAAATTAAAAATAGATCATGTATGCATTCGTCAGTCCCCGGTAAAAATTTTTCATATATCATCCTATAAAACTGTACGTAATTATATAGAAACATATAAAATTATGTATCAAATATGTCTATATATGTCCATACATATTTCCTTTCTCTTGTATAATTTTTGATCACATATATGTAGAACAAATAATAAGAAAAATAATTGAAAAATAAGTAGAAAGTAATTTGCGCATTGTCTTTTTGTAAAATTGTGATTTTGTATAATTGTGAGATAATATATTTTATACATCATCATATATAACGTATATAACATTTCTATATATAGAAACATGTTATATATGATTATATATGATGATGTATAAAATATTATCTATATATAGAAATATGTTATATACGATTATATATGATGATGTATAAAATATATTATCTCACAATTATACAAAATCACAATTTTACAAAAAGACAATGCGCAAATTACTTTTCTACTTATTTTTCAATTATTTTTCTTATTATTTGTTCTACATATATGTGATCAAAAATTATAGAAGAGAAAGGAAGTATGTATGGACATATATGGACATATTTGATACATAATTTTATATGTTTCTATATAATTACGTACAGTTTTATAGGATATGATATATGAAAAATTTCTACCGGGTCATTCTTTACACTTGCAATCATGTATATATGATTTAAAAAATTCATATAATATGACAAATATCTCTTGTATATTAGCATAATACGTACATTGTTTAATAAAAAAAACACATACCAGGAATCGAACCCGTGACAAATTGAAACCCATGATTGCGCGAGACGCTACACCTAATATGCCACGCTACGCGTCACAACTACGAGTATCACCTTTATTTTAACTTATATCGTTCACTATTACTCAATACAATTCTCAAGAAGATGCAAGAATTATTAAAAACACTCTCGACGAGACAAATGTTCCTCTCTCTTTGCTGGAGCAGAATATTTTACCTCTGCACAGCAAAGTGACTGATGAATCTTTTTAGATGCATTTTTACGCATCGTCAGAGAGACGTCTCCTTTCGAGACACAAAGCGTGCAGTACCTGGAATCTCCTCAACTCATTGACGCTAGTAATAGCGACATGAGCATTCAAATAATTAGAGGGAATATTGTACCGATCATTGGCGGTGCATTTTCTTTGACGGTTCCAAACTGCATGTGTATGACAGCATACCCGGCTGTACATATAACAAATTAGCAGCAAAGGAAAAAGATTATATTCGCAAACGTTTCCCACTAATAAACGTGAGCGATATAATTTTTGAAAAGGTGCAAACACAACCATAGTACGAGATGTGGTATTTATGCTGCCGCCTTCGCTACAGCTGTAGCGTTGGGAAAAGATCCATGCGAGGAAAAATATTCCAATGACACGAAACGCATGAGACGTTATTTTCTTACTATTTTACAAAGTAAGGAACTGACGCTTTTTCCAACATAAAAACTGTACAACAAAGCCAAATGCGATCAATTTGTGATCTGGCATGTACAACAAAGCCAGATGTATAAATTCCTGGGCTGCTATAAAAAGTAAAGTCATATGCCATTTCGAATGACGTGAAAATGTCGGCATGAAACATCATTTTGTAACTATTTTACGAAGTAACAAACTGACGCTTTCTCCGACTTGAAGAATGTGTGATGTTGACACATTACGTCATTTTCAAAGGCATCACATACATGGCGTTGACTTTATATCATATATGTAGTAATACATTACTCGAGGCGTTTGCGTTAATCACACGAACGCTTCTTGCAAATAAATGCGTTACTGCTCATATGCCTCGTATGAGCAATCGAAGAGACGAGACAATATATTAGTTGCGTCTCACGGGAATAGGCGTCGGAGGGGCCTATTCTATTTTATATGTCACGAAAGGATATATACATTGATCCATATTCAGAACGTGCTTCTAAAGATGTTAGCGCGCTTTTTTGTCGTTCTATCCTTGTTTTATGTCTACTGAATGATAAAGATAGAACGACAAAAAAGCGCGCTACATCTTTAGAAGCACGTCCTGAATATGGACCATTATTATTTTATATAACATATATAATAAACGTTTATACATACATACCTACCTACCTATACATACATACACTGACCGGCAGCGAATCGTTTCGCAAATGGCGGAGCATGTCCTACGTTGCCCGGCACTCTAGCGTATAACGCAGCGGTGGTAGATGGCGGCCATCCGCCGAATTTATCGACGATGGTAATTGATCGACTCGTATGGTTATGAGCAGCGAAAGAAATATCATTCCGTCGATAACGACATGTGTGTATCAGAAGGTGGGAAAGAATATGAATTGAATCATTTACAATGATACATGGGTTTTAAATTCTTTTATTAAAGTTATGCGAATGAAAGTGTTCTTTCGTCAAATATATTGATGGTCCTGAAAAGGACCGTTTGTAATTAGCTGTGGTGCAGCAAAAAAAGAGATCGCACGTCGTATTCCTTGTTCCGTGCAAACGGTGCGCAAATGGATTAAACGTTGGCAAGAAGAAGGGAAGGAGCGTGTTATGGATAAACGGAAAAATAATAGAAGAGGACGAGTGTCAAATGCTGAACAAGATCTTTTATTGCTCAACCAGGTAGATAACAACCTTTTTCTTTCGGTATCACAAAACTGTATTTCGGTTAACTTTACCATCTTCGGAGCGGACTGCGCCGATTAAAAGAAGCAAATGTGAATTGCTATAGGCCTGTGCGAAGTTTTGTTTAACTGATGTGCACCGCGACGATCGTATTGCGTTTACATTGCAGCAAATAAATACAGCTTTACCGGAGGATTGGGAGCGTACTATTTGGACAGACGAAAAAGTATTTTGTTCGACAGTTGATCGACGTTAACATGTATGGAAATCCGTTGACTCTAATCGTTCGTCTAGATCCAAAATATGTTGTTCCTCGCGATCGGAGTGGGCGTATCACTTGTGGTATGTGGGGCTGGATCAGTGCACACGGTCCAGGTAAACTAGTCGAAGTGTCGCCGCATATGGATGCTCTGGAATATGTAGATATTCTGGAAAACGTGTTGCTCCCGAGCGTTCGCACTATTTACCCAGAAGAGGATATGCCGACATTCGACTTGTTCAGGATAACAGTCCATACTTCTAGGATAGTGCAGGAGTAGATCGCACAACATCCGCAGATTGAAGTTCTCGAGTGGCCACCGAAATTCCCGGATCTTAATTAATAATAAAATTAAATTAAAATTAAATTAATAAAAAATTAATAATAAAAAATTAATTCTATTAAATTTAATAGAAAATGTATGGGCAGAAATTGTAAATTCGTGGAATCCTGCTCATGAGAGAACTAAAGCAGCTCTGATTGCACACGCGAAGGACGCATGGGAGAATCTTCGACGTAAACCGCAATTTTTCCAAAATCTCCACGCTTCTATTAATACCCGTTTGCAACAAGTTATTGCACGAAATGGATACTGGACGGACTATTGATGGGTCTGAAAAGGACCGTTTGTAATCAACTAGATTACCTCAATAGTCCGTCCAGTATCCATTTCGTGCAATAACTTGTTGCAAACGGGTATTAATAGAAGCGTGGAGATTTTGGAAAAATTGCGGTTTACGTCGAAGATTCTCCCATGCGTCCTTCGCGTGTGCAATCAGAGCTGCTTTAGTTCTCTCATGAGCAGGATTCCACGAATTTACAATTTCTGCCCATACATTTTCTATTAAATTTAATAGAATTAATTTTTTATTATTAATTTTTTATTAATTTAATTTTAATTTAATTTTATTATTAATTAAGATCCGGGAATTTCGGTGGCCACTCGAGAACTTCAATCTGCGGATGTTGTGCGATCTACTCCTGCACTATCCTAGAAGTATGGACTGTTATCCTGAACAAGTCGAATGTCGGCATATCCTCTTCTGGGTAAATAGTGCGAACGCTCGGGAGCAACACGTTTTCCAGAATATCTACATATTCCAGAGCATCCATATGCGGCGACACTTCGACTAGTTTACCTGGACCGTGTGCACTGATCCAGCCCCACATACCACAAGTGATACGCCCACTCCGATCGCGAGGAACAACATATTTTGGATCTAGACGAACGATTAGAGTCAACGGATTTCCATACATGTTAACGTCGATCAACTGTCGAACAAAATACTTTTTCGTCTGTCCAAATAGTACGCTCCCAATCCTCCGGTAAAGCTGTATTTATTTGCTGCAATGTAAACGCAATACGATCGTCGCGGTGCACATCAGTTAAACAAAACTTCGCACAGGCCTATAGCAATTCACATTTGCTTCTTTTAATCGGCGCAGTCCGCTCCGAAGATGGTAAAGTTAACCGAAATACAGTTTTGTGATACCGAAAGAAAAAGGTTGTTATCTACCTGGTTGAGCAATAAAAGATCTTGTTCAGCATTTGACACTCGTCCTCTTCTATTATTTTTCCGTTTATCCATAACACGCTCCTTCCCTTCTTCTTGCCAACGTTTAATCCATTTGCGCACCGTTTGCACGGAACAAGGAATACGACGTGCGATCTCTTTTTTTGCTGCACCACAGCTAATTACAAACGGTCCTTTTCAGGACCATCAATATATTTGACGAAAGAACACTTTCATTCGCATAACTTTAATAAAAGAATTTAAAACCCATGTATCATTGTAAATGATTCAATTCATATTCTTTCCCACCTTCTGATACACACATGTCGTTATCGACGGAATGATATTTCTTTCGCTGCTCATAACCATACGAGTCGATCAATTACCATCGTCGATAAATTCGGCGGATGGCCGCCATCTACCACCGCTGCGTTATACGCTAGAGTGCCGGGCAACGTAGGACATGCTCCGCCATTTGCGAAACGATTCGCTGCCGGTCAGTGTACATATACATATACATATACGCGCGCGCGCGTGTGTGTATATGTATTTTATGTAAAGTACTTTACATATATAAAATACTATATAAACTATATAAAATAAATACTAATATATATAAAGTGTTTTAACATGCATCCTACAAAATAAAATTTTCTCGTTACTATATAAAATAAAAATAAATAAATATATATACACTAATAATAAACATTAATATATCGTTAACAAATTTTCTATTATATAATATGAAATAAATAATCGCAATTTATAAATAGCATTTTTTTCCTGTATAATTTTTCCAAACTTGTAAAAGTTTCCTAAAAATATTTGTAGCGCATTTGTAGCGAAAATATTTAAGATTGCTAAACCCGCTGCAGTTTGTATGTACTTTATTAAATACTAGCTGGCGCTTGTTCCTCGCGCGCTCGGTATATTTGGAAAATATAAAGCATAAAGAACGTATTTTTTTTACGACGCACACATGTTTAGAAGTTGCAAGACGAGTGCACATAGCCTATGTTACTCAGGAAGATCTAAGCTATCCACCAGTGAAAGAGTTTTTCAAATCGGTTTAGTAGTTTCTGAGTTTACCCCGAACAATGGAACAAACTTTACCTCTTTATATATTAGTATCATAGACATAGTAAGAATAGACCGAGCGTGTTCTCAACTTGGCAGTGAATCACAGGTAGAAAAAGAGAGAAAGCAGGCGAAGGATTGCTCTCTCTCTCTCTAAGGAAAGAAGAGTGAGGATAAGAGCGGAGAGTGGGGAAGACGCGAACAGAGAGAGAAAGAGATCCTCCACCTACTTTCCGTCCTTTTCTAGCTGTACTTCACGTTTTGCGCTTCACGCTTGATCTATTCTTACTATGTCTATGATTAGTATAGAGTATAGACTAGTATAGATTACATTGAGAAAGGAAGATTTTTTATGCATGGCAATTTGGGACACCATATGGAATCATAACCACTTTTAAAAATTATCAATATGTAATGAAAAAAATATAGTACGGGTTTAGCAATCAAATAGTTTCGTGTGCTACAAATATTTTTAGTAAACTTTTAAAATTTTTGAAAAATTATACAGGAAAAAAATGCTATTTATAAATTGCGATTATTTATTTTATATTATATAATAAAAAATTTGTTAATGATATAATGTTTATTAGTAGTCTATATATTTATTTATTTTTCTTTGATAATGACGAGAAAATGTTATTTCGCAGAATGCATGAAAACACTTCATTTATATGTGTATATACATATATATATATAAGCAATCTCCCAACATTATTTCGATAATATGCGGTATGTTGTATGCGGTAATGCATACAGTATTATTTCCTTTTTGTTACAACAAAAAGTTGCAACGGGAAGTACAAAACATTTAAAACAAATGTTTTATATATATATATATATTTATATATAAACACTTCATTTATATATATATATATATATATATATATATATTAATGAAGTGTGCATTACCGCATACAATATTACCGCATATTATCGAAATAATGTTGGGAAATTGCTTACAGTTCACTTGACGATCTAAATGCTTCAGAGTTTTGAAACGCACACGTCTTCCCGACATGTCGGTAATTCTCAAGTCTGTCGGTGATGTCGCTAGCGGACGGTCGCTGTAACGAGAGCTAGTGAAAAAATAGTTCACTAGCAACTCCAGGATCACCTTAAGGGGAAGCTGGAGTTGCTAGTGAACTATCTTTTCACTATAGCGATGGTAATTGCAGTTTCGAAAATTCTCTTTATTGTTTGTGCAGAATAAAAAATCCTTTTCCACAAATGAAGTATAGATAGAAAGAAAGTCCGCTCTACAGGACTTTATATTCAAAATGGAAAAAAGTTAGAAAAGACAAATGCAAGTTTTTAACTTTTTTCCATTTGGATCCTGGTCAAAAAGCAGAAAATGTGTCCAATGACATTTTATGGAATTCTATGAAGTACACACTCCTCATTCATGTAGTCGACAAAGCTGCAGTATTTGTGAGGAGCCATTCACGAACAATGTTATTTTATTGCCAAAATTAGATTATATAAGTGGTAAATGGCACTGCCGCCACACGATTCATTGGACACATTTTCTGCTTTTTGACCAGGATCCACTCATTTAGCCGGTCGATTTTAGTTAGATTTCTTCATATTTTACCTCATACTAAGTTTGTGTCAAGTTTCATAACGATTGGTTTTGTACCAGAAAATTTTTATAATTTTCCATACTCCTTTCTGATGAAAGAAATGTTTTCATGTACGTAAATGAAGTATGTTTCCCCATCAGCATTCTTAAAAATCCTTGTGCCTGTAAAAAAGCAGCTTTTGTACGATGCACACGATGCTTCACGACGTATTGTTTCTCATGTTTTTACGATGAATATCATCCCGACTTATGTACTAATACATTGCCTTCTGATGAGTAAATATTGCATGCACAATAAATAATAAAGTTTTCTGTTTTTCAATACGTCTTTTATGTACTCATCATTTCTACTATACCTTTTCCAATCAAAAAGAAGAACGCGTAATTCCCGAGTCGCAGAAAATCACGTACTAAATATTGCAATTCGGGGTGCATTCCACTTAACGCTCGCAACGACCGCGAATATCATTCTATATTTATTCAATGTTCAGTGAGTAATAAAGACAGAATGATGTTCGCGGTCGTTGAGAGTGTTAAGTGGAATGCACCCTTGATCAGCATAAATATTGTATATACAAAGAAACATTAATAATAGCAAAAAAACATTAACGATAAGAAAAACATTTTAAAAAAAGAACCCAACAGCGAGACTCGAACCAACGATCTCGCGATTACGAAGCTGGCGCGCTGTCTGCCACCCCACGCATTCGGCTGAAAAATCGATGTGCTGCACAGGTACTAACTACTGAAGATACACGTAAACTTCAAATTGCTCTTTCTCAAAAATGCTTGAGAGGCGCATCGAATGGCTTGTTCCATAAAAGTTTCTTATCAAGCACTATACACGTACGTACAGTTTCAGCCAAATCGGTGACGCGGTCACGTGACCGTCTCAGTTTCCTAAGTAATGAAATTTAATAATATAATTTATAAATACGTAATTTTGAACACGAAACGTATTCTTGTGTGTCAATAAATTGTAGATGTAGGATGTGGTCCATTTAGCGCTACAAATCCTTTAAGAGACTTTTCATCCTTTTTCTTCTTTCAAATAAAAAAAGGATAGAAAGTTTTGAAACATTTGTAGCGCAAAGTGAACCGCATCCTAGTATCACGACTTTACCGACAGTAAAATAGAAGTGACTAGTTAGTTCTAGAGAGCCGTTAAAAGAATACAGTTAGCGCTGCAATCGGTGACTCGTAGCGTTTCAACAAAAATGTACGGTTGACAGTTTTTGGTCTTTTCTCTGCTTTCTTGATATAATATTGGAACGTTTCGGCAGTAATCCCAAGCATGTAAATATTGTAAATACTACGTGATTGAACATTTTCCTCGCATTACATTGAGTCTATCGTACACCTCATTATGGCAGATAAAAGGCAGCATAGTCTATCGGTAAGCATAACGTTTTATAAAATCGATGAAATTTAATTTAGGTTTTTATCTTGCGAACTGTATTACATAAATCTATTGTAATTATAACATAATACGTAGAAATCGTAATTGTTCAAATTTACTGTATATAAATAATGAGTTTGAAAATTTGCAGTGACTTAACCTCGCAGAAAATAAATCAATATTTACGTTATTTACAGAAGGAGGAAATCGCGAAGCAGTTTATGCTACCCGAGAGGAAGAGCAAGATAGCGACGTTATTGAAACAGGACGGTCAAGCATATTGCATTTGCAGAAGCTCCGACAGTTCTCGTTTTATGATGTTAGTAAACCTCTTGGAATGTTGATATATGAAGTTATTTTTCAGAATTTCTCTGTGTTAGGGCAAAGTTAAGGCGATTCTGATATTTTAAATTATTTCAGAGGATGCGACTCTTGTGAGGAATGGTACCATGGTGACTGCATCAATATAACTGAAAAGGATGCGAAACATATTAAACAATTTTTCTGTGTCGTAAGTGAAGCTACTTTGAACGAGGAGCAATTTTAAATCCTGCGATCAAAGTATTGCGATGAATAGTTTGCTGATTAATTGATTATTGTGCGCAGCGCTGTAGGGAGGAAGATCCAACCCTCATAACACGATACAAGCCGCGTAGAACTGATCAGGATGACAGGAAGCATAAAAAGTACAAAGAGAAGGAAAGGGGACATCGATACGAATACGACGCGCCCTGGGATCCTACCGAGAAAGAGAAAAAATCTTCAAAACGCTGCGGAGAGTGTACTGGGTGCTTGCGTGCAGAAAACTGCGGAAAGTGTGACGCTTGCAGGTAAATGCATTGAGGAAAAAATCCACCAAACATTATTTATATTGCACAGAAAGAATGTTGCAAGCACACAAGTAAAAGATTTTTTAGTCTTAATTTGCGCGTATCATGCAGACACCTGAAGAAATTTGGGCCTTCGGTGCGACTGAAGCTTAGATGCATCCAGCGAACGTGTCGCGTGCTGGGGGACCCCCTCAAGCCTTCCAAGAGCCTCAACAAGGGAACGAAGCTCACGAAGAAGCGGAAGCGGGACTCGAGCAACGAGAGAAATGAACACTTGGAGCCACCGCGCCACTGCTACGGACCTATGTGCACGAAGCAGTCACGGCCCGGTAGCAAATACTGCTCGGACGAGTGCGGCATAAAACTGGCGACGAGCAGGATTTACCAAGTGCTGCCGCAGCGGTTACAAGAATGGTCGCTGACTGCGTGCATCGCGGAGCAGAACAACAGACGCGCCCTAGAATCCGTGAGGAAGCAGCAGCACGACGTGCGTAGGATACTTCACGAGCTAGAGAAGAGGCACGTTGAGCTGGACCGTATGGTCGAGCTTGCGAAACACGCGACTATCGACCCACAGGCCGAGGTGGATGATAACGATGACACAGAGAGCAGCATGTACTGTATCACGTGTGGACACGAGGTCCATTCCAGAACTGCGATTAAACATATGGAGAAATGTTTCAACAAGGTACTGCGATGATTTTTGTCTGTGAAGACTGTAACAGTTATCGGTTGCTTGGATTTAAGAGGTTCTAATCAGTTTGAGCTATATTATCATAAGAATAATATAAAAATAATATAAAAGTTTTTAAAAACAGATTTTATTTTTATATTTTTATATTAAATTAATTATATAATAATATTATTTTATATAATATTTTATATTAAAATATTAAGATAGAAATGGATCTTCTTACTTTGTATCTCGCATCTCGCTCAAGTCGATAACTGCACAGTTTATCCTACGAAAGGAGCGAGTCAGTATTAACTTAGCTCACATCATTTTGCAGTACGAGTCGCAAGCATCGTTCGGCTCGATCTTCAAGACACGTATCGAGGGCCAGGTGATGTTCTGCGACTTTTATAATCCTGGCAATCGAACGTACTGCAAACGCCTGCGCGTCCTCTGCCCGGAGCACTGCAAGGACCCGAAGATCGGCGACACCGAGGTGTGCGGCTGTCCGTTGGTCACGAACGTGTTCAACGTCACGGGCGAGTTCTGCCGCGCGCCCAAGAAGAACTGCGTCAAGCACTACATGTGGGAGAAGCTACGGCGCGCGGAAATCGACATGGAGCGAGTGAGGCAGTGGCTGAAGATCGACGAGCTCGTCGAGCAGGAGCGGCAGATTCGGTCGAACATGGCAACGCGGGCCGGCGTGCTGGCTCTGATGCTGCATTCCACGTACAATCACGAGCTAATGGAACAAATGACGCAGGAACAGATGACGCAGGAGCAGAGCAGGGAGCAGATGGAGGAGGAGCTGCAGAGGAGGTACGGTTTACATCAGAAGGAGCAATGCATGGAACAATGATTGCTCCTTTTTACATTCATCAGGCTCGCTCGCGATTGCCGTTGTATGCTAGGTCGGTACCTTCCGGCTCAATTACGTTTTCCATCTCCCTTTATCTCTTGTTCTTCCTGAAGGCTATAACACATGTATCCATTTAAGCTGTAAGAAAGTGGACGGACCCGTTCCTAGTATATTTTTCGTTTCAAGTTGATCGTATAGCACAGTTCCGATAGACTTTTCCTATCTAGTAATTGTCGTTGTAAGCAGTTGCGGGGTCGAGACAGCACTAAAGGATAAAGTGGAAAGTTAGTAGAACGATGGTGAACGTGTAATGCAAAGTAATATGTATGTACCTGTTAGTATAATAAATCAAGCAGATAATCAAGTGCGTATTGTACCTTTAAAAACTCATGTGTCTGCCAATTTTTGAATAAACTTACATTGAACATCCATGTAATCTGGTGTGTTTGTGTGTGTGTGTGCGTTCAAAGAGAATGTCCATCGGCGAGAAGTAAACGTTCCTCAATGTATTATCTCTAGCATCTTCGTATCGTAACTTAATTGTGCTTTATTGAACCGCTCTCGGTTCAGTTAGAACGACGTTAGAAAAATTCTCCGAATAATATGGTGCAACGAAGAAGATGGAGAACAAGTGATCGTTTTCGGTAATATTGTTATTATTTACATTATAGTTGTATCAGACGCGCAGACGTCAGGATTTCACACACTCCGACAGTTAATCGTTTCAACAAAAACCATTTATTCACAGGTCGTAGCCTCTGCGGATGCAAAATAACACGCCAAACTAGCGATCTAACTTCGCTCAACTTCGGAAAATAATCGCGCGAAGCGCATAATGCTGGACACCGATCGTTTGCGGGAGAACCGCCTGTTTTCTAGCCGCTTCCTCAAACGCTCTCGCGTTTCCGGTGACGCGATGAACAGTTATACGAGTTCTGTCGGCTACCGATACAATATTATCTCTCAAGAAGCTATCATTATTAATTATTATAAAAATAATCATTTTGGAAGTTTAACGTGAAATATTAAAACGGCAATACGATGCGTGCCGTCCTCTTCTTCTTCTTACAGAAGAATTAAGATTACGCGATCCTAGAACAAGTTATTGTAAACAACTAGCTTTACCCACATGATATATACATACAACAAACACATAATAATAAACTTATATTAAATTGCATTTCAAGAATTAGGAACGAACATATTAATGTAATGGCAGTACCAAGTTAACGCGCGTTTTGGATGTTCACTTGTATGTCATCCGATTATACGACGTAGACCGTAATTAATCGATTACAATCAATACATTAGTAGATTGGAATAAAGTACAATCCCCCCTTAGGATTATTATCGAGATGCCCGCGATAACGACACATCATTGTGTCAATACCTGCATAACAGAATCATGCGAGTGAAACTGCGCGGAAGATTACGGCGAATTTTAATCGGCGGAAATTCGAGAGTGTACAAACCGAGAAGAAACCGCGTTTTCCGTGCGTGCGAGGGAGAAAACAGGCGCGATTCGCTTTAAGGAACCGGTTGAAAACAGGCGACTTACCTGTGACACGTGTGCGGCTCTCGCGATGTACACGTGCGTATGCGCTTAAGGAAAGAGGACAAAAGTAGAACGACTCATTTATCACAGTATTGCACGCAAAGCTTGTACGAAATCGCAAGTAAGATAGCATAAAGGCCAAATGGCGACGCTACACGCTCTCTTCTGCGGGATACATCCGGAGGGGAAGTTTAAACTTTTCTTCCGTCTTCTTCTTCTTCGTAGAAGATTGGCGAAACGCTCATTCGCTCCCTCTCTCGTTCTCCCTCCCATTCTCTCTCTGCATTATTCACTCTCACTCATATACACCTCGGTATATTCTTTTTACATTCCATGGCAACGACTCCGAATGACCCTTTCACATCCATGGTCCATGATAACTTTGACATGTGTCTGATAATATTATTAGTAACAAAATAATAAACAGTTTGTTCGTTGTGTGTGTGTATGCGTGGCGCTGTATGTATGTATGTATGTGTGTGCGTGCGTTGTGTGTGTTATGTGTGAATACATCACCTGAGAATAAATCGTGATATATCTCTCGCTTCCCTTATAATGTTTTCTCATTAATTTTTTCTGCTTTTTTTTTCTCTCTCCCTCGACGTACAATTTTCACGCTCATACGGTGATGCTTCTTAACTTTATCTGTCGTCGTTACAGATTATTACAAAAGAATACAATACGCAAGCATTTCATATTCGACAAGTTCGCTGCCTAATGCGAATTGACGCTGGCTGGGTGGTTCTCGATTCCGACGAACGATATTAACATATAACATATCTTTAGAGACACTTTAAAAGAAGATTACGAATTTCGTTGGATGGTTCTTAACATTTAAACACACATATATATACATATATAGATATTGCATTTTTTAATTGGTGATCGATTAAGAATTAAGATAATTCGCCCTAAATCTCTCAAATTTTATAGTGTAGAAAATTCCGCAAAAAGATAAAAAATTAACATAAAATTAAAATTAATGGAATAAATAAACGCGAAGTAATGAAGCGATTTTTCATTAAAATACGATTAAAAAAATATATATATATGGTGTGTGTGTATGTGTGTAAGAAATAGAAATAGATTTTAAAGAGGAATAACTGCGATTTTGATTTACCACCCTCAACTGAGCCTGCTGCGTTAATGATACTCGCCCGACCAAGCAGACAATCCGACATCACTGCTTACCGTATCTTACATTCGCAAAAGGGAACTTTGGCAACAACACACTCGCATTATAAGGTTTTTTTTCAGCTGGACAGCACAGCCTTTCACGCAAATTGTAGCTTCGATATACACACAGTCGCTCGTGCAATAGCGCTCTCTTTCGTTTATTCCCGTCACTATATAATAATAGCGGCATTAATAATAACTTTAGTTGGATATAATTTTTTTTTGTCGTAGCGCTGGTAGTAATAATACAATAGTTATATCATACAATATACCATATGTACAACATGAGAGGAGAGAACCGTTTCAATAATCGAATAACAAATTGTACAGCGGTACGAGATCGACACCGTGGTAATCGAACCGTTCTTTTACGATCGTGTTACACTCGCTCCTCATTCTGTGTTCTGTTCCGTCTTCCAGATAGCCATCGGATGATCGGAGCTGTATTAGTACCCGGCAAATACTCGGCGGACACGGAAATCTCACTCTTTGCGCTTTTTAAAACGATTAACATTCGATAGTCAATCCTTAATCAACGACGACGATGCGTCGAACAAGCGGGATAGAGGAAAGATCGACGCGGAAACATCCACGGGTAAGAAGACACGGGAATATAATCTGCGTAACGCTAACGTGTCGCAATCGAGAACGCTCGAACGTACAAGTTCATTCGAACGTTCGCAGATACCTACATCGCTGCAAATGAACGGATAAACAGATATCAGTATGAAAGAAAATAAACATATATTTATTCCTCTTTTCTCATAAACACTTATAAACGGAAACAGTAGGGGGAGTAATATGGATTTGCAATAATGCAGTTTTGCTTTCTTTCCTTTTTGTCGTTTCTCTCAAAGTATTATTACATTACTCTCGTTAACGATCCCCTGCATGCAAGCAGATAAAGAAAAAAAAAAGAAATGAGAAAGAAAACTAAAAGTGTTGTCTTGGCTGGTCCGCGACAATGTCCACGCGTTTCTTCACGTGTCCGCAGAATAAAAACTGTTTTTTTAAGTAATTATTATTTTACACGTGTGACGCAGGTAGCTGCCTCCCCGCTCTCGCTATGTACACTGTTAAGTGGTCCTATCTTCCTTTTTTTTCGTTTAGTCTCTCTCCACAAGTACGTTTGCACTAATCTTTGTGAACTCTTATCACTTAGTCACTTGAACCGGTCAATGGCACAGGCTGTGACTGTTACTTTAAGGCGAGTGGAGCACCTGACTTTCTGAATATAGTTCTCGCATATCGGACTAAAATAGCTCAAAAAAAGAGAGATATCATCCGTTCAAAAGCGACGCGAATTCTCCGATGATTTAGTCAAACTGAATACCGATGTACCGTAGCATTTAATTCGGCGTGAGCATAATCGAGTCTTGTGTGTACATAAAAAGAAAAATAGTTGGACGATCGATGTGTATCGAACCTTTATAATACGATCATACGAGAAAGAAGTATAGAGAAAAGAACGCGAAAGAATTAAAAGAAAATTCTCTTAGTCGACGAAATAGAAAGATAATTCGTGCGACTTTTGGAATTCGCAACTCTGCTACCGTGTGATGACCGAAGTCGAGTGTAAAACGTGATATTGGAAAAATAAAGCAGAATGTCCTTAAGTCGATATGACGCGCTTGCAACTGTTCGCAAAATTTGTCTACAAGATAGAAAGAAAAAAAAAAAGAAAACCCACAAAAATCTGACCTATTTCGTCATGTCTGTATAACAGATTTTTTGGCGTGGTACGATCGTGCTTTTTTTCGAGTTATTCTCCGATATGCTTCATAATGCGCTTGCGTCAATACAATTAAATATCTCAATTTCTCTCTTATTTCGAAAGCTGTACTCCCAGCTGGGCTATTACTACACGTACTGGACAAAAACTGAGAAATATCAACAGAGTACGGTATCTTTTTTTTCGTTTTTACGCAATTTTGATATCTTCGCAAAGAAAAGACGATGTATAACAAACTTTATCAATTCTAATCCACTAACAATAATTAATTTGCGTTAATACTAAATAGACAATACACTTTCATGCTTCCATATGAAACTTATCTATGATAATTTACTTTATCATTACCGCTATAAAGGCGATAAGTTTCTGCAACACTTCATTCATTCGTTTCTCCATCGCACGAGACTGCTGTTCGAACATTATTCTTGTATATTGAATATACGGCTAGCAATGCGCAAATAACTATTTTCAGGCGCAATATGTAGAATATACTCTCGCACTCCCGCTTCGTTAATGAGTAATGACACGGAACCGAAGAACCGAAAAAAATGTAATTAAATCTAAGCTTTAAACGCAAAGGGATGAACACTTAATGTTTAACACGTTTGCTTACTTAGAGCATAACACGTGGACTGCAATAACCTGAGTTTATAGAATTTGTAGACTTACAGGCAAAAGAACTTTGTTGTTGTAGTAGTTAAAAGCAGCTTTATTATTCCTCTTAGGCTCGATTTTTAGGCATTTACAGGCATGATGAACTCGAGAGACATGGTTTATACTTTTTGCTTTTTTTTTCTTAATTTTTCGATTAATTTAAGATTAAATTGACCGTAATATATTTATATAGCCATGTATACGCATATATCATGCGATTTCCACATGCTTATCAAAATAATCGGTGATCACGTTTTCACGCCTGTAATAACGCCTTGGAAAAAAAAAGTACAAAACCTCGCGTTTTGGACATTATTTGTGTTTCATCATTTGTGAGATATATCCGAAAAAAAACACGAAAAAACGGAAAAACTTAATAACTAGGAACGTATTTCGCGTATGAAGTTTTATAAAAGTCGAGGTATACCGAGTGAGCAAACGATACACATCAATATAATCCACAGATTTATCTTTGTGCAGTTTTGGGACGCTTTGATTTACAACGATCACAGAACTCAGCAAGCAGCAGAATCCGAGGTCAGATTGAGTGGAATTGAAAGTCTCCATGTCGCGAGAATGCATCGCTGCATCCGGATGCAGACGGGTCTTCAGGAAAATTATATCAGTAAACTGTTAGTATCTCTCTCTTTCGCTACTGAAAATCTGGAATAATAAAACAATCACGTAACGCTGTAGACAATACACGTGAGCAAGGCAGTTAATATTGTCAACAATTCGTAGATACAGAGTCAATTGAATTCTCCTGTTAAACCCTAAATTCTCTAAATTATCATTGTTCAAACATGAAGCGAACATGTTCCGTGCAACATTATACGCGCAACAACTGCAACATCAAGATCCGCACGAAATGCAATCAATTTGGAATAGCTCTGGTTTTAGAATCCCGAGGAAAACCCGAGGATATTGCAACGCGTACGTAATCACTATGGTCGAACAGCAATCTCATTTTCATCATGACCACCCGACAGAGGTTTGCATGAATCATTACGCACGCACGCGCATCCACACCATCGTATCTTTATTGATCACAAGCAAGTATCTTCTTATAATTATTATTACGAATAATTACTAATTTTGTTTATTAAATAAGCAGGTCCGTGTAAAAATTTAGCGTTTCTTCACACACTCAGCACACTCTATCCTCACAGTTTATTTGACCAGATTTTGAGCGCAACATTTTTTTTATTTTCGAAATCCAGTTAGTGACTTCTTTTTTGTCTTAAGCTAACGGCTGCTTCACAGCTGGAAGAAGTAGCCACTCTGAGAGGTCCTAAGTCAATCACATTATCTTAATATATTACACACGTTCACAAGCCGCGCATTTACATCCATCCACCTCTCTCACCGACATCACCGACCGCACATCTTAATTTCTGTTAATTAATTAATTACGCTGCTGTATCGAATAAAGTACATCTAGAATTCCCAGCATTTTGACTTTATTATTTAATATCTCGACGAAGACTCACCGGCTGGTTCGCATAACTTTCGAACGGCATCGATCGAGATCGTCCCAGCTCGCAAGAGAGTTCGAAAACTAATTATTACAATTGTTTATTACAATGGTACTTTTCACAGACTTCTCGACTCGATTATCGTTTAACGTAATAGGCTTTTCTAATTCTCCGTTCATAGATTCGCTCGTAGATACGCGATAGTGCAGAAGGCACCAGGAGACACACCACGTTGATGCGCAGGGATGCGCAAGGATGCTTCTCTTCAACGAGATCCGCTTCATGGTAGACCTGGTAGACTATGAGCTTACGTTTCTCCTTGCAGTTTTTTTTTTTTTTCCTAAACACTCCTCGAAACCGTAAACTCATAAACGAGTCCAAAGACAGTATCCAAAACTCTACACTGACGTTCAACGTATATGTACATGCGTGACTTGTACACTGGAAGTCTCCTTCGTCCAAACATGAGGAACCGTAGTTGATAGTTCTTGAAAGAGTCTCACACTTTCCCGTCACGAGCGTCGTTAAAAATAGTCAATACTGAATTTTTTTACGACACCATTTTATCGCCGTGAGAAATTTTCACGCAAGTACAACGTGTATCAATGGAATATACACTTTGTCCTCTCTCTCTTCGTCTTCCCTCTTGTTTTTGGTGGTTTCTGATTACATATATATATATACATTGCTATTATTATCTCTTGAGGCACACTTTGCACCGCAACTCGGCTCCACTGATCTCGCACTGATCTGGCTTAGCGTTTTAACTCCAACGTGAGTGAGACAGGTGGTTCCCCGAGCAAACTTTACGTCCGTACGCTCGGGGGAGGAGGGGGGGGGGGGTAACAGCCGTGCACGCAACACATACAAGTACTTACAGCCTCGTGTGTCAAACAGGAGACCATCAAACTAGCTATTTGTAATGGAAGTAGTTTACCGGTACAAAAGGACCATTATTGCCGATTTCCTCCAATGCGCCGATAATCCTCATTTTACTGTCCGCTGTAGAACTGTATGCGTCCAGTCGCAGTCACTGGCATTTCCCTCATAACCGCATCCCAGGCTATTAAAAACCAAAAAGAAGAAGCAAATATATAAGAAAAGAATAAGAGATAAGTATTAGAAGAAATTTTTGTTGAATAATATATGCTAGTAGTAAAACTGTGAATGGAATATATTTATGTCAAAAACAAAACTCATAAAAATTTATTTAATTAGTGATTAAAATCACGGACCTTTTAACCTGATGATAAATAATGATAAATTTCTTTCTGCATTTTTCCGCAATTTTTAATTTTTTTTTAAACGGATTGCAATTATTTTTCGATATACGAGCGTTAATATCTTGAAAAAAATTCTCTCCGTGTGAAACGCAAGATGGCAAAATATTTACACGCGTTGCGAAACTATCAGGAAATCGTGCCGTCTTACCTAAACCAACGAACGACACGATCTTGTCGTGATTGTACGTCTGCACGTTCAGCTCTTCTTCGGGAGCTACGTACAACATGGAGAAATCCTCCTTCGGTGGATGGAACTTCTCCATGATCCCAGGCGGCGGCGGAGGCGGCGGTGGCAGATATGTAGGCGGCGGAAATCTGGCACAATAGTTCACGTATGGCAGCGGTTGCACCATAACCGCTGGGTGCACGGACGTCACATGGGCGTTCGTCGACGCGACGTGGGTGTTCGGCGGTTGCATGTGATAGTTCGACGAGAACTTGTCGTATCTCACTGGTTTCTCGGTGAAGTTCAACAGCGGATTCCTGTCGAAGTTGCTCGCCGGCGGCTTGTTAACGAGCGGCTGCGGCGGTGGCACGGCCGGCGAAAACGCGGGGTTCGGGGGTGTTGCCGTCGCCGGCGCCGGCGCCTCCTCGTTACCGTTATCCTCCGAGAGCAGCAGCTCGTTTATCTCGAAGCCGAAGGTTAGCTCCGTCGGCAGATTGTTGTTCCTGGCAACGTCCGACGAAGTCTCGTCCAGCAGGATCACCGCCGGTCGCGGAGTCGAGTTCTTCGTCTGCTGCTGCACCTCCGGCGATCTCTGCGACTGATCTTTCTCCGGCTGCGCACTCTGCGGCTTCGGCGTCCTCTTGCTCTCCGCTTCCTCGCGCTGCTGCGTGTCCGGCTTCACGTTTTGCGACGGACAACTCGTCGCCTTCGTTGCGTCGTGCCTCGTCGTGCTGCTCTGATACTCCCTCACGACTCTCGCGGTCTTTGGCTCGCTGCTACTGGTCGCTGCTTTGCCGCTCCCATCGGACTCGACGCTCGGCGCGGACTCCTGCGCAGGTTTCACCGTTTTCGATTTCTGCGCGTCCGCAGCGCAGTCCGAGTGCGGATTGCTCTTGTTCTCGGTCGACTGCGGGGCGTCGGAGTTGTGCGACTTCTTCGGCGTCTCGTCGTGATAAGAAGACGCAACCTTCTTGACGTGCTGCTCCTCGTACGATCCCTGAGTTTGCATATTTGGGTTACTGTGCACGTACGTTCTGCGAGAACGCGGGTTATTGGTTCTCGAGTGCACGGCGGAATCCTTGTTGTTGACCGCGCAACCAGGATTATTATCGGAATCGGTTGGACTATAGTTCACCGTTGTACCGTTATTGTTTAATCTTGGTGTCGCGGTAGCACTCTCGTTCGCACTCGTGCCGCCGTTGCTGGGCAACACCGTGGCAGCGTGCTTCTGCTCCTGCTGCGTTAGGCTTTCCTGCATCTTCCCGATGTCCTGCACGTATTTGTACACTTGAATGTTCTTATTGATAGCCTCTTCCTGGGCCTCGGCTTTCTTCCTCTCCAACGAGCTCTTCTCCTTCGCCAGTATCGGCGAGAATTTGTCGAAGCTCAAGCTCAGGCTCGCCGACGCCGTGCCGGTCGCCTGGCCGAGCTGCCTCGCTTTCCTCTCCTGTATCTCGTCCAGACTGGGATAGTAATCCTGCGGCATCTTGTCCGGTTCCGAGGGAGTCTTGGGTGGGACGCTGGGCCACGACGTGTTGTTCAGCATACTTGGCACGATCACAGACATGTTCAAATTGTGCGACATGTTGATCGTAGCCATGCGCGCTATGTCCGCGTAGCTCGCTTGCGGGGTACCGCCCGACGATGTCGCGACTTTCGACAGATTGTGCTTCGAGCTGTTCGAAGTAACCGGCAACGAGTGAACCGAGTCCAAGTCACTGCTGTCCGACTTGTCGCTATAAAAAATAATCACATAATGTTAAAATTATTTAAAAAATTTAAAAAATTATTCTTAGCGCCATGTTTGAATTAATCTCAAATTAATTATTAATTAATTTATTATTTATTTATTAGTCGCTTGTTATCGCACATTACCTTGGAGGCATACTGCTCGCAGATTTCCTTCGGAGTTCCGGCGACAGCGGTGTCCTGTACTCGTTCGAGAATCCCCTGGAATTCGGGAGATACGAGCCAGACGTAGTCAGATTCTGGGCTCTGCCGCCGCTGGAGCTTCTCCTCTGCTTCTTACTCTTCTTCTTCTTCGTGACTACGAGGAACTCAGTCTCGTGTTCCGGCTCCGGGTTGATCTTCTTGGTGGAGGAGTTACGGCGGCTAGCGTAATCCTCGCCCGTGTCGTTGCAATATATCGACTGGCCCTCTTCTGTACCCCAGGATCGCCTGTCGCCTCGACTGTCGACCGTCGCATCTCCGGTGCTCCGCTGCTTCGCGCGTCGCAATGCCACGTTTATCATGCCTATTACAAAAAGGCAACATCAGAAATAATGTGTATGATAAATCAAGATTTAAAAGTTGAACTATTAAAGGCCATGTGTGAATTATTGCTTTTTATATTTTTATAGAAAAAATTTTTATAAAATTCGATTATTTTCAGTTTTCGTTTTTATATGGATAATACAAGATCACGTTTGTCACCACAGATTTGAAAAGTAGGAAAATCCTGAAAATTTTAATTTATTATTTTTAAATATATTATTTATTTTTATTCATCGTTAAGACTGTTCTCCGAGAATGGGATTATTATTGGGTTAACAAAAGCGTTACAGATCATACCGTGCTGGCTGGATACGCTGCTGGCACCACTGGAACTAACGCTTTTCTCCGTCGTGAGATCCTCCAATTTCGTCTTGGAAATCTCTTCCAAGGAATTGGACTTCTGCAACTTGGCGGGTAACTGTTCCCGCTTCGCGTCCTTCTCTCTGGTTCTCGGTTTTGTGCCGGTACTGGTCTTCATTCTAACGGGATTCCCGGTCTTCCCCTTTTTGCTCTTGGAATCTTTATTCTCAATGAAATTAATCAGACTGTCGATATCCTCGTTGCGGTGACCCTCGACGTTTTCGGCGTTGTAAACCTTCACGTTGTGCTCCTGGGTGTGCTTCCGTCTGGGCTTCTTGCGCTCGCCGTTGTAGGTCTGCACCGCGTTCCCATTCTCGTCCAGCGATTTCTTCTCGCCGGACGCGGACGGATCCTTCATGGTGATGTGCTGCGTTGCGTACCGCGTACCTTCTGTGCACAATCCGCGTACTTAAATTTACCATAAACAACTCTATCGACTTGAAGAAGATCGGTCGAAACACGCGTGCATGTATATTTTCATTTTACTTTAGCATAAAAATCAATATCTCGAATATCGCGAACGTAGTGCAGTTAGTGCAGGGCAACTTACCCATTGTTATATTCTGCGTTTGCCAGGTCGCTGGCACCATGGTACACAAACTCGGCACGACCTTGCCCTGACTGCTGCTAGAACTGTTCGAAGCACCACCTATCCCACATTTTACGCTGTTGTGCGACTGAAACGACAACGCCCCTGTCATCTCCGCACCATTAACCGATATCTTCGACTTCTCCTGTTTGTGTTCGCGAAGCGGGAACTCGATCGTCGTGTCCACAGGTGCCTGCGTGATGTCGAAAGTCGCCCGCGTAACGTAGTGAATCGGTTTACGCGGTTCGAGAATTTTCATCTCAGTCCCTTCATCGTTCTCGGCGTCTAACGAGCGAGGTCTCTGCACGCCGCTTGCCGCGGACGCCACATTTCTCTCACTAATAGCACCTACCTGCAGTACGTGAAACAAAATATTACAGACGGAAAAAAATTATTTTAATAGATGACATTATAAGCGCCATCACACCATGACAACACTTTCAAATTACGTAGCAACAATCATAAAAAAATAAGAGAAATTATTTGAAAAAATCAATTTTAAATACGAATAAACTGACTGATTTTTGTAATGGCAATGGCTCTTTGAGTTATTCAATATATCGTTAATTTCATTATCATTGCTAATTAATTCAGATGTTTCCCACTCTCTCCCTTACCTCGACATCGCCTAAATCAATAACCATATAATCTGACTTGTATTCCGGAGGTGGATTGTCTGACTCCAGCATTTCATTTGTTCCGTATTTCCCTTTGCTGACTCTTTTCTCTCGTGCTTCTAGTTCCACCTCGCCCGACCCGGCAACGTCTCTCTTCGATTCTTTCTTCTCTTTTTCCTTATCTTCCTTCTTTGTACTAGTGTATGAAGGTTTGTCTAAAGACTTGGATTTTTCCTTATTGGTCCAATCATATACTGATCGTTCCTCGCAGAAGCTCTTCTTCGCAAACAGAGAAGAAAATTTTGTCTACATATTAATCGTGCGTAAAATAATTGTTCGAGTTGTTAGTCGATATGATCAAAAAGTATATCGTAATTCGTTAAAACTATTATCAAGAGAATGCAGATTTTTCTATTTAGAGATTGACAATTTTAATAAAAATAACCGACAGTTATTATTAAAAATATAGATTTTAAATAACAAATACCTTTTTATCGAATATTAGATCTAAGTTAGCCAGAGAGGCGAGGCTGTGCGACGCGTTTACGTTCGATGGTAGTGATCCACCTTCTCTCTGCCGGGCAGAAACGCTAGGACCTGTGTACTTTTTGTTCTTTCTCCTGCTACTGCCGTAAGTGTGACACGAGCTAGATGTTAGATAAGCAAAACTACTATCGAATTCCGAAGCGATAGGTTGTGCCAAGTTCTGAAGTGATCCGCCGTGTGTCAAACGCTCGGACACAGATTCCCGTTTGTGTCTTCTGCGATTTGAACCAGGTAGGCAACGTGAGTTGGATATCACTCTGCGTCCCTCCTCAGTCTCGTCCGCCTCTGCCTCTTGTAAAAGTTCCTAAAAGGAATATACACTTTGTTTCAAACCGCTATTTTCTAGCACAGATCAGCAAACAGATGTTCGAGCGAGAACTTTCGGATACCTTAAAGAGATTAGACTTCCCTTCCCGATCTTTCGGACACTTGTACGTTATAGCCTCGTCCAACAGAGCACGCAGTTCACCCTCGTTCAACGCGGACAGAGTTGCTGGTTCTTCCTAAAAATAATAATAAATTACGTGTCATTTACGACAATGTTGCGCAAGTTGTTTTTTAGACATCTGCCATATCGTGACGGGTAATCTTATGCAAACGAAAGAAAAGCTGATTAGATTTTTAATACAGAATTGTAACTTATCTTTACCGAAATGGACGTAGCTTAAATAATTATTGTTACTCAATTGTCAATCTTTCCCGATAGGCTTTTTAAATATTATGATAAAGCAATCTGATGATCTAGTAATGAAATATTTTATACAAATATATGCAAAAGACACGTCCTTAATATAAAAATTAGTAATGTCTTTTTGAACATTCAGAAATTTTGCATTAGTGTTAATCAAACAGTTTTGCTTCATTATACACCATTTTATATCAGAATATATTAGAATCTACAACAGTGTGCACGCTGGATAGGTACAGATATATTGATAGATCACTACAGTAAGTTTAAGGTTTCCCTTATTGGATCTGTTTTGCAAGCTTATAGTAAAATGTACTGTATAGAGATAAAAAGAAATACGAGACAGACATATCTAGCTGGCATCTAGCTCCAAATTATTCTGAATAAATGTTTGACACAGAACAAATTGTTACATCCTAATTCCCTATGGATTTAATCCATATATTTTACATATTTTCAATATATTATTACCTTGTTGTGCAAATACAAATATTAAATACCAAATTAATTTATCAGGAAAACATAAAATTAAATTTTATAAAAAAATATATATATATAATATAAAGTATGTACAATGTATACAGTATATACGTGTGTGTGTGTGTGATAATACCATTGGAAATTGTTATAAACTTGATTATGCCGACATCACAATCTGAAAATTAAAAATAATCATTCTGGATGCAAAGTTCACGGAGTTTCAGGACACGCATCCAAGTGCTTTGAAACGCGGATTACATTTACCCGTGTGGGTGAAATTTGGGAGTGTCGAGAAGAAGAGACAGACGGATAAATACGTCGACACATTGAAACAGCAAAAGAAGGAGGACACGGCGAGAAACAAGGAGCACGGAAGAAGCAAAAGAAAGGATCCGAGGATAACGAGGTTCAGGACTCGGACATGAAAGAAATAAGGAACACGGAATTTCGGTCGAAATTTAATTCTCTATGTTTTGTTTATTCCTTATGTTCTATTCCGTGTTCCTTACGCCTCTCATTGGGCCTTTACACGAGGTTTACACGAAGCTCGTGAATGTTCAACGACGTGAATCGTCAACGAATCCGAATTTCTCGCAAGATACACTATGCGCAGGAGAAAAAAAAAAGAGAAAAAACCGGAGACTAGAGGGCGAATGACGAGCGATTTACCGCGTAGATCGGCGTAACGCCGAGGACAGGACGGACATACACACATACGAAAAAAGCATGAAGAGCGAGTTTGATGTCATCTGTGAGATCGATAGCGCCCTGGCGATTAGCTAATTAAGACGCGAACTCGAACGAAACAAAGGGAGAGACAGATAAAGAAGGAAAGAGAGAGAGAGAGAGAGGAGAGAGAGAACGAGAGCAAGAGAGAGATCCGAGCTACTTACGATAGAAGGCGGAGAAAAAATTCGCGCTGGGCAATGCCGGGAGACGCGGAATTTATATTTTTAGAGGACACACAACGACAGGGGTTTTCGCTCGCTCTCGGTTCGCACGCACTCCGACTTCGCACTCTCGTCACCGCGGTCACCGTGTCGTCGTCGCGCTGCCGATTTTCATCAGCATATGAACAGCCGAAACGTTCGCGGCACGCGTTGCGCCGGATCCACGTCTCCGCGTACGCATACACGGGAGGATATACGTGCGTCGTCGTCGTCGACACCGGAGCCGAAGCGTTTCGGCCGATGCGGCACAGGAACGTGTCCCGGTTTTTGAAAGCTACTGCGACGAGCGGGCGCGGCGCGCACCTACCAGCATGGCTGCCGCCATTACACTGAAAGTACGGGCCAGCTCAGTAGCGTAATAAGGCGCCGGGGGCGCCACGGGTGGATCTCTGTGCCTCGAAATAGCTTTTGTTTCGTTCGTTCTTTCTGTTCTTTCTTTGTTCCTCTCTCCTCCCCCTCCTCCCTTCCCCCCTACTCCCCCCGTCCGACCGTGCTATCACTTTCTCCTTCCCTTTTTCTCACATCGCGATATCCATAATCGTCATGAATACACAAGGACGGATAGAAACGGGGGGGGGGGGGGGAGACGAACAGCCGCGAGACACGAGGAACACCAAGTCGATGCGACCCGCTGAAGTTCTCGATGTTACGCGCGTGCAAAAATAAACTTCGATCGTCACGCGCGATCGTTTCCACCGTTCGGTTCGGTTGCGAATGAACGCAGCAAATGTTTTCGTGCGCCCACACCAAACACACAATGAAATCTGATTTGTCATGGAGACGCGACGGAGCGTTTTCCCTCGTCTGTGACGATCGTACATACGTGTTTCGGGCATATGGTTTATGATCGGAAAATCGCACACAATGTACCCGCGCGGTTGCAGCCGCACGACCGTATTTAGCCCTAAACATCTGGGATATACCCCCGCTGGATCATCTCCCGTCTTTTTTGAAACCCACGACAATGCAGCAACAAGACGCGAGAACGCATCTTCTTTTGTCGGCATCAGCAGCTTCTAATTGTTTAATGACGTGCCATTACGTTTACAATCGAGCCGGTTTAACGTCTATCGTCAAAAGGCTGAATTGTTTCCTCCTTTTCTCTCTTAGCTTCCGGTAACAGGAAGAATAATAAGAATAAGTAGAAATAAAAGAAGATTAATAAGAATGAAAATATGTCCTGGATGTAAAATATTTTATTTGACGAGACTTTAATGTTTAATGGATTAAAAATGTGCCTGGAGCATTGATGCGTTTTCGAGGGCGTCCTTCTCGTGCGCACGTTCGTTTAATACACCGGAATTTATGGTGCGATTGCAAGACTCGACGGCATCAATGGACACGAGAGAAACAAACGAGTTGCAATTTTAATTAGAGCATAAAAGAGTTAGAGTTAAATCGAATTCTACGTTGCACTTTATTACGCCAGGATGCGATGTGCATAATGCATTCCGCGTAAATTGTTTTCCGGAAAATCTTTATCGTTTTCATTTTTTTTTTGTCGAGAATATTCGAACATCCCGTTTCTCGATTCTTAGCATTTGTGTCGGCAAGTAGCAAAACAAACTTTATGTAAATTACATCCTGTAATATATGGACCATCTAAATTGCTCGGAAGAGCGAGAAAAATGTTTCGGAGGGAAGAACAGTTCCCTCAATTCCCAAATAAACATTGGCTGCGGTTCCGAAAAGATCTATCCTCCGAAATTTCATGAAATTCAGTGAGATTGTCCCAAATATTCCTAAATAAACGTGCCTGAAAGGTTTATTGGCAATTGAAAATTGACTGAGATAATGCTAAATAAAGGAAATATATATATGTATATGGATATATGTATGTATATATATATATTCAGTTGCGCCAATAAATCTTTTAAACATGTCCATTTAGGAGTATTTGGGACAATCTCGCCGAGTTTCATAAAAATCGAAAATTGGACCTTTTCGGAACTACATCCCCTTAGCATTATGCAATTTTCAATTGCGCCAATAACCCTTTTAAAAATGTCCATTTAGGAGTATTTGGGACAATCTCACCGAGTTTCATAAAAATCGAAAATTGGACCTTTTCGGAACTACATATACCCCTTAGCATTATGCAATTTTCAATTGCGCCAATAAACCTTTTAAAAATGTCCACTTAGGAGCACTTGGGGTAATCTCATCGAATTTGATGAAAATCGGAGGTCAGACTTTTTCGGGACCACTTGCTAAATATTTTAAAATCGGTACATCGAAGAGAAACGTTTGAAAGAATCATCGTCAGAAATATCGATTACAAAACTGTCGACATCGACCGTATACCCATTATAAATCATGATTACGTAGGAGACAGTCCCCGCAAATTATCGAGCTTTAGGAGCAGTCGCAGACATCGCAGATATCGCGGCGTGAACGCGATACGATGACGATGACTGCTTCGTGCTGCCGATTTCCTCGCGTCGGATACCGTGCGATCGATCGGTACGGTATTGCATCCGTATACGGAGTTCCTCAGCCTGTGATCGTCACGTCGCGAGAGCGTGGCGCGTTCACACAACATCGGGCCGCATTACGTTACGTTACGCGCGCGCGCGTGTGTGTTACGCCTTTTTTTTGTCAATCGCGTATTCCTCTCACACGTGTGCCCCTGGATGCCCTCCTGGCGCGCGGCGTTTACACGAAAAACCGATGGCGATGCAGGTTAATAAATCGCGCACTCGTGCTCCCCAGCGAGATAATAGTGGCTGCTGTCTCTAGCGGGTATATCGCGCGATAATGGCGTATTACGTAATAATAATAAGAAGGAGAAAAAGCGAATGAATTGCAAGTATTCACCACGGAAGCTAATGAGGAGGCGCACGAGGCGAAGCTAGCGAGTAATTGCATTCTTTAATCGAGAGTGATACTCGAATTTACATGTATGCAATAATTGAATGACTGTCTTATCGTAGCAGTACTTATCTCTCTTAACAAAAATATAAAAAAAAAGAGAGATGTAAGGAAAAAAATAACGTGCATGCGCATAATAAAATAGAGAAAAAAAGGAGATGGACAAAATTAGAATTAAAGTATACAATGGAGATTAATAACGACCGAAAGAGATGAGCAAACATTCTGGGGGGAAAATGACAACACAGTGCTTCCTTTGATAGTTATTAGATTAATTATAAATGGATATGAGAAGCAGCAGACACTCTCAACACGGCAACAAATATTTCTTCTTTTTACGACGAGTATAATATGGGAATTGCGTATCAGGCGTGCTCTCTGTTTCTCATTATAAATACAGCCTTAATTTACCTCTTGACCGTTTTATTGATTTCATGTAAATTCGGCGCACAACAACTCCGAGGGCTGATCCTTATTTTTATCGTGCGATTCGTGTAAATCAAATACTGAGGCGGCTATTAATCGATCCGTTTGTTCGCGATCGAGTCGCTTTATTGCTTGAGAGAAATTACGCTACGAACTAATCGAACGCCGAAAAGGGGTATCGAGAACGTATTCGCGCGATGCGTCCTCGCTCTGTCGAGGGCCGGCATGGCCATTTCAGGAGCGTAACAATGTGGCCTCAAATCTCGATGAACGCTCGTACGCTCTTCTAACGAAAGCAATCATTTTATTTGTCGAGCAGAATTAGATTTAGAAAAAATGTTCTACGATATGACACACTGACTATGCTGCTTCGGTAGTGGCATGAATTATAAATTAAATATGAAAAGTAAGTAACTCAACAATAACTAAATGATATGTATAAAATGAATAAATTGTGTATATACAGTGTACAGCATAAATATTTTACATTGTTTTATATTGAGATAAGAATAATTAGATTATATATTGCACGAAAATCTAATTTCACTGCAATCAATATTCAATAGGATCACGGCTAAATTAATTTGAAAGCTTTTCAAAAAGTGTGCAGTAGAAATTTTTATGTTACAATCTTGTATCAAACGATGTATTAAAAAATAAGGAAAATTACATCGCGAAAAGTGGAAACTTTTTATTACCTTTATTGCGAGAATGCTATCATATTATAAATTTTTAACTTTATTAATTCTTGAAAGTAATGCTGTATATCGCCAGTAGAATAATAATTCACCATAAAGCCAATTTATTGTCGACCGAGCTGGCAAAAATCATGTGAATCTATTTGTATGATTTTTGCCAGCTCGGTCGACAATAAATTGGCTTTATGGTGAATTATTCTACTGGCGATATACAGCATTACTTTCAAGAATTAATAAAGTTAAAAATTTATAATATGATAGCATTCTCGCAATAAAGGTAATAAAAAGTTTCCACTTTTCGCGATTCAATTTTCTTTATTTTACATAGTCAGTACGTCATATCGTAGAACATTCTTTCCAAATCTAATTCTGCTCGGCAAATAAAATGATGGCTTTATGGTTTATTAATTCTGTTTTTTTAGATACGGATTTGTACTTTTTGTCCCTTTTTAGAGAAAGTTGTTACAAAAAGCTTACCTACAGAATACTTTATCTGACACCGTTTTGTTAAACTGTCACAAACGTCTACCAAACACAATCCAGTTTATTAAAAACGTACGATCATCGCTAATGATTTACAGACTGATTGCGTTGAAAAACAGATTGTAATCCGGTTGTCGAGCAAAACAATCACATAAATATCCGATCAATCTGATCACAGATCGCATTCAACAATTTTTCGTTAATTAAAAATTTAATAATTAAAGAGCTATGAATCGACCAATAAATAATTGCATCTTACTATTTTGCGATTAATGATTTTTTTTAGATAATCAAAAGAAACTAATTATACGAAATGCAATATCTTAAAATTTTTGGCACGCTTTCAAAGACTCCCAGAACATCCTGTGCGCTGTGTTCAAGTTTTTCAACCAAGATTAGATTCGTGGCAACTTTTAATGGGGGGGGGGGGGGAAGAAAAAAACTCCATAATTAATCTCACGTTTCGAGACTCGATGGGACTCGATTCCTCGACGCGACCGCCGACGATGCTCACCTGTTTGCTGTCGGCGCCGCTGTTCGGCGGTGAGCTTTGGCTGATCGGATCGGCGCCTGCGGCGAAGCTAGCTGGTGCGATTTCGACGTTCGAACTTTGCTCCGCGGTGACGGCGACGACGGCAGCGGCGACGGTGGCGGTGTTAGCTGCGACGGCGTCGTCATTGTCGCTACCGGTTGTCGTGGCATCGACGTTCTCGACGTCGACGACGACATCGGCGGCGGTCGCGGCACGATCGCTCTCCGCGATCTTGTCGGGAGCCACCGGTTCCTGACGATGCTCCGGCCCTGGAGCCATCTTGATCGAAATTGACAGCGCGGTGTCCGCCGTGCTCATGGCTCCCTTATCGCCATCCCTCTCGCGCGATTTGTCTCTATCCTCTCCGTATCCGTTCTGTTCGATTTATCGAGGACTATGGCGTTCCGAAGGAGACGTTCGCGGATTAGTTGGTAGTCTGTTCCGCATTGACGACGCCGCACTGCACTGGGTGGGATACTCGATTCGACGAAAACCACCGCCCGAAGAAGGCAACAATGACGAAGACAATGCACGATAGGACAAGGTGTCGGCGAGGAGTCCGAACCGGTTGCACCGATGCCGATACTGCGAGTCAAGCTCGATTAATCACTCGATCCTCTTTCTCTGTCGCGTTACGGATGCAATTACGATATGGAAAAGGACAGCCTATCCTATCATTCTACTCTAGAATTTCAAGAAAACTCTCGTCTACAAGATCGAGTCGCCAACGTAACATTGAACATTAACGAAAAAGAAGCTGCTAAATTTCAAATTCGTTAATTCAGAAAAGATTTATTAGGAAATAACTAACCTAAAAAAGAATCTTAATTCGGATATCGTAATTTTAGATCCACTCTGAGATTTCGATCCGCGAACCGCCGAACTCGTGGAAAATCATTCCACGATTCTCGCACTATTTCACGCACGGGAGTGCAACGAAAATGGCTTCCTGTTCCTCACCGTTGACGAAATTCGACCCCTCGAACCGTCGTCGATCGACGTCTTCTCGCGGAGTGCCACTCCGACTGTCACTCGTAATCCGCACTTCCCATGCTTTCCACGCTCCCGTTTCACTGTTCGTGCAACCGTGAATGCAGTTTAGTCACGCTACCTCGTCACCGGACACTGCCAATATCGTCCCGCACGAATTTGAGGTTAGCCCCCGAGCAGATTGTCAACTTGCGCACACAGCTGTCCCCGCGGATCGCGATACGCGGTGTGTCTCTCTCGTCACCAGCTCGCCCGCGAGATATATCACGAGAGCGCGAGAGACGCGGAGGATTCACGAGGAACGGAGATCGATGACGTTCCCTCGCGAGCGCGAGTGCGACCGAGCAAGCGTCACTTTGGCAGCGACGACAACTTACGTAAACGTAACTGCTGGCGGTCACATGTCAAATTCGAATAATCGACGCGGTCGCTGCGCTAAGCAGGTGGATCCCACTGTGCGCGCTTCCACTTGCCGCACGTGAAACATCGAAAGTCCCGACTCTCGAGGGCGACGATTCTCTCTTATTTTCCCGAAACCGTCGGTCGAAACTCGTCGAGTGTCACTGCCGCGGTTATCGTGGTTTTCTCTCGAAAGTAGAAAACCCGGAGGTGCAGCACCATTTCTCCGATGATGCGTGCATGCGTGAGTCAGTGGCATACACGCGTCAACACGAACGTTCCCGAAAGTACGTTCGTACGTTAGTGGTGTGGGTCGCGGGGAGGCGCGGCCTCGACGAAGACGCGGAGAACCGACCGTCCGACTTTGGCGTTACGACGGCGCGACGATGTTGATCATCGCCGCCGCGCTGCCGCGACGAGCACTCATCGATTCAAAATGGCCGCCGCCGCCGCTGCGCAGTCGACGAATGCACGCACGCGTTGTCCGAATGCACCAGGCTCCAGGAAAGGTCCATCCGAAAAAGGACGAGACGCTGCACCGCGACGATGGCACTCGTTCACGAGCCGTCACACACGCACACACATATACACGTACACACACGCGCGCGCGCGCGCGCGGATTTCGCGTATCACCTACTTCCTCCGTCCTCCGGCGCGGGAGACGAGCCCGACGAACGACGAATGCATCGTCGCCGCTGCTGGCGACGCGACTCGCGGCTTGACGGACGCTCTACGACGTAGAAACCGTCGGCATGGCAGATATTTCCTCTCCGCGCGGAGAAGAAGACGCGGAGTCAATCTCCGTCCCGTGTGTGCGAACACACGGATACACACGTCCGTCGATTGGTTGCCCGAGAGCGTGTCGAGAGACGAGATCACGGGGACCTCTCTCGCCGGTATTATCGATCGCGTGACATCGCAGCCCCGTTCCTTGAAGCGGCCAACTTCACGTCGCTCCGGAGACGCGAGGAGCGACGTAACTTTTGATGACCGATCTCGCGGCGTGAGATCACACACACACACACAGACAGAGAGAGAGAAGATGCGCGCGCGCGCACGCAATGAGCCGAGAGGAAACTTCTTCGATATATTCGACGGGCCGATACCGCGAAAGATGGAACGTACGCGCGCGCGGATGCGGGCAAGCCGCGTGTCCTGGAGCGAGGGCCGCGCGAGGGCTTCTACCCACCGCTTCGACGCCGTCCCCGCTCGCGCGAGTTTCTCCGGGAGAAGCCGAGGCGGAGACGCCGCTGTACGCGGACACTTTTCCGTCGCGACGCACAATAAGAAGCGAAATCTGCCGCTTTTGCGCAGAGAAACAGTGGCGGACCAGCCGCACGGCCTCCGAAAATGTCGTCTGGCGTAACAGGCACGTGCCCGCTCGGTCAAAGCGCCTGCGGCATCGTTATACCGCCGAGGAGAAAATTACAATTGTTTTAATTAATAGATTAAACAATTTCGACTCGAATTGACATTGCAATTATGTCAATTTCAACTTTCTTTCAGTGAATACATTCCGAACGTCGTAGGCTTTGTTTAGTCTAAAAATTTCATCCGTTTACTTGACTTTGAAAACTGTTGAATTAAATATGATAATCGTGATACAGTGATCGAGTTTTCGGAACATCGAAATTTGTAAAAATGTCAGATTTGCCATTCAAATGTGCAAATGTTTGGCGTTGATACACAGATAATTACATTGGTATTTAAAGTCGATGATATAAGGCTCCATTACTTTTTATCTATATCTGCTCTTTACCCTCCCCTCTCTCTCTCTCTCTCTCTCTCTTGCAACTGCATTCTTTCTACCTTGATTTTCTGCCTTACGATTTCTTTCGTAATTGTATATTATTTTTGATGTCGGGATAGACAAATGGGAAATATAACCTACTCCTACCATATCTAAACATAATTTCTATCTTACGAGCATAATTTAATATAAGCCTATATAAGATTAGCTGAAAACAGCTGAAAAAGTGCAATTCA
Organism: Ooceraea biroi; assembly: GCF_003672135.1. Lineage (NCBI taxonomy): Eukaryota > Metazoa > Arthropoda > Insecta > Hymenoptera > Formicidae > Ooceraea > Ooceraea biroi. The sequence continues at coordinate 10,834,213 of NC_039506.1, forward strand.
TGCGCGCACGTAATACGCAGGGATGGACGGGGCGCGGAGGAATCGTGCTACGGTCGAAACACGCACGAGCGGCGAGGATCGATACATCTCGAAGTCGCGAGTCCGCGATATCGGCGCGCTCGACGTCGTCTCGACCTCGCTCGCTCGCTCGCTGTCGTTACTTTGCTAGCCGAATACGACGCGAGAACGTGGCGCGTGCAGCACACCGGAAGAAGGGACGCACTCCGCGCACGCGGCAGTGCAGAAGAAGAGTTCGCGAGTGCCGAGGCGCATCGAGATAATCCTTGACACGGTCGCCGCGTCGTGTCCAGATAAGTCGTCCCTCCTCCGTCCGCACTATCGCGCGGGTTGCGATACTCTCCTCCCGTGGACGAGAATCCACACCGGGACACGCCACCAGAATGACGGAGACGGAGAATATTTTCCTGTTCGTGCCGAATATTATCGGTAAATAAATACTGGTTCCACGTTTTCCGATGGAACTCATCATTGCATCATTCTTGACGTTGCATGACGTTGAATAATTATCACGAAGCGCTGCGAAGGCGTTCGTAGTACGCAGTAGTAACGACCATTAATAAACCTAGATCGTTACCCGCGAAGATTTGACTGCACGAGACGCGATGCACGTAGAAACGCGAACACAGAGTGAAATCCACGCGAATCCATTTTGTTGTTGTTTCATCGTCGAGTTATTCTGGTATAATTCAATCGAGCGATGAATAAAAATCAGGCCTCGCGGCGCTTCTAAGGTTGCCTTTATCGATTGCATTGACGCGCTATTGTTTTATGTAACGTTTGAATTAACCGATCGATAGACAAGTTTTTTTTTCTTTTCAAACTCAAGTGCTTCTGACGCAATAATAACTGTCCTTAAACTTGACAATCGTTTTATAATCGATACACGTGCACCTATGAGAAATACAATTTGAGAAAGAAATGCACATTGATCACGTGCGTCGACAGGTTTTGGCAGGGTGATCCTGGCACTGATCTCCTTCTACTTCATGCCCACGAATTACGTCGTCGCGTCATGGTGTTACGTGGTCAGCTCGCTGTTGGACGCGATAGACGGCCACGCGGCGAGGTACTACAACCAGAGCACGAAATTCGGCGCGATCTTGGATCAGCTGACCGATCGGGTCGGTACGATGTGCCTCACGGTCACGTTGTGCCTGTTCTACCCCGCCTACACCTTCTGGTTTCAGTTGAGCATGGCTATCGACATTGCCTGCCACTGGATATACTTGCACACGTAAGTAACAGCGGAACCGAAGAAATTATAATAGAAGAACCAGGAGAAAACGTGACGCTCGAGTACATTTATTTTAGTGATGGACGACAAGACAAGAATTTCAAGATCTTGTCTTGTCTTGAATTTTCAAGACAAGAATATCAATTTTTTGCATTTGATAAAAGCGAGACAAAACAAGATTTATACTTTAAAATCAAGAAAAATCAATCAAGATTCTTGATTCTTGACAACTGAAATTAAATCTAATCCGATTCATTTTTAACTTTGAACATACAATTAACCTGGAATATACAATTAACAAAATATCATTGAAGATTTTGAAAGAAGTAATTTAATATATAGATTATGTTGAAAAATAATTAAAACTTTTTAGATTAGATTATATTTCTAAACTTATAGACTTGATTAAAAAGTAACAAGTAATACGAGTATTAATATAAAAATTATAAAGTTGAGCATTAATTTCTTTAACAAATGTGCAGCTTATACAGTGCAAATTTATAATTTAATCAATTATTTTATAATGTGGCCAATAAAATGTGTATTTTTATTTAAGTATATTTAATATTTGATATTCATATCTACTTTTACCAGCAATACAATATTTTATATTTTAATAATAATAATATTTCATGCAATTTTGTGTGTATCAATATTTTTTTTGTCGAAATTATTTTTTTCGATACTTTTTGTAAAACTATTTAAAAAATTTTAATAAAATCGGTTGTAAATTAATATTTATAGATATTATAAAAATATCAAGAATCTTGCAAGATTCTTGCAAGAATCAAGAATCAGGATAAGAAATTGAATATCAAGATCAAGACGTAGTAATTCTTGATTTTTAAAGATCAAGACAAGACAAGAAGTCCGATTCTTGTCTTGTCTTGTCTTGAATCCATCACTAATTTATTTCGTTTATTGAAATGCGACAGAACGCTCTTGCAAGGGAAGACGAGTCACAAGTTCATCGACATGTCGGAGAATCCGATCATGAGGCTGTACTACACGAATCGCATCGTGCTGTTCTTCATGTGCGCCGGAAACGAGGCGTTCTACGCCGGTCTGTACCTCCTGCACTTCACCGAGGGACCCATTTGTGAGTATTATTATTGGCGTTTTTTTCTCAATCGCCAATCTCAATATCTGAACGCGAGGATTATCAAGCAAGTCTGATTTTTCAGTGGCCGGTGTGGGATTGTACAGACTGATCGTGTACCTGAGCGCCCCAGTGGCGCTGGTTAAAGCCGCAATCTCCCTGCTGCACGGATACGTGTCGTGCATCAACCTCAGCATCATCGACGTGAAAGAGCGCCAGGAGCGGCTCAAAGCGAATTAAGTACGAGTTACACTCGACGTACATACTCGTCGACCTACTAGTCAGGTTGAATGTGATTTTACCGATCTTCCTGTCCCGCAAACACGTGTTTGCGCACGCACGTTTACGCGTTTTTATCCAAAATCTATTTTTAAGGAGCGCTTTATCGTGCGTAAAGATGCGTGATCGTGCGAAATATCTGACTCGACGCGTATGTTTAATGTGTAGGAAATACCGTTTCCCTGAAAATAGTCAAATTCCTATATCATGGTGTATAATTTTGCAAGAGAAAAAAAGCGAGGAGCTTCTATTCTTGAAACACTGTGTCAGTGATGATGAAACTAGTTCATCGTTCGTTGTATAATATTCCAAAGCATTTATTATGTCGGACCAATGAGTTCTTAAGGTACTTTTTATTTTCAACATTCGCAATTAGTTGCCCTTATTATTATAAATACTCCAAGTTCCAACAGCGCGGTGATCTCTCTATGTTTAATATATTTTTTTTAAATATTCTTTTAATAGCGACAAACCAAGAAACGTGACCTGATATACCTATATTAGCATCACAGAACCTCATGTTAATGTATGTTGTATGTCCAATTTTATGCAAATGGTAGACAATGCGTTGAATAAAATATATGGTTTAAGAATCTCATTCATATTCAAGTTTATTCCGCCTGCAGACCTCCAGCACGCGTTGACATTCATATATGTATGGGAATGCGACATATCTCTATCGATATTGCACAATAGTTCGGTCTCATTATTCACGACATATGGTTAACGCTATCCGCCTGTCCTTTAAACAAGACCAGCGTTATCGAGCAATTTTGCGAAACTAAACGTGCCCGATCCAACGTAAACATTCCATAACGAACTTCTTCGGCCGGAGAAACGGAACGTTATCGATATCTATCCAACGTAAAAAAAGAAAAAAGAGGAGAATTTGCAAGGCAAGTTGCGAAAACGGAGCATTCGCTAAAATGCTTCATAATGCTCTTCTACTCCAAACGAGCAACTTCATCGTCAGCAGAAAAGTGACGTGAGCAGCTACGCCACGCGAGCCGAGTGCTCACACGCACGTATAACAAAAACAAATGTGTTAATTATAAAACATGACAGGTGGATTCGCGTGTGCATGCAATCAAAGCGTTATTTAGGGGCGTGAGCGCACGTCACGTACGCACAAAATGGCTGGTAAGACGGGCAGGCAGGGGAGTAGGGGAGGAAAACTGGGCTCCCGCGACGATAAGGGTCTCGCAATGACAAGAAAAATAATGGACTAACCTCAAAGGTCTCAACTCCCCCGTCATGACCAGTCACGTTCGTTTCGGCGCCATGTTATCACTTCAAACACTCGCGCATGTTGGGAAAGTTCGTGGAAAATTCGTCGGACTTTCTTCTTATCGTTGCGAGACGTAGGAGCCCGATTTTCACGGCGTGCGGCCGACGAGGACGCGGCGGAAGGTGTCGATCGGCGAATGTCCGATGTTTGAGACGCGATCGCGATACGCGTAGCAAAGTACAATATTTATAAAAACAGATGAAGATTCAGCACCGGCACACGACCGAGGCGGTGATTCGCAGCAAGTAACGGCGCCACCGTCGCCGAGGCCCGCCTCAGCCAATCAGCGCTCTCTCCTCGCATTCAAAATCTGCGGATACCACTACGTTTTCGTTATCGGGCCAGCCACGTTCACTGATAGAGATAATATTGGAGCGGCTTGCGGATCTTGCGTTGCTCTTGAAAAATCAAAAGCTGTGCACTAACGTTCGCGCGGCGAACGCTGCGATTAGAATAAGAAGAAACGAGCGATGGTAAATAAGCTGGAAATAGAGACGTAGTTATGTCTAAACAAATATATTGGAGCAATTGTATTTAAATAAGATTTAAACGAGAGGAAAGGTGCGAACATATTAATTTATTAAACATAGCTTTAGAAATCTCATAAACGTGCTTCTTTAAATGTTTGTTTGTAATCTAAAATTTGCATGCAGCTATTATACGTTGGACTCGCTTTGCCTTTTAATTCTTTTCTCTTCTTCAGGAAAAGTCTAATCTCTTTCCTTTTCATTCTTCAATGGATAAATTTCTTTAAAGCTTTTTAAATTTTTGAGATTTTTCTTTCAAATCTTTCTATATTCTTTGACATTATATTAATTAGTACGATTAAAAATCCACATTTTATACACGTAATCTGGACCGACGTTGTCACCGGAATTATTTAATGCTTTTTTATAACACTGAAAGGTTTCTTTAATCTATCATACCTCATACTTTGCAAGTTTTATGTACTCGACTTCAAACAGATCTCGATCAAAGGAATTTTAATTATCTTTCAAGATGAAAATACTAGAAATTATTTTTCCAAATTAGCAATGAAGTGACACCAACTCATCTTCAGAAAGAAAGAAAGAAAATATATTCTTCAGAAAGAAAATATGTACACTTGTATTTGTATACAACAGAGAGACGTATCAATATTAACTGAAAATAATTTATCAAATCACAGTTATAGAGATATAAATATTTTAACATAAATAAATTTCAATATTTTTAAACTCATGTTCCTGTTATTCTCGCAATATCGTAACAGAGTATCCGTAATTGCTATTTAAATCTGCTCTTGACGGATACACCAGTTTTAAATTTCCTTCCTTATCAACTACTTTAACTTGCTCAACCAGTAAATTGTTCAACTTGTCGGCATCCTTCTGCTCCGATGAATCAGTGAGACCCGACACTATTAACTCTTTTAGAAATACATCCAACACATTCCTGGAATTAAAAGAGTACCTTGCATCATATGGCACTGACAATACAAGCGTTCATTAATTGTTAATTCTAATTAACTAAAATAATTAAACTTAATTAATTAAAATTGTAATTAATTGTTAATTACAATTTTAAATCCAGTTTTGAGAGATCGTTAGACAAATTCTGCAATTGTATCGACCAAGACTCACCTACAAACCGTGTAGGATATTGCACTCGTTACCTCCACGAACATCGTCTGCGTGGCTGGACTCATCTTCGTTACATCGCTGTTCGTGAGAGGCGGTAACGATATAACTTGCTGCGAGTGGTCCAGCAAGCACGGAAACAACGGCTTACCCTCCAGCAGATACAGATACTTGTGTATTCCGGAATACACGTTTCGCTTCTTCTCCTTACGCAGGTTCTCAGCCTCCGTTTGCAGCTGTTGAAACAGAATCGCTCCCGTGTACATTTTGCTGCGCATCAGAGGCTTAATCTCCAGCTCTGCGGGCGGCTTCGCCGTGTACGTCAAGTCTCCTGAATAGCAACACACACACATTTAACGTGGAAGCTCTCTTAACGCGACTAAATAATCGCGTTCTTATCAATTAATTAACCAGGCTTACCGGGCGCGATCAACTTCAAGTCATGCGTCGCTATCGTAGCTGCGTTCCTCTTCTCGCACACTCCGTCGTGCAGCCTCGTCTGCAGCTGAATGAACTTCTTGAAACTGTCCTCCGTGAAACGTGTGTCCCTCACGATACACGCCGCTACGTACGGTCTGATGTTCTTTACGTGGTCCATAATCTTTATCACCGGCGTGTCGTCCGTTACTTTCAAGATCTTCAGCTTATGGGTCACATCATCCATCACACCCTCACTCTCGGAAGACTTCTGGCTCTTCTTTCCCTTCTTGGACTTGTTCGCCTCCGCGGTGGACGGATCGCTCCTTGGACAGTGCAGTTTCACATAATCGAGCACCTGCTTGGTGCGGCACTGATCGACCAGTTTCAGCAGCCTCTTGTCCGCCAGTTTGTTCCCTTTCAGGTTCACCTCCTTCAGTTTACCACAGTCTGCCAGCTCACCCGGTACAGCTGTGTCATAATACAATACAATTGTTTTCAAACGATTCCTAAGATGAATTACACGTATGTACATAGAAGAGTACAACAAATAAAAAAGGTTCTAAGTATATTAAGCTTTACTAGAAATCAAGTTATCAGCGACATTTAGAATTTTCAGCGCTTGAAGCCGACTTATGCTGGCTGGGATCTCCGCTATCTGATTCCCATTAACATGGATCTCCGCCAGGTGCACAAGCTCAGCATGGCAGATATCGGGGAACGCCTCGAAGCGATTGTTCGACAGATCTACGATGCTCAATCTAACATTCGCGCTTTGCGACGGTATAGACTGCAGGAGGTTCGCGGCAAGGTTTAACGTGCTCAGCTGCGGGAGGTTGTCTAGCTCCTGCGGGAGGGAGGTCAACTTGTTCCTCGAGCAATCGAGCACCTTCAGTTTACTCAGGCTGCCGATCGTGCCCGGTAGAGCGGCGAGCTCGTTCGAGTGCAGGACCAACGTCGTCAGATTCGTCAGTTTCTCCAGCCCGTCCGGCATCTCCCGGAGACACGTGTGCGTTATGCTGAGATAGTTGAGGCCGTGCAGGTCGAAGAGACTCTCGTCCAGACCAGAGTCCTCGATCAACTTGGAGACTGACGCGCCTGTCAACACCAGCTCGTGCCTGTTCTCATTAGCCGCCTGCCTGACGGCTATCCACGAGTCCTCGAACGTCATTGTAGCAGAGATTGTACCGCTTCCACAGCCGAAATCCGATTCACATTCTAAACTGCGTCTCGAGAAGATTTTTAGGCTATGTAGCAACGCGCCGGACAGGCGGACGAGCCGGATTGGATGCTTTCGTTAGGTGCGCCGCAGGTGCACCATTTGCACTTGAATCAGCGTTCGTAGGTTCCAAGAGGGCGTTTATCGTATATATGGCGCCAAATTATCGTATTTGAATAGAAATTATCGTACATATTTGAAAATATAAATAAAACATAATAAATCATTTCCACACTATTTCTTTTGTTGGAGATAATCGTTATAAAAAAAATAAGAGTTCTCGTAATCAATATTAGTCGCTCTCGGATTGATTTAAATCCGTTTACTCGAAAACACTAATATAATAAGTAATATGGCTTCTGCACATAAGAAGCAAAAACGCTTTCCGCACGGTAACGCAACAGTCAGTCAATTTATCGTTATTTTATATGAATGAAAGTATGATTGGCTGTCGTATTACTTTCTGTCGCACAAGCATTTCTGCATCCAACGTACAGAAACGCAGGAACCTAAGGCATAAAAGAGACTTAGTTTATACCGATTGTTTTATACGCGCAATAAATAGTAAATAACTAGTAAATTTAATCATTGGCTGATCAGCTCAAATGTACTTGATACGCATATCAAACAATTAGTGTAACCTAAGCTAGAAATAGGTGGGAAACAGACAGAGATTTAAATGTGTTTCTTTATTATAACTTATTATAATTATTATAACATATAATTTTTTGTATCTTGCTTACAATTAAAAAATAATACGTAATAATACAAGACTAGTATGTGTTTATACTAATTTTATTATATATTTATACTTAATAAAGTACTATTGCACACATACTTAAATAAAAAAAGGATATGTTTTTTATGTAAATATAAAATTAAAAAATTAATTATTTCAAATTAAAAGTAATTATCAAAAAAGTCAGTATAAGGGCGCAGTCCCATGGTGCGGAACGTGCGCAATGCGGAATTGGCGGAACGAAGTCTGTCCAATCACAGACGTTCCGCCAACTGTAATCCGCTGAAATGTATTTTCCTATGTCCCATGCAGCAGAACTTGCGGAAGCGCAATTGGCCTCCGCCAATCACATGATTTTTTCCGTAGATTCTTCTGTTGTGTCTATCGGAATAGCGTATATTATTGGCGCGCACAAATTACACTTCCGCGTTTTCCGCTGCATGGGACATAGGAAAATAAACTTCAGCGGATCGGAATTACTACGAGTGTATGCACGTGAAAATGCATGTAGGCAAAACGACGAATTTTGAAGAATTGTTTATTGTTATTTGTGAGCTACTAAAAAGATTAAAACAAAGTTGGTGTGTATTTAAAAAACAGGAGATACGTTGCAAAATTGTAAAACTGTATTTATTATGCAGAATTGCAAGAAAAAATGAAAATATACAGAATCAACGGAAGTGTTGGGTACGAAGCATATTTAGTGCCGAAAGAAGATTGCTACAAGGAGCAAGCGATAATCTTGTAAAAGAAATGTTGGTTGAAGACAGAAAAATATATAGATTATTTTAGAATGCCACCTCAAATATTTGAAACGTTATTAACATTTGGTCCGACCACTCATCAGTAAAAAATATGTTGTTCGAGAACCTATTTTGCCTTAAATGCGGTTCCTGATTATACACTGATAATACAATCTAAAACATTATACTTGTGAAGCCATTTACTGACAATACTATTTACCATATATTTTTGCAAAGACAAATTAAAAATCATTTTGCCTTTTTGCACTGGTATCTGGTAACGTAATTCCGCGATAAAATGAAAATGTGCGGAAAGAAATCGGCGGAACGAACGTAACAATGATCGAACCAATCACGAGCGTTCCGCCAATTCCGCATTGCGCACATTCCGCACCATGGGACTGCGCCCTAAGATCTAGCTTTCAGCTAGTGATATAGGTCGACAAGGACATTTATGTGATGTGTCACTAGTTAAAAAAATTCCCTAAATAGCAATGAAATATTACACTGCCATTTTGAATAAACGCGATTTTCTCAAATTATCGTATATTTATGTACAATACCAAAGTGCTATCGTACATCGTAAAATGATTAAAATTATCGTGCATGTACGATAATTAACGTACGGATACTAACACTGACTTGAATGAAGTAAGTTCGCACGTGAACATGGGAGGGAGAAGGACAAAACGTCGGAAGGAAGGTGCAGAATGTGCAGTTAGGAGGAATCGATTATAAGCACGTGGCTGTGACAACTATTTCAAAATTGTTTGTACTTAAAGACTTTTCTTCGAGATGCTGAAATGTGGTAAAATCAAAATATAGCTCTATAAAATATAAAATAAATTACAGGAAATAATGTAAATGAAATGCGGATGTAAATGGTATATAAAGCAGAGATAAATGCAGATAAAAGATTACTCGAGTAGAGAGAGATCTCTTACCCAGATAGCAAAATGATACCAACCCACCCACACAGAACAAAATGTTCATTAAATATCTAATAAATATCTACATATCTATTTGATGTCCATATCTATTATGGATACCTCAATATAGTTAGCAGACAAATATGATAAATCTTTTTTTTTATTGCAATCGTTTGAGAATCGTTTGGGAAAGTTTAGGAAACAACTTTTAGAGTTTGGGAAATAATAGTTTTTTAATAATTAATGAAAATTAGTTGAGTATATAGTTAGCAGACATCATTCCAAATAATTTTCTTTTTCGCTTCTTTCAACGCCAAATCATTTGGGAAATACGCCTGTAATGTTTTTAGAGTTTGGGAAATAATAATTGCATCTCAAAATAAAGTTTCATGTCATCAACCAGACATCAAGCCAAAACTCTAGGGATTTTTTTACCATCTATATAATGGAAAATGTTTATAATCTTCGATATATCTCATAGTTTTCTAATGTTTTCTATTGCAATCATTTGGGAATCGTTTGGGCAAGTTTAGAAAGGCACTTTCATAGTTTGGGAAGCAATAATTTTTATAATTAAGAGGATCCTGGAGTGACTAGTGAAACAGTGTTGCCATTTGCACTCGTACACATACAAAAATTACAGTTGAAATGCTTTTTATAAAAATTTCGCAATTTGTACACACAAAAATTGCGGCAGCCATCACTCGGGATAAAATAAAGGAATATAATGAAGCTTGTCGAAGTGACTTTAGAAGCATAATAAAAAAGAAAGGTGTATTCTCCTTTACAGAATACAGAATACATATAAACTTTCTTACTTTAATATTATTAATTTTTTATACTGGGAAAGTATATGCTTGGGTGGAAGAGCACGAGGAGATGGGCTTCGCCCGTCACCTAGTACTCTTCCACATAAAAAAAATAACAAAACTTTTAGGTGACCAAAAGTACTGCGTGGAAGTTACAATAAATATAGAACCTTGCTTTGCGTGGAACCTCGCTTCACATGAATTGAAAACCTATTTGGAATCTAATTTGCATTGCAAGTACACACGCGTTTAATTTCGCGCACTTTGACGTCACCGCGCATGCTCAGTCAGTGTGCGCTACGCCCGTAGACCGCCGGTATGACAGATTTTCTAACCCCGAAACTGTCATTTTTCAGTAGGTGATAACTTTCTTTCTAGTTGAGAGCGACGATTTTCCTTCTCGCAATCGTATTTTTTCATCAAAATAAACGATATTACAAAGTTAGAAGAAAATCGGTGAGGAGGCCCGTCTCCTTAAGTATTACCAAAAACTATTATTTCCCAAACTCTAAAAGTGGTTTCCTAAACTTTCCCAAACGATTCCTAAATTATTGAAATGGAAAACAATGAGAAATATCAAAGATTATAAACGTTTTTCCATTATATAGCCTATAGTCAAAAAGTCCCTAGATTATACTGCACGCTGGGTGATGACTTTCAACTCGATTTTGAGGGGAAATCATTATTTCCCAAACTCTGAAAACATTATAGGCGTATTTCCCAAATGATTTGGCGTTGAAAGAAGCGAAAAAGAAAATTATTTGGAATGATGTCTGCTAACTATATACTCAACTAATTTTCATTAATTATTAAAAAACTATTATTTCCCAAACTCTAAAAGTTGTTTCCTAAACTTTCCCAAACGATTCTCAAACGATTGCAATAAAAAAAAAGATTTATCATATTTGTCTGCTAACTATATTGAGGTATTATGGATAACGTATCAATATTTAATAGCAGAGAGAAGCCTGAGAGCGGTCACGCTCGCGTTTTAACTGTAACGCCTCAAACGTGGACATTGAAGTGATTGAAGTGATTCTTTCTTTATTGCTCACTGAATATTGAATAAAGATAGAATGACGCCGCGAGCGTTGGGAGCGTCAAGTGGAACGCATATGTCCACGTTTGAGGCGTTACAGTTAAAACGCGAGCGTGACCGCTCTCAGGCTTCTCTCTGTTACGAAGCTATCAAAGATATCAATAAGATGGTATTTATATCCATGGTCCATGGAGATTCCCGCCTCTGATTCACCAAGCGACCGATAGATGGCCAGGCCAGGCGTGACGTTCTCGCAAGAAACATTTGCGTTATCACCTTATAAATAACCATCCGGAAAACCGATCCAGTACTCTTTTTTTAATATTTTTTAATAAATCATGGTGATATTATAATCACATTTCTGTCATATAGTATTTCTGCAATCAAAATTCTGTTTGTTATTTTGCAATTTTAGAGTCATGTTCCATTTATTGTCTTACACTAACGATATCTTGAATGGATATCCACGGAGAAATCCACTGAATATTAATATATATGCACTAGATATCTATTATATATATAAATATCCCGAGGATAGTGATGTAGATGTTCAACAGATATTGGTCTACATATCCCATGGATATTTATGTAACTTCGTATTGCGGACATTTGGATATTTAAGGCATGTCCACTGGTTGTTTCCTACATATTCATGGATATCCATATATCCACCAAAAATATCCAGTAGATATCTAATACAAATTATTTTCTGTGTGGGCAGTAAGCAAATTGATCACAGACTGCGCGCAGATTGGTAGCAAATTTGATCAAAAACCCATACCAAAACTGTAGCCATCTGTGTCCGCATTCAGCTTGTGTTTTGGCGACAGAGTCTGCTGTCAGGCAATAGCAGCAGATTTGCAGCAAAAACCGCGCAGAGTCTGCGCTCATAACTTGGCAGCAGTTTAGCGCCAAAAACCGAGCAGGATCTGTGCGCAAAACTTCCCAGATAATATTAAAAGACGTCTTATATTCTTATCAGATTGAGAGCAGATTGATTTTAATCTTATATAAATTGTATAAATAACATTAATATTATTTAATTAATAAAATTAAATTAATGAAATAAAAATTTTATCGAATTATGTAATTTTCTTTCCACATTCCTTCAGAATAAAGAAAACTATTAATATAGCAATATACAATATATATATATATATAGATCATATATAAAAGCCATTTAAACAGCTGATTGGGTGCAGCGTCTACTCATAGTGTTTGCTATCAATCTGCTCTCAAGTTTTACGCGCAGACCCTGCTCGGTTTCTGGCGACAATCTGTTGCCAGGTATGAGCGCAGGCTTTGCGCGGTTTTTGCTGCAAATCGGCTCGTGTTGCTTGACAGCAGGCTCTGTCACACTTTTGGCAGCAATTTGACAACATAATTCCAGAAAACGGATCTTGCTTCAAATTTGTTGCCTTTCTGGTATCAAAAGTCATTGTAGCAAGCACTGCTCGAAATTTGTTTGCTCAGATTTTGCTATCTGGGAATTAAGCTAAACCAACTATTGCAATTTCTATCAATGTGCATTAATCGGCGACAATTATCTTCAACTGTTTAATAATCTGCGTGAGTCCCAAGCTATTGAAGTGATAACGTTTCGCGTCAATCGCCATTCTGCTGTGTACCACCATGTGCTGTGTTTCTACTTTGTTGCACTCCACCTGTGAGCTATCCCTGCATGCCTAAAATGTGCGATGTGTTTAATGCAAGATACTTTCTCAGCCTCGACTAACACCAATCAAGACATTGGTACGTTTGTTGTAAACAAAATATCAATTTCTATTAGTTAACTTCATCTTAACTTTATCTTAAACACGGCAACTTGATCAGCTTTGTCCGGCAAAATAACGAGCCTGCATTAATTTACTTTCAGGAACAATGTTCATCCGAGGATCTGACCACGCGCGAGCGCGGCAGCTGGACGTTTGTGCAGCTTTAGCAAGCAGAAAAACTCCATTGCGGTTGGACGTCTGGAGGAGCACACTTGCCGTATGAACAGAAACGGAATTCCCACTCAGCCTCTAATGAGGTCGAAGTCTGTGTTGGATTGAGCGAGCACACGAGAAACATCAGCGAACCGTTCTTTCACATTTCATCCACTCGCACAAACATGGAACAAAATAAATACAAGGTGTTTGCAAAAGGACGTAAGGACACAAATAGATAGCAACTGAGTAATTCCTTCCCCTTAAATTACTGTTTAGATTTGAAGTGTTGGCAGTACTCGATCATACCCGGTCGATGGTTGACAATTTTGAATTAAGTGTCATGATTGAAGATGGCCTCGTCCAATATCTATATCGATAGAGTTGAGCTTCGCCAACGCATTTTGTATTACTATGCACAAAGCAAGAGTCCTGTAGAAACTACAAGACGAATTTGGGGGGAGTATGGAAGGAATGTTCTGCCTTTTAGTGTCTGTAAAATATGGTTTAACAAGTTTGAGTCGCATAAATATAATCTCAAATCAAGTGATGCAACTAGAAGCGAACTGAAAGCATTGTACAAGAAGAACCCGTCCCAAACACAATAGAAGATCGCAGACAGGCTTGGAATTTCTCAACCAACAGTATGGCAGCATTTGAAAGTACTAAAAGAGAACCGGCAGATAGAAAGACAAGTTACAACTAGAAGCAAAGTGGAAGCATTGTACAAGGAGAACCCGTCCCAAACACAACAGGAGATCGCAGAAAGGCTTGGAATTTGTCCACGAGCAATATTGTATCATATGAAAGCACTAACAGAGAATGGGCAGATAGAAAGACAAGTTACAACTAGAAGCAAAGTGGAAGCATTGTATAAAAAGAACCCGTCCCAAACACAACAGAAGATTGCAGAGCGGCTTGGAATTACTCAACAAACAGTATGGTATCATTTGAAAGGAATAAAAGAGAACCAGGAGTAAGAAAGACAAGTTGATAAACAGGTAAATGTGCTGATTTTTTTTATCTCGCGTGTGATTCTATATACGCAACTTTTTACCTTTGTACTTTTAAGTGAATATGGATGTAACGATATCGGACTCGGATACAGACTATAATGAAGACAATAATACTCTCGTTGCGGCACGCACGTGACAAAGTGCTCACATCATAAGTATACAGTGAGCGACTACTGCTTCCTTTTTACTCGGAGATTTGCGGCACTTGTCAGCAACGCTTGAATAAAGTAACAAACTGTTAGCGTAATATAATTTTTGTAACATTCGGAAAAGTTAGGAGAATGTACATGTCTTTGCTATTTATTATTAGGAAAGTTTAATTAATGGCATATATTTTCTGACAACCTTAACTATCGGTTTCTCATCAAGATGTAGTTCTTCGCGAATGAACGTTTAATCATTAACGTGCTTTTAACAACAAAAGTAAATAGTATCAGAAAGGATAGCTTTAATCACTCGTTTAAGATGTATTGTAACAATGGAATAATGTTAAACCTAATCTAAGTATGCAACTCGCGACTATACCTATTTATTACTCTTTCTTGATACGATCGTGATCCGTTGACTGTAGATATTGAGACAAAGATACTTGTCACTAGTCTTTCAGTCAAGCTCGTGAAGAATCATGGAATGTATATCGATTTATATCGTATTGGCAAACGTGGTCATGCAGTGACAGCATTCCTTGCAGAAGGAATCCTTTCATCCGAGGATGAATAGATTTCCGCCAGTTAAGATATATATTTCGGAATAATTATTCTATGTTTTTTGCTGTTGAAAGTTCGGGTTTATCAAATGGATTAAATGAATACAAATGTTCGGGACTAAAATTGTAAGTAGGTGACGTGATTATATTTGTAATGTAATGTTTGTCTCTTCTCTGACTTTGCTTGATTCAGATCAATTTTAATTTTTTATTAAAATGTTTATTGTACAATATTATATGTGTGTATTTTGCAACAAATGTTCTTTACCTTCAAAATTATCGGTAAAAAGATAGACAAAGCAGAAACAATTAATCTTAGTCAAGGTGTTAATTCAACGACCAGTCTGGCAACTTTATTAATTTAAATGCACAACGTTTCGGTCGTGATTCCGACCCTTATCAAGTGCTGTTGA
The DNA here is from genome assembly GCF_003672135.1 of Ooceraea biroi. Lineage (NCBI taxonomy): Eukaryota > Metazoa > Arthropoda > Insecta > Hymenoptera > Formicidae > Ooceraea > Ooceraea biroi. The sequence goes on from NC_039506.1 coordinate 10,849,711, forward strand.
ATTCTATGAGATAGTCATTTTCTACGGACACAAGAAACTTTGTTTCTTGTTTCTTGTTTCTTGTGTCCGTAGAAAATGACTATCTCATAGAATTGATAGAATTCAACAGCACTTGATAAGGGTCGGAATCGCGACCGAAACGTTGTGCATTTAAATTAATAAAGTTGCCAGACTGGTCGTTGAATTAACACCTTGATTATTTCAATATTCCTGGCGGTTTAAATTGTGGACGTTAATTAATCTTAGTTTATCTTTGAACGCGTATAAGACCGATATATGGCCGAGGTATATATATAATACCTCGTATTTATTAGCATAGTATAAATTATATATATTATTTATTGCGAATCAACTTATCGAATATGAATGTCGGCTATATTTATTAAAATATATATTTATTTATTTGAGATAGCAATCGAGGCATTTGATAGAAAATTGATAACAGGAACGATTATATTACACTCCAAATAATGTGACTAAAGATGAGCTATTGTTTCTCCAAAAAATAATAAAGCTGCATCAAAACTTACTTTCACAAGATTATTTTACGTTTCTGCTTGTCTCTGTTATTGTTTCTGATTGATTCTATGTAGCTGTAAGTACATTTCGATATCGGATGCTCGATAGGCATTTATGACCGTCGCCCAGATAATCGAAGCAATCGCTCCCAGCTCGTGCCATGAAGAGTATGGTTTGATTGAGTTTCATGTCTTTTAATCCATAACACTAAATACGAATGATTATGAAACAATGTAAACATTATATTTGATATTAAAAATAATTCGTCTCTCTCTAATCGCGATTCTCAAAACAAGCCCTGCTTTGCTTTTATTGCTCATTATTTCTTATTCTTAAGAAATTTCGAAATTTATAATTATAAGTATATAATATAAATTATAAATGTATTAATATACAATTTACATCTCTTTCACTTTAGCAGTAACTTTTGCTTGCATTTCTCTCCGTCACATATTTATCCGTTGATAATAAACAAAGTTATCATTACCTGAAAAATCGTCGCAGCTATGGCATTCTGGTCCGGTTGAATATCCTTGTCTTTTGGTCTCTTCAGTCTCAATTTTAATATTCGCGTAATATCCTGCGAGAGCTACAATGATTTCAGAGTTTTGTCATTTTTTTGTATTGTATAACTTTTTCTAAATTTTATTTCGGGTACAAGCGAAATTTCTCTTATTGCGCTCTCTGATATACCTTCAATTCGGAATTATCGGGCAAATGCTGTTTAGCATAATTCAAGAGAGCTGTGTATCGCGGATCCGTTTTCTTGTGCCCCATCAGTTTATCCCTGCTCCATAAATTTAGTACGCAGGCTTCCAAGGTGCGTTCTGTCCATGTACGGCCGAGTGTGCTACGGACTTTTGTTTGCAATTCTTGCCACTGTAATGTGTAAAATGAGACTACTGTAAAGACAACTGCACGAGAGTATTAACAACTCTTTTTTCTTTTTTTAATTATCTCATCTTTTTTTATTGACCTGCAACATTGTGCCGCTTCTCGGCTCGTTGGCATATGCTAGAACGCTGCTCGCCAATATCTCGTTTATATCAAGATCAGTTGAACCCAAAATCTGTGTGATATGAGCAGCAGGAGCCCCGCCATCATAATCACTAGTTACTCATACAGCACGAAAACATTTCAGAAATATTTCAGAAGTATTTCATCTGATAGATGAAAGCATCTCATAAACATTGCAAAATGTTTCTGCAACAGTTATGAGACAACTCCGGAATAGCAAAATGTCCGCGACACTTGCATTCAAAACCTTATAGAAAGGTTGCTGAAAGGTATAGATCAATCTGCAACCTTTCTGAAATATTGCCGAAAGATTATTAAAATAGCTGAAATCTTTTTGATATATTACTAAAGGTTAATTGAAATAATTTTGAAACTTTCCTATGATGTTGCACACAAATTACAAAGCTCTTATTAAAATAAATTGAAAATACTTCAGAAATTATATTTAAATTTATTATACGAGTGTTCAGAAGATTGCAAATACTAAAAAGTTATAATAAAACTTATATATAAAATATATTTATTATTTTTATTGTACGTTTTTATTTAATATTTGCAATCTAAATAATATAATAAATATGATTTCTGAAATATGCTTAATGAAAAAAATACATAATATATATAAGATGTATATAGATATGCATATATATCTATATATATAAGATAAATAGATATACACATACATAGCTAAACCAAGTATTCACCAAGTTTCCCTTTAAAAAGCGTGAATTGTTGGCACATTGACAAAGAGCTATTCTTATATTATATATTTTCCTTTTTCTTTTTCCAAATAGTTGATTAAAAGGAAAGAATTATATAGATATATAATTCTTTGTTCAACCAACACTTATATTTGAAAGAAAAAAAAGGATATGTGAAGATAATGCATTTTTTTGTCAACTGGTTAGCTTCTCTAAAGATCGAATACTTAGTCTAGGTATATATATATATATAATTTTACTTTTTACAATAGTCATATTTTTTCAAATTTATTGCATGTGGTAGGTTTTAGAAACATTTCTGTTGCAACATTTCATATGACATATTGCGGAATCCTTTCAGAAATGTTGCATATGAAATGTGAAATCTTGAAATGATTTTAAAACCTTCCTGAAAGCTTTCTGTATTAATCGGTGCTGTATGGGTAAAGTTAAAGAATAAATGATTTCTGTAATTCTGTTATCCTTTTTTTGACATTTATACCATTTAGTTAAAATAAACAACGCGCGATTAAAAATTACTCTGATACACATAAAATATTTTCGTCTTATTAATCGGTTTCTGTTTAATTAACGTTTTTTAATACTTTAAATAATTAATTCTACTGTTTCTCCTGCTTAATATTTTAAATTTTATAATAAAGTTTTAATAAAAAATATATTTGAAACTTGCATTATCATCAAACAATTAGAATATATAGGTCATATATAAAAGCCATTTAAACAGCTGATTGGGTGCAGCGTTTGCTCAGTGTTTGCTATCAATCTGCTCTCAAGTTTGGCGCGCAGATCCTGCTCGGTTTCTGGCGCCAATCTGTTGCCAGGTATGAGCGCAGGCTTTGCGCGGTTTTTGCTGCAAATCTGCTCGTGTTGCTTGACAGCAGGCTCTGTCACACTTCTGGCAGCAATTTGACAACATAATTCCAGAAAACGGATCTTGCTTCAAATTTGTTGCCTTTCTGGTATTAAAAGTTATTGTAGCAAGCACTGCTCGAAATTTGTTTGCTCAGATTTTGCTATCTGGGTTAGATATAGCAAGCACCACAAAGAATTGATGTAAGAAACACATCAGCTCTAAGATGTAGGACAGTATTGATAAATAATTATAATTAGACGAGTAATTGCAAAAAGATATAAACCCAGGTAGCCAAGTCTGCCGAAAGCAGATGATGCCAACTATCTGCTATCAACTATTGCCAGCCAAACAAATTTGATACAAAAGTTGTTATTAACGATTAATTCGACAAATTGGTGCCAGAAATGTAACAGAGCTTGCTCACAAAATCTAAGAACAGATTGGCGGCAGAAACCGAGCAGAATCTGCAAACATGGCTTGAAGTCAGATTGTAGACAGAAACCGAGCAAGATTTGCGCACGCGGAATCTAACGGCAGATTGACAGCAGAAACCGAGCAAGATCTGCGCGCGCGGAATCTAACGGCAGATTGGCAGCAGAAACCGAACAGGATCTGCAGCTTTTGACACTATTCAAATTTACACGGCTAGGAATATGCGTTTTCGCTCCGCACCGCTATGCGGTGCACACGTCGTGTTCTTACTCGATGGTAAGATTTAGCCTAACAGTTTATAAGTTAATATACGCGCCCTGGCATGATAATATTAATTTTTCTGAAAATTTTGGCACTTGCGGCACAGCAGAGGCTCATATGGACAACGTCCATGTAGTTCACGCACGCCGCAAAGCAATCTGAAGTTCGAAGCAAAATTCGGACTTCAGATTAGAATAAATTAACAATAAGAGAGAGTATATAGTATAGCTTTGCGGCGCCAGAAAAATATTTAATGAATGAGACAATAAATATGCGACCACCACTGGCAACTTTATTGATGTCAAAAAAATGCACAACGTTTCGACTCCATTCGAGTCCTTATCAAGTGCAATAAGTTAATTTTTGGCTGAAAATTAACTACATAATATAAGTCCGAGTCGACCGGAGACACATCTCGCACTTATACTTATTGCACTTGAGAAGGACTCGAATGGAGTCGAAACGTTGTGCATTTTTTTGACATCAATAAAGTTGCCAGTGGTGGTCGCATATTTATTGTCTCATTCATTAAATAAGAGAGAGATTATGCAACGAGCTGTCAGAAAGACACATCAAGCCAAATGTACTTTAATTTAACACACAAACAAATGCGTTCTTTTAACACACATGGTAATATAAAATGCCAATTTATAGTGTGTTAAAAGTAAACACATGCTTTAACATATCGTAAATATGAATGGCCAAAAGCTGCAGATTCTGTTCGGTTTCTGCTGTCAATCTGCCGTCAGATTCCGCGCACGCAGATCTTGCTCGGTTTCTGTCGACAATCTGACTTCGAGTCTTGTTAGCAAAGTCTGCTCGGTTTCTGCCGCTGATCTGCTCTCAGATTCTGTAAGCAGGATCTGCTAACAGATTATAAGCCGTATGCGGACATAACGGATGCCAATCTGCTAGCAACTTTTGTGGAAATCTGTTGCCAATCTGCTAACATATTGCTCGCATTTTGTTTGCTGGGAAGTAAAGTACAAAGACATATTGAGTGTAATTAAGTGCGCCTAATATGAATGATTGAAAATTGTTGTTATATATGGGTTAAAGACACCACTCAGCAGAGTTAAATGAACCGAGATATATTTCTCTTGTTACACAGCGTTACAATAACGTAAGAAAATAACTTTGTACTCTTTGCAAAACGAACAAAGGAAACGTGAGCATGCGTGACCATCGAACGCGGTTATCCGACTCAAACATATATATATATATAACAAAAAGGCGCGTTTGTATAGGGAGTTGGTAACAACCAATAAAAAACGTTTCTCATAAATAAAACTAATAATAACCCATAAATAGTACTAGCGAACTCTATTACCAACAAAAATATAGAATTATAAATATAGCCAAAGACTACAACTAAATATATATGTGTGACTTTAAATCTGCACGAGCAATTAAGTCAATTAAATTTCGATGAAAAAAAGAGAAGACGCAAAATATTAAAAATATTTTACATAAATATAATCTACGCAGTCATATTTTAATTATATTATAGTTAAACAAAATATCTACAAGTATATAAGGACTAAATTAATAGTCATCGACTGCTGAAATCTTTTTCTTTATTTGTTTGTTTGATTACCAAATTAATTTATTTGTCTGATATAAACAGTCATTTACATCATATGAGAGATAAATTCCGGAAATGTTGACCTATATATAAATCGAGTTTAAGAAAGAACTGACGTATTCATTTCGGTTAGAATAATAATTGAAACTGCTATGCTAACGCCCAGATAACACAAACCTATTCTGTGAAGATTCTATAAATATTTATTGAGAATATTAGAATATTCTGAGAATGTACTGATATGATGAAAAGCACATTATATAAATGTGCAGAGAATAATAAAATGGGACTACTTATAATATGCTGAATAGAGCCACAGAATATTCTTTGAAATATTCTTGTAATATACAAAACAGAGTTTGGGAATATTCACAGGATATTTTATATAGGTTATTTATACATGAAAATTTACATTACTTAAAATATTTTAAATATTTGAGATACATCAATTATTTTTCACGTGTCTACTATGCATAAATATTCTGTGTATAATTGCTTTTTAAACTGTAGATATTTATGCAAATACATATTTTGATAGACAAAGGATAGAATAATAATACTTATTAAAATTATAATCTATTTAATTTTAACATTTATTATAAAAATGCAGTTTTCTATATTTATATATTAACAGATATTTTGATTTTGTTACACTGCGAAACATAATTGTAGGTATTTGAAATTGGTGTATTTGAAATATTTAAAATGTTTTAATTAATGTAAATTTTCGTTTATTTAAAATAAAATTAGAAACAATATAAATTTTAAATATTTTATTATAATTAATATATTAGGGTACATTTCACAAGTAAATTATAATAAGCTTAATTTTTATTATTATTATTATTATTTTGCTGGTTTATTATTATTACTATTTTTTTTACTTCTTTTTCTCAACAGCTAGATAAAATAAAAAGTCCAAATTAAAACAAATACGCTTGTAATTACAGTAAAAAGAAGTTTCCATAATAATTCTTACCGTAAAATAATTCTAACCCTCTCACGGTATCCTCTTCTTCTCGTTTCTTTGCCAGTACTGCTTCTTTCCACTTCATACAATTAAGGACACATTGAAATGCGAACAGTATTCCAGTTCTTCTTGAACTGGAATACTGTTCGCATTTCAATTCAATTCAAGGATATAATCCAGTTCAACGAGTTCTTCTTGAACTGGATTATATCCTTAATCCTCAAAAATCTTAAATCCTTAAAAAACGGCGATCGCGAATACTGACAAACGCGATAGACTTGTGTCGTATTCGAGCCCGATCGTTAAATCGGCAGTGTTGAAAATCAATATGCGATGGAATATCGTCGAGGACTTCACTACTTTACGTGGGAGCGTTTATAAAAACCGAAACACAATAATGATTCTTTTTCGAGTCACTAATATTGAAGGAATTATTCGTACTAAGTACTACGTCGTGCTTTGATGATGTGAACAATTCACTAGTTCCTAACCATTCTATTTTCTAACGCCATCTGACTAAAAGTTGTATATTCTTTTAACGTTTTTGAAACATTCTCTGCATATTCTTATTAAATACTTTAATAATGTACTACATACATTTATAGAATGTTCCTTGCAAACAAAAATATTCTAGACATATTCATACATAATTCTGAAGGAATATTCTCATATAAGAATATTTGACAGTAAATAGAATATTCATAGAATTTAATGTGCTATCTGAGCGAGTTCCTGACTTTTAGTTGTAACATATGCTATTAGATAGGTTTCAAACTGGTTTCAGATAACGCGAAGTAGAATTTCTATTCTCTTTAACGTAATCTCTTGTGCTTAAACGTTATAGATAGTCGTAGACCGCGTTATAACTAGCCTAGTAGCGATAATAATGAAACATAACTTGTTTTCACTTATTGTCATTTACACGATAAATAAGTTATATATAAATTGTATAAATATATATTTAAGGAATTTTTATTATACAATTATTATTATTATTATACAATTTAAGTTACGTGCTCTCTTATTAAATTATTGATTATTAAACTCTCTTTCTATGTATCATATAATATTTATATATTTGATAATAAAGACTGATTTGATTTAATTTTGAATTAAAGAAATTATTCCATGTAATACAAAATATCCCTGATACATAAATAATTATTTTAAAGCTCCTATGGAAAAGTCTAAAATAAACATTTTAATACGAAAATGTCGTGCAAGCGCGAGACTATATAACATAGACTATGGTATATAATATAGCTTTTAAGTGGGAAACGATTAAAGTTAATAAATATAATTCATCATATTTAATCTCTTTAGTATATGTATATAGATAAATGTAATTCATCAATTGACACAGAATTGAAATTTCAAGCACTCAGGTATATCAAAATGTAATATTTATATATGACTTGCACAAGAAAATAACTTCTCGCCTCGAGGAGAAAGTTCAATAAGGATTGTTACGCAAACATCGAAATATGTTACCTGTGTCAAGTTTTAATCATTAAATAATTTTTTAATAAGTGCAAATATGAAATTATTTTTATGCAGAAAAGCGAATTTACATAATTTGTAATACGTGTACTTGGCTTCGTTTACTCTTTTACAAATATTCTATCCGATATTATTTTACTTCAGTATTTATTTATACCGTAATCGATTTTTCTCGCATTCTAGATTACTCCGTTTTTATCAACTGCTTCTAGCATACGTAAAAACTTGACGGTATCGATGTCCTCGCGTTGTATCTCATGTTAAAGTATCTTATCCGTCATTGCGATATTACAAATGGTATTGAACGGGCGACCTTGACTATCTAAGATTGTACTTCCGAGGGAACTACAAACTACGCCGAGGCTCTTTGATGACAAATGTTTGTTCAGCAGAATTTGCATGTGAATAACCCACAGAAGAAGATGTTAATCTCAACGCCATGAAATGACGTACTACTAAATGCCATTCTCCGATCATGTAAACGTACTTGACGCTTCAAGTGGCAATATCGACCAGCGAAACAGGCTCTCTTCCTTCCGAGAGGGAAATAAAAGATTATCATTGCATTATTTTATTCTTGTATAAATTTTTTTGTTTCTTGTTGCTTGGTTAAATAAATATACTTTGAAATTCGACGCATACGTCGATGGAGAAAAATGTCAACTTGGGCGTCAAGTCATCCTTTCTTTTTCAATTTTCTTAAATGTATACATACACGTGCGCAATATATTTTTATCCCCCAACTTGCAATTTTTCTCCTAAATGTTTTATTTTGTAATATTTGTTAATTTAAAAGAAATGCAAAATATTTTGCGAATAATGCCACTTTCTTTACAATGCTAATGGTTCTCACTTAAATTTTTCTAAATCAGCTAACAGTAATTAAATACACTAAATTGATCAACTTACAGTCAGTTGCGTTTGTTGGCACGACAGATGCGAATGATCTCGCATCTCATAAAACCCGGCAATATTAGCAATCAATCGGCGCGTGCCAGCAGAGTTACAAAACAGATTCTAAGAATATGACCTCTTGGAGTAATCGTCATGTCGGGAGGATTAATGACTCACACGTAACTCCGCGACAGTGTCCTCGGAGACTTAGTGTCGCACCTTCGAGATATCGGAGAAAGAGAGAAAAAAAAGAAGAAAAAGAAGAGAGAGAGGGAGGAAGAAACCAGGCGCAAATCTCAGATTGTTACCCAAAGTCCACGGTTATCAACGGGTGGCCCCGATCATTTCCGGGACCGCTTCCTTCGCTGCGGAAGCAGCGACGGGTGGGGCAGAGCTTCTTCTCGGCACGCCGTATAAAACACGGAAGAATTCGGGTGGCCGGATCATTGCATTCGCAACCTATTGTCAGGACTGTTGTGAGTGAGAGAACATCTGCGGCCTCACCGTTATCAAATCGGATCATCCGTCATGTCGTGCCGATCATCAGCCACCCTCGCCTCGGTGTTCTTTGTCCTGACGACGACACTGACGTCGGCGTCACCGGCGCTCCGTCGTCGCGACGTCTTCGACAACGCCGTGGACAGTCCGGACGGACTCATCGCTCATCTACAGCATCTCGGCGAGCTGTTGTACCGCTTCCCGGACAACGAGACTGGCCTGAAAGTCGCGCAGTGGCATGAAGGTATGGACATGAACCCCGAGGAATTGGGCAGTTACGTAGAAGGAGACATCCTGTTTCCGCCAACGCAGGGTAGAAATGGTCTCAAGGCGGACTCTGCTCGGTGGCCCAACGGCGTTGTACCTTTCATGGTCAGTCCATATTTCAGTGAGTATCTTTAAGAGGGACAATTATTGTTATTATTAACATTGAAAATTATTCTTTTTAATTTATTAACTTTTATTAACATTTAAAAATTATTATTATCATTGAATAGCCGTTTCCGAATCTGTTTTCGGAGGGCAAAGGAGGCTTTTACAGATTAAACAGATTGATAGCTTCTTTAAGTGAAGAGATAATCTGTCTAAAATTTTTATTACACTAAAATATTAATTTATTTTCTTCACATTATGCCAAAATAATAACGCACTCAATATTACTTATAATGCAATATTTCTTGCTAAACTGATTCTGCTATCTGAGAAAATTTTGAGATTTGTCTATTGCACTACTTGATTGTGTTTGGCTTTCATTAATTCAATTCAATTTCTTCTTTTTGTTGCTTGATAGTGTTTATCGGTCCAATTTTCCAATTAATTATCTACATATCAGCTGATAATTCCTTGACATTAATTGGAGGAAATCGAGTACTCAAGAATACTCGGCTTTCCGGCGAATGTCGAAAGCTACCTCTTTTGTTACCCAAGACCACTTTACGACTCAATGTTCCTCGTTCCTCGTTCGTGATTTGAGATTTGCATGGCAGATGCGCAACAGCAAAGACTCATATACGAAGCGATGGACGACTATCACAAGTACACGTGCATCAGATTTAAGCCGTATACGGGTCAGGAGAACGATTACATCAGGATTACGGCCGGCAACACTGGTTGCTGGAGCAGCGTAGGTAGGATCGGCGGTCGACAGGATGTGAATCTCCAGGTTCCTGGCTGCGTGACGAAGAAAGGCACTGTGGTACACGAACTGATGCATGCCGTCGGCTTTTTGCACGAGCAGAGCAGATACGAGCGAGATGGCTATGTGTACATCCTATGGCAGAATATCTTGAATGGTACGTCTTCAGAAATATCCCTAGAACGTCTGAAATTCTAGCGTCTTAAATAGCTTCCTTTATTTTAATCATCGCTAAGATTTTCATCTCAGGATTTTTTGACCAATTTGAAATTGTATTCTTTTTAGTAAAAATTTGAACAAAGCATATCTCATTTTTTTATGTATCAATATTTAACAGTGGATAATTTCGTAACAAATTTCGTTAATAAATAACATTTGATCTTATTAAAAACGTTACATATTTTTAAATTATTTTTAGTTTTTTTTCCGTTTGTGCCTTCATAATTTGACTCGTAGAAAATGCGGAGAATCCTAATTACTTATTTAACTTGAAAGAATCATTGATGTTTTGATATTAAAACAAACGGATATCTTATCAAGATTTTCTGACATCATCCGTGCGATAAGCACTCGAGATTATCGTCTGCATTGCAAAACTGCTATCTTTATCACATGCATTATGGATCTAGGTCACAGTGGCAATTTCGAAAAGGCCTCCAGGGGAACCACCGACGCCTTCGGAGTCGGTTACGATTACGACAGTGTGATGCACTACTCGAAAAACGCGTTCTCCAAGAATGGTCAACCTACCATAGTACCGATAGTAAGTGATATTTGTAAAGTTATTTATTATGTATTAAGTTATATATTGTGAGTATTTAATATTTTAGTTCTTAATATTTTAGTTGTTAATATGTGACTGGTTGGACAAAGCTTAAATTTGATTGCCTGAAATTTAATAAGCTTAGCTCATTGTCCATTTGAGAGCAATTCTTAAAGATATAACAAGCGAGAGATTAAAAATGAGTAACGAAGTTACTTTTTGTAATTGTCTTCAGTGGCATTTACTTGTATACATTTTTGTTTTTGAAAGAGATTTTATGATATTGATGATATTTCTCAAATGGACATTAGTGATCATATCGAATCAATTAAAAAATTGTAACAATCTTCCACTACAAAAATCAATCAATTTCTTCAGGACAATATATTCAATTAAATAATTTTCCTCATTTTTACACTCTTTTTAACATTATTATTCAAGTTGAGTAAATAAATACGTTTTCAATATAAATATTGAGTATAAACTATTTTTTATAAGATTGTTACAATTTTCTGGTTCAATGCAAAGCGAGCTTGCAGTGCACAAGTTTAACAGGAACAGGGACCGTGTAATTCTGTTTCCGCGTTCGTAATTTACATGGCTTGCACCTCCGGCTGTACATACGTCCACGCGTGTGTTTGTGCATGTTTCCGCAGGAGAACCAACCCAATGGTGGCATTTTGGATCTTATTGGCGGAATCTTCCAGGGTAACTCTCGCATAGAACTCGGCCAGAGGGAAGGCTTCAGCAAAAGGGACATCCAGAAAATCAGGAGAATGTACAAATGCAGCAGACGCAGACGTCGTCAGTACTATTGAGCGGACAACGAATCGACCAATGTTTCCGGTGCTTTGTTTGCGCGTATATATTCGCGTATTAGCAGGCAGAAAGAAGAGGAGGTCTAGTCTTTCGTGCGCGTAAAACATGTATCTCCGCGAAGGAACAATGTCAACGAACGTGTCAGTATTATTTTACAATTAGTCGTTACCTGTTAATTTAGTCATTATGGTGTACTGTAACATTATGTGTGTACATGTATCCATTTTATGCATTTAAATCATATATTAAAATATACATATAAGTGCATGTATGGCAGGTATTTCTTTTTTTCTTAATTAAGGTTTTCTTTCTCTTTATAAGAGGGGAAAGGATATGAGGAAATTTTCTCCCCTTGCCTCCTCGAATGAAGAAGATGCGATATACCTCGCGATAAAATATTCTGTATTCGTATGCCATTTCTTTACAAGTGTTTCCGTAAAAGTGTAAGAAAATACACTCTGCAGCAATGTACTATTTATAGTAGTGCGCGATCTCTTACTCTACCTAGCATCGGTGGAAACACCGAAACAGGAAGATCAAACGGTTGTCGTGGTTAATGGATCTATTTGGTACGCGAAAGTGGAATCCCCTGTATGTTCGCCGCAAACTCAAACGTATGGCGCACTAAATGAGCGTAAAGTTCTGAGTCGTCGTGTAACTAAACTAAAAAAAACGTCTAACTGAATTTTTCTTGTGTTAGTGAAATTATATTTTTCTAAGGAAAGTTGTCTCGAATTGTCACACGAGAGTGACACACATTACCGGAACAACTGTACATTATTAAATAATACTTTAAAAGTCTTGTATATTGTACAATAAGAGGATAAATCGATCCTAATTGTAGTTATTAATTATCATCATTGAAGTCACTAATCGATTATGATTAATTAATTCTCGAGATTCTACAAAATCGCCGAAGGAATATGCCCATGTAGCACAAAAGTTGCAGCAACGTTGTTGCATCTAAAGCACTTTTCATTTACAGCGGGAGATTCAGAGTGGCGCAAAAATCCGGAAGACGTCTAAAGCGTAAACAAAAGACATTATAAAGTTGGGACTATTTTACCGTAGACGTCTTTCGAATTCCATTACGACTTTCTTGAGTTATTTGCATTGTTTGGATTGGAACACGTTCTGGATGTTCTGTACGAAATAGTAATGAAGAGAACGGTACGGTGACCTTAAGTAATTTTACGTCAGCCGATCCAGGTCTTCTTAATGAAGTCCGCCGCTCTTTCACCTGCAATACGTATAAATTTATCTTTTAACGAAAAAAAGGAAAAATAAAAGCAAGAAAAATTCTTAAGAAAGGAAACGGGTTACATACCAATCATAATTGCTGGCGCGTTCGTATTACCGGATGTCACTTTTGGCATGATGCTTGTGTCAGCCACTCTGACACCGCGCACTCCTCTGACTCGTAACTGATTGTCAACTACAGCCATAGGATCGTCCGGTGGTCCCATTTTGCAGGATCCCGCCTGATGATTTTCGGGTGCAGTGTCATGACGAATCGCGCATTCCCAGTAAGCGTCGCAGCCGAATTTGAGATGCCCACAGTGCTCCACTGGAGTCCGGTCCAATTCAAAGCCATATCTATCCCGTAGAGTTAGCCAAGTTAAAGTTACATGATTGTATATCAAGATATTGTCAAGTCGCTTTTTATAAATAATAAATAGGAACACTATATTATAGAGAGAGAAAGAGAGAGATTAATTTAAAATTTTCAGGATCTAATTTCCGAATCATAAATTTTAAATCATCAATAATTAACATAAATAGTAATATAATTATGGCTTTTAATGTTTTAAAAGGTAAATTATATTCAGACAATATTTTGACAACTATGAATTAAAGTTAGTATTTAAATAAAAACTGTAATAATATAATTAAATAGCAAAAAATAGCGTAATACATAATTACGTGTATTTGAAATACACAAATAAAACGCTCGAAAAAGCAAGCTTCGAACGTTTTGTTAAAATGTATTACGTTACAATTAAAAGAACATCGTGCATTGCTTACTCAGATAAGAACCGATAATAAAATTGAGTATCTCGTACCTCTTGAGCGCTTGGGCCTCCGATAATTTGATGCTAAACTTAATAGCCTCCACGAGAGTAGCTGCGTCGTCGGGATGACTGAGATACTTGGGGTAGATTAGTGGCTTCGAGAGCGGATCATTATTTCGCAAGCGTAAGTAACCGCGACTTTTCGGGTGCAGAATCGTTGGGATAACGTAGATACTGCGGTTCGCGCCCTTCTTCTCGCCCACCATGCCGGTCTCCGCGCAGTCCGCCAGGTAACCACCGAAGATCAGCTGAACATCGGGGTGATCCTCCCTCGGATCCGCATACTTAGTGTTTATCATCGCCGTCACCTCGGATATTCCTGCGAGATGCAAAATGCGTTATCTTCCTGTTTCCCTTCAATTCGTCCTTACTTAGATTAAATATTTCCTAACGTATATTTAATTTAATTACATTAATTATAAAATATTAATATACTCAATTTAATTATAATAATTATAAAATATTAATTATAATATTTTATAACGTATAGTTATTATTATTTCAGAGATAGTAACATCATCAAGTCACAAGAAATGATATTCCTCTCTTTTCCTTTACTGCTAATAATTACTTAATCAATCATTAGATAATTCAACTTACATTTCAAGTAATCGAAAATTACTCCTCAGGATACAATCACTCTCGCGATTCAAGACACATAGATACAAATCATGACCCACGACTGATCGCTTAACTGCGGTTAACATTGGTCTTTCGGGTGGCGCTTAAGAAACCGATATTCCGGTATCGTCACCAGGGACGTGACCAACATTTCTCCACCGCTCGAGCGTTCATCCGACTCACGTCCGTTACTCTTACATAATTTAATCGGACTCGGTCCGAATCGCATAGCTGACTCGCGCGGCCGCGTGACCGCCCGCAAGAAAAGCGATTCCGCCGCGGGCTGGACATTTCGCGCGCGGTGGAACTACCAGCTATTACCAGCCGCTATTATTTGCCACGCCGCGCCGCCGGCATTACGCGCTAAGGAGAACGAACACGGGGTGCGAGGGGCTCGCGAGAGATTCGATAGTCGCGTAGGGGGTTTCCGGAGCCCCGGAGGTGACGCTCGTTAAGAACCAGCTCAGCTCGGGGCTATCGATCGTGCCGAATACCTTTAAAAACCGCCTCTGGGTTACGACCGTGCGGGTTCTCTTTCTCGTGAAAGGAATACGCGGCGCATGAAGTATATATCTGCATGAATTCCCGGGCGAATTCCCGACGTGAAGCTATGCCTCACTTCACCATGCCGCAAACACCATCCGTTTCCGATTAGCGGACGAAGCTAAGCGAGTCGGCCGCTCTCGTCAATTGGCTTCGCCTAATTGGGCAGCGTTTAATTGAACGATCGCGCAAAGGATGAAATACGAGCGCGAATACGGAACGAACTTTCTCGCGCATACCTTCTTCCCGCGTTGTTTATCGACCGGCGTAACAAACGCGAATGTCTCTAATACCGTGGCCGACGTGTATCTATGTACTTTCTTGAAAATCGTTACTGACTTACTCTAGCGCGCAGCATAATTCAGGCTGCGATACGAAAATGTAAATGCAGATAGTAAATATGAACTAGCAAACGACAGTGAATTAGCGGAGGCGTTTAATATTAATTTTATGAGAACATCAACGCAGCTGCCTTAGCGTTAATCATTATCTTCTCGCGTTCCACCATTACCACAATTAAGTTAATAATACCATAGTGGGAGAAAAATTGTTAACGTGTTGCACGCGCATGATGAAAGTTAAGTTACGTTAAGTTATTACAAGCCTGTCGTAAAATTATGCGCTGGTCATTAATACTTTTATACACAAGCTTGTGCTTCTTTTTTGTTGTAATGCATCTTCGCTTCAATTTTTTTTTCAATTTTCTCCTCGGGTTAGAGAGAGAGATTGGAGGGTTTAAAAGGTTCAAGAGGTCCGATTGATGATGTACGTGCAGATGATATGCAAAATAGAAGCACAGGAATCGGGATCAGCGGGTGATTCGTGTTGGCGGATCGTAAAAGCGGAGTCACGAGCGTCGCGCGCGAGACGGGGGATCGGTCTCAGCAATTCGCAATTCGGACGGCGGTAAATGAAGCTTGGGATAAGTCACGTAAAATCGCGGTTCTTGACGTGATGCGAACGTGACCATTGTGCAATACACTTTCACTGCACGAAGGTCCGGAATTAGTGTCCTGAGAAATGCAACGTCTTCAACATGGTAAACAGGAAGACGCGAAGCTGCGCTCCGGGCTGATACTTTGAAGCAGTCATTATCTGATTATTGAGATTACAACCTGGACGAGAGTCTCGACCCGAGAGTCTCGAACTCTGATGTAATAAACTAATAATTAAAAAAAACAAATGTCCTATATCGCAATAATGAATCTACCAATTTAGGCGATTGGTGAACTTATTGCTATATAATTTAGCATATTTTGCTCGAGTAAACTCGGCATCTAAATTTTTACTAGCCCCTTCGTCGTATATTTTGTCGAATAAAAGACGCAGGCAAATCAACAAGCAATTAATTAAAAATTAATCGGTACAAATAAGAAATTAACTCAATGAGAGACGATAATATTTTAGGTAAAATAATGGAATTCGGGTATTAGGAGGAAGACTACCCTTTATATACTCGTACACTATTTTTCTCCATTTTGTTTCATGTTTCTATGCGGCCAAAAATATCTTACACGGAAGACGGGGGGTGTCTTACCTGTGCCGGACATCAGACCGTCCCTGAACAGCAAGTATTCCATAGCGGTTGCCCAGTTGAGCGGAGTAGTGTCGGTGTCATTGATGGTGAAGGTCAGGGCGTAGGCGACGTGATTGTGAAGATTCTTGCCAACGCCCGGAAGATCGCGAACGACCGGCACACCCACCGCGTTAAGCTCCTCTCGAGGTCCTATGCCGCTGTTTAAGAGGATTTGCGGCGAATTAACGGCACCTGAGGATACACGACGAGTCAATTGTACAGATTAACGTCGATGCTACAGTACTTAACGCTTACTCTACGGTGAATTGCATGGTCTTTGCGGCTAAACAAGTCTTAAAAAACGACTTCGATAAGAAATGTATAACAAATAGGAAAGCAACGGAGATGATTCTGTCTGAATTAAGTTTGTAAAATCGAGTCATCGTTGCAGGTTCATCAAAATGGATTCTTCGGAACGGATATTGTTATCTTCTGTTAATTTTTTAACGCGAGAGTTAATGACGCATCCTTCTATCGCTCCAACTTATTACTGCAAATTCCCTTTCGCGCAAGGACATCGGTGATGCGCAATCTGTATTGCTCGAGAGAAGCCGCACGCGTGATTACTGTCTCCCGACACAATTTGCGGAAGGATGAGTAATTAAAACTGACACTATGCAGGATGCAACGTTTCTAAACTTAGATTTCTATAATATATCTGAGACCTTCAACGTGGAAAGGAACGCAGTCGCTCCTTTCTTTTTTTTCCAACTTTCCTTCGCGTCGATAACTCGAGAGAGGAGCATCCGTGAAGAGATGATTGACTTGCGGCATCATTTATGTGCGCGGATATGAGTGCGCTCACCGATTCGTTAATTCAATTGAAATGATTACCTCCGCTCACCACTACCTCCTTCGTCACCGTCACGCGTTTAACCATCCCGTCGTGGACGAACTCGACACCCATCGCCCGATTGTTCTCGTCGAAGAGGATCCTGGTCGCCGTCGAGTTCAGCATTATGTGAAGATTCGGGCGATTTCTGGCCGGACGTAGGAAAGCACGTGCCGTGGACAGTCGTGAGCCATTTCTCGACGTCGTTTGCGCTATAGCGAATCCGGTGTGCGTCCGTCCGTTCAGATCGACCGCGTCGTACCCTGAACACCGGAGAATTAGAAGCATAATTAGAATAAAATGAAGTAAAAGTAATCTAACCGTCTTCGGGAACTTTTAGAAAATTCTTTCTGTCTATTCTTCATGTGATCTTTACATAAAGAATTGCCATTTTCCAAGCTTCCGTCATCATACGAACCCAATTCCTTGCCGGCCTCCAAAAGAGCGAAACTCAACGGTGGATGATATGGAAACTGCGTGACCGTGAGCGGCCCACCGACTCCGTGATATCCATAATCCATGCTATTCACTTGCTGATTATCCTCGCTCCTTATGAAATACGGGAGAACGTCGCGATAATTCCAACCAGCGTTACCGAGCCTGGCCCAGTCGTCGTAATCCTTGCGCGATCCTCTCATGTACGTCATCCCGTTCATCACGCTGGTACCGCCAAGTACCTACAGCATCGCGTTTAATACGTTATCTACTCGATAAACAAGGATGCAAGTCGTGTGAGGATAATGAAGATTAGATGAGTTTATTGCAATTTATAAGCGATTACTGGTAAGAAAATCCACTCACCGAGATGTGATGGAGATATCAGGAGAAAATATATAAGATTATATATTAACATAACGCGGAATAAAATTTACCTTTGTACGCTTTATTCTAGAAATATCTCATGTTTCACGTGTGCGCACACGTTTCTCTTTTTACAACATTGTACTATTGTGCAACAAATCTTCTCTCGGATGTCAATTATACTTACCCAAGGTTGGGTAGTAACTAGTTAAATAGTTAAAAGTTAAGTTAAAAAGTTATTAACTTTTAACGTAAACTTAGTTAATTTTTAGGTCATTAACTTTAAACTTAATTTAGTTAAAGAAAACAATTAAGTTACCCAACTCTGTCATTTATCAAAGGCATTATTCCATCTTACACTCGACTCTACGTACCTTTCCTCTAGGCCAGTAACACTTCCTGTGCTCCTTGTTTAAACAGGCCTCGTCCTCGCTTTCGGTGGTGTACTGCCAGTCGATATCGCTGCCGATGAAATTGAAAAAGAACGAGGGTATCTGGGTGCCTGTTGGTTCGTCCAGTCCGGCTTCCAGCAGCAACACGGAAAATCTCGGCTCCTCCGACAATCTAGCCGCGACAGTCGCACCGGCGCTACCGCCACCGATCACCACGAAGTCGTACCTGAAGAAGAAGCGGAAGCTGATTCAGTCCATTCGGTGTCGAGCGTGTCTTGAATTCACCCTGCGAATAGCGCATCCCGGAAAAAGTGTAATCGGTACCTATAACATAGACCTGCATCCAGCTCTTTATTTGGATAACGTCGCTTGCTTGTTTGCCCGACTTTTTGCGATAGCCACGCGAAAATACGCACTTTTCGCCAACCGGAATTTCGCTCGCCTTACGTTTCGAAAGCGACGAGATTGTCGCAGCGCGCCAGGAAGGTTGCTCGCTTCCGACGCGGTTTACGGCGCGGCGCGCTTGTTTGCGAAACGCGCGTTAATTAGCGGAGTCGCGTTATTAGGCGATCTTCTACCTGACGAATTAGAAACCGGGTTAGAGAAGTATTACACCTTCGCCACGTGTGCTGCTGGCGCAATCGCCAGCTACTACGTGCTACTATATTTAAGCGCACCCTTTACCTCCCACACTTTCGTCTCTCTCTCTCTTTCCTCCTTCAAGCACAAGAGAATTTATGATGAGTAAAAAGCCGCGGCTCGAGCAAAGCAAATTACTCGCTATTAAATCCAGCCGTTTACTCTCTCACGATAAATATGCCTCTCCGCAATTTTCCGTTGAACAACGAAATTAGAGTATGACCACGTGTAATGAAACTGATGTAGTTAATAATTTAATGACTCGTGTCTCCTAATCTCCAATTAATCCGGCAAACTAAATTCCGAGCTTGCTTAATGAGCTAACGCGATTATCGACGTTGCGCAAACTCCAGCGAGTTTTGCCTAGACCCTATACCAGGACCTACCCACCTGGGCCGACTGGTGCACCCTTTTTCTCCTAGTTTCTCACCTTTGCCTTCCGCCTGGTGCAGGTATCCGGCGAAAGGTGAGGTTTCTCAGGAGTTTGCACGGGACGATCGTGGTATACGTTCCCAGCTGAATGCCACGGCGTGCACCGTGTATCCGTATGAATATTACGCGGGACAATGACACACTTTTACGCGCGCGGCACTTTTACGATCGAGCGGCGTACGATTATTCCGCGGCGCGTCCCGAACGATCCGCCTGCACGTTCCTCAATCAGCGGTGAAGCTGATTTACCCTGAAAGTACTCGAAACGTATACGTGCCTGCTAAATTGCGACCGTCGAAAGCACGAGGATCCTCCTGCACCCCCGAGCTAAACGAATGTAATGTAACGTTTAACGAAATCCTGCCACCTGACTTCATTTCGACCCCAGCATTAATTATCGAGGCAATTACCATTTCAGCGTCGACGAGTAATCCAGCCGGAGAGGTTCCTCGGGAGGATGAGATAAGTGATGAACGTACGCGGGTGCTCGTTATCGTACACGTATCACGCATCTCACACAGATCAGGTGCCAAAGGGCGCGCTTGCACCAGAGACTTGATATTTAGTTAGTGGTAATTATTAGAAAGTGCCAACTAGCTCTCTCTCTCTCTCTCTCTGGATTTTAAAGGTGACACTTCTTTCGAATATCCTCCGTGTGTTTTGCAGCTCTAACAAAGATATGAATTCATAAATCTCACTTTGCTCTGTTAAATACAGATCCTGATTATGGACTCTATTGAGTTACTCGATATGGAAACGGTGCTCTCTTTAATATGCAAGTATCAACCGTACCCCTTCGTGAAACATGATGTAAGTAGCATAATCGTTACATCAGTTTTTGTTTTAACGTTACCGTCACTGTTGAACCAGATTTTTCGAAAACCGCGGCGAGGGATACCCGAGTGCGCACAGAGTGGAAACAGACGTTTCTCGTCGAATAAATATTACGCATTTGTTTAATTGTTGCCGAGGGTAATAGTAAAATGGGCAAAAAGACCCATGGGCACTTAAAACACCGATCGCACGAACGATAAAACCTGTTTCCATCTTCGCTAAACGGGTTTTTCACGTAGCGTGCGCAGACTTTACGGCATATTCTATACGGCTACGCTGTTTTTATTAACGCGGCTCTCGGTTTCGCAGATCGTTTAAACGTACTTTAATGCACGTGATAGGGTATTAAAGTACAAAATATATTACACGAAAAAGGAAGACTGATGAGCCGTCTTGCGACTATCGAGATTTGCAGCCGCTAATAAACGGAATACCCCTAATAACGTGAAATATCAGGATTTTAATTAATTCTCCGATACGTGAAAAAAGAAGTTTAATTGTTTACGTCATTCGAACGAAGCATAGAATTTATATCAAGAGTATTACCTCGGAAAGTGGTATTATCTCGGAACATGTAAAGAGTTACGCGTTACTCTGTAAGACTAGGCGCGTACAATAAAGTTTCTTTCGCGTGCTCTATACGTATTCTCTGTCATATCGCGACGTGAGCGGACTTCCTCATTAGCAATTCGGCGCGATTTCGAAGCTTCCTCGTAAAAGAGAGGCAACTGCTCCTTTCGCGTGTACGCGGTTCAGGTGCGCGTCGATGCAGCAGCCAGCTGTGACGCAACGAGAGACGCATTAGAACAATGCCTCGCGGTATTACGTACTCGAGTATACACAACAACTTTACGAGATAGAGAGGAGAGAGAGAGAGAGAAAGACACGTACTCGTTTCCGAGGAGCAAGACGGTTCCTGCGGTTATTACGTGAATGACGTGCGCCCCGCGACACAATCGCGGGGGCCCCGCAGTACTTAGCATTCGTCGTGGAACGCTTCCCGCGGACGCGATGCTCTCTTCACGGAAGAAATCTCTCCCGTCGATAAGTGTCAGGAGATACCAGGAGGCGAGGCGGCCGTGTCATTATCTTCGGTCGCGTACAATGCGGCGCGGGTGCCGCAAGTCGCGCGCAAAGATGAAGGAAACGCGCGCGATGAATTCACCCCTCCCGTGGTCCCGACGACGTCTCCTTCGACCGCCGCCGAGTAATTAGCCCAGGAAAATAAAGAAAGAAATTATATAATTTCTTTATTCCTCCGCGAGTTTCTGGAAATTCTTTTATCCGGTAATCGGATGACTCTGGAGGAACGAACAACATCGACGAGTCAACCGCCGCCCGGCGCGACAGTAAAATGATTTGACAAACGTTCCCAGACACGATCAAGAGGTAGATCTAGCCGAGCCGATTTTCAGACGAGATTTCCAGCCGATGCCATTTACATCATAAGAAATTCGTGTACCGATTGCCACATCGCGATCGATATGCGTCATGCACGTTTCCCATGTACACCGGATAACCGTGGGTAACCGCTCGCGGCGAAATCGAGGCGGGCACCCCGGTTATCGCTTTCGATCGCGCCGAAGAAATCGGTTTAAAGGCGGGGCCCTGCGCGCGCGCGCGAGATCGGGTTCTCTTTCTCGTTTTACCCGTGACCCATATACTCGAATCGGCGATCGCCACGGCGATCGTCCAGAACGGCCTTCGCGCGCGTGAGCGCACGTTACTCACCTTGTATTGACATTGCTCGGCGGCGCGGGCCTGTTGCACGGGTCCTCGAGGTCGCATTGGCTACGCAGGAAGACCTCCAGCAGCCCCATGAAAAGCATGAACGACGGCCCGCCGCATGTCGAGGCCAGAGTGGGTCCTGTGGACGCAGTCAGCGGGCAGTTGCAACTCATCTGGAACAGACACATTATTGTCCCGTCGTGATTCAAGTGACTCGATGAAGCAAGAAGTCGACTGTGCCTCGATCGAAAGGCTCGCCTTAAAATGATAATTTACCTTGATGGTAGATAATAGCGAGTCAGGACTTTCTCATGCAATGTCCTGATCTCGCACGTGTCGATACTGATGAGAAAAATATTCATCGCAATTTTTACTTTTGAATTTTATTAACTTGTTTTTAACTTTGGTTTCTCGTATTTGCGATGGAAGCATTTTACTTGCCGATGTCTTTCTAGATTCTAATCAGATAATAATCAAAAAAAGAATGGTTAATAATAACTATCACAATTCTCCGTAATTATTAATTAGCGGTAAATAAAATGAAAGTTAAATAATGTATTATTAACGTTTTATTATAAGTAAAATATATTAAGTAAATAATATATTATTTTAATTAATACCACATGAAAAACTCAAAATTGTAATAAATCAGGCAAGCTATTGCATTTTCACTGGCGTTGGCAATCATTCACTGGTGCAGGTCGTGGAGAGAACGCTTTAATGTTCTTTCTTCATCATTAACTCTAATCGCCTAAGGAATCGGCCGCTGAAACAGTCGCTGATCCGCTATGAACGTAATGCTTCCATTCGGCGAACAAGGCGAAGCAACCAGCCGAACAATACACCTCAACTGGTCATGCTCGGTGGTGCATCCGTCCCGCCGAGAGCGCATTTATCTTCGATCCAGCACGCGATGCATCGCAGGCAGACCACGGAAGTCCGACTCTCCGTTTCTCGTGGAGAACAAAAGTTCGAACGAGAGTGAGAGTGCGCATACCCGGAATCGCGTCATCGTCGTCGCCAGGAACGCATAACAGCCTCGTAACGGGGTATCTCCGCCCGTAAATTCATTCAGCTTTATCGGTCTGGTAGCCGGCCGGTGCCATTGAAAACGAGAGAAAGAGAGAGAGAGAGAGAGATAGAGAGAGGCGTGTTTCCTTCGGCGATGCAACGATTGCGCCCCTCGAAACGTGCGAAATGCACGTTATGTGTATGCGCGAGCGCATGCATGTGAAACTTTTTTTTACACACACGGCGTATTTCCTCTTCCGACATTTCTCACGCGGATACATAATCCGCGCGAGGCGTAACGCAGTCGAATGTCCGCGAGCGAAGCGTGATGATGCGCGGATGTAGAGCGCGCGGCGTGGTTCTCCGCGAATTCTTCTTCATGAAATTTGAAAAGGATCTGGAGCACCGCGAATAAATACGTCGCAATTATGCATATTTTTATATTGAAAAACAGTTTCATCTGAGGCCAAGGCCAGTAACGCTGCAGGGACAACGACCTGTTATGACAATGTTTATGACATTCGGAGACCAAAGCGGTCTCAAATCTGGCGTTTCTAAAATTTTTATATTTTATGTTTCGGCATTTCTTGCGTTTTATTATATACAATAAAATAATAATAAAATAATAATGTATACAATAAAAAAATAATATGCTCATTGTGTATCGCGGAATACACAATTTATTTTTCCAATTGGAAGATCTTTTGAGATCTCTAAATCAGCAGGCCTTGCTTTTCTTTGTTGGTAAGGAAAGAAACTAACGGCGTTTTTTTTGCTGATCAATGGTCCTTGATTGATTCTCTAATAAAACGCTATCTTTATTACTGGGAATCAATTCGGAGAAATGTATCGAAACCGATATGAATATACATGATGCAGAACGATGAGAAGGTACGGGAACAGAGAGAGAGAGAAGCTGTAGAGAGAGAAGCTGTAAAATACAAGTAGCGTGACTTTCGTAATCGACGGCGAGACAGTGCACAGTTCTCGGTCAGTGAACGTAACGGTGTTGAAGCCGAAGAAGCGTACACACTCTAGGAACACGTAGCCTCTGGCGAATTCGCGCTCCTACGATTATATTAAAACTATCTATAAGATATAATGTACCTGCCGTCATATTATCTGAGTGTAATAAACAAAGTTTGACGATCAATCTCCGGAAAGAGGAAGGACTTATTTCACGTTCAGTGAAATCGGGATATTATAAAGAAAAGCCCTGTCGGCGGCTTTGAGCAGTTCAGATTTGACACAGTAATAAGACACGTAACAATTAATGACACTTCCGAGCTTTTTGCATTTGTTTACGTGGTACGTAAATTATTCCGAAAGAAACGCGAATCTAAATGAATAATATTGAAATTACAGTTCCGAGATGAGGATATGCGTAAGACAGACAAGACAGACGTACGATCGATCTTAACGGTACGCTTCGAGCTGCGCTTATGTCACTTTCGAAAGCGAAACGCGAAAAAGCGAGAGACAGAATACGCTCGATAATCCGATTAATTGTCATCGGATTTTTATTTATTACACAAGACGCAAATAAGACGCATCAACGCGTCTTACGATTAACTCGCGCACCGCCGTCCCGATTCGCTCGCGATATCCCTCTCGCTCGAGATGGAAAATCGCGATGAGGGAAGGCACTTTTCGATCGTTTGGAGTTAATGGAAGTATCGTTTTGCGCAACTTCTCGCCACCGTTCTACGTGCGTACGTTGATCATTGAGAAATTGCGTATGCGTGGTACCGCAAACTACTCCACGCGCAATCGTGCCTCGTTTCCCATTTCATGCAAATTATCGTAACACCCAAATGTATAATAACGATACGCATCTTCTCCCTCTTGCTCATTTCTCATCATTATGCATGTATGATTAGATACAAGATGATGCTTGCGTGTAATCGAGTTTTTGAACGCGTTCCTGCTGACACGCGAGGCCTTCCTTAGGGCTTTCTAAAATTTTCGGCTCGAATGACGTAACGTTATTTCTCTGATCTGCACGTGGTATGATTCTGCGGTGACTCAAGACTGCCCTAATTAGATTTTGCGTGCACGGTATTTTATATCTCTAATTGTCATCCATATTACGCGCGTTTCACGCAATACGTCCCGCGCTATCAATCAAACGTAAGCCTTGTAACAGTTTGCCAACGTGCATGCATGATCGTTTACACAGAAATTATTATGGTGCGCGAGGATGTTAATCGGGATTTATGTAACTTGGAAAAAAAAGTGTTAACATCGATGTTGACAACGTTGCAATCGCTGCAAAATATCATTTCTCGGATTGTCGGCACGCTCTGATTCTCGAATACGAAAATGTGGATATTACAGGCCACGTTACACGTGATCCCAATTTTCTGTATCAATTTCTTCTGCCTCGTTGGGCCGAGTATCATATCGTTTGGATATTGCGGTCCCTCATTGATTACGGCATCGCGCAATGCGTATACAACGATCTCGATGGGCGGCACTTTTTCTCCCCCAATTTTTATATAATTACGGGATATCTGATGAGCGCCACCAAATTTCCCCGCTATTCAACATGAATATACATGAATAAACGAGAGGGTAATTTTTATCTGCAACACAAGCGGCCAGATATTCGCCGTAATATGGCTCTTTAATGAACGTAGTCGCGTAAGAACGCAAGATATTTAAGGTACATAATTGAATGGACATGTCTTACGTTCTTTGTAGTTTTCATAAATCCCGAGCCACACCATTGAATAAATTATCGCCTCTACAATCATACATTACGACACGTCCTTAGAATATTTTTTGTATCATTACGTGCGCGATCGTGCGATGAGAATAATTTTAATATAAAACTCTCTATTCTATTGACAGGAAACTGAGACGGAGATGCTTAATTTACGCGCGTCAAAGAATATTAATAGCACTTATATTGTGTACATGCATTGCACTTTTTTTTCTCGGGCGTACATCTTGCGTAATCCGTCGATATGATCAGGGATCTTGCGCGAGCGAGAATCATCTATCCCGATGATATTTGAGAAAGTTATGCATATTCGAAGACGAGAGGCCGATACCGTATGTAATACCGTATAGTTGTAACGTTTTAAGGGAAAGGTGGATCGATCTGATAACGCTTAATGCCAAGGTACACGTTAGCGAATTAATCCACAACTCGAACAATGTACAACTGTTTCGCAGTTGCGTCCGCTCTCGAGAGCAGATCCGATAATAATTAACTAATTGCATCATGACACAATTTCTGGGGTAGCGGCGACGCGTCGAGCGTGCGGAACGCATTAAACGCATGAAGACGCGATAAGATACGCCTTTCACTCTTTTTCACGTCTTACGAGTATGTGATTATTTATGAACTCACGAATGCGCATACTTTTACGGTTCGCGGATGCTCGTCAACTAATTAATAGAAATTTTCACACCTCCCGCGCGCACGTGTTGCGTAAAGATAATTATACGCTTGTCGGAAACACGAATCGATATTAGCCGGATGAAAAACTTACAGTCTTTTATATTACAGAGCTACTCCCATAAATATCAATTAACCTCAACTGGTTTTCCATATCCCTCTCGGTGACAGTTACGGAAGATTGATGAGGAAGATCAATGAAATCTGCATTAACAATAATCAATGAGACGCGTGGATCTCCCGGAATACGTGTGCAAAAGATGCAACTCGCGTCGCTCTCGGCTCATCGTTCATCAATTATCAATTATTACAATCATCGTTCATCCGAACTCGCTGAAATCCCGGCCCGTGCGAGACCGGCAGACGATTTCGACGAGGTCCGGCGGTCGTCCTCGACGCTCGAGCAAAAGGAGAACTCACCTTTCAAGGATGTCCACCCCGTATCCTTCGAGATGACAGTCGCTCGACTGGGGAGAGACTGCGGAGCACAGAGCGCGGGAAAGACGCTCGGAGAGAACCGTGGCTTGCGGTACCGCGATCAACGGCCGACTAGACTAGCACTATTCCCCATCGCCGTGCTAATATTCGACAACTTCCACCACTTTCCTGCCTTCTCTCGTCTGCTTCTCGCACTCTCGTGGAAGCAGTTTCGGGGACGAGGGAGATGCCGACCAGTTTCCGCCTCAAGGAAGACCTCGCGACGACAGACGAGCAGTTA
Organism: Ooceraea biroi; assembly: GCF_003672135.1. Lineage (NCBI taxonomy): Eukaryota > Metazoa > Arthropoda > Insecta > Hymenoptera > Formicidae > Ooceraea > Ooceraea biroi. The sequence goes on from NC_039506.1 coordinate 10,877,284, forward strand.
AACGCCCTTATCGCGTTCAAACAGGTGCGATTAAACGCCCTTAAAGATAAGATTGCATGATAGACGTGATAGATAGGTAGAAGCCGCCCCGCGATCGAATGATTGATTTTATAGGGATTTATTAAATTGATGTGATTTATTAAATTAATGTGATGATATAATGGCGATGATATAATGTCAGATGTAATAATTTTAATATCACTCCTGAAATTAGTGACATAATCTCACGTGACGTAAGATTTAATCTTATGGGCCATGCGGCGATTACTACTTGTTTTATCAGGAATATTTACCGTGGAAGCTACCGTGGAATAATTCAATAATAAAGAAGAAATATTAGATATTAAGAGAGGTACGATGAATATTAACACGTTGATTTTAAAATTTACTGATTTAAACTTGTTAGACTGCATGGTTTACCTTGCCGCTGACAGAGGTGATGAAGTATATCGCTCGAAAGGAACTCCTAATTAAATTCACAGAAACATCCAGTGGAAAATACTAAATTACGAGCCGGCTGCAATTCAATTAGCTGCATGGTAGAAACGCAAAAAAGGAACGATATCGTGCGGGATACATCTATTTTCGGTGAACGCCGGTCTCACATGGACCAGTACAGTACCGTTTTCTGCAAAGTGTGCGAAACGTCGCAATTTTTCGTTACCATTGCACATTTATCTCCCGCTCTACCCCCTGCGTTGTATACTTGCGGAAGCGTTTCGGCCTTTACAAATGAGCGATTCTGTCCGCAAGAGAGATTGTAACGTGGAGCAGCAAAGGCAATAATAAAAAGTGCCATAAAATTTTCGCTTGATTAGACAGAGCGGTACCATTTTCCATCACGATTGATTGTATGATTAATTGTATGACTGTTAATGTTTTCATGTTTCATGTGGTTGTAGTAGAATCCGCATAATTAATTGGTCTTTCCCTCGTTATCATCGTAAATGTAATAAAACAACGATGATATTATTGAACGTTCGTTTCCTTGTTCGCCAAATTTTGTGGAAGCGAAAGTAGAAGTTCTTCTCTAAAATCAAACTTTAGGTGAGATTTTAGTTTAATCTTTATGTTTATGTACGAAAGTAGTAAGAATGTTGAAATGTTATGCATGAGGTATATCTACCTTTTATTTGAACCTAACGACGCGTCCAGCATTCGGCCAAATTGAATCCTTCGACATATTCGCATCTTGATTTGTCAATATCATAAATGTCGGGTATCATGTCATAAGAATAATTTACAAGGTCGTAACGTTCCACAACCTGAGAACTGTAATTACTTTGTTTCGTTGAAACGGCCGTACTGAATGTCGCAAGATTTTGATTGTCTTGGTCTATAAATTGTGTTTTAAGTACTTGATTTGATCCGTACTTTAATGTTTTAGATAATTTCATGTTAGCAAATGTATTATTTCTATGTGTCTATAAATATAAATGTTAAAACAAAAACTACCTTTCTCTCTTTCTTTCATGATGGTATAATCTGATACTCAAGGATTAATATTTCTGTTTTGGTGTAAAATATATCTTATTTCTCTGTATGCTTTCTAATATTAACAATGCAAGCAGCAGCAGAATATTTGCGAAAATAATAACGAAAATAGTTAAGCAATGAGTACATCAGGAGGTATTAAATAATAATCACATTATATTTTAAATTTCTTAATTAAGAAAAAGTGATTCCCTTAATTATTTTTTTCAAGATAATTATATAAAAAAGAAAAGATGCATATCGGAGTTACACAGCAGCCAGTTGAGATGTATAATATACGGGAAGTATTAAGTCAACCACTGGCCAAGTTATTTTTCTACACCACCTGAGGAAGACCATACAAATACATTTTTTAAATTATTTGAATATATATAACTTAAGATATAATCATTTATTTATAATAACTTAAGAAAGTTATCGCAAGAGAGACAAGAGGAATGGATTCAATATTATTTACAATAATCTTAAAATGTTAAAAGAGAACTTTACATATGAATTAAGATATAAGATATTCTTATTTTTTTATTTTTTACATCATTTTATATAAATAAGTAAATTTCTCATTGATATTTACTTGTTGTACCAAAACACTTCAGAGATATATAACGTTTTATACTGCGAAACAAAATGTATTACACAGCATTTATTAAAAATCTAAGTTGCACTTATTTCTGCAGGTTTACTGTTAAGAAATTATGCGCAATGTAATTAGAGAAAATTATAACATATTATTATTAGAATAGTTGTTTTACCCAAATCGTCGCTTAGAAATTCATCGACGTTTACTTTAGATTCGTGTTGCTCGGTTCCATATAAGTCATGAATGACATACCACAATTGCCAGTCATAATTCTGTATAGCTCGAGTATAACAATGAAATAAATAATTGCTATGCCAATTCCATCCGCGGGAAATACAATAAATGGTTAGGTGGTAATCCCTTGAAGCTTACTCACGTCATAATTATCCAGCTCTTTCTCGCGAATATTCAATGAAAGAGTACTCGTCTTTTCCGTCGTGAGGGAATTTGCGTAATCGCTGGACGAGTCATCGAAATGACTTGTCTTGAAATTCTCAATCTTAACGGTCGTGAAACTATTTGTGTGATTGCCAATTTCGTCATCTATAATTGTCGGCGTATCATCTATTTTCAAGTTTTCCATTATATCTAAAACAATAGTATTCATAAGTTTCACCTTTAAACAAGTATTTTTTCGGTAATCTTAGATAAAATATTTTAATCTTATCTTATTTTATCTTGTTAGATAGAATATTTTAATAGTTGTATATTATTCAAGTAATTAATGAATTAAAACAGGATTTCCTACTTACAGAATCTAAATAAATTTAAATACACGAATTTTCTTATTCACAGCTGATTTTAATATCTCGATTAATTAGTCCAGTAATTTAAATATATTTAAATCACAATCGAAATTTCTTATTCAAATCATGTGAATAAAGTTGAATGCCAAATGTTCCTTATTCAAATGATTTAATTGTGTTCCAATTATCTGGACTCTGCAATTTCCTTATTATTCGTTAATTTCAATCAATTTCCAGGATACCTCCAACTGTTATTTCCGGCAAAGATATGAAAGCCGCTTCGCCGAAAGGGTAATCATACGCATAAGTGAAAAATGGGAACAACTGGCCTCGCCTGCTCGTATCCTCGACAAGGAACACCGGCTCGTATGGCGGCAATAAAATCCTGTACGGCTCTTGCGGCGCGTGGTATTCCCATCCAGAACCATTTTCGCTCCTTGCTTCCAACGAAACCGATACCGAAGGATACGGCGGCGGATTTCTTATCCAGATTGGATAGCCTTGTCCGACGAAGCTGATACCTTCCAACACGACAGGTAGCGGCAACGCATCGTCGCTCGCTATATAGAATTTCTTCAGCACCTCTAATTTGTTTGTGTCACGCGATGCAGTCGGCTCTATTTTTCTGTCGGCGGACAAAGTCGTCCAGAAGGCCGAGCTCTTCAACGAGTCAGGGAGCTCGGACGTGATCTAAGAAAGATCCGGTAAGCGATTTGTAATTTTAATATTATATTTAATTTTAGCAGTATTAATTAATATTAACATTATTTGTATTTTTTGTCCATTTTATTAATCATTTCTTAATTGCTCTGTTAATACCTCAAAAACGTTGTTGCTTGTTGATAGTTCATCATGATTTATTCGAAATTGAGGATACGGTATTATCGAATATAGCCCGTTCGTCGATGATCCTGCGATTAGATTCGATTTCGTCGTTGTGACTCGCCACTGTTGCTGAGTCAGAGGAACTTTTGCCTCGTGCTGGCTGTGCAAGAAACGCGATTAAGTCGCAATTTACTGGGAGAGGTAAACTTGAATGCTTCGACTGTATTCTTAAAACTTTCATTTGTAATGTTACTAGAAAATATTAATCGCAATTAATTTCTCACTTGAGTGTCCCATGACGTGTGCTTCGTCTTTGCGCTACCAAAGTTGGCTGAAATTAATAATTAAATAATTATAATAATTAAATAAGCATTTCTATCGAATCTCGTATCGGAATTCTTTAATTCGTTTACGTAAGCGAGAGTACATCACCTCTTTTTCCGTGACTGGGTAATTTGTTTGCGTATTCATTCTTCGGTTTTCCACTTCCTGAGGAATCATCTCGGTTTCCATCTGCGTCAAGATTTCTTCAGTCGACGACTGCTCGGCGATCTATATTTATATTTCTTTTATAGAGTCTTAATCTTTTTCATAAATTCGCAAAACAATTTCTCAAAACGGGATTGCCACAAATTGTCAGAATTTGAGAAAACGAGAAGTTCACTTAATGATGTAACATTTTTTATAATATTTTTTATAATATTTTCTAAAAATGTTCACATAATATTATTCTTTAAAATTTGTGACGGATCTCATGTTTCATTATAATTGGCGATGATGTAATTAAAAACTAAACTACCTCGTCATTCATATATGTGGCAGGCGAGTTTGATGACGCGCGACACGATCTCTCGATAGTACAGTTGAAACCTTTGCACGAGCCTGCGATTCGCACTATGCATCTCTGCGCCTGTGGACACACCCAACCGCGACAGTATTTGCTGATTAGCTCATCCTCTGTATGAACAAAAAACAATTGGTCAAATTATTTTTCCGTCCCAATTATTTATCAATCAGTATGATCTTCTGTTGTTTTATCAAAAACAGACCAGTGGTGAACGTGCAATCGGGCGTATGCGTGCATTGTGGATCGAGGCAGTTGTTATCTGGTCTCCGTAGAAAACATTCGTACTCCGAAGTGCAATTCAAGCCTCTACATTCGTCGAACCAAGCCTGCGCGTCTGTAAACAATCTTATCTTTATTTACGCACGAACTTAATGCGTAATTTCGTAATTTGTTTAAGTATAAATCTCTCGCGAGTATTTTAAAACGCGCTATGTACCACACAAGATATAGATATATAAATAATGATTTTATGAATTATTAAATAGAAATATTAAAAAATATATGTAAATAGATTATACATAGATTAATATAGATTATTTGTAATTTGTGTTGTGTTATATATGTATATAATTTATAAAATTATTTATAAAACCTTTTTCATGCATATAAAATAAAAATAAAATAAAATCAGAATTTATATTATATATTATTTATATAAGATAATTTGAAACGAGTGCAAAGAATATAATTTAAATATCCCTAAGATAAATGGGATCATATTCTTGTTCGACATGACCTAGTGCTTCTGCGCAGCTTCTGATCAGTTTGCAGGGTGGATTGAGGCAATACAATTCCCGCAGGATGCACCGTTCCCCCGAGGGACATTTGAAACCGGCACAGGAAGCTGCCCCCTCGTAATATTCCTTCTCCGAAATACAGCGCGCTATTTGTTGCTTACATGCTGAGAACATTGACGATTCCGAGTCAGTTTATTGCTCACATTGTTGAAACATATTACAACTATAACCAGTTCTATCAATACTTGTTAATTACTTTTATCCCAACGGCATCCTCGAATTTTAACGACGCACATGTGGTCCTGGTTGCAGCGAACAGTATCGCATGTTGTAGGGCCCTTCAACGCTTCTATAAATAAACTCGTTCGCAACAACAAACACCTCTTATTATAAAATTGTTATAAATAATAAACTTCAAAAAATTAATTAATTTGAAGTGTTTTAAATTGATTAAATACACAAAAGTAAGAAAGGATACGGAAGAAATCGAAATGTTATTTAATTTATTCCACGAGATATGAATTGAATTTTATTCATTGGAAATTTCACCTTTCCTGGATTTCGAGCAGTACAACATGCCGGGACAGGGTGGATTTTTGCACCAGAACCTCCGTTTGATGCATCGACTGCCATTCTCGCAACGCAGATGGGCACAACCCCTTGAATATTCATTTCCTGTCTCCTCTGCTACAACTTAACGTAACGTTCCGAATTTGAGGCAAAGTTAAAGTACAATATAGCAGATTGTGAGATAGAACTCACCGCCCGTGTAAAGAGCTTCGGGATGTAGCAGGAAGAAGAGCCAGACTAACTGCCAGATAAAGATGTACTCGTGTCTCATGACGGCTGCACCGACTGCTCGCTTATTTCAAAGCATGGTGCAGCTGCGTCGACATAGCTATAGATAGTAATAGCGCGTAATGTAAGCTCGATCGTAACAAGAGACCACTGTATATAGGAAAGTATATTGTCAATACGATTGTTGTCGCCAGCGCTATGTCTCGTTGAATGCTGCTGCCATTATGCAGGTGTAAATAGAATACTTAATATAAGTGGCAAAAAGAGACTGCTTAAAGTGGTCTGTGAAGAAGTGGCAAGTGTTACATGTAACTAGATATTCAGAAAATCAATTACAAATTAATATAAAGTAGTATATTAATTTTTCTATTCCGTATAATCATAGCACGGTTCTGTAGATTCAAAGAAAAAGAATTGTAATACTATTGTATAATAAAATAAGTTTTGTGCTTGATTTTTATATATTGAAAAAGTTGGAAATGAACGTTTGTACATTGAAAAATTTAAGGAGAGAATCTTTAGATACCTAAAATAATTTCGTGTTTCTCTCGCAAAGATGTTGAGATAGTTTTACTTTGAGAGATTACTACATTATTTCAAAAATGTTCTTTTTTAATAACATAACGCACTGTTAATGATTTACAATCTATTAAAGAGATGAGAAACTGTACATGTATTACACAGCCTGGTTATAATAAGAGCGCACCATGATTATTCAATTAATTTCCACATGAAAACAATAAATATGCCTTGTACAATAGTAACGGATAGAATAATCATAAATAGAGGCAGATAGATGGATATGGTCAATCTTCTTAATGTTTTCCAACATGCGTATAATAAGTAAAGCATACGAATCGTTCTTATCCAGAAAAATAAATTCAATTTTAACTGTTAAATTTAAAATATAATTTAAATTAATAACAGTTTAAAAATAGATTTATAAACGTTCTCATTTTCAGATACATGTTTACAAAATTGTGTTAATCTCTCATTTCGAGACATTCTATCCGTCACAAAACGACATTACATCATGACATGAAAAGAAAAAATCAGATATTATTTCTCTGCGATGTGCAACAAATCAAAAGAAAATTATAATATTTGAATCTTATCATTGATAATTAAAATGCATTCACATTTTTTTGCCAATCGCCAATTAATCATCACGATTCAACGTGAACCTGAGTCAACACTTTCACACAGAGCATTGCATAAGTCATTTGCATAAAGTTGATCCTACACAATAATGTCAAATATTAATATTATACGTAGCATAAGATTAAATTAATACATGATTCTTTACAATAATGCACATTGTGTATCTCGTGAGGAATCAACACGCGAGTCTCGTTCCTCATTTTTTACAGAAAAGTTTTTCTACGCGTCACTACAACTACAATGGGTTCATTCTCTTCCGATAATCCTCAAGCGACACTCTTTAATTGCAGTTGCAGCAGTCCGGCGAGCGCGCTCGTGAAACCAGCGTTGTAATCCAACGTAACGTCCGTGTAAATGTAGTCGTCTCGACGGTCCTGGAACTGATCTGCTACGTCTGGTCCGGAAACCAGAGCACCGTAGAGGATCTGCGGGTTCGGCGCATTTCTATCAAGTTCCGGCCAACCACAGGGCACTGGTCTATTCGAACAAGAAGCTGCGGAATGGTGCGGCTGCTTGGGCGGATCCTTTCCGTATCCGACTACGTAACTCCTCCCTAAAAAATATTGATGATGAGTAAAAAAAAAAGAATAGTAATTTTAATACAATACATTTTAACTTAGTAATGTTTATTTTAATACATCATACATTATACAAGGTGTTTAAAAAAAACTAAATTACATTAAAAGTTGTTCTATTTTATTAATTATTAATAAAACAATTTTTAATGTAATTTTTAGTTTTTTTTTAATGTCTCACAAAGTCTTACCTGCTGCGCCTAGCATATAATCAATTTGTTCCTTAGCGAATTGACGATACTCCCTCGAGTCACCGATTTCGGAGTCCGCGGCCGCCAAGCAGATAAGTGCCACATTGGCAGCATGAGAGAGAGTGCCAGATTTATCGATATACAGGAGACCCTTCGGCGTACGTGTCTGTTGTCGCACTGAAAAATCGCAAAACGCACGAACCGCGTTCTGGTACTCGGACTGTCCTGTTAATTGTGCTAGCAGTACCTGCGAAAAACAAGGAAAAGAAGTATCTTGACAGAAAATATTTAAAAAATTAAAGTAATTACAACGTAATTATTATTTAATTATTTAATTTTTTATAGGAAAAGATTAGACTTCTATTGTTTATTTCACCGCATCAGATTTGAGGATATTCTAACAAATAAGTTACACTGGAGAACTAACATTATATATGTATATTATTGAAATAAGAAATAAATTTTCTCACCTGAACACCGGCGACCTTATTGTTGTAGAAAAATCTGGTTGGTCTCTCGTTGAGATGGAAATCCTGGTAATGATGTATGGCATCGTAGAGGTACTTGGGTTCCGCAGTCGCGTTGAAGAGCCAAGCGGCGGCCCATGCCAGCTCGTCGCCGTAACCCGTACTCTCGTAAAACTCTTGACCACCGGGTATCACCGTATGATAAAAACCGCGATGAGTATCGGCGAATTTGTACAGGTCCTTCGCATGCTGAAGACACTTGACGCTATATTCGGGATCGACGTTCCTGAAGATGATGCTCGAGGCCGCGAGGGCGGCTGCTGTCTCACCGGCGAGATCGGAACCTATAATTAAAAGCAAATAAAAATGTGCTTTATATACAGATAAAATACTTGATGAATATAACGACAAACAATAATTTACTAATATTAATATAATCATTTAATAATAATATAATTTAATAACTGAATTAAATTAGTGTAAAAAATAAAGCGTAAAAAAGAAAGGAGACGAAATTTTTCTAATTTATAAATCCTTTTTTTAAAGTAATTTAAAAATAATTTCTGATAATATACTTTGTATCTCTTCAATAATTGAATATTATTACGAGATATGTTTTAAAACTGTTAACAACATTTACCAGGATGCTCGGCATCGATTTTATAAGCTGGTCTAGAGGTATTTAGCTCTTCCGGTCTTCCCCAGAATGCATGATCGATCGAGAAATCGCCCACTTGTCCGTAGAATACGTTCTCGCTTACGTGACATTTTATGAAGTAATCGGTGGCCCATTTGACAGTTTTACGAATTTCATCTAATTGGCCGGCGGCCTTATAAGCTTCTGGCCAACTGACTGCTCCCCAAGCTAAAAGCGTCGTCGTAAAAGCCATCGTAAAGCCGAATTTAACAAAATCACCGGCTGAAATAGAAAGATGATAAGTGATTTTGTAATTTAAATTATGTAATTCTTTAAGATAAAGAGATTTATAGAGTCTTCAAAATCTAGTTTAAAAATTAAGTTAGTTTTAAGTTATTTTTAGTTGTTAATTAAAACTATTTTTAACTAAAACTAAAGTTGTTCTCAATTTCATCGAATGTAAGAATTTGTTTAGAATTTTCAAACATATTCACTCTCCAAATTATTAATTTTTATCATTAAAGAAATAAAAATTATTTTTTAATTTAATCTTTCATGTCTTCCTGAAATTTCATTTTCTCATGTTTTGATACTTAAATATAATTTCATTATAAAAACCTGCATGCGTCTCTGCGTCTTGACTTTTCATGAGTTTATAAATTAAATAATATTATTAAATAATATTAAAATGGTTGATTTTCATTACCATCGTAGTATCCTCCGGTGAGATCCTCGCCGTTTGAGCCGCGATCGTTCAACGCAGAATCACCTCGCCACGGGATCCTATTGTCTTTCGGAAGTTTGCCGGAACGCTGCGCCTCAAAAAATAGTAACGAAAGCTCCAGGACGTGGGCGTAATCGCTTCCGTTCTCGATCGCTTGTTTCACGTCGTACGTTGAAATGGAGTTTATCTCGCATGTAGTCGAGGTAATCAATATTACCAACAGAATCTGTCAATGAAGGGCGACGCGTTAACGGGAGCTTGACGAGCACGAGTTTCCAATGTGAACATGGATAAACGTTCATAGGAAGCAGGCATCAAGATGGTTGTCAGTGCACGTGTATTGTCCATATAAATGGCTCGATGTAGCACAATGTCGTGTGTGTAGAGTCTTAAATTTTATATGTGGACTACGACTTTGTAACATAATCTGCGCGTAATCTGCGAAATCAAGGTTCCCGCTCCGAAGAGAAGCAAGGTTGATAGATTCTTCGCTTTACGTGACGAGGAAGACGATGAAGAAATTTTTCTAGGGTGACGTGTTAGTGTTACAAATTGCCATTCGATAAATTCCACAAAGTCGAGCGTATTCTAACGACTTTCATTCAGCCTAACTCACTTTGCACGATTACATCTAACTGAAATCACTCGTAGCGATAAGCGATAAGTATGAACTTCGACAATCGAAAAATTCGTCAGTCAACTTAGTTTCTTCTTTGATAGCAAACACAAGAATCTACTGACATGAGTTCCCTGGAGAGCAAAATATTTCGTAATGGACTTTTACTATATTGTGGTCTCATAAATTACTGATCAAACAATTATCATGCTAAAACTTACGAAACGATATTACAAGACTTGTTCCTTGTTTATAATAATCCAATGACATGAATGATAAATACATATATATATGATAAAATCGCACGAACCACTGCGATAAATCCGCGGAGCACGTACGAGCTACGTGACAGATTCAAGCACGCTCGGCTCAGAGAGTTGAAGCTTCATTATGAAACTTCGTTAAGGATTAAACTCTTCCAACAATATCCGTCGTGGTTTAAGTAATATTCACTTTATTGGCAAAATCGGAGAGAGTAATTTTCACCGATAATTTCACCGATCTAATTAAATATTTGTGATTGTTACGCGTTTATATACTTTATTTGTTCCTTCAAAGAAACTATTTACTTTTATTCTACATGTGCTGAAAATTAATTATTAAATACTTATAATACTTTATGAAATTTTGTAAATGTTGGCAAGTGTGTTTTCTACACCTTCCAAAAATATATGAGTTTAGTGTAAAATAGAAAGATGCATTATTTTCCAAACAAGAGTAGATCCACATGCAGGTGCACCGTTAAGCAGATTCCCAAATTATTCTAGCGCTGTGTACTTAAATATTTATACGCTATTATAAATATTATAACGTGCTATCCACGCGATATGACTAATTCATAAATCTATCGCGAGACAGATATGTTTAAGAAGAGAAGAAAAGCAAGTTTGGAGCCGCGTTTGATCCCGCTTCCTCGTCGCCAAAGTGTCTTCCATGTTTCCGAGAAATGCTCGGTTCGTCGACCGCGTAATTCCTGTATGACAAATGCCAATAGCTTCGGCAAATACCGGCCTTATTGTGAACTCGTGTATTCCCGCGTGAGAATCTTCCTCGCGGGAAACGTTTCTGAAACAGATGCCCCTCCGAATAGCAGGAACAAATACGTCTCGCTGTTCAGTGTCGATCCCGCAAGATCGCGCAAGTGAATTATTAACGGTGATGATTTGGGAAAGGATAGCAAAGAAAATCTTTAGTTAAGGGGGTATATACACCTAGGAGGGTCAAAAAAATCGATTTTTGGATTTTTACATATTCATAATGTTTAATATTTCGAGAATGTCTTGTGCAAATTTCAGGTCAAAATTCCAAAAAATGACGAAGTTATTGCCTTGACAGTACATTGTTGGCGCGCCGCTGAGATGTTGTGGTTGGACCACGGTCCATCCCTTCGGTTTCGTGTTTAGGTTTTTTGTGTTCTTCAGTATAACGGTATTGTATTGTCTCGCTGTAGCCTGTTTAGGCAACAGTAATGAAAGTTTTAATAATATAATTTGGAAAATAGCCTCAAAAACAATGCACAGCGGTGCTATTATAGTAGAAATTGCTGCATACATAGCTGCTTGCATATTCAATAATGGTATGACTTCAATATTACAAATAATGAGCATTATAGGCATCTCGGACCGAACGCACACCAATATGCTGCGCGCGAAGATGATCGCCGCATAGCGCAAGCTGAGGCACGCGCGCAGGAACAGACGAAAGAAGCGCGAATACGTCGCCGACAACAAAATTTAGACGATATTGGCATCGCATCTACTGCAGAGGACTTATATTATGGGTCTGGAATTGACGACTCTGTGCAAGTTAACAAAATTTCATGTTTTATTAACAAAAACATATGTTGAATATTCAAACGCGTTTTTCTCGAAACGACATTTTTCAAACTGGTACCAGAAATATCTCGAAAACCACTGAACCGATTTGTTTGAAATTTATAGGGGTTATTCTGCACATAATTATCTATCGCGTATCGTAGGGTTTTTTTAGGACTCGTAGTTTTTTTGGGAGAGTGAGAAAACGAACGGATTTTTGTCTTAAGAATCGCTATGTTAAATTTAAACACCCGCCATTTTGTCAAAAATCGATATTTTTGAAATCGGCTACGATACGCCAAAACTATTGTTATATATTTTAATATTCTATGTCAATGTTTTGTTTCGGTTGATTTTTGACGAAGGTACATCTGGTACCGTTTTGGATGATTTTTTCCGGACTGCCTCTTCACGACGCCATATCTTCGACATTTTGCAATAATTTCTAATAAAAAAATCATGAAATTTCTTCAAAGTGTATATTTTTAACTTAAAAAAACCACAATTCGATAACTCCAACAGTTTCCCAGAAAAAATTCCAGAAAATTACCATATTTTCGGCCTCCTAGGTGTATATGCCCCCTTAAAATAAAAAATCTCGTATTTTAAGGCCAGCGTATTTCTTATCATTTTCTTGTCTTAATCTTATTGAACGGTTAAAAAATCCAAAATGTTTCTTATGTAAATAAATATGTAATTTATATAATAAATATGCTCTTAAGAATAATACAAATGGTTCAATTTAAAAATTAATGTTATTTCCGGACTTACGAGCACATAATTAGGCACTCGCATTGTAGCGCAAGCAGCTGTCAACGGCCAAGCGCTTATCTTGACATCGAAAAGACATATTCCAACAATATATGAGATTGACATACATGCAGTAAACAAAAATAGAAATGCGCCTTCACAAAATCACAAAAGATGTTAAAGAGAATTTGATCATTATTTAATTCACAAAAGTAAGAATAAGCTGGCAGCAAATATAACAGCGACGTGACAGCACTGAGCAAATTGATTGAAGAATTGAGCATTTATTTTATTATCTATTAAGGCTTAGCTATCGGAATAAAGCGATCCTGTGCCGAACATGAAAAAGCAATTTTTGTGACGTTTCTGCATAAGGCTTTTATCGACAGAAAACCTCAGCATCAATATTATACCGGAATTATTCAACTGTTCGTGGCGCAGAATGGAAGAATAAGAAGAATGGTACAATACAAACACAACAAGCTAACTTTGTCTGGAATAGTTATAAAAACTAAATGTCTCATACGATGATCAAAGCAAAGGTGATTTACCTTAATTTATCTTGAAAAGAAAAATAAGGAAAGCATAAACAATATATAGAATAATAGCAAGAACTCCGCTGCTAAAGTGATTTTTAGTGAATTAAAAATATGGGAATTATGCTACAAATACTGCAGCGAGTATTTTTAACAAAGGCATAATGCTAGCATCTGTTGCATCTATGACGAAAAGTGTTTTAACTGAGATTTTTATATTAATTTTGATCAGTAAGTAGCAACGCAAAAGCACAATATCTCTGCAAAAGAACGATAATAATTAAATCAAACACTAATATCTAATATTATATCTAATAATAGTGAGAATAGTAATATAATGATTAAATAAAATGCAAGAACGTGAAAGCATTGCATTGCAGTAAAGATACGTATTTGTGCATAAGGTAAGGAAACCGGAAGTTGGCGTTCCGCTACGGTTTCCATGCAAAACTACGATATTAAAAACTCGACAGTAATGATGCGATGAAGACCACCTTACTATGAAAATATTCACTTTTTAAAATTTAGAAAATTTAGAAAATTTCTACGAAAAATTTCCATTCGTATAAATACGGCAAAAGAACCGAGTTTAAAACGTTAAAAAATATCGGAAGACTTTTTAACTCACTTTCGTGGCTTTTAGCAGCGTCTAAGAAAGATCTAAATGACTATCCGTGACATCTTACGGAATAATAATAAATTTTACAAAGTTGCGAATAACGTAATCAGCCAATTGAGATCTGTTACTAATTAGCAACTTATTACACACAACTAATTACAGTAACCAACTCATTACAGTAATTATTTATGTGTCATAATAAAAAATAATAATAAAAACTTTCATATTATTTATTCTATATTAATTTCCATGCAAAACGATTTTGGTTTACAACTCAAGTTTATGAATTTCTTTGTTTTACACCTCCAATCAATGCATGCATCCGTTGCAAATTTAAATAGTAAATAATTCAAATCGCAATACATACAACAACAAACTTACGAACTTCTATTCTCCGTTTAACTTAAGCCCGTTTTAGACTATGCAATATATTGCGCAAGATTTTTTAAAGCAATAAATATTGCAGAATATCATACTTAAATTGTGTTTCGTAAATTGCGCAAGATATTGAAAACGTGTTCTATACCTGAGTAATTTTTTGTCTGCTGACATGCGCTATGATTTGTACGTTTCGAGATCTGTTCTTTTTAGCTGAACTGTCTGCACTAACACAAGAAGTATATACATCTGTTCGTTTTAGCTGCCTGCAGTAGTGCAGAAAGAACCTCAAAAAAGAAAAAAACTTTTGTTATTTATTTATTTATGATTAGTACAAAGTTATGATAATCGCCTCGCTACTCGCCTCTGTACTATTCGTTTTGTTATATATGTTCCTATTAATAAGCACGCTATTCCTATATAACGTCAGTTAAATTTAAATAAATAATAATAAATTATTAAATTATTATTACGTTTCTCTAAGTTTTCAGTTTATGCATATTGCGCAAATCTTGCGTCAAATAAAATGTAAACAGTATAAAATACAATTTAGCGGCAAGCAATTCTTGCAGCAAAACATTGCTCAAACAATTGCGTCAAATCTAGCGCAATATATATTGCATAGTCTAAAATGGGAGAGCCTTAGGCAGAACCCGCAGCCGCACCAGAACCATCAACCGCGAAAGTGCAAAGTGTTTTCCATTTTCCCGTAACTCGCGCAACAGTATTAGCCGTTTCGCCGCGGATTTCCCCACGTGTGCTCGCGTTTGTCGCGCGAGCGTCCGGTGATGTAACGTCGCACGCAACAGGTACGTAAGTCGTCCGATGCGGAGATCGCCGATGCGGAAAACTCACCGTAATGCACGTGACGAAGAGGTTCAGCTTCATTCTGCTTTCGCGCGATGCTGCCGTTCCGTTCCGGAAGTGCGTGCGGGACAGTTACATCGATTCAGCAGCCTCGTGTGCGTCCGTTGTACCGCGACGTCGACGCGAATCGGCGCGACATATTTTGCGGCAAATTTTCTCCGACGCACCTTCGCGTCGTTCGTCCAAAACGCCCGTTCGTCGAGCCTGTCCGTTTTTCTCTCAGCTGAAATAAATAGCAATTATCATTTCGATACTTATAGGTACTCTCTGCCGTTACGGGGGCAGAAAGTTCACGGTCCGGGACGCAGGCGGATTAGATAATGAAGAAATGAAGCTTCAGGTATACGCGTGTTTGTATGTATCAGTTATCATCAATGAGTCGTCGCGGACATTTTAAAATCGTATTTTCAACTCGGCGATTCTTTACTGAAGTCATTCCCTCCTCCCTAAGACGACATAAGATCTCTTCGTTTACGTTTGATAAGAAATAATCAGGCCCAATGAATGACCAAAAAATAATTAAATCAAGAAATAATGCAGGAATAATTCGTGACACAAAGAAAGACGTTCTTAACACAAAGCGAGGCACAGCTAAGAGGGATCCACGTTCGGAATTGGATCTCATTGTGATTCAGATAATGTAGATGAACCCGCAACGAAGGTAACTCTTTGCAACTGACATGATTTCGGTGATTCGATCGCTGATGATGCGCACGTTTTACGTTTATCTTTCAATTTATTTGCCAAACGTAATAAAATGCACATTTACCCGCAGCA
Source organism: Ooceraea biroi (assembly GCF_003672135.1). Taxonomy (NCBI): domain Eukaryota; kingdom Metazoa; phylum Arthropoda; class Insecta; order Hymenoptera; family Formicidae; genus Ooceraea; species Ooceraea biroi. The sequence goes on from NC_039506.1 coordinate 10,893,423, forward strand.
GTCTGAGACAGTGTCGAGGGTTCAAGGCGATCACCGCTGATCGTGAATGCCGATTCTGCTTGTATTACATTAATATTGGCACTAGCATTTAAATCGTTGCACTTTGAGTCGCGGTCCCGAAGAAAACTCACGGATGACTGTGACTGATCCCGCATCCGTGGACGAAGCGAGGAATCGTTCACGTTCCTCACGTTACGATTCCGCAGCGTCAAAGGCTGTCTCTTCCGTCATCGCGGAGGATTTTTGCATTTCTATTGATACTTGCGACCGAGAACGAGCGCGTGTCTCCGCGCGTGTCTTCTCTCATTCTCTTCACTTGGATTCGCTCGCGCCTCATCCGACTATTATTTTCCCACTGTTCCTCGCCTGTCCATCGCGCGATCTCCTTCTGTCGATTGAATTTGAAATGCGAATCACGTCGGCGACCCTGGCTGTCGTCGCCGCGCGATTCGAGCGAGGGATTCGATCGAAGCGGGAGAAACATACGACTCCTGAAGAAACATGGGGGACATCGTGAACCATTTGGGTATGACCTGACTCGTCGAAGAACCGCCGGAATGGAAAAACGCCAACGCATATATAATTTAATTATACATATATTGTTATTTTTAGGAATAATGATGCAGCCGCTTCAATATCGATCATTATTTTCAAAATTGACACATTTTTTAAAATTAATTTAGAACGCCTTTTTAGACAAACGTCGACGTTTGTCTAAAAGGATATGTTGTTTTAAATGTTAAGAAACGTTTACTCGGTAAAGTGTTATTCGAGCTACGCTCGTGCACATCACTATTTCCGATTCTTTGTGTTTTGAAAATATCTTTGAAAGCGAGCATATCCATGCATGTGAGAACCACCGGAATTCATCTTCCATATCGTAAATTCGATATTCCACAGCGTGGAAAGTCGGTAACTTTATACATGGTACATCTGTATGCGAATGTTCGTTATTAATATTCAAGTACCGCGACATCGATCCGTACCTTGTGCCAGCGGGGATGCATTAGAGAAGAACTTATTGCAAATCACGTTTAAGCGTCTTCATTAATCGCAATTCAAATATTAAACAATAAAACTCATATTCATATTAAATAATAAAACTCGGTAAACATTTAGGGATACTTTTACATGTGCATCACTGAGAATTACATCGACATTGTGGTGCTCAAAAATCGTAGAAATTACGAAATCTGCTTTGTACGCCATCGGAATTACTTACATCAAAGTATAATGTTATGGAGAATCCCAAATCACAATTAATGCCGTTAAGTTTTCCTCTTTCCTCATTAAGTACACTTGAGCGACTGGAATCACAGTTCTTAAACTTTCAACACTGACTTTATGACTTACAGGAAATCCTATTACACATCACCTTCTATTAATGCAGTACTGCGCGATTAAGTAACTTTTTTGTTGTTAAAAGTTCATAAGAAGTAACTTCAACGGAAACTTTTTCAAAGGAGAGATCGAGACAAATTCCCAAGAGCCTGCTATTAAAATAAAATCGATTTCAGTCTGTGTATGTATCGAACGTTACACAATTTGCGCTGCAATATTCGTCCTCTTCATTTACAAGAATTCTGTTTCAAGCAAGTACATGTAACATACACCTTGCGATGGAGAAAGCCGGGAAAAAGCCGGGAAAAAGCCGGGCTTACGCACTCGTCCGACAAATTATTGAGAAATCGTGCGTATGTCGAAGCAACGCAAAATACAAACGATCAGTCGCGAACTCTTACATCGGTTTCTACGCTGTAATTACTTGGTGAGTTTCATCCGCCAGGAAAGTAATAATCTTCTTGCTCGGACACACTCGGTAACTTTTCGACCGTGTACGTTACATGTGTAATATTAAATCGGTCTTAATGTAATGTAAAACGCGAAAAAATTGAATTAAGGTTCTCAACGGAGAATATACTTGCGCAACGCAGATATGATATATCAATCTTGATTGTAAAATTATTGCAAGAGAAAATAAGAGAAGACATTTGGAGAAATTCTTTGTAATTTGTTGCAAAGTTTTTTAGTATTTAATATATATATTTTAATTTTATTTATTATATTTAATTTAATGTAATGTGTATTTTTAAGTACATTTACTTCACTTTATAGTGCTACTTGTAGTTATTTATTAATTTATTACAAATTCGATCCTAATTGCGATTTCTTTTTTAAGTTTAATGATATAACTTAGCTTTAGTTTTATTCTCAAGCAAATTCGTATTAGAGAGACTATACCGTTTTACCTACTGTCTTCTAAAGATCTTTAATAAACGATCTTTGAACGCTAGATAATTCAACAAAACACTTACACTTACACTTGTGCGTTTCGCAGTTAATTCACGGAATAATATTATCAGAGATGTCGAGGTCCAAAGTAATCAATTTAATTATTATTATACTTTCTCTCTTTCTATATATATGTACATATTGTATCAAACATTAATTGTTTACATCCAATAACTTATTGATTGCACCCAAAAATGCAAAGGTTTTAATCGATTAACTGATCGGCTAACTAACTTACTAACCGACTGATTGACGAGCTGACTGACTGACTGACTAGCCGACTGGATGACGATTGCAAGCAACTAAAAGAACGAAGAAGTGGGGACGTGTCCACACGGGAAGAGAGGCGAATACTCGTCTCGCATATGAGATGCCACAACGAATATTATATCACCACACCACCACCTCTACTACTACTAGCACCACCACCACCACCACCACCATCATCGTACGTGTCACTTTAAAAAGATTTATTTGTCGCGTTTATTAGACTATCATTGAGCTCATTAAACTATGCCGGGTAAACAGGACAGCACGCGTGCAAGTCAAATGAAGATATAACGTTGCGTTAATGAAAGTATTTGCTGTTCTCCCCCAAACAATTAAAACGTTCAAGATGACGTGGATCTTCGAACCATAAAATAAAAATTTTTCTAAGAAGCAAGTAAAAATTTTAGAAATAAATAGTATTATAAGACATTCGATAAATAATTAATAATCGATAAAATTATTAATCGCTATAATATACTGATTACAAAAGATTTGTGAAAAAGGTTTTTAGTAAAATATCAAAAATATCGAGGCGTATCTAAAATCGAGACGAGACTTATATAATATCTTACAATAAAATTGTTACAATAAGAGAAAAAAAGAGAGATTGTAGCAATTACAAACATAGCAATAGCTTTTTATAATCATTATACATTTTTACGAAATTTTATGACGGTCTCTAGGTTTTTTTTTCGACATTTTCTGAATCCGACAATAATAATCCCAGTAAATTGAGCGAACACAGATGGATGGAATTGGGCGATTTTAACGCGACAGTTAAAACATCGCGTGCAACTTTCACTGGATACGACATTCTTATATCGCATCTTTCTTTTTCCGTTCCACTTCGGCATAAATTAATGACTGCAATCGGCACTGCAGCTGGCGTCAAGCAAAGCACGTTTTTAACGTACAAAACACTTCACGCGTTTCGCTACGAGACTACGAAATACTGCGTTGCGAAATATTGCTACTGACGCTTTTGCAACTTTGAAACTACCTAACTTCCTAACTACATAACTATTGCATTCGTTATTGTAATTGTTAATGAATTTACTCGTTGTGACACGACTTACGTGGCGTACGTATATGTAACATTCTATCACGTTTCTCAATTATAGCGAAAGTTGTATTACATATTTGATACTTTTTTGTTCTTGCACCATCACATGCAAAGAATTTCGTATTTGATATGAATCGAAAAAGAATTTCTTTGAAAAATATCAAAATCCATTTAAAAAACTCTGGTTGAGCAAATACTCTGAAAAGTCATATTTGGACATAAATAGGTACATTATTAGATGACACGCGCGATTAAGAAAATACTCTCTTATTAATCCTTATTTTCTCTCATATTCCTTAAAATATACTTTTTAAGAATTATTCTTAAATGGCTACTTTTAGTTACTTCTACTCTTGATATCGTTTCTCTTAAAGGTAGTTCTTAAGTAGACGCTTTAGAATTAATTAGAATATATTCGAGATTGTTCGTAATTACATACTTCATTCCGGAATTTTGTTTACGTATCTTTCAAAGTGAATTATCAGAGATAAATACGCTCACTGTTATCTATAAAATATCACGTAAAGTCGTAAATGATAGCTTCGCGAGTGCGTTACATTTTTGCACATTTGCGTGAGCATAATCAGCATAAACTGCACAATCAACGATTTATCGAGGAAGTTTATGAACTTATTAATCTTTTTTTTATATCTATTTGTTATATCAGGAAACCGACATTACGCAATTCTCAAACATTATTGCATATTTTAATATTATATAATAATGCTAACACAATAATAAGCTTGTACATAAATGCGACATGGATTCGAATGTGCAATTCGATTAAATATCATATATCATAAATATTTTTGCTACATTAGAAGTGTTTTGTAAAATAAGTCGATAAAATGTTTCTAAAATTAATTACTTATTAATATGTAAAACCAAAACTTAATTTTGTTATTAAGAAAATTAATAACAACATTAATAAACAATTGATGTTATACCGTGTAAATTTTGCAGAGAAATGCTAAAGTTCTCAATCATTATGGTTTTACGAGCGCACATTCTTTTCAGAGCACGACAGTAGTATTTAATTAACCAATTATTATTACATAAGGGAAAAATTCTGCATCAACACTGAAACTCGAAAACAAGTTTTGTTTTCAAATAATTGTAAGTCACGATTTGTCAGTTATTGTTAGAATCTCTCACAGTCATAGAATTATGATAGAACTTTTAATTAGAATAATTAATAAAAATAAATAAAATTTTGTTAATAGAGAAAAGTCTAAGAGAAATACTGCTGTTGTTGCGCTTTGTTCGTGAAGATTGTTATCTCTACAATTACTTGGCGAATTTGTATCAATTAAATTATGCTATGAGATACATCTTCTTAGCACGAGGACCGAGTTTGCGATCGATTGTTAAAGTTTCTGCTGTTCACGCGAATGAACGATCTGGTTAACGGCTGCTGTTGGCGATGATCACGTAGGAGTACCTCCGAGAGTGGGATAATCGATTTAATCGATCGTCAGCTGCCGGAAGGATCCGTCAAGACCAAATAGGTCGTCGTGCGTCTTTGGTTTATCCGGTCGTAAGGCCTCGTTAGCTTTTAAGGACTCCTGTTCCTTGAACCAAGCCGTGTTTTCCTCCAACTTTTGCACCCACTTGTCTAAAAAGTAGTGTATTATATTAGTCAAAGAGAAATTATTCGGAAAGATATTTATATAGTATTCTCTCTATCTCAATTACTATTCCGACTAATTTGCCGTACTTGTCTCATATATTTAATGAATGTGATACGTTTCCAGAAAAAAAGGTTTATTTGAATACGTTTAACTTGTTTCAACTTTACTGTTTAATCATTAAAAGCAAATATTATAAAATTTTAACAATAGATTTTACGATTAACCGATGCGGTTTGAGAAGATTTGGAAAAGGGCTGTTAAAATTAAAATTCTCTAAATTCTTTTATAATGAATTCCGTATTAATAAAATGACGAAATATCGTACCCTGTATAGCCTGAATGGGTCCGGCGTCTCCGCCATATTCAGCCGGCAATATTTCCTTGGGCACATAGTCGTAGAGCGTATTAATATCGCTGTGCAGAAAGATGCGATTGCGAATCTTCTCCTTCAGCAGCGGCTTGGCAAAGGTGACAATCGTGTCGACAATCGGACTGACGTTGATCACGTGTACCTCTTTCAGCTTCACTGGGTAAGCTTCTTGCACGCAGACCATGAACTTCTTTGATAAGGTCGGCGTGAATTTAGCAAAGTGCTTTGCCGAAGCGACGCTAGCGTCGAGGATATAGACGTCACCTGCTACTCCGTGGGACTCCTCTTTAAGACGTAGGTCGCCTATCATCAATACCAGCTTTAACAACAGAATAACGTGCAATGTAAAATTTGAGCATTGAATATACCACTGGCGCAAATATGTAAAATCGCAAGAAGCAATTTGCAAAAATTCAAATTATGTACCTTCATAGCTTCCGCAATATTCGGAGTCTGTGCATCTTTATCAAGTCCTCGCATCAGGATCACTCGACGTCCGCTCTTCGTCAAACCTGGCAAAGGCGGTATCTGTCTACAAAATAAAAAGAAATATGTGAGATAACAAAACATGCCTAATTCACTTGTGCAAACTAATCACCGGACGAATCTCTTTACGATAATTAATTTTCATACACGAGTTTCAGTAGTTCTTGTATGTCCGGATTTTTGACGTCGCGGTTGCTGAAGAACTCGGGGATCATTGCACGCATTGTGAAATACATGTCTAGCTTCCGCTTGCATTTCTCTAAAGAGAACTTGCATCCTCTTAGAAACGTCATTATTCTTCGGTCATCTAAAAGAAATAAGATTGCATTATTTTCACAGTGCGGCATAGTAATAAATTTTAAATTTAAATTTAAAACCCTTTTCTTAGTATTTTTTAACATATTTTTTACTATAAAATATTTGAGGCTTGCACGCTGTTAATTATTACAACTAGATTTGGGTTGGAGCCGCGGTTTTGTCATGTTAATTTCAACATTTCGCAACAAACCCCGCTACGCGCGCGCGCGCGCGTGTGTGTAAATGTAACGCGCGCATGCATACATTTAGAACTAAATTTCTAAATTTAAGGTTTAATATTTGTCGCTTTCTTTCTCTGTTTTCCTAGTAACCATTTTCCTAGTCTCAATGGAGACGCGCATACCATCAAATTGAGGTAAATGCGGTTGTTTTCTGAACCACTCTTTGATTGCTTCGAGATCGTTCTCACGTGTCGCTGGATTCTCATTTAATTCCACCCGTATGAACTTGGACATCTCCTCCGTGGGTTGTATCAGCAACATCTGCAAACATGACGATAAGAAGCACCATATCAGGCACGAACGCATTCATGATCAACCTCTTATCACAACTTTGCCATAAATTAATAATTATCAAATCATTTTAGTCGTTTTTTCAAACTAGAGAGTGTGAAATCATTTTATTACCACTGAATAAATCGAATGCAATCTCGACCATGTGTATAATGCTTTTCGGTTGTTACGCGCGTAATGTGCACTACACGAGATTACGCCACCAGTTAAGATACCCATCGTTCTTACGTCGGGAATTAATGCTGACCGAAGCAACTTGCTCAACCAAAACTTTCTCTATACTCGTTGCGGTTTCTGACGAAGAGAGTGCTTCTCGGACCTCTCTACCTCTCTACGTTCCAGAAACAGCGATATTGTTCTGAGATTATTTTCTTCATACGTTTGGCGTATGACCTCTTTAATTATTATTAGAAAAAGAGAAAGTTTACAGAAAAGACCTCCGGTTTTTGTGACCTATATCGAGGAATTCAGGATATACCTCATAAAGTATACTATAAGGTATGCAATAAATGCCTCTTTGTTTAGAATAACTGCGTAAATTTTGCTCAATAGCAAAAACTTTGTTAAATAAAGAAAAATGTAAAAGAAAATGTAACAGACAAAAAGAAAGAATCTGAGAACGCTTGATTTTCATCTTCAACGCAAAAAATGGGGAAATTTGGGAGCGTGAATGTTTGAGAGCATTTTGAAAACGGCAAAGAGAACGAGGGATTTACAGTAATTTACATAATTTTGTGACAAAAAGTATTTTGCACGCTCAAAGTTTACGAAATGTCTAAAAATGGTTTCAATTTAACAATAAAAGTTTCTTAGTTCCGATGATAAGTTCGAACAATTTATAGGACCGCTTACTTTCCTCTTAACAAATAAGTTAGTTTGCTAAAGGCCTTGAGAGAACCTGAAATTGGTCGACATGTGGAAATCAATCAGGTGATAGTAATACAGATATTTTCTGTTTTGGCTTATATAATTAACATATGTATCATCTTATGAATGGCAAATTAATAATTTATTCAGAAAAGTTTGATGTTGATGTCCTTAAGTCACTTAGATTTGACTGTTAAATTATTTAAACCGGAATCTTTTTATTAATTTCGACACATGCAACACGTGTAATATATATGCAAATAATTGAATTATCATTTTAACATATCGTCAATCGTTAACTAATGCGACAGGAATATAAAAATATGATATACATTATTATTATTACTAGTTATTGTAATAAAGTTGATAGTGAAATTGAAAAATTGAAAATATGATAATGTCTTAAGAAACAATTCCGAACACTTATCTTAATGTTAATGTATCTTTATGAAATATATCGTTAAGGACTTCATAAACATTTAATTAATTAAATTAATATTTTATATTATTTCTACACGTTTGTTATAATTTTTTAAGCTTCGTATGAAAATTACAAAATTACACAAAATTGTATTATAAAAACTGCAAATTGTTAGGAAGGCTAAAGAAAAATTCGAGATAATAAGTCATTAATCAATGAATATTTGTTACTCGACATTTAATTTAACATTTAACCTTAGATCTTTTCGTAAACTCCATGTGAAAGTAAAACTTAAACTTTGTATATCACGTAGAAAATATGAAAAAGTATAGAATGTTAAATTTTCTTATCTATAAAAAATGCATTTTAGTATGTGTGCATGCAAATATGTAGCAGACGACACACTGACATAATGTTAATTACAATATTTTCAAATTGACATTTGCATTACACGAAACTTGTTAATGATTTCAAAGCAAACAACAATGGAAAAAGATTCATGATTCTCATACGTGACACATAATGTAGTCGGAACTGGATTTACCTTGGCCGTTGTTCTATGCGATCTGAACTAGACGGACACACTTGACTGGCAAGTAATCGCGGTGACGATGACTTTCGGATTATTGCAGAAAGAGAAATGAGCGGAGCGGCGAACTCGAGAGACAGCGAACGGACAACGGAGTGGGAACGCGAACACCTCGTGGACCGGTTCTCCTTTATACCGTAGAGATGCCCCACTCTCGCTTTGCTTCCCGTTATGATCCCGGTATAGTATAGGAACAGAATTCGATCGACGAGCGATTTTTGGGGGATCCCCTTCTAGAAAGAAATTTGTAATCATTGCTCGGTGGGAGACATGATGATGATTTAAGAGTGTTCAAGAATCACATTACCACAGTAATCTGATCATCTCCACGCAGCGGAAAGAGATCTGCAGTCTGAAAGATGCCGAAAACATTCAAAGAATCTTCGTTTCAAAAAACAATAGAATATCAAATAAGCAGTAATCAATTAATAAACAGTATAGTAATAAAATTAGATAGCATGTGGAATTCTTCCTTTTCTTCTTTTCTTGGAATTCTAAAACTGCGAGAAAAATTTTGCGATAATTATTTGTAACAATTTCAACAAAAAATAAAATTGTTAGAAGAGATAAAAAAAGACGTCAAAAAAGACATCATAAAAGACGTCAAAAAAGACATCCCAAAGACGTCATAAATCGGGTCATAAGACGTCTTAAAGACGTCATAACGATGCATATGCTTTTTATAATACACGCTCTTTATAAATATATATTAATATTAAACACCAGAGTTCTATTATATGTATATTTATCGCCCATATAAGCACATATTGCGAATCACATAAAATTAATAAAAACTCCTGTTTACGTTTAAAGCAAGTATTCTAAACGAAATATGATTAACTCGATGCAAGTTACTTGATGTAAACACGAGCACAACGTCGATATTATGACTTCCAATAGCTTGCTGGCGATAAAGAGACATATTAAGGATATATTGCATTACACATATATTTCTGATAATAATAATTCGAAGATCAAGGAATCAACTGAATGCGTTTAAGCGAATTTACTTGTGCGTTGCACAGAGTTAAAATACAATTTCGCAATTGGATTGCTCGCTTACCGAGCGACTGGGCGATGGCTATCGAGCTCAATACAATTCCGCCTTTTTTTAGAAACTTATGAAATTGTACGCTCACGTAACGCGAAAATCCATCGAGCACGCCCGGACCTGCTTTGGTGCACATGCATACACCGACTTTTTTGCTCTAATAAGCAACAAAACGGCAAACTTTCTTCCCAGAATTTGGACATACGTGTCTTCGACTACTTACTTATACTCGTGCGCATCAACATCAAGTGAATATTATAGATTTATTACAATGACAATATTATAGATTATTTATTGTATTAATATTTATTATATTATACAATGACAATATCATTGATTATTTATTATATTATTATTTGTTTATTACAATTTATTACAAGATTTATTACAATGACAATATTATAGAGTATTTATATATCTGTTAGATTTATTTATATATTATTTGTTATATTATAGATTATTACGATGACGATAGATTTAGATAAATATTGTAATGTCCTAATTAGACATTGAGCTCAACCTTCGGCGCTTCTGTACGTTGCATGCAATTCCAGTTGCTCTTATTTTGCATAACTTTTTTACCTCATTTACATGTCATGCAGACAAACAATTCATGACGTATTATTACGATTAAACGTGTGCTGTCCAAGGTTTTATGCGAGATTCTCCTTCTCGGAAGACACGGATTACTTTGTGTTCACGTGGAAATGTACTGTGGCAGTTATTTTTATGCATTACTATATGAGCCGCACGCATGAGTTCCCGTTTTTGCAGTTGACAAAGATGAAGTCATTTGCGATTGACGTAGCCGGCGCGCAGCGCGATGTATTCTCGCAGTGAAGATACTCGCGATTAAATCCCGGTCGTTCCCGCTCGATTCTTCATCGTGCTCGCTTCCTAGTGCATAGAACTTCGCCGCCGTTAATCGCGGTTACGCTCGTGCCCTCGTCTTACTTTCTTTTGCGAGTATAATCGCGAGTGTAGTGCACACCGTTGTTGTGTTGCACCGGCGAATACGCAAGATTACGTTAACGGGGCGACCGTCACGGGCGGGAAGGAATCCGCGCGTGTGTCAGTACGAAATTGCAATCGCGCGCGATTTTGCAACTGCAGGGAAACAAGCAAAACAACTCCGGAGTTTATGCACGTGGCGGGCACTTCCGTAGGTTGAAAGTACGAATTGGAAGTTGCTCTTACCTAGAATCCAACGGGACGGGAACCATTCTGGAACAGATGTCTTGCGTGTTCGGACTCAATTTTCAATAGACGGCCCGAAACATTTATATTGTAGAAATTCTAGCTGCAAGTCCGGATTGCGCAGTTGGACTCAATGTTTCAATTATTCTTTGCGTTTCTTTTTCTCATTGCATTGTCCAATTCCGCTTTGCCCGAGTCATAATCAAATGACCTGAATATTCCTGAACTCAAACAATCCAGATGTAATTTAAGATCTGAATTTTAAAGTCGAATCGCTCAAATTTCACAGAAAATTCTAAAATTTCCCTAGCATCGTTCCCTCGCGAACCTTATGCAGATATATATATATATATATAAATTGGAATAATTAATTAATTAAAATGCTATCGAGACAAATCAATATTTAACGGAAAGTAAGGTTTCGTTATCCATTTGAGCAAACAGCATGTACAGTAAGTTAATTCATTAATCGAATGCGAGTCAAAAGTAGGACACAAGTGAAGAATTCATATAAGTGAAGAGTGCGACATAAACAATTGTGCAAATATTATGCCTGATGCAATTGACAAAACCACGTTATACAAGCTTAAAATTTATTCAAGAATTTGTTCGATATACCATGACCCTAGAACATTACAACTGTTCTGTTTTGTGCATATATATATTTTTTTCACATATTCTCTCTCTTTCATAATATCTTTTAAAGAAAAAATGATCAAAATCGCCGTTAGCAATTTTAGAAAAAAGAACCGACTCTTGCGGTTATAAGACATAAAATATAAGCGACAGCAAGAGTGAAAGGTAAAGTTGTAAAAGATGTAATGGCCCGAAATATTATATCTTGCTTTCTTTCCAAGAAGAGGTCAAGGCCGCGGCGAAGACCGAAATTGCGATACCCATTGTCGCCATGAGATCACATAATAATATTGTCTTCGATAAAGTCGACTTCTGACTCGTATCTCTTTCTCAATAATTGTTGCTTCTTCGGTGCTTACAGTATCCTACAAAGAAAATATATAGATATGAAACACGCTTTGTTTATAACAAACAATTCCAAAATTAAAGACGTTCAAGGCTTCCATCAAGTTTGCACGAATACATCGATTGTTTATAGCAAATTAAAAATAAAGCAGGATATAAATATAGAAACTTTTCTCTGTTCAAGTAATTTAACAGGTATTGTTGTAATAAATGTATTAAATGTTAACATGTATTAAATGTAGTATATGTATAAAAATCAAATATAATTAACATAAAAGATTAATAAAATTTTCAACTAAAACGTCCGCACTCGGATATTGTCAAGCTCAATAATTTTAGAAAATATACATTTTTTTCCACATACAACTCATATTTCAGAATATAAATTATCTGATACGTGTAACTGTTATAGTTCCGCAAAAACATAAAATTAAATATTACTACTTCTTCGTATCAAGTAAAGCGCACATTAAAGTTAACATGCGACTTTACTACGGATTATTTAAATCTTTATTATTAACATAAAAACATATGACGTATTTAGTTACCAGTTTTTCAACATCTAGTTCTAGTTACTAATAACGCGCTTTCGCACTGGCAGTTTTTCCTAGAAAAAATTCCATTGGCACACGTGAGATAATTGGAGCATCGCGCTTCTGTCGATTTATGCATTCTGGATCATGACAGTTAGTTTCGATCGCTTTTCTGATTGCGATCGGCAGTTCCCAGATCGTTTTTATTTCCCGAAGGATTCCGCTATTTGATCCTTCCGCGATGAATGGGACGGATTTCTTGCCCGAACAGATTTCCATCATTACAAGAAGAGTGTCTTTCGGAGAAATCTGCGAATTGATCAAGGAAATAGTATTTGATATAAAAAGTATTAAAATTAAAAAAAAGAGTATGAGTAATATATATATATATATATATATATATATATATCTTTTCAATAATTTATTTATAGAATTTATATTAACTTACATAAATCTAGTATTTGATTAATACATAATGCAAATGTTCCGACAAATTACTATCGAATCGATAAACTTATTATTGATAAAATCATTATTAACAACATACTATTAAGTATCTAGTCTATATGAAGTATATCTATATGAAAGACTGATTACTTCGCGTTGCAAAAGATCGATGACAACAGCATGCTCGTTGCTCGGCACGGTAGCAATCAGTATATAGCCCTTGTTGTTCGGAAAGGATTTGAGCTCCTTGATGGTATTCTCAATCAAACTTATCGTAGAAGGTTTAACAAGAAATGGTTTGCGCGATGAAAACTCCTCTTCGGATGTATTGTTGTTCCTGCCAACCGATTCAAGTAAAGAGCGAAAGAAGGCCATCCACATTTTGGAGAACACATCGAAAATGTTCCAAGTGCCGTCAAAATTCGACATTCCTATCAAAATAAATAATTTCTTCGAAATATTTTCCTCCCTCTTCGACATATCTTTCTAATACTATTCCACTTTGTCATCCCTCGTGATTTACCGTCGGATTTAGAGTCTGCCATGGTCACGGGGGAAAGGGATTTTGTTTGATCGCTGAGATTGATCATTTGCCAGGGGTCCTTCGAATTGTGCTTGTCCATGCGCTGTTCAAACTTCGCTTCATTTTCGTCAAATGCATCGAATTCGTATCTAGGAAAGGATGGTATCGAGAAATTGCTGCCGGAAACTGTGCCTGATCGATCAAATTGATAGGATCAGTAGTTGTCATAAAAAACGTATATATAAAATATAAATAATTCAAAAATCTGATTTTTAATGTCTCATAATTCTTAGTATCTCTAAACTGCCTATAAACAAAATTTTGAAACCTGTTGTCATTCCTTTCGCGTGCCTCGCCCAAGATAACAGATCAACAATATTCGAACGAAGGATATGTTCGCAATCACAGTTCTTTTCTTTATTTTCAAGAACAATAGCGCTGCTCACGGTGAAATTGGTAGCCTTAATCTCATCACGACAGCTCTAGGATATTAATTTTATGTATGGAATTTTAATATATTCAAATAAATGAAATGAAAGCAAAAGGATATTTCATTCATAAAGATTTCAATGCTATTTTATATTTCTAAGAATTCTCTATTGTAGTTTCTTTAATCACTGGAATCTAATCAAATTATATACTTTTAAACATTTCATATTTTTACAAATACAAGTTTTATATCATCACTACATATTATAGAAAACATTTAAATGAAGTACACTTTCAAGACTTTTACTTTCATTTTTTCCTACAATTACATATTTTATTATCGTCTGAGAAGAATAATAAGAATTATATAAAACTAATCTAAATATTCATAATTAGTTTTCTACAGAGATATTCTACAAAAAATAATTCATATAATTAAAAGAATACTTGAAGAAATCCTTCAATGGCGAACGGCAGTTTCTTCTTGCAATCCTCCCATGAATTCCCGTGGTTGCTCTCATTCGAGCTGCTTTCGTCAATCAGAAGCAAGATAACATTTCGGAGTGGAGTAACGGTGTTGGCGTTTTCTACGGAAACATTGGAGCTGTCATTTTTCATCACTAACGTTACACCGTCATTGACCAGTTTCATCCCGGTTGTGGTGTTCTCGGTCGTCGATCTCTTCTTACGCGTCTGATTCTGCGGCATCTGCTCCGTCAGTTTCACCGATACCTTCACATCTGCAGCTTGCAAGATATTGTCCATGCCTGTCACCTGTATCTTGCCGTTCAACGCAGGGTCAACGAATACCTTTTGGTACGTGTCCAAGGACGGCGCCGTGTCCCACATGGACGGTACCAAAGCTGCCAACGAAGCGCACATAAATTAAAATTAGTCAATATTATACAATTAACATCGCGTTTTGCGAAAGACATATTTAAGAGACGCATTACGCATTCGCAAACAAGTGCATATATTTCTAAAAATAAATAACTGTGTAAAATACAAATACCGAAATATTGCCGAAGATAAAATATGTCTTTCAGAGTATAAAGTCGAAGATCGGAAGTGGAATTGAAACTTTCGTGCAAGTAATACGTTTTGTATTTTTTTATTCTAAGTTATAATCACAAATGTAACTGCTCAAACAAAGCAAGCGAACATGCAACTGAACATTAGACACTTTAGATACCTGAACGATCCATTGTAAAGCCAATGGAGTACGCCAACACCGACCACAGCACCGCAAGGATACCGAAGTAAAACATGCTGTTTTCTACTAGTTAATTAATTAGTATCAATAAATAAATTACTAATTAATTAGTATAAAACAAATACGTATTAAATATTTAATTTAATTTATTAAAACAATTTGTAATAAATTAATAAGAAGAAAATCCAGTGTTTATGACAAATACGTTAAATTAATAAATTAATTTATAATATTAATTATATATTAATTGTTTCCGATATAAATAACATGAACTACTCACGTAATCAGCTTTTGACGAGAAACGTGGAAGTGCGAGGCTAATGCGATTCTCTGGAGTTCAATTCCTTAAAGTTCAATTAAAAAGTTCCTATTTAATTGTCATGTGAAAAGACACTTTCACCTCATTTTCTCCTCAAGAAACAACTAAATTACATATCGTCGATCAACAAGATTGGTTGCCCGAACGACGGATCAACCGCGAATCGCAATGATCGAAGTTTCTGATTCCATTTACCGCGTAATGCAAAAAAATATTTTCAAGAATTACGTACCTCAACAATGATTTAAATTGTTTAGTTTATTCTAATGGAGTGAAACAAGAGGAGTGTTTTTCCATTTGAAATAAAAAATGATTTAAATGTAATTCGCAAGTTAAATATTTCTTCGATTGAAACATTCCGTTCCAATTTCTCTATTACATAGTTAAGAATGTCCATTTCGCAGTAACTATCATTAGTGTTCCATTATACCGATCGCCATGTCAAAGTAAGGACTGCCGGCCTAAATAATGAAGGATTCGTTACTATGTACACGATTCATGCCTGTAAGCTACAGCCTGACCCCTGTTTTAAGTCGATATGTGACATATTTAACCGTCTCGCCTCCTACATAGGTCACACACAACGGCGAGCTACGCTCTCGACCGATTTACACTATTTGTTTTACGTCATTCGTTGCATATTGCGTTCTATGGTACGAATCATTTATTTTTATCGACCAAGTCTAACTTACGTATGTGATGATAGTACACCAACCGCGAATCATTCGCGAAAATTCGCACGGACTTTATTTAATAAAGAACCTTTCATGTTTCCGCCTCTTCCGAAAAAGAAGAAAAACGAGATAAGAATTATTCAAACTCTATTTTTTTCCGAAAAATCAGTTCTGTCCTTACATATATAAAAAAAATTGGTCGTTACAATTTAGCTCAGGGGTGCTCAGAGCCATTGCACATTGCACAGCAAAGCTTAACAAAGTATTCCGGACAAATTCTATTCGCAAGATAGATATCTCGTATATGTCATATACATAGTTTTCTCGACTCTTTATCAAGTATCCATTTTTTAATTATTACTGTAATTAATTTTTCTAAAAGCTATAATCTTGTTAGCGATCTCGCAAACGCTCGATCACCAAGAGCTCCGGATTAATTTCAGGGAAAGGAGTGCTTTGCGTACATCAATGCAACGATCCTAGCGGAAGCTTCGTTTCACCAGTTGCTAACCCCGACTCTAGGCATCTTGGAACTTTAAATTGTTTTCTTCAGCGAAACTTTCTTTACGCTGAAAACTGCATAGAGCGCACGACGACGCTGGCGGCCTGAATTATTAAGGGGACTATAGAATCCCCCTCTTTGTGCACTCACGGGGTGATGCAGAAAGCGACATGGCGTTGGCAGAGTATTGCGCAGCGCAACAAAGCAGTCTGCGCCTGGTTACCGGGCCCCGATTGGTCCACGTTTGGTACCTACCCTGTTGGAAGGGGGTTTTCCTTCGACGTGGGAGGTGGCGGTCAGGTCACAACCAGGGGGTTGAAGAAGCGCAAAGACCAGAGGGTACCTGGGCTTCGCCCGGAGAGACAATCGCTCAAGACACCAAAGACGGGTCGCAAAACGACTGATGGCAGGCCGGATAGTTAGTTTGCTCTTCTTCGTTCTTCTGGTATACTTGGCACGTTTGCTGCAACGTAATCGCGAGGCGCTGAAGGCCACATCGTAATTCCAACTGCGGGATTAACAAATTTCTCGTTGGTGATCTTGGATAACCGAAGTCACCAAGGTAGGCTCTCGTTCTGTCAACCCTGTTTCAACAGAAGCACTTGCCAAATGAAATAAACATTCAAAGGACGTTTGTTAAATATTTTTTCGAAGAAAAGGATACTTTTGATCATGTGTTTCAACTTCAAACACTTATTACACCCTTATATTATCTCTGAATACATAAGTATAACGCAACAGATATCTAAAAGATGTGTGAAGATTATTTGGCACATCAGAAAGCCTTAACTGAGTGTAAACATTGCACTGTCTGTCAACAAGCTAACAAGCAGTTGTCTTTGAAAGACAAGACTTTCTGAGGAACAAAAGAATCTTTAAGTCTTTGAGACATTGTGTTAGACATTTGCTCGCGAATCAAGATACACAATATTAATTAGCGAATATGCCTTACGCGAAGAAAGACCTATTTCGGAAAGTTTCACCCTGCACCGTTATATGCACACCTTATGACACTGTGGCAGATGATGCACGAATCGCAGCGCGCTTTGGATAGCGATTACGTTTACGATTACGTTTACGTAATCGCTATCCGTAATGTCGTTGACGAATTAGTTTGACAACCTCGTACAACAGAGTTGATGGTCGTGACAGAGTAATGCTCAGCCCGTTCCATTTGCTCGCAGATGATGAAAATGAAGCAGCAGGGCCTGGTGGCCGACCTCCTGCCCAACATAAGGGTCATGAAGACCTTTGGGCACTTCGTATTCAACTATTACAACGATAATTCGTCCAAGTACTTGCATAAAGTCTACTGCTGCGTAAGTAATCACACGATGTTCAAGTAGAAGTGTTGTTCTCGCTTGATGAAATTTAGGCTGAAAAGAAATCACCTTTTGACTCACAATTCTTCCAAGCTGTTCGGCCATTGGCATCTAAGCGTTATTATCCTTTCTTCAAGCTGAAGTGTGACATTCATGCTTGAAGGATGTCGGTGATTCTCTGTATGCCATGAACCTTATCTGTTCCAGGTGAATCTGTTCATGCTGCTGTTGCAATTCGGCTTGTGCGCCGTAAATCTAATAGTAGAGAGTGCCGACGTCGACGATCTCACGGCCAACACGATTACCCTCCTCTTCTTCACGCATAGTATCGTCAAGATCTGTTACTTCGCCATTAGGAGCAAGTATTTCTACAGAACGTGGGCGATATGGAATAATCCGAATTCCCACCCCCTTTTCGCCGAGAGCAATGCTCGATATCACGCAATCGCCCTGAAGAAAATGAGGCTATTGCTCTTCTTGGTCGGCGGTACCACAATGCTAGCCGCGGTAGCTTGGACCGTCCTCACCTTCTTCGAGCATCCGATAAGGAAGATCGTAGATCCGGTCACGAACGAGACGGAAATTATCGAGGTAATGATCCAAATTTACAGCAAGTTGGATAACAAATTTTGTTATACTTATTTATTATTAAATTATCTTGCACTGCATAAATAATAAAATAAAGGAAAACATTAAAATTTGGAGAAGTTTAATGTTTAACACAGTAAAATTATGAATTGTGCTTATTTTTAAATTACACGTTCTTTTGTACTTTTATCTTATTATATTTTTTATACAAAATTGTACTTTATATTGTGGTTGCACATAAATGTACGATTTAATTCCGCTCTTGTGTGTATTGATTTTTTCGATGAATTTTAGCTGCCGCAATTGTTGATTCGTTCATTTTATCCGTTCGATGCCGGCAAGGGAATAACGCATGTGCTGGTACTTGTATATCAGTTTTACTGGGTGCTCTTTATGCTCATTGACGCCAACTCGTTGGACGTGCTCTTCTGCTCGTGGCTGCTCTTCGCTTGTGAACAGCTGCAGCACTTGAAACAGATCATGAAACCTCTCATGGAGCTGAGCGCAACTTTGGATACTGTAGTTCCGAACAGTAGCGAGCTATTCAAGGTCTCTCACATTTTGTAGCATATTTTATTTTTATTTCCTGTCCTGAACGTAATGTAAATTCATGCATAAAAAAAGATGAGTCTTTAAAATTAGATATGCAATTCAAATTTATTTTAACAACTTTACTTTAAAAAAAGCCTCTTTCCTTTTACGTTATAAATACAAGGAATTCCGCCATAAAATATGACATTTTCAATATTTGCAGAAATAATTATTTTAAAAAATACGTAATGCAAATGTATTAGTAAACAATGTGCAATACAGTTGAACTTTGAAATTTTTCTGAAACCATATTTTTATCTATGTTAAATAATTAATTAACACAAAATTCTTTGTTGCATATAGGCTGGCAGCGCGGATCATCTTCGCGATGGGGACAACCCTCCACCACCGCCGCCGCCCCAAAGCGACAACATGCTAGATCTCGATCTTCGCAACATATACAGCAATCGGCAGGACTTTACTGCGACTTTCCGGCCGACAGCTGGTATGACTTTCAACGGAGGCGTAGGACCGAATGGATTAACGAAGAAGCAAGAAGCGCTCGTAAGGAGCGCGATCAAGTATTGGGTGGAGAGACACAAACATATTGTCAGGTGAGTCCTATTACCCTCCTCCTTATACCTTCAGTCTTGGTGCGAATCTAGTCTCTCATCTCTTGCTCGCACCAGCGTTTTGTCCATCGAGTTTGTTTCTTCTCGCTGTATAAGATAAAAACAAGTCAAGACCGCGGGATAAAAGATTCAGTATCATTGGGTGCCGTGATGAGAGATGTCCCGGTGCTCCGCTTACCCACTGAAGACGTATAGTTAATTCATGCGACTCCTCCACTATGAGCGAATGACGGATCATTTCTTTGAAAGTTATCCGCATCTTATGTGTGGACTAGTGACCCAGAATCTTACGTAATGTTAGATGCATGTAAAGTATTTAGTACATAGTTATGGTCATATTGACTACACATAGAGACGTGTTAACTACTCTGTCAATTATTAACAAGTGCGCACAACAAAGTTGCATGCCACCAAACATCACGGTTGCAAATATTTATTTCAAACTGAAACATTTTATGTGTGTCTTTGATTGTGTATCTAGCGTTAATACTTTATTACATTTAAAATTTAATATTAACATTTATCGATATTACTTCAATATTTTGTTATATTATATTATTTTGGTTTAATGTTTAATATCAATCTAGCATTACAGATATAAAGGCTTTAATTTTGATCGGAAATAGAAACCAATTTTCTTTTTATCGATAATTTTATTGATAAAGATATTTAATATATAAAACAAGATAATTTTTTTATTATGACTTGTTTTATTATTTATAAAATAGTTTTTTTATCTCAATAGTTTCATTAAGACTATTAACAATATGCTGAACATTGTTGAATGCAAGAATTATCAGTAACTATTCATATTAAAATATAAATGTGTAAAATATAATCAATGGTCTTTAGAAGTCATATGAATCTTTAATAGAGAACCGATTAAATTATATGAGATAATAATTATGATAAATTTCCAAAACAGACTTATTGAAAACAATATATACCATAAACGGTGAACGTGCAATCTTTAGCAAAGTTAATCCCCGTGGCAATCAACTCGTTAAAATTAATTTTAATTCAATTTTAGTTCAATTTTTAGATCTCAATTAAGATAATCTTTTTAAGAAGCACAAAGTTGATACTTGTCGTCCTTAAAATTTCAATATTACGAGTTTGTGAAAAACGAATAAATAGGTATAAAACGATTTAAATAACGATCCATTTATGTACTCCGTTTGTAGCCTATGGCTACCGATAATCCCACCACAGTTTTACAAAAGCCACGTTTTCCAAATTACAACGCACGCTTCATAAAATTTCAAATGTGTGAAACGTGATCGAGGCAATCGAACCAGGTTGCTCCCCGAGAAAAAAAAACGCAAGAACGCGGCGCGAACGGATGCCGTTTTCCTGCAGGTTCGCGGGGTGCCGAAGCCACTCGTCGGCTGGCAAGGGATGCGCGTGTTCCCACGGTGGTGAAGTATTTATTCTAAGAAAGCGCGATATTGACCGCAACGGGGGTCGTGTGTTGTACGGACTACGCGATTCATGAGGGGCTGCATTCGCCGCGACGTTCACGTGTGCATATGCGCACACGTGGTTCACCTGCCACGCGCGTGATGACAGATTTTTGTCCACAGTTCACGCCATTCAAATATAAATGACTTTATCTAGCTGTGCTTGTTTCTGCTTTTATATACTGCTTATTTTCGTACTTAGGGTAATATAAAATTGATTTAAACATACGAAAAAATAATTATTATTGTTTAAATAACAGTTGTATTAAACTTTGTGTTGCAAAGAAAATTGCTTTGAAATATTATGGAGATATCGGAGACATCGTACGGGTAATTTAAACGGTCTAAGACGATACAACATTTTCGTACAAATTGACTTTAGAATTTCGAAAATATAATATATCCATATTTCTGATCTACATGAAAATAATTTTTACCGTCGAGCCTACATTCTCCATGTGTTCAGCGCGTATTTTAGGGGTTTGACTTGGCGCGATAGCGATGACCTCAGCGTGACACGGTATAGACCAGCGCACTTTCTTCAAGGCGTTTCGACATATCGATCATTCACTTACAGGGGAACAACGTTAACTCGACAAGAGAGCGGTCAGCGAAATAGGATATACGTAAGGCGGAAGCTAACGCTCGCCCGTCGATTTTCAACTTAGTTCTAATCACTTAAGTTTAATATGAAAATCAAGGGTGGTGTGCACCTATGGACGAAAGAACAAACGTTGCAAATGTATCTTTGATGAGCTGCTTGTCAATGGTTCAAAATGTCGTTCGCTGAATCGCTCGATCGCGAGTCATTTACGAGTGACGTTAGGCTTACTAACTACTTCGCTGATTAATCAACTGAATTAACAATTGCTATTGCTCTGCGTAGATTGGTCACCGCGGTCGGAGATGCGTATGGCTTCGCACTTTTGCTCCATATGTTGACGACGACCATAACTTTGACGTTGCTCGCCTATCAAGCGACAAAGGTGAGTGCGTCCGCTGGTCATACGCATTTTCAAGGTCCTGAACAAATGACTTGTATTGATCGCATAAATTAGTAAAGCAATGCGAAGACGATAGGTTAATACGAGGAATTAAGAATTCATACTAATATGTTCGAGTCTTAAATGCTACAGGTGAACGGTATAAACGTCTACGCGGCCTCCACGATCGGCTACATACTTTACACGTTCGGCCAGGTCTTTTTGTTCTGCATATTTGGAAACCGCTTGATAGAAGAGGTGCGTATTTCTTGACAAGAAAGTTAATATAAAAAAGTAATATTTCTCAAAATTTTACTTTTGTTAATTTATTATATCACACCAACAAGTTCTTCAGATTATATTTTAATAAAAAAGATCTATGAACAATATATGTGTGTGTAAATTAATGATAATTAATGAAAATATACAATTAGTATGTTTTATTAAAATTATTTTAAAATTATTTTTTCGTAAGGGAAACGTTAAATCATCTTGAAGACTATATTACTAAAAAATTTTAATTTGTCATACAAAAAAAATTTATCACACCAGATAATGAAACTTTTATCTCATTTTTAGAGTACTTCGGTGATGGAAGCAGCTTATTCTTGCCACTGGTACGATGGATCTGAGGAGGCTAAGACATTCGTACAAATCGTGTGTCAGCAATGTCAGAAAGCTATGTCTATATCAGGGGCGAAGTTCTTTACAGTATCTCTAGATCTCTTCGCTTCGGTAAGATGTATTCGTATTTTTAATTTCTTCTCTCACATTTATCGATGCATACTGCAGTGTTCATAAAATACGCATTCAAACATCATGAATGTTCTAATTAACTCTCTGAAAATTTTACAGGTATTGGGAGCCGTGGTGACCTACTTCATGGTGTTGGTGCAACTGAAGTGAACATTCGACTCTGTGCGTTTCAGGCGCAGTCCCTCGCGTTGCACACGTTGGCTGTGCAAAATTATATTTTTCAAAATAGCTTTTACGAAGAACCAAAGGTACTCGTATCGAGGGAATTCCCCCAAGAAGGTCCTCGCGTCTTTATCGACGCGTATCGAAATATTAGAAACCGTGGAGGGGAAAATCATGAGAAGATCCCAATTAATTTCAGGAAATGATGATGAAGTCTTCTTAATTTGTTCTTTATTTTTAATTTTCACTTTTACTTAAAATTATAAGTGACACGATATCTACATTCCGTTTTGATTATTTAAATCAAGATTTACAAGCAATGAAGAATACAAGTTTATCGTTAATATTCGTTATTGCGAATTTCGTTGCGCAGCTCTCCGCATGATTTTTCTCTCCACATTTATATGCATATAGTAACAGTAAAATTGACGGCAATATAAGAAGCACTCGTCGCGATTCATTATCACGCACATTAATTTGAGGTAAGTCGGGGAAGATATACGCTAATATCGATAATATTCGAAGCTTGTTGAAGCGGTTTGTGATTGTCCATGTGTCGTGTGATAATGCAACACGAGAATAATTAACATATTAAATTTAATTTACGACGTTTCGAATAAATAATAAATAATTAAAGATCCAGAGATGAAAGCTTATACGCGTCATTACGTTAATCATTATATGTTTTAAAGATCGAAATAAAATAAATCAGCGAAGTGAACGCAGCATGTAAATGTTAACGAAGCGTATAAATTATGTGTAAATAGGCGATTAGTTTTTTAGTAGAACGTAATATGCTAAACAAGTAATATTGTAATTTTAGCAACGGCACGTTGCGCGTAATGAGCTTTATATCGTTATTTATATCGTTGATTGATTTAAGTGCACATGATTTTTTTTCAAAATTACATTTCTCTGATTAAAAACTAGATTGCACGAAAAGGGATTACGTGCCGTTCCGATTTTGTCTCGCAAGTTTCCCGCGAATTTTGCGGGAATTCAATTAATTCTTGAGTGAATCTTTCGTTCTCTTTCTGTTACTTTTCAATTTATCTCTTAATAATGACGGAGTCTTGGGTCCCACGCTTTCCAGTTAGAAAATACGTTTTGATACTAAGTACGATTTATTCAACTCCATATTTATTATGTCACTCTCTTAACTTTCCGATAGAGATAGGCGTACACGTTAGATCTGCAAATATAGATTTTGCTTCTTATCACGCACCTGTCCGGAAGGGGGGCATTAAACAAGGATTTGTTAATCAACTTGAACACGTAGCCGTTAACTCTTCCTGGTCATACCTCCTGAGAATCACATAGTGGTCAGATGGGGTCCAATTGACCAATTTAAACGGTTGCCGTGTTTACACTACACTATTCGTCCAGTTTGAATGAAAAAAATTACAGAATAAAGTTGAAAGCTTGTATAGCAAGAAGAAATAAACGTTTAATGAACATTTTAATTTTAACATAACTTAAAAAATCGCGAAGTTGACAGTCGTGAAAAAATGAATGGTAGATCGCGGATCAAGGATAATTTTCTACATATCTTAAACTTTTCGTTGGGTCTTTTGGACCCCTGGTAACCACGAAGGGTTAATGGGATTACGTAGCTGCGAATGCATCGTGAGATAAATATTGCAAAAGTCTTAGTTGCCTGGTCAGAAGCTGGAAAACTGTTAGCTGCGCTCGTTTCCTTCACGGCAGATAAGCAACGGCGACGCGACGTTGATTTTATGGTGCGTCAATTATTATATGGGGGTATGACAGTTATCGAACGCTACTTAGAGAGACTTGGATCTTAATAGACAGATAGAGTAAGATATATATTTTCATTACACGTATAACCACGTGGGTGGACCTAAGCGTATACCTAATGTACCTCGTTTTTTATATTTCGTAATATATCTCAGTGTCTCTAGCGAGATAAAATATTTCGTCACCCAGAAGGATGTTTGCACCGTGCATGGCTGCTCATTCTGACCGTATATTTATGCTAATAAATATGTACCTTTTTATCGACGCGGATATCGTTTTACGAGAGGATGCTATGCGAGATATTTCTACTTTCTTTGCCGGACGGCCGAGAGAGAATAACGCGAAACGTCGTAAAGTAAAGAGGCCATTAACAGATATTATACGGAGGTGTACTGACGATATCCGAGCTCGATCTACTTCGACATTAAGCCCGTATCCATTTGAAGGTAGTGAAGAGAGTAAAGAGAATAAAGATAACTTAGAGCGTAACTTTCTTCAGTAACTCTGTTCGGAATGGTATGTTCGTTTGCGAAAGAGGGTATAACTTTCAACAGTGTACTTCTCTCAAATGGATACTCGCCATTACGTGTATAATTAACGTATGTGTACATTACTATGATCAAACTCTGACCGATAAAGTCACAGTATTATCAAATAGTTTTTCTCTATATATGTAAATCTGTATTATATTTATTTAATAAAATCTTGATATAAACGTTCATACAAATTCTAGAGTGTCAGAGGGCAGAATCCTGGATAGCTTTCTTCACACTCTCTTGACTCCTTCTCAAACTCACCGTAATTAGAAAACTACGTTCTCGCTGTATAATCTCATTAAAGAATTATTTTTCATTATTCATTGTAGCATTTGAAAACACGTTGCGCGAAGCTATTATAAAACACATTTGAAAAATTAAAATCGTAAAAGAGATTGAAATATACTTCATTATATTGTAGATGCCGAATTGATTTATCCCGCTCGGCGCGTAATCGAATAAATTAATTCGAATCTGCTCTACTGAGTTTCTTCTCACTCGAGCGTTACTTTTGAAGAACACAATTCTTCCGACATATACAAAATATTTCGTATGATGTACGTGAAAGTAATTACGTATGTGCCATTGTGGTCATGCAAATTAGCACGGATAAAATCATTTGAAGGCTCATAAACGTTACTTTTACATATATACAAGAAAGTTTCGTAAAATCTGAATGAAGAATGAATTTCCTTTCACGAAATTTCGCGACTTTCATGATTATCCTCTCTTTCTACTATATCGTTCACCTCGTCTTGTTCTTGTTCGTCTTATTCATTTTAATTTTTATGTGAGTGACGAAACAAAATCTTAATTGGTGTGATGAAGGTTATTTATACACTTATTTATACACTGAAGATTTATACACGTGTATGTACATTTTAAGGAGGTTCGGGTGCTTCATCGGGGGGAGTAGTGGGACGTGATAGGATTCTATGCTGACTTGACAACAGCGCATTAGCGTTCACCGCAAAATTCAAGTGTTAACCACAAAAATGACAGATAAACAATATAGATGGAAAGGACAGTTTGTGAGTAAAAAAAAATATGAGTGTATACTCGATTGCGCTGTTGCCACATTTGTTAGTTTCCAGTTTCTCAGTAGACGAAAAATCAGGCAATTTCATTTTTAATAATTAATTTCTCTACGAAATATGCGATAATCTACCTCCTTTTTTCTCTCATTTATTTGTAAATTATTAAGGTAAATGTGCACTTTTTTTTTCTTTGTCATTTGCATTTTTTCTTGCATTATTTCATTCTGAAGTTGTGTACTATGTCATTACCCATAAAAACCTATGAAAAAAGGAAAATCTTTTGAGTCGATTTTTTTCAAAACGAGGCTATGAAAAATTCCAAAAAAATTCACATAATTCTATTTTGCATTGCAGAACAATATATTAAAATTTCATGAGGTTGGCTGCATTTTTTTGAAGCACCTGAACCTCCTTAAAGATATATCATACATTAAAAAAACCTTATAAAGGTGAAAAAAGTACGCCAAGTACATAAAAAATCTCACCTTGTACGCAACAAAAAGTTTAAAATGCTATTTATAAAAATCAAAACTAAATATGAAATCAATAGTTAACTAGCCAAGTACCTCGAAGCAATTCAGTTTGAGTATTTTATCCAAATGTTTTCCATGCATACTTTCTTATCACATGACGACATGGAACATCCATTGATCGTTTCGTAAGTGCGTTAAAGGCCAAATTATATTGGGACTGAATTTCATCCTCATTTAATTTCCGCAATAACTTGTGATGATACAGTCGTTGCTTTCTGTTGAGCCTCAATTGAAATATCTCGGAGTCTGTTTATATCAACATCGTTTAATGCTTTGTTTAATTTATTAAATTTTTTATTAAGATTGATCAAATCATATATTAATCTTTTAATATTTAGTATCATCGGATAATGAGGAGATACTATCTCAATAGGTAAAAACCATGATCTACATACTTTATAATCAATATAACAGCCATAGGAATGACCTAGTTTATCTTGATGTATCCGATTGTAACAAGTATGATAACATAAAAATTTATTACGAAAAGTCTTTAATGTGCACTTTGAAAATTCTTGAAAGCAGCACTTTAAATCATTTATAATAATCTCTTCTATTTTACAAAGAAAACTGCAGCGCCATGCTTTTCTGGTTTTATGTTTTGATTCTATTAAAGGTAAAATGTTAATTGCTTTGCCTTCGGAATCCATTACAATAGGTTTAGAAACATTATATACACGATAGGCAGTTTCTGCAAAATATAATTCCGAAGAAGCTGTATGTTTAGCTTGCCCACAAAACATATTTACATAATCTATAAATTTTAATGAAGGACATTCCGTTGCACGTGTCAGACAAACTTCAATTTTTTGTTTACATTTATTAAATATTGGCTTATATATATATATAGATTCTTTTTATTTGTAGAATATAAACCTTTCTTATATAAAAGCACCATTTTACTATACGTTCAGCCTCCAATCTATTTTCAAACAACGATGCCATTCTAAGAAGCTTTGATATATTTCTGATACACCTTTCTTTATTATATTTCAACATAATATTCTTATTAAATGTATGATTATTTTTTAATCCTTTCCGTAATTTATTTTTATAGTAATTTTTTTTATTTAATAGCACACTATTTTTATGTAATCTATAATATTCTTCTTTTGATTTTTTAAAATGTTTTATGTGTTTTTCATAATATTCCTTATTCCGTTTCTTTATATTATTTCTATGTTTTTCATAATATTCCTTAGTTCATTTCTTTATGTCATTTCTGTTTTCCATAATAACTTTTTTTTCTTGTTAATAAATCATTTCTATGTAATTCATAATATTTTTTGTTAAGAATTCTCTTTTTATTTGTTCGTAAACTAATAACACCTGTCGTACGCAATAAAACGTTTTCTGACTTATTTCATTAATTCGTATTTTCCTCTTTATTACTATCTCTATGATTATGACAATTTATTTTCCTTTTCATATCTTGTTGATCACCAATTAAATCTTTAGTAATTGCAATGTTATTAACATTGATACTATCTTTTTTTATATTATCTTTATTCAATTTATATTTATGATTAATTTGTTTTAAATCAAGTAATACTGTAATTTGAGGAAAGTGTTCTATTCTATTTGAAACGCATTAGGCGTTTCAGCTGCCTAGTACAATGATTAGAACATAAAACATTTTTAGTTTAAAAACACAAGTTACCCGGCTACCTCGTTACTCACATAAGAGTTAAATAAAAGTGCTCCCTGGTTCATTGTCCATTGAGTTTAAGGCAAATCGAGTGAAAAATTGGCGCGTGGCCGCTTCGTCGCGGCGGTATGGAGGCGCACGCAGGCGCAGACCGCCAGCATCTCCAACGGGGTTTCTAGGGGTAGTTTCGATCGTCCGGGGGATGACTATGCTGTGGTGCCTGAAACGCCTCTACCTCGTGCGTGCTCCCGCGATGCTGCCTGTACCGAAATCTCGTGGTGCCGTCGTTTCGTGACAGAGACACGCCTGCGGAGACGCGTGTCGTCTCACGATCGCGTAATCGAGGATCGTCCTCTTCGTCGCCGTTGTCAGCCGAGTCGAGTGTATCCAACCTAAGTCAGGATCTTTTGCGGTCCAGATGGGATTCTGGGAGATACGCCGCCGTCGTCGAGAAGGATGCCCCGATTGTCCAGGCAGAATCGACCGCGCTTTCCATTCAGCACGAGACTGAAGAGCCTCGGAATCGGGCATGTGAGACTTTACTGACGATCGTCGATGATGACAGTCATCCCTGCGCCGTTGCAGCATCCCTCGTCCCCCCCGAGAAGCAATACACACGGAAAGCAATACTGGCGCGTGCAGCGAGTCTGACGCGTCGCGGGCATATCTACTTCGTGCTGTTGTCTTATTGTCGTAAATATCGGCTGGAAAACTCGATAAAACGA
Organism: Ooceraea biroi; assembly: GCF_003672135.1. Taxonomy (NCBI): domain Eukaryota; kingdom Metazoa; phylum Arthropoda; class Insecta; order Hymenoptera; family Formicidae; genus Ooceraea; species Ooceraea biroi. The sequence goes on from NC_039506.1 coordinate 10,922,782, forward strand.
TGAGACAACGGAAAGATGCCACGGTGCTCCCTGAGACACGCGCGTTCGCCGCGTCTGATCGCGAGTGCAACGAGTGGATTGGATCCAGACGGTCCAGGCGTGCGCAATCGGAGATTTGAAGAAATTGAACTGATCGAAGAACGATGATCGATCGATCATTGTGCGCTCAATTAACAAAGCATGATTTCAAATTCTCAAGTACGTTTTACAAGTGGAGATCGATTGAATTTCGATTGTATTTCGATGATTTCTCGATATAATGCGTGAGAAGAACGCGTTTTATTCGCGACGACGAATCAGAATACATTTCTATGCCTGCTCATCGAACATTAAGCTCATTGAAATTATATCAGTCTCAAGCCCTGATACAGACATTGGTTTATCAAACTAAAAATGTATCACGCGTTGAACGGCGTGATCGATTGTTCGATTATATCATTGGACAGCGAGAAGAGCGATGCATGCGAGATGGAACGAGTTACGTAACTGATGCATCAATCTTCGTAAAGTAATAAACTGTAATAGGCATCTCCCATAGGGAACGTTGTAAATTGAGAGGATATGAGGAAGAGACGAGATTGAACGTGTGCCCGGAATTGCTCTTTAATTAGTGGAGCAAAAGAGGCGCTCGATGGACAATGAGTCAAGAAATCCTTTCATTTGTAAACTGATTAGCGAGATTGAACAGCTTTTGCATTTCGATCTCAAAAAGTAAAGTGAGATCATTTTTATTGAGGAAGATCATTCATCCTCATTTAGTTATAATAAGTATGTATCTAATTATAATTGTTGAAAGTGAGAAAAGCATGAACTAAAAAATATAATCGAGTGTTGAGAGTGTCATGGACAATCGACGATCACCTTCTACATAGTGAGATTAAACGTTTCATTACCGGAAGGCTCAAGCAACGAAATAACGTACCACAATCCGCGACAGCGTAACTTGTGAGAAATTTGCTACGAATCACCGATAACCATAGGTACAAAAACTGCGAGCGGCTGGAGGAGGCGAAGCCTCCCGCCGCACAAGCATTATCGTAAGTATTAATCTTGCTGTGTATTTCACATCTTGCCTGTTATAATTTATTTATAGAATACGCTAGGATCTTTCGATATATCTTGGATTAACAAGATATGTGCAATCTGTTTTATGTTGATTTATTTTTTCCCATTTTTATGTTACTCAATAGATCCCTTAAAAATTTGAGTATCACACGATTCGTTAGCAAATTAAGTACATGACAGTTTTCGACAAAAATTCAATTACATCAAGATGTATGTAAACGGAAGTATCAATGTATGTGTGTATTATATGTTGGTTATATGTGTATTAACATGAGCTAAATTAATTAAAAGCTCCGAAGCGAGAATCTGCGGAATTAGCCTTTATGCTATGGTATCCTGCTGATGAAATAACGGTGATGGTGGGACACTTTTCGGACTATAGCGTAATAGCTTGCACTTAGCCCGGTTAATACGTTGACAATGATCTTTTCATCTTGTAATTTTTAACATTAATTAATAGAGAGAAAGAGAGAGAGAAATTTGTATAAAATAACTTGGAAATTATTGTATAATACATCGATGTAATAATCTTTATATTTAATAACTTGATAAACTTTATTTAAGGAAAATTGTTAAAAATATGTATATTTTTAAAATTTATTATTTAAGAAATTCTTCATTAACATTACAACGTTATATAAAATTAAACAGCTTAAAATAATACATCTTGTTTGATATCATTTGATAATTTAATAATTGCGATTGAAATAATAAATTTCTTGCATTCTATATTTTTTATAATAAATAAGATTTAATTTCCCATATATATACATATATACATGGTCGTTGATCCCTGGTTAGAAAGGACAGTATCGCGGAGTTCCTCGTCAGTCGATCGGCGAACTTCGACCGCGAAGGTTGTCTGAACGGGCAGAAGGGGCAATAGGTGCGATGCGAACACTCATCATTTGCCAGGATCGCGATATTTTACTTATAATTCAATCTCATGGATCACTCGCTGAAAGACAACGAGACTTCGACGTCGAGTTCGATTTTACACGCGAATAAACGGCTTTTGGGTAAATCAGATTCGCTTGTGAATGCACGAAATGTTTTGATCATATTGAACGCATGAGATATCACAATTAGAGGCTTTTATTTATTTTTATTTTTCATTTTTTTGTCATCGTATAGGTGTACATTAATTTACAAAGATATAGAGAACATTACTTAAAAAAAAGTAAATCTTGATTTTATCTAGAAACGTAAAGATCCTTTATCAATTTATTTATTTTATAATAGACATTTATAATAGATTTTTTTCATGAGTTTAAATCTAGTAAGCTATTTTAAATTAGTAATCTGTTTTGTGTTTTTAAGGCATGCTGTGTTATAAGAAAACTCTTTTGATTAATCCATTTAATTAATTACGAATCGAGGATTGATTTCCGTTATGAACTGCATCTGTCGGTGCTTTTATTTACGCTGCTTGGACTGATACATCGCGTTCCAGTGAAATAAAATCTCATGTAATCATCCATAACAGCGTATTAATCCGTTATATTTATACAATACACCATTTCTACAAAGTTCCAATAAATTTATACATTTATAAAAGATAAATTGATGAAGATATGTATCAACGATATTTTATTTTAAATTTCATGAATCACGAGATCTCTGATTTTATTTACATAAAATCTTTACGTAGTATACAATTTCAATTATATATTTATTATGCTTTTTACTTTTGTATTATATTTGTAATTAAATCCTTTCAATCATAGATGATGCGAAACGCTGTTCATTCCATCATTCATTCGTCGTAAAGTACTTTATGACGTGGAATATTCGCAAAGACAAACGAATACTGTTTGAAGGGTACACAATATATTATGATTTATGAGTGACACGGATCGCACGTGTGTAAAAATATTCTCTCTCTTCATAAATAATATATTTTTATGGAGACTCAGACAGAGCCGAGAAGAAACTACTATACGAACTCGGCAAAACAAATATCTAGAATACGTTTTCGCGAACTGTTTTACGGGATTGTTCTTATGATTTTCGTATGATTTGCAAGATGGTATTTTAACGTGACCGATGTGCAAAATTTGAATCTCATCTTTTGCGTCCGTTCGTCCCAAAAGTGAATTCTCATCTAGATAGTGTTAATTAATTAATTCGCACTCTATCAGATTGCTCCATGTATTCTCTCTCTCTCTCTCTCTCTTGCAAACTTCTTATACTGAAAACTTAAATCTAAAGAAGACAAAATGGAAAATATTAACGAGGAAGATTACCTAGTTGGTGTATTTATCAATTTTAATTCTTGACAATAACTTGGTCCTTGAATGATCACTTCCCTTACCTATTTTGCATCTCTAATGTATTCCAGTGAGCTTCCGATTTAACTTGTACTGACAGTCTTGATTAGGCGAATAGCATTCGCCGAATGCCTTTAATATGTCTCTTGTACAACTCTTGACTGCGGAATAATTCCGATTAATCCACGATGTTACGTATCCTTGGTATTTCATCGAGATCGTATAATTCGAGAGAGGCTGTGATACATATATAGCGGAATTAATCAAAACGCGACCCATTTTCGTGCTGTATTTCTAGCTCCGAGAATCAGATCCCAAAGTTATTGCCAATAGTCCTTTGATAGCGTGCATACTGAGCAACAAGTCCTCGCTGTACCGCGTGTTACACATTACGCTCGCTCATTGTTACAATCTTGTCCATTTCTGCTGCAGAGCTGGACCTCGATTTTTTGGAAAGGAGAGGCGGAAACACAATAATCTATGAAGGCGCCGAAAGCGGATCGAAAGAGGAGGATAGTCCTGCGGACACATTAGATCGCGTTAAAGTTGTCTTCCTAGGTGCACCCGGCGTGGGAAAGACAAGTATAATCCGAGTGAGTCCTTTAATAAAGCATATGCACGTAATTACGTTAATTAAACGTCTTACTTCGCGTGTGCAAATGCCGTTTACGTATTAATTAAGCTTTCGAATACATGAAAATACACACGGAAATATAATGTATCAACATTCGCAATTCTTTTTGGAAATTATTTTGGTGAACAAAAGAAATAAATTGGAGTAAACTTTAATCTTTTATATAAATAAAATTATTTAATATTTTATATAAATAGGCATTTTTATTATTTTTATATAGATAGACATTTTTAATATTTCCTTTGCACTTTCTATTAGTTTGATGGAGAACGGAAGCGCACGGGCGACTTTGAAAACACCGTAATGTAAAAACACGTGTACGTGCAGTTCGTACGATCGACGAGAGTATCGGAATCTTTGTTTCAAAGAGTTAGGAAGGGAACAAATCGCGAGGAAACGAGTCGCACGGGCGCTCTATTCATTTCCGATAGTAGTTTCTGCTTATCGACGACGATGACTATCGATCCCGAGGAAATTAAAAGGCACGACGAATATCCTAAGGAAGCCGCTCGCTTCTGACGAAAATGTCAAACGTCTCTCTTAGCAGCCGGAATTGCTTGAATTCACGTCTTCGGAAAAATGTATCATCAATTTATTGCACTTCCTTCGCATTTGTGATCGGTTCTTGATTTTTCTTCCCAGCAATTTGTCTGGAGTGAGTTCTCCGAGGAGTACAGACCAACCGAGAGACGAGAAACCTTCTACCCCAGCGTGGTGCTCGCCGATCGGCTGTACGAATTGAAGATCACCGATCTGCCGACTTTACCGTACTTCCCGGTCAGCTCGCATCTGGAATGGACGGACTTCCGTTACTGCGGACTGCGAAGCGCGACTGCGTACGTGCTGGTGTTTGATCTCAGCAATCAGGACACGTTTCAAGTACGTATCCACTGGGATTTGATGAGCTAAATGCACGCGCGAGTCGCGAGACGGGGCTTCACTCCGGAAGGCTGTCGGAAACTTGGTGAACGCGGCTTATCTTTCTTCCACTCGTAAGAACTGTCACCAAGAGACCCTCTGCTTCTGACTTCTGACGTTGAAGTTGCGTTAAAGTTGCGGCCGCAAAACTTTGATTATCCGGCTGTTTATTGGGCACGGAAGCTTCTCTCGGGAACAAAAACGTAACGCGGCTCGCGCAGGTCGATTGCTGTAAATGCGATTGAATCTATTTTATTGACAGCAAATCAAAAGTACGAAGAAGGCTGAGGATGAATAAAAATTTTGTGTACGTAAGATATGATGATATGAGACTAACGGTAAACGATTGCAAGGAAAAGGGTATCCCGAACAACATTTCCACAACCGCAACGGCAGATATTTTGATTAAAATATTTACCGTTTGCATTTGGAAAACTGTTTTACTTCAGCAAATCTATTTCCTGCCTTTCTTCTTCTGTGTGAAAAATTTCTAAATAAGATATGTGGTTCGAGATACCATCTATTTTTTACCATTTTTGCCAATCGCTTGGAAATGGAGGCTTGAGTCACTCCTAATTGGTTCATCAATATAACAGTTCGCTGTTCCACAATTAATCATACCTCCAGTTCAATCAAAGATGAACGTCGTGAGGTGCATCTTCGTCATTGTGTGCTCCATTATTCTCATTTTTATCTCGGTAAAATGGCTATTGTTGCAATCAGAATTAGCAAATTTATTTGGTAATGCAGCTAAAAATTGTTTTAGTTCAGCAAATCTGCTTACTGTTTTTTTTCTTCCCACGTTAGGTAAAACAATTCAGGTAGAATTCAGTTAAAATATTGAAAGACCGCGACTTGTAATTTTTTTCGAATTATAAAATGCTGCGATTCAAGACTTTGTATATCGTTCCCCATAGTGACGCGATTAGTCTCGTTGCTTTAGCTTTTTATTTTCTCATTTCTTGGACTGGAACGTTTGTTCAGTACATCAGGACATTGCGCGAACAAATCTACGAGGCGCGCGACATGAGGGGTGTACCGTTGCTGGTGGTTGGGAACAAGCAAGACGAATTGTCGCAGGCCGCCGCCTCAGGAACCAGATATCGGGACATCGTAAACCTTGTTCGGAAACATTGGAGATGCGGTTACGTTGAGTGCAGCGCCAGATTTAACTGCCGCGTGGTGCAGGTGCGTCATTTCTTCCACCCAATCGCTGGAAACTTAAATAACAATTTGATTAGCGATTATCCTGTATCACTCTTTGTTAAAGTAGGATTTATCTCAACTCTTAAGATTAAAAATAAGTTAAGAAATATGAAGAATTTATTAAATATAAAATATATTTTATTAATTATATAAAAAAAATATATTTATACATACATGTTCTCTTTTTAATAATTGACAGGTATTTCGAGAACTGATGAAAAGCATTCAAGCAATAGAGGGAAGACCAGCTTCGCCGTCACCCGCAGCTTTACAACCAATGCGATCCCTCCCACACGATACCGGCGAGAAGTGCATTCTTCTTTGACATTGAGACTAACAATAAATGCTTTCCCTGCTACGAGCGACGAATTCACGAGGATCACGTAGAGATTCTCCGAATAGATGAATACAAGTTACCCGATAGTCGTCGCTGATTTATACAACATGGCATGTTGTGTATGTTCGGTCTCAAGCAATGAAATCAGAAACAGAGAAGCCTCCATCGTCTGCATCGCGATCAACCGATGTAAAGTCGTGAGCGATAGAAATCACGTGGATGATTTTTTCTAAGATTGTAAGCCAAAAATGCGTGCGTGAGACGCGCAAGAGAGCGGTTTTGAAAAAAATAAGCGACAATAATATAATTGAGATTTCCTACGGTGAACTTGTGGTAATCATATGTATCGAAGCGATTTCTATAATCTAACTAAAAGTAAATAATTCGCAAAGTTTCTCCACACAAGTTGCGTGAAGAACCTATCTCCTTGTGATACCGCATCTTTCGCATTCGTACTTGTGTACGGAGAAAAAAGTTATGTTTATTTTATACAAATCGCGAATTATGATAGCTTTTTGACGAATTTAATTTTCGACACTCTGTAAATCGCCAGTAAATTATCGAGTTATAATTCAAGATTCTTCGCATTCATACTCGTGTACGGAGAAAAAATTATGTTTATTTTATACAAATTGCGAATTATGATACCTGCTTTTTGACGAATTTAATTTTCGACACTCTAAATCGCCAGCAAATTATCGAGTAAAATTCAAGATTTTTTTACTCTCTGGAAAGAAAAAATCGTGCCAACGGTATAAAAACAAACAATTGACAAATCATGAAGTGCTCATGAAGGATGTTTGGATACCATGAAAGATAGCGAAATTATCGTATATATTAGGTGAGAGAATAGCAAAATGCAGCGCGAAGTTCTTTTCAAGAAGCTCAATCTTTTCCTCGTGCTACATTCGGCCTAATAATATTGATGCTGTAGGAGGTACTTGGAAAGGACGAAGCAATAGTATATATACGTACATACATATTTTACTATATTGTTAAGAGTTAATCGATAAATTAATGTTAATCAAGCTCATCACGGGGAAAATGTAGTTGTTAAAATATGAAATGTTATAAACATATACACGCACACACACACTTGCGCGCACACACACCTAGTGTAATTTATATTAGTATATTGTTACTGTTTATATGTATCCTAAGACAAATGCAACGTGCACGTATTATATTTTAGATCCCGAAGTAAGGGTTGACGTCGTTATTAATAACGCATCATCGTTACAATCATCACGTGCCGTTATTACGTATGTGAAACACTATAACTGTTATAGCGGTGTTATCAGTTTATTATTTAATTGTTACATTTGAGCACACCCGATCATACACGTTGAATCACGCGATGCAAGTCACGTGAAAAATACGTATAACGTTCGCTCAATCGCATGTATGCCAATTGCGAATTAATCACCGAAAACATTTTGTAATACGCAAACGCGTACTGTGGTTGAACATTTATACAAATACTACAAAAATATCTGCTTTATATATATATAATAAAATAATTATATACATAGTTATTTTTTGGCCATCTGTAAAATATTATTATTATTGTATTATTGTAATTATTTATTGTAGTATGTTTATTGCTGGAATTATATTGTACAATTATACATGTACAATTATAGTTTTTGAATAATTGTATCTAGAATGTTCTAAACCTATTAAAAATGTTTTTAATTACAAATTCTTTGAATCGATTTTTCTGCAGTAAAAGTACTGTACAAGACATTATCTTATTATTCATAGAAGAAAAAACATTCTTTAATTGATTTTATAATATATAACATTTAACAGAGTTTTAATTTAATGCATAATTATAAAAAGAAACAAACGTATAATGCAAAAACGCAAAATTGCGTAATTGTAATAATTAAGTAATTAAGTAAATTAAATAAATACTAAGAGAATTTTTTATTCGGTTTAGCAGCGCCAAGTATTTTCAAAAAACACATTTGTATTGACATATTTATATATGTATATGTATTAAAATATTTATTCGTATCAATTCAAATATCTTATGAATGTACTTAGGATGGTCTTAAATAAGAATCAACAATGAATATCAGCCAAAGAGTAATAATAAAAAGTAATAGATTTTCTGGTTTGCATAAATACCCATTGTAGTTGGCGCAATTTGTTGATATCATTAGTTTTGTAAAGTTCTTTTTTGAAAGAACTTCGGGCGCGTATACTTGGCGCTTTTTTGTACCTTTTTTAAAAAAGTTAATTTTGTTGTGATTTCACACATTTTGTAGTGTGAAATATTCTTTTTTATACTATATGAGGATTTGCATAACACGAAACATTATCTGTATTTTGTAAACCATGCAAACCCCAAGCAATATTTTGCCGCGATATTTGATTTTGACAATTCTCTTGAAGCAATTACTTTTGACAATACCCATGGAACATCTTTCACTTTGCGATAGCGTTCTTTTGTAACAATAATGTACAATGAGATTTTAAGGCATAAAACTTAAAATTTAGGCTCGATTGCACCTTTGTGTTTTTATAAAGGGCATATAAAAAAGAGACGAAGAGTGAATTAAGAGTGAATATTCTCAATTATAAGCTATATAATAAATATTCTAAATATTTTACTATTTAAATTTTTTAATTATATCGATATCTTAACAAATGGCAAAGTTAGCTATTTTTTATTTAAACAAATGTTAATTAATACCTTTTGAACAGTTCGACTACAAACAAAACGAAACTACAAACGAATGTCAAAAAGTCAGCGCAATCAGATTCTCGATATCTCAATTCTAAAGTAGAGTCTCTACATATGATCGTTATGTGTGAGTCACACAGATATACCAACAGCATCTCCGCCGGTCGGTATAAACGGAGCTGCTGCCATCTCGACGAAAAAGAACGGACTGTACATTTGATGATGATGACGACGACGTTTCTTAAATGAAATTTTCCAATTTCAGACTTTGCATCGCCATATCTCCGCTCGTAGGGCACGTAGAAGAAAAATGAAAACACTTTTATTACATAATTCGACCCCAAGCTATCCATTGAGCCTACTCTGAACTTAATCCGTTCAGCGGTTATTGAGATCTAATAATCTGGGTGTCTGCGAAAGCATCGCTTCGCGTAAAAGAGTCACGGTGCGGTCTCGCTGCGCGTATACTTGGCGCGAGACACTACCGTGTCTCTTGATAATCTGTCTTTAACTCTCCCTTTTTTGTTTGATTTTGCGATATAACATATAAGTATGTTAAAAATAAAAAAATATATTGTGTATTATTAACTAACTGCAAGTGTAAAGACTTGAATTAATAAAATTATTTCTATGTATTTACACAGTCAAATAAAAAATATTCCAAATATATTGTTTAAAGTAGAAAGTACTGCTTTACATTATTATAATTATTAGTATGATGCTCATTATCATTAAATTGACTCATTGCTTACCTTCGCAGCTGTGTCAAGAAGATTCTCAGCCATCGCAACACCAGTTTGTTATACCATAAAAATCCTTTCGAAGAATTGTTCAAAGATGTCACTCAGCACCACCAATAATCCTGAAAATTACGATTATCATCCCAAAGTAAAACTGGCCGAATCGAAATAAAAGCGAAAGCTGCTTTTGGACTAAACAGAAAAAAGAATCTAGCAGACGAATTGAAATCTTGACAAGTACATAAATACATTTTCAATATTAATGTTTTTTTCTATTAACGTCATTTTTTGCAAACATTTATAAACGATTTACTTGTTCGTTCAACACGTTTGATACGATTGGTGCAGATATACATATATTATGCAAATGAAAGTAAAAATGCAATTGCGAATTTTTGTGAGTACAGCCAACTATGAGGAAACTGCTACGATAATGACTACAACTATGATATTGATATAAATTCGATGACTACAATGTCAACTATACACATCGACAACATCAAATTGATGATATTCATATTTCTAGCACTTTTTCTCTTATTTAGATTACATGATCTAGATACAAATTTATTGCAATATTGAAAAAAAGTAATAAATTTTTATAAATAAAAGCGCTAATAATTAATATCAAGGTACTTAAATAACATAAAATTCTAAGCTGACAATTTCAATTTAATTATGCACATGTATGTATTAAAGCGAATAACTATTAATTTTTTAATCCATCATTTGGATTAATTAAGCAAGACAATATTTTCCCCCAAAATCATAAATTGTATTACTCTTTGAATCCAATACATTCTTTTCCATCTTTTTTTCCCGCAAATAGCCTGATGCAAAACATTGCAAACAGTACATCACATACAGTATACAATTCTATCAGTTGTTATAATCTTTAGCATTTAATTGTTTAATACACAGTTGCAAACACATCTCAATTAGTATTATAGAAATACATTGTAGTGTACATTACCATGGAACATGATGGAACAAAGTAATTGACAATCACATGTATAGGCTGAGGTACATGATCGTCTGGAGTTGCCACAGCAGAATGATGGCTATTATGGCGTTGAACGTGTAGCTCATGCAATCATGGGACAGCGTATTGTCCCAAAAAAACTCCATACTCGTATGGTTATTGGTTTCATTCAGTTTTCCATAAATTCGACTGAATTCACTGAAACATAGTAATTGCTGGCATCACTGGCATCATCAGTACTTTATTTTTCGTAGTATTATGTTTCAGGTAGCACAATATGCAAATGTAATTAAAACTGGAAAAAGGAAAATTACTTTGATGGTTAAACGAATAAAATTTATAATTGGTAATACACAATCTGTACACAATTAAAAAAATAATATTTATATGTAGTATCATTTATTTGTAATGTCATTAATTTATATAATGTTTAAAAATGCTTATTATTAGTAATTAATATATATGCTTTATATACTTTTTAATATAAATTATATTTTATATAATTTTGAAAATTAATTTATTTATTGTATATGAACGCACGCGCATTCTAGTCTAGCACTTTTAATAATGATTGTCAAGTAACTGCGCATTGGATACTGTGTTTCTAAATGCTAAGAATAAGTATCTAGACACTGCGCAGCTCTTTACAATATGTATGGCGCAAAAACGTTTCCCTTCTAATTCCTTTTTTTCTTTTTCGCGAAAGTAACATCTGGCGAACGCTAAATGTCTGTAAAACGACATTATTGCATGTCAAAACAGGCAAAAGAGCGCATGAAACATGAGCGAAAGAAGAGAATATTAAAGAAAAGCTATAATTATATTATGGCGTGTCTGCGATATTTTCGGCGAACACTTATATGGTTCCTTACTTGTGATGTCGTATTCGGAGAAACAACGAAAAAATGCGCGACCGGTTTATTAATCTTGCAAGAAAATTGACGACATCTATTTTCTTTTTAATGCGATCGGACGTTTTTTTTTCTTTGTTCATTAATGGACAAAGTTTACTTCGAAGTAGGTACGATGCGTTTACGATCAGTCTGCTGTACGCTCCCGACTGGTGTTGAAATCGAGTGAGCTATGCAGGTACAGAAATTAAAATTTTTATCTCGATGTCTAATTATTAACAATATAGTGTGTAGGTAATGTAAAAACAATATTATTAATAATTAATTATAATAGACATGATATTAACTGAGATAACAATCAAACTTGATATTTTAATATCAATTTTCTTCAAAGCGAACATTTGTTACGAACATTTGACTCTTCAAACGTTTACACACATATATCTAACTATCTATCTAATATCTATATCTAATATCTATCAATTAAAAAAAAATTAAAAACGTAATTCTAACGTAAACGAATAATATCGATAGTTACAGCATTTTATTAAATATTTGTGTTAAGTTTAATGACATTTGTTTAGTAATAACAGATAATTAACAAACAAATATGTAAATTAAGAGTTACATAGATACTCTTTATGTGTAAAATGTAAAAATCTTTTCAAACTTAATTTTTAATAAATATATGTATTCACCGTATTGTATTTAAACAAAACTAACATTTTTTTTTATTTTCAGGCGAAATTTAATCGTGCGTCAAACATAATAACTTGGAACAGCTGGCCTTTGAAATTTTTGGGCTTGTGGCCGTCCAAAGTGAATGACTTTTTATATATATTCTTCACTGTCTATATGTTAATTTATTATACTATGGCAGTGCGTCACTTAATCAAACAGTTTGGACACCTGGGAAACATTGTTGACAATTTAACAGATAACATCTTGTTATCAATGATACTGGGAAAAATGATTATATTGAGACGGAGCTGCGGAATAATGGCCAAATTTGTGAAAGCTATTAAAGATGATTTTTCGATAAATACTTATAGCAGTGTACAAGAAACAATGGCATATTTGCGTTATAACGAAATCGCGTTAGTATTTACAAAGGTTTCGATGGGGACGACAATAATTACAGCTATATCCTATTATCTAAGAATGTTTATTGCAAATTGGAGGCAATGTAAGTACGATATATATGTACAAAATTCAAAGTTTGATATATTTTTTTTAAAAAACATAAAACTTAATAATAAAACTGATGGAAATGTTTGACTTCCGCCGGAGCCGCATCTTTTGTCATCATCAGAAAGAAAAGTAACCGGATACTTATTAATATATGATGAAGTGGACTAAAATGTTCACGAAATGTCGGGACCAATGTGACGATAAACGCGGTTCCTACCCGGAAGTCAAATCAAATAGTAGTAACTATTTAAATACAAAAGTTTAAAAATGATTTAAAAACTTAAGGAAAATTATATTTATCATTTATATCATATATTTATTTTTATAATTATTAATTACTTAAGCAAAAGTGGAACGTTTGATTGACTTGATTTCTTTCTTTCTTTCTTCTTCTTTCTATTTCTTTCTTTTTTCTTTTTTCTTTTCTTCCTTTTCCTCAATGCACTTTCATTCCCCTTTAGTGGACTGTTATCAAATTGAAACAATTATCAATTTTATCAAATTAACTGCATCTATTACAGCACATAAGTGATAAAATATGGTAATAAAATATTAAATATTATATAATTACATATTTTACATACATATATATATAATATTTTAAAAAACTTTATATATATATGTATAATATATATAATATTATGTACTTTACGTATCCTGATACTATGGATTTTATTGTACCATAGAAAACCATTGCAGATTGCAAGTGGTAGGGAAGCTAGCCACTTGCAATCTGCGTGTCATGTATCTAAAGAGCTTTTACCAAATAACAAAATGAACTATTTAACTATAATTATGATATCACAAAGATAATTCTTAACATAAAAAAAATTTTCAATTACATGTCAATGTTTTGCGGATTATAAAACAATATAAGAAATTTATGAAACAATAAGAAGAATCAAAAGTTTTATTTTTCGTGTTATAAAAAATCGCAGAAAACATTTAAAGTATTAATATGACCCAACAACATTGATTGTGCGTGTTTCATGAGAACAGGATCCATTGGATAAACGCATTAAACATAACTCAAAGACTGTGTAACTAAATTTAACATGATGTATGTAGTTATGTCCGGTAATTACTCGTATGAATTACCATATCCGGCTTACTTCTTCGAGATCAAGGATACAACCAGCTATACTTGCGTTTGTATTTACCTGACGCTTATGGTGCCCATTATTATATGCGGTTACGCTGGTGCGGACGCCTATCTACTTAGCATGATTCTTCACGTTTGCGGCCAATTTGCCGCTTTAACGTGCAAAGTCAACAATTTGTTGAAAAATCACAAGAATTATCGTCGCAATTTCACCAACATCGTATTAAGGCATCAACATTTAATAACGTAAGTCTATTAATATTTCATTTGCCGTTTTGTCGGTAAGTAATGTCAATATAATATACATATACGGTATTTTTGAATAATTTAACTGAATGTTGGGAATGATTACTACATTTTAAAGATACTAATGTTCTAGATTAGCAGAAATTTTGGAGAATAATTTCAACTACATATTCCTTCAACAAATTGTGGGCACAGTATTTATACTTTGTTTGACTTCGTTAAACATGCTGGCGGTAAGTTTCATGATTTGAAGTTAGAAAGGATTTATTAGAATTATATGTAATAAAAAATTAATATAATTAATAAAAAACCTCAAATAAGAAACACAGTTATTACTTCCTTAAGAAATGTTGTGTTTTAAGGGGATCCTAGAGTCGTCTGTATTACTGACGGAATGAGTGATTTTTTTAAATAGATCTTTTCATTGGTTGCGCAGAATGAAAAATCCTTTTGCACGATATCAAGGAACTAATTTTGTACTCTGTTTTACACTTGGTCACGATTTCAGAGATGCACATATGCTCAAAATTTTTATTGCACTCCATCTTTTTTACACTTCTGAAGTATCTTTTAAAAATTTCCTTATATTCTTTCCTTTTGTCTCTTTGTCAATAACTATTCATTTTGTACGTACAAACTTATATATCATACGAGGTAAGCCACAAATCGGTAATAAAATTGTTATTTTTGAAATTTTTTGTTTTTAACATAAAGTCCAGTCCATTGACAAGCATTTTTGTGTGTATTGTAATTGTGGGAAAAGGATTTGTTGTTCTATGCAACCAAACAACAATAACAATACAATAAAGTTCATGGTAAAACAGACGACTCCAGGATCCCTTTAATGGTACTTTTCTATATGCTGTACATATTAGTTTTTTGTAAAAAATATATTTGCAGTACAGTGAAAATCTAATTATATTTTAGAACTCGGAATTCGGCGATAACACTAACTTTATAGTTTTTCTGTTGTATACAAGCTGCGTGTTTATGACAATTTTTGGATATTGTTATATAGGAGATTGTCTAATCACTGAGGTAACTATGTTACATAAATATGTAAATAACATAATTTATAACTTATCTCGATAAAATTAAGAAATTTATGGTAAATCATATTCTCTAAAGTGTCTAAATTAATTTCTGTTGATGCTGTTCAAATGAGAATGAGAAGTTTAAAATCGTAATTAATTAATTTGTATTTAAACATAATAAAAATTCACACATTGTGTTCACAGAGTTCCGGACTACAGGATGCATTTTATAATATTAAATGGTATAAAAATCCACCACAACATACAAGATTAATCAGTATTTGTATGACTCGAGCTGAGAAACCGTTGACGTTGACTGCTGGGAAATTCTGCATATTATCATTAAGTACATTTACAAACGTAAGTTTCATTAGTGGATTTTACTTCTTGTGCATGTTTCTTTTTATTATCCTGTTATTATTCTAGATATTTTCTTGCAGATAGTAAAAACGTCAATGGCATATATGTCCCTACTACGGAAAATATTGTAACATTTTGTACCATTTCCATATAAAATATTCTACCGATATCTATTTATAAAAAGTAAAAATTAAATAAACAAAAAAATATTTAACTATTATTTAGTATATAAATCACACCTTTTATAGAGATATGGTAACTAAAAACCTCAAATTATAAAAGGTTTTAATATTATAACTACATATAATGATTAAACATATAGAAAAGTATAAAGCAAAAAATTAAAGTACTAAAATATTATATTGAAAATCATATTATTATTAAAAATAAGGCTAAAATGAAACTTAAATTTGAAATCAGCTCTGAACCTAACCCAACCCAACAGAACTAACCTAACATAACAACTATCCTAACTTAATCTAATTAAATCAAGTTCCAAAACAATCCTCGATATTCCACAATTTTCATGAGTTCATTTTACAACAATTTTAAAACCATATTCTTGAAAGTTGGTTTCAATAGGGTTCATATCTTCCTTATGATTTTTCTAAATCACAAAAGCATTAATTGCCGAAAATATCATTAAAAAATTGTATCAAGCAATATCTAATTGTTCTCTTTGTTTATCTCCTATAGTTTTCAATTTTTCTACAAATGTATTGATGAAAAATATACTTGCTCCTATACGAAATTGGATGCCTTGCAATTTTCGGTTTCTTTGTCTATTTGAATGTGTCAGATTAAATTTTTTTGCCTTTCCTATTCATATTTGCAGAAGAGAATTACGTTTGTCCTCTCTAGATTTTGAGAAAAACTAAGGTAAAAAAAGAAAAGTGCAATCTACCTATAATGTAATATTTTATTGTATATACATATGCACCGATATAGAAATTATAATAAAAAGGCTGTAAAATATTAGCTGGATATAAACCGTTTAGTTTTTCTCTACAAGTATCACACAAATACAATTGCCTGAAGTGCTAGCCAGAAGCTTGAAGCAAGATTGAAAATTTTTCTGCAGATTAAATGCCAAAATGGCTCTGAAAGCAACATAAAAATTTTCTGTTTAATTTTATGTGACAAATAAATCTTGGAGTGTTACGGGAGAAACTATATCGCTGCTTTATTTCAGCACATCTTCCGTTGCATGACTGTTACATTCATAGATTGATACATTATTTCTGTCGATTCAAATCCACGACCGAAAAAATCATCGCGAAAGATGTTTTCCATAAAAGGCTTTCAGTATCGAAAGATTTATCTGCTCTGGAACAGGACGAAAGATTGTCTCTTGTCTGCTGATGGGCGAGCTACTTTCGGAACAGGAAAACGGCACGTATTGACGGTTGGAATTGATTTATGGAAATTGCAATTAATTAAAATAAAATAAGGTAATATTTTTTCAAATGAGTATAATAAACGAGAAATTTATCATTCTTGAGGTAAGCAAGACGAGAGGGGAGCCTAGCACAAGCACAAATCTAAAGGAAGCTCTCTGTGAAAAGATACCTGTGCATCACGATCTTCTGAGGAAATTCCGTCGCAACTTTGGTCCCACTATAATCAGTGAAATTACAGTCGATAGCTTGTATGATGGATTAAATGATGTGAAAACTATTGTCAGAGAAACTTCGGAAATCAGTCCTAAACATGGAGTAATATATATCATGAGACAGATTAAAATGATTTATTATAATTTAATTTTTAATTATTTTTTAAATTATACTGACGAAATATGAACAATTCCAATTTCTCGTCATATTTTTATAATTTTGATCGTATTTCATTTTTATTTTTCTCTTTAATCATAAATGTGTAAAATAAAAATAAATATTCTTTTCTTTTTTCAACTTAAACTTTGCAAAAATGTTTAATATTAAGTTTTTAGAAACGTAAATATTCTGAATTTACAAAACAGAATATCATGTTTCTCTCATAAATTCTTGTAGATCGTGTACCGTGGACTAACCATACCGGAAGTGATTGCTCTATTGCCACGTCAAGGAGACTCGCCGATCGCAGAGGCTGTATTCTGGCTGCTTTTAACCGGTGACATTCCGACGCAACAGCAAACAGCTTCTTTAATTGCAGATTGGACATCACGACGTCAAAAATGTACGGAATGGTGGTCGGGACCGCGGGGCGAAACAATCATTTCCGTTCTACGTTCTATGCCTGAGACGATTACGCCCTTACACAGATTATCAGCGGCGCTTGCAATTTTTGACATCAGCAAACATGCAAAGAATGCCAAAAGATATGGTGCTTTACCGTATACTTATTGGGAGGTAATTAAATATCTTTGCACCGCTAAACTTGTTTGTGCGAGCAAAAAATTAGAAGAAATCATTTATCCTGAAATTATATGTATAATAAGGGAAAGAAACATTTTCTTCAATAGGACATGATGAAATATTTGCAAATAATAACATAATGTAAGAATTAAGAGTATGTAACAAATTTTGCAAGACGTACTGAAGTCTCTGTAATAAAAGTTTTCGCTTACGAATTTTTATTTCATAATTTAAATCAATAAATCAAAAATCAAGAAGATAAACAGTAGTATTTTTTCTCTGCATAAAATTACAGTAAAATGTGTTATTATTAATTATGTGTATTAAATATGTGCATTTATATTACGTATATGTTATGTAACGGCACAGTGCATCGGAGTGCCAAATATTAAATATATATTAATCACATTATACATATACGTTTATAAAACGACATTTGTTCACAGAAAAAAAATATAACAATAGATTTGCTAAATAAAAAATAAATAGATTTGCTAAATTAGAAAAATTTCGAAGTATTAACAAAGAAATTTGTCTTTCCTTTTCTTCCATGTTCGCCTCAAGTATACCTATGAAGATGGTATGGAGTTTCTCGCAACTTTACCAGCAATCATCGGCCTGGTTGCAAAGGGTGAAATATTGTCAAATGTGAACAATGATGGTGATTGGATACAATTTTTCTTAAATTGCTTGGTTAACGCAAACGAAGCCGTCGACAGCCGAAAATCATCTATTGCAGATTTTCTGAGACTATATGTCACCTTAAATGCGTAAGCATTTTCTAATTGTTTGATGATAATACAAGTTTCTATTTCTAATAAAAATCTATTTTTTATTAGAAATGTATTATAAAATTTAAAATATTAAGCAGAAGAAGCAGTAGAGTTAATTATTTAAAATATAAAAAACGTTAATTAAGCAGAAACCGATTAATAATAAGACGAAAATGTTTTATGTGTATCAGAGTAATTTTTAATCGCACGTTGTTTATTTTAACTACATGGTATAAATGTCAAAAAAAAGGATAACAGAATTAAAGAAATTATTTATTCTTTAACTTTAACTAGTGATGATGATGGGGGAACTCCCGCTGCTCATATCACACAGATTTTGGGTTCAACTGATCTTGATATAAACGAGATATTGGCGAGCAGCGTTCTGGCATATGCCAACGAGCCGAGAAGCGGCACAATATTGCAGGTCAATCAAAAAAGATGAGATAATTAAAAAAAGAAAAAAGAGTTGTTAATATTCTCGTGCAGTTGTCTTTACAGTAGTCTCATTTTACACATTACAGTGGCAAGAATTGCAAACAACAGTCCGTAGTACACTCGGCCGTACATGGACGGAACGCACCTTGGAAGCCTGCGTACTAAATTTATGGAGCAGGGATAAATTGATGGGGCACAAGAAAACGGATATTTGCGATCCGCGATACACAGCTCTCTTGAATTATGCTAAACAGCATTTGCCCGATAATTCCGAATTGAAGGTATATCAGAGAGCGCAATAAGAGAATTTTCGCTTGTACCCGAAATAAAATTTAGAAAAATTTATACAATACAAAAAAATGACAAAACTCTGAAATCGTTGTAGCTGTCGCAGGATATTACGCGAATATTAAAATTGAGACTGAAGAGACCAAAAGACAAGGATATTCAACCGGACCAGAATGCCATAGCTGCGACGATTTTTCAGGTAATGATAACTTTGTTTATTATCAACGGATAAATATGTGACGGAGAGAAATGCAAGCAAAAGTTACTGCTAAAGTGAAAGAGATGTAAATTGTATGTTAATACATTTATAATGTATATTATATAATTATAATTATAAATTTCGAAATTTCTTAAGAATAAGAAATAATGAGCAATAAAAGTAAAGCAGGGCTTGTTTTGAGAATTGCGATTAGAGAGAGACGAATTATTTTTAATATCAAATATAATGTTTACATTGTTTCATAATCATTCGTATTTAGTGTTATGGATTAAAAGACATGAAACTCAATCAAACCATACTCTTCATGGCACGAGCTTTGGGAGCGATTGCTTCGATTATCTGGGCGACGGTCATAAATGCACCTGTCGAGCATCCGATATCGAAATGCACTTACAGCTACATAGAATCAATCGGAAACAATAACAGAGACAAGCAGAAACGTAAAATAATCTTGTGAAAGTAAGTTTTGATGCAGCTTTATTGTTTTTTATTATTTTTTGGAGAAATAATAGCTCATCTTTAGTCACATTATTTGGAGTGTAATATAATTGTTCCTGTTATCAATTTTCTATCAAATGCCTCGATTGCTATCTCAAATAAATAAATATATATTTTAATAAATATAGCTGACATTCATATTCGATAAGTTGATTCGCAATAAATAATATATATAATTTATAATATACTAATAAATACGAGGTATTATATATATAATACCTCGTATTTATTAGAATATTATATATATACCTCGGCCATATATCGGTCTTATACGCGCTCAAAGATAAACTAAGATTAATTAACGTCCAAAATTTAAACCGCCAGGAATATTGAAATAATCAAGGTGTTAATTCAACGACCAGTTCGGCAACTTTATTAATTTAAATGCACAACGTTGTGCATTTAAATTAATAAAGTTGTCAGACTGGTCGTTGAATTAACACCTTGACTAAGATTAATTGTTTCCGCTTTGTCTATCTTTTTACCGATAATTTTGAAGGTAAAGAACATTTGTTGTAAAATACACACATATAATATTGTACAATAAACATTTTAATAAAAAATTAAAATTGATCTGAATCAAGCAAAGTCAGAGAAGAGACACAACATTACATTACAAATATAATCACGTCACCTACTTACAATTTTAGTCCCGAACATTTGTATTCATTTAATCCATTTGATAAACCCGAACTTTCAACAGCAAAAAACAAAGAATAATTATTCCGAAATATATATCTTAACTGGCGGAAATCTATTCATCCTCGGATGAAAGGATTCCTTCTGCAAGGAATGCTGTCACTGCATGACCACGTTTGCCAATACGATATAAATCGATATACATTCCATGATTCTTCACGAGCTTGACTGAAAGACTAGTGACAAGTATCTTTGTCTCAATATCTACAGTCAACGGATCACGATCGTATCAAGAAAGAGTAATAAATAGGTATAGTCGCGAGTTGCATACTTAGATTAGGTTTAACATTATTCCATTGTTACAATACATCTTAAACGAGTGATTAAAGCTATCCTTTCTGATACTATTTACTTTTGTTGTTAAAAGCACGTTAATGATTAAACGTTCATTCGCGAAGAACTACATCTTGATGAGAAACCGATAGTTAAGGTTGTCAGAAAATATATGCCATTAATTAAACTTTCCTAATAATAAATAGCAAAGACATGTACATTCTCCTAACTTTTCCGAATGTTACAAAAATTATATTACGCTAACAGTTTGTTACTTTATTCAAGCGTTGCTGACAAGTGCCGCAAATCTCCGAGTAAAAAGGAAGCAGTCGCTCACTGTACTTATGATGTGAGCACTTTGTCACGTGCATGCCGCAACGAGAGTATTATCCTCTTCATTATAGTCTGTATCCGAGTCCGATATCGTTACATCCATATTCACTTAAAATTACAAAGGTAAAAGTTGCGTATATAGAATCACACGCGAGATAAAAAAGCATCAGCACATATTACCTGTTTATCAACTTGTCTTTCTTACTCCTGGTTCTCTTTTATTCCTTTCAAATGATACCGTACTGTTTGTTGAGTAATTCCAAGCCGCTCTGCAATCTTCTGTTGTGTTTGGGACGGGTCCTTTTTATACAATGCTTCCACTTTGCTTCCAGTTGTACCTTGTCTTTTTATCTGCCGGTTCTTTTTTATTCCTTTCAAATGATACGATACTATTTGTTGATAAATTCCAAGCCTGTCTGCGATCTCCTGGTGTGTTTGGGATGGGTTCTCCTTGTACAATGCTTCCACTTTACTTCTAGTTGTAACTTGTCTTTCTATCTGCCGGTTCTCTTTTATTACTTTCAAATGCTGCCATACTGTTTTTTGAGTAATTCCAAGCCTGTCTGCAATCTCCTGGTTTGTTTGGGACGGGTTCTCCTTGTACAATGCTTCCACTTTGCTTCTAGTTGTAACTTGTCTTTCTATCTGCCGGTTCTCTTTTCTTGCTTTCAAATGCCGCTGTACTGTTGCTTTAGAAATGCCAAGTTTCCATGCAAGCTGCGTTTGTGATAGTGACGAGTTTTCGTTGAGCAATGCTTTCAGTTCGCTTCTAGTTGCATCACTTGATTTGAGATTATATTTATGCGACTCAAACTTGTTAAACCACATTTTACAGACACTAAAAGGCAGAACATTCCTTCCATACTCCCCCCCAAATCCGTCTTGTAGTTTTTACAGGACTCTTGCTTTGCGCATAGTAATACAAAATGCGTTGGCGAAGCTCAACTCTATCGATATAGATATTGAACGAGGTCATCTTCAATCGTGACACTTAATTCGGAATTGTCAACCATCGACCGGGTATGATCGAGTACTGCCAACACTTCAAATCTAAACAGTAATGTAAGGGGAAGGAATTACTCAGTCGCTATCTATTTGTGTCCTTACGTCCTTTTACGCAAACACCTTGTATTTATTTTGTTCCATGTTTGTGCGAGTGGATGAAATGTGAAAGAACGGTTCGCTGATGTTTCTCGTGTGCTCGCTATGCGAGGATATAATTGTCGCCGATTAATGCACATGATAGAAATTGCAGTATTTGGTTTAACTTAAGTTTGTATATAATTATACAATAATTATACAATTTTATATTTTACGCAATAAATAGCATATGATATAATATTATGATATGACACGATGATATATATATATCATCGTGTGTATATATATATATATATATATATATATATATACTATAAATATATGAAAGTAATTCTAACAATAGTACGAGATAAATCGGTGAAGAAATCGTGTCTCGAGACTGCTTCATTTGACCTCGAAATCGTCAGAAATTTACAGCTGCTAGATGCTATTATATATATATATATATAATAACGATAAGGTGACATTTTATGTTGGAATGGTGGGACGTGTCCAAATAAAAATAAAAGAACATGAAAAATTATACGGAGAAAGACAGAGAGAGAGAAAGAAGTGATAACTAAATATCTCATGCCGTCGATAAGTTATCCACAGTCGATATTTGGTCACATTGTACGTTTAGTATGTCAGTGACCATCTCATCCTTCGAATGATCGTCAAGTAAAAAGTGCAAAACGATCATATACGTATATCCTTACGTCAAAATCATGATAAATGGAAACCTGCAGAGATCCCCGATGAGTGGCTGCTGCGAAGAACGTGGATCGTGACGAAACGTGCAGGCTCGCGGGATTATCAGATCACGGGACAATAAATCGGCGGACCGAGCATGACTCAACGGTCGTAACGCGATTTTGCTGACAAGTCGTTAATAATCTTTTTCCTACTTCTGTTATAGAAATAGAATGTAGCTCATAATCGTTAGGCGTACTTTACATATCTGCGATTTGATTCACATTCTCGACGTTTCTGGAATGTTTCTGTGATGTTTATTCGTTAACCCTATGCGCTGACGTCACACAGGTAATATTTGACACGCGTAAAGAGATACATGTACTCCCACAAATCGTGTTATTACATCATATACACGTCACCTATTGCATATCCTGTATATTTTTCCCGTATATTCATGTAATACCATAAATAAAATTGAAAACTTGTTATCGAACCGTTCACATTCTCTGTGTAATGATATGATAATAATATGATAAACAGATTCATTATTTATTGTCGTGATTCCTTATTAATACAAGTTGCTCATTGACATTTTCTGTTGATTATTTTGTCTTTATGTTGCAGGTGAAGTATGGCTGAGAATAGACCAGAAGAAACAACAGAAGCCAATAGTAATCCAATGTCGACACGTGTAACAAGTCTCAATGAAAATAGGCAGACTCAAGGATTGCCAAATACTATTCGATACACATTGCCGAGCATGAATCCTGCGACGGCATTGAACTTTAGTGTAAGGACTGCAGAACGCTCGAGGACATTTGCAGATAATATTTCCTCCACTATCGAAGGAATTCGACCCTTTATACAACAGGCAGCGGTATGTTATCATATTATACTTTATGCAATATTTATTTCATCACATATAAAATTTTTTCACACATTTACATATGCAAATTGCTTCGTGTGTTGCGACTGGACTATTCTATATCAAAAGTAGTATTTGTATATACAACTTATTTAAGCTTCAACTTCCAACAGCCAAATTTATCGTTCACCTCGTTCTTGGCTATTCACGGATTACGGAATCACGTTCACGCGGTAACGTCGCCGAGTGACAGCTACATAATCAACCTCGAAGAGGCTCCGACGGGTGGCACGGGTTCTCAGGTCGAGTCGATGCGTCATCACCATCACCATCACCATCATCACGTAACGGTGACACCGGCTGATCACTCGGGCAACGAAGCTGCACACCAGATTGTGAACAGCCAAAACAATAACGGCAACAACAATGCCTCCGAGGATGCTACTGCCAATAGCAATGTTCAGATTAGCGTGGAAGGTCGTGCAATGCTGAAGCAACTGCAGCAATACGTTCCCTTCATTACTATTCTTCTCGCGAAAAGCCTGTACGATCATCGCGCCGGGATACTGATGTTCATCGTGCTGCTGATCACGTTCGTTCACGCCAACAACGATCTTAAACGCGAGATCGCCAAGCAGCACAATCGCAGCTGGTCACTACTGATGCTGATCCTCGGCTACATCACCGCCTGCATCGTATTCGTTGGTTACACCTTCGATCTGCACACCCTCGCGCCTTACGCCGAGCCGCTCACAATCTGGGACCTGCTGTGCTACGTTGCCATGATGGACTTCTTCCTGAAGCTTATCACCGTTGTCTGCAAGATTCTCTTGACGTGCTTGCCGGTGCGGCTGCTGGCGTTCCAGAACCGGGTAAGTGCCGCTAGTTTAAGGGGAGTTGTCTACATTACTGATGGAATGAGTTATTTTTTTTAGTTGTCATTGTTTTACGCGATGTTTGCTCGATATTTTACGCTACTTGTGCAACGCGAACGGATAATGGGAAATGTTGAAAAATTCCAGGGAAAATATTACCTCATGGTGGAAGCGGCGTCGCAGCTCTATCGATGCGTCGCGCCCGTTCAGCCGTGGCTGTACTACCTCTATGAAGCCTACCAGGGCCCTGAGAAGATCGTGGGAATCTTCTTTTCGGTGATGTACACTATGAGCAAAGGCAGCGATCTGTTGACGCGTGTTAAGCTATTCCGTACTGCGGTGTGGAAGTTGTTCCAGAATGTGGTACGTTCGATTCTCACGACGAGCACATATATCGTACTTCTAAGATTGTCATCATTGCTGACTGATCGTCATCGATGATTGATTTTGTAGAGTCTAGGGGTATCTCCGTCGAAGGAGCAGTTGATCGCGTCCGGTGGCATATGCGCCATTTGCCACGAGGAGTATTCTACACCGGTGAGGCTTCATTGCAAGCACATTTTCTGCGAGATATGCGTCTCGACGTGGCTTGACAGGGAGCGCTCGTGTCCGCTGTGCCGCGCGTCTATCACGGACGACCCGATCTACCGGGATGGCCATACAACAAACTTCATTCAATTGTATTGATTCCACCAAATCGGGGACATTTTCGCCTTCCCTCCCCCTCGTCCACTTGTACAGTTCTTTTAATTAATGCTAAGAATGTAAGATTCTGTTCTAATGACAAATGTGTCCTCCATTAGACGTGTCGGATAATCTACTTTTATATCTTTTCCATCGTGTTTACGAACTTTTCAGACGAAAAAAACTTAAATGATGATATCAGGATAATAAATAATGTTAATGCGATCTTTTAGTAAAATCGATTAGAGTATTGCTTGAGACATACGCATTTGGGCGTATGTAAAACATTTTGTACATAAGTGGGTACGTTTATATATAAATATATATATAGCTCATTAGGCGTTAAATAGAAAACTAATAAGAACATAATTTTTCATGTATATAAAACATATTTATATATAAATTATGTCATTACATATATATATATATATATAAATTATATACATGTATATAAAACCGACACCTTGTAATTGCCTCCTCCAATTGATAAAAAATTAATTTTCAATTTTTATTAATGATATAAATATTCAGTTGTCTCTTTTAGATCTCTATTTTGCATACATGAACGTAATGAGTAAGGATTGTTACAGAAACAATATTGTTTTGATCACATCTTTTGAAATAATATCCACCATTTTCTCTTTTGCATTCGATATTGTATTTATGTAAAGCAGGAATTATTAAATAAAACTTGCAGAAACAAAAATGTATATGTATATAACAATATTTTCTGTATTCGCCATACAAGGTAATCCATTCCCACGTTTTACGCATATAGTTTTATGTACAAATAGTTTCGCTTACTTGCACACGCTGTGTGTATGTGTGTGTGTGTAAATGTAAATACAATCACTCGTTGCTCCCGCAAATATATACATTTCCTTAAATACTGATAAATTGTAGTTAAAAAGGAAAAAAAAGACACTCTTATTAGGAATATTTAATTAAGAAAGTCGTAATTCGGTACGTCCTCAAATTGTTGGTTCTGCGCGTTGCCGGGTGCCATCGGTCTCGTCGCTATCTGTCCTCTTGGACCAACCATTTGCTGCTGCACTCCAAATACTTGCCTATATTGAGGTTGCGGCTGCAGAAATGCATTAAGATACAAGTTACATTAATCATAATATGCATTGCGCGATAAGTCCTTTTATAGGGTCTTTGTTAAATCTTAAAGAATAAATAAAGGTAAATAAATTTTTGTAGGATCTTTGTTAAACAATCTTAAAAGATAAATAAAGGTAAATAAATTTAACTTGTCTCCGAAATGCATTATATTATATAAAATTTTGCATCCTTACTTGTTGCAACAGATGTCTTAGACCGAGATTGTTGGTGGTGACAGGACGCATCAGTCTCTGAGCGTTCGCCTGTTGGTTGGCCATAGCGGCCTGATTGAGACCTCTCTGCGCCTGTTGTGCCTGTAGAAGATGAGAGAAAAATTAATCCATGTAACATACAAAAATGTCTATTGACAATCAAGAGTGGCTTGCCTCAAGCTGTTGCTTATATTGCATTTCTTGTTGTTGCGCCACTTCCAGGTTTTGCTGAATCTGTGTGACAAATAAATGTTGTAATCATAAACACGAAAAAGAGGAAATTTATACTCACGTTTACTTCCAATTGCGATTTATATTGCGCCTCTTGTTGCTGCGCGGCTTCTAACGTTTGCCGCAAATGCTGTATCTTCAATAAGTTTTGGTGCCGAGCCATCTCTATGTCGTCGAACGGAGGTCGTTGTTGACCAATCATACCTCCGGCGGCGGCATTTGCCTGAGGGCCGCTAATGCCGCTATTCTGTAAACGCATCAAGTCAATCAGCATCTTGAACAATAAATTATTTTCCATTTTTTATAAAGATGCAACCGTACACACACACTCTCTCTCTCTCTCTCTCTCTCTCGCTCTCTCACGTTACCTGCATATTCATTTGCGCTTGCGGACCACTGCTCGAAGTTAGAGTCTGCGGAGGAGCGTTGGTGGACACGACATTTTGCGTTATCTGACCGCCACCCATCGTCATGGTATTTGTTTGGGACATAAGAATACCCCCCTGTGCACCTGTGGTAGGCATGGGTGCAGGAATTGCATTTCCTGGTCCAGGATTGGCCTAACAGCATAGGATAAACAAAGCCAGATGGTTATTCTCCGATATTTTGATCATCGTCCATGCAATATTGATTAGCTTATTATTCTGTTATTTACATTCACTTGTCCCTGTCTCATAGAAGCCTGAGATGTCTTTTGTTGCTGTATCACTTTACGGAGGCGATCGACAAACGCCGTCTGGTCATTCGGAATGAAGCCCAAGTACGTCTTTTTCTCCGCGGTATATAGGAGTATGAGAACTTTTATCTCGCAAGCTGGACTCGATGCAGCAGAAGTGAAGTGGACACAGCCAGCCTAATAAAATATTCCCCATATAATATATATATCTTATCTCCATTTAATAGTTTTATACATAAGGTATAATTATATATTGTTAATAATAAAATTTATAATTATTTATAATGAGTATACTTACAAATCCAGCGCTCATCATTTTTGTTAAGGATTCCAGCGCCTCGCACGGCGTTGGATGGAAAAGAACGGACTTGGAATTCTTCAAATAAGAACCACCAATATTTCCTATCAGCTGCTTCGGCATCAGTTGCATTATCAATTTTGGTGGCCACGTGTCCGCTTTCCTAAGAGACGAGATGAGTCGTGTGAAATAAAAACGATTACACCGAGACAGCAAAGGAGAGGACGATGTTAATTAATGCCACTTACAATTCCGGATCTCCGTCCTTCGAGTTAGCCGAGACTTGGCACGGAACATGTCTCGTTTGTTTCTGCGCGTCCGTAGGATTTTTCGCCTTCTCGATCCATTCTACAATGCCTTGCCAGATATTCTGACGTTCACGCGGCATGAGCTGTTGACCTTGCACGGTACCAGTGGCTACATTGTTCTGGAAGGTCAGAGTATGGAATCACCGTGTAGTAAAATTGAAATAAACATAAATGTAGCACAATTCTATACACAATATTTCACTCTATAAATATAAAATGATCTCGCATACAGGACAATCCGTGGATGAACAAGATAAACTTTGCTAAGTTGATAAAAGTAATCCTTTATTAATGACCAAGGCTGGCAATACAAATTAGGCGTAGACACAACGTTTCGACCTTATATTTCGGTCCTTTTCAAGTGTCATTGCTTCGCAAAGACACTTGAATTCAACTTTCACTTTTATCAACTTAGCAAAGTTTACTTTGATTAATTTTCTGGCGACTTAAAGGATTATTTGATTTGAACAAGATATTTCACAAATATTATTAATTGTTTTCTCAGGAATTATTAGCTTCTCTTTTTTAAAATCTAGAGACTCTGGGGATATTAAAGCTCTTAATGGGAACTTAAGCCCTCAAGGTAAACGTCAGAATGTTTCTTTAAAAGTGAAAATGTCAGAAATCCTATCAAGTTCACTGAGACCCTGAAAGGGTCTCATATATATTATTAATATAATTTGATTACTTGTGCTTGAGGATGTGTGATCTGTTGCGTGATGGAAGACACTGAGACTGGCGCTTGTTGCGACACTGTAACAGTCTGCGGCACTTGAGTGGGTACTGATTGGCTAATGCAAGATACGGTGAGCTGCGATCCTGATTGATTGTGAGTCGGTTGGGCGGCCATCGACATGGTAGCCTGTTGGGCGTTTTGCTGCTGCTGCTGCTGCTGCAGTTGCATCGTCAATCGCAGTTGTTGCTGTTGCTGCGTGAGTTGCTGCTGCTGTTGTTGCGGATTAGGCGCCATGACATTGTTGCCAGCTGTTGAAATCAATACCATACGATATTTTATACATAAATCTATTATGTGGAAATAAAAAACGGAGTGTGATGAATGTTAAATTGATTACCGTCCAATCTTTGGTTGAACGCAGCCACGTTGAGTCCTAACGACGAAGGCGGCTGCGTCAGTTGTGCTATCAACGCGCTGCCCTGCGCGTTGGCGGGCGCGGTCGCGCTCGGCGCTATGAAGGGCCGCATCCATCTCGTGGGTCTGGCGGCAATATTCACACCTGCCGGATGGTAGTTCGGCGGCGCGGCTATCTGCGGATTGTAGGGTGGCCGTGCGGCATTCATCGGCGCCGCCATGGACGGCGTTACCGTCTGATGTACGTTAGCAATATTCTGCGGCGCCTGGCTCCTGAAGGGCGGACCCTGCTGCTGATTCGGTGGCGCGATGTTCTGCTGAACCTGGTTCGTGTTCGGACTGTCGTTGCTCTGCAGTGGACTCAGGGGAATCTGTGCCGCGGTAACAGCGGCGGTGTGAACGTTACCACCTATCTGCGGACTGACGGGCCGTTCTTTCAGGTTGTAATTACGCAGCAGCACCAAGTGTCGCGGATCCTTGGCGTAATTCTTCGTCTGCGAGGATTGCAAGTCACCGCCGGCTTTCTCGAATAATTTATACAGCGCCGGTATCTTCCGCGGCGATAATATGGAGATGTTAATGTTCCTCTGAAAGATTATAAATAACATGCAATAAATATGTGCAAAGAGTGATCTTGAGATTACTTGCGGCTTGTAAATAAATGTTATACCGCTTACCTCTTGATAAATGGTAGCTATTTGCTCAATGGTGTGGCCAGCAAACTTGTAAGATTCCTGAATCATGGTCTGATATGGGGGCGAGTTGCATATTAAGATGCAATGTTTCTGTGACGCTGTATTTGGTTCCCGTCTCAGTTGTAAATCTTCGAAACACTGCAATCCCGTGGCAAGACCCTCACCTATATTTGCAAAGGACTCTCCCTTTCCACCAACCATCCTGACACAAAGAATGTTACAACTAATAAAATAAAAATGAGATAAAAGGAGAAATATCTGATTTCAAGTGGCACAAGGTAGATGGTTCTTCATTTTGTATAAGAAATGGATCCATACAAAGTGAATTATGTTTTCGTACTCACTCGAGTTTATCTAGAACCATCAACAGCTTATGAGGATTTGAGTAAGGTCCAAGAGTCTCTGTACAAGGTGCCGGTAAGCAATCAGCGGCATGGTAAACCACTATTCCGTATAACGTTGTGCTATTCTGTTGTACAAATATTTCAGGTAGATTAAAATGATATATTTGCCAGATAAAATAAATCAATTGAGTGCACGTATAAATTAATTGTAAAAATAGTAGAAAAAAAATATAATTGTACCTCAGAAACATATTCCCTATCTTCTATGCCCCCTTGACTAAAATATCTGTGTAATACAAAGAAATATATAAACGAATTAATGAAAAATTCCTTTCTCTATTACATGTAATTATTACATGTAATTGAATATACTAAAGTACATAAAATATATTACATACATAATTCAGTACTTACTCTAACGTTGGGACGAGATAATTTGTTTTAAGGTCATTGAGGTACGCTCCATTAACAGCCGTTCCTTCAATGACAAATATAACGTCAGCCTGTATCCCACACACATGTTCAGCAGGTCCTGTTACCATTGTCCTACAATGTATGATAACACTTACTCCGTAATATCTTTAAAACTACGTACGTACGTAGGAATATAGACATATTCTCCGGAATTTGTATCATTTAATGCTAGCGAAAGTTAAACACAAAACTTTTGTATGCAATTTGAGTTTAGAGTACATTTTACGGAAGTTTACGGAATAGTTTACAATTGTAAAATTACATGTAATCATGTGTGATGAGCGATTATAGAATTTTGCAAACTTACATTCAGTAAAAATTTATAGACTCATCTGATGAACAACAATACATAAACAGAATAAACACACTGTCAAAGCTTCTGTATATATATATATATATATATATATACATATGTATATAGAAACACAGAACAGTACTAGTACAGTGTAACCAGAGAGGTACCAGTAGCCAGGGTTTTACCAGACTGCCGTAGACGCCACTCGCGCCCACTTTTGCTGTTGGAACTAATCCGCTGCGCCCATTTTCCGGCGCTGTCGATAAAGTCTCCCTCCACTTGGTGCGTGTCCGTGCTGCGCCCATAATTTTCGCATTGAGAAAAAGAGCACCGAATGCGAACTTACTTAATATTTTCATAATAATATATAAAGAAAAAAGATCACGCGCAAGTTAAATGGAATGTAAGTCCGCATTCGGTGCTGTATTTCTCAATGCGAAAATTATGGGCGCAGCACGGACACACATGAAGTGGAGACAATAGGTTTGTTCTTTTCAGCTGCACTGCTGAACTGGTGCAATAAGTTAGAGTGAGAAAAAATATACTTATCTCACTTTAACGTATTGTACTAGTTCAGCAGTGCAGCTGAAAAGAACAGACCTATCATCACAGTGTCAGAAAATGGATGTAACCTTTGACTATATACCTATGGACTGCTAACGTTGCCACTTAGGTAATGTAAAAGACGTGATCCAAGATCTCAGCGCACCCACGTCCCAACGGCCAAGCCATGAACTAATAGTCGTACATATACCTTTGACTGAAGCATTTGTTCTGTGGTTTCATGACGCATGTGAGGTGTTATAAGTGACAAATTCTAAGTGAAAACAAAATGGTTCGTTATTGTTGTATCAAATCATGTACAATCACACGATACAAAGCCAAAACAGGAATACAAAAATCGTCTCGAAATAAAGAATTCACACTTGGTTCCTTAAATTCTCTGCGATTATCGGTCCGCAATTCCGATGGTTGATGATGCACAGATCCTTGAATCTGAAAGGTTTCTCCTTACTTACGAACGGACGTCGATTAATCATTGAGGTCATACCTCATACAATAACGAGCACTACAGAAAAAATATTTAATATTTATAGAATAGAAAATAAAACACGCATTTCAAAGAATGACTTTGCACGTAATAAGAAATATAAATGTCCAAAATCTTTTTACCAATTTTAACGCGCACGTATTAGATAATGATTTATTAGAAAATCACAAACATAAAATGATAAAAACAATAATAGAGTTTTATTTAAAAATAAAGTTATATTGGTTTGGCAAAGAATTGACACGTAACTTACATGTAAAATATGTCCGTAAAGATTTTACCAAACTAATTTTGTTCAAAGGGCAGTAAGTGTAATCTATATATATATAAGCCAACTACCACTCACTGACTCATCAACCTGCAGCCCGAACCACTGCATCTATCGACTTGAAATTTTAAGGGTATATTCCTACTAGTACGTAGGTGCTCACTAAGGGTGGGTTTTCCGAAATTCCACCCCTAACGGGTGAGAAGGGGTAAAATGTGTTTTTATTTAATTCTACACGTAATATCGCGGGCGAAGCCCGCGTGACGGGGGATGCTAGTGTATAATAAAACTGATTTCTAGTCTCTTAAGATTACGTTTTTATTTTCTTAATTTTTTTCCTTTCAAGTATACTTTATTGTACTACATTCTCATGTACCTAATGCTTTATTGTAAGTAAGAAAAGAATTTGAAGTTATTTTGCAATTTAACATGAAAAGTGCAACAATTTTACTGTTCAAAAAGCATTTAAAAAATCATATTAATACAATGACCATGAATATTTTGTTTTATATTGTAGTATAAGAGAATGTGAATATTATATTCTTAAAACAATGTTCACGAAATATATGATTATTAGTTCTTGGTTTGGCCGTTGGTACCTGGTGGCGCTGAGATCTTGGATCGCACAATGGCTGCCCATTAGCAGTCCATAGGTATAGAGTCAAAGGATGTAATGAAATAGTTCTATCTTCGAAAATGGGCGTAAAGCTGGAGACACAATGCGAGGCGATAGCGATAGGAACAGGGAATAACCAATCGCGTTACACGATTTGAGTACGGATGACCAAATCGAGCAACGCGGCGGCTTGGGCGCTCTCAGGCTCCTTTCTGATATTATCAATAATATAATGTAACTTATTACCCAGGCAGCACACAATATTTATGAAATATTTATAAAATATTTATAAGATTTATTTAAATATTTTATAAATATTTATCAAAATATTTCATAAATCTCTTTGTAGTCTTAGATTAAACAGATCATAAATATTTATCATAAATATCTTAAAAATGTTTATCATAAATTAACTGCGGTCAATTGTTGTCAAATTTTGTCGCATGCAAGATTTCCGATTATAATTGTTCGTAACATCGTTTGCCTGTTAAGTATTCAACCACAAAATAAACTGTTCGTCGAGAAACGAGAACGCTCTTGGACCATTCGGACCCTCCATTACTCTTCACAAATCGCCCAGTCAGCAATAACGGCAACGCCGGTTAATCGTAAGGTTTTTTCTCTAATTCAAAATTGTGTTTGCTCTATTATATTATATACCATTATACAATTATTTTACTGACTTACTGTGTTTATTGAAAACAATGGCTGCGTTCAGCAGAAAAAGCAGATCGGTAAGCGCTTAGTGATTCTTTATTATGATTGGTTTCTGCACTTGGATCCAGCGAAGATCTAAAGGCAAGAACCAATTGTATTAAAGAATCACTGAGCGCTTACCAATCTGCTTTTTCCGCTGAACGCAGCCAATGTTATATAGGAAAAACAATAACTATACAGTATAAATATAAATTATAGTAAAAGCGTAATAACATATAACAGATACAATATAATAATAATAATGATATTAATACTAAACATAATTGAAAAATAAATAGAAAAATGTATTAAAATATAAATTTAATGTACACAAGTAAACACATTGAATAATTCATATTAAATAAATTCGTTAAACACTATCTAATTATAAGCAAATGCCTCAACATTTTTATAATACAATTGCATAAACACATTGCTTTATCTCTCCCTGACATATTTAAGCAATTAGTTTGTCTATTAAATTTATAACTCTCTCTTTTTGGTACTTGATTTGACGGATGCGTCTTTCGACAACGCTATTAAGATTTTCATCTATTTCTGAGTCTTTAAAATAATCATTCTTGATTTTGCTTATCTAAAACAAATTTCATGTTCTAAATAAAAATTTTTATGTAAAGAAATAGTTACAAGTAACGAACTACCACAATATCAACAAATTTTGTACACCAGTTTGTGCCAAAATCCAGTCATAACTAACATTTTTAATACAAGTACGATAACAAGACATTACTTTTTATACTGTGCGTATTCGTATCTGCAATAATAAATAAAGCTACTAAGTACCAAACAATAAAACATACGAAAACACTAGAAAAAATTGAATTATAAAAATTACCTCATAAATTTCATCTTTAGAAAATGAACGATTTATAATAATACATAATAGTTTGACTTTGTCGGAATCTGAAACACTGCAAACGACTGAATTAATAGATTCGAAGTTATATTATACTGGTAAAGAAACTTACAATACTTTTGAAAGAGCAATTTATAAAAATAATTTTATTACTTGTGCGTGTCAAAATATAGTGTCGCACGGATGCCTATAAGTCTTACTGCATAAACATCAAACATGAAATAAGGAAAAAGATTGGAACTGCTGTCTTTCTTGCCAAGATAAAAATTAAACAAAATGTATATAGCAGCATCGGATTTTGCAGCACACGAAATATAATTAAAGTTTTTAGGTTTATTTGTGTATAACAATTCCACCAATTTCTACAAAAGACTCGCATTCGCTATCATCGCACCTTTACAATACGCCCATTCTCTCCATTCCGGCGAAAATCTATAACATGCAGAAAATGAATAAAATTACGATAACAAAGTTTTTATTATGATGATACAATTAATTATTAACAGATTTCGTAAAATTTAAAAATTTCCCGACAACATGCTGACGAAGAAACGATAATATATGCAACAAATAACATATAGTAACAACATCTACATCTATAAGTAACAAAAAATCATTCTGACAAGATGAAATTGCAAGAACCAAAAGAAACAATACAAATATTTTAAAGCAAATTAAGAGCGAAGACTAAGGAATATATTACGTTTGGTCTGTCCTCACAATGTTATATATATTGTACTATTCATAACTTTCATATTCGCATGTACATATATATGCAGAAACAAAGTATAATACAACTACAATTAATAATACTAACCTGTAGAAAATTTTGCACAAACCATAATATAATCATTATACATATACGATTTAACAAACAGTTAATGCTTTTTTCAAAAACTTCCGCATTTGCGACTATTAATTGTCTCGAATTTCATGTATTATACAAGAGAAATACCACCACAGAAAGAATGTAATTGCAGGAATTACTTGTGCTGCATTATGTAGGAATCTTGTAGGTATTCCTTCAATCTAGCATTCGCAATTTCTTGACACTCTGTATTACCAAAAATACATGCCCATCTTACAGCCTCTTGGCCAACCACTTAGTAAGATCGTCTTCCTGGGACTTTTCTTTGTATATGTTTTCGAGCAAACCTTTCAAAATCAACCGCATATCTTCCTATAAAAGTTGTTAAAAATGATATGACCATCATATAAATGTTTTGTTCTTTATAAAAGTAAATATGGAAAGTTATTAATCCTTTATTATTTCAATAAACAATATATAACTCCAAACTTTTTTGCATTTGTTCAGTTGAATTGGTAGTATATTCCATATACAGCATACAGGCTATACATGTATGACACAAATATCTTCCTACATCATTTATAATTTTACGACATGTTTTAATCTATGTATGTAACACGTATAAAACAGGTACGTATTAACGTTACACATTTTCTGCACTGTTAGTTTTACTTACGGTTTTTGCACATTGTAATTGATATTAATGCATATATTTCGATATTCTCTTGATATTAATTATTCATGTAATATCCAAACACTATAATATATGATATTTTATACACTATATGCAAGTAACGTATACCATGCTTCTTAACAACTTTTTATAAATTTATGATTATCTCACCTTTAAAGTTTTGCTCTCTTCAAATGGTAAGAAATGCGATGTCTCTAAAAATTTGAAACATTGGATACCATGCTACTTAATCCCTCTCTTCGCGCAAATAGTTTATGAGACGTAAAAACCTGTCATATGTAACTTCTCCTCTCTTCAAGAAATAATATGTATCATCAATGAGTTGAGCGCGATTAAGAACATGAATATCAATATATTTCAAAAACCTTAAATAGTATGTAATTGCATTTAAGCTCTTGTTATCGTACTTTACACGATAGTATCCTATTGCACAATAAATAATATTAAATAATACCATCAATGCGATTCACAATTACGATAAAAAATAAATATGCATGTTGCAATTAATGTACACCATTTGTGTGAATATTGAAAACATATAAAACTGTAGATAAAATATAAAATAAACTGAATATCAATTTAACACACACTATACTCACCTGTTTGTTGTAAATTTAGTATGATCCATCCATTCTTATTAGTAAGTGAGATAGATATATTATACTTTGTGCTATCCTTTGGAGGTATCCAGTGATGAGGAGTCGTATTATCGAAGTCTAACTGTTCCCATGTAGTGAAAGTGATAGGTATCCATTGAAGTGCTTTTTGCTGATAGTGTTCATTGATGCATTCATCTTGAGATATTTCCAGCGTAAGTTCAGTTCGACGAACATTTACAATAGGATAATTATTTTCTCTTACCCAGTTCTCCATTATATCTTTCATGGTAGGATTACCTAGTTCTGGATTATCTAAGTTAACTTGCATCATATTCCATAAATCATCGGGCGTAGGAGACTTACGAAAGCTAAATGTATAAAATTTATAGGTTTTGTTATAATAGGAACTATAATAAATTATATATAAAGTACATATATAATTTATACTACATACATATAATAGCATTACATAGTAAGGAAAGATATAGTGTAATATATTAAATATAAAGAGTAAAGCTAATGTAATTATAATAAACCTTAATAATTATAATAACCCTTAATTTGCATGAAATTCTATATTTGATTTTAATGTAGCTTACATTGTTCGTAATCAAATAATATAATAAGAGATCACAGGCACACTAAAATTATACTGTTGTGTTTATTACGTTATTATTGTGCTACTGTATTACAGAATATTACTTACTAAGTGTTCGTGTAATTCTTGATAATATCTTGAAACTCCTTGCCCATAATATGTTGTATCATGAGCAATATGACAGGTGCTGTAAAAATGTAAGTGTATATGTACATAAAAGACAAATAGGTATTTATACAATGTGAATCTATATATTTAACCATGTTAAATGTAAAATATCTGAGACGAAATACATTCAAGATACATTTTCATACAGTGTTTTATATATTACTACTTCATAGATAATACAAGAATACTAATCTTTTTTATGTAACATATCCTTTATAAATAATGCGTTTTACATATCCCATTCGATTTGTGCTCATATTTTGCATAACAAAACAGTTACATTATAAGGCATATAAATAATAGATACATAACAAAATTTGAGTACAAATAACTTTTCGTTTTCTCTATGTTAATTGGAAGTAAACAATTACAGAGTGTCACTTGTTTATTTTTATTCTGATTTACCTTTGATATAAATTGGGAAAGAGAAAAGTGATTTAATTTCTGATGGTGTTCGGACTTCATACGAAAGAGGTTTCATAGTGAAATCTGTATCGAGATGAAGACAGTCTTGCTGAACTTGAACCACGAACAAATCCACAAATTTCCATTTCAGAAAAATCTATAAAGGAAAAGTTTCGTTAACTGAATGAACCGAATGTTACTAAAGCTTGCGTTAATAATATGAATAAACCTCATCCAGAATTTCCACATGAAGAAGAGCGGCAAACCCTTCATTCAACCATAAGTGAGACCACCACGATGGTGTGATTGCACTATCTATCACCTGATGTACCATTCCATGTGCTACTGTGTGTGCTAGCTCTCTTTCCTGAGCACTGCTATCTGTTTCTTCATTATAAGTGACAAGCGATTCTCTGTAACATAATATTTAAAAGACAGCTATATACATACATATATGTAAAGATATAAAACGTTTAATATAATGATTAAATTTTACGTTGATAAACTATTAGCAAAAAATAATTTTGTATCGCTATATAAAGAATAGTATGCTATACTTATAAAGAATGAGCCTCCATTTTGCCATGACATCCACTGGCATAGTCGGAATTGCAAGTTGCTCTATACACGTGACAGTTTTAGAAATTTTGCGGTACCAGTCAGAATGTAGAATATACTCACTCATAACACCTGAGGGTTTAATAAACTTTTCCACCTTAGATCTACTCCATATCGGACAAAACAGATTTGTGTTCAAAAGTTCCATTGTAGGATGATACACAACCTTGTGATATTCAAGATCTAAATCAGTTAGTGTAAACATCACTTGATAAGTTGATATTGGGTATGAAATGTTAAAATTTGTCCACATCCAGTTTTGTTTATTATCATCTAGTGTATATCTTTCAGTTGACAAGGTTGCCCATATCTGATAGTTTACTTTACGTTATGATGGAAATGAATTTGAAATGTTGTTTTAAATTCCGGCTCGTCCCAACACGGAAACCATTTTCGAGCTTCAATAGATTGAATATTTGTTGCCAACACTTTATACCTGTTTTAAGGACAATCCTCATATAATACGAATTGTCAAAATATTGTTTTGAATAGTATCAATTATCAAGTTGAGCAAGCATATAGTGCTTTATTTATAGGACACCGTTTAGCTTATTATTACGTGTTATTCTAGATAGTAATTTGAAAGGAGTGTCTAATATTTAACATATTAATGTTATCGCGTATTATCCCATTAGACGGTCGCTCAAAATTATTTGTCTCCCTATAATATATAATACATAATAATTATTATTGTATATTAATGTGTATTTTATATTAATGAATATTAAGATATTATATTTTATAGTAACAAACGGATATCCGATTAAATTGTATAAAAGACAAAGAAAATGATCGAACACATCCATCATTTAATCGGAAAACAAAAATAACAATCGGAAAACTATTTAATCGATGTATTCGATGAAAATTGATCTCAGTGTAGGAGTACTCATTAAATGTTAACTCACTGTTTCAGTCGTGGATTATGCTGAAATAAACATTTTAAAAAACCTAGTTCCTCCTCCTCTTCATCAAGATGAGTATATATCTCGTAGGGTATAAACAGAGTGTAAGTTCCAGGAAATAGCTGGTGTTCGAAATAGAGGTCTAGAATGTTCTCGTGACTGTAGTACGTACTATTAATGCGTTCATACGCCTTACCATTCTGCATAATCAATTTTATTTTGTCTTTCTCAAGTTTGATTGTGTCGTGACTGTGTAAACTTATATTTGATGTTGAACTTTGAATTTAAATAACAATTTTGCATTCGGCTTCAAAATAGAGCATCCTTTGAGAAAACATTATTTTGATATATAGTGTTGTGGCACTACATCGTTTGGTAAACGATAACCAAGTTTTCTTGTTTTATTTTCGATTCGATGTTCCGCTTGTATAGATGTTATCACAGTAGTGAATATAATACCACTTAAAACTACTTGAAGGAATAGGATGTCGAGTCTCCTTTTAAATATTGTCTGTAAGAACATTTGGTTATCAGGAAAACTTAAATGATTATAAAATATCATGTACATCGTCTTACAAACACATTTTCCTTCTGTAATTTTGCTTTTTCAGTAATAAACCATCCAGGTATTATTTTACGAGATTTTAAAAAGATTTTGGATTTTGTATATCACATCTGATAACGAAGCAAATTTAAAGAACATATAATAACATGTCAAGTCATAACAAATAAATGGAATTTAGTTTTTATATCAACAAATTGTGCTCTTATACGTGCTTCTGTGCTATGGTATCTCTACCATTACGTACACCATTGCTTGCTCTTTATACATATACTTTATCTTTAAATGGAAATAAATATATCAACTGTTTCTAATGACTTACCTGCATTTTGAAGCGTAGCGATTTTAATGTATAAAGGAAGATCTATATACTTATTTGTTATTACCGCTAAAACAGTTCTTTACACTGAAAACATGTCACTGCGCTATCATCGTGGTGAAATCATTGACATAGGAATATATGGACGGAGCCTTTTACGAGGGGAAGCTGAGATTAGCGGTAAGGGGAGAGCACTGGCACTTCGTGTAACTTCGGCTGTTCGGGTATGTTCGGTTCCGCTAGTGATATATATATATGTACGATGAGTTATTGTGTTGTGTCGGAATGTAGCAATCGCATTAATGCAAAAAGGAAAAATTGGCAATAACGTATGAAAGAAAATAATGGTCCGAAAATTTCTTTTCATCTGTAAGTAAAACATACAATTGTAGGTTATACACATGCCGGTAAAACGTTTCAGATATTGTTATGTGTTTATTATTATTTAAATTTATTATTATTGTGTTAAGAAAGAATTTTGGCTTGTTTATTATTATATTCATATGAACAATTGTTTGATAACAGTTTTTCATTTATAGTTTTTATTAATTCATATATTAATATTAAATATATGAATTATAATAACAACTATAAATGAAAAACTGTTATCGAACAATTATTCATATGAATATAACAATAAACACATAACAATATCTGAAACGTTTTACCGGCATTGTGTATAACTTACAATTGTATGTATTTTACTTACAGTGAAAAGAAATTTTCGGATCATTTTCTTTCATAAGTTGTTGCCAATTTTTCCTTTTTGCATTAATGCGATTGCTACATTCCGACACAACACAATAACTCATCGTACATGTAATTTCAGTATCATAACTTTACAAAACTTTATCAAGTATCATTCGGGCGATGTCGAGAACAGCCGAACTCGCCCGATTTGCCAGCAGCCTCTCCTTACCGCAAATCTCATAACCCTCCTTGCCTAAGTTCGTAGCATAGGCTCCGTCCATATATTCCTATGTCAATGGGTGAAATATATATCTTATCACGACCAAGGAATAACGAATATCCGAAATGATACAAGAAATATGAAGAATATATAAACACGTTTTAAGGCCACACATATATGATTCTATCAGTACCTAAATGTAAACAGATTTGAGGAAACAATTGAGAAGGTCGTGCTAACTCGTAACGGATATTCGTATACACTTGACCGGAATTGAAAGTAATTTTAAGGAACTGTTATATGCAATCGTTTGTATTTCGTTTGAAGAGTAATGAAGTGTGATTAAAAAGGTTTGTGAGTCCTTCAGTTAATTGTAATTAATTAATTATTTTTGTTTAATGTATTTAGCGGGAATAACTTCAAACAATATTTTTGTATGGAATCGTTTGTAGAGTAATGAAGTGTGAGTAAAAAGGTTTGTGAGTCCCTCAGTTAATTGTAATTAAATGTTTATTACTCGGTAGTTAGCCGGAATCATGGTGGAAGAATACCAGATGTGTACAATAATAATATAACCTCGAATTTAAATTGCCACGACAAGATGGCGGTATCTGGCTTCAATCTCTCATTGGCTGTTACAAAAAGATGATTCCGGCTAGCTACCGAGTAATAAACATTTACAATTAACTGAGGGACTCACAAACCTTTTTAATCACACTTCATTACTCTTCAAACGAAATACAAACGATTGCATATAACAGTTCCTTAAAATTACGTTCAATTCCGGTCAAGTGTATACGAACTGCATCTGTTTATGCGCTTATGCAAATTTGTACGTGTGGATATACCTTTACTACGATGTCGAGTCAAAACGAAATCACCCGATGTGCCTGTAGTCCCTCTCCACCCCCTAATCACAAGATTCTTCTGCAACAGTAGCAGTCATGGCAATCACGTTCCCTCTGTGGTCCATGTAGTTCATCATCCATGATACTTATGACATCGACTTGTCACATCGCACGAAATAACCTCTTATCATCGACGAACATCGCTGATGAGAACCCGATTTAAGCACGAGGTTATCATTGAAGCATGCGCATAATCTCGATGCGCGCGGTATACACGTGAGTCGTACGAGGACTGAGGACTCGCGGAGAGCCGCACGTACATACATACCTGTTATCTGCCATTTGGAGGCTATCGTGTAGTGCGTGTAGTAGTCAACGGTGAGGAATGTGCAAATTGTGACAATTATTCTCGGTGCCTTCGGATAATTATGTCTAATTATACCATTTTCGTGTGATTATGCTGTATAAATACGCGGACGCACATCGACAATATGTACATACTATTACGTACAATGTTAACGCTCGCGCATTTCTTTCACATTCTGTACACCGCGATCCTCTACATTGGTACTGCGGTGCTCCGTAAGTGCACGGATATTTGGTACACCATCACCGCGAGTACAACGAAGGAGCTCGATGTGCTCGTTGCCACATTCGCGAAAACCAAGAAGATCCCCAAGCACCTGGTGATCGTGCTTGGACTGTGCGACGACTTGGTTCTGGATTGTGTGCGTATAATTGGATGGTGCATTACACTTGATATACCTTACATCAGCTTCTTTGACCGTAATGGTAAAAAACGATTTGGTATCACTATATCTATATGTGAAAAATCCGCCAAAAATATCAAACGAAACAAATCATCAGTGTGTCACCTGTGTGTGTGTGTGTGTGTGTGTGTGTGTGTGTATGTGCTGCTTGTATCGAAGTTCCACTGTATGTTTGTTAACATCGCTTTTCAAAGTTCTTGCCATTCAACGTAATATCTTGGAGCACTTCATCCTAGACACGTTAAAGTAGCATTACATGTTTTAAATTCTATTATCTTGTATGTTTCATGCGTATTATAAATTTTAATAACTTGGTGCTGCAATTGAAAGAGATCATAGGGAGAACATGTGATACATTTGACGATACTAATATTTTTAGAATACTTTTTTAATATAATTTTTTTATAATACAATGATCAATCTGTATAAATATATAATCAGTTAAAGACATAATTATATTACGTTATATAAAATTGTTGGAACAAAATATTTGTAATAACATATGATTTACTCGATGAATTATAAAAATTTGTTCAACAGCTTTGTCTCTTATATCTTGTTTATATATATTGTTCTTTAATTATCAGCTCTATAATTATTAATAATATCAGTTTATTAATAAATAAATAACAGTCATCATATCTCATAAGCAGTGAGTCGATTTCTTGCTAAAATGTTTTCTATTGCGTTAGTACGTTACTCCACTATTGTGATGCAATCATGGTTCCATATTTCTAGTACTCCGCAATACTATATTCCCTCTCATTTTGCTTTTATAGAATCAAAATTGCCTATGATGACTGTTTATCGGCTGCAACACTTCCATGCATGAACATAATCTATTTCGAATACATACAGGAAATAAATTTATAGACGTTTTAAAAATGCAAACAGCTTATTCTTGCAGTGCAACTTTTGCAAATGCCTTGTAATTTAATTATTGCATTATAAGTTAACATTTTAATTATTTTAACAATTAATTTTATATGAATGAATGAGT
The DNA here is from genome assembly GCF_003672135.1 of Ooceraea biroi. Taxonomy (NCBI): domain Eukaryota; kingdom Metazoa; phylum Arthropoda; class Insecta; order Hymenoptera; family Formicidae; genus Ooceraea; species Ooceraea biroi. Next base: position 10,966,925 of record NC_039506.1, read on the forward strand.
CATATCTATTTTGCATAGTAAACAGCTTATCTTTGTTGTACATTAGTCACTCATTCAAATAATCAGATAATGTTGTTAATTTTTATGATATACAATCAATTAAAGCATTAGAAGATAGCTTAAGTATGTTCTAGTAAAATGTAAAAGAAGATATATAATTTACATAAATTTTATTACTTAATTATAAGTACAAAGATGTCAATTAATTAAATGTTTGCAAATCAATTTGCAAGAAGCTAAGGAAACAGATTTCAATCCATAAATACAAGTGATTCTCAAGAAACTGCAGATTTCTTCATAATAAAAGTGATGTACAACGACGTATATAAACTGAATTTTGCAACTAATATTAGACGATATTTTCCAGGTTTCTTGCAGAAAAATGAAACCTATCTTAAAGAGGAGTTGGCAAGAAAACGGCCTGATCTAGTAGAACATATTGCTTGGCATTCACACACGAAAGCACCTAGTCAAAATGGAATAGTAACCGGTATTGTATGCTTTTCCGCAAGATCCCATTATTTTTACAATAGAACTTTATATAACGACTTTGTAATGTTAATACATGCAGTTTCTAATCGCTCGCGTAGTTTCAAACGAATAATTAGAGAGCGATACCAGAAATAATGTAAAAGGAGTAGGCCACGTCATGTTATGTAACATAGGTAAAGCGATTATAATATCTAAGCAATTTATGTCCAACAATGCATTTTTTTTTCACGTTTCCTGCGAATGTTATAACTACTGGAAACTTGCGTTTCTTCATACTGTATTTTACTATTGATCCTAATGTCGATGTCGATTATTTGAAGAAACCGTCTGACCAATTATGTTCACATGGTTTGATTGCAGGCAGCAGGTCGAAAATAAATGTATCGTTACTATCCAAAATAGACGGTAAGAGAAAAATAGTGACATTAACGCAATCATTGGCGAAAGCCGTGTCGTCGGGAAACCTTGATCCAGAAGAGATCACGGACCAACTAATCAGCGAAAAGTTACAAATAAAGGGGATGCCCGATCCCGATCTCGCTTTAATATACGGTTCCACTTGTTCCACGTATGGTCTGCTACCATGGCACACGAGAACGACAGAATTTTTGTAAGATCATAAAAGTACTCGAGTCAGTGGGTGCTCTCCAATTGTTTAACACATCTTAACACAAACGTACACGTGTCGGACTAAGCACGGATGTGTAGTGTTGCGTCGACAAAAATGACAATTGGAACACAACTTGTGCACGAAAGTGTCCACGGATATTGCGATTGGAAAGCACCCAATATTATCCAAGTTTGATTCTTTTTTGTATTCGCAAAAATTAATCGATCGATTTTTTTCTTTCAGAATGCTGCCGCTGTCCGTCAATGTTTCATTGAAAGATATTTCAGTGAAAGATTTCACGCATCTATTAGAAATATATAGCAAATGTGTACAACGGTACGGAAAATGATATGTAATTGTCTTTATTTATACGAAGAAACTGCATTTCAATAAGGAATAAATTATCGTGAAGACTGAACTTTTAATATAATTATTATATATATATATATATATATATGATTGCATTTTATGCAATTATATAAAAATAAATCATCGGAATTTGTTACGTTAATGCTATGACAAAGAGACATGACGGAGAAAATAATTATTCCGAATATACTAAAAGTTCTGCACTTTTCACCAATTTAAAATTTACCATCAATATTTTAATAAAAATTTCACCGAGATTTACGATAGAACCGGTACAAAATTAGAAAAGAGTAATCCGTTTTCACAAACGTAAAATTCGCTTCATGATAGATAAATGCAATTTTATTCGCGTAGTATACATTAATGTTACAAATTGTAATATTACAAATGTATGTTTTAAAAGACCAGAAACGTGATAGCATTGCGTGTCGTGATAATTATAACGGCGGACACTTACGAGTACTTTACATAGTTGTACGGTAAGATGTTCGAATGTAAGCTCAATAGTTTTACGAGTTCCTGATGCCCAATGCCTGCTCCAACTCCGCTCGCTTCTGCTGCACTTTCGTGTAAAAGTAACGGCACACGGCCTCTTGCGCCCACGGCTGATAATAAAATTCCGCCCTCCTCTCCTCCTCCGGATTGCCGACGACGTCCGTCATCGTCTTCAAATCCCGCGTCTGCGAAATTATCCACTTGTTAATGAACTGCTGCGGATCCTTGGCGAAACTTAGGAAAAACTCGCGATTGGTCTTCAGCTGATTAATCGTTTCGACGGTCTCGTGAATCTTGTTGTCCAGACTCTGAATCTCCTGCTGGCTCGCGGTTGACAGGAGGAAGTTGTTCATTTGCGTCTTCAGTGTATCATCGACTTCCACGTCGATGTCGTAGCACGCGGTCTGCTTAGTTTCCGTGCCTGCAACGATGTAAAATTCCACGTTAGGTGCATTCGTGATCAGTTGTAACTTACGGCATTGTTATCCGGTATTTAATAAATAATATTAAATTTAATATTTAATTTAATGCAAAATTTATATTTTTATTTATATTTCTAGAGTATTTATTTATATTGATATTCGGAGAGCTCGTTTCATTTACCTTCTACACTTATAACGTGATTTATCACGATAGGATCTGGCGGATGCAGTAATGGATTCAATCGTTGCGGTATTTCGGCGAATTTCATTCGCGGACAGCCAAATATCTGGTCCAAGTACTTGTCGCAGTTGATGAATTCTCTCTCGTGACTGTCTTGGAGCTTGTGCGTCTTTATGTATTGCCACAGCGCAGATATAATGACAGGCCGCGTTTGGGTATGCACGCCCAATAACCGCGCTAATCTCGGATCCAATTTGAACTGAGAAACACGGATTAACATCAGGATTAATTATTATCATTAATGTAGAATTTCTTATCTCAATAAATGCAAAGGATATAAATAAGTACCTGCAATGGTTGATAATCAAGGAGAAGAAGAATGGTACAACGAACATTCTTGTCTCCCGGCCGTTTAACTTGGAATCCATCAGTTTCTTGAGTGGTCAATGTACGATGCCATTCGACCAAATGATTGTCAGGTCCATACAGATCTTTGTCCAACTCGATTACTAAGCTTTTGAAGAAAGACGAAAACTTTCGTTTCACCTGGAAAAATCGCGCAATTATTAAATCATTAATTAAATCATTAAATTAAATTATTAAATCATTTGTGCAAAATTACACTAAATATTAACTAACTGAGTGATTAATATTATGATTTAGATAAATATTTCACGTCATGGTATTATTACCTTATTGGGATCATTTTTAGTGTCATCTAAAAGTCGTCCTTCGACTCTGAGCTCCCAGGATGCTACGGAACCCTCTTCCCCTTCGCCCGCCTCTTTAGCTGGGTAGAACGTGTTTGATATGAAAATGCGCAGTTTCCGTTTTTGTTTCATCGGTCGCTTCAGAGCTTCTTGAATATCGAGACGTTTTCGCATTATAGTCGCGTCCAGTTTCCGCTCAAACGCGAGCAAGTCCATGTAAGCTTGCGACTCCGGCACCAGGTCACGAACTTTCTGAGGTAGTATTTTGTCTGCCAATTTCTTCTTTTTCTTTGATGTGGAATGTGAAAAATCACTGTTCCAAAAATACCTAAATGAGTTTATTCGAAAAAACCATAGATACAGAAATTATAAATAATTTTGTAAGCATCGGGTTGCAGTGGTTATTCCTGACAAAATTTATTTAAAGTACAAATACGATATTAGATAATACTAATTAATAAATGTGTCAGATCATCATGGAAATAGCAATATTGTATGCACAAAAATAACAAAACTAGATACAAACGTGCAAATAGTATGCGAATGCAACAACAGAAGCATTAATCGTTTAAAGCATAATTTTCAATTGATGCAAAAATAGAAAACTTATACGTGGGAATAACAAAATAGAAATTAATGAAAAACATTCATTGCTAAATTGTCTCGAGGACCATTATACTTACGGTTTTTGCTGTGACATAGGAATTCTCTGATCTGCGCTTCTTTTCCCAACTGGTGGTGTAGGCATTGGACCTTGACGCATAGTTGTATAAGGTTGGTTTGGTCTCATGATCCCTCCAGGACCAGGACCTGCATTACCCATTTGTGGCGGCGGAGTGAATCCAGATCTCTGCTGCATCTATGAGAAAAAATGGACAAAATTAATAATAAATCAATTATGTATAATCATTACACAAAATTTTATTATATAAAATAAGCAATTAAACTGATTAGACTTAAAACTCATGTAAACTAGATAAAATATTTCATATACATGCTACTGATTATATTGGAATTAAAAAGTTTATTTACTGGGAAATTCGGTCCAGAGTACTGCCGTAAATTTGGTGGTACCGATGACGGTGGATATCGTTGAGGAGGTGGTCCATTGCTTCCTGCATTTGGTACAGGAAATCTCTGTGCCATTCTCTCTTGTAATCTTTAAAGAAAATTATTAGCAACTTAAATATATTTCCAGTAAGATTCACATTTTGTCTCTTTCTTTTCTTTTGTCTCTTACACACTTATGCATAAAAAGACTGATTCACAGAATTAAAATGCAGCGTTCATCATAATTGACACCCAACACGTAAGTATAACATTTATAAACCGGAAGAGCTGAAAACTCGTTACTAATAATATCCAACAATGTTTATCACTTATTTCAAACGTACTGTAACTATGAGAGATTGGAGAAAGCGATTGACTTAGTTTAAAACCGCACTAATTTACAAGTTTGTTCAAATGATAATCACAACCAGGGTTGGGTCGTTAGGATGTTGGAGCAGTTTCCTACATGTATAATACGTATAAAACGGGTATAATACGTATAAAACACAGGTATTACATAGGTATACTTCACATATTATACCTACCCAACCCTGATCACAACACAGTATACTTCACACTATCCACAGCATTACTTCGGACGATTATATCCGACGAAAGATCGTGAACGAGATACTCTCTAATGCTGCCCAATAACACATGTATGCGACACACTAATATAAGCCAGTAATACAGGCCCATGTTCAGAACGCGTTTACAAGCTTAGGATGAAACTGCCTCTAAAGGTGGCTTAAAAATCATCTGGTTGGCTGAAAAGCCACACTGAAGGCGCTTTTATCGTTGCAAGCGCGTCCCGAATATAGAATAAAGTTTTCAATTACTTACAAAATAAAAATATAAAAGATATCCTGAAATAACCTTACACCGCAACTTTCGATTTGGCGTTTCACTGCACATACACCGCTTTCTTACGTATCTGAAGTTGAATACAAATACCACTCACAGTTCTGCCAACATAACGTTCGACGCCTATCGTAATATAGGGCGTTCATTGGTGAATTCCAAAAGTCACTAGAAGTTTACTATATTTTCCACTATTTACAATTTTTATTGAAACTTTTATTATATATAAAATTTACAGATGTAATCTGGAATCAGGATTGCGAAGCAACTTTTATCCGATGCACCAGATATCGTAAGACATTGTTTCCCAATACGCTAATTTCCGGGTGTGCTGAATATTCTTAGCGTATTGTCCGCGCCACCGGACAATATCACTTCAGGATTCGTCCAATCCAAGGATAATATTTTATCTTTGTGCCCAACCAGATCATATAGCGCAGTCTTGGAGCTAAAAGAAATTCATAATTGTTAATACAAATATAATCTCATGTCTTTAGAGTTATCATTTTTTTTTATTTTTGTCCGAGATCCGGAAGTTTACGAAGGACTATCTTGCCATTTTACATATTTTTGTCTCATGAAGCAGCAACTAATAATGAAACAATTCTCGAACTTGAACTGATCAAATAAATATTTGCAATTTGCCGACTAACCTTCTGGTGTCCCACATCTTCACGACGCTGTCATAGGATCCCGAGATGAACAGATGTTCGTCTACGGTCGACCAACAAACTTTTGCGACCCACTGCTTGTGGGACGTAAATTTTGTTTTCATAATGGCACCTTCTGAAACACATGATTATATTTAAATCTCAGTTATTTATAAGAGTTCAAATTATAATTAAATTATAATTATAATTAAATCTCAATTATTTATAAGAGTCCAAAGTAGTTGATAGTTGAGAGAACAAAAATTCAAAACTGAGATACAACTGATCAAAGATCCGAAAAACGGAATATTACTTTGATTTTCTTTGTGTAGAATTAACGTTATCTCCCTCTCTCCATTATGTGGCGCTTCTTACCTGTAGATCTCGGGTCGTACAGCCGCACGAACCCGTCGGCCGATCCCGTTAGTAACATATTCGATAATGGTGAGTAATCCACGCTAAAAATACTATTTTCTGCGTGGATCTCTTGCTTTTTGTGGCCCATTTCTGTATCCCATACTTTCATAGTGTGATCCCACGAGCACGTTATTACTTCGCTCTTCTTGGACCACACAACTCCACTAACAGCATGTGTATGTCCCTTCATAGCTCTTAGCGGAGTCTACATGCAACAAAACGGATTCATGTACGATTACAGAATTTTCCCTTGTATATTGGTAACCATTTTAACAAATGCGAACGCAATTACTTTTTAAAAAAATATTACATGGAAGCCCCGTTTCAGAATTCTCAAGAATGTTTGACTAAGCGCCAAACTACGAAATATATATTAAGATTAATGCTTTCACTTTGATCAAATTCATTGACACACCTTTGTTCTGTTTACATGACTTCCTCGCGACCTTTTTGACGCAGGTTCGCCAGCTTCATCTTCGCCTTGGGTACCTTAATTCACAAGACACATCTATCTTATTAATCAGCCTTTCACAGCCAATAGCAATTGAAATTTATCGTAATTACGTCTAAACTCTTTCGAAATATCCACAAAATTCTTCAAAAACTCTGCTTTACATCTATGTATTTAAAATATAGAAAGAGTAAGTTACAAAGCTATGCCTGAAGCCTGAAGCATCTCCAATCTGTTCATGATCCGATCCGATTTACAATTGCGATTGCGAATTAAAAGGCAGATATAAAAAGACATTCTGGAATTACAGGATACTTACTCGCAGACCAGATGTACAACATCTTATCCCAGGATCCAGTCGCCATTAATGTCTTATCGTGATTCAAGCTGACTGTATCGACAGTCCCTTCATGCCCTTTACAGACACTTACACAGTTCGCCGAGTTTTCCGCTATCTTCCAGTTCCAGATCATGCAGTCGTTTCCCATGGACGTGCTGCAAGTATGCATAGACAAAAATCATTCTTACACCTTACCTTCCATGTGTTAAAAGTTTTGTTTACGTACTTCAAATAGGCGTACAAAATTCGTGTTTGTGTAATAAAACATGAAAATATTTTCTGATTTTCTGACAAATTACCTTACAAAAACCGCTTCCTCATCGTCAAGAGATATCCATGCCACTGCCTTCACAGGTCGTGCATGTGCGGATATCACAAGACGTTGTGCATGATTTTCCAGATCCCATATGCGTAATGTGTTGTCATAAGAACCAGTCAAAATCCTTGGGAACAGAATAATTCACGGTATTAATATTTCAATTGTACATAATAGCCTTTTGGAATCATGTTCCACTGTAATATTTATATAACAGTAAATAATTAACCATTTTCCACAAAGAGCGATGGTGGAGATCCAATCATCCTGTATAAGACAATCCTTTGGTTCCGGTGGAGTATGCTTCTCTAAACAGTCCACTACTATTTCCTCAGTGGAAATATCCATTTCCGTAATGTGTTCTATTAACGAGGTCCGCAAGAACTGCGAGCATATCACAAAATCAAACTCCACCTGACCTTCGACGTCCATTGAATCTGTAAATAATATCTTCTTGAGAAAGATGCATGAATTGTGCCGATTTGTGAAAACTAATCAAATACCTAATTAAATATTAATATGTATATATAACAGATTTAAATGTTATTTGAAGGGAGAATTAAGGAGAAAAGGAATAAGACATCCAGGATGAAAGCAATAAGCAAACAGTTTTTGTATCAAGTTCGGCCTCACCTTTCATTAAATTATTCACCAAGGTGTTCAATTCGACTGCCGTCATTGAGCCATCTACGTTTATGTGGTATTCTGGTATTGTGTACCTATACATTTCAAGTCAAGATGTATATTCTGATTACGATATATTTATGAAGGATATATTCTGATATATTCTAATAGGTATTCGGTAACAAATAATGAAAAATTTTTACCTCTCTGTGTTGCTTCTAAACCTAATTGTTATTTGTTTTACATTCTGTGTTTTCATTTTGCGGGAATCTTTCTTCTTCCTGTTATTCTCCATTTTTATTTTGTGATTAATATAACGTTTTCGTTTCTAAATCGAATAACACTCTTCACTAATTTTACGATCAACTGAACTGAACCGAACTGAACGTTTTCCGTAGCACGTGTACGATTTCGCTGGTCTTTCCGGTGTTTCCTCTTTCTGATTGGTCGGCCGCATTGACGTATAGTGGACTGCGCGATCCGTACAATGGAAGCCATGAAAAAGTGTCCCTCGCATTAGGTTAGTTTAGAGCATAGACATAATAATAGACCGAGCGTGAAGCGCAAAATGTGAAGCACAGCTAGAAAAGGACGGAAAATAGGTGGAGGACATTGAACTATATCCTAACTGGAATGAGCACTGCTATTGTTCTCGGGTCACGTGACCCGTTTAGAAAGAGAGGGTGAAAGCAGGGTATAGCTGTCCTTTCCCAACCTGTAGCCGCCATTGCCGTTTAGACAAAGACGACACGAGAATAGGTATTACTGTCCTTCTTTCTCACTAAACGGCAATGGTGGCTTGGCGCTCATTCCAGTTAGGTTATAGTTCAATGGTGGAGGATCTCTTTCTCTCTCTGTTCGCGTCTTCCCCACTCTCCGCTCTTACCCCCACTCTTCTTTCCTTAGAGAGAGAGAGAGAGAGAGAGCAATCCTTCGCCTGCTTTCTCTCTTTTTCTACCTGTGATTCACTGCCAAGTTGAGAACACGCTCGGTCTATTCTTACTATGTCTATGGTTTAGAGATGTCTATACTTTAGTATAGACATCTGTGGTTTAAGGCCCAAACACACAAAATTCCGTAAGACGTAACGTAAGGATTCAACTAATCGCGTTGCTCGATTCGGTTACGGATGGCCGAATCGAGCAACGCGATTGGTCGAATCCTTACGTTACGTCTTACGGAATTTTGTGTTTTTGGGCCTTTAAGCCTGGTCTACAATCAGTCGGAAGACGTAGTCGTATGTCGTAACGTAAGGATTCGACCAATCGCGTTGCTCGATTCGGCCGTCCGTAACCGAATTACGCGTGCGCACGACATACAACTACGTCTTCCGACTGATTGTAAACCAGGCTTTAGAGTCTAAACTTTAGACGAAGAGGGAACGAAGTGACGAGTTGACTACCAATTGCTGTCTCTTTCTATTACTGCTATTGGCTGCTTTGTTATCGCTCAGAGGTCGGATCCTGTTGGATCCGTGCCTTATGCCGTTGATTATCGTTCATCAAAATTCGTTTCTTTTAAAGAAGAATATTAAAAGTGTTCTAAGTTAATTGTTCTAGTACATAGTCATGGTGAACATATGTTTTATTTGTAAGAAAAAATCAGACAACTCGCCAAGTTTGTCATTCCATCGGCGAGTAATAATTTGTGACTATTTTTTTTTAGTTAGTTCCAGGTGGAACAAAAAGCGCCTTCTCCTCACCTTAGAGGAATAAACGCAATATAAAGAATTTCTTCGCGATGGTGCTGCCATTTACACAAAAAATGCTTAATATAAAAATTTGGCAAGTGTACGCAGAAAATTGCGGTTGTCCATGCTCGGGATAAAATAAAGGAATATAACGAAGCTTTTCGAAGTGACTTTAGAAGCGTAATAAAAGAGAAAATAATTTATGAAAATCTTGTGCATACTTATACATAAATACAAGATTTTCATAAATTATTTTCTCTTTTATTACGCTTCTAAAGTCACTTCAAAAAGCTTCGTTATATTCCTTTATTTTATCCCGAGTTGGGACCGTCGCAATTTTGTGCGTATAAATTGCGAAATTTTTATAAAACTTTTTATAAAAATTTTTATAAAATTTCAACTTTAATTTTTGTATATGATGTGTGCAATTGGCAACACTTTTCACTAGCAACTCCAGGATCGCCTTAAGGGGATGCTGGAGTAACCAGGGAATTTCTTCGCGATGGTGCTGCCATTTGCACAATAAAATGCTTTTTATAAAAATTTGGCAAGTTGTACGCACAAAATTGCACCCAAGCAGTCTCGGAATAAAATAAAGGAATATAATGAAGCTTTTAAAAGTGCCTTTAGAAGCGTAATAAAAAAGAAATTCCTAATCTGCTTGATTCTGTAAAGTCTGTGCTCCTGCCTTTAAAAGTTGAAACATGTGTTTGTCATTGGTTCTTTTCAAGAAAAAAGCAGAGATAGATATGTGATTTAACTGTTGGGTAGCTTACCAGGAAGTTAGAACAATTGGCCCTAATTGTTAGTTTATCAATTATAATACTTTTCGCCAAGTTTTTCTTTACCTCCAAATCCCTTGCTTCGGTTTTTACATTGAATCTTGAGTATTTTTCAAATAAATATAATAAGGGCAAGATCAAAGAGTCAGCTGCAAATCATCGGTTAGAATTAAATAGGTAACTTCAGGAGCCAAGTATTTTTTGATAGCATGCAACTGGGTGCGATCAACGTCACGTTACTCTACTATGGGTGCTTTCCAATTGTTTACACATCTTAACACAAAAGCATTTTATTGGCTATATATTATCTAAAACATTTTACACGATAATATATAGCCAATAAAATGCTTTTGTGTTAAGATGTGTAAGCAATTGGAAAGCACCCTATAACTTCTTTAATATTGTGAATTTCAATATACTCTTTTATACAGGGTGTTTAAAAAAAAGGTCGGATATTTTATCCACGTGTAGTACTCTTGAAAAGAAGGAAAAAAGTCTTAGGCAACATAGGTCCGCAAATCAACTGTTTCAGAGCTAGAGTTGATTTTGTATCTTTTTGGATTTTTATTTTTGTTTTATTTTTGTTTTAATTTTTATTTTTTTATTTTTTGTTTTTTGTTTGTCAAATGGCATTATTATTAAAAAACAAACAGTAAACGCGCTAATAGCTAAATAATACAAGATGTTTCAACGAAAAATACTTAAAGAAGATGTTCTACATGTCCACCTTCCATTTGTACACAAGCTTCACATCGTCGCAGAAAGGAAGCTCTTATTCTTTCGAATATCCCTGGAATTTGGCGAATAGTATGGCAGACATCTTCTATTCAGTGCCGCAAGTCGTCAACGTTATTAATGGGTCTTGAATACACTAGCGATTTTAAATATCCTCAAATGCAATGGTCCAATGGGTTAAAATCAGGGGATCTGGATGGCCATGGCACTGGACCCCCTCGTCCTATCCAGTTATTATTGTAAGTTTCATTTAGGAAATTTTTAACGATAACTGCGAAATGCGGAGGAGCCCCATCGTGCATATACCAAAGGTTAACTCTATCATTTAGGGGGACATCTTCCAATAGTGGAGGTAGAGTGTTATTTAAGAAGTCAAGATAAACTGCACCAGTTAAACGATTTGGAAAAAACACTGGTCCAATTAAACGGTCCCTCAAAATACCCACCCAAACGTTCAAAGAAAATCGATGCTGATGTTTGGACTCAACAACGGCATGAGGGTTTTCATCAGCCCAAACATGTTTGTTGTGGAAATGAATGATCCCGTTGTTTGTAAAAATAGCTTCATCTGTAAATAAAATATTAGCAGCAAAGTCTGGATTTTCTTCAACTTTTCTTAGTACGAATCTGCAGAACGCTAGTCTGGAATCATAACCGGGGGCTATAAGAGCTTGCACCCGCTGAATATGGATACAGCTGCTGTTCACGTAAAATCCTCCAGACTAAGGAAGCATTCATATTTAGTTCCGTAGCTATTATTCTGGTGCTGATATTCGGATTTTCTTCTACTCTTCTTAAAACTTCAAGTTCTGCTTCAGGAGTAGACACTGACCTGGGCCGTCCGGCATCATGTTTACTTACACTAAATGAACCATTTACGACGTAAATGCAATTTGGAAAATAACTTATCAGATGGAAGTGCACGATTCGGAAATGCTTCAGCATACAGACGCCGTGCTTCATAAGCGTTACCATTGGCACAGCCGTACATGAAATGCATATCTGCCATTTCTGCATTGGTATAGAGCGGCATTTTCTTTTATTTGCAAATACTTTTAAGCGAAAACAGTAGAAAACTGATACAGCACTGTAGCGAGATTAATGATACTTACAGGAAATAAAGGGAAACAAAAAGCAATGACTTAAATTTTATTTTATTTTTTCATGAAAAACACGATGGCGCGGCCGTTCATTCACGACGTAAAGTGCGTGGAATCGAAATCAATGACACGATTAGATACAACTGATAAATGACTCTTGTATACACTGGACTGCACAAGACATTCCTATACTCCGTCCAGCGAGAGAACGTTATCCGTCTGCGCATAGGCGAGCGAAGTGGGGATAGCGTGGCGTAGTGGTGGCGTGTATAATAGCATTAACGTGCTCGTATCGCGGCGTAGTGGGGGGTCTCTAGAGAAGAGATCTGCGCGGAACGGTCACGTTTTCGTCTGCTCCGATAACGTTCTCTAATCATCAATAAATATTAAAATAAAAATCCAAAGATACAAAATCAACTCTAGCTCTGAAACAGTACGTTGATTTGCGGACCTATGTTGCCTAAGACTTTTTTGCTTCTTTTCATGAGTACTACACGTGGATAAAATATCCGACCTTTTTTTTAAACACCCTGTATATATATATTTTTAAAACCTCCAGCATGAAGGAAATGCAAAAAACTTGATTTTTTAAAACCATCACAGTATAGTGTCTCCCTTTAATATTGGTCATATTTCAACTATTAATCCCTAAACACTGCACTCTACTGACCTATAGACATAAGTCTATGTACTGACCCCCATTCTAGTCTCCGTCTTCTGGGTGCTTTCCAATTATTTAACACATCTTAGCACAAACATACACAAAAGCATTTTATTGGCTATATATTATCTAAAAATCAAGATAATATATAAAAACAAGATAATATATAGCCAATAAAATGCTTTTGTGTCAAGATGTGTAAGCAATTGGAAAGCACCCTATCATAGCTGATGTCATGTCAAAGTCTCATCACATGTGGACAACAAAACAAATGCGGACGGGGTGTAGAACAAGTAGAGAGTGGTGCAAATTATACATCACATATGAATAGAAATAATAAATCAGATATGTATAAAAATAATAAAAGATTTATGCATTGCTACTTTGTGATAAAATTTATTGTTTATAAACTTGTAAAAGGCCACTACGTTAAACAAATGTTTACATTGGAATTCAGTTCGAAAATTATATATCCTATTCTAAAAAAGGCGTGTTAACTTCGTGAAGTTCTTTTTTATCGAATATTGAGGCCTCTTTTCCGCGACGCTGATTGGTTCTCTCGATTGGTTCAAACTTCGTGTAACTTGAACTTTGTGTTGCAAATGTCAGAATGTCATAGTGGCTGTCAGTGCGGTTATATTAATTTATTATTTCTTAGGAACGTGAAAACGGCAGCTGTCAATTCTGTCAAATTTGTATTGATGAAACATGATGAAATAAATAACACCTTTAACGCCTTTTTTGAATAGGATTTGTGTTATTTATTATATAATAAATAATAGATGAATATTATTATTCGAAAACATTATTAATATTGAAAAATAAAATAGCGCGCGTCTGTGGTGCTAGTATATATAAAATTTATGTGCAAGAACTAATATTCTTATTCGCTGAAATTCGTATTAAATTTTAATTAAATGTTATAGTTTATTATTTCATCATGAATTGATTAAATGTATCAAGTTCAATAGCAAAGTCTAGATTAATGTACTTGATAGCATAAAATAATAACATATTTCGATATTGAAAACCAGTAATTCTAGATTCTTTTGAGTTAATTCAAATGCAGATAAAAAATCTACTAGAAACTGCTGGTATTTATCAGTCAATACTGTGGTTTCAAGTACTATTATAGATATTTTTATGATATATCGCACGCTGCTGTCTTCAACGGAGAAGTGAACTGTACAAATGCACACAGTGGAATGAAACGCATGAAATTCTGGCGTTAAAGGAAAAGTGAACTACGCATGCGTCGGTTTCTATCAAGATATTATTTTACGAATATTTTTCCGTGGGAAGTAACCACATGTCGAATTTCCTTTAACATTATATTGATCACTTAATCGCCATCGTCTTCTCGGGGTAGGTGACAAATTATGAGTGTATCGAGCGCGGTATGTGCTATCTTATACTCCGTTTATATTATTGAACAGTGTGCATGGCAATTTACTTATATAATCATATAACATTATATAAAATTGTATAATTCTAAAATTGGTAAAGAAATTTTACCAATTTTACAATTATACAATTTTATATAATGTTATATGATTATATAAATCGCAATTGCTTTTATGCAAGATGAGGTTTCACGAACCACCACAAAATATTTTGCAGTCAAACGTAACTCGATAAACTCACGATCGCTTGTAAAATGAGTATCTCCGTTCAAGAACGGTACTTTAGCTTGAATAGAATTATATTACTCGCTACTGGCTTATGGCCTTATCAACAATCAAAGTTTGCTCGATTTCAGGCAGCATTGTATCTCAGTATGATGATAAGCTTCATCATATTCCTGGTATGTGTATACTTCTAATCCTAGTGTTTGCTATTATACAATTTACATGTTATACATTTATATGTTTAGATGAGGCAATGAATGTTGAAGCAAATAAATCCCAAGAAAGTTTTAATTACAGCTTTCAAGACTTTGTTTTACAGAACAATCCTTTGAATTTACTCTTCATTTGCTTTCTATGTCAACATATTTTATTTTCCTCCTGATTAAGTATATCTCCTTTTGGATTAACATGAAATCTGTAAGCTATTTTTTTATTTTCTTCGAAACTGAATAAATTCCTAACTATGTAAAAATATTCTTTCATACTTTATAATGCTATTCAGCATAAAATATTGTTACTACAATAGATAAGATATTTATTGGAGCAATTTCAATACATCTACAAGAGGCTAAAGGATTCGAAAGAAATTGCTATTTATAACAAATATGGAAATAATGGAAAACGAATAACAATCGGTCTTATAAGTAAGAAAAAGCCTTGTTGTGAATTTTTATCACTGTGATTATTTATTTAGTACTTTTAGTATTGCAGTATTATGAATTAGATTACAATATTTACTAAGAAATTATGATTTACTGATTTGTTGTATTGTATTATATTGCTCATGCATATATGTATCTTATTGTTTCTCTGAAAGAGATAATGTTTAGTAGTTGGAATATGCACTCAGACTTATCTGATTGCAATACAATGTTTGCCACACATTTTGGATATGATTATGCCCAAAAATGAGACCTACATGCACCGCTTTATAGTAATTGTGACTGAAGGATTCGCCGTACAAGAAAAATATTTCTATTTATTGTTTCTGTATCTATACGCAGTTTTAACCGCAGGAGCAGTTACACTCATAGCGGTAGGGGCAATGTTGTTATCATGTTTGAAACATATCTGTGGAATGTTCAGAATTGCTAGGTAAATAAATAAAAGTAGAAAAACGGAAAACGGATATTTATTCACATTGAGAAGAATAGTTTTTACTTCATAGGATCTCGAAAATTATCTCCGATATAATTATAGATATATACTATTTACAGCTACCGCTTCGAACAAGCAGTAACGGCTACGTTACAAAATATTACCTTAAAAAATAAAACTATGTTTTACAAAGAGTTTATCTATGCCGTGGACATTCATCGCAAAGCTACGGAGTTAGTATTGATATGATAATATGTACACATTATTACCGTCGATAAAGCAATGGGAAACGTATTTTTCTAGTAGCTATCATTACAGGCATACAATAGTATGCATGAATACAGAGGACGAGAACTAATAGGAATTATAATTTTAATACTAATTGCTACTGTATGGGGCAGTTATTGTAGTTAATTAAAAAATATAGTTATAAATAAAGATGGTCAAACAATACACATAATTAAAATTTACTTACATTGTTTCCTAGTAACTTATTTTAATTATATTATATTATATTCATTTTTTAAAGGTATGCCAAATGTGTTCTGGGCGACATGGAACGATCACTTTTCGTTGTTACAATGGTTACTGTGCTTTGTTTGAGTTTGAATCTTTATGAAGTAAGCTTTTTACATTCATTATTACTTATGAGTACTCTATGTAGCATTTTACAATATTTAATTCGAAAGAAAGTTTTAATAAGAAGATAAATATCTTATTAAGAATCATTTTAAAATATGAAAAAAGTAAATTCTAAATATCATGCTAATTGCTTAAACATACAATTTCAAAAATTCGCTAGAAATTGCATAGGAAATGATGAATTGCAAAGATATAAATATTATTAGAGATATTAAGGTATTAATTGTACAATGATGGTGGTTTAGGTATTTCAAATTAAATCACCTATGCAAGAAATAGAAAAGACAATGGGACATCTTCTTCTTATCATTTTTCTGTTTATATACATGTTTGCAGCTAACTATGCTGGACAGGAAATTACAGATTCTAATAATCATGTATTTCTTGCGGTGTAAGCAATATTTTTATTGTTGTGTGGTTCTTATATTTTTATTTGTATAATTTTCAGTGTTGAAAGCGCTCGTATATCTTTTTATAAATCGTATATCTTTTTTTCAAATTGTCAATTCTATGCCACGTTTTTTATAGATACAATGCTCCATGGTACTTAGCACCATTGCAGATGCAGAAGTTGACCTTGTTCTTATTACAAAGAAATAGCAAAGCTTTCACTTTGAGTATCGGTGGATTATTCACATTATCTATAGAGTGCTTTACTTCGGTAAAATTATACATATACATAAATAATATATGTGCATTGTTCAAAAGTAAGGAAAAAGATAAACTAAGGAGAGTATATTTGTTTTCAGTTAGTAAGTGCATCAGTATCTTACTTCACTCTCATGCTATCTTTGTATTAATAACGAAGACGCATCCAATAATATCGTATGAATACGTGAAATATTATATTAATTTAGTACTTATTTAGTTTAGGCTCCTCACCTCCGATTTGGTTGAAACTCACCAATAATGTGTAGTGTGGCGCGTAGAAATCGAAAAGGAAAGTTAAAATCGTCGCTCTGCCTTGCAAAGCGAGATATTTATCGGTAAAGTTGCACACTGTTCAGGTTAGAAACTCTGTCATATTGACGACACATTGTGATATGAGCATGCGCCGTGCTTGTGCATCATAGGGTGCGTTCCGTTTCACGCATATGCGCGCATTATATATATATATATATTATACGTAACATTCATTATAGATAAATGCGCGCATATGCGTGAGGGTGCCGTTACATGGAGCGTAACTTGCGTAAGCGTAACCTGCGCAACCTAGTAATTTTATAGAAGTTACTATAAAACTTACGCCTAGTTAGTTTACGCTTTCTACGCCAGTTGTCAATTACGCCGAATCCAATTTCTGGTGGAAAATATGCTAAATGCATGGTGTGACAGTGTGTGTGTATCCTTTTTTGACTCGCGATCGCCGTGCCAAAATTTCTGAAAAAATGGATCAAATTTGGGTAATTTAAGAAATGCATCTAAATTCTATAAAGGACTATATTCGCAGCTCACTTTTATCAATAAATGCGCATATTTATTTATGATATTCTATAATATATGTAACGTGAACTATATACTAAATGCACGCATTTATCATAAAAGTAAGCTGAGAATATGGACCAAAATGTTTAAATAATGCATTTAATTACTTGGATATAAATCAGTACATCGGTTGCATAGTATGACAAAAGAATTTCAATTTATGTCCGATAACTATGGTATATTCATTTGCATGTCTGGACTATTTTCAACAGCTTACTGCAGCTTATACATTTTCACTTATGTATTTCCTTTTTAAAATACAGCATAAATGTGGATATTGTGGGTGGCTCTTTAGCTTCACCACAAATTTTATTGATCATAAGTGCTTCAAGCAGTACGTTGAAGGAGAAGACCACATCAGCATCAATGAAAACCATATCGTAACAATAAGTATAATTTGTTGACAAGAACCGCTAATACAAGATTAGAATCCATGTTTAAGAGATTCCAGGTTTTTTGTGCTAGACACGCGTCGTCAACCAGTCAACCACTCCGTATACTTTATTTAGGTTATTTCACGCATACTCGTACATACATTACACACTTATATTACGCTTCAACACATTCTTACATCAAAGTATCTATTTCACATGACGCGTATTTAGCAATACGCTTAAATAATAACAACCAATCGATTTATTTCTGTTGTATTGTACAACAGAAGTCCTGATCTGTTATTGGTTAGGCTTGTTACGCTTTATGCGCATTTAACGCAAAGTACGCGCCATGTAAAATGGAATTTTCAGAATAGCGTACATTCTAGTAATTTACTAGAATACGCAGTGTGCCTATTCTAGCTACTCACTAGGTTACGCAGGTTACGCTTACGCAAGTTACGCTCCATGTAACGGCACCCTGAAACGGAACGCACCCATATATGTAATACTCATATATGGCCAGTCCCTGTAAATGGAAGTGAGAGAAAACGTCTCCGATGAAAGTGAGACAGTAAAGTTACTTTAGTTGTTGTGCGCAAGGTGTTGTGCGCAAGCGGTTAAATATGAAATAGACTTATACAACCGCTAATACAGATAATAAAATTATTAGGGTACTGTATCTTTTAATAATATAAAAATTGTCTTACTTTTGCACGTTTTTCAGCTTCTTCACATTCTTTCCACACAGCGACACGTGAATTAGGTTAGAACTTCACTGTCTCTTATAACTTTTCGTGCATGCGCGTTGCGAACAAAGTTCTCTACCAGACAGAGAAAAGGATATCGTCCGCACCGTAATATTTTCGCCTCTGTTTCAGAGCGACTGGCTATATATGAGTATTACATATATGATATATACAATGGCCGCATTTAGCAGACTCAACCGCTTAGTAGCAATCGAACATAATTGGTTCTAACTTTTAGAACCAACAAATAACATCGAGACTGGATTCGGGGAGACACTATTAGCGCTATGTAGCGCTGAAAATCTATAGTATACGTGACATGACCACAGATTAATAGGCAGATAGCCAAAGGCCCGGGTTAAGATGAGACCAGCATTTCTCACTGAGTCTGTCGGTAAGGGGCAAAGTGTGTCGATAATCGAAGTACGGAAATGCTGGTCTCGCCTTAACCCGGGCCTTTGACTATCTGTCTATTAATCTGTGACATGACTATAGATTTTCAGCGTTAAATAGTGCTAAATAGCGTCTCCCCGAATCCAGCCCGAGTGTCAGCGGAAAATCTAGTAACGTTGCCCAACTGTTGAGGGCCACTTTGACCAAAGTCCAGTTAATTTAATCGTCGATTAACTTACTCTTCGTCTCTTTCTAAGGCAGGTAGTTAGAAAAGGACGAAGAGTGAGTTAAACTACGGGTAAAGTTAAACGGCATTGGTAGAAGCGGGCCTGAGTCTGCTGAATGCAGCCAATTGTGTGTCCAACATCTGTGCGAGAGAGAAAGGTAGAGAGTCCCATTTGTCTGTAATGCGCATACACAGATATTAGCGTTGCTATAGGTACGTAAATTTACGTGCTCGAGCAAATCATATACCTCTATAACATTTTCTGGAATTGCAAATGTGGCAACAAATTATGTTTGCCGGAAGGTCGCAAATGGAAAACATACTTTGTTATTGCAATTCTGTTAGCACACTTCCGTCAATATACAACATTTTCACCGTTCTATTGTCAGATCTGCTCTAATGTTGTCAGTTTGACTATAGAATATGTTCGTCAGATTTGGTTCACATTGGAGACCAACTGAGGGCACAGTAGTAGGCTCTGGCTTTAGCATTATAGTTCCGCTGACATTTGTTTCTCATTTGGCAACATCCCACAATCAAAATGTTTGCTGGGTATATATATGTCTTCCCCAACGATACCATAGCAACGCCGATATCTGCTCATGCACATTACAGACAAATGGGATTCTCTACCTTTCTCTCTCACACAGATGTTAGACACAGGTTCGTTAGAAGTATAGGCAATGCCTCTTCCAGTAGTATATGTTCTAAGGTTCAGCCAAATCGGAGGTGAAGACCCTAAACTAAATAATTACCATTAAGGTAAATATTAAGTATGTTAATAAATTATTTGAAGTAAATATTAAATTAAATATTAAATATATGCAGTCATGAAGATTAGAGACCAAGAAATTCATCTTCGTGTTTGGAAAGTGAGACCAAAACTAGAAGGGGTCAATTCTATATCATTTCACTTGGTGAAAAGTACAAAAGTGAACAAATTTACTAGAATAGTTATACTTTTATTGGTTAACATCTAGTGAATTTGGTAATTACAGAATTGACCACTAGGTTTCAATATATAAACGGATATAAGATGCACATACCGCGCTCGATACACTCATAATTTGTCACCTACCCCGAGAAGACGATGGCGATTAAGTGATCAATATAATGTTAAAGGAAATTCGACATGTGGTTACTTCCCACGGAAAAAATATTCGTAAAATAATATCTTGATAGAAACCGACGCATGCGTAGTTCACTTTTCCTTTAACGCCAGAATTTCATGCGTTTCATTCCACTGTGTGCATTTGTACAGTTCACTTCTCCGTTGAAGACAGCAGCGTGCGATATATCATAAAAATATCTATAATAGTACTTGAAACCACAGTATTGACTGATAAATACCAGCAGTTTCTAGTAGATTTTTTATCTGCATTTGAATTAACTCAAAAGAATCTAGAATTACTGGTTTTCAATATCGAAATATGTTATTATTTTATGCTATCAAGTACATTAATCTAGACTTTGCTATTGAACTTGATACATTTAATCAATTCATGATGAAATAATAAACTATAACATTTAATTAAAATTTAATACGAATTTCAGCGAATAAGAATATTAGTTCTTGCCACATAAATTTTATATATACTAGCACCACAGACGCGCGCTATTTTATTTTTCAATATTAATAATGTTTTCGAATAATAATATTCATCTATTATTTATTATATAATAAATAACACAAATCCTATTCAAAAAAGGCGTTAAAGGTGTTATTTATTTCATCATGTTTCATCAATACAAATTTGACAGAATTGACAGCTGCCGTTTTCACGTTCCTAAGAAATAATAAATTAATATAACCGCACTGACAGCCACTATGACATTCTGACATTTGCCAACACAAAGTTCAAGTTACACGAAGTTTGAACCAATCGAGAGAACCAATCAGCGTCGCGGAAAAGAGGCCTCAATATTCGATAAAAAAGAACTTCACGAAGTTAACACGCCTTTTTTAGAATAGGATATATAATTTCGAACTGAATTCCAATGTAAACATTTGTTTAACGTAGTGGCCTTTTACAAGTTTATAAACAATAAATTTTATCACAAAAGTAGCAATGCATAAATCTTTTATTATTTTTATACATATCTGATTTATTATTTCTATTCATATGTGATGTATAATTTGCACCACTCTCTACTTGTTCTACACCCCGTCCGCATTTGTTTTGTTGTCCACATGTGATGAGACTTTGACATGACATCAGCTATGATAGGGTGCTTTCCAATTGCTTACACATCTTGACACAAAAGCATTTTATTGGCTATATATTATCTTGTTTTTATATATTATCTTGATTTTTAGATAA
The DNA here is from genome assembly GCF_003672135.1 of Ooceraea biroi. Lineage (NCBI taxonomy): Eukaryota > Metazoa > Arthropoda > Insecta > Hymenoptera > Formicidae > Ooceraea > Ooceraea biroi. Next base: position 10,988,797 of record NC_039506.1, read on the forward strand.
TATATTAGCCAATAAAATGCTTTTGTGTATGTTTGTGCTAAGATGTGTTAATAATTGGAAAGCACCCAGAAGACGGAGACTAGAATGGGGGTCAGTACATAGACTTATGTCTATAGGTCAGTAGAGTGCAGTGTTTAGGGATTAATAGTTGAAATATGACCAATATTAAAGGGAGACACTATACTGTGATGGTTTTAAAAAATCAAGTTTTTTTGCATTTCCTTCATGCTGGAGGTTTTTAAAAATATATATATACAGGGTGTTTAAAAAAAAGGTCGGATATTTTATCCACGTGTAGTACTCATGAAAAGAAGCAAAAAAGTCTTAGGCAACATAGGTCCGCAAATCAACGTACTGTTTCAGAGCTAGAGTTGATTTTTGTATCTTTGGATTTTTATTTTAATATTTATTGATGATTAGAGAACGTTATCGGAGCAGACGAAAACGTGACCGTTCCGCGCAGATCTCTTCTCTAGAGACCCCCCACTACGCCGCGATACGAGCACGTTAATGCTATTATACACGCCACCACTACGCCACGCTATCCCCACTTCGCTCGCCTATGCGCAGACGGATAACGTTCTCTCGCTGGACGGAGTATAGGAATGTCTTGTGCAGTCCAGTGTATACAAGAGTCATTTATCAGTTGTATCTAATCGTGTCATTGATTTCGATTCCACGCACTTTACGTCGTGAATGAACGGCCGCGCCATCGTGTTTTTCATGAAAAAATAAAATAAAATTTAAGTCATTGCTTTTTGTTTCCCTTTATTTCCTGTAAGTATCATTAATCTCGCTACAGTGCTGTATCAGTTTTCTACTGTTTTCGCTTAAAAGTATTTGCAAATAAAAGAAAATGCCGCTCTATACCAATGCAGAAATGGCAGATATGCATTTCATGTACGGCTGTGCCAATGGTAACGCTTATGAAGCACGGCGTCTGTATGCTGAAGCATTTCCGAATCGTGCACTTCCATCTGATAAGTTATTTTCCAAATTGCATTTACGTCGTAAATGGTTCATTTAGTGTAAGTAAACATGATGCCGGACGGCCCAGGTCAGTGTCTACTCCTGAAGCAGAACTTGAAGTTTTAAGAAGAGTAGAAGAAAATCCGAATATCAGCACCAGAATAATAGCTACGGAACTAAATATGAATGCTTCCTTAGTCTGGAGGATTTTACGTGAACAGCAGCTGTATCCATATTCAGCGGGTGCAAGCTCTTATAGCCCCCGGTTATGATTCCAGACTAGCGTTCTGCAGATTCGTACTAAGAAAAGTTGAAGAAAATCCAGACTTTGCTGCTAATATTTTATTTACAGATGAAGCTATTTTTACAAACAACGGGATCATTCATTTCCACAACAAACATGTTTGGGCTGATGAAAACCCTCATGCCGTTGTTGAGTCCAAACATCAGCATCGATTTTCTTTGAACGTTTGGGTGGGTATTTTGAGGGACCGTTTAATTGGACCAGTGTTTTTTCCAAATCGTTTAACTGGTGCAGTTTATCTTGACTTCTTAAATAACACTCTACCTCCACTATTGGAAGATGTCCCCCTAAATGATAGAGTTAACCTTTGGTATATGCACGATGGGGCTCCTCCGCATTTCGCAGTTATCGTTAAAAATTTCCTAAATGAAACTTACAATAATAACTGGATAGGACGAGGGGGTCCAGTGCCATGGCCATCCAGATCCCCTGATTTTAACCCATTGGACCATTGCATTTGAGGATATTTAAAATCGCTAGTGTATTCAAGACCCATTAATAACGTTGACGACTTGCGGCACTGAATAGAAGATGTCTGCCATACTATTCGCCAAATTCCAGGGATATTCGAAAGAATAAGAGCTTCCTTTCTGCGACGATGTGAAGCTTGTGTACAAATGGAAGGTGGACATGTAGAACATCTTCTTTAAGTATTTTTCGTTGAAACATCTTGTATTATTTAGCTATTAGCGCGTTTACTGTTTGTTTTTTAATAATAATGCCATTTGACAAACAAAAAACAAAAAATAAAAAAATAAAAATTAAAACAAAAATAAAACAAAAATAAAAATCCAAAAAGATACAAAATCAACTCTAGCTCTGAAACAGTTGATTTGCGGACCTATGTTGCCTAAGACTTTTTTCCTTCTTTTCAAGAGTACTACACGTGGATAAAATATCCGACCTTTTTTTTAAACACCCTGTATAAAAGAGTATATGAAATTCACAATATTAAAGAAGTTATAGGGTGCTTTCCAATTGCTTACACATCTTAACACAAAAGCATTTTATTGGCTATATATTATCGTGTAAAATGTTTTAGATAATATATAGCCAATAAAATGCTTTTGTGTTAAGATGTGTAAACAATTGGAAAGCACCCATAGTAGAGTAACGTGACGTTGATCGCACCCAGTTGCATGCTATCAAAAAATACTTGGCTCCTGAAGTTACCTATTTAATTCTAACCGATGATTTGCAGCTGACTCTTTGATCTTGCCCTTATTATATTTATTTGAAAAATACTCAAGATTCAATGTAAAAAACCGAAGCAAGGGATTTGGAGGTAAAGAAAAACTTGGCGAAAAGTATTATAATTGATAAACTAACAATTAGGGCCAATTGTTCTAACTTCCTGGTAAGCTACCCAACAGTTAAATCACATATCTATCTCTGCTTTTGATTATCATGATGAAATGAACGAGGATACATTTCTGGAATGGTGGAAAAATATTTTACCATTGCTAGACGACAATGCAGTTATTGTCATGGACAATGCTCCGTATCATTCTATGAAAACTGAAAAACTGCCGAATGCTTCCTGGAGAAAAGCCGAAATAATACAATGGCTAGAAAATAAAGGAAAAGAAACATCCGATAATTTAGTAAAGGCCGAACTTTTGCACATTGCTAACCAACACAAAGATAGATATGATAAATATGTCGTTGACGAATTAGCACAACATGATAATAAAACGGTTCTCCGATTACCTCCGTATCATTGTGAACTTAATCCAATTGAAATGGTGTGGTCAATGGTTAAGGGATACGTGAAAAGCAATAATAGTACTTTTAAGCTTAAAGATGTAAAACTATTACTTGAACAAGGCATTGAATGGGTGACAGCTGATCATTGGAGAAATTTTATTAGGCACGTAAAAAATGAAGAGAAAAAGATGTGGGAAGTCGATCACATAGCAGACAGTATGATTGACGCGACACTCCGTTAATAATTAATGTCACAGGCGAAACAATTTCTGAAACTTCTAGCACTTCATCGTAAGTATATGTTAATAAATATATATATTTGATATCAATGTTACTCAACTGCGTACTTTAATTTTTTTACGTTTTGTAAATTTTCTTTTACAGCACATCAAAGATCTAAAATCTTTCATAATATTATGGAACCCAAATAAAAATATGTTATTACAGATTTAATTATTTTATACATCATAAGCATTAAACTGTGTACTTTCAATATACAAATATACAATTTCACTTTTATATCACTTTCAAATGTCACGATTATTACACCGCTCCGTTTTCTAAGCTGAGACAATAGCTCTGGGCTCGAACGTGCCGTATTACGTAGACTAACAATAAGTAGCGCGGTACTACACGCCACGCTATCTCTCGCTGGACGCAGCGTACAGTGACTGACAAAATATGTAAAATCTATAGAAAATTAAACATTCTACATATAACTAAATAATTATAATGTGTTTTGGAATAACTTTCTAAACTTCTTGAAGATACGGACAATCAGGATTTAAATTAAAAGATTTTATTGGAAGAAATAAAGGAAATGATAATATGAAGCAGATACTTTTATACAAATAAATATTTTAATACATATAAATATTTCAGTACAAATAAGTATTTAATACACATAAATATTTCAATACAAAGTACAATAATACGAAATATTCTTCCGGTCGATTATTAACATTATGTCTATAGTGATTACTAAGCATCCACGAATTGTTGTCGTTTAAGGTAATGACTATTTATTTTATAGTATTTAATATTATTATAGGAATACTAGTAATATATCAGCAGCTTTAAGAGCTCCGCATCTTCTATTGCTTATGGATCGTAAAGCAAAATTCCAAAGAACACTTGCCAATGATTTATTTTTATTATTCTTTACTATTCGCAAGATCTGATAACTCACTTTTCGCTGATTTATTCCAATATTTAGTAACGTACCAAGTGAGCAATATCAACTTTTTACCAATAAATTGTATATCCATATTTCCTTCTCACGTAGTAAGAATAATAGAATTTAATTATTAATATCGACTTCATTGTTCGAGGAAGGACAATTTGTATAATCTGCTTTTATGTTTTGTTTTCTACTTGCTATTGAAGTTGCCACATATTTAAGTGTCATATTTAGTGTTTCAGTAATGGGACGAGAAAATCCAAACCGACACCTACGAATGATTTTACGTCCTACTTTTTTCGAACGAAAACAATAATCATTATGTTTGTGTCATTAATGCGTATCAACGCGTCTGTACAATGGCGAAATATTTTTATCTAGCCGTTTGCAGCTTACGTATTGTGAAATAATTTTTACAGCTCGTCGATGGAACCATGCAGGTTGCGGAAGGAAGCTCGACCTTGCCCGCGACCTCAAGCGGGCCGACGACGATGAATATAAGTTAATATAATAATATAATGCTGAATATAAGTCCCACGACCTGCATCAAATACTACATCAATCATGGCCACGCGATAAACGAATTGAAGATTCACCCGAGACTCCAACATTTGTTGTCTGCGTCAAAGGATCATGTGCTTAGACTTTGGAACATTAAGATGGACGTGTGCATCGCGAGTTTCGGTGGTAGGACACCGGGATGAAGTTCTGAAGAACGCTGATTTATACGCTTCTCCGAAATTCTGGCAACGCATGATAGCTCAGGGCAATCAGATTGCTCGCATATATTTACATTTGGACTTGGATGCGGACGAGTCTGCACAAGCGCACTGCTCTCTTCAACTAATGATATAATAATGAAATAATATCTCTTATATATAAACTATATATACATATTTTATGATATGATATAACTAAGGTACATTTGTACTTACAGATATTATTCTTTGTATTTACAAATATACAGTTTCGATATTATTTTTTGAAAAACGTAAAACGAGAAAAAAACAAAGATCTATGTGTAAATATTAGCAAAATTAGCGTTCAATTCTCAGTTTTTCTTTTCTTCAAAGATGGTCGGTCAAAGACCTGTTTCATTCCTGCCGCTTGATTATTGTGGAACTTCAGATTTTGAGCCGTCTCTGATATCCAAGGTGAATCAAACTGCGTGGTGTCTTGATCCACCAAGTGAGTATATTTCGTTCTGCCACTGCGCCCGAAGTTCTTCACCTGCATGACCTTCGGCAGGATTGTCTTGTCGAAATGATCTTCCAAAGTTGCACCGGAAAAGTCGCGTTTAAATATGGAATCATCTTTGTCCAGGTAGAATGCACCGCGATGATAGTACTTCTGCAGGAACTTGTATTTGCCTTTGGCCGCTTTGTTTGTGATCATCTTCGGATTCAATCGCGCCTCCTGCCTTCGCTCCTCCTCGGTCATATTACGGATACGATCGATCTCCAGACCTTCCTTTTCGAGCTGCTCCCTTTCTTCGCGATCACGCTTGATCCTCTTCAGCTCGCGCAGCTTCCAGGCCTCGTATTCTACCTCATCGTTCTCGTCATCCGTACAAACGTCGTTCAGCTTGCTCTCTGGCTCGATATTACTCTTGGAACCCATCTCTTTCCTCACTGATTCTTCCACCATTCTCAGAGTCTCCCTCTTTCGTTCCTCGCCTAGTTTTTTAGCTTCAACCTCGGCTTGCTTTTGCCGTATGGCTTCCTTCTCTTTCTCCATGACCGTGATTCTGTCTTTCTTGCGAACGAACACGGGCTTCAAACGCGGCCCGATTTCTTCTTCGGAGTCGGTGTATTCTTCGTAATCCGAACTCTCGTTTGAACTCTCGCCTGATTTTTCTTCTTCCTCCTGTATCAACTCTTCCTCCGTTTCCTTCTTAGATAGTACTCGTTGCTTTAGTGCCTCTCGTCGCTTTTCTATCTCAGAATCCGACAGTTCCTCGTCCTCGGACGAGTCAGAACTCTCCAATTTGATCCTCTCTCGTGTTCTTTCCAGCTCGATCTCGATCAGCTCGGGCTCATGGACGTGCCTGTGTCTTTCCACACGTACTTCGGCGGGTGCCTCTTTCTGCTGTCGCGTTAATCTTCGCAGACGTGGATCATCCTCGTCTCTGGTCTTCGTGTACGAGTGTGTGGTGACATCAGCAATGGCCTCATCATCGTAACCCTTGTGTACGCGCTTCTCAAGAAAGTCCTCTTCCTCTGACTCTTCGTCTGAACTCACTGCTGCGTAATCTGGCCTCTTACCAGAAACATAACGATGCACCTTCACTTTTTTCATCGACAATTCTCCTGTAAATGAAAAATAAATCTTTAAAAAATTATTAAAATTTTGTTTTTACAAGGTTATATAAATAGTTATTTTTATTTATTCAAACAATGCGCTAAAATCTTGAATAATAAGGATTCTAACATTTTTATTCTTCATGTTTTGCGAAATATCTACTTTGCTTTAGCGAAAGAATGGAATCTAACCTTTATCATTTTTCACGGGTACAGCACCCGCTGTGCTTTGGATACCCATGGGTGCGGGTGCTAAGGAATTGTTGGTCACAAAATAGTCCATCATCATCCTGACTTCAGTAAACGTATCACTGTACTGCAAAAAAATCACAATTCAGCAGACTCAACTTTATTCACTACCAAACAGCACACACAGAACTGTACGGAAAACAGAACTTGTGTTCGCAAACGCGCAAATTTTGCGAGCTTGTCAACGCCGTCAGCGGGAACGCGTGTTTTCGCACATGCGCAGTAAACACAGCATCATAAAGCATGAAGTGTGAAAATTAGTGAAGAGGTATGTCGATAGTCGCCTGCACAATATTCTAAAAATATTTAAATTTATGAAACATAAAATTTTGCGTATTTGATAAAAATAGCAAAAACGTTGAAAAAGGACAGAGAGGTAAAGTAACTTGTCAACTAAAATGCTAAGCTCGCCAAGACTAGGGGGCTGAAACGGAGCGCCATATCTGTCGTACTTAGATCATTACTCCAAAACTGCGGGACATTTAAAATTTCTAAAACTGACCTCGAAACTTTAATTGTCAAATTTGTCAAAATAGCTTGAACAGGTTTAATTTTTCATTTAATGCCTCTTGTTAATGCAGCTACCGGGATCGAGAATCAGCAATCTCAAGAAAGTCGAAAATTCTCGACTACAATAATTAGCACTCGACATGAGCGTGGCACGACTGGTATGTGCGTGGTGCCACGTAATGTGAACGAACGTGAGCCAGTACGATTTTGAGGTTATGTTGCGTCGCGAATAATAAAGTGTTTTTTGTTAAGATCGCGTCAGGATGGACGATTTTGGAATTACGTTGTCGCCTATCCAGAAAAAGAGCCTAGGAACCGAGTGCTCGGTCGTTTCGGAGCTGGCAAAGCATGTTCGAGTAAACAGTGTGAGTGGCATCAGCACTTGTCTCCTCCAGCTCAAGAACGATTCGAAACGCTGCAAGGAATTTGCGAAACAAGACAATGGGCTAGATATTCTTGTTCAGCTTTTGTGCCACAAGAACCATGCGATACTGAACATGAGTCTGAGCATTCTCGCAAACGCCTGCATGGCCCACGACGCCAGAGAAAAGGTGCGTCCTTTGCATTCTCATTCTTAGCACGCAGCCATTAGTGAAGCTGACGTTGCTGATCAGGGGTGTAGTTAGAGCTCGTCCCAATGGGACACGTAAATGTCTATTTAAAAAGACGAATAATTACTTTTTCGACTTTTGTGGAAAATATATTATAGAAAATATTATGTAATACATATATATAACATATACTTAATAGACACTTTAATATATATATTTTTTAAATATTTTTATATACACATAATTAATCTATATTTTTATTAATAATTTAGGTGAAATAAATATATACACAAAATGTCAGTAAAAGATTATTTTAAGGAAATAATTTTTTTATGTTATTTGTTTAATAATATTTTTATTGTGTACATATATACAATAAAAATATACATTATAAAAATATTGTTTTGTATACACACACATAAAAGAAGATTACTTTAATGAAACAATATTTTTATAATATATATTTTTATTATAAGTACAATAAAAAATATATATATTACAAATTATAGATATTTTGATTATATATATATATTCAATATTAATCATTTGATTTCTGTAACAAGATCAAGTGGCACATTTGTGTCCGTACATCCAGTGTATTCTGTGACATTTGTGTAATAATTGGACTAGTTGATAAATATATTTTTGTTTTTTTATTTTTTTCTATTTATGTAGAAAAAAATGCAAAATTTCAGGTAAAAAGCAGCAAGATAGGATCCAATATAATATCCATAATAAAGAATCTCAAACTGGACAGTAAATTGCACTGCCGTGCCTGTAGACTTGTCAGTAATTTATCGGAATGTAGTTGGCATGCCAATAAATTGTACGATGCCGGAGTGGTGGAGACACTCACGGCGCTTTTGAAATCAAAAACCGATATGCAAACTTATTTGATGGCTGTTAGAGCTATAAGGTACAGAGCGACGTGGTCTTTCATTCCACTCTACATCTATTTTATTGTAAATTTATATTTCTGAAATAGATGAAATGCTCCAAATAGACGTTAAATAAATTAATTAATTTCATGTAAGCTTATATATATGTTATTATATTTCCATAATAATATTTCAGGAATATCTGGAGCTATCATGAGGACAGCAGGGAGAAGATGCTGACAGAGTATGAGATTGTCAAACTCGTCGCTCAGATATTTGTCATGGCGATGAAGACGTTTGAGGTGGACGCCAAATATGTCGAACTCGTGGACGCGTGTCTAAAAGCGATGCATGTATTTCTTCAATCAGCGATGATCGGCAAGGATGTTGATCCCCGCTGCGGTCTACAGATACAGGTCGACGAGCACAAGCAGGGCTACAAGTGTCTCGTACAGTGCTGTACGAGCACCGATTTCAGGTTCAACAATAAAATGGCCCTCAAGTGTCTCTACAGTGTCTGCAAGATAGCGGAATGCCGATTGTTGTTAGGCACTTGCGGCACAGTAGAGCAGCTCATAGCTCTGATCGATTCGGCGAGTAGCGTCTCCAGTGGTCTGTCCGAGGAGATATTATTTAGTCTATGTTTGTTCAGTCGGGAAGCGGTGAATCGGGCGAGGATCAGGAACGACAACGGGCTGCAATTGTTCATTAAGCTGTTGAAGATGCCCGAGCACGAGCGTTATCATTCCGTGCTCCTGCATGCGCTCGTGCACTTCTATTACGACGACATCGCCTTCGAAATCCTAGCGAAACTCGATCTAGTGGAGATTCTAGGAGCAAAACTGACGAGCATGGCTGCTATGGCCGTGAACGACAGCAAAGGCAGTATGTCCAAAAAGCGTCTTGGCGATCGTTTGTCCAATGAGAAAACCTTAAAGTATTTGAAACAAAATTTTCCGGGCAGGTGAGGAAGCAGTCAAGTATAATTAGTATTGTAAATATATATATATATATATATATTTGTTTATATAAAATTAAAAATGTTATAAAATAGTTATCCAACTTATTATATTAGATTGGTGCATAAGTTCTTGCCGATTTTGCAATTTTTCTTTATTAAAATAAAACTATCGATATAGCATAAATCAAAGTATAATATCGATTAATTCACTGTTTGAAACTTACAGATATAGCATGGACTTCCATCGAGACGACTGGAGTCCGCGAAGCGGTACAAGCGGTTATTCCTCGTCGCCTCCTAGCACGCCACCCTTACCGCATTATGATTTAAACACCGAGGCTGATGACGTTACAGACGATAACGTTTACAGTCCAGTCTGTAGCGATACGGAATACGGTGACAATGATGACGGTAAATCATCTTTACCAGTTCTATCAGCAATCAGCTTTTTGTTTAAAAAAATTATATATTATTTGTCATAAAAGTTAGCTTCAAATGTAACTCCTTAGTTCTTAGATTAACGTTTCTGTATATTTTCTTTCTTATTGTAGAATTGTTAGCGGAAGAAGCCCTTTCGCTGAAGAGCTACAAATCACTGACGATCGAAACGGATAATTCGAGCGATTCCGACACTTCTAACAAGACCAGTGCTCGCTACTACATGTCAATCGCGACACTGACGTTGTTAAATAAATTGAGTCTCCTTCCTAAACCGATTGAGAGATTGGCCGATCCCACGATGATCAAACCGTTGCTGACTTACATAAAATACACGAAAAATGCTAAAGCTTCCGAGATACTGATCAGGATCGTGAGGTAAGAGTCTTCAAATTTTACCTCGCGTTCACAATTTTTTCTTTTTGATTGAATTTGAATAAACCATTTCACATATATTTGTTCAATATATTTATAACGAATTCTTTTTTTTCTAGACACGCAACGTACTTTATTCCACTGTTGAAGCAAGGTTTCGCGTTCGAAGTGCAGAATCTGTCGGAGCCGGAGCAATACATGCAACCGTTGCGTGAAACGGCGGAGACCGGCGGCTCAGTCGGCCAGTTGTCGTCGATATTGCTGCGCGACGAAGAGAAGTACAAGCTGATCATTGCAGTGTCAATACCGCTTCTCATCACGTCGCCTTCCAAGCTCAAGGGTCTGCTGAAGAATAACGGTGGGCTGAAGCTGATATTTCGTATGCTGACGGAACCGTCGCACGAGCTGCACGAACGGGCGAGCTGGTCGATCTGCCAATTGGCAAGGACGTTGCAGATTCAACCTGAACTGATGGTCGACCGGTCGACCACCGTAACGGCGACGACGAACGACGACAGATCGTGTGACTTCAAGCCAACGGTGTCATCGACGGTGATGTTCGAGTTGGACGACGGAATGACCGTGGAGGCGTGCAGGCGGACGTTGTGCCAGCGCTCGGACGCCTTCTCCGCCATGCTGGAGGGTAACTTCAACGAGTCGGGTAAGAAGCGAGTGCGGCTGAGAAACACGTCGCGCGACGGCCTGAACACGCTCATATTGGCGATGAGCGGCGTCGCGTACGAGCACAGAAGCATCGAGTCTCTCTTGGACGCCGTGTTGCTGGCCGATAAATTCCTCATGCCGGATTTATCGGACACGCTCACCGAGAGCTCCGTGGCCAAGCTGAGCCACGAAAATTTTAGCCGCGCCTGGTGCTGGGCCAGAAGCAATTCCTGCGACGAACTTAGGTCGTACTGCATCAAGAGCTTCCTCACCGCGAAGATGTCGTGGAACGAGACGGTGAGCGCGTTCCGCGACTTCCACGCCAGCGGCATCTTCGACGAATTCCTGCGCGAGATCAGGGAGATCGTCGTGGACGCGCTATGCCAACACTAGAGGCATCGGACACAGATTCAAGTAGAGATCTGTGAGAAATTGTGCAATTACACTAGAATTATGCAATTACTGCGTCTGGAGACGTAAACTGTAAATTTGGACAAACTCGTCACTTGTTATTGTTAAATTTTGATCTCTTATTTATGTTGAAATTTGGCTTGCAAGACTTCGCGAGCTCTTGATGCATTCTTCAATTGCGAAGCCACACGATGATCAAGTACATCCTTGTAACATTCTGTCTATATTATCGATTCTGTATATATTCCGAGATATCGAAATTTATATTCACCGGATTAAATCGAAACTCGAAGTATTTGTATATACACATACGACAATACAAAAAATATTTAAAATCTTTAATCTTCTTTTATTATTTTATATTATTATAAAAATATTTAAAATCTCTATAGTGTCTTTTTTTATTATTTTATATTATAAAATATTTTATAATTAAGTGGCGTTAATTTTGCTTCCCGAGCATTCAACATTCATGCTTCCCTCTCTGTCAGTTTCAATTTGACGGGTTGTGACGGCATCGAAGTCAAATGCAAGATCATCTTTATGCTGTCCCGGTTCTCGCAGTCGATCTTGAAGGTTTTTATCAGCTGCAACATGAATGAGATACAGTCATAAGTGGGTCACAGTCGTAAGTTGGAACTGCGTAGGAATTAATCGGCGATTTACTTGCGCCAGTGCCAGGGACAGCTGCGTTTCCGCGAGCTTGCGGCCGATGCAACTCCTGGCGCCCAACGCGAACGGTAGAGTGGCGAAGGAATTTTTTACGCCCTGATAACCCCCCTTCATTCTGCTCCACCTTTCCGGCTGGAACTCGTTCGGCTGGGGAAAATCATTCTCGCTGCGGCCGCTTGAGTAAATCGACAGAATGACCAGCTCCTGGAATGGAATAAACGAGGTCACCTTCTTCAAATTAAATGCTTGAAGTTTATCCTATAATAATTGACGAATAAAAAGTTCTTTGATCGCAACAATCGGTTACTACGGTTATTACCCCTTTCGGTACAAAATAATCGCCGATCGTGCTATCTGCCGGCAGGTATCTCGTGAGGAATGGCGCGACGGGATGCAGTCTTAATGTTTCTCTCCATACACCCCTCAGCAATTGGTATTGCAGGAGCTCTTCCAACGACAGCTTTTTCATGTCGTGAAACAGTTGGTCCTGCAGCTCGGGACGGCTACTGAGCAGCAGCAATGCCCATTGCAGGGTGACGGCTGTCTAAACGACAAATCGCAAAAGGAAGATTAAATATCTCAAATTCTGTTTTCGAAGGAATTGAAGATTTTAAAGATTACAGAATTGATATCCTTCCTATCTTTTTTTTTGTTAAATTTAGATAAATTACAAGATACTTCATATTGAGATAAAATTTCAAGTGTACCGTGTCGCCGGCAGCTATGATGAAATCGGTGACAATTCTGGTAGCATCTTCGTCGCGAATACCGTTCTCCATCATCGTTGCAAGGAGGCCATCACCGTTCAGTCGGATCATATCCGGCACCAGTTTATGCAGCTTGGCTAAAATCGCATCGGCAGCCTGGACGAATTTGGTCCACACTGGCAATTTGAGTTTCATTGCCAGTTTAGCTGGTAACATCGACAACGTGGAGGAATACACGAAGATGTCGTGCAGTATTAGTGCCAGATACTCCGCCTCGAGTCGCATTTGTTGCTCGCAATTCCGCCATTTCGAGCCCATCAGAGTCGCCAGCATCGCTGCAACGAATATATTATTAACTAGCATCCCCCGTCCCGGCTTCGCCCGCGATATTTATGTGTAGAATTAAATAAAAACACATTTTACACCTTCTCACCCGTTATGGGTGGAATTTCGGAAAACCCTCCCTTAGTGAGCACCTACGTGATAGTAGGAATATACCCTTAAAATTTCAAGTCGATAGGTGCAGTGGTTCGGGCTGCACGTTGATGAGTCAGTGAGTGAGTGAGTGGTATTTGGCTTATATATATATATATATATATATATATAGATTAATTAATATCGTTAACAGCGACGGATCGTTTGAAGCAATCTCCCTTTGATTTACTTTCGATGGACCATAGATAGAGCCGATGTTCCAGATTCGGTATTGTAACGTGACGTCGACTGTAACTCTTCCATTTGTTGGTCAAGTTCTCGGCGGCTTCCTGGCAAGGCGCGGACATCAGCTTCGTCGAATTAGGCAGCAGCAGCGTCTTGTTGAGGATCTTACGGAAGTGCAGCCACTCGTCTCCGTCCCTGTTGTTGGAAAAACGTGTGACGTTATCTCGTTATTTTCGCATTAGTTTAGAGTCGGCAACCAGTGAATTACTTTAACGGAACGCACATGAAGAGCAGTCCACGGCGTTGCGACCGAATCTCATTGTACAACATCCAGGACTCGGGCAGAAAGTGCTGCGGCGTGGGACCCTCCAGTCTCAGGAAGATGCTGCGGAACTCGTCGGGCGAGTTAACGAAGATTCCCCGCACCGGTCCGATCTGTTCCCTGTAGACGGGGCCTAATTCCCGGTGCCGTTTGTCAACGTACTCGTGCAGCTTCTGCGCGCCCCCGGCCATTATCAGAGACAACATCGTGCCGAAGAATGGAATTCCTCGCGGCTCGGGCGGCTCCTTCCTCACCAAGGTACTGAAACCCCTCGTGAGCAGCCGAGACACCGTGCGGCTCCTTATCGCGGTTTGATCAACTGGATTCTTTGGCGGAGAAGCCACATCGTTATTAATCAGAAAGAATCCCAAGCATCCCGGTGTTCTGCACTCGAGGAATGGAACGTTGAAGCCGCCACAGAAATTCGCCAATCTTGAGATCCTCCGCGAGACTCTTTGTACCACATGCATCTCTTTTGTAGCGGTCGATGCACCAGCTCGAAGAAACACGATGGCTGCGTAGCCGGTGCTCGGCTGTTGACGAAAAATTGTATCATGATCCTATCGGGATTTGATTCAGCACTTCCTCCTTCGCGTCGGCGAAATCATTAAGGGGCAAAGGTAACACGAGCGCAACATTTTGCAGAAGACGAGGAAAAGGCTTCGATGGAACGTGATAGCTTAACGTTTTTTTTTGTTTTTTTTTTAAATATAGTATATAATATTACTCTCTATCGTTACATCAAATATGTAGCGTGCTATCAGCTTTCAGTTTGCGAATAGCAGAATATCAAGCCCAATTCCTCGCCTCGAATGCTAAATTTTCTATATAACAATATCGGATGTTCCGTGTTGGTATTTTCTCCTCTTTTACACGTTACGTTAATTAAACGCGATGTCGATGCGTTCCTTCGCACGCTGAAAAGCGCGACATCATCAGAAGATAAAAGCAATTAAGAAAACAGGATGATATTTATACGCACAAGCGAAACGCGGTATCGCGCGCGCGTGCATTGTAACAAATTTTGTCCTGTTGACAACAGGAGCATTTTTCATCAAGAACGCTAAGACATCTCGTTGATGTAGAATGATGCTGTAGTTTTTTTTATCTGATCCTTAATACGTGCAAATAAATTGCTAATTAATTAAAAAATTTTTTAATCAATTAATTATTTATACGTGAGGAGTTTCTTCGTTTGCTTTTAATTACAATCGGAGATTCGAATCTTCTCGTATGCAATATTTTTATAGGTATTTTTTATAATTATAATTTCTTATAATTTAAATATAATTTTAATTAATTAAAGCTAAATTAATTATAATTTCATAACTTCCTACTTAATTAAATCCAGCAGGAAACGAAGATTCAAAATCATGAAAATTACATTTGATAAAATCTCGCTGAATAATGTATTTACGTTATTTACCATTATTTGTCTCCTAGCTTCAGCTTGTTCTTCCCACACTCCGCAACGTTATATGTTGCCATCGAAATCAATTAGGAATGTTTTCTCTTCATCGTAGCGACATCATGTCCTTAACTTGCTGTTTCCGTGATTTTATTTTATTTTTAAACACTTACTCGGGACTATCCGGCGTCTCAGGATTCAAACGACGCGTGTTCGGAACTGACCAAGTCCGTTACCGTTCTCGGTTGACAAACGGCCGAACGTCAAACTCGTCCAGATCCGCGCGCATCCCGATTCTTACTGCCGTGCGTATTCGGCTTCCTGGTGGTGCTGGTGGCCAACCGGAAGCGGCGCCGATCGGAAACGCAGCCGAACCAATCGCGATGACCTTTCGCCTCCTGCGCGAGCGGGTTCACAGGCTTGCAACAGGATATCGAATACCGTTATCTAGCGCTGCGCCGCCGTTTATCCCCCTCGCCACGATTAAAGGTGTTCAAAAGAATCCCTCTCACGAGTTTCACGAGTGCGAGATTGTTTTATTACCTGGCAAAGGCGCTAAGATTAATTTCTCGCGTTTGTCAATTTTGTTTTTTTTTTTTGTTAGGAAAAGTACCTTAACGCGATCCTTCCAATTGAAAATTCAAATCTAGTTTTTATATTTGAAAACGTGAATCGTCGGGGATCTCGAAATTTCAGATTACAATTCCACGTGTGCCATGGATTGATAAGATTCTCATTAGAATTGATAAAAAATATCTCCTCGTCTTCGAGAGATTTTGAACCGCCCGATAAGTGTCTATAAATAATGCGGACAAGCATCTGAATATCAAAATAACCGAAACCGATCGGTTTCAGAGACGAACGGATATACGGATTACATTCCGAGATATGCTAAGATCATCCTAAAATGAATTGTAAATTATCTGAGGTTTATATCACGCCTTTGTTCCACGTCTCTTTCGAAATTTTGTATGCTAGCTGTTCACACACGGTAATAAATCTTCTTTCCGATTAGAGTTTTAGATTTCCTCTTGGTTTTCCAAAACGCACAAAGCTGTGACTGACAAAAAAAGTAAAAAAAAGAAGACGAAGAGTATTGAAGAAAGTGTAAAAAATATATTATATTTTATATTAATTATCGTTTATATTAGATATGCCGAAACGTTCTGTCGTACATTTATCTTAAGCAATTAGAAAAGTTTGGTAAAACAGATTACGACTCGTTCGTTTTACTTGGGAAAAAGTTGTAAATAATATGGAAATTGTATTGAAATTATATTACATTGTAAATTAAATATTAATACATATATATATTATAAAAAGTTACCGGAGAGTGGAAATGAAGAGAAGATAGAAAGAGCGGAGGGAAGAAGGAAGGAGGTGAGGAGAGAAGAAGAAAGGAGGATCGGAGAGGAAGAGAAGAGGAATTGGAGAGGAAAGAGAGAGGACGAAGGGAAGGGGAAGATGAGAACACGTATCGAGAAGAGAGAAGAGGAAGAAAGGGAAGAAGAAGAAAAGAGAGGGGAGAGAAGGAGAGAAGGAAGTGGAGTGGAGAGCGAGGGGGAAAGAGAAGAGAGAGAGAAGACGAGTGAAGAGGAAGAAACGGATGAGGGAGAAGAGGATTGGTGGAAAGAGATGGAAAAGGATGAGGAGGAAAGAAGAGAGAGGGAGGAGATAGGGAAGAGGTTAGAGGAGAGAGAAAGGAGAAGGAGAGAAAAAAGGGAGCGGGGGGAGAGTGAGAGGAGAAAAAGGGATGAAACCTTTGACTAATACCTATGGACTGCTAATGGGCAGCCATTATGCGATCCAAGATCTCAGCGCCACCAGGTACCAACGGCCAAACCAAGAACTAATAATCATATATTTCGTGAACATTGTTTTAAGAATATAATATTCACATTCTCTTATACTACAATATAAAACAAAATATTCATGGTCATTGTATTAATATGATTTTTTAAATGCTTTTTGAACAGTAAAATTGTTGCACTTTTCATGTTAAATTGCAAAATAACTTCAAATTCTTTTCTTACTTACAATAAAGCATTAGGTACATGAGAATGTAGTACAATAAAGTATTCTTGAAAGGAAAAAATTAAGAAAATAAAAACGTAATTTTAAGAGACTAGAAATCAGTTTTATTATACACTAGCATCCCCCGTCACGCGGGCTTCGCCCGCGATATTACGTGTAGAATTAAATAAAAACACATTTTACCCCTTCTCACCCGTTAGGGATGGAATTTCGGAAAACCCACCCTTAGTGAGCACCTACGTACTAGTAGGAATATACCCTTAAAATTTCAAGTCGATAGATGCAGTGGTTCGGGCTGCAGGTTGATGAGTCAGTGAGTGGTAGTTGGCTTATATATATATAGATTACACTTACTGCCCTTTGAACAAAATTAGTTTGGTAAAATCTTTACGGACATATTTTACATGTAAGTTACGTGTCAATTCTTTGCCAAACCAATATAACTTTATTTTTAAATAAAACTCTATTATTGTTTTTATCATTTTATGTTTGTGATTTTCTAATAAATCATTATCTAATACGTGCGCGTTAAAATTGGTAAAAAGATTTTGGACATTTATATTTCTTATTACGTGCAAAGTCATTCTTTGAAATGCGTGTTTTATTTTCTATTCTATAAATATTAAATATTTTTTCTGTAGTGCTCGTTATTGTATGAGGTATGACCTCAATGATTAATCGACGTCCGTTCGTAAGTAAGGAGAAACCTTTCAGATTCATGGATCTGTGCATCATCAACCATCGGAATTGCGGACCGATAATCGCAGAGAATTTAAGGAACCAAGTGTGAATTCTTTATTTCGAGACGATTTTTGTATTCCTGTTTTGGCTTTGTATCGTGTGATTGTACATGATTTGATACAACAATAACGAACCATTTTGTTTTCACTTAGAATTTGTCACTTATAACACCTCACATGCGTCATGAAACCACAGAACAAATGCTTCAGTCAAAGGTATATGTACGACTATTAGTTCATGGCTTGGCCGTTGGGACGTGGGTGCGCTGAGATCTTGGATCGCGTCTTTTACATTACCTAAGTGGCAACGTTAGCAGTCCATAGGTATATAGTCAAAGGAGGAAACAGAGAGAAGGAGAGAAAGGAAAAGTAAGGTAATATGGAGGGGGATAGAGGGAGAGAGTAAGAGAGAGAGGAGGATAATAATGGAAAGAATGGTGGAGAAGTTGTTAGGGGGAGGTGCGGAGTTAGGAGAGGTGGAAGAAAGAAAGGGGGAAGGAGGGAGGTGGGTACTGATAGTAGAGATGATGAAGAGGGGGGATAGAAGAAAGTTATTGGAGAAAAAAGGTGAAGCGTGGAGGAGATGGAGAATTGGATTAGATGAGGACTTAACGATGGAGGAGAGAAGGGTTAGGTGGAGGTTAATGGAGAGAGCGAAGATGGAGAGAGATAGGGGGAAGGAAGTAAAGGTGGAGAACAGGAAGATAACGATAGAAGGGGTAGAGTGGGTATGGGATAAGGAAGAGCAGGATATAGTAAAGAGGAAGAAGGGAGAGGGGTGAGAGGGAGGGAGGTGAAAGAGAGGGAAGAGGGGGAGAGGACAAGAGAAGAACGAAGAAAAGATATAATGTAGATTATGTTGCAGGAAAGGAAAAGTGGAGGGTGAAGGAAGGGAGAGGAAGGAGAATCAGGAGGAGGACAGAAAGGAGAAGAGAAGATGGAGACAAAAAAGGAAAAAAGGAGAAATGAAGATGAAGAGGAAGGTGGTGAGATGGATGGAAAAGATAAAGGGGAGGGAGATAGGTTAGTAGAATTGTGAGGTCGCTAAATGGCCAGGTTAGAGAAAGAAATGTTTTGTGAGGGGAAAGAGAGAGGGGTATGATGAGAGGTGATTATGGGAGAAATGTAGCGGAACAGGTTCCGCGGTGTACTTGCAACCCTAAGGGGAGACAATAAAGACATACAATACAAAATATTATAAAAAGTTATTATTTTATTTTAGTTATTTTCTTTACTTAAAAAACGGACAGAACTTTTCGGCACCTAAGTATATGCCTAATATTTTATATATTTATATAAATATATAAATTCCAGTTATAATTATATCTTCTTGTTGCATTTTCTTACACTTTTCATCATGTTTCTTACGAATTCGAATAAAAACAACAAAAGGGTATCGATATATCTCATCTTACCAAAGAGGATCGAATGTCGAATATCGATAGCTCGAAACGTCACGGACGCAGGACAGATGGCGCTCGGCTGTTAAAGTTTAATAATCCTCGCGCGCTCATCGGCGCGCGGTGTTCCCTTCGGTTCATCAGCGTTTACCTGTCGCAGTCGGGTCCCGTCCCGTTCTGTTATCAGTGTTATCAGCAGGGGCATCGATCGCTCTGTCAAGTGCACCGATTGTTCCCTGGACTTTCGCTCCCGATCACGACATTCCACCTCTCTACACGCGTGTCGAAGGTGGCCGAGGACGACGTGTGCACTCGAGACTACACCGTCCTGCATCTCGACTCGAATCCTTCCTGCACTCTCCTACACTCTCGACTCCTTCGCACTCTCCTTTGACTTTTTACTTCCCGTGTTTCTCGATTCGCGTCTTTTTGCAAGCACCAAGTGCAGAAAGTGCGGGAGAGGTGCCGTCGTACGCGTTCCGCGACGCTCGATAGAGATTTCGGTTTTAAGAACGAACTCCTCGTGACGCGATGGACGACATCGACGCCGAGTCCTGCCTCAAGGATTGGGACGACCTGCGGCAAGACTACAAGCAGCTCGAGGTGAGACGGCGCGATTTCGATTCCGCTCGACGAGCAAGACCGATTTCGCGCGATTCGTGAGGTTATGCTCGTTGTCCCGCAGCTGATGATCGCAAATGCCTAAGCTGACCGGCAAAAAAAGCTGCGATTTTGATGATCTCGCGAATCACGTGATACCGTGACCTTGCCGTTTGTCTAACGATAAGTCACGTATAAGTGATTTGCGGCACTCTGCGGCTTCCGTCTTAATTCCTGATCGGGTTAATAACGACGGATAATGATATGGCAGAATTTTAATAGACTCGAAAGAGTAATTGATTATTCCTGAGCGTTCCGGAAAAGTCGCGATGATTTTACAATGATAAAATAATGAGTAGAATATGAAGACACGAAAATATGAAAAATGAACGAATGTTGTAATATGAAGAAACGTTATGTAAATAATCATTAATTAAATAAATAATATAATTGATATAAAAATTAGAAATTATCAAATTCTTTATAATCTATAATAATAATTTATATTAGTCAGTAATGAGGCAAAAGATTGTACAATATTTTGAAGAAAGTTTTATTTGTAGGCACTAAACAGGGAGTATCTTGCAAAATTGGAGGAAGTTGGTGAATTACAAGCAAAATGTGTCAAGGGTATCTCTCACCAAAAGTATCGACTGGGTATAATATCCAAATCCCTGATACAGTAAGTTAATGTCTTAAATGTTTTGGAGAAAATGGCTAATGAAATTCTTGAAAACATTAATTATATAGTGAAAGAAACTAGTAATCCCAGTTATCAAATATCTTGATAGAGCCATTTAGAATTTCTGCTCACCACTGAGATTAAATGATTGATTTTCTTTTATTTATTTTCAGTTTGAATACAAACGCACGAGAAGACGTGAAGGAGTCGATGGCAAGGAGGGAGCAACAGCTCTATGAAATAGAGCAAACCTTACCAAAATCAAATGGCACATACCTCCAAATTATCCTGGGCAACGTTAATGTTTCGATATTGAACAAAAGTGACAAGTATCTATCGTCATTGAGAATCAAATTTCATATATATAGTTTATTGATTCCCCCTTGGATTCCCCTTAGGGTTACAAATATTGCACGCCGCCAAACATTTTACATATACATTTACATTTTTTTACATTTACTATTTACATTTTTGTCCTTACACACTATCTATTCACTAACCTAACTACGCACACACACGCCTTTTACCTACTCTACATTGCCCTAATCTAATCTAAGTCCTATTCTAAGCCCTAATCTAAGACCTTTCACTTCCGTTTGCAATAACTATAATATCTTCGCTCATTCACTCATCATCTTTCCATTCTCTCTCACTTCTCCATTCATTCCCCTTCTCTCCCCTCAATTCCTTCAACTCCCTTATCCATTTCTCCCCCTCTCCCTCCTCCCCTAGTACTTCTAATACCCTTTCCTGCCACGTACTCTTCTCTCGCCACTTTATACATTCCTCCCAAATATGTTTCCACGACTCCTCTTCCCTTCCACATATCCTGCACTCTTGCATCCTCTCTTCTTCCCAGTACCTCCCCCCACGCATCTTATTACCCAACCTAGAATCAAATTTCATATATATATATATATATTTAAATAATTGTTTGCTTTTAGGTTCAAATATAAGGACGAGTATGAGAAATTTAAATTAGTTTTGTCAGTAATTGGATTCGTGTTGTCTGTGCTAAATCTGCTCATTAATGTAAGGTGAGATCACACTGAATGAATATCACAATTCAGCATTATTAATATTATTGCGTTGCTTTCTTGAAATTTATAAATATGTAAATATACATCACTATGTTATCATAATATATTGTATCCTTATTTCAGAACGTTAGAACTCAGTTTTATGTTTCTCCTGGTCTGGTACTACTGCACGTTAACAATAAGAGAGAGTATACTTAAAGTCAATGGCTCAAGGATCAAAGGATGGTGGAGATTTCATCATTTTCTCTCCACCGTAGTGTCTGGCGTTTTACTGGTCTGGCCAAACACGGGACCTTGGTATGAGTTTCGTAATCAGTTCATGTGGTTCAACGTGTACATCAGTGAGTATACGTGGCAGAAGTTATCAGAATATTCACGATTTTCGGAATGAAGAAAAATTTTCATCAGAAATTATTTGTGATCTAATAAAATCATGCGTCACGCACACATGCACGCACACACGCACATATAGTTATAAATAATTATAACTTTTATGCATTTTGATGTGTGCATGCACGTATTAATAAATTAACATAATGTCAATGTTAAACGATATTGAAAAAAAATTAATATTATAATTTATTCATAAATATTATAATTTATTCATAAATATTATAATTTATTTATAAATATTTTACTATGCAGCAAAAATGCTGGAGTACATACAAATACAATTCCTAATAATATAGAAAAGAGAAAAAGTTAATTTAAAGATCGAAAATAAATGTAAAATATAAATATAATAAATAAATTATTAATCCAACATAATGTTTCAGGTGTAGTCCAGTACTTGCAATTTCGCTACCAACGTGGTGTTCTCTACCGACTGAAGGCGCTAGGTGAGAGGGACAATATGGACATCACCATCGAGGGATTCCACTCCTGGATGTGGCGCGGCCTCTCCTTCCTGCTGCCGTTCCTCTTCGTCGGCTATCTATTTCAGCTGTACAATGCATACGTGTTGTATAAGCTGATGTATCATCCAGAAGCGACATGGCACGTGCCAGTGCTCAGCGTCATGTTTCTCATATTGTTCCTGGGCAACACCACTACCACTATTATGGTAATTCCGCAGAAGCTCGTCAAGGAGCGCGTGAAGGATCACCTGTTCGCGTCCAAGTCCGATCACAGGAAAGAGAGAACCGCACGCGACAAGGAGAGCAACAAAGGCAGCGAAAAGACAGAGAAAAGCGAGTAGGGCAAGAGAACCGAGTATTTCCTGCGGCGAATCTGGCTATAACTCGACACGATCATAGAATCATGGAATCATAAAGAGAAAATCTGCAGCAGGTTGCAGAAACAAGGTCTTTATGCTGCAAAGCAATACTGGTACTGGCATTAACGGACACGTAGTTTAGTCTCTGTGTCAAACGCGAATGAATCAGCGATTGAGACGCGCACGGCGCGAGTGACTGCAACGACGAGCGAGAGAAAAATCGTACAATGTATTTTTATTGACTTTCTTCTCAGATAAAGTCCGTCGTCAAGTGTTCTCCAGAGCGCTCTTTAGACTCTGGCTATCTCGAAGTAAACGGGTCCGATTTCAACAGCAGACTATCATTGGTTCGATGAATCGTTAGGTCTATTTTCTCGAGCGAGGAAAAAAAATGTTCAAGATGTTTTATCATTTTCTTCATTGCTTCCCAAAATTGGAAGACCTCCTGTAAATAAGTCTCGAATAAAAAAAAGCTGTGAAGCCTAGCTAAATGCGTCCGAAACTAATCGAAAGATTTATTTTCTTCTTTGTCTTTCTCAGTTTACGTCACCTCGTCCTTTTTTATTAAAAAGAATCCCTCATTTTAAATTATTCGAAAATTCCATTTGGTGTTTTAATTGTTTTAAAGAGACGGAGAAAGACTGATCGAAAAGTCGTCCCAACTTGACCCGTTTATTCCGGGAATTTTTGTACATACTCGTACACCGAACACACGCATTTACTTTCAATTAGATTAACAATAGGGGCCTGGCATGCTGGATCACAATACGCAAGTACTGACGTAAAGTCCGTAAAACATTCGATTGCCAGAAACTTATGCACTGTGTGTGTGTATATATATATATATATATATATTTTTATATATACACAGAATGCAATGTATATATAAACTATGCAAGCTGCTACTTGAATTTCGTGTTTGCAGTTTCTGCTTATGGTTTATAATTCGTCCGTACACACGCACACACGTCTATAAATTATATATATTTGTGTTACAAACAAAAATACGTAAAGCAAAACTGCAACCGATATCGCGTTTATTTTTACAATTCATTGTAACTATTACTTTGTTCTGGGTGTAATTTTAGATGCATATGCAAATGAGAGCGCACCAAGTTGCGTAACAACGAGGAAGAGAAGAGCAGTCAGAAGTCACGGCGAAGTGCTAATTCTTTTTTCTTTAACGTATTTTTTTCCCCCGTACTTTGCTACTCGACTCGCGTATCGTGCATAAATACCGAGAAGTCCCGTGCTTCTTCGTGAATGTATACATCACCGAATGCGTAATTTGTAACATAATAACGACAAGAGGAAAACTTTTACACGGGCTTACACATATTTGTAATATACATACACACACACACACACACAATCTCTATAGGATTGTTCAGTTACTCATTTGTTACTTTGCGAGAGGATTAATTATGGGATTAATTCTAGACTCTTAATTTTATTCTTCTTCTGAATTTGTGGGGTGAAGCATAATAATAATCATTAATTATTTATTATTATTATACTTTGTAATATTGTTTTTATTGTGGCCAACGCAACCTTTCTTCAACCAAAATCCTTAATATAATGTATTTTTCGACGGATTCAGTAGAATTAAGCGTTCCATGCAAAAACTCAATTTTAATTTTAATTCTAGTCCTTTTCTCAAATATTTCGCACTCAAATCTATCGATATATCGATGCCGTGTCATTCCTTGAGCCATATGCATAAAAATAAGTAAAAGCTATTGGGTTGTTCGGAAAGTAATTTCGTTTTTCATAAAGAGATGTCGTTAGTCGCGTTCCTCGATACTTAACCTTACTCTAAGCGGCAAATTCGTTTTATATTTTGACAACTGATATTTCAGACGTCATTTAGTATCTTATTGTGTTGCTATCTGTCAAGTAATTGTTTTTTGGCATTACATCAAACATGGAAAATCAAAGTGAGCATTTTCGTAATAGTTTGCTTTTTTACTACCGAAAGGGTAAAAATGCAGTGCAAGCGAGAAAAAATTGTGTACCGTGTACAGAGAAGATGTATTGAGTGAACGTCAGTATCAGAATTGGTTTTCGAAATTTCGTACTGGAAATTTCGATTTGAAAGATGCACCACGTTCAGGTCGGCCAATTAAAGCTGATGACGAGAAAATAAAGGCTCTGGTGGATGCAAATCGTCGTATAACAACACGCGAAATTGCTGAAAAGTTAAATTTATCGAATTCGACCGTTTACGATTATTTGAAACGCCTTGGATTCGTTTCAAAGCTCGATATTTGGGTTCCACACACTTTAAAGGAAATTGACTTGATTCGACGCATTACCATCTGCGATTCATTGTTGAAACGTGAAGAAAATGAACCATTTTTGAAGCGAATCATAACTGGAGATGAAAAATTGATTGTTTACAACAATGTTAAGCGAAAACGATCATGGTCCAGGCAAGATGAACCTGCTCAATCGACATCGAAGGCAGATATTCATCAAAAGAAGATGATGCTTTCTGTATGGTGGGATTGGAAGGGAATCGTATTTTTTGAGCTACTACCAAGCAACCAGACGATTGATTCGAAAGTGTATTGTCGTTAGCTGGATGAATTGGATGCTGCCATCAAGTAGAAGCGAGCAGAATTGGCGAATAGGAAAGGTGTCGTATTCCATCACGACAATGTCAGACCACACACAAGCTTGGTCACTCGCCAGGAGCTTTTACAGCTTGGATGGGATGTGCTACCACACCCACCATACTCTCCTGATCTGGCACCATCCGATTACCATTTGTTCCGGTCTCTACAAAATTCTTTGAACAATGTAAACTTCGATTCGAATGAAGGCGTCAAAAATCACTTGCTTCAATTTTTTGTCAATAAGGAGAAGGACTTTTATGAGCGTGGAATTTTAAAGTTGCCAGAAAGATGGCGAAAGGTAGTGGAACAAAATGGGCAATACATCACTGAATAAAATTTATTCTAAATATGAAAAAACCGCCTTTCATTTTTCCTTGAAAAAACGAAATAACTTTCCGAACAACCCAATAGATAAGTAGTAAATACTAGATTTTATATGCATAATCTTTTGCTAGTAATAGGTAGTAAATGCTAGGAGATCGAAAGGAGAAATACTATTAGTGTTCAAGTGTCACACGATGAATTAATATATATTTTTATATGCACTGTGTGTTAGCTCAAGATGAATTCAATGTTCCATAATAATATGATGATATGATCAATAATAGTGTGATACGACTGATAAGAAAATAAGATAGGCGAGGGGCAGACTTGAGATGGATAAAATCTAGCATTTGCTTGTAAATACCTCGTGTTATGCATACGTATTTTTAAGTATTTACTGAAAAATTAAGTAAATACTACTTCCAGCAGATACTTAATCCTTTGCGCATACGAAAGCGAGTATTTACTTGAAAAATCACTAGTAAAAGCTTTTACTTGTCTTTATGCACACGGCTCCTTGATTTTCTTATTATTCTTTTTCGAGACAAGACACAATTTTGATTTCACTTGATAATAATACATACTAAGGCTGCGTTCAGTTTGCACGCTTCGCGCTGCCGGCACCAGTCTATCTTTGTTGTTCATTAAACGTAGAACAAAGACGGACTGACGCTGACTGCGCGAAAGCGTGTACGAACGCAGCCGTCGGGTACTGTTTCAGCTATCTTTCTATATAAAAAAGGAGCATAAAGTATGTATGAGCGGAGTTTATTAATTTCTGGATCAATCAAATTGGCAGCGGAGACCAGATGAAGAGGAATCCCCGGACGATAGTTACATCACTGCCCGGAAAATTTATGACAATTTTGTGACGCTGACTAAACTCATCCCAGCAGTCCGCTTATCGACGTTCTCCACGAGCGTGCCTCGCGGATCGTTGTGTGCGCTCGCGTTCGTTTCAGGCGTCAGGATGACCATCAATTGGCCCCTAGCGGGCGCAACAATCCTCCCGAACGTCGGCGGCTGGATAGGCCAGATCATCGCCGAGAAAAATCTCAAACCCTGGTACGAGGTGAGTGACCACATCATATATGCGCATTACAGATGTTTAGACGCTAAACGCCAGCGCCAAGGACACGAACGTCACGGGGCGGTTGCGTCACTGATGGAAAAGTGTGAATCGGTGCGAGCTGTTTGCGCGAATTGCGTTGCGTGCTCGTTCGGCTGTTATAATTGTAAATTTTCTTTCTGTGAAGATTGTAGGCGAAGGCCGGTGGATGTAAATCGATTTACCCGACCGGTTAGCAAAGTGCACACATGTTATTTAGATCGTTCAATACATTTTTTATTTACTATGGAAAATCAGAACTCGTGAGACGTATATATATATACGTCTCACGAGTTCTGATATATATATATATAACTGTTACGCAATAGCGTTATTGTTATCTAGAATTTATTTATAATAATTTATTCATCCGAATGTATTGTTCATAAATGTATATAATTACAACATTATATTATTGTATAATAAGTTTTACAATATGTTTTATAATTATTATAATGTGTACATATACATATATATATATATATATAATTGTAATTATATATTTATACTTATAAATATTTAGCATTATGTGTTGTTTCTATAGTTATAATTTTCCGTAATTGCATGTTATTTATAATCATAATTAATAATCGCTCACATGGTTGTCTATTATATTTAATACTTGCAATAATATAATTATTTTCATAATGTGATATCCAAACGCAAATTCTGAACGTAGAACGAACAGAACCATCTAAAAATTGCGATCTATTATAGCGAATAATTACACACATGGTTTTACGAAGCATTTCTGATCTCTAAATAATTTCTTACTTAAAAAATTTATCGATCGATTTAATTGTTGATATTTAAAAGCGAAGCATTTCTGATCTCTAAATAATTTCTTACTTAAAAGATTTATCGATCGATTTAATTGTTGATATTTAAAAGCGAGGCATTTCTGATCTCTAAATAATTTCTTATTTAAAAAATTAATCGATCGATTTTTAATTGTTGATATTTAAAAGCGAAGCATTTCTGATCTCTAAATAATTTCTTACTTAAAAGATTTATCGATCGATTTAATTGTTGATATTTAAAAGCGAGGCATTTCTGATCTCTAAATAATTTCTTATTTAAAAAATTAATCGATCGATTTTTAATTGTTGATATTTAAAAGCGAAGCATTTCTGATCTCTAAATAATTTCTTATTTAAAAAATTGATCGATTTAATTGTTGACATTTAAAAGTGAAGTAATACAGTTTTAATATAACTCTCGCTGAACGTCGATTTTCTAGCGATATTTTTATCGCATGATCTTCACAGGTAGAACTGGTTGTTAATGTTTAGTCACGACGTCAACGTATCGCAAAACCGTCAATAATGAATATTACATAAAGCTTTTTAGATATTTAAATAAATAAAGGATACATCGACAGGTTTTCATGAGTTTGTTTTCCTGGATTTCTTGCCAACGCACTTACATAAGCATCGCAGTGAAGCGAGGGTCGGTGCATACATGACTGATATGTTATCTCGGAATACTTTTATTTCGCTTACACGAGAATACGAGAAAGGGATATAAGTAAACCGTAAGAGAGCTACTAGACCCTCTGCTTGCCGTCGATTGCGGAAATGCCCAATTGTTCACAATAAATTACATCTTATATTGCTACTATTATTGATACAATAACATGCAATGTCGCCTTTTGTATGGTAATAGATGTTTGCGCTTAATTCGTTACTCCTATTCTAGTCGCTAAAAAAGCCAGCCTGGACGCCGCCGAACTGGTTGTTTGGACCTGTGTGGACTGCTGCCTACTTTTCGATAGGCTACTCGTCGTACGTCGTTTGGCGAGACGGGGGTGGTTTCGCGGGGGCGGCCGTACCGTTCAGCATCTACGGCGTTAATCTCGCCCTTAATTGGCTGTGGACACCGATATTCTTCGGGGCTCACAAGATCAATTGGGTATCACGTTTTGTACATATAAATATACATACATACATACATAGATGCACATATACGCACGCATATCCGCATCCGCACACACATGCGTACACATACATGTATTTAATGTTGAATTAAACGTGGGACTGACTATTCGAGAGGTTTCGTATAATAATATATAATTATTATTATTATATATATATTAGTAATTTTATTAAAAGACATTACGTATAACAGAGTCACAGAGTAGATCTTGTTGAAATCAACGTCTCTCTCGCTTATAAATAATTCACAATTATCCGCCTAGAAGATGACTGACTAGTAAGAGTAGAAAAACTAGGAATTAATAATGAAATCGCAATTCAGAAAAGATAATCCTGAAAATCATTACCTTTTTTTAAAACCGTGTGTAAAATCGAGATTTGTTAGAAACGGAGATTACGCATCACAAGACTATTTAAACGATTTTGTGACACGCATAGTCTATACTTTTGTAAAATATTGCTCATTTCGACAATAAAGCAGCCACGATTTGTTTGCACGAACAATCTAGAGCTTTACGAGTTCCTTTTAGCAGTTTGGTGTCTTTCTAGAGTACAATTGCACTTACGATACAAACGAAGAAAGCAAAATTTCGTCTTCGAGTTAGCTCTATGCGACCGGTCGGTCCTCGAATCGCTCTCGAACGGTCCCATGAATCTTACGACGATTTCGATCGAGAAAGCTTTGAACCGCTTCACGGTCGATTAAATCCAACTCTCGTGAACTCGTGTTCGACTGCATCTATCAAAAGCAGCACATACATCTTATTAATAGATCTATAAAAAAAACAATAAATAAATAAAATTTACACGATCGTGTGTGTTCTCCAATTCTCTCTCTGTTAAACTGAATTCCTAAAGCAGATACTTGAGTCGAGCACGTGTTCGTACGTTTCGAATTTCTACGTTCCATTAATCCTGTACAAAATTAAAGTAAGTTAATTGCGCTCGGAGCGATCCAAATCCCCCTTGAGCGAAAGTACCACTTAAACTAACGCTTTGTATTCGTGCGCAGGCTCTCTACGACATTGCGGCGCTATGGATCAGCACGATACCGGTCGGAGTCACGTTCTACCAGGTCAACCCTATCGCCGGCTACTTCGTCATCCCGTACTTCGCGTGGACCACTTTCGCCGCGGTCCTCAACTACGTTATTTATCGAGATAACAAACAGATACCGGACGCCACGAAAGACGTGGAAGAGAATAAATAAAGACGTTTACCTAGCAAAACGCACAGATAAAAAAAAAGAGAGAGAGAGAAAGATAGAGAGAACGATACTCCGTGAAACGTTTGCTTACAAAGTCAGCTTTTCGTGTTGGAAGATATACATAAGGGCTTAATGCTACCGATGAGCTTATCAAGTTGAACATTGAATCAGCGATTTGGTACCAACGATACGATAATACGGGTCAAAATCAAGCATCTGCGTCTGTCGAAAGAAAATATTAAGAAAGCCGAAATCGTTGTTCCTAAAATACTCGAATTTATTACTTTTTTTTATTTGGCTTAATTACTTACGTAATATATCCAGTAATTTATAATTGAATCTGATACTTTGGATGAGATCACTTCCAAAACGATGACACGCGCAAACACCGATTTCGCCCACTGTATATACATACGACGAAGTTTGACACGGAAATTTTTCAGTTTGGGATAAGTCAAACTTATCGACCTGCCGTTCTTTTCTCTCTCTCTCGATCTTCTAGTCTTCTTAAAAAGAAAGAGAAGAGAAAATCGATCGAGCGTCTACGTCTTCTCATGAGCCATGTTTCTTTTGTACAATTGTCGTTGTTGACCACCGCGGTCAAACCGTGGGAACTCGACGAACCTCTTTACGTGCCTTTACATTGAACGCACAATGCTGTCAGTATACACGTTTATTGATTGATATACGAAATAAAATTAGTTAACCGACCACGTGCACGTACATTATACAGTGTACAATCTTAATATCTTAGCCTTTACTAGGTTTTGATAAATCATGTAAAGAAATCTGCGGGGTGGAGGGAGTAAATAGATATAGATGGGAGGAGACTTTCTTCGCTCTCTACCCTATTCCGTACGCGACTATATAGCTTCTCTATTTTTATTTCACTTTACGTAGCCTCGGTAAAAGAAAGCTAAACGCGAATTCAGTCCCGCCGCTGCGATTTCGATCTGCGAGATCGTCAGCTTCAGTCTCGCCTTTTGTACAGAATAGGGCAGAATATATTACACAAGAAGGATATCGAGTACGATGGTACGGGCGGCTGCACAGGCGGGACTTCTTCTCGACGGCTGTCGCCGCCGTATTCGGCTGCCGTGTTTCACAAGCGCTACGTGGGCTCGGTCGCGTAGATGTAACCCTGTTGTTGCAACACGTACAGCCGCTTCTCCACGGCCTCCTTGTCTAAAATCGCCAATGAATCATGAAAATACAATGGAACGCGATAAAATGGAAAAAATTAATCGCGCCAGCGAAATAATTTAATTCTCACTATTTTTTAAAGATAAACTACAGTACTGACGGCAATATGTAACGAATATTACAATTATCTTTTGCAACAAATTAAGATTGTATCGATTCTTCTTTTTAATTGATCGGAACAACGTTCTTGAACGAAAATAAGTGCGCAAGTTGCAGAGAACGTTAAGCTCTTGGCAGGGAGGCAAAACGTAACGTTACGATACGTACATTTGATGAGCAGAGCTCGGTCCTGACTATGGCTGACGTGTTGCGCCAACGAGTGCAACAAAATTTGCGCCGTGTGATAACGCTGGAAACATTCGCCGCCTTTCCCGAACAGCTCGTCCAACGCTGCCGACTGACACTGTAAAAGTGAAATATTCCGTGTAATTTTTAAACTTTTTCTTCTAGCTGTCGAAAGCAAAATGCAGGTATGTGTTCAAGCTTCGGAAAGACGGGGAACAACGATGAGCGTAATTGAAAACAAAAAAAATACGGCTGTGTCCGTACCATGTGAATCGCGTGATTGTACAGTATCTTGTCCGCCGTGGCTCCTGTTTGGCGAAGGAGTCCCACGCTGTTCAGCTGCTTACATTCTGTCAGGCACAACCTGAATTTTTCGTTCATAGTACCGACGACTGCAACGGTAGAATTTAAAAATTCCCATAATTCGATCCCGATTTAAATATGTTTAATCGATACACGTCTTTTCTGTCTTTATTTACGATTTTCCATTAATCGCAAAATTGACCAGCGGTAATGCACGTTGTAACAACTGTTTACCTTCCTTTACGCTGGTTGTGGGACGCAGTCTCCCGGCTTTGAGCTCCTGAGTGGCCAGATTCAGACCAGAGCTGAGCCACTGAAGGGCGCGCACCAACAGGATGACCTGCTCGGCGCGTTTCCTGGTGGCCGCGTTGCCAGCCTGTTCGATGCTGTTAAGCGGCGCCGGTTGTTCCTCGATGTTGCCGAGCGGCCCAGCTCTAGACCTGGCGACCTCGCACACACACTCGCACAATGCCACGACGAAGTTCAGTTTCGCCAAGATCTCGTTGTGCTCGCGCTCCATCAGAGTCTCCTCCGGCAACTCCGGTGCGATGAATGTCAGCGGGCGATCGTCGGTCGGCGGAAAGTCCGGAAAGAGGCTTTGGAAACTACTGGCTTCTACGGACGGCAATAGCGGATAGTAAAATTTACGAGGACAGTTGTGACTATCGGACAAACAATTGACAATGATTCTTTCGTATTTTATCTGCGCGATACCCTTAAGCTCTCCTAAGAGAAAAAAGGGACGTCGCAGTTGCGACATTGCGATTATTAGCTTGTAAATTGCCGGCTTGTTGACAAATAATATTTTACAAGTATCGACACAACGTTGCTCCAGCCAATGTAAATTGTTCTAATGCAACATTCTGACAAATGAAACAAAGCGTTACCAGATATCTCGGGAAGAGTGACGGCTCTGGTGCCAAAGGGTATAACAGGCGAGTGCCTGAGAGTGTTGTTGTTATCTTGAAAAGCTCTCGATGTCGGCGAGCCGAGTACTGCCAGCGGTCCTGTGAGCAACGGCGAGGAGGCGCTATTATTGCCCGTTGAGCGCCGCAACGGCGAGGTTCCGCTTGGTGTGTGCGTGTGTCTCGCCACGGGACTGACCTGCCAGGTATTTGGCGGCGGCGGTGTCTCGCTCAACCTGTGACAATTGGGGAGTAAGCTTTATTCCAGCGAGAAAAATTGGGAAAAATACTAACTGTTTTTCTAAAGAAAATTAAATTATTTCGAATGATAGAATAATTATTTTTCTTAGTCGAAATTAGATAATTTCTTTTTCAACTTTACTCGGGGAGACATGACAATTTAGAATTGAGAGAAAAAGGAAAAAAATGATATCTTCGACAAATGAATATCCGTACCTTCTGCCAGGAGGAGTTCCAATAACAAATTGTACGCTGGGCGGGCTGAGAGAGCCGATATCCGGTGGGTGATTTCTATGAGAGTCCACACTGCGTTTCATGCTAATGGGCTGGGAGCGGGGAACAACGCT
Organism: Ooceraea biroi; assembly: GCF_003672135.1. NCBI lineage: Eukaryota > Metazoa > Arthropoda > Insecta > Hymenoptera > Formicidae > Ooceraea > Ooceraea biroi. The sequence continues at coordinate 11,022,248 of NC_039506.1, forward strand.
ACTACCGCGGGCGGCATTTGCCGAAGGAGACTGCGGTGGTTGCTGAGCCGTCGTATTTCGTTGGCATGGAACGGGAATCGGCTCGGAAATCGGCAAGTAGCACGGTCGAGGTGGACTGATGGCTTCCCTGCTCGTCTGCCTGGTATATCTGGTGAATAGTTGTATAAAAAAATGTGTTTGAATTTTTTTATACAATAGATATTTCAGAGATTCAAAAAAGTATGCACTATTTAAGTTAAAAATTTTATAGGAGCGTAATTATATAAAACTGAATAAATTAGCATGTCCAAAATGTGATAAAAAAAAGTAACATACTCGCCCAATTTCGATAAGCATGGTCGAGGAGGACTAACAGCTTCCCTGCTTACTTGTTTAGTGTACCTGAAAAATAATTAGAATAGATAATTTTTTTAAGGAACTTAATTTACGTTTAACACAACAGATAATATAAAAATATGAAAAATTTAAACTTATTAAGATTTCTACTTCACAGAACATGTTCCAACACAATAATTCGTCTTAGATAACTCTTTGAAAATTATTTATAATAATAATAATAATAAAATTGATTGAAATTATAACTTCTCTTATTTTTCAATCCACCATTTAATTTGCACTTACTTGACTGGTGGATTATTATCAGTGTCGCTACTGATATCGCTCGGTACAAGAACAAAGTCGTCTTCAGGACTGGAGCACGGAGTTTCTGTCGCCTCTGGTTCAGATCTATTGACAATCGGCGTCCCCTCTTCAATCGGGATCGCCATTGTCCCCGGCGACGCCGGTAATTCAGTGGGCACTGGACTCGGACTCGGACTTTCCCGCACTCCTGTGAGGAACGGATGGCCGAAGAACTGGTCAAAGTCCATACGATCGGTCGCCTCACGCCTCAGCAAGCCCATCAAAAGATTCGTCAACTCGGGTGACGTTCCAGGTGGTATACTAAGAGGAAAAAAATCTACATAATTCTCTTTTTTCACCTTGCAATAAGAACAAAAATTTTATGAGACAAGTTTTCACTAAAATAAAACAAGAAAAGATGGTGGCCAGTATGAGCGAACGAAAAGAATCCGCTTTAATAAATCAAAACTCTTCTTGCGCGAAGTAATGGCAACCTTTATAATTTTATGGATTTTTTTATACTTCATATTTGGATAATAATAAACCTCTAAATATAATCTCGTACCTGGGAACAAGATTAACTGTATTCTCGTAGATTGACTTAAGTGCATGAGGATTGTTTGCGGGATGTGGCGCTTTCCCAGTGAGACACTGATACAATATGGTCCCTATGGACCACAGATCTGCCTTTGCATCATACTGGAGGGACATGATGACTTCGGGCGCCATGTACATTGGCGATCCGCAAAGAGTCGCGGCCATCACACCTTCCTGTAGGAACCTGGCAAAACCGAAATCCGCTGAAACACAAAAAGAGACACGCTTAACATATCTAAAATATCAAAGAAATATGGATGTAACAAAAATTAACGGATAAAAAAAATATACTTACCTATTTTCAGCGTAATTTCATGCGGTTGTGGACATGCTTTGCCACAATTGTGGTTCAACAGAATATTCTGTGGCTTGAGATCCCTGTGGACTATTCCTTTGGCATGCAACACTTTCATCGCACGGACCAATTGTTTAAGGAACAGTCTGATAGTATCTTCAGAAAGTGTACCTTTTGCTGTTAAAAAGACACAAATTATATATGTATATATATATATATATATGTGTGTATATATATACAGGGTGTTTCCTAAGTAAGTAGACAAACTTAAGGAGGATATTCCTTGGCATATTTTAAGAAGAAAAGGTCATATAAACATATGTCCTAAACTGCTTTGTTTTCCAAAAAAAGTACATCACTGTTTTCGTTCACTTTTCGGATAGCGTGCTTTTGCAGTACGAGTCAACAGCGATGGGGATGGAGTGGGGATGGTCTCGCGGCGCCGCAAGTGAACACTCGTTTCAGACTGCGCCGCGCGGCCGCCGCGAGACCATTCCCACTCCATCTCCATCGCTGTTGACTCGTACTGCAAAAGTACGCTATCCAGCATCACTGCTATCACGTTATTTTTGACGCAAACTTTATTAGTTCCTATTAAGTTTAGTAATTTTATTAATTATGGTAAATTACACAAACGCCGAAATGGCAGATATGCATTTCGTATACGGTCTTGCTAATGGAAACGCTCGTCAAGCAAGACGTATTTACAATGACAGATACTTTTTTTTGGAAAACAAAGCAGTTTAGGACATATGTTTATATGACCTTTTCTTCTTAAAATAAGCCAAGGAATATCCTCCTTAAGTTTGTCTACTTACTTAGGAAACACCCTGTATATATATATATATATATATATATATATATATATACATATATATACACACACACACACATACATACACACACACATGCACACAAGTTTATTGCTAAATATCTTTATTTAATTATTTATTAATAATGAAATAAAGATAATTATTCATAATAATTTTCTTGTTACAATTTTTTAAAATTATTTGTGCATGCCTACCATTTAAGTAATCTCCCAAATCTCCACCATTACAATATTCCATAACCAGGAAGACATTGTGATTAGATTCCTACATCAAGAGAAAGAAAGTGAGAAAAGCTATTTAATTTTAACATTTTTACATCTCAAGTATTTTACAATCTAATATTTTTTCGTAAATATAAATCTTACCTTACAATCATACAATGCAACAACATTTTCATGATGCAGTTTTGTTAACGCCTAGAAAATAATAAATATTGTTTGCAAATTTTCTATTTTTAATTTCTTATTTTTATACTTTTTTTCAATCAAGAGATAAATGATATTAACTGATCCATTTAATACTTAAAAGATTTCTTATATTTCTTCTTTACTTTTCGTCTACAAAGTTCCCAAAGTTTATTAGAGTTACAAAAAATGTACCTTTAAGATTTTGATCTCTTTCTTCAGCAAGTCCTGCGATTTAGCCAAGGTTTTCTTTGTAATACTTTTGATAGCTACCACCAAATTTGGTTTCTGCAAAATACAAAGCAACTGAATCTAATTGTTGTTACTAGCATGTGTAGTCTCAATATCATAAGACTTGTTAAAGTTTAGATTGAAACAAAGCAATTTGGAGTATACTAATTCAATGCAATAGCAAAATCATCACAATTGTCTTTAAGAATTGTACCATGTTGTTTTTGTGCCATCGTCTTGACAAAACTACACAAAGTAGATACCAAGAATTAATTTAGAGAAAAGTCCCATTTTTTAGGACAATGCATTTTTGCAATGAAATTTTGATATCGAATACATGAAAGAACTTTTAGGCAATTGGTTTCGAGTGGTTCCAACTTGCAAGAAGCACGCTTGGCGGAACTGGGTGACAAATACTTACTTTACGATGCCTGCCCCTAAAGACCACGGCGAAGGCGCCGGTACCGATCAGGTCCTTGGGATTGTACTCGTAGTCCCCGAGGATCTCCATTTTTCTCGTTCGATGAGCAATCTCTACCGATGTCCCGAGGTCGATGATTTATTAACGATACAAGGATGCATCGCCCGTGATTGAGAATCGGAATACGCAGATTCCTCTTTCTCCTCGTCGTAGTTATTCGCTCCGAGACTCGACGTCACGACGCCGTCAATCAACGCTGGTGCAGCGTAAGATCTCAAGATCTACATCTCGTTCATTGTCGTCCGTGGGGGATCGTCGTCGATCGTGACGTCGAATCACTATTGTGATACCTCAGGAGCAACGCACGGTGAAGGAAGCGGGGCGAACGGGCGGTGGCGGAGATAAAGGACGGCGAGCGGCACGTCCCAAAACACAAAACACCACCGGAGCAGGAGGAGGAGGCACACGCACCGCGATGCGAAACGCGTCGCACGCTCCTCGGCATTGACGCAACCGTCGACGACGACGGACGGGAGCACGGCGGAATGTCAGGCGTCGCTCGCGGATGTCGCGGCGATCGCTTCCGTGCGTGACGTCGTTCTACAAGAGGAATGGTCGAGCGATCAGATGAAGGGAGAGGAACATACGCATTCGGAACGTGCTCCGGCATATGCATTGTGTCTAGATATTCGTACATCGTGACTGTTGCTTGAGAAACCTACAGTCGTCATTCTTGCCGTTCGATCTGATACTACGTGATGCTACGTACCTTTTTTTAACTTTACATTTAGTCTTTTGCATATACGTCAAAGCTGATCGCAGCAAAACTGTCAGGTCTGTCAACCACGATTCAAGTCATGATGCACGAATGTGACAGATGTGACACGTTGCAGCTACATTTCGAACAGATAATTTCCCGAATGTAACTAGCTTCAGGGAATAAACTAGAGACCCTATAAAATTTGAACTAGTGATATTTCGGTTCTATAGAACAGGCTCTCCTATTGGATGTTGGCTGTTCATGGGGAAACTGAAAACCTGGGTGGGATATTCCGTCGCGTCGGCGGCACCGAAAATTAGCGATAATTGCCGAAAGGAGCCGAAAATCGCAACGGTCAACTAGAAAGCGCTCATTTGCGCTCATTGCGTTGCAGTCAGTCGCGGTAGGAGTGCTGGGAGATTCTTCTCTCTACCAGCTTCTGTCTCGTGTTCTTACTCGTAAACGGCGAATGGGTTACCGGTTCGTGCGGGAACGTTGTCGGCTACTCTCACGGGTGCAGGTAAAGTAATTTCTCCAAAGTGACAACGAACGCGGTCTCGTTCGAACGAGCGTGATTTGCGCAACGCCGCGCAACCGGATCGATAATTGATTAGCGTGTGCACATAACCTAGGTCCTGTGAATCTGTAGATTATTAAATGCCTTGTACATACGTACATGTATACACACACGTATTGTTGAGTGATTTGATGTCGCGATAAGGTGCCGTCATCTGACGCGAACGTCAGTCCGTTCGTATGATATAGTCGGCGGAACGGAACGGCACGGCACGGCGCTTGTAACTTTTTTCACGGTGGTGTGATTCTTGGCAATTTACCTGTTGGCGAAAAATCAATTTCGAATTGGTGAGGAATTCACGGGTGTAAGATGGCTCATAAATAGTTTCCGTGTAACAAATACGCAGAATCATTTTCAAAGGTGCACAGATGTGTAACGATATGTCAAAATGCAATTTTAAAGTTTTAATCTTACTGTTTGATTCATGAATATTATCATTTTCCGTTACTTGTTCACGTTGTAAGATTTTTATTTTAGAATTAAGTTCACATGCTGTTCTTGGCAATGCTGCGATCCAACAAGTTAAGGTCGAAATAGTCGTTATGCAGGTGCACATTCAAAGATATCCATGAAATGAAAAATGCTGTTGCAATAGAAACTTGTTATTTTCGAACTTAATTGCATACGTCTCCTAATGTCATAACTTATGAATATCTGATGTGCTTTTATTGTTATATCTTTAATTTATTATTCATCCAATTAAAGTTTACTACTTATTGTTGATTTGCAGGAGTGAAACAAGATGTACAATGGCATTGGACTTCAAACTCCACGTGGATCTGGAACCAATGGACACGTGCAGAGAAACTGGGCTATCGTGCGTAAAAACAAAGATAAAGTTGCTTACAAGGCAGAAGAGAGCAAAGCTGACCAACTAAATAAACAGCCAAACAAGGAAATTTTAGATCATGTCAGGAAGCGAAGAATCGAAGTCAAGTGTGCCGAATTGACTGATATTCTAGAGGATAAAGGGTAAATAGGCCTTTCTTTTATGCTCTTTGCAGTCTTAATTGTAAGATAAGCTTGAATCTGTAAATATAGTAGTAGTAATTATGTTTGTGTTACTTTAGCTTAATCTTATAGTATAGCATAAAGCTAGATTATAATAATTTTAAAAAATGAATAATATATTTTGATGTTTATAATAATATTTTTACAACCTTCTTACTTGTATTATTACCTTGATACTTCATCTTCAGTATTTATTAATAGAGCATACTGAAGCCAAAGATAGGTGTAACAAATGCTATTAGAGTTTATAATCCAATTTGAATATCAAAGTCAGGAGACTGCTTAAGAATTAACAGCATTAAAAACGATAACGCTCTGTCGAGATCCAAATTGGTTAATATAATATTTTTCGATAAACAATAATAAATATTTCCAGATAAACAGAGACTAACATCGTTTTTTAAACAATTTGCAATTTATGTTTGTTAATAGTGATCTTTTGTAAAGATCTATCTTTAGAATAAAGATTGCGAATTGTGGGAGACAGATAGAATAATGTAATAAGTATAGAATAAATATATCTTTTTATGTTGTTCTTGGTGTGAATTGCAGATTTACGAGCGAGGAAATAAAAGACAAAGTAGAATCCTACAGATCGATGCTAATGGGGAGTGATGTCAAGCCAGTCACGCCGCAAGATGAATTTGGCCGTGTTAAGTAAGTAACATTTCCCATTTAATATTTTCTTGACTGAATTTTTCTTCGAATTCGGAGATTCGCATGAAACACTCTAATAGATTGAATTATGAAGTCCACGGAATTAATTGAAATATAATAATCGGACAACAAAAATAATTGACATACATAGTATGAGTAAATAAAAAATATAATGTATATAATTGACATTGTAAAACGTAAATCACGTTATATCAAATTTAATAATAGATGTATTGATCTGGTTTCATTGGAAACGATTAGCTTATAAAATATCAGTGTGTTCTCTTGAAGAGAATTCGTAAAATACTGGGAGAATGATTCTCTCATCTGAGAGGAAAGCTTCTCTCTTCCTATTGGCTTCCTTCGGCCATCAAATCTGGGATTATCCTGGATGGCGTGGGTGCCATATGACACATATAATATTAAGAGTGTCTGAGCTTTCCGGGATCATTTCGTCGCAGTTTTATTCGATCCGACGTTAAAGAAAACGTGTATCCTAACAAAAAATTCTTAGCATTCAGAAGAAAAATATAGATATTAAACTTTTCACAAACAGAAAAGAAAATATCCTTAAGAAAATATAATCGCATGAAAATGTGATTTTATATACATCATACCTACCGAAATATATTGTTTCCTAAATATCGGAAATATCAATCAGAAAATATAAAAAAAGAGAGAAAATGAATTTTATTACAAAATTTATATATAATAATAATACTAATATATAATAAAATAACCGAACAGAAAATATTTTATGAAAAGGTGAGATCAATTATTTTCGAAATTACTTTGTTTCGAATAAAGTTACGAATAACTTTTGATACACTTGTGGTACAAGACGCCATAAGACGCTAATTTCCATTCATCAGTAATTAATCGTATGTTTCTTTGCAAATGAAGCAATCAATGGGTTTGAGAAATATTTTAGCTTAGATACGTGATATATATCGCAAGAGGGCGGGGACGCGTTGCATTCTATGCCAATCCCAGTGAAAACGCGGAGAGAGGTCAGGGGTCGAGGGGTGTTGTAGTTGCGCTATCGACGTATCCCATAGCGCCGGCGCTAAAGGGGAGAGAAGCGCCCTGAGGATGCGTTCGGGGCGGAAAAGGATGAAAAGGTGGTGGAAGGGAACGCAGCATCTCGCTCGGCTCTCTTTTCCGACGGCCTCAGTATGAGGATGGACCGGCGTCATGACGCAGCCAGCGGATGCGTCGTCGTGTGTCGTCGGGTGGTGCACCGAGACTCTGATTAATCTGGGGTGACCGGATGACTTCGCCGGAGAGGAACATGTGACGCGGCGCGACGCACAATCCGCGAACAAATCACAAAAGTCTTCCATAACGTTTAATCCGCGATACCGCGATTTTACTCCGCTAAGTTGTCCCTAAGTGCTAAGTTAGGGTATATCGCGGGATAGAATTTAAGTCTAGAATTAACGTCTCACGGAAGCAAGCAGTGCTTGATTGCATACCGTTTGAGCGCACGAAAGATATCGAGTAATTAAAGTGATATCAAGCGAAGAAATTTGCGAAGAAGATCGAGCAAGCCACAATATAGATATGTATGGAAAATATCGGGTATTAATAAATATCGATTGAGTGATTCTGAGTGAGAAGAAATCTATCAGAAGATATTAATTATGTACATTTTACTAGACTAAATCATAATACAAATAAGTGGAAAATATTAACTATAGTATCATATATCAAGTATTAAGTGTTGAACATTACTCCAGAAGATCTCAGAGAAAACTACGCGAAGAAGTTTAGACGAAGAAGATTAAACGAGCTGTATCTATAAAGAGGATTAATGTGCACGAAGGCAATTTTTTAAATTTAAAGTTTTACAACGTACAACGAGATATACGTGAAATAGGAATAACTTGACCACCTTAATTAACAAAAGAAAAAATCATGAAAGATAGAAGAAGGCAATAAAAATTTATGAAGAAATAGAAAGTGAAAGTTTAATGCTGCAAAAGCTTCAAAAATTGTAATTTATACAAAAAGGTGTTTTTAATTAAAGGACTAAATTTGCGCAAAAAAAAACGTTTAAATTAAACAAGCATTTTTATTTTTAATGCAGTCTTGTGAAGAATCTACATTGCGTCTTCCTCTCTCAATTTTTACGGGATCAAAGAAAGAGAGAGATACGAATAGAGAATTTTGAATCGTACTGATTCACGTGTCTCCACTTTAGAAGAAATTCGAAAAGCTTTTTCTACGAAATCCATGTGTCTCCAAGTCGTCAACTACGAGTTGACGGTACGTTGTTAAGGAAAGTGTCCTGCTTCGTCCTGAGAAGTATGACCTTAATAGTGTGCCTGATCTAAAGTCTTCCTGAACTCGAATTAAAGTACATACAAGTTCGCCAATATATATATTGCTATATATTCGCCAATATACATATTGTTATATATTCTTCCACGGTACAGAATAAGGAAAGGATCTTAATGATCTGAGTGACACGAATAATAATAATAAATAATACAACATAGGATAATACAATTATAATATACAAACAAAATATAATAATTATTATAAAAATCAGAAGCATAATAAGAATAACGAAATAAAAAAGAGAGAGAGAGAGAAAGGATTAAGATACGTTGACAACACATTATGGAACGCTTGGGAACACTACGATATCAAATAATAAAAGTCGCTCAACGAATATCGAATGTAATAACGCATAAAGAAAGCGAGAGACAGAACCTGCCATTGTCACCGTCGTCGGATGATTGTTTTACCTAGGAAAGCCGGAATACTGAGTACAAAAGGCGCGGTAACGGAAAGGGAGAGAACTATTATCATCGCCTGCAATCTTACCCCCGTTGTTCCGCCCCTTCTGTTTTCCTCGTGAAAGGATTAAGTGTCGGAGAGCTACTTGCGCAACGTGAGCCAACCATTCAATTAGCGGCCTAATTACCTGGCCAAGATTATGCGCCACCACATCTCATTTCACCTAATACGATCTAGATTAAAATCGTGAAGAACCAAAACACAGAAACCGAGCTCCAACTGGAATATCATTTGGACTATCGATTATTAGGGCATACCTGGGAATATAAAGAGAAATTATGATACGTATTATTTGTCAGGCTGGATAATTAATCTTGAGCAAAGATAGTCTTACACGAAACAGTTCTAATTGTTCTACGTTGTTGAAGGACATTGGACAACTAGCATGATACTGTCCAGTTTCTAAAAACTTGAAATTCGATCTATCATCAAGATCCTGAGAACGATCTCAAAGAGCTGAAACTCAGTGATCCTTCATCAGAGATAGTATTCAGTGAGGACTAGCGATTCTGTGGCATTCTACGGACTTCGCCGAGAGGGGAAAGGAGAAGTTTGAGGAATGACGATGTCGGCGGTATCACCGGCGAAACCTGCACGCGGGCGGGGTCCGGCCGATGGCCGGGCCTTCTTCGAGACTTTGTGGCGCGGCGGCAACTTTCTGCTGGACCGACAGAAGGTGCTAAAGCGTTCGCGCAAACGCAAGTTACATCACACGGCAGCTAATAACGGCGGCAAGAGGAAGCAGCAACAGCAGCAATTCCTGCAGATGCAGCGTCAGCACTGCTGCTGCTGCCAGCGTATTCAGCTGCACCTGCTCGCCGGACGGCGAAGCAACATGCGCTCTGTCGTCAGGTGAATCTTCCGCTTCCAACATTCAGCTTGATATGTAGAACCAGATATCGGGGAACGATTCATTCTTGTTTCAATGGCTCCTCGAGCGACTTTATTATGCGATTTTATTACGTAACGACAATAAAAAATATTCAAGTACTTTTGTCGCCTACAACGATTACTGCAAGTAAAAAGGAGTCAAATAATTTAACAAAAATTTAATTTTGTTTAATTGAGAAGCTTTTTTATTATGTTATATAACTTTGAAAATTAAATTACTTTTCGGACAAACATAACTCCAATGTACAGTTTACTTATTTATGTGTAAGACTTGGGGGGGGGGGGTTGTATGATTAAACTTCTGTTGCCCGGGACGTTGAAACACAATTTTGTGAATGCAATTTCCTGTTGTCGATCATTATCGATTTTTTTTTATCGATTTTGGTTGTAAACGCCTATAATATTTGTAATGTTGTTATAAATGTTGAAAACTATTGGCGCAATGAAACGGAAAAGAAATATTTTATTTCGAGTCCTGATCTAGAAAATCTTTAATAGGAATGACTTATTTACTCTGGTTTTTGAATCTCAATTGTTTGCCAATCGACTCGGTGTCGGGTCAACGGCGATTCTGCTGTATGGCGCGAAGGGGATGCCAGTAAAGAGAACAGCTGGATTGTATTGATCCACCGTGTTCCGGTGGCGTGCGTGCAGGCGCGCAGGGGTGGCTCTCGTCCCCGGCTCAACCCGGTTTGCCGCTTTTCACTGCCGCAGGAAAAGTAGCGAAAGATAGAGGGAGAAGAAGAGAGGAAAAGAGAGGGTGGGTCGCACGATTGCTGCCCCTGCTTGCCGTTGTAGTCGTCCTGTAGTGGCGTGTTATGTCATTAGCGCCGCGACATTTGCGTCTCTTAAGAACGACGCCGAGGTGCTGTACTCTGTACAGGGTGTTCTCGCGAAGCTAGATACCTCCCTTGTCCGAAGCTCTCGAAGAAGCGATCACCCGAGGAGTACAGCGAGGATGACGGTGAAGATCTCGACGCGGTAGGCTCTATCTCGGTCATGTTCGGTTTGTCATCCCGTTTGTGATCCCGATCATTGTTCCAAGATCCACGATAATTCTCTGTTCTGGTGTACCAATAAGTGTGTTACACTGATCATCGCGGATCTGAATGGCTTGTTGTGAAAATAATAATCCCAACATTTTTTAAGGCGACAATCAAGCATCAAATGTGTGTCAAATATATAATATCAAACTTGCGCCAGCGTATATTTCTCTTAGATTTTATTTTATGTTATGTATTCCATCAACGTGACATATTTAGCGAGAAACGTCGATAATAAGTTAAATGATGCGAAATAGGCAAGTTAATTATATACATAACTAGCATCCCCCGTCACGCGGGCTTCGCCCGCGATATTATGTGTAGAATTAAATAAAAACATTTTACCCCTTCTCACCCGTTAGGGGTGGAATTTCGGAAAACCCACCCTTAGTGAGCACCTACGTGATAGTAGGAATATACCCTTAAAATTTCAAGTCGATAGGTGCAGTAGTTCGGGCTGCACGTTGATGAGTCAGTGAGTGGTATTTGGCTTATATATATACAGTGAATGCAAAAAGTATTCGTACAGGGGAAATTTCTTTAAAAAAATCGTTATTTGTAGAAAATAAACTTTAATTAACAATATATTAATCCTGAATACAATATATGTTATACTTCTGAATAATATTACATCAACAAAAATATAATAATCGAAACATATCGTCCTTATAATTAACAAAAACAAAAACTTGTATTAATTCCTTGCGCAGAAAGTATTCATACACTCCTTTTTTAATTAAAAAAACTTATTAATTAATACTTTGTAGGGTTTCCATTAGCATTAATTACAGCTTGTAGTCTTTGATTCATCGAATGTACCAACTTTTGCGTGACAGTTGATGAGATAGAATTCCATTCTTGTTGAAGAGCTGTTTTTAAATCATTTTGATTAGAAATTTACCTTTTTCTAATAGCATCTCCAAGAATTTTCCATAAATGTTCAATAGGATTCAATAGGATTGAGGTCAGGTGATTGGGGAGATGTATATAATTGTTTCCGAACATTATATAAAAGCCAGTTTTGTATTATATGCTGTATGTTTAGGATCATTGTCCTGTTGGAAAATATATTTTTCCGCGATTCCTAATTTTTGTGCACTAGTATGAAGATTTTTTTTTAAATCTCTATGTACATTTTGTGGTCCATTATACCATCAATAAAATGTAGATTGCCGATTCCAGCTGCGCTCATACACCCCCAAACAAGTACAGAACCGCCACCGTGTTTAACCGTCGGTACAAGATTTCTTGGGTCTAATTCTGTATTTGTTTTTACGCCATACCATACGCCTGCCATCGGAGCCAAAAATATTATATTTGCTCTCATCTGAGAAAATAACTGTTTTCCAGAATTCATCCGGTTTATTTAAGTATTGTTTCGCAAATTCTAATCGTTTATTGCGATTAGTCGCATTTACTCAGAACTTTTTCCTGGCAACACGACCATGATATCCGTTTCCTCGCAACACATTTCGAACTGTGTTAGCGGAAACGTTCACACCGCGATTTTTTAGTTCGCCCGCAATCTTTGGAGCACTTGTTTTCGGATCCAGCTTTACTTGGCGAAGAATGAAACGTTTGTCGGTTTCAGTGAAGGCTTGTGGTCGGCCGCTTCTTGGTTTATTTTTAACTGTTTTTCTAATACAAAAACGGTCAATTATTGATTGGACTGTTGATCGAGGTCTATCGATGAGCTGAGCAATTTCCCATAGAGATTTACACTGATTGTGTAATTTAATAATGATTTTTCGCTCTTCTTCGTTAGTCTCCTTATTCTTGCGACCCATTTTGCTCTAATAACGCAGTAAGACTGATATAGATAGTATTTCTAGCACCGTAACCGAGAAGTAAAACACATATTCCTATTGTAAACAAAAAAGCTCCACATAAACACTTGTGTCGCAACGCTACAATCTAAATCTCTCAACTGTACGAATACTTTCTGCGCATTGATTTACTACAAGTTTTTGTTTTTGTTAATTATAAGGACGATTCTTTCAATTATTATATTTTTGTTGATGTAATATTATTCAGAGATGTAACATATATTGTATTCAGTATTAATATATCGTTAATTAAAGTTTATTTTCTACAAATAAGGATTTTTTTAAAGAAATCTCCCCTGTATGAATACTTTTTGCACTCACTGTATATAGATATTTCCGTGGACTCATTTCCATCGTAAACATCAAATCGATAATCGAAGTAATCCCGCAGCGTTTTTCCACTGATCAAAATTACGTGAGAGTTTATTTCCTGAGGCTTCTACCTTTTGTCTATTATTGTGAATTCCGCGATTTCTCCTATTTGCAAAAACAATTTGAACTTTTAACGTTTTAACGAAATTATTCTCCTTTCAGCGTGCGGGAGACACATCAGATCGCCGAGGCGCAGCAGGAGAAGAACGCGAAGCTACGCGAGGCGTTCGGCATCTCCGAGTTCTTCGTGGAGGGTAGTAGTCTAGACCCGGAGCGGCACGCGCGCGAGGCGGAAGCGCGAGCCGCCGCCGCCGCTGCCGCGAGCAAAGTCTACGAGCTAGTACGTACGCCGAGCCCGGCGTCCCCGCCGCTACCTGCGCCGGACGCGGCTTCCACCACCGCCGTCGAGAAGAAGAAGCGAAAGCGTTCCGGCAGCGCGAGCGCCAGCAAGAAGAAGAAGGCCAAGAAGCACAAACGGGAAAGGTACAGCACAACGTAAACGGTGTGCGCACGGTTCCATGGAGGCTGGATTCGATCTCACGTGACCTTTCTCTCTCTTTCTCTTTCTCTCGCTTCCGTTTTTGACCATCGGTTTTCGTTTTGAATAAAATGCGAATCGAGGCTCCAAGACCGCACACCCGGCCCCGCCATATACCTCCGGAAAGATCCTCGATACTAAAGAAAAGGAAATTACCAAGATCCGAGTAGAAACTTATCCTCACTCTCTCTTCCTACAGTCGAAGTTAATCGAGAGGATTGTTCGTTTTGCAAACGCTCGTTCTATCAATCTCTCTCTTTCTCTCTCTCTCTCTCTCTCTCTCTCTCTCTCTCTCTCTCTCTCTTGCTTTTTTACGCGTATAGCCGGATTTACAGAACTGTAAACTCATGACTCACCACCTACTGTTTCATATCCCGTACACCTTTCTCTGTTTCAAACAGAACTGAGGAGGACTGAGTGCCTACCCAGTAGGCGCAGTAGGTAAGTGTGGTCGTCGCGACTAATTTGCCAAAAACAGAAAAAAAAAAGACAAAAAGACACTCTTCGAGAAAGCTTAATGTCTTGCGTCGGATGCAGAAACGCGATTAGAACGATATCGATCGTGGGATTCTCTCACGGGATTATTTTTCACGCACTTAGATATTTTCCCCACGGGTAAACGTTTGCTGTACTTCGTCCTTCAAATCAGAGTCGTAAAATATTTTATATTAGAAATTATGTACAAATTACTTTCGATGAGCTTTTCACGATGATTAATTGATGTAATTGAAAACGTTAACAGTTATTTCAATTGTACGAAATTTTAATAGACATTAATAACATAAATTTTGAATTAATAAAAATTTAATTTACAATTTTTAAATTAAAATTTAAAAATTAAAAAGAAACATACGCGAAGATGTTGCGTGTTAAAAGATTGTTTATATTATATACGACTCTGATACGATTTTTATGAATATAATAATTATTCTAGTAATTTTATAAATTTAATATATAAATATTTCATAATCTTAATTTTTGAACAATAACGAGCAAACATTTGCCGGGGGTTGCGAAATAATGAGAAACGCGGCTTTTTCGCAGTAAGCGTAACAAAAGTTAGAGAAAATTATTCAAAGAAAAAAAACGAAAATCATACATTTCTATCTCTCTGTTGTTGTTTATCGATGAAGCTTGTTGTTAATGTCATCTCTCTATTTTTTTCTGACAAGTCCGTCCCTATCGATGGTTATCAAGGTAATACTAATCCCATATTTATATCAATACTCCTCATATTATGTATTATATATATATATTATACATATATATATATTTCGTATTGTCTTTCGTAAATTTTTGTTGAAAGATCTGGTTTTTCGCGATTATAGTTCCAATCCGAGGTCGAAAGTGGTTTCGGAAATTATGGGAGTGAGTGTAAAAACCAGATTTTTCAAAACGAGCTACTACGTAGTCGATTTGTTAGCTATAGCCGCAATATTCTGCAATATTACGCAATATTGTGAATATTTCACTTGTATGCGCATCGTTGACTTCTGTTTTCTTGTTACTTTATTCACTTGGAATGGATATTGCGATGCGAAGTGTATTTACGATATATTTGCGGGATATTTCTGAAGTACTTAGACGAACTGCAACTTCACGAAAGAGAAGAAGTTCACATCAGTATAATAAATATCTCGTCCATTGATGCAATATTGATGCGGACTTCTTTTTCGTTTTGATGCAAGAGATATTAAAGTTTGCACAATTATCTCGGAAACATTCTGTATAAATTGTATTTGCTGTAAAGTTGCGTTTCGTTTCGAAATCAAGTTACATCGTGAAGACATTAGGTGTCGAAAAGCTGAATAGAGACTGAAATGAGAATGTAATTTACACTCTTGGCGATGAAAATACAATTTACAAATTTTATCGCGGCAAGCTATGTATCATTTCGAGAGCGGATAGTTTGTGTATATTATATACGTGTGTATACATTCATATATTCGATAGAATGGGGCATTGGTTTTCACGTACACGGATATATATATATATATATATATATATATATATATATATATATATATTGTGTACTACAGCTTTCTTTATATATTGTCAGCACAAAGGTATGCACTTGCCAACAGGAAGACGTCCACTGCAAGATTTATATAAGACTAAATATCGTTTGACAAAACAAAACAATATCGCGACCGTCTTGAGGCTCTCGTAACGATTGTCAATCTTCGATTTCATAGGTCGGAATCTCCCAAGTCTAGTAAGAAAAAAGAAAAATCGAAGAAGAAGAAGAAGGAGAGGAAGCATAAGAAGGCCGAGGCCACGTCGTCTGACAGTGATTCCAGCGAGGATTCCGGTGACAGCAAGTAATGATAATCAATTTATCTAATTTATACAATAAGTTGATAATATAATAACATATTTTGTTCATTATCACATATAATAAATTTAAATATTTTTGTTAAAGAAAAATTACTTTAAATTAATCGAAAAATACTTTATCTATTTCCTCGTCATCCTTTGTTTTCTACCTTGAAAATCAATTCGTTCTTTCTGTAACTTTATTCTATATTTACGGCATAATTCTATTCAATAAAAATTACTTACAAAAATGATACATGAACTGAAATAAAAATATATGTGCATTGCGTAGCTCATCCGAGACCGAATCGAAGAAGAAGAAGAAAAAGAGAAAGAAAAAGCTCAAAGCTCTCGAGGGGAAGGACAAACATGAGGTACGCACGATGCTTCGAAGAAAACCAAATGTAAATCCTGTCTCTTTTTTCTCTCTTTCTATTTCTATATACATTATCTATATATACATTAGCACGGTGGAAGCTGCATGGTCTCTAGTTTATGTTCGTTTCTCCTGAATTCGTTAATCGATCGGCGTTGCGTGATCATTATCGTTAATCGATCTCTTGGGTTTGGCCACTGTCTCGAAAAAAGATAGCATGATCATCCCCATCCTCCTCTTTCTCCTCGGGGTTCGCTTGTTGTTTTTACGTAAAAATACGATTTTTCGTCTGATTTCCAGTTTTTCGACAGTTCATTATTTCAAAGTATAAATCTCAGTATTGTTTGTAATTATTCAGCGCCATTTGACAGGAGACATTCCCTGAGTGAGTACCAGATATGCCGCTACTCAATGTAATTTCTAATTTGTGAATTCATACGTACGTCGTGTACTTTGAAATTTACGAGTTTACTATTGTCGTGTAAGAGCCTCTGTATTTCTCTCACTCGTTGTATGTCGAGCACTATATTACACGCTAATTACGGAAGATCGATCTCGGAGACTGCTTGTTCTTCAACACGGGATTACTGTCAAGGTGCAGTGCTTTTCCTAGGCATGCATGCCAAGACGAATAAATCGACGATCAAGTTAAAAGAAATACAAAGACATTTCTTTATTTCGTACATATCTCTGCCATTGTTTGGCAATAATTGCTAATTGGAAATCCCGCGAAAAAGGAGCAGGCTCCGCAAAAACGTTTTTTAAACAAATATATCGTTTCTTTTTCTGTTATTGTTTTTTTTTTTTCGTTGTATTCTTGACGAATGCATGATCGATGTTCACTGACAAGAATCGACAAGCAATATTGATCCACCTTGAATTTTCTTTTAGAAGAAGAAGACCTCGACTAAACGGAAACGTCAGTCATCCGAAAGCTCCACGGATAGGTAAGTTAATTGCTGTTCGCGTCGCAATAAATCAATGGAGAAGCATGTAAAATAAGAAGGATCAAAGCATGATAGACGGAGTCAAAATTACGGTCGCACCAAAAAACATATGTTTACATTATAATACACTTATGTACATGGAATGATCATATGATCTAACGAGAGACTGTTAACTCTATTGAGTTGAACGCAAATCAATTAATTGAATACCGACACACGAGTATTATCATCGCGAACAATTACCTTTTTTCTTCCTTCAAGTTTTATACTTTATCGTTGATCTAAAAATGCTTGGCAAAAAATAGTCACATTTTTGACAATAAAAATCCTTATTATTTATTGAACATCAAGTTACTCTTTTAATATCCAAAAGATTTGCAGAGGTATTACTTAAAAATTTGTTATTGATTGGTTCAATCGACACGATATTAACCGTCATTTCCCGATGGGAAATTACAGTTCTGTGGAAAGACCGAAAAAGTCGGTGAAAAATGCTGTGCCCGACAAAGTATCGAGAAATGAGATTTCCGAGAGTGCCGCGAGTGCCTCGCGGGAGCCTCCTCCTCGTTCGAACCGATCACCAAAGCGAGCGGAGCGAACAGCGTCTCGGAACGAGACCCCACCGCCATCGTCGACCACTCTTAAGACAAAGAAAGACTCGCCCACGAAAAAGAGCACGACGGACAGGCGGGACAAGTCGCCGATGAGTCACAACAGGAGTCCCGCTCCGCCGTCACGGCGACATAGGTCGTCCTCCAGAAATCGGGGCGACAGAGGAGACAGGGGTGGTGGAGGAGGAAGATCCCTTAGGAAATATTCGAGGTCACGTCGCGTGAGTCCGTCTCCCAAACGGAGGCGCTACTCCAGGTCGCCCAGAAGACACGGCCGGCATTCTGTGTCCAGGAGCAGGAGTCGCTCCAGGTACGATCGTTACGGATCTTCCCGCAGAAGGCCTGCGTCACCCTCGAGACGCCGGGATGTCACTGATTCTCGTCGAAGATCGCGCTCGCCGAGACGACAGCAGCAACGCCGGCGATCCGATTCCCGTCGACGATCACGATCTACCTTGAGTTACTCACCTGTGAGGAAGAATCCGGAGCGCTACAGGGACATCTTGGAGGACCGAAAGCAATCAAGGCGGGATCAGAAGAAGAAGACAAGGGGAGACAAGGGGAAATCGCGCTCAACATCGAGGAATAGGAGGACACAGCAGGTCGCGGTTGCGCCCAGGGTGAGTTTGAGATCGTCGAGCGAGGACGAGGCCGATCTGGCTGACGACGAGCCCGATAAACAACAGCAACAACAGCAGGAGGACGAGGAGAGGAGGATCATCGAGCTGAATACGTTGAAGCGCTTGCAGAGCGGTCTCGCGGCAAAGGCGCGCGAGGCGCTGGAGAAGAAGACGATCAGTCCGACGAAGATAAAGATCGAGAGAAGAGAGGAGAGTAGCGTGTTAGACATTGCTTTGCCGAGCGAGCCGCCGAAGAATGCCGCGCAAAACGCGGCCGTGCTCTCTCGGGACAGATCGAAATCTAGGGAACCGATCGTGGTGCAGGCCTTGCCGGCCGTTCAGTCGCCGGTATCCAGCAGATCACCATCACCGGCTCTTCCTCTCACTCGAGAGGAGGCGACAATCAAAATTAGGTCACCGAGTGAATCGCCGCCACCGCCGTCGATACCTCAATCTTTCGACAAGGTCGATTCCGCATCGCCTAGCATGAAAAGCAAGGCAAATCGTCGATCGTCGCGGTCACCGAGTACTACCGGCACCAAGAAAGACTCGCCACCGATTGCTTGCTTGAGAAAAGATGTTACCAAAGGCGAGTCGTCTTCTCACTCTCCCACGGCAGCAGCGACGACGTCGAAAGAGGACAACGCGATGATGAAACTGCGCTCGCCGAGCGAATCGCCGCCGCCGTTGCCGAACGTTTCACTAGTCAGGTCGGATCGGCGCTCGAAGTCACCGAAAAGGAGCAAACTGTACTCCAGATCGGCGTCAAGATCTTGCACGAGGTCGCCGTCCGTCGCAGGCAAAGCGAGGTCTTCCAGATCACCATCGAGAGACAAGAAGTCGCCGATGTCGCCCGATGGGCAGCGATCAGCCTCCAGGTCGGCTTCTCGCGCGAAGAAGTCGTCGCTTAAGGCGAAAGCCGCGAAGCAGCACCAACGCTCGTCCCGATCGAGATCTTCCTCGGCGGAGTCGAAGCGCACTAGTGTATCGAGGTCGTCCTCGAGGTGCAAGAAATCCGCCTCACGGTCCAGAAGCAGGAACCGTTCGACGTCGAAGAGAAGATCGCGCAGTCGCTCCTCCGTATCGCTGAAGAAGTCCAGGAGTAGATCAGTGTCGAAGAAGAGGTCGCGCAGCCGCTCGGTGT
The DNA here is from genome assembly GCF_003672135.1 of Ooceraea biroi. Taxonomy (NCBI): domain Eukaryota; kingdom Metazoa; phylum Arthropoda; class Insecta; order Hymenoptera; family Formicidae; genus Ooceraea; species Ooceraea biroi. The sequence goes on from NC_039506.1 coordinate 11,042,144, forward strand.
CGAAGAAATCCAAGAGTCGGTCGCGGTCAGCGTCCAGAGCATCAAGAGACAAGGATAAACGCAGTCACACGAGAAGCAGCTCGCGTTCCTCCGCTAGGTAAGAGTCGATAGCTTTTCAAAAGCACCAATGCAACTGCTACATGTAGTAGAAATACACTAAGAAACTTACTTTCTTCTTACAGTTCGAGGCATAGTCGAGGCAGGAGCTTCTCAAGTTCGTCTAGATCCTCGAGCAGTGTTTCCAGTAGATCCTCCCGCTCCAGCTCCAGCAGCTCCGCCTCTAGCAGATCACGTTCGCCGTCTATACCGCGACGTCACGGCTCACCCAGCTTCCTCGACAGACGTCGTATTACAAGGTAGGTGCGCGAGCGCGAGCGTGTGTGCGATATTATCGTGATAGTTCATATATGTATTTACCACGCACTACGCTGATTTCTTGAGTCCACTCGTAATCGTAGACTTGCCACTATTATATCAGTTACACGCTTTCCTTGGTTCATGTCTTTGATTATTAGTATTTTATTCGATTTTTATTAGTATTATTATTTCGATGCAGTGATGAAGTACTTTGTAATTGCGAAAGAACTGCGTAACCAGAAAAGTTCCTGAGAAACATTGTATGAAGATTAAAAAAACATTTTAGACATATAAGGAGACTTTCCCTCGCCGGGAAATGATCAAATTTTCCTCTGAGTATGATTCTAAGTTTCGACTTTCGATATGCTAATATTCTGTTTGTTGTGTCCTACAGAGACAGATCGAGGGACAGGCATAGAAGATAGAATTACGGCTTCGCACAGAGATGTTTCCATTATTGATCTACATTTATTAATATACATATAATAACAACAATCGGATGTATAGACTTATAAATTGTCTTTGCAAGCTATTATTTGCAGACTTAGGATTAATACTTCAAACGTGTTAACATCTCCTATTTGTATTATTTTAAGACATTATCTTAAATATTAATGCGCGTCCGAACGATTAGCATTGGGTAATGTCACAATACTTGAAGAAAAAAGATATTCATATAATATTTAATCATGCAAATGTGAAGTGTTAAGTAATTTCAAAAAACAATATAACTGATAGTAGTATTAAATAAAGACTTGAAAAATATAAAATTATATAAGATTGGATTCAAATCATGAATGCAATGGAAAGAACGCATAGAAAGTTCCATGTAACATGTGACCAAATATTATTGGAACTAATTATTATTATTGACAATCTCGTAGAATAGTACAGCGTTCATATTTTATTTTGCATTTTTCGGATTCTTTATTTGTATGATTCTTTTTCTTTCTTTATATTCCTTCTTCATTTTTTTTTTTATTAATTTGTAGATCTAGGAATATCGTGTAGATGTAGCATGCGTGTACGTTTTCCCGTATAAATATTGTAAATTACATTATTTTCGCAGTAGGAGATACCTTTTATTTTATCGATGTCGATGCCGCAAAATAAACAAAAATTATCAATGAACGAATCTCTTCTTTTTTTCTTAGTTATAGTTTCTTAATTATGATTTTTTTTAGTTACACATTTTCGCGATTTATGAATGTTTCTTGTGCCACACTGTATCTTTTTCTCTCCAGAGAAATGTTTTGCAGACAGGTGAGTTATGATATTTTTTACATGCCAGTATTTATGTATGCAGTTTCCTTAATTCATCACGCATGTGTATTTTACTATCTGTTCAGATTAATCATAATTAATAGACTTAGCCATCTTTAACAATTAAGAACTAATTATTATTAATATTCCAGAGTTCCAACTTGCATATTATCCATCATAATTATTGATTAATAACAATTTACGATACAATAACCATTATATTTGTTACTAATTATACTAATTATCCACTACTTATAACAACTATTTTTATTATTATCCACATTTGATACATACTATCATTATCAAGTTAATTGTGCAGAATAAAGTCGTTTTTATTAATATAATAAGAACAATGCTACATATGTATAATTGTTTTACTGCTTTCAAGATAAACATCTGTCGAGTAACATCCTAAAGAGAGTATTGTTGATATACTAACAAATATTTATTTTAGTGCGAGGAAACGTCCAATTCCGTATCACCGACCTACTCCGACGCCACCTTCGTCGCCGAGTAGCTCTGAGAGTAGCAGGCACAGCAATTGGTCCAGTCCGAGTCATCGGTCCAGTTGTTCCGCAAGCCGTAGTCCGTCTTACACGCGTTGAGGGACGTGTGTAAGTTCCCGGTGGGAATCGACGTTCCTTCTTCGTACATTAGACTCGGAGCGGCATACTTTGATCCCTTGACGACCTGACGGGACTTTCCGAACCCGCTAATATATTCAAAATATTAATTTAAATGTTTACGTGTATAGACAGGGTGATTCAGGACCTCTGCAACAAACTCTGAGGAATAGATCTCGCAGAGAGCACCATTTTCCACCTGTGTATATATATTAAACAGGTATTATTCTGGAATTGTAAATATCAATATCATGAATGAGCATTCAGGTCACAAAGAATTGAAAAATATTCAATAGATTAAATATTTGTGTTTTTGAAAAGACAGTATGTCTCGAAGAGTGGGCACGAAGCTTTGTCTTTTGTAAAACTCGGAATTAAGTTTTATTAAAAAAATTTTAAGTTACTGATAAGTTTTGAGATCAATACGAAAAGTATCATTTTCTTGATTGAAAAATTTTAGACTTGCGGAGATATAAATAGACAACGGAATTTTATTCAAAATCACTATAGAATCTTAATTCAGATTTAATAGCATTTTACTGAATAATAAATTTGAATTATTGTTTCAATTATTTAGATTGATTTTTATTATCCTTGCTGAGAAAATATTCACAGCGAATTGCACAAGTTACAACACTGCGTGGACACTTTCAGCCCATTCTGAGACATTCTGAACATAAATCATTTACGATATCAATTAACTCAAAGAAAAGTCTAAAAAGCCTAAAAGACTTATTTGAAAGATTGTGAAACGTATACAATTGTCGATTGTTTATCAGATATTACATAAACGATATCTGTTTTAACTTTATTTAATTAAGTAGATATGCCACTCCGAGCCTAATGCATAAGCAAATTTCGAAACTATGTAGAAAGTTTCTACTAGAAACTATGTATTTTTTTTTTTCAGTAATACAATACGATATCGATTAATCGATATTACATTTACAAAGAAAATTACAGTATCCTTGGTCGTATCTGTAATATCTGTATCTGTAATATCCAGTCTAACAGGTTTTTAATCTGGAAAGAAGATATTACTCCGACCAATATTTATTTCGGAATTTAAATGTGCAATTTTACAATTATCGTCGATATTAAAAACTTATCACGAAAAAGATTAAGTATCAATGTAGATTTTGACGCGTTGTATTCTCTTTTCCTATTTCTTTCGAATAGACTCCTATAAAAATGCAGTAACTTTTCTATAACTTTCTAGAAGAGATTCTTATCTGATTTAAAATGTCGACTTAACAAGATAGATGGATATTTTAATGATAGAAGTGAGAACTCTTCTCTCGTACACTCGCGTATTCTCTCTTTCTCTCTCTTTATGAAAGAAAGGTTTCGTAACCTTCGATGCTTCGTGAGCGTAAAATTTTATTCCGAATTATCATTAAAGCGCTTCTAAATTTCTAGTCGTATAATTCTCTAACGCTCTTGTGTGGATGTAAACAATAACTTACAACGATTTTGAGCATCCTTCGTTCGTTGTCTTCATTGTCATAATATTCTGCTGTAACTACCATTTAGATTGAATTTATGTATAATCCTTTAGTGCAATGTTATTAAGTCATTTTTGTACATATTTATTCTCTCAGAGTACTCTGTACTTTTCTGAAACAATTCAAATCTTTTAACTCTTTGCGTGATGTCTGGAGACTATCAAATTCTGTTGTTTATACATATTGTACATATTATTTTATTTATTATACATCTTTTTCTTTTTATTCTATCTTTTGATAATTTTATTCTAAGTTACAAGGAAGGTGCTCTCTGTGCGAGCGATTCCATGAATTATTAACAAATAAATTTTTGCGAATTTGATAGTCTCTTTAAAATAATAACGCAGAACGCACGCAAAGCAAATTGAGATCTAATTTTTAGTATATTTATTTCTCTATTTGTAAAAATATTTATTTATTGATTTCTTTATTTTATAAAGCAATCTTAGGTTTTATAACTACGAATATTATACATTACCGCATTATAATATTGCGAGTTTTACACGCAATATTTGCAATTTGAATGAATACTCTAGTCACAGAAAGATGATTTCTCAGACCCATAAACTTGGGTCGGGTAGCGCAGCGTACCAAAAAGACATGATTAGAATATTAATCTCGATGATTACGCGAAGTTAAGTCTCGAAGATATATATATACATAGAGTTAAAGACCGTACTTGAAAGTCTACATCGTTTACGATTAGATAAAGAAACTATGTAGCACTAGTTCTCATATTTATAACGACTGATTCTATTTTAATGAAAAGATTCTCTGATAAAATATTGTGACTGCTCGATCAGCGCTGTTGAGTTCATATGAAACTCATCTAAATCGGATATTTTACAGTCTGCGGGACAATGATTGTAATCGCTTCCTTATTAATTTCCAAACACACGTACACGTACAGTGAAAGCCGTATTATGGGATTTAAGAATTCAGGAACGTCTTTCGCATTGTACCCTGCGACCGTTTTAGCAACTCCGAAAAGATCAGTTCCATACTATTTGTGAACATAAAAAAAAACACAATGTGTAAGGTAATTACTTGTCCGAATTAGTTTTAAAGCAAAACTCCAATTTGTTCATGAGCGCATCATCTTGTTGAGAAGAATCCATCATGGCTTTTTAAAGCTGATATCTGTATCTGCTTATGATTTACAATATGGAATGTTACTGTCTCGTTAAAGTGAAAGAAACTCGAATATTATATCTGTAATATACTCTGTATTGTTGTTGTGTGATTAAATCGAAAATCTTAAACATATATGCAACGCCGTATTTTGTTTTCAAAATAATTTTATTCCGCATCTTTCAAGATATAAGTATATAATAAAGCCAGGAGGAAATTATTATCGCATAATAAATAATTGAAATTGATAGACAAATAAATGATATTCAATAAATTCGTTAATTCTACTGGAAAAAAATCGTGATTTAACAAACAACTGCTTTAAAAATTTCACATTTTTATTTGTATCTTATATAATAATCTATTAAAATATTTATATACATATTTGATTACAAAATACATATTGATTATATATTAATGTATATTTTTCACAATTTTTCAAGTCAACGTATTTTACAAGTTTTTCGACGGACAACAAATTGCAATTGGAATGTATTGTTACTTTGTTTTGTCTAAGATAGAAAGGATATATTTAAATTCAAGATACGTTATATATTATATCATATGTGAGATACCGTCACCTCTTGGAATGATGCCACATTCCACCACTTATTATCGTCGTATTTTTTTCACATAGTTATAAAAATATTTATAAATCTATATACCTATACAAAAAAGATATGTATAACAATAATTACAACAAAAATCGCATCTCCCTTTACTTCTGTTTCGAAGCTTTCGCTCGTTTCGTTGCAAGATAGACAACCCACATAAAACCAATGAGATTCACTACCAAGACTCTCAACTGAAAAATCAAATGAAACATGAAAGGGAGAATTATTTACACTGCCTATGAGTTCTATATTATAAAAAGAAAATAATACAAATAATTAAGAATATTTGTGACGAACGGAAAAAGGAATATTCAATACAAATAATTCTCCATAAAAAATATAAGAAACTCTCTATAGAAAAAATATAAAGAGGCAAACTTTTATGTAACGCTTGAATTAATTTTTTGTAAGTAATCCTGAAAGTGTATAGGAAGTGTAGTTTAATAGAATGCACAATGTGCACGTTACCTTACCATTGGCGGGACGTATTTTATATTAATGTACTGCAACAACGTCAGATACTTCAGATTAGCTATCAACATTGGCAGGTATAATTTTTGCATTTGAGCGTGTGCCAATCGGTGTGGCTTGCCCTGTAAAAAGATTTCTATTTAGAAATCAAAAGCAACACAATGCAAGCAACTTTTAAATAGCTATTGAGGATCGGTCAACAATTTTTATCTTGTGATGCTTGAGCTAAATTCGTCACGTAATAACACTGAAATTTTTATCTTAAGATAGAGTTTGTCAACAATGACTAACAATAATTTAATATCTCTGTACCTCAAAAATGGCAAGCATGTAGAGCGCCAAAGCCTGGAAACACGGTGTGTAAATGAGCCTCTCTATCAGCAGGATTCCCAGGGGACTTCTTACGAGTAAATGTATGTATGTGTAAAAGTAATGGGGTACTGGTCCTCCGAAGAACAGACTGCAACGATGCACATGAGAGTTCATTTAAATATCAGAATCTTGTTTTGTGTCAACTTGTGGCGTAACAAACAGCGCATAATTTACCCAAAGAGAGCGAAGGCCAGTACACTGTCTTCATTGAGTTGCTTGGCACCGGACAACTTCTGAGACACTACATTGCCAAGGGCAGTGATGATGCAGCTGAAAACAATTTTAAGGAACTTAAATTTTATTTAAATTTCAGGCTTCGTTTAATGTTATTTTATAATAACGTTTAATGTTATTTTATAATGACGGAGCAGTAGCAAAGCCTAGTAACACGACTATGAGAAATTGTAAGGAATATATTCTGATCATGTTGATATATAGACATATGTTGATTGTAATTGCCGACTGCAACTTATTTAATTATAATACTTGAGTATAGATTTTGATATAATGGAATTTTGTCTTGGTTACCTCGTTATGGCCTTCGTTTTCAAGGGATTGGTGTAGAGACGCTGTAGATACGCGCCGATGAGACTGTACATGAGATTGGATGGCTTCGAGAGCGACATTTTCTCAAATCCGATGTCCGCTTTCTTCGATGAACCTGCAACAAGTGTGCAGTGATTCGCAAAAATCAATATACGGTTACTAGGGGGCAAAGGTCAAACTGTAGAAAAACAAGTCCTGTTTTGAAATCTCAAAGAGCCGACGTCATATCGTGATTCTATAATAATAGCGATTCCATAATAATATAATAATTCTATAGTAAACTATACATAATTTCTACAGTAAATGTATAGAAAATACAAAACAATTCGAGTAAGTTTCACGCGCAATTCAACGTGAATGAAGTTCGTAAAATTTTACGTAAAATCTCTCTGTTTGACATATCTGTTTTCCGAAATCGAGCGATCGCACACGAAAATTCTCTAGACAATTTATAGAATAGTGAATTTTGTGCGCAACTGCACAATTCAACAAGTAGAAGCTGCAAATTTCGAAAAATGATCGATATATAACCTCATTTGGCTTTCGCACGTCACGGATAAGCCAACTATCTATCCATGGATTTTCTACGAATCTTGTGCTTTGAACGTTCGACTGATCGTGTAATCGTAAAATTGGCGTGACTTCGAAATTCGTAAATGATTTGAAAAATTTGAAGCATGTGTCGTGAACGTAGATACGAGGCAATTCGACATTGCAGCTCCATTTCGGAATTAAACTACAGTATTGATAGAACGATAGAACGAGATACATGTAAAGGAAAATTAATTAATTAAAAAATTAATTAATGCGAGTGTGCGTCATAGGTATGCGCGTTTTCGAAAATAAGATCAAGGAACGAAATATACCCGAGTCGTTCAGTCGGTGACTTCGGTCGACTCTACTCGATGCGCACTCTCGATTCTTGTTTTTCTACTTCGAGTGTCACGTGGTTACGTTACGGGGATGTCCGATGTTTACGCATTAAGTAGCAATAACTTGTAAGTAAATTCTTTGCGACGCTCGAGATAGGTGTGAGCCTAAGGTGTACAGACTGAATGACGTATAACACTTTATACGTCAGTACATATTTGATAAATATTCGTAAGTCAACGCTGGACAAGTTTCTTTACGTAAGCTGCATATCTTATAGCAAAACTCTTTAAATAATGCAAAGCTGACCTATAATACGAAGGTGTCAAACTGCTGTAATGCAAAGTACGCGGTGGTAGAATTGTAATATCGCATTGGTTATAATTAAAATTCAGTGATTTTAGTCACAGCTCGTGTGAGTGTCACGAACGCTGTGACATAACCTCCACGTGCATGGAGAATAAATTAATCTTATAACATTATTACTTTCGTAAATGATAATATGAATTATTGTGATTGTTACGTCAAGATACTACGTATAATTACATTTTGTTTCGCATTTACATATTGCGTCTTTGATAAATTTGGTAGCTGTAAAAATTTGTGTAACCGCATAATTATGATCCATAGTTTTGTATAATATCATATAAATTCATATTATAATTGATTATAACTCTCTTAAGAAAGTATAATAATATAATAATAGAATATTATGTACATATATTAGGGACACATACATACCAGTATACATATAACATAATATTTATAAATATATTATTATAATTTTAATATTTATGAATATATTATTACAATTTATGAATATAAGTTAGGAACATTATTTCTTCTGTATTTATTTTATTTTTTATGAATATAGGGATTTAGAGAGATTATTTCTTCTGTATTAATTTTTTTAAATTTTTTCTTTTATATGTAGAGAGATATACAAGTGATATTTTAAACCTATATACAACACGGTGATAAAATCTAAAAATGCCGCAAGGAAAGCTTAAAGTTAAAACAAAATTGCCAGTCTCCGCAAAAAAGGCAAAGGCTAATAAACCCAAGAAGAAAGGCGCTGCTGTTCAAAGACGTGGAAGTAAGTGATGCCAACAACGAGAGAAAACAATCACAAAATCAATTACATAATAATGTTGCTACTAACATTGAGCACAACATTAAAATATTAATATTCTTTTTCAAGATGCTCCTGTGCAGCCCAAGAAGACAAAGTTTCAGGAAACCCAGAAATTGAAGAAGATGATTACGAAAACGGTAAACACCGTTGTGGAGGATGAACTGCGCGAGAGAGCTCTAGAGGGAAGGAAGACTCTCACGAAGAAAGACTCGGCTAGTTCACAAAAGAAATGATATATTAAGTAACTGCTCTTGCGCTTGCGCAAGTGGCTAATGTATTGTAAATATTAACTAAACGGTATTAATGTTTGTTCGTTAAATAAGAAAAGGGATGAAAAAGAAAAGATTTGCCTCTCTTTATTTATCGCGCTGACATCTTTGAAGCTTAGCTTATATTTAAACAACATTTACAAATTCGCCACACGTAAACTCACCAATTCGATCGGATCTTTCCCTTTCGATCAGAATAAATATCAATTAATATTATTACTTAGATTACAGAGGAATATTATACAAAAACGGCCTTATGGCACTGTGCCTTTCGAAACAATTTTAACGTTGAAAACAAAAGTGATCGCGCGCGTCGTTGTTGTCATTCGTTTGTAATGAAGTACAAACTTGCCAGAGTAATTTAGTGCATCAAAGTCGCATATATTATCTCTTCTTAACACTCGCGTACTCTCTAAATCACATTGTATCAAGGCTGCTCCGGGCATCATAGCACTTGCGGTTCTTTCGATCCTCAAAAGATCTCCTTTCTGGGATTTATTTTATGGAGAAGCCACCTACAATTTAACAATTTTTTTAAGTACAGAAAAGCAAACGTAACAATGAGTCGAAAGGATTAAAAGTATCTAGAGATTCGAAATTTTTACCACTAGCAAGTGTCCACTCTGCCGATTTTTGCTAATTGCCGGAGTGCTGCCGGTTTTAAATTCGATGACTCCTTCTTTACCACTGACTAGCTTGTGAGACACACTGAAACACGGTACGAACATTAGTGGAACTAGGATACACTGAGATAAATAATAATCGATTTGTTGGATTAAATTTTAATTAATATATTCTTTACTAGCATCCCCCGTCACGGCTTCGCCCGTGATATTTATATGTAGAATTAAATAAAAACACATTTTATCCCTTCTCACCCGTTAGGGGTGGAATTTCGGAAAACCCACCCTTAGTGAGCACCTACGTGATAGTAGGAATATACCCTTAAAATTTCAAGTCGATAGGTGCAGTGGTTCGGGCTGCACGTTGATGAGTCAGTGAGTGAGTGGTATTTGGCTTATATATATAGATATACAGTGCTGGCAAAAAGTTCCGGAACGGTTAAAAATCTTGGAAAATAATGATTTAGTGGAAAAATGTTTCAAACAAAAAGTATAGGGCTTAAAAAAATCTATTAGATGATGATACACACTCATACACGCACACATACGCACGCGCGCGCACACACACACACACACAAAAGAGGTGTAAATCCGACCGTACAACCTCCACGCGGTACACCTTGGGTAATTCTAATGCCGGCGGTACTGTGTAACCTTCAAGCCTTATAAGTCAAAAAGTACGTAAGAGAAAAAAAATTTATTATAGCGTTTCGAAAAGCTCTCGAGCTAAGCTACAAGAATATGGAATAAAAAATAGGGGTTTCCATTTAAGATTTTTATGTTGACCATGACCGGGCTTTCCAAGGTCATACCAAGGGCAAATATGTATCATCATCTAATAGATTTTTTTAAGCCCTATACTTTTTGTTTGAAACATTTTTCCACTAAATCATTATTTTCTAAGATTTTTAACTGTTCCGGAACTTTTTGCCAGCACTGTATATAGATTTACAATCACGCACCAACTGAATTCGATGGAAGCAAATTTAGATTTAAGTGAGTTTTGATTAGCTTTGATAGACGCTAATCAAACAACAAATACGCAAATTATTTGGAGGGTACTTACGATTCGGTATTAACGATTTTGAGAATGCTCCGGTTACTAGTAATATCAATTGCTTTCGTTAAAGCTTCTATTATGTGCGGAACTTCCAAGATGAGATCGCCCTAAGAAAAATAAAATAATAGAAATTCGTAAGAATACCGTTTACTCAATTATTTTTACTTATTTGCCTTATTATGTAAGAAAAGTATTCCACCTTACAATTTAAAATGATTTTTCTAGTAGTTTGTTCTAATTTGACTTGTAATTTTTAATTATCAAATTTATCTCTATCATCGGCATTTATTTTCCTAGATTTATTGAAATTCCGAAAAAAAACAAACCTTATCCTTTTTCAATTCAGGTGGTATCCTGACAATAAGTAAATTATCGGACTCTCCAGTGACAACCAACTCCTCGATAGCCTTGTAAGGTAGGCGATGCTTAAGCTTGAAAGTCTTGAGCGTGTCGAGAATGTACACGGCATTCTCCGTTAAAATGAGCACTCGCTCGCGCGGCTTGTAACCGTGCCGATCGTACTTGATGACGGGAGTTGCGTACTAAAAAATGTATTTCAATTTAAGCTTCTATTTTTTAGGATTAACTTAAGTTAAATAAAGTGTAATTTAATATAGTGAAAAGAGAGATATATATGTATATATAAATATAATATATTTTTTCATGAAAAAAAATTAGTGTTACCTTTATATTTTCTCCGGAAGGCAGGATATTATTGATAAAGCTCTGTCGCAGCGCTTTGTGTTCCTGACCGAGACGATCGATTCGGAATCTTGGACCTAGACTCTTCGCGTAGGATTTTTTCTTGCCTTTAAATAAGGACTCGGCAAGAATCTTCAACTCAAAGTGCTCCTTATCTTCCTTTTTCAATGCCATTCGGTAACAACGGGCTTTCCATCGCTTGTGCATTACACGCAAATGCTCTGATGCCTGCGATTAGATATTTATTATATTAATTATTAGTTGAGCAAGACAATATGTATATGATATATATATATATAATTATATCAATTTTAGTTATTGTATATACATATAAATATTCAAGCATATGATTTCGATTTTGCTGAAAATCTTTATATAGAAGAATAAAAGAAAATGATTGTACCTCTCGGCAAGCGTATGGACATGGTGGCCAGTAGTTATTTAAGACACGTGGTGGCAATGTCTTGGAGAGTCTAATGAGCCATTGCGATTTCGCCAGTTCGATAAATGCCACATTAATCTCAGTAGGCGGTCCGTTCCGAGTGATGAAGCCTTGAATGAATCTATACCACATTACCAAAACAAAATTAGTACACTGTACACATATGAAAAATATTAATTATAATATAAAATAAAAAAATAAAATGTGTGTGTGTACGAGATATAAAGTATAATAAAAAACTAATAGAAAACGTTAAATAATACAATAAGTATTTTTTTAAATAAAAAGTGGAAAATGAGGTAGAGGAAAAAATACCTGCGGATAGTAACAACCGCCTTTCGACGCTTCTTCGCTTCGCGTTTCGCAATCCATCTACGAATGTACTGTTGGAAGACAATCGCCGCTGCTCGCATCTCCAAATATTTTCTTCTCATTAATATACCCTTCCACTTGCTTTGGATAATGGCGGCTATTTCGTGTTTCTTCACTTGGAACGCATCTTCCGTGTAAAATAACGTCTTCGGCAATCGAATAAATAACTTTGTACTGCAATAGTCACAAAATTCAATTCAGTTTCAATATGTTTAATAGTCATTAATGAGTTTTGGTTCAGTGGGTCATGTTTAATGCAGGAATCACGGTCTTACTTGCCCATCCTGTATTCGTCGCGCTCGTAGCCGAGATAACATACGAGCATTTGAACGCCCTCCTTCGCCGGGCCGTGATAATTTGGCCAGGTTTCAGAGCAAAGGCTCTTGTAACGCTGCAAGAATTGCTCGTATGGTCTTCGATATGCGAAACCGGCGCGCCTCACTCGTAGATTCTCCATCAGGCCCAAGTACTTCACTTGATGCAACACGATCTTTTCGTTGAATTGATCTAAAAGCGAGAGCTTCATGAAGACTTCTCTTGAAAGATGCAATGATACGATCTAATCATTTTCGCCAAGCACGTCAAGAGTCGAATGAAGATTTTAAACGTTATTAAAAATATTTAACGATTAAAAAATAAAAGTGGCGTTTTGGATAAGGAGATTGATGACGAGTAATTGAATAAAAATTACTTTGTTTCAATTTGGTTTTATGATAAATTGGTTTTATACTTACTGGCCATTTTAAAGTCGTTGGGCTTGATGCAGCGAATGTAAGATGGTTCCTTGCCCATGAGGATTTCGACCAGATTATTCAAGCTATTCTTGAATTGAGTTATAGCAGTTTCCGGACGTTTTTTACTCGTTAAATCTTTCACGTCGAATACATTCTGTACATTAAAGCCAGAAATGCAACGTATATTTAAAATTTGAGAAAATCAAAGAGTGGGAGTAGTTTACTTGTGAATGTTAAAATCTTACCTTTGTGATGGAGTTTGTCGTGTGCGACATAACTTCACGCAAATCCCGGAATAATAGATCATTATTCTTCTCGAGAAATCCGCGTACGTTATACGTCACGTCGCCGGCGTAATGTACCAATCTGAATTCCTGAAGCATTAATAAGATTATCTTTATATTTTATAGCATGCTTAATTTTGTGTTTAAAAGATTAACACAAAACAATTATCGTAAAAATATTATCTAAATAAATTATTAATATTAAATAACTCACACAAATATGTATATAATCACACAAAAATTTAAAGTTAATCTAAATAAAATAAAATAATTTAGAAGAAGAAATTGGAAGAAGAAATAAGAATTTTCTTCTTTCTCTCATTAGTTCCAATATATTAGGTGTATGCAAAAGTTTTAATCTTTTTTCAGCGCTCTGGTATTATTATTTGAACTTTAAATAAATTCTTGCTTCTTTTACATTTTTGAAGAGTTGGCATCGAAGTTTGTAAAACGTTATGAGTTAAGGATAAACATAGCTTCGAAAAACAATAGTGAACGCGATGAACAATGAAAAACTATACATGCTTTCAGCAAACTATTTTGAACTTGAACTGAAAAGTTTTTCCGCACAGGACGTATTCACTCGACTTGGCGCCTTCGGATTACCAATCAATGTAGTATTTTTAACTAAATAATACTTTCGAGATGTGGCTGAGAAAAACAAAAAAAAAACTTTTTTCGCAAGGAATTTAAAATTTATCCGAGGGATGGCAGAAAATCGTAAAAAGCGAGGGCAAATATTTTAACGACTGAATCGTATTATATATATTATACACCTAAAGTGAAAACGTGCAAAAAAATGACCAAAATTGTTGCATGCACCTAATAATTAATACATAAGTAATTAACGAATTCTTACATCTCGACCCATAATTTTCTGTGTTTGTAAGTCTGCCTTCTGATGACTGATGTAGTGGGGATGGTTGCTTAGATTCACGTTCAATTTCTCCAAGAAACTCATGTCTGTCGGTTCGCCAGGCCGCAAGCATTCTTCGTCCATCAATGATATCATACCTGCCACATGGACGATTAATTAACAACAGCACGTAATCGCGAATGTGATTGATCGTGCTTTATATCGGGCTTCTATAAAGATTCAACCTTTATACTTCTCCTCGATTAAGTCACAGATAATCTTATTGTTGAAATACTCTACGTTCTCCCAAGCTATTCCTTCGCGCAAGTACTCCTCCTGCTCCGACTTTAGTGTCAGCTGGATGAACAGCTGCTGCAATTTCTCGTTGCAAAAATTGATGCAGAACTGCTCGAAGCTACATCGAAGTAATCAGAGAGAGAGAATTATCGTTCCGTAATTGAAGACGTTGAAAAAGATGGAGGTATATACAGGGTGTTTCCTAAGTAAGTAGACAAACTTAAGGAGGATATTCCTTGGCTTATTTTAAGAAGAAAAGGTCATATAAACATATGTCCTAAACTGCTTTGTTTTCCAAAAAAAGTACATCACTGTTTTCGTTCACTTTTCGGATAGCGTGCTTTTGCAGTACGAGTCAACAGCGGTGGGGATGGAGTGGGGATGGTCAATTTTTGAACAGGAAGTTTGCCAATCGATGGATCGGTTGAGGTACTCAAAGACCAAACCATTTATGGCCTGCAAGATCCCCAGACTTAAATCCAGTAGATTTTTTTCTATGGGGACAGCTTAAATCTTTAGTTTACGCTACACCTATTCAAAATGAAGATCTCAGAAATCGCATAATAGATGGATGTGAAAGAATACGTAACACTCCAGGTATTTTTGAGCGTGTACGTCAATCAATGGAAAGGAGAGTTGAGGCGTGTATCATGGCTGCAGGTGGACATTTTCAGCAATTACTGTGATGTTATTATTTTTCTTTTTAGTTACTATTTTCTTTTTCGTTATAATTTTTCTTTTTGGTTACTATTGTTTTTCATTTGTTTCATTTGCAATAATACAAACTGTTCTATAATAAACGAAAAGTGAACGAAAACAGTGATGTACTTTTTTTTGGAAAACAAAGCAATTTAGGACATATGCTTATATGACCTTTTCTTCTTAAAATAAGCCAAGGAATATCCTCCTTAAGTTTGTCTACTTACTTAGGAAACACCCTGTATATATCTCACATAATTAATTTCTCTAGCAAGAAAAATTCCGTTCCCCAAATAAATACCATTGTAAAATGTAAAACATAAAAATATAAGTGCAATGTTAAATACCAAAAAACGTAATACACATAAAAAAATATATTTCTTAATATTTAAATTTAAATATTAAATATTTATTTATAAATGTATAAAACACGATGAAAATGTAAAATGAAAGCCATAAGTTTGACGAAATGTTTTCTGTAATGTTAGCGCACATTCAACAGGTACCTGTTCTTCTGGAAGATTTCAAAACCGTAAATGTCCAAAATGCCCATGACCATTTTGCGCCGGGGATCAGTCTGAGGTTGCAGAGATTTGTTGAGTCTAGTCACGAGCCAGGTGAATAATCTGTCGTACACAGCCTTCGCTAGCGCGTCCCTCGCGTAAATAGCTAATTCTCTATTCAGTGGTGAAACCACCACGTCACCGTGAGCGTCTATGGTACGGTGAGTGAACGCCTTTGCCAGTCGCTTCACGTCGCATCCTAGCAGCTGTACAATATCAGCTCATTAGCCGTTCGTATAATTGTACAATGCCATGGCATTGAATTTTGTTGAAGCATTGAAAAATCAAGCATGTAACAAGATAATTAAGAATAAAAATAGTTATGTAACGGAATGATGATTATGAAGATTGAAAACTCAAACATTCTCAAATAATATTCCGTTCATAATATGTTGTAATAAATATTCATTTCTAATGATATTTTAATTTTATAAATTCGTTAATTATTCTATCGAAAAAAATCTCATTGTTAAAAATAATTACCGCAGCTACGGCATCGACGGACGCCGGTTTCAGGATCTTTGCCACGCCCTCCTCCTCCGTGAAACCCACGTTACCCATGTGCAGCACGGACGCGACTATGGCGAACAGGTCATTTTGTTCCTGCTGGGACATTTCCATGGTCTTCATCGCTCGGATGACCTCTCTGTACTGATTGGCGTCGTCGATGGTATCCACCGTACCTTTCGTCTGAGATTTACGGAAACACGAGGAAATTGTAAACGAGACTTTGGTAAGAAGAAAAAAATTATAATTTAAAACGTGGAGAGAAAATACCGACTTAAAATGTAGAATGTTGAATACAAAATGTATGGAATATACTATACATATGAAATGCAATGTATGGCATATATGACCAAAATTGAATGCGCTTACACCGTTGCTCAGATAGAAGAAAGTGTCGAGGTTTCTTTTCAGGAACAGCTTTCGCAACGTGTCGTCGTCCGCGCCTGCCAAAAGCTGATAGAAGATATGAAAATTACGCTCGCCGACTGACTGATGTACAACTCGGGATTTCTCTAGCAAATAGTTTAAGATATTACCGCCAACTGGGTCTCCCTGGAAAAAAATATTATCCAATCCTAAATAAATAAAACGCTTTTGCAAAAATAGTTCAATTAAAAGAAATTGATGGCTATTCTGATATTTGGCACAGATAATATGACTTTTTAAATTCTTACTAATTTTTAATCAGAAATAATTCATTTGTAAACATTAATATGGAAATCAAGCGTTAGCATACAAATTTTTTAATTTCTTTTAATTTTAATCTCTCTAATTTTCAATTTCGCGAAAAAAGTTTCGTTTATTTCGTTTGATCCCATTTTATTTAATTATTTTATTATTTAAATTTTATTATTTAAACAATTCTTATGTGAACCGGAATTTTACCTGAAAATTGAATTGTACGTCCATATATTTGCCGAAGCGGGATGAGTTGTCATTGCGATTGGTCTTCGCGTTACCGAATGCCTCCAGCACGGGATTGCTGCCGATCAATTTTTCGTTCACCTCTTCGACCTGTTTCTTATGCCCGGTGGCTGCCGCTATAAACTCCAAGACCTTTTTGGATGCTTCCGTCTTCCCAGATCCCGATTCGCCTTAAATAAAACATAGAAATATGAGAAATAACTTGGTATTTAAAGCATGATAAAATTAATGAAACCGAAAATAATTTACTACTATACTAATAGCTGATCGCTTAAATATAAAATAAAAATGCGAGCTCTTACCTGAAATCAAGATACATTGATCGCGATTCTCCTTCGTCAAGGATTGATAAGCGGTGTCCGCCAGAGCAAAACTGCGGACAAGAAATTTACAATAAATGCAATTCAAGTAATCGCAACTTTGATTTATGTAGAATATCCTGAATTGCGTGCTGACTCTTTCTTATCTTGAGAATTAATTTTCTTCCGAGAGACCATGCAAAATACAAGATACGCGGAATATGCTTACATGTGAGGAGGCGCCTCGAAGAAGTTCCTTCTGTGATAGTACTGGATGGTTTCCGGAGTGTAGATAGACAGTTTTTTGTACGGATTTACCGAGACGAGCACTTGACCGATGTACGTCTGTTAATATCAAAGATGTATAATATGTTTAAAGTTTTATTACTCTTTATAAATTATTTTTATACATTTTTATCGTTTCGTGAAAGTAAGTTGAATACATAGAATTAAATTTCTTCGTGTAAATTTCATTCTCTAAAAATGTATATAATTAATAAGATCAAGATTATATGGGACTTACTTTTTTTCATTAATTATCACGCATCCATGCAAGATTAAAAATACGTTAAAAATTGAAAAAGTTACATCGAAATTTATCGTACATATTTTTAACAATGAATTAAACATACCATTGACAGTCGATTTTTAATTAAATATATTATATCATTAACAGTTAATTTTGAATTAAATATATCATTGACAGTTGATTTTTCAACTTGTCCTAAGAGAATTAATTTCGCTTGTTACTCACGTAAATGAGATCCTCCTTGAATCGTTTCCGTAGATTGTCGATGAAGGCGGACTCGCTGCGAAAGTCTTCCAGCAGAACAAAGTCTTGAACGCCGACTCGGTCGCGTTCGTGCAATCCACGCTCCATGTTCCCGAGCAATTTCCGGTCGTGTTTGAAGACTTCCGGTTCCGCGCCAGGCTTGCTCAAGCCACCCCCGGTATCGGCTGTCTCCAAACTGCAAGCATTCGGGTCAAATTTTTGATTGACTGCTTTTATATCCGTTTATTTATCAATTAACATTTTGCGCAAATTTTAATGATAAATAATACGATTATTCGACGTAAGGTTTATACAAATAAGTTATTTATTATTTAATTTGCTTAAATTTATTTAAGCAAATTAAGATTAATTTAACGTGCATTTGATTCTTTCATATTCGTCATTAAATTTTAAATTAAGAAAATTTTAGATTATGTTGAATTAATTGTGCATTTCCGTTGTTTTAAAGCGACGTTAAAAATTTATTTAACAGTTAACGTGCATAAAGTTATTCGCCATTTTATTTGGCCTTGCGAACGATAAAGACTCAGATTAGATATTGGAGCGGTTCGTAACATTCAACACTTGTAGACAATACAACCTACAGCAATAGATCGATCGACAAATATTTCTATGCCTCGAGCAAATGATAAAGAGACAGAAGAGAAAGTTGATAATATAAAATGCCGTATATATTAATTATCGATACAAGAATATAGTAATAATAATCGTCTTCGTTCCTGGAATAGCAGTAAAGTTTTATAAAATTTTTGTCACTATTTAAATATATAAATTTTTGATGACTTAACAGATCCAGTTGATGAAATATTCGTAAATAAAGTTCTAAAAGTTATTTCGACAATCTCTAATCCATTGAAGAACTTACCCCATGTTCCCGCGAGCTCGGTGTCACCTGCACCTATAATATCCAAATAAAAAAAAAGAAAAAAGTATTCAACTCGATTTTCTTCGTTTCGGCATTGTCAATCACGAGAGCGAATCCGACTTTGGTTTACTCCTCACTACCTGGTTATAAGATTAAACTCGCCAGATAAGATAAAGTGCGAATTTGCGCATTATGACGTTCGATATCGCGGAACCAAGCTCAAAGTATTAGGCAATCATAGATAGTGTGATTTAAAATTGACGAGCGAATTCATTTGTTAAATAACAATCAAAGATATAGATCTAAAGAGACATTCTACGATTCCAGCCACATTTTCTACAAGAAATAGAGGACAAATTTTGGCCTCAAGGTAGGCAAGACTCGGAATGGATGCTGAAATGAATAGAAGCTGAAATATCATGTCGCAACGATCAATCTCGATTCGAATAACGTCTGATCGACATGCGTGCGTTAGTCTCTTCGTAATTTCGTACGCGATATCACTGTGTCTACTTTACGCACAAGGAAAGATTCCTCCCAATCCACTGATCATCCACACTGTCTCGTTTCTCTCATTCTAATCACAAGACGCACTCTCACTTGCAGTAGTAACGCGGTCCATTTGTCTCCCCCAATTTCACGTGACGCGATTGCGTCTCTTTGCAGTAACGGGCACGCGTGAATTTTTCACGTGACGTGGGGGACCAGTTGGAGGAATCGCGAGCCACCAGGTAGAAGGCGAACCGTCCATCGTGCTCGTCACGATAATAGATAACGCAAACGCACAATGACGAAGTAGAGAAATCCCTCGGTTCGCAAAAATTTCCTCCGCCGAGGAAAAATCGCGCAGAACGATCTGCTTGGGCCTGCTACCAAGCGAGGAGCTACCGGACGTAACGGAGGAACCACCTGCGACTGCTACTCAAGAATGACCTGACGGTTGACCACTACCTTCTTCCATCCATCGTCCATCGGCGACGTCCATCTCCCCTCCCCCTTCGCCTACCCACCCCACGCTTGTTATCCGCACAACTGATAGCGGAGCGGAACGGCCGCGGCGCGTCGTGACGCCTAATGGCGAAATGCAATAAAAAAGGAAGAAACGATTCCTGGCGGAAAATTGGTAAAAGGATGTGTCACGGTAGATCTTCAGTCGGAAGATACTTCTTTGCGTTACACATGAACGCGAATTGCGTGCTAAATTATTGCACGGATGGTGCACACAAGAGATTGTGCTTGGAGATCGGAGGTCCGGGCTAAATCTTGTCCCTGCAAATTGTTGCCGGCTCCGAGCGGGTGAGTCAGAAAAATGCAAACGACGATTACTGAAATGAAAAATGCGGGAGAACCGCTCGCGCTCCGCGGCTGACGTCACGCGGCGTGTCCGCACAAGTCAAAGACCTGGAGCAGCGATTGTTTGATAGTTCGTAGGACTTGCCGAAATGCAATTAACCGGTGCAGAACCGGTTTAATCGATAATGGAAAGCTAACAAGTCACGGTGAGGTCGGTATCTAATCTAATCTAATCTGGATTCATTCTTCCTTTCTTTCTGCGGACGCGTGCAACGCAACGTGACTGTCCTGCAGAACCGGTAAGAGTATTCGCGGCTTTTCCGTCATCGGGATCATCGTTGTGTAAGGTCCGATTGCGAAATGTCCCTCGCGTGCGAACTACGTTATCGCGGTGGGACTCATGGCACATTGTTGCGTTAACTAATCGTCGTATTAATCTTTCAGGCGATCGATCCTGGAGACAACGAGAAATCGGGGACACGCGATTAGAGTCGTGGTGTTCTCTCTCAAATCGATAAGTTAATTTAGATGTTATTGCTTGAATTCAAATGAGAAATATCGTATTTATAAATACGATACACACGGATATATGCGTTTGTCTAATTGCCACGCGCTTTGAACGCTTGAAAATGCCTGTTGCATGTGAATAATGAATGTATGATATCTAGCGTGCATGAACAGGGAGATAAGATCCATAAGTCAAAGAGAGAGAGAGAGAGGGAAGGAGCGGGAACCGTTATTAATGATCCTTTGGATCATGCGGTGGAACTGCAGGATCGATAATTAAACGGTGTTTATCTCCGCAAACGCAACACCGGTCGTTCTTTCGTGGAACGAAAGAATCGATCTGACTCATTGGCACTCGGTCGTGAACCCACCGCGTTCGATGAGTAATATCTCCCTCGCCTTGGCGAATGCTTTGGAGAAGGTATCGCGAATGCGGGTCGGCGAGCAACGAGTTACTTACTTCGTTCTGATCGCGTTTACATCGTTGCGGCGAGAGGAGTTATCAATCGTGGCACACAAAGGGGACCATTGTCGCTGGCTCGTCTGCGGCCGGCGTCAAAAAATGTAGCTTTCATAAACGGTAATATAGATAAAAGCGTTATGTCATCATCTACATTCCACTGACCGTATATACAAAGTAGTTTCTGTATACAAAGCGGCAAATGTAAACGTGTCTAGAAAATACAATCAATTTGATTCGTTTATTTCGTCAGAGAGTTCAATAAAAAGTTCATTAAAGCCTCCTTATGGTCGATCAAACTGGCAGTTTTATTTGTTAACAAGTACACGAGTACATACAAGTACGTTTCGACCTAGATTCAGGTCCTCGTCAAGTGTAAATTATCAGTCACTTTCTAAAAATTACAAAGATCAATAAGGAAAAGTAAATAAAAATATAAACTATATAATAATACAATTACTTACTGGCCGAAAATGACCGAACTTATATCACAGAGCAACTTCACGACAACAGCAAACGACCTCGAACAAATAACAAGTACTTTTCAAAATAGCATCATAAACACCCGGCAAGTTCTCCGTATCTTTGTGCAAATTAATCAAGCTGGAATGTCTCTTAATGAAAAACATTTTCGCGATCTCTCTTTTTCTATTATGATTTTCATGATACAAATATTTTGCGTTAGACCAATCGAACTCATGATTGTTAAAAACTCTTACTGACAACCGAATGATCACTTTCATGCTTCAGAATATCCGACTTATGTTCCTTAACACGTGTTTCAAGATGTCGTTTGGTTTGTCTAGTGTAACATGCCTCACAATTTAGACAATCTATTTTTTAAACAACACCTGTTTGTTGACCATCAGCCAATTTGTCTTTTCCTTAATAATACAATCAAGTCTTTTAGGAACAGTATAAATACAATCAACATTGCTTCAATATTCGTCTGCTTTTCTCGCTCGATCCTTGATGTAAGGAATAGTTATAAGGTTTTTATTAATTTGTATATCTTCGTTGATGTTGCTAAAATTGTCAATACATTTGATTACTTTTAATCTTTGGTTAATATGCTTGTTAATAAATTGCGGTGGATAACAATTATTAAGTAAAGTGGATCGTACAATTTCAATATTTGAAATGAGGCGTGAAAACAAAAGTCTGACAACAGTACAACTCGATCAATTAAATTTGTTATGACACTAATTTTACGTTTTAACGGATAGTTAGAAAAATAGTTAGTAGATAATTAATGCATCGAAAATATATGTAACAGGTGTAGTAAAAAGAGAACAAGAACGTTACGTGTGACGTAAATGTTGCAATTTCTTGTTATCTTTGGTATAAAAATATAATATAGAATATATATAATATATGCAATAAAAATGGATAAATATAATGCAATACGTATTGTAAATAAGACATCTGAAAGAGAAAAAGAGAAGAGAGATCGACAATTCTTGTTTTCATCGATTTTCGACCTGCTTCCTCGGTCAATTTGCCAAGTAATTTCTCTTTAACGAGAATGTCGAGCTGGTCGTTCATCGGAACTTCCAATTTGTGATGTCCTCTACTCGGTTAATCCGTTAGAATCGATCGTTATGCGCTTCTACATATGCCGCGCACACTCGCGCGAAACGGAAAGTCGTTCCGTTGCATTTTTCTGCACCCGCTGAATCGGGGACGCTGACGTAATGCGTAGTCGGACGATGAGTCAAGGGGAAAAAAGGGGCCTTCGGGCCACATGGAGATGCTCGGTGAATAAAAAATCGCGACGAGAGGTCATCGCTGCTCGTCACGCGAGGCGAAAATAAGCGCGCGAGGGGTGAACGTGAGCTCTTCGTTGCAAGAAGAGCTCGCATTGAGAAACTGTAAAAAAAGATAAAGACAAAGAGAGTGCTAATAAGATCCTTTCATATTGATCCGACAATTTGAAAAATTGACAATTAAATTTAAATTTAAATTTAAATTTGAATTATTCGGTTTAATCAACGTTCTTAAACACTTTGATATAGAAAAATAATTCGAATTCAAAAGTACTTTGTTGAAATATTTTATTTTGTTCGCTTTGCAATTTCGCTTTTGATCTTAATTGGATAAAATCGGGAGATCGCTGCAATTATTGTCGCGCAATCTAGGTAATTAGGTAACCTTATTTTCTCGCATCTCCGCGTCCGACGCGAAATATATTGTACATTCGTCTATCGTTTGAGGACGAAGCAACCCATTTCCGGAAACCGGTTGGCCTTTTGTCGGCTCTCTCGTGTCGGCGAGAAGAGAGACGGGCTTCCACCGAGCAGCATAGCGCTCGTGCGCAGGATTATAGCAAATTTTATACATTTGCGAATTATTATAACAAAATTTAGGCATCAAAAATGTCTCTAACGATGACTTATTCCTCGTTAATTCGAAATTCGTAATTACCACCAGTGTGATCCGCTAATTGAGCGTCTTTATCAACTATAAGCGACTCGCGTTCTCCAAGCGTGCGCAACCCTTCATTTTTAAACACCCTGTACATGCCGCGCGACACGTCGCGTGGCGCGTTTTCGATCGCCGTGGTCGATGGACAATTTCCGGGACACGTTCCGCAGTCACACGAAGTCCGCATAGTAAAAGCGTTCTTATCTTACGACAACAAAAGGAGGAACGACGTGCTCGTCCAGCGACATTTCCTGTCCGCGTGTTACTGCCTTTTCGTCGGGATACTGTTAGAGAAGCTTAGCGCCATTTTTTTTGCTTGCACAGGTTGCACTCGGTGACTGAAATTTATGGGGGCCGATGGTGGAATCTATTTTCAGCACGATCCTCGGCTCCTCGCCAAGAAGATTCAGAGTGAGAGGTTTTTTCCATGAGAAGTCACACATGGAAAATATTATTATATTAATTTCTTGATATAATTTTAGCTTGCATTGTATTACACACTTAATCGGACTGCAATTATTATTACTACTATTATTATTATTAATATTATATTATTTTATATCAGATGATACTCTCTTTAATTACTCATCACTACTATAGAATAATGAATAAAATAAAATAAAAAATAAATAATCTATAAATAATTAGGTCTTCTTGCATCATAAACTTGTAATTGACACCATACACAATATAACAGAAATATAATAAAACTTCAAAGCAACAATATCTCACTCTGCGCAAGCGTCGCACGATAAATCGAAAATGATGATATTTGCAGCGATAAAAAAAATGCAAATATCCTTACGCACACCTCATCAATTTCCAGATATTGTTCTTATTGACGGCTAATGCATTAAATTATGGAGGCGTGGTGATCTTACGTATTCCTCGCACTGAATCTTCCTCGGGGAAACCGGTTAGCCAGTTCGTATTCGGACCGACCTTGAGCCTCGGTCATCGTCGGGCCTGAAGTTCAGGGCTTTCAAGGTGATCATCCGCGGTAGTAGTGAGCCTTAATAAGCTCCGCTCGCGCGGTCCAGACGCGAAGAGGATGAAAGAGGTAGAGAGCCGAGTGTGTACACAAGAAAGGGAGAGACAGGGAATGTACATCGTGTGTAATAATAAACCGGCCAAGAGCGAATCGCGGCGGCGGAAGGCGAGAGGACAACAAAAAGAAGACGAAGAGGCGAGCACGGGTGGAAAGACCGCGGCGAGTCGATTTAAACTTAAAGTAAGCGCCGATCTATTTTCGGTACGTCTCCGCTGCTCCTCCTCGACACCCCGATCAGCGTAAAGCGCGCGCGAGTAAAAGTTAGCTCCGCGCTGTAATAAAATTGCAGGTAGCGAAGAGAATGAGCATTTTCATCGTGATCGAGTGAATTTAATCATGCTGAAAGTACAAATTATGCAAATGAAGTATTTGAAACGAAAAAATTTGTGTCCGCGGCGCGGACACGCGCGTGCTGCTCGAATAAATATTCGTCTTGACCCACGCAAAGTCCCGCGTTCTCATCGTCGTACCAGCATTATTCATGCATTGTTACGCTCCCTCTCCGAGGCAATTGGACATCTTGCGAAACAAACGTTTCCCGCTAATTCGCTGCGCCACGCGATACCTGAGTGGCTGCCGAAAGCGAGACACGCGAGAACTCCGCCGAATCGTTTACGATTAATTCCCGATCACCGTCGAATCGTTGATGCGTAGACAATTTCCAGAAAGCCGCCGATCTCGATACCGTCACGTCGTCACTGCCGTTTGCCGTCATCGTAATGCGATCCGGTACCCCAAGTGGAAATCCAACTCCGGCGCGCTTGCGTTTAATCGATGCGTCCCCACTGGAGCAAGAACGAGCAACTTTTTGTTGATGTTCCATGTTTCTTAAAAAAGTTGCTCGTTCTTGCTAAAAGTTTCTTGAAGTTCCTTGGTCAGAGGGCACTTTTAACTATCAGATCGGGGAAAAAAAGAAACACCGATCCCAAAAACGCCTGTCGGAACCCGTTCGGAACCCGCGATGTAACCGATCGCGTAATACGATGGATTTTTTATGCGATTTGCGCAACTGGCACGCAACCCGTCACTTATCGTGTACACCGAATACGGTTGGCGAACCATGTACGGTGCTCGCGCGACCCTATATTATATTCGCCAACCGTGAAATGTCAGGGCAGATAGACACGAATATTACGCGTGTGTGTAAACGACGTGAGTGAACCAGGTGAACGAAGCGATTTGAGAAAAAACTTGCTTTTAGAAAGTAGGTATCCTGTTGACAACCCCCTCGTGCTTTAAATAGCCGAAAAAGTTTTTGTTTTAAATACTTCGTTTCGATTTGTACTTTCCGCATGATTAAACTCACTCGATTACGATGAAAATACTCATTTCTTCGCTACCTGCAATTTTATTACAGAGCAAATATAATTAATTGTAATATCTGTTATAATAAAATAAATGTAACAATTATAATATCACAATCTTTCTCTCTCTCTTCCGATAATTTGTCCTAATATGATAATATTAAGGAAAAAAGTTAATAATTCACGCTTGGTATAGTCGTCTCAATTCGTATTTGACTTTTTTGCTCCAGCAATTGCCAGTTTTATCGGAGCAATTGTCGATAGCCTTAATTAAACGTCCGCGGAAAAGTGAAACGAGCGAGACAAGCTCAGAAGATCATCTTCCATCGCGATGTATCAATTTGATATCCGCGCTCGCGGAGAGAAATGTTACTCCGGCTTTTTTTTACCCTGCAAGCGCATTCGTTCCGGTTCAATTCGCAGCTCCTGCAATCTCATGCCGCTAAACACGCACTTTCTGGGAAACAGACGTACTCAGCCCTGCATACACGTTTCTTCAGTCTCGGTACAATTACTTGCGTGCCAGTTTTCGCGATGTACGATGATATATGCAATGCGCGGTCTTTAATAACGATCGCGTCACGCGTTTGAGTGATTGAAAGTGAGGATAGTCTTTCTCTTTTAACAGTAAATAGTACATCAATAATAAAATAATTAGAATCGCTACTAATTTTCGATTTTCGTATCAAAGACTTGCAGATAAATCCCAAGGTGATATTTTTACATATAAAATTCGCATTTATAGCAATTCGAGTTGGAACATGGTCGTTCGTAGTTTCGGTGAAAAGGAAAGTAATAATTCTCGGGATTTAATGTTCATCATATTTTAAGCACATGGAAGATACATATTCATCGCGTAACGGTATCGCAACAGCACTCTGAGGTCAGAGACGTGGACTGACGTTCCGCAAGACAGTTTCCCTGCATTTTCTTCAATTTTCTCACGCATGGGAGGAAAAACGTTACTGCGAACGACCTGTCGTTCGCGTTCACCCCGGAGCGTTTCCACGGAGCAGAGCTTTACACGCTATTTTCACATTTTATATGCTATTCATCACTATGCATGACTGTCGCGTCACTTAAAATTGTTTAATCGTCACTTTCACGGCGGTCGCGGCTCCGATTTCTGCCTTTGTCTTAAAAAGAAGGCAGGCCCGCTTTCTCTCATTTCCTTTTCGAGTCCCCTATCGAGGATGCACATGCCGAAAGAAATCCGTTCCAGGTCCCACGGGGGTACCAAGTATACTCTCCGGCCGACAACAATGGTACCGAATTCTCGCTTTTGTTTCTGCGCCTCTGTCTACTTTCCAGGAAGATAATTCAGCGGTTCCGTAGCTGGCATCTGCGCGGAATCCCCCGTGCCAATTGTAGAAAGTTTTACGAACCGTTTGATAGGCGCAATTTCTGCTTCGACTCGCCTAGAATCCGAATGATCATCGAACGCGCGGGTCCCGCATGACATCGCGATTTATTGCGTAACGCAGTTACGCTCGAGAGTACGCTGGTTTACGAATGTACAAATAATATTCGTGAATGAATCGAGTGGACGTTTTGCGTCGAGAAGTTACGGGATTACTTGGATCTCATCATAAACTGGATCGGATTATTAACTGGATTTATGCGAGATAAACTGCGATCCAGTGATAAACTGGAAACTAAGGAAAGAGCCAAACTGGCTGACAGACCTGTCATTTCTCGGAAAAATGACGCGATAGATAAGGAGTGTATGTCGATCGTCGAGAACACTGATACCGCACTTGGCAATGTCCTTCGTTGATTTCGAGCGAGTTGTCGAATCGCACTTGAAATGCAGCGGTGCGATGACGTAAAACCGGCCTTGGCAGACCAATGACATCTTCATCAAAGCGGTTAAAAACCGTTAACCTTCGTTCAAAGCGGACAACGATACGGTGACTCCCACCGAGCAACTTCTTGACCCTTTCACGATGTGCTGTCGTGTCTCTGGCAAACATGTTTTAGCACGTTCTATCACAATAACTATTTCGGTAACAAAGTCTTGGTAAGTTTCTCTTGAGTCTAATCAATCAATTTATCGCTATTAAATTATACTTAATTAATTAAGCTATTGAAAGTTCAACATTTTATCAGATACGAGAAGTGTTTTTAAAGAACAAAATGTCGCAACAGAGTTTGTGCACAGCGTGTCCGATTAATCTTGAAGGTGAGAACTCGACGACTTGCTACGAACGCGATACTCTTACGGTATGATTACCGTGAAATAGGTTTGCAGCAAGAAACGGAATCGCGATTTTACTCGTGCGCGAACGATTGTAACAGTGTGATTGTAACGTGTTGCGCAATGGGCAATAACAAACAGCAATGCCAGTGCGAACAGGTCAAAATCGCAAATGATTTTACGCGAAAGTGCTCCCGCGAGTCGCGATAGCGATGCATCCAAGCCGCGTCCGTGCAAGCGCATCCGCGACATCCGCGGCGATTCGCATTCCCTCGGCATCCACTAATAAAAGACGCGATCGCGATTTCTTCCTCGTGACTCACGCGGATGTCACATAAATTACAATTGCCCGCGTTTACTCGCGGATCACGTGGGAACCTGCGACAAAAGAAATTCGTTCGCCCACGAAGTGCCTCTCCTGAATGCATATTGAACAGACATTGTTAATTCGATCTCGATCTCGCGGATGTTAAAAAGAGAAAGAATGCGAGAATGCAAAGCCACCAGGTTTACTCCCACCGAACTCCTCCGACTTCTTTCTCTAATTATAATCAATTACAATGTGTAAATCGCAATGGTGATGCAGATGAACATTTTTAAGACAAGAAGAGATAAATATTTTAAAGAGAAGAAAGAAAAGAGAAATGAAGCGAGAGGTTTCGAAAAAAGATTTCGATTTCAAAACTCGTTCCTGCATCTATTTCTCCGTGTACCTACCCTTGTTTACGACTGTGTAAACCGTAATGAAGCGTGCTCGAGAGATGAGGAGAGGATAGTACTCGTACTCACTTTCGTTTCGCGCGTCGAGTACTCTCGTTCTCGGGTTCAGTGGCGGCTTACGAGTCCAGACGGGCGGCGCATTTATCCATCGCCGTCAGGTCACCATCAGAGAGAGGAAGAGAGAGAGAGAAAGAAGGAGAGTACACTGTACCACGATTCGCGAGAGATTCGCGAACCGATCACGATTTCCTTGCGGTTTCGCGATGGGATCGCGAGAAAAAACCGTCGTGGATAATCGCGGTGGATAACGGTTGAATCGCGTTACTCGTGGTGTCCCGTGTACACGCCACGGTGTAACGCACGAAACTGTCGGTCTGAGGGAGCCTCTCCTCTTCGGTGCCCCGGTGGTACAAGGTGGCGGCGGTAGACAGAAAGAGAGAGGAAGGAAGGCGAACAGGCGGCCCGACGACTCACGGGGAAGGAGAAAGAGGAATTCGTTCCCCTGGTGTGCGCGCGTGTACGTGCGTGTGCACGCGACGCGATCGTCCGTGTAAATCTACGGGGTCCTATGGGGTCTGCTAGGAGAACCGTGGGTTTCGTGGGTCTTCGAGCGGGTTTCCACGGAGCATGAATGATGGCGTCTGTCCAGATGTTCGTTGTGACACCAGCTGATGGAAGACTCGGTTTTTTTTTAAATTAATTAATTCACTCCTTTGTTCAATTTTTCCGAGCCTTTCGGAGACGTGAGATTTGGTTTCTGTCGAACGTTTGTCTTCTTCTTTATTAGTTGTAGAAAAATAAGAGATGCATGAAAGGTGCTAAATATTTAAAAAATTATATATATAACTACAATAGTATTCTATTATTAGAAATTAGGAATTGGAATGTCCATTTATATAAAGTATGTTTTTCATCCTGAAAATAGATGTAAAAGCTAACGTCTTAAATTTCTGTCCCACGCTCTAAAATTCTACAACTTTTCTCTGCATAAATCTAATTGACCTGATACTGTCGACCGCAAATTGTCTCATTTCGCCAGCGTCGACGTACCGCAACGAAGTATCGTCTAGCTATCGTAAAACCGTCATACGGCGTTGCACAAAGTGCACAAAGAAGCTATTTCGGGGAGTATAATATCTCGATGAATGGAAAGGCGAGCACGTTCGGATAATCGAGTGCACCTGGCTTCATGCATCGCGCGTTATTTCGGAAGTTCGACATCAGCGTACACCAAACGCTCCTGTTACCATCCATCCATCATGCTCTCCAAGACGTAAATTTCCGAAAAGTCGTCGTAACATTGCATTAATCCCTTTTCTCTCCCCACGATCTATTTATTCGCCTTTCTAAAAACAATACAAATACAAATGGATGCAAATAACAAAATAAAATTTTATTCGAGTGATGAAGTGAATAAAAAAATATTTATTATGACAACTACTGTCTGTAATGTCTAACGCGTAATATTAGAGAGAGTCTTACGTCGTCGTCGATGTCAAGTTCGCGGGGGTGTATTTTTAAGTTCACGTGGACGGTGACCGCGCTGGACAGACGAGGGTGGCATGGCAGCAGGTAGCAGCAGTGGTGGTAATGACGGTGGTGGTAGTAATAGCGTCCGCGGTGGCTAGTGTTGTGACGAACGACTGCCGCTTTCGATCGGCGCGACACGCACTGACTATAGGAAAACTACCCTCTCTTTTCCGTACGTTTCCGCCGACGATGGCCATCCTAGAGTCAAGACTCACTCCCCCAAGAGTGTCAGTACGGCGTCGGTGGTGGTTGCTGCTACACGCCTGCAGCGAGACGAGTGTTCTTACCCTCGCGATATCCGTGTCGTGTCAATGACTCGCTCGACGCGCTCGAAATCATCATCGCCACTGACTGATCATCGCGAACGCAACGCCGCGTGAACGCGCGTAGTCTTTGTCGTTCGGGGGTGGGTCTCGCGATTCAAAACGGGCGCCAGGAATTTTCCGGACGATACATGAAACTACGAATGTAAGTGCACTTTTGCCGGGCTGGACTATACACTATGGTGGACGTAATGTTGGATTTAAGCGCGATATAAGCGGCCTAAGCGATCTCTTTAATTATGAAAACATCCTCCCCGCGCTGCATTAGGGAGAGATGGGCTTAAGCCTTGAGGCGTTTCGCCGTTTTTATTTTTCTGAAGGAATATTGATCCTATGCGGAAATTAACGGAATCTTGATTTTGATATTCGAACGGTTACGTGAGCGGGATAGTATTACCCTGTAAACCTGTTTAAGAGTCGGTCACTTTTAATTGGTCGTCAATTTCTCGAGTGGTTGATTTTCAAGTTACTAGTCGTGTTATCGGCCTTCTTTCTTAATTAGACACGCGTAAAATATATTTATTAGTCGCCTCACGTTCATTCACTTTCACTTGCAACAAAGTAACAAAGCGCAACTTCCGGAACGGTAATGTCCACCCGTGGGAGGGAAAACTCCAAGAGAAAGAGAGGGAGGACCGGTGATTTCAATGCTCTCATAGCACAACTTTAATTAATCCTCCGGTCAGTTAAAAAGATGAAATACTTGGAATGAAATCGACGGATTCAAACAATTCACACAGATGGATTTTTGTGTTACATTAGACTATATTCATCGTGTTTTTATCTTTTTTATCCCTCTAATACGTTTATGATTTTATATATAATTTCCTCCATTCATCAATTATTTATTGTACAATATTTATTCGATGTCGACGTCAACGATATATTTCGTCGAGGAGAATTTCTAGATAAATCAATTCTGAAACATTTCGAAGCAGCTTTCGCTTTAACCGCAGCAACATTAATTACCAACGCGAGCGAAACCAAGCTTGGCGAAGGCCCGCAATTGAGTCGAGTACTAAGCGCGAAGTATCCGTAATTAGTCGACTGTTAGATGCGCACGTGATTGCATAAATTTTCGTCGATTTTTTGCGCGCCTACCGAAAAGATTGTAAGAAGATAAGCTCACGAATCGCGCAGTAAATTATTCTAACATCTCTATTTTATTTAAGAGGGAGAATTTTCACATCGATGCTAGTGATACTTTGAAATTATCACACGCAAATGCACATTGTTTTGATCGAATTCATAGGTCATTATGGATTTGGTAGGTTGACGAATGGTGCTGGTGAAAAATACGTCCCCCACGCGCGGCTCGAGCCCCCAACGAGAAAATGGGAAAAATGAGATGTCCAGAAGACAAAAAAAGACAAATTCTCAACGACGTTCGCGCGGGAACAGTCCCGCCAATCAAACTGGTTCTCGAGGAAGTAGTCCAGCAAAGAACGACAGCTCCGACTCCAAGGGAAAGGGGAAAAGTGCACTATTGCATTCGCGGGGCAACGAGTAAGTATTATGCTTCTAGTTGCATGTCGAGAGGAAGAAACACGTTGCGAATCGATCTAAATCGTTTTGTGCATTGAATTATCTAAGCTGTCCCAGTTGCCCGGCGTACACTTCCTCTTATCTATAGAGATTCTTGATCTTTACTTCCGGCATTCAAGCGGCCTGATTATAACACGTTATTTTGTATACTAATAATCTCGAGGGAGCGATTAAAATTTCTTTCTTTTTAATGTAATTAATATTAATATTTCACTTGTAAAAATATCTAATTGGTTTCGAAAATAATTTACGGAATATTCACAAAATACATAAAAAATTTGTATTAAAAAATATAAATTATTTATAAATATAAAACTCTTTCTGCTGGGAAAGATAATTTAGAAGCAAATTTGAAATTTCATATATCGATATTTTATTGTCACAGAACTCATTGCGCGCGAATAATTTAGCGACATCGAAATGATTAATAATTATGTCTACCTTTTTTTATACATATATGTAGCTGTATCTATTTTCCAAAAATATATTAATATCTTTCTGTCAAGTAACTGGCTCAGGGATAATAATTTATTAGATCTCGGCGATAAAATTATTGTGAAGCAATTTACCTAATCGAAACGAAACGAACAATCAAAGTAACAAAGTATTGACGTATTGATCGCCGAAAAAAAAAGTTAACGATAATGGACAATCGATCGATACGTGACAGGCTGAAGTGACGTGCCTATATTATGTCCGCGCAAATATGTGATGGAAAAAAGAATTCACCTCGATTATCGGGGCCTCGTGCTTTATCGCTTTGATTTGCGGCGATAACATCGTGACGATGATTGCGGTATATGTGGAATTGATAGATAGCGTGGAGAACGCGCGTGATGTAATCTTTTTTTTCTTTATGCAGAAACCCGTCAGCTGAAACTGATGGTACCAATCAGCGTTCAATACTTTATGTACACGTGGCTCGACACGGATATTTGTGACATTGTTTTGGCGCTTTTTCTTGCAACTTAATTTCGAGATTACGCGGAAACGCGGAAACTGCTCGATCGATTGGTGGTTTCGTAAAAAGATTAGTCGACGGGAAAAATTCGCCTAGCTGGAAATTGTTCGGAAGATCTGGGACAAAGATGCCGCACGATGCGGCCATCAACAGAGACAACAGTAACTTGCGCGTATGCGGCGCGTTCGATTCGATTTTACTAGAGGTGGTTCGTATGAGCTCCACACACGTTGATAAAAAAAACACCCTACAAACACACACACACACACGTGCGCGCGCATACACACATATGGAACGACATGTTGCGACAGTGAACGTTCGCACGTTATGGGGTATCCATAGATAGACGTAAGACGGCATCGCATCAACGTCGTTTATTGATTACGGGATACGCGATTTTCCCCCCGAAATAATCGAGAATAATCGATAGAAAAAACTTTACATTATCTATTTAACTTTACATTATTTATTTATTAAACTAATATAGAAATATTTGAATTACGGAGAATGAAATGGGTACTTTCCGATGGACTATAATACGACACGCGAACCGCAATAATAAATTTAAATATTTCAAAAAGCATCACTACATAAAAAAGATTAGCTCTCGATCGCGCGATGACGATGCTTTTACAGTTTTGTGTTGGTAGTAGGCACGCGACTGTGTTTGAATAGTAGTTGCGCATCAATTTAATCTCATCTGTTTTGCCTGTGACCATGAAAGTCCATTCCATCATTTTATGTAAATATGCTGGCAAACATATGGGAAATAATTCATTAGAAATATAGAGCACATAAAAACACTCCTCTTGAAGATAAGACAAACGTACGCGTGCAAAAGCCCAATTTCGATGATTTCGAAAGCGGAAACACTAAGCACTGTTGTAATGAGCACTGTTCTTTTCTCTTTCAAAGTTATCCTTTTGAATATCATAAAGATTATTAATGTTTCTTTTTAATAAAATTACATATTTTAATCTCTCGTGCATTGTAATTGCTACAAAACAAATTAAATTGTATTGCAATCATGAAACTATTTCTGTTCCGTGGAATTTCTCCTAATGTTCTTATTATATTATATTATATTATATATTATGTATATATATATATATTTCTTTCATATCGATATCATTAGAATCGTCAAAACTAAAAAAGCTATCTTATTTAATAAAATTTCGAACTTAAATTCGAAATTTTAAATTCGAAAATTTTTCTTTTTTATTTATATAAAAGGTATTAAGATTCAAAATACCACTATAGTTGACGAGTATCTAAGATCGCGTGATACGTATCGTTTTAAACCCTAATCTTTTCCAAGAAAGACAGGAAAGACTTTTCCGTCTCTGCTGACTTGTCTCTGTACATACAAGAAAGAAAAGAAGGGATAAATGCACGGGTGATACATCGAGATATTACGCATGTACGTGCACAGAATAGTCGTTACAATATCGACTATACTGAGAGGTCGCGTGGCAAGGTCTCACAATCAATAAGTAGCATCGAAATACGTATATTATAATATAAATGTGCGTACGTTGTGCATGTGTGTACATGCTAATTAATATCATGAAACACATCGATCGATTTTTGTAAATAATTGAGCCTCGTAAAAGAGGGGGGCCAACGTGAATGACAGCACTAATGTGACATGAGAAGCGATATGACGTTGCAAAGAGATAAACATCGGCTTACACGTGATTTATGAGACCCATTGAGAGGGATCCTATTCCAAAATTGTCGAAACATTTCCTAAATAATACTTGTCCTAAGTAAAAATTAATTAGGTGAATAAATCAAATTGAATATGAATTGAATATGTGTTGCACCGTTGTGTATTGAAATGGACAAAATATTAGATTTCATAGATTTAGTTTTAGAGAATATTTATAACAATATCTCTTGAAAATCAACTATTACTTATTACGTTAAATTGTGATGTTATTTCCTAAATATAAAAATATTAAAATTTGTTCCATTTTTAAAGTCTTTCTATTTTTACACAGATTAACGTGTACTATTAATTAAAGTAAAAGTATGGAGACTGCTCTTTATTTTGACAAACTCAAAAAGTTGTTGAATGTTTACAATATTATATTGTATATTTTATTTCTGAAGATGTAAGAAACATGTTATTGATAAAATCTCATATCCTATTATTGATATCATGTCATATTATTGATAAAATAATAAATAATTGATAAAATAATCTCATATCCTATAATTTAATATATATATCGATAACAGTTTTTTTACAAATAATACAATATGATATTGTGTTTGGATATGAGATTTTTGCGGAAGAGAGCGCACTCTCAACGGGAGGTTTCTTGTCAATTGCCGACCTAACGATCCGATACTTACCAAGTTCGATCCTGAATCATTAAAAAAGGTTTCTTGGAGATACTGCGATGTTTCGGAATGAAAAAGAAATCGCGCCAAACCAGGAGGACGCGGCAAAACACGCGAACAAATCGGCTCGATGTGCTTCGATCGGGCTTCGTAAATTATGAGAGCTGGCTACACGATTAGAGGTCAATCGAACGATTGACTGGACATTTCCGTATCGGCTTGCTATCGCCTATTCATGGAATGCCGTTAATTTGCGGAATTAAATCGACGATCGCGTTTAATAATAGAACCATCGCAGTAGTAACTGTATATCTACGTAATGACAAGTAACTGCAAGTTCTACAAATTCTATGTCTCTTTGTTAACTATAGAAGCTTGAACGTCAATGCTGAGATCTACACGGTGATTTTTAACTATGTAGAACAGTAGATAAAATATTATCTACTGTTTTAATCCTAAGAAAATAGATAATAAATTATAATATATACAATTACAATATTCTTATTTTATTAGCTAAATTCTTTAACGGTTTCGTTAATTGTTATTGTTATTATTTTTAATAAAATTTACTAGTTTATTGATTCACTATCATGTCAGATAAATAAATTTATTCATCTAAAGTAGACATAAAACTAATGTATATTGTGATATGATATATTGTGAAAATATTGCTACGTATTTTTAGGATTGGTAGCATCGAAAGATTGATAGACGGCGATAAACGGGTAATCGCGACGAAGCATCTACTTCCAGAAAACAACATAAATGTCGTCGTCAGGTATTTAACCCGAATCGCTCTAACACAAAGAATTCAAGTAAACTTGGAATTATGACAATGACACATTAAACTTGGAATAACTTACTCTCTTCTTAGAGTTCGTCCGCTCAGTAATAAGGAGATTAAAGCCGGTGACGAAATGGTCGTGCAATTTCCCGGTGACGGACAAATCTACGTAAGTGCGAAAATTGAAAAACCATTTCGAAAATACTGCATTCCACCCTCGTTCTCAAAACTATTCTGTTCCGTGGAATTTCTCCTAATGTTCTTATTATATTATATTATATTATATATATATATTTCTTTCATATCGATATCATTAGAATCGTCAAAACTAAAAAAGATATCTTATTTAATAATATTTGGCTCATGCTTTGTTCTTCTTGCAGTGCGATGCAGTTTCGAGCAGCGGCGACAAGAAGCCGAAGGTATTTTCCTACAACGTTGTTTTCGAGCCGAACGCTACGCAGGAGGATATCTTGCAGTACTCTGGCATTAAAAACCTCATCGAGATGGCCGTGGAAGGCTTCAGCTGCACCGCGTTTTGCTATGGACAAACCGGAAGTGGCAAGACGCATACCCTGACTGGACCTCCGAGACTCGTGAGTGACAAACTTCGTTCTGACGCTTTTGCTTCAATTGCTTTTTTAAAATGTCATTAAGCATTTGCAGGAATATCAAGGCATTTTTTTAGAGTTTGATTGCACGTTTACTAATAAGCACAAAAAATTTTCATTTTAAGTTCTATTTTAAGATATTTATTTCGAGTTGTATAATTTAAGTAAATGAGTTCTTGACGGTTTTTCGCGATAATAATGCTATTTTAGTGTCTCGAGAGAAATCAGTCAGACTTTAAAGTTACGCGAAGTGTTTTTTTTTCTTTCTGTTCGTGGTATAGTGCGCTACGCGACTGTCCATACTTTGCAGAAGACAATACGTAAAACATATGGTGACGTTAACGATCGATATCCATATAGTCAGTCGGAAGGTTAAAGTTGATTGTCTTTCGTAGATAAGATAATACGACGCGTCCAAGTCACACGTAATATTATTTCTTGCAACTAAATGCGGTATTACAATTTTGATAGGTCAAGTATACATGACATGTATGTATAATACGGAGAAGAAAGATAACGGGATCGATAAAGAGCGCGTTTTAAGAATAATTAAAAAGCGAGCGAAATATTTCACGATACATATATTTGGTAATATTAAAATTAAAATTATTTTAACTTTAATTTAATTATTTTAATTATTTTAGTTTGAAAATATTTCTATTATGGAAAACAAAGAACGTGGAGGAACTCAATTATCGATATTCTTTTGAATATGCAAATTCTAGTGTAAAGTTCAATTAGAGTCAAGTCACATTAAGCCACCTTTCTAGAGTTAAATTTGCGTGGCTTTACGTTCCCCCCCCCCTCTCTCTCTCTCTCTCTCTTTCATTTTTTTATTTTTTATTGTAGTTCGAAAGGATGGATCCGTACTCGGAGGACCATGGTCTGGTCTTCCGTTCCTTCGTCTACCTGTTTAAAGTCCTTCAAGAACATGACAACTGCAATTTTGTGTTAAAGGCTTCTTTCCTGGAAATCTACAATGAGAAGGTATCCCTCTCTTTCTCTCTCGATTACTCTTATAATGATAAGATTATGATACCACTTATGATATCACGTATTGTTGGTAAAAACAACAAAATAGGATTTAAAAAAATATAATTTTATAAAATAGAACGATGTGATTATGTGGTTATTATCGGAAAGATCTTTGTTATAAAAGTGATAATAACAAGAAAATAAATAACTAGGTGATAGATTTGTTAAATCCTGGTACTTCGAGAAAACCTCTGGCAGTTCGATGGAGCAAAAAAACGCGTGGATTTTTCGTTGAAAATCTTTTCACGGTGGAATGTGAAGAACTGGACGATCTCTTAGCAGTTCTTGAAGAAGGTAAATTTCAGGAAAAAATGATTTGAAAGAGAGATAAGATATTATCTCGCAAATTCTTAGATTTCTCAGTTGACAAACATCATAGCTGTTGAAATATATTGAGAATTTTCTTTACATTTGCATTAAGTTCAAAACTGATTTTCTAGCATTCTATTTCATAAAATTCTATATATTTTTTATTTAACACAAAATTTTATTGAATTTTTCTAGGAATGAGACATAGATCTATCGGTTCGCACAATATGAACGACTATTCTAGCAGAAGCCACTCGATTCTGACTGTAAATATAACTTCTGAACAAGCGGTAAGTCAAAACAATTATTAGCTGTATGTATAGAAGTTTTCGTTTTTTTTCACCACTTTAGTATTATTCTTTAAACTTTAAACTCGTTAATTCTCGCTTTTTTATGTTTTTAAAGAGTTAGCATCGAAGTTTGTAAAATGTGATATATCATAATAAACTTTGACCAACAATAACGAACGCGATGAAAAGCTATGTATGCTTTTCGTATTCAGTAAAGCATTTTGAACTTGAATTGGAAAAGTTTTCTGAACTAAGTGTATTCTCCCAACTTGGCGCCTTCGGATTATTATTTATCCTAAATGTAATATTTTTTAACTGGATAGTATTTTCGAGATGTGGCTGAGATACGAAAAAACTTTTTTTATAAAGAAATTTATCTCTAAATAAAAATAGAGATGACAGAAAATCGAAAAAAGGGACAAATATTTGGATGATTGAACTGTGTTGCATACATATATTATGCATTTAAAGCGACTAAAACTTTTGCATACATCTAATATTTTACGATAATTACACATTACTTTCTCCTTAAATTGAACACATTTATCATGAAGTAAGACAAGTTTAATTTTCCTCATCGCCAACTACTTTATGTTACCGCAATTACTTCGATATCGAAATTTCAAACAAGTTTTTCTCGTATCGATAGATGGAGAACGGTGTGTTTATCTCGAAACAAGGCAAAATTAATTTCGTGGATCTTGCTGGAAGCGAGATGACAAAGAAAACCCAGAGCGAAGGCAAAACCTTAGAGGAAGCGAACAACATTAACAAAAGCCTCATGGTATTAGGTAAGTTATAAAAGCCCGTTATAATAATGGCATCGAATATTTTGTGATATCAAAAATTATGAAAATTTTCTCGACATAACGAAATCGCATAATGTATAACGTATAATTTGTTATAAAATTAGTTTACCGTAGACATTTTATGTATGCAATAATGTAATATCTAAATATAACGCAAACTGAAGTACATGTCACACTTGGCAGTACGCTTTACTATGAATAGCCATTGTGATTAATTTATCGACTGAAAATTGGATTAGATCTTGACTTTGAAATCGCGATGCGTTTATTATTTATAATGGCTGAAGTAATCGATAAGTGAATTATAAAGTTACTGACATATGAAAAGCTGTGCCTTCCGCCTATGGAAAGTAATCGATAAACTTTCGCGATTAGAGCTACACCAAGAAGCAATAGGGATCTTTCGCAAACATTTTTATTTATAGTGAATGCGTTTTGCAAATTCCTTCGAAACACGATATCTTCTTATTCGCGACTTCACGAAAGAATATTTGTTTATTTTATCGATCCGAGGGAATAAAGGCGGTCCGTTTGTGTTTAGGATACTGCATTGCTTCCTTGAGTGACGGAAAACGAAAGTCAGGCCATATTCCTTATCGAGATAGCAAATTAACGAAGCTCCTGGCGGACAGTCTCGCCGGAAATGGCGTCACCTTGATGGCAAGTAGATAACATTCTTATTTCACAAATTGATGCTGCAATAACATGTTTCCGCAAAAACGTAATTCGTATTTACGCGACGAATATTAATATTATGATCAACAGTAAACCAACATAGGTAATGTGTAGATTAAGTAATTAAATAAATATATAAATGGATATATAAATAAATAAATGGAATAACTTAATTACGATGAGCTATACATTGGATATAGAAGTAGAGATGAAGCAAATAGATAAGTGCAATCGAATTGAGGAATTGAACATCCAGTGTTCGAAGAAGAATTCTGAACAATAAAATCAACGCCTTTCCTTTCTAATTTGTTAGATTTCTTATAATATCTGTTAATTAATGAATTCGTAATCGTAAAAATTTCTAATTATACTCGGTTCGCAAGATTGCAATTATGATGTCGATTTAATGATACCAATCAAATATGTTTAGATCGCCTGTGTTTCGCCAGCTCGCTCGAATGCCAGCGAAACCTTAAACACCTTGAGATACGCCGCGAGAGCCAAGAAGATTTTCACGAAACCTCTTATAGTGATGGTAAGATCGCGTATTCTTTGCTTCGAGCAAGTTCCAAATTATCAAACAAATTCGATTAAAGAAATATTAAAGAATTATTAAAGTAAAGAAATATTAAAGGAATACATAAAATGAAACTTTTTACTTTTAGGATCCACGCGAAGCTCTAATTCTCACCTTGAAACGAGAGGTGAAAGCTCTCGAGGTCGAGAACGAGCATCTAAGGACAGCTCTTCATCTCAGCACCGAGGCGATGCGCAGCGAATCCAAAAGTATGAACTACATATATGTTCTTAAGAAATCATTGACAATCGTCGTTGTTTGATTAATTATCGTTAATTTTTCAAATTTACTTGCAGCTGACCGACGACTACTCGTGACACCGCCAGAGGTGGACTTTGACAAGTTAGCCGAGATGGAGACGTCGGAACTGAGCAAATTGATCCGAGAATACATACAGGAGAACGAAGAGCTACGTCGCGAAAATGCGGAGCTCTTTATCACGCGAGACCAGGTGATACGCGACCAGGAACTCGTTTGTCGGGAAAACGAGAGATTGCTTAGGAAGCTCGAGGACGTGAACTCGTAAGTTTGCTGAATAGCAACAATTTCAGCACGAACGTTAGGAAGAAAATCTGACGAATTTTGCATTTTATAAATTGTTTCTAAATTATATGTATTATTTTATGTGATAATGTATAGTTTTACTTTTAATGTTATCATGTTTTAACAGCGTATGCTGCCGATCACCCATAATACCGGCGAAGCCTTCGTACGCGGCGGAATTATTCAATGATAACAATGAGGACGTACCTGGTGCAACCAACGTCTGGACCAATCCGAACGCCGCTCCCAGTCCGATATACTCCTTTTCGAAGGTACGGTTGAAATGCATCTGAAAAGCACGATATGCATTTATGCAGAAAAATTATATTCAGATTATAGCAATACAAAATAATATAAAATTGTTTTCGTGTACTTGTATTGTCATGATTATTTGCTGACTCTTCTGGAATTGATGTATTAGCGTTTACGATATTTCTGACGATTTATCTACATTCGTAAGAAATAATTTTTTACAGCATACGCTAGGCAGCGGATTGTATGTCGGCAGATCGGCCGGCAGCATGCCGGAAAAAGTATTGAAGGAACTTGACAGACGCAGGATCGTCGGTAGTTACAATAATATCGCCGAAGCTTATAAAGATAAAAGCAATCATCGCCGCCACAATTCGTGGGACAATGGCAACCGGCCTCTGATCAGCCCGGAACAAAGAATTTCTCCGGTGGATATAAATCAGTAAGTAATCTATACTATTGACATATGTATAATTTAAAATTTGCTCTTGACACATTCACAGCCGGCAACGTCATAATTCTACGTCATTTTTTAAGTCTTTAGCTGGTTGCCGGTGACGTAATTCTACGTCATTTTAAATCTTTTAGCTGGTTGCCGGTGACGTAATTCTACGTCATTTAAAAATCTATAGCTGGTTGCCGCTGACGTAGTTCTATGGATGTCTTTTTTCGTATTTAGACGACGCGACGTCCAACTAAAG
The DNA here is from genome assembly GCF_003672135.1 of Ooceraea biroi. NCBI lineage: Eukaryota > Metazoa > Arthropoda > Insecta > Hymenoptera > Formicidae > Ooceraea > Ooceraea biroi. The sequence continues at coordinate 11,084,570 of NC_039506.1, forward strand.
CTCTCGCGTCAGAACCGCCGGCTGCGAATGTGTTAATGAAATGAGTACGTTTTTGGACAAAATTAATAATATTACTACTTTTCTTTATTACTAACGCATTATATATACATAAATTTTATACATCATTACATAATTATGTATATATATTTTTTAGAATTGTCAACTAAAACATATTAAAATGTTGTTTTCCAAAAACGTATTGTCTTCCCCGAGAGAATGTAAATGGATTGTTAACGCAGTAATTGTAAGCAGTTTGCGAATTATTGCTTCTAATTCCATCAAACATGGTATTTAAGCACGGTATTTATGTGTCTCCATGTATTTACAGCAAATAATTTAATGTTAGTTATAGAAGATAATATAAAATATATTAGATAATAAATAATAGAAAATAGAAATAAATATAGATAATAGAAAATAATAGAAAAATGTATCTATCTGTGATTTTTACCGGCCTCCTGGCTAAGCAAGGCTGCTTTAATTCTAATAATGAAACAGAAGAATTCTTTCACCAATCGAAGTTTACATCAAAAGAGGTAGCTTTGTCTCAATAATACCATGTTTGATGCTTGCCGTCTGTTCGCTCCGAACCCGAGCAAAGCCGACTAAACTAACCGAAGACACGCGCGGTGACAGTCAAGGTCGAAGGATGACCTCGCGGCGCACCTCGACGGTTCCTGAGGAGGGCAAGCCTCCGCCGTCGAGGTCAAACAACCCGGCCGCTGCGGATGACAGTACCAATACTACCGTGATGCCCGCCGAGCAATCTAACGGCTCGCCCGATTCGATTCTGAGCGGTACCCTCGACGAAGGCGCCAATTCCACCCCTAACAGTACCGCGGACTCGGCTACCCCCACCGTCCCCTTCCCGCCGATATCGCATTCACCCCCGTCGTCCTTCGTGACGGCGGAACCGGAACCGAAATCGCGGAACCGGAAGCAGTCGCAGTCGCGAGCCAGCAACGGCAGGAGGAACGCCGAAGAAAGGGACAAGGACGAGCAAAGGGTGTTCGGCAGCCCGGTCTCCGTGGACAGTGATGACACGCGGTTTTAGATTGTGAATCTCATTAAATTACCGACGCAGAAATTACGAACGATCTCTTAATGCTGTTAACAGTGCTGCGAAAGAACATATTAGAGGGAGCAAACTCTCTCCTTGTTCTTTAACTTACGGGAAACATCGAACAATGTTACATTACGACGTTGAATGAACGCGTTTATTTATAATTAATCGTATACGATATATCTATACTTGTAAAATACACTCCCATACTTGTCAGACAAGTCGTTTTTCTTAGCTTACGTGCCTTCATCGAAGACCTCAGAGAGAAATGGGAAACATAAGAGTTGTACAGAATAACGTATAGACGAATTAAAATTGTAAAAAGTGGATGAATTAAAAGATGAACTGAAAGAAAATTTTGTGTATATATGGACGCTTCTTGCGATCAACCTTGCCTAAAGCTAAAGCTAAAGCCTTTATTTAATCCATTTAGTTTTTACCATCTGCTTTTTTACTAAATCTATATTTATTAATGTTTTAATTTTGTTCTATAAATGTAATATTTTTTTAATATTCTTTAATTTTACCAAATTTGTATTTTTTTAATATGGCGAAAATATTGCGACCATCCTTAGAAAAAATGGAGTATAGGCTACTTCTTCCTTAACTTTTATTTGAGAAAACGTTATTTTAAATTTTTGTGCAATCTTACCTGTTCGTGATTGTGCAAGTATATCACTAATTGTTTCCGAATGATATTGCGATGCTGACGATTGCATAGATTGATATTTTATAATTAGACAAATTACGCGATTTGCAACTGGTTTTCATTAAAAATTCTCGCGCGCGTCTTCGCTACGTCTTCCTTCACAAGATATTTTAACATTCTTTTTTAAATGGTTCGATTTAAATGTTTTAAATTTAAACAGGCTGTAATAAAAGGTGCTGAAAGTTCTGATTGGTCACGCTCCTCAAGCCTTTGCTGCTCGCGTATTGCGACACTACTTGCTTACTGCAAACGCGCCCTGTGATTGGTGCTCAAGTTCTACCAACTGACACGCGTCTATGAAATTTTATTGTTTATCAAGATTTAGATTAAAACTTGAATTTATTTTAGCAGGAAAAATAAAAGTTTTTTCGTTACATAATACAAATTAAATAATACTGTTATTCTTATTTACTTATGTTTTGTCTATATTTTTCATTTCTATGAAGAAAGGTTATGATCGATTCGTTTTCTTTCTAGATTATTTCAACTCAATGGCGTAACAAACTAAATAATCAAAGATACACGTATGCTTCGCTTATAAAAAGCATTGATTGCTTTACAAAGCTTTGATTGCAAACTTTCTGTTTCCTGTGTTCGTCTCATTCTCATTAAATATGTAATAAAAATCTATTTCGAGCATCGAACTCGCAACCTATGATGGCCTATGATGGCGCTCGGATGAGCGACTGTATAACGCATGCGCATAAACGCGCGCATCTTTAGGGCTCAGACACAATGAGAGGAAGAAGGAACATGGAATAGAACATAAGGAATTTAAAAAAATAGAAAATTAAATTTCGACCATGAAAAGCCACGCACGCGTGAACTGGTGAACGAAATTTAATTCCCTATTTTTTTATTCCTCATGTTCTGTTACGTGTTCCTTATTCCTCTCGTTGTGTCTCATTGTGCATGAGCCCTTACAGTTTCCTTGTCGTGACGTGTCCAATCAGAGTCGATAGCGAGCGCAGCCATAGATATATACATAAGCACAGCTCGTGTTTCGTGATCGGAGCGCGTATCTTGCCAACTTGACAGTACGTCGGGTGAGTCGGCGAATCCGCGAATCCGTGTGGCAACAGCGAATGAGAGTGGGAGGGGAGAGGGACGGCAGCGTCGTCGGTGGGTTGGACGGTGGAGTGGCGTATCGGCGTGCGTGCGAGATTCCTGTCAGTACTCGATCCCGGAAAAAGGAAAAGGAAACAGAAGCGGCAGTGACGGTGCTCTCGAGACAGATTATCCGAGATAGGAGACAATCGCGGGCGACGGTCAAGCACGAGCGAGTTTCGCGGGCTGCAACGCGGCGGCGGCGGCGGCGGCGGCGGTGGCAGTAGTTTACGGTGGGAGGAACGAGGGAGAGAGAGTGGGGCGACGTGCGGTGTGGCGACAGTGAGGTTGGTCGGTACGTGCATCCGTGCTCTGATATCCGCTTTCATTCTGGTGTCGTCGTTGCCATCGGTGTCAGGGCGCAGCGTTCGGAGCTCGGTGGACCGTGTGTTCGCGCGCGGTGGCAAGCGCGATAGTGAATCACTAGGGAAAGCAGGGAAGAGAACGAGAGAACGCGAAATAAAGTGTGGGAGTGAAAGAGGAGTGTGCGAGAAAGAGAGAAAGAGAGGGAGGGTGAGCGAGAGAGAGAGAGAGTGAGAGAGAAGAGAGAAAGACGCGCGCAAGGGAGAAGAGAGAGAGAGAGAGAGAGAGTGAGGGACTGAGGGCACAATCAGGGGAAACAATCGACGGCACGTAATCCGACGTCTCCGTGACACGTCCGTGAAGTCCTCCGATGTCTAGTGCTGAGGTGGCGGAGAGCTCCGTTGATCCCCCAGCCAAGAAGCGACGCGTTGGTGCTGCCAGCACGACGGGAGGAGCCGACGACGAGCCCACGACAACTATCATCACAGAGATGGACATGGCGAAGAACGGCTCCACGAGCACCGGCAGAGGCGGCTCCGCGAGCGGCGCCGCCGCCGGCCGGGCGCCCGCCGAGATCGACGAGAGCCTCTACTCACGGCAGCTCTACGTCCTCGGCCACGACGCCATGCGTCGCATGGCGTCCTCGGACGTGCTCATCTCCGGCCTGGGTGGTCTTGGTGTCGAGATCGCCAAGAACGTCATCCTTGGCGGCGTCAAGTCCGTCACGCTGCACGACCACGCTCTCTGCAGACTGGCCGATCTGGGCTCGCAGTTTTATCTCACCGAGGCGGACGTAGGTGAGGATGAATGAATGAGCGAAACTAGCCCTCAGCTAAGGTGAAAGCCGATCGAAAACACGTGAAACGCGCCAACGACGAAAAAAGCGCGAATGCATTTTTTATCTCTTGCTGGAGTCGATAAGCACATTCACTGGCAAATAATTCTGACATACCAATGATTGGAACAATTCTAGAAGGCCCTTGTGAGATTAAATATTAAATATAAAATATTGAAAAAAAAGAACGGAAAGAGGGGGAAGAAAATATATTGCAAGGGGAATACATATTCATAAAAGAACATTTAATGTTCACCAAAGGTTCATCCATTTTGATTACATTTTTCTACATTTGCATTTACATTTTTCAGTTTTATATTGAAAGTGGAATTTTAATGCACAATGAATGGCTGTTAAACAACTATGTTCAATGAATTTAAGACAGAGAATGGGCTTTGTATTTAAATTTTACCAAGAGAAAGATACAAAAATAGATGAGAAAGTACTAGAAGGAGCATTTTCTTCGGTCAGCTTATGCAATAATTATTATAAATTAAAACATTCTTTTGTCAAATAAAATTTATCAGAATAATATCAAAGTCTCCAGTTTCCTTTGATAAATTTGTGCAATCAAAAAGAATAATCTTCAGGACGATAAGATTTAATTGAAATATAATAATCTCTATGCAATGAAATTGCAAATTACGATTATATTACATCATTTAATAAACGTAGTTATCGTTATCTTCACTATTCTCATTTAAAATAGAATTTGAGATAACAACATACCAATTAAATAACCAAAATATAATAGAATTCTTTGTTCCCAAATTGACAAATTCACAAAAATCGATGAAATAAAAATGATTCACATAATGACTCACGTATATTAAATTAACACACGTGGCCTGTGGCAAAATATAAGTTTTAAGGAATATGTTATTAATGATTTCATATCAAAATTAAATTCACTCGACAGGTAAAAACCGTGCGGCCGCGTGCTGCCAGCGGTTGTCAGAGCTAAACAACTACGTGCCTACCCGTCACTACTCTGGTCCGTTGAGCGAGGATTACATTCAGCAGTTCAAGGTCGTGGTATTAACGGAGACACCGCTGGCTGAGCAGTTACGCATCTCAGAAATCACCCGTGCCAACGACATCGCTCTCATAATCGCCGATACCCGTGGCCTCTTCTCACAGGTGTTCTGCGATTTTGGTGACACCTTTACCGTGGTGGACACGAACGGCGAGCCACCAGTGAGCGCGATGGTCGCCAGCGTCTCTCGCGACAGCGAGGGTGTTGTCACTTGCTTGGACGATACGCGCCACGGTATGGAGGATGGCGACTACGTCACCTTCTCCGAGATACAGGGCATGACCGAGCTTAACGGCTGCGAGCCGATCAAGATCAAGGTGCTGGGACCGTACACGTTCAGCATCGGTGACACCTCCAGGTGAGACTCCTGGCGGTTAGAGATATGTTTCTTATTATCTAAATATATTGTCTTGTTGTTCAATATGGCAAGATTTTTAATCACGTTTGTTTTTTGCGTTAAACAACTTTATTAATAACTATCTGCTATTTCTGAAACAGAAACAGATTAATTAGAATTATGATACGATTAATGATAATATTTTTTTATTACTGTACAAAAAAAAATCAAATATTGTCAGGTTCTCCGAATACATGCGTGGCGGCATTGTTACCCAAGTGAAGATGCCGAAAACCTTGCGCTTCACACCACTGCAGACGGCTCTGAAGAAGCCCGAGTTTCTCATCACCGACTTTGGCAAGTTCGATTATCCGGAGCAGCTGCATCTGGCCTTCCTGGCGTTGCACCAGTACCTGACCGAGAAAGGCAAGGTACCACGTTCATGGAATCAGGCGGACGCTGACGAGTTCATCGCGACTACCGAGCAAGTTAAGGAGACGTATGGTTTTGACACCGAGATCAATGGCGAGCTGCTGCGCATATTTGCCAAAGTGTCCGCCGGAGATCTGAACCCTATGAACGCCACGATTGGCGGTATCGTCGCCCAGGAGGTGATGAAAGCCTGCTCCGGCAAGTTCCACCCCATCTATCAATGGTTGTACTTCGATGCCATCGAATGTCTGCCTGCCGATCGCTCAGAGCTCACCGAGGAGGACTGTTGTCCCACGGGATCTCGTTATGATTCCCAGGTACAGCATCGGCCACTAATTGATCGCGATCTTTTTTTCCGACTTTTTAAAAATAGTTTTAAATAAACAAATTTTGAATAACAAACTAAAATATTAATTTCAGTAATTGATCATGCTCTCCTTTCAGGTGGCTGTTTTTGGCCGGAAATTCCAGGCCAAGATCGGTAGCTTGAAGTATTTCGTGGTCGGTGCCGGCGCGATAGGTTGTGAATTGCTGAAGAATTTCGCGATGATCGGCGTGGGCGCGGACAACGGTTGCGTTACGGTGACAGACATGGATCTGATCGAAAAGTCCAATCTGAATCGACAGTTCCTGTTCAGGCCGTCAGACGTGCAGCGGTCCAAGTCTTCAACGGCAGCCCGGGTCATCAAGGGTATGAACCCTGACATGAAGGTGATCGCGCACGAGAATCGGGTGTGCCCGGAAACGGAAAAGATCTACAATGACGACTTCTTCGAGGTGTTGGACGGTGTAGCGAACGCGCTCGATAACGTGAACGCACGCATCTACATGGATCGCCGTTGCGTGTACTATCGTAAACCCCTGTTGGAGTCTGGCACTCTCGGCACCAAGGGTAACACCCAGGTGGTGGTGCCCTTCCTCACCGAGTCGTACAGCTCGTCGCAGGACCCGCCGGAGAAGAGCATCCCAATCTGCACGCTCAAGAACTTCCCCAACGCGATCGAGCACACTCTGCAGTGGGCGCGTGACAATTTCGAGGGTCTCTTCCGTCAATCCGCGGAGAACGCCGCGCAATACATCTCCGATCCGCAATTCGTCGAACGAACGCTCAAACTGCCCGGTGTGCAGCCCTTAGAAGTGCTCGAGTCCGTGAAGACAGCGCTGGTAGAAGAAAGGCCGACCACGTTTGCCGACTGCGCGGCGTGGGCCCGCTGCCACTGGCAGGAGCAGTACAGCAATCAGATCCGTCAGCTGTTATTCAATTTCCCACCGGACCAGGTGACTTCGAGCGGTCAGCCCTTCTGGTCCGGCCCGAAACGCTGCCCAGACTCGTTGACCTTTGACGTCAACGACCCCTTGCACATGGACTACATCGTCGCCGCCGCCAATCTCAAGGCCAAGGTTTACGGCATACCCACGAACTGCGATAGAGAGGAGATCGCCGCGACCCTGGCTACTGTCAGGGTGCCTGAATTCGCGCCAAAATCTGGTGTAAAGATCGCCGAGACAGACTCACAGGTAATTGATTAACACTGTACGTTTAGAATTATTTCTCAGAAGCTTCAAATTCATACGAGTGTTATTTGAGATAAAACATTTTTTAATTTACAATGTAAAAAATTTATATTAATTATGTAGTATTTTTTTAGTTTTTATTATTGTTAATTACTTATTATTGCATTAACGATAATAAAAGTTTGGGAAATTTTGAAATATTCTGTTAAATTAATAATCAAAATGTGATAGAGAGATCTAAAAGGATTGACGCTATTCACAGGTGCAAGTGTCAAATGGCAGTGGTAATATCGATCACGAGCGGCTAGCGCAGCTGCAGGAGGAGTTGCCGAAGGTGGAAGACTTGAACGGCCTGACAATCTATCCGCAAGAATTCGAAAAGGACGACGACACCAACTTCCACATAGACTTCATCGTTGCGGCATCGAATTTACGCGCCATTAACTACAAGATCTCGCCGGCCGACCGGCACAAGAGCAAACTGATCGCTGGCAAGATCATCCCTGCAATCGCCACCACTACCTCGGTGGTGGGTGGTCTCGTCTGCCTGGAGTTGTACAAGCTGACGCGCGGTGTGCGCGATCTGTCGCTCTACAAGAACGGCTTCGTGAATCTGGCGCTACCGTTCTTCGGCTTCAGCGAGCCGATCGCCGCGCCGAAGCTCAAGTACTACGACATCGAGTGGACGCTGTGGGACCGCTTCGAGGTGAAGGGCGAGCTGACGCTGAAGGAGTTCCTCGACTACTTCAAGGAAAATCACAATCTCGAGGTGACCATGCTGTCGCAGGGCATCTGCATGCTCTACTCGTTCTTCATGGCGAAGCTCAAGTGTCAGGAGCGCATGGGACTGCTCATGTCGGAAGTAGTGAAGAAGGTGTCGAAGAAGAAGCTAGAACCCCACGTGCGCGCTCTCGTGTTCGAGCTGTGCTGCAACGACGAGGACGGGAACGACGTCGAGGTGCCGTACGTGCGCTATACCTTGCCCTGACTCGCCCGCGCGATCCCCGACCGCGCCAGATGATGTTTACTTAACTGAGACACTTAGCCGTACATAGTGATTTCTACAAATTTCTATTTTACGACGATGTAACGCACGAAGGAGACGTCACTGCAGCTGATCCTCGTCTATGAACGTCTATGTGAGGCACTCTGTCTGTTTTTTGTTTTTTTTTCCGTTTTTTGCCTGTGCATCCAAGACGCAGATCTTTACGCGTTTCTACCGCCAGCGCTTAGTAGTAGTGGACTTTAAGCAGCGAGTGCGCGCGATAGCGAGATCGATTCTTCGTTTCGGTTTAGAATAAGATTCGTGTGCGAGCTTCGTCGCCAGGCTTTTCGGGATCGAGTCGTTGCAAACGTTACACGAGTGTTGGATTGCGATATCAGAAGCGGAAAATTCTGCGATTTGTTTCCTGTCCATTGATTGTATCTCCATTGTCTCTTCATTAAAATTATTCTGTGGTAACAAAAATCTTTTCTTTTAAATTGTTGACGATTTAGGATAATTAAGACATAAATTCGCTACAATCACAAATCAATTATTCGCATTTCTGTATTTTTTAAATTAAATCAAAAGGATCATTCTGATTATTTTGAAGTGAATCTTGCACAGATCCATTTGGACATACACGAACATAAATTGCGCTGGCTTTAATTAAATATCGCAACGATTGCAACGGCGAAGCTGCAAAGTTTGGGGACTCAGACTCATCCCCGATGAAATCCGAATTTCTCTCTTCGCTCCGTTGTATCTCACTTGGACCCGTTTGCTCGCGAAACGCTCGAGGGCGTCGCGATCGAACGGAGAAGGGAGAAACATAGCGCGCGAAATGAAATTTCCACGAGGAGAAAAACATGTAACGTTTATAAACAGTTCGATTCACGTAGCGAGTCATTAAAACGGGACGGTGATTCTTTTTTCTAGCTCACGTACTCCGCTCTATTTGTATAGAATCGAATAATATAAATTTAAAAACTAGAGATAAAACGAGTAATCGATGATCTTTAGGTCGATATTACTGTTAGACCGTTCTGAACGTAGTTCCATAGAAGTGTGAGTAAAGGCAGGAGCACAGACTTTTGCATAAGCGCATAAACAGATGCATAAGGAATTTGATTGGTCCATTTCCTTATGCACATGCTTATAGACCAATCAAATTCCTTATGCATCTTTTTATGCGCTTATGCAAAAGTCTGTACTCCTGTCTTAATCAGTATCGAGTTTTTAGCGCGAACACGATGGCCCGTATTCAGAACACGCTCACAACGATGAAAACGTCCCCGACGTGGCTCCTCAGCCAATTAGTTGCTGGTTTTTAAGCCACTTTTAAATGGGTTCTACAATAAGAATATTTAAGGCATAAAATTTAAGTTTTCAGCTGTAAGATATTGACCAATCACGGTTGAATGTGAAAAAAAGTCGACTGTGATTGGTCAATTTCTTATGGTTAAAAATTTAAGTTAAAGCTTAAGTTTTATACCTTAAATTCTCTCTCGTTGTAGGCCTCACTTTAAAGGTTCTGAATATGGCCCGATATGTCTTATCTGTAATCTCCTCTCCTCACTTACCTTTCCTTTTCTTTTCCACAAACGGTTATGGCAATCGTGAGGGAACAATTACGCGTTTGTATCTCTAGATATACATATTTTTCTTTTCTGTCTTGTTTTAATGTCCACGGATAATAAGAAACTCGATATACACCATTAAAGGCTTATATAATCGATATAATTACATCGTTCACTTAATTTATCCGCTTCGCAACGTTTTTCTCAAATAGTAATATTAATGATAATAGTAATATTAATAATAATAATAATAATAACAATAGATAAACTATTGGCTAAGGCTGGTTGTTGTTACGACGGATATACTGCATTTAAATTTATAAGAAGATGTCTTCGGAGGAAAGAGGAAAAGCTTCTAAAAAAAAGGAAAAATAAAAACAAGTTGCATACACTTTAGACCAAGGAAGATAGCAAAAAAAAAGGAAAAATATTTTGTTAATTTTAGGATATATAGTGCGGATATTTATTATATATCATTTCATCGATAGATAACAAATAGATGTGTTTGGATTTCAAGAAGTATGAAATATAATAACGAATATAAAATGGGAAGTACGTATTTGTCTTTATTTTCTTATTTTATTCCTTATTTTGTCGCTTAAATGTAAGCAGTAACAGCAAAAGTAATGATTTACGTCGTAAGTAAATAATTTTGGGAAAAATAATTCGATGTAAGACGCCTAGGGGTAAATATATTAAAATAGATATTTCAATGAATCATTTTTTACATGCTACTAATATAAAAAAAATTATTTTATGACGCTTATTTTATTATACTTTTATTGAAAATCAGCATAAAAATAACTTTTACATATTTAAAAAAAAAACACTTTTTACATTGAAAAATTTTAAAATGAAACGAGTTTTTAAAAATTGAAGTATTTTTGTTTTACATAGTGTACACTAGAGAGCCTCTAAGAGAGAGAGTGGCGAACTGGGTCACGTGACCGCATCGCCTCTGATTGGATGGGGTGCTGTAAGCTCCATGATTGACATCTAAGAGGTTAAAAGTATAGTTCCGTCGTGTTTCGTCGTATCAGTCGGATCTCCGTAAGTAATACATTATTACTTTTGAAAATATTTGCCCCTCTTCGATTTGATTTACATGAAATAAAGCTACGAATATACATATTATTTGCAGATTTTCCTTGTTCAGTTTCCTTGTTGTTATGAAAATTATAAATGATTACAAAATGCCGAAGTACTGCAGTGCACCGAGATGTGCAAATTCTAATAAAAACGGATATTGCCTAACAACATTACCCGACGATGAAAGAAGAGAAGCGTGGATTACTGCTAGTGGAATTACGGATTGGAAGCCCACAAAAACCGCTGCACTGTGCGAAGTGAGTACCGAAACATGTATACAAATGTATTAGAGTACAAATGTGTTGAGCGTCCGCACAATACTTAATACCAATTCTTAAGAATACACTTCAGCCAGAATTAATTACACGTTCGTACGGATTGTGTTTTGTGTTGAAGTTTATTCTTAAGTATACGGGTATAGATTTACTATCAGTACTTAACATTATCTTCCAAAAAGGAGAATGCAGAAGAGAAGCTCTTAGTAATCTACAAGGAAATGGAAGGACGGTTAAATAATATTAAGGAGGACAATGAAATTTTAAAAGAAAGAGTTCATCGTTTACAAGATGATTTAGTACATATTAAATCCTTTGGTTTCCATATAATGCACTAAATATTTGATAATATTGGTTACTTCTACCTATTTTTCAATTGTACATATTTTATAAAATGATTGTTGGCAAATAACTGATATTGTGCTACTACTTCGATTTCAATATCAATTATAATAGTATTTCAATTGTGTACTAATACTAGTAGTCTTGTATCGGTATCGTATAATCTTGTATCTGTATAATAATCTTGTATAGTTTATTTAATATATGAAAGCGTGTTACTTACGTCATTTAATAGAAGTAATAAGTATAAGTTTGTAAGTAGAATATATTATAATAATAATATAATTTTGGAGAATAAAATGAATTGTTTTATTTTATAGTTATAAGGAAGTTAAAAGAATAGTTGGGAACATTAATCATGAAAAATATTTTCAAAATTTTATTTATAAATTAATAATTCGCAACAGTTTACAAAAACACAACGAAAATAAATTCGCAACAGTTTTTAATGTACAAAAATATGCACATGATAACATTGATAGACATATCACAAAAATATTAGGATAATCCAGTCATATGAAATAACCATCCATAATAACTTAAAACAAATAAAAGATATTACTAGCAATTACAAAACTCAATGAGATCACTTTGTGATTTGTAATAACACATTTGAACAGAAAGCATACAGATAATTATATAGATAAAAATAATATCACAGGATAACCATAATATCTATAATAATATTTTTGTTTAAAGTACATATAGAAAACACTTACTCTCTAATTTAATATTTTAGTGTATAATTTTTTGGTTTGAATCTATGAGCTAATATTGCTGCTCCCATCGTTTTACTTGCAAAACCCGATGACATATTCATCTTTGAATCCTCTGTATTACCTAAAGTTATTGCTAGTTGTTTTAAACGCATTGACACAAATCGTGATATTAATTTTCCTTTAACATTGTGACAAGTGCTTAAAGGGAGATGTTTCAAAGCAGTGTCGAAGTAGGATACAAATTCATTATGCAAAGACTCCCGAAAATAACAATTTAGACTTGGCTTTCCACATTATCCTTTCTGCCCCTTCAAGAATGTCAAATACTTCATTGCTAACTCTTATTTGAGCTCCAGGAGTATAATCTGTAATAGCTACAAAAGCAGATAAAGATGATGGTGTATATGCAAAATTAGAATTGTCTTGCAATTTCAGATAACAGTCTTCACATTTTATTGAGTATCTCAACTTGAAAACCACATATCCACACATTCTATAAAATGCTTGTTTTACATTATCTGACATGGGCTCACAATCACTTAATGTAGGGAAATCGCAGTGTGTTTCTACAATGTCCTTTTCATTTTCACTCACTTTTATGAGTACAGTTAAGGGGAAGCTGGAGTTGCTAGTGAGATATTATTTTTCACTATAGCGATGGTAATTGCAGTTTCGAAAATTCTCTTTATTGCTTGTGCAAAATAAAAAATCCTTTTCCACAAATGAAGTATAGATAGAAAGAAAGTCCGCTCTACAGGACTGTATATTCAAAATGGAAAAAAGTTAGAAAAGACAAGTCTTCGCATCGACACACCCCGTTGGGTATATAAACGATGCGCGAGTCCAGTGATGTTATAAACAAAACGTCTTCGTCGAGAGAAGACGGAACTCTCCCTGCTTATTTCTTCTTTTCGAGGCTGCGTAAAGGTTGTTCTACATTAGTCGCAAGCGATTGACCACATGCACATTAATCGCAAGTCGCACGAGTCTTATCCCAGCAAACACAAAGTAACAGGTAATATACATGTTAGTTATAATTTCCCACTCAATATAAATACAACATAACATACGTGTTATGTAACAATTACATTGTTGAGTGGGAAATTATAACTAACATGTATATTACCTGTTACTTTGTGTTTGCTGGAATTATATCATATAGTTGCCATGATAACAAAGTTCGACGCTCAGGTTATTGCAAATCGCAGAGACGCAAATGTCAAATTTGACCAAACTTTGCGACTGCTGCTTGCGAGCAGTTTACGATCGGAAGTAGTGCAGCTTACGTTCATGCGATTGCTTGCTTGCGTCTAATGTAGAACGACCTTTACTCGCAAACAATGAGGCTGTCATCACTGTATGCGACTAACTCGCATTATCTGCAGTAATATATATTATTTTTCAGGGCCAAAAATCGGTCCTTTTCAGGGCCACCAAAGATTTAATAACGTCGAAACAGTCTCAAACATATTTCTTGAATAACTTTCCATATATCATATATTAAATATATATGTATATATATATATATATCTTATATATATTAAATAGATATATTGAAAAATATTCTTAATAAATTTTATATTATTATTATTTATTATTTAGCTTTAACAATATATAGTATATATACATAAAAATATATTAGTATGTATACATACTATGTTTACGCTGGCAATGCTTATGTTATTAGCACGTTCTTATCATTTTGATCGATAAGTTCTTAATGTTATTAAAATACAAACAATAACTTAGTTTTTAATTTTTGCAAAAATATGAACTCGTCAGATTAAAAATGGCATTTTTTAAAACCAATGGTTAATTTTTGTTCATAACTGCAAATGATTCTTTGATAGTCAATACATTATTTATTAAACTAGATTTCGAAAACACCTTAATTTTATATTTTAGGTTTTGAATTTGTAAGAATTCGCCTGTGTGCGCCGCGCCGCCTCCGTCCACATCACAGTCGTGCCATCTGCCGTTACCGACCGTTACTCATAACCGAAGGAAGACATTTATGCCGTTGCTTGTACACGCGTGATTGATTTCTCCGTGCACATGAATGTATATTTGATCAAAATAGACCTTAATCAGTGCAGACAACCTTTTCGTTTGTTCGTTCCCATCAAACGCGCGTCACCTTTGACAGCGATGCGACATAACCTTTGTACGAACCGTTCGTTTAACAATATGGTGGTTTCGATAGATATATAAGTACGAGCGGAGACCGTTTTTTAGAGGTTATCTCGCAACGCTTGTCACGAGTGTCACCCGCAATAATAGCGATGCATATTTCGAAGCATCGCGCGATGGAGATTGAGCGTTTAATTTGCGCTTGTTGCTTCATTACGATATTTTACCTCTCGGTGGTCGCCGGTGAGATAGAGCCGCGTTACGATGAGAAACTTCACATTGCAACATCAACGGTGAGTTTTTTCGATATTCCTTCAAATCTCGTGACTATTCGTATTAGTAAAAAACATTGCTCTCATAAGAGTTGTTAAATCGACAAAGAAATGTTTGATAAGAAAGATGTCGCATATCAATCTAAATTTTCACAAGAACGATATAAAAAATTGTAAATTTAGTTCTCTAAATTTTCGTATTTAAAAAAAAATGCTATGATGATCTTAAAGTTCTTAAATTATTAGATTTTAGAAAATATTTTGAAAAGTTTAAAAATATCCCTAAAAAATTCTGTAATAGCAATATTCTAAAAAAAATGCTGAAAATAGTCTAAGTTTCAAATATAAAGTATTGAGATTTTTCAGATTTAAAACATAAACAAGTACTTTTAAACTTTACTTTATAAATGTATTAACTTACAGAAAATATATATAAAAATCTCGATATTTTAAATCTCTCTAAATTTTGATTTATGTATTTATTTTAGAAATCTCCAGACTCTGCATCTGAGAAGTCTGACAGATTGGGTTTCCTGCATGCAGTCGTCGCATCTTTATCGGTCATCGTAGTATCGGAATTAGGCGATAAAACGTTTTTTATTGCTGCCATTATGGCAATGAAACATACAAGACTGACTGTATTATTAGGAGCAATAAGTGCTCTTGCGCTGATGACTATTCTGTCAGGTATCAATATAATCTTCAATATCAGATCATTTTTCCAGTATCTAGATATTCCAGTATATCATGTTACTTCTCTTGCTGATGAAATGGCCAAAATGGCAGAATTAAAATACGCGAAAATACATGTTTCCAATCTGGAAGCTGAAACTGATGATATAATCTCAAATATTTTTATAGTAATTGTTATTGAATCGTTGCATATTACGTGAAATGTATTTTGTTTCCTGACATTTTCTGAAATTTATTCTCATTGATACAAAACATTTTATACGTAATATAATAAAATAAATATCTTATAGCATTTCATAATAATAATAATCTATATCACATTTCTTGTGAGAAAAGTATAAACTTCCAATCTCTCAGTTTAACGGAACAGAAACTAAAACTTATTAACTTTCAGTGGTGTTCGGATATGCAGCTACAATAATTCCTCGCGTGTATACCTATTATATCTCCACCCTTTTGTTCGCCTTGTTTGGATTGAAAATGTTACGAGATGGATACTATATGTCACCTTCCGAAGGACAAGATGAATTAGAAGAGGTTCAAACGGACCTGAGGAAAAGAGACGACGAGGTAAATTTATGGACTCTTCTCATTAGATGCAAAAAAATTATGTAGAGAATTATAAATCATGTTATTTCCTAATTACCTAAAGATACAATTCTCTATATTTATGTGCGTGGCAATTATTTTTTAGTACTCCCCTCATTTAATATCGAGCTGTTTTATTTAATCACAAGTGTAAATTGTAGAGATATTCCTCTGTGAGAGAGAACTAGTTTAAAATAGTAACAGAAAAGCTGCATATTTACATTTACGATGCCGTTTTTGTAGATTAAATAATCTTTAAATGTCATCGCTTTCAGTACGATAAGCAGACAGCGAGTACCGTACTTCAGGATCCCGAATCCGGAGTAATAATACGAAAGCACACGAAAACCAGCGCGTTCATGCTGATTTCGAAGATATACCTTCAGGCATTCACTCTCACCTTCCTCGCGGAATGGGGTGACCGTTCTCAATTAACGACCATTATCCTCGCGGCAAGAGAGGTACCTTGTAACAGTGATCTCTACTGTAACAATAACAACTTTCCATACATTACACGTAATGGTATTAATATATCATTTTTAGGATGTTTACGGAGTTGTATTGGGCGGAATATTAGGCCACTTGTTCTGCACAAGCTTAGCGGTACTGGGAGGACGTATAATAGCGCAAAAGATATCCGTGAGAACAGGTAATGTCAAAAACAAGTCATTTTATTGTGCATTTTACACGCAATACAGAGAATAAATTAAATAAATACTTTTATTTAAAAATTTTTTAAACTATGCAGTATAACACTGTACTATTACGTTCTCAGTGACTATCATTGGAGGCTTCGTGTTCCTATTGTTCGCCTTATCGGCGCTCTTCATCAATCCTGTGGAAGAAGTTTGAAGATTTCCTTTCCCTTGACTTTGGAGATTTTTTACCAGTATTTGTACTATTTTGTGAACATTATGTATCATATATAGAGTATTGTATCTTTGTACAGTATGATTCTATTCCATAGCCCTTTGCAGTGGTTATGAAGTTAACTAGATGCTCTTGGCCAGAGTTCGGCCGGAAAATTCATCTTCCTAATATAAATAGCAGATTATTTACGTTTGAATATCCAAGAAGAGATCAAAAAGAAGTTTGTTTCAGTGGAGACTGTTATTTTGGAATTAACGATTTTTTCTTGTTATTACTTGTAAATTTGTAAAATGTAAAGTCAAGATATATGTGTGTGTGTGTGTGTATACATATCGTAAAATCATAATTTTTACTTTTAAATTGACACTATGTAGAAGAAAACGAAGCAAAGAAAGAGCATTTTTACTATTCTGTCTGTTGTATCATATATTGTATGTAAAAAAATAATATACTTTACTATTTTTCAGCTGTAATATAGTAATTGGTAATATCGATGCAGTAGACATCCTCGTGATATAACAGTGTTGTTGAATCTGTGTATGTAATTCATCGGTTTGTGCGCCTGAATGCGATATTCAACTGTACTTCACACAAATAGGTTTACCAGTAGCATATTTATATATGCCATTTGTAAGATACTAAAGAAAACTAGTTTTTTATGATATATAAATAGAAAAAATAGGATAATATGTATATACGTATAACAAGATGTGAATGGTGCGTTTATGATGTTGCTAGATTGCTTTATAAAATAGAAAGAACAAAGAAATGTTCTATTTGCGGATGGAATGAAATATTCCAAATACAATGAAAAATTTAATGTATGCAAATAAAATTTATGAATCGTCCTCGAGACACTACATAAGGTTGATGAAATAAAGTCTATGTAAAAAAACGATTTTAAGTACATGTTGTAAGAGCTTATATTAAGATAAATAAATATTAATAAGTAAATATAAATATTATATCATTATATATAAAATGCCAGGATTATGTTGGAGAAGTTTCTGAATTTTTTACGTTCCCGCAAAATTATTGTAAGAAATCTACAATTTACTCAAAGACTTTGTAAGATCATAAAATTAAAAGTTTTCGGAATCTAGCATTTTATGTGCAATGCAATCCAATATATATAGAAAAAGAGAGAGAGAAATATCAAATAACGTTGATATATAAGGGAAAATCATTCAAAACTTCGTATTAATTGGTACTAGTATGAACTCCTTGAATCATCGAATACATCGTCTTCTTGTTCGAGTATCACTGTTTTTATTAGTGCATGTATATACATGTTCTATTTACACTACAGAATATAAGTCTTGGGAAAAAGCGATAAGTTCTCAAATATAGCAACCTCATACTCGTTAAGAGATTCGTACATTATTATATGCTTCACTAAGCGTCCTAATTTTCTTTAAGATAATTCGCTTTGAATAGACACTAACTACGCTTCCTGCTTTCCTTTTTTTCTGCACCAATAATAGAAAGGTGAACACTTCCCATCATCGAGCTGCAAAAATCTCGTAACATAAAAACATTTCTTACTCACAAATATCTACAATGGTGTGTAATAAAAAAGTGGAATGATTGCATTGGTATATCGCAATTTGCGGCTATATTTGCAGCCGTAGTATGTTACTTGGAACTCAAATGGATCATTTCTTTTTTGTTCTGAAAGACGCTAGCTAGCAATAGGCATTTGATTGCGAATTAACATGAAAAAAATTAAAAACAGTTTGCTGTCTTTTAAGTTATGAGTTCTTTGCAACTCAACGTCACTTCTTATTATATGGAGTTATTGACATCAGTATTGATGCCATATAGTCGCTACAACCTGTTACTTCTCTCGATCCTATTTATAAATACTGGATAAAAGATAAATGATAACTTTGCGTCTCAATAAATAAAACAATCCTTGTCAGCTTTGTGAAACCTCCCATCAGTTTTAGTAATTTTTCACGTAAGAGAAATTCTATGGAAGAAATAAAGCCTCTAAACAGATACTATATATTATTAATTCTATGAGAATTCACTCACACGATACTTTAAAAGAAAATCATTAAAATCCAAAAATGTGTAGTTTTAATGATTTTGTTTGCTTTTAATTACATAGGAATATTTTGTTCATGTTTTGTTTTCATTCTGTAAAGATAGGAGATTTCGCACTAAACAACAATGACGCAGCAATGATAAACTTGATCAAATTTAAGTAAATTTAAGTAGAATTTAGTTTAGAAAAAATAAAGTAAAATCAGACTTATCTAAATCATACTTGAAATCAGAGAAAAAACAATTATAACTTGTGTCTTATATTCATCAAATATTTATATATAATTGTTGTTTAGTGCGAAACCTTCTATCTTTACAGAATGAAAAAAACATGACCAAAATATTCCTATGTAATTAAAAGCAACAAAAGCATTAAAAATACACATTTTTTTATTTTAATGATTTTCTTTTAAAGTATCGTACGAATGAATTTTCATATATAAGTATTTGATGAACATAAGATTTGCTCGAACACAAGTTTTAACATTTTTAATTTTTTTATATTATATAAAAAACATTGATTGAGAACGTGCACGCACGCAATAACATCATTACATTACGGGAACATAATTGCTGTAGTTAGAACGCAGATTATTATGATATACATTATGTTCTACTTAGCATTTTTTGTTGCGGTTCACGTTCGTTTAAGTCTTTTCGAATTCGGCAAATTATAACGCAATCTGCTTAAACGTTTCTTTTTCTTTCTTGTAACAAGACAACGAAGTCCGACTACTTATCTTCATTAAACTTAATTTAAGCAGATTAAGCTCATTGACTTCTTCAACCGCGCAATAATAAATTGATATTATCTAAACGGTCACTCACAATTTTTTCGGTTTAATGTACTGATGAGGTTCTAATACAAAGACGAAAAACAAAGATTTCCGAAATTTATTCAAACTTTTCGAGTCGAACAATTCAATATAATGACATAAAATGACAAATAACTTAAAATCGTTTAATTATATACGAAATAATAATTAATGCAGGAACCACCGAGTCTACGACAACTATAATTTGCCGAATTTGCGGAGGATTCGGACGATTCAAAGTGTGACACGTGATTCGTTTGAATGGAAAACAAAGCGATGGAAAACGTGGTGTTGAACATTTTAGAATAACGATGAAACAGATACGCTCGTCTCACAAATATATGGATACATGTATCGTGTGTCGCTTACCTAATTTATATATTCATATACGAGTATTCATGGTGGGTTCGGCTGCGAAGAAGTCGTTCTACATTGCGCTTCGAGGGCTCGGAGTTTCTCGAGCCTGTACATTGGGTCCATCATGTCCTTCTCATCGGAAACCACTGTTGTTGACTCGGTGGTTCCTGCATTAATTATTATTTCGTATATAATTAAACGATTACAAGTTATATTAAATTCAACAAGGAATGTTCTTTCTCAACGCCAGTAAATAACTTAGCAAACAATGTAAGATTAGTATTCGGCACTACCTTTCTACATAATATTCTGAAAAGAACAATCCCGCAACCAAAATCTTACGTAAAGGACAGCTGGTCCTTTGTATCTTTAATCACTGGTAAAGAAATCAAATCGAACGAAGTAATGGTCTCTTTGGATGTCTCTTCGTTGTTTACAAATGTCCCTAAAGAACTAGTATTGAAGGGTAATGAGAGTAGATGGAATGATATCTCACGTGGGACTAAACTTAGAACAATTTCTATACGCTATTAATTTAATACTTGACTGTACTTGTTTTAACTGTAATGGACAATCATATGAGCAGATTTTCGGTAGTCCCATGGGGTCTCTTCTATCCTCTATTTTAGTGAACATAATTACGGACGCGATTTGGAGACACGTTGTTTGTCATTATTAGATTTTGATGTCCCGCGATTTTACAGATATGTGGACGATATTTTCGCAATTCTTCCGAAAACGAAGCTTTCGGAAGTTCTTCACATCTTTAATGATTACCATCCAAGGTTGTCCTTTACGTATGAACTGGAGGAGAATAATACTTAAAATTTTTTAAACACAACGGTACATGGCTTATTGTTTACTAATTGGTATCGAAAGCCGACCTTCTCTGGCCGTTACATTAATTTCTTCTCCAGTCATCCATTAAAGTATAAGACGAATACGGTCGTAAATCTAGTTGACCATGCTATTTTGTTATCGGACAATCGCTTTCACGATGCAAATATTAAGGTTGTTGAAGATATCTTGTGTAATAATTGTTTTCCGATTGAGTTAATTAGAAAAGTGATCAAGCGTCGTGTCAGAGAACTTAAAATCTGGGTTTGTACTAGCGTGGAGACATCCAATCAAAAGGAAAAGAGACAATGCGTCGTTGTTCCCTATTGCGATTCACACAGCGACGAGATCGGTCGTATTTTGCGTGGAAGTAATCTTGAGGTTTTACATACGATACCTGAGAAACTTGATTGCCTGATACGTAAGAGGCAAGGATAGACTTGAACATGGCAAGCAGACTAATGTAGTATATCGTATTGATTGTATAGATTGTAACGCGGTATATGTTGGACAAACCAAACGAAGTAAATAAAGAAAAACATTGGAGAAAGAGACAGATCGCCGAAATGTACTACATAAAAAAGTTTGATAACACTATTAATCTACAAACGGACACTGAAAGTTTAAATAGTGTATATGACAGTTTATGTTGACTAAAGTAGTAATCTATCACTCTGCTTGTTTTGAATTTGGGTTGTTTGCTTGTCAGATTGTTTGTGCTATTTGTTCGATTTAGACGTGCTGTAACTTGTCTTATGTCCACGGATGACTGTATTGCGATTGTAATTTTGATTTTGATCACACGACAATGATTGTAAGTTATGCGCTTTTGTTTAATTATGGTATATGATAAGTTACTTAGTTTTATTTTAATTTAGATGTAACACTGTCACCTGATGAGGACCACAACCCGTATGGTCGAAACGTTGTTGTAATAAAGAGATCTTATAGCCAGTTGTGTCGAATACTAATCTTACATTGTTATATTGAATTGTTGGTCTTGAAAAGTTTGAATAAATTTCGGAAATCTTTGTTTTTCGTCTTTGTATTAGAATCTCATCAGTAAATTAAACCGAAAAAATTTTAAGTGACCGTTTGGATAATATCAATTTATTATTGCGCGGTTGTAGAAGTCAATAAGCTCAATTATATTTACCACTAGAGTATTGATTGTTAGCCTGGGATAAAATGTTCTGATTTTTTCGTGCTTGATCGATCTCTCTCAGTCCCTGCTCTATGAAATCTTGGAAGAACTGATGGGACTTGACCAGGAACGGTTGTACGTCGGCCTCGGGATATTGAAGTTTGAAGTCGTACAATTGCACCAAGCCCTGCGAAAAAAATGTAATGAAAAGTGCGCTTTAAATAATAGAAACATCGTTAAAGTATATTATTAAAACATCATTGAAGTATGTACGTGATCAACACATGTCGATCACATTAAATTACGATATCAATGAGAAGGAAACTAGGAAAGATATGTAATTAATTTTTTTACGTATATACATACTTCTTGCATGTGCTCTTTCGATCCAATCTTCTTGAATATCTCGGCCAATTGCTGACGAGTAGATTTGGACAGGTGCTTCTGCGCTTTTCCACTGTTACTTAATTTTGGCGCCGCCTTCGCCGCAGCGTTCATCTCATCTGGTTTAAGGCTCTATTTTTTAATAAATATTAAATATCCAATCACTTTCAGCGACCAGACTGGCAGTTTATTAACGAAATATACAGGGTGTCCCCAATTTAAACGTCAAAACTTCGGGAGGGTGTAGAGGACCGATAAACTAAGAAAACAAGTCCTTTGGAGATTTGCTCGTTTTTGCTCCGTTTTCGAGAAAATCGCAAAAAAGATTTGTGTCATTATCAGTTGCTCTTTTGAGTTGATTGGCACCGAATAAACTTTCTCCTTCAAGATTCCCCAGCACGAGGCGGAGATTCAGGAAGGCAAGCAGCGGTACATAACATTATTGCGCGTGTACGCTCTTAAGCGACGCGCGTTATCCACCGTCGCGAGCGATTCCTACTCCCGGTCGCCGATACCACCAGCATCGCTATCGTTGACGGCACGGCTCCTGGGCTCGTCGAGCTCCGACCAACCGATCCGACCTCCGAGGATTCTTTTGTTTCTTTACATTCTTGCTCTTTCTCCTTAGTTATTACGTATTAGTCAGTTACTCGGATATCTTGAAGTGAATTACATTCTGTAACAAGTAACTGACTAATACGTAATAACTAAGGAGAAAGAGCAAGAATGTAAAGAAACAAAAGAATCCTCGGAGGTCGGATCGGTTGGTCGGAGCTCGACGAGCCCAGCCGTGCCGTGAACGATGGCGATGCTGGTGGTATCGGCGACCGGGAGTAGGAATCGCTCGCGACGGTGGATAACGCGCGTCGCTTAAGAGCGTACACGCGCAATAATGTTATGTATCGCTGCTTACCTTCCTGAATCTCCGCCTCGTGCTGGGGAATCTTGAAGGAGAAAGTTTATTCGGTGCCAATCAACTCAAAAGAGCAACTGATAATGACACAAATCTTTTTTGCGATTTTCTCGAAAACGGAGCAAAAACGAGCAAATCTCCAAAGGATTTGTTTTCTTAGTTTATCGGTCCTCTACACCTTCCCGAAGTTTTGACGTTTAAATTGGGGACACCCTGTATATAAAACCACAACGTTTCGATCACGCTTCTGATCCTTCTCAAGTGTTACAAAAATTAATCAAATCTCATTCTACAAATTAGAGAAAGAAAGAATAAACAAATCATAAGATACAATGTTAAAACTTAGTTAATATAAAAGACTCACTGGCAAAAGGAGATCTAGGGAGCAAGATGTAAACGATTTGCAAAACGGGCAACCGTCGCTGATGGAGATTCACAAACAAGTGAGACAAAGGAGCAAGCTATGTGTTTGTCAAAATCGTGTCATAAACACAGGGCAAATTCTCAATGTCTAGCTGTAGATTGATGGCATTAGGGTGTCTCTTAATGAAAATCATCTCTCTCTTACGTAAGTTATTTTCAGAATGTAGGATGCCAACGTTAGACCAATCAAATTCGTGATCGTTCTCCAGTCTGTGTCTGCTAATAACCGACAAACAATTATCACTTTTCTTAATATTTGCCTGGTGTTCTTTGATAATACTTGCGGTTAATGTTATCGTTGACATCCACACCCCTATCCGCATTCACATCCACGATCCGAGTCCTATGCTTAATATTGTTATCCACTTGCTTTTATCAACAAATACGTAAATGAAAGGCTGAACAATATTAAGCATAGGACTCGGATCGTGGATGTGAATGCGGATAGGGGTGTGGATGCCAACGATAACATTAACCGCAAGTATTATCAAAGAACACCAGGCAAATATTAAGAAAAGTGATAATTGTTTGTCGGTTATTAGCAGACACAGACTGGAGAACGATCACGAATTTGATTGGTCTAACGTTGGCATCCTACATTCTGAAAATAACTTACGTAAGAGAGAGATGATTTTCATTAAGAGACACCCTAATGCCATCAATCTACAGCTAGACATTGAGAATTTGCCCTGTGTTTATGACACGATTTTGACAAACACATAGCTTGCTCCTTTGTCTCACTTGTTTGTGAATCTCCATCAGCGACGGTTGCCCGTTTTGCAAATCGTTTACATCTTGCTCCCTAGATCTCCTTTTGCCAGTGAGTCTTTTATATTAACTAAGTTTTAACATTGTATCTTATGATTTGTTTATTCTTTCTTTCTCTAATTTGTAGAATGAGATTTGATTAATTTTTGTAACACTTGAGAAGGATCAGAAGCGTGATCGAAACGTTGTGGTTTTATATATATTTCGTTAATAAACTGCCAGTCTGGTCGTTGAAAGTGATTGGATATTTGAATTTCCTGGCGTTACAACTTGATACAGTAATAAATATTAATTTCTCATCTACTATAGAACGTCTCATAATCCGCATTAAAGTTTTAGCTTACAGCAATTATTACTAACCGCGATTAATCTTATTAAGTAGGCGTGCAACTCGGACTCGTTGGTGTTGTTTATCAGCGTCAAATGATTAAGTATCGAACTGCCTTTCACTCTTGTCATACTATGGAGAATCGTTTTCACCGTACGTAATGGTGTATCCGACTTCCGCTTCTTCCACCACGTAGTAGGATAATCCTATAAAACATAATACATTATTTACATCGCGTCTTTAAAAATAAAAACTCAATGTATGAAACAAGATATAGATTTTGTTACAAATCGATTTCATTCAAATATTCAAATTATATTTAACCAAATAGTCATCGAGCAGAAACTACGCTACCTTAAGGAAACGGTGCACCTCCAGGAGTATCGTATCGTAATTCAAGTCGGCTGCCCAATTTGTCATCGTTTTCACTATTTTCCATAAACACTTCATCACCAGCTCCTCGTATTTCGAGGGGACATTCGACTCGGCGCAAGAATGAAGTAACTTAATCAGTACGCTAAAAAAAATGTAATAAATTGGTACGTGATCGAAGTAATAAGATTAATTTTTCACACAGTTCTTGCGAAATCCTACCATATGATAGTGGTGTGATTGGAATTGTCAATAATTTTCACCATGATATTATTTATCACTCTGTAATATGCTCCGGCTTGATGCAAGTGCTCCAGTTTGTTCTCGGCCAGCAGGCTTATCATCTGATCTACCAATTCCTTCAGATGTATGAAGGAAACATTCTTCCCGAGAAATCCAGTGTCATAAAACTGAAAGAAATTATTGTTGTTGAAGAAATAAAATTACTAATCGAAATGTTTTATTGAGATCTTTAATTCAATTTAATTCAAACGTTGTTAACATTTCTTACTAAAATTAATAATAAAAGATAACAATGCTCACCACAAGTATAAGCAAGAATGTGTTCCTGAAGCCTCTGGACACATCCGCGTTTTCTTGACGCAATGGATACGTCTGCAGTAGTTTCAGTTGCATGTTTATCGATCCGATGAATTTGTCCTCCTTAGTTTGCAAGCTAGCCGCTTGATGAGATTTTAGTAACTGCAATACGTAAATATTATATTTATTACATAATAAATCAGAAAATTTCCAGATTTCCAAAGAATTTCAAAGATTTTTTGTATAATTAATACAAAGATTATTAATTTAGTCCAAGCTAGATGAGCAAGTTTGAACGCGGTTATTAGTGCATAATTTATTGTGTGTGAATATTGTGTGTATGAAAATCATCTAACAACCATTATTGGATCACGGTCACGGTCAATTACTGAGAAGGATTCAAAATAGGATCGAGATGTTTGTATATTTTATTCACACAAACTAAGTCGTGGATTACGTATCAATAATCGCCTCAAGGTTTTAACTTGTCCATCTAGCTTGGAAAATGTAACAGAATTTTTAATTAATAAAATATTAATTTAACTTTTCTTCTTTCGAACTTTCGACTTTATACATTGCATATTATGAGAGCAAATACAAACGTTTTCCATTGCATTCATGGACTGTATTGCAGTGGGCAAGTCCATACTGGCCATAGACAAGATGTTACGCTCCAGAGTGTCGTCTTTGCTATTATCAGTAGCAAGTGGTATAGCAGATGATGATTTCGACACTAACAGTTTCGGTGGTGAAATGGGTATCATCCTGCGGAATACGTGTTATATAGAATTATTTTGTTTTATTTATTAAAAGAAAAAGCAACCTCACATACAATATAAATTATTTCTAAACTAACAATTTAGGGATAAAATAGTAAAATAATA
Source organism: Ooceraea biroi (assembly GCF_003672135.1). Taxonomy (NCBI): domain Eukaryota; kingdom Metazoa; phylum Arthropoda; class Insecta; order Hymenoptera; family Formicidae; genus Ooceraea; species Ooceraea biroi. The sequence goes on from NC_039506.1 coordinate 11,111,261, forward strand.
GATCGTTTAATTAAATAATGTATTCTGTTAGCGATTATATAATTGCAACATTTTTATATAACTTACTGTGTCTTGGGCGGGTTTAACACATTAACTGGAGGCTCATTCAGATCCGACAAGCTGGGTTCCACCAGTACCGGATTGCGATATTTCACTGGGGCGCTCAGTTCGAGCCTTTGCAGGAATTCCATATCCAGTCCGAAGGGACCAGAAGGACCCTTTGATTGAGCCGATGTAGGAGAATTTCTAAAAAAATTAATGCATGCCGATCAAACCTGAAACTTTGAATTATCATATCAAATCGAACACTATGTATGTACACACTACTACTCGAATTATACTACCACAATTTCGATTAGAGACGTTTAACAGTCGAACATTTACTTTACAGTGAACGATCTTACAGTAAATGTGTGAATGATAATGAATGATAAGTGAAGTGAACGATACGATATTATTGTAAGTACATGATTTATATATTGTACTAGGTAACAAAAATCTCGTTATTTCAGTCATGTGTATGTGCCTATTCATTTTTTTCACACTCTCATTGGCACAGTGCATTATCACAGAAATTAGATTTACCAATGCAAATTCTAAAAGCCTGAAAGATTTCAGATATGTGGAAATTATGAATAGAAAGTGTATGTAAAAAGTATAAAATTAAAAAATGTATATATATTAAAATTGTATAAATCTTTTTTCAAAATGATTTATCATAAGCGTTTAGAAAATTCGATTATATGTACTTTACTTTTAAAATCAAAAGGTGTATAGTATATGTATATTCAAGATGTTAATTCAAACTTCAAAAAGGAAGTCGAAAGAATAGAAAGATGATACAGAAAGTGCAATCAAAAAGATCTGCAAACGATAACAGTCCGAATGGACGAATTATTACAAGCAGAATGCCGAAAATTCCACAGCGTTTCCCAGCACCACGTCACAATTACAGCGTGTCGCAAAGACAACGTAAATGATTAAGAGAAGCAACACAAACGTTTTTAGATCGTCTTGATCGAAAAGATGATTTTGCATGTCAGTTTCGTGTGTGCTGATAATTTCCTGGTCCGGTTTTGTAGGTGATTCAGATTGTGCAACCGTAGAAGGTACCTGCTTGTCCTCATTATTGTCAGTGGCACATGCCCTGTGAATATGTTAAAAGCGAGGCACGTGCGAACATAAATGACTTGATGATGTTCTGAATTCTCCAATTAATAAAATTTGATATTAATTTGATTTGATTTGAATAATGATTCTTTAATTAACTATTATTTTTTATTATGTAGACAATAATTGTTATCAAATGAAAATTAATCTATTTCGAATTTCTTTATATTTTAACTCGAAAGAGAATCATCTATATATTTAAATATTTAATTGTATAGATAATTTAACAAGTTGAATTAATCAAATTGAGATATAAAAAAGTCACATATGAAAGTAGAGTTGTAACTCTCGCGTATATACATCTTATTTCATTAAAATAATCCCCATTTCTGCGTTTAAGACATTTAAATGTTATAATTAATGTTATAATTAAGGTTAGATCTGTTCTTTTTAACTAGATCTCAATACACTTTCTGTATTTCACATCAAATGAATATACTCCAAAAGATAAAATTGCAGAAATAAGACTAAATAATATAATTGCAGAAAAGTGTAGAAAGTCATTAAAAAAGAACACGGAGTTATTTTAATCATAAATAGCATATTCAGCAACAATAGCAGCAGTAATTCCAGGAATCGACTTACAATTCCGGTACTGACTCCACGCATTCGGGGATGTCCTCCGGTTCCTCTTCGTAATCCACCTCCATGTCGTCTGTCGGCGGACTGGAAGCTGTGACTGCAGGCGCGGAGAGTCGAGTAGCAGACGCGGATTTTGCGGGCCGATTCTTCGCCGCTCTCTTTATACGCTCGTCCAACAAAGACCTGTCCTTCTCCGAGATCTACAGCAAGCAATATAATTCACGCTCGCACATTTCACTTTATTTGACATTTTAATATTAATCAGATTTTAATATTAATCGGATTTCGCGTACCTGGCCGATGAGTTTAAATATACGTTCTCCCTGGAGGAAATAAGCTTGAACGATGCAATTCAGCGCGGCGTTCCGTACGGAATTGTCGCGGTCTGCGATCTGCTTCGCGACTTCCTTCAACGCTGCGGACGGGGACGGCTGGCAGACAGAAACTCCGTAATTCTCAATCAGCGATCCCAATTGATCCAGACATTCTGCGAACACGGAGATATTTTAATTAGCATTTCTCGAGTTCCAAACATTTCGTATGAAAGCTTGGATTAAGATCGCTTACCTGTTCGTTGTCGCGCGTTCTTCGACTTCAAACCCTCCATTACGTACGAGAATAATTTACTCACGGGATATACCAGAGCCATCTGCTTGAATAAAGCTCGCACGCCATTACGTACGGCATCCTTCGGATCGCCTATCTGTTAATCGATATAATAAGATGAGTATATATAATAACACAATTTTGCATATCTTATATAAAAAAAAAAAAATAAAGTATACCTACTTTAATAATAAGATAAGGAATAAACGATGCCGCCTCAGTTTCTAGCATATGATACTGGTCATCAATTAGCATATTGAAGACCAATTGCAAGTAATCCAGTCCTTTCAACAGGACCGACGGATTAGTGTCGAAGAATCGCAGTGTCAACCATTTGAGGATGAGGTCCAAATTAGATACCAATGCCTTGCTGTTTCCAGGTAGATCCTGGAAAAGAGAACAAAAAAAGAATCAAACATCATGTTATGTGTAAAAAATATTACACATCTCGTAAGTGTTGTTTAGCAAAATAAAACAGATCTTTTTCATAATTTTACATTACTGTTCTTATTGCGAAAGCTATATTAATAGAGATAAAATCTTTATAAATAAATTTGTATAACTAAAAAATATAAATAAAAATATAAATAAAAAATATATACAGGGTGTCCCAGGTTTTAACCGACAAACTGCGGGAGCATATTCTACTAGTGGAAATAAGAAAAAATTCTTATATCGAGTTTGCTTAGAAATGCTTTATTACAAAGTTATAAACCAATATTGAAAAGAAATATGAGATAAGTAACAACGGAACATAGTGTAGAATTTGGAAGGTCGAAGATGTTTATGTTACGTGTATTCACATGTATTCATGTTCACTATGTTGAAACGATTCAGTATGATTGTTACTTTCACAACAGTAGCTGTTAGATTTCAATCGTCGTGTCAACTAGCAATTACTATCAGAATGCCAAAAGTGTTTTCAAATGAGGAATACACTGATATTCATTTCGTGTACGGATTCTGTGACGGAAATGCACGAGCTGCCGTACGAGAGTATCAACGTAGATTTCCTAACAGGAGAGTACCAGATAGATTTAAAGCAACGAATTACTAATTCAGTTACTGAGATGCAACAAAATTTTCAGGAATGTCGTACTGTAACAAATTCTGTACTACGTCGATGTCTAGCTTGTATCGATGTGCAAGGACAACATCTTGAAATGCGTCACTAAATCATTGCGTACATAATTGTTATTTTTGCGAAAAAATCCGTTGTTACTTATCTCATATTTCTTTTCAATATTGGTTTATAACTTTGTAATAAAGCATTTCTAAGCAAACTCGATATAAGAATTTTTTCTTATTTCCACTAGTAGAATATGCTCCCGCAGTTTGTCGGTTAAAACCCGGGACACCCTGTATAATTTAGAAAGATATATTTACCTCAGTGAGCGCTTCGATAGCCTTCAAATGATACCGAAAATCGGAGTGAAACATATTCGTCCGCAAAGTCTTGTTGACACTCGCCGCAGTCATAAGATCTTTTAGAAGCTCGACGAATTCCTCTCTAGGCGTAGTAAAGTTCCACTTGAGCACCTTTAATTTCTGCTCATCGATCACACGTTGATGCTTCAGGTTGTTGACCATCAGTAGAGGACTGGTATCCACGTCGTCGTCTTTTTTACGGGCACTGCCCGGTTTCGATGACGCGCTCTTCTGGAACAATCGACAATTAACGGTACATCGTGAAATATAAAAAGAAATCATCTCTAAACTATAAAAGTGTGTGTGTGTGTGTGTGTGTGTGTGTGTGTGTGTGTGTGCGCGCGCGCGCGCGCTGTTTTGTAAGAGCATATCGTATTAAACTCATTTAATATAAAGATAACAATTCGAACGAAGAAAGAATACTTGGAAGAATTGAAACAGATCTATGTATTTAATTTTTGTATTTTTATTTTATATTTTTATTTTATTTTGTATTTGTGCACATGCTATATCGAGCCATATGTTCAATTTCCTTACCGGTTTAACCGCTTTCACCACTTTCGCGCCTTTCGCATTACCCTTTTGGAGATTGTCATCTGAAAGCTCCTTTTTGGGTAGAGGTTTCATAGGTAAATTAGGACGAGCTTTGTCCAGTGCAGCGAGCACCACGGTCCTTGATCCTGGCTATAAAAAAGTATAATTTAATAAGTTAAATTAAGTTAAATTAAGTCAAATTAACATCAAATTATTTATATTTGCATGTATATTCTATGTATATATTTCTTATCTTCTACGTATGTATTTTTATGAAATGTTTTTTTGAACATTTTAGTTTAAATTTTAATTGCTTATAATTTAAGAATTACTGCTTCGATATTGTTAAGAAACAATTTCCTACAGATTGAATCTGGATATTGGAAAAGATGAACTACAGAAAATATTTTTGTAATTCGCGTAATACCTTTAACTTTTCAGTATTTCTCGCCATCGCTTCGTAAGACAGATGGATCATAAATCCAAGAACGGCTTCTTGAGCATTCTTTCGAACATCAGAGTTGCGATCTTCCAAATTAGCATACAAATAAGGAAGGCACACAAGAAGTTCCTCCTTCGGAATCTGTTTTACTGTAATCGAAGGCAATTTTTGCGCCAACCAGCTCCACAATTCTGTTCGTAGCATCGGTGAACCTGTCTTTAAGGCGTCCCCTATCACCTCGCCATCGAAGAATTCCTTGTAGCCGCATTGATCTCCCCACGTATTGATGCAGGAAATCGCGGCCGTTCTGATCCAATTTTTGCTATCACCTAGACACTGCAGGAATCCAGGGAACAAAGTGCGGATGTGCTGCTTCATTGGTGATCCGATAGCTGTGGCCAGAGCCTCGCATATACCTAAAATAATTAAAATAGCTAATTATTAATTTTTCAAGACAAGTTGCATTGAAGAATTGATAGAGAGAAAGAGAAAGATAATTATCACAATTTAAAAAATTTTATTAATTAATTAAAGCGTTAATAAAATAAATACAAAAATTAGAAAAATTATTACTATCCGACCATTACCTATAGCCGACTGCGCAATCTTGCTGTTACTGTCTACGAGGCGCAGAGCCAACCCTTGCGGCAGATCGCCGATGGTAGATTTGATGAACTTGTTCTCTGCTAAAAGAGCATTCACCTTCTGCAACGCTTCGTTACGGACTTTCCAATTCTTGTCGGCCAATTCGGCCAGTAACGCTTCGGTGATCTGTGAGCTAATGTCAACACGCGGGATCAATTCGTTCAACTCCGGCTCGCTGCCGTTTTGCTTCTTTTCCGAGTCGTCCTCATCATCGTCCTCCTCCTCGACGTTCGCATTCGCATTCCTCTTGGCCTTGGCCCCGCGAACGGCTGCCGGTGGTATTTCGCCGTTGTGCTTCTCGCACTCTTGTTCAATTTGTTGTCGCAACGCAGGTTTCTCATTCTCAAAGTATGCCAATAGTGGTTTGCCCATGTACAAGTACAGATTTCCCAGTAGAGTCACTGCGGCGGTGCGCACACTAGGATTCGTTGCTGCTACAGCTTTCTTCATATTCTCAATGATGGACTTGATGTTGAGACTCCAACCTATATAACATTATGGAATATTCACATTAATAAATTTGATATTTCGATTTTTATTTTTAATATTTTTCGGATTTAAGACATGAATTCCTAATATATGACAAAGTAATGCTTTGTTTATTTTAGTATGTATATATTAAGATTAAATATTATCATTGTTATTTAGTTTTACTTTCCTCATTACAAGTTATTACACTTCAATATACTTTAAGTAAATATATAAAAACATTACAAACCGAATTCCGTGACTGCTCGACACAACCATAGCAGTGTCTCCTGCTGCACCTTCGGATTTTTCTGATTAAACGCGTATGCAACTATTTCCTCTGCCACGTATTCGAGACTAGTAGCTTCAGTGATCGCTAACAATGTTTCGATGACAATTGAACTGTTTTTCGTATCCGCTAGCTTTTCCGCGATATCCGTAAGACAATATTCAGCGACGGTGGCCGTGAACGGATGATTCTCTGCCAGATACCTCACGACGTCGACACGCAGTTTCAACACCTGAAAATAGAAATAAGTGTCTCGTAAATTAAATTTAACTAGTAAATATAATAATTTCAAACACTTTATGAAGTATTCGAAGCAAAAGTAATTGCAAACAAAATAAAATTGGCGTTGAAAACAATATTATTGATATGGTTTGCTTTTCAGATGTAGCAATTTGAAGGTTTCGTTTAACGATCAACTGATCGAACGTGTTTGCGTATCTTGATTTCTTTGTATATTTTGATCACTATGTTGACCGTTCGAATAAAGACGTATGTAACGCGTGAGATAACAGTTTCAGTTTAGGATCGAGCGATAGAAACAAGACATGGCAAGATGACTTTCTCATATATTGAAGTCGTTTTGCTGTCCGCCGGCTTCATCAACCAAAAATTGGCTCTAAAGTATGACGAATTCTTATACCACTCTGTACGTGTCAATTTATTTGATTCTGTTCTTACCTGAAAATTTGTATCCTTGAATCCAGGTTTCTTCGCCAGAATGCGCACGATCACCTGCGCCGATGCTTCCGTCGGTTCCATCGTCTTAATAATATCAGACAGCTGTGTGACTGCAGCCAAACGAGTCTTCCAGTTGCCATCTACAAGACCAGTGATCACCTCGGCCGGCAGAAGCTGCATCGCCATTTCGTCGATCTCCTCCGGACTGTAATTCTTCTCCATCTGAACCGGTCTCTTTGCGGAAGACGCCAGATTCGTGAGCGACGAGGCACCACCAGCTTTCCTGCCCGACTTCTTCAGAGTGATGGTGCCGGTGTTGGGTCTCTTCGCGCTGCTCGATTTGGCACTCTTCAAATTTTCCTTGTTCGCCTTGCCCGCTTGTAACTCTACCTTCGCCGGAGCAGTGTTGGGCCGTTCCTGTTTCTTCGGGGCAGACGTCACCTTGACGGTTATTACCGCTTTGTCGGCGCATTCCTTGATCTTCGTCATCTTCAGATTATCGATGTCCGTGAGGAACGGCATCATCGCCTTCTCGCCAATTAGCTTCATCGCAGTTCCAAGCGCCTCCGCCGAGTTGTCGCGCACTGTCGGATCCGGCTCGTTCAACGTCTTCAGCAACGTTCCGGTGTACGATTTGAGCAGTTTCTTACTGAGACTCGCGGGTGGCGTACGAGCGAAGCACCGAGCTAAGTAAGCAGCCGTTTCGGCCTTCACGGCTGGGTTCTTGTTTTCCAAAGCAGTAACGGTGTCTTCAAGGATGACATCAATGCTCACGCTCTCGTAAATAGCGTCAGCGGCTTCACGCAGTGCTTGCACCACTGTCTGCTTCTTTTCTCGGAATTTTTCTAAAATGGCGGGCAGACAGGCAGCAGCGTATGACTGAAATCGCTTCTTCAGGCCCGCAGCCAAGCCGGCCAGGCACTTCGCTGCCAACGTGACTACCAGTACATTGGTGTCCTTCAAGATGATCTTCTTCAAGGCTCTCACCACGTCACCGTAGTCACCGTTCTCCAGTTTCTGGTTCTTGGTGAGCATTTCAAGCACTTCCAACGCTTCCTTCCGCTCCTGCCACTTTTTCGCCTCGAGCTTCTCGTAGAAATCCTTCGGCAGCTTCGACAGGATGTCCACAGGCGCCAACATATCGTACGGATCTACGTCTGGGATCGAGGCACCATCCGCGTCATCGTTGTCGTCCTCGCCATTTTCGCTTCCCGCTGCCGAATCAGTATTGCCCCGATTCTTCGGCTTCTGCGAGCGCAAATGGCGCATGGGCACCACCTTTTCAGCCGCAAGATTGTTGAACTCGGCCTCGAGCTCCGCGATGTGCACCGGCTTCAGCGTGTTCAACTGCTGCTTCAGGCGGTCTCCCACCCACCGATACATCTCCACGACCATCGCTTTGCCTTCCTCGCGCACAGTCTTGTCCCGATCCTCCAGGAAGTTCGCTATCTTCTTCATGAGCGGCTTCATGTTGATCACTTTTGGGCCGAACTCCTTGAGTGCCAGTGTTAGGGTGGCGATGCATGCCGAGACGATTTTCGGATTCTTTGCGTCGGTGCCCTTCAGCAATTCGTCCTGCACCGTTTCGCACTTCTCGATCTCGATGTACATCAGTGTGATTTGTACGGCCAGTTCCTTCGTCTTGGCCTTGGGAGCGGCGATGCACTTGGACACGATGCCATTCATCACTTCGACAACTATTTTGCTAGCTACCGCGGCGTTCTCCACAAAGGCCAGGGTTGCCTCCAGGCCTTTTTCCTGCGCCGCTGCGTTACTGTCCATCACAAACTTCTTGATGAAGCCCGTGTACTTGTTCCATTCAGGTGATTTCTCATCGTCAATGCACTGAAACGTCTTCACACATTCCTCGTAGCCGTGCAAGCGTGCTCGCCAAGACTGCAAATTCACACATAAAATATTAATTATTTAATGTAATATGTATAACATGTAAGATTTTTTAGAAATCAAGATAACAGCTGTAATTTACAATCATGTGCAAATAAAAACTTTATTAATTCCAGCAATTGCAATGGTATTGACAAAATTAATTTAAGTAATTTATCCTAGTCAAATAGAATCCAACATGTGAGAAACGCTAGAAATAGTTAAAAAATAAAGTATTGGCATTACCTTGTGTGCACAGCGCTCTTCAAGAGGCAATTTCACGTATTCCGTATCTTGCTCCATGGTGATTAATTATTCTGAAAGAATATTTGGAACATTTCTTTACTCACGTGGTAAATGAGGTCAAACCGACATGAATGGTATAATCATGTTTCACAATGGTTTGTTTCACTAACAAAGCATTGTGAAATATGATAGATGCAGTAAAAAGTAACAAGTTTATAATAAATGCTTGCCATTATATGTAAAATCTGAATCTAATCTGACAACTCAGTAAAGTGACGCTTGGTAAAAGAATAAAATTTCAACACTAACGAAAATTGTAACACTAATAAATTTAATCGTAACATAAAGGAAATTATTTGTAAATTCTCAAAATGGGGCTAAAGATTGACATGTAAATGCAATAACTTAAAAAAATTGCAGAAACGTCTGCCCTCCGACTGCGTGACTTTGTATCTTCATTTGCGATTTATTCGCCGGCGGAACAATGATTAAAAAATATTTATCTGTCAGAGAGGTTCGCCACAACGGGGGAAATTGAGAGACTGACGAATTTCGACATCGGGAGGAATGGTTCTTCGAGGAAGGGGTCTTCGGGCTTACCTAGCAAGATGACCGCATATAGAAGTCTTCGAGTTTCAACGCCCGGCGTTGATAATCGCGCTGAGTCGTGTCGTCAGAACGACTGCTGGAAACGCAATGAACATAAAAGTGTAAACGTGCCGCCGGACGAACCGACCTTTCACGACCTTCCAACGGCTACCAAAGTACCAAGTCTCTTACATTGAATTTTCAAATATACGTGCTCCCTTGTAACTGTCAAGACGGAACGCAAACAAAAATATGGCCATATCTAGAGCAGCAAAACGAACGTCCGAGGATCCGTTCGACGCGAGGATAATTCAACGTCGTGCCGGGAGATGGCGCGCTGCGTAAAGACCTATTCTCATGAATCAACGTTCTGCACATTGCCCATGTTTTTGGACGAAATCAATGAAACAATTGTTGTATATATGCGATAGTATAAAATCAATGAGACAGGTGACATCAGAGACTACTAATAACTTAATACACTAGGTTGCGTCATCCTAGCATGTATTAGCCTTAGAATATATCCACACAAATTTGCATAAGCGCATAAATAAATGCATAAGGGATTTCATCGATCTACAAAGCACGCGCTTAAGGAAATGGACCAATCAAAATCCTTATGCATTTGTTTATGCGCTTATGTAAGTTGTATGGATATAAGTACCTCTACTCTCTTACTCACTCTTTCTATTTCTCAATCTTTCGCTCTTTTTTTAGCATATTACTATATCTAAAATTGTAATAAAAATTGCATAAAAATAAGATCAATAGTATATGTTTTAATAATGTTTATATGTACAAGATAAATAAGAAATAAGTAGAAAGGTTGAAAATATATAAAATAATACATAACATAAATATAAATAAAAATTAATAATAATACTTAATATAAATTATAATAGTTTAAAATTAAAAATATTATGAAAAAAAGTTTGACAGCGCATATTTTTTTGCAATAAATATATTTACTTGTGCATTATATTTATCTATGTATTTGATATATTCTCAATTTATTATTATTATTATTATATATTCAATAATTAATAATTATTTTATATATTTTCAATTTTTTTTCTTATTTATAAATATGTATTATACACGTGTATATATGTATATATATATATATATATATTTATATATAAGATTAATATATACATATTTATTTATTTTAATTTTTTATTTATATTTTAAATTGCACGCTCATTAATTTGAAATTATTTTAGAAAATATCGTCTTATACACTTTTACTATTTTCGAATATGCCCACGCAATGTCTAACTGATCGTCATAAGAAATCTGTTTTGTTTTGAGTCACATCTGACGAACCAAGTCACATTCGCGGGCATTGTGTGATCTGTAGTATCCTACGTGAATTGATCTTAAGAATTCAAATAATTATTTCGCAATTTCTCAGTTTGAATTCCATTAACTTTATTTCGGGACTTGCCAGCCGGATCAAGCAGCAGCTCAAACTAATTTAAAGTGCATATCAGTGAGATAATAATGTATCTAATAGCGCACGTCTGGGTCATAATTTTTCTAATATATTTTGAGCTATCGGACGAAAATGTACTGGAACTAATCACTCTGATGTCGCATGTATATTTAGTCATGTTCACAATGCTGTTCGCATTACCGATTATTCACGATGTGTTTATACCTCAGGAAGACTTGGGAAGGATAATACGCTATGTTATAATGTTATGATAATGTTTTTTTTTCGCGGCAATAATTTTAGGTATCCTGTTATTTTCGTTTAACAGGATTTTAATCGAACATTTTGACAATCATGATTTATTAGTACACATATTTAACTACTTGACTCATTCCATGACTTTTTGAATTTTTATTGTGTTAAATTGATTAGATTATTGCTTATCTAATTAAATTTTCTGTGGAATTTTCGATGTGAAGCTTTTTCTCTCTCTGTATTCCACTGTTTTACCCCGAAATAAATATTCGATGAATATATATAGCTAAATAATATTCGTGAAGATTGCATATGTGAGCATGGAAAAATGTATTGACGAAATTTGATTCTGGATTGATGGATTAAAATTAAATATTGCATTAAGCTCATCAAGAGAATGCGGCGATGTTGTTTGAATGCAATGTCTGATTTTGACGCATTGGTTTTTAACGAGACAGGTAAAAACAAATTAAATCGCCGCATTAGCAAGCACATAAATTAGCGAGTAAGTGAATCTCGAGGAGTTACCGAAGAATTTTATTTTTAGATTAAAACGAATACGATCAGAAGCGAAATCCAATAATTCATCAGATCAGATTCGAAGCAAGTGCAAGGAACAATCGTAAGAACAATCTAGCATCGAGAGTCCTGCTGACATATTTTAATAAACAAAATTTACGTATCGACGTATTGGATATTGCTGTAAAAATTGTGACAACGATCACACACGGCTGGCATATATAATCCTACAGTTCAAACAAAAACCTTTTAGACGAGCGCAAAAACTAAGTACAGGCTTAACGATCGGAGATTTTTAGCGATCCACACGATGGTAAAGCACTTATCTGGCACATGTTTGAAGGTCGACGATCCCAAGTTTAAAACAAATCATAAAACGATAACTAATACCTTCAATTAAAATCCTCTTTGCAGCTTTGCTCGCTAAACACGAGTTTGAGAAAACCATAATTGTAACAGTTCTTCGATTAAACACATAATAAATTAAAAACATTGAACGATAGAACATTATTGATGACATCACGAATACTGAAGCGTGAAGAATCCTCCAAAAGATGTAACGGCTTACTAAAAACTTAACAAAAAATGTACAGTTATTAACAAGAATTATCGGGATATTCAATAAACAATGTTTATATTTTGACATGCGAACTCTAATTACAAGAACAAACAATCAGTAAACGATTAATGTAGCCAGTTGGGTTCTTGACGGTTTAACTCTTGCGTATTAAATATAAGACGTGTTTAAGAGTCTTAAAGTTAAGTATTAAATATAAGATAACTACAATTTAATTGTTACTTTGATCTGTCACATCTCTCCTTAATTCTTATCTGTTCAATCTTTCGGCATGAACGAGATAAGAGAAATAATACGAACGGCATCATTTCTGGCATACCAAATTTCTCGAACTGATCACTCTTGTTCGGAATGATTGCAGTCAAAAATTTATATCGATATTGCATCAAGTATCTTTTTAAACTCCTTATGATAGCGTTAGTTTCAGAAATATTTCACTCGAAAACACAAAAATTTTGTTTTATATTCAGATATAAAATTACATAATGATCATGGAATGACAAATCGTATAATGGTAACCGTGCAAATATTTATCCGTTTACATTTGATTATTTTGTTATTAGATTAATTCGAAAACGGGTAATTTGTGCCAGAAAGAAGAGCCGTTGTCGAGATATTTTTTGAAAAGTTTATTTATCCCTAAGAGATATACAAAACAAACATATCTTCTCGTTTAACTATCATAATTCCCCTAGTAGTATAACACAGGAAATTAATGTCATGATCTTTTCGAATACTCCGTTCGTTTTTTTTCTTTTTTTTTTATTCAGTTGTCTCTCCCTAGAACGGATACCGTGCCTCACACAATATCAGTATCAGTTACAATTCGCTCGTTCTTTTTATAATCAGCTATATGTTAAAATTATGCACATCTCTGCAAATCAGTATTAAAATATTACAATTTGATATTTTACAGTCGTTTGTTATTCGCATCCTCTAACTTCCTCTAGAAAACAGGTTCCTTTTCATTCGTTCTGCTCATCATGTGTGTATGTGTGTACATGTAAGAACGTGTATATATCGATCAATCAATATTTAAAATCATTTCCTTTTACGTTGACAATGTGAACCAATGTGTCCTAAAAACAGTAAGGAAAGGGGGAAGGGGAGACAAAGAAAGGTTTGACTTTAACTTTAAGAGAAGTGATATAGTGATTTCAGAGAGCCAAATATCGAGGTGCAAGTGTCGGTCGAATTATAATGAAGCTTCTAAAATTTATATAAATATATATATTTATATTTATATATTTATATAAATGCATGTGCACGCGCAAGATAAATAAATACAGAGAAACATATAAAATATATATTACTACACATATATACTTTATATGTTTAGATCCTTTTTACCGTTCGACGACAACGACGACGACGACGACGACGACGATGATGATGAAGAGAAGAAGAAGTAGAAGAAGAAGAAACCAGTGAGATCCTATTTTTTTCCTTTCCTGTCTTTTTTCATTTTTTTTTATCTCAGCATATTATTACTCGGCTGCTCTCGTTTCCCCTCTCTAATCCCGAATGCGATCAGAATCACTGTACACGCTATAGGATCTAGGAATGTTAATATTACAAGAAACCACAATAATTTATTATAATACAACCTGCTGTACACCAGATGATTCGAGGCAGTACAAGACAGAGAAACGCCTTTCTTCGCGGGGAGCTATCTTCTACTAATTCGCTCCCAGAAACATGATTCGACGAAGCAAATGGCGATCGTTATATCATTCACGTGAGTCTCGAGATGAGAGATTTGAACGTATTTTGCTTTACTACTTTTATTTTCTGAAGTTAAAAACGAATGTCAGAGGGAGAATGGCGATGGCAAGGGGCAGGGACCACTTCAGTATCGACTAAAAAACAGAGAGAGAGAAAAGAGAGAGAAAAGAGAGAGAGAGAGAGAGAGAGAGAGAGAGTAGAAGATAAAGAGAGAAAAAGTTGAACGGAGAGAAAACAAAGTACAAAACATTGTCTTTTGTCATGCGCTAAAAGCGACAGAAGGAAAACAAAGTAAAAAAAACGACTCTGCTGATATCTTTAATTACTGAAATCAAATTCGGGATTAATGAACAAAAATTTGATGTCTACTATTAAAATGAGTGCCAGGAAATCGCGTTATCGTTTCGCGTTACAATTCATCTTCGTGGTCTTACAAGGAAAATAGTTTCGTGGCTGCAGTGGCGATAGCTTACACGAGGCCGCCGGCAGCCCCGAAACAGCGCGAATGTATCTATGATAAAAAAAATGGTATTTTAATTTCATGAAATATACAACAGTCGTCGTTTTGTCAAGTATTAGGACTCGACGATGCCGCTGCTCCATGGCGCTGGGATACCGTGACAGTAATTTTGATTTAATATTAGCCCTTGCATATGAAATGTCGGTTTTATCAACAATTTTTTTCAGAGATTACTTTCGAGGAAACAAAAGTACATGTACGATACAAATGTATAATGTGAATAATATATAAATGTATATATAATATAAATATCAACTAAAAAAGATTCCATGATTTTCCATGAGTTTCTCAAAAATATGAAAATATATAATATCCCAATAAACATACAATATCTCAATAATCTTATCTCGATCGATACGTTCCACAAAAATCAGCAAGTTAAACGTAAAAAGGATTTAAAATTGTATATAAACATGATTTTCCTTCATTATATTGTGTGAATATGTTAAATTTTTTCTATGCTAATATTCATTTCTCTCACGTTAATGTGACTCTTCTTAAACATGGAAGTGATACTACATAAATTTTTTCTATAACAATTGTCTTATAACTATTGTTATTGTGTTAATAATATTATCAATATTATTAATATCATCGTATAATATTATTAATATCAATAATATCACAACGACTTTAAAATTAAAAAGTAAGTTGTATATTGGATTCCTCAATTTTCTCTCTACGTTCCGACAAATTTCTATTTGAAACTTATATAAAAGAATTCATGTATAAACATACTGTGCAAAAAACTGAAAGGTATTTTTGTAAAAGAATCGTGTCACTTCAACGTGATGTGTATAACGTGATAATGGTCACTAAAAAACGTCAACTTCTCGTATAAGAGCGACATCTCATATGCAACGATCGAATGGAAGCTGCGAGCTACATGCACACGCACTCCGTCTCTTTCTCTCTCTATCGTTCTCTTTCTCTCTCTCTCTCTCTCTCACACACACACACACACACAATTCTCTTAATTCGATTCATCGCATCGAGCAATCGCTTATCAGCTACGTAATTAAGGCTCAATCACGTGGTGGCTCGTAGCTCGTAACACCGCCGTGTAGTGTCAAGAAAAAGAGTAAATCGCATGCTTAAAAAAAAAGACGTAGAGAGTCGCAAAGAATCCAGGTCTGTGTTAAGATACACTTAATACTAAACGCACTTACAACTATTACAAGAGACATGTACTCGGTTGTTAAATCAATTACAAAAAAAAGCGCGCACATAAGCAGTCCCATGCCCCGGTACGCGCGTTCAACATGATCGGTCCACTAACAATATACGAAAGAAAAAACGAAGCTCTCTGTACAAGGATATACAATGATTTGCATGTACGTGTCTGTATGCATCACGACGACGCTGGCGACGAATGAACTGAACTGAAATCAAAATTACCCCCGAAACTAGTATATATCTCGCAACAACGCGACGCGACTCGTTCGTCCCGGGAACAGGGAAACCCACGAGATCGCTGGAAATGTTGCCGTAATTTCGATTATTTATCTGGTATACGCCGATACGCGAAGGAAGCGAGAACGTATTTTTTTTTCTTTTTTTTTTAGTTTTTCAAAAAACTCGGTAAAATAGCCAGCCATCTCCGATTCTCGTCCCGCACGAGCCATCACATCGCGATGCTTCGTCATTAGTAAACTATGTAGCTATGTAGCTTGTAACATAGCGCCGATAGAGCAAAAAGTCAAAACAATGATTGAGCCCCTGCGTCTCTTCCGCTCGAGTAGAGAAAGTGCGGGCGCTCGCCGCTTTCTTTTCGGTTTTTTGCTTTTTTTTTCCTCTTGATTCTTTTCCTTTTTTTCTTCCATCCGCTATCCTACTAGCCACTTTACATGATCGTTACTATCAATATGTTAAAGTACAAATGTTCACTCACACAATGATCCTCTCTCGCTCACGCAGCAGCACTCATACATACTAGGTTTCCTTTTTAAAATAATTATCATAATCATCGCGGATAACTTTATCATTACCGTAAATAATCAGGGAGAGAACTGGGAGAGCGATTGATTGTTGTGGAAACTGTAGTTGGGAGGGCTTGGTTGCTTGGTGGTTAGTTACTTTGTTCTCCTAGTGATGGTGGTGTAAGTACGCTCACGCTAAGGTCAATGGTACGTACAGTAGGTGAGGTATGCTTTCAGGATGAAGGACACGGGGTGATAGATGAAGAAATTTCGACGTGCATCCGCTATTCGTCGTCATCCTTCCATCCTTCCTCTTCACTATCGCTTTTTTGGTTCGCCGGCGCTCCTCCCATCACCGTCGGAGCACCGTCGTTTTGCATTTTCTTTTTGTACGCCGTCATCTCCTGCGACAGAAAAAAAAAGTTCCTTGTTGCAAAAACATGGAAAAGAGAGTGTCCTAAGAGCACCTCGGAAATTTATTCTATTGAATATACGTCGTGATGTACCAGAAAGCTAATTTCGCCTTTGATTTTATATGCTAACATGTTTCAATGATTAAAAGGGATTTTAGTTTTGCTGGATTTAAATTTACCCTTTCATATCGAGCCTTGTCCTTCTCCGCCATAGCCTCGTATTTAGATTTGGTTTCGGGATCTGCGTCCGACCATTTCTTGCCTAATTCCTTAGCTATATCGCCTACGCCGTATTCGGGGTTCAGCATCTTGACCTTACCGCGCTCGTCGTTGCAGAACCAGAAGAAAGCAGACCTGATAAAATTAATTGTGAAATCGTATCTGTGAGTTATGTGAAAAGTATACAGCGCAATAAAGATTTAAACCACTTCCTCTTTTGCGAAAACTAGTAACGGTTACCTTAATCTTTTTCAGTTTGAAAAACTTACTCTAAACATCGAATTTCCAGAAAATTTATTAAAATTCATTTTTGAAATTTTCTAGAATATTCTTCACTTTTATTATCCCTTATTTCTACACAAACGTTATCTACAAACAAGGCTTACAGCGATCTTTTTGGCGCATTGAGATCCTTAATGTGTTTGCGTTTCTTGCCCCTGCCCTTATTCTCTCCCTTAGGTGGTGTATAGTTCTGCATCTCCGCATCGTATCTCTTCTTATCTTTTTCTGCCATTTCATGGAAACGCTTCTTTTCTATGTCTGACATAGTCTATAACACAATATTCGATATATAAATACGCGCAGCATTACCATTTTTGCATAGTTAGTCCGAGAATTTTCCACTCCGATTAATAAAACATATTTTTATCTCCCCTTAGTAATCACAAAGTCAGAAAATTTTGTACATTATTCAAACTTTATTTCATTTGTATCAAATTTCCTCGACTAATGTAATAAATGTAATACATCGAATAACATTTTTCAACATTTTTCATTATTGGAGAATAAATGTTTCTTTAATTCAGAATCCAGAGAATTGTGGGGCATGAATTGTATGCGTATGACTATAGAGTACACGTTTAGAAAGTTCCTCATTCCTTAATGACATGGAAAGTTTAATACGCGCATTTTTTATTAATAATTATATTAATTTATTAATAATATCAATTATACGGCTGAAATAGACTGTCAATTTAAATAAAGCTGAGCGTCTTATTTGTAATAATACAAGTGTCCTGCCTGCACGTAATGTTTAACGCACATGTTTATTCACAGTCACAGATCATAGTAGATATCGTAAAATTCGCAAAACTTTCGACAGAATATTACGCCTCTCGCTCTCGCTTTTTACTTCCAACCGTGAAACTGATGCTGCAAGTTCGACTTTCATAAAATATGCGATTTCTTCAGAGTTCTATTACACAAGAATTCTCTTCATAAGAGATTGCCTTTAATAATTATTTGCACACATTTATATGTGATTAAGTTTTAACATTGCATATTTACATATAGTATTGTTAATATCTATATATAAAACAAAGAGTATCTTTTTAACAAGAAAAAAATGTATTAGAATAAATAATTCAAGTCTGAGGGAATCTCACCTTCCATCTCATTGCACATTTTTTGGAGAACTCCCGGAAGACGATCTTCTCCTCGGGATGCTTCTTTTTGTGCTCTTGGCGACATGTCTGGACGAAGAATGCGTACGCTGTCATCCGTCCTCTTGGCTTTGAATCTTTTCCTCTCGGCATATTGTCCCGCTGCAGACTCTGAGCGTTATTTTGTTGAAGATTATTTTGCGGTAGTATTTGGTGCTGAAACCCAAGCAAATGATCTACAATGCAAATTGCTGCCGTAAAAAGTAACTCGAGAGACTCGCTTTTAATAATAACAATACTTTCTATCTCTGTATACGAAAACAAGTTTAGATCTTAAAATAATAACAATGGTCATTATGACAATGATACTTTTCTGTCTTTATATCAGATGTTTAAATTCCAAGATTTCACATTAAAAAGATGTAATTGATGTAAAAAAAATAGAAATTTATAATTCTTGAAATAGATAGGAGAATTCGTGTATATTATGCAAAGACGTAATTGTCGTATCGCATATTGCATAAAAAATGAGAAGGAAATTTCATCGCGTGTTACTAAAGCGCGAGAAGGAGCAATTATGGAAATCTCACGGAGATTTGCAGAGAGATGACAAAATGCAAAAGGCTAGTTACTCAAACTTGGCACGAGCAAATTTAGCAAATTATTTGCGATAACTGAGACGTGTCGTTACGCACTTTACGTAATACGACTTGCGTGTTAAATTAATGAACGGCTGCGGGGCCCGCGATCTCACATTGACAATGAGACACACGTAACAATGCTCGCCGTACAAACGCGAGTTTTTGATTTTGCCAAGTAACAATGGTCATTATATTGTACGTACGTGCACAATATTAATATTATACGATATATTATTATCATTATGTATGTAATTATCACGTCGTTATTACTACATGTAGTGCCACAATAATAGTACAGATGGACAATATTGTTAACATCATTACGTTATTATGACATATTAACATTATATTATATACACATGCATGGCGTGTCACAAAATTCATCACTTTATTTATTATATTATTAAGCCATTTCAAAACAGGAAATAACGCGATAAATTACAAGTTAAGTTATTAATTATACACATGTTATCAGATGCGAAATACTAGGTATAATAAATGGCCCCACATAATTCGACTGCACAAAATATATACATCTATTTAAACTAACACGATGAATTTTGTAACAGCTTGCATGAAGTCATCTATAGACGCACTAGAAGAATAAAATATCGTTCTCTTAAACTTCGTCATGGACGAAGAATCAATAAAGTTGTAAAGTCAAAAGTAGTCTTTGAAGAAACATGTGTGCAAGTTACATGCGCAAGATTCACTTTAACGACTGCGTATGCTTACAAAGCGCAGCTCGCGCGAGATTTACAGTTTGTACACTTATACCATGTAACATATTTATGTAAAGTTGGTTGTGCGCTGTCTGAAGTCTTCGAATATGACGTATCATTATATGTACCTGTACTATACGTACAATATACCGACCGTTATTACTCCGGATAATAATAGTTACCACGTACCTGCAGAAATAATCGGAAATCTAGTTGACCTACGTGCGGATGTGAGATCTGCCGGCAAAATAACTACTATGTAGAATCGAAAATGGTATTGAGCCGCTCCATAAGTAATGCGAGTATCTCGCATTACTTTTGGAGATTTTTTTGCAAACAAAACGGAAGCCTTGCTCTTGCCCGAGGCGCGTAACTGCGCTTTCGTACGTTCGAAATCGAAAAATAGCGATAGCGATCTGAGGGAAAACTCACATTATTCATGGCGCGGCCCAATATATCGCATTACATAAAATATATCTGGCTTAATTAATTAATTATGTCTCAATGTAATTAATTAATTAAAATCCTGGTGCCTGGGAATAAACGTTCTTAAAGCTATTTTACCTACGTAGTAATAATCTAAAAATAACAAATGTAAAAAGATATTTTAATTACGGGAAATTTCTCTCTATCGAGCGAACGCGTTATTTTCTCTCTCGCTTTCCCGCAGTAGCGCACTTTGCCATGCAACATTCTATAGACACGCTGCGATATATGCAACGGATTAAAAATTTATGCCTCTCGTGGGTCGCAGGCGTTGTATTACGATGTACGATCTTCTATATTCGCGGGGATAGAAATAAAATTAACCGAACAATCGACTTATAATAGAGGCCAGATGTTTACGTTGTGCTATCTTTCCTATGAACGTCAATCAAAAGGAGTTCCGAGCGGTCTTGTTTGTTCGGCAGGTATTCCTATCGATGCTCCCATTCCCAAAATACTTTCGTCGTGAATACGCGCGGATTTTATTAATCCGCCGAAATGGAAAGTGGGCAAACATTATGTTTTTCAGTAAAAAATTTCGCAATACGCATTGTACATGCGTATTGCATCACAACTGTAATGCCTCCAAATTTAACATTCATTTGAGAGTAATAAAATGAATAATGATTTCGCATTTATAAATCAATGTATTAACAAAGAATGATCTAGAGAATAATTTCCTTGTTTTAGTCTTATTCGCTTTATCCGAATGGAAATTACGTTTATGAGGATAAAAGTAAATAAGAAACGAATTTCCTCTGTAATCTTCTACGTTCCTTTCTAAGTATTACACGAAGGTGACTTCTTACCAATTGAACAATAGACAACCGTTTTTACTTTCGAAGATTACTTTCAACTGTACACTAAAGTTTGAAACACGTGTACTCTCATTGTCGAACTCGTGTACTCGTTAAAAACTGTTTGCAAAAAATGACCTTAGCATTAAAGTTTTGGCATTCAATAACGCGCATCCATGCTAGGGTAAGTTTTAGAAATATTTTAATAAAACACCTATCATGTGAAAACTGGAATGTAAATGAAGAATCGAAATACATTTCTCTTAATCAGCGCAATGTTTATGCTAAATCAATAAATTTATTTCTAACCTTCTTACACATCGTGTATCTAATAGAAATTAATGTTTCTATCCTTTCACGTATAATGTATTTACAGTAAACAAATATGATAATTATATAAAATATTAAGCAATATTAGAATTTTTATATAATACATAATAAATAAATGAAGAATATAATTTACTTTTTAACATGGCAATATCATTAAAAAGTTAACACTCGATTCTAGTTTAGAAAATATACTCGTTACTTCTCATTTTACAAATTTCATTTCCTACATTTGTTTCTATTCCTCAAATATTTTGAAATACTTTGAAAATTCTAAGAAATTTCCGAATAAAATATCACGTAAAATCGCGTCATTCTTTTTAAAGAATTATCATCGCGAAAGTACGTAATCGGACGGATCATTTATCATAAACTTTCATACATGTAACTTTCATGTAGCATATATCTCGAACAGGATTCCGCTTTCTTATATTATAAGTCCGATTATTTGTTCATGATCTCACGAGAAAATCGCACGTGATCCCGATATTCTCGATATCATTGCCAACACGGATAAATAAAATCGAAGCATTACTACGTGAAGTTGGCAACCTCGAATCTTCATGAAATTTGTAGCTTAGAAAAGATCAATTCCATTACTACTTTGAAACAAAAATGCATAAAAATGTGAGAAGCGTAAATAATCGCGAAGCCTCGTGTATTTCCCAAGTATCTAAAAACTAGAAATATTAGTTGTACGGAAGTTTAATTTTTAATTTTAATTTTAATGTGACAACGAATCTCTTTCAATATAATCGACTAGAGAATATTTCTGTTTTCTATGTTGATCAACTTCGTAATAAAATTCCGTTCTGTTTAACTTTCCACTCTTCCTCATTTTTTTGCCAAGATGTGTGAACTCATTCTTTACCGAGTGTACAGGAGGTACACAACAGTGCTACTGAAAACGGATATTTCGACACTTTTTCGACGTTGGTTAAATCACGGAAGAGAAATGAAAAGGTTCCAGATACCAAAGCGACCGGCGCAGCCGGTCTCGCCGAACGCGAACGCACTTACGAAGAAGGCCGCATGAAACCCGGAATCAATAGCGGACGGCGGATGTACGGACGGGCGGACGGACGCGGACACGGCGGGGCGAGAGAGCCGCGCGCGCGAGCCAGGACGAGAACGCTGACGACGAAACGCGCGAAAATCGGTGTTCACTTTACTTGCACGCCGCCGATACGGCAATTAATGATTTTCTGGTCTTTTACCATATTGGGCTACACATTCAAATTGCAGAAGACCAATTTTTCCTACGATATGTTTGTTCCCCCACATCGTAAAATCTGCCGTTGATGGAATAGAATTAAGTAGTGTACTGAGAACAAGAGTGCACTTTTCGGTTTGTACGAGGATACCGGGCAGATTCTGAACCCCTACCTCCATTGTCGTGTCTTAAAGTGTCGACTGAATCGACTGAGTCAAGTAAGAAATCACGTAAATCAAGCGATCGTTTGTCCTTTTCAACGATAAAGAGATACGCGAATTGCTCCGAGAAACATTTTTGAGTCGAGATATTGCCTTTACACACAGGCTACAATGCTGTGTAAATCTATTGAGGAAAACCGACTCGAACGACCACCCAACAAGACAAAGAAAATTTTAAGTTATGGAAAATCTTGTCAGAGAGAGACGTATTCCATATCTGATTTGTATTACGCCGTTCCATTTCCAAGATCAACGTACAAATTGCTTAGCTCATCGTCATCCGGAATTGCTCTCTTTCCTACTCTTTTTACCATCAGCGATTGGTCAAGATCACCAGATCGGCAAATTCCAACACACAAGATGAAGCAAAATAAACATTCTTTTGCTTAGCAATATTTCTCTCTTTCTAGGATATTGTTACTTCTACGTTTGCAAAATCTCTAATGTAGATAATGCACGTGAAATTTCCACGGGCTGCAATTCCTTGCAATTTAAACTCGTTCGGATACAAAGAGATACGAAGAAACACATGAACATACATATGCACGCGATGTTTTTCACAATTATCGCAATTCGCAGGAATAGATCACCTCCTCTTCGTTGCCTATCAAAGTTCATTCCGAGTGCAACCGAAGAAATTTCAATGTATCTCATTGTTTCAATATATTATCGATTGCGATCGTAACTTCTAACCGACAGTGGGTTCTTTCACAATGTTACGAGCGAGGTGTAATCATCATGAAATCTCTTAATTTAATAAGAAACATGTCTGTCAAAGTTTCTTAAATTATCGTAATTACATTAGATATTCGATTTATTGATGATACCACTTTGTCAATTAAAGGTTATTCTTGTCGAGATCTCTCAATGAAGAACGGCGTGTTCGATACGCAATTTTCGATGATTGCGAGAAAATCAACGGAATACGTGCCAAGAAAGAAACAACAAAGATAGATCAGTTGCCAACATCGGACGGAGAGAGAAAACCATAAAGCCCGTTTTTCTTAAGATGAATACGTTGCGCGAAAGAACAGCAAACGAATGCTAAAAACAGACGCAGATTTCATTATATAAAAGTTTCCTTGGTGACTCATGAGAGAGAACACCTTAAAAATTGTTCTACGATTCGAAAACTATCTAAAAAGGTATTTTTCTACATAAAAAAACGAAAAATATTAAAGCTCGCAAATACATATCTAGTTAAGTAGAAAAAGTATGCGAAGATATAATTGAAAAGAACAGATTCCCGCGTTTAGAGTCGGCTGGAAAAGTTGTCAAAAGTGCCGCGTGGCCATTTGGTCGGACCAAGTACATATATATAGATACATACATATATATATATATATATTTCTCTCTTTCTTTCTCTCTCCACATTATAGTCAACCGCTCGTTTGCCGCGCGCGCGAAAGCGGCCGAAAGGCCAGCAAGCAAGAGGAAAGAAGAGGGAAGGGTGCAGAGCGAGGTCGTCGCGTTTCGGGCTACGTATACCTACTACTACAACGCGATACAAAGGTGTAAACGCCATCCCGTTACCGGATAGCCGGTTCTTAGATTGAGACTGTCCGACGTAGATTCGATCTGCGAAACAGAAGGCCTGCATCGGTCTCAGAGTCTTCCGTTTGTAATTTTAGCTAAATCCGATTCACTGTGTCTCTAAACTTGTAACAAGACAGAGTAATTGCCTTATTTCGTTTCCCAATTTGATATTTAAGAATGAAAAGACACGGCGAGCTCAAGCGAGTTGATTGCCAATCGTCGTGCTTTTTTGGTCGCCCGCCTGTTCATTGAGAGGACGCCGGACACAAATACCCAAATGTACACGATACATGAATCGAAAACTGGGCATCTGGGTAACGGGAAGGCATTTATGAGAACGCCCAAAGTGTCACGAAGGCATAAAAGAGGAGAAAACGACGTGGCGCGGCGCTTCGAGGAAAAAGGCCGTTCGAAAAAGGGAAACTTTTCGTGTTTGAGGGGGCGGTGCTATGTCGTACTCGTACTTCGCAACATACCGGGGACATAACGGGGGGCGTGGACGTTTGCGTAGTAATGGGCGAAAGATGTTGCTGCTGCTGCTGCTGTTGTTGCTGCTGACCCTGCAATTGCTGATGCAGGTTGTTCTGAGCGGCGGCGGCGTCCATGACTCCGCCTGGATACCACCACTGTACGCCGGGCGGTGCGGAAGGTGTGCCGGGTACACCGGCAGCACCGGCGCCACCGCCACCACCGGTACCCGCACCGCCGCCACCACCGGCAGCGACGGCGCCTTGTCCAGGACCAGGCGCCGTTCCGAGCCTATAATCGTATCCTCCCCTCATGCACGCGGCGCCGCCGCCGACCGGCGTGGACGTCGACACCGGACTCGACGCCGTGCCGGTGGTGGCCGGATTCTGGAAGCTGGAGGCCATTTTGTAGGAGAAGAGCTGTTGGCTCGCTGCGGCGGCAGTACTTCGGACGATATCTGGATGGTGTTGCGACTGCTGTTGCTGTTGAGCGAGTTGCTGCTGCTGCTGTTGATTCATCAGATGCTGATGCAGATTTTGCTGCTGCTGCTGCTGCTGCTGTTGCTGCTGCTGCTGCTGCTGTTGTTGCTGATCGGTCGAGACGGCGTTCAAGCTCGAAGGCCACCAGGCGGCACCGCCAGAGGCATCCTCTCGGTTACCCGGGCTCGCGGTGCCCCAGCCACCGGCCACGCGGTGGTGTTCCGACATATCGGACACGCAAGTACGTCCGTTTGTCCGTCACCTCAGTCTCTCGTTTTACCCACTGGTGGGCACCACACGGCGAGAGAAAGAAGGATGCACGGAGGAATTGCGCGCACACATGCACGCGCTAGCGTTCCCTTTCTCTCACTCCCTCTCTCTCTCTCTCTCTCTTTCTCTCCCTCCCTCACTCTCTTTATCTCTTTCTCTCTCTAGTACTCACACGCACACGCGCGCGCTCGCACGCTCATACTCGGTAACATCTCGCGTGCACGCACAGTGCACACAACGGTGTGACTATCTCTCTCTCCCTCTCTCTCTCTCTCTTTCTCGGTCGTGCACGAAGAAGAAGTCTGTCTCACATTCGCGCACTTGGGAACTCGCTAGTACCAACGCTTAGGTGTCGGATAGGAGAGACCACGCACCGCACGCACGCACGCGTTCAATGCGTTCTTCACTGTCACACGACACTGTCGCGTTCAGCCGGCCGATGGTGGTTGCACTACCACAAATACCAAACACCGTGTTATACGTTGCTCGTGGTCATTTCCACACGACAATGACCACCGCGTTCGTCTTGCCCTCTCGTTTGATAAGTGCGTAGAACGTGTGTCGCGAGCGCGCGCTTAGTTCAGTTCCCGTGAATATTCGTACGGTACGTTATACTTGGGATGCGGTCTACTCGACGCTACGCTCGACCGTTCGTTAGCTCCGTGAGTAGGTACGGCGGCGGGTAGAAGAGGCAAGCGGGCGGGTGGGTAGGGGAGGGCGCTCTCTCTCTCCCCCTCTAGCTCTTTCTTTTTCCCTCTGTCTCCCCACCATCGACGACGAGAAGCAACGACGTCGAACGCTCACGACGCTTCGTCTCTCTTTCTCTCCCGCCTTCTTTCCTTCCCTTCTTTTTCTTCGTCTCTCTCTCTGTCTCCCTCAAGCCCGTTTATCTATTTCACTCCCTCCCACTGTACTGTCCCGTGGCGAGACCCGCTCGTTCGACGGCCACGGTGGTTCCTTCTTCCAACAGCGGCGTCGTCGAAGGATACGGATATATAATACTCCGCGTCCTTGATATAATGTTGGAGCTCGATACAACAGTAATAAAATTTCGACGAAAACAACGATGATATACAGCGTCTATGACGCTTAAGCGCGACGCAAGAGGCGCATCACGCGCGTCTACAGGAGTTTCCTATCGCGCGTTACACGCACACGGCTCGCGATTCGCGGCGATTCGGCGGCTTGGCTTGGTTTAGCTTGGTTTGGCGCGGCGCGACGCGACGCGAAGCGAAGCGACGCCGGCACGTCCGACGAGCACGCCGCTGACGATGACGATGGTGGCGATAGTAGTGGTATTAGTAGCAACAGCAGCCCGTAGTGGTAGTAGTAGTAATAGCTTTTTCACATTGGAGAAGCATACGCGCGCGCGAGACTCGCTTCTCTCTTGCCTCTACCGACTCACTACACGCGACGTCGCACACACAGAGGGCGAACCTGGCGAGAACGGACCGCCTGGACGCGCTCATACGATCTCTCTTTCTCTCTTTCCCTGTTCCTCTCTTTCTCTCTCCTTCTCTCAGTTTTCCCTGCCGCCCTCCCCACTACCCTCTACCGGCTGTCTCGTTCGCCGCTTCTCGCCATCTCTATCCTTCTTTCTGTCCCTCTCTTTCTCTCTGTCTCTCTCGCTTGTACACCCGTACCAGTTTAGCCTTCCTTCCAGCGGACGCCGGCAAACTCGCGACGTTGCCAAGCACGCTTTCACCCGCCCGCTCACAAAGGAGAACCTAAGCGCGCCGGCCAATCGAACGGCGTCATGCCGCCGGTGGGGATGGCGGGAGTCTACCACCGTTGCGCTACAGGCAACGTCGCTTTCTCCTCTTCCGTTCGTTCTCTCTCCGTTCGTAGAGAATTCGAGAGAGCCGCGCGCTATAGTCCCTCGCGTAAGATATTGAAAGAGGGGAGGAGTGGGATGCAGAGGGGTACAACGACTGCGAACCCTTCTCTACCCTTGAAACTCGAGGTCAACTTTTAGGCAGAGAAAGAGAAGCACGCGGAAAGAAAAGGAAAAAAAGAGAGGAGAGACGTATCTACCGCGACCGACTGGTTGATTCCTCGTTGTCGTTCTCTTTCTCTCCCCCTTTTTCGTTGTTTCTCTTTCTCTTTCTTCTCTTTTTTTTTACCCTTCTTAGTTTTGTTACACTGCTACAACGCTCTCTCGCTAACTCGGTGGAATTTGCCCCACATTGGACAAGTGACGCTTCCTGCTTTTCGTTCGTCGTACGCCCTTTTTCCCGCTCGTACGTACGCGCAAGGATGAGGACACGCGTCGTTATCCTTACCGACCGGCGGCGAACCGCTCCTTGTCGGTCGATACGGAAGAACCTTCAAAGGCACCGAAATTTCTCATTCCGCGAAGAATGTCCCCCCAAGGATCAACTACGCGGACCTGAATCATGCTCCAACGAAACGGAACGGATCAGAGTCGGTTTACGTACAAACTCGACTAGTTATGTGAAGTATCGCACACCACCTTGAAAGAAATATTTTTCGTAAAATTTCACGTAAAATCATTAGAATTTTCAGCATAGTTTCGGATCATGTCGTTAACTGCAAATCGACCCTCACTTTAAACGGTTCGCTTGCGCCATAATCATAATTAGAAGAAAGAATACATAGATTTTTCATTATTCGAAGGGATGCAGCGTCCGATTCGCGTTACAACTTAAGGGGCGCAATGAGTTTCAATTTGTCACTGTACGGCTACTCGCTCGCTTTTTCCTTCCCTCTTGTATTGCTCATTATCTCTTTACTGATCAACAGTCGCAAGAATGTGACGCGCGCGCGCGCTGCTCTTGACGATGTATCCTCACGTCATACTAATTTCCTCGCGATCTCGCTTGTGAAGTTGCGAATATCGTGAATTCCGACTCGCGCGAACCGGATAGAGAAGCTGGCCGATCGACGGCCTCGGGGGAATGGCCGAAATTTTTCCTGACCCCTCCCTCCCCGAGAGCGCGTTGCTCTTTTCTTTTTCTTTCTGTTTCTCTCTTTCTCTATCTTTGATAGAAAGATGAAATGAAAATGTATATCGCGGAACCTGTGCGTCGGACCTGTCCTCCCTATCCCTCCTACTACCTCGCAATCCCCTCCTCCCCTCTTCCGCCCCCCCCCCCCGAGCAACCCTTGCCGTCGTGAGGCGGCGGGTGAGTCGGTGCGGGTAACCCGGCGCGAATCGAAGAGAGAGGAGAAGAGAACCGGGTCCGGGTCAATAAGACGCATGAGCGAAAGAGACAGGGAAAGCGAGGGAGACAGAGGTAGCGGTGGCGTTGTCGAGGTTAGAGGGGACGAAGAGAACGAGGAGAAGACGCAGGAGAGGGGATGTACAAGCGCGAGAGAGGTGAGAGGGATGGAGGCACAAGAAAGACGAAGAGAGACAAAGCCATCGCGCATTCCCAGGTTCCAGCATTGGCAACTTAACGAACGGACATACGTATACATTTACGTACGAAAATGTTGAAACCAGCGAATTTCTAGCAGAATGAGACAAAAAGGAAAAGAAATAAGAGATTACAAAATACAGAGAATAGAGTACACCAAGGAAACGAGACGATGGAATGGAGATCCTTCGTTTACGTTGGTAGCGATCGAGCCGGACTAACCGATCTACTCGAAATATACTTGTATATTGCGCCCGAAAAAACGCCAACTTTCATAATTCGGAATATATTTTCGACTCGACAAAAAACCAAATTATCTACAGCTGTCTAATATAGATTTCATTGGATATCATATCGCTAGAAAAATTTCAATAAATTTGAAATATTCAAGTCATATCTGTAAGGATAAATGTATTGCTAAAAGATATACTTGGTATAAAAATGCGTCTTTTGATATCTTTTCGATTGCTTCGATTGAGATAAGAATTTGTTGTTAAATTTCGAGAGAATCAATCCTAAATCGTAGATGTGCAAAGGAAACCGATGTGTGTATATGTGCGTGTTACGCATTTGATTTGTACGTTTGTGGTGTACATCTCTGTGCGTGTATCTTACATATGTTGCGCATTTGCTTTTTCGTAATGTATCGTAATTCTTTATCTAATATAATGCGTTTGCGAGCGGCCACGCGAGACAGAAACGGTGGAATCACAATGGCGGGAACCCTCCGAAATGTACCATCTGCCTTTCGAAAGCTTCGAATCGTGCCATGTGGCAGTACAATTGTCGCGCCCTGTCGGTGCGCTTTTTACCATGCAATTGAAACAAAATACGGCAACACGTACGTTTTGACCGAGTTGAAATTTAATTGTCAAATGCTTCTTAATCCGCCATTGCTCAAATGATTGCTCATGACTTAAAAAATAAGAGAAAACCTGCTTCGTATAATTAAGAGAAACTTGCAATTAAATATTACAGAATAACGTTTCTAATCGTTGTTCTAAACTAGTTTTGCGCGAAATTCCAATAATTCCGTCAAAAAAGCGTAATTGCGACATGATTTCAGTAAAAAGATTTTTAAGCAAATATTTTACAATATAAAAGCAACAAGATATAGAATATGCGCGTATTTTATTTATATGTCGGTGATGCAATTTTTCTCCATTCCTAATTTTAAATTCTAATTCTTGGCACATCCGACGGAAAATCGTTTATCCAAAACGAATGAAGAAGTAAAACTGCGAGAAGCGGGGAGATATGCGATTTGTTCCAACTAAGTTTTGCTTTTGTGGATAATCGATCGAGAAGATATTGCGCATCGAGTAAGAAACAAATATTTGCGGCTGTGTTTCCCTTTACGTAGACTATAGTCAGTGTTGCGTTTAACTTGAAATAATCTAGATACAGATTTGATAAAACATATGAGCATGCATCTCAGATAAGAGAAAGATAATTCCGGTTCGAGTGTATCTAGGTAAAAGATGAATTAGTTAAGTGTTTTATCTAGATACTTTTAAGATATTATTTAAAACAATTTAAAATATATAAAAATAATACACTCGAGGCAACTACGGAAAATAGAGATATATTTCAATAGTGATACATTACATATAATAAGAATATTATATATAATGTATTAACAGTGTTTTAATAGGCTTTTATCGAATAGGCGATATTTTTTGAGAAAAATTGCACTCAGTGCGCACTGATTACGTTATCTTAGATGTTTCATAAAATATATTCATAATATATTACTTTTCTTATCTGAGATACAGATAAAGATGCCACATATTTTAATTATATAAATAAAAGATCAAATAAACAATGATCGCATCTAGATGAAAATCTGAATAATTGTATCTAGATAAACACTGACCATACTCTACATTGCGTGCTGTGTATTTTTAAGCTTGGTTAAAGCTCGTATATGAGTTTTTAAGTTTTTTCTGTGTATGAGTTTTTAGGTTTTTTCTGTGTATAAGTTTTTAAGCTTGGTTAAAGCTCGTGAATGTTTGCAAGGCTCGAAGCCACCGCGAAGTTCAATATCGTGATGTACACTTGAATACTCATTTATAAACAAGCTGTCTCGGATCAACAGTAGAGATTACTATTAAAAACCGAGAATAGGATGCGTGTCGTTGAGACACAAGCCATAAAATTCTCTTCATGATAATAATAGCCTTATGGATATAGCACACACACACACGCGTTTCTTCTTTTCTATTACTAACATTTTTAACAATCTTCACGTCAAACTATTCTTTGCGAGTCAGTCGTCACGTTTTCCATGTTACGGAAAATAAATCCACTGATTGTAACTTGTTCACTTGAGAGAGTAGTTTTGCTTGTCCATCACAACCTAATTTGATTACGGAATTACACTACATTGCGCCATTTCGGTTCCGATTTCGTGAACATCACACGTTCATTAATCGCGTGAATATAGAAACCTTTTTTACACGAGATTTTTGTGTTCTTTTAGCTGCATTCTTACACTTACGTTACGTTACATTTAAGATAAGAAAGTAAAAATGACAAGTGATAAGTAGAAACGAAAAATTTACAAGATAATTTATGACAGTTTCAATTCCAACTTGTTTAATTTTAATAATTTAATTTGCAAAATTAGAGATTCACGTCTGTTACATCTGTAACGGTCTTCCCATGAATAAAACTCTACCACACAATGGAAGATTCACACGTTAGTGTATACATATTCATTGAAAAACAGAATACCAATATTTCTTGAATATCACACGTTCTGCAATGCCCTCTACGAAAATTATCACAAACTAAAATACAGCAAACTATACCGAGTTCTTACGTGTGTATATATTTATATATATATGTATAATTAATCATTCATTAACGAGAGAGAAAGAAAAACGATCGAAAGTGTAAGGCAAATGCAGTCAAAAAGTATGAACCTATGGTGTCACGAAAACGGAAAACATTTATTTCGGACGCGCGAGAGATCACGTCGGACGACGACTGGTGGATCGAATAAAAACGTCAAGCGAGTCAACTGACGACACGCTCGCTTTTGGCGCCTCCACTGCCGTCGCACGATCAAGTCACGTCCAGACTCGTACACGTTAAAAAAATGCCCCGCATAGCGGAGCGACGCTTTACGTAAAAATATATCGCTAACACACTGCGTACGTACCGCGTATTTATCAGGATATCAGTCAGGATTCGCGCGGCACAGTGACGGCTGACAACCGATACGTGGCCGTAATGTCGCAACCTACCATCGTTTCTAACGTCATGCGGCGATGCAACGCACAATCGTGACGAGTCACAAGTCTGGATGCACCTTTATGCTACGCCGCGCATCGCGCGCGCGAGATGCACCATCGGCAAGAGAAACGCCTACGTGTAAACACCTCTCTCTCTCTCTCTCTCACTCGCTCGCGCGCGCGCACACACACACACACACTCTCTCTCTCTCTCTCTTTCTTCCTCGTGTTATGTTCTTCTATCTCTCCCTCCGCTCTACTCCCGCCAACTCGCTGCTCGATCGTGAGCGCATCGCGACATTCCGCTGGCACAAACGAGCGTATATATCGCGGAGAAAAATAATTTAAGCTATGGGCGGAAGAAAGGGCGGGACGCGAGAGGAGAGAGACGCGTCGATTTTCCTCGGAAAGCTCGAGATGAGATTTTTCGTTCGCTCGCTCGCTCTCGTGACAGCTCTCGACGGAGGATCGGGGCGGCGGGAAAACGGCTGGCGGCGCGTCCCGATATGTCGCGCCATGCATGGTGAAGCGATGACCGCGCGAGAGTGCAGCTGACTTTCCGACAATGGACGCGTCTCGTGACCCCTGAGAGACCCGATCGCCGATCCGATGCATGGCAAGGCAACGAGCAACGAAAAATTGCGAGACGTCGCCTACACGTTGCACGTAGCCTTGACGTCAACGTCGTTGACGCAGCGGAGCAAACGAGCGAGGCAAGGCGAGCGAGCGGCGGCGGTGGCGGTGGCGGCGACGACCGCGACGGCGAGCGTCTCCGCGGCTCCTCAGCGATACGCGTAACCACACAGCAAAGCTCACCGTCGTTTGTTTGTCGTACGATATCTCGATAACGCGCGACGAAACGACGTGACGGCAAGGTGTACGCGCGCGTAGCGTCCGCCCGGGCAGCCATTTGCTGTCGTGTGCTGACGGTAGTGCGGAAATAAAAGCTATACGTACGATAAACGCAGCACGGTAGCGGCCTACAACCAGCGGACACGCTCGTATTGGGCGAGCCCGGCGGCGCGGGCATACGTGCGGCGCATCCGCGCGGTATCCGCTCGATCTGTCAACGCGATTCACGAAAAATATTTGGATTTTTCTTACCTGGAACGGGATCCGCTACGGCTAAAAGGATTCTTCAGCTTCGAATATCGCGACCCCACGCCACTTGTGCGGCATACGACCAGTGTACGGGGAAAATCTCCCATTACCATTGGCTTATTTCAGATAAGCCGCAAAAAGTAAGCCAATCAGCGCTGACCTTTTATGTTTGGTGCGTTTCTTTTTGCCCCCCACCAGATAAAATGTCGGCCGGCCGAAAGGGCGGGAAAATGCATGTGTGCAAAGTCACTCGTTTGTCGACGAACGCGATCGCACTCGTTACAACCGCGATTACCTTATCGGAAGCCGTCACCTTCAACGGCCGATCCCGAGTGTCGATTTAGGTTTCGCTCGACGACAGATTGTCACGATCGACTATGCGGGATCGTTGAGGTTAGGCATTATTTCTATCGCAGATGGCGCCAGTTGACGTAGAACGCGATACGATGCAACGGTTGACACAGTACCGCCAACATCACGCGGAAAAACCAATAACGCGCAAGGAAAACTTGAGTCCCTGCTTGATGCCGTGATGCTCGTCGTTCATTTGTTTCTCTCTTTCTTCGTCCTTTTTATGTTTTGTCTTACGAAGGAAGTGTACGTTTTAAAATTTAAATTTATTATTTTCGTAGGAACGCAAAAAAATAGTTTTTGAACGTAATACACAAAAAATACATTTTTCCAGATTT
The DNA here is from genome assembly GCF_003672135.1 of Ooceraea biroi. Classification (NCBI taxonomy): domain Eukaryota; kingdom Metazoa; phylum Arthropoda; class Insecta; order Hymenoptera; family Formicidae; genus Ooceraea; species Ooceraea biroi. The sequence continues at coordinate 11,145,354 of NC_039506.1, forward strand.
TTATTTCTTTACGAGGCAAATATTTAGTTCCTAACATAAAAGAGAGATGGAAGAGTATTATAGATCGAATAGCTATTACAAATGCATTATATTAATTTATTATTTGAATTAGTGACATTGCGTATCCTAACCTAAGATATTTATCGTTGATGTAGGAACAATTAATAAATTATCTAAATTAATTATTTGCTCGAAGAATAAAAGATTAATGGTAAAATTTCAAGCACATGCAAATAATGAGTATACGAATAAGATTCTTGATGTAAAATTATACTGAACCCATACAAAAGATGCGTGTTATCTTTATCGCTATTGATATTAAAATAATAAGTCTTTTAAGTTTATTTGCGCTTTCCTTCCTTGCATTTATTTTTTCTGCGGTCAAAACCTGATACTGCAGCACAAGACTCATTTTGCCGGCGCTTCCTTACCTTTTTATGTCTAGTACAAAACGTGCTCGGAGAACGAAACAAATGAATGCGTTGAATTAATTTTTCAAATAAATTCTACCTAAATAATCAAAATGGCGACAAGTGTAGATAGCAACTTCGCAATTTACGTTTAATGCATTTCAGAAGATGCGCACGAAGGTCGATAGTCGTCGCCTTCGTTCAGAGTCATGATGCACAAGTATCTAAGGCTGCGAATGCTGCAAAAACACTTCTCATCCTTTTATTTATTTGAAAAAAAACAAGGATAAAAAGTGTTTTGTAGCATTCGCAGTGCTAACTGGACTACAGTCTAGAAACAACATCGTACTCGCTGAATATGCCTCGGGTGCACTCATTGGTTTACTAGTGCGATGACGCTGGTAAAGTAGGAAGGGAGACACGCGCATGCGTGTCGATTCATCAAAACTGCACGGATCTGGGAACATTGATAGCGTAGTCAAAACACTGCTTGCAGAGTTGCGACGCGCAGTCGAAAACGGATCGTGATGCGTATCGGTTGGAGTGACCGTCATTCTTGTTCCTGTTGTCGTCAAGTGATGTTGGCGTCGCAATAGCGATCGCAGCAAACTGATAAACAGTAAACTTCTCTGCGGAAAGTAAATCGCACCTGTGATTGTGCGTTGCGTGCGTCGCGAGCAGCGTAACACCAGACGATCGTCGGTGTAGTTTAATCAGAAACAACGTGCGAGAATCACGTACTTGTTCCACGAGACTAGCTCTGCTCGGCGACGGGCTCTCCTGAACAGTCGCGTGAAGTTGCCGAGACACCGCGTTTCGCGCGAGCGAGCGAGCGCTCCACGGTGTTGTAACCGGCGTAGTGCGGTCTGCGGTCCTCTGCCCGGTGCTTAATACTCGAGGATACTCGAACCGCGTCCCAGAAGGGAGGGACCGACTTATAAGAGTTTTGTAGGTAAAAAAAAAACGCTCCGAGTCTCAGGTTGAGCGCGCGCGAGAGGAAATTATGAGCGAGCGTGATCGCTTGGTGTGTCGCTGTTTCTCTCGTCATCGTCGCCTCGTCGCAGCTGCCGGCTGTGCTACGCTCGACTTTTGACACGCCGGCCACGCCAATCGTCGTCGTCGTCGGCGTCGCCGACGAAGTTACCGGGCACGTAACGAGGCGAGCGAGGTAATCGCGACCGTTATCAGCAGCGAGGCAGGATGAACGGCTTCAGCACCGGCGAGGAAGACTCCCGTGGGGCAGCCGACCAGATCTGCTGCCTGGTCGACGAGGGAGAGCGATGCTCACGTCCGGCTGGTAACGCGTCCTACAGCAAACGCATCCAGAAGACCGTCACTCAGCGGCGGCTCAAGCTCAATCTCGATCACATGGTCCGTATGCGCGTAAATAGGAGTAAATTCGCACACGAGCTAAACTTTCTACACGCACGCGTTTCGATTCTTTACTTTCACGAGAACCGGAGTAGCAATGGCATTTTGCGACGTTTCAGCGATATTTACCAGGATTCCAGTTAATTATGCTGATCTTTTTGCGTCTATCGTAATATTGAAAAATATAATTACTAGAATAGTAAGAGTGATGGATATATTTGAGATATATGAAGCATCAACAGTGACGCATCAAGACTGTTGTTCCATGTAACATATTCTAAGGAAAATGAAGTATTATGAGACATTGTTAATAAATTGTACTTTGTGACTACTCAAATAACATGTTATGCATGTTAAATAACATGCCAAGTGGTTATTATCTTTCATGAACTTACATTTCAATTTAAAATTGTGGAGTAACATTGCATAAATATTTCTATAAATTTGTTGCAACGAGAAGATTCACTAATATGGTGCAAACAATAACATTCTTTTTATAAGGAAATTTTATATTAATTATGTATTTATATTAAAAGTTCTTTGATTATTAGAAGGCATTATTGTCACATGCAAACAGCTGATTTCTATTCAGAAACGGAGATAGTGATCATACAGCAAAGTGCTTTGGCAATTGTGACGCTTTGCATATATTATGTAGATTTATAATTTTATTATTATTCTAATGCTTTGCGTTTGGATACAATGTGTACAGGCACGACACATATACATCTGTGATTATCACAAACAAGTAATCCAGTGTGCGAGAACCAAGCAGCAACAGCAACGCAGGCGTAAAGACTCCGAGGAGGACTCTGGTGAAACCGACAACGATCTTCCTGAAGTCGATCTTTTCCAGTTACAAGTCGGGACTTTGAGGCGATACAAAAGGCACTATAAAGTACCTACACGTCCTGGTCTCAATAAGGCTCAGTTAGCGGATGTAAGTATTATTTTCTTCTCTACTACCATTTTCTTATTTCGCGTACGCATGATGCTAATGCAGTACTGAATATAAATATAATTATATAAATATATAAAAATATATTTATATATATAAGGAGATATATAAATATCTTAAAGGATATAATTTAATCAACATAAATGTTTAAGGTATATAAATATCGTGTTATGCACGGAGATGTTTCCTGAATAATATTTATGGTTTTTGTTATTTTGTTATACCATTCTAATGATTATACTCTCAAGAATTACAAGGTATCGGATTATTGTTACAGACTCTGATGAAGCATTTCAAGACTATCCCGGTAGTGGAGAAGGAAGCTCTAAGTTTCTTCATATACACAGTTAAAACTAATGCGAATAAGCTGGATCAAAAAAATGGTCTGAGTAGTAGCGATACGACGTAGCGGCACTTTGCAGTGCGACTGCAAATTTCACCATGTAACTATTGTAATATTATTATACATTAGTTATGCAATAAGTGTAATATTAATTTTTACTTGTATATGTATTTTATAAGAAACTGTGTATAAAACATATATATATTAGGGAAAGCCAGAGAGCGAGCGAGCGAACGAGAGAGAGAGAGGAGAGAGAGGAGAGAGAGAGAGAGAGATATGTATGTATGTATGTATGTATGTATGTATGTATACGTTACGGTGAATATTGTAACATATATATATTTCAGTATCAAAGTTATTCACTTATTTTACCTTTTTTTTTATTCACACCGGACAACTCGTATGTGTGCATACATAGAACTTAACGTGATAAAAGTGTACAAATGCACGGGGATCGCTCGTGCGTTTCGTTTTAGAAACTGCGGGCGATAGTGTACGTTGGAAAGACAACACGCGTGCAATTATTATGAAATAAACAACTTTTGTCCGACCAATGTGTTTTTATGTCTCTTTATCTTTATTGCAAAAAAGAACAAAATACATAGAATATATATTCCGTGGTTTCGGGACTTCGATATAATTTCCCGATATATGTATATATCTAAATTTATTGTAAGTATATGAATATATGTGCAGTTTGACAAGTGCACTGTACAACGCTCTTCCTGTTCTCAATTTTTACTTTGTTATATGCCTTCTCAATACGTTCGTTAGCGACATAATCGCTGTAATAATTAAATGGTTTCTCCTATCGATTAAGCCTCTCTATAAAAACTTTTTATCCATCTCCCTTTAGAAAAAGAAATATGTATATCATTTTATAATTCCTCGGAAATATTTAGTGGATAAAGAAAGTATTTATTTACGTGTCTGTTTGAAAGACAATTGTACGCAGAAAATAAACATCGATACAAAGTGTAAGGTGCTTTATTCGACTTTATTATAAACGAAAGAAAATAAAATAGTGTATATTTGATTAAACTTTAATATGAAGATGTAATAAAGAATAATATATATCATTGGAAATATCAAGATTGTATACATTATATACTGATGTAATGATAAAAGTATAGGGAAGAAATTAAAATTTTAATAATTTAAAAAATAAATTTCATTATTTGTTAACACGATGTAATTACGATCTATATATTCTTGACACGATTGGAAAAAAGTATTTCCATGCTGCCTGCTAATGCTTTCTGATTATTCTTTAGACAATCCTTTTTTTCTGAATTTGTTTCATTACTCTCGCAATTTTGAACTTGATCCTAGATTCTCAATCCGTTTACCGTTACAAATACTTTATATTGCTGTAACAAGCATTTTCTTCTTGCCTCTGCAAGATGTGAATATCAATTCAATGATCGATTTTAAAAATCTTTTTTAGATTAAAAATTTTAGAATTACTAAATTATTGTAGACAACGTACTTTTTTTATCCACTATTCTTAAAGTTACTTTGTAAGTAGCAAAGTCAGTATATTGCGTATATAAAGTGTATTGCGAGGCGGCAAAATTATTTCTAACAATCTCTCTTGGAAATCTGTCATATATACGTAGGCGGTTATCATGTAATAAAATTACATTGTCCTTTCCTTATCATCTGCTAATGAACATCTTTTTTGCGTCGTCTGTTATGTCACGCGAAGCAATCTACTGTAGCTCTATTAATGCGGTATAAGAGTGCATAGTGCAATATGTACGTTTCTATTATTCTTGAACGTTACCAATATCGTTATCATCGCTATCATTATTTTAATATTAATGTCGCATAATAGCATTTACTGTTATTTGAATCATTAACTATCTCTAAAACTTGTACAGAATCTCGATTATCTGCCAATGGATAATTGGGACTCTGACTGAATTTGCATCATCAGTAATATATATATATATATCTATATATAATTAGCAGCATTAGTCGTATATATAATATAGCGTTTCCGTGTGAGAAAGTCATTATAAAATGGAATTCTTGTTTCCAAATCTATTTTTTGTGTTATAAGTATATAACTGAATTTTCGCAAGTCATTTTTCTTTTTCTTTTCCGGACAATATCAACAGTATACATAATATATACAACGATCAATAATACTAGGTTAGTAGTCAAATTTTCAAGCATGCAATGCTTGAATCAAAGTAAATCCAGCATGCCAGTTCTGTCTGGTGGTGTCATTTATACGGTTCCAACTTCTTCCGGATCATAATTTTTCACTCTCTTGTTGTACGCGATTATTTCCTGCAAATTAAATCAGTAGGTTTACATTAAATTTACAAAGATTTCATGCGGATTAATTAATTACGAATATTTGCACGAAAATCTGTAAAATAAATGTCAAGTCTCGAATTCGTTTTTATTTCCAGTGCAGTCCAAAAACAACAACGTACTCTTTCATATCGAGCTCTATCCTCTTCCGCGATAGCCATGTACTTAGATTTCGTTTGCAGATCCGTGCTCATCCACAATTTTCCTAATTCCTTTGCGATATCGCCTACTCCCATCTCGGGGTGCAGCTCCCTCATTTTACCGCGCAGCTCTTGGCAGAAATAGAAGAACGCTGACCTATGAGATATACAATACAATAACAAAATGATACAATGGGTAATCGCAGTTTGAACTTTTAACATAAACTATAATAACAAATATTTTTCCCATTATAACATATGATCGTATTAACTAAGAAAAATCGTAATAACACTAAAAAAACATCAAGCAATAATAATATTAAAGTGCATGTAAAAGGCATCGAAGTAAAATTCAATTGTCATTCGTTCGAAACTTGTCACATACAGAGCACGTTTCGGTGCATCCTTGTCCCTATATCTCTTCGTTCCTCTACGCGTTGGTCTCTCGGGCTCCTCGTGACCGCTGTAGTGTCTTTCATAGTAATACATTTTCTTGTTGTTGCAATGGGCATTACCATCCTCCAGATGTACAATCTACAAAAAAACATCATTATTATTAATTGCAATTACTGTAAAGCTTTTATCATACTATCTGAAATTGAAATTGTGATTTGACTAATCAAAATGTTTTGGTTGTTTTACATGCTCATCATTCTCTTTGATTAGATAAGACTGCAATTTAAACAATTTTTTTTCTCAAATTTGATTAAAATTTCTTAAATTGTTGGGAAGGTTGTTTCTAACTATGGTATTCATAGACAGACCTTATATTTCAGGCCTCCTTAAGTTTATCTTCAGATACTCTATGGATCATTTTATTGACTATGGAACATCTGAAGATGAATTTAAGGAGGCCTTAAATATAAGGCCTGTCTATAGTAATTCAAGTACTTGTAAGGTATGTCAACTGATGAATATCCACTTTTTATTGAATTTATTGTATTATGAATATGATAAAATTCAATATAATGTATTTTATTGTATTACTAGGGAAACACCTGTCTACGCCAGGCGTTATCATTGGCTGCGTTCAGCAGAAAAAGCAGATCAGTAAGCGCTCAGTGATTCTTTAATACAATTGGTTCTTGCCTTTAGATCTTCGCTGGATTCAAGTGCAGAAACCAATCATAATAAAGAATCACTAAGCGCTTACCGATCTGCTTTTTCTGCTGAACACAGCCATTGTTGAAATTAAGGGGATGCTGGAGCTGCTAGTGAACTTCTTCGCGATGGTGCTGCCATTTGCACAATAAAATGCTTTTTATAACAATTTCGCAATTTGTACGCACAAAATTGCGGTTGAACGAACTCGGGATAAAATAAAGGAATATAATGAAGCTTTTCAAAGTGACTTTAGAAGCGTAATAAAAGAGAATTCTCGATTCTCCTTTACGTAAAGGAGAATCGAGAATTCTCTTTTATTACGCTTCTAAAGTCACTTTGAAAAGCTTCATTATATTCCTTTATTTTATCCCGAGTTCGTTCAACCGCAATTTTGTGCGTACAAATTGCGAAATTGTTATAAAAAGCATTTTATTGTGCAAATGGCAGCACCATCGCGAAGAAGTTCACTAGCAGCTCCAGCATCCCCTTAAAGATTTCAAGAATTTTCCCATTACCTGGGGATGAACCCCTATCACCATGCGAAATTTGGTGTTTCTAGCATGTCGGGAAGTACTCGATCAATTCAACGACAGACAGAATAGGGATTTTATATGTATAGATGAATACAAATTATTGTACCTCATTCTTCACCGGTACGGCATTAATGATGAAATTTTTACTTTGTCCAGTATTGGACCACTTGGCCTGATTATTGGAGACTGTGGACACATTGTTCTGCTTCATCACACTTTCTCCGCCACATTCTATAAAAGAGAACCTAGTAGTCACCACTGAAGGAAAACTGAAGCAGTTTTCAAGTTACAACCATATACCTGGTGCCATATTAGTCTGGCCAACGATCATGGTGTCTCTCATTGCTGAGTTTAAAGAATTGTCACCAGTTTTTGCAAGATACACATTCTTTCTGTCCGATGACTCCATGATTGGTGATCCTTTGATTATTCTCACGTGATTCAAGAGCTATAATGCAGCTTATTAAGATTATAGAGTTATCTGTCAATAATAACAATAACTCAGTTTTAAAGATGCAAAAATTCAAAAAAACAATCAAGAATTTATGAATATATTTTATTTCATACTAATTGATCTTAAACAGAAAATCCATCATTTTGTAAATCTCATTAATTTTTTTTAGCGCTGAAATTAACATCCGTTTCCAAAATTGTTAATCACACGAGATTGTTGATACTCGATTACTCGTATTGGATAATTAAAAAAAAAACCAAGAACATGGAACTGAACCGACTCGATGGACTCGTGTATTTTAGCTGCACTTCCGACTGTAAAAAGGAATGTAACTTTAATGCAGCAAGGAAAATAGACCCATCACCGACCTGCGCCTCTTTTCTTTTTTGGTATTTTCGTAATTTCAAGAATTTCCGAGTACACTGGTAAACAGAGTTACGGAGGTACTCGCACCGTTGGGTTGAACGACTATCACTTATCGAACGTGGCAGGATGCGGGCGGCGGTGGTGGCGGACGCAGATTCGCGAGCACGAGAGGACGACGGATGATTGGACGAGAAAAAACGAATCGGGGACTGGCAAGCTCGCGGACAATGCCGAGCCGTGCGTGGCACTGTACGTGCTCAGCTATTGGAATTTCAGATAAAAAGGCATCGTATGCGGTACCGAGGCGATCGTCAACGATGCGTTCGTTGTCGCGAGGCTAAAGGACGCCAATGGCTTCGATCGTTCGTGCGACTTTGTGCGTAGCGTCACGACGCCTCGTCTCGACAAGGCTAGCGAGAATCACATCGACACAATGCGACGAGCGAAGCTAGGAAGGGAAAAAAAACCCGGAACCTAAGCACATCAGATATGGCAGTTGCCGTGGCGTGACGTACATTGTTACGAACGTATACATATACGCGCACAACTGTATGCTCAGCCGCACGAACATTGTTCTTTACCTATCTCTGTCGAGGTCGTTCAATCGCATAAATGTTGGTCGAACGTGTTCGCGAATCGCATCTTCCCGATTACCTATGTTTTCCTGAACGATGTTCACAGTGTCGCAATATTCTTCGCTAAATACCTCGCACGTACGTACACACGCCCGCAAATCGTTATACGGACAATCAACGTATCGCGTGCGTACGTGAGAGAGAGGAACTAAAAATCGCACAGACTGGAAACTGAGATAGCAATATGGACCACGTAGTATGTTGTGATACTGTAGTTTACTTCTTCGTTGAAGCAAGGCTGTTCGGTTTGTCGGTTGGATAGTGTGGATTGGATGCGGATGCTGAATAAAATTTTCCTCTCCTTAAAGATTTAAAAATGCTTTTGGATCTGTAACATCTTATTTTATAATCCAAGCACGTGGAAAACGAATTCTTGCACGTAAGATTGTACATCATGGATATAGGAATATTTGCGTGGAGCATGTGGGCTCCTCCACACAGGATGCAGCACGCGTCCACGTTTGTCCACGTCCCGATTGACCACAGGCCAATCAAATTGCTTAGTTTGATTGGGTTAGGTTAAATTTGACTACTTTTATTGGCTGTGTCCAATTGCATATTTCTGATAGGACAAACCGACGCACGCGCACTGAAAATTGGATACCGCTGAAGGAGTTCAGTGTCGCTACTTATATACGTTTATACCGTGGTTGAATCTGCTGAATGCAGCCATGATGTGATGCGTATGTGTATATACAAGCCACTCTTCGGTTTGTAGCAGCGTGAAAACAAAGATAGCATAGGTTAAGAGAGTAGAAAGTGTTTGATTTGCATCGAATCAAGCAATATCAGAAATGGAGAATAGTGGTGAGAGCGGAGACGATGGTGGCCCTTTAGGATCGACGGCGTTCTTGGGCGGAGGCGGCGTCGCGGCGTCTTACATCGGCGTACAATCGGACGACATGGAAGGTAGGTTAGCGTTTTCTTCGGAGAGATAACGTTCACATTGGCATTCACGATCGTCACGTACACATTTCGTCGTACATTTAAATATTATTTGAATTCGCGATCTGTTATATTTGTATCTATCATATCATTAATCACATCTCATGTATAAGTATACAGTTTCTCAGACTGTACCATGTTTACAATTTTTATTGCAATAGTGATGAAGCTCGTTAAAGTTCTTTCTATCTTTGCGTTGCAAACCATCAACGAGCGATATGCGTCAATGATTAATAAACCATTTTTAAACGTATTGAAAGGTTACTAAAACTGTGTCTGTACTTGAGAGATGGGATTAGTTTGCTACATAAGATGTATCAAAATAAAAATGTATCAATCATATGTATTTATTAAAAGATCGATATTTTTATATGTATATATATATATATATATATATATATATATCTGAGCAGTATATTTATACGAGTATTCTCCTTTGTAAATGGTCGCAAACAAATTGATAGATGAGTTGCTCGAGTAATAAAGGATAAGTGTAAATTTTAACAAATGCTTCCAAACCTAGATGACCCTGAGAACACAGATGACTCGAATCACGGTACGGGGGATCCATTGCAAAGTCCTGGCGTTTCCACGGCTGGTGGACCTCTCCGAGAACAGGATCGCTTCTTGCCGATAGCGAACGTAGCAAAGATCATGAAACGAGCCATCCCTGAGGCTGGGAAAATAGCTAAGGATGCGCGTGAATGTGTACAAGAGTGCGTGTCGGAGTTCATTTCATTTATCACGTCGGAAGCGAGTGACAGGTGTCACATGGAGAAGCGTAAAACTATCAATGGTGAAGACATTTTGTTCGCTATGACCACGCTTGGTTTCGACAATTACGTCGAGCCTCTGAAAGTGTATCTGCAAAAGTATCGTGAGGCAACGAAGGGCGATAATCCTCCGAGCACTGGGGCGGCTACTGGTAATGGGAAAATGGAAACGCAGGGTAACATGTACGAGGATCAGCTATTCGCCATCACTGCGACGGCATCGAGCGTCACCAGTTCTGACAATTCGGTCATCTATAGTTATTCATCCAACGAACAGATGCAATTCCAACTTTCCTGATCACTGGGAATTAAAGTGATATCGATATAACGTAAGACACACGCGTTACACGTTCTAAGATACTCTGTGCGATCTGTGAAATTGGGCATCGATAATCGTCGTACAGATCCGAGAAAAGAGACGCGACTTTGCCTAGTAACATGGGCAGCGAAATATTTTAAGTTTTAATGTTAAGGCATAATCATTATAAGATTCGATCGAACCGAAAGGTAAAAATAATCTTTATAAAGAAGCAAGAAGCTTGTAAGAATGTGAGCGCAAATAAACTGCAAGAGACTGTTTACGAGAGAGAGAGAGAGAGAGAGAGAGAGAGAGAGAGAGAGAGAGAGAGAGAGAGACCTGGTGGATCGATCTAATGGTGGTATCGCTATTTTCTCGAACACGACACAAGGGTAGAAAAACGTAGCCGATTCCTTTATTCTTCTATTGTTTAAGCTCTAAAGACGCATTCAGACTACTCGTTAGGCTGCGAGAACTCGTGGTTCAGGCCGCAACGGAAACTAGAGTCGGGTACTTGGACAAGAACCGGCAGTAAATCGGCGTAGAATTCATTCGTAGAAAACGTTCGTGATGCGACACGTTGTCCTTCACTCCGGTAATTGGGCAGGCGAGAGCAGAAGCTCGTGTCCCTTCGTCGCTGGTGACACGGAGCGGCTCGTAGGCGCGATCGGTCGTTCCTGTTGCTGTTGCCTTTGCGTGGGCGGCAGCAGCGAGGCGGTCGGTAACGTTCCCATCGATCGTGCATCCGCTTTCCTCGCCTTCTCTTTCTTGTGCGAGGCGACGTGGCAGAATCGCCAGTGGCACGGGCCGCAACGGCACAGGCAGAGGCATAGTAGCACGCGGAACAGGCAGCACAGTAGTCCGGCGCACAGTAACGATGGACCGACTAGCCTTAGCTGTGGGCTTAGGAAGCCCTTTTCCCCGATGCCGACAAACGAGATAATTAAACCGAGCGCCGTGGTCCCTAGACCCACGTACAGCACAGTATTCACTGCCGCGCTGACCTCTCCCCTCTGGCGAATAGCGTTACTGCTGTCATCTTCCTCGTCGTCCTCGCCGCTGCTCCCGTAGCAGTAACTGGCATCCCTTATCTGAAACGCGACGAAACGAGTTACTCCCTCGCCAGACTCAATTTCCGACTATATTGTATCTCGCTCGATAAAATCTCGCCGCAACATGTTATATAGATTCTTATGTAGATTCTTATAAGAGATCAACTTTATCTCTCCTCGACAAATTAATTCAGCAAATTAATTCGAATTTATGCAATTTAATTTGCTCTTTGATTTGTACTTGTATCTGTATTAATTAAACATCGTAATGTAAACAATATAACATTTTCTTTTTCAATATAATATAGATAATTTTCTTTTCCCAGTGTCACGACAGTCTCAATAACGTTTACCCTGTTCCTCTTCATCCATCGCCGATGTGCCTCGCATTGCTTCGTTCTGTAGCCTTCCCGATTGTATCCAGGCGACGTAGGAGATAAAGGAAGGGGCGAGGGTCTGTTGCAGCCTTGCCATGCCGCTTTACCAGGTCCCTGACCGCCACACTGAAATATGTAACTCTCAGACATATCGCCACGAGTAATTGTCAAGGCCAATGTAAATCGTATGAACTTTCGTTAAAGTGACCTCGTCCAACGAATTATTTGCTCTTTTACTTTTTCGGTAAGTTATTTCTGATTTACTATATTTTGCACAATTATTTTATTCGTTATAAAATTTTAAAAGACAATTATGCATATCTTGGATTTGATATGGACACGTGAAAGTCTTCTTCGATAACTCCTTTATAAATATATTGATGATTGTGTTATATGAATGAACGAGAAGTTATTTTAATCAGAAATGATAGCTGAGAAGGATATGATTTATCGGTTCAGTTCATTATGCAGGATCGCCCCGAAGATCATTCGATCGATTTTGCCGTAATTGCCGTAAAAGGCTGAAGGAGACATTGATCGGCGAAACAGCACGTATATTGCGGATCGATACTCGCGGAACCGTTGCACTAACATTATTCTATACACCTTTCGTTCGTTAGTGTTGTTGGCACTCGGAAGAACCGCACGACAAGTCGCGATGTTAATTTACGCAGGGTTCACGCGAAGGAAGGAAGGATTAAGATCGCTTTTCGACGGCTGACGACTCGTCGTATGGCGTGACTTGATACTTACCCCGTACACGTAAGATCGTGGGGGATATCGTGGAAGCGGCGGAATGAGTCTGGTGGCGAAGTTGGAAGGTAATTCTCTAAAATTCACCACCTTACCCCCCCGTATTCGGTGTTTCTCTCGTCTAATCAATAGAGCAGCCTGCATTCTGCTCACTCATTTGCATATACTATCGATTGTCGGAATCTTGACCTTTTTCTTTGGCCCTCGCTTGACTTTTCTTTTTCCTTCCTCTTATCTTTTTTTACCTTATCTTCCCCTACCCGATAACATGAAGAGAAGACCGCTCTTTCTACGAGGTCCACCACCTCATAGATACACCGCCGATCCCGATCGGTACCGGACGTGACGGTCTACGGCTAAGATCGCGCTACCCATCGCCATCAACATCGATCGCTGCTCGTGTTCACCGACGGGAATCGTAGGAGGCATGTTTCACGCTATACTGAAATTACATTGCGAGCCTTTAGCCGACCTGGCCGAGGGCCGGGAGAATATTCGGGCGTGGAGAATCTGTCGCCTCTCTTACTCCTTGATAGGTTTATCGCGTGTTGTACGCCACCAGACAGCCGATCGATGCTATTTGCTATACGTTGTACGAGGTGCCGGCAAAAGAGATGTGGTGCAACCAGAGGTAGCGTATACACGCTTAAGTGAGGGGTGAGTCGCGCTAAAGCGATAGAGTGTATGTGTGTGTGTGTGTGTATCGAGCTCGTAATATTCGTTGGTCTAATTCGCCGATGATCGCACTTGGCAGAGATAACGGTTGTACGATGAGTAGCATAATCAAGTTCGATCGGTGTACGCTCAAACATGAAACTGAAGCGGAAAGAATAATAAAATGGATCCCTTCCAATCGAGATTGTTGGCGGTAAAGAAATACACTGCCTGTCTGTGAGAGAAGCAAATCTTTATTATCTATTTTGACTTTGATTTTACTTCATATAATGACGAATTCAATGTACTAAAAACTTAACAGAAAAATGGTGGAACTATAAAAATAAACATACAGCTTCCCGGTCAACTTAAACGCCTAAGGATATCGCGTGTAACGATTCTTAAAACATATATCATAATTTTGTCGTTGAACTTATATCGTTTGACCAATCAAGCATCCATCACAAAACCAAGCATCAGCATCGAATAACCGGCAATTCAACAGTTTTCTCTGCCTGATAGGCGCATTGCGTGACGCATTTTATCTCACATTTGCGTGATTTCTGGGATTTGCGTGTGAATAAATACATGTGGAGAACTATACGTAAGAAGGGTGGACGGTGTGATAGTGGTGGTACGTGACTTGGGCGAGAGTGAGCGGCTAAGAAACAGCATGAGTCCGGGAGGCTGGTCATGAGGAAGAGAGAGTTCCCGACGATGTACCCACCTGTAGCTCCGAAGTAGGAGGCGAGGCTCGGAGATCGAGGATCGAGGGCGGCGGAAAGGGGAATTTGCTGGACTTGTTGGCCGGACAGGTGGCGGATGCCGAGGATTCGAGGGAGAGCGGGGGTGGCGAGATCGGAAACTGGATCGGCGAGACCGGCGCGACCTGCTGGGACTTGTGGTGGTCGGCGTGACGGTGCCGATCGTCGATGCTCGGGTGGAACGCGGCGGACGACGACGACGTCGACGTCGGCGCTTGCTGTTGCTGATGTGCTCGTGGTACTTGCGATGTGGGCGCAACTTGGTGCGAACGATTAGTCACGAGCTTGGTCGGATGGTGGTGGTGATGGTGGTGGTGATGGTACTGGTACTGATGGTGATGTTGGTGCTGGTGCTGGTGCTGGTGGTGCTGGTAGTGCTGCTGATGATGACGCGAACCGGGTGGAACGCCCTTCAATCTTGGCGGGACGACGTGGACCGGTGTCTGCTTGCTGAGCTGCAGCCGCTTCTGCTTCCTCCGGTTGGCGATGCTGGCACCACCCGCCGCGGCGTACATCGCTCAGCAGATTGTCGGGTTTCTTCCCGCCTGTCCGTCTCAGAAGCAGCTTCGTGGCCGGCTGCCCCGTTCTCGTTACGAGTTATGTCGCATGATGCTGACAATCCATGTCATGTGTCTCTCGATTCCTTATTTTATCTCGCAAGAATTCTCTTTTCCTCTCCCACGTTCTTTCTCTTTTTCTCTTGCCCCCTCTGGAACGGCAAGAAACGTGACGGAGCTCCGGCCGCTGTGGCGCCCGTCGTTACAGTCTACGTCTCTAAATCACTACGTGGCAAGCACGTTGAAAGCGGTTCGTTTTACGTTGGGTTGAGTCACCACTAATCAGCGAACGCGTAACGCATTATTTACTTGGTTTGATTCGCGTATTCCAAGCATAACTTGCCATCACGTTTATTCCATGCTTTCTCCGAAATAGCAATCTTTTTTTCTTCTTAAACAGTTTTCAAAGCATGAATAAAGCAATATGTTAAATCTAACTCTTAGATATTATTGTTTTCTAATTCAAAATGAAATAAACACATTTTCCATATTAAATAAAATAAAAACAGAGAAAATAAAATTTGAAGAAAGGATATGAAAAAAGAAAAAGATCATTTTTACCTTTTAAATTGAAATACGAAATTGAATCTCAAAACTCAAACACTGCACGTTACACATATTGCAATCAATTAGAATCATGTTATATATAGCGTCTCTATAAAACTTTTCGGTTATGCGTTCGCTGGATATTCGAAAAGCAAGTACGAATATAACAATATACGTAGCGAGCAATTCATTCGTGTTGTATCAGAAAGTGTGCATTTAGAAAAGTTAAGATATGTATATATATATGTTATATAACATTATGATTTAATAACAAATAACAAAATAATACTCAGAATTTGAAATAGTGATTTTTCCGAAAATTTCTATGTAAAGTATATACGTCAGAATGTCTTGCTCTGCTTTCAGTTTTCGCTAATTCCTAATGGCAAGACAAGAACAGTTGAGCTTTATATCTAATTGCTATTCATATAGTTCTATTAACATAAAAAGGTTTTGTACAGTCACGATATGCATACTGGAAAGAATTTTTCAAATAAACCTGAAAACTTCTTTCTATCTTGCATAACATTTATAATTCTTTCACATTTATACAAACTTAATCATATAATATGCATATGTAAAATGTTCCTAACTTTATATATGTAAAGTGATTTAAAAAGAATATTGTATTACTGTTTATACATATATATAAACAATTATGTGTAATATTTTCTTGTTACATTTCTATTATTTTAAGAAGCGATCTCAAGATGATTTTGCATTAATTTTTAAAAGTTTAGTAATATCATACATGGCAATTTCCATGACCGTCATAAATGTACGTACAACTGAGTTGTGTATTAAACATATTGATATTTACTCGTAATTTAATTTCGATTACGTGTGTCGAAAGCACGTTCACAGACTCCGAACTTGCTTCAAGCATAACAATCTTCATGTCACTATTAACAGTTTAAAGTGCTTAAAAAATGAGCGAAAAGCTATTTCTATTGCATATTCTATATGCATATTTATACATTAAATAAAAGTGCTTGATTATAAATTACAAGCGTTTATTGTGAGATGATTGTAAGATAGTGAGAAAAATGGCAATAAAACATATCGCAGTTACATGTAAATTTTCATTATGATTACTTTGATACTTCGTAGCTGATTTCAGCAATATTTATTAAATTCCAAAATAATTTAATTTTTCATCTTTTTATTTTTGAAAAGAATTACTTTTCTAGACAGAAAAGTCAGTTAAATTATATTATTACGTATAAGTAAGATAGTAATTAATATATTATATTTGATTACTAAAGCCTTATGTCCACGATGCTAGAAATCGGTTCGAGATCTCGGTCTGAGAAATATGTAGCTAATCAACTTGCAGCTTTTCCGTAAAAGTGCAAATTGATTGGCCACACAAGGTTTAAGAATGGTAAGGAGTCCGTTTCATCAATTAATTTTAATATTAGTCTAATTGCAGAGAAGATGAATAATAATCAATTGACACTGTTCAAGTTCCCAACTTTGATTCTTAAATGAGTAATAAAAATAATAAATAATATAACATTTTAATTATAATTAACTGACGTTGATGAAACGGGAGTCAAATTACTCATGTTGAAAGAAAATTGAATGACAGATTCTAAGGACCGTTCTCCAATTCAACTATGCAGCGGTTAAAAAACGTATGACGAATGAGTGAGTGATAAGCGTTGATCATGCCTAGCGGCTAAGCGACACATGCATGCATGACACGGTACATGCGTGCACAAAAAAAGTTACGAGAGGAAAATATATATTCAACGTGAAAAATCCGCGGATATTCGCGGGACCAAGAAACGTTCACGACGAACACGAGATATCGTAAGAGAGATATTAGAAGAAAAGTAGTGACCTACTGAGAAACTGTCATCTACTCGTGATAAAAAAAAGATAGAAATTACAGGCTGGCTGGTGGCCCCCGGGAATATCATGATTCTTGTTTTTCGCATCGTTTTTTCTCGATGGGGGGACGAAAAAATCTTTTTTTGTTTTCTCATTCAAGAGGGAGGTATATACATATCGCGAGGGAGACAGTATTATAGGGACAACGAAGACGACGACGACAACGATGAGAGACAACGAAAGGGCTACGCTCGAGTGTAAATCTTTTTTTTTTTTCGATTCGATCGCTAGCGACCGCTGCAGCAGCGGACGGCGGCTTCAACGGCGGCAGCAACAGCAATTATATAGCAAACGAAAAAAAGAAAGAAACAGGCATCAAGCCATCAACCAACAACACCAAAAATGACTGCGCGTACCAAACAACACGAGAAGAGAGAGAAAGAGAGAGAGAGAGATATCGCCACGGTGCTCAACCCCCTTTTTCCTCCCTCTCCCTCTCTTTCTTTCCGTTCGCTCGTCCGCTCGTTTTCTCTTTTTCCCTCTCCCACGTTCACTTGACTCGTTCACGATAAATAGTGGTACGACATTTTGTCGCCCCCGTTGCTCGTGGGCACCCTTCTTTTCGCGCTGCTCTGTCCGTGCGTCCGTCCATGCAGCCTTATCACGAAACGCACGCTTCGTGAACGCGCACGGCGATGGCGATCAAAACGAACGGCGTGTCTCTCACTCGATCGTCGGCGAGGCGCACGAAGCCTCCATCGCCTTTCTCGCGGATGTAGGTAGACGCGCCCGTCAACCCCGCGAGCGTACGTGCGACCATTCACGACCACCGACTGACGGCCGGAGCAGCCGCAGACAGCCGCATCGCACGCGCCTCTACTCTCTCTTTCTCCATTTCCTTCTCTCTTTCTCTTTCTCTTGCTCTCTCGTTCTCCCTCTATTTCGCTCTTTCCACCCTCGGCACACATCGGCGCAGTAGCACCCCTGCGCGCAGGGCCGAGTCTAGACGGGGGTGCAAGAGTCCAAGAGTAACGACAGCTGACTCATTACTTTCTGTCTTTACTTTCCGCAAAAGCGTCGCATTCACGAGAGAAGAATTATTGCTGAGAAAAACAAGATATTTGTGTAAAAGAGAAATAAAAAAAAAAGATCGCGTCAAAGCAAACGCTATCTGTCGTTGAAGAGCATTATATTAGCAAATATACTTCGCATGCTGCATTACGGATCTGTTAAAGTTCACTTGAAATTGAGATTGAAGAATAGATTCTACGTATATCGTATATCTTACATTTCGTAGACGGGATTGACGGAGGCTCGCCTGGCTTTTTTCGGTTCGTAATTCGGAGCGAAGGGTGTTGTTAAACAGCGCGCGTGTGCGAAAACGCCAAAGTCGAATTCTGGGGCGCAACCCGCTTTCGCGCCTATTCACCCGCCCCGGCTGTAACCGGGTTACCTCGCCCTCTCGATCTCACCTGAGTCGATATCCATGCTAACCCGTTGCCTTTGACCTTTCACCTCTACCACTTTAGCCTGATTTTGCGATGCTGGCAACATCCTGCTTTATCGACATCGCATCGATGCTTCATTAAATTAATAAATTTTTTACTTGTACTGTTATGTAAATATCATTAATACATTACGCGTAATTAAAAAGTGATTGAGATATGAGAAATAACATTTGCTGCGTGGAAAGAATCGTATTGTTATACAGAAATATTTTTTGCTGTGTAATTTATATAGTGCTCTCTCTCTCTCTCTCTCTCTCTCTCTCTCTCTCTTCTCCTTTTAGGAAGGAATAATATGTACCTCTTCTATAAAATAATATATCCTTTTTTATGAAAATTATTCTTTGTTATATAAGAATAAAATTCCCTCTTAATTTACATGCCATTAATTTACGTTCTGTGGAATTAATTTTTATTGTATATAATAGCGTAATAATTAAATTTTATAACACATTGTTCTTATATTGTGTACATATACTTATTAATTTTCATAAACTTATTTATTAGAGACACTCTAATGATAGCGTTTCTGATAAATAAATGCCTGTGGGAAGGCCACTTTTGATTTGTTCGTCATACGTTTATTCGTTTCCCACTGGTTTTTAAATATATTAATTTTAAATATATTAATAATTTAATCTGAAATTGTAATACAATTTTAAAGAAGTAAGCGTTTTAAAATTAAAAAAATATGTTTGCTACACAATTACAATTTTTTATAATATTTATTTATATTAAAATGCAAAATTAGATAATAGTTATGAAAATTAATGTATACGTATTCATAAAATTTTGTTTTATATACAGTCACATGTTATTAAAAGATTTGTTTTTTTATTGCTCTATTGCACAAGTTCAAGAAGTATACTAAAGCGTTTTCTATTGCAGAACTGGCAAAAATCCTGTTCGTTATTGCAGTACAGCAGAACTTATTGTGCAACAGTGCGTGGTCCAGTAGTATAGTATCTAAGATTATTATAAAAAAAAGGGAAAGAAAGGGAAAAATGTGGGGAAAAAACGGAATCATTCCGATCGGAATCGTTTCCGAACATTTCATAATGTAAGCAGTAAGACCGTGCCCACGTGCCACTGTCGGTCTTCATGATTCCACTACTTCAATGGTCGTAACGATAACAGCGGACGCCAGATGTCAGGTAAGTAACGAGTATTTGTCATCAAATGTATCACACGTGTATAAACGAATAACTATTCAAGATATTCCAGTTTGAACGCAATATACGCAACTTTATGTGAATACATGTGTGAGATATTGCGGTGTTCAACCAGACGCAATAATGAATTCGGTAAAGAGCAATAGCACGTCCACTGGTAACGGACTGGAGGATCTTGAAATACCTGGGCAAGTTTACCTAAGAGACGCTTTAACGAGTTGTACAGATCCACTGAAAGCCATCGAAGAATTTCAGGTAAATAATCAAACATATTCACGCAAAACGATGAAATACTATCTTTTTCAGAGTGTGATTGTACTCTGGGAAATAATTGTATCTTAGAAAGATTTTAGAAAGATCGTTGTATAGAAAATTGTGTTGATATTAGTTGCTTGCAAAGTTCATACGATAAAATAAAAAGCTATTTTTATTTGTTAATGACAATGAGATGACATGTATTTTAATTGAAATATTGGCTACTATCAATAATCTTTCGGGCAATAATTCCCATGCTGATAATTTGATTCATCTTTTGAGGCATCCATTCATTTGTAACCTTAGAAACTTTTGCAGTAAATGTACATACCTAATAATTGAGCAGCACATAGGGTTGGTTATAATAAATATTTAACATTTTGTATTTTATAATAAGTGTCTGTTGTATTTCAGTTACAGAATGGTATATTATTACCATCACTGCGTCCCATGTTACCCTTACTTGATCTACATGGGGTTAGAAGATTAGATTTTCACGCCTCTGTTCTTGAGGAGCTACGTGAGAGGTTAATTAAACAAATTAACGAGCTTGGCGTGGAAAGAACTGATAAAAAAAGTTCTTCCGCTGATAAAAGACTGAAAGAATTGTTGTCTAAAAGTTTTCCTGCTGTGAGAGTCCCCGCTTTGCGACCTGTTGTCATGTGTATTTTAAGAAATACACCACACATCGAGGACAAATATTTACGAGTATTGGTCAAAGAAAAGGAGTTGTACAATGATGCCGATACAGAAGTGAAACGACAAATCTGGAGGGATAATCAAAGTCTTTTCGGAGACGAAGTTTCTCCGTTATTTAGCCGTTATATCATCGAGAAGGAGCAGATTTTATTTGACCATCGCAATTTAAATAGTCTGTTTTTTACGCCGTCTCCTAAGGTACGTGCGTTGTAACTGATGCAAATTAGATTTGTGATTCGATCTAGTAATTCTAACTACGTTTTACGTAGGTGAGGAGGCAAGGGGAAGTTGTGCAAAAATTAGCCCACATGATTGGGCACAGCGTAAAATTGTACGACATGGTACTGCAGTTTCTAAGGACCTTGTTTCTACGTACCAAGAATATTCATTATTGCACTTTGAGAGCGGAACTGCTAATGGCATTGCACGATTTAGAGGTAAATAATACATATAACATGCGTACGTATACTTCGTCAGATCTTTTTATCGATAAAAAATAACACCATACGACACACTTTGTTGCTTTAATTCTATCCAATATCGTTCTCTGACTTTTATTTAGTTGCATTATGTGTAGGTGCAAGAAATCATCTGCGTAGATCCGTGTCACAAGTTCACTTGGTGTTTGGATGCCTGTATCCGAGAGAAGAACGTGGACGTTAAGCGATCTCGTGAGTTGCAAGGTTTTCTCGATAGCATCAAGGTATGAGATTGAACTGTACTGATATCGTTTTAACTGTTACATCAGGACAGCGATATGATCTATAGTTTTGTGTAGAAGGGACAAGAGCAGGTGTTGGGGGATCTCAGTATGACCCTGTGCGATCCCTATGCGGTGAACTTTCTCGCCAGCAGTGCAATCAAAATAGCGCTTCATTTGATAAACGGTGAAGCATTACCCAGAGAGAACGCCGTGCTTGTATTGTTATTACGGATGCTTGCACTGGGACTCTCCGCTTGGCAGATGATCGACTTGCAAGACTTCAAGGAGCCAAAACTAGACAGTCAAGTCGTTACGAAGTTTCTGCCAGCACTGATGTCACTCATGGTAATTTTACGAGATGTTTTGTTCTTCAATATTTGGACTGAAGTATATGCGGAAGACTCAACGATTCATTAATTTAAGAGACTTAATTTAACGACGCGGATGTACGATAATGTAATTAATTTCTTAGGTGGACGATCAGATAAGACAACTCAATTGTAGACTTCCACCGGACGAAAGAGAAAGCGCAATTGCGATAATAGAGCATTCTGGGCCGCCTCCCGACGCGTGCCAGGCCTATGCTCAGCTCTCCGGAGTGGCCGCAGTTTTGTCCATGTATTATGCGTTACACGTTGGCGGCGGCGGCGGAGTTGGACGGGGCAGAGGAGACGCCAGGGGTCTGATGAGGGTACTGGCGACTTTACCAAATTGCGAAGCGCAACGGGCTTTCGAAGATCCATTTTTGCACACATTGGTAACATGTTTATTGATATCGTGCGCAATTCTGTCGAACATTATATTTGTTGCAATTACGTGCAAAATACTGAACTTTAATGATAACTACTATAGCGATGATCTCAATTTTTAATCGCAGGTTTCACTGCTGATACTGAACATGGCTGATGAATTCTCGAATGAATCCTTCTGTACAGTAATTTTTGACGAGTTTTTCTTAGCTGGTTTAGGCAGAGACAATGTCACACGGCATCTGTTGAAACTCCTCTGGTATATATATCCTAAGTTGCCTTCCACGCGATTGCACTCGCTGTTGAAAGCCTTGCAACCAACGAGTCAGGTAACAATATTATTGTCGCAATATTTAAAGAATTTTTAATGCTGCTGTGGATAATTTAGTATAATAAATTTTTTCTATTGTTAATTAAACATTTCACGATTTGCAGCACAACGAAGCAGTTCACACTCTTTATGAATCTCTGCGTGACAAGGTCGGTAGCCACTCTACGGAAGATCAATTAGCATCAAGAGCTCAAATGGATACGTTAGGCCTCGATTGTCCTTCCTCTACACTTACTGGGTTATCAACTCCAACATCAAGCGCGCTTTAGAAATATCTTTCGAAATGAATAATAATAATGTTCATTGAACTTTCCTAATTTATGGATTTAGGAGCTTTATGAGGACACATTATTATTGGTACGTTTCATAATATATCTTGACCAATTGCCTAGTTTTATTTACCTTTAAGATTTTTGAAAATTTCCAAAAATGTTTTGACTTGATCAGTTTATAAGAATAAAACACTGTAATTATATCTAAATTATAATTATTAAATATAATTGTAAAAAAGTAATTCTATAAAAAGAAACAAATATGAAAGTTTATAAAAAAACAAACAATTATTTTAAATGCCCTAATAAGGTTCTTACTTACAATCGATGTTTTATAAGAATCGAAATTGTACATGTGTATATTTACAAAATTGTACATTTATACATTTATAAAACTCATACAGTCCGTTAATACTAATTTATAATTTCAATTCCTATCGTTTAACTCGGATGCATTTATACTGTTTGTGACTTCCATCATAAATCTGTCCAAATAATTGCCATCCAATTTGTACAATGTGAGCATCATAGACGTGTACATCGAAGCTTGTTTCGAGTGGAGTAGTGATTGCAGTTTTACATCGATAAAGCTCAACCTGGAATAATTACACGTACTTTGAGATTTTGCACTTACAAGTCCCGTTAATCCAACTTACATTTTGATGACGATGAGTCCCACGAGTGTCCATTCTCCAGTTTTAAAAATGATGTTTCCAGCAGATAGATTAAAAGTGCTGACCAAAATCTTGATCAGGAAATACCTCTCATTATTGTGAGTGTACTGCATCATTGAAGAAACGTTCGCATTGTTCGCGAGAGTACGCAGTAAATCCGGCAATCTGGAATCAATAAACGTAAATCTTTGTCAAGTAATGATAATTAGGACTTGAATAAATTTTTTTAACATTTCCAATAATCATGTTGAAATCAGAATAGTTACATCGTATTAAGTTTATCCAAGAAAATTCGACGCCGAATTACATTGGGCGCGCATTTCTCTGTTAGTGGTAATACGGATTCACCATTGTCATCTTTATTCTCCGATTCCTTACTGCTATCTCCGGATAATGGAAATGTTGTCTCCCCTGCATAGAATGCACGCACCTACGTATTGTACAATTTCTCATTACAATTATTATTTGATTATCTAATGTATCTTGTTTTCGATTAAGAGAAAACAAGCTTGTACCTTCAATTCGATTTTCTTCCCTTCCTCTTGAAGTACAGAGGAAACAGGTAAAGGTTTGAGAGTATCTCTCTCCAGGTTGGTGTGATCTCTCATCTTATCTTCCAATTGTAATCTATCCAGTTTCTTACACAATTTCTGATATCTTTCTTGCTGTATAAGGCTTTCTAATAACTGATTCTTCTCATCTTCCTTGCCTAGTAAGAGGCAAAGCGTGTTCTCTGTCACCCATTCTCTAACACTTTGTTCGACACGTGCTATAAGATTGCAGTAAACATCAGTTGTTGCCACCACATTATTCGCTTCTTTTTGTTTGAATTTCTTAGTTTTCTTACTTTTATCCGCGTCCCTGTTTTTTCTATGTTTAGTGCGAGAATCTGAAGAAATTATAGTACTGCTGCTACATATTCTATCCAATTGGGGCTGTAATGTTTTAATCCCATCAGTTTTATTATCTGTGCCATCCGGTTGGGACTGCAAAGTTTTATTATCCTTATTACATGTGATTACATTTTCACATTCAAAATTTGTATTTTCTGTATCCGTGTCGTGCTCATGAGAATGTAGAATCTCTTCGGATTGTCTTTCTACTTCTGGTTTTATATTTAACTTTTGCGTATCATCATTGTGATTTTCTTTTATGGATTCCTGTAAACTGCAATCTTCGTTTATCGGATTTTTATGTAGTTTCGATGGATTTATTTCACAGCCGAGTAATTCTTGTGACTCAGTATTTATGGAAATCTCTTTCACGTGTACATCTTCTTTCTCAGCATTCACATCATCTACTGAACAAGAACTATATGTATCTTCTTCTTTGAAGCTTGATGAAGTATCACACAATACATCTTCTTTCGTTTGCTCGATCGTGTTATATTCTTTGTTATTATCAGTTTTATTTTTGTTATTATCAGTTATACCTTGCGAGTGGTTATTACTAAGAATATTAACTTCCTCTCCACATTGAGTGAATTTACGATTTATATCACGTGATAAAATTTTGAAAACTGATATATCCTCCTTATCTCTCAGCCACAATGGGCTGTCCAGCATTTGTTCAAGAAGATAATTGGATGCCCCGTAACATGACGAACTACAGAATTTCTTCCGTTTACTGACATCGTATACCTTATTGCTGCGTGTCGATATGTGATACTGTTGTTGGATAATTACGGTTAATGGTTTTGAGCAGAGAACATATCCACATAACTTCAGTATCGTTCTTTCCTCTATTACGTCCTCCATGTGACATTTTTTTAAAAATCTCAGCTGTGGAATTGATAAACGTTATTATTGTTGTCAAGCAGTTAGCAGTTAGAAATAATATATGCTACTGTACTTACATTTTGCAGAAGCCAATCCGAATTTACATCTGGTTCCAAGAGTTGCTCGACTATCGCAAGGGCTTTCGCGTCACATTGTTTCTTCATAATTATTACTTGCTGCAATTCCACCTTACTAAAACACAAAATTAGAAATTAGAATTCGAAAAATTAGAAAATTCATAAAACATTCGTTCCACCATAAGACTTACCTCATATTCTTTAATTTTCGTTTTTCGTTTAAAAACTTTTTAGCCGTTGACATTGTTGCGATATTGTCAATATTTACAGCAAATTCAGAAAGTAGTAGTACAATCTAAAATTATTCACTAATGTATACTTCTCTTTTTTTTATGATTTGTTTAATGTGCCGTCAGCCACCTCCTGTTTTGTGTGACTGGCACCACACTTTTCTCTTTTTTTTTTGAGGTTAGTTTCAGATGGAACTGACCACAGACTACGGTATAGGTCCAGCAAGAGACAACGTTCTTTGCTTTAGATGATTCTCCAAAAATGCGAATATCCAGCGCGATGCTGTGTGATCAACGTGCGCGCAACGGCTCATCGACTACGACAGTAGTGAGGGTAGTCCGCTTAATGAGGATGTTTCACTTCGATTTTCGGCCGCAAGGTGTGCGATGATCGAGGAATGTCATATAGCGCGACAGACAGAATATTTTCGCACAATTAATTTATTTTTAATAAATATTGATACACAGTTATGTTTTACATATATGTTGTACACATATATATACGTATTTATTTATATAAGCAGATTACAATTCTTTGTAATATTTATTTCACAACAAGACTTCCGGTGATTTAAAATGGATCGAAATACGCAATCAGGGGCCAAAATGTCATTACACAACTCTTCGAGTGTTGAACCATCTTCAAACAACAGTTTGTCTATATCTCTGAATGCCGAGCAGATACGTCTCAGGCCTTATCAAATTTTATCTTTTTATCTTATTAAATATTTGGAAAAATGTTTACTGCAAAACGGCAAATAGTTACATCGAACAAATACTATACTTATACAAGCATGCTACTTTATTCAGAGTTCTAAAAGCGATAGTCTCGTAGCGTAAACGACCGTAATAATATTAATAAAAACAAATCGACTGTTCCTTTTCCAACACGTGCAATGGAAAGTTGCTTGTCTATTCAAAGAGCTGTTTTGTATTGATTGTATAGTGCTAATTCAACGTTATTATTCAACTTGAGAACGCGATACGTCATTTACTTATGTTTCTGAATTGTACTTTTAAGTTTATCGTAATTTGCACCTGCAAAAGTCTCCAACTGAAAGAAAGCAGAAATATTAGTTGATTAATGGCTGTTCATTTATCCATCCTTTTATCAATTATAACTAATTTCTTTTTAATTATATCTAATTTTTAATATTTAATTTTTAATAATAATTAATAATAAATCGATTTTGTAATTATATCAATTAATTATATTAATTATAACTAATGGAAAATATCCAATCACTTTAATACATACCACTTTGCCTTCTTTTATAAAGACAAATGTAGGCATACTGGCTATGTCATACTCGGCAGCAAGATCTTCACACTCGTCCACATCGATTTTCAGAAAGACGACATCCTGCAGTTCCTACACGCAGATATATAAATAGTTTATGTTAATTGTTCAACAAATTAGCAAGATAAATTTGTTAAAATGCAAAAAAAAGAAATATCGATACAGAAAAAGATATCGAAACCTTTGACAGCTCTTCGATCTTTGGACCAATTATCTTGCACGGTCCACACCATACCGCAAAGAAATCAATAACCACCAAATTGGTGCCTGCTTTCTCAAGTCTGCTCTTCAGGTCCTCCTGCACATGCGGATATACAATAATTATTAAAACTTATTCATATTTTTTATGAAATGCCATATAATTGTTGAAATATTACGTGTACATACGTGCGCGCGCACGCGCGCGCGTAGATAAGCGGAGATCGGTGATATTCACACATATATATAGATACAGATATCTTGATCGATGATTACATTTAATTTATTCGCCGGTCAAGGGACATGACAGTGTATGCCATATTTTTTTATTCAACAATTCCATTAGGGTCTTATTTCACTGTTACTGTTAATATTAGCAACGTTCATTTTATTTTGCTTGATTTATTATCTAATCAATGGAACAGAGAATAACGGAATAGAACCCGAGTGGTCATGATAGAAAGATGGCGTAATTGGAATTACTCATTGAACATTGACGTAATATTTCGCCAATTAACCGTCTCGATGAATATTCACGGCGAAGCGATTCCGTGGAATCCACGTCTGGATCCCGCTTAGATTGGTAGGACTGCGAATTGCGGAAAAACGTGGAACGAAATCGATGCGCTCAAGGCCAGGGACGAGGCCGGTTCCAAGAAAATGTATAACGTAATTTACTCTCTGGACACACTGTTGCCAGACCATATGCTTCTATCAATCATGTATGCTCATGCAATTATTTTTACGTTTTCCATTGCGCGCATACGATAAGCGGCGTTTCGCACAGTTCCGTTACTTGGAAATAAAAAGTATTAATTTAACTTGGATGATTTTCTCTCTCAAAAAAAAGGCAGATCGATATAATCGGTATGCAGGATGATGATTTAAATTATCATTGTAATAAGGCACGACAAATGTATACTGTCATTTGTTTCGGAAATCATTTTACTCCCCGACGTTTGGTAACAATGCGCCAGAATGGGACGTAACGGCAAATGCGTCTCCGCGCGTTTTTACATTCAAGGTTATCTCCATTTCGCATATCCGCGTGAACGGTAATCGCGATCATCGCGTTCACACGGTTACAGGTTATTCGGCAGGTCCGATCCGCATTCACATTCGCGATTACTTACAGAGTTTTGAATCAGAACGACTTCTCCCTCGTGACCCATTTCGAGATATTGCTGATGAGGTTCCTCCGCAAGTGGCAACAACGATGTCGATAACAACAACCGCACACAACAGTGACTCGATAGCGACTGACTTCGGTGATGGGTGAACTGCGCTTGACTATCGTAGTCGATATGAATCGACATTGCTCACGTTCTTTCTCTCTCTGTCTTTCTTTTTCATTCTTTTTAAGTGAAATCATAGAAAAATGTTCGTTGCAATGTGCACGTATAAAATTACAAGAAAGATGTAAAAAAGATATCAAGTTCCGTGAAACAATTTCGTTTATCGATGACAAATATTGCGATTGTATTTTCGATTATCATTTTTTAATATCTTTTTATCAAAAATTTATTTAAAAGGTATATATTAATTTATATAAACAGAAAATTTCTTGATATGTGTGTGTGTGTGTGTGTGTGTGTTGTGTAACATTTTATTCTTATTTTTGGCAAAATAAGTTTTAGAAAAAAGTTAGTTTTACAAAGTAAGTTTTATAAAGTTTTGCGAATATATGTTATCTTTTCTTTTTCCTTTGTAGTGTGAACAAAGGCAGTGATTATTATTGAATAAATCTTAGAAAATCTTTCGGAAAGATTTAGAAAACATTAGATTTGGTGGTACAAATATAAAACTATCAAATCAATGTTAATAGAAACAGATGACATCAGCGGAACCTGTGGGTAAAGATAAAGCTACAGTACTGGTACGTTATAGCAATATCACACACCAATCGCATGCTACAGCAGCAACGAGGCAGTCACGCGCCTCTGTCCAGTTGGTTACAATTGGTATAATTCACGTGACGAGAGTCGAACATCGACGAAATCCACCCAAGTCTGCTTAACATTTCACTTCGGTATTGTTCGCCAAGTTAGTTTCCTTGTGTATGTCATAATGTGTCGTAATACAAGGAAAATTGTGCGCGAGTCGCAATAAATATGAAATCAATAGTTACACTAGTAACTTTCCAGCCAAAAATTATTTTAAACCAGAAAAGGTGTTTCTTATAGATTTTTGGGTGCTGAAAACGATGCCGCAAATCAAATTTCACGTCAAGTTTCCAAAATACTTAAAATTTAATGTGTAAAAAATGGCTGTTTTTCCGATATTTGAAATTCTTTTGTAAAAAAAGGGTAACGTTATCTGGAAATTCTGATCACATGTCATGAATGTATTGTTCATCCCCTATAAATAATGCATTTTTGTTTTTATTTCGCTAATTTATTTTTTAGCCATGATTTGAAAGATTAAAGCTAAGAACTACTTCTCATATGAGGACGCTGAGGCAGCGTCACATGTACCTTTGTATGATCTTTATGTGACCTTGGAAAAAAACAATTTTTTTTCAAAATTGATTTTACCATTTGTTTCCCTTTAGATCATATATAACTTTCGACTGGATTAAATAAATTTTTTTTGAAAATGTATTTATTTTGAGGAGGTGGGCAATTAAAATAAGACATCCTATATATATATAAATATACATTCACGATAAACTATATTGTTTATATGTATCGATAGCTACACATACCTAAACTACAAATTATAAATATATAAATATGACTTCATCATCATAGGCGGAATATTTGCTATTTCAGCAAAACTCTGTATTTAAATCCTTCATAACATGGCTAAAAAGTAAGATATCGAAATAATAGAAATATATTTTATAAGTGATGAACAATACGTCATGACTTCTGATCAGTATTTCAAAATAATATTGACATTTTTACAAAAAAATTTAAAATATCGTGAAAAAACCATTTTTTGCATATTAAACTTCCATTATTTCTCAAACTTGACGTGCTGGTAAAACTTGGTTTGCCGCATCATGTTCAGCATCCAAAAATCTATAGCCTAGTTTACACCGATTGTTTGATACGCGTATCGAATAGTACATTTGAGCTAATCAGCCAATGACTAAACGGATGCACTAGTTCTTTACTATTTAATACGCGTATTAAACAATCGGTATAAAATACGCTTATAAGAAAAACCTTATCTGGTTTCAAGTAATGAAAAGAAAATATTTTTTTATTAGTGTTATCTAACCAAGCATTTAGAAGCAATTCAGTTTAAGTATTTTATCCAAATGTTTTCCATTTATACTCTCTTATCGCATGACGACATTGAAATACTTGACGTCGCATTAAAACATACTTCCTATTTATAATCTAC
This sequence comes from Ooceraea biroi, assembly GCF_003672135.1. NCBI lineage: Eukaryota > Metazoa > Arthropoda > Insecta > Hymenoptera > Formicidae > Ooceraea > Ooceraea biroi. The sequence goes on from NC_039506.1 coordinate 11,175,842, forward strand.
ACTTTATGTAAATAATGTCTTCGTGTAAATTATTTGTATCAATTGAGTAATGAAAAGAAATATTTATAATCACTTTACTAGTCTGTAAAACTGTAAACGTTTATTTTAATATTTTCAACTAAAGATTTGCGAGTCATTATTAAGAATCATCAAGATACAAGATACAATACAAATCAAGATACGTACAAATTTATAAGAATACATGTCCAATGCGAACCGGGCATGCCAAATACTTCAATGGTATCATGCAATAACAGAGTATGCATGGAAAACATTTAGATAAAATACTCAAACCGAATTGCTTCTAGATATTTGGCTACATTGATTTCATACTTAGTTTTGAATTTTATAAATATTTCTTTGAACTTCTTGTTGCATACAAGTTAGGATTTTTTATGTACTTGGCGTATTTTTTTCACCTTTGTGAAGTTTTTTTAGTGGAATCTCATTGTTTTTGTAAAAAGTTTTAAATATTTTTCTGGAAAAACATACATTGAGTTTATATATCTTTAAATTAAAGATATCAAAATCTCATTCCATATTTCACAAACTGTTGTACAGTATAAATTATATTAAATAAACGCAAAGTTAAAGATCATCATTACTAGGACAACCAAAAATATGCTTTAAAAAAATCTGTTTTAAGCACCTAAAATATGCTCCATAAAGTGAAAAAATGCTCTAAAAACAAGAAAATATGCTCTTAAAACTTACTTTTTTTTTAATTTTCAGATATTTTCTAAATTATTTATAATAACGAAGTACAAACTTAATGAAAAATTGTTTGTATTGTAGATTTATATATCTATTAATTAATCCTATTGCATTTTTAAAAAACCGAAAACATTAAATTAAGTAACAAAACAACATATTAATACAAACACATACATATTAATATTAATCCAAAAGTTTTCTGTTCGTAGCATACAGAAAAAAGGTGCCTCTCGGTGCGTATCAGTGCGCGGCGTGCGGTTCGAAAATTAGCAATCTAGTAAATTCCTTTATCAGTCGAAACAAAAAGATATACCACAGCATATTTTTATTTTAATTATCCTGTTTATTACTATATTAGAAAAAATAATCGTGAATTTCAATCAGGAAACAATGTGAAATGTAAAAAACATTGTTAAAATATGTAAATATTATGTACATATGGGTGAAATATGCAAAAATATGCACTTATGGATGAAATATGCAACAATATGCTATAATAAACTAGCATCCCCCATCGCGGCTTCGCTCGCTCTATAAAATAAGTTTATAGAAAATAAGTTTATAGAAAATGATATAGTCTATGACATTTCAGGGACCCTCAAGATACTCATACTAAAATTTCAAGTCGATTGGTTCAGTAGTTTTAAAGATCCTAGGTAACAAAGGAAAATATGACTTTTCTTTATATAATAGTAAGATAGAGCTTCAAATGCACAGTTTCTTCTGAAATGAATTTATATGTAGTTATAAAATACTTGATGAAATGGAAGAACTTGTTAACAACATGCGAACTCCAAAGAGATCGACTTACTTCCATCTCAAAAGGGAATCTTATTGAGTAACCGTTCATTATGGCAATTACTTCAGTACGTGAAGAAAAAAATATTCGACGGATGCATTAACGATCGATTTCATCATTACAAGAAGACTAAATCAGGACATCCTCGAGAACTTCGTTTCATATATAAGGGTTATGGCTATGGGGCATGCAAATGATCATCCTTCGCCAGTGGAATTGCAAAACCGTTTAAAATGGTATATTCTGGGCATGCTTTATCAAATGCAACAAATACGGAAAATGATCTGATGTCGGTTACCTTCATGGATATGGAAGACGACATGTATGTACATACACGAAAATACTTCTAGGACATCTGACTGCTCAGACATTCAATATAATGATAATCTCGCAGAAGAGGCTCAATTGTTCATGCAAACGGATCACATTGAAACATTTATGCCCGATTCCACCAACGTCGCTTAATTTTAACCGTCGTTTAACTCACTCTTTGTCTCTTTCTAAGGCAGGTAGTTAGAAAGAGACGAAGAGTGAGTTAAACTACTGTTAAAATTAAGCGACATTGGTGGAATCGGGCATAACTGATTAACTTTTGACTGGACTGTACCAAAGGGAATCAAGGGCAACTGAGCATGCGCAGAAGGTACATGATATAGGTTTTCTTAGAGACACTATAGGGCCGGTATTCATAGTTGGATCTTATATTTAAGACCGTCTTAAGTTTATCTGCAGATGTTGTATAGATCATTTCATTGGCTACGGAGTATCTGAAGATCACTTAAGACGGTCTTAAATATAAGATCCGACTATGAATACCGGCCTAGGTCTGTTCTTTATTGCTGAACTGCTGCACTAGTTCAGAGGTTATCCTTTTCCTTTCAATGTGTAAAAAAGATAAACTCTGAACTAGTACAGCAGTTCAGCAATAAAGAACAGACCTTAGAATACAGAGTCTGGACATCTCACCCAAAACCCCTCAAAATGGTGTACATTTGCAAGGTCCGTAGATGAAGAAGGCGATAGAGAAGGTCTTCCCATTTACTTAACAACATTGGCCCCAAGATGGCGGCCACTATCGTACAGATGTTGTTTGCATTAAATGTAGTGGTGCATTTAAATGTATTGGTGCAGTAAATTAGAGTGAGAAACAATATATATTTGTCTCACTTCGTGGATCTAAAATGGCGCCCGTGCGAAGACCTTCTCTATTGTCTTCTGTTCATCTACGGACCTTGTACCACGGAGTTAAAGGAGGGAGCATTAAGGCAGGAGCACAGACTTTTGCATAAGCGCATAAACAGATGCATAAGGAATTTGATTGGTCCATTTCCTTATGCACATGCTTATAGACCAATCAAATTCCTTATACATCTTTTTATGCGCTTATGCAAAAGTCTGTGCTCCTGCCTTTAGGGTCTACTATGGGTGCGGGGTATGAAACAATGGCGGGGAGGGGGATTTGATCGTCGGCCATGTCTTTACGGACTACTAATAGTATCACTTATCGATAATGAACTATATCATCTGTTTGTTTAGTTGGTAATACAGAGTAATGTATATATATAAAAGATTTTTTGTTTAATTCACTTGTTTTTAACGGAATTATGTTAAAGGAAAGCGTGATGTTCGTCACGGACAGTTCGTCTTTATTCTCGGTCCTTCGTTTTGAAACATTTTGTGCAAAAATGGTACGCTGTGTCGTAAGTGGGTGCAACAGCAGAACATCACAAAAATCAAGAAAACAAGAGGAAGTAGAAGAAGAAGGAAAAATTTCATTTTTTACGTATATATTTAGATAGAATATTAACCTAAATTTTTTTAAATATTTTGATTAAAAATATAAACCTGTATCTTCTTTCGTAAACGATATTTTAAGATACTCTAACTAAAATTAAAATAAGCACATGAAACACCTCAGATAAACTGTAATCTGAAGAATATGTATATTACAGTTTTCCTAAAAATGAAAGAAAGAAGAAAGCGTGGTGTAAAGCGATTAATATACCCGAAGCTTGTTTAACAACAAGATCAACATTATGTTCCTTGCATTTCCGAGTACAAGATTTGTATGGATCTCCAGAAATACGTAGATATGTTAAAGAATATGCAATTCCTTTTGTAAGATGTTTAACAATTATATCGTATTACACGTTGATTATACTAGAATATTCCATTTGTATTTAATATCTATTGTGTGTAAATACTTTCAGTTAGTGAAACCAACATCAATAGCGTGCAAAGAAAAATGTACAAAAAACTTAGAAGCATCCCAGGCAGCACATGTTAGCCTAATATATGTTTCTTAGACGTATCTAATATCTAAGAAACATAAAGTACCATTTGAGAAACGGTTTAAATAGAAACCGTTTCTAGACCTAAATTTCAAAAACGTATTTTTCACGTTTCCACAGAAACGAAAAATTTATTTTATTAAATTGATTCGAAATTATATAATTAATATAGAAAGAATAATAATTTCTTAAGTTCTTCTTAATTTGTAAGTATTAATTATTTCTTTTTAATTTATGAGTATTAATTAGTTTACATCGTTTAAATGTACAGGGTGGGGAAAAATTATTGGTCAAGCTTTCGCCAGTCGATTCTACTCGTCGAGGTCGCCAACATTGCATCATAAACATGGTGCCGCAAAATTAACTTTCAAGGTCATTTTCAATGTCAAATTTTTTTATTGGCTTAGTCGATTCTACTCGTCGAGCTGAACAAAAGTCTCAAAGGGACTATATGCCGAAAATCAATATTTCATAGAGAAATCTTCGTTTGAAGTTTTTAGAAGCCAAAAAATTTCGTAAAATTAATTGTGATGAATGTAAAATCTGCTTAATCTACTCTTAACGCTACCCAGGAACAACGAAGTGGGCGTGGTAGATTTTTGTTCCCTTCGGGGTATCTTGGTACCCAGTAACATTTCAACGGCTGTTGGTTCCTTAAAGCAACGATCATTTGCCTCGGAGAGGAATAATATATCGCTCCATAAGACATTCGTTATTTGTGCTTAAGAAGCTTTCCATCCATATCCAGACCTTTTTCGTGATTATTAGAAGACCGCCGCTGATCTTGAATCAATTTTCAGTGTAAAATTTAAAAAAATTGTTTAAATTTTTTACCAAATTTTTTCTAAGAATAACGTTGCTGTAGCATGCCTCGACGTGGTGGCCGTGGTGGTCGTGATCGGGTGCTTCGGGATGGGCGTGACCAACGTCTAATACTTCGAGCAATTGATCGTGCTCATGGTAATTACACACGAGCACGAGCTCTTTATGCTAGTTGGTTGCGAAGCCAAGCTAATGGCAGACCATTACGTCCAGGGTCCATGCCTGATCGTCGAGAATTTCAACGACTTGATGAACGATTACATGATCAGGAGCAAATGAATTTTGCAGGTGCTGGCCACCGTAGGGCAGATCGTCCTCGTGTGTCTTGGAGAATTGAGGAACGTGTGATTGCTCTAGCTCGAACTTATCCTGTCATAGGATCACGACGCATAGGCGCGCGAGTAGGGGTTGATTATAAAACAGTCTTGCGCATTCTCCGTGAGGAAGGCCTACGACCCTACAAAGTGCAGGTAGTGCATGAGTTACGACCTGGTGATCGCACAGCTCGTCTTCGTTTTTATCGGTGGATGCTTCGCAAGATCCGAAGATATCGGCACTTTCTGAAAAATATAGTGTTCACTGATGAATCCAGTTTTTCCAGCACTTCCATTTTGAACCGGCAAAATGTTCGCATCTGGCGCAGACGCAATCCACACGCAATGGTCCAAAGAGTTCAGCAGGGCCGTTTTTCAGTCAATGTTTGGACAGGGATGCTCGGGAATGATTATATTGCTCCTGTGTTTCTCTCAAACCGATTGTCAAGCGTTGAATATTTGCGGTTTCTACGTCATACTCTCCTGAATCGACTGCGACGTATGGTTCCGAGGAATGCCCGTAATCGAATTTTTTTTATGCATGACGGTGCTCCACCGCATTTCGGCAGGCAAGTCCGCGCTTTTTTACAACGAGCTTTTGGAACTCGATGGATCAGTCGTAATCCTGCGCCACACTTATGGCCCGCCCGTTCACCTGACCTGAACCCTCTGGACTTTTATTTCTGGGGAGCTCTGAAAGCTATTGTTTATGGGTCAAGCAGGGCTTTAAGGACAGCTCAGGATTTACGAGATCGCATTGAAGAGGCGGTTGCTACTTTAGCACGAAATCGAGCTGTGCTCCGTAGAGTGCGAGATAATTTGGTGGAGAGACTCCAAGCTTGCATTGATAACGGTGGTGGTCACATTGAAGCTGGCAGACAAGCACAACTGCTCAGAGCTATTGGGGCCGATGGGTCAGTTCTGTTTGTTCGTAGGTAGCGTCGACGACGATAAAGTGAGAGGCAAGGGGAACTCACTGTAATCAAGTCACCCCGAGGTGAGAGGCGAGGGGAACTCAATGTAATCAAGTCACCCCGAAGGGAACAGAAATCTACCATGTCCACGTCGTTGTTCCTGCGTAGCGCTAAGAGTAGATTAAGCAGATTTTTGACCTTGAAAACGAATTTTTCAGGGTCATTTTTGGGGGGTGATTTTCGCTAATCATGATCAGGATATTTAGAACATGACTTTAAGAACTTTATAAGCATCAGATTTATTTTCTGACTTCATAAAAATCGATTTTTTTGAAATTTCAGGCAAAAAAAATTCAAACGAAGATTTCTCTATGAAATATTGATTTCCGGCATATGGTCCCTTTGAGACTTTTGTTCAGCTCGACGAGTAGAATCGACTAAGCCAATAAAAAAAATTGACATTGAAAATGACCTTGAAAGTTAATTTTGCGACACCATGTTTATGATGCAATGTTGGCGATCTCGACGAGTAGAATCGACTGGCGAAAGCTTGACCAATAATTTTTCCCCACCCTGTACTCGATTATTGAACAAGAGACAAAAATCAACACAAGTGTGTGTGTGTGTGTGTGTGTGTGTGCTTAAGTATACATAATTTTACACTTTTGAAATGCAGAGATTAATTTCAATAATTATATGAATTTTATCTTGGCAAATTTCAAAAAGTGTTGGATATATGGAGATTTTGTTTGTTATAATTACATAAAAGCTATTTAAAAAATTTTTTCATTGAAAATGATTTATGTATCATACGTCCGTTATGTGATTATTATATGTCATGTCCATTTATGTGATGTGATGATTCTTTTGTAAGTGAAACAAAAAAAGTTGTACCTATTTTATTTTTAAATTTATGTTTTTATTTATACATTTACATTGCGCGGAAAAATAACATAATTATTACGCGCGCCGGCATCGAGTGCGCGTTCGCATGATCGGTAGACAAGAGATAGAAAAGGCTATATATTGTTTTCTTCTACGCTAAACATTCGAACGTCGAAGCATCGGCCTGTTGATTGTCGAGCGCAGTGGAACGCACATGTTTGTACACGTTCGTGTATTATGCAGTCGGGTTTTCTTTTGTGTGTGCCTAGGCTATCTTGCGAGTATCGGCGCTTTGGTTAATTGAATTATTAACCTTATTTCCCATTATTGCCTTGAACGGAAAGCTGTTCTGTTCCGCAAAAAGAAAAAGAGTTAGGCTCGGGCTCGATTTCATCATCATCTCTCTCTCTCTCTCTCTCTCTCTCTCTCTCTCTCTCTACAGAAGGTGGGAAAAGCCAGTTTATTAAGGTAAGCATTGTGTACTGATTTATTAATATATTCTAATTACATGATTGAAAATTTATTACCTAATTAAGAAATTTATTTATTGAAACAAGTTATCTCGACATGAATATTCTTAACCTATAAATATTGTTACGTGTTCGGGCAGACTTCGAACATAACAATATCATATGATATTGTAAAGAAAGCAAGACAAATTAAATAAAGCAGATAAATTGTTTCAATAAATAAAATTCTTAATAGATAATAAATATGCACTATATCAAAATATAAGACGTGTACACCTTCGTCAAAAACAATTTCTTCTCCATCATGTTTATTTCCAAGACGTTCATCTCCAAGACGTTCACCTTGTAATATTGTACTAAGTTCGTAAAGTTCCTCATCAAGAGGAACTGAGTCTTCACAGCGCTTACATGACATTACATTAAATACTTCACTTAGGCACTCATCAGGTACGGTTTTGACAGGATTTTTTTATATTTACAAAATCATAATAGCACCGATTAGCATCAATTGCGAACAAACTAAGTTAAATTTTGTTATTTTTTCAATACTTTTATTTGTCTAAAAGGTACATGTTCTTTTCAGATTTGTTTCGTGTTATTATTACAAAATTAGGAGCATTAGAAAACTCAATGAATATACTTCTTCCAATGGTGAAGCAACTTATAGTACACTTCCGACTATTGAAAGTATCTCATATGGAAGGTGTTCCCAAACTTCCAATTGACAGTGATGAAAATTTGGAAGAATTCGAAAGGTTTTTGGATACTAATACAAATTTGGAGTACATGGTAATTGTTATTTCTGTTGTCCTCTTTATTTGATCTATTCATCAGTGTCAAATAGTGTTAAAGTTAAACTTTATGTTTCGAACACTGAAATTCTAACACTACAATTTGAAATTCTTTCTTTTGTATTGTGATTATCTTTTTTTATTGCTTTATGTTTTTCATATAAAACTAACACATTAATTATCATCTTTGTTTGATAGGTTAATACTTTAAGCATATCAGGTGGCACAACTGTTTCTCAGATCAGTAGAAGGACTCTGGAAAGAATAATTACAAATAATTATGCTAGAAATTTTAACGGCAGGAAGAACACCGAAGAAATCTTTCAAGATTCTTAAAATAAAGGACTTAGTCATAGGTTTGTCTTGTTTTTTCTTCTTTTATAACAAATTTTATATAAATACTAATCATGATAGACAATACATATGATATTACATATGTTAATTTCTTATTGATGTTTACATATAAGTTTTGCGCTGAAAAATTATTTTCTGATTAAATTTTCTTCCAAAAACTTCATTATTGTTGAATCATAATTTCACATGTTTATTGTTGTATCGTCTTAATTTTTAGTATTGATCAACATTTATCACATTTAATATATGGCATTTGATCATATGTAAATTTATCTCTTTTTTTTAGCTATTGTCAAGGCTATTGAACCAAATGCTGCAATATATGATGTAGAAAAGTCCATAAAAGATTAGCTCAAATTAGCACCTCTTCGTGTAACCTTAGCCGATTCCAGGGCATTGAAGACAAATTCAAGAAAAGTATAATTTCTCATCGTTTCAGTTTCGATATTAATGTTTATTTTGTATTTACATATTTCTATCCATTCCATTTCAAGAATTTGAGATTTATTATTTAGTAATTTGCAGGACAATTAGGAATATGTATTATCATAGTATTCTGCAATGTACTCGCACTCGCCACTGAAACGTGTTCTCATTGAAGCATTAAAATAAGTATATATCTCTTTACCACCTAATAATGTATCGCAAAGATGACCGATAATATAAAAGCACTGTTAGTTGTTTTGTTATAATGTTATGCGTAATACAATTATGTAATTAAAAATTAAAACCAAAATCGATAAAAACTTTTAGTTTAAAAACTTACATTTAAAACTTAAATTTAAAACTTAGTACATATATGTATACGCAATGTGCAATATTATATACTTTTACACATTTTTAGTTGGCGATGTTTCTGATACTTTGACGGTGGTAAAAAGATATAACAAAAATTATATACTTTAATACCATAAAAATATCAGTAACAGTTTAGCATTTTATTTTATAATGTTTCAGTTTTATATTATGTATTAGTTTAATATTACATTAACATTTAGTTTATTTTGTAGCTTGTGTGTGTAATTCTTTTACAACTTTTATATGCGTTAATTAATTTTATTTTAACGTTGTTATTTACTCTTTAAACATTAAGTATCACATTTATTCTCATTTATAATACTAAAAACATCGTACTTTAAGTTGTACCGACATTTTCCTTATAAAACATATACAAAAAAAACCTGAAGCTTTGTACAAATGTACAATTCTAAATTGTGTTGATTTCTAAAATATATTATTTATAATTATGTTCTGCAAATGTTATCAAAAACAGAATATGAAGTTCACATATATATACAGGGTGGTCCTGAAATTTTACATATATGTATATATGTAAATATAAAAATATAACTTTTAATAAAAAGTGTAGTTGAATGTTTAATCTCTACATGTGCGCGTTCGAAGGGGAATCTCTTTGGTCGCTCTTATTTTATCGTCATTGTGTGTGTGTGTGTGTGTTTGTGCGCGCGTGCGTGTGTGTGTAGAATGATTGTAAAGGGAAATCTCAAAGAAAGCCTCTTTTTTGATATAGTATATAAGGTGTAATTTTCTATATTACCAATACCAATTTCAGAAATCGTTTAAAATACTTTTATATATCAAAGTTTTATTTATATGATAAAGCATAAAAAGATATACGTTCAGCTTTCCAAATGATTTTTGTACACTAAAAAACAAAGTGACAAATGTTGTTTCTTAATTTGCCAAAGAAATTTTATATGAAGCATCATTGATAAATTTTCAAGCAATATTTGTCATTATTATTAATTGCACAAAGAGTATATTTAGAAAGCATAATATATCAGTATCTCAGAGGTAGACAGTGTTAAGTCACATTTGTTGCAAAAACAAAATTTTTATATTTTATGAATGAGGTTGTTAAGGAAATGTTAAGTTAATTCATAAAATATAAAAGTCTAGGTTTTTTACAAAAATGTGACTTAACACTGATTTATCTTTGAGGCATTGATATATAGAATTGATATTTTCTGACGGTTTCTGAAACGTTTATTTTCCCGAAAAAGAAACGTTTCTCCTAACGTTTTTTTGGTGGACATTTTTCTCCTAAATAAACGTTTCAATAAAATGGTTATGAAATGGTACGGCAAAACGTTTATGAAACGGTTTTGAAACCAATGTGTGCTGCCTGGGATACAACGATGAACCTGTGAAAATACATAAGAAAACTAAAGGTTCTGCAATAATTATAGATACGAACCAGATGGAAATAAGACGAGATATTGATATCACACAGGTACACTATGCTACAGCTAATACTATGTACGTTAACATATAGAATAAGACAATTAAATCATCAACATATTTTTCTCGATTTTTAATATAAAAATTTAGTCTCAAGAAAAAATTAAAACATATAGTTTTTTTGAAAGCAAATATCATGGTAGGAATCATTTTTTCTTAAGATAACTTTCCTTGATTAGCTTTACTTACTTGTATAACATAAACAACTGTTAAAACTTTAATTTATTATTTACAGTTAAACTTACTTAAGAAAACAGCTGCTGAAAATATGGACGAAAAAATTAATCTAACATGTAAGTATTTTCTGCATATAATATGCAACAGGAAAATATTTCTTGCTACATTCTGTAATATACATACAAATATGCATAGAGATATATACAATGACATTTCCTTCTGGCTTAATTCTGTAGCACAATCATCTTCCAAAGTATACAAAGGTACTGTAGTATCTCCTCGCAGGATTTATTATCCACCAGAAAAGGTTAAATTACGAGAAGAATTATCTAGAATGAAAAAATATTATCAATCACGGATCAAAGTTCTGAAACAGAAAACAAGACGGATGCAAAAAAAAAGATAGCTAATATGAAAGCAGTATTGCACGTTTAAAGGAAAACAATTTTCTGCAAGAAGAACAACTTTATAATTTAAAAGGTATTGCAGCAGGAAATAAAGATTTGCTTAAACGAATTATTGCTAAATCAAAAGAAAAATTACTCACTCGCAAGTTTTCACCAGAATTACGAACGTTTGCCTTAACGCTACATTATTACTCCCCCCCGAGGATATTCGTATGTCAGAGAAACTTTCGATTCATGCCTTCCGCATCCAAAAACTTTATGTAAATGGTATTGGTCTGTAGATGGTGAACCCGGTTTTAATAGGGAAGTCTTAGCATTTATTAAAGAACGTGTAAAAAATGAGAATCATAAATTACTTGGGGCTCTAATGTTAGACGAAATGGCAATAAGACAACATATTGAATATAATGGGAAACAGTTTGTTGGCTATTGTGATGTTGGCAATAACATTACGAGTGAGGAATGTTCTATTGCAAAAGAAGCACTTGTATTTTTGGTTGTCGGCATTAATGAGTTATGGAAAATACCAGTTGCATATTTTTTGATTAATGGCATCAACGGTGAACAAAAAGCAAATTTAATTATTCAATGTTTGTTACTATTGCACGATTGTGGAATACATATAAAGACTGTAACATGTGACGGTGCAGCATGTAACTTAAGCATGTTACGTAGCTTGCAATGCAACATGGATCCTAAACATTTACAGACATGGTTTGTAGATCTTATCTCCAAGTCGAAAATATATGTATTCTTAGATCCGTGTCACATGATAAAATTACTACGGAACATTTTTGGAGATTACAAAAATATTAAAAATAAGAATAACGAAAATATATCATGGGAATATATCGTATCATTGCACGAACTCCAACAAAACGAAGGCTTACATATGGGTAACAAATTACGAACAGAGTAAAAAAAAGATGAATGTCGCTTTGCAGCCCAAATCTTTAGTTCGTCTGTTGCAAATGCACTTAAAATGTGCAGAAGTGTGTTGCATATCGATAAGTTTGCACAATCTGAAGCAACAGAGGAATTCCTGCAGATGATGAACGACTTATTTGATATTTTTAATTCTAAAAATTTACGACAAAAGTTTTATAAACGTCCAATAAATCCAGATAATTACGAATCAGTTTTATGTAAACTGGAGGAATGCAAAGAATATTTGTTAAACTTAAAATTTGAAAATGGGCAATTAGTAGTACGTTCTAATCGTAAAACGGCAGTTCTTGGCTTTTTAATTAATATCGAAAGTTTGAAAATGTTATATCAAGATATATGCGATAAGGAACAAATTCTACCATATATACCGTTATATCAAATTAGTCAAGATCATCTGGAGATATTTTTTGGATGCATTCGAGCTTTTGGACGACAGAATAATAATCCTACCCAAGGAGAATAAAAAATCACGATAATATCAAAATGATGTCAAAATGTTATCAAAATGGTACAAGTCACAATGACGTCAAACCGGGCAAAAAATTGATTATAATATGCCGTCATTTTGATTAACGCACCGCTGATTATTTGCATTCCATATTAGGCCAAAGTAGTTTCACAAATTCATAGGTGATAAGGGAGCAATACAAAAATAAATTATTACTTTTTATTGTAGTACATATGTAATACATATTATTATTTATATAAAAGAAGAATAGTAATAATATGAAAAATATTCATATAATAGAAAATATTATATAATAATAGTTGCATAAAATATTATAAAATATAAAATATTGCGTATTTCAAATATCTAAACTATTATAAAGAAGTCTTGACACTTTAATCAATAACGTAAGAGAGATCTCTTAAGATATGTCATTGTTAGTTTAATTAATTTTTGCATTATTAACTTCGAAACATTAACAGCTAATACTATGTACGTGATTAAAAAAGTAATTAAACTAACAATGTACGTGTATAACAAAGTTTAATATCTTTTACCATATCGTTTACGAGATTTAATAATAATAATAATAAGTAAACTTATATGCATCAAGCACATGAAAAACCTTGTAAGTTTAAAACATTTCTTTTAATTTTACATACTAAAATGAGGAAACTTTTTTAAAACACGAACAAACATGGTATTTTACAAAATGAAGAATGGTAGTAGATTATGCTTTATATTTTAATTGGAAGCAGAACAAAAATAAAAGCCTTAAAGGCACACAAAGAAATAAAGTTTACTAAACAAAAACTAAGAAATAAAAGACAAATAAAACGCGTAAGAATCGCAGCAAGTTTGCAACATACAAGGTTTTATGGAACTCACAAAAACTAAAAAGTTGTGCCAGATTATTTCTAAGTAAAGTCGACAAAACAGAATAAGTGAAGACAGAACTTGTGTGTCCCTTTGCCTTCCGTAACAAGTATTTCAACTATAAACACAGAAAAAGTCACTCAAATTATTAATGAACACGTATAATAATACATGTATTATTAACGTTGGAAGAAAACTAACCATATATAATACTTGACTATCTAAGTGATTATTACACTTTTCAGCACGAATGTGTTAGCAAGGCAGAGGAAAGTGTAAGTAATGTCATGAAAAAAACTATTGTCCGCATCCAGACAATATAGCCTTTCCAATATAACCTTTCATGACTATCGGTTTCTCTGCCTGGCTTCACGTTCCCGTTTACGATAACGATTACAATAAACGTATAAACACACGTCTTTGTTCCTTGCTAATAGCCTAACCTCCAAAAGTACTATAAGCTCTCGATACACAACAATATACCTCAACTCAAACTTAAGAGTCGAGATAATAATTTAGCATTATAAATACCTTTAATGAAGTAATTTCCATTCCGGCAGCTTCCATACAGACACAACCACGTTGAATTTCCACACTACGTAATTAGTACTGACGAAAACGCGGGCGTGATATAAATCCGCTCTCTTCTGTCTTCTGGCCGACTCGAGAATGACTCTCGATATCGATAATCTAGCTATAGATCGACATATCGATAATGTCACAATGATGTCAATTTGACATTACTGCAAGGAGCCTTGATGATAAATTGACCATTTTGAGTCAAAAAGACATCATTTTGACATTATCGTGACTTTTTATTGACTTTTTGTTCTCTTTGGGATGTAATAGAGCTACATATGGATGATCAAAATCAATTGCAACATTGTTTACATAATTTTCATTATTGATTTGATAATCGTCTATCATACGCACGACTGTAGAAGTTTTATTTATTACTTCCTCTGGTTGTAATAGTGTAAGTCGCATTTAATATAGGTATATCATCTAGAGCTATAGAATTTCCCGTTGTTGCACCCTTAATTTCTGTTCTGAGCAATAATCTTTTGAAAGCAGCTTTGAATTGTCTAACAGTAGGATTATTATTCCGTCGTCCAAAAGCTCGAATGCATCCAAAAAATATCTCCAGATGATCTTGACTAATTTGATATAACGGTATACATGGTAGAAATTGTTCCTTATCGCATATATCTTGATATAACATTTTCAAACTTTCGATATTAATTAAAAAGCCAAGGACTGCCGTTTTACGATTAGAACGTACTACTAATTGCCCATTTTCAAATTTTAAGTTTAACAAATATTCTTTGCATTCCTCCAGTTTACATAAAACTGATTCGTAATTATCTGGATTTATTGGACGTTTATAAAACTTTTGTTGTAAATTTCTAGAATTAAAAATATCAAATAAGTCGTTCATCATCTGCAGGAATTCCTCTGTTGCTTCAGATTGTGCAAACTTATCGATATTACCAACTAAACAAACAGATGATATAGTTCATTGTCGATAGGTGACACTACTAGTAGCTCGTAAAGACATGGCCGACGATCAAATCCCCCTCCCCGCCATTGCTTCACCCCCTCAGACCTATGCTCTCTCCCTTAACTCCGTGACTGCGCCATCCATATGTAAAAGTGGTCGTGAAAAAAGAAGGAGAGGACATGAAGACGGCCAATCTCTCTCTCTTTCTATTCAACGCTTAGAAAGAGAGAGAAATTGGCCGTCTTCACATCCTCTCCTTCTCATTTTTCCTGAGCATACGATACAGCTATGGATGGTGCAGTCCATATCTCCATGTCTATGATACTATTGAACAGATTGTACGAAACTTATCATTAACTTTTGGCCCGGATTGTACTGCGAGTAATTGCGCATGCGTCCCGCACATCAGACAAAGACAGACCGTGACCTGAAAATCTACTGTCTCACGGCCACTTTTCGCTTACGGTCGAAGCATAACAGTGCTGAGTGCCTCTTCCAGTATTATTATGGGTGTTTTCCAGCAACGACACAGTGCGACACAGTGCGACACAGTGTATCATTCTATCTTCTTTCAATATCAGCGAACAACAAAGATAGAATGATACACTGTGTCACACTGTGTCGTTGCTGGAAAACACCCTATATCTCAGTGATAAAGGCCTGTGTCCATGATCCAAGACCTTTGTCAAAGTTCTAGTTCCGAGAAAAATTTACTAAAACTTGGATCGTGGACACAAGGCTTTACATAAAAGCTGCATGTTGATCGGCTACACATTTCTCGGACCTAGAACTTTGATTCGTATACACTTGACCGGAATTGAACGTAATTTTAAGAAACTGCTATATACAATCGTTTGTATTTCGTTTGAAGAGTAATGAAGTGTGATTAAAAAGGTTTGTGAGTCCCTCAGTTAATTGTAATTAATTAATTATTTTTGCTTAACGTATTTAGCCGGAACAGATTAGCCGGAATAACTTCAAACGATATTTTTGTATGGAATCGTTTGTATTTTGTTTGTAGAGTACTGAAGTGTGATCAAAAAGGTTTGTGAGTCCCTCAGTTAATTGTAATTAAATGTTTATTACTCGGTAGTTAGCCGGAATATAGATTTTAGTTCATGTTAAAAGAAAAAGGCGCCACTGTTCCCTGAAATTCTATTGACAGTTTCCCTTCTATGGTATTGAGAGTTGATGTTGCACACGTAATCCATATGGTTTATCGATAGTCTGTTTTAAAGTTATCCTTTTAAGGAAAGGCATTTGATTACATAGGATCAAGTCGTATAATCTACAATATGAAGCAGAACAATTTTAACGCTCTCGGTGGGATTAATCTGAAGTTGGATGATATCAAGAGTGTGATCGAGTTCGGCCAACTGGGCAAAGAGAAAATAGTTCTCCATAGCAGCAGTAAAGATGATACCACAGATCGTTTGAGTAAAGTGTTGAATGCATCGATTCTAGATGATAGCGTACCACCTACATCTGTGCAAAGTTTTCTGGAGGCGAGGCCCAGTCTAACGACTGTTGTTATAACCAATCATGGAAAAAAATTTTTAAATCGATACTACAACAGTATCTTGGACGACGGGGAAAATCTTGGTTTTAATAGGTACACAATCTGTTCGATTTCGACATACGTTTTATGCATTTTTCATTATTAAGATTTTCCTGTATCATGTTTTAAAAATGATAGTGACGGGCGAGTCAGCGCCGCAGTCTGCCGATCTGCCGATACCGCTGGAAGATCTCGTCGCAGAAATGTTATATTGCTACATCCAAAGTGCTAAATGCACTCGGTTTCATGCAGCCTCGACATCCGGTGCTAAATTGATCAATCAGATTTTGCCACTGTACGTCGGTGTGCACTGAGCGCCCAATGCCGTGACGACGTTAACTGGACAGCTTCTAGCCTTGCTGTCTGGCAAGAAATTCAGCGACATAAATGAAACGACTTGTCACAAAAACTGCCTCACATGGATGGGTGAATACAATTTTACAGAAATATGCATAAACTCAACCGTCAATTATAGTACAGCTGTGAGTTCGGCATTTATCATTGACGGTAAAGCTGGAGACACAATGCGAGGCGATAGCGATAGGAACAGGGAATAACCAATCGCGTTACACGATTTGAGTACGGATGACCAAATCGAACAACGCGATTGGTTATTCCCTGTTCCTATCGCTATCGTCTCGCATTGTGTCTCCAGCTTAAGTTATGCGTTAATTACTTGTGCATTGCATATTTTCTGAAAGATTCTCTTGAATAATGGTTTCTCATTTTTAGGATATAATATGAAGTCTGATGTGTACTCTATGTAGACAGAGTCCATATGGCAAACGTTGAGCGTTAGAATGTTTCTTAAACCATCAGCAGCGACAGAACGTTTCAGCATGATCTTGGGTAGTCTGGTTGCCGGCACCTTAATCATATTGGTGTGGTTTATTAATAACCGAGCTGATGTGTTATTTAATTCGAGGTTCGTATGTAACGTAATATAATAAGAATCATGATATAGAAAATCATAATGAAAAAGCCACAGGTTATTCACAAAATGTGTTTGAGAAACTTTTATTATAAGAATAACATTAATTTAGCAAGTAAAACATGTGATCGACAACATGAATTCTATTCTAATTTCTCCTAAACATTATCTAATCCCAAACAATAGTAAACATAATAAACAGACATTGCATTGAATAACTTTGTCCCATGGAAATTTAACAGGAGATGAACCCTATTAGATTGTTTTATTAATGATATAATTTTGTTACAGGAGAACCGTCGATTGCTAGGAACATGCCGCGGACCACATATCAATTACCAGGTTGGATCATCATCACCAAGATCAGAATGTTCCAATAACTAGCCTTTACTGTATGTGTGGTGCGCCCTCGGACAATCTATAATTTAATTCAAAATATTCAAATAGTGTTACACGCGTATCATTGCCATTGCAGTTACTTTATTTATCGTTATTTATCGTTTTTCATACATCACGTTCAATTGTGAAAATAAGTGATACGTTTTTAATATCTTAAGTTCGTTTTAGACTATGCAATCAACGGCAAGCAATTCTTGCAGCAAAAATTTGCTCAAGAAATTGCGTCAAATCTAGCGCAATATATTATAATATATTGCATAGTCTAAAACGGGCTTTAGTGTAAATATATTTCTTTGCATTTTTCCAAATTATTAATTAAAAATATGTATTAAAAAAACGGACAATAAAACATTCCATCATTTTAACAGCATTTCACGTATACATGTGCGTGCATGCGAGATTATTAAAGAACAAATTTCAATAATGATATAAATTTGTTAGTAAACATGCAAATTGTTCAAATCTGTAATGTGTAAAAATACATTGTTTTTTATTTCTCTAACCGAGTTTGTTTTATTATCTAGATCTAGAAACAATTAAAATATTTATAAATGGTAATTAAAATTTAGGCTCTGTTGCCGATAGCTTTAAGTTTACAAAATACAATGCTGTATTGCTCTTCATTAAAACGTGGGACGAATACGATGTAGGAATATATACATATATAAACGCAGAATTAATAAATAGTATTATATATAATAATATAACTATATATATAACTATGATAAGAATAAAACAAAGAAATAATGCAAGCGTCATGGCGTTTATTATCATGAAATATCTTACTTAACATCTTACAGCTTGATGTACACGGGAAAGAAGTGTTTAATTTATATATATTTATGCTTTTTTTAGTATGCATGGTAAGTATATAATGGCTTAAATCATTCAACATCATAGAAGGGAAACTGTCAATAGAATTTCAGGGAACAGTGGCGCCTTTTTCTTTTAACATGAGGAACTAAAATCTATATTCCGGCCATTCCGGCTAACTACCGAGTAATAAACATTTAATTACAATTAACTGAGGGACTCACAAACCTTTTTGATCACACTTCAGTACTCTACAAACAAAATACAAACGATTCCATACAAAAATATTGTTTGAAGTTATTCCGGCTAATCTGTTCCGGCTAAATACGTTAAGCAAAAATAATTAATTAATTACAATTAACTGAGGGACTCACAAACCTTTTTAATCACACTTCATTACTCTTCAAACGAAATACAAACGATTGTATATAGCAGTTCCTTAAAATTACGTTCAATTCCGGTCAAGTGTATACGAATAGAACTTTGACCAAGAACTTGGATCGTGGACACAAGGCTTAAAGGTGCCGTTTCATGCAGCGAAATAATCGCCGCGAATGAAGGTCACGTGATCATTCGCTGTTCGCTAGCGAGTAATCGCTGTTCGCTGAAAAGTTTCAGCTTGTAGCGAATATTCGCAAGGAGCGAATATGTCTGCTCCAACTAAGAATGTTAACTTTTCAAATTGAGTTGCAGACATGCGTATGTAATTATTAAATCTCAAATCTTCTAAAACGAGTTTAGGTAGCACAGCATGAAAGAATCCATGCACTTTCCTTTCTTGAAAAATGGGTGCTATCCAATATTTCTTTTTACAATATCTTTTTTTCCACTTTTTCTCAAATGTAAAAGTGTAGCTGCAACTGCAGCAGTTTTCCTTTTCTGTATAATATAATAATAATTTGCTTATACATGTTGCAATAACCACTGCAGTTGATGGTTATACCAAGTCCAGTTTATAACCGACTCGTCGTCCATTACAAAGATTTCAAGATTTTCCTACAAAGTAATAATTTAATCTATATTTGTTAAATATAATATTTAAAAGCATTTCAAAACAACTATGTATAATATTTTCTTACTATTGTTGACATGCAACCATACAGATGTGACGCTCACAAACTATTCGTGGCGAATTATTCGTCACTTCGCGGCGAATTATTCGCTACTCACTAAAAATCATTCGCAGCGAAAAATTCGCTGCATGAAAAGGCACCTTAAGGCTTGTGTCCACAATCCAAGAACTTTGTCAAAGTCTAGTTCCGAGAAATGTGTAGTCAATGAACTTACAGTTTTTACATAAAAGCTGCATGTTGATTGGCTACACATTTCTCGGACCTAGAATTTTGACCAAGAACTTGGATCGTGGACACAAGGCTTTAAGGTCATCTCTCTCTCAGCATCATTCCAAATCAAGGCAAATAATAGGTGCGTCCATTCTAATATTATAGTTCTGCTTTGTACTTATCTCGTAGCAGTCTTCTTGATTAAAATTCCGTAAATAATATATTATTTATTTCTTAATTTGGCTGCAATTTTGAATAGACTAAACGTAGTTTGCATGAACGCCACTAGAAGTCTCTATATGTCTCTTGTCGATTGTTAGGAAAAGAGTGCGTTCTTTGTTTGTGATCCGTAACGAGAGTGATATTAAAAAAGAGGTGGTTTTGCGAAATGGTTTATAATCAGTTTGTAATTGTTTATAATTTGTTTATCAAATCGACATAGCACGAAGCTGTCGACCATACACTCCGAATTAATAAAATAAAATATAACAAAATATTTTCAGACGAAATAACAGTTTCAACAGTTTCTTGTCAGTTTGGATTTGTGCGTAACTTACAAGCCGAGTAAAATGAGCAAGGTATTAAAAAGAGTTTAATTACCGACGATATAATATAACATATAATGTTTTCTTAAAAAAGAATAGCTTAAAAAAAACGTAAGAATTCCTTTTCTTTAATTACGCGTTTTATTCGATGTTATGTCTTTCGATGTAGATATGCCGAGGAGTGAGAAAATGTTTAACTATGCATTTGTTTTCTCTGTTAGGTTTTTATTGTCTCATTATTTATGTACTTATTAGGTGTCGCGTTACTCGTCTGACGGCAAGGTTTACGTGGGAGACTTAGGGAGCAATGCTAGTAAGCAGGATTTGGAGGATGCATTTTCTTACTATGGACCATTACAAAATGTCTGGGTTGCCAGAAATCCTCCTGGATTCGCTTTCGTTGAATTTGAGGATCAGAGAGACGCGGAGGATGCAGTGAGAGGATTGGACGGTCGCACTATATGTGGAAGACGTGTCCGTGTAGAATTGTCAAACGGAAAGAAACTAAGAGACAGAGGTTTATCGAGAAAAGGTAGACCGTTTCATCCCGAGGACAGATGTTACGAATGTGGCGAAAGAGGTCACTATGCAAGAGATTGCCATCGTCAAAGGAGCTCTCACAAAAAGAGGTAAGACTTTTTTTGTCTAAGACTTCTTCAAGTGGAAGTAATAATTCTTTTATAATAATAAATTTTGTTATAAAAATGCAATATCCCTAATTTGGGCATCTAAAATTTATACACATTACAGTTTTTAGATTTTATTATCTCGAACTGCATTGGAAGTTCTTGTCTTCTTACATGTTACGAGAAGTAATCCTATAAAGTAGAAAAGTATCGCAACATAGTTATGGAGAAGTAGCTTTATATTTTCGCTACACAAATCAAAATACAAATCCAAGCGATTGCAATATTCTGTTTTACCTAAATTACTTGTATTTAGATTTTTGTGGATCTTTATTCCATACTTAATTAATTTTCTGATAATTTATAATTAGAAAGCAAGATTATAGCAATGTCTTCAATAAGATGATTTACATTGAGTTATGTGAGAAAAATATTTGACTTAAAAGAGAATGTCATAAATATTGTAATCAATGTGCTAATTTCGTATATAGTTGTGCAAAAAAATTTACACAATTTAGGTTGTGTTTGTTGAATAAATATTCGTTAAGAACTATTCAGAGACAATTGATAATGATTAAAAGAGAAAGATTAGAAAACATTAACTGTAAGGTACTGTGATCGATGTAACATTACCCATTATTTATAGGAGTTGCGGCTGAGCATATACGATGCACAAAAATGTATATTGCTACCTCATCGTAGTCGCGCGCATCGATTCACGCCTTGGGTTCACGTTTGTGACACGTCGCGGATCGTAGTTACAGAATAGAACATCTACTTTAGATTCCCTTTGCACACTTTGCGAGTGAGAAATACGGCTAAAAGAATATGGGTGTATACGGAGCGACTAGTTCTACGCATCCACTACTGATCTCCACTGGATACTGATCTACTGGCCAATGGCTGATCTTAAACCAAAAGTTTAAGCATATCTCTGGCGTTCTTCGTTCAAAATAGTCGTTGTCGTCCTCGTCGTCCTCGTCGTCGTCGTCGTGGTCTTAGTCTTGATCTTTGGTCTTCGTCTTGGTCTTACGTTAGTCTCGGTCTTGGTCTTGGTCTTGGTTTTTAACAGTTATTGAGAGAGAACTATTCAGAAGTTTCTTGAACCGCCCTTCATCCAATCATCTTCGATCCTCTATTCTGTATAAATTATTCATTCGCTTTCTCTCGTACAGCCGCTTGTCACATGATTTTGTCTCTTGTAAACAGCCAGAAAAATAGTGTACACACACACATACACATGTTAGTATTATTATGCATATAACATGTACGAATTAAGAAAATAATAATTGCATATATTTGCGAAGATAATTGGAAAGAGGTTGGTTCGATAATGCGTTTTAATATGGGTCTTAATAGCTAACCGGTAGTAAAAGTGGAATACTGTCAATAATTTCAGATATTCTATACAATTTGAAAATTAATATTTAATCAATAATCTCCAATTGTAAAAAACAATAGAGAAGTCACGTTTGATACTTAAAAGAATAGATGAAAATATATCATATAATCGTACAATTGTTATCTCAAGTTTTATTTACGACGATTTTTACTTCAGGTTGTCCCACTCGCGATCAAAATCACGATCGCGATCACGGTCGCGCTCAAGATCTCGCTCGCGATCGTCATGGCGCAGTCGATCCTGTAGCAGAAATTCCTCTACCAAAAATGATCGCAATAAACGGAAGTCTGATTCCAGGAACCGTGACAAATCTAAATCTCGTTTGGACTCTAAATCGCGAAGCAGCTGAACGGTAAGTTTTGTAAATATTATATGTCGATATTATCGTTGAATTAACATAATATATCAGACATGTTTCTATTTCAGTGAACATGTGTATATGTACACACACACACACATACACACGGTCAATCGACTCTTGATATATTTCTTTGATTTAATTAGAAAGTTGCGACCTCTACGAAATTTCAACAATAATTAGAGCAACCTCTTTTTTTATTTAACATTAAACATTAAAAAGGCGCATACGAAAGGTATGATTTTTGATCCTTATAATAGGAGTGTATAAATATCTAAGGTATTGTTACTTTTCTGTAAGACAAAAAGAGAAACATTGTAGTTTCGATTATATAAGTTAGGTTTACATAAGTAGATATTTATTGTTCGTGTTTAAGTTAATGTAAATTAATGTTTAATAAAGTTTTCAGACATGTACCACGAGCATTGAACTGTACTTATTTCTCATTCTAATTAATGTTCATTTTGCCAAAATTACAAGTCCACGCACGTTAAACATTTAGCGTAGCTTCAGGTTTAACGTAAAAATTATTCTCCTCCTTTTATTCACATATACATTTGCGCGTTTCATTGCAATCGCAACAGGGCGTCGCCGAATTTTCTATCGTCTCTCTTAAGATCTTTTTGCTTCATCGCGGTACCTGACAGAAGGCGAGTACATAGACGTACCAATCGTGTGAACTGAATCACACTTGAAGGATTTTAAGTAAAAAAGCTGCATTAATGATTCAGTGAAAGATAAATTGTTCACTGATTTAGTTCTATTGTAAATTATTCTCTTATAAATATTACATCTATTACATACGTATTCTCAAATTTTAATTTTAATTAAAAATTTTGAATATAATTAATTTCTTCATACAGAAATACAGGTATATTGAAGAAAAAAGTACCTTCTCTCTTTTTTTAAATTTATAATATTATTACAAGTATGTTTGGTGTTACCGTATTTCTCGACAAATTCAACAACTACTTATCAGTCTGACTGCTGCAAATTCCATTGGTTCGGCACCTATGGCTCGCCGGAGTTGGAGGATTAAGGAGTACGCAGGTCTGCGAAGTGGGGCAGGCAACGAAAGGTCTGCAACGCACGCAAAATGCGGAACGTAGCCGCATGTGGAGATGTGGAGGGAGACGAAGAAAACGAAAATGAGGCGGAGGAAGAAAGGGAGAAGTTGATGCAGGCAGGATGAAGCCGCAATAGCGAAGCGTTATAAAACGCCTGAAAGTGCCGGCGGCTTCTGCTTGTCTCGATTCTTTTCAACGATCTCTGCTCTACTCGTGTGCTCCATTCACGTCTCATTGGTGTGTCTTTTCTCTCTCTCTCTTGACTTTTTTTTAATACAACACGTGTTTTATTGTACGGTTACCAACGATACGCGCGTTGATCGTATGATTCGTGTATTATTCTGCGTTGAAAGTACCTCTCTCGTCGTTTAAGCGCGAGCGAATTAATCGGGGTCAATTAAATGTCGCGCGTGATGACTTCCGCATACGAGACGATGATAGAATGCGAACAGCGAAAGATGACAACTCCATGCAGGTCCGTGAAAACTTGTTTCGACGATTGTGAACCGGACAATCCAGGCCCTTTGCTCGCCGGCCGGATGAAGAAAATCCCGTCATCATTACTGGCCAGTCCCATAGTAAGTGAGCACTCGTCTCTCGAGGAATCTGCGATCTCTTCTTCTGCAGAAAACATTTTACCCGGCGAATCGTACGGTGAAAACGTCAACGAAGGAGCACGCGAGAAGGAAGACAATGACGAGGAGAGAAACTTGGGCATTTTCCTGAATTTGATAAGCGATACTTCGGAAATGGACAAATCCAGGAGTGAGGAATTCGAAAGTACGAGCAACGATAAATGTAAGGAGACGAACGGGAACGAGAAGAAGGAATCGATTTCGATTTCAACAGCGTACGGTACTATGATGGAAGGTGCACCCACGTGCAGAGCAGCGAGGCAGGAGCAGATCAGGGAGGAGAGAAAATTTAAAGACCAGGAGAAGAATAAAAAAAATCAAATCGTGCTGGAAATTCAAATGCAGGAACGAAATGCGGCATTCGATGGTGGTAACGTTCACGCTGACGGGGACGCCCAAGTCTCCACGGTAATGACGGACGTGCGAATTTATTGTGAGAACGTGGCGGAGCTTCGCCTGGACAAGGACGAGGGTCGCGTCGAAGACGCTGAAATTATAACAGGACAACAGGACGATGGCAACAAATTGTTCTACGACGCTGTGCGATCGGGAAATGCTAAACGTGTCTCAGCATTAATCTCCAGCGGCTGCGTGCAAAATCTGGATGAACCGGATTGGAACGTGTCGGGCGATCCGTCCTTACTAGTAGCGGCCACGAATCATTATCTACCTGTACTCAGGTAAAATTTTCAGGTGAAATATGCGAAACATGCGAAACGTTTCTCGTGAAACTTAAATGAAAATAAACCAAGTTACAGTCTCTTGCATAATTTTTTTCTTGCCAAGATTTGTGCAAAGGTATACGTCCTTTCGGCAATAAATCATTGAAGCGCTCGCGCTTCTTTTAAAATTTAAACAATCGGCACTTTTTATTACTAATTTATTTATCTGGAAAATTGATTTATCGTGATAAATATAGAAAGAAACTATAAAATATGTAAAAATTATTATATAAATTGTCTCTTAGGTTTATTTATAGACTTGTAATTTTAATAGTTCAAATTACATTTTGACATAATTACTTAAAAAAATTATTCAAAGCTCAGACTTGTACGTGTAAAATATTTTTGGTAATTCTAAAACTTGATAATTCTATAAATAGCTTAGATGATAACTTAATAACAGATATTCATAATGTGCTTACATGTTCTTTGAGTCAATATGTATGACGCATCATCATAATAATTAGAAATATTTGTCCATAATATTAATACTTTATTCTCGCGTATTAATAATAATATGCGAGAATATACTATAAATCTATATTATAAATCTAATTATTTTAATAATTTTATGCTTATATTTTTATTTTTATGCTATATTTTTTATGCATTACTGAAACAAATACCTATATAAAAACGTATATATACGATATTATATTTTATACGTAATAATACACAGCATGACCAGGACACATATATGAATTTCTTGCAAGTTTTTGTCACGTGTAGTATACTATTGGCAAGTGGATGTGATCCAGCTGTGCGTTCGCCGCGCGGTGAAACAGCACTCCATCGAGTTATCTTAAACAGTGGACTGGGCAACATGTTACAACTCGTAGAGGATCTTTTAAAGCACGGCTGTCCACCAAGTGTTAAGGAAGCCGGCAGTGGATCGACCGCGCTGCATATGCTTTCCCGCCAGTTAGCTCACGCGCCGTTAAGGTCTCTTCATCACAATTTTGATGCGGCTCTGAAAACACTAGAATTATTGGCTCAAGCAGGACCTGTTAATGCCAAGGATCATCAAGGCCGAAGCGCCTTGCATATTTTGGCCTCGTCGACAATCTTTGGTACGACTATAATAATCTAGAATAATCAAGTTTATAAGTTTATATTTTTTTGAACTCTGAATAACTTTTTAATCAATTTTGTGTACCTTTTCCTTGAACATTATCGAGTTTAATTGACCAATTAAAAGTTGATCGATTGAAGTCTGAAGTTGGAATTTAAAATTAACATCACAAAATACAAATTTTTCCTTATATTCATTCGTATTCATTCAACTTAAGTTTTAAAAAATTATTAATCTCCGGTCACTTTGAACTCAGACGCTGCATGAGTGTCTCATTTTTCTAAAACGAATCCTGATTATTCACAGTCTATCTAGATTTTGGTGCGACTGGTACTGAAAAAAAGAACAAGACGTCAATCAGTTTTTATTAACTCTTTATTCAAAATATACTCCTTCTAAGTCAATATTCTGTGCATCCTTACATGGCATTTTCGAACTTTAATTTCTTAATTCACAATATTACCGGGTGAGAATTTTTTAAATAGTATAAACTCTTGTTATCTAATCAATGCAATGCCAATTGCAAAATTTTTTTATCGCAAATTTGTAAATCCCGCAGATAATCACAAGACTGACATCGAATCGCTGATCGAGACGCTCTTAGCTGCCGGGGTGAACACCGCACTGCAGAATGATCGCGGTGAGACGGCGCTCCACGAGAGCTTGGAGTGCAGTGCCTTGAATACAGCGATGCTGCTGATACCACGCACATCAGTGGGCATCGCATCACGGTACGGTGAGACCCCATTGCACATTGCCTCGCGGAAGAACCACGTCGATATCGTGGCGAAGTTGCTGGAGCACGGCGAAGACCCCAGCACGCAGGATGCCGGGGGTAACACACCCTTGCACCTCGCATCGGCGAGGGGATTTCATCAGACGGTATCGCTGTTGGTCACGTCGCCGTTAGCCCAATTAGAGAAGGTCAATATCGATGGTTTGACGGCGTTACAAGTCGCCGCCGAGAGTGGATTCATCAACGCCGTCAGGCTACTGCTGAAAGCTGGCGCTGATCCTAGCCAGACTATGCGCTATTGCGGGACCATTCTGCGCCGTCACCCCGATATCTCGCTCCTCATCGATCACGAATTGACCAGGCGTCGGCAACTCGCCGCCTGATTCATCCTGAATTGCGTTCAATAATTGCTAATTCAATATGTGTAATATCGAAGATTACTTTTATAGAATTAACGTAAGTTGTCATGCCAGTTGCTCAATATCGTGATTAATCTGTTTGGTTGTATAAAAGTGCAATTGTGAGATGCAATAATGCGAAATCATTGTCGTAAATCCCATAGGTCCATCCTCTGGCTGTAGTTCAAAGTGCATTTAATTTAAAAAAAAGACTGCAACGTTTACGATTTAGAATATGTAAGACTCTCGTTACGCGAATACCTGTTAACGTATTATTGTCATTGTATCTTGACGAAATAAAACCGATGTATCGATGATTTTTTACATTTTTGTCATCTTGTCAATTTCACCATTGTGATTATTATTGCATTTTAACACTTTACGTTTACGTTGTTATCACAATTAATTAATTGAGAGTGGGAATTAATAAAATGAGACAGTACGATTTTCAACATACATATACATTATTGTACATTTAAATACATTATTGTATATTTCGTAGATTTACATGAAATTAAGCCAGACTGAGTAAACTAGAACCGTGTCCACATGTGTACAATTGGACATGAATTTCAAACTATTCCCCTTTCAAGTATTTTACGTAACGTTTGACTGGCTGTGTTAGAGTTATGAAATAAATATTACGCAACGATCGCGTACGATGTACAGAATTTTGATCACTGAAATATCAAAAAGACCTAAATAATAAATATGTCATTTTACATAAAAATAAATAGTTTTCACTATTTTATATAAACTTCTTTTCGTTATATACATTAGAGAGTCGGGCAAAACGGACGTACAAACTGCAAAAACTCTTTCCAATGCATGTCTATTACATGACATATCTCTCACAGCCGTAAAATTTTAACATACACCGCGCTATTGACGCAGATCAGGATTGCCAGATGCTGCATAAAATTTCGATAAAAAAATTAATTTACAATATTAATATTATTAACATCGACGCTGAATTTGAGATTCGAACGTAGCGCGTTTCAACGCATAGTTAAATTAATTCATGATGGTTTAAGCCGTTTAAGATATTTAGAAAAGACCAGGGAATGTTTAGCGCGTATACACTTTTGCGCTGAATACACTTTCGCTCTTCATGATACTCATATTATTCGCCCTACTGATAATCTCTTATTACATATAATTCAGATACGCGCATACGTTATACGTATTACATATACAGATGTGCGTGCTATACTACATGCGCTTACCTCAATTATATCTTTGTTATGTTTAAAAAAATATTCCCTTTAAAATATACGTATACGTTCATATCGTGTCAGTCATGAATAGGCATGTATATAATAGGCTGCAGTATTTTACATATTCATAATTGACGCAATGATACTGTCATTACAGGCCGTATTCGTTTTTTCAAAATATAATGCAAAAAACTTTGAACGCACGTATACAATTTCTCTCTCTCTCTCTCTCCCTTGCTAAACTGCGAAAATCATTATAAAATACATTGCGGATTGTCTTGTGGATACAATGGTATGTATTATCGTAATATTATTATACGTGTTAAAGTAATTAATGATAAATAGATATACATATATACGTACAAAATACATCCACAATGTATTCTAAATGTTCACTTATTCGCGTCCATCACTTTCAGTAACTTTGTTGTTTTATTAGAACAGTCTTAATTACAGATTCTACATTTTCACAAATGCTTAATCTTGTGGAATCCCCAATATACATAATTTTGGCACAAGAGAAAAGTGTGTATGCTGTACGGGTGCGCGCGCGCACACGTACACGCACGTACGCACGCAATTTTATAATTGTATTTGCAATCCATACATGATTTTATAATACAATAAATACACACACACACACATACACATTACACGCACGCATGCATGTACACACAGATTGCATTATAAAATCATGCGCATGGCTAGATGAATGGTCCTAAGAACATTATTGCAACCTAAAAAGGTCGATTATATCCTAATTTACTTAAAATACTTTAATTACAAAATGAGATTCTTTGATATAATCAATTACCGTTGATCAATTAAGGCGAGGCTACTGTGAGCCAGATCGCCGTTATTATGAAACTAATTGTAATCTCTTGTAATAAATAACATAATTATACACATTTCAACCCACACATATATATATATATATATATATATATATAAAAACCTTCTTCAGTGTAATACAATAATATATAGTAGAAAAAAATCAGTTATAAAAAAAGCCGAACTAAACTATTCAAGCATGGTAAAGCACTGAGATGAATATAAGTTAATCACATAAATCTGAAATTTTAATCTAATATTTATCTAAAATTTAATTGATATAACATAAATAATAATCTTCATCCGCATGATGAATATCTTTGTGCGCAATGGAAGAAGTTTCTTTTACCATTACAGTATTTATTAAAAATGTATAAATATATATATATAATTAACATATACATATATATACACCTATAATTAATAAATCCAAATGTTTTTTATAAAATATGTGATAAAACAATAAAGAAGAAAAAACCAGAAATACAATGAAATAAAAAAACGATGATCAATAACAAATTTTCTACTTTTAGGTCAATCAATATTCTTGCTATTAAAGAAATCATTGTCACACACAGAATATTTTACATATTACTAATTAAGTAATATATATACATAATTATTATATTATAGAACCATCACACATAAATTTGCGGATGGAGGCCAATCATTAGGTCACTTGAATCATGAAAATATAAAATCTTTTGTTTCGTGCTTTAGCTACACGATCTGTCCGAGCTGTGGTACGGCTGCCGAAAAAAAATACCAGACAGTTAATTTTTGGTTTTATCTTTTTCAAATCCAAGATATACTTCTTCTGAGTCAACGTTGGAAGTTGAAAAATTTTTTGAAACAGTCACTGTACTTCGTTTTCGGAATCGCCTCGAAAACTGCGGTTGAAGTTTTTTGGATATCCTGAATAATATCGTAACGCTTTCCTTTCATCGACAACTTGAGTTTAGGCCAGAAGTCACACGGAGCCAAATCAGGCGAATTGTGTACAATCTTTGATTTGTGCACTAGTCTGCATTATCGTGCAGAAGCGATCAAGACCCTTGCTCTCGATATTCAGGGCGAATTTGACCTTCCCGTATAAATTACTTGTGAATGATTCTTTTCCGAATCGAAGAAAACGGTGAGCAATATCTTGAATCTTCTGCACGCGCACTGTCTTCTGCCGTTCTGTGGCTCATATTGAAAACAATACGTTTTGTCAATAGTAACGATGAAATCCGAATCGGCCACTCTTAGCATGTCTTTGCAGTGCTCCACTCTGGCACCTGTTTGATCCTCCGTAAGCATGTTTCTTCAACGAATATACTATCGATAAGATCTGTCATACTTGATGTCAAAACTAATGACGCAGACATGTTAGCCTTGAAAGTTTGAGTGATTATAGCTGATATGTCAATCTCATCCAAGCTCTATAACGCAATCACTCATCAAGAGATGGTGCATTATGACAAATTAAACAATTAAAAAAAATCAGTCGCACCAAAACGTAGAAAAACCGTGTATTAAGCAGTTTGTCATTTAGTTGTTTCTATTGCCACTGTTATATCAGTATATCAGATATCTGGATGCAATTAGTATTAATAACAATTTATAAAATAACATTATGATGTATAAAGCATCGAAACAACTAAATAATAAAAGAAACATTATTGATTCAAGTCATATAATTTTCGTGAATGACAAACAAAAAAAATCATGGTCACGTGAATTCAAATATTCCCTGACTCTGATTAAAAAATCGCACATTGTTCTTTCGATACTTTGGCTTGGTCGTCTTCGTTCAAAGCAAAGAGAAGTATATCTATTTACACTTATCGTAATGATGATATTGGTTGGATTCCTGTGACTAAATTGAAATTAAACTTTAATGACTAGATGTCGATACGTTTATCTCGAAAGAAAAAGAAATCTATATATTAAATTTTTCTCGCGTCTTATTTTTTATCGTAGATGACCTCTTCTCGTCGTTGTGGATCCATCGGTCGATTTGTAACGTAGATAAACTCGTTTCTCTGTATAATATTTCTGCTTATCTTGATTTTCGTTTTCCGTATTTCATGCTTTCAAAAGAAGTGCTGTTGATGAGTAGTGACTCTGGAATATATGGACGCTTTCTGCATGTAGCCATACATAGGGATTTATGGTAACCCATTCCGCTCTCTCATGGCTCGTAGTTATGATTTGCAATATCCCGAATATCCAGTTTATCTTTTCATAACTGATTCTTCTTTCTATCGAGTATCATTGTATTACACTGAAGAGGGCCTGGACCTAGATCGAAACGTACGTGATTGTAATTATTCCATTTACGTGCAACACTAAATTTACATGCTATAATGCATTTTAAACTATACGTTAAAAGTATATTCTTTGAATAAAAAGACTTCTTGAACATATACATTCATAGTATTTAACACACGCACGCACGCACGCACGCATAGAGAGGGTATCTCAAAACCAGCAGTAATAATTTTAACGGCAGATTTTACAGAATATTCTAAGATAAAAATTCTAATATGAAAATGTCACGCACACGATAATAGCTTCAGCTATAATATAATAATTTTTTAAATAGAAAGCGAGTGAAATTCATTAATAACATAGCTGAAATTTCACATGTTTAGTATGTCGAAATACAGAATTATACAGTATAGGTGCTTCCATGAATTTCTACGACAATATTGAAATTATTGTGCAAGTAGGTAATAATTTCATAAAGAAATTATTTTTTCTTATACACAATACGCGTTTCTACATTGCATACGTATATAATTAAAAATTAAAAACAATGAAATATATGCTATATAAAATCTCGATATACGCGAGTGCACCAAGTTCAATTTTGTCAGTGAACTTTAATCGTTCTCTATTTAAAAACTCTAATAAACGATTATAGCTCCGCGCGATATTTTCATATTAAAATTTTTGTCCTAAGACATTCTCCTCATAGAATCTGCCTTTAAAATTATTCCTGATGAGTTTTGGGATACTCTGTATGTTGAGTTATAGACCATTATAGTATTATAATATTGCAATACAAATTTATAAGAATAAATACATGTGCGAATAAAATTAATAAGATATGTATTTATTTAGGGAAGCTTCTATTGTATTTTTATGCTTGCTATAACATATAAATATTTTATCCATGTTAAGCATTGCATATGTGTTCACGTTTCAGCTCGTAAATGACGCTATCAGTCATTAACTTCAAAGCACACATGTATAAACATGATATCATTCATTAATATGTATTGCAATATATGTATATCAGAGATGATTATATGCAGGATCAAAAAACAATTCAATTTTCAAGTTTTCAAACTAATTTACGTATAATACAGACAATGATGATTATTTGCTTGATAACTTGTTCCTACAATGCAATAAAGTAAAATTTAATGCCGAAACCGAACTGACCCAACACATGTGAGCTTCTTCATTAATATATGAATATCATACGTTTTTGATAGATGAGACTCTATATTACAGTTTAGTAACTAATATATACATATACATATGCATACATATACACATATACAATACACATATGCAATATAGATATATGCATTTAAATTAAGATGTCTAAATATATAAAAAATAAAGTAAAATGAAAAGAAATGTTTCAAGGAAGAAAAGTTGCAGGGTTTCAAAGGGGACGTGCGGTTGTGCTATTGGTTTGATCTTCAGGGTGTGTCAAGGTGAAATAAACATCAACTTCATATTTTTTAATAGAATCCTACTTTTTTAAACTTACTTTTGTAGCCATTTTCATGACATTTTCAGAATTCAATGATCACAAACTCAGGGTTATTCGATATTAACTCAAGCAGAGAGTTCATGAACATTCTTTTAAAAATTTTTTCATAACTCAATAAATCGAAGAACGTGATGGAACATTTCTCTCAGATTACACAAGTGATACGACAAGAACGAAGTAACTAGTGTACACTATCATTTTATTACATACTTGATTCTCAGCGAGCAACATAGAGAGAATGAATTTTATATTGCTAACTGAAAGACACACGTTGCACACAATAATATTATTGTCTACAATAACGCATCTTCCAGTTGGTGATATAAAAGTCAGTTCAGTTGCTCGCTGAGAATCAACCATACAGTATGAAAAACTTTTGTAGAGTTCTGAAAACAAGTTTTAAATGATAAATGTTCAGGAGGAAAAAAGAAAATGGCAAGATTCACTAATGGAAATAATGAAATTGTTGTATTAGGAATATTATTGTATTGTATCTATACAACAATATAAATACAATAGAAGTAGCTCATAATCCACAAATAAGTACTAGTAGTATATTTCTCACTGTACTGAAATATCTGAATATCTGTTTTGCGAATACTTAAACGTTATAAATTGCACCTATATCACAACTCATTACATCACAGCTACAGCATAATGATTTTCAAAATTAAACGTTAGTAACACTATGGAAAATCAGAGATGTCACGATGTTAAACAGGATGACTTTGTTACGTTCATCAATCTTTCATTCAACGTACTCAAAAGTATCAAAATTAATGATCATCTGTATCGAAGTTAATCATCATCATTTGAACATTGAATCGTAAAACAAACGATTTAAACTCTGCTTCTATTATTTGATCTCGAATGATCTTAAGTATGTGATAATTGAATTTGTCGTGAAAAGGACTACAAATATAATTTGTTTGAAAAAGTAGGGTCCCATTAAAAAATATGAAGTTGACCTTCATAATTTCATTTTGATACTCCAAAACTCAAGTAGCACAATGTCTGAAAGATTTCTTTTCATTTTATTTTATTTTTTATATGTTTAGGCGTCTTAATTTAAATGTCACACCTTGTGTGTGTATGTGCTCTCTCTCTCTTTCTGTGTGTGTGTGTGTGTGTGTGTGTGTGTAAAAGCAATAAAAATGATACAAACATATTATAAAATAGAGTTTAATGAGTACGCATACATATGCACACAGAATCCTCGAAGCACATATATACACACATATCATTTATAGAGTTGCGTGAATACAACTGTACGTACAACTGTATGCATATGAATCAATTTTCTTTACAACATTATGTAAGAAAAAAACTTTTTTCTATTAATTAAGTTAGTTAAAATTTCTATATTTTAGAAACTTTGTAAACTTTATAAAAGTCATTTAGACAGAATAAAAAAGTTTCTTTTACATAATGTTATGTTGTGTTATATAAATGTATCAAGTAATTTAATAAATTTCAATGAAGATATAATTATCAAAACAATCAAGGAAATGGATAAAATGGTTAATTTAAAAGTTTTCTGGCATTCAAATATTTAAGAATTATATATGGACAAAAAATAAAATTATAAACATATATTATAAAAATATTATTTATACAGAAAAAACACATACATTCACGCACGCGCGCGCGCGCATGCTATATTATAGAATGTTAATACTATTTTGTATTAATATTGTATTATTTGCTAATAAATTCTAGTCATTTTGATATTTATATCTTCTTATGCAGTCTGCCAAAACTACAAATTCTGCAAATTACACACATAAGTATTACAAAAATTGTAGAAAAAGATCATATGAAATGGATTACCTAACATTTATATGAGATTGGTCGTTTATTGTTCATCGCATTAAAAAGTGTTTGAAATCATATAATAGAGAATTTACTTTAGTTGTACTAACACCACCACTATTTTCGTATTTACTTGTTTATATATTTGTTATATTTATTTTCTACATATTTTATTGATCCTAATATAGTTTTCCTCAAAAGTACATATTTCTTATCTTGAAAAGTTTTTGAAATTTTTAAGTAAAAATAGTATTGATGAACAAACGAGAATATTTAAGATAATATGTATTATCAAATTAATTAAATGATGAAATTTTATAGTAAATATGAAAAATTATTATATAAACTTTAATAATTTAGTATTACATATCGTTTTTTGTATATTAGTTCAATATTTTTTAAATCATAAATTGCAAAAATATTCTAAATAATTCTAAATAATAACAATTCTAACTAATAACTGTTATTTTGCATATATTATATTTATAGAATAGCGAACATGTTAATTTTCGAAAATGGTGCATATTTTAAAAAATATTTTTTTATATGAGTAAAACAAGTTCATTATTTCCATGTCTGTTAAAAACGCTTGTATAGATCTTTTATCGTAGATAAATAATTATGATATTAAAAAATGAAGAAAATAACGAAAAAATTAATCTTCTGTATACTTTGATAACAAAAAATTGAATTCTGTCTAAAATGCATATATACAACAAATAAAATAACAATATTTTCTATATGACAATAAATAATAAAAAGGGAATAGATTTATCTACTATCTATTTAAATAAAGCTAATTAGGCATTTTTTAATAACATTTGAGACTCTTAATTATTTCAGAAATCTGTTGCTCTTAAGCAATAAGTTAAACAATCCTTTATTGTTATTATGTAATTTAAGTTTCTATAATATATTTAAAATGTAAAACAAATAATACAATTAAGTAATAATAGGTCTTTTTTATATATTATAATTTTATAATTATAATTCTTTAAAACACAATGATAAGCAATAAGTTATTTAAAATAAAAACAGATTCTTGAAATAATTGTGAAATTTTTGCATACAGCTTATACGATTAACTATATTTAAAAATACATTAGCACAAAAATATCCGTAAAAATATGTAATAATAGTAAAAAGCTATTTTCTTTATAAAAAAAAAGTTAATTTTTGCTGAAGCTTAAGGTCTCAATAACCAAACGTGAAATCTATTGAAGCTTATATTTTCGCTAACAAAGACTCTGAAATACAAATTACGTATAAAATAAAATTCTAGTAAATAAAAACTAGTAATAGTCTAATGTGTTCATATTTATGTATTTTGTAATTTTCTACGCATCTCTCAAGTCATGTAAATAGACACGCGCTGCGCGCACGTGTGTCTGTATGTGTGTGCTTTTTGGAATATTTCGTAACTGATAAAAGGGGGGGACTTACTTAAGAAAAATATCGTATTGTATAAGCTTCTCTAAAATATAATACCTGTAAATATGTAATATATAAATTCCGTTTTTCATAATTAATTATGTAGGCATAACAATTATGTATATAGAAACAATCTATATACACGGATTTGTGCACAAAACAATTTGTGCTTGTTTACATTATTGGTCAAATATTAAGCTATAGAAAAAAGAAATTGTCTGATTTACCATTAAATCATTAACAATATTATTAGCATCTTTGTGTGTAATATACAAGGTGTCCGAAAGTTCTAGCCAACGCTTGCTTGGAAATAGAGTGGGTCGAGTTGAACCGAAAAGTCCTATACTGTTTTGTGATCTTCGCAATAAAAGAGTTATTAATCGATTAGGATTTGCAAATCAAAACGCATTTCGTGCACTGAGACAGTAACCGGAGTACTTTAGGCACGGCAGCGACCTAATTAGAAAAGGAAATATTAGAAAAGGATGCCAGCGACGCATTATCCTACGAAATTATATTTAGTTATAGCTGTTGCTATAACTAAAGTACATTCTCTACTGCCTCGATGCGTAAAAGGCCATCTGATTTGCAAATCTTGATCAATTAACAACTTTTGCACAATAATAAAATTCGCAAATATCGCGAAACGATACAGGACTTTTTGACTCAGCTGGATCATCTCTATTATAGGAGCGTTAATAAATACTTCTATTATGGAACCTTATATATTATGTAATATATTAAACTAGTTTAACATTGTCGTGTAATACAATTATTATATACAAATATGTATAATAAAAAGTTATATGTATAATAAAGTATACATATAATCTGCATCAATTGTAAATATTATAAATATGTTATGCATTAAATTTCATTAGCTCGATTTTCCTCATTTCTTTTTTTTTACTGTATGGAACACAGAGATCGTCGTTTTGAACGTAATGGCAAAGTAGAAAATAGTAAAATTCACTTACTGGCTTATTATCTCCAGAGCATCCGTTTTCTTAAAGTCTATTGTGACGTAGCCCTTTCGCGGCTTACTCGAAGATTCAGGCGGCGATAGCGTAGGATTCGTCGTCGTGTTATCGGATGTGCTGGCAGGTACGTCTTTCTTATCTAGATCCAGAATCGCATAATTTACCCTTCCGATTGGGCATCCTGTCGATGCAAACGAATCCAAGAGCGATATCTCCGAGGTTACCGAGGCACTAGGAAATCTTCTCCTGAGACTCTCGATCTCGCTCGTTTTCAGATTAACGTAGGAACCCTCTTCTTCATCCGGATGCAAGCTGGGTGTGGACGGAGGTGGTGGAGGAGGAGGACGACGATGATAATGTATTATACTAGTAGCGATGTTCTGCACATGCTTCTGCCCAGGATTTATGTTCATGTAAACGGGATCGGATGCGCTCGTGTCGTTACTTTCCGATTTGCCGATTTGAACCGTCTCGGAGCTACTCTGCGTGGACAAACGCGAGCTGGACTTGCTGCAGTTCTCTATGTTCATGTACGGCGCCATAGTCAGCGACGACGACGATGTCGCGTCATGACTGATGACTTCCATGCCGCACTGAGTGCTCATCAGCTCGGTCTCCATACATCCGTTGTTGGATATCGTATTATCGAGTCTGCCAAGACTCTTGTTACTGTCGTGCTTCATTTCCATAGAGATGGACGACAAGACCTCCTTGTTGGTGTAAAGAGAGGACGGGTAGGATTGAGAGATCGGTGGCGGTGGCGGTGGCATAGAAGGTGGCGAGCGCTTTGGTATCACGGAACCCATGCGAATAACGTCGCTTCTGAACGGTATTGGATTCATGTAAGGCTCCTCCATGTCATAAGGTTCCGTCAATGCCAGTCGTGCTCTTGCTGCAGCAGGATGCAACGTATATGGCAGCTCCGTTGCCCGCGCAAGACTTCTACTGATGATGCGCACCTATCGATGAAATACTTGTAATGTTTTTTTTCCCCCTAATATTACGTATCGATATTGAAAGGTGGATCAATACTGGAAGGTTCATGTTAGTACCTGACTGACCTGATTGACTTTTAACTTTATGAGATTAAACAGATCCTCAGTCCGCTTACACTTGAAGGAAAATATGCCAGCACCCGTGTAGCAACGTCTACCTGATTCAAAGGTGAAGATTTCGCCTGGTTTGGTAATTCCATACCTTCGTAAACACATTAGCGGCCATGTGAGTGGTGGCTTGTCTTGTTGATACAATGAGATATCTACTTCGGTAACTTCCAAGCGTCCAGGAGAAGTGATGTTACCATCTATATACATTACTTCAAATATGTTTGAGTGCATATTGTTAACTTCTACCTTGCTATTGATACAACCCATCCTTTATTTATCTAAAGAGAAACAAAATAATTTATGAAATCTGCAGTTATGCAAAAGTAAGTATATGATAATATTTTTGTTATTTAATAATTGTATATATTGTGTACACATATATACATAAATATACTGCATTTTTTACTGTATGTTAATTTATGAAACTTTGTTAATAATTATATCACATATCTGTATTTTGTTTAATAAATTATTTATTTTAGATTCTAGATATTATCCCTTCTAATTAATATTTTGTGATAATAACAAAATAAATGACATCCGTTCTAAAAACTTCAAGAAATGTACAAAATATTATAAATTCTTTAATTGACATAATTACATGAAGTATTTGTCGTCATTAATGACTATATATAAATACTTTTTACATTACGAATATACGAATAATGATTACAATGCGTACAATATGTTTGATATAAAGCGAATTCTCTCCTAACGAATCTCACGTCAGCGAGCTATCATAATACATTAATGATTAAATATGTACGTACCAAATATGACCAATAGCCAGAACGACATAGGAACAATCTTCTGATTGTCACTTCTCCCGTTGCTGAGCATACTTCCACTTATTTTTCGCTTGGCTATGCCATGTTATCATAATATCGGTTGTGACTCGGGTGAGGTTGTACGAAATGTACGATAGAATCGAGTCGCGCCAAATTCATCATCGAAAATTCTGACACGGACACAAGTGTAATAAAAAAAGAACGATAACTACACCGGTGATCGCTCATCTATCTTCCTAATGGAATTACAGTCTGATCCTTTGACTATATAAGTATGGACTGCTAACAGTCCCATTTGTCCTACGTTTTCGTGTGTCCAACATCTGTTGCGCTACAAGGTACCAAACGGGAGAGCGGCGAACTAAAATGCAACGCCATGCTTGTTTCGTATGCATCAAGCCTGATGAAGCCTGTCGGTGACTGACGGTGTTGCGTAATTTTAATTTCCGATTTTTATTTTAAATCGCAGTCTGTCAACTAATTCTTAATAAAAGAAAGAAATATTCTCAAAATAAATTGAAATATCACTATGAGAAATCGTTTGTAAATAAAGCATATAGCTTAGGTTTTAATTTACCCATGAAATGACACTAGTTTGTGATTTTGTAATGTCAAAGTTATAAACTATATTAAAATAAAACATGTTTTTTATATATAAAACATAAATACATATATTTTAACATATAAATATATATGTTTAAAGTTTAAACGTGAATCGTAGCAGCGTCAATAATATTTCGTATCCACGCTGTGGTTTCGTATCACGTACATTTATTGTCAATACAGCAACTGTCCTTTTCTCGTGGTAATTATAACACTTAGGGGCCTTCGCCCTGTATCGCTTGCAGACTGGTGCACGACAACGCCTGGAGCCTTGACTCTGGGTCGCGACTTATTCGGACACATACTCTACTGAACTGAACACATTAAAGGCTCAAGATGAACGGAACTGTTCCTTGGAAATTTGTTTACTACGATTCCTTGGTGATGTTAATAACCGTTCGAGATTCGAGCATGTCTTTTGTTCCATAAATAACGAGAGAATACGAGAGAGTGACCGATCGAATGGGCAATGCTGAATGGAATTTATACGTGTGCGTACGCGAGCGTGTATGTGTCCGAATAGACCAGTCCAGCTGTCATGCATGATGAAAATCGCTTCATAAATGCACGCATCTACGCGACAAAACGCAACATATTAACATCACTTACTGGGCAGAAAAAATGACTGTTTTTGTTAGTGTATGCCTCACGAATGTCTTATATTCATTTAAGGTACTTTGTTTCCCATAATAACTTAATTGAACATTAAAAAAATTTGTAATATTAACTTAACCAGTACATACTTATGATTTTCCATCAGATCTAAATCTTGTATATGGGAATCAAAATTAGTAAATAGTTTTTGCATGTTAATATTTCTTAAGGTTAATATTATCATCTTCTAACCCATACAGCACAAGATCGTTCTATGATCATTCATAGAATAATATCGGAGAATGTTTAGAATATTCTCATATAATGCTTCAGAGTTCTGTGAACCTTCCATGGAACATTTGAAGTAGACAAAAACTCACATTCTCTGAATGTTCTATAAATATTCTGTAGCATATTCTATGAACATTTTGCGTATGTTTATGGACTGTTTCTATATACACTCTAAATAATAAGTGTTTGAAATTTCAAACACTTTCGTTGTCGCCGTTTTCAAGATGTTTATTAATGTTTGACATTTCAAACATTTATAAGTGTTGGGTTTGTGGTTGGTGTTTAATTATATTACACGCGTAAGGTGTTTGATTTTATACTTTTTCTCCACTATTTTTCTAAACATTTCATTTCTTCAATTCATGTCGTTTGGTATTTTGATTGATCCGATCTCCAGCATGCTGTAGCCAGATTTTAATAACTGTTTGGATAGAATGGAAAGAAATACTGTTTCCACTACCACTGATAATGACTTCTGTAAAAATACGATTAATAAAATTTTTTAAATAAAATATTAATTAATAAAACTTATAAATTGTTCA
Organism: Ooceraea biroi; assembly: GCF_003672135.1. Lineage (NCBI taxonomy): Eukaryota > Metazoa > Arthropoda > Insecta > Hymenoptera > Formicidae > Ooceraea > Ooceraea biroi. Next base: position 11,217,330 of record NC_039506.1, read on the forward strand.
TTTTATATATTTATTATTTTCTAAAAATATATTAAGAAATATCAGAATACAAATGTTTCCAAAAGAAATTAAAATTAATTCTTAAACGTTAAACGTATGTAGTGAATACTTAATGAACAAAATTAACTGGAAATAATATATAATAATAATAATAATAATAGTTATTCTAATAATTTGGAAAAATTGCAACAAAACTATGTTTACAACTGTTTTGCTATTTATGCTCAATGCAATTTTCATTATTATAAAAACATAATGACAAAAAATGATAAAATAGTACTGAATATGATTGAAGTTTATAAAATTAATAACAATTATACATATATACATACATGTGTGCATAAGTATGTATGTGCACGTATGTGTGTGTGTGTGTCAGATTAACATTTATGTCAGAAACACCCAGTACAATTTCGAAGTAATTTAAAAGTACTAAATAAAAATATAAAATTACCGATAATGACATCAACAAATTTCATGCCTCTCGTTTGTATGATATTTTTTTGTCCTGTCCATGAGAGTTTGTAAGCTAGTTGATCAGTTAGAGTAAGTTTTAATACATTTCTTACATGTTGTTCTGGATATTTTCCTCCTGTAGTTCTAATTAATTTTTTCTGTAAAAGATTATTTAAATGTAACTAGTGTACATATATTTTAGTTTTTTATGTGTAATTGATAAAAAGTACTTACATATTGCAATAAAGATACCGAGTCTTGTGTTAACAATTTATTAAATTCCTCTAGTGCTTCATGCGTTCTAATCGGTAAATTGAAATTTATTGCATTCTCTTGTGAAGAATGGGGATGGACATCTAACAACAATTGTTGGATTGTAACCAATAATCGTGTAATTTTGTTCATGTCATTTCGACAAGCTTCTGTTTGAGAAAAAGAGTAATATAGATATATAATCAACAACTATATATATTATACATACTTCCACATCATCTTCCACATTATTTACCACATCACTTTGTATCTATTTGTATTGTATCTTTGTATCATGTAAATATTCATATTCTTTAAGGAGTCTTCTATTTTTTGACTTACAGATAAGCTTTTCAATTTTTTGCGAAATGCCATTTTGAACTCTACTTTAAAAATGATTACACAAAAACTATAAATCAAAATAAATATACCATAAAATAAACGTTACCTCTTGTTTCCTTCTTGTTACCTCTCTTCCTAGTCTCTTCTAGTCAGGTTATGTTCCACTCAGTGAACTTTATTAACAAATTATAGGAAAAAATAAAAGCCGAGTGAGACCGAAAAATAGCGCCAAAGTTCTTTCTCTCTTTAAGAGTAATTCTCTCTCTATATATAGTAATTCTTTGTATTTTATAAATATTTCTGCGTGCAATGTAGCGCTATACCTTTCGCCATATAAAAGTAAATGGTCGCAAATAACCGCGCGAGGCACGATTGCACGGAAGATATCATAAAGAGTTTTTTTGAAAGACATCTTATGAAAAGATAACTTATTGATATCGTTTTTAGAAGATGTTAATGAGGTCTACAAAAAGTCTTCTTAAAGAAATCATGCTCTCAATAATGCTGGGTGCCTATTGTGAGGTATTTAAATAATCGTAGACAATGTTCCTTTAGTATCGTATAATGTGATACGTACGGTTTGAGTAAAAAGGAACGACTAACATAAAACGCAACGCGCGGGGATTCACAAACCACGATCACGAACTATAAAATAACATAGACAGGCAAATAACCTAACTTCGCGGCAACACTTTCGCCACTAGACTTAAACCTAAAATTACGAGATCGCATACCAACATAAAATATATGTATTTATGTTTTATATATAAAAAACATGTTTTATTTTAATATAGTTTATAACTTTGACATTACAAAATCACAAACTAGTGTCATTTCATGGGTAAATTAAAACCTAAGCTATATGCTTTATTTACAAACGATTTCTCATAGTGATATTTCAATTTATTTTGAGAATATTTCTTTCTTTTATTAAGAATTAGTTGACAGACTGCGATTTAAAATAAAAATCGGGAATTAAAATTACGCAACACCGTCAGTCACCGACAGGCTTCATCAGCACGAAGTAAGAGATAAGGAGGCCGAACTCCGGGAAACAAAAGTGGTCCTAGTTCTGTCCCCTAATTGAGAGGGAGTCCGCTGAACGGAATAGATTCTTATGGCTGGACGCCATTTGCAATTATCTAACCTCAGTTTGTTAGGGCCAGCCATAGAACTTATACACATGGAAGGGGAATAACATATACTTTCCGTAGGCCGAAACTGTGTCTAACATCTGTGCGACAAGGATAGACAGAACATGACTTTGGTTCGCTATGCGCACACGCTAAATCGTTGACGCATGCTTATAACCTGTCGTGTAGCAATGTATATAGAACAGTTGTATGATATGTATAATGTATGTAAGCACTTTATTATATATTATCTTTGGAAGGAACATACATATTGAGAATGAAGAGATACGAATAATGTTTTAATTTTTACCATAAATGTGTAATAAATGAAATATGTATTGTTTCTTATTATAATACAATACTTGTATTGTCTATTACATAAATAAATAGAACATTAAACAATAAAAACATAAAATAAAACATTAAAGCACAACTGAGATTAATACGAATGCCATATAATAATAATAACAATAACAATAGTAACGATACAATAATACTAATTATTCATTATGTTTTCATTGATGTGAATTCCATAAATTATTTACAATTGATGTTATATTACAAATTCGTAACAATTACAATTATATTTCATTTACAATTGCAGTTATTAGTATATTTCATTGCAGTCATCAGTATATTTGCAACGCAAACCTACCATCAAATTGTCAAAAGCACTTTCAGAAATTAAATTCTTTCGATTCAACTCGGTTAATAAGTCTTTTATGCTTTTTATGCGCGCACGTAATCTGTTTCGTGACTGCTGCAATGATTTAATGGTCCTCGTATGTTGACTGATAACTCGTCGTGTCAGAGCTATAGCTTGTTTTGGTCGTCGAGGTGTAGCTAAATGTGGGGTTCGAATGTCACCAACGTATCGAGGTTCGAGAACAGGTGTTGTCCTTGGAGGTGTTGTTCTTGGAGATGTTTGACAGTTCACTGAAGAAGTATATAATTATTAATATTGCTACAATGTGTAACTTTATTATTTATTATTTATAATTATATAAATTATTTCAAAGATATAAACATAAAATGGCTGAACTTCCGAAAAAAATCCATAAAATAATTATTACCTTCGATCAATGTAGATACAATATTAGCTACTGTCTGAGAATTGTCAGAGGATGTACTAGCTTCCACAATGGACATTTCATCCCAATTGTGTTTTTTCATTAGTGGCTGATATTTGTCATCTGTTGTATTTGATCTGCAATATATTTTTATTTTATAATTGTACATTCGTGATACCCTCAAGAATCACAAAGTTAGACACACAAACAATTACCACATTAATTTTATTAAATAGTATCTTTTCTTTCTTTTTTGTGTCTTGATGAATAGTATTGCTCCAGGATTTACAATAACACAATTTATTCTCTTCGTTAAATCCTCTTCCTTAAAATGATTAGAACATAGGAAGGTAACAGTATTGAGATCCTTCTCTCCGATTCCACAGAAAGATAACCATTTTTCTCTACTATGCCTATCTTTCGGAAACCTGTAAAGCACATATGAGCATTTTAATTTTCAATGCCAAAACTATTAAATTTCACAGTAAATAAACGTATATATTCTGAAACATATACATAACCTATACAAAAATAATTTTTAATTTCTTTACCGGTGATATGAAACGATTTTGTTCCGATTGCCGCACAGCACACAATAAACTCCCATTTCTTTTTCTCTGACAATAGTACACAACCTACAATCACAAACTGACACGTGGTACACAACCTACAATCACAAATACAATTTCACACTCTCGCTTCGGCCGCTCATGCGCATTGCGAGGAAAAGTAATGAAACGAGACAGGACTATAGTTTTCTGTCTCACTCTTTGGACACAGTTGTGCGGGTCCTTTTCCCCTTCCATATATATAAGTTCTATGATCACTAGCCGTAAATTGAAACTGCATTAAAAACTCATGAAACCTCTTGTTCCATTGACGTGGCGACTGCTTCAGGCCATACAACAATCGCTGAAGTTTGACGACAGTAGGTTCCTTTTCTATTCCTTCTGGCAGCCACATATAGATCTCTTCCTCGAATTTGCCATTTAAGAACGCCGTCTTAATGTCGAACTGTCCAAGTTCAAAACCTTCGAGAGCTGCCATAGCCAGAAAAGTACGCACGCTTTCATAACGAACGACCGGGGCGAACGTTTCCGTGTAATCGATGTCTTTTCTTTGACTATAGCCTCGTGCCACCAGTCGAGCCTTGAACCGTTCAATGCAACCAAATTCGTCACGCTTGATTCTAAACACCCATTTAGATGAAATAGCTTCTTTACCTTTCGGCAAAGTTGAAGTGATCCAGGTCTTGTTTCTCCGAAGCGCTTGAAGTTCAACATCGATTGCTGCTCGCCACTCTCTTGCATGACTACTGGTCATCGCCTCTGCGTACGTCAATGGCTCTTCGAACTCTATTATATTTATCTCGAATCTACTTGGTTTGTGCAACTGCTTGCGATCTCGCAGTTGATATCGATCTTGACACGGTGTCGAGAACTCTTCCTCGTCATCGTCCGTATCTTTCGAGCTATCTTCTGTGGAAATATTTTCGTTGACTACAATGTCCGTTGGCTCCTTTTCGACATCTGCTTGAACAAACTGTAGCTTTGACGTCTTTTCCGGTTCGATTTCACACTTAGTTGTTTCATGGAACTTGACATTTGCCGACACAACCACCTTCTTTGGATTGTTCGGTTCCATCAACCGATAATTCTTCGATTCGCCTTCATAGCCGATTAAAATCATCTTCCGAACCTTTGGTGTCCATTTGGTTCGCTTACTCTTCGGCACATGCACATAAGCGACTGATCCAAATGTGCGAATGTGTGACATCGATGCCTTCTTACCGGACCACTCCTCATATGGTGTAGAATCGGGACACTGCTTTGTCGGTGTACGATTCAATAAGTAAACCGCCGTTCGTACTGCCTCTGCCCACAATCGTTCATCGAGATCTCTTGCCAGCAACATTGCCCGCGCACTGTCATCGATCACTTGATTGTCCTTCTCCACTCGCCCATTTTGCTCGGGCGTATAGGATGCAGACGGTTCATGTTCAATGCCCTTAGATTCCAGATACGATAAAAATTCACTATTCTCGTATTCCAAGCCATTGTCATTACAAAGTATCTTCACATGCCGCTCCCACTTGTTCTCGATCAAGTTTACGAACTTCTTGAAACACTCCAGTGCTTCGTTTTTGTGACGCATGAAGAATACCATCCGAAAGCCCGTGGCATCATCCTTGAATAAAATGAACCACCTTTTTCCACTGTATGATGGCATTGGAAATGGACCACTAACATCGGTGTGGATCAACTCGCCTGGTTTATATTTGACCTTCTTCGTGTTAGTCTTGAAACTGCGTCGACGTGCCTTTGCTAGCTCGCACGCTTCACACTGTAGTTTAGCCTTTTCTGGTACTTCAAGGCTTTCGAGCAAGCCACGCTTTGACATCTCCTTAAGGGGTTACATACCTTCTCAACTTTCAAAAAATCGATTTTTCTTTTTTTACGGAAATCAAATCTTTAGAGTATGTAGAATTAGGAGCAAAAAGGTTTTTAACGATATTGCAATTTTAACGAAGATATGAGCAAAAATGTTAGAGCGCGCACGGTCGAAAAACAGGTTTCGCCGAACAATAAAGAGCCAGGTAAAACGTTCAGGTAGTAACTCACAAATACATTTTCGGTAACGGTCGTTTTATTAGTGAGAGACCTTTTGGAGATTCTGTGCATATTCCTGCGCACATTAGAGCGTAAATTCAAAAATTTGGAAAATTGCACCAAAACTAACACCCGGAAGTCGCTCCATTGTTCAAATAGCTACTGATGTTGCTTCAGCTACATATAATGATGGTGCACACATTTACATGCACATTTTACAACAATTGGGATGTAAAATTGGCCAGCAATTATACGAGTACTGCGACAAAGAGGACGCCAATCGTTTGCGTAATACGAGGATCGCAGCAATACAAAGTATAAAAGAGGCTAGCACTGCTCGTAAGTTACATAAAACTGTTCAAAATGAGCAACTTAAGGCGCAGGAAGGTCCACAGTATGCTGCAGGAATGGTAAATTAAGTGTAAGTTGAAAAATTAGTACAGTGTTTCCTTCTTGAAACTTTAAACGCGTTTTTCTCGAAACCACATTTTTCAACACGGGCAGCACGATAACTTGAACAATTTTCAATATTTTTGGATCAAATTTGCGCCCATCTACGCAGAATTACATTGTCTATCGTCCATCGAGCCATTTTTTTTTTATTTTAATTTTAAATATTGTTGGAGTACATTTAAAGGTGTAAATTTTAGACGAAAAATGAAAATTTTTTTTCAAAATGGTCTCATTTTCTTATTTTTCAAAAATTTAAAAATTTGGCCCAATGGACCATAGCTACATCATTTTACAAGACACCGGTTGAATTTTTAAAATATTGTGTTTCTACAGGAAATTAGGATGCTGCCCATGAACCCCGGATTTTCATGTAAGGGTTTACGCGGTTGGAAATTACGGGGTCTATATATACTATAAATGAATAAAAAAAATTGTTTTATATAAAATAAATATCAAGGAACAACACGGAATAATTGGTTTTCCAATTTATTTTACACACTTCCAGAAAAAAATTCCCAAAGTACGTTAATTTTTTGGCGCCGAGAAGGTATGTAACCCCTTAATGGCATTAATTCCGATATGCCCTAAACGTTCGTACCATGTTTGCAAATCCACAGCTGCATTGACTTCTGGCATTCGAGGATGACACACTTTCATTTTCATGATGAACAAATTATTATCGGTTTTCCTTGCTTCAGCCACTTTCTGCCTGTTTCTTTTGAAAATCATCGAGTCCTTTCCGGTTTGACATATCACGCCTAACTCTTCTGCAGCACCAATGCTGAATAGATTCTTCTTAAAACCAGGAATGAAGAACACCTTCTTCAAAGTTACTGATTGCCATTGTTCATCTACCAAACACTCGACCTTGACTTCACCACAGCCCTTGATTTCTACTTGTTCGCTATTAGCTAATGAAAACTTTGCCGACATGGATTCAAACGATGAAAACCATTCTCTTCTTCCCATAATGTGTGCCGACGCTCCACTGTCTGCCAACCATTCACTATCGGTTTCCAAAATTACATCCGCAGCTAGAGTCATTACACCACTCGATTTCTCTGATTTCTGTTTCGAGGTGTTCTCTCTTTTATCACTCGGGCACTTAGCCGCCACATGACCAAGCCCGTCACAATTAAAACAACGAATCGATTCTTTCGGGCACTTAGCCGCCACATGACCAAGCCCGTCACAATTAAAACAACGAATCGGTTCTTTCTTCTTCTGTATTGATTTCAATGTCTTCTTATGTTGCGTTTTCTTCTTATTATCTTGCTTGACATTGAGCGCTTCCATCTTGGCCGTTGCTAAATCATCAGCATCTTGAGCTGCCTCCTCGTGTTCTAACATTGCACAGAGCTCATGCAAATGTTGATCTTTCTCACTCTTGTTGCACCAGATCGTCGCGACACTTCGATATTTTGCTGGTAATCCTTGCAGCAATTTTGCCATAACCGAAGTTTCAGACAACTCATCATTTAAGTCCTTGCATCGACGCGCCAGATTCTTGACATTTGCAATGTGTTTTGACATTTCTATCCCTGTCTCGTAACGATAGTCGTGAAAAGCCTGCGACGCCGCTAACTTGCTGGTCGGATCCTTTTTCTCATGAACTCGCTGCAGTGCCGTCCACATTTCATAAGCACTCTCACACGTCATGATGTGGTCCACCTCAGACTCTTCAATAGAATTGCTAATTATCAATTCGGCAACTATATTTTTCGGGTTAAACGCACCTTCTCTTGCCGCGAACACCGCAACCGCCTCGCCGTCGGCCTTAACTGGCTTCTTGTTGTCAACAACGTATTCCCATACATTGTGGTTCTTTAAATGACGTTCTATATTAAATCGCCACAACTTGTAATTACCGGCTCTCAATTTAGCCGCTGCCGGAAACTCAATTTTAACGATGCTGTTAGCCATTGTCGTACACAATCTTCGCTAACCTCACTTTCTTGCACTGAACGCGAACTGTCTCAATATGGCGGTAACACGTCTGTCGCTATTGTCCGAGCGTTGATTTCACAAATCACAAATTACTCGCGAATCTCGTTACTATTACCTTCAATACTTTCACAGTGTAGTCGCCCTGGGCCCATAACCTGTTGGTTATGGGTAGGATAAGCAGAGTGTCCTGGTGATTATACACAACGAAAAGATATATTTGTAACGTTACAGCGTGTATTACTCGTGTCGTATGAGATCGACATCTTAACTTCATCGATTACTTAGGCCGGTATTCATAGTCGGATCTTATATTTAAGACCGTCTTAAGTTTATCCGCAGATGTTGTATAGATCATTTCATTGGCTACGGAGTATCTGAAGATACACTTAAGACGGTCTTAAATATAAGATCCGACTATGAATACCGGCCGTAATACATAAATCGCGTCGCGTAGCGCTCGCGTCGTGTTGGTAAAATACCGAACTCTATTGCCAACAGTAACTCTATTGGTTAATTTTCTATAAGGTTCCACCTCTATGTCAAACGAAATCTCTATAGGATAATGATCCGATCCCCACGTATCGGAAAGCTGATTGTATTCTAGTAAACCCGATAAATCATTATTGACAAAAACCAAATTTATGTTTGAGGCAACCTGATTATAATAATTCAATCGAGATTTGGTGTCACTATTTAAGACAGTGTAACCCTTATCGTACATTATAGCCAAAAATAATCTTTCTCCATTCTTGTCTGTTGTATCGCAATTCCACGAAGTGTGATGAGCATTGAAATCCCCAAGAATGATCGTATCCTCTTCCGCTTCACTAAAATCGAGCAATTCATTCCACGTTGATATTTTTTCGCGTCCGTAAGGTTTTCTATATACCGCGATCAAGTTAAATACTCTCGTGGTGTTTACAACCCTGATACCAATGACGTCGAAATTATCCGATTGTACCTTTAGATCCTTTATTATTTCAAATTCCATGCCATGTTTTACTAAAATAGCCACACCACCACTATTGTTTAAATTATCGGACTTATACGTTTTATATCCAGGGAAATAAATAATACTATCACTACAGACCTTAGTCTCAGTTATAACTACTATATCATAAGGGGATATAGCGTGCAACAATTCCGCTTTCTTATTTCTGATGCCACCAGCATTCCATAACAGTATGTTCGTCATTGTGAAGATGTATTATCGACCGCCTTCATTACCCCTGACACCGCTCTTTATACCAGCCGTCAACTTTCTTATCCTAACTAAATCTTCCTCGCTTCTACATTTTTTACTTCTTTCTTCTTCTCTGAAATCTTCAACTCTGTCAAACACTGTTTCCTCCTCTCCATGATAGCATACAGGCACACTATATTTTAACATAAGATTTAACAAGTCATGTTTGAGACTCATTGTCTCCCTGTTTGTATCCTTCAAAGACGAGATAATGTTTTCAATATCCGCAACCCAATTATAACCTTCGTGGGATTCGACATAATTTACTCTTCTTTCCGTGGTATAAGTTTTATTCGAAGTATTACTAATCTCATTTTGCTGTAAAAGTAATCCAAACCTATCTTTAGAGATCTCCTCTTCTCGACCATTAAATCGTTTATTGTAACCTAAAAACTCTTGTCTTCTTTTATCTACACTTTCTCTTTCTTTCCTATGTCGTACGTTTTCTCTTTCATAATTCGTATTCCTTCGATCAAATCTGTTATTGTAGTGAACGAACCGAGTTTCACTTACCGGATCCGATTTATCCTCCTGTATATTCTGCTTATTTCTCTTGGAAAGACCTAATGCCGGCCAGGCATTATGATTCGTATATCTATCGTATCGCATGCTTGATTCATCGTGTTTACCAAACACTAGCTTTTCTGCCTCTATAAATGAAATATTATTATGAGCCATAATGACCTTCAATTCCTTGTTTTTCTGGAAAACCGGACATCTTCTGTCCGTGGATTTATGCTCTCCACCGCAATTAATACAATTTAATTGATCGTTGCAAACTCCATGAGCCTTATCTCCACAAATAATCCCAGCAAACACAGAATATAACTATTATATATCTCAGAAGTAACACGTAATATAACAGTTGTTATACACTATTAATATTGAGGCTACATAATTTCCTTTTATAACTGTAATATTACTTTGTTTTAAAACTTTATTATAACTGTGTTATTTCCTGGTTATAATAATATAACAGCAATATAAATTGAACATAACACGTGATATTACAAATGCTATATTATTATTACTTTGATGTTATACAACGTGTTATATAGAGATGTTATATTCATTTTATATTATATATATTATAACATGAATATAACATATATATTTAAAATGTTTCCTCTTTTCGTTGTTGGCATCCTTGCGTTCTTTTCAGTTCTTGCTGGTTCTTTCATCGTGTCAGCGTGTTGTTGCGTGGTATGGAAGTGTTCTCTTTATCTAAGGTAATCCTTAATTTCTAACATTGATTAAAAATAAGTATTATTATAAAGACTAAATATTTGTGCATATATTTTTACTAGTATTCTTTAACTTGTTGCAGTTAATCTATGCATATGTAAAATGGTGTAGTAGGTTATGTATGCAAAAGTCACATTGCAAAAATACAATACCGGGTCGTCTTCACTTCTACGGAACATTTAGAAATGCTTATTATTATCAAATGTACAAAACTCTAAAGATTGATAATGAAATTAAGTAATTCTAAATGTTTCGTAGAAGTGGAAATGACTCGGCGTTGCATTCTTGCAATGCGACTTTTGTCTACTACCATTTTACATATGCATAGATTAACTGTAATAAGTTAAAGAATACTGGTAAAATTATATGTACAAATATTTAGTTTTCTTTATAATATAATACTTATTTTGAATACTTTTAATATTAATGTTACTGTTAGAAAAGATTACCTTGGATAAAGAGAATGCTTCCATAACACGCAACAATAACACGCTATGTATATTTTATATGTATATGTTTAGAGTGCAAAATACAATGATTAAATATTTATATTTTTCCCTTTCCTCTGGAAAAGCTGCGTCATTATAATATATTAAAATATGTTTGGACTGTTTATATTACTATTTTTTTACACAGATTATATGCCCAATAAACTTTAATAATGATTATTTTATTAATAATAATTGAGAATTTCAGAATGAAAATTTTATCTGTTATATACTTAATGTCTTTCATAAACGTAAATGTTAAAAATATCAGATTTCTAAATTAATTTCAAATACAGATAAATCGAGTTTTATCTATTTGTGCTTGTAATTAATTTATGAATTTGATATCTTTTGAGTTAATGTTTATGAAAGACAAGTATATAATAGTTAAAAGTTTAATTCTGAAGTTATCTCAATAATGTAACTATGTAATAACAAAGTTGAGGTATATAACAAGATTTAATAACATGTTATAAATGTGTTATACTCATGTAACATAACGATTATGGTACACGTTACTTTCATGTTATATACATGTTATATATATGTTATTCATATAAGTAGGAAATTACTACTAACGTGTATATAACCTAGTACATTCGTGTTATATTGCGCGTTATATTCCGTTTTATAACGACAATATTATAGTTATATGTTTGCGTTTGCTGGGATGCATTTAACATCTCTCTTACAGTGGGCCTTAATGTGCCCGAACATAAAACAGTTATAGCACTGAACCACCGGTTCCACGTATGGCCTCACACGTAACATAATATGTAAATTCTCGAAAATAGTGAACTTATCCTTTAAAGTAGAACCCTTCATGGTAACAATAAAATTATCCGTAAATTGTGATATGTACTTATTTGTTTGCTTATTCCAGATCCTCCTCTTCATTCTTTCAATTTTAATAATATCATCCTTGTCCTTGTCCACCATGTTTTTCCAAAGTTCTGGAATATCGTAAGGCCAGTCGGCGATTACACCCTTGCAGGAAAATAATCTCTTATCTATAATACCAACAAGCCATTTATCATTCAAAGAATTAACCTTAACTAAACACTCTTTCGCTTCTATAACTTTGTTAAATGTAAGAAGAGCTAAATTAAATTTTAACATTTCCGCATTACTTGGAACGACCTGATTCTTACTACACCATGACAACATTTTAAATAAATTTTTACCTTTATTCGAAGCCGCATGTTCTGCCGATATTTTGAGTTTAATTTTGATGTTACCTTCTTTTTGTTTATCTAACTGCTGAATATCGAGCCCCTTTAGTCTATCTAACGTTTGCGCATCAACGTCCTGAACGTTCCACAATGACCCGTCAATAACAACGTAACAATCTGTTGTTGATTTATCTCTGACCTTGTCGCTATTTGTCGCCGTGTTACCTCTAGCTAACAACACGTCGCCATCATGTCCTTCCATCTCACCAACTAACTCTTGACTCATCTCTAACACAAGATTTGAATCCACCACATCCATATCTCTTCTCGGGACCCTCGTGATTCATCTTGATCTTCCTGAGCACTCGAGACCATCGGCTTCTTCTGAACCAACTCTTCACTCTTCAAACTTATTGGATCTCCCGACTTATTTGAGGCCTTCTTTTCAACCTCGATTTTCTGCACTACTGGACTTTTCTTCTTGTTCCCCATAACTGGCATACCGCTTGATTCTTTACTTCTTCCTCCGCTAGCTTTTCCTACTTTTCTTCTCGTACGAGTTGAATCTGTTCCCCCGTCCGATCGGGGGAACCGCGGACATTTCAAATCAATCTCACGAGAAAGGCTCTGAATATAAAACTCTTTGCACTAGCTTTCACTCTCTCTCTAAATACACCGCCTCTGCACAACCTGCATCAGACAACACTTTCTAGTTCTGATCCGTCTCGTACGACGATCCGAATTGGACTCCCTTCTTGACGTCAATATATGGTTAGGTTAAAAATCGGTCAGTTTGACGACATATAACCAAAAATTACCAATTTGAAACGTCACAATGACGTGTGCTTGCTACCTGGAAATGAACAGCTCAAAGTTTTATCCCAGCTCTGTCCATGCCTAAGCAAACTACAATTTGCTCAAAATTGTCGAATCGCAGTATAGTCGGTTTTGAGCCGACTACTGCGTTCACGGGGAGAACGACCACGCTTCGCGCAGCTTTAGGCAGAGTGGGGGGGGGGGGACTCGAGCGCGCTACCCACTGCCGTATGCGCTAGCGCGGGGAGTAGTGCACTTGGACACAGTACAATTGGACACCGTGCAAATGGACACCGTTCATTTGGACACTGAAACTTGTACACGGTTCAATTGGACGCCGTGCATTTGGACACAGTAAAGTTGTACAAGCAACGGCATAAATGCCTTCCATATATCCGTGTGACGCACACAATGACCGACTCCCGCCTATCGGTAAGCTGGAGGGTCGGTTATGAGTAACTGGCCGGTAACGGCAGATGGCACGACCGCGATGTAGACGGAGACGGCGCACACAGGCGAATTCTTCTTCTTCTTCTTCTTCTTCTTAGTGTTGAATGGCACCCGATCCCTTTCAGGTTCGATACAGCCAATTGCAAAAATGAGTGAAATACAAAATACGAAATAACAAGTTGAAAAAAAAAACTCGGAACAACCGTTGTGCACCTGACGACTGTCCCCTTCGAAATCCCCCACACAGGCGAATTCTTACAAATTCAAAACCTAAAATATAAAATTAAGGTGTTTTCGAAATCGAGTTTAATAAATAATGTATTGACTATCAAAGAATCATTTGCAGTTATGAACAAAAATTAACCATTGTTTTTAAAAAATGCCATTTTTAATCTGACGAGTTCATATTTTTGCAAAAATTAAAAACTAAGTTATTGTTTATATTTTAATAACATTAAGAACTTATCGATCAAAATGATAAGTAGTGTATTTACATATTATGGCTAGATTGATTTTTTAATTGTTAATATTCTATATTGTTTTAGGCGGCAATATAACATTCTTTTTCTTTTACAAGCAAAAAATTAATTGTTTCGCAAGATTTCGCTACGATTATTTTTTTAAATTAAAGCTTAAGTTTAACTTCACCATTTTCTGTCACAATTAGCTGCGATAATCTGCGACACTTCCAGGAAGAGCAATCGTAGTCATCCATGAAAATTATTATAATTATAAATGTTTTAATTATTTATAAATGTTAAAAACTTCCTAAATAGAAAGACATTTAAAAAAGAAGTCGAATCAGTTTTTAAATGACTATTTTTTAAATATTTTTTTATTTTTTGCGAGTTAAAGTATCAATATTTGTTAAAAAATTCACTTTTTATTTCTGTATAGTTATTTTATAATAATAAAATGCTAATAACATAAGTATCGTTCGCGTAATCATAGTATACATACATACATACAGAGTGTACCAAAAGTCTGGAAACGGTCGAATATTTCATAAACTATGCATTTTAGAAAGAAATGTTTCAGACAAAAGTTGTAGGATTTCAAGTAGCGCATTACATAGCAACATCAGTATGACCTTGAAGAGTGTTGTCAAGGTCATGTGAAGGTCAACTTTGTTTTCTTAAATGGAACCGCCTATAAAATGTTACATATTTGGATTCTACGGGAAAAAAACGAGTAACTTTTATCTAAAACATTTGTTTGAAAAATGCTTCTATCAAAAGTTATACGCATTTAAACCTTAAAGTAGAATACATTGCAAGTAATGATAAATTAATTAAAAGACTTTATCGTTTTGTTCTTTTACTTTATTAAATGTTCGAACTGGTGCCCATTAACATCTAAACACTTATTAAGTCTTCTTACGAAACTTTGCCCTAAGTAACATTTCTGGGGTCATGCTAGCGCTAGCTAATGGCCTTGGAGTACGTACTCGATGTTAACTAAAAGAAACATATACTTACACATCAGAAAATGTAAATACAAATTTATGCATTTAGTTAGTTTTGAGCTGGTTTTCATGCTGCTTATCAAGTTCGAAAATCATGACTCGAACGAAGAATACGTGAAGCTTGCGTAGCGTGACCCCAGAAATGTTATTTAGAGCAGTTTCGTAAGAAGACTTAATAAGTGTTTAGATGTTAATGGACACCAGTTCGAACATTTAATAAAGTAAAAGAACAAAACGATAAAGTCTTTTAATTAATTTATCATTACTTGCAATGTATTCTACTTTAAGGTTTAAATGCGTATAACTTTTGATAGAAGCATTTTTCAAACAAATGTTTTAGATAAAAGTTACTCGTTTTTTTCCCGTAGAATCCAAATATGTAACATTTTATAGGCGGTTCCATTTAAGAAAACAAAGTTGACCTTCACATGACCTTGACAACACTCTTCAAGGTCATACTGATGTTGCTATGTAATGCGCTACTTGAAATCCTACAACTTTTGTCTGAAACATTTCTTTCTAAAATGCATAGTTTATGAAATATTCGACCGTTTCCAAACTTTTGTTACATCCTGTATATATTTATGTATATATACTATATATTGTTAAAGCTAAATAATAAATAATGGTAATTGTGAAGGAGAGCTCCTTCCTCTCCGATTTCCTTCAAACTTGGTAGAAATGTATATTTTGGTCCTAAAACACGATTGCGAGAAGAAAAATCGTCGCTCTCAAGTAGAACCAAAGTTACAGCTTACTGAAAAATGACAGTTTCGAGGTTAGGAAATCTGTCATACCGGCAGTCTACGGGCGTAGCCCACACTGACCACGGAGTTAAAGGAGGGAGCATTAGGGTCTACTATGGGTGCGGGGTATGAAGGAATGGCGGTGAGGGGGATTTAATCGTCGGCCATGTCTTTACGGGCTACTAGTAGTGTCACCTATCGACAATGAACTATATCATCTGTTTGTTTAGTTGGTAATATCGATAAGTTTGCACAATCTGAAGCAACAGAGGAATTCCTGCAGATGATGAACGACTTATTTGATATTTTTAATTCTAGAAATTTACGACAAAAGTTTTATAAACGTCCAATAAATCCAGATAATTACGAATCAGTTTTATGTAAACTGGAGGAATGCAAAGAATATTTGTTAAACTTAAAATTTGAAAATGGGCAATTAGTAGTACGTTCTAATCGTAAAACGGCAGTCCTTGGCTTTTTAATTAATATCGAAAGTTTGAAAATGTTATATCAAGATATATGCAATAAGGAACAATTTCTACCATGTATACCGTTATATCAAAGTAGTCAAGATCATCTAGAGATATTTTTTGGATGCATTCGAGCTTTTGGACGACAGAATAATAATCCTACTGTTAGACAATTCAAAGCTGCTTTCAAAAGATTATTGTTCAGAACAGAAGTTAAGGGTGCAACAACGGGAAATTGTATAGCTCTAGATTATATACCTATATTAAATGCGACTTACACTATTACAACCAGAGGAAGTAATAAATAAAACTTCTACAGTCGTGCGTATGATAGATGTATAAGTTGTTCTGATTTTGTATCGTCGATCAAGGCATTTGTACATAGTTCACACATAATTCGTTTTGTTAAATGTCGAACAATAAATCCAGCAATATACGTAACAACTTCCGTAGCATATTCAGTTAAATTGGTAGTATGTAATAGAGCTACATATGGATGATCAAAATCAATTGCAACATTGTTTACATAATTTTCATTATTGATTTGATAATCATCTATCATACGCACGACTGTAGAAGTTTTATTTATTACTTCCTCTGGTTATAATAGTGTAAGTCGCATTTAATATAGGTATATCATCTAGAGCTATAGAATTTCCCGTTGTTGCACCCTTAATTTCTGTTCTGAGCAATAATCTGTTGAAAGAAGCTTTGAATTGTCTAACAGTAGGATTATTATTCCGTCGTCCAAAAGCTCGAATGCATCCAAAAAATATCTCCAGATGATCTTGACTAATTTGATATAACGGTATACATGGTAGAAATTGTTCCTTATCGCATATATCTTGATATAACATTTTCAAACTTTCGATATTAATTAAAAAGCCAAGGACTGCCGTTTTACGATTAGAACGTACTACTAATTGCCCATTTTCAAATTTTAAGTTTAACAAATATTCTTTGCATTCCTCAAGTTTGCATAAAACTGATTCGTAATTATCTGGATTTATTGGACGTTTATAAAACTTTTGTCGTAAATTTCTAGAATTAAAAATATCAAATAAGTCGTTCATCATCTGCAGGAATTCCTCTGTTGCTTCAGATTGTGCAAACTTATCGATATTACCAACTAAACAAACAGATGATATAGTTCATTGTCGATAGGTGACACTACTAGTAGCCCGTAAAGACATGGCCGACGATCAAATCCCCCTCCCCGCCATTGCTTCACCCCCTCAGACCTATGCTCTTTTCTTTAACTCCGTGACACTGACCAAGCATGCGCGGTGACGTGATTGGAGATACAGAGTAGAGTGATCACGTGATAGCTGTCTGATTGACAAGTTAGAAAAGTAACATAATTTAAAAGGTGCGTCCTGTATACTATTGTTGCTATTAGTCGTCTTATTGTTCTATATTTAATTAGTAATAAAGACACGGCGCTGATAGCGCTAGTGTCTCCCCGAACGCGAAATGATTCCCTTTTTGTTTTATTCTACGTTATTATATCAAGATGTAGCTGCACACGACTTCTTGGCCGTGACACACGATAAAAAAGATTTGATAAATTTTCTAATTGAGCATCATTTAATAAGCAAAGAAATACAGTGTCCGAAGTGTAATAGCAATTTGGAAATTAACACAAGTAATCTTACATTTCGCTGCTATAAAGTATACTATGAAGAAAATAACCATAAAAAGCGTGTGAAGAAACAATGTTCTTTTCAAACAAGTGCAAAGTGTGATACATGGTTCTCCAAATCAAAATTAGATTTGGGAACGGTATGCCGACTAACCGCATACTTTATAATGTTGAGGCCTCCAAGACAACAAGTTTTGTGCGAAGAGCTGCACCTTTCCCCTCATGCGGTCGTTGACTGGATTTCCTTTTGCCGAGAGGTAAGTATAATATAATTATTTATTACGAGCAAAATTCGCACGGAATACAGTCAACATTAATGTACAACATGATATAGGTTTGCTTATTTTGGGCGGAAAACAATTCCACCAAACTCGGAGGTCCGGGTAAAGTCGTAGAAATCGACGAGGCGAAAATCGGCAAGAGGAAATTCAACTGTGGCCGAATAATAAAGGGGAACTGGATCTTCGGTGGATACGAACGGGAATCTGGAAAAATATTTTTAGTTCCCGTTCCAGATTGCACAGGAGAAACTTTGCTGGGTGTTATTAAAGAGTGGATCCTACCTGGAACAACGATAATGTCAGATTGCTGGAAGTCGTACAATTGTTTAAACAATGAAGGCTTCCAGCATCTGACAGTGAATCACAGTGAATTTCGTTGATCCAGGTACTAGTAAGTATAGATATTTCAAGATGAAAAAATAAATAAATGTAATATA
Organism: Ooceraea biroi; assembly: GCF_003672135.1. NCBI lineage: Eukaryota > Metazoa > Arthropoda > Insecta > Hymenoptera > Formicidae > Ooceraea > Ooceraea biroi. The sequence continues at coordinate 11,236,047 of NC_039506.1, forward strand.
AATGTATTAACATTTTTTTTAATTTTAAGGAGCCCACACACAACACATCGAACGCGTTTGGAGAGAAGTTCGAGCTAATATCCCGCGTTACGGGACACGCACTTCCCACTTAGCGGGATATTTAGCCGAATTTCTTTTCAAACGCGTTCATAAGTTCGAAGATCGACTCAGCAGTTTCTTCTGTGCGATTACCCAATTGTATCCACCGAAGTTCCAGGATGTCGCGGAGGCCGCAACATCTACCTAATTTCGAAAACCATATATCATACTTTGCATTTGTTTGAAAGGAACATTGTTTTTTCACACGCTTTTTATGCTTATTTTGTTCATAGTATACTTTATAGCAGCGAAATGTAAGATTACTTGTGTTAATTTCCAAATTGCTATTACACTTCGGACACTGTATTTCTTTGTTTATTAAATGATGCTCATTGGCAAATAAAAAGATAATTTGGTAATTAAGTATACTACAGACGACCTTCCCGATTTTAAATAAAAAATGGGATTGGGTTAGGTTAGATTTTAGTAAAAATCATTTGGAAAAATCATTTAAAGCATTCTATAACTTTAACTATTCTATATATCAACGATTTACTGCTTTAAAAATCATTTCAAGCAGTGGAATCGTATAATTACCATTTAATTTTAAGATTTTTTTATTGGATTAAAATTTAAATCCAACATCTCTTTAAAATAAACGCTATAACTATATACACGGCTGCGTCGAAGTCGTCCAAATTCCTACAAAGTAGATAGATAGCATTTTATTTCAGCTTTAAATTCCCACAAAGTATATAAAAAACAATATTTGATATAATTATTAATTAAAATTAAAAGAATTACCTCGTGAATTAAATAACAAAATCTATCTTTAATGTTGCGTTTCCTCTCATTAGTATATGCACTTGTTAAAGTGAAAGCCAAAATATCGTGTAAAAATTCTTCAGAAATTGCATTTATATATGCAGAATTTACGATAATCATTCGATTGTGATCCTTCAAATTTTTATCCCAAAACATTTTATAGGTAATTATTAAGAATACGGGCATCACCTCAAATATCGATGAATTTATACTCAATCGACGCGTTTTCGTCCAAAACGAAAGAATCTGGCAGAGAAAATCGTCGCTCTGTCCCGTAAAGCGAGATATTAATTGTCAAAGTTGGCGACTCTTCAGGTTAGGATATCTGTCGTACCGACGAGCAAAGCCCGTCTCCTCGTGCTCTTCCACCCAAACATATACTTTCCCAGTAGAAACTTTCTTACTTTAATATTATTAATTTTTTATACTGGGAAAGTATATGCTTGGGTGGAAGAGCACGAGGAGACGGGCTTTGCCCGTCACCTAGTACTCTTCCACATAAAAAAAATAACAAAACTTTGGGGTGACCAAAAGTACTGCGTGGAAGTTACAATGTAGAACTTTGCTTTGCGTGGAACCTCGCTCTCAGCATGTGCAGGTGACCACAGAGGATGCTCGTGTCGCTACATATCGCCGGTATGACAGATATCCTAACCTGAAGAGTCGCCAACTTTGACAATTAATATCTCGCTTCACGGGACAGAGCGACGATTTTCTCTGCCAGATTCTTTCGTTTTGGACGAAAACGCGTCGATTGAGTAATTCATCGATATTTGAGATGATGCCCGTATTCTTAATAATTACCGAACCGTGTACAAGTTTTGGTGTACAACTGACAGTGTACAACTTTCTGTGTAGGGGAGAAGGGGGCACTATAGGAGACTTTTTTGTTTAAAGCTTGTAGCTTTTTCAATTTTTAAGAAATTGGTTCTCCAATACAATTATAAATTAATTTGATTGTTAATGTTTAATATAAACGTATGATGAAAGAAACACATTTGAAAGTAGTGCGTTGTTTTTGCCTTTTAAAAAAATGTTTTCTCTGTCCTAATCTGCCTCCCTGGAGGGGAAGTTTAGGACACCACTGGGCAGTTTAGGACTGATAATAAAAAATCGAGATAATTCTCGTCTTTTCACTTTATTTATTAAAAATAAGGTAATTATGCATTATAGGGGAGCCAGCCCCGATGACCTTGACCTTGACATATGTTATAGAGGTCACCCTCCTGAGTGACCTTCAGAAGGTTTTAGCCGGCGGTCATTGTTTATTAAAATGTTATTAACAAAAGAAGTTTCGAAAATGTAGTAGTTATTTTGAATATTCAAAGACGTAAACGACGAATATGTATATAAACGAAGGAAGGAAAGTCATTTAAAGCAGTGAATCGTTAATATATAGAATAGTTTCTTTTAATATAAGTACAAATTATTCTCTGCTTTAACCTAACCTAACCTATCCTTGGTTAGGTTATATTTTCCGAAAGTGGAGCCCCGGGCACATACGCTCGTTTTCAGCCCGCTTCGCGGGAGAGCTGGGGGCAGGAGCTTCGCTCCTCCCCCCGCCGGAGTCAGTGTAACAGATTTCACCGTACAGATTTTGATCACGTGGTACACGGTACGGATCCCGATGGGGGAGGGGCGAAGCCAGGTTAGGTTAGGTTAAGTTAAGTTAGGTTAGGTTAAAGCAGAGAATAATTTGTACTTATATTAAAAGAAACTATTCTATATATTAACGATTCACTGCTTTAAATGACTTTCCTTCCTTCGTTCATATACATATTTATCGTTTATGTCTTTGAATATTCAAAATAACTACTACATTTTCGAAACTTCTTTTGTTAATAACTTTTTAATTCGAACTCTGTACGGTGAAATTTGTTACACTGGCTCCGGCGGGGGGGAGGGGCGAAGCCCCTGCTCCCCGCCCTTCCGCGAAGCGGGCTGTGAACGAGCGTAGATAGCTGAAAATTTGTGCAAAATTATTAAACTTTTTTGGTTATTAATTTTTTAATAAACAATGACCGCCGGCTAAAACCTTCTGAAGGTCACTCAGGAGGGTGACCTCTATAACATATGTCAAGGTCAAGGTCATCGGGGCTGGCTCCTCTATGCATAATTACCAAAAATAATAAATCTGTTACTAGGCAACAGTCTTACAAATTTCTTTTAATATATTTTTTGTTTAACAATAAGTAATTTGTACTACGCGTACTACGTAAGGTAATTTGTACTACGTAATGAAATAAACATAAGTGTCTATCTATTGCCTTAAGGCCAAGAATCAGTCTTATTTTATTTTAAATAATAAAATATCTAACAACTCCCTTTAAAAAATTAAAGTGTGAAGTGTTAAGATTATTAATTTTGTAACAAATTAAAAAGTAAAAATTTAACAAAAATAACTTTCTTAGACTTTTAAAAATAACTTTCATAACAAAAGAAAATTGAGATCGTAATAAACTTAAAATTAATCAGCCAAGTTTAAAGCTAGAAAAATTAAATCTAAACGTCATCATCCCTGCAGTTCTCGAAGTGCTACCTGCATCGTTTGGTGATGGCAGTTTGGCTAAGATATCCGTAGCAGTCACTGGCCATTCATCCTTCTTTTCAGGAAAGAAAAATTTGTAAAATCCTGGTTTCTTCTTCAAAAAACTAACAGTGAAACCGTTTAAAAATTTTTCTTCTACTTTGCCAACAAAAATCAAGGACAAGTTCTTTTTTTCAGATGAACATTTCACTAAACAAAAATCTCCAGGATTTAAATTATCTGCGTTAAAATCTTCTGTATTTAACGAAACATCATCTTTATCTGTTAATTCCAATTCAGTGTCATTAAAGGAACAATAATTTTCTTCTTTCGTATCTTCTGGACTAGAATCTTTGTTTTTTGAAATTTTGGCTATTTTTGCTTTTGATTTTTGTTGTCTTTGCTAAAATCCTTTAATTTTTCTTAGTCCTGACTTTTCTAATCTTTTCTGTCGGTCTACATATGCTGCTTCTATTGCTATTTTTTCAGGCGAATCCGTCAAAATGCGTGATCTTCCCTTTCTTCTACCTTTGGACCCTTCCTTTCGCGGAGGTGCTTTAGGAAAAGGTTTTATCATTTCAGGTAAACAAATTGATTCAGATAATGCAGCATTTTCAATTAAAGTTAGTGGCTCTTTATTTTGGACAGCTGATGCACTAACTTCTGGTAGCGGTTGTTCTACTCGCATTTGAGTTGGATTACTGGTATTTGAGGACTGCTCACCTACAATGCTCGGGTCATTATAATCTGAAGATTCTTGATCGAATATAACAGTAGTTTCCGTAGTTTCGTGCCTCGAAATTTGTTTGAGGGCACGATTTGTTACCTCTGCACATTCAAAGTCGTCATTTGTGAAAGCATTTCTAGAGAAAGGGTAGATACCAGGTTTTTTGCTCCCATGATTTAGGACATTTTTTCAAAGCCCTAGCATATTCATATGCTACAGTTCTAGCTTGACGATATATTAAGCCATAGTTCATTTTACAACATTTCAGCATGTAATTTTCTAACATATTTTCTTCTAAATTAGTGAATATCTGGCAGACTGAATATTTGAAAAAAAAATCTTCACTTTTAGACTTTTTGTTGTTTTTAATATTTTTCAAGCGATAGCTTAGTGTGCTTTTTGTAATTCCGAAAGCATTGGCAGCTCCTCTGAGTGTCATCGTTTTGTCCAAGACATGTTGCATAGCTTTCTTCAAGTCTTCCTCGTTGACAGATGTAGCTCTCTTCTTTTTGTAATTTCGCACCATTTTTATACTTTAAATGTACCTAAAGAAAAACATATTTCGATATGCAAACTCAACAAATGACACAAAATTCCTTTTAGCAACAATTGCAAGGCACATTAGGACATGTCCTAATGTGCCCCGTAAATTTCGTCCAATACTGCCCCAACTCTAACTTGAAAAAAAAAACATAATATTTCTTATCAACTCTTTTATTATGCCGTTGTATTTCGCTTATTACAACGCAAAACATAATCTTAACCAGAATATACCAATAGGTTCCTTTTGAGCAATACTTTAATCTAAAAATACTTACATTTGCGAGCCAAGATAATTACATCAGCCAGCAAAACTTATTAATAGTTTGTAGGTTAGTTTGACAGTTAACAGCGCGGAAGCTGTCACGTGACGTTTACCTCTTGACCGATTGGTAACCGAAAAATGCGTTCAACATATGAAAAAGTGACAAATTGTTTTTTATTCGAAATGTCCAATACTGCCCCTGTCCTAAACTGCCTCCTTCTCCCCTACAACTTTTCGGTGTACAACTTTCTGTGTACAACTGAACGGTGTACGAGTTTCTGTGTACAACCGAAAGGTGTACGACTTTCTGTGTACAACTGATCGGTGTACAACTTTTCTGTGTACAACTGAACGGTGTACAATTTTACTGTGTCCAAATGCACGGCGTCCAATTGAATCGTGTACAAGTTTCGGTGTCCAAATCAACGGTGTCCATTTGCACGGTGTCCAATTGTACTGTGTCCAAGTGGAGGCGACTCCTAGTGCGGGCCCCTTCTGCCGATTGTAATCCAGTGATGCCAGACTTGACACGCTGCCACACGCGCACACAATGAAGAACTGTGTACGTGTGCCACTCGGCGCTCGGCGCAGCCAATGCCCGAGCATCGAGCGGCACACGTCGTACACGATTCTTCGATTGTGTGCGCGTGTGGCAGTGTCAAGTCTGGCACCATTGCTGTAACAGCACTGGCCTACGAGACGCCACACCCATTTGCCGGTGTGGAGGGGGCAGGATCTGACCGTACCAGACGAAATGCCTGGTCGTTCTCTCCGTGAACGCAGTATACTGAATGTAGGATCTGACCAAGAGTAATGATTATTGCTGAAGAAAAATTGTGAAAACAATTTCTTCTAATATAATTGCTTAAACAATTTATTGTAAAATTGATTTTCGGTCAAACATGATGGCGCCTTAGTTCTTGCAAGATTGATCGCGCGCCAGTCCTTTTCAGTGCCTACTGTAAACGATTCCTTGCGAAGCTATTATGCAGCAATCAGTTACCGAAGTCATTTGAGTCGGTTGTAAGATAATTAAACCTTACGGTTGTCTCAGGTACGAAATATACGTCGAAAATATTCGTTTACTACTTGTATTCGATTCTCTAACTTAACGCAATAATATACGTCCTTTGTCAGACGGTCGGCTCGAACTGTTATACCTCAATCCTCGTCTCTCGGACGAGCGCTTCTTCATATCTTCATTGTTTTATGCGCGCGCTTCGCGGTGCGCCCCTAGTACGTCGCTACTCTACATGATGGCGCTGATTTTCGATACCGCGGTCGGCAGAGGCTAGATATATTGGCTTATTTTCCTACATTCGGCCATCCGTTCCGATGTCTGTCCTCAGGCATCCTTGCGGTACTCGGGGTTGCATGCTGCTGCACTCCTGTACCTTATTCTTCGGCATTCATGCTCCAGTTATCCGTCCCCACATCATGGTCTAAGAAACTGGATCACTGCACCTAAAATTTGTCGTGGACACGAAACAGTCCGTAATTCCTGTACCCAATGTTCACCGTTTGCGAACATGAGACAGTCCGTGATAATTGAGCCCGATGTCCGCCGTTTGCGAACACGAGACAGTTCGTCATAACTGAACCCAGTGTTCGCCTTTTGCGAACATGAGACAGTTCGTAATAACTGAATCCAATGTCCACCGTTTGCGAACATGAGACAGTCCGTAATAACTGGGGGTCTATTACGTATCTCTTCACGGAATGAAAATGCGAAAAGTGAGCAAATTCACTAGGTGTTGACCAATCAAATTATAAATATTCTAGTAAATTTGCTCATTTTTCACATTTTCACTCCGTGAAGAGATACGTAATAGACCCCCTGAACTCGATGTTCGCCGTTTGCAAACATGGGACAGTCCGTAATAACTGAACTCGATGTTCGCCGTTTGCAAACATGAGACAGTCCGTAATAACTGAACCCAATGTTCGCCGTTCGCAAACATGAGACAGTCCGTAATAACTGAACCCAATGTTCGCCGTTCGCAAACATGAGACAGTCCGTAATAACTGAACCCAATGTTCGCCGTTCGTGAACATGAGACAGTCCGTAATAACTGAACTCAATGTTCGCCGTTCGCGTACATGAGACAGTCCGTAATAATTGAACCCGATGTTCGCCGTTTGCGAACATGAGACAGTCCGTAATAACTAGACAGTTCGTTATAACTGAATAGTGTGGAATCGATTGCTTGGCAACTATTCGCCGTACACCACAATCCAGGGTTTCATCTGATCAGCAACTGCTACTGTCCTGCCGCGTCTGAACCCTTCTCTTAGATCTTCAACCTCGTACGTCGTTTATAAGAACCTTTCGCACTCGAAAAGGCCCCTTGAACTTAGGATTCAATTTTCTGCTCGAGCCGGTTGCCGGCTCGCTTGTGATCTGTACCAGAATCAGATCACCTTCGTCGTACTGTTTTGCATCTCGTCGCGTTTTATCATACCGTTCTTTTTGTGCTAATTACTCCTTATTGACATGAGCCGTGATGTCCTGTCGCAGCTCAGTTACGCTCAACCAGGACTCCGTATCCTGAACCACAGACAGCAGTCATGCCTCCGCGGCTCCTCGCGTATTACACCCAATGAGTTCCTTCATGGGTGTCGTGCCAATAGCCTTATTGCACGTCGTGTTCAGCGCACTCTGAATTTGTTTGACTGTCAAATCCCAATCACGGGAATCTCGTTCTGCGTTCGTTGTAGCCAACGCCTGTACAATTGTCTTATTGTAGCATTCACACTGCCCGTTTGCTCGAGGCATGGCTACTGCGTTCAACACATGCTTAATTCCGTAAGTATCACAACAAGTTCGGAACGCCTGAGATGTAAAGGCCGTTCCCCTGTCGCTGATAATCCGAGTTGGAACTCCAAACAAATAAATCAAATTCATTAACGTCCGTATAACGTAACATGCTTTTTGACTTTTCACGGGTTCGGCAATTACGAATTTCGTAAATGCGTCTACAATTACTAGAAGAAATTTATTCTGTCGTTTACTCGTCTCAAAAGGGCTGATATGATCCATGTGTATCGTATGAAATGATATCGGCACCTTCTCAACTACGTTCAATTTACACTGTTTTTTCCCAGCCGTGTTCTTGTAATATGCGCAATTTAAACAAGCGTTTATATACTTTGATACAAAACATCTCATACCTGCGAACCAATAGTTGCGCTTGATGCGTTCCAGCGTTTTCTCCAAACTCAAATGACCTGCATCGTCGTGACATAGCCTGCAGATCTTGAACCGCGCATCTTGCGGCACTACCCACCTACTCGTCTGATGGTCCAGACGTCGATATACCTTACCGTCCTTGATCAAATATTCGTCAAAATAATGTTTCGTTTCATGTGTCGATTGATTGCGTAAAAGTATCGTGCGAATTCGCGAAAGCTGCTCGTCTTGTAATTGAGCCAATCCAGAATCCAATCATCTTCCGTAATGTCCACTCCCGCCACTTCTAGTTCTACCGACACAGGATTGCGACTAAGCGCATCTGCATGCGCCATTTTGGATCCGGCGCGATACTCGATATCAAACGTATAGTCCTGTATCTCCAACCACCACCGGGCAACGCGCGAGAGCAGATCTCGTTTAGTGAAGGTCGTACGTAAAGCGTTGCAATCGGTTACAACCTTGAACTTTAGTCCGAGTTAAGCCCGTATCAGACTACGTATTGGAGATTGGAGATTGCGAATTGGAGATTGGAATTTGACGAATCAAAACAAAGCAGACCCAGATTGCTTTGTTCTGATTGGTCAAATTTCAATCTCCAATCTCCAATACGTAGTCTGATACGGGCTTAAGTATACTCTAAAGTGACGCAGCGCCAAGACAACCGCCATTGTCTCCAACTCATAGGAGTGATAGCAGCGTTGGTCTGCGGTCGTTTGCTTAACTACTGTAATACGCTATAGCAATCATGTGACCATCAATTTGCTGCAACAGTACAGCTCCCACACCAACTGCGCTCGCATCCGTATGAACTTCGGTAACTCGATTTGGATCAAATATCGCCAGTACCGGTCGTGTCGTAAGAATAATCTTAATCATGCTAAATGCTTCCTGCTGCGCCTTATTCCATACCCAAGGCTCGTTTTTCTTAGTCAGTCTTGTCAATGGCTCGGCTATCGTTGCGAAGTCCTTGACGAATCTTCGGAAGTAACCAGCCAGCCCTAGGAATTGGCGTACTTGCTTCACAGATCATGGAGCCTCCATATGCAATACCGCATTGATCTTATTCTTTCCAGGTCTGACTCCCTGCTCACTAATCTCTCTACCTAAATAATCTATTGTCTCAACAAAAAATGAACATTTTTGCAGTTTAAGAGTTAAATGATATTCTCGAAATACTTCGAGCACCTGTCGTAGTCGGATCATTCCTTCCTCTATCGTCTTGAACGGAATAATTACATCGTCTACATATGGGAAAGCCACAGAATTCCTTAATTTTCCCAACACTTTGTTCATAAGTTGTTAAAACAGGGCCGGCCCGTTAGTCAACCCGAACGGCATGCGTAAAAATTCGTAGTGACCCTCTGGAGTCACCAATGCCGTTTTCTCAATGGAACCTACTGCTACTGGTATTTGATAATAGCCAGATGCTAAATCGAATCCTATAAAATACTTGTTACCGCCTAGGTTATCTATCTATTCTTCAATTAACGGCATTTTGTTCTTAATTGTGATTGCATTTAGCTTCCGGAAATCTACGCACATACGATACTCGCCATTCTTTTTCTTTACGAGCAAGATGGGACTAGCGTATGGCGAACTCGACTCTCGAATTATATCGTTTTCTAACAATTCCTGAATAATATCCCGCAGTATCTGTTTCTCCGACGCGGCTAAACGATACGGACGATAAACTATCGGCACGTCAGACGTGCACTGTATACTCAACGCGATAACGTTGGTTTTGCCTAAATCCTTCATGGAAAATGAAATACAATCACGGTATTCCTCAAGCAACTTCGCACACTTTTGCTTTGCGTCCTCATCAACGTTGCCTATGTGCATTGCTTTTATCGTTAGTACGTCAACGCAATTAACCTCGAATGTACGTTCTATTTTCTCGTCGACCGTAGCTACTTGCTTCAACAGCAATTCGTTTTTCCTTTTAATAACCACAATGTGTTCCTGTTCTAGAAAATCTCGTCCGACAACCACGTCATAAATAAGAAGATCGTCCGGCACCACAACAGCTTTAACGCACGCAACTGCTTCCATAATTTTAATTTCGCACGACGTAGTCTTGTTACTGGCCACCGTTTGCCCGGCAAATCCTTTCAGTACTAACTCTGCCGTTGTATGCACATTTTTATCGTATTTATCAACAACTGACGCTCGCAGTAAGGTACAAACGCTTCCTGTGTCTATTAGCCCTTTTACCTTATGTCCGTTAACATGCACCGTGAGTACGTACATGCTCGTTGTACGATTCGATTTCTCGACAGTGTTCACGTCTTTATTAAATGGGCACCTATCACTACAATGTTCTAACTGCTTGCATTTATCGCACTCTACGCGCGGCTTCCGACATTTCTTAGCAATATGGCCTGCCTTGCCGCAATTAAAACACTCTATTTGTGCGTATTTAGCTTTTGCGTCACTAACCTCACTAGCCGACGCCGTGTTTTCCTCCTTTGCGGTCTACGATTTTTCCCGACGCGAGGAACTCCAAACCCGCTCACCTCGGTCGTGTTTTTGATCCGTCGTAACTTTACTTTTCGCGCCTTTTGACACCACGTTATCCAACGCCGTCATGAATGCATACAAAGCGTTCGCATCTGCGTGCTGTACAGCGCGCACCGTTCTCGCAACACTTGGATCCGTAATCCCGCCTATTACCGCGTCAATAAGATATTTATCGGGTATTTGAACATCTAACTTACGTAACTTGTTCAATTTCTGGAAGCAATAATCCCCCAGCACTTGACCTGGCACGCTTCCATACAGTGCCGCCTCTCTTAGTAACTTAGCAAAAGGAATAGACTTACGAAAATGCTGTTGTAACATCTCTTTTGTTTCCGTCCACGAAATGGCCACGTTTTGACGAGTATCATACCATTACCGTGCGTGACCCTTCAAGCGACTAGGAATCAGACGCATAATCGTACGTTTATCCCAGCCGTACTGTTCAGCCAATTCGTCCACATGCTCGATCCACCTCTCAATTACCAGATCATCCTTCGATAGGTCAAACAACGGTATCATTTGTTCGTCACCTTTCTGCACACATGAACTACTCATGTATGATCGTCGATCCAAACTTTCCACCATGCGTTCCAATCGCTCGAAACGCTCGTCTTTTCGCTCCCTCTCATCGTTCGCTGTCGACGACGAAGAACGTCGTCGCCTCTTCTCCGTCGCCTCGCCATGGTGCGATCTATTACGCGAGCGATGGCGACCCATGCTCGCACGTACACGTCGTAGGTTAGACGACCAACAAGGCACGTATAGCAAATCCCACTTCTGATATGTAAGATAATTAAACCTTACGGTTGTCTCAAATACGAAATATACGTCGAAAATATTCGTTTACTACTTGTATTCGATTCTTTAACTTAACACAATAATATACGTCCTTTGTCAGACGGTCGGCTCGAACTGTTAGGCCGGATCTACAATAGGTGTAGTAAGCTTTAAGCCGTAAGAAATTAACCAATCTCAGTGGAATATGAGGAGAAAGATCGACTGTGATTGGTCAATTCTTACGGCTTGAGGCTTACTACACCTGTTGCAGATCCGGACTTACACCTCAATCGTCGTCTCTCGGACGAGCGCTTCTTTGAATCTTCATTGTTTTATGCGCGCGCTTCGCGGCGCGCACTTAGTACGTCGCTACTCTACATGATGGCGCTGATTTTCGATACCGCGGTCGGCAGCGGCTAGATATATTGGCTTATTTTCCTACACGGTTCCCTTCAGAATTGCGATGCATTGGTTGTTGCAACATCGATCTTGCGCCAGTCTTTTCGAGGGCTAAAGTGGACGATTCCTTGTAGACTATCGGGCATCAGTCAGTTACCGGACTAATCCCAGCCACTCCCAAGGAACACACTGAAGTCAAGAAAAAGTCAAAATGACTTTATTTTGATTCGAAATAGTCATGATTTTCCATGTGACGAAAATTTGATTTATCATGATATCATCACATACGCTGCTCAGTGACGAAAAAATGATCGATTTTACGCTGGCCCTGCAAATTTATAGTAATGTGAAAATGATTTTAAAATGATAAAAAATTCTCAAAATTATATATTATTATATTCATAAATGACCTTATAGGTCACTTTAATGCATTAAAATGGATCACTTTTATAATTTAATAGTCTTTCCATTAGCATCTTATAAACGCGTATTTTTCAGCTTGTAAAAGTTCTATTATGTGTATTACATGTATGTGATAATTAATTTCGCAGTGGAATCGTTTTTCGAGTAATGTAGTTACAAAAACTTTATATAGAAAGCGCAATACAGAAGAGGTGCCGTTGACTCATTTGAATTTACCGGGTATTCATATACATTCGCTACAGCAGCCAATCATCTCTTGCTGTTTTGCTACTTCCGGAAGAGTAGCCATCGTATCATTTCTTGCCGCGCATTTGTAATGGCCCTTGTGTGCAATGTGCAATGTGCAACGGCAACGGTATTATTTCCCGCTATTCAACGAATGTTTGTGAAATTGCGAACCTTGCATTATAAGTCTTGTGAAAGCAGTGCTATTAATTGCAGTAATATATAATAATAGTAAAAGAATCTTCCACTGTAATTGAAATAATATTCTTTCGTTAAGATGGACGATACTGCAAAACCAGTAAGTATATTATATAGCCGTGCATTACGATATTTTACTTATGTTGTGTTTAACTTTTGTTTATATTCTGTATTTAACTTTGAAGAAAGCTCAAGTTAACATTAAGGAAAAAATTTATCCATACATTTCATGACTTACAGACAGCAAACAGGTTATGTTAGGTGAGAGTAGCAATCTTCTTATATATTGTAAAACATAGAAAACTCGTATAGGACCGCGGAGCACAGACAATTGCATAATGTAAATAATCATCAATCATAGAATCCTTCATTTGCTATCTTCAGGATTGTCATCCTGAAGATAGAAATGAAGGATTCTAATTAGTTGATTCTCTTATGCATTATGCAAAAGTCTGTGCTCCGGTTCTTAGACCGCTTTGGTTCCTATATTACTACAATAGGATGTCTTTTTGATGTTTTCTTGACGTCAACAAATCGTCAAATTTTGAAACCAAAAATCATCATATTGACTTTTTCTATCGTGACATAATTATGACGTCAAAATGATGTCATTTTGACTGCGTTGTATTCCTTGGACTCCTGTCCAGAACTGTATTGCATTGGTTCTTGCAAATTTGAGTCCAGGTCAATCCTTTTCAGGGCTTCTGTGGACGATCTTTCGCTGGAGCTACTGTGTATCAGCACTTTTCAGAGCTACGCACATTCTTTCACAGGAGCGAACCCAGTCACTCCTGTCTAACAATACGGTGCATTGATTTGGCGTACCATTTGGTATTGAGAAAATGCCTTCCATTTTTTGCCTCAGCTGTCAAGAGCAAAAACGATCGAACTGATAAGTTTTATTCTAGTGATCTCATCTCTCTAATTAGTATCAACAACCTGAGACAAAAATACAAACGCAAAAAAGCGCAAACTGGATGAAATCAACGATATTCCAGCAGCGAGTAAAATCTGCAAATCTTGCTATGATTTAGCTCGCGGCAATCCTGTCGTTGCAGTAAATCAAAACACCCCTGACTTTACGATTTACAGAAGAGGTTTGAACTCTCATACACAGTGTACATTTGGTTGCAATACTATATAGGAAACTTAATTTCAGTTCCGAATGATACACGTCATCTTCTTCTCATGAACTATAAGTTCTTTATTTGTCTCAATGCTCGTATGTATTCTGAACATCTGGCTGTCCATAACTATTGGCCTCTTGTGACACAAATCACATGCGAAGTGGCAGCTGAAGATAAAAAAAATTATCAGTGATCTCATGTTTGATTATTATCATAATTCTAAAATGAATAAACAACATGCTCTTCATATAGACAACATTCATTCCATGGACAACGATACTTTCCAATCATGGTTTGCTTTTGATAAAAGCCAGTTTCAGAAAATCTGTGATTTTAGTAAGAAATGTAAACTTGAGCACGGTGCTGTTTTTCTTTGTAAACTGCGCACTTCTCTCTCAAATAAACAGTTAGCTTTTCTATTTGGATGCTGTAGCAAACGATCAGTAATCACATAAATAAAGCGAGAAGGGATTTACTGGAGAATTTAGTTCCAGGATTTATTAATAAAAATGATCGAACACTTATAGTGAACCATACTACGCCTGCAGCGAGGATATTGTTTGATATTCCCGATGACAACGGCTCATGTGTCTTCGATGCAACGTATCGACTAACGCAAAAGTCGAAGAATTTCGCGGGCCAGAAACAACTATGGAGCGAACAAAAAAAATGCCGCTCATAAAACCAATGGTAGGGTGTGCTCCTGATGGCTATGTCCTCTTTGTGTTAGGGCCCTTCGACGCTACCCACAACGATGCGATAATACTGAAAGATTGTTTCAATAGATATGAGGAGATATTGGCGATTCTCCGAGAAAATGATGTTATTTTCGTCGATAATGGGTTTCGAGATATCATGGAGGATCTTAAACAAAGGAAGCTGCTTGCTTACATTCCCGGCACCGGGGAACGTGGCACCTTAGAAGCAAATAAATCGAGATTCGTGACAAAGATCCGTTAGATTATCGAACAAATTTTCGGTCGACTGAAGAAAAAATTCAAAATATTCGCTTTGCCAGCTCATAACGCCACTTTACATCACGATTTTGAATCTCTTATGATTGCTTTTGCACTTCTTAACCTGTTCCATACGCCAATACTGATTGTGAGTGATGGAGCAAATAAAGAAATTGCATATGTAATGAAATCAAGATTGAATACTCCAAACCGTTTGAAAGGCATCGTTGAGGAATACAATCTTTCTAAACTGAGAGCTCCTTATATTGATCTTAAATATACACTTCTTGATAATGAAGAAAATAATACTCTGCTTCAATTTCCACACCTTACGATGGACGACTTATATTATATCAGTCTTGGGCCTTATCAGATAAATAATGCAATTTCTTATTATGCAGAGCATCAAAAGAAAAAAATCTTTCTAGTACAAAAGTTCGAACCGAGTTCGGGACATCGGACTGGTAATTTAAACTACGCCAATGGTATTACCATCACAGATCTGCTGCTTGTAAAAGCTTACATGAAATCTCGGTATCGCAGCGGGAAAAATCATCACATCTTTGTATTAACAGACAACGATAAATCTGGTAGAAACGCGATTGTCGAATATTTTGTACTTGCGAGAGCGGTTCACGTACTGTCGGATGTTGCAGCCATAAAATGACAATTATATGGTATATCGGCTATGGACAGTACAATGGGATCGATATACCCAACCTTGATATGTGCAATGTGTCAATAACCATTCCTAAAAAGCAAAATTAAAGGAGTATATCAAAACGTATACATGATTCATGCAACGAGAGGCACGGGGACTCACGCTAATCAAGCACCATCTGAAATGGGTCAGAACAGTTGATAAGGACGTTGATGCACAATGCGAATTTTGACCCCTCATATCTTGAAGATAAAGAGTAGGCTCAATCTGAAACTTTCAGGGGATCAATGTCTTATATACAGGGTGTTTCCTAAGTAAGTAGACAAACTTAAGGAGGATATTCCTTGGCTTATTTTAAGAAGAAAAGGTCATATAAACATATGTCCTAAACTGCTTTGTTTTCCAAAAAAAGTACATCACTGTTTTCGTTCACTTTTTGGATAGCGTGCTTTTGCAGTACGAGTCAACAGCGGTGGGGATGGAGTGGGGATGGTCTCGCGGCGCCGCAAGTGAACACTCGTTTCAGACTGCGCCGCGCGGCCGCCGCGAGACCATCCCCACTCCATCCCCACCGCTGTTGACTCGTACTGCAAAAGCACGCTATCCGGCATCACTGCTATCACGTTATTTTTGACGCAAACTTTATTAGTTCCTATTAAGTTTAGTAATTTTATTAATTATGGTAAATTACACAAACGCCGAAATGGCAGATATGCATTTCGTATACGGTCTTGCTAATGGAAACGCTCGTCAAGCAAGACGTATTTACAATGACAGATACCCGAATCGTCAGGTACCTCATATTTCGACTTTCATCAGAATCCATCAACGTCTTATGGAAACAAGATCCTTTTGGTTACTATTGTTTTTCATTTGTTTCATTTGCAATAACACAAACTGTTCTATAATAAACGAAAAGTGAACGAAAACAGTGATGTACTTTTTTTGGAAAACAAAGCAGTTTAGGACATATGTTTATATGACCTTTTCTTCTTAAAATAAGCCAAGGAATATCCTCCTTAAGTTTGTCTACTTACTTAGGAAACACCCTGTATAACTATCGTTTAACACCAAATTCAAGTCGGATTTCAAGGGTGGCGAAACAGGCGATTTTTGGCATCACTCTTTACTATTAATTTTATTTTGCAAATAAACATCTGTTAGAATGGACATAGTTCGTTTACACACAGTTCTTTTGCGCACAGTTGGATTGCGCACAGTTCTTTTGCGCACAGATCTTTTGCTCACCGTTCATTTGGCACCGCGAAGTTGGACAACACAAAATTGCACACTGCTAAGTTACCATAACCACCATAATCACCATAATCTAACCTAATCTAGTCTAAACTAACCTGCAACTTCGCTTCCAACTTTTACATGTCCAAAGGAACACAAATGAACTGTGCGCAAAAGAACTGTGTGTAAACGAACTATGTCCACTCTAACAGATATTTATTTGCAAAATAAAATTAATAGTAAATGTTCGAAAATTTTCGAAATATCCCTATTGTGCGCCACGCGGCCCGAGCGTCGAGCACACGCCGGCGGCTGCTCCCTATCAGGTGCTATAACTTTGTTAATTTTGTGAATCGAGGTAAATCTTTTTGCAGACATGTTATCCATACCAAATACTTACGAAATATGCACAAAAATGATTTTTCTGACCCGTTAAACTAGAATATTCTTTTAAATTGTTGACTTAGGTAACATCCCAGATAGCCAAGTCTGTTAGAACAGATTTTCGTCAAATACCCGCTACAAATTTTGAAGGCAGAAAGACTGCAGACTGCATACAGGAACTGATATAACAAATGATGTTGTCAGTATGTCAGCAGAAATACAACAATATCTGCTTACATAACTAGACAGCAGATAGTCGGCAGAAACCGAGCAGAGCCTGCTAATATAACTCAGCAGATTGACGGCAGAAACCGAGCAGGATCTGCGCGGCGCTGTTGTCCAGTTATGTTTTATACAGATTCTGTCGACAATCTGTTGTCAGGTTCTGTTCTACAGTCTCTGCCGGCAAAACAAAAGCTTAATGCGGACACAGATGACTATGGTTCTGGTGTGGGTTTCTGATCGAATCTGTTATCAGCCTGCAGGCAGGCTGCGAACATTTTGCTTACTGGGATGTTATACATAGTTTACATTGCTCACGTATAAATACAGACTTTTATAATTTATGAATAAATGCCTAACCCTGATAAAATGGCATAACCGCCTTTGGAGTACAGGAAACCTGGATAATTGAATAATTGAATAATAATTGGAATTGAGTAGTGATTGAAAAATTTTCATCACATATAATAATATAATACTAATATTCTGCTACACAAAGTGTCCGAAATATCACGGGGCAGACATAAGTCAATCTCTCATTTTTTCAATTCTTGTATTTTAACGCAATGCGCATGCATGTGAAAGCTTATAATCAAAATCTAATCGAACCATTTTCCAATCATGTGCAATTATTATGCAATTATGTGTACTTGTCATACATGTAATAGTAATTTATATTGCTAACAAAGTTTAAGCGCTGTCAACAAGAAAGTAAATGGAAGTAATGTAAACGTATATCTAATTCTCTAATTTCCCTGTTAATGGATTAATGTTAATGGATAATAAAGATGATATTCACGTACTTGTTCACATTTATATCGTTCTACAAAAGAATCTCTTAAATTGTCACTTTAATATACACTTTAAATTCATCAAGTGCAAGACAGAATAAATCCGAATAAAAGTTTATAGTCTTATGTACTTTACCAGTAATAATTTCAAACTTGACATATATGTGTATAAAGTCGATAAAATGCTCCGCTCAGAGCATATGTTCCTTCAACGAGTGCTCACTGCAGAATAAAAAGACGAAAAGAAAAGGGTGCAAAAACGAGCACCTGCGCTTGCGCGAATTTCGATCTCTGGTATCATTTTACGATTATTTTACAGTGGGGAAATAAACACTCCTTGAATTTTTCTTCCCACCGTGTAAGAATTACTTAATCATTGAACACTTTTTTTCAAGCGAAGACATTACATAGTCATCAAACAGGTGTTACAATCACACGGTGGTATCGTGCACCACCTCGCGCTACATTTATGCTAAATTAAAAAATTTATTTGGAAATTTATGCGGTGAGAGGAAAATTTTAAAATACTCTAGTGATGGAAAAAGGGGATAGACAAACTGGTGTAGATTATTTCGCAGTCAAGTGCGAAGTTTCAACGAAAGATGATCTGTATTAGAAAGAGATACTTCAACTGGAATAGGATACTACTCCTCCCTTTCGGCTTGTGGCCTGACAAGGAAACAAAATTCACTCGTTTTCAAGCAAGATTCTTTTGTTGTTTACTGATGAGCAGCATCGCATTTCAGGTACGTCAACCAGATAATATACCTATGTCACGTTTAGTCATAGAATGACTAAGGATGACTAATGTAACGGCGTTAAAATGATGGATTAATATACTATGTTTAATGTACTATTAATATAATATAATATGACGAACGCATGAAATATCATGTCGTTATAAAGACACGACTCCGCGACTTTTTTCATCTTCATATCAGTGACACTTTAATTACTTCATATCAGTGACATTATAATTACGTTTTAATAAGATAGACGATTATGAATATTAAACCCTAAACTTACGCACAAACTTATCGTTTATAGAAATGAGATTCTTCATTAATGAAACATATTCTCCTTATTAGTAAGATCTACATAAACTATGTATATAATATATACATAGTATATATGTATGTATATACTATTAATTATGTATACTTCAATTTGCTAGAATATATATAAATACTAAAATAGGCTTTCAGAAAGACAAAACAAGATTCATATACATTATCTATGATATAACAAAAACTAAACAATGATTCATATATTACAAATTATTATACAGTTCAACAAAAAAAACACCGGAGCGAGACTAGTCGTTTCTTATAGTTTTTTGAACGCTGAATACGAATCCAAATTGCTTCATCACGTCACAATTTTGAGAAAGAAAAAGGACCGATAAGCCACGATTTCGGCCTCCTCTGGATTTTATTGTAAATTATCAGAAACAATTTCTTAATACATAAAACACTAAATTAAGCTGTTTTCAGTCTAAACGGACATGTTCAACGTGGTCGTTATCTTGTTTAAACATAGAAATTCGTATTTGTGGGTATTTTGTGCAGTACTACACAACTCGTCTGAAAATCGTGGATATTATATTGGAAAATCATGCACATCATAATATAATTATTTTTGTACGTAAAATTGCTGCTGACAGTGAAATAGGTCAGATAGCACACACATACCTGGCTGCAAAACCGTGAAAAATGAACTCGTCTTTCATCGTACTGAATCTATGAGGTAAAAAAGTGACTTTGTGTAAGAAATACCCAGTGAACAGGAAATGTGCAAGATGCCGGCAAGATGCTTGCAAAAAGATAGGGAGATGACGATCAAAAATTGTGGAAAATGTCCCATGCCGTGATGCAGATCGTGACAGTGTTTCCTTCCTCTGATTGGTCGGCTGTCATGTGACATGCGCCATGTTAATACCGCGTTATTCAAATGTGGTATTTATATGAAGGTGAAATGAGAACGTTATGTCAATTGCCCATTATAGAAAAAGGTCAAGTTAAATTAATTGCAGAATCATTATTAATGTAAACGCAAGAGAACAAATAAAATACATGTAATAAGAGAGATTAAAATAAAGAAAGCAATATATACAGGGTGTCTCAGAAAGAATGGGACAATGCTCGTGTGCAGATAAAGCGGACTGAACTGAGTCGAAAACTCCTGTACCATTTTGCAATTTTCGCAATAGTTAACGAGTTATTAATTATTAAAAATCGCTGTATTAGTCCGATCTACCGCCGAATGCAAGCGCGCGGCGAGATGCGACCGCCTAGCGGTCGAGTGCCTAGCGATCGCAGTGGCAATGGCTAGGCAGGCCACTTGTAATAAACAACACCCCGCGCGCCTAGCAACTTCGATCGCTGTAGGCGGTCGCATCTTGCCGCGCACTTGCATTCGGCGGTAGGCCGGAATAATACAGTAATTTTTAATAATTAATAACTCGTTAATTATTGCGAAAATTGTAAAATGGTACAAAACTTTTCGACTCAGTTCAGTCCGTTCTATCTGCACACGAGCATTGTCCCATTCTTTCTGAGACACCCTTTATATACAGGGTGTCCCGGGTTATAACCGACAAACTGCGGGAGTATATTCTACTAGTGGAAATAAGAAAAAATTCTTATATCGAGTTTGCTTAGAAATGCTTTATTACAAAGTTATAAACCAATATTGAAAAGAAATATGAGATAAGTAACAACGGAACATAGTGTAGAATTTGGAAGGTCGAAGATGTTTATGTTATGTGTATTCACATGTATTCATGTTCACTATGTTGAAACGATTCAGTATGATTGTTACTTTCACAACAGTAGCTGTTAGATTTCAATCGTCGTGTGAACTAGCAATTACTATCAGAATGCCAAAAGTGTTTTCAAATGAGGAATACACTGATATTCATTTCGTGTACGGATTCTGTGACGGAAATGCACGAGCTGCCGTACGAGAGTATCAACGTAGATTTCCTAACAGGAGAGTACCAGATAGTTCTGTGTTTAGTAATACCCATTTGCAATTACGTAATTTGGGTTCATTTCGACCTATGAATGAATATGATGATGTTCGTTCAGCTCTAAGACACCGACGACGCTCGGAAAGAATCTTAAATCTTCGCCAAAACAGCTGGATACAGTTAGACGGTTGTCCATCGCACTATGCTAGACAAGTTAGAAACTGATTAGATGAACATTATGCTCATAGGTGGATTGGTCGAGGAGGACCGGTTTTCTGGCCTCCAAGATCGCCCGATTTAACGCCTCTTGACTTTTATTTATGGGGAACTGTAAAAAATAAAGTTTACAGTACAGAAGTAATCTCGCTTGAAGATTTAAAGCAACGAATTACTAATTCAGTTACTGAGATGCAACAAAATTTTCAGGAATGTCGTACTGTAACAAATTCTGTACTACGTCGATGTCTAGCTTGTATCGATGTGCAAGGACAACATTTTGAAATGCGTCACTAAATCATTGCGTACATAATTTTTATTTTTGTGAAAAACTCCGTTGTTACTTATCTCATATTTCTTTTCAATATTGGTTTATAACTTTGTAATAAAGCATTTCTAAGCAAACTCGATATAAGAATTTTTTCTTATTTCCACTAGTAGAATATGCTCCCGCAGTTTGTCGGTTAAAATCCGGGACACCCTGTAATAGTTATTTATCCGAGTATATATACTTACAGTCACTGTAAGTATATATAATCGGATAAATAACTATATATATATATATATTGCTTTCTTTATTTTAATCTCTCTTATTACATGTATTTTATTTGTTCTCTTGCGTTTACATTAATAATGATTCTGCAATTAATTTAACTTGACCTTTTTCTATAATGGGCAATTGACATAACGTTCTCATTTCACCTTCATATAAATACCACATTTGAATAACGCGGTATTAACATGGCGCATGTCACATGACAGCCGACCAATCAGAGGAAGGAAACACCGTCACGATCTGCATCACGGCATGGGACATTTTCCACAATTTTTGATCGTCATCTCCCTATCTTTTTGCAGGCATCTTGTCGGCATCTTGCACATTTCCTGTTCACTGGGTATGTTATGCGAAAGAATATTTAGTTGGTAAGGAACGATCCCGAATCGTGAGAGGCAAGGGGACTCACGTGAATCAAGCACCCCATACGTTTCACTATCAGCATCAAGTTTACGTACAAAAATAATTATATTATGATGTTCATGATTTTCCAATATAATATCCACGATTTTCAGACGAGTTGTGTAGTACTGCACAAAATATTCACAAATACGAATTTCTATGTTTAAACAAGATAACGACCACGTTGAACATGTCCGTTTAGGCTGAAAACAGCTTAATTTAGTGTTTTATGTATTAAGAAATTGTTTCTGATAATTTACAATAAAATCCAGAGGGGGCCGAAATCGTGGCTTATCGGTCCTCCTCCTTTGCAATTAAAGTGACAAAAAAGGGCTATTTTGACAAACTTCATCATATTATAGCTACAAAATGTGACGTACTGGAAAAATTTAATTGCAATTAAAATAAAATATGTTATTAGGATTTTCAACCCTCGTATTTCGTATCGGAAATTCGAAAGGATGAAGCGCAAGAATTGACACTCTTTCACTAACAATATGAGTTTATTATTAACAATCAACTTCACAACATTTAACAACTTTAATAGCGTAGATATTACGGAAAGCGCGGGTTCGCGATCAGAATAGAGCCAAGAGACTAAGTAAGACAAAAGCGGCCTATCGCTATCGCGCGCGATATATATATCCTCGGTTTTCTATTATTCTCGGCCTCGCTGGCCAATAGTTTCAAATTATACGGGGTGACCTCCGGTTACATCAATCGATTGGTGGAATCCGTGATCCTGACTTCGACCGGCGATCTCCAAGCATGCGCGAAGTGCGAGGCTATCAGTGCGATTGGCCGTCGCCCAATTACGTCATGCGCTCGCGCATGTCTCAGTGATCTCGCCTGCCGAAATCGGTTACTTTTGTCAGACAAATAACTTGGCAAATAGGCAGTTTTTCTGCCTCAGGTACTGCTTCCCAGACAAATATCAGATGATTGCATAAGTTCGTGCCCGATTTTCAGATAGATGGGGTTAACTTACTGCGTGGCGGAGCTCCGGTGTTTTTGTGTGGTTATATTGCATGCACTGAATAGGTGACAGTGTCTTGTGTCACTTTAGCGTCAGGCATCGTTCAGATAAGTCAATTTGTGCGTAAGAGAAATTTTTAAAAATGGAGAACGAAAAGGTGCATTTGCGGCATGTAATGCTATACGAATTTCGGAAAGGCGTGAGTGTTGGGACTGCACAAACAAACATTCAGAGCGTTTATTTGGACCGTGCTCCTGCTCTCCGGACAGTTAAAAAGTGGTTTGGCAGATTCCGAAATGGTGATTTCAACTTGGAAGATCAACTCCGCTCTGGATGGCCTTCTGGCATTGATGACGACATTGTGTGTGCCTTAGTGGAAGAAAACTCAAGGATTACAACTGAAGAGATTGCTGAGAGGCTGAAAATTGATAATTCGACCGCGTTTCGCCATTTAAAAAAGTTTGGATACGTTTCCAAGCTCGATACATGGGTGCCGCATCTCTTGACTGAAAGGAATAAGCTGAACCGCATGAATGTGGCCATTTCTCTCCTCGCACGTAACAAAAAAGAGCCTTTTTTGAATCGAATGATAACAGGCGATGAGAAGTGGATTCTGTACAACAACGTACAGAGAAAGAGGACCTGAAAAAAAGCAAGTGAAGGTGCAGAACCCGTCGCAAAAGCTGGCCTGCATCCAATGAAGGTGTTGCTGTGTGTTTGGTGGGATTGCAGGGGAATTATTCACTTCAAGCTACTCCGACGCGGCGAAACAATCACGGCGAACAAGTACTGTGAGCAACTCACTAGACTCGATGCGGCTATTCGAGAAAAACGTCCGGTTTTGGTCAATCGGAAAGGCATCATCTTCCACCACGACAATGCTAGACCGCACGTCGCCCAACAGACGCTGCGAAAACTGCAGGAGTTGCAATGGGAAATTCTCCAGCACCCACCATATTCTCCAGACATTGCGCCTTCAGATTTTCATCTGTTCCGGTCTTTGCAGAATAGTTTGAATGGCGAAAATCTTAAGTCCGAGGAAGCTGTCGAAAACCACCTCACGAACTTTTTTCAAGGAAAACCAAGCTCTTTCTTCAAAAATGGAATCAACAAGCTTGTAGATCGTTGGAAAACAATTGTAGAGAAGGGTGGAGACTATATAATTGATTAATAAAACTGTATTCTTTCAAATTTAACCTATTAAAGTTTATCTTTAAATCGGGCACGAACTTATGCAATTATCTGATATTTGTCCATGAGTCCTCTAATCGAATCTTCTCGTATTTTTGAGAAGATTCTCGCTCATGAATGTAGCGCAAATATATGATAAGGAGTTCAATTCGAAACACCTCGAAAGGAATTTTTGATATCGGTTTTGATGTGATGGAGCAATTTGGAAATCGGATTCACGTCTAGTGTCCAAAAAATTATAAAAAACGATTAGTTTCGTTCCGGTGTTCGAAAAAAGTCATACTTTGTTAAACAGTGTTTATCAATCTTTAATTAACGATACCTATGTATAATATATATAGTATTAACTATTATATTCAGAAGAAAATAGAAATAAAAACGATAAAAAATACTAAGGCTGGTATTCATAGTCGCAACTTATATACAGGGTGGGCCATTTAATGTCCCACCCCAAATATTTCTTTTCTTACGCCTTTTACAAAAAAATGTTTCCTACAAAAGTTGTTTGACCTCGGGGGGGACACAAAACAGCGATATCAATTTGTTCGCAGATGGCGCCACTTTCGAGATTTCTTCATGGCAGCGATTTTTTTTAATGAAAGTCGATTTTTTCTCGAAATAAAAGTTGTAGCTTACAATGAAAGGAATACAACGGTTTTTTGTTTTTTTAAATTGGACCATTTTTCGCTGAGTTACAGTGTTTCAAAGTTTATAATGTAAGTAAAAAGCTTCCACGCCCATAAGTACAGTGTGCGTACTTTGTGACTCCAAATCTCCACCTGTGTGTGTGTGTGCGCGCGCGTGTGCGTGTGTGTGCACGTGTGTTGTTTCCATTATCTGGACTAATGCTCTTCTGTTCAAACTTCCGTTTGATGGTTCACCAGCTCGAGAGACGCATTCTCCAGTGCTTAGCATTATCCAGGATGAACGACGTGAACGTGGCGGGACTTTGGCCTGTATTCTGAGATCACATTTATCGATAAATGTGCTTTTGGAATACGTCCATCTTTATCAACATGTTTAAATCACATTTAGAGAGACACATTTATCGATAAATGTGATTGGGCTCAGAACCAACTTGCTGAAGATCCATCTTTCTTCTCGAGGATTCTTTTCACAGATGAATCGACGTTTAATAACAGAAGAGGAGGAAACCGTCACAATTGTCATTATTGGTCCGAAAATAATCCTCATTGGCAGAGAAATGAAGAATTTCAGCACCAATGGTTTCTAAATGTTTGGGCAGGAATTATAGGCAATTGTGTGATCGGACCTTATTTTTTCGAGGAAAATTTAAATGGTGAAACTTATCTGATGTTTCTTCAAAATCATTTACCATGTCTTTTGGAAAATGTTATCTTGGAACTTCGTCGTGATACGTGGTTCCAACAGAACGGAGCTCCCCCCCATAGACATCGCCACGTAGTTACGTATTTAAATAATCTCTTTCAAAACAAATGGATCGGCATCAGTAGTCAAACACAAGAGTGGCCGCCAAGATCTCCTGATCTTACGCCACTAGATTTTTTTGTGGGGATACGTAAAAGAAACAGTTTTTGCGACAAAATCAACATCAATTGACAACATGAAAATTCGTATCAGAAACGCATTCTTAGAAATTACTCCTGGTGTATTGCAAAAAGTCCAAGAAAGCTTTCAATTACGTTTAATAAAGTGTGCCGCTGTCAATGGAAACTTGTTTGAGCATTTGTGCTAATATTACAAACATCCAGTAATATAGTGAAGGGACTCATTTTAAAAATGCATCCCAAACGTGAGAAGCAAGGGGACTCACATTAAAAAATCACCCCAATTGTGAGAGGCACGGAGACTCACGTTAAACAAGCACCCCAATTGTGAGAGGCACGGGGACTCACGTTAAACAAGCACCCCAATTGTGAAAGGCACGGGGACTCACGATAAACAAGCACCCCAAATTGTGAGAGGCACGGGGACTCACGTTAAACAAGCACCCCAATTGTGAGAGGCAAGGGGACTCACGTAAATCAAGCATCTCAAAGGACAAAAGCCCCGCCACGTCCACGTCGTTCATCCTGGATAATGCTAAGCACTGGAGAATGCGTCTCTCGAGCTGGTGAACCATCAAACGGAAGTTTGAACAAAAGAGCATTAGTCCAGATAATGGAGAAAAACAACACACGTGCACACACACGCATACCCGCGCGCGCACACACACACAGGTGAGATTTGGAGTCACAAAGTACGCACACTGTACTTATGGGCGTGGAAGCTTTTTACTTACATTATAAACTTTGAAACACTGTAACTCAGCGAAAAATGGTCCAATTTAAAAAAACAAAAAACCGTTGTATTCCTTTCATTGTAAGCTACAACTTTTATTTCGAGAAAAAATCGACTTCCATTAAAAAAAATCGCTGCCATGAAGAAATCTCGAAAGTGGCGCCATCTGCGAACAAATTGATATCGCTGTTTTGTGTCCCCCCCGAGGTCAAACAACTTTTGTAGGAAACATTTTTTTGTAAAAGGTGTAAGAAAAGAAATATTTGGGGTGGGACATTAAATGGCCCACCCTGTATATTAAGTAAGGGTAAAAGTTCAGAAAAGGGGAGCCCCCTCCAATGACCTTGATCTTGATATATGTTGTCAAGGTTACCCTCCTGAGTGACCTTCAAGAGGTTTTAGCCGTCGCTCGTTGTTCATTAAAAAGTTATAAACAAAAAAAATTTGAAAAACGTGCGAATTAAAATTAGTAGTTAAGACGTAATATATGGAGATCTACATATGTCGAAGCAGTACACCTAAGCATACACTTTCCCAGCATATTCAAAGATTTTTAACGATTTAATAAATTTTTAAAAGTATATGCTGGGTATATACAGGGTGTTTCCTAAGTAAGTAGACAAACTTAAGGAGGATATTCCTTGGCTTATTTTAAGAAGAAAAGGTCATATAAACATATGTCCTAAACTGCTTTGTTTTTCAAAAAAAGTACATCACTGTTTTCGTTCACTTTTTGAATAGCGTGCTTTTGCAGTACGAGTCAACAGCGGTGGGGATGGAGTGGGGATGGTCTCGCGGCGCCGCAAGTGAACACTCGTTTCAGACTGCGCCGCGCGGCCGCCGCGAGACCATCCCCACTCCATCCCCACCGCTGTTGACTCGTACTGCAAAAGCACGCTATCCGGCATCACTGCTATCACGTTATCTTTGACGCAAACTTTATTAGTTCCTATTAAGTTTAGTAATTTTATTAATTATGGTAAATTACACAAACGCCGAAATGGCAGATATGCATTTCGTATACGGTCTTGCTAATGGAAACGCTCGTCAAGCAAGACGTATTTACAATGACAGATACCCGAATCGTCAGGTACCTCATATTTCGACTTTCATCAGAATCCATCAACGTCTTATGGAAACAGGATCCTTTTGGTTACTATTGTTTTTCATTTGTTTCATTTGCAATAACACAAACTGTTCTATAATAAACGAAAAGTGAACGAAAACAGTGATGTACTTTTTTTGGAAAACAAAGCAGTTTAGGACATATGTTTATATGACCTTTTCTTCTTAAAATAAGCCAAGGAATATCCTCCTTAAGTTTGTCTACTTACTTAGGAAACACCCTGTATATACAGGGTGAGGCAGTTAAGGTGTTACAGACTTATATCTCGGAAACGAAGCATTTTAGAGAAAAATGTTTCAGACAAAAGTTGCAGGGTTGGAAGGGGGCCACTCAGTAGAGGTAACAGATTGGTCATTCGTGGTCATTTTCAAGGTCATTTAAAGGTCAAGTCCAATTTTTTAAACAGAAACCCATACTTTTTATTGCAAATTCTGATTCTCCGTCGAAAAGTAAGTAACTTTTGTTGGAAACATTTTTTTTTAAATACCCTCCTCATCCCGAAAACACAGGTTCAACCTTTGGTGGATCAATGATAATAACTCGCTTTATAACAGACACTGAAGTTTTTTTTTTAGTATTTTACTGTTTACCGTCAGCATTAGCGTTACCCAGTGTGCACCACGTGGAGGTTGCTGATCGGATTTGCACACCTTGTGGCCCTGAAAAGGGCCGATTGCTCTGCTTTAAACTAAGAAGCAGTACGTAATTTCAGAAGAAGAAGTATATTATGTTTAGAAAATGCTGGAGGACATTTTGAACATCTCATGGATTAGTGTAAAGCGAAGCAACCGGCCTTTTTCAGGGCCACAAGGTGTGCAAATCCGATCAGCAACCTCCACGTGGTGCACACTGGGTAACGCTAATGCTGACGGTAAACAGTAAAATACTAAAAAAAAAACTTCAGTGTCTGTTATAAAGCGAGTTATTATCATTGGTCCACCAAAGGTTGAACCTGTGTTTTCGGGATGAGGGCATTTAAAAAAAAATGTTTTCAACAAAAGTTACTTACTTTTCGACGGAGAATCAGAATCTGCAATAAAAAGTATGGGTTTCTGTTTAAAAAATTGGACTTGACCTTTAAATGACCTTGAAAATGACCACGAATGACCAATCTGTTACCTCCACTGAGTGGCCCCCTTCCAACCCTGCAACTTTTGTCTGAAACATTTTTCTCTAAAATGCTTCGTTTCCGAGATATAAGTCTGTAACACCTTAACTGCCCCACCCTGTGTATATATATATATATATATAACGCAAAGCCATTGAAATATCAAAACAGAAATTACATCCATGATCTATTGGTTTTGTAAGTTTTAAAAATCAGAGCGTTCGTAATTCATTTTCTAATTGTGGCAGCATTAACGATTAATAGCGAATGCCATTTCGTGTGAATGTATGGAATTATTATTATTGAACATTTCATTTTATTAATCTGATTTTCTCATTTTGATTATATAAAATCACTTATCTTGCCAAACATAATAAATATAACTTAACAGATACGGTTTTATAACATTAAGACGGCAAAAAGATGTTTTATATTAGCTTTGTTTTATTTGATGTCACCGGATCGGTAATCATCAATTTCTCTGATGTTATTTTAAGACTGCTGAGCCCGCAGCTGAGAACTCCGAATTGAAAGTGCTGCTGCGGTAGTTCGTTGGTAAAAGCGATTAGCGGTTCTGTTCCGTGCTTGATCGACCTATTCTGTTCTATCCTGAATCCGTAGGTTAGACTAAGACGAACAATCTTTCCATCTTACTTACTTCGCACGGAACAGAACCCAAACTCGTGCAGCGCCTCACGGCGGAAAGCGATGATCTAATAGGCGTAGAAAATGTCAGTGTAGTACGTCAATTTTACGCTGCGCTTTATTCCGTTAATATTTATTGTTGTGCGTTACAGTGACATGTGGTGTGTGCAGCAATATCACAAAAATATACGGACGATATGATTAGAGTGTGACATCATATGTGAGACTTCATATTCACTGTATGCGCCAGCTGTCAATTTGCACCTCTTCTGTCAAAATCAGCCCAATTTCCAGGCTGATTTTGAGGTTACGTATTGATTGTTGAGTTTCAGGCTTATCGTCTGGATATTTTTACAAGTGTGCTGAATTCATCACGAGTGTCACCTTGTGCATATGTTTTTATTTCCATAAATTTCGCAACGTAAATTTGCATGATTTTCTCGCCTCTGACGTCATCAACAAGATGGCCGCGGCGAGGCTACAGCAGCCTTAACATAGATATATTAGATAATCTTTTTTTTTAGGAGGAGGAACCCGTCATAGGCCCCCCCCCCCGCGCTCCTTGGGCGGAACGCGGAGGGAGTGTGAGACTCTTACTCACTAAACCTACCTCCGTCTGCCAGCCCTGGTGTTTATAGGGGAAGCCCGGAACCGCTACGGATTCCTCTGGCTTCTCCCCACCAAGTATACGGCCTTACGCGCTGCGAAAGCGCGTGCCCGCCAATGCGGGCCCGTCCCACCCCATGGAGCGTGGCAGACCACCACTCCACGGGGACCCCCATCATAGAGGGGGGCTTTTTAGGGCGAGGGCTGTCTGTCCCAAAACAGCTCTCGCCCCGTCTATCCCACCCGTCCTCGTTGGGAGTCACGACGTCCAGGGACATCGTGACGGGGATGGCCCGGGCAAGTACCCCGCCGGCCAACCCCCGGGCGCCCGGGCAAATACCCCAACGGCACCCAGCCCCCACCGAGGACCCGCCACGTGCACGGCATTGCCGGTGCAATGCCGTGTTGAATCGGGCGAGTGAACGCCAGGCCCGGGCAAATGCCCCGCCGGCCCGGCGTACCCTGTCACCCGCCCGATTCCCCACCGCGATCGCAGACCCAGCCGGTACTGGGCCTGCCCCGCCTCCTATCTCGGGGCCGCATATGGGGTGCATGACTTGCACCCCGCGGCCCCCACTCCCGCTCGCTGCCAACTCGATGTGAGGGGGGATTTTAACCAAGATCCCCCCGGCAGGGTCACCTGGGCCTAGCTCGCCCGACCCCTCGCCTCCTTCTTCCTCCTCGTCGCAGAGCGGGTTCGGCGGCTTCCCGGACCCGCTCTGCCGCCTCCTTCTGCGAGATGACTTCCTCGCAGAAGGAAGCAAATGCACGCCAGGATCTCTCGCTCCCGACGATCGTGTGCACGACCGCCGGGAGGAAGAGATCCCTTCCAATCCTATTGACCAGGACACGGCGCTCCGCTGCCCACGCCGGGCACGTCTCCAGCGTATGCTGCGCCGTGTCCTGGTCTGCGCTGCAATGGTGGCAGCGTGGTCCATCTTCGCGCCCTATTTGGCTCAGGTACTCCCCGAAACAGCCATGTCCGGAGAGCACCTGAGCTATGCGGAACGTCACTCCGCCCCCATCCCCTGTCCAGCCACTCCGCCAGACAGGGGTGGATGGCCTCGGCAACCCTTCGGCCCGACGTGACGGTCAGGTCCGAAAGTTGGCGCTGCCAAGCTCGCAGCGTCTGTTGCCTGGCTTGTCGTCCGAGGATCTCTTTGGCCTTGGCCGTTAATTTAGCACCCCGCTCCCGCACCTGCCGCGCCCGCTCGTACGCATCTGCGTACGCGGGCGCAAGCAGGGAAATCGGGGGGGGGGGAGTGCCGGCCAAGGCCGTCGCCGCCCTGTGGGAGACGGTCCGGTACAAGCGGGCTACGCGGGCGGCCACCCTTCTTCCGAAGTGCCGGACAGCTTTATCCGCCCGGCTGGTGGCCGCCAAATCGCCCGCCCACACAGGTGCCCCATAAAGGGCCACCGAACGGACCGCTCCCGCATACAGGCGGCGAGCCTTCACGTTTGGGCCCCCCAGGTTGGGAATCACGCGACTGACCGCCATGGCTCCAACCGGGAGGCCAATCCCATGAAATGATCCTTGAACGACCAGCGGCCATCCAGTGTGAGGCCCAAGTATATCATACTGGGCCCCACCGGGACAGGGACGTACCCCACCATGATATGGGCCGAAGGCGGTGCACCACGGAGGCCGTCATGAAAAAAGACGGCCTCCGATTTGTGCGGCGAGACCTCCAGCCCAAGGGCGCGAATGGCGCGGACCACGCATGCCACCCCGAACTCCGCCGCTCGTGTGGCCTCCCTCCATCCTGGGCTCCCGGCCACCACCAAGGTGTCGTTGGCATAGCACACCAATATTAGATAATCTAGGTCATAACGATTTAACATTATCGTTTGTGTTTGTTGAGTGTTGAAATATGTCATTTAACAATTATCCACTTGCATCAATAAATTTAATTTTTTGTTTGTAGTTTTCAAGACTCTTCAATGCAAAATGTAGCATTGATCGTGCTATCAGACTACTCTCTTCCGCGACACTCTTTCTCATGCTCGCGATTATGTTCATCTGTTTGTGGGTTAACATGAAAAATGTAAGTTATGCCTCTACTCCAGAAAGAAAGTGACTGCCATAAATGAATTACTGTACGTGGCAATGTCCTTTCAAATTTTGCAGGACATAAAAAACTTTTTAACATGATAGGTGAAATATATCTTGGATCAATTACAACACATCTACGATGGGCTAAAGGACAGAAACGAAATTGAAATCTATGAAAAATACGGATACTTTGGGAAACGTCTTACGACTAAAGTAATAGGTAAGAAAAGAAGTCGATGATTATTATCACAATATATATAGAAAAATAAATTGGAAAGAATATTAGAAACATGAATAATAACTCTTTTTATATAGACTACTTTGTTTTCAGTACTTACTATGTGCGGTACGTTTTGTAATTCTATTATAATATATTCGCCGTACATTCTTGACATCGTCATGCCGAAAAATGAGTCTTATGCAATTCACATGATGGAAATGGTGACCAATTACTTCTTTGTATCAGAAAAGTATTATTTTTTAATCCTTGTGCATCTAAACGCAGCCTGTACTACAGAATTGATCGTACTGGGAGCGACGACAACAATGATGATGGCGATTTTCAAGCATGTTTGTGGAATGTTTGCGATTGCCAGGTAAAGAAATGATTTATGCAATAAACAATGGATGTTCAGATTGTCTGAAAAATATTATATTCTGTTTCAAACAATCTGGAAAGGAAATTTAACAGAATGTATAGAAGAAACGTTATTTATAGCTACCGAATTGAGCAAGCAATGACGATCGAATTGTTACGTGATCTTAATACGAAAAATGAGATTGTAATTTACAAGAAGATAATCTGTGCTGTAGACTTACATCGTAAAGCTATGCAGTTAGTATTTAACTGATAATACCTATATGTCTATTAAACGTAGAAATAATGCTGCTAAAGCATTGTAACAGCAAAGTTATAGCTTTTCCTAAAACATATCGGTTACAATAAAAACAAAGTATTACCGTACAATATAAACAAAGTATATACCGTAGGCTAATAGGCTCTTGCACGAAAATGACTTCTGACTAGACAAATGCTATCTACCTAGTCGAATAGCTCGTGTTCAGTTATTAAGACTTTTTATAGTCAAATGCTATTTTCCTAGGCAAATAGCATTTTTCTGCACGCTGTTTAGAGAAATAGACAAATGACTCTTGCAAACCCCTCCCCACCCTAACAGCACATGTAGATACTGAGAAAGTTCGGAGAATATCTGAAAAGTATATTGCGTAGATTCTCAGATCGTTCGATATACGTACTGTGACATTATGAGTACATACTGAGAAAGTTCCTATGTCCCACATATTCTGGTTCGTAGTATATATTGTGAATATCTTTCAGTATATTGATAGTATATTGATAGAACGTTGCCAGTATCCCGAGTGGAAATTTAACCTAGTCGGTAGCCAATCACTAGCTAGCCGATACTTGTTTTATATTATATATTTTATATATTATAGCCCCCGTCTAGCAAACGTAGCTAGTACTGAGCCAGTAATGTAACCCCAGTGAGCATTATTATTGAGAGCATGAGTTCTTTAAGAAGACTTTTTGTAGACCTCATTAACATCTTCTAAAAACGATATCAATAAGTGAGCATTATTGAGAGCATGAGTTCTTTAAGAAGACTTTGTAGACCTCATTAACATCTTCTAAAAACGATATCAATAAGTTATCCTTTCATAAGATGTCTTTCAAAAAAGCTCTTTATGATACCTTCCGTGCAATCGTGCCTCGCGCGGTTATTTGCGACCATTTACTTTCATATGGAGAAAGGTGTATAGCGCTAGATTGCACGCAGAAATATCTATAAAATACAAAGAATTACTATATATAGAGAGAGAGAATTACTCTCAAAGAGAGAAAGAACTTTGGCACTATTTTTCGGTCTCACTCGGCTTTAATTTTTTCCTATAATATTGTTAATAAAGTTCACTGAGTAGAACATAACCTGACTACAAGAGACTAGGAAGAAGGAAACAAGAGGTAACGTTATCATTTTTTGTCATTATGTTTTTATAATAATGAAAATTGCATTGACCATAAATAGCAAAAGAGTTGTAAACATAGTTTTGTTGCAATTTTTCCAAATTATTAGAATAACTATTATTATTATTATTATTATATATTATTTCCAGTTAATTTTGTTCATTAAGTATTCACTACATACGTTTAACGTTCAAGAATTAATTTTAATTTCTTTTGGAAACATTTGTATTCTGATATTTCTTAATATATTTTTAGAAAATAATAAATACATAAAACGAACAATTTATAAGTTTTATTAATTAATAATTTTTTATTAAAAACATTTTATTAATCGTATTTTTACAGAAGTCATTATCAGTGGTAGTGGAAACAGTATTTCTTCCCATTCTATCCAAACAGTTATTAAAATCTGGCTACAGCATGCTGGAGATCGGATCAATCAAAATACCAAACGACATGAATTGAAGAACTGAAATGTTTAGAAAAATAGTGGAGAAAAAGTAGCGAATCTATTTACAAGGAAGGTTAGCCAACCCGGAAATTCAGAAAATTCTGAAACTTTGTGTGCATATAGAGTAGTTTTCCGTAACATAAAACTATTTTTTTCATGCTGAATTACAATTCAAGGGGGTGAAATCACCCCTTGAAGAAAAATATAGGTATTTCTATTTTGCGAAATAACTGCCAAACGGTGAGAGATATAAAAAAAAGTTTATACAAAAGTTGCATCTATTTTTTATGTCTACAAAGCTGTGTGCACTTTGACATTAAATGACGCAGATTCATTTTGATGCACCGATAACCTTGTCGAACTATCCGATTTACGTAATACGGATGTGTCTATCTGTTTTGCAAACCACACGAAAAATTAGATAAGTTGGTGCATAGATTGGACTACTGTCGCAAATGAGGAAAATGGTGCAACTTATAATCTTTTTTCCAACATTTTTTCGGTGAATAAGTTTATGTAATCGCGGTTTTCGATTCATATAAATATGCCCGAGGAAGTATTACTTTCCAGTCTCATTTACGACAGGAATCAGCATTCTGTTGAAAAGTTTGCCTGATAGAAAATGACGCCGGTTAATGTTGCGAACATAATAAACATGTTAGCGACTACGTTTCAAATTGCGAGTATAACACAGACACCTATAACGCCTTTTGCAATTGAAGTGCATAATGAAATTCGTGATATTCTACAAAATTTGCAAGACGTACGTTCATCATTTGAACATGATTACGTGCTTGATTTTGCTGATCCATCAGAACCCCATGGAGCACAAGTTGTAGAATACATTACGCCTGCAGAAAAAGAAGAAGATGAAGACAGTTTTGAATATGAAGAATGTATTGTCGATGATGAAGGTGGGAAGGTCGACTTTCGAGTTATAAGAGAAAGACCGTAGAGTTTTGGAAAAGCGGAAAGAAGGCACGTCGGGCATTAACTAGCGTACAGAACAGTTTTCGTAAGGTTAAATCCTTACAGCAGCTATACAGATGGGAAGCAAGTATAGAAAAAGGTGGAACAAATGCAGATAAATTTCCATTTATTACGGAATATGTACTGCAAAAGTTTGAAGAAGCATGTGATAGAAAATCTATTATGCATGACATGAATTTAAGATTATGGGCTTTGGAGGCAAAGGAGCAAGTGGACCTACCTGAATTCAAGGCAAGTAAATGGTGGATTTGGAAATTCAGGAATGTGCACAGAATTGTTTCCCGCAAGATAACAACATTCAGGACGCAATTTATGCTTCAAGATATTGGCAACTTACAAGATATCGCAAAATCGTTTGTTTCAAACGCAAAGTCAAACATTCCAGTTTTTGGAGTTGAAGAAATTTATAATGCAGACGAGAGTGGTTTCAAGCTTGAAATACATTCTAGGCGAACATTGACGAAATTAGGAGTAAAAACAGTTGAAGCAATGATTCAATCAGTATCTTCTACAACACACAGTTATACTATAATGCCTATTATTTCAGCAAGTGAACGTCTTCTTTCACCACTATACATAGTTTTGAAGGAGTCTACGGGAACATTTGGCCCGAGGGTGGAAGAAACTCTTTTCCGTCCAGTTAACATTTACATCCAAGCTTCAAAATCAGGAAAACTCACGTCTGAACATTTCAAAACTTGGTTCAGCAAAGTGTATCTACCGAATACTGGCCGTAAAAGCATGTTACTCATTCATGGACGGACACTGCCCAAGACAACTAGAGCAGTTGACATTCCACAAGACAAAGAGGTACAATTTTTAACCATTCCAAAAAGACAACGGGAATGATTCAGCCTTTAGATGTGTTCGGATTCCGGGTTTGGAAAAATTTTGGGCGAACATTTTCGGATAATGTAATTCTTGAAGAGAGATGTTAATCTACACTCCCGTAATGAAATAATTAAATTGCAATCACT
The DNA here is from genome assembly GCF_003672135.1 of Ooceraea biroi. Taxonomy (NCBI): domain Eukaryota; kingdom Metazoa; phylum Arthropoda; class Insecta; order Hymenoptera; family Formicidae; genus Ooceraea; species Ooceraea biroi. The sequence continues at coordinate 11,272,599 of NC_039506.1, forward strand.
AACCCATAATCAGTTTTCTTCACCTAGATTTAAAAACCTGTTTCAATATGCTTGGTATAAAAGCGGATATGTAGAAACGCATCCTGCCGAAGTTCAAAATCCTGTAGATTTCTGTTACTTCAAAAATGAAAAGAATATACCCAACTGTAATATTTGTGGGATGGCCGCTTTTATACGCTGTGCATGGTGTGGCGACTATCTCTGTTTTAAACACTTTTATGAAGAATATCATTACTGTACCAATTACAATCCGTAATTTTTAGTATATCTATCATTTTGCACTAATATAACTATTGTAATGTATAATTAAACAATAGAGCGTGTACTAATATTTCTGTTTTAAACATTTTTACGAAGAATATCATTACTGTATCAATTAGCAAATTTTACTGTATTTGTCACTACTAACACTTGTATTGTTGTACTCGATTAATAACATTTTCAATGTATAAGTAAACCATAAAGAATGTACAAAAAACGAATGTACGAATGCAAATATTATATATATGAGGATTAATAAAATCAATTAATACATTCGTTGAAAATAGATACAAACTACCTTGTTGAAATAAGCGAACAATGATTGAAATTGATATAAATTATGATTTAAATATTGTGACATCATTATATCGTTACAGAATATCTTACTAATATATATTAACAATAAGTCAAGAATCAATCACACAATATGTACTATGTAATCTGTAGAATCAATCCGCATTTTTTGTGTAAATCGGAAAGTTCGACAAGGTTATCGGTGCATCAATATGAATCTGCGTCATTTAATGTCAAAGTGCAATATCTTGTTCATGCAACATCATATTTATCGTGCCGTTTACAAAATAATCTAATAAAAATGCGAGGAAAGACGTTCCAATGGATCGCGATAGTTCAAAACTACATTTATCGCCTTATCGATTTATCCCGTGTGATTTATATTTTTATATCATATATACAGTTCCTTTAATAAACAGTTGTGAATATTATTTTACCAAACATTTCATTTCTGTTTTCCGCATTAACCAAGAGGCTATTATAAAATCAACGGTACGAGAAATTTAAATATTACTTTTTAAAATCATTTTAATAATTAAACTGCTAAAACGCGCGGAATTGGGAATCGGAGTTTTTCTTTTAAGGTTTTTATTTTATTTTTTTTTTTTTAATATAACAGACATAAATTGATTATGACGTATGAAAAGAGGTCAGGGAGAAGTACTTTGACGTAAATTTATGAAGTAAAAAAAATTCAATTTTAAGGGGTGGTGGAGAGGTAAATAGAAAAGCATTCATTTTTCGATACTTATCCGTACACAGCTTTGTAGACATAAAAAAGAGATGCAACTTTTGTATAAACTTTTTTTGTATATCTCACCGTTTGGCAGTTATTTCGCAAAATGGAAATACCTACATTTTTCTTCAAGGGGTGATGTCACCCCCTTGAACTGTATAATTCAGCATGAAAAAAAATAGTTTTATGTTACGGAAAACTACTCTATATGCACACAAAGTTTCAGAATTTTCTGAATTTCCGGGTTGGCTAACCTTCCTTGTTAGTCGCTCAGTGAGCGATTGTATTACTGAATGCATCCATTAATTTTTTTAATATTTGATTTTGACTCTAATATTTGATTTTGTTTATCGGTAAATTAAAAAAAAATGTTTAAAAGTGATATTGAAATTTTCTTTATATTATTGTCATGATTTTATTTTTCACGTGTGTGCAATATGGCAAGTATTCAAATGAAATTAAAAGTTTAATTACAATTTTAATATAACATGTTCATTTTTTGTATGTATATATATATATATATATATATATTTAATTTCAAATTAATTTCAATTCACGTATATATAGAATATAATATTATTATAATATTATAAAATCATTTTAGAAATTACATTTTAATAATACAAAAATAATTTTTTTATATATATATACAGGGTGTTTCCTAAGTAAGTAGACAAACTTAAGGAGGATATTCCTTGGCTTATTTTAAGAAGAAAAGGTCATATAAACATATGTCCTAAACTGCTTTGTTTTCCAAAAAAAAGTACATCACTGTTTTCGTTCACTTTTCGTTTATTATAGAACAGTTTGTGTTATTGCAAATGAAACAAATGAAAAACAATAGCAACCAAAAAGAAAAATTATAACGAAAAAGAAAATAGTAACTAAAAAGAAAAATAATAACATCACAGTAACTGCTGAAAATGTCCACCTGCAGCCATGATACACGCCTCAACTCTCCTTTCCATTGATTGACGTACACGCTCAAAAATACCTGGAGTGTTACGTATTCTTTCACATCCATCTATTATGCGATTTCTGAGATCTTCTTCATTTTGAATAGGTGTAGCGTAAACTAAAGATTTAAGCTGTCCCCATAGAAAAAAATCTACTGGATTTAAGTCTGGGGATCTTGCAGGCCATAAATGGTTTGGTCTTTGAGTACCTCGACCGATCCATCGATTGGCAAACTTCCTGTTCAAAAATTGACGAACTGCTAAGCTAAAGTGGGGTGGAGCGCCATCATGCATAAACCACATTCTATTTCTGAGCATGAGTGGAATATCTTCCTAAGGTAGCTCATCTTCAAGAAAATGTAGATACGAAGCACCGTTAAGTTTCAAGGGAAGAAAGAAAGGACCAATCAAAAAGTTTTTCATTTGTTTCATTTGCAATAACACAAACTGTTCTATAATAAACGAAAAGTGAACGAAAACAGTGATGTACTTTTTTTGGAAAACAAAGCAGTTTAGGACATATGTTTATATGACCTTTTCTTCTTAAAATAAGCCAAGGAATATCCTCCTTAAGTTTGTCTACTTACTTAGGAAACACCCTGTATATATGTGTGAGTCGTATACATACACCAATTCAGTATTTTCTATTATTTTTGAAATTATAGTTTTGTATGTTATAAAAAAATTATCTTTGTATTATTAAAATGTAATTTCTAAAATGATTTTATAATATTATAATAATATTATATTCTATATATACGTGTAATAAAATTTTATATATGTAATACATATATTCGGTTATTTTATCTTTTTTCATATAAATAGTACTAGTAAATAGCAATTCTTAATGTTAACATTTTCTTGACATTTATAAGATATCAAATTCTTGTATTCCTTTAGATGTCATTTATGTGATGTCTTTTTTGTCTCAAATATTGACGCATTAGAGAGCTTATTGACATCATTATGTTATCTTCAAGATGGCATCGTCAGAAGTCCAACTCTCAAACTTGATTATTTGAAGAGCTCTTTTTGATATCACAATGCTTACTGGGACGCTTAGAAGTCCTAGCCGCTAGACAAATATATTTGTCTAGTAATGAACTAGCCTGGGCTAGATTAAAAATATATAAAAAAAATTAATTTTTACCTATTTATCAATTAATATACTCTTACTATATTTACCCCTGAGCTTTGCTACTTGATATGTATGTATTTTGTTAATTAAAATTTCCACTTACCACGCGGGATTTGAACCTGCGTCGCTGAGATCCACAGTCCTCGTTCTCGTCCACTACGCTATCGAGTATATTTGATAAGCGCGTTTTAAATTCTGTTCTTATATTTTGCTATGTGGGAATCTTCGTCCTTTTCTTTTCAAACAAGACACTCGATCACTTTGGATAATCTTTTCACGTGGACACCAAACCAGCGGCACGCAATGCCAAAATGAGAAAGACCGGTACCGGCGATATCAGAGGTTATACGTATATCTCAGATGGCGTTGTTATACATTGATTCAACTTCTAAGTATTTCAATAGTATATTCTGAGAATGTATCAGAAATAATATACTATATGAGATATTCCAAGTATTTCCTGAGAATAAACGAGAAATAACATGCTATAAATGATATTACAGACATGTTCTCAGTATGTTAGTTATAGTATGTATATTGATAGTAAGAGTACAGAATATTTGAATGATATCATGTGCTGTTAGGGCATGCACCCTCTGCAAAAACCTAACCTAACGGGAGCGGTTCAGTTGGACACGGTGCAATTGGACACAAGCCAATTGTTAAGGATATATATATCCGTTATTTATTTGACGATTTAAAGGTACCGTCCGCGCCAAAAGTTTCGCGCCCATTCGCGTGCGCTGCTATGTGTCCGCTATAACGCTTGTCGTTCGGACGCGTCCGTAACCTCTCGGCTAGTTCCGTATCGCGTCGGCCGCGTTCGGCCCCTTTCGTTTTTCTTTCCGCTCGAGCCGGGCGTGCCGTGCTCAGATTCAAAGATTCGCTCGATCGCTCGATACGCGATCCATATACGTATCGAAGCGTGCAACCAACGGTTCGATTAGCACGTACGATTGTAGCATGGATAAAGTTGCAATAAAAGTGTCGCCGTGTGCATTTAATATAGCAAACAAAAGGAGCATTTTCCTTGACCGCGTCGTTCCCGAGAGAAAACGCCGGAGAGCACCGCGCGAAGGGCATGAGCCCGCAGTTCGTTCGCCATTATACGCTTAATGTACGTAACACCAATCAAATTGCTTAGTTTGGATAAGTTAGGTTAGATTTGATTAATTTTAATGGCTGTGTCCAATTGTACACTGTGTCCAAATGAAGGCCACTCATCTAACTCAACCTGTAAATATTCTGCAATATTATTAAACGTTATGAACAAAAAACATTTAATAATATTGCAGGATAATATTTTCAGCTATCTACGCGAAAGGAGGAGTTACAGGTTAAGTTAGGTTAGATTAGGTTAGGTTTTTGCAGGGAGGGGTGCAAGGGGAGGGATTTGCAAGGAGCATTTGTCTATTCTCCTAAAAAGCGGACAGAAAAATGCTATTTGTGAGGAAAATAGTATTTGGACACAAATAAAATGACACTAGCATTTGACCAAGCAGGTAGCATTTGTCTAGTCAGAAACTATTTTCGTGCAAGAGCCTATTAGCCTACAACATATATATATACAAAACACACTGTATTATAACTTTTGGATGCTAGTCAGAAATATAAAATAATTAATAACGATTGAAAATATTTAGAAATATTGTACCATTATAATCGAAAGTTTTATTTCTAATGGCTGATATAACATTTTTGATATTTAATAATAATATCTATGTTTAAGATTCGCAAAATGTTTCATGAATGAAATGGAAGGATCATTCTTCTTTTTAATAATAGCTACTGTGCTTTGCTTGAGTGTCAATCTTTTTCGAGTAAGTTTTTCTATTTTCAACATATATATAAGCGACTTATAGCTAAGATTTTGCAATTTTCATTTTTAAAAAGGAACAAAATGTTCAAAAATTATGTAACATACAAATTTCAAATTTTCCTAATTTTATGATAACATTGGTAAGTTTCTAATACGAGAAATATAATACAAATATTGCTCCCTTACAACTTTTGCATTTTTCTGCAATAAATTTTAGATTTTGCGTAAAGTAATGCGTAAAATGTTGTAAAATGTTGATCACACAATAATATTTCAGATATTTCAAACTGAGTCACTTACGAAGGAAATGGAAGTTGTATTGCACTTTTTAGCTGTACTAGGTATGATTCTAGGTATGTACCTAGCTAATTATACCGGACAAGAAATTACAGATCATAGTAATTATATATATATAATCACGTAAGTGATATTTTTATATTGTGGTGCTCACGACTTCATGCTAATAGCTTTTAATGATGAAAGTAGAATAGAATAGAAACACCTGCATATTTGTGAAAAATTATTAATTAATTTTTCTATACTTCTTAACTTGTCAATTTTATTTTTTATATATTATTAATAGTTTATATTCATACTTGTTTAGTTATTCATAGTATTTTTTACTTTAGTTTATCTCTTTATAGGTACAATGTTTCATGATACTTAGCACCGATACAAGTACAGAAACAAGTATTGTTTCTATTACAAAGGAGCACCAGAATTTTTTTCCTGGATGTTGGTGGAGTATTTACAGCATCTTTAGAATGTTTCTCTACAGTAAATTATACATAAAGTTATATAAATTATATTTATTTATACCGGGCCTGTCATTCAAAGTGTTACTATATAGGCTTATATCTCGGAAATGAAGCATTTTAGAGAAAAATGTTTCAGACAAAAGTTGCAGGGTTGGAAGGGGGTCATTCAGTGGTGATAACAGATTGGTCATTCGGGGACATTTTCAAGGTCATTTGGAGGTCATTCCAATTTTTTAAACAGAAACCGATACTTTTTATTGCAGATTCTGATTCTCCGTCGAAAAGTAAGTAACTTTTGTCCGAAACAGGTTTTTTTAAAAACGCTCTTCTTATCCTGAAAACTCAGGTTCAACTTTTGACGGACCAATGATAATAACTCGCTTTGTAACAGACACTGAAGTTTTTTTTAGTATATGTATATATATGTAAATATTTGATTGCTCCCAGTGGGTTACAATCTTTCTTACAGCTATCTTATATCTACCTTATACACTAACTTATCTTCCTACCTTATAACTAAGTCAGCTCAAGTGTGAACACCCTCCTATTGGAATCCGTCCACACCTGCTCTCTCCCTATCTACACACACACACACACACGCGCGCCCCCTGTGGACTTCCGTTTCCTCTTGCTTTACTGCTCATTTTCTCTTTTTCTTTTTTCGTGCTTCTACTTCTTCCTTTCAACTCACTTTCTCTCTCCCTTTCTTCCCATTACACTCACCCAGTCATTCACATATCCTCTCCACCTCCCCTCCTCCCTTCCCTCCATTACCTCTCTCCTCCTCTATCTCCCTCATCCACCACTCCCCCTCACCCTCCTGTCCTAATACCCAACACACCGCATCTTGCCAACTACCCCCCCCCACCTTCCAATTTCTACATTCTTCCCAGACATGTTCCCATGATTCTTTTTTCACCCCGCATAGTCTACACCTTCTTTTCTCTTCTTCCTCCCAATAATTTCCATCCCTTACCTCATTCCCCAATCTAAACCTGGCTATTCTCTTCCATCTGCTCTCTCCCTACCCTTTTTTTAGATATTCCGGAAGTCCCTCTCCTTTTACTACCTTGTACCATCTATTATACTTTGACCCAATTATCCTTTCCCATCTTTCTTCTCTTTTTCTTTTCTTTTCCTCCTTTTCCAACTCCTCATAACCCACTCCACCTTGCTCCCTCTTCCTCTCTAGTTCTTCCATATCCACACCTCTCTCATCAAAGTGCTTCCTTCTTTCCCCCTCCCATTCCTTTCCCTCCCTTCCTTTCCTCGCCCTCTCTTTTAATTCCACCCAGCACTTCCTAGCCAGCTCACTTCCTCTTCTCTCCTCCAGTCTTCTTTCAAAACCCCAAGCCCTCTTCCCTGCTCTCCCTCTCAATTTATCCCTTTGTAACTCTTCCCTAACCAAATATCCCGGTGTTCTACTATCCACTCCCAACATCCACCTCAAATACCTTTCTTCCAATTTCTCCATACCCTCTCTCTCTTTCCATCCCCAAATCTCCACTCCATAACCCATCACCGTCCATACTAACTTATTAAATAACCATAGCCTTCTTCCCCAGTCCTTCCCAAACCTCCTCTTCCCTATACCCCAAACTTGCCCCATTACACTCGCTGCCCTTTTCACCCTTTCCCTCACATGCACTTCCTGCCCTCCGTTTCTTTGCAACTTATATCCTAAATAGGTAAATGTCTTCACTTCCTCTAGTCTCTTTCCCTTCCACCTCCAATCCTTCTTTGCTGTCCTCCCTCCTCCTTTCTTGAACCTCATGACCTTTGTTTTTCCCACATTTAACTCTAATTTCTTTCTTTCCAGATATCTATCCAATCTCTCTATCATGCTCTTTATCTCCTCTTCCTCTTCCGCGGATCGCCTCCATTTGCACACGGAACGATTGCACACCGCACGATTGTACACGCAATATTGCACACGTTGTATTGCACACTGTTCTATTGGACACAGCACGATTGTGCACAGCACGATTGGCCACCGCACGATTGCGCACGCACATTGCACGATTGGACACCGCACGGATAAACTTGTGAAAAGCTCCCACACTTGATTTACATATCCTTTGGTGAAAATGCTTGAAATGACTCAAAATGAATACCCTTAAATGGATTTTTACCGACAAGAAGGATAAAGGCTTAAATAGTTGAAACTAATATTACTCCTTTGCAAGACGAAGCAACCCAACCCTGTTTTTTATTTTGCAAAGTACATGCGTGGATACAGTGTGTTCCGCCCCCCTTCGGGGGGCTCCACTTCCAAAAAATCTAACCTAACCCAACCCATCCCCTGTTTTTTATTTTGCAAAGTACATGCGTGTATACAGTGTGCCTGATGTCTTTATTTTCCGTACCGTACAAGAAACATCTGAGATACACAATAAACACATTAGAAGTTCATGTAAAAATATATAATGATGCATAGAAAACCGTACATCTACAAAAATCCAGCTGAAAATATTCAATCACTACATATTATTTTATTTGAACTTTTTATGCCTTTATCCTTTTTGTCGGTAAAAATCTATTTAAGGGTATTCATTTTGAGTCATTTCAAGCATTTTCACCAAAGGATATGTAAATTGGGTGTGGGAGCTTTTCGAAAGTTTATCCGTGCGGTGTCCAATCGTGCGGTGTCCAATCGTGCAATGTGCGTGCGCAATCGTGCGGTGGCCAATCGTGCGGTGTACAATCGTGCTGTGTCCAATAAAACAGTGTGCAATACAACGTGTGCAATATTGCGTGTGCAATCGTGCGGTATGCAATCGTTCCGTGTGCATGCAAACGGGATACGCCCCTCTTACGCTATCAATACTATATCATCCGCATACGACAGTGAATAAATCTTTTCCTCCCCTAACCTTATCCCTCCCCATTTTACTCTACCCATTTCCTCTTCCAAATCCGCCATCAGCACATTAAATAGAATTGAGCTCAGTGGACACCCTTGACGTACCCCTCTTGCTGTCCAGAAACTATCCCCAACCACTCTTCCCACCCTCACTCTACTTTTAGTTTCCCTTATCAACAACTCCTCCACTCTGCATACCAGCCCCTCTCTAATCCCTCTTCCCCTCATTGCTTCTATCAACACCCCTCTGTCTACCGTATCAAATGCTGCCTTCAAATCAATAAATAGAGCCGTTAGTTTCCCCCCCTTCTTGCCAAGTTTTCTATTTATCAAATAATTTAGACTATATATAGCATCTATTATCCCCATACCTTTTCTAAATCCCATCTGATTCTTTGATAACACTTTCTTTTCCTCCAACTCCCTCGTCAATCTCTCTGCCAAAATCATTGCATAAATTTCATAACTAGTTGTCATTAGTGTCACTCCTCTATACTCCTCCACTACCTTCTCTTCTCCTTTTTTCACAATTGGCACAATCACACCTTCCTTCCAACCCTCTTGGCTACCCCTCTCCTTTCCATATCCTATTAATAAAACTCCATACCCAATTCTCTAACTCCTCCCCCCCGTATTTCCATGCCTCGCTCGGAATTCCGTCTTCCCCCACCGCTTTTCCCTCTTTCAGCTTAATTAAGACCTCTTTCAACTCCTCTCTGCTTATCTCTTTCTCCTCATCCCCTTTTCTATCCTGCACCCTTCTCCCTCCTAACCATCCTTTCCTCTACTCCTCCTAATAGTCTCATAAAATGTTCTTTCCACTCTTTTATGTCTATTCCTTCGTTCACTCTCTTTCTCTTTCTTCTATCTCTATTTACTAATTCCCATACCTCTCCCTCCCTAATCACCTTCGCCGCCTTCTTTCCCACCTCTCACTCAATTCCTTCTTCTTTTCTTCACATAATTTCTTATACTCTCTCTTCCTTTCTCTATACCTCTCCCCCATTCCTCTCCCTCCTCTCCACAATCTCAAATCCCTTCTCACCTCTTTCTTCTTCTCTCTACACTCCTCATTCCACCATTCATCACTCCTCTTTTTTACCACTCCTACCTTTTTTTCTGTAGCTTCCATCACCTCCTTTAACCTCCCTTCCATCACTCTCCATTCATCTACTAACTCCCTCTCTTCAAAATCTAATTTACCTAACCTTTCCCTAAAATCCCTTCTTCCCTCTTCGCTCCACACTCCTCTCCAACATTTCTCCCTTTTCTTCCTTTTACCCCTATCTAACCCTACTCCTCTTATCGTGATCTATTGGCTGATGATCTGATTCAATCTTATCTCTTACCCTCATCTCCACTACTCTTTCTCTAACATCACTATCCCCCATTACATAATCAATCACCGTACACCCCTTCCCTCCCGTGAACGTGTATTCCCTATCTTCACCCCCTTTAATATTCCCGTTAAACAAACTCCATCCTTTTTCTTCTATAAAATCAATCAAAGGTCTTCCCTCTTTATTTATTGTCTTGTCCTTTGAATTTCTTCTTTCTCCCTCCTCTTCTTCCCCTCCCGTAATCATCCCTCCCTCCCTACCAGTCCTCGCGTTAAAATCTCCCCTATACTATAGTTCTAATTCCTTCCATTTCACCCTCCATCCATCTTTTTAATTCCACTAACGTCTCCTCTATGTTCCCTCTTACATAAATTCCTATCACCCTCCAATTCTCCTTCTCTCATCTTATCCTTCCTATCATTATCCCTTCTTTCCCCTTCTCTACACTCGATCCTTTTTCTACCAATTCACTTCTTATTCCCATTACCATCCCTCCCATCACCCTTCCTTTCTTATTCTTCTTCCTGGCTAATTGCGCCTCTCATACATACCCTCTTGGTAATCTACCCTTTATTTTCTGCCATCCTCCCTCGTCTAACCATGACTCTACTAATACCATAACATCCCACTCCTCTAATTCTATCCAAAAATCCTTATTCTTATTCAATAACCCTGCCACATTCCAAAAGGCCACCTTCCATCTCTCTCTCCTCCCCTCTCGCCTTCCTCCTTCCTCAAACTCTATAACTCCTTTCTCTAATTTATCATCCTTTCCTCCTTGTCCTCCTCTCCTTCCCTCTGTAAACTAAGTCTAACCATCCCTCTCTCATCTCTTAATACCTCTTCCTTCTCATCCCATTTTCACCAGTGATCATCTATTCTTATTTTTCCATAAACTAACCATACTCTCCTCCCCTTGCTTTCCTCCTCTCGCTATTTCCTCCAACCGCCATCTCATTCTTCTCTCTTTCCATGTCCAGTCATCCATTACTCTCTCTTCTCTCCCTCTTAAGTTACTCTTCTTCGACATAATCTCTCTCTTTTGCTCCTCATTATCTAACTTTACTAACATCATCTCCTTTCCTTTTCCCTTATCCTCTCCAATTTTCTTACATTTCCTTATCTCCCCCCTTGCCCCTATCTTTTCTAACACTTCCTTTACAGCCTCCACCCTCTTTCCTTCTTTCACCTCCACTCCTCTTATCACCACATTCTTCCTTCTCTCCTCTCTTTCCCTCATCTCCATCTTTCTCTCAAGATCTATTACATTTTCTATTAAATTATCCCTTTTCATTCCTCTTACCACCTTACCCTCCTCCCTCTCTTTCCTCTTCTCCTCCTTTAACTCCTTCATCTCTTTTTCTACCTTCTCTAATCTATTATTTATCTCCTGCCTCTCTTTCCTTCCTAATTCTTCCTGTTCCTTCATTTCTCTTCTTAGATCCTCTACTTCTTCTCTCATCTGCTTCCCTTGCGCTCTAATCTCTCCTTTCACCTCCTCTTCCATTCTTCTAATATCCTCTCGTAACACTTCTCTCAACTCACTAATCATCTCTTTCATTTTTTCATCCCATCCTCTCATATCTCCTATATCCCTCCTGTCTGCCTCTCCTTCCTTCGCTTTTCCCCCTGGCGATCTCTGTGTTTTTTTACTATCTCTAAATATCTCCTCCTTATCCCCCTCTACGCCTCCTAACGCTTCTTCTCTTTTCCTCTTTAGCATCTCCTCCACATTCCCATAACTCGCTCTCCTTTCCTCTTTCTTCAACCCTCCCATCTTCTTGTCCATATCTCTTCCCTATCTGCTACTTTCTCTCTCTACCTTCTCCCCAGTCTATGCCTCTCCGCCCCGTCTATACTTATCACTTCTCTTAACCCACTACTCTATGCCCTAGTATTCCAATCCTCTACTCTACGCTCTCCCTTCTATGTTCTATCCAGTCTATGTCTAACCTCACTCTCCTAACTTCCACTTCTTAACTCTCACACTCCCTTTTGCCTTTCCCGACCTAACCTCCTCCACTTTCACCACTCTCTCACCTCCCCACTCTCTCCCTCTCTCACTTTCTCCTCTGCTCTCTCTCTCCTTCTCCTCTCTCTCGTTACCGAAAATCCTTCTATCTTTTCACGTGTCACTTTCTCTCGCACCGGAAACGGAAGTCCAAGTTTTTTTTAGTATTTTACTGTTGAGTAAAATACTAAAAAATACTGGTGAGTTTTCGGGATAAAGAGGGCGTTTTTTAAAAAAATGTTTCGAACAAAAGTTACTTACTTTTCAACGGAGAATCAGAATCTGCAATAAAAAGTATCGGTTTCTGTTTAAAAAATTTGACTTGACCTTCAAATGTTCTTGAAAATGACCTCGAATGACCAATCTGTTACCGCCATTGAATGGCCCCCTTTCAACCATGCAACTTTTGTCTGAAACATTTTTCTCTAAAATGCTTTGTTATCGAGATATAAGTCTGTAACACTTTAAATGACTCACCCGGTACACAGATATACAGGGTCTTCAAAACGTCCGGAAACGCTAAAATATTTCGAAAACGATCAACTATAATGAAAAATATGTAAGATACAAAGTTGTACGACTATATAAAATGTACCTAATAGTGATAAGAATTTAACTTTGATTTCAAGCAAAACTTCTTCTTGACGCCAGTGAATCATACAAGAACCTTGATTTATTTAATCGACCTTATACTGGCATATAAACAATAATATATCACGCAACGTTTCGACCTACAATTTTGGTCCTTTTCAAGCGTGAAATTTCCAAATTAACATTACGTGAAAGTCGTTTTCTAGAAAAGGATTGAAAAGTCATTATTGTAGACTAACCCACAAATAATAAAAATAAAGATAAAAACCAACTTACTGGCAGAAAACGACCTTCCATGACAATAACAAAATTTAAAGAAACATGTCAGTAACACTCAGCAGACATCATGAAACTGAGAGAGAGCAAGCCAAGAAGAAAACAGAGTCTAATTTTGAAAACAAGTCTTACCCCACTACTCACAGTCACATACATTTAAAAATAGAGTCATACATAATAGGCAGGTTATCAGTGTCTTTTTGAACATTAATCGAATTTTCTTGTTTTTTAATATACACCATCTCAGCAATCTCTCTCTTTTTATAATGAGTTTCCCTATGTAACACTTTAGTATTCATCCAATCAAATTCGTGATTATGTATTCCATTTGATTTTGTCACAATACTTAGATATGTATGGTAAACAAATATTATTTTTTCTATTAACGTTCTCAACGTCACCAACCACATCATTCTCAAACTTAATCTTTTTGACTCTCTTATAAATATTTTTGTTGACCATGTCCAAGGGATAACCATTATTTAATAAAATGTTTCTCACAATATCAATATTAACATCATGGAACCTAGAGTCTAACAGTAAAACTGCCCTATCAATTAACCTGTTAATTATGCCGATCTTATGATGTTCCGGGTGGTTTGAATTGTAATTAATATATCGACCCGAAAACGTCGGTTTTCTAAACCAATTCGTGAGTAACCTATCTCCATCACGAATAATCATTGTGTCTAAAAAACTTATAGAACCATTCAATTCCTTTTCCACAGTAAATTTTAGACGTGGGTGGTAACTGTTGACAACATCAACAACCTCTTGGATTCTGTCAACTGGTAAAATAGTTATAATATCATCAACATATCTACGATAAATCCGAAGATCAAAACTGAGTTTTTTAATACAGTGTACTTCGAGGTCCTCCAAAACCAAATCCGCCAGTATGGGAGACAGTGGTGAACCCATGGGTCATCCGAAAATTTACTCATAAAAATTACCATTGAATGAAAAACTTATGGAATTCAACACCAATTCAATGGCGTATTTAAATTGATCTAACGTCATTATGGTACCCTTCTGGATCATGGGCCATCTTTTCTCGATTCCCTTCATTACTAACTCTATTGGAATATTAGTAAAAAGAGACACGACATCCAAAGATATAAGCAATTCATCCTTAATAATACACTTACTAATACCTTTCACAAAATTTCAACTGTCTCGCACACATGATAACGGAGAGGGGATAGAGTCACTCAAAATCTTATATAAAAAATGAGATACATTCTAGAAAACGACTTTCACGTAATGTTAATTTGGAAATTTCACGCTTGAAAAGGACCAAAATTGTAGGTCGAAACGTTGCGTGATATATTATTGTTTATATGCCAGTATAAGGTCGATTAAATAAATCAAGTTTCTTGTAATTTAACTTTGGTTGGAGTACGCAAGGTCATATGAAGGTCAAGTTGACTTTTTTAAATAGGACCCCTATTTGTTATTGCATATCCTTGTAGCTTATTTTAAGAGCTTTCCAAAACACTATACTAAAGTATTTTTTCGTTAGGTACATCTCGAGTAATGAGACTTGAAAGTTACAGTACCGCCGGCATTAGCATTACGCAAGATGTACCACGTAGAGGTTGCACGGTCGGATTTACACCTCGTGTGTTTGTGCGCGTGCGCGCGTGTGTGCATGTGCGTGTGCGTGTGTGTGTATGTGCGCGTGTGTGCGTGCGCGTGTGTGCGTGCGCGTGTGTGCATGTGCGTGCGTGTGTCACCGCAGGGAGGGTTTGGAGTCTCTAAATATCGGGGAAGTGACGAGCCTTGGAGTCCTGATCCCTGCCGTGACACACACACGCACACCCACACATACACACACACGCACATGCACACACGCGCGCACGCGCACAAACACACGAGGTGTAAATCCGACCGTGCAACCTCTACGTGGTACATCTTGCGTAATGCTAATGCCGGCGGTACTGTAACTTTCAAGTCTCATTACTCGAGATGTACCTAACGAAAAAATACTTTAGTATAGTGTTTTGGAAAGCTCTTGAAATAAGCTACAAGGATATGCAATAACAAATAGGGGTCCTATTTAAAAAAGTCAACTTGACCTTCATATGACCTTGCGTACTCCAACCAAAGTTAAATTCTTATCACTAGTAGGTATATTTTATATAGTCCTACAACTTTTTATCTTACAGATTTTTCATTATAGTTGATTGTTTTCGAAATATTTTAGCGTTTCCGGACTTTTTGAAAACCCTGTATATATATATATATATATATATATATATACAGGGTGTTTCACATAAGGATAAAAACCTTTCGCTCACAGGTAGATCATGTCAAATTGAATTAAAAAGTCCTGCATCATTTTGCGCAATAATAACCGAGTTATTAACGTATTGATATCAACGTATGGGAGCGCGGTCGTGCAGCGAAGCCGTCGCCCGTCGGTCATTGTTGGTTACAGCGCAGTGAGGCAGTAGTGCCCGAAAGCGTGCTTTGTAGCATGCGGTGAGGATGGAGTGGGAATGGTCTCGTGAATCGTTGCACGCTTGAGGCCCTAACCCACTCCACTCACATCAGTGAGGCCAGAGACTCGTCTGATCTTATCGCGCGTACTGATATGTTAATCTTCTTTTATTAATATCTCAAAATTTTACTGGTTATTTGCAAAATTATATAGAACATTTTAATTCAGCAACGAGATCTACCTGCAGGAGAGTGATTAAACACTTTACGCGAGACACCTTGTATATCGCATATTTTATGCAAGTAAAATAGGAAAACGTATTTGTTTGCAGCTGGTGAGTGCATCAATATCTTACTTCACCTTCATGTACTCCATGAAGAAATAACAATAACATAGAAATGCGTGATAAAATAGAAGAGCATTTAGGATTAGTAATTAGGATAGAATAGAAAGATAAAGTACATATTTTGCCTTATTTTTTCATGTTTAATATAGAATGTTGATTATAGCGTTAGTACATACTATAATTTACCTGCATATATTAGAGTGGTACTTACTTATCCTTAGTAACAAATCTTTTTCGAACTTTTTGAGCTAGTAGTGTAGTGTAGTTTAAATCTTAAGGTTGGCACTTTAGAACCGACTAAATGGTGGGAACATATTTGAGTTTAAACCGGAGTTATGATTAATTAAAAGTAAAAACATCGAATTAATTGCCGCTCCTAATACAATAAAAAATATAACATAGACTTGGTATTAGGAATTAGTACTTAAACATAATTACGTAGAAAAAGTGAGAAATAGTTATAATAGACTTTTTCACTTTTTATGCATGCATTTAAGAAACAATGAAACGTCGATAATGCATAAATAAAATGATGATTCAAACATTAAATATATTTGAGCATAGTACTTGTAACATTATCTCGTTAGATCAATAAAGAAACATGAAACGTTATAATAAACATTTATTGTATCAATATTTAATTCATGCAATTACGATGCAACAATCCATCAAATAACAGGATAGGGTGTGTTCGGGGAGCACGCTATTAGCGCTATCAGCGTCAGGCTATCTTTGTTACTCATTCAATATAGAACAAAGACTGATGCTAACAGCGCGAAAATACGCTCCCCGAACACACCCATAGTATATCAAAACAATTGAAGAGATTATTAATATAATTAAGGGGATCCTGGAGTTGTCTATTACCGACAAAGTAAATGAGTTTTTTTACTATTAGATCTTTTCATTGATTGTGCAGAATGAAAAATCCTTTTGCACGATATCAAGGAACTAATCTTGTGCTCTGTTTTATCCGTTACCTCGATTTTTCACTGCATTTTTCACAATTCATATGCACGAAATTTTCCTGCACGCTAATCTTTTTTACTAGGCTTTTAAACTCATTTCTAAAGGCCTGTGTCCACGATCCAAGAACTTTGTCAAAATTCTAGTTCCGAGAACAATTTACTAAAACTTGAATCGTGGACACACCGCACTTGGATGCAAAACTTGTTTTCTATCCACGTTTTGCATCCAAGTTCGGTGTGTCCCATAGACTTATACTAGAGACACTAGAATACAGAGTCTGGACATCTCGTGGACATCTTTCCATTGGTTGACGTTCTCAGACCCCTCACAATGGCGGAGCCAATCAAAGTCAGTGATGGGCCGCTGCCAGCACGGAATAGGAGTGGAGAGGGTATGCACGTGACGCTGCGTGACGCACACATCTATCGTCTCGTGTCCGTGAACGAGGGGTTTTGGGTGAGATGTCCAGACTTTGTATTGTAGTGTCTCTAGCCTGAGTGAATGTGTCTCTGTCTAACATGCGCATAGTGGGGGGAAGGAAAAGAAAGAGAGTAGAGAAGAGAAGAACAAACTGTTAGTATGTACCCTGTACATATAACGATAATTGCGATTCGAGTTGTTAAATGTGAAAAATAACACCATTAATTTGAAAATGGTGAGATATCTTATTATCAGTCCAATTATATTTATACAACTATATAGTAAACTATATAGTACAACTATATAGTACAACTAGTATATTGTATATATAATATATAAATATATTTATATTTTATATGTTCTCTTATAATTAAAATTATAAAACACAAAAATACTATTTTAGAAAATGTATTTTCATCGTTAGGTATAATTAATAAACAATTTTACACAAAAATGCAAATAAAAACATTTTTGATTGGCGGGGCTTGAACTGTCGTCGTCCTGTCGGCGCCTTTTCCTTTTTTTATAAAGATCAAATAATGTTTAATGGAATAGGTTATTTTTATTGCTATGTTTATTTCATATTGATATGTTCAACCAATAAAGAAATGTTGAACAAAAATTTACTTCGATATGATTTGAACCGGACGCTTCAATCACTGTTACGATATTACATTTCCCCTTGAGTCACTTCTCCCCTCTCTTAACAAAGAACGAGAAAGATAGCATGACTCACGGAATATCTCTGTCCTTCAATGTAGTCTTCAGCACGCCCATAAGGAGGCGCAGTCTATTAGTAGGTCTTAAAGTCACTAGATATATAAAGTACCGCAATCATCCGCCATTTTGAGTCCAACAGCTGTTCGCTCAATGTATGTATGTATGTATGAATGTATTTTGCGAATTGTATATAAATGTATCTTACAAATAAAAAGGAAAACCATATAAATTATATAAATAAGTTTTTATTTCTTACGTTTTATTACTTACATATGCTTTCATAGCAACACTTTTACTGCTGCTAACGTTTTTTAGAACATTAGGTTCCCTTTTTACAAAAAAATGTATGCGTGCTAGCACAAATGTTTTTAAAAGTTTATACATAATATTGTAGCACGACGGAACAAAACTTATAGGACAATATTGTAACAACATGTGAACAAAGTCTATAACTTGTACTTTATTTGCAAGTTACTTAATTTTATTTTTTCTAAATAATAGTTCTCACTTATATATAACATTATATATGTCTATATTTGGAAAGATTAAAATATTTTCCTTATACTCTCGAAGTTTAGTGAAAGAACTTATATTATTATTTACATCACTCATATCACTCACAAGAGTATTAAAACAATGATCGCAATGTTTAAAGTTTTTCTTGATCTTATGTAATAACGCACCTGTTAAATGATACAAAGCTGTTTGTAGCTGTTTGTTGTTTCATATATAATAATTATTATTATTGCAATATACAATGTTTCACATAAGATTATAATTCATTAAGGGGATCCTCGAGTTGCTAGTAATACCAAAATCTAGTGACTTGTTTTGTAAACGCTTTACTCTTTATTGGTTTTACAGAATGGAAAATCCTTCTCCACGATAAAAGTACATACTGAAATACATTCAAAAGTGCTTGATTTTATATAAAAAATAAAGAAAAAGTTTTAACTTACAGTTTTCTTACAGGTGTAGCGAGCGTATTATTTATTTGATTGTTATGCTACATTTAAGGCAGTTTTAACGCACGAGGAACTATTAAAACACTTCGGTTTAGGTGAAAATATATAAAGATGCTGACTTTATTTAATACAGACTAGAACTGATTAATTAATGCACGTGTGACTTATAGCGCGAGCAATTAGCTTCTCTTTGTTCTCTGATTCATCCCAAGGCTCTCCATCTCGGTATTCGTGCTGCCCTCTCATTGGTTGGGCTAGTTCTGCCTTGTACTCCTTAGATGCCGCCACACAGGCTTTGACCTAACCTCGTAAAATGATTTCCTTAATATAAAAGTTTGGCAGCTTGTACGCACAAAAGTGAGGCACTTTTGAATGAAGACATAATGAACGAATATGAGGCGGCTTTTAGAAATGAATTTAGAAGCGTAAGAGAAAAGAAAAGCGTTTTTGAAAATTTGGTACATACATCAGGTTAGAAATCATGGCCAAGAGTCATGCAGACTACAAAATTAGTTGCTCGATATTGCGAGAGATGGCGCTACTCGATATGTCCCCTCGACGGGCGCGTATTCGGGCGCTGGGACCGGCATTGCCACATATCCAGAAGGAAAAAAGCAAATTGTGGCAACAATGCAACGGACGATACGGCTACGGCAATGATAAATGTGGAATACGGGACCGTGCCGGCATTAATGCCGCGATACGCGCCTCTGGCCCCTGCACCAGCATATGCTTTATATTTTCTACAATACAATACTTTATGCACTTTGTACGTACAAAATATGAATGACCCCGACTCGGGATAGAATTAAGGATTATTAAGGACGCTTTTAAAAGAAAGTTTTCGCGCGTAGTAAAAAAAGATACGTTTCTGCAAAACTTTTGATGCATACGATTTGCGTGAAATCAGGGCCAAGAGTAAAACGTATGTTTGTACGTATGCTGTACGTACAGACATACATTTTATTCAACATAAAAAAATTATTTAATTCCGTGTGCCCCAGCTCGCGATCTCCCCTTGAAAGTGAGAAAGTGTTGCTTTGTATATTCAATGAAAGTATGTAGTATGTAATACACGAATACTATTATATATGTTTTTTTGTATAAATGTATTTTTTAATATGTATCTGATCTATATCCTTTTTTTATTATATACTGTATTATGCTAATATGCTAGGAATATTTATTATATTATATGAATTTTATTAATCATGTATTACATACCATAACTTTTTCTTTATATATGAAGCAATAATACTTTCTCACATAAATGTAACGAGATACATATACGAGATGCATAAAGAGGAAATCAAAATTAAAAATAGATCATGTATGCATTCGTCAGTCCCCGGTAAAAAATTTTTCATATATCATCCTATAAAACTGTACGTAATTATATAGAAACATATAAAATTATGTATCAAATATGTCCATATATGTCCATACATATTTCCTTTCTCTTGTATAATTTTTGATCACATATATGTAGAACAAATAATAAGAAAAATAATTGAAAAATAAGTAGAAAAGTAATTTGCACATTGTCTTTTTGTAAAATTGTGATTTTATATAATTGTGAGATAATATATTTTATACATCATCATATATAACGTATATAACATTTCTATATATAGAAACATGTTATATATGATTATATATGATGATGTATAAAATATTATCTATATATAGAAATATGTTATATACGATTATATATGATGATGTATAAAATATATTATCTCACAATTATACAAAATCACAATTTTACAAAAAGACAATGCGCAAATTACTTTTCTACTTATTTTTCAATTATTTTTCTTATTATTTGTTCTACATATATGTGATCAAAAATTATACAAGAGAAAGGAAGTATGTATGGACATATATGGACATATATGGACATATTTGATACATAATTTTATATGTTTCTATATAATTACGTACAGTTTTATAGGATATGATATATGAAAATTTTTTACCAGGGACTGACGAATGCATACATGATCTATTTTAATTTTGATTTCCCTTATGCCTCTCGTATATGTATCTCTTAATTTATGTGAGAAAGTATTATTGCTTCATATTAAAGAAAAAGTTATGGTATGTATACATGATTAATAAAATTCATATAATATAATAAATATTCCTAGCATATTAGCATAATACAGTATATAATAAAAAAGGATATAGATCAGATACATATTAAAAAATACATTTATACAAAAAACATATATAATATATTCGTGTATTACATAACATACTTTCATTGAATATACAAAGCAACACTTCTCACTTTCAAGGGGAGATCGCGAGCTGGGGCACACGGAATTAATAATTTTTTTTATGTTGAATAAAATGTATGTCTGTACGTACAGCATACGTACAAACATACGTTTTACTCTTGGCCCTGATTTCACGCAAATCGTATGCATCAAAAGTTTTGCAGAAACGTATCTTTTTTTACTACGCGGAAAACTTTCTTTAAAAGCGTCCTTAATAATCCTTATTCTATCCCGAGTCGGGGTCATTCATATTTTGTACGTACAAAGTGCATAAAGTATTGTATTGTAGAAAATATAAAGCATATGCTGGTGCAGGGGCCAGAGGCGCGTATCGCGGCATTAATGCCGGCACGGTCCCGTATTCCACATTTATCATTGCCGTAGCCGTATCGTCCGTTGCATTGTTGCACATTTGCTTTTTTCCTTCTGGATATGTGGCAATGCCGGTCCCAGGCCCGAATACGCGCCCCGTCGAGGGGACATATCGAGTAGCGCCATCTCTCGCAATATCGAGCAACTAATTTTGTAGTCTGCATGACTCTTGGCCATGATTTCTAACCTGATGTATGTACCAAATTTTCAAAACGCTTTTCTTTTCTCTTACGCTTCTAAATTCATTTCTAAAAGCCGCCTCATATTCGTTCATTATGTCTTCATTCAAAAGTGCCTCACTTTTGTGCGTACAAGCTGCCAAACTTTTATATTAAGGAAATCATTTTACGAGGTTAGGTCAAAGCCTGTGTGGCGGCATCTAAGGAGTACAAGGCAGAACTAGCCCAACCAATGAGAGGGCAGCACGAATACCGAGATGGAGAGCCTTGGGATGAATCAGAGAACAAAGAGAAGCTAATTGCTCGCGCTATAAGTCACACGTGCATTAATTAATCAGTTCTAGTCTGTATTAAATAAAGTCAGCATCTTTATATATTTTCACCTAAACCGAAGTGTTTTAATAGTTCCTCGTGCGTTAAAACTGCCTTAAATGTAGCATAACAATCAAATAAATAATACGCTCGCTACACCTGTAAGAAAACTGTAAGTTAAAACTTTTTCTTTATTTTTTATATAAAATCAAGCACTTTTGAATGTATTTCAGTATGTACTTTTATCGTGGAGAAGGATTTTCCATTCTGTAAAACCAATAAAGAGTAAAGCGTTTACAAAACAAGTCACTAGATTTTGGTATTACTAGCACTCGAGGATCCCCTTAATGAAATTATAATCTTATGTGAAACATTGTATATTGCAATAATAATAATTATTATATATGAAACAACAAACAGCTACAAACAGCTTTGTATCATTTAACAGGTGCGTTATTACATAAGATAGAAAAACTTTAAACATTGCGATCATTGTTTTAATACTCTTGTGAGTGATATGAGTGATGTAAATATAATATAAGTTCTTTCACTAACTTCGAGAGTATAAGGAAAATATTTTAATCTTTCCAAATATAGACATATATAATGTTATATATAAGTGAGAACTATTATTTAGAAAAAATAAAATTAAGTAACTTGCAAATAAAGTACAAGTTATAGACTTTGTTCACATGTTGTTACAATATTGTCCTATAAGTTTTGTTCCGTCGTGCTACAATATTATGTATAAACTTTTAAAAAACATTTGTGCTAGCACGCATACATTTTTTTGTAAAAAGGGAACCTAATGTTCTAAAAAACGTTAGCAGCAGTAAAAGTGTTGCTATGAAAGCATATGTAAGTAATAAAACGTAAGAAATAAAAACTTATTTATATAATTTATATGGTTTTCCTTTTTATTTGTAGATACATTTATATACAATTCGCAAAATACATTCATACATACATACATACATTGAGCGAACAGCTGTTGGACTCAAAATGGCGGATGATTGCGGTACTTTATATATCTAGTGACTTTAAGACCTACTAATAGACTGCGCCTCCTTATGGGCGTGCTGAAGACTACATTGAAGGACAGAGATATTCCGTGAGTCATGCTATCTTTCTCGTTCTTTGTTAAGAGAGGGGAGAAGTGACTCAAGGGGAAATGTAATATCGTAACAGTGATTGAAGCGTCCGGTTCAAATCATATCGAAGTAAATTTTTGTTCAACATTTCTTTATTGGTTGAACATATCAATATGAAATAAACATAGCAATAAAAATAACCTATTCCATTAAACATTATTTGATCTTTATAAAAAAAGGAAAAGGCGCCGACAGGACGACGACAGTTCAAGCCCCGCCAATCAAAAATGTTTTTATTTGCATTTTTGTGTAAAATTGTTTATTAATTATACCTAACGATGAAAATACATTTTCTAAAATAGTATTTTTGTGTTTTATAATTTTAATTATAAGAGAACATATAAAATATAAATATATTTATATATTATATATACAATATACTAGTTGTACTATATAGTTGTACTATATAGTTTACTATATAGTTGTATAAATATAATTGGACTGATAATAAGATATCTCACCATTTTCAAATTAATGGTGTTATTTTTCACATTTAACAACTCGAATCGCAATTATCGTTATATGTACAGGGTACATACTAACAGTTTGTTCTTCTCTTCTCTACTCTCTTCTTTTCCTTCCCCCCACTATGCGCATGTTAGACAGAGACACATTCACTCAGGCTAGAGACACTACAATACAAAGTCTGGACATCTCACCCAAAACCCCTCGTTCACGGACACGAGACGATAGATGTGTGCGTCACGCAGCGTCACGTGCATACCCTCTCCACTCCTATTCCGTGCTGGCAGCGGCCCATCACTGACTTTGATTGGCTCCGCCATTGTGAGGGGTCTGAGAACGTCAACCAATGGAAAGATGTCCACGAGATGTCCAGACTCTGTATTCTAGTGTCTCTAGTATAAGTCTATGGGACACACCGAACTTGGATGCAAAACGTGGATAGAAAACAAGTTTTGCATCCAAGTGCGGTGTGTCCACGATTCAAGTTTTAGTAAATTGTTCTCGGAACTAGAATTTTGACAAAGTTCTTGGATCGTGGACACAGGCCTTTAGAAATGAGTTTAAAAGCCTAGTAAAAAAGATTAGCGTGCAGGAAAATTTCGTGCATATGAATTGTGAAAAATGCAGTGAAAAATCGAGGTAACGGATAAAACAGAGCACAAGATTAGTTCCTTGATATCGTGCAAAAGGATTTTTCATTCTGCACAATCAATGAAAAGATCTAATAGTAAAAAAACTCATTTACTTTGTCGGTAATAGACAACTCCAGGATCCCCTTAATTATATTAATAATCTCTTCAATTGTTTTGATATACTATGGGTGTGTTCGGGGAGCGTATTTTCGCGCTGTTAGCATCAGTCTTTGTTCTATATTGAATGAGTAACAAAGATAGCCTGACGCTGATAGCGCTAATAGCGTGCTCCCCGAACACACCCTATCCTGTTATTTGATGGATTGTTGCATCGTAATTGCATGAATTAAATATTGATACAATAAATGTTTATTATAACGTTTCATGTTTCTTTATTGATCTAACGAGATAATGTTACAAGTACTATGCTCAAATATATTTAATGTTTGAATCATCATTTTATTTATGCATTATCGACGTTTCATTGTTTCTTAAATGCATGCATAAAAAGTGAAAAAGTCTATTATAACTATTTCTCACTTTTTCTACGTAATTATGTTTAAGTACTAATTCCTAATACCAAGTCTATGTTATATTTTTTATTGTATTAGGAGCGGCAATTAATTCGATGTTTTTACTTTTAATTAATCATAACTCCGGTTTAAACTCAAATATGTTCCCACCATTTAGTCGGTTCTAAAGTGCCAACCTTAAGATTTAAACTACACTACACTACTAGCTCAAAAAGTTCGAAAAAGATTTGTTACTAAGGATAAGTAAGTACCACTCTAATATATGCAGGTAAATTATAGTATGTACTAACGCTATAATCAACATTCTATATTAAACATGAAAAAATAAGGCAAAATATGTACTTTATCTTCTATTCTATCCTAATTACTAATCCTAAATGCTCTTCTATTTTATCACGCATTTCTATGTTATTGTTATTTCTTCATGGAGTACATGAAGGTGAAGTAAGATATTGATGCACTCACCAGCTGCAAACAAATACGTTTTTCCTATTTTACTTGCATAAAATATGCGATATACAAGGTGTCTCGCGTAAAGTGTTTAATCACTCTCCTGCAGGTAGATCTCGTTGCTGAATTAAAATGTTCTATATAATTTTGCAAATAACCAGTAAAATTTTGAGATATTAATAAAAGAAGATTAACATATCAGTACGCGCGATAAGATCAGACGAGTCTCTGGCCTCACTGATGTGAGTGGAGTGGGGTTAGGGCCTCAAGCGTGCAACGATTCACGAGACCATTCCCACTCCATCCTCACCGCATGCTACAAAGCACGCTTTCGGGCACTACTGCCTCACTGCGCTGTAACCAACAATGACCGACGGGCGACGGCTTCGCTGCACGACCGCGCTCCCATACGTTGATATCAATACGTTAATAACTCGGTTATTATTGCGCAAAATGATGCAGGACTTTTTAATTCAATTTGACATGATCTACCTGTGAGCGAAAGGTTTTTATCCTTATGTGAAACACCCTGTATATATATATATATATATATATATATATATACAGGGTTTTCAAAAAGTCCGGAAACGCTAAAATATTTCGAAAACAATCAACTATAATGAAAAATCTGTAAGATAAAAAGTTGTAGGACTATATAAAATATACCTACTAGTGATAAGAATTTTAACTTTGGTTGGAGTACGCAAGGTCATATGAAGGTCAAGTTGACTTTTTTAAATAGGACCCCTATTTGTTATTGCATATCCTTGTAGCTTATTTCAAGAGCTTTCCCAAAACACTATACTAAAGTATTTTTTCGTTAGGTACATCTCGAGTAATGAGACTTGAAAGTTACAGTACCGCCGGCATTAGCATTACGCAAGATGTACCACGTAGAGGTTGCACGGTCGGATTTACACCTCGTGTGTTTGTGCGCGTGCGCGCGTGTGTGCATGTGCGTGTGTGTGTATGTGTGGGTGTGCGTGTGTGTGTCACGGCAGGGATCAGGACTCCAAGGCTCGTCACTTCCCCGATATTTAGAGACTCCAAACCCTCCTGCGGTGACACACGCACGCACATGCACACACGCGCACGCACACACGCGCACGCACACACCGCACATACACACACGCACACGCACATGCACACACGCGCGCACGCGCACAAACACACGAGGTGTAAATCCGACCGTGCAACCTCTACGTGGTACATCTTGCGTAATGCTAATGCCGGCGGTACTGTAACTTTCAAGTCTCATTACTCGAGATGTACCTAACGAAAAAATACTTTAGTATAGTGTTTTGGAAAGCTCTTAAAATAAGCTACAAGGATTTAATTTAAAGCATTAGAGAGTTCTCGAGACGAAAAGAAGAAGAATGGTGAGGCGTTTAATTTATCTTTGTTATGTATCTGTTATAATAAAAAATATTAATACATTTAATTATGTAAGATTATATATTTATTAATATATGCATAAAAAGTTTAAGCAATACATATATAATACATTTATAATAAACAGCAGTACATATATAAAAATTTGATAGAAAGTTAAACCATAAAATCTTGCCATTCCACTCTCCCAACGCTGTTGAAATATTCTTTAAAAACGTTACGAATATGCATTACATTTCTGTTAGGTCTTACATTAATAATTTCTAAATTGCGTAACTGTACGTTATCATTTCTCCATGGAGCATGTAGTACAGCTCGATCTTCTACATTTTCAAAGTCTACAGCTCCAAGTAAGTAAGTAGCATTTTCTTTAGAAAGATAATTGTGTAAAGCACAACATGCAAGAGTTATTTGTTGAACTGTCCCAACAGGAAGGTAAATTTGTGTTAAAAGAACGCGAAATCTGTTTGCTAAAATACCGAACGCATTTTCGACGATTCTTCTACCTCTACTTAATCTATAGTTATATATTCGCTCATCATACGATAAATTTCGTGATGGATAAGGTTTTAATATATGATTTTGTAACGGAAAGGCAGCGTCAGCTAAAATGACATAAGGAACAGGTTCATTCATACCAGGTAATGGTTTATCTCTAGGCACATTAAGTGTATTTTGTGGATCATTTATAAATTGCGATAAGTCACTGTCACGAAACACCCCTCCATCGCTTACCCTACCATTAACACCGACATTGATATACATGAATTGATAATGGGCATTGACTAATCCTAAGAGAACAATACTGTTCGTTCCCTTATAATTTCGATAAAATGATCCATCTTGAAGTGGTACTTTAAATTCTATATGTCGACCGTCGAGGGAACCAATGCAATTTGGAACGTTCCACATTTCAAGATACTTATTTGCTATTTCTTCCCATTCAGCAGTTGTAGTTGGTATCTATAAAAATCATTAAATACATTATTTAATAATAAGCATTTCGAAGACACAATTTATTATACACATGTCACAATATATCTTTATTAATTGTAAATTCTTATTTACCCGCAAGTAATCGTCTCGAAGAACTTCATATATAACACGACATGTCTCAGGAATTATTCGAGAAATTGTACATGCTGGAATTCTTGTTGAATATTCTAAACTTCTATAACTCTCACCAGTAGCCAAAAATCTCAGAGTTAGTGACAATCGTTCCTTAGGAGATATACATTCTCTCATATTAGTATTTTGACGTTGTATATAAGGTGTTACTAGTTCCAGAAGTCGATCAAATAAATCATGTCGCAATCCAAAAAATCTTTGAAAATAATCAGCATCCTCATTTCTCAGCTCTATATGAGCTAAATTAATTGTGCCTCGTAATTCGCGATTTCTTCGGGATATCCATTCCCGTGTCCATATTCGATGACGCTTTTTTTCTCGTACTTTCTTTATTGTATCCTTTTCTTCTTCCTCCACAATTTCAACTAGTGAAGCAATTGCGATTAATTGCTTCAATTTAACAGACATTGTAGCAGACAAAATATGAGTACACAATTTTAATATAATTTTTCGAAGATTTCGTATTGTATTAAATTTCTGAAAATCAAAACATATAAATTATTGTCTTTGCTGAAAAATAATGTATCATACAATTTACAAATCTTACTTAAAAAACCGCGATTAAAAATATTTATACTTACTGTTTCAGAATAGAATCACACTATACAAACGAAGCATTTACAATTTCTTTTTAAGGTTAGAACTTAGTATTTTGTTCGATTTGGCGTTCATGTTGGTACATATGACACAGATTGAAATTAGAATCGTAACTCGATTACAGCGCTATCTATGTTTGTTCGAGTGTAAACATTATTGTCCGAGATCTGGGACCGAGAACTCGGACCGATTTCTAGCATCGTGGACACCGGGCTTTATGGATTGCGGTACTTTATATATCTAGTGACTTTAGTAGGTCTGTTCTTTTCAGCCGCACTGCTGAACTAGTGCAATACGTTAAAGTGAGACAAGTATATTTTTTCTCACTCTAACTTATTGCACTGGTTCAGAAGTGCAGCGAAAAAGAACAAACCTAGTATAAGTCTATGGTGTGTCCACGATCCAAGTTTTAGTAAATTTTTCTCGGAACTAGAACTTTGACAAAGTTCTTGGATCGTGGACACAGGTCTTTAAAGTTTCATAATATTCCTAGATCCTGTCCTGAATGTAAGCTGGTCTTACTTTAGGCGTATAAACTGCAAAACAAAAATATTAAGCAAATATGTGTTTTGAGGTGTTATGTCACAAGCCGATAACAAAACTAATTTTCTAACTTTTCTTCGTTTTTAAGATAAAATTGACCACCTTACAGTTCATTACTGTGTGTACTTTAATAGTGGAGAAGGAATTATTATTCTGTGCAATGGCTAGTGAACTCCTTCGCGTCGTCTGTATTACTGACGGAATGAATGAGTTTTTTTAATAACTATTTTCATTAATAGCGCAGAATGAAAAATCCTTTTGCACCATGAAAAAATCCTTTTGCACGATATCAAGGAACTAATCTTGTGCTTTCTTTTACTCTTGGTAACGATTTCATATGTACAAAAGTTGAAACGCTATTCTTTTATACTACGCTTCTAAATTCACTTCTAAAAGCATTTTCTTTTATTCTATCCCCAGCCGGGTGTACCCTCATTTTGTATATAAAAAGTGCTAAACTTTTATATTAAGCCAAAGTTAGGCTATCGATAACAAAACTGTAATTTTAGAACTTTTTCCCGTGTTTAATATAAACTCAAACGGACCCGTATCCATGACCGTGTATACTTTATTCGTGGAAAAGGATTTTTTATTCTGCACAACCATTAAAAAGTATAGTGTTTCAACAAAATCACCGATTCCGCCGGTAATACGGACGACTCCAGGATCGCAAGATAATATTCATACACTTAGCTATTTCTGTTTATTTCGTTCTATAGCACAATATTATGAATTTTCACTTAAATTTGTCATTAAATCATTCATTAAGCGTAAGAGAGAAGAATAAATCCGAATAAAAGTTTATAATTTTATGTACTTTACCAGTAATTTTAAATTTAATATATATGTAAAGTGTAAAGTGAACGATATCCTGCTCCGCTTGAAGCATATTCATATTCATTCAACGACTGCTTACGTACTAAAAAACGGAAAACAACTAAAGGGCACTAAAACTGACAAACTGCGATTGCTCATATTTCGATTTCTGGTATCATTTTACGATTATTTTACAGTGGGGAAACATGTTGAATTTTTTTCCCTCCGTGTAAGAATTACTTAATCGTTCAGCACTTTTCTCGAACGAAGACATTATAGTCATCAAACTGGTATATAAATCATAGAGATATAAGAATACAGTGTGCGAGTCATATGCTAACGCGTAAGCGGTTGCGATATAGGAATAGAAAAGGAACGTTGCATGTAGGCCCTTCTGTCCTTCTCAGTCGCGCATGCGCCAAGCAAGGTCCGTAGATGAAGAGGAGATGGTATAAAGATCTTCGCACTCACTTCATAACATTGGCCCCAATATGGCGACCACTATCGTACAGATGTTGTTTGCATTAAATGTAGTGGTGCACTTAAATGTATTGGTGCAGTAAGTTAGAGTGACAAACAATATATATTTGTCTCACTTCGTGGATCCAAAATGGCGCCCATGCGAAGACCTTCTCTATTGTCTTCTGTTTATTTACGGACCTTGGCGCCAAGTACAGAGATCATAGATATAGGAATAAGGGGACGGAGCATAAACACGCATTATCGGTGAGGGGAGTGAAGTCGCTTTGCGGGGGGGGGGGGAATGTGGTCACATGGTACATTTGGTGCCGCAATGATGATTGGTTGTAGTAAAAATGTGCGAAATATGAAGATGAGGAATGTAGTTTCTTCACAATTATATATATGTAGTGGAA
Organism: Ooceraea biroi; assembly: GCF_003672135.1. Lineage (NCBI taxonomy): Eukaryota > Metazoa > Arthropoda > Insecta > Hymenoptera > Formicidae > Ooceraea > Ooceraea biroi. The sequence goes on from NC_039506.1 coordinate 11,303,229, forward strand.
TATTTTAAATAAAACAAAGAAACAGAATGTTATATTTTATAAATCAATCTAACAAAGAGTAAAATATTAGTAGTGCAACAGTAATGCATATGATATAGAGACGAATTGTTTATAATTATAAAATCAAATAATCGCAACTTGTTCATAGAGTGTAAATCTGAATACTGAAACATTGAAAATTCATCAATAATTCTATAATTCTTAGATTTAGTTATATATAGAAATTGGGATATATCACCAATAATTTTCATAATATGTTTTTGGTATGTAAATAACTATTAATTGTATATTCAGTTTGATAATTTTTTCCTAACTTCTAATTTGTTATCCAGTTTGGGGTTACACTGAAGATGGTCTAATGAGTAGACCGAAACGTATGTACAAACATTTGAAGAATAAACTACATTGCACGAACATCCAGCACAGCTCATAGCTATCTATTTGCGATATGTTTTTATCAATTTTATTTTTATTACATATATATACAGGGTGATTCAGAATAACCACTTGTCCTTAAAGGAGCATATTCCTGATGGTATTCTGAGACGACTTTTCCTTTGGCAAAAGTTTGTCCGAAGCTTAGTTTTTAAGTTATAAGGAAAAATAGTTAGCGTATGACGGGTCGCGTAGAGAAGATGAGCAGGGATGGCGCAACGTACTGTTAGACGCGGGTGCTTACGTGAGGCGCCCGCTGCGATCAGCTGATGTACGCATACGTAGGACACGTATACTGTTACGGAAGGTCTCAAGACGATTGAAATTACTCACAATTTGGATTAATACCATATATTTTAATCTTATCTCATACAAGTGAATCGTTATATCCAAGGTCGGTAGATGGAGGAACTGGCGAAGTAAGGTCCTCGCATCCACTTCACACGATTTGACCCGAAAATGGCGGCGAAATGTAGGTTATTCTCGTTTTATGCGAGATACATGAGTAAGAACGGTAAAGTATTTTTGCATAAATGCAGGTTTTGGCAAAACAACCTGGCATTTTTGTTTCACAACACTCTGTTCACTTTGTTGTCGACTTTGCCTGCTGACTGACATACACATCAATACACATGTATATATCATGATACTACGTGTACATACATACATACACACATACGCACTGTCCCGAAAATGGCGGTCATGCGAGGACCTTACTTCGCCAGTTCCTCCATCTACCGACCTTGGTTATATCCATTAAAATATAACCATACTGGAACGCGCACTACCCTACCCCTTCCACGAGACCGAGCGGTCAGAGGGAAATAGAGTGCTGGGACCATAGACGTATAATATATAGACCGCGCGGTCCTATGTCTCCCGCAGTTAGAGCGCGTCACAGAATAGAAAGAGAAAGCCTCTGTACGATCACTATTCTGTCTTCTTCTAATGACGCGTAGTGGGAGAGACGCCCTCCCTTCGAGTGGGGAAACAGCATAGAGAACTGTCGAGAAGGGATCTCCACTCTGCATTCTTAGACAAAGACAGAATGGTGATCCAAAGCATGCTGACTCTTTTCAATCTGTGACACCTTTCCAAGCCGAATGCGCGGTCTATATATTATACGTCTATGGCTGGGACCGTGTTGTCTCTTTCTAAACGTAAACTACCGTGGCTGAAAACATTGGTTCCAGCTTGTATGTATGTGACGTGTGTCGTGTGTAGTCAAGTTATATATACGTATAGTATATATTCTATATAATCTGTTCTCTTTTATTCGTTTCTTTTTATATTTCTTTATATTTTATTACTGTACTTTGTTACTAATAACGTTATACTAATGTGTTAACATTTTTAGATTTTTATTTATGTAACGTTAAAACATATACAGAGTATTGTGGCGTTTTGTTAATGTATGATCAGTTGCTAAAAGATTGTAATGTAATTTATTTTGATTTTCGGCATAACATACAGTTTCTTTATTTTTGAAATTAAAAGTATTGCACTCTATTAGCAATTTAATGACTGACTGATACATACCAAAGGTTTGTTTATGCGACTAACAACTGAGTGATACATACCAAACTTTTGTTTATGCGATGAACGATTGACTGATATATTAAAGTTTTGTTTATGCAATTAGTGAGTATATTAATATATAATCATACAGTTTTCTTTATGTATAATGCCTATTTTTAAACACATTTATAGCATTTTGTTAATATACATATTAATGTACATATATGGTATTGCAAATTTATAATTTTCTATTACATGTACGTTTTTCATAAAACATTGTGATATTTATAATCCGAGAATTTATATACTATTATATTATTTTATTTCTGCAAAACAATATTACGTTAAATAATTTTAAGATAATAAAGTTATTTATGGAATTTTTTTGCATTTTTATAATTGTATTTCATAAATACATCCAAATATAACAAATACAAAATACAATACAAATAATACAAAATATAAGATAATACAAAATATAAATAAAATACTACAAAACATGAGATTATTTTTGTATTACTACATATAAACAATTTCATTTTTCGTTGTATACATTATTTTAGTTTTCGATTCTGAAAACTATTATTACAAATTTCCTTTGATACAATAGAATTTCAATGTGTAGAAAATGTATGTAAAGGCAATGTTCTCAGACTGGGTAGTATATCACATCACGTGATTAGGACTGTTAGTTAGACAAGAATAGCACGTGCCTGGCCTAACTATCTCACTCGCACAGCTCTGACCGCGCGAGAACAAAGCAGTGCGCGTTCCAGTATGGTTATATTTCAATGGTTATATTTATGCTCACTGCGCGCCACTTGCTGTGCACAAGTCCTGCAGGCTTGCCACCCTAACATCCTCTCTTCCCTGTCAATTTGTTTGTTTCTTCCTTTAATTGTTTCCTTTTTCCTTGTTTTTTTTTATTAATAAATTAAAGGAAAAAAAAACTAACTAAAACATAAAATATGACAAAAAAATAAAATCAAACAAAACGAAAAAAAACTACTCTTGAAAAAACTATCTACTTATAAACGACATAATCATCTAAATTCTTTGGCATTTTGTGAATTCTCGTGGGTCTAGTATTAATTTGTAGTCCTTTTTTACTGGTTCCAACGATATCTGCTGGTGTATATTCTGTCGCTGGGTGTTGAGTTGATCCAACTGTTGACTATCCTTTTCTATATTGGTCTTCTCCGATTTGGTATATCCTTCCTTCGTGTGTATTATGTTATCGGATATTGTATCGCTTAAGTTAAGGTCTGTAGTGGGTGTGTGTTCCAACGGCAATTCGTTTGAAGGAATTATTTTCTTATGTTCGTCCGGAGGAGCTGGTTTTATGTGGACTAGATTTCTTTAAAGTCACTAGATAGATAAAGTATAGCAATCCGTGATAAAATACATGGAATAAAAATGGCGTTGGAAGTGTACTTAGTGCAAACATGCAACTTATCAACACACTAAGTGCAATTCTACGAAGCAGCGTTGCGTTGTATGTCCATTGAGAAGGTTACATATTGTGATGTGAAGAGAACATATTGTGATAAAAACACCGTGTAGTTGGAATTAAAATGGCGGACGATTGCGGTACTTTATCTATCTAGTGACTTTAGATTTCTTCGGTACCTCGCGCCGTCTACATTTACGATGTAGTCTCTTTTACTTAGTTTGTCGTGCACCGTCCCCTTACTCCAGTTGTTCTTATCAGGATGTAACTGTAGTGCCACTGGTTGGCCTATTTCTTCTAGTTCGGGTAAATTTGCTGACTTCATATTATAATAATACTTGCTTTTCCGTCTATTGTGTTCTATTCTTGCTGGTACTTCCTGTATGATTCTGGGTTGAAGACTGCAGATCGCGGTCGGGAGTCCGGAGCGAGTTCGTCTGGAATAAAGTCGTTGTACCGGGCTGGATCCTATCTTGTTGGGCGTGTTCCTCCAATGTAGCACCATGTACCACAGGTCTTGTCCGCTTCGTTCTGATTTCCTTACCAGTTTTTTTGCGATTTTTACTGCTGCTTCTGCCTTCCCGTTGTCTTGTTGATGATTTGGAGCTGAGGTAACAAACTCGAAGCCCCATTCCTGTCCCAGACTTCGCATCAGTTTGTTTTCAAAGTTTGTGCCGTTGTCGCTACATACTCTGTATGGTATACCGTGTCGGCTAAACGTTTCTTTACAAGTCTATACTAGCGTTTCCGCTGACATGTCTGGTAAGATGTCTAACTCGAAGAAATCCGAATAATGATCGACTGTGATAAGAAATTTCCTCTTTTTACCCTTATACTCCGTGAAAAATACGTCCATCGAAATAAACTGAAATGGATACTGTGGAATCTCATGTGATTGCATGGGAGGATTTTGTTGGGAGTCTCTGAACTCCATACAAACATTGCAGTTCTGCACTCTTTGCCTCACTTGTTCTGACATGCCGGGCCAAAATATCGTCTCTCTAGCAAGATTAAGTGTAGCTGTCACACCGGAATGTGCCACGTGGACCTTATCGATCATAGTCTTCCGTAGCGCGAAAGGTATAACAATTTGGTCGTTTCTAAAAATAAGACCTGTCCGTGTAGATAGCTCGTCCTTATATTTAAAGTAGACTTTGCAATCTTCATGTACGTCCTGTACGTACCTGGGCCAGCCTGTTACAATGTACGAGACCAATCGCTGCATAGTAGTATCGCCTAATGTTGCTTCTCTAATTTGGTCGACTCGTTCCGGTGTAATTCGTAGAGTTCCGTGTACGTTGGCTTTTTCTATCATTCGACAGACTTTGACATCTTTACCGATTTCAAAAACATTGCGGTTGTATACCCTGCTCTGATTCGTGTTGTCGTTCTTTAATGCCGCCCTTGAAAGAGTGTCAGCTACTACATTCTCTTTTCCTTTAACAAATTGTACCTCCAGATTATATCGTTGAAGCGTCATCAACATGAGTTGGAGTCGTTTTGGAGCTTTAAGTAAAGGTTTTTTAAAAATTGAAATCAAAGGTTTATGATCTGTTTTTACAATGGTTTTCATACTACCTGCGATTATCTGGTCAAATCTGGTACATCCAAATACGATAGCTAGCATCTCTTTCTCAATTTGAGCGTAGTTTCTCTCTGTCGGTGTGAGAGTTCTCGATGCATATCCAACAACTTGCTCCAGCTGGTAGACTACCACACCAAGACCCGTTGCACTTGCATCGCATTCTATTGTGACAGGTTGTTGTGGATTAAAATATTGTTGGCTATGGATATTAGCCACTAAGGTTTTTATTTTCCTAAATTCGTTGTTCTCAATCGACGTCCATGCCCACGGAGTGTCTTCTCTGGTTAATTTTCTCAAGGTGTCTGTTTCGGATGACAGATTTTTTATAAATCTGCTTAGATACGTTGTCATTCCTAAAAAAACGTAATAAGCCTTTTTTGTCTTGCGGTGCCGGCATATTTTTGATTGCTTCAACCTTCGTGTCATCTGGCAAAAGACCCTTGCTTGTCAACAGAGGGCCGAAAAATTTTACGGAGTCCTGACACAAATTTAATTTGCTTGTATTAAGTTTACAACCGTTCTTTTCCAATCTAAGCACCAACTCTTCTAAATTTTTATTGTGATCCCGCGTAGCTTCTTCCATAGTTCCGCCGCAGCCGTATACTAAAATATAGTCAACGAGTATCTCTATGCCTTTAAGGCCCTGAGTAATTTCTTGCATTTTCTGTGCAAAAATCTCCGGTGCTGGAGATACACCAAATGGTAACCTCACCCATCTGTATCTACCAAATGGTGTCCAGAAAGTAATAAGTTTACTACTCTTTTCCGATAGTTTGATTTGCCAAAATCCTTTCTTCGTATCCACCGTAGAAAACACACGAGCTCGACCAATCTCAGGGAGAATCTCGTCCAACGTGGTGAATTGAAAGTGTGGGCGTTTCAAGGCCGTATTCAAAGGCACTGGATCGATGCATATCTTTAGTGAATTATTATTCTTTTTTACCAGCAGAATATTATGTACCCAGTCTGTCGGTTCTGATTCTCGTACGATAATATTTTCTTTTTCTAATACCGCCAGCTCGTTTTCTAAATCCTTTCGCACGCAAATGGGAATCCTCCGTGCCCGTTGTATTACAGATGGTATGTTTGGGTCGACCTCTAACTCTACTTCTCCTGGGATTAAGCTGTACCCTTCAAATATGGATTTGTGTTTCGCGATGATCCTTTCCGCCTCCAATCTGCCTTGTATAAGTGTTGGATCTGTTTTCGTCTTGCTTAACTTGAAACAGTATTTTACTAAACCTAAGGTTAAACATGTTCTTTCGGACAATAAAGGTCCATGGTCCACGTCAACTACTTGAAATATGATGTGCTTTCGCCTTTTATATAAACAGGGAACTATTACCTCACCCATTGTCTTGATAGGATCACCTCCAAAGCTTCTTAATTGGTCATTTGAAGGTCTGAGTGTTGGATTCGACGTTCTCACTAATTTACAATACCTTTTAAATCCGATAACGTTGGCTTCTGAACAAGTATCTAAATCACAGAGGATTCTTTTCCATCTCCCTGCGAACTTAAAATTTAATTCCGCACGGCTTTTCCGTTTGGTTACTTCAATTTTATTTATTTTTGATATTTTGAAAACCTGTGTGTCCTCTTCCTCCTCTGTTTCCTCTTCACTTTGCGTCTCCTTGTCGATTTTCTTGACTCTTCGGGGTTTCTTCGTTTTCTCCACTGTACCTTTCTGCTGAATTGCCTTCTTATTTTTCTTACATGCTTGGGAAATATGATTTTTTCCGCTACAAATAGAGCATGATTTTCCCCAAGCGGGACACAATTCTTTCTTAAAAAGGTGTACCCTTGCGCAAAATTTACAAACCTTCTTCGCTCTATTCTTATCTGTTATCATGTGAACTGGTTTGTTTTCAGAAACTAACGTTTGAAGTTGCTGATCCGTCGTCTCCTTTACTCTGCATGTGTGTTTTAATCTATCTAAGGTAAAAATTGTCAGATCCTCTTTCAAAAATTTTCTCTTTAAATCCATATTGCGAATACCAAAAACTAAGCGATCTCTCAAAATATTGTCGGCTGTCACGTTTTGATTGTACTCACAAACGTCGAAAATCTGTTTCAATCTGATAAAATAATCGTCAAATGACTCGTCTTCTTGTTGGTTGCACGTATGAAACATATATCTGTCATACAACAAATTTCGATCTGATTTGACTCGCTCACTAATTAACTGGAGAACTCTTTCGGCCGAAGTCTTTTCTGTTTCCGTTAAATAAAAGTTGGAAAACTTCTTTTTGGCTTTGTCACCTATGATAGATAAAAGTATATTTATCTTGCGTACCTCTTCTTGCGGTCCCCATTTATCGATCCCCGATGCGACGATATATGAGTTCCAGTTCTGTTTAAAAAGGTCGAAGTTGTCATTGATATTTCCAACATCGACTTCTAAAGGCTGAGGCCATGGTATGTTTTGTATTATATGGGCTTTAGATGTATTCGTGAGGTCGAGATGTAAATCCGTAGCCCTTTGGCCGCCTGTCTCAATCTGCTGCAGTTGGTTTTTTAATTCGGTGAAGGCGACTCCTATGGATCGTAAGCATTTGGCGTTTTTTTTCTGACTCCTGAGCCTGGCTTTGTTGCATTTGCTTGAGAAGTAGCGTTTGTGCCGCTAGAAATTCAGTTAATTTGGTCTCCATCGTGTGTACTCTAACCTCTTCTCCGTTTGTACGAGATCGAAGTCGAATGGATCTCTGGTTGATGCGTGGATGTACTGCTCTTCTGAGATATTAGAGAAGTACCACTTCTGACACCATGTTACGGAAGGTCTCAAGACGATTGGAATTACTTACAATTTGGATTAATACCATATATTTTAATCTTATCTCATACAAGTGAATCGTTATATCTATGCTCACTGCGCGCCACTTGCTGTGCGCAAGTCCTGCAGGCTTGCCACCCTAACATATACATTGAAATTCACATAACACACACACACATACACCACACACTTAAATATTAATCTTAAGTTAAAAGTAGCATATTTAAAATACGTGCGAGAGAGGGAGAGGAACAGGAAGAGGGGGAGAGAGAGAGAGAGAACATGTTCCTACATGTTCTAACATGTTCCAACATGTTTAAACGTGTACACGCGTACCATCCCCACATGGAACAAAAACCTCCAATGGACGTCCACTAGACCTCCATCATGGAGATTCGAAACCTCCATTAGACATCTACATAACATCCAGTAAACATCTACTAGACATCCATAGTTCCGCATTTGAAACGTCCATACAACCTCCATTAGACGTATCCATAGATGTTTCGTGGATGTAATATAGATATTTAATCGTAGATATTTAAAGGAGCTTTGATGGATGAAAGATAGACGTTAACTGGATGTTTTGTTTGTTTCTTTAGAAATTTAACTTTACTTACAAATATTAAGAAATTGATTAATTATTCATACTTGTTGCAAATATTTTACTTACTCATTTTATGTGTATTTTATGAAAAAGTTTCAAAAGAAAAGAAGAAGAAAAGAGTACTGGTTCGGTTTTCCGGGTAGTTATTTATAAGGTGATAACGCAAATGTTTCTTGCGAGAACGTCACGACTGGCCAGGTCGCTTGGTGAATCAGAGGCGGGAATCACACACACTTGTGTTGATTTTTATCTCTTGTTCCATAATCGAGTACATTGAAACGTATGATGTAAAAATAATTAATACTCGCAAATTAAGTAGAAATTACTATTTTTTCTATATTAATTATATAATTTCGAATCAATTTAATAAAACATATTTTTCGTTTCTGTAGAAACGTGAAAAATACGTTTTTAAAATTTAGGTCTAAAAACGGTTTCTATTTAAACCGTTTCTTAAATGGTACTTTATGTTTCTTAGACATTAGATACGTCTAAGAAACATATATTAGGCTAACATGTACTGCCTGGGTTACAAACACATAAATATGAGTAAATAAAATATGTCCAATAAGTTATGAACAATTGCTCTCTTTCTTAAGGGGGGACATACACCTAGAAGGATAAAAAAAATCGATTTTTTTTCTATATATATTTTCAAAGTATGATATCTTAAAAATATTTTTGTGCAGTTATAAATCGATCTGGCCAGTAATATAAAAGTTACACGTAAGTATATTCGAGTCCGTTCGAGCGCGCTAGGGTCATTTCGGTTTTCACAGGTGTAAAACGAAAGATCTTTCTGGTTAGGGTTTTTTCCCCTCCCTTTTCTATTTATTATATACCAATACCAAGCATCAGATCTGCTTGGAAAACACAAACAGTCGGTTCCACAGTAGTTCTTGTCCGGATGAGCAATCGAAAGAATCGAATAGTACAGCAAAATAATACAACAGAAATGGATCGCAGGAAATGATCTAGAGATCTCCGAACATCTGAAAATATTCGAAAATCAAGAGCAAAGAAACCTCCACTGCTTAGGAATCGGCATTCAGATGGAACAAGAAGAGAAGAACTATAGCACGTCTGCGCTAAGCAGTACGAGAGAGGAGAGAATACGTCGTTGCCAAGAACAGAGAGACTTTCTAGAAGCATCTACTTCGGCAGAGGGTGTACTATATGGGCCTGGAGTAGATGATTCAGTGTAAATATAAAATTTGTCATCTTTTCGTTGTGTAAACCTAACATAAAACTTTAAACGCGTTTTTCTCAAAACGAGGTTTTCAAAACGCGTGACAACTATATCTTGAAAATGGTTCAACCGATCGGCTTGCAGTTTTACACACTTTTTCTAGACACTAAAAACTAGTCTTTAACATAGGATTTTTTTCCGATGCTTAGTTTATTTTCTGTAGCCAAAAATGTGCGACATTTTTGGTCAAAAAATCGTTATGTCAACTTTGACCGGCTGCCATTTTGTCCAAACACAATATTTCGAAAAACGGCTATGTTAAAGACTAGATTTATGTTTTAACTGTATAACCCTTGAGGTGATTTTGCTTTCAGATGATTTCTGTGGGAGCCACGGTTTTCACCGCAAACGCCGTTTTTTAAATTAGGAGTTAGGAGCTGTAGCATAGTACCGCCATTTTGAATTTTGGAATAATAAAACACAAATTTTTTAATAGAGAAAACTGTGATCTTTACATAGAAACAAACTCGATCTCTCTATCTCTTTCCGTTTTTCCGGAAAAAATTCGCAAAGTTTAGTCTCTTTTTGATCCTTCTAGGTGTATGTCCCCCCTTAATTACTGTCAGGCAATTAAGAAAGAGAGCAATTGTTCATACCAATTATTGGACATATTTTATTTACTCATATTTATGTGTTTGTAAGTGATCGGTTTGAATATGAGAAATATGTTTCTTGTATTTAAAACCAATCATTTATACACATAAAATGAGTAAATAAAATATGTGCAACAAGTATGAATAATTAATCAAGTTTTTAATATTTGTAAGTAAAGTTAAATTTCTAAAGAAGCTACAAAACATCCAGTTAACGTCTATTACAAATTTTAAATAATTTAGAAAATTTCACTATTAATTTTTTTGTGTATAGTTATAAATCCATTATATATCTATAATAGATGTATATTAGACGTCCATGATGGATGTGTAGTGGATATCCACTATGGAGGGAATATGGATCTCTATTAGAGATCTACCTAACATCCATCGTGGAGATAGATGTCGCATGGAGCGGTGGAGGTTATATGGACGTCTAATGGACGTCATGTTCCGTGTGGGTCGTGTGTAGCGATCAGCTGTTGTTTCCACAATGAGAAAGATCCATCCAGTAATTAAGGTCCAGTAATTAAGTAGAAGTTTTTCTTCTTTTCTTCTTCATTGTTTGACGTTTCAATACACTGATACATTCTATTCACTCACTTGATCGATAGAATGAGGAATGCATTAACGAATCGATCAGTTAATCACTATAAATCACTATCGATTACTACTAATCATTCGGCGCGTGACAATTATTTGAAGAAAGAAACATCCCATACAGCACGAAAACGTTTCAGAAATATTTCAGAAGTATTTCATCTGACAGATGAAAACATCTCATAAACATTGCAAAATGTTTCTGCAACAGTTATGAGACAACTCCGAAATAGCAAAATGTCCACGCACTTGCATTCAAAACCTTATAGAAAGGTTGCTGAAAGGTATAGATCAATCTGCAACCTTTCTGAAATATTGCCGAAAGATTACTGAAATAGCTGAAATCTTTTTGATATATTACTAAAGGTTAATTGAAATAATTTTGAAACTTTCCTATGATGTTGCACACAAATTACAAAGCTCTTATTAAAATAAATTGAAAATACTTCAGAAATTATATTTAAATTTATTATACGAGTGTTCAGAAGATTGCAAATACTAAAAAGTTATAATAAAAATTATATATAAAATGTATTTATTATTTTTATTGTACGTTTTTATTTAATATTTGCAATCTAAATAATATAATAAATATGATTTCTGAAATATGCTTAATGAAAAAAATACATAATATATATAAGATGTATATAGATATGCATATATACCTAGACAGCACCAAATGTCCTCAGGATCATCCTGAATATGTCCAGGACGATTCAAGATATTTCGAGGATGTTTTAAGATATGATTCTAAATTTGTTTTATGAAAATTTAGTATGCATTTATAATTTTTTTCAATTATGTAGAATATTTAACATAATTAGAAATTTTTAATATTGTAATAAAATATAAATATCCCATAAATATCCACTGGATAACCACAGGATGTTTGTAAAATATCTGGCCTGTCTATATTATGTCAGATAGCTTATAACGTCCTAAAATTATCCTAAACACATCCAGGATATCCTGAGATTCCCGCCTCTAATTCACCAAGCGACCGATAGATGGCCAGGCCAGGCGTGACGTTCTCGCAAGAAACATTTGCGTTATCATCTTATAAATAACCATCCGGAAAACCGATCCAGTACTCTTTTCTTCTTCTTTTCTTTTGAAATCATTATTGCTTGAAGTGATATCTCATTCCAAAAGAGTGAGATTCCACTACACGAAATTTAGAGAGTAATTCATAAAATATAAAAGTCTATTTTTTTACAAAAATGTGACTTAACTCTGTCTATCTTTGAGGCACTGATATATAGAATTGATAAATACCCATACAGCACAGAAATCAATTAGGACATATCCTGTGGACGTCCCTGCGACGTTCCCTGGAGCTTCTGTGCTGTATGGGTTTCGTCCTTGAAACGTACGAATAATATCCCAAACATATCCTATAGAAATCCTTAGGATATTTCATAGGATTTCCCTCGATATTCCAGAGGATCATATACGGTTATCATTTCCTCTTCCTCGGGACATCCAGAGGAAATCCGAGGATTAAAATGGGATATCCTCAGGATATCACACATGTACGTCCTGGATGTTCTTCGGATGTCCTTAGGACATCTTTGTGCTGTCTGGGTATGAAAGAATTTGGTTGACTTCGTTACTTTTTCTAAAAATTCTTTTTGCAAAAATTCTTTCATTTTTGAATGAAAATTTATTAATAAAGTCTATTTCTTATTTGCTTCATTAATTATTTTATTTTTTCTTTTCTGAGTCCTTTCGTTCCGTCATTTAATCTTCAATATCATAAACTGAATGTTGAAAGAGTTATCAAGTTTTTCTTGAATATCTTAAAAAATATTAGGTAAATAAAAAAATGCTTTAGACATAAGTTGTTCAAAGTAATTAGTAGAAAAAGATGTAATAATAAAAAATATGGGTTTCCATTTAAAAAATTCATTCTCACCTCCACTTGACCTTGGAGACGCCGCCCAAGGTTATATGAATATTATTATGTTATGTTCCCTCCGAAACCCTACAACTTTTGTAGGAAACATTTTTTTCTAAAATGCATTGTTTACGAGATATTCCACCTGGTACGTTTGAAATTTAACACCCTGTATATAATTTTACTTTTAACAATATTCACATTTTTTCAAATTTATTGCATGTGGTAGGTTTTAGAAACATTTCTGTTGCAACATTTCATATGACATATTGCGGAATCCTTTCAGAAATGTTGCATATGAAATGTGAAATCTTGAAATGATTTTAAAACTGTTAGAAATCAAACTTCCCCGCTCGTTATAGACATTGCCGCAAGGCGTCACTGTACGCGATTCGCGTTCCTTTACGCATGTTCCCCATCTACCTTTGTTTTTGGGTTCTTTTAGGGCGCAGTCCCATGGTGCAGAACGTGCGCAATGCGGAAATGGCGGAACGCTCGTGATTGGTTCGATCATTGTTACGTTCGTTCCGCCGATTTCTTTCCGCACATTTTCATTTTATCACGGAATTACGTTACTCACGTAACCATGGCTTCACAAGTCTCGGGTATAATTTTTGAGATTGTATTATGTGCGACTCTGAAGGCATATGATAGTGATTTCATACTATCTCCTGATGCTAGATAACGCAGTGTAATCTGCCCAAGGAACACACTGAAATCAAGAAAAAGTCAAAATGACTTTATTTTGATTCAAAATAGTCATGATTTTCCATGTGACGTAAATTTGATTTATCATGATATCATCACATATGATCGATTTTACGCTGGCCCTGCTAAGTTATAGTAATGTGAAAATGATTTCAAAATGATAAAAAATTCTCAAAATTATATATTATTATATTCATAAATGACCTTACAGGTCACTTTAATGCATTAAAATGGATCACTTTTATAATTTAATAGTCTTTCTATTAGCATCTTATAAACGCGTATTTTTCAGCTTGTAAAAGTTCTATTATGTGTATTACATGTATGTGATAATTAATTTCGCAGTGGAATCGTTTTTCGAGTAATGTAATTACAAAAACTTGATATAGAAAGTGCAATACACTGAAGAGGTGCCGTTGACTCATTTGAATTTACCGAGTGTTCATATACATTCGCTACAGTAGCCAATCATCTCTTGCTGTTTTGCTACTTCCGGAAGAGTAGCCATCGTGTCAGTTCTTGCCGCGCATTTGTAATGGCCCTTGTGTGCAATGTGCAATGTGCAACGGCAACGGTATTATTTCCCGCTATTCAACGAATGTTTGTGAAATTGCGAACTTTGCATTATAAGTCTTGTGAAAACAGTGCTATTAATTGCAGTAATATATAATAATAGTAAAAGAATCTTCTACTGTAATTGAAATAATATTCTTTCGTTAAGATGGACGATACTGCAAAACCAGTAAGTATATTATATAGCCGTGCATTACGATATTTTACTTATGTTGTGTTTAACTTTTGTTTATATTCTGTATTTAACTTTGAAGAAAGCTCAAGTTAACATTAAGGAAAAAATTTATCCATGCATTTCATGACTTACAGACAGCAAACAGGTTATGTTAGGTGAGAGTAGCAATCTTCTTATATATTGTAAAACATAGAAAACTCGTATAGGACCGCGGAGCACAGACAATTGCATAATGTAAATAATCATCAATCATAGAATCCTTCATTTGCTATCTTCAGGATTGTCATCCTGAAGATAGAAATGAAGGATTCTAATTAGTTGATTCTCTTATGCATTATGCAAAAGTCTGTGCTCCGGCTCTTAGACCGCTTTGGTTCCTCCTATATTACTACAATAGGATGTCTTTTTGATGTTTTCTTGACGTCAACAAATCGTCAAATTTTGAAACCAAAAATCATCATATTGACTTTTTCTATCATGACATAATTATGACGTCAAAATGATGTCATTTTGACTGCGTTGTGTTCCTTGGGTGGAGCCGCATTTCAGGCGAAATAGGTTCTCGAACAACATATTTTTTACTGATGATTGGTTGGACCAATGTTAATAACGTTTCAAATATTTGAGGTGGCATTCTAAAATAATCTATATATTTTTCTATGTCTTCGACCAGCATTTCTTTTACAAAATTATCGCTTGCTCCTTGTAGCAATCTTCTTTCGGCACTAAATATGTTTCATACCCAACACTTCCGTTGATTCTGTATATTTTCATTTTTTCTTGCAATTCTGTATAATAAATACAGTTTCACAATTTTGCGACGTATCTCCTGTTTTTTAAATACACACCAACTTTGTTTTAATGTTTTTAGTAGCTCACAAATAACAACAAACAATTCTTCTGAATTCATTGGTTTGCCTACATGCATTTTCACGTGCATATACTCGTAGTAATTCCGATCCGCTGAAGTTTATTTTCCTATGTCCCATGCAGCGGAAAACGCAGAAGCGTAATTTGTGCGCGCAAATAATATACGCTATTCCGATAGACACAACAGAAGAATCTACGGAAAAAATCATGTGATTGGCGGAGGCCAATTGCGCTTCCGCCAGTTCTGGTGCATGGGACATAGGAAAATACATTTCAGCAGAATACAGTTGGCGGAACGTCTGTGATTGGACGGACTTCGTTCCGTCAATTCCACATTGCGGAAACGACAGACGTGAGTAACGTAAGGCCTATGGCAGAGAACGCGACGTAAGCGCTTACGTCGTAACGTAGTTCAAGGCAGAGAAAAACATAAACGTATATCGCGCATATGGTATATGGTTTTTCTCTGCCTTGAACTACGTTACGACTATGTCCGACGTAAGCATATACCATATACGCCATATACGTTTATGTTTTTCTCTGCCTTGAACTACGTTACGACGTAAGTGCTTACGTCGCGTTCTCTGCCATAGGCCTAATTCCGCGATAAAATGAAAATGTGCGGAAAGAAATCGGCGGAACGAACGTAACAATGATCGAACCAATCATGAGCGTTCCGCCAATTCCGCATTGTGCACGTTCCGCACCATGGGATTGCGTCCTTACTATTCGTTCTTTTATTATAACGATCACACGCTTTTCTTACGTTCATATTGTGATTTGTTTTGTTCGCCGTATAAATTTGTATACGATATAATTGTAGGGAGTTTAGCGCGGGCACGAGGGTGCTGTAGGCGCCCTTGTGCGGTGTGCGAGTATTGGACGCGAGCGAGCGCTTTCGGTGCTTGACGGATGATCTTTTGTCTCCCCGCTTGGTAACGAGAGACTTGTTCGAGCGCGGCGATCGTGTGCATGTCGAGAGTTGTAACGGCAGGCACCAAATGCGTTAGAAAAAGTGTATTTCTATATAATATAAACTGTTATATCCATTAAAGTGTTGAGTGGTTTTCTTTTGAGCATAAGCTGCACAAATATAACCAGAGTTCATCAGAGACAGTGGATGTCGGTTTCGCGAGTGAGACCTACATATTTATTGTGTTTTTCATACAAGCCTTACGAATAAATAAAAGAGTTACTACGGCCTGATATCCGTACTGAGTTACTCGATCGTTCTACTACAACCGCGCTCTGCAATAGGTTATGGGCCTAGGGCCGCGAGGACGAAACGAAGATACACAATAGTTGTGCAAAGGATTTCACTCACAAGGTATCCAAAATAATGGCGCAAATAAATACAATCAATTCCACGCGACTGGAAATGTTAACCAAAGACAACTACGATACTTGGGTGATACAAGTAGAGGCATTACTCGTGAAAAACGATAATTGGTGTTATGTAAGCGGTGAAAAGACATGTCCATCTTCAAGTAGCGGTCCTGTTGCCATCAGAACATGGGAAGAAGAAGATCGTAAAGCAAAATCCGACTTGGGCATCTATCACGTAACTTTTCCCCTAAGATGGAAAATGAAAAATGAAAATTTCTTCATCTCAGCAGCAAATCATAACATAAAAGTTCACGCGAAATTTTCATTTTTCATTTTCCATCCTAGGGGAAAAGTTACGTGATAGATGCCCTGATCCTAGCTATTAACCCTACCGAGCTGAAACAGGTACGTGGTTGTAAAACGTCAAGTGAAGTGTGGGAAAAGCTGAAGTCTATATATGACTCAAAAGGTCCCGCACGTAAGGCAACTCTGCTCAAACGCCTTATTCAAACAAAATTGTCGGAAGGCAGTGAGTTAAAAAGGACACATTGCCCAGTTCTTCGATGCCGTTGATAAATTAGAATCTATGGATGTTTCGATAAACGGAGACCTGCTATCCATAATGCTCCTGTATAGTTTACCTAGCAGTTTTGAGAACTTCAGATGCGCAATAGAATCACGCGATACGCTGCCTAACGCTGAACAATTAAAAATAAAAATCATAGAAAAGTACGAAACGCGAAATTAGACAACAGTTGGCGAATCAGGCGCGATGCTTGCTCGCCATAACAAACGCAACGCAAGCACAAAATTCAATAAAAATCAACAAACGCCACGCAACGAAGACGACACGAAAGCATTAATCCGTCCAAAATACAGATGTTCTTTCTGCAAGATCATTGGTCATAAATACGCTGACTGCCGTAAGAGAAAGAAACAGGAAGCCGAGAAAGCGAACAACACGGAGGTAGAGAGTTTTTTACTGATGTTGTTCAATATTCAACGTCCGAGCGCCCTCAACATACGGACGCGAGTCAATGGTGTCTCGACAGCGGGTGTACATCTCACCTATGCAAGGATGCCAAGACCTTCACAAAATCGGTACGTACACGAAGCGACATCAAATTAGCAAATAATGCAACTAGTTTCGTAGATGCAAAGGGAGACGTGATATTCTCCACCAACATTGGTAATAGAAACAAAGTAATTCAACTAAAGGATACTCTGCACGTTCCGGACTTAAGGACAAACCTGTTATCTGTTGCCAAAATCACAAACAAAGGTTATCGACTCATATTTGAACCTCATAGAGCATCCGTACAAGATTGCAAAGGAAACATCAAGCTCATCGCCGAGCGTCAAGGTGACTTATATTTCGTCAAAGGATCTGTTCAACAAGCAAACACAGCTACGCGAACGAAGCGCTTCGAGACCGAAATCTGGCATGAACACCTAGGTCATCTCAATTTAAATGACTTAGTGTATATGTCTCAGAAGCAAACCGCAACCGGATTTCAGCTCAAAGACATTTCCAGAAATTCAGATTGCGAGGTATGCATAACACAAAAATTAACCAGCTTTCCATTTTCATCTTGCACTTGCAGATCTAAGGAACGACTCGAAATAATATACTCTGACCTTTGTGGACCGATGCGAGTCAAATCGATAGGACACGCTCGTTATTTTATGATGCTCATCGACGATCACTCTAGATTGTGTCAAGTTTATTTTTTAAAGAGCAAGGACGAAGCAGCGAATAAATTCATCGAGTTTAAAAACTTCGTCGAAAATCAAATCGGTTTACGTATAAAAGCTTTTCACTCGGACAACGGAACGGAATTCTGCAACGCTACGATGGATAAGATTTTAAAGGATTCCGGTATCAAACGGGATTGTCCCGATTGCGCATATTAATCATCGGACACGAAGAAATTTTTCGATCGGATACAGTTTCGATCGGACACATTTCCGATCGGACACAGTTACCATCGGACATAGTTTTCATCGGACACAGTTCTGATCGAACACATACAGTTTTCATCGGACACAGTTTCCATCGGACACATTCTCTATCAGACACAGTTCCGATCGGACACATACAGTTTCCATCGGACACAGTTCCGATCGGACACAGATTCTATCGGACACATACAGTTTCCATTGGATACAGTTCCGATCGGACACAGATTCTATCGGACCAGGGTTGGGCAGATACGTATCTTAAAGTATCTGTGATACATAGTTAATTATGTATCTTATTTAAATACGGTATTTAAATACTGAATAATCAAGTATCTTGAATTTTGTAATTAATTATTTAATCTACATGTATCTTGTTGTTACCGCTATTGTTGATTATTTCGTTTAATTTCGTTCGAATATGTTTTTTGTATTGTGTTTACGCGCGGCTGCGGGCCCAGCGATTCGATCGCCGATCGCGCGAGCGTTTTTCTGTTGTTTTCTTCCGAGCGTCGCGCGCTCGGCAGAGGCTGCGCCCGAGACATTCGCAAGACAGTCGTCGCCGTCGTAACATCACTTAACTGCCTTCGCGTTCGAAGTTTTGTATTTAGCGATTTTTTGTGTGTAATTGTCCGGCAAGTTCCCCGCGAGTTCCGAACTCACGAGCGGGATCAAATAAATATCATCAAACCTAGAGAAGAGTTTTTCTTTTCTCGACCACGCACGACCTCTAGAGAACACCGACGGTCACAGCGTGGCGGTGTGCAACACTCCATTCGTTTTGCACTTAACACAACTTGGTCCTTCGAGCCGGATTTAATCCGGAGGTTCCGAATCCCGCCAACGTTCGTGCGTGTTCGGACGGGTCAGCTTCACCCAGCGGAGGCATTCGTCTCATCCAGAGGCCATCCAGCGGAGGCATTCGCCTCATCCAGAGGCCATCCAGCGGAAGCATTTGCCTCATCTAGAGGCTATCCAGCGAAGGCATTCGCCTCATCCAGAGGCCATCCAGCGGAAGCATTTGCCTCATCTAGAGGCTATCCAGCGAAGGCATTCGCCTCACCCAGAGGCCATCCAGCGGAGGCATTCACCTCATCCAGAGGCCATCCAGCGGAGGCATTCGCCTCATCCAGAGGCCGTCATTAGAGGCATTCGCCTCATCCAGAGGCCATCCAGCGGAGGCATTCGTCTCATTCAGAGGTTATCAGCGGAGGCATTCGCCTCATCCAAAGGCCGTCACCAGAGGCCTTAAATTCACCGCTTTGAAGACGAGCGGGTGTGACCTGAGGAGGACTGCAAGCGGCCGAGTACCACGTCCCGGAGAGTCTTCGGCGCCCCGAAATTCAACGGAACCAGCCCGAGATCCAGCCTGAGTTTCGCGTCTGTTGCGGTCGGGTAAGGAGAGTTATCCGTTGTTGCCAACCAGAAAAGATATCGTGTTGTTTGCCGCGATCCAAATATATACGTTCAAAATGACCAGTGAGCAAGACCCGGTTATTTTAAGAAAGCGGCGATCTATTATTAAAGGGTCATGCACGCGCATAAAAACGTACGTCGATTCTATCGAAGGTACGTCGTCACCGGTAGTGGCTCAATTAGAAGAGCGCAAGATTAGGTTAGACCAGTATTGGAAAGAGTACGACGATGTACAATCGTAATTAGAGGTAATAGATGATCGCGACGCAGACGATCGTGCACTTTTTGAGGAGTCTTTTTATGCATTGGCTACGAAAATTCGAGGTTTTTTGCATCCGCCGCAGCTTTCGGCAAATTCTGTAGCGACGCCGTCGCCGAGAATTTCCAGTGCTTCCGACACGGTGTCTCACATCCAATTGCCAGAATTAAAGCTACCGAAGTTCTCGGGTAAATACGACGAGTGGTTTCCGTTCCATGATACGTTTGGTTCGATTATACATTCCAACGCGTCACTTAGTAACGTCCAGAAATTACAATATTTGAAAACGGCTATTAGCGGCGAAGCTGGTGATATTATTCATTCCCTAGAGATTTCGGATTTGAATTAAGCGTAGCGTGGGAGCTTTTGAGGGAACGATACGATAACAAGCGAGTTATCGTTCACACGCATATCAAGGCTATCATGGATCTTCCATCCATGACGAAAGAGAATGCTTGCGACTTGCGGAAAATTGCCGACGGCGCGGCCAAGCATATTCTCGCCCTTCGGGCCCTCGACCGTCCGACGTCTCATTGGGATGATTAACTTATGTACATTTTGAGCGCTAAACTCGATGCAGCCACAGTGCGGGAATGGCAGGTTTCGTTAACCGGTTCCAATTTGCCGACTTTGAAGCAGTTCACGGACTTTATCACGCATAGATGCCGCGTGTTAGAGGCTACCGGCAAAGGCGTGACCGCCCCTGCAAAGGGTGTCTCACCGCGTTCACCGGTCAACACAAAGGGTCATACGGCGTGCGCTACCACGGTTAAATTTAAGTGCAGTTATTGTCAGGGCGATCACTCGGTGTATCGTTGCGAAGGGTTTTTGGCGCTTCCGATCGCGCGTAGGGTGTCGGAAATTCGTAGTCGAAAGCTTTGTACTAATTGTTTGCGTGCCACGACTCATACCGCTAACAAATGTACGTCGGGAGCTTGCAAGGTTTGCAAAGCCAAGCACAATACGCTGCTCCACGCGCCGGCGTTATCAAACGCGCAAGAAAAGAACGTTACGGGTTCCGAGGAATCGAGTCTCGAGTCGGCGTCTTCGTCCGCGTTAGTTACACATACATTGACTTCACGTGAAAGCAAATATATTATGCTTTCGACCGCCGTCGTATATGTTTAAGATGGCAAGAGCGCGAAAAGGCGTGCTCGCGTGTTATTGGATAGCGGTTCTCAAGTTAATTTAATTTTGAGAGAGTTTTTTAGCAGTCTCAGCCTAAAAGCGCGTCCGATAGATATTTCCATATCAGGCATAGGCAAAACTGTTACTCGAGTTAATCAAATCGCGCGTGTTCGGTTGCAGTCTCGATTAAGTTCATATACAACGCATGTCGACTGTATCGTAACTACCCAAGTAACAGAAAAAATTCCCGCGGTTTCGTTACAGCAGGCCGCTTTCGACATTCCGCGTAACTTGGATCTCGCTGATTCCAAGTTTCATGAGTCTTCCGACATCGATATTTTAATTGGCGCGGAGGTGTTTTGGGACCTAGTTTGTGTAGGACAAATCGCGTCCACACCGTCACATCCCACATTACAGAAAACGCGGTTGGGATGGATATTAGCGGGCCAGTTGGGCGCAATTCCGAGCGCGACACGACACGTCCGGGTCTGTCACGCAACCGTAGCTAACGAGCAGTTGCATGATCAGTTAAAGCAATTTTGGCAATTAGAAGATGTTGCCAGTTATTCGATTAATTATACTATTCAAGAAGCATATTGCGAGCAACAATTTTTAGATAGTGTGAGCCAAACTCAGCAAGGTAGATATGTAGTTAAGCTTCCGGTTAAGAAAGATTTAATCTGTAAGTTGGGAAAATAAGAGGGCGCCGCTTTGAAACGTTTGCGCGGTCTCGAGAAACGATTTTTGTGCAATCCAAGTTTGAAAGCTCAGTATGTGTCCTTCATGGACGAGTATAAATTGCTTGGCCATATGAAACTTGTAAATGTACCGGCTGATGAGGAAGCGGCGTCTTTTTATTTGCCTCATCATGCTGTTTTTAAGAAATCGGATAAATCGTCAAGAATACGCGTTGTTTTCGATGCGTCGTGCAAGTTAAGTACCGGGTATTCATTGAACGATGCTCTGTTTGTGGGTCCGGTCGTTCAACAGGATTTAGTGTCCATTTTGATGCGATTTCGCACCTTTCGGTATGTTATAACTGCTGATATAGTTAAAATGTACAGGCAAATATTAATCGATCCGTCGCAAGCCTGTTTGCAGCGAGTTTTGTGGCGTAGCAACATTGAGTTTCCCGTCGAAGTTTATGAATTAACTACGGTTACTTATGGTACAGCTTCTGCCTCATATTTGGCAACGAGATGCCTTAAGCATCTGGCCGATCAGCATGAGGCACGATATCCAACAGGCTCGGATCGCGTTAAGCGCGATTTTTATGTGGACGACCTGCTCACCAGAGCGGATACCCTCGACGAGGTTAGGCTTATCGGCGACGAAGTGGTCGAATTATTGCGATTAGGAGCGTTCGAGCTCAGTAAATGGGCTTCTAATGCCCCCGAGGTGTTGGAAAATTTCGGTGATCAGGGTTTTTAAAACGATTAGTGATTGTTCGGATTCGCGTATTTTAGGCGTTCATTGGAACCAAGTCAATGACATGTTGCATTTTTCGTACATGCGCCACGATCCGCATGAAGTTGTGTCTAAGCGCACTATATTATCCGAAATCGCTGGCCTGTTCGACCCTCTCGGGCTTCTCGGCCCGACAGTTGTGATCGCAAAATTAATACTTCAGTAGCTTTGGCAGGCTGGTATCCAGTGGGACGAATCGGTCCCTCAGGCCATATTTTCGAGTTGGTCAAAATTTAAATCCCGGTTACCGGAATTGAATCAAATACGGATACCGCGCCGTGTCAAATTTGTGACAGACCTTTCACGTGTGCAGATACACGGCTTCTGCGACGCCAGTCGGCGCGCGTACGGAGCTTGCGTGTATATCCGCTCAGTTCTCGAAAGTGGCGAGTACCGCGATGAGCTCCTTTGCTCAAAATCGCGCGTTACTCCTCTCAAAGCCGTGTCCCTTCCGCGTTTGGAATTATCCGCAGCATTGTTAGTGGCGCAATTAATGGCAAAAATAAACAGCTCAGTTGAGTTGTCTCATGCACGCGTTTTTTTATGGTCGGATTCAACAGTCGCATTAAATTGGATCGCGTCACGCTCTCGAAAATGTTCGGTATTTGTCGCCAATAGAGTCGGAGAAATTCAGCAGTTGAGCGAAATAGAAAGTTGGAATCACGTCCCATCTTCGAGCAATCCCGCTGATATTTTATCGCGGGGGCTTGATCCGCATGAATTAGCGGCGTCGGATTTATGGTGGCATGGCCCATCGTTTTTGCGTTGTGACACGGATCAATGGCCAGGCGGCGACTTTGTTCGCTCAGAAGATGGTCTTCCTGAGCGGCGGAGGATTTCCGCTGTCACTACAATTTCGGAGCGCCCTATCGTCGATCAATTGTTAATTAAGCATTCGAATATCGGTAGGGTTTATCGCATTATAGCTTATTGTCTCAGGTTAAGCAAGAAACATTGGCCGGTGGTGCCGACAATGCACGTGTCTCCCGATGAAGTTTCTTACGCCATGCGCGTTGCGTGCAGGTCGGTGCAAAGGAGCGCGTTTTCACCCGAATACGTCGCGCTTAGCAGTGGTAGACCACTCGGCTCCACCAGCAAATTACTGTCGCTAGCTCCCTTCATGGACAAATTTGGTTTAATACGGGTGGGAGGCAGATTACAAAGTTCCGAATTAGCAGCGGACGCGCTTCATCCTATATTGTTACTCCGCGATCATAATTTAACAAGACGCATAATAATGCATGAACACGCGCGCTCTTTGCATTCAGGGGCGCAATCCACTATGGCTACTGTTCGACAATGATTTTGGCCTATATCTTTACGTTCAATTACGAGAAAAATTATTAGAGAGTGTGTGATCTGCTTCAAGGCAAGGCCCCGCTTGTCAGAGGCCATGATGGGATCCCTGCCAGCTAGTCGCGTCACTGTTTCAAGGCCGTTTTAGCACTGCGGCGTTGATTACGCCGAACCGATTATGTTACGGGAAGGGCGAAGGCGAAACGCTCGAAACCACAAGGCGTAAATTGCGATTTTCGTGTGCTTCGCCACGAAGGCGATACACATAGAGTTAGTAAGCGATCTCACTGCGGATGCGTTTATGGCTGCGCTTCGAAGATTTATTTCAAGAAGAGGTAAACCCAGTTGCATGTACTCCGACAACGGAACCACGTTTGTCGGAGCTGCTAGACAGCTCAAAGAGTTATATGATTTTATAAATGACGAGCGGACACAAGAACCTGTCAGGCATTTCCTGTGTGAGCAGGAAACTTCCTGGCAATTCAACCCTCCCAACGCCCCTCATTTTGGCGAGTTATGGGAGGCTGCCGTTAAATCAGCCAAGTGTCATATGTCACGAATCATTGGTAAAGCGCATTTAGTTTTCGAGGAGCTGCAGACAGTTCTTTCCGAGATCGAAGCGATATTAAATTCGCGTCCCCTTACGCAATTAAGCACCGACCCTAATGATTTGATGTACCTTTCTCCTGGTCATTTTCTGGTTGGTACGGCGTTGAATGGCTTTCCTTCCCACGATTTGTATGACGTTAATGAAAACCGTTTGACGCGCTGGCAGAGAGTGGAGCAGATTAGGCAGCATTTTTGGCGTCGCTGGAGTGCTGAGTATCTCCACTCTTTGCAGCAGCGTTCCAAATGGAAAACTAACAAGGGTGTCCAACTCCAACCTAATCAGATGGTGCTTATAAAGCAGCAAGGCCTAGCGCCGTTGCAATGGCTTTTAGGGCGCGTGGAGGAGGTGCATCCCGGCTCCGACGGTGTTGCGCGATCAGCCGCCGTTCGAACTGCCAAGGGTCTAATTGTTAGACCATTATTCAAGCTTGCGATTTTACCCGTTCAGGAATGAAATGTATTTTCGTTAATGGTTTTTTTGTGTAGTTGTTTAAGTTTAAGCTTAGTTTATACGATGCGTTTAATTTTATTTTAGGCATTGAAAGTGCGTCCTTTCAAAGGGGGCAGTATGTTACCGCTATTGTTAATTATTTCGTTTAATTTCGTTCGAATATGTTTTTTGTATTGTGTTTACGCGCGGCTGCAGGCCCAGCGATTCGATCGCCGATCGCGCGAGCGTTTTTCTGTTGTTTTCTTCCGAGCGTCGCGCGCTCGGCAGAGGCCGCGCCCGAGTCATTCGCAAAACAGTCGTCGCCGTCGTAACATCGCTTAACTGCCTTCACGTTCGAAGTTTTGTATTTAGCGATTTTTTGTGTGTAATTGTCCGGCAAGTTCCCCGCGACTTCCGAACTCACGAGCGGGATCAAATAAATATCATCAAATCTAGAGAAGAGTTTTTCTTTTCTCGACCACGCACGACCTCGAGAGAACACCGACGGTCACAGCGTGGCGGTGTGCAACACTCCATTCGTTTTGCACTTAACACTTGTATTTATATGTATTTATATACTTACTAATTACATATTTTGTCGCTTATCGTTACTTATATTTCACCTATACCAACACCATCTATGTATCCTTATACATTTTTTGTTGATCGTTGAAGCCGTTCTCATTAGAAATTTTTTGAGCGTGTGTATCTATCTCGTGATCCGGTTGTTTATGGCGAAAGGAAGCGAACTTTCGCTATAAACAACCGCAACCATAATTATGTGCTGGCTCACCAATCACAAGATCCGTATACATGACCGTCCAATCAGTGATGTCAGAAACTGCATTGGTAGCCATGCTACCGCATGCACAGTTCTTGGCAGCACTGCTGTCCATTAATTTACGATTTGGTTTCTTGAGTTGGCAACAATCAAACAATCGAATCAATGTAACAATCAACAATGCCAACAAATTAGTTAGCCTTACAGATTAGTTTCTTGAAGATTTTTCCGAACGTAAGCATACAACATAAGAAATGGATCCTGAACCCGGAATATCTAACGAGTGTGAAAAAGAAAATATACCGGCTATCCTAAATGGCGAATTATTCGTCATAAAAAATAAAGATGGCAATAACGTTACGGCTCAATGTGAGGTTTGCAATTCCAAACATAAAAAAATAATGATAAAAGGCGCAATAAATGCAACATCCAATTTTCGTACACACCTGAAGGTAAATTTTTTATAAAATTATTTAAAAAAATATATGTTTAATACAACCCTTGAAAACTTAAAAACTTGAATAAATCTGAGAATTAAATATGTACATATAGCATGAGTGTTAAATTTCTTAAAATTTGAATTTCAGAGATTACATCCCATAGAATTCAAGAAATTCACGGAGACACCAATAAGATCCTATAATCGTAAAAAAAGAAAAGTGGCAAATGAATATGACGAATCTGCACCTACAAACATTGACGTTGAAAGTAGTGTAAAACAGAAGCAGTTGAAATTTAGTGAGGTTAACATAGCTAGCAACAAACATAAACAAGCACTCTTTGATCAAAATTTAATAAATTACATTGTGAAAAGTATGAAACCACTTCATACTGTTGACGATCTAAATTTTATTGGATTATGCCGAGATTTAGACAGTTCTGTCAGAGTAATGTCTCGTCGAATACTTAGTCGAAATATAGAAGAGGACTGTATATCCGTTACTGGACAATTATTACAAGTGTTTCAAAATGTTCAATTTATATGCACTACAGCAGTATATTTAGTCCACAAAACATAGAAGTTTTATGGGCGTGACAACACACTGGATCGACGAGAACACTTTTCAACGTCACGGTGCTGTTCTTGCATGTAAACGTTTTAAGGGAACGCATAATTATATTCGGATAGCAAATTTTTTATATGAAATAAATGTGCAATATAATTTGAAGAGCAAACAGATAGTTTCAACAGTAACTGACAATGGAAAAAATTTTGTTAAAGCCTTTAAAGAATTTGGTTATAAGATAAAAATACCTGCTGCGCTAGAAGAAGAAATACCTATTGTACTAGAAGGAGAAATAGATTCCGAATGTTCGTATGCATGAATTTATAAATAAATATTTTTGGTCATTACAGATTTGAATATATATTTGAATATAATTTATAAATGCATTCTTTTTCAGATTCTAATAACGGACAAGAGGATTTAGATGAATATAACGATGAATTTGATATAGATTTTGAATTTCGTAGTATCGAGCAAAAAGACACTGATGTTGAATCTATTATTGAACTACCAAAGCACCTAAGATGTGCAAGCCATACTTTAAGCTTGCTGGCAACTACGGACTTTACAAAAGCGTTGAAACAAAATCCTGTTGCATCAAAAATTCATCATACAGCAATGGGAAAATGCACGATGTTATGGAATATGTCTCGAAGACCAAGTACATCAGAGAAAATTGTTGATTTCTTAGGAAAGAGTTTGAAGTATCCAACCCCTACACGCTGGAATTCGTTATTTGATGCGCTGTCCAATCTTTTAGTACATCGAGAAAATCTAAATAAGTTAATGTCAAAATTAGATTCAAATGTTCTTTTTAAAGATGTAGAATTAAATTATTTAGAAGAATGCATCGATGTATTATCTTCCATTGCATCAGCATTAGACCGATTGCAGAGCGAAAATGAATGCTATTATGGCATTCTAATGCCAACTCTTTTTTCTCTTAAAATGAGAATGAGAATGCTACATGAAAGAAATCTGAGATTTTTAAATGGCGTTGTAACAATTCTCATCACTTCACTCGAGAATAGATTTAAAGACTACTTCAATTTTTCGCCAACAGTAAACGATGCTATCATTGCTTCGTGTTTACACCCAACATTTAAGTTAAAGTGGCTTCCAAAGTCTATGTCCAGCGAGGAAGAGTTACGTTTTCAAAACTTGTGTAACGCGGCTATAGACGAGCTTGTGCCTCTTGAAGTCACAAGTATTTCTAATTCCAGTGAAGATGAATTCTTTATCTTCAATGGATCTAATATTCTGCAGCAATCAAATACAGATACGGAACTGATTTCTTTTTTTAATGATAAACAGAAAACGCTTGATACATTAAATAAATATCCACGTGTGAAAAAGGCGTTTATAAAATTTAATACTAGTCTGTGTTCTGCTCCTGTAGAGAGACTCTTTTCTTTTGCGGGATTTATACATTCGCCTACTCGTGGTCTTCTATCTGATAAAATATTTGAAACATTGGTATTTTTAAAAGGCAATAAGAATTACCAAAGCAATAATAAATAAATAAAGTATACTTTGTATACTATATCACTATATATTATATATATAGTATAGTAAGCGTTTTCTGTTTATCATTAAAGAAAGAAATCAGTTCTATATCTATATTCGATTGCAGAATATTAAATCCATTGAATTATGCAGAGTATATTCTATTATATATTATATAGTGTTAGTGGTTTAGTGATATAGTAGCTGCCTATTATATGTATATTTTATACCTCTGTTACCTTGAAAAAAAGTTTATGAGTTAAAATAAATTAATTAATTTTCAAAATGCTGCTTTTACCTTACTTTCGATCCAATTTTCGATACATACGATTCTATTTTCAGGCTATAACTTTTATTTTATTTTTTATTTTTATTAAAGTAATTACAATAAGGTCATCTACTATTATTTAAAAAATAAACGTAAATTTAAAGAATAATTGTATTTAAAAGTATCTATAAATGTATTTAAATACAATTAGTATTTAAATACACATCAAAGCCATAGTATTTAAATAATATTTAAATATATGTCGAAAAAGTATCTTGTATCTTGTACTTAAATACTTTGTTTCGAAGTATCTGCCCAACCCCGTATCGGACACATGTAGTTTCTATCGGACACAGTTCCGATCGGACACAGTTCCGATCGGACACAGATTCTATCAGACACATACAGTTTCCATCGGACACAGTTCCGATCGGACACAGATTCTTCTATCGGACACATACAATTTCCATCGGACACAGTTTCCATCGGACACATTCTCTATCAGACACAGTTTCCATCGGACACATTCTCTATCAGACACAGTTTCGATCGGACACATTTATTACCAAAATATGTTTAATGATTAGTAAATGATTCCGCATGTCTTCGACGGGGTCCGTGTCTTGGACATTCCACGCCAATCGGGGTCCACCTCGGGCGGGGTAGCCCCCCTGAAGTTTATTTATATTTCTTTCGGCGGGGGTGCAGGTGCATTACCTGCATTACCCGCCTCACACGAATACTGTCGAATCATCAGTACGATTCCACATGGGTTCAAGGAGGTCTATGTTTTTGATTTTTCACGTCGTTGAATCAATACAGAATCGTACCAATTACTCGACAGTGTTAGCGTGGGGCGGGTAATGCAGCTGGTAGGTGTGTCCAATAGAATCTGTGTCCGGTGGAAACTGTATGTGTCCGATAGAATCTGCGTCCGATCGGAACTGTGTCCGATGGAAATTGTATGTGTCCGATCGGAACTGTGTCCGATTGGAAATGTATCCGATTGAAATTGTGTCCGATCGAAAATGTATCCGATCGGAACTGTGTCCGATCGGAAATGTGTCCGATCGAAACTGTGTCTGATCGAAACTGTGTCCGATCAGAAAATATCTTCGTGTCCGATGAGTAATGTGCGCAATCGGGACTCACTCTATCAAACGACGTTTAACTATACCACACACGCCTGAACAGAACGGAGTCGCAGAACGCAAGAACAGGACTCTCGTCGAGACCGCACGTTGCCTCCTTGCACAATCCGGACTACCCGCACACTTCTGGGCGGAAGCTATAAACACGGCAAACTATATACGAAATCGTTGCATTTCCAAGAGCCTAGGCGACAACACGCCTTACGAGCTGTGGCAAGGAGAGAAGCCTGATATAGGCCATCTTCGAACGTTCGGAAGTAAGGTATTCGTCCTGAATAAAAATCCGAATAAAGGAAAATTCGAACCTAGATCAATAGAGGGAATCTTCATCGGATATGCAGACGCAAGTAAGGGATATCGTGTATGGATCCCGAAGGACAGTAAGATTGTCATCGCAAGGGATGTAAAATTCCTGGAGACGTTTGACGCAAACAATAATTATGAAGATTTCGCAAGTGACGATTTTGTTCAAAATCGAACGGCTGAGATCGCGAACGACAACGGTTCACCGAATTATAATTCAAACGACAATTTTGCGGAAGATGCAATCGACGTAGCGTAACAGCACGAGTGCGAATCATCGGACGAAGGCATCGAGGTTGGGAGTGCTCAACCGTTAACACGTGGTCCTGGTCGTCCACGAAAGATACATACCGGAAAATCTGGTCGTCCTGCCAAACAATACCACGTGAAGGAACCCACTCCTCTATCAGTCACAGAGGAGGATCTAGACTGTGGGAACGTTGTTGGTTCGCTCGGAGAAGAGAATGAGGCAGGGAATATAATAATTTATTCTTTTATTATTATATTCGAGATAACTAATTGATACAGTTGTCGTGACGTCTTCACGTCTTGATAAAAAGTGTTGTAACGGCGAGCTGCGCCGTATCTTCGACGAGAGCTGAGCTGGAGTCGTCAGGAGCGTTAGCTGCTGCTGACTGCTGCTGCTCGTCGTCGTGATGTCTCCTTTTATAGGAGGCAGCGCCGGTGGCGGCGCTGATGTCGTGGAAGTTTAGTAGCCGCTTACGCGGCTGGAGGCGATGGTGTGCTCCTTGGTGGATGGATGTTAATCCAGGCGTCTTTCTCTATACGATAGGTGGGGCTTCGTCAGGGTGACGAGAATAGGGCCCCACTTATCTCGTGGCGGCGAAGGAGATTCGTCGCTGGATACATCGACCCACGAGATATTGGTCTGGGTCGCGACGTTCTCTTTATCGGCGGATGTTGGCCGATTTCTCGGTGATGGTGTTGCCGAGCTTCTCCTTAATCGAGGGCTGGTGAGGCGGCGAACTCGGATGTCCCACGGGTCCAGGGTGTTCCTGGGTGGACGTGTTCGCCGTGGTGGAGACAGCTGTATCTCCCGTAGTGCCCACGGTAAAATGTCCTCACAGATCCTTGGTGGTGGTTCGTCCTCGAAGGTTGCGGAGGAATACCCGGATGTCCCGGCTACCGGAGATACCAATGTTGGGGCCGGTACTGGTGACGGAGATGTTCTGGCTGGCGATGCTCTCTCCGCTAACGCCGGAGATGTTCTGGTCGCTGGTGCTAGCGATGCCCTCTCTGCTGGCGCCGGAATCTGTTGCCGTCGTAGAGGTAATTGGAGAGACGGGATCTGGACCGTTGAAATGGCCCGGATGGTCGCCTTTCTACGACGAGGTGCTGCTGCGAGTACTGGTTCCGGTGATGTGGTCGATAATGCTCCAATACTCCGTCCTGGCTGCAAGTTGTCGGCAGGAGTGGGTACTACTACTGCCGGTTGAATTGGCCTGCGATGGACTATCGGCCTTCCTGATCTCGTAGGTTTACGCTCCCTTATCTGCTTGTAGCAGCGTTTCGACTCATGCTCGTGGTGGAGAGCGAGTCGAAGAAGATGCTTGAGGTCTTGCCGCGCAGTCTTATATATCGCGCCGGCCGACTCTTGCGCGCGAGTAAGCGAGCTGGCGCTGCGACGCCTAGCGGCGCTCGCGGAACTACGCCGCGTGAGCGGTCTCACGCCGCACGCCGGCTAGCGTGTATGTAGCGGCGGCTACCGCTCTGCAGGCGCCCAGCCTCTACATAGACGATGATTTAGCATGGTTCGATGCTCAATTTGCTATGATAGTTTCAGATATACCATTTTTTTAAGCTGTTTCAGGTCCGAATGGCGAAGACTGGAAAGATGCCATCTACGACGAAGTAAAATCTCTCGTAAGCAATGGGACATGGACACTTGTCGACTGACCGGATGATCAAAAGGTAATCGGCTGTCGCACCGTCCTGAGAAACAAGTACAAGGCCAACGGAGAATTGGAGCGAAGGAAAGCTCGTGTGGTCGCAAAAGGATTTTCTCAGCGTCCCGGCATCGACTTCCATGACACGTTCGCCCCGGTCGCAACCCATACAGCACGGCAAGATTGCCGCAATATTGCAGCAACATTTTTCGGCAAGATTGCAACATTGCAGAACCATTGCGAAATATTGTTGCAAGAGTACTGCAAGATTGCAGCAACGGTAAAATGTCCGCTTTCAGAAATATTGCTACAAAACGTTGTAGCAATATTGCAGTAAAATATACATGCAAACTACTGTGGAAATGTGCCAATATATGGTTGAGCTCGATCTTTTGTGCCTAATAATATATTTCGCGTTAATGTATGTATATTTTTCGCTTAACAAACTATGCAATCACGTAATTAAATTTAATTATGTGATTTCTTCTAGCTTCAACTTGAGACTGCGTTTCAAGACCGATAGTAAACGGTCTTAAAACGCAGTCTCAAGTTGAATCGTAGTTTAAGCGAAGTCTAAGCGAAGACTGTACATAAATTCGTGTAAAAAATATTATTAGGCACAAAAGATCCAGTCCAACGATATATTGGCACATTTACTTGATTGTTATAATAATCATGACAACATTAATATAAATACACACATTATTTTACATTATTTTAGATTATACACATGTTGGCATAATAGCTTTAACACGAAGTAAAACCATTCTAGAACACATGGATCTTTTATGAAAAGTTTAAACACCACTTAATGTATTAAGATTAACATGCCAACTTGTATGTATAATAACGCATAAGTTTATTTTATTTTAATCTTAGGGTTTGGAGGTAATAGACAAATTTATATACATATATAATTAATATAAAAATGCTTTCAATCCTATGTGTATTAAAATTATTATAATATTAAACATTTTTGAATACTTACTCTAATTGTAAGTGACACACAAACACACAATACAAGGACATGTTATTTTCACAATATTTTACAATGTTGCTGTAACGTGTTTAAACTATATTGCAAATTCATGACTATACAATATTTCTGCAACATTGCACTGCAATGTGCAATATTGCAATATTGCAGCAATGTTGCTGCAAACTTTTGTGCTGTATGGGAAGACTCAGCTCATTAAGGACATTCATGGCCGTAGCCGTTGAACGAGACCTGAAGATCTCCCAGATCGATATCACAACCGCCTACCTAAACAGTGCCATGGATATAACAGTGTATATGGAGAAACCAGAGATGCTGAAAGAGATGCTCCAAAGAATCATCGCAACAGAGGATGACCCCACCTTGACGAAAACGGCTGATACAATGTTATCGCAACTAAATAGCGGTGACAAGGTTTGCAAATTAGAGAGGGCTATATACGGTCTTCGACAAGCCGGACGTCAATGACACAAGCGACTCGACACTGTGCTGAGGAGTCTGGGTATGAAGCCAATTAACGCTGATTCATGCGTCTATTGTGACGAGAGTAAATCCACTTTGGCTCTCGCTTACGTAGACGACATTATTTTCGCATCTCGCAATGACACTAATATTAAACGCTTGAAAGAAGAGCTCGCGAAAAGGTTCACAATCAAGGATCTTGGTAACGCGAGATATTGTCTCGGCATCGAGATAGATCGAGACAGAAAGGGAATTCATCTCTCTCAGAGCGGATACATTCGCGACGTTTTGAAGAAATTTGGAATGTCTGACTGCAAACCAGTGCGTACCCCTTTCGAAACTGGTATCAAGCTACACGATAATAACGATCTCGATGCTGACAACGCACAAGTTTCATACAGGGAACTCATAGGTTCATTAATGTACCTGGCACAAGGAACTCGACCTGACATCGCTCACGCTGTAAGTTCGTTGAGTCAATGGAACACATCGTTCAAGAAAATTCATTGGACGTGTGCCAAGAGGGTCCTCAGATACCTTAAAGGTACGATCAATCACGGATTACATTATACAAAATCTGGCAAAAATCTCATCGGATACACGGATGCAGACTGGGGAAGTTGCAGTCTGGATCGCAGATCATACACTGGTTCAGTTTTTCTGCTAGCGAACGCCGCCATATCGTGGGAATCACGGAAACAAAAAACCGTAGCTCTGTCGTCAACCGAGGCTGAGTATGCTGCACTCAGCGATGCCGCAAGAGAAGCCATTCATCTATCGAGACTTCTATCGGAAATCGACTCGCCAACGCTGTCGAAAATAACGCTCCACAACGATAATCAAGCCGCAGCTAAGCTGGCAGTTAATCCTGTTTTTCATTCTCGCTCGAAACATATTGATATCAAGTGTCATTTTATTAGACAAGCCCTGGTGGATCATCGCATGGACCTCGTCTACACGTGCACGGAAGACATGATCGCCGACGTGTTAACAAAGGCCCTATCTAGCGAAAAACATGCGTTTTGTTTCAATGGGATGGGGATTAAAGACATTAATGTTACTCGCGTTTAATTTTGAGGGAAGGTGTTAGAAATCAAACTTCCTCGCTTGTTATAGATATTGCCGCAAGGCGTCACTGTACGCGATTCGCGTTTGTTTACGCATGTTCCCCATCTACCTTTGTTTTTGGGTTCTTTTACTGTTCGTTCTTTTATTATAACGATCATACGCTTTTCTTACGTTCATATTGTGATTTGTTTTGTTCGCCGTATAAATTTGTATACGATATATTTATTGTGTTTTTCATACAAGCCTTACGAATAAATAACCCATACAGCACGAAAAGATTGCATATATATTGTAAGAATCTTCCACCGCAACGTAGCAACATTGCAAATTCACTGCGAAATGTTTCTGCAGTATTGCTATGGGATTGCAGGAATGTGAAAATGTCCGCTTTTCGGAACATTGCAACGAAACGTCATAATAATATTGTAATGTAATGAATTTGCAATAATTATAATTATTCATTATTACATACTTTAAATATTTTTATTTATATAACTTCAATATTTTTATTTATTAACATAAATAGACAATTATATGTAATATAACAATAGTAATAAAAAATGAAATAAACATTTTCTCTATTTTTGTTATAAAAAAGTAACTGTTCTTTATAAAAAAAAACTTAAAAATCCTCTTTTTGAGATATTATTTTTCCTTTAATTATGTTAAAATATTTTTCCTTTAATTAAATAATTGAATCTTCTTCGTTTTTGTTTGTATGTTGCCTGTAAAAATAAAATAGGAATTAAAATTCATATATTAGCATAAAATTACATAAAAATATACATACTGCAAGTATGTATAGAATTATATGTAAAATGACATATTTTGATCTCTTAATCCTAACCGGAGCTTGAGCAAGCCACTTGGAAATGCATTCAGCAATTTCTGCATCAGTGGCATGATTGTGTATTTCACGAACAGCTTCTATAACAGAAAAAGTTATTAAAAATATTACAACTATTAATATGCAGTTTTCTAATGAATTTCCATAATTTTGAGGTTATAGTGATATAAACTGTGAAATAGGCAAATAGAGTGATTCTCTATTATAATTAATAGATACAAGAGTAACAGCACACAAGTGCTATAATTAGACATAATATTATAAAAAAGTACTTACCTTTTTCTTTTACGTAACTACTTTCTTTTAGAATAATGCTCGCGTCGTAAAACCACCATGTTCTTTAGATAGTCGAAAGAGACAAACACCGCATGCACATATATATTACCGAGCTTAGATTCTGGTCATCACACATCATTGGTCGAATAGATTTGGACGAATCTCATTAGGATAGGAAGACTCCAATGTTTTAATAAAATGAATTATTAATATTAATTAATTACAAATTTTGATTGTGCAATGTTTCCGAAGTATTAATGTCATGTTGCTACAAGTGTGCTGGTATTTTGCGGATATATATCTCTGCAATGTTTTTGTACTGTTGCATTGCAATTTGCAACGTTGCAACGTTGCTGCAATGTTGGTGCAAGCTTCTGTGCTGTATGGGAAAGAGTTACTACGGCCTGATATCAGTACTGAGTTACTCGATCGTCCTACTACAACCTCTCTGCAATAAAAACCTTCTTGAAAGCTTTCTGTATTAATCGGTGCTGTATGGGACGTGTTTTCGCGACGAACACACAACACATGTTTACGCGACGATAGCGAGCAGTCGACTGATTTTATTGTTTATTATGTGGTAACACTGTTGAATGCGTAATTGGTTGAAGCCTCAGAAATCAAAACGCGGGAATTCAACACAGTCACGAAAACAAATAAAACGTATAATGTCGCACGAAATCGATTCTTTACAAAACATATTACTATTACTTGCACGTTTCGCCCTTTCTTTTACCATGGAGACATTGAAGAAAAGTGTTTTCTAAAAAATTAATCCTCTTCAGAGCAATCATTTTAATAATGTGCAGATATTTTATTTTAATATCTATTGATAACCACACGATAACGATATGTGATGATTTTCCAATGGCAAAGAGGAGTGAGATTGTTAAAGATTTAACTTGAAATTCTTTTAAATACTAAGAATATTGATTAATATGATTAATAGTAATATTAATATTATTTAATCTAATTTATTGAAAATATTGCAAATGCAAATTTTTCGTTTCTCATTGCAAATCGTAGGAAACAAATTAATTTCCTTAAGTATTTTATTTACTTTCGATTACTTTTAATAATTTGCGAACTTCGAGAGAATGTACGACGAAATAAAATATTTGGTTGCCCTGAAAAGGGCAAATTATTTTCCCGTTTTCTTTCTTCACAGAAGATGTTGGAAGTGGCCACCGTCCATCCCGACGCAAGCTCTCGTGCGTCTCAGTAAATTTCGCTGAGTCTTCTCCATCAGATCACTGTCGATAGCCCAAATGGCATGATGCAGTTTCTCATTGAGATTTTCAATATCCTCAGGAGACTTTCTGTAAATAATTTCCTTGCAATATCCTCACAAGAAAAAATCCAATGGATTAAGGTCCGGGGATCTTGCGGGCCAAGGTATTGGACCATACCGGCCCATCCATCGTCCGGGAAATTGCTCGTTCAGATAATTTGTAACCACTGGCATTGTGTGGTCCAGCACCGTCTTGTTGGAATATAATTTGATTCCTTTGTGCTAATAGCACTTCTTCCAAAAAATCTGGAATATTTTCTTCCAAAAATTCCAAATACGATGCACTATTTATAATATCCGGCAGAATAACTGGACCTAGTATGTTCGTACCCATGATCCCTGCCCAGACGTTCATTTTCCAGCGAACTTGAAAATTTCTCAGTCGAGTAACTCGAGGATTCTCGTTGCTCCACATATGCATATTATGGAAGTTAAAACTTCCTTTTCGTGTGAACAGCGATTCATCGCTGAATATCACACGAGAAGGAAATTCTGGATCCTCTTCTACTCTCCTCAGAAAATTTTCACAAAATCTCTTCCTCCGAAGATAGTCTTCCTCTCGCAACTGCTGCACGGGGGTGTAATGTTAGGCGTGCAACTTTTCTTCCTTGAGGATTCTCTGTACTGTGGAGTACGACAAATCGTGCTCTCGAGCAATGGCCCGAATACTGATTTCAGGCTCTTGTTCGACAGTACGAAGGACTGTCTCCACATTCCGCAAATTTCTTCTTTCGCGATGTCTACCGCAATCTGTTTTTTTTTTTGGTAAGATGGATCCAGTTTCGTATAAGCGTTGAGCTGTGCAAGGATAACGGTGGCCGACGGGTGTCTTCCTCGATTCGGATACAATTCTGCGTATCTTCTTGCAGCAACGTAATGCTGCCCCTGGCACTCGCCAAGTTCCATCAGTATGTCGTAGTACTCTTCGTTCGTGTATGCTGCCATGTCACCTAATGCTTCTAATAATCGAGGGATTATTGATTGCACTATCGATCGCTTCATCCTATTTATACGATCTTCGCGGGGGGTCGATGCCCCTTTCGCGTCCCCGCGGACGAATGCTGATGGCACTTGACGAGTGCCAGGGGCAGCATTACGTTGCTGCAAGAAGATACGCAGAATTGTATCCGAATCGAGGAAGACACCCGTCGGCCACCGTTATCCTTGCACAGCTCAACGCTTATACGAAACTGGATCCATCTTACCAAAAAAAAAAACAGATTGCGGTAGACATCGCGAAAGAAGAAATTTGCGGAATGTGGAGACAGTCCTTCGTACTGTCGAACAAGAGCCTGAAATCAGTATTCGGGCCATTGCTCGAGAGCACGATTTGTCGTACTCCACAGTACAGAGAATCCTCAAGGAAGAAAAGTTGCACGCCTAACATTACACCCCCGTGCAGCAGTTGCGAGAGGAAGACTATCTTCGGAGGAAGAGATTTTGTGAAAATTTTCTGAGGAGAGTAGAAGAGGATCCAGAATTTCCTTCTCGTGTGATATTCAGCGATGAATCGCTGTTCACACGAAAAGGAAGTTTTAACTTCCATAATATGCATATGTGGAGCAACGAGAATCCTCGAGTTACTCGACTGAGAAATTTTCAAGTTCGCTGGAAAATGAACGTCTGGGCAGGGATCATGGGTACGAACATACTAGGTCCAGTTATTCTGCCGGATATTATAAATAGTGCATCGTATTTGGAATTTTTGGAAGAAAATATTCCAGATTTTTTGGAAGAAGTGCTATTAGCACAAAGGAATCAAATTATATTCCAACAAGACGGTGCTGGACCACACAATACCAGTGGTTACAAATTATCTGAACGAGCAATTTCCCGGACGATGGATGGGCCGGTATGGTCCAATACCTTGGCCCGCAAGATCCCCGGACCTTAATCCATTGGATTTTTTCTTGTGAGGATATTGCAAGGAAATTATTTACAGAAAGTCTCCTGAGGATATTGAAAATCTCAATGAGAAACTGCATCATGCCATTTGGGCTATCGACAGTGATCTGATGGAGAAGACTCAGCGAAATTTACTGAGACGCACGAGAGCTTGCGTCGGGATGGACGGTGGCCACTTCCAACATCTTCTGTGAAGAAAGAAAACGGGAAAATAATTTGCCCTTTTCAGGGCAACCAAATATTTTATTTCGTCGTACATTCTCTCGAAGTTCGCAAATTATTAAAAGTAATCGAAAGTAAATAAAATACTTAAGGAAATTAATTTGTTTCCTACGATTTGCAATGAGAAACGAAAAATTTGCATTTGCAATATTTTCAATAAATTAGATTAAATAATATTAATATTACTATTAATCATATTAATCAATATTCTTAGTATTTAAAAGAATTTCAAGTTAAATCTTTAACAATCTCACTCCTCTTTGCCATTGGAAAATCATCACATATCGTTATCGTGTGGTTATCAATAGATATTAAAATAAAATATCTGCACATTATTAAAATGATTGCTCTGAAGAGGATTAATTTTTTAGAAAACACTTTTCTTCAATGTCTCCATGGTAAAAGAAAGGGCGAAACGTGCAAGTAATATTAATATCAAACTAGTTTAAGCCGCCAGGAAAGTAAATGAATAAAAATATAAGTTGTTCGACCAAACTGGCAAATTTTAATGTGAAGCACACAACGTTTCGGCCGGGTTTCCAGCCCTCTTTAAGTGTAATACAAACAAGTCGATTTCTACAAATAAACAAATCACGAAACGGTAAAATATAAATAATTATAGGAATGCGAAAAGCCAAAAACCATGAACTAAAGTCAACTCACTGTTAGAAAAAGACTTGGAACAACGCACAAAGACTCACAGATCTCTCCACGATACCACGTCAGTACACTACGAAAGCCACTGAGAAAGTGAAACGAAAACAAAATATCAAGCATTCTTCAAAAACATGTCATATATACAATGCAATCGAGTTGTAGAGCAAAAAAATGTATCTCATGTGGTGAGGATTTTCACGGTAAATGTGATAGACCAATAAGTTGCATTAACTGTGGCGAAGACCACAGACCTACGAGTAAGATATGTGAAATATATAAAGTAAATTATGAAATCAAAAAATTAATGGCAGAAAAAAATATTTCTTTTCAAGAAGCAGCGAAAATAAGGACAGGCGATAGAGGAAGAATAAATTCGTTACAAAGTAACGGAGTTTGACCGGATTTACAGCGGAAAGGTTACGAGACGATAGGTGAAAGAATACCGGTTACTGACAGAGGAGAGAGAGATGAGAGGGAAGGTTATGCAGGGGTAATAGGAAGAAAAGCAAATCGTGTAAATCATATGAGAAATGATGACAACGGGCAATCTCGTGAAGTAGAGGAGTTTCAAAGGGAAGACGTAAGGGACAGAAACGGAAATGTGATAGTGACAGAGAAGGATAAGCGTGGGAATGATTATGTTAAAAGTAGGTGGGAGATAAATTCTAGAGAATATGAAATTTGTAAAGAAAGAAGGGGGATTAGCAATTACGGGTGAGAGAAGGGATAGTATTTCGACAGAAATGCTTGGATCAGAGTGGAGTAGGGAAATTGACAGGCAGGAGATCAGATTCGAAAACATGATCCGACAATTTGAACAAATGGTTCAAGTAATAAGAAAGGAAAGGAGGAGGCTTGAAATGCTACAAGTACAAGTAGAGAGAGAAAGAGTTAGAAGTGGGGAAGGATATGAGGAGACGAATCAGCAAAGAGGTAAACAATGGAATTAAAACTTGTGTTATGGAACGCTCGAAGACTTAATAGCAAAAAAGAGGAAACCTGGAAGAGGGTACAAGATTATGATGTGGCTATTGTTACAGAAACGAAATTGAGGCCGGATGTCACTTTTCGAATTCGCGGTTTCAATGGCGTTTTTAAAAGTAAATTAAGAAGAACGGATAGAGGAAATGGTGGGGTTGGTATATTCGTCCGCGATTGCTATAAAATACAGGTAATTGATAAATTTTAAATTCCTAATGATGATTTTGACTGTGTTGGCGTCAAAATAATGAATATAGTAAATGAGGAAATAATAATAATAGGTATTTACAGAAAGCCAAGTCAGGTAGTCGATCAAAATGGTTGGAAGAATATTATAAATGATTACAAAAATGTTAAGAATGTTATAGTAGCGGGAGACTTTAACGCGCACAATATTATGTGGAATTGCGAAGATACTGACAGAAATGGTATGAGGTTATTAGAAGAAATTTAAGATATGGATTTATTTGTAGTAAATATAGATACTAAATCTAGATTGGGAGAAGGGGGTGTCTGTCCATCTAACTTACAAGGGGACCTTACGGTTACTGGGTCTCCGATTTTCTTCATACTTACAGGATTTGAAGTTCAGTACCCGAACATCAATTTCCTAAAGCAGTACGATGCGCTTCTCAAAAACACTCGAGAAAATCGACTTTGAAGATTTCCAAGCGCTGTAAGTATAGAAAATTTGAAACAGTTGTCAGAGCCGCTCGTAGCCGAGCGCATAGCACTCTAGTCTCGTAAGCGCGAGGTCGCCGGTTCGATTCTCATTGGCTGTAACTTTTCTTTATTAATTTTACTTGAATCCTATATCTAACATTAACATTTATCAAATTGAAATGCTAATTAATAAATATGTAATCGTAATTTTGGCAATAAAAATTAACATCTTTTTATTTTTAATTACCACTCGCCTGAAAATACGAATATTTATAATAAATTAAAATGTGGTACAAAAATGGAAAACGTCTTATTGTTAAATGCAAAAATAATATGTATCAATAATACTGTCAGTTATTTTATCACTTATATTTATTATATTTATATTTATACTTATATTTTTATTGTTTATATATTTCATACAATTAATATATATAATTAATAATTCATAAAAATTAAAAAAATATTTTTATTAATATCATTTTTGTGTTTTTAATATTATTTTTGTATTTACTCGTAATCTCTAGAAATAAAAAAGTATTTTATTTCCTATCTAATGTCTTCCATTTTTGTACCACATTTTAATTTATTATAAATATTCGTATTTTCAAGCGAGTGGTAATTAAAAATAAAAAGATGTTAATTTTTATTGCCAAAATTACGATTACATATTTATTAATTAGCATTTCAATTTGATAAATGTTAATGTTAGATATAGGATTCAAGTAAAATTAATAAAAAAAAGTTACAGCCAATGAGAATCGAACCGGCGACCTCGCGCTTACGAGACTAGAGTGCTATGCGCTCGGCTACGAGCGGCTCTGACAACTGTTTCAAATTTTCTATACTTATAGCTCTTGGAAATCTTCAAAGTCGATTTTCTCGAGTGTTTTTGAGAAGCGCATCGTACTGCTTTAGGAAATTGATGTTCGGGTACTGAACTTCAAATCCTGCAAGTATGAAGAAAATCGGAGACCCGGTAGCCGTAAGGTCCCCTTGTTAGACTTGATTTGTTCTAGAAATTTAATACACAAAGTTAGTTATCAGCAAGAAAATGATATGTGGGGATCAGATAATTTTCCGATAGTTTTTGACTTTTTAATAGACAACACAATTTATAGAAAGAAACCTAATAGATTATCATCTAAAAAAACAGATTGGGATTTCTATGATAGTTTAATTTTAAGAGGAGAAAGTTTATTAGATTCAAGTGATTATTTAGAAGGTAGTATAGAAGAAAAATATAATAAGATAGTAGAATTGATGAAAGAAGCAATACAGGTGGCTACTTACGGGAGTGTAAAGCGTCAAAATACAACATATAAAGGAAATGTCAAGCGTATATTTAGGAAAAAGAACCCGGTGGACTGGTGGGATCGAGATTGTCAAGAAGTGATTAAGAAAAGAAAAGAAGCTCTTAAAGTGTATAGAAGAAGTTTAGATGTGAACAGTTACATCAAATATAAACGGTGCAGGGCGGTAGCTAGAAAAATGATCAAATTTAAAAAAAAAGGAAAGTTTTAAAGCATTCGTTAGAGGTTTAAATAAAAATATAAATTTTAAGTACGTCTGGAATAAAATGAAAGTTCTCCAAAATAGTGTTAAGGTAATTGACTGGAAAAAATGGCAAAACAAAAACAGAGAGGATGAGATCGTGAAAGAAATCGACAGAATAGCACCTCCGTGGGTTGAATTTACGAAGTTCAAATGCGCAGAAGTGGAAGAGGGAGAGATGGATAGGCCATTTACAATGAATGAGTTGGAAAGAGCATTAGGGATGGCTCGCGAAAAATCAGCACCTGGTTTAGATCATATCGAATATCGAATGATAAAGGGTATGAGTAAGAAGTTCAAGAATGAATTACTAGCAATGTTTAAGTACTGTTTTACTGAGTCAAAGATGTTTTCTGATTGGAAAGAGAATCAAGTCATTTTCATTGATAAAAGCAATAAGGAGAAGGTAAGACCAATTACCCTGTCGTCATGTATGGGAAAAGTTCTAGAAAGATTGGTTAATGAAAGATTGATGTGGTGGGCAGAGAATAATGTTTTAGACAAAAATCAAAATGGATTTCGCAAAGGGTGGTCTTGTTTAAACAACATTACAAAGTTAGCTGCGGATATAGAAATGGGTTTTTTGGAAGAAAAATGTACAATTGCGGCCTTTTTAGACGTTTCGGCGGCATACGATAATGTAAATAGAGGTTTATTAGTTGAAATACTAAGAGAAGCAGGGTGCCCTGTGAAAATTATAAATTACATAGAAGAATGGACGAGAGACAGAAATGCAATTTTTGTTATAGACACGAACAGAACAGAGAGGAGGTTAGTTAATAAAGGGTTACCGCAAGGCGGGGTGCTGAGCTCGATTTTGTACGCGATTTATACTAAGAACATATCTAGGAATTTAAATTACGTTGTTAAAATATTACAATATGCGGACGACATAGTGTTATATATCTCAGGAAAGTACATTGCAGAAATGGAGGTCGATCTCGAAACGGGGATAAAGGAATTAAATAAAAGATTAATAGAGTT
The DNA here is from genome assembly GCF_003672135.1 of Ooceraea biroi. NCBI lineage: Eukaryota > Metazoa > Arthropoda > Insecta > Hymenoptera > Formicidae > Ooceraea > Ooceraea biroi. Next base: position 11,346,982 of record NC_039506.1, read on the forward strand.
GGGTTTAGATTTGTTAGAGTGCTGTAATCTAGTAACTTGTGTTAGAAAAGTATTATTGCGTTGGCAAAATGAATTTATGTTTCGTTATAAGAGGTTGGTAAACCTGAATATAGCCGCGCGCGCTTTTTCACTGATCGACCAAGAAAGCTAATCTAGCGATACGTGTTATTTCACAAAGAAGTAAAAGTGTATTCCGAATATAATAAAACCTTTATTTAACTTTACGAAGCTGTGTAAATATTACCTGCCCAACAGGTTATGGGCCCAGCGGAAGAATAATAGAGCGTTTGAGACTAACATTCAACGCTGATACATATAAAGAGAAGTTGAAAGGTTAAGTGTACACGATCATGCCGGAGACAATGGATCAAGCTACTGTAAATCCAACCGCAGCAAGAACCTCCACTGAGAGTTTTTCTACCGGGACCACTGTTTCAACATCAGTGCCTAACATAGAAAAACTGGAGGGCCAGTCCAATTACGGGAGCTAGAAATTTGCGATGAGGATGGCTTTGATGCTCGAGGGCCTGTTTGGTTACGTCGATGGAACAGTGTCCGTCAATAGTGCAACCGATAGACTCAGAGATCAGAACGCGCTAGCAAAAATTTGCTTATCCGTCAAGGCGAACTGCTACATGCACGTACACAATGTGAAAAGTTCAAAAGATGCATGGGCTAACCTCAAAAAGGCATACGATGGGTGCAGCATGGCCACCAAGTTTGAGTTAACACGCACGTTTTTCAATATTCGACAAGAATCTTATAGTTCCATGGAAGCGTATATCGAAGACATATTGTCTGTAGTACAGAGGCTGGCTGATATGGGCGAGAATATTGAAGATAAATGGATCTCTTTCGTTATGAGAAATGGTGTTTCTCAAGATTATGAAAACTTTGTGGCCGTTATGAACCAACAACTGCAGGAGGAGGCTAGATCTGAGAATGTCAAGGCTGCTTTACTCGGTGAGAGTGAAAGGCGCGTTAAAGATGAATCGACGCCTGGAACAGCGCTAGTGTCTAAATCAGTTAAAAAGACTCAGCGCAAGCAGAAGAAGGACATCAAATGTTACGAGTGTGGCGATCCGGGTCATAAAAAACCAGATTGTCCACAACTCAAAAAGGATCCTGCCAAGAAGGAGAAAGCGAAGAACCAACATGTGTCAGCTGATCAAGCAGTGAGTAAGAAGAACTCTACGTTGCTGGCTCGTGCACTTGTGACCACACAACTCCTTCAACGTGAATCATCGATTCAGGGGCGATATCCCATATGGCAAAGGACAAATGTGCAATGTACGACTTGGATTCACGAGCTTGTGTATCGATTACGGTTGCCGATGATTCAGAAATTAAGTCTGAAGGTGTCGGTAAAGTTAACCTTAGGCTAGATAGTCAAAATGTAAAGATTGCCACGGATGTATTATATGTTCCGAGTTTGTCAGCGAACCTGCTCTCAGTGAACAAAATGACAGAAAAAGGTTACAGTGTCGTTTTCGATAAAGAATCCTGTAAAGTTTTTGATGGATCAAGTTGTACAATTTCTAGTAATATTGAATTTATTTGTCCGAAAAGAGATGGTTTATACGTAGTAGATACTTCGTTACAGGAATCAGTGAGGGCAGTGTCCGCTGTTCGAATGTCCAGTCAGGAATTATGGCACAAAAGATTGGGCCATTTGAATAGAAAAGGAATGAGAATATTAAAAGATATTGTTACAGGTATCGATTTCCAGGATGAGGACAATAAAGTTTGTGTAACTTGTCTCGAAGGAAAGCAATGCGTCAAATCTTTTCCTAAGAAAGGTAGTAGGACTAAGGCTGTTTTAGATCTCGTTCATAGCGACATCCAAGGACCTATGGAAGTGAAGTCATGGGGTGGAGCTAGATATTGTTTGATTTTTGTCGATGATTACAGCCGAAAAGTTTTTGGGTACATGCTTGAGCATAAATCAGAAACGCTTTCAAAATTTCGTCTTTTTAAAGCACTTGTTGAAAAAACAATTAAATAAATCGATTAAGTGTTTAAGGACAGATAAAGGTGGTGAATTTACAAGTAAGGAATTTGAATTGTTTCTGAAACAATCCGGGATTGTGCATCAGACCACAGTGGCATACAGTTCTCAGCAAAACGGTATTGCTGAGAGGACAAATAGGACATTGACTGAAAAGGTTCGATGTATGCTGTTTGAATCAGATTTGGATAAAAGATTTTGGGCTGAAGCCATGAACACAGCGATTTATTTAAAGAATCGATCTCTTACAGAAGCGGTTAAAGATGCTGTACCGGAAGAGATATGGTCTGGATCAAAGATTGATATTTCAGATCTTAAAGTGTTCGGATGTCGTGCTCAAGTACATATTTCAAAAGAGAAAAGACTAAAACTAGATAAAAAATCAAAAGAAATGATTTTCATAGGTTATAGTGAGGAAACTAAGGGATACCGCTTAGTTGATAAGAGTAATCCAAAGCAAGTTGGTATTGCTAGGAGTGTAGTCTTTTTTGAAACCGATGTACTTAATTCGTCAATTTTTAAGAATAATGATGATACTTGCGAACGAGATGATGTAAGTGACACTAATGGTGATCATGTCATTGTAGATGAAGGCGATAAAGTAGTAATAGATGTGGTTGAGTTTGAAGACAGAGAGGAAAGAAGTTCAGATGCGGCTTCATGTCACACATTGGAAATGGAAAATCAGACAAATCAATCCATCTCAAATGATGATGATTACCAAAGTTTGAGTGATAATGATAATTTAGAATGTGAGGATTTTCAAAATATTAATGATAATCAGGCTGATCAAATTGGGGGCGATATCCTAAACGAATCAGAAAGCCTAATAGAAATAATGATTTTGAATATTCTTTCCTCGCTGTTGGACCTCAAGATCCAAAGACTTATTTCGAAGCGTGCGAAAGGTCGGATAGAAAATTATGGCAGAACGCTATGAAGGAGGAATTCAAATCGCTTGTTGAAAACGAAACGTGGGAATTAGTTGATAGGCCTCCAGACGAAAATGTCGTTCAATGTAAATGGATGTATAAACTTAAAAAGGGGATTAATGGTTTAAAAAGATATAAGGCACGACTTGTCGCAAAGGGTTTTACGCAAGTGCCTGGTAGGGACTACGATCAAACCTTCGCACCTGTAGTGAGACTCTCATCACTTAGAACGCTTTTTGCTTTAACTGCTGAATTAAATTTAGAAGTGGATTATATAGATGTAACAACTGCGTTTTTAAATGGAGATCTCGAGGAAACGATATTTATGGAGCAACCCGAGGGTTTTGTTAAAACCAGCGAAGAAAATAAAGTATGCAGACTAAAAAAATCGTTATATGGTCTTAAGCAGGCGGCTAAATCTTGGAATGACAAGATTCACAAGTTTTTAGTTGAGCAGAAATTTGATAGATCTAAATATGATCCGTGCGTATACATAAAGAGAAAACAAGATAACTACATTGTAATTGGTTTACATGTGGATGATTTTTATGTTTTTTCTAATTCTAAAAGAGAAACAAGCAACTTAAAAAAAGGTTAGTTGAATGTTTTAAAATAAGAGATTTAGGCTCTGTAAGTGAATGCTTAGGCATGAGAGTAACTAAAGATAGAAAATTGCATACTGTCAAGTTAGATCAGGAGAACTATGTTATAGACATTATCAGAAATTTCGGGATGGAAAACTGCAAGCCTGTATGAACACCTTTGCAGCTAGGCTTAAGGTTAGATAAGTCGACTGATAATGCGAATCAAAACCCATTGTATCAAAAACTCATAGGCGCTCTAATGTATTTAGCAGTGGCAACGAGACCCGACATATGTTTCGCTGTAAGTTATTTAAGTCAGTTTAATAGCTGCAACAGTAAGGAACATTTTAAGGCGGCTGAAAGGGTAGTGAGGTACCTAAAAGGTACAACGAATATGGGTTTAAGTTTTTTTAAAGGACAATACGAATTAAAAGCGTATGCTGATGCAGATTATGGTAGCTGTATTGTTGACAGAAGATCCTTCACAGGATATGTGTTCAAACTCGCAAATGGTGCGATAAGTTGGGCAGCTAAAAAGCAAAGATCCCTGACTGTTGCAGATAGTACTACTTTTGCAGAGTAGGTGGCCATAAGTGAATGTGGAAAAGAATATGTATTTTTGAAAGGACTTATGTCTGAGTTATCAAAAGAAATTGAAACTGTTACAATTTATAATGATAATCAAGCAGCAGGAAAATTATGCGATGGCCACACATTACACAAAAGGAGTAAACACATAGATGTTAAGTATTATCAAATTAAAGAATGGATTAAGGAAAAATTTTTGCGAGTTCAGTACTTGTGTACTGAAGAGATGATAGCAGATGTGTTAACGAAGGCGTTAACAGATTGTAAACATCAATTTTGTGTTAAAGGCATTGGTATGCAATAAGAAAAGAAAGAAATGTAAGAGCGTACAAGTTATAGATTAAGTGAGGGTGTTAGAGTGCTGTAATCTAGTAACTTGTGTCAGAAAAGTATTATTGCGTTGGCAAAATGAATTTATGTTTCGTTATAAGAGGTTGGTAAACCTGAATATAGCCGCGCGCGCTTTTTCACTGATCGATCAAGAAAGCTAATCTGGCGATACGTGTTATTTCACAAAGAAGTAAAAGTGTATTCCGAATATAATAAAACCTTTATTTAACTTTACGAAGCTGTGTAAATATTACCTGCCCAACAAGATTTAGAACCGACGAAAACTCAAATAATTGATTTTAATAGAAAAGGTTTAGTTAGACTTAATAGTTTTATATTAGTTAAGGACAAGCGAGTTAATTACCAAAGAAGGGCAAAATTTTTAGGAATAATTTTCGATAATAAACTGTCCTTCAAAGACCAGCTGGAGGAGGTTAAAGGTAAAGCGGACAGAGGATGCAATATCTTAAGATTTATTTGTAAAGTTTCTTGGGGAATGGATGTCGCGACGGCTGTTTTAATGTATAAAGCGTACCCAGTAAGCAAACTGTCAGCAGTATGTCGACAGATTGGCAGCAGATTCAATTAGAATAATGTAACAGATCCGGTACCATCTGTGTCCGCATTAAGATTGTGTTCTGCCAGCAGATCCTGCTAACATGATCTGACAGCAGATTGGCGACAGAAACCGAGCAGAGCCCGCCGATATAACCTGGCGGCAGATTGGCGGCAGAAATAGAGCAGGATCTGTGCAGTGTAGTTGGCAGCAGATTGGGAGCAGAAATCGAGCAGGCTCTGCGAGAAAGTGCCATAGTAGTACAAATGTATTGGAGCAATATTGGTTAACAATATAAATCTAATTTTTTATGTGGGGTATGAATTAATTTCTTATATTGGTCCACTATTGTAAAGTAATCTGTTTTTTTAATCAATACTTAATTTGATTAAATGGGCAAATTTAATGCCTTCAGATTGCTTGCGGTGTGTATGGACGTTGTCCATGAGAACCTCTGTGCCGCAAGTGCAAAAATTCTTAGAAAAATTAATATTATTATGTCAAGACGCGTATATTAACTTATTATATAACTGTCAGGCTAAATCTTAACGTCGAGTAAGAACTCAACATGTTCACCACCTAGCGGTGCGGAGCGAAAACGCATATTCCTAGCCGTGTAAATTTGAATAGTGTTAAAAGCTGCAGATCCTGTTCGGTTTTTGTCGCCAACCTGGCGCCAGGTTATGTCGGCAGGCTCTGTTCGGTTTCTGTTGCCAATCTGCTGCCAACTACACTGCGCAGATCCTGCTCTATTTCTGCCGCCAATCTGCCGCCAGGTTATGTCGGCAAGCTCTGTTCAGTTTCTGCCGCCAATCTGCTGTCAGATCATGTTATAAGCAGGATCTGCTGGCAGAACACAAGCTTAATGCGGACACAGATGGTACCGGATCTGTTGCATTATTCTGCTTCATATCTGCTGCCAATCTGTCGGCATACTGCTGACAGTGTGCTTACTGGGTGGATTTTGTACCCAATCTGTGGCCTCTCTGCTCACATATTTTATCGAACAGATTTTGCCAATGTCTGTTCTTCGCAGGTTTGACTGACTGGGTATATAAGATCGATTGTGGAATACGGACTGTTTGTATATTTTCCTAGATTGTAAGCGGAGAAAATAAAGATAGAAAGAGTACAATATAAGGGGCTCAGAATTGCATTAGGTTACAGGAATAGCACTCCGTGTAATGTTATGTTAGCAGAGGCAAAGTTTATGAGAATGGAGGAGGAAAGAGCAGGTCTTCTAGCAAGAAATTTTTGGACCAGAATTATGATGTTCGGAGATAAAGACTTTATCGGACTAATGAATAGATTTGATATATTGAACTGCAGGTATCGGTTAGTACACCCTCAAGGAGGTAGGAGTGTAATACTGTAAGCATAGAAACGTATTAGTTTGTATAAAAAGAAAATGGAGTGGAAAGGAAAATTTGAAGTATTTGATAGTGATTATTGGGCGCTGACAAATTTAATAAGAGTAGATACTGAAATTGGAGAAGAAAAAATCAAGTATGATTGGAGCGACGGGATAATGTTACGGCGATTCAAAGACAAATTCGAACTGGAGGATAATTACATAGTTATATATACGGACGGGTCGAAGCAAAAGGAAAAGAAAAGCGTGGGGGTCGGAATAACGAGGGAGGATTCGGATATAGGATATCAAATGAGTATAAACCGAAATTGCTCAATTTTTACAGCGGAGGCAGTAGCTGTAGAAAAGGCTATAGGATTTTTACAAGAAAACGGAGATAATAAAGACGTATTAATCTTAACTGATTCCAAAAGTGTGTGCGAAAGTTTATGTAGAAATAGGATAAATGTTCATAAAAATAGCTATATCACACGAATAAGAAAAAGAATATACGATTATCAACGAATTCGCACCAGATTAGATAACAGAGAAATTAAAATGGTCGTAGGATGGATTCCAGGGCACAAAGGAATACAGGGAAATGAATTGGCGGATAAGTTAGCTAAAGAAGCAACAAATTTAGAGACAGACGAGAGGGTGAAGGTGCCATATAAGGATTGGACAGCGTTGTATAAAGAAGAAATGTATACGAGAACGGCAGATAGGGTGGAGATTGAGGGAAAATACAAGGGAAAAAATTATTTCAGTAGGTTTTATAGTAGAGAGAGAAAGAAACCATGGTTTCAAGCGATAAAACAAGAAAGAGGTTTTGTAACTATGGTGAACAGATTACGAACGGGACATTTTAATTTGAATGATTCATTAGCAAATAAAAATATAATAGAAAGTCCTAGATGCGAATGCGGAGCAGAGAGACAGACTATAGAACACGTAGCTTTCGTTTGTTGTTATCGTGACGCCTCGAGAACTAAATTTTACAGATCATTGGAAGCAATGGACATTGGTTATCCTTATGATATACAGTTGTAGTTGGAGAAGTTGGACATCTACCCGTTGTATGCCTTATGGTCTTTTTTGAGGGATATCGGTAAGATTATTTGACGAATCAAATTGCACCATGTTTTTCTGTTAATAGGTGGAGAAAGGTTTGCGAAAACAAGTACAGAGTGCCAAAAAGCCGCAACAGATATTGGCTGTAGGCACATTAAAAATTACATAAAGACAAAAAAGCCATGAAATTATCTTGATTTATATTATAATTTCCTAAATATAAGATAGAAAAGTGATAACTGACATTTCTATTATCAACATATTTCTAAAAATAATTTTTGAAGAGAATGCATAAATTTTATGGTTATTCTTCTATTGATAAATATGAATATGATATAATCTTGCATAGAAATTAAAATAATCTTGTGTCGAAATGAAATACTCTCTTTCATTCTTATTTCTCATATTTTACTTTTATTCAAAATGTCAGTTGCCACACCTTAGACAGACTTAAGCTATGTTATACCTTCAGTAATTATTATTACTATATATATACTTCCTATGAATTATCATTAAGTGATTGTCTGTTGGTCATCTATTGACACGGTTTCTATATTGTAAGGAACACTGTACTTTCGCGTGTATGAGCGGCTTTCATGAAATACATACTTGTACGGCGCATTCTTAAGGTCTGCGAGTTAGTCCTAGATACATGTCTGGTTTGAAGGTTTTTGGAGCTTGTTGCACGAAGCCCATCTTGCTCAATATATCTTTAAAATCGTAGCGTCCGTCCTCGGGGTGGTTATCAATAGTCAGGTCAACGATGGCGGCATCATCTTCTGCCTTCCGGATCCTAATCCAGCCATTTTTGTGTTCTGCTAACATCTTCGTCATTTGCCGAGTCTCAAACCGCCAGATTTCAGAGGGCTGCATCGGGCCTATGCGGAAGAGACTGCAGGGGATGGCCTGCCAAGCCAACTCATGGAGGCGCACAGGAAGTCGATGGCACTCATGGAGCGGGCGTAAGATTTTTCGCCCCCAGTCTCCCAGGGTGATGCGTGCTAGGTCTCCTTCGATGGCTGTTATATATCCTCTATGCCATTGACTGCCATCCCTGATGGCGATAACTTGGTTCACTTGTACTTGATCTGGATAGCAGCCCAAATACCTCCCTCTGCGCTGCATCATCACCTGGAGGTCCTCCCTCATTTCCTGGTAGTCTTTCTCTGAGTTTTTTATGTGTATCCAGATTAGGCCCGGTGAGTCGACCCTGATGACAGTGACTGCAAGCGGACGACGTGTCAGGAGGGAAGACTGGATTCCCTTAATTTCCATGGTGATCAGGAACCTTTGATATCTATAATAATGGTGTAATCAAATTGTAGACTTGGACATCCCTTTTTCCTCTCTCTCTCCTTCCCCTTTTTTTAAAACAAAATTTTATTCTTTGATATCGAATGAGAAGGTAACGTTTTTGAGTTCATCTTTGGGAGGATAAGAGGACAGGAGCGGGTAAACACTGGATACCGAGGAAACATGCCTGACAGAATTCTCGGTAGCAGTTGGCTTTGTTGTTTTATTGTTGCTTTCATTGCCGGTTTCCTGAGACGGTGTTATTATCGTTACGTCAGGTGGCGGTGCGGCCTTAGGGTTTTTACGCCCTAAATGCAATAGCAATTGTGTGAGGGATTCCCATAAGGCTCCGAGTAAATAGACGAACCAGCCATAGACAGTGTGTAGCTCATATCCATGTACAAAGGTGTCCAGTACAAGTTTGGTTACGCGGATGATTAGATATATGGCGATACATCCTGCGCTTAGGTTGCCAAAAATTAGAAACTTGTTCCAGAATTTCTCCCAGGTTGACATAGCTATTTTCTCTATGGAAGTTTCGTCAAGTAGGTTGGCGATAGAACCTTCGTGTAGGGTGGTAGGTCGGCCCATTACTCCTCTCGCTACAGTGTTAAGGACCGCGGGTCGTTCAGCAGGGAACATTATGTGATCTCGGAGTGTCTCCAAGTCCTGTTGTGTATTGTTACGTCCAGAGCTCCGTGAGCTCGAGGAAGAGCGCAACCAGACGCCTCTCGAGGTACGTAGGCACACAACCGCAGTACCTCGTGTGTTCGAGCCGACCGATTTTGTTTCAATTTTCGGGTCAACGACCAAAGTCGATTTTATCCTATTATTTGAAACGGTCCCTCGATTTTCGGGTCAACGACCAAAGTCGATTTTACCCTATTATTCGAAACGGACACTCGATTTTTGGGTCAACGACCTAAGTCGATCTACCCTAATAGTTCGAAACGGTCAACTCGATGGTCCTTTTTTGGTAACAGAAATGAATCCCTATTGCACAAGGATAGGACCCGTATGATCTGTCAAGGACGAGGGTGAAACGAGGGTAATTAACTAAAATGAAATTTATTTGGTAAATTAACAATAATTTATTCTGTCAATGGTCATCAGAAAATACGAGTACAAATGGTTAAAGTTTTGACACTGGAATGCGGATTTGAACATGATTACAATAATTCGATAAAAACGCCGCTACAGGAAACACAATACAATATCTATACAAATTTTAACTAAAAATATTTGTACAAGTTGAAAATTAAAAACTGTGTAATCCGATTCATTCAGAGGAACATCGGTACATATTTATAATTCTAAATTAGTTCTAACTCAAACGTATAATAGCTAATCCAAAAATCGTTGATACATATTATTATCATTACATTATTTACGCCTACATTGCAGGATTAAAATTATATAAAAATTCACTAATGTAAAACGCGGGGATCAGGACAGGGTGAATGCGGTTGTGTGTGATAAAGGGAATAAAGGTATCAGGGCCAGCGTAACTGAGCGCTTCCCTGAGAGCCGGTATATCGATCAATCCAGGGCCGCAAATAACGGTGTGTGGAGGAAGGGGATGAGTGAAGGTGGGGAAAAGATCCAGGAAATAATCAAGAACCAAGTTGAAGGCTCTCTGGGAAAATTCTTGAAGTGTTGAAATTGAGGGGATTGACATCCCTCCAATCTCAGGGTTTTCATGAACGGGGGGTGGAAAGTCAAGGAATGTTCCTTGGTTGATTTCAGGAGCGGGGGTAGGGAGGACCGAATTCAGGAATTGTCCAAGCTGTTCAGAAGAGATGGGTGAGTACCACCGCGGGGATAACTCAGGTAGGGAAAAAGGGGAAACACTAGGGGAGGAAGGTGGATTAACAGTCGTTGAGGTAGGAGATGGTATGCTAATTGTAAGTGATGATAATCGCTGCTCGATTCTATCGCTAAATGTATCAAGTTGCTCGGTTGTTTCCGGCGCTGGGAGGGGTGCAGTTTGGTTGCACGATAGCAAATCTGCCGATGAGGAATAACCCGAATCTGCTGAGGAATCGGTTGGTCCGCGAATATTATCGGCCACTTAAATGGAAATAAATCGGAATAGACAATTGCTCTACTGGAATCGCGAAACGATTAGAGGGTAATTAAATGAAATAATTAAAAAGGCTTACTTTTCTTGTATCGGTTCTCGGATGGAGTTGATTGTCAATGAGTCAGGCGATGGAGCCAACCAGACCAGAATCGCTCGGGTGGAGTCCAACACTGACTCTAATATTTAAGCCCGATGTCCCGATCACGGGAACGTAACAGTAACGATGTGAATTGCAGGCTGGCCAAGATAGAAGAGGACTCTCTGGCTAAATTTTTCCCTTTATATAGGACTAAAGAGTGTAGGCGGGGGTCACTCTTTTCCCAGAAAAGAAGAACAGAAAAAGGCAATAAAATTGTTTCTAATGAAGCGTCCATTGCTTTTGTATTACTATGATATCTGATGGATTTACGTTATCGTTTCCAAGGATTAGAGTCCGGCACTTGACTTGTGAAGACCCTTCACTTGACCATCCATATTACAATCCATGTTTGCATTTCCTTAATCTATTTCACAGCTGCCCCTGTATGGCAGGGTTCCTTATCGTTGGATTACTTTTATTGCCGTCAGTAAGTGACAATTCCCAAGTCCCGCTCTGTCTTTCCGAACCAGAAGCGGTCTTTGTTTAGTGATTAACTATTGATTCCGGGTGATTTTTCCCTCTTTTTCTCTTATCGAACGTTTCAGCTAAGCGCAGGTGGGGGTGTGTGAAATAATTTTGTGAACCTTATGGTTTACGTATCGTTTCATGATATCTATTACAATAAGACCACCTGTTCCCCCCTACGCTCGTCCGGTCGTTTTCCCGCTAATGGGGATTAATTCTTATCTGTTTCTTCCCTTTATTTTATGTTTTCCCTATGGAAGCGAGGAACCGTGGAGTCTCCTGGACGTAACAGTATATATGCCACTGGTTGCGAGTGATCCTGGACTAATGTACTTCCATGTCGGTTTTGTTAGTGGTTTCATTGTGACCGGCGGTAGAGTGTCCACTGGTCTGGGTGCAAGTTTATACCAGGCGTCTCCCAAAAGGTACATGGTAGGTGCCAATGGGTTACAGGAAATCTGTATGCCTTGCCTTAGTAATACATGCGTCTGAGGGGTTAAGAAATACGATTGATTGTTGCGAGTGACTGTAGCTGACTGTAGCATTCCGATGTCTGTCGAATTTTCACTTCTACAGGTACGCATTTTACGATATGTATCACTTCTCCAGCTAACAATGCCATATATCCTGGTCCTTTCATCAGATGATATGCAAATATATCAGGTGATTGCATGGCTATGGCTAGAGCATTCTGCAACATTTGTTGCTCTAACCTGCATTGTTGGATTAATATGTTCCGGTATAACTGATTAATTTGTGCACTGATATATTTCTCGACATGTACGAACTTTGAATTCATATAGGCAAAACTATCCAGGTTGTTAACCCGTCTTGGTGCTTTGAATAACCCGAGTCCAGGCTCAGTTGAAAATATTATCAGTTTAGGATGTTCCGTCCTTATGAGTGTATGTCTGCAAATTACCTCTTCTCCTCTGACTGCCAGAGCAAAACTAGTTTCTTCTGCGGTTAGGGAATATATTGTTTGAGAACGCTCAGTTATACTGTCGATAATTTTGTCTGTGAATCCCTCGAATAGCAGACTGTATCTTGAGAATTTGCAAGAGTCTTGTGGTAGTGCTTCCCAGAAGGTGTTTCCACCTTCTATGTCAACGCATGTTGTGTCACTTAGTTCGCAGGTTATTCCAGATTTTAGCTGTACGCGATTTGTATTTATTCGTACAACTGCGTCATAGTCCTGTAGAGTAATTTTTATGGTGCCGATCACTACAACGTCGGTCCAGCTTCCGTAATGATCTGAGTAACCTCCTCCGTTACAGGTTCCAGTGGAATCTACATAACCAGTGAATGTAGCCAGCCGACTCGTGGTTTCGTTTGATTTTAGTCCTGTTATAAAGACTCCGACTATTTGTGCGGTTCCAATTACGTGCATGCGAAGGCAAGTTTCTCTAGTTACTTCTTCTATATAAGCAAATTTTCCATTATGAACATCTATGGTGTGGGAGAGCATCCCGCATTTCCGGATTAATCTGTTTATTTCTACCTTGCATTGTATTACGTGCACGGTTTGGAAATCATTCAATTGTAACAGCTGTACGAACTGTCTGCTGGAGTTCACGGTTACCTGGGGTATATCACATTCCTCGATGTTAAGTAAGGACAATGTAGTTATATTTGTAGTGGGTGCACCACAATCGTATCCAGTAATTCCATGTGTGTTGTATATCCATGTTGTTAATAATAATATGAAGGTAAAAACGCTTTTGCTTATTGGTTCCATCTGGAATCTTGAAAAAAATGGTTATTTTCGCGTTAAGGTGTTATATGCGATTTTCTAAGTCGATTCGGATGAACTACTCTGCTGTTCTTTTTTATCCTAATCCTCACATTATTTTTATTTAATATCTTTAGAACCTTGTGTGGTCCTGTATATTGGTCTCCAAATTTTTCTGGTTTCGGTCCCTTTAATAAAAATATCTGGTCACCTGGTTTAAAGACTTGTGGGTTTATTTTCCGGTCATAATATCTTTTGGATTTATGTTTAGCTTAAATAACATTTTCACGGGCGGTTGTTTGAATGTTATGAAGTTGCGTAACTAGATTTACTAGATATTCGTCATAAGTAGCCAATTTATCGTCGGGGTTTAAGGGATCGTGAGACGGAATTCGAGCTATTTTGCCGTATACTAGTTCATACGGGGTGTGTTTCGTAGCTTCGTGTACACTAGTATTATAATTAAATATCGCAAGATCAACCCATCGATCCCAGTGTTTTTGCTCATTAACGTATTGTTTAAGGTATTCGCTTAAGGCGTGGTGTGATCTCTCCAACGATCCATTCGATTGTCGGTGGAACGCGATAGTTCGGAATTTTCGAATTTTGAATATTTTTGCTAATTTTTTCATCAAATCACTGATGAAATTTCTTCCTTGGTCGGTTAGTATGGCCTTGGGTGCTCCGAATACACAAATGAATTTGTTCACAAATGCTTCAGCTATGGTCTCGGAAGTTTGATCGGGTAATGGTATTCCCATGCAAAATTTGGTTAACTGATCCTGGAGGGTTAAGATATATTCATTGCCCCTGTCCGTTTTCGGCAAGGGTCCTACGATATCCATAGCAACTTTATTAAAAGCTGCACCCGACATGTCGGTGATTATCATCGGCTGTTTAGTTTTAACTCTGGCTAACTTTTTCAATTGACATTGTAAGCATTGTTGTATGTGTTTCTGCACATCAATTTTTAAATTTTCCCAATAATACTTATGTTTGATTCTATTGTATGTTTTAGTAACGCCGCGATGTCCTCCCGTAGGCAAACAATGCATTTCTCGGATTATTTCGGAGCGTAAATCCTTCGGTGGATATTTAATTTGCCCGTTACAAATTATTAGCTTTGTCGGTGCATCTGCAAAGGCTGTTTGTAGTTGTGACTTCACGTTACTCCATGGTACATTATTAGTTAAATCAGTTTTTGCGATACTAAGCGTTTGTATTTTTAATTTATCGGTAATAGTCCTCAAGTTGTGTACGACAAAAATGATCCGATCCATTGTCATTGTTGGTCCTTCAGTCTGTTTTTCGCTAATGGGTAATACCATGTGGAGGAATTTCTTGTGTTTTATTACCTTAACTTGCCCTAACATGAGAGTTCCTATCCTTGGTAGGTCATTACGCTCAGTTTCCGAGATCCAGAGTCCAGAGGGTTTCCGTCCGTATCTACGAAATATGCTACGTTGTCCTTCCGTAGAAATAGTAATTCCCGTGATTCGATAATATTACTTGTTTAATTCATTAGCCCTGGGGTTATATCCATGTCTTCCGATTCTTCTTTTGTTTCCTCTTCATCCTCGCCTTCATTGTCACTTTCTTTATCGGTAATTTCCATTCTTTCGTCATTATCAGTGGCTGTATCTCTAACTCGTATTTGATTTGCGGTTTGACTGCGTGTTTGTCTTCTCTTCATGATAGGTGGATCGTGAATTAATGCTGTCTCGGTTATCTGTTCTTCTAATTCTGCCCTTTCTGCAATTTGATTCTGTTCTGATTGAAATTCCTCAAAATTCTCATCATCCTGTAAATATAGTTCAAAGTTATTATCTTCCTCTTCGTCAGATTCTTCCAGTAATCTAGATATTGCTTCAGCGTCTTCTGGACGGTCAGGATCATAGAATCCAGGCTTAATTATTTTGCAATCATTTTCATTATAATTAACTGGATTTCTGGATAATGCATCGGCATTTACATTCGTTTTACCGGCTTTATATACCACCTCATAGTCATATTCGGCTAATTTCAATCTCCATCGGAGTATTCGCATGTTTGCATCCTGTGCGTTTTTGAACCACATCAATGGTTTGTGATCGGTAACTAGGGTGAATTTTTGTCCGTATAAGTAGGGTCGGAAATGTTTCGCGCAATATATTATGGCTAGGGCTTCCTTTTCATAAGTATCATATTTAAATTCAGTGTCTGTTAAACTGCGGGAAGCGTAGGCTATCGGTTGATCCTTGCCTATTTCACCCTGTGACAATATACCGCCTACAGCAATACCTGAGGCGTCTGTGGTTAAAATAAAAGGTTTTGAAAAATCAGGATATTGTAGCACGGGTTCTTCGCACAATTTTTGTTTTAATATTTCAAAAGATTCCTCTTGAGTTTCGGTCCACTCAAAACGTGTATCGTTTTTAATAAATTTGTTAGTGGTTTAGCTAGTTTCGAAAATTTTGGTATGAATCGTCTGTAATATCCAGCCAATCCCAGAAATTGTTTGATATTTTTTGGAGTTTTAGGTCTGGGAAATTGTTGCACTGCTTCCAATTTCTTTGGATCGGGTTTAACACCATCTTTGCTAATTACGTGACCCAAATAGGTTACTTCAGTTTTCAGGAACTCGCATTTGTCCGGTTGTAATTTCAAATTAGCTTTCCGAAGGCGATCTATTAATAAATTATACTTCCTCTCATGTTCTTCTATAGATTTCGCGTAAATAACTATGTCGTCTATGTACACAAATACTTCCCGGCCTTGCATTCCCTTTAAAGATAAGTCCATCGATCTTTGGAACGTTGAAGGTGCATTTTTTAATCCGAACGACATTCTTACAAATCAAGCGACGCGGTAGCGTCGCAACGCCAAGTACATAATCAAAAATAAGGTTCCGAACAATGAGAGTCACTGTATAATATCGAGTATTACCAATTTCATTGCATAAACGTCGCGCGCTACCAAGTAGCTTATCTGGAATTTATGCCATTTGACAGGTCATATCAACTTATGATTAAAATATCTCAGGAATTAAAGCCGTAATCAAAAATCTAACGGCACCTGTATAATAAAATGTGAATGCGAGCTTTCGATCGCGACCAGTTCGAATAAGATTGGTGCAGTCAATCCTGAGATATTATAATCGTACGGTAGAATCGTGACGTTCCGTTTTCCGTATTCTGGTTCAGACTCACATACGTATGTTCGCACATACACATGCAAAGCGATTTTGTCCTTCAAGCTGCTGTTCACACATGCATGATTTAATTTATTATGAATTAAAAATTATTTTAATAATATATGGGAAATATTTTATTTTACGATAAAGATATAAATCGCAAATACTATAAAAAAAATTATTAAAAAATTATTTTAAAAAATTATTAAAAAATGTGATACAGAGGAAATGTTTTATTTCACGATAAAGACATAAATTGCAAGTAATTGCAAGCAACATCATCGACGACGACGACGACGATGACGTTGATGTGATGCAACGTCGTCGTCATTGTTGTTGCCGTCATCGACGTGGTGCAATGTTATCGTCGTCGTCGTTGTCGTCGACGTGGTGCAACGTCATCGTCGTCGTCGTCGTCGTCGTCGTTGTTGTTGTCGCCGTCATCGACGTGATGCAACGTCATATTAGTTAGTGAGAAAGGGATTGACTGCACCAATACCACGAATTTCATTGCATAACGTCGAGCGCTACCACATTCATTGCATAAAATTATAAAACTCGTAAAAATGATTTATGTGAAAGTAAAGTTATATTGTTAAAGTTATAATAAAAAATATTGTAAATCACATAGAGAAATGTTGTTAGCAAAAC
The DNA here is from genome assembly GCF_003672135.1 of Ooceraea biroi. Lineage (NCBI taxonomy): Eukaryota > Metazoa > Arthropoda > Insecta > Hymenoptera > Formicidae > Ooceraea > Ooceraea biroi. The sequence continues at coordinate 11,363,937 of NC_039506.1, forward strand.
AGAAAAAAGTATAAAATATATAAAAATTATTTACATCACATTTATATAAAAATCAAAAGATTATTCTTAATAAATATATATTCTTAATAAAATTTATTACAAATTGCATCGGAACGATGTACGTGTTAGCATGCAAAATAATTGATAATAAAACATAAAAAGAAATTATGTAATACTAATTATATGTTCAAAAGAATGTAAAACTAAAATATAGTCAAATTTTTAAAATTTACAAAAAAGAGTGAGATCCCTAAAACACCTTTTTAAAAAAAGAAAAAATATATACGCCAAGTACATAAAAACTCCCAACTGTCAAAACTCAAAACTAAATATGAAATCAATAATTAATTAGCCAAGTATCTAGAAGCAGTTTGAGTATTTTATCCAAACGTTTTCCATGCATACTCTCTTATCGCATGACAACATTGAAGTACTTGGCGTGCCCGAATCGCAGTGGTCATGTATTCTTGTAACTTTGTACAATATCTTGATTTGTATCTTCATGATTTTCAATAATGACTCGCAAATGATTTTGTGTCTCTTATAGGTAGGACAGGACGTTTTAATGTGATTCGGGCACGCCAAGTACTTCAATGTTGTCATGCGATAAGAGAGTATGCATGGAAAACGTTTGGGTAAAATACTCAAACTGCTTCTAGATACTTGGCTAATTAATTATTTATTTCATATTTAGTTTTGAGTTTTGACAGTTGGGAGTTTTTATGTACTTGGCGTATATATTTTTTCTTTTTTTAAAAAGGTTTTTTAAGGATTCGTAATGTCCAAAAGGGGTTGTAAATGCAGTTTTGTGATTGTGTGCTGGATTCATTTTTATTTGATGAAACCCTGAGGCTAAATCACATACAGTAAAATATTTAGCTCCTCCTAGCTGATCTATGATCTCGTTTATATTTGGTACAGGATATGCGTCTCCTATGGTTTTATCATTTAATTGGCGAAAATCAAGGACCATTCTCCAGCGTTTATTTCCTTTTGAATCTTCCTTTTTCGGTACTATCCAGAGGTGTATTGTAGGTGATTGCGAATGTTTTATTATTCCTCCTGCTAGTAGTTCTTCTACCTGTCTGTTGATTTCCTCTTTATGTGTTGCGGGAACCTGTATTGTCGTGTGGTTATGGGTCGATCATCTGTTGTTAGAATATCATGGTGTAATACATTTGTTGCGGTTAGCTGTTCTCCGGGCAAGTGGAACCTATCTTGACTGTTGGCAATGAGTTTTTCAATGTTCCCTCTTTCTTCCTCTTTCAGATGATCCAGGCGTAACAATTCTATTATTTCGGAAGCCCTTTTCGTTGATGCATCACTTGTTATTCTGAAGCATTTCTGTAGTTTCCTTGATTTGGATTTCCTTTTCCGTATAGCTTTGTTTGCTATTACTTGTGATTTCATTTGTACTGGTGCAAATTCCATGGAGGGTAGTTTGTTTAAATTTACTTGATTATTTTCCTCAATTATTTCCGAATTGTTGGTTTCCATTGAAGAGGTATGGTAGCTTACTTCTCTAGAGAATTTAAAATTTATATTGGAAAGTTTTCTTTTCTTTTTACTTGTTACTTCTCCATCCTTATTTTTCCTTTTTCTTATTTCACTGGTTTTGTCTGGTTCTATATTTTTATTTTCCTTTAATTCTTCATTCCCGTATATTTCTTTTCTTTCTTTTATTACTTTTTCCTTTTTATTATCTTCCTTGTTTATTTTTTCTTCTTTATTTTCTGCAATTGAACTCGTAGTGACTAATGAGGTTTGGTAACTTCCCTCATTGCACTCGACAGGACAGAAATACTGGATTGAGGGTGGATAATCCTCACCTATTCCTAAATAATCTATATCTTTTGGAGAGGTTTGGAAACTTCCCTCTCTGGAGGAATTATTTTCTTCTTTATTTCTATTTTCCTTTAATTTTTTATTCTCGTTTATTTCTTTTCTTCTTTTTATATTTCCTTCTTTTATTTCTTCAATTGGACTCGTAGTGACTAATGAGAATTGGTAACTTCCCTCATCGCACTCGACAGGACAAGAATACTGGATTGAGGGTGGATAATCCTCACTTATTCCTAAATAATTTATATCGGTTGGAGAGGTTTGGAAACTTCCCTCCCCGGAAATATCGGATTCTTCTATCAAGGAATTATCACTGGATTTGATAAAACATTCTTGTTTTCCATTATCATAGTCCTCTATACTTGCCGTTTCCATATTTCCTTCTTCCTTTTGCTTATTACTTTGTTCATTGCTTAAGTCCGCTAATAGGTCATCCAGATATTCATTTAAAGGTACCATTCGCAAAGTCGGCACGCGTATTTCCACTTCTTTGTCCAAAGTACTTATTATAGGCAAATGAGCTTTCCCGTTAACGTTGTCTGCGATGGTGTCTCCTAAATGAATTCCCTGTGTTAGTGTAATCTTCGGCACATAGCCTATCTTAACCTCGAGATTTTGCAGTCGGATGTAAAATGCTGATTCGGATCGCGGAGGAACGATGATAGTTTCCGATGTAAAGAAAGGTATTTTCATATCGGACATTTCTAAATATCCGTCTGCGTAATCAATCTTGGATCCCGTGTATACAAAAAAATTGTTTCCTAATATTCCAGCTTGAGATATTGGAAAATCATCTGGTACTATATGAAATACGATTGATGTATTAAAAAATGATAATGCAGTTTCACCGAGTGTGTATACCGGAAATTTATTAATTCCATTTAGTTGGAAGAGTTTTGAGTGATTAATGCGAACCCCTCTTGGGAGAAAATGTTCCTTAATAATATTATGTCTGAATCCTGTGTCTAACATGAAAGGTATTTCCGTAAAGTAATTATCAATATCAATTTTTACAGTAGGCAACCGACCATATTTGTCAAGGTTTGCTGTCACTGGCCGTGTTTCGTGCGTTTCTATTTGGGTTGCTGAGACGTTGACGGACGTGGAGCTTGTTCGGTCCCTTGCTGTACGCCCGATTTCAAAGGACCGTTGTAGTTTCTCTGTGAATTACTATTTCGTTTATTGTTGTTTATGATACGCAACTGACAATTTTCGATCAAGTGCCCTTGTTCTTTACAATATCGACAAGGGCTATCCTTTTGAAGCAATTTTAACCGGCAATCTTTTGCGACGTGACCGAAATTATTACAAAGTTGACACGTAATCCTTGGTTTAGAGTTAGGCTCGGAATTTTGTTTTTTCCAGCAGTTATTGGCTGAATGACCAGGCTTTTCGCACCACTGACAAATTACGGAAATTCTCTTGCTGTTTTTCGGATTAGAACCACACGTTTTAGCACTATGACCAGATTTAGAACATATTTGACAAATTATTGTGCTTGCCGGAGTTACATTTATGGCTGCTCGCGATTGAGGATCGTGGAGACAACATTTCTCGGCGCTATGCCCTCGGTTTTTGCAAATTTGGCAAATTAGGATTTCATTCCCTAAGTCTGGTTTAATAATCTTCCTGCAATTACTAGCTGCATGGTCTACCTTGTAAAATATCTGACAGGGTTGATTTGTATTCTGTAAATTATGTTTGTTTGAAGTATTATCTGACCGTTTTCGTAAATCTGTCATTGCGTGTAATTCTCTTTCTATTCTTAAAGCATCTGCAATAGTTGCGTGCACATCTAGATCTCTAGCAATTCTTTGTTCTATTTTCGGTTTCAATCCTCTAATGAAACATTTTGCCATATCCTTTTCTAATGAAATTTTAACATTCGAATCGGATTGAAGGCTGCCAGAGCTGCGATATGCCTCTAATATCTGTTTCCCCAAAACCTTTACTCTGTTAACATAAGTGACTACATTTTCTTCACTTTTCTGGTATATATTTCCTAATTCTCCCTGTAATTGATAGGCATTTTTCGAAGAGCCATAAATTTGTTTTAAATATTTTGTCAGTTGAGCTATGGTTTCGAAAACTTGTCCCTGTATTGTTCTACGCGCTTCGCCTACTACGCGTGTTCTAACTATTTTCGTGAATTGCGATTCGGCTTCATTAGGTAGCATAGATTTTGCTTCTTCACAACCTTCGACAAAATAGCTCAAAGAAATGTTGCTACCGTCGAAGAAGGGCACGGCCTCAATCGCATATTTCAACGTGGCGAAAGGGTTTTGAGCCATGGTTATCGAATTTTCAGTTTCTTCGAGTGCAAGAGCGCAAGGTGAGGGTTTTTTCGCTGTGATCAAAGGATGCAAATAGAGAGGATTCTTCGCCGACTACAGTTTGGTCTGGTGAAAAGGAATGGTCTGGTGAAAAGTGCTGTTCTTTGCGAGTTTGAATGGGGGTGGAAGTGTGAAGAGCTGATGATGAAGGAGCGTCAATTCTGCCTATTGCTAATTTATAATTCTCTTCAACCACCCGTTTATCACTTTGAAACCTCGTATTCATTCCCCTCTCAACAGATCGTACTTTTATCCCGGAAGAGCCCCCAAATTTTAGGATCTGTTACGTCCAGAGCTCTATGAGCTCAAGGGAAGGGCGTAACACACGCCTCTCAAAATTTGAGACACTCGGTCTCAAAACTTGAGTCGAGCTGACTGCGAGTTCCGTCTGTAGGGTCAACGACCAAGGTCGATTTTATCCTTAGATTTGGAACAAGTCTGCTCGTTGGTCCCTTTTTAGGTAAGAGAATTCAATCTCTTTTACCTGGGATAGGACCTGTACGACCTGTTGTGGGAAGGGGAGTGATTGAGGGTTATTCAAATAAAAGTGATTTTTCCTTTTCTTAACAAATTAAAATTATATATTTTAGAAAATATTACGCAAATACATAAAGAAAAGAAATAAATTAAACGGAGATAGAATACATCGAGATAAATTTAAACATGGTGAAACTATTTATAATTATGACAGATATCCGAATCATTGGTAATCTCTAAAGAAATCTTGTATGAGGAACGCAGGGATTAGGACGGGATATTGGCGGTTGCGGGTAATGAGGGAAACAACGGTGTTAGAGTTGACATGGACAAGTGCTGCCCTTAACCTAGGAACGTCAATGGGATCAGGACCGAGGAGAAATGCATTGGGCGGAAGGGGTAACTTGTAGGTGGGAAAAAGGTTGAGGAGGTGTTCCCGAAAGACCTCGAGACTACGCTCGTAGAAATCCCTCAGCCCTTCGAGAGAAGGAAAACGAGCGGTAGGTACTGGTTCAGGGGATGTTGGAGGAGGAATAGGTTCATCCAGATATTCTTCGAGATCTGGTGAACCAATTGGTGAGTACCATGGGGAAGAGGGAACGGGGGAAGGGCAAGGGGACGAACGTGGAGACAAAGACGGACTAACTGATATAGAGGAGGATGAAGATATCTTATATATGGAGGAGATCTCTGGTAATATTTCCAAGGAAGAGGAAGAAGAGTGAGAGGGTGGTGACGAGTGTGAAGATGAACTAGTGTCTAAACCAAGGGATCGGTTCACAACTTCTTTTGTGCGGTGGTTCGCCCGTAAGATATCTATTTCCCTCTACTGCGTGGGTTTCCCGTGGGTTATTTTCCTGAGGGGAACTTGTAATAAGCGAGACCTCTTGTTGTTGTTACTGTTGAAATTTGATTATTTCCCTTTACAAATGTGCGAGATAAGGTATAAATAAATGTGTTCAGTATTTCAATAAACAAAAGAAAATGTATATATATATAATTACGAAAAATATGTAACAATACATTCAAACAGTTTCAAATAATTATATATCAATCACATACAAATAAGCAAGAAAATATACGTGTAAACCTCAAAGTCACAAGAAAAGAAGATACAAAATTAGCCAATGCTTTGTTCAAGCAAAGAATCTCATAAATCAAATTAAAGAAAAATTTCTACTCATCCGATTGATTCCGTGACTTCCAGATATCAGTTGCCTTTTTCGTTTTTCAGATCTGTGCACAAATCCGCCTTATTCTATATCGGTAAACTATTCGCCAGTAACTATCCGCCAGTGGATCCACTTATTTGTTCGCTCGCTCAGTACGTTCGCTCGCTACAACGGTCGCGTGAGAAAAAGGGTCGAATACATCGCTACGCGTCTCGTCGTGCCAATATTTGTCTATCGATATTTGATGCCCGAATCTTCCCGAGACAATTGGGCAGAATTAGCGCAAAGTTTAAACTAGTTTTCTCAACAGTTACAATATTTATTTATAGTATTGCAACACAATATATTACTTCGTTATACAAAAGATTACTTCGTAATACAAGGAAGAACTAAAACTATATAATATGGCGTCTTCAGCCAAGATTGCTCGCACACACACTAGTGGCGCCACTTATACTTATTACAGAACTCGAACACTCGGATCCGCGTTTGGTAGGAGCCACTTAAAAGAAAGGGACAAGTCACGCAAAATGGAATATTTGTTGGACGGAGGTCTCCACGAAAGGAATGGAGAACGATAACCACGATGAAGATATTTTACAAATTAATGTATTCCAATTTCTTCGGCAATATATAAGTTGGATGATAATTTGATGTAATATTTTTATCTTTTCTGAAGCGGGGCAGAGAGCGTTACAATTTGATTGATAAATTGAGTTTGCCAATTAATGGTAAAATAATTATTATATATATATATATATATATATATATATATATATATATTACAAGTTTTGTTAATAATGTAAAGAGTTTCGCTTACTTTTTCGAAGTCTATTCAATATGTTCAGCGTTGTGGGATTGCCAGTTCTCCAGACAGAAAGAAGGCGAACGTTGACTTTATCACACGTCCGATTATAACTGAGACTTATTTCCAACAAATTATTCGGAACTCCCACACAAGAAATTGGTTACTAAGTGTGTAAGAGATTGGTAAGGGGACCGCAAGGGGTCAGACGTATACGGGCGCGAGCGGTGGGCCACGGCGAGAATCGGCGATGATATCGGAGCGCATGTGAGGTAAAACACCTCTGCGGTAATTAGGAAGCGCTCCAACATTACTCGATCTCTTTCGCTCCGAGGTCTCGGCGAAGCAACATCGGCGTCTACGGACTCTGTTCCTGGTCGGATCATCGAATTGGCAAAGAGAACGATCAGGAGGCAACTTTCGGCACGAAACTCACTTACGTTATTACCCAGGACCCGCTCCTTGCAGGAGCTCAGCATTTATCATTTGACTGGACGATCAGAAGACGATCGGAGCTGTACCCGGGCAGCGAGGATCAGTAAAGACCCTGGAGCAGGAGAAAGAGCCAACGAGGGAACAACTCACCGATTTATTGTTAAGCACCTCGAGGGGAGTAATATATTCGCTTCTTTTTTTTCTTTTTGTTCTCTTGTATTCGTAACCGATTCTATCTATTCCCGAGGTATTTATAATTAATGCGAATTCGACTAAATTCCGTCAATCACCGGTTTTGATATGCGCAATGTAACTTACTCGTAAAATATACACGTAATTTTTAATATAATCGAGTATAAGACTCAACTGTGATACGTCACCATCATATCCGTCGGGTCCCGATCCTACTCTAATAATATAAAATATAAGTATAGAAAAATCTTACAAGTGAGTCCGTGAGTGAGTCTCTGGGCAGATCGTCGCCTTTTTATATGCGTTTAAAGGACCATGGGGAGTGCTATTTGTTTCCGGGAATTCACAAAAAATTGTTTGCGCGAACCATTGGTTATCGCTTATAATAATTTACTTGGTATCAGCGGATGGGTCTAATACTTGCTTTCGTAAATCAAAGAAATCTCTCGGCGGTATTCTTTGATAATTGTTTTCGCGCGTCATTTGCGATAGTTAATTTACTTGGTATCAGTGAATGGGTCTAATACTTGTTTTCGTAAGTCAAAGAAATCTCTTGGCGGTATTCTTTGATAATTGTTTTCGCGTGTCATTTGCGATAATTAACCTTTTTAACCCCTAGATGAATAAATAGGTTTCGAACGTCGCGGTAACGTGACGATTGCTTTATTAGCCCAGATTTAACCATGATTTAAAGACTTGTTTTGACCGGACATGTGCCAAATTTCACGGCTCCGATGAGAGCAATCGCTCAGGAATCAGTTAATTATTTCTTTTCCGGGAATCGCGATATCTCTCATCGTGACCCCGAGACCTCCGCTCACGCGAAATCTTTTTCGCGCGTGGCAACGACGTTCGCTGATTTAATCGTACATAAAATATTATATAAAATCTTTTAAAGAATATTTCGTTTTGGAAGCGAGGAACCGTGGAGTCTACTGGACGTAACAACGCTTTTTAAAGGGAAATTTGGTGAATACTTGGTGTAGCTATGTATGTGTATATCTATATACATATATAGATATATATGCATATCTATATACATCTTATATATATTATGTATTTTTTTCATTAAGCATATTTCAGAAATCATATTTATTATATTATTTAGATTGCAAATATTAAATAAAAACGTACAATAAAAATAATAAATACATTTTATATATAATTTTTATTATAACTTTTTAGTATTTGCAATCTTCTGAACACTCGTATAATAAATTTAAATATAATTTCTGAAGTATTTTCAATTTATTTTAATAAGAGCTTTGTAATTTGTGTGCAACATCATAGGAAAGTTTCAAAATTATTTCAATTAACCTTTAGTAATATATCAAAAAGATTTCAGCTATTTCAGTAATCTTTCGGCAATATTTCAGAAAGGTTGCAGATTGATCTATACCTTTCAGCAACCTTTCTATAAGGTTTTGAATGCAAGTGCGTGGACATTTTGCTATTTCGGAGTTGTCTCATAACTGTTGCAGAAACATTTTGCAATGTTTATGAGATGTTTTCATCTGTCAGATGAAATACTTCTGAAATATTTCTGAAACGTTTTCGTGCTGTATGGGTTAGAACTTAACCAAACATTAAGAAATTAATTGGCATAATACTCATCTTATATTTATAAAACAGTTATGCCAATTATTTTCTTAGGCCGGTATTCATAGTCGAATCATATATTTAAGACCGTCTTAAGTTCATCTGAAGATGCTGTATGGATCATTTTATTGGCTATGGAGTATTTGAAGATACACTTAAGACGGTCTTAAATATAAGATTCGACTATGAATACCGGCCTTAATGTTTGGTTAAGTTCTAATATATGCTGTCATTTGCGTAATTCTATAATTTATATATTATATAAATTATATAACTTCCGGTGAGGGTCTGCTGTAAAGAGAATGCTTGGTCTATTTATATATGTCGTTGGACTAGACATTGTATTACTATTTGGCATTGGCACTATTTGGCACTATTAGCGTCAAGAAGCTGCAATCTGGTTGTTTTGAATCCTGCGCAAGAGTGCTGCGCACGTGTGTTTGACGTTCGACGCTTGACGCTCGACGCTCCCATCTAAAGGCACCTTAACGCGTTCAGCTTTGCCCGCGGGCAACTGGGTGCCCGCGGGCAGTGCCCACTTGCCGATCCCTGCGTTTAGGGCAGAAACACAGACTTTTGCATAACGCATAACGAATAAGAAAATAAACCAATCAGAATCCTCCATTTTCATCCCAGAGAGGGAAATAGAGGATTCTGATTGGTTTATTTCCTTATGCATTATGTGTTATGCCTTATGCAAAAGTCTATGGTCCATATTTTCAGCTCACTTTTATCAATAAATGCGCGTATTTATTTCTGATATTCTATAATATATGTAACATGAACTATATACTAAATGCATACATTTATCATAAAAGTGAGCTGAGAATATGGACCTGTATTTCTACCTTTACAGCATGCTACACGCACAGTATACTGATATACAGTAGGGACAAGCACCCGTTTTCGAGTCAGCCACGCAGATTTGCTTGCGCATCCCAAGCGGCCATGTTCTTGGGCAGCACCAATCCCGTTTAAAGTAAAGAACGCACATTATCTCCGTAACTGTAATCACATATAGATAGAGAAACATAACCAAACATAAAAATTCGTATATTGTATTGTATTATTTGTTTTGTGCTTTTGTTAAAAACAATGTCTAAGAGAATACATCGAGTGTGTGCGGTGCAAAATTGTTTTCACAATGATAATGTGATAATATATCATTTTTCGCTTTCCAAAAGAGAAAGAAAGGTATGCATTACTTATGTATTTATAAAATATGTAATTTTTTTAAGAAAACACATTAAAAATATTTACTGATAGCAGTGGTTTTTAATATTATTGATACTCTACTTGCCGCCCGAAGACATGGCGGAACCTAAAAGATCGGTTGAAAAAGATCAAAGATGCCGACGCTCTTTGTCCCTACTGTATATCAGTATACTGTGCTACACGTATGGAGGTGATACGCACTAAGCGAGCAACCATGTACGTGTGCGCGCTACACTTTGGCGGCCGAAGTGCGATTGGTTGCTCGCTTGTGTGCGTATCCCCTCCATATGCAGTAGCATGCTGTAAGGTTCCTAACTGGCATCTATGGACTGGTTCCGTTTCTTGGTGTGCTTAGTTAGACGAAGCATGAAGCAGTAGGAAGGCTGAAGGATTGTCGATGCGAGATTAACGCGAGAAGGTTGTTTGCTTTATCATAATATTTTGAAGGATTTACAAACAACAGAACTTTACTTGTGTCTTAACATGTATTAAAGTACTTATACAAAAAAATATGTATAATATTAATATTACACGTATTAAAGTATTACACGTATTTCGCAACGGCTTGTAACGCTACTGTTTCATTTAATAGCTCATACAAAACAAACAGGAAAGCGAGCAAACAGCGGTTTAAAAAACAAGGAAGACAAGGAAACTGGCTCCATTTCTTGGTGTGCTCAGTTAGACCGATAAAGCATGAAGCAGCGGAAAGGCTGAAGGATCGTCGATGCGAGATTAACGTGAGGAGGTAGTGCACGCGACAACAGATCCATCAGAGAAGATGAGCAGCTTGGCGGTTTGTTTGATGCTCCTCTCGACGGTGCCGGGTAAGACTCTGAGATAGGTCACAGATACTTATTAACTAGAAATGGAAAATAGCCTTAACACCTCACGATCCAGCTGCGCGCTGCTTGTTCGCGAGATTATTATAGATAACGTGATGCTGTGAAGATCATAATGAACTCCGACTTAAATAGCATGAAACAGGCTAAATTAGAGCATGCTAAAGCATATATTTAGATTTAATTTATACTGATATACGTTACTGTGATTTCCTCTCCACTCAACTTGTTTTCAAACAGGCCGTTATAGGTAACTGTCATTTGACATTGTAAAGAGTGATTTCTTTCATGTTTACCTGTTCTAACGAACATATACACGCGCATGAGATGAGTAGTATACGATGTTATAGGATGATTTCTTGGAAATCATTGGCATAGCGGCAAAATACTTTTCTTTATATTTATTGATTTATTAAGATCTCTCAGTAGGATAAAACGGATACTACTATTAACTATTTAGAGAGATAAGAGGACACTTTTTTATTTTTTAGGTGGAGTGATATATAAATTGCTACATTTTTTAACAATTTGTATTTACAAACAAACATTTATCTTAGATATTTCTTTCTTATGCATAATTTAAGACATATGATAATAATTAATTTTTACTTAGATGAGATTCAATGAGTGCTTTAAAAAATCAATGAGAATTGACGACACAAATTAAATTTTATTTCAAATATTCAAAATGCTAATTATTTATTTTTAAGCACTTCTCCTTTTGATGAGATTTTAGATTAATGAACCTTTGCAGAGCCAAACAAATACTTTACTTTATTGTAACATACAAACGTGACAATAGACGTAAAAGAACTTAACTTATATATAACCAATAGACTGGGGCTATTACCCATACAGCACGGCAAGATTGCCGCAATATTGCAGCAACATTTTTCGGCAAGATTGCAACATTGCAGAACCATTGCGAAATATTGTTGCAAGAGTACTGCAAGATTGCAGCAACGGTAAAATGTCCGCTTTCAGAAATATTGCTACAAAACGTTGTAGCAATATTGCAGTAAAATATACATGCAAACTACTGTGGAAATGTGCCAATATATGGTTGAGCTCGATCTTTTGTGCCTAATAATATATTTCGCGTTAATGTATGTATATTTTTCGCTTAACAAACTATGCAATCACGTAATTAAATTTAATTATGTGATTTCTTCTAGCTTCAACTTGAGACTGCGTTTCAAGACCGATAGTAAACGGTCTTAAAACGCAGTCTCAAGTTGAATCGTAGTTTAAGCGAAGTCTAAGCGAAGACTGTACATAAATTCATGTAAAAAATATTATTAGGCACAAAAGATCCAGTCCAACGATATATTGGCACATTTACTTGATTGTTATAATAATCATGACTAACATTAATATAAATACATACATTATTTTACGTTATTTTAGATTATACACAAGTTGGCATAATAGCTTTAACACGAAGTAAAACCATTCTAGAACATATGGATCTTTTATGAAAAGTTTAAAAACCACTTAATGCATTAAGGGGGTATTCTAGTGTAAAAGCGGAATTTGTATGCTATTTTGGTGAATTTTTTTTGAAAAAAGTATAAGGTTTTTTGAGGCAGGGTTTTCCCTGCTTATTCATACATATTTGGTGTATGTTTCCAAATTTTTGTATTAGACAATAACTATAAATAAGCGCTGCACATGATATTAAATAAGAACATGAAAAAAAACAGTTGGTCCATGGTTCCCATGATTTCAGCTGTTCTGCTCATCTGAAACAAAAAAGCCAAAGAGATTCTTAATTAGTATGAGTGTGGCTATAGCAGGTACCAGAATGAAAAAAAAATGTTGAAAATTTAAAACATGACTTCATCGAGAAAATTAAGTTTCGATTTGTGCCATTTTTTTCACCATTGAAGGGCTGTAGAAATTCCAAAAAACAATATTTCGACTTGATTGTGGTAGGGGCTGTAGCCACACATATACTGAAGATGTGTGCAAAAGCCTGAGTCAATTGATTAACTGGTTTTTGAGATATCATGGGAACCAATTTGAAAAACATGGTTTCGAGAAAAACACGTTTAAAGTTTTTCATACTGATTACATAGAGATAATGTTACTTACGATCAATCGGCTAGTCCAGGGCCATACAGGGGACATTCCTCTTGTTCGTAGAAGTCCTGCAGAGCTGATCTCTCTTCCCTGCGATTCATTCTCTGATCTCGAGAGAAGGTAGTGGAGCGCCGCTCCGAGCGGGTGATACGAGCTTCGTTCCGGGAGTTTGCGTACACCACCGCTTGCTGACCAATACTAACTCCCATCACGTTCATAAGTTTGAAAATTGGCATAAATCCTTTATTGAAAATTATAACTGCCAGGAATGTTGCTATTTCAACAACTTTCACGCCAGCATGGAGATGTTTTGGAGCAAAAGTCCAAATCAATGAATTTAGAGATTCATTGTACTATATAACCTGTACTATACAAAGGCTCCAATTCAAATGTACGACCTTCAAAGAATAACGATCTTCCGATCCTATCTAAAATACTAACACAATGCTTTGTTGTGTGCCGCGCGGTCCAACCGCCGAGCGCGCGCCAGAGGTTATTTTCTATTAGGTGCTATTACTTTGTTAATTTTGCGAATCGGGCTAAATCTTCTCGCAGACATATTTTCCATACCATATACTTGCAAAATATGCCAAAAAAAAAATTCGATTTTTCTGACATGCTACACTAGAATACCCCCTTAAGATTAACATGCCAACTTGTATGTATAATAACGCATAAGTTTAGTTTATTTTAATCTTAGGGTTTGGAGGTAATAGACAAATTTATATACATATATAATTAATATAAAAATGCTTTCAATCCTATGTGTATTAAAATTATTATAATAATAAACATTTTTGAATACTTACTCTAATTGTAAGTGACACACAAACACACAATAAAAGTACATGTTATTTTCACAATATTTTACAATGTTGCTGTAACGTGTTTAAACTATATTGCAAATTCATGACTATACAATATTTCTGCAACATTGCACTGCAATGTGCAATATTGCAATATTGCAGCAATGTTGCTGCAAACTTTTGTGCTGTATGGGTAATATTAAAACAGAAATTAAACAATCAAGGCGCGACAACGCTCATAGCGCCATAAAGACATGAACTAAATAACAGATATGATAGTTCTAACACCTTTTCTGCACACAATTGATGAATATTAATAATAATAAATAAAAATAAATAATGGAATATGAATATAATGCATCAATCTAATCTAATTAGATAATCTGATTTATCTTGGACAGATGTTGTCATCACTTAAGCTTTAACTATCACTTTTTACACAATGTTAAGTAATTATCTATAAAAGTATGCTCGAAAATAAGCTTTGGATGCCATTCAGAATAATATATATTGCAATAATATACAGGGTGTCCGGTAATGATCGCCCCAGCTTCCGTACACGAGTAGAGCGGATCGAGACGAAGAGAAAAGTCCTATACTACTTTGCAATTTTCGCAATAATTATCGAGTAATTAATTATTAAAAATTATCATATTAAGCCCGCCTACCACCAAATGTAAGCGCGCGGGGCGGTAGTTTGTTATAAGCGGCAATGGCGCAAATGGCAAATGTCATATGGTAACGAAGTATGATCGCGAAGTAAGTAACAAACTACCGCCCCGCGCACCTAGCAACCACGATCGCTAGGCGGTCACATCTCGCCGCGCGCTCACATTTGGCGGTAGGCGGGTTTAATATGATAATTTTTAATAATTAATTACTCGATAATTATTGCGAAAATTGCAAAGTAGTATAGGACTTTTCTCTTCCTTTCGATCTGCTCTACTCGTGTACGGAAGCTGGGGCGATCATTACCGGACATCCTGTATATTACGGATTATAAACTCAAAGTTTATACATCCTATATGTAAATTTTTAAATTTATGTTTAGAATGAAATGTTACATATTTTTAAAAAACAGATTCAAAAAGGAATTAATTTTTTAAAAGAAAAAATCTAACTAGCTTTTTGAAGGGAATAACACATTTTTTATAAAAACTGTACAGTGTATCACAGGAAAACTATGTATAAATTTTAAAAATATTTAAAAGAATACATACTTGATGTAATGCAATCTATTAAGCTTTACGAGCGAATATATTTTGAAATCGTTCTATTTTGAAATCCTTTGCCAGCGAAGGTCTCACAGCAGAAATTAAACACCAGAAATAGAAACAAATATATTTCGTGAAATTCGTTAAATATGTTATATACACTACATTTACGTACATAATAGTTTGCATTTTTTTAATATTATTTAATTCTAACGCATATTGTGGACTTACAATTAGTAACGCTTATTATGATTGATTTTTATCTACAGGGTGTCCCGAGTTTTAACCGACAAACTGCGGGAGCATATTCTACTAGTGGAAATAAGAAAAAATTCTTATATCGAGCTTGCTTAGAAATGCTTTATTACAAAGTTATAAACCAATATTGAAAAGAAATATGAGATAAGTAACAACGGATTTTTTCACAAAAATAAAAATTATGTACGCAATGATTTAGTGACGCATTTCAAAATGTTGTCCTTGCACATCGATACAAGCTAGACATCGACGTAGTACAGAATTTGTTACAGTACGACATTCCTGAAAATTTTGTTGCATCTCAGTAACTGAATTAGTAATTCGTTGCTTTAAATCTTCAAGCGAGATTACTTCTGTACTGTAAACTTTATTTTTTACAGTTCCCCATAAATAAAAATCAAGAGGCGTTAAATCGGGCGATCTTGGAGGCCAGAAAACCGGTCCTCCTCGACCAATCCACCTATGAGCATAATGTTCATCTAACCAGTTTCTAACTTGTCTAGCATAGTGTGATGGACAACCGTCTAACTGTATCCAGCTGTTTTGGCGAAGATTTAAGATTCTTTCCGAGCGTCGTCGGTGTCTTAGAGCTGAACGAACATCATCATATTCATTCATAGGTCGAAATGAACCCAAATTACGTAATTGCAAATGGGTATTACTAAACACAGAACTATCTGGTACTCTCCTGTTAGGAAATCTACGTTGATACTCTCGTACGGCAGCTCGTGCATTTCCGTCACAGAATCCGTACACGAAATGAATATTAGTGTATTCCTCATTTGAAAACACTTTTGGCATTCTGATAGTAATTGCTAGTTCACACAACGATTGAAATCTAACAGCTACTGTTGTGAAAGTAACAATCATACTGAATCGTTTCAACATAGTGAACATGAATACATGTGAATACACATAACATAAACATCTTCGACCTTCCAAATTCTACACTATGTTCCGTTGTTACTTATCTCATATTTCTTTTCAATATTGGTTTATAATTTTGTAATAAAGCATTTCTAAGCAAACTCGATATAAGAATTTTTTCTTATTTCCACTAGTAGAATATGCTCCCGCAGTTTGTCGGTTAAAACCCGGGACACCCTGTATATAACGCGCAACAAGTAAATATAACATAAGATTAAATTATCCCTTCTGTACAGAAAATCTTTGGTGACTTTGAAGTTTATTATAATATTATAGAAATATGAAGATATAAACGTTCTCTAGATTTCTCAAATTCTAATTTTAGGTCTTTAGCTTTAGTCTATTCAATAATAGCGACAAGTTACTTTTGACCTGTCAGAGGCAGACCTTTGCAACGTCTCTGTATTTAGTCTGGGTCGAACCACTAGAATGGCAAGAAAACACAAAAGAAAGCAATCAAGAGTGCTATACGACTAGAGGATGCATCTAGAAGAGGAGCTTTAGCTTCAGTCTATTCAAAATACACTCGCAAATCGAAATCTGATAAATTAAAGTAGACTGGACATTGAATACAAAATGCGATTTTATTACTGACATGCATATTCGAGATATATCTATGAAAGTTGTTGAATGTTCCTACTTTTTTCATAATTTGCAAGTCTTGTGATTGACAGTTGTATTATAACGAAGTCAACTTTAATCAGCGAAACCAAAGAGACATTATGTATTATAATATTGACGGGAGAAAATGGGCGGTTCTTTGGGTTCGGGAACAATTTTTTCATGATCGCCATTTCTACGAGATGTGCAGCTGTGAGCCAGAAGCCCGCGGAATCTACGCTTTCGAAAGACGTCATCTGATTTGCTTTAACGTCAAGATATCGCAGGCTCCCTTGTCCTCCTCCTCTAGGGCCCGTATTCATAGTCGGATCTTATATTTAAGACGGGCTTGAATATAAGATCCGACTATGAATATGGGCCTAGATGCATCTAGTCGCATAGCACTCTTGATTGCTTTCTTTTGTGTTTTCTCGCCATTCTAGTGGTTCGACCCAGACGAAATACAGAGACGTTGCAAAGGTCTGTCTCTGACGGGTCAAAAGTAACTTGTCGCTATTAGCGAACGAGAGTCGAGTGCGCGTTGGGGGATAGTAGCAACGAGGCGAACTTAACACGAACTCAACTTTTGATTCGATAAAATTGGGACGTAAAGAATTTATGATTATATATTTATCTTCTCGCGCCGCTTTTCCAGGACAGAGAAATCAGATCCGTTATTTCAAAGAGGACCGAGGACAAGTCGCGAAGACGAGAAAATCTGTGACGTAATTCTCTTTTTGTTTTATTGCAGAGAGAACAAGCACCGGCATTTTGGCATCACAGTGACTGAGGAAATTAGTTCTAAATTCATCAAAGATCCAGTACTGCTACGCGATACGCTGAATATTATCATTCTCCCGTATTCCTCGTCATTACTTCTCCCAATTACCATCCTTCTTCTTCAATTAAGACGTGAGCCTTTATGTTCATCTTCGGAGACAAGAACATTATCTATGAATATTTCTTCATTTCTCTCCCGATTCGAGACTAGCAAAAATCTCTTTTGTCTTGAGCGATTCAGATGAAAAGGAAAAAAAAACATGTTACATATTCGCACGAGTAGATCGCGTCACAGATACATGTTGTGACACGATCATGAGACATCGATCTACGAATGTGCGAAGAAACTTACACACGCAGAAATTGACAATCGTGAGGATTGCAACTTAAGAAGTTTTCGGTTGGAAGAGATTAATGAATAAAGCTGCGTCACATGTTGCAACCTTACAAAGAATCTAGCGGCGTTTCGACGACGCTGGATCTCGCACGGTGTAATGATTTCGGGATTCAATCCAAAAAAGTCCGAGACGAGTATGAAGGTTCGAAATATTTTAACGTATCTCTCGAAAAGCCAATTTCCTTACTGGACTTTTTGAAGCGGCGCCAAATCCACGTCGAGTCGCGCCAATTTGGCGCGCCATTATCGACGTTGCACGTCATCCGCGATAGGGGATTGTAAAGCTGGTTTTTTCGCTTTCAGCAATCCTCGGCAACTGTCCCCTGCAGGCACTTCCATGGGGAGCACTGAGAGAGGAGAGGGTCCTTGAAAATGGCACTTTGCAGCTGAGATACTTCTGCGAACCGGGACGTAGACTCAAAGGTCACAAGGTGGCGACTTGCACCGCCAACGGTTGGGACCATCCCGTCCCGAAATGCGTGTTAGACTCCGGTAAGAAATCGTTCTCCGTTTCAGGCGCATCGGCGCGTGGAACCGCGGCGTAAAATCGCTATGAGACCGTTTAAATCTCGAGTTCTTCCATCGAATTCTCGTCAAGCGAATTCACATCAATCTCCCCGATCGCGCATCGCCGCCGTTCAATTGACGTTCCTTCGTTCGCGAAGCGTATTTGTTACCTCCTTTAGCACAAGTGTATCGCAATTAATCATAATCTCGACGATCATTTCCGCGATCATTCGACCTAAATATCCATATAGTGCATTCTCGATAGTGTCAAGCTGTATTCCACTTGCAGTGGCAGGAGATTTAATTACTTGAGAATCAATTTCATTGATAGCGTGTGATTCCAATTGACATCATTTTTATTTAGATCTCGCACGTGAAACCTGGACACACGCGTAAATCAATTTCTTTGGACTATTTCCGAATAAACTTGAAAGCTCAAGTGAGCGTATCAACGATTTGTGCTTATCACGTGCCGCACACGTGTCCCCGCATTATGGCAGTTTGATCGACGTAAGTCAAATATGCACGTAAAAGGAAGTCTAATAAGCTGCCAAGTCATACACCGGACGTTGTACGCATACGAGTACATGCTGGCTGTTCTCCGACCTTTGGATTTAACTTTGGTCAGGACGCACGATCTTGGCTGCGGCACACTGGAGGAGCTTGCGTGTGCAAATTCGCGTTTGTTCTATATTATTCGGCACTATAAATAAATCACGAGAATGCTCGCCCAAATGACCGAAATGGCGACGAAATTAGCTTATCCCAAAGCTGTTTCAAAAATATATTTCTTATGAAAGATGAAATTGCGCTATGCGGCTGCGAAAGTAGGGTAGAAGATTTGCAACATACAATATAGTCTTTATTTTTTCTTTAATGTAGATTTAAAATGATGTCTGTGGAAATGAGCGTTTCTTTGAAAGTGTTTCGAAGATTCGTACGATGTCAGGAAGTTGTGAGGTTCCTGACCGCGTAAAAAATGAAGCTCTGCTTAATATGATGCGAAGGTATTTTGTGCATATATCTCTCATCTCTGAAATATAGCAACGGTGTAAACCCGGAGAGTAATTTGGACGGGCAAACACGAGAGTCACGCATATTTTCACCGCTTTATACATCATTTAGTTGATATGGGAACGCGTGTAAAAGATTCATTATGTGATCGCAATCTCGTCTAGAACGACAGTTTTGCCGGGCAGACCGAATACACCCCTCTAAAAGTCCATTCAGCGAGCGCGTATGTGCGAGTGTCGACAGTTTAATTAAAATTCCTTTAATTATGATCACGAAATATATATTTCTGTATGCTCCAACGAGCATGATAACGCGTCGCGCCACTCTCGCGCTGAACGAACAAATTCATCGATAATCATCGATTATTCACGGTAAAACATCGACGCGTTATGACGTTATGTTCACCATCGTGCAGAGTTACACCATCCGTATCACTTTCTGCTTGCAAATCAACCAATTGTTTCAGACAAGAGCAATCTGCAAACTACGGAAAAACATTTTAACGTGCTGGCAAACAAGAAGAAGAACCAAAAGCGCCTTTTCGTCAAAGCAGAGCTAAACAAGACCATAGTGTCCCAACTGGATACTACCTGTCTCATAGAGGGATCCATACAGAAATTCATTAAGGCTCCTTCGATCGAACACGCGCACGAAGCGAGATACGCTAAGTTCGTAACGCATTAATACATTTACGTACTATAAATTTATAAATATATTTATCAATTAATTGATAAGAAAATCAATTTTAATACAGCGCACAATCTTACAGTTCGCTTATATGCATTACTGTCTTAATGAGAAGATACTTGCAGATTAATGTCAACGTGCTTGGCTATATATTGCATTTTATTACGTAAATCTTGCATAATTGTTTTTACGGTCACGTTTCATACTTTTCAGAATGATATAATAGTTAGAAGAATGTATATAGAATAACAAAATTATTTTACAGACGGACAAATGTACGCTTGCCTTATAATCAGTTTCATGTTGCAATTTACTCGTGCATGGAAGGTTTCGTTTTCCTGAATCTAAAGAATGATAGGCTGTTCTGTAGCAACGGTACCTGGATTGGACGTCATCCGAAATGTGTGAGAAAAACTGGTAAGTACAATCAGTTCCTTTAATTTTATTAATTTTCATTTGATTAATTTCGACTAGCTTTTATTATATTGTTGATAATCATATAACATTATGTATTGTGTATATATATTTATTATGTTGATAATAATCATATAACAAGTAAAGACAATTCGCGTTTACGCATCAGTAATTCGGGTCGTTAATATTATGAAGTTAATATTACGAAGCCACAACTTTTTCACTTTGCAGGTGAAAAAGTTGTGGCTCCCATTAAAAATCGAATAGTTTGTTTGAAATGATATATTTATTTAACTAAAGAATTACTTGTGTTTCTTTCAGTTTCCACTTTATAATACATTGTGAAATTGCATTGTCATACGATAACACTTACAATATCGTTTATTGAAATACTTGCACAATTTTTTCACTCATACAGTCTATTGTAACTCATTCATTAAAAATATACTTTTTATTTCTTTCTGTCGACAGAGAAAGTGAAACATTGCGCTAAACATGGAAAAGAATGCCAGCACGTGTGCGAGGATACACCAACTGATATAAAATGTTCTTGCTTCGATGGATTCCGAGCTGAAGGATCCTCTTGTATAGGTAATCCGAATGCCACAGCCACAATGCTCGCATATGCAAACTTGTCGTTTCACATCTCGCATTTTTATATTTTTCTGAGAGGAAAAACTTACTTTTTTCGAAATCTGATATTTCTATCGAAATTCTCTCACCGAACTCGCGCATCTCCTTCGTATGGAATATCTATTCGGATCTGTGTGTGTACCGCGTGGTACATGTATATTGTATCTGTTTGCAGTGCTCTTGCTGTTTTCAATATTTCTCTGATCTACTAATTTTACGTTTCCCGCACTTAAATCTATTTGCTCTATATACGTAAATAAATAATGCTTACGCAACGAAATAAATTTAAGGCAAATATATGCATAGCAAACGACAGTTTTAATGCCCTCAAAAACGAATATATCAGCGTAAACACCTTAATAATGGGATTATTGGTTTTGGCACATATCGGATTATTTAAGAGTCGGATTGCGCATATTGTTATGGGATATTGGCCAGCGGGCTAGCATCGAGTTTAAAAGCTTTTGTTGTCGACTCGAGCACTTCTCTGCTTTTACCGGTTTTCTACTCTCGTTGCGGCTATAATACGTATGTTTGCCGATTGCATCGCGTTTGTAGTTCAATGCTCGAACAACATGTAACACCCATTACATCACGCGATTTCTCATGCGTATCAATACGATTATTATCGTTAAAACTCCATCGCGGCTTATGATAAAATGATGATGGGAGCGTCTCGTTTGCCCACAGTGCAATTGCGCACAGGCCAATCAAATTGCTTAGTTTGGTTGGGTTAGATTAAATTTGACTAATTTTATTGGCCTGTGCACAATTGCACTGTGGGCAATTGATACCCTCCCTAAAATGATAGACGATGATGGCCGTTCAATGTACTTGATTCGCATACACACAGAGAAAAAAATGGCACATTAACTTTTTGATTTGTTTTATTGTGCAAGAATTGATAACCAAGTCTGGATTTAAACTTTGATATTACTCAATATGAAAATTTCATCGATTTTCGCTCATGATGGAAGATGTCGTAAAAATATTTCGAAACTACCTGATTCATCATTGTGTAACTGTGAAGTAGACATTTAAGGGCCGTCGATGATTGGCTTCTCTTTTCTTTCTTTAAATTTTGTTAGACATTGATGAATGCGCCGAGGGCACAGCAAAATGCACTGATATCTGCCGCAATGAACCTGGTACTTACCATTGCGAGTGTCATCATGGTTTCGTACTGGGAAATGATCGCCACTCTTGCCAAGGTTAGTTGGAAAATAGAAAGAGATTATATTAAGAAATTACTTGTGCAGATACGAGATCTCTCTGTGTCAGAAATAATGGGAATAATTAAATTTATGTGATATATACGAGTATATAAAATTATGTATGATGTTCTGGAAGTTTTCAACCCAGTAATTCGTCTTTTTTCGAAATTAAAAATCCAATTTAAGGGTTGACGTCATGTAAACATTAAACAACATCTAGCAAGCCGCGTTACAAGGATGATTATTTGAACGATTGAAGACTTCCAGGATTATAATATAATTATGAATAGGGATGTACGTTCCCAACATTTACATCTTGAAGCAGAGTATGCATATAATTTTCGAGAAATTCACGATATAAAAGCAAGAAAAAATTGATTTAATTACTTTTGAAACAGTCCTGATTTAACAGAAATTCGAATAAAATGATTGTATAATATAAAGAACAAAATCGTATGAGATAAATTAAAAGTTAATAGCTCATTCCGATTTTACATCGATATCTACGCGTAATTATTTAATGATTTAAAAAGCTATTATGTGGGTTTACTATTTATAATAATTAATGAAAAATATTACACAATGGAAATGCAATTTTTTATATGATAAAGGCCAGAATTTGATAAGTGAACTTGTGAAAACTCTGTGTTACGATTCTGCTCAGATGTGAACGAGTGCCTCTCGAACAACAGACACGGGCCTTGCCAAGGTATTTGTCGTAATCTTAAAGGCAGCTACGAGTGCAGTTGCGCCGATATTCCCGGTTACAAATTAGCTGCCGACAATCACACTTGCGAAGACATCGACGAGTGTATGTTAGGCAATGTCAATTGTTCTCATCAGTGTTACAACGTTCCTGGAAGCGCTTTCTGTCTTTGTCCGTCCGGTTACTACCTAGAAGATGACTGGAAAACCTGTTTAGGTACAAAATTATTTTAATTTTTACAGCTTCTTTACTTCTTTAATACAGAGTATTAAAAGACTTTCTTAGAGTTGTAATTATATGTTTTATAACAAATTTTCTTTCTGTTACGGCAGTTAGATATAAAAGTTTCGAAATCATTTACATCGATTGATCTTACCCTCCTTTGATTAAAATTTTATTCTAATAATAAAAGTGGACATTATATGTATATGTTTGGTGTGTGTGTGTGTGTGTGTGTGTGTGTGTGTGTGTGTGTGTGTGTGTGTGTGTGTGTGTGTGTGTTATGTCTAAGATTGTATTACAATTATTACAATTATCATATTACAATTAATTAACGATTTTCTTATCTTAGATATTAACGAATGTCAAATATCAAACCCTTGCCCGAACGATACTGTATGCAGGAACATAGTAGGATCATACAAATGTGTAT
This sequence comes from Ooceraea biroi, assembly GCF_003672135.1. Taxonomy (NCBI): domain Eukaryota; kingdom Metazoa; phylum Arthropoda; class Insecta; order Hymenoptera; family Formicidae; genus Ooceraea; species Ooceraea biroi. The sequence goes on from NC_039506.1 coordinate 11,387,740, forward strand.
CCAAAGTACGCATGGAAAAAGTACTTCGTTTCGAAGGTACGAATGTTGACGAAGATCGAGATGATTATGAAGAAATATTTACCGAAGAACCCAATCTGTTACGGAAAAACCCATGGTCCACACACCATGTATGTAGGAAAGGTTTTAAACTGAAGAGTGTGAACGGAACGTCGAAGTGCGTTGGTAAATATTCGACAAATGTATAATCTATTTTTCTTTTCTCTTTTGATATATCTAAGAAAATATGGAAAAGTTGCGGAAAAAGAATATTTCGATAGGTGATATTACAAATACTACCACAAATAAGAGGAAAGTGTTTGAAATTATTTTATTGATTTTTTGACTACAGTAAATCGTTTTAAATATATTGGTTAATTTTTATATTAAAAGATTATTGCAAATTTTTGAGTCGTCTAATTTCATCGGTAACTATTATAATGCTAATTATAATGTATTTTGTGAGGCAAGTAAAGAGTTGAACTTTTTAAGAGAACAATTGCTATTTATGATGAGTTTGAAATTCTTTTCTGATCCTAGTTAAAGTCGACAATTTTACTACCATAGAGTTTGTGAAAGTCAAAAGAACGAACTTTAATTGTCCATTGATTCGTAATAAGTTGACACTATTTCTTGTTACCTATTCAGAAGACTTCAACTGTTTCAAGATCCAATAATATTAATCAGAGTTTTCAATTACATGAAATTTCTTGTTTTTAAGTTTTCCGAATTCTTGGCAAGCAAAGCACGAACGAAATATTTATTCCAGTAAAATCCATTCGACATTGATAGAACGACAAAGTTTTCATTGACCATCGATCTCTGGTAACGCATTTTACTCTTCATTCAGATTTATAACGCAATCTTTTTCCAGATATAAACGAGTGCAAGCTTTGGAAGCGTCGCTGCCAGCATAAGTGCGTGAACGAACCGGGTACCTACCATTGTACTTGTCACAGTGGTTACGAGCTCAAAGAGGATGGTCGTCACTGCAGAGATATAGACGAATGCACCCCAGGCACACATACATGTTTTCACAGTTGCACGAACTTGGTAGGATCCTACGAATGTGGATGTCCTCCTGATACGCCTTTAGATAAAGATTGTGTGCCATCTAATGCGTGCGAAATCGCGAACTGCAGTCATATATGTGATCTAGGTCGTGCTTCGTACCGGTGCGACTGTCCAAGCGGATACGTAATGCAGGACGATAAGAAGACTTGCAAGGACATTGACGAGTGTCTCGAAAACAATGAATGCTATAAGTGTATTAATACTCCCGGGAGCTATAGATGCATCTGTCCACCGGGTGCGAGGCTCGCCGAGGATGGCTTCAATTGCGTATACAAGCTTTGGGATTTTGCTAAAAGTAACTGTAGTCTGGGATTGAAATATATGAGCAACGGTCATTGCGAAGACGTTGATGAGTGTCTTGAGAGCGAACATGGGTGCTCGCAGTTGTGTATCAATAAATACGGGTCCTACCGTTGCGACTGTGAAATCGGATGGATCTTGAAGAATGATGGTTTCACCTGTATAAAATTCAACCATTGTTTCAACTCCACGTGCTCACATTCGTGCATCTCGACAAGTTTAAGTTACAAATGTGAGTGTCCTTTAGGTTACATTTTGAATGAGGATGGTAACACCTGCAAGGATGTGGACGAGTGCGAAAACATAGCGATGAATGATTGTAGCCACGACTGCATAAACCTCAAAGGATCTTATTCATGTTCTTGTCCGCCAGGATTCAAGTTAGGAGAAGATAATCGCACGTGTATCGTTATTATCCCATACACATGTGCCAATTCTGAGGGCGATGATTGCACTTGTCCTGAGGGACATACTTATTTGCAAGAAGAACACATTTGTAAGGACATCGACGAGTGCCAGGACGAAAGCAGGCACAATTGTTCCCACTTTTGCATTAATACCAGCGGCTCGTATTATTGTGAGTGTCCTTCTGACTTGCACATGCTAGCGGATTTCAAGACCTGTCGGCAATGGGACAGTTTTTGCGTTAACGAGGTGGGTTGTTCATACTCATGCAAACAGGACAACGACGAGGTTCGTTGCGTTTGTCCGACGGGATATGAATTGATAAAGTATAAAAAGACTTGCAAGGATGTAAACGAATGTGATACGGGTCTGCACGACTGTTCACATGACTGTAGAAATCATGATGGAGGTTTTACTTGCCATTGTCCGAATTATTTTATCCTTGATAAGGATAACAAAACTTGCCTCAATATGGAGCACTGCATCAGGTCAGAATTTGATTGCGTTCGTGACTGCATAACTTTCTTCGATGGCTATACACACTATTGCCAATGTCCCTATGGTTATGAACCATCATCCTTTGACAACACCACCTGCTATAAGATTAATTATTGCGATCGGGATCATGACTGCGACCATAAATGCATCAGCGAATTTGATGATTTTCGCTGCCAATGTTTCTCGGGATATGAGCTGTGGACACGGGACAACAAGACCTGTATAAACATACTTGAGTGCGAGTTAAACAATCCTTGTTCTCCCCACCGTTGTATAAATCTCGATGGTCAATTCATGTGCGTATGCTCTGTGGGACATCCGCTCACAGAGGACGAAGAAACTTGCGAGGGCTACGAAGATGATTGTATTCAAGAGGATGGTGGATGTTCTTATCTGTGCGCGTATACGGACATGGACTTTATGTGTTTGTGTCCCAATTATGAATTTGCGGACGATGACAGTACATGCAAGATAGATCCATGTTACATCGACAACGGCGGATGCTCGCATTTTTGTCATTACGACGGAAACGTGACCTGTACCTGCCCAGTTGACATGATTTTGATTGAGGATGACAGGCTTTGTGTGCATAAGAAAAGTTGTTTGGTTAATAATGGCGGCTGCTCAGATATCTGTACGTTCGTGAACGACACGAGTATTTGCGACTGTTCCGTCGGTTATCGCCTATCACTGCAAGACAATACCACCTGCTGGGACATCAATGAGTGTTCAGAATTGCGAGATATCTGTAATCAAATATGCATCAACACTCCCGGCAGTTTCAAGTGCAGCTGCAGGGATGGCTATGCGCAGATGCCATATGCCCCAGAAATCTGCATTGACGTGAACGAGTGTGAAGTCATCGAGAATGGGGGCTGCTCGCACATATGCGTGAACACACCGGGTAGTTACCATTGCGACTGTCCCGTCGGTTATCGCCTATCGCCGCAAGACAAAATCACCTGCAAGGACATCAACGAATGCGTGGAGCAACACGTCTGCGACCACACTTGCATCAACACTCCCGGCAGTTTCAAGTGCAGCTGCTGGCATGGCTTTGTGCAGAGCCCAAACGACCCGGCGCTCTGCGAAGACCGGGACGAGTGCGAGATCGAGAATGGGGGCTGCTCACACACTTGTATGAACGTGATAGGTACCTATCTGTGCCGATGTCCAGAGAAATACGAGCTAACAAACGACTGGAAGACATGCATTTGGGATGGTTGCAAGCACAATAACGGTAAATGCTCCCATTATTGTCACCCGGTACTGGGGCCCGCGAGCGTCCCAGGAGCCATTTACTGCTCTTGTCCACGCGGCTATGACTTGTGGCACGATGGCCGGACCTGCAAGGACATCGACGAATGCATGGAGCAACACGTCTGCGACCACACTTGCATCAACAATCCCGGCTCGTACGAATGCAGATGCAGACAGGGTTTTCGACTGGTGAATGGTTCCACCTGTGTTGGTAAGTGATCGCTATTAAATTTAGAAAGCGAATACATTTTTTTATTATATTTTAATTGCTATTATTAAACATTGAATCACGTGAGTTCTTCGACCTATTCTCATGCATCTCATTTGTTTTCTGAATTTCAATCAAGTGAATATCGCGTGAACAAGATGTTTTTTTTGAAAGAGTAGGAATTGCGATAAGGAAAAGGATAAAAGAGCTCATTCATGAAGTGACTCGTACATGAAATACGCGAAATTATAATGATAAAGAACGCAATTTCTTTAGTTGATCTTTGTGTAATTATACATCTATAAATAACATTTGTATTTATAAATTATTATCGGAATATCTGCTTTACGGCCTGCGCGAATTGCGTCATTATTTCTGGAAAATCCGAGGGATAACGTGTGGTTCTCTGCGCCGCGGTGCTTTTGCTCATGCTCCAGTTTCGAAGTTGCTACAAAGTTAGACTCGCTTAGCTTAGCAGACGTTTTCGCGCGTGCAACGTGTGCATGCGTGTATATATACTTTCTAGACATCGATGAATGCGCGACCGGTATCTGCAAGGGCAACAAATGCACCAACGTGCCGAGCGTTTGTGCATTTGTTTGTTGCGAGTACAAGTCGGAACATCGATTCAGGTGATACCTGTGTAGGTTCGCGCGAAACGTTCCCGAGAAAAAACGATATCGCTTAATAATCGTGAAGTGAACTGAGTTTACTTTTGCACAGACATCGACGAATGCATCGAGAAGGCGCCCTGCAGCAAGATATGCATTAACATACCCGGTTCGTATTATTGCACGTGCCCAATCGGATTTAAGCTGCAAGAGGACGAATGCGTAGGCAAGTAAATGCACTCATTGCACACTATGTCCTAATAGTGATACATATTTCGTTATGCATTTCATGATACATATTGTATATAGAAACAAGCTGATTTATATATACAATTTTATACATGCTTGTTGCTCAAACTTGTTATGTTTTGTCACATGACAAGAAGTTGTTATAATGTATGTAATAATGAAAAAAAGTATAAATTTTTTATATTTTATATTAAACGAATAAATGCATATTTTATTTTATTTTTTTATTTTTTAAAAACACACAAATTTATAAACTGACAACTGTAACTTTAATAACTGTCACCGTTTTCACAGTGTTCTATTTATTGCGATTTTTCTTTTTGTAATTAATCTCAAAAATATATGACACGATTAGACATCGATGAATGCGGGTGACATTGCCACAGCTGCAATCATGAATGCATCAATATCATGGGTTCTTTTATCTGTTCTTGCTGTACCGGGTATACGTTGATTTTGAGGTAAGAGCAATATTGGGATATACCCAGTAAATAGTTTGTAAGCAGGCTGTCGACAGATTGACGACAGATTCGAACAGGAGCTGCCGACAGATCTATAGACATCTGTGTCCGCACTCGGCTTATAATCTGCTAGCAGAACCATGCTACCATATCCCAGTTCTATATGTTTCAAGTGGTTCCGAGTGCACACAGGCACGACACGTAGCTTGTGTGCGTCATCTCCTCCACATGCTACCAAATGCGACCAGCGGCCGGAATAGCATTTCTGCTTTGGATATCAATACTTTTATTGTTGTGTCTCATTTTCCCTCAACTTTTGCGATTCGCCCAAACAACGCGTGAACTTGGTGTCTTTTTTTCCCTTTTCATGGAAAAGGTAAGGTGTGTACGGTAGGTCTTACCGTCGTCAGTATAAAAATGGTATTCCACATTATGTAAAGTCTCAGATTGATCCCGTCGATTTCCATCTTCCGTACTGACCGATTTTGATTAATCTGAAAATTTTCTTGATGAGTCTCAAGCCAAGTAGTGTATCTATATTTGTTCCTATGTGTTTTGCATATCACTACACATTTGCAAAATTGTGACTTTACGATATCGAAAACTTTATAATAATATCCTGTTAAGCAAAACTCGCTGAAAAAAACGAAAAATCTCTTTTTCTCTAGCATCATCAGAAACTATTAAAGTTTTACGACTGTTTATCTTACTTTTAACTTTTTACTTTGATTTTTCAGTTTTTTCTACTTCTTCACTAACATTATTTTTTAGAATGTTTTCACAGACGATTTTTATAACATCATGAATGTTTGTAATTATTGTATCATAAACTTTTTGATAAACAGGATGACAAATGAGAATGGCGATGGGAACAGGACGCAGCAAATTCATAAAAGTTTAATTCTTACAAAATTTTTTTGCACTTTTGCATTCAATCCTATACCAAGAAGGCGCATAGCAAAAGTAAATTTTACATTTATACTTTATATGTATTTTTAATATTTAAACAAGAATTAACCAGTCTTGGAGCATACGGTGGGCATTTTATTGTAATTTTAAATCCCAGTCCTCGCTTATTTGATTCTTTAAACGCAATATTTCCTCCAGAAAATTTACATTTTACATATTCAAGCAAGCGCCAGAACAACTGAGCAAATTGCTCCGATGATCTTAATTGTTTTAGCTGTAGTTAATGAATGCAGAAATGCTGATAAAATCTTCTGTTTTCTCCATTTGAAATCTGTTTAGAGGACGATGTCTTTTTCTACTGTCTCGATGTTGTCTAAGATTACTCCATTTCGTATTTTTTCTGTCCATTTTGTACTTGGTCGAAGTTAAAGGAATAGCGACGCGCACTATGCCTCGAGCTAAATAACTCGACTATAACTCAAGAAATACTATGAATTTCATGAAAGGAGCACACTTCTACGATATCAATTTTTCGAAAAATGTAAACAAAATAATCGAATTTTTGAAGCTGTTATAGTAGTGTACCCCCTTAATCTGAGATCTAATATTAACCATTAAAAATAATAAACTGAGAAGCTATAAAATTTTGTAAATTTTAGTTTTAAATGAATAATTCAAACTGGAATGTATTTCATAGGATGTGTAAATTGTTCATAAATATTGTTGCAATAAAACCTTTTCATAAAAATGCATAACTTAAATAAAAATACAACGTCTTTACATGTAGATATTAACGTTTTATTTACTATTTACTATTTTACAAAATTAACACTACATGTATGACAAATTACAATATCTTTCTGTACAGAAACATCAATCGTGAAGTGCTTTGTAACTATAGATTTTATGAAAAACGGAATTCAATACTTCCTTAGCAGTATGTGTATCAGAATTATTTATCCTTATTAGACTTCCAAATTCCCTTATATAGTGGTCTAATTCTGTGTCATTTAATAAATCCTTTGTTGCCATATATTTATTAGTGAGTTGTGATAATTTCAATAAATTGGAACTGAAGGCTTCATCTAAGTCAAATAATTCTAAGGCAGGTGGTGGTAATTCCTGGAAACTCGGTGGAAAAACCTATAAAATTCCAATTGTACATAATCATGAATTAGAAGCAATTTAAATATTACGTGCAATGCTTACAGAAGCTTGCGTAGCTGGTAATGGTGCTTCAAAATGAGGCGGTATCAAGGTAAGCGGTTCATGTTTCATTCCTAAAACGTCATACGCTTTTATGCAAGCTGGCATCATATCCAAATTTATGGAATAAAAATGGTGTTTAAATAGCTTGGTATATTCGCGAGGTATATCAATATCCAATTCTTGTGTACAAACTTTGGGATTATCTGCCTGCTGTGTTATATCTGGTACAAAGTTGTATTCCCAAAACTAGAGTACATAGAAAAATATACTTTATATTGTCTCATGTAAAAGCAAAATGGCAAAAAAATTATATCATAATTTATATAATTAATATAATATCATAGTTTTTAATAAATAAATAAATAAGTACTTGTTAGAAATAAGCTACTAAAAGTAAAAGATTACTTCTACATCATCCGTGTGAGGATCCATTGTGACACTTGACTCAAAAAAGTCAAAAATCATTTCCCGTAATGCATCATTGTTTGCCTTTTCAATATACGTATCCGTTAGCATTTTAGATGAACCTAACACAACGAGCTTACCACCACTTTTCAGACAGTGATACGCACAAATAGGTCTATTCATTGGAATAGCGATTGATCCACTGGATAAAGCAATAACAGAAGGTTGTACAACATTTAAAGTTGCACCATAAGGATACAAAAATTTCACGTCACTGCAATAGCAATAAATATTATCACTTAAATTTGTGAAAAATCGAACGTTATATAAGATTTTGTATATATTCTTACATATATTCATCATGATGTTTCAAAAATATAGACTTATTTGACAGGCCTTGAGAAATTATAGATTCTTTTGGATGCATTGTTTGACTATAACTCATGCGAGCTACGCTATCTGCGAATCGAAAGAGAAGAGTTTACATATGTCTAAAGAGCTTGCAAGAAATCTGATACTTTGTAACAATTTACGTACCATTATTTACCATTATGCCAAATTCTTCTAATAAGAAATTAATATTTGTATTGGATTTATTTTCGCCGCCTTCCCCAAGCGTGACAAAAACATTACCACCAGCATTTAAAAACGTTCTAATATAATTCATTTCCAGTTCAGTAAACTTGTCTTGTGGCCCTGGTAATACCAAGACTTTAATATTCGTCAATAATTCATTCGATATTACTTCGCTATTCCTGCAATACATTCATTGAATACGAACTTATTGTTGTTAATTTAATGAAAGACTAGAGTGTAATCAACATATAATTTATGTTTGTTATACTAATGTCACATGGCAACATACACGTTACACGACTAATTTTAAAGACTATCTTCAAAAAAAGATTTTGACTCACTCAACAAATTTATATTTCATTTTCAATTTTCGTTGAAGTACTTTAAACTCGTCGTTCAATCTTCTTTCATTCTTTGACGCGTCAAAGATAACAGTGCTTTCATTACTATCGCTACCACCGAAAATCGAACTCATTATTAAACCGTTATTGTAGATTTACATTTATTTATTATACAGATTAATCAATTGTTTACGATACACAGTAATTCATTCCGATGTTACATCTGATAACTGTCAAAATGTGTTTACTTGTGTCAAAATATTTCATTGCGTCGTTGCCATGGCAATTACGTGTGTATAGCGTCTCAAAATATAAAGAGATTCACCTCACCTTGGCACCACTGCTGCTGCCGCTCCCGCCATCTTAAGCTTGTTTACCACAGTTTATATGGTAATGCAATTCACCTAAAGTTAAAGTCACTAGATATCTAGTGACTTTACCTAATGAGAGAGAAAGTGAGCACCACCAGTTGCCAGTGGTTGCCAGTTGCACTACTTATGACCGTGGTTTATGGACGGACTGGAGCCTCCGAAGGGGACAGTCGTCAGGTGTACAACGATTGTCCCGAGTTTTTTTCTCAACTAGTTATTCCGTATTTCGTATTTTGTTTTTAATTTATTTTCGCAATTGGCCATATCGAACCTACAAGGGATCGGGTGCCATTAAGGCGATCCTGGAGTTGCTAGTGAACTTTTTTGTCACTAGCTCTCGTTACAGCGATCGAGCGGAATCACTAGATTTTCCTGCACGCTAATCTTTTTATTAGTTGTACAGAATAATAATTCCTTCTCCACGATTAAAGTACACACAATAATGAATTGTAAGCTGGTCGTTTTTATCTTCAAAATGAGGAAAAATTTGACAGTTACAGTTTTGTTATCGGCTAGCCGAATTTTTCTTCATTTTGAAGATAAAAACGACCAGCTTACAATTCATTATTGTGTGTACTTTAATCGTGGAGAAGGAATTATTATTCTGTGCAACTAATAAAAAGATTAGCGTGCAGGAAAATTTAGTGATTCCGCTCGGTTGCTATAACGAGAGCTAGTGACAAAAAAGTTCACTAGCAACTCCAGGATCGCCTTAAATACTACGAAGAAGAAGAAGAAGACCGTGGTTTGTGAGGTCATGTAAGATGCAGTGAGGTTAGGTTACCACGAACCACGAAATGAAAATTATATTATAATAATCTTGATATTTGATCATTGTGTTATTCTTCAAAATGACGCAAATCGTATCAGAAGATAACGAATTAAGGAAATTGCTTACTAGTCCAGCCAAAAATGCGAGCGAAGATGGATCCATGGCTCCACCGTTATCGGTACGTATGGCGTACGTCTAGCTTCTCATGTGTGTATACAGTTTTTAAATAATATTAATAACATGTATAGACGAGTGTACCGAAGCTGAGTACGTCTCAAAATGTTAATCCACAAACAACAATGAGTCCAATGATACCGGTTAACAGCACGAAAGAAGTCCTAGAACCCTGTCTGCAGTAAGTTTTAAACTGCATGAAAAATACTTGCTTATTTATACTTGATTATTACTAATAATAGATAAATTTATTTATACTTCAGCATACAGCCAAGAAGTAACTTGGTTTACAGTTCAAATCTTCATACATCTTTTATGCATATCCAATAAACTCTTCCCATCTACTTTCACCCTCATTTTCTTCTCTTAACTTCTTAACTTTCTCTTTTTCTATAACCCTCCTAACACTATTTTCTTTTTCCTATCTAATTTATCATTCCAAATGCTTTTTAGTCTCTCTTCTTCATTTTCTTTAAATTCTTTAAAGCAATTGCTCTTGTGAGCAATCTATCATCTACATAAAGTGCTCTACATTATCCCAACCCTTTTTACACCATATACATAGTGCCATTTGATAAAGACAAATATGTTTTTACAGGAATGTAGTCTCTACAGTTTATTTGGGAACAGAATTAAAACTCATGTATATTAATGTAAGAACAAGAAACTCGGAGTATAATCCAGCAAGATTTACTGGATTGATAATGAGAATACAAAATCCTAGAGCAACAGCGTTGATTTTTCGCTCAGGTAAATTGGTGTGTACCGGTGCAAGAAGTGTGGACGACTCGCGTTTGGCAGCGAAGAAGTTTGCTAGAATAATTCAGAAGCTTGGATTTTCTGTAAGCAACATTTCTCTCTCTCTTTCTCTCTCTCTCTCTCTCTCTCTCTCTCTCTCTCTCAATTACAAGTAAATTTGTGCTACTTTTATTAACATTTATTCATTTATTAACAAAACACTTGTATTTTTACAGGCAAAATTTATCGACTTTAAAATACAAAACATAGTCGCAACATGTGACTTAAAATTCCCAATTAGATTAGAATCTCTAAATCAAATGCATGGTCAATTTTCCAGTTATGAACCGGAACTATATCCTGGACTGACATACAGAATGGTAAATCCTAAGGTGGTACTGTTGATATTTGTCAATGGAAAAGTTGTATTAACAGGTATAAATATTAACCAATAACATTTCGTAGATATTGTAGATAAATTGGCGAATTTTGTATTAAAGAGAGCAAATTGTAACGATCTCTCGTAAATGTAATTAATTATATTATTTTATAGGTGCAAAAGAAAGAAAGGAATTACAGGCCGCATTAAAGAGCATATATCCAGTATTAAAAAGTTTCAAGAAGCAATAATCCGTGTTATCTGTTTGGATGAACAGAATGAATGTTTTCATAAATAAAATGACAAGATAATGTAAATATATAGTTAAATTTTATGACGAAAAAGAAGCTCAAGGAACCTGTATAAAACACGAGATATTTATATTTTGTACATTTTGTATAGTTTTATAATAACAGTTAAGAAATATAATTAATATTTCGTATATCGATTTTGATAAGGAATATGTATATTTGTGTGTGTGTGTGTGCGCGCGCGCATACGTGTCTTTGGGATTCTATGGAAAAGGAAGTAATTGTTTGCGTGTGCGTGTGTATGCATGGTTCTGTGTGTAGCAACATATCATATCAAAATAAAACTAATAAATAGAATTTTACATATATGCTATTTTACAATACATGTACATATAATTTGCATATGTTGTCACAATTAGTTTGAATGCACACACATTGTCAACACTTATATGAACATCGCATATGCTGTTGATCTTTTTGACAAATTTAAAAATATTATATGTTTGATCAGTCAGAAAGTTTGGTTCAATTTTTAATAGCTGACGCCACATACGTGTAACACGGCCAATAATATTGATAATGTCTATGTACAGGGTATCCCAGAATAAGCGCACATGAAGTATACCAGAAAATTCCTGATTCCTGATAAACGAAACAACTTTTTTCTGTATCAAAATTCTGTATCAAGCCCGCATGATAGTTTTTAAATGAAAGCTATTTCAAGTTATTAATGTATCAGATCGCGTGCGAGCTAGGAATGGCACAAAGCGCGCGCTTTGCTGAACTTTATATGCGCTTATTCTGGGACACCGTGAATAGTGCTGTAAAGGCATGAGGGTTCGCGGGGGGGGGCAAGATCGGACATCTGCCCCCCCCCCCAGAATCAGCAAACAATTAAAATTAACCATTTTTTCTTCCTTGAAATAAAGAAAAAAGATGCCATATTACAAACGCACAGCATCTACCTTGTCGCGGTGAGAAAGCTTTTACTACCAAAAGCTTTTGTTGCTATGTTGCACCTAGGTGTATAAATTTTCAATTATAAGTATTTTAATTCTGGAAGTAACAAATTTTAAATCATACCTCTCCCTAAAAAAAATCTGCGGATGCCCATGTGTAAAGGGGATACTTTCAGCTGTCATTTGCACATGGCATAAGTGTATTTACATCGTGTTTATATTTATGTCGTGTGCTATATTTAATAATTAAAAGTGAGTGTTGATAAAGTGCATTTGTGTCACATTATGTTATTTAAATTTAGAGAGGATGTAAATGTTTCTGTTGCTACCGAAAGTATTTGTAAAGTCTATGGAAAGAACTGCAGCGACTACTGAAACGGAAAATGGTTTACGAGTTTTACACGGAATGATTTTAATCTATAGATTCTATAGAAGATAAACCACGCTCTGGACGCTCAAATTTAATCATCTCAAATTCGAGAATTTCTACTGAAGAAATCATGCGGAAGTTAAACATTGTATATGGAAATGTATTTAGTCTTGTAGTAAAAGTTGACGCAAAAATCGAACCGATCTTTTTGACTGGCTCAATATCGGAATATGTGAAGTATTCATTTACTGAATTGCAGATGTCTTGTACAAATATTGAGAACTGCTTCAATATTCTACAAACATACATAATATTACCCCATATATTTCTGTACATCGAAAAAATATCAACATGTATGACAATTGTAACTCCATTGTTGTCTCATTAACTAAATAATCGCGCTTGTAAGCAATTCACAGTGCACCGCATTATATATTTGTATGATCAAAGTTTTTAACAATTCTGATAGACAGCAATGGCCCACTTCGGATAATGATTGCAGATAACTCCATTTATATGTATCGTTAGACTTGGAAAACATATAACGCCTTTCAGTATTCGATGTTTTAATATTACATCCATTTTGTTTATTATTCAGATGTATTCTTTAATTACACGTATATCAATATTAAAAATTCAAAGCGCGATTGTGATCAGTAGATCAGTGGAATTTTAATCAATAAAATATGCATTATATAATTTCTCTCAATTTTCTTTCGAATGTTTACTTCTTTTTAATCAATTACATGTATGCCCTTTTTCGCAGCTATTGGTAATTTCTCTCCTTGAAAGAATGGATTGTCCTCCTAAAAAATATGTTATATCAATACAAATTTGCATATCAGTACTTAAAAAATAATTTATTTTTTATAATTTATACAATTAAATTTTTCCCTCAGGAATAGAAACAGAACTGATTTACAATTTCAAAAGATTGTTTTACAGAGATAAAGTATGATTTACCTGGAATTGTTCCACAATTTGATCGAAATCAGAATTTGAAATATGCATGTTTGATATGCTATTACTGTTTGTATCGCTGGAGCATTCTAACATGTGTTCCGTATCGCACATACAATCTTGTGCGCTTTGATAATCACGACTGAACGCTGCCGTATTCTCAAAGTTAATAAGGCAATTGTTTTCACCTGCAAAGTATAAGTAAAACATTACTATTAAATATAAAATTATAATTTTTTAGTTGTGAAAAACTTTTCATAAACCATAAATATCTTACATATCATCACACATGCTATGCTTTTGCTTCAAGGATTTTTATATAAAAACTTACACACATACACAATATTTTTTAAAGAGAACCTATCGTAAAAATTATTTTAGAGATTTCATGATGATTATGATAAGAGATCCTATAATAAGAGTCTCGCTATATGATATCCAGTTTTGATTCCTCTGGATCTGGGCAATTCACACTCATTTGAATCATACAAATATTACCATTAATATAAATATTATATGTCAACAACACAGATCAAAAATAAACAGCGTAGCACCTCCATCCATTATCTTTGTTTAATTTTTTATATATAATCTTGCAATATATTTTGCAGCGTTGTAAATTGAGCGTGGTAGACTGAGCATGCGTGAGCGCGAAAAAACAAAAGAGAAAACTGAAAATGAATATTCTTTTCTCTCGCAGAATTTTGTCTAGATCGCTTTATGTCAAGACTTATTATAGGATCTTATTATAGGGTCTCTAATTATGATGATGTGCATGTAGAGTAAGGGAGGCGTTCTCATATTAGGTTGTTCATTAAGTTCTGCGGTTTTCTTGATAGATAGCGTTTGTCCATTGAAAAAGATAGCATGCATCGCCTGAACCGCGGATTGCCGCATACTCCGTGACAGGTTAGACAACGCTTGACATTTCGCCAGAGTCTTTGTTGTGTTTTGACGTGTTATATGTACGCGCTATTCATTGAAAATGGAGGATCAAAAGGTGCATTTTCGGCACATTTTGCTATTTTTCTTCCGCAAAGGAGTAAAAGAGACGGACGCACAACGTGAGATATGTGGCGTGTACGGGGACTCGGCCATAAGCGCTGACACTTGTCAGCGTTGGTTTGCGCGCTTTCGTTCCAGAGATGTGAACGTCTCCGATGCTGCTCGCTCCGATCGTCCATCCACCACTGACGACGACCAAATCGTGGCCGCAATCAAAGCAGATCGACACCTGACGACGCGAGAGATCGCGGAGCGCTTCGACATCGCCCATACAACGGTTGCGCAGCGATTAAAACGGCTTGGGATGTCGAAAAAAGCAGATGTTTGGGTCCCTCACGAGCTCACCGAAAAGAACATTTTGGACCGCGTCATGATCTGTGAATCCCTGCTGAAATGAAACTCGTTGGAGGCCTTTCTCAAATGGGTGGCCACGGGAGATGAAAAATGGGTGGTATATAACAACATTTGACGCAAGCGGTCATGGTGCGGTCCGGGTGAGTCGTCACAATCGGTTGCCAAAGCGGATTTGCATCCGAAGAAAGTGATGCTGAGTGTGTGGTGGGATTGGCGAGGTGTCCTGTACTTCGAGCTGCTTCCGCGCGGTCAGACCATCGACGCCGAGAAGCATTGCGCTCAGTTAGAAAAATTGAAGCAGGCAGTGGCGGAGAAGCGGCCGGAATTGGCGAACAGGAAGGGCGTTGTCTTCCACCACGACAACGCCAAACCACACACTGCTTTGGTGACCAAGAAGAAGTTGAAGTGCTTTGGCTGGGAAGTCATGCAGCGCCCACCGTACTCCCCAGACCTTGCGCCGTCGGATTACCATCTGTTCCGGTCACTCCAAAACAATCTCGACGGGCAGCGCTTTAATTCAGTGGACGATATTCAAACGTACTTGAAGGACTTTTTCGCGCAGAAGTCGCGCGACTTCTACAAACGCGGCATTATGTCCCTTCCAGAACGTTGGCAGAAGGTGGTCGATCAAGATGAACAATACATTCTAGATTGAATAAATGTGTAAGTACAATAGATTTATGTTTTAATTTAGGGCAAAAAAACCGCAGAACTTAATGAACAACCTAATACATACACACACATACATAAACAAAAAGAGTATCTCAAAACCACCGGTAATAATTTTAAGGGCAGAGTTTCTTTGTGGAGCATTTTAAAACAAAAATCCCAATATGAAAATGTTGAAATTGTAATAGTTCCTGAATTATAATAATTTATGAATTATAATAGAAAATATATAATAGAAAATATAATTTTAAATGGATTTGAACAGTGATAAAAAGCTCACTAATGATAAAGTTGAAATTTCACGCACTCCCCCTATAACATTTTCTGCAATTGCAAATATGGTAACAAATTATGTTTGCCGGAAGGTCGCAAATGGAAAACATACTTTGTTGCAATTCTGTTAGCACACTTCCGTCAATATGCAACATTTTCACCGTTCTATTGTCAGATCTGCTCTAATGTTGTCATCAATTTGACTGTGGAATATGTTCGTCAGATTTGGTTCACATTGGAGACCAACTAAGGACACAGTAGGCTCTGGCTTTGGCATTATAGTTCCGCTGACATTTGTTTCTCATTTGGCAACATCCCACAACCAAAATGTTTGCTGGGTCATGTTATTTTAAATTATATGTAAGCAATGTATTATGCAAATCTATTACTATATAACACGTACGTGTTTATAAGAAACAGTTTGGTAATTATGCATTACAGGAGAGGCAACTCCCTCGAAATTTTATGTGATTATTTGAAAAATGATACAGAACTCTTTTATTCAATGCGCTCTATCACTCCATGAGCCTATTTCCATTACCAGACGCCTTGTTATATACTCATAGAAATGTTGCAGTACATATTTATAAGAATAAATACATGCGCGAATAAAGTTATATCATTATAACATAATCATTAATTTAAAGAAAAGCTTTCTATCTTATTCTACACACACACACGCGCGCGCGCACACAAAATCTTATACAGGGTGTCCCATAACTCTTCATTAATATTTCAGAGGGTGAATGAGGGTTGAATATTGAATAAAAAGTTCCTTTTCCGATTTTGGCTCAGACCATTATTTATTGAGTTATTAACAGTTAAAGTTGTCTAATCAGACGGCGCGCGGTCGGAGTACGCAGAGGCGTAGCGTGCTGTGGGACCCCTCGCGCTTATCGTATCTTTCCTCGGTTAAAATTCTCTTTTAATTTTTCTTATCTTTTTATGACAAATAAATCAATAAATTCTTACAACAATTCTTGTAACAAATAAATCAATAAATCGATAGACAAATAAATAAATGAATGAATAAAAAATAAATAAAAATAAATACAGAAATGTATCCAATTTTTAATATTAGTTTAATTATGTTATAATTATTTAATTATGTATTAATTTTTTTCTGAATTATGTGTCATACATGATATGATATGATATGATATGCAACGTTTTATGTTTTGTGGCCCTAAAAAGGACCGATTATTATTATAGTGGCCTTGAAAAAGATTTGTTTAATCGATTTGTTCGAAGTGTCCCCCGTTGGCTGCTAAGCATGCATGTGCTCTCCGGACAGTCTCATTTCTTACGCGTAGAAGCATCTCCGCATCCACCATTGCCACAGACCATTGCTTCTACGCGTAAGAAATGAGACTGTCCGGAGAGCACATGCATGCTTAGCAGTCAACGGGGGACACTTCGAACAAATCGATTAAACAAATCTTTTTCAAGGCCACTATAATAATAATCGGTCCTTTTTAGGGCCACAAAACATAAAACGTTGCATATCATATCATATCATATCATGTATGACACATAATTCAGAAAAAAATTAATACATAATTAAATAATTATAACATAATTAAACTAATATTAAAAATTGGATACATTTCTGTATTTATTTTTATTTATTTTTTATTCATTCATTTATTTATTTGTCTATCGATTTATTGATTTATTTGTTACAAGAATTGTTGTAAGAATTTATTGATTTATTTGTCATAAAAAGATAAGAAAAATTAAAAGAGAATTTTAACCGAGGAAAGATACGATAAGCGCGAGGGGTCCCACAGCACGCTACGCCTCTGCGTACTCCGACCGCGCGCCGTCTGATTAGATAACTTTAACTGTTAATAACTCAATAAATAATGGTCTGAGCCAAAATCGGAAAAGGAACTTTTTATTCAATATTCAACCCTCATTCACCCTCTGAAATATTAATGAAGAGTTATGGGACACCCTGTATACGATAATAAAATAAGATTATACATAAAATAATTTTATCTGGGAATTTCACTACAATAATACTACGAACCTTTGTTACAACTCAATATAGGGTACGTAGATAGCATTGTTATCTAATATTCTAATATAAATTAAATGAATATTCATAATATATATTCATGCGTCCATGGATATGTATCCATAAATGCATCCATGCATACATATCCATTTGTGTGCGTGTGCGTGTGCGTGTGCGTGCGTGTATACACTATATAATGAGAGAAATGGTGTTATAATTATGCAAGTATAAAATAGTAATTTTACCCTACACTCTCTTCAGACTTGCATATTAGATCGCATAACAGTGCTTTTCCTTTAATACATACACATATACTATATCGATCTATATGCGCATATACATACATACATACATACATACATACATACATACATACATACATACATACATACATTCGTACATATACATACGTATTATGTTGGATTGTAACAAAAATCCGTAGCGTTGTTTAATTCTTTTTAATGAAAAAAGATAACAAGTTAAAATAGAAAGATAAAATCATGAAGCTACCACAAACATAGCAAATTAGTAGAACAAGACGACGCATATGTAGTTGAATAAATATTTATGCATATATATATTATATATATAATAATTTTGTCTTGGAATTTCACTAAAATAATGCTACGAACTTGTTACAATCCAATACACATATGTATGTATGTACATACATACATACGTGTACATACATACATATAAAGCACTGCTCAAAGCTGTCTGAAGTTTAATTCACATTAGATATGCGAGTCTAAAGTGTAGACTAAAATCAATATTTCACAATTGAATATATATGATCATAACATATTTTCTATTTTGATCTAATTATATTGAATCAATTTTATTTGCTTACTCGTGTATCCGATTGGACAAGGATTCGGTGGAGTACAGTACGCCGGTAAAGGATTCTCTGCTTTTTCATCTTTAATTCCCTTTAAACTGCCTAACTGGATCCTATGTCGGTCATTAGTCTTGCCATCATTGTTGTTATTGATACGTTGATGACTCCAGAGTGTACTATGCTGCAAGTATTCTTGATCTCGTATACTAGGATTCGGATTCAACGTATCCATACCGTCATAATCGGCCGGTAATTCCATGGGCAATTTTTTAGCTTTCTCGGGATATTCAAGGTACGGATCGGCAGCGTCCTCAAGTTCGTTTCTCATTTGATTGATCAGTTCTCGCAGTAGAGTATCGGTCAGTAAGTGTTCCTCCTGAGTATATCCAAATAATCAATTATAATGGACTTTCAATGCTTTGTAAAACATAGATGAATTAAAATAAGTTAACTTATTATATGTCTTTATCTGTATTGCGACATACAAAATAAGATTATCGCATAATATAATAATATTATAATAGATTCCAAGATATTTTCGTTTTTATGTTTTTAAAGAAGGTGTTATATTATTAAAACAAATATATATATATATTTTTTCAAATAATATAAATATATATATATATATTTCCGCAAAATTTGTTCTAAGATTATTTCTTTTCAAAATTGTAAGGACATCGATGCTTTTTTCACTTGGACTGTGTGTTCCCAGACAGCACACATGTCCAAAATCGGGACATAAAATGTCTTTTCGATGTCTTTTCGACGTCTTTAAGATATAGTGTCTAAAAGACGTCGAAAAGACGGCGAAAAGACGTTTTATGTCCCGATTTTGGACATGTGTGCTGTCTGGGTTATTTGTGTACATTGTGTATTTGCTGATATTAAGATGAATTCAACTATATAAATAAAAAATAACTCTTTTAAAAATGATTGAATATTTAAATAGACAAATTTATTGAGTTATAACATACATTCATCTCGTTTGTTTAGTATTTTTAATAACGAATATATGTTACAAATCATATTATTAAAAATACTAAAAAAATGGGAGGAATATATGTTACAACCCAATAAAAGAAAATATACATAACTTTTTTACATCTCTACATTTTTAACATCCATACAGTTTATGTTATTGTATATTTATGTCGTTGTTGTTTTATTTATGAAACCTGATTCGATTATTTTATTATCACGAGATACGGTAACGTATTGTGCCTTTACATATAAGTGAAATGACGAGACGAACCGTGTAATATTAGATTGTAACAAAAGTTCGTAGCGTTAGTTTAGTGCAATTCTAAGATAAAATTATTATACATGTATATCTATATAGATACATATAAATATTTATGCATATGCATAAATATTTATTCAACTACATATGTGTTTTGTTCTATTAACATCTTTGTGGTAACTTCATGATTCTATCTTGCCAGAACTTGTCATCTTGTTTTCATTAAAAAAATTGAACAACGCCACGAATTTTTGTTACAACCCAATATTTATGCTAAGCCTCTATTTGAGCAAAGATACAATTATCTCCGTATAACTGAAATAATTTTTTCATCATTTGCCCGTGATTCTTTTATATTAGAAATATTTTCACTTTTTTCCTATGTGTCCTATGAGAGGAAAGATATTTCGTTACAAAAATCAAAATAACTAAACTTCACAAGATATTAAGGAAAGTTATCGCTTAATGGAATGTACAATTCGAGTACAGTACTTTTTGACATTAGAAGCGTTTGCGATAGTCAGTAAAGGCAGCAGCTAAAGAGATCAGATGTTTATGTACTGATTGACCTAAAAAATAAACTGATAAACTGATGATACTGATAAGCGCAAAACTTTAGTTATTTTGTATAACAATATACTAAAAAAGCATTTGATATACGAAAAAATAATCTGTATGAAAAAGGTGAAAACAACAATTCTTCGATAAATGTTAATATTAGGGGCACACGCTCACCGATTTATTTTGTTAATAACTTTTTAATAACAACTTTTAAAACCAACGAGCGACAACTTTTTGCAAGTCAGAGCCATGTCCTTGATAATACATGTCAAGGTCATTGAAATCGATGAGGTTTCCCTTAATCTTAACGTTTATCAATTCTTTTCTTGATCCATTTTAATTCATTAATTTTTTTATACAGATTGGGACAGATGGGGTACTGATCCTCATAATTACCTTGAGCGGAGGTAAGTGGAGATTTGCCTGCGTAGCGACAATGAGCGAGAAGAGCGGAACGTAATGTAGCATTGTACCTGCACAAAACTAGTTCTTATTATAGATATAAGTTTTCAACACACACACACACACACACACACACACACACACACACACACACAATAATGTTTTTGATGGTTTTATTTGTGTGTAATAATATTATGTATATGTATACATATATAAACATTTATTATTATTTTTTATATAAAAGAAATTTTTATATTCAAGAATGTATGCTCCTTTAATTACTGTTAAATACATATTGTTAGATTGTAAGAATTGAGCTATGTCTCTTGCGATATTTTAGGTCCTCCACAGAATATACAATTGCAAAGTATCTACAAATCAGGGTGAAGGGAACTAAAAACATTGTCATAGAACAAGTACAATTACGCGACTACGTCCTGAAAACAGTATATTGGAAAATATCGAAGGAAGAGTCAATTCGTGAGCAGTCGCTTTATTTTTTCGCTATCTCTGGCCGTAACTTACCACTGTTGGCAATGAACGACGAAGGAAAGAAGGAAACGGACGTGAACGTATCTTCGTGATGCTGCACGATACCGATTTACGCGTCAGCTGCACGTTCCTCCTCCTCGTCGTCGTCAGTCGCGATGAGCGCCGTTCGTGGTCTCCGTGAGTACCAGAGTATTGATTTACTTTTTCCATCGCCGTTTTCTCTTCGTTTACGAGTTTCCCGATGATGTTCTCGTCGCCTACAAACGATTCTCGCCCAACCAACCCACATTTGTAAAATCAAGTCACCGCAAAGGTAAACTTGATGAAGCCAACATGATTAATGCACGTCGCGTGGTGGAGAATGAAGATCTTCCGGTGGCAATAAATGTAGAATGCTCATGAAGAACATTAGCGAATGACGATGTAACAAAAACCATTATATTAAGTATTTTTTCTAAGAAAAGAATAAACCGGAAGTTGTGAAAACTCAACTTGATGTTGAACATTAAATCTTCAGAATTTAAGATTTCTAAATCTGAGATTTAAAAATATTTAGATGCCATTATCTGGTAACGTGACAAAGATATTGAGCGCACGTTCTTAAAATTGAAGAGATTTTTTTATTTACTTCAAAAGCCTATTACTCTTTTATTCCGCAATTTATAATAAAAAATATATTCTTTTTTATTTGACGTCAAAAAACGAAGATAAAAATATGAATAACATATTTTATAAAAACAATCTTAAAATTTTTTTATAATAATTTATTTTTCATAATCCGTTGTCATTACTGTTGTCATAAAATATATTTTGAAATTTATTTGCGTCAATGCATAAGAAATAAGGAAAAATAATAATTGTCAATTTTATGAAACCGTGACAAAGAGGTGCAGCGGTTGTTTGTAAAATTGATGCTTTCATTAAGCGTATCAGTTATAGGAGGGTTAAAATACGAAGTATAACGATGTGGGGACGTGGAGATCAAAAGATCCTTTCCCCGATGGTTACGGTTGCACCTAACCGGTTATTAGTTATTGTCGCGCATTGCGTATTCTGCCAACTTAATTTCGAAAATCGAATTTTCATTATTCTCCCTTCCCATCTTTACAAGATATAATATATTTATCATAATAAAAATTCTTAGCCATTTTTAAACATCTTTAAATTATTATAAAACAATTTTCAAATTCTCCTATAGTCGTGTAATAAGTACAAAGGAAATTCAATTCTTGTAAAATTTCCGGCAACCCAATTATGATATTTTTGCTATTGTTTTAAATTATAATGTAACATGTAATGCAATATTAGTCAAGTATACAGGATGTCCGGAAAGGTCGGGACTAAGTTTATACAGTATGTTAATGAGGTCGAATAAATAAAGAAAGTTCATTCATAAACAGAAAAAATGTCTTATTAAAGTTATAAGCATTTAAAGGAAAAAAACCAGCAGAATTATTCTTATAATTTATTAAACCGAATCGTTTATTCAGAAATAAATAATTCTCAATTATTCTATACATGTTTTGATCTATGCACAGATTATGCTGTTGTTACGTATCATCAGTTACAACAGCTATACGAAAATTATTCCTTCTGCAAGAACACAGATTTTCATTCGTCAAATTAATGACTACCTCATTCTTTTGAATGTTTCTGCCGTTAGAAATTATGGTAAATGTATTTTGAGTACGCCTCCATGATTCTTTATTTCTGTCAGTTTCATGGATCGAAACTTAAGCGATTCCGTAGTTATAAAACTAATTCTGTTGGTGATTTTTTGAATGCTTAATAATAAAGCATTTTTGAACTTCTATATATATGAAGTTTTTTTTCACCTATTTAATCCCATGAACACACAAAATGTGGCCCCGACATTTCTCCAGATATATCTCCTGTGTACATACACATACACGACATACGCGCACGTGTGTATAATATGATATAATATAATATATAATTTATAATAATTTTTAACGCGAAGTTAAATACATCATGACAATTTGACTTATTCAGAGATAAGAAAATTAGGACATTCTTGAGGCTACTAATGATTTTCTAGCATAGTGTCCGGCCGGCTTGCCTATTTCCGGAATCCTCCATTCGAATAAAAGTCCAATGTTCTAGCCACGAACCTCCAGCCACGCTTCTCATGCCGAAGACATTCCTGCGCAATCTGGATTACAGCCGCATAAACCGATATTTATCCGATGTAAACCATTGAGAAGATGTTTGCTGTCTGTTTGACATACGGATTCAGATTGCATTGCATTTATTTATTTTTTTTTACATATAATAGGCGTATAGGTGTTATATCATTTTCTTAGTCATATTGAAGTTGCGCATCGCGAGTTAATGATAACGCAATAGAGATACACTTTGATGTTCTTTAGGCATAAAGATATTACGTGGTATACAAAATAAATAAATTTTGGATAATACATCTAGGGGACTGTACAATGTATTCTGCTCTGATTAATTATTATTTCATTATTACTATTATTTCCTTTTTTGTCACCGTATTATCATCCCTGCTCTATTACTATTATTAACATATGCGCTACTGATAAAAGAATCGTGAGTTGTTAAATTCGAATTAATACAATTCTCTCTTTTATCCGAACTCTTTTAATCCCTGTATAAGGGATGTTTCGCTGATGCCGGGATATCTCTTCAGGAATTCCTCTATCAGCGAAAGACAGTGTGTTGCGTGCGTGGTCGGTGCGGAGTTGTTACGCTCTACCTCGAGTCGGCGTCACGAGTATTGATCCCCGCAGAGCTACTACGTGAATGGGTTATCGCTGTCTCGCATCGTACCGCAGAATTTCGGATAGTCTCTCCCCATCGCACACTCGGCCGCGAGGGCGTGCGTCTCCCCGCACGATCTTGATCTCCTTCTTAGCCGAGAGCAATTTCGCTGCTTGTCACCCGCGCGATGCCACCCCCGTGCGAGTGTTACGTTGCTGTGATATCACGCATAACACATGTGCATTTATTGTATGTCGAGAGTTTAATTTATATATATATATATATATATATATATATATATATATATATATACAGGGTGGGGCAGTTAAGGTGTTACAGACTTATATCTCGGAAACGAAGCATTTTAGAGAAAAATGTTTCAGACAAAAGTTGCAGGGTTGGAAGGGGGCCACTCAGTGGAGGTAACAGATTGGTCATTCGTGGTCATTTTCAAGGTCATTTAAAGGTCAAGTCCAATTTTTTAAACAGAAACCCATACTTTTTATTGCAGATTCTGATTCTCCGTCGAAAAGTAAGTAACTTTTGTTGGAAACATTTTTTTTTTAATGCCCTCCTCATCTCGAAAACACAGGTTCAACCTTTGGTGGACCAATGATAATAACTCGCTTTATAACAGACACTGAAGTTTTTTTTTAGTATTTTACTGTTTACCGTCAGCATTAGCGTTACCCAGTGTGCACCACGTGGAGGTTGCTGATCGGATTTGCACACCTTGTGGCCCTGAAAAGGGCCGATTGCTCTGCTTTACACTAAGAAGCAGTACGTAATTTCAGAAGAAGATGTATATTATGTTTAGAAAATGCTGGAGGACATTTTGAACATCTCATGGATTAGTGTAAAGCGAAGCAACCGGCCTTTTTCAGGGCCACAAGGTGTGCAAATCCGATCAGCAACCTCCACGTGGTGCACACTGGGTAACGCTAATGCTGACGGTAAACAGTAAAATACTAAAAAAAAACTTCAGTGTCTGTTATAAAGCGAGTTATTATCATTGGTCCACCAAAGGTTGAACCTGTGTTTTCGAGATGAGGAGGGCATTAAAAAAAAAATGTTTCCAACAAAAGTTACTTACTTTTCGACGGAGAATCAGAATCTGCAATAAAAAGTATGGGTTTCTGTTTAAAAAATTGGACTTGACCTTTAAATGACCTTGAAAATGACCACGAATGACCAATCTGTTACCTCCACTGAGTGGCCCCCTTCCAACTCTGCAACTTTTGTCTGAAACATTTTTCTCTAAAATGCTTCGTTTCCGAGATATAAGTCTGTAACACCTTAACTGCCCCACCCTGTATATGTATTAGACTCGATATAAATAATACATACAGTGCATATATACATATATAGGATTGTAATATATTCGTTCCATTTTATTCTTAGTTTAATTTTTACACACACACACACACATATATATATCATTATTAAAAACGCCAAAAAACGAGACAATATATGTTACAACCCAATATAATGACACAAACACATTGTGTGTCTTGTGTATGAATTTCTTGTATACAGGAATATTATAAACATATTTAATGAAGGAGACAATTTCCTGACATCTAAAAATAATATTTATTTCTCTTTACCAAAAAAGAAAAATATTAGTGGTTTTTCTCATAATCATCAGATAAAAGAAAATTTTTATTAACATTAAAAGAATTAAGCTAGAAAGACTAAAATGAATACAGTATGATTTTATTCTTTAATTATTTTTATTTTAAGGATATTTTAAAGTTTAATAAAGATGATATATTTGATAATAAAATGTGAAAAATTACAAGGCACACATATAAAGATGATATATTTGATAACAAAATGTGAAAAACTTACAAGGCACACATATATATTTTAATCATAATTTATATCATGACTGCCTTCAAGGCTTCACCCAAAGACATTATATTAACAGTTCGTTTCTAGGTTGTATGTATGTCATTAAGTTTTTGGTATTTGAAAAATGTTATTTAGATTTTTATATCTGATAGGCACAAAATTGTTACATAATTTTAGTAGATTTGGATCGCTATTGGTTAATATATAATCATATGTAATAGAGGATTACACGCTATTTAGAAACGGGCAAATGTTATCATATAGGAATATCGTAAAATGGTACATATAAAAAATCTATCTTTTTATCATTTAATTATCATAGATAAGGAATGCGATAAAATATACAAACGTTTAATATTTCTCGTACATAAAATCGTAATAATGTATGTACGTATGCCATATTAGTAATGATATAACGTACATTGTTTACGATTTTCTATGTTTTACTTGTTCTCATATATCGTGGAAAATATATAAACATAATTATTTAAATTTTAAATATACAAACATAATTTTTTCCTCATAAAATTGCATTCGTATTCTAGACAAACCCTTGTGATAATCGAACCGTCATATTAGATTTAAAAAAATATGATTTCTACATCGATAAAATTCAAACGCTCTTCGTGCCTAGTGTTGAATACAGAGTTTATTCCTTATTGAAGAAGTTCGTATGCAACGCAGATTTTCAATTGATCAAGCAACTTTCGTATTTCAAAAGATTTATCGATGCAATAGTCGCATGGAGCGATCCTCTAAATGGAATTGCCGAGTACGACACTATGACGAAAAGAAGAAATACCGTGAAACACGTTATGAGAAATGACTTGGTTACCTGCTTTCTGGATTCTGTTATACTGTATCATAGATTGAGTAAGATTTGTCATGAGCTGGATTCTCTAGGAATCGAAGATAATATTCCGAAAAGCTCGAATGTATGGAATTTCATTAATCAGGAGGATTGCACGTATGCTTTCTATATCTCTCGTTATAATATAATATTAAATATGTCAAGTATCATTTCACTTCGGCGACTGTTTATCCAATTGATAAATTAATTTAATCGAAAAATTTTGATTGCCATCATTATCAATTGCCACATAAAATTGCACTAAACTTTATGTAATAGGAGTTTCAATAACGCAACGGATTGTAACACGAATCTGGAAGTGATGAGGTTCAATGATGCGAGAGAACCAGTCGTATGTAGAAAAACTACCGAGTCATTAGCAACAAACGAGATTCATCACGATGAAAGTGTCAAACACGTACGACCAACAATGTCAAAATACCGAACACAGGAAACTCAGCAAAATCAGCAAACTCTTTATTCGGACCAAACTTTTCTTCAAAAGGAGCAAGATAATATGAGTACATGTGACACAAGTGAACCGCAAAATGACGTCATCAATAAAGTATACAAATCTTTTAACGACAAATCTTGCAGTATCAAATTGAAGAAAGTACAGAGTGCTTCGACATTAAAGATAATCGTGCGTAAAATGTGTCTAGAGAATGTCCCCAACCCTCTGAAACCTATCGTTATTCGCTTGCGTTTACCGTGCAAACCGAGTGATTTGATTCAGTGTATCTTCGAGATCGATCCGTTTTTAGATGAATCCTGCTTGATGAGGCGAAAATTTCAAGTTAGCATGTATAACGTTTGCTCGTGTCTCAATGACAGTCTTGGAAAATTAGGCGTTAAAGTGACGAAGTCTAAATTACGTCTCGATTGCAATATACGTCCCGGATACATCAGCTTCAAATTAAAAGCCGATGGAGCAAGCAATGCCGATAGGCATTTCTTCGTCGCGCGAGTTCCGATCTGTCAAAATGTTTGCCAGTATACGATTCAACAAGATTCTGCCGTTTCCTCGCGTGACTCAAAGTTGAATATTAAAACAAGCGTGATACGTGATAAGTTTAATGATACACGTATGGATGAAGAAAGTGACGAGTTGAATAACACGTGTTGTCCATGCTTAGATCAAAGTTTTGTAGAAAACTTAGTACTGAATACATCACAAGACAAAAGAGAAAATGAAGAAGAAACCATATGCATTACTGACAAGGTTCCAAAGTGCTTTAATGATTTTACAATCTCTTCGTGTGATAAAGTTTGTGAGAATATTACGAAAGAAATATCTAACGTGGCGTTACACACTGATAAACTCGAGGAAGGTAATGAAGAACATTGTAAAATTTTAGATTCAATCGAGATCAAGTGTCATGACGGGATGGAAACGTGTAAGAAAAATTTCCATTTGAGCAATTTGATTGTAGAGAGTGAATTCATACAATCGGCAAACGACGCGAATTATACATATTTGTCATATGACATTTCCATAGAAGCAAACAAAGACATTATAAATATTAGCAGCAAAAATTTAAAGAATTCCTCACACACTACTAATGTTGACGAATATAAGCGGGTTTGTCCGTCAGATAAAGAATCTAAAGAAGGAAATAAATATAATGATATCGATACATGTAGCATTACATCATTCGTACAAAATTCCGATCGCGATAAACAATTAGTAGAACTAAACTACAATCGTTTCTTGCAAAATGATACTAAAATGATCAATGAACAATCGCGTACGAAAGACAATAGTTTATTAAATTCGATAAAAGCAGAGACTGAATGTGAATGTTCAAATTGTCCTCGTCAACATGATGATTTTATAAATATTACAGCTATCGATAATATTTCGAGAGAAAGTATTGTTTATGTTTTTGATGCATTTCGGGATGATCTTAATGCGATCGAAACCCGAAGTACGAGTTATCTTGATACAATGAAGACATCATCCAAGAATAATTTGCTAACAGTTTTTGACCAAATGCCTAGATTGATAATATCCTCGAAAGGCATCAACGTAGACATAAGTTATCAATCTGCAGTCTGGTTGGCATTTGATAATGATACAGATGTGTCTATTACTACGAAAAAATGTGACAATTGTAAAGAAGTGACAGATTCTTCTACTCGAAATTTAACTGTACCAAAGAGAGAAAATAAAAATTTTTATGATGATATAGATATAGAAAAGCGTAGTGGCAGAATGCAACGTTCCGTTAAATCATTCGACCGACCTTTTATATCAAAGAAAAAGTTTCGATCGAGCAAAGAATTTAAACGTTCTGATATTTCGACGAACGAATGCCTTCGTGCGAACAATTCTTCAACATATGTAACATCCGAGGCATCGTGCTCTTCTCGTTTGATCGCAATCACGAGTGACTTTACAACGAGCGAGAACCGAGACAAATTCCAAAAATCTTGCAAGCTGAGAAAGTCTTGTGGATACGGGTGCTTTGATAACAGTATAACTTCTATTAAGTACGAGACAACGGCCCAGTATCAAGATGATTATTTTGCTGATGTGCGACCGCGTACGACATTCATGATGACCAAGTTTCGCAATTCGGTCCACAAGTCTGTTAACAGGATAAAGCGTTTGATTCGGGCGAAGCTGTTTAATAAGAAAGCTGGAATGACACTTATATTGAAAAATAAATTTTGGAAAAATATGGGATTTTTCAAAGATACAAAACAGGAAACTAGGAAATATATTAGACAGGTACATTTCTCAACAGATATGTTTTTCTATAAGTATTAGATGTTATAGAAATATCAAATATTACAAAAGAATTAATTTTTTGATGTGTGTGAATCTTTATCTGGAATTAATTTAATTTTTGTAAGATCAAGAATTAATATTGAGCAACCTTTTTAAATTGCTTTTTATGACATTTTTGGTTTCAGAAATTAAAGATTTATGCACTTAAAAAGTGTTTTCTTCATTTATTAATTTTTTTACAGGGCTATGGTATGACTTCGTGTCCAACTTATGATTATTATAAGCAAAACTGTACTGTATTCTCGCCTGAATCGAATGTTCTATTAATTCATAAAAATCGGGGAAGTGCAAACAGCGAAGAAGGCATGAAACTGTACGATCACGGATTGTCTGACAGTAGCGAGGTTTTGTCGAGTTTTCGCTCTATCACTCAAATTTCTCCGCTATCTTATGATTTGTTGACTTTCACACCCGAGAATTTTAAAGAACGGAAATTGAATAGTGACAATCAACAGCGATTTCGCAAAGAGAGAAATACTAAAAATAAGCAAAAAATAGCGAATTACAATGAAAATTCACGTCATTGCGATTTCCGAAATTCTAGGACAAACGTAACAATCTCTTCATCAGCTGAGATATCTTTTGCTGAAGATTATCCAATACACCATGAGTATACGCGCAAACGGAAAAGAAAAACATGTGACGAGAAGTATGTTTGCGAACGGATGCGTAATCGGTGGAAAGCGCGGTACATGTGCACATGCCACAGAAGATTATATGAAAAAATATTACCTGAAACATCATCGTCATCGTCACATGTTTACGAGAGGAAGCCTGAAAATATGCACGAGCAATTTTACCGCGTATTCAGATTGAAAAATCTAAAAAAGTTTCCTTCTTCGAAAAACAATCGGCAAATGGGTTGCGAAAAGAAAAATACGTCTGATCATTCTGATAACGATTGTCTATGTAGAAAATGCGCCTTCATGTTTTTAACACGGAACTACAAAAATTATGTAAACGATGTCGATTTGGATTTCAAGTTAACATTGCTGCGTTATGTGGAGCTCTGTAAGAATGTTAAACGTGCATTAATGAGGATAACTAACTACTCTAACTAGATGATATTTACGAAGTTAGTATGCTATTGATACCTCACAGTGACTCACACACATGTACACACATGCACACGAAAACGCATACGTACAAAAGTTTGATTTATCATGGCGCAATAGTTTCATATTGATATATTTCGACATTATCGCTCAAAGTTATAAAATAACATTGTTAATATGTCTGTGTCTTAAAATAGACATCAATGTAAATGACTTTTATAATTGATGCCAAAACACAAATAATTTTCTTGTTTTATAATCCCTACGGATTTATCTTTACGTAAATCTTTACGTAAAGCACGTATTCTTTATATGTGCTTCCTCCCACGTATAAATGTCTAAGGGTTGGAACAATCTCTCGAAATTAATTCTGTATATTTGATTTCGCAAATATTATCAAAACCATGCGATATGAAAAAATATTGTAGACAAAAATTTAATATCTTCTTATGTTCTATAAATGTGTATTTAAATTTTTTTATACACATTTTATATTTTTCGAAATACCTTCACCGTTATTATCATTTTCGCGAATGTTAGAATTTTTATAAAAACTAAAATTAAAAAATGTTCCACAATAAATTGATATATGTATAATGATGTTGATTTCCAAAATTAACGCATTTTTAGAAAATTGACTGCGAATATTGTGCTATATGCATCTATGTGCCGCATTGAGATACGTGGGCTCATCCTGTGAAGTTATTCGAAATATTTTTATATTGTATAAGGTAAAAATTCACAGAAGTAATATTTCAACATGAAACTAAAGTTGAAATAAATAAGTCAATATTACAGAATAATAATTATACATTTCGAATAAATAAAAATAACAACGAATGATTTATATATATAAAAGATTTTTATGCATAAAAATCAAATTATACAAAACATTTATGTAGACTTCCAAGAATATTTATGCAATATATTCTTCGTAAACATGATGTGCGAAAATTTCATCACTCAACATTAACAATCCGCTGGGTCCGAAACAAAGGATTGAAACGTTTGAATATTCTACAATTGTAAAATAAAAATATACGCACCGACAATCGTTCTAAGTTCTACTTGTCCATATAATCTAAGTTATATAATTTAAAATTTTTTTAACTAACATCATTTTTTATTTATATAGACGTAAATTTGTAATAATTACAAAAGAGGGAAACATTTGAATCAATATCGTGTTTATCTGAGTAGCTATAATACAGCTGTTGTTATATAGTTTTAACGTGTATTTTTTTAATGAGGATTGTGAGATATTTTTATTCAAGGTCTTAAATAAAACATTATTTTGTAAGTACTGTATTTCGGAATATTTTAAACAGAACGTATACTGTTATTAGACTGTTACGTTATGGAAGCTATGAATAAAAGTCAGGTGGCACTTCACAGTGTGAAAAAAATAAGAAAGTATCGTTGCACTCCTTACTGGAATCGCCAGCGTCATAAGTCGACGACGAATCAATTCTTCTTTATGGATTAAGCTGTATCCCCGCAAGCATTCGCTGGCACGTCAGAACGATAGTGAAATCCGAGTTATTTAGGACATACTGACGCCGAGAAGATAAAGTATTGTACCAACCATTGAGAACAGCATCCGTCTCTCCTGGCAGATCGATATTTCCTGGCAACCACCGGAAAGGGTGCCTATCCCCGATCGTGCTCTGTTTGTAACAATGCAAGTCGACTACCGCGTTTGGGGGAGGATTCCCCATTATTGACATAATTATTTTAAAATTTTTAGCATTTATATTTTTAGCACTTATACCATTTAGCCGAATAAGATAACTAAAATGCACAATGTTACGAAATCAGGGAGTTTATTATTAATGCTAAATATTCTGTCATATATAAGACTAGAAAAAATTTCAAAATTTATATCAACCGTCATATTTTAAAGATATAATATTATTAAATTTAATGAAGATAAAATTTATATTACAAATATTATCGATTTGCTTAATTTGTGAGTTTTATTTATATAAAAATTGAATGGAAACAAACAAAATAAATAATAAATCTAATTTTAATAAATCAAGAAATCTAATTTTAAAGTTAAAACTTTTATAATTAATACTAAATGTATGGTATAAAAGAAATAAAAACTTCTAACTTTAAAGTTTATATCAAATTATTCTAACATGAAATCGAATATGAAATATATCTCCTAATTTTTTTTGTTTTTATAAACAAATTGTATTCAGAAACATAATTTTCGATTTAGACTAACTACTTGAAAAATATAATTCAAAGATAAGAAAAAACACACTGAGTAAAGAATCTATTAAAATCAAAATTAAAATTTGTTAAAGCTTGAAATGTGAAATGTACTAAAAGTAATTAATTTTAAGTATTATTTCAAGTGTTGTAATTTCTTTATTTTACAACTGTAAGCTTGAATTACTTCTTGGTTTTTTAGACGTACGAGCGAAAAAAGAGGGGACTCAAAGTACTAATATTCTGGCCTACCGTGCGTTATCTGGTCAATGCATTAACCTGAACATCTAAATGTAATCCTTTCATCTTTTTTTATCTATGCGTGCCGTTTTATCGTAGTAAAATTTTTGGTCCGGGAATGCACGGGAAGCTCCGCCTGGGGTCTATCTAAAGGGGGTTGTAACCGTTTGCGATTGGCCAATGATATCGATGCGTCGCGTCCGACGATCCAATCGCGTCACGGCACCGAGATGCGCTGACGCTGTGATCAGAAGTCAACTTTGTTACCGTCGACGCCGATGCCGACGCCGACGCCGACGCCGACGCCGACGCCAACGCCAACGCCGCCGCTGCCACCGCCGCCGCCGCCACCGCCGCCGCCGCCACCGCCACCGCCGCCGCCGCCGCCGCCGTGGACGACGACGACGACGACGACGTCAGGCGACGTCGACGACGTTCTCCGTCGCGTACCCCGCGCTACCATCACCCACTCCGCTCGTAATTGTATCTGGACTTAATTATTGGTGAGTCCTGCGAGGTCTCTTAATCGTCGACGTGTTTTTCGGTTTTTGTCAGTTTACATCTTCTTTTCGAGTTAAGTTAAAAAATTGTGTGGACTACGATTCCATTTTGCGCCTGAGCAAAATTGCGAAGGACTCATGTGTCTTTTCAGAATGGACTGAGACATCAAGAACAGTTAAATAGTGTGATCGCATCGTTTATTTCTCTGTGATGAAGCGATTGATGAGACGATTCTGAATTGGTTGAATTGATCGCATTTGGATACAAGTGATGTGATGGATATAAATTATTTATATAAAATTGAGTACATAAGTTGCAGAGTGGTAATTTTATTTATTTTCTTAATAATTTCGAATAAGTTTAGAAATTAATCGTCAATGTGAAAAGACTTACATTCACATTAGCTTAGTTTTTTATTTAGTTTTTATTCTCATAGGTTTTCAATTTGGATTAGAATCGAAAAGTTTCCAATCTTAAGATCAGACAAAATCAAGAAAAATGACGATAATATTTTTTATTTTCTAATAATTCATTTTCTGCTATATATTCGCGAATTTTCACGTGGTATATGTTAAGTCCAATCAAACTTTTTCCATTTTGGGGACTTGACACAAGTAATAAATTGTGAAATGGTGACATTATTGGCAACTTTAAGAGTGGTTAAGTGTGTGTGTGTGTGTGTGTGTGTGTGTGTGTGTGTGTGTGTGTGTGTGTGTGTGTGTGTTACGCGTACGTAAGAAAAATCTAACACGTTCTCTTTTGCAGTGTGAAAAGCACGATATTAGAGAATAAAGAATTCAGTGAAATATTGTAACAGTGCAAATTGTGATTTTTAGATATGTGATGTTTATCGCGTAATTATCGATTCTACATATGATATTTAATGCTTTTGACATTCTCTATATTACCGTTTATTTTGTGACTTGGATTACACAAGTGCCCGAGGCTGTGAGATATCTCAAAGTTCGTTTGCGCCATTCTTACGTCAATTAGCAGTAAATCGAATTTCCGGCAAGCCTCTTAATTAAGATCCTCTTTGAATATTGTGGTAGATTCTATCATCATTAGTATGTTTTGTCATCTGTTTATTAACGGTGTTGCTCTCCTTACCCAAATGCTGTTTCTAAACATTTATCTTTTTGTATATAAAGAATAAACAAATGAAGAGCATCACTTAAAAACATACATTCTGTCATTTTCCATATATCTTAGATTTAAATTCTTTTTCTTCTTTTTCTTTCTTTTTCTTAAGAACAACGTTTGCTCACATTTTATAATGTTTGCAAATGTATTTCATAGTTGTATGTTTTTAAAATTTATTATTATTAGGAGGAATATGAAGGAAAATGTGTAACGTTCCGAAGTATAGATTATGACCGCCGTTTGTCGGGCATCATTCAGTGTCCATTAAGTTGAGTCAGCATGTCCCATACTCATCATTCCACCCCAATTCGTTAACACGCACTGTGCACTTTGTGCCTTTTGTCTGTCACGTGCCGTTTTAATATCCGAAAGCCATTGTCTTCCGATGCGTCTCTTTACGATCGGTGCAGTACCCTCGTAACGATTTTTACAGACTGCACGTTCCGTTGTACAGTGATGACGATTATAATATTTCGATACAAAACCAGTAGAATTATAAATTGGAAGTGCAAAACATTATAGGTGTCAGATATGTTTGGAAAAAATCAAATTTCTAATAAATCAAAGAGAAGAATTCTTTAAATAAAGAAAGCATTTAAAAATTTTAAACGTAACAAGTAAAAGAATATATATTAGTTAAATAGAATAAACTTTGCAGACTACAAGGAAAATATAATATGGAAAAAATAAAATGTTGTTCCTAAAGTTACATATATTCTAATATATATAGCATTCTTTTATTATTAAATCATCAAATTATCTTAATTTTACGTGAAAGAAACAAAGTTGTTAAAATCTATGCTCATTACATCTTTCTGCAATATATTTTAATTAAAGATAAATTTGATTACACACAATTTTACGATTCAACCAAGATATGCCTGCGACAAACTTTAAATGAAAAATATGTTGTTAGTGTATGGCCAGAAGAACGTTTCTTCTCACAGTTTTCTACCCTCCGGAGATGCTCCCTCGAGAGTTCGGAGATTAGGGGTAGAGAGACTGCCACTCCAAATAAACACTCCTACCCAGGGATTCCCCCTATACTGTTCTATAGAGATAGACTATATATAGATATAACGGAGAGTTCTCTTTTTCTTTTCCTCTCTTTCTGTTTCTCTTTTTCTCGGAAGAAACCGTAGGTAGTCAATATGATATTAAAGATACTAAAAATATTGAAAATTTATCATTAACATTATCCATTTTTTTTATTATGAGTAACACAATTTATGAACGTTGTATCTTATGATGCAGGGGCTGCCGATTAACACTGCAATCCTACGAAATCCCAGAGCAACCCCAATAATTGGAAAATGTCCGGATTCGCAGCGGCGGGTCTCGTAGCTTTTGACTCTTTTAAGACGAAGGCATCACTGAAGTTATCCGGGTAATATAACGTATATTTGTATAATATATTTAATATTAAGATTTAAATACACATAATTTTAAAGGTTTTATTTTATTTATACATATTTAAAGGTATTGATATAACTATACACAAGATGATTCGTATAAAGTGATCAACGTAATTATAGCAAGATATGTGGAAAAATAGTTTATAAAGAGTTTTAGGACAAAGAGAGACACCATATGTGCAAATATTTACTTTATAAATAAAGGCATTAAGGGCTTCTCATCTCAAGGTCCTTTTTATTTTTTTTAATGTTATGCTACCCATACAGCACCGATTAATACAGAAAGCTTTCAGGAAGGTTTTAAAATCATTTCAAGATTTCACATTTCATATGCAACATTTCTGAAAGAAGATTCCGCAATATGTCATATGAAATGTTGCAACAGAAATGTTTCTAAAACCTACCACATGCAATAAATTTGAAAAAATGTGAATATTGTAAAAAGTAAAATTATACTTTTTACAATATTCACATTTTTTCAAATTTATTGCATGTGGTATATATATATATATACCTAGACCAAGTATTCGATCTTTAGTGAAGCTAACCAGTTGACAAAAAAATGCATTATTTTCACGTATCCTTTTTTTCTTTCAAATATAAGTGTTGGTTGAACAGAGAATTATACATCTATATGATTCTTTCCTTTTAATCAACTATTTGGAGGAAGAAAAAGGAAAATATATAATATAAGAATGGCTCTTTGTCAATGTGCCAACAATTCACGCTTTTTAAAGGGAAACTTGGTGAATACTTGGTTTAGCTATGTATGTGTATATCTATATACATCTTATATATATTATGTATTTTTTTCATTAAGCATATTTCAGAAATCATATTTATTATATTAATTAGATTGCAAATATTAAATAAAAACGTACAATAAAAATAATAAATACATTTTATATATAATTTTTATTATAACTTTTTAGTATTTGCAATCTTCTGATACTCGTATAATAAATTTAAATATAATTTATGAAGTATTTTCAATTTATTTTAATAAGAGCTTTGTAATTTGTGTGCAACATCATAGGAAAGTTTCAAAATTATTTCAATTAACCTTTAGTAATATATCAAAAAGATTTCAGCTATTTTAATAATCTTTCGGCAATATTTCAGAAAGGTTGCAGATTGATCTATACCTTTCAGCAACCTTTCTATAAGGTTTTGAATGCAAGTGTCGCGGACATTTTGCTATTCCGGAGTTGTCTCATAACTGTTGCAGAAACATTTTGCAATGTTTATGAGATGCTTCTGTCAGATGAAATACTTCTGAAATATTTCTGAAATGTTTTCGTGCTGTATGGGTATATATCTGTTTTATTTTCTAGGCTAATAATATAATAGCTTTTTAGAAAACAAATTTAATATTTCATAAGAACATACGTATTCTTAAAGGCATTCAGAATTCTTAATACTTAGTACTTGGAACATTTCCTGTGCATCAAGTTCAAGCAATCACACATCGTTGAGATCCCACAGTACATAATATTCTTGATGTATCACGATAATGTATACTATGTCTATGTTTACGGCTTCAATGTTCATTCATTTTAAACTGCTATCATAATATTACGGTAATATAATTGGTATGACAGTAGACAGTAGAGTAATAAACACGATGATTAATTACAATAGTTCGCAAATTGCTGACATTTTGATAACTTTCGATGAATGTGAAAAATGCAGCTAAAACCAGAAAAGAATACTAAATGGACGATATCCAAACAGGCATAGACGTACTGCCCGTTCAATATTACGAATTGTATTGTACGAGCAAGACAATTTGGCACAGTACAAAGAAACCGTTAAAGACTACATTATGAGAGAGACAATGAAGCCAAGTGTAGTTACCGTTTTGCAGATTAATTTCGATCCACATATAAGCATCCGTAGAATTTCGAAACAAATACAATTGTCATTTTCTGGAATACAAAGAATTTTACATTTCAAACATTATCATATACTATATAAATCTTGATCAAGAACTTCATGAAACAGACTCTCAAAACAGGATAAGTGTTTTTATACCTGAACTTGCTACGTAAGTTTGTAGAAGAAAACTTACTGTTTATTCATACTGTTTGTTCGTTCGATAAAGCGACTTTTAAGAATAATGGTTGCGTAAATCTGCATAGAGAGTATGCCTTACTGGTTACAAGAGAATCCACATGGAGCAAATTAATCATCGTGTTTGAAATTTAAACGTTTGGTACGGTATTTTAAATGGCCGCGTAATTGCACTTTATTTTTTCAAAGGAATCCTAAATAGCGCAATTTATTTCACAATTTTTTGAAGAACTATCGACCAATATTGTGTGTGTGTGTGTGTGTGTGTGTGTGTGTGTGTGTGTGTGTGTGTGTGTGTTTGAGGATATGGATTTATATATTCGAGGATAAATTTTAACAAAACGGCATATCAGCTATTCTATCCAAGGCATCAACAATTTTGTTGAATCAAAGATATCCATGTTGCAGCCTTATTGCAAAATCAGCTTTTTTGCAATAAGGCAATAACCCTTTCGCACGGCGCCTTTTTGCGAAAATATTGATCGTTTCTCAATTAGACTGACACACTTTAGTATTAGAAAAATAAGCTTTTTATTGTTTATTATTTGGAACAAAACAGTCGTATTCATTATAATAATAATTATTATTAAAATATATTATTATTATTAGAATTAGAATTAAAAATAGGTATCTTTTTATTAAAAATAACCAAATAAATCAACCAAACCAGTGCAAAAAGTCTAAAGTGTATCAGTTTAATTGAGAAACGATTAACACTTTCGCAAAAGTCGCTTTCCCGTTTTGCAAAAGGGCTTATTGCAAAAAGGTTTTGATTTTGCAATAAGGTTGCGATATTCATATTGTGATGAATTGGCCATGATGAGCTTGTAGCACAGTCACCTCGCTCCTTACATCCTTACATCTGATCTTACATTCTTAAATTAAATTACTTTTTATGGAAATACGTCCATAAAAAGAATAAGAGCATTGCATGCAGTGAAGTTCCAATTTCATGGATAACATGATTGCTTGAATTGCAACACTTGAAGAAATTTCATTAGAGGCAGAAAGAGAAGCAGTGGACTTTTAACACAGAATTTATCTTTGTCGTTAAACTCAAAGTCTAAATTTCGAACATTTATTGTAAAGAACAGAAATATTGGGTCAGTCAAAACGTTTGATTCAATTTTCAATAGTTGATGCCACGTACATATTGTAATACAGACAACGATATTGATGGTGTTCATATGTTATTATTATATTATATACATTTATATATATGTATACTTCTGTAAAGGTGATACCACAGTATAAGTATATACTTATACTGTGGTGATACTCTCTCTTTCTCTCATTGTTATTTGCGCGTGGCATTAATGCATTTACATTGTATTTATTTATTAATTGGAAATGAACGTTGATTAAGCTCATTTGCATCATATTATCTATTATTTAAGTTTAGAGAGGATAAATGTTTCTGCTGCCACCGAAAGTATTTGTAAAGTCTATGCAAAGACTACAGTTACTATTACAACAGTTAGAAGATGGTTTGCGAGTTTTAGACGCGATAATTTTAACCTAGAAGCCAAACCACACTCTGGATACTCAATAAAAAGTGGATAACTATTTAATCATTAATTTAATCACTAATAAAAATAAAATAAAATAAAAATAAAGTAAAACGTAAGTATAAAGTAAAATTTGATGGAAGAATTAAACCGAACTGTTTGACTGACCTGATACAAGACGTACCTTTAAATTTTAGATTTTGTTATGCGTCTGTGACTTTGACTAATCTTGATTATCTTCATATAATATACTATTGAATTTATCTTAAAAAAAACTATCGCGCGTCTTATGAAATAAAAAAGATAGTATTATATTAAAAAAAGAAAGTTTACCTTGAAATATCCTTAAAGCTTTCTATAAAACAAGCACATATAGGGTAAAGCGGGGTAATTTGAATAATTTCGAACTTTTTAAACAATTTGTTTAGAAATAATAATTTTATCCTTACATTGAACATGTAGCAGGAAACTCATATGTTTAAGGAATATTTATCCAATATATGAAAATTTATTCTTTAAATCTTGAGACGTTATGCCATTATCC
The DNA here is from genome assembly GCF_003672135.1 of Ooceraea biroi. Taxonomy (NCBI): domain Eukaryota; kingdom Metazoa; phylum Arthropoda; class Insecta; order Hymenoptera; family Formicidae; genus Ooceraea; species Ooceraea biroi. Next base: position 11,428,013 of record NC_039506.1, read on the forward strand.
GATTTACCCCTACAATTTTAATGAAGAACGATTTTGAGGGGCAATTTGGATATCTTAAGAGATAATTTGAATAACACTGAAAATGAACATTAATATTACATTAAAACGAAATTTTTTATTTAATATTGTTCTTTAAACATTGAATTATATTTTCCAGATCCAATTGAACATAAATTAGAAAAACACTAAATATGTTAGTCTCATATAACATTTCAAGTACAACGAACATAAATAAATTTTTTACCATTAATTGTTTAACATTACAATAAAAAAACCTTATATTAACTATTATGCTTTAAATATTAAATTACATTTTTCAGACAACATTAGAACAAAAATACACTACTCAACAAAAAATACGGAACATTTTCTAAACCCTAAAAATTAAGCTATTTTCAAACCACTGAAACTCGGCAAAAAATTATCGTAGGAAAAAAATTAAAAAAGCGTTTTAAAGTTTGAAGTTTCAACTTTAACGCGCTTTCGGTAGATTTTCAAAATTTATTTATCTTTCTTGGTCTATGCTTTAAAAAGAAGCACATTGCTTTGTTCCTTAAAATTACGTATTTTTGACAACTTAAAACTCAATAAAATAAATTTCTTTCGAAAAATTCAACTCACGTTCCATAAACTACATTTTGCCTACAAAACACTTTTTTAAAAATTTTCCTACGATTTTTTTGACCGATTTACACGATTTTGAAGTTAACCCTTTTTTTCTTGAAAAGTGACGTTTACCGCCGACATTAGCGTTACCCAATGTGCACCCCGTGGAGGTTGCCGGTCGGATTTTGCACATTGTGTGTGTGTGTGTGCGTGTGTGTGTGTGTCACAGCAGAGATAAGGACCCCACAGTTCGTCACTCCCACAGTATTTAAAGACTCCAAACCCTCTCTGTTGTGTGTGTGCGCGCGTGCAGGCGTGACTTTAATATCGTGTGTTACCTCTTCTTTGATTAATTACCGCTTGTAAGCGCTCTCGAATGTTTATGCACCTTTCGCTCGTGCTTTGTGGAATTTAGTGCCAAATTTTTGCGCTTCTTCCAATTGCTTTAAATTATTCGGCTGTTCCTCGGGATGTCTTAATCGGCGTTCCATTTCGTCCCAAATGTATTCAAGAGGATTTAAATCTGGACGCTCGTCCTCACAAACGTAACTCGGCGTTTTTTCGAACGACACGATATTCCATTACTACCACATCCCGCTAATAGTTCAGATCTAAATCCCATTGAACACATTTGGGACGAAATGGAACGGCAATTAAGATGTCACGAGGAACAGCCGCATAATTTAAATCAATTGGAAGAAGCGCTCAGACAAATTTGGCATGAAATTCCACAAAGCACGATCGAAAGGTGCATAAACATTCGAGAGCGCTTACAAGCGGTAATTAATCAAAAAAGAGGTAACACACGATATTAAAGTCACGCCTGCACGCGCGCACACACACAACAGAGAGGGTTTGGAGTCTTTAAATACTGTGGGAGTGACGAACTGTGGGGTCCTTATCTCTGCTGTGACACACACACACACACACACACACACACACAATGTGCAAAATCCGACCGGCAACCTCCACGGGGTGCACATTGGGTAACGCTAATGTCGGCGGTAAACGTCACTTTTCAAGAAAAAAAGGGTTAACTTCAAAATCGTGTAAATCGGTCAAAAAAATCGTAGGAAAATTTTTAAAAAAGCGTTTTGTAGGCAAAATGTTGTAGTTTATAAAACGTGAGTTGCATTTTTCGAAAGAAATTTTTTATCAAACTGCAGAGTGTCAAAAATATGTAATTTTAAGGAACAAATCAACATTTTTAGTTTTAGCGTCAAACAAGATAGAAAAATTTTTTATAATCACCAATAGCGCGTTAAAACTGACACTTCAAGCTTTAAAACGATTTTTTATTTTTTTTTCTACGATGATTTTTCACCGACTTACGACATTATTTCTAAAAAGTATAGGGTTAATTTCGAAATCGTGTAACTCGGTCAAAAAAATTCGTAGGAAAATTTTTTAAAAAGTGTTTTATAGGCGAAATGTAGTTTATGGAACGTGAGTTGAATTTTTCGAAAGAAATTTATTTTATTGAGTTTTAAGTTGTCAAAAATACGTAATTTTAAGGAACAAAGCAATGTGCTCCTTTTTAAGCATAGACCAAGAAAGATAAATAAATTTTGAAAATCTACCGAAAGCGCGTTAAAGTTGAAACTTCAAACTTTAAAACGCTTTTTTAATTTTTTTCCTACGATAATTTTTCGTCGAGTTTCGGTGGTTTGAAAATAGCTTAATGTTTAGGGTTTAGAAAGTGTTCCCTATTTTTTGTTGAGTAGTGTAGAACAATTAACAAGAGAAAAAAATAATCATGTTAGTGTCATATCAAACACTCATGTACAACGACCACAAATGAACACAAATGAAAAGATTTTTCTAGAATGCTACTAAACACAGCAGGGCGCCCAATAGAAGTGTTAGGAACTTCATTTTCACCACATATTTGTCTTTGTTTAGATTGGACTTTTCTGTACAAACTCGTGTATGGAACGTGAAATAATTGTGCAGCTCTTAAAACGAATACCACACCATCAGTAACAGCTTTAACGGCTTGTTCCATGCTCTCTTTACTCCAATTCAGTCGAGTATTATTTTTTTATAATGTCTCACCATCTGAAATAATGAAATATGTCTAAAAATAGCTATAATATAAATAGTAGGGAACTGAATGCGTTATCCATATTGCCCCATAAAAAATGATCCAAATTTCCCCGTACGTCGATATAAAAATATCGTAATACAGTACTACAACAACTCGATCAACAAACTGCGCCATTAGTTAACGTAATGATCGCTAATATGTGGGAAAAATTTTTAGGTTATATTGTTTTCATAGCTTTTACGTAGATTTCATAAAAGCTTAAGACAGTAGAATATATTCTTATAAACTACAATAAAAACAGAATTTCTCTGCCTACCTTGCTTAATGTAAAATGTTTTACAGCCTTCAGATTCACAGATATACTTTGAAACTTATATGCAGAGTTGGAAAGTAACGCGTTACTTTTAACGCCGTTACCGTTTTCGTTACTTTATTTCGGTAACGCTTTGGTAACGCCGTTACTTTTCTCTATATGTAACGAAAGAGTAACGATGTTAGTTTTTCTTTGGTAACGATATTAACGAAAGTGACAGTTACTTTATCGTTACTTTTTAATACATTTCTATGAACCGGTCCGACCAACTTCAAAATGCACAAGGGAGAATTCATATCGCATTCTATATAAGGATTCTAAAGCCTTGTGGCCACAATGCTAGAAATCGGTCCGAGATCTCATTCGAGAAATATGTAGCAAATTAACTTGCATTTCTGTAAAAGTGCAAGTTGATTGATCACACATTTCTCGGATTGAGATCTCGGACCGATTTCTAGCATCGTGGCCACAAGGCTTACGGATTCACTAGCAGCACGTCCTATACAAGACGAAATCTTTTCGACGAAACTTTCTGACTGGATTAGATTCTGTATTGTCATTCTTTATTATAATTCTGTCTTAATACTCCTGAGTACTCACTGTAACCATGTTGGATCGTGACGTCAGAAGCGAGAAATGACACGCTGAGAATTCGTGTGTGCCATTTTCTAATAAAAAGATATTTAGATTACAAACCCTTCTAAATCTCTTTAACATACTTCTAAAAATGTCCGAAAACGAATTTTTTCTGTTAATAGTCAATCAATAGCCATAAAATGACTGTGATATGAGATTTGGTCATGCGGAACGACTGCGCATGTGCAAGACTATTTTCATACTACAGATATTTTATGACTGTTGATTGACTGTTAACAGAAAAAGTTAGTTTTCGGACATTTTTAGAAGTATGCTGAAGGGATTCGGAGGCTTTTGTAATCGAAATATCTTTTTATTAGAAAATGGCACGCAAGAATTCTCAGCATGTCATTTTTCGCTTTTGAGATTACGATCCAACATAGCTGTGGTGAATACTCAGGAGCTTTCCTTAATATTAAGGAAAAAGTAACAAAAAGTAATGATTTTTTATCGTTACTTTTAACTTAACCGTAACGCGTTACTTTTTAAAATCGGTAACGAGTAACGGTAACGAGTTACTTTTTCCGGAAAGTAACGGTAACGGTAACGCGTTACTTTTAAAAAGTAACTTTCCCAACCCTGCTTATATGAATATCTAGACCACAGTATCTTCTTTGTTGCTAACCTCAAACATCAAACATGGCGTCTTATGTCCCAGGCAGCACACATTGGTTTCAAAACCGTTTCATAAACGTTTTGCCGTAACGTTTCATAACCATTTTATTGAAACGTTTATTTAGGAGAAAAATGTCCACCAAAAAAACGTTAGGAGAAACTTTTCTTTTTCGGGAAAATAAACGTTTCAGAAACCGTCAGAAAAATATCAATTCTATATATCAATGCCTCAAAGATAGATCAGTGTTAAGTCACATTTTTGTAAAAAAACTAGACTTTTATATTTTATGAATTAACTTAACATTTCCTTAACAACCTCATTCATAAAATATAAAAATTTTGTTTTTGCAACAAATGTGACTTAACACTGTCTACCTCTGAGATACTAATATATTATGCTTTCTAAATATACTCTTTGTGCAATTAATAATAATGACAAATATTGCTTGAAAATTTATCAATGATGCTTCATATAAAATTTCTTTGGCAAATTAAGAAACAACATTTGTCACTTTGTTTTTTAGTGTACAAAAATCATTTGGAAAGCTGAACGTATATCTTTTTATGCTTTATCATATAAATAAAACTTTGATATATAAAAGTATTTTAAACGATTTCTGAAATTGGTATTGGTAATATAGAAAATTACACCTTATATACTATATCAAAAAAGAGGCTTTCTTTGAGATTTCCCTTTACAATCATTCTACACACACACGCACGCGCGCACAAACACACACACACACAATGACGATAAAATAAGAGCGACCAAAGAGATTCCCCTCCGAACGCGCACATGTAGAGATTAAACATTCAACTACACTTTTTATTAAAAGTTATATTTTTATATTTACATATATACATATATGTAAAATTTCAGGACCACCCTGTATATATATGTGAACTTCATATTCTGTTTTTGATAACATTTGCAGAACATAATTATAAATAATATATTTTAGAAATCAACACAATTTAGAATTGTACATTTGTACAAAGCTTCAGGTTTTTTTTGTATATGTTTTATAAGGAAAATGTCGGTACAACTTAAAGTACGATGTTTTTAGTATTATAAATGAGAATAAATGTGATACTTAATGTTTAAAGAGTAAATAACAACGTTAAAATAAAATTAATTAACGCATATAAAAGTTGTAAAAGAATTACACACACAAGCTACAAAATAAACTAAATGTTAATGTAATATTAAACTAATACATAATATAAAACTGAAACATTATAAAATAAAATGCTAAACTGTTACTGATATTTTTATGGTATTAAAGTATATAATTTTTGTTATATCTTTTTACCACCGTCAAAGTATCAGAAACATCGCCAACTAAAAATGTGTAAAAGTATATAATATTGCACATTGCGTATACATATATGTACTAAGTTTTAAATTTAAGTTTTAAATGTAAGTTTTTAAACTAAAAGTTTTTATCGATTTTGGTTTTAATTTTTAATTACATAATTGTATTACGCATAACATTATAACAAAACAACTAACAGTGCTTTTATATTATCGGTCATCTTTGCGATACATTATTAGGTGGTAAAGAGATATATACTTATTTTAATGCTTCAATGAGAACACGTTTCAGTGGCGAGTGCGAGTACATTGCAGAATACTATGATAATACATATTCCTAATTGTCCTGCAAATTACTAAATAATAAATCTCAAATTCTTGAAATGGAATGGATAGAAATATGTAAATACAAAATAAACATTAATATCGAAACTGAAACGATGAGAAATTATACTTTTCTTGAATTTGTCTTCAATGCCCTGGAATCGGCTAAGGTTACACGAAGAGGTGCTAATTTGAGCTAATCTTTTATGGACTTTTCTACATCATATATTGCAGCATTTGGTTCAATAGCCTTGACAATAGCTAAAAAAAAGAGATAAATTTACATATGATCAAATGCCATATATTAAATGTGATAAATGTTGATCAATACTAAAAATTAAGACGATACAACAATAAACATGTGAAATTATGATTCAACAATAATGAAGTTTTTGGAAGAAAATTTAATCAGAAAATAATTTTTCAGCGCAAAACTTATATGTAAACATCAATAAGAAATTAACATATGTAATATCATATGTATTGTCTATCATGATTAGTATTTATATAAAATTTGTTATAAAAGAAGAAAAAACAAGACAAACCTATGACTAAGTCCTTTATTTTAAGAATCTTGAAAGATTTCTTCGGTGTTCTTCCTGCCGTTAAAATTTCTAGCATAATTATTTGTAATTATTCTTTCCAGAGTCCTTCTACTGATCTGAGAAACAGTTGTGCCACCTGATATGCTTAAAGTATTAACCTATCAAACAAAGATGATAATTAATGTGTTAGTTTTATATGAAAAACATAAAGCAATAAAAAAAGATAATCACAATACAAAAGAAAGAATTTCAAATTGTAGTGTTAGAATTTCAGTGTTCGAAACATAAAGTTTAACTTTAACACTATTTGACACTGATGAATAGATCAAATAAAGAGGACAACAGAAATAACAATTACCATGTACTCCAAATTTGTATTAGTATCCAAAAACCTTTCGAATTCTTCCAAATTTTCATCACTGTCAATTGGAAGTTTGGGAACACCTTCCATATGAGATACTTTCAATAGTCGGAAGTGTACTATAAGTTGCTTCACCATTGGAAGAAGTATATTCATTGAGTTTTCTAATGCTCCTAATTTTGTAATAATAACACGAAACAAATCTGAAAAGAACATGTACCTTTTAGACAAATAAAAGTATTGAAAAAATAACAAAATTTAACTTAGTTTGTTCGCAATTGATGCTAATCGGTGCTATTATGATTTTGTAAATATAAAAAAATCCTGTCAAAACCGTACCTGATGAGTGCCTAAGTGAAGTATTTAATGTAATGTCATGTAAGCGCTGTGAAGACTCAGTTCCTCTTGATGAGGAACTTTACGAACTTAGTACAATATTACAAGGTGAACGTCTTGGAGATGAACGTCTTGGAAATAAACATGATGGAGAAGAAATTGTTTTTGACGAAGGTGTACACGTCTTATATTTTGATATAGTGCATATTTATTATCTATTAAGAATTTTATTTATTGAAACAATTTATCTGCTTTATTTAATTTGTCTTGCTTTCTTTACAATATCATATGATATTGTTATGTTCGAAGTCTGCCCGAACACGTAACAATATTTATAGGTTAAGAATATTCATGTCGAGATAACTTGTTTCAATAAATAAATTTCTTAATTAGGTAATAAATTTTCAATCATGTAATTAGAATATATTAATAAATCAGTACACAATGCTTACCTTAATAAACTGGCTTTTCCCACCTTCTGTAGAGAGAGAGAGAGAGAGAGAGAGAGAGAGAGAGAGAGATGATGATGAAATCGAGCCCGAGCCTAACTCTTTTTCTTTTTGCGGAACAGAACAGCTTTCCGTTCAAGGCAATAATGGGAAATAAGGTTAATAATTCAATTAACCAAAGCGCCGATACTCGCAAGATAGCCTAGGCACACACAAAAGAAAACCCGACTGCATAATACACGAACGTGTACAAACATGTGCGTTCCACTGCGCTCGACAATCAACAGGCCGATGCTTCGACGTTCGAATGTTTAGCGTAGAAGAAAACAATATATAGCCTTTTCTATCTGTCTACCGATCATGCGAACGCGCGCTCGATGCCGGCGCGCGCAATAATTATGTTATTTTTCCGCGCAATGTAAATGTATAAATAAAAACAAATTTAGAAATAAAATAGGTACAACTTTTTTTGTTTCACTTACAAAAGAATCATCACATCACATAAATGGACATGACATATAATAATCACATAAAAGGACGTATGATACATAAATCATTTTCAATGAAAAAATTTTTTTAATAGCTTTTACGTAATTATAACAAACAAAATCTCCATATATCCAACACTTTTTGAAATTTGCCAAGATAAAATTCATATAATTATTGAAATTAATCTCTGCATTTCAAAAGTGTAAAATTATGTCTTAAGCACGCACGCGCACACACACACACACACACACACACACTTGTGTTGATTTTTGTCTCTTGTTCCATAATCGAGTACATTGAAACGATGTAAACTAATTAATACTCACAAATTAAACAGAAATAATTAATACTCACAAATTAAGAAGAACTTAAGAAATTATTATTCTTTCTATATTAATTATATAATTTCGAATCAATTTAATAAAATTAATTTTTCGTTTCTGTGGAAACGTGAAAAATACGTTTTTGAAATTTAGGTCTAGAAACGGTTTCTATTTAAACCGTTTCTCAAATGGTACTTTATGTTTCTTAGACATTAGATACGTCTAAGAAACATATGTATATTAGGCTAACATGTGCTGCCTGGGGTTTCTCTGAAATTCTCGTAAATGCTTACTATTATTCAAATTTCCCCGCTATTCAAATTACCCCGCTGTACCCTACGATGTTTTTTTGTGTACTAAACAACATACTATTTAAACCATATTTTCACATGTCTCTAGATTGTTACTTTGTGTATGTGTGTGTGTGTGTATCTGTGTATGAAAGAGAGAGAGAGGGAGAGATTAATATCAGATTTGGTGGACTGATATAACTCTTTACACTTTGATATCCCGGAAAATATACGATCGAAAAGTCTTGAATTGTATGCGTCTAATAAGTCTCCAAATCTAAGGCCTGCAACCTCTTTGGTTGCGTGAATGGGACAAGGATGAATTTTACAATCTGAAATGAAAGGAATTCTTATACAAAATTATGTTTCTGGATTCTATGGAAGAAAAATTAATTTTTTTCAAAACGTTTTTTTCATATTCAGATATTCCTATGAGAAAATATGATGGTTCATATTTCAAATTATAGCTACTCGAGAATAATCACATGAAATCAAAATCACGATTTTCTACTCTGACTTATTTAATTTATTAAATGCTTAAAATATCCAGAATGGACTTGTAATTTATTTTTATCTGAATTGATAAAGTTTTCTAACATTTGATAATATTTCAGGAATCATTGAAGCATAAGCTTCGCGTATTTTTAGTCTCATATTTTCTTTCGTCGTTGGCGATTCAAACATAACTTTATCCTTCACTAGCTGGCGCTTGTTCCTCTCGCGCTTCGCGCGCTCGGTATATTTGGAAAATATAAAGCATAAAGAACGTATTTTTTTACGACGCGCACATTTTTAGAAGCTGCAAGACGATTGCACATAGTCTATGTTACTCAGGAAGATCTAAGCTATTCACCAGTGAAAGATTTTTTCAAATCGGTTTAGTAGTTTCTGAGATTACCCCGAACAATGGAACAAACTTGACCTCTTTATATATTAGTATAGATATAGATAGATATAGATAAGAAACAAAAATAAATAGACTTGTAAAGATTCATTTATTTCAATTATTTTTACATTCATTATATTCAGTTTAAAGCTATAATATTCAAGCAATAACATTGTGAAAATATCGTGGATATTTTTAATACGAAAGTAAATACGTTATTAGAGTTAAGCGAATGTCAAAAGCATTATCAGTGTGCAACAGTAATACTTTTCGAACGTTGTGAAATCCGAAAATCGCACATGATATTTTTTAATTTAGAAAAGCGGCTACGTGAGCATGATAAATTGTGTAAAAACACTCATAATAAACGTAAAGTTTTCGCCTGTCATATCTTTTTATAGAAATATCTGATAAAAAATAAATCTCAAATAAAATTAAAATTTAAAATTAATAATTTTGAGTTCTAAGCAAAAAACAAATTTTAATTAATTTTTTGCTTAGAACTCAAAAATGTAATTTCGATAGCGAGGTTACCATTTGATATCTTAAAGTTCACTCTCGGCCCACCCACGTAACCGGGGCTTTGAGACTAACTTCCATATCAATTCGGGTCTTTCAAATCCATGATTTAAATCTTTAAAATATAAACTGATCGCATAGTTTTCAAAATGTCGAGCAATAAAAAAATATAAGTCACTTTCAATATTAAGTCGTATCATAATGTAATTATTTGATACAGGCTTGAGTATAATACGAAAGTGTGATTATTGTAATTATATATTAATTATCCTTAAACAAAATTTATGTATATTAATAGGTGCACAAATTAATCCGTTTTTTCTTTGAAGAACCTTTATTTTTTTTCCGAGGGGAGATTTGTCAGCTGCTCGATAGATGGAGAAGCGTAGTTAGAAAATAATTACGAATATTCCGAAGATGACATGGTTATTATTTCTTTTATAAATAAAATCTCAATTTTTTCAAAAAAGCACCAAATATTAATTTGCGTATTTAATAATATATATTATTACATATAATATGATAATCTTTAAGAGAATTGCAATTCTGTCTAGATTTAGAAGAAGTAATGTCGGTGGTTATGAGGAGTTCGAGACCGAAGATAGTAAGGACAACAAGGGATTTGAGGATGAGAAAGGATATAGTAGAGGAGCTTCGTTTGAATCACTTCCGGAGCCGGAGAGACCACCGTTGCGGCATATCGATACTTATTGCATGCCAGAATGTCCGTTCCTTTCCAAAAGATATACCATTGCATCTTTGGCTTGTATAGGTAATCTAGAATTATAATTAATTATTAAAATTAATTAATAAAATTGAAAGCAAAGCTCTTAATATCTTGCATCTCATTGTAAGAGAAAGTTTATCCGAAACATTATGAATTTATTTATTAAAATTAATTAATAAACTTGAAAGCAAAACTCTTAACATCTTGCATCTGATTGTAAGAGAAAGTTCATCTGATACATTATGAATTTATTTCATCTTATTTGCATTGTTTCATATATTTTTCAGGCTTTATTATTTCGTTTGGTATGAGATGTAACATGGGCATGGCTAAATTGGTTATAAAGAATACCACCACCCAGGGGGAAAATAATACCGAACACAGTTTCAAGTATAACTGGACGATCGGCGTGGAAAGTGCCCTCGACTCCTCATTCTTCTGGGGTTACCTTGTGACACAAGTTCCCGGTGGTTTTTTGGCGTCACTATACCCCGCGAATAAGATATTTGGCACGGCCATCGCGATATCCTCTTTCCTGAATCTTCTGGTACCTGGCGCGCTGAAAGTACACCCTGTCGTCGACATGTGTGTGCAAGTGCTGAAAGGACTGGTTGAGGTAAGAATCGCTTATGGCTTTATGCAATTGAACGGAAATAATAGAATATGCGTCAGTAATCGGTTAAAAATATTTTTCCGAAAGAGCTTTTTAATGAAAGAGCTTTATTAAAATAAAGTGATTTAATTTCTTTTAGCAATTCCATATTCAGCTTATTAAAAATTGATTTTTCACTATCAGTTAATTCTAAATCTAATTAGATTGAATTTTTGTTTTTCTTTGGAATTAAAATTATAAAATGTTGTGAGATTAGAGTAGGTAAATAATCGCTGCAAATCTCAATTGCCACACAAAGTATATGACAACCTTTATTCGTATACAACGCCAACGTAATTACTCCAACACAATTTATATTTAATAGCGGAAAATAATAATAAACGAAAAAGAAGTATAGACATTCTCGTATGCGTCCTAAGACGGATTAGTACAAAAAAGAAGTGAGTAAAACAAAATCCAATATGCGCGCAGCACAAAAAGAAAATATCTCCCGCGAAATTCAAACCTCCATCATAAAATATAATCGATAAACTGTAGCTGAATGATTAAGTTATAATACTACAAGAATAAAACTCAATTGGTTTTGACTTTTAAACTCTAACCCGAAACTCAAATCCAATTATAACCATCTATGTCGCAAACTCCTAAAATGTTGAATACAATTATAGTTCAAATTTATTGGAAATTTATTGGAAATTTATTGGAAATTGATAGGAAAGGATAAGAAATTTAAATTGTATGAAATTGTATTTGTCGTAAATACTGCAACGTTTATTTTGTACACAGGGTGTTACATATCCAGCGTGTCATGGTATTTGGAAATATTGGGCACCGCCTCTAGAGAGATCACGTTTGGCAACATTAGCGTTCTGTGGATCATATGCCGCAATGGTGATAGGTATGCCGCTATCTGGATATTTGAGTTCCTGGTTTGGTTGGACAGCATCATTTTATTTTTATGGTAAATAAATTTCCCTGTTTTTCAATTGTGTGCGTAATGAAGAAACAGATTTGCTGATACACATATACTCTAGCATTTTATATACTACGCTTGGCGCAAATTTCGTCGGTTATTATGTGTATGTGAACATACACATAATCAAAAAAAAACTATAGTTAGAAAAATTAATAATGGTCAAAAAACATTTGCTTAATCTGCAGATTATATTCAAGTTATATTATTAATAATTAGTTTGATTGCAACAATAAAATATATTTGACAAATGAAGAATTTGTTTTAGCATCAACAAAACATTGGTTTGGTGTAATGTTTAATATTTGATGTAATAATTTAAAGTGTTCGGGATGTAATACTTAACAAACTTACTTTTAAAAAAAGATACAAAAAAGGCGTCAAGTATAAGCGCTGCTTGGTTTGAATAAAATATAACAGGTATAATGGATAATATAACATGTCGCTTCAACAATAAAATTTGTAATATCAAAACATCGTTTTGATTATGGATGAGATATAATATAACATATTTTATTTTAATACTTTATATTATATTTTATTCATATATATAAAACAAAGTAGCACATATATTCGGCGTCCTTTTTATACCTTTTTGTGAAAAAATAAGTTTTATGCGGATATCACAATTTTTTTAGTATATATATATATTTATACATATATTTTTCATCATATGTGTAAAAAACGGATAAGAAATATCTCACCATTATCCCTGTCATAGAAATATTATATATAAAAACGACAGTTATTTTTTCAAAAAATATTACATTATTAAAATACGATTGTCTTGTAATCTGCGTTCATGTTTTCTTATCTTGTCGTTAAAACATTGAACACTGTAAACATTGTAATAGTAATAGTAATTATATATAAAGTTACATTAATTTTTATTGTAATTTTTAACTGAAACACAGGTATTTGCGGTTTGATTTGGTACGGTTTTTGGTTATGGTTGGCTTTTGAGAAGCCATCGAAACATCCCTGTATCTCGGCACGTGAATTACGCTACATCGAGGATTCGCTCGGTCAAGGACAGACGAAAGTGCCTGTACCTACACTGGCGTCGACACCCTGGCGAAAGTTTCTCACCTCGATGCCCGTATACGCCATCATCGTTGCTAATTTTTGTAGATCATGGAACTTTTATCTGCTGGTACTCTTTCAACCACGTTTCATGCACGAATCCTTTGGCATGCCGCTTGTTGAGGTAAATAATAACGATTTTATTTATTATATATAAAATTATAGATCATACTGGAACTTCTCTCTTCCTCTTTCCCTTCTTTTCCCTTTCTTCCCCCTTCCCCTCTTTCTTCAGTTATTTTATTATATAAAATAATACATATTTATTAACAAATTGTCACTAAGCATCCTGTATAATCTTAACTCTATAGGAGAATAATTTAAGTGTAAATTGGAATTTGTTTATGATCTATAACCGAATTCCATTTTAAATTAGAATTACCTAGCGAGGAAAGTTGTACATAAATATTATTAGACTTCAACTATTATTAATTATTATTAGACTTTTATAATCTAAGTAAAGACATAATTTCCAGATAAATTCTCTAAATATATTAATAAAATATTATTAATAATATTTAATATGTTAAATAAAATCACTAATATTTAGATATTTTGATCATGATAGACTGGAACCATTGGAGCGCTCCCGCACTTGCTAATGACGATGATTGTACCATGCGGAGGTTTATTGGCAGATTATCTTCGTAAACGCGGCATCATGTCAACGACGACTGTCAGGAAGCTTTTCAATTGCGGTGGTTTCGGCATGGAGGCACTTTTTTTCTTGGTAGTCGCTAGTGCAACAACATCCAAGAATGGAGCTGCGGCCACATTTGCTCTTGCGATAGGCGTCGCATGCAGCGGCTTTGCTATTTCCGGCTTCAATGTCAATCATTTAGACATCGCGCCTAGATATGCCAGCATCCTGATGGGCATGTCGAACGGAATTGGCACTATCGCAGGCCTCTTGGTCCCTTTCTTCGTGGATACTATTACAGAAAAGAAGGTACAATGAACAATCAATGGAATGCAAATCTAGTAAAATATAATTTTATTTGTAACAATATCTATATAAATATGTGATAATGTATTAAAAATATTATTAAGAAAATCAGAATATTGACAAATAATAGTAAATAAATAAATATAATAATGATACAGTAATTGAATTAAATACATTACAATTACAGTAACGTATAAATTATAATTTTGGAGATAATTAAATAGAAATGTTATTTAAATAGAAATTTAAAAGATTCTGTAATTGTCCAAATAATCACAGTTCTCAGTCCACGTCAGTTGATTAAAAGGAGAACATTTTGTACAGGATCCATACAGCTGGCGGAATGTTTTTATCATAGCGGCATGTGTTCATATTTTTGGAGTGACATTTTACGCTATTTTCTGCTCTGGTGAGTTGCAACCCTGGGCTGATCCCACCTTGGAAGAGCAAAAGACTTGGAATCCCATGGACGAGTTCGGTCAGACAAAACCGCCCGTTCCACCTCCACCAAAAACCATGCAATCCGAATTCATAGTAAGTAAAATTTATACAAACCCTACTTATTTTATTATTTTTACTAAATTTAATATTTATCATTTATTTAATATTTATCATTGTTTTATTTTATTAATAATCTTTTTCATATTTTAAATTTTAATGGATTTTTAAAGTTAACATGATTTAAAGCTAAACTAAGTTTTAATAAATATTAAAATTATATGTTTATGTATACGTCATAATATATGTATCTCATACATATAAATATTTTTAGATGTATAAGGTATAATAAAACGTAAATTATCCATGTAAATGTACAATCTATTTAAAAAGATACTTAAGGAAAAGAAGGAAAGAATTCAAGTCCAAGTACACAGTAAAACAACATTTTTTATTTCTGTTAAAAAAGTTCATTCTCGTTAAAGTCTTTGTTAAAATTTTTGTGTTAAAAACACATGTCCATGTGTACACTTAATAAACTGTCGTTGTATAACTTTATATATTAAATTTATAATCAACTGATCCAAAAATGTTAAAATAACATATTTTATATGTAATAGTACAAATTTCATTTTACATCATTCACCATAAAATCGCCATTAAATTAACCTTTTCAACGTACATGTACCAACGCAACAATGACACGCAATGCGACATTGTGCTAATCGTACTAACATTTTTCTGAAATTTAATAAGATTATAAAAAATATTTTAATTTATTTATTATATTAAATTAATTTAAATATTAAATTAAATAAATTTATTTTACATAAAATTTGCTTCCATATATTTTATACATATACATTGTAATTTTCCTACTAATTTTATGTTAAATTACATGATATTAACATCATTGTTTGATTAGCATTGGCATTGTATTAAATTAACATAAAAACTGGAGTGGATTGTTTAAGATATGTGAAATGTGTTGAATACAAATCTGTTTGCTGTATGTATGCGAGGTTGAATTAAATCTGTTTTACCTAAAGAAAAAAATGATATTAGAATTATGCGGATTGAAAAGAATTATAAATATTATAAAATTTAATTCTTTTATTTATCAAGCGACGCGGTAGCGTCGCGACGCCAAGTACATAATCAAAAATAACGTTCCGAACAATGAGAGTCACTGTATAATATCGAGTGTTACCAATTTCATTGCATAAACGTCGCGCGCTACCAAGTAGCTTATCTGGAATTTATGCCATTTGACAGGTCATATCAACTTATGATTAAAATATCTCAGGAATTAAAGCCGTAATCAAAAATCTAACAGCACTTGTATAATAAAATGTGAATGCGAGCTTTCGATCGCGACCAGTTCGAATAAGATTGGTGCAGTCAATCCTGAGATATTATAATCGTACGTTAGAATTGTGACGTTCCGTTTTCCGTTTCCATATTCTGGTTCAGACTCACGTACGCATGTTCGCACATACACATGCAAAGCGATTTTGTCCCTCAAGCTGCTGTTCACACATGCATGATTTAATTTATTATAAAGTAAAAATGATTTTAATAATACATGGAAATGTTTTATTTTACGATAAAGATATAAATCGCAAATACTATAAAAAAATTATTTAAAAATTATTTAAAAAATTATTAAAAATTATTAAAAAATGTGTGATACATAGGAAATGTTTTATTTCACGATAAAGACATAAATTGCAAGTAATTGCAAACAACATCATCGACGACGACGACGATGACGTTGCATCACGTCGATGACGACGACACAACGACGACGACGTTGCACCACATCGACGACGACGACGTTGCACCACATCGACGACGACGACAATGACGACGATGACGATGCACCACGTCGACGACGACAACACCAACGACGACGACGTTGCACCACATCGACGACGACGACAACGATGACGATGACGTTGCACCACGTCAACGACGACGACGACGACGACGACGTTGATGTGGTTCAACGTCATCGTCGTCGTTGTTGACGTGGTACAACGTCGTCGTCGTCGTTGTTGACGTGGTGCAACGTCGTCGTTGTCGTCGACGTGGTGCAACGTCGTCATCGTCATCGACGTGATGCAACGTCATCGTCGTCGTCGTCGTCGTCATTGTTGTTGCCGTCATCGACGTGGTGCAACGTCATATTAGTTAGTGAGAAAGGGATTGACAGCACCAATACCACGAATTTCATTGCATAACGTCGAGCGCTACCACATTCATTGCATAAAATTATAAAACTCGTAAAAATGATTTATGTGAAAGTAAAGTTATATTGTTAAAATTACAATAAAAATATTTTAAATCACATAGAGAAATTTTGTTAGCAAAACAGAAAAAAGTATAAAATATATAAAAATTATTTACATCACATTTATATAAAAGTCAAAAGATTATTCTTAATAAACCTTATTACAAATTGCATCGGAACGATGTACGTGTTAGCATGCAAAATAATTGATAATAAAACATAAAAAGAAATTATGTAATACTAATTATATGTTCAAAAGAATGTAAAACTAAAATATAGTCAAATTTTAAAAATTTACAAAAAAGAGTGAGATCCCTAAAAAAACCTTTTTAAAAAAAAGAAAAAATATATACGCCAAGTACATAAAAACTCCCAACTTGTCAAAACTCAAAACTAAATATGAAATCAATAATTAATTAGCCAAGTATCTAGAAGCAGTTTGAGTATTTTACCCAAACGTTTTCCATGCATACTCTCTTATCGCATGACGACATTGAAGTACTTGGCGTGCCCGAATTGCAGTGGTCATGTATTCTTGTAAATTTGTACAATATTTTGATTTGTATTGTATCTTGTATCTTCATGATTTTTAATAATGACTCGCAAATGATTTTGTGTCTCTTATAGGTAAGACAGGACGTTTTAATGTGATTCGGGCACGCCAAGTACTTCAATGTCGTCATGCGATAAGAGAGTATGCATGGAAAACGTTTGGGTAAAATACTCAAACTGCTTCTAGATACTTGGCTAATTAATTATTGATTTTATATTTAGTTTTGAGTTTTGACAAGTTGGGAGTTTTTATGTACTTGGCGTATATATTTTTTCTTTTTTTAAAAAGGTTTTTTTAGGGATTCTATATATTCTATAATTTGAGATATAAAATATATTATACTCAACTGAAATAATTGTGTCAAAAGTTTGAGGCTTTTGTTCATTATTATATCCGGCTTTTAGCCACGTTTTTTGCGATTTTGATTCATTTTTTGTCACTTTTGAATCTCTCATGCACATTTCGTTTATTTCGACATTCTCTCTTCCTACTGTTTCACAACTACACGGTGATTATGCAAAATGCACGGTTTATTCCAGATTTGTATCTCCACCGGAAAATAACAATGGATAAATCTTTTTGTATTAATCTTAAAGTAGAGATTTTTAATTTTATGTTTTATATATGACATTTCGAAAGAAGTTTTCCGTTTCCATACGGAACAATAAATTTGTATAATTTTGCAACAAAAATTTCCATTTAAGAGGGAGAGAGAGTGAGAGAGAGAGAGAGAGAGAGAGAGAGAGAGAGAGAGAGAGAGAGAAAAGAAGGCTGCCTCCTGGTGATAGATTATTTTCGAAAATTATTATATTATGTTAAAGGGTCGAGACTTTGCTTTTTCAAATGAGCCTTCGTTCTTTTATGATTTTCGGCGAAGTTACAGCCGTTTGAATTTAGCAAACTTTTGGCCTGAAAAAACTTGATTCTCTAATTCTCTGTCGTCGAGTATAATTGTTATATTAGCTAAAACGAATTAAAAAAATATTCATTTTTTATTCAAAAAATTGTTAATTAATAAAAATTATTAATGTTACAACAGAACTGAAATCTCGCGGATTTTTCCAGAAACAACCGTCCCGAGATGAAAGCGTCACCGACAATTGGAATACTTACGAGCAGTCAACGCCTGAGGGCCATCTATATCAGGACAATAAAGCTTCCGTGATAAGCTACGGTTCAATGGAGACCAACAGCAACAATCCATTCCATTCGACGAATCCGTTCGCCACTGACATCAGCGCGTCTTACGTGCAGCCGTCAGCGACGGATGACTACACGCATGACATTATGCATCGTCAGCAGTAAAACCG
Organism: Ooceraea biroi; assembly: GCF_003672135.1. Lineage (NCBI taxonomy): Eukaryota > Metazoa > Arthropoda > Insecta > Hymenoptera > Formicidae > Ooceraea > Ooceraea biroi. The sequence continues at coordinate 11,447,003 of NC_039506.1, forward strand.
AAATCGATGTCTGCAGAGCAATTGGACCCGAAGAAAGCGGATCGCTTCTATGAGGTTGTAGACTACTTACATCGTTAGTTATCGATCCGCCGGTTCCTCAGACATGGCGCATCTTCATTAACGAATAGTGAAATCGGATTTTGTTGAATTCAAAATTCAGAACATGCACAACTTTATTCAGCTTGAAAGAAGAAACTTATTAAAATACCTTATTTTTCTTGTTAAAGAAAGTAAAGATTTAATCTAATTTATTATTAAATAATTTATTCTGAAGATGCATAATAATGTCGTTCTGTTCTGGTAAAGTTTATTCAGCAGTAAAAGATTAGAATGAAAGATCTTATTGAAATGTGTGATAAAATTATGACGCGTGCGTGCTTGCGTATGAAAAAAGTAAAATATATACCTATACATTAAATCTTCGTTAATTAAGAATTAACTAAGATTGTTACTAACCAAATTGCTTAATGTGTTGATTGTGACGTGTCTGAGGTCCGCGCGTGCCATGGATATATTTATAAGTAAAATTTGGTATAGTATATGACCTGAGACTTCACAAACTCTAAAGTACAGTTAAAAATATTAATATTTTTATGTTAAATATATTTCCAAGTTTCTCGATGAAAGCTCGAAGAGAAACGAAGAGAAGAAGTGCGCAATCTTTTTGTTGAGCGTAATACCTAAGAGTGCAGGGATGATGCTGTGTATGATCACATGACTGGATAACTGGACAATAGCACAAGAAGGAACGTGTTCAGACATTATCTCGCTGTGTCATTATTAGAATCGACAATATCGATATTTATTTATGTTTCGAGACATGTGTATACATTATTTTTTAGAGCAATTTATGATAAATGAAAAGGACTGATACACAACACTTACATACACACACACACACACACACACACGAAAACGACAATAAGTCATTACAATCGTGCCTAAAAACGTGCTTTGTGTAACGCAATGTTTTATTAGGAAGATACTTTTATTTTAATTTTTCAGACTTTTAAAAGTTAAACAGAAGTGATTAATTGACAAAAATTTTAAAACTTCATCTTATTTAATATGCAATTAGTTGCATTACTATACTTTTTACTTATATTGTTTTAAACCTTAAAGATTATTAAGCGTATTGTTAAGTCAAGTTGTATCGCGATAAAATAATTCTCATTAATGCCAGCGTAGTCATTTATAAGAGATTGTGTAAAGAGAGTGTGCTTTTAATTTATAGAAGTAATTATTGGAATATAGCTCAGACCTTCTTTATCTTTATCTTTTTGTTTAGAGTCGAAGGTTCTTTAGTAGAATGTATGCTACCAGTGACCAGGTCGAGATGTGTCTCAAAACGACAATAACTCAAATCTTCGCAGACAATAACTTTCTTCGCGAACAATAATTAACGGGAAGGTTTGAGAAAATAGCAATCACGAGTGATCTCCGTGCGCGCGACATAGCTAAATCGCTGAAACTTTTAGGTATTTCTAATTTCTCGACTTGTCTTACTCCGAATTATGGATTTGCTTACTTACGCGAAATAATAGGAACATAGCAATAAAGGAGGAGGATTACGCGACTCGATATGATAAATGACATACATCGCGTCAAAAAGAAAATTAAAGTTATACACAAAGAGAGTAAATTCCATTTTGCGACTGTATTGACGCGAGCATCATTCTATCTCTGTTGAGTATTCAGTGAGCAACAAAAACAGAATGACGCTCATATCGGCGCGGTCACCAAATGGAACTTACGCCAAAGATGCGTGATGTATTTTTACGCACACTTTGATATAGTACAATTAAATTCGCGATAATGACGATATTATCCATACAATGTAAATATCAGAGAAAAATATCTATGGTTATTCAGTAAATGTCGAAATTTTTCTCAAGTGTCTGACAACGTATATACCTATTGATTACAAATTGAAGAGAAACAAACGAAAATTATTATTGCATTAAAACATGTATATGTTTCGTGTGTAATCAGACTTCTGCTATTCGATTATATTATATAAAGGAACAACTAATTGGAGAGAGAGATGCAATATTAAAAAATCTCGATATCACGTGATATTTAAATAAAAAAGAAATATCTGCAGATATTCACAAGATATTTATGTCGTATGGCGCGGTCACATGGCGGTGAAATTAGTAAATTAGGAGAAGCACAAAGAAATTGAAAGCAGAGAAAGGTAACAGTTGTTAATTAATCTTTTAATCAGATTAACATTTACCGGATGTAGAGCGCAAACTGTTGTGAAAAATAATAGAGGAGGACGATCATACGAATCGGCGCATTCTAAATTAACATTCTGACGCAGGTTCTTTTAATTCCCCCGAGCTAAACTCAAAGATATTCGTATCGCGAATCTTAAAACGAATGAAAGTATATGTAAGAAAGTGATAAAAAACGAAATGAAAGTACCGTTAGAAAGTATGATATTAGTAGACGAAACTAAATAAAAATGAATATACAGAGAAGTCAAGATATCGAGAAGTATATTAGGAAAGAAATATATAATATATTATACATTGTCATATATAGATGTACTTCATATACGTATACGTACATACGTATACAGTATACGTATCTGTACACATATACACAACACGTCGATGCGCGCTTCTTTTATTACACGCATATGAATATTTATGTACGTTCTTTATGATCTTTACACACGCGTATGCGTTAAAGACAAAACGGGACATATACAAGGAAACAGAATAGGAAATGCACGACATATTGTGCCGAATTTTGCGGGCAAGAATAGTAAAGATTAAGGATGCAAATTAGCTAATTACGAGTTAGTGCCATTTTTTATATTACGCAAAGTATCCAATAATAATATCGTGTGATTAGCATCCACGACGACAAGTTTTGTAAAAACTTTTGATTTATATATGTTTAGATAAATACTGATTCTTAGATAAATAACAATTTTAGCTCAAGATATAGAGAAAGTTATTGAGATATTTAACATTAAGATTTAAAAAAAGGAAAATACGCAAATTCAAAGTATCAAACTAAAATTTTCAAATCTTTTATACCTATATAAATTATTTTAATTTCTTAAAATGAAATATTGCTCTGTGTTTGTTAAATTCTGTTATCGAACATTCTATATATGGAGAACAACGATTGAAACAAGACTTTTGTTGCCAATAAACATGGAAGCTAGGTCCGAGCGTTTAATATCGAAAATTGGACTGACTTGAAATTAACTGATACGATTGCTGAGATAAATTTAATCTTATATACATATACGTATATAAATAAAATACATGTTACGTGGAAGATATAAATAACGGTACAACCAGGTGTAATAATGTCACGTTCACAAGAACGCTTCTTCATAATATGAAATTGATTTGATCATTTTCAAGCATGAGATAATTAAATGAAACAATTAATTTCTAAATAAAAAGGTATATTTTTCTTAAGTATTATTTAAAACTTTGCTGGTTTGAACATAAGAGTATTTCACAACTATCAATATATCATTGTACATACAGTTGTACGTACAAGACATGGGACATAACATCCTGTGCGTGTATGAGCCTATCAGCGGGAAGCGGATAGCTAGACTTTCCGATGGTCAAAGAGAAATTACAAAATTAGTCAATTTATGCGAGATCCTTTAAAGTTATTGACATACCGATATCTATGTAATATATGTATTGATACACGGTATCGGTAAATGTCTCGCATTCATCGTCGATAAAAGTATAAGATTATACACGTATATATGTCGTGCGGCATACGTTATTACACATTATACGTTAATAGAAATATAAATATAAAAAATAAATAAATAAGTAATTATCTATTTATTTATTTATTTATTTATTTATTTAGTAAACAGAGTGATTTTAGAAATTGGATTAAGTTACCGATTTTTTAAATAAAGATGGAGAAATGTTGTACAAAAAGTATTTAACAATATCTAACTTATTGTGACATTGTTAAGTTCTTTTCAACTTTTTTCCTCTAACACATTTCTCTATTTTCACTTAAAAAATTTATAGTCTAGCATTACAATTTCCAGAGTTACTCTGTGTATATTAGTCATATCGTGTAATTATATATTAAATAATTAATGACGTCAATGCGTGTGATCGATACATTTGAGAGTTAAGGCACAAAGGAATGCTTGAAAATATTAATTTTCTCTCAGACGCTTTACTGTGCGACAATAATAATACTTAAAGCCTGATGCACGTGTTATAACAGAGCACCAGATCTAGAATTTATATATAATTATTTGTTTATATAGTTATGTAACTTTTTATTATATCATACATTTATATGCAGGACGTTTAAAAATGATCATATTTGGTCAACTGGTTTCGATGTTTCTTGTCAAAAACTAAATATGTTTTTCACATATAACATGATTATAATAAAAATGAGAAATTAAAGAATAAGAAGTCTTTAAGTTGTTTTCAAGATATAAGCGATTAAAGAAATAGAAATTTTTGCAAGTATCGCAGATGTAAACCTGTACTGAAATATAGTTTTTAGTTCTGTTTGATTTGAAAAATCTTTTTAACAAATTACCGAATCGGATATAACATTTTTGAATATAAATTACGATATTACATTGGCACTTGAGATGTTTTGATTGAAATACTGTTAATCTCAGATTTTTAGTTTGAAAACTACTTTTTGCGTCAATTTTAATTTTTAACGAAATTACATAAAGGAAGCATCATTACAGTTTTCGACAGGAAACATCACTCCGTTCGCCGCAACATGGCTGTTGCCAAACACCCTGCATATGCAATAGTAAGAGTCTCATTTTGTGACATCAGTGACAATGTTGAATGAATAATAACAGTTGGCGATTAAAACGCTCGTACCAATGACGACACGAAATGGCGATGCTGCAATGCACATTTTTTGCTCGGTGCATCGACCGTATGCTTTAAAAAAGACACATGATGATAGAAAGTCGGAAATACACATGCGGCACACTTGAAATTAATGGCATGCAATACGATAACTGTCACCTAACTATCATGTACTGTCTGCATCACCGTTGCGCTGAGAGAAACGATTCGTTTGCTAGGCTTACAGAGAGAAGAGAGAAAGAAGATCCAAAATGTAAATCACAGTAATAATTTCTGTGAAAACGAAAAAAACAAGGAAAGTAAAACGCTTTCTCTCGTCGTATTTGAAAGGAAAAGTGTGTGTCGATTATTTTCATACGATCTCAGTTATCGATTATTTTTGTATAAGGATCGAGTTGCAATAACATATAAAAAGTTGTATGGAAAATATAAAAGAGATTATAGAAATCTAATCTGGTTAAGAAAGAGATCGATTTTCAATTTTGTTGGAAGAATATGGCGTACGTACACGGAATATTTCGTATTTTATTTTTTACCGATTGACATTAAATCATTTACTTGCGCATGCGTTTCTTCCTATAAATATTTATATATCTTCTGCTCTATTTACTTATCTTCTCTTTTTCATTTAATTGCATATTTTCTTCTATACAGAATCAGTCACGCCGATTACACAGCAAAGGTTAAAAATACGCTAAGTTTAAAAATAGAATACATAAAAAGTATGTATGTAAAGAGTAAAACATAATATCATCAATATGCAATAAGTTGAATAAAAAAATATATATACAAAGGAAAGATAAGTGAATAGCAGAAATATGCAGAAGGGGAAGAAAGATATATAACGGAATATATCTGTATATTTATCATTGTATTCTCTCGAAGTAGTGACTGGCCTAATGGTTATTCGCGACTTTATTCATCAAACCGAGAGAGAGTTTCTGGACTCGAGATATATCTATTATAAAATATTATTATTACAAGAAACCTAAGCTAAGTTCTAATGCTGTTCGAACAATAATATTGATAATAATACTTACACACACATACGCACACACGCACGCACGCGCGCGCGCACACACACACACACACACACACACACACACACACACACACACATACAGTTCCAATAATAATTATGACAATAAACAAATGGAGCACGGGGTGGGGAATATATATGTCAGGAATATATATGCAGTTTATTCTGAAAATTCATGAATATTAAAAAAATACTTTACACGAACGATTATTGTTATTGCGAGATTGTTAACTAGACGAATTATTAGCATAGCTTTACGTTCGGCACACCCTGTATCGCTTTGTAACGATTAGCTTTATAAATATATATACTATATATTATATAGGCGACATTATAGACAAATTTCCTCGTGCATTTGCTTTTTATAAATGCAATCAGAGAGCAACTAAAAGAACACTGACTACAGAATCCTTGTGTTTCTGTTCGTACATGAAAAAAAGCTGAAAGTTATAGTTATTAGAATGTTCCACAAAAGATAAAAAGAAGCACGCAGAAATATGATAAAAGTATAAATCATCCAAAATAACATTTACATTTTGCTTAAATTAAAAAACTACTAGTATATTTTTGCGAAAAATTTGCATCACGACATTGTCCAAATGTGAAAGACAAATGCACAAGAGCACAAGATAATTAAGTGCATCATGCAGGAACCATAACAATATCATCAAATCTTTACAGCATACAAAAGTTTGTAGAATGTATAAAATGATTGCAAATGTTGACTTACGAAGATATATGTATATAATTATTATATCTTCTTTCTTCCAACTTATATATAACGACAAGAATATGCAATACATAACTTAAATTATTAAGAGAACCTCACATTTTGTTTAAAAGAAATTAAATTGTTGTAATCATTTTTAACATATTTTCTGAGTTGAAAAAAAAACATGGCATAAATGTGCACGCAATACTTTTTGTTCACCATTAAAAGGCATGGTAGTAATTTAAAAATTTTGCGATATTAACAGAGAGACCTTATAATTTTATACATATATACATATATTGTACTTGTATATTCTAGAGGAGAGGATAAGCATTGAACAGTTTACGATTTGGAATATTAATCACATACATACATACACATACACACATACACAAAGTACATTTCTATACGTGTATGTATATATTATTCAATATGTACAATGCCGCGTATACCGGCGTTCATAGATTATTGCTATTTGTATATTTTCCAGCATGTAATTAGCATATAATACCAATTTACGTATTTCGATTAAACATTCGAAAGTATCAAAAAATTACTGTATTGACAATAACGACAAAAGTTCGTAAAAGAATGAAAGTAATATGTTATTAAGGACAATAAATGCGTAATGTTTCACATATATATATATATGTATATACACATAGGGTGTCTGGTAATTAAGATACCAACGCAAAACATGATAGAGCGGATTGAGCTTGAGTAAAAAGGTATCAATTTCCAAACAATCATGTAAAATTTTCAGATATTAAAAAGGATTGCCAAATGAGAGCGCCGAGATGCTTTTGACATGCCAATGGTTGTATTACCTAGCAATGAGCATTAATTCGCGGCAAAGTGGAGAGGGACAACGCGCCGCTGACAGTCTTTTCTATTATAATAGTTTTAATAGGTTGCTACCATGAGCACCACGCCTAATACCGCCTTGACGCGCTCTCATTTGCCGATTCTTTTTCTTTAATATCTCAAAATTTGTGGTGGGTTGGAAAATGACATAGGAAGTTTTTACTGAAACTTAACTCGCTTTATCAACTCCCGTGCGTTGGTGCCTCCATTACCGGACACTCTGTATACATATTAAATAGCAAGCGACGCGAAATTCTCGAGAAATTTATACATTATACGTATAAAATATTTATTCTCTGATTTCAATGAAAAATTTGAGGTAAAGTTTTTAACGTTTATTTAATATATTGTTAGAAATATTCAATAATAAATATTTTATCTTGCTTAACTAATTATACTAATTAACTTATATTATATATGTTAGAACACGAGAACGAGAATTTCACGCCGAAAATATGGAAAGTATTAATTGATAAACATTACATATTAAACATTTGATGGCTTCGTATTACGTATCAAATATAGCAAGCTTCTTTTATTGTCATTATTCCTGTTTATGGAATATTTAATTCGTAATTACTGCTTTCTTAAGCGATGATCCTAAGAGACTAGTTTGTATCATACAAAATGTTTCATTGTTTAAAAGAATTGCTTTGTTGTTGCTACAGTGATATTATGAATTGTTATAGCAATCGAGTGAAAGAAAGTCGCATCTTAAGTAATCTACGTTGAGCTTTACGTAATTAGTATGTCACTTAAACACCTTTTGGTTTTAAATCACATGTATTTTATCGTATCTAGAATGACGAAATTTTGTTTTCGTAAAGCATTCACTTCTTACGAAAGAGAATTAATTTTCATATTGTTCAAAGACTACCTGAGTTTTTCAACTATATCTAGTTGTTTTAGAAATATTACGTTAAAGCTTAACAGACAATAATGCAATGTTAGTTACATATACATATAAACATTTGTTAAGAATATTAATGTTATTAGGATTATGCATAAATCAAAAGCGTCTGCTGTTTCTTTGCATCATGCGAACACGAGTCTAGCGTTAATGTGACACGCACATAATCAGGATGCATCGTATTCAGAGTTTTCCGATATAAAGCGATTTCCATAAATATTAATTGAAATTAATGAAAATTTTATCGAGATTTTAAAATCGATTTCCAGAAATCGCAACAGAAAGGAAAATTTGATTAAATTTCAATTAACATTAATTAATTTTATGTAAATGGCGCATAAGACCGCATCATAAGGATGAATGTTTAAATATAAACTTTTGAGAAATGTATTTCTTCTCATTGTAAGTCACGCGAAAAACAATTAATGCGAATAAATAAAACCATTTCAATTGTTAACAAACATTCATCATTTATGTAACTTTATTTTGTCCATTATCTTACAGTCTCGTTCTTCATGGAAATAATTACATATATTCCAGAAATGTTTTCTAATAATCTTCGAAACGCGATGACGTATCTATACGATTACGATGTAATTGCAAGAAAAAAATGCATTTTTAATCGTTCATATTAGTAGGCTTGCTCCATATTGTACATGTAGTCGCATATTAGAGATTGTTGTTACGTGCCAGTGCAATCTGCATTTTGTTACTGATCGTTGCAACAATAATTATTATGTTAAATATGTATGTAATACTGTAATTTTCAGTGTATTATGTAATTAAAACAAGATATATTGGCGGTTATTGACAATAAATGCCAAACCAATCTTTTCAGAACTCGTTCCTCTTGAACCCTTCAATGTACCTGCAACATGTACCTGGAAACGTATTACATTGGATCTAATGTTTGCTCACCGTGAAATATATTCATTTCTATTCCGTATCTTCCGTATCTTTTTTCCGGTAAATTCTTCACTAATTACAAACAGCGACCGACTTATTTATTTATAAAACGAGAAGAGCGAGAAATGAGAACATTACGAACAAAAACTGTTTCTTCTTGGCACAGATTTCATTATTTTCCCTAGCCTTGAGACAATCATTAAATGAAATATGAATATGCGTTCATTCGCCTTCATTGCTATCATAGGAATCGCTTATTAACTACTGCTCTCTTATATTTACATAACGTGTGTGTAAGCGCGTATGAGTAATACTCACACGCATAGAGTCAGTAATACTTACCTGACAAGACATTGAAAGACTATTCAATGCACTAGTGAATAACAAATCAACTGTCAAGGTATGATGTCAGTTGGACATTGTCTAAGTAATAAAAAATATTATGTACTTTTCTATTCTCTCCTTCATCTTCATTCATTCATATTTTCAAGAAGGTATACTCGGAACAAATTCTTCAAATCAATATAACAATTTACAAAGTTGTATATTAACGATCTAGTTATATTTTAAGTCTAGTTCTTAGTTCTTATTAATCGAATCATTTTAAAACTAAAACATATATATTTTTAAAAATGATATTGAAAGAAGTTTTAACTAAACAATTAAAAATTTAAAAATTAGATATACAGTAATTCAAGGTACTATAATTTAAAAAATATAATTATGTTAATTTAAAAAAAGAGAGAAAAAAAGTAACAGAATTCAGACATTAGTTTGACTGTTTCTTTAAGACGTACTTTTAGAAATGATTAAAAATGAATATAGTAATAAAGTAATTACAAGTTATAATACTTTATTGCTTTAAATGATCACGAAAGTATATAAAATTACAAGTACATTAATCCATGTTTTGCTAAATCAGTTCATGATTGCAAAATGTTCATTTTCCGAGTAGTAATTTTCTTTTTTTTCGCATATGTTAGGTCGTGCAATTTGAAACTCTGAATATCGCAACACCGGGGATGAAAGTAAACGTGACAGTTGAAAGTACCAAGAGATCCCTCTCATTTTCCCGTAAGCACGACAGTAATTTATACACGTGGCAATCGTTAAATAGACGCTCCAAAGTCATTTCTCGCATTGCATAAAGCATTGTTTATGATAACGTATTATTTAGTTATGCAGAAAACATTTCCGCGCGTTACGCACGTGAGAATTAACTCTCTAATAACATCCCGTGGGATCAGTCCATTACGCACGCGGAGAGATGTTCCTATGATTTCCTAATATATCTGTAATTATTTCGGAATCATGAACGTAAACTATATATTATAGATGTGAATCATATTTTAATAAGATTTCAATTTTCATAAAAATATACTGTTGTAAATACATTCTTTCGAAAGGATCAATATTTTCTTAAATAATACTTTTCCATTTTCACATCTTTTTAAACTATTTATGTAGAAAAGAAAGTATTTTATAGAAATATAAAATGAAAAACTATAATAAATTACAATTCAAAAAAATAAAAGAAGAAGAAGAATAATAAGTGAATAAAGTCATCTAGTTTGTTGTTCATCCTTATTTATTCTTATTTAATTTTACTGATAAACATTTTAAAATTATTTGTACAGAAAAAATTGCTATAAAAATATTTTTAAGAGATTTTTATCATATACTCCTTTCAAAACCTATTTTTAGTTTTTTCTTTCATTTTTTAGAAATTGTTGTTAAAACTTTTATTTAGAAAAAAGAATTAAAATATTCATAATAGGGGGTTTCAATTTGAAAATCCTGAAAGCCTATAATTGACAGCATTAAAATATATATATATATATATATATATATAATATACTCGCATTTACAAAGATATTTTATAATGATTTACTGATCTTTTTTCTGCACAAATAGGAAGTGATTAAAATTACGTAGTTAATCATGTAAAGTATGTTAACGGAACGCGATGTTTCTTAAACATTACATAATCGCAACTTGACCGCTGAATGTAAATATATCAAATAGTATTAATGTATCAGATCGTACGTACACACGTGCATGCACGATATTACCAGTACATATGTGCAGGGCCTCTGAGAGGAATTTTATCTTCTGAGAGGATACAAAGTTTCTCCCGCGTCTTCTTTCTTTCTCCTTATAGTCATCCTGTTTTTATCCATTACAGTTTTGTGCCATGACCTATAAGGGCACGGAAGATGAGACAGGCGTAGAATGGAATAGTGTGTTGATTTTCTGCATTTGAGGCTTTATATTCCTATAGTCCTTCCATGATAAAATATATATATAAAATATAAAAATAAATAAATAAAATAGGCATATATATGAAATAATGTTGTAACATATATTCGTTCCGTTCTTTTAATGTTTTTAATAATGAATATATGTATACAACCCATATAATTAAAAACACTTAAAAAATGGGACCCAACTTACAAAACAATAATTATAATTTGATTCCCGAACCCTCCTTTGGACCTCGGGTCCGGGTACGATGTTTTGAATTGTATAACAAACGTTTGTAGCGTTATTTTAGTGAGATTTCGAGACAAAATTATATGTACATAAATATTTATACAACTACATATGCGTCTTATTCTACTAACATTTGCCATCTTTGTGGTTTCATGATTCCATCTTTTCAGAACTTGTCATCTTATTTCATTAAAAAAAGTTAAACAACGCTACAGACTTTTATTATAAGCCAATATTCCCCGCACTTCTCTTTCATATGCTTTGTATGTGGACGGTTCATGTGCATTTATTCGTACTCAATCAATGGTGATACATCGTGCAATATCATCGGCGCGGCGCAACGCTCGCGTGCGTCGCACGCGTGCAACAAGAGCACAAGAGCCGAAGCGAGAGAGAAGAAGTGGCCGGCGTGACGCGCGCGAAGCGATGAGACGGAGCGGAGAAGCAAAGCGCCACCGGCGCGGCCGCTGCCGTGGATACTCCTCGTTACTTTCTAAATTCCCCCGGTTGACGATATATATCCCCCGATGACTTTGCGTTTTGCAATCGTACTCATCGCGGCGGGAATCACATCCGACGTACGGTAGATTTTTCATCGTTCGCCTGGATGTTATATCATAAACCACGGGATCACCGCGGGAGATGGCGGTCAGTGCCGTGAGGTACCTCGCTCTTTTCGTGCTCTACGTTTTGGAGTACCGTAAGTACCGGATACTCTTGACATTCTCAGCCTACGCCGCAATGCAGTTCCGCCTATTCTTTCCTTATAAATTTCCGTATTATGTATTCGCATTTTCGCCGTTTCGAATGTGTCTCAAGGTGGCACATCGATTTATCGAAGACATTGCGATCTGATCTATGAGATAATGTGTGCATGGAGAGATATACAGTGATTAATTTAGAAATAACAAGCTTTTGCTCGCTTCCGCACTACTTGCTCCTTAGCACTTACTCCTCAAATAGAAAAGCGCTCTTTTAGTAAACATCACTCTATTAGTTTGCAAAAGTATAACATTTCTCTGCTCTTACTGTAGTAAATTCTGCTTAACAATATTGCTTTAAATCATTTTTGCCTATTAAGGTTTGGTTGTAATATTGTGATATTTAAGTTTTATCGCTCTTTATTTCTTAGCATTTATTTATAGCATTTATTTCTTAGCACTCTTTATTTAGTACTTATCAACATTTAATTAATACTTAATGTTCGCTCTCTCACTGTCCTTAATTCTTATTTATTAATTTTATTAATGATTTCTGTCTTAATTTTTTCGAGAAGAAGACTATAATATCCGTTTACGCGATAACTTTTACTTTCTTTTTACATTTCTCTCATTAAGCTGTTTCACCGAATATATAATGTGGACATAATCAATATATAGATGAAACAAATATCTTCTCTGTTATATGCCATTGTGAGATACTATTGCACGTAATATGCGTAATTAATTCAATTACAATCAATGGTTGTATTCAGTATTCAATTAGTTACAAATTAGACATTTGTAGTTGATTGTTTCTAGAAAAGATGACCATGACTATCATGTTGCTTCGATCAGAACATATTTAGAGTTAACAACAATTCGATCCAAATTGATGAAAAATCCTAAAGATAAAAGAAAAATGCGGGCAACACTTTGTATTATCAATATTAGAATAGATTTTATTTTATTCTATTTTATTTATAATATAGTGAAGATGAAATAAGAGTAACAAGAGAACAAGACAAACACGATCAACCTTCACCCAGTTTCGTATAACGGTCCAATAACTTCTAGTACACATAATCCTTATTACATGACTGATCGGCTAATCGATCGATAGTTAACGTAAATGCAACATGATGGCTGCTCATTCATTGAGAAACAATGGAAGAAGAATTAAAGCAGTCGGTCCGTCACACTTCCAGATCATGCAACGGCGCAAAATAAGACCCTTAAGGACCTTTTCGACAGTACGTCATGCGCTAAGCCTCCTTACACTTGTCCGCATCCGCAAATAGAATTTTACCTGTATACCAGGTACGTTCTCTTAGGTTGGTTCTCTTTTTAATTTTTCTCTGTTAAATCTTTGCGATCTTCAATCTCCTCGAATTAATTTGAAAAATCTTTTCGAAAGTTAAAATTTAAATTAATAATATATATTGATAAAATCCAGTTAGGATTGATTCATACTTTGTAACGTCAACAATTATTGATTTATTTTCATACTTAAGATCACTCATGGTGAAATCGTTATGAAGAAAAATTTCGTGCGTTAAGGTGATGCTGAATAATCACTTAAGTCACTTCCAGAACGATCATTTCCACGAGGAAACAGTCAATGTACAACTCTCAGTTTCAAGATCACGATCGTTTTATCTTATACCGAAAGTGGCCTCTTTTCAAGGCTTCCTTTCCCCAGCATCTATAGTATCGTCGAGTGCTTTCACTATCGTCTATATTTACGAGGCGAACGTGGCGCACGATGCACGTCCGCACGAAAAGTTACATTCGTACGTAATAACTTTGCTGTAATTTTTAGAGAAACACAGAAAAACCCCCTGCTGTTAGACGTCCGAGATTTCAATTCCTTGCGCCATTCTAAATTCAACAAGAATCATCCAACGAAGATCATTATTCATGGCTTCGGCGGTGGACGAAACTTAGTTCCTAGCACGCATTTGCGAGACGGTAAAGTTAGCGATCTTTTAATTTTTAATTTTATGCTATTTTTAGTTTGTGTAACAAAAGAATTTCACTTAATGATACAATGTTACGGAAAAGTATAATATTTTTAATGTAGTTAACAAATATTACTGATACGACAAAGATGTACATAACTATTATAAAGCTCAGTTCATAAAAAAAACAAAGTAAATGAAAATCACACATGAGTTATCTTTATTTTAAAAAATATAAATTTACGTAGACATTGTAAAATCATAAATAAATAAATTTGCAGATATATGAGCTTATCGATGGACCTACGATTGTAGGATTTGTAAGATGAAAACATACACGTGACATTTAGAGATATTGAAGCACTAAAGAAAGTAATTCACAAATAGCCAAATTAAAATAGCCAAATAGCTATTATGTTCAATTTCAGCATATTTCGCGCGAGGCGATTACAATATTATAATCGTGGATTATGGTTCGTTGGTACGCGAGCCCTGTCTCTCGCAGCTCTCATGGGGCCCGGATTTCTGTTCGCAATGTGTCGCGCAGCTAGTAAACTATCTGAGAGACCATCCTCGGGGCACGACAGCCGAGAACATACATGTACTTGGGTACAGCGTGGGTGCGCATATCGCTGGACTCATCGCAAATTACTTGCCGAATGACAAACTCGGGAGAATTACGGGTAATTGCTCGTATGCAGCTGATCGCTGTCGCAAACTTTGCTCCTCAAAATGTAATGACTGTTTTGTTGCTAATATCAGTTGACGTCTAACGGCATGTTCATTTTTATAATTAATAATAATTATTTTTTATAATTTATAATAATTATTGTTTGTTCAAGAGAGCGGGATGAAAAAAGTTTGATTCTAAACTCTCTGCGAAAAGAAAAATAACGTAACGAATAAAGATAGGAGTAAAATTGTAAAGAATAAAAAGTGTATTCTTTTAAAAAAAATAATTTATTAAAATAGAATAAAGAGAAATAAAATATGTTGAATATTGTATATATATATATATTTTTTTTTTCAAATTTTATCTTTCTATGGCATATTTTTAATCTCTACATACCGTTACATTTTGGGGATTAATAATTCGCCTTGGAAACGACATTAAGCGGATAATATGCATTAATAGCATTAACGTGCTTCTTGTTCTTCATATGCGACGCAGGCCTCGATCCAACGATATTTTTCTACATGAATGGCAACCGTTCGATGGATTTAGACGAAACGGATGCCCATTTTGTGGATATTATCCATACAGCCGCCGGAATTTTAGGGCAATGGGGACCCACCGGCCACGCGGATTTCTACGTAAATGGTGGTTCGAGTCAGCCCGGGTGCGCCACTTCTTCTATACTTCGTAAGTAATTCTAAAACTGTAGAAATTTTGCAACGTAAAATCGCGATTGTGGATCATGGTAAATTTCAATTAAGACTCATACGCGTGAAATATTTCCAACAAATATTAACAGAACATTAATAATATCAATAAATATCAATAATAAATAGTTTTCGGCGGAAACAAACGTTTTTCTCCGCAGAAACGCTTTCGTGCGATCACACAAAGGTAACACCATACTACATAGAATCGATCACAACGAAAAACGGATTCTGGGCGGCGCCATGCGCAAATCTGTTCTCTTACCTGATCGGATGGTGCAATCCCAAGAGAGAAGCGTACATCCTGATGGGAGAAGATACCCCACATACGTGAGTAAATTTCATATATTGGGCATTATGTACTGCCAGGAAATTGCATATAATAATTGCATATACAGATTGTCCGGTAAAGTTCTAGCTAATGCTCACTATATCTTTCCATTCGCCGCGTATTTACGCGCGTTGCTACGAAATACAGCTACAGTACCTAAGTACGCGCTCTGATTTCCAAATATTAATCAATTAATAACTTGTTTATTATTGCAAAGATCATAAAACGGTATAGGACTTTTCAACTCAACCGATTCTACCCATTCATACGTAGAACGTTGGTAGAAACACCGGACACACTGTACATCTATTGAAAAGACAACGTTTCGGGAAGAGATTTTATAGGAGAGACTTAATCAATACATGTTATGGGAGAGATATATTTATATGCGTGTGTATTTGCATGTGTAAAAATTGACAGAGCACGCGGCATCTTCTATCTGTCAACAAACGCACACAAACCGTACGCCCGAGGACTGCCCGGAAAAAGCCAGCATCAGACAAGTCGGAAGCGATCGTCCTCCCGCCAGTATTAAGCCTGTTGAAGCAGCTGATCAATATAATTATAGAGTAGTTTAACGTATTACATGAATACGCAAATTAGTCATTTGTTTAAGCTGTACACATTACATTGGTAAGTTTTGTTTTGTATGTTACTTTGTATATTTAATCGCTAGAGTTTGCCCAATTCCAATTTTTACTCAATAAAGAAGGTTTCGTTATAGAGATTGTTTGTGCAATAATTATTGCAACAGATTAAACGTGTTCCGTATTGTAATTTGCATTTATCGATATAGCCAATTAATAATTCCATATATTCAACACGTAACACTTTCACTTTCGATCTTCCTCCTGTTTGCCATGGGATTTTATATGTATTATTATTTATTTGCATTTGCATGCTTACGAAAAGATGTATTTTCGATGTATTCAAGATTGATACTTACCAGTTATTTCGCTTGTACCGATTGCATATCCTAATTTAAAAAAGTCACGTCGTGACTTTGGAAAGGAGACATTGTAAAACAGGATTAAATTACGTCAATAAAGTTGCGTCAGTCGGGATAACTTTATGCAACAGCGAATAGAACGGAGTTTATTTCGAAAGTGAGACAGGTTTGCTTTTTAGGAACCTATTTCATCAAGATTCATGATGTCATTTCATTATTTCGTAATATGAAATTCATTTACTCTTTGTGAAATTTTGTTCTTCTTAGCACTGTACCTGATTCCAATATCTTTCTTCGTAAAGCTATTTCGTGACGTACAGTTATCCCCACTGATAGAATCTGATCCTGTTTCATGATAAGTACATGATACGTAATTATTAATATATGTATGTAATTAATTGTTCGTAATCTGTAATGTTCAAGTTTGTTCCTTCATTAATTAAGATTAATTCGAACTTGTAACGCGAGATATTTCCTTGTACAAAAATTTTTATGATATATAAACATCACAAGTCGAAGAACTGTAATTGCTTTATTCTAATTCACGGTCTCTATTCACGTCCGCATTATTCGAACAAGTATTCTTGTACAGATACACAATAACATCAGGCTATTTATGTTAACAACAATATTTATTACATAATAATTATTACGATATAATAATAACTTCTATAGATTTACAATACACGGTCGCACTAAACTTTAATAGTGTGTATAATATGCAATGGAATGGTTACATGTTTGTTGATATATTCATTCAAGTCGGAGGCATCTTGATGGCCTAGATTTCTTTTTCTTTTATCTCTTTCTTTCCTTTCTTTCAATGAGTCTTCAAGTTTGCATATTCTTCAGAGATATGATTCTTTCGCAAACGATACTCATGACGTCGATCTACACTCATACATAGCAAACACACACACACACACACACGTGTACGCATGTATACGTACGTACGTACGCAATATATACGCGACATACATCCAATTTTTCGAATGTTGGACCTTAATTTCGAGGTTCATCAAGCGGCGCCCGACGAACATCGCTTCAAAGATTCGTTTTACGTGATTTCACGACAGTTAGAAACAAAGTGCACGTATCTTACGATAAAGAATATTCCCATACAGCACATAAGCTTCCAGTTTTATTGCAGGAATGTTGCAACATTACAAGTTGCAATGTAATTTTGCAGAGATATTACAGAGATATACAATTGCAATATTGCACCGAAATGATCCTGCAAAGTTGTATGCGTTTTCGCTCCGCACCACTAGGTGGTGCATATGTCGAGTTCTTACTCGACGTTAAGATTTAGCTTCACAGTTATATAAGTACGTGCCTTGGCATGATAATAATTTTTCTGAGAATTTTTGCACTTGCGGCAGAGGTTCCCATAGGCAACGTCCACGTACGCCGAAAGCATCTGAAGTCATTAAATTTGCCCATTTAATCATAATTAAGTATTAGCTAAAAAACAGATTACTTAATAATATTGGACCAATATAAATTACTCTCTTTTACTATACTATTATATTTTTTGCAATGTTTCTGGGAGCACACATTTCAATGTTACTGCAATGTTTCATTGCAATGTTTCCTAGGGCGGACATTTCAACATTACTGCAATGTTGCAGCAACATTGCAGAGACATTTCGCAACTTCCATGCAATATTGCAATCTTTCAATGTAAGATTTCTGCAACGTTTCTGCAATCTTTCGGTGCTGTATGGGTTATAATGTAAACTGGAAAAGATTAGTTTTTTTCCTCGGTTAGCTTATCGTCATCGAAACTTAATCTCAGCGCGTCATCTCGCAGATGATGACAATGATCGATCGCGATGCAAGACACGAACACAATTAATAAATTTGACGCATGTAGTGAAACACGTCGATGTGAAATAATCGAACATTTGTCAAAGTACAGGTTTTAATTCTTTTAGCTGATTGAAAACATTTTTAGGTGTCAACACAAATTTTCTTAAAGAGAATTCGGTCGTTAAGGCATTATATTTAATGAATCAAGATCCGACGATGCATCCTTCTTCATTTCGATTTGGTTGTGTGCTTCTTGAGAAACTCCTTTACTTCATGATGACATGACTTAACGCAATAAACTTTTTTACGTACCTCTTTACTGTATCTTTCTTAATATTTTTCTAGTTGACCAGCAAGAGAAAGTACTTTTATCGATTTGTGCTTGGTTTGCAAAACGTATCGGATCATCGTCGAATCGTTGCTCGATCGCTTTCGCGATTGAGAACGGTATCCCATCAAACGCAAATTTCAATAATAATTTCATCAATCGCATCGAGGACGTTTTTTCCAGACTAATTAAACTACAGTTTTACAAATAGGTTTTGCATTTTTATTTACATATTTTCGTGCGAGCTACGTGCGAATCGGAGTATATGTGCAATGGAATGGATTCTAATGCTTACATGTACCGATTGTTTAAACGGAGATCCATCTTTCTCTCTTTTTCTCGCTTTCCGTTTTATCCTTAATGCGCTCAATGCACTCGTAAAACTACAATTATTCGCTGAACGGATCGCTCTGGTTACAGCTTTACGGTAGTTTCCTAGCTGAAATTAGATATGTAGATGTAAAATCAGTCATACAAGCATTCTCTAAATTGCTGACTTTATATGTATGTATAAAAGGAAAAGTACTCTGTTATATAATAATAAAAAATATAAATTAAAGTAAAATATTAAAGAATTGATTGTTTTTGTCTTTTATTTTCGAGCACCGCCACAGATCGACAAACGCAGATTTGAAGAAGCATATTAAAAATTAACATATTCAACTCTTTTGCTCGCGATATATTCTGCCAGTTTAATCGCACACATTTCTTGCTTTCGTTCTACGTGCTTATTCGAATGGATCTATCTACACTATTATACTATAGTTGTGTTGCGCGCGCGCCTACCTCCCTCTCTTCTTCCCAATTACTTTGTTCACGATAACATTCGACGTGTTTTTACTGCTTCTAGTTGAATATATTAGTTGTAAATGGTAGAGATGATAGTAGTTGATATTAATGACGATGTCGATACAGTGGGGCAAAATTGTGAATGTAGGATATACATACACAGTTTCATCTCGTATCAGTTTCGTTCTCTTGTCTTGCATTCCTTTTTTTCTTTGTTCTTCCTTCTCTTTTTAACTTTCACTTTCTCTTTTTCCCTCTATAGCAAATATATTTGTCTTACTTTAAGTACAGCGAATGCAAACCAAAGAGATGCCGCGAAACTGTTTCCAACTTTAGTCTTACGAGCGACGGTGTCGCCCGGTGCGATTGTTTGGTTGGTACGGTCGTTTATAACTTATTTTTTCATAAACATATAAATATGTAATGTAATATTAAAAAATGGCATAAGGATATTAGAATGTTATGTGCATTCGCTTGATACTAGAATTCTAGAAACGCTTTCGGACACGTTATATCAAACATACATACGCGCATTTCGAAGTTTCGGAACGTGATTGTAAAAGTAGTCGGCTTTTGAATGTTTCACATTCAACACGGAACAATAAATGTTCCCGAAAAATCAATACAAACTAAAACGTAAATAAAATATTTAATTCTTGTTAAATAAAACTCACTGTAGGTTTAGTCTTTATTCAAAGATCGATTTAACGATCTGCAAGATTTTCGCTTTAACTGCAATTCGTCTTAATACAAATAAAATTCCACGATGCGTAATCGACTAAATAGTTCGATATTACAAGTGCTTTAATTCGATCGACGCCATTCTCGCCAAATTTCAACAATATCAATTCATGAATTCTTGTTTGAAACGTTTTAAATATTATGCTATGTGATAATAGTGTGCCTTACACATGCTATACCAATATATTATTGTTTATGATAATTGGTCCTGAAGAAATGATCGAACCAAAACCAGTAATATCGGCGTATCGCGTAAACAAGATAGTCCCGATTGCGATGAATCGCGATCTCGTATTCGTGTTTGTACAGAAATCGTAATTCGCGATCGGAGATAATATAATAAACTCGGAAAAATTCCTCTTCGAAGGCCTTCAACACCTTACAAGACTAAACGACGCTCTTACACATCGCTATTCTTGCATTTTATAATCGCGACAAATTTATGAATTTCTAAGATTTGTCCGTGTACGCTAAATGCTATGACTTGTTGCTTCAAATGATTGATCTCTCCTCCCCCCCCCCTGCAATTGATTCGTCGTGTGGAGAAGTGACTTCTATTTGCCGATTATTTTTCACGTTTACTATTCGTAAACTGGAAACTCTTATCTCTTTAACGGATGACAATATCAGCCTCTTATTTTACGTGTAAAATTGCAATCTTTTTTATCTTGACAGGACATCAGCATAGCAATGACAATAAGATGATCGAATTGTACTAAGACAATAAAATATCACTAAACTTCGAAAAGAATTTGTTGAATTTGGAACCGCCATCCAAGTCTCTTATTTGCAACGCTTCATGTTTTCCATGTATGAAAATATTATCAAAAATGCTACTGGTAAGACACTATAGCATTTTAAAATTATAGCGTAACTAATGGAACAGAAATATATCTTAAAGCCAGTAGTTCTCAGTTATCAATATTACACTTTTCTCGCACTGCAGAAACAGATGATGATAGTAATGCTCGGATTTCCGTAACACATATAATTCTTGTTAATAGATTATATATATATATATATATAAGTCGATATATCACCGGGTTAACTTTGCAATATTCGGGAGATATAGGAAAAGGATCGAGAGTGCCATTATCCCTCTTTCTCGCAAGAGAAGTTTCTTCTACAATAAATTACTTTAATTTTCATGTTCATAACGATAATAAATGTAACGCATCATTATAATCTTACACGAGTGACTGCTACGATACAAAGCTAAAATCAATAGATATACTATAGCCAAGTAGTATATTCTCGCTGTTCTCATTTATTATTAATATTATTATTATTATTATTATTATTATCTTTAATTATCATTATGTGTTATCGAGAGACGCGGTAGAGCGCTCATATTCTTATGTCTAGGGTGACCATACCTTTCTGTGTGCGACTAGATCAACCGAATTATTACTGAACTTCTGAAAAGCATCTAGAATGAAAATTTATAATAAAAAAGATATATACAGTAATGCAAGTTTATAATAAAAATTAATGCTTTTAGAGAAGCAAACCAAATATTTTGATAGCCTATTTCTAAAAAAATTAACACATTTACTTAGAATCTACTCTCTTTTGTTTATATAAGTTATCTTACAGACAAGATAACAAACGAATTAAAATAAACAAGATAGTTTAAACAAGATAATATAAAAGTTCAAGTATACTTAATAGCATTTTTAAGTATTGCTGAAAATAAGATTTGGTAATTATTTAAATTAAGAGACACCGATAACCTTGACCTTCATATATGTATATTAAAGAGGTCATCCTCCTAAGTGACCTCCAAAAGGTTTTAACCGGCGATCATTGTTTATGAAAAAGTTATTAACAAATTCACAGTTGAAAACGCATGCAAACTTCTTTTGTTAATAAGTTTTTAATAAACAATGACCGCCGGCTGAAAGCTTATCTGAAGGTCAGGAATGAACTTTATAATATAGGTCAAGGTCAAGATAATCGGCACTGTGTCCTTTAATCTAAATAATTATCTAAGATTTCAAGTGCTTTTGAAGCCTGAAACTTCTGATCACCCTAAGTATACTATACATAATCAACCGGGTACGTATTAATCAACCGACTCGATATATTTGTATTATATATCGTTATTATAATTCGATATTGTATATATAGTATAATCTCTCAGGATTCGCTAGAAGTAAAATTGCACCAACTACATATAATCAAACGGAGCAGTTATGATTAAATGCCAAACATCGAGTAATTCTTGAAAGCATTCGTAGTTGATTCTATAAAACTCACTTCGTTTACCGATATTGTTACCAATATACAAAGAGTTATATTGGAATGGACATCGAAATATTCGCAGTTAATATTAGATTTTGTACAATATTAAACGCGATGCTTGTCGTTTGTCGTATGATTTATTTATCTATTTTTCCGTTTTCCACCTGTATCCTAGGTCGATCAATAATCATTCGCGGATATTCCTGACATCCGCAAGTGATATCAGCATGAATTTTGATACCGCTTTTCTAATTGTCAAATTTCCATTTAATGACATTATGGATCCACGGATCGTTAAAAAATTCGAATGAATAGGCCTGTTCGCAATGATAACGGTATTTGTATATATAACTCGTGATGGAGTGTGTGTATGTGTATGTGTATGTATGTGGGAGGGGGCAGGAAGGTATACGTATATGTGCGTGTAATATGAGTGTAAAATAGTTGCATGCACATATGTTGCTATGTATGGGCAATGATGGACAACAGTAGAAAATTGCATACCTAAACGATAAGAAGCTATTATGCGTCAAGTGCAATGTACGATCTCCCTTTCGGTTTTTTATCCGAACATGATTCACTAATCAAAGCATATCGCGTTCGTCAGCCGTCACGTGAATAAAACTACTGGAACATTGCAATCAGTAATGTTCCTGTTTTTAATGAATGATTTTAGATCTGTACTCGATACCCAGGTTTATTAGAATCACATTTTTGAACATGTTTTGTAAAACAATATAATCGCAAAAACAAACGAATAATAACTAGCAATAATATATTTTAAGAGCGTAGAATATAATAATATAACATAAATAATATATTATTTTTAAGCAGTTCTCAACTTTGTTTATATACTTTAAACGTTCTTGACACATGAAAAAATATTGCCCAAATACAAATTTTGTATTTTTCCTCATTTAATTGTAAAAAATACTTCTGCAAAGAGCTACAAGTTCCATTCGGACGGCAATTGACATATATAGACTAATATCGAGCAATCATTTTTCTCACAGTATCATTTTTATCTCGAAGCATCGGGAGTTCTTGGGTAGCATATGATTTTCAATTACAACGACGAGAGCCTAACTGTAGCATACTGTGACGACCGCCTAAACGGCAGCTACCCGGTCACCACACGTAAGCGATAAGAGACCGCAGCGTCAAGCTGTCTGCCGCGAGAGATTCCAACGTGAATAACGGGAATCACCGCGGGATGTCACGAGCACTGACTTATCTCGCTTATCAAATAGCGACTCACGAAGATATACAATAGTTGCAAACGAAACGGCTCCAATTACAAATCAACAAGCCTATCATGTTAGTCTGGACCGAGCACTTCGGCGGCTTCATTGCTGAAGGATTCCTATAGTGATAAAGTCCGAAGTACTCGGCTTCGGGACAAACATAATGGGATTGTTGATTTGCATTTGCAATCATTCTAGCAATAAGACCTAACTTTAGCAGCGTCTCTTGTCGCTGGAGATGTTTGTTCTCGGAATATTTCAGTTTGAATATTCAATCTTAACGTACGCACTTG